>NC_139906.1:14820577-20443648 GCF_905171665.1 Trachurus trachurus
CACTATTAAAATTGTAGACAGTTTAGTTTACTTTTAAAGTACCAGGAGATGAAAGAAGTGAAGCGCAACATGGAAAATGTTCTCATATAAAACTCCACACAAGACCATTTTTTCTCACATATTCACATATACACATGCGGGCAGGAACACACAGAGAAATCCTGCTACACACAATTTTGTTTCACCACTTAATTGCCTTACTTAGCCTCACTGCTTTTGTAATGGGTAATTGGTTGTCATGACAAACACTCAGTCTATTCATAGCTCAGAGGCTTTTGCAAAAACCCCTCTGCAAAAACGTTTGAATCAGGACATAGAAGAATTCTGAAAGAAGCTTTTCACGACTCCAAAAGCTAAATGATGAAATAAAATGATAGCCTATTATTTCTTCTTCTCCCTGAGTAATCTGCCTCATCTAAGGATACTCCTCAGGACCAAATGCACCCAACCTTTTGGTTACATATGAGGCCTGATAATATGCTCTTGTATTGAATGGGAACTAAAGCATTTTCTCTTTCTCTACTGAGCAAAGGTAAATAGCTTTTTTGATGCTTATATACAGAGAGAAAATGAAGAAAATGTCGTGTCAAAATACAGTGTCTCATTTGTGTTTGATTAGTATCATTAGTGCCATGTGGTGCACTGATATAAAGCCAACACACTGGAAAGCGTGACTCCACAGAGATTTCAAGTGTTTTTCTCTGCGAGGTGTAGACAATGTCAAGACATGTAAGCATCAAACACAGCAGACAGCATTCTCCAAGACCTCTGGCGATGTATTACCTTAACACATGTATTATTTATGGTACAAGGAAATGAATAGAGAAAACTATGAGCTATCCGCGACCTCCAAGTCACAATCATATAACCAGGAATAAATAGAGGATGTCTTTTGTTGGCAGGCATCAGTCGCGGCTTCATCACTTTCAGGTTCTTCAACAAGGTTAAAAGATACACACGTAATAAAACTTTTCAAGGCTTTGTGAAACATAGAAGCGCTTGAAGGAAAATATGTGCATACAATATCTAATGATATTCTTTTCACAAAGCTCAGAAAATACCAAGTTCTCTGTTAGATGAAATATTTGTTGACTAGTTAAAGAGAGGGTGATCTCTGAAAACGTCTAAAAGAGGCGGAGCTATTTGCCAGTTTATACACAGTCATTCAAAAATGCTAACTTCTTCATCGTTTTGAGTCAGTCATGTTTCTGCTATTTTCTCGGTAGCCTAATTGTGGAGATAGGATTGTATAGGTACAGTTTTTTTCTGTCATTTATTATTTTGTGTTTTATCTTTCCCTCCTTCCTTTGAATCAGTTTTAATGTGTAGTAGTGTGTGTTTTCCTGCATGTTTTGACAGGAAAACAGAGTCTGTCAACGTCCAAATCAATATTAGAGTTGAACCACACGATACTACGATACGATTTTCTTTTCAGCATGCCTATCACCGGTTTGATGAGAGAGTGATGTTCTTAATCTCAACAACTAAACTATCAAGTCACAAACAAAACTGACACACATGATAAACAAACAGAACTATGCTGCAGTTTGTTTGTCAAGTAACCTGTCACCTTCAGCACCACGGACAGCGACGCGGAGAAGTGCAGCTGTGAGCGTCTGGGCTCTGGGCTTAGGGCCTGGGGCCTCATTTATCAAAACTGTAAGTAAGCAGTGTAAAACTGCTGCTACTAAATTTTTTGCTTAGGCATACGTCGAAAAGACACCCAAAATATTTACACCTTTTTCAGATCTATCAAACTGTGCGTGCACAACTCTCCGCAATTTCTCTTTGATAAATCAAATTGGATCCAAGAATGGTGCGCAGTTGCGCACGTGAACACACCTCCGCCCCCGGAACGCCTTGACACAACCATATATGGTCGTGCATATTAATTAGCCATGGCTCTGTGGAGCAGCAACAAAGTGACAACAAAGTGACAACGAAGACAACGGGCTTTTGAAAAATAGTAAAGTGCTGCTACTCCGACAATGAAAAAAAAAATGTCGGGATAGTGGGACGTTTGAAAATAATGTTAATGTCGAAATAGCGGCATGTCTGAATAGCAGCATGTAACCTCTTTGCTTAACTGGCTAGTTAGCTGATAGCTCGGTGTTAGGTTTTCGGATCCTGGTCCTTATCTTGTGACTATCTTGTTGTCTTAAACACTTGGCATTGAATTAAATTGTAACCTCTGCAGCTTATTATGAATGCTATAATGGCTGAACCTATAAGACTTGTAAACAACTTTTGATGCCAACAGTGGCTATGTAGCAATAGCAAACCTGGCTCCATTAGGGATGCAATTATAGTTATTGTCTAGTTGTTTCATAATCCAAACAAAGCTAATTAATTACTAACTAGATGAACTTTATGACTGGATGATTTCTCTTCTAGCCAATTTTGACACACACTATCATTTTATTATTACACCCAGCCATTTGCTGGACCTTTAATTATATATTAATTCATACACATCTATCAAACTAGTCCCAGGATGAGGTCTCTTGTTTTTCGTTTGTTAAAAATTACAGGCTAATGGCTGCACCTAATTTCCTCATGGCACTATTCATTTCCTGTCTTTTTCTTTTAGCTTTATGACCTTTGACTTACAAGAACATCATTAGCAGAATAGAGATAATTGCTTAAACCACTGCTTGAGTCATTGTTGAAGGTCTTCTACACTGCTAATCATGAAAACACACACACACACACGCACGCACATGCACAGTTCCCTTACCTACCTTTCCCTGAATCATTGGTAACTATGGTGATGGACAAAACACAGAGGGGGGGAAACGAATGGAAGGAAGTGGGTTTCCTTGGATGGGGAAGGTGAGGTTGCAAAAGGAGGTTTATTCAGGTGCTGAGACAAGGGAGAGAAGAATAATATCAAAACCAAATTCACTTCCACTTGGGAAAATGTTTTACTTTTAACTCTATCAGACAACTTCCACTTCTCCACTTCCACTGAGGCAATTTATCAACACAAACACATAGACATACAGACACATCTCAGCAGACAGTTTATTGGAGGAGTGAAGAATTTTTCTAATAAAGTGCTCAACAAGCACTTTATTAGAAACACCTGTGCACCTGAACTGACTATAATCAGGCCAGGAGCTACAGTTTATGTCCATATCAAACATTGGCTTGGCAGGAAAAGTGCTACTGATCTCCTGGGATTTGAACATAGTCCCTGGAGTTTTTATCCAGCTGGACCCAAAAAATGAAAAAATCCCTCAGAGAGCAGCATTTTCTGCAGATGGAAATTTCTTACAGTACTTCATACAGTACAACCACTCCTTACAACTGTGGTGAACAAAGAAATGCATCTCCGAATGCACGACCTTTCACACCATGAAGCTATCATAGCAGAAGACAGTGGGTACCACTCCAGTCGATGAAGAACAGAATCAGGATTTCTACTGAGGTACGCAGAGTCAGAGTTTGACCTCAACAGCATGAATATAGTGGAAACAACCATGTGTCCTGGCTGCTGCTGGTGGAGTAATGTTGCAGGGCAGCTTTGTTTTCTCTGCACTTAATACCAAACGATCATGGTTTGAATGCCACAGCCCAGCTCTGTATTTTTGCGGACAATGTGCACCTTTTTATGGCCACATTTTACCATCTTCCAGTGTTACTTCCAGTAAGATAATGCACCAAATCTCAAAGCTAAATTCATCTCAAACTGGTTTGATATTGGCTATTCCTCATGCATTAGATCCATTAAACCTGTGGTGGGGTGGTTAGCAGTGGTTTCCTCACAGACAGGGATTACCACCCTGGACCCTCTTTCTGTGAGGAGTTTGCATCATGTTCCCCCTGTGCCTGCAGCAATCCCATTAGGGTAATTGCACATTAGGATAACTCTTATTGCAAATATGAGTGTGTGAGGTTGTTTGTCTCCTATGTCACCCCTGTGATAGACTGGTGACCTTTTATGGGTGTAACCCTTGCTCCCCACACATCAGTTGGATGTATAGACCAGAAACACAGGGGGATGTTTCCAACATCTTGTGGAATCTATTTCACAGAGGACTGAGGCAAAGAGCAAAGCATTAACCTACCTAGTATTACAACAGTAGTATGGTGTTCCTAGGTACAAATGTGCAAATGTCTTTTTTTTCCTGTAACAGAAGAGCATTGTAACCCTCAAGTAAGAGATATAATGGAGTGCTGAGCTGTTTGCAGGGTTGAACACACCAAAAATGAAATCAATGGTTTCTTTGTGTGCTTGTGTGACAGAGAAAATGGGTGGAATTACACTTGCTTGTGCAATTACATGAGTCAGAGATATAACACATTCACACACACACGCACACACACACAGACAGTGAACAAGAGGTTAGATGGATAAACACACTGAAAGAGAAAGAATATTGTTGAAGTTGCACTTTCCTCTCAATTAATCACTTTTCTTTCTTTATCCTTGGAGTACGACAGAATCAGACAAGACATGGCCAGTTGGTGACACAAACTAGACCGACAAAGTGCATTGTTTGTTTAAATATATAGGATATCAGATGGACACTGGTGCTCTTCAGGCTACGGTGGTGATTGATTTGTACTGACTGATTGATTGATTTAGTTCAAACAAGCAGTGAGCTGGCATTTACTGACACTCTTGAAGAAAATCTGTGCCGACAAACCCTGTCATTCAAGCACCTTTAAGACACTACCGATTAAGTCACTCGCTATAGACACATGCTTAGCCCCTCATCATGCATGTACGTCACAGGTGAAGATAAAACATGGACTTTTCACTCTCTCTGCCCCTTTGTTTGTCCATGGGAAGAACTTAGCTGTTTCATCAAAAACATTCACTGTGAGTCACCCCATGTTCGATATGACCATTGTGATTGCTCCTCAAATGTTCTTCCAATCTCATTCTCTTTCGTTTTTCTTTCGCTCTCGCCACAATTCTGCTCAATTTAAGTTTATATAGCTTTTCAGAGGCAGACAAGACGGAGATATTTTCCCAATAAATTGCTCTGGAGTGTTTTGCTTATCAAGGAACCTCTCTCACACAATTGAATTGATCTTTTGCTGATTATAATTTTGTCTCCCTTTTTATAATTGCTTCAAATTAAAGAAAATAAATCAAATCTGCCGCAGTTATTGGCTGTTCAGATTAAGAGCTGTTCAGCCACATTTGTTCAACAGTATCTCAGCTCGTTGCATCATACACACATGAGTTTTTGGGGATGTAAGAAAAAATAAAAAGAGTCATGTCACACTCAGATGCTAACCAGACCTGAGGCTGTTGATTTCTCAGCTGTACAGGGCGCTGTGCTGCCGGGTGGTAGAGGTGTGGGTGTGACACCGGAAGGGGGGGAAAAGGGAAAAAAATGCATCTGCTGTAGCCTGCATTTGGCAGCTGCTCCTTTAAGCTCACACATAAACATGCACGCACATCAATCTCTTCTGACACACAATCCCTGCTTGTCACTATGGTAACACCCCAAAGCTACAGCTGTCTGATGGAAGATTGACTTTAGATTCACTTGATGTGAATTGTGAATTTTGGCCTACACATACACATAGTTCTGAACTTGCAATTTGCAATCAGAGGAAAAGAAGTTAAGTGTTTCAAACCTTTGGGACAACTGTTGGCCACTGGATTCAGAAACTAATTCTTCTGCCTGTGCCAGCTCCATTACAATAAAGTGCTATTTATTCTGAATCATGCTATTTGTTCTGAACTGAAATCTTCTATTCCCTTCTCTCTCTTCTTCTCTTCCTTTAACAGACCCCTTCAGATATGTACCAGGCATGTATTTCTCGAGCAGCAGTTCATGGTGGACGTCCCCATTTGAAAAAGGTTTGTATTGATCTGGGCTGAGAATGGGACAGAGGATTGATCGCAGTGTGTGGCAGACCTGTTTCCTAAACTCATAAGCCTGCTTTTCTACGAATGCCTGCAGGTCAGACAGAAAAACAAGCTAATGAAAATGACCTGTTTGCAGTGTCTAAACAAATCAATGCATGCAGCAGCCATGTGCAGCCATGTGACTTCCTGAAATTGCAGAGAAATGGAATGGAAGCTCTGAAAAAAACATCAAATCACTGAGTCTTCCTTTATCCAAACAAAGGGACTTTGGGTTTAATAATCAGAGAGTGTTTGATAGAGATGTTATATCCAGACTATCTCTCTATCTGGGTGGGTGCTGCGATGCATAAAGAAGACATACAGACGATTCAAAACCAATCAAAAAGAGATTCAAATCATTCCGTGGAAAGAGTCTTAACTATGACGGACGTCAGCCCATGTTTATTCATAACAGCTCACTGGAAGCTGCTTGTGCATGAGAAGAGGCATGTATGTGTGTGTGTGTGTGTGTATATGTGTAAGCGCGCCCGTACATGTGAGACAGGCCGAGAGACATTGGGGCAAATTATGTCATCATATCGAATGATCTAATATTTTATTTATCTGAAAACAAAGGACTAATGGCTGGCATGTATGCAATGACGTAACAACACTTGACATAAACGTTAAATATATTCATCACAACTAAAATCAAAGGTCAAATTACACCAAGAGGTGAGGTCCTTCTTAAAACCTCACCTCTTGGTGTAATTTGACCTTTGATTTTAGTTTCTAAAATTAGTTTCTGAAGGTCTATAATAACTGAAAATATACAACGAAATTATGTGTGCTCCTGCAGGGTGCTCTGCTCGACACATAAATCACAGTCAATCCTAAACAAACAGATGCACACACATACTCACACAGTGTGTAGATTGCTGTAATTTCAGTTGGATGCATGTTGAAGAAACAGTAATGTCAATGAACTGACAGAGAGACATGAGTCATGAGTCTGGCTGAAAAAAGAAAAAACAACCTGTCATCACTCTAAACCTCCTTTCAGATGAAGACTCACAAAAAAGGGAGAAAAGGTGCCCCTTTGCTTTTTTTTATTTATTTATGAGTGTCTTGCCAGTGTCACTCTAATCACAAAAGTTATCTCATTTACCTTAGATTTATTTCTTTGCTGCTGTACAATATATCACTATAACTCACCGGTATTAATGCATTTCATTGGATTTATCATTTAGTTCAGAAGGGTTTGTGCAGTGCAGTATTATCTCCATGTGTTTTTGAATGAGTGTCAGAGAGAAAGGGGACAGGGGCACATTAATTGGCTACAGAATATAGTAATAAAAAAGACCTGATAATGTGTCAGCATGACTAATTGTGCTATTGAATGGATTTCATAAGCAAATGTGCTATTATGTGATTATTTCTCCTGGAGGTTGCACTCAAAAGAAAATAAGCAGACTTCTTTGCCTGCTGTTTTAGAATGAATCATTACTTGCAGTGTGAAATGCAGACAGTTTGAACTGTAATGAAAAATTTATTGAACAGTATCAAACAAATCTAAAATAAAAATGCTATATGTAATTTGATGATAAATTTAGGCTACAAAAGGAGAATCAATATGTAAATATTACGCAACCAAGTCAGAGTACTTATGTGGGGATGCAAGTGGTTGTCTTTTCAAAGAAACAACAGGATTGATGTGAGAAAGGGTTTATTGAAAAGGACCTGTAAAGACGAAGCAAAGATGGAACTAGCTCAACACGCAGTGGTGTCAGACTGTGGATTATGAGTGGCTGAAGTGTGTCCCAGCTTTTCATTTCAGCTGGAGATAAAACCACAGGATGTAATATCAAACAGTCTGACACAATGGCATAATAGAAGAACAGTATATTCTTCTTAATAAAAGCCAGAGTTTCTAAAAGCACAATTTGGGATGAAAGAGGCTTCATTCAGTCATGTCTTAATCACAGTAGAAGTCCATGCTCTGAAAGAAAGACAAAAACAAATCACTAAATGAGATACTGGAATAGTTGACCAACACCTATTACTTTAGCAACTAAAAATCCTATAAGAGATACTCACATTTGTGGGAATCACAACTGTGTCTTGCGTAAACTTGTGAGTCTCCTTCAACACAGTTGCAGGAAAGTATCCAATGATGCCCATCTGGTCCACATACCGGTCACTGTAAACCTGCAAGTGAAAATAATATGACCTCTCTCACAAATTAACAGGCATCACATTATATATGCTGTATGCATTTAACCTTCCTTACTGAAATACGCATAATGTAAATGCTTGCTCATTTTAGATACAATGAAATATTTACCAAATGTTCTTTTATTTGACATTTTGCTCTTGTCAGCAAGACCAGACAGTTCAACATGTGTTTGTCCCAGCTGCTGCACATCCTCTGTAACTCCTTTTGTAACTCACTGCAGGTGCTACACTGCTAAATAACTCATAATGAGAAAAATATGCACATACACTTCCAGACCAGAAGACTCCGCCGCCCTCTTCTGGTACGAGTTTAGAATACACATACACCATCTGACCCTTCCTGATGTTGATGAATCTGCAGTCAGGAGCAATGAAGTCATCCAAGGCTGTGGCCATGGAGAGAACGTCTGATAAGACACAGACAGAAAAGAAAAAAACTATTTAAGATTTATCCTCGAGAAGTTAAACCTATTAATTTTTACTGCATGATTATAACACATAATGCATTTCAAGATGAACTGCATGCTCTCATATCTTTCATGTTCTGACTTACGTGAGCATTCTGCATCTCCGCAAATCTTGCTGTCTGCTAACTTATCCATGATGACGGCTCTTGCAGTCTGCTGTAGTAGTCCAACACATAGCAGAAACACAAGGGGATAACTCATGGTGGCTGAAAGAGTAGAACCAAGGGAGTGTTGTGTCTGTGTGTGTGGATGTGAAAGTGGACGTTTGAAGTAACTTAAGGCTGTAAAAATCTCCAAAACACTTCTCTCAGCCAGGACTGAATGGGCTGAGCCCCTACATCAGAGGTCGCTTGGCCAATCAGTGTTGAGTTTCACTCTGGAACTATTCATTTCCCCACAGGGGTGTTGGCTGACTGTTTTTTTTTTAACTTCTCAAATCTTAGTCTCTTTGCAGGAACAAGCAGTCACAGTTCATGAGAGCTGTGTAGCTCTGTAAACTTCAAGTGTATAAACACTGCATGGTGCTCTTTCAACAGGCCTGGGCGGCTCTCAGTAAGTTCCACACTTTTTGAACAGGCAGTAGGCTACTATAACTCTATAACTCCTAACACATAAGACCATAACAAAAATATATTGATTACTATGTGTAGAAGTGCAAATATTTATATTTATATTTAATTATTTTACCATTAACAATATATTTGAATAACAAAGCAAAGTGGAATGAACTTTGCTAGTGACAACTGGCTCACTTTGAAATCTAGCTCAGATGTGACCCACACATTTGCAAAAAAAGAAATGCAACCAAACCTAGTCGAATTAACATTTTCAAAAGTGTCTACACAATGAGGATTTGTCAGACTAATGGAGTTAGACCCACTTTCAAATAGTGTCAAAAACTGTTGAATTATGTTTTGCATCCCCTCCATCTCCTCTATATAGGCTACCTTAACAAACAAAAACAAAACAAAAAAAAACTGGACCCATATAGTCATATTTCCATCCAAACAGCTGGTGGCAGTATTGTCCACTTGCTGTGGTCAACAGATTGCACTATTAAAGTCAAATTAGTTGGTTACTTGTGTCAAGTGAAATTATGTTGTTAACAACTTATTAGTTATCTGTTTTTAATGAATTTCATGGTGTAATACTTTGCTTTAATACAGTGTGATAAACTAACCAGAGGAATTATCAACTCAGTAGCCTATAAAGTCAGTGCTGACTTCTGAGAATAACTTCAGTCCTTATTATTAAAGAGTTAACGGAACTATCAATCATTGTTTTTGTTGGCAAATTAATTAGGCAAAACCTTAATGATCCAGGCTTTGTATCATTTTGTGGCTGTTGACTGATATTTTTATTGCGCTATAATATGAACACACGATTGGAGAGTTGTTGTCCTGTACAGCAATTAAAAGCCAACTCATAGGTCAAATTCTATTCTATGATCTATACGTCTCGGTTGGTGACACAGTTTTCTGTCTTGTTGCATCAGATGTTGCAAACGATACGCTTTTTAAAGTCTTTGTCAACAAGCATAATTATTTCCTTTTTCGACTGATGCAAAGAACTGTAAACTGGTGTCTGTGTGAGTACGCTGTTATGACCGAGGCAGCGAGGCGGGCGGTGTTTAACCCACCATTCGATATCTCTTAAACTAGAAAAGAAAACGGAACCGCCCGCTTGGGCTCTGTCGCGATTCAAATCAAGCACACCCTTAGACATGCAGGACTGTGACGTAAACACCGTGTAAACTCAAAGCTACAGCCTCGGACGGTGCTGTTATTGTTCGGTTTGAAGAGTTTGGGGGGCGGCTGGCCGATGCTCTGGCGCTGCTTTCGGGGGCTGTAAGCTACCACAGGCAGGTTAATAACACTCAAATGCAAAGCACCTGCTTGCCTAAGTCGAGATATAGTTGAACAACATACCGGTAGCATCATTTTACATCCAAGGTAGTGGTAAGCTAACAACTTAGGTCCAAGAGTAAGCCGATGGATGCGCGGGTATCGGACTTATTCGCCTCAGGAAATGGACACGGCTCCGGATCTCCAGGTGTCGCCTCCAACGTCAAGCCTGGAAACGGCTTTGGCGTAGCCCCCAAAAAAGCTGGTGCAAAGAACAAGAAGTCAAAAGCTGCTCGCTTCTCTCGCACCTTCAAACCGAGCAATAACACCCCGTATCTACCTCCAGAGGTAAGCAGGAAAAATACACGCACACAATACAATAGTGTCCTCTAATAATAACAACGTTAACTTATTAAATTAGTATTTGCACATGCATGTTGTGGGGTTTATAACTTATAATGTACATTTTTCGTTGCATTTCCTGTCCATGGCGGGGGAGTTAGCTATCCGCAGCCCGACTTGTATCGTATTTAAACTTGCAGTGACACGTAGCTAGTCGGAAACGCGGCGGAAAATGAATGAGATGCAGAGACCTTTAGGCTAACATTAAACAAACTAAGAGTTGATGTTAAACAGTATGCACAGTAGTTTTCGCAGCAGCATTAAGTTAAATGTGTGTACAGTAGTAACAAGCTGCGGGCTAAAGCAGGCTAGTGTTTCACTAGCTAGCACAGCAAAAGAGGGACAGCTGTGTTTGTAAATATCTAGCAAAGGGGGGAGGGGGCGGGGGTATACTCTGGACTCGTGGAGCTAATGTTATTATTGCCTCAGATATTCACTCAAGTTATTACACAGTAACGAAAGGTTAACGTAACGTTACTCCCACATCTGGTTTATAACACTACGCAGAGTTAATGGGATTATTATTGAACTGTGTTGGTTGATCTCTAGCCAATGAACTGAACCCTGAGCCAAATTAAAGGTTAAGTGGTGGACTGCGTTTTTATTATTTATTATGGCTAATATCAGGCATCCATTTTTAAATATATTAGCACTTAGTATCTTGGTTATAAACTTGAGTCCTTTTAATGGGCATGTCTCAACATATCCCATAGCTTCAGTTGTTGTTTCAGCTGACCTCTAGTATGTTGCTAATTAGCTCCACTCTCCTGTAATAATCATAACTGTATATTTTGTCTTACTTGTAGGAATAGTGACAAGTTACCTTTAAATGTATATTACCTTTTCATTTTGTCCTATATCACATTAAGTAGCTGTGTATTAAGGCAAGCAAAACAGTTAGTTGGTTTGAACGGCTCACAGTGACTACCTATTCATAGTGGAGCACTGACTGCTCATTCAGTCAGATTGCTTTTCTTTGTGTCTTTTAACAAATCAATAGCCTGTTGTCTCACTTCTCTGCAGTCTGACAGCTGTTGTTTCTGTTCTCTGTCTGTCTGTCTGTCTCTCTTTGTTTTCCCTCCCTGTCTCTTAGGCTGAAGAGGGAAATATAGAGTACAAGGTAAGCAAATTAGCTGTCATGTCATGCAAAAGACCTTGTTGTGTTCAAAGGATATTTTGGTTTCCTTCAAAGTGAGCTAGTTGTCTCACCTAACACAGCTTCTCTATAGGTCAATCATCATACCAATACGCTTCCAGTAATATGTAGGTAAAATGTCAGAATATTTAAGTGTGGTCTCACATGATCTATGAAACCAACACCCCATAGGATTAGCAAGATCTTTTTTAGTCTTTGGACAGCTGCATTGCCCACCACATTAACACAGACTTTATTGAAGATTTTTTTATTGCCTCAGGTCCTCTGTAATCCTCTAAAATGCTTTTTTTTTTTTTTGCATCATTCAGAGTTATTTAATAATTGATTAGATTTTCCATGATACTGGTGTAATTTCAACACTGATGTTTAAATTCTCTCCTTTCTTCAGCTAAAGCTGGTGAACCCAACACAATACCGCTTTGAGCACCTGGCAACGCAAATGAAATGGCGACTGCAGGAGGGCCGAGGCGAGGCTGTCTATCAAATAGGTGTTGAGGACAATGGCATGCTTGTGGGACTATCAGAGGAAGACATGAGGGCATCACTGAAGACGCTCCATCGTCTTGCAGAGAAGTGAGTTCATAAAGTGTCCTTATTTACTTTTAAGTTACATATTAAGATAAGATGAGGTCATATTTACTTGTCACATACACAATTATACATATTACAATATGCAGTGAAATGTGTTATTTACTGTATGTGGTACATACTAGATATTATCCCAGCTTTACATTCTGTAGTTTTAATATACCCCTTAACCCTAACCCAAATAGTCAGTCACGTGTAAGTGGAAATTTTGTGATCGACAGAGTTGGAGCTGACATCACTGTCCTCCGAGAGAGAGAGGTGGACTATGACTCTGATGAGCCTCATAAGATTGCTGAAGTTCTCATTCGCAAGGTGCCAGACGACCAACAGGTTAGTGAGCCTACTGTGAAGGCATGCTGTTTTCTGGCTGATGCCCTTTTGTTGCTGGTTTGTTTTTTTAATTAAAAAAAGAAATAAAATTGTCCCGTGTTATTATTTCCACAGTTCTTGGACTTGCGAGTAGCTGTACTGGGTAACGTGGACTCGGGCAAGTCCACTCTGTTGGGTGTTTTGACACAGGGTGAGCTTGACAATGGACGGGGGAGAGCGCGGCTCAACCTCTTCAGGCACCTTCATGAGATCCAGACTGGTCGAACTTCAAGCATCAGCTTCGAGATCCTTGGCTTCAACAGTAAAGGAGAGGTAAGAAAGAGAACAAATGTTTGTGACTGATATCTGACCTATATCTTTACTAGTTCTAACAGGAATATTTTGGTGCTTTTGCTTTCTTTTCTCTTAGGTTGTGAATTACAGCGAGTCTCGAACAGCAGAGGAGATTTGCGAGAGTGCCTCTAAAATGATCACATTCATCGATCTGGCGGGTCACCACAAGTACCTGAAGACTACCATCTTTGGCCTCACCAGTTACTGTCCAGATTTCGCTATGCTGGTCGTGAGCGCAAATACTGGCATTGGTGAGTGTTGATTGATTCTTTTCATTTTCTACATGTTTGATGAGAACATGTCCTACATTGTATGTAATTCTGTCTCTGTGCACTTAATCCAGTAACTCACTCCGGTCACTAAACAAGTTGAGAGTGGCTCAGTCACAGGGACAGGGAGCTGGTAATAAACACTTGCCTGGCCAGTCTGACAGGACGTCTATGTTTGTGTACACCACACTTCAGAAAGTAGTAGTAGGTCTGATCAGCTGGCTTAGCACTTGGGAAGCATGTGATATCTGATCTTATGTAACACACCACCCTCCCAACCACAGCCACTTTACCCCCTTTACTGACCCTGCCCGCCACTACTGGTCCCAAAATATCTCAAATTCCATCCATTCATGTCAGAGTCCTCTGACCCACTTGAAGTAGTTCTGTGGTTGATTTCAAGCAGATTTGGTAAACCTGATACCTGGAAATGGGTCAGCAAGCTACAGTGCACATCAACACCACTAACCTTTGAGAATGTACAGTATATAGCACTTGCCAGTCACCTGAAGGTATTACCCAAACACTTGCAGAACTTTGCATAGGAGTAAGTCTATTTTATTGATCTCTGCAATGAAATAAACTTAAGTGAATCAAGACTTAATTCCATTCAAGTTTTGACTTTCCTGTCTTGAGAATACTTTACAAGGTCTTCTCATCACATTTTAATATTTTATAATCTGACTGGCTTGGGCATTGTATTTGGACAGCTTGTTTTAATTATAGATTCTCTTATAGTCCATTACTAAAGCAGCATCACACCCATCCACACCAGACAGACCTTTTATGATAACATGTAGTGAAACAGAGTACAGGAAGCTTGAACAACAGCACTGAGATCCAGGAATGACGTACACTGAAACCTGAGCTCTGTAAACTTGTGGGGCAGGCTGGGCTTTTCTTTGCTTTGTTATGCCTGTCAAGACGTATTATTTGAGTACTTGTGTTCATGAGAAAGAGGAACGGCATTTGATTTAGTTTGTAGGGGTATAGAAAATAAAGTATTGTCAGAAGTGGGATTCGAACCCACGCCTCCAGGGGAGACTGCGACCTGAACGCAGCGCCTTAGACCGCTCGGCCATCCTGACATAGATATGCAGCTGTTTCCTCTCTCTCTCTCTCATGACTGTGGGAGGGGGAGGGGCCTCCACAGTCGCAGTGAGTGTGCTCAGATAAGAGCCCCCTGTTGATCTGAAGAGAACCTGTTTTCGCTGTGCTTTTGAAAGTAAAACCTGTAAATAACTTTATTCAAATGGCAAACAGGAATGCGGAAATCTACGCCCTGGAGACAGGACTGGTTATTTAACAATCCAGCTCACATCCTGCCGGAGTTATTAGGCAAACTAAAATCTGCTGCTAATGCATGGCTGGTACTACTTCTTTTTAAGGTTATTTTGAAAACACACAAACACACGCATACAGACCTAAGTCTTGTGTTCAAGAGTCTCTGATAAACTGTATTTTTATTCAATGCTATCTTTAAGTGTTGAGTTTTCTTCACACATCAAAATTAATAACAAGGAATCTTAAGTGATGAGTTCTGCCAAGTCAAGGTAGAGAATAAACAAGCAGCAGACTGCTTATTAAGGCACAGCTGAAACATATATAACCGCTATGACAATATACTGTCCATTAGAGTGAAAGCTGATAATTAAAATTATAACATATTTTAACATTACAATTAGCATATTTGTTCAGTCGTCATGTTTGAAAAATGTGAGAAAAAAATACACTTGTGTAAGTGTTTTTAGCCTCATCTGGTGTATAAAGGCATGGATATACAGTCAAAAAACATCAACAACATCTACTGCAGTGCAAAGGAGAATTTAAATGGGTTTCAAAGACAACAATCTGAAATTTTATAATAAAGCACAATCTGCAATACTATACATCTTTTGAAGTCTACAGCATAGTACTGTCTGTACTGTAGACATTGCTGTGTTTGTAGTTGTCTGTTCTAAAATGGGGCATGCTGGGGAAATAGGGTCAAGAATGAGAACCACCTTAGCTATGCAAGTGACAGAAAGGGGACATAGCGTCTGCAACCCAAGAGCTCCTGCTTTAATTATGAAACAGAGTAATGGATCCGTGTAATGCATAGGCCTCGTCTTAGGTTGTATCTGTGACAAGCCAAAAACCCAAGGGGAGGGAAATCATCTTGTATCATTTCGTAATGCATTATTTAATATTTTTGACACTTCCTCTTCACTCATCGTTATTTACAGTGCATGAAGAACTTTGAATTTTTATTTGCACTGTTACCTTGAATGCACTGGAAATAACACAGCTTGGAAAACAGTCTGCAGCTCAGCCGATGAGGGGTCAGGGCATTTTGAGTCTCTGTCAGCCTTTAAAAGTGTGTTTAAAAGGGTCAGTACTCAGTACCCTTGACCTCTTAAATGAAGTAGGCTGAGTTGAGACCTACAGTATATCCTATGTCTGGGAAATTATCTGCTATACATATCACTTTCTCTCACGTGACACTTGTTTACAAAGAAATATGATCCACCAGGCATGTCTGCCATCACCTGGTTTGGAAAGGGTCTTGTTTTGCATTCTGGACAGCCCAAACATTAGTGACATAATTAGAATAGTCTCTTCCATGCTGTTGTATCTTCGTACTCTGATGCCATAATAATCGTACGTCATGGGAAATTCTACCTGGCCTTATCAGTCTACTTGCGTGGTTTCTTGAGCCTCAGTCAGACATTAAGTGGTGGCTTGCCTTGAAGATAAGCAATATTATCTCAGGTCACAGCTGTGGACTGAGGACAGGCATTGTGTTTGTACACATAAAAAGTGTCCTTTCTCTGCCCCTGACTCTATTGTATTGTTTTTGATATCCTATCTATATGAAGCACTGTCTAGCTACATCAAATGAACATTGGCGGTTGAGAGGTTTGATTCTGCCAAAGGTAATATTCTGTGCATCAACGCTTTTTTTCTATTAATGTGCATCCTCTCCTTCTTACCCTTTTCTAGCTGGAACTACTCGAGAGCATCTTGGGCTCGCCATGGCCCTGAAGGTGCCAATATTCATCGTCATCAGTAAGGTGGACCTGTGTACGCGGGCCACTGTGGAGCGCACGGTGCGGCAGTTGGAGCGTGTCTTGAAACAGCCGGGCTGCAACAAGGTGCCCATGGTTGTAAGCAGCACGGACGACGCTGTCACAGCAGCTCAACAGTTCGCCCAGTCACCCAAGTATGAAAAGAGCCACATATACATCATTGATCAAGTATATGAACCTGATTTATTTTTAACGTTTTCTAGATTATGTTATCACAAGAGAGGGCAGAAACTAGCCGGTGATTTCCGTGTGCCCTGATTTTGCGTTTGTGCTCTCTCTGGCAGCATCACACCCATCTTCACCTTGTCCAGTGTGTCGGGAGAGAGTTTAGACTTGCTTAAGGTTTTCTTCAACATCATTCCTCCTCTCAGCAACAGCAAAGAGCAGGAGGAGCTTATGCAACAACTAACTGAGTTTCAGGTAGGTCTGAGATGAAGCATGTGTTGGCACATAAGTGATCAGATAGCTCCTGTATATTCTGCCTTTGACAATGAGTTTGACAAGAGTGAACATCCTATTACAGGTGGATGAGATCTACACAGTGCCAGAGGTGGGGACTGTGGTGGGAGGGACTCTTTACAGGTCAGTGTATTGAAATGCTTTCTTCATGATCATCTATTCAGTTTGTATTATTTGGTTTGTTTGGCATGGACTCTCTTTGAGCCGCTGTTCTCTTTGATTGTGCAGTGGTATTTGCCGTGAGGGAGATCATCTTGTAGTAGGGCCCACAGACTCAGGCCATTTCCACAAGTTGACCATCGGGAGCATCCAGAGGAACCGCTCGGCATGCAGGGTACTCAGGGCCGGCCAGGCTGCCACACTCGCCTTGGGGGACTTTGACCGCTCATTACTACGCAAGGTTAGACTGCTCTATCTATGGGAAGTGTGTTCATGAAAATAAATGTCTGGATCACTGTTCTCTTATTCATATGGAGAAAACAGACAAGAGTAATTACTAATTAGCATGAGCCATTATCGTCAATGTAGCAGACAGGAACTCAAAACATTTTTTCTGTATACTTTTAATTAGGGCTGCCAAAGTTGATGCGATAATAAGTAAACGCAAAATTACTTTAAATGCCACTAATACTATATATATTATACATAACTGGAGAATTTTATGATGAAGGCCGAAAATAAGTTTCCCCCCTTTGAAAGACCAGCAGCATCAGATGTTATTCTGGAGAATACACTGGACAGTATTTGTCCTTGTTTCAGATTGTTGCAATAACAATAAACATACGTTTGCATAAAGCAAACATATTTTTCCAGTTAACTATGGAAATCATGCGAGTAATCGGCATTAGATAATTTAATCAATTGACATTTATGTCATTATAACAAAAGAACATGTCACACACTGAATTGTAATCTAATGTATACAATCATGTCTTTTGCACTCACTCAGGGTATGGTGATGGTGAGTCCAGAGATGGATCCAACCATCTGTTGGATGTTTGAGGCTGAGATTGTGCTGCTCTTCCATGCTAAGACCTTCCACAAGGGCTTCCAGGTTACTGTGCACATTGGCAATGTGAGACAGACAGCCACTGTGGCAGCTGTGTATGACAAGGTAAGTTCATCCACCAGGATACAGCTGTCTGGAAATTGTCTTCTGTTTCTAAAATCTATGCTTGTTTTATCCCACTTAGTTGCCTTGAGCAGATTATGTCCGACTATTCTTAGATGTGTTTATGATACGTCACTGTACACAGGCGGAGCTGAGGACAGGAGAGAAAGCAGTGGTCCTCTTTAAGTTCATCAAGCACCCAGAATACCTGAAGGTTGGAGCTAAGGTGCTGTTTAGAGAGGGCGTGACGAAAGGTATCGGCCACGTAACCAAGTTGCTGCCCATTGGCCAGTACCAGCCATCTCAAAGCGAGGATGAGGAAGCCTGAAGTTTCTCAGACAACCACAACAGAAAACACCGTCCCACCCCAAACAAGGTGCTCTATAAACCCCTCCTGCTTTCTCCAAAGGCCTCTCTGCCCTGTTCTCTGCACAGTAAACGCCTTCCACCAGATTTTGTTGTGTTACCACCCTTTTCCAAACGCCTTCTTGCCACCGTCTTGATCATTTGTCCTCTTCAGCCTTTTAAATACCTTAAGTCTGTTTTTCTGGTTGAGGTTCAAAGAGTGTTGCTTTTCATGGCACTGATGAAAGGAAAATTTAATATTCAAAGCAACATCTACCAAAGTGATATTGAGTGTCAAGACCACATAGTTGCAACGCACAGATCTATAAGTGGCAACTAGGAACACCAATGTTGAAGTGCGCTGCCTGCACAGTTTACACCTGAATGCACGACCCAACACACTTCAAAAAAGATGCACACACACTTGCACTGATACATAAATGCCAGTGTTGACATATCTTTGGCAGATAACCGTTTACAAACTCAACAACTGCAAGTATGAAATGCTCGGACATCAAGGTATAACCTGTATCACCAGTGTCATTGTTGTCATCATCCCACAGCAGCTTGTCTGTGATACCAGCACAGTGCCTGACTAATAGGGACAAGCCTCTGATCTCATCTATATTTGAAAACTCTCACATCATATCTGTTTCTTAAGAACTACTAATGAATTGTGAGATAATTTTAAAAGCAACAAGTTGCATTCGTGGTTCTCAGACACATCTTGTCAGTCGTATATAAGCTTAACCAACTTGCTTCAAGCTATATTACTGACACAGGCACTTTATGAAGGTGAAGGAGGGCACTGCGAGGTATGCAAAGGTAGAACTTGACCCTGTTTGTATGTCTGCCTGCCAAGCTAACTCACATTGGCAATTACCTTATAACTGTCACATCTGTCTATGATAATTCTGTTTTGTTCACAAATAATGCCTCACGATAGCACAGCGAGATGGTGATGATCTCACTGCCTATCTTTTAAGTGCTTTAGTTACTCAGGTCAGTGTCAATATTGTATTAGACAGCATTCCACTCACACAGAAGTTCTCCAGCGAATGTTTCTGTTGCTGACTTGGGGGAGAGAGGTGTCTCCCAAAGAGATGTGTTTGATTATGCATTATATAGTATGTGAAGCTGCCAACTAATGCAGCTTTGTTTAAAAGCAATTCTGTTTGAGGTACTTGACGTTGTCTCTTGGCTTGAGTTACTGATGTCACTAACTTTAAAGGGGTTTAACACAGTGCCTAATGGGGCTACTGTTTAGTAGCCTTCCATTGTACCCCGAAGTTTTACAACTTAGTAAATAAAACAGTAACATCTATTTAAGTCGGTGCTACTACTAGAAACAGTTTTTGATATAAAAAGACAACTTTGAAAATGAATGTTAATTGCTACTCTGTTTGAGGCTGCTGTTGGCCCTTCAGTCTGTTTTATCATTGCATGTTGATGTGATTTATACACATATTGTTGTCCCACTTACATCAGTGACACAGAGGACAACTGAGATGTTTGCCCCGTTTTGTTACACCCACGTTGTTGTGCACAGTTTTTGTGCATTCAAAGATAGGAAAATTTAGAAAGCATTTCAACCAAAATATTTTATAGCATTTATGAAGTTATATCAGGGGTTTAAAGTTTGTTTTAAAGCATCTGAGAAGTATTTTATAGATTTCTAGTAGTTCTGAATTTTACAGTCATCCAAACACCTTTTTCACTTTCTTTTCACTGCAGTCCTCTTAATTACCAACGCAGCTTCACTTTTTGAAAGCACGTTTAAGACCTGTGTTCCTTTTAACTGAATTTTGATCATTTTTTTGGGTGAAATGCAATATTTATGTACAGATCAAATTTGTGTATCATGATGTACATGAATAAAACCTTTATTGTCTCTTTAATAGGTGTTTCCTTGCTGTCTTTTAAACATAGTTACATAATGTTTTAAACCATGTCATACATCCAGTGTTTTTTTCTATAAGCTCACATCACAGAGCCATGACTCATGACACAATTAAGTTTTATTTTCCTACAACAGCTCCTCCTCTTCTGTTCTCTAGTCCAGCTGACGCAAGATGATGCAAGAGTACTTTACTTATTCAGCCGTCTGTCGATGTTCATACACTGCAGGACAATAGGCTCACTACTGTAAAGAAGTGTAAACAAAACGACACATCCTACTGACAGCCACATTAATAGTCACATCAAACACCCTGGGTCTACATAATGTATGTTATTAAATCATAAAAGAATGCAGATGCCTTCATATTACATTTACTCTTATTAGTTATTCCATATGATGTTTAGTGGTTTCTTTATGGTAAAATGTGAGGTTGACATTTACCATAGATTTATTAAAATTTCAGTCTGCGAGAGTAAATTGGGACAGTCTTATCAGTGGGGCTGGTGTTCTGTGTGTGTCTGATTAGCTTTGGTGCCTTGCAACAAGCATAAACAGAATGAAGAAATTATACTCACTTTTATTTGGATCCCTGAGGACACACAAGTGTAATTTGCAGTAAACATAATTTTTAATATACATCCTCTTGTCTTACAAAACATTTTCTGTATTTCTCTGGTTCACCTGAAAACTTTGTAGTTTAACTGCATAGCTCTGCTCTAGTCTACATTTAGCCGACTAGTGGCACCTGCTGGTACATCAGAATATTACATGATGATACACACAATCTGACAAAGTGTTTTCCTAAAAATACCACCATTATCTATAAAATAAAAACATGTTAAAAATAAATTCCATAAACACTGTCTTTAATATGCATAAATTAGTATAAAGCTCACAAACTTCAATAAGTCCTAGTGTAACCTGTTACAATCACACTTTTCATTTATTTACGCATCTGTGAAATATACTATTATCTTAAATTTGTATTATACTTATTTAAAGGTGCCACTCTAGAGTACATCTTCATTTCCTCTTGAAAAAAGAATCCAGAGTGCCTGCACTGCTTCCTTGAAAGCAGTGTCTTTTTGGTTGGGGTCCTGAGTGGCCTCTTGTCTTTGTCTTTCCCCTGGAGGACTGGGCTGTGCCTGCTGCTCCCACTCTGAGAGGAGATGCGGAGGAGGAAGAGGAGGAGGAGGCAGAAACAGCTGCTGAACTCGCAGATGAAGAGAGAGAATTCTGGAGGTCCAGGGCAAAGTGGTAGTCGTTGTGTTCAGGCATTTCCCACACCGACACCTCCTGGCCACAGCGTTCACACTTCAACAGGTCTTCTGTGGCCACATTGGGAGGACGGTGGTTTTCCTGTGGATCAATATTGAGTTTGTCCTTTAACTCTTCACGTGGTGTTTGGTTAGGTGTAAACTCTGAGGTAGGCTTATCCAGCAGGCCTGACCCAACAGCGACAGTGTCCTCTGAGACTTCTTTTTCATTCACAGTCCCAGTTCTGTGCCCCATTTCAGGTTCGCTAAGTGTTGATACTGAGGCTTGTGAGCTTCTCTCTAGACTCTTCTTGTGGAAGAAAGAGGAAATACCTGGCCGGGGGCTGGATGAACCGTTTTTAGAGTAAGAGGAGGGCGTGACTGAAGAAACAGGGCTAGTACCTGACCTGGTATCTGACTCCACTTGACTTCCAGCTGCAGGGGTAAAGCCACATGGGTGAATTCCTGAGGAGCTTCTTTCTTCATCCTCCTCATCATCATCGTCTCGTACCTTCTGTCTTTGTTTACCAGCTGCCTTTTGAAAGAAAGACTGAATAGTGCCAGGCTGTTTGCAAGTTGAGTCACGTGTCAGTTCAGAGGTCGGCTGTGTGGTGGAGCAAACGTTCTGAGTTGAAGTGACATCACTGGAAAGGAAACCAGCTATCCCTCCTGCTGATGGAGCATCACTAAATTTGCTGGCTGAGAGGTGTAATAGGGTGAGGGGCGGAGTCCTGTGGACATGTTGCAAAAAAAAAAAGTAATAAGTCGCAGAATTCCTTCATCCAATGACTTTAAATATTGAATCGTTATATTATTATTACCATGTAGCCTGGTGGCTTCCTGCAATGTTGAGACTCTTGATGATGGCAAAGCTGTCGCTGGATAATTTGGCAGCTTCATAGCGCACTAAC
The DNA here is from genome assembly GCF_905171665.1 of Trachurus trachurus. NCBI lineage: Eukaryota > Metazoa > Chordata > Actinopteri > Carangiformes > Carangidae > Trachurus > Trachurus trachurus. The sequence continues at coordinate 14,843,064 of NC_139906.1, forward strand.
GCACAACATCGAGAGAAGCTGCTCGGCCTCTTATCCCCAAGCTGACGTACACCAACTGTCAACAACTTAGCCACTCGGCCATTCTGTAATGTTGGGAGAAATTACTGTCACTAATGTGGAACTCAGCAGAGGAAGTACCGGTAGTTAAACATGCTGTGTAATGATGGAAAATCTAAGAACCACAGTATTTATTTTTCTCACCACTTCTCTGTCCTTGGTTAGCCTCTCTTCCAGCTCAAGAGCCAGCTGATGTAGCCAGTGTTGGACCTACACAGATAAAGACATGAAAAATTAAATATCTTTTTCTAGATTTTAAGCAAATTGAGCAACAAAATCATAGATTACTGATGATACGTTTCCAGCCCTGATGTACCACTGGATTAGCAGAGATTGATGGTTCATACCTGCTCTTTTGTAGCCAGCGATGTCTTCCCAGGGAAGTTTTTACTGCAGCCAATGGATTTGGGAAGCTGTCTGGGTTTTACTGCTTCAAACTCAATCCCTCGACACAAATCATACAGCCACTGACTGCAAGGCAAAGACATTTACAGAGATACATGCACATGTTAATCAGGTATAAAGAAAATACCAAGACCTTAAGTCCTGTTTATTTGTGGTGGACTTTTTTGAAACAGGTCTTGAGAAAAAAGAAAACCTTTCCCCAGGTTTATGTTAAATGATGCATAGGTACCATGCATGCAAGAGGAAGACTGAGTAGGACTTCCGTTTGCCCATCAACATTACGCAATTAAAGGAATATGTGGATCATCTTACCCTGTTTTTTCTCCAAAGTGCTGCCCCAGCTGGGCCTGAGAGAAGCGAGTCAAGTCTCCCATGTTCTCTACTCCTAGAGTTTCTGTGATGGAGGCGCCCATCTTACCCCCCAGGTTACGGCTGCATGAATGAAATTAGTTGAGTGCATCACTAGTCAGCTTCCGTTTTTACATTTGTAGGTCAGATTGTGTGAAATATCTTGTGATGAACACAGTCATTGTAGTAACACATAGAACTCACATCTTGCTGATGGGTAGAGAGCCGAAAAGTTCTGTTACAGAGTCCAGAGGCAGAACAGTTTGTCGGTTCGGTTTGTTCAGTCCACAGGCAAGTTTGGCCAGAACCTGGAGAAACAGACAGTTATCTGTAACCACAGCAAGCTAACATACAACAAACACATTTATAACAAGGGAACAAAGTGAGGTTTTCATACCTTATTGTGTGAAATCCCTGCTGAACAACGGAAACCTGTGTGTTTCTCCACAGCTGCTCTCATCTCCTCAACAATGAGCGCCCCCACAGTTAGCTGCAGATCTGTAGAGCTCTGCTCCCCTGACAGAGAGACAGGTAAGGATGCCAGCCATTGCTGGAGACCTCTGGACCTCCGCTCCTCTGTAGACAAACATGACACTGTTGGTAGCACCTGTTCTACCAGAGTTTCTGTGGTGTGTTATTATTACTTGAGTAATCAGTTAATTTTGGTAATAGTCTACCTTTATCCAAGACAACACCCTCCGCAGATGGCTCCTCTTCCTCTGAACTCTGTGGGTAGCCCTGGATGTAGGTGGTCTTCAGCAGGTGAGGGTCTATTTGTGTCATGGATTTCAGCCGCTGCTGGACTGCAGCAGTCAGGTCCATGTAGGCCTCATCAATGCTGGCTCTTTCGATCACAGCGAAGCGAGACATGACCTCAATCACCTCAACACTTGCGTCCCTGTAACTACACAAGGAGTGAGTAGCTTACTTATCTTGCAACCGACACAGGAATAAATGTATTATAATAACTTATTTACCATTCATGCTATCAAAGAAAGGAAGAGTGGGGGTACAGGAGTTAAACAGTACATAGCACTTACTGTGTGAGGTCTGCCTTGCCGTGAGATTCACGCACACGTGCCACCTGGAGGTCTGAGCAAAGTTTCTTTGCATCATCTACCCACATGTTCCTTGTGACACCATGGGCCCTGGCCTCGTAGCTCACAGCTATGATACTAACAGAGGATGATATTTAAGTGAGAACTGCATCAAATCATTTCTACAAACCGTTAACAGCATATTAATGGTGAGTCCATACTATTTATCTGTGAAAGAATGGGGGCGGATGAGTTGCCAACACAGAGACAGCAGTTTAAATAGTAATGCAAATGAACAGACACAAGCTGAGAGCAGTGTTAAAACAATGTGTACTGAGCAGAGGAGTACTAACAGCTACACACTCATGCTGCCAGGTCATTTTTTTCATCTAGTAGGTTAAGATCACTGACCAAGAATCAGTACACCGCCAAATTAACAACACAATTTACATCCAATGCCAGAAATAATCCTTGAATTGAGTTGATATGTCCCCTGAGAAAGAATATCATGACTAGGAAACGTGATGACATTTGACTGCGCTATGGCAAAAGTTAGTAAGTGGAGCTTGAGTTCAGATTTGAAAGTCAGTTATTTATCAAAAAGTTGTTGTATTTCAGTATGTAAGCACCTTCTGTCTTTTGTTTGGGGTGCTTTTTACAAAGTAGACTCTCAATAACCACAAAACAGCACTGAATAAAACTTGGGACATGATTTTGCTTTACCTTATACTGAGGGGCGACTGGCGAGCCAGGGGTGGCTGAGCAATGTAATGCTGCTATTTGGAGTCAGTCTTAACGACCCTGTGTCTCTGGTGTCTCTTCAGTCGCATTAATCATAAACAAGTGTCTCTGTGTCAGAAACTCACCTGCCCCCTTTCCACGTCTTGTACTGTGCCACCACACAGGAGGTGTTCTTCAGCGCCGGATTTAGCCTCTGCTCCACCTGCACGTAAAAACAGTCCATGTCCACTAAGGCCACCACTCTCTCTTTTCCATAATCCATCAGTCCAAGAGGTTCGGTCAGCGAGAACGACGGACCCCGGCCGAGGATGCTTACTGAGGTTGAACGGGCCGCCGAAACATGAACGGGTCCCTTCCTGTCGCTTTCTATTGGCGCGAGTGCCCGAAGTTACATAAAAACGTCATCAAAAGTCGACAAACATCCCGTTGAGGCCATTACGTCGGCCATAGTGGTGAGGTCGAGTGAGGTCCTTTACCCGCCATAACCATATAGAAACGTTTCTATATTTATGGCCATAACTACAGCTTGTGAATCAATGCTAACTGCTAGTAATACACATTTGTGTAAAGAAGCTACCTTGTAAAACAATGTTTAAATTTTAAGGTATGTAGCCTACGGAGTTCAAGTTGGACACTTGGTGTAGTGTACCAAAACGAAAATGGCAGGTAAGTAGGCTACCTAAGTCAAATTCTTATCACAACACTGCAAACATGTCTGGAAAACTAGTTGTGTTAAAGGGATAGTTCAACATTTTGGCAAATTGGCCTATGGTTAGGAGTAGGTTCATTGTAAGATGTTTTTAAATTAGATTTTTATTCCCACCCTGTATGTATAAATCCAACTTGCTTTTCTTATGTACAGTATAGCTACTGCCAGCTCAATCTTCCAACAATGTGTTCCCTTTGATAATCAATCAATGACGGACTGATTTAATTTTGTTATCAAGAAGTTTAGATTTGTAACCATAAAACAGTGGCATGGTTTTTTTCAGAGGGAGAGAGAGCACATGGGGAAACTCACATAACATTTTGTTAGCTGTATTGTAGCTTTTCTGCTATGTGGCCATCACTTTCTCATTCAAGATCATGCAGTTGTGAAAAAAAGGTTTAAAAGCATGTGCAGCCCTTAACTTTTGTACTTTTGTAATTTGGATAACTTTCCTTTAGTAGGGTTGCTACAAAATTAATGTCTATCAGGTGATTTTTAAGTAGGCTAATGGCATGTGATAGAGCCATCTATTTCAGTCTGCACCTGGCAGGACCAAAAGAACTGTGTCAGAAATGAGGAAGGAACTCTTTTTAAACGAGTGTTAAACTCGCACTAGTGTTCACGCATACTGATGCCAGTATGACTTTGCCATATATTCCTCACCTTATAATACTCGCTGGATTCATGGGTAAGTCAAGTTTTAATCTGAATTATATGATATTTTTTAATAAATTATATATATATGATTGTTTATAACATTTGAGTCCACTAGCACCACTAGTTTTAATCATTCATAAAGTTAATTCCTGATTATGACTTAAACCTGTGTTATTTATTCATGATGACTGTCTGTTGTTGTTTTGTCAGGAATTCACAGTAGAATTATAACAGTGCGTGAAGTGTCAGTCCAGACTGGCGGCTACATCTCTATCCCATGTCTCTATGAGACTTACCACAGAAACCATGTGAAATACTTGTGGAAAGGAGAGTATCGTGTATTAAGTAAAACAGTAGTGGGAACAGACCAACCAAGAAACATCTCGGAAAAGTTTTCAATCTGTGATGACACAGACCAAAGTATCTTCACTATATCAATTAATGATCTGACGACGAGTGAGGACTCTTATTACTGGTGTGCTGTGAGGATTGGTCAAAAGAAATATGACCAAGAATATTTTCATCTGTCAGTCACTAACGGTAAAACCCCTTAAATTTACAACACATTTGAAATCCTCTCTGTGAACTATTTTGTGAGAGAAAAAAATGTCTCAGACAACTTCACGTTGTACTTTTGTTTGTTTCAAGGTGTTTCAAGTCTATATGTGGACCAACAGAAACTTACAGCATTTGAAGGAGGAAGTGTGACTGTTATGTGCCACTATAAATATCCAAAAGAGACAAAGCAGTGGTGCAGACTGGGCAGCGACTGTGTGATGGATCAGAACAGACTGATCAATGGAACACCAGTGACTATCAACACAAGTATCCCGAATGTTTTCAACGTGACTATGAGTGAGCTGAGGACAGAGAGCAGCGGCTGGTATTGGTGCACCAGTGGAGGCTTACAGGTGCCAGTGCATCTAACTGTTTATGAATTAACCTCAACTCCTACAACTACAATGATCCCCAATACAACAAGTAAGATCTTAACCATTAAAGTTACAAAGGTAACACACAAAGTATTGTAGTATAAAGTCTATTCCTGTCATTAAACAGTCTGTTGCTATAATCCATAATGCTGTGTACGAAATACCATGAGAGCATTGTTACGACCACCTGGCTCACGGTAGGTCACAACAATTAGGGAGACCACACAGGTAAACCATTTAAAGTATTTATTAAAATTAAGGCCCTAAGGTACAAAGTAACTAAAGAGAATAATGTGCAAAGTAACAAGAAACAACTAAGGAACAATGGTTGGCTGTTGTTGTCACAGGCAGGGAGGGAGAGAGAATGGCGGCCCTGGAATCCCCTCTTTAAATACCCTCTCAGGCAATCAGACCCAATCCCGTGCACCTGGATGGGACCTGACCTGAAAGGCAAAAATGGGGAAAGAAAACCAAGGCACCAGGGAAACAGCGCCTCCCCCACCACACAGGAGGAGGACAGCTATTTCCAATACAGAAATACATAACACCCTCCCCCTTAAAACAGAGGCCCAACACCATGGCCTCTGCAAATAAGGCTTCAGTACTGCCTACACCAACAAAAAAAAAGATGACCCACTATTGCCATTTACTAGTGGTAGCTAGTTTGACTATGTACACAACAAGGTTAGAAAAGGAAAACGATAAATGTCACCCACAGCACCTCCCACCAAGAACTCATGGTCAATTGGGGGTCGGACTCCACCCTGCTGGTTCACCCCTACACACCTCCACCCACCGCTGCCCAGCCACCCGCAACTCCTGGTACCGGGAGAGCATCTTTAAGGAGGAAAGACAAGGTTAGATGGGATATTGTGAGGAGCAACTGAAAGGGGAGGAACCGGCTCACTCCAACCCCTCTGGCGCACGTGACAACGCATCTGCAATGACGTTGTCCACACCACGTATGTGCCGGATGCTCAGGTTGTAAGGCTGTAGAAAGAGCGTCCACCTCATCAGCCGCTGGCTCGGACTCTGCAAGGAGTGAAGGAAGGTTAGGGGATTGTGGTCTGAATACACGACTACTGGATGGACTCCCCCTCCCACATACACATCAAAATGCTGCAGAGCCCACACCAGCGCTAACGCTTCCTTCTCTATCGTCGAGTAGTTTAGCTGGTGGCGGTTAAACTTCCTTGAAAAATAGCTGACTGGCCGATCCACCCCTTCACCATCAGTCTGCAAAAGGACACCCCCAGCCCCAACCTGACTAGCATCTACTTGTAACCTGAATGGCTGATCTAGTCTAGGCGCTGCCAGGACAGGAGCTGTACTCAACAGCATCTTCACCTGGTCAAAAGCCTGCTGGCTGGCAGAAGACCACTCAAACCTAACCTTCTCCTGCAGTAGGCCGGTCAGTGGGGCAACCACCGTGGAGAAGTTTGGACAGAAACTTCTATAATAGCCGACCATTCCTAAGAAGCGTCTAAGCTCAGTCTTGGAAACAGGAGGTGGGAACCGATCGATGGCTTGGACCTTGGCCCTCACTGGCTTCACCTGACCCTGGCCCACTACTTTCCCCAGGTAGGTTACTGTAGCCCTGGCAAATTCACACTTGGCTAAGTTAACCGTGAGGTTGGCCTCCTGGAGTCGTACCAACAGCGCATGTACACGATTCATGTGCTGCTCCCAAGTATCGCTGTAAACTACGACATCATCAAGGTATACGGCTACGCCCTCCAGCCCTGCTACTACCCCGTTCATCAAGCGCTGAAAAGTGGCGGGCGCATTCCGTAACCCAAAACTCATAACCTTGTAGGAGTAAAGGCCGGATGGTGTGATGAACGCGGAGATCTCTTGGGCACGGGGAGTTAGTGGGACCTGCCAGTAGCCCTTTAGCAGATCAAATTTACTCACATATCTGGCAGATCCCACTGCATCCACACAATCCTCCATCCTAGGTAAGGGAAAGGAGTCAGGTTTGGTCACGGCATTTACTTTTCGGTAATCTGTGCAAAATCTGTCAGTCTTGTCTGGTTTTCCTACCAGTACACATGGAGAGGCCCAGCTGGAGTTTGAAGGCACCGCCAACCCATTGTCAATCATATACTGAACCTCAGCATCAAGGCGGCGGCGCTTCTCCAGTGGGACCCGGTAGAACCTCTGGCGAATCGGCTCCGCCTCTCCCACATCGATATCGTGCTGCACTAAATGGGTACAAGAAGGAGTATCAGAAAACAGGGAGGGGAAAGCAGCTAAGAGCTCTGACAACTCCCTGCCTTGGTTCTCTGGCAAATGACCAACTAGACCACCTAGGTCAGCTAGCATCTCAGAGTTTTTGAGCCGAGGACGCAGCACCCCATCTGCAAACCCACTCACATCCTCCTTCTCCTTTTCCTCCTCTGCCGCTACTGAAACCGCTGAAGACAGCTCGTAAGCTGTGGTAACTAACATAGCGGGCTTGACCTCCTGTTCTGTACCTGCTCCGGAGTTAGACACACGAGCGTAGTAAGCCTTTAGCAAGTTTACATGACACAATTGAGTTGACTTTTTCCGGTCAGGAGTACTTATCAGATAGTTCTGCTCAGAGACCTGTCGAACCACTGTGTACGGTCCAGTGAACCTGGCCTGGAATGGGGAAGCGGGGATAGGCAGCAACGCCAGCACCTGGTCTCCAGGACAGAACACTCGAGGCTCTGCTCGGCGGTCATAGTATCGCTTCATCTTACTCTGGACGGCAGTCAGATGCTCTCCTGCCAACTTAACCGCCAGATGTAACCTACGGTGAAAACCATTCACATAATCAATAAGCTTTACAGGTGGCGCTGCAGGCGTTAGGCCATCCTGCAAAACCGCCAGGGGACCCCTCACTTTATGTCCAAACACCAACTCGCTGGGGCTAAATCCCGTACTCTCCTGCACCACTTCTCTAGCGGATAGCATAAGCCAGGGTAGCCCCTCCTCCCAGTCCCCTTTAAGCTCAGTACAATAAGCACGCAGCAGCGACTTAAGAGTTTGATGGAATCTTTCAAGAGCTCCCTGGCTCTGAGCATGGTAAGCGCTAGCTTTGTTGTGCTTTACTCTTAACTGGCGTAGAACTTGGGCAAACATCTGCGATGTGAAATTGGACCCCTGGTCGCTCTGTATGACCCTGGGAATACCAAAGATAGATATGAATTGGGTCAAAGCTTTCACAATGCAACGTGTGGTGATGGAGCGTAGTGGATACACCGCTGGGTAACGAGTGGTCTGACACATTACCGTCAACAGGTAGGTGCACCCCGACTTAGATGGAGGGAGCGGCCCCACACAGTCGATGATGAGATGCTGGAATGGCTCGCTCTCTGCGGGAATGGGACAAAGAGGTGCAGGTTTAATGATCTGGTTAGGCTTACCAGTTATCTGGCAGGTATGGCAAGTCTTAATAAACCTGGTAACCTCCTTCCTCAACCCCGGCCAGAAGAAATACCGTAGCAACCTATCACAGGTCTTCTTAACCCCCATATGTCCTGCTACATCACCATGGGCTGTCTCCAAAACCACGTCCCTGAACTTTGTAGGAATGACTACCTGGAACACTGGGTCACTTACAGAACAGTCATCATAAGGAAGCCACTTACGAACCAGCACTTCATCCAGTACAAAGTACCCATGTGCCAAACTCTCCATCTCTTCTGTGGACTTGACCTCACCGAACAAAGACTTCAGTTCAGGGTCTTCCTGCTGGGCGACGACCAACTCACTTTTAGACAGGGAAAGAGGCAGATCAGTTAGTTGGACAGTACTCTGTTTAGGGGGCTCTTTACCTCCCTCTTCAGGCCCTGCTCCTCCCATGGAGCGAGTCACCGCACAAGCAGTGAAAACTTCTGGAAACTCCTCACTACTGTCAGGACCAGATAAAACCGTCGGCCCAGACGTCACTATGGGAGGTGGTGGTGGAACCCCCTCCCACACCCTCCCCCCAGCCAGATCATTTCCTAGGATGACTGATACACCCTCCACTGGCAGGGATGATCTAAGGGCTACCGCAACTTCCCCCTTTACCAATTCAGAGTCAAGTTCGATCTTGTGCAAGGGAACTGGCCAAGTATGCATCCCCATGTCTCGGATTAACACACTTCTCCCCAGGCTTGACCCCTCAGAAAAATTTAACACTGAGTCAAGAATGAAAGATACTGACCCCCCCGTGTCACGCAGTATCTTCACAGGTACTTTCTGTGGATTACCCGCCAATGAAACAAAACCTGTTGTGATAAAGTGACTGTAATCAGGAGGTACCTTATTTGGATGTAGGAAGTCAGGGCCCTGTGAGGCGCTTGGATGTTTACTGCTCACAGGAGGATTTGGTAGAGCAGTCGCCATCGACGATTTTACCTTATACGCCTCGTCATCCGGGCCCACAGCCCCCTGTCCCCCACTGACATATACTGACATGGCTTGAGGTCGAACAGTAGATAGCCCCTTACCACTATATCTTTTACCTTTAAGCACAGGGCAATCTTTCTTCCAATGCCCCTTTCCCAAACAATAGTTGCATGCAGAATCTGAACCCACCTTAGTTGGGCTAGCATGTTCATGCCTTGTACGATGAGCTGAGAATCCAGAACTCCCACTGGGGAACCTAGCACGGTAAGGAGGCTGGAGGCCACCGCTCTGCTCAGTTCTGTAGCCATAGCCTCCACCATGGCCACGGAACTCACTAGCTTGACCTTTATTAGTCAACACAAACTCATCTGCCCACTTAGCAGCCTCAAGGGCTGTTTTAGGTTTACGCTCATTCAGATGATTTACAATACGTTCAGGAGTGATATTCTTAAACTGTTCTAGCAGCAAAACCTCACACAGGTCATCCAGAGTCTTAACTCCTGCTGCCTCACGCCAACGTTTAAAGTGACTTACCAGCTCTCTTGTTACCTCCACATAAGTCTGCTTCTCAGCTTTCCTCCAGTTCCTGAACCGCAACCGGTAGGCTTCAGCACACAGTTCATAAGACAAAAATATAGCAGCCTTTACTTTATCATAAGACTTCCTATCTGCAGGGTCAAGTGCTAAATAGGCCTCTTGAGCTTTAAGTGGCAGTACACTCTGAATCAGTGCTGTGCGATCGGCATCGGACCATCTTCTCTCATCGGCCAGACTTTCAAATAATGAAAAGAACACGTCAGGACCTCTTTCATTAAACTTTGGTAAGAGTCGAACCATGTCTCCTAAATTGTCCCTACGCCTACCGTCAGACCCATCATCCACAGCGGGTCCCGACTGGCGCACTCTCTCCAGCTCAAGACTTGCATGGCGCTCTCTCGTCTGAAGCTCCTGTAGCTGTATCTGCATCGCTAACAGCTCCTTTTGCTCTGCGAATGATAAGCCTGTACCCATACTGATTCCCCCCACCGCACCTCCAAGAGGCACCATGGGCGGAGACTTTTCATGGCCTTCCAATATGCCCTGAGTCACCAACTCTCTCTGTATGGCCGCCACCACTTCCGGCTTCTTCGACCGACCAGGCACAACATCAAGACTCAGTTCATAATGCTCAATAATTCGCCACAACTCCTCAACCTTTAACTGCAGTAACAACTTAACTGATGGGGCTCCCAAAAATTCCCTCACAGGATCCATTTCACCAAAACTCTTATGGCTACCAACGCCCAACCAGTAACGGATAACCAGTAATCAATAGGCAACCAAGGCCACAATGTCAAACCAAATTCAAAACAACATTACCAGGCCATCACTATCATAACAAGTATAGACAAAAGACCCTGTTATCAACTATAATACCCCAACATAGGACGGTGAGTAGCTTTACTTAGCGAGAGAATGAAGCGAAAGAGCTGCCCCGCGTCTAACTCAACAAAAGATCCCTGACTAACCACAACCTAGTCTTCAGTGCACTCATAGCAGCTTAACTACCAACAGCACCCTAATGGCACTGCTGAATAGCGCCCCGGCTTACAGCACACCAAAAACAACAAACTAAAACAACAAACAAAAAAACAAACAAGCGTTAAGCGCTTCTCCTCCTACCACGGGGGTTCACGTAGCTCATGGTATCTAAACCACACGCTTCAGACAAAAGGTGGGCGACAACAGTAACCCCCTCTACTCACCATCCAGCTGAGGATTATACCCGATAACCAGGTCACCAATCAAAGGAGGATAGCGGCCACAGTCCTCCCCTGCTGCAAGCCAAGCAAATCAAAGTTTAATACGGCAAACCAAACAGGCCAAATCAATAACCAATACTACACCAAACCAAGAGCAAACACTTATTAAGCAATCAAGCAAACTAACCAAACACTGTGAGTCTTCTACACAAGTACTACCGAACTATCCAGGCATTAGTAAGGTACTGACAACCTTACCAAGATCCCGGACGAGCCCCCATTTGTTACGACCACCTGGCTCACGGTAGGTCACAACAATTAGGGAGACCACACAGGTAAACCATTTAAAGTATTTATTAAAATTAAGGCCCTAAGGTACAAAGTAACTAAAGAGAATAATGTGCAAAGTAACAAGAAACAACTAAGGAACAATGGTTGGCTGTTGTTGTCACAGGCAGGGAGGGAGAGAGAATGGCGGCCCTGGAATCCCCTCTTTAAATACCCTCTCAGGCAATCAGACCCAATCCCGTGCACCTGGATGGGACCTGACCTGAAAGGCAAAAATGGGGAAAGAAAACCAAGGCACCAGGGAAACAGCGCCTCCCCCACCACACAGGAGGAGGACAGCTATTTCCAATACAGAAATACATAACAGCATACGTTGATGTGGCATTTCAGGCCATCATTGTAAATAAGAACTTGTTCTTAATTGATTCTGCCTGGTTAAATAAAGGTTAAAGCAGAAGTGAGTGATCCGGTCGTTTTCGCTAATGCTGCGTTCCAGGCAGGCTTTTGAAATCGTAAATTACAGCTTCAAGTCACAACTTACGACTTTGTAGCGTTCCAGGCAACCCACTCGTGTTTTTCCGACCTGTTTTACCGGTGAAAGTCACTATAACGGCCACTCGTAACTTCCGACCGGTGAACTCGTACCAGATCGAACTGGTACCACTTCACGGTCGGAAAAATACGAGTTTCCTTGAACGCACCATAACAGTCCTCGTCGCTACGTCACCACATTCACGGCGTTCCTTGGCTGCACACACAGCCCTGCATGCCGTTCTCTCTCCTCATTGGATAAAAACTGTAGGATACGATAAATGTTTTCTCTTCGGCTCAGAGCAGAGCAGAGGGACTGAGAGACCCGTGTTTCAGACCAAACACTCTATGTAAGTGATTGCTGTCGGAAGATATAACTATTTAAGACTTATATTAACACAAATATATCACTCACTTCTGCTTTAAATAAATAAAAATAAAATAATTTATCTGTTTAATTTTTCAAAAGAAAAAAGGCTATACTGCAAATCATATGAGAAGAATGACATCACATTGACATTACTTTTCACATTAGACTTCCCAGGGACTCAATCCACCACTTACAAGCATTCCTCCTTCTCCATGAGTACTGAGCCACAAACTGCTCGTCCCACCACACCATCAGGCAGAGAGAGTCAAGAGAATGAACCCAAGTATCCTTATCTTTATTTTCCTTCAACAATGTAACCAATATTTCTGCCTGCCCAAATGTACATTTAATCCACATTTATCTTCCAGTCTCACCAGGGTGACCATTATCATCACTACCCTGGTCTTCCAGCTGTTGGTCATTCCTGCTGCCTTTTTTGGATGGAGAATGATAAGACATAGTAAGTCTTTTGCAAACTCTTCTTCAGCAAATTCTGAAATAAATTAGCAGTTATTTTAAAACATTTTCTTTGAATATGTTTGTGTTTTAGAAAAGACCAAACCCGAGGAGCCTGACATCATTGTGGTAAGAAAAAACCATGAATTATTCATTTGGCATAAATACATCAGGGGGAGGCAAGTATTTTCTGGGGTGGTACTTGTTGTAAAAAGTTTGAGAACCACTGTCCTATTTCAATAATCGTTAAATTTCTATTTCTATGTATCTTAGGCCTCACAAACTGGCAGTGATCCTGAACTGCTCTATGCCACGGTTCACTATCAACGTGTAGCACTCTGGAAGACGGCAAAACAGGTGAGATGATGTAGTTTTGAGTGTCCAAAAGCATACGCATCTACTTCACCCCATTCCCCAAATGTATCACTGTGACTCTGTGTCCCATCCAGCTGGACCCCATTCCTGAGGAAAGTGTGATATACAGCACCATTGTAAAAAATAGTGTGGATTAAGTCAAAGTCAAAGTCAAAGTCAGCTTTATTGTCAATTCCACAGTATGTACGGGACATAAGAGAATCGAAATTGTGTTACTCTCAGACCCTCGGTGCAAACAATAGACAGACAATAAACATTTTAAAAAACAATAAAGCAATATGTGAATCTAAAATACCAATCTAAAATAAAATGGTAAGTTACTAAATTTAAGCTTTTTAGTATCTTAGCTGTTAACTCAGATGCATTATAATTATTCAGGCTCTTTTTGCTTTTTAGGCTGATGGAAATGTTATTGAACAATACATGAGAGAACATTATTTCTGCAAGTACAATGACACTGATGAATTTGTTCTGATGTTCACTTAAATGATTTAAATTACTAAGTGTGCCTTCCATTCTGTATTGCAATCTGATGACTTTCAGTCACAGTATCATTGATTATTCAAAATGGGAAGAGTGGGAGACTCAGTTAAATCTGTGATGTTGGGAATTTGTTACTGTTATTTTGATTAATCAAAGCAGAGCAAGCCTGAACCTGAACCGTGAGCCACTAAAACTGACTGACTATGACTACAAGGTTGAAACCATATATGAATATCAAATTCAATAACTGTTTCAGACATTATATATTTCTTTGTACTAACAACATGACACATGTTTTGCCTCTTTTTCATTACTGTACAAATAAAACCAGACATATTTTTATATGTTCTTAGCTTTTATTTTTATCTGAGGGATTTTTTGCTCTTTGTTTCTGACTGGCGATTTGAAGAAAAATTATATGACATTAAAGGGACAATTCAATAGCACCAAACGGCAGTGACGATGGCTCATTTCTGTCTTGCTGCTTCAGTTTCAGGACTGTGGTAACATTCATGTGAGCTCACTGTCACTCTGCCGTGACCTACTGGGACATGGAACAGAGCCATTGACAGTAGGACAACCACCAAGTCACTATCATGGGTGGATGAAACACTTTTAGTTTACACTGCTCACTTATAATTAAATACAAAGACCACCATGTGGCTAAATGGGGTGGTAACTTCCTCAGACAACTTACATAATAATTTTAACATAAGAGGAAGACACTTTGTAACAGATGAAACAGTGTGTTGAGGGGAATTAGGAAGTATAAAATCAGCCGGCTATGGCACTGGTTCATTTTGTCTGACTTTGCTTCGTGACTGTCCCAGACATGGCTACTTATCTCACAATTCTTCTCATCCTCACTGGACTCACAGGTCAGTCACAGGGTTGATGCTAAATATGTTTGTATATTTGTTTTCTAATCTTTGTTGTTCACCTCATGTCAGATGAAAATTGCTGTTATTAAATGAGCATTGTAATAGTCTATATATATCTGTGGTTGATTCATAAAATGTAGGGGCAGATATGAGGAAGGTTGTTGTTAATGTGTATATGTGTTAAAATGCTGTATTGTGCTCTTGTTGCAGGAGTTAACAGCGTAACCACAGTCAGTGACGTGTCAGTGAAAATCAAAGATTCAATCACTATCCCATGTCTCTATGACTTAAAGTACAGGAATAATGTGAAATACTTGTGTAAAGGATATAATTGGAACTCCTGCTCATATCAAGTTAAAACAAATGGACGTAGCTCTGGAAGGTTTTCTATCTCTGATGACAAAAACCAAAGAATCTTCAATGTGACTATAAAGGATCTGATGAATACAGACACTGATTACTGGTGTATTGTGGAAATTAATAGAGGCTCAGATGTTGGACAGTATTTTCACCTATCAGTCACCACAGGTAAGAGCTCTTAAAGCAACTTTAAATACATTTCAAATCATTTCTGGAATTTGAACAACTTTAAGGAAACACACTGAGGGGTTCATTTTTCTGTAAAGACACAGTTTTTTGTAAATTGAAAGTCAAGACAGTTAATGTGCGGTCTTAAGTAATCATTGGATATAACTACTGTATGTGTAAAATGTTTATCTTTAAAACTTAAGCAGTTTCCCACAGTTTTCTAAGAAATACATTTTGTTTTCTCAAAAGGGACCCCAGGCCTTTATGTGGACCATCAGGATATCACAGGGTTTAATGGAGAGAGTGTATCCATCAACTGTACCTCTGGTAACTCTATGGATAAAATGAAATGGTGCAGGTTCGGTGGAAAATGTGAGACCATCAGTGATCAGAGAGACGGTGTTTTCACTGTGAATATGAGTGGACTGACAACAAAGGACAGTGGTTGGTATTATTGTGCCCAAGGAAAGTTGCAGATGCCTGTGCATGTCACAGTTACTGAGAGACCTTCTACTTCCCCTCGTAAGTATTCCTAGTGATTGTAAACATATGTCACAACCATTTGTAAATATTGATATTAGAATTGTTATAGTACTCTTCAAATTTTTTTTTTCCATTATAGCAACAATATTTTCAACCACCATATCAACCACTGATCACAGCCTTGAAACTGCAAGAAACAGGTTAGAAGTCTATACATTTACATGCAGTATTTTAACAATGGCCACTCAGTGGTCAAATAAAGCCATCCTCAAAAGGGACTCCTTATAGGCTATATTTGTGTTTGTTTTTTTACATTTTATATGAATATTTAATGTTTAATAGTAGTAATTTGCATATAAAACCATAACATCAATCAATCCAACTTAATTTGATTTTTTTTTTCAAGATATCTAACTAATTTGTATTGTGTCCTTGTTTGCTTCAGTACTTTTCTCCTAAAGATCCTTGTCATCCCTCTGAGTGTGTTAATCTTCACTGTAATAGTTGCCTTGTTCATCTGGTTGATGTTGAAAAAGTACAGTAAGTCTACACCAACCGCAAATATGTTCATAACTCTTGAGTATTTTCATCACAAAATGTTGAGTCAGTAACAGGAATTTTTACTTTCCTCTTTTAGAGCAAAGCCACACGACACCATCAACCACAGCCAGGGTAAGCTGGGCCATTTAGACTCTGCTATAAATACAGATAGTGTATGTTCTTACATAGATCTGCTTTTTGGGGGGGTGCAGTACCTCGCCAACAATTTTATCATACATACATAAATAGGCCTACATTCATTTTTTTTTTCATGTACCGTGGTCATGTACTCATCCATGTGCCTGAAACTGTAAAATACATTTTGAGAAAATCCTGACATTAGGCTTGCCCCTTCCAACACAGGCTGAAGAGGATGCAGCATACTGTAATGTTGGGTGCGCAAGAAAAACTTCCAAGCCGGTATTAAATAATACAAGTAGCCTGCACTCAAAGACACACAAAAGCCAACTTCAAGAAACTGAAAGTATTCCATTCTCTGTTTAATATCTCTTCCCCACACAGAGACCACATGCTGAAAATGACCTGGATGTGACCTACAGCTCTGTGGTTACAAAAAAACAACCACCGCGAAAGGCACATGCTGAAAATGACCTGGACGTGACCTACAGCTCTATAGTTACAAAAAACCAACCAGTGAGAAAGGCACATGCTGATAATGATATGGATCTCACATACAGCTCTGTGGTTACAACAAAAGAAAAAGCAGCGAGACGGGCAAGTATTAAAGCAACTTATCTCAACCACATTGATCCTTATGTCTGTGATTTCAAATACTTTTCTTCCTTCCTGATTGTGATATTTGTTTCTGTTCTTCAATAGGTTGAAGCACAAGAAAATGGTGTTACATACAGTACATTGGCTCAGATCCATCAAAATATTTAAATATGCTTAATCTCTCAACCAGGGGACTGTTTGGTTGTGCTCTTGCTACTTCCTTGTTTCTTTCTTCATTTCCTCTGGAAGCTGCACAACATTACAAAGAACTATTGACCTGTTAGTGCCAAGTCCTCAGTAAGACCATTGGTAACATATCTTGGCTTCAATATACTATATATTAGGTGCAAAGCTGACTACTTGGAGAGTATTTTAATAATCATTGATGTTAATTTAAATATTTAATCAGTGATAATACAATGCAACGAACTGTGGCTAAAAGAACAAGCTTGCATTGCTAAGACTTTTAATCAATGTAACAATAAAAGTAAGAAGAGCAAGAAAACAGTTGAGACTGCAGTACTGTAGAGATTTTCACCCTCACGTCTTCCACTTTATATTCCTTTGTGGATTACTCTTTGTTCTCAGCAGTCACACTGAGGGTCTTTTTCAGAAAATGAGTCATTGTAATGCACCAAAACAAAATACCTATTAAAAGTAGTTTTGAACTCAAATATATATATATATTTTTTTTTTGTTTACCTTTAACATACACTGGATCTGTACAACTTGGTTATTCCTTACTTTGTTATGTAAATAAATGAACCTATTTAATTCAATTCATCTGTAGTGCTCATGTCATTTTACAGTCTACAGCACACTCTTTTCTAAAATGCATGTAACTTCCTCGTGGAAGACAGAACTGCTCTATTAGTAAAGTTAGGAAGGAAGTAGTACTGTAGATCAGTTCAGCCATCAGATCAGCCCATTCACCAGCATGGCTGTTCCTCTCAGCTTACTTTTCATCCTTATTAGACTCACAGGTCAGTCACAAGATTCATTTTAATATTGTGTACATTATGTCAGAAGATGATAATAATACATGCTGCATACACAAGTATTATAGCCATGCAGTTTTGTTATTCATAGATTTTGAAGACAAAAATTGTGTAATATGTAATACAAAAGAGGAAGAATAGTCTTTAGTGTTACAGTATTCATTAAATGGGATTTGTTCTTGTTGCAGGAGCTCACAGTGCAACCAGTAGAGTCAGTAAAGACGGCTTAACCACAGTCAGTGGAGTGTCTGTGAAGGTTGGAGGTTCAATCACTGTCCCATGTCTTTATGGCTCGAAGTACACTGACAATGTGAAATACTTATGTAGAGGCTATTTATGGGACTTCTGCACATCGAAGGTTAAAACAAATGAATTAAATGGGGAAAAGTTTTCGATCTCTGATGACAAAAAACAAAGAATCTTCACTGTGACTATTAAAGATCTGACATATGAAGATGCTCATTACTGGTGTATTGCAGAGGTTGATAAAGGGCCAGATGTTGGAGTGTATTTTCAACTGTCAGTCACCGCAGGTAAGAGACTTTAAGTAGCAAATCCTTTTGTGAAATATGAACAGTTTGTTTGCTTATAAATTGATTCCCTTAAGGATTTCTACAATTTGTTTTTCTCCAGAAGGTATGCCACATCTCTATGTGGATCATCAGGAGATAACAGGATTTATTGGAGAGAGTATATCCATCAGCTGTTTCTTTAGCAACTCTGGAGAAGGGAAGTGGTGCAGGTTGGGTGGGACCTGTGTAAAAAGGTCCACGGGATCCATAGGTGGAACAAGTGTGACCATCAATGCAACAGTCAGCAATGTTTTCACTGTGACAATGAGTGGACTCAGGACAGAAAGCAGCGGCTGGTATTACTGTGTTAGAAGAAACCTCCAGATGCCGGTGCACGTCACAGTTACTGAGAGACCAACCACTAGTAAGTACTACAATTTTTAAAAGTATCAAGCGTATACTTAATATTTATATGTGATATTATTTGATAGAGACTAGATTTTCATTATTGTCATGTTATTGCATTAATCGTTTGCTCTTGTTCTTGTAGCTTCTTCATTATCACCCATTACCACTCACTATCACACCCCAACTCCAACTTCTGAACCTGTCAGCATCACTTCTGTTTCACCCACCAGGTCAGAAGTCTTTGCAGCATTTAGAAAGCTGAGACCATTTTGTAAAAACTCTTTATTCATGACTTTACGATACAATGTTGAACTTTTTAAACAAAAGCATTATGTTGATTTTAATTTGTTAATATATTGTGTAGTTTGAAGGTATGCTGCAGCATTGCAGTTGACCAAAAGAGGTTTATCATCCCATTATGTGTGTTGATCATCCTTGTCATGGTGATCCTGTTCATCTGGTTTATGTGTAAAAAGACCAACAGTAAGTATGTGCTAAAACCAACAATGCTCGAACTATTTGCTATTCACGAGTAGTTCTCTATTCATCCTTTAAATGTGAAGTTAAAGGAACTTTTATTGCTTTACTTTTAGCACAGACTGACGCAATATCATCACCAACAGGCACAGTAAGATATGCTGAATCATTTCTAAATATGATTTTTTTTTATACAAATAACCAGACTCTCCTTTTGAAGCTGCAGGATTACAACTACTGAATGAACCAGTTATGGTTTTTGATTCAAAAGTGTTTCTTCTGAATTCTGCCTTTCATTTTTTTTTCAACACAGGCTGTAGAGGAAGTGAAATACAGTAGTGTGAAGCACAAGAGTAGACCAGACAAGGTAATAACCAGTATGAAAACCACTATCACTTCTGTTATTAAGCAATAACCAGTAATGTTTTTTTGTTTGTTTGTTTTTTACAATAGATAATCTTTAAAGAAACTTGCTACACTGTATGCTGACACCTGACATTATTCATTATTATTATATATATATTATCATAATTAATTATCCACTTGAAAACCATTTAAGATGCACTACTGCCTTATGAACTTTAGCATATAGTGGTGTGAATAATAGCCACAAATAGACACATCAGAAGTGCTCCCATGTTTCATGTGAAAGGCTCATGAGTCTAATGACACGTTCAACATTACTGTGGTTGTGCTTGTACAAATAGTACAAAAGGGAGATAGCACTGCAAGCTTGTTGCAAAACTGTGTGAAAAAGATAATTCTACTGTAAGATACAAATGTGATACATCACTGATAACAGCTTATGCTCTGTTGCCTGATGTTAATTACTTGACAATGACTCTTCATGAATTTTATTATGATTTGAGCCTGTACTGAGGTCTGGAAACAATCTCTTGCAGTAAAAAAAAAAAAAAAAAGATATGCTGTTAATATGGGCTGCATAACACTACACCATTGTGGATGAACATGAAATATATGTCTTACATCTTGCGCAACTCTGATGTTGTAAATTCCTGTTGAAGAGAAATACAAACCATTACCAGAAGTTAAGTCACCATTATTTCAAATACCGGCAATTCTGATGACGTGTTCCCTTAATTGAAACAGTTCATTATTACTATTTTACAAAATGTGGTCTTGTTGATGTAACGTGATACATTTCAGTAAAATTATATAAAGCCTTCTGTTGATTACATCTGCTTTGCTCGTCAGGATGAGGAGCAAATAATATACACTTCTGTTGATCACACCAGGGGAGCTTTACACAAGGTAGCCATAACCTTTGAATTTCTAATTGTATATGATACAGTACACTATTTTATTTTATTTATTTATTTATTGTTTACCATGCAAAGGCCTATTTATGAAAATATGAAGAAAAACAGGTTGAACTGTTGAACTGATTTCTGTTTCAAATCTGTTGCTTCTTTGTCCCCCAGGACTCAGATGCAAAGGGCAACGTGGAAGTGATATACAGCACTGTGGTACAGCCTGCTGTAACACAATAAGCGGTACAGAGCGTCAATTTTAAGAGATCCAATCCCATCCTTATACAGTACATAGTCAAACTTTTTTGGCCCAATTTTCAGCAACACTAGCAGTAGCATCATGGCTCTTTGGTGGCAACATCAGTTGGTCTCTCAGTCACTTTTGGTCCAGATTGAAATGAAATCTCATTACAACTGGATTGCTATGATACAGGCACTCCAGATGCCGATGATTTCATAGAGCCATCATCAAAGCAATTTTGATGTTTTGACTACATACCTGCAAAAACATCAGTGCATCAGCATGCTAAAGTTACTGTAATATTCAGCTCAAAGCACCATTGTGACAATGTGCAATACATGATTGATCTTCGTTATTTCTTTCTAATTGTCTTTTTCTCTACTCTTCTCCAACAGATTAAAGAAGCAACTGCATAATCCCAGCAAAACCTGTGAATGTTCATTCATAACTAAATATTACTCATCTGTCATCATAGGCTACTTTTTTAAATGTTGTTGTCATGTGTCTTTACTTTAGTTATCATCTATGTTCTTCCTTTGTCAGTTTTGACTTTGAAGACCATTGACAGTGGTTTAAATGGTAAATGACAACATATACAATAAGGATACTAGTGTTGGGTTGCTCTGTGCAGATAGACTTGTTTATTTTTCGAAATTGTAACTGTCTCCATAGCCTAGTTAATGTGTAGCTATTTGCTGATATCACATGATAAGAGAATAAATCATCATTAACTGAAGGAGACTAACTTGGGATATTGTAAGGTAACAGTTTAGCCACACTGTAAATCATTTGCAAATGAAAAGTGCTCATCAAAGTCAAAATTGTTGAAAAGCCCACAACATGATTAAAATGCTTTGTGATTTCTATTAGTATTGTTTATACATGTGGGCTAAAAGGTTATAATTACTGCTACGGGCATGTTTTAAACAAATGAATATATTTTGGGGTGCTCATCTTTTCTTGCATCCAGAAATGAAACCTGAAACCCAAGTTTTACTGCATGGATATTTATGCTCCATAACCAATACAGTTCCACTTCTTTATATTCATCATCACTGAACTGAGGACTGGTATATTCAGAACAGTTTGCAGATAAACAGTTTGCACGTGACGCATTGCGTGATAAATATGATAATAATGCTTCTTTGGAAAAACAAATGTGACTGTATTTTTATTACTGTACAAATAAAATCTGACAATGTTAAAACATACGTCTCGATGTTTAATCCAATGGATTTTCTTTAAAACTTTCAAAACGTTTTATTGATTACTGTGTACAATGTTCACATGCTCAAAGTATGAAGTAACTGTGAGTGTGTGCATCATCATTAAACCAAATTCATCGGACTGCGTCAAAAGGTGGAGATTAAAAAGTTGCAACATTCAGAATAACCAGGAAGAAGAGCATCAGTCTGTAACTGTTTTAGCTGTCTTATTTTTTTTGACACTCCTCACCGACATGGCTGTTCATCTCAGCTGTCTTCTACTCCTTATCGGACTCATTAATCAGTCATTGTCACATTTGAGTAAGTAGGCTATTTTTTGTCATTTGTCAAATAAGTAATGCACAAACTTCTTTTTAAATTGAATTACATTTGAAAATAATTATGTATGATCTAAAACAAGCAATCATTTTCAATAGACAGGTTATATTATAGATGATTTACCTATATCCTTCCTCTTGTGTTCGGGTCACCAGTGAAAAATTATTAAATCCAAAATTTTCATGGATAAGGAAGCCTCACAATGTAACCAAGAGAAGAAAAACAGATTGGATGAAAAAAAATGTTTTTAATGTATTTTACAGCTGATTTAAAACACATAGATGGCAGTAGAAAGCTAACACAAGACGAAGAATATGTAATAAAATGCTGTGTTGTGTTCTTGTTGCAGGAGCTCGTGGTGTGACCACAGTCAGTAAAGTGTCTGTAAAGGCTGGAGATTCAATCACTATCCCATGTCTCTATGACCCAGAGTACAGGACCAATCTTAAATACTTGTGTAAAGGATATTATTGGTCCTCCTGCTCATATGAAGTGGATACAAATCAACAACGTAGCTCAGAGAGGTTTTCACTCTCTGACGACAAAAAGCAAAGAATCTTCACTGTGACTATAAAAGATCTGATGGACACAGACATTGATTACTGGTGTGCTGTGAATATAGATGGAGGGTCAGATGCTGGACAGTCTTTTCACCTGTCAGTCACCACAGGTAAGAGCTATTAAAACAGCTTTAAGTACATTTAAACTCATGTACGGAATATGAATAATTTGGAGGAAAAGCACTAAGGAAGATTTATTTGTTTGCCACGGAGATTGATTGTCGTAAAAATTTCCACAATTTTGTCTTGAATTTGTTTTTCTCCAGAAGGTATGCCACATCTCTATGTGGATCATCAGGAGATAACAGGATTTATTGGAGAGAGTATATCCATCAGCTGTTTCTTTAGAAACTCTGGAGAAGGGAAGTGGTGCAGGTTGGGTGGGACCTGTGTAAAAAGGTCCACGGGATCCATAGGTGGAACAAGTGTGACCATCAATGCAACAGTCAGCAATGTTTTCACTGTGACAATGAGTGGACTCAGGACAGAAAGCAGCGGCTGGTATTACTGTGTTAGAGGAAACTTCCAGATGCCGGTGCACGTCACAGTTAGACCAACCACTAGTAAGTGCTGTTAATAAACTTGTCAAAACCATACTATGAAAGTTCATTATGTCCGTATGGAATAGATAAGTTGCTTTTTTCTTTTTCAGGAAAGTGTTTTTTTCATACCTTGTTGATGGTTTCGGCGTTTTTTCTTCACAAGTTCTGAGGAAGGCGGAAGAAAAAACGCCTAAACCATCAACAAGGTATGAAAAAACCACTTTGTCCTGAAAAAGAAAAAAGCAACTTGTCAAAACCATGTTTACATGTTTCGATATAATTCTGCACTTAGCCATAAGAAATAAAGTAAAACTCTTGATTTAATTCAATCAATGTTTATTTCCATGATATTCCTCTGGGAATCAATGTGACTTTTATTTCTGAATTGCAGGGAAAAACATATCGCCCAATCTTGAGTCAATCAGTGAGTCAGTCACTGCATATCAGTCCAAAGATCCTCCCACAGTTCAACCTTCAGACCAGCACAGGTTAGAAGCCTTACATACATACAACATCTAGAACAGTGCGATTTTATGATATAGAAGAAGCAAACAAACTGAAAATGTGAGGAAATCTATTAGATGATATAAGGTGTTGATAGAAATTGTAAAAAAAAAAAAAAAAAAAAAAAAAAAAAGAGGCACAGTATTTTCTGTTAACATCTAAGCAAGGTGAACTGTTAACACTGATAGGCTGTTGACAGTATTAACACTATTGTTTTCATTCTAATGCATTGTCTGCTTTAAATTTATGCAGCAGTCTTTCCATCCTCCTGAAGAGTTTTATAATCCGCCTGAGCTTGTTGACCTTCATCATTGCCATTGTGGCCTTGTCCATCTGGCTTATGTTCAAAAGATCCAGTAAGTGTTAATACAAATTATAAATCATATTTTCAGACACACACAGGTCACTCTGGTTACTCTAATCTTTTTGTTGTTGTTTTCTACTATTTCATGTTTAGAGTGGAACAACAAAGCAGATTCTCCGGTAAGATATTTCATTTTCAATGAAGTTTTTCACAAGGCTGTTCTCACACAACTGAAGATGTGCTGTGCTGTCATGGTAGTTTGCTTATCTTAGTGGTGTCAAGAGAATTCCCTGTGTGAAAGAGTAGCCTATATAGCGAAAATACAGCGTAGCAGTGAAAATGAATACAGTATGAATATATCATATAAAATGCTTGTTGAAATACTTTCTTGTCTATGTGGCTTTTTGCTGTTCAGAACATTAATATCAGCCACCCAAATATGACTGCGTTCCATAGTCAATTATATTTTCTTTGCTCCTTCAACACAGGCTGAAGAGAACATGAGACCCGGTACTACTGCTGTACAGTAGCCTACAAGGTAGCTAAATCTTCAAGCACACATACTGTATTTCATATGTGAGCTTCCACACTGCTAACAAATTTGAGATCAATAGAAAGCAGAAACCTATCTGCTTAATTTTTCTTACCTACAGTTCAAATGGATGCTGTAAAAAAAAAAAATCTTTAAACTTGCATCACCTTTCTTGCGTAGTTACTTTGTTCTTCCTTCCCCATTGTTTTGTTTCTTCAACAGGATGAAAAGAAAAGAAAAAAAAAAACAGCACCCCTGTGCCAGTGTACTGAAGCAATGCAAAACAACATGTACCCTGCATGTCACTGTCAGTGCACTGTAATTTTAAGTAGAGGCAGCATTTGTAAACCTTGAGTGGTGCATGTGTTTTCAAATTGATGAAGATGTTTTCTGAATTTGTTGTGTATTAGTGTGCTTGCATTGAAGCTGCAATATTGAGTTACCATTAGGCTACAGGAGAGTGATTTTAATAAAACATTATTTCTTATTCTATCACAACATAATTATTGGTTTGTCTTTATATTTGGCCCTGTAGTAGACTGGCGACCTGTGCAGGGTGTAGGCCTACCCTGTCCAGGGGATGGATGGATCTTTTCGAATGTATCTAACTGTTACGACTGCCATATGTTGGTACTTGAAGCTGCTCTTAATATTTGGTCTTCAAACCTTTATACCTGCGTATCTCCTCTTATACATATAAATGTAAAGTCGTGATTAAAGCTACGAAACTGTGGCTAAGATTTATCACTCACATTTTATCCAAAGCAAGCAGTGTAATTTTAAGAAACGTCCACAGGGAGATAGCACTGCAAGCTTGTTGCAAAACTGTGTGAAAAAGATACTTCTAAGATACAATATGATATGATACATCACTGATAACAGCTTACAGCCTGTTTCCCCTGTTAATTACTTGACAATCCTTTCAATCTTGCAAGGGATGGCTGAAATAAAATACACATTTTCATGAATTTTTATGATTTTTAAAGCGTGTCTGGAAACAATCTCTTGCAGCAAAAAAAAGATACTGTTAATATGGGCTGCAAAACCATTGTGGATGAACATATATGTCTTACATCTCACGCAATGTTGAAGAGAAAAAGAAACTATTACCAGAAGTCAAGTCACCATTATTGCAAATACCGGCAATTTCTCTGATGATGTGTTCCCTTAATTGAAACAGTTCATTATTAATATTTTACAAAAGATGGTCGTGTTGATGTAATGTGATACATTCCAGTAAAATGATATAAAGCCTTACTGGTAATAACATCTGCTTGCCCTTTCATCAGGATGAGGAGCAAATAATATACACTTCTGTTGATCACACCAGGGGAGCTTTACACAAATTTCAGCACGGTGGCTAAATCCCAGCAAAAACCTGTAAATGTTCATTGATAACTATAACTATTTTCAGACCATTGCCGTAATGATATCTTTAAGGACATGTTTTGGAAAATGTTTTTAAAAAAGGTGTTAAATTGTCAGTAAATATTTTTAAAATAACAATCATAACCACTCCAGACTTTGTTATTTATGGCTAAAAAGGAAATTTGTTGATCCAGTTTTGTTTTTGTTTTTTTTAATTCCATGTCTCCAAACTTTGGAACCAAGATTTCATTGAAATACCATCAAAACCATCCACTGGTTGTAGCCTATTACATACTGTACATGTGGTGCATGTTGCAGGAGGGACAGGACCCAATCCCAGCTGATATTGACAATATTAACATTTTATGACATGAAACAGACACATAAGTCACACTTATGGGCACTTTAGAGTTGCTAAATAACTTAATGCACCAGTTTTGATCATAAAACTCTACATTTGCCCACTTTTCCTGATGATTGGCATTTTTAATCAGTAGTCATAAGCACCTGTCAGTGTTCACATAAGTATGTTGACAGATCTTGCAGAGGTTGTTAGTAGTTCCAGTAGGACAACCACCAAGTCACTATCATGGGTGGATGAAACACTTTACTGCTCACTTATAATTATATACAAAGACCACATGTGGCTAAATGGGGTATTAATTTCCTCAGACAACTTACATAATAATGTTAACATAAGAGGAAGACACTTTGTAACAGATGAAATAATGTGTTGAGGGGAATTAGGAAGTACAAAATCAGCCGGCTATGGCACTGGTTCATTTTGTCTGACTTTGCTTCGTGACTGTCCCAGACATGGCTACTTATCTCACAATTCTTCTCATCCTCACTGGACTCACAGGTCAGTCACCGGGTTGATGCTAAAAATGCGTGTATATTTGTTTTCTAATCTTTATTGTTCACCTCATGTCAGATGAAAAATGCTGTTATTAAATGAGCATTGTAATAGTCTATATCTCTCTGTTGATTAATACAATGTAGGGGCAAATATAAGGAAGGTTGTTGTTAATGTGTATATGTGTTAAAATACTGTATTGTGCTCTTGTTGCAGGAGTTAACAGCATAACCACAGTCAGTGAAGTGTCAGTAAAGGTCAATGGTTCAATCACTATCCCATGTCTCTATGACTTAAAGTACAGGAATAATGTGAAATACTTGTGTAAAGGATATTATTGGAACACCTGCTCATATCAAGTTAAAACAAATGGACGTAGCTCAGGAAGGTTTTCTATCTCTGATGACAAAAACCAAAGAATCTTCAATGTGACTATAAAGGATCTGAGGATTACAGACACTGATTACTGGTGTAATGTGGAAATGAATGGAGAGTCAGATGTTGGACAGTATTTTCACCTATCAGTCACCAGAGGTAAGAGCTCTTAAGGCAACTTTAAGCACATTTCAAATCATTTCTGGAATTTGAACAACTTTAAGGAAACACACTGAGGGGTTCATTTTTCTGTAAAGACACAGTTTTTTGTAAATTGAAAGTCGAGACAGTTAATGTGCGGTCTTAAGTAATCATTGGATATAACTGTATACGTAAAATGTGTATCTTTAAGAAATACATGTTGTTTTCTCAAAAGGGACCCCAGGCCTTTATGTGGATCATCAGGAGATCACAGGGTTTAATGGAGAGAGTGTATCCATCAACTGCACCTCTGGTAACTCTACAAATGAAATGAAATGGTGCAGGTTGGGTGGAAAATGTGAGATCATCAGTGATCAGACAGACCGTGTTTTCACTGTGAATATGAGTGGACTGACAACAAACAGCAGTGGTTGGTATTATTGTGCCCAAGGAAAGTTGCAGATGCCTGTGCATGTCACAGTTACTGAGAGACCTTCTCGTAAGTATTATTAACTATATCACAACCATTTGTAAATATTGCCATAAGAAATAAAGTCAAACTCTTAATTTAATTGAATCAATGTTTATTTTCATGATATTCCTCTGGGAATCAATGTGACTTTTTGAACCCACAATTCAACCTTCAGACCACCACAGGTTAGAAGCCTTACACACAACATCTAAAACTGTGCAATTCTATGATATAGAAGAAGCAAACAAACAGAAAATGTGAGGTAATCTCTTTTTAAAGGCACAGTATTTTCTGTAAACATCTAAGCAAGGTGAACCAATTTAACACTGATAGGCTGTTGACAGTAACAAGTTTGTTTTCATTCTAATGCATTGTCTGCTTTAAATATACAGCAGTCTTTCCATTCACCTGAAGAGTTTTATAATCCGCCTGAGCTTGTTGACCTTCATCATTGCCATTGTGGCCTTGTCCATCTGGCTTATGTTCAAAAGATCCAGTAAGTGTTAATAAAAATTATACATCCTATTTTCAGACATGCTGGTCATAGCCTACTCTAATGTCTCTTTTTGTTGTTGTTTTCTACTATATCATGTTTAGAGCGGAACAACAAAGCGGATTCTCCGGTAAGATAATTCATTTTCAATGAAGTTTTCTCAGGCTATTCTCACACGACTGAAGATGTGCTGTCAAGGTAGTCTGCTTATCTTAGTGGTATCAAGAGAAGTCCCTGTGTGGAAGAGTAGGCCTATAGCAAAAGTAGGCCTACAGTGTAGCAGTGAAAATAAATATGGTATGAATATAAAATGCTTGTTGAAATACTTTCTTGTCAATGTGGCTTTTTGCTGTTCAAAACATAAATATCAGCCACCCAAATATGACTGCGTTCCATAGTAAATTATATTTTCTTTGCTCCTTCAACACAGGCTGAAGAGAACATGAGACCTGGTACTGCTGTGTAAGCCTACAGTACAAAGGTAAATCTTCAAGCACACATATTCAAATGTTATTTCATATATGAGCTTCCACGCTGCTAACAAATTTGGGTTCAATAGAAAGCAGAAACCTATCTGTTTATTTTTTCTTACCTACAGTTCAAATGGATGATGTAAAAAAAAAAAACTCTTTAAAATCTTTAAACTTGCATCACTTTTGTCTTGCGTAGTTACTTTGTTCTTCCCTTTGTTTCTTCAACAGGATGAAAATATAAGGGTGTTGCCATAGCCATTCTTTTATATCCACCCCTGCACCAGTGTACTGAAGCAATGCAAAACATGTTACTTGTCACGGTCAGTGCACTATAGGCTACATGACCTTTGTATGTCTTGAGCTATAGTCGTGCGTGTGTGTTTGATGAAGATGTTTTTTGTTGTGTAGCCTATTAGTGTGCTTGCATTAAAACTGCAATCTTGAGTTAGCCTACATTTAGGCGATTATGTGGTTTTAATAAAACATTATTTTTTTCACAACATAATTATTGGTTTGTCTTTATATTTGGCCCTGTGGTAGACTGGCACCCTGTCCAGGGCGTAGGCCTACCCTGTCCACAGGGGATGGATGGATCTTTTTCATTAACTGTTACTACTGCCATGTTGGTAGCCTACTTGGAAGTTGCTCTTTTCCATACAAATATTTGGTCTTCACACACCAACTAATTAAACAAACCTTTATACCTGCTTATCTTCTCTTATACATGTAGCCTAAATGTAAAGGGTAGTCGTGAATATAGCAATAGATAGATAGATAGATAGAGAATACTTTATTCATCCCTAGCAGGGAAATTCAAGTTAGTCCAGTAGCCCACACAACAATGACACAAAAAAGATGAACACAAAAAACATTTTAACAAGTGTTAAATAAAACGATTGCAGCAGGAACAAATGATCTCTTAAATCTTTCAGTTCTGCAGGTCGGGGAGATGAGCCTTTTACTGCGGCTGCTCCTCTGACCTGAGAGGGTTAATAAACATCATTATGCTACGAAACTATAGATGTATCACTCACATTTTATCCAAAGCAAGCAATTTTAGGCTATGGGCTTATTTTTAATAATAATTTCGTTCTCCTCCCACATACTTTGTCACAATCGTGCACAGATTTTCCACTTTTTTTAATCCTAATTAATCGCCTGACGGTTACCCTGACAACCAGCACTATGACCGTGACGCACGCAACCACGACATGACGTAAGGACATTTCTAGTCAGGCACAGTGGAGGACGTCCGTCCGGGGTCCTGCGCCGGGGGTGTGATAGCTCTGGCTTTCGTTGCAGTGCAGTCTCCTTCAGCTCGCCCTCCAACCGGTGAAGCCTCCCTCGGCCGTGTGGTGTGAGGAACCTCGCTCTTAAAGTCACTTTAGTGTACCGTTAGCCCCGTCTCCTCCTGGTAAGACAACCATTTATTCAACCTGACACCGTTAATGCACTTAATAACATGTAAGAGCCGCTGTTGGAGCCTGCGTTACACACGCCGGTACTCTGCAGGCTACCACAGGTAGCTAAGCTAGCTGTAGTCAGCACGCCGCGCCTCTCACATCAAGTTTAAACAGAGTAACTGTACATTATATAACATGGTATTTGCTGTTGAGAAGACATAATGTGTTTAATTAAGCTAGTTAAAGAAAATATCTACCACTAAATTCTACATTATTAGCGAGCTTTTCCTCAGCCTGCCCAAGGCCTAGTTAGCAACTGTAAGCTGGTAATGCCAGTGAACCGGTTGATTAACACATCTTGCTAATTGGCACCGGCATGTGCCCCCGCCACGCCTAACGGTGACTGCCAGTTCACGTGAAGGAGTAGTTTTTATAAGAGCCAGGCCTAAGCTGGACACACACACACCAGTGCGGCAAAATGGCTCCTGTTTCACTCAGTAACCTTGTCCACCGGCTGTCAGTCCCTTGTCCCGTCAGGGACTACCTGCAGCACTGTAAAGCTGTGGGTGCTAAAATGAAAAGTGAAATTAACATTATGATTATCTATTTGCCACGCGTGCACATCAGCACTTGGCAGTCTCAGCTTGGTAAAATAAAACTGCTCCCATTTCAGATATAGGGGTTTTAAAAGAGCGGCAGTTCACAGTTTTGTACAGTAAGAGCTGATCAGCATGTGCTGCTAGGAAGACTGGAAGACTATCTGGTTATCAGCAGGATAGCAGAGAGCCGTGGGTTATGTCAAACCCACTGATGCAAGGCCTGTTGAAGAGTCCCACTCAACAGATGTCTTTGTATATGAGCATATGTTCATCGTAACTCTAGATTAGTATATAGTAAACAAATTCACACTGTGCACAAACATTTCTCTCACAGTGTCACTGTTTTTTGTTTAGTCTAACCTCACAGTACAATACAAACAAAACACTTGACCAGAAGCTAGTTACTTAATAGTTTCACTGACAGCTAGCATTTGCTGGTTTAAGATCAACATTACTCATATATATATATAGTCTAGATTAAGGTGAATTGTAAAACCCATTGTTTGTTTTTTACAGGTAATGTACTCTAATTGAGAATAATTTTCTCATTTTAATTTGCTTCTTTCAACAGAAAAAATGGCCGTGCCTCCCACATACGCTGACCTGGGCAAGTCTGCCAAAGACATCTTCAACAAAGGCTATGGTATGGTCTCACGCAATAACTACACACACTGTGGTGTTGTTTATTTTCCTTTTGTAGACGCCATAGAAACTCCGAAATGTCTGAACTTGTCAATTCTCCTCTTCAGGATTTGGCCTGGTGAAGCTCGATGTCAAGACAAAGTCAGCCAGTGGAGTGGTAAGGTCATTTTTTAGTTTTAGTTTAGTTTTCAGAATAGATAACTAGAACTAACTTTATGACATTTCTTGACTGTTCTTTGGAAAGACTTTAATGGCAACAACAGCCATAAAATAATCAAGTCCATCCACATGAATGTGCCCGTCTTAATTTTAACATTCAGCAATGTAATTTACTAGGACCTCGAATAAGGATTATTTTTATTAACAAGACTTCATCTATTTTACAGTTTGAATTTCCTGAAGCCCAAGGCAGCAGTACATTGTTTGTTTTGTCAGACCTAAGACCAATATAAACACACATACAGTGTTACCAAACAGAGTTTCACAGCCACATTAGAGAAGTTATAACCTTTGACTGTGGTTTCTTGAATCACTGAATCAAATCTCAGAAGTTATGTCCTTTCTTTAAGTGACCCTAGATAACTCTTCTATAATTAAGATAAGGTTATAAAGGTAATAAAGTTTATCTGACTGCCAAATGTAATTCAGTCATTGAATAAGTCTCTTTTCATTTATTGATATATTATTCAGAGTCGCTTGTCATTATAAATGTGTTTTAGTTATATTTTTTAATGATTGTCGTCTCTTTAAAACTGTCCCTTGCAGGAATTCAAAACATCCGGTTCCTCCAACACTGATACCAGCAAAGTTGCAGGTAGCCTGGAAACCAAATACAAGAGGTCAGAATACGGCCTGACCTTTACCGAGAAGTGGAACACTGACAACACCTTGGGAACAGAAATCACAGTTGAGGATCAGGTTAGGAAAAGATTTTCACATTTCCTACACCTGTTATTCAACAACAGGTGTCAAAGTGTTCACACATTCCACATGACAGGACCATGTTCAGTGCTTTAAATGTCAAACTGGCTTTGTGCTGTTTCTCACAGATCGCCAAGGGACTGAAGCTGACTTTTGACACAACCTTCTCACCAAACACCGGGTAAGATCACTGTGATAATGTATTAATTTGAAGTTGGTTTCATGTGAATTTTATTTTGAACTCTGAACAAATGTCGCCTGCTCTGTGTATTGCCTCACCAGACTTATGACGAGCAACCTGATCTGTGCACATGCTTCTGACAAGTGTAGTTTGCGCCCATGTGACCCCAGCCTCAGTATGCAATTAGTCTGTTATAGCACCTAACTGTGATTGGCTGTTGGGTTGTGCACATTTGTTTGCTTAAATAATGCATTGCAGTTTGTTGTTCAGGGAGGAAGTAAAAAAAACAAAAAAACAAGTTGTACCAGTGTACCCATCAGGAATCACATAAGAAATATGACACATGGCCCAGAGGATGTGTCCTCTTTCATATTTAGTGTAAGACAGTTGTTGAGGGTGGAGTTGTGTTGTGGCTCTGAGACAGCATGTTCTAAAGTATAGTGTCATTCTCACATGGGTAAATAGTGACAAAGCTGCTCAGTTGAAAGTTATGGAGTCTGGCAAATTTATACTTTTGTGTCACCCTTATTTCAGTTTTGATCGTTTGGGTTTTTTGTTTTTTTGGTCATATTTTCGGAAATGTTCTCATTGAAGCAAAGTCAATTTGTAATCCAACTTGCTATATAAGATGACAGCTGGCACTGGGCCAAGGTGTAGAATTATCTGTGGGGGATAGTAAATACTGTATATGGCAGTCCAATCCCAAATTGTCTCTGCACACTGGGTCACCTTGCAGGTGAACCATGGGTGCCCCAAAATGTGTTCATTTGTGCATTTTAACATTTGTACATGTTAAATGTTTTTGAAAACAGAAGACTAAATATAAAAGTCAGATGTTCCTATAGTGTGCCATGGTCAAACAGGGTTTGAAGCTTGTAATGTTGTATTGCCATCCGATACTTATGTATGTTGTCTCACACTGAATGAATTGCATGCAGTCAATATTCTTTGTGTTGAAATTTGAAGCAATGCTATAACTTCAATTGTATAGTGTGCAATCCTTCATGTATGATTTATTTAATTTAAAAAATGCTGAGGTGAGCTATCAAGATTTGTAAACATCAAGTCTTTGCAGTTCTAAATGTAGCCTGCGGTAATACTGCAGTAAACACATCGTACCATTACCATTTTGAATGGACTGGGATTTCAGTTTGAGGTTGACCAAAGCCATGTTTCTCATCTACAGCAAGAAGAGCGGCAAAGTTAAGACCGCCTACAAGCGTGAGTTCGTCAACTTGGGCTGTGATGTGGACTTTGACTTCGCCGGCCCCACCATCCATGGAGCTGCTGTCGTTGGCTACGAGGGGTGGCTCGCTGGTTACCAGATGAGCTTCGACACTGCCAAATCCAAGATGACCCAGAACAACTTTGCCATTGGTTACAAGACAGGAGATTTCCAGCTGCACACCAATGTGTAAGTTGAAAACATTTCAGTTTTGTTTTTTGGTATATTGGGACTTATCACCCACAGAATGAAAAACAAAGCAATAGCTGCAAAAAGAATGAAAAATGAACGTTCAAAAGATCTAGGGCTAAGCAAACCACACAACCAACTGAAGTGTGCTAGGTGACACAACAACCATGCAACTTAAGGAGCTTTTAACAGTCTTCTTTTAACAGCCAGTTTTTTTATGTTTAACCCAGCAATGAAGTGAAATTTGTTTACTTTTGCAAAACCCTTTTGACCCGTATAACCCATATGACAAGAGTAGGAAAAAGCACCAATTATATCAACGTTGTTATAAATTGATGAAACACATAAGCCCCTTCAAAGGATGTATGGTTGGAAAACTCAGTCTTATGTCACAGGGAGGATGATGGCACATTGCCAACAAACATTGAGCATCAACTTTCAGCCAAAGCTGAAGCTATGACCGAAAAATTTTCTCTGAACTCGATACAATTATGCTGTTACCTTACTATGATATCAATTTTCAACACAACAGTCCTGTTGCAGCAATCCGCTAATGCCAACAATAGAACAATTGTGGTTCATGTAGCATGAGATCTCTCTTTCTCTTGCCAATTTTTAAAGCAATGATGGGGCTGAGTTTGGAGGCTCCATCTACCAGAAGGTGAGCGACAAGCTGGAGACAGCCGTCAACCTGTCCTGGACCGCTGGCAGCAACAGCACACGCTTCGGTATTGCAGCCAAATACCAGCTGGACAAGGATGCCTCCATCAGTGTAAGTAGTACAGGAAAGTCTTT
This sequence comes from Trachurus trachurus, assembly GCF_905171665.1. Taxonomy (NCBI): domain Eukaryota; kingdom Metazoa; phylum Chordata; class Actinopteri; order Carangiformes; family Carangidae; genus Trachurus; species Trachurus trachurus. The sequence goes on from NC_139906.1 coordinate 14,877,750, forward strand.
CAGAATGAGATGAGTGAAGCCAAAAAAAAAAAAAAAAAATCTCGAGCTGACTTATTTATTTTCCCCTCCATAGGCTAAAGTGAACAACAACAGCCTTGTCGGCGTTGGGTACACCCAGACCCTTAGACCAGGTAAGTTGGTTTCCTACAGGTTCATGGACATGAAGCCTTGAATGTGATGCAGCATGTGCACTAAAAATAAGTCTTGAGTTGAACACTTAAGAATTTTGTTTGCGCATGTCATTTGCTAATGTTGGTTCTTGTTGTCTGCAGGTGTGAAACTCACCCTGTCTACCCTGGTCGACGGAAAGAACATCAATGCAGGAGGCCACAAGCTGGGTCTGGGCTTGGAACTGGAAGCCTAAACTTTCCTTATACTGCAAGGGACTAGGGAATATCAGAAGAATCTGGCCTTAAATGTATGTCCAACTCAAACCAGCAAGGGAATATCTTGGGAGAGAATGATTCAAAGGCTACGACAACAAACTCTAACTTGACTTCAAGTTGGTGCTTCTGTCATTTTACCTTTGTTGCTTTTTACTTTGTAGCTGCATCCATTCAAGAGACAGTTGGTGGCGTACTATTTATAAGTCATGTCATTGTTCCTGTCCAGCACTGCCATAATTATGAAATCCAATACAATCCCTTTGCCTGTCATCTACTGTGTGTGACTTTATTGTGATAATCCCAGACACTCCGTTTTGTGAGACCATCAGGTAACGGTTTTGTGTGTGAGCGATGTCATACCTTCTGATCTTACAATCATGACCATCTGATATTCCTTTGTCATCATTTGCAAACCTTGTTAAGTACACTAGGCTTTTTCTGCTATTATTTAAATATCCCTGCACCCTTCCTGTTCATGCACACAAGGACAAACTAAAGCTCTGTAATGTTTTGTTTTGCGTCGGCCATCAGGGGTTTGTGATGTTCTGTTACAGCTGCACACGTGATCGTCCCTTAAACAAGGCAGTTTTTGGGTTGCGTTAAGTTGGGTCTGTACATTTGAGAGAAACCTGTTCACTTGGCTGACCAAGCAAAACTAGTTTTTGTTTATTCTGTACTAACAGACAACTGGGGGGCACATAATAAATGTTCACAATAATGCCAAATTATCATTGTCCGAAAGAGGTGTAACTCAGTCACACGCATGCACTCTTGGCAAGTGCTTCTCTGTACTGGGCAGAGACAGAGCCCACAGGAAGTCTTGGAGGTCCTTATGTGTATGTATAAGTTTTCAATAAAGTCTTTGAACTCCACAGGTGGATTCAATATGTGATATTGAGGTTTCACTAAAAGCAACTCAAACTAGCTTGGTTGGTTAATGTCATACCTTAGAGCAGCTTCAGAAATTTGTCATGTATATTAATTTTCCCTGTCAAAGTTTATTTTTGCATCTGCACCTTGCATCCAAAGATGGAAAAGCACATTTGTGAAATCCTCACCCTTCTTAAAAAGTCATACCGATCAGACATAACATTATGACCACCTGCCTAATATTGTGTTGGTCCCCTTTTTCTGCCAAATATGCAACAAACTGTGATGCACTGTATATTCTGACACTTTTATATCAGAACCAGCATTTGCAATTTGAGCAACAGTAGCTCTTCTGTTGGATTGGACCACACAGGACAGCCTTCGCTTCCCATGTGTATCAATGAATCCATGACTCTTGTCGCCAGTTCACCACCGTTCCTGCCTGGGACCACTTTTGATAGATACTGACCCCTGCAGACCAGGAACACCCCACAAGACCTGCAGTTTTTGAGATGCTCTGACGCAGTCTCAATTTGGCCCTTGTCAAACTCGCTCAAATTGTTCATCTTTGCCCATTTTTCCTGCTTCTAATACATCAAGTTTGAGGACAGAATATTAATTTGCTGCCTAATAGACTGCTCACAGAAAGTTAGGGGAGATATTTATGGAAAATGTAAAAACGTATTGCTACAGTGATGGTAATTTCTTCATCTCAATGTATTGAAACAACCGTTAACAGTGGTGGATATACCACAACAAAACATGTCTCTGTCATGTGGCCAAAGGACATGCTCTTTGCCTTTCTGTGACTCTTCCAGCCTCTGTCTCTGTTGCAACCTGCTTATGACACTGTGACAACTTCCCTCTGAGAACATCCTGCTTGAAGCCTCGCAATGGCCAGGTACTATTGATCGACTAAGTGTCATCTTGGTCTCATGATGTCAAAATGTGAACAGCACGATGAAAAGGACTCTTTGAATACAAACAGTCATTGAACCTAGTGGTCGATTCTTGGATCAGACACGTGTTATGAGTACTACAACATTTAAAAGTTTCAAATTAAGTTTACCTGTAAAGGTTTTAGTGCATTATAGTGCATTCTGAAATTTCATCCAAAAGCCAAATATCCCTTACTCTTTGTGAGTAGGCTGTATATGCCACCCAGTAACAGGTGTCAAAATGAAATGTTATTCAGTGTTGTTCGCTTCACCTGTCAATGGTCATAATGTTATGCCTGATCAGTTTATATTCAAACTATTTCGTTTTTTTTGTTTTGTTTTTTGAGAAATGCCATTGTCTTAAAAAGCATCAAAAAGTTAATACAAAACAACTACGGTATTAGAGTCAACACGTGACATTAAACAAGCTGCTGTGAGCAAACAGTCCTTCACTGGGACTGAGGAGACCAAAGGTCCTTATGAAGAGACAATACACAGAAACAGGAAGTAAATCAACCAAGTGTGTAGTATCAGTCTGTCCTCATCAATGTTTTTGGTGCTGCCTGTGGTCTATGTGTGAAATGATCATCACAGTGATCAATGTTCTGATTGCGATCCAGAGTTTGTTTAAAGGACAATCTGTCAGTTGGACTACAAAATATATTAAAGCAAAACTGTAGTAAGTGGACCAATATTAACACATAGTAACATTTGACTTCACTTGTACTTTGCAAAGACACAATAATTAATTGACAAAATAATTTGGAGTCGCAGGTTGTTGTTTTTTTCATATTGCATTTATTATGTCAGCGCATATCAAAGCAGATGAAGATCAATGCAAATTGAGGATTCACCTTGCATCATTTACATTCATAATTATATTTGTAAGGTGAGTCAAAAGATTTTAATACATCCCAAGCTGATTTAAAGTCCAAAGGCAAATCTGTTGCAAACAGAAGAATCATGCTCTCTCTGTTTGAAGAGACGTCACAGGTGTCTTCTCTCTCTTTGCTTGGCTCAGGTTGGGCCTTGAATTTGCATCACCAAAGCCATTCTCAATTTTCAGTGTAACCCTGATATTTGCATATGAACTGCTGGCTTGTTGTATTGAAGGTGGACTTATCTTATCATTGCTGTCTCAGATATCACTTCTGTTTGTTGTTTGGTTTATTTGTCTGACTTTCTGGTCTCTACATTCTCAGGTTTACTTTGAGGATCATTTGTTTCCTCTGAGCCTTTGGTCAGCTCTGGTTTCTGAGCCTGGCTGCTCCCTGCTGCCTTGTGATCTAACTCTTTGATTTCTGCATTGGCATTTGTCTTTTCATTTGGCAACATAGCACTCTCTGCTTTCTGATCCGTCCCTTCAGGGAGACTACTCACTGCTGCATTAGATTTCAGGGGAAACTCTTCATCTTGGCTTTTATTGCTATCATGTTGCGCATCTTTAGTACTGTTCACTACTTCAGCTTTTGCAGCTTCAGATGTATTGTTTTCCTTGTGCTCTGCATGGTTGTTTTCCTTTTCCTCACTCTTTTGTGTTGTACTTGAAGTTACTTGAGCCTTTTCTGAAAGCTCTCCTGTCTCTTTGGAAAGAGGACTCTTTGTAAAATCAGTGGTTTTCTTATCTGAGACTTGAATAGCACTGCTTAACTCTTGGGTTTTCTCTGACTCTTTCGACACTTGGGCTGAGGTCTCATCAACTGGCTTCACTTGAACTGAAATACAGCTTTCTTTCTGAACATCCTCTTTTTTAACATTCACAGATTCACTCTCCACAGTGACCTCTGGTTTTAAATCATCTGCTTTTGTAGAGAGATCTTTCAGCGCTGCATCTCTCTCTTCTTTTGTACTTTCAGCTGCTTCATCCTGTTGCTCATTTTCCTTCTCATCAGGTTCCTCACATAGTAAAACGTTGCTTTGACTACTTTTATCGAAGCCACTGTCTCCGTCAGCATCAACTACATCAGACTCATCTTCCACTTTTCTATCATCTTCCACTTCACCAGGACTCCCTCCATCCCCATCATCACCTCCATTCACTGTCTCTAGTTGATTCTGCTGACTATCAGACATCTGCTCACTTCCTTCCTCTCCACTGTCTTTATTATGCTCCTCCTCTTCCTCCTCACAGCCCTGCCTGTCCCTTTTGGTACACTCCTGCTCGTCCTTTCCTACCTCTGTCTCCTCTGATCCTGTCTCCTCAAATTCTGACATCTCAATTTCCCTGGTGGTCTCTGTTATGATCTCCTCCACAAACTTGTACTGGGGCTCTGCTCTCCTGTGAGGACCTCCTGGCCGGCTGAGGCAGGGGAGGGGGTACACAGGGGACTGGTGGTAGATGTAGGGCAGAGACATGTTGGTGTCTGCGACGCTGGAAAGCCGAGCTTCCTCACCACAGAGAAGTTTCCTGCCAGGAAAGGAGACACAGATGCTGTCTGAACACAACTGATGCTTGAAAAGACTGTAAATGCCTTGACAAATACAAAGGGGTTGTCTTAACATGAATGAAATTTGATTATTGTCTTCAATTAGAGACTGATTTGTTATTGACCTTTGTAATAGTGTGAATCCAATTAGTTCAACACTGATAGTTCACATAAGCAGTATTGTGTGACATTAATGTCAACAAGCCAAGTGCGGATGATAAATAAAGTTATAGAAAATATTTTTTTCAGCCATATGTTTGCAGTGCTGTGAGCTTCTAGATTCAGCACAGCTTACCTGTAAGACAGTATCTCCACATCCAAAGCCATCTTCACATTCAAAAGGTCCTGGTACTCCCGCAGGTAACCAGACATGTCAAATTTGCAATTTATGAGCTCATTTTCAAGTTCTTTGATTGTATTCTGGAGCAAGAAAGGGGAGAATATTTGTTAGAACTGGATAACATCTGTGCTAGAACAAGCACGTATATTGACTCGTCCTCTGGTTCACCTACAAAAACCTCTTACCTGATAGTGGATTATTTCCTCCTTGTGGCGGTCCTCGATGTCATGCAGTTGCTTCTCCAGCGCTTCCCTGGTGCCTTTAGCGCAGTCCAGTTCGATGTTTTTGGCCTGCAGCCGCCTCCGATGCTCCTGAATCTCTTGCTGGGTCGCTTTTAAAGCCTCCCTCTTGGACTCAGCTGCCTCTGTTAATCTGGCAAACTGAGATCGGAAAGTTTCTCCTACCTGCTGGACGTCTGTCATCGCATGACCTTCCAGCTGTGCTCTGATGTCTCGGAGTGCCGCAGTGACACCGGGGTTGCCAAAGTCATGCGTCTTCACGGTCACCTGCAGATCCTGGATTTGTTCGGACATCTCCGACACCTCGGCTTCATGGTTTCTCTTTAGGAAGTGGATCTCATCCACGAGGGACTGCGCTTTCTTGTCCAGCTGTAGTTTAGCCTGATAGGCGTCACTGATGTCCTTCTTCAGGACCAGAATCTGGCTCTCGGCATCTGATCTGCTACATGCCTCCCGTTCATGTTGTCTTCTCAGGTTGGATAGTTCTTCCTCTAAATTCTGATGCTCGATTTCGATCTGATGCTTCTGATGGGTAATATCCTGGACCATCTGCCTCAGTCTCCTGAGCTCTGGTCCATATTCCTCATCCAGGCAAGATGCGGGCTTCGCTTTCCCTCTTATCTCCTGGATCTCTCTCTCCAGCAGATGATTCTGGTGCTCCAGCTGGTGCACCTTATCTATGAATCCTGCAAGCCGATCATTCAGGCCGTGCATCAGTTCTTTCTCGTTCAACTTTCCACATAGCGGCTCGGTGAAATCCATGTCTGCGGACGACGTCCCTCTCAAGCCCGAGCGTCTTGGTTTGTCTTGTAAATACTCATACTGAGCCATCCTGCGCTGCGTACTGCGACTCATGTTGTCTGTCCGCGTGGGTCTACGGTGCAGAGACACTCCGCGCGCGCTTTTATAACCGTCGCCATCTGCACGGTCTGCAGAACGGAGCTGTCCGCGGTGCTGAAAGGTGAAGCATCAGCTGATAGTTTAATGATGAGGGCTTCACTATTTTGTCGCAGTGAGCCCGTGACGTAGATCAACTGAACCAAAACATTTGATCACCATCATCACCAATGCCATCACTTTTACTATTATTATTATTATTATTATTATTATTACCTTAAGGCTATTATTAGTGTTATTGTTATCATTAATTATTATTATTGTTGCGAACAACCTGCTCCACAGCTTTGAGCAGATGACGTCACTGACAGACCACGTGACAGACAGATTTAAACTCGCACCTTCTTGGCTGTGTCTTAATTGATGACTAGTATTCATATCCAGGAAAACAGAAGAAGTAGCCTGTTACATTTAGGTACATTCCCACATTATTTTGGAGGAAAATGTTCTCATTTCATCAGTAGTGGTAGAAACACTCCAGTCTTTACTTGGCCTCTAGGTAGCAAAACCAACATGTAGGAAATACCTTCCCTTACAAATGAAAGTCCTGCACTCACATTTTCCCTCATGTAGAAATGTGTTAATGTTAGCATCAAAATATCCCAATAGTAAAAGCCATTATGCAGAATAAATGTGCTTGATAACACACACGGACGTAATTTTAGGGGGGGACGCAGGGGACATGTCCCCCCCACTTTTTCAAAACGCCGTTTTTGTCCCCCGCTGTTTTTACCGTCCACAAACAATGTTACACTGTATTAACACTAGCACTGCCATTGCACACTATATACCTATAACCGCCATGAGTCGTTCATTGGACGAACTGTAATAAAGCGTTAATTAGAGCTGTAGCCTATAGGTGTTACATTTGTCGTAGTCTTTTAACAGCTACTCTGGGCCATGAAGTAGGCTGCACCCCGCAGCCTCCGCGAGGCAGGGGGGGGGGGGGGGGGGGGGGGCATACCGTAGGAACCCCGCCAGGTTTCCACCGTATAAACGACCTTTTTTTTTCTCTCTCTCTCTTTTACGGCAACATCCATAGTCCTTAGTGATCTTTGTTTGATATGTCAGGTGGAGCTGCATACCGACGCAGGCTACACCTCTTCTACAACTAGTCTGTCCAGTCTGGAAAATAATTTCTGCACCGTGCGTGTGTGAAGTGTGGACCTGAGTGTGCATCTGCGCAGCCTGCGCACGTGTACACACAGAGATACACATTAACACGCACGCACGCACGCACACACACACACACAATCACACACACACACACACACACAGAGAGAGAGAGAGAGAGAGGGGGAGAGAGAGCGCATAAGCCCAATAATGCCGGCGCAAATCGGTGAAAACTGTAAGAAACTGAAAGAGTTTGGGTTTTATTAAAATATGTCCCCCCCACTTCTAAAATCAAAATTTCGTCCATGATAACACATGATATAGGCCTAGCCTAGTTGTGAAAAAAAAGTTCTAACTGGTAAAACAAATTCCGTCTTGATTGGAGAAGATAAGTGCTGACAAACACTTTGCATTAATTAACATTTGAAAATACCAAATCATATGCTTAAATGTAGCTTCTTTAAAAAGTTTCAGACTTTAGTTGTGTATATTTAGTACTTTGTGTAGTCATGAATAGCGCTCATCACATCCACCTATGTTTAAAGATATAAAGAAAAGAAACAAATATTTATATTTTTTTTGTATTTGCCTGAACCTAAGGTGTAGCACATGTGTCTTATACAGATTACACTAGGGATGGGACGATATGAAATTTCATGTGACGATTATTGTGGCCAAAATAATCGCGATTAACGATATTATCACGATAATAAAGAGGTCGGGTTGTCAACATCTTGTTTGTCTTTCCAGTCATCAAACTTAACCCTTTTAGAAGCGGGGTAACAGTTACAGCGGAGCCTCTGCCATTCACGGCCATGACTGAACTAAAAGCTTTAGGGCTTTTAATTTGAAGGTTTAGAAACAGGAAGTCGTGACACTCCCTCACTGTCGCTAGCTTTCTTTCTTTCTTTTTTTCAGCACGTATCAATGTTGTTTCAATGAGCGGTGCTCCCTTGAGCCCCGCCAGCAGTACCGCAACTTTCCCAAGATAAACACCTCTGGGTGAGCCCGTAACATTAGCTGTGATTTTGTGAGCTCATTATCTGTAACGAAAACTACGGGGCAATATTAGCTAGCGAGCTAATGTTAGCAGCAGCTAATTAGCAAGCTGGTCGACTGACTCGACTCTCGTCTTCACATGTTGCCACTGTTGACATTTAGCTACGTGTGCTAACTTTAGCCGGTGATATTCACCTCAGAATAATCTTGAGTTCACAATGCACAGGGTGTTTAGCCAGGAGGGGGAAACTGAGACAAGCAAAGAAAGCACATTTTACCCACAAAGAGTCCCACAAAGATAGGGGGGTGTTTATCCCTTAGGTGCGCTTTTAAATGGGAAGTGTTGGCCAAAGGAGCACAGAGATGCTATGCAAGAGTGTGGCTGTGACTAGTGGCTGGATGCCTGCCAAGCACGCTGGTGAGACTTGACTCTTTTCTGGATCAAAATGGACAATAAATTCAGGATGATGGCGATTATACGATTATGGCGATTATACGATTATGACGAATTCTGCACGATAAATAATTGTGGGTGTTTTTAATCGCGATTGACGATAAAATCGTATATCGTCCCATCCCTAGATTACACATTGTATTTGTCTTAGTTAACGCTTTTGTGACTAATAAGTCTCACCCACTGCTTAAAGGGCTGAAGCAAAGTACAGAAGGCAATGTATCCCACATGTCTTACAGTATGCTTATATTTAATATAAAAAGCAATGCAATATGGCTAACTTTTTGTGAGTTTAACGTTTAATGGCAAGGGTCAACCCATCACCCACAGTAAGCATGCTAATATCAATCCTCTGGTCCTTGTGCAACTTCTTATTGAGAGCATCCAGAGTCTGGGAGGTGATGTCGTCGGGAGCAGGACTCACCACCCTTCCACTCCACAGCACCTACAAATACAGTACAGAGCAGTTACAGTCATTCACAGTGAAAACATGTCACACTTCCCTGTACTCCCCATACAATCTGAAGCTCAACCTGCTTGTGTAAGGTGTACTTACATTGTCAAATGCAATGATTCCCCTTTTTCGTATGAGCTCAAGGGATTTCTCATAGTATCCGTCGTAGTTGACTTTATCAGCATCAATGAACACAAAGTCATATGTCCCAACTTCCCCAGCTGCTATCAGGTCATCTGATGAGACAGAGATCAATGCTAAAGCAACTAAGACATTTTCACAGAAATCATGACTGAGATTTAAAAAAAATAAAATATAAAAAAAACTTACTCAGTGTCATCATGGCTGTTTGATGCCGTATATCTATCTTATTCTCAACTCCAGCCTATGGAAAATGTTACATTGAATGAATTAGTTGTACACGGTTTCAAACTTCTTTAATTGTTTTTCAAACAGAATATTAAGGCAGGTTTAAACAGGAATTGATTTTGCTGCTTGGCTTTGCATCTTTATGTGACACAGTCTCCTGAGTGGACACCTTTTCCCCTCCAGCCTGCAGCAGTTTGTGAAGACCCACTGACAGAAGGTAGATGCACAGTGTGCTGTCTGCTGCACAATTTTGCTCTGACAGTGGCAACAATTAGCCTTACTACACTTGCAGAATGCCACATCCAAATGTTGCACTCGTGCCAGGACATGGACATTATGCCTGTTCTACTAGGAATTAAGATTAAGGTTAGTATTAACAAATCCTACTTTGGTATCAATTTGCTTTTACTTTGTGTAGACAGCATTTTAAGACATGCAATAAAAAAATTTCTCACCTCTTTGAAAAATGGTTTGGCAATGTTCACATAGTTTTCCTCTATTTCACAAGCCACCACATGTCCATTCTCTGGCATAGCTAGAGCCATGCTTAGTGCATTGTACCCTGTGTACATCCCTGCAAAACAAATCCAATGTTAGCTGCATTGTCATTCAATTATATTTGTAGTCCTTTCAAAACAACGTTTCTGCTGTGGGGGCGAAGAAAAGCCTGATGTAAATACCCTACTTAATGCTGAGATTGTTGAATTCTTAGAAACACAATCAGTCAAAATTACATTGGTTTGAAATTCTAAAGTCAAAATTACTAGTATACAATTTCAGGTTGTGTGCACTTCCAAAAACCTTAAAACAAAGTTTTATTTTCACATGTTCAGTATTGGAAAAGCAGCATTCTAGTTGGTGAATTTGAATTTAGAATTACATTCAAGGCGGTTGCTTAAAATTGACACGTTAATTCAGACACTAAGATAAAAGAAAACTTCTACTACTATCAATACATGGCTCTAGTAAGATGAGTTCATTTCATAAAGTCAATAGATCTCAGATCAGTATTAGTTGTAGTTTGATTTCTTTATTGTGCACAGTTTTAAACCCTTTAAAATATTCAGTCTATAGGGCACTTAAATAGTTGTTTTGAAAAAATCCAATCATTTTGACATTTCTGTGCCTCCGTAGTCTCTTATTCAGTGTAATGTTTGCGGGCCTAATAGAGTCTCACCAATTTCAATGGCTTTAGTTCCATTGATCAGTCTAATGAGATTTGCCATTAACTGGGCTTGTTCACTGGCAACCATCATTCTACTCCAGGGGTCCTCAAGAGTTCTCTGAAATGAAAATATAAAATCATTTAATCTGTATCTTTACATTGTGTGAGTTGCTGGATATTGGACAACCTGATTAATCCAGGTGTGTCTGACCATTGTGACTACTCAGACACACCTGGATTAATCAGGTTGTCCAATAATGTAAGACAGGAAACAAAGGAGCAGCATTAAGTTCAGGAAGTAGTGGAGCTGTGCAAAGAGCCCACTGGCTCTGTGGTGTTTTCTAACACTGTGCTGCCCTCTAGTGGTCAATATTTGTACTGAACTGGCATTGTGGTAATTCTTCACAGTTAACTGTAATTGTTGTTGTATACAAAGAAAATGCATAAAATATCAAGAAAATGTCACACAAAAACAGAAAAACTATCACAGTGTGCCACATGTGTTAAATCCAGCTATGGTAAAACCCAAGTTTTAGAAGGAACAACTTCAAAGGTGCAATCATCTTTCCTTAGCCTGGAGCACTGGATGACCAACCAGCCTTCATCTGACTGCTGGTGGCTTCAGCATGTAGATTGATGTGAGAACATGCCTTCCCATGCTAAACTAAAGGTGATCAAAATAATCTTGAACTGAATTTCATATGGAACAAATTTCAAAGCTATCAGCCTGGATGTGACATGAGATCTTGTGGTTGAGCTGACTTGACAAACACAAACAAATTAACAATAATCAAAGTGTTTAGTTACTAAAAATTAAGTTTTTCAGCGTTATCTCGAAATGAGACTTTGGCTTACTTACCAGTCTGAGTTTGGTGAGGACTGGATGCTCCCTCAGCGAGTTGTTAACTACATACTGCAGCACCGGATCATCTCTTCCTATGCTGTGGCTCTTCCCAACGTATGCGGATCGCCCCACACCTGACCGACAAGAAACACAAGAACAACAACCACCAGTCCACCAGTCTGAGAGATTTCTTCCACCAAGCAGATCACACAACTTTCCCCGGTCATATCATACCTGTTAGTACGACAGCAAGTCCCAGACAAAACCAAACTTTTATATCAGGAAGAGCCATTATGTTCTGGACTCTGCTTTCACTTGAATGTGCTGACTCTGTCTGTGTCACTCCTTTTTGTACAGTACCAGACATGTTTGTTTTGCTTAACCTTTGAGATTGAGGTTCATTTTATTGATTTTTCTGTTGTATTGTAAACATTGGAGCATTTTTGAGAGGGGGATAGGTATTTCTTGAAAAAAAAAAATATGATTTGATTTTTAAGGGTCAAAAACTTGTTTTGTTTTGTTTTTATTACAGAAGCTTTTTAAACTTGAATTACTTGAATTACTTGTTCCTTTTTTAGCATACGGTATATGTTTTGCCTTTATTTGACAGTACAGTTGAGAGAGACAGGAAGTGGGGAGGCAGAGAGAGGGGGAATGACATGCAGCAAAAGGCCGCCCGATGCAGGACTCGAACCGGGGCCAACTGCAGCAAGGACTGTAGCATCTGCATATGGGGCCCCTGCCTCACCTACTGCAGCACACGGCGCCCCCTTTAAAGGATTTTTTAAAGGGCACTAACTGACCCAGTTTTTGTTAGATAAAGCTGCTCTCTGTATTTGCTGAAGCCCTAAAAAATCTAAATGTTCAGCAAGGAGCAAATAACTTTGCAATCCAAACATGCACACTTTGAACTGTTTTATCTGTTTGTTCTCATACCCCTCCTACACTCTTACCCAGTGCTGTGTATCACTGCAGTTTGTGTGCAAAATGTGAACTATTTGCAAAAGTTCATGTTTTTTACAAGACAACACTGTCCTCATAGTGTTGCTAATTCCATCACCTTTAGCAAATGGTGTGCATGCAGACGCAGTGTGTATCAAATGTGCTTGCAAACATTAAGCAAATACAGAAATTGAATTTTCTAAGCTAAAAGCTTCAGACAACATCCACTGTTAGTTCCATATGAACTATTTCTGACAGGGTGCATCATGAGGAAACAGTTCAAATAAATTAATAGAAATATTTCAGCTTTAGTTTCATTTATAAAACTGTGAGTTGGTAAATGTATTGCATCATTTAAAACTGAACATGCTGAGTTCAGGGTACATTGATATATTTTTTCACTAACTTACAGCTAGTACCGCCTCCTAGTGGTGATAGTGGTGTCTTTCCTGGTGTGTTTAAACCCAGTAGTTTAGTACTGAGGAAGGCTGAATGTTCACAAGCATTGACTCAACTGTTTGGGCTAGAGAGAGTGTGAGGTCAAGAGGTCTGTGTGTAGATGCTTTACTCCGTCTCTAACTGCCAGCAGCAGTGGCAAAGACTGTTGGAAATCAACGAGCCAGTGAAAAAAGATGAGTGGTGATACGTTTAGTCACGACTGAGCTCACAGAACAACAATGTATATAGAGGGAGTAAACTGCTGAGGCACGGTGGCTGCACCAGCTGTCAGACAGGAAGTACACTGAGCTGGGTGTGATGTTGATTTATTTGGATATAAAGTCAGTCAGTAGCTGATGGTGGCAGATTACTCCTCTGACAACCAGACGTTTTCCTTTAACAACAGAAGCAGTTATGACTGAAGTATATTCATTCTGTGGCGTGTGATCAAAGGTTAAGGCTGATAATGCCGCCCTCCCTCACATGCAGACAGGTTGTAGTTACAGCTGAGTTCACTTTCACATCTCCAGGTTATCTCTCTACCTCTGTTTCTTCAGAGTCAAAGTAAAACTGTGACAGACAAACCTCCTGCCAAACTGCTCTGACACCTGATATCCATGACAGCCTTTATTGCAATGCACCAAATCCTTACAACACACCAGCTGGCTCCACCCTAGCAGACCCCACCTAACATCTTTAGAGATGAGGAGGAAGTGTGTGGCAGTTGGTGTCTGGATGATCCATATAGGCCAGAATATTCCCCACATTAAACTTAAGAGTTTTGTACTCAGGGTCAGGGCGGGCATGGTGCTACTCTAAGAAGAGTTAAAATGCCTTTAAACAAAAGCAAATATTTAGCCTTTAATAAGAATTTCTACAGCTCATGTAGTATTTGAATTACATAATTTTAACTTCTTAATGTAATGACAGGTTAGACAAATCGCTGATCAGATGTTGCAGTTCATCACCTCTGTCATTTCATTGTAGTCTGGTCTTGATTAAGTTTTCTCCTCACAATCTTGCCACTGATGTGCTTTAAAAGCCCTTAAATGTATTAAATGAATAACCCTTTTTACTAAAAAAGATTAAATTATGTACAAACCTGGAAATGATGCTGATTATTTCATGAAATGTTGTTGCTATGTTATTCCCTTAGTTAAACAATATGAGGATCAGAAACGGACCTGATGTCAGTTGCTGAGTTGTGTCTACGTGCTGCAATAAAATATGATCAATTACACACACTCCACACACACTCCTGCTCATTCTCCAATGTCAGTCTTCTTTGTGAAAAATTGTTTTCAGTGTTTCCTGACAAAAACAGCGTTTGCTTGCTGAGCTGTGGCGAAGCGACAGCAACATAAACAGGAAAGATTTGTCCTAAAGACGCAGTAACCTTGATGGATGTTCACTTTATTTGACAAACTGAGACAGAGAGTCACAGAGTATTCTTATTAGACAGGAATCATTTCACTGTCGATGTGGAAGGAGAAGCAGAAGGATTACAGTGACCAGTTGCTTCCTACATGTGGTTTTGTGACTATTGAATCAAGACAGACTTGAGAAAAAAAATATCCTGGCCTCTCCTTAAAGATTTTAAAGTTTCATCCTTCAACATTGGTTCTTTTTAAACATCTAACATTTTCTTTGAGCTTATCTGTAAAGTTTAATGAGCAGTGTTTGTAGAGCAAGACTGGAAGAGTGTTTTCATGAGCCGCACTTCAGATCATCTCGTCTCACAACTTCAAAAAACGGGAACAGGGAAGACGGTAGCCAGGAATGTTCAAAAAGGAATTTTGGGGATGTGAGTGGGATGCGAGGTCTCTCCAAGGACGAGAGCTTCCTCTGTCTATTCCCTAATTAAGAATGCACAGATACAAACAAAAACACGCCACCGACAAGAAGCCATCAATTAAATGAGCCATGACACCAACTGTCTCTAAAAAAAAACGTTTGAGACGTGACGAGGAAAGGAAGAGGATGTCTCGGAGTGTGCACGGCTCAGCTAAGGTCCTCTCAGTGAAAATGAGATACCATGTTTTTCCACCAACGCCCCCCAACCCCTCCGCCCCCCCGCTGCTTCGGGCCTCTGCTTATGTGACGCTAATTGTTTCTGCTACTTGTGCCAAGTACCTACTCTTCCCCAGCACATTCTACAGACAGGCCCTGGTCCCTCAGCTGCTTTTTGTGTCTGTTTAAGGAATGAAAAAATGTGTGCTGCCATCTGCAGCGAGCACACCACTGTTCCTCCTCCCGGCCGTGACTGTCAGAGTGCCACAAGGATACACATTCACACACACTCTCTCAGAGGTAAGGGGGGAAAGAACTATGTGGTAGAGAAACAAGAAAACAAAACTGACACATACAACTGCTAATATGAAACAAAATAATTCAAGAGGTTCCTGTTTTGATGCATTTAGCATGTGGGAGGGAAGACAGCACACATCTGAAAAAAAAAGGCTTTTAAATTTTGCAAACCATGCACAGAAGAAATTTAAGTATGTAGAAGATTTAAAACCAAACTTATGTGCATGTCTGTATTTGGTTTTTGAGCATTAACTAGAAAGACAAAGCTCCTGATAAAAGTCCACAAAGCACGTGCAAGTTTTCAGAAGCCTCCCCCCCTTTGTTGTGCTTTTTAGTACATTCATGTGACCAGCAAGTGGCAGTGTTGTTTAGCTAATCCACCGCTCTCCCCCTCATGCAAACACAAGCTCGTGGCACAAAGAGAGCCAGGCCTTCGCTTCACTCCCCCGTCTGTGAAGTAATATCACTTTCCTCTTGTTGAATTGACCTGTGACACCATCACAGAGTACACAGGGGCGGCACATATTGACATGCTTGTAATGCTACTTGGCTGTTACATCATCCATGTGTTTATCACAGGGAGGCTGCTGCTGCTGTGATGCGCTCTAATAACAGCAGTCACTTTGGCACCGTCTCAGCAGTCAGATAAGCGCGCATGAATATTAAGTGATGCTAATCACAATGGAGAGACCGACGTCAAAACGACTGACAGACATTTCTCAGCATTCAATTGACATCCTCAGATTTGTCCTCTGTTTGACAGCAGCGTCTCTCGACATGACAAGTCTGTTTAAAGCTTCCGGAAGAGGCTCGCACACGTGCACGTTTGCACCAGCACGCACGATTAGAGATGCACTGACACTGATTTTTTTAAACTCAAACTGGGCCACTGTGCTGCTGTGCAAGACCAAACAGTGTATTTCTCAACATGCACATGTGCACACAAAGAACAGCAGTTTATGTAGGCCATTCACAGGGCTGCACAACGTGGATGAGAATATGAGGGAAATATTTCTAAAAACTGCTTTTCAATCATGGAAATCTGGATTTATCGCTGCTATATTAAACTACAGTGCATTTTGAAGCATGAATGTTGAGGATAAGCCATTCAATTCATTATCATCCTCTCTTTGTGTATTCAAGCCGTGCAGAACAAAACTGGGATCTGCTTCCGCAAAAATAATAATACAAAAAAAAAAACAGAAATGAATGGCAGGTGTGGTTGTTTGACTTTCAAATCACTTAGGCATCTATTCTATTAACCTGGTGTGTAAATAAATACAGAATTCAATTTCCATGGAGTCACGCGATAAGTTGACAGTCATCAAAAAGATCAAACAGGCTGTTCTGAGGCTCGTGAGCCACCGTGAAAAAATAAAATCTTGGGTATATGAAAGGTGTTGACACCTTGAGCATGCCACAAAAAGAGACAAATGTCACATCCTCTGGAACAATTACTGGATGAACCAGTGGTTTTTAAGCCAGCAGGTCTGTAAGCTGTATTGTTCTGTATACCTACAGTAGAGCTGCTCCCACCACACCTCACAGTGGTTGTCAGTCAGTGTCAGAGGAAAGATGCTCTCTCTTTGTATCTGTGCGGAATACTAATATTTTAACTGCCCCGTTCAATGTACTTCCTGTGGAGTTTTGTTTACAGGAAGTCACAATTTTATTTGTTCATCTCCACAAAGACAAATCTATCTGCGCCTCAGTTCCTGTCCACAGTCACTACATTCTCTCTTCCTATTAGTGTCACTCTCATCTGACTGCCATGTCCCATTGTGACCGCACTGGAGGCACTAATGATAATGTTATAACCCAGACCAATTTGCCATGGCAATCAGACTCACTTAATTGAGTTGATTATAAGCTCTCCGTCTGAGATGACCCCTCCAGACTCAGAAAAACGGAACAGAGAGAGAAGGAGGGTGTGAATGGATGAATGGAGGGTTTCTTCAGGCATCCCATCACCGTGCGGGAGACACATGGGATATGACTGTTTGGAAGCATGAGAAGAGGCATATGTGCGTGCATGTGTGTGTGTGTGTGTGTGTGTGTCCGTGGCAATTCTTCATGTGTGGGGTGTTGGGAGATGGCGTGTAGAGCAGAGCAGGCCTTCAGGGAGGTGTAAAGGAAGAGAGGGGTGGGACAGTGGCTGGAGGAAGAGTGGTGTAGAGAGAGGAGGGGGGTGGGTGGCGTTCGGCCGGGGTAGCTTAGGCTCCGGGTTCGAAATCACAACACAGCCTCTGTAATAGACCCGGACACACACCACATTTGAAGTTAATCCAATCAGGGAGAAGCACGGTGCTCCCATCCGCTCAAGACACACAAACATAAGGTCAAGAGCAGCTTGTATTAGCGGCGTGATGTCAGGGAGAAGTGGTGTAGATAATTGACTTTCAGCATGTTTTAAAAGGCTAAGAGAGAGATAGAGAGAGATGAAGGGAAGCAGAGGGTCTGCTGCAAGTCTGCGGCCAAGAAGATGTAAAATGAAGGCCAAATGAGTCTGTCTCTTACAGCAGGTCGAAGCCAGCGTTATAGGTTCACTTTGACTCTTTTATTATTCAGCTGTTACAGGTTTCCACCTTGTAAGTGCGAGGTATGAAACCTTGCTTCTCTAATACAGACTGAAATCTACCAAAAGCTTCAAATGTCTGCTATGACTTGAAATTTTATCAGCTGAATAATAAGCCTGATCAGCCTAATCAGCCTGAATAAATCTTTAATTTAAATTTACGCCTAAAAGTATATTTTTAAAAAAAAGCCCTTGAATGGAAGTTTTTGCTTAAATAATATTAAATATTTTAGGACTTTCCCATATAGTTTTACATAACTAAACAGAAAACAATAATAATAGAAAAAAACATAATTTGAGGAGCAGAATGTAATGTGTTCTCTTGTTTTTTTCCTCACAAACATGTTACGCATCTGAATGTGCAAATGGTTGTTTGTAATACAACAATTGGGGACAACCATGGCGGGGCTGCGCTGAGAATTGTTTTATTTACAGTAAAACAGGGCACACTAATAAGAGACACAAAGCACAGTGCTGTAATATCTGGGGATGGAAAGCAAATGTGCTTTTGAGAGCCAAGTATACTGGTCCCTTTCATAGGCGACTTGGTTCCACCCATGATCGAATGCAACATTCTAAAAGGACTATTTACTCTTTTCATTTCCTCTTGTGTATTACAGACGAAGGAGCGTGTGGCTTGCTGTATGAAAACAGGGCCTGGCCTAATGTTGCATGAAGACCATGGTGAATTCATATTGATGGGAAAGCAGCCTCTGAAGCCCAGCAGCCATGATTTTTTCATAAGCCACCGGGAACAAGAAGTCAGTCAGCTGACAGGTGCTAACGCCGCCAATTGTGCTGTGGATAAGAGATGGGACATGGAGAAAAGAGAAAGAGAGAGAGAGAGAGAGAGAGAGAGAGAGAGAGAGAGAGAGAGAGAGAGAGAGAGAGAGAGAGAGAGAGAGAGAGAGAGAGAGAAAGCGAAGGCAACAACTAGCTCTTCTTTTCTAAGCACTTCTGTGTGCAGAATGTGTACGTGCTGCGTTGTGTGTGCTCCCTGCACCCTGTTCCCTTCTATAGCTGGAGAGGATTTTACGGAGGAGACTGTGTAAACACCAGAATGCATGTCAAATATGATGAGTCTTGATAGCTGTAAAACATACCCAAGGACTGCTCCTCACTTATTATCTACAACCAGAGCCCTGGAGCTATGTCTGCATCCTTCTGCCTTCCCTCCACGCATGTCGCGCCACAAGTCCCTCTCTGGAAAGCATTGATTATTTTGGCATGAGCCAAGGAGAAAGAAAGGTGTGATTTCTTTTGTGTTTCCTCAAGAAAAAAAAATCAGCAAAAATAAATATTTTTGAGAGCATGGTGCAGCCACAAGAAATATATGAGCACATTGGGGAAGAAATAAAGATGATGGATTTGCTAGCTGACGTGTGCTTATGCTTTGTATGCCTTGTGGAAAAGAGTGTGCGTGTGTGTGTGTGTGTTTGGGCTCTGCAGAGTTTTTTAGCTGCTACAATTGGTGCATTGTTTTTGTTCATGTGCATGTCATTTTCTGAACTGTACATCTAGAACAGTATTATCTGTATGTAATTGTGCGCCTCTGTTTGCCGTGTCTCCGAGCTTGTGGTGTGCGTATACGTGAAAGAGGCAGAAAAGAGCACGTGCAGAAGAAAGCGACCGAAGCTGCAGGCAGTGTGAGGCTCCAGGGAACCACTTGAGATTGCAGGCAGAGGGACTGATAAGGCAGCTAGCCATTCATCAGGCCAAATGAAGGCAGTAAAGTTGACTGGAGGAACCCAGGCATCGCCCCAGGAATGCGCTCGCCCTCTCAGTGGAGACCTGTGACTAACACATGCATGCATGTACATACACATACACATACACATACAAATAGACACAGAATTGGGAAAAGAGGAAGAATGAATGGACCAATGGGGGTGGTATAGGATTCAGGATTGGGGCTCAGGAGAGAATGAGGATAGAGCAGTATATTGGACCTCCAGGAGCAGAGGCCTTCTCTCCTCAGACCTACACCCAGCCGCTGAGGCTCCCGTCTGGAGTACGCGTGGCTCTCTCCACTCAGAAAACATCCATCAGACAGATACTACTGTAATCCAAAGGTGATACATTAGCTTGGGTGCCAGGGGGACAGTGTGTGCCGGTGATGGATACCTCTAGAGCTCCCTGCCACCGTCACAGGGGCCTCTCAGAGAGAGAAGTGCTGCTGCCCAGCTCAGCACAGCTAACGCTTTCCTGCTTTATGTCACTGTTTGAATTTATTCCATTGTAATGCTCTTTGTATTTTATTCTTAATCACACTACCCAGAGGATGGAGACATATTTCCAGCAAAGAAAGTGCTACGAAGTTGCACACTTATGAAAGCAATACATTACTTAAGCACTTAGGCCAGCCAAGGAGGAGAGATGAAGCTACTTCAGAGTGTTGCTGGTGTGTTTATAAGACTATATTAGTGTCTCACTGGTGCTTTGATAGAGCTTGTACCATCAATTTGCACAAAGACTCTATCTTTGCTTACATAAATCCCACCTCGGGGTTATTATGAATCTGATTTATTTGCTCCGCTTATGTTTATTATTGCGTTTTATGGTTTATATTCTGTGTTAAACGGCATCAATAGGACTGCAGAGCATGTGTGTCTCATCCTGCAAGGGATGAAAATGGTTTATGGAGCAGTGAGTGCCAATAAACAGGCAGCCACAGCCTTTTGGATGTACATCTTTAATGTTTTATGCATGATGAACTCAATAGTTAGTGCAGGTTCAAGGCCAAATGGGGAGCGCTGACAGGACTTCCCCAAGGCTGCTACACTCTACAGGCACAGGACAGAGATTGAGCTATGTGTGGGGATCTTGTCATATTTTTGTTGATCTGTCTGAATGTGTTACTGCCAAATGGACAGAGTGAAGGAAGCCATGAGCCAAACAAAACATACATGCTCGGCAGGAGAGGCCAGCATCTCCTCCTCCTGCGTCCTGTTGTGGTCCAGTCTTCCTGACACAGTCATCGCGGTGCTGTCTCGGACCAATGAAGAGGTGCGGTGTGGGAACTGTAGGCCATGTAAGTGATCTGTCTCTGACTGGATGAAACGCAGACAGTCCACCAAGGACAGCAGGACAGATTGATGTTATCACAAAAGCCGTGCGCAGTGACACACACTCTTCAAAATGCTCTGTAGCAGGCAATAATAAGAAAATAAAAGCAACCAGTGTGGCATACTCTCTTAATAGATCACGGCCCAATCGATATCAATATCGACCATTGGAAATATACGACTGCACTACTTTCCATTGAAATGTTTGCCCTGTACATGTACTTTGGTTGTATGACAAACTGGTCAAACCTGTACTGCACAATGATTTGTCACTTGGAGCTGCTAAAATTGGCCAAAGGCAAACAAACAAAGCAGATCCTTGGAACCATTGTGTGCACTGGGAACAGTCGTGATTTATTTCATGGCTGTGTTATGTGTCTCCACCAGTTTCACATAAACCCCTGTAACTGGTACCCTTCAAATAAGGTATTTATTAATGCATTAAAGACCAGTAAAAAGAGACCAACATTTGGTTTTCATAGCTGAGGTCTTTCTTTTCTTTATTTATAACCACAGATATGATGGCTGATTATAAAGTAAGGCATGAAAATGAATGAATTACTGCAGCTTAACAGACAAAGCAAGTTCTAGAGGACATAGTACCAAACAGACCTGGCAACACAAACGGTTTTCTGATCTGTTAAGTGTTTTTAACCATTAATTCTGTAAAGCTGTTTTTGTTTTTGTTTTTTACAACTTCACCTTTTATCAAGTAGGCATTATTAGAATGTGGTGCCAAGAAACCAAAAGCGCTGAAATCACCAAAATAAAATGAACAATAGAAAACGCAGTCTGAGCTGAAATATTTCTTCAAATATTAATGCTCACATGCAAGTACACTCAGGACAGCCTCACCACGTCTACAGATTTATTGCTTCAAGGCGAGAATGAGGATGATCGGCTCCATCATCATTCACAGACCCAGATTTCACAAAGTTTATAAGGTGTAAATGAGAGATTGTGTGGATTTCCTCGTGTTTCCACCCCGGCGCCTGTCTCTGCTGTGAGTGAGTCTTTGATAGCTGTTACACTGTGAGACAGACAGGCCTGTGCCAAGACGATGGCATCAAAAAAGTCAACGATTGACAGCTACTGACAGCCATCTTCCTCCTAAACACACTTCAGGTCCCCTGCGCTCCCTTCCCCACCCGCCCCCTCTCTCCGTCTCTTCTCTCTCTGTCGGGGGAAATTGAGGAGACTCAGAGATAAAGAGAGGGATGTCGTAAACTGGCACCTGTCATCATGTTTTGTTTTGGTCAGGGCACAGAGAACATTCGTAAAGTTTTAAAAGACATTTTGAAGGATTTAGTACTTTCACAGCTGCAATTTGAATCTCAGGTGATCTACACAGCCCTTCACTCTGGTTTATATCAGTTTTGGGTCTAAACTAAAGTTTAAAGAGATGGCTAAATAGAAATGTGTGTGCATTTATTCATACAAGCTGAAAAGATGTCAATTGTCCATTCAAGGAATCCGACAGCAATTAAATCTTGACATTAATTTGGCTAAATGTGCTATGACAAAGTATTTACTGGAGGTATTTAGCCTTCTTAGCTTTGTTTTCCAAGACGTGCCACCTCTATGTGAAATGCTGTCACCGAGACCTAGGCACCTGACATGAAACACAAAGGAAGTGAGATCTTTGGCAGGCAGATATGTACATTCATGCACACACTCACACAGAAAACACAAGCGTCGCGTTCGTGCGAGCACGTGCGCAAACACCCATTGGAACGACTGCCTGCATCTGCGCGAACGCACCGATCAACATGCACGCACCTGGATTTCTCAGGTTGTTGCTGTGTTTCATCAGCTTCAGTCAGAGCCAGTGCTTCTTCACCATGTTCAACCTGTGGAGCCATTATCTCCTGACACACTTATCCTCCTCTAAATGATTTCTCTTCATCTTCCGCAAGTCACCTAATCAAAGTTGAAAGCTTAATGCCATTCAGAGATCCTACTGCTTTCAACTGCATTCACTGTCATTATGAAAATGAATGGCGGCAGCTGAGAACTCAGATGTTCTTTCACATCTTGACGGAGTGTCTCTTAATGTGTCTTGTGATCTTTACCGTTGCTGCCTTTGACTGAAGGCCTTGGGTTGGGGACTCCACTAATCACATTACACATCTCATACATTACATTTGGTCTCTGTAGCTGCTCTGTGTCTCCCTTTCTCACCTGCTCTCTGTCTCACTGGCATGTGTGCTGCTCATTGAGATCATTAGTGCATGTTGAAAAGAGCTCAGACAGAAGGAAAAATAAAAAGTTTCACTCAGCTTGAAGCTGGTGGTCTTGTCACGTAACAGCAGAGCTTTGGCTCCAAGAAGTATAAAAAGATGATAGTCATTGGACAGAGGAGGAGGAAAGAGGACTTGAGGTAAACGTCTTTCGAAGCACAAATGTTCTCTAACATGACAAAATCAACAGTAGCTGCGACTTATTTTGAGCCCTTTACAAGGAATAACTTTGATGTTTTGCCTCGTTTCTGAAGTGTTCCTTCGATAAAATGATGTGATCTCAACATAAGCTCCGTGTGACACGCAGGTCATCATGTTCTTGTTGAGCAGAGGTGCTGACATTCCTCAGGGCCATGAGTTTGTCTTCGGGTTGTCGCTGCTGAAGTAACTTCTGCAGTCGTGGAAATTTATTTGGAGACTTTTTTATTGTAACAACCCATCACCAGCTGTATTTTTTTCACTGTTATCTTCCAGATGTGCCAGCGTGAGGACGGGGATGACATCTCCATCTCACCCCTAATCCGCAGCCGTCTGTTTGGCGTGTTTGCTTAGGTTTTATAGGTGTTTACAGAGAATGTAATTACCTCTTTTAGACATGCAGCTGTTAGAAAAACTGATTTTATGGATCACGGCCATTGCCAAAAAATGTAAGCTCCCTGGGATTAATTTGTCAATTATTAAATCATGATTACATTTTCTTTAAAGCCATTAGCTACAGGGCTTTAACAATCATTTTGTGTTAGGGCCGCTAACTTTTCCTGCTCTTTTCACAAAGAAAAAAATAATAATTTACATCTCAATGATGTGTCTGGATTCTTTCCCCCAATTTAGCTAACAAAGTGCAGAGATGATTCACGGCAGATGAAGGCACACTTCGTAATTAGATTACAGCTTGATGGACTAGAATTTATTAACGATGAAGACACACACACACACACACACACACACACACACACACACACACACACAGAGGCTCTAATGCAATATTTCTCCACACTTCCTCCTCTCCCTCCGACTTCATCGGCACATTGCTCACTCATCTGTAGTCAGCTGCTGGGTCGAGTTACCAAGTTGCGGTAACACATTGTTACAACAAATTATGCACGAGCACGGACAGGCCAGCCTCTAAGTGATGGTCGCAATATGCATTTGCCTTTAAAACTTAAAGGGTGGGTTTAATTTATTGGGGGTGTCACATGGCAGAAGTGAGTAATTATTCCCAACACCCCTGTGGACCACAGTGGTTAATGTATTCCAGGGCCCTAGGGGGAGCTGTCAGGAGGAGGACACCCTTGTTGCGGCTCTGCTCACTGACCATGTTGGATGGCTCAGCACAAGATTCTCAATACACAACCACAAATCACTCTCTGAGGGTATGTAATTGTACTTTTTTCTCTAGGCTCTCAATACCTGGAGCTCTGCATCAGTACTTACAATATAGATTTTATACTGTTTGGGATTTGCTTGGCTTGGTTGCAAGTTTCTAAGACATTCCTAAACCCTCCAAATGCTGGGGAGACAATCAGAGATGTTTGTAGTGGGTTTGCTTTTGTGCACTTGCCTTTTTTCTCCAGAAAAGGAAGCTATTATAGATTTGCTGTTGGTTTTGAACTTTTGAGCCATCAAACGTTTGTGTTTATCACTTGAGAGAACCATTGTTTTGTTGACTTCCTGTCTTGCTGTTGAGTGTGAGGTTCTGGTAACTGGTCATTTCTTGTCTTGAGCAGCTGTTGACAATAACTTATCAAGCAGGAGAATACAGACGCTTCCCTTTGATCACAGCATTGTTTGGGGAGACGGTCAGTAACTGGGTCAAAGTAGGTCTGCTTTTCATGTAACACTCTTTTACTGTGCCAAATGGGTGGGGTTTAATGCTGAGTATCTGTGGTTTCTTTTTGTGTTGTTTTTGTCGACTGTCTTCGCTGCTTGGTTGTTGTTGTTGTTTTTATTTGGCCACAGCATATACACTTTATGATGATCCTGCATTTTCCTAAATGACCGTCTTCTCAGTTTAAAGCCGTTGCGATGTTTGCTGTGTTTGTATATTATCATGAATGTTCTTGTGAAAGGTTTCAGTCCTAATTTTATCAGCCATCTCGGATTACCTAAGTGTTTCTATTACTTGACATTTTGATGCACTCATCAAACATAGTCACATTGTAGCAGGCAGCTGGGTTAGTGCTGATAAACCCACTGTACACCTGGCTGCCTATCAAGGGCCAGAGCTTTAGTTGAGACTAATGCAGCTAAAAGAGATTGAAGAGTTATTGATTATTTGATCGATAAATGCTATTGTTCTGAATCTGCTGCATGTATATTTGCTATTTAAACTACTTTTATACATAAGTGTTGGGTTGACAGCTTGTGTTCACTGCCCCGGAGTATACTGTATGTCTATTTCATAGTCTTCATAATCTTTTTTAAAACAAGTAAATTTACAACTGGGGCGTAGTTTAGCTCAGCAGGCGCCCCATATGCAGAGGCTATAGACCTCGCTGCAGCCGGCCCTGTATCGAATCCTGACTCAGGCGGCCCTTTGCTGCATGGCATTCCCCCTCTCTCTGCCTCCCATTTCCTGTCTCTCTCTCAACTATACTAAAAGGCGAAAAAGCCCAAAATGCTATTTCCTTGTACACACCTAACTCAAATTTATCTGAATTTTTTTGTGCAGTTTTTGTGATATTCTGCTAATTGGCATCAAACACAAAACCCAGACACTTCCTCTGTGAAGGAGATGATTAAATTTAGTTTTTTTTTAAAAACAACAAGGAAAAAACCAGGAGTTTTTGAGATAAATTCTAAAATCATGAATCATAAATGAAAACCCACAAAGAGCTCTAGTTGTCCCTCTGCACACCGCCTTTCAAATCAGACAGTAATAATGGGTTTTTGTTTATGAAGTCATGGAACAGTCAGTCAGTCAGTTTAGAACATAGTGTCAGGGGCATGTGTTTAGAAATGCTGTGAAACCACTTTCATTGGGTTCAAGCAAAGTGTAACTTTTATGTCTAGCCTCCACATAGCCATGAGTGTAACTTGAAGACAAACAAGAGGCCTCGCTCTTTTAAACAGCACTGATAATAACCGTGCCTTTAGCGTCCATGAGAAATCTCCCATTATCTATTGATTCAGTCTCACCCTGTGTCTCGGTGACTTACGCCTCCCTCTAATTCCCATTACCGGGAACACTGTACCCTTATCAAGGGAAACAATAAGCCACTTGTCAGCACAGCGAGAAAATATGAGGAAGCATCTGCCTTGTCCAGAGGAACTCATGACTCTGTGGTGAAAAAGCGCTCCGCCTCCCTCCTTCTGTCTGTCCTCCCTCACTTCAGCCCTCCCCCTCTGTCAGTCCTCCCTGTGACCTCTAGGAAGCCGTGGTGGCAGCGGTGGCTGCAGCGGAGCGCCAGAAACTGAGCAGCAGAGCAGGATCTGATCGTCAGAAATTGAGTTCTGCTCTCGCCACAGGGGGCGGGGTTATTCACATGCTGCAGTTTGGGGATATATATGTGGGATGCACAGGTAGCAAATAGTCAAGGGAGGGAGGGAGGGTGGGTGGACTAGTGGTGGGGGACACCCACCATGCTCTTTCGTCTTCCACCCCCAAATAGAAGCCCTGCTCCTGGGCCGTAAACCTGTCACAGAGAGGTGTCTCTGTTGATGATGGCATCCGACTTTTTTTCCTTTTTTTCCCAGCTGCCTTGTGCTTGGCTGTTATCTCCTTCCTCCCTGCTATGTCTGCCTGCTCTTTAAGACAAAGGGTAATAAAGCTATAAATTGTGTGGTCTGCGGAAGGTATGGACATTCTGTCCTGGAGACGCTGTAAGAACTGCCATAAAGCACCCTCAAAGTCATAGCTAAAGATTTACAGTTATTTAACATCCTCCTCTTCCCCTAAATCACAGTGATAAGAGAATTAAGTGATGGCTATAGGTTCTTTGTCCTTAGTCTATTGATTTTCTTCGCCCCTCAGAAGGATCCTGAACATTATAATTATTGAGCCCTGCAGTTTGATGCAGGTTTACAGAGTAGGAGAGGTGCCCTCAGTTCGATTCTAACACGGTTAAAACAAAAGGTACCCGTATTTCAATTTGGTAATGGGCTTCCAATTATGCTTCATTTACCTTACTGGGACAGAAACCGGTTTATCTGAGGCCTGTGTGCTATAAACAGCTTTTTTGTGTGTGTGATGACAAAACCTCAGCAACAGCTCTATTTATCTTGAATCCTGCCCCGCTTCTTTAGCTGTGATTCAGACATGTGGATAGAAGGGGTTTTGTTGCACTTTTTCTTTTTTTTTTAAATTAAAGATGTGATTCCCATGGCAGTTGTTTTAGGTATAAAAATAATCAAGATAAACTGGTGCATCACTGTTTATCCCCACATTATGAAAGCTATTGTCATTACAAACTGCTGGTCTGAAAATACAACATAAATATTGTTCATCTGCCTGTGTGTGTGTTTGCAGATACTTTCTCACCAAAACCTTGGACCTATTCTTCCTGAGGTGTGCAGTATTTTTCCCAAAAATGCAATATACATATTTTGTCTTGAATAAGATTATCAACAGATAACAGTTTTGACTCTTCGTCAAAGATGTCTATGGGTTGTTTTGCAGAGAAATATGCTGATGTTTGCATGCTAATGAGTTAGCCCTTCCCTGTCCCATCTAGTTATACCACTTGGTATTGCAAGAAGCAACAATGACTGATTGTGGCATCAGTCCAATATGAGAGGGAGTGACAGCCTGTTCAAAAAGCAGTAAAGTAAAACTTTAAAAGTCTTTAATTTTCTTGTCTAATGTTCTTATACAGCAGACCATGTTGCTCTGTCTGGTGGATGTTCAACTTTGAAAATAATAATTATAGAAATGTTCCCGGCTTGCTCCAGGACCTTAAAGTTTTTGTTGTTGTTTCAATTACTGAAAGTTCAGGGTGAAGTTTAGTTTTCAGCAACTGAAACTACACAGCTAAGGTTAGGGAAGGATTGAGGTTGTGGTTTACAAGAAAACAATGCTGACTGTTGGGAGGAGAGGAGATGTGCAGCCTCTGGTGTCTGGTGGCACCCAAGAGGTTTAGTGCTGTAACGTCATACTACTTGTGCTTTTTCATTCTGACAGAGAACGGTCTGTTTGACTAAAAGAGGTCACTTGTCAAGAAAACATAAACAGAGGCTGTTTGTAGCGTTTTGAAGGAGTGACAAATTCTAGAGTATTTCTGTTGAGGACAGTCTCAAACCAACAAATACACTGACACAAGTACATACACACTCTCACACTCTCTTTTTTCATTGTCGATCTTTGTTTTTTATGTAGAAAAAGAAAAAAAGACACACACACAGACAAAAACATACACATAGTCACTAATACACACACTCACACACACATCCCTCAGGCGTCACAGAGGGCCACAGCCCCACTTACCACAGCCTGACAGTTGGCTTCTTAACAAAGACGCAGGGAATATAATTAAATCATTTACCTTTGATACCCAGCCAGCTTTGTAATTAATTAATTCACCCAGGGTGTGCAGGAATTACATTCACCAAGAGACGAGGGAGCAAGGAAAAAAAAAAAAGAGTCTTTCCCCTGCATGCTTCGGGGACAAAACCCAACACCGTGCTTTCCTTTTCCCTTTTCCCTCTCCCTCGCCTATTTTGCTGCAGCAGCGTCCTCAGAGACGGGGAGTAAAGAAGTTAAGTGCTTCTCTAGTTGAAATAATGACCCTGTGCTGATGTTTAGGCCTCATCAGCCAGAGTGCCCGAGGCCAGATCAGGCTGTGGCAGGGAGGACAGGCCTTGCTTACACATCCCTCTCATTTGGTCTGACCTTTGCGGTGGCTGTGATGTGGGAAGGCGATTGCTGTCAACATCATCAGTGTCACACGGCACCAGAAATAGCCTCTGTGGGGATCAGCGGTACCTTTCTGAAAGAGCAGGGCATAATGAACACTTCCACGGATGCAGGTTATGATGTAAAATCCAAATATCATGTAAAATGTTGCAATGCCACAATCATTAAGTGACACTATCCCTGTGTGGTGCTGCAATCAATAGAACATATCACCATCATTAGATTCAGAGTAGTAAAATCACAAACTCTGAAACTATCAGGTCTGCGGGTAGATTACGCAAACTAAGCTTTGCTAGTAGAATAAGTGTAGTTTTTTCTTTCATTAGTGTGAGTGTACTTTGTGCTGTCTGTTTGTTGTTTGCCTTGGGTGTGTTTTTGCTGAAATGATTATCACATTTTTGCTCTGGATGTGAGTCAGACTGCCTCTGTATCACACTCTGTGAGACATTTAGAAGGCAGCCTGGAGCAAATTCTTCAGTGTCATCATTTTGCCTTTCCAAGAACATCAAGCATTTGAATCAATGAGCCTTCATCAGCTATCTAATTTTTTACCCCTCCATACCGCTTAGCTACTGCACTGCCAGTCAAGTAGAAAAAATACAGCAGTGTTGTTTTCATCCCCTCTCCTTGCCTCTCTCTCTCTCTCTCTCTCTCTGTCTCCCTCTCTCTCGGTTTGTAAATTACTACCATGGCAAAGTTAAAAGCATCTGAAAACCACTTCTGTAAATTATTGTCGATAAATTGTAATGAATCATATGGACCTGTGAGAAGTTTGATTTATAATTTGGAGCTGACTGAGTGAGGATATATTGCCCCGAGAGCTGCTGGGAGGATTTGGTGGAATCCATAGCCTCATTCATCATTCTATACTGGGGCGATTTTTTTTAAATGTGTACCACTATTAGGCCTTGTACTGTTCTATCTATAATAGGATCATATACTGACTCCTGACTGTCAGCAGTACTTTGTAAAGTTTACATACAGAGGTCTCTTTTCCAAATCTGTCAAAAAAAACAGTTAAAGTTACCTTGTGTCTCTATATGTGTGACAGTGTGTCCCAAATGTTAATGTCACTTTTGTCATTTGTTTGCTTTTATTATTATTATTATTTATGCATAATATATTAACTTGTGGTTTACTCACTGGCTTTCATGGTCAAAAACAAAAAGTAGCAAAAGACTAAACTATGGGAGTATGATATTATTTAATTTATTACCATATGTCCACGGTTTATTTCCATTAATTTGTGGCAAATGTATCTTTCCATTAACCCCATCTAGCAGAAACCTCATAAACCTGACATTATGGCCTGTTCATAGCTGGAAGCACATTTGAGGATATATTTTAAGTGTTTCATATCATTATAATTGTCTTTTGCTCATATCCTTTACTCATGTAAGAGTAGCACTGGCACTGCAACAATTTGACATTTAATGTGCAAAATGTACATATCAAAAATAGTACTGCTTCATGAAAAAGGCCTCTTTGATTGATCAAATTGTACATATACATACAATACTGTCAACATTAGTGATCCCTGACCTAGACATCAGGAGCCACAGAGGGTCACATGATAACTTTAGGGGACTGTGATATGATTACCATGCATGGGAGGAAAGCAGAGTGTAAAGATTGTGAAGTTGATGACAACTATAAGTTAAGACTAAAAAATCATCTTTAGAAGAAGTGTGAAGTAGCATCAACTTGAATTATGCACTTCCTTCACATATTTAGTCACGTATAAGGATATTAGAAGCGATATTAAACCTACCCACCCCTGATTAATGGCTGATCAAGTCATGAGATGGAGCTATTCCATCATGACCACTGACAACCTGGAGAACTCTTTATAAGATGCTGCTATTATATCTTTGACTGCATGTTCTTTGATCACTGATGAACTGTAAAAGCTACAAGCATGTGTCTGTTAGAAAAGTACACACTCCTCCACCCAAGCCTCCAGGTCAAAATACTACATGTACTGTATCAGATAGTTGATAACGAGGGCTTTCATGTCCTGTGGCCATTAGCATTAACAGTCATGTGGTGACAGTATTTACATCCCTCTGAGATCTAAAGAGCATTTACCCAAGCCATATGCTGCCTTCATAATGGTTAGTGATATTTGTGTGAACGCACCCAAAATTAACGAGGGAGAAATGGGGCTGGCGTTAACCTCTGGGTATACATTCGATGTTAACACCCCTCTCCCTGAACCCCATCCCTCCCTCTGTCTGCCCTTTCTCCCTGCTCCCCTCATCCAACTCCCTCCGTCCATCTCATCCCCCACCTCCATCCCTATCCTCCCCTGTGCTTGAGGTCCAGTGGAAGTGATTTATCTTAGCGTGAAAAGACTTGTGATGACGCCGAGACAGGAGGCCCCAGGCCCTTGGCATTGAATGCTTCGATGGCGTTTGCATGAAGTTCACGGCCCCGGAGCCACGATAAATGTCAAGTGCAACAAACGTCCTGTAAATAAGATAGAGCACTGCCAAAGCCACAGTCTGCTTATTGACTGGCCGAGCAGAAGGTGGTGTGTCTGTGCATGTGAGTGTGCATGAATGTATAAACCCAACCTTATCCTCTCTCGAAATAAAAAGCAACAAATCTTGGATTTCATAGACACAGGCTGTACTCTCGGAGCGGTTATGAGGGTTCCTCTGTGAGGGTTTTATTCAACTGCTATGTAAAAGTGAGGAAATGTTGAAGGTGCAGAACCATTATAAATGTGTCATTTAAAGACTAAGTGTCCTCCACATTGTTCAACACGAAATCTGCTTAAAGGAGAAGCCTGAATAAAGCCTGGAGTGTCGAAATATAACAAATGCAGGTGGATAACAGGAATTTCCACAAACATTTTGCAAAAAGAACAGTCACTAAAGTCCATTTAGATGGGTTGGAAATTGTGGTCAATAGCTTTCATCATACTAGCTACAAGGGGGCAAATAGATGTGTGTGTGTGGAAAACATGGAGGCCTGAATCTTTGACTATAGGAAACTCAGTGGCTCTGTTATGCTGTGAGGGTCTTTTGTTGGCATGGTTTGTATCCACTTGTCATCTTGGTGGGAGAGGTCAAATCAACTCAAAGTTTCTTCACGCGATCGTAAAATTGCCTTCTTAAAATGTTGTGTATGTTTTTTTTTTTATCACATATATGACAGAAAACTGCTGTAGGACATGTTTTTCTCTTTCCTTGTTAGTGGATAATTGAAATCTTATCTTCTTCCCTTTGATTTGTGAAAACAATACAACTGTTGGCAATAAACAATAGTTTTGTGCTCAGTGCTGCCATCCAATGGATCTAAATTGAATGAGGACAATTACTAAATGGTTGCTCTGCTACCTGTATTTACATAATAATATACTGTAGGGATATGTATAAAGAAGCCTCTGAGATGTGATATGCGCAGTATTTATCACAAACTGCATGATGTTTCCAGTCCAGAGCAAAACACAGGCTACACAGTAGGAGCTGCATGTGTACTGTACAGTTGAGGACACACATACTTGTGTGATTAGATCGCACATTTATACGACCATGTGCTCATCCTTTCTACACAAGTGCTCATAGCCTGAGGCCAACAGACACATGTTAGCCTTGGCTATAACACACAGCATGCTTGTTCTTTTATTACACAACACTCTTGGATAATGTCAGTCCACACTTCCCTGACCTGTGTGTGTCTGTGATACACTCTCATTTATAAAACTACAGCATGAAAAAGAACATCTAAAAAATGTTCTTCAAGAGAAGACACCTACGAACGACAGAGTGCTGTCCCCCCCCCCCCCTCCCTCCTCTTTTTTTTAACTGAGATGACAAGGTGCCTTTATTTAATTCTGAGACGCTATTTGAGGACTTGGCGCCGTCATCGTGGGACTCAAGCGTATACTTTAAAGTATCGTTTTATTTGATCATCTTCTTCTACTTCAGGAATTTCCCTGTTGGTTGAAAACGGCTAACAGAGCAGGAACAGGGCTTCATGCTATTAGAGTTATCTGGGGAAGTACAGTCCTGCATATATCACCTCTACCGGTGTCATCGCCGGTTGATAAACGGCATTTCCTGTCAGTGGAGGACACTGAAGGTTACAGCTGAGATTAAAAAGAACAAAACAACCTCCCATGGTGACACATTCTACCTGCAGGAGCTTCAAATCATTTTGATAATTTAGATGAGCAGGAGTGTATGAATCCTTGATGAATCCTCCAGCGGTCCCTAAATATAGATATAATGACAGCTTTTAACATATTTGAGACTTTCCACATGAGTGAGAGCATCCAAGCATGGGACATGTGCTCACACACTAACATCTGACATAAAACATGCACCAGTATGCAAACATTTGCCTACATGCACTCAGTTGATTAAACAGACGCATAAATTATTGTTCCTTGTCATTTTTTGATATAAAGGCATTGGACTGCTCCTCCCTCTGTTGAATTGACTCACAACTATCACCAGCAGCACTCAAGAGTTGGTTCTGCCCAGGGAGCGTGGCCTGCTGTATATCCACTCTCAGCGGTGACCATAAGCTGCGTTTGTTCACCAGCTCTAGACACACTGGGGCAATTTATGAGCCTCTGGCTGCAGGCTGATTAGAGCAGTGCTTGTAAAATGTATTTTGGCATGTATGCAGGGTTTTACTGGAGCTCCCCCTGTCACACATCACCCATACATCAGCGCTGAAAGAGAGAGGTGAAACAAGAGCAGCAGTGGGAGGGTGGTGGAGTCTGTGTCTGGGGAGGGCATTGTTTAATCCTCAGGAGCCTCCATTTTAGAAATGCTTTTCCTCAAACTCTCAACAGCTCATATTTTCTATGCGATCACCAGATGAAGTTTGATAATTATTGATCACGTTCACAAATCTTCATGTTCACTGTTAAATACTGTTGTGTTTATTGTTAACATGTGTAGATTGATTGTGAAATATGTCTCTTAAAACATCCCAGATTATCTCATAGCCCTCCACAAAATCAATGTTTCCTATTCTCAATAAATCCTCTCTTTGAAATTGCATCTCTTCCTCATCCTCAACAAAGACTCTGCAGCTCTTGATTTTCAACGAGACAGCACAACAGTACTGTATGTGCAGGCAGCCAATCTCTGGCCTCTATCCAAAACTTGTCTGAGCTCCTCGAGAAGTATCCATGAGCTCTGCTACCTGTCACCCAACTTTCAGCATGATTTGTGACAGCACCGTCTGACCAGAACAATTGCATTAACAAGCGCCAGAGGGCCCTGCCTGTCAGGCTCCGCTGATACCATGTGAGATCTGTATTAAATTACAATTATGAGACGACAAATCCTCTCATTGTTCCACCTTGTGGACCGTGCTTGGACACGTGCCACTGTCACATGAACACAGGGTGAGTCATTTCTCAGGAATGGGTCTTTACCCTTCTGGCGTCCCGTCCTCCATAGTAACAAACCTGCTGGGAAAAATATGAAGTGAGTACGTCGAAGATAATTACATTTGTAAAAGAAGAAAATTCATCTTTCTTGGACTAAGCAATATTTCTCTGCCACCATCACCTTGTATGCAACTTATTTACATCTGTAATAATCTAACTATCAGCGTCCTTGTTTTAAGCTAGCTCTCTGTCATGGCTTCCTGAGACACTTATAATAGACCTGAACTGTCATTAGTGTCATTATACCTGTGCTTTTCAAAATGTGTGATGCAGGAGTGCTACCAGCTACACCAAGTTGTTAAGTCAAGCAAAATGTTGAGTCCATCACAAAGGTAGGACACATGTGCATCTTGTGTTGAAAACTAGTAAAAAGTTTGGGCTGCCAACATTTCATGCTTATTAAATGATCAAATGAGTGAAGATAGATGCTAACTGCCTGTCAATATTATTTTAAGCTAGTTAGCTAATTTGCTTTTTTAAAATGAAGGCAAGACCAACATATCAAATTACAAATGTTGCAAGTAAATGTCTGTGAATATTTTAACATTTTTCTTTTACTTAAAGGGAAACTATACACATTGGTCGCTTTTTCGCTGTTTTGGTTCTTTCCCTACAGAGCTTCCCCTACAGTTTCAGAGTGCATATTTTCACTTTCAAACCTCACAGCTAACCCTCCTCCCTCTCCCCTTGCGAGGCCGGCAAGAGGGCAATCCGTGGAGCAATGTTTACCGAGGTGGGTATAAGAGATTACGAATTTCCGGGCGTGTTTGCGTCGTAGCCTACTGCCGTAAAGTAGTCCATGTGAGCTGAGATCTGGGACACCGGGTTTAGAGGCACTGATCTTGCAAATGTTTGTTTTCGGCAATGAGATGCTAGGGGGAAGTCAGAGAGCCTCCATTCTCCACATAACAAGTCATTTAACCATCACAATTACTCCAAAGCTGCTTAATTAAGGTGCAAACTTTTTAACAATAGTAGCCTGCAGCATTTATTTGACACGTACTGTACATAAGTGTATAGTTATGTGGCTTTAGTTAGTAGATATGTGTAGAATGTCACTGAGTGTCAAAGCTGGCGTCACATAGACTATACGGCAGATGTAGGGTGCAATTAGCCCCTTAGTCATTGTCGAATTGAAAACTTTGCAATTGACCACAACCCTGAATTACATTTCATGAATTCTTTTTTTACATTTTTTTTAAAGAAATGGAGCACCTGAAGTACACAAAAGAGAAGTTCTCACAGAGTCAGTCTGATGACATTCTGAGTTGGACATTGAAGCATTCATTAGCGATATTGTCAAGCAAGTCCACTACGAAGCAAACAAACAATTACTCTGACTAAACCACCTTGGTGCATTAGCGTTATTTATGACCCTCGTGTAAATATAAATTGAGGTGAATAGGAAATGAAGTCCTCTCTTGGGTGTCATTCAAGTCTGGCAAGCAGTAATTCTCAGATGCAGAAAACAATACTGTCTGCATATGATAATGCCTCTGGTGGATAAAATATGCCTGGTACTTGGCATGTGTGTGGGCTGAGGCAATCACATATGCAGAGACGCAGCAAGCGCGCTCCAGAAGGATCAATAAAGCACATAGGATTTGGGATTTATGACGACGTCCTATCGATCAATTAGGAGCTGACTGTTCAAGGCACTCAGAGATGCCAATGGGTATTATAACTAAATCAGAGGTTGGACAGAATTACTGTGTTACAGAAGATAAACTACAGCATTTTAGTCTGACAATTACCGTTGCACCTTTAGAGCAGCTGATGAGTGTAGACAAATATAAACTGAGTTTGATCCAGAGCTTTCTTCTGAAGGTGAAAGCCACTTTGTTTTTTGTCAAGTCAAAAAATAAAATAAAATTCTTCATATATGAAGGTCAGTAAAATGTGTGAAACAGCGTGACCTCGACAAGCTCGACTCCAATGACAGGTTTAAGTGAAATCTGGAAGAAAAATCCTCTCTGTCACTGTTAACCGTATCTTAAACATCAAACATGCATGTGAAGACTGTGATACAAATACTG
The DNA here is from genome assembly GCF_905171665.1 of Trachurus trachurus. Classification (NCBI taxonomy): domain Eukaryota; kingdom Metazoa; phylum Chordata; class Actinopteri; order Carangiformes; family Carangidae; genus Trachurus; species Trachurus trachurus. Next base: position 14,914,114 of record NC_139906.1, read on the forward strand.
TTGCAAAATATGCGTAGGCCTATTTTGATTTAAGTTGTCTTCTCTGGAGCTTTGTAGATTTTTAGTCGCAGCAGTTCCACTCATCTTCAAGAACATACCTACAAATGTCTGAGAGGGGGCCAGACTCAGATAGACAGAGATAAAAAACCCTCCGCCTGTGACTTCTCTGGGGGAATGGAGTCATTTAGTAGATTTTTCACCCTGCGCCTATCACTCAAACCGAGCTGCTTTCACCACAGAGCTGATAATCATACATATTCTATGCGCCAGAGCACCATAAATCTGTGTCCCTGTTTCATCCCTCTGTCATTCATCAATCACGCTGGGAGCAGGATGAAACACCGCCCGCCTGAAAATATATCATATTAGTACCTGGGATGTTTACCAAGATAATGTGAGACAACAGCAGAGGGTGAAATATAGCACCACTGCATTCCTTAAATTAAAACCACTCCTCCTCCCCTTCAGACCACCCTCTGCACTGGGAGTCTCATGTCTTCAAGGAGTCCTGAAGACTGCACCCAACTGTCCTTACCCTTCTCTCACCTTGGTACATTACTAACTTTTGAGGGGGGTGGAGGGGTGGGGGTAGCCAAACAAAACTGAAGCAACTTAAATTCAGCACAGGTTCACAACTTGCAGCAGTGATGTTTTAGTAAGTGTTAAAACCTGGCATATGCTGTACATATGATGATGTTGAGTCAAACTAAATGTAGAAAACATTCAGCTAAACAGATGGTGGAAGATGCACAGCAGCATTTTAGAATATTTGAAATATTTTGCATCATTTTTGTCATTGTGCAGGTGATTTGTTACCATTTTGGCGCCATAAGACACAGAAGCACAATGGATGACACGAGAATGAGAAATGAATTTGGCTGCATAAAGCTAAATGATTGAGTGGTTCATTGGACATCCCTGCTCAGTATCCTTGTACCGCAATCGCAATTAGTCATCAACATTTCAACAGAACTTGGATGCTGTACACCTATAATTCACCCCTCTTTCCTTTCTTGCATTTTCTGTCTTGCTTGTTCAATGATTTTTTCTTTTTTTCATTTAAGACTTGAATCAACAGTTTCACTAAACTTTAACTTGGTGTCACACCATTATTAGATGAAGTAGTCTGTCACTGTTGAACTTAAAGTTACCTGCCCTAGCGCAACCTGTACAAGCTGCTTCCACACCCATATTAGGTGTGCCACAATAATGGATGTATTGAGTGGCCAATCGTCATATTTGCATACAGCAGGGGATGCAGTCATGTGTTATTTGCTGTGGTTATTGTTGTTAAACAAGTATTGTCTACCTCTCTCCTGCCCATTTACATTCTTACAAGTGGGCATTGTTCAGCTGGTGTTTTGTGCTGGTCTAGTGAGTAGGAGTGTTTACTTTCAATATGTTCATATAACAACAAGGAGCTGCACTGAGAGCATAAGAGACAGGGACATTTGACATCTCTACTGAGTTTGTCATTGATAACAGTCAGGGCACATTGGCAGACTATGCATTTCATATCAGACACTGAGCAGGAGTCAGTTCTGTCAGTTTGAGGTGTAATAATAATATTATAGTTTTAATGGACATCACACGGACTAACGCTGAACAATTTCTCTCAATCCATGTTTTGTTTTTTTGTTTTTTACCATGTGAGCTCCACTTTAGCAGAACTTTTCTTTCCACTTGAGATGACAAATAATTCACTGAAACATTACATTGTGTTTTGCCTCCCATTAACAATGCCTATACTATTGAATATCAATTGTATCATGTATCATTCTCAAAATCATTAACTGCAATTACCTTTGGTTGGCATATCACCAATGTTGAAAAAGATTGAGGCTGATTCTCCGTGCATCCAGTGTGAAAGTGGCCATATATTTACCAAACGTATGTGTATAACGTCCAGATAGTTTACACAGTGCCTTGTTGGATGTATGAGAGTACAGGCTCTTTGGATATTTGGGATTTTACACAGGTTTGTCTGCGCTAAATCTAAACAAGGACAGTAGGCTACAGACTGTGTATAATACTCCACTCACACTGAAGGTCCTTTCCCTCTTCTAGTTTATCCCCTTTTTAAATTAGAAATGTAATTTGGGAAGATGAATGCATTCTATTCCAGTTTGCTGTGATCAGGAGCACTGCTGTGCGGAAAACAGCATTGCTTCCCGATTATTGAATTTTTATGGCCAGGTAATTAATTGCAGATTCCCTGTTTTGTTCTATTTCTTCCTCTGTGACATTTTAATTTCGACAAAAAGCCACGGTCTCCACACGGCCCTTCTCTGGAGATCCTAATGGCCTATAAAACATGATGACTTATAGATATGGCAGAGACTTCACTTCGCCAATGATTGTTTGAAACCTTGCTGATCACACAGAATTTAGTCCCCCTCTTGCTTCCTCTCCCTCCCACCATCTCATCCCTGCCTTTCCCTCCCAACCTCCTGAATTCATTTCTTGTCAATTAAACTGCAGCTACAGTGTCCCATCTGAAGAATAGGAATCTATCAATGTGTCATCGACCAGGAATTCATTATTGGATGCGGCCTGGTAACTTTTCAAAAGCAGCGTTCGGGCCATTATTCCTTAAGGACGATTGTCATTACTTGACCAGGCAGGCGAGTGTCCTTGGCTTGCATTGCAAGCACTGCATTTAAGGGCAAGGGGGAATCAATCGTAGCGGAGGGTGACAGACACCATATCTCAAGGCAGACAGGTTTGAATGCTTATATCAAATCAGAATCCTTTGCTGGCACAGGGAACATTAGTTACCCTGGTGTCAGGAGCACATGTAGGCCACAGCCAGCCATCCAGGAAGAAAGAGGGGGAAGGCGGTTTGTTATTTTATGCAGGTCTGCTAAAATGTCCTGAGATATTGATGAGCTACTATGAAACATCATTCCCCTCTTGCATAATAAAAGCATATTTAATGCCTTGGCTTTTGCAAGTAGTGTTTTATTTTATTCTTTAATAACAAAGGCATGGTTTTATTTTTATATACTGTATGTGGTAGAGGGAGAGAGAGAGAGAGAGAAAAAGATCTTTCACAATAAATTGGTAAAATACTGTGTGCTATAATGCAAATTCAGCAAGATTATGCAAAGGCTATGGCTCATTACATTAGGCGGTGAACAGACTGTATTAGCATTTAACAACAGACTCCCTATTACAGTAAGATACAGGAGATAGGTTGATATTAGTCCTAGGTTCAGACACTATCTTTCTCGTGCTCCATGCTTCTCCAATATAGTATGTCCACGGGATATCTATCCAGGAGTGTTTATTTATCATCCCTCCTTTGGTTCTTGCCTCTCTCTGCTGTCCCCTCGTCATGGTGCTCTTTTCTGCTGTGTAAGCACAAGTCTGCACAACATATCACTCCTGGAGCATACCCCCTCCTAACCTTCAAGAGTTCTCGCTGCACAATCTCCATGGCTCTGTAATGGCTGATGCAGTTACCATATTTCAGCCCTAATTGGGTTGAAGCTACAGAGCCAATTTGAGAGGGTAGTTTGGAAAAGAGTTCCTCTGCGACATTGTTAGGCATTGGGATGTTTTCTATGTTGCCAGGTGTGGACTGTAATTGCCATTGAATGAAAAGAGCACCTCAGGAGTGGAGGGCCGTTGTGGTTTGTTGGGGGTATGAGGGCGCTCCCTCCACAACAGTGTTTTCCTCTGCTCCTGCTCAATAAGTCAATACAGACAAGATGAGATTGGGTGACTTGTCTTGTTTACATCTTTTAGGTTTGTTTTTGGGGGAGCTCTGTTGCCCCGAGAGAACAACGTTTGTTCTATGCAACCAAGATGCACACTCATCAGAATGACAAATTACTTACCTAGCACCCACTGTATTCTATTTTCTGCCTTCATCCCATTTTCTCCTTGTGTAGCAAATGTGCTACCTCGTCCATGAAGCATTGCTCAGAGATGAAGATGCGTCTCACTGTCTGACCTTACATGCTGCTCCTAAGAGTCAGGATCTATGGCAGCCATTTTCTCTCTAGCCAGTCATGAAGAAGCAAGAGATGTAAATGTCAGTCTGTGTCTCCTTAACACTCAATAAAGGGCCGGGATTGGGCCCTCCGCTCTGCCAGTCGATTGGCGATCTAATGAGGAGAGGCCTTACCATAACTCTACAAGATTCACTACTGTTTGTGTTTCACCAGAGGCTCTAGCACAGTAATAATTCCAAGTGGATAAATGTTTTCCCGATAACAAGCTGAAATAACCTGTCGGGCTGAAGTTGATGTAGACAAGAAGAATCACACAATTAGCGATCAGTGGGGATTTATCCTGCTAGCAGGAGATAGAAGGCAGGAGGAGCTTAGTCCTTTTCTCTGTCTGGCAAATATCAAGACCATCCTGTTAAGATGTGCTCTTTCTTTTCTATTCCCTCAACCTATGTGCCATCAGTCACAGGCTGTACCTTTGTGGCAGCCTTCTGTGTTTTTACCTCCGAATGCCCCCCTCACACTAGCATTTAGCTTGTTAATGTAATTGAAGTCAGTCTGAGGGAAGGTGTTATGGATGATACTCTTGCAATGAAGACAATGCTCCGTAATCTCCGTTTATCTAGGGGCTACTTCCCACCTTGAAATGGAGAGGTAGCACATAAACCCCATTTAGATTTGCCGAAACGATAATAATAAAGATGGTTTTAAATCAAAGACATCAGTTATTCCAAATTATGCTAATGGTTCAACCTACAGCTGCTTCTGGCCTGCACTGATTATGCAAAAGCAGACAAAGCTGTCTTTCATAGTAGGTTGTTTAAATTTTTGATTGCGTTTGCTAATTGGCAATTTCTCTGCAATAATTTTCAAATAAAGGCCTTATTAAAGAATCCTAAAAAAAAAAATAAAAAAAAAAGAAGTAGGGATTACATTGTATCAGATCGTTATAGCTTTCCACATCTTCTAATGTTACAAAGCACTCTCAAGTTGATTAATAACAACCAATTTCGTCATAAAGAGGTAGGACTACTGTAGCTATTGTAATTAACCTTTAAGTGTGATGGACTTTAGTGTATATTGCCCATTTCTATTACTGACCCACATATATCACAGCAGAATATGCAGCCGTTCCTTGGTGTTCGCGGCCTCCCAGGAGCCACAGCGATACACTCTGTCCGATGACATCATATCCTCCTGGGAGTGTGAATTATCTTGTTTTCACCAGATCTCTCATATGTATTTTCTCTGCTGTTCTTGCACAAATGCATCATTTAAACCATTAGCAGCACCTAGCTCTTTCATTAGAATGAACTATATCATCCCCTCCCCAGAGGCACCCGCAAGCCACCAGACTGTGAGAATACATTTCACTGAGAGGGAATATTGAAGGCGGCAACATGCCTAGGTAAAGTATTACTTAATTTATACTGCTAATGTATAACATTGATTCTCTGTGGAGAAAATAAAGGACAACATATTTTCAGGGCCCACATCATTAAGGTTTAATAATTTAGACCCAGTTAGCGTGATAATAAATATAGTACAGGGACTTAAGTGAGGGTTTTGGTGATGAATGCAATTAGGAAACGTTGCACTTACATAGAAGAGTAATATGAATGGGGTGTAGAAATTAATTGGAGTTGGAGCAATGGTGTGGCCTGCGGTGTTTCACGGGAGGGATAAAAAACAGCCTATTTTTCCAAGAGCCCTATCCAGAATACTAACTGTCCTCTGCATGCTGAGTTTCCTTATCGATATCTACTTAACTAACAAATAGCTGCTCTGAAAAATGGGCTCCTGCTTCTCCCCTCCAAATGCAGGTTTGCGCTCTGAAATTAAAAGACGACGATAATGCGCATTTGGAATTCTTATGGAGCGTTTCATTTTATTGCTGTTGGGACGCATGGCTCTATACATTACCCATCATGCTCCTGGTACATCATCCACTGGGAAATAATGGTAAAACAGTACCTGCTGTGAATGCCGACTCTGAGATTCTGATATCTGTTATTGCATTTCCAAGCTCTTGTAATACATGTGCTGTAGTAATATAAAGCAGTGATTAAAGCCAAAGACAAAATTAAAAGAAAAGGGTTTAACTTTTGGAAGAAAAAAAAAAGATCAATGTTATTCTCTTTTTAAAACAAGAGTTCCACAATTTTTCCACATTTGTTTCTTAAACATTTGTAAAACAAACTTCACTCTGTTTATCAGAGTCCTTTAAGTTAAATCAAATTACTCTCTTAAGACGTCATTAGAAGTTCAAACATTCACTTTTACTTAATGTGGTCTAAAATGTAATATTTGAGGTTACTTGTCCAAATTTTGTTGGCACTGCACTAATCGTTTAGCCATGGCTATCTGTGTTTTTATTACAAATAAAACCTCTGATGTTACTGCTTGAAACATAAAAGGCATCATATCCAAAGGTTTTTCAAGCTTCTCTGATTAAATTACTTAACATTTTCAAATAGAACAGCTCCTGATAGCACTAGGAATAGTTCATAAAGGGTTTTAAATTAATTATTTATTTAAGGATATACTAATCACCAATGAACCCAGGTCATTAATAATCTTTTTGGATGGTGTATATTCTTCTCTTCTGTAATCTGTTTTGACTTAAGTAAGTAATAACTAGGCAGTCAGCCCAAGGACCACAATGCATTACTATTACCCTGCCACCCAATAAAACATTAAAGGCACATCTCAGAATCAAGTAAAATGGAGCTTCAGCTTCTCAAACGTTTTTATGTCCTGGTTTGTACAAAAAGGCTGAAACTTTTCGTGAACTTTGAAGTAACAGTGTTGGCATTTAAGTAATGTTGCAGTAATGATTATAGTCATCATATTCATAAATACATTCCTGAAATTGTTTGTTTATTCACTGAGTAGTCCACACCAATAAGGACAGGCCCTTCCAAGGATACTATAGTATGCATAGCAGGCTAATATGCACAATATAACATTGATAATGTTTCAGGCAAAGACCTTGCTGTTTGGTTTTTTTTTTTTTTTTAAAGGTGGAGAGCTGGCAGGTTTTTGAGAGCTTTCCAAGAGCCAGTTTTTACACCCCACCAAAAGATTAATAGGCTACTGCGTCGCCCTTGAAAATTGAAAATCAAAGATATCAAAAAGCTCCTCGGGATTAGAGCCGGGGAGTCTGATATCAAGCCCAGTTTACTCTTTATGATGTCATTTTCTTTTTATGGCGGAAGCAGGGGGTGAAAGCTCAAGGCAGATATGGGATCCAGGTTTGGGGGTAATCTCCCATATACCACAGTGCATAAATCTGCCCCATTGATCTCTGGAATCGCGCTTCTATTGACAAGAGCAAGTCTTTCTTTTTTAAAAGTGATAAGTGTGCAGGACCGTCCCATTAAACGTTTATGGATGTCGTTCCTGCCTTGGTCTGGGCCCTCGTTCTGTAATAGCTTTTAGCGTCATGTAACACTTATACGTGTGAGTGAATGCACAAATGTGTCTGAGACCCTGCTGAGTAAGTTTACGCTAGCCGTTAATCATTGTCTGGGCCAGCTGGCTGTAGCCACTGGGCAGGTGGGCCTGTCAGGTTGGCAGCCTCAATCATGCAGCACTGAAACTGGAGCCCTCGGGGACGACCATGCCCCTGGTGTCTCTCAAGCCCCACATCAACTGGTGCTTACCAAGTGCTATTTTGACTGATACTTTAGATAACAGTCCAGTGTGTTGAACTTGCCCAAGAGCAGTAATTAAATCCCAATAAACAGACACATAAAATTGGAAAGGAAGACATGATGTTTTTATTTTGTCTCTAGTTTCGTAACAGTGAAATATTAGATGGATTAATTCACAAGGCTGTAGAATTGGATATGTTTCCCCTCTACTGTAAACGTGGACTTGACAGAGTGCTATGCTTTAAAGGGAATTTCCGGTATTTTCTGCATTATGATCACTGTCCAGTATAATATTTTATCACCTTGTACAGATTTTGAAAACATGGACTCAAAGAACTGCCTTATGTGCTACTTTCACGCATGCATGTGTGTGAGGTTATGACTTGTTATCAGATTAATTAACACGTATAGAGAAGTGGCTGATATAAATCAATATATTCTGTTTGCTACAAGTTTCCAAACTGTCAAATTTAATTTAACACATGGTACAGTGTTGATCGGATGCTACTCAACTATAAGCTGCCTCTACAGCTGTCGGCTGTTGGCTACAAGATTTACAGGGATATCACTATCTGTTCGTACACTGAGTCAGACTCACAAACAAGTGTCAGAGATTATTTGGGATGAAATAAAGTTTCTCATCAGCATTCTTTGGGTCTAAATCATTATTTTACTGTATTCAAAATAAATAAAGTGAGGAAAATTGTATTTTAACCAATAAGTAATGGGGGGAAACAGATTGTATTTCCAAACCTAAAGCGTGATTGAAATCAAGATAGCATTATGATATACAGTATAACGATGATATACTACTCAAAAGTGTACCCCTCTGTTATCACTCCTCTTATGCTCCGCCCTTCACCTATACGTTGTCGTCATGTACTTAGTCAAATGCGAGAATTGGGGGCTTGCTAACCCATGACTCAGCCATGGTAATGTCTTCCCACAGCTGAAGATCCCACAGATTCCCTCATGTGAAGGTCCTGTTCTTAAACCACCCTGACATTTAACTAGCTCATTGATGGACAGAGGGTCAGGGGTGTTTAGCATTTTCCACTGTAAGTTAACACTAAGGAGAGGGAGAGCACTATGCGCCCCTGTTCTTCCATCCATTGCCCTGAAGTGGCTCTGACAGGAAAGCATCTGTGCCCCCAGGAGCTGACAAGTGTTCTGTGAACCAGAGAGGAATGTCGGGGCCTCGGATTAGCACTGTGGCCCACGATGAGGATGTTCTCTGAGCTGTGAGGTTGAGGACAGTTTGGGGCACAGTGAGTTAAAAATGGTCAGAGGAAGGAGGGGGATTAGTGATTGGGCTCTGTAGCATACATTAGCCTATGTTACAAGTCAAGAGTTGAATACACCAAACTGAATGGATTAAAGCACATCATTGATATCTTTTTTTTTTTTTTTTTTAAAATCACAACACACTAATTGTTGTCCAGTAGACTAGACAAAGGTGGATGCTTATGTCTTCTTGTCTGTTAGACCATATGAAAAAGCAAAGTTTATTACTGCACAGTGCATTTTTTGGAGGCCATGTGTTGGATGATGTCTTGTTGACATCATGTTGTTGCCTGTAGAGTTCACAAACTTTCAGCTTTTCATTTAATGTTTGTACAAATTAAACAAAGAATAAAAACATGGCTATAAGCCTTAGTCTGAGCCAGGTTTTGTGTTTCCCTCTGCTGTAGTATTTATGCTAAGATAGGCTAAGTGCTTCTTGGCTGTAGCTTCATTCTTATCAGACAGATCTGAGAGAGGTGTCAATTTACTTTCAGCAAAACAGAGAGGAAGCAAACTATGTATTTCTATGAATCATCCATAAATGCATTTTAGCATTTGTGTGAGCTCCACACTCCTTTAGCAGATATACTGTAGCCTACACATGAATACAGCAAGTAGCCTACATGAAAACTTGCTACTGTGTTGTGTTGTAGAGAATCGCAACATGAGTGATTTAAGTCGGCGATATATTAGCAGCTTCAGTGTTCTGGGGACATGTTGGTACAGTTTATAAACGGCTTGAAAACAAACCAGCTTGGCCTTTCTTGAGTTTCACACGGCCATCAAACTGTCAGGTCCAGGAACAGACATCTACCCTTTAGTGTCTCCTCATCCCTTGCTGTGCCAGTAAATTCTCCAAAGAGCAAAGACTTCTTTACTGCAATCTTTTAGCGTCACACTGACAGCTATCACAGACCTCCTGCTTTTCTCAACTTACATGCATATAGTAGCTGTTCTTGTAAATCTTAAGGGGCATTAATTAAACAGTCAGGGTTTAATGTGACATTTGGGCTTCTTAGAGTGCTCATTTTGGTTGAGAACATGCTTAATGAGCCATTGATTAAGAATAATAATAATTAAATGAAGGATTTGGAGACATATTCCTATGCACTGAGCTTCCTCCTTCACCCACATTTCAGCATGAAATGAACTCTCTGCAGCTCACAGCAGTTATAACTCACCCCGGGCTTGAAAATATCTCCTGAGCCCAGTATCTCTGCAAAAGTTGCACTGAAATTTGTGATCCTGGGTAATGAGAGTTGAGGGTGCCACAAGTAATCACAGTCATAAAGTTTGGCACTGTAGATTATATTGACAGCATACACACACGCACGTTGCACACATATTCACATCACTCACAGCTCTGTTTCTAGTCTCACGTTTAGAGCTGCGTTCCTGCGGGCAAGATTTATAAAAACGCCAGTGACAACACATCCTACTTGGCCTTTAAGACCTACATAAGTGGTGCTGTGCTGAGGCCAGCTGGGTATTAATAGTTGGCATGGGAAACATAAATTATTGCTCTCTTACCAAAAATGTCATTCTATCCCTACCTCTATACATGTCAGGCTTGTCCTCTTGAACTGCTGAGTAAATCAAACCATATGTTCCACCCCAAGAAATATTCTAAATCCACAGGCTCAGCAATGGCCAAATCAATTTATCAATCAAATCCCACATGCCTATCAATTTGAATAGAGGAGCATTTTCTCTCTCTAGATGGGTCTGTGTCCCCCATCTCGTCCTCTGCTCTGTAACTGGCGTCCACTTTCTCCAACTATTGAATGAAGACATTTTGTGTCTCAGAGGCATTCATTAGCTGCCACGTCCTGTTGTCCAGCCTGTCACAACATCAGTGTTAAAAAGAGACACCCAGCGCCTATTTTGAGCTGGGATGACCTGAGGGCAGTTGAGGATGAGGGCAAAGTGTTAAGGAAAGGACTGGCATTGTGTGAACATCAGATCACCATGCGGCCAGCGTGGCCTCAGCTGCAGCTCAAACACTGGCACTGCTGTGATTACTGATACACAACAAAGATAAATGTATAGTATAGAAGTGTACTTGACTTAAATCAGCCAGTTTGTGTGTTTTTATGGAGCCAAACTCTGATCAGATGTTTTGGAGAAGACAATCCAATTACTGTCAGATCAGATTATTCAAAGATACATTTTCTGATTTCCCTCAAGTCCCAACAAATGTTGTGTAACATATTATATTGTGTTTTAGAATTTGGTTACTTCAACCTATAAAAGCACGACGGTACTGTCAAACTTTAGAGATTAGTTCAATGCAAAAAGAATCCCTACCTTTCTGTGGGTGAGGATATTCATTTCCTCTGTCATTTTAGACAAAGCAAAGCCTTTATTTATGAGAAAACTAACTAACTAACAAAAAAAAAAAAACTTAAAATTAATTTTGGATTTTAATGTTTGCTCTAGAATGATGTGCTATACTTTATTGCCATCGATTTCATCATCAGCATTTTCCAAAACTAGAACCATGTCTGAAATTAGGCATAAATCATATTTTCATGAATTTATCCAAAACATTAGCCTCACAATAAAATGTTGAAGCGCACGTGGAAAACATGGTCTCATCTACTGTAAGGTCATGTTGCAGGTTGTATGCACTCTTAAAAACATTACTCTGTCCAGTGTAGAGGGATCGAGGAGGTTAATATCTGTATCCCACCAGAGCCTCTGTTCCCTCAAAACTGTTTTAGAAGATCCAAGCACGACATGGTCCATGGGAAATGAGGGGTCATTTTAAATGCAGTTAACACTGATGACACCCTTGGGAATTCTTTACCTAAATATGATTTAGTGATAAATGAACTCAAATGTGTCGTTGTCCCCCCCTCCATGTGTAAATCCTCTCAGTATCATCACTGAAGCGGTCACGAGGATAGGAACGGATTCCCTCGCTGGCCTGTGAACATCTGCTGGGCCATTTAGCCAGCTAATAGATCAGCCTGGAAGGGGAGAGAGAGAGAGAGCAGAGGTGCAGGTGTTCCTGGCCAGAGCCAGAAGACATCAAACCAAAAGCCCAGGCCAAATCCACCAGAGCACAAGCTGAATGACTCACGGCCTCTCACAGATAATAAAACAAGCATGAAGTTTGCTTAAGGTACAGGTGGGGGTATTTTGCACCGTACTCGAGAGAGACCAGGCACCGGCCCGGTGAAGGGAGAAAGGTAATTGGATGCATATGGGAGGAGGTAAATGAAAGAATTTTGAGAATATCTCTGTGGAATACCTAATGGGGACAGGACAGAAAAGGAAATTAAAAATTATTTGAAGCAGATGGACTGTTCTTTGAGTTTTTCAGGGAAATTTATTAGTGCTGTGAAAGAAATGTGTCTGTTTATTTTGCGCTGCCACGAAATGAATGGCCTGCTGAGTTGTGCTTGTGTTAGTTTATGACTGCCTGGTCATTATTCATAATTTAGAAGGCATTTGTTATCGATTCATGATGTAGCGTGATTTATTGGTGCATGTCAGGTTTCATTCAAAACTCCACCAGTTTTCTTTCAGCAGCAGGCCCAGAGTTTATGAAAAATATAAACAAAGTTGGGCGATATGCGGATACAGTTTCATTTGTACCTTATTACATAACAGCCTTGGCTGGATTCAAATGGTGCCTCATTGTAATTCATTTGTTCCTGTTATTTCCTTATTGCCAACAACAATAAAATGAAATGTTCTTGAATATAATATCAGTCAAGAAACACTTTGTAATGGAAACGTTGATGGGAAAATGTCAAAATCCCTCCAAGTTCAGACACTGTTTAAAGTTCAGTGTGGTCAGGTAGGAACATATTAACAATTGATCAGGAACAGCAGTTATGTATTATGAGTCTGCCCCAAGAGGATTTGTTAAGAAGCTGTTTTGTTCCTACAGCAAGCATCGTTAAATCTACTGGCTCTGGACGTCTGGGAACATAAAGGTTAGCGCTGATATTAACCCAACATATGGTTCAAATTTGAAAGAAATATGTCAAGATTAAAAGTCTCACAATATAAGAGGGTCAGCTCAATCTGTTCTGTTGTAAATTTACCCCTACTTATGCGTTAACCTTTAATTTCCCCAACATGGCTGAGTCGTATTGACTCAACTCAGTTCTGCATTGTTTCCTCATGAAGATGAACTAAAACAAACACTGTGTGTGATGCGAAGCAGCCAGAACCAAGCTCAGCCTGTGTAATCAAGTTGCAGATCCAGTTGTTTCACAACTGTTGTTCAAATTCGATCTGCGTCAGCCATTGGTGAGTAAAACAAAAGCTGCAGCAGTTTGAAACTGTAGCCATGGATGAGTCAAGGGGCGCAATCTTCAGCCAAAGAGAATAATGCATCCTCCTAATTAGGCACTTGCACCAAAAATATAATACGTGAACATCTGTATGTTGGCAGCTTCAGCATGTCTTCATAAGCAGGTCTGAACTGCTGCTTTCTTTCTTGTTGGTGCTACAGATTTGATAGTTTTTTTTTTTTTCACAGCTGACATTTTGACTTCATGAAAAGCACACCTGTCACAAATAACAGAGGGCTCTGTTCTATTCAAGTGTCCCAGTGGGCCATGTCGGTGCGACAGTGAGCCAGCAGGTGCATTACCAGGACCCTGAAAGTGAAGCAGCGAAATGTAATTCGGCCATCATTCATTTCATTATTTACACCTCAGTTTTTCCTATTGTGAGGCGTCTCCGGCGAGAAATGTGCATGGCCAGGCCGCTCCCTTTGTGAAGAATCTGCAACCTGCAGAACATGAGCGAGTTTATGAGCGAGACACAAACTATAACTGCAAACACATTTGAACTGTGCACTGTGCTCCAAGTTATGATGGAGATGGTGGTGTGCTACTCTTTTCTTTTCTTGTAATATAACAGAGACATACTCTAAGCTCAAGATTATGCCCAAGACTTTGAGGCAAGAGGTGAACCAAAAACACTGCACACACCTTTGTAAGAACCAGATGTACTATTGGCAGTATGAGACCTTCAAAGACTTTTCATTTTTTCAAATAAAAAAGACAAAGAAAATGCACACACATAAAAAAAATAAGAGACAGGCAAAGATGTCTCAGTCTGAATCATTCGCCTCCTCCTCATATGTGCCCCTCGGAGCTACAGGCCAAGAAGGGAGATATGTTGTGAGAATTGTGAGAACAAAAACAATTCTCACCTTGAGATAAACAAGAGGCATCACCGAGGCCTGCTCCCTTCCTGCTGTGCTCAGCGAACAGTTCCATCCAGGACAACCAGGAATTAAACCAACAGTGGAGTTCACCCACTGTCAGTATAAATAAAAAAACTAGATCCAATGAGCTCTGAAAAAGCCGTGCGTAATGGGATTTGATGTCTGTGGGTGTAGATGAGAAAACAAAGTTGGAATCAAAAGAGCAAATAAAACAGATATGTGAACCAAATATCAAAGAGAGAAAGAAATCATCAACTTGTTTGCATAGTTGAAGAAAAGCTTTGTTCTTGTGCAAAACAACAAAATCATCCAAGCGTTATTTTGTTTTGTGAGGCCCTAAATGTCACACAGCCTGAAGTAGTTATGCTCATAGGAACAATTAGCGTTTCACTTATTAGACCCAAATTAAGTTGGGTAAATGTAAGAGCAGGTACAGCCCAGCAGTTTGACCTGTGCAATTACTTACTTGTGCGATTATATGTAGTAAGCAGACACACCCTGCACATCACTGGACCGTGCCTGTTTCATCTGGATCTAAATCGAGCTGCACCTTTCAAGTCTCAGATCGGCACAACTGACGGAAACAAACAAAACCCCTCCTGACAGCTCAAAAGCCTTTCTGTGTCTGTCTGAGGTTAGTGACGCTCCGCGAGCTGACACATGGTAGAGGAAACAATTGCTTCATTAACAAGAGGTGAAATAGTTTCAAAAAGACCTCATTCGCTGCGCTGAGAAGGAATTAATAGGCTCCGGATTGCAGCTTCAACTGAAGTAAATTAAGTTCATAGCTAACAAAATCATTTGGTGTTCGAGCTTCCTCTCTGTATTTCATAGGTCTTTGGCATCGCAAACCAAAAGGTTAGTGATGTTATGTGAGGACTGACCCCCATTAGAATGTAAAATGATGAAAACCTGTAATTAAGAGTAAAGCACCTGGGGTTTGTCAAATCAAAAAGTCTAAATCTAATCAGACAAAGCATGTGTTCCTACAGTGATACTTCATGTTGAACAATAGTCCTAATTGCCTTTACAATAATAAGTTACAATGGCCATGTCAGGCTGAAATGATTCATTGCTATTTAAGTTATTCTTATTTTTATTGTTTCAAACCTAATTTTGCCTAACATTTACTGTTACGATTGTGTGTATGAGCCTACAACTGTAATGTTTTGTGTTGGCTTCACTGCAACTTGTGCTGATCAATGTTTTTAGCAACAACAACAACAACAACAACAACAACAACAAAACCTTTAGGTTTAGGCTGGTCTTTCCTGGTCCTCAGTGGAGTCTACACTAGGCTATTTATTCTTTTCTTTATATTTCCATTGTTACAGCTGCTGTTTTTTTTATCTCATGCTCTAAATGTCTTATTCAATTTGAGTGTCCTTGGATGCATTGTATGCATTATAAACTCGCTCTACGCTACCTGCCCAGCATTGAATTAAGAAACAGACTAAGTTAGCAGTGAGCTGTTGAACTGAAGGGAACATTTTGCAAACGTGTTTGTCTGAACAATTTTATCAAGTAATGTTGGTGTTGTCTTTGTTGTTTATTGCACTGCCCTACAATTACCCAAAAGAATCAATTAAGTCAGGTTTAGAGGGGATATGTGTAATTTAGGTCTTTTTAGTGTTTTGTTTTTGATTTTTTCGCTAGGAGGATTTGACAAAGGCTTCTCCTGTTGTTGCGTTTACAGGAGAAGAGGTTATAATTGCCTATGTCCTCTGGGCAACACTACAAATTCAAGATAGGCTACAGTGAGTCACTACTGGAAAATGACAAGATGGACCATGGCTAGCTGATTAGCACGCTAACTTAAGAGGAAAGAAAAGATGTGATATAGACAATGGTAAACACTGCTACTTTTTTACAGCTTTTGTAAGGAATGAAGTTTAATGATGACAACGTTTAGCAAACAGCTGTTGTAGCAACACTGGTAACATTGGCTATATCTTGCAATAGCTACAACTTTCAGCTCCTTTGAGGACAATAACAACTTCTTGTAGGCCATAGTTTGCTTGACACATGACATTCACATTTGAAAACTGGCAATTTTCTAAAATTGAGCAAAGTGACATCCTACTAAAAGGATACCCAGCATCAAGTTAGCAGTTAAAGTTTCATCAGGAAGGTTGCAATTAGTTACAGCATGTGCCACCCCACATACACAAACACAGCCATCACTACCCAAGCTTCCCACTATCCCATAATGAATGAGAGGCTTGCTTTAATTGAAGTGGCATGTCAGTGGGAGAGCAGGGCTTTGTCACTGTAATGGATGCCAACATACTTAACCCCACCATTTTAGACATTAGCTTCCACCACTGGAACTCCAGAGCGGGCTGCTTCTGGAAACACTTTTCGTATCCAGTACGCTTATATCCCCCCACCACCACCCCCCTTGGACGCTTGGCAGAGAGGAAGATCTTATGATTATAGCAGCTTTTGTTTTTATCCTGACCGTGCTTGGATGGGTTTGCATTTCTAAGAAGTTCAAGATGTGGCAGGCAGACAGGGAGATAGAGAGACAGAGTTAAGGTGAGAGAGAAAAGAAAGCAGAGTAGAGAACAAGACTGTTTAAACCGAGGAGTGTAATGTAGTCAGGATGGAATCTGTCACTCAGCTTATTGCATGTTGATGACTCAGGGTAGTTTCAGCTGTAAGCAGCTCTTGATTTATGGACAGTCTGTGAACTCCTGCGGGCAGCGAGGTAGGGAGGAGAGGGAGATCACAGCCCCGCAACTGCAACAGGACCTCCTTTTTTTTCAAGAGAGCAGAGAGAGAGAGAGAGAGAGAGAGAGGCAGGGCCTGCATTTTTCCCCATCATGCCAGGCTGCTTTGCACGGCAATTAGCTGTGTCCTCATTTAGTTTGCCCCGTCCCAAAGGGTAATGAAAGTCGTACATCATCTTCAGGGCCTGCTAATTATCCAGCTCAGTTGCAGGTAAGCTTTGTAACCATGAGAAGGCCCTGTCGCCCAGATATTTATTGCTCTTCCAATAAGCGGGTAAAAAATACTCTCTTGAAAGGTTGCCTCTACCAGGCACCTCACATCCTTGACATACCTTTTCGCAAATGTGCTAGTCAAAGGGGAAATGTCTTCATTCCACATAAATCATCTCTTCTGGTGTGGCAACAAGATGTCCAGCCAGAGCTGTGTGCAAGTGCTGGAAACCGGAGAACATAAACATTTTGGGGGTCAGCTTGTCTGTGTTGATTTACATATGGCTAATGGAGGAAACACAAGTGAAATACTGTACTCTGTAACACTATGTCTGCTGGACTTAGCCTGCTCCTGCTGTTCCCATTATTGAGAGATATGTGTGTTTAGATTGTGCTGCTCGGATCTGAAACACAGCAGAGTCTCCTTGTCACACTTAATGTACTTGTTTGGATAACAAAACCAAATATTTGTGGGTAATCTTGATTTGATACTAATGGAGACAAAATACTGGAGAATAAATCTGATCCTGGCGCACCTTGATTTAGTCTGAGTAATTGAGAAATATAAATACATTTTCCACACATGTAGAATATTTCTTTTATCCAGTTTTGTTCAAAAGCAACAGTCAAAGTGGAATATTTTCACTGTGTGATTGCTTTCTAAAGGGCAAAAAAGATACAGTCAGTCACAGACTGAATATTACAATTTAGAGCTGGTATGACTAAGAAAGACAGGCAGGAAATGATGAATGAAAGGGCACCAGAAGGCATAGTATTAACTGCCATCCGGGTTGAGATGACAGTACAAAATCCCGTGTCATGCCCTGACATGTTTTGATGTTTTGGCCCACATCCTCCGTCACCTACATAGGGAATCTGTCTTGGTTCACTGATTGTGGCCTTCATTCCTTCCTGCCTCGCTGGTGTCATCTTCTCCCCGCCATCATATCCACCTTGAGCCTGGCAACCTAGTGCAGTCTGGGTATTGGAGTCTGGAGAGCGCAGGGTGAGCGCTAGAGGCAGAGAGGAGACTAATTGTCAAGGTTATGCCTCGGAAGATGATTGATGCCAGGCTGGGCTTTCCTGTCAGCCTGTCAGGAGGCAGGAATGTTTAATGTTCTCATTATTGGTTACGCTGTTGTGTATATTTCTCTGTCAGCGCCGCCGAGCCATCTGAACTGCCAAAGCACTTCAAAGGCCTGCAGGTCATTTATCTTCCCCTGACGCTCCCAATGCTCAGCCTCAGCTGAGTGCCAGTGATTTGTTATGACTTGAGAGCTGGCTGACAGACAGGTCCTCTGTACGGAGGGGGGGAAAAGGAATCCTTTTTGTCACACTGTGAAAACATCAATGTTCCCGTAATGGGCTACAACTGTCAGTGGAGGCCAGCACCTGACAGTTGTGTGGCCTCACTAATTTGCAGTCCCAGTGACTTGCACTCTTCCCAGTTTAGATTTGGTTGTGGTGTCACATACAAACAGGCCGCCATCTGTTGTTCACCGCCAAAGGGAGGGCGGAGGAGAAGAAGAGGGAAGGCTATGCTAATTGAAGACACCTCGTCATTTCGCATTAATCATAAAGCCAACCCATCCTTTCTTTTGAAGTCAGGGCCGAGCGATGAAGAGAAAAATAACTCTGTCTCACTAGAAGGCAGGGAGGAACGTACGGCTCAGGAACACTGCCCAGAACATGGGTGAAAATAGAGAGAGAGAGGAAGGCAGGGGATAAGAAATAGAGGAAGGAGTGTAGGGAGGAGGGAGGGAGGTCTTGCAGAGGGGATGAGAGGGGGCCAGAGGGGAAGAAAAGGAAGAGGTGAGGAAAGGGGAGTGGCATGGGTGCAGCAATAGCGAGAGAGAGAGAGAGAGAGAGAGAGAGAGAGAGAGAGAGGGAAGAGAAGAAAATCAGATCTTTGTTTCCTTTCCCAGGCCATGACATGATTAATCGTTTTCTTCTGATCTAATTTTGGAACATGAAAAACAGCACATTTGTCTTGAAGAAAAATGATGTGCCGCACTGTGCAGATGGAAATTTCAAGCCCTGAAAAAGATTAAAGTGAAATTCCACTCCTTAGACCTAATCATGAGTTGTACATTATACTGTCGTCTTAACCAGATGGTGAGTTTGATTCCCCGGACCCTTCCTCATATTAATGAATGCTAGACTGTTATATTTGACTTTGGTAAGTGAAATGTCTATCAGGCCTAATGGACTGCCAGCCAAACTAACACACGCTGCACCTCTTTCTGCTCGTCCTGCATTTTTCATGCCTTAGACTGGTGCTCTATGTAGAACATTGTGCTTCCCCTTTCATTTCTCACGCCGTTGTCGCCCGCCCTGCCTGCTAAATATTTTCACACAGAGGGTGGAGAACAAGAACAAACTTGTGTCCACAGCTAATTTCCTCCCATAGGTTGGGGCCATAACTCTAGACTTACAAGCGTCACCTGGGGCAAGCAGGGACGGGAACTCAATAGTAATGTGATTAAGCTTCCAGTCAATATGACTGCATACACGCCAGTATGTTAACCAACCTAATTATGAGAGGGGTGATAAAAGGAGAGGAGTGGGTGGCCGGGCATTTCATCTCAGCACACATGCGTTTGCCCTGTGGCACTGTCCTTTTCCTACCAGAGACCCCCACACACACTCACACACACACACAAAGACTCCTGTATTTCATTTCAGGTAAAACCTATTTCTCCTTTTCACCAGACAAACTGGGTTGCACGGGTAGTTGTAGTACTATGCACTGCAAAACTAGCTCCTGTAATGTTAATCAGAGGAGAAATCGACACATCTGTTGCATAATGTTTTGCTTTGATATTATTTTCCCCATCAGAGAATGGCGATGACAGTGCACAGTATTTTTTAAGTAACACAGATACTAATTCCAGGATTTGCAGGATCCTCTCTCTAAGCTCGACTGCAAAACAACTGACATCAGCTTTCTTTAATGTTGCTATCCATTATTCCTTTGCTCCATCTGTTTACCTTAGGGGAAATAGTCCCTCCTCATGAAAAACACAGAAACGATACTTTGGATAGTTGTGTGGATCGTTTTGGCTGCAGGTTGAGGCCTTCTATTTCCTTTTCATGCCTAGCCTAGCTCTGCTTATGCTGTTTCAAAAGGTAATTCCAAGGTAATGCCGTCCACTCTCTGGTCCCACTGCAGCTCTCCTGTCAGTTTCTGGACAGCCGAACTGTAAAAATCTGGTAGTTGACGAACTCCCGTGGCAGACTGCCACTCTCTTTGTTCGCTAATATAGAAAATGCAAATGCTTGGAGGAAAATCTATGAGCAGGGAAAAGACCAGCGGGAGTAAAGGGAGGGAGCCAGCACGAAACTTTATTCATGAATATGCCAGACGCATACTCAAAACAACAGCCCCCTGAAACTTGGACGGCGTCGCAAAAACCACGAACATGAACGGAGGGAGACAGAGAGAGCACAATGCCAATATGTCACACGCTAAATAGTTTTAAATTAGAGCCTGTATACGCCTGTTGGAGACTACATTCATCATACTCAACCTTGGTCTGTTTCTTGCAAACCTGGCAGTAAGAGCTTCCACATGCCAGTGTCGGCGCTGGGGAGAAACAGAATCGGGTTATCAGCAGAAGTTTACTTGTCTTTAATCAGCCTGTAGCTAATTACCAGGCTTCCACACAGCGTGGCCATAAGTCATTAATCATACAGGGCGTCTGGGAGCTCTCAGCTTTGTCCTGGACCACTGCAGCAGACAGGAGCTCCCTTTTCCATGATGGAGCTCCTCTCTCTCCTTCTCTCCCCGTCTCCGTCAGAGCAGCGATGCCTATAGCAGCAATGGCGTCGTCCATTAGGTTGTATATTACAGGCCTCGTCGTAGATACCCAAACAAAGGCCATCTGTTGTACTTCCTGTGGCTTTCTGAATCCCCCTTTTTTTATGAAAGATGACTTCAGAATTATTTTAACAAAACGACAAAAAGTCGTTGTTGGCATATATTCGGTCAATCGACAAATCTGCGCTACTGGGTGATGTCAGCGCTTTGGTGGCAAAATCGCTTGCAAGTTAGCATGGCTGACGTTGGGTTCGATCAAAAGTTGCCATGGAGAAAAGTGTGCTGGTAATATTTTGCAGTGAAAGTGGAGGTGAGAAATAAAATTGTCATTTAGCCAGACCAGGTGATACATCATTCTGTCTGTGCTGCAACACCCTCGCTCACCAGTGACTAAATGGGCCAGGGCTGTTTTCAAATTAC
Organism: Trachurus trachurus; assembly: GCF_905171665.1. Classification (NCBI taxonomy): domain Eukaryota; kingdom Metazoa; phylum Chordata; class Actinopteri; order Carangiformes; family Carangidae; genus Trachurus; species Trachurus trachurus. The sequence continues at coordinate 14,935,386 of NC_139906.1, forward strand.
AGCACAGAGGTGCCGAGGTCTCCACAAGGATCCATCCATGGCGATCTGACGGCAACATTTTTAATCTGCCGTCCATACAACTGAAAGGTTCATCTACGTGACAGTCAGAGACAGATTGCTCTGTTGGAATGTTTCCAATGATTACATCTAACCGGCCAACACCATGTGTAAAATAACAAGACAACAAGAGCGAGACGAAGGACATTGACACAGAGAGAGAGAGAGAGAGAGAGACCAGAGAGAATGTCTTCTTCCATCACTCTGATCCCTTGGACAGCTCCATTCACCATCCTCCATCACTTGACAGGGGATATTTCCTGCGACCCAACTCTTTTTTTTCTCTCTCTTCTGTGCTACTGAAATTCCACGCTCAAATGTACACACACGAGCATCATTCCAAAGAAAAATATCTGAAAGGAGCCGGCAACTGCAAAGTGAAGCTTTCAGCTGCTTTTCATGCTACTGCATGACAAACTCCTGTGGTTGGCTGAATGTCTCCATCGGCCAGATGGAACAAAACATCCCTTTGTGCACCTTGGAGGGTCAACCTGTTTCCCATCATGAATAACACACACATGCAACACGCAAAAATACCTGGTGTTAAGTGAATTTTTTTGGTGCGTGTGTTCGGTGCACCGGCATCTTGACAGGAGTGGAGAAAGGTTGCGATTTCTTCCTGACTCTTCAACTATTTGAGCATGGGGTTGTGAAGACAGATGGTGCGCAATGTAAAAGCAAAAGACTGGCATCAAATGAAAGATTGTTTAAAGTCAGAACTGCCAAAGCTTTATGCCCATCATTTATCTTGTTACCAATAGATCAAATTCACTTCATGGCAGAGTCATAAAAATGTATGAGAATGTAAATGGCTGAGTGACCCATTCATCTTGTTTAAAGTGGCAAATGTAACATGCTTCTCATCCTGGGTGATAAACTCATACTTCACTCTTTTATGAAGGATTCATTGTTGATGGTGAAACGTTCTGAATTTCATTACAGCAGCAGGTAGAGAGGCTCTGTCAAGGTACTCCTGTTGCAGTACAGTATGTGTAAATCACTCAAGCTGTGTTACACTGGGGACAGACCAGGATGCAGATCTCTTTTCTTTTCTTTTTTCAACAAACTAAAATCGAGCCTTAATGTTTTCTCCTGCCATTTTTTTTAAAGCTCATAGCATTTTATCCAAAAGTCAAACTGAATGCTCGCTATTCAAAGCCAGTTCACCCTTTAAAAAACCTAGATACCATGTGACATTTTTACTTTGCGTGTTTTCCTTTGATGTTGTTTCCTGAAAAATAACATCAATCATTCTGATTTCCTCTCAAGAAGAAAAAGTACATGTGAGTGACTCCCATTTGGCTTCCTCAGCCTGAGAAGTTGTATTTCAAAAAACCTCAGAGGACAAAAAATGCAATCATGCCACTAAAACTCAATATTTCTGCTGGACACAGTGAGTGGTGAGTGAATCAAAGGGCAGGTTTTTCCCTCACACCAACCCACCCACCCACACACATACACACACATTCAAAGTGCTTGCATACACACAAATACAGATACACACATGCTCCTAGACAGAAACATACACACATTAGTCGACAGGGCAGTACACTGAGGTGGTTTATGCTTCTTGTCAGTCGGAGGGCGTGATGAAGTAATGATTAATATGGGGGATGTTTGGAAATGTAAATCTGTGCTGCAGCACAAATAAACCAGGGGGGTTTCTGGGGATGATTAAATGGACATTTCACAGTTGATTGAGCATGCAAAAAGTCATCCATTTCCCGCTAACTCTGTAAACAGCAATGGCTACCCCGTTTCCTGTGAAGTATATGATGGTCGTTGTGGTTTTATATGCACACACAGGCCATTGAAGACGAATGAGTGGCTCAATTTATATAACCACTGGGATCTCCTGATTAGGTAATTTATATGGAGGACAGGTTTATAACTGCTAACTCACCGTCATGTCCCGCAACAATTATTCCTGAAATCCGGCTGTAAAAGCAGACGGTAAATTCTGCATTTCTCTTTTGCTGTCATCAGGTCCCATAACCTGAGATCTGATTTTCAATAAATCTTTTGGAGGGCAATTACATCAAGGGAGGGAGACTTTCAAAATTGATCCGAGTAGTGAAGAGTGGCATGTATAGTGTCTATCTAAGATTGCCCTCAGTGGCCTTGACGAATCCAAAAAGCCTCCGATTTATAGCGTGTCCCACATATTTGAGAAAATGGACTATCATCTCTTAATGCATCAGAAATTCATCTATTGAGGTTGAAGGGAACAAAACACGTTAAGACAGTCCATCATAAATTCACAGAAGATGTATTGGATGGAATGACTGAAATGTCCGTAATCTGATCAATACACTGTATGACAAATCGAGCGGGAGAGTGACGAAGATCTCAAACAATAGGCGTGAAGAAAATCAAGTCCAAATTACCCTCAGATGTCATGTAAACTCCTGCTACCTCAGTTTGCATAAACCAATAAACATACATTACAGCTAAGCTACAACAGTGTAATCGCAAAGCCAAATGTAATCACTGAAAGTATACATGACTGACAGGTAGTTTATTTTGCTGTTGACCCAGTGACAGAGATTCATGAGAGCTTCACTGTCATTGTCTCTAGCAAGGAAACTACAGCTCCAGCTCCGGCCAGGCACCAGAGTCATCATGAGATATAAAAAGAACAACATTAAAGTTTAAAATATACTATATCAGATTTAACAAGGTACAGAGTCATTAATTAAAAGAAGGTAGTGCACAGGGCTGTGAAACGTAAATATAGTGAGTTGTGAAACATAAATATAGCAATAAAAATAGATATAGACGTGTGAAATATTGTAAATACAGGCACAGTGTAACAGCAGCTGAAAATGACAAAGTCAAAAGTTCGTTTAAGTGAACTTGTTATTCATCTTATAGGAATGTTTGACAAGTTAGCAGTGACGTAAACCTGTGTTGGCTGAAACACAAAGTAAGATTTCCTACACTTGAAAGTTTAATGTTGTTGGCCAACCAGAGTAAAACACAGAGACAAGGGAATACAATTTTTTTTATTGCACTCAATTTTTATATTGTATGTCACATTGAGCTCCATCTCTTGTACGAATAATGCTCTCTGGATAAAGTGTGGTATTATTAATCTGTCGGTCAGTAGACCAGTAGACCATGAGGAATGTACTCAAAAGCTGCTGTGCTATACTTTGTATGTTACTGGTGTGTTTGATGTTGTTAATGTGGAGCAACAATGAGGCAATTAAAAAACCTAATTAAAACTTAAATCAAATTATGGCAACATAAAGGCATTGTTATATTATTTGTCATCCCACTAGCCATCAGATTGTTGGAGTGTCTGAAGAGATCTCAGTCTGCTAATTTTTCACCTTCACCAAAGTTTCGTCGTAGCTTAATAACAGTAAGGTAACAACACAGGGTAAATCACTTGTCTTTTCAACGCAAAATCATTGTGAAACAGAAATATTATTCATCACTTCTCAGCTTCTTTCTGGTGTAGTCTGTTTTGTATGATGGTGCCGGATGAAAAGGGAAAAAGTAAACATGCAAGTTACATTAAAACTCCTTTAAAGTTTAACGCTGTGGCCGAGCGCTCATAGAAAATTGATTTCGACATCTCTCTCAGCGTATGTTGGTTTGTTCTGGACAGCATCTGGTGAGAAGTGGATGTGTGCTATTAACAAGTCCTCTGGTTGGGGTCCCACCCCAGCATGGTTGCTTGTAAATGGCACTCTCTTATGGAGACAGATCACCCACTGGTTAGGGTTTCAATGAAAGGGGATACAGTTAGAGTACATAAATATAGCCGTAGGAAGCACCACTAACCATGTGATACTAAAACGATAGACTTTTTGTGGCCAAGAGCCAGGTTTCACTCCAAAGAGGCTCAGCTACCAGAACAGCTAAAAGCTCACAGTATACAGTTTGAATGGAAATTATATCTCTGGCAGAGCCGGAGCCCAGATACTTTTCAACAAGCACATTTAGCTGAACAGATGAGATGGATGGACCATTAAATAGCACACAGAAAATACAAGGACAACTGTGTGTTGGCTCTGCGATGTGTGGAGAGGCTGCAACTTTCTCTCGGATTTTAATGTGTATTTCTGCCAAATAGAGTCAAAGAGACGTCTGTGGAGAGCTTATTAAAACCTGACACGCAGAAGAATCATGTGTACGCATGTGTAACATATCATGCACAATTAACTGGTACGATAACGCATAATAAAATGAAACAAAGATAATTTCTAGAAAGTTGCATCTGTTTCGCTTGCAAGATAAGGCAACCAAGACAGTGTTGTAATCATAATTGTTATTAATTAAAAGTGTTTTTCTGGTTGTCTTCATATTGGAGAAGAGTTCTACAGTTAAGTTAGTATGATGCGTGATGTAGTCTGCGTCCTTGAACATGATCATCGCGAGAACTCCTGCCTGACACACTGACAAACAGTGGAGCACTTCACCATGAGACAGTGTATCACACAGCTCGTGCATCAAATTAGCAATTACAGCTTTGAAATTCGCAAGATTTAAGTAGAGGAAGAAGAAGAAGAAGAAAAAAGAGAAGCATTTTGCATCTCACATGCTTGACTGCCCCATCATCTTCATATTTGTTCACAGCTGTCACATTGATTCTCTTTCTTTTCGCCACGAACAAGGGGATATTGTTCTATCGTTTCAGAGTGAAAGCATGCAGGCACTCAACCTGTCGAAACCACGCTGGGCTGTGTTGAGCTCTGAACTGGAAAATGCTGGCTGCCTCCCCGCAGTTTTGGACTGTCTGAAGCAGTGGTTCTCAAACATTTTCATGTCACACAACCCCAGACAGACACACTATAGGCCACAGACTATGCAGCCAGCGATATTTCTCCCCCTTGACTCCCATAAGGTAAAATCTTTGCCATTGATTTACAACTGAGTTATATAACTCTACAGCCTGGGTGCTACAATCCTCATTCTGATATGCCCTCTGCATGAGATCATTTCTAATGATTTCAAATATAGAAAAACTTTAGCTTCACTAGACGTGCCAAAAGCCCCTATAACTTTCCCCTGAGCAAACCACTGGTTTGAAGGCCAATGACATTAATACCATTAGCTATTGCGAGTTGACATACATCAAAAGAATGGGTGGCTCAGTTCTTATCAGAGCACATAATCAACAGGTGCTCTAAAGTAAACACTGGTATGATTAATTGTTTGGATATCAAGGTCTCCTTTTCTACAAAAATATGCTCAAAATTCAATTAACTGCCAGTGACATTAAACATTAACAGAGTGTAATATATTAAAAGAACAATGCCTTTTGATTGGCGGCATCCATGAATTGAAGTTTAAACGACAGTGTGATGAATAATACCCCTTGGCTTTGTTTGCACACCAATAGACCGGTCGCCCACATAGAACTGACGACGGTGTGTTTTCTTTGAACTGGCATTTAGACTGACAAACACAACACATTTGCCAAAAAAACAGACCCATTCATTTTTCATAAAAGGGCTCTCATGTGAGCGCTGAGGGTAAATCCCACATCAAAATTTTAAAAGGGATCTATTTTTCATACGCGCCACTACATCGGATCACCCAGAGTTACCTGTGGAGTCCTGGACCCGAGGCCCTTTTTTCGCAAACGCACACAACACATTCAGCAGCACCTTGGTTGCTGCTGGTGATGCAGTGTTTCATGGCACCCTGTTTGCAGTGAAGTACTGAGCAGCTTATTAATCAGTGCTGAGAGGTCTCCCATCCATCCAGGCATATGGCTGCTTGCCTGTGGAACATTTTAAAGGCAAGCAGGTCTATACAACAACCATTAAAAGCACCGAGAGCCATATCCTGTAAATTATTTAGCTGGGAGAGGGTAGTAAATCAGTGTGAGTGTCATATACCGAACATGGCACATGCTGCAGTGAAAAATGCATACAGAGCGACTATTCACACACATGGCGCTGAGCGTGGCATTTAAAACCCTGTGTCGTCCGCCATCTCTCCACAGCCCTGTCAACTTCAGTCACAACTAATTCATTGAAGTTGATTACGAGTGATCCATTTTGGGATTTTGGACGGTAGCGCTGTGCTGACTATTGAGCTTATACGTGCACTGGAAGGGGTAGATTATGTTATGTTTCAAATCACTGCTTTTTTCACATTGTTATTTCAAAGGCTGAGGCGAGCAGAGAAGCTCTCCAGTGCATCACAAATGGAAAACTATGTTCAGTCTATGGTGGAGAAAGAATACTGACTTGAAGCACTTTGGGGCTTTAATGGTTTTGTGAGTAAAAACCTTGCTGAAATGTGTGTTTTCAGAAATGCTAAAGCCTCAACACACCAAACTAAACATTTTGTGGTTTAGCCATAATCAGTCTTCCTTCACACAGCTGTTCAAATATTCCATTTGTAATTTTTCAGGCAAGAGTTATTCCTGAATGTCTGTGCTTGAGATCTGGCTTGTCGACAGGCTTCACTGTGACTGACACACTCATCAAAATGAGAATCCTTCTTGCCTGGGGGAACTGTGATACCTGTCAAATGGTGGATATCTTTTAATGTTCCTGTCTCAAATGCATGTCAGAGCAAATGCCAAGTCATAACATCAGTTATTACCTGGATGTTCAACGCCTGATTCCTCTTATTTACCTAAGGTTTCAAAAGATCCCTTCACTTGTCTTTCCCGCTTTCTTTGTGGTGAGAATCCTCTTTGTGACAGTTTTTCTATCTTCAAATTTTCAGTAGATTTCATCTGTTTATTTTTTGATTGACTCCTTGGGTGTGCGGCATGTGTACGTTAGGTGTGCTCGTTCTCTCATAATATTTAAAGCCCTAAAGGTTGATAGCTTGCATTTGCCAGCTTCCATCTTAAAGAAAATTAACTATTACAGACTTGAACATCAGAAACACTCAGGCAGGCTCCTGTGTGTTGTGTAAATTCCAGCTCACTCACAGTCTGTCTACAGGGGGAGCAGTTCAGCACAGGACTGTCACACCACTTTTGACTTTCAAAACGCTCTGTAACCTCAATTCACATAGAAGGGAGAGTTTCTTGTCACATTAAAACAGTTGCACATAATCTCAACTCTAGGGGACATAAGCATCACACATACATCTACACTATATAGGTACTGTGCATTCAATGATATGTGTCTATTAACATTTAACTTGTTACTAATCTATCTCTTCTGAGCAGTTGGTATATAAAAAAAATAATTTGAAATAGAAATAACGAAGAGCAGTTATCCTGGTATGCTTTGCAGCAGCTTTGCTCCTATCCAACAACAAAGGTAAATCTGCATCTGCTGTTATATTGTTTAAGTTTCTTTTTGCAGTGGTATAATGTTCCTTTAATTATTTCTTTAACAGTAATATGACTTAGTGTTTTAAATAAAGAAAACTTATCTTAAAAAGAAAACAGAAACTTGCTTGTTCAGCATAATATGGTCTTATATAATCTTTTCACTATACCTTCAGCAGGGCAGACAACAACAACAAAAAAAGGGTGGAAAAAACAAATGGAGTGTAGGTAATTTTCAGTTCAATTTCACAGTTAACACTAAAATGCATTAAAGCAATAAAAGTGATGTGAGCCACCATATTTCCTGGGGCTGTGTTGCTGTATGTCTTGCCCAATTTGTCTCCCAGTCAGGCCCATTAGTCTACTACGCTCCCTTCTTAATACGCCCGGCTTCCTGAAATGCCTCAGATCAATGTGTGATACATCGCAGCAGCATCACTTACTGCATGTGGATGAGCTGAGAAATGTCCCTCTCTCCTATTATTTCCTCTGAGAAGTCTCTATTGAAAGTCACATGGGTACAGGCAGGGAGAAGTAGTTTGGTTTGGGGTTGCCGGTGTAGAGGTGAGGGAATTGTTTGGTCCACTGACATGAATGAATTGCTGGAGTAATGTGGAGGCTGGTAATAGTTGAATAGTTTATATCAACGTGATAAATATAGCTCTCATAAATCACATAAGTGTTATATATTGCTGTTTTTCACACTTGGCTCCAACCAGGAAACTCTGGAGAGTATCACAGTGGATTGTGTACTTTTTTGTAGGCCTATGAGCTACATTAAGTTCTAGGTCTTCAGTGGTTCCTTAAATTGGATAATAGTCCTATGGTGTACCACCACACTGTAACACAAGGAACTATTAATGACCCCATATGGTGCTTTACAGGTTTGCAACTGATTGTGTCTCTTTGAAAACTGCTTGAGTTGGGAAATTCTGCTCAGTGGTGCAGTAGAGGCAAAACATAACCGTGTTTACTTAAGCTAGTTGCCTGTTAGCAAAGAACTCGCTTGATAAAACAAGCATTTCATATTTGCATTATTATGTTATGTTTCGAATGTAGTCATCCTTTGTACTTGAGGGAGCCATGAAATCATGGTCTGCTTGCAAAATCACACATTGATTCTTACCTTGATGCAGCTGAAAGGTGCTATTAGCTAGCTAGCAAATATGCAGATTCCTGCTGAAATATTATTAAATTGTGATTATTTCTATTTACACTGTTATTTTTGGCCTGTCATAGTAGGAGTTCCAGGGTCCAGGCATTGTGCATACTAGCTTACTATCAAGGCTTGAGCTTTTCCTGATACAAGTTGAAATGACTGGCTGATTATTTGGCTTAAATTGGATACTTTAAATGAATTTGCTTTATTCTGTCAAACAGATGGCTTTTTCAGGATCTATTAGGCTCGTTTTGGCCAACAAAACTTTCAAACAGCTTTTTGTTTTTGGTGTAATTGGGCCAAAAAATAGTGTGTGAGAAAGCAAAAGTTTTTGATTTGCAGTCTGATGGGGGAACTTTTGAAAACATAAAAGTGCAAGAGAAGTTAGCCATTAAACAAATCTCCCCATCCACTGGACCCCATGGGCACTAATGCCAGAGATGTGATGAAGTTTTGTAACGTAACTTTTGGTTGTATCCACTTTCCCTCAACCTCACTCAATATACGCCCACATTAGTTTGTGATTTTCTTTGAGAATCCCTCTGAGAATGTGTCTGAGCTTTCTGCATCCAGCCATTAGTTTTTTACGTGTAGGTGGATCAAGCAACGACGACACCTACGGAGAAAGATTTTCTGCCAAAGAAGAGGTTAAAAGGCCAAATAGTCACACCCCTTCTCAAAACCACCACATGTGGCTGTTATACAAAGGTGGCTGTACAAATAGCTACAATGCATTTCTAACACACAAAAAAAACTCTAAGAAATGTATGGCATACTGGAAATAATTTAGATATAGAACTCTTTCAGTGAGCTCACAAAGACTTGTTACTTGGTAGCCTTGACAGTTAGCATTTACAATGTAGCACATATCAACAACATTCCTACATTTCATTTATTATGCCTCGCAGGGTAAATTCAAGCAGCATTCACGTAGAGCTTGATTACTAAGATGCTAACTAGCCTACCAGTATGCAAAAAATTGTTTTTATTTTGTCGAGATTGTTCTGCCATTTTTTTCTCATATTTTTTGCATGGTCTCCGTTTTACACTTAAATATAAATTATTTAAAATAAGTAAAAGTTCTATAGAGTAGCTAACTATCCTTCACTCTATGATAATTGTAATTTACATTATTCCATTTTCTCATTTTTATTACTGTGTGCAAAGTGCAATGTTTATGTTTTACATCATATCTGTGGCAGTTAATGAACATTTATAAAAGATGTTGTTACTTTTGTGCATTTGGTTTGAATTGTAGCATGTCCCTTTTAGCATGTCTTTCTAATGGAGTGATCAGAGGTATCTGGGTTTGTGTAGTCAGTATGCATGTGAGTCAGGGTAATTGGCGGCCCACACCCATGGAAATGACATCATGTACTCGTGCTGTCATGTAGGGCCCGGTGACACACCATCAGGATTTACTCATAGAAAGGAGAGAACAGCAGAAGACAGCAATTATGTGGTAGACTGAAACCTCAAACCTGTCAACAAAAAAACTTGGAAAGTAAATGCCTTTATCTCAAATTAAGTTGGTTGACTGTCTTTGATAGTCCACTGGGTGGCTACACACAAAGATGCGTGTTGTAAGATGTCTTATACCGTATTTGCGTCAAACAATTAGAATAACCTTGTGATTGTGCGCGATTACACCCTGAAGTTACACTGCTTAGGCATTGCTGATTTCAAATGAAGGCAAAGAGTCCTTTGGAGCCGAGCCCATCTCTGACATTTTCCCTGCTTTTTACATTTATCAGTGACAGACAACAACCTCATCAGCTCGCATACTACTCCAACATACTCCATTAAGGTGCCTGGAATAAGGGTGCATTTCCATAAAATATTCTTTGTCAGGATCAGAAAATGGGCAAATTATCTGAACACTAAAACACCCCAGCGCACCGTAGATCCCAAAGCAGACAGAAATGACCTCAATTAGGCTGTCTAAGCACAAGAAAGTGTCTCACTGGTTAGAGATCTGAGTGGCACAGATAGATCAACACTGCCACTTCTCTCACATCACCTGGATGAGTACTTTACATTTGTAAATCAATGAGCAGGGTAACCACATGTAGAAGAGCTGGGAGGGATTCCTGTCTGCCTTGGCACAGATTTTGAGAACCAAATTACCTCTATTACAGCTCTCAGTTGGGGACTGCATTCTAGGATCAATTTGTCAGAAAAGGGTGCTTTAGCGTTGATGGATACGACACGTGACCAACGACAATGTTGATTTTTTTAATCTCCTGGATAATAGGCAGATTTAGTACAGATTTTCCTGGAGCAGTCAGTGGATCTGTTTACGACCACCGAGCCCCTGCTTTGTTTCATGCTGCTCACTTTATGGCTTCATTACTACAATCACAAAGCTGTGGGCACCTCAGCAGCCCGTATCACCATAAATCACACTGAGATAATGGCAGTCGGGCGTTTCCAGCTAGGATGACACCTTTTACTACGAATGGAGTGCGAAGGCATATTTGAGATATAGGTGTATGTAATGTGCAGTCAACATGAAGGCTGAGATGGTCAGCGATGGAGGCCTTTCTCTGTGGTGTGATGTCTGCGAGGTGGATGTACAATCGAGGTGTATTTGTTGTGTAGCAATCTACTCTTGTAAAACATAATTGCAAGTAAGAAATATCTAGTCTACATAGGCAGTGCAAACAAAGAAGTTGTTGATGGGTGTCTTTTTCCCATCACTGTGAGATTTTCTATATCGCTTGATGATTAAAAAGAAAATCACATGCATAAAAGATAATAATCGCTCTTTGACTTATGTCTGGCATGGGGTTGAACATTATAGCAGCTTCCCCTTATTGACACAGCTGTTATCCAAACTATAGACTTGCCACTGCAGACGACGGCATGTCTTTATATTGTGCCACACACCCACTAATGACAGCTTTAGTGGCGGTAATTCAGTAGGGTTGAATATGGGGTTAGGTGTGTGAGTCACGTCCTGGGCTCCCCCCCTTTGCCAGATGTCCTGCCAGGTTTCCTGCAATGTCTCTCCCTCTCTCTCTCTCTCTTTCTCTATGATGATGCAAGTATGTCCGAAGAATTTCAAAATGGCTGCTGTAGATCTTGACAAAAAATCTGAAGTGTCTTTAAAAAACGTTTAATTTTTGTGCGTACCTTTTACATTTTAAAATACTTGACTAAATACTAGTGGCTGTGTTTTATGTTGTATGAAGACCGTCCACTCAGCAAAACAGATGAGAGCAACCTCAAGAATATACTGTAACTTTAAAATGCCAACTCTCTACACCCTTAAAGTTACACAATAAAGTTGTAGCAGTTTTTGCCAGTTTTCACGGAGAAAGGCTGTGAATTCATGTAAAGCCCTTGACCCAGCACTGTTAATGTTTACTTCAACAGACAAGGCACTTAGCCTACACCTCCCCTTAGCTCCAGCTCACTGACCTGTGTGCCCCCTCCAGACCTTTATGGTTAAGTCCATTGAATTGTATCAAGCAGATTTATCAATAAAGTCCACTTAATTTCATAGTTTTTTTATATGTATATTATTAAATCACTATTTAACACTGGGCTGTGGTTTGATGTATACTTTTGTTCTACACAGCACATACACACACACACACACACCTTAGGACTTTGAAGGCCTTGATGGACAAAGTGAATATGCAGTTTAATAGTCTTGCATACTCTAATCCCCCATGTTCTCTCTCCTCTGTGTCAAATCTCCTCAGTGAGAGGGAGGGCTGGGGAGGTGGGAGGGTGGGTAATTCATGCACACATGTGCCTGCCTGTTCCTCCAGTGACAGGGCCAGGGGGAGGGGCACATGATAAATTGCCTTCCACCGGGGACCTCCGAGCACAGCCACCATGATGTGGGTAAAAATGGAAATTGCTCCCTTTCACCGTCATTACATCAGTTTAGGACGCGTGTGGGCCGTATACACACTATGAGAGGAGTTTGCGTCGTCTGACTAACCGATGCGCGATAGACAAGGGACAGAAGAGCCGGGGAGTTATTTTAAAGAAATAATAATAACTGGAAAACAGCTGGGTCAACAGTTTGTCCCAAAACACGTGGAAGACAAAGTTGATGCCGTTTTGAGTCGATGATAGCGATGTAAAATATGCAGCCCACTCTTTCTTGTTATGTTGACTTCAAACCAGTCACTATGGATAATTAATTGTGGCTGCGTGAACTCAATCACCTAAGTTTTCTGTTGCTATATTAGAAGTCAATAAAGCTCAAATTTGCAGCTGATCTCTCTCAAGAGTGTCATAAATAAAATCAGCTCTAACAATACATGTCCACAACCGTTATCTGAGCAACACAATTTTTGGGGAAAAATATGCTAATGTAAATAATATCCATATGGTTGGTTGTAATTGATAGGTTTTCAATATGCGGCTGGTCCACCAGTTGTGAGTGTTTGTACCTGCATGAAAATCCCACAACTTTGCACAAGTTCGATCTTTTTTTTTTCTTTTAATAAAAAAAACGGAGTGCTCTGTACATTATATTTACAGGTGGATGAGAATATCAATTGCAAATTATATAATGGCATCCAGTTAATGATCATCATCCCAATCAAAAAAATAGCTCAGACTTATTTTATACATAAAGCAGTTATTGGCCTCCACGTGGAAATTTCACCCATGGTGGAGTCTTGCTCTCAGCCCACAGCTTTGTCATGAATCAAATAAAACAAAAAAGACACACCAGTCGAAAAGGGCTTGTAAAAATTCTAGTGCATTCCACCTGAAATCAGCAAATTATTCACTTCATCGTCTGTGTTTCTCTTAAGGCTGGAAAATTGATTTTTTTTTTCTTTTTTTATATTTTAATTTGGCAATTTAAAATACATAAATGTGGCCATGATTTAAAACACACACTCACACACACAGAAAAATCCGCCTGGCCTTGTCGAGCATTTTTTGTTTGTTTGTTTTGTTTCTGATATAGTTCAGAAATTTACTTTTTCTTTACACAGGTAAAGCAAGTCAAGACTCTAACGCTTGTCAAAAAAATAATCCATCTGAAATCACACTGACAAAAGCAGCAAACCGAATTCTCTTATACAAAATCACTTTGTAAAGCCCGTTTAACTCTGTACACACGCACACACTCACACACATTTATCTCCTTCACTCAATTTGCATTAATTTAAACTTTATAGTATGCTATGGTTAAAGTAAACTTTTAAAGCTCCATCATTTGGCTCATAAAGTCATATAATAGAAAGACAGAAGGAAAAGAAAGATTACATGAACAAATAGTCACAATCTGTGTGACAGCAATTTACTGTGTTGAAAAGTTTGACAGTGGGAAAAGGCCTGAGTCGCGGCGATGAACAAATGAGATTTTCTTAACCCCATAAATTTAAATGGCCTTTTTTTTCTTTCTTCCTTTTTTTTGTTTGTTAAAAAATGACAGTGTAAAATAAATCGTAGAATAATTTCAAAGTGAACACTGTTAACACTTAAGAAAATGAGGCACACGGAGATATGGAACAGAATTGTTTCTTATTTTTTTTCCAGAATACATACAAAAAAATACCAATTCTCTTTCCAAGGTGTACACCTGAAAAATAACGGCAATTTAAAATGTGGACAATATTTTTTTTGTTTGAAATTTAAGAAACAAACATGCATGTAAATTATTTTCTTCTCAATGAGACATTAAATAAGAACAAATACAATCATAGCAATTTCAAATTAACATCGAAATGAAGACCCCTACTTTAATTAGTACTCTAACATTTGTGTTTTCACTTTACCTATAGAGTTCAGTTTCAACATAATGCACTTTTTGAGTTGCTCAAATATTTTCCATTTGCAGCTATCGTCTGCTTTTAAGCCGACATATAAATAAATACAGTTGAAGTCCACGGATCCCGCCCATAAGTTTTAGCGCTGTTAATATAAAAGTCTTTATATTTGCATTCTTAGTACTATAAACTTTTCAAAGTCACTTTTCTCCTCACTGGTATCCAAGCGCTGATGCTGTGGTGAGTCTCTGGCCATACAGTGCATAAGGGGAGTAGTAGGGGCCGGTGGCTGCGGGGACGGGGACAGGGGCACCGTTTGGCAGGGGGCTTTTGGAGTACGGATGGTAGCGGCTACTGAGTCCTAACGCGTGGTGCGGGCTCCTGAGAGCCAACGTCCCGGGGCTCCCCGGGGCTCCTGACGGTGGCATGTGCATATGACAGGCCATGGCCGCTGCTGCGGCGCTGGCCAGCGATGAAGAGCCCGGATAACCAGATATCAACTTCTCTGCCCCGGTAAAAGCAGTATGTGTCCTCAGGTGATTCAGGAGCTCCTCCGAGCTGGAGAAGCGCTTGTCGCACGGTCCATTTGCCGACACCCAGTTACAAACATGAGGGAGGGGGTCGTTGGGGAGCATGAAACCATATGGGTACAGGGGGTGTCCGCTGAATGAAGGCGCCGAGGAATGAACGCCATGCATGGGGTGAGTCGGGTACATTAGTGGGTAGCCGGACTTGAGGGCGTTAGCGGCCGCTGCAGCTGCAGAGTCGTGCGTGCAGGAAGCACTGGCTGCGCCCGCTAAGTGACTGGCACAATGGTAACTGAGGCAGTAAGGGTCTCTGCACAGGCTGGCTGACATGATGGACGGTGGAGAAGCCCCAGCCAGGGGACTGGATCCAGCCTTACTGCAGCCCAGTGAACTAGCCAGCTGTGCGTTTACCAAGCTCCCTCCGTGGGGCAGGAAGTGTTGAGGGTAACCTGCATAGGCCCCAGCCAAGCTACCTGGGTAGGTCATACCAGCAGGAGGCAAGGGGAAAACTGTCTGCCCAGGTTTGTAAGGAGAAACCGGCGCCACAAGTCCTGACCCGAGAACGGATGCGGAGGATACAGAAGTTACAGATGGGGACTCCGAGGAGGAGGTTTTAGTGCCAGGCGTCGTCTCCTGGTGTTGGTTGACCTCCACGTTAATTCCACCACAACTCACACTTATCCTACTGTGGCTAGTGGTGCCAGACCCGTCCGTAGTGCCATTTTTATTACAATCAGACTCTTTCTTGTCATCCCTGTCCCCACATTTCCCCTCGGATGGCATAGGAGAGGCTGAAGTGCTGGAGTTGGGGCTGCCTGTCCGCGGCGTGAACGGCTGGCAGGTGGCGCTCGGCACTCGGAAACCAGACTTCTCTCCGCCACCCGACGACGAGTCCTTCTTATCTGAAGGTTTAGAATAAGGTTTGAAGCTAGATTTGTCATCCACACCAATGTCACTCATTTTCAAAGGACCGGATTTAGATTCCTTCTCACTAGATCCATTTGATGTTACGGAGGATAATTTAGAGGAGGGTGGTGGGTCCGGTTTGCCGATCTGAGAGCAGGTCTGCGCCAGCAGAGCCAACGGACTTTTCTTGGCATCTAGCTGCAAAAAGAGAAGATTGAATAGATGTTGATAAATGTTGTTGTTTTTTTTTAAACACATTCAGACTACTTTCTTTTATGATTACTGCACGTACAGCTTCAGAGAATGAGGTTCGACATAAACATTTCCTGACATTTACAAGCGGGATTTTATATGTGGTAATTACGCACGGCTCTTCCGTGAACAAAACTACAGTCAAGATCATTACAAAAACAAACTGCGATGTTTTCCTGCTCCCCTGAACTGTTTCAAACTGTCGTAGGACAGGTTATATTATGGGATGGCTGCAATAGGCTCTCAAAAGCGTGTCCCATGAAACATAAATAAGCAAATACATAACAGTCTAGCCTAACTGTCAGCATACTGTCATAAAGTATTCAAAATGTTCTCCTTACCTCTATGGGACTGACCGGGGTAGAAGGCAAAGGCTGCAGATACTCCGGGTGCAAAATGTGTCCCGACCGTGCGGTAAGCATTTTCAAAACCTTGATGGGAAGTCGCTTTGCTTGTCGTAGTGGATCAGACGGAGGTGCGGAGTGGAGAAAAGGCTTGTTGATGCTCGCTGAGCTACTATTCCGAGAACTGCTCCTTTCCCAGGTTGCACAAATATCACTATTTTTCAGGGCAGACGCCGAGGGCGATGTGATCATGTCCCAATTGTCAGGAAATGAAACGGCGATGCTTTCATCAGATTCATTAAGAAAATCTGGGAGGGAAAAAACTAAAAACAAAAACAATCGAGCCTCTCTCTGGGTAAAGGGTGGGGAGAAAAAGAATGACAAAATGCTTCAATAATGGGTAGTAATCCTGGTGGTGAAGGAGCGAGGCGCGGCAGCTGGAGGGAGACCGTGCGAGGTTATCGCAGATCCGTTGCTGCGTCTTGCACCATGAGCGCTGCGCCTTGTGTGCGCCTGTCTGCAGTTCCTCGCTCTGTACTCCCGAAGTACGAACTGGTAGAAATTTTCACTTCAAAAGCAGCTGAATTAGTCCGAGATTAAAGCCTTTGCCGCCTTCCAATCAAATGGGACCCTGAGGTGATTGGAGGGTCAAGGGGATGTGACGTTCTCCTCTTTGTAAGCGCCTCTATTTTGACAGCTCGGGGGAGGAGATAGGCTCCAATATCTAGGTTACCGTGAACGCTTGCACCGTTTTGGATGTAGGGATACGAGTTCAAAAATAAAAACATAATGTGGTCGAGTTAATAACTATATATAAGGTTGAATCTCTTCTAACAAAATTAACAGGCGCACCTCACTCACTTTAACACTTTTATTATATCTAAAATGAAAGAATGGAGTTATGTGTATAGGCATTAGATAGAACACTCACTTAGGAAAGTTAAATTACGTTGTTAACATTAGTAGCACATTCAGTTTAGTTTTAGTGAAGTGTTAAACAGTGTCAGTCGGGATGGCACACTGCTTTACTGATTTCTCGGCTTTCTGTCACACATTACTGACCTTCTCATGGCTTCACTGCCATTAAGATATTAACGGATATGGTCATGTCTAGAGTCGAGCTAGTTTGTGCGATGAAAAATATTGAACATTCGTGATTAATTGTGATATTTGAACGGTGTGTAACCCCCGGAGAGGCACAAAGTGTGCGCAAATTGCGCACATCCACCGCTGGGACTGTTTTCCTCCCTCCCCACTGGCAAACATAAAACCAACCACTTCAGCTTGAATTCCCTTAACAGACAAGCGTTGACAGGAATAGACCAATGTAGTGATGGAGGGATGTGAATGTCACATGTTTTCAGTATAATATACACCGCCCTTCTATTTCTATCTCCACCCCTCCGTCAAGTGTCAATTCTGCTCCACCGCAATCAATCAGTTATTTGTCAGACGCTGTCAATCCACTGCTTGATTTATGTCAGCTATTGTGGCTGATTACATGCCAGTGTGACTGCGGGGAAAAGAACAAATGGGGAGAGAGACATTCTGCAAGAGACACATGATTTTCGGAGGAAATAAATCGATCCTCGAGTTAAGATTTAATTTTTAGATGCACTAACAATAGTGGACGTCCCCTCCTGTCCAGACGTTGTGTGGGGGGATGAGGAGACTGTGTGTTGAACTTAACACCCACTCTCTTGGTTATTAAACAAAGTCTGTAACTTTTGGAGTTTCTCATCAAACACCTCGGAGGTGGCACACACGATGGGACTTTAATAACTCTCCGACAGTCCGGTTCACATGTTCCGCAGCGTGGCTGTTAGTGCTCAAAGGTGCTAAAGTGCTCCTGCTATAATCGGCCGCTTATAGCGTTAACAAGAAGCCTTAGGAAAAACACTGTTGCCATGAAAAAAAAAGTATGTTGGTGAGAAATAAATTTAGATTAAGTCCAACAAGAAAAACAGGGCGAAATTTATAATTTATGTTTTTTCTATATTTGAATGTGTTTCACAGAGTTTATCCTTCCGAAATATGTTAGTTTAGACAATCAAAAGTGGACATTCATTCAAAAAAATTATAATGTGTAACAACCCGAGTAGTCATCACAGGCTTTCAAAACAGAGCCCTGTCCATTTTGGCTAAACGCGTCTGCTATTGTGTTGTTAAAACCTGTCATCTGCCTCGGGCACACTGTCATCTGCGACACGAATAACAAAGACAGGGAACAAAAAAAGAAATCCAGACATTTTATATTGATGTCAGCTCGATTTTATTTACATACAATGAAAATGATTTATTTTCTTCAAGAGGTAGAAAAGCGGAGTGGGGTGGGGGGGAGAGAAAGAAAAGAAGAGAAATGGTCTGTCAGGCCGTTGAGAAAAGAAGTTTAAAATGCCTTGAACTATTCACCGCTGAGATGGCTAATCAGTATTGAGGCTCTGGGGCAATCGGGCAGCTTTTCAATGCGGTTTTCCTTTCATCTCAATCGGGATGGAGGCGCTCAATTAAAAGCCTATCAGTTTGTAAGTAAATCAACGCCTATCAAAGTTGTCACATCAAACAAAACGATTATTATTGCAACCCGCCTCTGCCATTAATCTCTTTCTGTGGTAATCTGCTTGACAGGTCAACTTGGAGAGCAAGAAAACCTGGAGTGGACAGTGAAGGGGGCAAAATATGTTTTCTTCGTGCAAAATAGAAGGAACTGACTAAAAACAATAAATATGTTGGAGACCACAATCTGCCGTAATTAAATTTTAAGATGAAAATTATGTCATAAAATAAAATAAAACGCAACCACGCGTTTAAAAAATGAATATGAGTAAACAATTCTCAAATCTAACACGCACGAATAAAAACTCTTTTCAGTTAAGTTTGGGGGGAAAAAGAAGATTGGTTTCAGCTTTTAGGCCCACATTGGTCTGCATGACTGCAAGAGCTACTTTGTAAACTGTGTATGAATAAATAAAAACAAGCAGCACTCGTCTTATTTATGAAGACTTAGCTAAGTCTTAATTTTAGGATAATGTTTATATGTATAGACAAATAGATAAATGATTACCAACTCCAGAAGTTCTTTTCAGTTTGTAAGGATTGGGAGAAACGGGTCCAAATGAGCGGGGATCTTATTCCTCCAAGTGTTCTCACTGTTTTTCTCTGGCAGAAAAAAAAGAGGGGGGGACACGTTTCACAATATGCAAAGATGTGTGATTGATAACAGGCTTGCTGTTTTCTGCAAGGGCTGTCAGTCCGTGACACAATATGTGAGTTATTAGGGCAAAGAAGGGCAACCATAAATTTTCACTGTCAGGCGAAAACCCTCTTTATTGTCCGTATGACGAATGGGCTTCTGCACCAGACACCAAAATACTCGGCATTCCCCTTAAATGGGAACACATTCTTGCGACCATAATTCATGATATTTAAATAGAAAGTTTTAATATCCCCCATATATTTCATAACACTGACATGTTTATGAATAAGTCCCCGCATGCAAATACAACTATTTACATCTGGTGAGGAAATATGTTGGACTTGCAGGATTACTTTGAGCTATGTGCTGGGCCACAAGGAAGAACAAATCTCATGGCAAATTTATAGAAAATAGAAAATATATTTTTTTCCCCTAATTACATACCCACAAGTTTGCCTGTAATTTAAAGAAATTACATATTTCTTATAACTAATCTAGTTTTATGCAATTACCTCTAAGTTATTTATTTATTATTTGTTTTGTTCCATATCCTCTCCATGCTGTAGCCTACTTTTGAGATGATATCCCAGCCATAACTGCTTTCTTTTTTCCATTTTAAATTGACGCACATTCGGAGGGGAAAAAAATAATAATCGCAGAAACAGATAAAAGAAGGCAGGCTGCACAGGATAGTACTAAAACCATTCAGATGCATGCATGGAAAGCTTTCTCTAAAACTCCAAGGAGGAAGGACAGGTTTACAGGAAAGTCCGTGACACGACATTACCTGGAAGCATTGCCTACTAAGCCCCGATGTAAAACGTCAGAGAGGTAAAAGAATAAAAAATAAAAACATAACAGTTCAAACATTAAGACATAGTCCGTCTGTCTAAAAGAAGCCTACTTTTGCATTGCTCAAACACAACCACTCTTTGCATTCTGTCAAATGTGAGGCACCGCATGGAGCACGGCGGAGACTGAAGCCATGCAAGACTCTCTCTCGCTCTCTTCCTCTCTCCCTCTCCCTCTCTCACTCCGGGCGGGCTGCAGGGAGAAAGTGGAGCTTTTTTTTTCCGCGTATGGGGAGGTCCCACGTGACGTCACATGACATACAGTGAGGAAGAGAAGCGGCGTGGAGCTCTCAAAAACTTTCACATGTGTCTCAGCTGAAGTGCCCACCACCGTCACCCAAATTGTGCACGGTTTGCCCCCATTGCTTCGTCCGAGGATCACAGCAGTTGTTTTCACTCATTAGCACCGCTTCAGAGAGAGAGGGAGGGATAAACATAGCAGTGAGGTAGCCTAAGCTGCTTTAGTGTTGGGCTGCTATAGTGTGCTTCCAGGGCACAGAGACACATAGGACTAGTAGCCTACTAAAATGAATTGAAGATAGTTTGGTGTCTGAAATAGGTAGGCTAATCATAGGTATGAATCTGGTCAAAAGATTGTATTTTGACGGAATCAACCATCACACAAAGGCAGACATGGTGAAGCCAGTGCATCATCTTTCTATAATAAGACTTAGCCTAAATTACAAGTTGATAATAACAGATGATTATAAGACGATTATCAATCAGACAAACACTAGAATTGGCTCTATCACATGACCTTATGGTCAGGGCCGTTGTAGGGGAGAAAAGTGATGATAATTCTAGGGGCCCAGCGCCTAGTAAGGCCCACAAAAAAACCCAGTACAGTCCAACTTTGTATGACTGATTTATTCTGCACAAGACGCTGACTAATACTCATATGCTGCATTATCATTTTTCATTTAGCCTACTTTGTTTTGATGCTATTACATACGTAGTCTAAGAAAATAAGTGGAAAAGTCAGGGCGTAGGGGCCCACTTTAGTATTCTTTCAGGGGGCCCAGAATTCCTAGCAACGGCCCTGCTTATAGTAACAAATTCAGAGCTATTGGCCACAGTGGTAATGGCTGATCTGGAAAGTTACACCAAGCTGTGCCTCAGAGTGAAACAAACATCAGTCACATTGTTAAAGTGAAGCCATGAAGGTTTGTTCATAGTCCCAACAAGGAAAGTGGTTCAAATATTTTTCACATTTGGCACACTTCTCCCACTTAAGTCAAGGGGCACTCCTTTCAGTCTTCATATGTAAAGATTTAATTTGCCTCCTTACTACTCTGGCAACAGGGTCAAAATCTGGATAGAAAGATAAGAAAGGCTATAGTCAAGCAGGTGTAATCGTTTTTAATTACAATTTTGCCATTCCTGTTAGGCCTGTATAAGCAATTTAATGATCACCCTGCCGCTATATCTTTACCCAGTTATCTCTAAAGTCAGAAATTCATAGAGATACATAATCCATTTGAACTCCGGTCACAAGGGGTTTTATACAGATATGGCATTATTAACCTGGTTTTCATTCAGGACAAGACTGCACGTATGCAAAAATGTTGATAATTATAGTAGACCAAGATACTCAAGTTGGGTCAGTAAATATGCTTGGATTGTTAAATAAAAGCACATTGTAGCTATATCAATTTCTTAAAAAGCTGTCTTTTTTCCCCTTAAGATTAGACACTGTCACCACACAAGCCAGCAAAAGGCTACCACAGACTAGCCTACATATATACAAAGCCTATATGATAAATATAAAGGAGTTGTCTACAACACTTATCTGCAGTAGGCTACTAGTCCAAAAGTATGCATCAGCGTTTAGATTAGGCTACTATGGGTGCACCTATCTGTTTCCCATTCACTAAATGATAGGCTATACCATCATTACTATAATGAGGGGAACCCAAAGTAAGGGTACGGCCCCTATGTGTAGGCTAGGTGTTGTACCCATATCCAATTTTGCATTGCTTACATTTTATAATCCCAAACTACAGACGGATTGATAGGTCTCAGTCCAGGAACATGGTTTAATTTACACTCTATGGTTTGTATATAGGCTACATTAAGGGTTTTACTCCTACGTCTATGCAATTAACTGCATTACAGATGACTTGTGCTCTCTTGCAATGTAAGTGCCTATTAAAACTATTGCGGTTATAGGTTATGTGATGTGGTCCAAGCCAAAAACAATCACACATAATGTCACAACCCTTTGGTATAGTAGTGTTTAGTCTTGTTAAGTGGAAACAACAAGTGATGATTCCAGTGTAACCATAATGTGTCAACAAGACAATGCCACAGTTAGCCTGCATTAAACAACCCACCACAGTTTTAACCGGGACTATTTCCTTGGATAAAAAATAGTTCCTGCAGAACTACCTTCATAGCTACCTAAACAAGCTCACGTTTTTTGTTCTTTTTGGTGCGGAGTGATACAGGGGGCAGCACTGAGCGAGTCCGTCCAGTCACGCAGCAGGTGGATCTGGGCCTCTTTGGATAAACTTCGTCAAAAGGAGTTTTAGCAAATGTAAGTTTCTCCAAACGATATATTTTGATTTAATAAGGTATATTTAATAAATAGCTATGTTTTAGTATATAATTTGGGGGAGTTTAACCACAGGAAACAGACCACGGTGCTTTATTTCTGAACTGCGTCACAGCTAACGTTATTTAAGCTAGCATCAGTAAAATTGAGGCAGTTCCTAGCCCCGTAAATAACCCCATAAAAAACAAAGGTGTTTCTTTTAATGAGACAGGTACAAATTACCTCACCCAGTTGTGATAATATTATTATAATTAGTTTGTACTTATTTTAAATGTAGGCTTTTTTTTTTTTTTTTTTTTTTTCAAGGCAGACTCGAACCAAACATATGGATTTCATACATGTTAAGTTAGTGGAAATGTGAAACTGTCCCTTAATCAGGAGACAGTCAGCAGCACTGTGATTTCTATCTCTGACACACACACACACACACACACACACACACACACACACACACACACACACACACACACACACACACTGGGACCGCGTGCTTCCGCACACAACAGCAGTTGGTCAGCTGATTGAGTTGGCACGCGGAAACTGTAAAAGTCAATTGCAAAGCGCCAGTAGATCTCCAAAGTTGCCGGGCTGAGGGGTTACATCCACTAACATCACCATTTAATGTTTACAGCAGCCGGGTGTCTTAACCGTGAGTAGGACTTAGGTTATCAGCTCTGATAATCTCAGAAAAACAAAACACACACACACACACACACGCACAGTCAGTGGGGCTGTCATTCTCGGGAGGAAGTTATGGCGCGGAACGAGTCGTTGGTCGCTTTGAATGGGACTCAGGTAAGTTTGTTTTGGAAACTGTTGCGTCGCACTTCGCCACGCTCTCGCATGTTTAGCTGGTACATTAACCGGTGCTGTGCTGGTGCTGCATGTAAACCGGGTTTGTTTTTTTCTTCTTCGACATCACCGGTGTCATGTGACACTGTAGCTGAGACGTGAGTTTCAGTTTTGCACTTCCTCCTGCAACTTCACTGAGGAAAATACCGGGGTTACGTTAGTGCAGGGCAAACTCTTGTATTGCGTATTATCCAGAGCATATAATGAATGAAATTAAAAACATGGCTTTGAGTTGTGAGTGTCATGTCCTAACTAAGCTGCTGCATTATGTTGCATTTATATCAGTTAAGAAAATGCAAATGATGATGCTAAATCAATATAAAGGTTGGATATCCTAAATCAATATTATTGTGTTGTTCTCATGTCAGGGTTGCTGTGGTCTTATTGATGCTTATATTGCAGTTATCTCTCTGTGTTTTTTTTTGTGTTTTTTTTTTTTTAATTGTTGTTGTTATCCTTATTCTTTTAAGATTTCCTACATTGGACATGACTGTAAGGACATCCCAGACTTTCTTGGACACACATATGGCCACTTTGCTAGAAGGCTGGATCTGAGCTTCAACCAGCTCAGGTAAGTGATACATACGTAATAACCTGGATGCGTACAATGCCGGTCTGTGCCTCTTCCTCTTTCTCCAGTCTGTTACTGGGAGACATGCATCTTATACATCAGGAGCAATTGAATGTGTGACTTCAGTCTATAGGTGGTCAAGAGTGTCATCAGAACATCAAAGAGCTGAATGAGTGTTAGCGCTGGGCTGGTGTCACACTGGGGCAGGATAAAAGGCGTAATCGATAAATGTGACATGCTAATTCAGGGGCAAATAGAAGAAAAGATTCATCTGTCAGGAGATGAAGGAACACCTCATGGCAGCTGCTTCAGAGGGGGCTGCCATTTCAGCAGCAGGCCTAGTGAAGTTGATCTGGCAAGTAAAAGGAAGGAGATGATGGTTATAAGGTGCTTTTGTTTCTGAACCCTTTTCATGACTGTCAGGCCATGAAGCCGTCTCATTCAAGGCCATTTTTTTCTTGGTGAAAATTGTCGTCTTGAGGCATATTGTCTGTGCTGGAGATGTGGAGTCCTCAATTTAACTCATTTACATTGTGTCATGTTTCAAAACGCCTCATTTGCACACAGTATTCAGACTGGCTGGAAAATATTAATGGAAATGAAATGAATTCACAGATGAAGTCCCTGTGAGCAAGGTACTGTGAGTGCTAGTACAGTTGTTGCTGGATAAAAACATTACCTCTCAGGAAATGTATGAAATAATGACCTAAATGTGCTACAGTGGATGATTATTAATCAGAATTTGAGGGCTGCTTTTGGTTATTTAAATCTAAAAACATAGGTCAATTAAAGTACGTACATGTAATAAATGTTTGCTGGTTTATTTTTTGTATTTCCAACATTTAAAATACAAAAAACACAATAAAACTGTTCATAGGCTAATTTACCAAGCATCTGTCAGTTACATACAAAGAAAGTCACGTAGACTAACAATATTGACCATCACTAAAGTTAACTAACCTGAAAGTTGACCTTGCGCTGTTTTACTTTGATTACTTTGTTAAAAAAAAAACTCACGCTGCCCTCAGATGTACCTGTCAGACATTCAAGTATGTGGCAAAACAAATCTTTCCTCAGAGCATTGTGCTGCATTTTGATTTCACTGTGTAAGTCGACTGCAACCATATCTAGTTAATGCGGCAGAATCCTAAGCCTTTCAATGTTTGTGTTATGAAACAGCTAACCGTAACCAGGATGTTCATGCCATTGTTACCTTGCTGTAATGTGTTGAGTGACTGCTCTAATCTGATTCTCTAAACACAAACAAACAGAAAGTTTGAAATCTGAGCAGGTGATTTGGTCTACTTCACACAGGATGATTGCCATGAGACCATAAATGCTATCTGTATAGTACAATAACATCCTTGGACAGCTGCGTAGTAGACGTCTTGGTGTTACCTCAGAGGAAGAGGAAGCCTGTTATGTCTGGCAAACAGCTTTATGAAATCTGACTGGAACAACCCTTATGTGTGTTGGTTTCGGGGAGATCAAGGCTGGCATTATGTCTCTTGCCCTTGAACCTGTCACATTAAGGACTTGATGTTTAGAATCAAATATTTATAACTCAGATATTACTAATTCATTATTAATTTTCAGTTCGGCTAATCTCAGATGTCAGATATCATTACTAAACTTCAAAGGGTGGTATGGGCAGAGAAGCGGTGCAGGAGTAATGAGGTGGTACTTGAACCATTTGGGGCTCATATCAGTGGACTATTGATTGATGGTTTGCTAGTGGGCAGAGTGATCTGTTACATCGTGCTTCATCTTTTTCTCTTCTATAGACGGCATGTTTAAATGGTTCACATTGAAAACCTGTATGTCGTATTTAACATCAAACATGTCTAGTGGTAGCTTTGCTTTATTCCAGATGCTTCATACGTGCACACATCTCCCTCTGACTTTTTAAACACTGCATACTCTACGATGATACACTGACATTCATATAATGTGTAAACTCTAATTTCCAAGATTGAGTCCTCTTGGTTATGGTAACTGCCAGTGTAAACTGTCAGAGCGCTGTATCTCTATCCATAGCGTTACTGCCGGTTATGCAAGCTTTTCCACCACACACACACACCAGAACTAAATATCCACCATGCTCTCTTAAACTCCCTCTCTATTGCAATTGGGTTCTGTAGGCGCTCACATGACAACACTGGAGGGTCATGGGTGGGTGGAGCTGTGAAACTCAATAAGCAGCTCAACATGTGATAATGTTATATGCTAACTAAGGCATAGCAACCCCCCTGAGTCGATTTGATCCCCATAAGAATGCACCTCATAGACAGAGGCCCCTGACTCACAGCTTAATAGTGGAAAGATTTGTGGAAAGAATTGTTTTTATGCTCTTGAATTCTTGGTGCTGGGCTATTTGTGTGTAGCCCTTTGAGGTAGAGATTGATGATAAGGACAAAATCAAATACTACATTTGTGATCCAATGTTTTGATTAAAAAACATACCAGTTTTCAACAAGAATATTGAAACTTGTACTTAAATTATACTTTGCTTTGAAATGTTGATGAAGCAGGCAGAGGCATGCTTTGCTTATTTTCCTTTTCTTCAAAATATAAATTAGTAAAGAGTGTTATTGAATTGAGGTTTGATAGTGACATTTCTGCGAATAAACTGCCACAAGTCATTTTGATCAGCACTTGATATCTTTAATGAATTTTCTTCTTACTTGTCCATATTTTAAAACTTTCCTGCAAGAACAGTTATGTGTAAATCACTGCACACATTTTAACAATGCACATAAAACTAGCCATGGCTGATTATGGTTGAAATTAATGCAAAGGCACATTTTTGTTCTTGTACTACAGAAATGAATCATCCTCATATCAGATGAAATGTGGTTACTTTGGTATGTTTACTCATTTATAAACTCACAACATACCGTATTTTTCAACAGAATTGAATAAAATGTCACACTCTCCTGTTGTACTGTAATGCAGCCTTTAAGATCAGGGGAAAATTGGGGCAATTTTGTATTCAACATCCAAATTATATACAGTATATACTATCTATCATACCACACAGTTTGTTATTATATCAGACTATATCCACTTTATCTCAGAATGTTAAATTTATATATTGTTCAGGTCCAGCATTCATGAATGTGAAGGTTTAGATAGCAGTCATTTCACATTACATGTTAGACAGTAGAGACATTAGTGTATTGACACCATGACCCCATTTCAGTGTCAGCTGAAGCGAACCAGGTGTAAACAGATGCACATGTTAGTGAAACTCAGTGGACTGCCTTCAGCATTGTGCACCTCTTCATGCTGCTTGACTCAAATCGAGAGGGAGACATTGCCAGAGTTTGTTGTTGCTAATGTCAGCTCAATTGACAACCCTCATCCAGCAGCCTGACAATGAGTCACAATGAGAAGCAAGGTACTGACATCACTTTTAACTGAGTCCTGTGTGTTTTTTTGTGTGAGTGTGCATTGTACATATGTTTATGTTTGTGTGTTGTTGTCCATGTTTGCATGCACTGTTTGTGCACCTGTCTGTGTGAGCATAACTGTGAGTGGCTGGGCAGGTAATGGCAGGATGAAATTATGGTAGCAGGCTGTCACACCCACACCTCTCCCTGTGTGTGCTACAGTGTCAGGCTGTCTCATCAATGTGTTAAGACGTGTGGCTCACAGTGAGATTTCTGTCTCAGGATGAGCTTGGAGAGTATTGTGTTGTCCACTTTGTTCCGGGTCAGGTGTGTGTACACAATGCAGTGAGTGTGCATGTGCTGTGTTGACATGATTCTTCTCTGTGGCTGTGGTGCACTTTTGGGTGCCTGCATCTGTTACATGCAGCGCTCTCACCCTGGACACATG
Source organism: Trachurus trachurus (assembly GCF_905171665.1). NCBI lineage: Eukaryota > Metazoa > Chordata > Actinopteri > Carangiformes > Carangidae > Trachurus > Trachurus trachurus. The sequence goes on from NC_139906.1 coordinate 14,963,494, forward strand.
AGGTTTTCAGGAGGACACGTCTATGAGTCATTGGAAGAATCACTGACAGTGTTGAAACAGTGATACCTTTCCTCTGAGATCTGTCATGGCATCTTGATAAACAAATCTGTGTCTATGAGTCTGTGCAATGCCAGCATTTGTGAAACGTTACTCCAACGTGAAAGTTAACCCGGTGCTATTTTACTTTGATCTGTTCTCGCTAGTAAGATGTGCCCCTCACATGTGATACTGTATACTTGCGTAATTTAAGAAAGCTTTTAAAGAATGTTAACACAACTGTGACAATATTTGTTATAGATGATCATAACGTTTGGTCATTACAGTTGATTGGTTCTTTTACAGACCACATCATGTGTGACACAAATTTTACAGCACAGCTATTTTTAAGTGTGGTGCATAAAATGAACATCTGAATAGATTGCAGTGATTCCCATCTTATGCATGTGTTTTTTGTTGTGACAATGTCAGAGAATGTTGTTCATACAACTATGATACTTTTTTATTGCTTAAGTTTGTGTTGGCATGTTTGGCAGCCTGGCAACATGCTACAGTAAGATGACACTCATATAAGAAGGAATTTGCCACTGAAATGGATGAGTTATTTGATTAATTATTTTTGTGCAATTGTAAAATGACAGTCTGTTTGTTGAATAGTTTTTGTTGGTCACAGTTTCATTCAGGTTTAAGGCACTGGATGATTGTGTTCTAACATTTTATTGCAGCCACTTCAAGTAATCTTCAAGTAATCAATCATTTCCAGTGGAAAGTTACATAAAGTTAACATGGAAACCAGTTGACCTGTAACACTGGTACTTGACTTTGCCCTTTGCCATTGACAGCTTCCTCCTCTGTCAGCTGTCAGACCTGATGAATATGTTCCAGTAACACAAATAATGGTTTTAATGACAAGCCTCAATAGCTAGCATATCATCCTGCTATGTTGTCTGTTTACCCAGTGCCAAACTGGAGTTGTTCCACTTTTGCAGTTACAGCTTGTAGTGATGTATTTAAGTATATTTTATTCCAAGGTCAGATTTTAGTTGGTGCAAATTTGTAGCAAAGTTAGAAATTGAACCCTCAGTTAAGCTGTTAACCTAACTTGGGTCAAATCAAGTGGTGTTCTGTATATGATCTCTTTAATGTACCTCAAATATATATGTCATATACATAGATCTATACAATACATACAAATCCCTGCCTTTAGAGTGAAGTTGACATTCAGTTTGTCGTTAAGAAAAAAGTATCTTCTTTGGACTTTAGCATTGCAGAGGAACAATTGCTACCTATCTATACAGTACAGTATATGCGTGTCTGTGTGTATCTGAGGGGATATGTGCTCACCCAGGCTATGTTGGTGATGGCAGGCGTTTTGCATTTTAATGACAAATCAAGTATGCTAACTCGCGTTTTAAAGCGAAAGTGCTCTAAATGTCGCCCGGCTGTCAAAATGAGATGTAAGTAGTCTGATGAAAAGAGAACAAAGAAGACAAAGTAGGGAGGCCTGGTACACTGAGAAATGAAATAAAACCTTGTATGGCCTGTCAGCTGTGTCGTTTTATATTCATATCTAAAGAACATTATAGTATTACTCCGCCGCTCATGCCTCACTCATCTGTCTCTCTTAATTCGTCACAGGCACCGCTCTGTCTTTCAAGTGGCTGTGTGTCAACACGGGAAGGAGCCTGCTAATTGACAAATGAGTGTCACAGACATCAGGTGCTCCTTTTTTTAATCCAAGATAGGTAGACACTGGTTGTTTGATGATGAGGGGGGAGCAGGGGAGGGAGGAGGTGGGGGCTCTGCTATTGGCAGAAGCCCAGTTAGATGCATAAGACTGGTCCTAGAATGAGAAGTGACAAAGGGAAGAGAGCCTGTCATTGTCTTGCCTAAGTGTTCAATCTGCAGAGATGCCGGTATGCAGATAAAGTGTCAGTTAGGAGGAGAGGATATGAAACATTGGCAGTATGAAGTCCTCAAATCACTTAACTGGTAGCCTCCTTGTGTGTGCGTGTGTGTGTGTCTGGTATTAGTGGTGGCGTACTGTGCTCTGCTGAGGAAATATATTCCATATCCGATCTATCAGGCCTGTTTAGGCCGATATACTTGGATAACCTGATCTGTGTCTCATAAATTAAGGAGGATGCAGAGCTCTCCCAGCCCTAAGAGATTTAAACCAGAGGGATGAGAGGGACAGGGTCTGGCAGGAAATAACATATTCATATCAAGGACATTGATATTTTGTATCATTCTGTGGTATTTGGAAAAAAAAAAAACCTTTTTAATTTTCATTGGGATGTCTTTTTTTAACGATGTACTCCTCCTGGGAAGGTGATGGAATGACACAGAGATAAGGATGTTATGCTTAATGGATGACTTGTCTTGTTCCTCCATCTCTCCAATTTGGGGTTATATTCAGAATTTTCTTTTATGTGATTGCAGCAAACAGTTTTGAGTTGAGTCACTTTTGAGGACAGTTACAGCAGTGCAAACAGAAGTTAAGTGCTGAGTCCTATAGTGAAATAGTAAAGAATAATTTGTTCTATTTCAGCAGCATATGTGTGGTATGTAAGGTCTGTAGTCATTTAGATGAGGTTATATTGTGTATTGTGTTTTTGGGTAGGTTTTCAAAGGGTGTAGTAGTGATAGGCATCTGACACACAACTCTTGTTGCATTAAGTTAAGACAACCATCATCCAGTGTAACTAAAGACCAGCCAAAGTGTGCGTTTATCAGTTTTCCTTTTTTGCAAGATGTATATGACTGATTGAAAGCTCTCCCACAAATTGCAACCAAACCACAATGATGTGGCCTTCATTATGTTTTGAATCTGTAGATGGTCCATTGTCTTTGTGTTTTCTGTTTCCAGCAGTGTTTCTTGACTTGACGTAAATTGGCTGCACTATTTGTCCGAAGGAGAGATGATGTTTTCAGATGAACTGCATTTTTTGTTCTTATGTTGTCACCAATGGATCTCATCATCAGTTGGACCAGGAAAAAAACAAACACATTTTGAACATTTTATATACTTAAAGGGACAGTATGTGAGATTTACCCCCATCTAGCGGTGCGGTTGCATGTCGGCGCGTATTCTTGCTGTTGCGTTTACGTAAACTCGGGCAGAAGTCAGAAAAACAACACACGCTGCATGTATCAGGATAAACAAGCCTCTATGTAAACAAACGGTCCGCCAGCACGAGGCAAAACAATACAGGCGTGACAATATGTTGTCATGGTGATGTTGTATTGTTTACCTGACCCACGTTTTACCGGCTTTCTCTCGTCGAGTAAAATAACATCCAGTTGGTTTGCCGACGGCGTCACTCACGGCGTCATTCAGGTGTCTGACTGCACCTGAAGGCAACACCAGTGCCTCCGTCCTTCCTCACACTAGCTACACGGTGGTGACAGTTTTAACAGGCGCTGTCTGGAAAACTTTCTCCCCGAGCCGAGAAGCTCCGGCGGCCCGAGTTTGAGGTTACTTACAGCCACGGTGACACTGAACGTAAAACATGGCGATTCAGAGAAGGTTCGGTGAACCCCCCCCTGTATGTTTGTAACGACTTCAGGGTGTCCGCGGGGTTTTAAAAAGTATTAAAAAGTGATAAATCAAAAAAGCAAAATTTAATGGCCTTAAAAAGTGATAAATTTGGTCCAAAGGTATTAATTTTAAAGAATAGGTATTATTTTTTTTCTTTTGGACAATGACTGGTTTTATTTTGATGAAATAGGCGTAATAAAATAAATAAAGCATTACTTGCTTGCGCCGCTACTTCAAAAAAAAAAAAGGAATGATATTGACGTCATATCAATTCATTGTATTCATTGGCCGCTAGAAATCTAAAATCGTCTTTGCGCGCATAGTTGTCAGGCGGATAGAAGTGCTAGTGAATCTCTTCGGATTTTAGCGTGTGGCAAAACGTTTCGAATATGGGAAAATGCAAGTTTGCAGAAGACTTAAATTGAGATGACAGGCGCCTTGATGTAGCCTATGTGTGTGTCAATGTAGATGCACGTCACGCGCCGCACATCCGATGTGCTCTTTTTTCATGCATTCGCGGCTCACAGCTCCATGAACCTTCTACCGCCAGCCCGGTGTTTAGTCGGACCGGGTCCGGGTCTGCTCCGTTTGAAAGGGCAGGAAGCCCCGAAGCGCTACAGATACAGACACCTGCAGCAGCTGCAGCTTCTACTGAGAGCTGAGGTCAGATGGAACGCACGTGAGACACAGACCGACGGTGCAGATGTGCGGACATTGTTGAAACTTTTCACACTGATGTAAAAAAAAAACATATATATGGCCTACCACTGTGTTCTGTGACGGTAGAGACAGAACCAGGTATTTATTTAAAGAGTTAGTGAGGTGAGTTGGGTGAGGGAGGGAGGTGAGGAAGGAAGACGGAGCGAGGCAAACTGGGTGAGGGAGGGAGGGAGGGAGGTGGAGTGAGGTGAGTGAGTGAGGAGGGGGGGGGGGGGGGGGCAGGTGAGGGTGGGATCAGGGGAGAGAGGCTGGTGATTGAGAAAGGCATGATAAGATATTTTATTTTTGATCAAATGTTCCTGATGACTTATGGATGATGCCCTGTTGTGCAACCGAGTCTCCTGGGTAATGGTAATGATGTAAGTAAGTGTTGGATGATAAAATCTATGTACATGTCATAAAATCTTTCTGATTGATACTTGGTGCAACTCGATGTCGTGGTGGTATTAAAAAAAATCTGAAGGTAGTGAAAAAAGGTATTAAATGGTAGTAAATTGACTCAAAGATTTGTGTATATACCCTGGACTTGTAACATCTCATTCTAAGGTACGAGAAAGCGCTCGTTTGTATGCGGGCGCGATTCCACTTCAGTGAAATACGTATTTATGAAAGCGATATTTGATTTTTGTCAATAAAAAGCCAATAAAGTCCCATACTGTCCCTTTAACTATATGCACACAGTATGCAGTTGATAGACTGAATTCAATCCTCAGTTATGTTTTCCTAATTGAAATTAAAGTTTATAAATTGGTTGTAAAGGGAAACCCCACTCACATAGAGCAGCATGTCATATTCTGCTGAAAGCCCTACATTCACCTTAAACTCGTTAAGATTTGATATCCTCAGGAACAGTTAACAGGACCACAGATTCAGTCTCTGTTTTTTTTAAAAGAAAATGAAATTATCATCTGATATGATAAGCGCATGTCTTGACCCTCTGATTATGGGGTCGTCAAGCTGGTAAATGTGCATCCGCCATTTCTCCTGGCTTGACGGCCTCCAGTCGCTACCTTGGTGGTAGTAGAGAATATTTAAACGAGAGCATTGACGGCTGAAGTGGAGAAGAGTTCCAGATGAACAGCAGTTGAACATGGGTCAGTCCTGACAACTACTGTCAGGGGCAGGGGCGTGTGCAGTTGAGCCCGAGAGGAGGGGCCAAATTGAATGTTTTGTTTACAGACTGCAGTGAACAAACCTACTGGGAAGTTGTGAAAGTTACCATGGTGTCAAACTCTGCAATAGTGCTTGAAGTGGCCCACAACATTGCAGAAGTGTCAGTGTATGCAGAAGTGAGTTTCATATCAGTTTTCTGAAGTGACTGCTGTTGAGAGAGGCAAGCAACAAAGAAAAGAAAAACTTAAACCTGGTTGACTCCGTCTGCAGATATTTACTGTATTGACCACATTTAATGGGATGTAATTATAGCAAAATCAGTGGTCAGAGAATTTAATTTTGTGAAACATAATAGACATAGACTTAAGTTGCCTTTTATTTTTGTATTTTGGAGATGTAAATGCAGAAGTCTTGTCCTGGCCTTCATGAATACATGGTGGCTCATAAATTATGAGGCAGTCATGACACATTAATAAAAAATTAATTACGGTAATTTGTTCATTACGTTTAGAGTTGTACACAAATGCAGGACCATAACAAACAATGTGTTTTTCTTTCTTGCTTAACTACCCAATCTGTAGATGTAAGTCTATCTAGTGAGTTGCAAATATGTAGATTTATCCTTAAAACTGTAGCTTTAAGCAAATTACACTAAAGCAGGCAAACAGTGTGTGTTTGTTGGGACTATTTCTAGCATGGATTAATACATGTTTGGAGCTCTAGAGAGTATTTACAGCAGCAGAACAATGTAGTTGGAGTTGACTGTGCCAATGTTAATCATAATGAAGGGACATGTCACCCACTGCAGCAACAGTGTGGCTCACTGATGTGCTTTTAACAGTTGGGAGGTCTACAGCAGAGAGGAAGAAGCTGTATCAGGCTTTGGCTGCAGAGGAAATACTTGTTAGTGGACTCAATATAGGGCTAGTTTTTAGTTTGTCTGCTTGATTTTATGGCATTTTTTGACAGTGAGAAAAAAATAGAATATTGCAAGCCTTATCCTGTAAGACAGCAGAGCGGCTAGTCTATCAGTTTCTTTACCCTGAGTACACATAAACAATATAAATCTTTATCTCTGTGAAAATACAACAAAAGCCCACAGAAACATCTGTTAATCACTGTCAGCAGCTGCCATCAGTCCTCTCGAGCATCTCAAAATCTCCTCTCCTCTTCAATCTAAGGCCGACTTTTGGTTTGGGATTCTGAATGGAAAGGAACATCTTTATGTTCCTTTTGTTCACATTATATATACTGGGCAGTGATGCCATTCCTTTTATGACTGCGTCACGTTTTTTATTGTATATCCCAAGACGGATGGCGTGCCACTGACACGGAGATTTACAGGCCTTCAGCTTGCAGTGGCAGAGCTTTAGAAGGGCCTGCTGACATCTAGCCAACACTTTGGAGGAGGAGAATAAAAGCTGACATTTTATTGGCTTTAAGAGAGAGGGGGAGAGAGAGAAGAGTTGGGGGAACAGAGAGGAAGGGAGAGGAGAAAGAAAGGAAAAGAGATTCTGTTTCTCTACTTTATATTTTTCAGCGCTGCCAGCTGTCACAGGGACCTTGCTAAAAAGAGGGGATTTATTGGGTATTATTTAGAAACTTGTCAGTGGTAATGACTACAGCTATGATTTCAATTATCACCCACTAAATATAGCTTAATTCACTGCCTCGCTGGCCATAATGAGCTGCCCTGACATCATTTTTCAAAAATTCGATACCATGCTATTTTAATATTTTATGTTGACCACCGATTTAATTTTCCTCCTTGGTGCTTGGCATGTGGCAAGGTCCCACTCCCTAATGCGCAGTTGGACAGTCAGAGCTATTGAGTTCAAAGCTGTCCCAGGGATATATTTTTTCCATTGACAGAAATCCAATTAGTTTTAGTACACAGTCTGGCTGAATAAAAAGGGTCTTAAAATCTACAATATGTTTCCTTAGCGTTTTAGCAGAGTGCAAAGCCAGTGATGGATCTTTATGATTTGACCTGATGGGGCCCAAGTGGTCATACTCCCTTTCCTATTTTGGCAAGTGAAAAACAAACTGTCCATATGTCTTACTCATTTTGATAGGCATAGCAGAGTCTTTTGATATTGCGTAAACATCTACTGTACAGTGCCTGCACCGGCTAAGATCTTGACTCTCGTACATATTTAAACACTTATTAAATACTTTACAACTACTACACAAATTCTGCTGAAACACCATGTAAATATGAGAGAGGGAAAAAGTCTGATGTATAATTCATTAGTGACATGTTTAGTAAGTAGACGATTTTGGGAGAGTTAATGTGTACTCAGGTTTTGACATGAGGGTGTGTATTTCTAAGCGAGCATTAAAAGGGAGATGATTAGGACTGGCACTCGGCTGTCAATAACAAGCTTGCTGCTTGAAGTTGATGATGGGGGTGAATTTCGATATTTCCTTGTCTTCAACCCTCTCCTTCTGCTGCACTCATTTTGAAGCACGTAACAGTCATTTAGGATACCCGCCAACGATTAGGACTTTTCCATATCAGTGTTTTCTCATTTAGGCAAAAAAAAAGGGAAGAGGGCGCAAACTTGTGTTTGAAACACAGCCCATGTCTCTTTTAGCCCATAACTCAAGCTCTGTTTATGTTCACCCCATCACACTTACCCATCTCCTAGATTGATGATGTAAGCAACTGGAAGGCATGGAACATATTAGGACAGAGCATGGAGAGGGGCAGCCATACTTCTACTTCCCTTGGCTTGGTCCCAAATGGAAAAAAGGGGGGAAAAGAAGGTTTGGAGCCTGTTTTGGAAGAGGAACAAAGGAGCTTCCTTTGGTATGGTCTAGGCAGTTTTGGTCGCTTCATGGCTTTCAATCTCCCACAATCTTTCCTAGAGGGCCCAGGGGTGAAAAGTGAAGACAGATACATGTGTGTATTCAAGCCAAGATTTTAGAGGATGATTGCAGTTTTTGCCATGTTTTGAATTTTAGGGGATGATTTTTTAAGAGGCCTGCATGATAAATGTCAGTAGATGAATAAATCCTATGACCATAAAATGCAGTTGGAAGCTGTTATTAGACGTAGCAGCTCTTGAAGGCCTCATGATTGCAAAAAGAATTTGCTGTTAAGTTTTGGTGAAGACCAAAGGGGTCTAATAGAATAATCATTTAACCTCTCTGAGTTGAGTCAGGTTTAATTAGTTTGCCACCCTTGAAGTGATAAACATGCAGGCCTTCTTATTTGCTTGTGCTGCAATTTCAAGCCCCTAACAGCTTTTTGTGGGTGAATCCTCTTTTTTTTACGCTCTCCTGTAGAATGCTTAAACCATCTCTGGCCATGGACAGCTGTGCCACATTCTCGGCACAGCTGTAACTCATTTCCTGTTTCCATTTCGGATAAACTTACTCACATCTTTCACAGCTTTCACTTATAAAAACCACCGACTGTCTTTCCAAGCCGCCATCCCAAGAACTTGATATTGGTCAAACGGGAAGATTTGTGGGAGATAACAGCCCCTGTGCTCTCACCCGGCTGCACTCTTGTTCTCCTCTTTCCTCTATTATTTTAACTCGTTTATAGACTGTATTTACTTGTTCCATTTGCGAAGCATGAAGAATAAGTTTAGAAAAGTGTACTGGGGAATATGCTCAGAAATCAAGGGCAAGCTATGGCTTTTTTTTTTTTAAGGCTACATCTGACATCCATCAGCATGGAAATATGTTTTAATGGTCAGGCAGGCTGCAAGACATCAGTAAGCTGTTGCCTCACTTTTCCACCCAGGGACATATTGAGATAAGAAACAGTGACGGCATGTTTCATGTTCATGCTGCTGACACGTCTGTGTTGGAAAACTACAAGGAACAACCCTTCCATTTTGGGGCCAGCCGTCTGTGTAGTACAGTATTCTTATTCTCTGTTTTCCCTCATAAAACACTGTCTATCCATTAGGATAAATGCATTGACTCCCATCATAGTAGTTCCACTGTGAGCTGCTGACTGCACCATTAGCTGACAGTATGATTATGTGAACAACAGACCAAACAGTCTTCTGATCTTCTCTGTCTGTCCAGACGTTTGGTGATGTTTAAGAGTTTCTCCCCAGTGGTAATGGTTAGATAGCTTTTGTACCGGGGGCACTGTAGAGTTTCTTTATTTTCTCCCTCTGTCTGGATCTCAGGCCCCTGGGTCCTCCAAAGCTCAGAACATGTCTGTACTCAGATGTTTCAAAACACCAAACAGCAGAGGAAGAGAAGGAGAAGGAGGAGGCAGAGGAGGAGGAGGAAGAAGAAGGGATAAAGGAGAGACGGAGGGAAATGGGAGGAGGGTAAGGAATCCTCATAGGGACCAAGTGTACATGTACACGAAGACCAGGCAGAGAGACCCAACAGGGTCTGTAGACTTCTGATCTGAGGGCCGTTTGTGTGTCAGTCAGATCAAAGTCTTTTGAAGAGAAGGAGAAATCCCTTTACCTTCTCTGACTATGGCAACCCTCATTGGCAGCTAGGTAAAAAGAGGGGGATAATAACAGAGGCTGCAGTGAAGCGCTTCAAGTTGAGATGCTTTTCATTGTTTTTGTTACACTTCAGATAAAACATACATTGGTCCAAAGACATTTTCATCCTCACAGCCTTAGGTTTGTTTATTTTGATTTGAATTTATTAAATATGCACATATGGTGCTTCGTTAATAAGTATTATTGTTGACATCAGTTTGAAGGGATTAGGATTAATAAATACAACAACTGTAAACAAGTAAAACTGTTGTCTATGCTTTCATACCACACTGCTCTGATGGTTTAGCACAATGGATGTCTGCTATGTTTTTCCTTGCTAGTATGTAAATGTATTATTTCAAGATGATTTTTACCTGGATGTAATGTCTATACTCATCAGAACATTGCTGTCGTCTCTTTCCAGCAAGAAGACATCCACAGTTTAAACAAAGTCCCCTTAAACTGAGATCATCAAGGCAGGACTAGACAATACGGAAAGGAAAAAATAACATTTCATTTAAAAACAGAGTAAGCACAAATGACCCTGATGATAATTTTTTGTGTTTTGGATGGAAAAAGCTCCAAATCAGAGGCATTGCAATGTTTTCATTATAATTCTGATATTTTCTTCTCTACGTATGTTGTTACTTTAGTTTACAGGGTAATGCATAAAAAAATCTGTTCAGTACACAGTCACCCTACAGTGAGGTTATGCAGGCTTTGTTGCCACTTTCTCTCACACAGTCTGACCAGAGACAGCGCGGTTGCTGCTATCTTCCCCCTACATTTATGGTTATTCTTGAGTACATACTGTATCTTTATGACCTTTTGTTTTGATTTCAGGATTTTATGAATGTGAGAACGTGTGTTCTTGTCAGCGCTATCTTATCAGCTCAACACCTCCCTGTCGAGCTTAATTGGCTACTGATGAGGCTACACGACTGATCAAGTAATTAAAACAAGTCAAATGGCTAAATACTCATCACATGTCAATCTGTACCATGAACCCTGACAAATGTACAGTAGTGGCCACCTGGGGCAAGAGCAAAGCAGGGTGCAACTACGACTCACCAGGAACAAGTTGATCATACAGTAGGTCTATACTGCATATATATACACAGAGCTATTGGTTTCTGGGAGCGCCAGACAGTCCGTCACTCATACTCACCCCCTCATGCTGTGAACGTGTAGTGAGTGTATCCTTCCATGGGCCTGGCTGTTTAAATTAATTATTAGTTTTATAGCGAACCCTGAGGCCTTGCACAGGCAGCTAATCCCTGCAGACGGCTAATCCGACCCCGCGTTACACAAAATCAATGCTGGTCTTTGGTGTTGGCATGCCATCAGGGCACGGGGACACATGTCAGACAGGCCTCCTGATTTTTTCATGAGGTGTGTTTTTGAAGTAGTGAAGCCAGTGGAGGATGCTCGAGGTACCCTGAATTGAAAAGAATATCCGGAAGCGAGATAAAGCTTGTATGACCAAATTTCTCTTGGGGGGTTGGTGATGCAAGTGTGTGGTTTTTGTGCATTACTTTAACTTAGGGATGCACCGATTGTGAAATTCTGGGCCGATGCCGATACCGATGTTTAAAATAACAACTTGGCCGATGGCCGATGCCGATGTTTTTTCTTTTTGTTATTTATTCCGTCTTTGGTGCCACAGAAACATTAGGCTACTTAACTATTTTAAAAGTCTTTCAGCTCTTCATCATATTATTATTTAATGAGCACAAATTCAGTTAGACAAATTTATGAAACAAAAACAACCTTTAATGTCAATTTTTACTTGACATAACCTTAAAACACTTACAGTGGCCTAGAATTAGTATTAGAATGGTAAAAGTAGTAACAAAGTAACTAGCTATAGCATTACTTTTTTTTTTTAATAAAATGCTCAAATTACTTAGACTTCTCTCCCTAACCCCCTTTATCTGCAGTAACACAGAGACAGAATGATGAAAGGTTTTTTTTCCAAACGGTTGATGAACTAAAAATAATCTGTATAATGTACACTGAAAGAGGAACTAAGCAGGATTTCTCCCGTGGCTATGCTACATTTTTACCTCAATTAAAAAGCCCCAGAGTAATTGTGACAGCTAACTACATGACTTGTGACTGGTTACGAGTGAGAATGGAGGCTCTCTGCCTTCACCTGGCGTCTCTCTCGTTGCATCAGTGTAGTAGTCTACCTGGCCGCCCTCCTCCGGTGTCCGTGTCCCAGCTCTTGTCTAGACGCGCTGCGTAACGTTTATAACAGTTACGTAATCCACCGCTCCATTTATTGATTTCTCGCTGGCTTCGTTGTAAACACATACACGTGGCCCGGCGGAGGTTAGAAAAAAAGCGACCAGACGAGTTCCTCTCTAACGTGTATGAAGCCCATACAGGGGATTTAAATGACGAGGGGCGTTCAGGCTCCTCCGTTCCTCCGCTCGCCATGACCACACTGCACTTAACAAGTGTGTTTATTAAACATGCGCTCAACTTTTTTTTTCAAAAATCAATCCGTGGATCACATGTGTGCTGAACCGAAGATATTGATCCGAACAGATCACGGATCAATGATGATCTGTTGCAACACTAATATCTCCCCCCCCCAAAAAAAGGAAAAAAGAAAGGTTCCTCCCGAGCACAGCGTTCATGCGGCATTTAAAGAAACATAAACATCGGCCACTGCCATCGGTGAATGTCATCTTTTTTTGCCGATGGCCGATGGCAGTTAACGAGCCGAACATCGGCAGATGTCGATGTTTGGCCGATGCATCGGTGCATCCCTACTTTAACTGAAAATGGATGAGATCTTGGAGAAAACCCATGTTGTCAGAATATAGGACATGTATAAATTAGTGAAGGTCCATATTGAAAGCATAGATAAAATAAAAAGTAATAAAAAGTGCCCTCTCTTTCTTTCACTCTGTCTCTTTTCGAGTGGTAACTTTCCATTGATAGTCATCTTCTGGATGTTGGCTAGGTAGCGCCTGTTTGATTAGAAACATCAGTGACCTTCTGGCAACCTCCGCAGTGATGGATGTGTGTGGTGGATGAGTGTCCTGCAGTCATCAAGGATTTGAAGGGATTTTGTTTTGCCGTGACTGACTGCAGATCAAGTATTCTGAGTTATGTCATGCTTGGTCTTTCCCTGGTTTGGTGGCTGAGGATCAGCGCCTGTCTAGTCTTGCTGTAAAAATCAGTCTGTGCTATTTGCCTGGTAATTTGATGAAAAAGGGGATTGGAACCGTCATTTTGAAAATGTCAATTTGTGTCATTTTAGTAATAAATCTTTTCTTCTTTTTTTATGACCCAGGATGAGAACATCCCATTTTGTCTTGGTAATGATGCAGACAGTCTGTGTTTTGAGATCGGTTTAAAATCTTGTCAGATTTGATACACTGTCAAAATTGAAACCACCATCCATTTTCTTTGTCAGGGTTTAATACCATTCAGAGAAAATATGAATATTTCTCATTCCTCAGTCTCATTTCATATTCTCAACTGCCTGTCAGTAATTGGACGAGAGAGTGAGAGAGAGATGATCTGACCCAGTCCCCTACTTCTTTTGCACCTCTCATTCTGCCTATTAGTTTTGGATTACCAGCTTTCTCTCTCTCTCTCTCTCTCTCTCTCTCTCTCTCTCTCTCTCTCTCTTTCTCTGTCGCTCTCACACACACACACATACACACCGAGACTGGCAGCTGAAGATAATAGCTTTCATAATGTGTGGAGTTTCATTCCAAGCTCCTCTGTGTTTCTCTTTATGAGAGAACAAAAAATGTCAAGCCCAGTCAGTCTATTCATTTCCTCTATTGGGAGATTAATGAGAGGAACAGTGCTGTCTCAAGCCTTTTGTGACAGGCTTCAAAGTCCCTGTACAGGAGGACTCGTGTCTCCTTCGTCTGTGGAGTTCACACAAGCTGGCATTCATGCACGTTCACACTGTGGTAGTTGATTAGGGAGACTAGCACATGATCAAAAAATATATGCTACAATTATCCCCAGACTTCTAGCCCATTACACCGATGAAGTGATCAGGTATGATAAAAGGCTCATTCAGGCCGTTGTGGGATTTAAGTGAGGCAGCAAGTGATTTAAGTGTTTACAACATGGCACCTAAACACCAAATGTGGTTTGATGTGAGTTTGACTTCATGAAGTGAACCCTTTGTGTGCTTACTATGGCTCTGGTGTGTGTATGTGTGTGTGTGTGTGTGAGGTCATGTGTGTGTGTGGGGGTGTGTGTGACACTAATCAGGAAATGACATAGAAAAATCTTGTGTCTAGTCATGAGACCTGTGGGTTAGACTGTTCTTTCTTATTGAGAACACAAGGAGTCATTCATTGTCAGTAGTCGGGATCTGACTCCTGTCTATCACTCAGGCATTACATATTCTTTCAGTCTATCCAGTGAGTCATTTTCTCTATAACATTTGGACATCTTTTAATGTTATTTGATATGTTAACACTGGATACAGAAAAAAAAGATACTATGATTAACGTAAGGGTTGTAAGCTTGTCTTCTGGGGAAAAAACGTCATATGTAATATCTGTCCTGAAAAGAAAATGGAAATGGAGTGAAGGTGAACAATGCAAACCTCAGCAGGACCTCTGTATATGCGGTACCATGTGTAATAATGAAGTCCCATAACTATAAATCTACCTACATATGAAATCTTGAAAGCTGTTCCTCTGCTCCTCCGACCCCATCCAGTCCATGAAACACCAATAAAGACGCTTGTGACAGTGTGAGCTGTGCCAATTTCTTATCATATGACTGACATTGCAAACAGAATCAAACAATTATCTCAGCTATCAGAGCCTTTTTGCTTGAGAGCTCCTTTACTGTAAGGTTGACTCTGTTCATGCACTGTTTATCTACCCTTTGTCTTACATCTTCAGGAAAATAGGGAAAATGATTTCACTTATTTTGGCCATAACTCAAACAAAGTTCTAGTCTATATGTAAAGTTAAGACTAAAGAGCATGTAGCAAAAGAACAAAGAAATAAAGCTTTGCTAACTGTTTCTCCTGAAATTAAGTAAAGCTGGTGAAACATAGCTGCTCAAATGCATGTAAATATACTGTCACTCATTGTTCTCTTCTTGTGCTAATTTTAAAGTATCGGCTCTTGGAGTATCCAAATAGAAGTGCTATACATTCTGTCATTCATCTTCATAATTAATTTTTTCATTCTTACCTGATCACGTAAGTTGTCAGGGGTGAGACAGACACATCTGGATGTGACCCACACGTCTTTGCTTTGTTGAAATGGTGATATGCCACAGTATGCTACATTGTTTTCAGGCGTGTAATTTTATCTTTCACTAATTGCTCCTGGCCTTTGCACTATCACTATGAAACAAGTGTTTGCAAAACTGTGACAGTTGTAATGTATTAGATAATGTCTTTGTTGGTATAACCAACTTAACACTCAACTCCAAACCTCACATTTGGTGATAAAGATGAAAAACCATCAGGTTGCATTATTACAGAAAGTTAGAAGAAAGTAAAGGAGGAAAACTTTTTTTTTTGCTGTGCACAGCCAGCGTGGTGTATTTGCTTTACATGGCTTTGATTAAAGGTTTTGAGAGAGAGGAGACATTTCTTTTGCTTTATGGCTCTCTTTGCCAGCTTGGCAGCAGCACTAGCATTTAAATGCCCATTAACAACCTTTTAACTGTCAAGATCTTTTGAAATATGGATATTTGCTTTCCTCGCTGCTTCAGAGCCACCAAAATTACTTTTAATAGGACAAATGTTGGTATTAATATGTTCCTTCATGAGCACTAGGCTAGCCGCATGTCATTCTAGTGCGGAGGAGTTTGCCAATGATGTCTGATTAGGAGTGCAAGGGGAGATTAATAGATGTTTCTTCCCCTCATTTGTAATCACTCTTTTAGTGCATTGACTGACTACAGCATGTGATAAATAGAGGGAAGCCTCTGCATTTCCTGAGTGTGACACTATCTATCTACTCGTCAGCCCAGCTCTGTGTTGATGCGATGTCTCCTCTGACAGCACATCCAAAGTCAGCTGCCTAGTCCTGTGCAATTTCAGCAGCAGAGAGGAAGGTGTTTGGGATCTGCATTTTAATCCTGGCCTGTTTAATGTTTGCCCCCTGACAATCTGGGCCAGACATCATTTTAATGGTATGTACAGTGATAAAGCCAATAAAATGTCAGAATGATTGATAATCTGAGCATTATAGCAATATGACTTTCCAGTTCTCCTCTGCGCTCCAATGATGGTTTCCAAATTGAATTCTTTATGTGTGCGAGTGCGTGCGTATGTGTATGCACATTTACACTGTGTGCATGTGTGCGTTTTTGCTGATCCTTAGGTGAGAAGAAAACAGAAGAAATCTTGTTATTTTCTAGTGAATCAGTTTTCAGTGCTTATGCAATACATTATTTCCAAAATAACAAACCATATCGGCTGAATAGATTATCTGTGAATTTTTGGCCTGCTTACTGTGTTCGTCTGGAAAATATGGATTGGAGAGGGAGCAATTATAAGGAAGATTACCATATTTCTTCTGTTAAATAAATGGTATGAAATCGTGCTTTCCTCCGAGTGTCAGAAGCTGTGAATGTATGAACCAGACCTCTGAGACCGGTGTGTGTTTCATATCAAAGCTCGCTTATTTTTGTCCACTGGGGATGGATGGGAGGCGGGGGGAGAGGATGCCATTCATATCTCTTGACTTATGAACTTGTCTAAACACAGGTGGACATTGACATGCCACAGACGTTTGTGAGGCAATCAAATGTTACTGTTGCGTTTTGTCATTAGGCCTCAGTTTTGATTGTTATGATTTTTTAGGTTCCCTCAGGATGGAAACTGTTCGTAACATTAGAAGAGTAGTTTTCCCATTGGTGTGGTTTTCATACATTTAAACAATAACCTGTCTATTCTTTTAAAGCTGTGGGCTCACCTCAGTTCGTATGGATGAGATCAAATGGCTCTGGTTCATAGATTTATTGCTTGCTATTTGCAAACCAATAGCAATTGGTTTGAGATTGACAACACATGTAGGCCTGTCGTGCAGTCAGTGTCTCTATGGACCTATGAAACGGCTCCTTTTATCTCCAGCAAAGTCAGAGCAGTCCTGCCTCTGACTGGCAGTCATAGAAAGCTCTTTGTTTTATGTAAATGGTGATTGATGACATGTCTGGCATAGCCTGCAGTTTTTGACAAAAAGTATTGATGGCTGCTCTCAGTAAAGTGTTAGTCCAGGTGACAGAGCAATCCATTTTAAGATGAATGGGAGAGAGAGAGAGTGAATAAAAGTGAAAGAGAGAGACAGAGAGAGAGAGAGAGACTGAAACAGCAAAGTCATCAGCACTTTCAGGAAAGAGTTATATATTGGTAACCCTAGTTCCATGATCACTGGCTTTCAAGTGGAAAACATGTGCACTGCGATCCCATTTTAGTTAATGTGTGTCGTGTGACAATTTTAGCATCAATACAAAGCACCACAGTGCTCTATGTCAACAGAAACGGAGTGTGTGTATCGACATTTTGTTGCCAATAAGAGCACGGCATCATGCATTATCATTTTCTGCTGCTTCAGCTGTCACTTGAGGACCCAGTCCTTTTTTCTTTGTTCTGTGTCTGTCCTCAATCAGTGCAACAGTAGATCAGAGAGGGCTGACCTATCACAGAAAAAACTAAAAAGCCTAGTGGTGAACCATGATACTACAATAAAAGCTTTGTGTGTGCATTGGCAAAATTGACATACAAAAAGGGGGGGCCGGATGTTTATTTCTTCAAGTTTATTCTCTGCAAAATATACAATAGCAGACTACATTAGCTCCAGTCATGTGAGTCGTGTGACTTCCCAGGTAACTAATGTTATCTGCAGATATCGGGCAGATGTTTTGAAACCTAAGAAGTGGGAGCAGATAAAAGGCTGTGGACTGTTCTGCTCTGTCCGTGCTGCAGCTTTATTGCTGAAGTGGGTTACTTCATTTTTTTTTTTTAGATTAACTATCTCATGGTAAAATTATGTGTAACAATGACATTTATGATGGTGGTGCAGGTCTTGCAGCCTACTTTGTATTTTTACAAATTAACAAAATGAAACATTTAGCTAAATTTTAGGATTTTCAGACATTAAGACTATGTTGATTTGGATGTGTACATACAATAAGAGGAACACTTTCTGCAGTCTCACTACTGATGTTTTTGTGCTGATGCCTAAAATAGGCCCCTCAAAAATGTACCCTGTAAATGTAAGTAGTAAATGAAAAAGCTCTTGTCAAAATATACCTGTCTGTCAGTGAAGGCTCGTTTGGTGCCTGTGGGAGCATTTACAGCCACTGGATTTGTTTGAGTTAGATAATGGGTCCATGATCCGCAGGGGCAACTCCGTCCCCTGCACTCCATCTCCTCTCTGACTTTGGGATGATGAATGTGAATTTACATTTGCACTATATGCTTTTACACTCGGCTGTAATGTAATTTCACTAATGGAGCCACTATCAAAGAGAAGTTTACTTTCGGATCTACGGTATGTAGTAAGGAATGTTCAAGGGATGAGCAGGCCAGAAACTGTGCATAGCAGACAAGTCAGCGAAAAACAAGTCTGCGATTGTGAAGAAAATCTATAACAAAAACAACTCTGAAATGGACCCAGTGCTGACGTGTGTCTGACAGAACCAGATTTAACAGATGCTTCAAGGGGACCTTAACCCATGAAATCACGCTGTCCTGCATCCAGAGCCCCACCCTCTAACTGCTGTATAAATAGATTCTCGTGACAGGGTAATTCATCTCTGGCCATGAAAACATCAGCTTTAAAAGACAGCTCGCTGAGACCCCGCGCTTGTTAGGGGCCAGATCAGCAGCCCAGATGCCTGGGATGTAAACTCATGAAGAGAAGATTAATTTATCTGTCATCCCTGACTTTGACAGTTGTTGTAAATTTGACTCTGGCCTCTGCACACGGAAGAGAAGGGAGGGGTTGAGGGGGGAGGGGGGAAAGGAGAGACGAGTAAAGATATGGAGAGGAGTGTGAAGAGGGAGGATGGCATTAACAAGGGAGGGGGCAAGGTAGGGGTGAGCGTGCTTCAAAAATTTCAAACATACGATATTGACAAGAGAACTCACTCACTCTCTGCTGGTGCACACCTGGATTACATCTGCAGCCCACCCCTTCAGATAATGTGTTGGGAAACCTATTGTTAGGAGAATGTTTGGCAGTGATTTTTAGCTAACCTTCGCTGCCCCTCTCCTTTTTTAAAGCACCCTTCCTCTTCACCAATTTTTCCTCTACCACTCTTTTCAAGATGGTGGCCACATAAGGCACGCAGGAAAATGAGTAGTGGTGGTGTCAGGGAAGCCATTTGGGGTCTGATTGATGGTAGCAGGCGAACCACAGCGGCCATGTTCTCTGATCTCCCTGTATGAAAGCCATGCCTGGCGCTTTCTGAGAAACAGGAGAAGTTTTTTTAAAAGTTAATGCTGCTGCCAGACACATTGCATTAAATTTCTCATCATATCTGTGTCAGTGTTTCAGAAAATAGATGATGAATTGGGATGCATGAAATGTTTATCATTTGAGAAGATGATGATCTGGCCTTGGAGGAAAAATGGGGGGGAAATGGTCACAGCGGTATGGATAATGTACTGTATTTATTTTTTGACTTGAATTAATAATTGTAATCATAATTCTGTTGGCATAGATGGATTAATAAGTATTGGGTTTTATTTTCATGTCAAGGTTTGTAGATGTAGGCTGAATGATTTACAGGATATAGCCCAAATCACATAATTGCACAGTTTGCACTTCATGGAGTACTACAGAATAGTAACTGACTGTTTTTAATGTTTTGTGTCCAACTTTTTTTTCCACAGATTTTGATGCCAGTAGAGCTGCCCTTTTTTATTTTTAGGATTTATAGAGCTACAGATGTGGATGTAGTTATGGCATTTAGCGTAGATGCAAAGCTGGTGCTGTCAATAAAGCACCCCCCTCTGGGCTTTGGGTCTGCATAACTATTATGTCTTCTCTTTGGTCCATTTGACCCCTCTCTCTTTCTGTAGGCCTTCCATGAATGCCACTGTATTTGTAGCAAACATCCTATCAGCTGACACACACAGTACATGATTAATTTATTTTCTCTGAGCATTTTAGCTCTGAGCCTTTACTTTTAAATAGTCCCCCTCCTGATTGGATTTGTTGTATGTCTGATCAGCACGAGTTTATACATGGAGTCTAGCGTTAAAGCAAATCAGTTAAATTTGGTTATGAGATATCAGCACCTCCTTATATGTCTGATTGGACCTAGGGGAAGTGACAAATATAGCCCAGGAGATCTTGAGCTTTTATTGTGGATTAGCATGCTAATAGGCTTTCGCCTTGATTTGACAGAGCTTGCTTCCCCCTGGAGAGGGACAGCCTCGAGCCAGGGAGAGGGGTTCTGTATGGGGGTAAGCAGGGAGAAGGAGGGGTATAAGAGGGAAGAGAAAAGGGAAAGCGGGTTAAAAAAAAAGGAGGGGGTGTATTGGTGGGCAGGCGCCAGGCGGTGATGGAGGAGGTTTTGGGGAGTGTGGAAGATATTGCCAATTAGCATGTGGAAGAAAAAAGGTTCTGACAGGAGTGGTAACCCAGTCATGATAAATATGGTGACTTAACAGTCTCTCCTCCTCCCACCCTTTGTCTGTCAGACCCCACAGCTGTGGACTTAAGAACTCTTTTCACCTAAAAGGAAATCAAAAGATAATCCCAAGTTTGATGTTAGGAGAAACTTTGAGTCGGAGGGGAAAAGGGGTCACCGGTGTATAGGGCAACGGGTTTAAGCTGTAAACCCTTCACAAAAGGTTCTGACAGAGCGAGTTCCTCCCAATCTCTCTGAGTGTATTTGGAAACTTCTGAGCACCTTCTCTGTGCATGACTAAACCTACAGAAGAATAGACAGATAAGGGAACTCATGGGCTTAAAAGCAAAAGTTTAATTTCCCTACGAAAACAAACATCTGGTATCAATCAACAAGGTGGAATTGAAATCCTCTCACCTGTTCCGTGTTTGTCAAAATTCCCGTTGATGATGTAAACAGCTACCTGGATTTGACTGACACTCCTCTCTCGTAGTTTTGTCAACATCAATTGTTGGTATTGTTGAGGGTTTTGGCATCTTATTCCAAGAGGATAATGAAATTAACTGAAGATTTGTCTGAATACACTGTGGAAAGGCTTGATTCAGCTCTTTTCCCTCCTGGAGTTAATATAGAGAGATGTTCTTGAGAGTAGCTAAAGCAGAAGACTTTAGTAAGTGAACTGGGGCATATCACTTTGCTGTGCTGTACATTTTCATTGTCTCGCATTGACAAAGATGAAGGAGACAATGGAACCAATCAGCCATTTAACCTGTTAAGCATCTTGCAGGGGTTTCACATTTTTCCATTTGTATTGTGTCTGTGGGCTGGTAATATATTAACATTTAGCCAACACATGAGAATTCTTGTCTTAAGCTATCAAAGTTCCCCCTGGTTTTACTTAGCACATACAAATATTTCCTATGACCAAGTTTCTTTTTATTTCAAACTATATAACATACATATGTAAAAGTCATTAGTCCAATTTTGTCTAAGCAAACCACATAAAGCTCGACCATCTCTTGACCGCCTTTCGTTCCAAGGACAAAGCTGCAGTACATTAGCTGTCTGTGTGAGGAGATAATTCCTGTGCTGATGATGGCAGCTGACCTTGAAGAGCTTAGATGACAATAACCTTGCTATCATCCCTTGAACCCCAGTTCCCCCAACTAGGTGCACATGTACACACTCAGGCACAGAGACACACACACGCTTACTTTCAGATGCATAAACACACACTGCATATGCCATATTTTACTCACTGAAACCCACACAGCAAATGACCTTTCCTCCCTTCCCTGACAGTTTCATGCAACTGGCAGATGCAGTATTGCTTTAGAGCACATTTGCTTACCATAAGAATGTAATTTTCAGTGATAAGGTCCTGGAACTTGGCAGGGCCTGTGGTGTGGGGGGGGGTCTGTCGTTTTGTGCCAAAGCTCCAGTCCTGGATGATCCAGGGGCTTGCCCTGAGGGACAGCTCGGGGCTGAGAGGGCCAAAGTTATGTCATCCTGCGGAAAAATGATTAATCTCTCCCTGTCTATCCTTCTAGGAGGAAGGATGCACAGCAAAATGCAGTTGAGAAAGTGTCTCAGTGGAGCACATGTAAATTTAATTTTTATTCATTAGGCTCTTGCAAAATTGCCTCATCATTATAATTTAGGGCGTTACTGAAAATTCAAAGAAGAGAAATACACATATCAGTTTAATTTTGTAAAGAAACACATAATATTTGTATCTGAGTTTTTTGTTCAGTTCTCATGGAAGTGTTCAGCTGCGCATGGGGGATCTCTGTACCCTTTAAGGAGCCATGTGCAGTGCACATAAAGTACCCAGGGTTGATATCAGAGCAGAGAGACTCAGCATAAATACCCAGGTCAGAGCTGTCAGCCAGAACACTTCTCCTCGTAGTCCGTCCTCTCTTTTTTAGTTTTAAGCCACTCATCGTGGGCCGCGTGAGAGAGGCACACAGATACCGGAAGGAGGAAGCATGGTATAGCACAGTAACAGATTGGAAAGAGCAAGAAAAGTAGGAGAAAAACATACTCTGAAGTGTGTGCGAATCCATAATAGCACCACTTAATGACACAAACTGTAATCCCTTGCTGTCGGAGAGAGGCTAGGCTTCCTCCGAGCCTCAGACGGCCCTCTGTTACAAAACAGAAGACAGTAGGGCTTTGACAGCTCCAAGTGTCTAGGGCCAGGGATATAATTGATAGCAGGCTGCCTGCATCCAAGGTCCTTTAGCAGTAATTGCAAGCAGAATCTGACTCTCTGATCTCACCAGTGGTATTGGCTATGCCAGAACAGCCTGGCTTTGACAGATTGCCTTCCTGCAGTAATAACTTAGGCATGTTCCCTGTTTTCTCACACAAGGCCATACAGCGCTGTCTCTACCACAGAACTAGCCCAGAATCGTCAGTGATTATTTTAGATGTGTATTTTTCTTTTAGCTCTTGGCAGATTTTTCTGACAGGACGCTGTTCGAGTAATGGTTTTGCCTGCAGCCAACTGCCCCGTACATTGTTTTCCACTGTGAGTTATTTATATATTTATTTTTATTTATCTTCAGAATAAAATGAGTATTGTCTCCGTGTTAACATAAACTTGCGAGACAGAAAGCAGTCAGTGGAGCTTGTGAAAAACAAATAGATGTAATGGGATTCTTTTATTTCTAATTGCCTTGTAAAATCAGACATTTATTAGCCTTAAAAGGAATGTAGTATCTGTGACTGATCAACTGTGCTCCAAAAATCTTTTAGCTAAAAAAAGGAAAGAGGAATTTCCAAACACTCTCCGTTGCCATGGTTCTTGCCCTGAATGACAGCCTGAAGGCTTTATGGCCTTTTGAGGGATAGTCCTCTTCCCCTTTCCCCTCCCTCATCTCCTTGTCTCCTCTCCCTCCTCCCCTCTCGCTCTCAGTGGCACTCTTCCATGCTCACTGTCTGCACTGTAAAGCACTCAGGGATTTATTGTCAGCTGGAGTTTCCTTGATGGGGTGTAATAATACTGTGCCTTTCTCACCCGCTAAGGTGGTAGAATCCCCTCCCTCTGCCGATGAGAGGACCCCCGCGGGCTGCCCTGTGTGTGCCTGTGTTCTGTGGCAGACTTATAAGCCTGGCAGCTCCTCCCCATGGCTGTCCAAACAAGGTTTCTCAACAGGCGCCCACATCAAAAAGAGCAGTGTATGGGGGCTGCAGGAAAGTGAAACGGCAGGATGTTGCCTTTAGTTATTTATTTATCTGGCTTTTCACAAACAGAAGAAAAGAGTTAAAAGCATGTGAGCTCTTTTGGCATGGTAAGGTTTTTTTTTTTTTTTTTTGGTTTTGCTTTTGTTTAATGTTTTGGCAGTGAAACGGTGAATTCTTGCTACTGCTAATTACAGTTGAGTAGTTTTGTATTCGAAGTTGCCAGAAATCATCCCAGACAGGACTGATGAGTGTAAACACTAAACTGATTTCTGAATGAAAATCATTAGAGGAGTTGAAGTGTAAATAGACACGATCCCCATGACACCCTGCAGTAGGAAATTGTGATACTGTGGTTTAGTACTTTACTGCCAATGTCTGCCAGTTAATCTAATTTAATCTTTAAATAAAGGCTTAAATCGATGCCAATAAACATTAGTAAATGAGTCTGGGAATAACATGTGGGAAAGATATCAAACACAATGTGAGCAAAGTTAAAAGTCCCTAAATGCCTCAAAGCGTACTCACAGCTCAGCAGGCGAGCTGCAAAGGCGGCAGCTTGATAATATAAATAGAAACTCCCTTCACAAACCCGCAATTAATAAAAGATCCTTTGAGTGATCCTTGAACAGGGGAGGATATGAGCAAGCAGTCAGTCGGGTCAGGGTGGGATAAACTGGTCCCAGCTCCCTGTCTTCTGTGAGAGCTTGGTGGCAAGATAGATGGGCGCGTCATGCTGCTTTGAATGTCTAAACATAGACGTTTTAGAGGTGGACGCAATGTGAAAATGTAAATAAACTTTATAGGAACGTGGGGTCAGGCTGAGGTTGGATTTATGGTTTTGGCATTCACCCCTAGGCTCATCCGTCATCCCTTGGCCCTACCAAGCCCCTCTGTCCCAACTCCTCCTTCTTGAGCCAAGTCCCTCCCTTGCCCCCACCCCGCACCCCAGATCACAAGACCCTCAGCTGAACTACAGCCGACCTGCTGGATCCAAGGCCAGCTGGGCTTCAGATGCCATAATAAGAACCATTCAGTGCCTTTAATGATTGTGTGACTATTGGGCAGACCTTTTTATCACCCTTTCTCTTCGGTTATCTTTTTTTTTTTTTTTTATCTTTCTTTATCTCATTTCCTCTTAATTTCTTTGTTTCTCTGTCCTCCTTTCTGACACCTTTTGATATATGTTTTTGTGTGTGTTCAGGCTGAAGAGAGAAGTTTGCATCAGTGTTTTTGGACATCTTGAGGGACATGTGGAGTTTAGGCTGTCTTCCCACTGGAGCGGTGTCACACCAGAGTCTGTGTTCACTTATTTACAGCACCAATGCTTGTCATGCCAATGTTCCCGAATTATCAAGACATAACAGGGACTCTTGTCATCAACTATGATCTCAGTAAGAAACATCTGACTCTTGCTCTGTTGCTGTTTTGTTTTCCGTAAATAACAGCTGGTAGAAACAAATTACAGCATTTTATCTCATGGTATGCTGAAGTAAATTGTATCTGTTTTGTAAAGGTGATAATGTTATCATCATTTAAAACAGTAAATTATAATTATGTGTAGTGGTGGTAAAACAAAGCATGCACCTCTTACCTCTGATTCTCTCTTAACACTGCTAAAATGAACTGCAGAATAAATATTAAGCGCCATTGAGCTGTCAACATTTGGTGTTGGCATCAAAATTCTTATCTTTTATGCAAATGATTGTAATGCACAATCAATTGTAAAGGCTGTGGTGTGTTCTTCTTGAAGCTAAAATTATTTACTGGAGCCAGACACAGATTATGTGCCCCTTCTGATAAATGTGCAAAAGTTTAATGAGGGATGAATAAAAATCCTGTTCAGCTTTACACATTGCACTTCATTCAACATGACTTACTGGAAACAAATCCTCAGATGATGTACGGCAGTGACAGGCAAACAATCCTCTGGTACCTTTTCAATAGCTGGGTTTGTGCACTTGTCCCGGCATTAGAATATGAGAGGACACCTGCCTTAAATGACTGAGGGTCAGCTGGGAACCACTTTGATCTGTGTGACAGTTTGACTGCCTCGATGGGAGTGGCACTGATAATCCCTTTGCTTAACTCATGCTTTTTGGCCCAGCCGGGGTCCAGTCCAGGGATAAAGCAGTGGGCTAAGTCTTAATCAAACAGCAGGGTCGGTGGCTGCATGAAGGGAAGGGTCTTTGAGGGTTAGAGTGCGGAAGGGCACATTTAGGACAGGGATGAATACACACAAATGGAGGATTAGAGTGTTTTGCCTACTTGCAAATAGAAGAGGTTTTAGCAGGCAGTTCTCCAATACTGAAAGAGTAAGTCAGTGAGTTTAAGAAAGCAGGCAGTTGTTCTCTCCCCAACAGACCTGAGTTCATGAAGCCAGTCATGATCTACTCTGCCAACAAAAATATGCATCTGCTGCGTGCTGTTGAACACTGACTTTCTGATAATTGTGGCAGTAAATCTTAGTTTAATGACCCATGCTCGTCCGCAAAAACACATATTAACAACTGTCAGATTGCATGCAAACAGTGCAGTTTCACATAAAACAGCCAGCTTTGCAGATTCACTCCGGTCCCACGTCATTGCCTATAGCGATCTGACACCAATCACAACACAGCAGTAAACAAGCATAAGAAGTGTCATCGGTCAGCTATGTGATTCCTGTTTAACAGTGGGAGCATGCCGAGCCTAGCATAGATGAGTTGTAACGGAGACACTGGATGACCTCTGTGCTGTTATCACCTGATCTGCCTTGCATTGTTCCTTAAAGTAACGCTTAACACAGTAACGGTGAGAACAGTGTTTGTTGGATCAGTTTGTTTTCATCTTAATGAATTGTTTACAGGAAGTATGAGTGTGGGAGGGGGCTGGGTGGGCTGCAGCAGCTGTAATAGGCACATGTCAGCAGCATGTCACGTTTCATTTTTGAATTTAAAGAATGAAACTGGTACAATTGTAGAGGACTAATCATCACAACCATGTTTACAGTCATGAAGAATTCTGTCCTGCTTTTACCTGCCATGACAGAGAAGCCATCATCCCCATAAAAATGAGAAAGACAACTCATTTAGAATTATAAACCCTTTTCTCTGTTTGTCACTTCTATTGATTTTCCTCTGCCCCCGTCTCTCATAGTTTATATCTAGCTATAAGATATACTCCTGAAGAGGATTTATTGCAGCTATAGGCCTTGCCCGCCAGGTCTGCTATTACCAACAGATGAAAGGCTGGGGGGGGGGGGGGAAGGCAGGAGGACTACAGCAGTGTGGTATTGGATATTGTTTAAATACCGTAAAAAGAGCCTGCTCATTTACCCAGTGAGAGCCGTGAGAAGCAGACTGATGTGATAATCCTGGGAGTAGCAGGTGGCGCTGCTTTAATGTTGGTGTAAAACAAAATTGCACTTTTCCATTTTCAATACACTCTTTATAATCTCTAAATGAGACGATTGATCGCCCGTTGGCAAGAAAATGGTATCACCAGCTTTTATTCAAAGTGGACCTGAGGAGAGGATGATGGTACACTGGCAGCAAAGGGAAAAAAAGAGCCATATTGTCTTTTTTCTGTCTCTATCCCCTATCTATTTCCCTCACCCTCTCAGACTGGGCTGTCAGGAGTGAGGAAGAGGAGGAGGAGGAAGCAGGCCTTTTTTCTTCTTCCCCCACTACTTCCGAATTACCTGCTGGGTCCGAGCTCTTTTATGCTCTTGTTGTGACAGGTAGATTTATAAGGCTTGAAATTTGTACAAATCAGTTGTCATTCAGCGGCAGCTGTCAATGTGTCAAGCTGTCAGGGCCTGCTGTGAGGGAGATGCCTTAGGGGGCTGAGCGAGGGGGCAACCGCCCAGAAAAGAAAATGAGTTCAAACAGACCTGAGAAGCTCCTTTATTCCACAGGCCTCCCTGCCCCTGCGGAGACGCCATCGATTTCTCTTGATGTTGAGCAACAGCGTGCCCAAAAATGACACGCCACACCGCGCTCAACCCAGTCAGGCTGCGACACGCCAACACGTGCTGTGCCCATCCCCTCAATCTGCAGACATCTCTCATTCTCTACTAAATGACTGGAAATATGTAATCTCTCTGAGGAGGGAGAACACCAGAGTTGTGTTTAGAGATTGTTGGCAATGGCTGTCGTGTTTTTATGTACTGCTTAAGTAGCTGAAATAGAAATCTCTCAGAGGAGAATGACAAGCATGTTTAAAGACTGTTGTCGATTGTTGTCTTGTTTGCTTGTTTTCTCTGGCCTTGTCTCAGCGTGGACCTGCCTGTGTGTGATTGGCGGGCCCACTGGGGCAGTGATGGGCATGACAGCCTCTCTCAGTCAGAGGACCCCAGGTGACACACACCTTCTCCATCCTCTATCCTTCTACACAGCCTTCACAGAGAAATGGGAAAGACAGGTGCTGCAACCAGTGTGAGGTGTGTGGAAACAAAAGACAACAGCTGACAGAGAAGCTGTGCCATGCGGCAGCAAACACGCCGAAGTGTGGGATGACACAAATATGCTCATATTTCTCTCATACGCGTCTTTGTGGGATTATTGGTGCTGCTGTCACATTCAGTATGTGGGAGCAGATGGAAGAGAACAGGTTATTATTGATAACACATTATTAGCACACTGTCAAGTCTGTGATTTGATGCCCATTATCACTGTCTTAGAGTTGAAGTAGTAATACAGTAAATATAATAATTCATATAGAAAATAAAGGTTTTTGTTGTGTGGATGTATTTTTATAGTCATTGTTATGTGTGCATCGCAGTGGAAGTTATTTTTTCGCTTCTTTTTTAATTCAGTTGACTTATTCCTTGTGAAACACATCTAAAATGTGTCATACATCTCCATTTTGTGTAAACATGTTTTTTTCTTTCTCACTAAACACTAAAATCATTGTGTGCACAGGCTGTTTCCACTTAATGATGTTGTCACATTTGTTGTCAGCATTTTGCAGTTGTGAAACAGTACATGATGTTGATATTCAAGGTTTTTGTCACCTTGCCCCTCCAATTTAATGACAACAACATTTTAGGTAAAAAAAAAAAAAACGTCTCTCAGCGGAACAGAAGTGTTTACATCAGGTGTAGCAGCCAAGTTTGTTTTCACACCCTTCGTGTCTGTGTTTGTTGTGTATCACAGCCAAACACCCTCCCGTGAGATGGGTCAAGTATGGCCTGCTGAATCTTATTTTGAAGTTTTGACCAAAGCTTGAGGTTTTGAAAGCACATGAAGGCTGAGAGTAAACATGAGGGGAGGGATTTGGATTCTCCTTTGAGATCTGGTTAATTTGAAAGCTGAGGACTCAATTTCTGTACATATCATACAGGACTACTAATCTGGCTTTAGTCCAAACCTCCACCTAAACACAGACATAGACATGCATCAGAGCTGCATGGCTACACTGTAATTAGCCTGATGAGGTTTGGGGGCATAATCCTAACAGATTTATCATCTCCACCTGGCAAAGCAGGGTCCCAGAAAGAAAAGGTGTCATGGGACACGGTTTGGAAGGTGACACTCGCTCAACAGCCCTGCAACAAGGGGTGAAATATTAATCAAAGTTTTCCATGCAGTTATTAACAGCTGCTGGCCTTGGCCTCTGTGTGGATCTGGGTATGTGTGTGTGTGTGTGTGTGTTTATTGTGTGGCAATGAGCAGCAAGTTAGTCCACAGAGAGATGAGTGTGACGTGTCTGAGTTTGTCTTGTAAAAATGCAGCTGTCCAGGACATGACAGCTACAGCGTTCGAGGGGCCATTACGGGGTGTAGAACATTTCCTGGGAAATGGCTTGAAAAATGACAATACAGCCTGTGCAATATTAATTGCTACACAGTCACCATAAATAAGTCAAAAAGCTTTAAGAGAGGTACAAAGTACTGTACTGTGCTGGTTATCCATTGATCATAAAACAAGAGAACAACATTAAATCTTATGCATCAATAATTTTTATTGTTTTCTTAGTAGTTATATACAATTTTATGTCTGTGCTGTGTCATTATATTTCACTCGCCTTACTGTGGGCTATTGTTTTACTGTGTAAACTGCTGCCTGTCTAAGCTCTGTAGTAACATTTTGACATTGATTCTGTGAATCTATCCCTCTGTCCTCTGTGACCCTTGTGACTCTACCTTGTTAAATGTTGGGTATTTGTACTTCAAACGGCCAGCTTTGGTTTGCAAATGAAATCCTAAATGTGCTCCACAACTCTGATTTAGTTGCAAATTAACAGGTCATTGTTAGGAAGCCGTTGGTGCATGTTTGGCAAACCGTTTTCATGTAATGAATAGCTTACACATGTCGTCAGTCTAAAAGGCAAGGACAGTGAAAAGAAAGCCATTTAATCTTTACAATTTACAAAAAAGGACTAGAAAAGAATAGTCATTGTATTAGATACTTTACACGATCACTTGTGACTTTAGTAATGTCACTGAAGTCAGTTTGTGTGTTTGCAGTTTTTTTCCCGATTAAACAAGTTTAAAGTTGGTTAAATCTTATTATTATATTAGTCTTTCATATCTATTAAAGTCACATTATTATATTTTTAAACTGTGCAACCAAAACATTTCCACAACATTAAGATTGGAAATAATTTGATTTTACACCAAATAAAGTTAGATCAGAGCACAAGAGCCAGACTTTTGTTGTTTATATAGCTCTGTCTTTTCCTTCCTTTCTCCCTGCACATAAAAAGAGAGTTGAGAGGTAAACACTGCAGCAGAGCAGTTTGTTCTGCAGTTATTGTTTTCATGTCTTGTTTCCCAGCAAGCTTTTGTCTGATTTAGTAACAGGCATATGTTGTTTAATAGGAAATTAATTCCCACCCCCACCGTCTATCCCCCAGTAAATCAGGCATGTAAACCAAAAACCTGAACACGGTGACTAATTAGAATCAAAAGGGCTGGGATCCATAATGGGCCTCCTTCACTCAAAACACTACTCTATAATTGGCCATAAATAAACCCTTGCTGTTTTTGTGTGAGCTGTAAACAGCTGAATGCTTCAATTAAGCAGAAATATACCTGCACCATGTTAAATGTAGGGTGCTTGGGAGCTGCTGACATATGGATATGATCTGTGCCCCCCCACCCCCCCACTTCAATTCAGGCCTTATTTTGTGGCGTGCGTGAGAAGCACAGATAATTTCTTTTTGCCGGTGTAATATTATAGTGACTCATAAATAGATGGTTACCCTTTTGGTACTAAAAGTTTTCATTAAAGACGCCTGAGTTTTGTTATTGACACCACGGGTTGCCTATGCAGGGAAACACAGTAAAATTTATCAGTGCTCTTTTCCTCACCTAATAAATCATCTAAACAGGGCAGACCATATGGCAGATAAGACCTTGGAAATGTGGCTTCGGCATGCGAAGAGTCAAGTTGCTTGAAATCAGGAACGATCACAGACTGCTCTCTCCCTTTCCCCCTCTCTCTTCCTCTCTCACAGAATATCTCCCAGTTATTTTACACGCCATTTTCTTGTTCACCTTATCACCTCTTTGTCACTTGTTTTTTTTTTTTTTTTTTACTTTCCCCCAAGAAGAAAGAGAGAAGCAATTCCTGTGTGTAAAGGACTGGGAGTAGATAACTCTCTCTCTCTTCGTTCTCTCTGTTTCTCCCTCTCTTACTCTCACTTCCACCACCACCACCACCACCACCACCTCCTCCTCCCCCCTCTTCTCCACCTCTCTCCCCCCTCTGCCGAGAGGGTCCTGGGAGGTGCATAGACTGATGGGAGAGGATGATATATGTAGCGTCTGTGTCCCGGCTCTCCTCTGGCCCTTTGTCATTAATCATAGCCATTAGCTTTTCTCACTGCAGCCTTGTCTGTGCACTGCTATGAAAAAGAAGCCTTTTCTCTCATATCCCACACCAAGAGAGCCTGCTAATACTTCTGCCTCACTGTCACACGGCTGCATTTTCAGCACACAGCAGACAACTATTGTAATGTAGAAAATGGATATTATATCCAACACATGTGATTCTTCACCAGGCAGTGCAGGGAAATATGGGAGGAATTATTGAGTGGCTGTGAGGTAGAATTGATCGTCAATATTGATTTTTGCCGATATACTTTCTCTCTTTCTGCTCTGTGTACCTTTTGTTGGTATTTTCTCTGCCTTTTCGGAGTAGTTTTTCTTGCACAATATATATTGACTGTTAGAATACTCATTTAGGAAAAAAACCAAAACAAAAAACAACACACTTCAAATGTGACTACATCTGTTTTGGACTGGTTTGAACTGGACCACGATGGATTTGGCTTTGTGGAAGGCTGTAGAGAGTCTGTTTGGACGGCCAACGTGTGAGCTAATGAGAATAAACAGCTGGCCACTGTGGTGACCATCTAGTGTAATAGAGATGTATGGCCACTGGCTCCTGCACGCCTACTCCTCCAATCCCCAAACTGTGCCTGACAGATATACTAAAGCCTCATCAGTCTAGCCCAGTCACACCAAACACACACACACACACACAAACACATTTACCAAGCACACATGCTTTTGCATCATACAGGAACATACACATGCACACAGACCTAAATTCACAGGCAGCATAGCATAGCAACACAGACCTGCTGCAGTCACAGTTCATGTGTCCGTTCACACAAACACATACATACACACGCATACATACACACAGGCACAGAGCCAGCACTTTCCACATTAGAGACTCAACCCTCTTTTTCTCATTTCCCTAACTGTATCATCCATACTGTACCTAATGAAATGATTGCAAGTAGTTATTGCTGACTTATTATCTAGACACACAGCTTTATCAAAGTGCTGCATTGATTTAGTGGACTGTGTCGCCAAGAAAACTCCAGGGATATTTCATTTGCCTGGCTACGCCATAATAATGGGACCCATCCCAGTATGCATTATGCATAGATAGACCATAGATAATTCAAACAGGAGGAACACATGCGTTACCTCGGTGCTGTAACCTCCCAGTCTCATACTGTCTATTATATTAGGTTGCGGTGTTGTTTGTTTTGCGCTGCACTGGGATCCCATTACAGTGAAATGATAAGAACCTACAGTGCAGCCGGCAACATGTACAAATTTGTGTCATAGTTTTCAGCTTTGATAAATCCCAAACACCTTATTCAGCAGGTATTTGTGCTTCCTCTCATTTGACGGTGTTTTGTCCTCACAAAGAGAGAGCTAGCTCCAGGTGGCTCTGTGCCTCCCCCCAGGGTTTGCGGAGTGAGATAAGCGTTTGTCTTTCCCATTCTAAAGTGGCTCCTGTTAAGCCCCATACCTGGAAGATGACTGATTTTGACAATGCAATTTACATCTCTGTATAAAACAATCTCACACTGCGCCTGCAGATTTACACCGGATTAAACTGTTTGTCTCCGTCACGGAGTAACCACACAATCTATCAGGGCCCCTGTACCTTTTCCAATACCACATTCCCCCTCTTGTCCCTAGAGAGTAGAAAATTGATCCAGAATGCAGAGCGGGGGCCTCCCCCTTTAAAATTGCTACAACAGCTTTGCAGGACCTACAATTATTGAAACATGCAGATGTCAGTAATTTCAATAAAACTGATATGGTAGTAATGAAAACATCTGACTGAGGGGGCGACGACTGCAGGATTTATGGCTGCATTAGAGGAAAAAGGCTGAGGTGACAGTTTTGCAGCATTGCTTGACACTCCCTTGTTTCACACGCATTAAAGGCGCAGATCAATTAGCGTCCGACGCAGTTAGCTTTGCCACAGACAGTCCTTTTTACGGCGACATGAAAAATGCATGGGTTCCTGGGAGAGATTTTGGAGCCATTAGCTGTCCCCATCCCTGCATGGTTTCATGTAAGTGTGCATTTGCAATGATGTATGACTGTACTGCAGCTATAACTAAAGTCTGTCTTTATAATCATAGAATCATGACATTGTTTTTGTACCTCTTTGTCTTGGCACAGCATTTTAAATTTATGTACAACTGAAATTTAAGGCAGGAATAGGCCTCCTCTGTTATTCAAAAGTATTATTGCCGTACAATACAGAAACCAACCAACCTGCTTGTCAGACTGTCACAGTCGTATATTATGGCCCTTGAGGAGCGTTAGTATTAAATGCACATCAGTAAAACTGTTATTATACAGAAATCCATACTAATTCACACCATGTAGCTGCAGCCAACCCACTCAGATCAAATACCTTCATTCATCCATTATTGTACTCCTATGATCTCATGGTGTCTGAGTGCTGCCTCTCCATTCCCCTCAGGTGAGTCATTGCAGGGCCTGTCACCCTCTCTGCTCCGTATGCCATATGTCTAATTCTAATTAAATGAACATTAAGACCCCCTTTCTCCTTCCATCCCTTTCTTTCTCACCCTCGCTGATGCTATCAGAGCTAGGAGAGCTCAAATGTTAAAGTAATGAATGTGTTAGCACCATGACAGGAGTAAGAGGAGAAGGAGGTGGTAGAGAAGGAGAAGGAGGAGGAGGAGGAGGAGGAGAGGAGTCTGAGGAGTGACTATGCAGTGCAGCTAGGCTCTCTCCTCAGCGGCCACCGAGGCAGTGACAGGACTTGGTCACATCCGATTTGCATAACGTGCTAAAAAGCTATCAGAGGGGCTGCAATTGATTGAATTTCACCTCAGAGAAGTGCTAATTAATAACGGTGAGGATCTGACAGGCCTTTATTATGTGCGTGGGACAGGAGATGATGTCTGTATTAGCAGGGTCTCTGGAAGCTGTGGAGGAGAATATAGAATGATGAATTAATGGAACTATGTCCTGGCTCTATCATCATATCATTAGAAGACCATTGATGCTTTCACACTATAGGTATAAATCTATAACAGTGTAAAGGCCTTTGCACATCAAGTCCGTTAATACACTGACTCTGAAACTTTCGTCTGTCATTAGAGTTTTCGGAACAGCTTCTATTCTTCCTTTTTTTCGCATCTGTAAAAAGCCTTTTTGACCACTCACATCAGTCTTTTCGAGGCTGTTCCAGAGATCCCGACTGAACTGCCTCAGTGTGTGTGTGTGTGTGTGTGTGTGTGTGTCCCATAGACATACTGACAGCCACTGTTTAGGATCAAATTGGATAACGGAAATTGGTCGTCTTCTTTTCAATGTGTGGCTCAAGTACAGCTAATAATTTATCAAACTGGACCACTGACATCCTAAAATAAACTATGGAAGTGATCATGATGATTCCGCAGCTCATTTACAAGCAGGTTGAACTCTCCTTGCTCTTGACGTCC
Source organism: Trachurus trachurus (assembly GCF_905171665.1). Taxonomy (NCBI): domain Eukaryota; kingdom Metazoa; phylum Chordata; class Actinopteri; order Carangiformes; family Carangidae; genus Trachurus; species Trachurus trachurus. Next base: position 14,998,339 of record NC_139906.1, read on the forward strand.
TTTCAGGATTGGATGGACCCAATCTTTTTATTTTTTTGATAAGCGAGAGGACCACAAAATCAACCTCACTGCTTGACGACCTTTGTCTCCTTTTGTGAATTTTGGAACAGAACGCATAGTAATTAAATGCATTGGACTCAGTGTTTAAGGTATCTGTGCGTAACAATTTTGGTCGGATGACGGATTAGATAAACACATACAGAAAACACAGACAAAAACCTTAATGGTGCAGTAAAATTTAGGCAGCAGCTTGTGCTATCTGCGCTATTTGATGGGTGCTAGTATGTGGTTCTGAGCGATCAAAGTGAACCTGGAGTTTTGGAATTGTTGACTATATGGACAATAACTTTTTTTTGATACTGATAACCGATAACTTTCTGGTTCCAAAGGCCGATACCAATACCGATAACTGATAACATACGTACCTGGAGATAAGAAAGACTAGTGAGGACCTAACATATATCATGACATCAATACTATGTCTATGTATATGTGTTATATATACTATACTATACATACTACACTATGGGTTTTATTAACTTAATGTCTGGTATGAAAATATCCATCAATGGTTTCAATCTTCATGTGTTTATGGCCACACACAGAAGCTCACTGAAACAGATCACATTAAGTAAACAACTTTTTGCTGAGGGTTTCAGGCAATTCAGTTAAAACCAACTGCTAAGCCACATCACTAATAACGGACGTTTTACACAGCTGGTCAAAGGTTAGAGGAAACAACAACAGCTGTGGACGAGGAAACGTGGCAGGAAAGTTTCAGTACAAACAACAAATGTAGCTCAGCCTTCACTATTGGTGACTTCTGGTCTGAAACAGCCGTTAAACAGTGGGAGCTTTGTGCACCTGAGTCACTTGCACATGTTTCCGTTGTTGCTGAAAATTTGTGTCTATTTTTTCCACACAGGAAATTGATGAGGAATTGATAAAGTCGTTTCTATGAATAACATCATGTCAATCCCAATCCTATTATAGGATTAGGTATACCATTTGAAACACCAACCACTACCTTCTTCTTGTTCTTTCTCATTCTGCCCATCATGTTGGTGCAGCATTCACCTTATTTTTTCCAGTCCACAAATGAGCGTCTCTGTTCATGAAACTGTAATAATGTTCACAAAATTGTCTCTGCCCATTTTTGGCAGAGGAGCAATCCATAGTTGACGAGATTTATTTTTCCGAGTCTTGTTCTGGTTTTTGCTGTTTCACTCACTGAGGTCTTCATGGAAAGGATCAGATTGGAAGCTGCCAAAGGCTTTGCTCTTTTTGGCCAAAACGCTCTCCCTAGCTTGGATGATAACACTACAAAATCACTCTTAGACGCCATCATAAACTACCCGAGGGGTATTCTGTGTTGTTGCCAAGAGCAATTACCTTAGTAGAAACAACTTAACTATGTGTAAATGACCACTGCTGCTTGGTGAATATCATATATCCTGAATAACTTATTAGATTAAGAGGCTGCACTGTGAATAGATTGAAAATGACAGATGAAGAAATCAAGCCCAGATTGCGCTGTATATCTGACCAGAAAGTTGTTTCACAACATCACTTGACTAATAAGATGAATTCCTTTTGTTTATAACCACAAGCTCTATAGCGATAAAAACAGGTCTTTATTGTAAAACCTAAGAGTGGTTTTCTGTTATGAATTGCGGTTCGGCAGTGAAACAGATACAGTAATGTAAACATCTCCCTTTTTATGTCTTTTTATTAAGGCACCATATAAGCACAAATATATTAAATACAGTGGCACTGTATGAAAGAAAGATTAGAGTATTCCTCAGATAAAGAACCTCATTATGTTGGTTTACTACTTATTCAAGGTCATACAGTATACTAGTGGCGCTGTGATGCTTTCATGGTGTTCAGTGCTTATTGCACTAAATTAGCTCTCCTAAATCATAGAGGCCTTTCGGATAGGACGCCTGAGAGTCCTGCATGTGTTAATGTTGTATACAACCCACTATTCTACTTGAAGCAGAAATGCTCTTCATCATTCTATGAAACAGGGAAATGCCTGTGGGTAATGAGACTGACTGCAATTGAGAATAACTTATGGAGCTAATATTCTATATCTGCACATAAGCAGGGCTCCACAGAACGTCATAAACATACACTTGGGTGTGTTTCCCAAGCATCACTCTGCAATGCATATTATTTCCCTGTCTGTCTTCACTCTGGTGTTGTAATTGTTTGGTGACTTGATGAATTGCATTTGATATGTCAGAGCAGATTCTCTAAGGATTTCCTTTCTTCGGGCATGCCATTTTCTACGGTTTGTCTGTGTGCAACATGCGTGAATGCAATCCTGTGATCTGGATCCAGGTTGTTACGCTATCATATGAAGTTAAGACAGCGCTGCAAGGGAGCGTGTTGTCTCCTTGTAAAGGCTATGGTATCATATCACATTTAAATCCTTACTCAAGACCTCCCAGAGAGTCATTTGTCCAAATGAGCATTAGTCATTATTCTTTAAGCCCTTATTGGAGCTCATGGATGGACAAATAGGTGGCCTGTGACAGAAATAAGGTGTAGGTATTCAATATCCCACCCCTCCCTACTCCAGTCTCCACTCTCTCCCTCTTAGCTCACTACCTTTTTCTCTGTGTAACACAAAGACATGCATAATGTGGACTGCAATCTGATAAGTGTTCCTGCATGGTAGCCCTCCCCTGCTCTATACATCACAACAGTTAGAGAGAACGTGTCTCTGTGTGTGTATGAGAGAGAGGGAGAGAGTGAGCAGATCAGAGCAGGGGGAGCTGTGGCTGGGATTGAACCGGGCTGTCTGAAGTTGATTAATCGGCCTGTGAGGGTGAGAGACTCCCGGGCCAGGCAGCAGGGTCCATCCCCGTGGCATGTGATGCTGATTGGCTTTGTCCTGTGCGTCTGCGCTGGAGGAGCGGACATTAAGATTAAGTGATGCTGTCGTGTCGGGGAGCACTGCACTGCATCATTCTGGGAAGAGACAGCTGTGCTGCTTAATCCTTCATCACCAGGGGAGAGCTGCCAGGGCCCAGATATACAGCCAAAGATAACCCTCCATAACTTCTGCTAAAGATCAGGAAACTTTGAATTCGCATCCATTTGCTTGGCTCTGTTCAGCTCAACCCCCCTCCGTCTGAGTGCTAGAAATGAGCAGTCAGTTAGAAAGCTAAATAAAAGGGAGGAGGAGGAGGAGGAGAAAGTGAAGGATGGCTGAAGGGAGTAATCTAAGACCAGTAGTGTGCACAAGTTGTGTATGGATAACCTCTGGCACCAAGGACTGTCTTTTGTCTTTGTGAATGATAGATTCATAATACAGATGAATTACAGACACAGTAACCACTTTTCTATTCCTAATCATTCATGGGGAGATTGCACAAAGCATTTGAGCATTTTCTATTCCCCTCTACTGCCAGCACTGCTCACACTTTAACCAACTAGTTTAATTTAATCAGGATCTCTGACTTGTTGTGGTTGATAGTGAGTGTGCAATCTACCGATAGCTGGAGCTATGTGTTGTGACACTGGTGTTAAAGCTTGCCACTGCAGTTTTCTGATAAAGCAAAGACCCAGCCAGTGAGCCCCTGTCTAGATTCATGCCTTGTCCAGTCAGTCAGTGGTCAAATAAATCTTGACGTCCTATCTGCAAACAAACTTTTGGTCCCTATTAACGCTCTTTAGTTTTAAACAAAATAAATAGAACAAATTACATTTTAACTTGTGACTGCAGGTCCTAATTATTTGAATACATAACAACAAGATAATAATTCATTGTGTAATTTAATATAAATATATATAAATTTATTAAAAACTTTGCACACAGCATGCTAAATGAAAGTAAGCCCACATGTCACCTCTCAAACCCATGCAAGGTATATTTGTTGAAATGGATTGTATTTACTCTGAGTTTGCCGGAGAGAAAAGCAAGCTGGTGTGTTGTGAGAGCAGATAAATCCTGGGCGGAGGCCGAGTGGCTGACTGATTCCTCCTGTATGCAGCGATGGGTGGCGTCAGCAGGTTTCACACTGCTGGCCTTTGCATGTTTGCAGCTGGCTTGATGCAGCTGTCAGACCGTGATTGATGAGTATCATCATTTAAAGTGTAAAAGAAAACGTCTCTGTGAAGGGAGACATGATGAACTGCCGCCTGCTGGCGCTCGCAGAGACACGCTCGGCACTTCCTCCTCCCCTCTCCCTTTTCCCTCTCCCTCTCCTCGTTTCTGCTCCACTGCTCCCCTGTCCATCCCTCTATCCTTTTCTCCTTGTATACTTCTTTTGCTGTACCTTCTCTTTCCCTTCAGAGTTTCTCGGAGTCTTTGAGTGCCCCTGTTGCCGCCGCCTCTTCTTCTCTGTTCCTCCTCACTTTACTCCTCCTGCACTCTCTTCCTGTCTCTCTACTGCCCCCATGATTTCCACATCTGTCCTCCCTCTTTTACTCAGGTTTATTTAACACACTTTTGTTGTGTCACTCTTGTGACTGTATGGCCCAATTCCAATCCGACCCCTCACGGACTCACTGACTTAGAGGCGCGTTCACGGGAAGTCTGTGAGTGTGTGAGGGCTGTTCCATTGTCAGATCATCAAGTCAGTGAGTCAGTGAATGAGCCCTTACTGCCCCCTTACCGTAAGTCAGCACCGATGCTGACTTTGGGTATGGAAATTACCCACAGTTCATAGCGTTGTGAAGTCAAACACATGAGATGCCGTCGGAACGCAAGTGTTAAAAAAAAAAAAAGTAAATTAACACACGTGGACAGAGAGAGCTCCGCCGCTCTCGTTATTGTTAATGGACAGGAGCAACAACCAAAAAAAAGAAAGAAAGAAAAAAAAAAGAGTACGTTTACTGTCAGTGTTAACGTGCAGTTTGTGATTATTGATGATGATTTGATCAGATCTGATCCGGGAACATTTTGTTTTGAGTCCGTCCCCCTCACACACCTTGTGCGTATTGAAAGTACGTAAATTATCGGTCCAAGACCGGAGTCAACAACGTTTTGTTGTCAAGGTAACATGTCGTGAGAGTGTGTAAGTGCTGTTCCATTCATGTTTACAGCATCTGGACCCTCACAGACTCTCACACTCTGTCACTTACAGCTGACGTCACTTTAGTCAGTGAGGGTTCAGGGCCTGAGTCTTTAGGGGGCGGATTGGAATTGGGGGACAGTCTGTGTCTCCCTCTTTCACTCCCTTGGACTCTTCCGCTGCTCCTGCCCTCCATATGTCTGTTTGCTTTGTAGAGAAGTCTTGAGAAGCAGCCAGCACTCAAGCTCTGTGTAGTCCTTTCTGTCCGTAATACTTTTCAGATCATATGAAACGTCAAAATTCATATGGACCTTGTAAGGTGATATATTTAGTCCCTGTCTGCTGCATACCTCCACTGCAACCATGACAGTGACATATTAGTTATGCTGTCTTTTGCAATGTGATATCTTTAAATTTGCCACCTTGTTAAGTTTTGATTAATGCGATTCCATTTCAGCAAAGTAATTGGCTTGGCCCTGTTGTGAGCGATACACAGGCGCTGCGCCGGAACAAACGCTGCAACATGGTAATGAGGCAATGAGTTTGTTCTATGGATGCTGGCAAGTGACAGTTATTAATGATTGTTATGATAAACAGACGAGTGCAGATCGGGGGGATGAGTCGGGCCAGACTGACAGTTTAAAAATAACGCGCACTGGAAAGTACTAACGAAGTAATACAGTGTTAGGAAAACAATCATGCAGGTTGTCAGAGGAAGAAGTGTAATTACAGAGCTACACTGGCCTGCCTGGGAGGAGCTGGCTTCTAATAGAGCCAGAGGAATATGCAGTGACAGAGGAGAACAGAATGATATACAACTTTAATTGGATCATCTTTTTACCCCCCTTTCTTTTTCTCAGAATACAAAGGAGGTCTGTGCTCACAGCTGTGTTATGATAGGTTTGGTCCCCTGTGAAGACTAGTGACCCTGTGTAAATGGCTGTATAGTACAGGGAACTGCTGTGTTTGTGTGATCTGAACATGGACTATATTACTGTTGCTATCCCTGTCTCTGCTCAGTATCAAAGCTTGGAAAATGTGTATACAGTATGTTTAAATGGTGTGAAGTGATATAAACCCAGGCCCATTTTAGCCTGGCTCTTTCTTTCCATAGTATACATGAAGCAAAAAGGGAAATAGACCTTTTCTCTCTTGCTGTCATGCACTTATTGTCATTTTTTTAGTTCAGCAATTCCTGAGAAAAATTATTATGATAGTCAGTGTCATTAAGTGATAAATGCTATATCACTTACAAGCTTTCAAAGCACTACTGCAGGGACAAAACCACATTCCTGTCTCTTCTTATTTGCTTTGCCTGATCTATTTCTCTTTTTGCATTGGTGGGTGGAGGGGACATGTTAAATTTGTCCATCTTCTGTCGTCATGCCTGAACTTTTGGTGACATTTAACCTGTACCAGTGCATAGCTGTCATGAAATACTTGGTTTTGGAATGTGATGATCAGATGACTTTGCCGACCTTTGCATGAACCTTGTCTGGTGTTGATTTAGTGAGGCACAGAGATCAAAGCGATCCCTCTCAGCTTTTGTCAGTGGGCGGTTGGTGTATGGGCCCCGAGTGTGAACACAACCAGTCCGACAGAGCACCGGCGAGCTAACAGCATGCTAACTGTGCTGAGGTCACCAGGTGACTTTTACACTAAATAATATTACTTTCTTACATTTCTTCTTTTGTATTTAACCTTTCTTTATGCAACCCATGCCTCCGCCTTCACCTTCCTCCCCAGCAGAGAGGCCATTCTACGTCTTTTACTTGACTTTCATTGTTATGTTAAACTGTGGAGATTTATCTTTCCTTAATTATCTTGAAGACGCCAGCGAGCAAGTTGGCCAAAGATGGCATTAATCTCTAATTGTGGACGCTACTGTTTCCCTTTTAAGGTTGATTACCTATGGAAATAGCTTGGAATGGCCTCATGAATCAAATTATTAAGTCAATGTCAGTGTAACCCTAAACACGGGGCCACTATCTCTGACTCGCACTCTCTCACGCTATCTGCGCTGTGCTGAAATAGTTAAGTGTGCTGAATAGAGTTTTTATGGTCTTGTCAACAATGGAAGGAGAGAAAACCCCCTCACCAAACAAGTCAATATTTCATTTTCCCTCTCTCATTCATATCTGGGTCTGGCTGTGGAAATTGATTGTGGTTAGATGGTCAGGGAGGCAGCGGTGATTCAGTGCAATTTTCAAATAAACTGAAAAAGAATTGTCATTCTGTAATGGTTTTAGTTGGCAGTAAGTGGCCTGGTTGGAATTTCAGGGCCCTACACTATCCATTATCCAAGTTTTCCAACACCCTGTCAATGTTGACAGGTGGATTATAATTTTTCTATAGCAGAACAATTGAAATGACAGCGGTTTAACAAACTTGGATGGGACAAAGGAGACGGAGGGTTCCAACAGGAAATATGCTGCCAACATTTGTGTGCACTTTGTGTTAGGAAGTGAAAGGTCCTGCTTTCTATCTTACTCAGGAATAAGAGTTTTCCAGATTGTCCAAATATGCACTGAACAGGACTGCTCTTGATGAATGAGTGGTTAAAACTGTTTCTACATGAATTCAGACTCCCATGTCATACTAGAAAGCCACAAAACTTTGACCTAGAAAGTATGATAACAAAAAAAAAAACTGCAAACACAACATCCAGTCAATTTATTGCCCTAGATTTTAAACGTAGAATTATTCAAGCAGCTTGATCTTGCCTGCACTCTTCATATTACAAACAGCTTTAGCACCAAATCAGTGCTGTATTGGCTGAGATCCCATTTCCATGCTGCTTGCTTCTTGGCGCTGTCATACAGATTCTCTTCACGGTTCCATTCTTTTTCTTTTTGAAGGCTGTGATTCCTGGCCATATGGAGCCCATCCCTTTGTCTTCTGCGGTGCTATCACAGCGCAGGGCCTCCTCCTCTGGTATAGGCTGGGTTAGTGTGTGGAGCTGCTTGGTGACTGTCAGCCTTAGTAGTCTTCTGTTTGTTGACGTGTGAAGCTGGGCAGCATACTGTAGGCCTGATGTTGGAACTCACTTACAATTAACTTGAGGAGACACTGACACGGGGCCTTCTGTCCCAACAAGTATCGTGGGGGAGACAGCTGTGTGTTATCCCATAGAGCATAAATCAGTTATTACTGTGCCTATTTAGGAGGACATTATACGAATGTTGACCTAACTTTACAGGAATGCGTGAACTTAGAAACACTTTTTATTTTCTATGTGTGTGAGTTGAATGCAGATGAGTAACAGGAAGTGAAGGACACCGAGGCGATGTAGGAACAGTGTGGAGAATGGTAGCATCTCTCCCAGCTGCTCACTCACTGTCTCACTGGGCATGTATCAACACTTCCCTCCACATGGCTCTGCTTCTCCTCAGTGTCTCAGCTTCCCCACGCTCTGCTCTAACTTCTCAACAACTACAGCCCCCAAGCCCCTGTGCCTTCATAATGAGTTTAGTCAGAGTGATTATAGCTGTACTATTCTACTGTCAGTGATTATTAGACAAGAGCTAAAGCTGAAGACCTTTGTCAGCTATTATTTTAATAGCGCTATTAGTATGAGTCCTTGGTGACCATCACCTCCATCAGTCATCATAAACCTAATTGTGTAGTGCACATAGATAGTGTAACTATTACCACTGACGTGGATTTTTGCTTGAACAACATCATTGTGAGAAGTGTAATTGACAGCCACACACACAAACTGACATCTTGTCTGGTTCAGAGCCCCAGATTGCTTCCCTGTTTTATCTTAGTAAACTAAACCTTGAGTCACACATTGTCTGTCTGACACACCACGCAGTAAGTCAGTGTCCTGCAAGATGGGGACTTGCAAATCAGTCCTGGAGACACAAGAAAGCAGACTGAGCGGGAGTTAAGTTTGCTTAGTGGAGTGAAGTGACACCTGTCTCCCACACTAGCCTAACTCATGTGCACCATGAAGTTAATCCTCCTGTCACATGACAGAGCAGACCACAGGGTGAGAGAGAGAGTTTTTCCAATTGCTTACATAGATGTGGAGCAACAATATGATTTGTTGCTAAAAGACAGGGCTGTAATTTAAGATAAAAGTACTGTGATAATTTTTGTTGAAGCTGTCATTACGACTGTGGTTAGTGTTTTCATCCATCAAGATGTTTGGATGATAATTATCACTGCTTTACCCAAGTGTAAGTGCAACCTGATGTGTTACCCATGAGTACACGCTATGCGATACATGAGGGCCGGCGTAATATGAGTAAAAGCTGGTCACAGGATGTGCTGATGTGTTCTATCTTGGTGGAGACGGTGGTGAGAACATACTGATGTTGATTGATTTTGTGCAGCAGTGGGTCATGTTAGGTTGGCTCATTTTCATTCTCAAATGCTCCTCTGACCTGCTACAGCCATATAATGCAGTCTGAGCCTATCAGCTGAATCAATCATGTCAGTCAATGTCAGACATTTAAATGGATGTCAAGAAACATGTATGAAAACATACAGCGGTTGATGTTCATGCTAAATATGACTTTCTTTTTCTTTTTCATGTGTGCCTGTTTTGCTGGATGCGTCATGACTGGATTGGGTGAATTTCTTCAAAATAGGTAAGCTGTTAACAATTAAAGTCCCACAGGAAATTGCAAAAACATGTCACACAGTCAGTATTATATCCTGCTTACAGAAATAGAATTTGAAGTCCATAGCTCAACCATCTGGTTGCCTTGTTTACCGTGCACAGCGTCAGTGTGTGCGTATTAATCATGCTTACACAAGTGTCTTAATTACTCCCAATGTAGCTGCTCCCTCTAGAACCCAGGAGATGACCTTTCTTTCACTGTTCCTTTACGCCATTAATCATGCATAATCAACAACGTCAGAGTCAAGGAGAGGGCCACTCAGAGCTGCCCACCACTGCCCACAGACCTCCATCACATGCACGCTCAGATCTTTATTAATGGCCCACACATGGACTACACAAAAACACAATAGCGTGCACAAACACAAACTTTTTTAACCCAGCTATTGAATTGGGTATATCGAATTTGCCGATAAGAAAAGTATCATGATAATAACCAGGATGACGTATTCTTCCTCATGAAGGTCACTTTTCCATTAATATTCAGGAGTCAATTGTCTGTCATTTTGATGTTCTCTCATATCCTGTATGAAACTGGAGGAGTGTGCCCACAGGCCTAACAAATGGTATTTCACTTATAAATGCGATACTCTGACATTCATGGCAGATGCTGATTCATAGCCGTCACATGGCTGATATGTCTAAGTGCCCAGGACGCACAAGGAAGTGAAAAACTATGGTGTGCAGGGCTTTTAACATTTCAGATCTTGTTTAGCCCTGCCAATGGCAGATTGACAAGTGGAGTTTCTGCTGTAGCAGGTAACTGACATGCCTGGCTTCTCCCCACTGCTGACTGAAAGCTTAATATATCATTTGTCAGTCAAGGATGTGCTTTCATTCAATCATGGCTTGGCATCCACTCAAATGCCAACTGGGGCTTCGATTTCATGCAAAAGAGAAGTTGAATGCACACTTAGCAAGCGTGCACTGGCTGTAGTGATGTGCTGATTTCTAAAACACTGTTGTTCATTAGAGTTCATTAAACTTGTCTGTCAGTTAACGTCCCAACTTTGATACACATTGTTAACACAACTAGTCAGTCGTGATCTCTTTCAAATAAAAGGAGTTATGATATTTCTGGAACACTGGATCATCTTGCATCACTTACATGCAAAAGGACAAAACACCACTTCAAAGTTCTATAATAGTTTTATGACTGCCCACAAATTGCTGTCATAAATTTTTCATTCTTTTTAATTTACTGCCATAAATCACGGCTGCTGTGGGCTCTCTGCTGTAAATGGGATTGCTCCATAGTTTTGGCATGCGGCAATCTGGTTGGATCTCTGAAAAACAGACAGCACACGGAAGGTAGTGCATTAATTTAGGCCCATAAATTATGCACTTACTTTTATAATGTCAAACCATAAATAATGTTGATGCATTGGGAACTGCAACACATCACCCATAGAAATTATGCATTTGAGATGAATGGGGATGCTGTGATGGATAATGGATCTCAACCAATGTGATCTATTTAAGTTTGGTCCCCAGAGGAAATGATGGGGCAGAATTAAGAATGCAAGTTCGAGAGGAGATGGTTGATATTCATGAAGCGCTTCGTCTAACTTTGGTCAGTTCATTATTGATGTTGACATTGTGTAATAACTGTTACATCATGCATCCTTAATTATTATCCTTTGAGTTAAATGATTTTGCTAAATGAGAAAACACAGCCCATCGCAACAAAAACAGTTTTTGCCCAATTTATATTCTTGAAACTTTTGCAGCTCTATCCCTGCTTCCTCGTGCATGTCTGACCAACATGTGCAGCTCTACTGTGGATTGGCCTCAGTGCCAACAGAAATGTTGCCTCTGGTTTTTCCTGCCTACTCCCCAGAGTACCAGATGGATGATTAAGTAAGGGACTTTACAAAGGCTTGTGCAAATGCTTAGTACACTGAACTCCTGAATATTGTGTATTATCTGCCATTAGGCAGGGATAATATTAGCCATTCTCCCTGTAATGGCTTAGGAGAAGAATAATTGAATGTGCTCATGGGCTCTGGTTCAGTGGAGTCACTGTTATGCCACTGTAATTCCTCTTCAAACTGAGCTCCACAGGAGTGTTAGCCGTAGCACCGTGAACACATCCAATCCAGTTCCGTGATTTTATGATCTTCTGGATGTATTAATTATCTGCAGAGAAGCTTGTTTGGACAGCTCATTCATTTTTACTTGATTGTATTGACAACCCTTTCTTAAGCAGTCAAGATAAATGCCATGATCAATACTGCGGTATTGGCTTGCATTATTCCGATAATCCTTGTATGTGAAAATGGCAAGAGAGACTAAAGGGGAGCAGGATCACAGTCACTTTGTTAACATTGAAACGTCCAGTTGATGATCTGATGGGAAAAAATGTCCTCAGTATCAAACTCGTTGTCTTTGGCTGAAGGTTTTATCTGCAATTTATGATCAGTGTTTACATAAAGACGAATGACTGTCTCTGCTGTACTCAACAAAATTGCAACTGATGATTGATGGATATTAAGCAAGTCCACAATGATGTTTAAGTGGATTGTTTAAAATCTCATCCCATTATTATGTGTAGGGAAGCAAGCCTATATAATACAAGCAAATTAGGACAGTATCTTTTGTCAAATTTAAGCTCTGCCCAGGCCGTGAAGTGACTGTACTCTAATAATTGTTCTGTCATTGAATTTGATACCAGACAGTAGCATACGCATCAGACAAAGCCCCTAGTTCTGTATGGTGAGTATAAATCATCTTGATGTTCACATGGCGGTCTTGTGTATACTTTAAATAGAGGGAGATGCCACATCAGCTGCACACTGAAAGTTATGGACCATGGCAAAGTAATTAAACAGTGCACCATGTGCAAAATGCTGCGGTTAACTAATCAGAACATCAGACGTTCTCAGTGAATCGCTCATTTATTTTTGCCTTGTTGATGTTTGATGCCTCAACACTGACCTCACTGTTTGAGATCTTAGAACTCTGGTGACACAGAGGAGAGACTTGTGTTTTTCCCTTTCAGACAAGAGACAACACCCAGTTTTTAGCAAGTATTTCCAGTTGACCCCATTTTCCTCCCTGGGATAATAAGCTCTGACACTGACAGTAAATATCTCTCTGGGTTTCATTACCCTCTGTTTGCCATCATAAATCCTTCCAGAGGAGAAAACATTCCCCAAACTAGCCATGCAGGTAGATCTAGTGTGTGCTTGTGTGTGTCTGCTTGTGTGTGTGTGTGTGTGTGTGTGTGTGTGTGTGTGTGTGTGTGTGTGTGTGTGTGTGTGACTAGGAGTGTGTATGCACGTGCGTTTTTGTGATAGGTCTCGTTGTGTCTGCTAACCTCCCTGTGTGGTACCGGTGAGGGCCTGAAGAGTTCGAAGTCTTGGCACACACACACATGCACACACCTCAATAAACACACCTCAATAAACTCTCTATCAGAATTAGGACAGACTTGTCTATGTTTGGACCAGAAGCTCCAGCAGTGGATAAATTGCACCGTTTTTAAGATGTGAAGTGTTGGACAAGTGTGTGAGGATAGCATATTATGCAGACTTTAAGACCACTATAGAAGGCAGTTTATTGTAGTGGGCACTGTAAGAGTACAGTATATCCATGTCTCCAGCCCTTTGCTGCCCTTGCCACAAAGTCAACAGACTGCAGGGCTGTAGTCAGCGTCCCTGCCCCCTTAGTTCAAGACTGCACTTACCAGAACCTAGCGTAGCTGTTGGTCCTCTCTTTCTCTGAGAGCTGTCACTCTTGTGTGTAATTTGCCCTGCTGAAAGAAAAAAAAGCCCAACTCAAACCGTGAATAATGAGTGGTTGTTAGCTTTCGAGACAGAACAAGCAAAGCGAAACACAAAACACTCCAGCAAAAGAACTGTAATTACCCACAAGCCTGTGAGTGCACTCTTAGAGGGATTGTTATTGTGTGTGAATGACCTTTCATGTCTTTGGCATGCTGCTCTGTGGCTCTGAGTCTGAGACTGTTGCAGTCCCATGTAATCTGGTGTAGCAATAGGAAATAAATATGTCATTTATGGAAGCTTTCACAGCAGATGGCTTTAATAAATAACTTTATCCTCTATTTCATACAGTAACAGCATGATCTCACTTTTAGACCATCCTCTCAACATTTGACAAAACTACTGTTGTCAAAAGCATGAATTTAACATTGATTCGATACTTCCTGTGACTCTCTGGATCATGACTCCAATAAAGACACTTGAGTCATTTGTATTTCAACACATCGACCTTCTGATGAGTTTAACATTAGCTCTCCTTTAGGAAATGTACCCCCCCACAGACCACCCATAGGAAGACGGATTACTGGGAGAGGTCTGTGTCACAAACACCCAGCCCTCCCTCAGCCTGTCCATGTCTTCAGAAGTCCCGCTCAGACAGCAACAAATGGACAGATTACACAGTCACTATGGGATGACAGATAACGCAGCGCCAGCAGAACTCTGGTGCGGGAACCTCCTGTTCCAGGCCTCCCTGTCACAGACTGACTTTTTTAAGATTTATTCCATCAGTCAAGTAATTAACATGATTTATGGTGCTGGGGTGACTGTTAGTGAGACAACAAAGGGGTCGGGCGGTTCCTCCCCCAAGGAGATGCTATCAGGTGTTTTCTGCTGTGCTTGCAATGCAGTCAGCATGCAGCTGTAAATCCAGCCATTCTGCATTGAAGAGACGTGACCCCCCCCCTCTCTTTTCCCTTTTTCCCCCTCTAGTCCTCTCCCCCTTCCTTCTCACTCCAGGAGGTCACAAGTTCACAGCTCGGCCTTAACTGTTAAAACCTGGGGGCTGAACTTCTGACCTCACCAGTGTAAAAGGGAGCACAGTGAATAGTGTTTATAAGGGCTGCCATTCTGAGAGGCCAGAAGGGTTTAGTGAAGGGGCAGGGTGAGGCAGTGGCTGGGGCAAGGCCCACTCTTTTGCCCAACCTACCCCAGATCCAGAGGCCTTTCATAGAAGTGAAGTAAGGAAAGACTGCCCCTCAAGGCAAAGGGAGAGCATGGCACTGGCTGAGATCTGAGGTAGCTTGACTGATGCCTCTATAAGCACAAAGTTTTATGTTTGTTTCTTTAGCAACACAGATCAAACTATCTGCAAGACAAGGTCACTCATGCAGAGACAAATGTTTTTGCATTTTCTAGTTATCCCATTGAGAGTTAAAGATGAGGGTTAATAACGTTCTGTGACAAAACTTTAAATTTAATTTGATGTCTGAAGTTTTCCGGTGAGACATCATGATGGCAGTATAGATATTGCCTGGGAGCATTAGCATAGTAACTGTCTGAAAACAAACATTCATTTGCAATCTTTCCTTATTCATCTGTCAAGTAAAATCTGCAGAACACTCATACCTGCTTTTCACAAGAGTGGCAGTTCCCCGCGTTGTTGTCGCTCGCAGGCAAAAACAAATCCATAAGAAGTGCTTGGCTTAGCCCTGTTTACACACACTCTACTTTTCCTGTAACCTCTATAAAAACAAAACATGGTTTCTCTAGGCTGCCTGTTTCCCCATTAAAACAAGAGGGGGGAAAATTAAATGCCTACAAGCAGATTTTATGATCTGATAAAAGATGGCATTTACTGTTGACTGATTTACTACCTGCCAAAGTTTGTGAGAGTATTGTAGTACAGCATCAGCTCTAGAACAACACAATGGACTTGTTGGGAAGGCTTTCATTTTTGTGAATTTTGCCAAACTGCTGCACCTCCTATTAAACAGCAGAAATCAACAACTGTTTAATGAAAGAGTTGCAGGCTGCTGCAGAAGAAACACCTTTCTGTGAATTATCATCATTAGTTGATCTACAGCGTTGCCTGTGCTCATTACTTTGTACATGTAGTATTCTTTGTTAGACAGGACATTAGGCCTGGCAGGCTGAGAGGCATAGCTGTGTCTATTACTACTAAGTGACTAGCATGTGGTAAAACAAAGCTTGAGTGATTTATCTTGGCCGCACAAATATTAGTTCAGCTAAGCCACTATTGCTGTGGCTCTAATCAGAAGGGGCGATCTCTCCTGTAAATGACAGCTCAGAGATCTCATAGAAGGGTGTTTACATTCGCTCCTAGGCTCCTAACATACACTCGAGTTAACAAAATAAGCCTGGCTGACTGGTGTGGAATTTGGGCCTTGCTTGCAACTGCAGCACTGTGTGACAGGATTGTTTGTTAATGAAGGATTTATGGCTTCTTGGAGCTTTGTTAATTGCCCATTGTACTTCTGCTCTGTTGATGCATTTCTTCTAATAATATGCTGAGGGGCTATTTCCTTTGCTGTGTCCTGTTCGGTGGGATATACCGGTACTTGGCTTGTTAAGTTGTGTCTTTAATTAAAATGGAGATACGTTATCAATTGCATGACTGAGAACTGGGACCAAGATCTGTGCAAATGGCCCCCAGAGTTTTACTTGACATTTTGCTCTTGTGAACCTTAATTATTGTGAAATGTGTAGCAACTGTACTAACTGTGCTGTCCAAAGTTAAGTATTCTTTTATAGCTGTTGCTATCCTACATTTACTGTGCAACCAACCACCGTTTACGCAGTTTTTAGTGATGTTATCAGTCTGTTGCCTTGTTGCCCTCTCATTTTGAAAGAGGCTACACCACTCTGTTTATTTTTCCATCCAACGATTTCAGCATCGTCCCAGTTGTTACCGACCATGCCTTACATTTACATTGGCTGTCCTGTAGTTTGAGAGGCCTCAAAGCAGTATGTTACCTTCACATTCATATTATATTGGACAAATAGACTGTAAGAGTTGAGCAAAAAGTGTCACCTTATTCTTCTGTAATTTTTCTCCCTTTTTCACCTATTATTATAGGTTCGGAGAGTAGAAAGTTTTGGTTGGTTGAAATAATATTGTAGTTGTGGTTCTATAAATATGTATTGTAGCGTCCTTGGGATTTATTGCATTCCTCCTCTTCTTGATATTATTTGTGTTGACCTCTTTTTACTTTAAAATCCATTGTGTGTAATTACTGACTTTGTGTTTGCGTTTGCCTTTGGTCAGTTTTTGTTTGACAAGTGTTGACAGGCTATTATAAATATGTGGCATCTCTGGAGAAAACACACTGTTGTTTTAAGCTTCAGCTCGGAGTTTGGTTTGTCCACATGTAGTTAGCAATGGACAGCGAGGTCTCAACAACAGGATCTCTGTCTGTGCAGATCAAAGAGCATGAGTGGCAGGGGGTCAAAAACTTCCACCTTCTTCCTTTTAATCTTATCCACACCTCCTCCCATTTCAGCATCCTTAATTGCAGGAGAACTAAGGTAAAGGAAGCCCTGTCCTTTGCATTCTTTGTTGTTTCTCCTTTGTGCCTGTTTGACTCCTCCCCTCTGAGCCCTTTGCTGGCCCAGTGAACTCTGTGTGCACTTTGACCTCTGGCTATGCACTGACTACTTCCCAGGCATTCTGGCCCCTACTATTTTTTTTACATGTATATGGAACCTGTCCCTCACCTCTTGACTAACCATGAAGCAGCTGTTTGACCTTTTATTCATCCACTTGGCGTCCTCTTCCCTCCCAGGTCACAGAGTTTTACAACTCGGACCAAAGGGCTAAACTTGGGTAGCGGTCAGCCAAAGTTCTTGGAGCCAGGAAGTCCTGACCACATGTGACCACAGCCGAGTGCATTGGTGTGATGATTTTTACTGACAATCTCTAAAGGTAGCAATGAAGGGGGAGTGAATCAACATTCCATTTATGCTATTTTGTAATTATTGTAAACAAATAAAGGGTTAGGGTTTATAGTCTGATCAACGAAGGGCTCTCATAGACCATGGTGATGAGTAGAAGAATTCAGTCCAATAAGACATTGAATTAAACCATAACATTTTCATTAAAATAGGGCGAGTATTCATTAAACTCCACAGCATTTTCCCAAATGCCTGAATGCAGCACACAGGGAGCAAGAAGAACACGTCATGTTCTAAGAGTCTCGAAGAAAAGCTTATTTGTGGACTATTAACCAGATCAGAACAAACTTAATGTTATTGAAAGTCATAACAGTGAGATACTGTATATTTTGCTTTCTGTGCAACCATATACATCATTGATGTCTGGGAAATATTTAAATGTCTTTATTCAAGCCAGTGTACATGCTGAATATAATTTTCCATAATCACACCCCATTATGTTTAGTTTCTTTGCCTGTGTGTTTCTCTGTAATATGTGCACTTATGCATGTGTTTCCTTTGATGCATTAATGCATGTGTATACATGCTTGCACAGATTTGTGCATAGATGGGTTTGTTATGAGAGGGGGTGCCGTGTGTATGTGTGTGTGTGTGTGTGTCCCTCTCTGTGTGTCTCTGGGATTAGTGGTGCTTAAATGACAGCGTTTGATCAATGGTGTCAGGCTCTGCCCTTGGTTCGTTTGCTTTTTGCTCATCATTACTAACATGGGCTGAAATATCTGGGTAACAAAAATTGATATAATGACGGAGTGTGCCTTATTATCTTCAAGCTACATCAGATTGGCAAACTTCTGAGGGAAAGCAAAATGTCTGAGAAATATTACGAGTCATTTATCAAGTCCCTCTCATTAGCATATTGCCTACAGAAGCACTAGCAGAAATCTAAATAAAAGTGGCCGATTGGGAGTTGGTTCCATTTTTCTTTTAGCTGAAAAAGCGTCTCTGGGAAGCCTTTGCGACCTTGACTTTGCTGTGGACTCCCACTATTGACAGTGCAAACGCTACCACTTATAAGCCAGAGATCTTAGTGTCACAAAAGGTGATAAGCACAAATATTGGTGGTTGATAGAATGATTCCTCATCTGTCAGTCACACCGCTACGACGCTGGCTGATGCTGATGTGCCAGTGTGTGATTTGTTGAGTACGTTTATGATCAGTCGTGAATGTCCTTAGTGGTACAACAATAGTGACAGAGCTACATTAATTAGGAGGTGACTGTGTACTCCATTTTTCCTTGTCACATTAAGCTTGGTCCCAGGTGTACTGTGGCAGAGAAGGAGAGGTAGTGGAGTCCAGATGAGGTGCACCCAGCCCTGCATCCAGCAAACCGAAATAATGAGTTTCCTTCCCCCTTTAGCCACTGTATGCACCATGATATACAACTCGCAATTAAGCATGGCTTGGTGATCCAGTGATTAATGTCTCTTGTGGCGGTTGTGAAGGGACTGGGACTTAGTGTGAGACTGGGGGACTGGCTGAGACTCCATGTTTGTATTCCTATCATGGTTTGCACCTCTCTCTCTCCCCTCTCTCTCACACTCACTTGCTCTCTTTCTCCCTCGTAACCATTCTCCATTACAGGGAAGATGGAGAGGACCATTTGCAATTCAGTAACCTTTATGACAGTGCACTCTTTAATCAGAGGCCCCTATTTCCTTTGAAGAGTAACACACACGCACACAGACCCACACACACTTTTGTGCACACAGAAACACATGTGCACAGTGCGCACACTGCTACGCACACACACATCAAGGGGCCCATGAAACACCCAAGCTGGGTGAGCTGGTGAAAGTGACGTATCTGATTTACAATACCCTGCTGCTGTTTCATTTGTTGTTTGTTGAAGGCTTTTAATTTTTATGGCACGACAGCACTAAGTAAATTGTGTCTCATTTAAGAGAGAAGTCTTGCTTTTAAAAGGGTAGCAGAGGGAGGCACTGAACAATCACAATATTCTACTCTGACTTTTCTGTTTTTAAGAAAGTGTCATCTAGTATGAAACGCATCACCCCTGTGCTTTCATTTTCTAGCCGAGTACACACACAGTTTGTTGTAAAACGTCGAAGAAAATGCCTGTGACAAAAAGGCAGAAATGTTTTGCACAGGGACACAATGAAGTAGCACTAAGTTGATTATGTAAGAGTATTTCTACCCATGGACTTACACCAGACTTAGTCCACTCTCAGGTATTCATAATAGCCTCCGTATAGAGGTCATTTTGCTGACTTGTCTGTACATATGTTTTCTGTTCTTTATTATAGCTTTCTACTTTGTTAACATGTACTGTTTAATTAAACTCAATCATCTGAATTATCAGTCACGGTAATAGCAACAAGACTGTTGCTCCTCACTAGCTGGTGAGGATTATAATGGTAAGCTGTTCCAGCCTTAAATGGCAAATGCTGTTTGCGGCCACTTCGCCGGTCCTGTTTAGTGATGAAGGCTTTTGATTTGCTTTATCCTCCAGAGCCCTATTCAACTGAATGAGCGACACTCATCCTGCAGAGCACAAGGGTGATTTGCTTTCTCTCTCTCTCTCCCTCTCCCTCTGTTTCTCTCCCTCTCTCTTTCTCTCTGTCTGCCCCCCCCTCCTACTTCTACTTTCTCTTCCCCTCTTTACTGGATCATTTCCCTTCACACCCAGAATGGCTTTGTAGTGGCAGCATCATTTTCCTAGCCTGGCTTTTTCTCTCCCTTCATTTTTGTCTCTCTTTCCTTTTTTGCCTCTCTCTTTCACTCTAACTTTCATAAGCTCAGTAAAGCATGGCCTTCAATTCCCTTGTTCTAGTGTTTTCACTTAAGATCAGGAGTGATGAGCAAAAGGTTTCTGGCTCAATCCTTGAGCAAAGGCCTGGCGTGACAGGGATTATTATTTATTTGTCATCTTGGATGTAATAAGCTGTAGGTACAGACTGGAGAGCTAGTGATTTATTGCTCTGTCGAGCGCCAGTAGCAGTCCGGCCGCTGGGGCGTGCAGGATGAATACCGGCCTGTCACTCCCGTCCATCCGTCTCCTCGCGCCTGCCGCCTTCACAACACCGCCCCATTTCATGCCAGAATACATAAACAATCTTTCATTACTCCTAAGCCTTTTTTTCATATTTGCTCTTCACAGGACACAAAGTTTGAATTTATTCATGGATTTTTCTTTTTTTTTCTCCCTTTATCTCCCTCCCTTTGTTAAAAATTAGGCGTTGTCTTTGTGTTTCACCAACAGGGATTTTCTGAATGTGTAGTCTTAAACAGTTTAGAAATCCCACGCCCATACAGTTTTCCCCCTCCTCCTCTGGTTTCATTGTCGTTTCCGATCCTTTTGGCCATGACTTCATTTTTCTTCTCAAAACCGCTTATGAGAAGAACAGCTGAACACACCCACTTCCACTTTAACTTTTTCGAATGGATTATTCTAAGTCCGGAAGATTCTTGAGCCAGGGGTGATCGGACATGAATATGTTGGTGTGCTGTCAGCACCACGTCCTTCCAGTGCATTAGTGTCAGTCTCCATGCTGCACTAAAGCATGAAATGAGTGATGAAATATCAAATCCCTTCCCTTCCCTCCCCCACCCCTCCAACCCCATCCTCCAGAGCAGAAGACATAATATCGACCCCCAGTCCATTTAGACAGGAATTTAATATTTTTCAGCTAAACCAATCACGCATGGTTAGCGCTCAGTGTAATCCAATCACATTCCATCATAAATGCCCCTCTTGTGAGGCTATTCACAGACCTGATAAACTGGTAGAAATCAAGATGTTGAAAAACATGGCCTTAATAGATTGTCTTGGCTGCTTTAGAGGAGCTTGTCCCACTCCTTTCTGTCGATACACATTTTCATTTCTCCAGCCTTAACTGCTCTCTCCAGGCGCAGATTGGCTAAAGTAGAGCTGACTTTGTAAATAGGGCTCTCATTTATTAGGGCCTTTATCTGAAAGCTCGACTGGGAGAGGTCTCAAAGAGGATGCTTAGCCCACATCACCCAGACAGAGGAAGAAGGAGGATAATTATGAGACATTTATTTTGGTGAGCTGATTAATAGTAGGACCTGTTTTCAGTGGCTGTGAAAGCTGTGAGTATGATGGCTTTGCTTTCTGTGTCCTCTGAAAGACTCTGGACACAGTATTCACAATGACACTGCATTCAGAGGCAGCGTATTAACAGCCATAGAGAGCGAGAGAGAGAGAGAGGCAGAATGTGTGTGTGTGCTGGGCCAACTCTCTTAACAGTACAGTGAATAGTGAACATTTGTTAGAGGACATAGGTGGTGATGCCTCACACAGGCAGTGAACTGAGAATACTCATTTGGTTCCTGAATAAAGCCTTGACAGCCACCATTTATATTTGGCTCGTTGTGTGCTGTCCAGCCGATTAATAACAGTTTATTGCTGTCTAATTAGTGTCGGCTGATTGGAAACTGCGTCACAAGTGAGAGAGAGACTTGCTTGCTTTGTTTTAGTGTCTGCAGTGTTGGAGGCAAATTTACAAAGGCTAAAATCAGCAGAATTGGTCATTTGTGAACGTGAGCATTGTTCTGTGCAGTAAAAAGGGTTATTTTAATTTATAAAAACACAAGTTCTCCAACCATCTGCTATATGTAGTTTAATTTGACCTTTTTGTTTCTTTGATATTATTCCTGTTCTGCAGATACATTCAGTGTCATGTTTACATTTTGTGTATTTTCTTATCTGTATGTTACTGGTGATCTTTCCATAAACTTGTGTTATATTTCCCCTTTGATCAGCTATTGCAGCGTCATCAGCATTGCAAGAGTGTGCCTTTGAAGATGCACAGACTCATGGCTGATCATTTCTCACGGTGCTTGGTCTGTGAGGATGCTGTTTTCATTACCAGTAACAACCTGTTCACCAAAATTAGGCTTAGATGTTTGTATGAATTACAAATACATGTGCTCACTGTATAAGTTCAGTTCTAAACTGTGTTTCGCTGCGCTCATAGAATTCTTTTTTTTAAACACGTTGTTTGATTATATCACTTAGCACAGCGACAGTTAAATATAATATCATAGTACACAAATGCAGGGATCAGACTCTGGACCAGTCCAGACATGCTGCTTTTGATAGACTTGTATCAGTTAAATTAGCCTCCAATCATTTGTTTGTTTGTGTCATCATGTACTGCAGCTGTCAAATCTGCCCAGTAAGCTTTTGAAACAACACTGGAACAATAACTGCAGAGCACACAGCAGCCAGCAATTTCAGTTAATTACACATCAGCATGTTTTGCAGACTAGCTTTGTGGAGTAAGTATTCTTAAAAAAATAAAATAATAATTGCATGTCTAAAGTGCTATTTTTCAATTAGATTTGAAGGTTGAACTACAGTACACTGTATTTTATTTTATTAATGGTTCGGCTGTCAAAGTCCTGGCAAACATTTCTGGCCACATTAGATCAACACACTGATACTTAGATATTTTACATAACAAACTAGGAGACCACCAGGGATAGCAATGCAATGCAGGAGACATTCGGCTACCATATATATTTACATAGCTTTACTAAATTAAATGTGGATTCACTGTCCAGCTGTGAATTAAACCAACTTGACATTGACATGTACTTATTACAGGATTTGGATCAGTGTAAAAAAAAAAAAGAAAGAAACCCAGACCAACATGTTCCTATTTATTAATGAGTTGCTTGTGCCCTGTTTTATTGAACTTCTCTGTTTGTGTTGGGGCTGGTGATGGAGGGAAAGCAACCTCTTCTCAATTGCGGCCCAGCCAGACTGAGTGGTTAGGTCAGTGAGGCCCCACAGCTCTGCTTGGCCTCCAAACCACCACTGACATGCAGCTGATCAAGCCTTAATTAAGGAGACATTTTCTCCCTGTGATTTTTATCGATGCACAGCGAAGGGGGAAAAAAACACACACACAATCTGAGCCACTTTCCTACTAGACTGCAGAACAATTGAGTATACAAGACCTTCGACCAGCGGCCAGGAGTCTGTTCAGCTGTATCTACCTCTATATGGCTGCTCTTGGTTTACCCCAAAACCTTCACTTTTGACAACCATCTCCTTCATTTCCCATGCCTTCTAGCTCCAGTGTTTTCTGCTTTTGGATTTCCCCCCGTTTAACCACCATCCTTCTCAAGTTCTACTTCCTCCCTCCCCCTGATCCTTGTCCTCACCTCTGTCACTCATTCAGCTCCTGCCTCCTTCCAATTCCTCTTTGCCAGCTGCCTGTCTTGGCTGTCTGAGCAGAGGCGCGTGGTCTAGGTAGGATGGGGTGCGGCATTAGTGTTTCTGCTTGCCTGTGCAATAGAAGGCGACGCACGTCAGGGCCTCTGTCAGCAGATCAGCACCGATGCAGATGGCAGGTGAAAAGCTCCCTAGTGACGAAGCTCAGAGGCAGTGGCTAATGGTGGAGGCAGGGCCGCCCACTGCTCTTTCCTCCCCTGTCCCCTCCAAATCTGTCTATTTCTTTATTGTGTACACCTCTACACACACACACACACACACACACACACACACACACACACACACACACACACACACACACACACACACACACACACACACACACACACACACACACACACACACACACACACACACATACTTTCTCTCTTTTCCCCAGCCCTTTCTCCTTTGTTATTGCAGCAGTAAGGATGGAGTGGGCTCTGACAAAGTGCTGGGATTGATAGATGGACAGGGCTGGAGACTGGATGAGAGGATGGATGAGGGCAGAGGAGGGAGTTTAACACAGGCAAACACAGAGAGACAGAGAGGAACGACCTGTTCGGCTATGCAGCCACTCACAGCCCCACAGCAATTTAGCCCTCCACTAACCCAGTGCCAGTGGACTCTCAGTCTTGCTACCTGTTCAGTCACGATGCATATGAACAACTGTGACAGCAAGCAGAGGCTAAAAGAATGTAAAGCCCACAAAGAACAGTGTACACACTACTGCATGTATTCTAAGCATAAAGTCTTGCTGCAGCATCGCACAGCAAAAAGAACATTGTTGTGAGCTCATGAGTTGATAAAAACTTGATTTACTTGACCTATTGTTTTGGAAAACGCATGAAATGAAACCGTGTGGGTAAATTTCCTCTTTCTTCCAAACGTACCACATGTATAATTTAACAGTGCTAGAACAGATATTTGATATTTGCACTGCGGTTTTTGTTATTGAATAACATCAGGATGAAATTTGAATTAGATTTTCACCTGTGTGTACCCAAAGACTCTCCCAAATGTCCCTGCA
The DNA here is from genome assembly GCF_905171665.1 of Trachurus trachurus. Classification (NCBI taxonomy): domain Eukaryota; kingdom Metazoa; phylum Chordata; class Actinopteri; order Carangiformes; family Carangidae; genus Trachurus; species Trachurus trachurus. The sequence goes on from NC_139906.1 coordinate 15,022,926, forward strand.
GTGGTGTGTACTGGTGGTGTGCAGGAGGTTTCAGCCATTTTTCACAGCCCCTGCATACCTAACCATCCCTGGAGGAGAAAGATGGGAGAGAGGTTCTAGTAACTGTGTTCTTATTACAAAAGCCTTCCTCTGCATCTTGGGTGGGGTAACCTGTGTCTGTGCGTCCGTGCGTGTGTGCATGCGTCCTCTCATTACGCCCCTACCTGCTCTGCATTACTTGTCAGTGGTGTTGGAGCGCCCCGCTCAGATTAAGACTAATGCCGATGGCCCCAGGAACTGCGATTAGAATCACACTCATTACTCAGGGCCCGGTGACGGAAGCAATTTAAAGCCCTCGTCTTTACAGTACAAGAGGCAGGGCAAGCCCCCACTGTCACAGGAGGTGAGACACTACCCTCCACACACATATACACGCACACATGCACACACACAAAAATACAACTGCACTGCTCCCTCTTCCTGTCCTCCAAGGACACCTGAAGGCCAGGCCCTCAGTGACTTAATTGACTGACTCTCTTTCCTCATAGCTTTTAATTGATTTAACCTGTGAAGGAAAGAGGAGGGGGCACACTAGTTTAGTTTGTATACTGCCTCAGTGTTAAAAAAAAACATACAGAGAGTGATGTTAGTAGGTCTGTGTTGTACATGTACAATAATGTTGAGTAAGGAGAAGTGCGCGCGATAGGTGCTTTCACGCTTCCACGGACCCTGACAAAGATTAGACGGTCAATATATGTCAGTCGCATGTCATTGCCACTGAGTGAGTGTGTTTCTGTGTGTGCATGAGTGTGTGTTTGGGGCTTGGTGTGCATGTAGGTGTTTATATGAAAGCCTTGTTGGCTATACATGGGCACATCTGTGTGAGCTTTGAGAGCCTGTGGGTGTGTCTGTGCAAGTCTGTACTTGCCTCTCTTTGTTCCTGTCGGTACGCTTGCGTGTGTGCACGTGCGAATGGTTCTGTGTGTGTGTGACTCACCTCCACAGTAAGGTTACAGCTGCTTTGAGTCCCTCTGTGACAGTTGTCCAGAAGAATGTCAGTCAGGGCCAGCTCTAGGGTGGCTGTCACTCAATAATGAATGATAGGCCCATCAATTAGCACCTGTCACCATGGCAACTCTATCATAGTAATGACAGCACTGCTCACTCTGGAGAAGAGAAGGGGAGAGTTTTGTCCTTGCCAGAAAGGAGAAAATCTACTGTATAGTGTATCGACGATGTTGTGAATTAATTTTGTTTTGTTTTATTCTGGTTTCTGATGATATTCCTGTCATCTTTTTTTTAGGTTTTATAGTCCCAATTGACATTAACAGACACAAAGAAATGTGAAACATGTACACTAGTCATTGATTTTCTAATATATCAAAGATGCTCATATTTAATGAATCACATGGCTGTATATTGGTTTCCTATGTTGTGTGGTTTCATAACCATGACTACAAATAATCAAGTCTTCAGCAACTCAAATATTGATGTTGAGTTCAGGCTTATAAATACTTTTTTAGTATGAATTATCGAAACATAAATTCAGCAGAGTAGTCTTTTAAGTCTCATTAATGTTGATTGGTTTTTGATCAGCAGGCATCATTTTCATGAACGTACAGTATGTGATTGGTAGATTGGGATTAACTGCCTCTAGTCACAGATCAACTTAAAATCAATCACTGGTAGTTAATACTCTGGTAACTGCGACTGAGAGAAGCACAGTGTGTTGTGTGTGTTGTGTTGTCCCACCTTCCATGCATCTGCAATGCATGCATTTTAATGTAAATAGTCCATCCATAAGTGCTGCAAGCTGTTTGTTGACCTTTTACAGTATTTAAAAGCCCTTCAGAAATAAACACACTGCAAGAGCAGATAATGCTGCAAGACTTATGTGCTATTTCTCAAGGAGCTCAAAGGTGGCAAAGGTTCCTCCCACCTCCATGTTATCTAACTAATTAGTTTAAGATGGCAGCTGTAAAGTCTAAGAAGACCAGTTAACAACACAGTGTGATTTACTCACATTGGTGTGACTGTTATGAGTAAAAGATTGAACTCATAATAGATGTTCAGTTTTGAGTGCAACATTCATTATTTTCGTTTGTGTTTTAGTATTGTTGAGATTATAGAACTGGATTTAACATAGCCTATTATCTTGTAAACAACCGTTTTTTAAACATGTGTTAACATGAAAACATAGACGAGACACTGTCTTTACTTACCACAGTGTTTTACAACCCGAGTAAGTCTTTTCCACCACCCGACATACTGAACACAAATGACACCTACTCTATGCTACTCTATACTCTCTCCCTGTTTGAATAGAGAGTGGCATTGACTGATTGATATTGTAATTCTCGCTGTGAAGTAATGTTTTACAGCATGCGTAAAGACAGATCTGTATGGCCCTCCCTACCGAGCACCTTTCTTCTGTATGGATCTGCCGAGTGCTGAGGACTGGTTAAATGCTGTCAATCATTGATTTTTCCCTCTGACAGTAGAGTGATGGCTGTGGTGATTGAAGGAGTCAGGGTTTTGTCTTTCTCCCCTGTGCTGCAAGGATTCTAGCGAGAAAACCTCACACCTTCTAAGCCAGCCCATCACTTCCCTCCTCCTCTTTTCCCTACTTTCCCACTCCCCCTTTCTCTCTCTCTTTTAACAAATGGGCATCAACAGGCCATGAAATAATCAATGCTGATGATCCATCTTGGAGCCTGTCGATATGTTAATGAGCACGCCTCATCGTTATTGCTGCCGGGTCATAAATCACTGCCTCTTACCAGAATGCACAGCAGCTGGTGCAGCAAACCCCAGGCCAGGAATAAAACACTGTCTTTTAACGATTAATGTCCAAACATTCTGCTGCCCTGTGCCTTGATTGTTTTCAGATGCCAAAAAAGTAGGACGGATTGTAAATCAATAAAACAATAAGACAAAGTGTTTTAATAAAAGGAGAGGTTGCGAGTAAATCATTGCAGTGCTCCATTTAGCACTGCTTCCTGGGTAAGGAATAATTGGATACCTGGTACCCAGAAGTCATTTTTAAGGTTATAAATGCCTGTGTCGGCTAGTAGTGAGAAGCAGGCTAGCTTGCAGCTGTACATTTTTCAAATCTGCTTTTTTTAAGGGACCCTAGCAAAGCAGAGGGAGGGTTTAGTGGCTATTTGTTTCACGATGAGAAATGAAAAGATAACATGTTTGCATTGAGCACACTGTAAATCATTATGATAAGATGCCGGGAAGAGAAGCTTTATTATTTCCTTATTTCCTCTGCTTGAAATCTTATACCTTATTCCAATATATTGAGTACAGCTCCCACATATAAGCTCAATACCCATTATATGTCTCCTCTATGCTGTACACACATTGTTCTGAAGCATATAATTCACAATCGTGTTACCACATTGTATGACAGGTTTCTATAACTTACAGTAGACAGTGTCTGATTGGTTGGTGTTCTAGTTATTGTAGTGTAGTCAATGTAGGTTGTGTTGCAATAAAATGGAACCTAATCATATTGTGGGTTATGAGCATTTGTTCCTTAACCTCTGAGGTATAACTCTGTAGTTAATAAAGAATATTGTTTTTCTCCATATCAGAGCATGCAAACAGGTTATTGAGTTCAGGCTATAGACGGTATTATCTACAGTGGGTGGGAAAGTTCTCGGTTGAATATATGGGGAGCGTGTGCTAGATCTGTAAATCAATAAAAATCTGTCTAAATCAGTGTTAGACTTTACATGTTAAGTTTTGGGGATTGGGCACATAGCTACAAAGTACATGAATAGGGTTGAAAATAGGATAGCATGACGAAAAGTTGTGTGGATGATGTTACTGTAGATTTACCTCTTAAGTTGTGAGAAAATTTGGTTGTCATGGGTCCATTTGTTTTCCTTTTATATGATCTTCGGGCAGTATGGTTTGGCCATCAGTTTTATACATAAATTTCAGTATTTATATACAGCATATGTAGAATTTATTATTGATTTTGTTTGACCAGGTAGTCCTTTAGTTCTTCTGTAAAATGAAGTTAAGTGTTTGAATTCTCCAGATACACCACAGGCTATGGTCAGAGTCATGTAATCATACTCATAAAACATTAAACTATCAGCTTTATGTCTGGATTGCTATAGGGCATGCAGGCAGCTCTGTCTGTTCAAATCAAAGTGTATCACTTTGGAATAACACCCTTGTTTGGTTTTAATATTGCTATTAACTGTGGTATCAGTCTTGTGACCTTGTGCTCAATGATTCAGTCAAGCTTGTAGATTGCAGTATAACCTCTATGTATGTCTCTACTGGACCTCTCAGAGCTGAACAGTTTTATGTTCTAGCCCTCGGACTTCCTGCAAGAAGATGAATCATAAAAACCAAGCATTTATAGCAATGTTAGCAACTAGATTACCATCTACATGAGAGTGCTTTCTCATACATGTGTCCTCACAATGTCAATATTGGTAATTGTGGCCAGTGTGCCACCACAGTTATGGAAAGCCTGTATTTGATGAAATCCCGCCTTCATAACCGAGTGGAGCACTGTTTTTTTTTTCTTTGTTGCGAACATTGGCAACAAGGTAATTGTCAATGTTTGTCATTTTAGATTTTTCTAAAGAAGTTGGATGTCATTGTGGTGACAAGAAAACTTGTTTCGAGGAGACAGAATAAATATTGAGCATGACAAGTTTTTTGTTTTGTTTTTGCTGCTTGTAAATCAACTGTAGCCTCTATTTATTTTGCCTTATTGTAATCTGGTGCAGAGGGAAGATGTGGCCATATTTACTCACTATGTTTTTATTCTGCCTCACACACTCACTAATACACCAGAACACAACTATAGTCGAGGATCCCCTCCTTGGTTTATAGAACCAGATAGCATGTGTGTGCGTTGGACATCCCAATTTATTTACAGGGACTGAATTTACTTCAGACTCTGACAGCTTGAATTCCTGTGGCCTCTGTGGGGCCTAAATCATGCTTGCGATATAGTGCAGCTCTGCATTTTTCTCTCTCAGTGCTAAGTATTATAATGATGAATCTGCTACTCTGGCTTATGCCAGCTCTAGGCGGACATAACAGCAGTTGTTTAAGTTTTCCAAAATAAATAGAGAATATTTCAATGGAGACAGATAGCAGAGAGGAGCCTGGGAAATGGCACAGTTTGACTTGTGGAAGTTGCCTTTCTAAATTGTTTTTGTTGCCAAGATAAGGAACATTAACTCCAGATGTCAAAGAAAGTAAATAATATATCAGTCGGCTGCAATAAATGCCATGTGCTAAAGAACCAAATGGAGAATTTTATTCCTTATAACTGTCATCTATCAATATCTGCATTCTTCCACCAATCTTCATTGCCCATATCCACATACATGTAACCAACCATCCATATCAAATATTATCTGTATTCCCCCCAGATCACATCTATGTGTCTCACCATTTCAGAACAGATGGGCCCTTTGCATCAGGTCATTAGTGTAAATTTATTGCCTTACAATGTACTTTTTTTTTTTTTTAGACAGAGTCACCATTTAACACAGGTTAAAAGGGAGGAAGGTTTCCCATTAGTAGCCCATTTTGGATTTTCATTATTGGTTAGGGAGTTGTTTTTGACTGATCTTGTGGGGAGAAGTCTATCGTACAGGAATTATACTTGTGTTGCCGCTGTGTTCAGTGACAAATTGTGTTGTGAGAAGAAGCAAGACATGTTTCTCAGTGAGCTGCCTTTTGGTAAATCTAGATGTGAAAAAGAAGAATGTGAGAGAAGTGATTCACATAAAATGAAAAAAAAAAAAAATCCAGTTATAAGCTTTTCATGGAGCTGCGATTATTTCGTCAAACTCTTACTTAATAGGTTGTGAAGAAAATATATTTTCTTATTTCTATTCATACTGATAGTGAAGATGGCAATATGTCTCTGTACTTTTGGTGGAACTGCCAATTTTGAAGTGGTAAAGGAATAATAAATGAAACGTGTGTTAAATTATCACAATCATTTCGTACATTTCAGCTTTTTGTTAACTGAAGGACAAGAAGAAACATAATGCAACAACACACAATATGCAAGCTTATAGGGTGTGATTATCAGGCTCTTGTTCCAGCATGCTGAACACTAATATAGAATGGATTTACACCCACTCCTTTCAGTCCACTGCAATATAAAACATTAATGGTAGTTACTTCTACAACGTTAGCAGTCTTGAAGATCAGTTTGACAAATAAGGCCATGCAAGGTTTATGGGAGCTTGGATGTTTTAATTTGAAAAGGTAATGGTTTTATAACTTCAGTCATTTACAGGCATTCTTCTGCTTCAGTATAAACAAAGCTGCCTTGAGACGGATGGTAATGCCTCTTCATACAAACACAAAGCATCCAACAACTTAACTGAACCAAGAGTATAATTGTAATCCTAACCATTGATATCAAAGCAAAATCCCTAAGGGGGGTCCCACCCCCATTTGTGAAGATGCTGAAGAGGACAACATCAACACCCTCCAGTATACGATGTCCCCTGTGGAAAAAAAAAATCCACACCAGTATACCTGAGGTCAGTGGCCTCATAATTTGCTAAAGCATGTTTTGAGATTGCAGATCATTTAGGTTTTATGATATTAATGAGGATATGCGCTTATTAGGGTTCCTGGGAATAGTTGTTGATAGGAACAATCTGGAAGGAGTGAAAAATGATTTAACACGCTCAGCAGGAGTGCAGGCTCGGCCCGTTGCTGTGCGCTGCGATTAGTTCTTATTGTACAGCAAAGCAGCTTGATGGTGTAGCACTGAGGCCGTTTATTGCAGAATTAGTGTGATTTTGCAGCATTTGTTGTGGTGTTATACTAAATGCTAATTAGGCTCTACAACCATAATTAGAACCTTTTGCTAGACAGACCAATTTAACTAGTACCACAGCAAGAGCACACACACATGCACATACAATTACGCGCTCACATACACATGTGATATCACACATGCGTACACAAACATCTCACCTTATAATTGCACTCTTGCTAACTTTCAGTCAAGACAAATGTGGGGGTTGCAGAGGCTCTACGCCCCTAATATGTAAATCATTTCTTTGTTCTTGTGAGCTTTTACAAAGTGTGTGTGGTCTTAATGGTTATTTTATTGAGTACACTGAGTTAGAGAAGTGTGTTAAACACTGGTAAATGCAGGTAGGAGCTGCTATGACATGGAACATTTTGTTCACTTACTATTGGCAGCTCTACACTTTTAAAAACCCCCTTGGTGCTGGTGAACATGCAGTGAATGCCTTGCCTCGGCAAACTGTGGCGCTTGCATGCAAATGTGCAAACACGCACACAGAAGCTTGTGAAGGAACAATCACTTTCACTCAACGTTAATCTCCTTGTATTCATCACCGCCGCTGCTGCTCATGATATGGAAGATCAGAGTGCAACATGCACATCAGTCTGCAGCCTTGCCTGCCAGTCAGGCCTGCATGTTGCCGTGGCGTCAGTGGCATGGCATCCTCCCCTGGCTTGCACATTAAACCAGCGGCTATGGGCAGCGTTCTTGCCTCTCACAGCAGACATACTTCTCAGTCATCCACTGACATGCTGTTGGACAATGTTTAAAGACATAGCTGAGCAAACAGGCTCCAGTGGGTTGTTACTATGTCTGCTCATGCCAAAGATAACTTTTTTTAATACTTCGATTTACTCTTCATTATTAAAAAATAGTAATTGTATTTTTTTGTGTGCAAGACATGTCAGTGAGACTATATCTCAAATAGCCGCAAATATTGGAGACAGAATAAGGTTAGTGTTTTCACTCAGTGTCATTGCTATTGCAATAGGGATTAAGTAAAAAATAACAATGTGAAAATACAGAGGAATCATGATGTTGAAGCTGGATGATGATGATTGATGCATTCATATAAACCTGGTCTGATGTCTCCCTCATTGTTCTGTGCAGCAGCATTCACTCTCCTTGGGCCACAAGAGAAAGGGGGAGAGAGCGGGTGGGGGTTGACCTAAGATGCACAAAGATATATGTAAATACATTTATTATTTATATAGGCATCGGGGACTGCTATTGTTGTCTCAGAACACATTGAGCTTTTGGCTACAGCCTTGGGGCCTTCTGTAAAACACTTTATCATGTTTTTAGTCCTCATGAATAATTAAAAACTTAAATTACTTGCCATGTACAAAATTCATATGCTGGAGGTTGGGGGGAAAAGATACATGAAAATTAATTTTCTTTTCTCTAAGAGTATGACGGGAAATCAATTAATCTTGATGTATTATTTCATGCAGGGCAGGGTAGCAGCAGCAGCAGAGAGAGTGGCTACAGCTGTTCTCATTGGAGAGGCCATATATTATACTTGGCGGCTTTGACAGCTTCTGAAGGAAAGGGCTGAAGGATATCAGGCAGGTGAAGCAACTGTAAAAAAAAATATTAGGGTATACAAACTGTTTCCAGGGAGTGTTATAAACTGTACAGCAGGAGGAAACGTTATTGAATGTATTTTTTTTTTAGACTCTGGCTTCTATTCCCAAAAACTGCTGTCATTCCTCACCAGCATTATTAATGATGTTCCCTTTCAAAACATCATGTTCATTTGATTAACTAGTCATATGTTTTTGTCCCTCTATCTCCAATTTATTTCCTTGTGTCTCCTCTTGCCTTTTTTGGGGAGGTAAGGGGAATTGAGATTTACCACCCGTCAGATAAATGTGTCCAGGTAATATAACACTGGGGATAGAGTGACAGAGCTATTTACTGCCTGCTTTAAAGTTTTATAACTTGTCACAGTTTGCAACTTGTTGTCTGTGCCTTTCCAATTTCTCGACAGTGTCTGTAAATAGAAAAATTGTGTGCAGAAATGATTACTCTTTTAAGAGGAGTAGCAGAAAAATCAGAGAACCATAAGAGAAAAGCAGAGTTAATGGAGGAATAATCCAGTAGTTAATAGACCTAAAACCTGAACTGCTGCCAATTCCCAATTTCTTTTTTTGGAAAAGACATGCGCTACAAGGTGATATAAGTAAACAAAACACAGCGCTTGGAATAACAGTGGACGTTAGTGGTCATCCATTTATGCAACCCTCCCCCGATGACATTTAATCATAGCTTTATGGAAACTTTTCTCCAAAGTGATGTGCGAACTGTTAGAAGTCAGTCATGTCACCCACTTAATGAAAGGAGGATTACAAGCCTGCCAGCTGTGACTGCTGATGAGTGACAAGTGAAATGTGTCATGTCACTTTCCAGCGACGTGTTTGTCAGGAGGATGTTTTTGGACCAACACTTTCTTTCCACCTGTAATAAGCTGTAAAAGGAAAGGGAAATAAAGACCAAATGTGAGAGGCTTATATCAGGGCTCTGACGGTCTTAAAAAGTGTTAAATCCTCTTTCACAAATACCAAAAGTCATTAATATAAACCTCATTGAATCATTAGGTCATAACACGAGCACATTCATTTTAGTTGTGTTTGGTTTTTTGGCAGATTTAGAAGAAGAATTACAAGGAGACCATAGGACCGAGCTCAGTACACTGTCTCTTAGTTAAAAGGTTGGCAACATTTCTCAATTTTCCCTTGGAGAGGTGCATATCCTGCTCTGCTATAAATTCCATTCCATTTATGAACAGATTTCACTGGTCAACAAGACTGGTAATCAACAATCAGTAAACATCTGTTACCATCTATTAATAACCTGGCATTACAGATTTACTGCTGGCCCGACGGCTGGTGAAAATGTATTTCTGCCGCTGACGAGGGGCAGCTTGGAACGGGCGGCCAATGCCATTTGTAAATGTGAGACAAATTAGAGAGCAGGAGACAACTAAATTAAAAAGCCAAATGACCGAGGCCAGATGGAGCTCAATATAACAAATGGAACAAGTTGTGGAGGTGCCAGTTGTACAGACGCTGAGGGACACTGAGGGGGAATTGATTCAGGAGAGCCACTGGGTGAGCAGATGAAAAGGTTATATTAGCACTTACAGGAGGCAGAAAGTAGGCCTCTGTGCCCTCCAGCTTTATGTTGCAGTCATTCACACATATGGACGCTGGTGTCCACATCATCTTTTTAAATGGTGCTGTGTAAATGCCAGTGTGAGAAATAAACATGGTTGGTGTTGCACTCGGTGTCTCTGACACAGGGCATATTGTCAGCACATGGCCAGAATCCCACTGACAACTGAGACTGCTTTTATTCAGATGGTGTCTGACCTTGTGTTGATCATAACAAACACTCACACAGCAGTATGCAGCGCCATGTAAATATAAAAGTTTCCTGTTGTGTAATGTTAAAACAACATAATACAAAACCTTATTATGCATTAATAGACTTGTCATGTGAGACCATGTTTCCCAGAAATAAAGTGCATTATTTAACGTTCAGCGAGACAGTGCACAATATAGCAAACGTGCCTCATTCTGGTTGTTTGCTGGTGATGCATCACACCGCTCTCTAGGTGAAGACACATGAAGCGCGTTTGTGTCTTGTAAATGGGTATGCAACACTAGGGTGAGGAGCACATTTGTTTGGGTTAAAGACTGCATGTTAATGAAATAGATCATGAACACTGCCATTATGATAATGGATTACAGCACTTTCCTTGTGGCGAAATATTTTATTTATGACCTTTTCAGATTACTTAGATGAAAAAGGGGAAAAATAAGATATAGACAGTGTTCTCCTCTACGGCTCTTTTCCAAACACAAAAGCTCAGTATTTACTGAACACATTTTTCCCCATGGCAAGTGAAGATCAGGGAGTTTGAGTGGGAGATTAGCTTTGGGTTAATGAAGTCTGGAGTCAGGAGAGAAATGGTTATTACTCTGTAATGTAGAGTCTTTTAATTTCCACTGTGGCAGTCAGGCCTAATGTGTTATTTTACATTCTGTTTTAGATTGCACAAAGTGGTCACTGCTATTTGTCTTACTCATTTAAACCGCTATTATTCAGATGTATTAGGGGATGATACATTAGGCTGCACTCAATGCTGTTTGCCTTTCCTGGTTACTGAATAATAAAATATTCTTTGTCAGGGACAGTAACACAGCGGTAATATTCTCCTGAAAGCCTATCACAGTCTTTTTCTTCCTCCATGACATACATAAGCTGTTAACACATAATATGCCACCATTTGTTTCTTTAATCTCTGCCTTTTATCCCTTTTTCTGCTCTTGAGGCATCATTATGGGAATCTCTGTTCTCATCACTCACTTGAAATCCCATTTTTGTTTTTCTGTAGGAGATTTCCTCCTGTGCAGTTACTTACAGTGGCCCTCTCCTTACCTCTTGCTTCTGATAAAGGAAGCAGGAACTGACAGGGGCTATTTGTTATGGGGATGAGACAGGGGTGACACACACTAGATTATAAAATGCAGAGACGTGCAGAGGTCAGATAAACAATTTGCCACCAAACTTGGCTACCCATGATGCTCTCTGCTCCCCCGTCTGCTGAATATCAGAAAGGGAGGGAAGAGCAGGGGAGCCACAGCTCTAAGGGAAGGAAGGTGGGAAGGATCATGTGAGGGAAGGAGAGGGGGGAGACAGAGCAGCACAAAGGAACAGTGAGAGAGCCCCCCTGGCTGATGGCAGTCAGGTTTGCATTTTTTTCCCTCCCTCTCTGGGTTAATTCACGGGATGAAAAGCTGCTCTGTGTGATGTGTCATATATCAAAGACAGGGCATCAGTAATCTTTGCTCAAGGGCACCGATAACAGACAGATAGACATGTGAATGAGATGAAAAAAAAGCAACTCATCCTTTTCTGCTACCACCACGGAGGAGATAAAACAAGATTTATGACTCATCTCAGACCACATACCAGCTGCGCGGGCCATTTTTCACATGCTCCAAAAATTGGTACTGGAAAGCAATCTGCTTGTCAGTGTGTCCATCAGGTGCTTCAGGAGGAAATTGGGTCCTTCGGGCTTTTTGCTCTGCAGTCAGCTATTTTCTTTATAGCAGTTTTGTTTTTAATGGTATCCATAAATATATGTAGGGTTATAAGTACCTTTATCACCCAAGGAGCTTTTCCACATGATGTGGTCTGCTATGCTCCGGTGGTTGTTTCTGAACTGAGAGCTTCCTCTGTGTGGTCACTACAATCCAAAAAGCTGCGTAGTTGTCACCACGTTGATGGACAGTGATGTGACGGAGTGACACCTCCCTTGTTGAGTTTGATTGGCAGAAATTTGCTTTGATAGGCAACCAAATCAGTTTTGTCTGCACAATCAGTCATGGCAGATTAAGAAGGGTGAATAGAGAAATGTATTCACTGTAGGCATTTCACAAATATAGGTAAAAGGTGCAGTAATGGTCTGCGAGCAGTGCATAGTAATGTGGTGGATTAAGGCGTTTAAATAGACCAAACTGTCATGTGACTAGGTGTTGCACAGTAGGTAGATCAGAAATAAGTTGATCTGCACGGTGAGAATGACTTTATGTTCCTGTCTGAGCCTGTGAGCTTCATATTACTCACATCTATCAATAATGTGCACCTTAGCTAAACCAGCTGTAAAAAATGCTTCAGTGCACGATGTTAAAACAGTGAAACATACCCTAAATACACAGCATGGCACAAACAACCAAACAGCAGCAGTCAGCACTTTCAATGATGATATCCACAGTGACAGTGAGCATCGGGATAAGGAGAGGCTGTCCAAAACCTTCTGTCTAAAAAAGTTACAGACTGACACTCCTCTCACCACAAAATACCATAGGATGCTTCACAAAGTATTATTGAAAACCATAAAAGAGAAGCTGTTTCACGGGCAATACTGTATTTTCTGGATTGGCATTACAAATTTTAATGTGGCCCTACTTTCGTAATGACTGGTCATGTAGGAAAATATCAACTTGAACGTAGTCTTAAGGAACTCATCACAGGACGGGAATAAAAAGAAGAAAAAAACTATGTTCAGACAGTATGATGCCTTTGTGTCAGCACATTTTCTGTAATATGTGTGTGAATGTCATTGAAAAGAGTCAACACTGGCTAGTTGGCTAGTGATATACTGTATCTTTTTTGATAAATACTTCAGGAGTCACTGTCACAATCATACCTCCACATGCAGACTTTCACACTGGACGCAAAGTGAATTTTCGCCTCGCTTTACTCGCGTGAGATTGACTGCGGGAGTATTTGTGTTACTTGCGTTATACTTGCGCAAATACACGAGTACAAACAACTCGCGCAAATATGTGAGTAGCCTACAAACAACTCACGTCGTCACGTCAGGGTGAATAATATCATTAGAGGTGCACACAGCTCAGTGAATTTCACCACTTTCTCCAGGAGCTCCGTCCGGACAGATATAAGAAGCTCACAGATTATTTGTATACCAGGAGGCAGTTTTTAATTTCTAGGGAAAAAGTGGAAGAAGAAAAAAATAGTATAACCGATGTTACACAAATCTGAAATGAACTCACTCATGAAAAATAAGACACCTTTAAAACATTGGCAAAATAATATGACATCTACAAAGTCTCTTTTTCCAAAAAATAAATTCCATTTCATGAAAGGTTTGCTTGAATATTCAGGGTACTTTGGACTGTAGTTCAAGACGTGGTAATAAATTATGACTGCTATATTCAGCATATGTGTGGCATTGGCTTCTGCTTGGCTGTGTGATTTTTCAAGTGCTTCCTGACTGCCAGGTTGGAATGGGGTATTAGAGTGACCCTGCTGTGCACAGAGTGTTGATAGCACAGGGAGCTGCATGACTCTGTCTGTTATGGATCAGGTTGCACTTGGGGAAACATTTGAAGGCTCCTCTGGGCTTTCACAGAGCAGCAGTTTTCCAGGGGACAGAAGGATCAGCTTAAAGCAACAGGCTTGTTGACTTTGATATCCTATCTGATACCAGCACTTCCACAAGTTTACACCTCTGCAAACAGGCCTGACATTAGAATATCCTCATTTGTGCTAGCTAGGGGGATTTGGCCCCACCGCAGGGGTTTGAGGTTTGTGTTTCTGGGTTAGGGTTAGGGGTGTAGATTTGAGGGTTTCCATAATTTGACTTGTGTTCCCTCTTGCACTAGACCAGCCTGTGAAAATGAGAAACAGGCGAAGGAGAGGGGAGGGCACACATACCTGCTCGGCACAGCAGGCAGATGTTCTATGAGGGTCATTGTGAGTTTCAGCAAGGGAGAGAGGACAGACTGATGTAAAACATACACTTGTTTTGCACGTTGTCACGTTCGCCTCTTGTCTCCTGTTGCCCCTTGAGCTGTGTCCTACCTGCTGTTCCTGTCTAGACTACTTGCCAACTGTGACATCTGTTGTAAGATGAAAGCATAGGCAAAATCTGAATGTCAATATCCTCGCCGTGGACAGACAAAATGAACAAACGGAGGAGTGGCTGTCACTGTGCAGCAATCATCCTTCAAATGAAAGGTTACCGTGCCACATTGTGTGCTGGAGAAATGACCATTTTTAATCAGACAGCAGGGGACACATCTGTCAGAAGCTCAGTAAAGCTGCAGTTTGGAGCCGAGGAGAGGAGAGACTGATCAGTACAAATCATTTCCCCTATTGCCCCACTGACAGAGCAGGCCTAAATGTGAAAAGGCCACAAGGGAATTAAATATGACTTTTCTAAGGTTATCCTTAGGATGCTAAGATGATAAAGTGAGGCTGTTTACTCAAGGCTGATGGATAACATTATGCATGTGTAGATGTTATTGTGTCGAATGCAGCATGCCAGGTTGAGGGGCTGGATGTAAAGAGCGCATGTCTAAGAAAAGTGCACAAGTAAATTAAACGAAATAGTCAGTTATATCTCCTCTGCACCTTTGTTTGTATAATGAAAGAAGTTAATCCTCTGTCTTGGCTGAAGGAATAAAGACAGAATAAGCAACAGAGTAATGATAGTTTATCAAGCTAACATCACAGTCACACTTGCCATCCTCTTTATGATGAGATTAGAGCTTGGTTGGCTGTGTCTTCGCTGTTAGATACATGATGACAATCTGTACTTTTCATCTCACATCATGTTGACTGGCTGCAGAGGAACATGCTCAGGTTTAGACTGCAGAATCCAACAGAATTTCCCCATAAACTGGTTATCTCTGTACATTTCCTCCGTTCTCCATGTTTTGTCTGATCAGAGCCTCCGTGAAAGTGTAAGCTCAGACCTTGGGGTTTGCCCTATCCAGGGGCCTTAACCTTAAGATTACATCTACAGAGCTGGAAAAGTAATTGCAAAGCTAAGGTTAGTAATTTTGTGGTATTAAATTGCCTGTCAGAGCTAAATGAAGTAGGGCTTCTGCACTGCCAAAAGCCATAAGCGCCTATGCAGAGAGTGGTGTAGCTTTACCCGAAGAAGGTAGTATTTTCCTCCACCACATCATTTTATCATTCAGCTGAGTTCATGGTGTTGTTTTAAGAGATTTAAGTCTCATTACCCCAACCTAGGCCCTTTGTGATTTATACCATTATTACAGCACTCTCTCTCACAATAGAAATGATGCATGAATCACATTTGTACTGTAAGACAGATGTTTCTCCAAGGGAAAGAGAGACATTGTAGCTAGTTAAAGGGACCCTCATTAAGCTCTCGTTATTGGATAAGTGGCTCTCATTTTCTCCGTGAGATTCCAGCCCTGACTAACTGGTCTTTATACCTCTCTGTAGATTACAGCGTTGCGTTGCAGCAGTGTTAATTTGTTCTTTGTGATGTGACCAGCAGTTATACATTTATTTTCAGTGTCCAAATCTGTGTCATCCGTGTCATTGACCTTCAATTCCTGCTGAGTCCAACACCTGCTGACCCCAGCCCTAAATTTGTCGGTGATGGAGATAAATATAGGTCCTTAGAGCTGCCTCCTCCCAGCCCAGCTCAGGGTTCAGAAATGTTTTACATCTTGTTTTATGCACACTGCCAGTAATATTCCTTGACCTTTTTAACTCTGCCTTTCAACAACAATATTGACAATACTACACCTACAAATTATGATCAATTTCATCATTGACCACTCTGCCAATTAGTTTGTTGGAGTCATAGTTTTTACGAAAATATAGGCCTATCAGAAAATAGTGAAAATATACATTATTGCTTGTTTTATCCCCCACGACATTGAGTTAATAGTTATGACAGAAGAAGAACAGCAGAATCGATCGAAGAGTACTTGATTATTAATATAATTGCCCATAGGACTGGGCAGTATACTGGTTCATACCGAATACCGGTATTTATTTTTGTTATGATATGAATTTTTCATATACCGCAATACCGGTGAAGAGCCCAAACAACGCCCGGATCATGCGCAGCGGGGACCCGTTTCACCGCTGCTCACCAAACAGGCGTACTAACATGGATGTATAATAGATCCATGTGTGGTAGACGATTGCAACCGCGGAGTAATTTGAACACTGTACAATTACTGTTTTAACTCTAACCCTAACCGACCAAGTCCAGCAGGAGGAGGGGCTGACTGACAGAGCTGAGAGATGGTGAAACGTTGTTAAAAAAAAACATAGTATTTTTTCTGTGAGAGACTGTGGCGGGTCGCCTCGTCTCTTAATTAATGGGAAACACTGAGGGGTCGTGCTGCATTTACCTGTGTGTGGACATTAAAAAGAAAACACTATGCAGTCCTTATGACAGTAGAATGGGCTGTTTAAAGCTGATCTACTACAGTAATTCTTTTCTCATTAAAATGTGGGTTAGCCCACTCTTATTAAAATATTTTAGTTCTCTACACATTTCACCAGCATATTCCTATTCATTCATAAGGTATACGTGACAGTGTGCAAAACATCACTAAATGTTTAATTTTGGTTACTGCTTCACACACATCTGTCAAGTTCAGTGTCAGTTTGAGGCTTCATGGTTTTTGAAATCCAAGTATTTTTAGGTTTTTAATTTTAAAATGTATACTCAATTGTTTTTAAATAAATAAAATAAATGAATGCTTAATCCTGCAGTACTTTTATTCTGAAATACTAAAAAGTAATAAAAAAAAACAGTAAAATATTTCAAAATGGAGGAACAAAAGATGGTAAGAGAAAGCGGCTTTTAAGTGTCTGAAATTTCCTCTCCTGTGGTTTATTTGAAAGCTATCATTTTCTTGAATTCATAGCTGAAAATTGACATTGATTTGCAGGATGACAGATGCTAAGAGCTCCTCTATTGACGTTACCATCGACAGTTTCAGTAAATTCCGCATCTAATTATCATTCCTGGGCAAATGATACACCTTTGTATTCTGTGAGAGGATGTCGATGGCGCACGGCACATTGTTCTAGAAGGACTTATTGAGCCGGGTGTCACTGCACTGTGATTTAGGACATAACAGAGAAGATTTCTTTTTGTGTGGCATAATTAAACCTGGTATGGGCTACTCCCAGACTGCTAAAGACATCACTGAAGAAAAGATTTCTGTTCTTGATGGGTTTTGTGCTCCTCCTTCACCTCACCTTTTCTCTCTTGCTCTTATTCTTTCCATCTCCTCCTCTCCTTCTCTCTTTGCTTTGCTCATTTTTGAAAAAAAACTTCTTCTTTTTTTGCCGTGTAAGTAATTATATCAAAGTAAATTGAGATAATTCAGTGACATGGTATTGACCTCTTCCTCAAATGATTTATAATATCAATATTTCTCCTGTCCCACTATTAATAGAACCCCGGGTGGAGAATTTATTAGAAATAAATCACTTCCTTAACCTTTTTCTGTCAAGGAAAGGATTAACTAGTTTTAGTAAGACCCTGTTATTTGAGAATATTCATTTCATTATATATTGTAACCTTTTATGTGAAGTTTACACTGTGAGTTTTTCCAATTGAGGGTACTGCCTCCAATGGGCAGAAATAAACCACTACAAGTCACCTCTGTTGACCACAAAGTTACTGACAGGCTCTTTGCAGGAATGACATCTGAACCTGCCAGGGGCTCCAGCAGGTGCCAGAACCCGACACCTCCTGGAGGCACTGGGAGCAAAGTGTTGGGTGGTGATGCTGATGGTGGGGGCTTTTGAGCTTTATGTTGGAGGAATAGTAACATGATGCTCAAGTCCCCTGCCTTTTCCCACAGTGGCCCTGAACCACCACTCTGCGGCTCCACTGGCTAACTAACGGCTCACTTGACTGTGGTTACAGGAAGCCTATTGTTGGGCAGGACAGAATTCAGGGGGGAAGTGGTGTAATCCTGGCTCTGCCCTGGATCAGTCAGTTTGGATTTCACACAGGCCCCACGATCAGGCCCAGTGCAGCCAAGGGCCCCTGGACACTGTGTTCCCTAGGAAACGGGCAAACACCTCTTTCTTCGCAGCGGGATCATAAAAAGTAAAACAAGCTATATCTCTTCTAAAAACATAGACTGTTGCAACATCTTGCATCCTTATTGAAAAGTAGAAATGTCAAGTCAGAGTATAAAATAACAAATTATTTTAATGAATACATTTGCGTCTTAGCCACTAAACACTTTAACACCTTGTCCATATAATTATTAAAATGTTTTTTCTTTCAAATCACTTGTTCTTGGTTACATATTGCAGCGTTTAATGTTGTTCCTTTGATACTTGTTATTCTACATACATGATTCATACCCGTCTAATGATGATGAATCCAAACACTTGAGATATGCAGATGTTGTGAACCGTGCCAAAGTACTAAAACTTTATTCAGCTTCTTAGTATTACTGTTTACAAACTGACCAATCACAACAAAAGATATAACTGTTAAACACTGGTTTGAATCATTTTCAGCACATTGACAAAACACATGCAATTCAGCATTTAAACAGTTACAGTTCCTTTTAAAAGAATAATACTGGCTGCATAATCTACTCAGCAGTCCAACAGAGATTATGACTGGGAAGCTGATGGCAACACTGCAGTGCAGCAAAGT
Source organism: Trachurus trachurus (assembly GCF_905171665.1). Classification (NCBI taxonomy): domain Eukaryota; kingdom Metazoa; phylum Chordata; class Actinopteri; order Carangiformes; family Carangidae; genus Trachurus; species Trachurus trachurus. The sequence continues at coordinate 15,041,729 of NC_139906.1, forward strand.
ATGAGCAGCAAGGCACTATCCTCCTTTTCTTATCTCACTACAGTATATCACAACTGGACACAACTTAGCATTAAGACATCCAAACTCACAGCACATCAAACAGCATTGTGAGAGCTGTGTCATATTTCCTGTCGGTCACACCTTTTACGGAACATCCCGCTGAGATCAGCTTGGTGAGGTATAGATAGGTTAACCACCACTGGTGACAAACTAGAAACACTCCTTTGCAAGTCTAACCTCTGAGCTCTTCTCAACAGTATATGACAAATCATCAGCTGCCTGAATTGTTGCTCCAATCTTCCAAATGATTGCAGCCTTCAGGTTATCTGTGAAAAGAAGAATCTGAGCCAGAGACTGCTATTTTTCAATGGTACAGTAGGTGGCTTGGAAAGGGCAGTAAAGTCATGTCCAATGTGAGTCATGTTGTCTTTCATTCAATTAGACAAACTCTAGCCCACACAAATGACATTGAAATAAATTGATGTAATGACAAGAATTCGTGCCTTGCAACTGTGAGAGGTGAAAATCCACCCCTGCAATTTCAGGCTTTGCACTTGGCATGGCGTGTAATGTGATCTCTGTTGAGTCTGAGGAAAACAAATCCTTTTTTCTCTCTGTTTTACATACAAGTGAGTATGTAAGGCATTTGTAGTTATTTCAGGAGACAGAAAGAGAGAGAGCGCGAGAGCTGCAGGGGTTGCTGGTTCATTCTCCACCTATGCTATGGAGAGCAGATAATTGCTCCATGGCCAGAAGGCTTTGATTGGCTGGCTAGTTAGTGATCAGAGGAGCGAGACGTCTGACTCTCTGTGGACACCAGGAACTTTGTAACGTATGGCAGAGAGAAGTGGGCGGAAGGTTTTTTTAAGTTGCACTAGTCCTCATTTTCTTTATGACCTCTTACATGGGTTACAATGTCATGTAATGCCATAGAATTTCCAGTTAGCCATGGGTATTTCTAGCACTTGTGAGAATTGAAAATGCAAATATAGATTTGACCACAAGCATGCACCGCGTGTCAGACATACAACTTAAAACTACTTCAGATGGATTCCAGTACCGAAAAACTTAACAACATGAAAACTCTTCAAACAAGATATTTTGTGCTTCAAGGTATTAGCCAGCCAAAGTTTTGCTTGGATTGTTTTGAAAAGTCAGTGGCTTTAAAAGCTGGTATAAGTAATTACCATTTTCAAGCTTCCATTCTATCTGCCTATTTTCATGCATTGGCTACAAAGTGCAGTATAGCCACACCAGTCTTAAAACATTGTTATATTGTTTCTCAGCTTATTATTAGTTTTACTTTTTAAGAATAATAACAAATAATAAATACATATTTGTGTGCATATACACTATATGAAGAGTGACATGAATATAGATAAATACTGAATATACACAATTTATATAAGGTTGGATGAAAATAATGGATAGAACAGGTGCAATTGTGATCATCTTTTCATCCAGGTCCTTATGCTGCTCCGACCTTTCTTGATTCACTCCCATTGACTATTTTCAAGAATCATAGCACTTTTTTCTATTATTGCAGTAGAAAATTGCAGAAAGAAAACTGAAGCATTTGTTTTAAAATTTGAAACAAAGGCAAAAACACATGTAGCTGTTGCCCCTATTATGTCAGTAGCTCACCAACATTTCATGACACACTACTTTTGAACAGGCAAAGTCACTTTCAAAGCATTTCATAGCCGTCTTCATACCACCAGAAAAATAAAGCCCCTATCCTTTATTAGACAAGTCCATAAATGTTTGGACAAGGAGGTGCCGGGACATCATAGTTAATCTACATGACATGTATCTTTATACAGCTGAGCTACCAGGATGATCTGAGACATTTATTTTTATACGTGACTGAAGCTTATCAGGGTCAAATACCCTCTGTGCTCTGGATTGTTAAAAGGTGTTCACCACTGTTTGCATCCCTCTATGGAGATCCAGCTCTTTGACAGAGAGAAAATCCTTCCAAAAACCCCAGGGGGTTCTCAGTGGTTACTGAGCTTGAGGCTGCAAAGAAGCCCTCTTTAACACACACGCACGCACACACACACACACAATGTTAAAACAGTATCATGTTGTTGTGGACCCCCTTTGTCCCCTCTCTTTGCCCTGTCTGTAGAGAAATTTGGGCTGATGTTTGTGATGGCAAGGATCCCTCTCAACAAACAATGTCGAGATTGAAAAGAGGATTCTTCTTCTTTTCACTCCGGAGCCTTCTAGTCCGCTGCAAGTTTACATGACCCTTCAACTCCTCTCTACACAAGCTGTTGAGTTTTGTTCAACGGCTTCTGTTTGGGCATATAAGGAGGCATTGTTGCCTGGGTCACAGCAGTGGGATGCTAAGTTCAGGAGTTTACGTAAGAAGGCCTTTCTTCCTGGCTCAGCCTCAGTCTCTTGACAGATCATGTGAAAGACACCAGGCCACAACAACAACACTTTATGTGGCAATGTGCAGGAATATATTTTTGCCTGCCATTTGAAAAAAGACACACAATATCCATTTGAGGAAAGATGCTCTTGATGTTTGCACAATGGTACACTTGTCTTGTCATAAATGGAAAAATAAAAAATAAAATAGTTTTAGAATGTTTGTAGGTAATTTATATCCTCTAAATTGTCTGCACACTCTGTCCTGTCTGTCAGTTTTTTGCTAGAGTGATTTTGAGTTGTTTACTCAAGCACATCAACTCACTTTTCACTCTCACTTAAACTGAATGAGCTTCCTGCATCTACAATACTTCACTAAGCCCGTTTGGCAATGTTGGATGTGTCCATCACTGCATTTCTTGTTCAAGAAAGACAAGACAATGGATTTATTAGGGAGACAGATGAACTTCTTTTCAAATCCCATCATTCTGTTGAGTGTCTAAAAACTAGACAGTTGATGTGCATATGACAGCTGTCACATTCATCACACTCTAGTCACAAACAAGCAGGAACACGTAGGCTGTTGTGCCTGAAAATTCACAGTGCAGCATAGCTTTCAGTAAAGTGTAGCCTGCCATCAGGGCTCTGTGTAGGATCATAAAACACTTGGCATTTTGACTTGTGCCTTGTGATTTATCTTGCCTGGAGACATAATTTGGTCTGAGCCCGCAGCGAAATATATACTTGGATAAATGCTATGGCTTTGAGTTGAAATAAACAAATCCCTAATGCCCTATCAATGTCCTTCCTGTTGGAAACAGAATAACTCCTTTCACTTACCAAAAGGAATATATATCATCAGATAAATGCTCCCTAGAAATAGGAAACCAGGGACAGGCTTAACCACTTCTAAGCCCTGCTTCCCCGTAGACTTGTGTTTATGATAAAGGGTAATGAATGGAAAGTGGATTTTATCAGTGAAAGATGGAGAAATGGTTAGCTTGAGTGATGCTTTTTGTCCCACATGGCACAATCAAGGCCTATTTTTGAAGTATCGTCCCTCGTGTCTTTCTAGACCAATTTTTGTGGATATTGGCTGTGGGATTTTGCAGGCCCTGCTGTACAGTAGAGTGAGAAGGGCAGTCCACTTATCTGAAGATTCGGCAGTCTTGCTTGGCATGCAAATCAAAAAGAAAATAGTTTAACATCCAGCAAACTTTGCGTGTTCTACTTTAGGTTATGCGCTTCACTTCGGTCCACGTGGTTTGGTTGAATAGAATTATATCTTGGCTTGGCCGCAGTTGTGTTTGTGGTTGAATGAACTTTCTCTAAATATGAATAAAAATGAAAGGCGCTAAAATGTAAAGATTCCTTTTTTAAGTTATTTATTCATACACTATAAACTGTGGGTTCATGGTGTAAAGAGGTTAGTTTACAAGACCTTGTGTTCCATATTCAGTGTTTGCACCACAGGACCGTCTCATCACATGCCTCCATCTGCTGATTTCTTCTCCATCTTGTCTTCTTGCCTGTCTTTTTCTTTTAAACCTGACCCTGCTCTCCGTTGCTCCCAATGAGACCTGGCATTGAGCAGATTCAAATAAGGCTGCTCAGCAGGCATGTACACTCCCACCGAATAGATTGGATCTGCGTCAGGAGAGGGTTTTCCTAATGGGTTGACAAATGAATGTGCAGGCTCAAGCTTCTCTGCAATGATTTCATCTACACGAGCATCAGTAAAAACATTTGGTTTTCCACAGTAACAAGAGTGCACCCTAATACTGGGCGTTAGTGAGTTAAACAACTCTCATCTGTTTTAATCTGTGCCTCTAATGGAGAAAACAATAATAAAAGGTTACTGCTGATCAGTAGCCTATACACACACAACCCATCTGTCTGAAGATTAATAAGTTATGTTTTGTTCCAGCAGAAGGGATAGACTTGCCAGATTTATTTTGCTCTTGCTTATTAACACCTTGTGCTGTCTGCCCCTGCTAAAGACAGTTTTTTCATCAGGCCCTAATTGACTGTAGGATTTTGCTGAAGAGTATTATCAATCTCTATCTGTTTCATGTGGAAGGACATTGATCAATGGAAATAGCTTTCCTTTGTTGACTGTATTGGACAGTGCTCCCGGCCACTGCTCGGGCCATGTAATGGAGCTTATGAGAACCAAGCCACCAGATCAATAAAGCATTGAAATAAGAAGATGAAATCCCCCTTTTTCTCAGTGATTACATGCTCAATGGCTGAATTTGTTAGATTTCAAAAAGTTTTTATTTTCCTTTTGGTCTAGAAGTGATTTACTAAAAAAAAAAAGGGGCAAACAACCATCTCAAACCATCCCTTCTCAGCCTCAAGCCCATTAAAATTCCTCTGAAGTTTTTTACATATCACTACATCAAATGCACATAAATTATGAATGTCTCATATAGCAGTCTTGCACTTGTAGCCCCCGGGTTCCCTTGAAACTGATTTGGTGTCTATGAACTTTGTTGTTACGAGGGCCAGAGAAAATTGGAGTAATATGCTCTCTCTGTGATTGATCATTCACAGCTCATAATGCAGAACATGCCATAATAAACATCTCCACCTTCATGTATTACTTTGAGATTGTGTTTATTTCACCATTAATGAATTTACTGTCATAAAGTCGGTTTTAATATTCATGCATGAGAATGACTCTGTCATAAAGGGGCTACACATTTGGATACCCAACAACATATGCTTCCTCCAGACATCACAGGCACAATGGGATTTTCTTTAAGATGCAGAAAGGTCTGGAGGAGGGCAGTTCACTGCACACGTTCTCCTTAATGTTTTGCAGCAGTAATCATTTCCACTGTTATTACTTTAAATACAGTGAAACTTCTAATCGGCACAGATATATTTGGGGAATTGCACCAACTAGTGTCTCTCATCTTTGTTATCATAGTGGCATATATTCCCAAGTTTACAGAATGTAAACTTTTCCACAAATAAGGGGAAAAATAGGGGATTAAAGATCTTGTATTTCACTTTAAAACAAGTAGAACATACACTTAGCATTACCTGTAGCTTACATTTCTGATGGGGCAATTAAAATCTTGGGTGGTTTTCAGCATAGATGTAGGGATAGGCAATCAACATAAACCACCGCAGCTAAGATGGTCTTATTAGTCCTGGGCAACCTGCTCCAAAACATTATTCTCTCAGAGCTATTGCATCTCCATCATGAGAGTTAGAAATAATACCCAACCCTCTGTGTTGTCTGTTTACTTGAAGCCAGTGGTCATTACTGTAGATGAAATGCTTGGGTCTATCATCGCACCCATCAATATGACCACTTTTTGGTCTTGAAAATAGTTTGAAATAAAATCATTTTCTCATGATGTCACACAGTCTGTCTTGATGCAGGAACAAACAGAAGTCTTGATGATGGAGGTTTGGATGGAACCGAGAGTTTTAGCCTTAGGTTCAGCATCAAGCTGGGGCTGTTCTGGCTTTACTGGATGTGATTTATCCCCATCAGTTCAGCTGAGGTTCTCCAGCTGTTTGTCTGACGGATACTTTTACAATGGGTCATGCTGAATATGCTTTGCTCTTCGAGAGCATCCATCTCCACTGTGACACAACCCTTTGGCTTATCGTGATCCCCAGAACATGCAAGGCACAAATGCCTCTTCTTCTAGGCTCAGGCCTTTTCAACACACTACACCCCTGCCTCCCTTAGGGAATTAATACAACATAGTGTGATGAATAATTTATGAACATCCCTACTCTAGTCTCCATGGATGCAAATACTGAAAACTCATTTAAAAAACAAAAAGTAAGATTGCAGATAATGTTTTTGGACAGTATTGGCTTGAATACCTTTTATTAATGGGTTGCAGAACAGACAGATACCCAGCGGTCATTCTAAATCTTTTCCAATCAAATTCATACTGAATTGCTTAAGACTACATTTAAGCTTTAAGCTATTGTGTTCAGCCTTGACATGCGCACTGTTTAGTGACATTTATCCAACTTTGTCAGCACATTAACTACTCAAGCATTGTTTTCTCTCTCTGACTGACAACAACTGGATTGAAGTGCTGCACATCTGACAGTCTGGTTTCACTCATAACCTTATTTATAACTTATTTGCTTCCCTCACATGTCCCTAGAGTTTCACTAAACTTGGATTCCCAGGCTTTGAGAAAAGCAGGCGATATGTCCTGGTGCCTGACTCATGTCTGTTCTAACCAACCCCCCACCCCTCCCCCCACTAAACTCGTAACCAGCTGCACATCAAAAGGAATATGATTTATTAGGGGTGCAACTCCCCAGGACTTTGAACGACCATCGACTTGTTTATCCAAGTTAACATTCTTGGCCATATCCCTATATATTTTTTCTTTGGCCTTTCATGTGGTTCTGCCGGGCTACATCCACCGGCTGCTAGGGTAATAGTCCACCTACAGTAAATGTATGTCGGCTGCTAATGTCACTCATGAAGGATTTAAAGTTTGAGCCACAGTAGTGACATGGATCAGTTCTGTGACTGTTCCTTGAAGGCATTACATAATTGATATATTTTCATGGTGCTGCGGTTAGGTGATGGCACGGGAGGGGGGGGGGGGGGGGGGGGGGGGGGTGATTCTGCTAAGAACAGGCATCATTGACTCTTTTCCCTTGAAGCTGCCCATCCTTTAGCCCTAGAATCCCTCTGCCCTTTTTTTCCCCCTCGCCTCTCTGTGTATCTCCCAAATGGAAAACATGTGGCAGGAGTTGTCATTTGTTAACGTATGGTAGAAAGAGTGAAACAGGCCAGGGGATGGCTCATCAGGAACACTCATTCAGGATGATGAATGTAGCCAAATACACATTTGTCCGTAAAACTTGCCGAGTGGATCAGCATCATTAGGCATGAGGAATAGGTGGAGCCCGCTGAGAAGTGAATGCAGCAAACAGATGTTGCAGATTTTCACCAGCATCTTTCATCCAGAGTACCATCATTAATAAAGTTGAAGGTGATCCTCGTGTTTTCATCTAATAAGACCAAATAAAGTATGGTGGCACTCTCAGGAAATTGCTGAATAAACTGAATATCGCCATGGCTTCTTAAACAAGGACCCATGGTGCTCTGTCTGGTTTTTAAGTAAGTCTTGGCTGCATGACACTGTAGTTAGGATGATGAGTGTAAAGTGTATTAGTCAGCGGATGCTTATGAAGTCCTCAAAGGAGTATATTTCAAGAGAAAAAATCTGAGGGTTATACTATGGCAAAGTAATGTTTTTTGGTTATGTTTTGAGGATAGGAAAATATGCATATACCTGCAAGGGTGCATAGCATAGGAGAATATGAAGCTGAATCTGTGATAGAATCTGACAGTCTAGGTTGGTGCTGTACAATACTATGTCAATCTTTAGTTGTCCTGTGTGTGTGTTTTTCAGTGAGATGCTGAATGGTTGCAGCTGATGCCATGGGTATGTCAGGTGACTGAGCCCCATGTTCAAGCAGCTTGGCCCTGTTGTAGAGGGCCTCCATCTTTGTCAGCCTTGTCTCATCTTATAAACAGGCCCGGACAGAGAAGCTTTACCATGAATAATGCCTCAGGTCTGTAGAATCCCAACACCTATAAATCTTAATAGAGGTTCCCAGATTCCAACGGGCGACCACATCTCTTTCCCACCCTGCCCAGCTCTATTGCACCTCCCATGCCGAGTCTCCAATTTTCTCTCCCTCAAAGTAAACCCACGGTGACTCAAATTTTCCCATGCCATGATTTACCTACGAACAGGATTACATGCATATAGCTCATGCAAATCAATAAAAACATGTCAAGAATGCTTAGCCTCCTGTGGTTTGCTAAATGCAATTTATCACTCAGGGAATCAGGGAAAGGGAATGGGCTAACAAATGGAGTCTGATCATTTGCATTGGACCTGTTGTCAAATTCTTGAAGAGTGCATTTTTCATTTTCTGTACAGTAAATTGCACTTGGTCGTGTGCTTGTTTCAAAGGGACTAGTGGAGTCCCTGCTTATCGCATTTAGTATGGAAACCTGCACTTTTATAAACTGCTGTGTGGTGTTTACTGCAATTCCCAAATCATTTCATATACAACAGATTGCCATACAGTCGAGTGTTTAGAGAATTCTATTTTATAAAAAAACGTTTGAAACTAAAACTATATGATGTATAAGGGAGTTTACCAATCATCTTAACAATCTAAATAATCTTTTGTTAATATGACTTTTTAAAGGCAAAATGAAAACAAAAAGAGGTCATACCTTTAAGCTATTCCCTCTGTGTAGCTGCTGAACTCTGAAGCTTGAGCTGCATCAGACAGCCTGATGTGAATTACATGTTGCATTTTTCATGCTTGCTGACTGAATTATATTAACTGGCTTTGAAGTAAAGTAAAATATACTTAGAAATCAACTGATCTCATGTATATCAAGTTTCTCGCTCAGCGGACAGTCATCAAGAATGCTGCGCATCAACTTAACCGAGACTGGGCATGTGTTGGTATGATGAGCACAGATATTGACACTTTGAGAGACGTCTTGCTTCGCTAAGTCCATCTATGCCTCTGGGCTGAGGCTGGTCAACATGTTGCCCACAGATTCCCCCAAATTGAGCCTGCTTTAGATTCATCATTCATAAATTGGGAATATGTCACCTTTGAAGTGCAATTACAGCACATGTGGAGGTGGATTTTGTGAATTTGCTATTTCACTATTCTACCCTAAATTTCTCATGAGTATGTAGACAAGTCTAACTTAATAGATAACCTAACATTTGACCTGCTATTTTACAGAGGCAAGGGTTGGCTTAAGGTTAAGAGTTGGCTACATTCTCTTTCATGTGCCGTTGTTAACAACCGCTCCTGAAAATGTCTTTGCTACGTTAATGTGTTTTACAAACACAGCCAGTCATTAACTAAATTTAATGAAAAGCCTAAAGGCTCAAAAATGTTGGCACCACTCAAAATTCTGCTCACATGTATCCAACTTTCATTTAATGCCAGTCTGTTTTTTGTTTTTTTTCCTTTATCTGTTTCAAGACTATTGTTTTGGAATCCATCTACCATAAAGTCATGAATATGCCTTTCCTGTGATTCAGTTACTTTGGCATTGTTCCAAGAAATCCTCTGCCAACAGTCCTGGACCATATTCCCATATGGTCATGAACACATTCATTCACAGTGCAATGATCACTGAGTGTGTCTTTAAAATCACTGTGGTGTATGGCAGCGACTGCTCCCATAACTATTCCTCTTTCCTGGTTCAAAGATAAATTAGCAGCTTCTAAATAATGCAGTGAACCCTAATTCTCTTTGATTAGCGGCAAGTTAGATGATAGCGACCCATTGAAATTGGTCATCAGCATAAATAATGACTGAATGAACTGATAAAATGCAAAGTTGCCGACCATCATAAATCAAATGAAAACCACTTGGTGTGGAAGTCACTGGAATTAGAAGTCCATGCTCCTATTAATTATGTTGCCTTGCCAAGGCGACAGTGTTATAAATCAGTTGTGAAAGGTACTCCAGCCGGCTGGCCTGCCCAGCAAGGCCTGCTGCCTGCAAATGGCTCTGTATACCCCCCTAATTGTTTCTTAAACAAGCCACCTCTGGAGGCTGAAGCTGAGGCTGATGGACAGAGTTTAAGAACAGAATTGAAAATGTGGGAGGAGGTTGCACTGTGTATAGTTCACAGCTATGTTACAGTCCATAAGCCTTGAGTCCATGGCCAAGAACTCTTTTGTTTCATCATATATTAAACACTGACATAAAGTTAATTGCCACACCAAGATTGTATAATATACTGTACACTGTACACTGTACTTAAGCAAAGTATGTTAAGATTTTCTCAGTTCTTGATACTCTTCTCACAGCTGGCAGAAACGCTGCATGTTCTTGCAGAATTTTGTCGTCAGAATTATCCTAGCAAACTTTGAGAGGAAAGTCTAGCAATAACTTGTTATCTTTCAGATTTGGTGTTTCCAAAGGTAATCCATGAAGTTGATGTAAAGTGAAGTATAAGCTCTGTGGGTACAACATCAGTCCATGCTGAACTTTTCAACTCATTTTATGATCAAACAGCTGATAAAACTAAAACAGAACAACCTTGCTCAGCTGGCTAACAAGTCATTTTGTAACTTAAAACGTTTATAGCAGCAGTACAATAAGTGAAAGACGAGTTATCACTAGAGTTTATCTGTTCTGCCTGTTAAAGCAACTGAAGAGAACTTTTTACTGGATATGCAAAAGTCTCTCGTTTCCACTGATGTCTCTGTACAACCTACAACAGCAAATGAGGCCATTGGTGGGAAGATAGGCAATTTCTTAAGAGTGTAACTCTAGACCTTCGGGAGGCAGTGGTCGGGTCGGTCCACTGGATGGAACGATATGCGACACTCAGACCTGAGACAGCATGTGCGAGCCAGATAAGCGTCTTTACATGCTAGAGCTCATGGGAAATGCAGTTTTCATTCTGGCAAAAAACACTATCGCTTTTGTCCACAGGTGTCGCCAAAATCAACACAAAATGAAAGTTCTTTGTAGATATTTAAATAAAACACACGTGAATAAGTGATTGAAATGCAGTATATGGCAATATACCATTATATGTCAAAAACCTATAGGTATGTGAATATGAATTTCTTTTATATCTGATGCACTTTCAATATTTATAAATTCTAATTACATAATTTCCTCTTGTGCACGAGTCATTCAACAAAGTAAAAATCATACTGGATCTTGATGTTGGAAACACAGTTTAGACCTGGTTCAGGCCGCTGCATGAAAAAAAAAAAAAAAAATAGCAGTTATAGATCCAAAGAGAGTCTCAAGTTCAAACAGAAATACAGAAGCAGATTGTATTGTACACCTGATCAGTACTTCCCTGTCTTCATCTCTAATCTGACTTTTAACTTATTGATGTAATTCATTCTTTGACATCTTTACCACTGTGTTTCCTCCAACATCCAGCCAGTTCTTCAAAAATATCACATTTCTTGGGAGTTGTGGAGCACTAATCTTTCCCAATGGAAACAGAGGCACGTCCTCTATAAAGGCTCCATGCTCCCACCATCAATCACACATTTCTTATTAGCTTGTCTATAACTGACTGGACTTATTTTGTGGGGAATGCTATTAGAATAATTGCATTCCTATGCAGTTCCCTGTTCTGCTAGATTTATTTGTTTTTACAACACTGAGCTCTTATGAGGTCAAAAAACAACTTGTGATGCTGCCTGTAAATGTCTGTGTAGAGATGTATGTAATGTAATGGACCAGTGCTACAACAGGACCAGGCTGTATATGTCTCTCTCTCAGATATTCTGCAATCGTGCAGTGTAGGGCTGCATGATAATTGGAAAAAACATTGTGATATTGCGATATTAAGGAATACAATACATATACTTTTGCATATTTACATGACTCCCGATTGTAAAAATGAAACTCTGAGAACTAAAACTTTAACGATGCCTGTGTGAAAGCACCCTAAATCTTCCCTTCTCGTTTCTCTTTCTTGCTTGTCGCTCATTTTCAGAGTGTGTGACTGACAGCGAGTGCATGGTGCAGAGTGAGAGAGAGAGATGAGCAGGGCTAGAGTTCTCAATGGGCCGGTCAGACCAACCCTACTGGACGCGCTGGTTGGGGCCGAAAAATAAATAATGCTAGTGAGACAGGCCACGTTGGGTCTGGGTTTCAACACTAGTGGGTCAGTCCGGGTTGGGTTTTAATTTTCATGCCTGTTGAGAACTCTAAGCAGAGCATGGAGCTGGTTCAAACAAAAGTTAACATGTAAAAAAAAAAGAAAAAGAAAAAAGGAAAACATACCTGAAACATCCTGCGTGTGACTGTTGCACATTCGCACATCACAATGGCGATGATATATTGTGCAGCCCTAGTGTCACTGGGCTGAACTGGGTGTACTGTATTTAGGCTTCCTGTGGATTTGTAAAGTTTGGAAACTGAAGAGCCAGCAGGGTAAATAATAGTGTTATTTACTTTGAAGTAACTCTCACCAGGTGTAATTGGTCTGCAACCTCTGTGCCTCTATGAATACTCCTCTCTTAGTGTGTTGGTTATCTGAAATAGCCTTGTAATCTCAATCATCTCATTTTCCCCTGGATTTCCCCACTCTCTTTACATCACCAGTGAATTAGTTCCTGCACTTGTGTCACTGGGCAACTCTGGACTCACAATCTATTACATGCCTCAGACAAAATAGCTCTCTCTTTTTAAATGAGGCCCGCTCTGTCAATCCATTACCCATCTCTGTTCTCCCCCCTCTATCTCTCTCAGCTCTCTACTCCGTGTACGTGTGGCTGTGTGTGCATGTGTGTAGGAAAGTCCCCAAGAAACCATTTAGGCAGTAGAAATGGAGCGGGCCCAGGCCTCAGGTGTCCGTGTCATGGTGATGAATCACATAGAACACATATTAAACCTTCCTCATGTGAGAGGGACCTGTGTTGAGCTGCACCCTTTCCCTGGCTGCCCTCTCTCCCAAAAATGAAATCCATTGACGACCAAGAAAAAAAAAAAGAAAAAAGGAAGAATTATAAATATGACTGTGTGTTCTGCACATAAAGGCCGGCCTGTCCCTGAGAAATTGATTTATTGGACTCCCTGACATTTTAGTTGTGGTCGTTATGTTATATTTATGGGGGAATTGCTGGAGCCTCTCATTATGCTCTCCTAATTTATTTTACATACTTTTATGGCCGCTTGTGCTCAGCAGGCCTTTACGGCAGCTGTTATTGAAAAAGAGAAAAAGGCAAGTACATATCGATCAAGATTTACATGTTTATTGCCAAGATTGTGATTTATTTTAATGTGCTTTCTTGTTTAGGTCCAGCTGCTTTTCAGTCAGTTGTCAAAAGCACTGGGAAACCTGATGCAAATGTTTTCATAGCCCTTATATTTTACACTGTGCATTAGGTTATGCCTCGTTTTCATGTTGTATATTTATTAATGTATTGTGCAAGCAAAAATTTGAATTTATGGGGTACAAGAACTGACAATAATATAGAGGCTGTGTATATAAGTCATATTCAAGATGGTCGCCTCACTAAAAATGTAAACCTAATATTGTAACCTTGAAGACAATACCTTCACCCAGGTCTGTAATTCAGACCAAAATTAAATTATATGGTCAGTTGGAGTTTCAATTCCATGTTTGCACTGTAGATAAAACTCTTAACACACCAAACCATGATTTTGCAGTTTTAGAGATTTTTTTTTGTAATGTACTTTGAAGGGCAACAACAGTCAGTTGGTGTAACACTGTGAGATACCTTGTTGAGGTTGTTCTCTGTCAAGTTATGTGGCCTTGGACATGATTAAGTAATAAAAACAATTAAATTAAATTACTTAAACTTTTGATGCATTAAATGGTGTCCCAAGATCATTCCTCAGCATAAAGGATGTGTAATTAACAGCTGAGATGAAGCGGTTATGAGCTGCTTCTTATTAAATTAAAGTCTAAAAAAAGGGTCTTTCAGTGAAGCCCAAGAACTTGATATATGCTTATGCGGCTCTGAGCATCACCTACCATGAAATTTAGTGTTTCCAGGGTATTTAACATTAAGACGTAGTTAAAATTAATTCTACGTGCAATTTCTCAAAAAGAAAGCTGAGAACTAATGTCAATAAATCGTGCTCGGCCTGAAATGTGGGGATCGTAAATCTGTTGCACAGTGCCGCCCCTCAATGTGGTAGTCAGGGGTCGAATGGGGGTGTGAAGCGGAGTATAGGAATGAGGAAGATGGATTTGTCGGTGAGGGAAGGAGAAAGGGTGATTTAAAAACCCTGGACACTGATTGGTGGAGATGAGGCCTGGGTGTCCTTGTGGTGACATTCAGTCCCTGATATTTGTTTGCCTTTAAATAATACCCGGCATAGGGCCTGAGAGTGATGGCCACTGGGTCGGCTGACATTGCAGCCTGTGCCAAGGTGAGCGACTTCAGGACACTTCCTCTCTCTCTATCTGTCTTCCCCTTCATCTCTCCATGTCTCTCTCTTTCTGTCTCTGGCCTGTCAATACGCATCCACTTGTCTGATGGGTCCTTCTGAGGAGCTTACAGCTGACATGCTGGTGTCTTTATTTCCACCAGCAATCCTTTTAGACTTGGCCTCGGTGATCAGTCATGCCACTGACAAGCAGCTCAGGCCTCAGCACCTCAGCAACCCTCCATCCCCTCCTCCTCATGATTCTATGTCATTACAAAGGAGGAGCAGACAGAGGCTGTGGTCCAGACTAAGAATTTAGGTTGACTCCATTTTTCAGATATTGCAGGATAAGTTGTTCATCTCTATGCTCAGAAGAGTTGATGCCTTGGTAAAATTAATATACAGCAACTTAAAGGAAAAAACAATGTCGCTGACGGTTAAAAAGACCTGTATATGGGAGGCAGTGTGACCCGCATTTTTGCCCACACATACTTGTTTTGTTGTTAAGGACTATTGACATGGAAACAGCAGCTTGGTGGAAAAAACTCCCAACCAAACTCACTTTTTGTTCCTGAAACTTCTGAGATCTTGTGGCTTTCTTCAGCAAATGGAGCAAACATGAAGATGAATTAAGGCAAGACCACAGAAGACACTAAACACCACAGAGAAATACTTTATAAACGATATAACTTTGCAATCCATCGGAGTTCAAAGGTGGATTTGTCTCTTAAACCTGGTTCAGACAATTGGTCAATTAATCGTTCTGTCATCAGTGTCAGCACAGTTATTGACATCATTATTTTAGATTAGTTGGTTGTAAGACATTAGCATATTCACTTGCACGCACGCACATACAGACACACACATGTGGGTGGCTGTGTCCTTAGTCATGGGAGACAGTGTTATGTTGCAGGGTGGAGTAAGTGTGAGTAGTTTTCCAGCTCGTAGCAGATGATGTGCTGTTGATTACACTGGGCCACAGTAATTATGGGCGAGGGCTGGTCCTGGGTTATGGTCTTTGTGATTACCAGCCCACTGCAAATGACTTATTTACAGTGTTGTTGATGCCTCTATAAAGAAATGACTAAGCTCTGGTCATCTTTAATTAGGACGACTTTGGTGACACTTAGATTTACAGTTGGCTTGTGTGGAATTTGGATTTAGACACCAAGCCAGCGCAGATGACAGATATAGAACCATATGGTCCTTGAGTGTGAATGGCTTTACAATGTGGAGGTTTCGTTTGTTTGTTCCAGTCAGGATCTGTATTCTGCAGCTTGATTTTAGAGTCACAGGATGGTCTTGTTAAAGAAACCTACAGTGTCATGTCCGCAGCTTATTGTCCTTACTGCAGGACTTATCGGGGTAAGACAGGACTGTCTTTTTATCACTCATGAAATTAACCCAGATAGGTCATAATTAACATCCCTGTTCCAAGGTAAATATTTTTTTTAAGCAGGGATAATCACTTGCAAGCTCCAACTCTGTATTTTATTTGTCGTCTCAGTTTAGAAACATGTTATCTTAAAGCAGAAGTGAGTGATCCGGTCGTTTTCGCTAATGCTGCGTTCCAGGCAGGCTTTTGAAATCGTAAATTACAGCTTCAAGTCACAACTTACGACTTTGTAGCGTTCCAGGCAACCCACTCGCGTTTTTCCGACCTGTTTTACCGGTGAAAGTCACTATAACGGCCACTCGTAACTTCCGACCGGTGAACTCGTACCAGATCGAACTGGTACCACTTCACGGTCGGAAAAATACGAGTTTCCTTGAACGCACCATAACAGTCCTCGTCGCTACGTCACCACATTCACGGCGTTCCTTGGCTGCACACACAGCCCTGCATGCCGTTCTCTCTCCTCATTGGATAAAAACTGTAGGATACGATAAATGTTTTCTCTTCAGCTCAGAGCAGAGCAGAGGGACTGAGAGACCCGTGTTTCAGTCCAAACACTGTGTAAGTGATTGCTGTCGGAAGATATAACTATTTAAGACTTATATTAACACAAATATATCACTCACTTCTGCTTTAACTTTTTGTTTTCATAGAAAACACTATTTTGCACAGAGTCTAGAAGCTAATTTGGTTCTCAGTATTACAGCATTTATGAAATAGAGTTGGAATGGCAATGGGGCACAGGTCATTAGTAATGTTATTATATTATTACATCTGCATCATTATTATTTTCTAATCTGCGTTGCATCTACTTATGATTCCATCTCAGCTTTTTGACTCTGGTCCTGACATGCTGTGAAAGTACATACATCAATCTGACGCTAGCCTTGGGAGAAAAGCAATTATTCTCCCATCTGAGGAGGAAACAAAGGGAAAACCCATTCCTCTATCAGGCAAATAATAACAGGAATGTCATATCCTGTCTTCATAAAGGATTTTATCTGATATTGGATTACATGGCCATGTCCAATGGTATCATGGCAGGCTTTGTCTCCCCGTGTTTCTGTCATCAGTTTGAGTAACAACCATACTAGTGGTCTCACATGTGCTGGTTTTGATGAAGCTGTGACACAGAACTTGCTGAGCTTTCCCTTTAATTGTACATGACATTGTGTTTGATGTGTCACTCAGAGAACTTAATTTGTACCTTAAGGGATTTTTAATTTGTGTTGTGATTGAAAAGGTTACCGTTCTCAAATAATACAGTTGTGTCAAAAGCAACGTCCTTGTATACGTGTCAAAAATCAGATAGCATGTTGGCACCGATTTTCACCCTACACAATTCACAAAACGGCATTATATCCCTCCATCTCTTTTGTTATTATTGCTTGTTGAAGTGTTGCCTCTCAGAAACAGCAATGTAAAGTGGAGTGTCTTGTTTCCGTTTGCCAAAAGCAGCTTTCTCCAATTCTGCACTTTTGCCATTTTTTATCATTTTTTTTGTTCTGTAAATCTCATGTTTTGTCTCCCTTTCCTCCTCCTTCCTCTCATCTTTTTTCTTTTTTACATGTCCCTCCTCCAGTATAAACTGTATCTCTTCTCTGATCTCTTCTAAGCAAATTTACAGCTTTAATTTCCCCTGAAACATGCATCGCTTCCAGGTGTGTGTGACCAGCGGTGGTGCTGAGACCCGTGGATTGGGGTCAGGGGTCACTCTGATTAACAGCCATCCTCTCCCGGGAATGACAAACTTCCCTGGCGCTGTCACCAAGAAGTATGACGCTCCCTTTGTTCCCCCCTCAGGCAGCTGTGACAGGCTGGCCAATCAGAGGGCTGCAGGTTTAAATCTGCCAAATTTTTAGACAAAACAAAAGTCTCCTCAGTCTAGCAAACAGGCACAGCCCTGCTGCTCGACTGGCTCCCTGTTCCACCACCAGCAGAGATTACACTGAAGTGCTTAGTGCATATAATTACAAATAATTGGCAAATAGTAGGCTCTGACCAAACAGAAATTGTTTCATTATGTCTAATTAACACCTACTTGATTATGGTTAATTACTAGTGTTTGATAATGGAGGAGCAAAGTTGTCAGTCTGGAGACAAGCAGGAGCCATCTGGATCATTGATAACCATATGCTGGTGCCTTGCTTCGCTATGCTGGGATCAGAGCTGTCAGGGCCACCGACAGTGGCAGGTGTCTGCTGTGGATAGATTCAGCATCTGCACAAGGTGTAAACACAACACAACTCGAATAAACATGTCACTGTGTGCACACAAACACGCACACACACTCTCGTATACACAGAAATATTAAAATGCATGCACAATCAAACACACGCCTACACTCTGGCAAGCATGTAATTAATTGTTGTCAGACATAAAATATTCAGTTAAAAGAATGCTCACTTAATTTCATCACTGCTGAAAAGGACTTCACTTTGTATTGCTCTCACACTTTTTCACTCACTGTAACTGAAAAGCAAACTTGTATTTAAATTGAATATACAGTTAAAATGCTCCACATAATTATTGGAGGAAATTGTCAGGAAAGTACAGTGAGGGAATTGTCAGTCCAAAACTTCAGGGAAGGTTGAAATATATGCCATTAGGAGCAAAACAGGGTTCCTAAGAGCCTTCGAAATTATTCGAAACAGAAGGCTCCCTGCTGTAAACAAAAGAAATTACCCTGCACTAAAATTGTCTGTCTGTCCCTGTTAATTAGCAGCACACACAATGTGAAATTAGCTATGACGCACAAGGAAAAGAGAAAGATAAATAGTCCCTTATTGGGAAAGAATAAAGTCAAGACTTGCCATACGTAGCATTTGTCATGTTTAATTGTGGGATCAATTAAAATTTGGGGGATAATGATGATTTATAAGTGTTTGTGTATAATTTGATATTCATTAAGGCCGCCAGACACATGCTGGTATCAGCTTGTTAATTGTGTTTCCTTTTTGTTGAAGGCTGGCTTTTGAATGCAATTGGCTTAAAGTTTACAAACTTGCTTGGCTGAGTGATTCTGTAGCGTGGCAGCCAAGATCCATTGTGCTGCTATAGCAATTTTGTCACTTCTTATTTGCCTGTCTTCAATATTCTTTATGAACTACTGCTGAAATTGCACAGTCCTTTGGCCCTAACCCATTTTACTTTCGTTTGGGGTGGACAACTTGTAATATGTCACCATCTCAACTAACTGACACCATTGATTTTTTTGTCCTTTTTTTTGTTGCTGCGTGTCTAATGTACTTCACAAGCTAACAGATTGCTAAATGAGCTACACGGCATATTAATTATCATTTTCAAATTTGCCACAGCAGTGCTTCTGTAAGTTCAAGTACAGTCATCAATTGCAGTAACGTACAGTAACTGTACTTGATCCATAAACTCTTCCCCATCATGACACATGATGCCACTGAGGAGTGTTTTTAATTGTTCATTTGGGGCTTGAACAGCCACATTCAGTGTGCACTCACAGCGTCACATTGTTCAAAGAGAGGCATTGGTCAGATGAAGAGAGCAGTCATTTGAGCTGTGCATAATGCAGCCAATTCATCATGCACATGTAATGTGTGCTGTTTGAGCGCACCAGACAGCAGTGATGGGAGAGCACTTTGTTGTCACCCCTCCCGCCCCCCCACACACCATTTTTTCCACTGCAAGGCTAAGATGTAGGCCAAGTGGAAGAGAGCCAAATGATTCAACACAGGAAAAGATTCCCATTCAAACGGCGCAGAGCTTTTCCTCCTTATTCATTTTCTTAGATTACCATCAAATTTGTGTCACCAGCAAGGCAGCGTTATTGACTCACAGCGATGCACTCCCTTTGCTTTCGTTGTTATTAGTTGACATGCTGACATTTTCATATGTGTCTTTGCTAATGCCTGCAAATTGCTTTGACCGAAGAACGTGAGAATTGAACAGATAATTTTAATAAGATTCAACTGCAGATGCTGCGATGTGCCTGCCTTACACATATAGAATACCAATTGTAACCTGTTTTCAGAGGCGACTAAGGGAGCGAACTCTAATGGGTTTTGACAACATTGTATTAGGCACAACAACTACGCATAATGTACCGAAAAATTGGACGTGAAATTGGAAACATAGCCAAGAACAAAGTAAATTTACATGGTTTGGTAGGTTTGGTGATGTCTGATATCATACTCTCTCATGCAAGCTCTATCTGGAGGGAGAAGGCAGGAGCTGCAAAGGGGGGGCTTAACAATGGATATCAGTGGAGAGTGCTTTTAAAGTTAAGGCTGATGGATGGCTTGTCAAAAAAATAATTGCACTGGTATGGAAGTGGGCTCGCACGAGCTTGCCGAGGAGGGGTTGGGTGGGTATGGGGGGTGTCAGAGTGGCAGAGGAGGGAGGCGCGATCAGCAGAGAGCATGATGGGAAGTGACAGTGGTCTGTCAAGAGGCAGTGGCTGCCCAGAGAAGTGTGAAGCCAGAGCTATGAGGTGGCAGGAGAGAGCAGGCTGTCAGAGCAAGAAAGTGGCTTTAATACGGCGAAAAGCAAAGGAATCCGCCTGTCAGGCCTGCTCAGCCAAGCCAAGGCGCGGCAGCAGCGGGAGAAAGGAGAGGAGATGGGACGGATACGGGTGAAAACAAAGGTAGAGGGGGAGAGAGAGAGAGAGAGAGAGAGAGAGAGTGAGGGATAGATACTCAAGGAGGAGGGAGCTGGAGAACCGGGGTGCGAGCAGTGAGAGCTGTGTGGCAGCAGGAGAGGCATGATGGGAAATTGTGTGGGACAGAGGAACAGGACCAGCCGTCAATTAGAAGTTCCAGAGGAAGGCTTTGGGGAGGTGATAAAACTCATCAGCTCTCCTACTCACTCTCCAGGTGGCACTGGGTGAGCTCTGTGCTGCTGTTAACAGTCTGCAGAGATACTTGTGTGTATGACTATAGTCAGTATGACTCTATACCACATCTCCTACTGTATCCTAGACTCCCTGCACCGCTCCTGCCTCGTCAGCCATTTAGATCTCTCCATATCCACTGACTGTATGCAAAGTGAGGGACATAGAGTAAAACAGACTCTTGATACCAATGATGTGACTGGAACAAAGACAAAGGCAGGCTGGTAATTATTGTAGTGGATCATCCCATGCCATTTACTTGAAGTGCTGGAATATATTTAATAAGGCTTGTCTGCTCTGCCTTGACCTTGTGTGAAAGGCACTTTAATACTGTGACCCATGAGGAGAAGCTGAGAGGCTTGTGTGTTGATTACTGACATGAATGTATGCTCAGTGGCTTTTCACACGAGAGCAATTGCTTTTGTTTGCGGGGCGTCTGTGATGGGGCTTCATGTATGTTACATTGATAATGGCCGATGATGGATGGAGCATGTCAAGATTCAATAATGACAGTGTCACTTTTCTAACACTGTCTTGGTGTTACATTATGGTTTTGGCCTCTTTTTATGAAGACCAATTTTCATGACATTTTCATGATGTGCATTTATTTATACATTCGCTGGGTGCTGTGTTTTATAACCCTACATAATGGTTAGTAAATGTGCACTAGGCAACATCCATATAGTGCATACAGATGTATGATCTAGAAACCGCGTAGTAAAACTGGGCTCTTCGTTTTGCTTCTGCTGCAGTATGTGTGGTACAGCAGGAGCCATGATCTGTGTCTTCACATTCATAAGCAATTAGTCTTGCCATAATTTATTCCTCATTAAGGGCACATAATTAAAGTTCTCTGTAGCTTCTTTGAACATTAAATTACACTCTCATTTTCTACAAATATAAACCGTGATATTTAAAGGGCCACTAACCACTGACTCGCATAATCAAAAAAGAGTTATTCTGAGAAGTTATCATTACAGATCATGATGATATGTTCTCTTGTGAACTTTATACTCTGTCAGGCCCATGCAGCATACAGAAGCAGCAATTGATTGAGAGACTGTGTATGGATTTTAATGAGGGGCATTAGAGGCTCATTTTATTTGTACTGGTTAAAAATCTTCCAAAGAGTCTGAAGTTATTACCTTAGGCATGTGACATTCATGCGATCTTGGACTCTGAAGTTCTGGCACAAGAGCTGGGTTTATGAGAAACACGATTAAGCCGGAGCTTCTGGCGTCGATAAATGTTTCACCAAATAGGTCCAGCAAGCTGGTAGCATTTTCTTTTATCTAGAAACTACATTCCCAGATAAGTTAGAATAAATGATTCATTCAGATTCTGCACTGTGTTTTATTTCTATTTTTTTTTTTTTTTACTTTTTTGAATATTTTGTAGCTTGAAATGTTTCTTTATACACAAAAAGTTTCTAATCCAGCCACTGAGGAAATTAAGGAGAGTGAGGGCCCATTTAGTAAGTGTTACAAGCCTATAAAACATGCATTGACTCACTTACAGTATTTCAGAAACTAAGGCATAGTTTCACATTTTGAGATATTTGTTTTATTTGCTGCTGTGCCGAGAGTTAGATGAGAATATTGGCGCCACTCTCATGAGTGTACAGTAATGTTGTTAGCTTAGCATAAAGAGTGTAAACCGGCTGAAACCATTAGCTCCAGCCCTGGCTTGTTGAATCTGTACAAAAGCCAAAAATTAAAAACCTCTCGTCAGGTAAGACTATTGGTCAGCTTTTCAGTTTTTTTTCCTACATTTCTATGCTAAGCTAACAGGCACCTGGTTGTAGTTTAATTTATCAACAGTGTGGCATTCTGTGTATTTCTATTTGTTTTATTAAATGTATTTCCTAACATGCCAAACTATTCCCTGGTTAAGTTTTTTTTACATGCATCTATACTGCAAAGGTGCAGACAATTTAGTTTTCCAGAGACGCAAAACCACAAATACAACACACTCTATGTTGCCCAGAAAAGTTGCCTCTTAGAAGTACAGTATATCATCACACTTTGGGTCGTGAAATAAGTTTTGTTTTTTGTGTGATTTTTCTTTTACTTTAATGATAAGGATGTCAAGTTCAACAGAGCAAGAAAAGCTCCTTTGCGAATCAGGAATGGGTAGCTCTGACTCCACAGCTTCTTATTTTCAATACCTGAAAAACAGGCACTGTGTCAGCACTGATTGGAAAAAAAGATATATAGACTACCAAATTGATGAACTGACTCAGGAGGGAGAGAGAAAGACATTGAGAGAGAAAAGGCAGTATGGATAGAATGGATGGATGGATAGAGGGAAAGCCTCATTTAGTGAAGAAAAGGCTGTTTGGCCTGCCCATACAACAGAGGGAGAGTCCAAAGCCATTGATCTCTTGCAGCCAATGACAGGCCAGAACTCAGCAATAATCATGACAAATGAGTGGAGCCTCCACCAGATGAGAAACTGCCGATAATCACACAGACCCCCAAAAAAGAAACTAGCAAGGTCGCAGTGGAGTGCAGTGGAACTCCAATACCTCTCAATACTCCTGAGGGAGGTGTTCTGGGAAATGAGACAGATACAGCTGAGAGAGGGACTTTAATGTCACTGTATTGGACAATGACATAAATACCTTTATATAGTATCAGTGGCTTTAATGAACACATGGAACTATAAGGCCTTAAAATCCCCACAGTGTTATTGATATAATTTGAAATATAGGGCCAGCATAGTTTATTTCTTACTTTACTTTATCCTGACAAGATAAGATAGTGATTTGTGGATGTACCATTAGTGATTACAAGGTCAATAACTAAAAGTTCATATTAATCTTTGCAACGTGTTGTTTAAATCCTTAAAACAACAGTAATGCCTGGAAAATAAATGAGGCTGCTGACAAGCTCCTATAAGGACATTCATGCCTGAAGTGTTCCTCTGTGTAGATTAGAGCTAAACAATAATGATTAAATTGCTGCAGCCAATCAATCTGCCTTCTGATAAAGTATGATTGGTAGCACATTATCCCTTTTCTTTCCCTTCTGGAGGTGTCCTAGTCTCCATCACTATAGCAGCCATCCCCGCCTCCCTGGATGAAACATTTTCTAATCAGCTTTATCTCTCACATCTGAATTTATCTTATTCATGGAAAATGCCAATATATTAACCAGCTTGTATGATACACAAGGTGACCCTACTGACTTAATGACATAATACATTATCCTTAATGAAGTCAATATCTCGTCTTTTAGCTGTCTGTCTATTGGGCCGATTAATTGCGGTGTCATTAAAGTTAGCTCTCTTTTCATTTGAGCTTGGCAAGTGGCATAAAACTAATGTTCTTAGTTATCAACCACTGAAATAGGATGGAGGGTGGAGGAAATTACAGGGAGGACAAGGGGGGTTTCCTACAGCCCACATCAAGTGTTTTTCTCAGTGACACCACACACACACATGCATCCACACATGATACTAAAGAGCAGATGCAGTGGGAACATTTGTCATCATCAGATTAATTTGAATGTTTACATTATTAATGTTTTTCCCTTGTTTTCTAAGCCTCAAAAAAATGTTGTGTTGCAATCTCACATTATTTTTTAATATATTTTAAAGAATGTTTTGCTATTTTAAAATGGAGGTATTAGCAATCTACTGTACCCATTCTTGCACAATAATTGCTAGCCTGGAGGTATGACAGACTGCTGTTTAAAGATGGGGAAAACACTCAGTAAGGCTTTTTTTTTAATTGATATTTTAGAGAGAAACATTTCATTTGTCAATAATGTAAGTGTGTTGTGAAAGTGTATGATGCAGCATTTTTTTTCATGCAGTCCACTGTGATTGACAGGCTGTAAAGTGCTTTTGGTAGAAACTGTGTCCCTGTGGCCGTGACTGTGTGTGTTTAAGGGGGAATTGGGGCCAGTAGCATGGTCTTCCCTAAACTCACATAGGAGCGACAGATGTAGCCAGAGGAGTCTTAGCGACTTGCAAGTCTCTGCCAATGGCCTGAGGGCTAAAAATGACACCTGCTCAACAAAACATTACTTATCTGATGGCTGCTGTTACTATAATACTTTTTTCCCCTTATACTGAACAACTGTCACTCAGGTGTTCCAAGTATTTAAGTTAGAGATCATGACAGTCAACAGTCTGAGTATGATATTTTTAGGGCTTATTTACATACTAATGCCAGGCTCATCGTCAAAGTGAGGATTTCATCTGTGTGGACACTCAGTCATAACTGTGCGAGGCTGACAAGGACAAGACAGTTTTCAGCGACAGAGATGCGTCTCTGTCAGAGCTACAGATACACGAACACCGGAGCCCCCTCCTGCTGCCACTGCCCCCTCCTCTGTTTTCCTGCTGCCCCCTTCTCTGCCACTCTCTCCCCCCCCATGCTGAAACAAGCGGACAGGATAGGTGTAATTTACAATGTGTTATCTTTGTCTATAGCTGCGAAATGATATGAAGTAAATCAAGGCAGGAGTAATGAAAGACTGAGGATTCATTCCTGTGAGCACATTTTAAGTGTAGTATCCGTTATGGTGGCAGCGCCTGAAGAGGCTGGAATGAGACGGGCTGAGGGGCCATAAAGCAGCAGCGGGGCCCATGTTAATGCTGTCTGTCTGGGGTTAGTAATTGGGTTGCACTGATGAGTTGCTTCGAAGACAAAGTGTAAATCCCCCACGCCTGCCATAAATCTTACATTGTTGGAACAAGGTGCAATCCCAACAAATATTGATCCTGCCTAGGGGCCTGCTGCGCCCGAGTGTGTGTGTGTGTGTGTGTGTGTGTGTGTGTGTGTGTGTATGTGTGTGTAGACGTCCAATCACTGTAGTCAAACCAGCACACCCTGGTAGGCTTGTTCTACAGTACAATTGCATCCTTGTCGTTACCTTAGATTTGGCCCCTGTTGTTAAACTGCTGAGCTTGTTTTGCAGCGAGATTGTCGCTGCCTCACCAGCTGTGTTTTTGTGCTGTTGAGTCAGATGTTGGTAGTTTTTGACTGTGAGTATTCTGGCTAAAAGGTAACAGCAGGTAGTTTGGAATGAATTGATGCATTATTCATGGATGTTGCTGCACCAACTGGACAAGTGTTTCGCCCCTGTAATTTTTTCATTGACACTGTTTTTCAGTTTCATGTAGGCTATACATTGTGTCATACTGTGGATAGTACTGCCATTACTTTTCATTGTGTTTAACTTCACCACAGTTCCTATAGCAGACCATTTACAAAGGTTAATTTCCAACTACAAATACTGGAATGTTTGACAGTTCAAAAAAGATGTTTTCACCCAAATGTAAGCCCTTATGATATCAAAATAGATTAAATATTGTTCTGTTTTGGACAGTTAGTTGGTTTTCTGGTATTTTATAGACTTGACAATTAATGAGTCAATCAAAAACTAATCAGCACCTTCGGTCGATAATGAAAACAATCATTTGTTGCAGTCCTAAACCACTTATAAATAGCAAAATGTCAATATACAATTAGTGCTGATATATTTTGTGGGTCATTTGTTATTATATATGTAGGTTAGTTAATTGAATTATGTATTGTAAGTAATGATAGTTGGTATTTAGAAAACAGGAATCGGATCACATGTGCTTTGCTTCTTACAACCTTTGAGGTTTTGAAATGTCATTGAGCTCTCCTTAAGCTGGGTGGTGGACTGTGTGTGTGTGTGTTTGTGTGCGCAGCTGTGTGTGTGTGTGATCCAGGCAGACAGCTTATCGTTGAACACATCCTATCTGGCTTGACAGGTCACTGTCAGGTACAGCTCCCCCCCTCCTCTCACCCCCACTGATACAGGGTGCCACACAGAAATCTACCTGCACCAGTATGCTAATGTGATCTGATGGGAAGAGCTGTTAAAGCTGTGAACCCGTCACAATAATGCAAAGGAAAGTTGATTTACACCTCCTAGTCTGTGTAATTTTAGCATATTTGCACACTGACACAGCTGGGTCATACAGTTCAATTCAGAGTGCTAAAATCTAGAATAGAAAAAAAAAACTGACTATGAGTGGCAGCAGTGATGGGGAATGTGATATGCTGAGCTGCAGTGACGTGCCAATGACTTTTATAGTGAATATGTTTGACTCACAAAAAAGGTCACATCATTTAGAGTAGGAATCATTTGGTCGCCTTAACCTCACCTGTCAGTCTGTTACATTAATCACACTAATCTGCTCAAATATGCGTTCTACAGTCTCACCTCCCATCATCCACGTTTCGCTTGGGTCATTTCTTGACCTGTTGACTGCTGTTATGTTGTTGCTTTTGTGCTTTACATACTCAGGGCCATCGGTTTATAGTACAGTATGTGTTTCACAGTAACATTGCAAGTCATTTCTTATAGGGCTACAGATTTGATTATCAGTAAGTTGTTATGGTAAAGTGGTGCAGAATTCAACCTGCTTAAGTCCAAAGTGTTGTCTTTAAAAAGACCAAAACCCACAGATATTCAGTTTACAACAAGAAAGGCACAAAAGAAGGAAAATCATCAAATTTGCAGAGCATGAACCTGTTATAAGAAGCAGTAATTAATTAGTTATCAAAACATTGGTAGATTAATTTTCTGTCTTTATTAATCTGTTAACCATATCATCTCTGACATCTTATAAAATAAAGTATAAAATACAGTAAGAACAGTTGTTCACAAGAAAGTTTTTAAAGTTTAGTTGTACTATTTGAGCAAAACCAAACCTTATCCGTACATGGCTGTGCGTGCGTGGTTTGCTTCAAATAAACTGTTGATATAAATGTCCATGATTCATGTGTCACGCTATATAAATCTCTACTTCTCCTCTCTCTAGAAAACAGGTGTTAGAAAGTTTCCCAGGTAGGAGAAATATGGTGTTTGCAGTTGGAGCCTTGGTGGTGTTTTGTGGTTGCTGGGTGCTGCGAGGATAACTCATAGCCCTGGCTCACTGTGTCCATCTGTAAAAGAGGGAAACCTGGACCTGGTGTGATGGTACAAGATAAACCAGCACCAAGGAAAGCTCCATTAATAATTCTCTTATTTGGGAACAAGGCCCTGTGCTTACAGAATACAGGGCAGTCCATCTCTTACAGCGAGAAGGGGGGAGGTAGAAAGGAGGAAAAAAAGGAAGTATAAGGTCAGCAGGGAGAGACTCCATCTCCCGTTCGCCCCTCCTTTCCTCCACCCCTCCCCTCTTCAAGAGTGATGGGCCCAGGTTTTCCAAGGTAGTGCATTTGTCTGTCAGGAGTCTTGGCTGGCTGGCGTGATTTAGCTGCTGTCAGTTGATGCTGGTGTCCAGAGGATGATAGCGGCTGGCTGGATGGGGGGAAATTTGTTACCTTTAGCTCTGACAGGGAGATAATTGCTGATGGTTAACAGAACGGTATGGAATCCAAAGGGTTGGAAGCAGAGAGGAAAGTAATAGGATACCAGCCAACGGGTTCAGCCCATATTTCTGCCTACATTCACCTAATCTAACACGTACTGTCTCTCTCCCTTTAACCTCCCTTTCTAGTTGAAGATTATAAAACAGTTTCAGAGTCCAGCTACAGTTAGGGTTTATGATTGTAAAACAATGAAATACATTATTTTGTTTCTGGCTCAACATTTTGGAAAAGTTGCACTTTGGAGGACATGCTGTGAGATC
This sequence comes from Trachurus trachurus, assembly GCF_905171665.1. Taxonomy (NCBI): domain Eukaryota; kingdom Metazoa; phylum Chordata; class Actinopteri; order Carangiformes; family Carangidae; genus Trachurus; species Trachurus trachurus. The sequence continues at coordinate 15,069,919 of NC_139906.1, forward strand.
CGTCGTTTGTGAAATTCTTCTGTTTTCCTTTATTTGTACAGTATGTGTGGTTGGTTGTGTTATGTGCAGTGCAAGGCTCAGGTAAAAACTGAGCTTTGTGTGCACTCATGGAAAAGTCAATAAAAAGGGGGTAAGGCTATCTCTCGCCCAGTCCTCTCGTCATTGCAGTGGCAGAGCCCCTCTGCTGCTTTGCACATCTAATTAGGACAGAACAGCAAATTTCTGGCACTCTCTCTTTTCCTTTAGGCCCATTCACTTCACCCGCACATGTCCGCCCCAATCTCCCTCTCTCATATCCACGGCATCCACAGAGGCACCTCCCAGTGCTGGGATCAGGACTGCCGTCAGTCAAGCCATCCAAACTGCCAGCAGCATATCACAGAGAGAGTTAAGTAGGAGGCGGACCTCAGAGTGCAAGTGTGATAGGTTGACAGGGCTTGATTGACAGGTTAAACCCCTGGTTAATTGTCTTCTCCACCTCACATTGATGTGAAATAGGCCTGGCCGTAATGCTGTGGGTGGAGTTAAGCAGCTTACTTTGGAAGGCACTGTTACATTTAACAGCATTTGTTTTTCTGCTTTTTTGCTTCACAAGTGCTTTGAACAGGAAAACACAGACACTTGTTAGCAACCTGACCATACTTTCAAAAAACCCTTGTACGAATGGAGGGTGAACGAGTAATCTTTCAGTATTCCAAAATCCATTATTCTCAGTGTCAGCTGTCTAAAATTTTAATCGCTATCGCTCCAATATTTGTTAATATAATTTAGTCCTAGAATGGGCTTCATCAGGCATATATCCTCTCTATTTTTGATGCACTACCTGCATTAATGAGCAGCATTGATAGGGTCTTAACGCCTTGTCACTCTTGGGTCGACCTCAACATCATATTTTTATTTTCTCTCTGACAATAAGAGTAATAGGAAATATTGATTGGCAGTGCAGTTAAGTTGTCAGCATAGTCATTTAATGTGTCACGAGAACCAGTTAAATTGTCAAAAAAAATCACTTGAGGACTCTGCTCTTCCTTAACGGCTTTCTATAAAAGCATCTCCCTCAGACAGGAAATGCTCCGTTCCTCACTGAATTACAGTGGTTTATATTATAGTGCTTTACAGCGGACGTCTTGTTCTGCAATTTGGCCAGACAGACTGAGTATAGATTCTAATATGATACTAAATATGTTTTATGTTCTTTATTTGTTTATTTTAATTTTTTTCCAAATTGCAGACATACCAATAGCGCAAAAAAACAGATATTACAAAATGATGAAATGCATGTGTGGTATAAACCAGGGGGTTAGATTTGAAAATATCAGTAACATTACAGAGGCAAAGCTAATAGCAAAAGATTCATTTTTGATTGGGATGATCAGGCAGTTGGGAAGTCTGTTTATATTCAATCTATAGTGTAAACACCTCCAACACATTGCAGCTTGGTTGGGATTTGTTTGAAAAAATACACAATGGTATACATTTTGATATGTCCGTGATTTATGGAAGCTTTAAAGAAAACCCTTTCCTCAGATGTTATCTGCACTGATGTAAGGCTTGTAAACATTTCCAACCAGTTTGATCTGTCTTGTTGGTGTTTCCTGGGCAGCCTTGCCTGTCAATTAACTGTCTCTTTAATCTCCAACCCAGAACACGGGAGGATGTATGATGCAATATGTAATCTGATGGTAAAATGGTCGATGAGTGAACGGTGATAGCAATTTGGGAGGAGCTTGAGATGACTTTTTCATTAGGATTATGTTGGACATCATGCGTTATGTTGTGCTGTATGCCAAACATGTAAGACTAAGGTAATAACTGCTGTTAAGAGATAGACAACAGCAGAATGTACTGATGTGCTACTGTATGTGTATTAAACATTCTACAGATATACTAATAATTTGGGACGCAGCTATCCAGCAACAGTATGCAGCACTCAGTGGTTCAACATTTCATATTTAATTTGTACATGATGTGTTTGAATGAAGAATACATCATAATAACCAAAATTAGATTTCACTTTATTATTCTCTGAGTCCAGACCAAAATGGTGTTCATTGTTACAGCAATTTAACCTACTACTCAGTGCAGACCTTTCTGCTGCAGAACACTTCTTATAATGGCTATAGAACTGAAAAACGTACAATTAGTACGGCTGTTTAGTGTTTCAGATGAAACAAGTAATGTAGGTAGGATTGATTTGTGGTTTACACCATAAAGCACATCAGCTTTCTGAATTATTTGATTGTTACAACATTAAAAGTGGCATGGCACCAGAATACCAGCAACAATCCATATACACACACTATATATATATATATGTAATAATTATCATAAAACATGGGGAAGCATTGATACTGAATATATGTAAAACAAATAAATTGATACTTAATTAGTTAGCATAGTATACAATAGTTTGTCTTTGTTTTTCAACAAACAAATGCCATGAAAGCGACAGTTCCTTCCTACTGCTTCAAAGACCAGGGAGTCTGGCTACCTAGACAGCTGACTTGATTTCAATTGCAGCAGTGTTCACTTTTCCGCAGAGCTGAAGCAATGTTATTTGAAGATGTTTAGCGAGGGGCTTGATTGAATTTGCCCCTCGGTGCAGAGACAGGCTCCATTAGGCAGTGGGCAACAGGGTCTAGGGACAGACCAGTTAGAGAGATAAGAAGGGGAGCTGCCAGTGTAGTCTGGCCTCAGACCCAGAGCAGGGGTTCAGGGAATAAAGCTACATAATGGCTGGTCCAGGGTCAGGTAGACAGCCTCCCTCTGTCCGACCCTTTTTGGTTAAGTAACAGTTGGCAGCCTGGTGCAGGGAGCAGTCCAGACTGTGGATGGAGGGATGGAGAACAAAGGTTAGTGTATGGAAAATGGCTAGTGCTGTGATTGTATCTTAAGCAAACTCAGCTTAACTGCCTCTGTGAGTTTGGCATATCTGATTGAAGTTATATCAGTCATCGAGTTGGAAATTGTTTGTGACAGTAACAAGCTGCCTAATCACTTGATTGATGGATGGGAGGAAGACTGTTCGATTGTTAGATGGACATTTCCATGACAGTGAGACTGTTTTCAAAGTTAATCAGACTAAATTAACCGTCAGTTCCACCCTACTTCTCTGCTATATTTATATTTTTCCTCCAAAGGCCTCTATTGTTGGTGACAGTGGTTGCTGCACTTCTCTTTGCTGTGGGAAGTGGATGATTGTGACAGTTGGCTGTCTCAGTGTTTTATGTACCTTAAGCCTCTGTGTGTATCTGACTACCACGGCCCTTTTCTCCAGGCCCTTGGCCCCTGGCCTCTATCTCCTGCTCTCCCTCACAGTAATGAAGCCTGCCTTTAAGGAACCCGGTGCAGGCAGCGAGGCATCACAGATTAGGTCAGTGGAATGGCTAGCGGGCTGAGCATGATGGATGAGGGCCAGAATGAGTTTCTGCCGCTGCTGTATTGTGAAATCTTTTCATTGTCACCGACGGGCCTATGAGGGCCTGATGAATGAGGGAGCAAGTGTCAGAAACGCCCTTCCACGGCTCCCCCTTCTACTCCTTTAATATCTCCCTAAGCTGCCTGGCTGCATGCCTTCCTATCCTGCCCTTTCTGACCGTCCACTCAGCTGGTCACAGCAGTATTGATAAAGTTATCGCTAAAAATAGGCCAGGTCCACTTCAGAGAAAGAGAACAAAAGCACTAATTAGAGAGAATGGTGAAGCCAATGGAGTCATGGAAAGGCTGTCGGACTGGGGATGTGCTGTGCTGGACTTGAAGTTCATAACTGTGCAAAACAAGTCTCCTTGCTCTTTCACACTCACTTGTCTCTCTTTCCTCCCATGCGGACGGACCTCCTGCTTTCACAGAGTGAGAGCGAGAGGCAGCGAGGGGAGGGTAGTGGTGGTGGTGGGGGTGTCTTTATGGGAAACGTTTGTGACCAGCGTGACAGCTCTGCTTGATGGATGGGCCGCCTCCATCTGGTTGCAGTGCATGTAATAAATATCCATGCTCGTGTTTGACCTCTCTCACTTACCAGACACATCTTTCACTTTTGGGACATCCAAGGGGGACTCACAATTATGCTCTGCACTCTCCACTAGCCGGGGTGTGGGGGATAGCAGCTCTGTTTATGGGCCGCAGCCCAAGGGCAAAGAGTCAAAAAAATAGATAGCTGTAAACAATGCTTCCACCGCCAGGAGAATTCTCCAGCATTCAATAACCTTTAACACCTCCTAAACCCTCATCTCCCTGAGCTGGTTGTCTGTGCCCCAGAATGCACTGCAGCTCCGCACACACCGCCCCCATCTTTTGACCAGTGATTTAGCTTGATGTCTAAGCATGGGTCGAAAGATCAAATGTCAGTGCTTGTGTAAAACTTGTAAAAAAAACAAAAATTAGAAAAGTATCAGTGACAAATGGGAAAAAAGTCTGTCCAAATGTAATCCAATTTTGCCTTGTTGAATTTACTGCTTTGCTGAAAAGATGCAATCATCGAACATATGGAAAAGGTTGTTGTTGAGGGCAACTGGATGTGTGTTCGAGCCTGTCTGAGGTCACACTGGCCTAGTTATGCTCCCACCACTATTTGCTAATACCAATAGAAGAAAAAATAGTCATTACTATTCCTCTTTGATTGCTCATAAACAGCAGTTGGTGTGTTTGCCCTTAAGACTGACCCAGTGCATTAGAATGGTCAGCTCCTCTGTAATAGAAACAGATAGGCAGCCATTGGATTTTAATAAACCGGGATAATAATGAGGCTGAAAAGCTGAGTGAATTGTAAAGCAGAAGGCTAATGAAGTGCCTATGTGGGCAGTATGTGAGAAATAACCTATAACCTATTAAGAAACAGCCTAACTCCTTCTGCCCAAGTCCTACCCCCTGATTGAATTAGTGCAGTCTTTAATTACTGAGCATCCAAGATGGGAGCTCTGAATCTAATTGAACTTTTTCATGCTTGCTGCACCCCAGCCAAACAATTTGTTCTGTAAAAAAATTGAATTAACAGTCTCACTTTGTCTCCGTTTCTTTTTTCTTCTTCTTCTTCTTTTTTTGGCATTGATTTTTTTATAACATTAGGACTGTCTCAAGAATTTCCAGGCCGTAAAGACTCAAATCGCACGGCATTATTCACAATAACGCATATGTTATAATCGCAGGGAGAACTTACTTAAAATTCAATCCACTTTGGCATCATTATCATGTATCAACATAATAAATGAGCCCTTCAGAGCATGGTAATTATAATTTGATAAATCATCAGCAGAAAATTAACTGGATGTCAAAACATTCATTGGAAAGGGTGATGAATGGTGGATGATTGTGGTGATGAATTGTGTTAATCTGCGCAGTATGAAGCCAGCGAAATGGCTAAGCAGCCCAAGATGGATGGGCCATAGAAGCTGCAAGGTCAGGACACACAACTGCAGAACGGAGGGAAGAAAAAAATAGGAGGGAATGAAATGGGGAGAAAAGAAGGAAGGACTCTCTCTCTCGCTCTTTTTCTTTCTCTCCACTCAGAGCGTTATCTGTCTTCTCACCACAGCAGTTCTTCATGTGGGGCTTCAGGCATTTGGGTTCTGACAGTGAAGTTCACCCTATAGTCCATTTTTTTTAAAGTGATACTTTGATAATTTTGATAACGATCATGGTCGTGATAGTGATGATAATAAAAGAGTGAAGCTAACCACTAATGTCTCATAATGGATCACGTTGTCTGAATACATGTTGTAGCCCTTTGTGTGGTGTAAATACTGCTGTTTTCTACTGAAAACAGCCATTGATCAGCTGTAAGCCAGTGACTGAACTTATTTATGTAAGTAATTACTCAACAGGTTGGTGAAAGTCATGCACATGTGACACTCCATTGGCTTTCCTGTCCACCTCTGCTTTAATACCTGTAGACACACATACAGAACATGTAGCCTTAAGAAGTGTGTTTTATCTCTTTTTTCATAATAGTCTCTTGAATACAAGGGAAACAAGTTAAAATGCTCCTACTAATAACATTAATGTTTTTTGTCCATTAACCATTTGTAAATTCGTATTTGAAAATGTCACCAGTGTGTGGTGCAAGGGATTTTGTCGCCCTGAATGAGCCTCTCACTGTGCAAGTCCTTCAACCATGTTTTTGCAGCGGTTTGGGTTTGTATCTGACTTTCTGTGCAAAGAGGATGTGCCACAAATGCCACTGAACCCATCCTAAGCCATATGTGTCAAAGTAAAGGCAAATTTGTAGTTTTGATGGGGTGTTGTTTTAGTGCTTCTCTCTCTGGCATAGGATTTTTTAGTTCAGTGAAGGGTGTAGCCTTGTGATTACTGATTGTTCAGCTGCCATAGCTATAGTACTGTAGATGAAAATGGCAAAATGGACAGTATCAGTCCAGCATTTTTGCAACACATCTGTGTCTCTCCTCCTGCCAGCTGTTGTTGGCTACTGAGATGTGCTGTACATACATACCTAAAAATACAATGTGTACTCTCTTCATTATAGAGTGGACAGATACAGAAGAGATCTGACTGTTTTTTTCTCATTTCGAACAAGAATAAAACACAAGCATCTCAGGTTGAGCAGTCACACCTCATCTTGTTGATGTTTAGATGTCAGCATATAATCAGTTCATCTGGTAACATCGTTAGGAAAAGAAGCTTTTACATGAACAAGTATGAGTACACTAGCATTTCTCATATTCACCATCCACCATTGTATTGTTGTTTTTGTTTTACCAACTAACTAATGTATATTTTCCACAGTTTGACACAGATACTGACACAGGGCTTGCTGCTGCTCGCCTCAGTTATGTTGTTTTCAGTTTCAGAGATATTGCTGTTCTAATTGCTTGTGCTACAGTTGCCTAACAAACAATTAGCAAATTCATTCTGGAGTGGGAATGAAAATGTATTAGCACCAGAAAGCAACAGTTCTACTTGGGTCGCAAGCCTCATACTGTTTTCCCATCCATACCATTCAAATACGTTATACAACATCAACCAATGGATGGGTGAATTCATGCTCATCAAACACTTTACTTTAACGTTAATCTAAATGAAGCTACGCTAACTTCTTTATTGTTCAACTCTTTCATGTTTTATAATTCTACATAACAAGACCTGGAAACTTTACTACTTACACAAGACTACCATATCATAGCATATTTCCATTAAAGGGTTGTTGAGCTTCTTTCCAGTGGTGAGAACGGAAGGGCCCTCACCAATGATAATGAAGGCTATTTCTACAAATAACAGTAATTACATGTCAGTGCTTTTGAGATGTGACAAAGCAGACAATGTTGCTTTTATTGAATTCATTATGTTGACAGGCACTTCATCCTTTCATTTATCTGCTATTCGTTATGGCCTGAGAGAACGTGTGCAAACTGACAACTAGACTTCATGTTGCTATTCTCTGTTTGTGAATTTAGATGCACTGTGAGGCATTGCATTTTTGGTGTGTGTGTTAATGCTTGTCCATGTACATGCCTGACCTCTGTAGGAAGTATGTTCCTTCGGTGGTAAGACTGGTGCTGCTGTTTAAGTGGCTTCACCACCACGGAGATCAAAAGTCCCCCTTCACATCCTGTGTCATTTCTAGCTGGGAAGTATTAATCTCATACAGAGCTTCAGACACCTCTTATCTGGTTGGCAGGTTGACATGTAAGGGGATATTTCGTCTTGATTCCTGCAATGAATGCAGCACACAGGCTATCACTTGGCCCACGCTGCATATGGAAGAGGAGAAATCACACCTTTCTTTCTGTGACTTCCATTTTCATTTGTGCTCCCTCCACTCACTCTTTTCTGTCTCTCCTTTTTCTCTCTCCTGGAAATTATCACCAACCATGTCAGGAGCCCTGTCGGATGGAGGGGGAGAAATGTGTCACACTGCCTCTTAAGTTTCTGATTGTCTAAATGACACAGAATCTCATCATACAGCTGTCTCCCTCTCTGACACTACAATTACCCATAATTCTCTCTGTCATTCACTGTCTCAAGGTTAGTATTTTATATCTTGAACAGAAGGCGAGGGCATTTACATGTGGAGGCTAGAATAAAAATGGGACTGGGGAAACACAAAGTTTTGTGCATGTGTGGGGGGTGTATGAGTGTGTGTGTGTGTGATACTGTGCATTTGAAACCTTTCCATTAATTAAAGTGGCTATGTAAAACATTTTTTTTAGGAAACTTGATTTTCTAAATAAAATGATTTAAAAAACAAAACAAAAACCCATATTAGTGCCGAGCACTGTGAACTAGAGTTGTAACTTTAAAATACATCATGTAAATCACCTTTTCCTATTATCTTAATGACTTTGTTAATGACCAAGCATTTGCATTAAGCATTGTCACTCACCAAAATAATACTCCTTGATACTATCCTTCAAAAGTGGGTGTAGTCTGTCCCTCTTGACAAAGTGTGCTCAGTGAAAATGGTCCATTATCATGCCACGTTTTACTCCATTATCTCTGATATTCTTATATGGTCTCTGGGTTAAACAGTACGTCTTCCCATCCTTTTTACCCCATCCCTCGAGTAAAGTGTTCTTCAAAGGTATATATTTCATTGCTAGCTGACAGCCTTGACACTATAATTGACCTGAGAGCTTCCATCTTACTCTTTTGAAATTCTCCGTTGTAATGTGTGTCAACTAGATAAAATGATTTCCATCTCCACCTTTCTCTGGATTTCCATTTGCAAAGACAGCTGGCTGACTGACTGACTGACTGACTGACTTAGGCTCCATTATCATTCTGTTTGAATGTCTGTGATCGTGGAGAGATGGGGGGGTGTGTGATGCGAATGGATCCATTGTTTGAAACAGGTGCTAACACTTGAGTCCTATACATTAGTCGAGCATGTGGGGCTTTTAGGTGGGTTAAATAGTTTGTGGTGATGTTGGGATTTGATATTCTTTGTGAACAATGCGTGGCTCTGTCAGACAGACCTCCTAATCTGTCTTTCAATGTGTCATGGTGTCATTGAGGCAAAATCGGTTTTAGGCCCTCATTAAATTTGCTAATGACCTCTATAATGTTCACATTATTAAACTGGAAATCATCAGGAGTGGGGAATGCAATGTACAGTTTAACCTTTGTGTATACTCGCAGCTCACTAATTCCAATTCTTTATTACTCTGCATCAAGAAAATGTATGTTTGTATTGTACATGTATGAGCAGAATAGAAGCTTATGCATTGGCTTGAAAACTAAAACATCAAAAACATAAAATAAATCATTTTGCAATGTATGTGCACATATGTATCATAATAGAGCATTTCAAATATTTACCAGGTCTCATCTTGTATCGTTTACGCTTCCCACATTTATCCTGGAAATACAGTAAATGCTAGATTATCTCCTTTCCCGTCTCTTTATAATTGTTGCATCTGTTTCTCCTCATGGTTTTTATTACTGTGTCTGTCATATTTATCATGTCACTTGAATCCACAGTCAAATCAAAAGACCCTTTTTTCCCAGTAAAAAGAGAAGCACCTTGCTTGTACTTCTTGTTCATTTTCTTTTATTTGTGCTTCATTTTCGCATGTGGCTATAAAAAGACATGCTCTGTTTTTGTATGCCATGTCATATTATTAAGTTTCACGCTTGCTCCATGAACCCGAGACATATTTTCTGCTTTCCCCCTGGCTAATTGGGAGATTGTTAGGACTGTCTCTACCCAGAGCCTGATGCCCCCAAATGTGTCAATGTGCTGCTATGCTGCTGCAAGACTTCATGTCTTCTTGTCAGTTTGCAGCTTGTTTTTCATAGCAGTTTGTTATTAGATTAATTAACACTGTATTGACAAACTGTGATAGGATTGCGACACAGACACAAAAAGGAGTCTCTTTTTTTAAGTGCACAATAGGAAAGTAAGAGATACCACTTTCTGTGGTATCTCGTTTTACGAAAAGGGTCTTTGAGGAACTTTTTTTTTTTTTATCAGTGCAGTGTACTGTGTGTTGAACAAATGTGACCCATGTGTTTATTTTGCCTTTGTCCGAGCTTACAAAGTAGAGGGAGGCTTTATGTGCCTGAGTAAAAAAGGCTTCAGGGGAAGCAGCACTTTTTGGAGGTAAAGCTGGGAGGCTAAAACAAGCTTTAAAGAGGGTCCAGTCCCACTCAGGTTCACTGGTAAGCCTGTTGGACATCCAGCTTTGTTCCTCTTATAGGCTCCTTATCAGTGGCCTGATGCGGTTGTCCCCTCATATGTTCCTCTTGTTCCTCATCTTGGCCAATTTCATGGCCTGAGTGTTCAAATTGAGCCATTTTGTTTCACTTTGAAACAAACTAGGACCTATTATGAGTGTGTTTTTTTTTTTTATTCAAACCCCCCCTTCTCGTCTCCCTTCCACGTTGGCCTTGGTCTATGTAGTTTGTCAGTCCCCCCCCCCCCGCCTTTCTCTACTCTTAAGTTTGAAGCGCTAGCCTTGTGAGGGGTCAGTGTTTCCACTCCAGCAGTGTCAACTTCAATCTGGGGCGATTTGGTGTGAAATGTGTGCCATGGTGTGGGGGCTTGCAGGTCAAAGCCCCAGTAATTGATGTTGCTTATTCATCTGCTTTTCCTTGTCTACTCTCACTGCAGCACAGCGGCCGTTTTTGTTTGTCTAAATTGTTTGAAGATTTACTGTAGGTCTTAGGGCCCTGAGAAGCATCCCCCTGCTGCACTTTGTCTGTGTTCCTACCTAGCAGGGGGTTCAGCACTGGGGACACACAATGGTGCCTGCACAAAAGAGGCTTTCCCCAACACAAGGCCTGGAGGACATCTCATAGCATGATACTGAGCACTGGGGGACACACAATGGCAGAGGCACAAAGGAAGCTTCTCTTAAGACAGGACTCGGAGGACATCTAGCATGACAAGCAGGGCAGCTCTCACTGTAATTAGCCATGGAGCCAGTCTGACCAATGGCCTTATGAGATCAGTGAGCTATCAGTAAACAGTATTTAAAAAGAAAAAAAAACAGAACGGGAGTTAAGAAGGTTATTGGCAGAGTATTGGTCTTGTGATGCAGCAAACCAAATGAAAATGATGCACGATTAGTAGATGATGCCACTCCAGATAGATAAGACAGCTACGCTTGAAACCAATATCCCTCTCCCACTGAACTCTTTGGCTGTGCTGATCTCTCTTCCGCTCGGTTCCTTCTGAGGAAGGGTACCTGCTAGCTGAAGCGCGGGATGAAATGCTGGATCTGTTTAAGCACAAAGAGGAACGTAATGATGGAGCCACGTTTAATCTGGCCCTCTGGCATGTCAGGCGGCTGCATGGGTGGTATGTCCTCCAGGGCCTTTGAAGAGGGCTGATTTAGAGAAGAGATTTGGATCATTACACAATAAAGAACACTTCATAAGTACTGAAGTGAGTTGGAGAAATGACGGTTAATGATGTTGACAGCAATTCACCTCTGCTGAATTACAGAAAGATTTGACTCAACTTGCCTTCTTTAATGAGCCTCACTCTGTAAAGGTAATGGGCCAGCGGTAAGACAAGGAGAGAGGCGGGGAGGGGAGACAGTGGGGAGAGAGTGAGAGAGAGTGGGAGGGACTTTTTTTTCTATCCTTCTTCTCTGGGAGCTGCACCAGTGCCCTTGGTTTAGACTGGGCAGATCACACGAGGCTATCACATACCTCCCTTTAAGTTGTCATGTCAGGGAGCCGCAGAGACAGAAAGGCCATCTTTACCAAAGAGAGCCTGTGATTCCAACAAGGTTGTCTGATCTCCACTGTTAAAGATGTGCTGTCAAAGCTGTGTGATCATGGACCACCAGGTCTTATATCACAGCTTATTTGCAACCAAAGTGAAACCCTTTTGCTTTTGTAGGGTCGTTGGGGTATAGTATACATAAGAAGCTCTTTGAAGGCGTGTATAATAATGTTTTCATATACTGTGTAGAATGATAAATAATTGCATTTTCACACTTTGGAGCTTGCCATAATGTAAAGGGTGTTCTCCCAATAAGTGTCCATCATTTACTATGATTTTCTTCCAAGTCTGTCTCCAGAATTTTATTCTCTCCGCTTGGATCAAATAAGCCTATTTACACACTTTTGGAGCAAGGACACTGATTCCAGCCTACAGCTTGTTTGCTATTTCTAATCATGCATGTTTATGTGCAAGTTTGTGACAAAAAGCTTAACTGACAGCGCGACAGTTGATTTGCAGTTCTATTTTTTTCCCCACATCTGACTGTCATCCCATCAAAGTAACATATCTGTCGGTGTCTTTGAGTGTCTCACACTGAATGATAAATATGTACATCCAAACTGGGATTCAGTGCCAATTATGCATTGACAGAGATGTCACCGGGAATGTAACATTTAAATTAAAATGATGGCATTCAGTTTCAAACTGCCTTGTGCGATGACATGTTCTATTATCTCCTTGCATGGTGTAAGACAAGGCAAAAACAACAACAATGAGAGAAGGAACTATCCCAAAGGTCAAATCAATAACTTTGTTGTTTCTCTGCTTTTTCGTGTTGGCACACCTACATGTCAGTCATTAAGCCTATTAATAGGTTTGCTGGAGCCAAAACATACTCCCGGCTTTTATTGTCATCTTGGAAAAACTCCACATACTCATTACTTTACCAGCTTTCAGAAACTCTGGAAACCTTCCAGCTTCTGGTAGTGTTGTTTGCTGCATTTAAAACACACAGTTTATGATAGGTCAGTGCGGGTATAATGTTACTACACATATATTGAAGATTGCACATGAGCAATACGTATTATCACATTATGCTGTGCATGGATGTGCGGCGAGCTCAATATCACTTGGGGGAAAAAAACACAAGGCTTGATACTTTAATTGGCAGGAATACTTGTCTAATTATCACTTTTCTGCTTGCTCTCCATGCTGAGATTATGTAATTATCTTTCTGAAACATTGTGGAACGATATTGCTTTTTTGTGTGTCATTTCTGAGACGCCTCTGTACCTGACACTCAGCAAGCCACTTAATAATATGCTGGAAAGGCAGCTAATTATATCATAATAATGGCTTGATGAAAGCAATAAGGCAGGCCGGTGAATGAATCATAGCACTGTTAGACTGCTCAAGTTGTATCTTTATCCCACATTATTAGAATCACGCTAAACAGGAAGTTCTTTAATTACTAATGTGTTTATTCATTATACCACAAGAATTTGGAGTCTTTGTATTTGTTATCATTATGCAAATCACGGCCCATACTAAATGATATGTTTCTCTGCAATGATATTTTCAGCAAATTGAATCCCTTATCAAGTTAATTACTCCATGTTTACAAGCTCCCCCTCCAAGCTCGGATATCCCAATTAAAGACTACACCTGTTCTATTTGTGGGATTTGTATTTGTTACATGTGCCATTACATGTCCTCCTGCAGAGCACAGGTTTGTCAGGGGGGAAGTACCACCAGTTAGACCCCTTACTGGGCTTCCAGATTTCATCCTGCCTCTTCAAACGTTCTTGTCTGACTGGTGTCATCTAGTTACGGGATGCTTTTGCGAAAAGGAGACAGGAACACAGCTGACACACACATCCCTAGGACCTGGGGAGGGGGTAGATGGGTAATCTGACGGAGGGCGCGCCCAAGCACCAGCAGCGGCAGCATCAACAGCAGCCGTAGACTGCTTTCGAAACTTTTTAATTAGCACTAATTACCTTTGCAGGAAAATGTTGAGGCTCGAAAGGATTTGTGTCAGCAAGTGGGAGATCAAAGACTGTGGTGCTGTGCATTTTAATCTGAACACTGAGGGGTAATAGGGAGCTGTTTGTGTGTTAGAGAGGAGGAAGGAGGGAGAGAGGGAGAGAAGCATCCCAGGTGGTACTTGAGTAGTCTACCTCCAGTAATGCTTGTCTACCAATCACACCACAGGTCCTGTCACATTATAATATTTCCCCCTTATATAAAGAAATTAACTTTTTTTTAATTGTTGAACTGAACCATATCTTTCCCCTGCTTTGTTCATTTTCTCCTTCATCCGTGTGTATGCATTCCTCAGTGTCAGCATGTGCACACGCGTGTGATTTTTGTGTGCGCCGCTTCATCAGACTGACAGGCATTTCATAGAGGTGGTTTTTAATGCATGCCTGGACATCACTGTGGCAGGGTCATCCATCAGACTTCAAGACAACATCGATCATTTGCCATGAAGAGAGCGCAGGGTAGTGATTATTTGCTATTAGGTGGATGCTGAGGCATACAAATGGCTGGCAGTTGACAGTTGAACTCACTCAAACGTAATGCGGGATGGCTCCCCCTCTCAGGGAAATGTTGACAGGCACTGAGCCTGAACACTGTAATGACAGAGCGTACAGGCAGTCAGGGGCTGAGGGATTCTTCCACACAGATCACATGTATTATTTAATGTTCTTTTCTTATGTTTTCGCAAAAGTACATGAGCTCATTTCCATTAGCATGCTCTGTAGATATATATTCTATATATTTTTTCACACTTCATTTAAGAAAAACTCTTTGTTTAACGTGGAGCATAATTACTGCCATATGACTTGGCTGACTGACCCTGTCACTGTAATTTTACTGTATTATACACACTTAAAAGTGTATGAGCCTTTGTAGCATGCGTGTGAGCCTGTGTGTGCTTGTTTGTGCTGCATTGATGTCCTCACTGACTGAGATGGCATCAGTGAATTGATTTTCGGCTCCCGCTCACTGAGGGAGGACGGTGTTTGTCATGTGGATAGACAACTAATCTTTCAGTACAAACATTCACAAGACGCATGGCCATACTGTGAGCACAGTCCAGGCACTATGAGGAGCCAAGTGTTGTACAGGCTTCACCAGCACCACTGCTTGCCCCCACCTCTCCTTGTCCGATGATGTATTTCACAGTGTACAGTTTAGTGTTGTACATTGGAAAGCAGCTGTCATTCTGTCTGGCCATGTAACAAACCTCACTTGCTGAAACTTTAAAAGACACATCCACCTTTGGAGCAGTGATCTCTCCATTTCTTTCTTCACCAGGAAACTCTCTCCTGCCTCTCAATCGGGTCATTGTTGGAGCTTAGACTTCATCCCGGGCCAAACCCGGGTCAAGCAAGGCTTATGAGGTCAGACCTGACAGGAATGTCTGTCAAGTTCTTATCCCCCGGCCAGGGTTGATCCAGGGTCATTCATCAGACAGGGATTGGAGGTGCAAGGGGAGGCATGAGGCCAGGTGATGCTGACCTCAGTACAGTGGCTTTGATTTTGTCTAACCCTGGCTCTTTGTGTGTGTGTGTGTGTGTGTGTGTGTGTGTGTGTGTGTGTGTGTGTGTGTGTGTGTGTGTGTGTGTGTGTGTGTGTGTGTGTGTGTGTGTGTGTGTGTGTGTGTGTGTGTGTGTGTGTGTGTGTGTGTGTGTGTGTGTGTGTGTGTGTTGGGGTGGGGTGGGGCTGTGAATTGACAGGATCAGTCCCTGTCTGACTCACAGTAGTCTCAGCCCCTCTGCCAGCGCTAATGACATTGAGAGAGAATATTAACCTCACACACTCAGCAGGAATATCCACAGGAGGAGTCTATAACTCAGACACCGCAGGATCCACAGAGGTATTACATGCAGAAGCTAGCTTTAAACGTTCGACAGACGCACCATGGTGTAGACACTTTCAACAATTTAATCTGCACTTGTCTCATAATAACCTCGTATAGCTTGAAGTAAATGAGCTGTGATATTTAACTTCTTCATCAACAAAGAACTTTGCTAATTATGTTTCACAGATTCCTCCTTGCTTGAATTTGTTTATGCTCTGTTAAAGAGATATTTTTGTTTTGCAAATTGTGCAACTGCAAAGTTCAATCTGACGTGCGACCACCAATCGACAGCTTTGTAACTAGTGATGCTTGTAGACACAGGCTATCGGGAGAAAGCATAACACAATATTCAAAACAGATTAGGAGTGAACCCACATAAAGAAGAGATTTGCTGGCGGCACCAAACGTACTCTAATGATTTGCATTGCCATTAATAGTAATTTGCAGCTGCCTAGGAGGAGACGTGTAATCCCCTTCCCATGTGTGAATTGACATGCATTCAGGGAGGGCTATGTGTGTCCTGGACGTGTGATCTTTAAATGACTGCCACCTGAGGCCTGGCAATACAGAGGGAGGAGTGCCACACTGAGCAGTGACTGTCTACATGTGAGTGAGATAGGGGGTGAGAAAGGGAGAGCTGTGGGGGACTCAGAGACAGATAATGACAGTCTAATTCACCGTCGCCATCACAGATGCATGCACAGAGACGTGTATAGCCCATAAACTGTAGCTGGAGGGAAGAGTGGTGGAACAGACCTGATCAGCACTGTGTGGAGGTGGTATGTTGGGGGGTGGGCTTGAGGGGTTGCAGGGCATTAATTTGCTTTACAGATAATGTCATTTTATTTGCCATGAGCTAATCCTTGATAGTGTTTTGATGCTGTATTATGGTATTTATTTGATGTTTATTTGTATTTTGGTTGCTGGTTAGAGTGATGAAATACAGCTGGGCTGTACAGTATCACTGGAGACTCTGTGTATTGATAGGTTGTATGTTATTATTACATTTTTAACATTATGGTCACAAAAACATCTTTCACACCCAGTACATTGCTACACCAGAAAAAACATCAGTTCTATCCAGCCGTTTAGTATTTAACATTTTCAGAACTTTTTTTGAGTTAATAAATAAATGATAATAAAAAGATGTATGATAATTCGGAAACCAAACAAAATCTTGGTCTTCCAAAAATATTTTAAGCAACTTGACTATCAGAAAACAGGACAGAACAATGCAATTTGTTGTTGTTGTTGTTGTTGTTGTGTGCTGTTGGTTTTTGGGATAAGTTGATATGCATTGGGAACTGTTCAGTATGTATTATCTTAGAGATTCTTGTGATTATTTAGACGAATATGGATAATTAGCTATATAATCTGGATAAATTACTGGATGAATATGAGATATATTTTCAGGTGCACATAGGAACAATAGGAATAGGGCCAACAAAATATTTCTTTACTCTTTCAGACTGAATGGCTTTCAGCCTCCTTCCCCTCTCTGCAGCCAGTCCTCCTCCTCCATTCACCTTTCTTATTAAGTTTATTAAAGCCAGTCCACATACAGGGTTTCCCAGGTCCAGATCCTTTTCCCATTCATTACAGTACCTTATCCAGGCAGGCAATCTGAAGTGTGCTCTGAATAGTCCATTATGCACATATGAAGGCCATCATGGCCCCAGTATTGGTCAATTCATCATACATTTATCTGTTGCCCTCTGAACAGGACGTCAGCATGCCTGTCACTCTGCAGCTCTGGTCCTCCATTTAGAATAACAGCTCATTGCCTTTCTGCTCCACTGCGACCTTTGAGAGGACATCAGTCCTAACTGTGAATTGCAGCTATGAGGGCTCTCCAGCTTTTTAAAGTGTGTGTGTAAGCTCCTTTATATACATTAGTCTCAGGAACTTTTCTAGTTTTGCAGTGGTTGGTAGCTGCAGGGATGTTTGCCTCTGTGCTCTCTATCACCATTTCAGCAACAGAGAAGGCTTTGAGGCTGTTTTACATTGTAGCTCTGTCATTTACAGCTCTGACAATCTCCACATTTGACCTGTCGTCTTCAGAGTTTCTAAAAATTGCCAGCTGTGATTCACTTAGGCAACAGTTTCAAAAGCAACAGACATAAGAGGGGAGCCTGTGTAACACGTGTAAAAGAGCCAAGGCTGTCGTTTCCATTTGTTGCCTGAGGATATCTGACATGACACTAGTGCACACCATTGGAAGGAGTGACTGACATTTCAGCCAGTAATGGTCGAGAGTTTTCTTCCCTCTGTTGTCAGCAGTGGTTTATCAATCACTATGTCTGCATTAGTATTAGTGTATTGATCTGGCAGCGCTGCTCTCTGGGTCAGTGTCTCCTCTCCAGTGTCCTTGTCTGCTTTCTCACATCCTCCCCTGCTTCCTGTGCTGGGGTTTCTGCTCCAGCTGAATCTCAGTGCATGTACTCTGTGCATTCAGTAGACAGGATCTCAGCGGATAATGGAGGTTTCAGCACATACATGCATTTCTTATGTAAGCTCAAAAGTACACACACTGATGCACACAGCGCTGCATGATGTATGATGGTAAGCTTACACAGGCTAAGTGGTAGTCAAAGTGTAAAGACAGCCCGTGTGAAGTATTAGCTCTGACAATGAGGCTGATCATAATTATCTTAACAAGGAGGATTCATCGCCTCACCTCGTTAAAGCTATCGCCTCTCTCCATCTCTGTCTCTCCCTCTTGCTAGTTAAGCAGATGCCACTTGATCACACGTTACCATAGAAATCACATTTTTTTCTGAAAATGTAGGATGAGGTGATGCAATGTGAAGTGACAGTAGAATATTTTCTGTATCCTTTTTAATAAAGGGTCAGGTTTTAATAAAACCTTATTCCAAAACAGGGTCTACTTGATATACATGAAGTGACATTTCCGTTTCATCTGTGGAAATCTCATTAGCAGATGTATGAAACATGGCAAAATGGTAATAGCAGTAGCAGTAAATCTGTGATCCTACAACATTTGCCATTGCACTTTAACTATTACTGTACCACAATCGTCACGTTTTTGAAGGAGCTAAATTGCATAAAATAACTATTCTTTATTTTCTTTATTTACTGTACAACTTGTGTGTTTTGTCTGTGTTTTACCAAATCTCTATAGCATTTGGACTCAAGTCAATTATGCTCATTAGTTTTGTTAAAAGCAACAGCAGCATTTTTTTTAAAGAAGTGAAGCACTTTTACTGCAGTGCTTAAACTTTGTTAGTTTTCCAAGCCGCACATTAAAACAAGAAAGCTTATAAAAAGTAATGAAACCAGCTATGGAAATCTGCAGAGGGAGCACAGAAAGCTGGAGAGTATTAGAAGTTCAATCCCTGCACTGTAGTTAATGCTGGATGGGACTCAGTGGCTCTCCCCTGGCTGTGAATTTAACTGATTAAATCAGCCAGTGCACGCAGCAGTGGTGACATGAAAACAACAATTAATAAGGCTCCCTCCTGCGCCATGCGGCTCCCTTTAACCGAGCAGCTAATAACATCACCCACAGGACTGCAGCCCATCATACACACACATACACACATGCGTGCACACACATTTACAGGTGGAAATAGTTAGTTACCAAACCTCTGTTAACAGCACACAAAATAATGTTAATCCGTTGTGGTAAACCATTATTCCTAACTGCACATGAACAAAGATTAAACTCATTCATTGCATGTTCTACCAAATTTCACATGAGTACAAGCACTGCGCTGAAAACTTAAGCCCTCGTTCCTATTTGCCAACAGTCCAATCACACCTATGCTTCAGTAGTTCTGCTTTTGCATTCTCATAAGTTTTATTCTGAAATCCACGATAAACAACAGTAAATTTACCATAGAGTGACAGGAAAGTAAACAAGTTGAACTGGAATTTATTATTTTCACAAGCTCTCATAGCGTTAAGTATACTGTGTCGTAATGGGCCTTCTTTGTTTCACAAATGTGAAGCACCATGTGGGGAAAACACAAGCAAACAGAGTAGGATTTCATAAAACTGGCACATCTCTCTATTCATCCATCTTGCCAGTGCATTAATCAGACCTGATAAGAGGTTGTCAGCTAGCGGCTTTGCCAGCACACTGGCTAGGTGCTGTCAGCTGTTGTTGTGGGTATCAAGTGTGTGTGTTTGCAAAAATGTTGATGTCTTTTGAAATAAGGCAGCTCGGTCCGCCTCACTCGCAAGTCAACAATGAATTGCTGATTTGTCATTT
This sequence comes from Trachurus trachurus, assembly GCF_905171665.1. NCBI lineage: Eukaryota > Metazoa > Chordata > Actinopteri > Carangiformes > Carangidae > Trachurus > Trachurus trachurus. The sequence continues at coordinate 15,089,647 of NC_139906.1, forward strand.
TCCACCCGAGGAGACAAGTTGCAACATTTTGCTTTGTAGTTCAAAGTTGCTGCCAGTGTGTCCGCTGTGTGCATCTGTGTGAGTTTCTGGATCAAGGAATATGTCTAGGTGGAGTCCAAGCCCATCGCTCGCAAAAAAAAAAACACATGAGAAACAGAGGAGATAAAGCAAGAAAACACTTGGTCTAGCTCACTAAATGTGTTAAAATAAAAGTACGTGCATGGCTACTCAGTGACCAATTAGTTGGACATGTTAACGTCTTGATAGCTCCAAGTGTATTTTGGTGCACTGACTGCCTCATATTCCAAGTACTCAGCATCTTTTTAATATTTCCTTTTCCTTGCGTTGCCCAATGTGTGGTTTCTTTTCCATAATGAATGCTGCTGTATATTATACACCACCTAACACTGTATCCTGCTTGCAGCTATCCTTTTACAGATTGTCATGATAAAGGTATTATATTTACATAGCTCCAAGTTGGTTTGTATCATGGCAGCCACTGACACTAGGCAGATCCAGTGCAGGAGCAATAGTTCACACTGCAGCTGTTTAGACCTCACTGTACCTTGAGTTTGTCATGTTGCAATGTGATTCTGCTCACTGGAGTTTATATTTACGTAACTTAATGTCAAGGTTATCTGTCTGCTTTCAGAAGTACAGACAGTACACTATTATATCACACTATACTAAAGCATAGTGTAGAAATTTGGAAGAATGAAGTGAATTAATATAGTCAAATATTTGTAATAAAATATGATGTCAGATAAAAAGAAATAACCTGTTGTGTGAGAGAGGTAAACTATCTGGGTCAAAGTCTGTCAAATGTAAATGCCAATGAAGTCACCCAGGACACTTTACCATGGCACGCTGACAGTGTGAAGGATTAGACAACACACACATTGCCTTTATGCACCGTCTATGACTTGAACTTTGCAGGGCCCCAACATTACTCCAAACACCACCAGCTCCATCATTTTTATGCCTGTGTGAATGTGCATGTGTGTGTGAGAGAGAAGCAAAGAGTTGAGATGACCCTTCACCTCTTTTTGCAATGTGTCATAAAGCGGAGCGGAAAGGCAGGATTCCTCCTTTAAAAAGAGAGAAAAAAAAGGTCCTTTGATGTTAAAATCCCAACACTAACCCCTATTGCTGCAGCACAGTTGCAAAAAAAAAAAAAAAAAGTTTCCCCTTCCATTCCATCTGTGATTGCGAGTGTATTCCGGTTCCTCTGTGAAAATGATGGATGACAAGTTAAATTTGTGTCTGGGGAGTGAAGGTGAACTGTGACAGAGTGATTTGTCTTGGGAATGGAGGGTTAGGGTCAGGCGAAACTGGGCGCCTCAAGGCACAAGACATTGACAAATTCATCCTGCCCGCCGCATTTCTGAAGCCTTTTGTTTTGAATCCTGGCTACTCACAAGTGACCCCCATCCCTCATCCTGCCAGCCGCTGAAGGATGCCTCACCATGCCAGGGGAGCTCAGCACCACTAATTCTTGTCATTCACTTCCCTGACAGGCCCGGACCCATACTCTCCCCGCATATGAAAGAGGGAGGTTGAAATATTTATTCCTGCACAATAACGTCTGGCCAGATTTAGAGCCATAACAGTTTTCCTGTTACTTTATCATTGCAGGTCACTGGCAGGCCTGAAAATGTTCACTGAGCTGGAAGAGCTGGTCGTCGACAACAATCTGCTTGGAAATGACCTCCTGTTGCCCAGGTTACCCAGCCTCCACACCCTGACACTCAATAAGAACCAAATATCCTTTCAAACAAATCGCTCAGCCCCTCTTCGTCTTTGATTTGCAGTCCACTATGCAGACATAGATTACGGGCATTGGTTTCAGAATCCAAGTTTAGTTTGCTTAAATACAACCTGCTCTCGTGTCAGAGAACCAGTTTTCAATGTCATGGCTTTGCAGGGAGCACTGTGTGTTGCAACAGAGAGCAGGAGAACTTGGCTGTCACTGAGCTCCACACAGGACTAGTTTTTGAACCACAGGGACCTCTAGTGGAATCAGATTTTAGAGTCAACACACCAGATGTGTTTGTATTTTCAAGGAGATTGTGTGGGATTCAAATAATTTCCCAAGATTTAAAAAATAATCAAGTGCCATTTATTTGCTCTTTGGTAAAATCAAGTTTTTAGATTATAAGAATTATAGAATTAAACATTTTTACATTTGCATCAGATGCTATTTCTTTGCCTCGCTGAAATAAAAATGAATCTGTTATTTAAGTTGTCGTGGCACAAACTAAAATGTGCACTTTTTGTGGCTCATTGATTATAATGGCCCTGTGCATTTTGCTTGCCACCCACCGTAAACATGTTAAAACCAGAGCTCGGCACAGCCACCCTCAATTCAAGACACTGGCACATTGCGAGGCTGTTTATGATCAGTCAGAAATGTGTGAACTTCCCCTCTAAGCCTCAGAACAGGTTTAGCAATGTGTCCTGTTTTCCTCTGGTTATGCAGATCCTACTGGGTAACGATGCTCACTCTCTCTCACACATTCACACACAGACACACACACACTTCCAGAGTCAACATTAAAACTGGGGCTCCTTGAAGTGTGCGTCTGGGACTGTGTGCCGAGTTTGGTTGTGAAGTGGTCGGCACATGCTAATAGGCCAATTATGTACATCCTGTCGTGGCACAGTGCCATTTTAAAGCTCGAGCACTGCATTAGTGCAGTTGTATTTTGACACTTTGGGGCTCAATTTTCCAAGTGAATGTATTAGTGATGAATGTGCCTGCTTAGGGGCTGTTTGTTTTTTCCACGTTTCGCAAAAGTTTTCCACAGCATGGCTCTGGGAAGCACGGACTGTTTGAACCACAGGGCATCCATCATTTTGTCACTGTTCTGCACCCGGCCACCTAGGAAATGAAAGAGATCGAGAGAAAGAGAGAGAGAGCAGCAGCCAAATTGTGTCACTGCTATATGCCAAAGCCTGCACCTTAAATTGCCCCTCTGTCTGCCCAGTCTCACAAAGCCAGTGACTAGCCCCTTTGAGCACCTCTGTAAATTTGACAGTGACGTGTTTTAGTGCAGACAGGCCCGGGAGGGGCTGTGCGGGTAGTAAATGCTAATGTAATTAACAGCGCTAGGTCCTTGACATCCGCCCTTTGACACCTGACTGATATCGAGGCCCTGCTGGAACACTTGGCTGATGTGACCCCGTCGCTGGAGTACCTAAGCCTGCTGGGAAATGAGGCCTGCCCCAACCAGCTGGTCAGCCCGGATAAGGATGAGGACGACTACCAGAGATACAGGTCAGTCACTACATAGATGAACTCTGATGATGTCGCTCGCACATAAATAAGGAAAGGATTTTACTCTGAACTGGATGGATGGATAGATAATGTTCTGGGCGTGTTTACATTTTCAGTCAGACAGTTTTGCCACTATTCAGAGTGATAGCTTTTGTAAGTAATGGATTTGGAGATGTTCCATGTTTTTTTTTTTGAGCATCCAGACCCCTGTATTTCACAAGCAGACTGTGGATTCAACCACATCACTCTAAAAGCTTTGTCAACTGGCCCCTCTACACTCCGTTTTGCAAAATGGATTTCATGTGTGACTAGTCACCACCACGAATGAGTGTTTACTACCCTGCCTTACCAGAGCAGATGATGCATTAAACATCAAGCTAGGCCTTAAGCCATGCAATATGACCACCATTTGTCAGGGTCCTTTACATGAAATGCGATAAAAGGCGAAAAGCATACTCTCTTTTGTCTGCTTTAGCCCTAAGTGCTTGTTTCTGACTCAGTGTTGCCTATTAATCATTTACCAACCTTGCCTTTCTTGAATAATCTTTATTCTCTCTTTCTGCCCCCCCCACCCCCCCCCCCCACCCCCTTCTCTCTCTCACACTTTCTCTCTCTTTCTTCCCTACTCCCCCTTTCCCCTCTCCCCGCATGCTTATCTTACTGGTGAGGAGAGCTGTTCTGTTTTGACTGACAACGTCTACGGTCCTGTAATGTAATATTCATAATGTGTCACATAGTAAAACATCAATTTGAGCGTGATGCAGATTTCATGTCTGACAAGGTTAGGCTGTATGCAGGTCGTGACAGCACTGGCCTTGGGCAATAAATACCCAGCCCAGTGCCTCAGGAGCTCTTGGTCTCTCAAGTGAAATACCCTGGTGCGTTGCATCGGTGCCCCAATTAGTGCAATGACATAGAAACATAGTATTTATTCACACAGTACTGTGTAGTCTGCAGGGAGGTTAAATGTTGTCCTGTTCTGAGCCGACCATGCATACGCTCAGTGGCCATTTGTGGTACTACAATAACACAAGAGTTTGAAGCTGTGATGTTATATATTCACAGTAGGCACTGTATTGTGCTTATAGGACGTTGTGTCATCCAAACTCAGTTCTTTCTCTCTGATTCTGTGACGAAGGGAGATTGGCATATTTTCTTGTGACATTTTAACTTCTTATCGTGATGGAAGTTATCAGCGTGTCCGATCTCCTTTTTGTGGCAGATCAGAGATCTTGTGCCTCTGGTTCCTCTTCCATCAGCTGCACTTCTTGTTCACTCAGCCTTTATTCTAAATGCCATAAATGCAGCTGCACAATAATCACCCTCAATATCTATGAATATAAAATTGATTTATGTTTATATTGCGTTGTCTTCCATAACTGTTACACTAGGTACAGTATAATAATAATTGTTTGGTAACATTTCATAGGTCCCATAGTTGTTAATATCATCTTAGAAAGAATCAGATGTAGCTTTAATGTCTGGAGAAGTTTAGTTTAGTTTAGTTTAGTAATAATGAAAACAAAAAGGGAATTATTCAATTAATAAACTCTAAAAAACTTACTATAGTGTAGCCTTCTTTTACCAGTGTGATCTCTGTGTAGTCTGAATTTACAGGCAATAGGACAAGTCCAAAGATTTTATGAAAAAACTTGCCAACAAATAAATGAATAATTAATAGGTTTAATTGATTTCTGTCAGTTTTAATCATTAAAACAGTAGCTTTAAAGCCAGTTATCATAATAAACCCTTATATATTAACTACTTTGTCTCTACTTTCTTTGTAATTAATACCAAAAAATCAATAACAACTATAGGAACATAAAAAGCACTGTGCCAGTTCTTTTTTCTTTTCTATTTAGTAATTAATTGTTCTAGATTTTAGATTTTGAATTTTTTTGATTAAAGTTGTACTTTGCCACAACCACTTCCAAGGGCAAAAAAAATGGTATTGATGTCAACAAATGTTTGGTATTGCTAAAAAATAAAAAAAAAGCTATGAGTCTTTCATTTCCCCAGTCATCTCTCCTACCACCCCCCTTACCCCCTACCCCCCTACCCCCCTGTGCTCTCTTATCCTCCCTCTGTGGTTGGGTTGAATCATTAATATCCCTACTGGCTGACAGAGCCTTGTCATCTGCTCTGACCCTGTGATGGTAGGTTACCTATGGAGAATAACCTCTCTACATGTCTCCCAAGGGCATCTTCACGTTTCATCATGGAAATGCCCTGAACAAAGTCCTTTTACAAGGAGGCAGAAACAGGATGGGGACGGTGCCTCTTGTATTTGAGTGCTGGTGCTCTTGTTGGAAAAGGGGCTCTTATTTGGGCCTGCGAGTCATTTTACTGTACAACAATGTTCCTATAAGAAGTAATTTAGACCCATTTCATATATTCAGTGTTTTAATCATTTATTTTACTAAACACTCATCATACTTTTTTTTTTTAATTATGTCAGACGTTTTTCTCCCTTAATTTTCCACAGAGACATTTCCTGTTCCATGTCAGTCTAACTGTGATCCCTGCATCCCCTCATTATAATCCTCAGGTGTTGAAAACTTGACACAGGCTTTGCCATCTTCCCTCATCGCCATCGCCATCATCAATTTGTCACGGCTCTTTGCGCACAGGTCTTGTCTGTGCCCATATCCCCCGTCCTTTCTCACCCTCCACTTAGGTGCTGCATGCATGTCCTTTTTGGCTACCAGCTCAGCCCTGACATACTGGTTCCTCTATCCCTGCCTGCCTGTGAAAGGATCTGTTGTCATCTGTGTATTCCAACCATTATCTTGTGACATTTCTCTCCCTCCCAATGAAAGACAGAGTGTGTCTGAAAGCTTAGAGAGATATCTGTGATGCTGCCAGAATGACAGCTCTGGCAGACGGGTTGTATCTCCTTTCGTGCTATTTATATGTCGTACTTATTCTTATCAGCTTTGAAGTTATTACATACAAGAAAATATCACCATTAAATCTGCATCACCATTAAATCTCTCTAAACACAGCTTCTTTTCAAGTTTTGTTGATGCGTGCATTTACATATTAGAATCGGTGTCAGTTTGATTAGTGTGTCACAGTTTACATATTTCCTCAGATTCTCTGTTTGTCTCTTTGTCAAGAAACCGGCCTAAAACCGGACCTTTTAAGGCTGCAGTGTGGTACTGTTCAAGCTCAACTGTTGTTTTCTTCTAGGTACTTTGTTCTGCACAAGCTGCCCCATCTGAAGTTCCTGGACACCAGGAAAGTTACCAAAAAGGAAATAATGGAGGCACAGGCAAGAGGAGCATTCATGAAAGTGGTCAAACCCAAGTCAGATGCTGTAAGTTACGCTTGTGTTTTATTTTTATTTACTTTTCTTATTTAATTATATTTTATTTTTTCTAGGGCACTGTTTTAAGTTGTAGTTCCTCTGAAAGTCTGGAGTGGATTTGTCACATTCATCCCTTTCTTCCCTTCTCTCTCCTTTTGCTTTATCCTTCCTTTCTTCCTGCCCATGCTTCACTGTCAGTCTCTCTTTACAGAGGTCCTGCTACAGTGGCCCTTTGAACAGCGTCTCTTTACTATCACTTACTAGCATGTACGTGTGGGTTGCATGTGAGCGTGTGTGTGTGTGTAAATGTGTGTGACCACGGCCTGACCTGATTCCGTATGCATGAGCCCAGATCAAAGACGACGGGCGGCTGTCCGGTCGCGGTTGTGTTGCCAAGTGTGACATGGCTGGCGATTGGAGTGACAGCTCACGTACATGCCGCTCACAATCGCTTAATTATCCAGAGCCCATGCACTTATTCCTCCCTCTTTTGTTTTGGGTCACACGGACTAATTAGAGTTCGGAAGGTTCATAGATATACCCACTTCACCCCTTTCCCCCCCATTTTTTTTTAATACCGCTTTGATAATGCAATATAAATGAACAGCTTTAACCTAGGTTTGATTTCATGTAATTGTAAAGTCATGAAATATTTACCATTTGGATTAGCTAAGCTTTTTCATTTCAAGGTCTCTGGGGCTCTGACAGTGAGCCACGGAGGTAAAAATGGATCCAGAGTAGCAAGAACGAAGGCATCCAGTGACAAATCAGAAGCATGTGAGTCGATGTCGGGTTTAAAAGTGCACACGCAAAACAAAATATTTATTGTTTGAGACAATCAGCTAAGATAGTGTACTCTTTTAGTGTCAGTTCATGCTATGCTTTGTTCTTGATTCTTCATGCAAGTGGCAAGCGAGAAAAGCAAAACATTGAAATAATTTAACCTCAGCCTGGCATGTTTGGTAGATGGAGAAAAGTGGAATGAAAACACTGTTCATCCACTTTATATAAAAAGAGACTAAGGACCTCTACAATGCTTTTTGGCAGGGTAAAGTCACTTTATAAGATTTTATTTACATAGCTTGTCAGTGAAAAAGAAATGTTTGCCTGTGTCGCCACAGCCTTAGATGAAAGGAGAGATAATCACTGATTCTAGCTGACATGATGTGTGTGTTTTTTGTGTCTCAGTGTCTTTGAACCTGCTGTATATGATTATTTATTCCCTATGCAAAGTAAAAGGTTACAGCTTTGATGAAAACCAACCTCCCAACGCACTGCATTTTGTGTGCACTCGAACATACTTGTGCTGTCCTTCGCACGGTTCCTTATTAGCAGTGTTTGAGTGAGTCGACACAGTGAAGGGGATTTTTTTTTTTTTTTTTTTTTTTTGCCCGGACGTATCTCGCGTCAGGGCCATGTGATGTCACAGCACAGCAGCATTTCCGTAACATTTGTTTTGAGTTAGATGAGACGTGATGTGTCAACTATCACAGACTTGATGAGCCATGAGTACCTCCCGGCTCTAATTGTCCACATCATCAGAGTGATTGTAAGCTGACCAATAGTGCGGGCCACCAATTAGCGAAACGTCTGCGACAGAACAGGAACGCGAGGAGAGATGATGGCATAATTAGATATTTGTGTTTGCTATTATGTCTGGTACAGCAGGGTGTTGCTCATAACAGTGGCTCATGGTACAGTGTCTGCCATTTGCTTCATTACAAAGGATGGTAATTAGCTGTCTCGCTGTCGCTTGTGCTACCATTTGAGTCTCAATTAGTGCACGTATTTGGGGGTGCGGGGAATACAGGACCACAGACGTGATTTAAAAGATTTACTTTGGAAATTATTTGACTTTGGGTGTATCAGCGAAAGTTTTTTTTTCTCTCTCTCTCTCTCTGCCTAAACTTATTTTTCCTTTTAAGACCTTAAATGACAAATCCCCTTCCTACTGTTTACAGTAGATAAATTGAAACCATAGTAACAGCGGCAGGGATACAGCAGCAGCAGGGATACAGCGATACATGCCCACTCATGACAGCATAAATCTGAGGAAAAAGCCCCTCTATCAGATCATTCCCGCTGCATGATGTATGTATTGGAATAGTTAATGGGTGCACTATGAAAGAGACAGTGCTGAACTTTGGAGACCCCTCTTGAGTCATATCGGAGTGGATTGTGACCACAGTTTAAACTCCTTTTCAATCATGCCATTATGGCATGGCACTGAGCGACGCCACATGGTTCTGATAAAGCAGTTATGGTCTTTAGCACAATCTGAACACAATAACTTTTCATACATTCCCAATGTTTTCCATGTTCCCTAAATCACAACCAGACAGTCAACGGCTGGTTGTTTGCAGGGAAGGGCGCAAGCACACACACTCACACACACACATACACACAAAACCCTCTGTAGAGGTCTGCGAGTGCAAAATTAACAAAAAAAAGTTATAGCCTTCATAAAAATGTATATCGTCAAAACTTCACTCCAAAGACAAAGAACTGTACTCAAATACATAATCATGTTCATATACTCAGGATAGTTTTGTCGCCTCTTTAATTGTTAGTGGGAGTGACACTAAGTGGGCGACGATGAGCTGTCTCTGACTCGTCCATATGTTTTGTTATTTGCTTGAAGCTGTGTGTGTCGGGGCGGTGGGGGGGTAATTTTCTCTTTTAGGTTTTTGTTATATTGCATTTCTGAGTGGAAAGGACAAGTAGTTGGACAGAAACAGAGGCAAAATGACAAAGACAAGAAAGCGAGAGGGAAAAAAATAAATTTATAAATACCTGAAGTAAACAAAAAACACAGAGGGTACGATTGAAGTGTTTTCCCAAAACCACAACACTAAGCAGAGTCAGAGTGGAAAAGCCTTGAGCTGTATTTTGGGAAATTGGGCGTGTTGGAATGCTATAATGTGATAATTCTCTTTGAGGACTTAGAGGTCATGGAATGAAATGGCGTTAAACCACGTAGAGCCATTTGGACTGTGTTGGGCTGCTTTCGGAAAATACATGTGGTACCTTTTGGCTCGGCTCCTCCTGCTCCCTCCATCGCGCCACGAAGCCCATATTATGCTGTCGAACCCTTGGGTTAAACTGGCCATGTCTATCAAAACACTGTGACAGCACATTCTGTTTTCAGATCCCAAGCACCGCTAAAAAAAGTGCGTAGCAAATTTAACTAGTAGAATAACATTTACTCCTTGCCACATGTTTAAGAGTGTTTCACAGTGAATGAAGTAAGTCTATGGTCTCCCTCACTAAGCACAGCTTGGTAGCTACGTCAGCGGGTATAAATGTTCCTCGGATGTCACTTAGATTTTGCCTGGACGAAGTATTTGACTTGATTTTCTAGCATGAACACAAGTTTTTTTTCCCCACATCCTTCTGCGTATAATGTAAAGCAGACTGCATTGCAGGGTGGCTTGAGCCAACTCCCGGGTCCCATGAGTTTCTGCACACAGGGTAACGGTTCTTCAAGGGAATTGACAGTGACAGAGCCAGGAAAGTCCTCAAGTGGATCTTTTCAGTTCTGTTTTTTCTTCTCCAGACACTAACCTGTTTTACTCTGCAGCAGACAGCGGTTCATTTTAAGTTTGCACTGAAGGGAGCAGTCCAAATCTAAGATAGACTGCATGGTTTTAGACCCATGATTGTGCATTATGTGATGCATGATTGTGGCTTTTCTTTTTTTCTTCTTCTTTCTTTGCAATGAAACTCTGGAAAAAGAGGAGGTATTCTGCTATAGGTTGGTTGTTTTGCTTCCTTTTCAAGTCTCAAATGTGCCCTGTAAAGTATGTTGCCACGTTCATCTCTGTGCTTGAGAGTTATGAGTTCCCCGAAGCTCTCAAACATAACAAACAGCATGCAATATAGCGCTTTGTGAATGTGCCTTCAGTGGGTTAGCTGAATCATTTTACAGAACAAATGTGTCCTCAGAGAAAACTCAAAGAATATGGTTCTCAACAGGGGAAGGAAATATAACCCAACAGATTGCTGTGGTAGCAAGTTTATTACTACTCTTTCCGTCTCTGCTAGATTCTGTATTTGCACCAGCTATTATACATACAGAGGCCTGATTTGTCACCTTTTCTTTCGCGGCACTTGCCTGAATCAATATGTATACAGTAGGTCGACTGAGGACAGAGCTGTGGATAGAGGAGGACTTGTGGGCAAAATATAAGCACACCGAGCGCCTGCCTGCTTTATGTTCAGACAAATACACTCCACTGACAGATTGGGTTGTGATTGCTCTCAAATTATGTTCTTTCCACCGTATTGCATAACGTCTTGTTATCTGTTAATTGCATCACTTGAGACACTGCTGTTCTCTGTCTTTTCACGACAACATATCCTAAATGTTAAAACAGCTGTTTATAATTGTTCAGACGTGTTTAGTTTGTGTGAGAGACGAAATACACCGATATTTCCAGGGAGCCACATGTTCATTCTCTCAGGTATGTGTATTTGTGTGTCAGTGTCTGTGAGTGGTGTACGCCTCCATGTGTGTGTTTCTCTGTAAATGACTGCTGAAGTATGAGCCAGTCCAGTGTTTGGACCAGTGCGACAGGCCCAGTTCTGAGTGCTCTGGCAGCCTAAACCGAGAGGTCACACAGGGGTTATAAGCCAGGAAAACAACACCAATTAGAGGGAGTGACTCACACTGTCCACATAAATCATCCAGGCCCTGCATATCATAAACACACTGTAAAACTTTAAAGCACAATTAATTGTAAGTAATAGTGCCAAGATTGATTTATTGCCTCTTTCAAAGCCTGGAGACATGGGGTGCGTGACCTCAGTGTCACGTCACTCTCGCAAGTGAAAATGATAGATGTATTATTCGTTTTTGGCCAAACGCAGAGCATAAAAAACAAACATGTGTTTTTGTAAGGGCTTTTATGAGACGCTGAAGTGGCCGTGCTGCATTAACTGATTTTCCTCTCCTTCTCCTGGCATCCAGTACAGAGAAGGAGCGCCTCTGCGGTAAAGCATTTGTTGTCTCGACGTCTCTTGTGTTTAGCAGTGCAGTTTGAGGCCTGTCAGAAAACAGGCCAAGGCTGGCCAGCAATAATGAGATGTCTCCCTGTCCCATTGTGATATAAAGTTTTCATAAAGTTTGACAAATCATGCGATCATTCACGTAACTTTTCACTTTTTTTCATCTTTAAAATATAAGTCTTTGTTAAGTTTTTATTAGTGTAATAATACTGGGATTGGCAAGCTACAAAGCCTTTGCTTCTTACATATGCTGTTCCAACTAGATTCTTTATATGCCTTAGGGAAGGGTCAAGATTTTATAGCAATTTTGCAGCTCTGTTCCATTGAAACACAGAAAACTACAGGGAAATAACACACGTCCTTCCTTCCATTTCATTGAACACTTATCATTTTTGTAGACATATGTAAAGTAAACTCTGCCTATGCTCCTCTGTGAAACGGAGCCTTCTTTCACTGCATGCTGAGGAGTTACACAACTCCACAATCCCTGTGCATGTACTGTAGAAACAATGTTATAGCCACTAAGGCATCCCTTCAATTACACTTCTTATCAAATGATGCTTTTAGCTATTACATAGTGCAGAGTCCCAGTGCGTTGGTCTATCAGTCCAATCAGAGCTAATCCTCCCTGTTGGTCTCTTTGGTGACAGGAAGATGCTGCTAGCCTAATGAGAGACAGCTGGCTTAGTGTTTTCTGTGCTCTGAAAACAAAACAAAAAATCCCTCTCTCTTTTCTTCTGCGTCCTACCCCACCGGGTGTTTCCACAGAATTGTGCCAAACTTTAAATCGCTCAAAGAGATCAGTCATTTCTTGGCCTGTCTCCTTTAGTTGATGTTGACAGTACACATTAATCACCATTTCAGCACTCGCATTTATAGTTTGCTTTGAAGTTGACTGTCATGTGCACCCACTCTGGGTTGCTTTGCTTTAATTCACATTCAGATGTTTATCAAATAATTCAAGTAAAGTTGTTGTTGTTTATGACATGCAGATGTTGATGTGTTATTAAAAAAAAGTTAATGAGTGTTAAGACCACTCATTAACTTCAAGATTCAAATGTGTGTCAGATGAGATGGATAGAGACTATACAAAAGTTTGACATTTGTTTATGATTCATCATAGGCACCGAATGGAAAGCTTTGGTTCCTTCATCTGAAATGTTAAATGTTTTTCTTCTCCTTTAATATGCACAAACATGGTGGCATAACGTCTTCTCCCTCCCACAGTGTGCTGGATCATTTGAGCTTTAATCCATTATACCAGTTGTGTCTGTTCTTCAGTACACTGTTACTGGAGATGGAGTCTTCTGTCAGCACCAGCGACTTTCAGAGCATGCAACAGAGGACAGAGCCAGAACTGAAAGTCCCTCCACTGAAGTTTGTGCTTACGCAGGCCTTATTTGTGGTTTTTAGAGCTTGTCAGACATGTCAAGCGCAGGCTAGAAAAAGTATATTGTTTCCAGCCACTTGGATTCCTTTCTCCCTGACATCTGCCACTCTGCCGAGATGATAAATTCTTGCCTCATTAAGCGTGGGTGTGGGATTACAGGCTGACAACACATTAATCACTGGGCTGGGTGGCAGCAGCCCCGCACCAGCTACAGGCATTGTTAACCAAACTTTTCTAATGTGTCACTCTCCCCCCCTGACAGCCCATAATCAATCATCCTGATTGGCAGGGCTGATAGATTACACTATTTATACTTTGTGTAATGAAAGCTAGCGTTTCCACCTACTGTCATTGTCGAGACGATGATAGGCCACACCGTCCAGCTGAATGGAGCACACACAAAAAGAGACAGAGAGAAAAGAAAGGGTAGGCAGACCTTGGTGCTGCTTTGTGAACTTTCAAACAGACACTGTTGAGCTCCAGTGTGGTGTGAGGGGGGGGGGGTATTCTACCAGCCTGTATTGTTCCCCCTGCGCGGCATAGCTTAAAGGCAGTCTTCACACCATCACTGTGAGCCATTGTCATCTTTGTTGCTATCAGTGGCAGGCCGTGCTCTCACAGGTAAAACTATGCTTTGTCTGCGGTGGGATTCAGTTTCTCCGTGACCCCGTTTCTGAGGTGAGGTTTTGTTGTCAAAGCCTCTTTTCTGACAGAAAGTGAATGATTTACACATGTATAACAACAAAATGACAGGACACCATATACTGTACTTGTGTGTATGTGTGTGCGCGTGTGTGCGCGCGCACACTTGTCAATGTGCAGAGGTCGGTCGGATAATGGATTTCAGTGTTTCCTCACTAAGAGCTTTAGAACCATGTTACATCGCTGTACAACCCCCCTAGCGGTACATTTTTTTGCATGGGAACTTGTGGATGAAATGACACACTGCTGGTAGCCTTCAAACATAATAAGGTTATGTTTCTTTTTTGTTCATTTTCAGCAGTATGTCTTTGTCTGGAATTAGAGATGTCCTCGGCACGCCGAGAGAGGATATTGAATATGAGCTCTTAGTTGAGAGGCTGCCAAGCATTTGGAGAAAAGAAAAGAGGAAAAAAAAAGCAGTCCATCATGTTTTTGACAGGCAGTAAATCTGTGAGTTTCCTTATGAGACAGTGTGCTGTCAAGAAATTAGTTAACTAGACCATATTATGGAGAGCCAGGTAATTTACCCTCAGAGATGCAATCGCAAATAACTAGCAGGAGGCCGCATCCCTGACCTGACATTGCTTTGTGTATAATGCAAAATCTGGTGACATGCTCAATGGGTTCTGTCAGCTGCAGGATTGAATTCTCTACCTACTGCGTCTCAGTTTGGAGCACGCTGGTCAATTATTTCTGAGGCTGTCAGTGCGTAGGGAGACACTGTTATTTAGTATGTGTTAACTTGGCATCATTAAGACACTCGCCTGACAGAGAATAGCGCACCTGAATGTTATTTATTTTGATTCCCCCGACAGGGGTAACCTTCAAACAAGTTGACCTCTCCCTATTTTGCGTTTTGTGAAATCCCGTTCGGTCCATTAGAAACAGGAGCTGTCGAGACAGTAGGGAATCAAATGACCGAGTCGTCTAATCTAACACTGTAACGCGCAAGAGAGGCTTCCATTTGTTTGGACAGATTGCTCTGATCACATGTTGGCGGTGCGGTGTCTATCCACACTCGCAGAGTAGACATGACTGTCCACACAATATCTTTAAAACACATACAGAGATGTCATATTATCATAGATCCATGTTTTTGCACACCAGCACAGTATTGAACATTCAGAGAGGGATGCAGCAGTTTTATGTTGCATGTTCCTTTTTAAGTGGTTCTTGAACAGAAACACCAGCAGTGCAATATTTTTATCTCTGTGTCGTGTAAACAGAGAGATCCATTGCATGTACATATTGATTTTATATTGTCATCTGAAATGAATAGCTGGTGGATATTTTAACATTTTTAATGGCAGAGACAGTCTGAGCTCCACAATTAGAACAGAACACTTATGCAAAAACGCTGTAATGTTTTCTCTAAAACCTTAATGACGTCTTCTGTGCTCGTTTAGCAGGAGACACAGCCAGGTGCGGACATAACAAGTTTAAAATTTGAACTCTGTGGGAAACCGATAGTTAGCAAATCTACCCTACCCTACCCTAACCCCCCCATCCTCCCAACACCTCCACCTGCACCACCAACCAGCTCTGGTGATGAATGGGAAACCTGATCGAGTAAAGCCTCAGCATCACCTCTGTACAGCAGGATGACATGATTAGGAGGTGACAGCTTCTGTAACAACATCTCTGCATTTATCTTTTTTCTGTCTGCTCTGTCTCTTACTCGCTCTCTCCCTCTCTCTCTCTCTCTCGCTGTCTCCGTCTGTCTGTCTGTCTGTCTCTTTCCTCTCAACAAGTCAGACTACTCTATAATTAATGTCCCTGAGGGCTATCCGCAGGTCAGGCGAGGGGGGTGCTGTTGAGACAGGTAGTCTTGACACCTCCAGCTTTGTAGCTTATGCATGCGGCTGGGGAGACGGCTGAGGAGGGGTGAGAGAGGCCAATGATGAGGGCGAGAGCATGTTTAGGTTGGAGGCTAAGACGAGAGGAATACTGCAGGTTGAAGGGAGCCAGGCCTCGCTGTGCGACCTTTCCACCTGAGAGACAAAAAAGATGGTTTTTCACAGGATTAACCAGTCAAATCTGTTGCATTAAGGGCTTAGCCTGTCAGGAGCAGCACATCTGAGTGACAGAGAGGGAACATACAGTTTCAATAATGTCAGCACCTCGCACATTTAGCCTAAGGAAGGCACTTAATGTTACGAGATGAATTGCTCCGGGATGTTTGATAGTGTGGGGGTATTTGTTTTACTAAGCGTTAAGTTGGTCAAAAGTTTGCATAGCGGTGTCAGTCATGGGAATTCACTCTCATTCTTTGTTGTGTGCTGCCTCTGTCTTTGCTTTTTGAAAGGTTGCAGAGAATGTTTAGCTCTTCCCTTACACTTAGACCATACACGTTTCCGATATCCACACAGTCTTTCCCACTCCGCGTTTCAGAAACAAAGCAGCTCCCTTTCCCCAACAATCGCAGTCTGAATAGCTACTCATCCCTGTGTGTTTTCTACTTTATTTCTGGAGAGGCGGTTTTCTCTTCTTTCTTTTCGCCCTCCTCAAGTTTTGAATAGAGGTGGAAAAAAAGGATGGGAGAAGCAGGGTGATGAACAGAGCAATGGGAGATTTGGACAGCGCTAAAGAGGAAAATAAGTTGACAGAGGAGAAGAGGGGGACATTGTTGTTTAGCAGTGGGAATATGTGAGAGAGTGAGGGCTACGCAGGGTGCACCAAAGGTCATTTCGGGGGCAGAGGGGTCAAGTGACACTCAGGCGACATTCTTGTGACATTCATGTTGGAGAGGGTTGTGAAGCGTTGGCACTGGGCTACATGTTGCAAATGGGCAGTGAAGTGGGTGAAGATCCTAAATGCCACAATGTTTCCATGGCACCAAAGAAATGTATCATCCTCACTGGGTTTAGTTGTTGTCATCAGTGTGAGTTTCCATCTTCTGAAATATGTGATTAAAGTACAATATCTGAAACCTTTACATGCTACGAAAAAAAAAAATCAAGATCTTAATTTTTTTTTTTTTATTAACCTGACCTTTCTTTTTTCACTGTCACATTATTTGCGTCTTTCAATTGTTATCAAAGGTGTCACAGCCTCTGAGGGTTTCATTCGGTTTCTATTTGCAGTTGGTGTTGAGCTCCAAGCTGACAGATTCATAATGTCTCTTCCTAGAATAGGTCTGACTTCTACGCACTGTACCATACTTAAGAAATTGAATCAGAGCCAGTGAGCTGTAAAGGTCTGTAATAAGATATCCTGGGAGATGTACTGTAAGTCATGATTAGTAACCAATATTTTACTTCAAGGATAACTTCTGCAGGCAGTGTGGAGCAAAGCTTTGTCATTTCATCAAGTCTGATCAAGCTAATACAGGAGGTACTGTGTTGTGGTGGTCGGCGGCAAAAAAAAAAGCTGTTCTGACAGACAATGGATCTGTGTTTCTCTTTATTATATCCGCCTTGCTCTACTTTACCTCATGGAGATAAACCGCTCCCAGAGGTGCTGGCAATGTCCACAGTCAAACTGACAGCATTGACCTTGTAAGCACCAAGTCATTTTGTCCCACTCTGTACGATCTATCTTTTATCTTGTTAAGACCTATAACTGTAACCCATAACCCAGACATTTAATATGATATGATAATAGGTATCCCCCGGGATCACCTGATACGCCGTTTCCATGCAGCAGGCAGATGGATAAGGCACAACGGGCATCACTTCCCAGCGTTTTACCTGCCAACTGGCAACGTCCGTCACCAGACGTGTTCGGGGTAATCCGAGAGGTGGGCCGAGCTGCAGCGGCTCCGACTTTCATCACACCTGTGCTAAAAGCGTGGTGAGGAGCAGCCTGTCCGTCCTACTCCCCCCTCTGTAAGGGAATATTGAGGCGGCAGTGGATCAGATGGGCTCACATCCTGTCAGACTCATCAGATTTCAGGACGACTGAGTGCTTTTGTCAGCTGAATTCCAGACATCTTCTTTCTTTCCCTCAAGAAGGGTTTTGGAAGATAATGTGTCTCAGGACTTGACCCCCCTCGAAACAATAGTATCATTGATACCGCCATGACTCTGATTAATGCTAATGGTGTACGGTACATAATTCATGAGATATCAGGGTGTTCAAAATATGAAGTCCTAGGCTAGCCTAAACTCCAAACCAAACCAGCAGGCCAGAAGGAGGGAGACAGCAAGTCTGATGCTCCTTTCATGAAAACACCCTTGTCTTCAGCTTTTCCTCTCATCTCCTCCAGCTCCTCTCTCAGTGCCCTCTGTCACACATGTCATTCTTTCCTGACACCTGTCTGCCCTTCCCTCTTGTCTCACTGTCCCATCTCCTTCTCTGTGGGGTGGAACTGTTTGTTTTTGGAGGTTTGTTTATGGGGGGAAGAAATACCCCGCTGCTCCAGGCCGCCTCTAGTCTTTCAGCTCATCACACAGAACATGACAGCCCTCCTTCTCTTTGGTGCCGAGATGAGCTGTTTCTCCTGTCCCCACGGGGCGTCAACATTTTCTGCTCCACTCTCTCCTTCTTGAACTTCACTTCAAGACAGCGGATCGATAACGGTGTGCGTGAGCAAACGCTATACCTGCTTTGGGCCGTGTACACAAACATTGTGTAATTTTGTGTTTGTGTACAAGTGATGTGCTCGGAGGTTACAAACCCATTCACTCCAAGAGAAATTAATGTTTCATTGGATGCAGTTATTTCGAAGTATTTTTTGGAAATTCAGCATTAACCAAAAAATTTCAAACCACAGTAAAAGCTAATTGCAGTACAAAATCTGTCTTAAATACTTGTCTTATTTGCTATCATGTTCATTGACACCGTGTATTACTCATGTAATCTGCTCCATTTGGACACCACAGCTTGTAATTATTGCAATGAAATTAGACCTTAATTCTGGTTAACATGAGTGGTGAAAAGACTATAACTGCCCTGTAACTGGGAACGATGTGAAATCAGACACTGAAAATTTGTAGCATGTAATTATGCTGTTTTGCTGACACACATTGTAATTATGTTGCTTACTTTAGCAATGATGTGTTAAACACTCAAGTGTTCCCATTTATACTATCAGTCAATTGAATGTCCTGAAAGTGGACTTTTAAATCTAAGTGCGTTTTTATCTATCATTTCCAAACTCGCAACCAAAAGCTCAGACTGTGTTTGTTTGTGGACAGGGAAGGTTCATGGAAAATAGTTAATACCAATAATCACACTGGGTGGTCTACCACTGGCCTTCTATGGCATCCAGGACTCCACCCAGCAATTTCATTCCTGGTTTCACTTATTTTGTAGCTTATGTCAGTATCTTAGCATCTCAGTGTTTCTAGCATTTAGGTTTCTCTGTAGTGTCAGAACCTCAGACAAGCCAAAGGTACAGCTTTGACTTCTCACATACGCTCAGGGATTGTTTTGTATGTGTGTGTTGGTGTGTGTGTAAGTTGCACGTATTAATTTTTGTCTCTAACATCATGGAGTTAAGACTGAATCAGCTGTTCACACGGCCCTCTCACAAAGCATATTACACACATGCACACACACAGACAGTGCTCAGACATGTACAAAAGCCCAATTGCACAGTAGCAAACACACACTTTTTGCACACACACACACAAAAAAAAACACTCACACACCTAAAGAGGGGGCTGTGCCTCCGGGGGCCACGTCAGTTACCTGCTGACACACAGGCTAGTGATTGATGAGACGCCGGGGGCGCTGGAGTAGACTTTGTCAGCTGCTCATAATTTATACATCTTATCTCCATCAGAAGAAAAGACAGAGTGCCGCGTTGTGTATATGGAGATGAAAACACTGGGCTTGTTTAGGCAGCGGTGACAGGGTAGCTGCTAGCTGTTAGCCGTGGCGCAGAGTGAAAACTCAGATTGCTATCTGTTAGCTTTCTCACCAGGTCCCTCTGTGGCCTGAGCCTTCACTCTTTGCCTGTGATGAATCCTCTGTCTGTCACTCATCCTCACTCACTTTCATTGCCTCTCTCTCTCTCTCTCTCGCTCTCTCTCGCTCTCTCTCATGTTTCCATCTTCCCTCCTCTTTGTGTCTCCTTTTCTCTCCTCCGTCTCGCTCTTTTGTGTCTCTATTTCTCCTCTGTGACGTGTCCTTTTTTCCTCTCTCTCTCTCTCTCCCTCCACCTTTCTCTTCTGTGTCTATCTCCTGTCACATTCTCAGGCCAGACAGGCCCAAGCCTCTGCTGAAAGCTGCTGGCTCTTCTTCTGGCCACTCACAGGGCGAAGGTCAGGACAGAGGCAAGGCTTGAGTTACAGAATAATTAGCACTGTCAGCATCATGTTGAAATCAATGTTCAGATATTGTGTGAGGGTGGGCCAGAGGATTTATTTTAGAAGAGTACAGCCAAGATTAATTTGGGAGTAATGTACTGCGAATCCATTTGTGCTTTATATATTTTTTAAAAATCCATATATACCGTAATTGGGGCAAAAGCTGCACTTGCAACCATTGTGCTATATTGAATTGTGGTCCATTTCTTTGTCAGTACTAATAAAGTCTGTAACTCTGTGGGTGAGTAGATGGATGATTAGAGGTTCATTGTTTCAGAAGATAAAACAAACGTGGCGTCCTGCTGATTTAGAATTTGTTGTTGTAACTATTGTGATTTTTATTTTACTGTTGTTGGAGCCCAGAAACAAAGAAAGGCATCAGTGATCCTGCTTAGAGCTTGTCAGTGGTAAATGAATCTGACTTATGTTGCCCTGTACACTCAGTGTTTGATATTGCCTTCCTGAATGTGAAAAGAAAGTTTATCAACCCACAGAAGTTCACCTCACTCTCCCCCAATTGTCTTTTAGCACGCTTTGTTCTCTCAAATTGTGTTCAGATGTTTTTAAGAGTGTCAGTTAACTACTGCACCAGCAAAACAACTTTGATTCCATAACCCCTTCCCACTATTGATCTTGCCTTGTAGATAAAAGAGTGCTCTCTCTGAAATCATGCATTTTTCATTGTGGTATCAATGGCAGCTTTTGCATTTGGCATCCCACTTAGCTTAAAGCTATACTCACAAATGCTGTCTGTTTTGCTCTATTGATTCAGAGGGTTTGCATCTTGTATATTTGAGATATCAGTCCCTTGGTATCACTTTACTTGGTCTTTGATCAGCGTGATTGCTGTAAACAGCCACAAAGAATCAAGCAAATTATTCTAATTAATGTGTTTTGGTGGAGATTAACATTGTGCTTTGCATTAAATATTCAAGTTTTGAGATAATTAAGAAAGTGTGTGTGGTAATTCAAATCCCCATGACTGCTCTCGCTGCATGGTGCAAGCTGCTTTGTCGGTGTGTGTGGACAATTATTTGTTCACACAATTCCCTTTTTTCAATATTACACACACACTGAATGCACTGAATTTTTTTTTTCTTTAGAATATTTCTATACTGGTATTTTAAAAATGTTCATACCGTATTCTTACCAGATATACAGCTTGAAGGAAAAATTGAGATGTCCAATATTACCTTTCTCACCAAATAGGAGTTGGCATTGTGGTGCTGATGCTTGTCAGGTGTTAAACAACACTTTGGACCAAGGACAGACAAATGAGAGAGTCCTCCTCTCTAATAGAATCTAAAAAGATGAAAAATATAGTGCAGGAGGCAGGAAGGACTAGTCAAAGAGGTGACCATCAGCATCTCAACAGCGTGGCTTGGCAGCCTCCAGCCTGCCATGGTGTAATTGGAGAGAAAACATATATGGGAGCAAATAACCCCCTGTCAGGGGCATTAAAAGGAGATGTTGTGACGACTGAGAGCCCTGCCAGCTGAGCACAGCAAAGTGGAGGGGAAGAATAAGGCCCATCAAATGGAAAAACCTGCTCGGAGCAACCGTACATCCAAATATTCAAGATAATTGTTGACCGGTAGCAGAATAGAGCATCCATGTTTGTTTGTGGAACTGTCCCTCAAGAGAAAAACAGATATTTGTCACTACTGTCGCTGTTGTTAGCCATTCGCTGTCATGCTTTGATTGGTTTGACATGTCTGCTTTGAGTATAATTTGAAAATGGTAAAGGGTGACATTAACAGTAGAAGTGCTCAGCCCATATTACTGTGGAGTGTCAGGTAGGTGATGGAAACGGTGAGGAAAATATGATTCGCTGTCAAAACTCTGCAGTACATTCCTTGAAATGCAGAAGAAAAATAAGCAGACAAAACATTTCTTAATTTAAACAGATGGGCTTACCCTGTGGGAAGCGACATTATCAGCCATTTGAATATGCATTAGGCAAATGACTCTAAACGTTAACCATTACATAACATACATTTATTCTGAACAGTGTGTTTGGGCTTTTATAGGCTCTTGTGGAAAACACATGTGTGAATGTGTTTCTAGACTGTGGTGCCATTGAAACTTTCCTCAGCCAGCCTTTGTTTTGCAACTAAATATCTCCTCTAAACAAATTAGATTTTGGCTTGGCTTATACGGGTGCAAATTCCAGCTTCTCAAATTATTGAATTATCTCAGGCTCCCTGTCGTGTTGACAGAATTTCCCCTGTCCCTCCTGAACCTCCTCTGCGTTTGGAACCTGCCTGACCCCGCCATTCAACTGAGTGTGTCAAAATGTTAATGAGGATCCCCCCCAAAAGCGCTCAGAGGTTAAATAAAGTCTTCATAAGCTGTCGGTCGAAATTCAATAATTTATTTACTTGGCATGTTTCCACTTTCCCTGCCACTCTGCCTCAATTCTTGTTTCTATCCGGGGACAGGGCTTGTCTTGTTTTGTTTTGTTTAATTTTTTTTGTGTGCAGGCAGCTGTGCAGGCAGCCTTTGTCTGTGTGTGAGATTGCTGCTTTAGCTCGGTGGCCCCTCTCATTAATCATCCGGTCAGACTATTTATAATGTGGCAGCCAAGCCGCCACCTTGGTTGCCATTGGCTTTTGTCACCGTGGCACTCTGTTTTGTGGCAGGAGGAAGCCTAATTATTAACTGTTAAGATGACAGCCAGCACTGTTCCGTCAACATGGCTGGCTGACAGTCAGGCTAAAGTGATAGCCCACTGAGCAGCCATAGAACCAACACCTCATTGCACGGCTCAATCCAGGTATCTTGATCTCAAAAGTATATTTTGACACTTTGAATTAAACTTGCTGAAAAGTCATCACCTTTTTTAAATATTTATATTCAACCAATTGTCTGAAAATTAGAAGAAAAGTATACCTGTACGCACAAATTCAAAACAACCATCAGATTTTTACACGCTTGAATTTATGCACCTGTTTAATCAGGTGATTATTTGTTGATTTAGGTTTTGAGGAAAAATGCAGGTGTGATTTTGTTGCAGCATTACAAAATATTTTTTTAAGTGTAGCATTTCCTCAACATTTCATTGACAGATCTTTCTAATTTTGTGTGAAATGGTTCTGGCAGAGGCTGCCAGTCATGAAATCTGTGTTCTTACTGTTAATCAGTTGTGTTCATGCCAGATACAGATATCAAACTAGCATGAATAATTAAATCTTTCCCTGCTTTGCTACGCAATTCCATATCTTGCAAATCCAGGGAAGATTGAGATGGTGCTGGACTTGAAGTGTCAAAAGGATATAATGTGCATCTTTTTTGTGGTGGGGGGGAAAAAAAAGAATTAGTGAAAGCCTCCTGGAGAATGACAGTCTTTGTTATTTGTCTTCTGACTCCTTAGCAGACAGCTATCAGGAAGAAAGAGAACTCACTGTGCACCACCGAGAGAAGAAAATATGTGAGTCAGACTTTCCCCTCCTCCCTCCTTTTCCCAAAGCTTGAGATCCCCCTTCCAAAAATGAAAAGGATCAAGTTGCTGTCACTGTCACCGAACAAACATAAACTTTTCTGGCACCTAATAAATAGGCAGTGTGGCATTGTTCTCAAAGCCAGACAGGTGTGTCTGCCTCAGTGATGATGGATTCCATTATTCTGTATGGAAAGCCTGTTGGCTTTCTTGTCATATGTTGTCACACATCTCTCTCCTGAGAGAGAAAGGTTTGAAAGATGGCCAAAAGTAATTACACAGACGCTTCCCTGATGCTGTTGCCATGTGTTTTCTCCTGCTCATCACCAAAGATAGAAAAAATCTGTTACCCACAGCTATATTTCACAGGGAGTCGAGGAGTGCAGACATGTCGGTGCTCTGCTGCTGCTCTTGTTGTGTTGATTGCTAGCTCATTAACCCGTCAGGTTTATTTTTCCTAGTCATGAACGCTAGCTTTGGGAAAGGGCCCTGGGCAGCTTTACTCATCACTGAGGTGGAGCAGCAGGCCCTCATCTGGGTGTGTGGTGATGACATTATTTGCACCTGAATGGCAGGTACATCAACATCTCCTTGTAAACGTATCAAAAGAGAAACAGTCGCACCTTTGTTTTCCTCACAGCCCACTTGGGTTGCTGACAGCTTGCTGATTGATATTATCATTCTTTAATGTCAGTAAATAGTGCCATGCCAGATAAAGAATCAGTTTCCTCTTGGTGCTGGAGAGCTCATTTATCTTTCTGCAGCTTGCCCTGGCATATGCCGAAATTGGAGCCGGAAGTAGTCTTCCATTTCACTCAGACATTTGGTTTTTTGTTTTTTTTTTCCTCACCATCTCTTAATCTTCCCTCTCGGTCTCGCTTTCTCTCCTTGTCTCTGTCTCCCTGGTTATTTTGATTCTGAGTGAGTGAGACTTAACTGGGAGGAAAGATAGAGCTTAAGTCAGTTGTAATATGTTAGGACAACTCTTGATTAGATTCTGTCAGAGTGAGGTCTCTCTGTGTCTCTCTTGCTCTGGTCTCCCCATCCAGGAACACTAGCTTAACAATGAACAGATATCAGGCCACTCAAGAGCCTTTCCATGAATTTGTTACCAAAATAAGACCCTTGTTAGAGCGACACTTCTACAAAGAGAGAACCACAAAATTATCTAATTGTGTCTCATGTGCAAGACATTTTCTTGCTTCGAGGGTGTCATGCATTTAACGAGTCCTTGCAAGAGGAACCAGGGTAGAAAACCTTTCTATAGCCACCAAAGGTCTCACAGGCATCATATTGAAAAGGTTAAACACTGACAAGTGAACAAGCCTTACATGGTGGGTACACAACCTCTACTGAACAGCAACAAATAATGGCATTTGAAAAGGAGAAAGAAAACGAAAGGAAATTCAATGTGTTTTTTTTTCTATTTTGATTTTAATAAGAATCAAAGGAGAACGGGTAAAAAAAAAAAAACAAGCTGCATTTGATATGGCTGGTGCATCATGGTCACATTGCTCAGAAATTAAAACATGCACACATCTAAGTGCTATGCTATAAGTGTGCAATTCAAAGAACCTGTCTTCATGTTTTTCTCCTTTCACCCCTCCCCTCTCCAATCCTGTTACCCCCTACCCTTTGCTATTATGTTGACAGACAGCACTGATATCCTCTGAGCTGCTGATAGATGCGTCATATCTTGGGGAGAAACGGGTTTGTCCTCAGCAGGTGAATATGCGGCTCCCTCATCCTCCAAGTAGACAGACACGCATGACACTTTTCGACACTCTCTCCCTGATAGCACTTTGGCATGCAGGCAGAATCAAAGGGGGCATCTTTCACATGCAATTAGAGTGGAAAATAAAGACGATGAAGTGCGGTGTACAAAGGAGAGCTGGGGATCAGAAGGCTGTAATGAAAGGTGATTAGAAGTGCAGGGCCCAGCCAATGAGCTGCAGAGAGCTGGGGAAACAAACTCATCCTGGTAGGGTTCTCTATTGAAGACACTGTTAGACATTATCAAAGCTGATAATGACAGACAGCCACTGGCAGGTAGACATGACTCAAAAGTATGCTAGATCTACACGTGTGTGTGTGTGTGTGTGAACTGGGTTTTCTTATATTCTTGGGGTTTGAAAACTGAGAGCCCACAGTACTTGTGGGGACCAAAGTTGTGGACCCTACTAGTTAAAAGCATAGACTGTAAAAAACATGGACGTAGCATCTGTGATGTCACCCACTGGTTTTGGGGAGTCGTTTTTGTGACTCAAATATGGCGGCCTGAACAGCGCCATGTTGGATTTACCGGCCGAGAACTCGCCCACTGGCCTCAAAGCAGCTGTCCATGGACCGCTCCGGATCTGTCACTCAACGTTTCCGCGCCCTAATTGGCGAGAACTTTAAACCTAATAATAGTAAACCGGTAGAGTATAAAAAAAATTCACCCCCCTCAGAGTGTGTGTGGGGGTAGAAACTATCGTTTGAGACTTGAGACCAAAAATCGTGATGGCACCAGGCTTTGATCATGTTTATTGAGGATGTAAAATTGGCGATTTTAACATGGGGTGTATGGAGAATGCTGCTTTCTGACACCAGCCCCCAGAGGAAGCCAAGAGGATTGCAGTTTTTTGAACGCAGAAGTGAGCTTCACTTCTCAGACCGACAACTGCCCCCTTGGTTAAAAGGGATGTTTGGGGGTCAAGATTTGGCTTTAGGGTCAGGGGATATAATTCAGTTGTGTTGGGTAAAGGGCAAGGGAATGGATAATGATGGGCCAATGCTAATATAATAAAACAACAGGATGTGTGTGAGAGAAAGATCTATCTAAAATCATTAGCCGAACCTAAGTTCCATGGTGCAGGGTAACCGAATGTAGTGAGTTCACACCAGAGAAGTGACAAAATGAATGCTTATAACTTCACTTTGCTTGTTTTATCTTCCATCTGAATCGATGCCATCACCTTCTTGAGTCCCTTAACTTCTCATATCATCCTTTCACTTCTGACTGAATAGCATTCTTCCTCCGTCTCTCTATCCCTTCCTTGTCCATCCTCAGAAACAGCGCAGCCGTCCTGCTGGGTGCTGAGTGAGTGAGTGATGGACATTTGTTTCAGTTCTCTCTGCCTAAACTGAAGAAAAGGAGAGCCATTCCTCTGTCTGCCATTGCCAGCTGTGAGTGGTTGTCAGGGTTGGGGCTGGTCCAGAGCCCGCTAATGGTGCTGTCTGTCTCAGTCAAGTCCTTGAGCCCTTGAGTCCCAAAGAGGCACAGAGCTCCAAAGTTTGACTGGAATTAAGCACCTGGTGAATGAGCAGAGGCTGTCATGGATGAAATCATCGTGACTTTACAAATGCAGTTTATGTTTTTAGAGGCTGTATTTGAAGATGTTGTCATGCACTATTACCAGGCTGAATGTCGGGATTAATCATTTTGTGGACCAGTGAATTTTTAAAAAAAGACCTTGATGTACCATTATTCCTTGTGTGTCTTATACTAGCAGGACTAGATATTGATTATCATACCAAAAGGACCCCACTCCCAAATAAAAGAGAGAAAAACACAAGAGTAACATTGAGAACACTGAGGAGGATCCCAGGGGCTTCCACAAACAAACAACACTAATTCAATGCTTCACTGACACAAAATCACATTCAATCAAAGCACCAAATAACATCCTTGTCAAGCATCTGGAAAATAGGTGATTTGCTACTTGAACAACAAGTTGCAGTTGAGGCCCATTCAGATTGTCAGCAGACACTACTACAGGCACGCAATGAGCGGCTTAGCAAAAAGGGGGGCGGCGGGGGAGCGCTGGGGTGGCTGGAGAGTTTAAGACCAGCACTGTAGCTATTACAGGATGTCAGAAAATGTGCTTAATTGAAAATGATTAGGACTCGCGTAAAAGCCGATCAAGTCAGGGTTTGGGGAGAAAGCGCAATTGTCCCACATAATCCTGCCTGCCGCTGTTCTTTCATCTGGATGAAGAGATCAAAAAAGAAGGGATTTGTAAAGGCCAGACCTCCCTGCGCCGCAGCCATTGAGCTCAGCTCCTCTCTCCAGTATTCACTCTCCTTTTCAAATGTACTTCCTCTCTCTCATGCACTCCTTCTTCCTCCCTGTGTTTTTTTTTTGTCTTTTTTTTTTGTACTGGTGTTTCTCATTGGTCACAAGGTATGTGGAGGTCAGCATTCAGCCCTTTGTTGTGATTTTTGCTTAGCGCTCCTGTTTCACTATAATATCAGTATGCTTTGCATTTAGCCATGAATCTTGATGAGGGCTTGTGTGACAGCATGTTTAGAGATAACAGTGTTGCCCTTCATCATCAAGACATCAAAGAGACGCACTCACCCACATTCAAACTTATGTGTGCAACTTCCATGCCTTTATCCATCTTCAAGAAAAGAAAAAAAAAGAAAACAAGAGGATAGAAATTGGTCTGAAATGAAAGCTAGAGGGGCCTACAGAGAGTCAAAGTGAGACACACACAAACATTCACACACACAGAGAGGAATCAGCTGTGAGCTGAATGGATCTGAGTTGGGGGGGAGTACAGTGCCCTTATGGCCTCTCTTTGAAGTGAGGCACAGGCCGTATGTACAGGCCCCAGAGAGGGGCATGTCTACACCCCCCCATAGGCTGGCTGAAGGCAGCGGTCCGAGCAGAGCACACAACACAGAGAAAAGAATGGAGCTTCCTAACTGAGCTGCTTTCTCTTCTTTCCTCGCTTTCCTCGTCCACAGCAGAGTGGTTTTGTTGAGAGGAAAAACGCTCAGGGCAACAAAACTCTCCATACTTCATTTAATGTCTGCAATTTAAGGACATAAGACACAGTTTGAGTTTGTGGTTCTGCAGCTGGTTGTTTAACAACCCACCGCTTTGATGAAGTTGTATTAAAGATTTTCTAGCAACCTATGAACGGCGCTATCAGTCACTTTGAAAGTGATAGCATTCAAGTTGCCCTCCGAAAGATCTATAATGGCCTTCGCTATTTATCTTAAGATTGGTGTAAAATAAATTCCCCCAAACAGCAACATGAGTGATGGGTGTTTAGTTCCAGTCTCAACAATTATGTTTAAGTCAGTGGACGAAGAGAGATTGTGTCCATTTGTGTTGAGTGCAGCACCATTAACCTCTAGTCCGATTAGCAGGACAGAAGAAAAACTCGGAGCAGATGATTTCCGTCACTGTAATGTCACAGTGTTGTTCTCAGCTGTCGAGGCTGCACTCTTAGAACACTCCCTGTAAACACACGCATCCACTTTGATGGACTGTTCCCAGCTTGTGCGCCCGGCACTCGGCTCACGTGTTGGGTGGGATACGGTGAGACAGTGTGAGGTCTTGTCTGGTCTGGTCTGGGCCACTCTTGCTCTGCCGTGGCCTCGGGGAATGTTTGGCGTGAGATAACGCTGTGTTTGAAGAGGAGCTCCAGATGCTCGTATATTACAGGTTGTCTTGTCGTGGTGCAGATAAAGCCTCAGAGAAGCCCCTGTCGCCAGGCCGCACCGCACACAGACACACACTCACAGGGAAGATAAATGTTTACAGGAGGCATTCACCCTTCGACAGTGTCATGCTGTGGACGGCAGAGCTGTCAGAGCTCAACCATTTTTAGGCTGTGGCTCATTTCTGTAGCATCCAGCTTTTGACATGTTGCATATCACTTCTTATAAACATATGATTATATTTTCCTGGCTTTGAGATACTTCCACGCTTTGATAAAATAAAAAAAAATGTTAGCCTTAACAAACTCTGACAGCTATATTGGTAAAAGCCATGTCAAAAAAAAACATGTTAGCATGTATTGGTCTCTTAGATTAGATTTGAGTGTAGCATGGTCTGTTTTTCACAGTGTGTACTGCGGATTGGCCTTCTAATGTCTCCCTGTGTCTTTTTACACACAGTAAAACAAATGTGTAGTTGTAATTTTAGCTCTAAAGAGATGAGATTGTGAATTTGTCACACTGATAAAGATATAAAGTCCTGCCATGGTGTTCTCTACCTTACTTTCACGCCTGCCTTAAGTTTATTAGGCCTTGAAATAGCTTTTACTGTAGGTCATATCTGTAGTGAGTAAAGCTGGGGTTTCAGTTTACTCTCAGCATGTAACTCATTGTAAAGGCTCTGTCCAAAGATTTGTTAGTTAATTGGTTATAACTATTCATTATTTAATTTTGTTAACCTCTCTGTCTTTTGATTGCAAGTATTTCCATCAAATCTCTTTAAGGCGGAGACTGTGTCCCTGCTTTCCATCCAACCTTGAATGAGGTTATCCCTCACTAATAAGACAAGAGATAGAGAGTTTGTATAATGCAGAGACAGGTTTCCCTCTGTCATTAAGTCCTGTGTTTGCTAAAGTGGAATAGTATATTGCTTGGCATAAAACGTGGTGTGTCTTCATTTGTCAGGCTCGTAGAGCTGTGAGACAAACGATGTTCATAGTGTATGTCTGAGGGCCCTCTGAGACCACAGTTGAGCGGCTGCTCACTGGTGCGTTTCTCATGCTAATGTCATGGTCTCCCAGTCTATCTGTCACCCCATTACGCTAACATCATTATGCACAGGGGCCTGTCTCTGGCGTTGAAAAGAACAGAATCATTCCTGTCTCATTTTGAAGCAAATTGTTTGGGGAACATTTCCCTCTTCTTTTTTTTTCCAGTGGTAATGGCGGGCCAATCATTTTGCAAGGCTCCAGGTATGCAGATGAATGAATAGCTATTTGAGCTGTTTGGTGAAAGGAGTTTTTGTATTATTCATGAGAGGGATGGTGTGTCTGAAAGAGAACGTGTGCGGTGTGTATGTGTGTGTGTGTGTGTGTGTGTGTGCGCGTGCGCGTTCATTCGAACTAATGCATGTGTGTGAAGGGGCCAATGTGTCTCTATCAAACACATACATTCACACACAAGTACAGTGTACATGCATTCTACAAGCATGTGTACATCAGCTGTTACACACACCCTACAGAGTCATGCTTAAATATTTCCGATGGATGTCAGCAATGCAGACGGGTGGGGTCCGGTGACGGCTGGATTGGTATTTGACTTTTTAAATACTCAACTAACGGCTGCTTGGCAAAATGATTATAGTTAAGATGATAGATTTTATTATTATATGTATATCATTGCTTAATCAACATATCCACTGTCACTGCAGGCCCACAATGGGCCTAAATCACAGCATGATTCACTCATGCTCTTTTCATCTGACCTAGCGCAGGTTCAAATCCGAGTTAAAACCTTTGTCTCTAT
Organism: Trachurus trachurus; assembly: GCF_905171665.1. NCBI lineage: Eukaryota > Metazoa > Chordata > Actinopteri > Carangiformes > Carangidae > Trachurus > Trachurus trachurus. The sequence goes on from NC_139906.1 coordinate 15,120,265, forward strand.
CGAGATCTCTCCATCCTGGCAAAGAGTGCACAATTCCAGTCGGTCAGCTCAGCAGATTCCTCGTGCTGGTGTGCGAGCCTCCTGTATGTGTGCCGCCTCTCCGTGTGGCAGACATGCTAGCCATGCACCCACCTGCTAATTGAAAAGCTTCAATCAGCTCCGCTAACTGAACAGACAACCCTGGGTCCCTGTAATTGCCCTAGTGACAGTGCTTCTGCGAGGGGGAAAAAAAGCCTTTCTGTGTGTCTGTGTCATCATTTGCACAACGTTATGAATAGGTTAATAAAATAAAATACTTTAATTATAGCTTAGTTGCCATATTGTTAATGGTGCCAGTGTGGCTCAATTGAATAATACAGTTTCTACTATTAATTATCTGAAAGTGAACTTGTTTAAATGATATTTTACAGCCCCTTGATAAAATTACCGCTAGAGGCAATGTAATGATAGACAGACAAAGGCCATACACGAATTATCATAAACTATTAGCTTGTTTCCAAAGGGTTTTATGTTAATCTTTTAGCGCTTAAGTACCCTGCAATTAACATATCAGGAGGAGCTGCCTTCCAGCTAGGCTTGCAAATTGAAGTGCTCAGATAAAAAGCTATTGAGATGAAACCCTGAAAGAGAAGAGGAGCTATCGCACTGAAGTGTGCTGGAATTTTTACTCGTGTGCTCCGTGTGTGTGTGTGAGCAAATCTGTGAGCAGGGGAGAGCGATAGAGAGACTTTAAGAGCACTGAGACAAAGAATGAGTGAAAAAGAGAGCAAGATGCCGTGAGAGTGTCTGTGATAAAGGATGTATAACAATTCCATTATCTCTCTTGGGTGATGACATGAGACGTCTCTTTCAGGCCTCTTTTCCTTTGTCTAATGCTACACAGTGTGTGAGCTATAGGAGGGATGAAATGGCTCTCATTGGCTGCGATGGCGGCATCTGATGGAATGTGTTTACATATCAGGCTAGTGGCTTGATATGTAAATGCGGCGCGTTGAAAAGGCTACAGGGAGATATGGTTCATTGTTAGGTCTTCACAGACTGTGTTCCCTTTTATGCTAAGCACAATTGTATCCACTGAGCGAGCATCTTGTAAACCGCCCGTTGCCTTTGGTAGGTTAAACCCACAAAGGAGACCCATGCTTTGGAAGATATGCATGTTTTATAGGGTAATTGGCAGCTTTGCTTTGGTCTGCGTTCTTTGTTGTCAACACATAGCAGCTGACACCATTTACATTTACTACAATTAAATGAAAATAACCGTAACACATGTCTTATGAGTTCAGTTCTTTGTCTTGTTTGCTCACTACAGGAAATAGAAGAGGGTAATTATTTTTCTAGATCATTTCTTCCCATCTTTTTTGAAGAAATGTTATGTTATTATAAATTTTCCAGTTCCAGTAGTGTTCCCAGAATAATAAGCCAATGTTATTTGATTTTGTGTCTTTTTCTGTCTGTAACTATCCATAATTATTTCACAGTAATCATTGTGAATAATTAATTGTTAGACCATTACATGTGCCATGCTTTACAATTCCAGTACATCACAGTCCTGACTCAGTGATACCATATTGCCCATAGAGAGCTCTGATATTTTACCCCATCACCCAAAGATAGATGAGTCCACTGAGGCCTTAATCTCATGTTAAAGATTTGTTGGCCTCTAGTAGTCAGGCCTAGCATTGAGATGCCTCATCTGATTTATATTCACTGGCATTGAAGGGGAGCCAAGTGCACTATCTGCAAAGCAGATGCTGCTGCAGTGCCCTTGTATTTGGCCTTATATTTCACCTGAAATAAAACCTCTGAGCAAGGTCATGTCCTCGAACACCCTCTTCTCTCTCTCATTCTCTTATTGTCTGTCTTTCTTCTTTTTTTCATCACTTTTTCATATTTCTAACAAGCACACCCAATAAATTTTCATGTAAATGATTACCTGACAAAAAGAGTATGTCTGCATTCTACATACACAGTCCCCTAACCCTCAGACCGAGAGGTTTTAATTTCTCTTTCATGGCTGGTTCTGAGAGTAAAGAGCTGAGAGAGAAATAAGGTCCATAGCTGGCCAAAATCCTGATGAACACCGCCTTTAAAACCAAATTCTTGTCTGTCAGCTCCTGTAATTTATGGGGCGGAGATTACAAAGCTACAGATACAATAAATTAAACTGATGGACAGAATTATGCCCAGTGCTTCCTGCTCTCCCCAATGACGCACACTAACTTAGCACTGCCTGACAATGAGTGTGATTTACCACCGGGCAAGAGTGGAGAAGGGAAAACATTCACAGGCAGAGGCACCCAGGCCTCACTCTGGCCCGCAGCCTAGTGAATAAAACCCAGCTTTAATTCACCCACAAACGTGTCGCCATTAAAAGACTAAGAATAGGGATTGCAGATCATAAATACTCTCTGATTTATTAGCTAACAACAAAGAGCATAAGCCCAGCCAAGGAGAGGGAGCGTGTTTGACAGAATGTTGTCAAGGAGAGAAAGAGAGAGGAAAAACACACTCATTCTCTCATTCTCAGTCACAGACACTCTTAGCTAAATCTGACCAGGGATGTAGCCCAGCCCTATCTCCTGCAGCAGCGTAGGGAGCAGATGTGTCTGCTCTCTTCTCAATGTGTGACAGACAGAGAAGATAAACAGAGAGAAAAGCAGAGAGAGAGAGAGGGAGAGAGGAAGAGACGGAGGGAGGGAGGTAAAGAGAGAAGGAGCTGGCATGGCACTGGCTAATTTATCTCGCTGAGAGACAGATTAAAGAGAGAGGAGAGTGAAACAAAGTTCCACTGGCTTAATCAGCGGACAGCCTGCTAGCAGAAGACATGATAAATCAGAGCAGGCTCAGTCCAGGAGAAAGCCTTTGCTCTGGGAGGGAACGAGAACGGGAGACGTCCTCGGCCAAACAGCAGTATCTTTTACACCGACTGTTGTAAAGAGCGGCTTGTGAACTTGCTATGTGTGGTTTGCTATGAATCGATACTCATTGCTATTGTTTGAAGAAACGTTGTTATACAGTAGCCTCCTGCTCTTCGCTTTGTTTCAACACTGTTATTTTTAGTAGTGGGGGAACGGTGCTGTTTGGTGGTGTTGTGTAAACAGGACAAAGGGACATGAAAGACCTTAAGTTTCCTCCTGGTTTCTCTTTGCAGCCGTGTCTTTCTTTAGCTTCTCGTCTGACAGGAGACTAACCTAAGGGCCTAACCCAGGAACAGGAAAAGGGGCTTAGATATCCCAGTGTCATTAGTTCACTGCGGGGTCATAGCTGGGCCACTCAGAGCATGATTACACCCCTTGATTTATCTGCTTTGGAGCCCAAACACAGATAAATCTCCAAGCTCATCCCGGCCGTGGGATCCTCACCGTCTGATAAACGGCCCAAGCTGAATAAACAACCGCCAGCCCCCTACCCCCACAAACACCCAGCCTCATACATTATGAATAATTCATTCAGATTGTGAGCTCACTTAAATGTGTATATTTTGTATCTTAAATGGCAAAGGTGCTCCTATGATCTCCATCCAATCCGTTGCGCACGTCTCTGATGAAATACTAGAGAGGCAGAGGTTGGCGGACATTTTGTTTTGTAGTTGTAAACTTTATTTCCTTACCCCGGCTGTCGTCCTCTAGCATTTTCACATAAATATACTTTATGCAAATATGCAGCTCCCGTGTAGATATTGGCCTGTCTGCGACTTTATGACAAAGTTTAAAATCATTCATTACAGTGACCCCTGCGGTAAATTCACTTAGTGGAAAATTGCCCCGGCTCTCCTGTTTGGTGTGTAAATGTGATCACGAGAGCATTTTTAACTTAATTAATTGGCCGTTTCTGTTGACAAGAAATTTATGCAGTAATAATTTGCTCGAAATAGATGCAGAGCGCAGGAAATGAGATATCCATCAGGGCGCTTGTGTTCCGCCAGCTGCACCGCGGCTAATATGAAAGTATTTTGGGCTGCTCAGACCCTGCTGTTTGCGCAGTCAAGATTATATATACCCACGATCCATTGCCTGCCTCAGAGGCGCTCATGGAGGTCTATGATAACAAAGACCATGTGATTTATGGCCTGCTGTGAAAGCAGAACTTGATGAGATTAAACAATTTCATAGCACGAGTGTTTCTCAGAGGGCCCTCTGATTTGTGGCAGCAACGCCGACAGTAAATCAGGTTTATATATCTGAAAGCATGCTCAGCAAAGAAGTGCAATTACTGTTTAAGACAGCTACTTTTTATTTAATTTTTATCCCTGGTTTGTCTTTTTTATTCCTGGCCTGTCACACAGCCATTCACCTTCATAAGTCCTTCTGAGGGAAGGGTTGAAGAAGAGAGGAGGTGGGAGAGTCAAGGAGGGGAGGAGAGGGAGGCACGGCATGGCGTGGGGCCTCTGCTATCTGTCCTCCACAGCTTTTAGAGGAACAACTACAACAACAACAGCAACAACCAGGGGACAACGTCGGCCACCAGCAGAACAACACGGGCATCCATAGAGCAGGGGAGAGCACTCCATTTTTAATGCATTGTTTGCCTGCTGCTCTGTCCCTGTCTGAGTAAATGAAGTAGGCAGAGTGTAATTAGAGAGCCGGGCTTTGCTCCGTGCCATAAAGATGACATGGTGTAATGATACAGCTTACAGGCCCGCAGAGGGTTCTGTCTCGCGACGGAGGATCTGGGTCGTTTGCCTGTGACTTATGATAGGTGTGGAAGATGACAGTGTTATCATTGCGACGTGGAACTCAGAGGATGGGAGAGAATTTCTTGCGAAAGGCTGTCAGGGATTGGAGGCGAGCAGCGATGGATAGGGAGCGTATTAATCATCTGTGTTCACTGCTTGTCATGTAATATTTTCAAATGGATAAATAAAGAGGAATATAATTTTCAGTAATCTAATTATCATAATTGTGTTTGTTTTTAGTGCTGTTTATTTGTCTTTAAATATGTTTAAATACCAGCTCAGAAAATATACATATAATACATTATTCAAATTAATAAACAGTTAAACAGGATTATTATTTTAATCTTATAGCCCTTAATTATTTTTGCATTTAGTTGAGGCCAGTTGTTAAATTTAGATCACTAAGTTTGTGCTGTATTTACATCATGCAAGTCTGCATCTGTACTAATCAACTAATCAGTTTGTGTTTGTGTGTGAATGTAAGTGAGCATGTAAGTACATGTGCATAAGCGTTTCATGCATTCAAATAATATGAGGGGATATCTGTGCACTTTTTAATGTGAGTACATGCACACATGCAAATTTGTGTGTTTTGAAGTTGTGGTTAAATGATCCGTGTTTGTGTGTGTGTGTGTGTGTGTGTGTGTGTGTGTGTGTGTGTGTGTGTGTGTGTGTGTGTGTGTGTGTGTGTGTGTGTGTGTGTGTGCGTGCGTCTGTGTCCTTGGGTGAAGATGTGAGTTGTGCATCTGTCTGCATCATCCCATATCTTCCCAGAAAACATCAAGAGATCTCATTATTTCGACACATCTCAGTTTTTTTTTTCCTCTTTTTTCTTCCCGTATGCCTTGAGTCAAAATTAGTTTTCATTCCCTCTGTGATCTTACTGACTGAAGCTGGCTCAAAGTAAAGAAAATCGCAGTCTTCATAGCGAGGCTGAGTCAAACACACACTTCACACAGCCGCAGTCTGAGTTAAGCATTGCTAAGTAACCTTCACATTTCACTCGTGTGAAGAGCTAATTTCCTTTAAGTTCACATGTCACTTTTTGTGGCTCTTTTTGTGGGTCCTCTTCAAATGTCTCTCGGCGTCTAATTGCATAGGAAACATTCTAGACAAGCCGGTGTGACAGGCCCGCTCCCAGAGTCTTCAATTATTAAACATCCTACACTCTAGAAAACAGCCCTGACGTTAGCTACAGCCCTTAATCGGAACAGAAAACCTCATGATATGTCACACTCCTGAGTAGCTGTGGTTTTGTGTATGCCTGTGTGTTTGTGTGGCTTGGCTTAAACAAGGAAAGATGAAAATATTTCATTTCACACCAGTTAAATAAGGCAAAACATAAAAAAAAATATTTTTGTCACAGGTAGATCAGAACATTTACGTCTTCCTTTTTTTCTCTCTCCTGTATTACAGATAAGAGAATTTGTGCACTTGTGAAAATATATAAAACAATCAGTTAAGTTTTGTGTAAAAGTTTAAATAAGATATTGAATCATTGTTTTAACTAAGATATACCACATTCAGTGGTTTTTTTAGTTCTATTTTGCCTTTGTAACTTTATAGTTTTAGAATGAGTACTCATGGAAAGGTCATACTAGACAAAAATAAGAAATAGCCTCAAGCTAATTGTAGTGCGTACCTGTAATGTAGGCTTTAAATCACCTACACTTATTCTGCAAGACACTCAAAGAAAAGGTCGAATGGGTTTTTAAGATTTCAACCTAAAAACAAACACAGCCTTATTACCATCTATGAGTCATCGCTATGGATGATTAACGTCCAGCAAGCACTCAACCTTTGCCTGTCTGACGCTTAGCTGTACACAAAACGGCGGTGTTCACTGTTGCTGGTTCGCTCCGTGTGCCTCGTGCCCCGAGCGAAACCTCACAACGGTTGCTCTTGTGATCAGTGATCATATGATACATTTACTCAGAGCAAGTTCATTGGAGTAGAACTGGTAAATCATTAAACACACGCTCAGCAGTCTTCCTGCTGAGCAAAAGACTGCTGTACTACCCACAAGTGCAGGCACCATTACATCAAACGCTCTTCCTCTTGCCATTACCTAAGAAAATAGAATTGATATGTTTCATGCACACAACCACAATTTCTAACACATTGTAATCTTTTTCCTGCTCCCTTAGACCAGTCATTAAGGTCAGATGCAAAAAGAGAAATGACTTGAATTAATTTACTACTGTATAGTTTTACTTTTACTTTTACCATGCCACTTGTGATTGTTGTTGGCAAAATCTGCCTCAACCATTCTGACTTTTTATGGCTATATGATAATATAAAAATGTGGTATTTTGTGCAGTAATTCAAAAAATATTAGGATTCTGTTTGAAAATGCTCTGAATTATGCACAAAAGTAGTGTGCATACAAATCAGGACTGGATTCAATCTCTAGTAATGAATTAGAGCGGTTCTCATTTCATCATTGCCATTACATGCTGTAAGACGCTGCAAGCTGGTACTGCTTATTTGTTTTTCATTGTTTATTTCTGAAAGTGTTGTATTGTTCGTAACCCCTAACTTCAGAAGTACGAGACATGAATCATAAAAAATTCTATCTAGTGAAGAGATAAACGTGTCATGCCAGCATTAAATGTTGACTCAAATAAGTTCACAACTTGTGTCTCCTCTGATCTCTAACATGATCAGAAAGCAGCACCAGTTTACAGAGACAAGACGTGAAAAAAGTTCCATGCACAGACACAAAAGAAATATTTTGATATAGACCCAAAGAGAAAACATATCAAAAGACATTTTTATACATGTCTTTTGCAAGCACAAAAAGCAGAAATGGTGTCAAGAGAAAACAAAACAGAAGGCTTGTTTCTTCCAACAATTGCTTTAAGCTACAAAAATCTCCTTGAGTCCCTAGCTTCCCCTCAATGTCAGCCCCCCACCCCCCTTCTACTCGCCCTTCCTCCCTCTCTCTTCCTCCGTTTCTCTCTTTTCCCCTCTTCCCTCTCTAAGGCAGGACAGGACCCTCTTTGCACCCTGATAGGTTGCGGGCTGATGCTTAGCAACAACATTCCTGTGCCCTAAGTAGCAGTAAGCCTCTGGCTGAACTCTTTGATGTGGCTGTCAGGCCACATTTATTTCCTTTTAGCACTTTGTCTACTTGTCCAGATGTATAAGGAGATAAAAAAGGGCTGGTGTTTACACTGGTCTCCCTCTGTAGCGCGGCTGTAATTAGATTGTATTGCTGGTCAGTCTTAAGGAGGGAGGTGAGGTGAGGCGAGGCAGGAACCAGCTGTGTCAGGATGAGCTGGTAAGGGTGAGACCTCAGGCTCGGGCTGCAGTGTATGTAACATGGTCCAAAATAGTTTATATATTTTGGCAGCGAACATCATAATCACATAGTGAAATCTTTCTAGATCAGTCAGCGTAATGTACTGTAATATAACGCCCATCAAGCCACAGCCAAACTTGCAAAACTTTGTAAACTTTGTTGCAGTTGCATCTGAAAAACACCTAGATATGTGTCAACCTTCCCTGACTCACTTTCTGGTGTCTCACGTTCTCGTGAACCTCGCTGTGGAGGTGTTTATGTGCTCCATGTGGCTCTCTTTGTGTTTTGCTTTTCCCGTCTCTCCATCCCTCCCGTCTCTCCCCTCCCGTTCCCCACTCTCATGGTGATATGTTGGAAGTAATAATCACTATTGCCTCTGGGTTTATCAGCATTTATTCGCATAACAACACAGAAAAGGGGTAGACAGACAGCACTGGTGTGATGTATTATCCTGTACGGGAATCATCTTTCATAATGACATCCAACAGAGCTTCCTCTCCCTGCCACCACCCATTTTTCTGTGTGTGTGTGTGTGTGTGTGTCTCTCTCTCTCATTCTCTCACAGACACACACACACTTTCTTCATTTCGCTCTTTCCCTCTTTCCACTCTCCTCTGTCCACCCTGTATTATCACAGAATCCCCGGTGCTCCCCAGCCTGTAAATTTGTGCCGCATTATCATAAGCTGTGGTGATAACTCACATTGCACAGAGACAATAATGATGTGAACACTCAGCATATGCCCCAGGCCCAGCAAATTAAAACAATGCTCAGCTTGATGAGCAGACTAATCTGGACAGCAGAGAGACTGAGACTGAGAGAGAGGGAGAGAGGGAGGAAACAGGGGGTCCAGGAGCATCTTAAATAGACGACACAGCAGCACCTCCCTCTGTTCAGTGTAGGTACAACTAGAGAAAACAAGAAAGGGACACAGAGAGAAAGGAGGAATACAGAGAAGGGGGCATAAAGGGAGTAGGAGCGTGGATGAAGTGCTTGTTTTGGAAAATATGAAAGGGATAAGATGTGTGAGGACATTGTGAGACAATCACTAGTTTTGGTTTTTATTGTTTCCGACTGCTTGAAATTTGTATGATCAAGCTTTGCGCACATATAAAGCTTCTTCTGCAATACGTTCATTAGAGAATGACATTGTTTTACTTGTATCATTGGAGTATCCATGTAGTGTCTCGTTCCTGTTCAACATCCCCAACAAAGTGTTGCCTGTACTGTAGTTATACAACTGTCCTTAAGCACTGATCTTGGTCTTGCTGCTGCTGCTGCTGCCTTCTGCATTTTGATTGTTTCATTGTTGATGCATTAAAATAATCAAACTCATTATTCCATTAAACATCTGAGAGCGAGTGCAAAAAAAAAAAACCCCGATAATCCAATTGTTCTCCGTCATTTGTTCCACATGTTTTGTCATCTTCAGCTTTGGCTGCTTTCTCTTCCTCTGGACGGGTCATTGACTGAAGTGAAAGAGTGCAGATGTGGAGGGGTAGGGAGGAAGGTCTATGGGGGGAAAGGGAGGATCACTACATGGGGCAGCCAACTGATTGATGTGCTGTGGGTGGAGTATAATGGTTATGCTGGGTAGGACACAAAGTGACAACCACAGATGGCGAACGGCTTTGGTATTTGATCAGCAGACATGATGCTGAGGAGGTGAAGCATTGGTATCGTGCATTTCATGGTTACTGAGTGGGTGGTGATACTGAAAGCTAAGTGAATGATGTCCCATAGGACCAAAAGCAGGGTGAAGCAACGCAGTCCTGTATGAAGCAACCGCATCCACTCCTCCCTCTCCTCCTTCTTCTCCAACACCCTCCCAACATGGTCTGTGGGTGGTGCTGTTAATAATGTGGCAACTAGGAAGATTAATTGTGGGCAAGCAGCAGGATTAGAAGGGGCTTTTTAGGGCCAAGCAGGCCTGAAGAGGCCCAGGCCTGTGATCATTCAAGCAGCCCAGGAAATGAGGCAAGCAGGAGCGCAACTTTGCGGAGGCTCAGAAGCACATGGAGGTCGATCAGATAGAGAGGGTTAACAATTCTTCTCTTAATGCCTGAGTTGCTCCGTCAGCTCATAATAATTGTCACGGACTGATTCATTGTGTGATCACCCTGACAGCCATTATCAATTTTATCCTCAAAACAAAATGACAAAACGTAAACTTGGGGAACAGAGAGTTTCTTTGAAGATGGTGTTCTGTTAATATTGGCGTGGGTCTCTTATTGGCCCCTTTCAGTATCCATATTGCAGCAATACCTGTTTTTCCCCAAAAAGGGAGTTGTCCATTTTTTTTACTAAGAACATTATGTTCTTATTTTGTCAAGTTTGACTTCTTCTGTTACATTTTTTATACAAGCACAGCTTACAATCAAGGAGTGATCTGTGATATTTTTAACAGGCTTCAGCCAGTCCAGAGGCTGAGAGCAGCAGGTCTGCTGTCAAAACAATATTTTCTATTCCAAGCTCTGTCTTTCAAAAGCAAGGTCCTTGAGCATATATGTTGTAAGATCTCAAAATAGGCTTATTTTTGCCATTTTTCCTCTCTCGTGTAATATGAGACACATGCTGGCCAGACCTTAATGCCTTTCAGAGATTCTATCTGAAAGCATATTATGTGATCGTATTCAATTCACTGTGCTCTCCTTGCCCATGAAGAATATGGTTCCATTTAACAGCATAGACCATTCCATTTCTCAATGTTATGCATGGGCATGTAGAGGAACAACAATAAAAGTGGGAAAAATGCAGCTCCAAACCATCCCTAATATGTATTTGTCAGTTGAGTCTCTTGCTATGATTAAAGGCCCAGTGAATTCCTTCCTGCAGGAAAGGAAAGTATTTCTGCAAAGGCATCAGATATCGCTGTGTCATGATAAAGTGCCTGCTCTGCTAGCTAAAAGGCTAAGGGAAGGAAGAGGATGTTTTGGACCTTGAAAGTGCATGAAAGAACAACAACGCAAGAAACTCTTGACCTGCTTGAGAGCGCGCTCGAGATTCAAGCCGCTGTTTTCTCTTTCTCTCAAAACAGTGTTTGTCACACTTGTTTAATGTGAAGGGTGTAATAGTTGCACATCATTCGGGAATGTATGCACATATTTACCTTAAATTTCAATTATATGACACTGAGTAAGGTAGCCAGATAAAAAGAGATTAGTATTTAAAATGCAAATAGTTTTTACTCCTTTCAATCCAGAGTTGAGGTCATTCTGTGTCACTCGTCAGATGACACTCATGGCCGTGCTATGTTTGGCTGTTAAACAGTGAGTGACGTCTACCCTTTAGGTGACCACAGCAAGGGGTCATGGCTGAGTGAAGGTTAAGACCTGTCCTCCCTAACCAGGTAGTAGATCAGATCATCAAAGCCAGGACTGACACATGAGATGTAATAAAACATGACTTGCCACATTATGTGTTAAAACGGGAGCAACAGCCCGCAGGATTTGTGACACTGACATTCAGTTGCAGGCATTTTTGTAATTTTAAAACTCATCAAACCACTTTTTCTCTAAATTTCTATTTTGTTTGTTTTTCTCCTTCTCCTAGCCACGCACTGAGCCTGGATCTGAGGGTCACGCACTGCCCTACACTCCTCTACCCCGAGGGTCCAGAGATGCAAAGAACCACAAAGGTAAGGAAAACAGAAAGGTCTTTGGACTTCACATCCTTTTCACGCAGGTGGCTTGTATAAACATCTGTGTGGATATTCTTCAAAAACAAACATGCAGCAACACAATATATAGTTATAGATTCATTCGAATCCTATAGGTCCATGGATTATGTAGATTCAAGTCATAACCCTAACGTCTGCAGAGAGTGGGAATCTATTGAACCTGTGACCTAGCTGAAGTTACAGTATGTTATCTATTGTTACTGATCTCATCTCATCTGTGTGAAATATTGATAGTGGGAATAAATCTGAGTAATCTAGGTTAACGCTGTTCTGAATGTATGCGTGGGAGCACACAGTACATATACAAGATGAAGCCTCCTTGATCTGTTGATACGAGACATTGATTAGGCCTCATATTGACCCAGTGTTGTGAGTTGATGCAATTCTGTAGCAGCTTCTTAACATCAAACACAAGACTCTAGGAAGAACTCATAGCGTTCATTAAAGATACAACGTTCTAGATTAACTGGAGGCCACCTACCGCATTTGTGCAGGCATCATTTTTTATTTTCTTCACTGTATATACAGGTACAAGGTACCAAAATACATATATTTTATCTAAGAATTACAATTGTAATAAAAAATTATTGAACACACAAAACAGTTACCAATAATTGTATTATTTATTGTGTCTGAATGTGCAGTTTATTGCATAACCAGGCTTCAGTTGGCTTGATTTACTGAGTTGGGGTTATGGAGTATTTTAAGCAGGCTTCTCTTTTTTTTTTCTTTTTTTTCCCACTTTTTATTAGTTTTCAACAAGAAAAGACATACATACATACCACAAGTCTAAACTAGGGCTGTCAAACGATTAATTTTTCTAATCGCGATTAATCGCATTTTTTCCATAGTTCATTAGGCCTACCTAATCATAACACATGATGCATGAAACTCACACAGAATTGAAACGAATTGCATCCAGTGGAAATTGCCCTTTACTTTGCTACACCTCTGCCTGGCCATGTGCATTTGTTGACAACCGATGCCGTCAAAAAAATCAATACATGGCCATGTGCATTTGTTTACAACAAAGCCGTCAAAAAATGAATGGATGGAGCTGTGGATATATGTTAGACTGTGTATATTTGTGTAGCAACCAACTTGAAGGTGCCTTACCGCCACCTACTGGACTGGAGGTCCCACACTCCAGTCCTCCAGTCCAGCAGACAGAGGACAAAATGGGCCGCGATTAACAGCGATTAAAAAATTTAATCGCGTTAATTTTTTAAATTAATCGCATCGCGATTAACGCGTTAACTCTGACAGCCCTAGTCTAAACCAAGCCCAAACAGAGCCTCTACAAAAACAAAGACAAACAAACGCACAGAGGGAGTCCAACAGAGACAGTATACCTACACCTATACAAATACATACAAATGCAGACTGGTGACAGGAGTTAACCTAAGGGTGCAACCCACCTTAAGCAGGCTTTTCACAATTAGCTCCACTCTTTACAGGGTCAGTCCCTTACCACCCTCCCACCCAATCTCATCGACACACAAAGACACACACGCACAGCTACCTGAGACATTCATCACTATCTTCACAGAGCAAAACACCTCCGTTGGATGTCCTGTCCATCGCATCACTGGTGTTAGCTTCTCCACCATATATCCTGCAATGTAGACCCACCCCCCCCCCCCCCAACACCACCCTCAACCCAGAGACCTCCATTTATGGCGCCAAGGACATATCTATGTCACAAAAGTCTGGACAGTGGCAGCTCTCACCGGATGTGAGGACAGGAAGAGCCCCATGCTTTGTCAAAATCAGACCGGGCTAAGAACAGTCCATTTAAAGGTGAGGGGATCTGACACATGAAATATTTTCCCCTCCCTCTAAGATCTGAGCAGCAGTGACAGTCTCCATTTGTTATTTTTATGAAGCAGCACTGCAGTCTTAGATAACACAGCCCTCATCTTCGCCCTTCACCTCCTCTTCATGTCCCTGCCTCCATCCCCCTCCCCCGCTCTTTGTTTTTTTTTTCTTTTATTTACACTTCTTAAACATACTTGAGTTTTCTTTATGTGTGGGAGACGGTCACAGTAACTCCTCATTCACAGAGAACAAAGCGATGCTACAACAAACAAAACGTTTCCGACAGTAATTCCAAACAACTGAGTGTTTACTGTGTTAAATTCAGGATATAAACAATAGAGGTGAAACAATATGCTCCTTGATTTTGTGTAGTTCAGTGGAACACACTTCTTTCTATACACACCATAAATTTAAACAACATGTTTTGTTCAACATCTGCTGTAAAAGTGAAGTGCTTTGGTGATACTATATAGTTGGTTATGTCATTACAACTTAATGTCTCTGCACTGTACTGATTTTTTTTTTTTTTTTTACAATATACAGAATCATATAACCCTAACCTTAAGTAAGGAGCTAAAATTTAAAGTACACATTATAAAGTATGTGATAGAGACATAGATGTCTTAAGGGTTAATGAAGTAGGCTCATTTTAATGGGGGAACAGGGAAGGCTGTATAGTTTTATCCTGACTCCTGCAGTAGCAGGCAGATCAGCAGCAGTTCTGACATAGCCCTGTCGGCTGCACAGAAAGAACCTCCCTTTCCTCCTTTCAGCCCCGTGCACCCACCCTCCTCAACATGTCACCTGTGTGGAAGCCCCAGAGCCTGAGTGCCAGAGGTAATTACAGCAGCTAGGAGCTCCCATAGGAGGGCAGCACTGGCAGGTCACTGCCCAGGGAGAGAGGGGTGGAAACTGAGGACAGAACTCCAGGATAAGCTTCTGTCTTGGTTGTTGGAGGAGTCAACCTGGAGGAGACGGAGAAAAACAAGAGCAGGAGAGAGAGGAGGGAGAGATGAGAGTGGAAAGATGTGCTGTTGTGGTAAAGAAATCTAAATCAAGATTCCATAGACCAGATCTGACAACAGATTGATAGATGGAACTAGAGGCTAAGATTAAGGAGAGAGGAATAAGAGGCCCAGTGTTAAACAGGGGAAAAAGAAGAGACCTAAAAGTACGAGAGAGCGAGACAAAGACAGAGTGAAGGAGGATATTGGGGACTCCAGTGTGTCTCGGTAAAGGCGTGACACAGAGTGGAGTAGAGTATATAGTCTGGCAGAGGGGCCTGAGGATCCTCCACTACTGTCACCTTGGCTCTAACTCTCAGTGCTGGTCCAGCTGTCAACTCCAGTCTAAATCTAACAGTCCAAAATGGAGTCCGGGCCTAAAGTACTGCGTGTCTTTATGAAAACTGGTCTATATCATAATGTTAAGCCACAGCTTATGACATATTGCGTTTCTCCTGCCACCATGGCGACTTATCATTTCAGCATGCAAAACAGTGTGCTAGGTTATTTATTACCGGCTTGTCATTTTCTTAGGATGACACATTTTGAAGTGAGATTCACAAGTTTATTTCATAGATCTAATTATAACTGTAGTTCAGAAGTATGTAAAAAAAAAAAAAAAAAAAAAGATGCTTCAGAGTTGATTGATATATCCATGTGCATAGAGGAGATTTTAATGAAATACCTTTCATTTCCTCTGTATATTTCAATAAATATGCCAGGCACTAGTAACAGGTATCAGATTAAATTTGAGTAGGCCATCCCTCAGCAGTGACAGCAGTAAATGAAAGGGATATCTTTGTACAAGCAGAGTAAACAGACAAGGAAGAATGCCTGAAATCTGCCTTATAGTATGAGCCCTGGGCCCTTTTAATGTTGTTGTTCTGGGCCTGCTTCCAGCTACTTTGTATGTATGTATCTTAAATGGTGCACAACTGTTATTAAAATCCCAAGAGGAAAGCAGCCTTCAAAGCAGAAAAGCAAAAAAAAAAAACACAACCTGCTTCCTGACGACACCCATGGGGCGCCTCACATTTGTTTGGCGGTTCGCTTTCATTACATGTCGGGGTGATCTGCACTGCAACTCCTGCTACACTCCCCCTAGCTTCCTCAGTCTCCCCCCCACACACCAAAAAAAAATGGGGAACAGATCCAAACTAAGAGTAAACTGTTTTACAGTTGCTGCACAACAAATAAACAAACATCTGGAAGCATTCAGAGCGGCCCATTAGAAGGGCTCTGGGCTTTGCCAAAAAGGGGTAAATGATGAGGAATGGGCTGTCGAGAGGCTGGTGGAGACAGGGGAGAGGCCAGATGACGGAGCTGTGGGTGCTAAGCACTGCCTTTTAGAGCTCAGCTGGGCTCAGAGAGATCTACACCTGCTGCTATCTCCTCCCCCTCCTCCCCCCCCCGCCAGACATCTGGATGGGATACATGACTAATGGATGACTAAACTGCGAGTGTTGAAACTTAGCTGTTGTCATAATGAAAGGAAAGGTTGTTGGTTTGACTGATGACTTAATGTTCTTTGCACAACACACTTAGTAAAACTAGAAGTGAGTTTGACGGCTTTAAAAATGTTAATGCGTCAAAACAGATATACTGTTCCCCAAAGTCTGTTTATTGTTGCTTGTATAATAACCAGAGCTGATTGTATTATTTACAATCGCATGGTTCAGATGCTGTTGTGAATATAAATACATTCTCATGAAGTCCAGTTATTTTAAGTGAACACATGTGCTGTTGGTTTGGTGATTTATTAATAACTTATTTTTTATTTTTCTGTGAATTGCTACATTACCTCAGACATCTGTTTCTTTGCTCCCGAGTTGTTTTCCGTGCTTATCTTTGGGTGATACCTCCGTTCTGTTTGATGTCACTCTGTAGTTAGAGTGAAAACTCTCATCTTTCTGCTGATAATCTTCCCGTTCTGCTTTGGACTGCCTTGGCATGTTCCATGAGCATGGAAATGTCCTCTCTGGAGCTCAGTGAGAAAAGACAGAGCACCTTTGACGTTTCCCATCAGACACATGTACGTGCTCTGCAAGACATTTCACTCAGCCTCGTAATGATTATACCAGCAGGATCTGTCCCCTGATAAACATCACTCTTAAACACAAAGACTTGAGCTGGCCCCCACACAACTAAAATGAGGCATATGGAAAGAGCAGAGTGTAAGCTTTTCCTCCGCCTCGTCCAGAGCACCCTTCACAGGGCTGCTTTCTGTAAACTTTTATAATAAACTGTAGACAATGCGTGCGTTCAACATCGAGAAATGACAGATGATGAAATATTGTCATAGAGAATGATATATACAGATCTCCCTGCCAGCTATACGCCATGAGCTTGTGTTGAGTGAGTCTCAGCACCAAACTCTATGAGGTGAATTGACAAAGTAAAGACATGGCTTTCTTCCCGGGTGCTGAGTTCATAAAAATGTTTCCCAAGCACTTGTCACCGCATGAAGGTTTTATTTCTTTGCAGTGTGTGCCAGTTTGTGAGCTGAGGAGGTGTTAAAGATTAGTTTCTAATGACTGGGTGTCTCACTGCCATCTCTGATATTGCCTTGTAAATCACAATACAGCCACAAAAATTAAAACCTCAGAGTGATTCTTATTCCTTTGCATCAGTATACACTTTCCTCCAAAAGGCACTACGTGGACATTTTCCCTGGATATAAACTATACTGTGTTGGTGGAGAGTAACAAAGTACATTCACTCAAGTACCACACTTCAGTACAATTTCAGGTTTAGCTACAAACACTACATTTACAGCAATATATTAGATATTATATGTCAACATATGATCAGCTGATAAAATGGCATTGTTCACAATCTAACTACCCAACAGTGTATTATGTATTTAAAACTAGCTACTAACTACTAGCTAGCTATAGCCAGTAAGATACAGTAAGCATATTTTGCTGATAATGTCCCTGTACTTTCACTTAAATAGAAATATGAATGTAGGACTTTTATTTACAGCCAGTATTTTCATATTGTGGTATAGTTTTATTTAAATAAAAAATCTAAATACTTACAATGCCTTACTATACTAGTAGAAGAGTGTTTTTTTTTAAACAAGCATATCTTATTAAAGTATTATATAAACAGATCCCTGATCAAATAGATAAAGTAATAAAAACAGAAAATAATTAAAATGGTCAATATGTATCCATTATAAAGCAGTATGTTGCTGTGTGCTGCTGTGTCAACACCTGTATATGGGGTGGCTGTAATCTAATTGAACAGACAGAAGAAGGGACTCTAATTGCTTCTTGTTCCATGATTCATTTTTCAAACCCAGTCTTGTATTGAGTGAACGAGCACCTGAAAATTCAGTCACAGTCACATTGATCTATTCTTTGGTGAGGTAGTTCCTGCTGCATATCACGGCACATCACAGTGGTATATACTCCCCGTGTATGAGGACAGGCTCTATTTCCTTTATCTGAGTCAGATGATGTGATATTATTTCTCCCTGGAGTGGATTGGCTCAGCAACATGGATATCCATTAAAGCCGGCCTATGGAGATGGATGAGGGGAGAAGGGACGAGGCAAACTGGGCCTGCAATCCTTCAACGTGGCTTCACATAACACTGCACTGTCCGCATTCAAAGTGATGAGAGCTCTTTTTGGAGGCAGGCCTGTCCTTGTTATTACTAGCCCTGGAAATCACCTCTACGTTTTCTCCTTCAGAAGCAGGCTAGATTAAAATGCCAGGATAACCTCCTCAGCTTCCATGACAGCCTTAACTGCCGAACCCTGACATGCCACCTCTAAACTGTTTTGAGAAAGCTGCCTTCCACCAAGTGTCATTATCTCTCCGTTATCGGATGGCACTCCTCTCACAGTGTGTGAATAATTCTGTTTGTGCTGGGTTTGGAGAAATGTCAGTGACACTATTGTTTTTACCTTGCCGTTTGATGTAGCTGAGAGAGTCTCCTGAGTGTCTTGAGTTCTTAAAGTGATGTTGGACGTATACAGCAAAAACTTAAAGTAGAAAGATAGCACTGTCACCTTCTGAGCTATATTCCAAGATATTTGTTTGTTAGTTCCTCTCACTATCAGTATAAAAGTAAATATTGCCTTCTGTGATATTCTGCCTTAATAAGGGTTTTTTTATAGTCAAGGTAAAAGTATGCTGTTTTGTTTTTGACTGAAGCGATCCAAGCACTTTCATTTGGATGCTGCAAAGAGTTCACAGATCAAATGAGACATTATTTATCTGACGGTTATTAATCTCAAGTCATTGTACAAACTAATGTGATATAATGAACATTTGCCATTTTGAACACTGAGCCTGAAATCTTATGATCATACTTTTAAACTCCTCCATCCATCACCACTGAAATATGATGATTACAATCTTTGGAAGAGTTTTCTCAGCAGCAGGAAAATATGTAGCCTCCTAAATCTTTACAGTGCGTGACCATTGCAGACAAACCTTTGTTATTTATGACGATACGAACCCTACTGGACTCGCCCATTAAAACCTGCTACGGCATAAACAGACATAAGTTTGAAGCAATATCTTGGCCCGCTACTCCAAACGTGTCAGGCCGATAGACAAGGACATGAGTTTCTGCCAAGCAGGACCAGCCCTCTTGGAAAAACATACCGCTGGTGCTCTGGACCTTGGTCCACTTCCCAGTTGCACTGGTCATTCTCAGGAAAGTAGCAGAACATAAATCACCCAGAGTGGAGAGGTCTTACTGCTAGAATCAGCTCTGATGTTCTGGTATTGCTAATGCAGCTACACTACTAGTCATTTTCCACCATGATTTGTAGTTGTGGTTCAGAGACAACTGAGATGCGGTCTGCGCTTTCCAGTCATACTTTCAGGCAGAAGTTGGAGCAGGTTTCTGTAGCCTTCATGGTTTGCAAAGATGAGAGTCCATCATAGTAATTTAGGATGGGGGTCAGCTGCCAGATGGTTTTGGATATTTTTACAGCAGGATGGATGTTGGGTCCACCGGTTTTCTTCTGTGTCAGTACCCCTTGAAACAAATTGCTTGGTGGGCAGACAGAGTCTGTCTATGTGAGGGGGCTTGCTACCCTTCATTCTGATGAATCACTACTAACATGCTGGCAGATGCTATCCAACTTATCATGCTAAAAAGGACAGGCTCAGACCACAAGTCCAGACTACAAGTCCTTGTAGATTTGTAATTATTGCTTTATTATCAAGGATGTTTACACAGAGATACAACATGTCTCATATTTCAGATTGTGTGATACAGCAAGTTAACAGAATTAGATATAGTACTAATATATTTGTCTTGTTGGTTTATGTAGCATCGTATATCTTAATCAGGCTGTTTTTAATAAATTATATTTTGAGTAGACTGTAGATCGTAATTCTAGGGTAACTGATTTCACACAGTAATCATTCAAGATGAAAACATGCCTTAATGCTAGTCTGGTTAATGGTTCCAACAAATTAGACTCCACTTCACTCGGTGGCTAGTTTATCATGCTGGGTGACAACACATGCTGCATGACTTAACAGCTGTGCTACATCACTGAACCTTTCTGTCAGGCATGATCGTAACAGAGCTATACATGCCATGGAATCACTAATATGCTGTGAGAAAAGGGGCCACGCGTGATCATTTACTCAGCAGCATAATATGGAGCCCAGAGTCCTGTTAGAGGACAGGCAATAACAGTGGCAATAACACACTGAAACAACTACCCTCCCTGGTTAACCACGTCATGCAGTATATTACGACAAACATGCAGATGGATGTGTTTGTGTAGACAGATGCTGTGTGGAATCATTTCTTACCTAGAAATAGCAGTTTACGCTACAGTTTATTTTACACTTCATATCAACTTAAAGCAGATATCAGTGGAATGTTTTTGTTAATATAAGTCCTAAATAGTCCTATTTTCCGTCAGCAATCACTTACATGAAGTATTTCAGCCTAAACACGAGTCTCTCCGTCACTCTGCTCTGCTGTAACCCGAGGAGAAAATTTTCCTTGTGGGATACAAGTGTTATCCAATGAGGAGAGAGAACGGCATGAAGGGCTGTGTGTGCAGCCAAGGGATGCGCGTGAATGTGGTGACGTAGCACGAGGACCAATTGATGCCTGACAAGGGCGGGGGCTGCTAACTCATGGTGCGTTCAAAGAAACTCGTACTTTGTGTTTTTCCTTCCTGTGAAGTCATACCAGTTCGATCTGGTACGAGTTCACGGGTCGGAAGTTACGAGTGGCCGTTATAGGTAACTTTCACAGACAACAGGATGGTAAAAACACGAGCTACGGGTTACCTGGAACGCTACCAAGTCGTAGTTGTGACTTGAAGCTGTAACTTACGGTTTCAAAAGCCTGCCTTGAACGCAGCATTAGCCGAAACGGCCGTGAAGCTGATATCTGCTTTAATATATATAGATTCATGTGACAAAGCTGTGATGATGACATACTAAGGTATACTGTCTTTACATAGATATTAGAAGATATCATTCCTGAAATTTGGTCATTATATCAATGCTGAACCTATAGTAAATGGTCGATGTTGAGTCAGAAATTCGCCTGTTAACTGGAATGGATGTTTACAACAGGCACTTTGGTTCATAATTTTACTATTACCCTGTTTGATAGTCTGACTGTGCATATTCTTTGCCCCATCTGACTTATTTTTATCATTGTTGCATTATTCCCTAAGTCCAATGCGCATGATTTTTCTTTCATATTGCTTCACTTTCTGATAGTACTGCAGAAATTAGGATACCTGGAAATATCCCAAGGGTCTTGATAAGTTCTATAAACATTCTCAAGCGAGTTTGACAAGAGATAGTATTGAACCAGAAGCTATTTTTCAAGGTAACAATGCAAATCTGCAGATGTTGCTTATCACAAATTACAACAATGTGGCTGTATTTACTAATATAGGAACATTTGTAAACATTCAGTGCGAGCATGACTGCAGGCACTGTTACTCTGGTGATATTGTGGGTCCTGAAACATCATGCACACACACAAACACTGACACACTCATTCCCAGGTACCCTCAATGCTCCAAAGCTATTGTGGTAGAAAGAGCTGAACCCATCTGTCAATTACGGTAAGCTCCATTGGGCCATTGTCTAAACAGTTTTCTCACTCACTGGTGAATCCAGTGATTTATTGTCAACTGCCGAGGCATCAATATACAATTGGGAGACACTAAGCTGTGATGTCTGAACACAAACTATTGTCAGAGTATCAGCATAGCTCACATTAAGTGCCATTTAGATTATTCATTGCATCGGGCTGTGTGAAAGCCTGGTTTGGATTTGCTGCTTGTAAGGGGAAGAGAAGGCCATTATCCCATATGAAGGGATTCCAGTGCTATGGATCTGAGCTTGTATTTACTGCAGATTCACCATTCAAGTGGAAGAACAGTGTCCGAGCAGAACCAAACACAGACTCAATGTTGCACATTTTGTGGGTCAGCTTGTCCTGCCCTGCCTTCAAGTCCATAAGGCTAACTGGGCATGAGTGTCAGGGCTATTTTGTCGACTTGACATGCATTTTATCTCTCTTAAAATATAAAGGGGAGCCTCGGTTACAGGAGGTAGCAGGTCTTTCATGGTTTGCACTGGCATCAACATCCCAGCTCGACCAGAATGAAAAGAGTGAGGTCACTGAAATGCTAGGAAGTCCAAAACAACCTTTTAATCTGTCACTTTGATTTGCTGATTAAGTCACTTTAAACAGACGGAGCAGGTTTCTCTGTCATGATAATATGAGAGGACAAGTTATTTCACCATCATAATTTGATTCGTGGATCGTTTCTGGCATGTTATGTCGCTGCTGCACAAGCTGATTGGATTGACTGAGTCATTTTGGTCAAACACATGAATTTACCCCAGATTGTTGTGATTTAAGAGGCTGTTTGTTTCATTCCCCACCCCTCAGGACAAACATGCATTCAAAACTAAACCTTCACAATTGGTAGCCATCAAACCGTACCATTTCTGCTCCAAAAGATGTAATTCCTTGATTATGCATTTGTTTATAGTATGTGCTGTTTGTTGACTGTGTAAGTTTAGTGTTGTGTGATTGTGGGATCCATGCTTCATAAAACAATGCAGAGGAAAAGAAGGAGTCAGAACAGTGAAATTTCCATTCAGAAGCATAAAGGCTGAAAACCAATTATTTTAGTGCAAATAAGTAGAAGACCTCTGTGCTGTGGAGTGTCGAGCGCCTCGAGAGCCTCAGAAGAAAGTTAAAATATGTCTCTCCATTTGACACTATTAACGACTGTTAACACATGACCTTTGGCAGTTATATCGTTTTAGGCCATCATCTGTGCCTACAATCAGCTAAGGATTTTGACAGTTGGAAAACAAAGATAGGGGAAGAGGGCATAATGTTGGACAAAGTGAAATGAACATGTGCACATGTCTGGCGGTGAAATCTCTTGTTTGCACGGTGACCCTGAGATGCAGTGTCTCAGGGCTAACCAACTGTTTGTTTTGTGCCCTTTGTATTTCTGGTTAAAATAACAAGCCTGGTACTGTCTTCTACTCCTCATTGCATTATACCCTCATGGTTAAGAAAAATACATCTAAGTGCATACATTTGTTGTATACGAATACACATTGTATAATACATTGAACCATCATCTGTGTTATTGTTTTACTCTGTGTAGCAGGCAGTAGATTTTAATGGGGGAGCTGAAAGGATGATATTAAGATAACCTTGGGAGAGAAGCAATAACACAGCCACGGGCATCTGTCCTTCCTGCCATCACTAACCCACTGTGACATTTTGGCCGAAGAACAGCTCAAGCTACCGTGCAAACAGCTTATTTGCACTTTTTTACACGACACTTGAAGGAATGCAATACTTTTTGTGTTATTGCAGAGTTTTAGGGATTGCCCTGCTGGTCATCTTGTATTGTGATATCCTGTTAGCCATTAGACTATGGCGAGGTAATCCTGACAAATACAATGAACAAATCAAGGATATTAGTGCTGTGATGTGCAGTCGATAATATTTGGCTTCATTAATTCCCATGCCCTGAGATGACATCCAGCCCCTATTAGGTTTGAAATCTCATCCCCTTCTCCTCTATACCTCAGCTGTGGCTCAACCAAGCAGCCAAGCAGATAATACGCTCTGAGCTCTGAAACATGTACCATTATAATTAGCTTTGTCAGGTCCTAGCCCCTACAACCCTCATGCAGATAATATGATAATATGTCTTCATAACCGGCTGACCTTACATGCTCAATATTTCTCCCCTTATGAAGATTACATGTCAATAAAGTAATTGAGTCCCGGGGTGTGTGGCAAGTGAAGATTTAGGTTATTGGACTTTTCAGGGTAGTGATGTACGAGCGTTATTATTCTACCTGTCAGGAGATGTGCAGGGGGCTGAGGACAGTCCGAGAGTGTCAGGGGGGAGAGGAGAGGAGCAGGGGAGAGAGAGAGAGAGATAAGGGAAAAGAAAGAGAGAGAGGGGGGAAAGAGCAGAAAGAAATGAAGTGAGCCAAAGAGAGACACCGACAAGGGAGAGTGAGGGAGACGGAAATGAAGAGAGGAGGAGGGAGCACTGGGGAGAGCAGAAGAGGCAAGATCATTTCTCACAAGGAGGGACAGATCCACTGTTAATCATTCCCTCATACCTTCATCTCCCCGTCCCCTCTCTCACTCTGTGCATATGAACAGGGGATATGTCATATTAATTAAGAGAAGTAGAGTTACAGTGGAGCCATCCGTCTGAAGGGGCTACAAGGGAGGCCAGAGGGGCATGAAATATTCCACACAACACAAACCTATCATCACCTGTGCCACACACCTGATTGGCTACTGTGTGTTCATCAGTTCAAATTCTGGCACGAAATGACGGCATGTAATTTGACGCAGCCTTAATTTAGAGCAGCATGTGATGTCATAAAGAATAGTTTCAGCCTCAGGTCTGCATAGGCCGTTTCTTATTCAGGAAACACTGTATACAAATTCATTAAAACATAAATGATACAGTAACACTTGTTCATGGTTTGTCGCGTGAGAATGAGAATGCATACATTGTATAGGCATATTGATTTATAAACATGGAGTGCGTGTAGCCTCATTGTTATGCTGCACACTGCATAAAGTACAAAAACAGACACAAAAAAACCCCAATAAATCTAAAATGGGTGGAGACATGAATGTTTACTTCTTTTGAAAGAAATACAGACAAAATCTTTCAGTGCTAAAATTTTATTTCCAGATTAGATTTTGGCTCACCATATCACCGATGTGGCGCAATACACACTTGTGTTTTGGTGTAAAGAGCCAGCAATAAAATTAGCTTGGCTTGACTTCTCAAGGATTTTCCTCAGGGTCCTGTTTCAAAACATAAAGGTGGAATCCCTGATCTCAACCTTCCACACATGTAGTGCTCTAATCTTCTTCTCTTTTTTTTTTTACTTTCCACATATAGTGACAGATTGTGCTAAATGCCACATGTCAAGGTACAGTTTTGTCCATCATAATTTGACTGTCAGTGCTGGAGACAGAGGAAATGGGATGTGAAAATGACTGTGGTCAATTGAGGTCCAGCAATGAAGGTTACACACATTTTCAGCTGTGAGAGAGACAGAAGCAAGGGACACACAAAAGCAGGGTGGGAGAGCAATGTTAAAGGATATTTTACCATGTCCTTTTGGATTAGGCCTGAAGATTGATATCTTCCAGTCAGATGAAGCTCTGATGTGAGTGATCTAGCCCCTCCATCATTGTGACATGCGGCTCTTGGCTAACGCTCATCCGTGTTGATGGGCACACCCTATGCCACAAGGGCACTGGCTAACATACCCACCTTCCTCTCTCCTCGTCTCTGTCCGCCTCACTCTGCCATCTCTGTTCTTTTATTTCTATTGCCCTTCTCCCCTGTTTTCTGTCACCATGTCATGTCCAATCACTGTTTGGCTGGCCAGGCACTCAGTCGGGCAGGCAGGGAGCAGGAGCCCCAGGTAGAGAACTGCCTAACAGGCATCAGGATGGGCACTGAAATGACTCTAATAATGGGGTCCCCGTGTGGCCCAGACAGGCCAGTCAGTTAGCAGGGCCAGAATGGAGAGTAATAAGTGTTTGATGTCTGCAGGGGAAGGAAGTGTGAAGGAGCACAGCCAACCCTGGGCACTACGGTCAGGCAGGTGCAGCCAGCCAGGATTTGAGGAGGGAGACTGTGAAACAAGACGTCAGACTAGTATTGATATGTGTCAAGCTGGAGGTTGCCAGGCTGTTTGTTTAAGAGAGTGTCTCAGAGTGGTAGTAGCTAGTGCTGCACGATTTGATAAAAATGTGCGATTGCGATTATGGTGGAAAATATTGCGATTTGCGATTGCGATTACGATATTGTAAATTAATGCTGTAAGGAGTCTATTTGCTTGATTATCAAGCACAGCACAGGAAATAACCATATTTTAGGAGTGTATTTCTCAAATAATAAGTGTTTCCTTACAGTATCTTTGTATTAAATAAAAATAGGTAACTTTTTGTGCAGTTTCATAGTCTACTGCGATGTCATTATGCCTTTCTCCCCCCTCCCTCCTCTCACAGTACACAGGTACACAGGTAACACAGAGACAGACAGACAGACAGACTGCACGCACGCGCACACACACACACAACGGACGAGAGGAGATGGCAAATGAGTGTGGCTGTTACCGTAAAATAAAAATAAAAAATAAATAAAAAAGACAGTTAAAAGAAAACCAAACACCGGAGCTTTCTAGTCGTTCGCCCCAACAGGCATATACCTCCTCGTTTTTTAAACGCACTGCACATGTTGCGGAGGAAAACACAGTTCGCTCCGTGACGCTGCAGCTCCACACCTGCTGTAATCACGGGGAGACGGTTCTGCAGCACACGGAGCGCTGTCTGCCAGCTGGGTAGTCACGTGATCAGACCTGCTGGTCACATGACTACTGATGGAGTCTGCTATGCTGCACACATTAGCGGCTCTGCTCCACACACTACAGGAGTTAAAGTCCCGTTTACAGGCTCACGCGGTCGCACATTTATGTACTTTAAATCGCCAATCGCACTCTTTCGTGCGATTACGTAATCGCACGGCGTGACATCGCGATTGCGATTGCGATTAGATTAATCGTGCAGCACTAGTAGTAGCCATGTGGTAATTGATGGCCGGCTCAAAAAGACAAGGTAGAGTACAACCTGATGTGCCTGGTGCTCATTGAAAACCGAGAGCATCACGAAACAAACATTGTCGATTTTATGACACGGCAGAGAAGGAGAAAACTGCACAATGCATCTATATTGTACGTGCATGTTTATATGCATGTGTAAAACTCCAGCAGCAGTTCCTCTTGTGGCTAAATTTGCTGGTCATCTCTGATTTGATGGAAATTGCTACTGACAGGTAGCGAGGTGCCATTTTACCCACTGATGCGTGAAGTCCATCATTGTCTGAGCTGTTGAGTTTAGTTAACATGGCACTTAGCGACTGACATTGCTTTAGAGCCAGAAAAACACTGTCATTGTCATGTCATTTATCTTTTGCTATACCGATTTTCGATGTGTTCCTCGCTGCATGCCTCGCTGAACCCTTCCAGCTTTTTACAGTAGGCATGCGTGGCTACATGCGGTTTCAGTGCCCTCTAAGTGTGAACCACATTCCAAATGCTCAACACATTTTAAGCACTGATATCAGGAGAAATGGCGTGGCCAGCACCTTCCCCTGATAAAGCCACCGCTGTCCCTTCTAGCATGGCTATCAAGTAACAAGCTACTTCCGTTTGAACAGTTTTATGTGGTTGTAATTGACCTGACAATGGGGTTCATTATGCAGTCCCTTTCATGCTGTTTTGCCTGATAATTATTATTTAATGTGTTCGGATGGAGAGCATCATTAATTCATCCCTTCCTCCAATGTCAAAGAGATGAACAGTGAAGTTATCACTCTCTGGTGATTAATATTATGCTCCTTTGTTATTGAATCCTGTCCCAGTGATTAAACCTTCGTTGAGTGACTCACCAGCCGCCCTTTATTAACGGCACCATTACCGAACACAGCCAAACCTCTAATTGCAATTTTCACTTTTTCTTTCTATTTCGGTCAGAGGTTTGAACCACTTATCTGTGCTTTTGTTTTAATTAGAAATCCAGGGTGTAATGACGGACACAATCGATCAGTGTCAGGCTGTGTGCTGTGCATGTGCGGTGATTTGTGATCCACATGTTGATGGAGAAAATGAGCCCTTAAGATTACTGGCCTCATTAGTGGTTTTATGTGCCCTTAAGGGGAGACAAACCTCTTCAATAATAACTATAGCAGTAAATAACCAGCTTGTCGTTGTTTTGCTTACAGGGGAGTTCTTGTTTTTCCATATGCAAGCGACCGTGTTGTCAGTGAGTTTGCTAGATGATAGTAGGTGCCTTGAGAAAGGCGTTCCAAGGGGAGTAAGGACTTTGTAAACTGGCAGAGTCCCCTGCCTTAAACCACCCTCCTCTTATCTCCACACTCCAGAGCTACTGTAACCAGTGTTCTCTCCCAGCTCCATGTGGAATAAATGTCACTGAAATTAATTTCACCATTTTTTTTTCATTAGACCCCCCACAACGGTAATCTGTTTTCAGTCAAAATTTATATGCCCCAGAATTCAATTTCCTTCTCATCCTCATAAGTTGAAAGTACAAAGACTGATAGGCATTTATCTGGTTCTAACTGTAATTCACCCATCAATGAATAATGCCATCCTCAATTTACAGTGTTTGATTACAGCCATTTAGTGAACTGACAGTGATGGAGTGGCATTTTTCATACATTCACCAATGCTTCCCATAAGCTCAAAATATAACCAGTGCATACTGTCGCTTTGTCCATTTATGAACATGCTGAATATGTTTTGTTCCAAATACTAATTAAATTTCTTTGTTTCTTTTTATCAGTAACAAGTCCAGTCACAGCATCTCCTATAACAACAGCTGAACCATATGAAAACATACAGAATATGTTATTGTTGTACTTTAAAGAGAATCATGTGGAAAAATCAACCTGGTATTGATCAGGGCTGGTTGAGCCATGACCCAGCAACCTTCCCCTGACAGTCTATCAGCCTGTGGCAATAGCAAATCTTTCAACTCTCCATGTCCCATACATTCATACACACACACACACACACACACACACATACACACACACACACACACACACACACACACACACACACACACACACACACATCTGACCCTTTTATGTGTGTTGTTTTTATGAGTCATGTACACAGTTACTAAATCTCACTCTCTCCTCAGTCTAGGATTAATTGATATAAGACTCCATCATATGTAATTATACTGTATATGGTGTCTGTGTACAACGTATGTATATATCGTGGTGGAGAAACATTGTCTTTGAATGGGTGACAGACCAACTACTGACTGACTGACAGGAAGTATACAACATGTCAGGCCGCCTGGTGAGAGGTGTTTGGAAAGTCTGACGTCAGAGTCTCATCAAATGTCAGCAGAGACAGTAACAGTTCTGCTGTCTGTCTCCAGTCTGATGGACAGGCATGTCATTAAGGGGGCTTGTTAACCTAGGACTGTTACTGTAGATTATAATCACTATTGATAGCTAATAGTGGGTAGCTTTCCTTACGTTGCTATGAAGCTTCAGCATGTACTGTGTGCAAATGAGTGTTATCCACTCTTCATTTAACACTGCTGGATGTTTTACCACTTGCATTGCACTATTGGCTTGTTAGAAGACTCCTTGTGTTGTAGGCTGTATAATCCCCTCCTTCCTGTCTCTCCTGCCCTCCTTCCATCCCTCCTCCTCTCTGCCTTTTCCCCAGCCTCTGCCTCGGTGAAAAATGGGGCGCATTTTCCTGATAGCCTGTGTGGATGTGGAGAGTATAAATGGCTAATGAATTACAGATGAACATTGACGCAAATTAATCTTCCTGATGTCCCAGGGTTATATGGCAGCTATTTAAAAGTTTAATCAATACGCTGAAGTTGAGAACATGCAGGCACTGCAGTTGTTTGGCCGCAGTAAACAGCCAGGAGGGGAATGGGGAAGGCCCAAGCCAGGGCATGCATCATAATGACAGGTATATATGTTTAATGGACTAAATATTTTTTATTGGTAGAGGGCAAATGTCACAAATTCCTAAAGCTGCACACAGGAGTTTTATTGAGACTGAGTGATAGGTGACACCTCAACTGTCAAAATGGTTAACTAATTGACAAAAGAGTCCAGTAGTAGAGTAAAGATAGATTTAGTTTCAGTGCGTCATATTAAACATTCACTTCTTTTGTGATAAGTGCACATAAAAATGATAATAAAATGGACCTTATGTTGGTGTCGTCAATGTTTTACTTAAGTGGCATTCTTTCTTACTTCACTGTGCTGTTTCCCGCCTTCACTCTCACATAAACACATGCATGAAACTGTAGCCCTTCTATTACTGTTGCAGCAGTTTGTGCTACAGCTTTTTGCAATTAGCAGTTTTTCAACAATTAATTCTCTGTTTCAGAATATGACTCTAAACACAACATGATGCATTGTGTGGGAGTTATGCCAAATGACCAGATATCTTAAAATGAATTCAAAAATGAATTCAACTGATCACTTTGTTTGTCATTGCACTTTGTTATTATTGTAAATTATGCCTGTTATTTAAACACAAACTTAACCAAAAAAGAACAGAGCAATAGAAAATGAACCTAAGTTAATGATAAGTAAAGACTGAAATACTAGCAGAACAAAAGCTTTTTAGATTGACAGACACAGTAGTTGTGCCTGAAGCCAACACTGTGGTCATATAAGGTTTACTCACATAAAGCAGTGTGATTGTTTCCAGCTTGCAACATGTGGATTACACATGTTACTTCTTTTTTTTTTTTTTTTTTACCAATTAAGGAGACCATGAAAGAGGAAGAGTATAAACGACTCCACACGGGAAGCTTTGAATGTTGTTGGAGTATGGAGTATGTACAGCCATTTACAGTACTTTTACTGTATCTCTACAGTACAGTATGTTTCTGTAAGTTTGACAAACATTGGTGTGTAGAAATACTGTACCTTTCTGGGGTGAAGATATTTCTGCATGATTACACCCACTGCTGCTGCCATCATTTGGCTAAATTTAGGGCAGCTTTAATTTCATAATTGCTTTCATTGGGCATTTCATTGGACTCCACTATACTGACTCTGGAAAGCAAACACCGAGCAAATGCATATTTCTGTACTTAATAAGAGGCTCTGGATATACTAGCACCTGAGTTGCTCAGTACTGTTTACCTCTTCATCTTTTGGGAACATTTAACAGGTGCTTCGAAGAATTATATACACATAAGGCATGGCTTACACACTAACACACATATCCAGCATACTAATACTAAGTAAAACAATTCAATTTTCTCTGCATGGCACTACGCTGTGTGTGCCAGCCCACCTCTCAGTAGGCTGATTCGCAGTACACCGGCTGTTGGTTTATGGGACACAGGGGGGTTATCTATCTGCAGGCTTCCCTGTAGAGACGAGATGGTGACTCCATCTCATGACGTTGGGTTGAACTGATAAAAGGACAGCCGGAGATGGATCGTGTCCACAATAATAGCCCTGGCTCACAGCAGCCTATGCCCCAAGCTCATAAGTCACTTTCGCGCCAACTCTTATGGATGCCTGCCCCCAGCTCTGTCTGACCCCACCCCCCACCTGCCCGGTAGTGTTATTTCAACCCATGGAGATAATACAAGGGATGTCTTGTTAATTGGTTTCTTCTCAATGCATTTTTTTTCCATAATGGATGGCTGCACTGATGGAATTGTTGGCTAAGTGGCCACACTGTAGGGTGTGACATAAAAGAAGAGGGGGCAAAAACTATAGCAAACGAGGAATCAGGGTGAAAAAGAGGAATCAAAGAGAGCAAATAAAAGAGTAAGAGTGTAGAGGACGAAAAAGACTGAGTGGAAGCATTTGAGACGAGAGGGGAGGATAGATGTGAAAAGGAGACAGGACAAGAAACTAGGAGTGGTGGGAGTGGATTCATGCCGAGAATAGATAACCTTGATGTTAAAAGCTACATCCGTCGGATGTGTCTTTCTGTGACATATTGATGGCCCTTGAAAAGAGTCAAGCTGATTGTATGCAGGGAACAATCATTAAACCCACTCCATCTCCCTGCTCTCTTTCTCTCCATTGCAAGTGTGTGTGTGCATGCATACACAGTTGTATGTGAGCTGACTAAATGAGTTTTGCAGCAGGGTAGTTGTAGTGTGTGAGATAAATGTTAATAAGTAACCATAAAATTAGTCCTTACTTTACAATGTTTTAGTCATTTTTGTACAACATTTTAGTGACTAGTACTATTCACCATCAGTGACAGAGTGCCACTGCCCTTTACTTTATTTATTCATTTGTTATGGACCGGACCCACAGTTCTCATATGGAGCTATATCTCTAGAGCTGTATTCCAAATTAATATATCAGCTATTTAGTGTTAATTGCTGTGTGGACCTGGCATGGGTGAGAACCTGGCTCATACCCACATCTCCATGGCAGACTGACAGAACCTGATTGGTACAGCAAACATGGAGACTCAAACCAGACGTGATACTCAAAGGTATACAGTATTTTGCCTAACATCTGTTACTGGGCATTTACTTGCTGGGCTAATGCAACACTTTGGCTTCACTTTGGCAATGCCTCTAGGCAGATCTGCTTGCAACACATGATGCAAATGGAAGCAGAAACACTTTGTTGTGACTCATCAGTTTCAGTTTGGGAGGCAGAAATCTAATCCCTATCAACCCTACCAACTTTATTCTCACTTCCATCCTTGCAATCTGCTCTTTCTGGTAATTGATGTTCTCGTGTGAACTTACACACTGACATTTCAGCTTTCCAGAAAAAGTACGAAATAATCCCTCAATGAAAAATTGCACTGTGGAGCTGAGGCCATAGCGAAACAGTATCTGGGAAAAAGACAGGACGAGATGAGATCTTTCATCAGTCTTTCTACTAAATTGTAAATGAATTTTGAAATTAAGTGCCCTTGAAAATTGAATGTATCCAGTGGAAATGCAATTTTAGCAGATATAAATTTGACAGTTCAAGGAGCAGTGTTTCTTGACAAATTTAAATATCCACCACAACCAAGAGCATGAGCTGCAGAGCTGCAGTTAGACCACTAAGTGACTGTTAACTGTATTGATCAACAGCACTTGTAAACCTCTGTTTATGTGTTATGGTCAATTTTGTACAACAGGGCAATAAAGTATCACCAATTGCACCTTATATATTATGTTTAATATGGAAAAATTATGAATTCACAAAGGAGAGAAAAAAAAAAGATCCTCTTACCAGATGTGTTGATTTCGATATTGGAGCACTGCATAGGAGGCTTTGTACAGTACAGCTAGCTTACTCACAGTAAGCGCACCATGGCAGGATGGCCCATCAAGCCCCTGTAGAGAGGACACATGCTTTGGGTAATCAGCTCTGAAACGACCAGACTGTCTGAGGATGAACCTCCACCGCTGCATCCACCGAGAGGAAGATGCAAGATACCGACGGCACAGCTTTTTAATAAAGACAAGAAGGTTAGCTACTCCCCTTAAAAACAACAAGGTGCCGCGTGGCATCTGCAGAACAAAGGCCTGATTGTTCCTCCACTAGGGCATGATGGAAGCATTAGCCTCCACATCACTTTGTTAAAGCTGTCACTTCAATGGCTGCTCCCACTGTTCTCCCTGTGTGCTATGTTTGTGCGCCCGACATCAAAGTGCGTATGGGTTTGTGATGATGTGTATATGGTTGTGAGTGTGGGTGTTGATTCAAGTCTGCTCATCCATGGCTTAGGATACACAGAGGATATAGTAGACAACTGCGTTTGGCACTGTACCACTGGTTATTAAGTACCAGTTCATCAGGTGGAACCCCACAGGCGTGAGCATGCCCCAAGAGCGCGTTATGTAAGACTGAGTTCGACTTAGTTATTCCCTTCTCTGTCTCCAACCGCCCCATCTTTCTCCTGGTTTTGTCCCGTAATAAGAGCGAGCTCTCGCTGTGCAGGGAAGGCAGCAAACTGGAATGTGTTTATGCATAAAAAAACACTGTTTAATGTAACACTGAAAAGTAGCCAGAGCTTGAGCCAGCTTGCACCGAAAATTAAGAGACACATTGATACACTCTTTCACCCTCTGGGAAACAGACCTCATCCCTATGTGCTTTGTTCTACTCTTTCCCTTAATTTACTCCTCCTCTTCTCCCTTGAACACAGCTGTAGCTTCATTTTTTTAGCGTTAAGCGAGAGTCACAGGTCACACATCGTCCAGAGGTTTCTGATTGGTGCTGCAGGATCACAGAATGCGCTCCCTCCAATCTTCCTCGGTCCCCATGGGCTAGTGACGAGATCAGCAGAGTGTGAAGGCTTGGGGGGCCTTTAGCTTCAGTTCCTTCATCTGTGAAGGTTATCTCTGAAAGGCTTTGGTTGCAACCTACAAATATATCCCCTCTAGGTAATGTCTTATTGGAGCCTTGGTTCTGGTACCTCAATGGGTAATCTCTTTAGGGGCCCCACTCCTGGAGAGAGTGAGTTTCTCGCCGGGTAAGCTGTGAATATGTGAAAGGCCCCAGCACCCATGTGATCAGAGCGCAGTGAGACACCCAGAGTCCTGTGGTGTCAAGCCCAGTCCCCAGCCGTGGCACCTATATCCCCAGGCAAATCACGGCAGCTGGAATTCATCCCCACCACCCTCCACCCTCTGCCCCTAACTTCCTCACTGTCAGAGAAGCGCGCACACACAAACACACACATATATGTACCCTCTCACACACCGGAGGAGCAGGCAGGCATGGAGCTGGTCCCGGATTTTATTGGAGGTGACAGCTTCTCACACTTCAGTGTTTGGATCACCTCAAGTAGCTGGGCTATGAGGGGAAATGAGCACTGCTCCACTACAAAGTCCAGATTTAGATTGACTGAGCTTGTCCTCAGGCCTGTGGGCTGCTGCTGCTGCTGCTGCTGCTGCTGCTGCTGCTGCTGCTGCTGTACTGCTCCTCCGCCTGACAGAACACCCACTACTGCTGCGAGGGACTGGTGTGTGTGTGTGTGGGTATTTGTGTACGTCTACGTACTGTATATGTGCGCGAGTGTGTGTGTGCACGCATGTGTGACTTGGTAGAGCCTACTTTGAAGAGTCAGAGAGAGTGGGGTAAAGAGAGCGATGTGTCAGGTTTGGTTAGAATTGAGGGTGGCATCAGAATATGCTTGGCACTAATATGGCACCAGTATCTCTGTCCCTGTCTCTGCTTTCTGTCACTTAGTTGCCATTCTCTCCCCGCCCTTGACAATGTCTCTTTGGATTATGTGATTGGACTTAGCGCTTGGAGCACCCCTCATCCCTCTGCCACGACGCCTCTCCCATAAGTCTCTCCTCTCCTGCCCTGTCTCCAGCCTGGCCCCCTCCTCCTATAATGC
Source organism: Trachurus trachurus (assembly GCF_905171665.1). Lineage (NCBI taxonomy): Eukaryota > Metazoa > Chordata > Actinopteri > Carangiformes > Carangidae > Trachurus > Trachurus trachurus. The sequence continues at coordinate 15,155,186 of NC_139906.1, forward strand.
ACTTGATGTCTATTTAAAAAGCCTGGTGAAAGCTGTATCTATTCTCCTGTCAGAGGATCATTGACAGCACTAATGCCACTTGTCCTTGCCTCATTTGGCGAGAGGTGACACCTAGCCGCAACCCGCCGCATTCATCAAGTGGCAGTGGGAGCGGCTGTGACATCAGAGTCGGAGCAGACCAGCTTCAGAGCTCTGGGCAGCCCTCTGCCTGTACGACAGCACCTCTTATTACAACTAGAGAGCACTGTCGGCCATCTTGGATTCATCCTCACAGATTAAGGTGTAGATGTCATGAGGCTTCTTCTTCTAGCATTAGTTCTGGTTAAGTAATTTCTGAAAATGTAATTTGAAGTCTCTTTTGCTGAGCACTGTTTAATGTGTAAAATATATATGAACCATAAAGACATATAAAACTCTTTGATTAGCAAATTGAACATATTTGACTTTGGGCTTTTACTGACATTTTACTTTCTTGACTATTTTCAGCGGTTTCATCTCAAATAAAATCAGAAGGAGAATAATCTGTGTGGATTTTGTTTCCTCAAGTCACAGTCCTCTCCAAAGCTTCAGCCTACTCTCCATCTATCAGGCTTTTTCAGGAACCATGAATGAAACAGTGGTTCCATGGCAAAGATACTGCATAGATGGTTCACAGTAGCTGGTTCCTAACTCCAAAATTGATCAGTATGATCAGTACGTGTGTTATATTAGCCCATTAAATGCACGTGCACATATGCATGGACATACCACACCCCTGCCTGCTGATAGTTGAATAATTGCTTGCTGTGATGGTTCAGTGTGTGTCTCTGTATGTATGTCTGTGTGAGTGTACGTGGGTGGCTGTGAGCTTGTTACTGTCCGGACTTTGCCCTGAGGCCACACTGGTCTTTCTGTGAAACAAGATGCTCATCCTTTCCAGCAACACCTCTCATCACCCTACGAGGAGCAGACCCGGGCCCTGCTCGGTGCTGCCATTTAAAGCTACCCTGTGGAGTTTTTGCACGACAGTAAACAAACAAGATTTTGTTTACATTAAGTTTTTCTCTGTAAAACTTTTTGTCTCTGTCCTTAAGGTCCAATAAACACATTGAATACATTTACTACCTCATAAAATGTTAAGCCTTGTTTTGACTTGTTCTTTTTACATGTGTTTATGGTCTTCCCCTGCAGTCTTGCTTGAGATGCAGCCATTATTTCCACCTAGTTTGTGTTTGAGGATTTTGGCTACATTGTAACTAGTTTCTTCACTTAAAGCAGAAGTAAGTGATATATTTGTGTTAATATAAGTCTTAAATAGTTATATCTTCCGACAGCAATCACTTACATAGAGTGTTTGGACTGAAACACGGGTCTCTCAGTCCCTCTGCTCTGCTCTGAGCCGAAGAGAAAACATTTATCGTATCCTACAGTTTTTATCCAATGAGGAGAGAGAACGGCATGCAGGGCTGTGTGTGCAGCCAAGGAACGCCGTGAATGTGGTGACGTAGGGACGAGGACTGTTATGGTGCGTTCACGGAAACTCGTATTTTTCCGACCGTGAAGTGGTACCAGTTCGATCTGGTACGAGTTCACCGGTCGGAAGTTACGAGTGGCCGTTATAGTGACTTTCACCGGTAAAACAGGTCGGAAAAACACGAGTGGGTTGCCTGGAACGCAACAAAGTCGTAAGTTGTGACTTGAAGCTGTAATTTACGATTTCAAAAGCCTGCCTGGAACGCAGCATTAGCGAAAACGACCGGACCACTTACTTCTGCTTTAACTGCTGTATATGATCATATCCTAATGAGCTATAATGACTTTGTTGGGTTGTAGGTTAGTCAGGGTCTTTCCTGTGGCTCCCACAGGTTGGGAATCACTCATGCTCATCAATAAATGAAGCACTGCAATTATATATGCCAATAATACAGCTAAAACTTTTATGATCAAGAAATTATTGATTGGTGAACGTCAAGGTGGGAGTCTGTCTGGGGCTGAAATATTTCAACAGATAGCATAAATCTGGTTTTTCTTACATTTATGATTGAAAAATTGTGTGTAGGTGTGGGTGTGTGTGTGTGTGTGTGTGTGTGTGTGTGTGTGTGTGTGTGTGTGTGTGTGTGTGTGTGTGTGTGTGTGTGTGTGTGTGTGTGTGTGTGTGTGTGTGTGTGTGTGTGTGTGTGTGTGTGTGTGTGTGTGTGTGTGTGTGTGTGTGTGTGTTTTGTTATTTGTTATAAGTGCAACCATGACCCAAACTTTACCGGACTTTCTCTCATTATGTCTTTAGGGGTATTCGCCAAGTGCCGTTACGTCTACTACGGCAAGCACTCAGAAGGCAACAGATTCATCCGAAACGACCAGCTCTGATGGACAGCCGGTCAGGCACGAAGAGGGACATGAATGACGATGAGCATTAACAAGAAAAGATGACCACACCGATCTCTTATTTATTAAAAGCACTGGTGACATTTGACTTGCCTGATATGCCACTGAAAGAGATTTTAGAGAAGTTTATCAAAAGATGTTATGTTGTCATGGTTATGTAAGGAGTTTTTTTTTTTTTCCTCCTTCCAAAGATCATTTTCTAGCCCCATAGTTATGGCCTCCTCTGCTGAGCTCGGTCTGCCGCTGCCTCCCTGCTCCCAGCTCGGAGTCAGAGTCAGAGATGACACTCCCACTGACATGATTGCCTCTAAGCATCAGCAGCCGCACAACTACAGACACACAAACACACGCAAAAGGACAGTCTCTCTCCCTCTATCCCTCCCTCTCTCTCCCTCTCTCCCTCCCTCTCTCTCGGTGACAAACAGACCCAGCCAATTGCATCCTTTTCTTTGACAGCCATGATGGATCATCCGTCCACTACCACCACTAATCAAGGGTGAAAGGGGTGACGGTCGCACACCTGGGGCCTGACACGACCACATCTCCCTCACTCCTCTCTCACTCTCTCCCTTTTTCTCTCGCTCTCTTTTACACACACACACACACACACACACACACACACACACACACACACACACACACACACACACACACACACATTACTGCTGTTTAAAACATTAAGACATTGCAAAGAGTTTGACAGAACAAGGTTTACACAGCCTGGTTAAACACTCAGAAGATTTTCAGTCTGAGCTGGAGGCATGATCAGTCTTCTTTCATTTATTTTTCTTCTTTTATTGGAATGAATTTTTATTGAATTTGTTTTATCTGAGGAGAGAAAGAGAAGCTGTTCCCAAAGTCAGACATATATCTGATATTTAAGCTGTACTGTGGTCAGTTTGTGTTGCATGTGTGTATCAACACGTGTTGTTTTTGTTGTTGTTTGTTTGTTTTTGTCAAATGCAGCTTTCAAACTCATTCCACCGTCAACCTTTGTGAAGAATCTAGTTATAACCAATTGTTTAATTTCAGTCGTCATTATCTCCTACTGTATGGTGCCATGTTAATGCACCTGTCCCACGTTCGTCAGCCAGTTAACTATGTTATCCTAAATCATTCCATTTATATTATTTGCATTGTATTGTGGTGAATTGTGAACAAACTCCAAGATGTAATCTTCACAAATGCACTTAATGTAATATTGACCATACAATTGTGAACAAATACATTGTTTTGTCAAGTGTTTACATTTCATAGTACTTTTGTAATTATCATAGTTTCAGAGTGAATGTGTTTATGGTGGCTTGTAATACATCACAGCAACCTAAGCAGCCTTATTTTATATTTCTCCGGGCAAGTTTCCAATCTGAAATTCTGAGATGAGTGAATGATGTAATGTAGCCGATCTGATGTGAAATTGTATTAGCTGGATGTCTCCAAGTGATTAAATGGGTTTAACTTAACACGAGTCTCTTGTCAAGTTGATGTAGAGCTTATTGTGGTGCTTTCACATTAATTCCCTCTGTCACCACAATACGCTTTCCTAATGATCAAATGTCCATCACGTTAATATTTTTTTTCCTGTATAAATCATATAGAGCCAATCAATATTTTAATAGCCCTGTGTAGCTCATCATTACAAAGATGTTCCTGACTGACAAATCTAATGTTGAGTCATGAGGTACAGAGATTACATTACTGTACCTACTTCTTTAGAGGTGGAGGCTTTGAGAGAACCATGATGAGCTTCAGTCTAGTGTGTCAATCATCCACAAACATGAAGGAAAGGTCAGAGATAGCCTCATGCAATGTTTGTTCACTGTGTCTGTATCTGTTTATTTCTCTTTTTTATTAGCTTAAACATTTGTGCTGGTTTACAAGACGGTGCATGTGAGAGTATGTGTGCCCGCTTTCATGTGCTTATACACCGCTTCCTACAGGACTGTGACCATATTCCAGCTGACATGCCGTTCAGGAGCCTGGTCACTAGTGCCGGCGTTTCAAAATGACAAGGTTTATTTGTCTGTGTTTTGATATGCTCAGAGGAAACTGGGGCTGACAGCCGGAGGAGGCAGGAAGAGGGGAGCCACAACAAGTTCCCCCCCGCACGACACAAAATGTCATCCTTCCCCTGGCTGCGGCGCGCGCCCAGCCATCCTGCTGAAAAGAGCAGACATTTAAAACTTTGTGACATGTGTCACAGGCACTGCCATTGAGCCAGTGCCACTGACGGAGCTGGAATTGACAGGCCCCGAGCCACCGGAGCTGGCTGGGGGACACACCGAGTTTGGTGTGTGTCACTTCCTATCCTCGTCAGGGACGCATCCCGAGCTGCCACACCAACACAAACTGCATTATGGGATGGGCGGAGAGTGCCAGAGCGGGTTGACATATGCTTGACATGCGCCTTTGTGCATGCGATGGGGATGAATGGGAAGCCTGGCTTCACGGACAGTAGATTAATTAAGGTATGATCCACAGATCTACCTGTAGGCGATGCACTCCTTGACCCTCATCTCTGTCACTACTGCTGCTCCTTGGGAACTTCCTGGCTGAACAAATGGCATGCCACTTCATCAGGGCAGATCAGTGACATTCTGCTATAGTAGCCCTGCAGGCTCCTCTGCTAGCCACTCTGTGCATGTGTGCGTGTGTGTGTGTGGACTCAAAAAGAAGGTATAACTCCAACATATCGTCAGTGTGTATCCATGCTTGTGTGAACTACAGCTGGATGTCAGTGGTGAATTCTTGTTCTTGCTTTCAATTTGCTTGTCATAAAGAATCTTAGAAATACAATGTGACTGTGACAGTAAACATAATAAAAACCAAAATGATTTTTTTTACTACTAAATTTTTATTTGATTTCATTATGGGCTTTGAGTGTGAAGTGCATTCACTTTGGAGAAGGGACAAAACAGTATGAATGTTATTTTGTTTAAAAAAAGTTAGTATTTTGATTATGGATCCAGTTATTCAACAAAACAAAGCGTAAAATAATAATAATAATAATAATAATAATAATAATAATAATACATTTTATTTATAACGCGCTTTTACAAGTGCTCAAAGACGCTTGAATTTTTTTTTTTTTTTTTTTTTTTACATTGAAACGGGTACAAATGTATATATCATATGTACAGTAATACAGTAGTAACCAAATATTGCAACAATTTCAGGTTCAAAGTTCAAACAGTCTTTATTATCCCCACAGGAGCAATCATCTGTGGTTTTGAGTATGTATTTAATATGTAATAACGTCTGTGCTCTATATTACACTGGTTGTACAGCAGGATTCACCTCCCCAAAAGGCACACTGGTGTCTGACTCACTGTCAGAAGAACTAAGGACCAATCACCCCGTCACTTCCCATCAGCCCACAGCCCGATGACTGATTGGCATGAGCTAATGCAAATTTACAAGACGGCAGAAGGATAAAAAAAAAAAGGACTTGTCTTTATGAGTGACAACTGGCCACTGATAGCAGAGCAGCGAACAGGATGGGGTGAGATTTAGATTTAACTGTCCCCCTGGCTCTAGAAAACTCTCCTCCCCCCTCCTCCTCCTCCCTCACACTCTCTCTCACTCTGTGTGACAAGCAAACTCTTTCACTCCTGCACCTGAAGACATTTGGCAGCACGCTGCTGTCTCACTCCATCCAGCGAAGCTGAAGGGGGGGGAGTGGCCCTTATTTCCTGGCCTGGTCTTAGATGAGTAACATTTGTCATTCAGGGTTGTGCTGTAGTAATTAGCTTGTCAGTGGGCAGCAGGCTGAGCTGGCTCTTTCTGCTAAGAAAGATGGACAGACTGACACAGGAGCTGACAGCCAGTCGATAATGTGGCAATTAATGTCATAAATAATTCCACTGCCAATTATATCAAAATGGACTCTGTTCTTTCACAGGGCCTGGTACTCCCTTATCATTTCCTCTGATAAGAGGAACAACCGTCTTCATCCCCCCCTGTAATTATGGGGCTTTTTATATGGAAATACAACAGGGCCTCACTCACACCACATGTTTATAGCACAGGGGTGAAAAGCAGAGAGTGGGAGACTTGGACAATAACTATAACATGCTAATGAATCTGTTTGGTGCACTTTACCTTGGGCATTTCATGGGGTCAAATATCAAGACCGCGAGGCATTTCAAATGTCATTGGCACACACAAAAGACAAAAAATAACTTGATTTGAAAATGTAGACAATTATGTGAGAGAGATCGATTGAAGATGATATTCTAAAGGTTGCAAAAGCTTAACCAACAATGAGAATATTGATCCTGACCTCCCATCACTTGGTGGGAAAAACTACATCCATTCTCTGTCTTCAAGATGCAGATCAATCAATCGCAGCAGGTGAGAATACATGATGAGCTGGAATCAGCAAGGGTTCACTGAATAGAAAATTTGCTCTTATAGTAGAGGGAAACAAAAAGTGAAAAGTGGGGAATTTGCTTTGAAATGCTTATTATCCACCGCCTCTGCCTGTTTTCACGGGCTCATTTGTCTCGACAAGTGACTCAGTCACTGGGAATGGTCCCCATCAGCCTGACACTAAACTCTTCCTGTGAAATGTATGAGCAAATAAAGTGAGCTCAGCACATGTAAAGCCCTCCTAATGCATTGTAAAACAGCCTTAAACACATCAGATGTATCTTCGGGATGGGAAGGTCGCTCTGATGGTAATATATGGTCTGTGCTGAGAAGTCTCAAGGTCGTGTCAGATTCGCCTACATAATGCATGATTTCCCGTTACTCTCAGACTCCAATCATGCCTTGCAAGCCTTGAGATGAAAATTTTACTAAGTAAATCAGCCACCTTGCTGGCATTTCTATTACCCCTCTGTGTGCACTGACAGAGAAGATGAATAACGCTAAATAATAACACGTGGTAACAAATCATATTTACTACTCATAAAGAGAAAGGCTGCAGCGGATGTAGAACCGTTAGGTGGTTTTTGTTATTCTTTCATCTTGCCTGTGCCGATCTTACTTTTTTGTTGTTTGTTGTGTGTGTGCGTGCGTATAAATGTGTTCTTTGTACTTTATGGAGATGAGTGTGTCACTCCTCCACTTGTCACTGTCCTCTTGTTAGATTGTGTGCGTAATTATTGTGTCATTTATTGCACGAGAATTGCTTGCTTTGAATAAAGCAGTTAAATGACCCTGTTAGCATAATTAATTTAACCATCCTGAGGGGCTGCAAAGTCGCAGTCTCATGAATATTAATTATTGTCAGTGTCAGTGCTAAATATTGTACAACAACAATGCAACACGTTTTTGTTTTGAAGTGAAACACTGTTTGATGCAATTTTGGAGTGAAATTTTGACTCTTTGTTCCTGATGTATAATCACTTTCTCTAAATTTTCTTTTCAAAACACATTTACATAGAAGAAACATGTAAAAATACAATACTTTACAGTGGCTGCATGTTGTCAGATGAATATTAAAGTAGACACTTTCTCCCTTATTGCTTCAGCTACATCATTAAAACAGCAACCACATTCATTTGGCAGAGAACATACAGTAATTATACAGAATGGTATGGCAGAGGGCATGTAATGTTTGCATTTTAATGTTCACACCCTAAGGCCCTACAGCCATACTTAACATGACACAAAGCATCAGCCATTGATTTTACATGCTTGACTTGAACAATCAAACATTTCAATGGAAATTCCTGGAAATACTGGCATTTACTACTTTTCTCCAGGTCCTGAGGGTGGAGATGCTGAGAGTGTGTGCCTGTGTGTGTTTGTGTGTGTATGTTTATCTGACAACTGGACATGAACAAGAACCAGAAAACGCCCTCAGGAGAGATGGATGATTTTCTCACATGGGCAATTCTGTATTACTCCATTGAGGCACAAGATAATACAGTGTACTGTACATTGAGCAAAGTGATGTGCATCTTCAGTTTCAGTAATATCACATTCTTTCATACAACTGGATCTGGATCGTCATGGGAACCTTGGCGGGTTCCGAAATGACACTCCTCACTTAAAAACACAGGAGAATATTCCCGCTAATGTCTTTGAACTGTAAACAATAGTCATACATTTCATATGAATACACACATTATGGGCCCCACAGTAGTGTGACCTGAGGGAGGAGTGTGTTGTGCGTGTGTGTCAGACTTTGTGGTATTTGCTGCGGCGCTCTGATCCTATCTCTGGGGTCCTCTGGAGGGCAGCCTCTCAAATGGCTCGACTTGGCCTTGGCCGATGACAGTGACATACAGAAGCAGTCGATTTTTGACACACGGCAGTGACTAATGGTGAGGAAGAGGTGAGGGAGATCTGTTCTGGGGCCATTCTTAAAGACATGGAGATCCAGCCCACCTCCCCGGGGTATAGCTTAGCACAAATGAAATCCTTGAATCATGAATGCTGCAGTTAGCATCGTGATTCAAAGATGGCAGGTGAGCTGCAATTTACTGCAGCTCATCTTACTTTTATGGAAGTAATATTGGTGGTCAGCTGTGGGAAGCTCATGTTTTAGGTATGCTTTGTTCTCTAGCATTTAAAGGTAGCTTATTGACTTTTATTTGTCTTCTGTAGTGAAGCAAATTGGAGCTACTTGTAATGTGTGAAATTGATTTAAAACACAATTATCATTGCTGAATTTCTGCAACAATTGCCTAAAGGTAAATACTGAATAAAATACACACACACATCACATTACTCACTGAAATAACTAAGTCTAGAAATATATACATGAAGCTAATTTGCGAAAGAAAATGTTGTCAGCAAATTAATAGATTATATTGCTTGTAATCATTACGCATTTTGAAATACCACCTTGCTAGCTTCTCTGTACACCCGCTTTGAGCTACACGCTATGTCAACAAACTAAAATTCCATGCATTGTTAAAATGTTGCCATGTTCAGTATGTAGCCAATATTATTTACCATGCACACCACATTACGTAGCGTGTCACCATGCTAACATTTGCTGATTGCTAGGATTGACTTTAATTTTGCAAATAAGAATAAGGATGACTTTATTAAGCCCTAAAGGGGAATTCATTATTAATTCATTAAATGTCAACCTCTTAATGATGTGAGAGGAAAAAGTCGGGATCCCCAAGGTCACATGGATTTGTCCTCTGCGGAACATGGAGATCTGATCAAAATCTGGACTAATGTATAAAAACATATAGTTGAAGTTATTTGTTTTTGTGTGTGGACCATAATTTGTACTTCTACAAAGTTAAGTATTAGGCTCCTTCAGAGAAGTAGAGTTGTTCTCACAACAAACTATACAAATCATCCACCATTTCAAATATGCATATGGTGATTAAATGCCAATAGCACAAAATATTGATCTACTCACTGGAGTCAGTTTGAATGTCCCTGAGCTAAAGGTTTATTGGTTGTTATGCTACTTCTCTTCTATGTGTGGGTAAAGTTCAGCCGTGAACCTTCACATTTGGGTATTAGCAATGTTTTTTCTCTCTCACACGCACAGGCTGATAAACCTAACCTTGTCTGTCTTTCCAAACATATTGATTAGCCTGTGAGAAGAGGGTGGGCTATGAGACTATGTGCAGAGGCAAAACTTGAACTAATTCACTTCTTGCTAATCACAGCCCATTATTTTATAATAGGGGAAAACTGTTCTCCACCTTATTTCCATGGTATGTGTGTGTTTGTTTTTGTGTGTTTTAAACAAATAATTAAATAATTAAATGAATCCCTGTGTATTATTAGTAATATTGATAATGATTTGCACCATGGCAACCAAAGCTGCCTGATTCGAGAAACATTATCTCGATTTCATGATAAGCAGCATTTATAATGACAGCCTTCTACAAACTGACAAGACTGCTATTGTTTGTCAGGGAGAATATCCAACCACCATCAGCAGCGAGCTCAGCGAAGAAGATTCACCAACTTTTCCAGAAGAGAACATTCAACACAAATTACAAATGGCAGTGGCAGGCAGGAAAAAAGAGAAAAGCCAACCTCTGTGCCTTTGTTGTTCTCCTTTAATTCTGTTAATCGCCCCCAGGTAAAGATTAGCTGCTCTTGCCAATTTAATTCAGCCTCAAATGATGCTGCTACAAGGTCACTTTTTCTTTTCTTCCTCTCCTCCTCTGTCTCTTCATTCACCCCTCCTCCCCTGCCTCCCCCCTCCCATCCCACCCTTCTCTCTCCTCCATTTCTCTTTCCATGAGCAGGATTGAGTTGTCATGTAGTTCTAATAGGCAGCACAGGGAATCATTAGTCCACCTCGGCTCCCTGACTGATGGGTATTTCACTCCAATCATCTGAGTACTGTGCGTGTGTTTGCGTAGGTGTGTGTATGTGTGTGTGCGGAACAAGTGAAAGAGCAGGAGTAGCACCCCCCCCCCACCACCTCCCCACCTACCCATTCACACACACAAACCCCACGACCCTCCAACACGCACGCACGTACGCACACACACACACACACACAAATCCTCCACCCTAGACATTACCATCCCCCCACCCGCCACAGCATTGTGCGCCTGCTGCTATTGACGGGGTGTCAGAGCTGAGGGGAGATGTCTTAATCAACTTGGACACACTGGGCATTGATTTGACAAGCTGCTGTAATGACCTTCTTGTTTTCGTAAAGGATCACTGTTTATCTGGGCCACAACTGATGCGCTGAGCATGCCTCATCGTCATGGAAACTATTATCACGGCTGAATTGGGACAGCGCTCAGTCTTCGGATCACTCTTTTTCTCTCACTGTCGCTCTCTGTCTCTGTCACACACACACACACACACACACACATACACACACAAAGCTGTCTCTTACACACAATTGCAGTCATATGTATTGATATAGATATGTTTGAGGTGATGCGGCGTAACCACATGTGTGTGTGTGTGTGTGCTTTGCTGTGCCTTCAATGTGATGTTTAACACTTCCAGTCAAAATGTGTCAGAGGTCAAAGGGAAAGTCTATAACTGGTGTCAACATCTTTCACATCAGTGTTATGGAAATCATTACAGACTAGATGGACTGATTGAGAAGGCTTAATAATCCCAAGACAGCCATTTCATTTACCTGCCTCTCAGCTCTTTTGGATAATAATATTAAACACTGTAGCTCATTGATGTAGCAAATGACCCATAATGACATCTAAATGGACAATTTATTATATACAGAGAAGAATAAAATATCATTTTACAAATATCAAAAGATCATTTTAAATCTTTCAGAAAAAGGTCTGTTTTTAAACTCTGACATTTTTCTACCATTCTCCTCCTTGATCTGATGTCAAGTCTAATCTTGGAGGTTTAGCGGCAAAGGATTTTGTGTATGAATTATGATCTTCTATCAGCCAGTGCATGGTTTAAAGATGAGGGGGAAAGATTGCCTTTGTTTGTGTTCAGCCAGTAGCACATGAACGGTGTGGTGCTCCATCACCTGGTTCATGGCCACGGGCGCACCCTGCTGCCTTAAGAAGAAGAAGAAGAAGACACTCTGCTGAGTCGATTTGCAGGGATCTCAGGTTCAGGCTCCTGTCAGCCTCTGTCAGGGCAATCAGAAACACTCAGCCTCCCCTGAATAGCCCGCACAGCAGACGGTAAATATTATTGGCATTCTGACACCCTCTCGCTGCGACCAAGTGTGTAAAATTGTTAATAAGGAACATGATGGGGCCACTGCATGCCATTGTGAGAATGGAAAAGCTTGCTCTTGTTGGCAATTATCCAAATAACAGGATGAGGTGTCTGAGGACAGGTGATTTAAGTCCTTAGCAGAGTGGTGGAGAGGTTTGTTTTGGCAGGGAGGAAGTCAGCGAGGTCACACGGTAAACATTGTCCTTGTGCTTTATCCATCTGTGCAACCCTTTGTAAAATCTACATGGAAACCCTTGTGTGCGCTGTTTGGAAAAATTGCTAAAGACACTGCCCACAGATGCTGCACTTTAACACTTGATGGCCACTCTACATTATGTATGATAGTCATCTCGGCTGTACTAAAACAGGTAAAGGTTGTTGTGGTGTCAGCTGTAAGTGTGGCTGAGAACAAGCTGCTTGTTTACTGAAATCCACCGTTATTAGTTATTTCTATGCCTCCCCCCTGAAAGGCTCAATGTGACACTGTGATAAGGCAAACAGTATTTCCCTGCTTGCATAGAGCAGGTAAGTCATTATTTTTAAAGGCATAGTATCTCCAAGTCACAGAAGGACACGTTGATAGCGGAATAAAGTACACAATCGTAAACGTTTATGCCAGTATTTCTCACTGTATGATTACATTTTTATGGCTCATATTCTGATATGGCTTGTTTTTGCTGCCACCGCCAGAGCAATGAGACAGGCCCAGAGGTGGCATTTCTCCTTTGCTTTATGGGGGTAGAGATGCCTAAAGGAGAGTCCTGCTCAGTTTCGTTTGGTAAACACACTGCCAGGCTAAATGGCTGATCAATCAATTTCAGTGGGATCGATCTGCATCAGTTCTGCCTGCATGCACACACCCGGAGCCACTTTATTGTAAATCAATCATTTTGAAAACATCTCACACAGGGGCCCGTCCTCACTAACAAGCCATCAATTCCAGCTGCCTCTGTAGCACCCTTATCAGGCCACAAATCAACAGCCACACAAACATCTGCTCCATTTCCATCGCTTTCCCCCCTCTGCCTCGCTCTGTCTTTTACCCCCGCTTGGTCCCTGCCGCTTGTCGTGTTTTGATGGTGTGTCTGGCGAGGAGGAGAGAGGAGAGGCTGCGAATCTTCACCACACCACTTAAGATAACCCAAGGGTAATAGTGTTTGCACATTTGAGAGAGAAATGAGGACAAATGCCAGGGTGGGTCATACATTCTCCTTCTGACCAGCTTGTTTGACGTTGGAGTGTGAAATTGCACACTTCAGCTGAGGATCGCGGTGGAGAAGGAGGGGGTGGGAGGAGGAGGAGGAGGAAGACCCAGAGACTCATAAGATGTCCACTGATTTGTTTTTTTTTGCTATAAGAGGGGAGTGAGTCGTCTGAGAAGTCGTCCTACCTCATCATAACACCTCAGAATTGGTGCTGCTCATGATATTTGAAGGATTCTCAGGAGATATCTCAGTACCCTTGACACAGACGCCACAGTATTTAATGCAGTGCATCTAGAAGCAGATTATTTCAGTTAGAGAATTACTGGACTAGCTACATAAAGGTTAAAATAGCTTCAACTTGGGCACTGTTAAATGACATGCTTATCAATGCCCGGCTTTACTTAGACATATTATAAAGCTCCAACAGGGGGAGGAGGATTAGTCTCTCAGTTTATCATTTGGCCCTGGAATAACTGTATCTATAAACCCAATCCACATTAAGATGCTACACATCCTGATGTGATGCGCAAACATTCACAGCGGTGACATGACAGCACAGCGAGATACCTGGTATGATGTCCTTTGCTCATCTGCTGTCATCGTCTCCGTGAAGATATACGAGCCGCAGTGGACAGGATGTGATTCGAATGCTATTCCCACCCATCACTGTGGATCCCCTTTGATTGACAGTCTGACAGGTGAAAGTGATGGAGCAGCTAATAGCATGTCAGTAAACGTAAATCAAGACTAATGCCAGGCTCAATGGATAAGTGGATTGGCGGTGTGACTTGGACCACGGGGTCACAGACCTCTCTGCAAGGTGGGGATTGGTAAAATACAATATACATTCATCCTAGGCTTCCCCTGGTGATAGTCAAGGTCAGGCACGGAGTCTATTGCGATCTTACAGTACCTGTTTGTTGTATATACACTGAAGTGGTGGCATGACATAGGGATACACTGATATTTACATTTTTAAAATGCAGGGTAAATTGTCACCTATAATCACCTCACATATGTACAACAGGGTAATTCACAAGCTCCTGATTTCTGCCATTTTTTCAAGCTCTCTGTATTTTTGCTTTGTCTGCTTTAAGTGGGTAAGAATTCCTAAGCTGGAAGAATGTGGTGTTACGTATATCCCTGCAACATTTGAATCAAATGTGATAACAGTTGTATGGTTGTTTATGGCCTGTCTGACCAGGCTGGTGCAAGCTGGATAGCCTGCTAACTTTAGTAGAGGAAAATAAAGGAGAGAAACAGAAGCAAAACATCTGTTAGGTTGTTAAACCACTGGAGACAAGTTGGTGAGTAAAGACATTTGTTTGATGCAGATTTCTGACACTCGCAAGTAAACAGCTGTACTGTAGTAGTGCAAATGTTACCCATATAGCAATAACAATTTTTTTAAGGGTAAAAAGGTCAAATATATCTATATATTATTATATAAAGGCCCTAATACAATTCTATAGAATTGTGAATAATTGAATAATGTTATGTTTTATGATGACATTTCAGCAACATACTTAAGAAATGCTGCCATATGTTAGGGCAGTGTTAACTGTTCAAGTGATGTTGATGTAGTTTTATGTCTACAAATGATAAATACAAACCAAGTTTCATGTTTTGCAGATAAAATCTTCATTAAAAAGCAACTAGAAGGTATAGTTGTAAAATCCATTAAATTAACTAAACAGTAGGGTAAAATACTAGTACTTTGAATTTACAAGTACACTACTTGAATAAATATTCTTATTCTTACGAATACCTTCAACCAGCAGGTAATTTCTGAGACTGAAAAGGGCTATGTTAGAGGAAAATGCAATAAATAAGGAAAGAGACGAGAATTTCCAGTTTTAGAACACAAATACATCCATTTTAATTTGAGAAAATACAAAAAGAAACCATGTACAATCTATGTACAAACTTTTTGTACAAGACAGTATATTTATCAGCAGATTATATTTGACAGAGTCAGGTAGATCAACTCAGCACCATCAAATAATCGATTTGTCCATCATATCAAGAACACATCCAAACTAATTAGACTGCTATGTCAAACTCCTGTTTGCTGCAATGACAATGTGCCAACAAATCCTATCTGTGATACGTAAGAGCAATGTCCTGAATTCTTCCTGAACTGATAGGCAGCCAAAAAGATTAACAAAAATTGCAACTTTTCTTTAAAAAAAAATTGCTGAATGCAATTTTAATGTATTATTAAGACTTGAGACCCACCTCCCATCCCCATAAGTATTATATATTCTATTATATCTAGTACAATTCCCAGCAAATAAGTTATTATATCCATCCTTTACAGCAAAAAATAGATTAACAAAAATAATGCAACATACTGTAACAGTAACGTATGACGCATCATAGTCTTTGATTTGTTCAGTGGATGACAACAACACATCTGATGTTACAGGCATGGGCCTCTATGTGCATCTTTCAGTCATCCATATCTAACTACACAACACGACATAGTCTGATAACCTGTAACCAAGTACACGACAGAGACGTGTGTGGTTTAATGACCAGGGCTGGTATCTAACTGCCCCAGTTGCCCCTTCGGCCACCTTAATGCCACTTTTCGCAATAGTGGGACTTAATATGGGCCCTCCTCTTGACCTTCTGCACTGCCTGGCACTATACTGGCATGGAGGCATTGATGGCTTGGATGTTCTCCATGTCAGTACAGACACTGTTCTCACAGTGGAAAACAAATGGACTTGGCTGCCTCAAGGCGAGCCTGTGTCCCTGAATGACTGAAGGATGCTTGCTCAACTAAACTCTTTTCATGGCACTTCAAAAAACACTCTAAGAACTTTAGAGGTATACACTGCAAAGACCTGAAACATCTAATAGAGACATATGACAAAGGTGTAGAAAGGAGAGAAATCTCAGTCCAGTGTTGTGGATAATGCCAGCCAAAATGAGTCGCACAATGAGGGTTCAGGTAGAAAAAGCACAGTAATCAAGTGTAATGAAAACAAATGGTGCATTACTTTGAGTTTATGTTAATGCCAGTTTGCAGCATGTACTGTTTTTCATATCTGGACAATGCTATGTTTAAGTTCCTCGAAAAAAATACTCTGTAAACAAATAAGAAGCAGTTGTGACAGATTCTGACAGATAATGACAAGCTGACAAAATGGAATGTAAACCCTGCAATAACACAAAGTAATAAAAACAGGAAAATTAAGGATGTTCTCTCTTTTGATAAGCTTTGCTGAATTGGTGCTACCTTCCATCTATGTGATGGCTGACAAACCAGATCAAATTCCGCCTGACTTTTCTTTGTGTCACATACAGTACTTCAACCAAACCTGCATTCTCAGAGAATTCAGGATCTTTCATTTGCAAAATACACATTTGTCTTTTTTTTTCTCAACATAACAATCAGTTTGTCGATTCTATGTATAATGAGTCATTGCCATTATCAAATATTAATAGTTCCTTAATTATTCAGGCTAGCAAGTATGCCGTTAACAACCCAATTATACATACATTTTACTCACATATTTTCTCAAAAGAAATCTATTTGCTACAAAGTGTGACAACGATGTAATCACAGTTCAAAAGTTCACTTCAGGACAATGTGTATGAGGCTTCAGTATAGTTGCACCACACCCAATAGACGGACATTGAAGCTCAGATCATTTTGTTTGAGAAAGAAAGGTGGTCTATATAATGGGTTGAATCTACACAAACATATTAAGCACAATATTAGTTCTTTTTCCATATTCCAAAATTGTTTTTTTTGTTTTTTTATAATTACTTTCCCTTTACAGTCTATAGAGGAGAATCACTGCAATTATCAGACAGCGACTCCCTGTCATATTTGAAGTCATATGTTGTGGAAAACAACAGCACACTGTGCTGTAGTGTATGCGCTCTCCTTCCACACTAGGGACCTAATTTAGGTCAAACACATCTAATGAAGGTCATTCAGTTCTGGCTTGCACACAGAGAGAGCGACTCTATGATCTTGTCATTATTATTACCACTCTGATCTGCTCTCCATCTAAATACAGTTCCCGCCCCAACACATAATTCCTGTACACCTATTGTTCTGTCTGCGTGCTCACAGCAAGGGATGCTTAGTAGTAGACACATTATTTAGTAGATGCTGCTCATCTGTGCAACTAAAAGAGGCTTCAGATGAGCTGTAATTTATTTCTACAAGCACTCAACAGAACTGAGCTGCCAAGGCTGAAGATGGTGATTTCACACTGCAAGCTAGTCTAAGCTTTATGCGCTCCAGCGTGATAACAGTTTGTTAAAGAGGGGGCAGGGGGGTAAAATCATCTTTTGTTTTAGTATGATGTGAAATAAATGGTGATAATATAGTCAAACAGAAAATCCTTTGATATGTAGTTGTAATCAAAGATGAAGTCTTTTAATCTCCTACAGTAGAGAACTTTTCACTTGATTCTTTTCTAGAAAAATAAGTACAAATTGATTATGTTCATGGATACAAAATAATTATGTTTAAATGTATAAATCCAAACACATACTTGTATGAAGTTCATGTATCAGAAGTACAAGGCTACCACCTCAATTGGCCATCTCTACCACAGCTGGATTTGGATCTATTCGTGCCTAATCATGAGCAAAACACTTTCGCTGCACGCAGGCTGACATATAGAACACTAGTTCCTCGGTAGTGTCCTATTTGCAGTCTGTGGCATCATTGTATTTTGACCCAACTATGTTTGAGCATTTCCTCTGCTTAGAGGACCGAGCAAAGCAGCTTGAACTCCTGAGAGTTTTTGAGGCGTATGACATCTGGATTGGCAACAGAGAACATCCAAGCTCTTTACTGCCTCTGTGCCAACCCTGTGCCAGGCAGTTGCTCCGATCAAAGGAGGACCCATTGATGCCCACTTTTATGCAATATGTGGCATTTCTTTCCTCAGACGTGAAACTTTTTGTTAACAGACAAAACATTCAGAAAATACACCACTCTTCTTTGTGATCCCAATTCTGCCGCAGATATGGCGGCAAAGCGTTAGCGGTGGGCCCACGGCTGCTGCTGCTCGGCTCAATCATAGTTTGGGATTTTGATTTACTTAATGTTTCTGTTAGATCCAAATCCTCTAGATTATTCTACTGTTTCTTTTCTACCATGGCTTTCACTTTTTGAGCTAAGATCCCTCATGCTTTTCCGTCAAAGGTGCACCATCACATACAAGCTGATGGAGGAGAAGGAGGGAGGGGGTGTTGACGGCATTGATCAGTGCAACACCAGAAGGATGAGTGGCTGTGATGCACACACACACATACATAATTATACACACACACACACACACATACACACAGCATGTACATAAATGCTCCTGAACGCATGAAGGACAGTGCAGGCTGTTTTTCGTCCTCCTCATGTATTCAGGTGGATCAACTGCACTGTTTCTGTCATAGAGGGGGCTCAGGCACATATCATGCGATAGGAGCTGAAACAGAGTCACAGGCTTGATGATCCGACGTATCAGCGAACGACATGTAGGTACAGGGTTCTCTTTCAGCCAGCAGTTGCCAACGCTGCACCGTTCTCTTGAGTTTTTTTAGACTACTGTTTTGCGAGATGATTTTTGTTCTGCAGGACTGGAATGCTCTCACTCAGCATGACGAGTCAACGTTGAAGTAGCAAACCATAAGCAATGGCATGATGTGTAACAACCTAAGAAGAAGATTAGTATACCTCCGAAGCCAAGCAGCCCTCCCTCCCTCCCTTCCTTCCTTCCTCCATTTATCTCCTCTGAGACGTTTTATTGGGGGTCGGGGTGGGTGGGGGGGTCTGATGGTTCCAGTTGTTCTGTCAAAAGAAACTTTTTCAGTTTTAGTGCAAATAGAACAGAAGCAGACAGGAGATATGAAGTTTGATGAACCCAGCTGGTTCAACATCTGGGCGGATCTTTGGGAGATGATACGATCAGTTTATCGCTGCAACCCTCATCCTCCAACAACCAGTCACCTTAGCCATGGAGTCTGGTCACACGAAGAGGTGAACTATTGCAAAGAATTACAGGAAGTACTTTTTTTTTTTGTCAACTCTTAAAATAATTCCAAAAAGTGCTAGGGGGGGAGGGGCTGTACAATCCTTATTTGATTGTCATTATGTACATCTCTATGGATACATTAATAAATAAAACGATGTCCAAGAGCATGGAAGTAACATTAAAGGTATACACATAGGAGGTCCCTTCCAGTTTGGGTTCCTGTCAAACCCTTGATTAGAAGAATGAGTGAAGATAAATGTGTCAGTCTTCAACATCCCTGTCGTCATCATCATCATCATTATCCTCCTCATCCTCATCCTCATCCTCATCCTCATCATCATCCCTCCTCCACTGGTGATCTCTTCCCGTCTCTTTTAAAAGAGCATACAGATGTCTGGTGAGTCGGCGAGAAAACCTGGTGTTCAGCATTCATCTTCAACTTCTCTGATTGGTGGAATCAGACTACTAGTGGATTTGTATTGGTTGACTTGGTTGGCCATGTGAGTGCTCATGGGCTTGATCTGAATGTTCCGTGGGTAGGCATTTTCTGGTTCATCTGTAAACCATTTCTTTTCTGAAGAGGACAAGGTGAGAGAGGAAGAAGAAAAAAAAGGTGCAGAGTTAGTTTGTAAAAGTATGTAACAGTGGATTATTCACAACCAAACTGCCTCAGTTTAAGTGGTAAATTTGCATGGCATTCATTGTGATTAGCATCAAACCGTGAGGCCGGATATGAGTTTGTTCTGGTGCAGTGAGCCAATTTTTACATGGTCATAGTGGCCCTGTCTATAGTGTACATGGAGAAATAACTTGATTTTAATTTTAAAGCACAAAACTAAAGTGTTGCAAAGTCGGTTCACCCAAATTACAAAAAACAAAAACATGGTTTCATAATTTCCTCTGCTTGTTTTGGATCAATTTACAGATTTTGAGCTGAACTACACAGTGCATTTGAAAACTGTCAGTGTGAGGACAAATGTATTAAAAAAGAAAAGCTAAATTATCACAATGACATATAGTAAGAATTCAAAGCTGTGTCCCCTCGAGACATTTCTACACCTTAATTAGATCCACCACCTGTCTGTATATAAGGTCTCACAGCTGACAGAGCATATCAGAGTAACAGCCAAGCCATCAGGTGGAGGGAGATTCCTGCAGAGCTCAGAGACAGGATCATATTGCCACAGATATTGGTAGGGCTACAACAACATTTCTGCAACACTTGAGAGCCCAGTGGCCTGCAGCATTCTTAAATGGAAGGAGTGTGGAACAACCAGGGCTCTTTCTATACGTGGCTATTTGGCCAAACTGAGCAATCAGGAGCAAGCATGAACCTAATGGTCACCTGGCTGAGTGCCAGAAATACTGTTAGGAGATGTGGGAAACTCCCACAATAACAACCAGTCTGAGCATCTTGTCTGGTTTCTTTCAGACATGATGCAACATGAGGCTTCATCAGACCAGAGGATCTTGTATCTCACAGTCTGGGAGTCCTGTAGGTGTTTTGGGTTTCCTTCTGGCCACTTTGCAAATGCTGCAGTGATGGGTGTCCTCCTGAAACTTTCCCACAAAAAATCTGCATGGCTGTTTACAACTTCAGTTAAGTCAGAAAATATATGTTTTGTAATTTGGGTGACCTGACATATTTCATAGTAAGTCTTACTCTCATGCTGACAGTCATTATGTGAGAGAGGAGATTTGAAAGATTTGGATATGTCATTTTGGAGAGGTTCTCTTCATGTTTAAGTATGCTATGAGAGCACTGTTTCTGAGGAGAGGGAAGGGTGTATGCCAGCTGTCAGAAGTTTGTAAACTCTCTCCCAGCACTTCACAGGCATCTGCAATGCCATTCAAGATGTCACTTCCTTTTGGGTGAAGTTGTAATATCAAATTTTAACTTTCCTATGTGGAGCAAACCGTGTGTGTGTGTGTGTGTGTGTGAGCGAGAGTGTGTGTGTGTGAGTGTGTGTGTGTGCATACGGGTGAATGTGTGTTCACGTACATGCAGGCTTCTTGCATGTGTGGAGATTCATTTGTGAGTGGGCTTATGTGTGTGTCAGCAAGCTTAAGGCTGCGGGGCCGTGTGTTACAGCACAGGCATTTGATGTGTAGAATTGTGCCTGAGGTGAAGCAAGATGTCTGCCATCTCTCTCCAGAGTCTGCTGCTGATACGGTGAACTTAGTGATGTCGCCTCAAACCACCATATCAGGTGCACAGGGTTACAAGAAGGAAACTTACAGGCTCATATCCCCCTTCAATTTAGACTTTAAATTGGTCACACCTCCCACTTTCTTGGTGTGACCGATGGCACAGGGCTGGACACACTTTCTTAAAGTTCTGTGAAGAAGTAAGCAATTTGGCTGCATCAGGGGGATTTGAATCAGCCTGACCTACATGTGAGCTACGATCTGGGTTCGCACAGGTGGGAAACATGTTGTGTTTTATTCTGATACTAATCAAATATTAAACTACTGTACTGCATAAATCTGACATCTCAAAGTATGCTACAGTCATCTGATGCATTCAGTAGGAGGGAAGATGCGCAAACACACAGACCTCTCACACAATGCAAACCATCTCAAGTTGAAATAAATCATAAAAAAGGCATGATAAATGACAGAAAGAAACAATGTGGGAAAAAAGGATTCTTCTGGAAGAAAAGAAAAGTCATATCATCAGAATAACTGAGGTAAAGGCACAAAGAAAGAAGGGAGGGGGGATTTCGTCTCAACCTCATGCAGTGTGAAGATGGTCCTGATCATGGCAGGGAGGAG
Organism: Trachurus trachurus; assembly: GCF_905171665.1. Lineage (NCBI taxonomy): Eukaryota > Metazoa > Chordata > Actinopteri > Carangiformes > Carangidae > Trachurus > Trachurus trachurus. The sequence continues at coordinate 15,177,129 of NC_139906.1, forward strand.
GCAGGAGCAGCAGCAGACATTTTGCTTTCCAGATGAAAGCAAAACTTAAACTGAGGCATGGTTTACTTAATATCTGAAGAACAGAAGAAAAAAAACAAACTCCCCTCGCCATAACAATGTCCACAGAGGACATAGTTATGATCAGAACCCCAGGTAAAGGTTGCTAAGTCATGCAGAATCGTTAACTTGCATACCTTGGCCCATTCTATTCATCCTTGTTGCACTTCAAAAAGAAAGGTAAGTAATCTACTGTAAGTGAGTAGTATTTACAGTCAATACACAACTGACAAGTGGCTACCAGTTCAACTAAGTTTGACATATTTTTACTACAGTATTTAGACTATATCATACATCTTAATTTTAAGATGTATTGAGGGCTTATCATCTAGCGTTTGATAATTCTCGTAACAAATCTGCATGCTTTTAGAATATGTCACGATTTCAAAATTCAGCCACTTTATTCTCCCAGATGAAACTTAAATTCAAACTGTAAATATGTATATATATATTTTGTTAGTATAAAACATATTGGTCAAATGTATTTCACCAAATTTGAAATAATTATATAATAAACAGAACAGGAAATAAGAGCCTGCTAAAGAGGGCTATCAACATGGTCATGCAATAAAAGCAGTACCGATGCACCATGAATAACAAAATATCAACATTGCTAATGGGGGATGAGCTTATGAGGAGGCAAATGTACTTTATAGTCAAAATCAACTACAGTATGTCAACCACAGTATCCATGATCCAGACGTACTGATCATGTGCACTAAATGTGCACAAATATGCAACAAACAACCAGCTATTTACTACACAAATATTAAGAGTTAGACACAAAACGACTAATATTAGGACAGATACAACAGGTAGACCAAACAACATACTGAGTGTGTTGTGGTGTATTGTGTCATTTCATTTGGCTGTGGATGAGGCCTTTACCTAATAGTACAGTAATTTCACTGTTTACAATACTGTAAATTTAATTTGTAAGAAAAAAAAGTCTTAGTATCCTGAGTGTAATAAATGAGCCCAGCGTGCTACAGAGCGGGCTGAATAAATTTGTTAATGTCATGTAATGATTGCTGTGATGTGAGTGAGGACCACATGCAGGTGATTATGAAGGAAACACACAAACACTGGGCATGGATGCAGAGCACAAGTCACGCAAACACACCACAAACACACAGTACACAGTATTTATCAGTGATTGTGTCACCAAAGTCTGCACACAAACACACACACACCTATAAATTACAAATCAGGTATAACACACTAAACATGCACATCAAAACTCTATAGAGGACACGTGAGCGCACGTACTTCTGTTTGTCGCGGGCTTCCCGGGTCTTACTGCTGCGGTTCTGCCGGTTGGAGGGCGGGATGGAGTGGACGGAGGAGCTCTTTTTGCTGGAGGAATGGGAGGAGTGGGAAGAGTGGGACAAGCTTGTCCGGGACTGGCCTGCATTGTGGTCGAACTGCATGAGGCAGAAGATCAGGTCTGTGGGAACCAGCTCAAACTCGTACGGTGGGTTTGTGATCACATATCTGCCCAGGAAATAAGTGATACAGAGAAGATTAAACCCTTTAAAAAATGTATATATTCAACACTATACACACACTTTAACACACAAATCTATATATATTATTGCATCAAAATGTTGATATCCTGCAGAGCGAAGGCAGTAATTGTACCGTTTTGTACACGGGCTTGGTGCATTGAGATGAGCGTCTCTTAATCTGTAGATTCCAAAACACAGCATGTTGTACGTCTTCAGCGCTTTACAGAATAAATCCCCATAGCAGCCGCCATCCTGGTGAACAACGGAACAAAGACACTGTGAGTGTGTGTTAGGTCAGCCTGATGATCTGGCGCAGTGGCAGAGAGCGTAATTCTCTGTAAAGTTCTAGTGTAAATTCAATGTTCTGCTTTGCTGAGGGTGTTTTCCTTGCAAGTGAATAGCATTTGTTGGCCGTGCAGACTGTAACAGTCAGCAGTGTTTTCAAATTGTGCCACAATTCATCCAAGAAAAAAACAAAATTACTTCAGTATTGGAAGTTCTGTATAACAATGACAAAAAACTGTAAAAACAAGGTTGGAACCAATTAAACTTGGAATTTCCTTGGTGGTACGCATTGTTCTCTTCCCTCTCCACCCACTAAGGCCTGCTTTGCGTGATCACTGTTCTTCACATCGAATTAAGGACCGTGAGGAGCGGAGGTGGCCAGATGTGTGCTGCTGGCTAGTGCCAAAACGTGTCATCTCTGCTTAAACATCCACTTACCCCCAAGTCGGCAAATGGCCCGTCGTAGAGGGCTAGCTGAGCGACGCGACACCTGTCTCTGTTGGCCAGTGTCTGCGGCGTGCTGTAACCTCCTCTGAGAGCGTTCTCCTCAGCCAGCAGAGCCTCCAGCTCTGGTGTGGCTCCCCCTGTGACTAGCGTTCGAATCAGTGTGAGGATGTTATCATTGAAGTACGTCTGGGGAGGAGAAAGAGGAGATATCTGTAAGCAGATGCCATTAGACTCTGGGAGGTGGCGGATGCGGAAAGACGGCAAAGCCCCTATTACGTCGATCCTTGACCTGTCTCTTCATATAACACTGACTAGGAGATGAGGAGACAGGCAATGGGAAACTATATATTTGTGCACCATTCATCTGATGTGGTCCGTGTTTGGGAGGCGAATGGAAAATTCTTTGTGGTGTGGACAATATTGATAAATGAGAGTGAATTATTCACAGATGTCATCATTTATAGTTTCCCCTTTATACAAAAAAAGAAGATCCCTATGAAAACTGTTGATAGCTTTATCCTACATCACAAGGACAATTCATTTTCTAAAGCTTTAAGCACAAAAATGAAATCCCATTCACCTCCATTATTTTGGTGGTAGAAGCTGGTGAACCAACAAATACACTGTTTGAATTGTATAAATTCATAAGATTTGAGCGGGTAAATGTTGATAACCACAGCACATTTGGGCCCTTCCTGTTCTATAAAAAACAGCAGTACTTGAACACAGCACTGCTCCTTCCTCTGTGAACACTCTGTATGATGTCTGCCTTCCCTTCTGAAACAACGATTTGACTGCGCTCTGCGGGTGTCAGGTTCTCTTGTCCTTCAAGCCGATCAGGACCTGCTTTTGCAGCGTGTGAAGACAGCCCATGTCACTCGGCAATCGGGCCAGAGTGGCAGCTCCTCTCCCCGGGCCCCTGACAGGCCTGCAGAGCCTCATGATGGATGAGCACTGTCCATTAGCTGGGTTCACCTCTGACCAGTGCCAGACTACAGCTGAGGCCTGCTCTACTCCCTGCTCAGCTCAGCTCTGCACGCCCCTCTAACCCCTCACTCACTGAGAGGGCTGCTGGAATTAAGCCATCACAGCCCCAAAGGGAAAAACACAGTTGGTCATGAGAGTAGGAGGAAGAGGAGGAGGGGAGTGAATGAGGATGAGGTGTAGAGGAGGATTTTTCCCCCTCCCTACTCCTTTATCTCGTTCCCTGTGCTGTGATGACATTGTCAAAAGATGAAAGAGTGTTTCTTTGGCCTGTTCCAGCCAACCTTGTGTCATCGCCATTACGCTAACCTTCAACACTTACTTCGTTAAAAGATCTAATAAGGCTCTTGAAAGTTGAATTCATAACACTTAAGGTGAGGAGTGACGCCAACAATTTCCCTTTTGATGTCAGCCGAGCTGGCAGGCATGTGTGATCAATGTACTGTAACATTTCATTTACCAACTTCTGCCTACTTAAAATGCTAAAACACTGCTACTGAAACCAGTCGATAAATTTAACCCATTTTTCTCTACTGAGGGAGTAGGTTTTTCATCTACACTTGCTCTAAGGTCTTAATAGTCCAGAGATCGTCTTCTCTTTCATGGAAACTATGTTTGGAAAAAAAACACATAAAACTATAAGCCTCAGTACATGGAGACAGGTGAAATAACAGAATTATTTATCAAATAGCACAGTCATGACCACCAGTGAAGTAAAGGTTTTCTCAGGTCCATCTTTCCAGTCTGACTCACTTCACACGTGCTCCTCTTCTTCATCCTGCAGTTTCTACCAGTGCAACAATATGCAATTGTTACCCAATGGGTGTAGCATCTCCATGTATTTAGTTTGAAACTTCTCTCCACTTTCTCTTTCTTAAACTCAGAGTGTTACTCTCCTGTAGCATCTAAACTGAAATGGGCCCTGGAGTAATAATGAGAAAACGACAATTATACAAAGAGGAAGTAAAACGTGTTATTCTGAGCGAGTGGTTTTGAAAAAAACAACCCCCGAACGCAGGGAGTGAAGAGTGCGCCTGAAAACTCACCGCACTCATCAGGGAGTCGAGCACACTGACAGCGAAGGCGGTGCCGCAGGCGAACGGCTGAGTGAGGTACAGCTCTGTGTCTGGGTCATCATCATCATCTTGGTCCAGGAACTGAACGTTTGAGTCGTTCACTGAGAGGAGGGGGTGAAAACACATCTGACTTAGAGACAGGCACCGTGAAGAGGAAGGAGTCAAGACACACACACTGACACCAACACACCTGAGAGTTTAGAGTGGGTTTTTTTTTTTTTGTTAATTTATTTTTTAGTTTTGCTTGAGAAAAGATCTGGTAATCTAACAACACTTCTCAGGTATATAGGTATTGATGCAAAGTTCGATCTTACAATATAATGTAGCAGTAGATGTACATTATATTTTGCTTCTTCACTGCAAAAACTTTATTTCTTATCCAAACAATTAACATGATTTTTATTGACCCTATATCACTGCTAACTGAATAACCTCTCTTCACATTAAACATAAACTAAGCATGCTATCTAAAGGGGTGTTTCTCTGTCCATGTACCGGATAATTGTTGGGAAGGTGAAAAAAGTATTTATATAAAATATATTTACATAACAATATTTTAAGTAGCTTGATTATTAAATTCACTATTATATCACATGCGGGGTGCATTTCATACATCTAGACAAACCACAATTTTAGGAGAAAATATTTAATTGTATTATGCACACACAGTGATAACCATTGTAGAAGTCTCCAGAATTGAATCAGTCTCACATCTGTTCTGCATTAGTTCCTCAGTAGCCCCTGTAGCTCGATCTGTTTTTAAATTACTGCAAAATACTACAGTACATTTATTGCATTACATGTAGCACATTCAAAATGAGAAATTCTTACTCAAGGTATATCCGCCTTTCTGTTTATTGTGGCTTCAGCAAAGAATAAAATAAGCATATTTGATCAGGAGAAAACAGCATAAAATGTTTTCGGTAAATATGGTAAAAAGCGAGACTTCAACAATGGCTACCATGTCACATGAAAAAAACATGCACTTATAAAATCATGCTTGTCTTTTAGAGTTTTCCTTGATGAATGTGTCTATCACATCATCTCAAATATTTACCTGTACCCTGTAAGTCAAGTTAAAGCCAGGTAACAATACACTTATTTTTGCTTACAACTGATAATGAGTCAGTTCTACTAAATGAAGAAAAATGAGATAACAAGCATATATATATTTTTTTGCCTTTCATGTATGGTGTAATTGGTAGAATAAGAAATGTCCAGTCCTCCCTACTCTGTGTGTGTTTTTCCTTAACATTGTGTGTCTAGCAGCAGTGGGCACTGATGGGCCTATAAACAAAAATTACTTTAAAAAAACAAGCATCAGGCAAGTTTTTGTTTGACTCCACCGATATCTGAGCTTCAGAGATATGGTCTGGAGGAGAAAAAAAGAAACTTGAAAATGAATTTAAAAAATAAATAAACAGCTTAAAAGATTGTTTGATCTTAAGTTTTTTGTTTTTGAAATCTGATTTCTTCCCAGGCTTCCTGTGCGCTGTGGAACAGAAATGTCAGTCAAAGAGACAAGGGGCTGATGCAAACGGGCCTGGGCCAAAAAGAGTGAATTGGGGGGTTGTGTGTGTTTGTGGGGGGGGGGGGGGGGGGGGGGGTTGGAAATGTATGTGTGTGAGTGTGTGCATGTGTGTGATGCGTGTGTGTTTGGAGGAGGAGGGAAGGGGTGGGAGACAGGGTGTTGGGGGGGTGAGTTGCAATGAAAACAGCCACAAGGACAGACTGAGCATGATCAAAGGCCTAGTGATGCTCTGCAAACGCAACTGGAGGAAAAAAAAAATACCCCAAAAAGAAAAAAAAAATCATTAAAAAGGGGCCAAAACAAGACAGTCAATTTCAACCAGAACGAAGAATAAAAATGTGTTCAAAGTGAAGCCATGGGAGCAGCGAGGGCCTTGACTGCAGCCAGATAAATCAAGACAAGCTGATGAGGAGCAGAGCGGTGGAGCGAGGGAACGAACGGCAGCAGAGGACAAAGGCTCAGCTTACCCAGCTCTGTTATCATTTCTATGTTGGTTCCACTTTTTTTTTCCTGACTGAGTGAAACCAATGGCAGTAGTTTGCCAGGTTTAGCTAATGGTGATGAGACAGCGCAGAGAGGAGGAGAAATGGCGTCGTTATTGAAACTGTTTCAAAGACTGCAATAAAGGCTTCCGCTGTCTCAGACTAGTCGTGTCAACTGCGGAATTAGTCCGAGACATTCATGGTTGTCCGGTATCTAAAAGTAAAGCGCCCTGGATTAGAGTGCACAGCAGACACAAAGCCGGAGCTGTCACTGTGCTATACCTCCACCACAACAATAAATTATTTCATGGTAAGACAGTGAAAGGGATAAACAAGGTCTTATCCATAAACACACCTACTTTGCACGCCACGCAAACAAAATCGATCATGCAACTCAGATGAGGCGTGTTTTTATGTTTCAACTTGACTTTAATCTGCTCCTGGCACTATAAACTGAACATATGACAATGTAATTACAGAATATGGTTCCAGTGAGACATGCAGCCACTCTCCTCTCTCCATGCTCTTGCTCCTTCCTTTCCTAAAGGACAATGTTATCACATCTAGTGTTGCTGTGGCTGTGAAATTCGTTAGCCAAGAGCGAGCAGAGGCACAACACCGGAGCCTCTAGTGTTTGAGTCCAGGCCAGGAGCCACTGACTCCAGTATGGAAAGCATCTAGTTTTGATGATTGCGTATGCAGTCGGTGGTCTAATAGGAGAGGCCCTTTGCAGGTAATGGCTGGCCTGGTTACAAGTAACATTAGGTAGCTCCTTTCTCTTTCTGGCCTTTTCTTAGCTGGTCTCATGCTCCATTGCTCCCTAATTGGGTCAGGGGAGACAGAGTAGCCAGTCTCTGGTGCTTTAGAAGGCCCCTCAGAGATCTGAAAGTTTCATGAGTCCCCACCACCAGTGGGAATACAGCCACTGCCATTGTTATTAATAAATGGACCCATTTTGCAACCAAGGCAGTTTTTTTCCCTCAACCTTTTCACTCTCTTTCCTTTCTCCCTCTCTCACCCTCTCCGTCAGGCCAGGTTTCTCTTGTGCATTAGAGGACAAATTGCATGAGATGCAGACGCGGCCCTAAAAATGCCCGCCTGACATCTTCAAGTGACAGTGGTCCACATTGTCTTCAAAGCAGAGATGTGCTCTTGGCCTTACAAGCTAACATTATCACCAATCGACAAAATCCAGCCAGATCCAATAACTGACATACGAATATGAACTTGAGTTGGGCAAAGCTATACCGACAACATGAACGGGAACAAAAATTCCACACCACGCATTCCTCAAGTCCAATTGACCTTGAATGAGTTGGAACTTTTGGTAGCAGCATGATGTTTAAGTCTTGGATTATCAGCTCTATGTGTCTATGTCTGCAAATGAAAAATGAGATGCTCTTACTGTAAGTTATTGGGTATGACATGCGATATTTGCATTCAAGGTGGGTGGAATCAGCTTTACCTAGTTCTGTGATGATGGGGATGTTGGATCCGGTGGTGACGGAAGCCTGACGCACAAAGCCATGTACTGGACTGCTGTCTGGAGATGACCTGTCCATTCCAGGAGGCGTGAAACCTGAACACCATGGGAAATAAAGAGGAACAAAGACAACCGGATGTCAGTAAGAAATTGCCTCTGCCCTACAAACACAGATGGCAGTAGCTACTAACATTAAAGGACTTGGAATTCTCAGATAGGAGGGTTATAATGTCTTCCTTTCATGATTTTTGGCTCATTATTTTTCCCAGAAAAAATCATTAGAACATGAATGTGCCTTTGGCTGCATCTGTGCAACTCTATCTGTCTTCCTGCCTGTTCATACACTGTGAATATTTATGATGAAATCAATTTAATTAAATAATTCACAATAGAACACATTTAAATAATGTATAAAGAATAGCCATGGCAGACAATTTAGCTACAGATGTCACTGGTCTGCGACATGTAGTTTTTAAGAAATTATATATTTCTATGGCATAAAATGACTGTATGGCAAAATAGGTATTAAAAAGTTGGACCCCAGCCTTAACTCTAACTTACAGGAAAAAAAGGAAAAGTTGTCACTGCTTTTGGGGCTTTGTTGGGCAGTATTGTTGACTGCATTATCTTCTGCATGAAGAAAAATAATGTCCAAGCTAAAAATGTGCATCTCATGTAAGTGTGCCTTTCCACGGAAGTATCATACGCATAAGGGCATAGCCTGGAACTCTGTATCAACACCATTATACATAGTGCATGTCAGCCCAGTCAGCATGAATTTGTTGATGTGCATTTTCTGTGTCATTCAAATGTGTGGATTGACAGAAAAAAACAGAGGAAAAGGAGGAGGGGGAGATGGCTAAGTGAACAAGGCATCTGCCTAAAAACTGCAATATGGATACCGTGCTTTTAAGGGTCAGCTAAGACATATTTAGCATTCACGTCCCTCCATCAACGGACAGGCATAAATTTTATATGTTGTTCATTTTGTTACGATAAAATTGGTGAAGTGGATCCTGAAAACCTTTTATCGGAAATGGCGTGGCTCAGAACCATGAAACACAAGTGCAAGTGACAGGACTATGAATTCACATGACTTCACATTTTTGCATTTCCTCAAAGTGACAAGTAAACACCTTAAATCTGTAATGCTATATGCATAATGCATCAACTGTGTTTTGACATCCATCATTTAGTGCTGACTACAGCAAAATACCAGCTTATAGTGCCACCACCAAGGAAACATAATGCAGGGAATATATTCAGGTCACAAAGTTTTTTAAAGGATTGCAAATTCTCCATGTGTATGTATTTGTATGCGTGTGTGTATTTGTATGTGTGTGTGCGTATATGTGTGTGTGCCTTCCCTGTCAGGAAACTCAATGAGCTGCTTACATTACAAAAGAGATCTTCCAGCCCTTTGCAACAGAGAAGACACCAAATGGTTTACTACACAGCAGGAAGCACACACTGAACTGAAGCATGGATAATCATAACTCTTGTTATACCAATTATTGAACTTGGAAATAGCAGAGGTTTGACACTATGAGTCAACCGGGGAGCACAAGCTCAGACAGTGAAAACATCATTTTGTCGATGTCCATAAAGGATGAGGTTTACTCCACCGGAGAGTGACAGTCAGTGTTTGGATACTCTGCTCTTACTGTATCATAGTGAACACGGAGGCGGCGTGGATCAGTAGGAGAGCAGCTTCCGTTCCACGCCGTGTGTAAAGCAGAAAGTGATTGTTGGCGAGAACAGGGATACACAAGGCCTACTGCTGAGCTGCTTTCAAAGCCTGTTAGCTCACAAACAGCTCAAAAGTTGCAATGTGAGCTAGTGAGCTCCAAACAGAGGACTGTATGTCTCTCAAAGACAGAACCAGAGCACTGCGAAACTTAAACACCTTTCATCGTCAACTTCATTATATTCTTCTTTAACCCTTAACCTAACCATTCCAACATGAGGGGTGTATGACAAAACACTTGTTACTCTCTTTATACCATTAAACATTAAGTCCTTGGGCAAAAAAAATGCTAATTATGCTGTGTGCATCCTCATCATTAATTATTTATTCTATTATTTTTTCCATTTGGGCTTTCATTATCTATTTACTGTAACATTTTTATAAACTAAGTCATCATTTATTTCTCAAAGAGTTTGAAAGGCAGCCTGATCAGACACACCGTCTCCTCCTCTGGCTGCTGCTACTGCGAGGCTGTAACCTCGTCTGTTCAGCTACAGTGTACAATAGACAAGTGAGATCTAGGTTACATACCCCCTTATCCCTGTAGCCCCCCGGGCACAGCTATGCTCTGCGGTTGACTACATGCTACAGCAGCCGTGAGAAGCTCTCCCCCAGGAAAGCACATGTTTATTTATTCATTTGCACCTTCTTGTTTTAAATTCCACAGACAGCGTCTGAATGGGAGCATTCAGGGAGGAAGGAATCCCCAAAGCAATACCTATGATACAATTGCAGTGTTTGGATATGTGCGTATGCTTCCTTGTCTATGCATGATTGCATGTCACTGTGGAGTGTATGTGTGTTTTCTAAAGTGAAGTATTTATAACTGAAATGGTTGGTTGATGTAAGACCCAATTATTGATGACAATAGGCTCCATCCATCGACCTTGGGAGAGGATATAGGCTAGTGGGCTTCATAGTGAGGTGGCTTTCTGTGAATACGGCTCCCCAGAGCGGCACGCTCTCAGATTTACCCCTGCTTATTGTTCCTCGGTGGCACCGCTATCGACAGCACATCATTCACTCAAGGCTGGAGAAATAACAGCATTGGCATTCTCCTAAAACATGTGGAAGTGCTCTGCACTAAAAGTAATGGCCTCTTGGACCTTCAACTTTGATTTGTATTTACAACAGTCAGTGTGGTGGCACTAAATAGTACTGAGCTCGAAGCATGTCATGCCTTTCAAGCTAATCATAAACTGAGGATTACCTGTTTGTGGATGTGCATGGATGGATCGCGCTGGCGTGAATGTCTGTTTGTGTGTTACGTGCACAAACACATATGCGCAGCCATTTAAACAGGGAGGTGTGTGCGTGCATGTGTCGCTGTTTTGTTGTGACTAATGAGGAGCAGCTGAATTGGCCTGCCTGGTGATTTGTACTAGCTGCTTAATGATGATGAGGCCTGATGGGATGCCAGGTTCGTGTGTTTGTCTGCAAACATCAACAATCTGTTCCAGACGATCTGCCAGACACCAGATCAGGGGGAACAACATCAAATGACACAGTCATGTTGATTACATCATTAAAAAGTATTATCAAGGAGGTTTAGCAGCATGTAATTACCAGGGAGAAGCTTGAAATCATCAGAAAATTACGTGGAGTAAACACTCTTCAAAGACTTGATGAAACATGTGCACACGTCTTCAGGATTTACAGTAAAGTCCGTTTGCAGATGTCATTTGCTACAGTATGAACTCGAGTATTTCAATTAATAGCAATTTGCAGACTCTGTTCTTGACAGTTACCCACCACCCACCACCCTCCTCTCCTCCTTTCCATCTTTGACTACTGTCTTCCCTCCCTGCCACAACCTGTCCCCTTTGGGCAGCAGTGCACATGGAGTCTAATAGGACGATCCTTACCTTGGGAATTAGCCTGTAAGAGCCCGATGCTGTCATCAAACTGCATAGATTTGATGTTGAGTGATGCCAAGATGCATTCCTTATCCTGCAGTGAAGCGTCTTCGATATTGTTCTGATTGGCTGACAGTATTACACACATGTCGCAGAGGTTGATGTTGACAGCCCTTAAATCTGCCCGACTTAATGGTGTACCCTTCAGGGTGAGGAGAACAGAAAGAGAGAGCAAGACAGAGAGGGAGAAGGCAAAACGCAGAGAACAGACAGACATTGGGGAGAGAAAAACAAATTTAAGAAGTGAGCAGAGTGGAGCTTTGGGAAATTAGCTAACAAGTATTCTTGTTTTGAGGCGATGACATTCCACTGATCTAACCGGGCACTGGAGAATCAGAGACATGGACTAATCTAAAGGCTAGCCTGCGCTGAGGGCTGTGTTTGGGATTCTCCTCTGATCATCAGTCAAGCCAGGCCTAACAAGCTCTAAGGCAGCGAGCCACGCCATCTGTGACGGGCACTGCAGCTGTAACACACATAAACTCCATTTTGGATATGCAGGATGTGTCACTGCTCTGGATGAAGGGGGCTGACTGAACTCTCGCAGAGTGATCATTCAATTGAGTAATGTGTGATCAAATCGAACTGACAATCCCTCTCAGTATTTCAATGTGCATGCAACTCGAAATGTCAACGCCTCGTTAGCTGAAGAGAGATTCTGGTTAAGAATCGGCAGAGAGCTGGTGCACTCACAGGTAAGATGGAGACCTTGGGGAAGTTGTGTAAAGTTTCCCACTCTCTTCGCAGGTAATCCAAGGAACCCACAAAGACTATTGGCTTCAACTCGTGGTAATGGAAGTTACTGGCTCTTAAAGGCATCACCAAGTTTCGCAGCCCCACTAAAGCGGACGTGACATCCCCAAATATACAGACCACTACATGGCCGCTCAGCACTGTCATGGAGGCTTCACTCCGGGTCTGCAGGGAACAGAGGGACACAGGGGGAGGGGGGAGGGAGAGCAAAGAGAGGGGATTAGAAGGAGTGCAGACAGAGAGGAGAGGAGAAGACACACAGAGACAAACACAGATCCACAGAACAGAAATGGGTACTGTTAACAGAAAACTGGGTAATAATGTGCATGAAGTAACAAAGTCTAGTTTTAGCAGCCTTCAGAAGTGTCTTATAAACTGTTATAAACCCATGTTAAATAGTTTGTTAACCAAGTATTCAGTTAAAACAAACATATCCACCATTAAATCATTCTACTGACAGGCTGTGACATTTACATAAAAGATTTGGTTAACTACTATTCTGTTTATAAGCAGTTTATTGGATAATCAGAAATAGGATTTTACAGAACAAAAACAAAACGTGTGTTTTTCCAAAGGGCAGTTGATTCAATCAGGCTGAGAAATGAAATGCAGTTTGTAAGATTTTAGGCGCATACAGTATGTATGAATAGCACCCTGTCATAAATCAGAGAGGTATAAACAAAGCTTCTTGAATTGTATGAAGTTTGTGTCAAAAAAAAAAGAACAATGCAGCGCTCTGCTTTCAAGATCTGTCGCCCAGCATGCCAGCTTGATGTGCATTTTATTGAGACTTTGGGTGTACGTTAAATAAACTAAACACTACTATGATAGCATCTGGTTTTGAAACTAAAACTGTGTCTTTGTTTATTGGACACATGAGGTAGAATAAGAACATCAAGGAGCAACTGCTGCAAACTGGCTCTTACTCTCAGTTGGTTGCCTAATCTGGTGGATTTCACATTTCTAAATATCTTCTCATCTAGAACATTTTTTGGTGACCCAACAAATGCAGGAATTTTCTTCAGCCTCCCATAAATTAAGTAACAATCACAATCTAAGTTAAATATTTCAAGAGCGAACAGGTCAGTGGTACTGTATATCAGTCGGACAAAAAAAACATTCAGTTGTATAGGTGAGTGTGCCTTCTGTTTTACATTTAATTTGGACAGGATTAACCCTGCCCAAACACATTACACACTAACCTAAATGCTTACAAACTGCCTTGTTAAAACATCTGAGCAAAACCATGCGTGGAGAGCTGAAATGCTGTTCACAGATCCTTGGAGGATATAAAAAAAACAATAAACTCACCTTGAAACAACAGAGAGGCATTGAGAGAAATTTCAATACATATTAGTATGTGATTGTGTTGCTACAATATTGAGGGGAAACCTTTGCTCCTGAGCATACTCACTTTCTTTATTTAAGTGTATTTCTATCATATGTTAGGAGATTGATGTGACAAAGCTCTCGTCCCACTCACCAGGATGACTTTTTCGATTTCCTTTGATGGGCACCAGTGAAACATCCCTGTCGAATCATACCTCTTCACGTTCATGTCCATGTTCTCAATTTGTTCATTTCCAGGAATGAGAAGGGGGTCGTGTCGACTGAGAAAACAGAATGACATATGCATGTTTGACCAGTTTATGGAATGGCCGCAGTCTTGTTGTTAAAGCGGTAAAAGATGTTTTTTTGATACAGGTCCGCCTTTTCAAACAACTTATTAAACGTCCATCATGTTCTCAAAGTGTTAAACTTTTTAACTGTAGCCCATAAATACCATATCATTCCTCCTTGTCCTTGATGTCAAGCTCTCAGAAAACTTAAAGACCCCGGTGCTTGTAGTGGTGCAGAGGAGAACAGCAAGACGTGAGTGCTACTGACTGAATGGCATGACAACACAAGGCCAATTACCAGCTTTTACCCTCTCTTCCAGTTCCTGACGCCATGCGGCGCAAATAGTAAACGCTCCAACAGGCTCACACCTTAAATATTTCAGGAATTTGCCCAATCACATTTTGCCTGATGGACATTAATGTTTCAACAGCATGTCACAACCAAACAGACTAATCCACAGCAGTGGGCTGCTGAGTTTTATCCGGTGTAACACTGACCATGAAAGGGCTCCTGTCAGTCCTGTTCTACTGCCTCTCCTGTTCATGCACTCATTCTACAAGACGCGTTCTCACAGTTTCTCTGAAGGAAATCCAGCAAATTTCATCCAAAATGCTGAGTCAAGATAACCTGCAAAAATGTACTGCTGTTCCAGCGTTAGGGTTGTTTGCTCAGCAGCAATGCAAATGTAATTTATTTACAATCCAACCCAAATAATAAAATCCTTGGTTGAAGCAGTACTATACCAACTCCAAAAACAGAGAACTGCGGAGAGACAGACATTTGAGTAATATGGGAGAAAACATCTCAAGAATTTGACATACATCTCTCTCAGTATCACTCTCTCTATCCTCTATCAACACTGTCATTCTCTGACAAGGCTTTGATGTCGTCTCTTCCTTCAGCCTGCATTTGGGTTGCATGCCAACGCAGGGAAAGTAAAAGTATAAAAAAAACAACGAAAAAAAACTGTCAATTAGCCACCTTCTCTCTCTACCTCTCTTTCCCCCTCTTCCCTCTATCAGTTAGTGCAGGTGATAATAACACTGACAGCATTTAGTGTTTTTACACTCAGCCTGAATCTTTCATCCAGAGCTGCGTGTCGCGCCAATCAACTCCACGGAGCCCCCATCACTTCAATCTGCTCAGCTCTGCTCGCCTCCACACGGGCTGACTGGCGCATGCAGGCGGGCTGCCGCTCCACCTCTCTCTGCCAAGACAGCTATCTTTCACAGAGCTGTCAACGGTGTGACTGGCAGCCTGTCACAGCCTCCACACACCTCCTCCTCCCTCTGCCTTCTCGCTGCCTCGGGTTGAACCTACCACAAGGCTCAGGGAGAGCAGACATGACGTCTGTGCCACAGTGCCACGCCCAAGGGATATCAGCTGCAGATGACATCTCCTGCGATTGGATGCATGTCGTCAGTCATGACCCATCAGAAAGGTTTGTGGAGATGGTGTTAATGCCATGGTGGCAATGCAGCTCGTTAGCACAGTGACACGTCGGCTTGGCGACTGGGAAATTAATAACACGGCTATGCTGGGGATAGGTCAGCTAGGATACAAACTGTGATTAAATGTCAGCCTTAGTGCTTATAAAATTCAACAAATAATTTAGAAATAAACTGAAACAATATTTAGTTATCTACTGTAAATTAAATCTGTGTACATTATTTAAGGAGTATTTGCTTCATTAAAATTCCCACGTTAAATTTCAAAATTAAATAAATGTATTTATGCTCAGATTGCAAGACAAATATTTCCCCCTTGCAAGAAAGTAGTATTTTATCAGATGCGCTTTTATATAGGACAAATATTTCTCTTACAGCATGTCTCACTCCAGTGTCTCACCCCCTCGCTTTCTTCCTCCCTCCCCTTAGTATATATTTCAAACAGAGTTGAGTTATTCCAGTGTATCACTCTGCAGTCACAAACTGGGGATGGGCGTGCTCCCCCAATCCCCCTCTGCCAGACTACGAAGGCAGCCTCTTGCTTTGAAAATTTTCCCCATCATGCAAACTGACAAAGGCATGCTTTTCAAAAGCCCACAGCCAATCTGTTGATCATTATTTATTTACAAAGGCCTTTGGGCTGCAAGTCCTGTAAAAATCATACTTGATACGTACGCTCGCTCTCTTGCCAGCTCTCTACTGTGTTTTCCCCCTCCTTGCTTGTAGAATAAAGCATCCCTAAGGCTACCTCAAACAATCACTTTTCATTGTGCATAAAATACACCTTGTAAAGCACAACTGTTTAATATATATGGTGTTATATGTTGGTGGGGGCAGCTGCGAAGGGGGGCTGTGGACTGTGATGGGTAATTTGATGTTTTGCTGAGGGCAAAGACTTAGAAAAAAATCTACACCTATAACAGAGGACCTGTCATCCCAGTACCCAAGAGCCAGCAGAATACAGAAGCACCCCTAAAGCAGAGAAAACTTTGACACCGCTTTGAAGCGTTTTCAAAACTGAGTAAATAACTCACAAGAATTATTATCACTGCGAGATCAAAGCAGAGATGCATATATTACATGGCAAACGGGGACCATCTCCTAAGCAAAAAAGGAAGAGAAGAAAAGGTTTTGTGCTTTAAGTTGGGCAAACTAAACAGCCTTTTAAACAAGCAGTTAGCTGGAAATATGCCAATGTCTACTTGTTTTTGTAGCGGTTTTTCCTCCCTCTGAGCAAGGGCATTTAAAATGATGCTCTGTTGCAAACTAGACTGAAGGGTATGACTCTGTGTTGGGCTAATGGTTTGGCAAGTGCGAAGGCTTATTAAGTGCTTGTTTTCTGCAGAACCGAGGGGGAGGCCGACAAGCACTGGACAAAATCACATAGGCATGCCAGTGTAGTAGGAGGAATGCTGCCTAAGGGAAGCAGGACCAACATACAAAGAGCTCCACTCGAATGTAAGGAAAATACACCACGGCACAAATAACAACTAAAAACAACCATATATACTGCACAAACACAGAAATAAAAAAGTTAAAACTACAGAAATTAAAGAGCATTTGGATCATACACTAAGTGACAGAAATTAAACATTCATGCACTAAATTCTACTGCACTGTAGGCTACTGCAGCTAGACCGTGTAGACACACAGTGACAAGTGTGTGTGTGCGTGACAAAAAAACACGCAGCTCCCTCTTTAGATTTTCCTACTGTAAAGTCATAAAGATGATGACCATAACACTCACTATCATTAAGAGACAAGCAGTGGAGCTATGAGTGTTCCTGTCCTGTTAGATCTCCAGCAGCACCATGCCTTTATCCTGCCGTCCCAGCGCGCACAGCTCGGCCTCCCTGTATTTTCCACACTGTCGTGTAGCGAACCCCGCCTCGCAGCCAGAGGAGCACAAAAACCTACCCCCTTTTATCTTTCAAAATCAATTAACAGCAATTTAATTCCACGGGACAGGATAAAAGGAAGGTAATATTTGAATTCATATTTGATTGTGATGATACATCTCGCATATGGCCTTAAGTACCAGAAACAGTACTCACAGGGGTTCCCACAATAGAGGAGTAGCCTGAGGGCAAAGTAACCATGCAGGTCCCTCTGATTGGTTGCTGGTGTCATTAGTGCCAGCATTGTTTAAGGAGTACATGTGGACCAGACCGGAGGAGGTGACAGCTGGGACTTTAAAGCCAGAGGAGTTTTCAAATGGCTCCTCACAGCAGCTTTTCATGACAGAAATATTATTTCAGCTCTATCATTAACAGCTGACAACATGCCATCCTAAACAGCCAGAGCCTAACAGGGCACTTCTCCTCTCTCTTTCTCTCACGTAGTTTCTTACCTCCTTCTTCTGCCATCCTTAATTTGCCCCCTCCCATCCATCCAAACTCCCACCATCTCACCACCAGCAGCATCTGCCTCTGAAGTATCTCACACGCATCCCTCCATCCTTTCCTCCCACCCTCCCTCCCCTTATCTGACTTCCTCTCACTCCCCACTTGAACGACGGAAAGAGAATAAAATCAACGTCTCTTACCTCATCATCTTGGGCGAGCAGTTGGGTGAGTTTCGCATCCCTCCGTTGCGCTGCTTTTTTTTGGGCGAGAGAGTTGATGGATGCTCGTCTTCAACTGCAAACACATGCACAGAATGTCAGAATAGTGACAGGTGGTTGGGAAAGTGCTGGACCTGACATGAAAATAATTAATTAAAAAAAAGCCAACAATCAATCAATCAATCATTGCAAACAAAAAAAACTGAACAGAGGAAAAGGAAAATTAATAATTCAGTGTCAAATTGAGAAAATATAGAGAAAGCATTAGTAACGGACAATGGTAAATCTGAGAAAGGCAGGAGAAAACCACGGAGAAAAACCAATTTATGACCTGAAAATGTCACAGAAGGCTCACATCCCAAAACCCCCATACTTCGGCTCTTCTAAGGTGCACTTTTACAGGGCTGTCAGTAACACACTACTGCATCTGTTCAGTAAACCTAGTAAATAGTGCAGGTGGTTGGACCACTAGCAGTCTGCATCAGAGTCACCATGCTTACCTACACCATTAATTGCCATGAGATGGTACAGACTGTCATTGTCAGTGGGGCACGGGCAAAAGCAATGACAATGAGATAAATAAAGGTTATGGAGATGGATCTTGAGAGGGTAGTTTTTATTGAGAAAACTACCTGAACCGCACCCCATCAGTCCAGTTTGTGCTAAAGCAACGGCTCATCTACAGGTCCTCCATGCCAAGAGATCATTTTGCACTCAGCGCACATCATGAAGGACAGGCCACGCTAACAGGGTGTGAATTAGTGGACTATGAATATCGAAAAGCAGCTAGTAAATGCACATCGCCCTGCAGTAGACGAAGGTCAGGACTAGTTTTAAAAGTTTAACAGGAAAGTAAATTATTTATTTCCGATTAAATATTCCATTTTTTGTGTTTGATGCCTCAGTTTTAAGTGTTTGTAGGACGCTGAGCTATAAGTCACAACAGAGATTATTTTGATCAGATTTAAGTTCAGTTTGCTGTCAGCTCTTCTTTGCTGTGTTGAGAAACAGTAAAAAACAAAAAACAAAAAAAAAACCTGTTTTTCAAACTTTGCGTAAGTCCCACTCAGACAGAGAGGACAACAAAGGGCAGCCGCAGTGAGGCCAGGCCCTATTGTCTGAAGATTTCAGTCAATGTAACAGTAGTCTGATCTTCACCACTGTCTGTGAGTTTCATGAGCGTTCAGACAGGCACCCAGATACTCTTATCCACTCTGCACTCTCTCAGCGCAAATGCCAAGTGCACCGTCACTTCAAACCTGTATTAGTCCTTTGGTTAGAAATCAATAACACAGCATGATATTAGTGCAAATCAATGTGCACGCCGCAAGCCGTGACTATTCCAAGCATGCGGAATTTCATTATTGTCTGAGCACCCATTCTAGGCTGTCACCTAATTCTGCTAATAAAAGATAAGAAATATGACTCTGCCTTCTGATAAAATGTCATTCTCTGACATTTCCTTTATGCAATTGGGCATTCGGAATAGCTAATATCACAAGCACTTTCCACTTTACAAATAATTCTCTCTCTAATTCTCTTTGAAAATACCACATCAGAAATATGCATTCCTTGCCATATTGTTTGACACACTCCTCCTGGTTTAAACTTAATTTGTTAACAGTGAAAACACAAAACTTCTCACTTACACACAATATCCCACAATAAATACTAATACTCTCCAGCCACAAGGTAATAAAAGCCTTTACAATATTTGATTAAAATCTTTCTTTTTCCTCTCCATATGTCAGTATCCTCACAGCTCACAAATCCTGCAGCACTTCTGGAAATATAAACTGATAAACAGCTCTTTTGAGTTAGTTCTAAAATCACAGCTTTTAGTGCTCCTCAGTTTGGAAGTCACCCAGACAGCAGCAGCTACTGCACTAGCAGGCAAATCTGTGCAAAGCAGCAGGGGCAACAACAGCAGCAGCTCCGGCAGAGTCAACTGTCATGCAGCAAACAAGACAAAATGACGGGACGGGACAGGCGGGGTTACAGACTGATGCATCCCGCTAAGGGGGCAACCTACAGTGCCTACTGTGACTGAGCAGCATGGCATTACTGGAGTGGTAGCGGTATTTCACCGGCAGACTGCGGGCCCGGTTCAGCCGGCTCTCAGCCAGGGATCTGGCCACCACGTCTCCTGGGCCTGAGATACTGAAGCGCAGTTTGGAGGGGTCAGCCCCAGGCCCTGGCCCCTTCGGGAGCAGGCTTCCTTTACGGTTATTAACAAGGGGGATGTTGATTGTGCCTGGGTTGACCAGGGGCTCCTTGTTGGGGTGCAGGGTGTTGGGAAGGAATGCGTTTGAGGTGATGGAGGTGGAGGCGCAGCCGGTGGTTTTAACTGATCGGTTTTGAAAAGATGGTCTAACTTCATCCATTACTGTCAAACAATGGAGAATAAAAAGTGTGAGAAAGCCTGTGTTGTTGCTAATAAATTAGTTAGTCAATATAATGTTAGACTTAAATTAACAAGTGTTAATGTTATTTTTTTTCACATTTTTTTATTTTTTATTTTTTTCTATTAGATTTCAGGGGAAATTGACATAATTCATAATTTCACTTTAGGATATTATCACGCCAAAACATGTTGGTAAATAAGACATGGGCTCACTAATTTGAAATAAATATGCAATAATTACTCAATAAACTGTATATGAATCAAACACTTGTTTCTGTTGAGGGAAAAAATGCACTTTTTAAAATTTGTTAAAGTGAAAAATTCCTGCTAATCCTTTATTTTTATTTTTATAAAACTGGTGTTGAACCTTCATTTTTATTTAACATCTCTTATCTACTTGGCATACGCTCTAAGTGAAATGTTCACAGTGACATTTACTTTGCATTTGTGACAAACATGAATTAATTAGAAGCCTCTGAGTTTTATTTCTCGGTTGTGCTTCACTTTCTGGTAGAACAAAGCAGAGACATGGCTTGGCTTAAGCCAGTCAAATCCAATCAGACACTGTGTCATTTCAAGCATAACATGTGGCACAGTGCTCCTATTTCAACAAATATTAGACTGTAAGAAATAATTGATAATATTACTAATTCAAAAATGCTCTAAACATTAAACATTTATGGGATACATTTGAAAATGTGGTTTAATTCCAGACTAAAAATGCAGTCAACCTATTTTTTTTTTTAACAGTATATTTACGGTTGATAATTTGTCAGAACTTTGGCAACAATCACAGTGTCCGGAGACAACCCACTGTGTCTGAGAGTAAATACACAGATGTACACCTGATGTTCACCCAACCATCCCACCAATCACACACACAAACACACACACACAATCCAACAGACTGCAGAGTTAACCTGTGTGTTTGTATGTTCTGAAGGGGTCATGGCACACTGCAGGAAGACAACAGAGGGAGATGAGTAAAATATCTGGTTGTAAAGTTGACTGGGAGAGGCGGAGCCCTTTTCTCCCCTTTGGTGGAAGGGTGGTTGGTTGGTTGTTTGGAGGAGAGAGCATGCTTGGGTGGCCCCGGGCGATAAACAGACGTTTATCCCAGCCGTCAGCTGCCTCCTTGATTTACGGGGCGCCACCGATAGCTCCTGGATTCATCTGGCCCTTGTCAAACACGTGCAGCGTTAGAGAGCACTCACCCGCCCTGGCAGGTCCACTGTGCATCCTGAACAACCCAGACGGCAACTGTCCCTTCCTGAAATGCTAATCACATGACGGTACTGTCCTGTGCGCATGCAAGCTTTATCAGATCGCCATGACCCAATGTAAACTGGATGATGAGGCAGAGGAATAACAACTAAAAATGTTTACTTTTGTATGTGAGCTAAGTTGGCTTTGCCTTCACGGTGTTTGCTGCATGAACAAGCTTTGTTCTGCATCTGCATTGCAACTGCATGAAATAGCTTTTTAGGCCATGCAACTGTTGAGTGAAACTGATATTATGATAATTTCATTTCCTTTTAGTTTTGCTGAAGAGGCAGCCGCTATTTCACAGAGGAAACAAAAAAAAAACCTAAATGTTTAATAGAAACAAAAACAAAAACATTATACATATAATTATACAAATAAAATGTTAGAGGTGACAAATAACATTTCAAAACTAAAATTAAATCTTAACCAGTAGAGTGAAAGGAATGCATTTAACAATTATTTACCAAAGAATTACCTAAATTGCAATCAGCTTTGAATCGAACGCCAGCCTCTTTTTGACTCCCACTGTTCCCTGGTGTTGTAGCGCCATCTGCTGCTACATGCAGCACAATACAAAAAGAATATTTCATGGAACTACAAGGTATTATCAAAACACAAATGATTTGCTTCAGTTGCTAAAAAATACCAAAAACTACTTGAATTCCCTGTCAATATATGTTGAAATGATTTAATGAAAATGGGTTAAAAGAAACAGTTTGTCTAAGTTAGACATTGAATTAAACTGGTTATATAGTGAGTTTACTTCCACATTTGTCTCTACATTAGACACAAGACAACATCAGTATATTTTTAAGGGATGAGGGACAACAAAGAAAATACTAAAGCAAAGCATCGGTACTAATTATGTTACATGACATAATGAGGGGTCTAGAGTCTACACACAGAGCTGGAGCACAATGGAGAAGGACAGAGAAACACACTTACGTGATCTGACATATCCATTATACTTATATTTGGCTGAGGAGAATGCAAAGACAAGTGGCAGGTCACACAGAGGGAGAAAGGATGTAATGAAACAGACACATTAGGAAATAGAGACATCAATGTAAGAGCAGTGGATGGAAATGAAATCAAATGTACTTGTGACCAAGAACCATCAGTAAAAGTCATGAGAGCATGAACCAAAAATAAAAAGAAAGGTATAAATAATTACAATAATGGTGGCGATGATTTAACACAAAAAAGGCAGACAGGTGGATGAAATGAACTGTCCATTCTCAGTGTGAGCCATGCTTTTGGGAAAGTGTACTAAACCTGCAATGAGTCGTAACCCTTTTTGTAAAAGAAAAATTTGCTCTGTTTTTCATTCAATAAATACTCTGACTTTACACATCACTGTTTCATGGTGTCAAGCATTGTGAGGTCTGTAGACAGAACAAAAAAGCCACCATGGGAAACAAAGACAACAACTATATACTTGAATGCATGTAGACATCCAAAACACAGACAGCAGACACTCATTACTCAAAATAGCCAAGCCAACAGATACACTGCATGGTGGTTATCTGCAGCCCAGGTTTCTTGCAATGTTTTTTTTAAACACAGGTTCAATACTACACCTTAAAAATCCTTATTTAAATAGGGTTGACGGATACAAATGCCAGCAATATTAACTATCTGGAAATGTATTTATCAGTTTGACCATGACTGAGGAGGTGCTGAAGACTGGTACAAATAGAAGCACTGGTTCAGTGGGCACTTGAACTGAGCTCTGAGCTGCTGACACTCCCCACTCTTTCCGAGTCTCTTCCAGCAGTAAAGGTCACAGTGAGGGCCCAGGGCTGGCCTATGACACAGATCCTCAAACAGGGACCCACAGTGGCCCTGGCATCTGTCTCTAGCAATCTGCCCGCGCTGCAGAGGCGGCAGACTAACTGGCTAGCATCTGGGGCGTAGTGAGCCGGCATAGGACAGAGGGTAGTGGGGGGGACCGAGCCTGCCTGGTGGACAGGAGCTGTCAGGGCAAGTTTGGTGACGGACCAGCAGGGCTGGGAAAATGAAAATGCAAACATAATTTCCGTGTCAGGACAAATAAGGTCCCCAGCAATGAGATGCAGATACACACACATGCACGGACACAGAGATACAAGTGCATGTTGTCACACACGCAAGATGTGCACATGCATGCACACACACACACAGCCCAGGGGGTCGTGGACAAGCCGAAAGCGTCCCCTGAGCTTGGGGTCCCCTACCCTTGTCCATGGGCCAGCTTTAAAGAAGCATCAGCCTCCCCATTATATAAACTCTGTCACGTCTATGGCTTTTCTCTCTGAAGGAAGCTGGCTGGCTGTGATGACGATCAGGTGACAATAAAAAACCATATGTAACTCAAAGACCCGCCAAAAGTACCCTTCCGACTGGACTACTAACAATAGTTTCAGAGGTAGTATTTAAAAAAAACTCTTGAAGACCACACGCACACACACATACACACACCACACAACAAGAAACTACATTTTTGTACTTTGCTATATTTACTGTACATATATAATTTACTGTACGCTTTGAACTATATTTTTTGACTACCCAAAAGAAACAGAAACTGCTCCACTGCTTTAACTGCAAAAGTTTCTAACTTGTGCTTATGCCTTTTCTTACTGTTTACCTTTGTAATTCAACATCTGACTAAATTGCAAAATGACTCCATGTATAATCCTTAGCAACAGAAGAGATGCAATTAATTGGCTAATTTATCCCCAGCTTGCTGTTTGTGCAAAGGTTTACTTTTTCTATATCATCAAACATCACATTACTCACTAAACCCCTTGAATCACTGCTTATTAAAATGGCCATTCATTAAAAAATTGCATAGTTAAAGTTTATAAAGCGGTGCGGAGGTTTATGTTTATGTCACCATTAAAAGAGGTGTCTGTATCCCACTGTGTATTTGTGTGGTCCAAGTGCAACATGCATCCGAACACAGGGTGAATTAAATTAAAGAGTGCGATCCAGGAAATCAATTATCCCAGTACTAGGGCCAGACAAATGTGGCTCAGATGTACAAGAGCATGAAGTCATCATGGATAAAGACGTCTTACCCTCTCAGGCTGGTGGAAAAAAAGACGGGAAATGGGGAGAGGAAATCCAACAATCCCTGACTGACAAAGCCCAATGCACTACTTCACTAAACTCACTTTGTTCAGACAAAGTCAGAGTCAAAAAGGGAAAGAAATCTAAGACAGAGGAGGCTTTCCTGAAATCCTACAGGGGGTTGAGGGAGAAGTGAGATCAGTAACCATGTAATGGCCAGTAATTGGTATCGGGGGATATCAGCGCAGGCCGAACTACAAGAGGCCAAGCCAAACTCATCATGGCTTGTTTGACACTAATCTAGGCTGAGTCGGCAGACGGTGGGAGAATGTTGAGAAGGAAATCAGATCTGTATGTCTGAACCCAAGGCTTTGATAGCTAGGCCTACTGCTGCCATGTCTAATTGACAGACAATTTAGTATTTCCTATCCACTCAAAAGGAAAATGGAAAAGGAGTCGCAGTCCTCTTACCTTTTCTTTATCAAGCCAACACCAATTTTTTTTAAGTTCTCATTTTGTCTCTCCTCTCTTTTTTTCTCTCTCCTACAGTACCATCTAATCATAGACTGTTAAAGACTGCAGATACACTTCTTTAAGAATGTGCAAATCTTCTTTAAGAATTGCCAGAATAGTTTCACTGCTGAACCAGTATTCCCAATAAAAACATGTTTCAATATCCGTGCTCTGTTCCTCAGCCATAATGCTTGAAAAGACTATTGGAAATTTTCAAAACACCATTTCAGATGTGATTTTCTCTTATCTTCAACATTACATGAAACAATTTCTCCGCAAAGTTAAAGCAAAGGTTAAAGAAAGTGAAATAGCACTTTCACTCCGCTCTCTGAGTGCCAGTGTTATTTCACAAAAAGTAGATTTAACTGAAAAGTGTAGAATTGAACTGAAAACAGTATTAATCTGAGCTCTGTAATTGCCTTGTATGTAAAATAAAATAAAATAAAGACATAATTTGACAAACAACATTAAATTACAGAGTAAAACCTTAAGAATAAAACAAAATGTTCCATTTTACATAGAGTACATCCTTACCTTGAAGACATGAAAACAGTAACAACAATCCTCCAAAATTGATAATATCACACAACTTCATGACTGATGTAGCATGCGGTAGCCACGTGTCTAACACCTATAGTACTGAACAGTACAGCAGCACCACAGAGCCACACCACCACTTACCCACTACACACATTACACTCAAGAAATAAATCAAACTCATAGCGTCATAATGGGAAAAGATAGATAGATAGATAGATAGATAGATAGATAGATAGATAGATAGATAGATAGATAGATAGATAGATAGATAGATAGATAGATAGATAGATAGATAGATAGATAGATAGATAGATAGATAGATAGATAGATAGATAGATAGATAGATAAGGAAGTACTGAAAAAAATTGTTCGTAAACAAAATTATAATGAATAAATTCACATAAGCCACAGCTACGGAGTCACAGTGGACAGATCACACCATGTAGACAACACGGTACCTCTGCACGGTACAATACACATGGAGCACACACCACAGACATGTAACAGCATGTGTTGAGCGGTGTAACTTACAGGCACGTAAAGTGGTTGCGCAATCATGAACAGAGACAGAGGAAAGTGGGTAGGCCCTCTGAAGGGTGTCCATGTTACTATGTACACTGCCTGACATGCAAGAGCAGTCTTGCTCTGAACGGCCGCAATCAAAACAACATGCCAGTTTCATTCGTTTGTAGACGGACATCTTGGCTACAGTCATGTTTTGGGATGAGAGGAGAGGAAAATCAGCAGGTTAATGGCAAAAGGAGAAATATTCATCCAGGGGAAGTCGGAAGGTAACTTCATCAGAGAGTGCAAGCCTCCCACAGACTTGAGCCCCAATTAATTTAACACAGTGGAAGCACACGGATGTATCCATTCCTAAAATTCATCAAATTGTCAAATGATTTTCATTTTTTAAAATAGTTTTTTCATCAAGGAAAGGATCATAAAAATTTGGACATGCTACTGGTATTATATTAATAATAGAACGATATAATCACATATATCAGCGTATTATTCGTCATTCATGTTGATATAGTCTTGAGAGGTCAAGCTGTGTGCTAAGGCTGTCACAAGTCAAAAGGCAAAACTATAACAGTGGGAAAGAGGGGTGAGGAGAAAGGGGAGAGGGAGGGAGGCATTCAGGGAAAAGAGGCATGAGCAATGTTTTCAGCAGCAAACCTCATACAATGTTTCATACATTTGTACATCCTCTATCCATTTGGCTAAAGGAGTGGATCACGTACCTGTATCCCATCATGCAGCTGTAGCGGCACTGTCCAAGGCATCACACTACTCTACTGACTAGACTGGCCAATTCATGCTAGATTCAGACCTGCAGTTTCACTGCTCTACTCCCCAAGGGAAGCTTCACTCTAATGCGTGAACATGCATGAGCAGCCAAGAAATCATGCATTGTATATCTGTGATTTCTTTGTGTCCATTCAGAGTGAGCCTACGCTACTTTGAAAAGAAGAACTAGATCATTATATTAAAATACATTACTTGTCAGTCCAGTAGGCTACACTTTGTATGGTGTGCCGCTAACACAATGCTAATGCTAATACTGTAGCACACTTCAGTATTCACCTACTGTCAGCCATTAAATTATTGCTTCTAATATTAAGTAAGAAGCACTAGCAATTTTCCATATTTTACTAATATTAGGCTACTCATCTATCTATTAAGCAGTTACTATTTGGGCTGTTTCTGTATTGTTTAATTCCACCCAACTAGGGGTAAAACTTGACAAGAAGTGGACAGTCTATGGTCTTTCAAAATCCATGCTCATCAGACTATTGTATCAAAGCTTTTCATTGATATTTCTTTTCATTTAAGGCACTTTACAAAACTGGCAGTTTGGAGCCCAGGTGCTCTTGTTGAGGTTAGATTGGAAGTGAAAGCACATATTGTATAACTTCATAACTACTAGCCAGCCTGCAGCCAGAAATACTGTAAAAACATCTACTTAATGTCTATCTGTGTGTGTGTGTAACTGGTGTGTGAAGCTGTAAACCCCGAGGGAAGTAGGAATGGAAGTTCCCAGAGCAGCATCCTCTAGATTGCTGTGACTCTGGGCAGAAACAGTCCCTGGTCCCCATTCTCTCATTGCCAAGGTGCAAACAGACAGCAGACTAATATTGTCTGGCACCTTTACAGAGATGCTTTCAGCATCTTTGACTCTGAGTCACATTGGAAAATAAGGTCCTGAATGAAGTAATACGTTTCAGCCTCTGGCCAAGGAAAGAATGGGAAATGCAGATCATAACCCATGGAATGAAAGCATCAGGGACTGTTGCATCCTGTGGCATGCACATGTACTTTTTGAGCTTGTAATATGCATGCAGAAAATGTAGTTTTGGTCTCAGCAACAAGGGGAGGTAAAGAGATAACTGTTCACAGTGATGAAACAGTTTTGAGAGCATGGCAGACAAGTGCAGCAAGGCTTTCAGTTCATGCTGACATTTTTTAACTTCAGAGTTTTTGCTTGGGCATTCGGACCACAGTATATGTGTGTGACAGTGTGGATTACTGACACATGGAGGGGGAGCAATGGAGAACATACACAAGGACATACACATACACACGGACAATGTATTTGACTTCTGACTTCACAAATACCCAGATTCTGGCCTAAGATTAAAAGGTGTTCATTTCAGGGCAGTCCTAATTGGAGATTCAACATGACAGCTGCCCTGATCAACTGTCTGCATGGGTCTAATAAGTCACCATCTTTTAAAATTCACCAAAGGCACAACATACTCAAGCAGAAGCTATCAGGGCGCTATGTTGAATGCAAAGGATGTCCCAAAGAAAGCACCGTTATGATAAATCCCTCTAAAGCTTTCAAATTCAGCAAGAGTGCAAGGAAAAAATGATACTGTTAACTCAACAAACATTGCACAGTAGAATCATAAAGAGTGCGGAGGACAAGTATCTCTCCTTAGGAATGGAGCACACAACTCTCACCAAACCCCAACTATACCCTGTCATGTGACACATTACATTAAAGACTACAAAATGATGAAAGAAACTCAGCAATTTGTCAAACCCAGGTTTTGATTAATTCTATTCTCTTGACACACACACACACACACATATTTAGTCCTTGCATTTTTGCTGAACATGCATCAGGGGATTTGAGTTTCCTCTACAGACATCACCATTTAAATAGTCATATTGACCCTGGCAGGGCACCACCATCTAGTGGCATTCTAATGCCATGACAATTAATACATCTTATTGCTAGTGGGCTTTTCACCAAGTGCAGTGAGTATAGAAAAAAAGAAAAGGGGGGGAGGTGAGGGGTGGGGGGTGTGGGTGTCCAGATTTGATATGCACAAGACTGGTACGGTGACATTTAAATTCTGAAAGGAACTGATGATCTCTGAAACCTCAGACCCAGCTGGGCGAGGACCCAGAGTTTAGAGAGGGGCTGAGATCACAGGGAAGTGGGGCAAAGGGGAGGCCAGATTGTTTTGATTGTGTTTTGGCAACCTAGCTGGCTCGGGTTTGAAGAACTTCCCACAAGGACATTTCTGCTCTCTGAAAGTACAGCCACACACAAAACTTCCTTTGACAGAAAGCAGATCAATTCAAATCTCAGCGGTTCTTGTTCATTTTCTTCCCTTTGTGCAACATCCTCTAAACCTATGATTACTGTATGACATCTCAGATTTTTATGACATTCATTCTGTACTTTCTTGGAGCATGACGCTATGCGGAGGGTAATCATGGCTAATGACATAAGACTTGAGGCAGATTGGCTTTCAAATGCCAAATATGAGTTTGGTTTGATGATCAAATAGTGAGGAAAAATTGAGAGCTCATCGGCCACATCTAATTAAGACACATTCTATTTAATTATTTCCAACTACTCCGAGCAGAAGCTGCCTGGGCCAATGAGGAGGAGGACTGACGCTGGAGTGAGTGTGATTTCTGCTGTTTTGGTTTTGGTCTGGTCTGAGCACAGTGTAGAAATGAAAGGCAAGGAGAGGGATGCAGAAGCTACACTGGTACATGCAACATAGATACAGTTTACTATTTGTTGAAGAGGAAAAAAAAACACTTGCACTGCACTCTGGGTAATAGGACACCCATTTTCTTTTTACTCACAATAAATCACTACCAGTGAGTAGTTAAAATAAAGTGGCGTTTTCCAATGGCAGCAGGGGAGGAAATACATCAAAAGTGTGTCACTGGTCATAAAGAAACATGGGAAAAACAACAAAAGAGAACAAAACATGATAGAACAGAACATATTGTAGGACAGACTTCCATTGCAGTAATGGAACTGTCATCTTTCTAAATGCAACTCTCTTGTCGGAAACTACTGTAATAGGATAAAGCATAACGCCACATTCATCACCAGAGTCGGAGACATGAGGAAATTAAGAAAGCAAACAGAAGTAAACAGTTTATCTAAATGAAACCAGAGTGTGAAGGGCCTGTTGACTCTACTGAGCTGGCAGAGCAAAATAAATGTCTTGTAATAATTGAGATGACACTGACAAAAGAAGGGAATGGTGGGTATATCTTTTAAAACCAGGCTTTGTCTCTACTTCACTGCTTACTGTAATTCTCTGCGACCTTTTGTGGGAATATGGGATATTCACCTGAATTACTTATCCAGTAGCTAACATGTCCTGACAAGTGACTACAGCACATAGGTCAGGTTATATTCATGTGCTGTTCCTGCCTTAATGGTAATGTTATGTCTACATAAAAACAGGGGAAAAAATGACTCATGGGCCTTTTTACTGGCCCATAGTGAACAGTCTTGAATTTAACAATTAAGAGCACATTATATGTCAGCGCTGGACTATTCACAATATGGGAGCATTTGGCTTAAAAAAACATGGCTGAGCTCAACACTCTCAAATACTCCCACCAAGCGCATTTAAGACAATATAATACAATAGGTAACAACCAATAATATTTTAAATATGACGGGGAAAAGCAATGAGCTTTTCTGTCATATTCATCCTCATCCTACTGTCAGTTATTATCTATCTACTTTACTACAGTACTACAGATTGCATAGATGACGTAGTGATCCAATGGATAATACAAAAAGAAAACATATTTATAGATGACAACCTACAATTCAACTTCAAAAAAACAAAAAACAAAAACAAATCTATCATCACATAAAACTCCAATTGATGTTATAAAAATTCAAATGAGACCAATATTTAACACTTCCCTGAGGGTATAATGGTGTGACAACATACAGTATATTACCTTTACAAACACAGTGCCACAGTACAGAAGAACAACAACAACAATGAGAGTATAACATTAGTGTACAAACTAGTTAAGCCTTAAGTATAATGAGACAGACAGACCCACAGGTAGGTGTGGGAGTGAGAGGAAGGGGAGGAGGGAGGCAAGGAGGGAATGTTTTGATGGGGCAACATGAAGGATCGGCTATACTCACGTCGTTTGCAGCCACACTTCTTAATCCTCTTAGGGTCTGTGATGTCATCATGACAAGCTTTGCAGTAGAAAAAAGCTCTAAAGGCGACACAGTAACAATGTTTAACACTTAAAATGATCCATGTCCACTTTGCGTAACAGGTGACCAGTTGTTGACTGGGACGGCTGGATTACCTCTTCACTTCTTTGGCATCACTGGCGATAAAGAACCCCAGTGTTCCCTCTTGCATCTTGACATGGTTGCCCGGGTTGATGAGGATGCTGGGTAATGAGAGAAATAGACACATGACGCTCATTAATTTCTGGACAACACTCAGTTCATGCACACAACTTTGCTAATCAAGAGGAATGGTACACACACGCGGTGAAGCCCTTAATCAAGTGCTTGGTTTGCTCTTTTGTGTTGTGTCCTATGTGTCATCATAAACACACCTGCTCCTCTTAACTTTGGGGCAATTTGCTGATGTGATACTCACACGGATGGACAGAATGTACAACAGTATGAGTGAATTTGAATTCTTTTCTTTACAGAATGGTACTGGATTGTCCCGGGGTGAGACGGGGGGGACAGAGAGGCACGAGTAAAGGGACAAAGGCAGAAAGAATTAAAATCATGGCCATGAAGTGGTTTTAGCCTCAGCACTCAAATACATTCATCTAGTCAAAAACAAATGTTGTGATGGCCACTGAGACATGGCTGTAGTACAGAGAATGTACAGTAAGTGTCATTATCTCGGTTAGTATTTGACAGTGGGATGCAAGGGAATGAACAGCTCTTTTTATTGTCGACTCGAGGCTCATTCTGCTAAGTGACTCTACTGTTGTCTAAGGGATCGCTCCAGGACGGTTGAGCCCCATAAAAATCACAGTGTGGCAATAATTAGAATGTATGTGATACAAGGTCAATATTGACTTCATAAAACATAAACGAAAAGAAAATGTATTATAGCATGCTGAACAGCAGCTGCCCTAAAAATAAATATCACAGGATGTATTAGTCAAACTATTTTTCTTACAACTGAGACTCATACTCATTACTGCTCTAAGCACTGTAAGCGACTGGCTGTATCATTCCCCATTAATTAGACTGAGACAAAGAGTAGACACCACACACACACACTATATATGCTCATACACACGCATACACACCCTGGTCATTAATGGTTACCTGTGGGCAACAATCATCAATGATGTGAGTGTGAACTAGGAAATCAAAACACTGAACCCACACATCTTTAAGGGTCACACTCCTTCAAAATACGAGCCCAGATGAAAGCTGATGAATTTTTAATTCTTATATTTCCCATTTTCTATCTTAAAAACTAAAACTTTTTATTGAATGGTGATAATAATATTCACCACATGGCATACAGAAAAACAGAACATCTTTCTAAGCAACTTGGCTCAAAATTTGGTGACATTTAATTTTGAAAGAGTACACTAGCAGGGAAGAGGAAAATATCTATTCCACTAAATCTTTCCTCTGGGCTCTGGAAAAGGTTACACTAGAGAAAATAAACAAAAATATTAAGGGAGCAATTGAATCCATTTACATATCAGGATGTGATCAAATTGCACCAGTCATGCAGATCAGATTTTTCTTTCCACACTGCAAGAAGTAAAATAGCATCTAACATTCACTCAGATTGAATGGCCCCCAAAAAGGTAAACAGGCATTATGCCTGGCATGCTCTTTAGTCCAAAACAAATGAAAGAAATAGATCAAATCAAGACAGTTCCACAAACATTGCTGCCCAAATCTGAGATTTTACAGGTGTGCCTATCCAAGACATTTTTCTTCAGTCAGGTGCAAACTGGTGAATAGAAACTTAAAAAAGCATCAAAACCTCATATTGTGAGCAACAAGGCAAGCATCAAACACTTTATGTGATAGTGTCATAGCATGCAGTTACCAAACAGCATGAAGAGGACAATAATCAAACAGAAAGGCATAGCCACTGAAGTACAGATATAAGGACAGGTACGTAGATGCAGACGGTTGCAGTAACTTCTGTGCAGTTGGATTGTTTCTCAAACACCAAACTGACAGGAAGTGACCTCACTTAAGAACATCTACTCGAGAGACGCACGAGCATGACTGTACATGGTGGCTGAGACAGACGGACAGACGGAAAGACAGACACTCACTCACTCACACACACACACACACACAAACTCTCTCTCTCTCTCTCTCTCTCTCTCTCTCACACACACACACACACACACACAGAGACGCACACACACAGACGCACATACATGCACAGATGGATATACATTTAACACTGAGAACATGAGAGGGTGATGGAATGCATAAAGTGAAATGTGGGGCACTTGTGAACATTGTAGCCTTTGGTTATTAAATTTCAGTTTGGATAAACTTAATGCTATCCAAATTCAACAGCTCCATGCCTTTCCTAGTGTGTGAAATGATGAAAAGAAAACAAAGGTTGGCAAGGTGCTGCTGGTGTAAAACCATGGAGAAAAAGACATGCTATCGTATCAGCCACTGCCTACAGCAATGGCAAATAATCAGTCAGTTTATTTCATGATCAACAGATAATCAGTGTTTATCGACACCACCTCTGAGGTCTAAGTTATGTGTATAGAA
Source organism: Trachurus trachurus (assembly GCF_905171665.1). Taxonomy (NCBI): domain Eukaryota; kingdom Metazoa; phylum Chordata; class Actinopteri; order Carangiformes; family Carangidae; genus Trachurus; species Trachurus trachurus. The sequence continues at coordinate 15,210,850 of NC_139906.1, forward strand.
ACTCTTCACTGATCTTGAATCAAAGAACCATGAAGTACTGTTCTGGCAAAATGATTTGAAAACACCATGAGTGGAATAATTAGCTTGGCAAAGCTTACATACAGTAGGGAAACAACTGAGCGACACTGAAAAAGAACTGAAAGTGAGAGAAATAAACTAGGCAAAGGACTGGTAAAGGACAAAACGGAAAAGATCAAAAGAGGTAGATATGGAGAGGGTGAGCGTTTGGCCTTGGTACACCGACAACAGCAAAGACAAAGAAACAGCACTTCTACAAACACGTCCAATTTATCTATCCTCTCTCTGCCTGCAAAGAAGTTAGTGCATTAAGCACAAGGGACACCATAAAAAAGAGTTTGAAAAAGAGGCCTGTGAGATAGAGTTTGGAAAAATATCCTTGGGGAAACTCCCAAAGTCAGAAGCTTTAAAGTGGTGGAGATTGGGTGGAACTTTGGAAGTAAGATAAGGTAGAGGGCATACCGCTTTCGGCTTCTGCAAACAACAAGAAAAAATCTCAAATCAAACAGTTATCATGAACATATAGAAGAAGAGGAGAATATGACTTTTACTGATGTTTTTCAGCCAATTTGGTAGGCACGCCATATATGGTCGCAAGTGGTGCAACTCTGTACACACACTGTATGTCATGCTTGTTCGATGTTGAGGTCCTTGCACTAAAAATATTTTTTTTCTAAAAAATGTTTTAACCAAGCTTATCTTAGCAAATGTATAATTAAATAAACTGGCATTGAAAATTTGGCAGTATATTTTCTAGAAAAAATGGCCAAAAAGGAGTATCATGTTTCGTGCTCCGTCATTAACATCATTATGAAAAAGTAATATAAAAATTATATATAAGTAAAATTACAGAATTAAGATAAAGTTGTTTTCAATAACTTATTAAGCTCGAAGGAAATAAGACCTTGGGAAAAACTCTATATCAAAATAGCCATCATTTGCTTTGCAACCTTGCCAGTACATAAAAACATTTGACACAGGTGAATGGGAAAGGGTGGGAGGGATTTGGCAATTGAGATTACTGAAAAATAGTACTTCATGTTGTTACTGGTGATACGACTGACACTGATGCAGAGTTAGTGGTTATCATACAGACCGAACAGGGACAGAATAGAATTGAGTTCAGGAAACACATGACATGAAATTTAAATGTGCAGAAAATTTAGGTGTGAAGGTTTCAGCACAGTGTAACTGAAATGAGACAAAAAACAATCGTGAAAGTTTTCTTGTTCCAGTGCAGTCGTCTGTTACCTGTCTGAACCTGAATTGACGTTTTAGCCAGATTTTATATTTATTCCTGAAGGGTTTGGTTACATATCAGCCTTGGGAATCTGTATTTACCTCCACCAATGACAAATAGTCATTATTCTCAGTTTCATTAATTTGTTCAATCAATCAAATTTTCTAATCAGATTTAGCACTGATGCCAGGTAGTGATTTCCTGCTATTTTTTATTGTAGTTGTGCTTAAATTAAAGGTTTCAGCATGGCAAAATGCAGATTGAAATAAATGATAAACATTAGTGAATATTACTATATTCACTACTACTAAATATATTATTAAAACACAAATTCAAGTTGACTGTGTAGCCACTGCAGAGTTATGCACAGTCTGTGTGCTTTCTGTACTTATTGCATGTAACTTTTGTTCTATTTAATGTTTTGGGTGGGAAAAATAACCCTTAGTGTACATTTTAAATATGTAAGTCATTTTGTTTGTTCACCAAATTAATAACTAATCAAAATCAAATTGATACAGCTGATACAAATATCAGCTGTGTCAGGGAAACAATAGAAAATATCACAGATATCAGAGCTGCCAAGAGGATTTTGGGGAAGAAATATAGGTATTTATTAGAAGCAAATCACTCAGTGGTTCATAGCCCTTGTATCTAATGTTAATGGGAGAAAGATCCAGTCCACAAACCTGCTCTCTCTCTGCTCAGACTTGTATTCGATGGCAATAAGCAACAGCTTCAGCTTCACATAGCACAGCCTGTAAAACATGAGAATTCATTAGGAGAACAGAATATAAGCCGATCACTGCTGAGTTTAAAGACCTTTGAAATTATTTTTCTTCCATCCCCACAGCCCATATTGTCTTTTTTTCTCTCCCTTACTTTTGAATTATTAGCGACCTACCATTGACAGAGGGCTTGCTGAGTGGGGAAAGAGTGATACTTACTCACAGACAGTGGGGAAGGTGAGGCCCACAAAGGCACTGGACAAATACTCTGTGTACATCTCATTGGCCACTCCTTCAAGGTAATACTTCTGCCATGTGTCCTCCTCAATCTGACAAAAAACAAGCACGGAAATGTCACATGTGAAGATTAAGAAAAGGAAGAATAAAGCAACACTGTTTCCCTTCCAATCCAAGCAATCCAATGTGGTCTGCAGATGTTCTCCCGCACAACATCAGCCTGGTCATTATAAGCTGATCCATCATCTTTATGACATGAGAACAGTTCTTTGATAGAGGCAAGCACCTCTTCAATTTTGAGCTGCAGAAACACTGAACAGATTCCATATGAAATGTCACAGTAAAAATATGACGTGCCAGGATGACTGAAAACACTCTAATAGAAGCCTTTCTCTGGACAAAGATGTCAAAATTTCCCAGGGAATGTGCTGTGTCTGATGGATCTAGTCCATCTGTCAGCAGAGAACTTACTGTATCAATTTATTTCACCTCACCTTCAATCTCAGTATAAATCATCTCATTTACAAAAATGCAATGCAGGGATTCATTCATCCATATTACTTCAGTCTGTTCAGAAGGAGTGACTGAGACATGGCAAGTTAATCTTGTCCTCTGTGTTACCTCAATGAAGGACCTCATGGAGAATAGGTTGGCTAGCATTGTGGACAGGCCCTGAGCCAGACAGCTCTGGGCAATGAAGCCTGCCTTCAGCTCCGCCAAGCAGATAGCATCGTCACCCTCCTTCCAGTTCCAGCTTGGAATGTTCAGCAGATGGGCCTTCATCACATGATACAGACGAGGGAGGTCACAAGACACAGAGAGCTCACATTCAGTCATTCAAAGCCCTTACAGGAATACTTCAACATTTTGCAAATTATGCCTGTTTGCTCTCTGAATATGATAGTAAATACAGAGCTTGTGCCAGCATCCAAATGGCTTAGCACATACACTGGAAATCAGGGGTCTTGCGTTGAAGTTTGGTTTGTTCCTACTTTGAATACAGTGTTTCCCTTCTGTTAGAAATACCTTTCCCATAGCCCTCCCTCCCTCTGTGGTTGGGCTTAGAGCTCTGGTAAGGTAATGATTATTTATTCCCTAACGTAGCACCCTCAAAAATTCCACAATGGGACAAAAAACACAGGCATCTAGTATCATGACTACTTAGTTCCAACAATCCTTAAATGCAATTTGTTTGAAAAGTACGCATTGTACTGTCAGCGCTGTCAGTGTTGACACACTTTGACGATGATTAGTAATTTTTTTAAGTCTCAATTTGCTGCTCACTATAGTAACGACTGAGTGTCAATTACACAGGGAGGAGAATATGAGCAGTAGAACATAATCCTTGCAACTCCAAATTATTGCATTTACAATACATGTCTTTCCTATGAAGACATTTTCCTTGAAATGTTTATAACATAATTTGAATGTGCCTAAAAATTGATAATACAATAAATCATTCATTAGGAATTTTTCAAGCTTTCATGTTAGCCTCCTCTCAGACATGTATTTACATAGAAACCCTATATAACCCTATATACTATAAGTTGTATACAGTGTGAAAGGGTGCTCCAAGGTAAATATCAATCTCTGCCATTCTTGCTATTGTATTGTGCCGCTCTTTTTATGTACTGACTTAAAACCGAGGTTTGTACCCAATGATGAAACCAACTGCTATCTATTTACAGTCCAGCTGTTAAACAGAAAGAGTTGTGGTTTATCTGCTGTCAAAAACTTTCTGCCATGTGAGGGAGAACAGAGACCAGTCAAAATGAGGCAAAGCAATCTCATACAGTATACCCCAGGCCAGTGAAGCTTTTTTTATTTTTTATTTTACCTTGTTATGATATTGGAGCATCTGCGTGATTATTCTAATCTTGGGATGATAGTTCTTGATTGAGATGACCCTTGAAAAAAGGCAGAAACAGTGAACAATGAATATGTAACACCTCATCTAGTCTCTGTCTGCTGCTTTCAAAGTCAAGATGATTCAATACCTCATGATGTTGGAGGCATCTTCAGCATCGGGATCTGCACAGTATTTGTTGGCAAGGATTAAACAGGCATCTGCTGACTCGATCTGTGTGTAGAAGACCAAAGAAACACATGGTGAAATGATAATACACCCCAGTATTTATTCACAGGCACCGAGTGCTTTCAGAAAATTGCCTCCGTCTTTTTCTCATAAAATTATACAAATTAGTGGGTTGAACAATGACTAGTGTCAATACTATGAGCAATACTCTTCATCAATATACCACAGCCTTTACCTCTTTTCTTTCTTCTGTCTCTATCCATTTTGGTTAAGAAGTAAAAATAATAACTGACATGGATAGCCATATATTGTCACCCTGTTCTGCTTTGCTGTACTCTATATACCCACTAAAATGAAAAAATATTCAAATGTTCAAACAGGAAACCTCAAAATGTCTGGTTTAGTGAAAGGACTCTGCTCTTAATCTGTCCAATTTAATCTATAATTTTTTGTGTTTTTCCTCCTCCAAGAGTCCTGTCACCAACTTCACCAAGTGTACCTTCACACGGGCCAGATCGTGAGGGTTGAGAACAGATCCCTGGTAGAACTCCACTTGGGTAAAATGGCGTTTGAACAAGGCTTCCAGCTCAAGATTAGGGGAAATACTAACACACAGAGAAAAGGGGAGAGGAGTTAGCGCATGTATGGCTACCTCATGTATACACGTCGACTGCGCATTGTTTCAAACATTGTGTGCAGTGCAAACCTACACGTGGTGAGGAAGAATAAGTTAACTTACTTATGGAGAAAAACAATTTCAACATTGACATCATCCCTGTCCTTGTGTAGGAAGTCTTTGAGGAAGTTGGAGACACTTTCGAGGGTAATATGACCACAGACCACAATATGCCTGGAAGGGGGGAAGAAATCATCTTGAGTGGGCAACATAAATCACTCCAGACACTGGCATGTCTCCCAAAGATAATCAGTCAAACCAAAGCACTCTAACATCTAACTTAAATATAGAGTGAAAAAAATCTATATACATGTCAAGAAATGTTGTTTCAAAGCAAACAAGTAACTGAATTATATCTTTTTGACCATAAAAGTGAATATTTTCCCCCATGTAATGAAAGTGGTTAAATTCTGCACGACAAGTGCAATCAAACACTCAACTCTGAACCACTTTAGAAAATCTAAGATATAATCACACAGCCCACAGTGGTTGGACTGTCATCCGTTCTCAATATAAAAACTACCCCTTCAGCCAAACCACCCCCTTTGTGAGCTGAATGGATGTTGACAAAGACATGTACATCAATATGCTTGTGCTTTTATACAGAACATTACTAAAACTTTCAAAGTGATTTGGAGGCCTGTGGTTGACACAAACTCTAAACAGGACCTCAGAGTATTTGACGGGTCCCTGGCAGGATTCAGTAGTGCATTACAGCTGAGAGAGCTGTCAGAGGGTGCACAGAGCTGATTACAGCACAGAGGAAGTGCGCGGTCAGATTAGAGAGATTTTTGGGTTGAAGTTGTGTGTCCCTGGTTGTCCTCTGACTGCCCTGTAGGCCAGAGTGATCAAGTTCAAAGGTTGGCCTCTCAGTTTTATCAGCTATGAGGGTCATTGTAATAAGATTTTAATAAGACACAGGGAGTTTGGACAGTCACTGTCCAAGTCTTATTAAAATCTTCACATCTTAACAATAAAACTTGTGGTGCTTCTGTAAATGTCAAGTTTTAGTGTCCCAGAACTGAGAAAAATATTCATATTGCTCAAATCATTTATATCATAGGTTTAATCTTACTTTTTAAATGTTGCTATTACACTGCTGTATCTAATGAAAATAATAGCTGTTATTATTAAAAACACTTGGACGATGATACCAAGTATCAGGATTCAATAGCACTGTAAGTATCGGTATCATGGCTATGATGAGGCAATTTAATCACACTAATCTGGTGGATTTATGACTCTCTGCAGTATATGCTTCATTTGCACTGTGGTAAGCTGAACTAGTCTTCTGGACTTTAAGTTAAATGTCACCAAGTCTTTTTGCCAACCCCCTTAGTGAGAAATCCAAACATGCTCAGTAGAATCCAGCCCTTATATTGACATGGATTAGTGTGGATATTCGGCAGACACCCTAATTACCCTATGGAGACCTGTAAGGCAATCTGTGTAATGACAATGGCCTTATCCACTACTTACAAGGATGTGCCAGGAGACAATTGAACCACTTAAGATTTGAGTGTCTGGGTACTGGACGGCTTTGCACTCAACACTAAAGAGATTAAGTTACTCTTTCCTAAAATTAAAAAAAATACATCAGTCATATTTGTTCACTGTTCAAGTTCTTATCATCAGACTAGATTTGTTATGACAGGTTTACCTCAATCTATTATCAGGCTGTTATATAGAAGAAGGAAGCTCTGGCTTACACATTAACCTTAAACTGTTGACGTCTAAAATTGTATAGAACATTAGTGAAATCTGACTCAGTTTGGCAGGTTGAAAGGAAACAGAGATATTTGTGTTAGATGAGAACCATAGTCCAGATCACTGTACGTTCTCCTATCCTGTACCAGATGGACTGGGCAGGGCTGAACTGAAGTGGACTTGGCAAAGTAATGTGACAGACATATTGAGAGAATGGCAGTTTGTGAATGTTGCAGGACATAATGGTCTTCACAGATGTCGCCTCTGTCCTTTAAGAGAATCTAATGAGCAGCCGTGATCGCATGGTTGGCCAGAGTTGAGCAAAGGGCCGTGTGGTCTTACAAGCTGATGAGCTGAGATGTCTGTGGGCAGCCAGCAGAATTTGGCACAAGACTTCGCTCATTTCATGAGATGAAAAACATCAGTCATGTTTTCCTATTCTCAGCATCCAGATGCCCTTCTCCAAGGGTGGAAGTAAGGTACAGATTTATAAGGCGTATTATTTGGCTTGTGTGGGTTTAACATTCAGTACCGAATGGCAGATGAACACACACACAAAAGCACAAACCTGAATCTGTAAATTCATGTTCACAGGTAAACACAGGTGCACGTACATAGAGCGAATGTGGTGCTGCCTTTCACGCTGAAAAGGCGATTTATCGGCATAGGAAAACTTTCTCTCTCAAGTATAATATTTTTTGTTCCCCTGATCAAGCCACTAATTATTAGAGTCTCTGTATTTAAGAACTTGGCCTGGCTGTATTGAGCTTTCCATGTGCCAGTAGTGGCATCAAATTCAATACTGAGATCATGGCTAGTTAAATAGGATATAAAAAAGGATATCATGGATAATTCAACCATTTAAAAATGCTTCATGATACCTCCCCTCTGGTCAACCTGATTGTACAGTACAGTTTAAGATATAGAAATGACTAAAAACAAAAAATTTAAATAAAGCACTTAAAGGGCACAGATTTTTTTTTTTTTTTTTTACAGGAAAATCATACCTGGCAACCCAGAAACTCAAAAAAATAAAAATAAAAAATAAGTGTGGTACACAATCACATTCAATGCAAAGGGGTATTACACAGCATGCACACAAAACATGCAGAAAGGCAACATCCCAGGATGTCACTGGGGATGCACAGAGTACAATATGAACAAACACGAAGAGCTCAAACATCAGCAACAGAGGTCACTCACTTAATACTGCTCTAATCCTTAGGTCAGTGATGAGTTTACTGCAAGAATCATCATCAAAATGTTGCAATTTACACATGAGGGTTCCCCTTAATTTCTATCATCTTTCAGGAAATTCTTAGGCAACAGGTGAAAGTGCATCTCCTGTAATGTCAAGAATCAACAGTGCCATGTGTAGTCATCACATGCTAATCAGAATTAAGTGAGTACATTTATATATACTGCATATTGTCTTTACAGTGCGGTAGTATGCCGACTCTTCACAAGTCAGCCCTATGTATATTTTACCATTATGTAAAGGGAGTGTCTGTGTTAAGGCCTGACAGTGTGCGAGTCTCTGCGTCTGCACGCCTCAAGTCGCTAACCCATACAGACGACTTTCAAAGGTGTATGTCAGAGTTCAGCCAGGGTTGAAGCCAGTTTCCGTGCCAATCCTTCTGTTGAAGTTGGGGCTAATGGAAACCATAGAGCCATAATGGAAACCACAGAGCCCCGAGTGCAGTGTGGGCGCCAACACAACGCAACACTTGTCATTATTATATCAGCATACACAGGCTGAGAGCTGTCACTGCACTCACGGGTGTATGGTACACTGCACAGAGTACTATAAGCAACACTAGCATGAGACTGGAACTCAGTACAGACCCAATGTGACTTCCAAATAACCTTCAAGGCCTGTTTCAAGTGACTGCAGCCAGCCAGAGAGATCAAATAAGGGTTACATTTAAAATACCTCACAATGTATTGTGACCTCATTGTTTGCTAGTTCTGTAATCAGTCTGATACTTGTAATCTCCTAATCTCATTTCCATGATGGATTTTTTTTTCTGTTGATAGCTGCTAAATTTTAATGCACTGAACCCTAATGTCAATCTTAAACCCACATGACAGACCTGTTTTGTCTATGTGTCAGGTCCTATCCATGTAAACACCAAGCACATACATATCTAAATGATTATGCAAAGAGCCTGGTTCCACACTAATCCTGTGTGTTTGGTGGGTCTCCTCGAAATGTTACGATAAATTCACACTACATATCTACACGGAAAGAGAGATGGACGGGGGCCGTGGAAGGAGAAAATTAAGTGTGTGGGAAAAACTATCCTCAGTTTTGACAAGGGTTTCTCTCAACACCCATCTGTGAGTCTGGGCTGAGGTCACTGGCCAAACATAGCATTTCATCAATCTTGTCCCAATGACAGGCAAACATCATCGAACAAAGGCTTTTTTCCTATGCCTCAATCTACTGCTGACTGTCTGGAATCCACCCTGCTGAAACCAAGGGAAGTAAGATTGGAAAAGAGAAACAGAGCGAGAAAGAGAAGACAGCATGGTAGTAGATGCTGAGTGCTACGGAAGAAAATGAGAAGAAAAGGGAAGAAGGAAAAAGAAAAAGTCTGCCCTCCCTATTCTCCACATTTGGATTAAAATAAATCTGTGTGCTGAATATCAGTAAGGTTTGAGCCACGAGGGGAGGAGAACAATACTGCACAATAAGTACTGTGGTAATCCTGTACAAACAGTAAAATGACCACAGTGTCACACATACTTAACAGTGCACTGGAACCTCTGCTCAGAGAGGCCAATTACACATATACATAAATAACAGGAGCCTCCGGAGACAAACTCCACCACCACACAAGAGACGAGAACCAGGCGAGAACCAAGCAGGCAAAGCAAGCCAAAAGCAATTGAGAGCCTCCGATGGGAGTGAGGCATCCAGCATTCAGGGTGTGGGAGCTGACTGAAGATCAGGGCCAGAGTCATGTCAAGCATTGATGATGCGATGGGCTAGCGGTGACAGACAAAAGGTTGATGGCTTTTTCATAGAGTTTGGCAAACAATGAAAAAGCCGCAAGACAGCAGGTTATAACAGAGAGCATGCCAGAGTGATGCAGATAAAGAAAGAAAATCTATAAAACATGCAAAACAAACTCAAGCAAAATGAAACAAGAAAAGAAATTATATCCTGCAATGGTCATTGAGATTGATGATGCTTAAAAAGACCACCAATAATAATGCACTTGCAGATGTTCAAATCTTTCTATTTTCTTGTGGAAAAAAATCCTAAAAGCGGATTGTAGGGGTTTCATGACTATTTTCTTTCATTTTGATGGATTAGGATCCTAAATCATCCCCATAGGCAAGACAGTATTAATGAGAGACTGGATCTGAATAGAATCAGAAATGGGACAAGACATTGAGCACAGATCTACAGGATAGAAGCACCACAGGTTAGTATACTGCAAGTCTACAGTGTAGTAGTCATGAAAGCTCTATTTTCCAAATCAAATTAAAGCGCAACACAGGATGTTTCAAAGAGGACAAAGAAAGAAAATGAACGGCACACAAATGACTTCAGGAAAGCTCTGAGTGAAGGACAGATAGAGGAAGATATAGAAAAGGGTAGAGAGAAAAAAGAAGACAAGGCTAGAGAGAAAGACAGAGAGACAGAGTGAAAGAGAGTAAAGGGGCATGGACATGTATGTCCTAATGGCCAAGGTCTCCAGTCACGCAGTGTGACTTGATGCTATAATATAACTTTACTGTTCTAAAAGGTCAAGTTAACTAACCCCCAGTAACTACAAAACTTCAGGGGGGTGCACTTGAGTCACACAACCACACCTTGTCTGGATTTCAACTTACTTTCTGCCTCGTGTCGAGTTATAACTCCCTCCGTATTTCTTCCGATTAAGGATGAGAGCAGCAATTTCTGGCACGTAGCGAGCAAACATGGCCTACATGCATGGAACAGAAAAAAGAAAAAGGCATGCAGAGAGGGTTCTACCGCACACAGAAAAACAGCAGAACCATCTGGAATACTTACTTTCTCCCATTAACCGCACTATAGGAACCACCATATTTCTTGCGGTTTCCTATTAACTCTATGATTTCAGGGACGTAGCTGGCAAACATGGCCTAAGGAGAAGATAGAAGACAGAAGAAGAGACTAAAAAAGAGACTACTAAGCCGCAGAGTGGGTGGTGGGGAAACTGGTGCGTGAATCCAGATTTCTGAGGGGAGAAAAATATTACTTTGGAAATGAATGAGAGAAAAAAGCTCTCTCATTGTCGGTAAACTTTATAATCATGAAAGAGATCTTCGTATACCAAAAAGAGTCTTGTTTTTGCTGTTGAGTAAAAAAAAATAGCCCCAGTCTTTCAAGGTAGAGGTTTAGGAAAAGGTTTAGTCAGTGGGCAAGAATTTTGTCACAGCTGTTGAGTAGTCAGTCTGTGATAGCACCGAAAACCTTTATGGAGAGCAGAGGTCTAAAAGCTGAGGGAGAATAGAATCAAAACCTATGTGCCATGTTTTGTCCAACAAACACAGATGATGTGGCAGGTTGATTTGAATAGGCCCACCTGATGGTCCACAGCTGCAAAACACATTAAGACTCATTTGTTGGGCTGGAAAATGAGCTGGATGCATTTTGCAAAGTTTCACAGCCATTTATTGCAGGAGAGGGTGGTTTAAGTTTACCATCTAACAATGGGGTTCTCGCTGACACTACTCATCTAGTCTAACATCTACTATAAGAAACAAAGACATGCCCTTGCCCTTGTAAATACACACTTAAATCATGCTTGCAAAGTTTACCTATATGCATTACCAGGAATAATGTGAAATGACGTGGGTTTGAAATGATTCCTGGATTTAAAGTATCTCCAGCCTGGAGTCATTATTCAGCCACTGCTGCTGATAGGAAGCAGCTTGAGGTACTAGCCTAAAGACTTCCAGAGCTTTCAACGCGGAGAAAAACACACAACCTATCACCATGGCCACAGCACGGTACACATCCACACAGCTGCAGGTCATCAGTGCATAGTGATAGCTGGCCAAATGCAGAATACAGTAACTGTGATTTGGCTAGATCCTCCATTTTCTGTAAGAGAAGATGGAGGAGGCAAGGTCTTTGCTATGTGCGTGTGCATATGTGCGTGTGGGTTCTCACAGGTGTGTGTACACATGCACGCTTGTGTGTAAGTTACTACTGTACACTAGTGGCAGCCCAACAGGACGCTAGATCAGGGGAAGGTGTGGGGGTGGGGAGGGGGGCTGCTGTTGCTGTGGTAACAGTCAGGCTGGCCTAAGCCTCATCTCTCTGCCCCTGTGTTTGTTGGAATTGTGGGAAGAGACACGGGAGGAGGGGTGTCCTGAAACCGCAACTGCTTTTAAGAGAACAGTAACAACATTATCAGACAAAAGCTTATACTCTAATCAAACAAATACAGGAATGACACATACGGGGAGGGGACAGAGGAGCACATAGTACTGTAACTACAGCAGACAAGATACAGTAGGCTAAACAGAAGGATACAGCTACACTATGACGAAGAAATACTGTGTACTGGTACAGGCAACATACAGTAGTTCTAACATTTTATAACACTGTGATAAAATATTACACAATACTATCATAAAAGCATTTAAATGTATTTTTCATTATTCAATCATATCTTGCATCATTTTGAATGACAGATGGGAACAGGCAGGATTTTAGGAAGGGGATACAGGGAGTGAGGGGAAAAATAAAAAGCCTGATTTTACCAAACCACCAAGGATGAAGAAGACCATAAACAGGCGCCCCAGGGTAGTTTTTGCATAGACATCCCCGTAGCCCACTGTAGACATAGTCACCATCAGCAAATACACACATTCCCAATAGGAAAGTGACTGGGAATTTTGGAAGTTTTCCCAAGGATCCCCTGAGTTTTCCACCTAAAATGGAAATCGGAGAAGTAGGGAAGCATAATTAGACATAACTCTAACCACCAATTTGTAAACAGGGTTTTGAATAAAGAAACTACTTCATCAAGTTTGATTAAATCCAGCTTCAAGTGCTCCTGCATCCATCTGTGCTATTGCCACCCATAATTTACACACTGAGCTTAGGCTGCCATCTAGTGGTAGAAACAGCTCAATGCTGAGATGTTGAGCAGAAGTGCCAATACACAGTGTATATTTTATGTACTATTGTTTTGAATAATTCTCTTTATAGATTTTTCCTAAGTTTGAGAGTTTGACAGAGGAAAGTGGCAGGAAACCAGAAGAAGCACAGAATAAATATCTATGGCCAGACTTGAATCGCAGAAATCCAATGACATGTTATACTGGTGTTATCATATAGTATATATTGAAAAATCTTTTATTTAAATTCACAAGTTGTTTCACAAGTTATAAGTTATATGTCATCATTCAGTCCTTAAAGAGGTAAAAACAGTTGATGTATTTACTTGTGACTTTGCTGTTTCCTTCTACTGTAACTGTTGTCATAATTGTCATAATTTACCCAACACTGGTATGGGATCAGTACTAGATATTGACAGGTACTGGATGCGTTGTTGGGAGATAAAAAGTTAGGTTATTTACCCCTTCCTGGAGATGTGAGATAAATGCCATCATAGTTTCCTCCCTTATGATTCATTCTCCAGTTTTCAAATTGCACTGTTGTAAGCATCAGGTGTCTCAGTTGTATTATAGCCAGAACACTGTTACTTACTGGCTCAGTAATCAGAAGATCCCCACTGGCCTTCACATCTGCTCACTTACCAAATGTATGAATCCAGCAGCTGTCAGCCATGTACTGATAAAGATGGAACATAGGTTCACTAGCTTGATCGAATTGCTGGGTAGAAGAAGAGCAAACAGAAAACTCTCAAAGACATTCAGGCTACAATGTCAGAAAAAACAAGTTTTGGAAACTCTTGTCAAAGTTACAGCAGGATTGAACTTAAATACACTGTGGGGTATATTAATAAAATATATAGTGTTCTGATTACATATCCTGTGTCTGTGTAACTTATATCCCATCATAAAAAAGTCATTACATACAACTGTGATACTGAGTAAAATAAGATCTATATTAAGTTATTTCTGAGTGATTATATATAGAACTCAAACATATACAGAGTTTTAACACAGCCTCATTGTTAGGCATAGGTTTTTTTGGATGTGTTTCTTGTGAATGAGAAAAGCTTTATTCTTACCTTGTTTTCAAGATATTCAAAAACTGTAAGATTTCTGAGAACTGTATTAATCTTAGAGCTCTCAGGAATCTTAAACCTGTGAGAAAAGGAAGAGAGAGAGAGAGAGAGAGAGAGAGAGAGAGAGAGAGAGAGAGAGAGAGAGAAACAAATAATTACATACTGTACTACTGTACACGACTGATGGTAGTCTCATGACAGATTCAAATTCACATCTGCATGTATCCATAGGCGTTTTCTAAAACATCTTTCCAGCAACAGTGGAGACAGTTAAGAGCAGCAGCTGTGTGTAAACAACACATATGAGGAATTCAGTGAAACAGTACAGTTCAATTGTCTTCAAAACACAGCGCTCAAACACAGCAAAGCACCACACGATGCAAAATTTTGTTCGTAAGACACAAGAAGATGATACATTAAAAAAAAAACCTCAAGATGATGAGTTGGAATTATTTATGCATTCAAACAAGTTAGGAGGAACATCATGTGGCCTACTTTACATGAGCCTCAGTCTGAATCCAAGAGCAGCTCGCTTAGGGATTATAGAACAATGCGACACCTGCCTCCTTGTCTTTTTACATAACACCACTGATCCCGTTGGAATGTGTGTGTGCGTGCTTGTGTCTGTGCCTATGTGTTTTCAACTTCATGTCACAAAAGGTGATGTGAATCCCTACTGAGAAGGATCTCTGCAGATATAAAGTGAGTGGCCATATGCTTGTCACCACACATGAGTCAAGACCAACCAACTGTAAGTGTCAAATTGTTATTTTCAAGAGTTTGATTAACTAGGCCAAGCCTCCTTCTGAACAACTTCTGAGCACACCTCCAGATAATGCATGGCTGTATGCCGATACCTATGTTGATATGTTGATACTAATGCCCTTACCCCAGTTGCAGAGGATCTGTAAACAGGACCAGACTGAATGTTGAAGTCCTGTCTGCCTTTCCTTTTCCTCATTTCCATGATGGACTTGCCTCACCCTGTACCCATTTTGAAACAGATCGCCACAGGACTTCTTTCGCCTCCATGTCTCTCGGAGGGTCTCCAAATTAGCTTCACTGTGTGTGCGCCGGTACATGAGAAGCTTTGGAGGAATCATTGTTTTACACTGAATGCTGTTCCGAGATCCTTTATAGAAATTAAAAATATGTTATCCAATAGATTTATAAAGGGCTAGTAATCCAAAAGCACCTCCAGAACGGACGAGATAATTCCTAAAAGTGAAAAAGGAAGCAAGATTTCACTTTTGTGAAAAACGAAAACCGTCCTTGATACTATACCAAGAACTTCAAAAGTTCCTTGTACAGCAAACACCTCTGACTACGATTAAATCGACGGTCACTGCTGCAGACAGTCAAGCAAAAAGAGACAGGCAGAACTGGCAGATCTTGTCAGTGTTGCCAGGGATTGTGTCTCTGTGAGCAAAATGTCAGCTCTAATATAGGTGTTTTTTTTTCTTTTTTCATTTTTGTTACACTCTATTTAATCCCCACAACCCAAACAGATTTACCTTTCTCATGCCCCTTTCAGTGCTTTACTATTAACCCTTCGGAAGCTTTGTTCCCATCAACACAAAGCTGTGATAAACCTATTTTCTAAAAAATTGAACCCTGCCAAGGATTAGCAAAGATGAAAATAATGCAGAACAACAACAATAATCCTGACTTAAAATTGAGTGTCCTGTTTCCACAGGAAAATGTCAGTCAACTGACGGGGAAAGACTTCTGTCAGACTGCAAACAGGTATGGCCACATGTTTCCTCTGCAGCAAAATGTGGTACAGTATCTGGGGTTGACGGTCAGTTTCCAAGAGCTTTGGCCATTGTCGCCTTCGCAAGAGAGGTTAAAGGAATAGTTCACCAAAAAAGTTGAAAGTGCATCATTTAGGACATTTTTACAGCCTAACAGTCCTGTATTGACATATTTATTTATGAACGTCAGAGCATACAGGACTGTTTAGGCTGTAAAGATTTTCTAAATGACGTCGTTTCAAGTAAACTCTGGACTTCAGGACACTTTGATTGCAGCGGACAAGCAGTATGGAGGAATATTACAAGGTTTTTGTGTAGTTTTCTTTTTATATATATATTTTTTGGGGGGGGGCTTTTTTGCCTTTAATGTACAGGATAGTTGAGAGAGAGACATGAGATGGGAGGCAGAGAGAGGGGGAATGACATGCAGGATAGGGCTGCTCAGCGCGGAATTGAAACCGGGGTCGCCTGCAGTGAGGACTATAGCCTCAACACATGGGACGGGTGCTCTACCAACTGAGCTAAACACCGCCCCGTTTTTGTGTAGTTTTATGGACCTTTTTGTCTTGGGCGCTATCGACTCTCATATAAGGATTTCGTTGGACTACGAACCCCCCTCTCAGGTCTCCAGATGCACTTTGAGGAATAAAAAACTACTCCGCCCGGAGTATTCATCAGCATGAGGGTGAGTCAATAATGACTGAATTTCATTTTTTGGTGAACTATTCCTTTAAGATGTAGCAGTTTTAGTAAACCACCAGAACAGTTGCAGTGGCTGGATTGGAGCTAGCTGGTTAGAAATGTAGCATTGACATTACTTTCCAATGCTGGAGAAAACCACTTGGAGAGTAAAGGAATAAAGTTTCATTCTGAACTTGCAACACTTACATATAGCTTTCTTATATGGCAACTATGTATGTATAGAAAAGAAATACAATGATGAAACAAATTTTTACAAGTTTTCGAATTACTGTATATGACAAAATATATTTCTACTGTAATATTGCCACAAGTAATACAGGGGAAATGTGTACTTCCTTTAATTCTGGTTCTCATAATGTGTACTTGTTTCAGAAATAGACTGGTTTATGTTTTTAAATATTACTGAAAATAATTAACGACTAAAATTATAGAAATGTATGAATTAATATTTATTCATTATGTATTTGTATGTTTTGTGTGCATACATGCTCTTGTTGTGTATAGCCTACATTATTGTAACATTTTTATATTTATTAGGTGTAGGAAATATACACAGGTATGAGAAATGCTCAGAAATGTATAATTCTTTACTACTGAGATCTCAAGGAAATTTTAATTGAACGCAACTGGACTTGGTTATTTGTCTAGGAAGACGTTTCACCTCTAATCCAAGAGGCTTCATCAGTTCATATTCGCATCTGACCAGGCTGAGACTGGTCCGACCAATAACCAAGTCCAGTTGCGTTCGATTTAAATTTCCTTGAGAGATAACTATGACCTGGACAAATGAGAATATTCACAGGCTTTACTACTGAGAAGAATTTGTGTTTGTGCTAAGTGTGCATCTGTGTGTCGTGTGTGTACATTCAACACTCTGGGATCACATTTGGTGACTCACTTCCGATCTGGGGACAAAGGTCTGGTCTCACAACACTAAGCACTTATTTGCCTCCAGGGAATGCATGTGCAGTAAGTCAGTACAACGCTTGTCCTCACAAACACAGCAGTACAAATTATGTGTGTTTGCATGTGTGTGTGTGTGTGTGTGTGCATGGTGCGAAAACTCTCAATGGAATTCTGGTCCATCAAACACGTGTTCATATATGAGAAAGTCTCTTTTCTCAGACATGTTAAAGCCTCTTGCGCTCACACATACGCACATGCACACTCACAGATATACACATGTCAGCTGTCCAGATGCTCATTCAAAAAGGTTTTTCTGGTCTGTGCCCACTCTTACTTCATTGAGGCTTTGCGAGCCACAGCACGGCCTGTGTCACATGTTCTGGCAGAGCAGCCTACTGGGACCTTTTATCAATCAGCAGTCTGGGATAGTTCATCTGGGATAATACTGACAGTCAAGCCAGCCAGAATTAGATTATACGATGCTACACTTGCATCCACACACACACACACACACACACAAACCGTCAGGCACACACAAACTGTCACGCACACGTACACACACTGGACATTCATGCTACATAGAGGGCACATGTATGTACTTAATTCAGAGCACATTTTTTGATATGCTGGGAATTATAACTCAACTCACAGCTTGTACAATTATTCAAACATGCAATGCAACGCAACGCAACATGTGAGAGGCCTGGCCACAGCAAAGAGGCTTAAACTTCCCACAAATTAGTTTCCGTTCCCTGAATGTACATGGAGGCTTCCTGCCAATGGCTGAAAGGCTATATAAGGCGGGTGCACTCATGTCCATGTCAGGTACTGTAAGCCTCTTTCAGTAGGGAAACACAAGGGATCAACCACAGTCAATGGGATCAACAAACAGTATACTAAAGCACCACTAGGAGGCAGTAGCAGGTTAGAATCCAAGCAATGCCTGAGGGCTACTACTGCATTCTCAAAGCCAATGCAGCTCAACATTAAGGGTTGCTGCCATAAAATCATAAACATAACACACCAATCCAATACAACACAGCTTGTAAACATATATTTCTTTTATTTCAAACATTTTGCAATATATGTCCACTTTTATTATTCCCTGTGTTTTTCAAAGGCTGGGTAGGATAACATGAAGTTGGCAAGGTGCTGAGAGTTGGGGTTCAGCAGTCACAGCTACCAGCAATCAAACAGGCATATGCTAATCCCACACTGCCAGGACTCTCTTGGGAGCAATGCTCAGTTCAAGTGGTTAAAGGAGATTAATTCCTTTTTCCAAGGAAGAACTCTACATGCCCCCTTACATTAGCCGCACATCATTCTCCTCCTCTTAATCAATGTCCAATTTGCAGAGGCAGAGAGAACATAACTTGAAATACACACAGCTTGGACTTCCCAGTGAGCAGAGTGGGCGAATACCACATAGCACAGGGCAGAAACCTCTATTAGCACACCTCAACTGGATCTCCAATGGTCTTCTCATGCAGGACCACTGCTGAAGGAGTCAAATGAAAGGTAGTGTAATTATGATGTATTACACAGGCTGCGGTGTGTATTCCCCAGTACTGAATGGAAAGGAAAGATTAACTAATCCACTGGGAATGAGTAGCACTCACAATACACATTCTTAACAACCACCCTGGCTTCCTTTTAACAAAGCCTGTTGAGGAACAAATATACACTTAACTAAATGAATGTAGCACCAATTATGGATTAGTTTATCGATTATTAGGAAAACCATTATGACCCTGTCAAGCTTCCTAGAGGAAGAGCATGTAGGGGGGTTAACTGTCTTTATGGCAATGCTATTTATATATCAGTTAATGTCAGAGGATGGCATCTGAAAGCAGATCAGACATAAGACACTATATGTCACTGTCATTTCCTTTGACTGTTGCTCTAATAAATTGTGCTTATTTTCTTGTCAGAACATGGTACTGTATGTTCTAATTTCCATATTAATAAACGCTATAAACAGCTGATCGTGATTCCTGTCCAATCTCCTAGAGGCTGAGAATGAACAGACACTTTCAGCACCCCATTAGTATTCTGGGAGCTATCACCAGCCTGTTAGGGCACACTATATCCAACTGCAGATTCACACTGTTAATTTTATAACAGAGGATTTGCAACACTTTATGTAGCCTTTAACACATGGGAAAACACACCAACAAGTAAACACACCCTGCCATGCCAGCAGGAGATCTGTTACTATGATGTACTGTTCTTATCTTAGATCCAGCACTGCAGAAATAAAATGCTCTATGACGAAGATGCCATTTGATATGTCATCCTCACAAAAAATAGTCCTCAAGATTCATCCCTTTGCAGAATAATAGTAATAAAAATAAATGCAAATCAGGAGCACAGGAATCTAGGGCATCTCTCACAAGCAATAAATTTACACTCTACACAACGACACTGCAGCTGCACTGTATAGAAAACAGGTCTTTGCTCTCCACGTCAACCCCAGATGCAGGACATTTAATAATCGCAGGTAATTATTCACAGCAGATTGTCAGGCAGCAGCCAGACCCCTATTTCACAGTCTTTCATCATCCTCATCAAGGCCCTAACACTGACGGTTTTCTCAGGATAAGATGAGGACACCTTACATCATGAATACCAGAAGCCAGATTACTTGACTTGGCCATATCTAATTCATTACACAGCTTGCTTCCTGTGAAATTCATGGGCCACTGTGAGCTTCTTAAGAAACCTTCATCACCTCAGAGATCAGACTTTCACAGTTTCAAATTGCTTCACAGATTGAGTGATTCTGTGGGCATGTAGAAACAAGAACATACTCTGCAGGATAGAAGGAGAATCCCTGAATCAATGACAGAATAGTTTGGAACATTAATGCTATCCCTTATAATAATGTTCTCCCCAAAGTGAATGCTAAGATCTAGGAGCTTCACACCATCACTGCATCAACGCAACAATTTCAACAGGGCAATAAATGAGCAGTCTGGGTTGTGAACAAGCAAACTGTTGAGCTAAGATATTTTTATGAGCTGCTGGGCAGTTGAATTTCCCTTTGGGGATAAATAAAGATAAAGTTCTGTCTGTCTGTCTGTCTGTCTGTCTATCTATCCATCTATCTATCATTACATTTTCCAGAATCCAAGGTGATGTCTTAAGTCCTATTTTTGTAGATATAGAAAGGCAGCAATTCTTTATGTTCGAGAAGCTAAAACCAGTGAGTATTTGATTGAAGAAAAAAGGGAAACAAGTCATCCACTGTTAAAACAGGTCCTCGTAAGTTTTCCGCAGATCTGCCTATTTTACAGTAAACAATTGTTGCCCAGTTTGCTCAGAAATGAATTATTATTGCTGATAATTGTTATTATTATAATATATTATTATATACAGCAGATAATTTGACTGAAAAGCACAGGTGTTACTAATGGCATTCATGCTTCTCTTCCAGTAAACCATGAGAGTGTGACAGTGACCCAGCATGCACAATACTGGGAGGCTGAAACTGAAACAGCTAAATGGAATTCAGCCATCATGAAATCTATGACTGACACCTGTGATGTGAAAATAACATTACAGAGAAAAAAAGGCATATAGGATTGTTTATACTTTTAAAAGTAGAGGTGCTTTGCAACCAAAAACAGAACACAGCTACAAAGAAACTCTTTTACTGCAGTGTAATTTAGGCCGCAATACTCTGAATGCAATGAGAAAAGTAGGTCGTTATGTAATGCAGGTTAGGGTGTTTTCCAGTCTGCTCATGCAAGATTGTGTCTGACTGTGTGTGTGTGTGTGTATATAGTATATATACATATATGGGGATAGCACATGCTTTAGCATGTGCATTTTTCATGTGAGTGTGAATGAGCCCATTAGATGGCAGTTATGGACCGCTGTGAGGTATTCCAGGTGCAATGCCTCAACACAGCATTTACCAATGAGTCTGAAGCAACAACACACACCGACACACAAACACACACTCACAGGACCACAGCCCAATTCTGAGTCACTCTCACTCCCATTAGTCCATCCACTCTGCTGTGTCTGTGCTCCCTGAAACATCAGAGGAACTCAGCCCTGTCACTTTCAATGATGAGGAAAAGTTGACTGCAGCCCGGAGCAAGAGGGCCTCAGAGACACACTCCCAGTAATGGGGAGACAGAGGGGGGACCGGGAGTCAGAGGAAGAGATAGGGAGTGATAAAAGGAGGGGTGACGTGAACATAGAGGGCAAAAAGAGAAGAGAAAATGGGTGCTAGAGTTAAGGAAGATGGAAAATGGAGAAAGAAAGCAACAAGAGATGAGGTTGTATGGTGAGAATGAAAGAATGGGTATATGAAATGGAGGTTGTCAAGGCGACATAGAAAAAAAAAACATCAGAGAGAGGTATACAGACTTACCGAGCCAGCTTCTGTTTAAGTATACAGAGACAAACACGGGAGGAACAGTGAAGAAATCGACCACGGAGTTGACCTCCAGCCAGAACCACAGTTTATCATTGGCTGCTATAAACTGTCAAAAAAAAAAGGCAGATGGCATTCAAAATGACAATTATGGCGTCTTTCCCTGGCATTGCTGACATACTCTATAGAATGACAATAGCTTCACCCTATTTGCTGAGTCATGCGAATGGTTGGTGGTGTAAGCAGCTTATGAGTTTATTTATTCATTCATTGGGGATGTCAGGCTTGCGTTTGCACCACTGGAATGCTGCTCTGGCATGACAGCCATGCTAGCAACATTATTCCAACAGTGTCAGTTTAAACTAAAGTCATTCTGCGTGAGTATTTGTAGGTGACTTAGGTGGGTGCCGCCTTCAGTGAAAGGATAGCTGGTTGTCCAGTTAACCTGCTATGTCTCAAAGTGTTTTTTCAAATAAGTTTCAAATTTAAAATGTGAAGAAAACGTTATTTATTATTGATAAAGATTGTAATGTGTGTAAAATGAGGCCTGCCCACATTCCCAGCGTGCATATTGTTTGTGTACTTGTGCATTTAAGAACATGCCTGTAATTGGGCACATGTATGAATGAGTGATGCTGTATGCTTGTGTTTGTGTGTGTATGAGCTGGCGCGCTCATGCTCCATCTTACCCTCAGACCAAAGTATAGAAGGAAGAAGACGTTGAAGGCCATATCGATCTGTAACGTGAAATCTTTATAGAAGTTCTGACAGGATTCTATAGGACTGGAGAACAAAAACAGAGAGAGAGGATAACATCAATACAAGATTAAAACACTCATTAACTGACATGTGGTAGGAAGGTTAATTTTTATTTTTTGGTACTGTTTGTTAAATAATGGATTAAAAATGGGATTGTTATTAATAATACTAAATGAAGTGAATTGAAATTGAGTTTCACTGACACCCTGCAGTTCCTCGTTGGAACCCTAGGGGGTCACAGACCAAGATAAAAGTCCTCGCCATAGAGTCAGTCACATTCAGATGAAACAGCTGCATAATAAACTGGAATTGGTGGCTAAGAACAGCTGCTTTGATGTGACAGTACATTCAGCATACATAAATTATTCAGCATCTGTCAAACACAAATATTCCAACAGATATTCCCTGCTATGACAGAAACTCCGCTTGGAAAATTTTTAACAGTGCAGTGGCTGGCCGGGTGTCACTTTAAAAAAGAAGGAGAAGGAGAGAGAAAAAGCTGATGGCGATAAATGAGCCATAAATTGTCTGGTCTGTCATATAATCCATCTTCATGTTTACCTTGTGATGATTAACCATTAGAAAGTGGGTGCTCTCAACAAAAGCAATAAGAGCCTGTGTTCCCGTCCCATTCTTCACTGAGTCATGGGTCTATAGTGTTTTGCTTTCCAGTAATGAGGTAATCCCACTGTGAGAAAACACATGAATATGCATTATGGTATAGCGGGCTATAGGCGAGCTTTGGGAATGTATAGACTGCTAAGGGAACACACATGAGGCTATTATAAGAATAAACAGCTACAAGTCCCATACGTTCACCTTAAACATTAAAGTATGCATGGGGCCCATAGGGGCACAGCGTGAGATCCAGAATAGACTGATGAGACTCTCCAGATGTAACAAGGAGTGAATCTTAATCATCTTCCAGTTAAGATCAAACATTTTATCACACAATGATCCTTTATAATGGATAACTGAGTAAAAACATGCCAGGCAAAACACATTTCTCCATGAGGAGGATCTAACTTGTAATTCATGAGTGTGTGGTCTGTCTGGAGCATATCCCCAGGACTGATGTGATCTAAGCAGATGTAAAACCCTGGCTCAGGTCCAAGATGCTTCGAATCAGCAGTCTCATGTATGCAGCAACTGTTTTTTAAAAAAAAAATGGGATTTCAGTTGGTTGAGTGGTAATTTCTCATACAGGGCCCTCAGATTTTGGCACAGGTTAATTCACTCGTGACCCCTCGAAGCAGTTCACATTGATCTGGCCTAAATGCTCAATTGTTTACTCACCACCTGCAACTACAGTACACGTGATTGTGTTGGCATTCAACTGAGCAAATGTGCTAAAACAAACCTGCCATGAATCATACATACAGCTTGGGCATACACAACACTCCTTGGGTGATTAAATGTCCTTTTCTCTCAAAACAGCCTCCAGGCCTAACACCCATCTACATATACAGTACACACACACACACACACACACACACACACACACACACACTGCAGCTCATGTGCCCCCCACTCTCCAAAACTGATTTAAAGCTACAACCATAGCTGATCCTTACAGACCATTGTGCATGAGAATGCACACACTACGTACATGGGAATAGGAATACAAATACATAAAGGAGCACATATGAGTATGCACACACAGATGGTGCACAGAGAAGACACCATTTGGAGTGGTCACTGTGGCACTTCCCCTTGGGCCCAGCTCTGGCCTAATTCTGAATAACCGCTCAGCTACGGTCATGTGACCTAAAGCATTCTCAATAACAGAGAGAGCATGGCAGCACACAACATAGGCTCAGCGCTACATTCAATTTTGCAGCACTCAGAGCTGTAATTTAGTAATTTTTTTAATCATCGTTTTATAGTAAGGCTTATCATTAACTAAAATAGGAGGGAACGCGCATCATGCAGACCTACGTTTTCTCTGTTCAGCTCAAGAGCACAATAGCTCATCAGTACGAGAGCAGCTCCCATTGTCTACAAATGTGGAGATGTGCAGAAAAATGGCAACACAGAATAAAAAAAACATGATCTCTTTACTCTTTCTGGCAAGTCATTATGTTTGACTGCATCACTGACAGAAATAAACACTTAAAGGAGCTAATGGTTGATACAGCTCTTTTCCATATTAACATTAAAACAATATTTCAAAATAAAATATTATCTAATTGAATCTACAACTACATAAATAAAAAATAAAAAAACATATGGCAAAAATGGCTGTCCACTGTGAAAGATATCAGGTTCAAAATCAGTTCCCTGGGATGTAATCCAGTTTACACCCCTTTTTGGTTTTGGTTCACTTTCAACCTCAACCTCATTTCTAGCAACAGCAGGTGGCTTTTTTTCAGCTAAAAAAGCTTTAGAAATTGTAATGCATGCCCAATCTTACAGAGAGTTTGTGACTATACACGGAGAACACAGTGGAGACAAAACTGAGATATTTAGTGCCAGGAGATGGCAAGGAAAAAAGCAAAGTTTAAATTTAATTAAATTTTTTATACAGTTAGCCTTCATTCTGTATAATGCAATATATCGATGACGCAGTGAGTATTTATGTTGGGTGTAAATGTTAGGGTGTGGCTTATATGACTTTAACGACAACAACCACAGTTTGTCTCACTCATCACCTCACTGCTCAACTCTGGACAAAAACAGAACATTATAAGCTCCTATGTGTTGCAGGGATTCTGTATTGGATTTCACTACACTGTAAAGATGTTTCAATGTCACTTCACACTCCACAATCACAAGACATTCCTGGACACATGCGCCAGTGTCCTGCAGAAAATAGATCTGCCCACCACAGTTCTTATTACTCCTTTAAGCCCCAGCACAGCCTGGGGTTATGCCATCCTTCCTGAAGGGACGAGGGCAGGGGGGAGACAAAGGAGGAGAGAGGTGGGAAGACAGAAAGCCAGGGACAGAAGAGAGGTAGTGACTGTTGGAGGGAAAGGAAGAGGGAGAAGAAAAGATGACAAAAAGCAAAGGGGACAAAGCTCCCAGAGGTACTGGAGACAATTTGTCTCACTGTAAATAGCACACAACACTATAGTTTGAGGACATGTGGAAATTGCCTGGAGATTCCTGAGCTCCTGTGCTAAAGCTATAGCGTGTAACTTCTGACGACCCCTAGAGGAATTTTATGCAATTACAAGAACCCGCCAGCGCTTCCAGTCATGTCTGGCTAGGCTGTGGTCCTGATGAAGGTCAATACACCGAAACGTTGACTTAACAATAAAAGAGCTTCAAGTGAGTGTGGGAGCAAGTACTGATTTTTTATGTTGAACCTGACTGGGGATCTGTTCCCAGCACCACCCTAAGGAGAATGTGCATGCTGATTAAGCCTGGTTAGGCTGTGACCACACAAACATTACTGCAGGTGTTGTGCTTTAACATCTACAGAAAGAAATAAACTGCTGACACATGTTGCTACTTTACAGACATTGTACTGCAGGAACAACAGTTATATGGTATAACTCCACACCAGAAGATTGTTCATACTGTAGGCTACATAGCAGGCACTGGCAGCTAAAGAATAATCATATGCTGCAGCTGAATGTGACTGAGGTCGCTGCACCGCAGGCACCGGGCGGCGGTGGCGAATATTCCCGCAAATCTGCATCTTAGCTTTGGGTGTGGTCATCCGAAGGGTCGCCACTTCACAATCAGCTCTATGTGTGGGGAGTGAGTGGAAACTACCTCGACATCCTGGCACCATAATTATAGTGGTCACAGCCGAACCACCTCGCCTTAGTTTACTGGCTAGCAAAGTCTGTCGTTGCAGCGCTCGCAATGCTCTGGTTAGGCCAGGTTTCCATGAGAGCGTAAACACAGCAGTTTTCTTGTGCTACGCTGAGAAGCCCTCCACAGTCAAATGTGATCCATGTTGGGCACTTGTTTCTGCCTGTTGCTAGCAGACTCACTGCTCCTGTGCCCCCTTGTCTTGTGAGGTAAAAGGCTCACGACTAAATTATTGCCGCCACTGCTTGAGCATTGGGGCAGACGCACAATAATAATCTACCAGTTAATATTACTTTGCACCGTTTTCCACCTACATAGTTCCTCCTCAGCGGGGGCGGTGTCGGCATATCACGGTGGCTGTGGCCGCATCATCTCGCTCTTTTTTCGACCCTCTCTTCAGCTCCAAACTCACTCGTCTGCACCTCGATTACAGACCAAAGCGTGGTTTTCCACATTTAACTCAGGTAACTCAGGACAGAATAACAACAGTCTCAGTACTACATA
Source organism: Trachurus trachurus (assembly GCF_905171665.1). NCBI lineage: Eukaryota > Metazoa > Chordata > Actinopteri > Carangiformes > Carangidae > Trachurus > Trachurus trachurus. The sequence goes on from NC_139906.1 coordinate 15,237,449, forward strand.
TCAGTGGGCGCTGTTGCCGGTGTGTTTTTAAAATTAGCGGGTTTGATTCTTGTGTCGGAAGTCACGCTCAAGTGCTAGTGGAAAAGCAAAAAGAAAAGAAAAGCCGGGCCAAGCCGCGCTAGTGGAAAAGGGCCATAAATAATAAACCTAAAGTGTCCCAGTCCGCTGGGAAAAAATGTTGACGATATTATTGTAGCCCATAAGTTTTTAATGTTGCAAAATCCTAGCGGAAACACTGTTATTTCCTGTTTTGCCGCATCATTTCCTGAATGTTTCCGGCTGACATGAAATTCAAAACAACAAATTCGACTGATCGACCTATGATGTCTTATCTCATCTACTAATGGCTTGGGTACAACGAACAAGAGAAAGTTACCCACTATAGCTTTAAACTCTAGACTTCTTCTGTCAACTCAGCAGCACACTAGTCCTTCTCTAACCCCAGCTTGTTAGGAGACCTAGCACTAACACACGTGTGCCCCTTGCTTACATGTAGACCCACACAGGAGAACAGTATCTGCCTTGGGGGAGGCTACAGAGCATGTAAGTCTATTTCAGGACATAAAATGCTTCCCCACGTTAACCTCCTCTGACCAGGAACTCTGCCTCTGGAAAACGCAACCAGAGAGGTAAAACTCATTTGTTCACAAGGGCATAGGAGGATGGTCGGTGATGACGTTCTAAAAATAGCCCCGAACACCTTTAGTCAGTCAGCAGAAGCCAGGCTTTCGTTAGCCTGCACATGACCTTGGCTGGCTGCTGTAGCAACAGAAAGGTTTGCCCTTCCTGAGCAAACAATAGCAACAACAACACAACATCAGAGCAAGACACCAAATCTGAGTCATTCTTCAGAGCCCAGGAATGTCTTAGTATCATAAGCATCTTGGAATGTATTTATGGATTCATAGTCTCATTGATCTGTTGATATTCATATAGCCCCATATCAATGTACAACCCAAACAGAAAAATGTGAACCCATTTAGAGCGCGATGTGAGCACAATGACTGAATGTCTGGTTAAGGTGCCGTATTTCTCCTGAGGCTAGTGCACGTACATGTGAGGGATGCAGCAGGGAGGAGACTGTGAAGCTGAAAGAAGGCCAGGTTAGTACTTAAATGACTGATTTGGGTCAAGGCACCATTACTAAAATAAGAAATACTTTAACACCTACAAGGGCAATGGACAAATAAAACCTCCCCATGGAGACTAAAAATAGACAGCTCTATTTTCTAATCTGAATGCAAATGACTTGACTTCCTCCACAAAGACACTATTTATTTTAGAGTCTGAAGGAGCAGTTTGAGACAGAAAATAGCACATCGCTTCAAGAAACCACAACCCGACAATGCAATATAACTCAAATGAGAGTGAGCACTCACAGAAATAAAGATGACAGAATTTTTTTTTAAAAAGAAAAAAAAAGTGACATGTTTACAAAGGAGAAATAACACTTACACTAATGTATGGTTAATTTATTCTGAAGCCAGTATTACAGAACAATAGCTCAAGTACATACGTCACATCACTCCTCGCTTGAACACAAACCAATTAAGAGATAAAAGCTGTGGTTATGTGCCATATGCAGAAAGAGGAAGTCCTTATCAGCACACCAATTAACACTGTCAAGTGAATGAAGTTGGCCAATCTGGTTTTATTTGTTTTAATTTCAGGGCACTTAACCAGCATTTTTAGAGATCCTCGTGTAAAATAAGTAGTAATAATCAGCACAAAAAAACAAATTTATAAATGTCCCTAATCATGTAATTATTCCAACCTCTCCTAATCCGCTCATAAGAAAAAGAAATGGATCCCTTAGGAAACATGAATTTTAGATACATTTCAAACATTAATTTATTCTGTGGAAAAATTCTTACTTTAATTTTAATTCTTATCTAAATGTAATGACTTCCTCTTCCAAGCCAGCCTCTGAGTTAATCACTATGAGATGGTTAAAGTTTAAGGAAATTATTTTAAACTGCACATGAATGTTAGGAAATTAATCAGTTTATGACAACAAGGTCGTTTCTGCACTAATGTGTGAGGATTCAAATGTGTATTTCCTCTTTTGATTCAATTCATTTCTTGGTTTTGTAAAAACTCCAGTGCTGTTTGATTTGTGGTACAAGGACATACAACTCATATAGACAAACTTAATACAATGATTGTGTGAATGTACAGAAGATGTCTGCACGATTTATCGGGGATTAATGAGCTAAACTACTATTGAATGTGCACAGTCCTGTATCTGATCATGGGAGCTGTTACACGACAATGCAATTTATGATCAATGTAATTGATTATGCAAAAATCAGATCAAAAGCTGGAAGGGTTATCATGAACCGACACTGTGGCTACACATTTGAAAAAGAATAACCATGAAGGAACTTTAATCATTTAAGTTTCATCTGGGCTAGTTAACTAGTTAACTGAATGTTTTGAATATGGCTCATGCTGCGTTCATGCGATGGTCTAAAAATAGCCCTTCCGCTTGGCACTGTGGGATACCAGGGAACTGCAACAGCAAATGGCCTTTATATCGCCATGGTGATTTGGATAAACAAAGAGGTCTGACCATTAGGCATGCACCGATACCAGCGACAAATATCATATTGCAGAGCAACTGGGGTAATTATCTCGTAATCATTTCTTACATTAGATTTCAATCAGTGTTTAAAGCACTGAATCTGCATTTGGAGATAGAGTGACAGCTAGAATGCCTCCACTCTAATACTAACAGCCTGACAGGTGATACCATCACACCAGTGTACAGCTTTGCCACATGTGGGCTACAAAGGAATCCTTTTTTTAGAGCATATATTGATAGTGAGTCACTTATTTGGAATGAGAAAATATCCCTAAAAAATATCAGGGGAAGTACTGAAATGGCATTTAGTCTCCAGTGGGAGGGATTTTAGAAAATTGCAGAAGATTTGATTCGGAAATGAATCATTTCTCACTGCCACAGTTTGTGGATTTAAATCTGAAGCCACTTGGGAATGGTGTCAACTGCAAATTAAGTCCTCTAGTGGTTACATGGTCCTCTCTGACTCCATCCTCAGCCAGGTACTGTCAACACCCCGAGGAGGAGAGCTCCTTATATAGGCTCCCCTTCATCGCCACAAAGTCTGCCAACCTTGTCTCACTGCTCAGCCATATTTCTCACCTTACCCCATTAATTAGTCATTAGGCACTGTTTCTTTTTTCGGGACTGACATTGATCGCACACTAATGATAGAGTTACAGGCCCAGGCTACTGCTTATGAGGCCTCTTAGACAGAAGAGAAATTTTGCTTGTATGTCCATATATCTGTGAGTGGGCTTCTGCCAGTTAACGTGACTATGCAAGTGTGTGCATGTAATTGTCTGTATGTGTGACAGGGACGGTTCGAGAAAGAGGAGCAAAATAGAAACAGAAGTAGAGCAGGAACAAGGGCATCCCTTTAAGAGCAGCCTGCAGAGACTTTGTCCTACATTCCTCTTTATTTGTTTCATGGGAGCACAGAGGAGGAAAAAGAAGGGATGAAGGATGAGCCAAGGTATTAAAGCAGATTCAAATGTGGGTGGGAGAGGACGCAGTATCCTCCCATTGAAAATATAACCAAAATAGCACCAGTTTGGCAAGTGAAGTCTGCTGCAGAGGAAGGTGGTGTTTTATTGTACATTATTATGTGTTGCACTGAACTGTGATAAACAACCACTTTGTGAAAACAAGCAGATGGGCAGTCATTCTCAGTGAAGCTACAGATTCATTCGCATTCATTCATTCAAAAAAAAGGAAAAAAAGACACAGCCCTCTTGACAACAACAGAGTTGCCAAGCCAATGACTATAGTACTTTCTGTGCTCAACTAGGAGGGCATCCAATTAAAAAAATTATTCTTTTCAAACTCTTTCTACCTGCTTCCACAAAAGGCTTTGGTGATCTGTGGCTCTTTGCTGCAGGATGTTGGCCAACAGGGCTCCTGCTAGGAAAGCCCCACTTGCAGAGAGCTAGAAAGAAAACAGCTCATGGGAGACTGGTGCCTGGCCACCAGAAAGGTATGTTTTCCTCAGCATTTTACCCACTGTGTGTATGCATGTGTGTGTATCCCTGCCCCAAGGGGCTACCCTGCTTCAGTGAAGTAGACACAAAAACCCATTGTGCAGATCCAGCCTCCCGAGGTCCAACCCAAATGCACTTATTCCACTACATGTCTCTTTTCGCTGTTACCACAGGAACTCGACCATAATCCTTCCCATTACTGTTGCCTTTTTCACAGACGATTTCAGGATGATGTTCACTTCATCCAATGGCCAAAACGGCACTTTTGAAGAGAAAGGGAGAAAGCAAACCTGTATAGTTCATGCGTCTGTAACCTCAGTATTTGGTGGAGTAATTACTACCATTAATAGGGTGACCTATATTTGTGCTCATCGATTTCCTCGGCCACCAACATTTAGTTGCAAGGAAGCTAGATGGACAGAAGGTCATTTGTAGAGCGTTTTTAGCATTTGAACATGGGGGTAGAATGTGAGTCAAATCATTTATTCATGACCTCGATCAGGAAAGCATGCACATGCAACTCCACAAAGCAATAGCATTTGTCAATATTGGTATCCTTGTGCATGCTCTTTGAGTGACTTCCAAGGACACAGTGAAAAGCTTTGTTGTGATGCTATAGCTCTGTTCACCTGAGACAGTTAGTGTGGATTTTTTTTTCAGTTTGGCAACTTCAGGAATCTTTTTGTTTATTAGATTTTACTGCAAATAGATTTTGACAAATACAAAATGAAGTCTTGCTCAGTGGAATATTAAGAAAGATGTCGTTGGGTCGACTGTGTAAAGTGTAATATTGAGTGTAGAACACAGCTCCAGCTGTTGTAGTGAAAGTATGACCATGACATAAGCCTGGCCCTGTTCAGGATGTCAAAGCCCCCAGAGTCAGCTGAGCCTGCCCTGGGTCGATCAGTAGTCCCCCTGAGAGGACGTGCACACTCAAGTGAAAAGCTTTAGCTAATCACAGTGATGAGGGTGGAGAGGGCCTTGGAGCTTAATAGGAGCACAGAGAGATCAGGGCAATGCTTCAGGGAAGCCAACTCACATAGAAATACACTCAAAGTGCAGCATAACGCACAAGAGATAAACAGGGACTCACAACAGCCAGACAAACCACAGTTCTGCAGCAAAACTGAATAAACCAAACTATTCTACCTTTTTCCAAGTGTGATCTTGTGGCAATGCAACTCCCTGCAAACCTCTTACCTTCAACCTTTCTTGTCTTGTGGACAGGAAACACGCTCATGTTTTAGGTTAGCCTTATGCTAAAGTCATAATCATTTGTTTGCTTTCTGTTTTTATGAGATTCAATAATTACTGATCATTACCACGGCCAATGATTGATTTAGGAAACTACTATATATCCCTAGCTGGTTAGCAAGTGAACACTAAATGGGATTATAATTCTCTCAACCCCCCTTTTTTTCTTTTTTCTTCTTTTTAGCTAATGTGCCAGAGGCAGAATGGAATACAAAGAGGGGGCGATTGAGGGATGTATGGAGAAATAGAGCTGTGGAGGAGGAAGTGAAGGTTTTTATCCTAAGGTACAACTGGGTGACTGGATTCACTCCAGGAATAATTTCCCTCTGCTACTAAGATAAGAAGACAGTACAAGCTGGATTGCATTTTGGAGTTACTTCTTTGTTTTGAGTTTGACATCTCTATTCTTGTTTTAGACTCTCAGTTCCCTCAGGGACATAATTTCAAAGTCCACAGATATTGTATTAAACTGAAAACAAACTACAGGAAGTAGTTGTTACTTAAAGATAACATGCTGCACAGCAGCCAACAGAGGAACGAACATGATGAAAAGGTACCACCATGATACGACGCCACAGTCAACAGATTATGGTTCCTTTGCAGTTGACTTTCCATAACCGCAGGCACTACAGTAAATATTTGAAGCTTTATTTTGATAAATCAATGGTCCATGAAATAAAGTGCAGTCGAGGCACACAGAGTTGGTGTGCAGGCCACAACAACACATTTTTGGTCTTTCTGTTGCCAGAGGCACATGTAACAACTTCTGCTACATAATTGGAAATGATAAATTGCCTCTTTTGCTTAAATTTAAATCAGCACACTCTGAACCATGGTACTCCAAAAATGTGGGGGGTGGGGGCTCTACTACAAAGGCTTTTGCTAATGGAAGTCAGGTGTGGAGAAATGCTGTGAACAAATATACAGGATGGAATAGCACCTTAAATTCAATTAGCCTTTAAAATAACCATTGTTTTGTTGATGAAAATAGGTACAAATACTACTACTGTACTATATGACACCATCAATCAAAATGAACAAGGCTGGGTAAATATTTTAGTTGCCCTGCAAGTGGCTGTTCATGCTCCAGTGTCAGGTCGGCCTGTTGATTATGTTAAAGTCCATTTCAGGACATGTCTTACAGATGCACTATGACCTTCCCATAGGTGACAGTGCAGTGTGCCCTTAAGGCAGAATGATTGATTGAGGTAATTACTTAAATTACCAAGTCATCATCTGATTATTAAGAGGTGATTATATTCTTTTAAAAGCTAATGAGCCCATAAATCTACCAGACAGAACCTTGAAAGACTTGGTGTGGATGGCATGAACTGCAGTATAGTTACTCAAGACATGCCAGACCTCCAATCTGTCTCTGGGTGACTGCCAGCCAGGGATACGCATAAACTAACAATACACATTCATTCGCTCACACGCTGAAGCTCCCCAACACGTACAGTATCTGCCTTTCTCTGTTACCATGGCAACTGACAGCCCTCCCATTGACAAATCCTCAGTTACAGATGTGTGTCTTGTGTGTGTGTGTGTGTGTGTGTGTGTGTGTGTGTGTGTGTGTGTGTGTGTGTGTGTGTGTGTGTGTGTGTGTGTGTGTGTGTGTGTGTGTGTGTGTGTGTGTGTGTGTGTGTGTGTGTGTAGCTATACGTGTGTGTGCATCAACGCCGCTTGCCAGCGCTTGTGGGGGTGTGAGTGTGTGCATTTGCATTTCAGAGACTTCAGCATATGGAGATGAGTAAAGACGCATGTGCACCTGTCATTCACATACAATATGTAGGCCAGTGTAAGTGCATGTAACAAATATGCAAGGTTCATTTTATCTACATTCCAACATCAGTATGGCTGCTGGTGCATGTGTGAAACTCTAGCTTATTTCAGAGTATGTCATGAAACTGATACTTACTCTGAGGAGTCTATAAAGTATATTCCAAGGGCCCCGATGCTGAGCGCAAAGACTAACACCACCTGGAGAGAGAGAGAGAAAGATGGAAGAGAAATTACTTTCATGCACAAAGTGACACGTGTCATCTAATGCCCTATTACTGTAAGTTGGGTTGGACACAATAGGTAACACCATCATTTACAGCATCTGTGATTAAACAGAAACCTGCCCCCTGCATGTCGCAGAACAGTGAACGTTCTCAAAAAGCACGTGTTGAATAATGAATGTTCACCCTCATGTCAACAAACACAACCTATTGAGTACAGGCAGTGTAAAGTCAAGCCAGTACAATCATAGCAAGCTAAGAAAGGACCCAACTGCAGGGAGGAACAGTAACAATGTGGTGTTGAGAGGAATGTTTAGACAGAACCATGTTCATCATGTGTTGACGTGCAGCCCTCAACTTCTATGCTGAGTCAATGTTTACATTGTGTAAGATAGTGACCCTTACTCAACTGTGGTCTGTATAATGTTTCAGTGACTATATATGACTGGTAAGGTAAAGAGACGTGAGGCAACTGGAAGTACAATCACCATTAGCAGCAAAACCTCAGTCCAAAATCAAACATGTTATTTGATTTTGTAAGGAGAATTCAGTTTAACTGATTAAAAAAACAAGAAAAACACTGTACCAATCAGACCAGACAGAAAACTGCATTAGAAATGCACAATTCTTCTTGATTAAATCTGTACTTCTATAATGTAATATCTTACAGCATCCCATTAAAAAGCTCTAAAAAATAATTATATGAAACAGTTTAATTCATTTAACATTGGAAAAAAAAACATACAAAATTGTGCCGTTTATGTTGACAAACAAGAATGTGTTACAGTATTAGTCATTAAGAGAAAATGTCACCTCCCTCTTGTTCAAGGAAAATAAACAGCAGCATGTGCAGCAATAAACCCCTTCGGCAAAGTGCACTTGCAAACATTAGAGTTTGCATCACCATCATCATCACCTCTGTCATCTTAATCATCATCTTTGCAACAGCTGACCAGCGTAGTGGTGCACAATAGTCCCTCCCCTGTGCTCCTTTCTCCCATTCAGCCATCTCACAATAGGAACCCACTGTCCCTGCTGATTGTGCCATTCATAATTGATGGTGGGAGCTTGATTACTTTCATGTGATTGTCCTTTGGATTGATCCAATGCATTGTGGCTGAGGTATTAAGTAAACACCCCCAATCCCCTTGCATTTTTAATGGTTTTCCGCCTGAATGGAGGACGATGGCAGACCCAAGCACAGAGTTGTCCAGGGCCGGAATAACCTTACAAGCCAAAGACATCAATGATGCTCCACACAAAGGAGATGGGCGGAAGGCTCAAGCTCAGACTCTACGATAACATCAGGCTTTTGGATGAGAGGCGCTGGTCTGATTAAAGAAAGTAGTTGACTGGAGGCCATTATCTCATCTACACACTGCCTTATTGTTTATATAGGAATTAAATATGGTTTTACCACAAGATGATATAGTATGTGCATAGTAAGTTGTTGTGTTTTCAAGGGGAAAGGTGAACACATCAGCCAAACTGAGTGAGAAAACACAAGGTTTAACATCAATGTACTATCCAACTGGTGTTGGAGAGTACTAATGCATTTATGCATTTGTAAAAAAAAAAAAGTTGTATCATACGTAAAGTAGGCACCAGGTTTTGAGGAAGAAAAATTTTGACACCTGATTAAAACTGTCCAAGATGTGTCTGTCTGATAATATTATAAGAATGCAATGCTCAACTGCAGTTACATCAATTGGAAATACAGTATAAGGTCTGCTGAATGTTGCCTTGTTCCCATCATCTCTGAGTCTCAGTTTGATCAATTTCACACAACACTTTCAGCCCTTAAAAAACGGAGAATCCTACACATGTACAGTATACATGCATAGACTGAATTTTCCTTGGGAGCAGTGGGGTCATAGGGCAGGTGCAAAGGGCAGCAGAGAAGAGCACCACTGAGCAATGCTGGGTTGCTGAAAAGCTGAGCCGTGAACAGTGAACATCCAGCAATGGGCTGAGGAGATAAGAAGTGTCATCATCCTTAAACTGACCCACTTATTCAGCTGTGAAAGCCCATCCACCCCTCTACCCCCACACTTTCTCCCTCTCTCACACACACTCTCTCTTTCCCTCACAATGTCTACAAGAGATAGCCATCAACCTCAAACCCACAATCTACCAAAGACAACCAACCGAGCAACTGCCACTGCAAATCAGGACCAATGCAGTAATAGGCAGGGGAAACCTACAAGAGTGGTAATGGCAGAGGGGCTTTCCCTTTCCTCTGCTTTCAAAACAAAGTGAGAAATTAAAAAAAAGACACTGGGCAGTTGAAGGAGTGTTGTTTGCTGCATCTTTAAATCACTTTATGAGGCTGTTTCTATGCACAAGTCGTCATTCAGATGTGAAGAGATGGCATGAGTGAGTCATGTTTGTTTGCAGCAAACTGGAATATGGCGGCATCATGTCTTTTAGAGCAACACTCGGACGTGATGTCTATGTTTTCTCTTTAATAGCCGTGTAGGATTTCATTGGTGTGTCCCTGCCTATATTTAAAGTGTAAAGCTGAGTCTGTCAGATGTTTTCTGAGGTGCACTTTAGCAGGCATAGTGGAAGGCTGGAAGTGTAAGAGAAGCCAGGGACAAATCATGTGCATGTTTTTTATGTATGTGTGTGTGTACACTTCAGTGTGTGCGGGTTTCAGGTTCCAGCTCTGCAAACGAGCTAAAGATGCCGGCTCTCACATGACGCCATCAGAATTGTAAACACGTAATAAAATTTTACTTCCATGTATTAACACACGTGTGAGTCTGACGGTCTCAGTTTATTTGGCAGTCTAAAGACTTTCGAGAGCTCGTCAAGGCTCGCCTGTGGAAGTGCCCTAAAACTGAGCCAGAATTTCACACACGACTTCTTCCTCCAACAGGGATCCTGTCTAATGACTTCCTCTGTCCCTTAAGTGCACCCTGCGTAGAGGAGAGAGGAGAATCTCCCAGACAGGTGATGTGGGCTGACAACGTACAGTATAATCGCTTCACATTAAGGCCAACTACCCAGGTCAACAGAGCTGTGACTCAGGGGCCTCCGTCTCCTCCATGTCTCAGTCCAAAGTAATCACGAGAGCCCCACAGCAGTGGCTAAAATCTTCCATCATTCCAGCATGGTATTGGTACCGTACTATGTCAGTGTAGATATATCATGATTAAGTATGGTCAGTGGAAATTTCTCCATCGGAGAGAACCATTTACAAACAGATGGGAAATTCCAGGGAATTAAGCAGCTGAAAAATCACTGTGCTTCATCAAGTCGATGCAGAAAAGAGACCATCTGGACATTCATGAGATAATGAAAGAGTGCCTACCATGGTATATACTGCAAAATCTCTGCTCTCAGTCTTTTCTATACGATAAAGTATAATCCTTGTGGAATGATTTAGGGTCTCCCAATATGTAGTAAAACAGAACTCTCAACACCTTGACCTTCACTGGGAAAGCCAATAAAAAAAGGAGAGGATTGGTGTCAACATCTTCTGTGTGTCTCTGGTGAATAACTGGTTGGTGATAATTATTCTATTTACACACATTTTTTCAGTGCATGTTGGTTTATGGTCAATTTGTGGCAGACTGACTATTTTTAGACTTCTGTTTCCTGTATGAACAGCAAAATACACAACAAAACAGTATCATACCTTTTTGTACATTTTAATATTAATACTAACAACCATACAGGTTTAAAATGAATTAAGGACCCCCCACTGTTCATGTACCATCTCCAATAAAGCTTTGGACCAAATGGAAGAAAGTAGGACGTTATAATCTGAAGCTATTTTAGTTAAATTATATAATAAAAAGCCGAGTTGTGCAAAATATTAATAAAATCCAAAGCCTGGGGCTAATGAGGCCATCCAATTGTGAGCTGATTTGCATGCTATTGTTACAGAGCTTCCAGAGGTTGACATCAAAGGTAGGAAAACAAACATCCTTGTGGGCAGATTAGTAAAGTGAGAGATGAGAGAAAATCTAAACAAGAACATTTCCGTTTTTATTTTTGTCAAACAGTGAAATAAATACTTTCTATGAATCCTAATGGGTTCCCCAAGATTAGATGAGTGGGAATCCTCAGTGGGAAGTCAAGAATGCCCGTCAGTACCGCGTGGCATCAGGATAAGCTCATTCATTAATCCGGCCTGGCTTGCTGCGCTAGCCAGAAAGAGGAGCTCCAAAATGTCCGATTGATGCCTCAGCCACAAAGGATTTCAGAGGTCCATAGCCAAGGAAAGCTCAGGCCCGACCAGTGTGCTGTTTCTGCTTCCCTCAATCTGAATTCTGAATCCCTGAACACATACAGTACATCCATCTTTTATAGCAGGCTTCAAACAAAATGAGAAAAGCTGCCGGAAAGAAAATATTCATTCATATTCAATACAGATTTTCTCAGAATAAGTCAGTGAAGCAGGAGACAAATGCAACTCTACAGTGTTCCCTCCACTCATCCTATTGTCACACTATTTGCACCCACTCTGATTGTCTGCTTTCATAACAAAGACGCGTAGGTTATCAGACACAGGTTGCACATCAATGCAGATTAAGACACAAAGGGAAACAGAGTCACGTTACTGCACAAGGTGAGAGTGTGATCTTCTCACTGGGGGAATGTCAACAGATGACACCTCTGTTAAACTTTGATGGCATACATCCATACATCAGCACGCATCGTGATCTCCCCTTTCCATCACCCTCTCCCCGATGGCAGAGGGCTCTACCCTGTGCAGGTGTGGGTATGATCTGACATCCTGTCAGAAAAACACTCTGTATTCCAGTCACATGCACTTTATACCTCAACCCTGACTACTGATTCCCACTGTGTGGCTGAACAGATGTACCACAAGCATAGCAATTCATGTAGGAGCAATCTTACAAGAAGACAAGAACCACCACACTTGGACAGCTTTGTGAAGTCGATGCTGATTCATATTAAAAGGAGCCGTACATATCTTTGTGATCAGAAGATGAACAGAGGTGTAAGCAGATTTAAATAAAAGAAGAAAGTGCTTTCAAGTCAGAAAAACTGATATTTTTTGTGACATTTTAGATCTTTGTTTCTTAGGCAACGTGACTAAAGACAATCCAGTCGCTGGCTATCAGAGTACCGGAAAGTCCACTTCAGACTGTCTGAGCCTCTGTGTGGTGATAGCTAGCCTCTCAGCAGATTTTCCAATGACATGGATGCTAATTGCCACCTTTGTTACAATTGCACCCTGCTAATTAAACGTGGCGTATAAACAGTTGTGGGTGTGTTAAATAAAACAGACAAGCAGAATACAGTAAGCTTGTCTGACTGTCTGACAGTGCAGGGCCAATTATACTCAGACTTCAACAATACAATTCATAAATTATGAGAGGAGCAAAGGACGAAAACAGGCAGGATACAAGCTGAAGCCTGCAGAGTAAGTTGTGCACTGGTGTGTGTCAGAGTTGTTTTTATCATCCACATCCACTGAAGACTCAGTCAGTTTTCATAAAGTCTAATGGGGGAAGAGCGTGAAAAAAAAGAAGACAAGAAATAGTCTCAAGTAATGAAATGTCGAAAACCACCACTATAGTAGTATATCAGTAATGCAGGGCACTTAGACACAAGTCCAGATGGCCTGATACGCCTCCTCGCTAATAAATTCATCTGCCTACTATATTTTTTTTCCCACTATCTGCGAAACACATTCGCCTATTTCTTTATGAAAAAAAAAACAGTGAAAGAATGTAATTGAGTTTTGCTATCTGATTTGGCTGGTTGCAGTGGATGAGGGAAAATACTACAGGTTTCATAATGATGCACATTGCAACACAAGCCCTGTCTCTCTCTCTCTTTTCTCTGTTTACATCTTCGCCTACCCGACCCTCCCACAGCCGGCTCCTTTTGTGTTACCATCCAAGGTCATGTGGTGACTGTCTCTAGGGTACGGAGCAGGTGAATAGAGGATCGGCAGAAGCAGGCTAACATGTTCTTCACGAATCATCTTTATCATTCATCCAGAAGTGCACACACATGATAGGATGGTGTATTTATTCACAGGACATTTACTACAATTCAATATGCACTTAAGGGTTACACAACCAGTATCGATTGTAAAGAAGTAGAATCAAATTTTGAATGTTGCTCTTTTTTAGTTACAGGTGATGATAATAATTATAATGGCTGGGATTTATATAGTGCTTTTCATGGCACAGAGCTTTACAGAAACCATTATTCATTCACTCTGGTGGTGGTAAGCTACGTTTGTCTGCCAACCCTTCAGTTATTGGACGACCCACTCTACCTCCTGAGCCACTGTTGCCCATGATGTATATGACAAAGACCATTGGGAAAAACTGGGTCTGGAGAAGTGCAAAATGCATTGAGTCGATATATCAACAGCTCTTAAAAGTGAAAAAGGCTACATTTGTTTGTCTACAGCGAAGGTGGTGAGAAAGCTTTTCATTTCTTTGAATCAGACATTGGAAAACTTGAAAAGCGATACTACTGGGACTACGCCTGATTTTCATGCGTGAAAATACAAACGCGGTGTGAAATGTAACACTTTCACAGAGCTGACTCTGGTTAAAATGAACTTGGGCACTGCCAGCAGGACAGGTGCAAACCAGCGACAAGCCTCAACAGGCAGCCACTAGATTTCTCCATAGCAGCCGTGGTCAATGGGGTTTCCAGGTTTTATGATACACCACCACACAAATGTGTGCCTCAAATGTCTACTTCAAAAAAAAAAACTTTGATATACAAAACAAAATCCTCTGTTACTCAGATTCTTGAATATTCTGGTCTCCTCAGGAATTTAATTTAAAACCAACAATCATACTCCGAACCCTGCTGTTCAGATAAGATTTAGCACATTATTTCCTCTTACATAACTCCAAGAAAACACCAAGAAATGTAATCTCATATCAAAATGCTACCACTGATTCAGCACACCCCTGGAATTGGCTCCATTTAACCCTTGTGGCCTTTATGAGACAGATGCACACATATTGTCGTACGTAGGCAACAGATACTGTGATTGACGGGGGAGAGGACGGGGAGGGGGTCAGTATGAAGGAAAGCCTCTCAGGTCTGACAGGATGACAGCTCCTAAAATGAGCATCTGTCAGTGGGAGATGAAGAGGAGGCCTGTGGGGATATGTAATAGACAGACAGGACAACCTGTCTGAAAGATCTCCTCTAAAAGTTTCTCTATGGCATCATTAATTCATGAAAAGAAGTTTTTTTTTTTTTTGCTACTTGATGTGTCAGTGCCAAATTAAACCATCCTAAGCAAGATGAAGTTATATGAGATGTACTGTAAGGTACGCTCCAGATACGAGAGGGGCAGGTCACTCTTTTCTCCTCTACAGCATCCTGTGTCTAATGGCAGCCTTTCCCTAGACATCTAGCTACCTACCTACGTGACCATGACCTTGAGTGTTCGCAGAGGATTCTAAAAGGACAAAAAAGAAGGAGTGAAAAAGGAGAGGAGATAAAAAGATGGAGGTGATGATGACAGGAGATGGAGGGATGAGAGAATATTAGAGAAAGAGCCCTCCCCCTGAGACATGAGGAGCGTTGAGAGGTGGCAGAAAATGGCTTGTGGCAGAGACAGAATAAGAGCGAGAGAGAGAGAGCAGCTGAAGAGAAAGAAGGGTGGAGGGATGGAGAATATTAGAGCATGTCCTCTAAGGCACAGCAAGAGCTTAAATGCCACAGCGTGTACGCGTCTGTGCACGTATCTCCACCTCTTAAGTGTGTGAGTGCATGTATATCATGTGTGTATGTCTTCAACCTCTCCATATGATCAACCTTTGTGTGTGTGCATTTGTCCATGAGACAGAAGGGAGGACCCCTACTGGGATTATGCTAGTGCAGAAAAGATGAGAGGATGCATGTGACCAGCCTGCAAAGAACCACTGACAGCATTTGAGGGGAAAATTCTTCAATCCATTCTCCACCCGACATCCACCACATGAGCTTATAAATGGCTCCTTTTGAAAACCGCAGTATATCTGCAGAATATAGAAAGCTGCTGCCACTGCACAGAGTTACAGTACCATAATGTCCATTATGCATGTAGCATAGCTGGAGGGCAACATTATTTTTAGTGAAACGCGACTGTTCAGCTGTTCCAGCGATGCTAACTCAGTGGTAAGTTAGCCGCGTCTTAAAGATTTAATGTGGGAGTTCAGTGGAGGCGCTCTGTGAGATAACACCGCAGACTCATGAACTCTGGGTAAACTGTCGCTTTTCACTGCTGGATATCAGAGGGCCACAAACTTAGCCCATGTGAGCCCAAGGGGAATCCAGAATCACCAAGTGTCACTAAGTTTGCCACAGCCCACAAGTGAACCTCAGCTTCCTGCACGACACCACCTAGAACCAGCTGTAAGGTTTTACTGCCCATGGAAAACTCAATACAAGTCCAGATTTTATATTTTCCAAGTAAAGTTTGCAGCCAGTTATTTGAGCCTCTAGTTATTCAATGTGTATTTTGACAGGTTAAGGTGAAAAATAGTGGTGAAATGTGAATAATTATGAAGCAGGGAAATGACTACTGGTATTATACACTATTTGAACTCTCATAAAAGTAAATAAAACTTGGCACAGACATTCATTAGTTGAATGAGTCTCTCCATTAATTTCAACTTTTCAGAACATTCAGGTACCAGACTCACCGACTTATGGCCACTGCTTGATCATTCTCCAGCTGAGCAAAACGTGTTACTTCCATGGTGAATTATACAGACCATTCCTCCTCAGTTAACAGTTTGAAGAACCCACCAATAGGCTGCCTCTGCTCTAAATTGCCAGCAGTGTTGCTATTTTCAGAGGAAAGTCGGTACTTGTCGGATCAGGTCATACATGAATTTGCATATTATTTTTGCCGCACTCCCCATTCTAGTGGATGGAGGAGGATTTAGTTGTTTTAGAAGTGTTATGATTATGAACCTTTCTGGAAAAATCAGTCATACTATTATGTTGTCAAGTATTTCTTTGTCAACACAATAACTGTGCTGAGTGTGGTTGCAAGATTTGTCACTGATAGCTCTGCATACATTTTGTCAACAGGGGGGCTGAACACTGACTCAATCTAGCACAATAAAGTTGACTTGAAAGCAACAGTTGCCAGGATTGGGTCTGAGGTGACGCCTGATCTGACTCATTGTAACATAATCAGACTTATGAGTAGGCTTAAAGCAGAACTGACAGGTACCAGTAACAGACTTATGACTATAGTCAGGAAGGAAGTGAATGACCATTTGATAGGCTTAACTAATCTTGAATCATCTTATTTATCTTATTTTAATCAGATGTGATATAAAAAATAAAAAATAAACTAAATTCTAGACTTATGTAAATATTATAAGTTAAAATATAGTGTGTGGTAACATGTTTGAGCTAATTGTTATGATTAAGGTCCTTGCTTCTGGAAATTCATGCACCCCTGCTGTCCTCAGATTGGATCCCATCAAAACATCCTCTCTCTCTGTGTATCCCATTAAGCTTCAATAAAAAAAAGAAAACGCTTCATCCCCCCACAAGACCTCTCCTCAGATTTCTCTCCTCACAGGGAACCCTTTCACACTGACAGAGTGGGGCTGTTTCTCTCAAACCCAGAGATGAAACACAAATCTGTGTGGATTTTTCCCACTTTTCTGAAGTGGAGCCAAGGAGCACGGTGACTTGTCACCCCCGCCCATGCTACTATTGATTCAGGTCTCTGCAGCTGTTTTATTCAAACTCAGATAGAGTGGCTGCATGGAGGTAGTTTAATACAAGAAGCAGCGTTTGATAGGCAGCACAACAAACAAGAGTTTGAAAGAAAAAGGTGGTTTGAAAGAATAAAAGGTCAGCAGTGTAATTCCTTCTTTCACAATATGAATGCATCTACTATGTTAGTCATAATCATTGAGTAATGTATGTACTCATTAATACACATATTTCTGCTCAATCTTTCAATTTACTTTTGTAAACACATTTGTCAAATTTATTGTATTATCTTCCTTGATTTTTCATCCCTCACTATTGTTAAGTATGCAATTGCACCACATAGCAACCCATAGCCAGCTTGACATTTCCATAACTGGTACAATTTCTCATCACAACAATGAGAAATGACCATCCAATCTACAGTAGGAAAATGAAAAGAAAGGAAAGTTTGCTACATGAATACTAAAAGGTTGCCTTTAAATGGCTTATTCTCTATGGTCTGCAGGTTATAATGTATTCAAGTCACACAAGTTGTTCAGGCACTGGTTACTGCCACACAGTCCCATTATGTACCTTTAATCTTAGCATAAATCATCCATGTCATAGTTAATAACATCAAAACTTTATCACACCAACGCCATTTCTATTACAATGCATGCAGAGTGATTACTTTGTCTGATGCATATTGTGCAATTCAGCAGAACCTTTCATCCTTCTCTAAAAAAAATGTCATCCTGCGTTTGGCTGCCAGAGGAGCAGAATATGGAATTAAAAGCTTCAGTTTTGCTTCCCAATAAGATAAATGGCTCAACAACCATCTCAATGATAAAATGATATCACCGTGCCACATCCTGTTTTCTTTCCTCTCTTAAAACCAACCCTCTATACCCCCCACCCCTCCCATCTCACAGGTTTCATCTCAGAGGAGACACAGCGGTGACATGATCTTTATCTAATTAAATCAAGGTTTCGTTTAATTTCCTGAAAGTTAATGAGAAGTTTATCATCCGCGTCAAAGCCCACTTTCGCTCGCTAACAACGTAGTGTGTGTCCTGATAAGGTGGAATGCTCGCTTGCAGCAAGGTGAAAGATGAGACTAGGATCCGCAGAGAAGCAGAAGCGGTATTAGTATTCTGCGCCTGTTGGCAGGGCCATGTGTAAAGTGATGAGCAGCAGCATCTCCATGTATCCCTCCCCTGTTTGCTCTCCGCCACATCAGATCAAGCCCTATACGCAAAGCTGTCCAGCTCAGTCAATAAGGTGGGTGGATGCCTGGGACCTGCCATGTATGACCTTAACACATCTTTGATACCTTCGCTCACCAGCAGGAGGGATGGAGTTGTCACAGTAAACACTTTGGCAGCTGCTCTAACAAAAACAAGTCCAAAGACAGCCATGAGGAACGGAACAAAGTGAACTGAACAAAACTAACATATTTTATATTCAGTTTCATTAATACTTGCCAGGCCCTCAGTATGCTTTTGTAGTTCCGAGATACAGCAGGGGAGAGGAACAGAGGGATAATTTGCTAATGGTCTCTGTTCCTTTTCCTTTTGGGGTATGTATTATTAATTCCACTTTAGTCACAGAGTAGATAATTAATAGTCTGTCTTGCAAAAAGATAGCTAATCCAATGCCAACAGAAACAGAGTAAAGGGTTTTACCCTTTCAGTTTAAGTGCAATGCATACATATTGAATTATTGTCCCGAGAAGCACTGCATCACTGGTCAACAAATATATCTGAAAATGGACCATTAGTCAGTTAATTATTTCATATGTAAACATGTCTGCAGAAGAGGTCAAATCAATGAGCCTTTCACGCAGTTTCTCACGCAGTCCTGACCCTTATTAAGAAGACATTGAGCTAAGCTCCAATTCAGTGTCCATCAGTTCCACCTCTCACCTTTCCTCTGATGATAGTCTGCTGGTTTGATTGATTATTGACCAGCACTGACACCTGTATCAATGTATGTCCAATATCCAACACTCTTTGTTGTGTTTGTTGCATTGGATATTGAATGACTGAAGAATACAGCAGCTACCTTCAGCCTCCCCTGAGATTGAGGATTTTACGGGTTTAATATCAGACGCAAGTCTTTTTAAAATCCACCTCTCCATTCTGAGTCCCAAGACTCCCGCCTCCCTTTACAAAGCCCTGACTTTAGCATGATTGAAACTGCCACATAAAGCTTCCGTGTATACTCATGTCTCAAGCACCTGCATACTGTATACTTTTCTGAGTCTCACAAGAAAATCCAGTTGGGTTTTGCACAGAGCTGTGCAAGTGTCCATCAACTGAAACAGGAACTGTAACTGCATCCAGTCCCAACCTTTGTTCTTCAGACTAAGAGAGCATAAACCTTAAATTTTTATAATCTGAAAAATGCTCAGACCAAATTAGGAAAGGTTTCAGTGCAAAAACAACTTGATTAGGTTGAAGAGAAGAGGACTGAAATTACTTCTTTGTTGGCTTCAGGAGAAATTGGTTGTCAAGCTTTTCATTGCAGTTATGGAAAAATGATGGTCCAGGGAAATGCTCATCAGTCTCCTGTGCCCATCCACTCTAACCTGCTCCCTCTGTGGACTCTTTGCCTCTTTAACAACGTCAGATTGTTTCCTCCTTTGCTCAAGTGAGAGTAAAACAAATTGTTGCAGAAAGTTGTACTCAGAGCCGAACACTATCTGTCTCTACAAACTACAGTAATTTATAATGTGGCACAACTAGCCCTTCAACCTCATTGAGCATGTGGATATGAAGAATGGCAGCATCCTGGGATGGTGGAGGAGCTAGTGAAACACAAAAACAGAAAGAGGCAGCGGATACAAAGCTCAATCCTGTGAATACGGGATGTGATGTTGCCACGGTGATATGCCACTTGTGGGAATAACTGTGAATGCAGTGTGCCAGGGAGACATATACAGGCACACCAAAGTAATAAAAGGGGATCACAAAAGCAAGACATCAATCAGTCTTCAGAGGCTCGGATGCTCCGGCCTTTAGCCCCTCTGTCAGAGGGAGTTTTATGCTTTCATTACTTCATCTAAGTAGCACTGTCATGGAGCTCCCTCCAACTGGACAGTCAATCTTTAGTGATTAAAAGACCCTAAAATAAATGGAGGAACCATATCATGTTATTTTGAATGATAAGAATATTAAAATATTGTCTGATATAAATTATACACATCATGCATTCAATTGAAAGTGTGTGTGTGTGTGGGGGGGGGTATCTACTGTATGCTCATGCATGTGGGCTAAATGTGCAACTAACACTATTATAGCTTGTTAACTGCTGTGTTTTATGTTATTAACATGGTGCAGTATAATAGCATCTCTTGTTGCAGCTGTTGCAGTCAATTTATTTGTCATTCATTAGTATTGATTTACCCTGTAGGATCATTTGTCCCTACTTTCACTTTGACTGTGCCCGACCCCCACCCTTATATTCAGCCATGTGCATACCACATACAGTAACAATCACAATGACAACACAGTCATCCATCCACCATACAGTAGCTTACATGGTACACATTACTCATGGAAGCACATGCTTCTGAGCGTACAATCCAATCCAGCTGTGTCCTTGCAGAAAGGGTGTACTGATAAGGAACTAAAAGAGAGGAGAGGAGAGGAGAGGAGAGGAGAGGAGAGGAGAGGAGAGGAGAGGAGAGGAGAGGAGAGGAGGAAGTGAACAAAGTCATACTGCTTCTGGTCCTTCTTTGATGCATTGGGGCTTTGAAGTCAATACTGATGCAATTTAGGGCCGCAGGCAGAGACCGATCTACAAACCATTTAATTAGCACCTTGCCATGGCTCCTAATGTGAGAGAACCTCAGTAACAAAGCCAAAAAAATTCTCCACCTCTCTGATTCACTCTCAAGAAAGACCAGATTCTTTTTTAGGACATTTGCCTGGCAAAGCTTAAAAGAAATGTCTAAAAATATTTGGCAGCTAAAAAAGAAATGATCAAGGTATTTTGAAAATCTAAAAAAGAAAGCAAATGTGTATTTTAGCCTCCAAAATCTATATTTGGGTCAATATGAATTTTCCTCTTGATTATATTTATTTTTGAATTCCCTTTTCTTCAATGTCTCACCTACGCTCTCATGCAGTAATATTTCTCCCTCCAATCTTCCCTGTGCCAGTTACATCACCTGCGATCGTCCCCTAATGATCTCATGGAAACTGTGAGCAGCGAGCGGCGAGCTGGTGGTGGTGATGTGTTTTAGGGACACTGTGTGGCTGTCCCATCCCAGGAAACAGAATCCCAGTGGGGGTAAACGGATCTGAAACCTGGCTTAGCAGATGGTCCCCACTGTGCTGAGTGCGTTGATAAGCAATTAGATGTACAAACATGAAACGAGTGACAACAGCATATTCAGAACGAACCTGAGACCAGATCTACGACCGGGTCGGGTGCTGTCACAGGAGTCATAGGACGGTCAAAAAAAGATTGAAATATGAAACTTATAATACAGGAGTGCCTACACATGGAAAGCTGGCACTCTATCATTTCAACCTTGTGAGACTGTAGCTACACAGCACAGGAGGGAGGTGTTTCCCACCAATATAAAACATTATGTGACAGTTGCCTTTTTGTCACCTCTTAGGTCAGTTTTAGGAGGAGTAGAACCGTGTCATCTATCTTGATGTTGCTGCAATAATAACCTGTCCACCCTATAAAGCAGAGGTAGGGATGCAGTGAGCCCCATCTCCACTGATCCTTTCACTCCCACACCATCTCCATGTGTGTGACTCAGACCTGCTGATGTATAGATGGTGAGACAGACTGAGAAGAGGAGAAGACAGTTCCTGCTCCACAGAGCAATTGACATGCAGCATATAAAGCCTACACCGAGAAAAATGTTGAATGTTAATAATGTGGTACTTTATCAGAACCCACAGGGGGATTCTCTTAATGCTTAGCCCACTCCAAGGAGTTTGGAGCACAAAGTGCATTGGAGAGCTACACCTATGGAGGTGGAAGGGATTACAGCTTCTTCCTCCAGGTACCCCCAGGTCAATTTACAGCCATTCAGTGGCAGATACATATTTATCTTTGGCTGGTACTATGGGCCCTACAACTGAATTCACAAAAAAGGTCTTTGGGGACGAGTGCTCCTTTAGCCTTGAAGCTTCTGAGCGGGCCTGCTGGTACGATGCTGGCCGCCAGCTGAGCCAAGGAGTCACAATGTAAACAAAACTTGAACTACGTAGCAGCTAAGGACCACTCAACTTAGCATTAAGGGACCTATTTTAACAGTTTAAGTGTTTAATGTGCAGCCAGTGACCAGCTAATTAGGTGTCTCCGTAATAATGCACAACTGCATAAGTGGGAAAATAAAAGAAAGCACTTGTTCAATCAGCTGTGTTGCAACCAAAGAGATTTTTGATTCCTTGCTAATCCCGGTAATGTCCTCTGTCCCCTAATCTTGTTTTTGGAGAGCTTTAAGAAATGAGCCTGGCTGTGACAGCGGCGTGTTTGATGTGGTTGGATCAATGTGATGCTGCAAGTTCTGATCCATTAGGTGTGCATCATCCCAGAGGCACTGAGTCACTCCCTCCCCGAGACCATACCAGGCAGCCATGACAAAGACGAGACGGGGACAGAGCTGTCTTGGAGGTGACAGGGGGGCTCCAAATGACAAACATGAGAATGTCTGCATCTTCTCTCACTGCCTACTTAGGTCTCTATCTGTCTGCACGCAATTTTCCGCCTGTCCATTTGCCTATTTGCCTGTCGACTGCTTGCTCTGTGACTGTGTACATCTATCTGTCTGTCAGTCTGTGGGTCTGTCTTTCGCCCGCAGCCTAATGTGCTTGTGACTCTAAATGTAATCTCATTTCTAACTACCCTGTCACTCCTCAGCCTGAGGTTTCAGCAGAGCATAAATAATCACATTGTAAAAAGTAAACAGAATATCATTACTGCAGTCACTTGCTAGCTCAAGGAGGGCCATATTTTAATTATCTAATAGCATGGACTACTTGTGTAAAAGCTACGGCAGGTTTGTTGTAATTAGCTAAGTGATTTTGGATTTCCTTACCACACACTCCAAGGGCGATGCCACCAGGGCTGTTGACAAACAAACTCTGTGACACAGAATGATCAAATACAATACCTTAACTTTTTACTTCATACATTTTAGTTGCAGAGAAGAGACTTTATTTGTTTGGGGTTTTGTTATAGAATGAATGTGCTGAGTCTTTTCTCTGTAGGCCCAGACTAAAGGAAATAAATGAACGTGCACCGTCGCCACAACGTCTCAGACAAATTGCTTTGTAAGTCACAGGTGACTTTGATCTAATAAGGAGAAGGCCGGGTACCCAGCTAAGTGAAACATCACTCCTGTGTCTGCTCTCTTGACCTTTTCCTCAGCAGAGCAGTTTGAGGGAGGGTGGGACAGACAAAGGGCGCTGAGACTGCGGCGAGAGAAAGCAAGTCCAGGTCATTGGCTCTTTAGCAACAGAAGCCCAGGTGGCAAATGGATGGGTTAATAGATGGTGGTGGGAAGGGTGGGGGTGGAGGTGTGGGGGGGGGCAAGCAATGATGAGTCATCCCGCAGAATGGAGCTGAGTTATAACGGGCCTAAAGGGCGGCTGCAGGGAAAAATCATTCATGAGGACAAATTGAGACCAAGCCTTTCAGAGATGTAAAACTCTCCCCAGTGTGTCGCAAATATAAAAGAAGTGAAATGCAAATCAGTTAAATGTAACAGAGGAAGAACTTCACTACATTATATATGATGAATGATGCGCCCTGGTGGATATATACAATATATCAAAGAGCTCCAGCTGTAACTCTAGTTCTTTCACACATCTTGCACTCTCCTCCTACTCTTACTTGACAGAATTTGAATTGGAATGTTTTTCAGTTAATATAATACATAACACTGTGCCTGTATTTATATATGCCTGCTCAGATGTGCGGCACTATGTCTCTTTGCTAAGTGAGAAGACAGTGTGCAAATTTCTATCCGCTGAAATGATGCATCACGATGGCAGGCCTCCCTGTTGCTTTTCTTTCCTCCTATGACACCCTGCTCTCCTCCTCCTCCTCCTCCTCCTCCTCCTCCTCCTCCTCCTCCACCTCCTCCCTCCTCTTGCTACACTCCGCTCAGTGCACGACTTGTGTTTCTTTTGTGGCAGCAGCCCAGAAAATCCAAGCCAGCAGGGCTGACTTCACACAGCTGACCCTTGGACATGGTATGAGAACACATTCTAAAATCACAACTAAGTCCAGTGACATTTAGCACTAAATCAAAGCCGGAAACCAATAAAAAAAATATATAAACAAGCATTTATCGTTGTTTTGAAGGATTTACAAGTGGACACGGATGTATTATATATATTTGTCACACTAAACAACAGAATCAGTAAGATATGAAGAGTTCATTTGCAAAAGCAGATAACTCCGTTTTTAAAAAATTCCAGAATCTTCATTTTTAATTTTTAATTTACATAAGGTGATATCAGTCAAACCAAAGTTGAGTGACTTTGAGATGTAACAAAACAGACATATCTCAAAAAAATAAAGTTTTATTGAAAAGAATAATTAGCAAAGAATAATTACAAAGCCTCAGCTCATTTTTTTCAAAATGGCACTTATCTGCTTTTGCAAATGAACTCTTCATATAATATCTACAAAACATGACATTTGTTAATGGTGTGTTTCCACGTTGTAGTCTTCCTTCATGTAGAGGAGACTTTGGCTGGTGCTGCTCTCTGCACCTCAGTCTCCCTGCTGCAGTGCTTGTCCCCGGTGGTCCCTCCGGCATAAACAGCCATTCATCGTTCAGAGGATTTAAGTCAATGCCAATTGGATTGCTATCGACTGAACTGATAAATTATGGCAAATGACGAATGAACAAGCTTTGTAGTTAGTCAAACTCAACGGCTGGGAGAAATGGGACGGGGGCAGGGAGACGGCCCTCAGGTTTCAGAGGGCACCTGAGTGAAGAGAATAGGAGCAAACTGGCTCAGAAATTGAGTTTCATTACAGGGGAACACACTGCTGGAGCAAAGTGTCATGTCCCAAATGCTGAGAAGAGAGATGAGAAATTGATGGATTTGTCCGTGTCCACTGCTATTAATTTACAGAGAAATTGGGTTGTGAAGTGCGTGTGGAGAGACGGCCTCTGTGGCTATTGATTGTCTATTTCTCACATCAACAGGACAGATGTTTTCTTAGACAGACATGTTTGACAGACACTGAGGGAATTGACCATTGACACATTTTTCTGTTCATGAGTCAAAGGTAAATGGTCACTTATTGACTTTCAACAGAGTCGCATTAATCTGATTTGATCATGATACCTGAAAATGTCTGCTGTCCGAATGAATGGTTAGTAAACTATTCAACTTAACAAAAGTTATTGGAGTTTGTGACTCGTGTATATTCTGTGCATGGAAATACAGTTCATTGACTTGAAACTTAAAATCACTTCAAATAATTTGGAACATTTTGTCATTTCTGAAATGTAAAAAAAAATCACAATTAGTGTAGGGATAATGATTTCAGCCATATTGCTTGGTCTTAGTTCAGCTTCTATTTGCATATGTACCTGTATGTGTGTGGGTGGATGTGTTTATTGTTAAGATTTCTCATTGAACCTGCTGTTCCGCCTGGGTGGATAAAGTACCATACTGCCTGTTAGTTTTATGCAAAGGGATGAGACTATTGTCACGGAGACGCACGATGCAGAAGATGGTGCTGTGCAGACAGCTGTATTCATGCTGAGGAGTTTACTGACAGCAATAAATTAGTTCCACGCACTCAACAGGAAAGCGTAATTAGGCAGCCCGAACAGACAGACATGCATTTGCACATACACACAAGAACCCACACGCACAACACAGAGAAACATACAGACAGAAAGGCATTGCACGCTCACTCATACAACTCAGAGATGTAAATAGACTGTGGCAGTGCCCAACATCGTTGTAAAAAAAACAAAACACAAACATGCTTATGCAAGCCCAAAGGTCTGCGAGTACAAAACTACATAGAGGTAAAGGCACACACACATACAGTACATGCCGCACTGCAGTGCACAACGTAAACAATTCCACTCTAAAAAGTAGAGCATTGTAAATGACAGCTGTTCTCTGCGCAGGAAGGCCATCACGGGGAGAGAACATATTCACACTTATTTTCTCCACAACAGGATGTTTGAGGACACATGGAAACACAATGGAGCGCAACCACAGTGTCCTCTCACACTTTGCACGATCACACCCTCTTTCCTGCCAAGTCACATACACACTGAAACTATACACATAGGGTAAGGGCTGGAGAAGATGAGGGGTAATCACAGGGAAAAGACACGCCAGGGGGGAGACAGTGTGAGACAGAAACGTGTGCCTCCCCTCAGAGGTGCTGCCGCAAAATCCGTTTTTGTTTTCTTTTTGTTGTTTTTTTTTAAAAGGAGGCATGCTGGATTTGCTACAGATGCAGTTGGAGTGGTTACAGTTAGAACACGTGCTGTCACTCCGCTGCAGAGCGAGACAGATGTGTTGTATTTGCGGATGATAGGGGTCAATATGCAGAGTGCCATGCAGTGTGTGGGTGGATGGGGAAGGCAGAGGGATGACCATAGGGTTTAGGGAGCGGGCCATGTGAACAGATGGTCCCTGGTTGCCACCCAAGATCCCATTAAGAAAGATGGCAGGGCTGACCTATTTCTGGACCCACCATGCCGTGCAAATCCACTGCACGGAGAGATAGGGCGAATATCTACATTCAGAGGTTATAATCCTCGCTGTTTTCGTTGGACATGATGGGATTACATACGTTGTTACTATAGAATTAATGCAGGAATCAATTACATGAGATGCTGCGGTAATGCAGCGCAAGAATTCAGACAACTCATATATCCAGCTGTCCAGCTACTCATTTCCTTGGACATTGTGCCCTTGAGTGCTTAATGAGGTTTTTCCACAAAGCAACCGGGGTGATACGGTTGTCAAGAGACCGATGAGCCATCCACTGCCAGACCAGAGGTGCTATGCCTTTCACCTATGTTTCTCATGTGGTGTCTTTGTGTGGACAGCTGTCTCACAGGGCTCAGAGAGACACGTCCCTCCTTAAGCTGCAGCTGGCACTTAGTCACTTCATTGCTTCCCCCTCTGCGTAACAGACGAACTTCTACGTGTACAATCGCATTTCAGAAAATTATTTGAAACTCATTAAAAATATTTATAATTGGTAAGAATTTCTGTTTTTCTTCTCTATAATTTGATGACTGAGTTACCGCCAGCAGAGAAGAGTATTACCCTGAGTTTCAGTTCATTACCCTCGATGTTTTTTCCTTTGACCCTGAGCTTTGTGTCAACTGAAAACTACACTGGATGCAGGTCATGTGTGAATGAGGCAATAAATATTTGATAAGGTGATATTGTAGAGGTGATGGGTAATACAAAAAGGCTGAGGACCCAAACCGAGGCGCACCACTGGCTGGAGCTAGCATCAATCATTTCCCCTGGTATTTTATAAGGCACACGAGGTGACACAGAGCCTAATCGAAATTGGATACATGACTGTGTGTGTGACGGTGGTTGGGAGGGGCTCATATCTGCAGGTTACAGAGGCTGTGATCACACAAAGACGGGGGGGGGGGGACTGTGACATATGACCAGTCTGAGGAAACAATATATAACCGGCACCTTTGTCTTGTGAAATCACATAGGGCACATAAATATACACACATAAATTCACACAAGTGCCCGTGTGCACCTGCTGCTCTGTGTTTACTGTTATTACATGGTCTGAGCTATGCCATGAGCCATAATAGCTTTCGGCTCTTGCAGGCCTATAGCTCAGCAGTCAGACGTCTTCAAAACAGGGCAGCTAATCAGCAGAATGATGTGTTTCTCATGCAGCACATGTCTGGTCCTAATAGTTATGTGGTGTCGGTGGATATGTGTTCATTTAATCCCGTTCTCATCACAGCAAAGTAGTTTGGCAAAGTCACATTAGGCACCAATAACAACAGAGGCCTCGTTCTTCCCACCCTAGTAATTCGGCTCAGCAAGGGAAAACAATATAGGGGACTCCTGGGCCAAGATGCTGCCACAGATGGATTTAGATTTGACTGGTAATTCAATAAGCCTAGGGGTACACTTGATCTTTCACTAGCAGTGAAGTCATCAAGGCAAACAAATGAACGGGGATAGAGGGCTCTGCCTCTCTGCCTACCAGAGGTTATCTGTCTCAATCTGCTTTGGCTTTGGCTCTTCCACCTGGATAGAATGGAGCCTGCATCAAGCTTTAATCCCACCTCTGTGTGTGTGTGTGTGTGTGTGTGTGTGTGTGTGTGTGTGTGTGTGTGTGTGTGTGTGTGTGTGTGTGTGTGTGTGTGTGTGTGTGTGTGTGTGTGTGTGTTATTTCTGCTTTGCTGCTCTGCTCTGCCCAGGCAGACACCCCCCTAATGTCAGATGACGGAGCGCCACTACACAGCAGTTGCTATGGTTACTATAGCCAGGTTCTGTGTACACGGATACTCATCGCAATTTTGATCTGCAGTGAAGCACTGATGGGAGAGCAAGAGTCCCACAAAATCACCCACCCCCACACACACATTCACACAAGCATATCAATACGCATTCTAATGCATATGTGAGGATATGTTTAGATAGCCTACATGTATTCAAAAACGCACACACACACTCCACCCACAATCATTCACCTACACGGAGCAGTACTCATGTTGGTAGAGTAGACTGTGCATGTGCTCAAATACAGCCTGCTGGCCCGAATTATCAACCCCACCACAAGTAGCACAAATCACAGTAGGTGATAGACCGGGATCTCTCTATGCCTAGAAACCCCTTTAAAGCAACCACTGCTTTATTTCTCACTGACTCTCACACCCACTATCTGTTTCCCTCTCCATATGCCTGTCTTTCGCTCTCCTGGTACAGTATGTCTCTCGCTCTCTCTCTCTCTCTCTCTCCCTAACACACACACAGGGCAGATTGGGAGCGCTCAGTCAGAGCAAAAGATGAAAGCGAGAGGGAGCTGTGTCCATGCCAGAGGAGCTGTGAGAGTGGGGAAGTGATGAAAGAGAGGCTCATTTAGTAAATTGACAGCTCCCTTCAGGATTCTTCATCTTCTCCATGAAAGACCTGAATCCCTCTCAACTCCCGGCCATTCTCACCAGGCGTGAAGAAACTGTCACATTCCAGCAAACATTAACAATGACAGTCTTAGTATTTTAGTTTGGATCCATCTCTCTCCTGACTCCCACTGCTGCTTCATTCAGATGCACAGAGGATATCTGACTGAAGACGGACGTACTGGTGGTAATACTCTGATGCTAATTAAGATGTAAGAGGACCGGGACCAGGCAGGAATGAAATGTGAAAGTTTTTAGTTTTCTATTATTAAAAGCGCCAGATACACTTACACAATACACACTTAATGCAAATCCTTGCACAAACCACACCTGGATTTTCTTATCAGTTACACACTGTTTCCATCCATCAATCAATCCCCTATACCACTTATCCATAAAGGGTCACAGGGGGGACCAATCCTGACATAGGGCAAGGGTCACATTCACAACTGTGGGCCTTTCAGAGTCACCAAGTCACCTAGTGCATCTCCTTGGACAGTGGGAGGAAGCCAGAAACCTAAGAAAGTGTTTTTCAACCTTGGGGCCTGGAATTCAAATGGTGTCACCTGAAATGTCTAGTCTTTGATAAAAAAAAAAAAAAAAGTATGTTTTAACAAATTATTATTCTCAAGTTTAAATAAAATGCAGCAGAAAAAAATATCTTGATTGACCGCCGCGATCACCTGACTGCACATGATCGCAGGGTCGCAAGAAATTTGTGATGTCAAAATGGGGTCACGACCCAAAAAAGGTTGGGAACCACTGACCTAAGAGAACCCATGCAGGCACAGGGAAGAGAAACTCCACCTAAAAAAAGACCCCAAGTTTTGGAATTAAACTTTCTTGTTGACTTTCTTGCCTTTCAAAGTTAAAACAATGTTGCAGAGACAGCATAGGACCAACATGGTTAGCGTGAATGAGCCCAGTTCTAAACATACACTGTGTACTTTTTTAATAATCCATGTAGCTAAGAGAACAAAGCTACCAGTTGCAGGCAGCGTCCTGCTCATGGCTAACAGTGGAGCTAAGTGGCAGACATCTTGCTAAGCACGGTGGAGGAGCGTGCTGCTTGTTGCAAAGGCTTTTAGTTTGGATTTTTAATTATGTATTTTGCCAGAGTGGTGCAATTGCGTAAAGCAGCACAGGATGTAGGAGAAACTTTTAAATCAAATCTTCACTGTGTGTTTGTACAATCCAACGTCTTTTTTTTTTTTTTTTTTTTGTACCAGCAGTGCATTTGGGATATGTATGAAGTGATGCAAGTTACAAGGCACTACAAACAGCAGCTAACTGCTACAACAGTTTCATTTGTTATCCTCAACAAACAGAAGTAACTGACTGTGCTGAAAACTCAAGCAATAAGGGAAGAGGCTGAAAAGCAGCACAGCCTCATATATATGAGTTAGACCACTGCAGATGCTGTGAGGCTCTGGCAAACTAGCAGAGTGCAGTGGAGACTGTGGGAACAGAGTGAGGGATGGAGCTGAGGTAAGGAGGGTCAGTGGAGGAGAGGGGCCGCAATTCATACCAAGAGAAAAGCCATAGCGACAGTATCTTACCTTTTGTGTAAACACCACATATGCTACTTTCTCTTACTTGGACAGATAACTCTACTGCTCACATACACACAGGCATGAGCATGCACACCCACACTCACAAATACACACACTCTCATCGGTTCAGCTGGCAGCGGCTCAGCAGAGTGAGTTACAGCGTGCCACACATAGGCCGCTGCAGCATGGACAGGGGCCGGACAGTGCCAGCCAAACATCCAGCTGAGGTTCAGTGAGGACTAAGCATCTGCAGGCCTCTGTGGGATCAAATTAATTGCCCAGCAGTATGACTCCAGTGGGACCTGTATACAACAGGTGAGTGACTGTGCAGCCTACATGGCAGTGGATTAAACAGAGGATGTATTCAAAAGCTAAGTTGGGTGTGAAAACCAGTTTGCCTGAGGAGGGTTGGACAAAGTGCGAATGGATTGGAGTGTGGATTTGGTTGAACCTACCAGAACTCTGCCGGTGAGGGTCTGAGCGGAGATCATGACACCGGCCCAGTCTTTGACTGAAGTCATCCATCCCACCTCGCTGACCTGCACCTCCTCTTTCTCATCGGGGGCCTTAGCTGGCTTGTCTGTTGCCTGATTGTTGGCGGGGTTGTTCACCTTCTGAACCTCCTGGAGGAAGAAATAATAATCTGAGTTAGGAAATGGAGCATATTAAAAGATAAAAAGCAGGAACATGGTCTCCTTAAGGCAGAAGGAGAATCTAAAGGGGAGAATAAAAAAGGCACATATGTGAAGTGATATTTAACAATGAAGAGATGAAGACATTGGCTTTTGGCAAATCTAAATGTGAAAGAATATTATCAAGAGGCTAAAATAAATTCATCATATCAGCTCTGCTGTAAAACTGAATATTGCCTCCGAACTCTTCAGCTCATGCACATCCATATTCGTGTCAAGCTACAACCTCTGAGGGGAAATGAAGAACCATGACTGCCACAATCACGCCATGATGGCATCCATCTGCTATACATTCACTGTGTGTGTGTGTTTGAATGCAGAATGTTAGATAACGACAAAATGTATGCACATTGGCTCTTGCCGTTTGGTCCATATGGTTCTGTAAGTTAATTGTTCCTCAGGGTAGAGAGCGTAAGACTATTGTTCTCATTCAGGCCTTTCATCGTTCCCTCTTGTGTCCGACTGAGTGAGCAGAGTTGCGCGGCAGTTCATTGACATGCTTTGCTTGGCACAGTCACTGCATGCAGCTGTTCCTCTGCAGCCGTTCACTCACTCCTGATTTGACACAAGCAGGCACTCGGCTTCCCTGTCCTTATGGCAAAAGGGGGGGGGTGAGAAGATTTCCCTGGGTTATACTGCCTCAGAGGCAATAAAATCCTACACTCACAGGCTTTATACATACACACAAACATGCAGAGTTAAGGTTTGTTTTTGTCACTCTTGGCCTCATAAAACCATAGGCCAAGTGCTTGTTTCCAGGAAGGCAGACTCATGTTACAGCATGTGTAGCACTTGGAATGCATTTTACAATGTCCCTCCAACATCCACAGTGATATCCGACAAGTAGCCATCAAAGCAGATTACATGCTATGTCAACAAAGTGACATTTGTTTCCAAGTACTGTGCATGTCACATTGCTACAGTTTGTTTGGACAACCTCCATGATGCGCAGAAACAATGACGCAAATAAAACAACTTGTATTTACTGTAATTTGTTTTTGGTTCATTCCATGGAATGTACAGTATGGGACAATAAAGAGATGGAACTAAAGGCAATGGAACCACCAGAGGAGACCAATGTGTACCTAAATGCAACACACACAAAACAAACCAACTTAAGTATTTTTGCAATACTAAAGAGCAGTGCTATCTCAGATGAGCCCAAGAGAGTGCTCTGTCCATTTCAAGAGGATTGTCTGCTCAAATTGGATTACATTTCATAATGATATGGCATGGACACAGCTGCCATTTTCCTAATTTGATTCCAACCCCATAACAATGCCAATAAACTGGCCTTAAAAAATCCTGACTTAGTCCTAAGATCATTATCTGCTCCTGCCATTGGGCCTCTTGGTACTGCAGTGGATAATTCAGTTACTTATGTTTTATATACTCATAAAAGAGCTCAGTGTTTGGGGATGGGGGCCTCACCTGTCGCAAGTGAGATTTTAAGTATTTAGTTTTGTCTCTGGAAGTCACGTGACATCAGCACCTGATTAAACCCTCACCCCCACCAGACAGAAAACCTGAGAATATTATCCAACAACTGAAGTGAAGTGAAGAGTGGATGAGTAAGACACAGCTCTAAAAGTCTATTAGCCTGATTTCGATATTGCTTGGTACAAAGTTGAACGCCTTGTTTGCTCTAACAGATGTTAATTACCTTCCACAACCTGAGTTCAATATCCTTAAACCAAGAGCTTTTCTGCTGTGACTGCAGTTGGGTTTTCAATCACACCCTAACCAAGTTATTTAAGATTACTTATCCGCTGAAAAAAGTACATGTTAACATTTTTTATATATATATATACACCACTGAATGTGCAGACTGCATGACTAAGATTGTGTCCTCTTTCCCAACCCCACACCGGCACCATACATCTTCGGCGCTAAATTGACTACGTAGCCAGCGTGCGTCTCGCCTGTCACATGCTGCAAATGCTCAGCAAAGTGTGTTTGCATGCAGGTCACCATGCACAGGGATGTCTAAGGTTTCACTCCGATTGGCCGGGAGCCTGCTCGACAGCACTCCAGGCATGTTGTGGTGGCGTAGTATGTGCTAGTCTGTGTCCGGCCGGCGGCTACTTCTTAGCCAGAGGGGGCCTCGCATATACACACATACCACACCGTATCACACCAGAACACAAATTGTGCCTCCGAGTTGCTCACAGTCATTTTCTTTGAAGTAGAGTTTGTTTTCATTTTCATACTTCACACTGTTTCATACTTTGTGTAGACAGCAGGTTAATCTGGGAATATGCTCATGGGTGCACACCTGAACATGGAGGCAACGGGAACACACTCGGTGGCTGAGATGTGTTCCTGTGCGCGCATGTGAGCACGTGTGTGGTGGAGGAGAACACATGAATAATGGATGCAGTCACAAACTGATGGTCGGGCAGATTAGAAGAGACAACGTAAACAAGGAATTGCTTCTAGTTCATTTGAGTGGCCAGCTGAAGGCCTAAGTCAATACAGAGAGAGAGAGAGAGAGAGAGAGAGAGAGAGAGAGAGAGAGAGAGAGAGAGAGAGAGAGAGAGAGAGAGAGAGAGAGAGAGAGAGAGAGAGAGAGAGAGAGAGAGAGAGAGAGAGAGAGAGAGAGAGAGAGAGAGGGAAAGGGGCACTGAAGCAGTCTGCCATGGGAGAATCCATCTGCTGGCTATATATACACACCTGTGATGTCAAACAGAGTGAGACAGGCAGAGGGGGAGACAAACAGAGGTAGAGAGGGAGCAGCGGGAGTTGGTAAATTGTATTTATAACCTAACTCAAAAGGGGGCAAAATGGTATGGTGAAAGAGAGAAAGATTTTTGAACATATATCAAAATAAAATGTTGTGCTAATGCAGAGCTGTAGGAAAGTATGACAAGAAGACAGTCACATAAAAGAGGGCAGTGATCTCTGACACCAGCATTGAATTTATTAAAAAAGGAAGCGTTTTTTTTCTTCTTCTTTTTCTTTAAGGTTACAACCTAATGTTCTCATTAAATCAAAACCCATTTGTCATTCCAGGTTCACACATTCATAAATTACCTCTTTATCTAGCAGTGTACAGAACCCGCCTGGTCCACCATGTGTACATATATACACATAAGACTTTCCATTTTTATCTCAGTGGTATTAGTCAGTGCTTTAGCAAGTTACTGCTGATATAAACCAAACATTTCAGATGAGGTTGAGGTTGCGAAGCAGTCACAGGATATACAGCGTATTTGCTTTGACACTAGTGACGACATTTGTTCATCAAAAATAATTCTACAATCACAGCAGTCCTTTTCAGCATTTTTTGCTCACGAATGAGTTTTACATTTTGCAAATAGCACAGGAACAAGAGGTAGAAGCCATAGTGAGCAACTAAATGAAGAGCTGAAGGCATTAGGCTGCACATCTCCAACTTCTCAGTGAGGTAGACAACCTCGCTGAGCCCTGCTGTTGTGTGAAAAACTATTTGTGACATGTATGAAAACAGATTGCAGATGCAATTATTTACAGACATTCCTCAAAAAACTTGAAATGGTGTAGTTTTGCCATAAACAAATACACCTCCTGCTATTCCGCTGTACTTTAACCAGGACTGAAACTGACTATTATGCTCCTTTTGGGCTCTATTTTTATCCTGGGACTCCACCAGGGCTGCACAATCTCAACCGTATTCGGATCATCCTATCATCAGCCTGTGAAATTGCCTGCTGTCAGGAAATACAAAAGCTTATGTTGCTTGTAAGATGTCATTCTGCTGTTGTAGCATTCAAACCCACTGGAGACCCAGTGTTCAGAGCTGTCTGATGCCCAAGCTTTGATCTCCCTGATATTACTTTTAGTAGGTTTATCTCAATATTTCAATATTTTTCAGAATTTTATTTGATAAACACTTATATGAACATTTGACCTTGGAACATACTGTATGTTTTACATATTCTGTAAAGAAAATAACGGAATAAAAGGATAACAGTCCACTTGTCAATTATTGTGTACTTATTAATTTTACTGTATACGAGTACTTGGTTTTGTAATTCAAATTTTATATTGAATGTTACTTTACCAAACATTTGTGAAAGAATAAATGAAAATACAAATGTAATATACTGACAGTACAAACAGCATTTAGCAAATTATACATGAGAAAAGGTGATTAGAAACCTGGCCAAATTTCTATTTAAAAATGAACTGTATGTAGTTCATCTTCCTACTTCTAGAAACCTTTTTATAACAAGACAGATGAACACCGTTAATATTAGGATTGTACCAATTAACAGAGTACACAGGGGATGCCTGGTAATAATGAGTGCGAGAGAGGCGAATAAAACATGGTAGAGGAAAGAAGGCTGAGAGGGGCTGACAGTGAGACAGGAAGACAGAAGAAGGACACCCAGTCAAAGCAAGATTCAGAGGGAGGCAAGAAGATGGACTGACACAACAATAAAGCGCAAGGGGCAGAGAGAATGACAGAGAGACACAAATTACAAGACATCAAGAGAGGCAGAGTACTGAGCAAAGACAGGACAGACAGACAGACAGAGAGGTGGAAGACAGTGACAGAGAGACGAGGATACCGCAAGACGGGGAGATAAACAAGAGGGTGAAAGACAGACAGGTGGGGCAGATTAGGAGCAAGAGAACCAGGAAGTGAGAGTGAGAGACCAGAGACATAGAGAGAGAGACAGAAACAAAAGACAAGAGAGAGAGAGAGACAGACAGACAGACAGAAACATGCCCATGTGACTCCGCTGATCTAACAGGACTTGGCTTTAGCGCAGCTGTTCCTCCGGCTTTCGTCCTCATCGCTGGGGAAAACTCTATTCCAGTGTGAGAGGCTATTTATAGCTTCACCCAGGGAGACGTTAAACGAGTGAATCTCATAACACGCTCTGTTCTGCATGTTTGCTATTTTAATGCCGGTACAGTTACCCAGTGTCCCTGGGTTACAGGCCTACACTGGGTCACATCAGAAGGGAAGAGGGAGGAAGAATAGGAAGCCTCCTCATATACTAATGCATGTACACACACACACACAGGCGCACACACACAGGTACAAAGCTGGATCTGGCAACACCATGAGAAAAGCTGTTACTCCTGTGTATAGGTCATGCCCACTGAACCATATAGAAGAGAGGGGGCTAAATGGTACAGGCTGATTCACATAAGGTCATAACAAGTGACATGTGGCTACAGTGATTTCTACTACAAAGAAATCCCCACAACCACAAATGGTATTATGATCCAAAATGTATTGTATGTCCATTGCAGTCCATGTACTATGTTCCCTCAGTAAGTAAGTAAGTAAAAATTGTATTAAAGTGTCCTGCACAACAAGGTGCCCAGCCCCCATGGGCTTACAATTGTATAACTGCAAACATAGATGACAAAGTTAAAAAATAAACACATGAAGAGGAGAATTCAGATTTGAGATGGTGGGCCTTTATAATTCTGAGGTTAGGGGCTTAGGCTGCCATGTGTTTGATTTAGGGATTACACAGGTGCAGCCTGGAATACAATCTGCTCAGGATGACACCCATACATGTCACCACTACGAGCACATTGTTGCCATAAAAATGCCATTCGTCACTGCAGCAGTGGAGTAAATGTGATACATGTGATACATGTGATACAGCAGTTATACTGTAAACACATTTGTCATGGAAGACTTAATCTAGATATAGCAGAGAAATATTGAGATCCACGTGAAACTTTTTACGGGCTGAGATCGAGGCTCAGAGGTCCGATCGGGCCTGAGAACCAAGAAACCACAAGGCTGAGCCCAGTCAAAAGACAAATCCAAACTATTCAAAGACCGACAAATACAAAGCACTGCAGACCAAAGCAGGATTAGACATTTTGTGAACACTGAACTAAATACATGACATTCACAATGTTAGCAAATAGGACAACAAGCCAAATGGTTTACAACTCTCAGCATCGCCACTGTACGGTACTGTGTCCAACCAATGGGACAAAAATCACTCAAAATGGCTGCCCTCCCTGTGCACCCTTTGTCCGAACTGTGACGTCTCCTCAGCTAATAGAGGGAAACAATGAGATAGTGATATGAAACAGCACAATGCAGGCCTGCCAGCGCCTGCTGTCTAAGATGTACATTATTTCTCGTCCCTCTGTCCAAACAAAAGAGGATAGAATAAAGGCCCGTCCACATTAGTGTTACTTTCCTATGACTGGAGGGAAAGTAGAAAGAAAAAAAAAATCTTGAATGTACAGTGCTGTTGATTCATAACGCTGTACTGCACCTCTTCCATTGATACAACATTTCAAGCCCCAGTGGTCTGGGATAAAAATAGATGACGCAGTGAATTGTGGGAGATTGAAAGGTCAGCACTTGTCATCTGTAACATTAAGTATTATCATCTTAATGTCAGCAGATAATAGACGGCCAGTGCCTTAAATGAGGACACTCAAAAGATGTAGGCTAAATAATAAAAGAACCTAAATGAAAGTTGTTCATCAGAACATTTCTGGTATAAAAAGCCCAGATAAAGAGCTTAAAAAATGAGCCAATGTGCTAGGCATCTCTATTCCCTCTAGATGCAGTTG
The DNA here is from genome assembly GCF_905171665.1 of Trachurus trachurus. Classification (NCBI taxonomy): domain Eukaryota; kingdom Metazoa; phylum Chordata; class Actinopteri; order Carangiformes; family Carangidae; genus Trachurus; species Trachurus trachurus. The sequence continues at coordinate 15,275,337 of NC_139906.1, forward strand.
TTTGGCAGCTGAAAGCTGTGCGAGCTTTTAACAGTGGGGAGAACCAACCAAATAACATAAACCACTGGTTTCACTTAGTTTACCATGTGATACTATGCTGAGCAATAAATGGCATCATAGCAGTTTAAGACCACAAAAAACCAATATCATAATTTTCTTTCCAGTCTCCTTTACTCTGAAAAACCCCAAGAGAAGGATGATCATGAGCACATCACTGGAATTTGCACTCAACAATGACCTGTGCTCCTGTCTGTGAAGCTCCCTGCTGTGAAAAAGACAGCTTGTCCCTTCCTTTGCTAATCTTTGTTTTTACTGTATTTGACTGAGAGCTCAGATAATTGCCCCTGTACATAATCACCATGAAAACAGGACATTAAAAAGATTTACGGCCTCAGACACACAGACGATGAAAACAAATAAGAGGCAACATAATTACTTTAATGCAGATGTAGGAGTGAAAATTCAACAAATTACTATGTTGAGGGAAAAATGTACAATTAATGAAAAGTCATTACAAACAACAACACACACAAATCACATCCTCCTCCACATGTGCATATTCAATAATTGCTCATTTAATTCTTGACAGGTTTAATTTATTTTTATTTTTTTTATACCTATCCGGAGATGGCTTGTTACTATGGTGATACTCACAATCTTGTTTTCAATGCAAATGAGGACTGACTTGATGGGAAATGTTTCAGATGTGTCCATTTAATAAACCAGACAAATGGCCCTCAATGTGATTGTTGACATGAGAAGAATTCAGATGCAGAGGTTATCACACAGAGGACAGAAATCACAGTTGACATACATTATCTAGGATAAAGTCTTTTTTGTATAATGAGAATGTTCTACACAGTAAATAAATGACCAAGATGTGTTATGACCCAGACTCTAACATACATCATTCTTCCAGAGGGGGTTACATATGATTGTATCCTATCAGAAAGTAGGTGAAATGAAAAAACAGCTACATGCTTGAATGACATCAGCCTTTATCGTACTACAGCCATCGGTGGCGCAATTACCCGAGGCAGATTTCCACCATTTTGTACGGCAGTCAAATTGTACATGTGAATCAGTCTTAACCTGATGAATATTCAAGTGGAGCATTCAAGACAAGTACCAATAAAAATGTATTTGTCTGTGCTACTATGAATTTCTCTTGGGATCAAAAAAGATATATAATAAAGCTAATCTATCTATCTATTGATCTCTTTTCCTATGAATAAATTACACCCCCTTCATTGTTGTTCTTGCTACATAGAACCACCACTCTCTATTTATTCAGCTACACCCAGAAGGTTGACTCTATTTTCTCTTATTGCTTACAAAAAAAACAGTGTTTTCATTCATTTAAGGGTGCCGGAAAAATTTTGCTTTTGTGTGTGCCTATACTGTATGTGTGTGTTAAGGGCAATGATTGATTTCAATTTCATCTAGGGCTCGGTTTGTGTCCGCATCGCTTACCACACCCATGAATCAGGAGGTAATAGTGTGCCTCCAAACTTGCAGCCTGTCTGGACCTCCTAACCATGGAGCCTGTGGCAGAACTCCTATAAGCACTAACAGCTCCATCACCAACAAAGCACTCTCAGTTGCACACTGAGGTCATTTTTTAAACACAGCATGCCTTTTAGCCACATTTCAGCATGGTAGGCAGCTTTAATACAAGATTTCTCAGTGAGGTATTGGAAGAGAAGCACTGTAGCATGAACACCTGGAGCTACTTAATACAACAATTTTACATCCTCAAAGCTTGTGCAGCTAAGTCTATTTTCCCTGAGTCTGATACTGGTTCTCGTCTCGATACAATTTAATCCTGTTGGTTAGCAGACTTGGTACCCTGGAGTTTACATACATACAGTATAAGGTTTATATTCACAATGTATTGTGTGTATCACTGAGTCATAAAATTGAATGCATTTTATATACAAAGTCAATTTTTACATTTTGAAAACTGCATCATTTACACCCATGCCCACGAGCGAGCAATTGTTGCTAGAGTTTTTCTTGTGTGTCTGTTGAGCCTTGACCTTGACTTGTCTTTCACAGTGCTTTTTGTTATTTTAGAAGCCCTTGACAAACGTCACTCTTCCCACTGATGAACAATTTAGAAGCACATTTAAGTGTTTAAAGCAGGGGTGTCAAACATGCGGCCCGTGGGCCAGAACCGGCCCTGCAGAGGGTCCAATCTGGCCCTCAGGATGAATTTGTCAAGTGTGAAAATTTGAAATTGCACATATTTTTATCAAGAAATTTCAGGTGGTTCATAATATGTTTTGTAAAAGGATGTAAACATACTAAAACAGAGGAAAATTTCAATTTTTAAAATATATTTAAAGGTTATTATGCTATTATTTTACTGGTCCGGCCCACTTCAGATTAAATTGTGCTGTTTGTGGCCCCTGAACTAAATTGAGTTTGACATCCCTGGTTTAAAGAGATTGCTACTGTTTACCAGTGTAGAAAAACAATGAGTCCAATATAAACACTCTCTTACTCTTCAGAAATTGTCTCCAGCAGTGCAAAACAACCCCCTAATTCTAAGAATAAGGTTTTTGATGGTTTTGTTAATAAGATGAAGGTATGAGCCTTCCTTCTCAATTGTCTTGTTTCGTCCACATCCCTCAGTGAATTTAGAGAGCGGCAGCTCAGAGAAAAATGAGTACGGGTCGGGTAACAGCCATAACAACAGTCATATCAAGGAGTCACCTGTCTTAGCCCTGATCCCCTATCGCCCTCAGAACACTTTAATGAGCTTTCCTCCTAAATACAGGCAGACAGCTAGCTCTTTGTCAATAAGTGACTCGGCACACAACAGACAGATGAAATCGGGGGCCCATTACCTTCAGCTGAACAGGCCATTTAGGTGTTTTCCAAGAACGGAAAACAACCAAGATGGTAGCTATTGCCCTAATTGGCTCCCTGCTGTCTAACCTGCACTGATCAATGTGCTCGCTCTATAAAGAGCAACATCCAAACATAACTGGTAGATAAAAATTCTTCAACAGCCAACTGGTAGCAGGTTTTAGGTGTCAGATCAAAACTATCTTGTGTAAAATAAAAACAAAGGCATATGTTATGTGAAGTCCTGTCTTCTAAGCAAACAAATAAACAAGATAAGCCCTGGCTCAAATATATGTATTATTACAAGTTCTGCGGTCATAATTACCACAAACTCTTCTTTTCTTAGCAAATCTTTAAGAACTATGCACTCGAATGCAAATCCATTTTCAATAACAACACAACTAGTCAGATACATATGAGTCATCAAATTACTGTGCTAAAAGATTTTGGTATAATATATTCACTTGTGTACTATACATCCTGTAGAGCCAGTGCACTTATGCACATGCACCCACACCACAAAAAGAAGAATTATGTGTGGTTTGTTTATCATCAAACAGTGTGGATTCATACTGCCTTAATGGACTGAATTAATTACTATTGAGAGAGAAAGAGTTTGTGCTCTTTATTGTTGATGCAATGTATTTGCAAATGCAGCAAAAAGAAAACAAACAGATTTAGTGTTGCAATAGATAATACAGCTTGGCATTTTCTGAATATCTCACTTCAGTGGAACATTATCAAATTCTGTAGCACAGGAGTTCAAGGTAAGGTATAGCTAGGTTGCTGAAACAGCTATGTCCAATAGCTTTTTAAAGTTTTATACAGTTGAACACAGCTTTGGAGACTGTCAGTATTAATGGATGTTTTTTTGCTTGTAAGTGTGAAGTAAGCTCTGTTATTTAATGAATCAGTCACTCCCGAACAACAGATGAGTGGGAGATGTTGCATTAGGCGATACGGTTCCAGTGCTGTCCATGCATAAGATATGAATGACTAAGTATGAGCACAGTACAGCCAAGATAGCAGTAATACATGTATATAATGTTGGCCAACTTGATCCAAATATTGTTGCTGATAAAATCTGAGTCACAAAATTACAAAAATAAGTTTCAAATGTTTCAACACAGGTATGTCCATATTATCTCTGAGAGGATTTATTGTTATAGTCATCCCTTCAGCCCTGGACATCCAGCAGGTAAGAGGATAATGATCAACTAATCTTTTTAACATAGATCAACACGTGTCTTTATACTTAACTGAATCGTCTCTTAGATATATTCCCACAATTAAAGACAACAAGCCTCCATGTTGCGCAGCTTCTGCAGTTTAGCCTCTCTTGGTCCCCTCCTCCCTAACAATCATCAAATCAAACCACCACTATACATCATTCACAGATGGCTGACCATAAATCAAGCTTGAGGTACATCGTTGAGTAAACTGGTATAACCATATATCCTCTATCTTCCCACTCTGCTTTCCTTTTCCTCTACCACCACTGTCATCTCTTTTCCTTTATCCCACCTATTCAGTAGAAGAAGCCTGAAGAGACCACTGAGATTAGATTCTCTCAGCTTGAGAGACAGGTCTCATTACCTTTAGCTTCTCCTGATGCAATAATACTCTCACAACTCTCACTGATGCCAGTCATTGCACAGGACTACATGAATTTATTTAGACAAGCTTAAACCACACATTTAGTGTGGAACAATTGCAAAAGAGGTAAGGGTATGAATTTTAAATCAACAGCTGCACTGCTTAATTGTTTGGTCATTGTTAAAAAGACCAATTTGGCCGGTGGGGAGTATCAAATAAAGCTGGATTTATAATTCGTCCTATTTCTGGGAATGTGCTGATTAGGTCCATAACTTGTATTGCACAATATAGGGTCAACAATGTTATTTGGAAAGTGTTCTTGTTAAAGGCAGTAAAAAAGGCAGTCATCTGAGCCTAATGATTCAGAGACTTGCCCTTGATTTGAGAACAGCTCAGAGGCTAACAAATGGAAGTGCAAATGATTTTCTAACTCTAGGCTCGTTTAATCATTTTAAATTTAGATCTCACGCCTCCCACTGGGGAAAATAAATCAGCTTCCTTCATACAGAATTTGCATGTTTTAACCCTGGAGTTAGGAAGAGAAAACAGGGAGAGGACACGATGGGATTGTTGTGGCTTGTGTTTTACTATCAGCCCACAACCAGACCCCCCAAGTGTGTTCCACAGGGAAGGTTGTGTTTCTTTACTGTGACCCCAGACAGCGAGCACTTTGACCTCAGCTAACAAGATCAATTAAGAGGAGCTTAAGTCTGGATGAAACATTGCAGCAAGTGTTCCCAAGCCTACAGAGATTCAGTGTAATTATGCAAGATGGCAGCACACTACCAATCTGTGTGTTTATGGGAAAGGTCATTGCCTTCGGAGGAACACTGGACCGTATTGCACAGCATTAAGTCTCTATGTGATGTCAAGTGTAAAGTAGGCTGGGGGGTAGGACTGAGGCGTCCTGCCTGTCTCTGACTGTGTGGAGCTCAACTTTAACAAATCAAAGGATTCTTATTGTAGAATGAAATATCCACAGACAAGCCTCCACAGGGCTCAGAGAAACACCCTCTATCCAAGCTGAACCATGTTTGTTTGTGTTGAGTGTCAGACGAACATCAGCTCTGGTTTCCGCTGTGATCTGCCTGTTCCTGTTAGAGGAGATGTTGTTGTGTTTGGAACAGGTTTGGGATTTGAGGAGCTGACAGAAAAGCATTGCGGGATTGCCTTTCCGCCTGAGGTCGAGAGAGGCATTCCCTGCGATGTCGCTGCCATGTGGGGGTGGTTCTGTGCGGGTAGGGGTGGAGAAAACCACCTCCCCACAGTCAGCAATTTGACCCTTGTGGGCTTAGTGCAGGCTGCTCTGTTGAGCTCAAATAAATAACACTGAAAATTCAGCACAAAAAAAAAAAAAAAGTGTTGTCAGGGTGTGTTAGCGAGAGAGCGGGCAACAGCTTTCACATGGGATGATGTGAAGACTGAATCAGCTCTCCTCTACTGTCCACACAGTGTGCACTTGATCACTGCAGCATTGTAAGAACCCAAGGACAAGTCACTAGGGGTGACACACAGAATGTGTTATGGCTGCTTTTGCATGTGAGAAGGATTCATTTTATTAAAATATATTGAAGCTACAGTGCAGGGAACAGGGGACGAGGGTGTGTGTGTGTGTGTGTGTGTGTGCACACATGCGTGAGAGTGAGCGATTCATCATAGGCAGCTAGAACTCTTCAATGCTTTTCACTTAAGTGTGATCACTGGCTGTCCTTGCAGATGAAAAACTACAATGATGTACTTCTAGGTTCTGTTGTGATGTGTGTGTACAAGGAAGGACAGCCAGTTACATACATAGTGGTTGCAAATATATACGGCATCCTCCCCCCTTTTCTGACAAGTGAGCATTTATGCAAAGGGTTTATGTGAATGACACAATGTGTGTTACATCATAATGAAGACAGTTTCCGCTTCATCTGGGTTTTGAGAGGCCGTGTAGCTAAGAGCTAGCCCCAGTAATCCACTCATCTAGATGCATTATGCCTGTTGCAGTGAAGTAACCTCCAGCTCATGAGCTTCTCTTCAAATGCAGCAGTGAGGAAATCCACATCACTAATCCCCCCCAGCCTTAGTGCATTTATTTAACAGACTGGACGTCCAGAGAAGGTTTACTGTAAGAACATCTTCCTTTCCTCTTCACTAGCTAATAGCCACTGTTAATCAATACAGTTGTAAGTGCTTTTTAGCGCTCAGCACCAGGCTCATTTGTCAAAATAAAAGCTGTAAGGGCCCAAGGGACTAATCAAAAGGGATGAAGCAACAGGGAAATTTGCAGCTTGGTAACATGAGAGAAAGTCGGGGAGGGATGGGGAGGGGCACAGCGGTGGTTCAAGCATGTTCAGCAGCAGCGTCAGATTACAGCATGGGCTGCAGAAATTTGAATGTTACTGAAGTTTTTGTGCATTTGTGCAACATTTTCTATTTTGTCTCTTCAGTATTATTATTTAAAAATTCTCAATAAATTAAGTAGGCCTATTATCTTATCACAAGAATAAATATCCAGCATGTCTATCGCATTTGGGAAATTATGTTTTTCTTAAAAAAGTAATATTAACTAATGATGGGAAAAAAATAAGCATCAGCAGATACTACAATATAATACTACTCTGTAAAAAACTCTGAAAATCTGATTTGTAAGTCATTCCAAACTTCACACTGGGTGTAACTGAAATTAAATTTCATGTTTGAGTCACTACTCATCCAAGGAAGCTGCAAACTAGAACATTCATTTTAAATTTAGACCTTCTAGTCAATGGACATTTGAAATCCATGTTGATGTTTTTTAATGTATTCAGTACAGCCGTAACAAAATACAAACATATTCAGTTCCTATAACGGCACTGAAGTCTCCCCATAGTAATCTGCTACAACTCTTGTTAGGAGAAATGCAGTGCATGTGCGTACAGCACAGGCAAGGATGAGATCATGATGGACAAACGTCGCTCTCATAAGAGCAGTCCATCGCTCATTGCTTGTCGCTTAGCAACAGAGACCTGGCGGGCAGACAGTAGGTGTGTGAGACAGAGTGTGTGGGAGGGGAGGATTGGAGGAGGGGGTGGAAAGAGGGACAGAGTAGGGAGTGAAAGACACGAGAGATAGGCCAGCATCGATACATTTTCAAGTAATCAGAAAAGTGATTATTCAACAATTTGAGAAGTTACAGATGTAAACAATGGTCTATGTCTTCATTATATAAGATTACTGGTAAATTAAATGTCTACATTTGACTAAATCCACATTGCTTTGTGCATTAGCACAATTTAATATGACTCTATAACTCAATAAAAAATTTAGGTCCAACAGTTTTACAGTTTACTTAATTTTCATTGACCATGTTCATTTAATTTGTTAAGTAATCATCATCAGAGGCAATTAAATGGTAGAAGCCATATTTTCAGCACCACAGTAATGGATAGGGAGAATCAAGGGACCGTCTTCACACAGGTTATGTCAGTTATAATATGAAAGCTGTTTTGTTGCCTTAAAACATAAATTGTGATTTCCGTCCGAGGCTATTCTATTGTTTACCGACATTCAGCTTACATTGTAATTTTTGTGGTGCGTGCACAGAATCAAAGACAGAACGAAAGTACGATATAACACCACAATACTGTATCTCAAAAGTTAATACACCGCGGGTCTGTTGATCAGATTATGTTTGCTCCACTTTCAACCTTAAAATAATCTCGTTAAGAAGCTGAAATGACAGCTGCAGCAGTCAGAGAGTCGCTTTAATCTTGTTATTATCAAATTATAGCATGCACATAAATGCACAGTGTGTGTTATATGGTCAACCTGTCTGCAGTGTTTCACCAACTCCCACCTAATAATCCAATCGGCATCTCAGTGGCCCTGAATTCCCAGAAATAAACCCATGAGAAAAATGAATGAGCACTTTTAAGTGTGTAAAAGGCCACTTGACGATGTGAGATGGTGTGACATTTAAAGACTTCCATCTCGTATGAGCCCATGCATAGCTAACACCTCATCCTTTTTTGCTGCGCTACATTAAAGTCTTTTTCTACTAATAATGGGAAATGAAAAGTCCAAACCAATAGTGGCTCGAGAGATACCTAACTCATTTCTAAAAAAAAAAAAAGAAGGTGTTTTGAGAGACTGCAGTTCTCTGAACCAAGGTTCATGTAAATTAGAAACACGAGCCCCAGCCAGTGTTCTCAAATATTCTTTGTAAACTGATCAAGAACGTAAACTGAGGAGCAATTGTGGTTTTCAAGAATTGAGCAGGAAAGCACAGCAGCACAAAGCAGCTTCACATTATTACCAGTGCAAAATCTTTGCTAAGACTGTGATCAACATTGATATGAACAGGAAACTGAGCATAGCAACAGAAAGAATGGGTTGTGTGGAAAAATAAATTAGGCAAGTATCATATTTTCAAATGCTGATACATATTTTCTAATCTCAGCGCACATTTTCAATTCCATTTTTTATCTTTCTTGACACATTTATCAAGGTTACCCAATTCTTATCTTTTATTTCCACATTAAAGGTGCAGCAGTAGGCAAAGGAAGGGCGTTCTAATAATGCAGGTGGCAAAATACCAAAATACCATCACGTTATTTTTAGCTGGGTGGAGGGTGAAAAATAGCCCAAGTGCAACCTTGGTACACACTCAATCCTCGCAGCCTGGGCTTTACAAGACATATATTCTCCTCCGTTGGTCTAATGTCACCAACAGCAGCCAAGTCTCAAGGAAATGTCAATGACAAGGATAAAGCTGTTCTATGGTGGCTGAAGAATGTCACAAAAAAATCATACTTGACATCACCACAGTGACCGACCAGCGTGTGCTACACCTCTTGAGCCAATGCAGAGACATCGCATGCTTTGCTGCGTTGTCAAATCTTATGGTCTTCCAGTTTTTGATCTCTTAAACTTACTGTCAGTCAAAATTCAGCAATGAGTATTTCCATATACTGTAGCTGCTTGGAAGTTTTACACAGAAGGAGAATAACATTATGTCTGTACACTATACTCTAGACACACAATGTTTTAATAAACCCATTATTGGAGATACATTTTTAACCATGTTTGTTTCAAATACTGCACTAAATTAAATTTGAGGCAGCATCTGTCAATCGATCAGCATAACACAGCTAAACACTTCAAGACACATAGTGTAACAAGAGACACTCTCTCAAACAACTTGCTGATGGAAAATATCCAAGGGACCTCTATAATGGAGCCAACTGACAGCAATCTAATTCAATCACGTGTGTTGCAGTTGCAACTAAGCTGCCTCCAAATACCCACGTCTATTTTAAACCCTGTTCAACAATGACAGACCGTGAAGACTCCAGTATGCCTGAAAAAACATTACGCAAAAGGGAAGAAACCAAACACCCAAGCCTGCCTCTGTCTAGCATGTGTAAATGTGTATCTGGGTGTGCAGGAACCATGCCTCTTCTTGGTCTCAGTGTGTCACAGAGAAATATTTTGCATGCGTGTCCAATTGCACATAGCTGAGTATAACACAGCCTATCAGAATCAGCAACGGGAATGGCAGAATTTGAGCTACACAGAGATTGTTCACATCATATATTCATATCAGTAGCTACAGCTGAATCAATTTTTGTGTACTTTTTATACAATTAAATCACCCAGGGGACAGAATTATCTCATCATATATCCTTATCTTTCACCACAAACACACACGTAAGAAGGAAATAGGGGACATATTTCAGCGGGTGTACAGTGGTAAGAAATAACACTGAGGTTATTCTTTCTTTTCCTTCTTAATCAGAGCACACTGGTGCCCTATAGCTGTTGTTTACTATTACAGCGGGATTAAGGCCGAGTTTTGCTGGGTAGTTCCAGGAGACACCACTGATCGCATGGTTGTTCCCAGAATGCCTGGGTCTTTGAGATCATTTCCAGCAGGGTGTCGAGTTAGTGATGGGAAAAAAGGCGCTCGATTCCTTTGATCTCCAGCCAAATGGCCAGAATGGACAGGTAGAAACTATGTCAGCTGTTTCTTTCTCGTGATCTTCTTCCTCTTTTCCCCATTGTAACATTTTTTTAAATAATATATAAAGTACCAGGCTTGGAAACAACCAAGAGGAAGTATTGTGGCCTCCAGATTGAGAGCGCTGTAAATATATAATGCACTGTTTATTGTGAAAAACGGCTTGAGGGATTTTTTGTTATTGATTTAAGAATATCGGGGTAAAGATCGTCTTGGTCCCATCAATAATGCAGCTACAGTATCTGTGTCCACACAACAAATGAACGACACAGTGGCTTTTCCATTATTCATAAGGGATTCCACCTGTAGCACCTCAGCTCTATTATACAGTATGTGTCCCATAGGATGATTTGCAGGAGCTCTGTGCAAGCCATTAGATGCACTACTTGTAGCGGTACACTGATATTATGATACCCTGCCAATGGAGCTCACACACTCAAGTGCTGTAGTACATGTGAGACATTTCCTCAATATCGTTAAGACAGGAAATTCATCACTGCCCATAACTAATGTGCATAAGAAGTGACCTTGATTTAATACAAGGCAATATCAGAATATGTGCAATAATATGACCAAGAATAAAACTTATAAAGACTGATTTGTAAAATAAAATAAATATCAGTATCATCAGTGGAGATGGAACATTTGATTGAAAGTGGAAGATTATCCCTGGATTTAAGAGGCCTAGATTCAGACTATTGGCCGAGAAGATCTGAAATGACCAGCGAATAAAAGAACGTTGAATTCGATCCTGTTTTGACAAGCAGCCAGTGCAGGGACGCTTGTGGCAGTGTAATGCCATCTCTTTTTCTGGTACCTCTTAGAGGAGTCTCGCTGCGGCAGTCTGCACCCGCTGCAGGCGAGACAGAGAGGACTGGCCAATACCCAGGTACAGTGAGTTGCAATAATCCAGCCTTGAGATTCATGCAGCGGTAACGGTCTTCTGGAGAGGATGGACTTCAATTTAAGAATTTTCCTTCGCTGGAGATAGTAATCTTTCAAATGTCAGTGCAGAGTCAGAGATGACAGAAAGAAAGATTCCTGGCCACAGAGTGACAGGTCAGTGTTGATGATTAGCATCTTGCAGCAAAAGTAACTGTAAAAGTCTTTTGATTATTGCATAGATGTTGTTTGGAGCAAAACAGAGGGCAGATTTAATAATATCTGGTACAAACATGAGTAGAGTCACCTTTAAAACTACAGGGAGCTTCCAGCTGCCTCTTTGTTATTTTGTTTTCCCAGAACAGAGGGGAGGACAGAAAGCCTCTATACCCAGCAGTAACTGGAATGGGTAAACAAAAAATGTAATTCGCCTGTGAACACTGTTGACACAGACAGACAACCTCTGAGCACCAAAAAATTGGAAAAAAATTGTATTGTTTTGTTTTCTCTTTCACTTCAAAGTACCAAAAGGTAACCAGCATTTAAGGGCTGCAGGAAGAAGCAAATGTGAAAATACAACTCTAATGCATTTTAGCAAGTAACTGCTTGGGAAAGTTGAACTCAAAAAACTTCAAATCTAATTTGATTTTCAGGCCCACATTGCTGTTCTCCTGGGTAAACCCACTGACACGGCAGGGCTATTACTTTCCCTGTGTTACAATGAATGAGCCTTGCTCCACTGTCAACCAGAAACGAGGAGGTCACGGCCCCTCTGGGAGGTCACAGCTAGGTCAGGCGTTATGACTACAGTCTGACACTATAGTATAAGCAGCACATCGTATGCATGTAGAGACGAGCAGACAGAGTATGCTTATTTCATTTCAGGATGAGTAACCCCATAAATGGCAGTTAGTCATTTTTACTCTCTGGGTGTTACGAGGATTAAACAACGGAGGTACAATATATATTAATTAGCAGGTTTTAGAGGTGTACTCTGTCTTTAGCCAGCTGCTGACATTAGTTCCCCACAGATGAGAATCAGTCTTAATGTAAAACTGTTCTTTTGTCTTTTCTCTGGAGTTCCATTTACTTGTTCCCACCTGCTTTTAAACTGTCCTGCCTTGCCTCCATGTGAGTGCATTGAAACACAAGAGGCTGCCCAGAAAAGTAAACCACCACCTGTGTGGCGTGCATAGCCTAAATGTCAGACTCCTAATGCTTTTAATGGTGTGTCTCTGTGTTTGTGTGGGACTGGTGTGCACGTGTGCGTGCGTGTGTGTGCGTTATATTGTATGTGTGAATAAAAACAGCAGGGCCAAGGCTGCCCTGAGACAGCAGTAAATCACACTACAATCTCTATATATCGCAGTCACTGCCATTCAGCCCACTGGCTTCCCACTGCTGTTCCAAGTTTCCTTTGTACAAAGACTGACAAAAACTCAAGACATGACATTATGAATTCATCAAAGAAAACATTGATGAATTCATAATGCTTGGGATAATTAAATGTTTCTGTGAGCAAAATGTTCTTAAGTCTTAAGTAGCTGCAGTGTAAAAGCTCTGCTTCTCTGTGTTATTGGACCAGAGTGTGGAAATGGACGTAATGACTAGACTCTGGAAGGCTGAACAAGACTAAGAAGGATCCTCTTTATCTATTTATAACAAGGAGATGTATTTCTTGACTTGTGTGTCTTTGTTCTTATTGCCACATAAACTCTGTATTTCTCACACCCACACGCACACCTCGCCAAGAACGGGTTGCTTTGATCGACAGGGAGCATGGCACTGATGGTCAGAGGCTGCATGTCAAAGTAATTACAGAGCAGCCATCTTAGCAGGCCCGAGCTGCTCCCACAGGAAGAGGAAACAGCAGCAGAGCGGCTTGCATAGGTAGGGTTTCACCTCAGAAGTCTCCGCCTCCGTTCTGTTGACTGGCCGCGTCATGTGAGAACATGCAGACGGCTAATTTCTCCTTCGACCCTCGTCAACTTTGACCCTGTTCCCTTTTGAGACAGGTGAAAGGCTCCTTCTCCAGTCATGCCAAGTCACAGAAATAATCCGTTTCTGATCCCCTGAGCAAGGGTCAACACCCTCAAGTAGGAGGGTAAATCCTTCTACTTGGGGAAAAAAAGAAAGGGTAATTAATGTTCTCATAAACTGTCAAAAACAGAAAGCTGAGAGTTGCAATCTGTCTGCTCCTTTCTTCCTGATCAGCTTTCTCCCTTTCTTGTCATACTCTAATTCTGAGTGACTGCTGAGGGCAAGTTTTTTCCAGTGTTTTAACAATGCTGAATTTCCACATGTCATTTGTGATATCACTTATGATCTGTCCCACTGTGTTCATGTCCCCGAGGCTAGACGCCAAAACAACAAGGGCTCCCCAGCAGAAACCAGTTGTGCCTGGCCACCAAATTCCCAGACTGTGGCTCCTTTTGAGGGAAACACAGGGGACACCTGAAGGACAATGACACATGAAGATGCTTTGAATCAGGAGAAAATGAGGGAGAAAGATGGAGAGTGATGTGGATAATGGAGGAGAAAAAAAGAGGCTGTACATAGGGGAAATACCAACATATGGAAACAGATAAAAACAAAGTATATTAAGTCAACAACTGGGGAAATTAAAGAGGATAAACTGAGAGAGAGAAAGAAGATGAAAGCCTATTGCTTTATGAAAACGTTCCGCTATTCTTCTGTTGCTCATCTTCACTTGAGACAATGTGCAATAGAGAAGCTCCTAAGCTCAGTGGTTTCATTTAGATCAAAGCAAAACAATTGAGAGTATCCAGCCTCTCACCATCAGCGGCAGCGCTGACCATCACAATCATTCACTCAACCATTAAGAAAATTAGAACTAATGAAATGCACAAGACAAAATCTAAGATTTCATCAAATTAAACGCTGTCTTTGATACTATTTTCCCTCAATTGACATTTTCATTGTTATTCCAAGACGCTGGATTCAAATGGGGATTCACAGGAAACAATCCATGCATGTAATCCAGCATAACTGTTTGTGATTTTATCTCACCATAAGCCTCGCTGTTTACTGCTCACTCACCTGCAGCTGTATCAAAGCTGCCTTAAGTTGCTGCTGATACAAAACCGAACATTTTCTATACTGCAGCTGCTTCACTTAACAACTATTCAGGTGTGGAAACACGGGGTGGATTTTATAGTGAAGCCGTTAGATGAAACAGAAGTGTTTGTCACAGAGGGTTAGGTCTGACGACAATAACGGCAGTTCTTTAACTTGATATTTCATCAAGCTCTATGTAAATTACAGTAAGCTTGAAGATCTGACTGGCACTGATAGATTTTTCTTCCTTATCTGCCTTTCGTTTTAATCCCAAAGTCCAATCATGTCACCAAATCTATTCTCGGCTTTTTTCTGAACAGCAATGGTTTTAGTAACCTAAACTAAAGTGCACTTCTCACTTTTGTCAAAACTATCACAATGACTGCACTTAGGAGTGCATTCCTGAGTCCTAATGTCATTTTTTAACTCTCAATTAAAGGTCTGTGTGGGATAGTTCAATCCCACACACGCCCACTCCCTCAAGATTACAGACCATTACAGCCTGTTCCTGCAGATGTGCCAACCCACTCCTGTCGACAAAAAAAAGAGAAGTTTTTATTCAGAAACCCTCAGCCCTGCTCCACAGGGAAAGTGAAGTAAATTAGTGTGTTTTAGCAATATTTTCACAGTCACTCAAGTGTTTAACTGGCCAACCTTTTGAGGACATAGCCCACCTACAGTGAAAATAAATTGTCTTGTCAGGCTTCAGTGGTAGCCTAATTGTATTAAAAAAATTATATCAATTAATATCTCCAATCTAATCCCGCAGTCTGTAAGCAACCCACAAATGTAAATATGCCATACAGATATACAATTAAAAAAGTGTGTGTTTTGCTATTGCTACATAGCTAACATTAGCATCAACATACATTGGCTGTTGACCATTGGCTGAGGAAATGTTGCAAGTTCAGCTCTCCAGATGCCACCAATTTTAACTCTTGTTTCTTTCTATCATAATTTTTATTCTGAAGTTATCACAATAACCAGCTAGCATAACCGGCCATACTTTACCATCGCAAAGAAGCTATTGTCATTCTAAAAAACTAAAAACAAAGTTATCAGGTGTAATTACAATCATACACGTACACACACATACACACACACACTAACCCTTTTCTCTGTGTTCGTTATTATCAACTAGTGGATTCAGCTGTTTGGTTGCTGTTCACCACAGATCAAGCACAGGTGGAGCTAATCACACTAATTATGGCTTCGTTCCACTCAAAGGTCCCAGGAAGCCAACAGTGAGCCAGCAAGCACAGTGGCAGAGACCTGAGCATCTGGAGCCAGACTGAAAATCCAGTGAGCCAATATCATCAGCAGATATTAGCTCATCAGGTATATTTTGTCAGATACCAAAAAATGTGTCTGCATTAATGCGTTGTCTTTACTTAGTAGCCTACTTTTTGACATGGCTTCATCCTCACGTTTCGACTATTGGCGCCACTCTACCACAACAAGAGTTTACCCACAGTGTATTTTGCACAGTGATATGGTGGTTAATATTATGCCTTGTGATCCTATTGTCTTGAGGTCTTTCTGTTAAGTAGTTTGTGTTAAGTAGGGCTGGTAAAAGGCATTACTTCATGTTTTTCTACACAGTGGAAGGATATTCTCTGGCTGCTGATTTTAGTTCACAATCGTGACAAGATTCTGCGTTTGAGCTGCTTGATTCCTGCAGGCCAAACTCTCCAGTTACACAAGAACTTTTATATCCATGACATTTACCGAGTGCATTTATGTTCCCCCAAAGAATGAACCCTGTCAGTTCTGAACATTCATGAACTTCCTCCCGGTACTACCCCTTAGGCCAGAATATCAACTTTGCACATAATATAATCTAATAAGAAGATTGCCATGAAATGTGCTGAGCCAGTGCTCCTAAGGGAATAAACCCACACCTTTAGCCCCACTCTTATGACAGACAAACTTTACTCTTTTTTTTAGCCCCACTACTGTTGAGTGTCTATAAATAACTTGTGTCTTACCATAATGGTTTATATGATTGTTACATGCAACTCTTGTACCTGCAGGACTTTCTGTCTGTCAGCTCATGTTATGTTTAATATTTTTAGCTGAGTATAATCCCATTCTGCTCTCACACATTGGATTTCAAGAAAAATACTGAGGTGTGACTCGGTAAGGCATGAAGAATGCCTTTGATCTTTGATTGGTTTTCCACCAGTTACTCCACTCCAGCTCCTTTCTTACATTCTGTGCAACACACAGGGATATTCAGATCGTCCTGTCACGCACCACCTCCACTTCACTACTGCCGTATTAGCAACCTGTTCACATTCTTGCTTAGTTTCACTGCTACCAATTAAACCCTGCTTTTGATATGTGATGACTCCAACTCATTGCTTATTCCCTGGGCACTAGTTAAAGAGCTTGGAGCTGCTCTATGAGACTGGATTTGTGTCAAGTCAAACTTTTTATCAGGCTATTCCCACAGAATGACTATCCCCAAAGAAAAGATATAGCATTTATGGTAACTACAATTGCATTTTTCGATTCCAATATATCAATATAAACAAAAACCTACTGAAAACAGCTTGCAACTTAAAGTTTATGTATTAGCAAAAGTCTTTTACGATCATCTTAGAATACTAGAAGACTTTATTCACAGAATAAGTTCCAGTTTTTGAACGTATCTGTTCTATTAAAGACAGTGTAGTTTTTGCCATATAGACAGATTGTTTTAGCACAAATAGAAAATGCCGAACAACCGATTTTTAGGCAGTGAACAGCACAGAAATAGACACACATACTGCATAGTATGTGTATGGGAAGCTCATTGCTCCTTCAGTCCTTCCTGAGCTCTCCATGGTGCTGAAAATCTTCACTTGTGCAGAATAGCTGAGGCCTACGGTCGTCATGTTTAATGCATCCTGCCAAAACACAGAGATGGGGCACAACTGCTGTGTGTCACTGTCACCAATGGAATTCACATCTCAGATGAGCACCGTGGACTGCATTACGTAGTCTGAATATTAGAACTAATCCCTGCCGTTCCCCTGGTCAACATCATAATTGGAGCACACATTTCAACACCAACCACAAACTACCCAGAGGCATCCAGGGTGTGAATCCTGATTGACAGTGGTAACATAGTGAGTAGCAATTACCATCAGGGAAGAAACAATATTATAAATTACTTTCTTATCATACATAGGTACATCTGCCAGTCATTAAGAATCAATAGTTTTATCACATTTGACACATTCCTAATCCAACTGATAACAATGCTGCAATCTCTTGTGGATTATAATGTTTTCAGATTCCACATTTCTGTAACCTGATTGTCACACTATTTTCCATTGTAACACAAAAACTGGCACTGCGATAACACTATGCTACAAAAAAAAGAAAAGAAAAAAACTCAGATCCACAACTCTATATAGACATACAATACGTATTGTGAAAAGCATTGTATTATAGGGCATCATGCACTCCCCAGAGCAATATGCATTTCAATCTGACAAGACAGGATCAAAGTATTAGACATTACATCTGGCAATGAAGCCATAACAAACAAATCTATATATTTATAACTGATGCCTGTTGTAGGTACATAATGAATGAGTCGATGCCCCATGGCACTAACCATGATGAATAGACTTATTAGTAGTAGTACATAAAATGATATGTCCACTGAAATGACATTCAGACCAATTAGTTCCTAGAAAATGCATATTTTTCACGTATTACATCATAAATTGTATTTGAATCTGCATAATTTGTCATTCATTTTTAAGTACATCCAGGATGTTCAAAATGGCTTCTGTTCATGTGATAGCTACGTATATCTATTTACAGATTAAAATATCTCCCGTCTGAGTGATCCCCGAGAGGGAAGCTATGCAATTTAATAGTCTAACCACTACTAACCAATTAAAGAGCTCTTTAATATCAATGGCATCGGCTGTCAGAGAGCAGCATGGTAGCTCTACATTATCATCCATCTTTAATGAGGCATCCAGCAACGAACCCATACATTCAGTGCATCATTTGTACATGATGTCTACACGTGCTGTCATTTGGGGCTCAACACTAGGCGCATCATCTTACAGAGCTCGTGTCACTCTGAAATTGCTCTGCCTCACTTGGTTCATGTCTAGATACATTTCACAGCTTTGCGAGCAATGCCGTGCAGCAGACGGAACCTGAGTGAGACAGGACCTTCTGGGATTTCACTTTCGCAGGCATCAAACAAAGCTGTAATTGACAACTGGGCTATTCATTCTGTGCAGCTACCCTGGAAAATGTCAGAAGAAGTCAAGAGGTAAAATCATTGTGTAGCAGGCCCACTCACTTTGGCGGAGCAGGGTTCAGCTTGTAGTCTGCCCCTCACTGTCAGTTGAACTTGCATTTCCTCATAAAGACATTCCATTTTATTAGCGTCTGGTGCTCACCTACCTAATAGATGCTGACTGGGATGTTGCCAAATCGGGTGCAATCTTAGTATCATAGCATGGAAGCTATGAAGGCACATTGTTGGCACACAGAGAAAAACCTGAGCCTGCTGTTAGCCTGCAAGGAGAATGGCAATTAGCATATTAGCCTAGCGCCATTGGAGGTTAATTGAGGTTGCTTGGGGCAGTGGTGGTGGTGGTCGTGTGGTGGCGACGTGTAATCCTAACACTTTCCTAACCTTCTCTGAGAATGGAAGCTCTGCTTGCATGTTCAGCCACTTGTATGTTCAACCTTATACACCAGTGCATGTATGTTGCGAAGAAAGAGAGCTGGTCTCTAAACAGGAAAACAGAAACGGCACCCGCTGAGATCTTTGAAGGTCACTGCAGTGTCCTCTACACATTCTCCCCTCTCTCTGTCTCCATCTCTCTCCCTCTCTCCCTCCGTGCATCAGTGCACACAGCTCAAAGCGCCAATTATTATGTTAACTGCGTTTTGATGTCCACATATCAATGCTCCACGGGCTTCCCTGATTTTGGAGGGTGGGTGGTGAGCTGAGAGGAATGGAGCGAAAATGAGGGGGAGAGTAGGGGATGGCTGGATGTGCCTGATAAAGGGCTGCGCACGTGCCGGCCCGGCTGGTTGCTGTTATTCGATGCAATGGCATGGAAGATTTGAATATTTCTAGTTTTTGAACACTTTTACACAATAAACCTGAAAGAAAAATCTGATTACACTGTATATTAACATAGCGTTCAGTTTTTTTTTAAAAACAGTGTGAGAATCTCAGCATGCAACATTTGTCTATAGTCTTAACAGACATATGTTGCATGTGCATGTAGACTCCAAGCAAAATCGAAAAATGTATTGGAGCAGAATCGGTTTCTGTTAGCTGCACACACACACAAAAATAAGCATTTGTAAATTTTACAAAGATAAAAGACCAGTGAGGCCTGTATGTATAACAGTCAGAGCAGCTGTTGGTATCATTGGAAAATATGGTACTGTCCTTCCAAAACTACAGCTTAAATACTATTCAAAATCCACAAACCAAGATAAAAATATGTTGATATTCACATGTGGATATGCCACATGTGAATATCAACATATTTTTAACAAATTGTCAGTGTAAGCCGTTTGTCTTTTCTTTGAAACTGCTGCAATGTTTCTCGTTCATGTTTCATCTTTTTTAATTTGATTATATATTACTATGGCCTGGCTATAAGAAGGGCACCCAGTCTACACACAGAAAGACACACAGAGAGAGACACACACCCTTCCTCTGATGTTAAGCTGTTTAAGGACAACAACAGCTGAGGAAGAAAGCTGGTAGACTGGAAACCATAAGCCATGATCCCGCTGGCTAGCCAGGCACTACAGTAGCTAGCTATCTCCCTCCTGCAGGCCTCCTATACCAGCTTAGCCTAGCCGCTCTCAACCAGCAGATCTATATGCAAATGGTCCTCCACTGCCAGTTTGACTAGGCAAGGATCAGGTGGCTTAGACCCTATCACACATTTTCAATGTCGGGAATGCCAGTCTTGCACTCCTGCCGCTTGTGGAGCCAGGTACACCCTTCCCCTCTAACCTTTAACCTCTGAATAGTTCCCAGGGCGTGGGCGTCCTTTTAATAGTCCAGTGACTGGCCAAAGAAGACATAACAGCATGACAGCAAGAGAGCACAGTTTGGGCACATGGGGGTGGACCTCTGTTTCTGTTTCATGATATACATAGTCTGGCCTGATATATGGCCTCTCCTTGTCTGTGGATTATCATACATCAGCATGGCACACTAGAGTTGTCCCTAGATGGCCATCAAATCAGGCACAGAGAATTAGGGATTAGGGCCCAGAAAAGGGAGGATCTCCACTGAAGAATAACTCATGAGTCACCCATTCCATAGACAGAACAGATTTGGAAAAGCTTACATTATATCCACTGTGTGCTGCTGCAGTATGTTTATTTTTACATTTGTTTAGAACTCAAAAGTAGATCAAGATAGTGAAATCTCAAAGAGAGCATATACACAAAAATTTAATAAATTCCAACTGACTCATCTCCACACAACTTGTGTTCTTCAGATGAGGCTGAAAATCAATTAGTCATTTAAGTCTCCTATCAAAGAGAAAGACAGATTTCCTCTGCTCTGTGTCATTGCAAATTGAATATCTTTGGATTTTGTGCTGTTGTTTGGACAAAACAAGTAATCTGAAGATATCACTTTGCGCTCTGGGAAATTGCAACAGGCATTTTTACAAAATTTGTTCGGCAAGCTAAGGAAGATGGAAATAATCATTAGTTGCAGCCCTATTCCTGATTTATTTTAAATGGTCTGGGGACTGGCAAGTAGACTGTTCCCACTTTGCCCTGGGATAGCTACCAGGCATGCTCACTCCTAGCAAGTGTCAACACAAGACGAGTCATATGCAGCTGAGCTACTATAGAATATAGTAGTCCACCTCCACACACATTCCTGAAATGACATCAAATAGCTATAACAAGCCTTTATCAAGTGCTCTATGCTACACTCGTGCTCATTTCACCAGGTGTTTGCTTGGCACATTTCATTTCTTCAATTAGCTCTGGACTTTAGCGGACCAGGGCCGAGCTGAAGCAGGCCGAGCTGGGCCACGTTAGGCCGAGGTTAGTGAGAGCGACAGCTGATGGGAGGGTGTGTGCTCTATGCTGCTCTGGCGAAATGCAGCTGGTCGGTTGCCAAGCACAAGGGAGTACACAGGCTCATAACAGTTCCTCTCTGCAGGCACCTCCGCAATCCATTCCAGTGAAAGGTAAGCGCACTGAAGAGTGTCCCAGCTATACCTCTCTCACTCTGCCATGGGTTTTGGGCTATTCCTCGTCACACATGGCAAACACAAACGTGAACACATGCTTACACTGTTGTGGGTTTCAGATTCAGGGATGATTAATCGCTCTGCAGTAAAAGCCAAGCCTTAGAGCATACAAATCAATATCAATCTTCAATTATGGAAATGCATCGTTATGATTTTAAATTCACAGAGGCTGCCATGTCTCATTAGATGGCTGATCATACAATGGATTTTGTCTTGTGGGGGGGGGGGGATTTAAGGAAATTGATCCACCTTTCCACCTTTAACCTTAAAACTATTAAATCTTACGTGATAATACACAACACTGCAGACTGACAGGGGTCAGAGCAAACACAAACACAGCCGATGCACCAGATGAGTCCCCGCCCCACCTGTTTATTAGTCACATCACAGGAGCAGAGTCTGGCCTTCAGTGAAGAGAACCAAAACACGGCCCATCAAACTCTCATTAAATAAGATGAAACTTTAATGATCCCTTGATTGCCACAGGGACACAGGGCTGGAGCAGCAGCAAGCAAACATGAGAAACAACATGAGCTAAATACAAATGAACAAGGATAAAATTCCACTTTTAATACTGATATTTGTAAAATATTATTAAATGTATCAGTCAAAATGTGAGAAAATATTGTTTACAGCATTATAAGTGTTTCCACATTTGCAAAAGACGCGTCAAATTTCAAATAATAGACAAAGTAAAATGTATAATATTCAGACCAGAGGCTAAAATGCAAATAATAAACTAACTGTGTATGGAATGGGCTGAAACTCAAGTAACACGTAGAGTAAGATTTGTGTGAGAGATGCAGAGACGAGCTGGTGTACGGAGGTCCATACAAATGTAGAGAAATTGTCTCAGTATATAAAAACATATATCACATATTATGAAAGTGCAAATGTAATACATCAATATTTAAATATGTAATTTAATAGTCACACCGTGTGGAGGATTGTCTGTTTTTACCACTATGAACAGGAAATATTATGTGCTGATTCACATGCAGAGAACATACAGATGTCGGCAATTATGTAACCAAATGTCATCTAGATTAAGCCCGAGTACAGGAGTGATAAGTGTCAAGAGTAGATTGTCCAAACAGAGCAGGTACACGGCTCCATCACCCCGCTCGCTGAGCTGTTTGGACAGAAACAACTGTACAGTCCTGACGTCTGTTGGCTCTAAAGTGCACATAAAACACTCCATGTTGCACCTTGGGGGGATGAGGGGGAGGCGGAAGGTGCTCAGTGCAGTAGCTGCATCAGCTGTTGTGCTCAGGCAAGGTGGGAGGTGTGTTTTGTTTTTTCAGTCCTCATTTAGCAGGATATATATCTCACCAAAACACACCGACACATGTAGTTTAGTGCTTAGATCGAAATACGTGACAGTCTACTCTGATGCTGCTTGTGCACTTACTTCCTCTGTGTTGTCAGTTCAGACCAGTTCACAGCCGATAGGACGGAACAATCTCTCTCCTAACTGCTCTGTGACAGGTGTCAGTGGTGGAGTCCACTGCAGCTCCTTCTCCCACCGATGCAGGGCTGAACACTGTTCTCCTTCACACCCCCAGATGAAACTGCCTTCTAAACACCTGTAGGGATGTGTTCTGGGTAAAATAACTCAAAGTGGAGGCCCTCGGCCTCTGGTAACAGTGACTGATCAATGTATTTTAAAGAAGGTAAATAGGGACATGGATGGTTTCCATACTGCTGAGAATTAATGAGTTTGTACCAATAAAATCTTACAAATATGATGACATCACTTAGTCAGCCAGATCATGCCAACTGGCAAATTAAACTAGGCAACAGTATGGCATTGGTAATAGCAGTAGCCAACAGTGACCTGCTGTCTAATTAGCCAGTTCACAAAGCTGAAAAATTTGTCAAAAACAATATGGGATAATTTTCAGTATTGATATATATCTGCCTTGTTTAATTGCTTAATTTGAAAAATGTGTGAAATATCACAATTTTGTGGAAGAAAATAAAAGATTTCCAACGATCACAATTTTCTAAAGTCAGTCAGTTTTACATCCCTAAAATCATTTGTTTTGTAAACAGTTCAAAATCCACAGTTTATCCATTTAATAAAAAGCAAATCCTCATGTTTTTAGTTTGAAACAGGACAATTAATTGGGGGTTAATTTTCTGTTGATTAATTATTTTACGAATCAACTATTTAATCCAGCTCCAGCTAAAAATTAACTGAGCTCCTCTCAGCTTTTGTTGCTTTGGACCTGAAAGTTCAACATTTTCTCTGTCATAATATATCAGGTTCACTCAAAATTAACTTTAGATTTCACTGGCTGTCGCAACTACACAAACATATACAAGATATAGGAAAACTGCAATGTGAGTCTAGTTTGAAAAGTGATTCACAAGCGCTAATATAGAAAATACCAGGTGTTTCTCTTTTTTTTCTTAGAGCCATGTTTTCACAGTCATGTTCTCCAGAGGATGATAATGCCATGCATGTTTGAATAGGGATTAATACCACAAACGCAAAGCCTCTATACTCCTCCTCCCCACGCATCCCAAATAACAGAGGCGTCATATAAGAACTCCTGGAGGTGGCATGACGCAGAGTGGATAACTAGACCATTAGATAACCATACAGCAGTGAAGCAGCACAGCACAGAAAACAGCACAAAAACTCAGCAAGACTACAAGACCATAGGGACGGGAATACAGAGCAGAGCTTATATGCTAACAAGCCTTGCAGCATGTTAGTGTGGCTTCCTCCACTTCAGTATATCACTGAGTGGTTGCGCTTACATTTCCATCACTCATGCATATGCATTAGCATTGTCTTGAGTGAGACTTTCCCTTAGTAAGAAAACCCCATATTTAGATTGTGTGAAGTCTTGAACTGCACTATAAAAAGAGAATGAAATATTGTCACTCATCCAGACAGCCTGAGAGCTGCTGTTTGCAGGGGGACTTAGGGCAAATCGCATTACCAATGTGGTTGATACGTGGCTTAAAAGTGGCATTTGAGCACTCTGAAACACCCAGCAGATAAATAATGCCATAATGTTGCCATTACTAGCACAGGTTTAGAAAAATCAATATGTCTTATGTTTTGTTTTTTGTTTTTTTTTTAAATCTGATGTTCGGATCAGACCATTGCTTAACTGTCCACAATACAACTGTTTTGTCTTGTTTTAGACGGATCCAGGTTTTAAAAAAAAAGGTGATTATCCCAGGTTCTGAGGACTCTTTCCCAGCTCCTTGGAGTTCAATATGCATTTATTGGCTTTGCAGTAAATGAGCAGCAACACTGCAGACACCGTTATTGAACAGTGCCGACATCAAAGTTGCACTGCACATTTCCCTTGGCAGAATCCCCTTATCTCTGCCTTTCTTGATGCGTATGATCTCTTCGACCCTTGACCTCTCTCTTATAATCTTAACAGAGAAGATGGCCATTTAAAAGATTTAGGACACCAGCTGTGTGTCAATGGCAAAGCGCAGGAGGACACTATGCAATGCAACACCCCCTCTCGAACCCTTCATCGCCCTCACACCCCCTGTTTCCACTTCCTCCTGTGACTCTCTCAGAGTTTCCACCTCTATTTCCTTGCCTCTGATTCCAGGTTCCCAGTACGCCAACAATGCATCCTGTTTCTGACACATGCCAACCGAGCTGGCCTCACCAGTCAGCTGAACACAGATCCAGTTTCCCTTTCTTAATACTCCTAACAAGCCTTTTCCCACTGCAGCCAAGTGTCAAGCCCCACCAAAGTCACCTAACAGGACAGCTCTGTCGTTCACAACACAGCAACAACACACCGCAACAGAGACAGGGAGCACCAACAGGCGTGTGGTTTCATTTTTATCATTTCTTCTCATTTCCTAGAGATGAGATGCAACCAGATACCCACCAGCAGTCACAAGATGGATGCCTCATTATATTTGCATGGTTTATTTTCATCACTTTCCCCAGCAAGACGGTGCGAAGTATGAAGGATGACATATGGTTTGGTGCCATTTCTGATACTGGGGATACATGGGCATGACAAAATGACAGGAGGCTGACAGCCAAATAATAGCCTAAATGACCTACTGGGCAGAATCATCTCTCAGCATAAACAAGAGATGTTTAGATGAGACCTTTTTTTTTTAGCAATTATTTGGATCCCGGCAGAAGCCTCTTATATGTATCATGGTGATGTCTGCAATTTGTTTCCCGCATGATCAGTTTTCTGAGTGGAAGATTCGAATAATGAAGGAAACATTGAGATGATAAGTGTATCAGTCATATCCAATGCAAAATAGCAGCTTTATGAAATGTATCTGGTTTTGGAGTTTTATGCATGAAGGTAAATTAGGAGTTGGGAGTTATTATCTAGTCAGCTATCAGTACTAGTACTACTAGTAGTAGAATACGTAGAGAAAAAGGGGGTGAGGGAGCACTGTGTGGATCTTGGAGTGAAAAACTGAAAAAAAAAACGGTGCTCTTTGGTGAGGGTTCTAGTAAAATATGTTTTGGATAGGGATTTCTAAATACAAAAAAAATCTAATTGCCGTCATCTCAAATGAACTGCTTCACCATTTTGTAAAACTCTTCACAAATGTAAAATACAATCTTCACCAGCTAATGTTGATGGATTAATTTCCACTTTCTTAAGATTCATTTACACAATACGACCAATACCAAATCAAACACCCTGTATCACATCTTACTGCATTCAACCTTTCCTTCAGTGGAGGGGATCTGCTTTGTTTATTGGCAGCTAGGGTTGCCCCTGTCTCCCACCTGTCACAATACCAAACAGAAAAGGGCAGAAAAGGACCAAGGCGACCAAAAGAACATGACTGAGAAGCAGCAGGAGGTACACGGCTCATCCAAACAAACTGGACACAACCCAAATACATCAAGGACGAGGGAGCTGACACTCGCTCTGTCTTTCTTTTCTGCTAGTCAGTGGCACTGACGCAAAACCCTGGCTAGACTTAAGACAGTTTTTAAAAACACCATTACTTCAGGATTTTTTGTATTAAACGTATGAATATTTTCTTATTTCAAACAAGCATTGAGAAATGAAACATGTTCGGCCATGTTTGTGCACACTCTCAGCAACATTACCTTTCAAGCTGCCCCTCTGTTCAGCCAGGGGTCCATGCACTACACATAAGAGTGTGAGTCATGTATGAAGCAGGCTTTAATACACACATGAATCAGCCGTGATTCATCCTTAATGCAGACCACCCCAAGCGAAGGAATGGGCAGTCACCCTTTTTATCCTAGTTCTACATTATTCCTGCCAACATGCAGAACAAACACATTTCAGCCGCCGCTGAACGTAAACATGAGGTGGAATAACAGAAAGATGTGGCAACAAGGAATGATGTTTCCAGATACTTAATATTGCAGAGTTGTTGCACAGTGTGTTAATCGACAAGCCTCTGTGTCATTGGGTCTGCATGAGAAGTCCCGGTAGACTTCATTAGGTCTCACTGGTGGAATGTGCAGGATCATATGTTTGGTTACATGAAACTGGTGTGCGGCCCCCCTGAGATGTTTACTTTCACCCTAGAAGTTACGAGCTGATGAGGACACTGTGGTGCATGTTGAAGGAAAATGAAATGAAGGCATTGCTCTCTCCCCTCATCTCACCAGCGTCCGTCATGCAACACCACCCCCTATATTCAAGAAGACAGCCGAGCCAAGGGATAATAACAATCATCTTCAGGGGACTCATTCATTACAAAGGCACTGCAATGGGCACTTTATCAGTTTAGTGGCTGCGTATGATGCAGATGATGAGGAAACCCATAACATTCAGCTTAGGGGGCATGTCACTTGAACAGTGGAGGCCATCAGAGAGCAAGAAGTCAAGGCCAATGTGACAGGAATATCACCATTATGTGCATCAGTGTAATATATGGAGGGGCTTCTTTTTTTTTCTTCTTTTTTTTTACACATGTAGCTGCAAACTGACAGCAGAAGTAGAGCAATCTTACCTTGGGTTTTATGTTGCAGTGGCAGCAAACAGTCCACAGATATTTGAGGGTCCTCCATAGCAGGATGATGAAGAGACCCCCAAAAAACGTCACCATGGAGGAGGCGAGGAATGCCCACCACATGCGCTGTCCATTATTGTCGCAGGGCACCTCAGACGAGAACGGGATGACAACGTCTTCCATCTTGGATATTAAGATTGAAGAGTCCGGATTTATATTATTAATGATATTGCTTGTCCTCATAGAGCTGTCGCTTCCATGGGGAACGGTGCCATCTGCTTCAGCTAGCATTTAGGAGCCTTGGAGAGCCTGTGCCAGCGTCCCCAGCCCCACTCACCAGCCATATTGCTTGAAAAAAAAATCCCCTCTTCTCTGTAGATTATGTTCACCCACCCGATTTTTTACTGGGTTTATTAGCAGCCTATGAATTGTTTACTCGTGACAGCGTGAGACGCCGCATATACGCGGACCTGACCAAAATCGCGGGTCGGTGGCCCTTGGTGAGAGGCATTTAAATCCGCAATAATGACGAATCTGTGGCGCTTCTCATTCTGAGGGATTTTCTGGCTCTTTTACGCCAAAAGCCATGGCTAAAGGACGCCGTCGTTTGCAGCCGTCGCGGCTGCCAATGAGACTTCGGACGGTGGTAAATACAACGACAGTCGAAAAGAAAAAAAGAAAAAGAAAAAATAAACAAGAACACAACGTCTGAGCCTGTTTCTCGGCGTGGCGAGCTCTCTCTTAGCCGTCTTCCATTCAGGGAGCTTGTCGATTAGCAGGCGGGGGAATCGATCTCACTTTCTTTAAGCGTCAATCGACTGTGAAGAGCCGTTTGCAACAAGACGGGAAGAAAAAAGAAGGGGGGAAAAAACACGGTTTAATTCTACAGTTGGTCAGCTGTCACTGCGGCCGACTAAGACTACATGTTCTTGCGGGCGTCTTCGCTGTCAGGTCTGCGTAAAAAAACAAAAAAACATAAAGACGGACTGGAGCTCGGGTGAACGTCGCTGTCTCCCATTCGGTCCCCCTGCAACCCTGGCACGGAGCGGCCAGCTGAGAGCGCCTGTCAGATCCGCTCCAGAGGAGAGCGAGGCGGTGGGAGGAGGGGGGTGGAGTGGTGTGGTGTGGTGTGGAGCGGAGAGGGTGGGTGGGTGTAAGGATGAGGTGGGGGTGGTGAGGGGGGGTTTACAGGTAGGAGGGCGGAGCGAAGCGCTAATAATAAGAGATGGACAGGGGGCAGAAACACCGCGACGATGTTTATTCCATGTGGCGACCGCCTCTCTTTCTCTCTTCTGCTGCTGCTGCTGCTGCTGCTGCTGGTGAGGCTGCATAAAGGAGGTAGGCAACAATTGCGCCTTTGCGTCTTAAACGCACGCCGGTGACGCACGTCGCAAGCACAAAGAGGCTATGAAAAGCAACAGTATCGATCGGCTATAAATTTCAGGATTATAACCCACGATAAACATCACTGCAAAAGACGACTCACCCCCTCCACCCCACACCCCACAGGAATCTTGTAGTGACACCGGTGGATATAAAAACTACAATAAAGTGAGGTTACTCATCATTGACTCCAACAGTGACAGTTCCCTGCAGGGATATTATATTGTGGTGAATTTTCATTAAGGATAGTGCTCCCCGTTTTCAATCACTGATGATGGGCGTCCCTGTTTTCATATTGAGAGATGAACTCTATATATAAAAAAGGTCTCACAAATAGAGAGAGACATAGAGGGGTGGGGGGTGTCCTTCTCTATCAATTACTGTAATATGCTTACACTTTTAGAGCACATATTAGTGCAAAAACAGGTGTGGATTGGTGATGACGGTGAGGCACGGCCAGCAGTGGTTTATGGCTGCACATGCAGGATGCCCCTCCAGCAGCCAGCCAGCCAGACCAAAGGGGATATTGAGGGAGGGGCTGGGAGGGGAAACAGCTGGTTTGGAGGCCCCGAATAACCACTGACCCCTGAGCACCAGACCAGGCAGGTGCACACAGCCACCTGTGTCACAAGGCTCCAGACTTCTTGGAGGTATGCGATGCTATAAACTTTCATAAATTTGCGCCCCCTCCCCTGTAAGTCCCTCTGAATGCTTTGATTTAAAACAGTGACAGTGCAGTTGAAGCTGCTCATCCTCTTCTGCACTGATTTAAAGTGAAGGTGACATGATCAACTTTATTTTTTACTTATGTCCCATGATGTGTGGAAATATGGCACCTGGTCTCAAGCACAGATCATGTGAAAAGTAAACATGTTTAGGTACGATGTGAAGAAGATTTATGTTCCATGATGGTAATTTATTGTCTGGGAAATATTAGTGCTTCTACAGAAATAGCTCCTGTAACTGAATCTTTTAACCTGGGAGGGGGGTGAGCTGTAAAACACTGATGACAAGGAGATCTGTAAAATATAGCACTTCAGAGTTATGAATGTCTATGCAAGCACAATGACATCACATAAAACAGAGGCATAGCGGGACTGCGCTGTACCCACCATTGGCTGGTCTAGTGGATATGAGACACAGGACAAGGATAAAGCTCAAGGCACCATGTTTTTAATTCTTTTAATATTCTTATTGATTTTTTTCCCCCAGTTCCATCCACATCGCTCATTTTGAAGTTTGTTTTCGACTGACCCTGCAGGAAACACCAAGACTTAAAAAATCAGACAACTGGGTTCAGGTTTAAAATGCAACTCCAATGTTACATACGTTGTAAAGCTTTATTCATGGCCTGTGATGCCACAGACAGCGTCTGATCTGTTCGTGCTCAGGCAGCCTGATAAGCATTAGGATGGGCTTTGAGCAGCAGCTCTGAAATTGTCCTCCTGCTGGTAAAAAGATGAACTTTCACAATAAAGGCAGATGATGATGCTCCGCAGCAGCCTATAGTGGCAGGATCCACTGACTTTTTCTCTCTTTTTTTTCAAATATTACAACAGCTTATAAAAAATGAATATTCTTGCAAGAACCAAGGTGACATGGGTCAGAAAATAATAAATCTGAGTTATCTAAAGCCTCACGATCAAGAAATGTTTTATTAATGCTCATCTTTATTGAATAAGTGATGAAATCATGAGGAAACAAGCGAGGTGTAAATCACAAGTCCGGCTAACATAGGCCTTCCATTCAGAGTAATAATGTTTATTCATGGTTTGGATTCACAAAGAATTACAAATGTATCTGCACATAATTCATGATGCATGTGGAGAAGAGAGGACAACAACAGGAAAATCAATCCACCGTAGGTAGGCTACTCTGTGTACAAGCCAAGAGAGATCCAAATTCCAAAGCAACAATAACCCCCACGGAGAGGTCACAGAGAGTGAGAGCATCAGCAGCACATGCTATGTACATTATGTGTCATAATAAATCTTCCTGGTGTTTATTGCTGGACGCAGCAGAATGGACTCCAATTGATCACCCCCTCCCTATGAAAGGCCAGCTGGTGTGTAAGTGGTTCCTGTGGGCCAGCAGAACTTTAGCTGGAAGGTCTTGGCACTGACAGATGAGGAGATTAACGTGAAAGCAGTCAGGTGGTAATCCCACAGGGACTTTCGGAGATGCTGGAGTTAACATGCTGGAGAACGGGACGAATTCACCCTATCAAGCGGAGGCACGGTGAAAGAAGGAAACATGCCTCCTCGCTGTGACAACGGGATTTTGACGTGAGCCGGGAAAGGCCACAGCTTGCCACCGTGGACTACAAAGATCCTTTGCTGTCAGACTTGAGACTTCTCAAGTTCAGTCGAGCTGTCAGCAGCTGTCTTGAAACAGACACCTCAGCAGGAGGGCAGGAGACCCTACCCTCTTTCTAAAATAGGCAGGAGGAGACTTGGAGGACATAAAGAATTTGGGACACGACATAGCAGGCTTGCACCTACTGTATGTCTGATGTGCTTCAAAGTCATTAGTGACTGAAACCATGAGCAGCATTCTCTGAAAAACCATTTAGTGGCTAACACAGCGTCCGGTTTCAAACAATGACTGCTCTCACTCAAGTACAGCTGAGTTTCTGGCAGTTTGAGGCAATAGTGGATGTTTTGGAGACACTGGGTGCTCTCTTGCCCCAGTGAACCTGACAGGCAGCTGGAGGGTAGTCATTCACTGTGACATCATTGGCTAGAGGACCATGTGACCCCTGACGCGCAGCTTGGAGGAAACAACCTCGAGCTAGAGGCACCCAATCAACCAGCAAGTTCTGGTGTAGCTACAGGCCGCCTAACTGCATGGAAAGCAGCTCTGAAGGCACGCTGCTGAAATAGAAGTTCCTCTTTTATATGTTTGTTGTGGTACCAAGTGAAGCATAACATTTAGAAGTCATTCTCAAATCATATTAAGCAGAACTAGCCGATCAGAGATGATTCTTCACTTTACATCAATATCATAGTTCTTTTCCTTCAAGAAATCATTGTATTTTAAAAAGTGATGTTTTTCTGGGAAAATATGATTATGAACTGTGAAATTACTTAAACTACTTTAAATCTCATTTCAAATTAATAATTTGTGATTTAATTGAAGCAATTTGGTGGAAATTGAGGCAAAAGGGAAGCAAAAGTGGTATTATTCTCCTCATAAATCATGTACAACTAATAAATCATACGATAAGGAGAAACCCAGCACCACACTGGTGAGTGAAGACAATGAATAATGCATGGAAACAAAATCATAACTAGCTTGGAAAAAGCAAGACATAGTGGTGTAACATCCTATCAAATGTTCACAATGTATAAAAGATCAACTCTTCTTTCATCAGACGATAGGTACAGGCCCAGGTCTACATGGTTATACAATACAATGCAAAGTCTGTCTTTAATTAAATAAAGAGACATGGATCTTAATAAGATCACTGAGTAAATAAAGTAACTGAAGTGACTGATATACCTGCATTATCTTAATCTTTCTTATATAGGGTGTGATGTACGCATTGTTTTACTAAAGAGGATTTCTCAGTGTGCACATTGAGCTGTCACCATCTAACTGCAAACATGATGTACGATAGTTTTGCTGCTGAAGAACAGACAAAGCCACAGCATTTTCAAAACCGTGTATAAACTCAAGGATGCAGCTGCTTCTCTAAAGCTGAATCAAGGCCACATCTTTATCGCACTCCCTCTGAGATCCTGGCAGATACTGTCATGCCACCTTATCTCAACTCAGAAATTGATGGCCCTTTCATTTGCTGATGCTTTCAACAAAATAAGAAGGAAAAAAAAAGTGGATTTGCTTTCTATCCTCGTACGCGTCAGAGGGACACAGTCACATTTCAGCAAGACAGAAAAAAAACTGCCATCAGTTCTGTTTTAGTTCTCTTCTTTAAAAAAAATCTAAATAAAAGAAGACAAAACTTTTTGAAACGTATCTTCTCAAGCATTGCTCAAACAGTGCAAACTGGGCGGTGGTGGTAAGTGAAAGATGCAAATTCAAGCATGCAATATTTTTAGTAGTAGAGCAGAATAAAACTTCAGCCTGAGCCCATGTTGTGATACAGAAAATGAGCTTTATTCTCATGTTAATGTCTCAACATACAAATCACATTCTTTTTAATAAAAGAAAAAGTTCAATCAGTACCTGGCATCTAGATTCTTCTTCCTAAAAATACAACCAATTCATGTTGTATCCTGCTGTCTCTCTCGCTCTCTCTCTAGAACATATGCTATCTATTCAGAAAAATAGGAACATTACAGTTTGCTTCTTCTTACTCTTTTAGCCCAATAGTCAAACTTGTGGACTAATTTTCCTTTGAAAAACTGTGCAAGAATAGATCCCTTTTTAATAATTCAAATAAGAAGTGATCCTTTTTTTCTAATGAAGAATAAAAAGGCCATCAATGAAATGTAAGGAACTGATGTGATACATAAAATGTGAATTAGTTACAGTAGAAATTATAGTACCTATTTGTAGTCTACTGGAAACCTAGGAACAGTTATATGTTTAAGGTTCACAGATAAACAAGTGCAAAACAGAAATAAAAAGGATAAAGTTGCCTTAGTGGATTTTGGCACATTAAGATACAGGATATGGTTTTCGAGGAAGGGCAGAATATTTTTGTCAATATTTTTTTGCCTCCTGAATAAAAAATACAATTAAATAACAATGAAAAGTCACTAACATTTAAACAGACCAGAGAAAAATCGTTTAAGATATTACCCTGCAAATTTTGCTTCATAGTGTCTCTTTTAATGAGTACATCGATAAGTGACTGACAACCAACCACAAAAAAAAACAAAAAATAAATTTAAAAGAAAAAAAAAAACATGCTAATACCTGCTAAGACATTACTTGACTGCCAGACGTTCCTAGGCATATGACCTAGTGAAAATACATGTAATATATATAATATTTGTTTTTTTTCTCTCTCAGATGTATCTGCATATTGTATATGTTATACTCTATATTGTTGTTAAATATATGTTAAAGAGATATAATGATAGTTACACAGTGGTCTGTCTAGCCCTGGAGTGCATTCTGAGGAGTTAACCCGTTGGACGCCTTTCCGGCCGACCCTCAAAACCTCACCATTGTCATGCACTGTACTGGTCTCAAATCAGCCCCTAGATCATTTAGTCCACGATGGGTGAAATGATTATATATCAGATCTGGAGGAGAAACGTTCAACAAAAATCATCTGCGTGTTCTGGCTACGTGACCCAGGGGTTGGTTTCAGATCAGGCTTCTTCTCCGAAGGCACTTCCGAAAGGCCCATAAACTGTCCACACACCCGGCTACTATAGAAACACAATGCATAGAGCACACATCGATGTGTTTGGAGTTTTCATGGCCGTCGCTGCTGCTGGCAGTCGGGTTCAGTGAGAACGCAGCTGCATACTTCAAGAGGTTTTTTGATGCTTTTGCACTTTTTTGTGATGAAACACCACGAGGAATGTGATGTCTGATCCTCGCATTCCATTTCTATAGCGTCGTATTCGAACAACTCATCTGAATTGTCATTACAATTGTGAGCAACAGTCTCAATGCTGTTTTCTCTCTCTCTCTCTCTCTCTCTCACACACACACACAAACTCGCACGCAAAGACAAACACACACACAATTAGTTGTCAGTCATTAAAATGGGTCCATATTTGTAGGGAAACCACAAATGTCATTTGGTACACGGGTGGGTCAGGGGTTGCTGAACTTCATTAGTGTTGAGGTTTGTGTACACTGGTGGACACACACACACACACACACACACACACACACACACACACACGCGCATTCAAGCAAATATTGAACATCAATAGTCAGACACGTCTTTTGACTGTAAACGGATGCTTACAATGCAGCATTACATATACACCAACCAGAAACCCTTAGGGAAGACTCAATGAACTCTAACATGGAGATCCAGTGCTACTAACCTGCTCCGGAGTTACATCAGAAATAAAGGAGGCTCTGATTATAAACCATAACAAAGACAAAATAAAAAAATATCAATAATTTACATAACTAGCTCGCTGTAGAGTACCTATTGTTATAGTGTGAAAGAGTTAATTAGTGTTTGGGGGAATGGAGATGAGAAGCTGCAGTTTGCTGTAGTGGCAGCCGGTCTCCTCTAGGGGCAGCCAAGTGGAGTCCACAGGACTTTACTTTGTTCTTGATCAACTATAGTCATGATCTGAGTGCAAATGTAAGGGAGGGTGCCACCTTGGACAATACCTGCAAAGAAAAGGTGACTCATTGAGAAAAAACAGAGGAGAAAAGTACTGACTGGAAGTGAAAAAAAAGAAAAAAATATATGTGTTTGTTTTTTAAACAAAGAATTATTATATAATCTGTGTTTTAGGCTGGTTTCTGTTGTGATTGCATACAAACCTGTGAAGAATTTGCTGTACTCTTGCTCTATCTTCTGTGCACTTTCAAATTGCTCCTTGGAATGTTTTTGAGAGACTTTGTCCCGCAGATAAATTGGATCCTTCTGTTCCCTGTGATTTTTTTTTTTTTAAAGAAGAAAAAAAAGATCAGTGAACATCATCTTTCTATCTTTACCAACATAAAATGCTTTACAGTTACTTATTTTGCCAGTGAAAAATATGAAAATGTGTCCCAAATTAGCCAAATTATTGTTGTTCAGCCTATTTCAAATATGTAACAACAGCATCTGATGAATCCTGGCAAATATTTATGACAAACAGAGCAGGGGGGGAAAAAACAGTTATGCTTCAGCAGCTGTTTGGGATTATACAGTGTGTGTGGTGGAGTGGGGTGCTCTGACAGACACGCCAAAGGGTTCATGGTAGAATGGAAAGTGTGAAGGCTTATCCCGCTCCATCCATCCATCCATCCATCCATCCATCCATCCATCCATCCATCCATCATCGAGAGACACAGACACACAGGGAATCAGTGCCACTGTACCGGGACATCTCTATCCTCATACTTCTGGCCTTGGCATAGCACTCCAGAGTTCACTCATCAGACATTCTGTACCACACTACCACTGTGTCTGTGTGTGTGTGTGTGTGTGTGTGTCATTGTGTGTACTGTAAAAAGATGCAACTTACTTAATCTGCTTGGCATTTTTGTAGCGGACAAAGACAACAATTGGATAAATGTGAACACTGTGGAGCCTTTCGATGGCATGTGGGGCGATGTCGAGCAAACAGTGGCAGCCCTGTAAGCAAAAAAAACCCAAAATAATATTGACATAACACTTCAACAGATGAACTACGGTACTGACCCGAATATAAGACGGTATTTTTTCCATCTCATAAAGTCTCAAAAAGACGGATAGTCTTATTTTTCAGGGTTGTCTTATATTCGGGTAAATACGGTAATTTAAAGCACTGCCGTCATAACGGGAACCCTTTCATTCAACGATATCCAAGCCTGAAGTGCTGCGATGGTGATAAGTTATCTTCACCAAAGGCAGAGATCAAAGACAAATAGAGGCCACTTTATCGCTCCTGATACAATCTGATGAGAGAGAGTGAGAGGCACTGACTAATACCTTATCTGTTATTTCCTTTATAGAAGCAACAGTGGTCACGTCAAAATGGCCACTCCTGCGCTTGTAGTCGATGAAGAGGCAGTCTTTGACGCCTCTCTCGATGGCTTGCTGGGATGCCTTCATCACCTCTGCAGACAAAAAGAATGGCAGAGTAAAACAAACAGCCAATGTGGTAAAAGCATGGATGTTCCTCAAAGGCATAAAGACATTATGTGACTGAAATACAAATTTTCAAAAACTAAACCACCTATTCCTCCAAACGCAGAGTCTGATTTTTATGAGTGATTTATTCCCCCTGTTGGGACTAACATCTGGATGGGATGAACTCACCCAGTACACATCTGCAGAACTTCCCAGGAGACTCTTTCACCAGCATCTCCTTGACGGGGTCAGTGAGCGGCCCAAGGATGAGCACCGGTCGGGGAGAGGTGCACTCCACCTTCTGGACCCGCTGGTACGCCAGGCTCACACAGTCTGACAGAGGGAGCGAGCACACAGGTCAACAGAAATATCCTCTGGACTTTGTTTTCTTTAATCCGACACATGAAGCCCTTTCTTCTTACCATCAAGAAAGGGGATGGAGTCTGTGCTGATGGCGTCCAGAGCCACCATCTCTTTGCTGTCTTTGGAGCTGCTGCGTTTGTGTTTCTGTTTCCTTCTGAAGAAGGATCTGCGAGCTGCTGCCGACAGAGTTTTGCTGGAGTCTTCCTTCATTTCTGTCACACTGTGTCGGCGGTAAAACTCTTGGTCCATCCTACACGGCACATGAACGCAACAACAGATTTAAGTGAAGAGGATCCGCGCAGGGAAAAGAAAAAAAAAACGATGACAAGTTCACATGTATGGACTGTTTTGTTAAGAGACAATTTGTTGTATTGCATTAGAATCACTGTTTCAGCCAGAAACAGTTTCCAACATCAAGGCACATTTACAGGGAAGATACAATAAGAGAACAATGTCTAAGAGAAAAGCAATGGTCCAAAACATGGAATGGTAGAGAAGTGACATTGGATATGATTCCTGCATCGTGGCAGTATGGCACAGATTGTTGTCTCAGCTGTTACAAACTCTCCGCTTGCTCAAAGATGTACACTATGTGTGTAAGTGTGTATCGCATTCTCCACCCACATGTACTTGCTGGGGATCTGCCCCCTCTGGATCTGCTGTGCGTTCTCATCTAGCTGCCAGGCCATCCAGGTCCCGAAGCTGCCCTTTGGTAAAGACTCATCCACGTACAGGATGTCATCCTTCTTGAAACTGAGGTCCCCCTCGGCCTCACCCACCCGGTCGTAAAGTGCCCTGGTGGGAGGGAGAGACAAAGATAGATGGGGAGTTATGAAGAGTAGGGCGGAACGAGGGTGTGAGGGGCGTGAGGCTGAAGCAGCGAGGGAGGAGGTGAGGCATTGGGAGAGAGAGGTGTGATGGCAACAAGACAAAGAATCAGAGAGTAAGAAAGGAAGTGAAGAGGGAGTTTATCTATAAACAGTATAGGACCTGCTTTCCTCATGTTGCAGCCTCGTAAGTCATTCCCGAACAGCCTATCTGCGACAGCCCGGCAGGCTGAGTGTATTTACTGCAGATGACATCACAAGCCCACTTGCCTATATGACAAGTGACTGCGGCAGCTGCTGCAACACGCCTGGACAGACTTCCAACAATAAAACGTGACTATTTTAGTTCTTGTTTTTCCATTCATACACAATGTTATTTCTAACGACCTGGAAAAACACAGAGCGCAAAATGGACACGGTGTTTGTGAACAGTGAGTAGAGAGAGATTAGATAACCTAAATCTGTGGTGTGATTAGCATCATCGCAGTCACACACTGGATCTGGGACATAATTGGTTAGATGAGAAAGATTCAAGCTTGTCCAAGGGCCACTCCAGTAGTGGTTCTATATATAGCAGCATGGGCAGAGATGAGATGATGAAGTTGCTTGGGGAAAAGTTGTTGTAGTTCTTTTTGCAGAGCTGTAACACATTAAGTCTATGTGTAATATGAGTACTGTATCTATGCACTTACCTAATATAAAAGCCGTCTCCTGGAACATCTTTGAGCATGCTGAAGTCATCTGGCCGATGCTGCACCTTGAACGTGACCACCTCTGCAGGCTTCAGCATCTCGACGTACATCTCTTCTGCCGTCTTATTCTTCATATTCACCAAGTTATACTGAAAGACAACGTGGAGAGGAGCCTAATGAACGTCACGTCATGACAATTGAGAATTGGGAAGCAGAGAAATTTGGAGTGTGAAATAATTTGGCGTGCCTGCGAAGGGTCCACTTGTAAATGGCTACATTTCCTCTGAGCTCTCAGCTGTATTAAAGTGTCGCAGTATTGATTTGTGCCATGTTTGGAGGAAGAAAACAAACAGGATGGGAGATTGAAGGACAGACTGATGCTGTGCAGACTGATGACAAAGCTGCATGGCAATTCAGATAGCAGGTCTTTGTGGCAGAGAGCTAAGTGGGAGCATGCCAAGAATTGTCTATTATGAGTTTGCGGTGCTCCTGGATAGATCACCGATATGGAGAGAGCGAGAGAACGCAGACGAGGAGGAGATCAATGAAAAACAATGACAGGTAGGGGGGAAAAAAAGCCAGCGCCTTCTGTCAGTGCTCGAGTCTGAAGTAACAACAGCACACAAGGCTCTTTAAGAGTCAAGAGACAGCAAACGTCTCATAAGAGCTTTGAGATCACTTCTAGTCCTACGTCTCCTCACTGTCAAATGAAAATCCACAGTGTAATGTGAAACGGACTAAAACTCTCACTTAGAGAACATCCATCTTTCCAGAAATGTCTCCACACACAATTCATAGAAATTCCTAGACAGCAGGTTGTGTGTCTATGCATGCGTGCATGGAAATGTTGTGAGTCTATACCTCTAGGATGAGGTCCCCAGGCAGCAGCCCATCGGGGCCTCTGGCAGGACTGTCCTCATCCAGGCTCTCTATGTAGACGCCCCGCAGGTTCCCTCCGCAGAGCGTGACTCCCACCTCCACTCCGGGCCTGCGCACCGTCACCAGTCGTGGCTCACACACCTTCCTGCTGCCCTCAGACGGC
This sequence comes from Trachurus trachurus, assembly GCF_905171665.1. NCBI lineage: Eukaryota > Metazoa > Chordata > Actinopteri > Carangiformes > Carangidae > Trachurus > Trachurus trachurus. Next base: position 15,314,973 of record NC_139906.1, read on the forward strand.
ATCCTGGACGACAACAATTGGTCAGTTAGATATGTGCACAGAGCACATATTCATCCTATGCACAGCTTATTACACTGAATAAGATCTCTTAGCATCTCATTAATGTTGGTGCACATGTTTACCTGATGAAATTGTGAGGGCTGGTTGTGGGAGTAGTTTGCTTGGAGGAGGGAGTGAGCGTGCCCTCGTCTTGTTCGCTGAGTGTATCGATGGCGGAGTGATTGTCGGGGGTGGCAGCCCCGCTTCCTTGGGGAGTCGACTGAGTACTGACTGGCTCCAGACGCGAGCTGCACAGATGGAACAGTCAAAGTTTTTGCTCCATCAATTGAATTATTTAAAAAAAACATTACGTTTGATGTTTCTCACTATTACTCAGATGACTCTGCTGACGCTGCTGTTGTACACTGCAGCTGTTCTTGGTATCAATCTAATAGCTAATAGTGTCTAATGTGTGGCCACCAGAGGGTCCAATCCAGCCCACAAGATGAATTTGCCAAGTGTGAAAATTACATAGAAGAAAGAAGAGGCATAATATTGTTGAAACTGCACATACGGTATTTTTCGCAAGAAATTCAGGTTGTTCTTAATGTCTTAATGTACTATCTTAAGGATAGTTCATTAACTGTAAACATAATGTACTTCTACTCCTTTGCAATAAAACAAAGGAAAAAATGTTACGTTCTCTTCGTTTATAGGTTATTACGCTATTATTTTACTGGTCCGTCCCAAATTGTGCAGTATGTGGCTCCTGAACTACAATGAGCTAGAAGCTATGGTGAGGTCAGTCCTGCAACGGTTCTAATCTAAACTAGATTAAGAGCAACTGTGATTTATTGTCAACATGGTGCAAAATTAGAGGATTTTGACCATATAATCTTGCTCCACATTACTTTGTCTACATTATTAAAGTTATAAATTAGCAGCTAATAAAAAAATATTATGGCACAGAAAACTGCGTAAAAAAAGGCATTATTAGATGCAAGAGAGAATATATACGTATTGGTCACAAAACAGTCGAATATCAAAATTTCAGGGATTTATATTGAACGGTCAGGCTCTACCCTGCACTTAGAGAACATTTAAAGATGAACAGCCAGACAGTTAATTCTTTACACTTCACACCTAAATGAACAAATGTTGTTTCTGTGTCTCTGCTCGTTCAGCTGGAAAAGTGTAAATGCAATGAAAATGTATCATCTGGCCTGCCTGAAAAAAAGAAACTCTGTCAAAACATCTCTGTCGTTCTTAACTTAACTGGAACATTTACTGGAACCGATTCAGCAATCAGCCAAAGCAGCCCAGCTGGGACGCAGAATGAACAACTCCCCCACCGAACATCTCTGAATAATTCTTCAAGAAACATCCTGTTACCTGGAGCGAGAGTGGTTGCCCAGCTGGTACATGTGTGGGTTGTACTGGGCCATAATGGTGATGGTGTCACACTGCTGGCCGATGATGAGGCGAGCCTGCTGCTCCGTGGCGTTCCGCAAGTTGATACCGTTATACTGATAAAGGAAGAAATGTGTGATTAGGGAGAGTTTTAGGAGAGATGGGGTTATTAAAAGAACAGAGAGATATGAACACAGTATGTGCCCGGTTTATTAAGGGTTTTAAGTCATTAGTAGTGCTTGGTGGAAACGATACTCATGAGAGTTGACAGAGGATTAACTTTACACCCATTTTCCTGCTTTAGAAAAAAAATATAGTGCATACTCTTTGCTTTGTGCAGAGAGCAGACAGCCATTGTTTGCCTTGAAACATCTGTAGCTCTATTTGCAATTCAGAAGTGCTGAGGCAGCGCATGCTTTGTTGTGATTATGTAAAGCCACTGATGCATATTTATGATGCATTTTTTGTTTTTTGTCGTTTTTTTTTAAGTATGTACCTCGTTCACACAACACATAACTATATTGAACAGACTGAAAGATTAAGGGGAGGTCATCTAGCCACCACTCAGGTGAACATCTTCCTTAAGTCTTAATTACATCTTCATTAATGTCTTCACTTTAACGTAGCTACATTAAGAAATGGATCTGGAGGGTGATTCTACTTTTGTGTTCAATTGTCAACGTAAACATATAAAAAAAGTGCACACTGTTTTTAGTTCATAGCTGGGTTATGTAAGACGGGATGACAGGCATTAGCACTGCCAAAGGAGCCAAAGGAGCCACTACCTTGTGTGATAATGAAGCACAGAAAAAAACAGAGCAACTAAGCCTCTGCAAAGTTCGGGTGTGATAAACAAACTTCAAAAACATCCCACGTCCATAAGTCTTCTTCTTTTAACTACTCAAACTGTGTGTGCATCATTCACAAGTGCAGTACACCCACTTGATATTGCAATAGCACATCAGTATAAGCAGACAGTTCATATGCAGTAAAAACACCATTTCAATTCATGCATTTCAGCTAGTCCTGGGACCTGTGACAGCGCTGATGAATATGCTTGCCCCGCAGTGAGGCTATACAGAACCAAAGGCATCTTATCTTATCGTATACATTCTTATTTATGCCACTTGAAGCTACAACATGAAGTTAGTTGTCTATACCTCCAGCAGTTGGTCTCCATACTCCAATCCTGCCTGGTGGGCGATGCTACCTCCAGTCACTTTAGAGACAAAGATCCCTCCATTCTCCCCGCTGACGATGGAGATGCCAAGAGGCTCCGCACCTTTGTGCACGATGACGTTGCGCGGCTCTTCCAAGTATGGCCTGATGGGAAAGAGGGAAATGAATGAATGAATGCATATACGGTGACAGGATACCACACAGGAGGAAGTTGAGAGGGTAAACGGTGAGGAAAGATTTTCACAGCAGGGCTGAACACTGGATTTACAGCTCTGGAGAGTTACTTGTCACCCAGGTTTGTCTCCTTATACAAAATCATATCTCTTCCAAATATAAAAACACAATACCAACAGAAAGTCATGTTTGAGAAATGTTGGAACCCGAGTTTAAATTTCCTCCCAGGCCTGTAAACCGATCATCTCTCCGGAGGGCCATTCTATGCCTGGCTTAGAGGAGAAACCGGACAGGACAGGCTCAGAGTTCAGAGAGACCATGTGTAACATCATGAAAGCACAGGCAAGTGAAATCCCTTCACATGAAGGAGATTTGCATGAACTTTGCGTCTTCATAACAAGTTGGCTTTGGACATGGGAATACAATTCCATGAAGGATAAGAGAAATGGATTAGCAGCCAGAGACAGGGGTAAACAGAGTGGTGGTGTACAAACAAGACCATGACCCAGAAGCTGGAGGCTAAATAATAATACCGTTGCATAACATACATACTGCAGACTAAAGGGTGACTTGGCTTACGGCCAAAACATACACATGCATATTGACCATGTCATCATTGTGGGGCATGGACGCTGCATGCAATATCCGAGATTCAAGTGGGTTTTCCGACATGGAGGGAGACAAGTACAGACATATAAACACAAGGCTCAACCTTTGAAGTTCACTAAGTGGAACTAATCAGGGCTTTTTTTGTTTCCTGAGGCACGTATCATACTGCAGCATGCAAAGAACTAGCAATCTGAAAATTAAACCACGCTCTTGTGGTGGGTGAAAAACATCAAAAACATATATATATACACATTCTTTTTGCATTCCATATAGTGCATGGAAGCTGTACATGACTACCCTGCTCCTCCATATTATGTACCCAACTGCACTGAAGCATGTGAACGACGTGATTTTGAGGGAAGGGTGGTTGGGTTGGAGGGTGGTGGGGGGTAGGGGGCATTCCCTTGTTTGTAGCACTGTTGAGGGAGAACGAACCTGAGGCTCCTGAGAGAGGAGAACCTCGGCCTTGCAGCCAGAGGAATCCTTAGAAAAGATCGGTTACGGTAAAGAGATCTGGAAGCGGAAGGTTACAGAGAGGCGGGAGGAAGATAAAAGAGGAGAATGGAGGACAGATATCATACAGAGACAGTAACGGTGTAAAAAAGACTGAGTGGTGCTGGTGATAGAAAATGGGACAGAAATGTTGGAGGAAAATCCCAACACACTTGGCGGATCGCTGCATCTATTTTGGAAACGGTAACAAGCTTCTATAAAATTATTAAACAACTTTTAATAGGATTTCAATCTGAATTTCAATGAGGGATTGCAGAGCTCTGACCATGATAGACCTGTTGCCTGGCAACGCCTGTTGAAATAACCTGGGAGGATCCCTCAGGGCAGGCCATATCGTACCAGCTTCTGAAGTGAGCTTTATAATCATACTCTATGTCATTCACACCATCTGTGGAGCCGCTCTCTCTGTATCTACAACAAGGGCCACACTGATCAACTCGACACTAATAACAGTCATCAGATTCATCTTCTTAACAGATAATCCATGATCAACAAGCTAATTTGCAGACGTGCAATTCACTTGTGGACAGTTCATCTCTGGCGTACTGCTCTGCTCTTTAGAATCTGCATCTGTGTGAATCTCCCGTCATACCTGTCTTTCCTGCGCTCCCCTATCGGCACAGGGCTGACTGAGATCCGAGGTAAAGTTGAAATGGAGCCCTGCGATTGGCTGCTGGCAAACGAAGAAGTCTCCAGATTGAGTGGCGAATGTGGAGGTGTGATGAGACTGGGACTGCTACACTCAGAGTGAGAGAGGGAGCCTGGGTTTAACAAGAGACGAACAGGAGCAGAGGAGGACAGAGTGAAAGTCTGCGCCGTTTAAAATGACATTTACACCTCACAGTAAATACGCACTGAAATCTAGTTACAAATACAGTGTCACACCATTTTGTGAAAACAGAACTTTTAGGAAAGAAAAGGCAAACCTATTTGTACAACACATTATCATACACAGAGGTCATTCAACAGAAATCAAATTAGAACACAATATTACAACAGCAGAACTCTGTTCTAATTTAAAAAGATCCAAAAACACAGATTATGTAACAGTTAAACACCTCAGCACAACTTGTCCTACATGCCCATGTGTTCTAATCACATGAAGAGGTGGTTTGGATGATCATACATTTAACTGCCTAGATATGATTTGCATCTGAACATATCATTTTTCTGTCTGCACATAGTCTGGCCCCTCATTTTGGACATTATTACCTCACATAGATGAGATACAAGCTCAAACTGCTTACAAAAAGGATACTTCAAGTGTTCAAGAGGAGAGTTCTTCATCTGGCAATGAAATATTTTGGCTCCTGTTTTCCTTCTGCCAAGGCTGCTAAACCTCAAACAAGACATTGATCTTACAACTTAGCAAACCTGACAAAGTTCAACCAGGCCTGAGGGTTGTGAAACAGAGTTAAAAGACAAAAAAATGCTTAGCCTTATAGGTCCTGCTTTGCAGTATGATCCACTGGGCTTTTAAGTAGTTTGATACTTGTGTGGTAAATGTGAAGTACTAGTGAGAGCAGTACCTCTGTCTGACCCCAGCATGGAGCGAGGGTATCGGGGAGTGGAAGGGATTTTGATCCTCTCTGTGCGGTACTGGACATTATTGGAAGAACCTGGCGGTGGGATAAAATGATACAGGAATGAACGTTTTTTTTAAAGGAAAGGAACAATGAGTCATGACCTTTATGTGTGTGTGTGTTTGAGTGCGTGCGTGAGTGTCAGACTGACCGAGCCGTGCACTGGAGGGCAGTGAGTTTGTACCGTGAGAAGCTCTGCTGCTGCGTGACGATGAGGATTCGGAGTAGTCGCTTGTGCGCTTCTGCTGGCTTAGGTCTAGGCTCAGACGACCCTGGTGTTGGGGGCTGTGCAGTTTGAAAAGAATTCAAAATTTCTCATGCTTATATAATTATATCAGCATGCAAGATATTTCCTAGTTGAGACATAATTAAATTGATGGGCAGAGTTAAACCATAACTGCACAATGTTAGGGCAAAGCAACAGCACACAATTATTTTCCACTCAAACCAAAATTTAATTATGTGATTTTTGCCTTTAGGAAACAGGCTAATTTAAATGTATTACTCATCTTAACAGCCAGAAAGAGTGAACTGACAATCTGTTTTAGAGCAGCGGTCAAAGAAATGGTGAGTGTGAAGAGGGAGGTTACCTGGTGTGGGTGTGCTGGTGACATATCTGGGAGGCGACAGATGGACAGTTGCTGGTATGAACGCGGTGGCTGCGCACCGTGTACACCGGATTCCTCATCACGGCAGTCACAGCGGGGCATGGAGACAGCCCCCGGTGGGCTGAATCTGACAAAGCGCAGACGCACCGCCATGTTAGAGACCGGGGGATTCAAGGTAGGAGGCGTGTGTTTATGTAAGCATTTGAGAGACTCACTAGGAGGTAGGGTGCCATTGTAGACCGTGGGGACGAAGCCGACGCTGTGCCTATGGGAGCGGCTGGGGGAGGAACGCAGCATGTCCCTGGGCTCAGGTGAATGATCGTCGTTAGAGTAGCTCTGTGATGAGTGACAGAAACAAACGGTTACCATTTTCCCTGCAGGGTAATACAACAGGGAGAAATCCTCTGTCCTTTTGCTGCAGACAAGTATTATATGAGAAAAATGCCAGCATGAACATCCCACAACAGTAAAATGAACATTTGTCCTCAACTCCTCCTGGCCCCCCACCCCACCTCCATCTCCTGTGTGCTTCGGGGCCTGAGGAGGTAGCCAGGCAGAGTCGTCTGAGCCCCAGGCACTGACTCAGCTCTTGGTCTGGATGGCTGTACCAGTGCAGGAGCATCAATCACTCAGACACGCTGTCTAAGAGGCCAGTCCCTGGGGTATAACTCTGACAAGGCTGTAAATTCTATTACAAAATGGATGCTTTGGCCCAGTGGGATGATTTGAAATGTTGGTGCCACTTTAGATTTTTGAATCACTTCTCAAATGCATCCTGTTCTCATCTTTTTATTAGAGCGCTCTCTTAAAAGGATAAAATTTCAAAGCAAATACGCCACGTCGAGACTTTGAAGACCTTGACTCACTTGGAAAGTGGGGAAAGTGATGGTCTGGGGGGTCATCCTGCGACGGAGGGCGGGGGCAGATTTAGGGCGTGGTCTCTTCACCTCCGGCTCCTCCCCTCTGGTTCGGCCGATGTCCTCGTCGCAAGACTTCCTGGAGGTCAGGACCTTGCCTTCCAGGAAATAGTGGTTTCCGTTCCTGTCTCTTTCTCGCTCGCTCCTCTCCCTGCTCTCTCCTGCTGCCATGGAGATGACAGCCTCTCCCTTGCCGTCTGAGGTGATGGTGCAGTCGGAGGCAGAGCTGCTTTGATGTTTGTGTTTGAACTTAAAGGAGTCACTGCGAGTGGGTGGGGTGGGAGGGGTTGGGGTAGGGGTGGATGAGGAGGAGAGGGACTCTGTCTTCGAGGGCTGCGGGGAATGAGAGGCTGCGGCTGCGGCAGCTACTGCCGCAATCTGATTGGCTGCCATGTACTCCATCTTTGAGGAAGGTGTTTCGGGGCGTTTGAAAGTGTCTGGGTCGAAGATGGACTTCCTCTGCTTGGGCGACTTGTAGATGGAGAGCTGAGCTGCTGCTGTGACTGTACTGGTGTTCTCCGGTGCAACCGACATACCTCCCACCATCATCTTGGGCCACGTGCCCCCGCTGTGCTTCTTCTCCAGGGTCGTCTCCATTGTGATGCAGTCTGAAGGTGACACAGGTTCAAAGGGCAAGGAGGAAGGCCCCTTGTTGTAGGGACAGCACTCTTGGAAAGCGCTGGGCCCGTATCGGCCGGTACCCAAGTCAGAGGCCGGCCGGAGGCTGGTGGCGTGGAGGGAACCTGTGGAGAACGGCTTGCTGATGTCGTACACCTCCTCAGCTTCACCTCTGACCTTCCTCCTCTCCCCAGAGATGCTGCTTGTGCTAGTGCTCCCAACATCGGGGCAGAAGATGTCAGTCTGCGTCGAGCTGTTGTGTTTGAGGTTGCGACTGTTCCGGGAGTGAATCTCTGACAGATGAATGCGCCCGTTGGACTTTTCCGATGACTCACGCAGACTCTCAAAGATGTTCTGGCCTGACGTGCTGTGAGGGAAGAACTGCAGGGGGAGGACAGATGATGGCATAAGCAACACAAAAGGGACACATATTTAATGATACCCTGGTAAATTAAACAGTAATGCGTCAGATAATTCAGCTCTCACAAAAAGTTGTAAAACTAAGTAGGGCATGCAAAAGTAGAAAAAAAAAGAAAACGCTTGAAGATTTTCAGCGTAGGTGAAGTACAGAAGGAGAAAGTGAGATGAATGTGGCCCACCTTCATGAGAGAGAGGCTCAGAGAGTCCCTGCAGCTCCTCAACAGAGCCTCGCACTCTGTCACAGATTTGTTATCCAGAGCAATGCCATTTATCTGGGGAGTAGAGAGAGACACTGGAAATAAGGACAGGTCCTTCAGCACTAAAGCAATGCACAGTAGTCTTTTTGATATTCCTCTAAGGCCCATGTGTCATGTGGATCTATTTACTGCCACACAGGATGTCTATAAACACATGCAGGTGACATATCTTGTCAACATGACAGCGAACGGGACCCGAGATGTGTGTCGCTCTGCTGTGGTGGGAAAAACCGTGGGAAATTTAGGCCATCACATTTCAGTCAGAAGAATCCTCACAGCGCAATCTGCATATTTCCATCACAATGGGCTCGACTTGAGGAAACGGTCAGAGATACTAAAATGGGGTGATATATTACAGCTGAGCTTTATCGTGAAGTAAGTTCAGGAAGGAACTTTCTGCTTAACCCAGAATGAGTTTGATACATTTTACCAAGCTGAGGAGAGGAAACGGTCACCTCTGGGCTGTGGGGTTCAGCAAGCGACATTCAATTGCATCCCATGCATATTTCAATGCAGATACAGCACTCTTAACTCTTTTTTTTTTTTTGCAAACGCAATTACGCATTTAATAAGTTATACATAACCTGATACACTACTGTGATTAACATCCACAAGGGCATGTTTAAATACGATACTCTTCCACGATTAAGATCTCTTAACGCATCCATCGTCTGTACTTACCAGGGCTAAATGTGGTTGTGCTGAGCTATCATCTGGCATATCACCTGGCTACAAGGAGGAGACTGCTGTGGTGCTAAGTGGTGAGCAGAGACATCCAAGTGCTCTGAGATTTAAAGGTAATGCACAGGTTTCATGCTGAGGTTTAAACTAACCGGGGGAGTAAAGATTTCTGCTGCTGCCAACAGATTAGCATAACAGACAAGGTCACTTTTGGAAGATAAAGATAGGTACGCATGGTTCCATTCCTGACGCTCGTCTTCTCTCACCCACTCCCTTAAGTCTGAGGTTACTGCAGCAGCGGTGTGTGTGTGTATGTGTGTAAAGACAGCTCCACCTAGCCCTGTAGAGCTGCAAGTTTTTGAGGGTTTAATCTAAAGGAGGAGACTTTCTTCCTTCTACTTCACATGCTCAGCCAAATCCCACCTTATCTGGGTTCAGAGTGTGGATACTGGAATGGATCAAGGCCTGGATTAGGAACGAGTGTGAGCTGTAGAGTGGTAGATGTGGAGGAAGGGTGTATTTTCAAAAAAAAAGACAGAAAAAAGGGGGATTTCATTAAGGCTGACAGTGACTCACAGCGATCAGTCTGTCTCCAACTGTGAGAGAACCTTCCCTGGCGGCTGGACTGCCCTGGACGATAGCAGTTACAAACACCCCGCTCTCCAGACCAATACCACTGTCTTAAAACAGAGGAGACAACGTGGTGATAAACAAGGGGACACAAAACAACACGGAAAGAACGAGCACAAGCAAGTATTCCAGCGCCAACACACCCTTGTGTCCCACGAGATTGATGTGAACAGGAGTGACCAGCCTTCCCCCCAGAGACTTCCTTCTTCGTACCACCATGTTGATCAATCCTCCACCATTAAGGACAGCCTTCACCACCTGCTTCCTGTCCTTATTGGTCAGGTCCATGTCATTTATCTTCAATAACCAATCGTTCACTCTGGAAATGAAAGGTCGCAGCGTTTAATAAAGAATCTGTCCGGATGAAAAGGACGCAGGTTAGCATCGTGAGGCAACTCGTACCTTAACCTTCCATCTGCGATACTTCCTTTGTCCACCCTCGTTACAAATATTCCACAATCTCCTGGTAAATATGGATCATTTACCCCCTCAGCGATATCAAACCCAAGTGCCTTCAAATCCATGTCATCCTATAAAAAGGCAATAATACAAATGACAGTAGATTCATTAATTTTGACAAATCCATTTCAATATCGTCAAGTTTTGGCAGTCTTTGGAGCTCTGCTGGCTCTCAGGAGACCGGCGTGTCATCAAATCACTCTCAGTAATAAGATCTGAGCGCTGCTCTTACCCTGTCTTTCTCAAACTCCACCACCTCTGTCTCCCACTCCAGGGAGTCTGTGTCGATGGCTGAGTCGTGAGAGCTGTGGGCCATTAGCTGACAGAACCTGGCCTCCTTCTCCAGCTGGCTCTCCATCTTCTCCCTTAACAAAGGAAGACAGTGCACACAAAGTCAAAGGTCAGTCACTTAGGGATGGACTGGCAGAGGCAACAGAGAGGACTGCACACCACGTGGACGTGGACCGGAACATACAATGCTATACCTGACTGACCTTCCTTTTTTTGATCCTTCTTTCCTTGCGTTATACCTCACATCTTTCATTTAGGGAATTTAATGTATATTTACTCATAGGGAAACCTAAAAGTAGAATGCACACCATGCCCCCTCTGTCAGTAAGATGTATGGTGTCCCATTGAGGCATGCCTTGAGGGTGGCTGTGCCATTAAAGCCCCAATTTTGCATTGTTCTTTAAAGAGGATAACGAAAGAAACTCTCAAAGTCACAGCACACTGTGTAGGGCGTTCAAGGCTTTTGACTCAAGAGTGCTTGTCATATGCACTTCCGCCAGCAGAGGGAGCTTTTACATGCCTTATGAGCACGTTCATAGACAGGGAGGTAGAGACAGTGAGAGACTAAATATTTATGTGTGTCCAAAACACTGACGCTTTCTGGGATTACACTTTTAATCTGGGCATGTGGAAATGGCGCCAGATAAACAACTGAGCTCGGTGATGTCTCCAAAGGCGGAATAGCACAGCTTACGCCTCGCCACACACTGAGGACAACAGCTTATAGAGACAAAGACGGCGTGGCACACGAAGTTGGCTCAGTAGAGTCAAAAATGCTGTTTGTGTGCTTGCTCAAGAATTTTCTTTGGATCGCAAACACGAGCCTGTCCTCCACGGTGACGACTCACTTCAATTCTTTGAGCTCTCGCAACGCGTCGTTCTTCTGTTTCCTCATGTCGTCCAGATTTCGCAGGGCGTCGGCCAGATCGCTGACCGCCCGGTCCCTTTCCCGCCGTAGATTATCACACAGAGTCCTGGGAAAGAAGAGGAGAGAGGTGGTGAGGAGTGATGTGAGAATATGGTGGAGCAGATGAGTCGACTAACTTCATCAGGACTCTTTAACAAACCAATACACAGACTGACCTTATGCTCTCCCTCTCCGCCACTATTTTGTCCCTCTCCTGGAAGGCCCAGTCCCGACGACATTTGGCCACCTCAGCTTCCTGCGTGGCCTCCTTCAGTTCCTGAGACATGGCCTCATACTGTTTCCTCAGCATCTCGATCTCCTTATTGGCTCGTTCCATGTCCAGGGTGGCCGAGTCTTGTTTCTGTGAACATTGAGCACACATGAATGAGGTTAACTGACTAAACACGTGTTCTGTTACAACATCCAAAACGATAAAGGTCAGAGAAAGAGACAGAAATATTAAAAGCTGCAAATTAAGAAACTAATCAGGATGTGTGACTTTTAAACAACCCAAAAGCTCATCTTTCAAGTCTCTAAGGTTCAGGGACATGCGACCTGCCGGGCCATCTAGTGATCAGACAGAGGTGCGACCTAAATCCACTTCAGTCCAATGACATGCTGTAATCCACCGACTGACAGCTCCCTGGCTGCACTAAGCTCTTTATCATGTGTCCAACCTTTGACTTCATACTGTCAAATCAAAAGTGCGGTGTTGTTTGTTACCTGTCTGGCCTGGTAGTACTCTCGCAGTAACTGATCCCTTTGAATGATGGCCTCCGTTCTCTCCTTGCGGGCCACGTCCCTCTCCTCCCGGACCGTCTCGATATCCTTGCAGGCCTGGCTCAGCTCCTTCTGGGCCTCGGCCTTGTCCTTCACCTCGTGGCAGTACTTCTCCAGCAGCTCGTTCCTCTCGCAGATGGCCCTGTCGCGGTCCACCAGCGATGAGTTCAACTCCTGTCACAGAACAAAGGGGGCCAAAATGGAATGAGGGCATCTCAACACTGTGAGTCATTAATGCGATGTGAAAAAAAAGTATTTGCGGGCCAATGCAGAGTGATCCAACACTAGTTATGAATCTCTTTTGTCTGTCAACCGCTGTTCAGAGATCTTCTTCAAAAAGGAGGCGGTGGGGCAGAGCTATTTTTGTACGGTATTCTGGGTGAAAATAGCCTTTGATCCACTGGCTGAAATATGGATGCCAGGCCCGAGCCATTCACACACACACACACACTGAAAACCTGATTTATTAGGCTGATATTAAACTCTCACAGAGGGAATAGTTTAAACTGACGTTTATAGTTCTTGAAGGATGCGGTGGACATACAAGTAGATGGGCTTCTCTCCTCAGTCACCGTCAGCAGGACACTGATTGATGAGTCATGACAGGTTTCACTGCACGCTTTGGCTTTGGTAGCACTTCTTTAGGTGTGTTTTGGTCTGCACCCAACTGAGTCTTCACACAGCCTCGACAAATTAACTATTTGCTTGTTTTGCACCAAGTCTCCTGATCCAATCTGTGTACAGGATTTTAGGATTCACACGTCGTTGCAGCTGTGACTTTAGTTCAGGAGCTTCTACACTCAATCTGACTTTCTGGTCGGAACATTTAAAGCTTTCATAGGACATAAGGTTGTGACTGCAACCGAAAGGTGATCTTTTTATTTGGGGTGTGTTATTTTCAGACTACTGCACAACAGGGGTCTGGGGTTTGGTAATAGGTTACAAGAAAAGTGCCACATTTTGGGAAATGCATTTATATGCTCTTTTGCTGAGAGTCAGATGAGACATTCAACAAAACGCACATGTCTTATGTACGTATGTAGCTGAATGTCTACAAACAAAAACAACATTTTGCCGTTTTATGGGGGCTTTATCTGCCATAACTGTTCTTGGCCTCAACCAGTAACTTCCTTGAATATCCACTGTTTGCCTAGCAACAGGAAATAGCCAAGCACATAACCATTCGGGATTAAACAAACAGGATATTATATGATTGTTTAGATGTGCCAGCAGACAGATTACCTTTGGACAGAGCCAGGCAAGCTGTTTCCTTGTTTGCACTATTAATGCTAAGCTAAACTAACTGTCTCTGGATACATGTCTTACCACAGAGGGGCATGAGACTGGTATTGATGATCTCATCTAACTGTTTACAAGAAAGCAACTAATCATAGTTCCTAAAAAATTCTAACTCTAACCCTTTAGGTTTTTTACTTTCATGTCTGTAAAACATCTGATGACAAGAAAAGGTTTAGTTTTGTTGTTCATGAATCAGTTTGACCTTGTCTGAAATATCTGAGATTATTATATTGTCATATTATTTGTGTTTGTGACAATTTATAAGAACAGTTATTACGCAGAGAGGTTACTGGAGAGTGCTCCAAATTTTATCATGATAAGTGTGCATCTGTTAGTGTGTTATTTGTGTACATCTTCTGCCTGTTACCTGTCTGAGCGCCTCCAACTCCTCACTGGCCACCACTCTCTCTGAGGAGGTGTTCTTCAGTCGGGCCTCGGCTGCCTCCAGCTCTGTCTGCAGCTTGTCCAGCTCTTTGATCACCTGGTCCCTCTCACTCATGATCAGACGATACTCGTTGAACACCGAGTCCCTCTCCTCCTTGTACTTCTCGCAGTCCTTGGCCGATTTCAGCTGCAGGTTCTTGTAGCGCGTCACCTCCGACTGCAGGCGCTCCATCTCTCTCTGCAGCTCCTTGTTCTGGGCCGAGGACTTGTTCAGCTCCTGCTGCACTGAATCAAACCTGGAGGAGCAGGGGGGAACATGAAGAGGTGCTACATTTTAGGATGCTGTAGTGGCACAGCTCATGGCAGCAGTTGCTCCTATGTGTGTTTACAGGTGTTACCTCTGCTGCACTGATTTAAGCATTAATATCTCATATATTATACATTTCTCATCTCAAGTGCTTTGTGTGTGCTGCTTTCACCTTCTCATAGAGGTGGAGTACTGCTGCTGGTAGTGCATGGCTGAGTCGCGCTGTTTGAGCAACGCATCCAGCTGCTTCTGCAGCCGCCGGTTCTCCTCTTCGGCCTGCTCCAGGCGGCTCAGGTCGGTGTTGTGGTTGGCCACCTTCTCGCTGTAGCGCTTGCTCAGGGCGTCGTACTCCTTCTTCACACCCTCCAGCTTGTCCATGGCCGTGTCGTACAGCTTATTCAGCACCTCTGACGAGCCTTTCTCTCTCATTACCTGGTCGGCACAGAACAAAGTCATAAATGCCACTTTATTGCACGTACAAGGGTGGTGCTCAAAATGTTGTTGTCGCATGGGGCTGAGCTGAGCCTGTATTTGCTGTGCCCCACCTTAGCAGCAGATGGCATCAACGTGTCGGCAGGATTTTTACAGCGCAAGCAAAAACCAGTGCCAGCTTAAACAATGGCTTTTGTAAGTGTAAGTGCATTTCTAGAACAGCATGCAAGTAAAAAACACAAAAAAAAAAACGAACGGCTGGCCTGCAACATTAACCGGTTTATATGTAGAGTGTGTCCTTCAGACCGCATTACTCATTCTCTCAATGTCTCATTACTGTAGGTCTTGCTGATATAGTCTTCCTGATTCCTGGGAGAGCTGCTTTGACCTGAGGGCTGTATTGACCTCATCGACACAGCACAACACTGCATATACTCTGATCTTGTAAGGACATGGTTTGGGTCAGTGTGCCCTTTGCCCGAGCCACGGCCCTTTTCTTCTGCACTTGCCCTTTTCAGAAATGCTCTGTATGCATTTCCATTTGCTTGACTGCCCTGTGCTCTTAAGCACTGCAGTGTTCCCACGGGTGCTGTGAGCGACAGTACTGCACAGTAGTCCAATATGTGCCCTCAGCTCCCTTGTGAACAAGGTCTTTAGTACACAGAAGACAACAGACGATATTATGTAATGTCACAAAATCTATGATGAGGCAAAAATCCCTCTGGACTACTAAATGTGTAGTTTTTGTGAATAATCATGTTTGATTTTGTACACTGGCTCTAAATTCTGTGTCGCCTCAGTAAATCTAAGGTCCCTGCTTGTATAATATCTGACAGCTACAGCAGAAACCGTGTGTGTGTGTGTGTGTTTGTTTGTGTGTGTGTGTGTGTGTGTGTGTGTGTGTGTGTACCTGCTGTTGCTGCTGCCGGAGGTCTGCCAACTCCGCCTGGTCTTGACTGTGCAGCCGTTTGAGCTCCTCACAGTTCTGTTTTAGGTGGTTGTGCTCTCGGACAAGTTGGGCATTGTCCCTCCTGAGTGTCTCCATCTCCTCCTTCAGCTGTGTCTGCTCGCCCAGGACCCGACTGTGCAACATGCTGGAAAGAGGAAACGCACATTGTACATGTGAAATTTCTACAGGTGATATTCAGCGTGTGAAATGTTCAAAAGATTTAAGATAATTTGAGTATCTGGAGGTTCATTTTTCCAGGAACCTGTTACCAAATACTAGTATACCATCAAAACACAGCACAGCTAACTTAATATGTCTAAGCTTATGTTTTTAATGAAGCTTTATGTGTGGAATAGACTGCAGGCGATGTTCTTTTGTTGGAGCAACTTGAGCCAACAGCTCACAGCAACCATGTCATTTTTATTCTGTGTAAAATATCAACCCCATTAGCTATTAACTTAATTTGACTACTTATCTTTTGCTTCCATCATATTAGAAAATATTCTCACCAGTAACACTCTCCCATAGCTAATACACTATATGATCAGCCGCTGTGCTCCAGAAATTTTGCCTTGGCTTACGAGCCGAATTATTAAATCACATTGCCTCCATTTCCAAGCTTTTAAAACCATGCATGTTTTTTTGTAGTGCCAATTCCCCTTCAATATGAAAGCCGACTGAAGCTCTTTCAATTAGGTTAATTGCAACACTATGCCAGTATTTGTTACCATTCCAGCAAAACAATGCAATAAAAATTAATTATTTCTATGCTGAAAAGCAGCAGGTGGCAGCTGACAGACTGTTCATCCTACAACAGTTGGACTTCAGTAATGAGCCCCGACACTCACATTCACCGCTGCTCTCCTTTGGAAATCGGAGCAACTAGCTGCATTGTACTTAGACTACATAACACAGGTAAATATTTAAAATGTAATGAGTTCTTCATTAGCAACCAGCAAGGTAAAAGAAGCACCATGACACTCCACGGGAGAAATACTTACTGGTAGAAGTCAGCCTCCTTTACAGCCTCCTCGCACCTCTTTAGTGTTTTGGTGTGCTGGTTCTGGAGAGACTGCAGATCTGCCATGGCCCTCATGCACTGGCTTTTCAGACGCTCATAGTCATGACTGGCTTTGGAATTTGGCCTTAAGGAGAAAAGGCAAGAGCGAGGAATCAACACTTTCTCCTGTAGCCTTGTATAATAATGCAGCCAAATACGGCTCAGATAGGAGGCCGACCTTCCCCTTGTATGAGAATTCATAGAACAGGAATGAAATGTCTGACTAAACGTAAACAGGATTAAAAAAAAAACTGATGTAAGCAAAGCAGTCCTTTCGACTCATCTGCTACACACGGCACATCTGGTAACTGGAGCACATTAAAGTTAATTAAGCAGCCAGTGTCAGTGGCCTCTCTCGGCAAGGTAGAGTCAACATTAGTCCAGACAGCAGAGAATTCAGGGATGAAAACATGGCAGCCAGAGTGGAGGACACTGACATCGCAGTGCCTTTAACAGCAGAGAGAGAGTCAACATTACCACTCATAAACTTTGCTGCTCTCAGAGCAATAAATCCCAGCTCTGGTCAATAGTTGGATCTGATGTATTTCATTTAGGCAAAAAAAGCATCTATAATCACAGTCGACAGTTTCATAGACATCAGCCAAACTCAATTGTTACCACAAGGAAGAAGAAGAAAAAAAAAAACAGCAACAACAACAAAAACTTGGCAGACAGGCTAGGATTTGCACCTGCAGTCATCGAAGGTGGTCCCGGGCGATGCCAACGCCAGGCGCTTACGGAGCTCATCCCTCTCCCTGGTCACCTGGCGGAGCTGGAACAGGATGGTGTCCAGGTTGTCACCGGATGGCCGGTTGTCGTTGATGGCTGGGGGCGGGGAGGACGCTTCGCCGTTAACGGGCGAACCTGCAACATTGAGCACATTACCGAGGGGGCTGGGACTATTGATCTGCGCACAGTGGGATAAAGTTTCCAAAGTGCAATTCACGCCATCATTCAGAAGCTTCGGAGCATTAAATGTATCTCAACTTGTAAAAAAAAATGTAATTGCAACACAATAGACTGAAGACTGTTTAATCTGCTCCGTGAGAATTTACTGAAAAGTTGCTGAAAATTACATTGGATTTATAAAACCACACATCTGTAACCTCTGCCATGAAAGTCAAAGGCAGAAGGAGCAGATAGGAGTGTGCTGATGTACTACGTCTCTGGTTATTTCTCTACCTTTTAAACCATAGTATCCAGGTATATATTTGATTAGTTTTAAGCATTGTGTTTGGAATTCTAATAACTGAAACACTTCATTTATAAAGGATTCCTCTCTCAATAGCTTCATTTTCTTTACCCAGGCCTTTATGCCGCTATTATCAGACCTGACAGTTCAATTCCACCTGTCATGACTGAGATTAAAATTCAACAGATTGATTTTAACAGAGGAGGATTTGTCCTTAAAATAACAAGGTCATTCCCTTTTATTCTGTGTACTTGACACGTTGCCAGATAGACAGATTCTGACAAAAAACTTTACACCATTAATGAGTCATTTTGAGGGTTGTTTTCCTCATAGAAAAGAACAGCCATGGCAGGAAACCTGGGGATTATGTTCATCTTTGGCTCAACATTTGGCCCTTTTGGAGGTTTATGTAACACAGCTGAGTCATTTGGACCTTTGTCAAAACTAGGGAAAGACAAGCATGGCAAAACTTCCTCCAGGGAAGAGGAAGATGTTGGGTGAGCATTATTGCCTTAATGTGGGGTTTCAAGCAAAGGAAAAATAAAGGCCAGCTCCCTGAACTTTAACCCTGTAGACAATCAGATGCCAATATCAGTAAACAGTAAACACACGTAATACAGACATGCTGATTTGACTTTCTACGGTGTACAGTATTTGCTTGTTGTATAGAACCTGTCTGACCTGGCATGACACACACAGACACACACACACACAGCATAACAGGCTTTTTGGGTCATTATACATACCGACACTACTGAGGGAGCTGCTGCTTTCGGAGTCAGAGGGCATGGTGGACAGGACGCTGTATGTGGAACCTGCCAAGAGAAGAGATACATTCAGACACAGAGCGCTGATGGATTGATTGACCAATTATACGCAAGCATGAATTAATTGACCGTGCAATGTGGTAAAAAAATATATATATTACACAGCCCGCTTCATATTCCATCCACAGTTGTATAATGAATTTGGTGCAAGGTTTATACTTGGAATAATAACTTCAATGCTCCTTCTTAGCGGCTCTATATTATCACTCCAGACCGCCGTCGTCATTAAACCTCCTTTCCCTCACTGTGCAGTGCACTCTGCCTTGCTTTGATGTATAGTCCCTGTATGTTTCTGCTACACAGGCAGAATGTCACGGCTGAAATGGGATTTTCTCTTTTTATGTCAAGCACATGGAGAGAAAGAGAGGGAGAGAGAGAGAAAAGAGAGAAAATGATTCCCTATCTGAATAGCTGTACACACCGTTAAGCTGGGGGATATTTCACACAGGCTACCACAATCCATAGGAGAGACTATGCAGATCCCCATTATACTGCAGAGTGCCTCATCCAAAGGGCAACATAAATATGGCTGACAGCATGCACAGGATTTGTTTAAAAGACATCTTACAGTTGTGCATACTGCAGAAGACATATACGCTATTGTAACACTAAAGCGCTCTTTCTTTTTCCAAGAGGAGCAGATGGTTTAAAATAGAATTTCACCCAGAATGCATATCCCCACACATCCAAATGTTGATGTGTTAGGTGCAGCAAGAACACAATTATCAGCAGAATTTATGGTGGATGAGACCCTTGTGTAACCGGCGCACTTTGAAAAATGCTTCCACTGATAAAGTTGAATAGACTTATCAAAGATTTAAATGAGTGAAAAAACAATAATAGATAAGATCTGTTGCTATCAATTATTGTAATTATTGATATCTGTGTGATATTTTTTGAGCTGCATTGTTCACTGCAGTATAATAAAAGATCACAATACGGCCAGGTGCAATACCCAAATCACAGGAGCTACAATTGTCTTCGAATGGTCAAATGTGTCACATGCAATGTGCTTTGTTAACGCCATAAGTATTGTGTTGCTACAGAGATGCCCCCAGTCAACAAATCATACTCTCAAGACATAATGGGACATGATTGTTTGGTACAAAAACCCCAAAACAATAAAATCACATGATCAATTTTATATATTTTTTCAAGTTAAAATGACCATCCCAACTGAAATTGCACGCCTCAATATCGGCCCAAATAATCACAACATGATGCTTTTTACATGTTGTGCTGCCCTAGTTTCAAATGTGCTTCATGTTGAGCCCATAGTCCAAAACTCAAAGGTGTTTCATTTATAAACAACAAAGACAAAAAAACTGTACTCTAAGGAATAATAGAAAAAATTGGAACCTGCATAAGCAGCACAGTGAAGCACAGATAATACTAATTTAATGTGGTAAATGCACACTGAATATACAGGGTTAAGAGAGCAGGGGAATGCTAGCTGGCTTTGTCAGCAGCAGGCAATAGATTGACGCCAACTGTTCTAGATCTCCATCTCTGTCCTTGCCTCCCCACTGGGTTTAGCTACAGCTCTGGCTCCAGCCCTCAATGTGTGACAAGGCCAAGCCTAATTAACTATGAGCTCTGTGCGACTGAGCCACTCCATCTTAGGCCCCGCAGACAGAGCAGAGCAGAGGAGATGAGAGGGGGGCAAGAGGGGAAACAAGAGGAACGCATGGAGCAGAGGAGGACAGATGAAAGGAGATAGCCTAACTAAGTCGCAAAAGAGATAAGGAGGGAGGGGTGTTTGAGAGACAAAGAGTGAGAGAAGGAAGACGAAAGACTGTAGAATAAAGGAGAGAGAGAGGAGCAGGGCGGAAAGACTTTTAATCTGTTCTGACGTTCCCTGATGCTCAACACTTTTACTCTGCAAAGTGCTCCGAGCACACAGTTTTGATTTCATATTGTTCCATCAGACATGATGAGAACAGCTGCACAGCATTAGTTCTCTACAATCAACACTGCTATGCAAAAGGCTCCAGCTCGTTTCCTTGGCTGCACTGAAAAGCAGCGACTGCCTTCTTGAACCCAGAATCCGACTGACAGAGTCTCATGGTAAAAGACGTGAACCTACCGAGCGGTCTTATGCCAGCTCAGCTGGAGGATAAATCTTTTTTTAAACAACTGTACAGAGTCAGAAAGCTCTGTGCCAGGAAAAGCCTAAAAATGTAGCTTCTCGAATGCTGCATTTGGTGATTTGGAAGCTAAAACACTCAGATAAATTAAAATCTGTAGTAATCTGCACCACTCAGGACACTCGCCAATCACCAGAGACCATAACTCCTGTGGACCGGCCAGTTCTGGGGCAATCCTCGGTATCTGATTTGGCTGCAAGGGCAAACATGTGCACCAGAATTCCCATATTTAGATCGTTGTAATAGGCTGATTGGTTAACCCCGTAAGCACCCCAATGAATGGAGGCAGTATGGATTGCACATCAGATACAAGCGGGCTATGTGGTGGTCGATGGGTCAGGGACATTAGCCTTTTCCAACAGGCTTTTAATCATCGATAGCAATTAGCAGCAGCAGCCATGGTTAGTGAGGTTGATCATTTGTAAACACATTCCCTGCATCAATCAAACAGCTCTCCATTAGGGCTGCATAGATCTGATGATATATAGTGGGAGAATCCATCTCTCAGCGCCAACGACAGACAGACAGGTCAGATCAGACCTGGGAAATCACAGCCAACGTTCACATTAACAGATAAATACATCACGACAGATTTTATCCGGGGCCATTAGATATGCTAACAAGGAGCGAGCATCTGCTACTGACTTCCATCGAGAGATGCACTTTAAAGGTGAGAAATATTCAGTGGAGAACCTGAGGCGACAGCAACAAAGGCCCGCGCTGTGATCTAAATAGGTCAGGGGAGTACTCGCCCTACCTAAGGGGTTCCACTACCCCCCACCCCCCCTTCCCCAACTCCTCCCTCTCTCCACTCTGCTTTCCCTCCCAATCAAGCAATGCGCTCAACCACCAACAGTTGCTTCAGACAACCAGATTATGTTCTCCAGCACATAAGGCGACATGACACGCGTTGCCATGGTGAGGCTGGATGAGAGGAATAGTAAATTCTGTAGCGTGGAGAGGAAGAAGGAGCATAAGAGTTGAGAGGCTGATGGAGGAGAGGGAGAGCCTTATCAAACAAAGATGCAAAGTCTGGCTTCCACCGTCGGGCGAGGCTAAATTATTCATCCGCTCCAGAAAATTCTCTTATCTGACAACGAGAGTGTTTCCAAAAAACGTAACGCACGTATGATTATCACGGCGATTGGACTCTGCCGCTGCTTCAAACTCCTGTTATCAGAGCATGTTGACAAGCCTTGAAACTATGGATTCGAAGCAGCAGCCGAGGCGCCCGTTTCTGTTCCCAAGAACATCACAGACCAAAAAATTTTCAGGGCCACTTGGTAAAAGAGCTGCATTAGCATTCCAAAAATAATACTGCGAACTATCCTTTATTAGCCGCTGTCAGCTCTTCTCACTGTCAGTGAGCAACAGTGATTAAAAAAAAAAAAGGAGTCACACACACCAAGCAGAGTCCAAATATTCTTTATGCTCCATCTCCTTTTGTGTCCTCAGCTTCACAGCCGTTAAACTATAGAAGCGAAAATAACAGCAACACTAATAACACGCTTGAAAACTACTACCCACTCATTTTACAGTGTGCTTAAGTGAGGATGAAGGATATGTCAGCGTTAAGCCAGCGAGCAGCAAGTATCTCTTTTACCCTGGCATCACATCACATTCTCTAAATCCTGCTCCCTGTATGGAGGATGCAGCTTCAGTCAGTGATGTGGTGATCCCACCTACTCCGCTTTGATACTGGCTACTAATCCCAAACTTTAATATATTCACAGTATCAAAACAAGAACCAGTGCTCTTTTGCCATTTTTCTATTTAAAGCATGTGTGTGTGTCACTTTGTGTAACCGAGATTTATCCTGCGTGTGAAAGGTAACAGGAAGCTGTAACTACATCACATCAACTACGGACTCTCAGGAGCTGAAGATTTATTTATGTATGACATCAGTGACCAAGAGACTGTATTTAAACCGGATCAGTCCTGTCTGGCTGCTCATCACACTCAGGGCAGTATCAAAAACTCAGGCCCCTGCATCCGATACACCTCATCCCAAAAATCGGTTTAAAGTTTAAATTCTGGTGTATAAATATGACATAATTTCCCCTCATCCAATCCCCTCCCTGTACTGTGGGACTTCCAGTAAGCCATGCAGTGGGCCTAACTTCTGGGGAGGCAATGACACGACAGGCCAAGATTCTGGGCAATGAGCCAGTGAAGCCTTGCTGCTGGGTAAGGGATTGATCATCTGATTTAAGGGGTCTACACGAAACATAAACACGAAGACATCTAACATGATGACTCCATGAGCCAGGATTACTCAACCGCACGCACATCGCCTGACTCACAGCTCGAGCCTGTGGTCCAACCCACCCACCTTTTTTCACTCAAAAAAAAAAAGGTCCATGTCTGCCCTGTGGCGTGTCTCAAAATAAGATCTGCTATTCTGCTGATTGAAATGCAAGACCGTCTTCCTCAGGTGCAGCAATAAAGTCGTTTTGGATCTGTGTAAACACTCTGGGACAAGGGGGGGGGGGCAAGGAGATGCATGGAAGAAAACCTAAGAGGCCCCGATTCTTCAGCCCAGCAGACCTGTCAGAAGTGCTGAGCAGCACCAAAGTCCAAAAAAATCCCCTGACTGCTATCCAGCCCGGCCCATTATCAGCAAGCCATAATGGGTTTTCTCTCTGCAAAGAGCTCTAGCTCAGCATAAATGAGATATAATTTCTTTTTGACCAGCTTTGCCTGCTCGTGCCAAGGGTTGGGTCAAAAACATCTGAGAAAAAAAAAAGGTGAAAGATGCCTGCATGTCCTCCAAATGCTCAGCTACACAGCTTGGACAAATATAAGCCAAAACACTGCCAACAGCCTGTCTGTGTGGAATAAACCCACTATTGGAATTTGGGTAATCTTTGTGACATTCCTTTCATGTTTAATCAGAGGAGACTATGTTTATTCTGAAAGCATTTTCATTGTGAGTTGAGAAAAAATTCAGATGATTAAATTGCACTATAATTCTTTAAAGGTCACAGAGAGAAAGGAATCTCATGTGGAAGGAAAAATGCACATTAAATGAGTCAGCCCTACCAATGTGGACGTGACAAACAGGCCGTTTTCTACTGTATAGCGATTATCAGCAACATAAATGTCATCAGGGGTTCTGCTCTTTTGGTATTAACACTTATTAACACTGGTTTTACACCAAAACATTTCAGTTGAGTTAAATCATTGCTGGAGCTTCATTCTATGGTTCACCTGAATCTGCTCTGTGACCTCTGTGGCACATCGTCCTTTTTTTCTTGTTTCTAATCTATACAAAAGTGAAAGCACTAATAATCGTCGCCAACATTATCATCTGCTGATGAGCAGGTCACTTTGACCTGGGGTCACGTGCAAGGAACTGAAGGACGGATGACGACATGTGTCATCAGGACAGACAAAAAAAAGGAAAAGGTAGAGAATTAAAGAGATAGCAAACAAGGAGAGTCAAGGGTGGAGGAGACGACGTGATGGGAGGAGAGGGGAGGTGGAATAGAAAGAAAAACACTGCAGAACAAAGCAGGGAGGGCAAAGAGAGATGCTGTTTATTTCCATGACTTCATAGCGCTGGTAAACATTTAGATGCTGGCATTTCCTCTACCTTGTGGGGTAATTAGAAAGCGGAGGAACATGTGTAAAATGGTAATGAAGTCCTCTTTCTCAGTACAGCCTTCTGGCTGTGGTTCGCACTTTCAGAGTGTAGATAAACCTGCCATCAGATATTAATGCTAAAGTGAAAAAATATACAAATTTTGCACTAAAAGGGTGGCGTGCTATAGAGCAACACATTTACAAGGGAACAACAAAACCAGTGACCGAGTGGAAGTAGAGAGGCCAACCTCAGGCCTTGATTAGATATATCGAGCAGCATTACTGACCAAACACCCAATACCATTAACAGTGCCACTTACAACTCACCTGAGGCTGAAACTAATGACGTCATCAATGATTTTCAATAATTCAAATAATCATTTAGTCTATCATATTAGTAAATGCTTTTTAAGTCCAATGATTAGCAAAAGAACTGAAGACATAATAAACTCTCATTTAAGGAGCAAACACCAAAGTACATATTGATATTTTTGCTTAATAAATATGTTTGATGATTTATTGGTTAGTCAATCGATTGAACACAATTTTGTATAATTACTGTTGTACAATAACTGTTGCAGCTCACAATGCTGGTTCACAGAGGCGGACCCGGCCCGTTTCGGCGCAATAAAACTCACGCCCACAACTCATCTAGAACGTGATCTACTCAAATGTCATCAATCACACTAAAGCAGAAACATCGGTTAACGGGAGATGAATTGATGGCTTCCTCTCCACACCGAGAGGGAGGAGGATAAGGTCAGACTGTGGTGCAAAGAGAGGAAAAAAGAAAGAGCGTGGCGACACGTGAGAAATGGCGAAGTGAAGAGAGGAGGAGAGGAAGAGGGGTCCGGCTCATGGGAGATATTTAAGAGCAGCGGTCGTGACAAGAGTGTCAGGGTCATAACTCATCCTGTCTGTCCACTGTGCTTTATAGAGTGGGACAGAAACTGGTTGACAGAGAGGAGAGAGCCCCCACCCCACCCCACTCCACTCAACAACACACACACTGGCCTATGTCCTAGGCTGCTGTACACAGAGCAAGCTGCTGACTGTGCACTTTGGGCCTGCTCAACTTCTCAACAAAAGGCTTGTTGTCTACCTCTCTCTTGCCCCGTCTTTCTATCACCCTCTTTCTGTCTCTCTGGCGTGTCCCTCTATTTAAGTGTGCAAAGAAACAAAGGGTACTTCAACGGGGAGAAAAGAAATATAATAAGTCAGGGACAAAAGGAGAAACTAGTTTAGAAAGGGATGGAGGGTGAGTCAGAGAAAAAAGACAATAAAGCATGGGAATGAGACACCAAAACAATGAGTAAATGAAAGCAAACAGATAGCAGGGGAAGAAGAAGAAGAAGAAGAAGATGAAGAAGAAGAGAAGAGGAGGACTGTGGACGTTGCATCCTGTCAGGGAGAATTGTGTTGCCGCCTCTCGGAATGCGTTTAAATCACTGTCACAGACCTTTGAGTCTGAAAAGAGTGGGGGGATGTGCAGGTACATCTCCTCCTGCTCTGTTCTTTCAGGTAAAATGTTGTCCAATGCAGTGCAATGGGATGAGAGGGACACGGCATGAAATCAGCTTGATTGCAGCTGCTTGGATTTATGAAACGGCGGAGAACTTCTGGTCTTGCAGAAACAACAAAATAAGCCTCCCCAAAAAACTTCAATCATCCTCAATATTCAGAGTGAATCGTCTGCTCTGAAGTTTAATCGGAGTTTGAGAATTTGAGTGAGCCACAGTCCCCCGTGGCACGCTGATGAACAAAACAGGCTAAATAATGAATGATTTGTTTGCGAGAAATGTGTTGGAGTTTGCCAGCAAAACACTAATAATTTACAGAGCCCGAGCTTTAAACAAGTGAGCTTTTTTTTCATGCATGCATCTGTGTGCTTTTCCTTTGGGGTGATGAGGATGTTTCTTTGGAGTATTGACGATTGCATATGTGTGTATGTACATGGAGGCTCAGCTGGCAGAGGAGGACGTACATCTGAGAACAAGAGCAGGCAGGCAGCATGAGAGGAGGACGACTTGTGAGCAGGTTGCTATCAGTGAGACTCATCACACACACTCATATTCCTTCTCCTCACTCGCCCTGTGTCGCTCACACAGACACACCGGCGGGGCTCTGAACATTTCATCCCCTATGTGCCTCTCTTTGCCTGGAGCTACGACTGCGAGCGGCTTGTCTTCGGTCTCTCACACAAGTGTGGTTAAAATGCGGTAATCGCATCAGGCGAATCACTACACTAAAGATAATCAAAAGCACATTTGGAAGAAAAAAAAGAAGGAGGAACAACCACAACACTTGAGTCGAAACAGAAGGAGCCAAGAGCGTGGCGACTAATAACAGAGGATTGTAGAGGCATGATAAAGCGTGTCTCACGGAGAGAGTTTACACCAGAGAGAGAGGAGAGCAGGGCCTAATCCTCTGTTGAATAACCGCAGGCTGACTAGCCAGACTCACTCTCTCTCCTAGCACAGGGCAGGTCAGCTCTGAGGCCTCAAGCGCTACAGTCTGTAAAGGTGTGTGGAGAAAAAAAAAAGAAAAAAAAAGCCCAATTCCACTTTGTCAAATCCAAGGCAGAGTCAAGGAACCAACACCGGGTCAAATTCTGCTGATACTTACATGTGAATGGCTGTCAGTGCATTGTGTTATTCTGTAGCAACAACACTCACTTACATTAAAGTAATAAAGCTTAAGAAAGCATTAGCGATCCAGTCAGCAGAGCAGAGCAAGACACCAGCTCAGCATTACCTGCTATGGTCGGTTTGCAGGTAGTAGACAGAGACATGCTACAACTTGGCAGCTGTGAACTATGGATTTAAAGAGGGCACAGACATGTGTGGAATAAAGCTCTGACTGTAGTAAAATGATGTACGAGATAGAGGCTGCATGGTTTGTTTCACATGTGGGATGTGTCAAAGGGAAGCATTTCTCTGCGTCTCCTCCCCACGTTTGGATCTCAAGGCTCATCCTGCATTCAAGCCCTCGGGGCACGAGGCTGGTTGTGAGTAAGCCGACTGGCTTCAGTCATTCAGACAAAGCAAAACAGGCAAAACTAGACGAGGCTTTTACACTTGGTTGCCCTTTGTCTCTGTGCAACAACAACCCCAAAAAACCGCTAGAGTGGAGGCAGTTGCTGTGAAGGACAGCGTGCACATCAAATCATGAATAAACTGTAATTAAAAATGTAGCATGAACGCACCACTGAAGAGATAAATCTGTGGCTGGTAAGAAAACCAGTGCGGTTCTTCTCCCTCTCCCATCTGAGAAGGTAGAGTGATCCACACCATGCATGGGTAGGCTACACACACGCACTCGCATTCACACACCCCATGTACAGGTCGATATGGGCCCACATGTCAGTGGTACACCCGTTGTCATGGAAACAAGTCAGGCAACCTCATGTACCTTAGCCATATCATGCCATTTATTACAAATTGGAGCTTGTGTTGGATATGAGATCATTGATTTTGGTTTTCTCCTCTCTTTGCAGCATACAAATATCATATAGACTATGTTTAGAAGGAATCGCCCATCATTACCTAGCCAAATGCACACTCTACACTGTGGATGTGTAATCTGTGTGTTGCAGTGACTGGGAGCCTTTTGGGGGCAGGATGGATGATAGTAATGGCAGAATACAGTCATATGGGCTCTGCATTAGATCTGCAGGCCAGCCGTTCAAAGAAAGCAAGCTATAGTGCATTAATTAATGTTATAATGTTGCACTCATTTAGTTCAGATTGCAAATGTGCAACCATGCTGTACGCAGCAGCAGTGTTGCCTGAACCTTGCAACCCCTATCATCATCTTATGCAGTTTTGGCTGCCAATAAATGAAGCACCAAGCTCCACTGTTGTGCATCTATCCACACACGGTCTTCTTGCACCAGACCACCCAGATTGTAGCAGCCTACCCAAGGCAGGGGGCTACGCAGTGGCCAGTGGTCCACTCGTTTTTTTCTCTCACATTGATAAATAAGCCTACTCATGAGCGGTATGTTGTCAGCTCTTACCGGTGGAGTGGTCCACGGGTCCACCGCCGTTGTTACTGAACAGGGCAGCGTACAGGTCAGGGTATGCCTTCTCCAGGGCCACACACAGGTCGAGGAAATGGTCGCTCTCCTTGTTCATCAGCATCTTCAAAAGGTGGTCGACTTTCTCGGCGCTGGACGAACAGTTCTGGTCCAGCTCGAACCTGTCCAGTTGACTCAGGGTACCAGAAACTATCAGCAGCTCGATCACTCGGTCCGCATCTGTTATGGACTCCAATAAGTTCTGGTGGCACTGGTCTAGCAACTCTTTGTGCTTTGGCTCCATTGCTATCCGCTGTAGTTCCGTAGCTTCCCAGCTAACCCAGACGGCCAAGTGAGGTGTAATATCCTTACCGATCAAAAGTACCGAGCGATTATTGAACTCAACTTATCGCGGCTTGCAGAAGTTCGCCGGAGCCACCACGGCGTTAGGTTGCACGGGAGATCAATTTTTATAGCATATTGAAAAAGGCACAAGAAGCCATATTTGTTGCCCAAGGCTGTTGACTGCACTAAACAGCGATACATTTTTCCATCTTACTCGTGTGTGGCAGTTCAGGTCGTTTTTTGCTTCCCCTCGGAGTACGCTGTAGCCGAACACATTTTCCTCTTCTTCTGTAACATTTAATGCGCCCTTCGCCGACTCAACTGCTGGGAAAACTCACGTAACTCCGCCGCTGAGCCTCAGTTACACTGTATCCTCCGCCATGTCTGAGCGACTCAGCAGCTGCTACCCGCTGTCAATCAACGTTCCGTTCAATGACCGAATAAGGGAAAAGGGGGCGGGGCTTTCACAAAAAACACACCTATTTCTTCAATGGGCGTACACATCAGCTCCGTAGTACGTCGAAAATCCCAGGCGGAAAAAAACGAGAATGGGGAGAATTTGCATGAAAATCTAGAGATTTTTTTTTTTTTTAAACGAACTATGTAGTGTTAAAGGTGGATAAACAATGACCTCATCTTTTAGGTAGGAAGCAAGCATGTAGGATTAACAGAGCACAAAAAGCTTGTTCTATTGTCTGCAGTGGTGGATTATTTACTGAAGTAGCCTACAGTCAAAAAATAACATTACATAGTTGTCCTTGAGTAGGCTATTTCTCAAATGTGTGCTACTTCCATCACAAATACTACATAATATAGGCTACATTTTACACAAAACATAAACCTACCATGATTTGGTAGATAACACTATCTTATAGGCTATAGCAAATTGATGCAACAGCATTTATCCCATAATAAAATGTCATATATAATGGAATAGCATCCCCAAGATTAGTTATATGCTTTATGAATAGCCTACACTTTGTTCTGCATTTTCATACTAAGATTTACATTTTTCCTTCAAGACTTATCAGAGTATTTTTATGTAGCAGTATGACTGCTTAATCTGAAAGCTTCCACTGTTGTTATGTACTGTTCGTTTCATGTATTTCACTTTATCATCACCAAAATTAATTTATGCCATAAATATTCAGTCAAACACTGTCAATGAACCAAGTATTTATCCCTCATTATAATCTTTTGGTTTAACATAGACATATCAAATCAGCAGAACCCAGTCAATGGTTAACCTCCCTGACTCCCTTATTTGGTGTAGAAAAAAAATGCTAATGCAGTGATAAAAATATAAGCATTTTTATTCAGTCCTTGCATAATACTGTTGCTGTAGCCACGGGCTTGTGCAGCACGTTTCTATATTCAAGCTGCAACACGACAACCAATTTCAGCTTGAACTCTTTCTGTGTGTTGGATAAGATAGGGCAGTGGCTAGTGAAAAAAAAGTGCTTTTGAAATGAAAAGTGTGTTCGAGCAGGATTTGTGAAATACAATATGATGATGATGATGATGATGATGATGGATGCGCACTGCTTCCATTCTAGAGCTGAATAAAAATTGTTGGCACAGAGGCAGGCATCTGCAGGCATACCTCTCAAACCGTGACCTTATTCATGCATGCACTGAATCTCATTGTGACATCTACAACTCTCTCAGTCTGTCTCTCGCTCCCTTCTTTCTGTCTCTCTGCCATGCTGGCTCCATAGCTTGTGCAACCATGTGCTATCCCTTTAGATGAAAAATTAATTACAATTCATTCATATCAAAGGGAAGCAGATCCCCACTGCTGACACAGATTGGACAGTTGTGTCTGTACCCTACTTCTGAGGACACGCATTTGAATAGAGAAGACAGCCTGATGCTTTTTATCTTGGGGGTATGAATGAGTTTATTATTTAGACAACACGGGTTGTGTTTCTAGCTGTCTGATAATTTACTGAAATATTATTTAACAGATTTGTTTATCAGGCAGCTCGGATCAGGATGGATAATAGCTTTATCTTTTATTGAAGAGACTGTCAACAAGCATATCCATCATTTATCCTGGCCAAATAGTCTCAAACTGAAAATTTTATGGGATTTTTTTTTTAAACTGACAGTATGAATCTAGTAAATGAAAAAAAAAAAGCTGTCTGGAAAGGATGGAAAAACAACATTACTGTCTGCTAACTTCTTAGACATTCTCAGCTATGGTGTATCCATTTTATCCTTTATCCTTCAAATATGCACCAGGATGATGCTGTTAGAAAACGTTTGTTGGCATAATTTGTCATTGTATTAAAACATTTTATGTAAAGCCCTAATTTTCCCACAATTTCTCAGACCGCAAGCACTGCGGGAAAGATTCCCAAATGATTAGATCAGTTATAATAGATATTAAACTAGGCTATTCTTAATTATCAGCGAATTACACAGCCTTCAGCTGGACACCTGCAACAGATGGGAGGTTTCTGATCATAATTATAACAACACTACAATGTTGGCAGATACATGCTTCCTTTTAAATTTCATGTAATTATGTCTAAATCATCTTTTCCAAACCAACATAATTGCATGTAATCTTCATTAAAAGTCTAGTTATTGCAATTTAAACATTCATCTAAAGCCCACAGGCCTCCTCTGCCACTTCTAGTGGATTGTAACACGATGTGATCAAAAATGACTCTTCCAGTGTGGCTGTTACCCAAAGGGTCCCCGAGGCCTCCGACAACACTGCAGACATGCTAGACTTGGTTAATGTGGCCGAGGCAGTTTTATGGATGCTATCAATTCCACATGCTCCCTCCTCCTCACTCCACAGAGTTATTGATCCTAGTGCAGTTAACTCTCTTGCACTCACACATACACACACACAACTGTAGCCAGCCGAGCAGAGAGCCACATCTCTACAGTCAAGTGTGTTCAACAGTATTTAAAGTGAAGCCAACAGGGCTTAATAACGCGTGGAGAGCTTCACATGCAACCACACATGCTGCCCTTATACACCACTCAAGCAAAGAGAGATTAAGTATCCACCACATTGACTGAGAATAACGCTGTGAATTAAAGAATCACCCATTGGTTTTGGTACAGATTGTGAGACTTGGAACATATTCAGTGAGGAGAACTATGTAGTGTGTACACATTTATGTGACTATGTGTATTGATCTTATGCCATCAAACAATGATCCACATCCCCTCTGCTGGTTGGAATCCACACTTGTGGTGAAGCTGTTGGGGTTGACGTTAAGACTTCACTGCCCTCTACTGGCATATTGAGGCTATCACCAAATGCTGGACCATGCATACCTGTGAGGCAGACATCAGAGGGACTTTGTATTTTGCACATGATGAACCACATTTATTTCAATGTTTAGTTTCTGAGATTTCAACAACAATTGAGGAAATGCAATTTGCTACAATGACAGGTATATGACACAACTATGATGTAAAGGGATTTGTATGTGTAGACAAAATACAGCATAGATATAATACAGCTGCAAACATTGACTTTGGTACTTTGATACTTTTACATATCCCATGTCTCATATTTTATTCAGCATTGCTGAAAAATAAAAGACAAGTCGATAAACATTCCAGATAACATTATATATCTGATCTTATCTCACAATTGAAATAAAATATCTTAAAAATATATAGCTCTTAAAATTCAAATGTAATCTCAGACAAATCTATTGTATGGCCATCCATTTTCAACTTAAATGATCAAAGTTATCCCAAGTGTAAAAATATAAAACTTTTTTTTGTGCATACTACATATAGAAAAGAAACTGCCCAGCAATATGTATGAGGTTCATATACAACTTAGTAAACATTGCATTGAAGGCATTGGCTTGGCATGCAGGCTGGCTGGCTGTATGTACTGTATATAGTGCGCATAGCTAGTGTGAAAAAGTGATATTTTTGGAATATCTTTATACTGTGGTAGACACCGTTTTCAGTTCAGTCACTGCCTCCACAGAGCTTCAGTAGGAGTTTCTTGTAGTCTCCTGATGTGTCTCCCTGTTAATACAATAAATTAATCAACAATTATTTCAGACACTGGATTTATCATTTTCAAATTAAAGGATAATTAGCGGTTTTTACAATCTGGACCTTATTTCTAGCATAAAATACGATCATTTACTCACCCAGATAACTTTGGTGTCATTACAAGTCGTTCCGACGAAATTAGATCCAGCCGAGAGCCGCGTATATCCGTATAATGCGAGAACACGGGGCACGCAATGCAGCCTCTAAATAACACATCATCCGCCGCGAAACTAGTTCATTTCACCAATATTTTGTCATGATATGCTAGTGCTGTTCCCCTCCGAGCCCGTGGTGGCATGTTATCAACATCCGTGGTCTGTAGGTTGACTACTAACCTCCGACCTGGATGATGTCATCTCCGACCGTGGTGCGGCGCGGCTTGTTGCTACCGCTAATGCTATGGTTTGTTTCTGCGTGTTTCAGACTTGTCAGAACAAAATGAGCAGCTGGACGAAGTTCAGCTTCCACAGGCTTCCTCTCCGCAACCTGGACTTACTAAAGCTCCGACTAGTTGAGCTAAAAATGGACCTGGATGCCGAAGTGGAATGATTATTATCAGAATGAGCCGGGCAGCAGTCGGAGATGACATCAACCAGGTCAGAGGTCAGTAGGTCAACCTGCAGACCACAGATGTTGATAACATGCCACCACGGGCTCGGAGGGGAATAGCACTAGTGTATCATAACAAAATATTGGTGAAATGAACTAGTTTCGCGGCGGATGATGTGTTATTTAGAGGGTGCATTGCGTGCCCCGTGTTCTCGCATTATACGGATATACGCGGCTCTCGGCTGGATCTAATTTCGTCGGAACGACTTGTAATGACACCAAAGTTATCTGGGTGAGTAAATGATCGTATTTTATGCTAGAAATAAGGTCCAGATTGTAAAAAACGGTAATTATCCTTTAAGTATTAAATGTAGCAGATGATGATGATGATAATGATGATACTTACAGAGATAGCTGTGTACAGCGATTTGCCGTAGTTTCTAACATACTCCTGGCGGATATCGAGCATGTCCACCTCAGAACGAGTGACCATGATGCGGATCAGGGTTCTGTCCTTAGTCCCAGCTCCCTGAACACACACAAACAACATATAAACCGAGGGTGATATAAATCAAATATTATTCTGCACTCATGTAATAGTAGTCTAGAAATGGACTGTCCAAACAAAACGTCAAGTCTCACCCTCATGGCCTTGTAAAGCCTCTCAGCAAAGTATCCAGATGTGTTCTTAATACACTTCACTGAAACAGAGAAAATACTTAATATTGCAGCAGAAGCACCACATACTCATTAATTCATACTTTATTTCTTACTCTTGAGAATGAGAGAGATCTGCAATATTTAGAACAACAAAATGGGGGCGTGCTATCTAAAGTGAACTATGTCAAAAAATCAAGCTTTGCGGTTTGCATACATCAAGATGTATGTAATGAGAAAGTAACAAAAGGACAACAAGCAGACTTAAAGTTGCACTAATCAATATTTCTACATTTAAAAAGATAATGAGTGGGGATCCCTCATTATGAAAGAGGGTAATAATTTATCATCAAATGCACGTAGAACTCAGCTAGTCTATGGAGAGAGTTGTAGTTTAACATATTTCTCTCCTCGGAAAGTGGTTAGCAGAGCTAAAAAAGGAGAATACATATAGGGCTTAAATTCATCATATAGCAAGAAATTTGAATCTTATGATCTGATTATGTTACTAAGTGTCTGCTAGATATACACACCATAGCTTATTTATTAGTTTCAACATGTTTATAAAGGTGATAATAAATCAGGGGTCAGACGTTTTTGAGATACTCTGTGCCCCACTGGCCAAATGTTGATTACTGCAGCTTTAAAGTGAGTTATATTTTGAAAAATGAATGAGGAACACAATGTGAAATCAGACACAAAGACATTGTCTAGGAGATTTAAATTAAACAGTGTTGAAACCAATGAAAGCATCCAGCACTGCAGCACACAACACCTCACAATTAAAGATGTATAAACCGAATGTGCAAAATGACGTAAGGATTCAAATAAAAACACATCTAAAAAACAGGTTACTGTACCATAAACCTGAGAAGTGTTGGCAAAAAAACAAAAACAAAAACAAAAACATTAAGCATTCAACTGGAACACTTCCCCAGTACATTTTCAATTGTGTACTGCATTAGCCGTAATAAAGGGTGGAATACAATTGGCATGGAAAACATTTAATGGTTAGATGTTACGTCAAACGTGTACTGTACTGAAGAAGAGCCTCTCTTGTCATGAACTATTCATATGGAAAACATTCTAAGACTTCACACAATAGATGGGTGTGGCTCCTCTAAGGCCTGAATAGGTGTGTGTGTGTTCAACTTCTTACCCACTGCAACCATGCCACTCTCAAGGTCTCCAGACATCTCCCTGACAATGCTCTTCTCAATGTCTCTGCCACACATCTGCTGGTACTCCTGAAACACTACACACAAACATACACACACAAAAATAGGTAACGCAGCTCGCAAACCACAAACATTGCCTGGATTATTTTGACTAAAATGTTTAACTTTGTCTTTTTGTCTATGACAAATACCTGCTCTGAGATGGGATTTGCTCCTGGCACACAGAATGGCATTGAATTTGGACTCATCTGTTCCCAGCTTGTTTTCTCCCGCAGCATACAGGGCCTATTACAAGAACAGCAATATGCACAATGTGACGCGTTTAATACAGTTATTAATTTATGAACTACAAAGTTGCAGATAAATCTTCAAACATTTATTATTTGTGAAAATGATGCTGACTTTACCTGAGCATCTTGTTTAGCCAGAGAGATGTCAACCTGTTCTCGTTCATCACGATTGCCCTACAAAGTACAGAGAAAAACATTCCTAATTAAATCTGAAGGTAGTTGCTAAGACATCAGGCACACAGATAATCCATTTATATAATATCTGTACCTGGGCGAGAGAGATCAGGAGCCTGCGGAAGTGCCCTGAGGTATCCCCACTAATGGCATCCTCAAGTGACTTCTTGTATTCTGAAATGGAAAAAAGGAATGACAATCCTAGTTAAATAAAAATGTAAGGTTACAGAAACCAATAGTATCGAAAGAAATGATGATGGATAAACTATAGGTTTTTCTGACATATACTGTAGGTATGGTGACCAAGACCCAACTTCTTGGCAAGGGAAACAAGCATACTGCAGACTTGTACAAAACTTAGTAAACTATAAAAAATACCCCAAATCAATGTGCCTCTGGCTGTTGCTGACATAGAGGCATAAAGATTGTTGAACAATTAATTTAAATAACCATAAAACCCAGGAAAACTAATACTGTATTTGCAGGCCCTGATATCAATGTCTTATTATTGACTACGAGGGCTGGTGTTAAATAACTGAGTTTATGTCCGACAAATTCCTCACCATAGCATCTGTATTTAGAAATTTTACAGAGATACCCAGATCTAGACACGCTGAGCTTATCCACTAATGTAATAAAAACTCATTCAAAACAGTGTGGTGATGCTGCCAGATAAAGATTTAGAGAGCAGCAGAGAAAAGCAGTGCATGTACCACCCCAAGGCATCTCACCTTGTTTGTAAATGCGGTTTATCTCTTTGATTTCAGCATTGGAGCGAGAAGACAGGATCTCGATCAGACAAGCTTCATCGGTTCCGGCTCCCTGTAAGCAAGGCAGAACAATGATAATCTGACTACCTCATCCGCTGGCCTTGGAGCAGTCAAAGTTCTTCGTGCTCATTTTTGTTGAATGGATCTTTTTTCAAATCTACAATTAATGCAAATTCTAAATACTATTGTCCATGCATTTATTTTACAACATTTTCTGAGTGTTTACCTTGATGGCACTGTTGAGCTCATAGGCATCAAACTCAGCTGGGCTCCTCAACATGGCCATGACCAGCTTCCTGAAGTCTCCAGACAGTTCCGAATGCAGATCCTTAATCAGATCCTAAAAATGGAAACATGCTTGGAATAACTCAAAACCATCATTAACTGCTGCAGTGAAACACTCACTGCGAGAAGCTCTGTGGCATAACTATAATGAGCTTTGAGGACATTCAATCCCCTCTCCATTTTACTGAGAGCGCTAGCACCTGTTGTGTGCTCGCCCCTATTAAGCACCGCTAGGTAATGCACACTGAGCCACATATGACTCTAAATTGGTGTTTGGTGTGCAAATAAACTGTAAAAAATAGATGTGTGTACCTTATGTTATCATACTACCAGTGCATACAGATAGATAAACAGAACAATAAACAGGACTAGTCCGTTACCTTTCCGTAGGCCGTTTTGTAAGACCGGGGCATAGGCACACGCTGCTTGTTGGAGCGGCTCCCCAGCAGCTCAATAATGGCTTGCTCATCAGTTCCTGCAGAGACAAGCCCACAGAGTCAAATCAGAAATTAAAAAAAAAAGTCTTAATATCTTCAACATTTTATTGATACTCAAAACTTTTATACATAAAAATGACAAACGCCTTTGAAATACCAAAATCAAGACTGACTAAAGAATTCTGAATTGACTAAAAAAGTTGATCTGGTGTTTTGATTCTAAAAAATGATTTGTAAACTGATGAAACAACTAAACCATTTGTGGCTAAACAAGACCTTACAACCGCTAACTAACTAATTAAGAGGGATGGCAAAAAAAGAATACACAGCTAGAACATGACTTCACAAATGGGAAACATCCAGCACATCTGGAAGACCTTACAGCTGAAACAAAAGAGATTAAAATTCAAAAATAACAAGCAGAAAACCCTGATTAAGACCTTTGCCCATAATACTCACCAAAGCCCTTCATGGCCTTCCTCAGGACCTCCACATCTTTGAGTGGGTCGGCTCCAGGAAAGTCCTTGATTGATCCTCTGAATCCTCTCTGACACAACAAAACAAAAATTTCTGCAATGTGACAGTGTTTTTCCGACAAAGAGTTGACTGTGTTTTCAACATTACATTGTTAATGTTGTGTGCAGCACATCACAACAGAGACGCATAATGAGAATGGGTGTTGAAAAAAACATTTTCAGTGTCTCTTACATTGACAGGTGGAGCTATTGGCATGGCTCCTCCACCATAGGCTGGCATGGACGGATTTGGTGATGGGACCTTTGGATATCCTGGCATTGGTGCTGGTGCTCCTCCGTATCCAGGGTTAGGTGATGGTGCACGAGGGTACCCTGGCATAGGCTGTCCAGGCTGACCGGGGTAGCCCATCCCTGGGCCTTGGGGTTGCTGCATAGGCCCTCCTGGCTGTGGGTACAGGCCATATGACTGTTGGTTAGGGGAGGGGGCACCATACCCACCAGGCTGGGGGGGGTATGGGTAGCCCACAGGGGCTTGGGCCTGTGATTTGGAAAGATTGGAATTCCATAATATGTCCACACATCCTTGAAATGTTTTCAAAGCATAGATAGCTGGTCACACCTTTTTTGGACTAGATTCATTTTATATGAATTCACCTTGAAAGATTTTAATGAATTTTATTTGAAATAACCAATATCTGTGACAATGTTTTGAGATACTTTCAAGGGAATGTCCCCTATCCTCATCTAACTTCAGTGGTGAGACTGAAGTTAATGTCCCTCATGTCTTGAAGCTCTACCATTTACATGATGTACAAGTATCCAAATAAAGTGTGGCCGCGTTTTATTATAGAATGGAAATACAAATATGCGATAACACAAATACAGCACAGACAGGACAATGAGTCAGCAAACAAAAAAGGTGAAAAAAGTTGACTGATAGATTTTCAAAGGGATTGATAAGAATGAGGCATACGACAGGTTTTCTCATGCAAGAGATTTTGAAAGAGAAGCTGACAAAGAAAACGGTGGAAGTGCTAAGGATTTTAGGATGCGGACTTTGGAAAAGTCTTACCGTAAAATGAAAGGATGTGATATTCCATTAAAGGCTGAGTAATTCAATCTAACTGGGATGTTCAACGCAATAATCTGATGATGTTTCATTAAACATATATTAATTAAGAATTTTACAGGTGCAAGTGAAGGGGGTTTATTTTCGGATATACTTACCATGCCAGCATTGTATCCAGGGTTAGACATACTGTTAAGTCCAATGGAGGGATAACCACCGGTTGGACCACCACCCCAGCTGCCTGGAGAAGATAAGAAGACAAAACTGTCTGAGAAAGTTGAGCTACTAAATGCCAGAAATTAGATTAAGATCAGAGTGAGACAGGAAGGACCACACTCACTGGAACTTCCTTTCTCTGCCTTTCCAACTGGTTAACAGGCAGGTGAAAAGAGTGCTTGACAGACAGTGGGAGTACTATGTGAAGGCTGCACTGTGGGACGTGCTTCTCTTAGCAACAGCAGACATTTGTTTGTTTTTGAGGGGGAAAAAATTCCTCTCTTGACTATAAGTCTCATGATTCTCGTTGGCTACAAAACACGACCCAACAGACTCAATCTTTCTGTGACGGGCATCATAATATTTTCACCATAACATTCAGTATACAGCAGTTTGATTTTAATGTACGATTACATTACCTAAAGAGTTCAACTTGACAACTTGGTAAGGTAATTGCACATGAGTTTATTTCTCAAAAATTTGTTTTGTAGTGTTTCTGTGGCTTTGTGGTCACAGTTCACTCCACACAGCTTTGGCCTAGTTAAGAAATATTAGAAAATATGCCCATTCACTCTCTTGCTGAGATGTAACAAACAAGACCATTTCATTACTTGAGAAAGACCCGGGTCATTTCCTTCCTGTCTGTATGCTAGGGAAATGTTTGCTGGCAGTGTCTTGACACTTCCCATGCAGACATTAGAGCTGCATCTGTACCGTTTTATATTGTTTCATGCTTGCTTACCTGGTGGTGGAGCCTGAGGGTAACCTCCAGCCTGTGGTGGATAACCGCCAGCCTGTGGTGGATAGCCGCCAGCCTGTGGAGGATAGCCACCAGCCTGTGGAGGATAGCCGCCAGCCTGTGGAGGATAGCCACCAGCCTGTGGAGGATAGCCGCCAGGTTGGGGAGGGTAGCCACTTGGCTGTGGTGGGTAGCCTCCAGCCTGGGGAGGGTAAGCACCGGGCTGTGGTGGGTATCCACCTGCCTGAGGGGGGTATCCAGGGTAGCTCATGGCTGTAAACATTAAACAAAACTGTTAGTCAAATGTTAAATATTTAATATTATTATAATAAATAAATAGATTTTGGGAAGCCAGTGGAATTCAACAGTTCCACAGCCAAATGTTAAGAAGAATCAAAAACACAGAACACTTCATTGTTTATATGCTAATAGCTAGGATCTTGACATATGTGTTGTGACTTTATAATACCCCTAAAGGAAAACAGCAACAGGCCTTTAAAACTTGCTCCCCTAGTATAAAGGTTTCCCCTGATTTGTAGGGAGTTGGCGATCTTTTTAGCACAGACTGTGTTTCTGAATGGGGCAGTCACTGTCACTGCGAACTAATGACAGGTCAAACTCTTTATTCTGGGAATTTTGGATCACAGACATTTTCAGCTGAGTAGTGGCGTGGCGAGGAAACTTTCATTTTGGTTTAGCTTAGTATGAAAAGCAAGGCCTATTTGTTCCATGGTAAAACTGACTTCAGAGACCTTAAATGGAACAGTCTTCTCTGCTTTGCATTTTATGGCCACAGGGGAGAAAAAAAAGGGCGTTGCTATGTTTGAATGAGCGCACTGGACAAGGAAGCTACCCTCAGAAATATAGAGGTCAAACCATGAGGTTAATATGTGAAAACAGCTATTTAAGAAAAAATAGGCTACTTTCACTGTTTTGAAAACATGGGTCATTGCAGCCATAATGACTCAAGAGTAAATTGAGAAATAGGCTACTGCTCATGCTCATGCTGCTCTTCCCTATATGCTGCTGCTGCTGTCCATCTCAGTTGCACTGATGGTGATTACTTCAAAAGGCTGACGCCACTGAATATATAAATAGGTTACATAAGGTTAAGACAAAATGTGAATTGTCTGCTTTTGGTTTAGATTATTCATGTTAAAACATGTCTCTCTAACATGTTCAATTGCTGCTCAGGTGCAAATGCATCACGTAGGCCTGCTTTAACACTTCAAAGTGTGAGAACACTGTGATCTGATCAAACCACACCACAAAGCTAGGCTACAAACCAACACCATATTTACTCAGGGGGATGTGGTGCTATTAAAGATGGTTATCATTTCAGTGTCAAAAGAAAAGAAAAGCACCATTGACTAAGGTAGTTTACAACCTTGTGGAGTGTTATAAAACGGTTAAGCGGCGTTCACACCGAACGCGATAGACGCGAATATAATCGCGCCAGACGCTTCCATCTCACCGCTTGGTCATTTTGGATCGTTCGCGTCCGTCGCGTCATTCGCGCTAGACGCTCCGCCCGTTCATTTGAAAACCGGAGATCTCAACCTGCTCTCTTTCCATGTCGATCGTGGCTGATATCACCACCGTTGCTGCACTGTACCTGCTGTAAACACTGGAAAACCACCCGCCGTCGTGTCTGAGTTCACTGTGTGTGTGTGTGTGTGTTTTTTTTTTGTTCACTCTGTGTAGAAGAGGCAGCGGTGCCACACACAGCTCATATACAATTAGCTTCTCCTTCATGTTGTTCTGAGTGTAAATAACCGTACAGAGAAGTGACGTCGTCGGCTTGAACTCATCGCTGATTGGATGTCACGGCGCGATGCCGCCTGAAAAGTTCAATATTTTCAACTTTTGATTCGCGCCGCTCCAGACGCGCCGCTCCAGACGCTTCATTCGCGCCGCGTCTCATCGCTCCAGACGCTCCATTCGCGCCGCCTCCGCCTGCATCGCGTGTCATCGCGCCAATTACATTGATTTTCAATGTAGAGTTGCCGCTCCATTCGCGTCTATCGCGTTCGGTGTGAACGCCGCTTTACACTTTCTGTTTGCTAATGTCATAGCTTACCTTGGATCAATGAGTTTCATTTTATGATTAAGTAGTTAGTATTGGCCTTACAGTTAACATTACTATTGAATTTAACTGGATCAGTGGGGTGTTAGCAGATAGTTGGACATCATGCAAACTGACTTTACTAACGTTAGACACTGTACATAAACAAACATTTAGTAGAAAGCAGCACGGACACATGATTGGTTTTGAACATGGACCTATCAAACGCCCTTACAGGCCTGTAGCAATCTGTTACTGGAAAAAATGAGCTAATTTACCCACCCGTCGAGGAAGTTAGCTAACTTACATAATGTCGATCGATGTTAATCTTGTCAACTAAACCCTGGGCTTATAATGCCATAACTCTCTTATTCACTATCCAACCACACACACACGGTCAAAAATGTGGCAGCAAACGAACACTACGACCTTTGTTTCAGCCTTTAAATGGATTAGCTCAATGCAAAGAGAAACAGCAGCAGCAGCAGCGGGAAGCTAGCGACAGCGTCGACCAGCGTACACAGACATTATGACGAAAAAACAAAACAAAAACAACACCAAAAACTGTTTTCCCCTCTGAAAATATAACTTAAATATAACCAGTCATTATTCTAACTCGCGCTGTTCGAGTAGTTGCTTCATATTTAGTAGGATACTTACTTTTGTCAGCTTGTAGTTTCTTCCCGTGTTTCCTGGAGCCGTCTCTGCAGCACTGACTGTATTTAAGTCTTGTGGGTGGGACTCATAGTTTCCATTTAAGGAACCCACCCATTCTTCTTATGAGCCCTGTCCGTCAGAGATGTGTCACACACTCGTGCCTTTTGACAACAGATAGACAAACACGCCATACGTTATCAATACACGCGGGCATTGATGACAGGGTGGAAAATGTGACAGCTACCGACTACGGGGTCTCACAAAAGGTCTGTTATTGATTTGACAGCTGACACGCCCACAACAAATACCTAGGCCTGCTGACTTGTCTATTTGGCCCCTAAGCTCCCCAAACTTGCCTGCCTATAATTAGCAACACGACACAGCCACATTTACCGGTGTCGTGCCAGGAGTTGATTTTTGCCAGAAACTGATTTCCGGTCCGCGGGAGCGCGCACGGTCTGTTAAAGTTGTGAAGCGCTGATTCTGTGGCGCTATGGCTGCTTTCATTAGGCTCAAACAGCGCCAGTATGCCACAGTTTATATCGATGATAAGTATTTGTGAGACAATAAAACATATTTTAACACATTTGGCAGTGATGAACGTTGGCTGTTCAGAATGTAGGCCAATCAAGCGTTTATGAAGCGATCATTGAATGATCCGATAATGACGATAGTGTGAGAAAGATCATCAAATGTT
This sequence comes from Trachurus trachurus, assembly GCF_905171665.1. Taxonomy (NCBI): domain Eukaryota; kingdom Metazoa; phylum Chordata; class Actinopteri; order Carangiformes; family Carangidae; genus Trachurus; species Trachurus trachurus. The sequence goes on from NC_139906.1 coordinate 15,357,836, forward strand.
GTTTTTTTTTTTTTTTTTTTTTTTTTTTTTTTTTTTTATCTCTGTTTATGTGTTTGATAGCCTCCTGTGTGTCCAGTAGCCTAATAGGCCTATTGTTGTTGGGTAGATGGTGATTTATATCTGGCTTGTATTTAGGCAAATAAAGATATTTTGAATCGAGATTGTTTATTTGTTTCTGCCTCAAAATGGCTTGATATCACTCAGCAAAGTAATACTGACAAGATTTGATGTCAACCAGTGCTTGAATAATGTGTAAAGGGCCATTACAATGTAAAAATCAGCATATTTCACCTGCCAGAAATTGATTTACGCCTCTGGCACTGTACAGAGATGAATATTTTTGCTCAAAATGACTTGATATCACTCAGCAGAGCAACATTTACAAGATTTGACCTCAACCAGTGCTTTTTACCACTTGAAAAACGCATAAAGGGCCATTACAATGTAAAAATCAGCCTATTTCACCTGCCAGAATTTGATTTACGCCTCTGTTACTGCACAGAGATGAATACTTTTGCTCAAAATTACTTGATATCACTCAGCAGAGTAACATTTACAAGATTTGACCCCAACCACTGCTTTTTACCACTTGAAAAAGGCATAAAGGGCCATTACAATGTAAAAATCAGGGTATTTCACCTGCCAGAATTTGATTTACGCCTCTGGTACTGCACAGAGATGAATACTTTTGCTCAAAATTACTTGATATCACTCAGCAGAGCAACATTTACAAGATTTGACCTCAACCAGTGCTTTTTACCACTTGAAAAAGGCATAAAGGGCCATTACAATGTAAAAATCAGGGTATTTCACCTGCCAGAATTTGATTTACGCCTCTGGTACTGCACAGAGATGAATACTTTTGCTCAAAATTACTTGTTATCACTCAGCAGAGCAACATTTACAAGATTTGACCTCAACCAGTGCTTTTTACCACTTGAAAAAGGCATAAAGGGCCATTACAATGTAAAAATCAGGGTATTTCACCTGCCAGAATTTGATTTACGCCTCTGTTACTGCACAGAGATGAATACTTTTGCTCAAAATTACTTGATATCACTCAGCAGAGTAACATTTACTAGATTTGACCCCAACCACTGCCTTTTACCACTTGAAAAAGGCATAAAGGGCAATTACAATGTAAAAATCAGGGTATTTCACCTGCCAGAATTTGATTTACGCCTCTGGTACTGCACAGAGATGAATACTTTTGCTCAAAATTACTTGATATCACTCAGCAGAGCAACATTTACAAGATTTGACCTCAACCAGTGCTTTTTACCACTTGAAAAAGGCATAAAGGGCCATTACAATGTAAAAATCAGGGTATTTCACCTGCCAGAATTTGATTTACGCCTCTGTTACTGCACAGAGATGAATAATTTTGCTCAAAATTACTTGATATCACTCAGCAGAGCAACATTTACAAGATTTGACCTCAACCAGTGCTTTTTACCACTTGAAAAAGGCATAAAGGGCCATTACAATGTAAAAATCAGGGTATTTCACCTGCCAGAATTTGATTTACGCCTCTGTTACTGCACAGAGATGAATACTTTTGCTCAAAATTACTTGATATCACTCAGCAGAGCAACATTTACAAGATTTGACCTCAACCAGTGCTTTTTACCACTTGAAAAAGGCATAAAGGGCCATTACAATGTAAAAATCAGGGTATTTCACCTGCCAGAATTTGATTTACGCCTCTGTTACTGCACAGAGATGAATACTTTTGCTCAAAATTACTTGATATCACTCAGCAGAGCAACATTTACAAGATTTGACCTCAACCAGTGCTTTTTACCACTTGAAAAAGGCATAAAGGGCCATTACAATGTAAAAATCAGCCTATTTCACCTGCCAGAATTTGATTTACGCCTCTGTTACTGCACAGAGATGAATACTTTTGCTCAAAATTACTTGATATCACTCAGCAGAGCAACATTTACAAGATTTGACCTCAACCAGTGCTTTTTACCACTTGAAAAACGCATAAAGGGCCATTACAATGTAAAAATCAGGGTATTTCACCTGCCAGAATTTGATTTACGCCTCTGGTACTGCACAGAGATGAATACTTTTGCTCAAAATTACTTGATATCACTCAGCAGAGTAACATTTACAAGATTTGACCCCAACCACTGCTTTTTACCACTTGAAAAAGGCATAAAGGGCCATTACAATGTAAAAATCAGGGTATTTCACCTGCCAGAATTTGATTTACGCCTCTGGTACTGCACAGAGATGAATACTTTTGCTCAAAATTACTTGATATCACTCAGCAGAGCAACATTTACAAGATTTGACCTCAACCAGTGCTTTTTACCACTTGAAAAAGGCATAAAGGGCCATTACAATGTAAAAATCAGGGTATTTCACCTGCCAGAATTTGATTTACGCCTCTGGTACTGCACAGAGATGAATACTTTTGCTCAAAATTACTTGATATCACTCAGCAGAGCAACATTTACAAGATTTGACCTCAACCAGTGCTTTTTACCACTTGAAAAAGGCATAAAGGGCCATTACAATGTAAAAATCAGGGTATTTCACCTGCCAGAATTTGATTTACGCCTCTGTTACTGCACAGAGATGAATAATTTTGCTCAAAATTACTTGATATCACTCAGCAGAGCAACATTTACAAGATTTGACCTCAACCAGTGCTTTTTACCACTTGAAAAAGGCATAAAGGGCCATTACAATGTAAAAATCAGGGTATTTCACCTGCCAGAATTTGATTTACGCCTCTGTTACTGCACAGAGATGAATACTTTTGCTCAAAATTACTTGATATCACTCAGCAGAGCAACATTTACAAGATTTGACCTCAACCAGTGCTTTTTACCACTTGAAAAAGGCATAAAGGGCCATTACAATGTAAAAATCAGGGTATTTCACCTGCCAGAATTTGATTTACGCCTCTGTTACTGCACAGAGATGAATACTTTTGCTCAAAATTACTTGATATCACTCAGCAGAGCAACATTTACAAGATTTGACCTCAACCAGTGCTTTTTACCACTTGAAAAAGGCATAAAGGGCCATTACAATGTAAAAATCAGGGTATTTCACCTGCCAGAATTTGATTTACGCCTCTGTTACTGCACAGAGATGAATAATTTTGCTCAAAATTACTTGATATCACTCAGCAGAGCAACATTTACAAGATTTGACCTCAACCAGTGCTTTTTACCACTTGAAAAAGGCATAAAGGGCCATTACAATGTAAAAATCAGGGTATTTCACCTGCCAGAATTTGATTTACGCCTCTGTTACTGCACAGAGATGAATAATTTTGCTCAAAATTACTTGATATCACTCAGCAGAGCAACATTTACAAGATTTGACCTCAACCAGTGCTTTTTACCACTTGAAAAAGGCATAAAGGGCCATTACAATGTAAAAATCAGCCTATTTCACCTGCCAGAATTTGATTTACGCCTCTGTTACTGCACAGAGATGAATACTTTTGCTCAAAATTACTTGATATCACTCAGCAGAGCAACATTTACAAGATTTGACCTCAACCAGTGCTTTTTACCACTTGAAAAATGCATAAAGGGCCATTACAATGTAAAAATCAGGGTATTTCACCTGCCAGAATTTGATTTACGCCTCTGGTACTGCACAGAGATGAATACTTTTGCTCAAAATTACTTGATATCACTCAGCAGAGCAACATTTACAAGATTTGACCTCAACCAGTGCTTTTTACCACTTGAAAAAGGCATAAAGGGCCATTACAATGTAAAAATCAGGGTATTTCACCTGCCAGAATTTGATTTACGCCTCTGGTACTGCACAGAGATGAATAATTTTGCTCAAAATTACTTGATATCACTCAGCAGAGCAACATTTACAAGATTTGACCTCAACCAGTGCTTTTTACCACTTGAAAAAGGCATAAAGGGCCATTACAATGTAAAAAATCAGGGTATTTCACCTGCCAGAATTTGATTTACGCCTCTGTTACTGCACAGAGATGAATAATTTTGCTCAAAATTACTTGATATCACTCAGCAGAGCAACATTTACAAGATTTGACCTCAACCAGTGCTTTTTACCACTTGAAAAACGCATAAAGGGCCATTACAATGTAAAAATCAGGGTATTTCACCTGCCAGAAATTGATTTACGCCTCTGGTACTGCACAGAGATGAATACTTTTGCTCAAAATTACTTGATATCACTCAGCAGAGTAATACTGATGACATTTGATGTCAACCAGTGCTTGAATAATGTGTAAAGGGCCATATGTAAAAATCAGGATATTTCCCCTACCTAAAATAGCTGTTTCAATTGTGTGCGCCTAATACGCAATATGCGTAAAGTAGCGCACCATTACGCACGGTTGAATAAGACGACAATCTGGACGCTACAGCTTGGAGTATTTCTTTGGAGTCGACAACATGGATCCCGTTGTTTTTAACAACATCAGGTCTTTCCTGTGTGATGGAACCCTCCCTCCTGCATTCACTAAGGTCCAACTCAACAATTTCCGTCGAAAGACAAAAAATTACGAGTTGCAAGGTGAGCTGGATCATCTGGGGCACGCGTTGGGTCGTCATAGACTTAGGCCTACAGGCTAAAAAAAAAAAAAATCCATCTTGTCTGTCTTTTGCGTCGTTTTAAATTTTTATTTATTTATTTCAAACGTGAATAATTGCCCGTCTGAGTGTGAATGTGTGTATCTTAATTGACCCTTGGATCAATAAAGTTTTATTGATTGGTTGATTGATTGATAGCCTACGTAGCACGTGGAAAATCATGTTAAAGTATTCGAAATCTAGGTTTCCAAGTAAGAGTATCTCTCTTCTGTGGTTATGTTCAGGATATGTTTGTTTCATAGTTAGTTTTGTTGTCAATTAACACTACCTACTGTTATTAACTAAAACACACCAAGCCAAACATGGTGATAACAGCAGCAATTATTATATTATAACTTCTTTATCTGGACTTTCTCACTAATTACTTAAATATTAAAAGGCTGGGAGATAAGTAGGGCATATCCAAATATAAATAAATATATTTACTGTATTTGATCACAATTAATCAATAATTTGGTTTTCTTTTTATAGATGGTACCTTGTACTATGTGAGGCATAAGGGCCAGCCTAATTCCACCAGAGCTAAAGTTATTTGTGGACAAGAGGAAGCCAACAATGTCTTCGTAGATTTTCATGCCAGCAGCCATGGTGCACACGGTGGGCAAAAAAAAACGAGAGAGGCCATCTCTCTGCGGTTTTACTGGCCTGGAATGTCTGAGGACATCCATCAGTGGGTCAGTATGAGCATATGCTTGCCTTTCCAATAGTCTGTGGTGGTTTTATATTATGCTCTTTCCTTGACATTTTTCATCCTTCACACCTCGTACGTAACACACACAGATGGATAAAAGGAGAGTAATTTTTTTCATGTTTTTGTTGGTTTGACTTTATAATGTTAGGTTGCCCAGTGTCCTGAATGCCAGGCCAATAGTGTGGTGTTAAAGCAGGAAGTAGAATACCAATCCATTAAAGTAAGTAAAAAATTTAATCTTAATATCATCATCTTCTTTTAGAATAAAAAAAGTTAATAGGTGAAAATAAACATTTGCTGGAAATATGATAGGCATCTAATGAGTTATATGTTATGGGTTGCAGGTCACTGCACCATTTGAACTCGTTGGTATGGATCTTATTGGGAAACTGAGAACCACAGTCACTGGAAATCAGTACATATGTGTGCTTATTGACTACCTGACTAAGTGGCCCCAGGCTTATGCAATCAAATCCAAGACTGCACAGGAGGTCAGTCAGTGCATACTAAAGTTCTTTTACCAGTTTGAAGCACCCAAAAGGATCTTGACAGACCAGGGCCGGGAGTTTGTCAATGAAGTATGTATGCAAAACTAAAAACATCTATCATTCACAAAAATTGCTAACTAATTCTGTAAGGCTTACAAAACTCTGACTCTTTTAGTCACATGTTATTCCATCTATGTCTATCTTTATTTTGCTGTCTTTATGTATTTGTAAAATAGATCAACACCAACGTGTGCAAACTACTGGGCATCAAAAGAAGCCTTTGCGCCCCATATCATCCGCAGACAAATGGACTGGTGGAGAGGATGAATGGAACGATCCAGAGGTATATCTATTTTAACATTATCACTATGGTATATGTCTTCTTATTTAAAAAATATGTCGTAATTTCTCTTTTTTGTAGGGCACTGGCCAAACTGGTGCATGACAGGCCAGACATGTGGGACCAGCATTTAGATGCGGTGATGTTTGGCCTGCGAACCAAGCGGCAAGTTACCACGAAGTTCTCACCCTTCTATTTGATGTTCGGGAGAGAGGCGAGGTATCCCTCTGAAATCCCAGAGGAGTACACGGTAAGATGCATTGTGTATGTTGAAAAAACTATTTCGTAGAAATAGATTAAACTTACAACAATGTAGTGCTTTAACAGGGATTTTATTGAATTGTTCTTTAATTTGATTTTGAAATCATTCAAAAGGTGGATAGCAGTGTGGAGGACAACCTCTCTGTTGAGGAAGTAACGGAAAATGTCCTCAAACTGGATGATGCGCTTCAAAGTGCCATCCAAAACATAAAGGACAACCCCAAACCAAAGAAGGGGAAAAAAAATGCTGCTGACCTTCAGGTGGGAATGAAGGTGTTACGAAAAAATGTTAGGAGTCAGCAGAGGAAAGGAGGGAAATTGGAGGCAAATTATCTTGGGCCCTTCACCATTGCATCGATCACTGGCAAAAGTGTGGATCTGGTAGACCCACATGGGATCACTATCCCCAAAATAAATGTGGATCACCTTGTCCCTTATACTGAGGGGAAAAAAAGAGTTCCACACAAACTGTCCACTGGCCCGCCCAACACCTCAAGTCATGCTCCGCCTGCTGCAGCATCCTCCACCGGTCCCCCAGCTGCACCAGCCTCCTCCTCCGGTCTGCCTGCTGCACCAGCCTCCTCTGGTCCTCCTGCTACACCAGCTGCAGCATCCTCCACCGGTCCCCCAGCTGCACCAGCCTCCTCCACCGGTCCCCCAGCTGCACCAGCCTCCTCCTCCGGTCTGCCTGCTGCACCAGCCTCCTCTGGTCCTCCTGCTACACCAGCTGCAGCATCCTCCACCGGTCCCCCAGCTGCACCAGCCTCCTCCACCGGTCCCCCAGCTGCACCAGCCTCCTCCTCCGGTCTGCCTGCTGCACCAGCCTCCTCTGGTCCTCCTGCTACACCAGCTGCAGCATCCTCCACCGGTCCCCCAGCTGCACCAGCCTCCTCCTCCGGTCTGCCTGCTGCACCAGCCTCCTCTGGTCCTCCTGCTGCACCAGCTGCAGCATCCTCCACCGGTCCGCCTGCTGCACCAGCCTCCTCTGGTCCTCCTGCTGCACCAGCTGCAGCATCCTCCACCGGTCCGCCTGCTGCACCAGCCTCCTCTGGTCCTCCTGCTGCACCAGCTGCAGCATCCTCCACCGGTCCGCCTGCTGCACCAGCCTCCTCCGGTCTGCCTGCTGCACCAGCCTCCTCTGGTCCTCCTGCTGCACCAGCTGCAGCATCCTCCACCGGTCCGCCTGCTGCACCAGCCTCCTCCGGTCTGCCTGCTGCACCAGCCTCCTCTGGCCCTCCTGCTGCACCAGCTGCAGCATCCTCCACCGGTCCGCCTGCTGCACCAGCCTCCTCTGGTCCTCCTGCTGCACCAGCTGCAGCATCCTCCACCGGTCCGCCTGCTGCACCAGCCTCCTCTGGTCCTCCTGCTGCACCAGCTGCAGCATCCTCCACCGGTCCCCCTGCTGCACCAGCCTCCTCTGGTCCTCCTGCTGCACCAGCTGCAGCATCCTCCACCGGTCCGCCTGCTGCACCAGCCTCCTCTGGTCCTCCTGCTGCACCAGCTGCAGCATCCTCCACCGGTCCGCCTGCTGCACCAGCCTCCTCTGGTCCTCCTGCTGCACCAGCTGCAGCATCCTCCACCGGTCCGCCTGCTGCACCAGCCTCCTCCGGTCTGCCTGCTGCACCAGCCTCCTCTGGCCCTCCTGCTGCACCAGCTGCAGCATCCTCCACCGGTCCGCCTGCTGCACCAGCCTCCTCTGGTCCTCCTGCTGCACCAGCTGCAGCATCCTCCACCGGTCCGCCTGCTGCACCAGCCTCCTCTGGTCCTCCTGCTGCACCAGCTGCAGCATCCTCCACCGGTCCCCCTGCTGCACCAGCCTCCTCTGGTCCTCCTGCTGCACCAGCTGCAGCATCCTCCACCGGTCCGCCTGCTGCACCAGCCTCCTCTGGTCCTCCTGCTGCACCAGCTGCAGCATCCTCCACCGGTCCGCCTGCTGCACCAGCCTCCTCTGGTCCTCCTGCTGCACCAGCTGCAGCATCCTCCACCGGTCCGCCTGCTGCACCAGCCTCCTCCGGTCTGCCTGCTGCACCAGCTGCAGCATCCTCCACCGGTCCCCCAGCTACACCAGCTGCAGCATCCTCCACCGGTCCGCCTGCTGCACCAGCCTCCTCCGGTCTGCCTGCTGCACCAGCCTCCTCGTCCGGTCCGCCTGCTCCACCAGCATCCTCCACCGGTCCACCTGCTGCACCAGCATCCTCCGGTCCGCCTGCTGCAGCTTCCTCCTCTGGTCCGCCAACAACCTCATCCAGTGATGGGCGAAGGACCACTGCCCTTTCAGGTTATAAACACCTCCCCTACATGTACAAACTCCACAGTGGACATCCCTGTCAGTAAGCATATGTTTTCTCACGGATAGATGGATGGATGGATAGATAGATGGATAGGAAGGATACATTTAGTCCAAAAGGCTATTGAAAGCAAACCCTAAAGCTATTATATCTCAAATTTATTTTGGAGATCAAATAAATATGTCCTGACAGAATTCCATTAGTACAACTTTAAATTTCTCTTTTCCAGATGTGAGAGATGCATGGGGGGGGAAAAGACCATATGTCCTGCTCTCCAAAGTGGGCCCGTACAAGATATTTTATAGTGACATCTATAACACGGGTCCTCAAATGGAGTTTGAAAGTGAGGTGAGTTTTTAACACTCTTTTCCTTTACATTGTTTTCCCTATTGTAAATACTTTCAGGTAGACACACACATCTCCTATCTTTTTTATATTTTGCCCTGCAAAAAGGGGTTTAACCTTTCGTTTTTAAATTACAGGTTATAAATGCATATCTCACAAGACTTGTGGGAAAATACAACCAAAACAACACCACGAGGGCATTCGCAGTGGACACGTTTGAAATGACGAGGATTTGGGAGGGGAAGAAGCCCAAAATTAAGGTAATAGAATATATTCTATCATGTTTTTTTACTAATCAATACAGCACAATATAAAAATATCACAAGACATATGTATTATCTTATGTTACAGATCGTCCCACAGCTTTACGAATTGATCATGGGCGTGGTCAATCAGGCCCATCACTGGATGCTGGTGGTAACTTCCCAACACAATTTGTGTGTGTGTGTGTGTGTGTGTGTTTGTGTGTGTGTGTGTGTGTGTGTGTGTGTGTGTGTGTGTGTGTGTGTGTGTGTGTGTGTGTGTGTGTGTGTGTGTGTGTGTGTGTGTGTGTGTGTGTGTGTGTGTGTGTGTGTGTGTTGTTACGGCATATTTATAGAATTTGTATCTTGTAGGTGATCTTACCGGCAAAAAAGAAGACAATGTTTCTGGACCCACTGGGTGAAAAGAAAAGGGCTGTCAACCAGTGTAAGGATGTCACAAGGTAATATATTAATCATTCTTTTATGTTGACATAGCTATTGTATTTGCTTAAATCTGTCATTTCAAATAATTTCTATTTCTGCTGTTAGATCGTTCATGAGACAGAGGGGGTTAAATCCTTCGAGGTGGGCGTGTGAAACGACGACCCACTCGATCCAGCAAGATGCCACGTCTTGTGGGGCTTTTGCTTTGAAGGTATATTATAACATAACATGAACATTATTCATCATTGCTCTGAACCTTGCTTAACTGTTTGTTGTAACACACAAACATGTTTGATAAATATGGACAATGGCATTATATTATTTGATATGTAAGAGATGTGTAAGATATTGATATGTAGGAGAAATTAAGTAAAATAGTATGGTATTTAGGGATTTCACTGTTATGTGTTACTTACACACTTGGATGGTCAAATAACACTTTTGTCTGGCTAATGTTCATTTTCATAATACATAAATACATTGTGACATCTATTATTCACAGTTTGCTGAATGCATCTTGGATGGGTTGCCTCTGGTGTTCGACACTTCACCACCCAGTGTCAACACCATAAGGGAGGAGATAGCTGTCTCTCTTATCATGAATACAGGTGTGTGTGTGGGGGGGGTGGGGGTAGGGGGGTCAATCTCCTTTTCTAATTATGATATACCATAACTCTGACAAACATAACTGACTGGCCCTTGTTCTTTGTATTGCAAGATGACCTAAAAGACCTCTGTCATATTTGTGGGGAGCAAACAGGAGACACTTTGTGGGTAAGTGTTTTACCCGTCCTTCCTAAATTTGCCTTTGATTAATAAAACAAACAAGTATCACAAATTCCTAACAATGTAATAATCACTCACATTCTTTTTTAGATCGGGTGTGACATGTGTCCACGGTGGTACCATAAAAGCTGTGCGAAGTACCCCAAAAAGGGAAGGAGGTCATATGTGTGTGAAGCATGCCAGTAGTGTGTGTGTGTGTGTGTGTGTGTGTGTGCATGCATGGGAGAGTGCATGGTAGTGTGCATGGGAGAGTGCATGGTAGTGTGGATGGGAGAGTGCATGGTAGTGTGCATGGTAGTGCGGATGGGAGAGTGCATGGTCTGTCTGTCTATGTCATTCAGTCAGTTGTTTGGACTGTCTGACTGTTCAAAATAAATCCTTTTTCTCAAAACTTGTTAATCCAATGATTATTTATAACAAGTGCACACAGGTTACATCATGTTCATATTACAGTAAGATGTCAAACGAGTTCTTGTCATTGTGATGATTATGTTTCATTACAGGGTAAAATATTTAAACTTTGCTTAGTGATATAAATTAATTGAGAGCTAAAATATTCATCTCTGTGCAGTAGCGAGGTGTAAATCAATTTCTGGCAGGTGAAATACCCTGATTTTTACATTGTAATGACCCTTTACACATTATTTAAGCACTGGTTGACATCAAATGTCATCAGTATTACTCTGCTGAGTGATATCAAGTAATTTTGAGCAAAAGTATTCATCTCTGTGCAGTAACAGAGGCGTAAATCAAATTCTGGCAGGTGAAATAGGCTGATTTTTACATTGTAATGGCCCTTTATGCCTTTTTCAAGTGGTAAAAAGCACTGGTTGAGGTCAAATCTTGTAAATGTTGCTCTGCTGAGTGATATCAAGTAATTTTGAGCAAAAGTATTCATCTCTGTGCAGTAACAGAGGCGTAAATCAAATTCTGGCAGGTGAAATACCCTGATTTTTACATTGTAATGGCCCTTTATGCGTTTTTCAAGTGGTAAAAAGCACTGGTTGAGGTCAAATCTTGTAAATGTTGCTCTGCTGAGTGATATCAAGTAATTTTGAGCAAAATTATTCATCTCTGTGCAGTAACAGAGGCGTAAATCAAATTCTGGCAGGTGAAATACCCTGATTTTTTACATTGTAATGGCCCTTTATGCCTTTTTCAAGTGGTAAAAAGCACTGGTTGAGGTCAAATCTTGTAAATGTTGCTCTGCTGAGTGATATCAAGTAATTTTGAGCAAAATTATTCATCTCTGTGCAGTACCAGAGGCGTAAATCAAATTCTGGCAGGTGAAATACCCTGATTTTTACATTGTAATGGCCCTTTATGCCTTTTTCAAGTGGTAAAAAGCACTGGTTGAGGTCAAATCTTGTAAATGTTGCTCTGCTGAGTGATATCAAGTAATTTTGAGCAAAAGTATTCATCTCTGTGCAGTACCAGAGGCGTAAATCAAATTCTGGCAGGTGAAATACCCTGATTTTTACATTGTAATGGCCCTTTATGCCTTTTTCAAGTGGTAAAAAGCAGTGGTTGGGGTCAAATCTTGTAAATGTTACTCTGCTGAGTGATATCAAGTAATTTTGAGCAAAAGTATTCATCTCTGTGCAGTACCAGAGGCGTAAATCAAATTCTGGCAGGTGAAATACCCTGATTTTTACATTGTAATGGCCCTTTATGCGTTTTTCAAGTGGTAAAAAGCACTGGTTGAGGTCAAATCTTGTAAATGTTGCTCTGCTGAGTGATATCAAGTAATTTTGAGCAAAAGTATTCATCTCTGTGCAGTAACAGAGGCGTAAATCAAATTCTGGCAGGTGAAATAGGCTGATTTTTACATTGTAATGGCCCTTTATGCCTTTTTCAAGTGGTAAAAAGCACTGGTTGAGGTCAAATCTTGTAAATGTTGCTCTGCTGAGTGATATCAAGTAATTTTGAGCAAAAGTATTCATCTCTGTGCAGTAACAGAGGCGTAAATCAAATTCTGGCAGGTGAAATACCCTGATTTTTACATTGTAATGGCCCTTTATGCCTTTTTCAAGTGGTAAAAAGCACTGGTTGAGGTCAAATCTTGTAAATGTTGCTCTGCTGAGTGATATCAAGTAATTTTGAGCAAAAGTATTCATCTCTGTGCAGTAACAGAGGCGTAAATCAAATTCTGGCAGGTGAAATACCCTGATTTTTACATTGTAATGGCCCTTTATGCCTTTTTCAAGTGGTAAAAAGCACTGGTTGAGGTCAAATCTTGTAAATGTTGCTCTGCTGAGTGATATCAAGTAATTTTGAGCAAAAGTATTCATCTCTGTGCAGTAACAGAGGCGTAAATCAAATTCTGGCAGGTGAAATACCCTGATTTTTACATTGTAATGGCCCTTTATGCCTTTTTCAAGTGGTAAAAAGCACTGGTTGAGGTCAAATCTTGTAAATGTTGCTCTGCTGAGTGATATCAAGTAATTTTGAGCAAAATTATTCATCTCTGTGCAGTAACAGAGGCGTAAATCAAATTCTGGCAGGTGAAATACCCTGATTTTTACATTGTAATGGCCCTTTATGCCTTTTTCAAGTGGTAAAAAGCACTGGTTGAGGTCAAATCTTGTAAATGTTGCTCTGCTGAGTGATATCAAGTAATTTTGAGCAAAAGTATTCATCTCTGTGCAGTACCAGAGGCGTAAATCAAATTCTGGCAGGTGAAATACCCTGATTTTTACATTGTAATTGCCCTTTATGCCTTTTTCAAGTGGTAAAAGGCAGTGGTTGGGGTCAAATCTAGTAAATGTTACTCTGCTGAGTGATATCAAGTAATTTTGAGCAAAAGTATTCATCTCTGTGCAGTAACAGAGGCGTAAATCAAATTCTGGCAGGTGAAATACCCTGATTTTTACATTGTAATGGCCCTTTATGCCTTTTTCAAGTGGTAAAAAGCACTGGTTGAGGTCAAATCTTGTAAATGTTGCTCTGCTGAGTGATATCAAGTAATTTTGAGCAAAAGTATTCATCTCTGTGCAGTACCAGAGGCGTAAATCAAATTCTGGCAGGTGAAATACCCTGATTTTTACATTGTAATGGCCCTTTATGCCTTTTTCAAGTGGTAAAAAGCACTGGTTGAGGTCAAATCTTGTAAATGTTGCTCTGCTGAGTGATATCAAGTAATTTTGAGCAAAAGTATTCATCTCTGTGCAGTACCAGAGGCGTAAATCAAATTCTGGCAGGTGAAATACCCTGATTTTTACATTGTAATGGCCCTTTATGCCTTTTTCAAGTGGTAAAAAGCAGTGGTTGGGGTCAAATCTTGTAAATGTTACTCTGCTGAGTGATATCAAGTAATTTTGAGCAAAAGTATTCATCTCTGTGCAGTAACAGAGGCGTAAATCAAATTCTGGCAGGTGAAATAGGCTGATTTTTACATTGTAATGGCCCTTTATGCGTTTTTCAAGTGGTAAAAAGCACTGGTTGAGGTCAAATCTTGTAAATGTTGCTCTGCTGAGTGATATCAAGTCATTTTGAGCAAAAATATTCATCTCTGTACAGTGCCAGAGGCGTAAATCAATTTCTGGCAGGTGAAATATGCTGATTTTTACATTGTAATGGCCCTTTACACATTATTCAAGCACTGGTTGACATCAAATCTTGTCAGTATTACTTTGCTGAGTGATATCAAGCCATTTTGAGGCAGAAACAAATAAACAATCTCGATTCAAAATATCTTTATTTGCCTAAATACAAGCCAGATATAAATCACCATCTACCCAACAACAATAGGCCTATTAGGCTACTGGACACACAGGAGGCTATCAAACACATAAACAGAGATAAAAAAAAAAAAAAAAAAAAAAAAAAAAAAAAAAACATTTGATGATCTTTCTCACACTATCGTCATTATCGGATCATTCAATGATCGCTTCATAAACGCTTGATTGGCCTACATTCTGAACAGCCAACGTTCATCACTGCCAAATGTGTTAAAATATGTTTTATTGTCTCACAAATACTTATCATCGATATAAACTGTGGCATACTGGCGCTGTTTGAGCCTAATGAAAGCAGCCATAGCGCCACAGAATCAGCGCTTCACAACTTTAACAGACCGTGCGCGCTCCCGCGGACCGGAAATCAGTTTCTGGCAAAAATCAACTTCTGGCACGACACCGGAACCAGTAGGCTAGTCTATTATACCAGGATAGCCTATCTGTAGCTATTATTATTACTTTAACATTTTTACGATATTTTCAGTGACAATCAAAGTGACTATAATAGCCTTAAGACAAGCCTAAAGAAAATTTAAATAAAATGAAAAGTAGTCCAAATTGCGATTGATGTGACTGTAAAGTAATTCAACATTTATAAATATGTTTACATTTTCAGTGACAAGTGATTTAAAAAAGTAAGAAAGGCTTAAAGAAAATTTAAATAAAATAAAAAGTTCTCCAAATTGTGATTGATGTCTCTGTAGCTACTGTGATGATGGTCACTTGCAGGGATGGTATTTTTTACCGTCTCCACCACGTCACTGATCCCACTTTTACGAGAAGTGGGTTACACACATCGATTATGTCAAGAATGTCGCAACTATCCTGTGTGTGTGTGTGCGTGTGCGTGAGGGGCATTTATCACTAGAGGGAGCCATTTAAAAGCTTTCTCCATTGCTACCCATGGATGTATTGCTACCTCCAGGTCAGGTTTGAGGCCTGGACACTGATTTGTAGTGGTTGATTTATTCAATTAATTTGTGTTTTCTGATGATAATTACTTTAAATCACTATTCAGATTTTTGAGAGAGACATCTTTCAGACGACCTTACATTATTGATAATGTTTAGGATTCAAATAGCCTACCGGTAGTCAAGGCATTGGGAAACTCAAGCATTTGTCAGTTAAGTGCAACTACTCACCTCTGTAGCTAAATAAACAAAACACCCATCTATAACACCAACACCCCACCCCCTTCTCTATAGGCTAATAAACACACTTTTCAAAACAGACAAAACAATATATTATTAATGATAAAGGCTAGGAGGTCGTATATCATCCTAACGCTCAGAGGTAGTAGCCTGATGAATCGGTTTAATTTAACAAGTAATGTGGTAGCCTCTACAATATTTATTGTGGTAAAGCTGAGATATTGAGTTGAACCATTTGTCTCATCCAGTTGGCTAACAATGAATATTCATGAAAACTGGGACGCTGATTGGCCCGCGTCCTCGGTGACGCAGACTCGTCCTCATTACATATTCAAAGAGCCTCTTAGGGGCCGCTGCAATAAAGGCAGATAGCGGACCATGGGGAGCAGGGGAAAAGTTTTTATACTGACATGTCAGCGCAATGACTTTTGAGAAACATCTATCAGGGACGAGGCTCCCGGCGTGAGGAGGACAGGGCTCTTTACGGGAAGAGAGAAGGAGCTCTTGCCATCTGCCGGGCTACGGGAACAGAAAAGCAAGACGGCTAAAGAGTTGAGACCAGTCCAAGAATCAGCGGTGGAAAATCCAGTTTAGCCATTTAATTTGAAAGATGAGCTTGTTGTCTGCCATAGACACGAGTGCCTCCGTGTACCAGCCCGCGCAACTTCTCAACTGGGTCTATCTCTCCTTACAAGACCCCCACCAGACTAGCGCTTTTGACGCGTTCAGACCAGAACCTAACTCTTCCCACCCGGATCTCAGCTTCAGCAAGACTCCCGGAGCGGCGGACTTGAGCTCTTCCCTGAACTCCAACTATCTCAACAACTTTTTTCAGCTGCAGCGAAATGAGGTGAAAGATAAAACATGCCACACACACTCACACATGTCTGGGATGTTTCACTTTGTGACATTATATGGTTGAAGTTACCATAGCCTAATGAGAAACAGGCTGGGTTGATTTGTTGACTGTCTTGAACAGCAAATGTTTTAGCATGTACAGCATGGGCTATTCTGGTAGGATATACATAACCGCCATGACATCTCTAATATGGAAAATACTTTTAAATAGTCTTGTTAAAACAGCATTTTAGAGTTTTGACTATTAGAATACAGTTGGTAAAACTCTTTCTGAACAATAAAGGCCTATCACAGCATTTAATAGGTTAAGTATCATACTTTATACAACACAAGAGGGATTTAGTCTTTTCTAAATATCACTTTTAAAACTATGAACCCACAGAAACACTGCAAGAATATAATTATTCCACAGGAGTTAGTAAGTTTTTTGTGTCACACTGTTATAACTTATTTCTCATATCAGATGCACTCCAGGTATGGGAATATTGAAGAGTTGACAAAAATTGAAATATCATTTGGGTAAACTTATAAACAAGTTAGTGGCTCTACAAAGTTAAATAGTTAAATATCACAACATGCTTTTCTAAAAATAGACAATTCAGTTTCCTTTCCCTATAATGTTATCCAATGATCTAGGGGACATTAGTCTGTTTATGACATACCAGTAAATTATGGTTCTAATTAAGGGTGAAGCTGCAGTGCAAAAATATGTTATGATCATACTGTACAGTATGCCTATGATCAGAGAGGTAAAAGTGGACAGACGGAAAGAGATTCCCCTGCACGCCTCTGCCTGGAGAGAGTGGGCCACTGCAGCCTCTTGCTGAGGTCTGCTGTCTCTGATGCCTTCAAATAGACCAGGTTGTGCAAACAAAGTCAATCCTTGTTTACATATAGTCTATTTTTGTAGCTCAGTGTAATTTTAGGGACAAACATGCTGATAATGTATGCGGGGGTGCAAACCTGATACTGCAGAACCATACTGTGCAAAATGCACCCCACAACCGCACCCACTCACTTGGATATACATGTGGTGCACACAGAAAAATAATCACACACTGTGGGTAAGATGGTAGTGTAAAGAGTATACAGCAAGGTTCCCAGTGTGTTTATTACGCTACAGATGAGCCCTTTAGATCTATGTCCCCTCTAGTGCTAAAAAACACTACTAGTGGATGGATGGTGTGCTCACTGTATAGTGCCAGTGGCCATTATTATGATGGTAACCATAGAGGCATTTTGAAGTCATTTAACATGAAACAGTTCTCTGAAAACTGGGTGTTCACATTATACATTACATGCAATTGTGTAATGTCATTCAATCCACATGAGTCTGAAGTGTTTCAAAGTGAGGGAACACACATACAGTCTGGAAACAGTTTAAGGGGTGGGAGGGGGGCGCATTTTGCAACTTATTATACCGGGTTAGCCAAGTAAAATAAACCACTGCAGGGATTTGATGGTGAGATGAGTAATGCAAAAATGTGGTTGTTTTTGCAGAAAAGAATCACACAACAGTCAAGCCTCAGTGCAACAGTGATAAATCAATTAATTTGCTGTTGATCGGAGCGCAATTACCACAGTCACATCTGCTGACAGCTGCTTCGTTTACATGTTTGTTACTTTTCTCCCTCATTATAGTTCTAGGTTACAGAGACAAATACTTCAATGTGACTTTTAAATATTTATAACCGATGTGGATTAATCTAACCCTACGGCAGTTTCCTGTGGAACGCATTCTCAGTCACCTTTTAAAGTTTCCACCAGACACCACAACTCTGGTTTAAACATATCAGTGTGTTGATTGCTCCCTGCAGTGTGACACCTCATCCCCAGACCTGTGAAAACAGTCACTGCTCCGCTGCAGTTACCCGACCCCCCCCCCCCCTAACTTGGACACACAAGTGACTGGTAATGATACCAGTTTAGTCCTCATTGTGTTGGCCAACACATACATACATATCCATTGCCACACAGCCTCCTGCTGAGTTGGTCAGTCTGTCACTCGCTCACTCCCTCACTCACTCCCCAGCACACAAAATAAACAAACAGTCTCACCCCACCATTAGCAGATGTGTGTGAAATCTGTTTCCTCTGGCCTGACAGTAGGAGATCTCTGGCCAAAACTGAAGAAATGCGAGGAGCATAAACTGAGCAAAGTTTCCTGTTTTATATTTGTTCAAATAATTCAACAATCTGCACTAAGACTTAAGTTTAGCTAACACACAAACATGTACATTTCCGGGCCAGGAGCCGTAATATATAACACAGTAATACACAGAGCTAAAACACATGGCAGATGGAAAACTTGAGAAGCTACAGAGCTGTAATGCTTGATTTACGGTGACTACATGTAATAAATGAACACGAGTCTTGAAGCTGGAGCCGGTTAGCAAGACAATCTCACAGCCTGCAGATAAAGCTCTGGCTTGCCGTGCTGACCAGGTTGCCAAGTCTAAGGTTTCTGTGCTGTGCAACATTAAACATCAGCAGGAACATTATTTCCCAGACACAAACCTGTGACCAAAAGAAAAGGCCTGACTACTATCTGTGAATTTCATCACACAGTTTTATCAAATCTAAAGGCAGATGATTGGTTTGACTTGTTTAGTTAGCAACATTAAATAAGCAGCAGTCAAAAGTCGATTCCTGTCTGTT
The DNA here is from genome assembly GCF_905171665.1 of Trachurus trachurus. Lineage (NCBI taxonomy): Eukaryota > Metazoa > Chordata > Actinopteri > Carangiformes > Carangidae > Trachurus > Trachurus trachurus. The sequence continues at coordinate 15,376,735 of NC_139906.1, forward strand.
GTTTCTGGATTGTATTTGAACAGAGGAAGATGTGAATGAGAGGGGAAACTGCAGGCAATGCTTTCCCTGTTATTAATATTCAGAGGGCATCTTGCATGAATTCACTGGGGCCTGTGGCATGCAACACTGTGTTCTGTGGCTCCGATCAGACTACAAACACACTGACCATGGCTAGTTTACCGCCAACAGCGCATGGTGACATTGCTGATGTTCCACAGGCTGACGAGGGAACATGCCTCCCATCTTGTTTACAATGAGTCATCCTCTCAAAGTCCCGTCTTTCTCTGTGGACATGCTCAGTACTTTTCCAGCTCATGAGCGCCGCTGGGCCTCACGCCAGATGTTCTGAATTTAATGAGAGAAATGATTTCGGAGTTTTTTTTTTGTACTTCATTTCTTTTGCACAACAGAAAATAGGTCATAGTGCATGCAAAGGAAATTGATGATTAATCTCAGTATTATTACACCTCCAAACCATCTTGTATATGATGATGCTGTCCACAATAATATATATCAACATAGACTCTGACTGATACAGTATATCCATCCATCCACTACTGCTTATAAGTCACAGTAGGGGTGCTGGAGCCAATGACATAGGAAGAGGGCAAGGTGCACTCTGGGCAGGTCACTTAGTTCATGATTGATACATGATGTTGGATAAACTTAAGAATTAGAACCTGCAGAATTATGTGTTGAAATATAACCATGTGTGGTATTATTTCAATTTGACCACATCTGGTATTATTCCCATTTTACAGGCCTTAAACAACAACGTATATAAGAATGTGTCACCCTATGGCTCCCTGAACAACATTGTGGATGGACTCAACTCCCTGACGGACCATTTCTCAGACCTTTCCCTTTCTTCAGAGCCGAGAAAACCCAACAAAAGACCCCCACCCAACTACTTGTGCCACCTGTGCTTCAACAAGGGCCACTACATCAAAGACTGCCCTCAGGTGAGACTTATAACACACATGCATTACATAATCTAAGCTTCAGATGACACAAATTGCAATTAAAATCACAAAATGACCCTCATGTGGGAATACCTTCATTTCACTGTTTAGTTACCAGTCTCATATTTTGCTTTGCAAAAACTATGTGACTTTCATACAAGCCAATGATGGCACTAAATGTTGTGTTTGCTCCAGCCAATGCCTCCCTGTCTTTCTCTCCTTCTCTCACTCTTTGGCTCTGGTCTGACCTACTTGTTAAACAGGCTGGCCTCTGTCTTCTGTAGTCATGTGTGTGAGTGTGTGTATGTGTGTGCTTGTGTGCATCTTAACTGCCGCAGCATTACACTGTGTGAAACCATCTATCCATCTAACCATGATAAATAAACTTGTTGGGCTAGTCCAAGAGTCAAAGGTGAAACTGTCTGTCTAGGGTCATCATGTTAACTGTGTGATCTTGCTTCCAAGAAGAAAAAAACAAAACATGAATCAACATTACAGCAGCCATCTTTTCTGACATGCTGAACATATTGTATCCATCCATGGAGTTACAGTTGCAATGTCCTCCAGTTTTCTACCGGATCAGTCTGTGATGATGCAATTTTATTCGTGCAGCACCATGTTAAATCCACCTTGAGGTCTACCATGGAGGTCGCAGCGCACTAATGTGTGACTAATGGAGCCCCAGCTGTTTTCATCTCCTGCAATCTAAACTCATCTTTGAGAGCACCAGGAGAATTTTAGCTTTTAAATAATCCCTGTTTACTTTCAATGAGATCTGGGTGGAAATGTGGTGTTTGGGAATATGGACCTGGTTGGTAGCTACTGATGCAAGTGTGCAATCACTCAACATTTACATGTAAATGAGAGGAAAACGTGTGTGCTGCAAAGTTAAGTGTTGTGTTCATGAAGTATTATTTTGTGGAGTTTGTGGAGTTGTTCAAGAAGGAATGGACTATGAAATTGCTGTGGTGGATCTGTCATTGTGGTATTATATAGGTCCATAACCCCACAGCTGGGACTAAGGCCTGGAAGTGATCTGATTTCATAAGAGGAGCACAGAAATGTGGAATTTTTACACAAAGTTTTTTTTTTGTTTTGTTTTTTGTTGGACTTATGGTACCTAATAATCTCCCTTTTCTCGCTGTCTCTCCTTTGCTTCTCTTTGCTTTCCCTGAGTGAGGTGCAACAGCCTAACCCCAGCCCCGAGTTTCTTGCATGGAATGGTAATGAGGAGCAGATGTGAGATTAAAATGCTTTGACTTGCTTTATGACATATGATGACTGGTCTCGGGAGGTCTGTAAAAGACCTGTGTACTGATGAAATATCTCCTGGACAGCTCCAAACTCCAAAGTGTGGGAATTAGATCATCCACTGACAATTCCAACGGGAATTCTGAGTCGTAGTATATCATGCAACATGTAACTTTTGCCTTCCTTTTCCCCTTATGTAATGCTGTAGTTGTTGATGTTAGCATTGATCAACTGACATAGAAGAAGGTGTCTATTAAGTAATACATAATCTGCTGTTTATTATCTTGTATGTGTTGTATACATTTATACATTATTATTTTTAGGTGTTGTATGTGTTTAAACCAATAATTTAAGCCAAAATGAAAAGTCTAAAATGATGCTGTATTTAACAAACCCCCCATTGACAGTAGAAGCTGCAACATCAATCTTGCTATATATGTAAGCATTCAGGGGGTGGACCTCAAAATCACACTCAGCCCTCTTCTGGCTTGTATTTCAGCTCTTCGTTAAACTGCCAACAGTAACTCAGAAAGCAGCAAAGTCTCCAAGTGGCCTCCACACCTACACAGTTCAACACCATCTCTGTTATTTAGGTCTCTCCTGGGTTTTTTTACTCCATAAATTTACCTTCCATTTATGCTACATCACTTACACTATTGCCCTGTCACCTGTCATTGCATGCCTGGCCAAGGATATAGCTCATCCTTACTTAAAAAGTTGAAGACCCAAATAACAGATGTGACACACATCTTGCAATAGTAACATGAGTTTTTGATGGCACAAGGAGTCAGCTCATCTATTAGCCAACACTTGTGTCATTTTCCAAACAATATTTTCCTGTCTTACATTATCCTGACTCTGTTTTACAAAGTGAAGTGATCAATCGTGTGCCCATGGAGTTTCTGGTCTCTGCCTGCCCTGGAATGTATTTGAGGATGAATGTGCCCCTACTAATAGTTTGTCCTGTCCCGAGGTTCCTTGCCAATGAAAACAGAGGCTTCTGATTCACAGAGCACTGCTAAGTTTGTCATCCAGGTCTAGGCATGGAGAATCACACTCTGATTACATGCACAGTCTTCCTCTTCTTCACTAAAATATGTTTTATTGTGTTGTTTTATACTGTGACTTTTATCAGTGAGTCGAGATATTTTTATACACTTTTGAACTGGATGACATGTTCCAACATCAGATATGTGGAACAGTCTACAGTGGAAAATAGTCAAAAACACATGCATAATCAGCACCTGCTTCAGTAATGTTTACTAAAGAGTTGGCTTAGGAGATCACTTACCATATATATATAAAAAATAAATAAATAAATAAACCTTACCTCTTGTTACCTTTAAAAAAAAAAAATTACTATAGTAAATGAACTTGGGTTGGCAAAACAGAAAGTAGCCTAGCAAAAGATTAGGGAGCTTTTTTGTAAGTTTAGCTATTTCTACATGATCAACTGTAGCATAACAGCTTTTAAATGACCAGACTACAGGCTATGTTGCAAGTTCAGTTTTTAACTTCATTCTTGTCTTCTTTTCTACCACTGAAGTTAGCATACTAACCAGCTAACCCCACCCCGACTAACCCATGTTGTCATTAGAAAAAAAAAAGGAGTCACTGTAACGTCTAGTCAGCCTTGAAAGAGCAGTGTTTCGCAGAGGATGTATAATAACCCTTTGTCCTGTAAATGCAACAATGGCTCAAGGCAACTCTTAGCAAGACCGTAAACAGCTGCTAATGCTAGGGATAGCTATGCAGCAAGTTATAAATAGACCCTTTCAGAATTACAGAAATGTGTTTTTTTGGGGGGATTTGTTTCCAAAAAGAAAATCAAGAAATAGTGGAGGCTACTGTACACCTGCCAGTATTTTTCCTGCCCTCTATCCATCATGCACTAGTAATGTTGTCACTGTTTGAAAATGTCAGTCTTTCTTAGAATTAAGTATTAAACGAGGTTTAGATGTATGAATTGTGCAATTGCTTTTAGATAAATCAAATTTTTAAATTTGAATTAGTGTCAAGTCAATTTGAATGGTGAGATTTCTTTTTTTTATCCCAGCTGTCCAAAGACATGCGGGTGAAGGATTTAAGATAATGGTGGATCCTTGACCTAGTTGATGGTTTTTCTATCCTTTCCATTGGTTCTGGGAGAGCAAAAGTTGGGCAATTAAATAGTTGAGGTCACCAAAGTGTTTATGCATTACTTGAAATTTAAGACCTTTTTTGTTATAAAATGTTAATTTTGGAAATACACAGAGGAGGCTTGCGGCTGTGCTGAGAGAATTATTTTACAGGGAACTCTTGGTAGTTGAGTGAAAGCCACAGGCCTGGCCCAGTGCTCTCTGTCATGGGGACAGAGGTGTTATGTAAACTGGCTTTTATTCGGAAAATGAGGTCGCTCCCCCAGTTATGAGCAGAATGCCCCTCACTGCCACGCTTTGGCCCCCTTCCAAGATATCTTCCACTTGCACTCATGATTTGGTTCTGTTCAGTGGACTAATCCTTTCAACAGTTGGCCCCACCTCTGATTTCAGTGATCAAAACGATGCATTGAGTGACATCTTCTTGCTCTGTCTCTCTGTAGAAAGATTAACTCATGGAAAATGTCTTTGCCGGAATGCAGGTTTGTGGATTTGAGGGGGTGGCTGCTGCTATGTGTGTTTAATGTGTGTGTCTGACTTACAGTGGACTCCAGGGTTACTATACCCCATTCCTGCACGTAATGCATTCCCCTGGTTAGGTCCTTTAGAATTATAGTTTCTTGTTTGTTTCTATTTCATATGTATTCTTCTGAGAAATTCAGATATTTTGAAACTGGAAGAATACTTATACTTACTTTTATAAATTCTAATAAGCCAAAAATAACTGGCATAACATCCATCACTACTACCGCTTTCAACCTTTTGCCTTCTGCTGAAGCTCAAAAATGTGGCTACAAATTTTAGATGCATTTTCAACAATGTAACATTTTCATTTCTACAGTTGTGAACTATTCAACTATCATCACATTTTGATTTAAATTCAACATAGAAAGTAGTAAACAGTAAAAAAAAAAAAAAAAAAAACAATGTTTCAAAGCTTTTTAAGCAACAGTCTGAAGTTTTAGAAAATGAACTAGTTTCTTGTCAGGATTTAGTTGAGAAGATAGTCTGTCTGTCCATTAAATATAATATACCAGTCGGCTAACTAAACATAGTACAGAGACTACAGACATAGGGAAATAACCAACTTGCTCTGTCCAAAAGGATAAAAAAGATTTGCCTGCCAGCACCACCCTGTTTTTAGCCAATTAAAAAATCTAAAATATAGCATGTTAAATGATGAGCTTCATAAGACAGAGGCAGGCTGGATGTCTCCAGTACTTAGATAATCTAACCAGTTTTGCTTCCAGTGCCTCTGTGGCAATAAAGAAACTTCAAAATGATACTGCTGCATCTGAATTTTTTTCACTTCTGAGATCGCATAGATAGATTGTAAAAACAATGATGATACACAGACTTTTCCCTGTTTTTTTTAGGGGAGGCATGGGGTGGGATTGGGGGGCTCTTGTAAGACAAATTTAATTTATTATAGATAAGCCTACACTTAAACATGGAATGTTCTGTTTGTAACCATCTGTAAAAGGGAACAGAGAGGACAGACCGAAGCGACAAGCAGCTCCAAGAGCATCCCAGTTTAGGTGTTGATCAGAAACACATGGAGCCCATTGATCCAGATACAGAGCCTTCTTTATCGCACCAGGATAATGAGCCTTTTGTTCAAATAGTTATGGTGTCTGTGGAATGTGTGTGTATATATATAGCATCAATTTCAAACTTTATATTCCCTTTTTTCATATAGTTTTTTTTTTTAAATCTCATTTGACTTGAAATACTGGCAGATAGTACAGAGTTCACAAGTTCATCTACATGAGACTTGAAGGAGTGTGTGTGCATGCTGAAACATTTGAGTCACTGTACATTTAAGTCACTGCTCAATTAATGAGGATTGATTTCAAAAGGATGTCCTGTCTCACTTTAATGAGTGCAAGTGCTGACATTTCCTCTCATCCCTGCCCCTGTGACGTGTCCATGACCGAGTCTCGTCTAGCATGTATCTGATCTGTATCTGTGACCATATGCCAATTACCATGATGGGACCTTACCCCTCATGCGGCGGTAATTTCAGCAGCAGTCTGTCCTTTGTGACAAATGGTCACCATAATCTCCCATAACAGTGTCAACACGGAGAGCTGTGAAGTGAGGGCCTCTTCACACCAGAGGCAAATCACACTTGGGGTAATGTGTGACTCACCAAAATGCGTGCTTTTCCTTTGGTCGTGGTGATAAACTTGATGACTTGTCATTACTGCAGCCCACTTTGTCTACCATAACAAACATCAGTGGTGGTTGTTTCGCCAAAATGTATTTGGTTTTTAAAAATCTCCTGGTGTTTACCTCTAACAGAGCAGTGATCCTTTTCCGAATTGGTTGGCAGTCATGTGGGGATAATTGTGCAACCACTTTGTTTTAATGTTTCAGTTTGTTGTTGTACTAGGGGATGGGGGTAGGGGAGGAGGGAGGGTATAATGTGTCAAATACACATAGCAAGTTTATAATTCACCAGTCTTACACTGCTGCACAGCACAGTCTGTGTCCTTCACTATTGGAAAACAAGTATTTTAGCCCTCACCCGCACACCCAATTTCCTGCTGTGTGTAACGCTAATATTTAAATCTTAATTGAATAGGGCCAAGGTCTCTAAACGAGTTCCACCTTTTCAGCCTGCACTTTCTCTACCTTTTTTATAACCAATTTATTTTGAGAATGAACAGCACTTTAATAAGACTGGTCTGCTTCAGGGCACAAATTGCCTAAAGAAAATACTATATTTGTTAATACATTTTTTTCAAAAAACAAAAAAGAAAGAGAAAATGTTAGATGTTTTTTTGTATTTTCTTGTATTTTACCAATTTTGCACTGATTTTTTTAAAGTCATGTAAAAGTCTCAGGTTGATATCTGCAAAAGGAGGGTACAGGCGACCACATCCACATCTGGAAGAGAAAGTGCTCCCATGGTGTTACACTGTTGGTGTTTCAGCTGTAAGAGTTAATCAGAAACAGTTGATGTGCCTTGCTTGTGGGTAATTCTGTGGTAGTAAAAGGATGGAAAAGCTGTCTTATTCACTTCACCTACTTCATGTTTTTTTTTTTGCCTCAGCTGGTCCTGGGATTTAAACCAACACTTCTTCTGCTTCCTTTGCAGAGAGTCTGGTACATAACTTAGCCTGTAGCTTCCTGTACAATGTAAATTTTCCAGTCAGAAAAAAATCTAAATAATCTCAATTACAGTTTAATAACTGCTCTGCCTTGTGCCTCTGGTACAACATTTGTCAGCGCTTGTATTGAAAACATGCTTTTAAATGGTCTAAAATAGCTCGCAAGCCCGCTTTTGATAATGCTGATTGTTCAACAGCAACAGATTACGTGGCCTTAATGTGGTTGGAGATGTTAGCTGTCCCCTAGAGGCTAATGTTCCTGGGAGGAGAATGAGCATCTGTCCTTTAGCTTTTCTAATCTCTATTTAACAAACCCCCGCCTCCACTGAAAGATATCTATAGTGAAATCATGTATTTACATTCTCCTCTGCCTGCACCAGCTGTTTTCTGTCATCTTGTCTTTGTTTCACTCTCTCTCTCTCTGACTCTCTGTGCATCCCGCAGTTTGTTAACCCTGTCGATAAACAATCTCTCAGCACCACGGTCACACTTCAGCATTTGTCATGAGAGAATGCTTAACATTTTACCCCCACAATCTCTGTGCCCCGAGGCCATTTCTGACATGGCTGCAGTTATTTGCTGTGGCAGGGAGGCAGTTTGAGATGGGTCACTGTGATGGCACGGAGCAGTGCTGAGTTTGTGTGCGTCAGACACAGAGAGGGTATAGTTTGCAGGCCTGTGAAGGGCACAAGAGCCGAGATACAGCAAGTCCAGCGAAAGGGGACTGAGGGTACTTCCTCTGAAAGGAAATCAAAGTTAAAAGAATGATAAAAGTGCGGTTTCCTGCCAGCTGGTTTGTGTTCTGTACAGAAATCCCATTCTTCCTCTCAGTTTTTGCTGAGACAACAATTGGTCCACTTCCTGTTTTGGTTAACTGTGACACTGAAAACCCTGTCTCTGGGAGGCGGTGCACTGTCACATTTACCATTAGGCAGGTGAACTCACAGCTGCTCCTGTATTAAATGTTGAAATATGAGGAAACAATCGTGAAAACACTAAATGCATCATCAGGAGAGAGTTGTATGAAGACTACATCCCATCTATACTGACTTAGTGTCAGCTTAGCCCAAGTCAAAACATATAATTTTGCTTGCTTTAGGTGAGGCTAAGCTGACACTAAATCCATCAGTCGTCCCCACTCAAATGGATTGTGCACCTCCTATCTGATTAACCCTTTTTTGACCCTCATACTCATCTAAAATATGTTGGATGTTTATTTTCTATTAGCTCATATTCGGAAGATTTCTTATATAATAGTTGAATATGAATCTTTTTGTTGCCACGCCACTGAGCCAGCACTGTAAAACGCAGGCTGGGGTTAATAAAAGAAAATAAACAATAGAGTGTTTGGGGCAGTTGTTCGTCACATTGCTTTATGTAAGCTTGTCTTTGCAGCATGAGAAAAAACAGGTCAGCACTCATTTTAGAGTCTAGTGTGCTCATGTTTTATATCACCTCAGCATAAACCCCCCTAAAAATATAACATTTTACTTCTCTATATACTGAAAAATCTTGTGCTTCTGTAGCCAAGCATCTACTGAATATCAAAACATCAGAAAATTGATCAGGATCATGCTGAAGAATAATGATGACAATACCAGGAATTACTTGTACTGTACAATAGCAACACTTTGGCTTCTGTTATAAGCACAACTACAGTGTCATGAGGGTCAGCTGCCATACACTGAGGCCTCAGGAACTTGAACAGGATGGTTCACTTTCCAGTGAGAGAGGAGGGCGGGATCAGGGGGTCAAGGGTCAGATTGTCACTACAGCATGATGTCCTGTTAGCACACTAGGGCCAGGGCCTGTGTCAGCTCATACTAAATGTAATGTCCTCTCATGCAATCACTAATACTATAAACCATATGTGATAAAATATCATCAGACCGTCCCAACTAATTCACAGTATGTGTTGTATACATTATGAAATATACAGTTGATATGTTGCCACCCCAAAGAAGATAATAGGGATTATTTGATTAATGTAACTAGATATGCAATGATTTATCAATTAATCAATTAGTTGATCATTTGATGATTATGAGAGCATTAATTGGCAATTATTTTGGCAATCGATTAACTCTTGCAACTGTTTTTCATGTGTGACTTTTGCTGCATTTCTTAACAACATCGTAAATTGTATATCTTTGGTTTTGCACCTGTGGTTGGATAAAATTGTGATGGGCTCTTTTCACCATTTTATCAAATATTATCACTAAATATTATAATTCTTGAATTAACTGAGAAAATAAATATTAGTGATTGCAGATGCAGCAGTTTGGATTCTGTTTACTCGGCCCTTTGGAGCTTGTTTTTTCTTTTTCCCTCTCTCACTGATTGCCAACACCTAACAATTGGCATTATATCCAAACACTTTACATAAGGTATGTACATTACTATCTTGACCCTAGCAATTTCAATAAGCTGTCTCTCTCTACAGTTACTCAATGAAGTGAGCAAGGCGGAGGGTGACACGCCTTCAGAATGACGATGTATGAAACCAAGTGCACGAGTCATACATCAGCATGGAACTGGCAACCAAATGTAATGCTTATCTCTACTGGTTGATCGGTATGTGGCCAAACTAATTGCTGCCCATAACCACACACATTCTTGACACACACATGAGCAATAGCTATTCTTATGAGACATGAGACAGACTTACAGAGAAGACGGACAAGCAGACAGAGACACTGTGAAGCTGCAAGGGCTGGCACACAGGACTGGATTTGGTGTCAAGAGATCAGGGACTGACACTGCTGGCTTTGTGTTGCGCTTGAATGGGCACCTTAGGGAGAGACTGTGGCTCTGAATGGGCACCATTGGGGAAAGCCCTAGTGGTTGGAATGGAGTCTGGTAATTAATGCAGTCATTGTATGTCTGTAGGATCTGCTAGACAGAGAGGTCAGGAAGGCAGGCCTGTATTGTTCCCCCAGCAGGACCCTCACTGCATCACAGTTGTGCGTCAAACTCAAGTATGTTTGGAGAGGGCTTTGGATCTTACAGAGAAGAAAAAAAGAGTTACAACAACAAACCACAAAGACAGTCCCATAAAGTCTGTTTGTCTAAATGTCAACATATAGACTATAGGGGCCTCTTCGGTGGTTTTGATTTTGTAACAGCTCCTCTCTTGCTCTGTATGTTTAAGTATTTTGAAGTCCTTCTCTGGCAGGCAACCCAGGAGCTACAACCCTCTCAGGAATTAGGACTGTGTTAACCACTGACTGAAAAAGATTTTTGTTAAATCTGTATTTGGGGGTGTGTGCTCTGTAGAAGATGGATGGGAAAGCAGAAGATTACATGCCTGTTTGGTTGACTGAGTTTGTGAATTAACTAGAGGCTGAAGTAGCTGAAATAATGGAGCCGGCGAAAAGGGTTTGATTGAGGAAAGGCATTATTAAGGGCAGCAGAAAATATACTCAGCTGTGCTTAAGTTGAGGTATCAAATTTAAGGATGAATGAATGAACCCTTAACCACCCACTGGTCAGCTTGCAGGATGCTAGCAGTAGCACTATGTAGAACATTCATGGTATGCTAGTAGTATGACAACTTATATGAATATGAACATGTAATGTAGCAGCTGATAAGACTCTTGACTATATAGTTAAAGAATAATATATAACATGAACTTGCTGCTGAAATGTCAGCATGAGAATACAACATACTTTAATTATATTTACATACTTTTGTACTGCTTTAATCTGTTTACTCTAAAGTTTAATAGCAGGTCTTAGTAATATAGATTTTAGTGACTGTGCTTTTACTTAAAAAAAAAAGACCTTCATTGCTTTTAGAAAGGTTTTCTGTCTCTCCTCTCTATCTGTATGCACTGCCCTGTAGTGTGTCGGGAAGTTTCTGGCAAGGATGAGGGCTGGGGGGAGGTGCACCATGGGAATGTTGTTACAGGGTAACCCCTGATCTTCCTTCCAGTTGCAGCGAAAGGCTCTGAAGGCCCTGCATCTGTCTCTGCTCTAACACTCACTCAATCAGGTTACCGACAGAGACTGAGAGTAGAGACTGCCGTGTAAACAGATAAGGCTTATCAGGGATGCTGGAGACACGCTGTATCAGACAGCTCCTCTCTTCCACAGTGTCACAGCAGTAGGCGACTATCCTCTCTGTGAAAAACAGCTGTGGCCACTACCTGTCAACATATTTTATTTTTGGGGAGTTATAGAGAGAAAGAGACTTTATAGTGGCAGCGCTGAGGAACCATATAGGGCCATAGGTCCAATATAGCATTGACAGCAAGCGACTCTGAGATTAGCAACACACGTGCTCAGTATATCCAGGACAGTGCTGTACAGAAATACACACACACTCACACACATGCACACGCCCACTTACATACACATATTTATAAGCGTTACATGCAGAGATAGACAGCAGTAGTTTGAACTTCCTGTAGCAGATGAGGAGATGTTTTGTGCACCTCTGTATGCCCCAGTCTGCCACCCAACCTGCTCTTGTCATTCACTGGCCTGGTAACCTAACTCTGCAGTGCAGCTGCACAGCTCATTGGGCTTAGTGGGACCATGGATAAGTCCAAGGCTAGGAGAGGGCAGGGGGGGGGGGGGGGGGGGGGTTCACACCCACGGCCCCACTTAGCATTAGCCCTTAACACTCGGTAAATATGGTAAGTGTAGGAATAGGTTAACTTATCCTGTGTCTGTGAAAAGAGGCAGCTTTAGTGTCAAGCTGGTGTGTATATGGAACTGAGCTTCTGGGTTCAACCAGGGCAGAAGCCGAGGCCCAGTTGGCCCATACTTGTGTTTTCTATGAATGAAGCATGAAGAGAGAGAAAGGATCCTGTCAAAAACATCAGTTTTAAAACAAGGGAGTGTTATTGGTATGAAGAAAAACACCCACATGCCTGACTCTCAGGGGTATCCATCATTCATCCAAGAACATGACACTGAGATCCGTGGCTGATTAGAGAATCTGGGTTGTGGAAATCTAGGAATCTGGGAATACGGTTTTGGCGAAGTGCACGCTGGCATGGTGATACGCCTCTGCAGCTGTCTTGGACACAAATGACGTAGGTCTGTTACTGAGGAGAAAAACTTTGAGGTACACACACATGCATGCACATTCACACATGCCTGTGCATTGCATGTCTGTATTGCTGCCTCCATATATTGTATAACAAGTCTGCTAGAAAACAAAACTCAGGAGTAATATAAGAGATTAGTGTTTGGGCACCAGTGAAATGTCATATTGATAAATACATTTCATTATTCTACCGGGAAAAATAAAACATCATCATTGTTTGAACATTGAAATCATCTGCTTGCAATAGCACATATAACAGACCCCCACCGCCAGTTTATCAAAACAACCAGAAATTGCAGGTCACCAGATTTCATTTGTAAGCACTAACATCATTAAATATGACTTAGCTGAGATTTGTTGTAATCTAAATCAACAGATCAGCATATTGTCATGTCAACGGAGCCAGTGTTAGTTTTGCCAAGCTGCATTGTTTCCTACAACTACAAAATGTTTTATGGTCTTTCTCCTTAGCTGAGCCACAATATATTGTCAGAGGCCAGAAACCCGTGGATGTCAGTGGGTAGTAAAAACAAAAAGCTAATCTTATTCAACTGATAAAAGGAAAATGCTGTTCTGGGACATTTCTACGATCTTTGGAAGAAGCTAGCAATTGTTCTAGTGTTTTTGGTTTTGTTTTGTTTTTTTCTGCCTTTTGATTCATTTAATTTCAAGGGACAAATACAAATAAACGTGTTACCATAACAACTTTAGGGTTGAGTAAAACTGCTCTTGTAAATGTGCTTCAATAGTTTCTCAGCATTGATGAAATGTAAAAGCAAAAAGTACCTTTTTTAATACTCAGCCTCTCCACTTATCTACATGGGTAATAGCTGTGGGATGTTTTATCTGTGGTACAGCTGTCTTGATTTACCTTTTCCCTGCGTGATATCTGGGCCTGTCAAAGAACAGACTAAACATAAGTAATATGCTTGGTATCGTTAGGAGACTTGACTTAAATCGACCCCTGTTCTGTTTTAACATCATCACAGAAAGCAGTTGTGTGCCATGCCTAGAATCAATCTCTTCCAGTAGAAACACACACATACAGTACACATACACGCACACACACACACACACACACACACACACACACACACACACACACACACACACTCATACACACTCACACACACACAGTCTGCCAAGCAGAGGCCATTTCCTAGAATGAACTATTTTGGCGTCTCCGTGGGGCTGGAAATGGACTTGTGGTTATTCTTTAAAACAGTTGGAGTGGTTGTCCTCTCAAAATCCTCCTCTCTGTATAATGGTGAGATAACAAACACATTTATAAAGACTTGTGACCTCAGTGGTTAAACCCAGAGATCCACAAGGGAAAAACATGTAACCCCAAGCATCACTGCTCACTTAAAAATATTTATTTAGGTCATTTTAAATTCAGTACCATCCACCTTATATAGACAGCACTTGTAATATTTGTTGCACTGATTCAGGCCCATGAAATATTGCTCTTACATAACTGAAGTTTTCAGATAGCTGTGGATTCGATTATATGCCAATCATGGTTTCACATGAACTTCTCTCAGTCTCTGTCCTCTACCACCTCTGCTGCTTCCCTAACACATTACACCTGAGAGAGGATAAATGCAGCCGTAGACTTTGCCACAGCGGAAATGCCTCACGGGCATATTTAGACCTGGAAACAACTGGGATGTGCTATTGTGAGTAAACCACTTTTTATAGTCCAATGAAATGTCAAGCATATATGAATAGGCTAAAATAAAGAGCTTCTAGAATATGAAACCTTTTTTAAGAATAGCAGCCTGAGCCACATGGGTGCGGTGCAGGTTCAGATGCTGAGTGAGTGAGTGACTGACTGACTGACTGACAGGGGATCGGAAACTTTGTAAGATTTCCTTTCTAATATTATAAAAATCAGTGACAATCAATGCATGAATACATTTGCATATTATTGGTTTATTATAGTTGATTTGCCAGTGTGCATCCATACTGTTTACAGCTGGCACCCAGCCATTAGAAAATGTCACAAACTGTGAATGAGGTGACTGAGCAACTTTATATACATTTTTAAGACCTTTAATTTCTGTTGAAGTTGTCACTTTTTCTAATGTTTGACTATATGATAGAAATATTACATCACACATTTCTAAATAAGCAGGAGTATTAGTTTGAAATTACGGACTAATAATTGTTATTATTGTTGGCATTATTAGATTATTACTAAAGGTAGAGCTGAAACCTTTCCTGGCTTCAACAACTTCTGGCTGTTGGATGGACAAAACGAGATATTTGATTTACCATCACACCGGGTTTTAAGAAAGTCTAATGGAAATTTATGACCTTACTTTTATACTATTTGTATGAGTGTTTGTGCAGTTCCGTTGAATAAATCCACACATGCATTTCTGTGGTTTGCAGTGGAAGTGTTAGTGCGTGCACAAGGTGCGTGTGATTGCGGTTATGTGCAGTACATGATTGTGTAATGCTGCGGTTTATATTTAGAGACAACTGTACAAGATAAGAATGCTTATCTCAGCAGTTGTAGATGTGGAGCTGTGAGGCCGATACAAGGCAGTTACGAGCCACGGTGATCTCCACCATTATGTCTAACATCCATGCCACGCACTAAGTCACTGTTGTTTGAAATATTTAACTCAATATGTAGTTTGGTGGCTACACATACACTTTTCTTCTCTGCTGTAACAGGTTGGAGACGTGAAACCCTGTGGTTATAGGCATCACAGTGTTTGTGAAAGTGTGAGGTTTAAGGCCAGTGAACCACACATTTTGGGGGTGGCAGCTATATTGAGGAACACCAAACCACATGATTAATAGATATATGGTTACTCAAACACTATTATGAAATGTTCAGGAAATATTTCCTCGCTGTGCCTCCGAGAAGGATCAGACATGACTGATGCTTTGATCTTTTTTGATGTTTCACAGAGGAGAACCAGGTTCTCAGGTTTAAACCACATCCAGGCTTTTCCCCCCATGAAGCATTCATCAAACCGCTAAGGCTAGCACGCTAACTGAAAGCATATTAAAGCAATTAGAAGTCTTATCAGAAATGATACGGTTAATGAGCAAACCAAACAAAAACTCCAAAAGACTCAAAGCTAACATTGTGGACTGAACCCCATCCGCTCTATCTGTAAGTCTATCTCTTTCTGAATTGCAGCCAAACCAAATACAGATCCTGAGATGAGGACACAAGAGGAGAGACACAGATATGCGCACGGACACACTCGTGCTCGCTCACGTGCACACGGGAAGTGCAATACACAACAGGTTTTTTTTGGGGCTGGTTTGGTGTTCTTGTGTTGCTTTCTGAGTGATGTCCTGGGGGATGCGGAGAGGCAGAGCGGGGCCTGAGCTCCTCCGCTGCTCCTTTGTTTACACTGATGGTTTCCAGATGCTAGCTAGTGATCGGAGCGCTACGGAACGCTGGGGAGCAGCCCAGCAGTTTGGGGCCTGCGCCAGCAAGCCAGGATTAAGGCAGCTCTATCTGGGATACTTGAAAAAACATGGCTTTGCCTACTAATAACTATTGTTTCACTTTGTATGTTGTGATCTCAGATACAAGTGTCGCAGTCATCCGCGTTTATTGGAGCGATACATGCAATGCCCAATGACGTTAGATCATTAAGTGTAATTATTAGTCACAAAATATAGACTTGGATTAATTGCATCTGACTGTAATTAACATATTTGTTTCTTTAAACAGGATCTAGCCAAGCCTTTGTTCTGATGCTGATTGCAAAGAGAGATTTTGCACCCTATAATTTCCCTCCCCAGCTTGTTTTTTTGTGGCAGCCCAAGTATATTGTCTGTCTCCCCTGTGCTGCTCCATTCAAGGGAAATTGTTTTTTATAAACAGAGGTTCATTGTGCTCGAGAGAGGGCAAATTTATCACTTAAACAGCACACCTGTTCCTCCCGTCACTTTCAGCCTCGGCCACTTTTCTTTACAGGCATTAGAAAGAGACAGCTGCACCAGCAAAGGAGCCGTCCAGAGAGAGAGAGAGAGGTGAGAAAGATGGCAGGGAAAAAGAGAGAGAGACGCACAGAAAACAGTGGCTGTATTTAGAGCTTGTAGTGCATGGTGAGAGTGATAAATAGTCCCCATAATGCACCTGGCTGAGGTTCTGGCATGGGGTCGGGGCTGTTTAGTCCAGCAGCGGAAACAGCCAATAAAAAAATGCTTGTTCTGTGTGCAGTGGGACACAGCTGAGGTGGTGACAGTGTCATTCTTGTGAGGGACTTGAAGCAGTGGCCATCTGCACGCTCTCACTTGGCCCTCAGTTCTGACTGACAGGCTGACCACTGCATCCTCAGATCTTTACTCTGTAGCTGCTGTGATGTCAGACAGCATGAGCAGTGATGCTCAAGTCGATGTGAGGATTTAACTCAGGGGGAGTTTATGTGAAAATACTAGACAACTCCTCCTGAACAACCAGGGTCAATGGGTTCTTTTCTTTTCCTCTTTATTTCTTTTTTCAAGGAATCAAGGGGGTAGAAATACCACAAAAGATACTGGAACGTGTGAAGATATGTGGCATCTGCATATTTTTCATGTTTCACATCTGAGCTGCCTTGATGTGGTCAAAGCAAACCAAACTGTGCACTGAGAGTTGTTTTGCAAGTATTATTTGCCCCAAATGACCCGACAACCATCTCAACCAGACTCTGTCTGGTGTGGTCAAACAAACAACCTCAGCTTATTCCTTCACTAGCCTATTTCTCTTTGCTGAATGGGAGGCTCGTGTTGTGAGTCACTGACCTGTCTTCCTCTCTCTGATCGTGCAGCTTAACGGTGCGGTGATGGGAACATCAAATCAAGCCAAAGAATCTCACATTATCATGAAGAACATCGAGTCTCAAGTCAGGAAGAGACTTGGCTTAAAGATGAAGTCTTACTTGAACATTCATGTGGGAAAATACAGAGCACAGTTGTTTCCTGAATGTTGCACTTCATGCTTTTGTGTTTTTTTCTTTTCCTGCCAGACCAGAAAAGTGGGTGCATACATTTACTACCAACCATTTTCCAAAGCCTCAGTGTTGGTTTTCCCACCAAATCATTTGCATAAAAACTCAAGCTTCACTGTCTGTCAGCTACATGTGGACCCCAAATTAAGTGTAGGTAGATATCTCATCTACTGTAATATGTGGAGTATGTACGAAATCCCATATCCACAACCTTGAAAGTAGTGGTCTCTAGAATGATTTCTTTTAGGTTTGGCTTGGAGAGGACATCTAATATTAAACCAAGGCTAACCTATCCTGTTGCCTGAGACAGGGGGATTAAGGGTTCAGGTTTTTGGGTGAGTGTCTGGGAGTGTACAGTCTGGTGTCTCTCCACTGGTCATTATTCTCAGCCTGGAATGTGAGATCAACAGAAATGCACAATCACCTTTAGGGCCTTAGACAGTGGTCTGGACCATATTTTTCCAGTGGTCAGTAATAGACAGCATATTGTGATTTAAACTAGAGGCAGAATTTCAAGAGGGTTTTTGTGGCTAAATGGACGCCCCCGCGCTGCATATTTGCTAATCAATTTTACGGTATTACCTGAATTACCCTGAAATTTAAAGACGTTGCAGTGGGTGTCGTCTAGACCGGGAACACCCACTTGAAGACACATCTTTGAGAAAAGTCAGAAATCCCCCTGCGATGGTGCACATGCCTCAAATTCCTCATATCACTCTGTTCATACAACATACGTCTTTAAAATCAACCCCCCCCACGTGAAACGTCTACGCATTCCTCCACTTGATAATGAGTCCAATCCACTGTTGTGGTGGCCAGAGCTACAGCGGTTAGTTAACGCTGTTTTACGCCCGCACCTCTCTCTCTCTCTCTCTCTCTGAGATGTATGGCCTAATTGAAAGCAGAGCAGCGATTTTACGACTGCCTTCAGTGTTTCTCGTGTTCTGCCCCTTTGGAGGCCATCTGCTTTGGATTTAGATTTCCTCCTTCGCTCTCTTTCTCTCAGTTTCTCCTTCCCTTTCTCCACCCTCCTGAGAAGGGCTGATTGGAGGGTCTCTCCACAGTTGGCTTGGGCGACTGTGGGGCTTGTGGTATTTGTCCACTTTTCTTTTCTCTCCCCATGTATGTGTGTGTGTTTGTGTGGATGTTGGAGTCTGATTCAAGAGCAGCAGGTTTTTTTTAGACCCCCCCCCCTTCATTACAGAGTCCTTGAGGAGCAGGAGGCTGTTTCACATCCAACTCTGATGTTAATTCCTTCTAGGTCCTAATGAGCATTCTCCCGTTTCTGTTCATCTTGTTCTCCTGTGTTGCATTTTTTTGTCTCCCTTTTTTGTTTTTCTGTCTCTAGCACAGCTCTGTTTATTCTATTTAATGCAGTTTGTGAGCTCATTAATCCTGTGATATAAGCCAAAGAATGATCTGTGTCCTTGAAGCAGGGCTAAACTCTGAGTGGGAGTAGCGCAGGAAACCGTGCGCCGAGACTTTCCGAGTTGCGTCTCAAGAGTGTATGAAAACCTGCGGATGTGGAATTTGTTGGGAGTGCATGTGCGTCTGTATGTGCATTTGTGTCTGGGTGTTAAAGGGGAGAGTGAGACATTGTGTCAGTGTTTGCTTGTGCCTGTGTGTGGCCGTGTTTTGCGTAGAGATAGCATCAGTGAATGGGTGTATCGCTTGTGTGTCTGGGTGTATATGCTGCTCCATTCAACAGTTCACTGACCCGTAGTGCGAGTGCGAGTGTGTGTGTGTGTGTGTGTTATGTGAAGTCCCTGCTGTGATCTAGAGCAAAAGAGGATGTGGTCAGCTAGATGTGGTTATCAAGCCAAACGGTCTTCTCCATTGATAATGTCCTCCACACAGACACACACACACACACTGACCCTTATCTCAACACATGCTGCTGTAGCCTCAGGGACGTAAACAAACATTGACTCAGTGAGAAAGTGATACGACAAACACTGCTGGACACCGGTTGATGGCGCAGACGCTGAACTGATTCGCCAGTTCAAAGCTGCACTTCCACATGATGGACACTTAAAAGGCTCTGAACGGTTCAAACATGTCCATTTAGCTCTCACCGTGGCATGAGCTTGAATGGCTTTATTTGTAGAGAGCGAGGGAAAACAAAACACATCCTCCCGAGCAGGCTCATCTCCAGAGTGTTGTGTGGTGCGATGACGCAGTTCCATTAAATCAGTCATTGTACTGTGTGTATGGTTAGCGTGGTTATTTTCCTGGAAGTCAAGCCTAACTAAAACATTTACACAATGGTTGTAGTGTTTACAGCTGAGGGTTTTTATTTGTAACCCACTGCACCAATGTAAATGGAAATGCAGGTCCTGTATGTATGTATGTATATATGTATGCGAGTGGAAACCCAAAGCTGTGAATCTAGCGCCGTTTTTCTCGGCCTGCCTCTGTTGGCAGCGGTGGCACAAAAGTCCAGTGACATTTGTTCCTGCATTTGTCCACTTGAATGTGTCACGCCAATTACGTCAAAAAAGTTAATACGTTTGGTTTGGTTTGTTTTGGTTTAGTTTAACGACCTCAGCTCTTTATCTTAGTTAGATCTCCATGAGAAGCAGCGTGTTGCAATGAGCTAACAATAACTGACCACCGTGCAAGTAAACTACTCCAGTGTACAAATAAATTCTGGTTTAGGCTCAATTTGTGTGTCTACTATGTAAGGCAGTGGTGACAGATTTTATAAAAGACATTTTTTCCTGCAGTGCTCTTTCACAACACCAATTTCCTGTCCAAATTAATAGTAATAAGTGATGTTTGTTTTCATTACTATTTAGTCTGCTGAAGAGCTTGATCTTCAAATTGCTTGTCCCATCCTATCCTCATCATTTCTAAGATACTTGGTTCGGAGATGTTATGTTTACTATCATAGAGGACAAGAAAAGCTTCACATCCTCACACGGGGGAGAAGGAACCAGCTGCAGACGGAGCATGACACGCAGCCAAAGGCCAAGTCCAGACCCTGGAAACAGCATGGAGCAGGAGAGGAATGGTCATGAGAAGGATGAGTGCTGTATCTGTCCTGCTGAGTCCTGGCTGTACTATCAGGGAGATATTTTTTTTTTTACATCAGAACAAACAGCTACAACAGTAAATTATCTCAATGTTCAGATTTCCAAATGAATAAAGAGGGTTAAGGTTAGACCGCCTGTGTAGAGCACCTGGAAGTCCATCGATCGCTTATTTTTGCACTTTAAAAGATTTATTTCATTAGAAACAATAGTGGTTTCAGTGTTTTACTGCAGCAGAAATTGAGAGAGTGCTGTGTTTTTAAGAGTGAGAATGGCAGCCTGTTTATGGCTGGATCATATTGTAACTAGATCATTCGTAGGAGAGCATCCAAACAAAATGTTGCCATGGCATTGTCTTTGAGATTGCCCACTGATTGGATCAAGACAGCCCTGTCAGAGTGTATAGAGTGTTGTGCTGCAGGCCAGCAGAAGTCAGATTTTCCAGCACTGCGCGCTGTCACAGTGGGAGATGCGAGGCTGACAGTGGGGTTGAGGTCATGCTGTTGAGGGGCCGGCTCGAAGCACAGCCGCTCATACTTAGCGTTGGCTCGCTGGTGCTGATGCAAAGCGCTGACGTCTGTGAGGACAACGCCAGATGCTGCTGATTAAAGTTCCTATTACTCACACATGGGCTGGGACAAAATAAGGGAAGTCCAGGGATTCAGATTGTACCGCTCCCCTCACTCTCGCCGCCCTGCACCCCCCCCTACATTCACCCCGAAATCTGTAGCCAATGTTAAAGTGATTATGTGAACAATCTGCAGTCTTGCAGGGGAGTCAGTAGTGGACTGGACAGGTCTGATTTCACTCTTAACGCAAAGCATTTCGTAACCTCCTGGAAAGCCGCCATCAGCTGCACACTGTGCATTAAATTGACTTCTTTTTGTCGTATTAGATTTCCATCTGTGCATGAAAGCATTTTTAGTTTGAGAGAAAATAGGAGGATTCTTTGCTACTCCATTTACAATGTTTATCTTCCAAATGGGGAGGATTTTGTTTACCAAAAATAACCCCTCCCAGGCTGATAATGACTGTCACAAGGCAGATGCACGTCTGGGGATGATTTTTGGCTGTACTGCAACGAGGGGGGGGGGGGGCAGCCCTATAATCGCAAACATACAGTGTCAACAGACTGCAGCTTAAGAAAACACAAATTCAGATACACATGTGCAACAAATAGCCTACTTACCAACAACAACCAAATATACAAATATGTATTATATTGCATCCCAGCCAGGTTCATCACTTTGGAGTGTCCCCTGGAAACACTTCTTTTGTCATTTATGCTTCTTGCAGTGTGTTGCTGTGTTGGCTTGTGGTGTGAACATTTGCAGTGCATGTGTTATTAAACTGCTGAAGACATTTTCTGGGGCTGGTTTCACAGAGACAGACTCTGACTGTGGCTTAGAGAAAAGAAACAACCTAACTGCAGATAGAAGTCTCAGTTCTTTTGTTGTAGTAAGCAGTTTAGTCCTTGACTACCTTAAGTGGGACTATGGTACAAGGAATTATGGGTAAATAAAGAATTTTCTCCAGAAACAAATAAACAGGGTAAATGAGGGACTACATTCAACCCTGAGCTCTAACCTCAGCAGAAAACGTTTACTTTGAGGAACAACACAATGGTGACAAGGACGCTTGCTTGAAATTCAGTGTAATATAGTATAAAAATAATAATAAATCAGATTTTGGTCTCTAAAAACAATTTCCCAACAATTGAGCCATGCTTGCCTGTTTTTGTTGTGTGGTGCCACTGCTCAGTGCAGGTATCGCCGATAACCATGTTACCATGGTAACAGGTCTCAGACCTGAGGTAGCCTGGGGGTAAGGTGTCTAATGTTACACCAGCTATTATTATTATTTGTGAAACAGTCTTACTAGCATCAGACTAGGCAGAGCAGAACGAAGACGAGCGTAACACAACAGACCAATTTTAAAATATCTTTATGAAACCTGCATGAGTTCTCAGGGCCACTCACTGACCAACCAATTAGCCAAATAACAAGACTAAGCTGAATCCCCACTGGCTATCAGTCTTTCTTGTGGCCTGCAGTGTTGTTAACGTAGGTTGTCAACATAGCACACAACCACACGTGTTGCGAGGTCAGACTTTTTGGACACACCTTGTTTTCCAGATGAAGACGGGCAAAAAAAAAAGGTATCTAGTATCTTGACTCTTTTAACTCAGATGAGAGTCCACCGTGAGGAGCTGCTATCATCATGCTTTTCCTAGGATCTGTCTCTCTCCTGGAAAATTAATATTTTTTTCCGGGGACACAAATTGTACCGGATCTCCACCGTAATCCTCCATAAAACCACATTTGTTTCCTTCTGCTGGTGTCCTGTTTTTTTTCCTGGTTATGTCCTATCCTGTGTGCGGATGAAAACGGTTAAAATAAATTGTCCTTATTACCTAGCAACTCCCACTCATCCCACATCCACAAACTGGGCGACCCGACCTACACAGTTGCCCTGAGTTCCTGGTTCACTCAACAGTTTGCCAGACTTGTTGCTCTCTGTCATTCTCCTGCTCTCTGTCTCTGCATTTTCAGTCTCATTTTCAATCTCCATTGAATCCCTCTTTAAGAATCTCCCCAGAAGTCATAATGACTTCCTCTGACTAACTAACTAATACAGTGTCTCCAACTTGCCAAAAACAACACTATGTGTGTTGTTTTTGGCAAGTTGGAGAAGAGGCTATGATTTATCCTTTTTGATGACTTTTGTTTGTGACACGTTTTTTTTGTGGAAAAATGAATCTTTTGCTCCAGTGCTGCTCTAGTGGCCTGAATAAAGTTGCCAGAATGAAGTCACTCGAGCGGTTCCTCCCAACAATATTGCTCTCAGGCTAGTGTGCTTTTTCATGGCTGACTGACTGTTTGCAATCATCTCCCTCATGAGAATCAGAGGAATAATTTAAAACAGATGTAATGGAAGTAAATGTCAATTACACAACCATATGTTGTGCCAAAAACTGTATTTAGGGGTGTGCTGTATGATGAAGCTGGATATATTTGCATGACAAGGATTGGACACACCCTGCTATCAAAGCTCAGCATGTAGTATGCAATAGGTGCTCTTAAAAATGTCCTGTCCTGAATAGAAACACCCATAAAGTTGTATCTCTTTGACCCAGTGATGGTCTTTTATTCATCTTGCTCTATTTCTTTTTTTCATAGGCCAGACCTAAAGGTGAAGGGCTGACACCCTACCAGGGGAAGAAGAGATGCTTTGGAGAGTACAAGTGCCCAAAGTGTAAGAGGAAGTGGATGAGTGGCAACTCCTGGGCCAACATGGGACAAGAATGTATCAAATGCCACATCAACGTCTATCCACACAAACAGGTAGGTCAACCTACAGTACTGTATGACGTTTGAGAGAAAAACAACCAAAACATTACTCATACACTTTGTTTAAATGGTAGATTGAGTCCAGGCTCTGGCTTGCGTGGCTGCGTATAGTCTTGAGGATATTCCAGATGGCCTCATTAAAATAAAATAAAAATCATACCACAACAACTGCTCTTGCCTCCATGGTTATAAACCAGCACTGAATAAACTAATTACATTTCCTTACTGATAAAAGTTTGGGATTATTTAGGGAATGTCATCAAATTTTAAAACAAATATGTCTTAATAATGGCTCGCAGACACAAAATAACTCCAGGGGTAATTGAGGCTTGCAGCTGCAGAAATTCCTCTCGCATTCAAAAAAAAAAAAGTGAAATCATATTCACCAAGATGCTGCAGAGTGTTTTTCCAAACAGCAAACACTCCGAGGGAATTAACGTGCTGGTGAGCTGTCTTGTTTGGCTTAAATGTTCCTCACAGCCCTGTTGACTAAAGAGGTGGATGGCCTGAGAAAGAATCCACCCTGTTTTCTTCAGCTCCAGATATATTTATCCTCACGCTTCAACTTTTAATATTTATGCTTTTCTACATTCTTCCAATTCCGCTTCCTGAAATAAAATTAGGATTACTGCTTGAGGCCCTGCTCGTTCTCTGAATACCATGGCTGACCAAGCTCCACTCTGTTAACACTTACATGAAATGAAGCAGGAAAGGGACACTGCTCGACAAATTTGCTCTAAATGTCTGGCAAAAGCGTCTCAAAAAAACACGCACCGGAAAGTTAACGCAAGAATTTATTCCAAATCTCTTGTTTATGTATCTGCATCTTCATCGACGTGAGATCTCAACCAAGACTATTAACTAAAGCATGAGAAGCGTGAGTGGAAGACTGTGTTCACTTTGCCAGTACTTAAGCATTTCTTGTTCAAAACCATTTTGTTCCATGAAGCCCACTGGTGGGAAAACCTCTGTCTGTCCTCTGCCTTGCGGCAAAGCTGCACACAGGCAAGCAAATTCCCCCGCATTTGCAATGTCACCCACTTAACATATTTCCCCCCTGTCAGCATTTGAAATGGACCACTAACCTCTGTGTCCTCGAGTATCAAAGAGCACAGCCTCTCAGCACGCCCCCCTCCCTCCCTTTCCTCCCTCCCTGAGTATTTCCATGATTGAACTGAATACAGTATGCATTTTCCAATCTCATCCACATGTATAAAATATTTGTCCCTCTTGGCCGGGAAATATATTTCTTAAACGCCCAGTGCGTTTGGTGCGAGCCAGCCAAGGGTATAATTTCCACAGGGGATGATGAGGACATGCCCCCTTTACTTTTCAAACTGCTATTTCTGCCTCTCCATTCGGACAGCTTGAGTTTGATTTACTCTCTATAATCTCTAAAAAAGTGTCCCCCTGATGCTCAGCTGCCATAATCCAAGTCTTGAACTTGAGTTTTACTTTGCTGAACTTTGACACGTGAATTTCCACCATTGATCAAAAGTAAGACCTCCATGACAGCGCTGACCTTTGAGTGGTCACAATGGAGGAAGCTAATGTAGCTTATTAGCCATGGCTTCATCCATCTTTATTTAGCTGCCTGAGTCGGAGTATAAACTGCACCACAGGGGTCAATGGTACATACTATTTTTAAACAAATTGAATTATTATTAGCCCTTTAGTGACACAGCAAACAAACAACTGACAGTTAACACGGAAGGTTTCTGACTTGTGAGGAGTAGCTAGATGTCGCTTCAATCTTTGTTAAGCAACGTTTGCAGACTCCACAGCACTGCATATCTTTGGGAAAATAAACGACTGACAGAATTTACATGACTCTACAACTGGAACCACACACGAAGCTCGAGTAATACTTAAACAAGGCTTTCCTGCTGCTTTAGTGGTGTCTTTCAGTTGAGCAAATGTGTAGGGCAGTTATTGAGTAATGAGTTTGTTGTTTTCTCTTCTTGCAATTACTACTACTCTAAAAACAGTTTCATCTCAGCCTCAGTTCTTCACAAGTTCAACTACAAAAGAAATTTTAGGAAAAGTAAATTAAAAACACAGATGTAAGAGAGACATCGGAAACCAACCCTGCAACCTTGATTCAAACAAAAACCTAGCTTTGTTTTCATGATTCCTGCCCCTGTGCCAAACACATACTGAAAAAAACAGTTGCATGTTATTGATCGGCGTCTGTGAAATCTCTCTTTTCACTTCCCTCCAAATGGAAAGAGGTCAGACTGCAGCCTCAGCTCCAGACCTGACTCCCTTGAGCTTAAGCCTGTTGCTCAAGGACACTTCAGAAGGGAAGATGCCTGCAGCAAAGGCACTTGAACCCAACTCGCTCAAACCACTGAGGGGACCTAATAAAATATGCATCAGATTTTCCAGCTTTCCTCAAGGACCCAATGTCTTTGACACACCGATAGTAAAGTCTCGATACTTCCTGGCAGACTCATTAGTGGACGACTGAAATATCTCCTTGTAGTGACCCACGGTAACCTGGTTTCCTTTGGTTGGGCCGCTTGGAATAAATAACGGTTTTGTAAAAAAAAAAAAAAAAAAAAAAGTCTCTAACAAGACAAGAACAATGGATGAGAAATAAAATTTTCCAGACAGATTGTTAAAATAACCTCCTAACGTGTTGGCCCCTGATAGATCCCCTTTGTCCTCAATAATGCTTCCAAGACGGCCATCGCTGCAGCAGATCGGTGATATTTCCATACAGGTCATCATGATCAAATGCATGCTGGATCTTTTTCTTTAACACCAGGTTGTTAAAGTGCGCTGCAAGTTTCCAGAGCACATGGTGCGCTGCCATATCTCTGCAGCTAATTGTGTTTAGTGCACGTCTGGTCTGTGAAAAATATGGGCGTAAAGTTGGAGGCCAGAGTTGATGGGCGTATAGCAAGAGTTGAATCTGGTGCCAAATGAGCTGCTTGCAAAAACTGTGTGTGCTGCTTTCTCCAGCGTTTTAATATGACTCATTATTGCTCCTCTGTTTCTGTCCTCAGCGCCCTTTAGAGAAGCCGGACGGCCTGGATGTTTCTGACCAGAGTAAGGAGCACCCGCAACACCTGTGCGAGAAATGTAAAGTCCTGGGCTACTACTGCCGCCGTGTGCAATAATCATCTACTCAGAGTCAGAGAGCAACTTTTGTGTCCCAAGTGCTATCGCTCTTCCTCCATCAAGGCTGTTAACCCCTCCTCCCCAGGTTCCCCTCATCCCCTGCTCTGAAAACAACATGGCGTCCTTTCCTCCTCACATCTTCCCCTCTGTCTTTCAAAAGCCTCAAAATACAAATGTAGCTCTTCTTCTCTTTGAGGCCTTTCCTCCCCAACCACAGCCAATAAACCTGCTATCCCTCTTCTTAAAACCCCACCCTTGGAACACAGATTTTATTCATTATGCCTTTTTTTTCCATTGACAGTACTGATGATTACATCCAGGAATGAGAGGAATATATTAACTTAGGATCATATCTTGTAAAGTGCTCTTCATCAAACGCAAAAACAGCCAAAATCAGTGACTTTTTGTTTTTCGTGTCTCGTGTTATCAGAAACTATATAACCCCACTGATCCAACTCGATGTTTAACAACATCTAATTATTGTATTGTTGAATTCGCACCAGGCATATATTTCATTGGTGTCACTGACAGTATTGGTCTCAATAGATTACCTCACCTTGGCGTTTGTTGGCTTTGTGTTTACAGAGATCTGCCTTTCATTTCCCTGCCAAGTGAAGCATGTGCTAATGTGATGAACATTTAATGCGGGCCTCTCGCGATGGTTTAATGTACAGGAGGCCTGCGACGTCTTGCCGTATTAGGGTCAACAGCACATCTTATTATAACTGTGAATTAACCGAGGGATAAAGTGCCATACATCCCTAGCTTACATTTGGCCTATTTATTTTCTTGTTGTCTAGTGTGCAATTTGAATTTTAACTGGGACATAAAGAAATGTTTTTTTTTGTATGTTTGTATATCACATTATTGTGTGACTGCTTCCACGTGTCTTTAGAAACTACTGTAGGTTCAGTTATGTAGTCGCTCCTCGTCTAGATTTAGTGCGTTGCTAACGAATAAGGTTTCAGTCATCCTCCCGTAGTATTTTTGTTGCCACACAAATTCTCAATTATCTACAGTGTTAGGTAGGTATAGATGCTGCGTTCGTTTCAAATCACAGAAGGTCAACTGAGAAGGAGCTGTAGGAAAACAACAGTAGTTTCAGTAACAGTAATCTCGCCATCCACAGTC
This sequence comes from Trachurus trachurus, assembly GCF_905171665.1. Classification (NCBI taxonomy): domain Eukaryota; kingdom Metazoa; phylum Chordata; class Actinopteri; order Carangiformes; family Carangidae; genus Trachurus; species Trachurus trachurus. The sequence continues at coordinate 15,404,864 of NC_139906.1, forward strand.
GAATATTCAGTTCTTTTCAAAGCAGTTGAAAGAATGAACTGCTCGCCATAATTTAATTAGGATTATGAAACATTACTTTAGAGGTTAAATTGTTCACATGTAAAGCCTGATTAGATTTTAAATGAGTAAAATACAAAGGAGATGTTTGTTTGGAAGAGGTTCACAGAGACATTTAAGATCACATTTTAGTGCCAATTGATGCCTGGCAGCCTTAGTGGAGTCAGTGAAGCTAAATGGAAACATTTCCAAAGGGCTTGCACCCTTCAAAACAATGTCCAACAGCTGATTGCTGCGTAAAGAGTGTCCAGAGGGAGGTGAAGCTTTGGAGAACTGCAATGATTTTTTTTTTTTTTTTAGGTTGGTTGAGAGAAACAAATATGCAGTAGAAGGGCTGACTTGTGATGTGGTGATGCTGAAGATTCAAGGATATATTGAAAGTGGTGATGAAGTTTACATTTGTATTCATTTTCATGGGGCCTACAATAACAAACCAATGTCTTTAAAGAGAGAGAAGTACATGTATCCTGTTTACATAGATCACTACGCAGACCTAAAGCACTACAGAGGAAATTAATGTAGTTTCAACTAGAAACCTGCCTTTCAAGGAACCTTGTTGTAAGAATTGTGAACTATTTTATACGTACTGTATTTCTAGCCTTATAGAAGCTGGTTGACTATATTTTATACTGTAACATACTGTATGTGCCTTAAAAAGATTGAAATCCCTCTGAAGCATCGAGACTAGGAGGCCATTAAAAAAATTAGGAAAAGACATATGGGGACAGGCTCAAAGGTGGAATAGTTTATGTGCATGTGGTAACTGTGGTGTATGAGTTTAATGCAGGTCCGATAAGTGACAAAGGACAGGAGAAGGTGTTCCTCTATTAGCGGTTTGTACTGGCATGGTGGGTGTTTGCTTCAACAAGGTTTGGTGAGTTGGAGGCGCAGGCTGAACCAGCACTCCCAGCTGGCAATAACAATGCTCCTGTGGTCTGTTGTCATGGAATATCAACAAAGACGTGATTTCTTAGTCAATCCTCACAACATAATGGAGTCGTGCACAAAACTGTGGACCTCACTCTTTGTTTTTTCTATCTATTGTTGTTATGTTTATCCAAGGAAGCGTGGGTTTTCTCAAGAAATATACATGGTCACTTGCCTTAGCGGGAGAGATTGCAGTGGCTGATAATGGTACCATACAGTCCTGGGAAATGATCATTCTGGGAAAATGATCATCTATTCCACCTCTAAGGTTAAAGGGGCACTCCAACGATTTACTACTGAAGTTCTACAAAGTCACGAGGCCTTCAAGAGACACTGAAGAAGAGGTGTCCTTAATTTCACCTAGTTGTAGGGCTTATTCATGGGTCCTACAGTTCCCAGTATGCCACTTCATAGCATCTGCCTAGTACACGCATATGTTTAAAACTCTACACCCCCAGTTTGTCATGCAGGCTTAATCTTAAAAATGTGTCCACGCCCAAGTGAAGATAACCTGATGACATCTCTATGACATCATCAGGGTTATTTCCTCAGACTTGACAAAGCTCCTGAAGAGCCACCGAAAGACATTACAACTGATTTAACCATCTGCTTGACTAAACTGAACTTCAGAAGTAAAACTAATGAAGTGCCACTTTAAAAGAAAGAATTGGCAATTGTGCAAAATCAGAATGATTATATCCCTTTTAGTCACTCCTGGGAACAATCCATACTTCCTACTGTTAATATCATCTTCCCTTTGCTTTGTGTGATGAGACTAACCTAACAGGTCTTTACATCTGAACCTTAATGTCAAACAATGTGGCTGCAGCAATGAGAGGAATAGATACCAATGATGCCTTATGAACTAACCTCATAAACATGTAACAGTGTAATTGTGATTCACAGAGTTCTGCTTAAATAGAAATGAGAAATCCTGTTGAAGAGTTTGATTCCGCCCAGAGACATGTTATCATATGAGGAGGCCATTTTAAATGGCAAATCAAGAGCCAATGGAAGCAGCTGATACAATACATTTGAAAAAAGAAGAAGAAATCACTGCTTTCAGACGTAGTGTCTTGAATTACATATACTTGACTTTTCTAGTACCTTTTCAGTTCAAATTTGTTATTTTCTATGAATGAGATGTGTATTTTGGAACACTTAATAGATGTTGAAAATTTTAAAGCAATCTGCAAAAACTCAAGAGTTATTTCCCTGACAAAGATAAGACTGTTTTATGTATATATTTGATGGCCATCATTTTCAAGGATATTAGCTCTTTTGAAGCGTTATGCAATATTGAAGCTTTTTTGTGTTTGTGAAGAAGGGCCTATTGCTGAGAAATAAACAAAGCTGGCAGTTTTTTTTTGTTTTGTTTATGTTTTACAAAAATCTGAGGGGTTATCCTGCAGAAATATTTATGGAAAGATTTTTTACAACACTTTTTGTATAGAATATGCAACAACGTTACACTAAAGAAGGAAATATTGATGTCTACATAGAATATTATTAAAAAAAACAGCTGGTACATAATTAATACCCTTTTTCAATTATAAGCCATTGTATTTTTGTGTTTTGTTTTATGATGTTATCAGTGTTGAATAACCCACAATGTTATTCAGTTGCTATCTGTAACTAATTGTGAGCTGCCATTTACATCCATAGAGTTGCATGTATTCATTTTGTAAACAGTAACTACAATATTATGAAGATATATTGTGTTAACATGCAGAAATCTTTTTTTTTCTTTATTAGTGACGGATACTCACCACTGTATAAGCACGTTAAACTGTGAGATGTAGTTTGCTTAAAGCAGCAATGACAAGAAACTATTATAAGATGTTACGGTGTTATTAGTAGTTTAGGGAGTGTATACTTTTTGTCAAGAAAGCGTGTGTGACAAAGAACTATTTTAGAGTTTGCATGTGCATGTGTTTGGTTTTGAAAGAAATATTATTTTGTGCAATGTATACTTATTTAAATACTTTATGGTAGTTCTCTTCAGTACATGCTGTTCTTAACGTTATCAGCAACTTCTGATTGTTATTAGTCGTGAAGTATTTCATTTACCGCTAGCGTAGCCTCTACGAATAATACATATTTACTGAATGTAATGTGTTAACACTTATGTGGTCAATTTGGAAAGTTATGTTTGTATTCTTTGCTGTCTGTATCACTTGAGATGTTTGTAATGCAATATTGCAATAATGTAATATTTGAATTGGACAGAACACAGGCGTGAGGTTGGGAAGACAATGATTTTGGGAAACAAGGACAGTCATGGTTAAGAGAGTAGACCACAGGTCTGTTTTTCATGTCCATAAAACGGCATTCCAAAATGTGCCTTATTTGTTAGTTGGGAAAACATTTTAGTTCTATAGAGCTGTCGAACGTTTGATGAATAAAAGTCATATTGAATTAGGACTGCTTGGATAATGTGGTTTTCATTTGTTTGGATCCTGTGCTGAGTTGTTGTAACCAGTAACTGGGAGGTGTTCGCTCAGGAGTTTGATTTCAGCCAAAAGCAACACATTGTTTTCTGAGCGCTCCCGTCCGTATAATATTCATTACAGCCAGTGTGCGTTTTCATCATCACCCTGTTCTGTGTCTCTGAGTGCGAGCTCGAAGCCTTACATAAGTGTATAGATTATGATAAAAAAGAAGTTTCCAAATGGATTATTCATGGCTGTTGTGTAACACCGGAGAAATAGGGACTTTTTCCTCACTCTCCATGAAAGTGCTGAAAGATAACAGACATGTTGAGCTGACAGAACTCCATGTCAACACTTTGGGTCAAGAAAACCAAAGCACGCAGAAAAAAGGGACACCCAGCTGACATGGGTGCTGCTTGATAAATGCAGACGTTTACTGCCATGAACCAGCTTGTACCAGTTGTAAAGATGTCATTGTTTTGCATGTGTATTAAACGTTGGCCGCAGCACTGCCGCCTCCCGAGCCAAGTTTCCATGCACAATATTGGACATGCATTCCAAATAACTAAAACTAAACCAGAGGGTGGGGACCCAAATTATATCAAGTTTGTTACAACATCTCGAGCTCAAACAGAGAGAGAGCTGCAAAAGTCTCTATAGCAACAATGTAATCTGAGAATTCAAACAAACGGTGGAAGGTCAGTGCGCATATGGTTTCATTTAGGGGCAAGAGCTGCTTTTTCACGTCGCTTCATTATTTACTTTCATAAAGTATTAGCTCGATAAGCAGCACCACCCAGTCTCTGGCCTTCAGACATGTCCTGGCCGCCTTTTCTCTCTCTCTCTCTCTCTCTCTCTCTCTCTCTCTCTCTCTCTCTCTCTCTCTCTCTCTCTCTCTCTCTCTCTCTCTCTCCTCTGTGTTTCAGATAAAGAGGCTGTGAAGGAAGAGCAGCCCACATACAAGCTTAAAGACATTTTCAGCTTTCTGTATGGTTCCACCAGATTAAATCGTCTGTGTCCGATGAAGCTATAGCCCACAGCTCTCGCATCTGTCCACTGCTTTCATGCGACACTTTCAGCTATACTGTGTAGGTGGATGTCACGTGATGTCACATCCTGACTCTGATGGACAGGAAGTCAGTGGTGCTGGAGAGGCGCTGTCTAAAAAAAGCTTCCTGGATCATTTCCAGGAAGCTTAAAACCAGAGGGGTTGGTGGCACATGAGAGCAAATGTCCTGTACTAAGACCAGAGCTTGTAAAATCTGAAAATACTCATTTATTTGGTGATAAATGGAGAGTAATTGAACAATAACATCTTTCTGGGTCAAGTTAAAACTTAGAAAAACAAGAGATCAGCAAGAAGAAAGATAAAAACGTGTCAGTGTAACTCCCAGTCTTTCCAAATAGCATTATTTATAAGCAAACGTGCAATAGAAACTTTTCATATCTGATTTTGAGTCATAATCAACAGCAGAAGTAGAAATGTCCGATTTTAGGGAAGAACAGGAACACCTGTGAGAGCTGCTCCTTGAAAGCATCATGAAAATGGGAGGACAGATAAAGTAAATAACCAAATGTCTGCACAGTGAGTCATCGCACAGAAGTCCATGTACGATCGTAGGTGTTATTTAATTTCCCCACAGTCAGTGACGACAATTTTTTTGATCACACCACCGTCGTGTAAACCAAAGGATTCCATCTGAGTGACCACGTCCATACCTTCCTTCACCTGCCCGAACACCACGTGTTTCCCGTCTAACCTGTCGAAACAGGGGACAAAATGTGACGTCAGCACGTGATGACTGACAACTGTGCTGAGATGACTGATTAAAAAAGTTCTACAAAATGTTTACCATTCGGTTTTAGTCGTACAGATGAAGAACTGGGAGCCGTTGGTGTTTGGCCCCGAGTTTGCCATGGAAAGAGTTCCTGCAGAGATCAAATAGAAGGCCAAATAAATCAATTAAATGTGATGCAGTCAACAAGATCTTGACCTCCTTTTACTACTGATTCAGTCCCATTCAGGCCTGACTGTAGCAAAAAATGAAGCATGACACACAAGTCAATAACAGGCTTAAGGGAAAAGGCCTGAATCTCTTCTCTGAATCTGACGCAGACCGAGATTATGCAACACTTTCAAATGAAGCTCCAAATGGTCAACATGTGGACGAAGTTTATTGAAGAACAGAGTTATTTTGATTAGTGCATGTTGACGCTCTAAAAAAGTAGGTCATTCACCTGGTGATTGCAAAATCCATATAGGCAGTAGTATTAAAGCTGCATGAGATTAGGCAGTGCCATCTAGTGGATAGGCAGCTGTACTTACCGTATGTCAAATTATATCTTTGGGAAGCATATAAAGTATGTCATGATACAAATAAGAGCTGCTATTTAGAATCATTTATCATATTAGTTAATCTGTTGATTAATGTTTTTGACTCTCTAATCAGATAATTTTTTCTGCCATTTGATTTATTTGACTCAAATGTGTTTTTTTAGGTAGTTAACAGTATATTAGCTTATAGATATGAAAACAAAGCTGTAAGCAATGGCTGCTTTAGTCCTCTAACTATGTAGGTGAAGCTTTGGACATTTACCTGGACTGGTGTGTTTTAATTTGAAGTTTTCATCTTTAAACGTTTTCCCATATATGGATTTCCCTCCTGTACCATTGTGATTAGTGAAATCTCCCCCCTGCAAAAACAAAGTACATCAATACACAACATGGCATACAATGTAATATGTGTATATATATATATATATATAAGACATAAATGCTCATGTAAAATCATATCTAATAGTTACATAATATGAAACCTCATTTGTTGACATCTACTGTATCATGTCTATCCAATACAAAAATGTATTTTTGCTTATATTTTAGACAGATGTTGTAGAAATATATATCTGCTCCATAGCTATATGTGAAAATACGGCAGATGAAGATGATGTGTACTGTACACACACAACTGACGGGACGAACTGACGAGCGTGTGTGTGTGGTGTACATAACTCTGTGAACACTGTGTCCACTGAATCTTACCTGACACATGAACTCTGGTACGATCCTGTGAAACACACAGCCCTTGTATCCAAAGCCATGTTCACCTGTGCACAGCGCTCTAAAGTTTTCTGTTAAAACACATGTAGTTTTATTAGCACCAGCAGGAGACCAAGGGGCAGTTCAGGTGGTTTTAACATTCAGTGGTCGCGGTTGAACGTACCTGCAGTCTTTGGCACCACATCTGCATTTAGCTGCAAAACAATAAACACTACATTCAAATTCACGGCTAAATGTTTTCATGAATGCACTGAGTGTGAGACATGCTGCAGGTCACAACACAACAGAGGCTAGCCGGCTACCTCGATCACTATCCTCCCCAAAGGCTCACCGTCCGCCTCCACGTCCAGAAACACGCGGGGGTTTGAGGCGGGACCGGACGACAGCAGCCGGGCAGCGGCGAGGCCCAGCGCGCTGAACCTCAGGCGGCTTCTGATCTGACTCATCGCTGCTGCATCGCTGCTGACGGGGCGAGCAGGAGGAGGAGGCCCAAGGCCATGGTTGCTGGCTGCTGCTGCTTCTGCTGCTGCTCGTCGCGCACGCTGCTGCGCTGCCGCTCAGCTGGTGTTTGCGTGTGACGTCAGAGCGACGTAACCTCGTAACTTTGCGTGGGGCGTGAAACGAAACAGCGACGCCATGCGCTCAGGAAGTATAAAACAGCACAAAGCCTCACTGCCGCAGTTTTATGAAAATTTCAACACTCAAATTAAAACTTTACACTAACCAGTCTCCATGACAACCGAGTCTTTATCATGAGCATTATTATTACGGTCTTTCGGGTACATTGATCTAATCAAGTCACAGAGAACAGTATGAAATCCTATGTTTTGTTTAACGGAAGCCCTTCAGGATTAATCACAAAATCGCTTGGAAGCCCACAGTAATTTTACAGCTTTAATCTCTGATTGGACTAATTAGGCTGACTGAGAAACAAGTCTGATGATTATTTGCAACAGTAATTGAATCAATCTACTTTCTCTCACTGTTGATTTCAGCTCAAAAGATAAGACATCATTTATGTTTTTCTACATTGAAATAATTATCTCTTCACTAACAGCCTATGAGTAAATGTGATGAAACGGACATTTTCGCCTATGATAGTTAACTTAAGTGATACAAATAGCATAATTAATTTTATTATTTAAATCTGTGCTGTAAACACAAGTGCAATGGGATTTAAATTGCCGTATTTTTGCAAATTCTATGTACTTCAGGCTGTATCCTAGGCTATTATGTATATAATATATGTATGTCAAAAGACACAGAGGCCATTAATTGTGTTTCATCTGAATACATATTTATTAGATAAATATTAGGATGTCACGTCATCTAACTACATACAGATTTGCAAGACTAAAAATCACAATGTTTTTCTGACCAGTTTAGAATATGAAATGATTGTACATAGAATGTACAAAACCAAAGAGACATCTGCCACCTGTAGTGCCAATCACTTCAGATTGTACCTTATAGCATACTTTGCCAAATTGCATAAAAATTATAAATTTGACAAAATTTTTTTACAAACTGTAAATTTGGAAACAACCCTTGAGAGCCACTCAAAGCTCACTGTCTCCAAGTCCCAATTATACCTCAAAAGGTTTTAATAATTTTTTTAGCACCTTTATAAAGTACACAGTTAATAGAGAAATACACAGAAGTTTAATATTACACAAACGAAAAATGTCTTTTTTTCTTGGAAACCCCACGTGGAGGGTCACATAAAGTATCTTACATAAATGAACAGGCGTGGTTAGAGAGGTCTGCACAGACGCAATCAAACACATTTTCCCAATTCAATGTCTGACAGGAGGATGCAAGCTTTACAAATTCTAAATACACTATGCACACTCCCCCTGGAGAAAATGAATACATTTCTGTTAACGTGTCTCTATTTGTCATTTACATTATGTACACGTATCCCTTACATCCCCAACTCCCACCCCCAGCCCTCTGCCACAACCTATCCTCGTAATGCAAGTTGGAGGGGTCCCCCCCTCAAGAAAAAAATTTAAATGTACAATATTAGTTGCATTTCTCTTTCAAATTCTCAACTCAATTTTCCTTGTCTGCAACCAGACAGTACAATTTGTGTCTTTCAAATTACAAGGTGTGATTTACAGTGAGTTACAGTTACACACTGTGTAGGGAAATAAAACATCCCAATGCGGCAGTGCATTGTCTTTAACAAACATATAAACAAACAAACAACATCTGATCCTTCAACTGTGTCATACGCGGGAGATTTCATCAACTCTGAAGACCAGTAAAGCCACATTTGGTTCTTCAAATTGATTACAAATCTCAAATGGGGGAACTTTTTCAGCATATAGTACGTTTTAAATTTAAATCGTTATTTAATTCATTGGTACTGCATAAAACTGTGTAAATCAAATTATACCTGTCATAAAAAAAACACTGGACAAAGATAATAACTTAAAACTCGAAACAATATAAAATGTGATGAAAATACACAAATGATATTCACACATTTTTCCTAGTATGGTTATCAAAAGCTCATTATCAGGCCTCAAATCAACTCAGAGGACATTTTGCACATTCTCACTTTAAATTAAGAGGAAGAGGTCACTTGTTCCAATAATATTAAAACAAATAACTGTTGGAGAAATTTGGACCTCTAAGCTGCAATCCTTTAGACAGAAAAAAACAGCTCATGTATATGTATGTGTGTGTATATATATATATATATATATATATATATATATATATATATATATATATATATATATATATATATATATATATATATATATATATATATATATATATATATATATATATATATATATATATGCACACACACGAAATAAAACAAGAATAACTCACAACTTGCCCACTGAATAATTCAAATATTCCTTTTTGCTGATGCATTGTCACAGGATAATGGAAAAACTGTACACAATACACAGGTAGTTAACACAAGGCCAGTGAGAGTGCATTTGGATCAATTCATTAGAATATTGGACTGGTTAGGGGGGGTTGAGTGTGAGTGTGTGTGCGTGTGTGTTTGTTTGTGAGTGTGTGTTGAGTGTTTGTGAGTGTGTTTGTGTGTGTGTGTGTGTGTGTGTGTGTGTGTGTGTGTGTGTGTGTGTGTGTGTGTGTGTGTGTGTGTGTAGTCCTTGACAGACATACAGTACCATGTAGTTGCAGTAATAGATAGGTACAGTACTGTACAGTCACAAAGTATTCACATAGGGTATATACAACAGCTCTGGAAACACTGTTGGATCATGCAGGATGTTTTTTCCCCCCCAAAAGATGCAGTTCAACAGTAACAAAACGACGAAAGGAAAGATCAGTACAATCACACAGACGTTTCTATAAAATACAGCGATTTAAAATGTTCTGTAGACGTCTGTAGGATGTTGAAATCCTGCTCTTGACACCAACATGATATCCAGGCCCAACCCTTACAAAAAGCATAGGACAACTTTGGTGATGTGGATCTGATTCATTTCAACGTGGGACAAAGATAAAACACATAAAAAAGGACAACAGTAAAAAGATGAATTTGAAATAAAATAAAATAATAAATAAAAACACGAGAAAATGATTTGATCAAGCACGTTTAGGCTGGACAAAGACAACAGGAGCTGTTGGCACACATGCACTTGTGAATAAAACGGTGCTGGATTTGCTGAGGACGAGCGAAAGAGTACAAACAAAAACAAACTGCAGACAGGGAGGAGAGGAAGAAGTGAGACAGCTCTCTGTGGGTTGTTTTATCTGACTTCCATTCAATATTTTCCTTCCCTCCTCCGTCTCAAACCGTCTCTCCCCACTGTCTTTCACAGACGCTCGCAGGCAAACAAAGGGGAACATGTAAACACACACACACAGACACGCATGTACAGTACGTACACACACACACACACACACACACACACACACACACACACACACTACATTGCACTACATGTGCGCTCTTTTCCTATGTTGACATTGGAGGACACTTTAGATCGTCCTCTCAGAGGCTCTGATTCTGGAGAGATCCAGTTATTCAACTGTCTCACACACATGCACACACCCCCCCCCACACACACACACACACACTGGGAAGTCTAGGGGCCAAAGATTTGGAATAACACATTTCCAACAGGATAAAAACACTCTTACAAGACAATGTTTCCCTTGGACTTATCTTTTTTTTTCACAAAAGGAAAATTATAATAAAAAACAAAACAAATAAACAAAACAAAACAAAACAAAGACAGAAAAACAATAAAAACAAAGCTACAACACTTATCCCTAGAGCCCACAAAGGCTCCGGTCTCCTCCGTGTTGTTACACATGATGATTATAGCTGCACAGTTTTCAGTTGAAAAGTCACAAATATCATATATGTATATATATAATATTACTTTAGTGCCCGCCAACATGGCTGTAAATGGCATGTCTCGAGTCAGAGGCGGTGGAACTGGTGCGTGGAATCTTTACAGGAGGAAAAATAAAGGAAGTACGGGGATGAGTGGCATTCCTGCTTTTCCCCTCCTTGGAGTTCCCAAAACAGGTGCCTCTTCGTTTTTTTTTTTCTTTTTTTGTCTTTTAGCCGGGGCTCCTATGCCGCACATTATCTGTTGAGAGATTGTGTACGTGTGTGCGCGCGCGTGAGCACAGGAAGCTGCTTGAAGTGTCGACCAGAGTTCGGTGAAGTGTCTGTGGACGGACAGTCAAACACGTCACCACTCCTGTAGGAGCAGGAAGGTTTCTGGAGAGAGAGAGGAGGAGGAGGAGGAGGAGGAGGAGAATTGGGGGGGGGCTAGTTGTTCTCAAAGAGGGAGAGAAGGTCGTCGCTGCTGTTGGCGGGAAGGTCAGGGGGGTCTAGGTAGGATAGTAGATCGTCTGGGTTGGCGAGCTCTGGAAGCAGCTGCGGAGAGAAAGGAAACAGAGAGACGATTAGCGGCGAGGCGACGTCGCACCGTCAACACATGTTTATCTTTGTGACGCCTGACGATGCTCGAGCGTCTCTTGAAAGCTAGCGCACACGTAAACACAGCTACCGCCGCTCAGAAGCGGTCTGAGCGGCAAACACAAACAAGAGCACATAGCAGAGAGAGAGAGAGAGAGAGAGAGATGAGAATAGCTGCAGCAGACAATGTTAGCTGTTAACAGGTAGCTTATGGGCGCACAAAGCTTTGACACACTTACATCCAGGGAGGGTTCAGGCATATCCTGGGCCCCCTGACCCATCTGTCCATCTGAGGAGGGGTTAAAGTTCAGATCGCTGTGGGGGTGACTGTTCTGCCCAGGCTGCTGCTGAGGCTGCGGCTGAGGCTGCGACTGGCGAAGCGACTGCGATGACTGGCCACTGTGATGCAAAGGCTGCCCTGACTGGCCACTGTGATGTAAGGGCGGCCCTGTTTGGCTGCCGGGGTGGGGAGACGCATGCAAGCTCTGCTGCATGGAGTTATGGGACTGATCGGGATGGGACATCTGCAAGGTGCGAGAGAGGAGGACAGAGAGCGAGAGAGATGGAGAGTGAAAAATAAGGAAGAGGAAACAGGGATAGAGAAAAAGAGAGTGAAGTAGAGTGTTAAGGTTTGTGTGTGTGTGTATGTGTGTTGTATGGGAAGAAGGAGAGGAAAAGCGAAAATGAGCTCCAGCGTGAATAATATGGAACAGGCCTTCTAAATGGAAGCTGTGATCAGCAGACATGTGCAGCTGCAACATTATACGGTGACATGAGCATGTGAGCATGACTGAGCACACATGCTGGCTACAGGCACAGGCTGCACCTTGTTCACAGAACAAATCTCACTCTCTTGTTTTCCCAGTGTGGCACAGATTGTCTAAAGATTCACTGAGGTAACAAGTAAAAGAACTTAGCAACGGATAAATAAAATGCATAAAATTTTAAATTCAGACTGAACTGAATCCTAATTTCAACCATAAATATACTTTCTAGATACAATGGTTTTTGAAAACAAGCAGCGCTGGGAGTTAACCCTACTTACTCCATCGTTCATGCCGTGGTTAAGGGGTTTGTCGTGGGGGAGGAGGCCACCCGGTCCATCTGGGGGATGAGAGAGCTGGGGGCCATGGATGAAGTCACTCATAGGGGGACCTCCACCACCTCCACCACCTCCAACTCCACCACCAGAGGGGTTCCCGTGAGGCATGTCAAAGTTTCCTTGGCTGTGGTAACTGTTGCCTTGAGCCACAAAAGAACAAACACTTTTCTTGTCAAAAGTTTGGCCTGTTTGACTTTTATGATAAATTCATGCTGTTGCAGAAAGTTACCTTCTTACATAACAGGATACACAAGTTCCACTTCTTTTCTTTTTTTACCGTTATGAAACTTTTATCAGAGCAATAAGCTGACAACATTTTAAAACAGGTTCGGCATAAAACTCTGCTTTAGGCTCTTTCTTTGTTTAATGCACATGAGACACATCAATGGTTTCTGTTGTAAAATGCACAACAGCTCACTTTTCCAACAAATGAGCTGACTATCCTGTTCTTCATTTACACAGCAGGATCCTGTCCGCTTTGTGTTTTTCTTACCTGCTCCTGGGTAATCTCCTCCATTGCCACTAGTGTGTTGACCAGGGTGTGGAGGGTAGGGGCTGGGACCTGGTCCAGGGCCGGGTCCAGGTCCGGGTCCTGGGCCAGGACCGGGACCTAACTGTGCGATCATCTCCATTACATTGGGCATGGTCATCTGACTGGGGCTCATGGTCTTAAAGCGTTTGGCCAGCGGTCCGTCAGGGTCTTCTTTGATGTGTAGCTCAGACTTGATGGGGACAGGTCGCCAGCTACATGTTGGGTCTATAGTGACCTCCTCAAACTCTGAGCTGTTGGTGGAGGAAGCAGAATGTGTTGGTTCATTTTTTAAAATAATCGACTAAATAAAAAATAAAGTCAAGGTGGGAGTCAGCCGGAGAAAGAGAGACTCACTTTTGGATGGCATTAAGGATTCCCCACATGTACTGGTCCACCTCCAGACCTTCTAATAATGCTGTTTTACTGAAGTGAGAAAAACAGAGACATTATATATTAGAGGCATTCCTCATTAGTTATCCCATTTTTTTTATATCTCTTCAAAACAGAACTTTTCACTTACTTGCACACAGGACACCTCCATGTCCCTCTCTCACAGTTCAGCTGTAAGTAGGACTCCAGATCAAAACACTGTGGAGAAGAAAATCACAGTTAGAATCAGAAAAGATCTTCTCCATTAACAGTGATGCATTTTTTTTTTTAATTTCCAACCATTTGCCGCCATTTAAAAAAAATCTGAACAAACCTGGACATGTTTGCAGTCATGTCCCCGCGCCGGTAGCTGGATGCGTCGGAAGGTGATGGGACATTTCAGCGACACCTTAATGGCCGTCTGCTCCACGCCGTCTTCACCGTTTAGAGTGGTGTTGCCCGCCGAGGCCGCCACGCTGCTGAAGTTCCTCTTGACTGAGAGGAGAGAAACGGGGGGTGAACATTTGCAGGAGACAAGTTTTAAAGCAAACTGTAAAGAGAAGCAGGTGTGCGCCCCGGTAATTAAGATGTACTTATGCATATTAACCACACTGGGAGACAGAATGAGACGTACTCTTGGTGATGCAGTGTTCTGCAGGAAGGAGTCTCTTCTTCAGGAGCCCCTGGAGGACGGATCGCACAGATGGCCTGTGGACCAGCTGCAGCACAAACAGGTGGGACTGCAAAGCAACACGAGAACATGAAAACAAAGCGAGTTAACACAAGACAGCTGAACATCAAGTCTATTCCGCACATCCGCTGCACAGAGTTCAATCGTTTTCTGTAAAAAAAAAAAAAACATCACAGTCGATGTTTTCGTTGAAGTTTGCGAGCTGTCGGTGATGTTGTGTTGTACTCACACAGCAGCAGGCAGTGACGGTAATCTGGATGGTGTTCCTCCCGGGTTGGCATACGTGCTTCAGGTGCAGGGGTTTGTGGGAGGTTTTGTTGTCTCCCCTCTCGATGGTGAGGGGCGTGGCGTTGACGCTGACCTGGACGGAGGCGGGCCAGTTGGTGTTCATCTGTCTGTCCTCGTGGTGGTAGCACTTAAACTGCAGTTCAAGGTCTGACCTATGGTGGTGACAGGACAAGAGTCAGCTGTTTTCAATAATATTCAGAAAAACACATTAAGTTATCCTGTGACAAAGATGTGTAACTAATGAGTTTTAATAGATACATAAAAAGAAAATGTCTGTAACATCCAGCCGTAATATAATTTCTAGTATGCGTATGAAAAAACTGAAAAAGTTACGACTAAAATTCATAATTAAGGTTAATTATCTTACTGTTATGTTATTACATCCATCACATTTATGTGGAATCAAATCAAACTACCTGTAGTTAATTAAACACTCAAAAGAACTTGAACACATTATCAGAATGATACATACTTTTAATTTTCCTGAAACAACCACACAAAGGCAGACGTCTAATAATTTAAGTATTAAAGCAAATATTCAATCATTAAACACAAGTTCATTTTATTTATATCAATATTTGATATTACATGGAGCAAAATTGACTTAGCGCTGAGTGAATGACCAAAAGTGCACAGAGTTGCTTAAGTGTAAGGAAAGTGGATCAAATGTCTTGCCTCCACATGAGGGTCTGGTGGACGGAGGGTCGGAGGTGGAAGACGTGGTTGCTGACAGCCAGGTTGTGCTCCAAGCGGAATGGCTCCAGCACGACTCCGTCCCTGACTGGAAACGTCAGCCGCAGCTCCTCGTTGGGGTTAGCTGGGAGAGAAGGAAAACACGCAGGGGTGGTCAACTTGAAATCTAACACCGGTAAAGTTACACAGTGTGCGAGATGGAATAAAAGAGAGGCCCAAGGATAAAAGCAAACAGATGCTTCAAATGAAGCAGTTGTCTCAGGACTGCTGTGGGGTACTCACTGGGAGGGGGCGGAAGTGCCGTCATATTTGGTTTCATGTCGGGTGGAAACGGGGGTTTCACATCCTGGTTTGGCGACAGGTACGGAGGAATACTACTTCCTGGGGTCATAGGCGGTGTGGGGTTTCCAGGGACTGGGGAGTGGGGGTAGTTGCCGGGCCTGGGGGGCTGTAAAAGTCAGGAAACGGCAATAATGAAAACATCTGTATAATTCATTTCACATACACGACTGATTCAAATTTAACACAAAGGTCTTGGCATGCTATATTTTACGAATGGAACTTTATTTTTGGAGAGGAAGTTAAAACATACCCCATTGCCTTGACCGTAGGAGTATCCACCTCCGGAGAAGTTGGTGCTCTGACCATTGAAGGGCTCTTGCTGTTAGATAAATAAGAAGAAATAACAATTCAATATAGTTTTTATAGCACAAAGCAGTTTGTTCCAAAAGGCTGCTATAAAATATCTGTAGGAGTGGGAGGAAGTTATTGTAGAAAACGGACAGATAGATAAATGGAACGGCCTCACAGACCTTATAATACTGGCCCATGGGCATGCCAGGCGGGTACTGTCCCTGGCCCTGCTGCCCTGGCATCCTCTGGCCAGGGTAGTTAGGAGAGGGCAGCGGCCTAGAGGCATTTGATGGGGGGTACTGCCCCTGCTGTGGCGGGAACTGACTGTTAGGCCCATACTGCTGACCCCCATAACTTGCCTAGAAGATGAAAGTGAAAGAAAAAAGGTGTTAAACACAGGTCCAAGGTGCTACAAGACACATCATCTCCAGACGGACCTCTCCTCTCACCTCTCCTGGGTACGGCCTCTTCATCCCCTGCATGGGCATGCCCTGTCGGGGTCCTCCAGGATACCCTTGCTGGGGCATCCTCTGGCTGTGAGCACCAAAGGGCCCCATGCCCGGGGTTCGTGCCTGGTTCATGCCCATGGGAGGCCCGCCCGGCATATTGGGGTTGCTCATGGCTGACCCCATGCTCGCTGGGTTCATACCTCCAGGGGGGCCTCGGGGGCCCGGCTGGTTCATGAACTGGTTATTGTAGGCCTGAGCAGGGCCCATTTGAAACGACGAACACATCTGGAGGCAAAAAAAAAAAAAAAGGAGGTTGCAGAATTTAATATGATTATCATGGGTCTCCAACAGGTGGCTGGATAACAGCTTCCTGTGTATGTTAGTATTTTACAGTTGGCTCTGGTTAGTGGCTACAGCTGTAAACATGTTAGCAGGTGTGCATCGTACCTGCCCATACTGGTTCATATCTTTATTCTGGGTTTCCTGCAGAGCTGCTACCGTGGCCGTCGCCGTGGCTGTTGCCGTAGCAGCAGCGGCAGCAACAGCAGCTGCGGCAGCAGCGGCAGCTGGCTGAGTGAAGTCACCAGGAGGACGTGTGTGGGAGGTCATTCCCATACCTCCAGGAGGGGCCTGGCCTCCTGAATAACTGTCAAAAACACACATCAGATGTTTTAATCATTATGGTGAAATTTACTGCTTCTTTTTTTTTTTTAAAGAGAACTCATATCCAGTCTCTTACCTTCCACTGTATCCCCCAGGACCTCCGGGGTAGCCAGGCCTGCCATACATGTTCTGCTGCATGTACTGTTGGTTGGAGCCTCCTTTGTTTGGAAACTGTTGCTGTTGAGCACTGAATTGAGGTGAGTTGAGCCCTGCTGCGCTGGCAGACATACCTGATCCCATGGGGTTACCCCCAGGATTCATGGGGTTATTGCTGTTTGCCATTGGGTTACCCAGCACCTGGATTCAACAGAGCATCATACAGGAAGTTTAAACATCCTGTGCGTTTGCACACTGAACAGAAGAGACACAGATTCTGAGTCAGGTGTTGATTATGTGTTATATATAACTGCAGACTGGATGCTGTTCATGCACATACCTGACTCTGCGACGTATTGGTCACGCCCCACACTGTTGTAACCACAGACAATGACCCAGGGGGCTGGTTGGTGTTTTGTTGCCAGGGGACAGAGTCATAGGGAAAAGATCCATCGCTGGAGAGAAGATCAAAACACAAACATGAGCCTGATGTCACATGAAGTTTCAACTGGCCAGGAACAGAGTGAGTAGAAAGCCAGCAGAGGTGCATATCCATCCAAAAAATGAGAATAATTTGGGAATTCTTCTTGCCAAAACGTTAGGCAATTGGAAATGTTTGGCGCTCGATTTCAAAACATGTTTTCAGCCAGGATGTCTGCTAATGGCTGAACAGTGAGATGAGTAAAAAGATCCAAATGAGCTGATAAAGAGTTGCATGTGCACTCACACCAGTATGAGCTTAATATGATTTAATTATTTCTTTGTTGAAAAATCTTTGGATGTGGATAGGTGGCGTGCAGTTGGAATGTTTAACATTCAGATTTAAAACAAATACCAGGGTAAAATAGGAGAGTCTGTAACATATAATAAATAAGCTAAATCCTCATGGGCAGAGGCAAGTGGCCAGTGGAGTGGGAAGGAACTGCTGTTTTTGGAGAGCAGCTTGTTTTCGTTCAGAGGTTAGCTCTTGGAATGGATGACACGCTCAATATTTCCTCATAAAGGCACAACATTATCCCAAGATCCTCAGCAGAGGCAAACAGGACTCTAGGCCAACTGCAGGCTTTCTTCTTCTTCTTCTACTTTTCTGAGAGAGGCATGAGCACACAATGTTCTCCAAAAACATTACTTCACAGCAGCTCACTTCCCACTTGGCTCATCCTGGCTCTTCTTCAAACAATGGAAATCCTCTGTTTTTTTTAAAATTTATTTTATTACATGACCCGCAATTAAGCCGGACACACTATTCCACTTTAACTAATTGAGCCTTGGTCGGCTTTAATAAATTCAAAGATACTGTAACTACAAAACCAAATACTCTGGGAATATAAGGTAACACTTTAAGGTTTTGCAACTTTAAATCAATAACTGTAACAATGCTTCTTTCTCTTGTTTACATCTCTATGATGTGACATTTGACCCAGTAGCTTTTGTGGTTTTAGTTTTTCACAAGAAAACTATTACAAACCACAATCCAGAATAGACACTGAGGAAAAACTATCCTTGATAATTTAGTGTTATGCCGCTATTATGAAAATCTTTGTGAAGCATGACAATTCAAACTAAAAGTATGGGATGTATCTTATGTGTGCCATATTCACTGGGGAGTACACACACAAATGGCAGAAACAGTATTCACCTAATCATTAGGTGAATACTGTTTCTGCCATTTGTGTGTACTCCCCAGTGTATTCATATATAACCAGCTCACACTGATTTTGTACAGCACATTTTTTTGTCTGATACACTTTGACACTGTTTTTTTTTTTTTTTTTTTTTTTACTCCAGGAAAAAGCTTAATCTCATTCGTACACTGTTCCAACTGTAACCTTGAGCTGAACTGAGAATATGTCTTCACAGTAAGATAAACACAGCTTTGAGTCAAGCGACAGGAGAGATGTCTCAGAGTAGACTCCCCGCTGACCTGTGTGTGAGGCCGGGCTTCATGCTGCTCATGCTGGGCTGCATGGGGACTTTTCCCTGCGGTTCGTTCTGCCTGTTCTTCTGGTGACGCAGCAGGAGGAGACGACCCAGCTCCTCGCACCACGACGACAGCAGGGCTGCAAGGAAAACACACAGACACACACACATATGCGTACGCGTTAGTCTCTTCTCAGCGCAGACGCACGCACATGTTATCCTGAGTGAACTGCACTGAGCATTTATGGTGCATTCGAGGTTCAATATGTGGATGAACTTTCCCCGTATAACACACTTTCTTATGTGAACCTCTGATGAATATAGATTCACTCTGTCAGGTATCTTACCAGTGCACTATAGTGAACTGTTGCTCTGGTCTACAGCCATTCAGCTTGAAGTTACCACTTTAGCCTCCAGGGGGCAGCCTAAACTCAATAAAACCTACACTGATTATTTTTCTATGTGAGATTTCACAACAGTTCCAATCACACCATCTCTACCTGGAGAGTAAAATGTGAAGTGTGAACCTAGCAGTGTTTCTGCTGCAGAACAGGAGAGGCTGAAATGAGGCGTGTGAGGCCGACAGAGGCACGACGACTGGCGTTACCGATAGCGATCTATGTAGGAAGCAAGAAACTGTCACATCTTCACTCTCCACTTCCTCCACTCATCACCACCACTTTTATTCATCTCCACACATCCCATGTCCTCTCATATCTCTGAGGACTCTGCAGCCGTCTCATCCTCTTAATAAAGACATGAGTTCAAATACTGTTTTTTCTCGTGCTAGTGATGTACCAACTTCATTTTTTTCCCCCTACGGTGCCAATCAACTTGTCTTTCTTGAGTCAATCAGAGTTGCGTGGGTTATTTAAACACACTGCCTCTTGATTGCACAAAGTTGATTAGTCTAGCTTCAATTTAAAAAAGAAAGGTTACAGTGTTCAGTACTTAATTAAATAATTTAGGATGTTATTTTTAGCTTGGTAGACCGAGATACACCAGCCTTTAGGAAGTGCTCTTACCAAGTTTAGGGTTTTGAAATGCAGAGTGTTTGAAAATGTCGGTGCCCTGAAGAGATCTTACGCCTGAGGTTTGAACTGTGGGTGACAGTGAAACTGGTGTTGCATTGTGAAGATTTACAAAACCAGAAACAACAAATGTCTGCCTCGTAAAAATCGCCTTGTAAACTCGGAAAAAAAAAACGGAAAAAATGAAGCACTGTTAGCAGCCCACAGTGAGTCATGTCATCTGTAACCTGTTTAATCCATATTGCTCGGGTTAATAATGACTTATATTTTCTGAGTGACAATATGTGATATGAGAAGTGACTGTTTACAAAGTGAGCAAAAAGAGAATAGGAGACACAGGAACAAGAAGAAGAAGGAGAAGGGAAGGAATGAACAAAGCAGAGGAGTGGTAACATTTTCTTCTGGAGGGTGGAGAGAGCCAAGCCTCCTAGTTAAAGAGGAATTATTCCACCCTGCCATTACAGAGAGCTTATCTCCCCACTAAATCACCACCTCCACACAGAGGGACTGTCTCTTCAACTGGCAACCCACTATTTAGACCTAAAGATCAGCACAGAGGGCTGGGAGTTGCTCTGAGAGGGAGAGAGACGTAAAGAGGCAGAGGAGAGGAAAGAGAGTGGTGGTGACTTATCGTACCAGTGTGGCTGCAAGCCGACGAATCTAACAAGCTGCCAAGGCCAGAAGTCATTCATAATAGAGCGAGGTTCTGCTCTGGGCATCGTGCATATTTAGCGAGCTTAGTACAGTGCGCATGACCTTGTTTTCACCCCTGCCAACACCATCACACACCCGCAACTACGCTACCACACTCCTCTCACTTCATCTCTTTGGTCTGCATTAATGCCCTTCTCACATGGCGTACACACCCGCATTCCTCTCAGTCATTTTTTTTTTCAGTTGAAAACTTTAATACTACTCTGATCCTTCTGTCTAAACTATTATTAATGTTTTGTTAAGTTTGGCGATGGAATCCCGCCAACGAAAACACAGGAATGCAAAGGCACGGCCTCCTTCTGGTTACGCCTCTCGTGTTTCATCTTCCATTTACTCCTTTGTCATTCACACTCAAGCCTTGTAGTGTAATCATCGCACACTCCCAACAGCTACCTGGTGGAGACGAGCCAAGGTCAAAGGCTTTTCGCCGAAAACCGTATTCCCTCAACACTGTTGTCCACAACGCCTACTAAGAACTACGCAGAGAGTGAACGGATCCATGATACATGATGCTGAGTTGAAGCGCTGCGAGCCAAATCCTGCAAGTTTCTATTCCAAGATTGATTTACAAAATCATAAAATGATAATTTTACTTCACGATGAGCATGTTATCAACAGGCAAGACATAGGGCAGGATGGACTCATACATGTTTTTCTTATGTCTCCTCATGCAGTTTGAATGTCAAGTGGTGACTTTAGTCCAGCTTTGTCCAATTACTGGATATCTAGAAGATCAAGTAGCTCTTCAGTGCTATACTGACATAGTATTGACATTACACATTACAGTTTACAGGTAAAAAAAAGATAGATGAACATGGGGACATGTATGAGAGAAGAGAGAGCTGCAGCTGTAGTATGTGGCGGTGTTGCCCCAGGGTGCCTTCACCAGCACTGAGGGTTTGTGGTTGTTAGTCTGGTATGACATTTTTTTCTCCCCGAGTACATAAATCCCAACAATAACATTATAGTTTGAAACAACAGTTTCTGCCTGTAGAAGCATGTAAATAGGAGTCGGCTGCCGGTTGCACGTAGCATTTATGTCTTTCTTAATAACAACATTTGTGTGTTTTTAAATATGAAAATTACACCATAGATTACTCAGACAAAGCCATCCTTATTTTGAAACATTTAAAGGCGTATCTCCCCACTTTTGAGAAAAGCTGCCGTTGATCCTGTAGAAATCCAGTAATTGACTTTATGTAGGTTAATCTCGCCACTCTTACCTTTGAACTGCAAGCAGACGCATCAAATGCAATCTATCTCTTTAAAGGCATGGTGAAAAACACTGTGACTGTTCGGAGGTGACTAATATCTGCAGACTAAAATAACTCTCAAGCTCTGTAAAGCTGTTGTGTTAAATGGATACTCTATCACAGAGATCTCTTCATAACAAGTGGTCTGTCCTTTCCTCCACCAGCCGAGAGAGCAGATAGTCTTTAAGCTCGTTTCAGAAACTCTCCTGAACCCTCTGTGAACAGCTCCATTCCTTAGAAGCTGAGGCCCTTTAATTGAGTAATACCCAGAGACATATGGCCCCTCCTCACTCAGGCTGTATTTAATGCTGTATAGCTGACTGATAGCAGAAACTCTGGCCCATACTCACCTCACCTCGGCCCCTCTGGGAGCAGAAGGGAGGGAGAGTAAGCCCTGGTAACAGGCTGCAAGGCCCATTAACTAATGACAGAGTGTGTGTACAAGTCCTCTTTTACAAGGAAACCCCAATGCTAATTGCTATGAACTCTGACAGTGCCGTGTGTGCACAAGCATCTGTGTGTGTCTGTGTGTGGTAAAAGCCTTCTGCTACCGAGCATATCATTTGCCAGTTAAATCATGACAGATTGCTAACTATCTACTTCCTGACATAACTCGGTTAGCTGCGCCCACTCTGTTGATAAAAACACCTGACATGGTTTAAATGCGACGGCCCGGATTTGCCACAGTGTCACGTCACGATAGGGAAGGGGACTGAGACACTCTGGCCCTCTCCATGAACTACTGTTCCCTTTGGCAAGGCAGTTAGCACTGCAGCGGAGCAGCAGCAGAGGAGTGTCGTCACGCTGGACAATGCTAACGTGTGAATCATCAGACAGAACATGTGATATGACCACACAGATGAGCATCATTTTAATATTACCCAGCAAACTCACGTGTGCAGCAGAGAAAGACACTCAGGCATGTTTTGTGTCATTGCACGACCAGTGAGGAAGTGAACTTCCTTACACTGCAATGACTAATTCAATGGGTGAAAACAGATTCATTGTCTCCTGCAACATGTGACATCCTCCGTGTTCAAAGGGCAGCACAGCTCATCAAGCACAGGGGACGTACTGTATTTCAGCCTAAATGTGACAGTTTTATATTATGTTTGCATTAGTATGAATAATACACAATAAACAACAAGGTACTGAACTTTTCACACAGCACAGTTTGCATCTAGTATTGCACTTGGTAACACCGTCTCACTTCAGCGTTGTCGGTATCCTGCAGAGTGAAACATCACTGATCGACCGAGCTAAGTTTAATATGAATATTTTATTTACTTTTAAAAAAAGCAAATGCTGAATAGCCAAGAGAGGCCATGACCATAGCAAATGCTCCAGTGTTGAGTTGTGTTATCAAAACCTTTATACTTTTTTGTTTTTTCCCCCAATCTCAATTATAGCCATGTGTTTGTTTTCCCCTGATCAAATACATGAGAAGAGCAGCTCTCAAGTGCACTCAAAAAAAAGAAAAAAAGAATCAGCTCATGTCTTGATCATTTTGGTTAATTTTAGGTGCAACTTGATTGACAAAACTTTTGATAAGCCATGTTTTCTCTGGAGTGGCAACCTTGTCCCTGGATTTGTTTTGGGTAAACAAACCAACTGCAGTTATTTTTCTTTTCTTTTCTTTTCTTTTTTTAAACGCACTGCACCCCGGTGAGCTTCAGCGAGGGAGAAGTTAATCTGTTTCCTTGTAAGAATACATTACGGCTGTGACTTCACGCTGCCATATCGTGATACTGATATGGCACCAGTGATATGTTGCTGATAGGATATCACACAGCAGCTGTAGGCTTCAGCTCTTTTGTTGTATTTTCAAACGTGTTGTAGCTGCTACATCCAAGATACCTGTTGTAAAGGGGATGGTAGATGTAAAAAAAAACAGAGTGCAAGAAACAAGATCATTCTTGAGATGAGATGTCACTGTGTATTGCTCCTCTTCTTCTGATGCTGACAGTGTCAACAGCAAAGTATAAACATGACGGCTTGGTTTTACAGTTAAGTAGGTTGGTTTGCAAAACGTTTCTGCAATTTAGAAGATTTAATGGGTCTAAATATAAGAGATAAACCAGTGTATGTAATGCACATCCCTGCCATCATCATCCTCACATCACCTCTGGTCCTGAAATGACCACAGAACGCGGCTGTCAGACCAAATCCTGATCACTTACACTGGTCACGCCAGGCTTTGAGAAAGACATGTAATAGTGTGCATGCAGCTCCACTGGGGGGTTTGTTGATCACAACACAGACAAAAAGAGAAATAACTACACTTTCTGAGCATGAACACTGCAGCACTAGACATAGAAGCCTTCTGAGACAATGTGTGGGATGATAAAAAGAAGCAATTTATAATAGATATCATCGGCAGAGGTCTGTTAAACACTGGCAGGTAGGTCTACACTCTGTGGGTACACATTATTATGCAAAAGACGAATATGGATATAAAATCCTGTGAAATAATAATAATAAAAAAAAGTCATGCTTTTTGCAGAAGTGTAATGGAAGCCATTTAAGCAGTCAATGATATCCCCCATCCTGCCCCCTCTCTGTTCAGCCAACTTCTTCTAAGAGAAGAGCATATCAAATGGGCTTTAGTCTCAACAGCTTGGAGGCAGAACAACTCAAACATGCCCTGCAGAGAGACAGCTCTGTGTCAGAAATCACACTCAACCAAAACCAGGCCTTTAATGGATCTAACTGTTCACACATATCCCAATATTCCAAATGTGAAACTGCCTCTAACTTATAAATGTGTCATTTACTTTTACATTTAACTAACTTTTAATTTTTTTTCTCTATGATTGTTTTGCATTGGCGAAACAATGCAGTCTTCGCATCCACCTGGTGTGACAGAATTTTGATCTGCATCCTCTGGCAGTGCACCAGACATGAGGACGGAGGGGGGAGAGGATGGATGGAGGGATGCTAGACAGAGGACAGGTGGAGATGGAGGGAAGGGCAGATCCCCTCCTCCGCGGGATGTGTGGGTCACAAGCCAAAGAGATGGTGCAGCCCAGAAGGGAGGGTTATCTCTACCTGAATCACTCTGACATCTCCTGCAGGTGCTGGTTTCTGTGGGGGTTCAAATTGCACATTTTTAAACGGGGCAGAGAGTCATAAGAATCAGCATGAACACCAAACATAAAGCAGTATGAACGGCTACGTCTGACTAGAGGTGCAAAAAGAAAAGAAAATGCTGGCGCTCGGGTGGGAAATGTGGGATTCTCCATGTCGCATGTGGCCACAAAATACAACAAACACAGTCTGTTACATTTTTTTGTTTGTTTTTAAATGTATTGTGGGGCATGCCTATCAAACTGAGCTTTATTGAGAATAACTACAAAGATTAACATTTCTCAGCAGAGTATTTACAGCAGCTTTAAATGGTCATTCTCATTAGGCAGATACTCTCCATTTGTGTGCCGTTACATAAACAGTCAGGGACAACAAAGGACGAGCACAAGGATGCTAAGCTCCAATCCTTTGTGTAATACTAAATGTCCATTGCCCAGTTTATTTAGCCAATGAATAACCAGTGTGTAATGTTTTTCCATAATCTCATTTTTACACCTTAAAATACTCCCTTTGCTCTCAGCTAATTGTTGCAGCTCTAATTGATGTGGTATTTTTTTTGGTTTTTTACATCCTGTGACGGCACTGCATCCAGTGACAAAACAGACCACATCAGTTACACGGCACCACGAGTTCGCCTCGGGTACATTTGTTACGACAGGGGTTTGACGGCACTGACCTACGGATCTGACCTACATCCTGGCGGGAATGTGAAAATTCAGGTGGCCGGCGTGCCTGCCTGCGTCAGACCCTCAGTGAGTCATCACATCATGCTTACAGTGCTAAGCCCCGGGGGTCACGACCTTCCACATCTGTATCAGAGAACTGTCACAACACTCGCAACGAGCCCGCATACGATCACACAACCGTGATCCACGTACTGTGCGGTAAATATGCACAGCTGCACTCAAAAGGTACGTTTAGGTACACAGGGAAATACACACAAGTTATGTGAACATAAGCATATGTAGGAAAACATAAAAACAATGCAAAGTAAATATGGAAACTGAGGTCTGTGTTAGTGAGTAAACAAACACAGACTGCGTCTTGTCTTTGTGAAGATGTGCTTATACAGTGAAGCACTTCACACGGAAGAGAACGGCGAGCTGTGAATGAACCGCTCTTATCAGCCATGCGCAGCTCCCCACCACTGGAGGGGAACTAGTAAATATCACATGCCTAATTATAACCAGACACGCTGCTTGTCTCAACTTCCACAATGTGTCTTTCATCTCACACTGTTGTTCCTTCAATAAAAACCATTAGGGTGAAAAACACAATCAAGAATTCTGAGATTTCCTGGGGCTGCTGGTTTCATAATATAAGACAGTGATTTAAAAGTGATGAAGTTCTGGCTCTGGCCCCTTTTTTTTTTTTTTTTTTACAGGTGATTTAGTAACAAGTTGCCATGACAAAATGTCAAAACACTTTGACTGAGGCAGTGAATGAATGTGAACATTATTAACATGACCAAAGAATTTTACTAGCATTTCCTGAAACACATCCTGAAAGATCGCTGCATAACCTGGGGCAACGAGAGCTCCACCTCTCACTGCTATCAATACTTGACACCAGCTCGTCCTACCAGAAATTCCTTTCTTAATACTCAAGCAGCAAATCTAACACAAACTTTCCTTGGCCTCTTGTTTTTCAGTGGGAGGAGGCAGGGTTTGCCGAGCACGGCAATGATTCACAGAAAAAGCAGAAACAAACTGCAAAAACAAACACGGGCTGCACACATACAGTTCAAAGTCAAATGTCATGAATGAGTCACTAAATGGCCCGATGGGGGGGGGGGAGTACTCAGAGCGCAGTAACAGGAGGTCACCAAAGTGTGTAGAGTAAGTGATACAAAGAGAGCGTTGGAGCCAGAGAGAAAAGAGGAAGTCTAGAGGGGCAGAGTGGCTGCATGTGGCTCTGAGGTTGAGGATGCAGACGGTTTGGGTGGTTTACACCCTCGCTCGAGCTAACAGGAAGTGCCGCAGCCCCACAACGGCAAGCTGGAAGTCTTATTGTGTGTGTCGTAGTGTTTTCTGCATTATGTCAGTGGAAGATTCTGTTATGGTTTGCGAGAGCCACTCGCTAATGAAGCTGTCAGTTTTAAGGTTAGATTAAGCACTGATTGAATAGCCTTCAGCATGATGTCGCTTTTATTGCCCGAGTGCCCTTTACTCATTCATGTGAAGGAAGTGTTATTTCCCTTTATGAGCCACCTCACACAATGAGAGGTGCATTAAATACTTTTGCCCACCATGGAGAGATTTAAACAACAGGGGGAAGAAAAAGCTTTCCTTGCACTGCCTACACTCCCCATCCTCCCCCTCTGTCTTCGCTCCTAATGAGTGGACAGGCAGACAGGCTCTGGCTCCAAGCACAGGTCAACAACTTCACAAAAAAAGAAAATCCACAGTGGAGAAGTGGGTCGTCTTCTACTGCTGACATAGAAACATGAACTGCACATAGACTTGCACTCTGAACACCATTGTGGATACTTGTTCCTGAACGTGTCGGAAATGAGAAGAAGTTGTAGAATGCATGACGCTGCCAAGTCAGCAGGCCTCATAAAACCCATGAACAACAACAACAATGGGGAATGAGTGAGTGAGCCAATATGGCTTTTGCATATTTGTGTTACGTCAACAAAGCTAAATGCATGCAGACAAAACCACTAATGTCTTGTTTCTCCAACTTTGTGTGAGCTTATAAAGAATCATTTGATAACCACGCTGCATTTCTCAAATCTTGAACATGACTTCCAACTCTTTCAACATAACTAAAATCCAACCTGAAACCTCAAACTTCACTCTTTTAACACCCAGGACATAAAGGCCAGAACATAAATAGAGACTAAACTGTAAACCTGACCCACAAATCCTGTTTAAATAAGCCCAAAACGACCTACAATATTGCGTCACCAATGTATGCTTGTGTACATAGCGTACAGACACAACCCCACTCAGAATAGCCCTATGACAGAACAGCATGTAGGTCAACCTGTGGTCAGCTGATCTGCCCTGATCCTGTCTAGTGAGTGAGTGGCCGGTGCTTTTAGACTACAGTCACACCAGCATGCCAAACAACACAGAAACTCACATCATCATTTATGGCCTAAATCACAGACAACAGTGTCAAAGTGCAGCTGACATTCACAATTTTAACAGTTTAACACTCAAACTTCCAAAAGAAGAAAAAAAATGATTCAGCTTCAATTATTGCATCACTTAGATGTGAATAAACTGCAGGGCTGCCCTCTGTTAACCTCTGATTTTGCCCCTGTGCGTGCACAAACATTCAAAACACATACCACATAGATTTTGTGCAGAGATATACACACGTGGACAACAGACACACACACTTACCCAGAGCCAAGCAAAGTCCCTGCACATCTCATCTCATTCCCTTCATAGCGCAGAGAAAAGACTCAAGTGTCACAAATGTTCCTGTTCCCGCAGAGGCCAGTGGCAACTCTTAGAGCTTTTGCTGCTTCCAAGCCTCCTGCCTGCCTGCGCCTTATCACTCTCACTCTCTGCACATATCCCTTACTCTGCTCACTCTTTCTTTCTCACTTCCTCTCTCCTGTCCTGTCTTTCTCTCTCTTTTCTTTTGCTCACTCTCTTCCTCCTCTCCCTTGCTCTCTGATCTGTCTTTTTCCCCTGTCCGGCGTCTGCACAATGCACATCAATTATTCAGAGGCAGTCTCCCGGTTTCTCCGGCTTATCCAATCAGAGCGGGGCTCCGCACTAATGGGCTCCTGCTGTACCTGCTACCGGCTCCAACACACTCTCGAGACAGCGCGGGGGAGGGAGGGAGAGAAATAGACAGAGGGAACAGAGGAGACAGCCAAAGAGGAGGGAGGATGAGGAGAAGAGATAAAGACAGCGAGCCGACGCAGACAAACAGGAGCAGAGATAGAGAGGGAAAGATATTCCAGTGCTTCTCACCTCAGTTGTGAGGTGCTGTTATTGATGTGCTCAGCTTAGTCTGTCTAGCGCTCCATTGCCCTGGTTCGCTAAGCTGTGAGACAGTGCACACAGAAACACACATTCACACATGCATAATCCAGCGATGCGACTGCCATTTGTCAAGAAGGGCAGAAAAAAAAAACAGAAGAAGAAAAGTCTGCAACCTCAGGCTGCAAACTTGCATAAAGGGGTGGAGCTTAATATGCTATGCAGGCTGGCTGGAAGCCAATGCATGAAAGAGGAAGTGGGAGAAAGAATAAAGTACAAGATGTAAAGTAAAGATCACCCTACTCAAAGTCTGAGAAGTAGTGAGATATAAGCTTTATCAGAGAGGAGATTCCTGACTGCAGGACAATCTAACCTGACAATGTCTCCCTGTCTCCATCACAGACCACTTTGTAGATCTAATTAACAAGACACATCAGAGAGCAGCAGAATATCTCAGTGCAGCTGAATCAAAGAAGACGCAGGTCGAGGGTGAATCTGAGTTCATCCTCTCTTCGTCTGCCCCCGACATAACCCAACATGGAAAAGCAAGAAAAAAACAATACAAAATTAAAAAAAAAAAAAACAGTGAGGATGAATGGACAGGAAAGCTGTCATTGTTCTCTCTCCCCTTACCTAAATGCTGATATGTGCTGTGCCTGTGCAGCCGAAGAGTGGGGAAGCCCACTGGCCTTGTGACAGCAGAGGGAAGTTGTCTTTTGTGTGGCTTTTGTGTGACAGACACACTCAGTCATCAACAGTTTCACAAATGTCCCGCGCAGAATTGAAACACATACACAAGGGAGGCATTGTCGGGCAGAAATATAACATGAAAAGGGTGTGTCAAAAGCCCCCGATGGGAAGAGGAGGGGCGGGTGGTGGTGGTGGTGGGGGTGGAGGGTGGGGGTTAGTGATGGTGGTTGGGTTCCTGAGGTGTGGGTGCCAGATCAGTCAACCCTGAACAAAAGGAGGATTTAAATCATTTGCTCATCCGGTTTTGAGAAGAACAAAGTCTTCTGTGTTCTGAGTACAACTGCACTGCTGGTTCAGCTGGGATATTACCAAAATGAATTTACTTGCAACTGTGTGAACCAAAACAATTAAGCAGCGAGTGATAGAGGACCCAATCAGCCAGAGGCAGCAAATGCAACTACCCTAATAAAGTATTTCCCCATGAGCTTTTATTTCTATAAACTTAATAGTAAACTTCTGAAGGTAGTTTTGGGTTGCAAAGGGGTTTCATCATCTGAAGCGTACCGCCGGAGAGTGTCAGAGGAGAGGCCTGCCTTCTAAAAATAAACCCCGTTTCCTGTTAATAATTCAGCGTGCTGCTCTTACTCAGCAGTAATTAAATATAAAAGTCTGTAAGGTTGATTGGGTCAGTAACAAAGGATGCCTACACCTTCCTCTGGTTCTACACACACAGCTCCAAAAGATGGAAGGAAAGACGGGGTGAGAAAATCAATCAAGTGAAAGTAAACTGAGACAGATGAGTGGAAGGCATGTCAGAACGTGTGTGTGTAGTGTCTGAAGCGTGTGTGTGGTGTGTGTGTGTGCGCAGGTACTCTCACACACACACACACACACACACTGTGCAATGAGTCTACACCGAGTCTAATGGGAGCACTTATTTTCAGTTGTTCATTTACTTGCACTGCTATGGGTGTTACAGGCTGGTGAAGTATTTTTGTGTGTGTGTGCGTGCGTGTATGTGTGTGTGTGTGTGTGTGTGTGTTTTTCAGAGGGCATGGGGTAAGTTACAGCCACACCCTGGAAGTTTTCTGTCATTGTTGACACAGCAGAGAGAGAGCGGCTGTTTTTTCCACATGTGAAACAGCAGATCGCCTCGTGAGCGTGCCCTGTTGACTGACTGACTGACTGACTGACTGCTGACACTTCTACAGCTCTGCTCACACAGTTTCTCTTTTCTTTTTTTTAAATGTCAGATGAAAGTGGGTGGGGGGATTTTAGAAACCATCTCAGAACAAAGCTCAGCTCTGTTAATCATATTTTCCCAATCAGCTGAAAAAGGGGAAACCACTCTCACACATGAGAAACATCAAACGTGATGATCACTTGAGAAGGATCTTTAAAACCACCTGCTCTTCTTGTATTAGCCTACGATGCCACTTTAGATGACTGAATTATTATTTCTCTGCGAGTCGGAGGAACAACAAGTATCGACCTGTGTCTGACTTAAACATGAGTTTCTAAGAACATAGCACTCATACCAGGGAGCTCTTACCTCCAACGCAGAGCGCATCAAGTCATGTCGCAAACAAAGGCACGTTCAAAGCAATCACTTCACGCTTCGTAAATAGAGACTAGAAAACTGTTATGAACTTTGCGACAGAGTGGCAGATTCACTGAGGAAGGAAACACTAAAACCCTTTGCAGATTATGTGGCTAATCTGATTTGTTGTCTGCTGAACTTCACAGTAGCCGAACAGCTCAGAGTCTATTAGGGTTGTGTGTGTGTTTGTGTAGGGCAGCAGCACACCTATTATCTAATGAACCCTCCCAGCTGGAAGTCTGCTTGTGCCAGACTACAGATTATTAGGAGGGAAACATACACTCTAAGGAGATTTACAAATGAACAATGGATTTAACAAAAAAACAAAAACACAGCATTTGAAAATGAAGTTATGCCAATTCATAAAGACGCGCTCTTTTCCACTGATTAAACAAAAATGTAGTATGCTAACGGCATTAGAGCTGTGTATCCTAGCTGGCTCTAACAGTTAACAGTGCTAATGCTAGTTCGCCTAACAGCAGATAAGTCTCTTCACTGGCTGATTCCAGATTAGAGCAACACACTAATCCCTCAGGCCTCGCTGCAGGGTCACAATCTCCAGACAGCTCATCAGCTGCAGCCTGCTGTTGCTGAAAATCTCTCCACTTCAGTCGACGGGTCTCACAGGGCAGCAGATTATACTTTTATATCGAGAGAAGCGCAACTTTGGCCGTTTGTAGTTTGTTCGTAGGGTGGAGTGGGCACGATGGCAATTGCAAAACGCACGCAAAAGGCTATCATGCAGTTTTGCGATTCATTTCTTCTCCGCACCTACTCTGCAGCAACCACAGGATTTTAGAGTTGTAAGTGAGAGATAGATACACATGTCAACTTAATTTCGCATCAACTGACGCTGTCAAATTGTTTATCAATTTCCTCTTTAACTGATGCTGGATGCTGAAAAGAAAGCATCAGCGTGATTGATCCACCTACTTAAAGAGGAGCCTGCAGAGAGCATCCCAGACTCTTTGGGCCCTCATCTGGGCTCTCGGGTGTCAGATTTGCGGCCCCGTGTCGCCGCGGAGGCTGTCAGTAGATTGTGCACCGTCTGCACAATTAAGACACGCACACATTCGCACACACAAAGACAGTGGGAATACACAAATATGAACCATACAGACAGAGGTAACGGAAGCAGGTCCTGCCTCTCCGCTGATGCATTTGTATGAGTTCAACTGTGCATCACGTCTCCTCTGTCGCCCTCCCGTCTGCTCTCTCAGACAGACGTCCTTGTAAGGGAGGTAAGACGGATGCTTAGTGAGTAAGACCTGCCCTGAGTCACATCTGCCTCCCACCCCGCCTGCCCGCCCGCCCGCCCGCCTGCCTGCCTCATTTGATGACTGGCCGCATCATATCTCCCATCCCCCCCTCCACCCCCAACATGCATAATTACACCACAGTTCCCATTTGTCCGCGGTGCATAAACAGCTCTTCCTGAAACCCAGTTCTGTCTTCTATTAGATCCCAGAACCATCAGCGGGGCCTGAGGATGATTCTGACTGTCAGCCGGGCCCAGACAGCCAGCCAGTCCGAGCCATGCCTGGACAACAATCACATTATCCCCACACAGGAACACAGACAGAGAGAGAAATACAACAATCAATATTGTACACTGACGTCTGTCTGCCCACTTAAGTTCCTCCCAACAAGACACTTCCCACCACAACTGAAAGAAGATATCCAACTCAAAGTTAATGTTCATATCATAGGATCATGTGAGCAAAAAAAAACAAGATACAGCAAAAAGTTATACATTTCTCCCATTTGCATATTCAGTAGCAGCACACAGCACCTCAAATGAGGAATTACAGGATAAGATTTCATAATGTTACTGTCAGTGCTGTCACTGCACTTCCTGTTAGGAAACAGCGACATGTTCGGCTTATTACAAAAACAAAAGAAATCAGACAGTTTAATCAAAATATTTGACTCTCACTACCCCTCACTTACGTAAATGCCAAACAATGGTTTATCTGTGTTTTGACTGGATGGTTACGGCTTTGTCAGGTCTTTGTCAGGCAGAGTGAGTGGTCCAGCACACATCAGCAACACCTCTCCAGCCATCCATCTCTTTTCCCCCTCTCCTCTCTGCCGCCTCTGCATGTTTCACTTTGACAAATGTACAAGAACAGGCCACTCCTGCAGGACTGCGTGAGGCGGGGAGGGGAGGTATGGATTGGGGGGAAATTGGATTTGATAGATAAATGTCTGAGGATAGCATTACTGCCTGCTCTTTCTCCCTCTTGCTTTATGTGTGTGTGTGTGTGTGTGTGTGTGTGTGTGTCTGTATGCAGACTGCTCATACAAATGTGGGTTTGTGCAGAGTAGGACTGTTGAGTAGACTGTTTTTGTGAGGCTACCACCCGGACAGCTCATCTCAATAGCACATTAATGTTTAATGGGGACTAAAAATATCTGACATTATAATGCTCTATGGGCTTTCTGTGTGATGTCTGTGGTCGCAGACGTTTGTAGAAATCAGAAATGTCCAAACCGCAGATTCATGGGGACTTTAACAGACACTTTTATTTGAATGGAACAAAATAATCTGCAAATTAAACTGTCTGTTAGTATCGTTATGAGATTCTGCGTGCTTTGCAAACAAAACATCCTAATAGAGCTCAAAACATAATAAGCAGCTTCACTGTGCAGTCATGGCCTGAATGGAGTCATGTCATTGTATACTTCCCTGTCATGATCATGATGTAAAGCCATACTGTGGATTTGTTTTAACTGTTTTATCTAATGAAAAGATGAATAACGGCAGCGTGAGCAACAATGGGCCTCCCGTCGTCCACTGTCTTGCAGGTCAATAGCGGTAAAATGGGATGATGTGTAAACATGCACGTGCTGGGCGTTTTTAGCAAGAACGGTGGAACTGACCTGCAGATTTGGGCGTGAATTTGTCCCTGTTGGCGGCGCACACAGCCAGCAACCTGTAGCCCAGGTCCAAGTCAAACCCCTGCTGAGCAGCGACGCGACTCACCACCTGGGGAAGGGAAGAGTGGATCGTGAGAGGAGCTGCCGTCCTTCAGGCATCTAATAAGTTCAGCATCATTGCATCTTTTTAATTACATCATTACAAGCGGCAGGTTCAGGCAGATGCAGCTCAACCTGAAGTTAAGAGAGCGCCGGTGGGATGAGGAGAGCGATCAATTACCAAAGAATTCCCTCAGTAGATAAACAACATTCAACAGCTAAGGAAAAATAGATGCACCATCTGCAACTACATTATTTTCATTATCAATAGACCTGCTGATTATTTTCTTCATTAACTGAGCATTTTGTTCAGCTTGGTGTCATTATAAATCCAAATATACTGTATTCAGCTTACTTTTAAACAAAACAAACATTAACAAAATTATAAAATGTCTAATCTGAAAAATTGAAACCAGATCATTTTTGCTTTAAAAATAACTAATTAATTATCAGTTATCCGTCAATATTTGCCAATTCATTTTCTGTGGGCTAACAAATCGATTAGTGAGCTAATAACTTCAGCAGCCCTTTCTCTCGTTCTATTATCATCTGAGTAAGCAGGACTTTCTTATGCAATACAATAAAATATTGATCTGGTATATGAATATCAACTGTTAAATAAACTCTAAGGCACAGATAATGCATCATAATCCTTTCATTTTGTTAATTGTGTAAATATTAAGAACAACTGCTATCACTGAACTCCATCCATCTTCAGACAGACACGCAGACTGTAAACACTGGCGCTCGCTCGTACATGTACACACACACAGACACAGACACAGTGAGATTAATGTGGAGTCTGCAGGCTGGATTGCTCCGGTGATCCACAGTCGCGGCGACTCTGATGACTGCATCAACCTCCAAGAGAGGTGAGAGAGCCAAACCACAGTCCCTCTGCAGAGCGAGCAGAGGCTCTGAGAGGTTATCCTCAAAACAAGCTCGTTCTGGCCCCAGCGTGAGCAGAGTCTGTCCCGGTTCAGACAAACTGACCAGAGAGGGACTACAGTATGTGAGTGTATGGAGAGGCAGAGCACAAGGAGAGCAAGTTAAGTGTGTTTTAGCATCAAGTTCCCCCCTGGGTAGGGAGAAGTATTAAAAATTCCTCTTTTGAGTCCCATTTTTGAGAAGGACCAGTCCCCAGCTGTAGGACTTTAATGATCCTTCAGTGTTAATGACTTCAAAAGGAGGTTGAACATTTATGGGACACGAAGCAGGAGCCTCCTGGACTTTAATGTAATGTTAAAGGGGATACTAAGTAATGTTAAACAGGACTCAGGAGACAGTGGTAAATCATTATTAGGAGGGAAAGCCCTTTGCTTTTATCTGCTTGCAGATGACAACTCCTCCGCTCCCCCTGACCTCAAAACACACATTACCCTTAACAAGGTCAGCTGGGGTGCCTTTT
Organism: Trachurus trachurus; assembly: GCF_905171665.1. NCBI lineage: Eukaryota > Metazoa > Chordata > Actinopteri > Carangiformes > Carangidae > Trachurus > Trachurus trachurus. The sequence continues at coordinate 15,440,416 of NC_139906.1, forward strand.
AGAGAACCGCGTAACAGCGAGCAGTGATCATAAACTAAATAATATGGCTGCTTGAGCACTGAGGGGGGAAAAAAACTATGGAGATTACATCAACAAACAGGACTTTATTTGATTGCTTTAATCAAGAGATGGTGATATTCAATTCTTCAGCTCCAGTAAATTATGTTATTTTTTTTATTTGAAGCTCTTCAGAGGATACAAGGATGTCATCCCAGGGATAAATACTTCACAGCATAATCTATTCAACCCGACCATATGATGCGAACAATGGCGATTCTGACATTGTTTGCAGCGAATCGTGCTGTTGTCAGTTGTTTAATTTCCTGCGTGACTGAGTCCGCCCTTCAGTTTGCACAAGGCACACAGCCAGCTACAGAGGCTAGCATAGATTCAACATGGATTTAACAGTGTTTCACCTCATAAGCCTTTTTTCAGCTTAATCTCCCTTTGAGTGTACATCCAGGCCCATATTCCTGTCAGCTGTAGCGCTGCAAGAGGTGCTGGAGGGTTATTGGGCCATTCATACTGTTTACCATCCACACTGTTGTTTATCTATTTGCTGAGAAAAGAAGGTGCATCAGTTTTGGAGTTAATTTCTGCTTGATGTTGAAACGGTTGCACATGAAAGAGACGGCTCCCGGTGAGTTATGTGGGTAATTTTAGAAAACTGTGGGACAGACATAATGCAGATGTCTGCATGCGCTGATATCACCCACACACTTGATACACTATGCATAAAGAAAGATGGGGGAAGAAAAACACACTGATTGTCAAACCGACAGAGCTAATAGCGCAGCACTGACACTTATGTCATCTTTGATTAGCTCTGGCGCAGATACTCCATCAGGGAGTAGAGGATGACCTCCACACGCACCACGACACGCTGGAGGGAACAGACGTCTCCAGATGAGGCATACGTAGAGTTTCATTCAGCTATGACGAATATCACAGGGCCGTGATTCAAAGAGATGCACAGTCATCTTTACATCTCGATTGAGCGCTCTGGTAACGCAACCGGCGAGTTCACATCGCGAGGACAAAATCCTCGCAAGAATGCACGGACTTGTTGCACGCTGTAATTCTCCAGATAAGAAGCTGTTTGCTCTCCCAGTCTGATGAAACAATTTAGCTGATGGAAGCAGCCCCATGCTGAGAGGGATCTCAGTGGTGGGCTCCATTGTATAGGCTCTTTATCAGCCTTTAAGAGGCTTTTATTGTGATTTACACATTAATGAGCATTTATCTGTTTGCTCACGCTACCACCTCAGCTGGGGACAATGTTGCTTCAGTGTTTCAAAGACTGATCCCAGCGATAAAACATGTGAAACTTGCAATTCTCTGCTCTAAAGCCTCTTTCAAACATGTGACCGTGTTTGAGTGTGTGGGTTTGTTTGTGTGTGTATGTATGTGTGTGAGTGTGTATATTTCACACACCTGGTGCAGGCCAGCTCTCTGGCCTCGTTCCAGATCGATGAGTGGTACTGAAAGGCGTTAGCCAGAGGTGACTGGCTACTTGAAGTCTTGTTCAAGCCTCTTTTTAGTGTCTGTGTCATGTACGTGTGTGTGTGTGTGTGTGTGTGTGTAAAGCACAAAGTGGAGAGAAGCTGTGTCTGACAAGGACTTTAACCTCTGTCACTGGGCCTTGACGCCCTGAGCGGCCTTGGATAACTGCTGGATACAGACCTGGTGTGACTATAGGCTGCTACTAACAGTTTTTTTACTAACATTTACAAGAGGAGAAAAGGTAACAGGAAAAAAACCTAATACCAACATTTAATATGATATAATGCACAGTCTAGGTTGACGTACAGCGCCTTAAAACTAGGCTAAAAGCTTCAGCTAAAAGTGGACACATCCATCTTTTTTTCCACCATGTTTTCAAAAGTATCCCAAATCTAATTATTGTTTTGCACACGTCTTCTAAAAAGTACCTGAAAACCCCAGCGAAAAACCATAATTAGTGTTTGCGTACCGTCAGACATCCCATGAGACTTTGCTCGAAAGGTCGCTGGAAGGCCCGGGGATCTCCACACCAGTCGAGCAGCTCCGTGGCTGCCGAGTGGAAGTTGGCTGGGTTCTGTAAGTGCTGTGCAAACACGGAGAAAAGAGATCGCCATTAGAAACAATGGGAAATAATGAGCGTTATTTTTTTCACATTAAGTACAAATTGGAAAAACACTGAAACCAAATAGTTCTGCAGCTCCGGCGCTCTCCCACCAAACTGCCTTGATTTAATGTCTTGTGTTTCTGCACAACCCTGTGAGGACCTTGACTCTTTCCAATGTACGCCCACTCAGAGCTCTGCTGCATTGTGGGAAGAAGATCACACCCATATCAACAATGATGCCAGTGTTTCTTGTTAATCTCTCTTGGCAACACCCAGCCCTCACCCTCATGACCCACACAGCAAACCAAATCTTTCCCTCCAATCCTCCTTCTCTCTCTTCCCCTCATTCATGGCCTGTTTTGAGAATGTAACAGAGCCTCAGCACCAGAAGTCCACTGGCTGGCTTGGCCGCGCACAAAGAAAACAACCTTGGTCCTGGCAGCTATGTGTGCAGACTCAATACGCGCCGTTGGTGTGTTGTCTAATCTCTTTCAGTCTCTGTCTGTCTCTCTCGCTTGTTCACTGAGGCCTGAAACAGTTGAGTCTTTTCTTCCCAGTGTCTGAAGGCTACTCAAGCTGGCAGGACACAATAAGCGGTTTTAAAATTGGGCTCCCTTTCTTCACAGCTCAGGAGGTTAATGGCTCTGAAATGGCGCAGAGCTACAGCTTGTTCAGTCGGCGAGATTGAGCCCACTTGAAAGCATTTATTATTCTCATCTGGAGCTGAAGCATCTTGTTTTGTGTGTTCTTGCGGATAAGGTAGAGCTATTGTCTTTAGGGGGCAGCAGAGGTGAGCGCTTTTGAAAGGGCAGCTTTTTTGGGCGATGCGCGACAAAAGGGGCTCTTGGGCGCAAACGCAGTCTTACATGTCAGGCCTGGGACCCGCCCACAGAGAAAATCTCAGAGAGCTTCCAATGATATCATGAGCTTGAAGAGAGGCCTTGAGTGACTCATCTTTTGTGATGTGAAGATTAGCCATTATAGAGTTAGCCGCAGACTCTCACAGGGGTTTGACTGATGATGAGGAGAAGCGGGAGGAGAAGGAGAGAAAGTGAGAGATGCTCTTGTTGAGTGAGAGGGAGGAGAAGAGCCTGTTCTAGATGAGTGATATAATCTGGCATTATTGCTGCTTGATGGGAGGCGTATCAGCCTCCAGCGCGAGAGGAATCAGAACTAGCACAGCAGGGGCTGTCTGTCTAGATCTGTAGTCACAGCTCCTCCTGCTGCAGCGCTCGCCACCGACTCTGCCTGACAACCTCCACTCTGGTGTGTGTGTGTGTGTGTGTGGGGGGGGGGGGGGGGGGGGGACAGCAGAGTGAAACAGCTCTGTGGAGTTTAGAGAGCAGGATGGGGGCCTGAGCTGTTCTTGTTGTTATTGCTGTTCAGGGTTGGATGAGGACAAGAATAGGGAGAGAGAGACAGAGAGAGAGGTGGCGGTGGTGGGTGTGGGTGTGGGTGTGGGTGTGGGTGTGGGTGTGAGGAAAGGGCTGAACAGCAGCAGTGATGGGGCTTCAGCAGACAAAGAGCCAGACGTTTGACAGACTATCCTTTGCAAGATGATAGACCAACTTGCCCACACTTCTTCTGACCAGTCACAGGCAGCAGGCCGGTCAGTGGCTACCTACCTGGCTGCCATGAAAAGCAGCACATCACCTGGCTCGCTGCCAGCGGCTTTCCCCAAACCAAAACAACGCCCTGCTGCCAGAACAGCACACACACACACACAAGCTCGGAGCTCACCTACCAACTCCTGTTTGCGCCTTTGAAGTTTTACTACGAGCTCTACTGCAGCCAGAGCTGAGAAGAAGTATATAAACTAAACTACAATTAGTGAATTTATTAAGCTGGATGTGTTAACTCCGGCTATTTAGGGCTTATCAGTTACGCCTAAGAAAGTAATTGAGGAGGCTTTGGGAAGCGAGCAGCGCCAATTCCGGTGGTATCAAATTTCACTCATGCGAGAAAAGCTGGCATTTTGGAAATAGAGTCGTCCAAGATTGTGACGTCAAGCACATCGCTATATGCCGTCAAAGTGAAAGAACGAGAGCCTGTTTAGGTGAGGGGTATAATAGTGGGTGCTTAGAAGTTTAGTTGGGAGTGGGGTGGGTTTAAGAGAAGGCACAAAGAAAAGGGATATGTCACCTCATAATCGCAGGCTCAAAGCCCTATCATTCACTGATTCACTTGAAGGCATGGTGTCATATGGATGTTGGGAGATATAAAGGATCACACCCACATAGCATAAACAAATAAACCCACAGTCAGCCAACCAGCCAGCCAGCCAACCAGCCAGCCAGCTAGCGAGTTTTTGTAGACTATTAATCACAGGCAGAGGCGGTAGCCCTGGGTTATGTCTCTCTGTCTGTCTCACTGTGTCTTTCAGTCTGTATCTGTCTGTGTGAGGAGTCTCCTGAACGCTGGCAGTCAAGGAAGCATTTAAGCAAAAAAAACCACAACAAGGGCCAGCATACGTCAGGAGTCAGGAACGTGATGTAAGGGAACACAGGACCAAGAGGAGGAGGAGGAGGAGATGAAAAAAAGAAAAAAAGAAAAAGAAAAGTGGCATCTGTTATGTTGCTAGTCTCTTTGAAGTCTCTTCTTGTATTCACTGCCAGATTTGCCTCTCTCTCTCTCTCTCTCTCTCTCTCTCTCTCTCTCTCTCTCTCTCTCTCTCTTGCTCTTCCTCTCTCTGACCCTGTGCAACATGATCTGTGTGACTGCAGCTAATGGCCAGAAAAACTGATGCCCATATAAGGTGCTGAGAGGAGAAAGGAGGGGAAGAAAGGAAAAGGAAATGCAGATTCTTCTTCAACCTCTAGAATCCGTGTCTGAATACACACCTGTTTGATGCACTGCAGCCTGTCATTGGTCTGCTGGATGTGCCGGTCCATTGACGGTAACGTGTTCATCTTGATGCCTCTACCGGGACGCCATTAAAAGTTCTTTACCCTGTAAAAGAAAGAAGAGGAGGAGGAGGAGGAGGAGGAGGAGAGGTACATGTGTTAGAGAAGGTTTCTGTCAGGTCACACATGTGAGGAGTTTGTAGTCTATGAAGTTCAAACAGCATTTTAGCAGCTTGACAAATTCTTAAAAAAAGGGAAAGCCAGCTTGTTTATGCACTGACTCATCGAAGGGTTTGATCTGCCTGAAGCACATTTTTTCTGGCAACTGCACGAAACTGAGATTTTCCACGGCAGCACTTTAAGCGACAAATGGAAACATGATGCAACTGAAACTTTATTCGCCGTACATTACTTATGGGGAGAAAAAAAAATCGAACACTGGCTGCTGCGGCCAAGAAACCGTTATCTTGTCTTCAGAAGACGCACCCCCTCACGTCAAGGTTATCAACGTGGCATGGGCAACTAATTAATGCCTACATCTTAACAGCAGATAAGGCTCGGCTGTACCGCGTCTCTGTCTTTCTGTGTATATCTTGTTCTGGTCCGACAGCGAGCAGCAACAGGAGGAACAATCTCAGCCCCCACGCTCACTATTCGGACCAATCTCGGAGAAATGGATTGCGGGGCTGGATTAATAGGTATCGTGCTGCTTCACCAGCGAGGCCTCCGTCCCTCACCGTCCCTCTGTGTTCATCTCCATCACTGTTGGTCCGCCTCAGATTCCTCCACACAAAAGGCGAACTGAGAAACCACAGGTGGGAGCCGAGAGGAGGGGGGGGGGGGCTCTAGAAAGCTGCTCAGTACTGATAAAGGGTCCCTAAAGATCCCCCGCTGTGAGAGACAGAGCGAGAGAAGGAGTGCGATGGAAGCACAGTGCACAGCCAGGGAGTTTTCATGTGCAATGCTCAGTCTGGTGTGCATATCATAGAAACAGTATTGCAAATATGCCACGCTCTTTTTTCCTTCTGCGTGCACACACTCACGCACACATAACTGCATGTAAACACAAAAGCTGGATTTCTTCACTTTGATTAAGCATAAAGGTAAAACTTCAAAGGAACATTTTGAGAATAGAGAGTGTATTACTAATCCTCTGAGCTTAAGCATTACCAGAGTAGAATTACCTGGAGTGCACTTACAAAGACTTAAACATCAGTGGATACATTGCGCGCATGAGTAAAGGGGGGAATTCTGGTGCGAATGTGGTCAAACGGTGGGCAGTCGAGATTCCACGGACATGACGCTGCAGCAGAGGCTGCTGGGAAGAAAAGTCCCTAGAATAACAGCTAACTTTACATCCTGCAGGGCACCGAGCCGCTTTGACTGCACGTAATCTAACCATATAACTTTGGGTGGCCTAATTCTGCTGTGCTGTTGTGGTGTCTGCCAGCATCCAGCAGATGTCTCCCTCTCCTGCTGCTAACCAGCATGTGTCTTTTACACACACACACATACACACACATACACACATATACACTACACCCGGAGCGAGTGGTCCAGAGAGGGCTCCTTTAAGCCCTGACAAGTGCTACAAATCCCCTTCAGCAGCCAGGCAGCTTCCACGGACCACTAACAGGGCACGCTCCAGCCCAGTGCTGGCCGTCTGACCTTGTGGCTATTGATTAACGTTTCTCCTCCAGCTCCCCTTCCTGTGCTGTCCCAACACACTTGTAGCCAAGACCACGGAGGAGGGAGGAGATAGCTGCCTCTTTTACCCAAGAATCTCTTCCTTTTTTCCTTCCTTCCTCCCTTCCTTCCTTCCTTCCTTCCTTCCTGCCTTCCTTCCCTCTGTTGTGCTTTCACAAATTCCAGCACACACACACACACACCCCTCCTTCGCCTCCAACAAACGGGCAGTTCTTTTGTTAGTCGATGAAAAGATGGGCCCTCAGGTTCTGAAAGGAAAATGAGTGAGGTGGAAATGCGACTGGCCGGCCAGGCCATGTTCAACTGGGTTGTGACTGCAAGAAGTCAGTCCACCTGACTGACTGACTGACTGACAGAAGCTCCAGCACCACACCCCCCCACTGTTGAGGGGAAAAATGTGTTGCATAACAGAGCAGGCCTGGGTGGAAACATGGCAGGAGCCCTCCTCTCGCCCCTCACCGTCATCCCCCTCACTGTTTACTATCAAAACAAAACACGCTAATCTGTCATCTCGACAGGAGAACGACTTGATTGTTGACATCTCTGCCTTCACTTCTCTACGTACTCACTGATTACAGCTGGACTGAAAAAAAACTACATTTGGCAGCAGAGTGAGATTTTTCTTTTCTCCTCCATCTTTCCACTTTCTGTTTCAGACTTTTTTTTAGGCTAATGCTGTTTTTCTTTCTTTCTTTCTTTTCTTTCTTTTTTTTTTTTGTTCCGAGCATGCACACACACTGAGAATGGGCCTGCTTAATCGTTATTGTCTCCCAAACATCTTAATCAGCTCCACTCAGCACTGCTAACCAGAGGTGCAAAGCAAAGGATTACACATCCAATTATGCTGTGCATATTACAAACTCCTTTTAAACAGCAGTGGGAGGACGCTGCTATGAATCACAGAAGAGTAGCAAACCACAAATAATACTAACATCCACAGAAGCTTCTGTCTCTTTCTCTCACTCTCTCAACACACACACACACACACACACACACACACACACACACACACACACACACACACACACACACACACACACACACACACACACACACACACACTCACTTTCAGTTTTTTTCCCCCTCCTTATCACTTTCCTGAGCAAAACAAGCTGGGGGAAGTGGGGCAAGAAATAAGTGCTCAGAAACAAAAGCACAGTAATATGAAAAGCAGTGGAGTATGGCAGGAAGGGGGCAAGGAGGGCCGGCCTCTGCGGGGAAAGGAGACAGAGAGAAAGAAAAAGAGAAAGTGTTGAAATTATCTCTTCATTATCAGCAGCAGCATACACACAGACACAGACACAGACACAGACACACACGCTTATTCATTCATGCACACGTGGTGGCGTATGATCACTCATAGCATGAGTGATTTCTAATTTCAGACAAATGACTACCACCTTTGTTGAGTGCGGCTCGCTTTGTGAATGTGATCAGTCGGTCGGGGGTTGAATGGACGCAGACACATAGGAGCTCATGATACACTCCAGTGCTGTTATATAGTATGTATGTATGAGTGCATGATGAGCAGGGGGCTGCCTGACATGTCTGGAATCAGCGTCATGATGTTAGTGAGGGTGTTTCCTGATTTCAATATTTACATCTATCTTACCAGGGAAATGCAAATATATGCAAAAGTCAGCCCGATTTAATTCAATTCAAAATACTTCATTTGTCCCTTAAGGGGCAATTTGAGGAAAAGCTTACACACATAAAAACAATCTAAAAATACAAATATGTTGTTGATCGTGTAAAAAAAATACACAAGGGTTATAAAGGAGTGTGGTCAATCCACAGATGAACGATGACATCTGGCACCATGGATGAACATTGTGTCAGACAGTAGCAAAATTGCCAGTTCATCAATACACAAGGTAAACTACACTGTCTAAACTTCCATTTGTTTTAACATAGAGGCAAAATAAAACACATTATTTCCGTGCCCCTTAGGTGTTTGCAGTCAGTTCTTGTTGTTGTTAATATATAAGAACAAACTCTCCATAGGTTTTAAACCTAAACTTCAGTCACGTGTTTTGTTGGTTTTTAATTACGTCTGGCTGATAATTATTTATTGAAACAGCAGAAATTTGCAAGCGAAATAAAATAATGCGACCGTATCAGAATATGATCCTGCTGTAAACTGAGATGCAACGATATTATTAACTATGCAGAAATAATTCTCTGTTTAAATTCAATAACAATATGAAAAATGACATCTCTGGTGGTGAGGCCTAATCTCCTAATGCTGAGTCGATCCTGTGTGGAGAGCAGCGGTGACCAATACGTGTGAAGGAGCAACCAGGTGAGGTCAAGCCCGAGATAATCTGTATTATTCAGCGACAGTCTGAAAAGGGAGAACAGAACTATTACGCCTGTTCGCCGGACACAGTGGGGGATCTTCTCTCCTCCTCCTCCTTCTCGTCTTCAGTTCTATGGTTGCAGCTTTTTCTTTCTCTCTCTCTCTCTCTCCTATGTTCTTTTTGCTCCCCTTTTTCTATAGCCCTCAGACATCATTAGAGCCACCCAGCATGCAGCTCCCTTCCACCACCTTCCATTTTCTGTTCTATCATTTTCTTCTCTCCGTCCCTCATATCTCAACCCTCCTGCCACTCTTCCTCCCTCCTCTCCCTTTCCCTCCCTCCTCCTCCTCTTCCTCCTCCTCCTCCTCCTCCTCCTTCTTCCTGGGGCCACCGTGCGGGAGCTGCCATAACAGGAGGTGGAATGGATTCATTTGCTCTAATGTGGTTTGGGCTGCAGCGTGGCACGGCACAGAGCGACACTTTCTCTCAGTGCATAGAGCTTCTCTCTCTCCCTCTCTCTTTCTCTCTCTCTCTCTCTCTCTCTGTCTGCAGTTCATGTGTTTTCAAACAGGCCAATCAACACCACTCAGCTGTGCTGGCCTCTCTCTCTCTCTCCCTCTCCCTCCCACAATCTCTGCTCTCTGTGTGTCTGTAAAAAGCCACCAGTCCTAACACACACACACACACACATACACACACACTATTATATCTAGTGGCAAACTCCCATAGCCAGACATTCCCTTTTCACCCTAACTGCCTTTATTTTCTCCGGTTCACTCCACTCTGTCCTCAGCTACCTTTTCTTCATTTTCTTCTTCTTTTTTTCCCTCCCCACAAACCCACTTCCATCATCATATCTCTGTCTTCCTGCTTTTGTTTTGCTCTTTGCATTATTTTGTAGACTTCCTGCTAATCCGCTCCTCCACTAATCTCTCCCCCTCTCCTTTTCCCTCTCAGCCAAGCCAACTATTAGTCATATCACTCCCTCCGGCCTTTATAAAACTCAGCCCTAGCTCTCTACGCAGCATCATAACCACCAGCCTCTATAAAAATGTGAAATGACTTCTCCCAGGGGTGGAAAAAATAAACTCTAAATGTTGCTGTTTGTTTATCTTCTGTTTTAATGTGACAACCACCGGAGCACCGGGCCGCTATGTGACACCCAACACTGCAATGCAAACAGCTGTGATGTGGGGGATATGTGAGCTGCTCTGTTGCTGTCTATAAATATGGAGCCTTGGTTGTGTGAGTATTGCAGGTATGCGCCACCAGATACCCCCGGGAGCAGCCGATTATTTCACCACTCAATGTGTGAGATCAAAAAAGAGCACCATGTACTCCAAGCGAAGAGGTGCCCTCTCTTAGCGGCTAATGCTAACACATGAGAACGTAGTTGGAGCTGAACCTGTTGCATATGAGGGGGTGGGGGTGATTATTGATTGACACTTACACACTTACACACAACATATCAGGCTTGCATGTAATACTTTTTTCATCCATTGATTGATTTATATTGTAATCTTTTAGTTTGGAGAATATCTATTACTGATCATTTGTTCAAATTGCTCATTTTGTTGGCTAGCAGTCAAAAATCCAATCATATTATAAAATAATTTGTGATAGAAAGCAGGAAAATCAGTTGAGAAGCTGAGAGCAGAATGGTTTTGCATTTTGCCATTGGCAGCCAGAGACAGTTAGAGCTGAAAGGAGAGTCAGTACACACCTACAGTCACCTGAGAGCAGGTGATATGTAAATAGGGAACCGTCAATGTTGTGCTCATAGAATCTGGCAAAAATAATCAGTTATCCAATAACAATAACAAACGCTCCATACATAATGGTACAATATTTTATAAACCACAACACTATCCAGCTCTACAGTAGTTCATTTTTTTATATCTGTGTGAGTGAGTGTGTGTGGTCTGGTGTTTTTTTGTTTTTATTGTCTCAAGTGCATTAACAGAGAACGGCCATCTATCAAACCTCGAGACGCAGGAATCAGGTCATCCTCGAGTAGAAACAGAGCTTGAGCATCACATGATGAATGAATGAACTCCTTATTCCATAGAATGTTCCAGTTGCCGAGGACTATAAATACCAGCTGGGGAAGATTGTATGTCCTGGCTGCCACATACGATTTTCCACTGTCACGAAAGGCAAGATTCTATCACTCATGATGCACAAGGGATGAAGCGAGTGTGTAGTAGTGTCTGGGTGTGTGTGTGTGTGTGTGGAGAACACAAGGCCAATGTATAACCTTTATCACCGTCCCAAGCCATCATAGTGAGGAGAGGAGAGAAGGGGAGAGGAGAGGAGAGGAGAGGAGAGGAGAGGAGAGGAGAGGAGAGGAGAGGAGAGGAGTGATTGACAGTGCAGTCTGACAGGCTTGTGTAAAGCTAACCTTATGGGCCTGACTCCAGCAGAGCTGTTGGCTCACACGCCGCCCCCTGTGACTGCTGAATGGGTAAACTGACAAATTCCATGTCCTTCGGTTTCAGCACCAGCAAACTGCTGACCCAAATGCAATTAAACAACATCCACCGGGGTGAGTGTAACACATCAACGTACGGTAGCATATGAACGCGCATGTGATACAGTCTGTGTGAGGAGAGTGATGAAGCGTGTGCAGGGAAAAAGAGAAACAGGGAAGATTGTGAGACTTGCAGAGAGTGAGTGTGATTCAATCTGCTCAGTAAGCCATGAAATTGTATTGGTGTCATTAGAGAGAGCAAAAATATATCTGTGCCAGTCTGTCCTCCACTCCCCCTTGTCTTTGACACTCCAAAAGCACAATCCTTACGAAAAAAGCAACCAGCTCTGCCTCCCTGCACTTGGTGGAACAAAACGTCCTACAGTGCTGCAGCTCCTGCCGAGCAACCTTTATTTCTCTCCTCTGATCTTTTATGGAACAAATCCAATTAACCATTGAAAAAAAAAACTATTCTTAAGCATTTCCAATTAGAAATCATGCTGAAATCAGTGCATGCGAAATGACACACACAGTACAGACAGAACAGAACAGAGCATGTCATTTATTGAAAGAGTCTTTTCTTGAAAAGGACTTTTAGACAGCTTTGCAAGGACCACTTCGTAAAATGTTTAAAAAAAAACTATGAAAGTGATAAAAAAAAAAACAACAACGCAGGCTTACACATTCATGTATCACAAATTTGATCATCATCAACAACAACAGCACTAAATAAAGTCAGTGGACAAAGGATAAAGTCATCAGATGTTTCTTAATCTAACAGTTGTAGGAAGTATCTCAGTTATCAAAAAAAGCATAAAAACAGACACCTCAACCAACATTTTGGCCTCGTCACATCAGAGGTAGATTTGTTTTTTTCACCTGTCATTAACTTCATTCAAAACCCTAATCATTATAGGATATTGTGATGGTGCCATCTACAGACAATATCCAAATGTGAGCTAAATGAGCTAAAACAACATGTCGTTCAGTGTCAAGATCAGCTGAGGTGCCTGTGTGTCGGTGTGTGTGATTACGTTTGAACTGACTGTCGGCTGTGGAGGAATGTTCTTTACAATCCAGCAACAAAAGAAGAATATATAACCGACAGTACAAACTCCCGAACTGATGTTTCCATCACGCTGCAAACAGCAGATGAAGCCGTGGAACTGGTACAGGGTTAAGGGACTCGTTCAAGGACACTAGAGAAAGACGAGTGTTTGCCAGAACATGCACCAGGTCCTCTGATTGAAGAACGGGTCTGTGTAAGCAGCGATGCAACAAATACAAACAAATCACATTTTCAAGCTTTGCACACTCGGAGTGAAATCCTTTAGAGTGGATTTTTCTTCTTTTTTTATACCGAAACAGCTAAATAACCTTAGAGACAGCGAGACCTTTCTACATGGGTAGAGGGGAGAATGATGCACTCATTCATCTTGCTCTGTGTGTGTGTGTTTATGTGTGTGTTTTCACTCCTGTGTGTGTCAGTGTGAGGGCATGAGTAGAGGAGAACACAAAACATCTGCTCGCTGTGAAAATGAAACAGTCTAATGGTGTGGAGCACCAGTTTTATTCACTGAAGGGACAATCCACACAGGTACTATTTGGCACAGTGAGTGCAAAAAAACAGCACTGAAAGGCTAATGTGTTTCACTGCAGCTTCCACAAAACACTCTTTTAGTGGCACAAAGCACTCCACTAGTGCATGTGTGTGTGTGTGTGTGTGTGTTTGTTTGTTTGTGTGTGTGTGATATTGTGCGTGCATGTATGTTTTTCTCCCTAATCTCAAGTATCGTTCCGTCCTATCAGCTTATATCTTCACGCATGTGTGTGTGTGCGTAACGTGTCAAAATGTTTGACATAGCAGGCACGACACAGGAACACGCTGCGGCCCTCCAGAGGCTTTAATGTGTGTATTTGTGCTTTTCTGTCTGAAATGTTATTCAGCCGTGGCTCTTGTCGTGAGACTCAAGGTACGTAGGAGGGAAAACAGAGGGGAAGGGAGAGGAGAGGAGGGGAGGGGAGGGTGGTTAGGGGGAGGTGGGTGGGGGCACTCGCTCACATGTAGTGGGAGGCACGGAGGAGATAGGGGGGGAAATGGTTGCAGAGCAGGAGAGAGAGAGATGGCGAGAGGTCATCCCTGGGTAATTTGTTTTGGTCCTCTCAGAGCGCAGACACACAGGGAGCAGGTAAACCAATTACAGTGTGACATGAATCACTAAGACCTACAGGCAGCCACGCAGCTGGCCGGCCAAACAGCCAAACAGCCAGCCAGCCAGCCACAGCAAGCCAAGCAGCCCAGCGAGTGCACGGCATGCTGTCTCTTTCCCTAAGTGCTGGTCAATCACAAGCTGCAGCCTCCTCGCTCCTCCCCTTGACCATGATGGGAAGGGAAAGAAGAAAAAATAAAACAACATAAAACACAATCATAATTCCCCCCACCTCCACCTCCACCCCCCTCCCTTGACGCTGAGAGATCGCGTGAAGCTCTGACGGGCTTTTCCATGTTTATCTTCAGCGGATCTGGATGTTCCTCTGAAGACAACAACACTTCAACACTGTCTGCTGGGAAACAACGAGGACTGACCCTAACACACTGAGGATGAATTTTTAATGCAATGCAGATAATAGCAAAACTGGGACTTGTATAGTGGCTTCATCTGTGATAAATCAATCTCATCTGACAGTATGTGTGTTTTTTTGCTTCCTCAATCCCATCCCCATTTACAAACCACAAACAAACAATAACGATAATGATACGGCTCCTTTGAAAATTCACAAGGTTGGATGTCAGATCCCAATGGATGTCAAAGCTGAGCCAAATACTCCAAGGGGAGGTTCTAAGTATTTACACGACAAAGACTTAAGCAATTACTTTAATTTCCTTAATCGCCTGACGGCTGTCAGAACAGAGTCATGTCAGGCCTCAGTCACATCAGCACCACTGGCGATATAACAGAGAAGCGGGAAACAACTTGTAAATAAACAATCATCTATGTCCCTTTCTCCGCGGCAACAGCCCCTAATCCTCGGCTTGATGCTAAACTGACAGGAGCGTCATGAAAATCCGCCCGGCATCAGAAAGACAAGAGAATGAAGTTGACAAGGAGACGGATTGAACTGGATTAGATATCGTCTTGGCACTTGGTGTTATTTGATGTGGCCTTGCTGCACGTTGTAGATTCAGGGGGGGGGCGGCGGTGGGGGTAAATATTTGATGAAGGCCGTCATGGTGTTGGGCTTGCCGCTGCCAGGGGCTTCTTCTGAGGGAGCAACTAATAAAGACGGCAGCAGGCAGGTTGTCGATCACCGCTGGGGCGCTGGCTGAGCAGAAGTGGCTGGATGTGGCGGTGGAGCCAAAGCCTGTCGACTCGTCCCCCCCCCCCCCCCCCCCCCCCCCCACCTCCCCTCGACGTGTTTACCAAAGCACCGGGTTCTTCTAATGTTAGCTCAGCGGGCAAAGATAGCTCTTCCCTCGACTGTACATCAGTATGCACTCTCATGCGTTTGCGCACACACACACAAACACAGAGTGAGCACCAGCGGGGCTGCAGGGAGACACAGTTGGAAGAGATTTCCTAAGATGTTAAATCTACCATCTTGCTGCCCCTTGAAATTAATAAGGGCCTCTGAACTGCACTCTGAGAGCCACTAACTGGCCATTTGCACTGTCTGGCTCCACTGGAAAAGACACTCCCTACTTCCTCTCACGAACCCTGTGCCCCCCCCACCACCACCCATCCCTCTTCCTCCCCTCTTCCTCTCCCATCTTCTCTCCATCACACCGGCTGCTCTCTTCTCCCTTCTCTTTCTGTCTCACCCCACAATTTCCTATTTTTCTTCCCGCCATCTCTTATTGTCTTCCTTCCATCTCCACCCTCTTCATCTCAGTCCGCTCTCCTCTTCTTTCCACCGCCAGCTGCCCCCCCTCCACCCCCCCACCCCTCCACCTCTTCTGACTCCTTGTTCCCTCCCCTCTCTCTCTCTCTCCCTCCCCTCCCTCCCTCCCTCCTCCTCTTCTTCCTTTCTCTCTCTTGCTCCCTCTCACTCTCTCTCTCCATTCCTCTGGCCCTAAAACCAGCCCCTCGGCCGACCGCTTGCGCTCACTCAGATGGCTGTTACCATGACAACCCTGTTCTTTCAGCTCTCGCAAAATAATGAAGACAATGTGTTTTCCATTTAGATGAGTTTTCTGGCGCAGCGGGGAGATATGGAGTGTCCATCTTGCCTTCTCTTTCACTGCGGAGGAAATGTAATAAAAAAAAGGGTTTCTAACCTCTCTCTCTCTTTTTCTTTCTCTCTCTCTCTCTCTCTCTCTCTACACACTTGCACACACACACACAGATTAGGGTGTTGTGTAAGAAGCCAGCTGGGTGGTAAAGTGAGCTCTGTACATTTTTACCAAAGAGGGGAGAACAGCAGCAAAAAGGTAATGTTTGGCTGGTGTTGCAACGAATCGTCTGCAGCAGGTCTTCTTTTTTTTTAGTCATCTGCAGTGTCATCTCAGTGCACGAAAACTGACTGACAGGTAGAGATGGGACTTTAAGAAAACAGCTGCAATGAAATCACAGCAGCCAACACGTTTGTGATAGATTACAGAGTCCTGCTCCCTGTTGTCAAATTCGAGCCCTGACAATGATAAACTGTGAACATTTCTCGTCTTATTTGGGCTTTTTGGGGACTTTGTGATGATATTTTCACAGCATAATGCTCCAGTGCGGGAATAAATGCCATGACAACTAAAATTGATGGAAAGAGCTTTCTTTCTTTTCCTACTTTCTTTTTCTTGCTGCTGTAGATTTATTAACTTACACAGCACACCGGGGGGAGGTGGGGAAGGGGGAGGTGGAGGGCTTACAATCCAACCACTTGTTAAAGACTGAACAGTAACAATTACTCTGCTCTGAGAGGTGATTCAGCTGCACCACATATCAGCATTTTCACCCAGGGGTTCCACGTACACTCGCAAATCCTGATTTTTTCATTGCCTCATATCTAATGACACCAGTGTTGCAATAAAAAGCTTTGGGTATGAAAGAAAAAGACTTTGCAGGAGCTGTGAACACATTCAGTCCTAGTCAAACTTTAAGGTGAAATACTGATGGTAAACACAGTTTGCAAAGCCTTCAGTGTAAGATGCAACCGTTTAAAAAGTTGAGGCAGCTGATGTGCGTAGGTCAAGATTAGTTTTCTGGATCACACTCTGGCATATTTTATGTTGCTTTGGAAAAACACATAGCCTTCTGCCCGAGAGAGCAACGAGACACATATGAGAGGAATAGAGAGAGGGAGCAGTATAATATGTGTATGTCTGTGTGTTTACAGTGGAAATAGTGAGTCTGGGACATTTTCTTTGGGTCTCTTTTCCAGTGTTTATGGAGAGTGGTGAGGAACAACACTTCCTGAGAGGAAAGCCAGCTTTCCAAGCCTAAACCCTCTTCCAAGCCCCGCAGACGGGGAACGCTCTGTCTCCAATTTATGTTTTCACCCCGTGCCGCATAAACACAAGTGTAGAAAAGCTGGTGTGTGCGTGTGTGGATGGGTGTGTTTCAGATAATACACACACACACACACACACACACACACACACACAAAACAAAGGCAGGCAGTCAGGCAGACTAATCATGGACAAATGAGCCAAAACATCTCAGAAGGCAGTGATAGCACAGCACTCCCCGTGTTTACCAGCTGTAATAGACCTTTTCTGGTGAAGAAGCTGCTGCGACGTAAAGAGGGTCAAGCTTCATCGAAACCCCACTCCACTGACCACCTCCTACTCCGCTCCTTCACGTTTCCTCTCCCTGGGTCTGTGGACGGCAGCCAAAGAGGAATTTAAAAAGAAGAAGAAGCAGAAGAAGAAGCTGAGAGGAGAATCTCTCCTCCTCACTTTCTCCCTCCTCTCGTTCTTAATTACATTCAGATCAGCCCATTAATGAAGTCAGTCTGATTTTAACAACACCTACAGGGAGTGAAGGAGGGCTTTCCTCAGCCAGCAAACACATCAAATGAAATCTGGCTCCTGGACTTGACAGGTTTTGTATCCAATTAAAATGACACCCTAAAGTGAATGAGTATTTCCACTGTCAGCTAATCTGACCGTAGTTGTCCTCCTGTATGTATCTACTTGTTCAACATTATCGGACACAGTGATGGGCAGTTTAAGTGAAAAAAAAGAAAGATCAGAGTGTGAAAAATCAATGCAGCAGAGGCAGCCTCGTCAAAAACATGATGCCTACATTTCTCATAATATAAGTATAAAGCTGAAAGCTCAGGTTGTGCCTTGAGCCTCCAGCTTCAGGCGGAGGTGAGGAGCGGGCCCGCAGAGCAGAGGTCCTTCACAATCACTTCCTTCTTTTACATTTTCATAATATAATAATTCATCGTAAAACTCTTCTTCACACACAATCCACACTGACTTGGGCAACATCACTTTACCAGACCTTGTGAACTGTCACTGGAGCACATTGCTGTACTCCTCGCCAAGACCTTTAAACAGACATTGGTACAGTAAAACTGGTCAATTTCCACCCTTATTGATTTATATTTTTAGGCTGAGGAAATGGTAATAAATAACACCCAGAATCAATGTTGACGTCTTTATAGTTTCAAAATATTCCATTTACAATAACGAGCAGAAGCTGGAAACAGTGGATTTTGGGGTATATTCTTGCTTGACAAATTAGTTAGTAAGCGATTAATCGATTAACAAAGTTGTTGCTGATTAATTTTCCGTCTCTTCTCGGACCGATCGGTTGATAGGCTCAACATTTGAAGCGCTCTGTGGAAGCAGTCGAAACAAGACTCTTTAACTGTTAGTGTGACTGCGCTGGGGCAGGATTTATCATCTATCAGCTCTCGGCTGTTTGAGGTGGCGACAGCTCGCCGCGTGCGCTATGGTGTACACGTTTAAACAGACCTAATCATCAGCCACAGAAACGCCATCATATCTTTTTCTCGCTCTGTTTATTTGCCTGCTGTGAGGCAGAGCTGCCTGTGTTTGATCCTCAAAGAGTACACCACCAGTGATGCACATATAAACTTGTGTACAAATACAAGAAGAAGGGGGGGGGGGGTTGTTTCATGTTATATGGCTCCATATGTATACAGAGATGGCAGCCTTTTGATGAGCAGGTTGCCCGTATGGGGGCTTTAAAGTGCTCCAGTGATGCAGTTGCTTCCCACACGCATTCATATTTGATGTACAGCATGTGGCGGGAAACAGCCTCTGTGCTCCAGGCGCTCTGCTCTGCTCAAGACTCTCCTGTCAGAAAGCATGATGGCTCGACGTGAGCTGTAACACTCGCTTCTATATGTTTACACACATGAGCCTGGGTGTGTGTGTGTGTGTGTGTCAGTGTGCCACAAGGTGTGTGTTTTTGTCTGTGTATATATATACTCAAATGTCTGCCTCTCTCTGTAATACCATTGTCCACTGCCACCTGCAGAGCACAGCAGCGTTAGAAAACCCACACACACACACACACACATACACAACACAAATCCCAACAGATCAAAACACTGCACTCCATCAAATCCAGTGAAAAGCCTGTTTACTGATGATCTGGTGTGAAGACAACAGGCGGCTGGGGCGGGGAGATGAAGAGAGAGAGGGAGAGAGGGAGGGAGAGAATGGGAGAGGTGAGGGGTGAGAGTGGTTGAGACAGTGAAGCAATCGGGGAGTGGCCGACTGCAGGGGCTTTTATTATCAGCCATTGTAAAGGAGCTAGGTGGGATAATTGGTCTCCTAAGCTCAACGCGCAGCATGCATTTTTAATGAGCCCACACTGTTGCTCATTTAATATATAGGCAAGAGATTGCAGATAAGAAAGAAGCACTGAGAGGTGAGCTCAGAGAGACAGATAAATATTCTTCTGTTGTGTATCTTTTGTTAATATTATCAGTGGTTTGTTGCATAATTGCTCTATAAACATGTGAAAGACTTCTTCCAGTGTTACCTTTTACTGTACTGATGTGCATGAGTCTGCACAGAGGTCAAAGTTTATTTCAAGACTTTCATTCAAGATATTTATCTCATACTGAATGTTACAGTTCTGCTTTGCTGAAGAACTGGGCGATAATGCAACTACAGTATCAACTTTCTGACAAATGTAGTAAGTTTGTTTATGCAAATGATGCATCCATAAAAAAAAATGACTGAAAAAAAGAGAAAATACTGAAAAATGTTCATCAGAAGTTCCACAAGTTAAAAGTGATTTATTTGACATGACGCGACCTTAAAAACTGTTTGGTTGTAAAACAACAACTGTTCAGATTTAAGAAGTTTGGGCAACTGAGTTGCGTTCGCTTGAGAAATTAGCCACGTCTGCCACTTGATTTTTTTTATCGATTTTACTAATCGACTGTTTCAGCTCTAATTAATTTCAACCATATGACACAGCCTCCTGTCTCCTGTTCTTTCAGGACGGCAGCAGATTATATCAAATATTCTTCCAATGAACTTTTCATTATCTCGAGAGGGACAGAGAGGAACGATTAGCCGCTATGGAGCTGACAGGGTGAGTGAATCTCACCGCGGACTAATAAACCTCACCCACCGAAATGACACACACTCCAATCCAAATTCACCGCTGGTAAGCCGACAGCTCAGCCAGGCCAAGAAGAGGCTGCAGTGAAGTACAGTCAGCGAAGAAAACACACACACACACACACAAACACCAGCTCCAGCCAAGACTTCTGACCTGTCAAAGCACCTCGTAATGTTCTTACTGACCTCAAGGCAACAAAAAGAGCAACTCTTTGCATTGCAGCAGTCTCAGGCGGGCATTAGAGGGCTGCGCTGACCAGGAAGTTAAGAGGCTGGTGGCAGGGAGCACAAGCATCCCAGTTTAAGTGAATTAAGAAAAGTAAGTTGTGTTGAGCCCCGGCATGAGTCCATCTCTCCTTGTTGGAGGGCATAGTGCCTGGGCTGCCACCTCGTAATAGCATTAAACACCTCCCAACGTGATGTTTGGGACCGAGTACAGGCTGAAAAGGGGGAGGCTGCTTACAAAGGAGGACCGCACTTGGACTTAGAACAAAAAAAAAAATTGTTACGAAGAAAAGGCGGGAGGAAGGAGGAAGGGGGAAGGGGGGGGGGGGTTAAAGATGTGTGGCAGGCAGGATAAAGAGAGGACAGGAGGCAGAGAGGACAAGTGGCAGGTGGAGGTAGTTTGATTAATGACGGGTCTTTCTTTTTTTTTGCCCCTCTCTCTCTCTCCTCTCTCCCTCCTCCCCTCCTACAGTACTTCCTTCAGGGACTACACAGACCTCCTCCAGCATCCTGCTCCCAAGCCCTCCGCGAGATCTCCAGTCTGGGTCCATCCATCAACCCTCCACAACAGAGGACCCGACTCCCCCCCCCACCCCCTCTGTAGTAACCCTAACACAGCCTGTTAACACAGCGTCTGCTCCGTCTGTCCTCGCTCCACTTGGGCTGCAACTACTGTGATTATTTTCATTACTGACAAACACTTAGTAAAAGAACAGTGAACAGTGTCAAGTCCAGCATGAAGCAGTTGAAATACTTTTCTACATCTTTCCTAAAATATATGTTTCAGACATTTAACAAAAAAAGGCTAAACAACTGTACAAAATAATCTTAGTCAGTTTAGTAGTGGTAGGCACATGTCAACAAGTGAGAGTGTGGTTCTTTTAGCACCACGTGTGACCATGATAAAGAGCTTCACAGAGAGAATGAATGGTACGTCTTTAAAGCAGCTTATACATAAAAAAAAACAAATGTCTAAAGCCTGACCTGTGTGCTCTGTACATATGTTGGTACACATGTTAAACAGGGTACGTAGTAGTCATCAGGGCTATGGCCGTTCTCTTTGATGTGAGTACAAAAGCTGCCTAGCAGATGTGAGCGAGCCCCCCTGACTCCACCTCCACCTCCAACACCAAACACCACCGCCCCTCCCACTCCCACTCGCTCACCACCACCACCACCACCACCACCACTACTACTACCGCCGCCAAGCCCAGCAGGCCAATCCTCTCCTCTGACTGAGCAACACACACAAAAACAAGAGGCGCAGAGAGCTGAGCATTAAGCATCTGGATTGCACAAATGAATTCTATTTTCTGACAGCAGACAGACGGATCCACCGGACGGCCGCCCGCTAATCTGCCACCTCCCCTCTCCTCTCCTCTCCTCTCCTCCCACCACCACCACCACCACTTATAATCCCTGACAGAGAGACAGGCAGCAGGAACCACAGAGTTTATAACACAGAAAGAAAGAGAAAGAGAGAAAAAAGGGAGTGACACTTCAATAATGGTTAAAACAAGCTTGATCATACCCCACCACCCCCTCCAGCCTGAAATGAAACGGACGGCCCTCTTGGCTAAATAAACACTTGTTGGCCACTTTGCTAATGCTACTCAACACAATGGAAGACGGATGATGTTTCGCTCACACTAGCGGCTGCCTTGTTTGATTTGCTGGCACAGCAGAGTGTATACAGTAGTAGAAATAATAAACCTTGCCGTCCAGTGAAAGCTGCGGCAACGTTGGTCTCACTCAAGTCTTGTTAGGTGACAGACGACTCGGCTGTAAACACGCTCCGAGTGAGAAAACAAGCGGCGAGGGCCATATTTCTTCCGATTAAGTGTAACTGACTTGTAATTTAGCACAATCTCCTTTGGGTTTGTACGGGAGCCCCCACCCCAACCCGCACCGCCGCCACACCAGTGAGAGGGGAGTGGACATAAAGATGAGGCGTATGAGTGTGTGTCTCGTGTGCTACAATATGTGCTTTGTATTCATTGCAGATAACAGGAGGCCGTTGGAGGAGAGAAAACAGCAGCCATTGATTTTGTGTGCTGGGCAGGCGTTTCTCCATTCCTGAGTCTGGTCGATGCTCACACACACCAAGATCAGGGTGGGTGTCTTTGGACACTGCGCACACACACCCACACACACACACACACATACACACACACAGTCAGCAGCGAGAAGACATAAAGCCCATCAGGTAATCACAGTGATCTCATTACCTGCCAACGCATTCACAAATGCATGATCACAAGCAAATACAACTATTTTCATGCAAACAGGTCAAATTAACAACTGGTTTCAATAAGGGGATTTCTTTTACTGTGGGTAAGGCAGCAGAGGGGGTGGGGGCAGGTTTCAGCATTAAATCCTTTATCAAGTAGCCAGCAAATCAAACATTGATTTCCATGAGCCACTGTGCCGGGGGCAATAAGGATCTCCCTCATCAACTGCGGCAGTATTGGCCACACACACCCACACACACACACACACACACACACACACACACACACACACACTAGTGCATAACCATGCGGACAGGAGGCACTAAATGAACTTTAGGTCAAATAGTAATTGCTGCAATCTGAACAGGAAAAACATTTGCGTGGCTTTTCTGTTTGTGGTCGGCCTGGTCAGGAACCAGAGGAGAGCTTTGATCAAAGCTGCACTGCCTCAGCTGGACAAGTGGCCATTAGAGGAGGACGCTGACAAATGTGACAGTTCAGCTCACATTTATGTTTCATGAGACGGAAAAAACAAACAAACAAAACAACTGGACAGTTTACAGGAATAGCTACAGCAGATTTTCTTTCTTTTTTTACACTGCACTATTTTTGTGGTCAAGTGCTCATTGGTCAAAGGAAACAACCTGCTCATAGGTCGGTGTGTGTTCTTGAGATTTGATCATTAGAGTGATTGACACTTTTCTAGAGCTGGAGGGGGAGAAAAAGAAATCGATGTTGCAATATTTAGTGTGGCAATATCGTACAGCTGGACCTCTGGACACAGACGCCAAATATTGATCTTTTGTTATATAAATTACAAATACTCATTTCACTTTCATTACCAGAATATTAAATTACTTTTTATGGCTGTGTTTTGCAAGAATACAAATTGTTTAAGTGAGATAACCAGACTTCACACGTAACCTTATTAGATCAAACAGAAACAAAGACAGAGTTTTCTATTCAGGAGACCATTTACAGCAGCAAAGAGGTAATAAACCGCAACACCTACGTTATTACAATACTATCACAATATTGTCATTTCATTGTGCCTTTAGCTGATTTCTACCCCTACCCTATGGACAATTTCATTCACCTATACTTGTTACCCAAGAGCCAATATAACATTTACAGTTTGGTTGTGAGAAATTGACACACAAAATTACATCAGGACGCAACAATGTCAGTGACGGTGTCAAGGACATGAATAAAATGAAAATGTCACTCTAATCTGTCACTGCAGAGCCAAAGTTGGTTTCCTATAAAGCTCCATGCGAAAAAACTCTGGAGCAAACTGGTGCAGTGGAGGGGCCATGGCATCCATAGACAGACGACCAAACACATTCATTAACGGTGATGCTTCACTGCCGGATGCAAAGAAGGACGTTCCCCTGGACAGATTTGCATAAAGACCCTGAGGCTGAGCTGTTGGAGTGTGAGATTTTTCCTGCCGACTCTTAAATTGTACAACAGAATAAAAAAAAGAATTTCACATCATAAGCTTTATTTGTTTTAGCTGATTAAGGTAGCGCTTTTATTCTAAACGCAATTAAATCAAGGCAAAAAAAAAAAAAAAAAACACACAGTGCATCTTTGCGGTCTGACAAACATGCTGACTGTGCAGTATATACTTTCCCTAAACATCATTTGCAAGTTTGGGTTTTTCTTTGAAGTCTAAAAACGTCCGTGTTTACTCGCTGCTGTCTCCCTCCTCCCTGCATTTGTTGCCTCGTTGCCGTTGCCGTATCTCTCAGTACGATGCTGCCACTTGTAGATCGGCGCTATGGCGTGAAACCACTGGCAGGGATGTACGAGCGTGCAAATAAAAGCAAACAAAAACAGGCACAGCCAAACATCCACAATTTGTTTGTTACCTAAGTGATTACACAATGTCCAGAAAAACACAGTTTGATGTAAGAGCATCAAGCTGGAAAAGTCACAACCTGACTCCAAACTCCGCTGAGCGCACACACACACTACTAGGTCATTCACCGAACCAGCCTCCTCCAATGAAATTAAACTGTTGTGACATGTTAAGCTGTGAGCTGAGAGCCAGTCAGAGACAAGAGGATGACGAACAGGCGCACACAGAGGAAACACAGAAACACACGCATGTGATAGATACACGCACGGGGAAGCAGAATGGAAAAACAGGCTCAGGAAATTGGCCAGTTCCTGTATAAGAGAGGTAGAGAGGGAAAGAGGAGGGGTGGATGGAAGAAAACAAGAGAGGTGAAATAGCTACTGACAAAAAAAACAGACGCACAACGAGACTTATGTAACTTCAGTGTCACTGTTTAGTTTTTCAGACACACCAACATGTCAGACTGTCAAGAGTTTCCATAAATTATTAAAAACCCTCCTGAGCCTTCTGAGGAAACCATCACTTGTTACACTGAGTTTTCACTGGGACTGTCGGGATGTGGCGGTCCGTACGCTACTTTCAAGAAACTTTTTTATATTTTATATAGGGGTCACGATCACGACGTGTTCTGGCATTAAAATTCATAACACTCAGACCAAGATTGCGTTGCGTTGGGGTGCGAATGCAGCGGACGTGGCTGCGGAAGCATCTGTTTTGAGTCATGATGTCAACGTGGGGCTTTACACCGATGTCACTGCCAAAATGTCATTGAGGAAAAAACAAGACAAACAAACACAAAAACGTCAATGAACACCTAAATGTTCTCTTTTTCTGTGGATATGCAAAGAAGTTGGAAGATTACTTGCCAACATCTTAGCAAGATAGTGACACTTGCACAAATGAACGACAGATAGATGGAAGGATGTTTATTTGTATAACAGGTCTCAGGAAAATAATCAGCTGATTAATCTGATAACAGCTGTAAGTGGCAGTTGCAACACTGGGATGACTCAAAACACACGCATGAGCACCACTAACCTCCATCAGTCACAATGGAACATGTGAGGGTGTAAATGACACAAGTGCTGCAAGTGTATTAAATCTAACCATGTTTTTCACAAAAAATAAAAATAACAACAGGAAAATCTATAAATGTAAATGTTTTCCATTGCAATGCACCAGTAATATAAATAATCACCAACTTTGCATAAGGTTAGACATTTAAATGTGACCTTTCTGAGCATGTTATGTGTGGGTGTATTTAGGTAGATGTGTGTAGAGAAGTCTAGTCGGAGCAGTTCCTCCCTCACCGTACCTCCACAGAGTCAACTTTGACCTCTGAGGCCCCACGGAGCAGGACAGATGACCCCTGCTGAAATCTGAGCCTTTTGGTTTCCATGTGAAACCAGACGAGACACCTGACCCTCCGGATTCCTCCTGGCAGATAGTCCAGTAATTTTAGGCCAAAAAAGGGGTCAACGTTAAACAAATTGCAACAGAAGCAAACTCAACTGATTTTGTATCCCCAACATGTCCTGAGTGAGGGAAAAAAAGCCCCGAAGAATCCCATTAGGGGAAAGTTTCGAAAAACACCCAAACATATCCCATTTATACGAATATAAAAAGTTTTTTTCACGTGAATAGGGTAAAATTTTTAACCTTTAGATATCTCCATGAAAATTACTGAGTTGATTACTTACATTAAGACAAACAAAAAATGTATTACAAGTTTTTTTTAATTATTTGTTAACATGAGCAAATTTGCATAAATTTGCATAAATCTGCATAAATTGTACCGTTTTGACGGCACATGTGTATATGAAGTTGCTGTGTTGGTACCGGCACGAAAATTGGAATGAGTTGACTCCATCGGTCAACCGACAAGTTGACCACTTTAAATTTCAAGATGACTGCAATTTTTCAAGACAGCCACATCCTTAGTAGAGCAGGTAAAATGTCTCTATAAATTGGTTCCATTCCTTAAGTTTTATAACTGTAATATGTAACAAGATTGAACAAGACATTTTCACCTGCTCTATCCAATGTTTAGATCAAGTGCTGTATGTATGCAAATTAGCCATATGTAATTGGATTATGCACTGTTGGCTCATGTCATACCTGCTCTACTAAGGATATGGCTATCTTGAAAAATCAACCAAAACCTGGCCATAGCAGCGTATTTCAGTTTGTGCGAATAAGGGGATTTTACAGTCATCTTGAAATTTAAAGTGGTCAACTTGTCGGTTGACCGATGGAGTCAACTCATTCCAATTCTCATGCCGGTACCACCACAGCAACTTCATATATACATGTGCCGTCAAAACGGTACAATTTATGCAGATTTATGCAAATTTATGCAAATTTGCTCATGTTAACAAATAATTTAAAAAAACTTGTAATACATTTTTTGTTTGTCTTAATGTAAGTAATCAACTCAGTAATTTTCATGGAGATATCTAAAGGTTAAAAATTTTACCCTATTCACGTGAAAAAAACTTTTTATATTCGTATAAATGGGATATGTTTGGGTGTTTTTCGAAACTTTCCCCTAATGGGATTCTTCGGGGCTTTTTTTCCCTCACTCAGGACATGCTGAGGATACAAAATCAGTTGAGTTTGCTTCTGTTGCAATTTGTTTAACCTTTTCTCATAAAATGACTGGACTAAGATGCATGTGTACTCAAACACACACATAAACACAGAAAACACACACACACACAGACACCAGCGAAAAACCACAATATAGACACGCAATCACAAACACCTGTCCGCTGGTTACACATGCAGGGCACACAAACAATTCAACGAGGCACATAAAGGCGCTCTCTCAGTGACGCACAAAAATCTTGTGTATCAATTTCCTCACACACACACACACACACACACACACACACACACAAGCAGCTCTCACTTAAAGCAAGCATTTCTCAATGTGAGCAGCAGATATTACTCTGACTGTGTCTATTGTGTCTGCTGCGGCGTCTGGAGAGTTACAAAAGAAACACGGTAAGTTTGCACTGCTCGTGTTTCTCCAACAGATATGTCGCGCTTTTGTTAAAGTGCGGACAGAGCTGAGAAGAGAGCGGAGTAAAGAGAAAGCGAGAGAGGGAAGGAGAGAGAAAGAAAGAGAGAGAGAGAGGTAAGGCATGAAGTGTGGCGAGTATGTTCCAGCTCTCCAGCCATTTAAAAAAGTAGACTCCTTCTGTGCTCGCGTGTGCATATGTTTATGTATATGTGGCTCTGTGTGGGTGAACATAAATAGTGACGGAACATGCTGTGCTCGACATTTTCTGTTAATCCTCAAAAAAGACGCACAAAAAAGTGCATTTTAACACTTTTCGCAACAGTTTTGGAGTCTGTGGAGCTCAGGTCCAAACGCATTCACTCCTCTAAGAACAAGCCACACATACACTATAACACTATAGTTTGAAGTCATTTCCTCAAACACTGTGGTTTTCAGGAAACATTATGCAAACAGCAGTATATTGTTGAGGACTATATTCAACTGTAGGTTAATACATATTTCATTCTCTAGTGAGTATAAACATCAGCAGAGTGCTGTTAAAAAATAAAAAACTACAACACCCATGTTTGTCACCGTGATGAATCAACATGTCACCCAGTGTCGAGCCGTTGTTCGCTGATGTGGTTTTAATACATTTTTGACAACAATGAAAGTTTCTGGCACAAAAGCTTCACAGAACATACAATTAATTCTTGTTTTATTATTTGTTTTTTACACTTTTTATGCAATTTGAGGGGAAGAAATGACACAATCATATACTAAAATATTGAAAAAGTGAGCTATATACAGACAAAGTGTCATTTTGTTATTGGTACCAAAACTCAGACAGAAATGAGCGAGGACAAATGAGATGAAGGTCTCCCTCAAAGACTGGAGCTCTAAAAGCACACACATTCATTATGTGAATGGAGAGGAGGTGATAGAAGAAACCTATCTAGGGTATAAATGGCACATCCATGATGTTGGTGCATGTATGTAAGTATCTCCTTTTTTTTCTTTTCACAGTTCATTAAGGGGAGCCACTTCACCACTGAATGGGGGGTGGAGGGGGCAGCAGCTTTGAGCACATTGTGGATCTACTAATCCTTCACTTATCTGAGCTACATCAATACTCCTGCATTCTCTGCCTTCCCCTCTGCGCGTCCCTCTCTTCAATTTTCTCCCCCCTTCCTCACCTTCACCATTCCCGCCTTGCAGCTCTTATCCCAGACCCCCCCTCCACCCCCAACTCTCCAGCAACCTCCCTCGAGGTGCTGCTTGAGATCCATCCTATCTTCTTTTCCTTCCTCTGGACAAAACAGAGAGGGTGCAGGGGGTAATAAGAAAGAGCAGCAGGGGTGGGATGGCCCTAGTAAGGTTATTAAGTCTCACACACAAACACACGGTTTCGCCACAGGGCCACTGAGGTGAGGCCCCAGGAGGCTGAGGGCCATTTCTGTGTGTGTGTGTGTGTGTGTTAAGAAGGAAATTGATGAGTTCATGCTGGGAGGGGTGAATCATGAAGCCACCCACCTTTTACTGCCACTAACAAACCAGTGTCCACTCATTTGCTTTGTGCTTTGTCTGTTAATATCTTCCAAGGATCCAAAGTCTGCAGGTCCTCGAAGACTAAAGCGATATAATATATCGTAGCTGCAAACAGGATTTAGGCCAACGTGTACAGTACGAGCAAAACTATCCAGTGAAACCTAAACAAATCCAACTTATTTAAGTGGGTTAACAGCTCCTCGAGGCAGCGTGAGACATGTTTCACTGCAGGTTTTACAGACTGTCAGCCCCTGTAGCCGGTCGAGTAAAAAACTCCCACATCAAGCTGTAAAAAAAAAAAAAAAAAAGTTCTTCTGGTTTCCTTTTTCATATAAAATAATTGAAGTGTTCACTGTACATGGAAATTATTGATGGAATCCGACCAAAGAGTTGCATGATTGGACAGACGTGGACTAATTGTGGTTTTGGGAGGAGGTGGGGGGCGGAAAAAACAGAGGAGAGGTCCAGTTGTAACTAGCTCTATCTTTACAGCAATAAGGATAAAGGCTCTTTAAAAAGGATTTGGCCTGACCCTCCACTCTATAGCTGGGAGCTGATACAGCAGTGCACAGCCAGTGGTGGATCATTTTTCATCTCCAAATCTGTTTTGGCATGGTCAGGAGTGCCAGTGTGTGCATGTGTGTTATGTGAGTGTGCGTGCGTGTATGTGTGTGTGTGTGTGTGTGTGTGTGTGTGTGTGTGTGTGTGTGTGTGTGTGTGTGTGTGTCTGGGGGTGGGGGTGGGAGAGACTCTAAGAAGGAGGGGCTGTCAGCCGGGGTGCATTGTGGTCCATCTTTTGTGGTTTTTATTGGTGCTATACTCTGACAACACAAGGCTGGGTCTTCCCTCACTGCTCAGCTGAGCAATCAGGTCACCTCATCTTGACAGACACAGACACACATACACACACGCAGACATAAACACACAGAGGCACGCACACACATACACACACATACACACACATACACACACATACACACGCGCGTGCCGAGTAAGACACACAGTACATGCAGCCTGCAGCTGTTGCCAATGATGTCAGTCCTGATTTGGCCCAACTAGCCTTTTGTTTCACAGCATGAACACAGAACAGAGGAGGAGGCTTCATTTGGCAGCAGAGCAGGAGTTTTTTTCTCTGGAAGATTGTTTGGATTAGGGATTAGCTACTGGTTGCACACATGAAAGTCTGAAAGCAAAACAAAGACATTTTACGTGCTTGAGCGGTTAATGGGTTGCAAAATTGACAATAGCTTTGATAATCAATTAAATCTGTTAAATCATTTAACAGCTGAAGTGCTACACATTGAGCAGATTTGATGTTGTGTCCCGATATAACGCAAAAAGGTCACAGCTAGTACATGTGTTTGTGTTTTGTGCTCGCAATTAATTTCAGAGGCGGAGGCTTAAAAGTTGTTGCAACAGAAGCTCATAATAAGTGGTGTATGTTTCAGATGTATTTTAGATGTACAGTGGCGTGTAGAGTGCGAGCTTGTTATATAAAAAGGTAAAGTAGAAAGAACAAGTACACAGGGAGAGAGATGTTACACTGATTTCTGCACTAAACTGTCTGAAAGCAAATGTAAAAAGCTACAAGCTGATAACTGACAGCAGGTTACTGACACATCACTGTAATGAGTTGTTCAAACACTTGAAAAGTACAAAATTGACTTAGTGTAACACAAAGTTAAAGACCCCCCTCCCCACACACACACACACAACACAAATACACAACACGCACGCACACAAACACTCTCTGCCTCCAACCCCCTCATGTCTGTTGGCAGAACTGTCTGAGGAGCTAAATTGGTACTTTCTCATTTTTTCCTCTTCCTCTCTCTCTGTAACTTTGCCACTCTCCCATTCAGCTGTGTGCGCGTGCCTATGTGTGTGTGTGTGTGTGTGTGTCTGTTCGGTCTGTACAGTGCAGGAGGAGCAGCGCAAGTGTGTCTGTGTGTTTTCATGGCAGCAGGACAAGAGCGTGGGTGTCACTAAATGAAACAGAGGCCGAGGCAACTGCACACTCTGTGGCAATGTGATAGGATGAGCCAACTCGGTTAACCAAATCTTGGAATGAGCCTCATCTGAATTAGGTGCACGCTATAAACGCACACACACACACACACACATACACACACACACACACACACACAAACGAGCGAATGAACAGATACACACACCAGTTGTCCCAGTGCCCAGGCAGCTTTCCTGCTGCTGATAATGAGGAGGTTTGGAGATGTGCGTTTGTTTGTGCAGATCTGAAACACACACACACACTTTAATGGCTAACTCAATGGCTTGTGCACTCTGCCAATCACACACACACACACACACCAGTTTCAGTCAACAGAATCAGCATTCCACCTACTTTCACATTTGTATACGGTCGCTTTCATGACTGTGGACTCACACACAGAGTCACATATCACACCTGCTGACACCAGATAGAAACATAACATGAGACACTTCTTCCACGCTGCTATTATGCTGTCAGTGACATTTTCGAAAAAATAATCCTACTTCTCCTGACATTTCATGCGGCGGCTGGTTACAGTACACACTCCGCTGTACAAGCAAAGCCTGCCTCTTGATCGGAGCTCTGTTAGCTGGAAGCCCGGCAGCCAGCGCTGCTTGTTGGAGCAATGATTTGATTAGGTTTGCGTTGATTACAGTCTTGTTGGTTACAATATACGGCTCCATCAGAGAAGAGCGAGAGGGAGGGAGGGAGGGCGGGAGAGGGAGTGATTGTGAGTGGGACTGTCAGTTTGTCAAGCTGTCAAGAGCAATGCTGTATTGCACTTTTGTGTTGAGTTGAGGTGTGCGTGGGCAGGCGAGCAGAGATTCAAAATGAATCAGCTGATATCAAAGAGTATACCAGCAAGGATATTAATACAAATCTGTTAGCAGTTATCAGCACTCGGGAGAGCGATACCACGCCGTGCGTCGCACTGGCCCCACTTTGACTCAGATCGCGGCGAAGGAAAAGGAGCAGCGCATCTGAACGGCTCCCATTTCACAAACAACGCTATCACGGACAAACACTTTTAAAGGCAAGTGCCTCGTCTTGGCGTCGTGCACGGGGGCTGTTGACTTTGCGGCGCAGTGGCGCAGCAGCTCGATCGTGGTGTGTAATATTGGCCGAGAACAAATAATCTGAAAAGCCTCAAATGCCCTCTGCCTTTGTAAGCTTTATGAAATATTAACCAAATTAATCTACAGTCTTTTTTTCCCAGAGAACATACTGTACTGCCACTGATTCCCTGTAAACCAACAATCATTCCTGAGATTAATTCTGAGAAATGCAGCAACATTTTTTGATCTCCGAGAGCCGGGGACAAGGTGTAATTATCCTCTTCCATATATCATGTTTTCTATTAATTAGGTCTGCGCCCGTCCGTTGTTAAAGAGACGGCCACGGAGCCACAGGCATCTCTCAGCACAGCTCTGCTCCTAACAGCAAGCGTGCCGGGTGGAACGTGTTATTATAACATTATGGGGCTTAACAGCCAGCAGTGCAGCATCTGATTGGAGGTCAGATTCGTGTTGTACCCCGTGAAGATATTTTTAAAGACCGATATGATACCGTGTTTAGTAAAGCAATTTCTAGAGGCCTCAAGGCAGAACAAAAGGGCAGAGTTCACTGAGAGCAGAAAGAGCTTCTCTCCCAAACATGTGACCAGAAAATGAGGGCCGCAAAGTAAAATAGAAAATCATTTGAAGGGATTTTACAGATTGCAGATTTAATGTCCGTCTGATGGAGGAAAAAAAGAGAGAGAGAGATCAGAATTAATCCTCTTAGCTGTTTGTTTGGTAATCTGATTTAGTCTGATTTTTAGGCTGCTATCTCTGGTTCTGGTTACTGATGCTGTCTCTGGATTGACCACAGCCATTTTCACCTTCAGCGGCTCCTTCCCCTCTGGTATATTAGGGTTTGGGTTTTGACATATAAACAAAATATCTGTATATGTAAATCCCCCCAGCGCAGTTCACCAAATCCAGTAATGTGTCTGCTTATGAAATGATTCCCCACTCTGACAGTGCTCCAGAGAGGCACACTATGGCTGTCCCTGCTCCAAATAAATGACCTACTTTGCACATTAACACACATTTACATGCAGGCTAGATCCAGGGCAGCTTCATACTTTCTGTTCCCGGCTCAGACGCTTTTTTTTTTGCTTCAAGTGTAACGTGGCTCCTGTCCAATTCTTAGAAAACGCAGCCCTTTTTTTTTTTTTTTCTTATTTCGCTGCCATCTTTGAAGGGAGTCACTCTGGCAGCAAAGCTGAATGGAGACAAGTTAAACAATATTTCCTTTCAAGCTAACTCGAAAATAGGGCCACGATAATGCGGCAGGTTCTGGACCAGAAATGCACTTTTTATCGTGCAAGCATGTTAAAGGAAGGTGAGGCTGGCACAGAGGCCCACCTAAGGTGCTCCCAGCTCAGGCGGAGCTATTTCCAGACCACCAGCCCCCCTCCCGTCTCCTCCACCTCCACCTCTGGTGGGGGAAACCACACATCTGCACAGGCCCCAGTCACAGACATGACTCAAGAATGGATCCATTATTCACGCAGGCTGTTAGGGGACTGGCACACAAGGGCTGGATGCGGTAGTGGGACACGAACACTCACTTTTACTTAACTTTACTTAGAATTGCTCAAGCAGGCAAAATGCATAATGAGAGATCAGCTTTTTTTAAACAAAGCGGGAAACAGGTGAACTCAGCATTCCATGTATTATTAGACAAGTTAAACAACGTCATATAAATACACACTGTGATTTGACTGGTGTCAAATCCAACAGCTCCTAACAGAGCAGATTTGCCACCGTGTCCTCCATGCGCACGCTCAACACTGAAATGATATGTGTGAACTATCAGGGGCCATGTGACTACAGACGCACACCGAGACACACAATGCAACACAACAGTGCGGCTAAAGTTAACACAGCTCTAGACACACGTCAAATCAAGTTCAGAGAACGCCTGACAGCACAACATAGCTCGGCACAACTCGACATGGATGGATGTGTAAGTGCTCTCTCACTTTTCTCACACACACACACACATACACACTCACTCACTCACACAGGGAGGCCAGATTGTATACGAGTTTGCTCACGGACCATGATAAGAAAATGTGGTAAATGCGTAATCTGATATGCATGGCTTGAGGTTTCTCCCTGCCTTTCTTTTCCTCTTGGAAATCGCAGGTTGCATCCATAATTTACACCAGCCTCCGTCTGTTTCTCTCTTTTCCACTCTGCTCCCTCCCTGTTTTCTCTCTCTCCATCTCCCCTTCTCTCTCCTGGCAATCTGGCTTTTGCAGCTTGGCTCATTAGCATATTGCAGATTGTGCAGATGCCACCAAAAATTATTCACCTTCCAGCACTTTGATGCCGTTTCACATGTATACAAACTACAGTGTCGACATTTTGCACAGCCTCCCAAACAAAAGCAGAGGGACAGGCCTCTCCTTTTACTCTAATGTGTTTTCGTGGGGGGCCATGATGGGATGTCCTTTAGTCTGATGTTTTCCTCACATCCTCATTCACCCCAATTACATCACACCTCAAGTCATTGAAAGGTGTTTGACACCGTGATGGTGACGATGGAGTGTGTCTTCTCAGCTAAACGAACACTTAATATTCATGCAGTTCAAGGGAGAACTGAATACGTAATATTCATGCTGTTCAAAGGCTAATTGCACCAGTGTTCATGCATGTTTTTGCATCAAATGGAGCCTCATCCTGCAGAAGAAAACAAACGATTGGAGGATGGCGATATGGGGATTAGCAGTTGTCCTCCTCTCGGAAATTGATATTGGTGTGGATGGAGGCAGATCAATGCTTGTACATAGTAACTAACCATTGGTTCACTGCTGTTCAGGTTTTACACACTAGGAGCAGCTGAAAGCAGAGCAGGGGAGGCATCACCGCTGTAGTATGCGTGCGAGAAAGCAGTCTCGTAAACATCCTTCAAATGGGCTTTTTCTAAATCGACCACATCAGAGGAGGAACGGTGATACAGTGAAGCGCAGAATGACTTGGCATCGCAACTTGTGTGGGCTCTGAGGACTGACTGCCCCCGTTACCTGACAAACACCAGCTGTCTGCTATCGAAAGAGGAAATGCCATCACCCGCAAAATCCCAACTCCAATCATGCAAATCATCACATAAACAAATGCTTTCATTCAAAGCAATGGCAGTGGAACCTCTCGCAGCGATTGATTCAGGATGTGCATTCACTGACATCTATGTGGCCCAGTATTGTTCTAATCAAGTGTAAGACACAGTCTGGTATGAGTTTCAGTATCACAGGAAAGGACAAAAATGCTTCAGCACACCGTCTCCTGCTTCACTTTCTTTATAAAAAACAAAGTGCATTATGTTCTAGGGCAAAATGCCTGTGTGTTTGGTGGCTGCTGTGACACAACGGGGAAAAAAAAAAAAAAAACTAAATCCAAACTGCAGCCATCTTATCTTGTTTGCAAAACCACACTGAGGCGTATCTGCATCGCCACACGAGCCGATGCTCAGCTGAAGACAAAGGTGATAAATCAGGATGCTTACCAGTGTGGATGAGGACGTTCCTGTGTTTCCTATTAGGCAAAATCCGTCTCCTAATCCTCATCAATCACAGAGCCGGTCTAAAATGAGACAAAACAGAACGCAAAGCACATCAGGGAGTGTGACAAAACTCTGTTTTTTAGTGATAGGAAAACAAGACTTAGGTGCCATCATTTATCGAGATGTAATAAAGCACCCTGTCGTGCATCTGACAGATTGCAGACACATAACAAGGACTGACAGAGCTGGAGAGAACGTGCATCTCTTAATCCCCGCCAAATATGAAATATGAAATATGAAACGCTTAAATGACAAATACGAGTTGATTTCTCGTCTTCCTTGTGAGTGTTTTTTTGCGCCCATCTTGTTGCAGAGGCGAGCCGTCTTTGAACTCTCCAGGCTCTAATCATGGAGGAATAATTCCTCTCTGCTCCTGGCTCCTCTGTGCAGATCTCCTAATGGGACGACCACTCGCCGACTATTAATGCACTTGCCTACTTTACTGGGCTGCATCTTTAGCTCACTTATTCCTGTGTTTGAAACTCCCACATCATTCCATTAATATTCTGCTAGACTCCCCCCCCCCCCCCCCAAAAAAAAAAAAAAAAAAAAAAAAACGTCTGGCTCACATTTTTTCCACATGTGTACTTGTACAGTAGGCGGAAAGAAAAGACTTAGCTATCTTCACAGGCTACAGATTGCCCCACATTTAATTACTGTTAACACCAGCGCTAGCAAGCTAAATACGCCTCCATGATTTATTCATTTCCCCCCATATTTGAGTCAAATTAAATTAGTCATATGGGTTTAATTAACTAAATATGATCTGATATTGTAATTTCACACTTGGATATGGGATACAGAGAAGGGTATTTGAGCACAAAAACACACACACACACACACACACAGTAAACCGGTGCTCATTAGAGTCTCTTATGTGTAGTCATGTTGGCATTACCAACAGCTGCATTAGCTGAATGATTGCTCCTAATCAAGGTTTACACACTCGGAGGTTACCTTTGTTCCTAAAGAAGCAGGATCACTCCGCTCACACCATTATTCACTGCTCCTATTAGTCATCCAACCGTGGCTAATACAAGAAACTCCCCTCATATTTTCTGGGACCTGTGCTCTGCTCATTACTGTTACCGACGACCACGAAACTGCAATTAGGAAAAATAATAGTAGATTCCTGCAGTTTAACAGGGGGTCGATTCATCCCCGCCCCAAAAACATTCATTTAATGGTACCTGGCAACGAAGAAGAGAGAGTTCTGCTCCCGTTTTATTTGTGGTGCTCACGACACAAAAAATGATATATATTTGTTTTATAATTCAGAGCAACTGAATTTCAAAAGTTTTCAAAACAGGATATCTGCATGACTAGAAGCTACTGAACGTAAAAGGAAAAGACGTGTTTTATTGCCAAATGGAGGCTCTTATAGTTTATCGTGCCTGATGAAAGAAATGGTTTAAAACACATCTTTTTATTTTCCCTTTTATGATGCAAAGATGCTTGATGGAAAATACAGTTTGCTGTATTCCCTGACACAGGAGAATATTTTATATTCAAACATTTGTAAGCGCTCGTGTCTGGGAAGGTCATCCCTTTGTGGTGAATCAATGCTGCTCACATAGACTGAAACATTCACCACAGGACCCGCCGCTGGGTTTTTCCTTTTCAATTCCACCTGATAATTCCTCTGCTGGTGCGTCTTTAGTTGACTGAGTAGTTCTGAAGCACAGTATCTAATGCTGGTGTTATTTCCCACTCACACAAAGGCTCCATCATTGCAATAAATGAGCTGCAGTGAGTCATATTAAAAAAAAAAGAGAGAAAAAAAAGGCATGCGGTAATTTACTGATACTCCGTAATGAAACATGAGGCCGGTGTGGCGTGTTTTCTCACTCTCACCGCGAAGAAATATGGCTGCTGAGGAGCTACGCCGGCTTGCACACACACTGTCACACCGCCTCACGACACAGACAGAATTATCAGAGAAAAAACAAATGGAGGCATTGATTCACTAGTTGTTTATTTACAGCCCTCTCCGGAGAAGAAATAAATTCCCCTGTTGAGGCTTTGTTTCCCCATCACACAACACAATGGGATGCATGAGAAGAGGGGTGAGCAGGCCACACACACACACAGCGCGACAGAAACACACATACAAATCTAAGCGCATACACACACACAGGCATACACACGTCTTACATCTGGATTAATCTCCAATGGGTGTCATCACAGATGCCATTAAACGTAGCAGAAGGCGAGAATCATGCAGGAGGAGAGGCTGCCATCTGAATAATTTATTCAGAGGCTCATCTTGTCTCACACCAGGGGGATTTCTGCTTTCAATTTACACTGTTTTCCTCCCCATATTCAAATCAGGGAGCAGGTTTATTGTGATTGGCACACGGAAGGTCAACGTTAGCAAGCTAGCGTCAACGCTGTCCTCAGTGGGGATGGTATGCTGGTCTATTAGCACACTAGGATAGTGTGTGTACGTGTGTGTGGCAGTCTTTGTTTACCTCAGTGTGCGCTGGGTGACACTGGAGAATAGGCCTGTGGAGCGCAGAGACAGCAGTGTGTGTCTGAGCTTATTAGGCTGCTTTCCAAGGACACAGGAGGCTCTAGACATTACACTGGCTGGGGGAGAAAAAAAAAACACTACTGCTAATCATAGCAGGAAGATGTTAGGACTGCAGACACGGAGCGAGGGGTAGGGAGGGGAGACGAAAGGGACAAGAGAGGGAAGGGAGGATGAGAGAGAGAGGGAGAGGAAAGTGGAGGAGTCAAGGATGAGAGCGGGAGGGAGGAGGCAAAATAAGAGTTGGGGAGGGAGGGAGCGAGGGGGGGGCTCAGGATGAAGTCATGGCTCTCATGCATGTCCTCAGTGTGTGTGTCACACTGGGACTGGGAAGAGGACGGAGGATGGTTCACTAAAGCACAGGTCATCTGTGACAGGATGAGCTGCCATTAGCCAAAGGCACAGAGAGCAACTGACAAGCAGGAGGGGACGGGGGGGACGGGGGACCAAAAAAAAAACTCCCTCAGAGTGACAAACTGTAGTTTCAAGGCTTCTTTTTGAAATCGCCGACATTTGATGCAGCACAAAAGGATCTGTTCTGTTGTTTTGTGCTGTTGTTGTATAATTCCTTGGGGGAAAAGATCAGTCTATTTCACTTTGCACTCCATGTAGGCGGCGTACATGCAACAGAGACGGAGAACACATTCCAGACGCGAGCGCTGTGTTTGTCTAAAGACATTTGCTCCGTTACTGTACGAGAGGAGCTTCTCATTCTCTGAAATGTAATCCAAATTTTGAAAAGAAGAAAAAAAAAATGGGTTACGAGGTTACTCGGGGGGAAACTGTGCTTACCAAGCAAAATGACCTTGTCATTTCCAGTAGTAAATTGGTATGTGCTTTGCTAGCTGGCGCTGATGACAGGACTTGGCTGTTTCTGCCGTTACAGGCATGAATGGCCCTGTAGTAGCCGGGCACAGTGCAGCGGTTCAACAAGGCCTCTTTAACCAGCTGAATGACA
This sequence comes from Trachurus trachurus, assembly GCF_905171665.1. Classification (NCBI taxonomy): domain Eukaryota; kingdom Metazoa; phylum Chordata; class Actinopteri; order Carangiformes; family Carangidae; genus Trachurus; species Trachurus trachurus. The sequence continues at coordinate 15,479,370 of NC_139906.1, forward strand.
GGCAAGCAGACGGGCGGTGAGCCAACCACAGACATTCAGCCCTGGCTGCTGTAATGATGCCAATTCAGCCAGACCAGAGGGCCCACATGATGAGGGCAGAGAGAAGAGTAGGAGAGAGAAAGAGAAAGAGAGAAAGAGGGAGACGAAAATCTATGAGTGCATCCGCAGCTAGGTCACCACCAGGCTGGGTCTTTTTCCTCTCTTCACTGTGTCCCACCTCCATATGTCTCTAATTTTTCACCATTGTAGTCCCCTCATGTTTGCTCTTTAAACATTTTTCTGTTGTCTTTTTGTTACCATAGGGAGTCCGTGAATGCGTGGCTTGTTAAACTTTTAATGTCAGCGTCTACAGCCCCGAGCATTGCGTCAGTAGCCCTTTGCACCCTTCGCCTTGTGGAAATCTCCATGCAAACGGAGGGGAAACTCGGCACCAGTATGACACAGCATGGAGGAATGCACCAGCGGATGTGGCTCTCTCTCTCTCTCTGTTTCTCTCTCTCTCTCTCTCCTTCTCAGTCAACCCCTGTCTCCTCCTCCTCCTCCCCCTCCCGCTGTGGGCAGGTCCATATGCACCCAGTAATTATCAAGGTTATTTTCTCTGGAGAGCCAAATCCCTGTTTATGGGCATGAGCGTGTGTCACAGGGCCCTGGCTGTCAACCCACAGGACGCTGCTGACTCTGTAGACAACCCCAGAGAAAATCTCAGCTTCAGCGACACTGCGGTTGCCAGATCCTGCAGTCGCTCAGACTTTGCTCCCGTTAAAAAAAAAAGAAAGAAAAAGAAAGAAAAAAAGAAGAAAGAAATACTTTAGCGATTTTCAGTGGCTGTGTCATGACCTCAAATGAGACAGCAAAAACTATCTTTCGTGTGAGCTTCAACCTCAGCTCTTGCCAAAAACCCAGGAGTTATTTCTGGGAAACCACAAACTAAACGGAGGGCATCCGGCAGCAAAGATAAAAATTAATACCCAGAAAACTGAACCCCCCCCCCCCCCCCCCCCCCCCTCCCCCTTTAAAAAAAAATAGCAAAGCTGGACATGAACGCCTTTGATTTAAATCTGTGTTATTTATTCACTGCAGACAAGAAGCTGAGGAGTGCAGGTTCTATACGTTAGCTCGACTGAAGTGCAGAAAAAGGAGACAATTTTCTGCTATTATTGGTTCAGTTCAGTCCCCTCACACAGCCAGACACCCTGGAGAATTGTGACCTGAGCTACGCTGCACATTTCCCTTTGGCAATGGCTACAGAGGAAGTGTAAACTGTGAAAGACCATTGGTTAACAAGCTCTGTAAAAAAAAAATTAAAAAAACACTAACCTATCCAACAAGCTAGGTATTATACCAGTTAATTAGAAGCAAACAGGAGGCAACTTTGTTTTCTGAATGGGATACAGAGTGGGCTTGTTCTTGCGCTACAGAAAGGTTCGTCAGCAAACAAGAGCCTGGAGCAACCTGAACTACAAGCTCAAAAGTAAATTTGCATGTAACAAACTGTTAACCAGGGTCCGCAGTACACACACACACACACACACACACACACACACACACACGTCGAAATCGGCTGCTCCCTTCACAAAAGCTGCTTCCTCTCTGTTTCATCACGCAGGCCGGGCTTTGTTAGTGTGCGGAAATGCCTCCAGAGGGAATGAAAATACTGGCAAGTCCCTGCAGCTCTTTCTGGAGAGAGACTCGCGGGAGGGGGGGACGGGTCCTGCTGCAGCTGCGAGATCACACACACGCAAACCACACACATGTATGCCAAGTGCCCCGTGTAGGTTGAGGGGCTCCGGTTACGCGCAGAGATAACCGTGTTAACCTATAGAACATAAACACCGGTGTGTGGTTACAGGACTGTCAGCGGAGGAGTCAGAGGAGGCGAACACTGACAGTACGCAATCTAAAAAAGACGGACTAATGCTGTTACGCCTGCCACAAAATTATAGGCAACGTCACCGTGAAAAGCTCATATCACTGTTAAAATCATGGGGTTTTTCCAGCCTGGGAATTACGTGTGGAGAATTAAATGACCCTACTTCCTAGGTTCATCGAATCATACAAGTATTACTGTCTTATTGAGAGACCCCATGAAATAAACTGTCCAAGAAAGTTCAATAAAAGTTGAGATCTCTGGGGCGTCGTTTAGCTCAGTGGGTAGAGCATGCGCCCCATATGCAGAGGCTAAAGTCCTCGCTGCGTATCGAATCCCGATTCTGGTGGCCCTTTGCTACATGTCATTCCCCCTCTCTCTGCCTCCCCATTTCCTGTCTCTCTTGACTGCACTATCAATTAAAGGCAAAAGCCCAAAAAATATACTTGAAAAAAAGAAAAGTTGAGATTTCTAAGAAACTTTAAATCAACAGCGGCAACTAAACCTCACTATTCATTTTCTAGACCCACTTCCATTCACTCAGTTTAAGAGTCCCCAGTTCACCCCGGGTGCAGGAAAACCAGAGCACCCAAAGAAAAACACATGGCGAGCGTTGGGAGAAACTTCACACTGAACAGCTCCGGTCGCCTTGCGGGTGCAAAACCTCCGAAGCTTGGGGGATAACCACTGAGCCACTGTGCAGCCCAGTGCCTCATTAATGCTCTTAATTTTTTTTTTTTTTTTTTAATATTCCATTACCTCACTCTGTGGCTATCTTGGTTGGCGAACAACACGTGTTTGTAATCAGACGACAGCGCACCAACAACAGATGATTGCAATCAAACAGTCAATGGCCGGCAATTAAGGCAAAGAAGGGAAAAAAAAAAGAAAAAAGCAGCGTATTAGTAAGAAACAGAAACCCATGATTTTAAAGGAACACATGATGTTTTCAAGAGATTGGTCCATTGTTCAAGTCATGAAAATGTAGACACTGAAATCAACCATGCGCATCAAGGTAATGTTTCCTTTTCAGTATGTGAAATCATAGCAGCCGTATTATCCAAAATAAGAGATCAAACCTCCCAGTGAAGTGAAATCACAAACTTTATTTAACATACACTGAGCTGACTAGTCACATTCATTGTTGGAACTGTTTCAAGTGAGCAAAACCACTGCACTCAGTGATTTTCAGCTCTACAACGTCTCTGTGTGCCTGCCACCCACACTCACATTCAGTTGACCCAGGAAAATTAAAACAGTATGCTATTTTTGTGTCATATCTCATGTAAATTGTACCTCCCACACCAAACTGACAGACTCTGCTGCCTAATACTATGTCTTTTCATTACAGCTGCTACAAGTTTTTCCGAGATAGTACTAGTCGCCTACACTAGTCAACACTAAGTGTGTGCTAAAGATACGTGCTGGCTTTTCAAAAGCCTTATTGTCATCGATTTAACTAATACACTGTATCTACTACAAGATTGCATAACGTTGTATTCGCCGCCTCCACTGGACATAATTTTACAACAGAATCAAATGGGCCCAAGGAAATACAACTAAGGCATCCCTAGTAGTGAAAAATCGCATCTGCACAATTGATTAAAAACTCACTACCGGCTTTGCTTTTCCTCCGCATATAATGAAAGACATGAGATCAACCTTCAAGTTGAGCAAAACATCGCCTGATTAGAGATGTTGAGCAAAAATAGACAACTTGGGTAATTATTCTCGTTAATGTCACTCTCATTTATACCTTTATTAATTGAGATCATTTAAAACATTCAAAAATGAATTGGGAATAACAATTCTGACATTATGTTAAAGAGATTTATGTATTGTTTTGCAAAGTGTCAAAACTGAGCATCTTAGCCAGCTAGTCACAGTCCATAGTGGGTTGCGATGCCACCTTGTACCTCAAGAGGCACTAGTGAATCCATGAGGCGTCCAGTCCCCGTCCAACATGAGAGGACAAAGAAGCAGCGCTGCCCAGACGGCATATTCTAACCTCTAAGTCAGTGAATGGAAGAGTAAAAGCAGCGATGGCTGAAGCTGTTGCGAGCGACCATCGCTGCCGCCAACGCCGCCCACTCACGGCAAAGACTCTGCGTTCGGCTGGTGGAGGGAAGAAGTAACGAAAATAGAAGCAAAACAAGAGTTAACATAAGCGTGGTTTTGCAGCTCTTGGCAAGTAGAGAAATGCTGAACTTGATGCTCATCGTTTCCTCCAGACTGAAAAGTCATGTTAATATCTAGCGATGGCAAACACCGACATGCAGCGCCTTTAAATAACCCACGTCTGAAAGTTTGGTGAGACAGGCTGTAATAAAAACAGTGGCAGATGTATGGATGTACGTGCAAAAGATGTACTGACTGTAAATATGACAGGAAGAGCCGTGTTGTACAAACATAAATTTACCTTTAAATATAAGCAAAGCAAACTGGTTCACTGGGGACACGACGATACAGTTTATGATCTCATTACTGAACAGAGACTCATTTCCAAAACCTGAGCTCTTCTAACGACAGAAAGGTGGAGGTTTGTTTGACCACGACAACTGACTGGAGCGCCGTCTTCCAGGGGATGTATCGAGGGGGGGGGGGGGGGACAGATTCAAAATGTACTGACAGAGTGGAGGAGCGTTCGAGACAGCTGCTCGAGTTTCTCTCTCTGTCACTCTCGCTTACCCACACGCGCGCACGCACGCACACCCGTGCAAACACACACTCCGCTCCCTCTCTCCTTTTTAGCCAGTGACAGCAGGCACCCAGCGATGACATGAGGAGTGTCTCTGGCAGCCAGTAAGGCAGCACTAAACAGACAGAAATATCTGCTCTGACAGACGGACAGACCGTCACCCACTACACAACATACATGCAGCTGTCACCGAGCACGCCGCTCCTCCGTCCCCACCCCTCTCTGCTTTGATTTCCCCTTATGCTGCTCCGAACAGCACACCCCTCTCGGTTGTTTCTTTCTATCTTTCTTGCAGCTATTATATACTATTGTAAAAAGTTGCACCTACATTTAAGGACATTGTGTTTGGCTTTGTTGGGCTCAAAGCCAGAAATGAGGAAGAGGCGGGAGGAGGAAGGAGTTTGGGCTTTCATGAGGCCAACTGTTGAGCGCACAGCCATCCTTCCACTTGATCAGCATTGGCCTGCACACGTCTCGGCTCTTTACTCCTTTCATTTACTCAAGTCTTTTGTTCTTACTTTCTCCAGCTTCCACACAAGAATCTGTCCTCCCTCTCTCTCTCTCTCTCTCTCTCTCTCTCTGTTTAGCTCTCTCTTTCGCAGCCACAGCCGTTCTCAATTAGGAGGGTCAGGCAGCGCAGTGGAGAATAACTCAGGCTCTGGTATCTGGAGCTGGAAGGACCCAAAGATCAGCAGCAACAAGAAACCACAGCTAGAAAGTGCTGCGCCAAAAACTGCTCTGTGGCCGCCTGCGTGTTTGTGGCATAAATCTGCCCGCCGTGTCAACAGGTTGTCAGCGCCCTTTGACCTCACTGCTGTGATTGGCACCGCCGTCCTCCTCCTCCCCCCGCGACGGGGTGTCGATCTTCTCGCTGTTCGATTCAAGAGATCGTGGCGTGAAAAACAATGTGTAATTACTCACACACACTCATGCACAGGCAGGCACACCCACTCATCAAAACTAGAGTGCTACTTTAATTGCTTTGTTTCAGTGGTCCCCTCTGAATGGGAGAGAAGCTGCGGGCTGCAGTTTACAAGACACATCTGCAGGTGTTGCATTTCAAACTGAGAAACTCAAGCTGTGAGACTGAACACATACAATAACACAGGCACAGACAGAGGAATATACAGCCAGATTGTTTCTCTCTGTCTCCTCTCTCTCTCTCACACACACACACACAGACTGCAGGTGCAGCGCTGCTCGATGCGTTCCTCCACGGCATTGAGCCTGAAAACACTGGCACATCTGAGCGAGGTGAAATTGAAAAATCTCTGAACATCTGTGTCGCTTTCTATAAAAATACTGACTTTAATGTGCGAAGAAGGCACAAAATATATGACAAGACAAAGCTGAGGCGCAGTGTATCGAGCACAGGCCTGTCAAATTGAGAGAAAGAATGTGCTTATCAATGGGGCCTCTGCCTCCCCAGCAGGCCTTACACACTGCAGCCACAAACACCCCCACTGATGTTGCCGAAGGGTTGTGTAGGTTTTCGATAACCTCTCAGTGGCCGATACAGTTCGCGAAAAACTACTTTACAACTGGCACACAGCATCTCATCTCCTTCGAAAAACAATTCATTCATAACAAATTTCACCCCTCTAATTTGAAACCTCTCGGTACAGTGTCTCTATGAGAATCAAATCTGTTTGTTATAGCTGGGAGTCAAGTAGTTTTGGAGGCTCTCGGGTAGCATGCCTCCTAATTCACCAAAAGAAAGAGCAATCAGCTAAGCTTCAGATGGCATCCGACAGACGACAGATTCAATCTCCTTTCTTCGAGCGTCTCTATTGTAACGTTCCCACACACTGGCGTGCATGCAGCTTTCCTGGTAATCTTTGCAAATAGGCCACAGATGGACAAGTATGTATCTCATTGTGAAACATATGTGTCGTACTTTTAAAAGTAGTAATTTTCACATCTCTCTTGTGTTATTTTTCTGCGTTTCTCTCCTCATCCTGTTTCTTCCATCTATTGTTCCTTCATTACGAGTTACGTGTGACTGTGATGCTGGCTTCTTGCCACACCATTTGTGAAATTATTCAAATGAGGACACCGTGTTTCTTTTGTTTACTGCCTTGAATGGTGACACGGAAACAAGGTTGGAGTATTCATGAAAGCCATTTCTCACTCTCACTCTCATGCTACGACTACCCCCATCTCTCCCTCTCTCTCTCTCCCTCTCTCTCTCTGTGAATCCTGCCGTGGCATTGGAGGAACGTCCCGGGCATTATGAGAAGCCATTAATGAGTGTGTGGCGTGGCGTGTTGTGATGCGCGGCATATTGCAGCCATTCATCAGAGCTGGGAGACACTTGACAGGCGGACAGCCAACAGGTTGTGTAATCATATAACACAGCCATGTCAGGCCTGCCACGGCTCCGTGTCCCATTCAGGCCTCTAATGTTGTTTTCCTCTGGGTAATTGACGACGCCAGACAGAGAGACCCAGTGATGGATAACATCACGGACCGACCGGCGCACGGAGATGCTTGGTCGACTGGAGTGATGTCATTTCAGATTACATCAACGTTTTGAAGACATTTAAAGGAAAAAATCTGGTTCATTAACAACTTGGGTCTCATTTTCATAGTTTCAGCCAACATCATGATAACTTCATCATCTGGGATCTGAGATGTGGAAACATGATGGTAACCCTGAAACTAAATCGCACAGAGGAAGATATCAGTGGTCACATGATCAGATAAACTACATTATCTAAACAGCAGATTATCTTTAAGCACCAAAAACCTCAAAAATTAGCGCAACCAAAAGACTAGCCATAATGTGTTAGCTACTGCACAGGAGAACTGGAAGTGAAAGCGAAACCAAGAATAGCCACAGCCACCAATGTATACTTGGCAACTCCTTTTAGCATTCCTTATTTTTATTTGTTTATCCAGCCGAGAGAACCGAGCCATCTGTGATCAAAAAACCAGTGTGCAATCTCTCCCTGTGCAAGCCCTCTTCTACCTGTTTGTACACCTGCCACAGTCTGTGAAAAGGAACTTGAAATAGCTTTACAAATCTTTATTGACGAGTCTTGTATTGGCCGTCGAGGGTCAGCGAGCAGATGGACCCATCAAAACATCAATAAAGTTTATTCCATGGGAAACATTGTAAACTGTGATGGATGTTTGCACGGTTTCAGTTTCTTGGGTTTCTTTTCTCTTGCACATTATATTCGGCCATTCTGGGGATTTGTTTACAACCTGTATGATCATCTGACCAATCCTGGCTGACTTCTTTTTTAACAATGACTCTCTACACCAAACTAGTACCAAGTCTTCTACTCGTATCAAAGAGAGCCGTAACACCTAACTTGAATGAAACTGGAATTTCCCAGGAAAAAAGCCCAGGTAACGCCATCCTAATCTATTTTGCTATTATGGTATAGGTTTGTGTAAATGGAGGAAGACGTAAAAACACATATAGGTCTGTTAAAGAAAAAGACATTAATCTAAGGCCTTGCATTCATTATGTCACAACTTGACAAAGTGAATCTGTTACATGGTAATTACAGTGTAACCTGTAATGCCATCTGACGCTGAGGAATGTGTTGCAAATATTCCAACTCCTCTGCACAACACAAACCTCAGCTGCATCAGAGAAGTAGAGGTGGCCCTGAGGCGGTGTTAGACGTTGTTAAGGATAGCAAGTATCCTCACACAACCTGTTCTGCTCTGTCCCTAAGCTGGAAAAGAGAAGACAATGTTCTCTCTCATCCTCCCACTCTCACCACTTTATACCTCTGCTTGTTTGTGAGATGCCTCTTGCAGCACACAATCCAAAAAAGGGCCGGCTTCTATGTGTGTGTGTGTGTCTGTGTCTGTGTGAGGAAAAATGGGCCATAAGACGATAACCACAATGACTATCACCAGCAAGGATAAAAATACACATTCCTGTCTTTTGAATATCATCACAGTTACCTAAGCTGCAGCACCCTGAAGTGAAACTCCTCCGAGAATCAGAGTCTTGAAGAGACGCGTGTTCTTTCTCATTTTGTCTTTATCTATGTTTTTCACCTTTCCTCTGTCACAAACATACGGCATAATATCCTGGCACATCAGTGCACAGATGATGGAGAAAACCATACAAGAGAAGAGGGATGGGCTGAAAAAAAAAATAAGGAAGAGAGAGTGCAAGACACAAAATGGAGGGAAAGAAACACAAAAATGAAAGAGAGGGCTGGGAATGGGATGCTAAATCACTTGGTGTGAGCTAATCCCCAGGATCCTTTGCTTTATCTAGGAATGCCACGCGGCACAGAGGAGCACACAACACATCAAAAAGAGCCAAACCCAACACTGTAAGACTACGTCTGCTAATTTGTACAAAAAAAACCCCAAAAACGTTCTTTGCACGACTGACCGACGTCGCATCCACACCAGTGTTGTTCTTCTTCTGAGTCTCATCTAGGAAACAGCGGCTTCTGTGCTGCACCACCGTTTTATGAACAAAATAAACAAATACAGATCCATGACATCAGCCTGTATTGAGTAATCGCTAAATGTGAGTGACAGCAGAGAACATAAAGTTGTTCCCCTAACCTCATCGTATCCGGGAAGGGTTTATTTATTTGATCGTGTTTTCTCAAAACTCAGTTTCCCCCCTCGTTCGTGTCGTGATACAAGCGGCTACGTGCGTTACTCCACAACTACAGGCCGCAACCCTGGTGTTGCAGAAACATAAATTTCACCTTTAGTGTGGACGTAACACTGAAGGAATCCACCCAACCCTCGGACAAACTCGCGCGCACACAAACACGCTCTTCCTCTCTCCTCAATCTCAACTCCCATCGCCTTCACAACGGCCACAGTGTTCAGTGTCAACAGTGACCACACTATGTGGCGCTGACATTAAAAATGCATCCAATTAAAGCTCCAGGGGAAAATACTCCTCTGTAAACGGCAACAGTCTGTGGCATGTTTGCAGCAATGATAGGCTTTCTAAACAAATTAAGCCAGCGGAGCTCTACATTACTCATCCTGGCTGCCTGTCTGGCCAAATTCTGCCTCAATTGCACAGTTGTTTGATCAACTGTTGGTGTGCTGTGTATGTGTTAATGTGAGAGGAGGAGAAAAAAAAAAAAAGGAGAACAGACACGAGTCCATGGATACCAGGCGAGATGAATACAGAACGACAGCAACCGAGAGGCGCAGTAAAACTTGTCTTCCTATACTTTCATGTGTCTGCAGTCGTGTGCTGTCACATTCCGCAGCTCTGCGCTGTGCACTGGCAGCTTCTCTCTTTCTTTCACTGTGCATTACTTGTCACTCCGCGGATGGTCGACGCATTTGTGCTTCTGTGTGAGTTTATGTATGTATGTGTGTGCCTCCTCCTGCGCGTGTGTGTGTGTGTGTGTTAAACCTGTCGCTTTCTGTGCTCTGACGTCCGTGTGCTAATCGCTTTGGCTGATCCCTGCTAGTCGCGCATGTGTGTACAGTATTTGTGTCTGTCTGCCTGCGTTACGTGTGCATGCGTGTGTTTGTGTGCGAGGCAGATGTTCCCCTGGTGGTGCCATTGCTCACATGCACACACACACACACACACACACACACACACTGCACTAAGGAAGATTAACCAGCACTTTATTATTTATTTGCTCCCCACCCCTCCACAATACTCCTTAATCCCTGGTAGCAAACACAGTAAGAAAGGCTGAAGAGGAGAGTGTAACATGGAGCTAGGTGGAGGAGTTTTGCACTTTTATGGACCTACTTTTAAAAACATGACAAACTTTTCAGGTTGCATGAGAAAAAGCCTCTGAATATCAACCACAGCACTTGCATGAATATTTTCACATCCAGCATCTGTCCACTGTTTAAAAAAAAAAAAAAAAAAAAGTCAGAAAATATGAGCGTTTTGGAAAAAAAAAAAAAGATTCTTGAATCAAAGCATCATGGTTTTGTTCTACTCTCCAAGTATTGACACTGGCCACAGGGTTCTCGGCGGGGACTGGCTGGGTTTTTTTTTTTTTTTTTTTTTTTCTTAACACAGAGCCAAACAGGATCCTGCACAGCTCCTCATAAACAGCAGCTGCAGACTGCTCAGATCCCAGTTCCTCCCCGGCCGCCAGCCCAGGAGGGTCCAATCAAAACCAGCCACATTACTCCCTCATTTCGCCTTTGCGTGCCAAGTCTTCTCCGTGTCGAAAAAAAAAAAACACACACACATACACACGCCAGGACTGAACCAAAGAGTGTGCACAAGCACAGAGCAGTGGATTAAGAGAGAAAAAAAAAATCTGCTTACCTGTGTGAACTTTGACCTCGGTGGTACTGCCGCTGTGGTGGCCGCCCCCTCCCCCAACCCACCCTTCATGTATTCCTCACGCACGGTCCCTCGCTGACCCCGCTTCCTTAAGCGGTGATCTGAGGGGAAGGAAGACAGAAGAAAAGACTGTTAAATTTCTTTTAATGGATTGCCAGGGAGAACCTGGTTCAGACAGAGGACAAATGGATCACAGAGAAATACACCCTGGTATTGAAAAATGTATGCAGGAAGCCATGAGGGAGTTTGCTATACTGCCCCATTTATTCTACCCCCTAACCCTGCCGGAGAGCCAATGAACCAATGAACAACTGCACCACCCATCACACCGTGCCTGTATACTGCAGCAGTCCTGTATATCCCCCCACGCGACCCAACCCCCCGCTGCACAGGAACAATGTCCTTCCTAAAGGTTATCAGCAGCCTGACGCTTGGTCAGCCCTCATCCTGAGTCCATTACACACAGAGCAGTGAGATTCACTGCCTTAATACACCTCTCTTAGTCTCTCCTCACTGCTTCACTGCGCCCTTTACAGGCTGATACAAATCCAGCATAGGGCCAGAACACACACACACACACACACACACACACAAACACACGCAGGTTTTGGGATTAGCCTACCAGCACATTACTGCTCTGTCTCTAGTAATCAACGATACGCTTCAGTTCAATCGATAAAAGTTTTGTTTTGTTGTTTAAAATGCTGTGAAGAACCCACTGTGTGTTACCTGCCCAGGAGCAAACCACAGACAGAATTACTATGAGTCCCTGAAGGGTGAATAGTGAAGCATAAGGTGAGTTTCCACCACCAGAACTTTCCCCAGGAACCATTTGAGGAACTATATGTTTCAACCACAGGAACCAGGGTCAACATTTAGCTCCAGGAGCATTGATCTACTACGACCCAAAAAAGCCCCTATTCAAGGGTTCGTACTTTCCAAAGCTTCCGGAACTTTTGGGTGTGGTCTGCAGTGCTGAACATTTGTGATAGGTCGAGTACTCACAACATTTCATATCATCCGTGATGTTTAAAAACTGCAGCTGTAGGCAGACGGTTTTGTTCTGATGCAAGACTGTATGAGATGAAATGACAACCAGGTCCAGGTCTTGCTAACCATTTAAACGAAAGACAACATCCATCGGGAACTGGAAACTGTAACCTGGAACTAAAAGGTTAACGCTGTAATATCTACGAGGTTGAGTGAGCACAGCATTGGCCAAACCACGGAACAGGTCCGGGCTAAGGTGAAAAAACTAAAACAGGTTCATTTGTTAACTGTAGTGTCACACAAATGAAGACGTCGAGCCTGTCCTTCACTTTCGTTGTATAACCCCTGTCCTCTTCTTACCACCACCTACTGGATTGGAGGTGTTGTGCATTTTCAGGACTTACAGGCTGCAGTGCAAACGCAGACAATAATGGGTCACAGCAATAGTTTAGTTTGTTCAAAAAGTACCTTTTGGTTCAAACCTGGCTATAGAGTTATGTAGCTACCCTGTTCTTTTCCCCCGGGGGTTAATGTGGAGTAAAAACTGAGGTGGGAGACTATGAGCAATATTGAATTTACATTTGCCAGGTGGTACGAACATGATGCTAAATCAGTGCTTATGTTGCTGGATGTGTGCAAAGCAGCAACCGTTTGCTACCACAACCTTGTTTGTCTTTCTTGTTTATAAGACTTTTCTGTGACTATTATTCAACATCAGCGTTTTCAAACTGTCTTCTGTGTGAAAAAAATGACTCTTTTCTTTGCAGTTCTTTAGAAATACATATGAGAACATAAATTCAGTCTTTATCTAAAGGTCTCCTGGCAAAACACACACCACCCTGTTATCTCTCCCATTGTTTCATCCCTTACAATCTCTAACACTGAAGCAAACAGGCTTCCTCTGCTTCAGGGTGCCCTTGTGGCCATTTTCCAAGAGGTACAGTAAAACTTGGCTTGTCTGATCACGCAGTCGAAGAATTTTTTTTCTCTCTCTTTCTCTCTTTTTTTTGGGCCAGTGGAACTGGACAACGAGGAAGTGTCCCTCAAACAATAGCACGGGGAAAGTGGAAGAAATCTGATATTAGTAATATCGGAAGGAACAGGTGAATTGCTCTAGTACATCATCTTGAAAATATCTCCCGTTGGTATTTGGACGCTGTACTGTAAAATGGTTTAAACAGAAGGGGCCCATGGATTGAATGGGGGCCCCCCTCCCATACATCTTAACACCTGCTCATTCATTCATTTAATCCATGAGAAGAAGGGAGCACACTGGAGAACATACTGTGGGAAGAGGGGGTTGATTTTGGACCCAGGCCAAAAAGAAGAGGACGGGGTGGAGGAGAAAGCCATAAATACACAGGGAGGCGAGCAGGTGTCGCAGACAAATGTGATTTACAGGGTCTACATACCATACAGTGCTGGCAGGTAAGCCTATTAGGCTGATATTACCCAGCTATAACACGCACTGATGGGCCCTCTTTAAAAAATGTGTGTGCTGAAAGTGTGTAAAGGTGATGGGTTTAAGAGAGAGATTATAATATCACATTGTTAAGTTTGCCACATATTAAGTTCCTAAAAATTCAATAATCATATCTTTATTGAGCCAATTTTCAAGCCGTTTTCTTCGTTCCATGACATAGTTTTCCGAGGTGATGTCATTTAGGAGCCACACAAGAGAGAAATGTGTTTCGTTTTCTTAACGCTGGTCAAAAAAAATAGAATAATGTGGTTTTATTACAGCAGCGGTTAGCTTGGATTCTAGTTTACAAGCAAATACTGGGCATTCTTTTCCCCTCTCTGAAATGACATAAGGCTTCAAAGCCGAGGAGAGCAAGAGAGAGCTAAATACTGAGATGGCAGTGCGTTTCTGCATATTGGAAAACGCCAGGAAGCAAACACCGAAAGAATGCAAACGTTTATGAGAAACTAAACGCACTAGAACGTCGAGCGGAGATCTGCAATCGAGTTTCACTTGTAATACTGCATGAGAGACACGAGACTACAAGGAAATTGCTACCACTTGAGCAGCACACTACAGATGGTGTTGAGAGCCACACAGCACAAAGCAATGTGTTCCTTAATAATGTGGTGAATATTGCAGTGAAAAGCTGAGTGCTTCGTACTAGCTTCTGCAGACTCCAGCTTTTTTTTTTTTTTTCTTCCTGTCAGAAGTGTGAACTCTTTCATCCCAGATATAAGAGGCTGCGGTAAAATCCTCAAAGAAACTAATCGTGTTAAGTGACGTTTGTGTCTGTATCCATGACTTCTGAGCGTGTTGTTGGTATATGCGCGCTGGTGGGAGGGGTTATAGGTGCCACTCGGCGACGGAAAAATTCCCGTCACCTTTGGATCTAAACTCTGTGTCAACTCTCCACTCGAGTCGAACCGTCTCCTGTTTCATAATCGTGTCGGGTATTACTCTCTTAACGTTTCAGTCCTGGTAATCGTATCTGATGATGTGGCTGTTCATTGACTGAGATAAACCAATTTTCTGTGCAAACTCTTTAAAGTGATTCGAATTCTGGAGATGACAAAGCCCAAGTTTGCTTGTTAAAAGCCCTTAACACCACAAGGTTTACTTTAGCTTCCTGGGGGGAATCCTAGTCTCAAGCGGCTGCTCAACTCGTACAGACAGACACGCTCACATCTATACACACATACACACACACACACACACACACCTTATCATCCAAGGCTGAGGAAGCAGGAGGGCTATAAAAGCCAACCTCATCTCCTTAAAACAGGCAAGGCTGTCCCTGAGCGTCTTAACACAACTCATCAACTGTTAAACCAGAGAGAGAAGCTGAGCAGTAAAAATCAATGCCCCCCCACCCAACACGGCAAACAGCAGTCAATGATGTTGGGTGGGAGAGGGAGGAGCGAGAATTTGCAGCCGCATCTGGAGAGGTAAGGAGAAGGAGGGAGGGAAAGAAGGAGAAAGTCTGTGTTAAACTAAAAGGGTAGCCTAATATATGTAATTGATTACCTCCATGCAAATAGAAGAGCTCTTAAAACCAGAGAATGCAATTTAAAACAGCGGAGTCTCTGAAATCGATTGGCACTGTGAGCGAGAGAAGCCATTTCCCCCTAGCCAAGATAAAACACTTTACTATGAGCTGTCAGATACTTATCAGGAGGAAATTAGCAGAGGAATACCATTTTCCCAAAACAAACAGGTCAAGTGTTTCTCCTCCTTGAGTGGTCTCTCCCTCTCCTTCATTCTCTCCCGCTCTGATATCATCATCTGTTATTTCCTCCCTGTTTAAATGCCAACAGCGAGGAGTGCCGGGGCTGTGTTTCATTCAAACAGATCATTTGTAATAATAATAATATTTTTAAAAAATGCAGGCAAGGCCCCCGTGCGCCGTGGCAGGAGCAGGCCGTTGTTTGAAACGAAGAAGATGAGGTCTCGGGTTCGCCTCGGCTCCCGGGAGCAACCCCGGAGCCTGCCAGCGCCCGCACGTACACACTGACGCAAGTCTGTCTTGAATCTCCGAGCCAGATCTCACCAAAACAATATTTGCGTTTTTTGGCCTGCAGTCTGTGTTCCCGGCTGAAAAAAGAGAAAGAGAAAGAGAAAGAGAGAGAGAGAGAGAGAGAGAGAGAGAGAGAGAGAGAGAGAGAGAGAGAGAGAGAGAGAGAGAGAGAGAGAGAGACGGGGGGGGGGGGGTAGAAAGAAAGAAAACACACATAGAACAGAGCACAAAGAGATGTGGAAGCAGGCAGCAGCCCACACAAGGCAGCCTTGTCGGAGAGAGGAGAGGGCAGCTCGGCGTCAACATCAACACTGGTTCTGCAGTCATCGCTCAGCAGGTAATTATGATAACAACGTGTTCCCTGGGCAGCCTCGCTCTGATTTGGTTTCCGTGCACTTACCCTTCCTAAAATCTCCTCCTGATAACATCTGATATGATTACAAAGTCAAGATCCTTTTCAAGGAGTGCCCACTTATGTGCCTCAAGTTTACCGTACAGTAACTCTCCCTCTTGTGACTACTCAATAACGCGTCTCGGCCTTATTGTTGCATCATTCAGATCTTCATAACATGTAGCACATCGCCCTGACACAACTGAACCTCGCCCACCAGCTGCTACTGAACCCTCCACTGGCTGCTGTTACCTTTGATTGTAAACACAGTATTGCCACACGGGGAGGGAGGGGGGGCGGGGGGGGGTTAGATCATTCATTGTGTCTGTTATCATCCAGTTTGAAAAAGTGGGAGTTTGGCCCTGAATGGAGTCGGCGGAGTTGACCCTGTGATTACCTCTGCGGTGCGGCATTTTCCTTGGCTGTCATCGCAGCCCGACCCCTTTAAACAGCCGAGCGCTGCTCTGCAACAGGGCTAGGCTGTTGACATACTGAAGACATTTAAGATAATCCCGGAGATGTCTCTGTGTTTTCCAAGATTACATCTTCAAAGGGGAAACGCGGCCGGCAGCCTCTACTTGAAAGGGAGAGAGATGTGGAGGGCTCTTGTTCTGAAGGAGGGGGGGATGGAATAGCTCAAGAATGCAATCATGGTTTTGGAGTGGAGGGAAGGCCTGTCCTGGCTAGCTAAGCTGGCGGGAGGGTGGTAGGAGAGGAGTCAGACCTGAGAGAGAAAACACACCTGTTGGATGGGACAAAACAGAGAGAGAGAGAGAGAGAGAGTGGTAAAGAGAGGACTCTCGTCTGCGTGACCTGACAAAGGTTGTAAATCTCAGAGTTCATCTCTGGCCCAGCCCTGCCTTTTATAACGCCTGCTATGCCGTCATGTTGAGGTTAAATGGTCGGGTTTACAAAGTAAATTGTATGGACCCACCATATCATTTCTCAACAAACTGTAGTTTGTTACTACTTTATAAAGTCTTATTCACATTATCACAGGTTTTTTGTTTGTCTGCAAAACAGAAAGCCCCAGTGACATCATCAGGGTTATCTCTGTTTGGGCTTGAGGATTACAAACTGATAACAAAAGGCCTTGTGTTCTAACCTGGGAAAGGTGTGGGAATTTAACACGCAGGGGAAGTCTCAACAAAGAAGGTAGTGAAGTTGAATTGTGGACGATGCTGAGTGTTTTTGGAGTTTGACCTTCACAGTGGACTGGCTGTTTGGATATCTCTATGGTAAAATATCAGTTAAGTATATTTGTATTGTTTGTTATTTCGGTGCAGAAGCCAAACTTTTAGAAAACAGTGTTGGTGCGGATGGTGTTTCCAAGGTCATTAAAAGTTGTGTTTCTAGATCAAAATGTGACAAAGTGTGATGTTTGCCAACTAAAGTTTAGTTAGAGTCTCTTAATCCCCCCGAGGGAAGATTTGTCTTCTCCATGTGACCCATCCTGACTATTTAGGACTAGGAACTTCCTGCTCCCTGGGCGCTGTGCTGTGCTGTGCCTGTAACTCCAGTGATCATGACTTAACTCCTGCGTCGCCTCCAGGCAGCTCACTCCCACAGTGAGCTATACATACTGCATCATCACAACATATTTTCTTTCTCTGTTTTTTTTTTTTTAGATACTTTGCATGACATCTGCGAGGAGCTGTGAGCTGCTGCTGCCTGGCTACTTTACATCTCCCGAGCAAGAAGATAAGCATCAGAGATACTCAATGAAATGTGTCACACTCAAATTTGCTAAGGAAGCATCGAATAAAAGCAAGAAACTATGACTCATGTTTGCAACAAATGTCAGCGGTGACGTCCTCTGTAGCTCTGAGCGTCTCTTAATGACTCACAGGAGCGTTTGCGAGCGTGGCTCTGACGGACATAGACAGTACCATTTCCAGCCACTGACTGGCACTGTGATAATATTGGTGCTAATTATAGGACAACATTGTTTTGACACAGTGCACAGGGGAGAACTGTGAAGAGCACAGACGTAATGAATAGTAAAGTCCTACAACGGCGACTATAGCAGGCAAAAGACTGTGAGTCTCCATGCTTCCTCTCTCTCTCTCTGCCCCGGCCTCTTTCTCAGCTGGCTTGGTGACATCATCAGTGAGTCAGCGACCAGAGAGAGAGAGAGAGAGAGAGAGCCCAGAGCCAGGGATCAAAAAGCACAGAGTGAGGTCTGTCTATGATCAGCCGCACATACTGTACACCATGAGAAGGCACAAGCACCCACAGACACAGAGGCACAAGTCACACAACCACCAGAAGGCTGTTTCTGAGCCGCAGAGGAAGAGGGGACCGAGGAAAACAAATCTGTCATCGACAGGAGGAGGCCGGGACGGCGGCGGGTATAGAGACGGAATCAGTTGATTCATAATTGAGTCTCGCAAAGAAAGGAACTTATTTTAGAATCGGCGGCGATTAACGGCGACGGGGCCGAAGCACAAAGGCAACAAACGGTCGGCAGCGTTAGGTATTAGTATATACGGTTCCTCTGAGGGAGCTCTGCGGTGGGGCCCCTCCTCCGTCCCTCCAGCCTCACAGGCCACGGTTGAAAAATTAATGCAGCAAACTGACAACACTTAGGGCCTCCCTCTCTCTCTCTCACCCTCCCTCTAACTCTCACTCTCTTCCTCCCTCTCTCTCCCCCTCCCCACATGTACCAAACAGGATCAATTACCAAAGCAGGGCTCCACTCAGCAGCGCTACAGAAACAAGAGGCACTCTGCATCACAGCTGTATGTGTGTGTGTGTGCACGTGCAAGTATGTATGTGTGTGTGTGTGTGTGTGTGTGTGTGTGTGTGTGTGTGTGTGTGTGTGTGTGTGTGCGAGGTTCAAGAAGGCTTATGACGAGCAGAAAGAGGAGGAGGAGGTGGTGGTAATAGTCTGTTTGCTTCTCTCTAATGACAGCAGCAGAGTGGATTAGTGAGCCTCATAACCCATCAGCATCACTCCTCCCAGTAAGTGACAGAGCATGTAAATAACCAGTCGTGGCCACTATTAGGAGGAGAGGAAAAGAGAGGGATGGAGGGTGGGGTGGGTGGGGGGGGGGGGGGGGGGGGACAAATACACCAAAAGAGTCTGAATGTGTGTGTTATGTGAGCTTTCCGTCCACGCTCGCCTTCATTTGTATGCAGGTGGAGATTTCCAAGGAGTTCCATTTCTACAACATCAGCCAAGTTATTCAAATGCGGCACATCTGACTGGAGAGGATAACATAAAGAAAGGCATCAGCAGAAAATGGCAGCAGGCAGTAATCCCTCGGCCAGGGCCACTTGTGTTTGCCACGCAGGCAGGCAGGCAGGCAGGCAGCGCTGTCAGTGGCAGCACCTATACACGGGCCTTATCAGTGGCAGCCATAGGGCTCTTCTAATAACCCCGCTGATGCTCTGCGCTGCGAGGAACAGACGAGCGGACACACAGAGAGACAGAGAGACAGACAGACAGACGGACAGACAGAGAGAGATGGGTTTCACTTCCCACTTAAAGAAAGAGCCTGAGTGCCAGCCAGGTATCAGCCTGTCGCCGCGTGGCGCAGAGTGCAATTACTCATTTCCCTCACTTTGTTGCGTGTTAAGTCCTCGGAGCGTCACATCACATGTGCTGCCACTTTCATCTAAAATGCACCGCAGCGTCGACGACCGCCCCACCTCTTAACCCTTCACACGCACACACACACACATTTTGCATTTACGACACAGCCAGTTGTTTTAACTCAGCCACCGGCAGGGAGCATCATATCTGACTCCAGCATCATTATCACCATTCAAAAAGGTCAAGCACAGTGCTTCCACCCTCTTGGTTGTGATTTATGCCTTTGTGCTATTACTTCTGTTCACATTAATCTCCATCTGTAAATCTAATCACACCCGCCTCGCCATCGCAGCTCCTGGCGCTCTCAGGACAGAAGCCGCAGCCGACGGGAAACAGCTTATGTAAATACACCACTGTTGACACAAGATGGGCAGCACACGGTGCCTCGCTGCTGCGATGAGACGCACTGATCAGGGTACAGATAGGAGCAGCTATCACTTTATTGTTGTTTCTCCTCATTTACTGTCACTGTTCATGGCTATCTTTACATCCGTCTATCTCGATATACTTTTCATATCTCCCCGGAGCAGTTTTTTTTTTTCTCAGCTCTTCTTGAGAGACTGAGGTTGTTGTTATACTGAGAGAAACTGCAGACACAGTGCAGTCAGGTCTCCATTTGTAATCAATGAATAACTTGAAAATTGACACCAGTAAATGAGGGTGACGCAAAAAACAGAGCAGCATCTTCAAATAGAAGTGCTTCCAGGCGTTTCTGCGCGTGTATGTGAGCCAGTAATCATTACCTTCAGAGAGGCTCACTTGAAGCGTCGTGAAAACATCTTGTCTCGCGTGCCTGCAAGGAGCCTTGGAGCACTTTTTTTTTAGCATAGTAGCCGGACGCTCTGCTCTGTGGCTACCACATGCAAGTATAAAGACTTAATCAGGTCTCCTGTGTGGGAAATGCAGAGAGAATTCCCTCCGCACGGGACCGATGGGAACCTTGGCGATGACGCCGAGGAGCCTGGAGGCCTGTCAGCTTGTCTCCGTGCAGCTCGAATCAGCACTTGGCTCTCAGAGAACCTCTCCGCTTGCCTCGCTGACACGCACTCACACGCCGCGCTGACACGAAATCTCCACCATCACTTCAAACATCCACTCACTCCCTCAACATCATACTCGACATGTGGCGTGTGTGTGTGTGAGATTCTCACCACCACAAGCCCGGGCCGAATCACTCAAGCTATTAAATTAGATATTGTGTGGCACACAATCATCGGAAAGATCAAGTCCAGATATGTAGGAGCGCATAAATCCAGCTGGACCGGAGGCTGCAGGGAGAGAACTGTTAAAGGTTGTATTAAGTTTTATTGGCACGAAACGTTTAATCATCAATTTGTTTCAATTTTCTGTGCCGTAAATGTTGATCTAGCTTCACATCCAAGCCAAGAAGTGTCTGTGGTAGACATATTTTCATTCAATTAATAAAACGCTAAGTGATGATGTTATAAACAGCTTCTTGGAAGCCTAAAAAGCCTTTCTATCGATGAGAGCAGATGACAGCGACAAACCAGTGTTCGCTGTTGCAATCTGTTGCAACCACCACCTTTAAGATGCACAACATACAAGGAGAGGGTTTTAAGAAATCAATACAAAGCCCTAATTCCTTTGACGGATATCATCAACTCAAGATTTCAAGATGGTGACTGGTATTTTATGTGCCACCAAAATGCAAGGAGAGAGCTTTTAATAATTGATGGTGCTGGAGCAGGGAGATTTTTAACCGCTCTCCTCCTGTTATCAATCATTAATGGAGTTTCCATCAAAAACACTTCAACCCCTCAAGTATCAAATCTCTCTTGAAGGTGGAGGGCCCACATTCAAACATCCCACTTAATCAAAGGGCACACAATGTGCTCTCCCTTTCTCTCATTTTCGCTTGCGCAAATTAGGATAATAACAGCACAAATTGCAAAATTGTTCACAGCGTAAGTGTAAAAGTAGGCATTTTAGCTGAGGTCTTCTTGTGAGTGATGAGGGTTAATGGGAAAATTCTAAATGTTGAAATCACAGAGGGGGAAACAGCCTGCCAGCCAGCGTTTTTTTTTATTATTATTTTATACACTTTCTTTCTCTCTAATGCCAGATATATATGCAGAGCTGTTAAAAAACTAGATGCATCTATCCAGACCCGCTCTGCTCTGTAAAGCTGCAAGGCCTGCCTGGTCAAAGTCATACAGGACGCGATGTGCATTAGCGACACTCACAAAGAACCGTAACAGCGGCTCTACCCTTTAAAAAAAAACAAAAAACAACCACAAGGTTACACACTGAGATGTGCGTACACATAAAGATGCACACAAACACATCCTGAGTCATCTAGAGTTTACAGCTTTGGAGTGACTTTAAATGAATCAGCTAAAAAAAAAAAAAAACCTTTTAATATCAAAGTCCACAACAAGCCCAGCTGGGGTTACATTGTGTAAAATGTAGTTTTAATCGCCACAGCAGCATCTTCTCCAACAATTCCCCCACAGCCGCAGATGCCACATACGCAGCGTGCACCTAGCAGCAAAGTGATAGCTGAAATGATAGAGTATTCCTAATTACCCATCAAGATGGTTTTGACAGTGTTCTGTGTGCCAGTAATCAGTGTCATGGCGCAGCGCCAGTAGCGACTCGGTTTTGTTTGATTTGCAGTCTGCAGCTGAGTAGCAGGTCTTACACCATCAAAGCTGCAGTGCCACTCTCTCTTTCGTGTCTCTCTCTCTCTCTCTCTCTCTCTCCCTTTCTCCTCCTGCCAGCCCCCTCCATCCATCCCCCATTCTCTCACAAACCCCCTCCCCTCCTCCCTCCCTCCCTCCCTCAGCGACACACTCACATATACACACTCGCACTGTCCTGTTTCACTGGCCCGACCTTGCCTGTCATCAGGTATAAAACACCTTTTCCAGGCTGCTGCATAACTGGCGCACAGAGAGGACACTAAGAGGATTCTTGTTGGAGAAACTTCAAGTTTCCAAAGGTTGAGGCACACACAAAAAAGAGGCAGGGTGCATCAGGATCTATAAGATATTAATAAGTACCTATGAAAGCTATAAAAGGTGGATGTGTAGCCACTAATGAGATACATTATGACAGTGCAAAATGAGCTACATCAAGGTGAATGGGTGTTATTGAGCACCAACGTGCGACTATGAAAGAGTGATTTATATGGTGTAAGCATACTGTGGGCCTTGGCGATGGTACTGCAAGTGAACAGAATTAATGCACAGAGTCAGCCAGCTAATATTTGCTTAGTGAATGTTATCGGAAATTTGCAACGCAGCTAGTTTTTTTAATGTCTTTAGTAGTGTACATTGGCCTGGAGTTGGTCTGGTTATAATAGCTGTTCTAATCCTAAACCCATGCAGAGAGAGGAGCCGGTCTATACCATGACTATGTACACTACGTTAACTCACACAGCATTATCTCTTTGCAATGGCCACATACAGTACAGGCCAAAAGTTTGGACACACTCAATGCATTTCCTTTATTTTCATGACTATTTACACTGTCGATTCTCACTGAAATTCCACTAATGAACCCTGACAAGGCACACCTGTGAAGTGAAAACCATGTTTAGGTCAGGTTCACCTCTTGAAGCTCACCAAGAGAATGCCAAGAGCAAAAAGCAGTAATCAGAGCAAAGGGTGGCTACTTTGAAGAAACTAGAATTGGAGGGGTCAGAGATAGAGGAGGAGGAGGAAGAAGGAGAGGAAGAAGAAAAGAAGAAAGAGAAGACAAAGAAGAAAAGACATGTTTTTAGTTATTTCACACTTTTTTTGTTAATTCCACATGTGTTCATTCTTAGTTTTGGTGCCTTCAGTGAGAGTAAAGGAAACACATTGAATGAGAAGGTGTGTCCAAACTTTTGGCCTGTACTGTATGTAAACAACATGTGTTTTTGATCCGAACTGCCACCTGCACTTGAGAGAGCATTTACATTCATATCATGAAGCCATCATGTGCTTGGTCTCCTGCCAACAAAGTGTCACAGGTTCAATTACCTTTCAGAAGATAACAGCCATGTCTCCCATTTATCTAATCTGGGCCTGATTTTCATCTCAGGGATTTATACAAGTAAACAAGACGTCAAGATGTTCATTTTGAAAGCAGACGGGCGTCGTAAAGGGGGCTAATCTGCTTGTCACACTTGCTAGCCCTCTTTTACTTTGTGACTGTGCTGACTCACAGGAGACGAGCAGCTTCTGATTCAGTGACTCAGGAGCTTTGTAAAGCTGAGGACTCCCAAAGCTTTGACTTAATCAAATGGGCTTGGTGCTTTATATTAAAAGAACCGTACCTGCGCACCTGTGGATCTCTGAATCGCTGCCCCTATACGTAACCCATTGATGGTTGTTTCGCCACAGAAGAAGATCAGAGCGTTGCGTTGACGTTTATGTCGTTTTACGGTGCCAGGGCAGGACAAGGCGGTAACAGATAAGTTGTCATTAATGGCAACAAGTGTGAATGAGACTTCTGCCGCTAAACCGGTTGTTGCGAGTCACGCTTTTGGAAAATTTTTAAATCTGCATATTCCCTCAGGCAAAATTATGTTAACAGATATGTCAGAGACTGGTTTGTAAGGACAAAGTAACTCCTTCCTCTCCCTGAAAAGAAAACATCAGGAAGTGAAAAGAAAATGGTAATTCAGTCTGATTATCACAATGACACCCAAAATGCCTTTAGCCCTTTAAAGGGGAACTATGCAAGTCCGGTCGTTTTTCCGCTGTTTTGCTAACCCTCCTCCCAGCCATGTGTTTTAGATTTTAACGAAGCCGGTGAGAAAACAATCCATGGAGCGGTGGATGACGTTATATATCATAAATGCATTATGATGTACATATGTGTAGTCTTTTTTGTCATAAACAAGAGATTACGGGTTACGTTTGTGTCGCGCACTTATCTTGCAAGGCAGGTTTTCGGCCAAGAGATGCTAGGTGGAAGGCAGAGAGCCTCCATTCTCCCTCATAACAAGTTACAAGTCGTTTATTTAAACATCACAATTACTCCAAAGCTGTTTAATTAAAGCAGAAGTGAGTGATATATTTGTGTTAATATAAGTCTTAAATAGTTATATCTTCCGACAGCAATCACTTACATAGAGTGTTTGGACTGAAACACGGGTCTGTCAGTCACTCTGCTCTGCTCTGAGCCGAGGAGAAAACATTTATCGTATCCTACAGTTTTTATCCAATGAGGAGAGAGAACGGCATGCAGGGCTGTGTGTGCAGCCAAGGGATGCGCCTGAATGTGGTGACGTAGGGACGAGGACTGTTATGGTGCGTTCAAGGAAACTCGTATTTTTCCGACCGTGAACTCGTACCAGTTCGATCTGGTACGAGTTCACCGGTCGGAAGTTACGAGTGGCCGTTATAGTGACTTTCACCGGTAAAACAGGTCGGAAAAACACGAGTGGGTTGCCTGGAACGCTACAAAGTCGTAAGTTGTGACTTGAAGCTGTAATTTACGATTTCAAAAGCCTGCCTGGAACGCAGCATTAGCGAAAACGACCGGACCACTCACTTCTGCTTTAAGGTAAATATAATTAGCAAGGTAAATATCTTGCATGGTTCCTCTTTAAATTAAACATTTAAATCAACTTATGGAAAGTTGAAGTTCATCTTAAGATCAATAATCCATCACAGTCTGCAATGTGTGCTATACTAATATACTCTAAGTAAGGAGGAACAACTTTCAGAACTCATGCAATACCAGAAAGCTGTCAAGAGCTGTAAAAAACAGAGAGAACAGCTTTGACAAGTTGTACTGTCTGGAAATCAAACCTCAGTGGCAGGTGAGTAAACACTGATGTGAAGAGGAGCAGGTGAATTTAGTTGTTTCTTGCTTTGTAAAGGTTCCTTTGCTCCCAGATCTCAGATGCTGGAGCATCTTCAAGACGTTTTCCACCTCTGCTGTCACCAGCATCGCTATGTTCAAATTACATACCCTAAGGGCAACTAAACACTATGTGCCATGATGGATTAGCTGTCTCAATCAAATCTCACATCTCTGCAAAGTTAAAATTCATAATTGAGTGGAATGAACAAGGACAAATTGCAGCCTAGAAGGGAGGAAATTACTCTGGAACTGTGAGGAAACGTATTGGGTGTGTAAAATACAGTGTAAGAGATTTGTAGTTAATGGGCTACTACTGGCAAAAAAAACCTTGTATGGTCCATTAATAGTAGCAGTCCCTCTTCTACGTGTCACATTTTCCCATGAACCCCTGAGCTGAGCATTCACCAGCCTTGCCACTTGGTATGAACTCACCTGCTTTGAGGGGAAAGCTACCACAGCTACACCGATACATGTCAAAACACAGAGCGGGATCAATACACGAGACTTTAATCTCTCAAGTAGGTATGTGAAGTATCAAACTTGGCAGACACTGTGTACGTCAACCCACAGTTTCACTCTGACACTTTTTCTCCTCGCAACAGTCACTTTAACACAACCGAGCAGCCGCAATTAGCAACCTTTTATTCATTCTGTCATTAGTTTTGTCATTAATGGCGATGCCCCCAGGCACAAGAATCCAGTTTAACTGTCAAAATCCTCCTTTCAGATCAACTGCACATCATTGCAGCTGATGAACAGCCTGATAAAACCCACATTTCCCTCTGCTCTCAGCACCTGTGAGTCGAAAGAAAGAGCTCTATCTGGAAGACATGGGACGCTGCCAGCCCAATTTGACTTACACAGTCCAAGCGACAGACGCTCCACAAAGAGACAACAAGTAGCTTAATACCCCGGTGTGTGAGCAGCTATGTGCAGTGTGAATTTTAATGAGGAAGACAGAGAAACATAAGAGACACAAGAGGACCAAAAACACAGATAGAGCGCTCAGATTGTCTCCCACGGTGTCTGGACCGGCGGCTGCTACTCTTTGTGACCCCGATGCTTCGAGCCACAGATCAGATCAGGGACACTGTGCGACAGATGTCTGCCCCGGCGCTCTGTTCCAGGCATGAGTGCTGCTGGCACACACACCAAAGACAAGAGGGAAAGGAGAGAAGGAGGAGGAGGAGGAGGAGGGGAGCTGAAGCAAAAGGGAGAGAGAGAGAGGAGAAGATGGATGGAATGGAAAATCAGAGAGAGGAGAAGGAAAAACCGAAAGAGGAGAAGTGGATGAGGAGAGTTTGCCCTCGGAAGCCAGACGTCACGCCACACAGGCTTCGTCGGTGGGGACGAGATACGCTCTGTCATGTTTCTGTCAAACGTGAACCAGTTTGGTCAGAAAGTGACACTGCAAGTTAAGACATACCTCGAGCCGTGACTCTCACCCTGACTGACCCGGAGGGGGGGGGGGGGTAGGAACAGGAGACCTTACATGCACTAAATCCCCATTAGTGCTCCTTTCTTTAAAAACCAGGAGGCTGTCACACACTGAATAATGAGGCAGAAAAACACACAAGACATGCTGATAAAACTAAGGAAGAGAGTGTTCAGTAAGCCGCTGACGCCTCTACACCAAACTCAACACATGACCTCCGCACAACGACTCCGCCACTCTACTTTGAGGAGCAACATGCAAAAAAGAAGATAAGAGGAGAGAAGAAAGGAGCTAATTATAGCCTCGCAGCAGGATGCCCAGAAACAAACTTGATTATCATCATCGTCAAGAAGGCACAAAGGAAACCTGCTGCCTCCCCCCTTCCACCACAATCCAATAGAGAGGCTTTTAGCCTTCGTAATGATTTAGAAAGTGACAAGTCAAACAGATTTACTGTGACAGCCTGAAAGGGACCAGCACGAAGACTATTATTGCTCACGTGACCAGACCTCCTAACCCTTCTCCTATTCCCCCTTCTCCCACCTCGCCACCCCCGCCAGCCTGTTTCAGGGGACAGCGAAGAATGAAGCTGGCTCAATAGAGGCAGGCAACAAGCCTATTCAATTCCCCCCTCGCTCAACACGAGCCCCCTTCAAATAAGAGGGAAAAGCTCTGCTTTGTGGAAGTTAGTTACTAAAAGCGACAGCCCCCCCCCTCTACCCCGATAAGGATCTGGTCACGGAAAACTTGTGGCACAGAGTAAATGCAGATACCTTTGTGCAATTTTAACACCATTACCCAGAGTTTATCAGATTTAATGAGTCATGAATGTGAGGTGAAATTTTCAGCTAGCAGGAGCTGCTGACAACATTTGTACAGCAGCCTCGGCCTGCTGGCCATGAAACTCTATTAAAACACTTATTAAACTCCAAAGGAGGATCATTAAAAAATGGAAAACATTAGGCAACCAATGCAACACTTTTTTTCCATTATTGGTAGTTTTTGAATAAACAGAGTGCTCCTTCTACTCATCTTTTCCATCCATATTCATCACAAGGTATCTATTGTGTCCTGAGTGACGGGATCTACATTTGACTTTCATTTCCATCGCCCTGATATACGGAGCAAATTTATGTTTGAGTAGCATCAGTCCCCCCAGGACCCAGACGCTTTGCCTGGTGCAGTCATTATCCAGCCCACCTCCTTGTCTTTTTTTTCTGGAAGGTGAAAAACACCTTGGCTGTTCTGAGCTTTGAAAACAGAGCCACCCCTAAAACCATCAGAGCTGGCGGCGGAGGGATGTGTGTGCGGAGAATTCTCAAGAAGCAGAGACCCCTCGGGCTACGCAGATTCAGTTTCCCCTTTTCTGGCTTCCAAAAACAAAGGAATTCCAGAGAAAATCAGGGCAGGACCTCACCCCAAGCCACCGCCGCACTACTACCCCCTCCTCCCTTTCTCTCTTGCTCTCGTACACACACACATTTCATGGCTACATGCACACACACACAAACACACGGCACAGCGAAGGTGATTTCATGCAACCATCAATGAGACACACCTCCTATCTTGTTATACAATCATGTTGATTTGATATGAGGGGAGAGATGACAAGGTTACAGAGACATGACAAGGAGAGGAGGAAGTGGGGTGTGTGTGGGGGGGGGGGGGTGTGTGTGGGGGGGGGGGAGGTAACATGCTGTTTGGCCCTAATTCATATTTCAGAGCCATGTCTGTCTGCTGTTGTTGCTGACCGTCGGTAAGCACCAATAGAGTTGCTCCCTTCAGACTGTAGCTACACATTTTAGTGAGACGTTGAGCAACAGCCTCAAGATGTAGCTTGAGGCTGGGGGGGGGGGGGGCTGTGGTGGGGAAAACTGCCCTCCACCCCACCCCACCCCACCCTCCACTCCACTCCACCCACTCCTCTAAATATATGAGCCAGACATGAAACGTGTGATGTCCTCACGTGTGTCTTTAACAATGTCAACACATGCCATTCAGCTTCCACTCGTCTCCCACCGGGCGGCCGAGGAGAGGTTACAGGACGGCTGGGAAAGCAATAATATAGGACTGAGAGGTGTATTAACTAGTGTAAGTAATCTGAGGTGATGTGTGGTTGCAGCAGACACAGAGGAGCTCACATTAGTTATTTCCAGTTTAAGTTTTACTTGCAAATTGGCTGAGAAAAATGAATTCATCTTGTTGTGTTCCTCAATCATCTCTAATTTGGTCATATCTGCCAAACGCATACTGTGAAGGATGCTAGACACACCAAACAACAGTTAAACTACTTCTTTTTTTTTTTTTTTTTACATTAAACACTTGTGTGTAATGATCAATTTTCAGCATGTAAAAATCAAAAAGTCTATTTGTTGTTATTTTCTCCAGCAGACATGTTTGTGAATAGTAACCCAGCAGCCTTTAAAAATCATAAAACACATGGGCCCTTGCTGTTTTGTCAATAATGTTTGCCAGATAATTAAAGAGCCCTGGGAGACAATGATAAACATTGTTTAGAGGCTGATCCCTGGCAAGCGCCAAGCAGTGTATCATTGCTGTCTCCGGAATACACACGATTAGCCCGGTCTCATTACTGAAATAATAAACGACGTGGCTTCAGTTTGCAGGGAGGACGTACTTGCAACAGGGGCTGATTGGAAAAAAAGTGTGTGTGTGTGTGTAGAGGGGGGGTGGCGGATCATGTCACCTTTTTAATAGACCTGGGATAAAGAGAGAGATGGGTTATCTGCAGTGTGACTGCAGATAATGTTTGTGATATTTGCCAAGTCAGGTCTGCAGCCAGTTCTACTACTTCCAGCTATATATTTTGAATTGCTGAGATCACTGTTTAATAAAGTGGACTTTTACATTCTTTGCTCCCTTTATTTGTTTCACTCCGCATCAACCCCTACCTTCTCCTCCATCCCTCCCTCTCTCCTTCTCTCTCTCTCTCTCTCTCTCTGTGAAGTTAATGCTGTAGCTCAGCCCCGGCCCACCAGCCCGTCTCTCTTTACAGTTGGTGTATCCACACAGAGGTTTAAAATATGCCCCTTTATCTGAGCCGCCCAGGCGGGAAAATGAAAGGGATGTCAGTCCTTAGAACCCTGGGAAAGCGCCTGGCTCAACCGCCAGTGTCAAAACCGAGGGGAGGGCACCAAGCGGGCAAACACAACTGCACACAGTAATAGACTTTTTCTGTCACTGAGCAATGTCGGCAAGCAGTAAGAAAACGGTCTTAGTAGGGCAGTGGAGCTCAAGATGTTATGCCTTTATGATTTGGGGGTGGGGGGGGCTCTCCATAACAACCACAGCTGACTTTATTAACAGAGCAGAGGCACAAATGGAAAACTGACATCTAGACTACAACCTTCCTCCAGCCTTTAAACTGAATCCTAGCCTGCAAAAAAAAACTGTTTATTGTTTGCTCGTAGGAAAACAAAGAATAATGAAAAACTCTGTCCAGCAGCAGTGACCAGATTTCACCCCTTGTGCATGTGTAAGAATTAGCATCATCTGAGAGGAGATACTGCATGACTCCTCCTCTCTCTCCCTCATAACTGACATCGCGGGCAAAGAATAAATGCTGTCCCTTTGCATTAGCAAATCCTAGTTAATTTACTTTGTCAGAAAACAAGGAAGTATGTATCCCTGGAGGCCATGTTGGAGACAATTCGACCGCCTTCAGAGAATCTCTGCCATCGCTCTCCCGTCTCCCACGCAACCTCCACCAGAAAATCAGCATCACCGTGCACTCTGAGAGACAACAGTGCCGACTAGACAGGAGCCCGTTTATAGCACAAATGATATTATAAACACAGCATGCGGCGTATTTGTCTTTAGGAAAAGATTCATTATAGGCTATAAGCTGGAAAGATTTGCTACATGCTGTGTGGAGGGTAACTAAAGTATATGTAAAAATTAATTTGCATAATCTAGAGTGCTCTGCGAAGTGCACTGCTGAAAACATAACAGGTTTTTAACTTATTGACTCAGCCCAGCAGGTGCTCTTCTTAACGCTGGGGCTGGGCCGCGCTCTAATATACCTGGCATGAACTCCAGCTCGCATGAGAGCGAGCCTGAGCGCCGAGTCCTGAGTGGCTGTCTGGCAAATGAACCCATGTGGGACAGTGTGTAAGGTGTGAAGACCTCTTGGAGGAGGCTGCAGTCTGCGCTGGCTTGCAGGCATGCTCCGGTATCAGGAGAGACAAGGCAAACATAGCAGATCGGTACTGAAACCGTAAACCCACTGACCCAGCATGAAGAGGGAGAGGGGAATAATTAGTGACTGTACTCACAACTCAAAAGGAGAGGGAGGGAAGGAAGGGAGGGAGGGAAGGAGGCATAGAGAAAGAGGGGGGGGGGCACACACACAGAGCACGCAGTTGGAGGATGAGGACAATGAGTTTGTTTAGCTTAAACAGGATTTATAAGCCAAACAGACACACGCCAACGCCACTCACTCAGACACATACTATCTCTTTTTCCTCTCTATCTCTTCCCCCTTTTCTCTTGCCGTCTCACCAACACAGACACACAGCTGAGACAGGCTCTGTGAGGATTTCATCAGCAGTAAAAAAAAAAAAAAAAAAAAAAAAAAAAAGTGAGGGTAATTGCTTGCGATGGTGAGAAATCTTGAGTGCAGGCGGCAGCGGTGGGCGAATGGATGGATGGATGGAGGGAACATTTTGTTCCTCCTGTGCGGGCTCTGACTCTCATATTGTTCCCGGTGAGGCCGGGTGTCATTTATGATTCAAGGGCCCCCAGCCTCTCGGCGGATGGGAACAGGACATGGCCATTGTGACGTCCCCTGCGCTCGTTTCTCAAAGAACATCAAATCAAACATGCATGAGACGGGGACAGGGGTGGGCCGGCAACTTCTCTCTTCACTCTCTCCCTCTCTCTGCACAAAAAACACACACACACACTTAGTAGTAGACTGTGTCTCCCTGATGTTGAGAGAGTTCAAGGTTGAGGCAACTGCTCTCCAGACACAGGAGTTAAGCTGGTGTTTTCCTTTTCTCTTTATTGTCCACTTAACAAGATATCTGAAGACATAATAGAAAAAGGCAAGGCAGCATTTTTAATGCAGATACCGCCCAGGTTCCGTTTCACACACCTGGAAACAGCGCACACAGCTACACCTACTTGTACGGTTGGTCGCCAAACAACAGCGTTTGTTTTTACTGGAGGTTATATGCCTTGCTCAAAGACTCAGCGGTGACTCTCTTGACTTTCTCAGCCACCTCAGGCGTTTTAAACCAGCCACAGACCGCACCGCGGTGCCAAGGTTTGCAGCTCGAAGGACAGCGGTGACAGCCATGTGGCATTGAGGTTTTCTTATCCAGCCGTGCCTCCCGTTGTTGATCCGCTGTTTTTTTTTTTTTTTTTGGCTCCCTACAGCAACCAAAAACTGATGTCATCATCACAAGTCAGTCAGCCAGGATGAGTTACATCCTGGCCACCCTGGGCGCTTCATTTTCTATGTATTAGTTACACTGCAATTACCAGGGTTTTAACTTGTAGAGAGCTTATGACAAGAATTACACCGTTTAGGAAGTAGTTATGCGTCTGACACGAGGGCACAACCTCGGCTCAAAACTAAACATTTCAAGTCATACCTCCCCTCTGAGCCCTTGTGTTCAAAATTAGTCTTAAAAATGCTCCGAGGCAACACAAGTTTTTTTTTTTTTCCTTATTAAAAGCAAAATAGAGCACACTGAAAACAAAGCCTCAGTCTAAATGAAAAGTAACTGCCAAGTTGAACCACAAGCGACACAAGAGAGCGAGAGGAGACAGACGTACAGAAACAAAGGCCGACTTCTGCTCGGGACATGAGTAGGTGGGTTCGGGCTTGACGTTGAGAACACCAGACTACAAGAATCCATGTCAAGCAAACAGGCAGCAAGTATTTCACAGCGATCCTTGAAAACCAACACGAGCAGTTAGATGAAATGTCAGGCTGTCAAAACATTGATTAGCGTGCGCCAGGTTTTAAGCACTTACCAGGCTTGCAGCTGTGCCAACACACAGTAAACAGCGGCAACTTGTTAAATTGCTGAGTAACAAAAAGCTAATTACTACTCAGACACAAGTAATTAGTTGTTTTTTTCCCCCCCTGTACATACTTCTAATCAGTATTAGCTTGCTGCTTCACGGAGGTTCAAAGATACAGAATCGCTACCTTTCTGCTTTCTGTGAATAATCAGCATGTGGGATCGAAGAATAGCTGCAGGTGTTTGAAGCTGAATTTCTTATCTAACTTGTTGCAGTCTGATCCTTTTAAAAAATGATTAAATGGTGATAAAGAGGTGTTATTAAAACTCATGAGAGGAGTCAAATATCTGATATTTGCAATCAGCCACGTTGGGAAATCTCCTTATAAGGAGCAAGAAACAAACTTGTTTTCTTGTCTTCTTCCTCGTGTTTAGCTGCAGCTTGTACCACTGCCAGGCCATGTGTTGTCTTTCACGATTCCCGGCATCATCCCCTCCGCATCATGACGTCGACAACCCAGCGTCAGTGAGCTCACATGCATTTACACCCAGCATCATATTAGGCGCCCTTTGAAAGAAAAAAAAACACCCAAATCTAATTTCAAAGTGAGTATACCACAGCCTTTAGCTTGGTTAGTGAATCAGACACTCTTCTGTCTTGTCTCACAGCCCGGCCGGCCGGCTGGCTGGCTGGCTGGCTTTTTGCAGAGAGGCCCCAGGAGGGACCACAGAAGGAAAGAAAACTCACACATACACACACACACACAA
Source organism: Trachurus trachurus (assembly GCF_905171665.1). Taxonomy (NCBI): domain Eukaryota; kingdom Metazoa; phylum Chordata; class Actinopteri; order Carangiformes; family Carangidae; genus Trachurus; species Trachurus trachurus. Next base: position 15,512,680 of record NC_139906.1, read on the forward strand.
ACAACACACACTTCCAAGTTTCAAACAGTTGCAGATGGCTTTAATTCCTTGCTCTCTTTCTTTCACATTTTATCAGGTAAGCTACTCTGAACAAGCGTGCCTTCTTTTCATGCCTTGCTGACATGACTTAACGTTGCTTTGGTTCGTCAGGAGGAGGGGGAGAAGAGAGGAGGGGGGGAAAAAAAGTCGAACAGCACTAATTAATGTGGTGCGGCTGACAAGTGTTGCTGCTGAAACAATTTCATTACATCACCAATTTAAATTACCGAGGAAGGAGACACACTGGAGGGTGCACCCATTCAAAATCTGTTCAACACACTGTCTTAGACATATAAGGAGTGGACACAATAACACGAACACCTGCAATCTAATGCAATACTCCTGCAATAAATACCGACTGTGCTAAGCTTCTAATGCTTAATTGCAGTTGAGACTGTGTCATTTCTTAGGAAACAGGGGTTTTGGTATGACTGATGTGGTGCTGGTGATGACAGAACATCCACTTGTTATCATACCGGATGATATAAATGAGTAAGATACACAAGACAGGGGTGTAGATTGGATATCCATGGTATCAACAACTCCACAACAAAAGCCAAGCATGTACCTAATCATGCTCTATTCCACTCCAGCACCTTACAAATGAGGGTAAAAGGTGGTTATGTCGCCACCCCTTCCCAAAGTTTAACTGTCCTGCAGCAGGGTGCACAGTAATGAAAGAGTGACAGTCTCCTCCTCCTCTACCTCCTCGTCCCGCCGGGAGCCCCCTCTCTGTTGCTGCTGCTGCTGCTGCTGAGCTCTGCCCCGGCTGGCCTCACATCCAGACGGGAGGAATTTAACGGGGAGGGTCTGCCAGACTGAAGGCAGAAGGAGAAGGGGCTGCTGCATGTGCTGCTGAGTCAAGCAGCTCATCCACACTCGGCTGCAGAAAAGCCTCGGTAAAATGTGGTGCTGCTGGTCTCTACCGGGGGATTCAGAGTTTCATATCCAGGAAAAACAGATGTAGTGTGCTGTGTTTTCAGGGGTGCATGCATGCACTGGCACCTATGCATCTTAACTGTGGAAGTAAACTATACGTTATCTCACTCCACAAAGAGTCCCATTAAGGGCCACTGTAGGGGTCTCAATGGGAGCCACTGATCTTTGAATGATCTCTTGATGGTATCCAATCAGTGTTATCAGTCATCAATCAAAGATGGCAAAAGAAAAGTCAAGGAAGCTGCGTTGCATGGTGTTTGTCTGATAGGACACACAGAGTAGCTAACAAAACATGGACGTGTCTGCTGGTTGCATTACAACAGGTAGCCGATAATAGCCCTTGGTGGGAGTCAACAAGCCCAGACACACTGCTGACTGTTAGCTAAGTGACATACATTCTCAGTTTAGCCTCCACCGAGCCATCAGCTGATCGACCGAGACGACACACACAGAGAGAGAGAGAGACAGACAAGAGACCTGCAATCACTGAGTTCACAACACATTCCTGTCTATATAATGTCTTCACCAGTTGAAGAAAAAAATGCAAACACACCTATGTTGGAGTAAGGCTGCATGCAGTCAGACGCACGCTGACTTTCGCTCCAGTTTACAACAACTCGTCCACAGCACCAGGCGGAGAGCAGAGAGAGCAGAGAGCCGGAGAGCAGAGAGCCTGGCCGGGTATGAACGCTGCGTTAACCCCGCTCTGGTAAGAAATCCTCCGCCCCGCTCCGCTGCTCTCCCCTGGCTCACCCCCGGACACGAGTTCACCAGCGGGCTCGTTAAAGGTTTCTAGGAGGTCAACCCTATTGTTGTAGCAAGGTAAGTAGCCTATCTGTCCATATCTCCAGCAACAACACACGCAGGCACAGTATTCAAACCCCCGGCTCTGCAACAAAAAACACACACATAATATCCTACACACGCATACACAGCCAGTCGCGAAACTTACTTTGAGCTCGGACCTCGTTGGTAAATCCGCGTTATTGTTCCTCCACTTAAAAAAAAACAAAAAACCTCGTGTTTACGGTGCTCCTCTCTCTCTCTTTCTCTCTCTCGGTGTCTCCACTTCACAAAAGACGGACGTGAGAGCCCCGGAGACGGTGTGAGTGAGTGACTGAATCAACTACCGTAGAGCACGGCAAGTTGAAGTGTCAGATTACACTGGCTATTCAGTTACCAGCGAGAGAGCCGTGCTCGGCGGTCACCGGGAAAACGCGACCTAGATTTCCCCCCAGCCTCCCCGCGGAAGGACACGGCGCAGCAGCAGCAGCAGCAGCAGCAGCGGAGGAGAAGGTGTAACCTATGGGTGTAACTACACGCTAATAGGCTGCTAACGACACATTTCACACACACACACACACTGGAGCGGACTGCGGCTCGCTGCTCCGGCTATTGTCCGCCTCTAGTCTGCTGCTGTCATGCAGCGGTGGTAGGACCTCAGAGCTGCCTGCCTGCCGCTGCGATCACACCAGTAGTTTATTGGTTAAATAAACAGTAGCTTCACATCCAGTTTATTAGCTATTAGTTCAGAACATAACAGTTCAATGAAATATATTTAGCATATAGGGCAATAACTTGATAAAAAAAATTATAAATAGTTTCAAAATATTATTGTTTGTTGTTTTATTAGTATGTAAATTACACATTTGATACAAAATATTGATCATGTCATAAAATTGTAAAAAGTAGGCATATCCTTTTTCCTTTTCTTTTTTGTTTGTTTGTTTGTTTGTTTTTAAACCCAGTAAGATTCAAATTAATAGCTTTAAAGACAACCACCTGCACTTTTTTGTGTGGAACTATTCATTCATGGATTTGTGTTAACTTATTTTATCATTGCCTAATCTATAAATAAATAATGCCATGAGGTTTGTTAGAGGCTATAGGTCCAATGATACTTTCATTAAAACATAAAGTTATTGTAATCATCTTGTAAAGAGTATAATCAAGTAGTGATAACAGGACTATATCCTGCAGTAGGCTAAGTAGCCTATGCTGCTAGGCTAACATTTAACTGTTAAGGTAGGCTATTAATATTTGCCCTGACTTGTTTTACATTTCACTTCCCTCTTCATATATTTGAATGTGTGTGTGTGTGCACTGTGAACCTTGCAGCCCAGCTCCAGCAGCAGGTTCCTGCAGGCCTGCGGCTCCGTGTTTTGCGGATCGCCGGTCTCCGGTGGAAGCCTCGGAATAACAAAGACGTGTTTGAGAGCAGCGGCAGGCTGGGCTGAGCGGTGACGTCAAGGAACAATGTCTCTCCCTCCCGACGCGCACGCGCTCGCGCACACCCCCGGCTCACGCATAAGCACGCACGCACGCACGCCAGCCAGCACACAAGCTCTTCCCTCTCCTCCTAGTCAGGCAAGGCTGAACTGCCCAGAGGGAGGGCCGCTCAGTTCGCAGTGCATCAGATAGAATCACTCACTCCTCATGCTGTGCCTGCACACAGGATTTCTTCAGTGTTTTTTTTTCTATTTATTTGTTTGTTTGTTTTTTTGCAGGGAAAAATAACAATGGGGTGGCAGATCAGTCACTGCAAATAAACCACCATGAGAGAAAACAACAAAAGTAGGCCTGTGTGTGTGCACTTTAACAAACACTTTATTTCCTGTGGCTGATAAATTCAGATGCAGCACCATCAATAAAGGTGACAAGATTAGGTCTGCTGAAAGGTAACGCACAATTTCCCTTTACATACAGTGCCATCAGTTCCTGGGGCCCAAATTCCTGTCAGCAGCTCCATGACCCAGGCTTCTCCCCTATATTTGAATGGAAGTGAGGGGGCTGCCATCCTTTTAGTTTCCTGCCTGCAGGGCTCCTGACACTGATGCAGTGAGGGCCTGAACAGGGTATCAGCAGCAGGGTGGGTGTGTGGGGGTGGGCAGGTGGGTGGGTGTCTTTATCACTGTGTCTCAAGGACACCCCAGCCCCCTGGTAGAAGCAGCTATCCACACTGATGGGGACAAATGTGGCCAGTGACATCACCGGCTCAGACACTCACTCATTTTTATTTCGGGGGTGCCTGTTTCTTAGATGGAGATTGGGCGAGCAGTCAATGTCACAATTGCTGTAGCTGTGAGCTCATGATCAGTTTTTTTTCTTTCTCTCTCTCTCTCTGGAAATGACCCATGCCTTTGTTCTGACACTGCTTCTGTTATTGATGGTTTTCGTCTGCCATGTTGCAATAGAAATATTGATGTTGACACTATGATTCACATAAGACACTTCCTATAAGCAGGGTTTTTCTTAGAAATCCTCAGGGGTTGAGCCTTTTTCCAGTTTAATAGGAGCTAAAGTGTAGGTTTCTGTTTCCCCAGAGCTTGGGATAAACAACTGACAGATCTATTGTTGGCTTTTTAGGCCATTTAGGTTTCAGTCTGATCATCAAATTATGCGTTCTGGATCATCCATCAAGTTTTTGTTTAATACCAACTCAAGACGACAAGGTCAGTTATGGGTGTCAGGGGGGCCCACAGCTGGTCAGGTCAATCTCTAGTGATACTCTCCTGTTCAAAGAATGGCTTGTTATCAGAAGTCCTCGTTTTCATAGCGAGGCGTGCGCCCCAGCCTTTCCAAAATAATACGGCCAGATGGCTGCCAACAAGATGGATGGATTATAGGTGGGGTGACTTCGGCTTGACTTGGCTCTGTGTATAATTTCATACGCGCAGTATTTCAAAGGGCTGAGTGAATGCATCAAAGGAGAACAAAGGGAACTCTCGGTGAAGCATGCTCCAACAAGGTTAATACATATTGCATTGTGTTGGAGTGTATCAAATTAACATATGAAAACTGTTTGGACTGCAGCACATTAGCGACGATCACACCCCGCCTTGGCTTGGCTTCCGACTTGTGTTCAGACGTGAAATAATGCACAACTCTCTTGGCCACCTCGCTGTAGGTCTTTCTGCTGGTGATAAAGCAGGCAGCAGCAGGGGGGGGGGGGGGTGATGGATGCTGCTCCAGCTTCATGTAGCTACATGATGGAGGGAGACTCTCAGTTGTGCTGACATAAGGTCTCCCATTCACATCGAGGTGTGATGGTTGTTTACAGTGCCACCCTGCTGTCACTGCCACGAGGCCCTTGCTGATGAAAACACTACACGGAAATACTAATAAACAAGTTCTATCATTAAGTAGGAGTGACTGAGTGACTGGCTGAGTGACTGATTCCTCTTTCACACTGAAGCTAAGAGACATTTTCCTGTGGTGGAAATGGGTTCTCTGACCCTGGTCAACAACACTGCTCCTGTCAAAGGTCTAGCACTGCCGCTTTGGTTTACAGAGTGAAGTGAAATAAGAATGGCTCGATTAGAAACTATTGTAAAATAACTTTTAAAAAGTCAAGTGGCAGCCGCTGTGAGCAATTTTCCAAATACTGAATAGTCTTAAGATGTTTCATTAACCTGATCATATAAAAAAAAAGCAATTTTATCACGTCACATCAGATTCTCTATATAATCCACTCTGCTGAATCTATACAAGTTACTGTCGCCACCCCTTTAGATGACAATAATAACATCTTTGTAAAGATAATTTTGTGGTTAAGTGATGATCTTTGAGGAATGACAGCAGCAAGTCACACATCTGTATTTTTAGTAGCACACAACGATTGGATGACCAAAATAACAAAAACCACAAGGATTTTTCTCTTGTACAAACGGTCAACAACACTGCCTCGGTCCAGCTTTAACAAAGCACCAGCAAAAATCCACTAAGGATTGCTATGGTAACCATATGACTGCCATATGGTTATGATAGTACAATGAAAATAGCAGCAACAATAATGACATTAACCCTCTACAGTATAGCAGCGATCTCAAAATATTTCTACAATAAACTCTGCAAAGGCCCTTGACATGATGTGCAATGTTAGTCAGCGCATTAACCTTTCATACAGCGACTACAGAAAGAAAAGAAAATCCCTCAAACCTCCACACCTACATAAACGACCCACCATGTTGATGTTTAATGGCAGTGACAGCCCACATCCCTGTAAACGACTCTTCAGTAGAGACACTTTGTGGAACCACAGTTGATAAATCTGCAACTTGAGATTATTTTATTGATTCATCACTTAACTTTTTTTTTTCAATTAGTAAATTAATTCTTTAGTGTTGAAGAAAACAATTTTCCATAGTCCAGTGTTTGATCTCTGTCTGCAGTGACACATTTCCTTGATAAATGTCTTAAACAATTAAGCGATTACCAAATTCATTTTCACGTACTTTTCCTCTTGATTGTTTAATCATAATCAACATATCAATCCGGCACTGACTTGAGGTTGACGGCAACAACTTGGCCTGAGCACATGATCGATAGGCTGTTGTGACTGCTTTAATGAGGATTTAACCTATGTTGAATATCCCATAAAAATAACTGCTTATTTCTGTGCCTGAAAATGATATAACCGTTTGACCGGGAGACGCTCGGAGGAGTTCATATTCAGGATTGAAGAAGATGTAGGGCAGTAAATAGATCGTCTCCTGCAGAGAAAAGGCAGAGGAGCACTATTTTAAAACAAGACAAGAGAAGTCTGGTTGAGTACACCATTGATTGTCTCTGGCTGCGAGAAGAACAAGGAGCTGAGAGAGAAGGAAGGAAAACAGATGATACCACTGCTGGCTTGTGGAAGCTTGGACAGCCTTTTATAGATGCTCTCTCTATCTCTCTCTCTCTCTCTTTCTCTCTCTGGGTGTCTTTTTTTTTCAAATGTTCCCTCCGTTTCTCTTCTGTTTTTTCGCAGTGTATGTCGACTGAGCAGTGGCAGATAAGGCAGACAGCCGGGGCCCCATGCTGACTGGCCCGACTGGCTGTGGGGAGCACAGAGGCAATCAATGAGTGCTCACAATAGAGTGCCAGCATTCAGATAGCTAACAGCTCCCCGAGGCCATGGTAGAGGAGGTGGGGGAGAAGGGGGTGGGAGGGGTGGGGGGGTGGTGGTGCTACAAGGAAGGGGAAGAGAGACAGAGAGAGAGAGAGGAGAGAAAAGTCAGGGGAAGGTGGAGGAAGGTGGGTGAAGTGATTTTGTGCTTTAACACACGGGTGTCATAGGTTGTTTCCACGTCACTGGTAGGAATAAAGAACACGTTACGAGGCATCAAAGCACATATTCCCTCCGTGGTTGTTTATGCTCAGCAAACCATGTGTAACTTGAGGTCAAGAACTCTTGACTGCATCTGAAGCAGGACTCTCCAGTTATGAGATGTGAAGTGTGGAGTGGTGCTCTGATGCTCCGGGTGATGGCTGTAGTGATAGCGCTATTTTTAGCCGGCTTCTTCTTGCCCTCATTGTGGCATGGTTTGCGTGTTTGTATGTGTGCATATGTGTGAGCCTTGTTGTTTTTTATTATTATTATTATGCAATGCAGTAGCTGACCTTGGGAAGAGCATGTACCAGGGGGATAGGGAGAGAGCTGAGTAAATATGTGACCACTTCAACCTCTGTGTCATCCTTGACTGCACAATAGCTACCTCACTAGTCACAGAGCAGCTCTCACGAGGACGCAGCATTATTAATTCATCTTATTCACTTCCGTAGGATGCCATCTCATTGTGTTGCATTGATACCTGGTGCAAGGTTTGGTATCATTTCAAATATAGTCAATATCCTCTCTTTAAGTTGGTTAAAACCAGCTTTCTGTATCAACCTTTGCATTGTAACAAGGAGCTCAAGACTGGAGTTAAAAAGGAAAAACAGGCTGGCAGACAAGCCACCTAAGCTAGTGCCTATTTCTCAGGATGACATTAATATAATAGTGCTGGTGCCCAAAACAACTTTGTATTGATTCGCATAACCTTTTAAGCCAATCGATGGCTGCACTCTAACTCAGAACGCTTTGGCATGGGCATGTTTTCAAGCAAGGATTTGTTGCAGTGTTGCATGTTAAATATTGTGTCTCTTGGAGTCATTTCTGCTGATGTGTGTGTTAAATTCATCTTCATTCACCCTTTTTTTTCATCTCTTGCTCATTCATATAACATGTGAAAAACAAGCCATCAATCTCCTCTGTGATTTATCTTATGAGCGTTCTTCCAAAAGTTTTGAGTTTCTAGAGAAATACTTTGTTATGACATCTGTTGTAATATGCTTTCATCCTTGCCATGGTGACTCATGCTTCCCTGCTTTTCAATAGCCCTATTGCTTCCCAACCTGCTGGTCATGGTGACTCATCCTTAAACACATTCTTGAGATCCATTTGGTATTTGCTGATCCTGGAGGGAGTTCATGAGAAGCCTGAATGGCCAAAAAGACACTGGGATTGATTGTAATCATGCGGCAAACTCGCTGCACTTTCTGCTCAAGTGTGGCTGCAGGTGTCAAGGCAACCAGATTTCTTTTTTTATTTGTAGTTACACAGGGTTCAGCCTTTCATGTGTACCTGCAAAAACATTTTCAGTGCACATGGAAACCTTGGCTGCACCGAACATGACGTGGTAAATGCCACCACTTAGTTGTTGTTGCTTGTGCTGAAGTACTTGGTTCCTTTTGTTAAACTATAGTGGATGGAAGAGCATTTGTGGAGTTTAAAGTGTCCTGTTTTCCCCCCAAAATTGAGTCTTTAGTCTTTCAGTCAATCAGAGAAACAGTTGTGCAGTGTTGCTGGAGAGATGTTGAGAGATTTTCAGATAGCCATTTCACTGCTTTTCACAGTTTAGTCCCTCTGATCCAGTTGACCAAACTCACATGAAAAAATCTTAATCATGTTCCGCACTGCAGGTTTAAACGAAGATGTACAATAAATGATTATGTTCCTACTTCCACCATGGTTTCTATATGATTGTCTGGAATCTGCGGCATCTCAAATTAACCTTATCAAATATGCTACAGTACTAAACTTGTGGATTTGAAACATATGGCACACGTAGTAGATAAATCATGTGGATAAACGCAATGCATTTTTTTCCCTCAGGAAATACAGAGCATTACGTGATATTAGCTAACGTATTTCGTGTGGATATTGAGGAATTTAAGGGGACTAGAAGGGGTTCGTTACAGCAGCACTGCAAGGGAACGCTAACAATGTCTACTTAGCATCTTAACAACAGAAACACAGCCTGTAGCCTGCTTAAGAGCTTTAGCCATCCCAAATCTCTGCGATTATATACATTAACAACAGCTAATCAGGTTATACAACCTACAACTCTCCACTTCTCCAAAGCCCTCGGTGGCTGAGATCACAACCTCTCGTGTGTCTCTGGAGGGCAAGTGTTTTGTGCCTCAGAGTTCAGGACGGAGCTTGGAGCCGCAGAGCAGCAGGAGGAGGTATTGAATCTCCTCCAGAAAAAATAAATAACGCCCTTGTCTGCAAGTGACCGGTGCTCACTCCCAGACTTTCAAGGCGGCTCGAGTTACTGTGGCCCCTGACAGGAGCAGACAGGTTGTGTCTGAGAGAAATACCTTCCCACAGATGACATCATCGTGCGGGAGAGCGAGGCACTAAAAGTGAGCCAGGAACGGCTCCGCCACAAAGGCTCAATACTCAATCAAAACCTAAGATCACGTCCTGATCTTTTTTCCTCCCAACAAGTTTTACTGCATGATGTTATCTGCGAGAACATTCTGTCTTTCTCTCAGAAGGTTTGGCTGCATCTCTGACTTGATCCGGACGCCGATTAGACTGTTATGTGTCCACGAAGAGGAGAACTTCAATCTTGAGTTATTAGTATTCGAGAGGCATGACAACATGACCTTAATTCCCCAGGGTGGCAATGCTCAGAGGGTACACTCCTCCTTTTAATATGTGCTCGCCTCGCATACACACAGTCTCTTAAGAGGAAGAAATAGTGCGATCTAACAAGGCGGCATCAGAGATGAGTCTATTGTGTGGGTTGAAATTAGCTCCCACCACCCTGTTCCCAATGAGGGTGGTCTCCCCTGGGCGCTGTGGATGACATTAAAGGGATTTGTCCGTGAAGATCTGACTCTATTACCACAGATAATGCTCCACTAGACAGCCACAGAGATCAGAGAGGGAAAAAAAAGCGTGTTGCTCACAACTTGTAATCATGTGTATCACAATTATCTAAAATGGCCTCATCTATTCATCTACTTCAACATCGCTGGATCTAGAGACCCATGGCGGTTTAACTGAGAGCAGAAACGTGTGAGAATTTAATTTTGAATCTCTACACTGGACTGACAGTGACGTGTCCTCTGTTGATAGATGGATTTGGTGATTAAAAGAAAAAAAAAGCCCAAATATTTTAACCCAAAGAAAACAATGTGATACCACAGAGGACAGCACCACCTGCTGGTTGAGACTGGGTACTGGTGTGTGTGTGTGTGTGTGTGTGTGTGTCGGTGGGTGGGTGGGGGTGGTTGAGAGTGTTGGGGGCGGGGGGGTCACATACAGATGTGATCACTGAACGCGATGAGATGAGATATGGGAGCCAGGGACGCACATGACAAGTAGATCCAGATGCTGCTCAACACCGTCTCACTCACAGTTACTGTAGACGCGCTGTGAGTGAATGAGTAACCAGAGTGACAGAGCCCAAAGGCTGTAGATGGCTGTGGCTTGCAATGAAAGAGTTGTCAAGGAAGAAAAAAAAATACAGACAGTGCAACAAGATCCCCTAACAGCCCAATGGAGATGGTCTAACAAAGCAGGAGGGTGTCCAGATCAGAATCTTCACAGACAAACATGTGTTGAAAACATTCCCAGATTCATTCATGATCTCCATGCTCTCATTCAGCCTCGGACACCCCTCTGTGATATGATGCAACGGTGCAACGAGCCAGCTTTAGCTGCGCAAACATCTCAGTGAGAATGGACTCTGGACCTCGACGATCAGCAAGCTGTAAAACCTCCCAACCACCACCACCACCCACCCACATGTTGCCACATTTGGGACAAACACAGCGTGACTCATCCCGGCGCAGGAAAGGATCCACCCATCAAGTCTCACGGTATCTTTATACCCTGTGCACAGCACCTGACCCGCGGCTCGGCTCACCGCTGCTCCCCTCGTCCTCGTATCCAAATGCTGTTTGGAATGCGTTGCCGGGCAACGGTCTCCGTAAACACAGCACCTGGCAACTCTGACAGGAAACCTCCACAGCTCTGTGGAAAATTAGATGCCATTACTGAGTGCACACCCATTTGTTCAGATAACTCGATATCTGTGAGTGAGCTCTTTCTCTGTCACTCTCCGTTCTTTTGTTTCTACTGTAAAACAATACCTGCTTTGTAATTGTGTATATTTTCTACAAGTGCTGTGATTTTCCAACCAATCAACGATCTGCTCTCTACGTGTTGGTTCATGAACTCCCAACATCAGCTCCCATTCCTCCTCATTACTATAAGCAGCCTCTCACCAATTAACTCCCTCTCTTATTTGCATTGCAAAGGTGGCCAAGAAAGTGCCATTACTGGTCCTGGACGCTGTTTACTCTGTCCCATCAATTTCCTGCTATTGTTGGCAGTTGAGCTGAAGCCCCAGTATTGATCCCTCACCCTGGGAGAAGATAAGGTGGGGAATCGAGATGGATTCCATATCTATTATCTAATGGAATTCCTCCTCCCAGAAAGGGCTATGGATTTTCTGCCATTGAAGCTGTGAAAATGTGTGTCTATGTGGGCCTTGCTCTGTGTTGTGTGTGTGTGCGTGCAAGTGTCCTCTCTCCAAGCACAGAGTGACGCTTTCGTAGGATGGATTAATGCGGTAAACAGAATATGGTAGAAAGTGGCACTGAGGCTTTACGGACTGTTGAAGCATTCAGGGAAATGCACTCTCTATGAATGTGTATTGACCTGCTGCTCTCCAAATGGCCCTCTTAGAGAAGTGCACATACATAGGCTCTCATGTGTGGAGTATTGCATCAAATACTGACACACAAAGTGGTGCTGTGATGGCGGCTTTCTTTAGACTGCAGCCTGTATATCAGAGAGATACAGCTCTCTCATGCCGCAGCTCTCTATATATGCTTTATAACCTGTATGCTACAGGTTTATTAATGGTTAATAAATCATTTACTACACTATATTGATCAGTTGTGTGCCATAATGGGAGCAACATCTGTACTGTCCTGTCAAGACAAAAATGGCTGATCAATCATAATGAATTGATTAATTCAAGGTTTTCACTTTCTATAGCCAAACAACAAAAAAGTGGCATCTTCAATTACATGTATTGATAAGCCATTGATGATGGTTGTTATTTAAAACTGCATTAACTGATTTTTTTTTTTTGCTACTTTAGGGTACTGACAAACTGCAAACACGACATTATCAACTAAGCTTGCAAAATTAATCGCAATGTGATCAAATTAGCAAAATGGCCAAGTGCAATATCCAGCAGGAGCTGCAATTTGTGTCACAGCATCATTGTGCATTTTCAGCACCATAAGTGTTGTGTTGCTATAGAGAAGCCCTGGTCAACTAATCATATTCTCAAGATGTAAGGGGAGTAGGGACATGTTTGTTTGGTACAAGACTCAACAAAAATCACATCATCAGTTTTATATTTTTCAAGTGAAGTGAAAATGAAAAGCAAAAATGACATGGCCGACCATCCATTACAACTGAAATTGCAATTGCTATATCTGCCCATATGCAATGATGGGTTTTTTTTTGCATATGGTTGCAACCTTAGCATTAACCTTTCAGTTTATAGAGATGCATTGTGGTCCAAACCAAATTTCTAGTCCCCTTTTAGCTTTGTTTTGGTCTCCTCCAACTCCTGAGGGAAATATCTGGCTCTAAATAGTGCCATCATCTACAAGGGAGTGAACCATGTTTCAAAGAAAATAGAAACAAGTTGAATTACAAAGATGTTTCTGTGTAGGTGTAGCATCCTTTCTTTCTTTGTTTCTTGCTTTCTTTTGTTCCTACATCCTGCATGCCACCTTATCAGAGCATCAGATAAGCTGTGCAGATCATCCCCTTCCTTAATCACAAACAGGCACAGGCTGACCCTGCACAGATAGCAGCTCTTATTTTCATTTTCTAATATCCCACAAAACATTAAGAAGAATTTCATCCACCCCCCCAACGACCCCCCTCTTCCCATAAACAGTGAGTGCACAGGCGAGGTGGGAGATGCTGGGACCATAACATTTCTGCATCCCATTATGATTTGATTACCCTCAAAAAAAGAAAGAAAATTGACTCACGGTGGCAAAAATGTGTTTGGAACGCATCGGAAATTATGAAGAATGAACAACCTATCACGGTGATAGCCGCGTTTCTAGTAGCTCTGTGGCTCTCAGAATACACACAACAATTTTACACAGAGCTTAAATCAATGTGCGACGCAGCAGAATGCAGGTGGGTCTGTTGGCCTGCTCTGGGATGACACGTCCCTGTGTAATAAAACGGTGGCACAGTTGCATATAGGGAGAATACTGTCATTCAGAGCAACTGCTTATAGGACAGTGCCTGTTTACTACAAACAGGGGACGGAGCTGGAGGGTTTAATGTGTAAAGCCAATGGATGAGGACTGAAAACCTGCTTTGTATATGAATAGCATTTGTGTGGCTGGTTACAGCAGCTGGATATTAACCACAATTTACCCTCCCCTAGATTCAATTGTACTGAATGGACTCTGGTACACACCCCACGTGCACAAATACACAACCCTCTGCATCGCAGGCTTAAACCAGGAGACAGAAGTCAGTCCTGTAATGGGGAAGGTGATAGCCTTAGTGGGTAAATGAATGTCAGTAGCAATTAGAGGCCCGCGTAATAGCATCTAACAGAGAGGCCACGGCGCAGTCGGGTCAGGAGTTTACCATGTATCACCAGGATTACATCCACACAGAGCAGACACTTCCAGCCAAGGACGTCTCGAGGGCGGGGAGACAACAGGACAAGCAGGCAGGCAGGGTCTACACACACAATATGAAACCAGCAGTCTCGCAAAGAGCAGGCGATTAATGTGCATAAGGCTGTGGCAAACAGCGTGATACCAAAGCTACCACAGATGGGTAATTCCCTGAAGGTAAATGAGATAGCTTGTTGTCCTTCCTCTAGCTGTTGTACTTGACTGTATGCAGCGAGACCTCAGCGGGTTAAGATATTGAGCTTATGAGTGTAAACATTGTGCAGGGATGAGACAGTAGGTCACAATAAACAGAGAAATGAATCCAAATAGTCAAAGTGGCCTCTGGGGAAACACACTCACACACACACACATACACACTCCTACACACACTTAGACTTAAGATACAGTAGCCTTTGTGTCAAGCAACCTACAGGAAGTACAATAACTCATGTGTGCTGAAGCTGCTCATGGCACAAGACAACTCACATCTGGGATCACAGGCAGGATCTTCTCAGTGGTAAGATTCAGCTTAAGATTCTAGAAAAAGAATAATAAAAAAAAAGTTCAACATGTCAATGCACTCATATTTGTTTTAAACAAGTAAAAAATACATCTCTGAGAGAGCTAAGACAATGCAGATTGCTACACTAAGGCAAGCTTAATGTTGAGGTTGAAATCATTATACCTAATTATAAGGTGCTGACACTCATGTCTGGAGTTTGTTAAATAAAACTCCCTACCGGACACAGAGAAATACACTCTTAGAAATAAAAGTGCTAACTAGAACCATATACTGTAAGGTTCTTCCACTTGTCTTCAGAGGATAACCCTTTATTGTTCCTTAGTTTTACCAAGAAGCCTTTTTTTAAGCCTCTTCAGAAGCAAATGGTTCTGGCTAGAACCTCAGTCCTTCTAGAAGAACCCTTTTGGAACCCTTATTTCTAAGAGTGTAGACAGAAATGACCAATTACTGTAAAATGTAGTTTTTGCAGCATTCAATGTCCCCATGGAAAGAAAGAAAGAAAGAAAGAAAGAAAGAAAGAAAGAAAGAAAGAAAGAAAGAAAGAAAGAAAGAAAGAAAGAAAAGGTCTTTTGCTGCATATTCAGAGGTTTTCCCATGAGTCTGACACACTGGGCTAATCTCATCCCACGCTGACACTGTGTCTACCAGCAGAGAGAGGGTTCAGGGATAGAGAAAGGGAGAGGGAATGAGGTAGGGGGGGGAGAATGATGGGAGGTGTATAAAGAGGGAGGAGGTGGTGGGAGTGACGGGAAGGAGGCAGGCAGGAGATGGATGGAGGCACGGAGAGAAAGAGGAAGGTTGTTAGAAACCGGCAGCTGATGACTGAGTGGAGCGACTGCACAGAGGTGAAACCACATAGAAGATACAGGAGGTTTCTGGTGGAGGTTGAGATCACACATTAATGATTTCCATCTCAACAAGTTTCTCCTTATAATTCAAAATGGAAAACAGCACTGAAACGATATACCACAATATGCATTCCAGATGATCAGACAACCCTGTAAAAATGTAAACCTGTGGTGCTTTAATTCTGCATTTCCTATTATTCCTCCCAGCCAGATGCTTTGTGTGGTTGAAGATGGCATCAATTTTAATTAGATATAATTATCCCTCTCTCTGTGACTTCCAGACCTCAGAGCTTCATAGTGTATTCTCCAAACACATCACACAGCGCCCTCTGTTGGCTGTTGCCGAGCTTGTCCTTTCTCTGAGTCAATGGCCCATATGGAGAGTGGAGAGGTTCCAGTTTTGACGCCATTAACTTTAATATATCTGTCCCCTGGTGCAAAGTGTCTGAACACACTCTGTACTCTGGCGCCAAGCTGGATAGTTTGTCACCTCTCTGAGCATTTAAAGCTGACTGTGGCTATGGAGGAGGAGCAGGTTGTGCGCTCCAAGTGTAACAAAATGGTATCGAGCTCCAAGAGCCAGCAGCACAGACTAACACACTGTATCCTCGGAGAACAACCAACCATATGCCAGAAGGAGGCTTTATTAGTGTAAACATGTGATCGGACTGCGATTTGAGACTTTTAATCTCCCTTCTGTCACATGTAAACCTGTTCCCATTCATGTTTTTACTACAGTAGCACACTGGCAAAAAAATATTGTGGATTCATGCCCTAACCATGCAACATGCTACACACTGAATTGTGTGATTTGACTGATAATGAGGTTCACGTGTAGGATCTTATCTCATTCTTATAATCCATTGGCATTATAGCTCCCGAAGGTCTAGCTCTCCTCACACAACCAAGCATGTAGCAGACAATAAAAGTATATTTGAGAACAAGCAGCACGGGGGAACTCTTTGGCATTTGCAGCGTGCCAGTGCGTATTGACTGATTGAAGCAGAACATGTCTTAAATGGCTTATATCAGAAATAGTTTCCCCGTCTCGTCTCCACTAATGTTAACTCAGTCATTTCCAACATGCTCACAGATGAAAACTATTTGCATCCTATAATAATCTCCTGTGTCCATGGCAACCGTGTTTCTTCTGGTACCGAGGAGCTCAGGTGCACACTGTTCCTCCACACATTCTGCAAACACGCACACACACACACATACATACATACACACACAAGCTAACGGCTCCCCTGACAACAGAGCACAGCTTGCATGGAGTGAATGAAATGAACACCAGAAACACCCAGCAAACTGTTACATCAACCCTTTCTGGCACAGTCCTCCCATCACATCTGCTTTTGTTATTGGCTCATAGGAGCTCTCCTTCTGTTGGGTTAGGGTTCGAGCGAAATCCGTCTCTCACGCTTCTTTTTTTGTTGTTGCTTTCCCTCATCCATCCATCCATCCATCCATTGTCCGCCGCATTATCCGAGTCCGGGTCGCGGGGGCAGCAGTCGGAGCAGGGATCCCCAGACTTCCCTCTCCCCGGACACTTCCTCCAGCTCTTCCGGGGGGACCCCAAGGCGTTCCCAGGCCAGCTTTCCCTCATCCTTAAGGGATAAATAAAGGAGTTGTGATGCTATGGACACGGATGGTGCCTATGACACAGAATATGTACTTAAAAAAGGACTAGAAGTCAAAATCCAATTTAACCATATTTGGCACAACAGCGGTTGCAGCACAGTTCGGATTACAGAGGATTTTAGGTCACTGTGGACACAGGGTGGTGAGTGACACTCCAAAGATTGATACTGTCTTAACTAAAAGGGTCTGCAGTACACAGAATACAGAATACATATTATAATGCTCCTCGTGTCTGTTTGCCAATACGACCTTGCCTGTCAAAGACTCCTAAGTGGCATAATTGCTTGTACAACCTTCAGGAGGTTGAGCATGCTTGTCCCCCATTAGATTCAAGCATTTCTGGGCAGCACATGGACAGTGCACATTAAGGGCGGTGTCTATTTCCCTGTTCTCCTCCACTCTGCCTTTAATCTCCCTTTCCAATCTCACCATCCCTCTCTCTTTTTATGAGAACTGTCACATTCATTCCCCTTGCTCTCCTGCCGCAAGTGAAGTCCCGGCCAGCCGCCAGTCTTTGCCTTGGGCTGTGCGATAGAAGAGCTTTCATTTATTAACGATTATATCACTAACACAAACCAGACCAGAGAGCTCTTTCTTTTTCTCTCTCTCGCTCTGCTGAAACACAGGAGCAGCGCTGGTCATCAGAAGCAACAGTGGAAGTCCCCACATCGCTGAGATCTGATGGCTTCAAATGAATTCTCTGATCAATGTGTCAGAGTAGAAGAAAGAGTTGTCACATTCAGGCGTCCATATCGTCAAAACTCACAAGTTAACCAGCACGCAGTGATCAGATGTGTTTCTTCTGCTGTTACCATGGTGCTCTGTACGGTCGTATTAACACCCAAACATATTTTCCTGTTGGTTTCTTTTAACAACAAAATCCCACTCTCCCATCATGTGGGTGTACGTGACCAGATTTAAAAAAAAACAAGTTTGACAGTTTTTATGTTGGACATCCATTACTAATGAGAGGTACTCTCAAATGTTGTAAGATGATATCTAAGTTTTTGAAAAAGGGGGGGGGGAGGCACTGCTTGGGTGTGGTCACTGTCAACATGGGAATCGAACCCACAACCTTAACATCAGGAGTCACACATCGTACAGACAGAGCTAATCAGATGGACACATGTTCGTCTCTGTCTGGACACTGGCATGAAGGAGCTGTCAACCTGTCTGTGTGCATTTGTGTGAGTGTGTGTGCAGAGTGAGAGGAGAGTCCCTAATCAAGACATGCAGCTGGACCGGTCAGTGGGTAATGCCATTGATTTTGGATTGGGAGGTTTGGGGGTTTGAGTCACATTCATGTGGCCATTTGCCCAGTGTGTTCCCTGGGTCAACAGATGAAGAGTTTATTATTGCTTAGGCCGATGGCTAGCTTGAGCTTCCTTGGGTTTGTTAAGGACCCGTCTAAAGCGGCAGCGACCAAGGGGACAGATGGGGAGCCTGCTGCCATCTCCCATCTCTGAAGGAAACAGCGACAGAGGGCTGAACATATCCAGCTATGTACAATGTCTAATGCCATTGACTTTGGGTTGGGAGGGTTGGGAGGCTTGGGTTTAAATCCTACACATTGCTACTATGTTGTACAAGCAAGAAGAAGAAGAAGATATTTATTGCAGCCACACCTTGCCCCGGTCTCCCAGAGCCGGAGACAGTGTGGCCTTGGGCTCGGCCGTACAATAGCTATTTCATAGCAGAGGTCAGTGCCTTGGAGTGTTAGCCCTGTGGCACTAATTAAGCAATAAATAAATATAAATATGAGGGTGTAAAGGTGAAGAATTCTCTATTAAGAAGACAGTCTGGCAGAGAATACAAAAAAAACTTCCTCTGGTTTCACCCAGCTCTAATTTTTCGATGTAGCTGCTATATCATCTATACGTATTTCACTTTGTCATACCCTCCAACATTAAAGATCTGTCAGGTACACAAACAGCAAGGGGGGGGACAAGCTAACTTGTACATCAACTGGGTGTGCTGATTGATTGACATGATGATGTCGCTTGTGACACTCAGTAATAAAAGCCTTTTGTCTTTCTTCACAGTCATTAGAGTGAGATTTTATTTAAAATGTCAGTCTTGCAGTGGTGTCCTTTGAAAACTAGAGCTAATTTTTTTACATTAAAGCCTAGAACTAATCAAAATGTGGGACATCATCTCAATATGCATGGAGTTGGACAAGGGATCAAAATGCTGTGCAGTCCCTCACAAAGCAGGACACCTGATTGCCTCAGGTGTATGAAGCTATTAAGCCAGAGAAGCAGCAGGTATAAGCTACAGGTTTGTATTTACCTCTTCTTGAGAGCATGACTTCTGAAGACGGATAACTCTCTCTCCTTCCCTACACAAAATGATAAAAAGAGTAAATATCAGATAAAATGCTGTCCTCTTTGTGTAGATGAACATGTACAGGCACAGGAAGCACATGCAAACTCCACACAGATTGAGCCAGTTACCTTCCTGCAGTGAGGTGACCTTACTAACCTCTGTACCACCGTGCTGCCTAATGATAAATCTAATGTGAAATCAGACCATTTTGAACTGAAGTTTCTTTATTATCCATATGTATTTGCTTTCACCCTTGCTATGAATACTTATTTCCAGACTATGGATGATGTTTTGTTTTGCTTGTTCTGCCTTTTGCAGAAATACCTTCAAACCATCCCCCCAAAAAATTCTAACTCAAAACATTTCATTGGACCTTTAAAGAAAACTACTGCTAAATGATGACAGAGTAAACATGTATTTAGTGTTTTGGCAGCCTGTGTGGTCACACCATTACATTACTAGGCAAAGGTGGAGCCAAAACAAAAGCATGTTGGTTTGCTGGCAGGCTGTCTGGTCTAATGGTTGCTCTGTTAGCCTGCAGTAATCCAGCCCAGCTCCCCTGTCTCAGCAGCCCTCCATCTGTCATTGGAAAGCTGCAGCGGTCCCCCAGGTGGGAGCGTTGTGTCAGCCTGGCAGGGTCATTACAGCAGGGCCTGGGAGTGCTGCTGCAGCCTGCTCCTCTGCAGTCCCTGCCCGGCTCTAACCCCTGCCAGGTAGCAAGATCTCACACAGACCTAATGTATTCACACTAATTAAACTGTGCCAGGCAGCGCGAGCGCCCAGCCGTTAAAATAGAAAGACCAACTGTTTGTATTACAGGATGGCAATGTCATATTCTTGCACCCAACACCACCTGGATCATCTGGATCTGAGAGAAACCACAGAGAGGCAATATCCTTTTAAACATCTACAAACATTTGCCCATTAAAATATTTTCCTAGAGATTTTTTTTTTTTTGCCTTAATTAATAAACACAGCAGGAAGCTGACAGGAAAAGAGGGGAGAGAGAGATGAGGGATGACACACAACAAAGGAAGCTAACTGTAATTTATCCAGTGGTGCTGGAGCCGCTGGGCCACCGGGACACCTTCCATAAAAATGTTCTGTGCTTACATGAATTTTGAACACAGAAAATATCAAAAAGGTAATTATGAGTTTAGAATTTACATGATATCTCATAATATTTATCTGCATTCATTAAAAAAAACCCAGGAATAATATTAAAGGTACAAATGTTCCTACTTCTGGTTTCACACTATGTCACTGATCAAAAAGCTAATCGATATAATAGGTAAAGTAACACAAGAGGAGGAGGATTTTTAGTCTACGATAAATGAGGGTAGGTCGGAGGGTAAAGGAGGACACACATAGCAGTTGCAAACATGTACAGTGGCAGTGAGACTGAGTGAGAGCTGTTTAATCCCAGTCAGGGCTGTGAGGAAGCTCATGATGGGTAATTGCAGGGGTGAGAGGAGGAGTGATGGAGAGGGCTGAGGGAAACAGTCTGTGCCTATGTATTTTTGTCTGGCAAAAGATGCCCTCTCTTGACTTATTTCACTGCCAGCACAAAATACAGACTCTTCGGGCTTCCAAACATCACATGAGACAAAGACTAAAGAGCAACAACCAGCTGCCCCAACATGACCCACTTAGTCAGATAGGATGCACTTCTTGGTGACAGCTAAAACAATCAGTGTGACTACGGATATCGAGAGCTGTTGTACGGCCAGGGGAAGCTGAATGCAGTGTTCCAATATGTTAGATTGTTTATTAGTGATCTCCTTCCAAAAGTGTTGTACGGGTGGAAAGGGCCAGATTGCACACAAACAAGTAATCATCTAAAGTGTGAGGGGGACAAAAGTGAGCAGGTGTTTGATTGTGAGAGATCCATTTGGGACAGATTCAAGTCCACAAGTTGGCAGCCAGCGTGATTGATTGATATTTCTCCCATTTTACGCTCTTGTTGTTGTTGTTAGGATCTTTCTGTGTTGTTGAGTGGGTTTAACTCGTAAAATTCATAATTTACTCTGTGGTTACGGATGCTTGGAGATTGTGTTGTTTTATACTGACATTTGATCTCACAGCTAATTTGAACCAGCACCTGTCAGAGAGCAGAGTTATTTCACATCACGCCAGAGTTATATAATACCTTTATTTAGTTTTTTTTTTTTTCATTTTATGTTAAGCATTGATTTAGTTTGTTGTTGTTTTTTAATCGGATTGCATAATCACCTTTTAGATAGCTAAATAAGTATTATTTTTAAATAATAATTCCTGAAATTTGAAGCCAAGATTAAATTGACAGTGAGTTTATGTGACTTAATGTAGTCTTACATTATAAATATATCCTACTTGAATGTGTTTTTCAGTGTGATTTATGATCTAATGCCAAAATGTATTTTTCTACATTATTTCAGTTTCATTACTTATCTTTCAGCTGGTTGTGGCATACAGCGTTTCTAGCTTTTGTTGACTTGTCTTTGTACACTGTCCCAGTGATGGTCTTACCACATATCTTGGCTGACCCACAAGCCCTTGCCTGCCAATTTGCATAAATCACAGTCTAGATCTGACAGTTACTAGGCAGCACAGGCGGGGAGATGCCCAGCCCCCGTGCAGAAACCAGGCCACCAACCCAAAGAACGGGAAGCCTGCCTGCCAGAGTGACAAATGTGTCCAGAGCCCGCTAACTGCCTCCTCTTGTGTGAATGGTGTGTGTGGGTACGCCCCTGTGTGACATGACAAATAAAGGGCCAAAAGGTGCTCCAGGGCTCAAAATAAAGGAACCTAACAAATAATATCTACAGTATTGTAATACAGTGAAATCAACCTGGTTCTCGAGTATATACATTGATGTTATCCACTGTTTCCTCAGCATCACTGTGACATCACAAACTGAGTCTGTCAGACAGTAGAGGATGAACTTGTGGCGCACACACACGACCAGCGTGAAGTGCTGTGAACCATTATAGACAGATCATTAAATACTGCCCAACCCACTGATCCCTCTGAGACATGGCAGAGACCCAAGGAAAGCTTGATACCTCTATTAATCTACCTGCAAATGTGCCTACTTGTCTTCCTAAAAACGGACTAAAATGAGAACGTAATTAGAAGGACGCCAATTAAACCTCAAACTGATGTGAATATGGAATATGTTTCAGTCTCCACGTCAATCGACACACGTCTGAAGTTTTTCACATGTCATCTTTTTCATTTCTTCAGTGGGGCAGAAGCTTGATGGGCATGAAGATCCCAAGCTTCATGCATGTGAAGCTTTATAATTTTACATTGCACTTTATTGCATGGTGTTTTGTTTTTATAGATACGCAAAGACTCAAATACTATTATTGTTCATTGGAGCATTATGATTATAAAAAGTGGCCTTTCCAACTGTCGCCACAATGATGGTAAGACACTTTTGTCTAAAATCATATTGGATACTAGGAGGAAAAAATTGATACAGCATAGAAGTAGACGGAAGTATTGACCGTTTATTATGTAGACTATATGTTTTTAACACTAGAACAGTACTTTTAATGACTGTGTTGGTCAGTCTGTCGGCTTGACAGGCCTAATTTAAGTTAAATACGTACATACATAGACTGAGAACTTTATCCTATTGGAGGATGGTGGTGACAAAGTTTTCCTTTCAGGACATAATTTGCAGTTGTGATAATAAATCGCTGGGTATCACAATATTCAAAATGTTTAAAATTGCATTAAAATTGGATTGTGACATTGTGACAATATTGTATCACTGGCCTTCTGGTGATCCCCACCCCTATCAGTAAAGTTCCTATAAGAGGCCTTGCCCAAATCACAAGATACAAAGATGCACAAAGCTTTGCAGACATGATCGTCCACATCCTTTTGGCCACATGGCTGCAGCAGGCAACAGGATGAAAATCATCCAACATGACACCTGAGTGGGTCAGTTCTAATCACCGACCGTGATTACAAACAATGATTTTACATTTTGCAGCACAACTTGGTTTGCGACAGCTCGATTGTCTTTAAAACAATAGACACAGATGACTCTCATCATGGTCAGTTTAGCTACAGTGTGTTAATGATACTTCTCTATGATACTCGAAATAAAAATGTCAGGTGGAGCTAAAGGACCATGCTGGCGAGTTTAATGAGTTTAATGAGTTTCTAAGTGCTTAAGTAGCCACATTCGGAGACACCACAGGGCTTGAGATGGGTCTCTCTCGTCTCTCTAATTAGATATGAGGAGAGGCTTACTGTACTGAGAGGCCAATCTAAAGTGACAGTCAGAAAACAACATGGCGGAGATTGAGGGGATGAAAGATGGAAGTCAACCGGAGCGTGACAGACCAGTCATTTCCCAGAGCACAGCACTGACACTCATATCTGCTTCTCTCAGAGAGCATTAGGACAAAAAAAAAAGAAGAAGCAAAAAAAAAAAAAAAACACTGTAAAAAGTGATTTGGTGCAGTTATTTTCACCACAAAGCCATGGATTATACATCAGCGGACACATCAGCTAAACTCTGTGATAATATGGGGAAAGAAGCAGTGACAGGAAGTCCTCCAGAAAAGGTCTTAATAAGTGCTACCGTGATTTTCCATCACGCTGCCTGAGCTGCACGAGATGCCTGTGGTCTTGTGTGATGCTGTGAAGTGTGCCCAGCACTGACATTGCAGCTGTTTACACATCCCCTACTGAGGACCACTCTCATTGCAACACCCAACCCCTGAGTTACATAATGCTACGTTATGTGCATGCGGGTCCAATGTGAGAAAACAAGAGGGAGGTGTGTGTGGGGGGTATCCACACACTGCTCAAGCTGTGTGCTCAGGCTGAATGATGATACAATTACACATACTCCACCTTTTTTTTTTTTTTTACTGTTGTTTTGGTTACGGATTAACATGCCAGACATGAACCATGCATACGCAAACACAGCTGTTCATCCTGCCTATTGGAGGAGCTCTGCCCCCCACCCATCACCATCACCATCACCATCACCACCTCCCTCATACACATTTGTACGGCTCTGCCAGAGAAAGTCTGTAATCGCCGTTGTTTCTGTGGATATGTTTCAATCAATCGACCTAAATAATATCTGGACTCGACGAAAAAGATATTCATCTCCTTCAGATGATGCGGTATATACCAATCAGGATTCAGATGGAAACGTTTAGTTGTGGTCTGACAAAAAAAAAAACCCGGCACTTCAAAAGCACTTTTGATGTTTCCCCTCTGTTTTTCCAGGCCACTCATGCATCAGTAGTTTTGTGAAAAACACAGACTCTGAGACAATATTAGAAACAATGCCTGCAGGCGGTTCTTTGAAGCTGAACGCCAGAGCCAGTCGGCCAGTCAGCCCATTGATAGCGTGCTACTCTCCCCACTAGTTTGTATGATGCTGGTCTTCAGCCAGGCTAGAGGGAATACAAAACAGCTTCTTCTACTTTTTTTTTCCTCCAACCTATGTCAGCACTGATGTTAAATCTTAATATTGCAGCGTGGGCTTCAACAGAGGCTAGTGAAAATCTCACTGTCATTTGCTCAACAGAGCATGTAACATTTGGCGTAAAAAGCAGCTCAAGTAGCTCATAATGCTCATCTCAAGTTAATGTAACCAAAGTCAGAGAGTATACTGGTGCCTTTAGCTTTCTCAAGTATTCAGTGAATATTCACAATGGCACGGGTTCACAGTCTCAAGATCTTGTTCTTTTCTACAACGCTCTAAAACACTGGGAATAAAAAAGCTGATCCATCCCAAGAAGCCTTGAGCAATAATACCATTTTGTGAGTAATGTCGCCCCTGGCAGTGAACATGAACTCCACCGTGGCAGTAGCGTGCTCACAATGTCATCTCTTTTCATTTTACTTAATCAGGTTTCACGTTAAGTCTTTGCATCAGATGTCTTAGATTGTGGGTTGAACCTCGCTGGGAATAAACATCACCGCTGGGACGCTAATCATAGCTGTTGCTCTTGGAATAGCTGTGCCAGCAGGCATGAAATCATGCATACGTTACGGCAGCCATTAGGGATTACCTAGGTGTTCTACTTCCCCTGCAAACACACACAGAGGGAAGTACTTAAGTAATCGTTCCTCTTGAAGTGAATGATGATGAGCTGTGTATTGATAGATATAAGACAGATAATGGCCTTCTGCTATCTTATATGAGTATGATGACGCAAAGCGAAAGCGTAAACTAAGTGTGTGGTACTCATTGTAGTAATACTTAAACACATGACCTTCAGTGGATTTGACTGACAGGTTTCAAGAGTGCCACAGCGACATATTATTCACAGAATAATTAAAACTCCAGGTGATTCTTGTGGCCATGTTTCCAGTCCTACATAGCATCATTAAACACAGATGCATCAGTATTTCCCTGTTAACTTTTCCTGGACTGCTTTCTTCCTGGTATCCATATGTCATTAGCACTTCTCACCATTCATCTCCTTCTCCTCTATCCTGGCTCTTTTTCATGCCAGTGCAGTTGACTGCACAACAGGGAGCAGCTTATATTCTGGGTTCCTCTTAATTATTAATGGGCTTCTCAACATGTAGTCTAATCCATCTACACAACTCGAAATACTGACACGGGGAGAAATCACTCTTTCTGAGGTGTAACTTTCCTTATGAGATTAGGAGCTGACCCAATTTCACCTGGTTTTACAGTAAATGTGAGGGAACATGGGGAGGACATCTGGAATTAGGCTGTTACACTGGCCAACTATTCAAATCAGAGGGGGGGAAAAAATCATTTAATATTTAGTGCATTTCCTTCAGGTTCATCCATTTCACATAAGGTTATGATGTAAAAAATTAAAATTTAAACTCACTACTTGGATGCACAGTGATCACTGTCGATTTCCATGGTCTGATGGACTCAAACGAAACGTATTTTGAGTCTTGAGCTTAAAGCACTTACTGGATGCTGAGGTTCATGAACACTGGCAGGAGGTTCGTGTTTACTAATATTAACTGGTTGCTCCCCCCACCCTTTTTTTTTTTACAGTGCAGACGTTCAATTTGTTGTACAGGTGTTTGATCACAAACCCATGTATTGGACAAATGGGTAACCCTTAAATTTACAGTCCGCTAATCACATGACAATGTCAAGAAATAGCCAAGAAATAACAAATAATTGCGTCATTATGTCGAGAATAGCCAAGAAATAATGATTGATTGTGTAGAAATAGCCCAGAATGATTGATTGTAACTGACAATTGCAAGGACTTGGTGGACCAAACTAATGGCCTTTCCCAAAAAATTCAAAGCATGAAAAGCATGTATAATCTTTTGCCTTTATGAAAAACATGACAATACTAAGAAATTGACGGTTATTTCCAGGCTTTTTCTTGACATTACTACGCAATTAATTGTTATTTCTTGACATTAGCACATAATTAGTGACCTGTAAATTAAAGGGTTACCGACAAATGCAAATGATGCTAGATGAAAAGTTCAAAACATCTAACATTGACATGGACCAAAGCCATGCCACTTCTGTCCCTTGA
The DNA here is from genome assembly GCF_905171665.1 of Trachurus trachurus. Taxonomy (NCBI): domain Eukaryota; kingdom Metazoa; phylum Chordata; class Actinopteri; order Carangiformes; family Carangidae; genus Trachurus; species Trachurus trachurus. Next base: position 15,539,280 of record NC_139906.1, read on the forward strand.
GTTGTGCTGTTGGTGTGGCATAAAACATGAAACGATGGATGTTCTGTGCACCACTATGTGTGCATTTGAAAAAACATATGAATTTTAAACTGGTGTGTTTTACGCATTAATTGCTGAGATACTGCTGTGATACTGGCTAAACTGCATTGTCCACAAGCACTCAACTGCCGCCCACGGTGTTGACTAGTGGCTTTAGTAGTGGACGAGTGCTTGTGCCGAGACAGTGGAGGACATACTGTGTTCTGATGGGGTCTCCAACACAGCCTCTGACAGAGGTAAGGTCAGAGCCTATTGATTTTTAACACTGCTCAATAAGACAGCAGGCTGCTCAGTGCAAAAGATACCACTATAGAGCCAGTGTAAAGAAACACGGCCTCAGCTCGGTTACACCGGCTGCTACATCCATTTCATGTAGGTGTACTGTAATGAAAAAGCAATACAAGGGGATCTCTATATGATTGGCTTTCCACCTGGATGCTTTCATCCATTCTATCTCTCAGATCAGCAATCACCTTGAAGAAGAAAGGCAGCAGGAATAAGGGAGGCTTCCATCATGGCATCATGCGCCACAGAAGAGCAGCCAGGGCTACGGCCTTTTGTGTGCTATACAGTATAGGTGGGAGGGAAAGTGGGGCACGGGGTCTTTAATGTGCAGGGTGGTATTATATATCCTTTTAATCATGCTCCCCCTCCCAGCAGCAGTTTAGGATGAGAGTGACAGAGAGCCAACACAAAGCTAATTCCGCCCCTGTCACATCCGATCGTCTCTTACCTCGCAAATGAGCTGCAGTAATGACACTCGCCTGATGGCCCATGCTCATGCACATTTGCAGGGGTAATGTTTGATAGAAATCAATCCGTGATAATATGGTGGATGTGAGCACTGAGGTGATTTTCCAGAGATGGGTTTTGTCTGGGCTCTGGGGATGTTTCATACGGCTTCCAAATCAGCTCGCAAGCCAAGCAATATTTTTAAGAGTTTTTAACCTATAACCCTTAAATGCACATTATAAAGATTATTGTGTATTTGCCTCATGTTGTTCAGCACTGCTTGCTACTAGAACAGGGCTGGTCTTTTATATTTTATATTTATATCATTACAAAACATGCAGTGTGGTAAGTACAGCCACTCTGAGCTGCAAAACACCGTACACACATACCGCATTATGTTTGAGTGAGCGAATACAAAAATATAAACTATTGTGCAAATGAACAGCAACAGATAACATAATACTCAATGCAATAGTTCATTCCATCAATTTCCTGCAGGAAACTGGTGGCCAGTACTAAAGATATACTATATGTTTAGAAGCAATAAAAAACAAAGATTTCTCTTAAGACTACCATGACTTAAATTATGTCTTAATTTCAGGAAAAAGGTTTCCCTGTGGCAAAGCAGTCTCTACATTATTTACTGCAGATAAATATTTAGTTCAATAGTCTCCTGTGCTGAATGAGTTTCTTGCCGTTTCAAAAAAAAGAAAACTCTGGACCGATCCAGACATGCCAAGACTATGGATTAATGCAAAAATGTAGCAGTGATGAGATAATCACTCAGACAGCAATAATAAGATATATTACATTTTAATTACTTGGGCAAGTGTTAAAAGACTTGTGAGTAAATTGAGAAACACAAACTTAAATAGGGAACATCAATTATTCCAACTACGACCTGATAATGATGATGACTAACTTGACTTTCTCATTCATTGCATATAGCTCCTGTATGTGGGGATATGTTAGGAGTCACTAACAACACCATGAATTATACATCTCTCCAGCGACAGAACATATTATGGGATCTGAGAGGCAATATGAGCAAATCTCCCTTTTTATTCATGCCAGTACTGTTTAATGAATCACTGGGAGATTGCTCTCACTGTTGCCATTAATCAGAGCTTCTCTGCTGCTGATTGAAGAGGGTAATATGAACAGGAATACCAATGAGTGGGGGAATGTGCACGGGTTGAAAAATGGCAGAATAACTCAGCCATATGGACAGCCAAGTGCCGTGTGAAGTCCAAACCTTGCCCTGTCCTCACAAGGCATAAGTCCATTTCAATTTTACTGTGTTTTCCGATGATATAGAGTGACTATAGCAGACCACTGCGTACCCACAAGAGACTGAGACAATTTGCTTTTAGACTGCTATTGGAAAACCATGTACCACAGTCATATTGGTACTTTGGAAGCTGCATGATGCGATGTTAAGTCCCAAACACAAATTTGTTTCATTGATTGAAGAAAACTGGACCAGGCTTGTGCTCGAGGGAGCATTTTGTTCATAAATTGAATCTATAAATTTGTCCATATGCAGTTAATGTCTCCAGAATAAAGATAATTTAGACACCATTTGGGTTTGTAAGACATAATTTCTCTTTTGATATTTTGTTTCTTTTTGCATCCCCACTGGATTCATAAAAATGTCATTCAAGCCTTTGCAATTAACTATAATTGACATATGGGCCAAGATATTGAAAGGAGTATTTTCATAAAATGCATTTATTTGCTTTCTTGCCATCAGTCTAATAAATGTGAAGTCAAAGCCAGTGCTACAGTATGACTATTAGCTTAGCTTAGCATAAAGACTGGTAACCAAGAGAGAATTGGCCGGTTTGCACCCATTCAACCACAACTTTTTGTTTTATAGCTTTCACTAAACTAAGCTAAAAGTTCAGTTTCACATGCTTTCAGTTTTTGAGGTAGGGGCTAGGCTATGTGTTGCTTAGTGAGTCTGGTAAATGTAAGATTACAGCCAGAAGGTGGTTAGCTGAGGTCAGTTTAGCACAAAGGCTGGAGAAAAGGGGAAGCTAACCTGTTTCCAAAGGAAACAAAATCTAGTCTACCACCTCTAAAGTTTATAGTCCATAAAAGGCATTTCTTTTTTTGCTTAAAGCAGAAGTAAGCAGAATGTTTGTGTTAATATAAGTCTTAAATAGTTATATCTTCCGACAGCAATCACTTATATAGAGTGTTTGGTCCGAAACACGGGTCTGTCAGTCACTCTGCTCTGCTGTAAGCCGAGGAGAAAACTTTCCTTGTATCCTACAACCTTTATCCAATGAGGAGAGAGAACGGCATAAAAGGGCGGTCCTCTCTGTGTGTGCAGCCAAGGGATGCGCATGAATGTGGTAACGCAGGGACGAGGGTGGGGGCTGCTAACTCCATCGGCTGACAAGAAGTTAGCCAAAACGACCGGATCGCTTACTTCTGCTTTAATCCATGCAAAATCCAAATGTACAAACATCACAGTGGCCGTCTGTTAGCTGTAGCCTCCTAGCTTACAGGCTTGAATGAGGATGTTTCTGTAAAAATTAGGTGAATTTCAAGTTCCATTTCCCAATGGTAAAACAGCAAGGGTTTGCATCAGTTAGTTATTTTGTTCGCATAGATACAGCACAACAAAACTGGTCAATTGATTTTACACAGGCTGTGAGTACAAAGGTATAAATGACTCAGATTTACCAGCAGCATCATAAACCATAAGCAGTCAAACCGTGGTGATTCAGTCCTTAGGTCCTTACCTCCAAAGCCTTGTCCTGTCCCACAGTCTGTCTCCAGTCAGTCTTCCTTAGTTCAAACAAACAAAACAAAACAGAAAAAAATCCAAAGGTGTTAAAAAATATTCCATGTTGATACTTGTGAAGTTCATTGCTTTTAAGTTCTTAAAACGTACCCCCCCCCCCCATCTGGGTTCACTCTGGTTCACTGCCAGGTTATCAGCTACTTCATACAGTCTATGCTCCTAACCAATGAACAAACCAGCTAACCTTGTCTCTGCCGAGGAGCAAAAAAAAGAGACAAGCCTGATTGGATAACTCAATTTTGATGGTTTTAGCTTTTTATAATGCAGTCTATGGGTTTTAGCCATGGACTGTAAAAGGTAGCCAGCCTGTTTCTGAAGATGCTATAGCTAGCAGTGACGTGCGGTGACCTTACAACCGAAGCAACAATAATGTTAACTGTACTCAACAAGCTATTATTACATTAGAAAGTACGTAAAACCTGCTAACTGTTGGTCTCCTGTCAGGAAAAAGCTGCCGTTTATTCCTCAAATGAAGCCCATGAAGTTGTGGAGCGTCTCCGGTACAGTTATCCATCACTGCAGTTGAGCCGCTAAACTGCTGGACGCAAAAACCGAGGGGGCCGTGTGTTTCCAATTCACGAAAGCAACGTGAACGTACGTGCCACTCACACTTAGTAGAGTTACCATAGGAGAGTTACGCAATGAGGCAGCGTAGCATCTGCCTCCCTTGGCGTACATGTAAGTCTATGGGGGGAACAAATCAGCCCCCCTGTAATGCTCTCAGCAGGCACGCCGATTTTTCCCAGTGGCCACCCGTGGTACTGCAACAAAAAATCCCATGCGGCCCAAAAAGGATTTTTCCCATAGACCGCAATAGTAAAAGAGATTGAAGCCTGTAAAACTGTTCACAGGACACCTCCAGCTGTAACCTCCGTTAATTACTAATCTTTGTATTCTACATTTTTAAGTCATGGACTTTTTATCCATCAAAATACAACGAGACGGCGAGTGGCTTCTACGGGTGCTGCCTGGCCGGAGGTAAACTCAGTTGAGTCGCGTTTATTAGACTATGAAAATCACCAAATGCTGACACATTTAAACCTGTAAAGTTATCTGGAAAAATTAAATTTAAAAAAATTAAACCATAGATCAGAGCGATTGATATAACAATCAAGTGCCTAGAGGAGGCACTGCCTCCCCTGACTGCACGTCCTTAGTAGTCTCAAAACAAAAGCAACAGTAGATGCTTATTATAATAAACTCTAATTTATATAGCACCTTTAAAAAAAAAACCAAGGTCGCTTGAACAGAAGAGGGAGAGTGCCCAGGTTAACTGCAAGATCCTTGTAGGCCTACACCTGCAGGACTGGCCAGGTCCACCCAGGTGGAAGAACACCACCCACAAGCCTACAAGAAACACCCACAAAGACAGACAAAGAGAAAGCAGAGAGGCAACACAGATAAACAGCAGGCCCTACTGGCAGGAGGCCGTCACAGCTATATCTTTTTGATTAGTAGTTAACTTAGCACAAGTGGAGAAAAACAGCTCTATCCAAAAGAATCAAAATCTCCTAGGGTAATAGCCTACTTACTGAATAGCATATTGTTTATTAAATCTATTTTTTAAATTGTAAAAACCATTATGGTTTGGTTATGTCTTGGATTATTTACTATATTTGGGACACCTTTGGGCAGTCAGCCTAAAATCAATGAGTAAAAGGAGCCAGTCACTTTTAATATTAACATGTCATGAAGACTTCAAATGTATCTGTGTGATATTACAACTGGAGTAATATTGTATTTTATAGCATTTTGCTATGATTAAATTAAATTAGCGATAATAATGTATCATGATGGATTGTCTGGAAAATGGTGTGCATGGGAATAGACCTACGGTATTTTCTTATCACCAACCTGATATGACTATCAAGCATAGTGTTCAAACCAAAGGACACAATGATGCAGATGCAAATGATTCCTTATTGACTGCACACACAAACACACAGCTCCTATAGTCTGGAGAGTACAGCACGGTTATCAGACAGAGCACTCCATCATACTGTCACTCACAAGGCACAGATCATCCTGCTGCCCGTACTCATTACCGCACCCTCCCGTTTCTCCCTCTCCTTTGCCTCCCCCCTCGGCCAAACCTTCTTCTTTCACTCTCTTTCTCTCTTCCCCCTGCTCCCCAGTCGATCTTTCCGTGCCAACAGAAACGAACAGAATTCCTCAGGACGTAGGTGGCTTGGTGGGGAGGCAGGTGGGCTGACATGCTTTTACACCAGCCTGATGTCCTCTGAGCCTCAGACAACATGTTCACAGTCTGCAAAAAGGGGCCACAGACTGGTTTCAATACACTTCACATGATTGAAACCGAGAAGTGATTTTTCACATGCACACACTGGTTTGAGTGCCAGAATTAGACAGCAGGTATCATTTTTTTCACCTCTCCCTGAACCCGTGAAACTGGATTGGGTGGAAAACACCATTGTTGCATTTTGGCGACTGTAATGCGTGTCCATGAGGGTTCTGTCTGTTTTGGGCAGATGTAGTTAACTGCAGGCTCCGCAGGTTTTTTCCCCTCTGCCACTTCCAAAGAGGGATAAATGACAAAACCATGTCGGGCTGGTGATGCAAAGAGGATAATTAGGATTCACGAAACACAGTTTGTCCTCAAAAGCAAATCACTTCCCCGGTGCTCAGGTGCTACCAAGGCACAGATCATTTTATATATCAGCACCTAGCAACTGGCAGATGGAGTGAACTTCGTGCAGGCTGCCAAAGCTGATAGGACACTGCAGGACTGCAAAATGAGCTGTGATGATTCCCCTGCTGAGGCCAACAAGAGAGACATACCTCATTAAAATGCATAGCATCCTCAAATGCACGGCCACACTTAACAGCTCCAAGTTGCCCCTTTGCAAAAAAATGTTCACAGTGCCACTGAAAACATACAGTTTGTATCTGATGAATGGAAAACAAACATGGACCAGCTTGGTGATTACAAACATAAATTTAGCAATGCATTGAACATACGAAACAAAATGTTGTTCTATGTGTAGATATGAATGACAATAAAGTATCAGAATCTGAAGAGAAATATAAACCATTAAGCTAAATCCGTATAATACTTAGTTCAGAGCTACACTGATACACATCAATGGACTGTACATACCTTATTATGATGGGGGGGAACAGCTGGACTGTTTTCTTTGGTCATTTATCTATCGCAGCTATTGATATTTACATGCACATGCTGGCAAAAACACAGTGATTCACCAGAAATTTTGTCCATTTTCTCTTTATAATACCAGAGCTCAACTCCATGCATGGAGAGAGACAGGCCATTAAAACTGCACCTGTTGTGAAGCATAAACATGTGTTCCTCATAACCATCTATCATAAACCTGACGGCAAAAACACCTTTGTTGTACAAACAGGCATGGGGCATATTCTCATTACAAAACTCCACCTGCCCTAAAGGCAAGCAGAGGTGAATGTAGTCCTTTATCTGGCTGTATTTGGTATGTATGGGGGTCCCTGGAGGCCCTTCACGCAGACTCCTGATGCTGAGACCGCAGATGCCGTGCAGTGCGCCTTGCAAACATACCAGCACGCATCGCATTTGCTTTGCAGCTCGACATCATACATCAATGTCTGAACATTGTCCGCTCGCTTATCTCACTCTCATCTCCTCTCAACCCTTTTGCTTATCGCCCATCACATCACCAGCCCATCTTTTTTTTTTCTGTCCTCCCCCTCAGTTTATTTCTTCCCGTTTCTCTCAATAATATCCCGTATATTGGATTACCCTGTTAACTTTCCTACTGATGTCATTTTTTGCTTTCCTGTTATAGCAAAAATACAGGAGCAGCATGAGGAGGAGGGGGAGCGATGTCATTCGCCCAACAACTGAAACAAAGGACGGGGCTAGAAGATAAGAAATGACAGGAAGAAAAATGAATGAGAGACACTGAGAACAGGGGCTGCAAGAAGAGAGGAGAGACAAAGACAGAGAGGCAGAGACTCCTGGGACGGACCGACAGGGCTGTGGAGAGAGGAGCTTAATTTCCCAACACCATCTGTTACCAGTCCCTGGGTTGAAAGCTCCACTTATGTCAAACCTCCCACAACCACACAGCAGTAGAGCACCAGAGCCGTGAGACACCCCCACTGCCTTTTCCTTGTCTGTCCCCTGCACCTTTTTATGCTTTGCAACAGTCACCCACCTGCCCACCCTCATCCTCCACAGTGTACACTACAACACACACTTTAGCTGAGATAGATTAATCTGTCTGATTTTTTCTGGGTCGTAGTGGGCTTAAGGTTCTGCTAAGGAAAATATAAAAGTGTATGCATATGGGGACCAACATCTTTAATGTCCCCATGCTTGGTAGGAAAAAGGATTTCCTTTTAAGATATTCACCTTTTACACCAGTTCACCATCCACTTAACCAATTAAGTCTTTGTGTTTTAAGTCCCATTTTATGTTGTATATTTGGACTTCAAATTATCTTGATAAACTGTCAGTGTTTAATCTTAGCCAGGTGGCATCGATTGAAGCAAAGACCACAGGGGATGCTGGGTATATATAGGACTTTCTACTGGGAAAGAAGAGCCCACGACTCAAAATGTGTCAATGGAAGTGCCTCCAAGCTACTGTTTTTCTTTTTTTTTCTGGTGGTGTAGTCACTGAGGTCTCTGGTGCGGAATCGCCTGGCCTATATTCAAGTTTGTAGAGGCAAGTAAAAAAGTCAATTGCAGGGTTGAAGACAATTATATATAATATGTATAAAATAGACCTTGAGTGCAGTCCCTCGCATGCTGCTGTTGCATTAAGTTGAGCAGCACTGTGGATTATGATCGTGGAGAGGGTGTTACCTTGAGGACAGTGAAGGTCATTGGAGGTTGAAAGTTATCATTTTTAACATTTCAGTGTATGAGTGCAAGTGCTCTTCTTGTTGCATGCAGCTATTATTCATAACTAGTATTAGCACAGTATTGTCCAATGACATCTTTGTTCTCCTCTTGACATTGTAGAAAAGACATTTCTCGTACCTAAGCTGGTTGGTGCCCCTGCATACACTACATGAGGAAATTTTGATATCCATAAAGGGCTGGGAGACATTGGGAGGCAGTCGTGAGGTGGGGGTAGTGGTGAGGGGGTTACCCTGAGGACAGACCATTCCCTGGCATTTTAATCACTCCATTTACACACTCTCTCAGGGTATTTCTATGCAAATTATCTGAAAAGGTCACACTGCAAAGAGGGATATCTATTCTGTTCCAAATGGTGTTTATAAACAGGGAAAAAGGCAAAAGTCCACACACAGGCAGGTTTATCTGCATACGAGTACAATTTAGTCACCAGGGACTTTGCTTCTAGGATTAATTAGTGGTGAATATACTTTATCCCAACAGGTAAATACCTTCAGTAAAGCTTCAGTGTATTTAACTGGTTTAATATTTTATTCAATGAAGGGGGTCCTCATGTGGCCATTTGTGTAACTACAGCTAGGTTTTTGATTCATTGCAAAACTAAACTGAAAGCATTTGCAAAATCAAACAGATCTGCTAGGGGGTAAAAAAAAAAAAAAAAAAAAAGCTTCTGATGAGTAACAAAAATTAAAATTAAGTACACAACAAAAAATGTGCCTCAAAGTTGCCAGCATGCTCGGGAGAATCTACAAAATTGTGAAATTGATTGAAATTCTTTTTTTTTTTTTTACAGCTTTCCTATCACTGAGTTTCTAAACTTTGAGAGTACCAAATCATTTTAGAAGTAGCACAACAATAAAAGGCTGAAAGGACCAGCTGTTTTGCAGTAATGTCATTGCAAAACAACAACAATTCCCATGTGTTCAGTATTGATCAAATCAAATTATGTAGTGAATATTGTGCAATGTGTACTGAAACACTCTGAAAATTCGATACAACATGGATGTGTGGACACAGCGTGGACTGGCATCATTCAGCAGTTCCTATAGAAAAGCACGTCACAAGCCTGGCTACAGTCTGCTTTAACACAAGTGGGTATTTATCTTTTCCAAAGACACTCAAAACATGTCCATCTAGGTCTATTCAGACGAGCTCAAATCAATCAAGTTGGTTGTTAAAATTCATATAAAGGACCAAACATTTTCAGATTTTTTCCAAATTTTATTTGATGACAATATACAAGAACATATTGAGCACGTAGACCATCCCTGGCTGTCCGGGCTCACTGTGGGGAGAGAGGAGAAAAATGAGTGCAAGAGCCAGCATCATGTGTACAACAAAACAAGGTGAGTACTGTAAAGTTAACAAGTGCACATTGACACTGCAAACGTTGACAAGTAGTATTTCAGTGGAGCAAAATACCCCAACACATAGTTAAAAACTTCATATGCAGTAGATAAAATCAAAAAACACACTTTTGACTTGCATAAGACAATTTAAGGGGAGACAAAATTTAAGTGAGAAATTCACACACTAACTGCCCCACTCACACTTTAAAAACCCCACTAAGATCCACATGCTAACACTCGAGATCTGCTTCTACTAACTAGCAATATGAAGCAACGTCAAAGCACTTGTCCATTAAGATGTAAGCAGTAAGGCAAAACCTCAGGGATATGACATTATTATAGCAGAGACAGAGGAAAAAAAGGGACTGGGAAAGATGGGAAACCTATTAAACAACATGGGAAAGAGGGAATCGCACTAGAGGAAAACTGCGGGGTAAAGAAGGGTGAGACATGCATGGCACAGCTCAGGTCTATCAGCTTTTGATGTGCAACACAATGGCACACCATGCTTGTTCTGCTTCTATACCTGCACACTGACACCTCATTTCTGCAAAAGAAATCCATGGGAAGCAAAAGAACAGGGGATGGAACAAAATAATGTTAACATGTTGAAAATTGAAACAGAAAAACAGAAAAGATCTCTGAATGGATTTTAGATGGCTTTGGTGTGTTAGACATGTCTGATCAGCATCAATATTTTTTACAAGCCAGCTGTGCTGTAGCTGTAACAGGTGCAATTTTCATATTAAAAACAGCCCAGCTGGACTTTTTTTATTCAGAGACCTATTCCAGGTGACTTCAGGCCAGTGGTTGCTGTCATAGAGGGTACAGGGGGAGGCAGGGTTTCATTAAAACATCTACAGCAGGAACATTTACTGATTAGTGCTGAATTTATGCTCTATTTTATTAGCTGCAGGATCACCTTACAGTGCTATTAGGTTTCCAAGATGGGATCTACAGCAATTTCCAATTTATACTTACAGTCATTAGTATTAAAAGAGGGATCAGCCAGGTCATATTTTATATTGGATGCATCACGTACATCCAAAAAGGGGAAAAAGCTTTGGCTCTTAGATGATGAGTGAGGGTGTAAGGGGAGTAATTAGCCATTATCTATCACTCCTGGATTATCTGCACACTGCAGTTAGTCTATGTGTAAACAAAATTTACCTTCTACAGTTCCCGAAGAAAAATTGATACGTTTGGAAAGATGACAAAGGAAATTAAAACAGTAAAATGTTGTGAAAAACAAAGATTAGCAGGGTAGGAAAAGAACAGGTGAGCAATGGAAATCAATAAAGAATCAAGTGTATTGATTGCAACATTGTCTACCATAACTCTTCTGTTTTTGCTTTGGTTAAGAAGGACAACTCCTACTTCCATATGGCAGATTATCAAAGGAATACTGATATCAAGTACTTGTGCAAGACTACAAATGTGGTCCGTGACTGTTTTGGCACAAAGCAGTGAAATTACCTTTTTGCCAGCAGCGCCCACACTGGCCTTCTTGATGCCTCGTACTTTCTTCATTCTGTTCTTGCGTTCCTTGCGCTGTTTCCTTGAGGTCTTCTTTTTCTCATACAGACCATGCTGAGGAACACAAATAAAAAAACATTGAATTAACCATGTCATACTCACAACATAATGATAACATTGGTTGCTCATTACCAGCACATTACGATCATACTGGCAGCCTGTTCAGACATATGTGACAATCATTCCTGTGTTGCATCAAGAGTATGTACTGCTCTACAAAGGTGCTCGACGTATTTGCTTTGATGGTCACAAAAATATCAGTGCAGTAGCCTGCTGATATTGAAGTTGAACAAAGCAGGCTACAAATCCACTGCTCCAGCTTTACCAAGTGCCTCTTGTAAACTACGGATAATCAACTGGCATTTCGACAGTACTTCTCATGCCTTCACACCTTTCTACTATACTTCTCATCCAACCTTTTACACCACATTAAGTGCTGCTTCCTGCTGCCACCTGCAAGCTACTTGATGTACATTAGAAATGGGACACACTCAGCAACTGACAATACTGAGGGGCACCAAGAGCCTCTACAACATAAGCAAAGACCACCCACTCAATACCACATTTGAGATCCAGAACGTAGACGTTGTAGCTGTTCACTGTTGTTAGATTTAGAATAACGGGTGGGAATAAAACCCAAATAACTTAAAGGGATAGTTCACCCTAGAATGATATTTCGCTCATTATCTACTCACCCTCATGTTGACTAAGGGCTGGAAGAATTATCAGAGTCCACCGTCCCTTCTCTGAGTTACAGGGGGTCTCGGCGTAGCAGTGAATTTCAATGCAACGGTTGCAAAGGGACACCAGAGTTCTTCGTAAAAAAACATCCAAATACCTCCATGATGCTCGTATGTAATGTCCGTCTTGTGCTGAAGCCCCAAATTGCGTAATTGTCCCGAAAAAAATTAAATAAGTCTATATTTTAAGCTTGTTTGTAGCGGAAGCTTCTCGAAGCTCCTCTTCCTGGTCCGTCCAAATATCGCGTGATTCGCAGTAACCGCACTGACGCCGGCGCAAATCACGCGATATTTGGACGGACCAGGAAGAGGAGCTGCGAGAAGCTTCCGCTACAAACAAGCTTAAAATATAGACTTATTTAATTTTTTTCGGGACAATTACGCAATTTGGGGCTTCAGCACAAGACGGACATTACATACGAGCATCATGGAGGTATTTGGATGTTTTTTTGTGTGTGTTTTTTTACGAAGAGCTCTGGTGTCCCTTTGCAACCGTTGCATTGAAATGCACTGCTACGCCGAGACCCCCTGTAACTCAGAGAAGGGACGGTGGACTCTGATAATTCTTCCAGCCCTTAGTCAACATGAGGGTGAGTAGATAATGAGCGAAATATCATTCTAGGGTGAACTATCCCTTTAACATGTTAAATTGTCAGCTATAAGAGGACATGCTCCAACACTCACTCTGGCCAGTCTGTGTTTGGGCTCATTCTTCTTGGCATAGTCGAGGGAATCGTACACCATGGCAAAGCCTGTTGTCTTGCCGCCACCGAACTGAGTCCTGAAGCCAAAGACGAACACGACATCAGGAGTGGTCTTGTACATCTTGGCAAGTTTCTCCCTGATTTCAGTCTTGGGGACTGTGGCCTTGCCGGGATGCAGGACATCGACGACCTGCAGAGAGGAAAAGACTTGTTTTAACAAGAAGGCCCAAGGATGTTAAAGACTGGACCAAATGTGGAGTTGGGATTGAAACCTTACCATTTGCTTCCTCTGAAGCAGCCGGTTCGTCATGAACTTGCGGGTCCTTACTGTCACTGTGTCATTCTGTAGAGGAGGAAGAGCACATGTCATCTCAAGATCAGCTTTTACAAAAACAAAAATTAAATCTACTTTAGTTCAGGTTTGAGCTTCAACCACTCCAAAAAGAAAAACTACAATGCCAGGTGGAAAAGTTACCTGGGGCTTCTTAGCCAACATGCTAGCTTAGGTACCCATCTTTCTTGATACCTTTAATGACTCAACAAACTCAATGCAGCCTGTTGTTACAAACAATAACGAGTCCGCTGGCAAGACTTATTAATAATATAATATTTGAGTAATATCCCAATTCGCAAGGAGTGAGGGCCTGACTACGGGTGTCAACATGGTGTGTGCTAACGTTAGCATTAACACACACACACTACCGAAGCTAGGAGCTAGGTCTCCACGTCTGTACAATAACAAGCTTTAATACCTCGGTTTGTGTTTATTGAGCAACTGTGGGGCTAAATTAAGTTGAGTAGTGATTGAAAATGTATAAACACTCAGTGTGGAAACAATACACGGCATCCCCGAGTGGTAAAGATGAAGTGTGTACCCGGAGGAGCGACTACAGGAGCAGGGTAGCATCTGAACGGTGCCGCTCAATTTCCTCTTATATAGTTTCATATCGCGTCAATATTGACATTTTATTATCGAGCAGACATTAACGATCACTTAGTCTGCAGTAAATGTGTGTCGGTGGACGGATGGCCTCGATGATGAACGGATTTTAGTTGTAATTTTTGCCACAAGACTCACCATCTTTACGCCGGCCTCGCTCAGGGACGTAGAAAAGGAGGAAGGACCGGCAGGCGCCCGGATTAATGCCTGCAGAAAATTGGTCGGGCTTCTCCCTCAAGTGCCTGACGTAAAAACGACTTTAGAAAATGCGAGTGACGGTTTTTTATTTTTTTATTTTAATTCTAGTAGAGGGCAATAAAGCCAAAAGTCTGCTGCTCTTATTCTTTTGTATTGTTTGTAGGCATCCAGATGTAATACTATGACAACTGACATTTTCTTCATACGTAAAATTGTCAAAAGAAAAAAAAAACCCCAAAGCAAACCAAAACAAAACACATCATCATGAATTTATTTTTATGGCATGATTTTTCACAATAAGGTGGGCTACAATGTATATCACTGCAATAAGTAAACTAAGTGATAAAAATGTTGTATTGCTCCATGTATTATATAGCCTAGTATAATAGGATTTTTAAATCAACAGAGCTAGTTAGCAAACCTAAATCAATTTTAGGTTAGAATAAAGACTGGAAGAGTCCACATATAAAGAAGTTGTTTTACACATATGGCCTTACCTTATGATAGGCTGAGATAAACTAACTACCTACAGCAAGCATGGGTAAACTAGGGCTGGCAAATATTGGTACAGAATTGTCTGAATTATAGCAAAGACCACAAACTTTGATGTGCTGGCAAAAATGGGTGACCAACAACACTGCTCTCACTGAAATTGAAAGTAATTTTGTCTTTTATTTTTAGGTAATGGCTTTTACATGTAATTTCTATTAGTTCACACAAACACGCACCATCCAACTGACACTGGCCGTCAAATTTTAAAACTCAGTGTGGCTCCTGAGCCAAAAAGTTCCCCCAACCCTGACCTACCATGGATGTATGTGACCTACAGACTCGATTGGCATTTCCTGTATGAAACTATGTGTCAGATTAAGAACTGTAAGCAAATCTCTCAAGTCTTTGTGAATGAAAGGCAAGGCCTTCAAGGTAAAATCATGGGAAGAGGCTGTTGGGCGTGTAAATTAAAAACCTGAATTTGAAATGCTGAATGTACAATGGGCAAACACCACTCAAAGTTAATCTTAGATCCACAGGGTGGCAGTATTGCAAGAGCTACAGACAGACCTCTCTGGAACACTATTGAGATAGACTTTTAACAAAATGTAGACCATACAAATATAGACATTGCAGTTTACCTTGGATGTGTGCTCATGGCCAGATTAACCTGTTAAGGTAGGGGCCCAGGGCTAAAATTAACTGTCAGGCTCCTACTAAATCTACACTCTTGTCACCTACCACTCTCTACACATTGTTCAGGGTGTCTGATCCCCAGTTTTCCATATTAGTTTACGTTTATTCGAATAAACACCAGTCTACAGGTTGGGGGAATATGCATCAGTTTTAAATCAATAATAAAGGGCTCAAAACCTTTCTATGACAGACAGCTGATTTTGCACCTAAATGGTATAGGTAGAAAAATTCAAATGAATCGAATGACTAAGACCAACTGACATGCAGTGAACCTGAGATGGCTTGTGGCTTGCATTGGGAATCCTGGTTCCATCTATTAGTCTGGGAGAGAGATCTCAGTTATCAGCCTGAGGAAACAGTGTCTTATGAATGAGCAATTGAGTGTGAGAAATAACACAAAATGGCCACAAGAGATTTTATTTTTAGTTTGTTAATGAGTATGTGTGATGTGACATTTGGATTGCTCCACTGTGCACAACATGAATCAGTTGTTACTGAGGCAGAGGAACACTGTGGTAACAAAATGGTGAGAATAGAGAAAATACAAAGAGAAAAACCAGAAGACTACGCAAAAAGAGAGTCAATTAAAAACACAACATCTTACTTTCTTTGTTACGGAACTTTATTGATCTTGCAGCAACGGTGTCCACTGCCATTGGAGTTTCCATTTAAAATAAAGTTGCTTAAAATCAGAACAGAAAGTTACAGTAAGTTTGTTTCACATCTCTTTCAGCACACAATGTTAAGCCCTCATCGTCAAACCAAACTTGTTTGATATAAATTTGCAATTTTAATTATGATACTGTAATAGAAAGAGTTGTTGCCAAAAATGTGCAATGCAAATTGGGTTCAAGTAACCCCCTCGACATATTTGTCACCAAACATGGCCAAGAGTTAATTACGAAAGCCAAAACGAAAAAAAAAACTTTGATAAATATCTTTTCAGTGGTTCCAGTCACACGGAGAAACAAACTTGAATTCATGGATTATGAATGACAAACCGAGCAGCTAAGATGACTGGAGTGAAAATAAAATAAACTAGTAAACTAAAAATGGGACTATATGAGCATGTGGCACTCTTTTTTAACCACAACACCATCTGAAACTTCAGAATCCCAAAATGACTTATATGTCATCCCACTATCAAACTTCACAGCTGCTTGAGGAAAAAAAAAAAAAAAAAAAGGATTTGTTTTGCTCAATTGCTAGGTACAATGTTACCTGTTCAGTGTTACAGTGAAAAAATAAACATCTGTTGGAAAGTACAAATTTGATGACAAGGAACCTAGTTTTTGTTACTGCATCTCATGTAAAGTAAGGCATGGGCAGACATGACACGTGAAGAGAATAAGGTAATGTACAACGGATTAAGGACACTGGGGACAGATTTGTAGATTAAGGGACGGCATCCATCAAGCCTGATGCAAACAATGTTTTCTGGTTCCTTGACACATCTAACAAATCCAAAGGCTTGACAGTGCTTATTCCCAACCAAATACCCTCAATACTAAGAAACTGTATTAAAAATAAAATGCATATAAAACATCTGGAGTATTTCAAGTTTTTTTCTGTTTTTTTTTTTAAATCTTCTTGTTTTTCACCTAAAAATGAACACTGGGATATCAATCATTACAATATTGTTCTAAATCTTCATCTGATCTGGATTATTGAAAAACTTCTGCCAGATGTTGCCAAGAAAATGTATCAAATTAAGAGCACAAAGATTGTGCCAGTATGACAAAGCTGGCTGACGTAGGCTTTTAAAGGTGTACTCATTTTTCTTGGCAGTAGAGAAATTTGTAAATAAAATTTCTAGCAAGATCACAGCAGGGGTGACCCCAGCTGCTTGATGTTGTTGAAATGTTATAAATGAAAAGCTTGTCCACTGATGCCGGGTTACAATTAACTTTACGTCGTAGAGGGAAATACAATCATTTGAGACTATGAAACATTTAAATAAAGGCCTAAACTTTTGCTTTTTTTCTGTGAAAAAAAAAAGGATTCCCCTGAAAACCGGAAAACAGGCCTGTGTTGATAATGGAAAGTAAAATCTTGGAATGGCATGAATTCTTCACCTAATTGGAAAATAAAAACAACAAGAAAGCGTCCCTTTACATAGCATCAGGGGAAACTAAACTGACCAAACAACCAATGATAGATTGTGGAGCTTTTCAAGTAGTTCCAAAAGAAAAAAAATCAGTTAAATAACATGCTCACAAAGGCCTTCAAAACTAAAGACTGTGATGAATATGAAAACTTTTGACTAATTCTAAGGCCAGTAATTGAAATTACCACTTTATCCCCCAGTTAACTTGGAATAATGTTGGTTTTACAGTGTGCTCTGTTAAGTGTCCTGACTCAGAAAGCTGTAAAAATGAGCACTGCCATTTACTAATTGGACAAAGTGTCTGGGTGTTTCATATTCATGCCCACTCCCTGTGTTGTGTGGTTGTTGATTTGTACAGCATTTGGTAACCATGGAAATCTATTCAAATGAAGCTAGCTTCCAGAGTTGGCCGCACTGTACCTGTATGTATGATGCACTGAATCCCCATGGTTTACACACATTACATCCAGCAGCGAGACAGAGAGCTAAAGAAGATGGCTGCCATGAGGGCTCACAACATTGGTTTCTACAAGCCAAGCCA
The DNA here is from genome assembly GCF_905171665.1 of Trachurus trachurus. Classification (NCBI taxonomy): domain Eukaryota; kingdom Metazoa; phylum Chordata; class Actinopteri; order Carangiformes; family Carangidae; genus Trachurus; species Trachurus trachurus. Next base: position 15,557,050 of record NC_139906.1, read on the forward strand.
CTGGCACCTTGATGCCAGGTCATTTGCTTTTTGCTGGTGAGGTTTTAGACAGTTAGATGTCCATCTCAAACTGCGCATCATCACCTTTGGAGACAAAGGAAGAGACAAAGAGATAATACAATAGAGTGTGAGAGGAGCAGGCTGGGTTGTTGTTTTATTATTACAATGGTTATTACGGTATACAGGGTGTGTGTGAGTCACATGTCTGAGCAGAGACATGTTGGCAACTCTACTAATAAAACAATTCCTCTTGCATATGAAAAGACTTACCGGTTGTGGGTTTGCCATCATGGTTGTTGATGTGGTTGTTGGCTGAATTCTTCCGGTTCTCACTCAGGATGTTTTGGCTGGTCACCCCGGGGATGACAGGCAGGTGAGCTGGGGGAGTCTGGGCTATGGGAGAGTTACGCCGGTCCAGTAGGAACTTGCGGTCATAGATGATCCGGGTTCCTGCAACAAGACGCATATCAAGGTTGAGGTTCAGTAACTGAGGAAATTAGTCTGGTCTTCATCCAGACTTTTCTGGAAGTGTCTTCCCATCTGGCAGCCATCATTATTTGTCATGCTCTGGGCCTTGACAATGAAAATGCAGGACTTGGTTGAGCTAGAAAACAAATGTACAACCCAAATAGGGCAAAAACACCAAATAGAAGCTAAATGTGACTCATCAAGAACATGAGCCAGACAGTGTGACTGCACTTGGTCTTTGAAAATGGTTCCCAAACTTTCTCTGTTATGCCCTTCTTGGGAAGCCCCCACAAATCCCCATTAAAAGCACAATACTGGAGTACAATTACTGCACACACTTATCATCTCATAGTGGTTATCCTGATCGATCTTCATAAATTGAATTTGACTTGCAAGTTGGATTAATGAGCTTCATGAGTTTTTTCTTTCCTCTTCAAAATATGTCCTGCGTTCTTTTCTGAGCAAATCTGGTCAACAGCAAGCTCATAATTTTAGCTTGCATCACAGATCTCTTTGTTTATTGATTTGGTTTCCAAACTAATTCTATTCATTGACCTTTTCCACAGCTGCAGACATTTTGACTTTTCATGGCAGTAAAGCACAGGCAGAACTTTGACATTATCAGTGGCTCAGTTCCAGCATTTATTGCAAAGCAAAACCTGTGTCTAGCAGATGGAAATGTCTGGTGTGAGAGCTTTTCAGCCGAAGTTTCACTTCTGTTTTATTTTTGTACAGTACATGTACATCTTTCCTGTTATGTGAGATATATGAGAGGCGGTTCATAACCACATATATTTAAAAGGTGTGTTAGAGAAGTGTTATGTATAGAACAAGATCTGTATGAATGTGTGTGTGAGAGTACGTTAATGTGAAATCTACAGCACTTGAGTGGTTGTCAAGACTAGGAAAGCATAATATGAATGCAGCCCATTTACCACTGACCATAAATTATTAGAGTCGAGAAAAAATAAAAATCAAATCAATGTAACATGAATAGGTTCTGGAAAGTTTATTAGGTTTGACTATTTTCTGGTATTTGAAATGCAAAGCAATCAAATTAATTGAAGATGAACATAGCAAACGAAATGCCTTGACAAAAAGATCTCTTCTTGTCAGCTACACTCGGTATCCTACAGTGGTTTATTTACAGTAAAGTGTGCTATACTTTTTGTACTTCCTCATGTAGAAGGGATTAATCACTCTAATCAGTCATTCATTGCAGTTTGGCTGTGCTCCAAACAATAATATTGTATGATACATAGCTGGCTTCTGTTTCTGCTTAAATCTACAGCCTACAGGGCATAATATTTGCCATGGGTGACAAATATGTTGGCTTTTGTTAATAACTGTGATGGGCGACAATACATTCATCAGAATCTCTGCGCTGCAAACCAGCCAATCAGAGGGCAGGTAGAGAGCAAGGGGGCGGGGCTTAGCTTTGTTTTTGTTTTGATCAGGATGACAAGGCAGCCTAGGCCACAGTGACAGCAACACTGCAAGGTTCGGTGAGAGCACAAACACCACAGTAAAAGATAACTGTCATGAACACGTTTTTTTTTTCTTTACAAATTATGATCAAATAGACTTTACCTCCAGGAGTGGTAGAGAATAAAGTGCCTCCGGGGGTGGTACAATAGTCATGAGGTAGCTGCGTTGTGTCGTTGATCAACACCGTCCTGGTCGGGATGGCCCTGCTCTCGCTAAGCTGACGACTGGTCGACATTTTTCCGCGCCGATGTGGTGACAAATCCAGCAGCTACAGGAATCTGGGGTGTTTATTTCCCGACGGACGGTGGATACCCGGGCCGTTCCCCTCTTCTCTTTTATCTTCCCTAAAGCTTTCTTTCTCCTTTCGTCCTCCCAGCCGTCAGCACCGTCCCCTCCCTCAGCAAGGCAGGAAGCACGACAGGCTGCGGGCGGATGTGAGGTCAGCGGGGCGCGGCGTCATCAGCGGCGGTAAGCACCTAACCACAGCCAGCCCGCTGGGAGAAATCATTTTCATTTTTATAAAAGTCATTTCAACACTCTGAAGAAAAATATCCCAAATGAATTCCATTATTTTACTTATTTATAACTGACCCTGAACATCATTTTAAGTCTCTGAAAAGTTGACTAGCCTATGATATTTATCTCTTTGTTTGTTTGTTTATTTAGTTTAATTAATTGCCATGTCTTTTTTCTTGACAGTACGATTTGGATACTTTCCCTCATACTTACAAGTGCGTACGTGGGTCTAACAAAATGATATTATTAATAAATTAATCATTATCAAAACTGTAATGATTGACAGTCATTATGCTGCCTTTAGTGTATCTTGTCGTTTTCTGTACAAGTAAAAATGACAACTTTATTAGATTGAATAAGCAGACCAGTGGTGGGAGAAGTACTAATACAACAATATAAAATACAAATTGCATAAGAACTTAAAGTTTCAGAATCTTATTTTAGCAAGAGTACAAAAATAGGCTACTATCAGCAAAATGTAGCCTATTTATCACAAAATAATGTCTATTCAATACTTCTTCTATTCTTACTTACTTTTTATTACTACAATACCAGCCAATATCATGCTTCGTATTACAATTACAATACTTCTGTTTAATTGGGTATTTCATTAATTCTTTTTAATACAAAATAGTAGCCTACACACACAACTTTTTTATTTTATCAACAGTTTCAATATTTCCGTTAGTCCATGAAGGCGTCATTGATAACAATGCGCATGCGCTGTGCCCTTTCTGTCTCTCCACGTTACAAACGACCATCACCGGGGCCAGACGTCTCCTTCCGCCGCCATCCTCCATCCAAGTCCCAGGCACAGCGAACACAAACCTGCCCCTGAACATGAGCTTCACGGTGGAACAGAGAGGAGCCCTGAACGCCCTCAGCTACCGCCTCTTCTTCAGTGAGTACCTACTAATAACAAAGTTGTACCTTTTGTTTGCTACTTTCCGGGACTCTGCACAAACCTCCCACACAGGCCAGGCAGCCGCAGCCTGCAACCTCCCACGTGTCATTTAGTATTCATTAATAATTGTCACCGGTTTATTCACCAGGTTAATAACACGTAGATTTTGTTTTTACGTTTTCTACCGAAATGGCGCGGTTGGAGCCAGTTATCCAGCTGTGCCGGTTTTGCTGGGTTCGCCGGTCGCGTTTGACGTGTCATGGTTTAACAAAGAGATAGAGGGAGAAAAATGTCATCGACGTGACTGAACTTGGCGGAAGGAAGTTGTTTATTTCGAGAAATCTCTCAAGGTGCTTCACACGTCAGTATAAAATGATAAGAGCTGTAAGATGGTGAGACAACGCCCTCTCCGATTACAACAAGTTAATAAACCCATTGATAAGAGGGCAAAGCTGCCAGGTAATCACGGATTGTCCTGATTTAACACTTTCATAATGTCTAGTTTGATGTCATAGCTCATATTTCTCTAATTAGCCTACAAACCCAAAAATAGAAACATATCATCATCAAAATGCCAAATCCAAGTCATTGCAATAAGGGCATAATGCCAAAGTAGGCCTGTGGGATCAGTGACTCCAAGCAGCACTTATAATGTAGCACTATGTCCTCATATCTTAACTCTTGTTGTACAGACACGAATGCATTAGCTGTGATGTTTGTTTTTTGTGGTCTAGATCAACAGAAAGCATACTGGCACACCTTCAGTTAAAAGTAAATAAAAAGGAACAATGATAACCTGTGTACGCTCTCTTGCAACCTCATGGGATATGATGACACAATCTCCCTGGTGTAAGGCGATCATCTGTTGACAATAAGAAAGAAAAACGGCTTGTGTCTTCCTGCGATATTAATACATCTCACTGTTTTACAGAAAATGAAGACGGAAAGTACATCTCACCATTCCATGACATACCAATGTATGCTGATGAGAGTCAGGTAACACAACATCTGTAGCCCTTTACCCGATAAACATTTTAAATCCACCCACTAGTTAAATCCCTTCTATGCTGCTGCTATGAATTTGTATCTCTGTAGCAAAGTGAATGTATTTCTCTCCAGAATAGTGAGGTCATAGTCTATTTGTGAAGTCAATGGCCTTTACTCTTTATTTTCTCAGTGCTGTGTCAATATCTCTTGTGACTGCAGGGGATTATCTATTATCTTATCTGTCTGAAACAATTACTCCTTTTCATGTAGAAGTTTCAATGGGGGCAATGCTTGAGTAAAAGTCAGGATGTATGATGTCATGTAAGGATAATGTGCTTGAAAATTGTGTCATCTTAAGTTTTGTCATATGCAGTTTCATAATAACTGAAAGTTTCTTGTTTCTTACAGAACATCTTTCACATGGTTGTCGAAGTACCAAGATGGACAAATGCAAAGATGGAGGTAAATTAGCAACAGAAGAACATGATCAGTGAATTTAGTTGTGCAAGTAATTTAATTGCTACTTTAATTGTTACCGATGTTCCCCAATTCCTCACTTTATTTCCAGATTGCTACAAAAGACCTTTTAAACCCAATTAAGCAAGATGTGAAGAAGGGCAAATTGCGCTACGTTGCCAATGTTTTCCCTCATAGAGGCTACATATGGAACTACGGAGCCGTTCCTCAGGTTAGTAATCATTTTCTGATACAGGTGTGTATCATCCTGCAGCATTTTAAATTGTACTACATCAAATGGTTAGCAGCTTTAGACGATGCCTTGTTTTGTAATGTTTCAGACATGGGAAGATCCCTCACACAAAGATGGAGACACCGGTTGCTGTGGTGACAACGACCCCATCGACGTCTGCGAGATCGGCAGTAAGGTGTGTTCCCGTGGGGAGGTCATCAAAGTGAAGGTGCTCGGGGTCCTGGCCATGATCGATGAGGGTGAGACCGACTGGAAGGTTATTGCAATCAACGTTGAAGACCCTGAAGCAAACGACTTAAACAGTAAGCACCTCCGTTTTATTTAAACTCGATTTTCGTTTGTCTGTCTTGCGTGTTTCAATCATCAATCATACTCAACTCCTTTGGTCCATCTGTGTCTTTTATCAGACATCAGTGACGTCCAGCGCCTGAAACCAGGCTACCTGGAGGCCACAGTCGACTGGTTCAGGAGGTACAAAGTGCCAGATGGGAAACCAGAGAACCGGTTTGCTTTCAATGACGAGTTCAAAGACAAGGTCTGCACACAACACACTATATACACAACTTCCCCCTGTCACTACTGGAGTTAGATTCATCTAAAGCACTTGTCTGCTTTGAGTAAATTTTTACCTTTTCTAATGGTTAACTTGCCCTGTTCAAGCGATCGTAGATTTGTTGTTGCTCACACAGGTCTGTGCATGAATGTAATGGTAAACATTACACTTTACGCTTAACTAATAAATGACTGTTTCTTGTGTCTCAGGACTTTGCCATTGAAGTAATCAAGAGCACTCACAACTTCTGGAAAGCCCTTATTTCCCAAAAGGCCAAAGCTGGTGAACTGAACTGGTACACACTGCAGTTCTCTTATTTTGTCGATTTTATCTGCCCAATCAACAAATACCTCCTGAATGACTCTTTCTTATCGTTTATTACAGCAAAAACACGTGTGTCTCGGCCAGCGACAGTCCTTTCTGCTGCTCAGCAGATGAGGCTAAAGCCGTTGTTGATGTACGTGACCTTTTTTTTTTTTTTGGTCTCATTTTGCAACATAAGCACCAGAAATTTCAACAGCCTCATTCCTCTTTGAATATTATTTCATAACTTGATGTTTCACTCTATTCTCAGGGATGTGCTTGTGGAAAAGAGGAAGAGATCCCCTCATCAGGTAGACTTTATATTTGCATCAGTCAAGTCCAGACGATTGAATGTGGCTGAGTTTCTTATAATGTCTGGTTGTGCAACTCACATTGTTTTTCTTCATTTACAGTAGATAAATGGTTCTACTATGAGAAGAAGTAATCCAGGAGCTGTTTGGATTGGAGCAGTGTGAAAGGCTCATCTCAGGAATACTTGAAGATGGTCTTGTATCATGAACCAATGGGATGGGACATGGATGGTTGGGGCTGGGTCAACTAGGTGGAGAGATAGAGGTTAGATTCAATAGAGAAAGTTAAAAAAAAAATCTCTCATGTCTTGACCAATTGATTTTCACGTATTTAACAAAGATCTCTTTGGAGATGTGCTACCTTAAACCACGTACAGGTATTGTGCCTCGTAGATACTTGCATCCGTTGTGAGACTCTGAACCGCTTTAATAAAGCTTCTCTGGTTAAATTATCAACAAAGCCTGACTTCTTTTTCTTCCATCAACCACTGGAAAATAAAATGATTGCACCGCACTTGTCAGTTGTGGATTTAACTCTAATTTTGGAGCTGAGAAATGTCATCTGTCCATGCTGAGATTTTAATAGTAGGTTCCCTCAGTGTTACAATACTGCTGCCCTGTGGCCAGTGTCCTACATTACCTCTAAATGCAATTCAACATGTTTACACGAATGTTCAGTATTTTCACATGACTGTGTTGTGTTAGGTCATTCCTCTGGCTTCGCTGTGACTGTCAAGTTTGTGTGGCTTTATTTTCCTATTCATAACAGCAGTGGTAAACAGTGAAAACAGATCTAATTAAAGTTATATTGAGGCAGTGAAATTAAATTAAATTTCAGATTTTCTTTCTTCGGCTCATTAAAATAATGAATTTTCCACAACGAAAAAACAGTGACCTGTTTTTTTAAATGGTTAAATCAAATGTGTTGATGCCTTTAAAACAGCTTTTTTTTGTTGTTTAATTATTATGAAACTCTCCATTATTTCGTTGGTGAATTGACATTAGTTTATAAAATGCCAATTAGAATTTTTATTATCATTTATTGAAGCCTAAGTTGACATATTTATGACTTGTTTCGTCTGACGAACAATAAAAAAAGCGAAGAAAAAAATGTTGCATTGAACGTCACAGGAAAGAGGTAAATTTAAGCTAATAAAGGTGATTAAAAAAATAACACACACTCTTCTGTTGCTAATTTATGACTCTTTATTTGCCTTGAGAAATTCTCTCTTGCCTTGAACGTCTTTTTAAAACGTAAATTACGTATTAATAAATTACATAGAAAACTATTTTAAAGCGAAGCTCCATTCATTTTTAAAACTATTTGCTGGCCCGTCCCCACGACCCCTCCCGTGTTATTAGCCGGAGTGACGTAGTTTCCGGTTAACTGTCAAAGTTGCGGGCTTCATGTCAGTCGACGGGACAAGCTTGGACCAAAAACCAGCGGACGGGGGGCTCATAACTTCAACAGACCGAGGTAACACTACGAATTATGGGACTAACTTTCCACTTTCCACGTTATTTCTCCCGTAGTGCTCTCTGCTCGTGGTGCCACCCTCCTGACATTAGCCTACATATAAAGTTACAGGTGTAGTTGTCAGCGTGGACCTCTCTCTCTCGCTCTCATGCGCAGGTTGTTTACTAAATGTGTCACGGTTTGATCCGTGGCAGCTGAAGTCGTTACCACAGGGAACTGGAGCCGAAGTGAGGCAGGAGACATGAAATTATAGGGAAAGTCATTCCTGAGAAGTTCAGTCCTGAGTTCAGCAGCCAGTATTGTTTTATGATGTTATAATGTGTGTTTATTTAAAGGTGCTGCTTTGAGATCTGTGGAAACCTGCTGCCACTTAGCCTAAATGACTAGGGGCATTTTTATTTTATTTTTGAGGGTATTGAAGACACAGCACCTGTTGTGTTATGGCATTTAACTCATACTGTAGTACATATGAATTAAATCTGTATTTATAGATAGAGTTTGGTGTAAATACGTGACCCAGGTGAATGAGTAGTATGAGAAATAACAGAACAACTGGTTCAATTCCTTAGTCACTGAAGGCCTCACTGTTCACTGTACCGAGCACATCAAGTTCCACAGAGAGTGACAGGCGAGTGTGTGTGTGTGAGTGTGTGTTTAAGAGCGAGAGAGAGACCAGGAGAGGGTGAAGCAGGGGGTGACTGCCCAGATCAAGTGTCCTTGCCACAACCTGTCATAAAAATAGTCAGAGGATAGATCAGTGTGACTCAGGGAGGCAGCTGGCAGAACAGACTAGCATCAAAAAAATCATCTAAAGCCTGTTTGTTGCTTGGTTCGCCCTCCTTTCTTTCATGCTTTAAAGCTTGTGTGATTACACAGAGCTTACACATACCAGCAAAGTAATCCAGGGTCAGGAATAATGATCAACAATGGGCTTCATTGCTAGGTTCTGTATCGCAACCACATCCTTTTGCAATAGCACATTAAACTCTATACTTGTTTGCTAGCATGTGTTTCATTATTGTGGGGGTATGTGTATGAGGGGACCTTGGTTGAGCACTGACAGCAGTTTGAACATGAATCAATCATTTCGTGTTTACTGTGTTCTCGTTAATGTGTCATAATAAATACTTTCTGTATTTCAGGCAGTCCAGAGACATGTCTTTTATATTTGACTGGATCTACAGGAGCTTCAGCAGCGTCTTACAACTATTAGGTAGAGTATCACACAGAAATATCAACAGGACTGTACAACCTTAACCACCACAACCTCTTTAAGTTGCAATTTGATTTAAAAAAAGAAAACATTTGCAAAATTGCAACATTGGCATTACCCTTTCTGACCCCATCCTTGTTTTGAAACAAAATTGCCCAAAATTATGTACCCAAATTAAAATGGATGTGGGTCACAACCCACACACTAATTCAACACATAAATAAATAAGATGTTGCCAGAAAGGCGAGGTTTGTTGCACAAGTGTAAAAATACCACAGAAGTATGTTACAGAAACACAGGGGGAGGCATTTGACTCGGTAAACTCTGGGAGTTTTTGGTCTCGCAAAAAATATACATATAATTTTAGCCTGAATAAGTCTGTGTTTTTGTCAGAACAAGTCCAGGACAGGGCTACAGACAAACCACCAATCGATCGTCAATACCTGACTGAAATATAAAGGAGATAGCACAGCACATGACGGATATACAATGTTTTTTACAAATTAGTGCAGATGTCTCCAGAAAGAACACTTGAGGCTCTCTAAAAGCCACATTTTTATAATTACTATACATCAGTCAATCTGCAAAAATGTAATAGTCTGTACTATTACATTTTGGTTATAAGGTCATTGGCATTCCTAAATGTGAAAAACTACTAATCCTTGGTGTTTGTGATGACTGTGGACTAGACAGAGAAAAAGAAAAAAACAAATTCATAGCGAGTGTATATCAAATTCCCATCATTGCGTTTTCTTTGTCTCACCAGGGTTGTACAGGAAGACTGGCAAGCTGGTGTTCCTCGGACTAGACAATGCTGGAAAAACAACTCTCCTGCACATGCTCAGAGACGACAGACTAGGACAACACGTGCCGACTCTTCATCCAAGTACGTCGCCTGGTGATGTGACACGTTGTCAGTTCAGCAATCAGATTTGTTTCTTGCTTCATTACTCATCTAAACTTCCCTCCTGTCCTCATGCAGCATCTGAGGAGCTGACCATCGCTGGAATGACCTTTACGACGTTTGACCTTGGAGGCCATACACAAGGTAGTGCTGTGGAAAATGCTGTTTGAGACACTGGCAGTTACTGTATCACTTCTGTTTTACATAATGAGTGAAACTGTGTTGCGCTCACAGCACGAAGGATCTGGAAGAACTACCTCCCAGCCATAAACGGTATAGTCTACATGGTGGATTGTGCTGACCATGAGCGGCTAGTAGAGGCTAAGGTTGAGCTGGATGTAAGTATATTGATTTTACTTAGATATCCACACAAAACAGACTTGTTTACAGTTTTCTTTTATCGACAAGAATGATCTATTTGCTGAGCACATCGCACATCCTGTTTGTACATAGGCCCTGTTAACAGACGAAACCATCTCCAACGTTCCTGTTCTCATCCTGGGGAATAAGATCGACCGTCCGGAGGCCATCAGTGAGGATGCACTGAGGGGAATGTTTGGTCTTCATGGACATACGACTGGGAAGGTAATGCACACCCAACATGTTGATCGTATCTTCTATTATGTGTGCTGTTATTGCATCTGTCTATACGGTGGACTTTGCTACAATACAAGACAGCATCTGTTGTCTGCCTTGAGAATGAGATGCTCAAGAGTATTTTCACTGTATTATACCAAAAGTGAGTTTTACAAATTTCACAGGGCCAAACCTGTCTGCTTCTCAGTAGAGAAGGAAAGTGTAAACACACTGACTATTCATCAGTGTAAATCTTTATAAGCACCTTCTGTTTCTCAGCAAAAAACACAAGGAGAGATAAAGGAAACAGAGTGAAAATACTGAATCATTAGAGAGACATGCCACAGCTCGACTGATATCACACCATGGTCCACCCACTTGTAGCACAACATGCAGAAAGTTACAGGTTTAAGATGATAGCACACATTCAGGGTGCATGGAAAATGCGTTAACGTCTGCGGTTCTGTTTCTTTTCAGGGCAAAGTGTCGCTGAAGGAGCTGAATTTGAGGCCGATGGAGGTTTTTATGTGCAGTGTGCTGAAGAGACAAGGATATGGAGAGGGTTTCCGCTGGCTCTCTCAGTATATTGACTGATTCACACATCTTTTGAATAACTTAAAGCAGATTTACCATTCTGCCCGTGCACACAGAAACATGTTCCACACAAGGCTACCTGCTATAGAGAGATAGAATATTCTTTGTTTAGGATTTTGACTGTGCCAGTAGGAAATGTGTTCCAGGCAGTGTTTTTGTGTTCATATATACTGTTTTCATCATGCGCTCTAAGAAATCTGAAGGTCATATCATGCGCACCACAGTGAGTCAAAGATAAGTTGTGAATCAACATATTGTTCAGATTGAATGTGGAGAATGATCTTCATGCTGTGGTTTCTACCTTCACTTAAAGCCTGTAGGAAATTCTTTCTGCCATATAGAACATGTCATCGCTGTGAACCAGTTTCTGACCCGGGTTTATTTTTAGGTGTCGGTGTTGACTTACAGTGAAGGTCCTTTGGGTTAACACTCTCTACTTGGAATTACTCCTCCTTCATCGAGGATGAACAAAACTATGTTGGCATAGATAAAAAGCATCATATATCTGTATATTTATCCAATTTCTTTTAAACGAATGGGAAATTTGTTCCATCATTTTTTTTCCAAGATTAAAATAGTTTTTCTAGAAAGAGCTGCTGTGATTTAGTGCCATATTTGTTAATGGGAAAAGTGTCAATACAGTAGCCTGCTACCTCTGAGGATACTGACATTTTTGCTGATTGCATGTTTTTTTTTTTTTTTTTTATCAATGAAGGGTTTACCACTACAGGCCAATAACATGAATGTGACCACAAGTGCATTAACTTACATTTTGCCGTGAGGAGCTTTATTTAATACCATAGAACAGTGTTTAGATAATTGCAGTATATGTTAACTGCATCAGCACAGCCAGGTGATGTTACAAGCTCATACGTGTCCAGAGTGAGGATGCTAAACTACCTGTTGTCACGATGGTTACTTGCTGTGAAATGACTTGAGTACTTTGTGATTAGTTGCTGCTCACGATGCAGTGATATTATGAGAGTGCTCGAGTGGTGCTTAAAAATATGGCATGCAAATATATGCATGAAATTACCTATTAGTGCAATATTATACATTATTTGTATATAAACTGTTATTTATATTTTGCAATAAATTTGGCTTGCCTTGTTACATCAAGCATTGAGCTCTGACGTAATATACGTGTTAAAAAAAGCCAGTCAAATTGTTATTACTAAATGCGTGAAGTTTGAGCATAATAAATGTTTTTGACAAACCTTTAAATCTTCATGACTGACTCATTCTTATTTTTATTTTTTAATGGGAGCAGCTTTGATACAAGCAGTTACAAACACGATTAAATGACACTACTCCTATTAGAACTAGAAGATGCAATTTCTGAAAAAATTGCAGTGGAGTCCCTGAAACCAGGGATTGCTGACTTGTGCACAAGCCAAAGCTAAACTGCTTTGCTGGCTGGAATTTGTCTCAGACATACCCAGACAAAACAATAATTAACCAATGCTGTTTAAAATAATCAGAGTTTGTTGCAACTTAATATCCATTGAACAAATAGCCTACATTGGCATGATAAAGTGTGTGAAATAGTGAACTCAATAAATATCTAATTGAAGAATGACATACGTAATTACATAGTCCAGTCAAGGGACAGGTGGGTCTTACGTTCATCTCCACTGCGGGCCTTGAAAAACAGATATTCAAGCCAGTGCCCACGTCCAATCATTATTTTATCCCAGTTTTACGCATTGTCCATTTCAGAAATCACCTTATTGGCACGATTCTTTACCGTAAGTGTTCGTTACAGTATTAAAAAATATATATGAACGCTGACATTTCAGTGTCACAAAATGTAACCTTTTTATACACTCTATTGTTACCCAAAGAAACAGCTGGGAACTTCAGCCCTATGGGAGACACCATGTAGCAAAACTGTCCCGCCTTCCTGTATCCCCATTGGCCCAGAACTGTTCGTATGTTTTTTCTGACCAATCACAGTTATCGTAACTTTTCGTGTCTTTTCGTGGACCAATGAGACTCAAGCAGGAAGTTGGAATGACAATTTCAGCTCTAAACCGCTGTGTAGAGGAAAAATAGTGTAATTTAAAGTTGCCAGTATTAGTTTTCCGTATCTGTTGAATGTCGAAGTTTGTTTCCACGACTCACCGTTGCTCTCAAGCTGTTTGAAATGTGCTTTTCCCCCACTGGTTTATCCGCTGAGCCGTAATCGACGCATGGCTAAAGTTACTTAGCATGGAGGTGAAGGAGATAGAGAGCTGCTGCTGTGTCGTTAAGGTATCAGAGGCTTTTTCTACAAAGAAACAGGTGAGCTGCAGCGGGGTTATCGTTCACCCTCAAACCGGAACTGTGATATGTGCCGCCCTGCCGTTTTCACGTTTTATCACCGACAGCAACGATGAGCCCTTCTTCTGCTCGGACCGTGAGTGCCTGCCACCCAGCTCCTTCAGCGAAAAACTTAAAGTCCGCGTCAGCTTTTCTCTGCAGCGAGGTCAGGAGGAGACCACCAGCCGGGTGTCTGCCTTCACACCCTCCTCCAGAGCCCAAACAACACGGCGGCGGGAAGTGTCGGCCCGGTTGCTGATGCTGGTGAACTGCCTGGAGTTCAAAGATGCTTTCCAGGCAGTTTTCCAGGAGGCTGACCGGTGGCGTTTCCATGGTGACAAGGAGGAGGAGGAGGAGGAGGATGAGGAGCAGCAGCTGTTGAGGAGAGATGCCCGCTTCCTCAGCTGGTTCGCTGTGCTCCAGACAGATGTGGGGGTCAAAAGCAGCCCAGATTTAGGGACCATCATCCCGTGGCAGAGCAGCTCGTCTCTCCAGAAGGGCGGCCCAGTCGTAGCATGTGGTTCGCCCTTCGGCTCCCTGTGCTTGGACCTCTTCATCAGCACCCTCAGCAAGGGAATCATCAGTAACCTTGCCGGAGAGGACAACGCTGTCATCCTCACAGATGCCCGCTGTCTGCCGGGCACGGAGGGTGGAGGGCTGTTTGCGGTGGAAGGTGCAGCAGACAGCAGCACCGCACGTCTCATTGGGCTGATCGTGTCTCCGTTTGGCTGGAAAGCGAACGAGTGGATCGGCCTCACTCTGGTCTGCTCGGTCCATCTGATCTTCAGGAATGTCATCCGCCACATGAGCGCTCTGGAGGATCCACTGCGGGACGTTTGGCTACATCCGGCGGAGACAGGCCTCCTCCACATGTCCACCACAGCCCATGCATCAAAAGCTGTGAAATACCCCACTGTGTGCTTTGTGGACAGTGGCCAGTTCTGGGGCTCAGGGGTCGTTGTTACCTCTCAGCTGGTTTTAACCTGCCGGCATGTTGTCAACGGGAAGTCCACAGTCACCCTGAAGTTCCACCACAGGGACAGGTGACAACACATTCACTGTCCTCATGTCCTTTGTTCATCCTTATCCGAATAGGAACGGATTTAATTTGAAGTGAAAAGAAATAAATCATAAAAGATGTCACAACTTCTTTGTTAGACCATTTCCATAACAGACACTCTGAGTATGACTAGTGGGGAAAACACAGATGAAACTAAAACTATTAAAGACTCTGTTATGTCAGTGTCAGGTAAAACCATTGTGGATTGTACTGGAGACCTAACTTTCCTGCAATGCTGTGGCACTGGCATGTGAAAAGATTTGATATACTGCAAACTCACACCTCATTTAGTTGCACAAGTAGTTGTTATTATCACGTTTTTACATTACCTTACACCCTTGATTCACCTCCATAGGTGTTTTCACTTATTTATCCTGGTTGGATCTCTTCTTATGACTGGGAATGTGCATATCCACATCTGTGGCTTAAAATTGTGTGAAATTAGGACTGATTTCTGCTACACCAGAAACTCATCAATGTGTCTTCCTGAGACATTTGGTTCTGCACCAAATGTGGCTACACATGTTCTGTGTATACGTCTTGGTTTTACCTATTTATCATTAGTATATGGACTTAAGTGACCTCACATTCATTAAAAACCAACTGCTAATGACTTCAGTCTGAGTAGAGGTTCACAGAATACGGCAATTGAAAACATTGGTGTGTGGGTTCAGGGCCTGTTTTCTGTTTTCTATTTCACAGAGTCTTTAATTTTGTGGGTGGTACGCTGTTTTCCACTAAACCATCTTCACCCTACGATCTGGCTTTGGTGCAGCTGAGAGGCTCTCTCCCAGAGGCTGTGGTGCCTCGGATGGCTCAGAGCTTCAATCCAGGTTTGGTTGCATTTGCTTCGTTGAAACAGAAACAGGGAAACCTTCTTTACACCATTGAAGCTATTAGGAGATTGATCGTTCAGCTTGCTTTCTCTTCCTACAGGTGAGTCTGTGGTTGTGGTGGGATACGGTGGATTGGGTCGGATCTGTGGTCCATCTCAGACCTGTGGCGTCCTCTCCAAAGCCATCAGCTTGAATCACCAGCCCATCATGCTTCAGACCACTTGTGCAGTACAAGCAGGGGCCAGCGGGGGCGCTGTGGTGCGGGCCAGCACAGGAGAGCTGCTTGGTAAGAAACCCTGCAACTACAAAATCACATACTCCTTTTGATCAGTGGGGGGCACATGATGACCACAGAAAAATGGAACAATGCACCATATGTGAGGAGGGATAAGGCAGCCACACATGCCAGATTACTCTCTGTCTGTCTCTCTCTCTGCACTGCTGTATCTGCAGTTTTAACAATAATTTCCTGTTTTGCAGGTATCGTGTCCAGCAACACGAGGGACTTAGCTGCCAAAGTGACCTATCCACACCTCAACTTCAGCATCCCGGTGACTGTTTTCCACAGATTGTTGCAGCGCTATGAGCAGACAAAGGATGTGAATGTGTTCAGGGTATTGAACACCACGGAAAAAGAAGTGAGGAGGGTGTGGAGACTACAAGGTGCTCAAAGCAAACTGTAACTAAGACACCTGCAAGACTGAGATGTGCCAGAGAAAACTGTTGGCTGGTTAAATGAAAAATCCCTTTAGATAATAATAATAATAACTCAAATCTTTTTTATAAAACAAAAGTGATATTTTTAAGTATATAATTCAATGTTTCATTCCATAATATAAAGAAACACCAGAATCATGCTATAAATAATGTGAAATATTTAAAAGACCACTTAATATTAACAGGCAGTTAAAGTTATTGAGTGATTTTGCAATTGTAATTAAATGTATCAATTTATTTTATTATGTTGTTGTAATGTTATTTACATTCAGTCCCTGTGTATATTTCTGTACACAATCATTCCAAATGACCAACATTATAGAGACTTATGTACCAAAGGAGCAGTATGAGATGAGATTATTATAGTTATTGTACAGTTACAGGAGCAAGAGGAGTCAGTGCACGTGTTGTACACCTGGTTCTCATGCATATGGCATGTTTTTACGAAGCAGGAGGAATATTCAGTATAATAAGCTGACAGGCTGCAGAAGATGATTGGTCCCTTTGGGTAGACACAGTCAGTATCAGGTATTCAGACATCTGCTGGCAGGCGCACCCACTCCCAGCAAACACATTTAAGGTTTCCCCCACTGGGACGTCACCGTTACCGATTTCCATTATCACAGAAACGTGAAACTGAGAAAATGACATTTCGGAGGATTGGTTACTGTCAAATTTTTTACAATGCTAAGACAAGCTTTCATGGCCGCAGCTCCAGTGGACGTGCCTACGTACACTCTAACATACTGTAAGGTTTCTATTTCACAGTGCTCAGACTGAATAGTTGACAGGGGAGAGGGTTGAGCAATGTCCCGAGGAGGCACAGGAGTGAGTTTTCTATAGGCATTGTGCTTTTAGAAGTGCTGATACGCAGACCTGGGTCTGTATCTCATTTCTGCCGGTTTCCCATAGCTATAAGCTACACTCCACTGCAGAACGAGGTGAGCCAACAATGAGGTCTGCTCCTCTGAGAAAAAGTCACAGAGAAGAGATGTATGTCTTTGAAACTGTACCTCATGGGAATTAAAACAAGCCCCATAAAAGATTACAACATCTTATTTTAAACTTTCAGAGAATTAATAAAGGATGGAAATTATGTCGGTAAGTGTGTAACCAAATTACAGTCACCTAAATATTCAATATTTGATTATTTTATTCACAAGAAGTGCATGATATTCAAGAATGAGTGTTATAAGAAAATACAGATAGTATAGAGAAGTATAGGTACATTTTACTTCACTTCTGTTGAAGAAACTCTGACCTACTTGTGGTTTGTGCATCATGAATCACAGAAATTGCTTGAGGAAAATATTTGCTCGGGGGAAGTGCTGTAGTGATGATGGAAGATTTAGAGATTTAAGTCCAGCCAATGCACTGCAAAGCTGATATTACCTGACAATTTAATATGATATTGGTATTGGAGTATTATATATGATGGCTAATCTGTACAATATGCAATATATTTTTGTTATTTAAGACATTACTTTCTTCTCAGAATGTTTACCTTTGTTGTCTTGACCTTTTAAGCTACAGTGCCATCATTGGGTTAAAGTTTCTCTTTGCTAATTTGAGTTATGAATTCCAGAACGTCAACTGGAGCATTTAACACAAAGCTCCACTGGGACTGAACATGACTTGTCCACTGTTACTTTTGTTGAAACTTAAACACAGTGTCTGTCTCAAAAACCCAATATTGTCTGGACATTAGTCTGTGTACTTTGAACGTAGTGGTCTTGCTGATAAAAAGAAAAAAACGTGTACTTCAATACTCGCTTATTCTGCGCCTTTTGAAGATCATGATGCTGCTAAAATTTGAAAGGGAACAAAGAGAGAGAAAGAGCCCAGACGCTGAAGTACGGTGGCCAGCTGGGCCACATAGACCAGTTTATTTCTTTTTTTTTTTTTTATTAAACACAATAATTGAGCCACATTATGATACCATGTACACTTGTCAACTTAGCAGTATACGCTGCCAGTCTTTCAAGGCATTGATAACGGGACTAATAGGTGACACTCTGTCTTCTGATACACACATTATATACAAGCTAAAGAGTGATGCGTGAGAATTTTTATTTTATTTTAAATATATCATGAATGAGACAGAGCACTACTGTCACATATGAGCCAAAGCGTATGACATGTAAACAGTAAAGTGGAAGGGTAATTTTCAGTATTCTGAAGTGGCTTCCTTTCTTTATCGTCCATTTCCTGCCTGAAACCAAACCTGGTTATCTAAATTGTGTTAATCTGCACAAGGAAAAGATGAAAGAGGCCAATTTAGACGACTGAAATGCAACCCAACCTTTCCCCATTTTTTAATGCAAGCACATGACGAGCACCTGCAGCTCCATTATGCATCGGCTAAAAACTGCTCAAAGATAGTTCAAAGGACATACAACAGAAGAGAACAAAGATTCACAAATATGAGGGACAAAATTCTCGACTCCAGACCCATTATTTCTGAATAGTGATATTTTCCCTTCCCGTGCCTGTTTTAAGAACATTCTGTAACATTAAACACTCCCATAACATATGCTTCTTCCCTCACCCAACCCGCGCTACCCTCTCCCTCGCTTTTCCACAAGTCAGTGTTATTCTGAGTGTGAGAGTTTCACCATGTCCATCTCTTTGCAGGATCTGTGTGTGTGTTTGTGTTTGTGTTTGGAACCGTCGCGATGCTCCCGTAGAGAGGTTGGACTAACGCGTTGGCCCGTTACCAGATATATCCCCCGTCGTCCACCTCTCCCACCTCTCCCTCCTCCTCCTCCGCCTCCTCCGCAGTCTCCTCGGCTTCTTTCTCTTCTTCGTCTTCCCACCCGACCCCGCTGCCAAAATCACCTGAATACACCATTTCGTCATCTGTAGGGAGATGCAGAACGATGGGGGTGGGGGGTTGTAGTGGGGGCACAGATTGAATTATCCAATGTGGTCATCTTGTATATTGCAATAAATTCTGCTCAGTGTATCTTCCTCTCAACTTTGATGGAGCCTCCTCTACACTGACGAGAAATGCTGAAATCAATTTAAAAAGCCTGACTGCAGTAGCAGAAAGGGGGGCATGTGTTTGACTTTGTCTGGATTTTAATAGCTATTTCTAAACCTTGCCAGGGGACCCATTCTTATCAGGCGCAGGTTCAGTCCAACCAGTCCTCATTTATCTTGAAAGACTTTTCTCACAGCGACAAGCAGCGCTTTAGAATGCAAATGACTCTGGACACATGAATGTGGCACTGGTCCCTGCAGTGAGTTATGTTGCAGTGGGCCTCAGTCCTTTAACATAAAGGAAGCCTTGTGCAAAAGGCATGTGGGGGTGAAGTGGGCTGATCCACAGCAGAGGTTTCTCTCTCTCTCCCTACATTCAGCGTTCAGCTTCAAATTCTATTAGCGTATTGACAGCTGACACCTATTTGGACTTACCGCAATCTGGCTTGCCGCGAATCCTAGATCCGGCTACTTCTCCTCCGTTCTGGTCCACACACCAGCACTCTCCCCTGTCACACTGCTGCTTCCTGTAGTAGCCGTCTTCATCGCAGCTGGGGATGAATCGACCTGACGAACGTACGCGCAAACACACACAGAAACAAACAAACAAGAATCGGGTAATGTTGAGGGAGACCTGACCTCACGTATGGTACAATCTCTGCGAACCCTGTTGGAAGGCAAACGCAGATAAACACATCCTGCATCGTGCCTCATCACACATGGCACCCAGCCCAAGTGAGGCTGTAATGCATGCAGCATACGTGGCAGCCAATTCCATATTCCATGAATACAAATATGTTCACGGAGCAAGATGGAGGTGAATAAGTATTAAGTCAGCATATTGAAGCATATTGGGGTGGTGTGTGAGTGTGTGTGTGTGTGTGTGTGTGTGTGTGGCTAATCATCATAGAATAAAGGAGGGCACAAGATTGGAAAGTTTTCATTTTCTGAGCAGTTACATGAATATAAAATAATGTGAATGTGTGTCTGTGTTCACACATAAGCATGTAGAAAGCCATGGGATAGGGAGCTGAGGCAAAATGTAACCTTCACTTAAGGAGAGTAAACTGTCATACTCGTCAGAGGTGGATGTATTTGTTATGACGTTAGAAATTTCTGAGGCTATTTTCATAATATTGTTAAAGAATGGTAAGAGGTCTAACACAAACGAGACGGGGCAAAGCAGAACTGTCTGTCCGGTCTTTCAAGGGAACATCTGAGCGTCGGGCTGGCAGGCTGCCCCCCTTGCTCGCTGCTCTGTGTCCTTGGAGAGTCCTGACTCAGAGCCCAGTCAGCCAGCCAAAAGCTGCAGTGTGGACATGCGTACACACATACACACACACTTATATACACACCCACACACGCACGTCCAAATCCACACACACACACACGCATGAGATGCATGAGACACTGATGGCTGCTTTCCTTTGCCGTCTGTCAGTATAACGTTCTAATCCACAAGACTGATCAGGGCCTAATCCCCGCCTCCTGCTTGTCATCTGCTCTGTGAAGCCCCTCGACCAAGAAAGACAGATCCACTTGGGTTGAAACGCTCTCATCAGAAGTCAGATACCTACCAAATTTTCTCTTGCCACCGTCTAGTACTTGGATCCGCTCAAGCTCAGCCAGACAGGGAGGCTCTGAAAAGAAACAGAAACAGAAAGAGAGAAAATAATTGAATAAAGCACACGCCTAAGAACAATTCAAGTTGGGACGGAGTTAATGAGCTAAAATCAGCAGTGAATTCGCTTGTAATCAATGTTTTCTAATGACCTCCTGCGATTTGTAAAAATCAATTCCCTCCCAAACAAGGAACTGTTTGACACCTCGAGCAAGTTTCTGCTCGGCTGCTCGGCTGACAGGCGCCATCTTCCAGAGCCGCGGGAGACCCCGGCTGCCAACAAGCAGCAGGGATGTTTTTTAGTGTCTTGCATTGGCCGTTTCACCCATAAGGGGAACTGGAGGGTGAGCAGGAAAGACAAATAATAGTGACGGGCCAGCAGCGCGCGGTTGAGCACCTTGAAGTCTGACTGCATGTGGCAAGGGGAATATGTCAGCAGACGGGCACATGGCAGTGTGTGTGCGGCACATGTCGCCCGGCCGTCACGACGCACACATCCTCCCACCAGAACACTCACTCTCTCTCCAGAAGCAGAGGCACCACTCGGCGGTGGAGACTTTGCCGTCCCTGTAGGAGTCGCAGGAGTTGAAGAAAGGCCGGATGCAGACCTCGTACTTGTCCAGGTTGATGGCCGCCAGCTCGGCCTGGTCCAGGTACAGATCGCTATTGGTGTCCAGCTTGGAAAACATCCAGCCTATGGAGTCCTTACAGCTGGCGACCAGGCTCCTGTCCAGCACTGCAAACACAGAGACAAACAAACAATTGTTTTTTTTTAATCAGGGGGACAGCTGCACAAATGGAGAAAAGAAACAATGCCAGTGTGTTCAGAAATATCTCCTGCTGCTTCCAACGCACACGTTTATATCGTTTAAATCGTCTTTTGTCAGGCACCAACTTGTGAACAACTACATCCTGAGGGTTACTTGCTGTTGCTGCCCTGGTAACTATTTTAAATCATATAATAGAGATCCATACAGAGAGAGGCAGGAGAAAACATGAAGGTGGAAGCAGCCCCAGCAGAGCCTCGATGAGGATTTCACTCTCCCTGCTGGGTTTCTTTTTTGCTTTTCCTATTGTAGCGTCAATTTTTATGTAGGCAGTAGCACCTGAGCAACAACAACCACCAGCGTCCTCACAGAGATATGAGACATAAGACCATATTTGTATAATAATATCTGCAATCAAAGTGTTGTGACATCCCCCCGAATACAATCAGGATTCTTTAGTTGTTGTAGCTCTAACCCGATGTGCTGCTTGGTGCAGTGGTTCTGGCCCCGGGCTTGCTGTTGTTGTTCTGCTTGGCATTGCTCTGCAGCAGCTGGAACCAGTCCCTCAGACGCTCCCCGAGATCAGCCAGATCCTGTCCGGTACAGCTCTCTGTTGGAAGCCAGAGGCAAGAGGAAGAATACGATATTTGTTGCATCCATTCATGTATTTATGATGATTGTTGTGTTTATTGTGTGCGAGAGACGAGATAAGGAAAAAAAAAAGAGGTCGAGAAATGTTGAGCATTGTGCGGCACTGAATTCCTATTAAATAAATCTGTCCTGATTATTTCTTGCGGTAGTTGGTGCGTGTTTGATCTTACCATGTTTACTCTCCTTGGGGGAAGGAGCTGCAGTCGGACAAGGACACAGACCTGAACACTTCAGGGTAAGCTCCTTCCCTGTAAGACACGCCTGCTGCTCCAGCTTACACTGCAATGCAAACAAAAACGTACATGCATTAACACAGACACACACACACACACACGCACACACACACACACACGTCCGGCGACATTGACAAGGGGACACAAAGGTGAAGTAAAATGAGTTATTGCTGCTCCGCCAATCAAATATTCATGAGATGACCCACTGTAGGCCTTAATTCAAATCTCAGACTTGCTCCCGAATGCATTTTTCCAACCTCTGCGTGCGCACAAGGTCGGGAATAGTGATCAAAAAGACAAAGCATAAATCAATAAATACATGGGATTCAGTCAGCACAATAAGCCACCAACTGCTCCCGTTGAGGCCATATATCAAGAGTCTTTGTCTCAGTCTTTCCCCCCCGAGAGCCTCCTCACACCCCTCGGCTCTGCGTGTGCAAGGCATATGTCACTGTTTACCCCACAATGCATACACATTATGCTAACACAAACTTAAGGATGTGAATACATTTACCAGCACAGGGCTGCGGCACATACTGTCACACAGATGTATCAATTCTGGCGTGTATCTTTTTTGTGGAATCTATAATAGTAAAAGGTGTCAAAGCTATTTCAGTCACTTTTAGCAACACAACATATGTTATTACAAAGCACATGGTGCATGTGTCTGAGTTTCTTTACTGAGGGGGATGTTGTACAGTTACATTGCCAATACATCTCTCTCTGCACGCACACAAGCAATATTTATTCCTACCTTCATTTTTTTTTCTTTTGTAAGAAACACACACAGTCAATATAGACCAGAAAAGACATTTAAACTCAAACCTGAACTAATTGTTCTTCGCCACAGGGAGAATGCAGGTCAAGTATTCGCTCTCCTCTAAGATTTGTTTTGCTCTCTATCAACTCCTGAGGGAAGTAGCTGTTTTTTTTTAGCCACGTAATGCTTCACCAGTGAGTTGCTAACTAGGCAGGTGGGGTAGAGTGGGTTTATCAAAGGTTTCTAGTTGGAAACAAGATCTGAAAGACACTAAAATGCTTCTCAGAGTGTAAAATGACCATAAAGTCAAATCTTGAAAAATCTATCATAGAGACATGAAACTGCTGAAAGTGTTAGATAAACTGGTATTATCGAGTGGAATCCCGGGGTACCTTTGAGGCGTAGTTGTGTCCGTCTGATCCACACACAGGCCCGGTGGAGGAGATGGGACAGGGCTGACAGTTTCCATCAGGAGAC
Source organism: Trachurus trachurus (assembly GCF_905171665.1). NCBI lineage: Eukaryota > Metazoa > Chordata > Actinopteri > Carangiformes > Carangidae > Trachurus > Trachurus trachurus. The sequence goes on from NC_139906.1 coordinate 15,580,458, forward strand.
CGGAGAGCAGGCTGCTTCAGTCTGCAGCAGGACAGAGACAGAGGACACACAAACACTTCAGCCTCTCTAAAAGTCCAGCTGAGACAGCAACTGCTGTGCTAACTCAGGGTAACAGCCCTCATCCATGTTGTCTGAATGTATTAGCTTATCATTAAACAGCAGGCTGTCCCACTGCACTGGTGTACAAACAAGCTTTTATTATTACCAGTGTGGCTGACGGGGATACACACATCCCAGACCGTCACAAACCCCATGCACTGTAAACTTGGCTGTGTTGCCATCATGTTACTGTGGATGCGAGAGGATTTGTAAGTATGTGTTTTGGGAGTTAGTGCCTAGGGGCTACAGACACTCACCTGTGCTCAAGTTTCTTGCGGTTGACGCACACAGCTCTCTGGTAGCCCTGGGCAATACACACCTTGTGTCTGCTGCACTTAACCTTTTGACAGGGATCCTTGGTGGTATCTACATCTGTGGGGGGAAAAAAAGGAAAATGAGATCTACACTGTATCCTCGCGTTTTCACTTTTTTTCTTTTTTTTTTTTACCCTTTTTTCTCTTTCTTTCTCTGCCCGTCATCCTTCATTTCTCTCCTAGACTCAAATCCCAAATCTCTGCCCTCTATTTGCTCAGAATAACCTGAGAGTCTGTCTATAATTAGAGTGGTGCAGAACTGTTGGCCTTGCACTTAACCAGTGAGCATCTTCAGACATTCTGTGCTTCATTGAGGGTGGAGAGACAAATCTTATTTCTGAACATAAAAATCCAGCGTCCATCTCAGAGGAGGAAGCACATCAGTTTGTTTCTAATGCAGCCGCACGTTTGAATGTGTTTAAAAATCCTCTTTGGTTAAATGAAGAGCTTGTCCCGTGATAATCTCACTCCATTCGAAAACAGAAGTGGATATGTGCTGGAAGAAAGTGCTTTTGTGACACCTCACTTGCAGATTCACTTATTTAAATGTGATTTTAATAATACAGTTAAGGTGACCTGATAAGACAAATACTTTCTGCAATGTGGGCTAAAGCCTGTGTGGCTAGCCCACACTACCCCATCCATCACACTCTCTGCTAGCGGCTAATGCTAGACCGTGTGTCAGCACCCCGAACACACTCATATGTCACAGCTGTCTGTTCCTTGCAGGCCTGGTGGAGCACCAACCTGGATGCCACACTCTATTCTCTTCAGCTCCCCCGGCCTTTATTCACCTACACTATCTATCAGTAGAGTACACCTGAATATGGCTTATCCACAGCCGACTATTACAGGGTTCATCTCTTACTGTATCCTGTTTTATGGCACTATTATCATTTAGCGTGGAGGCTTAGGATCTCCTCTCTTGTCCTCTCCAGTGGCCGAATGCATTAATGCTGCCTACATCACAGGATTATTGAAGCATACCGACAGATATCTGATTTGAGAAGCAAATCCAAAACAATACACCCCCCTGTCATGGCTGAGCTGGTTGTATAACCGACTGACTGACTGACTGACTGCTCTGCTGCTGGAGAGAAACAGTGAGGCTTGGACGCATTAATGCCCGAACGCAGACCCCTCATCCATTCGGACTGTCAACAGTGGAGCCTTATTCTCAGGTCGCCCCGTATCCCATTGGCGCTGATTGTGTAGAGGATCTCAGTGTAACGGTATCACACACATCTCCCAGCCTTTCCCTCTCTCTTGAGGATCTCTGCCTTTCTCTCGCTCCTGCTCTTTCTCAACTCTGTCCTCTTTGTCACCACCTTTTCTTTCTTTCTTGTCCTCTCTGGGTTTGACGTTTCACTCCCTGTCTACTTCGTGCCGGTGCATCAGCAGAATCGGGGTGCAGTGTTAGCCAATTCAATCCTGCAGGACACTTCCTGACACAAAGAACAAGGAGATCAAGCTAGTACTCGCACGGTATTTCTGAGTTTTGCAATCCATCTGATGGGAGATTTAACCAATACTTGCAACAAAAAGAAATTAAAAGAAGCAGAATACAAACATGGAGCAGATAATCCTGTCTTCTAATAGCAAAACAATTGTAAATAAATCTTGTCGGTTAGCGAATGGCTACAATGTTGGCACGGCGATGTGTTGTGAGCACAGAAACATAAGGTGGGTGCCTGAGCCTCATGTTAATTTAACAGGCTTCCACAGATTAAAGCAGTGCCTACAATGATGACGTTTCCATAGCAACAGGCTCTCTGTGGTCCGGGAATCATTTCTGGGTTGACTGTGATTTGCAGCTCAATCTGGTGTTTCTGAGAAGTCTCTCCCGCTCTCTTTCTGAAACCCCCATTGCGCAATCATGTCCATCAATCTACCTTTCTTCCTTCTTTTTCACCGTCCTTTGTCTCCTCCTGGTATCACATATCTTCACTCTGAATGCTCATCCTGGCTTTACCTGCATGTTGATTATTCTCTTCATCGCATCCTCTCTTTCTCGATTCAACCCTTTGATTCACCAGTTTTTACTTTTCGAAAGTCTCTCCTCTGGTATTAAACTAATGCCTGCAGCAGTAAACCTCTCCTAATTAGGCTCCCTGTGCTTTAGTCTAATCCAATCCAGATTTGCATGAGGTTTATCCCTGCAGATTGGGGATAACGGAAGCAGAGCTCAGGCCACATCCTCATCATCAACCCTCTTATCTTCTATTTACACACTCAGACTTTAATATCGTCAGCACTATCTTGTCTTCTAGGTAGCAGTTAAGTCAGTCGTGTCTCTGTCTGCAGTTGTGAGTCCAGGATTGAATCCCCATATAGTCACAGAAAAAAAAAGACCAGCAAATCAAGGAGAGTAAAGGTCTAAACTCAACATGCCTTAATTGATTTTTTGGCTACTTGTGGGCAGTGCAACACGCTGAAAACGCAACACTGATATATTATCACCTCGTATGGTGAAAATTGCTAATTAACACATCCAGCAGACACAGCAACAAATTTAGCATCCATTTGGAGTCATGTCTCTGGCCACCTGGTGAACCATAATTTTAGATTCACTATGTTTTTGTTTTGGTCTCCATTAACTCCTCAGAAAATAATATGCCTCTTCAGCTGCTAAATGTGCAGCTACGTTCACTTGCTAACCACTAACTTTGTCTGCTGAGCAGGTTACATTAGCACACAGTGGATTTGAGCAAAACGACTCTAATGCATTACTTCATTGTTTTTAGGTTGCCTTTAAACATATGGCAGGGATAGTGGATGAAAGCCTTACTGGCTAACTCTTGCTCACTTAGAGTTTATTTTATATACTGTTGATTAGTGTTGTATTGTCCCTGTTAAATAAACCAATAAATAAATAAATAAATAAATAAAAGACACAGTCACTGTGACTCTTCGTGGAAACAAGACTGATGAGAGTGTTCGGCTCGAAAGCCTAAACAGTGATAAAAAAAGCTCAGCTCGATAAAGCTGAAGGGAACTTTAGAGTTGGGTGACAGTTGTGTCACAATGAGTGACACCTTTCAAAGTACACTCAGAGATTTGAATATAATGTTCCTACTTGTGAGCTAGTAAATCAATACAGCATCACATGTGAATGCATCCAGCAGGAAACTTGGCCACTTGTTGCCTTTACATTTATGCCTTTGCACTGGGGTTGGGGAGACACGCTCGGCCCTTCACAGCCTCATATGTGGAGTCTTTGTAATTGATAGACGCGGCCTCAGGTGGGCAGAAGGAGGAAGGTGTGATTCTGGGAGAATTTGCAGTGTGAAGGTGAGAGGGGAAACAGGAGTCGCTGGAGGATGATTGTGCCTGTTTTTGGAGGTTGAGGGTTGAAGCAGTCCACACACAAGATGTGTACAGTGTGTACAAAAATTGGGCAGACTCCCTGGTGGGATTATTGTTGAGTAAAAACACGTAACACTTAATGGCGGTGGAAAGGTCGTACAGAGGGTTGGATTCTTCCAAAACAAAATAAAAGAGCTGCTCCATTATGTTGAAGTTTTATTAAGGCAGAGGCAGACATCCAGCTGGAGACTTCAACAAGGTGTTTGATGGCAAGCTACCATGTGTGTGTGTGTTGGCTGCCTTAGCAGCAATATCTATCAACGGCCTCCAAGAGGTATTAAACTCTAGACCTTGCTGATTGTGGACTCAGCGTGTTCTCCTATCTCTTTAGTGTCTGCCATTGATCTCAAACCATTGATTTGCCAGAATGTGTCCATTTACCATTCACCTGGGCTCTCTGGCAGAAATAAGCTTCTAGAAAGCCAAGATACTCTTGAAAAACACATGTTTAAAAAAGATCAGGCCCTTTGTGAGTGCATTAGGCGAGAGTGTTGGCGCGGTTGTGACCGTGAATATACACTTGTTTGTTCTCAAAAGTGCAAATTACAGCTGCTCTCCTGCAGTGTTTACTGTCTTAAGGGTGAGGTGATTGAATCAGCTGCTGGACTGATGAATTGACTGTTGGATCCACTGGAAATTACCTGCTCTCTTTCTCGCTCAGCACAGCCTACCGCTGGCTGAAGTGGAGTCAGCCACAGCGGGATCTGAATGCAAATTTCCACCTCAAGTCTGTTGTTGGCATTGACTGTCTGTGTGTAAGGAACGCTGACAGTTCAAAAGCTCTGTCTTCCTTTACGTGGCGGGGCTGCCTGGCTGAGAAATGAGGCCTGGAGGCTCACCGAAGCTCGGGAGTGAAGATATCACACTGATTTAGTGTTGTCTCAGAGGGACAAATTTTCTCTTTTTCCTTCTTCGCTTCATTAGGCCTCTCATAAAGGAAGGCAGATCAATGGCGGGAGATAGCGCAGTCATGTCAAAACGAGAGAAAGGGATATAGATAGATGAAGAGCTTTATGCTGTGTGAAATGAAAGTAATGAAGTACCATTCATCTGAAAACCTGAGGCAAGACCATAAAACTTTGGTAAAGTTTCATAAAGCCTGAGCACACACAGCTGAACCTCTCCATTACAGAGATGCCACTTGTGAAGGAGATCTATGTGACTAAGCTTGTTATTTCAACTCTACAGCTGTCAGTATTAGAAGATTCTGCAAAACCCAAGCTTAGGATCAACGCTAACATTTGTTTTATCACCCGATGTCAACATTTTTGGTGTGGATTAGTTTTTGGCGTGGTCAAGGTTTGGTAATGACTGTGGTTATGATAAATAAATGACAGTTATGCAGCTACAACACTTTAAGACTGGGGAAAGACCAGTAGGTAAAGGGGAGCGCGAGACGAGAGCTCGGACACCGGGTCTGAGGCGCTTTTCAGCCAAGAGGCGCTACGTGGAAGGCAGAGAGCTCCACTTTCACCCTGTAACAAGTTATAAGTCATTCATTTAACCATCACAATTACTCCGAAGCTGTTTAATTAGGGCAAAAATGTAGCATAGTTAAGGTAAAAAATCTTGCATAGTTCCCCTTTAAGAGTTGCAATTACAAATCCACCACCTCACAACAAGCAGAAGTCAATAACCGCCAAATATTGATGTAATTCTTATGGTGAGGTTGCTATTTAGATGCATTATTAATGTTTTTAGATGGATGTTTAGATATCATATTTTTTGATAGAGTGGTGTTTAATCCTTCCAGGAGATTTTCAGACACTTGTCACAAGGCACCAAAGCTGCTCTGGAGCATCATGGCTATTAAGAAACAATACACTTCACCTTACAACAAATGAAATTCCAGCAATGCCTTAATGTAATTTCTCCATATTGCATTTAGACTGAGGTTGAGTGTTTCTGTAGATGAAAAGCAAAATTTTAGGCTAAATATGTTCTTGAAAGACTGCTTTTTATATTCAATACATAAATGAAGATCAAAATACTGCCTGACATATTCAGTGATTACACAGCTCATTTATGTTTGATATAAATTAATCACCTGTGTGTGCAGTGGCCTTGTTTCTGAGTCTGTATCTTGTCTCGCCTAATGATGTCCGCTCTGTGTTCTTCCTAGTTAACAAACCTCTTCACAGATGAACAGAACAAAGAGACATCCTTTCACTTTTTTCCATTTTTACTCTATGATATACTCCTACACCAGTCAGCTCGCTTTCTTCGTCCAGTCCACAATTTCCTCATCACTTAGAGTTGGCAGGAATAATGTTGATGTCAGTCGCTTTATGCTAAATCGGTGCATATTAGCCCCCCACCCCCATCCCACTCTCTTCTCATGCTTTTACGTCTCTCCCTGGCCCTTTCATTGGAAGCCATAATTAGTCCTTCATTAAGCCCTTGGAAACTGCAATAATCGACTCTGCCATTCAGCTGACTTCATTTAAGCTGCAAATCAAGCGACAATGGTTGAGGACACGACTCTGTGTCATGACTTCATCTCACGGCGGCTCAATTAAAGCTAGAGTCGCAGCAGGAGTCGAGGAGGAGCCCTCAGACGGTTGGCCTCCTGCACGGCTCCTGCTCGAGTGCAGCGGAGAAAGAGAAAGAGAAAGAGAAAGAGCAGGAAGCAGAAGGATGTGGTGACGGGTTGAAGTCGAGCCAGTGTTTAGCATCTCCTCGGGGAGACACATCAGATCCACTGAAGCAGATAAAACAGAGCGCTAACATCTTTCAACCTTTTTGTTGAGGAACCACTACAAGTGCGGACAGCGTGTGGTTGACCCCGGAATACAAACGGAGGATAACTCTGTATAGGATGAACCAGTGACGGTCTGGGAGGCTTCGCAGTTCAAACACAGGGCACAGATTCTGTCTGTGTGCTACTGTAACAGTCTAATGACACTCTGTTTCAATTAATCATGTGGCCGTGCTCGCTGCCTCAGCGTGCATCTCATGCACTTAAACCAAAATTGGCCCCATTTCCTATTTGGCCTGTGTTTGTGGAATTATGTTTGTGCCCGAATCTTAAAAATGTGATAAAACCTTTGGAACGTTTCTTAAATCATATAAATGAATACAGAGAAATTCCTACTTCCCGGTAAGTGGAGGGAATTGACAGAAAGCACTAGCAAAACAAAAATAAATCTTGCCCACAATTTAGTTATTTGTGTTCTTAATTGTGCATTACTTGCTGGTCTTTTGTGTTATGGCTTTTTAGTTTTTCACTTTCAGGGGGAAAAAGCATTGAGAAGGAGGACATCTTTGTTCTAAGATATAATATCTCTCTTTTTCTTACTTACACTTCAGCCAATGCAATACATTTTGTTTAGAGAAATTATTGTAAAGCAGAGAGAATAATCTGATTAATCTGAGCACACAAAAAACATTTTGTGCCTAATAAATTCATTTGCATATTAATCATGGTGAATAAAACTAGATTAAGAGACTAAATCTGAGCACAGATTTTTTTTGTTCGCCGGAATCAAACTCTATACTATATTATATGTGTGAACATTTCTTTCTTGAAATGTGTCGAATCACGTAATTAATCTTTTTTCTGTCCTTGAAATGTCACACAGAGGCTATATGAGCCTGTTAATATAGCAAATCCCATAAAAGACTCATATTAATTCACATTTGGGGACTTAACTAACTGTACAGAGGAAAGAAGATGAAATGGTTGATGTGAGACTTACTATCACTGGATCCTTGACTTTCATCCCAGGTGCGAACGTAATCATCCTGCAGAAACATGAAGAAAACAATGATGGATTAGCAGCTGCAGGGAATGTGGATCCAGGTAATTCTCAATGCAGGCCTGAGCAAAGTGCTGCTGATAGCAACACACATAAACACTCTGTCATCTCCATAGAGGAGGAGTGAAGTCATTTACATTATCACTGCACACCGACTATAATGCGTATATTAGTCTTACGGCATGATAATTAGCTAAGTGAGACACACTGGAGACAGGCGTGTATGTACTGTGGCTGTACATCTGTATGGAAATGAGTCGGACAAATCTGCACCCAGTGTCTATATGTGAGACATATGGCATCGGGGGTGAGCTGCCTTTAAGTGCTCTGCCCCCCCCCCCCCCCCCCCCCCCCCCCCCCCCCCACACACACACACACTTAATTAGAAACATTAATCGTTCTAATTAAAATGGGCAACTTGAAAGAGATGTTGTAAAAAAGAAAAAAAGAAAACGAGAGAGAGGAATGATGGAGAAGCAGAGATAAAGTCACATAAAAAGACAAGGAAATGAGTCCGTAATGATAAAGACATTGTACAAAGGCAGCTGGGAGGAGCAATGTAGAAAAAAAAAACAGAACTGACCTCTACCTCCTGGTGAAATGACAGCAAAAGGAGAGAAAAAAGCCAGTATTAGTGAAGAAGAAAAGTATAAATTTAGATACAGGGTATTGAGCGGCATTCAATGACACTAAGGCCACAAGAAATACATTTTGTGTTCATTTGAAATGAGACTTCTTTAGGTCTTTAAATATTCATGACTAGTTCAGCAACAGTCACAAACTCATGTCAGATTTGGTGCTTCATTAAGATTCTGGGTAACCGTCCTCACAATAGGAGACAATAGGAACTGATTCCCATCAGGTCCCAACACTCATAATGAGAAGTTGGTGAAGAAAATCTTATCGGGACCTTTAATGTTGAATAAATATTGTAAAACTAAAGAAAAATCGTGCACTGAGTGTGGCCTCTTAATGCTGAAACTAGAAACATGCCTTATTATTAGTGAATCCAAAGATTAAATTGGGCACATTTCTGACTGTGTTGTGTGTTTTGTGTTGTGTGTAAGGGGAACCCAGATGTAAAGCTTTTTGAGCATATTGCATTCTCTGAAATAATAAACATGAGTCACATCAAGATATTTATAATCGGGCACCTCCCGCCCATCCCCCCCCTTAGCGATGACTTACTCATCACTGTAAACATTTACTGTCCTGGAAGCGTGTGCCAAACAGCTCCCTGGAAGGCGATAAATCCTGACACAACACGTGAAATAAGCAGCCCTCATGAAAGCTGGGACCTTCTTCTTTGACCCTCACAGTTTTATTTCACGGAGGTAAATATTTTCATCGCTGGCAAAGCACTCGAGCTCGAGCGAGCGCCGAGATCTAACGAGCTGCACCACTGTCGTCGCTCTGCTCATCCTCTGCTTGGTGCAGCGCTGAGCTCATTTCCCCTTCCTCAGTGACAGAAAAACCACTTCCAGTAAACTGGCTCGTGTCTGGATTTTAACTCAACACCCCCCCGGTTGAGCTTCGTGAATGATTGTCAGTTATGCAGTTTAACCTTGTTTGGGCCTAATGGAGTCACGCATTAGCAGGGTAAGACCTCAAAGAGTTTACGACCTGGCCATTAATCTAACGCCTACCATGTCTCTTTTATTGATGCTTCAGCTCCTGCATTATTTAGCAGCCTCTCTGTATTTGTGTTTCTGCCAGGACCGATGAGGAACGTGTCCTGCTGCGCTGACAGGACTGGAAATCAATGATTTCATAAAAGAAAGGCTGCAGAAAATGTATTCGGGGAAAATAAATTCTCCTGAGTGTACAGTGAAATTGAGCATGAAACGCAGGAGCACGGTGACAAGTTTAGCACACAGAGAAGAAGTTACATCGCTTCTTGAAAATATGATTCACAGAGCCTGATGAAAAGGCTGCTGTTTTGTTTTTGTTTGTTTTTTTACACAAGAGTGATTAAAGGAAGCTGGAAGAGAGGTGAAAATGCTCGGCTGAATCCAGGAGCTCTGTAATTTACCTGATAACATCAGATCAGATCTTCTCCTCTAGTTAAACAGGGAAGCTTACCATCTGCATCAAACAACGCAGACTGTTTGCCCTGCTGCCGAGCTCCACAATACTGATTGACAGGTCGCAATCCCTCGTATCTGTGTTCACGATGAGACTCTCCACTATAAAATAGGACTCAACTCCAGAACTGAGCGGTGTCGCACGTGAAAGACGAGAGACTCGCAGTGCTCACGGCGTGGACGGAAGAAGAACAAAGCAAAAACAAACTGTTGGAAATGAATGTACAGGTGTGTGTGTGTGTGTCTATCTGACTGACACAGCTCGTGTGTGTGACTGACAGGTGTTTCTGGGTAAATGTCAGCTGTCAGACACACTCTTGTGTTCGTCAGTAACAAAGGACACAGTAATAACACTTTCATGTGGAGATCTGTGCGGGCTCGTCTGCTGGATGAAGGTTTATGCTTGACCTTTTCTTACAATTACTGTTAATATCTGCCTTCAATAGACTCGTCAACCCGGCGTGCAGAACAGAAGACAGCTACGATGTACACACACCGCACACTACTGTAGTACACACCACACAAAAAGCACCAGAGGTCATAAAATGCACGCAATAAACAATTTTAGCCCACACACACACACACCCCCCCCATCCTTCGCTTTTTATGTATGGTAGTGATTCCTTTGCCAAAAGCTTTTTATGAACAAGTTGAAACAGCCTCAGATTTGCTGCAAAGTGAATGCATGTATCAAGGGAGATCCCCATCTGAAGAAGAAATATATAAGCCAGTTCCAAAATTACATTTCAAATGGATGAAAAAGGAAGCGGTTTCTATGTACCTGTTCCTGAATGAGAAACCCAACTGTTTGATCAAAGGACGGCATCAGAGTGTGTAGTTTCCTGCAGAGGCGAATCTCAATACTCTTCTTTTTAAATGCAGATCATGTGAATGTCATATCAACAAGTCCTCCAATTAACATGACAGGATATGTCATTGTAGTTTGGATTTAAAGGACTTTTAGCCACCTGCATCATCAACATTGATGGCTGGTAGTATCTGGTATCGCTGCTAAATTGGCACATTTTGTTGACTCATCCATCCACTCCAACCTCAAAAGAACTTGCGCCTACATAAATACGTCACTGTGTTTCCTCTGTTGCTCCCAACGGATAAGAGCCCCAATTACTGCTGCCTGCGGCCTCTAGAGGGCTTTGTCACTTGTGCGTATACACGTGTTGTTTATAGGCACTTGCTGTAACGAGTTGACTGATGCTGATCTTCCAGGCTTTGATGACCTCACCTGCTTTGCACAATAAGATTGAGCTCTACTCTGCATGGAAGCTTCAGTTTCCTATAATCTCCCTCCAGACGACTTCCACTGAGGACCGGGGTGCATGCCCACCTCTTCTGGTGCTGGAGTCCCATGTTTTTCCTTTTCTCCCCAGTAAACGCTCACGACACCAAAAGGTCCTGACGAAAATACAAGAATTCCTTCAAAGGCGAGAGTCACTGACCGATGAGGGCACAAGGAGGACGACTGTGTACAACCAGGAGATGCAGGGCTCCAGGCTAACATTTTTTTCTAGGACCACAGTGGGCCCCAACTTAAAATCTTAGGAGCGCAGGCACAACATTTAGAGGGGCACGTCATAAATCGACTTGCAAAGCAAATATTCACGTTTTTTTCTTCTTTGCATTCATGATCTTCACACGTTGGCCTACCACCTGTAATGACAGATTCCAGATACTTTGAGCTGCCCCTACTACATTTCACCAGTGTAAAAAAAAGGGGCAAAAAGAGGCAAATTTACTGGTTTACATGTGCAAGTAGATTAAAATGTACTTGTACTGTCTCAAATCTTAGCAGCAAAATGCCCTGGGGCCCTGAGATGGAACACAATGCAATACACTGGTACATATCGCCTTTTCTTTATTGCTTAACTAACTGCCAGCCATATAAATGAAAGCATTACCAACACCGTAAGTAACCACTGAGTGAACTCTGGCCTGTGTGTACTTGCTGCTGAACTGTTCTGTATTACAAACCTGTACACACCCATACACTTGACTCAACTGCTGCTGACACCAGCTCTTATACAGACAACAGTACTGCAGCCTGGACCCTGAAGAGAATACCGATACTGGACCACAACTCAACACATTTAGAGGCCTGCACCGAGCAGGCAGTACACTGAGGGGGACAAACACTTGAACATCTTGGCACTAATACTAATTCCATTTGAACAATGTGAAAAAAGAGACTTGCAGAGGGTTCAGCATTTTAGTAGAATCTCTTCCCTTTTTTTCAAGCAGTGTAGTTTTACAAGGCATATTCATGTACTGATGTTTTATTATAGCTGCACCAGGGATAATCTTGTCGAAGTACACTACTGAAATAAACTCTGCTGGATACTGTTGTACAAAATATAACCCCAAAATATGATGAAATAAAGCTGAAAAATAAAAAATTACATTTCCCTGAAGTTCTCTTCAACAGCGATGCTACATGCAGCATCGTATCACTTCCTCCCACCTAAAGACACGCATAAAGACTCGGCATCTCAGCTTAGAGATCACATGAGACATGCCTGAGATGAAAGAAAACAGCCACAACAATATTCTCATCCTGTATGTCCTCCTCTTATCGTCATGCACATTAGGCTCCGGGGCACGGGAAACAAGCTCGCCGATTCCTACGTTTCTGCGTGCACACACAGGGCTCGTAGCTGAGGCTTCAGGATTTGCAGAGCAGAGGCAAAGCATCAATTGCTGAAAGGCTGGTCTGCTTCCCTTTCAGGACGGAGTCAAGTGCAAAGCTTATGTAAGAGAGCTGGGAAGACTTTTGGGAAGCAGATCGATGGACAAAATAAGGGTGGGGATGAAGCGGTGATACAGACCAGCAGTTCCTCACTAGTAGGCTCAAATTAAATCCGAGGTGTTGGGAAATGAGCCGGAGAAAAGAAGAGAAACATATTTCTACGTCTTATATCATGCTTATCTTTTTTGTTTTTATAGGTAATGCACAGATTATGTTTACCTTTTAATGCCTTCAAATAAAATCTTATTGACATATTTCTTCTCTCTGTTTTCAGGATATCAAACATGTGTTTCCAGAGACGGAGAAAAGCTACAGTAGGTCCTGCATTAGATTATCTACAGCGTGTGGGTTTAAGCATAACTGTTTAATTTCATTTGAGATTAATTACTGTATATATAGTATTGATTTGTCCTGTTTTGTGATCCACAAGACAGCACTGAAGTATTTTGACCCCTGAGGATTAAACATTTCAGAACTTTTTTTCTGTGTCTACCTCCACTGGATGAGCTCTTTTTCTATGTCATTATAGGCCTTGAGAGGTCTATAGTGACTGTGAGCTTGGCGTCATTATTACAGTGTTCCTTTTTTAATAATCCCTCACTTCAAACAGAAGGATCAGTCAAATTGCTTTAAACATGCTCCTGACAAATAGAATAAGCTACAAAAACTTAAGAAATTGAAACCTCTTTTCAAGTAAAATGAACGCTACTCATGGCCATTTTCTTTCATATGAATTAATGTATATTTTTGGATGTGAATATTTTGTATGTAATTGTGTTATGTTATTGTGTGTTTGTTTGAGGCCACCGGTGTAAACAAGGATTAAATAATTGAGTTAAAGTGGCAGAAAATGCCTTAATCACACTGAGTGGAACAAGTCTTTAAGTAGACTACCTGGGGTAGAACAAGGGGCCATTAAACCAGAAGACACACTGCACACATAATGATTGTGAACCTCATGGCAGCAAAGTCTCAGCTGGTTTTTCTGCATGTTTCCTCACTATGTGCCCCATGGGACTGTTTTAACAAGGAGGGGGTGCAGAAACTGATGCTCAATCCTTATTTCCAGCACTTTGTACGTACTTTGTATGTGTGACACAATAGAAGCACCAGGTTACATGTAAAATAAAAAAAAGCAATTACAACCTATGTTGAAAATCAAATTCAGAATGATTCATTTACATATTTTGTATACTTCGATTTGCAGAGAGATTTCCATTTGTATCTCAAAAAACACACTTTGACAAATGAATAGGCATTGTCTGTACTGCACTTCACCGTACTGGTTCATACATGAGTAACCTCTTTCATACTGAAGATGGACGGTGGACAAAAGGTATTAATTTATGTCAGCACTCAATGCCGAGACACTCGCTGAGATGTCTATGTTGTGCTTTATACATAATAATTCCCTGCTTCACACGAGACAGGCTCTAATGTCACTGCTCACACTCAAGCAGAGAGATGTGTGACGTCAACAGGAAAGCATGGATAAAAGATAAAATATAAAAGCGTGGTGGAAAATTGGAGGCATGTATGTAAACAGTGAGTTGCTTTTTTCATTTCCCTATCAAAGGGACGGGACAAAAACGGACTGTTTTCATTGAATTTGGCAGAAATATTGATGCAGCTCCGGGTTCTTAAACCTTCTTGTTTTGCTGTTATCACTTCACAATACGCACAGCATGCACGCAACAGACACAGACAGATACAGCTATAAAAACCACACTTAGTCCACAAAGTCTCTGTGCACTCATGCCAGCCCTGTACTCACTATCTATAAATAAAATCAGTCCTTGTGCCTCTCGGGGGCCCTGGAGGGAATAAGAAAACAGTCTGCAACTCACTGGAGAATCTGGTACAAACGGCGAGAACCTTCACACTTCACTGAAAACACTGAGCTCAACTGAAAAAAAAAAACAGACTTGTACAACAATGGAAAATCGATGAAGTTTCCTCGGTAGGGGCTAAAAGAAGGATAAGAATCAGCCCATGATTTGAGACGGGGGACTCCGAAACAATATAATCGAATAAGAGAATCGCAACCCGATCGGCTGCAACAGTGGACTGAAACCTGGCTCGGCCTTGAGGGAAAGGCAGACTGGCTGTCACTTCTGGTGCCTAACAAGTCCAGTCTTTTGGCTCACTCATATCTAATGCTGTTAAAAAAAAAATCTTAAAAACAGATTCACACGGTTACTGTGCTTCTTTCTGTATCATTTGTAAACCACAAACTATTTCCAACACTGATTGATTCTCTAAAATTGGAGAACACACAACGCCATTGTACATCCCTCTTTGCCTTCTGCTGCCGCACCTGTCAAGCTTTCCACTCTGGTGAATCATATACACTGTTTACAAAGATTTACCAGCAAATACCATCGTGTTTTTTGGAACAATGGGTTCTTGATTTCAGACAGAAGAGAAACAAAAGCAGTCGCTCTTATTTCTAGCCATTTACTGTAAACACTGTCCATACCTGAAATAGACAGACAAGGATATGACTGCTTCATTCTAACCATGACCATTATGGCACAGGCAGGAGAGAAAGTTTTGCTTTATTGTGTGTATTCTCTATTCTGGATGTGGCAAGTGATAACACATTTAGCTGGAGATGCTTAAGTGTAAACTTTCCCAAAACCAATAAAGAGCAGAACGGAGTTGCGAGTGTTATCTCAAATCTGATAAGGCAGCATCTAAGACCAGGGTAGGAAAATACTCTGCAGTGTCGTCGTGCTACTCATGTTCATTTCTTTCTGTTTGATCTATCTTTTTATTTGTAATGTGTAACCCCACAAATCAATGTGGTGTAAATGAAGCCAGTAAAGGCTTCTGCTGTATGTAACAATCTAATTCAGGGCTGCTAATTCATGCAACTGCCAGGTAACAGGCAATGACATTACAGATGCCTACTGTCACGCCAGCTTTCCATCCTCGCTTCCTTCTGTACCCATCACTGACGTCACAGAGATCCAATATTTTTTCTGAATGTTTAGAAAAAACTCTAAAATAAATCTGCTTTGGTGCTGCGTGAAAATTATACAATGCTAAGATAAGAGACTTTCTCATCTGATCACCAGCGTCAATGTTAATACGTGGGTGGAATGAATGATTTTGTTCTTGTGACGAAATAACCCAAATTACAATAACATAGTGGTTCTTTGAGTATGTACATCATTACTATTTAGTTTCACTTGAGTGAATTAGATAGCTGGCAAACATCCTCCCATTTCAATTCAGTATGTGTCAAGCATTGAAATGCCTGTTAAGATGGGGTGCCCTTATATACTTTTAAATTTATTGCAAGATCCTAGCACCGGCAACATTTGCATTTAAATATCAATTGACTCCATGTTTACTCTCTTCACCAACACAGATGAAAATGAAAAGGCTGCATCAGTCACAGCTCTGCTTTGGGAGGGGAACAGATGCAGAACAAGACGAGGAGAGAGAGAGAGAATGAAAACAATAAAGAAAGAAGGTGATGGAGATGAGAGAGGGAGAGCAGGTACAACCCACTTATCCAGAATAGGATGAACATCATGACCCTCCCTGTGCTACTCAAAGCAAAAACCCACCAACTTGATCTCATCAAAACAATCTAACTTTGTGCTACACACAAAAATGAGCTATTATACTCATTTAGTTTTGGTTTTAGAGAGGGTAAAATAATGAACTATCACTGAAGTTCTTTTTTTTTTTTTTTTTTTTTTTTTTTCCGTATGAAGCTTCTCTCTGTTCAACATGTGTTGAAATCTAAGCTTGGCATACCCACCATGCCTTCTTACCTATGCCTATGAATGAACTCCTTCTAGTCATGTTATGTCTTAAATCTGACCATGAGATCTTCCCAGCTACCAGCTGCTCAGCTTCTCAACACCAACCACTGTGGGTTTCTTAACCCTTCTGTTGTCCTCCTGGGTCAAGGAAGGAAGGACGAAGGGAAAGAAGGATGGAAGGAAGGACAAAGGGAAAGATGGAAGGAAAGAAGGAAGGGAAAAAGGAAGGTAGGATAGAAGGAGGGAGGGAACAGATTGGGCCAATTGGGTCAAAAACAAAGGAAGAAGTAAGGACGAAAGGAAGGAAGGAAGAAAGGAAGGGAGAGGAAAAGGATTGTGGAAAGAAGGAAGGGAAAAGGGAAGAAAAGAAAGATGGAGGGAGGGAACAGATTCATTCAAGGAAGGAAGAAGGGAGGGAACAGATCAGGTCAATTGGATCAAAAGAGGAAGAAAGTAAGGACAAAGGGAAGGAAGGAAGGAAGGAAGGAAGGAAGGAAGGAAGGAAGGAAGGAAGGAAGGAAGGAAGGAAGGAAGGAAGGAAGGAAGGAAGGAAGGAAGGGAATTAGGATTGTGAAAAGAAGGAAGGGGAAAGGAAGGAAAGAAAGATGGAGGGAGGGAACAGATCAGGTCAATTGGATCAAAAGAGGAAGGAAGGACGAAGGGGAGAAAGGAAGGAATGAACGGAATAAGGATTGTGGAAAGAAGGAAGGGAGAAAGGTAGGATGGAGGAAGGGAACAGATTGGGTCAATTTGACCCATAAGGACAACAGGAGGGTTAAATGTGCACGCAGTACCTGTATGTGTGTGCATGCTCTTTTGAGTTTGATTACTGGCAACATTCTGTCGACAAGCCACCTCTCACGTGTAAAACATGCAGATTTGCTCAGCTATTTCCGCCCAACTCTACATTTTCTCATCAGATTCTCTTGTATCAGCTACTGTGTCTACAGGCGCTGATCTCACACACAGTCACAGGCTGTGACTCGGTCTGGCGCAAGCCCAAAGGTAATAACACTTGGGTGGCATTTACTGTAGAGACAACCACTGCCACTTAGAGTTATTGTTAGTTTTAATGGAAGAAAAAAAAAGGTCTAATTTATTGAATGTCTTGCAGAATATCAAAAGCAGGACGCAGTCTCATAATAATTTAGGACGTGTAGTGCATTTGCAAAAGAGAGTTAATTATGAAACAAATCTCTCCAGTTTTGAATTCATATAAGCTAATGCCACAATGCACAGCTCTTCAAAGAAGAAAATATCCTGCAGGGCTTTTACCACTGCTAATATCTGAGCTATTAGTAACGACAGCAGGACACTGATGTCCCTGAGAAAGAGCTCTTATGAGAAGGATTCCTAAGGTGTTCTTTGCACTCAGCAGCCTATTTGGCACAGCGACTCCCAGGTGTAGCCAACATAGAAGCAGGTCACTGCAAGATCTGAAATGCTCACAGGGGTTTATGGCGGAGGAATGCTCTACAAAAAGACGCCCTAAAGAACCAAGTCTATGTATGTTTGTCACACCTGTATGAAAAGTTCTGGGTGTGGATACGTTTAATCAATTTTATACACAATTGCTAAGAAAATTGATATTTATCATCTTTTCTTGCTACTTGTCAAATCTGCTTCCTGTCTCTCTGCGGCACCTGTGCCCTTCAGCTGTGGCTATTGTGCTGCAGTGGGAAGCAGCTGTAGCTGTGCAAGCAGGGCATGATGAAAGGTTGTTTCTTCTTTTTTTTTTCTTCTCCTCAATTACAGCCCACCTAAGCCTCTGGTGCCCAGCCAAGACGCCCCACGGGGCGCCAGTAAAGCGTCCAAATCCCGGAACAACCAGACCATCTCTCCCTGACCTGTCGAGGAGATCGAGATCCACTTCATCTGCATTGCCAGCGAAGTTTTGGACATTTGCAGCTTTATAGAGAAACTGGAGCACGATAAGGAACAACTCACGCCAGAACAAAGCATGATTAGATAGACTAATGGAATTCTGATTAACTGTTATCATCATTCATAGCATTAATGCATCAGCAGTAGTCTTTTCTAATATCAGAGAGCACAGGGCTGTGGAGCTGCTGTGTGATAGGGAAGCCAGACTGAGCACAGGGCCAGTGATGATAATTTACGGTCTGGATATTCTTAAATGGAGTATTTGGCACCGGTGTTACAGATGCCATTATCCACAATTATGTTTCCTCGGCTCGTATGATGAAATGATAAAAAAAAAGCAGCAGTGACAGGTGCATTCCACAATCGGGAAGTGTTAAAATTGTGCTGGATTGTATCCAATTTAAGAGACAAAAGGTTAAAAGCAGACATGGGCAGTATAGGTAGCTCATCTCAGGTAAACCTATACCCTCAAATGTTCTCTAAAGATTACCAGTGTGGCGCAAAAGAACAACATAATAATGACTGCCAGAACCTGCAGCAAGCACATTCTGCATATTTAATCCACCGACATCGACAAGGGATGTGATGTTTTTGTGCTTTCTGCTCATTAAAAATGAAGTGACTGGATAACAGGTGCAGGCAGGATCGGTGCCGGGGTGGTCCAGAGCTGCCCGACTGTAGAGGCATGCATTTTTAAGATAAGGATTTACCAGGCACAGACAGGACAGGGGAACGCGGAGGGAAGCAAGAAAAATGCTAGGCAAAAATCACATCACAAACCCCTTTCTGTGATGGATGTTGACAAAAAAACCTCCTCCCTCTAGGGTGAAACCTGCATTGCCTGCCACCAATAATAATCTCTTTTAAGGCAAATATCTGAGTTTGTCTTAAATCAACAGGAATAAAACATCAGACCAATTTCATGGCTTAGTGGTTGCAAGGACAGTGTCATCTTTACAAGGGAAGTTGAGCAAAAAATTGAATTTACTGTTGATTTGCTTTAAGCAGACACATCAGATTGGATCTGCTCTGCATAGAATGCTGTAGTCTCTCCAGCCATTTAATTTCATAGTGAAGTGAAGTTAGACTTGGCTGGCGAGATGATCCCGGTTGACATCTAATTGTGGCTTTAATTGAGTCTCTGAATTTCCGTGTGGTTAGGTAACTTACAAATGGTGCAACTTCTAGCTCTCTGTGTCTCTATCTTTAGCGATTAGGGCTCTGTTATTCTATTTAGACCTTCATATTGAAGATTCATTATTAGTGAAGATGTTCTGGTTTCTATTTGCGACTAATTTCCAAGATTTAAGCAAAGATGTCAGTCTTTTTGCATTCTGTTACCATCATGTTCCTCCTTTTTTATTATCTATTTATTTATCTATCTATTTTTCCTGCATTTGGTGCATTAGTGGAATGAAATGTTGAGTGCACATGTCAGATTAAAGGATTGAAGGTATCTCATTCTGTTATTTGTTGACTGTAACTGTTCAACCTAATCGCCTTCTCTTCCTGTGAAATAGATTGAATTGAAGTGAGGGAGCTATTTTTATTGGAAGTGAAAGAGGCTCTTATCCTGAATCTGCTTTTACATTTTGTAAGAGAATAAATATGAAATATTTACAGTGCGCATTCTGCTGCCTATGTATTGTGTGTGTTTATGTGTGTGTGTCTGTCTGTGTGTGTTTGTGCAGGAGGGAGATTGAAAGAGCTTTTCTTTCATGTTGTGCAGCTTTGATTATTGCTTTCCAGAGTTGGATTAATATTCAACATCCAACTCTCAAGAGGACTGTGCAAGTCAACATCAATTTATGTAATCTGAATACCTATAAGTGTGTCATTGGCATTCCTTTATACATCAACCAAATGATTCCCAGAGAGTGAACTACTCATTTTCTAGTTCCGATTTTTCTTTTTCGCTCAAAGACCAACATGAAGCAACGCCAATTAAACCTTCATTATATTCAATAATCAGCAGCTCTCATTAAGAATCATCAAGAAAATATTAAATGGTGAACAATTATATTTCAGCTGAAGGAGCCTACAGAGTTAATGACATTAAGAGGGATCCTAGTAAAGGATGTTTCCACTTATTCCTCCACCCTGAAGCAGGACTGCTGAGGGGATAGAGTCATCAAACTCCCAGTGATACAGGCTCCATTTCAGCACCATAACACACAGACTGCTGTTGCTACGGCAGCAAGCAGAAATCAGAGAGGTTTCTATCGGTGATTCCCCCGGGAGGTTCAGTGGATCGCTTCTGTGATGTTTCTCCTGTCATCATCATCATCACCAGAGACACCAGCGCTCCTGCCCTTTAATGCGCTTGCAAACGCACAAACACACACAACAAGCGCGCGCAAAACGCAACAGCCCTGACAAAAAAAAAATCTCTCTTATGCACTTGCACAAGTATAGACACAATCACACAAATGCGCCACGTACACACATTAAGAAAATTGCTCCTGGGAATTATGATCATGAAAGGGATGCAGTGTGCAACTGTAGGGGTTGGTTGTGTCACACAGCAGCTTGGATGTTAAACTGAGGAAAAAAGAGAACACAGAGCAAGTGACATCTTCATACTGGCAAACCCTTAAGCGATGTAGAGAAGATGATCCCACTTAACCTGTACTGTTAAATATCTTGGGAATGGGATGTTTTACATATTCCAGGGGTGTGAGTTTATTAACTCTTGGAAGGAGTGAGATTTTTTTTCTCCCCCTGCAAAGCCAATCGAGATGTGCTGAACTGAGAATGAAGCTGCTCCTCTAAGATTTTGGATCAAAGCTGTGTAAATATGGAGCAGCATCCAGTGAGTTATAATCCCACAATAATTCTGACTTAATCTTTCCATGCCCACAATTTCATTACCTCCTTAAGTACAGTTCCAGAGGACATTCTCTTTAAGTAATCACAGTCAAACTAATCCATCCCCACGAGAGGTGGCTGCCAATTTTCACAAATATCATGGGCCATGACCCCTAATTTAAGGCAGTGTATGAATGTGGATGAAAAAGTGACACCACAGCCTGTCTGTGATGTTATTATTATTTAGAAAGGCTCACCTTCTCCTCCTGAGAAGACATGGCATTGCTCTCGTGTAGATGTTCAAGCTCAAATGCTCATATTTCAAATCCAATAATGGTACCTATCACGTGCTGCAGTGACCACCCCGGATCAATTAAAACCCAATTAACAGGAGCCATGTGGAACATAATCCAACTGCACTATTGTCCAAATCCTGTTGGGATCATTAGTAATCATTGCACAGAGCTGGAGGCAAAACCACATCTATACATTCATAGACACAGCAATATATCACTGTGCATACCCTGCAGGCTTTAATCAATCCTCGCAACCCAGTTCAGTCTGCACAGTAGGTGAATATGCACATCAATCAATCACCACCCCTCTGTTCTAATTGCTTAATTCTCTTGTTTGTGAAATCTCTTGGGCACATCTGGAAACAAATCCTAACCCATATTACGGGCAGTTTGATGGAATAGGTCTATACAGCTCCTGCTGTGCAAGTGGGACTAAGACATTAATTGCTTATAATTAACCAAAGGCCTCTATACTAAACGTAGGAAGAGCGGTAGCCTACATATGGGTTGTGTTTACAACTTTGACCTAGCTTTCCTTGAAAAGCTTGTTTGGAAGCGCTCTGTTTAAGAATCACTTTGGACAAATTGAATTGTGGGAAAGCATTTATAAAAGTAATGGCCAATGTTCAGTCAATGTTTGGCACTTTGCCATCCTTACAAATTATGTTTCACTCATGATGTCCAACATATTTTGAATAATCAGTCAAAAAAAAAGAAGGAAAAAAAGGCTAAACATATGACAAAAATGTGGGTAAAAATAAACTCTCATCTAATTCCATCTTAATTTCTTAATTGATAGGCTACACTTAGCCTAATATAAAGTGTGAGTTTCTCCAATGTGGACCATGTTTCAACAACAGCACCAAGTTTGTGTGCATTATTTGCCAATCCCAAGAAAGTGAATGATAACTATTTTTAGTGTTTCTAAATGGACGCGCGTATGTGTGTGTACTAGGCTGTGTGTATGTGTGTGTGTGTGTTTCTTCTACCGCATTACCGCGCATCTCTCGACCACCGCGGCGGACTTACATCTCTGAAGCGATTCCAGTGCTTGATCTTGCGGCTGTACTGTGAAATGGTGGACAGCCACTGCTCGTCCTCCATGAAATTCCCCGTTTTTTCCGCCTCTTTGACGCTCTTCACGTCGGTCTGGAAGGTAGACCCGGTGAGCATCACCAGCGGGACGAGAAGGCACACGATATCCGTAATTTCCACCATGGCAGCGGACAAAAACACCTCGCGCACACCGGCTGTCGGTTTCTCTCTTCTGGGAGGAGGAGGAGGAGGAGGAGGAGGATGCTGAGGCTTGGATTGAAACTACCAACTGATTAGCCTATAGGATGCTCCTTCTGCTGCTGAGGGGGAGAGAGAGGGAGGGGGGAGAGAAACAGAGGGAGAGAGAGAGAGAGAGAGAGAGAGAGAGAGAGAGAGAGTCTGTGAAAACTGTAGGCTATGTTGATGCTATGGCAACATTATTCCTCTAAAACTTATGTGACAGCAAATTACCTTTGATTTGCATTTAAAAAAAAAAACGTACTAGAGGAATAAAGTAGAATAAGATTAATTACTGAAGCACATTAGGCTACTTGAATGGTAGACCTATGTAGCTATAAACGATTTACCACCTGAAACTCAGGCCATCAAAGTTAGGCTACTTAAACAGGAAAGAGGGGAAAAAGCCAATTCTGTAGATAAAGACGTCCGTAGTTGCCCACACTCATAACTTCATGATGAGCATGTTTTGAACTTCAGAGTAGGTCGTGCCGCCACCGCCATCTTGGTTGTTAATGGCTGCCAATAACTTGCTAATGGATGAAGGTGTAGAGAGGATATTTTGGTGTATGTCGGTTTGTGACACCACCTGTCTTTCGAAGCGATAAGTCCTCAAATTTCAGTAAAATGTCAAATAAAATGTTTCATTAAATGTCAATTGGTGTGTTGTAACCCTGCAGTCACAGTCATAAAAAGGACATTGAGTAGGCTGCATGAGGCCAAATCATTTTTCTCAGCTGTAAAAGTTGGTATTTTAGTGGCCATTCAAAGAGCTAGCCTACTGTTTTTGGTAGCCTACTAACCTTGTTGGTTTTTGTGTCCAACTGTCTTTATTTTAGTTTTTTTTTCTATCTAGGCTAAACAAACCCAACCACTTAAAAATCCATGTCCTTTATGTATGTCCAACGTTACATAGCCTATGTTGAACAGCACACGTTTTGACCTGTGGTGACAGGAAATGCACAGGTGTGACTAATAACATCACCAATGGGTCTGTTCCATTTAAGTGTCCTGGCAAACCATGTCAGGGAGTCAGCAGACATAATATTAGGGCTCAGGAACTGGGACACCTAAATACAATGCAGCCATAATTAATGTTGTTCACTTGCTGTGAAAAATGCCCATTATGATTCAGCCGAATCAACAAAAACAGAACATTAATGAGTCAGAAATTAATTAGTAGCTATTAACTGCAGGGCTATTGTATTGGCGTGTGATGCCACAATGAATCTATCTGGATAAAGTAAATGGATTGTTGATTGCATTGCTTCATACAGGGTTTACTTTGACGCATTCTGTCTATCCCTACAGAATCACTTGGCATATGTGCTGCTACCCTGTCTCAGAATTGTTACCTCCGCTCCATTCATTAAAAGATGGCACAAATGCTGTCAATCTCTGTTCTCCTGTGTTCAGATGGCCAACAGGTAGGCTAATGGCAATTTCTGATATGTCACTGAGCAGTATAGGGCATTTGCATTGTACCACAGCTATAAGACCTGACTGTATCTTCCCTGCCTGCTGCATATCTCCCTGCTGCAGCCTCACTCAACTAGTCCTCAGAGACAGTGCACTAGATGGCGGCTTGTAATTGAAGTGCTGGATAAACTGATGCCATCTTTTTTTCATCCTGAAAAGAGTGACTTTAATGAAGGCAGACATGAGACAGGGTGGTGTCACTCATCTGAATGCAATCAAGTTTACAGGGAAAGATATAGGAAAAGGGGAAGTTGTTTAAACTGAGCACACGTGGTGGTATCACATGTCTTAATCCACATGCTTATATACTGGCATGTGGATCGTGGCAAGTGCATATCCATGTGTGCAAACAACAGATGTATAGCTATTTAATGTGAATACGATCCTCAGTTTGTAACTAATGCTGTGTGTGTGGTCATACTGAAGTTTTTTTTTTTTTTTATCACAGTGGATCATTCACAGTGACATTAATCAAACTAAGAGCAATGAGACAAATCCAGCACAAATGGCACTGTGTGATCAAAATTACACATCCTCTCAGGCACACATTACTCTGGGAGTCCGACACAGACCCCATCATGAACCCACAGACAGATGAGACGTGACAGTCAGAGAGAGAGAGGAGGGCAGAACATGACAGGCCAACAATGTTCATCTCATTTATTGGAGCCAGTTAAAGAAAAAAAAAACGGCTGAGTAATCCTAGACTCACAGAGCCATAGGGGGTTTCAGGTAATCTCCTTATAAAAGCTAGGAAAATACACGCCGCTGTCAGTGATGTGAGAGTGGTTTCCACAGGTCTGATGCTTTGTCAAATGAAGGGAGGGAATCTAATGGTGGTGGCGGGCGGGAATGGCTGCAGGATGGAGACATGTAAAGATCAGATGATGCTCATTAAAACACGTATAGGCTGCTGTCATCAAAGGCAGACACCATAGACATGAGATAATGCTCTGTTTTCACGGGCCATGTTTAAAATGTTTTTATTTACTTAAAACTGTTCTTCAAGAACATTTAGAAAACATTACATGTATATTCTTTTATTCTGCTGCATATTTAGCCACACAGGATTAGGAATGGTGATCTGGTTGGTTGGTTATTGGATGGATTTGGCACAACAGCATAATACAGATTTCAATGATGTTCAGGGGATGAACTGTAATGACTTTGATCCTCTGACTTTTCATCTAATGACACTGGCAAGTTTTCACTAATCCAATGAGATATCTCAACATCTGAATGGATTGGCACAAAGTTTTGCACACACATTTTTAGTTGCCTGACTATGAAAAAAGTGAATAGGCAGATTATTCTGAATGTCAAACTATAAAGTGCATTTCACATGAATAGGCTCTGTGAGATATGGTAAGCACATCTGATTGAAGATTCAAAGAACAGTCATAACAGCAACAACAAGTCGTGTTTAATTCAAAACCAGACACAAAAAGCACAACATTGGCAGCACTGTTAAATAATGCACAGACATGGCTCTAAAATGAAAGATAGCATCACTCAGGGAAAGATAAGAGGTAAGAGTACTTATAAATAATGATCAGGATACTTTTCTCTGTTTAGTGTGATGTGGTCACAGTTCATCATGCATTCAATGACTTTCTTACCCCCGAACCTATCACTTAGCAATGCAGCCTCTTTGCCTAATGACATTCAATCAATAGCAATAATAAGGCTCATTCATGACCATAAAAACTACAAATAATCCAGTTCCTCTGGGTGTTCTACGTCAAGTCGGTTAAAGGGAAACAACAATCATACCTTTTCCGGGGGAAATACATTTGCATTCAGTGCTCAGATGCTGTGACTGACAACAAGAATAAATCAATGTAGAAAATCCTACTGAGCCAGATTACTGAATAAAATATATGTACACATGAAAATATAAAGGTACAGTACTAGCCTATATGAATCTCATGAAAACATACAATAAGAAATAAATACAGTGCTACCAACTTATAGATTTTGCTAGTGCTGCTAACTTTCTGTAAATCACTGAACAAATAAGATACTGTTAGATAAGGCTTGTACTGCTGAAAGCCATGAACAGTGTCACACTGTAGTTTTCATGCCATCAGTTTTCATGTTTCTCAGATTATAGCCTGCAGATTTTTATATCTGCATTGGATCATTTGTGAAACATTGTTTTAAAATGGTATTTATGGATAAAGGCCCTTTTCAGTTAACCTGGTTTAAGCTTAGTCATGTTTTTTTTTTCTTTCTCCTCTCTTTGATTTTTCAATGTCCCAAATATTTAAAAAACTTCAAGAAACCCTCAGATTTTACTTTTAAGTCAAGGTCTGCCAAAAGCCGAGAGTCCAACACTCCATTAAGATAATATTCAAAGCATAGGTTATTTAAAATGGGTAGGCCTATGCAAAGTGTTAATGCTTTGATAAAGAAGAGTGCATCTCAGCAAAACTTGCCAAACATCACAGTTTCTCCTGCACCCCCCCTTGAGAGTACAGGTCTGCTTCTGCTTCCTCCAGCAATAAATCAAAAAGTAAATGGAACAATATCCCAGCTCTGACTTCAGGTGACGCTGGCACATAGAACCAAACAGGGTCCTGTGCAGAACTAAAAGGTTCCTGATAAAAACAGGGCTCAGATGACACAGGAATGAGAGGCTGCATGCAGGGATGCTTAGCAGTGATATGCAATGATACTCTGTTTCTCCTTTAATTAGAATCATGTCAGCTAACACCCGGTTTTCATGTCATGAACAATGATTAAAAACAATGAAGCATCCAAGATTGTCACACCACAGCTTCAACAAAACACGTCAGCTTCAGTGAGGTGGATCCTGCTCTCAACAGTATGCTGTTGCTATAGTTACAGCCTGGGAAACACAATCCAGGGATCCTTTTTCCCCGTTTCTGAATTAATTAATGACAAGAGCATATTCAAAAGAGCCCGAAAAACAGGATTGCATCTGAGCTTGCTCAGGTGTGAATACATTGCATTCTCCACTTCCTCTAAGTGCCTTATAATTGCTCCAGGTATTTTCACACCAATTACTGAAACAGATAGTTCTCTGGAATAAAAAATGTGAGAAGACAAAGGTTTTACATTGTGATTCACTCTAATGCACCTCAGATTAAAGCAAATTGTTCCCAGAAAAAAAGAAGAATCCATTCTTAACAATCCATTTGGTAGTAGATTTATTATACATGAATTACATAGCCTGAGGCTGGCCAGCCTAACAGCTCTCTCAGGCCTGTTTGAATTGTAAAACACAGAGCCTGTCACGCTTTATTTCCTCTTTTCCATTTTACTTTTTTTTCCATGACATGGCACAAATAATGTTTTACCCCAAACAGTGTGGTGTTGAAGCTGAAGCTGAATTGAATTATAAACTTTGAATGCTAAGCGCGCGCACACACACATAAGGAAAAAAGAGAAATACCAGTAAAGTGCACAGGCACATGAATGAATGCATGTCGGAGACAAAGTGTTCATGGGTACAATCACTCAAAACAATAGGTGCACTCAGGCATAAACATTTTCCACACTCACACACCACACTGGTTCGCAGCTTTGTAATCTGTAATTTTAAGGCTGCAGTTTGTCTGTAAAGTAATGAAGTGGCGCCACCACGTGGAAGTCTACGATACATTACACCATTTAGTCCAGGTCCTGCTGTGCCACCAATTTGGCAAGCATATAAAAGAACTAATTTGAGGAGTCCTATTTCCTTCATAATTGTTTAAACCAGTTCTACTAAGTAAGTCTACTAAATACGTTTTTTTTATTAAATGATAACATGGTAGAATAACTGGATGTCGTTTTCTGTACATAAAGGATCAAGTTTTGTTTGGTGGGTTTTGAGTATAAAACTTAATTTTGGGCATTTTATATTGCCTGTGTTTGAACAGCATCCCATTAAATTACATGGATTAGGCTCACATTCTTCCATGTTCATCAGGTTTATCATACACACATGCTATTATTTTCAAAAATATCCTTTAAATGGAGAGAAAAAACTACCCACTCACTGTATGTACATGGGGCCCACCTCTTAACCAAACTCTGTTTTCAGGGGTGGGGGATGGTCTGTGTGAATAGCTGCATAGATGTCAGGAGTCAAAGGAGTTGTTGGGACAGACAAGGCTACAACTCAAAAACTCTGGGTTTAAGTTCCCCAAAGATTAGATTAGATTAGATTAGAGTTTGATGACAAAATAATGAAAGTAGCCTACCTCAAAGAACACAGTGGCCATGCGCACCACCACCACCACCACCACTATCACACACAAGATAGACACATGTTTAACCAAATGATTACCAGTGTGAAACAATTAACACAAGTAGTCTAAGTACCTGAGTACACACACCAACAACCTCTTTGAAGAAAATCAAGGTTTTTGTCTTTTTAATTTTATTTACTGGTATTTATTTATTTTTACAATTTTATATTTAAGGCAATCGGCTACAATTCTATGATAAATTATGTCTAAATATGATTATGATCCATTATACCATTAATTTACCTGGAGCTGAACTATATGAGTTTGTCAGGTTTGTGAACAGGCTTCAGTAGAACATGTAGCCTATCAACAAAATCCTCATTTAGATACATCAGTTTTTGACAAGCTCCAAAATTCATCGTCAGCATTTCTCATCGAGTGGCCTAATAAAAAACAGGCGAGGCCTACGTGTGATACGTGTCTCAAACAGCCATTCACAGGAATGAGTTTTTCCCCAGCTTTCATCATCTCCCTTTTCTCCAGAAACAAAAAAGGGGGGGTGGTTTTCATTGTTTCAAAACCGTTTTCATTTTTCGGCATTTTACTGTCTAATTTCGTAATTAAAAGTTAAATTATTTCAGGAAAAACTAAAACTTGTGTCTAGTTTGACTGTGGGGGGGTCGGGCGCCTGCTGGGGTCGGGGGGTTGGGGGGGGGTCCTGGCCTTTGCCTCATCAAAGGGACCAGAAAATGTTACCAGGCAGGGTAGAGAGCCGAGGACGTGAGCTCAAACCTCATTGGATGACAAAAGCAGTGGGCGGGGCCTCCAGGCTTGGGTATTTAACGCTTTGTTCCATTGTTACAGTGTGTTTTCCAGCTGGCCTGGCTCTGGAGTTTCAGAGGGGTCCGGTGTTAGAGGATACCACTGCACTTCTTTTGTAGTCTTTTTAAATTATTTTTTTACACTCTCTTTTTTTATTATGTCTTTTTCATGCAACCAGTCTCTGGACGGCAGTTTTCCTCCCTCTCCAGCGGAGGACAGAGGGTCCAAGCGGCTGTCCTGGGGCAGCCTGCTGCAGAGGCTGACTGAGCTGAAGGGGATCAACCAGAGGGTCGCAGCAGAACAGTCCTGCAGGAGTGAAACTGGTGAGTGCTGCTGGCTATTGTCTGAGCAAACCCCATTTATTCATGTTGTTGCAAATAGTGCATAGGTTTTCCTTGATTGTTTGGTTTGCTTGCACATGAAAATATAGACACAATGAAGTGATAAAGTACAAAGAGGTGGAGGAAGAGATGTTTTTTTGATGACCTACTTATATTTTTAATCAGAAAACTGTACTTAAAGTTTAAGGTTAAAAACTGCACAGGATTTAATGTATATTCCTTTGTTTTATAGGATCTGTGGCAGACATGTCTCTGTCAGAGGCAGATTTCTTCTGTGATCCCATGGAAGAGACATTAGCTACAGAACTTGTACAAACCATTGCACAGAGCCTCAACAATGCATCCGACATCCTGAGCTGCTCCAAACTCATTTTACCAGACTGCCTACTGCACTCCATCAGCCAAGAGCTGCTTCATCTGGCTGAGAGCGAACCCTGCGGCCTCAGGGGGGCACTCATCGACTTGTGTGTGGACAGGGGAGACCAGGGGTCCCTATGCACTGTGGACCAAATAGCAGTGGACGCCACACTGGTCCCAACCTTTCACGTCACTCTGGTGCTGAGGCTCGAGTCAAACGGATTGTGGCCAAAGGTTCAGAAGCTCTTCAAGTCCCCGCAGACATCATCAACACCTCTGAAGCACAGGCACACTCAGAAGCTGAGTACGAGCTTCAGAGCTATTAAAAGGAAACTGTATTGTTCAGGGGAGCTGCTGATTGAAGAGTGCTGCTGACCAAGCACTACTCTTCCTCCCTGATAAGCTGAACAAAACACATGTGGACTGTGAAGAGAGGCATCACATGTAAAAAGGCAATGACAAAGAGGTCCTGAAGTAGCACATACACAAATCTGTTCACTTACAGCGGGGAAAATAAGTATTGAACACGTCAACATTTTTCTCAGAAAAAATATTTCTAATAGAGCTATTGACATGAAATTTTCACCAGATGTCGGCATCAACCCAAGTAATGCACACATACAAAGAAATCCGAACATTAATGTCCATAAATTAAGTTATGTGTAATAAAGTGAAATGACACAGGGAATAAGTATTGAACACATGAAGAAAAGGAGGGGCAAAAAGGTATGGAAAGCCAAGAAAACAGCTGGAGTTTGTCAGTATTTAGAATGTAATCCTGTCTCCTATCAGTGCAAAGTCATATCTGCTGGTTTAGTCCTGATTGATGCCTTTTAAAAAGGTTTCTCACCACCAAGGTGTCAGACAATAAGAATTGCATGGTGGGCAATGGCAAAGAGCTGTCTAAGAGCTGTCTAAAGACCTACGCAGCCAAAGATTTCAAACAGAAGAGTCAAAACAATAATCAGAAGGGTTCCCTAACAGTCCAGGACACTGGTGGAGAGCTTCAGAAAGATCTGGAATCAGCAGGTACAGTTGTTTCAGAGAAAACAATAAGTAATGCACTCAACCATCATGGCCTCCATGCACACACACCATGCAAGCCATGGCAGTTGAGTGCATTACTTATTGTTTTCTCTGTAACAACTGTACCTGCTGATCCCAGGTCTGTCTGAAGCTCTCCACCAGTGTCCTGGACTGTTAGGGAACCCTTCTGATTATTGTTTTGACTCCTGTTTTGCAATAGTAAGGTTGTGTAGGTCTTTAGACAGCTCTTAGACAGCTCTTTGCCATTGCCCACCATGCAATTCTTATTGTCTGACACCTTGGTGGTGAGAAACCTTTTTAAAAGGCATCAATCAGGACTAAACCAGCAGATATTACTTTGCACTGATAGGAGACAGGATTACATTCTAAATACTGACAAACTCCAGCTGTTTTCTTGGCTTTCCATACCTTTTTGCCCCTCCTTTTCTTCATGTGTTCAATACTTATTCCCTGTGTCATTTCACTTTATTACACATAACTTAATTTATGGACATTAATGTTCGGATTTCTTTGTATGTGTGCATTACTTGGGTTGATGCCAACATCTGGTGAAAATTTCATGTCAATAGCTCTATTAGAAATATATTTTCTGAGAAAAATGTTGACGCGTTCAATACTTATTTTCCCCGCTGTATGTATCTCTAAGGTTTCCCTGGAACCGACTTATGTCTCATGGCAGCTTCACACCTGGCTATAGGTGACTCAGCAGTGAAGATTCGTGTTGAAACATGGATCGGTTTGTTTCCTATGAATGTAAAGTCACATCCTGAAGGGAATGACTTATGTATTTGATAGTCAAACAACTTGTGTCTTGAATTTTTAAAACTTGAACATGAAAAAAATAAATTATTTTCTTCTATATTTTATTTTGTCTTGGTTTTCTTCTAATTCTATATTAATCAATGACTGTGTGCCATTTTCATATGACAAACTAATTCTAGACGGTGTACAACATCTTAGTTTCAGGAGTTATTACAGAGAAAATAAACACCAAATTATTTGATATAAATTTGAAATTAAGTATGCATGGTGTCCATTTTAAATACACTTCCTTCTGTTTCAGTGTGAACACTATATCCTTGAGAACTGCTCAGTATTGTGAACAGTATGGCTCGGATCAACTTCTTATAAAAATGACATGAGAGTGTGTGTGTGTTTCTTATAAAAGAGGAAACATGCACCCATCAATCATTGGACAAATTTAATTCAAAGAAACTTTTATACAATTTTTTAGCATGTTAATTTAATAAATATGGTTTACTTTTATTTGTGCAATGATTTTCAATACTTATGATCCAACAGACTACAAGCGAATCCACATTATAACATTACAGTATATGATATTAACTTCAATAAACCCTGCACTATTAAAAGTAAAATGAATATTTACATTGGTAAGAACTATAAAAATTACACACTTTCCTTGTGAGTGGCTCAGACATCTGTCTATGAGAAGGCCATGAGGTTTCTCAAAAATATTTTAGGAAAACAAAAAAAAAAAAAAAAAAAAGAAAAGAAAAAAGATTGGGACAGAGAAAGCTAATCTTAGCAGCTTTGTAACCGTTCAAATATGCTCTTACTTTCCACCGTGCTGCCCTGCGGACTCTGACCATTCTGAAGAAACTAGAGTAAGAAAATGTCAGCAGTCCACTCAAAGCCTCTCACAGTTCTACAGGAAGTCAATCTACACAGAGTTGCAGAGAGGTTCCCTGATGAGGTCTGCTGCCCACTGCACGTAAGGCGTTTTTGATTCTCTTGGTTTGCTGCAGAAATATGCTCCAATTTGAGTGGGCTCCGACCGATTTCTTCTAATCAGATTCAAGTACCGATGAACCTGAAGAAAACAAAGGAATCAATCATAGTTGTTAAATAGTTGAAGATTCCTATACATGCGTACAACCAAGAAAGTTACAGTTTCAACATAAGGGATTCATTATCACTTTTGCTTGTGCAATTCTCAGTATTACCAGACCAGCTGCAGAAGGAAATTGATCACAGCATAAGCATTCAGAATTTTACTTGTCTTAAGTAAGTATTTCCTATCTTCTAGATAAGTTATAGGTTTTTGGCTTTTGTTTAAGAAAGAAGTTGCAGAGACTTGACCCTCACTTGATAGAGCTGTTCCTTCACAGTGACCCATTGGTTGCCTTTATTGATGTCTTTCCATTTGTTTGTTCTGACATCCCATGATACTGCAATTACGATGGGGCCAGTTTTAAAAACTCTTGCTGGTGTAGTAAAATGTTTATGGGAAACTTCAACAGCTGACGTTTGAAAAACAAAAATAAGGCTGATTAAATGTCCACAGGAATGGATTCAAATGAATGAAACTTAGTGTGTATGACGCTCTGGATGCATTAGTAATTGAGTTCTGTCACTGCAGTGTTCGTGCAACTTACCCATACATGTGCAAGTGGTTTCTATCCATCCAATATGACCTGAATCTCAGATAGTCTGGAGCAGCTGGGCGTGCCCATTCTCTGTGCCCTTTGGTACAACTCAGAATCCCCAAAGTAACGGGCACGGTACAGTAAGCCTTCCTCTGAAAACACAAGAGGAGAGTATGAGAGCAGGCATTGGTGCATTGCTTTTCAAAAATGAACTAAGATTACAACCAACCAAGAAAAGAAAGCTGCTGCAGTCCAGGTGTCACACAATTGTGGTACTTCAAATTGCATCTGATGTGTTGTGAAAAATAAAACAAGGGAAATCACCCATCTTGATAATTGATTTTTTTTTGTTAATGTGAGTTTTAAATCCTGACAAACTACTGGTAGTCAGACAAATCAAATAACTGAAATATGTCAATTTGAATTTTGATGTGTATTTTATCTGTAACTTTAAAGACCAAATGATTAAGTGGTTAATAATAAAAATATCTGTAAGATTAATTGACAATTAAAATAACTGCTATGTGCAGTGGACATGTGGTAAGGATGCCTCCAGGATGCTTCTCTAGGGAGGAGCAGGTTCAACTGCTGTAGGAAGCGGCCACGGGGCAGACCGAGGACTAGGTGCAGAGATTATATCTCCAGCCTGGCCTGGGAACGCCTCGGGATCCCCCAGTCAGAGATGGCCAATGTCACCGGGGAAAGGGAAGTCTGGAGCTCACTGGTGATCTGCTGCCCCTGCGACCCGATCTCAGACAAGCAGTCGAAGATGGATGGATGGATGGCTATGTGCAGCACTACTGTAAACTCACTCTGCTGCTTCTCCTTCCAACAGTTGTTTCTAAGATTGGAGATGTAGTCCTCTTCTACACTTCTCTCAACATTCTTCAGGTTATTTCCCGAATGTTCCTCATTGAAGCGGTCTCCCACGTAGAAAGGCACCTTCAGGTGGGATGTATGCCTTTTGTGAATATGTCCAGCTGACCTGATGCACAGAGGAGATGTGACAACACAGAGTGAGACAGAAATCGAGACATTTTCACACAAGCCCAGTGAGATCTCTGCGTGTCTGAACCACTTACGGGTGGTAGCTAAGGCTGTAGGGAGGCTGGGTGACCATCATCTGACTGAGGGCAGAGACAATGATGAGGATTAAGATGGGCATCAGCTGGACAAACAGAGCCAGACCTCCCTGTTCAGAGAGAAAAACAACATTTGATTAACAGTTTATGACAGACAACACAATCCATCAGCTGCTACAAAATCCAAGAGTATTAGTACTGAAATATTACAGACAGGACTTACATCTCTCTGCTGTTCTCGTCTTTCTTGCCTATTATGATGCGCAAAGTGCATTCTTCCGTTCCTGTAAACATGTACGTTGCCTAAAGCGAATTTGAAGAAATAGAAATTTAAAAAAAAAAAGACATAATATGGCACTCAGCAGTGATGCAACTCAAAACCACGTGAAATCAAGGCCTAGGAGAATGCAGGTTTTTAGTCAAATCAGTTACTAAACACAGGTTAAAAAATCATCCACTACATAGGAGGAACATTTACAGCTTTCAATACACATTGTGCTTTTACCTAGAATCATGCTGAGTAGAGGGGATTTATTACATTATACAGCCGGTGACATTGATGTAGTCACGTGTAGACAAGAGAAATAACTGGAGTCTGTGTTTTCATTCCAATGATATACAGAGGCAAACAGAACAAACAACCAGCCGCATTCATTCCACTGTGTATCTGATAAAATCAATCTTGTCATATGCTTGTAAGATGTTAATGATAAGATAACGACTCTGCCACCATGCACTTTGCCTTACTTGGCACGGGCAAAACACTGTGGTTTTTTTTTTTTGTTTTGTTAGTGGAAGTGGAAAAGCCAAGGCGTGGCTAGAAAAAACTGAATATGCACGAGGCTGAACAGCCAGTCGGACAACTTTTTCTTGCTTTCCATGAAAATGATCGCTGATAAGATGACAAAACACAAAAACTAAGAGTGAAGGAGAAACAAGCTCTGGTTGCTTTGTGTGGCTTGCTCTGATACTGAATGGTTTACTCAGCCATGCAAATATGTTCCTCCCCAACATTATAATAAAACTACTTTTGCCTTAATGACACAGCACAACATCGCAGCTGAGACCACATTCAACCGGCCTCTGCTTACTTGATGGGAAACCTCCACCGAAGAACATGTTGAAGAGGTCCTCCGGTGAGATGTCTGCTTCGAAATCACGATGGTGTCTGTGTCTGGTTGGGTGTGACCTTTCCTCTCCATACTGGTCATACTGCCTTCGTTTCTCAGCATTACTCAGAACAGCATAGGCATTACCGATAGCTGAAAGTCACAAACACACACACACATGAAAAACATGTGTGCTTTGCAAACCTACATTTGAATATTTTACATAAATAAGCAATTGAGAGAACTTGTATATTACCTTTGAATGCCTCTGTGGCTCCAGGGGCATGATTTTTGTCTGGGTGAAATTTCAGGGCCAGTTTTCTGTAGGCCTTTTTAAGATCCTCCTCAGAGGCGTTTTTTTCAACTCCCAGAATTTGGTAGTAGTCTTTACAGCTCTTAATCCTGCAGACACACAAACCAGAGATGGTTAATAGATTGTGGAAAAAAGGAAACCCATGAAAACACTGGACGGGAACCAAAATATGCACCTTTATTGATGGAAAGTGAAGTGATGAAACAAACACAGACCAACCCCACTATAAATGTTCTGCACTTTTATCTTATTTCTGACGATGCTATTTTCTCTCTATAAATACCAGACAACTGCAGTCTTAGAGCGAATGGACAAGACACCAATGTTCAGATATTAAAGACTGAATTTAACATGCTTGTTTTTCTTGTGAGGGTATTTGCACAACCACATGTCACAGGTGCAGTCTTTGTGTGATGTAAAACATTACAATAGTTTTATTAAAATGAACATCCCACGCACTGCTCTTGCTCAGTATAACTGTTTAAAAATACTTAAGACAAAGGTCAAGAGAGACTGAAATGTTAGGTTGATCAATGAAATTGTGAGGCTGAGCAAGATCAGTGGGCGGATTATGCATCTTTACAAGAATATGCATGCTTTTAAATTCTTTCTACTTAAATTATAGACATTATGTTCCACCATTTAATGCCTGAAATATCACAGCGGATTATTCTTTTCACATACAAATGATGTCTTTTCTGCTTTAATGTTGCAGAAGTAAAATTAAGTTATCTGACTCTTTCAGCTGAGTGCCATGAGCTTCTATGATCAAAACAGATGGCGATTAATTTTTCTGTAGTTGGCCTACAGTATGTGAGTAATGGACTACTCCACTAACACCACAAAACATATCTACATGTGCACTGACTTTCTGACAGCATCCAGCTGCTCTGTGGTGTAGGGTTTGGCTGAGTCTGTGGCTCCCTGTGCAGGACCCTCAGTCTGCTCCCCGTGGCTGCGGTGCCTCATGGTGGGCCCTTCTCCATTCACGGGATTGCCATTCTCCTCTGGAGGCTTTCCGTTCTGTGTTAATGACTCCAGTAAGTCTGTAAAGGAAGAGATGCCATGTTAACTTGCTCCATATTTATAATACAAAGAACCATACTAGACCGGGTTCGAAACAGGGATATCTTAATAATCTATTGGACACAAATCTCCACAGAGCATGTGCCTATGTAACAGCTATTGTGGCCTTCTGTTCAAGCTGATATGATTAAACTCAAGGAGAATGTGTAGCCACAACCCAGATCTTCAAGAACTGATGCAGCTTCCTCCATAGATACTAAACCCAAATAATGGTGTGAGACAGCTGTCTTCAATACCCTAACCTTTGTCTGTTACACTAACAGTGTAATCTTACTTCCCGGTAGACCCACGGGTAGACATACAATTAAATTCAAACATTAAGGCTGATTTTCTAAAATCTGCATTGAGTGATACAATCTTTAACAATATAGCCCAAACAAAATAATCTAGATAACTTTAAACCTCACGATACCATGGGGCGGCTCTACGATTTGTCATGTAGGCCTTCAATGCTGGGTATAACGTTACACCACTGTAAGACAGGTAATGTAAACAACACATCCGTGGCCATATTATGCGAGGATGTCTACCGTGTTCATATTTAGTCCATTAAGCCACTAGCACAGTGAGCTAACGGTTAGCCTAGCAACAGCTTAACAACGAAGTGTATGTAAGAGTCAACTGCGGATAAATAAGCACCAGTTTAAGACAATATGTGACCAAATACAACCGAGAGATTGCGACTACGGGGCGGAAAAGACTACAAGTACCAGTGTAAGCCAGCTGGTGTAACATTAACACGGTTATGCTAACGTTAGCTGATCTGGTTACACTGCCGTGGCCCAGTGGTTAAGACATAAAGAAAACACCGACGAAACAGCAGTTTACTCGACGTACTTTTGGCTCGATCTGTCGGAAACAAGCGCTGTGCCTTCTCCAGAAACTTCCTAGCTTTGTCTGCCTGGTCGTTGCTGATCGCGTTTAGGGCTATTTTAATGCACCGCTCCGCTTCGTCCTTGTTTGAGTCCATCGCGATACGGCGGAAATGTTTACTTGCCCTGGGACGCACGGAGATGACGTCAGGAAAGCGTTCGACTCGTGAATTATACGTTCTGACGGTCGAATGCGAATCGAAACTTTACAGACTAGCACATTTATAAAACCTTTACAGTCAGTGAGGTTCAATCATAACCCATATACCGGTAGCTACCATTTCGACAGTCTGAATGGCTTTGGCAGCTACAAGCAGCAGGTCCGTCCTATTTGTTAAACGCAAGATTTTAAATTCTTTTAGGTTGTTTTCAATCGACTACACTTATGTAGCTGGTTCTGGTCAAGGTAAACCACCATCCAAGAAACGGGGGAAGAAAAATCACAAGAAAGCTCCCTGGACTGATGATCTGCCTTGGGTAGACAGGCTGGCTGATGCAGTAACCCCTCTGTGGAGGCTGAGATATGATGAGCAACTCGAGGTCAAGCAAAAGCAACAGGAAAGGATACTGTCCCAGCTCTCTGGGTATCTTGCAGGTGACAACCAATCACAGTCCTCATCACCGGTGAGAGGTAAACCCAGCTTCCCTGTCCTGCCTATTCTACCATCACCTGTTAGAGATGGCTATCGAAACAAGTCTACATTTTCTGTGAACAGAGGAGTGGATGGGAATACAAAGACGGTTGGATTTTACGTAGGCACTGGCAAGGCAGGCAACATTGTCTGCGTCAATGGTGACCACCTGCTCAACATGCCGGAGAAGCACAAACAGGTTGCCAGATGCTACCAGGACTTCATCCGCCTCTCTCCCCTTGAGCCCTGCCTGCTTTTCCACACGGGGGGTCACTGGAGAGAGGTCACAGTGAGGACCAACAGAGAGGGCCGCACCATGGCCATGGTGTACTTTCATCCACAGACATTTACCCCAGACGAAGTGGCTGCCCACAAAGCTGAGCTGGTGGATTACTTCACGCGGGGTCCAGGATCTGTCTGTCAGCTGGATTCACTGTTCTTCCAGGAGAGCAGCATGACTCGCTGCAGTCATGAAGAATCCCCCTACCAGCTCCTGCATGGTCAGCCACATATAGAAGAAGAGGTAATAGGGCACAATTACAAAGAATCCCTGAAGGATCTCACATAGCACAGACATTTGGCATTGCAGTTCAACAGATGATTGAAAAATAATTTCTTCCTCACCAGACACAGGCCACATCTTTTAAATCTGATATCAACAGACAGGAATATCAGACAGTTAATAATTTAGAGCAGCAGTGCTGACCTGTCCCAATCATTATT
The DNA here is from genome assembly GCF_905171665.1 of Trachurus trachurus. Taxonomy (NCBI): domain Eukaryota; kingdom Metazoa; phylum Chordata; class Actinopteri; order Carangiformes; family Carangidae; genus Trachurus; species Trachurus trachurus. The sequence continues at coordinate 15,619,331 of NC_139906.1, forward strand.
ATCCATATAAATGGTAAATTTATGATACAGTGGACAGTGAAAAACACAAATTGCATAATAAGACGTATAAGACTTGTTATTGATCCCACGCCACGTGTGGTAAAATCACTTGTAACAGTAGCAAAGAGTACAGGACGCGTAAAGAGTAAGGAATAAGAATATAAAGAATTTACTATGTACAAACATATATAAAAAACAAAGATATAATAATAAAAATTAATTTTATTTATAAGCGCTTTTACAAATGCTCAAAGACACTTTACACTTTAAAAATCATAAAATAGAGCAATTCAAATTGTAATTCAGTTAAAACAGCAGAGACAGTATAAAACACAAAAATTATATATTAATAAAAGCTAATTTAAAAAAGTGTGTTTTGAGCATGGTCTTGAATGTTGGGAGGTGTGTGCAGACACGGATGGGTTTGGGGAGTGATGAGTGGTCAGGATTAACTGGCCTGAAGTGTTTTGGCTCACTGGGATGTGTAGTCTTGGGAACTGGAACCACACAAGATGTTTTCCACAGGAGCTGAACTCTTTCCAGACTGAGGCTCAAGTTGATAATGCATTGTATGCCTAATGCCTATATTGTGTTTTTTTCAGTTTCCTGTCCCTAAGTTATTTTGTGATTTACAGGTGCTGGGCTTCAAGTTCCGAATCTCTGCCGATGCCTTTTTCCAGGTGAACCAGGCCGCTGCTGAGGTGCTGTATGGCAAAGTGAGAGACCTGTGTGTCCCAAACACTGAGGAAGGTGTAGGCCAAGAAAAAGATGGTGGTACTCTTCTAGATGTTTGCTGTGGGACCGGTGCTATGGGCATTACCATATCCCCCAGAGTGGACAGAATTATTGGTATAGAGCTCATAGAGCAGGCCGTGGAAGATGCAAGACACAATGCAGCTCTCAATAATGTACTGAACTGTGAGTTTATCCCTGGGAAGGCAGAGGTGGTGCTTCCAGGCCTCATGCCTCAACTGAGCTCTGGAGGAGGCCTTACAGCTGTGGTAAACCCTGCTAGGGCTGGCCTGCACTACAGAGTGGTGCGAGCTTTGCGAAATGAACCCTCTATCCGCCGGCTGGTCTATGTTTCCTGTAAACCGGATGGAGAGGCTATGAGGAACTTCAGGGAGCTTTGTTGTGCACCTGACCTGCGGAAGAAACTCAGAGGAGAGGCCTTCTCTCCAACTCTGGCTGTACCTGTTGACATGTTCCCACATACCCCTCACTGTGAACTGGTGCTACTTTTTGAGAGGTAGCAAAAGTTTGTGTTAAGAGATGTGCTTTGACCCCTCGCCAGCTATGCTGTGTAGAGCTAACATGGTGTTATATAATGATGTACATATGCCAAATGATAATGGAAGTGATCATAACTACAAAAATTGTACACCCCCACACTTATGTTTTCACTTGCTGTCTGTGCTGCAACAAATAAACCACTCCAACAATTTTATGAAATTATGTTTGATGGTCATATAATTGTGCACACTTCTTATTGCCCTGCTTCTTTGCCTTCCCTGCAGTAGCTGTAGTTGTACAGAAGGTGGTGCAATTACAAATTATTTGGCTTCATACTTTGAGGAACATGTGCCTAAAACAGCTGTTGCACAACCTCTGGTCTAAGGTCATCCAGTTCACTAAAGGTTATAATAATGTGTGTACAGTATGAGTGGTCCAATTTTTTTCCCCAAGAGGTTACCTCAGTTTGTATGTGGGAGTCATACAGTATTGTGACATCGCTCAGAGATCGAATGTTCTTTTATCTCCTGGGTGAAGTAATGGGATGATGATGATATGTACAAGGTCCTCCAGACTGCAATGAAACAGGGAAATGAACTTTTTTTACCCACACAACAACTGCCAACAGCTGTGTCGGGGTTGATATCAGTCAGCCGTACATTTCTGTGGTACGATGTGCTGCAGAAAGCAAAGATGAACTCCCCCAAAAAATTCAAATCATAACTGCAAACTGTAACACATACTCCCACTTCTTGCAGCTGCTAATGTCTTCTAATGGAAAATGTAACCACAGTTGGGATATTTTGGCAGTTTACAGTTCACAACCACAGCAGATTTGACTAGTTTTTAAATAAGTGAAAACAGGAGCTTGCAGAATTACAAAACTCCACAGTAGCCAGCCACATATGTTTTTCAGATGACAGTTGCGAGTCAATGTAAAGGGCCCAGTCACACTATATGCAAATGTTTTGTCAAGGCTGTGACTGTCTGCCATTGCCGCATGACATCACGGTGTCATGTGAGCTGACCTCTTGTGTTTGCCACCTTCTGCAACGTTTCATCAGATTAAAGAGTCGCATAAAGATCTGACTTTCTGATGGTGGGGAAGAAGAGGGAGGGCGGTAGGCTAAACATCAGTTAAAGCAAACAGCCAATGGGACATCCAGAGACGGTGGCATCAACTTCCCCCCCATCGGAAAAAAAACTGCTTTATAACCACCTCCGAAGAGGCCGTAAGAGGATATTCCAGCAACCGTGTATCAACGCACTGCCGCTCTTTTCTTTTCGTTTTCATTTTTTTCATCTGCACCCGGATCCCCCGCAGCGGTGGTAGCTTCCTCTGTAAGGAAACGCGGCAGGAGAGCGCACGGTCGGTGAGTAGGCTCCACTATTGTAAGCAGCTGTTTCAATCAAAAGAAACTGAATGGACATTTTTTTTTTAACAGAGAGACGCCGAGTGTCGTTTATATTATGAGGGGTATAAAGTACTACCCCGCTGCTCGGTACATGAAAACTATGCCCCTCCTCTGCTACACAGCGGTTTTACATCGTGTCGTCGCTGCGTATTACTGTACAGCTGCTGTGAGGGAGCTAGCTGTGCTACATGCTACATGCATCACTGTTGTTGTACCTGTGGATGCTAACACGGCCGGAGGAACCGTTTATTGGGCCCTGGCGCGATAAATCAGCCGGGCACCTGCTGCTGCTGCATACATGACAGCTAAATTATTTTCCCCAACAGGTCATAAGATAACTGACAGTCAACTCTGTGTTCTTGCCCCCCCCTCCACCCTTAAAAAAAATGACCAGCAGTTTCCTGGTTTCCACAGTTTTATGATGCTCATGCAATGACTTCAGGTTTTTGACTGTTGCTAGGACAACAACCAGATTCAGACTTCGTTTTGGTGCCAAGGACGAGAAAGAACAATAATTGAGAAGATAAAGGTACAAAAATACAACTTAACATTAACAAATACTAAATAGAGAATAAATTATTGAAAAAATGTGTACAATATACACATTTAATCATAAAAAATAATGTTTTATGTAAATAGGAATCGAGGAGGACATTTTACGTCCTAATTCAACAATATTGTGAATTATTGGCAATTGGGCCTATTATTTTTTTGTATTTTATTAATTGCCTGTGAGTATGATAGAAATAAAATATTTTTATACCAAATTGGCTTGTTTTAAACTAAATGTTATGATATTAGTGTTAATGTTGACATTGTTTTATAATCTGTAAAATGTAAAATAAAGAACGAGTCGCATGTTGTACCTCAGTAGTGCAAATTTGCAGTTGATCACATGATACAGAGTGAACCTGGGGTATTTGGGGCCGCAGGGGGTCTGGGGGGCTTTGGGAATCATCCCTTTAGCCCTGTTGGTAATCCCACCTTGACCACTGAGAATAAGCACATCATGCCATTACATCAAGCGCTGGTGGTGATATGTGATGTCAAACAAGTAACATCCTCTTTTAGACCCACCCTGCAACAGCACGTCACGATCATAAGACATTGAGAATTTGTATAATGAGGCATTTTGTGTCTGTCTCCTTCTATGCGCTGTTTAGAAACGCCTATAAGCCTGTGGCATTATCAGCCAGCACGGTGTGCCTTAGTTGAATAACGCTGGCATGTTTTTTTTTTTTTTTTTTTTTTAACCACTATTTCCATCACGGCGCTGCAGCAGCTGTGGAGTTAAACCGCGAGCTGCTACATGTACGCAGCCAGCCGCCGTACCTCTCTCTCCCTCTCTCTCTCTCTCTCTCTCTCTCTCCCTCCCTCCCTCTTTCTCTCTCTCTCCCTCTCTCTTTCTCTGCATCCCGCTGTGCGCATTCAACTGAGCAACTTCTCCTCTTTTTTCCCCCTCCTGCTGCGCACTGCTGTTGACAGAAACCCCCCTTCACAGCAAAAATGACCGAGACGGAAACCAGGACTGTCTGCGCCGGCAAACATCAGAATGGCGATGCCCAGGCGACGGAGACATCGACGGTGGAGGATGTTTTTGACGACACCTATAGAGAGAAGGAAGGTCCCAAACCGCCGAGGACGCTGGTGTGGAGAAATATCATACTTATGGTCCTCCTACATAGCGGTGCGCTTTATGGACTGGTTGTCTTTCCCTCCGCATCGATGTCAACTCTTGCATGGAGTAAGTATTTGGTAAACACTGGGGGCAGGCTGGGCTCTGCAGCTCTGCAAATGCCACAGTAGGAGAACAGAATGTGCTGATGTTGTGTGATCGTTGCTAACTACTGTACAGTGCAGCCTGAGGGGTCCTGCCAGTGGGAATAATAGAGAATGAGTCACTGAGGTTTTGTAATTTCCTCTCACACATCCATGCTTGTATAAGTATCCACATCTATTTAGTCCAGATTTTATGAGCTCAAACCTGTAGCTGATTGTGAACTGTTTGGACTTGTTGGACTCTCCCAGATCATAAGTCTTTAATTTGCAGTGGTAGGAGCCATAATGTTTGCTGAATAATTAAAATATGTGGCCTATATGTATCTGTATTTAGATACAGACTATTATGGCATGACTCGAATTCCTAAACAGTCTCAACTTTGTTTCCACGCTGGCACTGCATAATTTTCCCCTCTCTTTGCAATGCTGAGCTGCATATTATTTCACTGGGGAAGACAAAGCACAATCACCGTACCCATAGACATCCCATTGTGAGCTGTGTGGCACCACAACAGAATGCTCTTTGCCAGTCCGAAGCCCCCGGTTCTCAAATCCCGGGTAGTCTTGTCTGGGCTTCACATAGAAACACATTCAGCAGTTTTAGAACAACAAAATTGTGAGGGCAGACCTGCACGCTCCCACACCGTCCCATCTCCCAACATAGATGACTTTTTCTCTGAACAAAGAGGCCTGGGTGTAATGGAAAGAACATGGTGTCCCAGTGACTCTGCTCTCAGGGGTGTAAAATTAATCTAAGTGTAGGTGTGACGGTTTCCCCTAAGATACCTGTCCTCTTCACCTCTCCTCCTTCCAGCTGCAGTGTGCTACCTCATCAGTGCCCTCGGTGTGACTGCTGGTGCACACAGATTATGGAGCCACAGATCCTATAAGGCTTCTTTTCCCCTGAAAGTCTTCCTCGCTCTCGCCAACTCAATGGCCTTTCAGGTAATACAGAAAAAAAATTCATATTCCATATGCTTTGCCTTGCAGATTGATATATGTGTAGATCTTTTGCTATTTTTACATTCATTAGACAAGAAAAACCTACAGTTTTACAACTCACAAACATGGCAGGAAGCTGTTTTAATGTTTAATACTCATTACATTTGCCATCAAACAAGTGTATGATTTCAGTAAAATTGTGTAATCTGTGTGATGTGCATCTATTGTTTTGTTGCCACATGATGGCTGACCTTAATCTGATGATCTCAAACTTTCACCCATATGGGTAATCCTCTCCTTCTCTGCCTGTCCCCCGTGCGTGCAGAATGACATATACGAGTGGGCGAGGGACCACCGCGTCCACCACAAGTACTCAGAGACAGACGCAGACCCCCACAACGCTACGCGGGGCTTCTTCTTCGCCCACATCGGTTGGCTGCTTGTTCGCAAACACCCAGACGTCATCGAGAAGGGACGGAAGCTGGAGCTGACGGACCTGAAGGCGGATGAAGTGGTTATGTTTCAAAGACGGTGAGAAAAATATCAACCAGAGATGTGCACAAAACAGAAACCACCAGAGTCCACATGTCATCAGCTGATGTAATTGCTGAGGTGTACTGGATTCACAGCGCCTGGCTGGTACTACATTATTGTTTCACAGTGGTAGATATATCTGTTACAAATATCTGCCAGAATTTTTTATTTTTTGTGTGGATACACATTTTAATGTTAAAACTAGTACACAATGCTAGCATCCATCCATCCATCTCTTCAAAATACACATCTTTGCTACCCAAAGCATGTTTATAATTGTCACAGTATCTCCTCCATCAGCGCTGAGTGCTGCCACTGTTAATGCAGACTGCGTACATGTAAACCTGTTGACAGGGTTTGTGAGTGGCGCTCTGTCTCAACATTAAAAACCACTTCCTGACTGGCACACTGTACCACAGGATGTGGTAGTCTGGGTCACGGTGACCATGACAACACTCGGTGACAAATCTACTGATAAGGCATGTTTTCACTCAGGGACTGAGTCACAGCGTATCCATGCAGTATTCACCAACTAGTCATTTGTCAACATTTCTACCCTTCTGGAAACAGTCCCAGATTTTCATTTGTGCTCTCACGCGAGGGGGCTTATCACTGGCACAGAGCGAGCCAATCAGAAGGCGCCGTCAATTGTATACTGTGAACTCATGTTCGAATTGTCAGATGACAATCACTCTCAGTTCACCTGACTCTTGTGAACATAATATCTCAGGCAGACCTGGAGGAAACTGCTTTAAACGTCACGCAGTGTTCACTTTGACGCAAAGATGAACTGAGTACTAAGTTTAACTAAGTTTCTTGGTCAAAGGTCAGTGTGACCTCACAAAAAAAAATGATAGTGATGACATTTTGTATCCAAAAGGTCAACTTCACTATGACATAGTTATGTTACGTCAAAAACAGGTCATTATTTAGCTTTTATAACTTAGAATCACAAGGAGAGATTTTGACCATATTTCCTGCAACATGAGTGGTTGTTAAAAGAATAACAACCATGAGGCAGGAAATCTGGTTTGAGGCTGAGATTGAATAAAGTATGAATGGATGTTCTTTCATTTCAGGCACTACAAGCTCTCTGTGCTGATCCTTTGCTTCCTCGTGCCCACCTTGGTGCCCTGGTACTTCTGGGGCGAGTCCTTGGCTGTAGGATACTTCGTCCCTGGGCTCCTGAGATACGCCATTGTGCTCAACGCCACCTGGCTGGTCAACAGCGCCGCACATATATGGGGCACCAGGCCTTATGACAAGACCATCAACCCCAGGGAAAACCCAATGGTTGCTTTCAGTGCCATAGGTAAGGACACAGCATGGTGATTACTCGCTATTCATGTCCCGTTATATTCTGACTACATAAGCATTTTTGTGTAATTCAGTATCTTTGTGTGCCTGAGGGATGTTTCAATTATCTTTTCATCACTTGTTGAAGGCTTGTCTTGTCAAGTCAACCACGGTGGGGGCTCTCTCAAAGCTGATGTATCCTGGCACCAGTGGTGGGACTGTGTGCTAATCCTGATGTTTGTTTTGTCCTGGCTGTGACAGTTAGCTGTGGTCAGTGCTCAAGCTGTGCATTGAGCCATTTTTTGTTCAAGTTGGATGTTGATGTTATTTTTGGTAAGTGGATTTGTTTCTGATGAGTCAAGACTTTATTTGTAGTGGCTGACACCATGGGGGTGTGATGCAGCAAATAGTACTGAGCATTGTTGGCTGCAAAACAGTGTGAAATTCACAAGCTTGACTAAAGATTGCATAAGAATCAACTGGGGGGAGAGGGAGGGGCAACTACTGGAAACAATTATGTTCCTGAGTCTGTTTCACCTTTTAAATTCTCATCCATTGTGTCATCACTCAGAGCATCTGTAGCGTACAAACAACAAGTAAAAACTGTAGCTGCTTGTTTTGGAAGCATTTTCCACTTGAATTTATACAGATACGTTTCTGATGAGTCATAAATCAGAGCCAATAAGTTACAGTACATTGCTACATTCATAAACGCTGCACCAGAGTCTCAGATGAACTAGGGATGAAAATTACATTCTAGCTAACTCTGGTGCACTTAATGAGCTGTGCATTGTCCCTGTCAATTAATAATAAATCAATAAATGCCCTCAAAAATGTATCCAGCAAGCTCTATCATCAGCATTAGCTGTGTGTGCTGCAGAAGTAGGAACTTGTTGATTGGATTGTTGGTTGCTGGCTGCAGTTCTTTGTGGGATTCAAGGTTTGTCATATCTCCGGAAGTTGTTAATGTCTTTTCATGACCCTCAATTTCCTTTTTTACACCGTATATTCTCATGGTTTGTGCTGTTTATTGAACTTTGCGTTAAAAAAAGAGGACTGTTTATTACCATGACAACTGTAGGACACCGTAATAATTATATGAGCTAATTTGCCAAATCTGATTTTGGTAGCTTGTAAATTACATCATGCGACAGTCAGCTTTTTAAGATTTTCAGAGCCAGAAATAAGTCTCCAGTTAACATCTGTCACATGCTGGCAGTGGCTGGTTTGTTGCTCCACCACAGCCCTCTCTCCTGTCTTCAAGTCACTGTAAATTCACCATATGATTGTTGTCGATCTTATCATGTCTGTCATTGTGTTGTACATACATATCTATACATATCTACTGCACACTCAAGTCAAACTTTTTAACATTCTGCAAAACACTCAAGTTGTATTTTCTGCTTTCAGGGGAAGGTTTCCACAACTACCATCACACATTCCCCTTCGACTACGCTACCAGTGAGTTTGGCTGGAGGTTCAATCTCACCACTGCCTTTATAGACCTCATGTGCTCCCTGGGTTTGGCCAAGGACTGCAAGAAGGTGTCGAAGGAGCTGATAGTGGCCCGCATCCAGCGAACAGGGGACAGCAGCTTCAAAAGTGGCTGAGTCACACTAGCTACAAACTCTGCACGTGAAAACCGATGTGTCGAACCAAGACCGAACGTAGCAACAGGTATAGCAGCATTTCAGTGGTGGGGTGGTGATTACCATGCTTCTGATTATAAGTTAAACCTCTTCCTGAGATTAATACTGGCTTTAAAGAGTTATAGACCTTTCCATAAATCGTGTGGGTCTCTTATAAGTTTTGGAGTGTCCTCACTGACTATTAGCCACAGCCAGCCACTTGGCTACATGTGCAAGCACAGCTTTTTTTCACCATAATACCAAACAGGCACAAAGACAATGACAAAGGCAAATTGGGATTTAAGTCTCTTTTTGGCAGCAGTAGGACAGCCAAACAAGGTCTGCGTGAGTGGTGCGTAAAAGCAGTAATTACAGAATACTTTACTGTATCTCTTATTTATTAATGTGCTATTTATTAATAGTCTTTGGCACTTTGAAAAGCTTTATTGAAACCCTTAACAATGAGGTTTTTCTACAAGCAAGACTGAGGGCCTTCCGCTCTAACTTCTGTCAGTAGTGCTTTGTTTCATTCCACAGGGAGTGGAGTTTAATCTTGATCTTTGTTTGTCTGTTCTATGCTAAGGTTTTTCTCTATTTTTGGTAAGCTCGTAGTCTTACTAAACCAGATGCTGCTGTGTTCAAGGCCCATGTTAAAAGCCTCCGGACTGAAACACAGAATCAGATGTCTCACTCTTAATATGAAAAGAGAAATATTTGCATTTATTTTGTATTCATTTGAAATGAACTCTCCCTCTCCCTCAGATAAGGCCAACGAGGCATGTGTAGAAGGTGCAGTTACCTTTTTGTGCTGTGTGATATTATTGAAACATACGCCAGGACTCTTGCCCAAATGCCTTATGGGGATTGCACACCTGTTTAAAAAAAATAAATAAATAAAAGTGCAAGTCATGGAAATAAATTAGGGCTTAAATTTTCTGTCTAATCATGGTTGTTTGGTGTCTGTTTTTGGGGAAAACATGAAAAACTGTAATCCCTTATTTATAATGACAAAGAGGGACCATTCAACAAATTCTGAAAAAATCTATGATTTAAAAAATTTAACTTTGTGTAACCAAACAAATACTTTGCTCTGAAACAAGATCTAGACTTGTAATAATACCATTAATGATGCTGTTGTAATATGTCTCACTTTCTCTTTTACAGAGCAACAATTTTTTACAGTGTTAACTTCTTGAATATTGCCTTAAAAAATGGCACATTTTTTCAAAGAATGTTTTTGCCCACAGTATGTACCGTAAATAAACCAAATTTTCTACTTGTGACAAAGTATGTTTTGCTGTTTTTGTTGGAATTCTGTAATACTCCTTATTCGTATGCTGAATAAAAAAAAAAAAGTATGATCATACAAACTGTTATGTTCTTCATCGGTGGCTTTTAAGATCCTACAATAACAACCACTACTGATGATGATAATAATAATAATTATTTCATATAAACTATGCTATAAAGAAACCTGTGTTGACAAAAATACATTGCGATGTACAGTATATTCAGAAATTATATGACAACATCTGAGCTGTTTCCATTGTGTATTATTTTATACATGTTCCAATAGTGCTGCAGACTCAGATATAATTTAGATATTTACTATATTTGCTACATATCAGGGCTACATTTTCTACAACATGCATTGTGTATTGAGGCCTGATGGGCTGGTGCAACGGGGGTTAAGAATCTGGGGGTTATTATCTTCATCTTCCCTTTGACGTCAAGGAGCCGTAGCCACCCCAGCATCTCTCATTCCTTTTCGGACATCTTGTACTTGTTAATTGACAGCCTCCTTGTCTACATGCCTATCCTGATTGTGATCTGCCTCTGCCCTTCATGCTTTGCTTACTTGTCTCACCTGCCCATCAAACAATGCCGTACATATTTGAAATATCTTCGAATACACTAGAAGGCTTGCAGCTTCAAGTGTCCACTTCTGCAGACTGAAATCTTGAAACAGGATCTTGAATCATCTTGTTATCAGAGTGGTTGTATTTGTATGTCCTGATGGGAGCAGCAGGGTGGTCACACTGGTCCTCAGTCTGCAGACTTCTGCCCCCTCCCACAGTCCTAGCCTGATATTTTCGGAGGCGGGCGAGCATGACAGATAATCTCCTATAAAGAGACTTCTTTAGTATTTGCTATCAATACATCTTTGAACCCTAATGCCAACTATGTGCACTGGCTCCCTCTGCTGGAGAAACACGTGATGGCAAACTAACCAACCAACAGCTGCCAATAACAGTGCATTGCCCTTTTGTTCTGTGTGAAAGTGGTAAATGTTTGTTCTGTTTGTTGCAGTTGGTGCTTTTTGGCAGAAAACCTGTGCAGACTGCTACAGAGCAGAGAGCAGCCACCAGTCTGAGTCCCGGTCCAAATGTACTGTAAGTGGTCCCACCAGTGCTGATCTCTGTGGCCCCCGACAGTGACATCAGCCCTCTGTCTATTGGCTGCTGACTGTCAGGCCATCCTCTTCACGCATGTAACACCTCAGTGTGGTCACACTGCCGGGTCCAGCTCAGACACTTGACTGTGCTCACTCACACAGTTTTAGCTCTGGCTCTTGCAAAGTTGTGCAACAAGGGCTTGTTATAGATTGTATTGATGCATCTGCTGCTGCTGCTGCTGGGCAGTTGATCATAACATATGACACTGAAATTATTTCATACTAGTGTAGCCTAAATATTTTTCATTTTATTTCTTACATACACATCACACTTTGTCCAAATTTGTATCATTACACAAAGCCCTTCTTGTCAGGGATGTCCGGTATTAAATAAAGATCTAACAACAGAATGGATCAGGTTTTGTCTTTATCTTATACTTGTCATTCCTCTTTAAATCTTAATCCAAAAACATCCCTCAGAAAGCCACCCTCCTTCTCTCCTCCTCCTCCCCCATCTTCTTTCTCCAAATCACTTTTTTCTCTAATCCTAATTTGCACACAAGAAGATTGCTAAAGGGCTGCCAGTGCCAAAGGAAAGGGACCTACGGGTCAGACGGGGTTACTTGGGGAATAACCCTTCATCCAGCGTTAGGTAGGGACCGTCTGGATTAGTGATGCAAATGTCATCTGAGCAATAGCTACAGGGCCAATCCACCTTTTATTTCCTTGACAGGGGATTTTAATTCCTCACGTGCAAATTAAAGCAAATTAAAGTCATTTTAGGGTCAATTTTGGATAAATAAAATGTTGCAGGAAAATTAGAAAATCGAACATTTTGATAAATCACAAGTAAAATCCACAAATGAATCAGATCCTGCAGCTGACTTTAGGACAGCTCATTGACTTGGGATGTGGTGCGTCAAAGACCTTTGAAAATTAGTCTGTGTCATTTTCTTACTTGCAAATGTGATGAAATAACCAAAACATCACTACCCAGTAGGCTATCTGTGCAGTGACGATACCTAAAGATATTGGTGAGAAACGGTCGCGTATCCGTGCGCACTTGATTATTTTGAGCAAATACGTTGCTCTTAAATTGGCGCTGTTTAAATCGCTTTTTTGGAAATGCAGTTTGACCCCATTTGTAATGAAATACTCATATGTAACTCTGGAGTTTATTAGCCTATAGCCTGGTCGTCTAACGTCTGAGTGAGTGGCAGTCCCTGTGTTTCAAGATGATAAACACTGATTCAATCATACTTTTAAACCGTGAATTACTTCCTACTCTCGACAACAAACAGTAAGGGCCTAATTTTTCGTCGTAGTTCAATCAAACTAGATGACGATCCTCTAGTAATCCTCGACAATCATCTGCACGATATCTTAAATAAACTTTTCCCCCTCTCTGACCAGATATTCAAGGGATCAGTGTTACACTTTCCCTATAGGATTAAACAGATCTTCCTCTGCTCTTGAATGGAGGCAGGGAACCTACCGTTGCCCGGCCCTGAAGGCCCAGGGTGCCCTTTTGATCATTTCAGTCTCTCCTTGGTGCAATACTCCTGATTGGCCAAGAGAGTAAGAAGGGGGAAAATCTTTAATTAAGCAGATAATCTCTTGTTGGGACGAGAGCAGCTCCATTTCAGAGCCCCCTCCTTGAATCCTGGAAGCCCCTGGTGAAGTTTGATGCTCTGCTAGCTCAGTTTCCTCTCCATCTCCAGAGTGTCTGCAGGCTTTGGACGGGCTCACAGTTACCGTCATCCCCTCCTCACCTGTCAGGATGTTCATGCATTTGGAGGTTTTCTACTACATTTTCATTCTCCTGGCTCACATGAGGTCCTGCTGCTGTTGGTAAGTTTCTTTTATTCTAAAAACCTTCTTTAAAAAATGCAGTTGGATTGTTTCATCAATTAGACCACTTACCAAGACAGCCTATAAAATCTCTAACTAACTTACAAATGTTTATCAGATCACTTGTAGCCATTAGTAAGAACAATGTTTGGGTTGCCAGGTTGGTAAAACCTTGGTTAGAAGTTGTTATTTCTAGAAAATAGGTGCAGACAATTTAGACCAACATTAATTTATTACTAACCTGTTTTAAGGCTGGATGCCTTAAAACAATTTATTACGAACTAATTAACATTTAAAGCAGCAGTGTTGGGAAGTTATTAGAAAACAAGCATTTATAAACGGACTACAAACATTTGTGATTGCGTTACAACTACATTATTCACAACCTGTCAACCCAGAGTTCTCATTTATAAAGAGTTAATAACAACAATTAATTCAATTGTCCACAGTGGACTTCAGCTTTTACATTTCTAGAACCTTTTTTTTTTTTTTAAAAACAAATTCAGCAGTTTTGTTCACTAAGGTTGGGATGTCCACTGGTGTCATGGTACAACATGTTACAAAGTGCACTAATGAGAGATATTAGCAGAGGAATTTGTGGAGGACACTGAGCTTCCCTGAGTGAATAAGCTGTCTCCTTTTCCAGGTCAGTGAATAATTTCTTGATGACTGGACCCAAGGTAAGCCAACTTTCTTTTGATCTTGTCTCCCCGTCCTTTTCCCAAAAGAGCCCGGCAGAGAAAACATGCTTTCTCTGTGTTTTTTTTTTCTTCGCTGCAGGCCTGCTCAGTCCTTGTGACATGTTAACTCAAGTGTATGGCCAAGCTCTGGTACCTGTTGTATGCAACAATGGCACTAATGATATATCAGTGATATTCTTGGCCCTTTGTGATTTTCTTTCCCCCTCCGTACACTTGACCTTATTCAGAGGCTCTGTGTATCTGCGACTTGAATGTGTTAAGAGGAGAGGGCAGGCATTGCTGTAGTGGGTGGTCATCATTAGTGAGCGAGACCCCTGTGAAAGAGGTGGTACTCCATCTCCCCAAAGACCACTTGAGACATATTAGTTATATTATTGTTCACACAGTCTGAACAAGCAGCAGAGCAGTGGGTGAAAGCCAAGGACGGAGCTCTGCGATTCATTGCATTCACTCCACTTTGAAAAAGCATAACGACGTTAGAGCACGTTTTGAATCAGTTCACGACACTGATAATTAGTTTCACCTCAATCTCCAAAACACTGACAGACTTGTTCATATATTTTATCCACTTTGAACATTTCAGTGTGATCTTTTTGTCTTGGTCAAGGATATAATGATAAAAAGAATAAAATATTTCATGGCCCCCAGAGTCAGGTCTGAGCAGGTAAACCTGCTAACTCTCATTTCCTTAGCTGGATTTATTTGGGTATAAAATGATGCCAGATGTTTCAGAACCATCTCATCTTCTTATAGCGTGATGGACCTAAGTTTGATATTTGCCCTGTCTCTGGTGCTGCTGCAGGCGTACCTGATCTACTCCAGCAGCGTGGCAGCAGGAGCTCAGAGTGGCATAGAGGAGTGCAAATACCAGTTTGCATGGGACCGCTGGAACTGCCCCGAGAGAGCTCTGCAGCTGTCCACACACAGCAGCCTGCGCAGCGGTGAGTCCAGACTCCAATACCCCCCCCCCCAGAGACCATCAGCTTTAACACTGGAAACTGCAGTCTGCAGTCGCTGCTTGATTTCCAAACGTGTTTCGAAAAGTGTTTTGTAACCGTGCACTTCTGTTTGTTTCACAGTCTGTGATATCTCTGTGGGGGGATGGGGGAGCTTTCCTTTCCTTTGTGAAATGGAGATGTTTACTTTAGTTAAAACATTCGTCACCCTCTGGGATAGTTACAGTGGCCTTGGTTGCTAGAGGCAAAGCAAACACACTAATCCATTTCACAACATCCCCCAAATCACTGCCTCTATTTGCAGCTAATGAAAAAATAGACTGAGATTCACAAAACAAGGATTAAAATGTGTAGACGCCTTTGCAGAAGTTTGGTTTTACCAGCTGATCAGTGTTGCTAATCAAACTTCATGAGGGGAGGAGATCTGCAGTATTCTGTCTAAAATTTTAGTTAATAAGTCTCTCCTTTGACAGCAAATCGGGAGACAGCGTTCGTCCACGCCATCAGTTCCGCTGGAGTCATGTACACTTTAACCAGGAACTGCAGTCTCGGAGACTTTGATAACTGCGGCTGTGATGACAGCAGGAACGGACAACGAGGTATGAGATGTGCAGAGATCTGTATATAAAGTGTACTTTTTGAGTAGCAGTGAAATAACACCTGCTTCTTCTCCCTTTGACTTTCACCCAGGGGGTCACGGTTGGCTCTGGGGCGGCTGCAGTGACAATGTCGGCTTTGGAGAGGCCATCTCCAAACAGTTTGTCGATGCCTTGGAGACCGGGCAGGATGCACGAGCAGCCATGAATCTCCATAATAACGAGGCCGGACGAAAGGTACAGTATAGGTGCTCGTAATTCGCTCTGTCAACTTGGCAGTGAGAGATAAGCCCCTTTGTTGGGCAATTATGACATGTTAATGCCTTGTATTGAACCATGGAGTTTTGATACTGGGTGGCGTTTGGTTGAAATTTTGGGAATCTCTCCCGGCCCTCCAACTGATTGCACAGTGTAAAGCACCTTTTGAATAATTTTTTCCTGCTCAGAATTACACTGAGTGTGCCACCCAAGCATCCCTTTCACTTTGCTATAAGTGAGGTGCCACTCGTCCCCAATAATAACAGTGTGTTCGGTGTACCAGAAGGGCCTATTTACCAGTGCTGAATGCCCCTAATGACAATACCTCAACTCAAGAATCTCAGGATCACTGGTGCAAGCTTAATTAGAGATCCTGGGGAGCCAGACATAGCACAGCATTCTGCATTATACTGCTTTTTAAAATAAGTGTTTAGTTTTATTCTTGCAATAAGGATCCCACATTTATGTTGGTCTTTGTTTGGCCCCGAGGGAGTCTGAGGGGACCACAGGCGTGCAGCTGAAGTGCTCTTTGTTTACGGTGCCTTTGCTCCCCCCTGTTGGGTCCTAGGATCCCCATGGCACCTGGAGCATCATTGTAACAGAAAAAAATGGGGACAGAAAGAGAGAAAAACTCCTTTTTCATTTCTACCCACTCAATGGGACTCTCCATTGGGTCTTCTCACACTAGAAAACATGTTGATAATGAACATGCTAAATAAATACTCCTATTTCTTCTGGGGGGACAATAGGACTCGATGTGAAACTTTGATTCAGCCTCAGAGTTCATCCCCTCCTCACGAAAGGAAAACGCTCCTTTTCAACCGACAGCTGTTTTGTGTCGGGTAAAGTCAGGAAACACTGGGGGCGACAAAGAAACTCAGCAATGGACCTTGAAGCTATCACTTCGTCCTTTCACCGTATTCATCCCTTTTGGAAAACGTTGAGAATACAATCGGTTAATTTGACAACACATCAGTCAGAAGACAATGGACATCCCGTCTTTTACACAGACACACATGCACTCTTATGCTCATTTATAGACATATGTATCTTTGTATATTCATAACTTCCGTCCCTTTGTTCGTCTATGGAACTTGGAGCAAAACATAATATTCTTTAATGTTGTTGTGGAGTTAAGTGAATCCTCTCTTTTTACCTCTCCAGGCTGTGAAAGGGACCATGCAGAAGACGTGTAAGTGCCACGGCGTCTCAGGAAGCTGCACCACTCAGACCTGCTGGCTGCAGCTGCCAGAGTTCAGGGAAGTGGGGAACTACTTGAAGGAGAAGTACCACAGGGCTTTGAAAGTGGATCTCCTCCGAGGAGCGGGGAACAGTGCGGCCAGCCGCGGGGCCATCGCCGAGACCTTCAGCTCCATCTCTCGCAAGGAGCTGGTCCACCTGGAAGACTCCCCCGATTACTGCCTGGAAAACGGCACCCTGGGCTTGCCTGGCACAGAGGGCCGCGAGTGCCTCAAGAAGGGCAAGAACCTGAGCAAATGGGAGAAGCGGAGCTGCAAGAGGCTGTGCGGGGAGTGCGGGCTGGCCGTGGAGGAGCGCAAAGCCGAGATGGTGTCGAGCTGTAACTGTAAATTCCACTGGTGCTGCGCCGTGAAGTGTGAGCAGTGCCGAAAGACAGTGACCAAGTACTTCTGCGTGAAGAGAGGAGGCCAGAGGGGAAGGAACGAGAGCGCCGGCAGCCGCAGGAAGAACCTCAGACTGAGGAAGAAGCACTGAGCGTCTCCATCGCCTCTCGCCTGCTGCACCACTGCAGCTCCCGTCAACGCCCAGACTGTGCATGTTCAGATAGCGTGTTTTGGACACATTGTAGTTACTTCAGATGACTTTCATTTTAAGTTTTGTGTTAAAAGTTAAAGACAGTGGGATGTGCACAAAGCCACATGATAGAGAAGATGAGAAGGGTACCTTTGGTATAAATGTATTTAAGATATATTTTTATACTTTTTTTTTTTTTTTTTTTTTACAGCATTTTGAAAAGTCACCAGACATTTGAAGATAATTTCTTTGACTACAAAATTCTTCCACAACGTGATTTTTTTTTTTTTTTTTTACACTCACACAAAAAAAACTTGGGGAACAATTAAACAGTAATTACTTTTCAAATTACGGAGGATTTGGCTTTTGAACAATGCCATAATTGGGGTTTTTAAGACCCTGTCAGTATAGTCTGTATTTCCATGTATCACCATGACTGTCAAATCTTTGTATATTTCAAGTGTCACTGCCAAACTTTGAATTCATTTGGAAACATTTTTGCATTTTCAGGCAAGGTTTGCTCTCCTGTTATCTGGTATCTGGCTCCCCCTGGCCTTTGCTGCCCTCTTTATGTATTTAATTGTATATAAAATTAAGCACTTTGTACTGTACATTGTTAATTTATTGCACAGCATTTCCTAGTTTTGCTTCATTGTTAGTCGCCTTTGTGGTTTGTTTTCTATTAAAATGTAATGAAAGAATAATAAATCCTTCAATCCTATATATCACACAGCCTGAAGAGAGTGCTCATCCTTCTTTAACATACTCTTTGTGACAGTAATACCTAATGGCCTGCAGTAAACACAACCTTACACCCCTCATTGTTCACATGGGGGTTAGGATACTCCGTGCCAAAGCATCAAGAATAAGAAAACTTTCCAGCGTACTCTTCCTTCCATCGCGCCTTTCTCAATTTCGCCTCAACAAATACCTCCCGTTCTCTCCCTCATCATGATAATCCTCAAAGAGCCCCCTAACTCCCAAGCGCTTGGAAGTTTCTTTACTGTTTAATACTGGTTTAATTAACTTTGTCCAGACAGAGTAGGTCCGTGGGGGTGGAGGGCATGAGGCAAGTTGCCCTTAAAAATCATCCCGCCTCTAATTTTGTATGCTAATCTCCTTTTTCACGCCGCACCTCCTTAGGAGTGGGGAAAAGAAATGTTGGGAAAACTTTGGGTTGCCTGTGCAGGGCTTCCTGCGGCTGTTTTATTTCTGGGCCCACCTATTTGGATCCTTTCACTCCTCTAGGGCCTTCCTTTGCTCGATTTAACAATGAATGCAGAGCTAATCAGCTCTCTCGGAAATGCACCACTGTCGAGGAAGGTAATCCCTTCTTCTCTACTCTCAATGGGCTGTCGCCTTCTAAAGGACTTTGGGAAAAGGCTTTGCACAGATTCACACTGTTCGCTCAAAAGAAGTTAGTTCAAGTATTGTGCCCAAACAAGTGGGTTTTATAAACACATGCTTGCCAGGATACTCACCCCACCTGCAAGTAAGAAGTGCCAGGCCCAGGCAGACTAGCACATGGCAGCTGAAGCCGAAACCCTTCAGAGGAGATGGGACATGAAAGAGAAGATTAGAGGACCTATTGAGAAGGGGGCGTTCATTTCTGCACCTTCCTCCTTTTACTCAATAAAGTGTCAAGGAAACACCTTGTTGACATCTTATTTACCAAATAATGATCATAATCAAAACTCCTCCCTCCTCTGATGACCCCTGTGGGCCGGCTGGATTGCTCTGCCTGGCATGCAGCAAAACCCTCTCCCCAACAAAAGAACCGGCATACCAAACTTTTGCCCTGCGGCTCTGTGGAAGTTCTGCAGTTTACTGTGGTTGGGAGTACAACACAAGCACGTACAAATGTTTGCTCACAATATTTTACATGTAATGTACAAAGTAGAATTAGAATATTTTGGATTTAAGTTTACAGAGTTGCTACAAAGTTGACGTGCAGGCTGCAACGACTGAGTTTTTCTTTGATTAGTTAAGAGAGTCCAGCTTTATACAGGGATTCACCCTCTGCAGTAAATGTCTTACCTGTACCCACATGCACAGATTACCACATGCATACACATAAACACACAAACTGATGACACAGCAATTAAGCAATGTATGGGAAACTTACATGGAAAAAATAGCAAAAACAACGGCCTCTGGCACTTTTTAAAGTTCTGTTCCCTCAAGAAGGAGATGAACTGAATGGTGCACAAGGTATGACAGCGTGTGAAACAGCACCTAATGTTGATCATGACTCAGACATGCAATTTCCCCCCACCCAGAGAGTGACACGGCCTCTGACCGAGGGGTCTGAACTTCCGTCTCTCGGGCTGGCTCTGCCACATCCAATTTGCACCAACACATGAGCCCGAGGTGACGGGGAGAGAGGCGACACCACAGAGGAAGAGTGAGCATGCTTTCTTTCATGTAGCTTATATAAGAAGTTTGAACACCTGCAGAAACACCAGAGATTGCTGCTAGAAATATGAACATGCATTATACAATTCAATAGTGGCAGTATTGAAAGAGATTTGTTTTTTCAGTTTTGGTAAGAGGTGAATTTTTGTTTTGATTAAACAGCGTTCTTTTTAAACTATATGCAGTACGTCACTGCTGTAAATGATAATAATAATGGTAAGAGAGAAATATCCCTAACCACTTAACTTATGAAATCTTTAACATTTATGTGAATTTTTAATTTTTTAATTTTTTTTATAATTGCTGTGTGAATTCTTGGGTTATGGCTTAAAACACATTTTATTCAGTCACTGCGACCTTGACCTTTGACCACCAAAATCTAATCAGTTTCTCCTTAAGTCCAAGTGAATATTTGTGTCAAATTAGACTGGATTTCTTTGAGGAGTTTGAGAGATATTACGTTCACAAGGTTAAAATTGTTTTTTCTGAGGTGACTGTGACCTTTGACCTTTGGTCACCAAAAACTAATCAGTTTGTCTTTGACTCCAAATGAATGTTTGTGTGTTACTGAATGCAACACATGGACAGATTTGTTGCTGTATTCTGATCAATAAGTTGGTATGTTCTCTTTTTCTAATTGGTTGATCTATAGCTTTATTATGATCAGTTCGTTTGTAGCTCTGTTGATCGTCATGTTCTGATTAGTTGATGTGTAATGTTATTCTGATAGTTTGGTTTGTAGGGTTGTTCTCTTTGTTAGATTAATGATGCCACATTCTAATAAGTTGGTTTGGAGCGCTATTTGTAACATTTTGACTGAACTTTTCAGACATAGAGACAAACTAACCAATCACAATACTGATTTAACGAAAGGTGGCTGATTTCTCTCAGGCAGTGAGTGATAGTGAATCACTGAAAGACGGGAAAATGACTTGTAATGCTTCAGAGAATCCTTGACTAATAGGATTTATGGCTTAAGGGCTCTGGACCTACAACACCTGGAGGGGCGAGGGTCAGTATGAATGAGTGAGAAAGCCAGCACAGACGAGTGCAGAGATGCGGTGCATCCACCACGTGCTCTTTAAGTGTCGAACAGAAGTGAGTGAAATCTGTGGCTGTTGACTTGTTAGTAATCATTGCATCAGCTACACGCTCGAGGATTTAGATGCTTGCGCTCATCAGGGAAGTGTTTCATCATAACATTAGCTCCTCATGAGAGTCTTTGTTTTGACAGCAGTCCATCTGTTGGGGAGAAGATGACAGTGGTGTGTGTGTTTGTGCGTCTTTTTTTTTTTTTTTTTTGCTGCTATCAGCAGGTTGAGATACTAGGCTTCTTGGAGCTCACCAGGGTGGCCAATGTCCTGTCTGTGGGTATCTCCAAAGAATGGGGAGGAGAGGATCATCAGGGGGATCAGCTCAGATCAACTCAGCCCACTGATCTACACAGGAAACACAGAGCATGGGAACTCAGCAGGGAACCCAAAGCAGTCCCTGGAGTGGAAATCTTGGGAGAAAACATACAAGATTTAACAGCTTTTACAAAGATTTTAGGAATATAAGAGGCAATGGTTGAGGCAGAAGGGTTCAGGTTGACTACTGATCCCTGGCTCCTCAAACCCCAGATGGGTCTGGAAGGATACCCAGAATCACTACACTGATTTTATTCTGCTCTGGGTACACCAACATTTATTTTGGGGAATTCCTTTCTTCCTCTGAGCCACAATCATTATGGCTCTTTGTAGCTTGTGTCACAGTGAAGTCAAGTGGTTGATGTACCCCACCCTAGTTCAATAACATTGATGAAACTGGCCGAGGCTCCATCAGCTGATCAGACCACTGTGCAAGGTACAGTGTGCACCTATCTGCTATCTGATGAAGAGTGATCGCCCACTGGTCAATAAAGTAATGCCGTGACTATGATGACCATGGTTAAATATTGGCTCAGGGTTTCAAAAGTGTTTGTTCAGTCTTTCATTGCCATATCTTGTCATAGAGAGGAAAACCAAGAAGGTGGAGGTAACTACAGTACAAACCCTGGTTGGTGTTATATCAGTTATCATATTATTGTGCAACATGCCTAAGCAGTACTTCTGAAGCTAGATGTGGTTCTTTTGTGTAATTATATATTAGTTGTATTATTATTATTATATATTTAGTTATATAAATATTACAATGCATTACTATACTTTATAAACTATAAAAATGAAATATTTTGCATAACTCTTGGTGTGACAACTGGATCTGAATCTGTCACTAGAGCAGTGAAATAAATGTAGCAGAACTGGTTATGTGAGTAAAACAGAGTATTTCCCTCTAAAATGTACCGAAGTGGAACTGGACTATATAAGGGCCAATGACTTGGTGTCAAGTGGTGTAACTGGTATTTTTTCATAAAAATCTGACAATATCCAGGAAAATGAACCTGGACTCAAATGTGGAATACCGGTAAATGTAATTCCCTTTTGCAACACTATGTTTCTTGACAAATTATACATAATTTGTTGCACACTATTTAGAAAAAAAGCGGTATTTTTTAAACACAGTATATTTATACAATTAAATCCACTGTAGGTGGATAAAATATTTAATGTTTATCATTCTTTTGTGATTACACCATTTCACATTTTCAAGGGCATTCAGTCATATTTTTGTTTTAAAATGGTGCAAATGCCATTCCAAATGACATAAAACCAACATGAATACAAAATGTAAATTTTAACAAGTCGGATGCATGCTTTTAAAACAACTTTTTAAAGTAATATTTCTGAATTGCTCATCGTGCCAACCCTTATCTGTCACTGACCCACAAACAGCAAGATGGAGATAAGTAAAGTGCTGCACCTATACCTAATAAAACTTAATTTCAAACCCAGGGAGCAACTTGTGACAGTTGGTTTTTCACCTGTTTGTGCTAGTCTTTCAGCTTTTAATTTGTTGTTGACTGAAATGTTGTATGCTTTTATTTTCTTAGACATAGACATTTTTAAATGCAGCCAAATCCCCTATTCAAACTGTAATGTTTATATTTTTTGGTTCATTCAGTAATTCTGACTTTAAAATAATAAGATAAATAGTACAAATTGTATACGTATTTCATTGGTATTTCCCCACCAATACTTAATTTACTAAAAGAGTCATTTGAAAGACATCATCAGGGCTGGCTGGCTCCCAGTGACAAGGCAAACTGGTGAGATGCAGTTTTGTGTGTTTGAGTCTCACCGCTGCTGGTCATTGCATTTGTGTGTGTGTGTGTGTGTGTGTGTGTGTGTGTGTGTGTGTGTGTGTGTGTGTTTTCAATAGCTTTAGATCTTCACATCAGTCAGGGGAGACATGTCTTACAATGAAACCCCATATTGACACAATCGTGTTAATTAAACTAGCATCAGAGAACTTCAAATAAGCATCATCAGTCTCTGCAATGATTGATTTGTCCAGAGGTCAACATATATAACTTATATAGACACTATTTAAAAATCAAAAGCTACCTGAGTATTTTCAAACAGTGGAGAGATGAGAGATGTGTAATGATTTATCATGCATTGTCATGCATCATCAATAGGTCATAGGTCAATATGAATACATACAATTCTACATTAATAATGTAGAATTTATAGCTGAGTAGGCCTATTATACATGAGTTTGATTCCAGCATGTGTCTGCATGAGACAGTGGGAGACAGAGAGGCTGGGAGAGAGGGGGTGGGGTGGGGGGTCACATGCAGAAAACGGCACGAGCTGAATGATTCACTGCAACCATGTGAACTGCCATTGTTGCTTTATGCACGACAAACCAACAGTGACAAGTGTGTGTGGTGTGGATAGATACATTGACAGTAATACTTTGAAATGTAAACATTTTTATTGATCCTTTTGAAAGTATTGGTATTATCGGATCGATCCCATAGTTAACAGCAGTCACCCACAACCTGAAATATAGAAAGCAGAAGAGAGTAGGCTACATGTTTATTACTAATGGAGATAGATGCTTTACAAGCGCAATGACTCCCTCTAGTGGCCTAGGCGCGTCATTACAACACAAACACTCAGTCACCCGGTACACTGGGGGTCGCTGTCCGATACTCAAGTGTTTCCCTGAGTTTGGCTCGTGTCGTTAGTTTTTCTGGCTGTCAACACGGCGTGTAAACACCTACACGGAACAGAGCTGCGGAGCAGAGCTGCAGGCGGCAGGACCGCGCAGATTTCCTTTGCCAATTCAACAGCTGAATGGGAAAAGCCTGCATGATATTCCCTCTGCTGAGTCGGTAGCGTCGCTGAGGGAAGAGTCCGGAAGAAAAGCCAGGACGGTAGTTTCATTGTTTGCAAGAGAGGGAGAGAAGGATAGAGGGAGAGAGGGAGAGAGAGACAGGGGAGGACGGAGGAGGCAGCAGCAGCAGCAGCAGCAGCTCGTCAGCGCCTGTAGAGACGAACCATGGCAGCAGCGACCGTGGTGGAGGCTGATCCGACCACGAGCGATGGCGGCGCCGCTTTCTCCGGCGCACAGAGCCGGGGATGGGATGAGTCTCAGCTCCGGGCATATTCTTTCCCGACCAAACCCATCCCCAGACTGTCCCACACGGACCCCCGAGCAGAGATGCTGATCAATAACGAGGTGAGACTGGCAAGTTTGCTTGCTCAAACTTTTACCTCACCGCAGCCTTCTTACAATATCATTTAAAAAACAAAACAAAAACTTAATTAATCACGTGCATTAATCAGTTCACATTAACCAACCTTAAAATCTGGTTTTATAAGAAGTTCACCCAAGCAGCTGTGGCTTGAAAATAACATTAGCCCAACTCAAAATCCACCAGGCGATCAATATCTTGTTTTTATCTAATTTTGATTACAGTATTGAAAACGAAAGTAACAATGTTAAACGAGGGATGCAACCAACGATTATTTCCTTGATAGATCGGATGTCAAGTTCGTCTTTATAAATAATCCGTTTATTTCAGTATAATTTCATCGAGTCAAGAATGACATCTCAGCAGCCCAAAAGTATGTCAACATTAAAATCACGTTTTGTAATGATAAGCTCAACATTTTCACATTTATGGTTGCTGGGACAGTCAAATAGCATATTTTCTGTTTTGACAGTAATAAAACTGCAAAGCTCAGTGAGTCTCAAGTTAAAGAATTACACAGTCATTTTTGTCACACCGGTACTTTGCCTCTCCACATCTGGTTTGCAAATACTTGTTAACATAATTTTGCTCAGATCGGTCAGCTGCAGTTTTTCTACTGTATGTGAGTCTAACAGCTGTTGGTAGTCAAAGTATGACAAATCCAGCTGAAGTGTTGCCTCTGTGGTTTTAATGTGCACATTCAAGTTGAGACAGTAACAATCCTCTGTATGCATAATGCATTAAACATCTAGGCTGATAAAATTATGCAAAACAAAAAGCATGATCAAATTTTGTTCATTTTGGGGAAACGAACCTTGCTGTATCTTATTAGTATCTTTCATGTTTGTTGCGTTCAGCTAGAGCTTTTCCCTGGAGGCTTGTCTACCTGGTTTACATAGACAATAGGCAGCTTGCACAGATGTGTCCTGGTGGGGAAATGTGCAGTCTTACACATCACCTCCATAGAAGTGATATGACATGGGTAGCCTACTGTATGTGTTGTCACGTCTCGTTGAGAGGACATGACAAACACTTAACCCCACCTCAAAATGTTCTAATGGCTTGACTCTTATCTTATCCCAACATGGAGGGGAACACATTTAGTTTTAAGATATTTTTGGATTGAACAAGAGGCTTAGATTATGATGAAAAGGGACAGACCTTTGTTAAATGGTGAACTCCTTGACTGGTGCTAAAATAGTACTTTACTGGTATCCTCACTTTATGATTAAAAAAAATCAGCTGGTTTTCTGAGTTTTTCATGTTCACATAGAGCAGGGTAGATCATCTCCTAATACATGTGAATGTGTCTGAACCAGATATAGGCTAAACTAAAACATAGAAAATTCTGTCCTGCATTGGATGAAATTACCTCTTTGCTTTATCTATTCACCAGCAGTGTGCACAGGAATAAAAATAGCCTGCGTCAGTGACCACTTTTAATGACTGTATTGCACACTAACCTATGACAAATTTCAGCTTTTGACATATGGCTTACAAGGATAGTGACACCACAATATTACATAACCCATGTGCCAGATTTAAAATTTATGGAGTTCAAATGTGAGTCAGGTTCAGTGAAAAAACATTTTTACACACAACTGAACCGGGAGCTTCTTTATATTAAAGAAAGGAATTTGTTGCTGTAATGATGTCCCTAATTTTGAACCAGTGCTGCTTTGACTATATTAGAACATTTCTTGCTTTTTTTGAGATTGATAACTTGCACTTAAATGTGATATGCATGATTCGAGCTTGGAGTTTGCAGAGAAAGTCATGATGAGGGACCGGGGTACCAGAATAATATTGTTACTGTACCATGATGCAATATTATAAATATTATCAAGGTAGAGAGGGTGGAGAACTTTAAATTCCTGAGTCTGCATCAGGGCAGACCTGTAAACATTGTTTCCAGACATCTCTCACGTAGTGGGGAAGGCCCAGCAGAAATTATACTGAACAGTCCCACCTCCAAGAGCAAGAACTACTGAGCTCCTGCTGCACAGTATGGTCTGGCTGTTGCTCTGTGGAAGACCTAAGGGGATTGTTTACTCCCATAATAGCCATATTGCAATTTTGTTTGTATTCTGGTAAATAATGCAGCCCCATTGTCACATTGGGCATATACTGCAGTATTGCATGTACCAGACCATTTAATGCTACTCCTCATACCTTTTGCTTTTACTAGTTGAGCTGTTCTGAGAAAAGACAAAGATCTAATCACTGAATCTTACTCCTCCACATAACAGTGGAGGAGTAAGATTCATTCATGCTTCTACTCACAGTTTGAATGAGTGCAGTCGACATTTTTAACAGGTTAAAACCTTAATAATAAGTGTTTGGCATAAGGAAAATTCAAATATGTCCATATAGGCTCTAAGTCGTATCCAGATGGCACATTAAAGAGAGAGAGAAAAAAAAGAGTTAAACACAGAAAAAAGAAAAGAGCGATATCAGAAGTGCATCGCGTGCGACCTGTCGTTGTAAAGCAGCCGCGAGGACACAGAGAAAGACCCAGAGGAAGCCGCTGCTTGAACTGAACGTGGGCCAAGAGCGAAGTCCCTGCACGTAAACACATTAAAGTTAGTCGACGGAGCTCGTTTTTGTGCTGTTGACACCGTTTTTATTGACGCCTCGGGACCACAAACCCCCTATCCACGCGCCTCAGCGAAAGTGAAACCTAGAGAAAGAAGAGAAGAGAGGGGGAAAGAGAGAGAGAGGGAGAGAGAGAGGCTGGCAGCGGGAGCGCGCTCACCCGGCTACGTTCAGTTTGTCACGTAGCCCTCGCGGCGCGGTGCGTTCAATGCCGCACACTACTGCACTATCCATGTACTGCGCCTATGCGTGCTCGGTTCCTCTTTGTTTTAAGGGTTATTCAAGGCAAGAAAAACACTGATACAATCAAGACGATGCACACGCAGAAAATGATGATGTTGATGTAATCCGGAAAGGTGCAATATAATAAAAATGCCACAAAGAACAATAATAAGCAGTAATTATGTTTAGATGATGAATTGCAGTTTTAAACTGCTGTAAACACTGTAGATAATTAGTAAATGCAGCAAAGAACAGTGACTTTTAGAATTAATATTAAATAACAGTGATACAGGCTTTCTACATGTATTGTAGTAATTTATCATGAGTGCATGATTATAAGCTTTATTTCAGACACAGGTCCATATCACAAATCATACAATATAAATAGTAAAAAATAAAAGAAAGTACAAAAATACAAGAAAAGTGTGCATAAAGTATAGGACAATTAAAATGTAAGTTATTGTAGTATTACTGCTATAATGTTCTTTATTTGTTTTCAGGAACCGGTGGTTTTAACAGACACAAACCTTGTGTATCCAGCTCTCAAATGGGACATTCCATACCTCCTGGAGAACATTGGGAATGGAGACTTCTCTGTTTACACGGCTGAAAAACACAAGTTTCTCTACTATGATGAGAAGAAAATGGCAAATTTTGAGAACTTTGTCCCCAAATCACAACGGACGGAAATGAAATTCTCAGAATTTGTGGATAAAATGCATATAACGGAGCAGATGGGAGGAGAGGAGAGGTAAGAGTTATTTGTCATGGTCTTTTAGTCGGAGCTGTGCACTTATGCATTTAACAGGAATATGATGCAAGATGTGTTTATGTTAAGGCTGCCTGACTGAGCCTAAACAAAGTCATCTCTTTGAAGCACAAATACCCACGTATCAGGGTGTGATTGTGCTGCAGGTGTGGTTGACAGTGAAGGGTGTTTTCTCTCGTTCTCTCAAATGAAATGCAGCACAAGGAAGTGGCACAAATGACTAAGCATTTACTCTGGAGAACCGGGGGCGAAATCCAGTCCTGTGATCTGACTCGGCTCTGGCTGCACACACACACACATATCACTTACTGAAGTGAACTCACTCTTTGACTCGCTGACACTCACAGTGGCTGTGATCAGTTTGAATTTACACTGTCCACTTCCCTCAATGTCATGTTGTTCTTCACGTCTGAAAGGAGATATAATATACTGAAACACAAGTACCTTGTAAATAAATCCTAAATGCTGCAGAAATATTTATAGGGATTCTGAAATTGAGCTGCATTGTGAGTTGTTTCAGCTCCCATAATGTTAAACTGAGTGGCTAATCATTTTTTTTCTGGTCTCCTTTTTCATGCATTTGAAGAGTATATCTGCAGCAGACCCTGAATGACACAGTAGGGAAGAAGATCGTTGTTGACTTCCTTGGTTTCAACTGGAATTGGATCAACAAGCAGCAAGCCAAGAGAAACTGGGGACAGCTGACATCTAACCTGCTGCTCATAGGCATGGAGGGTAAGGATTTCAAGAGGAGTCATTTGCTGCACAGGGAATGCAGTGTCTGCTCTCAAATGTTTTGTCTGCAGGCCTGGTTAAAGTGTTTTAAAGCACCTTTCTAGCTATAGATGCATTTGCTTCTATTTATTGTATTACTCTTTAATTTTTTTCTCTCACAATAGGCAATGTGACGCCAGCACATTACGACGAACAGCAGAACTTCTTTGCACAGATCAAAGGACATAAGAGGTGCATCCTCTTCCCTCCAGACCAGTTTGATTGTCTTTATCCATATCCTGTGCATCACCCCTGTGACAGGCAGAGCCAAGTAAGCCATTCACCTGATAATGTGATAATGTATTGGTGACTTGATTAAGTTTAGTGCACTCACCTTTATGAAATTTGTCTCCGTTACCGCTGCGGTCGACAAAATGTGTTCATGTTGTGCTTGTCTTTCATCTTTAGGTGGATTTCGATAGCCCGGACTATGAAAGGTTTCCCAGTTTCAGAAATGTTGTTGGCTATGAGACTGTTGTGGGCCCAGGAGATGTGCTCTACATCCCTATGTATTGGTAAGAAGTACATGTACCAACAGCACACGCTGCTTCTCGGATCTAGTACACAACTCTAGTTTTAACTTAGGGTATTTCTTGGACCTTGGGTTTCTTCGATACATTGCCAGCTGTGTTCTGTGTCTTAGTATAAAAGGTTATAACAGTTATAATTCTTAGTGAATCTGATGTGTGGGAGCATGAATCTACATTGAGTGTAGTGTTATTTTAAACTACTCATAACGACTAATACAAAATAGAAATAGTCGTAATAGTCACAGATGTGTGTTGATGATTTTACTGGGTGGGGGCAATGTAATGAGCACAATGAAAACTTCCTTGCACAAGCTCTTGCTCTACTGTGAACTACACAGATACTAGTTAGGAGACGTAGCCCCAAACCTGCAGCTTTATTCACCATTAGCAAGCATATTAGCATAAATAACATTATAGCAGATTGACATAACTCTGTGCCAACCTTAAATATGAATACATTTTCAGATGTAAATGTCTCTTTAGAGGTATGATAAAAAACATAATGATAATTTTTAGATAACAAACTTGCAGATTATAGAGAAACTTTTTCAAAATAAAATGATACTTGATAAAATGATTTTACACTTGCATTTATAACATGGTCTTATTTATATTTTGTCTTCTTTTCTTCAGGTGGCATCACATTGAATCACTGTTGAACGGTGGAGTGACGATCACTGTAAACTTCTGGTACAAAGTAGGTACATTTCAATTATCTCGCCTTCCCTGCTACACATTTGTGTTTCCTTCTTAACCACTCACCAGTTTGACTCTTGATCTGATCAGGGCGCCCCTACACCCAAGAGGATAGAGTACCCTCTACGAGCTCATCAGAAGGTGGCCATCATGAGAAATATTGAGAAAATGCTGGGAGAAGCACTTGGAGACCCACATGAAGTAAACACATTTTATTTTCTCTCCTCTCTCACCATCAGTGTACTGATGCACAAGTTAGACATGAATGTCACATTGCCCGTTTCTAGAACATCAACTCCACATCTAGGTCACCTGTTAGATCAAATCCCTGGGGCATGCTGACCCTTCCAGCAACCCAATTACAGTGAATATTTATGGCTTACCTGATTTAGTACAAAAGGAAAGATATATACGGTCCGGGACAACGAGTAAAACAATGTTATGTATCTCTATGAAGCAGCCTATCCTAACCAAGATCTTTTGTTTCCCCTGTAGGTCGGACCTTTACTAAAAACGATGATCAAGGGGCGATATGAACAGGATCATAGTTAAAGAGTCCCACCCTGAAAAATGTTAACTAGACTGCTTCAGGAAAACTGTATGCGTGTGGAATTAAGACTGCTGTGTGTGTGTGTGTGTGTGTGTGTGTGTGTGTGTGTATAATGAGCATCCTGACTTCGGAGCTACGTATCACTGCATGGCAAATAAGCGGCCATCTTGAAACCATTCTGCTTCAGTCGTCTCCAAGTGCCATTGTCATTGCAAATGTGTTAAGAGAAGAAACATCTGAACGGCTTAAGGGAATTTGCCCAATTTCAAGAAGTTTTTTTTCCCCTTCTGGCTCAAGTCCAGATGTATTTATGTGAGTCAGTATTCTGTCAACAGTTGCACTGTTCAAGAAAATGGGTATTTGGGTATATTTGCTCACCTAAGCCACTTAATAAGTGAGATCGGTACCTTCTGGAGCAACCTCAATATTTTGACCACTTATGGATGAATCAATGGGTATTATATACAAATATCTCTCTATATATGTATATATATACTTGAGCTAAAAACATGACAAATCTTATATACTTGTAAAAACACAGTTGTGGCTTGATGCTTAATGTGGAGTGACCATATTGTATCTCGTCTTTATCATGAGGACAGTTCTACAATAGATTGGATTATTGCCAGTAAGACGACAGGTCTTTTAAGTGTCTTTGGAATACTTATCTGTGCAAGTCTACATTATCTCTATGCCCACGAATGACATAGATTTCAGGGAGGGGTCAGAGAAAATGTTCAGTTGCAAAGTCACAGTAATAAAGGACAGCATTTACAGTGATTAAAAACAGTGGTGAAATACGATCAGAATAATGTGTGGGTGTACAGATGGGGGTTCATATATTCAGCTGAAGGAATGTGTGACAGCTTGCAGCTAAATTATTTTAGCAGAGTTATCACTTTGTGTTATCGGATCTAGTACACAGCTCTGTTATTTATTTATGCTCTTCCTCGTTTGATTTGTATTTCAAGGACTTTATTGGATGTGTTATCAAGAGCATTATTGAGTATGAGTTATCTCTCCATACCAGTAACAGGTCAGGAAGAACTGACTGAGTTTTCTTGGGAAATGTTATTACAGGACTGAATTAGCAGGGCCATCCACTGAGAGTGGGTCAGAAAACAGCCATGGAAGTGCATCATAGTGCACCATCTAGTGTTCAAGTTTGCAGTTGCATGTTAAGCTTGATGTGTCTGGTTCATACACTATAATTCTACAATACAGATATTCAACATGTATTTAATGCAGCAGGTTTGAAATTAAATTCTGCTGCGACATGTTCTAAAGTCTATCTCCAGCTGAAAACCTGTGCTTGCCCTCTGCTACTATAGGTTAACAATCAGAAATGCACTTGTTTCTACTTTCATGCAGCCATATTTTGAAGATAACTTGAAATATAGCCGTCGCTGTGCCAGTTGAAAGTACTTTCTCAGACTGTTGTGAAAAATTAACATGAAACAAAAAGGGGAGGATAATTTCATGTTATGTTATTACGTGGCAAATCCAACTTTTAAAACCACTTTAAGAGTTATCCTCATATTCAAATAGCTTTGTTTGCTTGTGACATGTGGATGAATCAGTAAATGGTGTACTATAAGAACGTTGAATTTGCCTTAATTTGCAGGTTTTCAAGGTTTGTTTATCATTAAGATTCATCTTTTCAAGTGCCGATAAGGTGCAAATGTATTTCTTACAGACTGCACGTTCACCGAACTGTGCTAATTCCAATGTAATTCCAATGAATTTACCTTATGTAAAACTGAGGTTTCATCTCTCTTCTGTTGCCACATTTTCCCCTGTTTACTGTATGTGCCTTGCTTAATGTGGGTTTGGCACTTAATATTGGAAAAAAAAAGTTTTTTAATTTTTATTTTACGGTCAAAATGTTTATTTTCACTTAAAACATTCAACAGCTTTAAAAGGTGAGAGTGATATGGATTTATAGAGGTAGAGGCATGTTTTTTTTATTTTTATTTGATGGATGCTGGTTTTCTGTTTTGAACTTTACAGTATATGCTCACCTTGTTCATCTGATTTAAAACATTTTGTTTGAGAAATTCTGCACTGTTGAGTTTTTAATGACTGCTCAGAGATGTGATGACTTCTTGAATTAGTCCCTTCTGCAACATGAGTGAATAAATCAAAGAATACAACATCAGTGGTAGTCTACAAAAATTAGTTTTTTATTTACTACAAATTGTGCGTCAGTGGTTTCTCAAAGCGAAGGGTTAAACTCATTTGTGACTGAACAGCTTCAATAAACCCGTTCCATGCTGGACAGCAACACCATCATATAGTAATTGAAGACACCATTGCTGCTGATAATGACATGTATCAGTAACAACACATCTTCTCAACATTGGGTTGTGTTACATTTACACTCAGGGAAACTATATTATACCACCAATCATAAACAATTGCTTATAGCTGCTCCAAATGGATGCAGAGGAGGAACATAAATAAAGAGCTGGTATATCTTTTTTTTTAAACTGACCAACCCATTTATCCTAATATACAGTTAACAAGAAATGAGAATCTAATCATACTCAGAAATTCCACAACCAACAACCACAAGCCAAGCTAAATTCACAGAGCACAAATGAGATGAAAGGAGCCAAGAGGACCACTTCAGTAACATCATGTAAACGGACTTTGAAAGCACAAAACGTTGCCTCTTCACAATAAAACACATGATCTGAGACTTTGCAAATCTAAACATCTATATCAAAAATAAAGAGACTGCTGCTGGAATTAACTTAAAAATTCCTCCATCAGCATTTAAGGGGCAACCACAGTTCTCCGCTTTATTATGCCAGAATTTATAGCGCTGTAATAGCCAGTGCAACCCTTGAGAATTGAATTTGCTGTGCTAGAAAATTAGCTAACAAACACTTTATTGATAGTTGTAGTGTTTTCCAATATATTGATAATACAAGGCCATACAATTATATTACAAAGGTGTATGTAAATGATAGCTGCCCTTTGTTTAATCGTAATTAGGCTTCTCAGGAGTCACATGTCCACTGGGTCATAGTAGTCAGTTTCTAAACCACACTTTTCGTTGACTTTAAGCTGAAGCCATTGTGTTCACTTTTCAAAACTACATGATTTTCCATTTGAGAAATTACAATTTTCTAAAAACAAAAATAGTTCTATACAGTGGAAAATGTTGCATATTATCGCATATACCCTTTCTTTATTTACCCTAAGTAATATTATGTAATGTTAATGTTAATTACTGTAAACAAATCAAAAATCACAGATTTCTTTTGTGGACCTATTAGGAGGATGATACAAGATAATACTCAACTATCTCAGAAACACAGAACCTCCTTCATCATCATAAAACATCTGGATCTTAAATCGACATTAAGCAACATACATAGTCCAGCTAAAGAAACATGATATAGGTGTTATCATTAACAAGGACTATGAAGTGGATCAGTATATAGTTTTTCCTGAAGGTGTCCAACCACATATCAAACACCTACGTGATGACGGCTGTTGCTACTTGCATACAAATATTCATTAAAAAGGTTTAATCTGAAAACAATTTTGTAGCACAACAAATTGTCCAAAACACAAGGCTTGACTAAACATTTTCACAGCGCTATTCCTGTATGATGTAAAAATATAACTTTAAATAAAATTGGCATCAATGATTTAAATTTTATATGTACATAAAAAGACAGTTGTGGTTTGTAATGTCCAGAAGATATTTTACAGCACCACTAGAACTTATTTACAGAAATGAAAATAGATTCATCTCTATAATGTCATGTCATCATTGTGTATCCATGTTGTACTATGTGAAAAGACAATGCCAAAAAAAATAATTATGGTATAAAAATCAAAAGAAAAAATTATGTGGTAAAAAAAAGAGAAGATAAAAGGACAGTAACGTCAGTGCAACATCAGACCTGCTGAGATGACAAAACGTATACGTATATGTAGGTGAGGCTGTTACACAAACCGGAACACAAGTTACAACATCCCCATCAAAATATCACACTAAATTTCAGAAGTTCCTAAAACGAGTAGTGATGCAACTGAAACACTGTAATTTTACGTTTCAACCAAGGCATATAATGGTAACATTTTGTTAAAATAAGCCACTGACACCAACTAACAAATATGTTCCTTAGGAAAAAGGTCTAACAAATTCAGGCTAAATGGACTTGATAAATAATAACAGTGTAAACAATATTGTCAGTAGCTGCTCTTACAGTGTTGTGCTCGTCATCAATGGAATCTGTACTTGCGAGCGGGCTTGAGGTTGACATACGTCTTCTTCATGTCCTCAGTCTCGTTTGTCTTCACGAGTTGGTAACGCTCTCCCTTCGTGGTTACCACCTGATTACCGTGGTACCGTACTAGCTTCTTGGGAGCCTGCAGAAATCACAGCAGGATGCCCAGGTTAAAATGTGTCAAGGGCATTTGATAAAGCAGCAGCAGAGTATAAGCAGAGACTTACGTCTTTGGGGGCAACAGGACGGTGTGTTTTTTTGTCATCCTCCCTGTCCACATGCATGTACCTGTGGAGATGAAACACAGGCATAAATGTGGAAACAAGGTAGTGAGGCCATGTTTGCTCTCCACTGTATGGTAACAACCTTACTTACTTCTCAAGGATGCTCTCTTTCAGTTTGTGGTCGGCCACTGAGGAAATACTTTTCCCATGGTTCACCTGAGGCAGTTGGACAGCATCAAATCAGACATACACAACATAGGCTAGGCTGCAGCTGACTTGAAACACAACGACTGTCTGTGTGTTGTGGCAGAGACTCACATTAAGAGGAGTGGGGCTGAGTTGAACATCGCCCTCTATGATAAGGCGCACAGCTTCCTCCATGTCTCCTTTGGCAATAGACAGGGCACTACGAGCCTCCGACAGACTACACTTGGGAAACATCTCCAGCAGGTGCTGCTCTTGGGCCTCCCACTCTGACACTGGTAGCTGGACATATACACATCTACACATGTTAACCTCTCAATTCAAATACAGGTAATACTCAGAAAATTAGAATATCGTGAAAAAGTTCATTCACTTCCCCATGATTGCGAACTGTACTGAACCAGACAGAGAGCTTTTAAAGGCTCAGGAACCCTTTGCAGGTGTTTTGGATTAATTGGCTGACAATTTGAGCTACAACATTGAACTTTTTCACGATATTCAAATTTTTTGAGATTCTGATTTTGGGGTTTTCATAAGCTGTAAGCCATAATAATCAAAATTCTAACAAATAAAAGCTTGAAATATCTTGCAATGCCTGTTATGAGTCTAAATAATATATTCATTTCACCTTTTAAGTTGAATTACTTAAATGAATGAACGTTTTCACGATATTCTAATTTTCTGAGTATTACCTGTACATTAGGAAAAGGAAAACAATGTGCTGATGTGCACTAAAATGATCACCTTAGCAGTAGCACCCTCCGTCTGGGGTTTAAGGCACTGTGTTTCTTTTCCTGGTGGAGGGTCACTGGGCATAGTGGTGAGTTTCAATGAAACATCATCTGTGCCTGCCTTAGGTACGCTGTTTTCTTCATCAGCTAAACAGAAAACTGACAAGTTATTATCAGCACAGAATACTAAACATGTTAAACCGGTGATACCGAACAGTGGCACTTTGCTTGTTTTTGATGCCTCTTTTTGAAATATTGAAAACTATATGGAAATAAAGAAAGGGTAACACTGTATATATCAGAAATAATCAAAAGGCAGTACCTGAGGTCCGAGCTGTGGCTAGTTTTGAAGCCAAGTTGAACATCATTTCACAGACCTTTACACTGAAAAAACAAACAAACAAAAAAACATTTTAATAACAACAAATGACAGAGTAATGTTGCGTTCTGGTCTTATTTAACAATGTTACCTGTCAATTTCAGCAAAGCCAGGTATGTAAGCCTCTAGCATCTCTGCAAAGACCTCCACATCAAAGTTTTCCTCCACACTCTGCTGGGAGCCGAGATCCTCCAGGACTCCAGTGATATAAGACAGAAGAACATCATCCAGTGCGCTGCAGACAGGGAAGGGTAAAGGAGAAATTACCGTAAAACTGATTGAATTATACTTTTCTGTGAAGATGCAAGAAATTACACTTAGAAACTGCTTACCTGAGATCTGCATCCGGAATGTAAGTCTGAATAAACTCGTGCATCGCACTGTGGATGATTTTGTGGAGGTCCATCGTCTTCTACTGTGCAGCAGAGGAAATGCTGTAGTTGGGAACACAGCAGACGGTCGACAGGTTTATAATGAGCGGCAGTGACAGGCAGCAAACCTCAAGTGACCAAACACACCAGTTGTCATCCGTGCACCAAATAAGGTGCACCCACCGACCCAGGCTGACATAAGGAGGTTACCAAAGCATTTCTCTTACGAAAGCCTGGTTATGAAAGCTTGTGAGACTGCAGTCACGGCACGGAGGTCAGCTTTTTAATTTAATTTCACTTAAAAGCATCAACACATTAGTTGGTTTACACTTGCCAGTTCATATCAGCAAAGATCACTAGAAGGTTAAGATGAACTAGGATGCAACTACAACTCATATTAACAATGGAGGACCGCGGGAAGCTACTTGACGACTAGGCTACACAGTGGTTAATTGAAGGTAACAATTACTATAGTTAAAAGCTTTGAATACTACTCGTTTGTTGCAGTTCATCAGCCATGCTAACGTTGATTTTGTTGCACAGCGTTAGCATTACAGCTACGGCTAACGTCGCGGCTAGGCTAAGCTAAGCTATCACCGTTTGCCAGTACCCGCCTCTTTGAGCTACCAGCCCCACGCAGGTATTTTCCACGACATTATCACTGTCCGTTAATCTTCATTTTCGCAACCTCTGACAGAAATAACTGTACGTTGTTAGCGAACTAGCGGCTTAGCTGAGTGGTTTGTTGTTAGCCGTCAATAACAGCCAGCTAACGGTTAACGCTCGCGACCAAAGCGACCCTCGGTTCGTATTTATGTCGGAGAGACTTTTAACGGAGTAAAGACTTACTGCGGCAGAAACTATGGGGACATGAAGCTCAAATTTTGTTTTTACCCCCCGATTGTAGTAGGGGTGGTAGATTGGTCAATGCAGAGGGTCCAGAGGCTTTTTTTTGTATCCGTGTTGCTGCTTGTTGGCCCCCGCACGCGCACGAACGATTCAAAACATTAGCACGTCATTTCCTTTGGTTGTAAATGTAAACACAGTAACACGGTGTCTGTGTGAAGTGTTGGTAAACGTGGATTTGAATGTATTTTCTCCTTATCAGAGTGAGGATAAGAGGTAGTGAGAAGTGTGTTAGTGATAATGAAAAAACAGACAAATATTTCAAAGTGATAAATACTGAAAAACTCTTAGGCCTAGGCTTCTTATGGAGGAGCGTTTTTGTGGCTGCTCATAGGTTAATATATATAAATTCTTTTGGGAAAAATTGGCCTGATTGATCCTCTCTCACTGTGAGGATTTACATTGTTGAGGATTTGGACAGAAGATGAAATAGGCTAATGCATGTCACCTTTACTTTGTCACTTTGTCACCTTGGCCTCTGTGACCTCTGTGACCTTTTACAGTTGGTCAAAAAACAACTCATTACATTAGCCTACATCTCCAGTGCCTTGAAAACCCTATTCAAATCCCCAAATTTCATCCATGTTTGTTATGTTACATGAACTCAAAAACAATTAAAATGCTAAATAAAAGAGCTATTAGCCTATATGACAAAAATATGCACCGTTGAAGCAGGTATTTTGTCAACACTAGGATAGGCTATTTCATATTTCATGGACGTGTTAGAACCCATATACAGTAACAGATAAAACTTCAGTGAATCCAACAATGTGCTTTATTTTTTAAGACAAAAAAGCAAATTATCAGCTTCTTGTCTGTGTTTTTGTGAGTTAGAAAACTGAAGCAACACTCAGACAGAATAAAAAAGACAAACGCTATAGGTCCAACAAGTGCTCAAAGTAGAACAGCTTTCTCTCAAATGTGAAATCCCTCTCAAGTTCCACTGGAAACCAAGTCTTTAATAGTCAATCATACACATGTTTGATTAAGATTAATCTCCTCATTGGATGTGAAGGTTTCTGTGACTCATCTTCGGTTCCTGACTCGGTGTCTCAACACTGGTCTAGGCTACATTAGGCCAGCAAATAGTCTACTCTCAGTGGGACATTATCTTATATCTTTTGCCAGATCCATACATAGTTGATGATCAAGGTGTTATCTGAGGCAGCATCAATGATGCCATCAGAGCCTGCTCTCAGTTACCTCCGCCTGTGTTGGTATTATAGCAGATATGTACATGTAAATCATTAATGCCCATTCAATTGTTTTCTTGCTCCCTTGGCAGTATCTCTTGCCGGCTGTAGTATTTCATCAGGAAATATGGTACACGCCACTGATAAAACAAACAAGAACCATTCTCAACTTGGCTGAACTCTGTTTCAACCCTGAGCTCATGGCTAGACAGGTGGGGCTGAGCTATCTAGGGGGAGACCATGTAAAATCTGCAGCAGAGGAGAGCATCTTGTTTTTCTTCATGTGTGTTAACAGCTGACAATGAGAAGAGCCTCTGAGCCATAACACACATTGAGTATCCTGTTTTATCACACTTGTGTTCAAACTGTACAGGCTCAAACTTCAGGCAACATTTCCCAACACTTTTACAGACAAAGCAAAAATCTTAAGTGCAGTGTGTGTCGCATTCATACCTAAACAAAATGTAGCCTAATGCTTTAAAAATTAAACTGTTCAGAATCACATTTTTCAACTTGTTCAGTTCAGAATTCAGCTGTAAATATGAAGCATAATAGGCATAATAAAGCAGACACTGTAGGATTTCATTTTTTATTTTTTTTCTTTTTACATCAAAAATTGCCACAACACTAGGTGGCAGCATTGAGTTATTAGTGACGCCCGGACCTCATCCACTTCTCTGAGTGGTGGTTTGCTGTTGAGACCCCCCAACAAAACAACAAAGGAAATTCATTGCTATAATCAGACCCACAATGATTTATACAAATGTTATATTTTAGAATTTGTTCTGGAGAACAAGTCAAGATTAAGACACAACAGTTGCAAGTTGTTCGCCAGTGCTTAAATCTGGGTTGTAGCCATCACCAAAATAAATGGAGCCAATGTTGTTGAGGAAGATTATCTCCCAGTTTTACTTGAATCCCAAAGTGGAACAACAGTCATAATGTTTGGTCAGACTTCAGTATCGTGATTTGTTTTTGTTTTCTAATACCTATCATCTTGGTTCCATGTGCGAGTGAGAGAGGGAAACATACAGAACATGCATGCATGAACTCAAATCATGCACTTATCCAAACAGTATTTTAAACTATCTTTAAATGAATCCATTGCCAAATAAAAAAATATAGCCTACCACTGATTATGATAAAGATTGAAATATTCTTGTTGGGAAACTGTCTTGCTTTCCTGCTCTTGCTCGCATCACAAGAAACATGCAAACATTCAGCTGTATAATAATTCGATAATCAGATACAAACACGCACACTATAAGCCGGATCAATACAAAATGACATATACCATCAATAATAACAAGGCCAACATTGCGTTGTTAGCCTCAAGCAACGTTATTATTTAAAATTTCCATTGGGAGCTGAGTTAAAACAGTGTGGTAATAAAATAAATCAGTGGATATGTTTTCATAAAATGCATTCAAAGCATGTTTGAATGTGGAAATCATATTCCTTACAGAAGTAGAAGGACAAGATTTTTTTTTCCCGAGAATAAATAATTAAAAAACTTACAAACTCATTATACTATACACGCTGCTGCAAGTGGAGGAGAAACTTTAATATGTGCTAATGGTATGTTTACTCTTTTCTGCTCCTATATACCGGGGTACAATCAAGCATGTCATGCAACAATGTTGAGTCAGGGCACATAATGTGGATATTGTACTGGTGGCACAGATTTCCATTTTCACACAGACAGTGGGGATGGGGGGTGGGGGGAGTGGGGGAGAGAAGGGGTTGGCCGGGGGATGTCTGAGCAAAAATAAATTAATTTTACAATTCTCATCAGAGTCCCCAAAACACTGAATGATTTACTGCCAAATTAATTACCCTTTACCTAACTTTAGACAATAATGCTCAGCGCTGTCTGTCGGAACAGTATTATTCTATTAACGTTCGATTTGCAGTTCAGCCAGAGTGACTTCATATTTAGATTTTATTATATTTCCTTAGTGAATGTGTAGCATTGCATCCACAATAGAAAGGCACAGAACTATCAGATATTTTTCAGTTGAATCACCTGTGCAGAAGAGATGGGATCAGCACATTATTTGGAGAGAGAATTTGTTAAAATTTTTTAAACACTTAACATATCTGTTCCACGGCATTACAAAAGGTGCATTTACAGAGTGAATTCAAGCACAGTGCAGTTTAATTAATTGAAACTTTTATAATATGGGTCTTCCTTCACAATCATCACCCATCTTTAATCAAATATAAGGCTTACTTATCATTTCACCTCTCTCTGCTTGGTTTTGAAGGTCGTGTGATTCAAAGGGTTATTGTGTAGATTTTGACAAAAGTAGAGTATTAACAACACTTGTGAAATCAAAGTTGGCGTATGTTTTCAATTAAATTTTTTACCTTTAGACTTCTTTTTTTAAAATTCTTTATCGAAGAGCCGCAATGTTAGTGACTTGAAGAGACTTGGAGCATGAGGGTGAGATTAGCTGGCTGGTCGTCTGAGGGAGAGGGGCTGACCTGATCCAGATCCGGGCCACCTGTGAGGGCTAGCCTGCCCTCCCGTCTGCCTCCTGTCCTGTCTCCAGGAAGTAGTCACCAGGCCACTTTTACCACAGTCAGAGGTTACACAAGGACTACAGGGTTAAACAGTAGACCATTACACTTAGGGCAAAAATGTTAATATTGCTCTGTAGAGTTATATATTCAATAGAAAATCAGTGACATGACTGTAAAGATTTCTATACAGTAGATAAACCTATGAAATGACATTCTGTATTTCCCAGAGTAAAGTTTAGTTAGACATAATAAGCTGCAACAAATGGGTGCAATAAGCAGGGCAGTTCAAAAACACAACCTGCATTGGGTTCTTCTCAGTAAATGGGTTGGTCTCCCTTGTCTTGGTTTGTGTGTCTCTGTTCAGCAGTCGATAGGTTAACCTGCCCCTGGCATCCATCTTATGTGGCCCCCCTCGCATTACCATTGATCTGAGGGAAATAAAGAGCACACGTGTTATTATATACAGCCCAGGAAAAACACCCTCTCACAGTGATGGAGTGAACAGGCCAAATGTATGAAATATTGCCCCTCCGACATATTCTGTCTTCCTGTCAATAGTGCAGCCTTTGCCCACAATCTGGATCAATAGCGACTTATCTTTTCATGATAACACATAACAATGTTGTCTGTTGTCTTTTTCTGATGTTGAAGTTCTAATTCTGTCCCTCTGCCTTTTTAAATCATCCACGCTGAAATGTATATTCGGATATTTATTGTTTTCCTTGTTTTTTTTTCCACCTAAAGGCATAAAATTGGCGTGGGCCCGCAAGTCTGAGACATGGCAGTTACAAATTTACATGTTGGTTTTCTGGACGTTTCTCTGAAGCTTTTGGGGGTCTCTCATGTGTGAGACTGCTCAGTGGAGAGAAGACACCCCTCTGTAAAAACATCTGTTGTGGAAATGGCTGTCAGACTCCCTTTTGTGGGCTCCGTCTTTTCTTTGCACAGAGATTGTCATTTGTTTTGATCATTTATGTGGGTGAAAGAATAATGATAAAAAATCTGGAGAATGTAGCCATGCAGTTGAGCAATCTACAGTGGGGCTGTGTTTATACACTTATTTAATTTATTTATTTTTTTAGGGAAAGAAACATTTCTCTCTGATTTAGAGGCATTGTGGTCTGCACAATGAGGCATGTCATGTAACTATGTTATCTAATGTAAAAGTAAACTATAATGCACCCTGAGTGATGCGACAAAGTAAAGTTTTTGCAAATATTTTGCAATTAACCATTTCAGTAAGCATATGTTCCCTGTACATTAAGACAAGCTGCTAAAAGATGATAACAAAATACTCTTTAATTATTCATGATGTGGTGATGGTTATCATCTATGGAAGAAGTCACTGGAAAAGAGACATTTAGATCTATTTAATTATGGAAAA
Source organism: Trachurus trachurus (assembly GCF_905171665.1). Classification (NCBI taxonomy): domain Eukaryota; kingdom Metazoa; phylum Chordata; class Actinopteri; order Carangiformes; family Carangidae; genus Trachurus; species Trachurus trachurus. The sequence goes on from NC_139906.1 coordinate 15,662,028, forward strand.
TGCTCTCTCTTTTAATTTCATATAAATGAACCCAACTGATTGCTATAAGAAAAGTGCAATAGGAAGTGATATAATGTGTCAAATATATTGTCAATAAATGCTTTGTGTTGTCCTTTTTTTCTCAGAGTGGCCCAAGGTGCACTGACACCACCGTGCTCCACCAGCACAGGAAGTGTTTGGAAAGCACCTGTCCAGTGGTGCCACAGGGCACATCACCTCTGTGTACCAACAGGTCAGCCTCCATTTGTCTGAGTCAGGTAGCTCTCTCACTTCATGCCTTTTTTCACTGCCCGACACTATACAAGACACAACATGAAATAATTAGTTTTGCTAAAATCAAATTAGGTCATTTTTAAATAGGTGTTATTTCCATCATCTGTTTTATGTTTTAGAAGCCCCATACAACAGGAAATTTACAGACACAACTGAATAGTTCATATATACTGTATCATGAAGTTGAAAGCAGAATTAGACATTTTACCGGCAACTTCCTCTCATGACCTTGTTGGACGATAAAGAAAAGTTCTGCATGGACATGATTTTTCCTGTGAATCCAAAGGTTTCATATTATTATTTCTGAGTGTAACTGCCATTTTCAGTTCTCATTGTTTCAAAAAATATATATATAGTGCAAAATGGAGCAGATTCTATGTAAAAGAATCTAAACATTGTGTGTACGACCTGGTTTAAAAGGTGTAAAAAGCTGTCTCTATTTAAATGAACCATAACAGCGAGATCCCTGCATGAATTAATGGGACGCCTGTTTGCGACTCTATGATTTTCCTGCAGAACAGGTGAGTGTTTGAGCAGAGTGACACCTCATAAACTAGCTGATAACCTGTTCCTGTGTCTTCTTATCTGTCTTCCAGACAATCCCTGGTCCCTGAGCACGTTGTCGTTTCCCCTCGGGCCCATTATCAGATCCCCTCTGTAGGCTCCCAGCAGCTGCAGTTATTGTGGAAGACTCTACTTTTATAGCCTCATGACGTCTGTGACAACACTGGTTTTTATGAGTGAGTACATGCTGTCTTGTGGTTGTTGGGATAGTTTCCTTTTTTGTTTTGACTCAGCAGCTTCCTTCTATGTTTTTTTGTTTTTCTTGTCAAATATATTTTTAAAAAATTGATTTTTTTTTTTTTAATGGACAATGTGCTTAACACAGTAAATGAATATTTCTTGGCAAACAAGTACGAAAATGTAATGATTTATGGCTTTTCAGTAGTAGTGGTGTTTATACCAAATCTGAAAAGTGTAAATTAAACCTAACATAATAAAAGAAAACAAAAAAAACAAGGCAAAGAAAAGCCCACTGAAAAATGTAGCGCTGAATTTAATTATTAGGTTATTTTCAAATATTATATCATTAATCATCTTTTTCCAATCATGTTTCAGCACTGATCGGTCCCTCGCTCTATCTGTGAGAAACGTGTTATCTCCCTCTGCCATTCATGTACACATTTATTGGATTCCAAGTCTCTGGGATCAATCTTTTGGCCACCAGAGGAGCATAACTAATGGCAACATTAGAATGGCTTTGTGAGAGGGACTGGCCGGATGCAGGTTAACCAAGCAGGAAATAATCTAGGATTTTATATCCTGCATGAATGGCGATAGGATATGCTGAGAATAAATTAATCCCCCCCAAAATTTTAGCACTGAGGTTATCTTTTGAATGAAACAGTTACAGAGGGGTGGACGGTTTATTTGGCTGATTTTTTTTTTTCTGGGGGAGGAGGGGGGTGGTGTTGCTCCCTGCATGCACATGTGGAATTTCTTGGCAGATAATGACCGTCATCTTAATGCTCAGCCAGGGTCAGACTATCTATTCTGCCTCTGACCGCAGGTCTAGACGTCCTTCCTCTGGAAAGCGTCCCCCCTCCTCCTTCCTTTTAAAGATCCACTTCTATTTTCCTGTTGTGCCCAAACAAGGATTTTATAAAACGGGTGACATCGCCACACAAGCTGTCTGCCGAATCCCCCTTAATTAAAGTGACGTTTAAAGCCTTCCTCAGACACTAATAAACCCCCTCCATTAAGATCCTCCTAATTACTGTGTGCAAAGGAAAAGGGGACACACACAGACAGACAGTGTGGAGGTAAGCCTGCTGGCATTTGGCCCCATAAGCTGGGCGCCACACAAAAGAAAATGTCCCCTGGGTTACCCATCCTACTAGACAGATTCCTGTTTTTTTTTCCAACCTCGCTCCCCCTCTCTTGTTTTCTTCTTTATGAATGAAAGTATATGACATGTGTGGCTGAGTGTCCATTCATGGAGCTGCTGGAATGTGTGAATAAGGCATGAATGAGGCATGAGTCCCAGCCACCTGATTAGTCATTAAGCAGTTTTTTGACATTACCATTGTTTAAATGTGCATAGTGGAAGTGAGGGTGCTGTCGATTTGAAAAGATAAATATTCAGAGGGAACTGAGGGACGCAGGGATCTCAGAGAGCATCCATCTAACATTTTGATCATCAGAACACTGATTTTTTAAGGCTTTGCTACGCAGATTCAAGTCCCGTGCTAGTTTGATATGACTTTGATGTGGACAAGAGACTCTCATATGGTTATGCGCCGCTCTGAGCCACATGTACATAGTGTGTGGACAGTCACTACAGCGTCAGTGGCAGAGTCCTGCCCAGAGAGGTTAAAAGTGTTTGGTTCGTGTCCTGGTCTGCAGATTAATGACATTAACGAAGTTTCCATTAGTCGTGCAACTGGGGGAGACATGGGCGTCCATGCGGAAAGCCACATGACCGAGGCAGAGATAAGAGAAAATGAAATACGTCTTCGTGGAGACAGGAGGGGCCAGGAAGTGCCACTCCAAATTAGCCGCAGGCCCAGTTTGTTGTTACTTCATTAACCCAACAGCCCCGGGAAAAATAAAAAGCAGGGTCGCAACCTTTAGCAACAGGGAGGCCTGAAATTTGCAAAGAGAGGCTCTGTCAAACTTTTAGCTGGATGCAACTTTTGACACAATACAGACAAGTGTTTATGGGGGAAAGTGGGCATTTAAAGTCAAATCCAGGAAACTTCACACTTTATTAGGTTTTAGTATTTTACCTCAAAACAGGTCTTTCTCATCTGAGATTGATTCAGTTATAATTGCTGCAGTTCCAATTAAAAGAACAACAACTCTACTCTACTTTTGTTTTAATCATTTAGGCAAACGTTAAAATATCGCGCAGGTTAATTACAAGCATGTATTCAGTTTTTTTAATAGAATTGTGAGGTTGAAATCAATTATTTTGTAATAATCCTGAGAAGTTGTTATAAATTAGATGAAGTAGTCGGTTTCTGACTGTCTGATCTATTAAATGTTAATATTTATGTCCTACAGAAAAACTACGTAAAAGTGACAGTGTGTATTTATTTAGGTCAGTTATGCTCCTTGGTTCAGATCTGACATGATATGGATGTGAAAGTTCACACAGACTCTGTGCGGACATTGAGAAACTTTACACAACATTACGTCAAACTAACCCAGCCCATTCACATCAGTCAAATACACTCATTATCAGCCTTTCTACAAATGACAATAAAATAGGATATTATTGGATCATTCTTTTTAGATAATGTGTGTTGAGCTCTGTTTGTTGCTGTGCAGCACTTGGTGGTGTTCTTCAAAACAGAGCTGAGGTGTATAATGCCGTCCTTGTTGTTGTAACACGAGCGGAGCAGTGGCTCTTTATTTGCAGGCAGTGACTTTATTAGAGTCTATGGTTACAGACCCTTGGAAGGAGGGCTATTGTATTCTCACCCCTTCTCTGGCAAACATACCTCTGCTGCTCTCCTCCATTGTGCACTCTTCATAACAAACAGGCCTGATGGATTCTGCAGAGAGAGGAGACATCTGAAGCTTATATGTATTTTGTGTAGTTATCTTCTATTGATTAGGAAGGTGGAGTTTGTCACTCTGAAATGCCCTCATGAATCTTTTCATTGCTTTAGATCTGAATTCCAAGTTTATCTCTTAAAAAGTCAGATAAATTGCCTTCTCTCTCTCTCTGCCCCCCCCTCTCTCTCTCTCTCTCTCTCTCTCTCTCTCTCTCTCTCTCACACACACACACACACAGACACACACACACACACACACACACAGACACACACACACACACACACACACACACACACACACACACACACACACACACACACACACACACACACACACACACACACACACACACCTACTCAGCAACATGGATCAGCAGCAGCTGACTTGGCTAGAAACTCTGTGGCACAGGTAGACAGAAGCAGGGTCCAGCGAGTGTCTACTGAGGCTGCAGACACATCTGCCTGCTTGATTTCACCTGGTAACTGAGCATGTAGTATTTACTTCTCGGCTGAAATGCAATCAGGGGCTGGTAGCTGGCAAGGAAGCAACGAGCCTGCGATTAGGTGCAGCTTTTTTTCCTCCCTCCCCTTCTCATGAGAGTTAAGGAAGACTTGGAGTTGGAAAAGTGGAAAAGAAAAGAATGTATTGAAATATTTTGACAACTTATGTAAAACAGCATGAGATTTTTTTTTTAGGTTATGTTATACTATGTAGAAGAACATAAAAATATTACCTAAACTATCAAAAACAGTCTTCTATTGTGAAATCTTTAGTTTTCCAAGAATTGTGTTGCATGTGTTGGCAGGACACTCATATATCAAACTTATTGCTTCTATCATTTACTACTGAAGTGGTAGTTATGATAACATTCAAGCAGAGTTCAAGGTCTAGCACTAAAAGCATGATTAATTGTACAATACAGTTTCCAATTCATCATTATGAGCTGTTTCATTGCTGACGAAAAGAGCCTCATGAATTCCTGATGGTGAACGTAAAAGTGACGCAACTGAGGTTCCTACGGTAGAGTGCTCCCCTGTGTGTGTATAAACATTTTACATGCTCTAGACAAGAGTCACCTCTCTAATCTGGCTGAAGAAGTGTGTGGAGAGGTCCTTTATCCCTCCCTGCTTTAACCGGTTGCTCACAGAAGAGCCATTTACCTCCACTAATGGGGAGTGAGCCTTTCACTGGGGCCTGTTTGCCTCTCAGTCCTCTGAAAGAAAACTTCGCCAGAGAGGAGACATTAAGAAAACCAGTTAATCTGGAGCAGCCTGTCTGTGTCTGCCCAGGGAGTGGACCGAGCTCCTTGGTGCCTTTTCAAGAGGCTCCCCTTCACAGCAACTATAGAAGTGTTAGATCAGCACTTTTCTCAGTCGCCCTCACGAAGACACAGTGGTTAAATAAGTGAGTGGTTAGCCACCATGTCTGCTGCTCATTGAGTCTGAAAGCTCTAAACCTAAATGAACCACACAACATTTGCCACTAACAATTTATTTTGTAGGTTTGTTACTACACACCTGTCACTCAGGGGCCAAAGCATTATGATAGGAGCCTTCAAATGTGAGAGAAGTTAAGCAGACTGTTGAAGTAACATGACAAACCATGTTCACTCTAGTTTAGTGTGTTGCATGCTAATATTTACTTGTTAGCTTCTGAATGGAAAATAGAGCTGAGGCCTATGGGAATGCCACCATATAGGCTACCAATCTACCTGATAATGGTGCAGGATGAGAAATTTAGGGATGGTCAAATTTCTTAAAATCATCTTGGGGGAATGCAAACATCTGAGTCAAACTTCATGGAGCTGATTAACATATTTCACATAAGGCCTAACATGTCAACCTGCTGGTGGCGCTTGGGGTAAAGCCAAAGAGAGCACTTAAGTCAGGAGGAATCATCATCAGGGGACCATGAATGTTACATAATTAATGGCAATCCATCCAGTAGTTACTGATATATTACAATCTGTGGACTGACCATAACTGCTCTTGTATCTGTGGAGCAAACACACAAACACACAAACACACACACACATGTGAAAAAAAGAGCTAAGACCGTCTGTGGTGTTAAATACTCACTCTAACCCATATAGAGAAAATGTATTATTTCTATTAAAGTAGCAAGTCTCTGAATCAGGCAATAAACCAGGAGGGACAGAAGCCTTACTACACTCACAACCAAGTCACTGCTACCTTTGTTTGTGGCAGTGGGGGCTTTTAACCCCCGGACAGTTAGTCTTTACTGACCGTTTATTTATGGAGCAATCCTACTGTGGCAGGAGTGCTACACCAAGGTCATCAGTGGCTGCAGCCACAGCGACCTGTCGTTAAAGACGGGACAAATAAACACAGGAGGAACTCTGGAGAATGGGGTTAATCAGGTAGGTAGTCACAATGGCAGGTGGCTAGCAGGTTAGGGTGAGCAGGAAGGACCGGTGTGTGGGGGGCTGGGTTTAGGAGAGAGTGAGGTGTGAGCGCGAGAAGCAGGTATTTGGTTTGTGGAATTTGAAATACACAAGAAATAAGACATAAAAAAATGTGGAGACAGAGACACACACACACACACACACGCACACAGTGGGTACGACAGATGCCGTATGGACTCCTGTATTCTCAGCGGTGAAGGAGGGCCCTGAGGGTCTCTGCTGTCTTACAGTACACCAGGGATCAGCTGTGACACAGTGACACTGATCCCCTCGTGTCACACACAATGCTGTTAGAACACCACTTTGTGTGTAAGTGTGTGTGTGTGTGTTGTGGGATTTCATCATGTCAAATACACTCCTGCAGATTTATTCATGTCAGGAGTGTGACACTGCCTTATGCACCTTTATGCACACACCCAGGGCAACATGTCTGCCATACTAATATCCTCTTTCTATGTTGTTGCTTCAAAATAAGAGTTTTGAGGGGAAAAAAATGCATCAAAGGAATTTTTTGTGTATCTAAAATAATGGTTTTGTCCTATCAGGGAAGTGTCTGTGCAGACACTGGGGAAGCTGGGAGGTGCTGTGGGTTGTACTGCTCTCGTTTGGCCAGTTGAGGCCATGCTTTCCTCAGGGTGAGCAGAGTCTGCCGCCAGCCTCAGCATTCACACACCAGCTCTGGCCCACTTCTCCCCTCACAAGGAAGCTGTATATATGGGTCATGCAATAGGACTCATTGGAGAAATCATCTTAAAATCTATACCACAGACAGCAATGTAAAGCAAAAAAAAGAAAAAAAAAACAGCTTACTAATTTTCTGAGTGATTTTTTTGGTACTGATTGAGTTAACTGCTGATTACCATTGTATGTGCTTTTTCTTTGACATTCCACTTTTTCTCTTCTATGTCTATATTCACTGATTGCACCTTAGAATAGGGGTGTCAAACGTGGGGCCCGCGGGCCAAAACCGGCCCGGCAAAGGCTCCAATCCTCAGGATGAATTTGCCAAGTGTGAAAATTACATAGAAATATTGTTGAAATTGCACATATTCTATTTCTATCAAGAAATCTTAGGTTATTCATAATATGTTTTGTAAAAGGATAGCTCATTAACTGTAAACATCTTCATACTGTACTAAAACAAAGAGAAAAAAATGTAAAGTTATTTTTATTTATAGGTTATCTGGCCTACTTGAGATCCAATTGCGCTGTTTGTGGACCCTGAACTAAAGTGAGTTTGACACCCCTGCTCTAGAATAATCTACAACATCATTCCAAGATTGGCTTGGAAAATTAAATTCTTAGTATCTTAAAAACGTAATGCATATTATCCATAACAAGCCATCCTTCAGAATACATACGTGTACCTATGTTTTCCTCTCTGCATATATGTTTATACATCAGTTCAGTTCAATTATATCAGTTCAAGTTTAAATACAGATCTCAGAGAATTTCTGTTTATCACCTTTCCTTTGATAGGAGCAGAAATCATTCCAACAAAGTTATGAAGAGAAAAGAAAATTAAAGATCTGAATAGTTTTTAGTTTCTAACCCTAGCCCTAACCTTACCCTTATTAGCTTATTAGCCTACATTGTCCATTCTTTCTTTTCTTTTGTACATAACAGAAGGAGATTACTTATTTTAAATTACATATATGTTGGAGAGCGATACTGAGTTGATGTTTTCCTCTCTTCTTGCCTCCAGCAGTGGTGGTCCATGTGCTGTACTGTGGCCAGCCTCCGTCCAGGTGCAGACCTTCTCTGCTGAAAACCACCGTGAGCCTGTCAAATAAAGTAAAACCGAAGAGATGTGTGGCCCGTGAAAGGGATATGCTCACCCTGCTAGCGGGCTCAGAGACGCTTCTTTGTTTCCTGGCATGTCTCACATACTTTCAGAGGCCAGATAAGCCCCAGCGCCATGAAACACTGCTTTATGTTTGGCCTCAGTAACATCCCAGAGAGGGCAGAGTGGACTCAGAGGAGAGACCAGCCAGTGAGCAGGTAATATGTTCTTCGTGTCGCACCTTATTAAAGGGCCAGGTACATTAGAAGCGTAAGGAAAATCTTGGTTATGTAGTCCTGAGGTATTTCAAGTACCCATACTCCAATAACCAAACTTCCTGTTAAAATATTCCTCCCTCCAACTCCTTTGCTGTCACTCATTTTTCTTTTATTTCCATCCCTCTCTGAGGGGAAGGGGTAAGCCTGGATGGTGAAAGGCGAGGGAGGGGGAGGTGGGGGTTTTGCTGTTTCCTGAAATCGGATTAGCAGCTACTCTACACTTAGATTGCAGGGACTGGGGCTTTAGTTTAGCCCAGCTCAAGACCACCCAACAGGTAAACAGGTACATTACCCTGGAGCAAAAAAGGGAAAGTGAATGTTGAAGGGATGGAGGATAAAACTCATGAGAGATGGATATAGAGTGAGTGAAATATATATGAGACTGTTTGACAGATTGGAGAGGGCAGACTTCTTAGTGAGGTTAAAGTGAAATTACTTCCAAAACTTCCCGATTATATGGTGAAAATTCAGAAATTGCAATGAAACAAACAAAAAAGAAAAAGAAAAGAAAAAAAGAATACCAAACGTTACTTACTTTAGAAATTTATTCTGACTACCAATTTGTGAACTTCCACTTCTTGAACCAACTCTCTGGACCTTCACAAAAGACCTACATATCTCAACCCCAGCCCTCCCCTCTCACCAAGATATATAAACCTCACATTGTCATGCTGCTGCCACTGCATCCCACAGAAAACCTCCTGAAAATTAGTTTTTGGCAACCGGCTCGCAAACACACTCTCCTGTCTGCTGCAAGCCACCAAGGCTTTGTTAGGCAGGCCTGCTCTGAGCCCAGAGCCTTCAAGACCCCCATTATGCAGCAGGACTCAGCGGGGCAGAAAGAGCAGGAGTGTTTTCGCCAGTCATGTGGGCACACAGGCATTATACACTCTTCAGTGGCACTGTAGATATTTTGTGAGTCTTACAAACAGAGGGGAGGCCTGCAAAGGCTGCAAGAAGTTTTGATAATTGGGAGTTATATAAGTTCCCAAATCCTCACAGGAGGATTTTAAGTTTTTTCCCCCTATTGTGTATTTTGAAAAGCTGTGTGTGAAGGCCCCACTGCGAAGGTGACAAATCCTTTGACATAAATCATTTTGTAAAGGTTAAAGGAATACAGTCAAGTGCTCAGGAAGAAGAGCCTCTAATTGCCTGCTTTGCTCCAGCTTTGCTGAGCAGTGTTTTACAAATTAAAACAACAGCTCCTGCACACTGCGGCGCATTTGTCTGCGCGTACATGCTCCCCCTCCTGCGCGTGTGTTTGTGTGTTTTTGTTTACACGCGCCTCGGTGTGTGTCCGCTTCTGTCTTATCGTAAAGATAAGCTTGCTCAGAGCTTGTGTCAATATCCACACACACACACACACGCGAGCGTGTCAGCTGCAACTGGGCAGGAAGGGCTGGAGTTTTTATTAATCAGTGATGGACAAACTCAGGGCTCCCTGCATCTCAAACATCACTGCTTCTGTCAGGGGCCCTGAGTGAGTGCAGAGCGAGGCAGGCTGAGCAGCTCTGATCAGCAGTGCTGTGTGATTCTTTTTTTCCCCTACTGAATCACACCGGGGAACATGTGTGTGTGTTTGAGATGCATGCTGCTAACCCTCCCCTGAGTAGTAATGCATGAACTGTTGCTTCTGCCGTTGCCTTCTATGTTAATAAGACGTGGAGAAAAAAAAAGAGAAAAGGGAGGGGGTGTGAGCACAGATGTAATTCAAGGTTGACATCACAAGATTCATAATGCACCTATAGTGCGGGATGTCATGCATTTGGCAGACCTTAGGCGAACTTTCAAAGTCAATAGAGAAGACAACCCTGCAGTCACTCTCGGATGATGATTTCACATGAGGCGGCTCGGTTAAATGATGACAAAATGATTTTAGATTACATGTTTCACATTATTATCAAATACGATGTTTTGGAAATCAATTTCTTGTCATAAAACAAACATATTCAATCATATTTTGACACAGTAAGTTCTTGCAGCCCATTGCGAGCCCTCTGCATTTGCACTCGCGGTGCCATTTATGCAGCATTTCAAGCTGTCAAGCCGCTCGCTTCCATGTCACTCAGTTACGTCTTCTAGAGAGAAGAGTTCAGGGTGTGTAAATGTATTTATGAATGCATGATTTTGTGAAAGTGTGTACTTGGCTCTCTCCTCTTGCTGTCTAATAACTGGTAACCCCAGCTGTGAGTGTGTGTGTGTATTTGTCTGCCTGTGTAAAGCTGAGGCTCGCCGGGGCACTGAGGCGTAACTTGGCCCCAGTCAGGCCAGTGCGCAGAGTGCAGAGACCAAAAAGCCTCCAGCCGCGCTTTCCCTCTCTCACTCTCTCTCTGTCTTCCACTGGGATTTGGAAATAGGTAGCCCGGAAGATGTAACATGTATTTATTTTGTATACAGAATAAATGCCCTTTTGTAAATGCACATGCAATACATTTTACAGTGGCCGGCAGAACAACAAAAGAAAAGAAAAGATAAAAAAAAAAAAAAACACCAACTTTGCAAGATTATCTAACTCCCAATACAACAGTCTCCATAAACAATCACTCATTTTCTTACACCTCCTCAGTGGACAGATATTTGTATATCTTTTATTTGTGTCTCTTCTCATCTCCTTCCTCCCTCACAGGACCTTCCAGTACCCTGAAGAGGGAAAACCAGCATGAAGCCAAGAGCACTGGTTAAGCATTTTCATGCTGGATTTGAAATCAGATTATATATGGGCCTGCTCAATTGACTTAATGGATTTGAAGAGACTAGATCCTATTAATAAAGGAATAAAAGAGATGGAGGAAAGGAGAAAAGGGGTGACTTTGCCCCCGAGGCTGTTGCCCCACCAGTGGGACTGGAGGGCTAATCTGCCATGCAAATTAAATCCTGCCTCTATGCAGTGGCCCCTCTAATGTCCTCCATTACACACCTTTTATTTGTTGTGATCTGATATTGCAAACAGATTCGGTTCCAGCGGCAGTCAGACTGGTATGGGAGTGATTACTGGGGAAGATGGAATTTGCGTCCTCTCTCGTCCCAGCAAAGTGCTCTCTGCCTCGGAGGAACGAGCAATGGGAATATTCCAAGATGGTCTTCAGATTGGGAATGACACCCGTTTGGTGTCTCCTTTGGATGTTTTTTTTTTTTTACCCCCTCCTCTTAAAGAATCTGCCCTCATGAGTTCCAGGCAGGATTATGATGCAGTTGAGACTGAGAGGTTTAATCAGTGAGAGTGGCAGTGTTTGGGCTGTAACAGAGCTTACCTCGCCGTTTTCTCTTTTGTCTTAATGAGGCTGTACTTTGCTTCATTCCTTGGAAGTCTACCTCTCACACTCTGTTTCTGTCGGCCTGTCAAAGACGGCTGTAAAAACACACATATGCCACATATGCTAATCCGATTTGCACTTAATCATGACAGGGATTATACTGTACGTACAGTAGCTACAAAGCTGTGAAACTTTCAGCGTTTCTCTCTGAGTTTTTCCAGTTCACTTTCCTGTGAGTCTGGCACAGGTTTGCAGGGCAGAGTATTTTGTCTGTGATTAGGAATTAAAACTAAACAGGGGCTAAGGAAAGAAAAATCCAAAGAACTCTTGCATAAGTAGCTTTTTCTTTCAATAATCGCCGCAAATGAGTAGATGAAGTGCTGGCTCAAGTGTTTGTTTGTTTGTGCACTGGCCAGTTGGTGGGAAAGTCTGCCTTCTTTGCACAAAGAAGTTTGACACAAAAGAAATTAATTTCGAGGACAGAACAGAGCAGATCTCGTACCCTAATTAAACAAATTTTGCAATGATCCAAAATAAACACATAGATGTTTCAGTAACATATAAAAACTTAGTGATCAATACAAAATCATAACTTCCTCATAACCTCCAGTCTGTTTCACAAAAAGAGCATTTGGACCTGATCTGCTCTTGTATGATGAAAAGGATGCTCAGCTCTTTCTATTGCCTCCTTCATCTGTGTAGGAGGAGCGTAATTTCTGTCCAATCACCGCTGAGAAAAACACTCGACTAAAACCGAGCACCACGGCGTTCTTCACCCTATTATCAGTGTTTGAGTGTTTTACCAATCACTGCAAGAGAAACTGCTTCTGCAGGATAAACATAAACTAAATATGGAATATATCCTGTATCTTTGATATCAACATCCTGCCAAATAAAAAATGAATATCCACCTTTCAAACAAAGGTATGCCTGGGAGTGTGGACCTCATTTCAAGCACAATTAACTTGAAATGGAGTGCTGCAAGATCAATAGTCCCCAGTTGATCCAGAGGGAGCTGTCAGTCTATGGAAATGGCACACATATGGTAATATCCCCAGCTTAACAACAACTTAGAGGATTTACTGTTGCTGTTTTCAGACCCACATGAATAACAAACAGTGGGCCACCCCCTGGGAACCATTTTGTTTTATCCCAGCTTCAATTAATCTTTAAGGGGGAGGATACCATTCAGGAGAAATGGCAGGGGGGATATGAAGAGGGCGTTTTGTAGATGTGAAAGGTATTCTGCTAATTATAAAAATTACAAATAGACGATCCACTCATGCAAATTGGATGAATGTGTGTGCGTGTGAAAGTGGTTTCTTCACCTAACTAGCTCTCCATCATCTCCTTTTTTTCTCCTCTACACTCCCTCCATCACCACACACAGTCAGATAAAGTGTGTTTGCACTTTCATTTTCTAATTAGGACACTTTTGTCTCAGTGAGAGCTGCTATTGACAGGCTTGCAGACATTAGCAGGATTGTATGAGTTCTTACACTGATGAGTGTGATGAGATCTCAGGAGATGTGTATGGATTTTACCTCCTGCTGACTGCACTTCTCTCCTCTTAGCCTTGGGCCAGAAACCTGTGGCATAAAAGGATCTGACTAAAAAAAAAAGAAAGAAAGAAAGAAATGAGAGCGAGGGTTGATGGCAAGCAAGGGTAGTTATACGCTCCAGTGTGATGTCATTAAGTCAGATTCGTTTAGCAGAGTCAGGTGCCGACAGCCAGTGCGTATAGACAATGCAGTGTCACCTGAGATAGAGCTGGGACTTAGGTCAATTCAGAATTGATTTACCTCAACTCTGCGATTGATGAAGTCCGTTCAGGTTAAACTGCAGAGTTCTCGATTGGACATGCACTTTGCGGAGTCGCTATTGGAATTGACTTCTATGTGTCGCCCTGAGCTCAAGCCAGGTGGGAAATTGAGTTACAAAGCACAGTATGAGAGGGATAGATGACCTCTGTGACAGTTATACAGTTTGTGTCTGCCTCTCATAACTCCAGCTGAAGAAAGTCAGTCGACTGAACTGAAAAGGAGAATAACATAAAAAATCCATATTACTCTCCTCATACTCTTGTAATCTTGAGGACTGCCGAGGCCTCTTGAGAATATAAGAGCACCTACTGGAGAGATCCATTCAAAACATGACTGGGAAGGCCCCGCTATTGGTAAATCCCTGAATGATGGGCCAGTCAGAGGTATGTAAAACCCTTTCCCTCCTTCCCATTGAGGAAGGTGAGATGTAGGTAGAGACACGTGACAGGCACTGAGGCAATTCCCTGTCCTGTTTCCCAGGGAGCGTGTTAAACTAAATCTAAATTGCTACTATGATTTCTTCACTTGCCTCTGATAGAGGAGACGTGATGTTGGTAAAGAAATGAATAAATGGAGGGGGGGAAAAAACAACACAACAAAAAAAAAAAAAACACCACAGCTCGGGGCTTGTGGCTTTTCCTGACTCCAGCTTTTATCATGTAAATAAGGCGAATGGGACTGGGTTAGGGGGACAATTCCCCAGCCACCACTTGGGCCAAATACAACTTTCCTGCGCTTTCGGCTCACAATGAGGAATGTATTTGGAGGCCTCAGTTTTAATTTAACTAGAGTGGCAGCTGAGGGGGCACCAGGGACCTCATCTCATGACTGCTGTGAAGGCTCCGGTGGAAGGAGGGGAAACCTCAGCCCTGGTGCCGCACATTTCAATGTGCAAGATTTCCTCCATAGCTCCATTGCTGGTTAAGTGCGTGTGTGTATATATGCACGTGTTTGTGTGTTGGCAGCTGACTGTTGCGCGCACACACTCCGTAACACTTCTCTGGTTTCCCAGGGAGGAAACACGCTTCTTGCTCCGCTGTAACATTTGATTCATTACGATCTGAAACAGCACATCAGTTCGCTTATTATGTCTTAAAAAATCCTCCCAGCGTCCCAAAGAGCAAGGGGGAAAAAATCCACCAAAGAGGCACTGCCTTGAAATTGACAGCTGTTATTGTGCTGTGCCATCTGGTGCATTTGCCAGGGAACAGAAAAGGGTTAATATTCTATGATGTGTGGTAGCAGTGGCACAGCCTCTTTTGCACAGCCAGAGTGAAATACCGGGTGCCAGGAGTCTGTGCACCCAATGGAGAGAAACCCTCAACATTAGCATGGCACCATATCAACCAATGTGGCTAATTTAATGGGTCAAATACGGTTGGGAGGATGCCAAAATAACAGCCGTACCACCAGAATTTCTAACAGGGCGGAGAATCACAAAGGAAAGTTACAGCTCCGCTTGACGTTCTGCAGCTTTTAATCATAATTCTTAGTATATAAGGCACAGCAATTCCAAATTTTTTTTATTTTTTTTTGTTAACCTGACATTTGGGAAATCTGCGTTCAGCTTGTGTGTCTATTTGTGTCCCAGTGCATTTGTGTGCTAGTATGTACTTTGCTGTGTTGGAGCTGTCATTATTCATTGACCACAGATGTAAATGGATCTAAACAATGGGACGCGCGTGCTGCGGGTAGTGATCGCCCCTGGAGAGGACAGGGCCTGCTGAAATTAATAGGCCTCCCGTGGCTAAATAAGCAATGGCAAAATAAGCCTAAATGTCCCCCAATCACATGACAGACAGGGCCCAAGAATCCGAACAGCAGGTAGTTATTATATGAATTGCTGGAGAGGGACATATTGCAGACCCAACATGCCACATCAAAACCATCACACTGCACTGGATCTGAATCATTATGTGTGTATGGTACATTTCAGTGGAGGAAAAAGCTCATTTGATGTGCAATGTTTCTGTCTATTTTTTGCTTTTTATGAACCACGGTTTTAAACATCACCACTAATTCTTTCACAACGTATAAGCCTAAACATGAAAAGTCTAATCACTACTTTCTTTTTTATTCAACAGTATGACTAAACTTTTGTGAGAAGGGAGGCGAATCACGAAACATCAAACATCAAAACAATGTCTTTCTATCAGAAAATGCCACATATGGGCTGTCATATGCCCAAAGCCCTAATGTGGAAAAAAAAGCTGAAGAATATGGGTATAAATATGCTCCTTAGCTGGAAGACACACTTCTTTGAGCCATCGGCTCATTTCTAATTCTGAGTGCTGGTTCACAAAATGGTCCAACATTTAAAGCGACTGGCAGGGGGTAAATTAGTGCTCCGAGATGAATTATCATACAATTAAGGACCCCAGAATGTGCCAAAACACAAAACACACAATATGGAGGAAAGACCTACTTTCCCCCCTAACTCATCAGAGACAGACCAGAGTCCCATCCTCTTTTAAAGGAACAGGCTTTCACTTCCAAGTCCATTTGCACTTGTGCTTTTTTTTTTTTTTTGACACTTTTTCACTTTATTAAGAGATTTCTATATCTATAAAGCGCTGTAGTTTGCTGTGATTTTCCTGCTTATGTTGAATAAATAGTCAGTCTGATGAGACATTCAAATGTATTGTGTGTGGATGGATTCTGATGATTGTATAATTCCTTAGGAGGCAATAATTCACATGCTTTTCATATAAGACGGTGGCGCCTCAGTTTAAAGCACCAGCTTTTCATTCATCTTAACATGTGTTCCTCGTGCTGCTGCTGTCTGTCTTTTCTTCTGGCTTCTGTGTGACGATAAAGATGGCTGTATTGGGGATCTGGGCTCTGCAGAGTGATGGGACTGCTGAGGTGGTCAATAATCTATTATGGCACACAGCCCCGCGCAGAGTGACAAATGTCTGTCAGAGAAATGGGCCCAGAGAGGTCAGAGCTGGGCTACTGACCTCAGCCCCCCTTCAGTCAGCACTTGTGCACAGTTACGAGCAGGTGGACGCCAGCTATGGCAAAATCCTCCAGTTTGATGGCAGGTGTCTGTTTCTGCGTTCGCCACCTTTATCAAAACATACAGACTTTCAAAACTTAATTTAGCTCCGCAGTCATGTCGGTAAACCTCAACATCCAACTCATCATCACTGCACGCTTCGACAAATCCTGCAATCTTGTTTAGTGCCATGTAAAATGAGGCTTTAAAATTCATGAACTCATTTTCCTTTTTTCTTTTTTTTTTAAATTTTGGGCAGGGGGACTTTATGTAGGTATGAATCATCTTCCTGTTTAGAGACATCATTCCATCACAGGCCAAGCACAAGCCAGGAACATTCATTGCGAGGTGCAGCTGAACCTAAAGGAGATGACATCAGCTTTGGCACACAGCGGACCTGTGGGGCTGGTAAGTCCATTTATGAGGACGTTAGCATCCTGGTTTCAGTCTTCCACAGTATTCTGTATGTATCAATCCTAGTTTTTAGACATTGGGATACAGGGATCCAAATCCTGGCTACTGTTATGGCCATGCATACGTGGACATGGGTAACTAGGCTTCTGTTCAATTAATATCAAAACAAGGACAATGATGCAAAGTCAGTGTGAAAATAAGTTCACTATTGACATCCCATAATATTGGCAGGAAATATTTATAAAAATGATGGTAACTTCTCACAGTGTGTACAGAAAAGTTTTATTACATTTGAATAAGGGACCACTCTCTTTGACTTCATGTGGTGCTGAGTATATGAAACCTCCTTCACAGCTGTTTGGAGTCACCCTGAGAGGAGTCAGTGGTCTTTGTGTATTGGCAGCCGTGCTTCCATGTTATAATGATAGGAATGGACGTAGACCATTTAAGTATCAAATCAATATCAAATTAAATTTTTTAGCAGTGCAAGCTACACTCAGCATCACCTGTAATTAGCCTTGACAGACTCTGGTCACACTGCTCTCATGTCACTTTACTCCCAATACACACACTGCGTAGAGCTACACACTCACGACACCCGAACACCTGAAGTAGGTTAAGTAGAAACACATGTGTCTGGCCTGGTGGTGCAGCTTGGAAAATGGGCTGGGACCTGATTTAGACAAAAACACGATGACCCACAGGCGCTCTTATAATGAATAGTGTGTTCTCCGAGCCTTTCTTTTTCCTCCAGCTCACTACATTTGTCATCTTCATATGAATAAACAGGCCTATTTAATCTCTCTGTCCTTCCGTGGGATCTTGTGGCACATACACTATATACGCTAACAGCGGGCACCGTGTAGCCTACAAACATGCTTGTTTTGTCCTGTTTCCGCTGAATGGTTAGCGAGAGAATCTCCATTGCAAATGAACTGCAGGGAGAGGTAGCACCAATCTGTCATTCTCTGAATTTATGTGCAAACTTGGACAGTGTTTTGAATGAACTCAGACTTGATCAGCGTGTTCTTGTGTAAAACTTCAGCAGCAGCTGTAGCTTGATCATAGAGATGCCTCAAATGTTCACTCGAGGCTGCTAAAGATGACGGTTGACGTGTTGATGCTGACCTGCTCCTCTCACTGTGCTCACATCTGCAGCACATCTACTGTTGATCAAGTGGAAATTAACTGCACCTGAATGGCACGCCACGCTGAGAACCTTGCACATTGGCTCTGCCTTTTTAATAGACTTACACCTCATTTGGCCTCTAAAGCCTGTGAAGTCTCCCATGGGATGGCCTGAGGCAGACACACACACACTTGCAAACACACACACACACCCACATAAATGCATGCACATACAGAAAGCCAGAGGGAGTGATGCCTAGGCCAGACTTAGAAAGATGTGGGGAGAAAGAGTAAGAAGGAGAAAATGTAAAAAAGGGAGATGGATGGAACGATTGCTTGCAGGAGAAAGATGGGGGAGAGTAAGACAAGTGAGTCTCTGAAGGCAGATACTGAAATGGAGACAGGAACAGACAAGGAGACAATGGTAGATGAAGTAGAAAACATAGAATGAGCTTGTGCTGTCTGTGTCGGGCAACAGCGACAAAGCCTGATTAGGCCATCGCTGCACGGCCAGGGAGGGAGCGAGGACCGAACAATGCAGACTGCTTCCCCTTCATAACAACAGACCTTCCTGTCTGACCCTCTAACCTCTGTCACCGGCAATACGTGTCACAGCCGCGACGACACCCTGTCAGACCCCCCCAACCCCCTACTCCCCCTCTTTCTCCTTCCCTCAGTCAGTCCAACCTTGTCAACTCATGAACCCCAAATTATTCACTTTTTCAACAGCAGGTTTGATGACGAGAGATCTTCCTTTTTCGTCTGTTACAACAATGTTGGTCCAAAAAGTTCAGAAATAAATGTCTGTTTTATTGTTTACAATAGTTTCTCTGTGAAAATACATATGATAAATACAGGGAATTAAATGATTATAACATTATTAGAGCTGAAATGATTAGTCAATTCATCTAAAAGTCAGTTGGGAGAGAAGTTATCAGCAGCTATAATGCTGGTCAGTTAACTTACTGAGTCGTATTTTGAGCAAAAATGCCTGGTTCTTACTTCTAAAATGTGTGTGTTTATGGCTTTTCTCTTATTAATATCACTGTAAATGAAAGGTTTTCAGCTTTCAGACCATCTAGGGACAATATAAGCAATTTGGAGACATCACCTTGGGTAATATAGGAAGCTGTGATTTACCGATTTCTGACATTTTAAAGACTAAACAACCGTTCAAGAAAATTACCACAAAATTAACCTATAATATAAAATAGTTGTTACTTGAATGTCCCACTAGTCTTATAGTGTTTCTAATAGTTCCCTTTCAACCAGATGAAGTTGATTTGAGACAAAATGAGATTAAATGTTTTATTTTAGGTTTTTAAATCAGTCATGTAATGTACAAATTCAGTTTACAGATTATTCATCTGTTTTTGCAAATGTATTTTGTGGGGAACATTGTTGTCGCCTTGAGTATATGAACTTTTTCTATTGAAGTGCTACTGTTTTGTACCATTTTGTACCACAAGTCATGAAGACATTAAAACATTTCCTCATTATAATGAAAAAAGAGAGAGAAAAAAATCTGACTCCATTATGTACCACTCAGAACATTATTTCCTTTACAAATACATAATATATACACTTAATTTCTGGAAGAATTTCTTCTGCAGCAGCTCCAGAGATAACAGATACCACTGCTCGCTAATTTCCACGACATTGTTTGGTATTCATTCTGTGTAGTTTGATGCAGCTCTAGCAGATGGTTACAGCAGAGTTAAAAATCTGCTGCAAAATGGCATCCCTCTATCAGAAGTTAACAGTTAACAATTAAAGCGATTCTCCAGTTAAACCAGATCTAATTAGCTTTTGCCAATTTCCCCCCTCTCGTACCCCTAAAACACTCCATCTGCTGCACTGGAGCTCCTGATACTGAACTCCACTTCTGTGAAGAGGAGCCTCTGCAAAGCTCACTCTCTCTGTTTCTCTTTCTTTTTTTTTCTCTGTCTTTTTTTTTGTTTCACTGGCTGGTTTGAAGTCATCTTTTGTCTGGTGAGTGGGGCTTATTGTCTACATATTAAGTGAGGTTCTGTACGGGTTTCGGCAGCATCTTGACTCCCCTAAGCTGAGGAGCAGCTGAGGTTAAGTGGTCTCCTCGCTCATGGCACCCATCTTCTTCTTCACTGTGACAGCTGGGGACCAGACCGTTGCCATAGATACACTCTCCACCCCCAGTCAACTGCTCATTTGAAGTGAACACACACACGCGCACACACACACACACACACACATATACTGTATATCAGCTGATAGTGATTGATCTTTGACCCCGTTCATTCGTTCTGCTTCTCTTGATATCCTCCTGCCAAGGCGGCTGACTGAAAATAAACTTTGATCAACATGAATACTGAATCTGAAAGTAGAAAACTCTTTTTTTCATGCGCTCTAAGGTTTAATTGTTATCTATCAGAACTGATTATGAAAAATGGAAAGTCAGTTTTTGGAACAGTAAAAATAAATTTCAGTAACTGTAGATGAGTGCATTTCTGTTTGTTTTGCTCAAATTGCAGAACTTCCACTGGAGGTGGAAGAATTCCAAGAGATAAGCCAGTGATCAGGAAAATAATTTCAAATATTATTTTCCAATAACACACTCCACAGGGCAACTTCTTGTGTGCCAGGCTACAAAAGACACAGGTCTCGTTCACACACCGAACGGACTGGAATTTGCTTTGTATGCGGGAACTTCTCTGAGTCATAAATTTAAAGTTTTGAAAACGTATGAATAACACTAGAGGATCATTTATTTCCATAGCCAGCATAATTTTTTATTTGTCTCTATCTCTGTCAAGTATATTCAAGTAACTGAAAGTATAAAAGATAGTGAAATAAAATGACAGAGGAGATGTCTCACAAAATGGAAACATCTTTATCCTTAACAGACCAAGAGTGCAGGACAGGTAGATTTACATTTACTTTATAACAAGGATTTATTCATCTACAGTCTGTGTCAACAATTATAACCTCTGTTGCAAAAATCTACTTCTCTTACAACACACTACTTGTGATATGGAGCAAAGAAGTCCTCTGGAATCCTTATCATTTTAAAACACAAAAGAGGGCATATTAGTGCGAACATAGCCTCAGCATAGTGTGTTGCATATGAGAAATTACACTTTTACAGAGAGATCTGATGACAGTACTTCTGTAGAATGTGGCCTTGCTTACCCAGCATGCATCTCTCTGCCAGGGTTAATGTAGACATGAAAACTGTAAATACAGTATCCATTTTATTATACATAATTAACAAAAACACCATGGGAAAATGTGAATGAGTGTATATAATTGGATCTTTTATTATTTGAACAATGAATATCATCTCCATTCGCTCAGTAAATCACTGTCTTTGCCACAGTGAGAACAGACATTCATAGTAGGTCTGTCAGAGAAAATAATGAGGTCAGAGTGATTAAATAGTCTAATTCAAAAGTCAAAACATTCACAAAGAAATTGTAAAGACACATTCAAAAAAACACACTTTCTTTAGATCTCAATAAATGTAGTGTCATACTGCTGTTAAATCATCACTATATTTTATGAGTTTAAGTCAGTATTTCTCTTTTCTGCTCAGTATAAATGTAATTCAGTGCCTACAGATCATTAGCTCTTCATCTCAACTGGTCACTATAGAAAGTCCTGTGTAGGTAGAGTTGTTGGATCTTTGGATGGGACAATCAGGAGGCCCCACCCAGGACCCCGGACCAGCAGGCTCAGATTAGAGGACATTTGTTCCACAATATTGCAGCCTCCTGGTTTCCTAAGGCTGCTGCGTTTTGCACAGAAGGTGCAGGCAGATATTTGGGCAGTGGCCAAAGCCTTTCCTCGCTAGCGGGCCACCTCGCTATAGAGCTGCAGGTGCTGAGAAAGACTCCCCACTGCTTCCTAGCGTGGTCTGCGACCCTACAGGCTGATGAAACAAATGCTGGTCGAGGGAAAATAAACTTATCTCATTTGGATGACAACACATAGCCTCAGGTTACTGTGTTGTGTTGCACCAGTTCTGAGAAACAAGTCGGATGGGGTCAGTGGCTCATCCTGCATTGTGAAGCAGCGAGCACAGTTCTGACACACAAGTTTGTCCCAGGATCTGCTGTGTTTATTGATATCTGTACTTTATTGAAAATCCAATATATTGTTAATACAGGAAGACTAATCGAAAGGGAAACAGAAACGATTTTACTTACCTTGCACTATTTGCTGGGTAACTGGGGGTGTTGGAGGTATTCTCTGTGGAGGGGCTCTCCTCTGGGTGACCTGGCCCTGACCCCTGAGGTGAACCCCATCACACAGAGGTGTAAGCGTGCCACCCAGTGTGATGGATCACCCCTCAGATCCCTGTGATCCAACAATCACGGCCAATCGTCAGGACTCTCTCTCTGTTACTATAATGATCGGCAATGATTTGGGCCTGGAGTATTCAGATGATGGATGGAGGCTCATGCTGGGTCCTAAGAGAGGGCGAGCCAGGCTGGATATGGCTGAGACTCAATGTCTATTGACAGCGTTGGTGGGTTGGGTAGTTGTTCACATCTTTACCATAATGAAGTGGAGATACTTAACCCTGGAGTACGTGGAGGTCTCCTGATGCCTTAATACTGATGTTTAAGGTGACCCCCCTTGGGGAGACGCCCACACATTGGCTAACCATTTTGCCAGATGATATGCTAATTTCTGTGACCTTAGGTTGAGCTGGGTTACTCCCACGTCTACTGAAAAAAAGAGGATGATGAACTCAGCGTGACTTGTAAAGGAGTCTTTAATTTGAATCTCATGTTTATGTTGTTATCAGGTATTGGAGTCGTCAGGCAGAGACACAAATCCTTCCTGCGACACGTACTGATAAACACTGCACTGTAACTATATACATGCAATGATTTTCTAGTGCGATCCTGCCTAATACATACAGAAGATCAAAGTCACACAAATACTAATGTATACAGCATGAGCTCCATTTGTATGGAAAAAAAGCATTGCTGCAGTAATAAAATGTTTGAAGCTGGGTCCTGTACTGTATTCCTATATAATACATGCAGCGCCTATGTCTAGCCTTGGATTTGGGTAAAGGCTGTCACAAGCTCACATGAGTGCATGCATCACGGAGCAGGGGTACTCATCCAAACCCCACCCAAAAACCCAGTCCCCTGGTGCGGGGAATTACTGGGCCTCTCCCAGCTCCTGGTAACCCCTTCATTATCCACACACCAATGGGTCCGGATCAGATTCAGCCTTTCTGCAGGGGGGAAAGAAATGGAAATTGGGAGGCAGGGGCTGCAGTCCATGCATCTGAACAATGCCTCAATGTTTAAGAAATGGCCTCATGGATGGGAAGTGATAGGGTGCAGTTGTACTCGGCGTGGAGCGGTGTTTCCTTGTTTTCATTTGGTCATTTTGCGAGAACCTGCCCCAGTGGATGCTTTGGATCTGTGGCTATTTATTAATTATCACACGCTTAATTAGCAGCATTGCTTCACAGAAAAAAATAAATATTTGATGCTATATACTGCTGCTTCCATGAGCTGTGTGGTCTGTGCTCTGTCGCTATCTCTTTTCTCTCTCTCTCTATGTCCTCTATTCATTTTTAAATTAACCTCCTAATGGACCTCATCTGTCCAGAGAGAGCCTATTAACTAAAGCCCTGCTCTCATCCAGCGTCCCTGCCACAGAGGGCTGCAGGCCCCACCCACACGAACCTGTCCCTTACTGCCCATCAAAGGAACAGCCTCACACATCAGGAAACAAAAATTAAATGCTGAGAAAACCAAGAGGTAACAAAAGGATTTCATTATATATAGTTAATTACCTACTGGCTCTTTCCGAACTGAAGAATTAGAGGGCTTTAATTGCTCCATCACCTGGGCCTCGTGTGTGCAGCAACTCAGCAATCAGGCTGATTTGTTTTAAATGAGCTGCCATGAGGATGGCGTGGAAGCTTGATGCTCTTCTATCTGCCCTCCAGCACCTATAGGTGAGGTGGTGGACTGAGGAGTGTTGGCGTGAAGCCGGGAGGTTCCTGAATGGTAAATTGAACGTCTGTGAATGAATGGAAATCAACAGTGTCAGTCCCTGGAAGCTCTTGAAACCTTTTCTACAGGTCAAAAACAATCCTCAAGAACCGACACAGGCTCTTTTCTTCTTCTTCTTCTTCTTCTTCTTTTTTTAAACAGAGGTTTCAAAGCCCCAACACACTAACTCCCTCAGGATGTGGACGCAGCCTTGGGATTTGAACACCAGTGTTACTGAAGCAATTAGCATATTCCTGTATTAAAGGAGGGAAGCGTGACAGTGTTTTCCAGGATGTCAGTATGTATCATTAAAAGGCATATTTTAATTAGGGACATGTTAGTTCGTTACACTAAATGGATTAACATTGCTTGTCAAGGGTAGAGATATGTTTTACATTTAAGTCCACTGGGGAACAAGGTCTCAATTTAACAAGACATCTTAAGTTGAGATGGGTCTTGTTAGTGGGCATTCAGAAATGGCACTTAGACAGTTTAATGTTTTGAAAATGTGCGAGAGATGGCGTATCGCTGGGCCGCTGCTTTTGTGTAACTGAGTGTAAGGAGTCAATTATTATATCGCAATAGTCTGCAGGCTGTGATCTGGAAACAATATGCTCAAAGGGCAGACAGTTTGCCATCATTTGCAAACAATGTTATTAACAACAGACAAACTTCAACTTCGACTTGTTATAGTTTCATATAATAATTAGAAAAACAAACGTATCTGTCTCAAAGCGTATAGTCTTCCCTCTCAAAGTTTTGGAGGAGAGATTTAAAAGCGAGGAGCTCGGCAGTCCACTTTCTGACGATGCAGCGAGTATAGGTTCTGCATGACCGTTTGGATCAAAGAGTGGTTATCTCTCCTATTGAGCTGTTCTCACCTCTGTCTTCTCTCATTATGGGCTGGACAACAAGAATTTCCCTCCATTAATCAGAACCCAGAGCCCGGGTCAGCCATCACAGAACTCTTAACAAGCCAAAATGCAAAAAAGAAATGTGTGGAAATCAGGAAAAAAGTAAAATAAAGAATAAAAAAAAAAGAAGACAAGCATCTCCTGAATGTCATAGATGCCCGAGAATTGATTTCTTCCCTGTTAGTGGGAGAAAATGGGCGAGAAACTACTGCTTAGCCAGAGGTTCTACTAAATTAGATTCACTTTGTGTGTGCAGTCAGCAATCAGTCAGCAAAGTCAACTTGAACTGGTTGTGAAGTAAGCACATATTCATATAAATTGGCTTTTTTTTTTCCTGCTGTGAATGAAATAATCCCCCGCCTGACCGCAGTGGATTGCTCTACATACATTTAAACAAGTTGTTTCCATCCATACATGAATAATAGCTTGTGTTAGAGAATGTATTTCCAGAGTTTCCATAAAGAGCGTGTCAAAGGATTGTGAGACTATCAGGATAGTTATTGGGATGTGAACCCTGCAGCTGTGTTTCTACATTTCTTACGCACCTGCTGTGCTAACAACACTCCTGCAAGGATTATATCCGAGAGGATTTGCAGCCTAGAGGCGTTAAGAATAAAAAGTGTCTGAATTCTTGACATGTGCTGCACACATTCATGAAGTTGCCTATAAAAGATGAGATGAATTCAGACGAATGCATGACAGACACTTTTTTTTTTTAAACATTTTAAAATCAGATCAATTACAAAATACATGCATCCTCCTTTCCACGCCGTGCCATTTTCCATGAGATTACCTTCAGTAGAATATCATCACTTCCCTTGTCTGACTGTCACTTAGTCCTGTCTTGGTGTAATGTCCAGCCCTACTTTGCCAGTTCTTGATTAAAATGTTGACTTTTTGCTGGGTAATAACCTGATTAATGTAATTGAATGTAAAAGGGCGTAGCTCAGCAGCACTGCTGATCACTGGAGATGGATTAGGAGAGAAGGCTTTCAAATTGAATACAGTTCTCCCTCCTCAGCTTGTTAATTGTGCCGTTTACCACTACCTGAGTCAGTGACCACTGCTATTTAGTCTCTCTAATGATGATGCACAGTCCGACCCAACCACAGATAATTAAAAAAGCCTTCCTTGCACCCCCCTCGCTCCCCCCATCTCTCTCTGTCTTGAGTTTGGTGTAACATTGACAAGCCACACTAAGGCTAGATATTGAGCTGTTCGCTTCGCAGAGTCTTGGCTGCAGGACCACGTAGCCCTCTAAATGCGGTTGTGTTGTCTGTTTTCTTGGAGGAAAGTTATAGGGATAGATGCTTGGTGTTTGGCTGTGATTGACGGTGAAAAAAAGATGGTCAAGATGGTTTCTCCCACTTTGTCTCTCTAAAGCAACTACTTTTGTGGTATTATTAACTCCAACATGAAAAAATGGAGCAGAGCTTTTTGTTGAGCTTCCAGTTGGAGGGCGTAAAGAAATTGTGGTTTACTTAATCGCCTTGTTTTCATTTATGACACCAGCTTATGAAATTAGACCGATTTTTCCATTCATCACCGACAATCTCAAAGAGCATCATTCCTCTTATCACGTTTCTGGCCCCGCATCTGTGTGAATCAAACTGTCTCTGTGCAGAAACTCACACTTTGTAAACCTGTAAATGTCTCTGAGGGTTAGGCTTTTTTGGATGGATTTCTCCCAGAAAGGAAATGTTTGCAAAATGTTCATATAAAGTAGCTCTAACTTAAATTCAATAAGTTGTTCTTCATGTAAGAGCTGCAATGAAAGATACTGATTATTTTTTGCAATTAACCAATCATTTTCAAAATTTCAGAAAGAATTGTGACATCTTAGCTTCCTTCGTGAAAACAGAACCATTTGGAACCAATTAATATTTGGCATTTTTGATTGATTAATTACTAAAATAAACATTTAATTACTGAAATTGATGCTGATCCACTATTTCTATCAACTATTAGCTTTCCGTTAAACAGCATTTACACACACTAATGAAACACAAATCGTCGTCTAATATTCAGTAAGCACAATGACACTGAGTTCTGTTTTTGGCAAATAACTATGACGCTACTGTTGCATCAGTTTAGACAAGTAGGTCTTACTTTTACATCACTTGATTTAATGTTAACTTTGATTTATGATGATTTTTCTCCAAATAAGAGTAAGTTTTTCTGCTTCATACTATTTTTGTTGTGTTAATTGCAGGTCTCAGTTCTGAACACCTTATATGACTTTGTGTATATTTGCTTTAAACAGTAAAATAATTGGAGAGTGTGTAATGTGTTTCTTCTATAGGAAATTAATCAACGTGTTCTTTTGTGCATTGTGTGCATCTCTTTAAATGTACCTTGCTGAAGCAGCTCTAGGATGAAGAGCATTTTAAGGGGTCTGAGATGAGGAAAAAAAAAGAAGTCTGTGAATTTACACAGCTTGCAGTCTTGAAGCAAGTGCTGAAATAATTAGGGGAGAAAAATCTTTGGCTTGTGCAAACTTCCTTCCACCATTGCAGAACAAAATAATAAAGAGAATGTGTGTGAGACAAAGGCAAGAGACCCCCATGGTGCCTGGGTCTCTGCTTCCTGTCATGAGTATTCCTGCGGGGTTTCACATGACAAAACGCAGAAAGTTGTTTTGTCCCCATGCCTGTCACGATACACCCTCATAACCGCAGCTGCGTGTTTGTGTGCGCAGGTTTGTGTGTGTGTGTGTGTTTGCTTATGCACTTGCATATGTGTGTGTGACTGTGCTTTTCTTTTTTTGTACTGGCATGTTGTCTCGCTGTCTTCCCTGTCAGCTCATAGCCTGGCACCTGCTCTCATGTTCCTAATTAGTCTCATTTAATTAATTATATTCTACAGCACATCTCCTCTCTGTTCATATGCAGTTTCTTTTTTTGTAGGTTTCACTCCCATCCTTCTAATCTTTGGATATAAGAGTCTTCCCATGTCCTGTGCAGCAGTAGTATTGTTTTGGTTATGAGTTTGTTGAGAAGCAGAGGAGGTTGTGTTTGAACTGTTAATAAGCCGTTCTCTGCTTGAATTGGGAAATCCTTATACACAAAACCTGATCGCCTTTTCAGTTCAATTAAACCCATGAAAAGGGGGAAAAATGCCTCCTGTGTTGTTAAACTCTCAAAAGCTGCACTTGGTAACTATTTCCTGCCTTCAAATCTGACGCTAAATGAGTGTTTTTGCTTGCGAGACACGTTGACAACCAGCTGACTCACAGACAGAACCTCTTCAGCAGGCTGCAGGAAAAACAAGTCAAGTTTCAAGCATGGTGAGTAAACAGAAATCAGGAAAGCACTTTACCTGTGACAGTTGGTCTAAGCACCTCTTTCTTCACTGTTAGCTTTTCTGTTCCATTTGTCAGGTTCACTTGCCTTGTATGCCACTGTTGTCTATTAGGTGCAATTTCAGTGTGCTTAGCACTACAGTAAAAGACTGAGAGGAGACGACTGAGAGAGGGAGAGAGAGTTTATTAGTCCCCGGAGAAATTGCTCATCATTTGGCCGCGAGAAATGTAAACTGAGAATAAGGAATATTTGTGGTTTAATTGTCAATAATAACTACACCACAGTATCTGACACTGAAGTGAAAAAACACCCATCCTTACTTACTAATGTTGCATGAGGTGTGATAATTCCTTAAAACCGAGTGACACTGAGAAGGGGGCATCCAAGGTACACAAGCCCATCAATGGACGACAGTGGAAACAGCGTTGAATTTCACTTCCTGATGTCAGAGGAGAGTGGCAGCCAGTCACAGGCAGCCTCCCAGCTGCCTCTCATCCCGCGTTTTCCACCAGAGGATCCCAGGCTTAAAGAAAAGATGCTGTTAATAATTCAAAGCCTTGATGAACACCACCCAACACCGCCACAAAAGACAAGATCAAACTTTTGGCAAAGCCGGCGCCGCAGCGGGGCCGATAGTGTTTCCCAGCGTCGCTCGCTGTACGTTGACCATATGGACATCATAATCACCCGTGGGATGAATCAGCAGATTCTTGATCTGGAGCCCAAAATCAGACAACACCTTAATTAGCTGGTGTTGATATCGCCCTTCACAGTGCTAATTTGTCACTAGCAACAAAACGGCTCTTGGCAAGCGCGGTTCTGTCGAATTCTGTCAACATTGTTATGGAAACAGAGACGGAGCATACGAGGTGAAAAAATATATATGACAGGTAGGTGGGCAGGTGCAAGGCAAAAGCGTTTCTCTTATCCATAAAGATTTCGCAGTGGATCATGTTAGATTTCAGTCAATTATGAGGAACTAAACATGCGTTTGTCTGTGTTACTTGCTGAATAATTAATGCAGCCATCATTAAATTATTTGGGACTGTGTTTATTCCCAATGACATGCAGTTCCCAATAAGGTGTAAATAATTGCTGCCCTCCTTGGGAGGCGTAACCACCATGAAGCAGTGAGTTGAAAAGGTCAGACATGTTCTGCACGCCAGCTCTAAAGTGGTTTATTAGCATCCCAACGACATATTCAGGAGATCGTCTGAGACATAATTACCTGGATAAGGTACAGATGAATACTGTATTTGGGGGAGAAGGCAAGGTTGGTTGGATATTGGCTTTGTCTCCATTAACCTGGAGCACGGTGTTAAAGGATCTGTTTGTGGAGAGAAAATGACAGGGAGTCGGGCTGACGGGGCTGGACTGAGACAGTTAAGGGCCCGTCGCTGCATAGGATAATTAATAAATAAAATACCAGGGGAGCCCCTGCCATGCCTTCGTCTATGACAGGGGCTGTCTCCAGTGCGCTAAAGCATTAAATGACCAATTTCTGTCAGACTAACTTCCACCACGCTCGCTCTCCCCTCTTCCTTTCTTTCTCCCTCTCTCTTTTGCTTGCCCTCTCGTCTCCACCACACTCTCACCCCTCTCTCCCTTGTTCCCTCCCTCGCTTCCTCATTTTCTGAAGTGGGGCTACTTTGCTCTCTTTGCACTGAGTTTTTCAGCGACTGATGGCTCTAGTTCATTTCTGCTGAATTAATTGGTCCCTGAATGAATTCTGTTGACAGGGCAATTCATCATGTGTTTGGCCTGACAGTGACTGGGTGTTGGGTAGGGGAGGAGGTGGAGGCACCGGGGAGTGTGTATCTCTGTGTGTGTACGTGTGTACGTGTATGTGTGTGTGTGTGTGTGTGTGTATGTGTGTATTGGGGGGCTGTAGCCAGTCAGAGGTGGTGGGGGTTGGTGATTGTGGCCTCCCACTTTTCTTTCTCTCTGCTTTGCCTCGTCTCTTCTTCCTCCCATGTTCCTACTGGAGCTGGATGCTCTTGTTGAACTGTTTTACCAAAACAGTTGGGACTCAAACAAACCAGCACCCCCCACCCTTCCCCTCAGGCTGGGCTTCTGTCAGGCTGAAGACCTTCTCTCAGCTTGAAGGGGGCACGTAGGTCAGTGCTACCCCATTTTACCCACTTTGGCCTTTTGTTATGCCCCCACACACTTCCTCCCCAACACTGAATCCCCTCCCCACCACTTGATGTGTCCACACAGACACAGGAACACCATTCCTCGCCCCACAGCTCCTCAGCTCTTTTGGAGAGTGACATAATCAGGTAGCGAGGCATATTTAGTGCTTAATTACACAATGTGTCGCACAATGGCCATTCAAAACGGTAATTTAGCTCCTGAAGGGAAATTGCTCTGCACTGGTGACTGATCTAACAGGGATGGGAATGGTATAATAGCATATAGTTGGCAGATGAGGCCTGGGTTGAGAAACGCAGCAATTGCATTTCTCCAGACAGCTCTCCGACTGCTCATTATTCTAATTGCGAACTATGCTACAGTACAGGATGTGCACAGAGCCCAAGCATCCTTTGAGCTTGAACATGGAGGAAACCTCTTTAGGCTGTGTTGAGTCAATCAATGCTCACTCATTACAAACATCACAAAGTCATGTTCTTGTCGCCTGGATGGTCTCACCCGCCGACAGTGAAAATAACCTCATAATCATCGTTCTGTCAGGATCAGGATCATCAGAGACCGGGCTCTGAACCCTCTGACTCCCCTTCCGCGCTGAAATAATCTGAGGGTGAGATGATGATTTATTTTCACAAGGACATTTTCGCAAAACCTTTATTTTAATTTTCAAAGCCTGTCATCCATGGTTGCTTCTTCAGGGACACTTTTACATCTGTTTAAATCAACCACACTACTTTCAAGGTACAAGCCACATAAGAAATAACTCTTTTCAACGAAGCAACACATGAAGTCGCTTCACATTATACCAGTGGACCACTGCTGCTGCCTCTTCCCAACCCAAATCCATTTGGGATTAACAGAGTTAACTAAGGCGGCGTTGTGAACAATACTGCACCCGTGCAGCCACTAATTAAAGCCGCTTCTAATGAGGGCTCGTTGATTGACACAGAAGGGTTGGCCTCTCCCCTCGCCAGCATCAACTATGACAGCCACATGATGAGGCTGATGACAGGCTCCCATGCAGGCAGATGACAGGATGTCACAGCTAGACCACCACTGGTCCTCATCTCCGAACAATACTGTGCTCGCGTGGCACCTCCAGATTCGTCAAGTGGATGTTTACACAAAGGGTAATGATTATATATTGAATTCTAGGTGTTTACACCCTAGCATGTCAGTGTTTATTCTGTTCAGAGGAAACACATTTTGTCAACCACTGGTGGAAGATGAAGCCTACATATAACCTTTAATTAGGTAAGAATACCAACTCAGCTGTAGAAATCCTGCATTCAAAAATGCTTAATATTATCAGCAAAAAGTGAATTTAGTATCAACCTTTGCAAATATTATAGAATTGAAAAAATACTATTAATATGAAGGCATTAATTTACCGGTAAATGGCTTCTCTTGTAGCAGACTCAGGTGCAGGACGTTTTCTACAGCTTCCTTTTCTAAAGGGTTGAGACAAACCTGGAAGAAAATATGGGAGAGAACAGAAAAAAAAGTCAGGAATATAAATTTGAATGACATTTTTTCCCCATTCGTTTCACATCTTTGGGTGTTGAACAGTTATTAAAAAGAAGGAAGAAACACCCAAGCCCTGTGTTATAGATGATTGTCAAAAGTTTTTTTTATTGGAATCAATATATAAAGTCACAAGTAACTATAGCTGTGAGGAAAATCTTGTGAATGTTGTGGAGTTAAAGTAGAAAGTGACACACACACAAAAGAAAAAGTACAAATATCTCAAAATAAATTGCTCTGAGCTCTGTGGTAGGCTACTTCATTGGATGTATACTTTTAGTTTTATGTTATTTTCCACTACTGCCGTCAACCATCAATCTTAAAGCTTAAGAAGTCAGAGTTAACAAAAAAAAGTGAAATAGAAAATACAGATAATTAATGCAACATGTTAAAGTCTGAGTAAAACTTTAAATTTGCAAAGTCTTGCGTCAGACTGTGTCCAGCTACCAGCTCTTTAAAATGGGCTTATTTCGCTGTATATATTACCAGTGACAGACATGAATCATGCCAAAGAGGCCTAGCATAGGGCATCACCACGCCAAGTTGACAATGAGGGTGAAGTGTTTGAGTTCATCTTGCACGAGGCCCATTGGCCCCCGTGGCAGGGCCTCTCCGTGCGGGGTTTGAGAAGCCCTGAGGATGACAGGTGCTTTTCGTAATGCCTAACTGATGAGAGCCAATCAGTGCGCCCCGTTCTGCTGGTGTGTGTGTGTGTGTGTGAGTGTGCGCCTTCTCCTGTTGTTGTCATCTGGCCCGCTAAAGTAAAGATGAGCTTGACTGACAGATGCATCCGGGTTCACAGTTTATTGGTTTCTACGAGAGAGCCAGATATGCCAATTTAGACAGGGTAGTGACAAAAAAGTTCCCATCTAAATGGAATAATTTTACCACTGGGAATTCTCAGCTGGGAGTAGAGGGAGCGTTAGAGTGTATGTGTGGCTGTGTGTGTGTGTGTTTTTATCTTTTAACAAGGCCTGAATGACAAACACATAGGACAGTTAGGGGCTGACAGAAACAGCAGCTTTTGATGCTTCACAGGGGATCCATGAAATAAACAATAGGCAGAGGAAGCAGAGAAATTGAATTACCACTGGATGGGTTTCAGAGTAGAGAGTGCAGAGAGAGGAGGCGAGGCAGCAGCAGCAGCAGCACTGTGGTTTAGCAGGATGAAACTGATGCATCATTAAATATACTGGAGTCAGAGGCTGGGGCAATGCTCTCCTGCCTTCCACAACTCGCCTTCTTATTTGTTTCACCCTCTTCTTTCTCCGTTCTTTTCTCACTTATTTCTCTCTTTGCCCTGCACACACACACACACACACACAAACACACAACCGTTTTCTATTTTATCACTTTTAATCACTTACTCTAATCTTTTTCCTTGGGTCATTATGTGTATGATTTCTGCAGACATCCACACACGGATCCACACAAACAATGTGAATGTGTTGTGCAGCTATTGTGTATTTCACATCTGAGAGCTGTAACCCACGTGAACGCCTCCTGTGGTCCTGAGTGTTCATAAAACCCAAACGTCAATACACCAGCAGCAGCGGTGCTCCGCGGAAACCTTGAACTCTGAATCATTTTCTTATGGGGTTAATAATGAGGGGGACGCCGAGTCAACGACTGACATATAAAAGAATTTATTTCTCATGTGCACAAAAAGAATTGGAACAGAACTGAAACAGAACAATGATTGAGGCCACAAGGCTTTCCGTATAGATTTTCATCAGAAATCCTTTTTATGTCCATGACACATCTCCTGTATCATCTTTACAACAGCAGAAGACCCATTCCCTCAGAGGTGCTCCGCTTCCTAAAGCAACGACTTCGCCTGAAACGACGTGGCTTGCACCTCTGTGCCAGCTTTTTCATCCTCAGATATGTCCAGCTACATGTAGACGGAAATAGGCAAAATTCCCATGTGCAACTTGTAGAGGAGAGGTTTCTCCTGAAGAGCAGGACCGCAGTCTGTATCTCTTGTTTCTGGTGCCCTCAGCAATGACCGTGAACCCTGGTACCAGGCGGTGTATAAGTAAACTTCATCTTGGATGCCTTATGCCAAAAAGTTGTATTGGTAGCAGGGTTGAGAGCTTGGATTGAGATAAGGAGTGGAGAGAGAGAGAGGGAGAGAGGGAGGGAGGAGAGATGGGCGACTGGGGATAAGCATGGATGTGTTTCTATACATGGAGGCACAGATGACTGTAATTTGGATTAACATAATGATCACAACATCTACTCACAGCAAACAGGACAATATCTTTGATTGTTGCCAAGGACTTCAGTTTGATCACGTCTTGATTTAAGGGAATTTGTGGAACAAAAGTGAAACCATTTCACACTTGGAGGTCTTTTGAACTTTGTAACTTTTATGCTGTTTTTCCACTGGGTTTTTTACTTGTTCGGAGCCCAACAACAAAAGATGATACAGAAAGCCATTTTAACTCATTGCATAGTGACATAAAACATCATCATGACAATATCATGAAAATAAAATAAAATGACAAAGACAGCCTATGTGATGTTAGCATCTGAAACCTGCTACTGACGCAGCCACAGGTTATATAGTAGTTGTGCATTTCCTCAGAGCACAACATTACATTAAGACACAAATGTAATGCATGTTTTTTTTTAGTCTGTATATCTACAAAGGGAGCCAGTACATTAGTATGATACTGCAATGGTGTGTGTGATATTATTTACAGAGAAGAATTGTCTTCACATTATTCACAAATCATTCTACAAAGCAGCAACTGTTGCAAACTGTTGGAATATTGAGTCACTGAATTTCACCTTTTTCATTACAGTCATATGCATCATGTTGTTCGCCTGTTGAGAGGTCACGACATACATGTTCAGTGTTGACTACGCATTTAAAAGATAATACTGCTTTACTTATGCATACATATACTGTAAATAAAATATTAAATATCAAACTAAGTCTTTGGCAAATGTAGTTAAAAGTACATTCACAAAATATTTTTCCAAAAAAATGCAAACTGAATCAGTATTTCCTTTCAGTCCCTATGGAGAGTGGAACGTAACACAAAGAGGGTGGTGGACGTGTGTTTGTAAAGGCAATTAATTTTCATTGAACAGGCATGAATTTAAGTTGAGAAAACAGGTTTGTAAGGCAATTGTTGAAGCTAATTTACAGTCGGTTCGCTCAACTGCGTACAGCTTTCTAAACTGTGTAGGCATCTAGTGGTATGACTAAGTAGCTGAATGAAGTATAACCCAGGAGAATTGAAAGGATTTGTTCGTGTAGCCAAAGAGCTATGGCTTACAATGTCTTCAGAAAGGTGGAAGCATCGCTTTTATTCTGTAAAAGATCTTCACACAAAAACATATCTGTCTGTCTGTCTGCTTTGTGTTTTTACAGCTAAAACATAAATATCTGAAACTTATGCTTTACCTTGGTAGGTTAATTCAACTTAATTTTATGTGAATGTACCAAGCAAATAAAATAAGCTGAGGTTATAGTGCAAAATAAAAGAGCAAAGAACGATCATGCATGGACATGGATGTGACTGGAACATGAGGGAGGTGTGACGACTACTCTGAAAAATCTTTGATACCATTTTTTTTACATTAAAAAATAGTGACAGGAAAAAATAATTTAAAGTATTCAAAATTCTGGACCATTCTGAGTTCATGGTCGCCACATTTGTAATACTTTGAAAAATGATTTACATTTTTTACATCTGATTGTTTGCCACAGGGAAAACGTGATGTTGCCATTGGTCCGTACAGGGTGAGTAAACGTTGTAGGACACGTCGTGTTTATCTGGTAACGCAGGCGGAGAAATGGGGAGCAGAAGATGTAGTCAAAGCACCAGAGTAAAGCCCGCCCTACAGTGTGGAGCCGGGGTCTCATTAAGCGTCAGAGGGGCCCCACAACACTGGTTCAAGTCGCTGCATCATCAAGCTGTGGGACCGTCTCCCCTGGACTTCTCTCTTTACAGCAGAAAAATACTGCAGTTCTTGACGTAAAGGAATGTGAGGATCCATGAATAAAATAACAACAACAACAAGAGCAACAAAGAAACAAAAAATAAAAACCCACAACATTTTTTTTCCACATGGTATTCTTCACACTGTTTTTCTTCAATTTATATTTTATAATATATATATTTATATAATCTCTTAAAGTCATTCTGGAAATGTTCAGGCCTGTGAGAGAGTGAGGGCATGATGGGTGAGTTCTGAACGCCCGCTGGGCCGCATTTTGGCCCGGAGTGTGTTAACGCTGAGGCTGGGCTAGATGCACCGGCGTCAACCTTTGCTGATCCTTCCTCATAACATCACGAGGGGTGGGTGGGTGGGTGAGGGGGTTTCCTTTAGGATTCCACCTCGCTTCCCTTTGACCTCAGTGTTTCTCAGACGGGGACAATATGGAGGCCGAAGCCATGGCCCTGCAGTTTGAGCTGGTCTCCATGGTAACTAGTGGCGGTCGTAGGCAGTGGCAGCAGTGGGAGGTGCGGAGCCACGGGATGCGGCACTATAATAATAAGGGGAACCTGAAAGTTAACAGAAGAACGAGCCGTTGGAAACCACGAGGTCAAATGGCATGTGCTTTAAAAGCCCCAAAGACAGAGAATATGAAATCAAGAGATTTTCAAATATGACTTAATTTATAGCAGATCAAATTTGATTAATATTTTTATCATACAGAAAAGGCACTTACTTAGTAATGCTGGATTGCTGAACCGCCATGCTTCATTATAAGTGGTGTATTGTGGATGAGAGTAGGGGTTTCCAGAAAAGTCCCCTCCTGCAGAACAAATCAATAAACACAAACATTGGCAAAGCGCTAATGAACCAAAATGAGATACATCCTTAGTAAAACATCAATCTGAAAAAAAAGAAGTCACTTTACAGTCTCGTCAAACAACAATGTTTTTAAGGTATCTATGTCCTGGCTGCTTGTCTCCACTGTCCCTTTTTGAAATTGATTGTTTTATTAATTCTCCGTTAGTCTTTAGGATTTCCTCTCTCCTTTCCCTAAAGTCAGGAGTTCAGTGCTCGCTTCAAAACTCCCTAATAGGCTCTGTGAGACTCTCATTCCTTTTTTGTCCTCCAGCACAGGTCATGGCGGATAGGAAAGCGAGGCTGAGGGGATGTCAGAGAGCAATGCTGTGGGTCCACAGGTTTCTTTCTTTTATGAGACTATAAAGGCCAGGTTTTATATGAAGCTGCTGAAAAATGGCCTTTGCTTTAACAGTGTTTGGGGCCAGTCACTAAATCTGAGTCGTTCTCCAGCAGATTAAAAAAAGAGAAAAAAGAAAAAAACACATGACCATACCTGGATTAAGGAGGCATCTATGCTTGTGTGCTAGTATATAGTATTTATATATATATATATATATATATATATATATATGCAATGGAATATAATCCAGTAAAGCAAAACTAATTATTTGATCTGATATATCAGGCTTGTACCTCCATGTAGATCACGCACGCTGAGCTGACTTGTAAATACTGCACGCCTGCTTTGATTATCGAGTGAAAGGTACATGTCTCCGAGCTATAAAGGGAATTGTGTTTTCACTTGTTTGGAGGAGAGATCTACACGCGCTGGCAGCTATAGCATCCTCACTGCTGGTCGTGTAACTGGAGCTCATCCCTGAGAGAGATAGTGATTTAAATATTTACAGGCCCTCCATGCCTCTGTGTTTTGACCCTTAACTGTTTGCTGTGAACCTGAACTGCAGGTTAAGTAGAGGGGAAAGAGATACGCTCTGCAGCCCTGAGTGTCCGGGGAGGCGAGGAGAGGAGCAAAAGCAGTGTTTATCGACGGGGCTGGTGAGAGTGCGCTGTGTGGACACGGCGAGGGTAATGAGCGCTGGGAGCTGGAGTGTAACTGAGAGGAACTGTCCTATCTCACGGCCACTGATTGTGGTGATCGCCTATCGAGTTCATCTAATGTCCTCATCCGCAGATGCTAACCACACGCTAACCGCAGTCTAACAAAGCTATAACAAGCTCTCCTCAATCCTCTGAGTCTACAGCAATGATTCAAACTTTCTACACTATCTTGGCAGCGTGTTTCTAATAAACCACAGAAAATCACAGAGAAGCATCACCACCTGTTTAAAGTGACCTCGGGTTGTTTAAACAAGATCAACTGAAGGGGACTATCTGGTGAAAATTAATGGCATCGTAAAAAGGGAACAGTGTCACCTACCAGGAACCATTCCAGCGAGTGTAGAGGTGGGGTAGCTGCCTTGTCCTGTCGGGGGGACATGAGGCGGGTAGCCAGGTAAGGTGGTGCTGGCCATGTCTCGACCTGCAGGGACACAGGAGGAAAACAGTTACAAGGAGGTTCAAACACAGAAAAGCACTTCATTTCATCATTTAGTAACAGCGTCAGTGTATTTTTGGATTTTTCCACCCATGCGTATACAAGTTTGGGTATAGGAGTACTTTCCCCTCTGGACCATGAATCCAAGAAGACACGTTAAAGTCATCTACAGTCACAGCCACAGACACATCACACCATTATAATTCTTATGCAAGATCATCATTCAAAAATAACCTAAATTATTCTTAAAAGATGCACAAAAAAAAGTATATCTTGTAAATAAGCGGTTGCAGAGGGCTGAGGCCTGTCCCAGCATGCATTAGACAGGTCACCCATCTTTTATAACTTGCATTTTAACTCCATAAAAGTTATGTTTTTTTCATGAAAACATTTCATCAGACCCAGCAGCTACTGCAGCGTTAATGTGCCACTGTGTGACAGGAGCATCAGGCCAGCGAGAGCTCTCTCTGCTCTGTGCTCCACATTCAGCTCTGTAATTAACAGTGACAGCACCGGGCCTGACTGGAGGAGGGGGCCAACAGGACAGGGAGTTGTGGGTCCAAAGCAGGCCTACGCATCAGCTCTACATCTCTACCTCTGCCTGTACCCCCCCGCCCCTTCACTCCCCCCTCCCACCTCCCTCCCCCCACCCCCATCCAGACCTCGGGCCTGTCACGAGGACCTGAAGGTCTATTGTTAACCCAGGAGACGAGCAAGGGGTCAGAGCTGGAGAAAAGCAGGGTGAAAAGGGGGAGAAAGAGCAGTCGCTGTTAATGAGGGGCAGTCAGTTTTGCTCTTGTATACACAACAGTAAAGCCACAAAGCATGATGGGATTGATGACTTTGCAATGTGAAAAGCAGTCGTTTTAATCTGGTGAGTAGAGAGTTAACAAAGAATTTTTTTTTTTAACTGATCAGAGTGAGCTAGATTTTGGTACAAAGCCTTATGGGTAAAATTGTACCTGCTATAAAGGGCTGGCTGGCATAGTGGCTGTAGCAGGGGCCGTGGGCATGGGCAGGAAAGCTGGGAGTAGAGGCATCTACAGAGAGGCTGCACTGGTGGGGCAAGATGTCAGCTAGAGCAGAGTCCCCAACAGAGGAGGGGGTGAAGGGGGCAAAGGATGCCTCATGGGGCTCCCGCTTTACACACATGGAGGGTGGATATGATGGGTGAGAGTCTGCCAGGCGGAAACAAAAGAAAAAGGGGGGGAAAAAAACTAGGTATAATGTAGACATTCAACTCCTCACATACTGTACATACATTCATTTCAGTCACTCAGATATGGTGGGATGGATGTTGTTGTATAGCTTTCTAAATGTCCCCCCAAGAAACAAATTGAAAACTACTGTATAAAGGCAAAAACAAATCAAATCTGTTGCAGGAGATGTTTTCAGATTTGTCATGCACACTGCCACAGGGCAATAAATCAAACACAAGGGGTTCCAAGTCTTTTTTGCAGGTTTGTGCTATGAATTAAACGGAGCCTGAAAGATAAAGAACACTCCAAGAGGTACACCTGCTACTATACATTAACTTCTTATCTTTTACCAACTCGAGGCCAGACATAAGGATTCATATGAATTCTGAGTAGGCAGTCTTTAGCAGTCGATTTGTTCATTTACATAGCTTATAATAATAATCTCATATGCATCCAGCAGTAATTCATTCAACTAAGTGGAAACATACACCAGTGAAATGTAGCAACAACACATCGCGCCTGATCAATCAAGCTCAAATGCGTAAAAAATTTCCCCAAGGTTTTGGGTAAACAAACAACATAATCTCACGGCTGCTTTCTCACAACAAAATCACTCCCACAAATAACCAAACAATCGGCTCGCAGACAGTTCAAAACTACACTTTGATCTAATTTGGCTGATGAGTCTTGGCATCTTTCATTTCACCGGCTCTGCCTCTCGAACCTATGTAAATCAATGTGAGCTCTGTCTCCGGCCCCTCCACGTCTGCTGCAGAGCCTGCACTGTTCACGGGGGCCTTTAGGGAGAGATGGCTCTTTCCCGACACCATGATAGCCTCATTAGCTGCTTCCCTCATCATTGTTGTTTTACAACAGGACTGTGTGTTGCGATTCCTCATTAAGATAAGGGCTGTTCTATGGAAGGGGGAAGCAACCCTGTTTAGCCCTATGAACCTAATTCCAGGGAACCAAGCAATGTAACTGTCTGCTTTTCCGTTGAAACCTATTGCAGGTTCTTCCGAATCTTTTTCTCCCACTTTGTCTCTGTAACAGCTGTAGCTGCTGATTTAGACAGAGGTACTGCAATTACACCGACTACTCTCGTCTCATTTGGACAAATGCCATTGTTATCGAGGAAACGACACAATGTACGAGGCACATCTCTGACTTATGATCAAATCATTAAAAAGAACGGATGCCACGAATCTCTGGCGGGAACAGAAATATTCTAATGAGTGGACTTTGCATTTAATTGGGTGGACCATAACTTTGTCACATGCACTCTACAAGTACATGTATGTCAAGAATTTATTGGACACAGGGTCTGCATATGGGAATGATTGCAAACGCTTCTGTTCTGCTCTTCATCTAATTATAGCTAAAGTATCTAAAGTTTAAAACAGCTTTCAAAAGTCCAGTTGATTTGGCTGAAAAACAAACCCCTACCCCTCAGAGAAAAAGCATGCATTCATGACAATACAGCAGATGATGTTAGCGGTTAGCCATAAAAGCACCTACACATTCACTGCAGGCCTAAACCACTCAGCAGTAATTTCACAGAAAGAACAACATTATAAGCAGTCGCACATAGTAAAAAAAAAAAAAAAAAAAAAGGATTCGTAAACTGTTGGTAAAGACACTTAAATGCTGTAAAAGTCTTAAAAGACCTTCCACTTGATAGTGGATCGTGTGTCTGTCACCTCAGACTGCCTGTAGATTGAATCTTGCTCACACACACACAGACACCACAGTGTATCAGGGTGACACTGGGCCACCTGACCTCTGGGACACTAATCTAAACTTAAAGACGATCCTGAGGGCACCATACTGATACTGAGCCTGTTTACACTCTATCTGAGACTTCCTGCCTACTACTGTAGGCTTCTGTTTTCTCAGCGGCTGAGCAACCGTTGTCAAACAGACAGGGGTTACGACGCAACAACAACTGATACAAACGCTGCGTTCAAGACCACTGAACTCTGAAACTAATCAGACATGGTGTTGCTTATTGTCCTGGAGACGAGGCAGAGCTTGGGTAAAGGGAGCCTGTCAAATCACAGGCCTTGATGATGGAGATGGAAGATAAACTCAGGGTCCTTGGGGACTCTTCTACCCAGCAAACACATCTCTGAGAGAGTGGAGACGCTATAGAGTTCTCCAACATCTGTCTCTGCTCCACCATTGATACCACGTCTGCAGACCCCATCAACCATAGAAATGGACTGTTAAGAACCTACAACAGTCCTGGGAGTGATGCGTCCAGATATAGCTGCAACAGCCTTCTCTCAAGTGAGCATTTCATTTTTAAACACTCACCAAGGAACGTGGAACGCGCAAACCATTTACTGGCACAACTCTTGTTTTGAAAGTCTGACGTTCAATCAGCAGAGAACTTTTTCACTCCTGCTGTATGTGGAAAATCACAGCAAAAACTTCCCTCACGTGTAGCCATCCAGAGACAAGACTACATGTAATTGAATGTTAAATTCACCACAACAGGGACGGACCACAGATTAAAGAACAGCCAGTTAAACCTCTACTTTTAGCTCTCCTGCATTGTAGAGGTGGCAATACACAGCCACTTACACGAGAGAGGGACAAAGGCACGACAAAGGCTGAGTAAAGAATATTTGCAGGGACCAGATAGCTTAGACCCCCCCCCCCCCCCCCATCTACATCTTTAAAGTCATTCATTATCAAACGTGTGCTCAAAGGTTAGTGTTAGTGTTGCTATTGCTTGTGTGTGTGGGGGGGTTGATATAAACATTAATTTCCAAGCTAGGGGCTGGGGGCGTTAAGTGAGCTGAGACAAGCAGTTTGTCACCAGGCCACACACCAAGCACCGCAGGTTAGGTGGCTGCTTGTTGTTTGCCACCCAGCAGAGAGGGAGCTGGTGCTGCCAAGTCATAAAATAGGCTCGAAGT
Source organism: Trachurus trachurus (assembly GCF_905171665.1). Taxonomy (NCBI): domain Eukaryota; kingdom Metazoa; phylum Chordata; class Actinopteri; order Carangiformes; family Carangidae; genus Trachurus; species Trachurus trachurus. The sequence continues at coordinate 15,704,294 of NC_139906.1, forward strand.
GCGGCGAATGTTTGAGCTGAGATTAATTTGAATGGAAATGTTATTTATTTCACCTGCGCTCTCTCATCTGTAGTTTTGTCATATTTTCTTCCCCTCACAGGGAGAAAGAGAAATACATAGGTGAGATCTGAGCAGATAGATATGAAGACAGATGGAATAACACTAGATCTTCACATCTGCTAGAGGAGTAGTAGGTCAGAGGGGTGCCCATTTACACCCAGGCTCCCTACAGGCTCTGGTGAGAGTGATTATCGAGCGCAGCCTGCATAGAGACCACCAAGCTCTCATTGGGCATAACCCTATTTAACAACTGATAAGTAGCTACAACATTATACTAAATATAACTGACTGAAGTCGAGATGCATGAGATCTCCTGGATACGGTGTGTTGATGTCTCTCTGTTCAGGTATTAACAGGAAATTGTACAGACATACAAACGCTGGACCAGAGCCAGAGTCCAGGGGTGACTCATGACATGTTTGGACGCACTGAAGAGTTCACAGTGTTCACCTGCTGGATACAGACACACAAACACAGCAGCTTTTCTCCAGCTTGTATGCACTGAAACAAAGCCCTCCATTTGCTTCGGATCCACTACAATAACGCGTTATTTTAAAGTAAAAAAAATGCTGCTCAATTTGATCGGAATATTGAAAGTCCCTTCTTAGGTAACCATGCCTTTCACACATTGGGGTAAACAGAGGACACAAAAGATGGCCGACATTGCTTTCGCTATAGCGCCCTTGGAATGCAAAACTGTGCACTTCATTAATCATTCATCTTTAATAGATTATGCAAATTTCAGGACATAAAAATCAACAAGATCAATAACTGCATGAATTTTAATTGGGAGCTGAAAACATTTAAAGAATGAATATAATCTCATAGCTCCATCCAGTATGAGAGCATAATTTATTGATAATTGGATCTCAGCCTAAGTGAGAAAGGCAATTTAGCATTTTTTTCAGCCTTGGCATACATTCCTATTTGCAGGGTTTGCTAATGGCAGAAAAAAATAATATTATGCACTAACAACCTACAACCAATCAAATGCTTCATGCATTACTTTGCATCGTCGTGAAAATTAAGTAATAAAAGTTTACTGGGTATTACTTCTGAGTTAATTTGGAGCTCAGAATACGCAGACACTTTTTAGCTATATCAAAGTATGTTGTCATATTCCACTTTAACTTTTGTTAGTTGACCTGCTCATTATGCAATCTGTGTCCCCCACATGTATCGCGTTAGGAGGCCCCCTCGGGCCCCCAGGTGGCTTGGAGGCCACCTGCTATGAGTGTGCTCCCCAGAGCGAGACCGCTTTCATAGGAGGAGCCCAGCATAAAAGACAAAAACACACCTTTCTTCTCCTGAGGCCCAACTTTCTGGGGCAAATCTACCTCCCACATATTCAGGAATAAAAAAAGCGGTCTTTCTTTTCCCATAGCTCTGCGCCTCAGTCCGGGGCCGGACTATAGGGATCATTTGAGAAGGGCCACTGCAGTTTTCAATCATGCTGTCCTCTTTACTTTCTTTACTCTCTCTCTCTCTCTCTCTCTCTCTCTCACACACACACACACACACACACACACACACACACACACACACACACACACACACACACACACACACACACACACACACACACACACACACACACACACACACACACACACACACATCACAGTGGACTCATTGACTTGGATGCCCACTGCATAATTATGGGTGTTTTATTAAAAGGCTGGCATATTATTCTGGAGTCAGTGTGGCCATCAGTAAACCTAACCTCTCCTGGGAAAGCGCCTCAGCCGCCACAATGAAACAATATTTCAATTAACCAGGCGGCCATCTACCTCGACAGCAGAGCAAAAGAAGCCAGTGTGCAATACAGGGTGGGTTAGTGGGGGTTATATGATACAGATAGTTCATACCGCATGATATTCAATACACTGCACCTGCCATTACCTGCTGGCTCTCAGTGGATGTTACTCTCGGAAACAGCAGCCGGTTCATAACTTGGAATAAAAACCTGTAATTTTAGTGTTTCTTTAACTGACTGCTCCTGATCAGTATCTGGGTCTCTCTCTCTTTCCCTCTCTCTTTATCTCCCTCTCTCTCTCTCTCTCTCCACAGCATGAGGCAGCCAGCCAGCCACGGTGCTATTCCAGCCGCTGTCAATCAACAGGCTATCATAGCCTTTGATGACAACGTCGTGTCGTGGCGAGAACAGCAGCTGTCTCTTATGAGAAGTGCTCCCAGTCAATCTGTTAGCAGGCCAATCCAGGCTAACACAATAGCCAGTTAGGAGCAGCGTGTGAAAGGCCGGTAGGATTTAATGGGCTCAGATGATATATCACCTCGCTCTGGAAATAAACACACAGTTTGAGTGCCTCACAAAAAAAAAAAGAAAAAAAAGAAAAAAGAAAAAGCCTTGAATGAGCTTTTTCATTTGGTGATAAGAATTTTATACATTGCTGGAAAATGTGCGCACCATCAGGAAGTGGCAGACAAAACTTTGATGAGTCGATAATGCAGCAATATCTTAAAGCCGAGTGTGATATTTGCGAAAACAGTCATACGGTAATAAAAAAGATTTACTCTACATTTGTGCAGTCTTAAGTTTTATATGCACACAATGTAACCTAAAAATCCATACAGAAATTATCCACATGACATTATTAGTAAACTGGGCTGACTATGACTGAACTTTCTGACTTTTTTTTTTTTTTAACACTACAGTGTGTTTGTGTTCTGAACACCAAGTCCTGTAAGTTCGACCAGATGTCTTCGACCTGCTGCAGCGGTGTGTGTGTGTGTTCTTTTAGGGATCAATGTAGCGCGAGTCAGATTGTACCTGTCACAACAGAGTAGCTCTGGGAGACGCTGGAGGTGAGGTCGGAGCTGGCGCTGGAGGAGAGGCTCGGCTTCACGTCTTCCAGGCCAGCATTCAGGGGTGGGAGGGAGTACTCATTCGCCTGGAGATGAATACGCAACAAATGCAAAAATATGTCAGGAGGAGAGATGCACCTGCGAAGAACAATTCACCTCTTTCTATAGAAAAATCGCATCACATTCCACCATACTGCGCCATGAGCTGGTTAATATCGCTGCTCCGCTACGTGCAGGCCTTCTTTGAGTTACAGATTTGGAGCAGCTCTCCCAGTTCAAGTGATGATATGTGAAATATGTCTGAAGATAACCCCCTGGTGTATCTGAGGAAGCTGTCTGTGATCCTCTCGCTGTGTTTTCTTCTGAATATTTCCTGTGAATTTTGTGAACACCACCACCACTGTCGCCGCCGCCGCTGCCCCCCCTCTCCACCCATCCCGTCCCTGCTCCCTGTGCTTTACCAAGACCCATGATGTATGCATGCATTAGGGCTTGTCTGAGGAGAAGGCAGAAAGGGAGAGTGGGATGAGAGAGGGATTGGGAGAGGAGTGAAAGGATGGGGTGTCAGCTGGCTCTTTGTGCTCCACTGCAGTCATCCCTGTGACCAGTCAAGGGAGGAGACATTCAGGGCTTTGTTACAGGAGAGACATGTGGTGTGTGTGTGTGTGTGTTTTTTTTTTTTAAAAAGGCGAGTACAACCTTAAAATCAACCTTTTTGCTTTGCCTTCAGGATGAACACATAAAACTGGGTTAATAAAATGATAAACTAAGCATGATGAATATTCTTGTGTGATTTTTGTTCATGTTTTGTTACTTTATATATATATATATATTTCATGCTGTAATATGTCTCATTAAAAAAAAAATAGCAGTAGTGTACTGTACTGCATGAGAACTTCAAGTGAGACTCAACCACTTACTAGAGTCTTAAGTGTTTATTCACTTTAATCTCAGGTTAAGACCGTGCTAACAGCTGTGATGAATCCTGTTTGTTAATGAAATGACACTTCCTGACCCGACTCTTTAAAAGGATAAGTGTGTCTGTACACATTTGTGTCTGCGAGTGTTTGTATCAGACTGCGTGTGTGCATCTGTTTGTCTCAATGGGACGGGGTCCCACAGGGGCAAGCTGGTGACCCCAGTCTTGTCTGCCTCTATCCCAGATAAACTCTAATTGTCTGCTTACAACTGTTCCCTGGCACTAGGCTGGATGTTCCTCTCTATTCCGCTGGGCCTCCGCAGCACAAGAGCCATTTTGTCATGCAGATGGGCTGTGGGCAGGGCTGGGCAGGGCTGGGCGGAGGGCGAGTGGCAAGCACAGAGGGGCCTGAATGACCTGACCACATGGCTGCCAGAAGTGTGGGAGGGATGAGGCCTATTCAGCCTGGCCTCTTCAAAATGGCTTTTTAATGCCCTGACGCAGACACCAGACAAGCCCCTAATAGCCTAATATCCCACCTTTTCACCAGTTTAAGAAAAGGAGGGGGTGTTGGAAACAGGAAGAAAAAAGGAGGTGCAGAGAAAGAGTGCAAAGCGCCCTGATTAATATTACATTAAATTAAAACTGATTTTTCTGGACCACTCTGACACCGTTTTTCTCTCCCCTCCTCCACCTTCCTCTCGCCTTTCTAATACCTTCTCCTCCACTCTTTGTGATTGCAAGTCATTTCCAATTCGTTTTGGTATTGATCTTGCCGTAGAAATCACTTTGGTAATTAGCTGCATTAGGGGCTGTATAGCAGGCTGAGGGGCTGTCCCTCTGATTTATCGCCGCTGTAATTCCCCGCGATCGCGCAGAGATGAAAATGAACTCAATTAGGGCACTGCTAAGGCTGCATGGGCACCCACATAGAGTTCCAATGGAAAAATTAATAGTCTCTTGTTGTTTAACAGTCTAATGAATGTAAATAAAGGTTATCCGCTGTAATAGGCTGTAGGCTCGTAGGTTGCTTTGAGCAAGAAGTTGTGCCGTGCATTTTTGTCACCGGCGTCAGTTTCTTCGCTGTATAATGTTAGAAATCGTTGTAAACTATTCCACTGCTGGGGTCTACAGAGGAAGAAAGAAGCTTGGACGGGAGTGGAGGAGTGATAATGTCACTGTTGGAAAGGAATCTGTCTGGCCAACCTGTTCGGGCTTGATGTGTTCTGAAGTGGGGAAGACATCAGGGTAAGAAGGACGTTCAAACACACGGTCCAGGGCCTCCAGCTGCTGCTGGGTGAAGGCGTCTGCTCGCAGATGCTTCCTTAAACTCTCCACGCTGCCCTGAGAGTCGCTGCCAGGGCCTGAACCATCAGAGCCATCTAGAGAAAGAAGGAAAGGAGGAAGGAAGAGACCAAGAGGAAGGGTGGGTGGGGGGCGGGGGGACAACAATCTGCATCAGGGTATGGCTCTGCTTTTTCTGTGGACATGATTCTAGCATCGTGAGGTAAACATTTGTGAGCTCAGTGGGTATGAGAGTGATGGCATGAGGAGCACTAGTAAATTCAGGGAGACCCACCAGCATGTCTGCCCTTTATCTCCCTCTCTGTTTTTCACTATCCCTCTCTTCCTCTCACACACGCACTCACTAAAGCAGCCCCCTCCACCCTCCTTCTCTCTCTCTCTTTCTCTCCCACCTTTCCTCGCGGCCACCATCAGCACGGTCATCATGTGATAGGTCTATGGTAATTGATGGATTACCTTCAGTGCAAATATATACTTGTAAGGAAGAGCGTGTGTTTCAGGAGGAGAAAGTAGGGCTGGCGATTACATACAGAGCCTCTCATTCTGCCAGCGGGAAATGGAGAGCCATTATTTAACTGTACTATTTCCTCCTGAACATATTACCCTTCCCTCTCTCTGTCTCTCTTTCTCTCTCTCTCTCTCCATCCCCCCACATATTGCCTGTCTTCTGGAAAACAGAATGGAATGGGGACGGCACTCAGGGCCGAATGAGGACGGGGCGACGAGGGCAAGCGTATGCATTTCCTCACTCGGTCACACTCTATATAAACAAATGAGCCTATGCTTCCCTCGTGCTCCTGATCTCTGACCCTATCAACTCTGCTAGGAGAGCCCACCGTCCCCGCTACAGCTCTCCCTCTGCTCACCCATCAAGTCCTGAACACAGAGAGGAAAAATATATATATAAAAAAAAAACAGCAGCTAAAACCTCCAACCAGCATCCCAGGAACCTCCACTCCACCACTTGCCTCCCACCACCCTCCCTTTCCTCCCTATACCCCACCGCCAACAGCGGATGAGGGCTTTAGCTCCCGTACAAATCTGTCATTCTAAATTTGCAGCAGATTATGTTCTCTCCTGGGCGAGCCAGCGGTGATATATGATATGCAAGGCCGCTATTGATTGCCTGATCCGCCAGCAGAGGAGGGAGGCGAAATGAACTTGGAATGAACATCATGCCTCAACTCATTGTGCGTATAATACTCTACTTAATCCCACATTTTTCTGTGCTATGGAATTCAATTGATCAATCATGTTCCACTGATGGTACCATTTCAGGGGCGTTATTGCCATTCTGCTCGGCTGCTTGACCTTTTTTCAATGGCTGAGGCCAGAGGATGAACCCGACTCGCACCAAGAAATAGATCCATGGAGAGAATGGAATAGAGAACTGCAATTGGGTACAAGTGTGTGTATGTGTAGAGAGGAAGGTGTGCGTTGGTGGTGAGTTTCACCACTTAAAATATACTGACTTTAGCTTTTTATTATTATAAAGAAATATGTTTTGTTTTTCTCGGAACATATCTTATTTTCCTCCAATCAGTATTTTTTTTTTTCGCGTATTCTTTATTTCTCTCTTTTTTTTCAGAAAGCTTCTTTAGATGAAAGGTTGGTGGTTGGTGGTTGTTGCTGGTGGGGGAGCAGCATCAGTGTAGCTGTATGAAACTCAATTGTTCTCTGTGGTACAGGAGAAAATGGAGTCATTAATTACCCCGTATCAGCTGGTCTGAGAAAAGAGGCGAGCTCGATCAATAGCAAGTGTTTGTCATTCACAATGGAGGATGCATGCTTATACCCCCCCCAAACACTAACCTCCCCACCTCCTCACACACACTTCATGAGGTTTAGCAGCAAAAGCACACACATTACTATAACAGGATACTTATTTTGTGTGCTTTCTGTAATCTAAGCATTATCAAATGCTTACTACAAAAAGGAAAAAACACAATTTTAGACCCTGTGAATTGACTCACTAAGAATAAACAACAACTAAAGCTATATTAGCAACACTGTGACGTTGTTAAAGGTTTGTTTACACCAGTAATGTTTTCAAACCTAGAGTGAAACAGGCTTCATTTTTTTAATCATGTTCCTCTCAGTGAAACACACATTTTTCCCCCCCATATCTCACTCTTCAGTTATGCATGCGAATATATTTCAAATTTATGTGGCCCAAAAGAAATTACTGATTTGGCCGTTAAATAGAAATAATAGTAAATCGTTTATTTTCAGAATTTGCCAATAGAGGTTCATGTTTGACATATATCATAAGAGAACTGCAATAAATCAGATTCATCCTTTGACAGTCAGCGTGTCAAGTGGAGTGTGAAGCCCGACTGTCAGATGTGTGTGTGTGTGTGTGTGTGTGTGTGTGTGTGTGTGTGTGTGTGTGTGTGTGTGTGTGTGTGTGTGTGTGTGTGTGTGTCTCATTGACTGGCTTTTTCCCCCATTTTCTCACTGTTTCTTCAACCCCTTTGGGTGTCTCAGCAGGTATTCTCTTATCACTCCCACAGCACCAGCTGACTGCATCTCTTTGTTTTAACACCAAAGTGTGAGGAGACATTCCAAGATAAAAAAAAAAAAACAAAAAACAAGACTCTCCAACAGTGACATTCACACATCAACTCCAAAAAAGCAAAGGACTTTCTGGTAATTGCTCTCTTTGATCAACTCCAGGAGGCTCATTGTGTCCACAAGTTATATGTTTCTGAAACATTTTGCTGGATTGTTCAAAGCGAAAAAGGATAAACCAAGGGAGCGGACATGGAACTGCAGCTGGTTAACAACACTCTGATAAAAGTATGTAAGAGTTGCTGTATGCCACTTCACACAGAGAGAGAGAGAGAGAGAGAGAGAGAGAGAGAGAGAGAGAGAGAGAGAGAGAGAGAGAGAGACAGAGAGAGGGAGAGAGAGCAGTGACAGTAGCTACTGTGACACAGACTACAATGATATCAAAAGCTGTTCTGTCTTGCTTTGTCTCTAGGGGGGATGTTAACGTCCTAACGTCCTGTGTTGGCATGGTGGCACTTTATGTCCTTCTTTCATCTCCCCTGTTCTTGTGATAAGATAACTTAGAAGAGACTAGAGGTGTATGGGAGGGACGAGCCGGGGTGGGTGGGTGGTATCGGGGGTCTCTTGTTTGAAAGGCAAATGAATTCCTACACACTGCCTGGCTCTCTCCGTAAATCAATGACACGGGGTTTCCTAGATCAGAGGCTGCGAGTCGACCGTTTACTTATTCACCCTCTGCTGATAGGTGAAATGATGCTATCGCAAATTGTGGAATCATTTGTTGATGTTTTTAAAAATTCAGTTGAGCTTGAAAAAAAAGGAGAGGGAGAAAGAGAGAGAGAGAGCACAAACAAACTGGTATACCCAGAGGGTGAACACTCCTTCCCTGTAAGCTAGCTATATTTATGAAACCTCTGAAGCGGAAAGGAGAGAGGTGGGTGGGGTGGTGGAGAGAGAGGGAGAGAGGCAGCAACACTGCCATGGCTGTTAAGATCCTGTTATGTTGTGGCGTGTTTAAGAGCTTTATTAATTCGATTTAGCACCACCAACCAGTGTACTGACTGTCAGCAGGCATAGTGATGCTTATTTGATATTTGCACTCACTGCAAGCACTGAGGCTGCATCGATATTACTTTGAAGCACTCTGCTTATTTTATTTACTTTAATTCAAATTCTCAGATCCAGGCCGATGCAGAAAGTTCATAATGAATAAATAAGTACACAACTATTTGGATCCAGTTCATGACTCTGTAATATTAATAAAGAGGGAGGCTGAAGCTCAGATGAGCCAATCCACAGTGAATTTACTTTTAATTGTTAGCATGGTTGGTGGTTTGATTTCAAAGTGCCTTTGAGCAAAGCACTAATCTGCTGTATGTGGGGGAAAAAAATTTGGACAAAAGTACTCATTCACATCCAAATGAATGTAAAGCAAAATTGAATTATGCTCATGCAGTGAGTCTATTGCAGAATAATTCTGATAAGACTTCAGGAATCAGGAAAAGAGTGGAATTTGTTTTTGCACCACAAATAAGAGAAATAATAAAACGCTTCAGTTTGCATTGAAAACAACATTAGATAATCAAAGTAATTCACAAATCAGTTACAGCCCCGTAAGAATGATATGTTTGCATTAAAACCTTTCCCTCTTCAATATGACTCCATCCGCAACTCTTCCTTTCTCTTTGTCCTCCTTTGGACCAGCCTTTTGTTTAGTGTTGTCACCCTGTGTGGCGAGTATTTGTGGAAATGCAATTAACGTATGCCTTCTCTCCTCTTGCCTTTTCTCCCTCCTCAAGCTGAGTAATGCATCGCTCCATTAATTCTCGGCATCGGCGCCCATAATTGACTTTTCTCTGACATGATTCCTCTCCATTGAGTGATTTCCCTCTCCTTATATTTTTGTGACGGATCTCGTTGTACATTGTTTACAACTATATAGAGGGGTTTCGCGCAACCATGTTAGCCAAATGCAAAAGACGCCAGAAAGAAGAAGAAGAGTGGATGTGGGGTGGCGGAGGGAGGAGAAATGAAATGTTGAAGAGAAAGAACGACAAGGATAGACCGGAGAAGGAGGAGGGGGAGAAATGCAATGTGGACCCTTTTGTGTCCTCCTCCACTGTCGGGGCCCTAACAGCTTCTTGTCTCTATGTTACGCTCTGTGGCCCCTCTCAAACCTGGGCTTTTCTCTCGCGCACACACCCCATCAGGGCCATCATGGTGCTCATGATTCCATTTATTTCTGTCTCGCTTTGGATGCATTTATTTTCTGAAGTGATCCTCTATTGACTCATTGTCATGGACTGGCTTGACTAGCCAACCAGTGTAGGCCCAGGTTCAAATCCATACACTAACTGATTTAAACTCAACAAATGGGTCATATGTGTTAAAAGATACACACCGGACAATCTCCAAAAGGTCCAAATATAAAATTTGAACAAATCAGCGGCTGTATTCATTTCTCCTCCACCTATTGAACAAGGTTGATACGACTCTGGCTGCTGTGTACAATTCTTTTATGTCATGAATGGGCAACCTGCTAGGGCCATATTTTTTTTCTCCCCGCTCACACACTCATCAGCTCCTTCTACACTCATCCCACACCCACGCTACAATCACAAGTTATGACCTTTGCTTTCTCCATCTAATTTATCACTGTAGCTCCCTACTGCCTGTCCTCCCTATGAGCTCCACTGGGCTCCATCCAGGACGTGGTAAGCCAGCGATGAGAGAAGCATACACTCAGGTCACATCAACCTGACTGCATACAGCAGCAAGGTCAGGAGGAAGTTGTCACTGTGAGCAAAGACTAGGAAAACAATGCATTTACATAAAGCTGCGGCTCCAACAGAAACGGCAGGAAGAAGAACAAGCGAGAGCAGGTACTGTACGTCTCACAAGGAAGCGAGTGGAGGGCTCAAACTTTTAAAAAATGCGTGCATGGATTTCTATCATTATTATGGACATTTGACAACCACGCAGCAGTTGTCACCCAATTCTTTTCTTGGCTTCCACTTCCACCATAGGTTTAAATGACTGAGTGAGAGCATGCTGTACAACAGGCTAATTTCCCCACTTCACTATTAATGCATTTGGCAGGAACAACATCCCATTTCCTGTAATGAGATACACAAATAAATCTGGAGGGTTCAGGGTGGTGGTGGTGGAGGTGGTGATGGTGGTGGGAAGAAGAAGAAGAGGGGGGGGGGGGGGGGGGGGCAAAGGAGGGGGCGCATTGAGACGCATTCTCCCAGCTCTGGCATAATTGGTATCGCTGCTTGCAGACATGCAAACCAATCTCTCCACAGATAGGGCTGAGACTCTCTCTTTTCCCCCCTTAAGGCTATTTCTTTTGTCTTTTCGATAGCTTGCACATCCAAGATAGAGGGAGGGAGGGGGGGGTGAGATGTTAATTTGTGAATTAATAGCTTTTCTCTGCAGAATTGCAAATTCTTTTAAATGTCACTATGTTCACTGTGTGAGGAGCATCTGAAGCCACGGAGTTAGTAGTACCAACACACACACACACACACACAGACAGACATTTCCATGCATAGGTGTGTACAAATGCATGCACAAATCCTAAAACTAATCCTTGCTCAACTCTTGTTGAGTCTGCCACAACCTCTTCCTTCTCTCCTCACTTCATAAACCTACTCTTTTTCTCCCATCCCCCTTTTCCTGTCTCTCTTTTTTTCCTCCTCCTCCTCCCATCTTCACTCGAAGCCGTCCAGTGTAACATGCTACTTTTAATTTGCAATAACACATGACAAGGACAGATTAATGGCTCTTATGGCACCGATGTCCCTGAAGCTCGTCTTACGGGGACCCGGTGTACATAACGCATGTCACACTACATTATCTATACAGCCCTCCAGTAATGGGGACCTTTTTCTTCCTCAAAGGGCAACCGCTGACTTCAGCCACACCGGGAACGCACACCATCACAACACCAGCAGTGCAGGGGACTGTGCAATGCTTCTTTTCACGTTCGTCGTGGTCAGATTAACGACGGTGCAGACGCAGATATGTGAGGCTCTGATTGGTTTCTATTCTACACATGCAGCAGAGTGTCTCCCCTTGTTTTTGATGTGTTTATTTACCTGCTTATCTGTTTTCTTATTTAGCACATTAGCAACATTTTAGCAGGTGCATTCTTTGCTATGACAGTCTTAGGGAGCTCAGGTGGACTGGGCCTTTTTACCCACACAGGTCCAACTGCAGCTGAGATTATATCTAAGGCATTATTTTTGCACGATAAGAACAATTTTTAAAATATGGGAAATTAAAAATGACTGTAAATGACCAAATGCAAGCGCTGTAGTAGTAAAACAAAAGGGAAATGTTAGAGTCACTAAAAAAAACATGAATGTTTACAATAAACTGTGTCTTGTAGCTTAAAAACCTTAGACATCCTTGAACAATTTTAAATAAACAACAGTGCATTGCTGTATATTGAACTGCCATTAAATGGAAAATATGATTTTCCACAGTCACTTTATCTTAATTCATTTTAATTTCTCGGGAGATTATTTATTGGGGGGGGAAAAAATCCTCCCCTCGCCTCGTCCTCCTCTAAACTCATAACCCTGGAAGAGCAAAAAACAAGCAATAGAGAAGAAAGTTTTGTGATCTGATTGACCAAAGCAAAAGAGAAGGTTGTCTAACTTCAACTTACAATGTCCTATTTTCCTTCCATCCAAGTGGTTGCCACTCCAGAGAACTAAAGAGACAGAAACATAAAAGAAGGAAGTGGCCTGTTTTGATGAGTACTCTTTGAAATAAATTTGCAACCATATCATCCCATCAGCCACCTCAAAGCAACACCACAGAATCACACACGCACACACAAACACACACACACAGACATACGCACTGGCACATGCACACACATGCAGCCCCCTCCCTGCCTCCACCGGTCTGTTCCTACACCTGTTCAGGCCTCCACCAGGGACATGTTAATTCATAGGCATTAAAAAAGCCAATTGTTTGCACAACCGATAATCTATTAGCCCTCAGGCAGTGTGTGTCCACTCTTGCCTTGCCTAGGAATGAGAAATTCTGGCTTGGACCGGATAGGCTTCCACTTAATCTTTGAGCGTATCTAGGTCTATTTTCTTGCCAGTCCCCTGGTATTGTATATTCTAGTATGCAGTCATAGAAAAATACTTTATTGTTGAGTTTTAAATGCTGTTCAACACCTTAGAATGAAATATTTATGTATCTATGTACTGCAGAATATCAAATGACTGGTAGTTAACTGGTAGTATCAGGGGAGAGAATCACAAAAGAGCTTCTTTCGCTGCCTTTTGCTGTGATATAGAAATGAAGGGAGCAGCAGCACTGATGCCTTGCCAAGGGGGGATTAGAGTTGTATGACAGCTATATGGGATATCTACAGTACGCCTGAGCATGGTATAAAATTGAGATGCAGCTCTGTAGGCGTATGGTAAAAACGTGGGGCATCAAAAAAGCTGATTGAATCGCAACACTCTCTCAACACTTTGCCCTGCCTGATATACAACATAACAAGTCACTGGAGACGGCACACAGAAACACACTTGGCTGCAGCGCTGTCATAAATGCCATCTTCTTCACACACAGAAAAAAGAAAAAGTAGGAGACGAGTGATGGAGAGAATTAAAAGGATGGAAAACAAAGGGATCTTGTGTCTCCCTTACCATCGTCTCGTTTCCTCTTCTCGCCGTTGGAGCGAGGGATACCCAGAATGCCGTTGATGGAGTAGGATCCTACGGGATCGTTGGAGGCGCTGGTCACAGGGGGGGAGGCTGTGCTGGGCACTGATGGAGAAAGCTGGAGTTAGTGTGTGCACAAAGTGAGGGAGTGTTTTGTGTGTGTGCATGTGTGTGTGTGTGTTTATTCAGGTGCATGCACATTTAAGTGGCCAAATACATGTTTTGATGTTTTTTATTTCATTTGATTCCTCCTGGTTCATGGGCTCTGATTGGCTCATTTGACTGTGCTTGTAATCTGTGTCTGGCCTCATTCGCGCTCACCTATGGTGTGGCCGGGCGTGGAGAGCGGCGTGACGGATCCGTCAGGGGACGGGTGGAATTGCTGCTGGACTTTGGTGCGGATAATCCTGGTAAAGTGAACAACAGACACGGATCAATCAATACTGCTTCCAGAGCATGGAGATTTCACACCAGCCCGGTTGCCCCGGGACACTTATACACGCCACATCACGTCCACTTACGCCCGTGCATGTACAAGTGCTCCGTCGTTTGGGGGCACTTGTATCCTCACATTCAGGCCCCTGTCACAAATAGCCAATCTCGGGGCCTTAGGGGCAATCTCCCAGCTCCTGTGTGAGGCTGAATAGGGGCTGCCCCCTGAGATTGTGGATTCAATCTAGTTGGATTCTGAGGTTAGAAATATGATAAAGTCCCCATACCAGTAAGATGTGATGTGGCGGGAAAGTCTTCATTGCACTTTGGTCTGAATGATCTTGCAAACAAAGCATGAAATCACATCAATTCACCTCAATGATCAGCTTCACTGGCTCTACCTGGCCAACTCTAATAATCTCCCTCTGCTGCTCCTTCTCTCTTTCTCGCTCCATCTCTCAAACCCGATCTTTCACTCCCCTCGCCCCCCACCCTCATCCTCTTTTCTCATTTCTGCTCTACTGTCCAATGTGCTCTCTGTTTTACTGTACTTTACACTCCTCTTTTCTCTTTCGCTCTCTCTTTATCCACTCCTTTCGGGCTCATTTTTGTATTCCTCTCTGTATTTCTCTGTCACCTCTCCGGTGTCTGTTTTTTTTTTTTTTTTTTGGTCTTTTTGTTGCTCAGTGTAGCACGCAGGAATCCTTCAGGCTCACTGAGGATCAGAGCCTATTGATTGGGACTCTGGGATAGAAAAGTTGACGACGGATGGCAGTAAGGAACAGCAAATGCAAATGGTGATCTATAAATTACGTGTGACTGGAAAGCGATAGTGTCTCATTGGCCCGACCCAAGACAACTACCACATCCAGTGTCTTTTAATCTGCGGTGCACTTTGAGATAAATAAACAAACTTTACACATGACAAAAAAAAATGAGATGGCGCATGAAGACAATGCCAATTTTGAACAGTTTCTATAATTCTATAGGCACGACAGGAAGGTACAGTGGGATTTATACAATCTCAGCTTTGGCTCTTATGGGACATGATCGCGCTGCATTAAAACATGACTATGATAACCTTTTGATTGACAGACGAATGTTGGATCATTCAATAACAGGCAGCGTTGTGTACTGACAGAAATCCCACATGGAAGCTCCTTTCACTCAAGAGCTGTGACAAAAAAAACAGACTTTTACAGACTACAGATGAGGCGAAGACGTCCACAACAACATGTGCATCCAGCATCTAGCATTGAACTATCAACTCCGAATCAGGCGGCTACGGGGTTAACCTCCTCAGGGGGGGCAAAAAAAAAAAGAAAAGAAAAAAAAAAAAAAAGAAAATGTACATCAGACTCTTTTCATTCCCCTCAGTATCTCACACGTCCTCTATACTCTCTCCTTCAGGCAGGCAACAAAGGCTAGCAGCCTCCTCCAGAAAACACACATCAATATTTTATTTGAATTTCTAACATCTCACCACAACAGTTATCTGACCTCATGACTTGAGGGAGCCTCATAAATTCAAGGACTTTGTTTCGAGTCTATGTTGTTGATATTGAATAAGCAATTTGGATGGGTGAATTAACGACTTTGGTGTTTGGGTGTTGTAAAAAAAAACATCCCCAAAGAAATATTAAAATGTGGATCAATAGGATTGAAAGACGCTTAGGTCCTTATGGGTATACGCTTCTGTCCACTGGGCATGGTGCAGAGGGTGGAAACTCCTCTCTGCGGCAACAAAACAAAGTGCAACCCAGTATCTGTGTAATCTTTAATAATTCATGCAGGGAAAATGTGTTTAAAACCAGGACATCCTCTCTGGTCTACAGAGCAGGGGTCAGGCCCTTAACCACAGAGACCACCAGGAGCCCACTGCCTCTTTCTCATACCACTGCCTCCCTCATCTACTTCTCTTTCCTGACTTTTCTCCTCCTCCTCCACATCTTTCCCAATCCTCCCTTCACCAACAAGCACACAGCAACAAACTAAAACAACATTTTAAAAAGCACTGAAACCTGAAAATGACAGGAAACAACCGCTGGAGCTAAGATAAATTTTTATTCTTCCACAAATCCTCCTTTGCATTTTTTTTAAAATAAAAATTAAATATTGGGCTTAATTAATCTTTCTTCAGTCATAATACAGATTTAAGATAATAAAATTAAAGGGTGAAACCTGTGTAGTTATTTGCTTTAAGGAGAAAAAAAAAATCGGATTTGAGCATTGCCACAAGGTTTCATGTTAATTATTAATTCACAGGCCAAGTTAGTTTCTAAGGACAGTTTCTCCATAGCAGATAATAACAGGTTTTGCCACCACAGCCACGTGAACACATTTTCCTCGCTTTTATGAACAACAGGTTAAAACAAAGACTGGCGCCTAAAAGACCTGTTGAAACCATAATTTCCATGGCAGCCTGATTTTCTAATATTTCTCTGACTCTGACTTTTTTTTTTTGGTAAAGATTCACCCATCTCCTCCATTTAGCTGGATGTGTTATGAGACTCTCTTCAGCTCATTAAAATGCAATGCCGATGACCAGCTCTCTGGAACAGTGCCTCCTAACCAAAGTTCATCACTCGCAGGGACTATGGGGCTTTTTTTTTTTTTTTTTTTTTTACTTTGCACACACATGCACTGGCTCTTTTCACCGGCGCGTCCTCTGTCTAAAGACACTTTGTCCACTGCTGTCCCGTTTCATGTGCAAAGGTGGAGGTGTAGGGTGTCTCCACTGGAACAGAAACTCTTTTATAGTCCATTTACCCACAGACAAACACTGGTTTGGGGGCAGCAACATTTTTTAATTTTTTGTAATTAAGACTAATAATACTAGTAATAATAACAATTAGAATTGCTATTATGAAATTGATTATGTATAATTAAACCAGAATGAATCGGAATTGAATCATGTGTGATCTACTGTCGCTCCACATTCACCTCGGTGTTGGGAAACAGAGCAATTGGTTGGCAATAAAGAGGCTGCTGCCGCCTCTGTCGCAGTGTGGTCCGCGTATTGAACGACTTTGTTGGGTATTTCCCTCTGCCTCTGGATCTGGTTACGCGGTATTGATCGGTTTTTATCGAGACAGATGTGATTCTTTTTTTCCGTGGCCCCAGCCTCAGCTCCCCCACCACCCACACCCACCAGAGCTGGCTGTGGTGTCGCGGGAGGGCCGCACATGGGGATTGAATTGCACTTGTGAGACCACCCCGGATAGTCTCGATCTGGAAATGACTATATAGTTCAGCCTTGTGTGTGGAGGTAAAATAGCTCTCTGCTTATTTCAGAGTTGATTTATCCCATTGATACGCGTGGGGAAAGCGACAAGGTTTCCATCCCTCTCTTGTTTCTAGTCTTTTGGATTTGGCTCAAAACATTTTCTCGGACGTGTGTGGACACATTTTAGGAGCAAAACCACAAACCACTTTTACGCACACAATTTCTACGCACACTGGAACAATTCAATGTGGCATTTACATTCTTTTTAAAAATATAAATTGAATTGAAGCTATTATTTCCACCTACCTGTTGATGGATGAAACACTGGGGACAGTGTCGTTGTCGCAGACGCCCTCAGCCAGTAGTCGGTCCCTTATTTCCCAAGCGAACATGGTCGGATTCTGGCGTTTATAATCTGCAATTTTATCCACCACTTTCGGGGTTGCAACCTTTGGTTTGGAGCCACCAATGACTCCGGGTTTAATACTGCCGGTTTCATAGTACCTGCATGGGGACAGAGTGAGTGTTCCTGAATGCATCCCTCCTTCAGTCAGAGTGAGAATGATGAGAAAAGTGGCTTAAAAAATCGTTTGTGTGGAAACAAATCTCCAGCGACCTTTTCTACATGTAGGGCAAAAATAATAATAATAAAAGATCCTACAAATATGATGGCGGCTTTAATCTATAACTGGTGTGGAGGTGTGCTGTTATATGGGCCTAATTGTGTGTCAGCTGGAAGGTGAACAGAGCGGGTTTCCAACGAAAAGCGGTGTAATTGAAATTACACAATTTATAAAGGCAAGTGAGACGGACAGGACAAAAGGACAGTTTAGACCTCATTTGCTACAGTCTCCGTGATCTTACAGTAGCATGCACGACATGCCACCATGACCTATTTGGTATAAATGTTGGTGACAAACATTCAGTGTGTGTGAAATGAAATACCTCTGAAATGCCTTCTGATAGCTGAAAAAAATATATTTCAAAATATTATCTCACAGCATTTGCGCTCTGAAGTAAAAAAAAATAAAGATGTTGATCTAATTTGTCAGTTTGAAACCAGCTTTTTACACTGATGGAAAAAATACAGCAACTTAAAGTGTGTATTTATGGTATTTTTTTTCCCTAATGTAATGGACTGTGGTGCTGAAGGGTGAGTTTACAGTGGCCGGAGACTGTGGTGTTATACAACTGAAAAGTCAGTTTTCAAGTGACCTCATGGCGCTTTATAATATTTTCTTTATCACATACAGTCTCCTTTAATATTAATACAGCCCCAATATTATTTTTTCTGGGTTGTTTTTTTCTTATGAAAATATATATCTGTTATGTTTAAGCTTTACACTTCCCTCCTAAAATTAATTTGATGATTATGATTCTTTTTCTCTCGCGAGGGAGGCTGCAGGTGATGGATAGAAAATCTCGGACTCAGAACTGCTGTGTTCAAGCAAAAAAAATAAATAAAACATAAAAAAAAGAGAAAGTTAAAAAATGAGCTGCCTATATAACCGATGACTGAAGCTGAAATAGAGCTGGGTGCGCACATACGAGCTATAGAAGATTGATGTTTGACACACATAGGGCTCTGTTGGAAGTGGTTTCCCCCCTTTTACCTGCCGAGGATTTTGCTGACACAGCCGTGACTGACCCGTAGCTGTCTGGAGATGTCGCAGGGCCGGACGCCCTGGTGGGCCAGCTCCACGATCCGCTGCCTCACCACGTCCGGGAGGGGTCTGCCGTTCACAAACACCCCACCGAGCTGGTTCACACCGCCATGCCCTGCGTGGGACACAACAGCAGCACAGGGGGAGCATAACATTACATACCTGCAGAAGACACGGGCTCTCACCTCATGAGGGTAAATTTGATTTGAAAC
The DNA here is from genome assembly GCF_905171665.1 of Trachurus trachurus. Taxonomy (NCBI): domain Eukaryota; kingdom Metazoa; phylum Chordata; class Actinopteri; order Carangiformes; family Carangidae; genus Trachurus; species Trachurus trachurus. The sequence continues at coordinate 15,723,145 of NC_139906.1, forward strand.
TATGTGTTGTAGCTATTTTTAGTCCAAGAGGTTTTCTTTCCATTACAACTAACTACTAACAATCATACACATTCATTTAACATGGGTTACATGTACCCATAAACAGAAGTGTGTAAGTGTGTAATGTAAGAAATACTGTATATTTAAGCAACAATTGTAAATTATAATAATAATATTAATGCTGATGATGATAATAATTGAATTGGTGAAAACTATAAATACGGAAGCAGACAAAGTGTGAAATAGTAAAGTTCAGGTACTGAGCTGCTTTCAAGTAAACAAAATAAATAATTTAGATGAAAAATAAAAAACAAAACAAAATTGAATATAATAATACTAATAAAAAAAATACATTACTGGCTGAATTACTAACAACTTCTCTCTCCCCCTGTACGTGGAGCTGCTTAGGCAATATTTTCCAGGAGCATCTCCTCCCCTGCAGCCTAACACATGTCGCAGATATTGTGTTTCAACCTGTTTAATTTTCCTGCACAATTACTGTAAATAATTAAAATGAGCTTTGATAACTCATATTACAAACGCGGATGGTGCGAATGAGGAGGAATAAATAATTTACACACAGTGCCGGCTCTTCTTTACGCATATCATATGGACAAACATACACAGACACACACACACACACACACACTCACACAAGGAAAAATTAAGAGTTGCAACAACTGTTTGTTTTTTCCTTCCTTTTTCTTTGTTTTACTTCAGTTTTTATAAATCTGAAGTGGGAACTGGAAAACAAAGCGACACGTTCACAATTTACACACAACGTGCTCTGCTCTCCCTAAAGCATCTGTCATTTCACAGGTAATAAAAGCTTTGTATTTTAATGGAGGGGGGCTCTAGTTTCTCACTTAATACTAAATGTGCCTAAACCAGCTCAAATTGTCCTATTTATATTACAATTTGTACACAAAATTAAATACATAAAAATAAAACTTTTCACTGACCCACGTGCTATTAAAATATCATTGTTTTGAAGCATGTTTCCAGCCATTTAATAATATTTTCTGTGCCTCTTTTTATTATTATCATTGTGGGGAATTACGTTATTAAATCTATTTTTAAATTTTGCCAGTGTGTTTTTAAGGAGGAAATATGAGAGTTGGGAAAAATCATGTTTGATCTCCCAGTTCAGTAATAACACGTTGCCTTAATGGACTTTAAATGTAAAATACATGGGCTGCAAATGCACATTTCAATAAATAAACACCACTGTCGTTGCAAACGTCTTGGATCTAACTGGAGCAGGAGCTGAAGTGACAGCACAGACGTGTTTTTTTTTTTTTTTGCTTTTAAACTAATTCAGTATACTCACGGTGCATCGCTGAGAAGGGGTCTGCTTTGCAGTGAATATCCATGGGATAGCAAAGGAAAGAAAGGTAATCGACTGAGGTCGCCGTTTCGCCTCGTTGGTGCAGCTTTAAAGGAGTAAAAAAAAACACAACAACAATTTATATGTTGGTGTAGAACAGTCCGTGTGGGCAGAGTCCGCAGGCTGCAGCAGGGAATAACTTCTTGGAGGGAGCGATGCTAAGTTTTCCTCCTGTGAAACTGTGAAGTGAAAAGTCTGCGGAAAGGTTTGGCTGTCAGGTGCAGAGCATGACCCACGCGTGTGCAGAGCGCACCGGTCGCAGCAAACATTGGCTTAAACCGAGGTCACTGTTTGTGTTTAAAGGACATCATGAGCAAAATATTTTTTAAAAACAAAACAAAAAACAAAACGGTTGTAGCTCGAAGTCTCCACGGGTCCGCTCGCGGGAATCTGAGGCCGGGGAAAAAACAGATCCTCCTCTCCTCTGACGGCGTGGAGCAACCGGCGGGGCTCTGTGGTTTAATCAGATAGGGGCGGAGATGACAACAACATGGACACGGCGAAGTCTACAGAGCAGTGCGTCCCCCTCTCCTCCAGAATGGGCTGTGCCTGAGCCAAGCTTTGGGCTGAGAATGAAACCCCTCTCCTTGTGTGTCTGTTTCTAAAAGCTGCAGTCCCACAGATCACCCCCACCACCACCACCGCCGCCGCCACAACCACCACCCCTCCTCCTCCTCCCTCCCTCCCCCCTACTCCTACCTCCATCCCACAGATCCCCTCGCATAGAGATGGATGACTTGTCAGACAAAGGCAATAGATTCCAACACTTTGTGATTCGCCCACGTAAAAACCTGCAGCTCAAACGAGGAGGTCCCTGCATCCGACAGCCAGGAAGGGGAGGGAGACAAAATGGGAAATGATGAGACTTTGGGGGTGAAGAATCAAGGAAATTAAAGGCAAGGGGGGTAAGAAGAGAGGTAAAGCACTGTCAAGCTGCTCTATGTTGTTTAAAAGCGATGCTATGCTCAGATGTTTTCATGGGGTCCCGACGGAAACAACATGATGAGTGGGACTCAGGGAAGAGATGACCACTTCAAGGCTTTTCACTGATGCCACCACATTTTTAAAGTGACACAGATAAATTATATTTATTTCACAAAATTAAAGGTGAAACTGACTTTTTGGAGGCTCCTGAACATCACTGAGCGACCCCATAACCTATAGCCCCTGGATCAAATTGCACACTCAGATTATCTCAGTTATTCTAAATATATATTTAATCATATTTCAAAATAAAATCCCTTCTCTTTTGTTAGATGAGTTGCTGATTTTACAGCATCTCCCCCACGAAGCTTCCTGCTGTTAAATGAATCAGAAGAACAGACTCTAACAAAACAGAAAGTGTGAAAGTCTTTGCATGATTTGTGTTTTATCACTTTATCACTCCTCCTCCTGACAGACGAGTTGTGGCTGAACAGGAGGTGTGCGCAAAGGTGAGCTGGCAGCCTGCAGAGGGAGAGTCAGTCACTAGGCCATCATCATCATCATCATCATCACCACCATCATCATCAACCAGCACCATCATCATCATCACCGCCGCCACCTTCCTCCACTACTCACCGCCTGTGAGCAGCATCGCTCTGTAGATGGCGCTCATACAGTAGGGTACGCACAGCCCGCTGTGCTCATGCAGCAGCCAGGCAGCCAGGCAGGCAGGTATACAGGCTGATGCTTTGCTTGAGGTTTGGCCGGGTCAAAGGTTGATGCTAAGTCTACTGTAGCTGAATTGTGCTCCCCTAATCTCTTCCGGTGGAACTCAATCTGAGGGACAACAAAGAGGAAAAACAGTCAGAGTCAAGTCAGAGCTTTAAAAGAAAAGTAGCTGCTAGAGGCGTGAGGTTGACGCCAACTTCTGCATGTCTGTAACTCACTGCCATTAAGCCCACAGAGCTGCAGTGTAAAAAATAATAACTAAAAAAATAAAATAAAATAAAGATTGTGTGCAGTAAAATGTTATCAGCACTGTTTGTCCACAGAAGCTGCAATCTGCTGCGTAGTTTAAATTATTTAGTTGTCATGAAAAAAATATAACAATAATAATAATAATATATATTATTATAATATAATAATTATTATGATTAATAATAATAATATAGTTGTTATTTAGAGGATTTACGAACTCCATGACACAGGGCTCCGTGTTGCGTCCAGCTGCCCTCTGGACAAGTTTGAGGACGATTCCTCTTTTTGTTTGTGTTTTTTTCTCTCCCTCCTTTCCTTTCTCCTTTCTTTCTTTTTTGGGGAGGGAGCTTCTGGTACAATATGTAGCACCATGGGCTGTAATTTCACACGTCAGTGCACTTTTGCCCTAAAGCTGCTTCTATTTCCCCCACAACACCCCGATTTGCCCCCCGTACTTCTGTGGAGCTGCCGCGGTGACGTCCCCGTGTCACGGAGCCACAGCGAAAAAACAAACGGTGGGATAATTAAGAAACTGTTAGTCCTGACTTCACCCCTTTTAAAACCCCAGCCACCGAGGACGTAATGCGATTATTGTTTTCGATTTTTTTTTTTTTTTGCATTCTGCATTGCACAATAAGGAAGCCTCGACACAGTTGTCACACTCCATGAGAACAGTTGATTTTAATGCCACTGACTCTTTCAGACACTTGAAACAATTACATAGTTTACATAGGGTGCTTTATTGATATCAGCAGAGGTTAACTCCCCATAATAGATCTTTAAGGCCTGGCTTTCATTTTCATTACACTGGAATGCACTATCCCAAATGTAAACATAGGTTACAGTTGAGGTAAAAACTAATAATAATTATTAATATTATAATAATACATACAGTTATATTCTAATAAGTGTACTGTAGTGGAGAGACAGGTAGAAGAGAGATGCAGAGAGGGAAGGAGGGTCATGAATTTCCACGGAGACCAAATTAATCTTTTTCCCTCCGTGTTTTTTTTTTTGGGTGGGCGGGTGGGTGGGCATATGGCCTGTAACCGCGTTCAAACGTCAACAATCGATATTACGTGTATTTGACACTATGGAGCTGCCAAACATTTCTGTGATTAGAAATATTATTATTAATAATAATATAATGTTTGTTTACTATGGGTGCAGATGTTTGTTTGTAGATGTGGGACGTGCAGTTAGAGACTGAAATAAAAAGTGATTAGAACATTTTTCATTACATTCATTTTTCATATTTCGGTTGGAATATGAGTTTTGGCATATATTTAAAGAGCCCTGATGTCCCCTTACCACATAAGCCACAGCTACAAGTCTGACTTGTAAAGCTTCATCACTTGTATATAAAGTCTGGCTGTGGGAGAATAATCATTTTAAAATAGATTTATATATTCTCATATTTAAAAATATAAACAACCTCTCTTTGCACTTCTTTAATGTATAAACTCCATTCACAACTTCCAGGTGTCAGTGAAGTTAACACTGCAAAAACTCAACTTCTACAAACGTTGTGCACCAAATATTTCACACTCCACATATTAAAGACTCATTTTCTGCACGTCAGACACCACCAAGCTGTAATTCCGTGCGCACTTCCCTTATATCTATTTTGTTTCCCTCCTATTAGTCAAAACATCAGCATCATATCGGGAGTCACTTGTAATATCCCACAATGATTTGGTGTCTCCTGACACCCCAAAAGCCATATGGGTAGGCTATGCCAAACTGCAGGATATCAGCTGCGTCCTCAGATTGCTTATTCATGTGCTTTATAACGGGAGCAGATGGATATCAATTTGACTCTATCCTCGACACCATCACAGATTGATTTTGTACTTGCTTTTAATTTTGCCATAATTAATTAGATCATTACAACTGTTTTCCATTGATCTTCCCATCTAAACCCAAAATTGAGAGGTGAATTAGATTGTGATCTATGTTTTCAATTATATCCCCAAGCATATAGGTGATGTTAATAGACTATTAAGCTATCAGGTGCAATGGTGATAATAATAATAATGACAATGATGATAATAACAATAACAATGAGCCACATCCAAATATAATGTTCTGATATTAATTTGACGTTGTACTATAACAAAACACTAAGTTTAAATACATGATGTCACTGCACAGTATTGGGGGGGGAAAGCACAGCATAGGTTACTTTTTTTGATCTAAGAATAAAAAAAAAACATGAAATAAAAATCCAGAGAGACTGTACAAGCAAAGAGCTGCAGCCTGCACACAGATTTGTCCCACACAGCGCAACCAACATACCTGCAAACAAACATTGACATTAGTATGAGGCAGAGAGAGAAATCCTTACCTGATCGACCAGCGCTGTGAGGCATGGTTCTCCCTTGTCTAATGGTGCGTCTCCCCGATGCAGCCCAGTAGATCTGTCCGGCCTCCTGCGCTCCCTCCCCGGCTGGGCGTCGTGCTTCTACCCGCTGGTTGTCAGAATCTTTGACCGATCATCCAAAACTAAACGGTTTAGGCGACAACAAAAAGAGGAAGCAACCCTGCTCCAATGAACTAAGAATTGATAAAGGGGGTTAAAAAAAACAGAAATCAAAGAACACATTGCGTTGCAGGTGCTGAATTAAAAGGAACTGTAACTAAAACTTGTCTCGTGTTAAGAAATAATAATAATGAAGGGAGATTTCAGTTTGCAAATTGCTGGAGCTTCAAGTATTTGACTCAGCACGATGAATGTAGATTTTAAAAGCGGCATATTTCGCACTCAGTGGTGTGTGTCAGTCAGTGCTCAACGATAACACTCAGTTTGAAATGATTAAAACGTTGTGATATTATTTATGACAATTTGTAACAGAAATAACACACGCATGGACATTCTCAGACAGACTTCATAGATCCTCATCAACACTAACTTTGTTAAAATCATTTTCATTTAAATTAATCTAATTCAGTCTATAGTATAGTGTGGCAGGTTTGTAACAGCACTGAATGCCACTATACATGTATGAAATTACATCTTGTCACTGTGTGTGTGTGTGTGTGTGTGTGTGTGTGTGTGTGTGTGTGTGTGTGTGTGTGAGAGAGAGAAAAAGAGAGAGAGAGAGAGAGAGAGAGAGAGAGAGAGAGAGAGAGAGAGAGAGAGAGAGAGAGAGAGAGAGAGAGATGAGGTACAAAAGACAAAATAGTGAAAAGCCATAGTGTAGAATTCTTGCACACCTTGTATATAAACATATACGTATACGTGTGTGTATAATACACACCTATATAGCTCCTTATCAATCATGGTTTGGACATGTTGGCTTTTAAACTGTGATCACTAGGAGATTTAGTCCACTCACATATAGATAAACTTCACAAAGGAAACTTTCTCTATGTGTTTAACAGTGTGAGAGAATACAAAAAAAAGTATCAGAGAGAGTATAAAACTTAGTAACTGGAACATTAACAGATGAATAACCAGTAAAAATGCAATATTACAATATCCACAAGAACGACAGAGCGTGGTAAAGCTATAAAACTCAACATTAAAAGATTATAGCTTCTCTATCGGCTATTTAACAAACATTTTGCATTATAAGACTCTTTACAGTGCTTGAAGTTCAGAAATGGTAATAACACTGCCACTGGACCAAGGACCAGTAATGGATATTATGGAAGACTTTATATCTAAAATACTCAGCGAGAAAAGATCGGCTCTTCACTTAAAATGCCATTTAAAGAAGGAGCCTGCTCTCCCACTGGATACTGTCCTATAGTGTCCTATTTAAAACATCACATCACATTATTATCCATATTTCTAATTTTAAATATACAGTGATACATAGAAAATATATAATTACATTGTGACTGAAAACTAATATGTTTGATTAAGTAATAATAATAATAATAATAAAAGAAAAAATGTGGACTTAAACAGAGCTTTAATGTTTAGGAAAATTAACTTGTGTAAAAAACTGTAATTTTTTAACTATAGTTGTGCTTTGGAGAAATGGTATCACATAATAATACAGTATATTTCTTCAAATATAATATAATATAATATAATATAATATTTAGGAGACCAATAACAGTTACAATTGTGTCCTTCTCAGGAAAAAATGGGGACGTTTGCAGACCTTCAGCTCTCACCATGTGTTATGGTAATGTATTCTCAACACTAAGCAAGTGTGCTGCACTATATTTTCCATACTAATCCCTATCCTACAGAAAACAACCTACATTTTAATTCAGGCTAATCTACAAAGAGTCAAACTGATACATACTATTGTGTTGTCTTTGCTGTATTATTGTTTACTGCTGTGAGCACAGAAATTAACAGCGAGAGTTGAGACTGCCCTGGTGATCTGGACATTAATGATCTTAAGTGGTTTTTCCCTCCATCTCTGTGTTGAGGCAACACACTGGAGGTCTGCAGGAACATCGGGATGGGAGGAACCCAAATTGAGGAGCTTAAACGGCCATAAAGCTGTGTGGGCTGCCAGTAATGGAACCTAAGCTCTTCTCAGAGCCACACACCACATTTATGGGTTATGACCGGAGTCTGCAGGAGAGGCAGATTGAAAATTGAGGGAGAGGAGTGATTTTGGTTGGGGCGGTGTTGTTGGGAGGAGGAGGATGTGGAGGGTGGAGGTGGGGGGGGGGGGGTGTCTTATGGCATAGTCCATTAGACTGGTCAATGGTATCTACTCTGTCCAAGATTGCCAGGGGCGCTGAAAGTGAGGGAGTGTGTGCGCAATGGGTTGAAGGGTGGGTGTATGTGTGTGTGTGTGTGTGTGTGTGTGTGTGTGTGTGTGTGTGTGTGGGGTCAGGTTAGTGTTGAGGTATGTATCTTCAAACCCTCTCTTCCTGTCTCCTCTGCACAGACAAAGTTCTCACCTGAATTTCCGCCCTTCACCCTCCAACACCCCCCCACCACGCTGTCACCTCCACCCTCCTCCTCTCCCCTTTTTAAAAATAGTGTCCCACTTGCTCATGGGCTGAACATTAAATAAACCTCCCTCCTTCACCCTTCATGCCCCCACCCCACCCCCCCTTCCTCTTCCTCTTGCTCTCTTGCTGGCACCACCCCCCTCTCCTTGCTCAGAGGAGGCCACTGTAACTCTATGCACCAGCCTGTGCCCATCATTTATTACGCCATGCACCAGCACATACAAAAGCAGATGCACAAATTTAACAAATGTTACGCGCGCTATTTTATTACTATTATATCCTAAATGGTTTAATGCATAGTTTGTCTAACATGTCTTTCCCTCGGAGGGAGAATGGATGGACAAACTAAGACAACAACAGGACAATATGTTTCCTGCCTGGTGTCTGGATGGTTTGTAGGAAATCTGGGCTGAGCGACAGCCAGTATGATCATCATCAACTCTTGCCAGCTTTTCATATTTAAAGCCAGCAAGGGTTTAATTACCAAATGATGACAGTGTCATATGGTACCATGATGGCACAGAATGAGGGTGTGTAATGCGCGAATCTGTGCACGCGCGTGTGTTTATCTCGCTCTCTGTGTGTTGTACACATTTGTTTGCGACGGTGCCAGAGAGCGAACACCTTTGTGTGTTAACATCGTGATAGCAGGTAGCTGAAGGGCCTGAACAGGGAGGCAGACAGCGGACAGGAGTTGTTGTGGGAGGGAAAAAAACACACAGTAAAACATCTGTAATTTGTAATTCCCCAGTATTCAATGGCTGCTCATGGATTAAAGATTAAAAGCTATTGTCTTGACAGATGGAAGAGAGAGGGAGAGAGAGAGGGTAAGGAGAGGGGGACACTCATGCACATCCCATTTCCATTTGTATATGAGCAGCACAGTTTGGCTAATCACAGTGGAAAAATAAGCTGTCTGCTTGCCTCACTCTGGGCAATGCCACCATGAGCTTTAATTCCAGCTGTGGAGACATTAGAGTCACAGGACTCGTTGTGTTGTGATGGGACCGTGTCAGCCTGAAACGAGTGTTTGTTTGTTAATATTCCAGGGGGGATAAAGCGCAGAGACGCACTGTGATCAGCAGATAGGAATGGCATTATAATACACTCAACTCCCACCTTCCCAAACCATCAAGCTGCGATGACATCAAAACTAAACACCACTGTCAGATCTCAAGGCCCTGCAGAGCAGCCAGTGAGGTGACTATCAAACTGTGGGTGGTTGCAATATGAATGTTTTTTTTTTTCTCTGTAATTAACATTTGTCACTGGCTTGTTTGAAATGTAGATAATTGTGCACAGAAAGAGCACAAGACGCTGCATGGATGAGTTGGGATTTCTTGTTTAGTCTGTGTGGTCTGCATTGAGAGGGCAGTGTGTATATGGGCGTGTGTGTGTGTGTGTGTGTGTGTGTGTGTGTGTGTGTGTGTGTGTGTGTGTGTGTGTGTGTGTGTGTGTGTAGGGGTAATGGTCTGGTCAGTGGAGTGAAGCAGACCACCTGAGAGTTGTTTTTGGGCATTAGTGTGTGCTCTCTCTCTCTCTCTCTCTCTCCCTCTGTGTGTGTGTGTGTGTGTGTGTGTGTGTGTGTGTGTGTGTGTGTGTGTGTGTGTGATATATGACACTGGCCATCTGAAGGAGGTGCCTTGCTCTCCCTCTCCAAGCTGCATGAAAGGGAGCTGAGAAGCCTGATGAATTAAAGCCTCTCTTCAATAAAACATCAGAGTCTTTCAGTAACACACGCTTGAGATGCCCCAGTAATTGACTTTTGGACTTTAGGATTTACATGAACCCTCCAAAAGCAGCTTACCTGTGCAGTGATGCCCCTTGAGTCTGCATCCATTCCCTGCTGATGTGGATTTCCATAAACTCATGCAATCTCTCTTTTTTTTCATTTTTGATAAATGCAAAACTATCCACTGTAGATAATTTGAGGGATTTATTGAAGTGTTTGAATTTATTTATCTTGAATAAGAAATCTCACCAAATAAATCTCAATCCATAAATATTTGGCACAGTTATATTATAATGTGGTCGCCCCTTCAGATTTAACTCAATAGCTGTTTCCTTATTTATAGCATTAACATAAGTATTACATAAGCGTATTGCATAATTTACTTGAGAGGATTGTATATTTGCAGTCAACTCAGGTGGTCTCTGTGTTAACGTTTGACATCATTCAAAGGTGGAAAACTGATCATGTTGGACATAAAATCTCTAATTTAATACCACGTATTTCATGAAAACATCTTGTTGTGCCATAAAATAAGACACACACACTATTGGTGAACAAATACACTATATTGGATGTCAAAAACACACATGTGTGACTATCTGTCAGACCAAACATTATTCATTGCCGTCGCTCAAAGAGGCCCAAGAGGCTTTGGTACCTTTTTGTTCTCTCACAGCCAGAACCTAGAAGCTATTAAGGAGGGCAGGACTAGTGCGATGTACAATTTATTGGTCAATTCTTCACAAGTGTCAGGTAACATTTGCTCCTTCTGTCTTTCATAATGGAGGAAATGTGAGGTTGGATGTCATTGGATTAGAAATCGAATATTACGGATAGAAGTTAAAATTTTGATATCTGCGACTCAGATTGGTGGTGCTGGACAAAGTTATGAATTTCCTTTTCATCTCTCGCAGCACATAATAAACTCTTTAACAAGATGGGGAAAGTAAGAGTGAAGGAAGATCTATGGGAGGGGCAGAGTAGCTTGGCAGATTTAATTAATTACTGCATATTAAAATGTTTGTTTACAGAAGTGAGCAGCTACAAGAGGTCCGATGTTAATTAATTTAAGGCGTACTTCCCCCCAGCCTCAGTGATGTGTCACAAGCTGCAAGAGCTACTCCCTTTGGCAGGGACTGTGCGTCTCATTGGATATCCATCAATTGCTGTGAGGTGTGTAAGAAACAAAGATGCACGGCGCACAAATTAGGCCCAATGTTAACATGATTGCATATTAAGATTTCTAATTAGCAGGCAGAAGGGAAAGGTGAAGTAGCTGAGGAGTGTGTGGTGCATCGGTGTCCATTCAAGGAACAGAGCAGATGAAGCATGAATGTTGAATGTGGAGCGTCTATTTTCTGTTCCAGCGCTGAAATCAATGAATGTTAAGTTTAGTTTTCCATGCTAAACAGCCCAGACGCTTGTGTTCAAAGTGTTTGTTGACAGATGCAGCGACAGGACAGACTGCTTGACACATGTGCTGCTTCTGTCTGGTCTCTAGAGGTTCCTCTCCGGACAATGATGTATCTAACTTCCCTTTGAGGTCAGCTGGACTGAGTCCAGAACATCACCTGCAATCAATAGTGTGGGTAAAGCAGGCCCAGCTGAAGGCGTACGAGGGCAAAGACTCCACTCAGAAGCCCACTGTGGGGAAAAAAGGCCTGCATGGCCCATTGCCTTGCTAAAACCAAACCAGGGCCAGGTTGGACACTTGACACACCGGTGTCTTTAGGAGACGGGTGCAGAGATGGCGCAAATAGAGAGACACAAAGAGCGAGAGGCGAGACACATCGAAGGTAAAACCAAAACACACCTCACACAGTCAAACACTGCTTCTTATAACGTCAGTATCTGGTATCAGTGAGGGTCTATCACGTCAAGCACACTATGAGAGAGAGAGGCACACACAGACCCAGAGAGAGAGGGTGTTCATTGAGGTGAGGAATGGCAGTATTTGTGTGGATGCATGTAATTATTTCACTTCTTAGAGTCATTATTGGCCCTGCTTGCTGCACTGTCAGCAGCTAAGAACCTAACATCTACATGCCGAGCACCAGCGTAATGTTCCACTGAGGCAATCTAACATGTGTTTCCTACAAATTGCTCTCTTACCTCTGATCATCATTATCAGACCACGGCTCCGAGTGAGGGCAGCCACCTCCTCTATCTTGGATAAACATGCAACAAGACAGAATGTGGATTAGTAAAAACACAGTCGGACATTATTACAATTTACATGATGAGGAATCAAAGTAAAACCAAATAAGCAAATGTCAACTCTGTTTTCTTTGAAAACCTCAACATCGTTGTTCATTTTGTTCATTTTGTTCATTTTCTAATTTTGCATTTACAGTAAGCCTTTATTTTGGTAATGCAGTCGAGAGATGTCTCCCACCCTGGTCTATTTCATTGTCCATACAGAAAATACCAAATGCAAAGACCTTTTATTTTATGAATCCTGCCAGGGTTTTCTGTCACTGTTAATGTTCTCCCCCTATAAACACGCACACACACATTCTTCTTCAGAGAATGTGACACAGAAAAACTAACCCATTAATCCAACATACACTTGTGTTGCCTCAGCCCAAACAGCCATGGTGTTGGTGTTCTTATTCTTAACTCTCAGCTGCCGACAGAGCTGCGGCTGCTTCCTCAATCAAGACCTTTACAGTGGCACAGTGCAGACTCCACCGCTGCACACACTGCTGCCTGGGACACACAGGCTCGGGAAAGAGGCAGATGCTCAGCTGTGTATGGAATCTAAGTGTGTGTGTGTGTGTATGCGTGTGTGTTTGTGTGTGCGAACTCCTACTGTAAGTGGGATTTGAAGAATTGGCACAGTCATCTGAGCAGTGCTCCGCATCTCTCACAAACAAATGAAGGCCAGGAGCCTCAAAGTGAGATTGATATCTCTTTCTGAACTTCACGGCGAATATTCTGAATATGGAGAGGGGTTCCTCACTCCCAGGGGAACCGAAGGGCGCCTCCTCTCTTCTATTTGCCCCCCCCCCCCCCCCCCCATCTCCACACCAACAACAACAAGAAAGGATAAAAAAAAATGGCTCGGTTACATCTTTTGTGTTCATCAGTATTCACTCATTCATCGTGTGTCCTGGCAGCTGAAATGTCGACAAGCACGCTACGATAGATGGGCCAGAAATCCACTTTGTTCGCAGCGTGGCGGATGTCTAAAATTGAGTTTGGAATTAAAATAGAACAATCCCCAATTTTTCTGGACCAGAGGCAGAGCCATACATTTCACTTAGCGACTGAAAACTTTTCAATTTGTGCGAGGGGGTCTTCAACAGAACCCAGCCATTAAATAGGTCAAGGATGGATATACCCGGCGACATCGCTCTCCGAGTCAAACAAAGAAAGTTGGGGGCACGTTTGCGAGACATCATTTGTTTCACACAAAAGGGAAACGCTTGCAACTTGGGGATTATACACCTAAGCAAATAATGCAATGAATAGATGTATGAGTCGGGGGTCTTCTGAAGCAACAATAAACACTGAGCAGGAGAAGCAGCTAGCTCCTTTCAAAAGCTGTCGAGGTTTAGATGACTTGAGATGGAAAATCCAAATGCCATCACGCATATTTCCAGTAGAATGTGTAGTCGCGAGAAACAGATCCTTGGGTGGGATTCATCGCAGCTAAATGTAACGATTATCACAGCAGGGTGACTGTGACAGAGCTGGCCCCCGATCTGACTCACTGACCTGGTCCTGCATGGGTCACAAACTAAGCAAAAGTTTATGACACCAAAGCGGCGGATCTCTGAACATGTCTCTGTTAAAATCTGTCTCCTGGAAATATCTGAAAGGATCAATACAACATGGTGATACGTTTTTAATCATGTGCAATTGATACTGATTTGACTGTCATTTTCATGGTGGATGCACAGAGCTGCTCAAAGCACATGTCCACTCATGGGGTCAGTGATTTCTACTGTTTCAATATTAATTAATCTCAAGTTGTTTTTGCCTGCTGTCATGATTTTATTAACTATTATCAAAAAGTAAAGGTAAAGTGTGACAAATTATTTTAGATAGCAATATAACACAAATATGTATATCTTATACTTACTTGATTTGGAGCCCTACGACTATTATATTTACATGTGTAGACATGTAAAGATTCATGCACATTTCCATCATGGAGGACATGAACAACTGAAGCTCACCTCTTTTTGCCTCTTTTAAATCGCATCCTTCCAAAACAACTTCGTAATGATCTCCCTCTGAAAGGTAAATCAATTATATAACAACGACAAAAGAACCATTTTGTCATAAAATGGTAATTAGTGTGGGTCCTGACCTCCCTCTTGGCACCCCGACTCCCCCAGCTGAGGACCGGGGCAGGTCCACAGTCCACACTTAACGACAGGCAGGCGTAACACACTGGCTGAGCATTGTGGGGCCTTTGTCTTCATTCAGGGAAAGATGAAGTTCTCGCCGCCACGTTTATCAATCATGGAGGGGCTCCAGCTGTTCCACAGGCTTCGGCCTGGCTTCAACAGCCGGCCTTACAAATTGTCTGTGAATAGCAAGGAAAATGGACCCCCACTGAACACACACACACACACACAACCCACCATACGCACACAAACAACATTAGCATCAACATACAACTGTCGCCACATACTAATGCACAGGCCAGCATCACATGTACACAATCACTCCACTGCCTTCTGTTTAGCACACAAAGACACACACATACATGGGAACGGGATCACACCATCACAGACACACACAAAAGCCTTCATCACACATGCACATGCACTCAAATACATAATACCTATTGTTCACGCCCAGTGACAAATGTTTCTCTGCAGCCTTTCCACAGACACGACCAACCCTGCCGTCTGCTCGCTGCAATTACAAGATGGATTAACAGCTCTTTCTAACACTGTCATCATCACCTTGCATGCCTTGGAGGAATCGGAGGAAGCTACATTCCTGAGAATTACACCCAATTACAGCTTAATGAATGAAGGAGACACATATACAACTGAACAAACCAGGCATATTGAAGCTGCTCTGAATTAACTCAGTGTAGAATTCGAGGCTGTTATTTTGTCTATAGATCTTACGTTATCGATGGCTCAGCATGTCAGAGATCAAGTGGCCCACAGAGTCAAATCCTGCAAGTAAAGAATTATTATTTTATGTTTGCATGAATGATCTGCAGGCTTTCACTGAAATGAAAAGTTACATGTGTCAAATATATAGATAGATGAACACAGGAATTAACTGTTCTCCAAGGTCAGATGGTGATTGCATTGTTACTCTCACATGCCACTAAGATCTGCGCTCTCACTTTTTCATCATATTCTGCACATCAACAAAACAGCACCAGGATGAAATGAAGGGGGCAAATAGAGAGAGAGAGAGCGAGAGAGAGAGAGAAAGAGAGAAAAGAAGAAGAACGAGAAAGGGATACAAATTGATCGTTTGGTGGCTAGATCAGTCATAGTCATCCTGGGCGGATGGATGAATGTCTTTGATGGCCACTGCAGGTTCAGGCAGGGAGACTGTCTGAAAACAAGAAAAATTGGCTTGGGCCCTCGGGAGGGGAATCAATGTGTGAGGGGCATGTAAGTGCTGTACTGTTGATTTGTGCAGGGCTATGGGGGTTGTCCAAAGTTTGAGAGGTCTTGAATGTGACAGCTAAATTCTCTTTCGAGATGTCCATGTTTTGTTTGCTTCTTTGAAAAGACAAAAAAAAAAAAAAAAACTTTGCGCAGAGGTTTTTTTTAACTTATTCAAGTCCATGGTCAAATTTTTGATGCACACATTTTTTATAACTGCATGTAAACATTACTGTTAGCCAGACTAAATGACAAACATCTTTGACCTTTATTAAGATTTGTTTTCATAAAGTGACAACTGAAAAATGCTTCTTCAAAATAAGCTCTCTCTTCAGTGCCACGAACCTTCATTTAGCAGGGCCTGCTAGTATCCAGCGTCAACACTTTTTGAAGAGTTTGGAATTCAGTTAAATAAACATAATGATTTTTCAACTCACATTCGACCAGTTATTGCATTTTAAATATATGATTACTATTATTAAACTTGGGTTGGACACTTTTGGAAAAAAAAAAAGTGTATGTTTCATCATCATCAACAACCTTTATTTAACCAGGCAAAATTGCTAAGAAAACATTCTTATTTAGGCAATGGCCTGGTTTGCCTAAGTCTGTAAACCAAGTTATTTATCTGGAACAATTCCAGCAGTTATTTTTGTACAGCACACAGAGATAACACAGAGACATAATGCCAGGGAGCCAGAGTTGCACAAATATAATCAGTTCTCAGAAACTTTAGGATCTATGGTGCCATTTTCCCCCCCTATACAGTAACACTGTTTATGTTTTTTATTCACATCTGCATTTCTAATGTCTGTTTAATATATCTATGGGCTATTTAAGTATAACAGACAATGGAGTTCACAGTAACTTTTCCTCCTCTGACACCTGCTGTCCAGCAGGCCGGAGGAGGTCAGCAGCTGGCCCAGGCACCATATTTCTTTTTTCTTTTTTTTTTTCTGTTATGGAAAATCTTGCAGCTCCAAATGATGTCCCTTCATCTCCTTTGGGTTGGAGTGCTGCAGCAGCTTTTAATCTTTGACCAGAGGTAGTGGGCGAGGAGGTGGTGAGGCAGGTGGTTAGATGCTTCAGGGAGTTTTGCACTAAGAGTGAGAGAGCCAAAATACAATCTATCTATATCTATCTGTGGGAAGCGCTCTTCCAGCTGTACTCTGTTATGCTCTCAGGCCGCTGTACTCACAGGGTTTCTCACACTAATGGCAGCCACCATCTCATTCACGATGGCAGTAATAGAGTTTTATTAACTGATTAGTCCCTATTTTCGGGGTGGAAACAAGAATCAAAATCTCATGCCACTTAATGGGGCCATTGTGACTTGAATAGTTATATCTGTCGGATTATGATTTTTCTGCCACACAGTGTCTTTGAACGATGATGCAACCAAGTCGACTGTGCTCTGGTAATGAGTCATATGACAACTCCTGGGGTTTCTCCTAACTATCCAGGCAAATGTCAGCAGTCTACCCCCCATTCCCTTTGATGACCTATTAAATATTATGAGGACCCCCTCCTGTGTGCACTGTAGTCCCAGTCATATCAAGATGGTGTTTAATGCCCATGAGACAAACAACAGACAGATTAAAGCTATTATACCCTGCTGCACTCCCACATTCACCCTCTACAAAGTGGAGTTGTGATGAGTTGTTTAATAGTTTTGCGGCTTAAAACCAGTAAAACACAATGTTGGGTTATAAACGACATGTGAGAATTTATAGTACAGTGATCTTTCAAAACAAAGCAGACTTACTGCCTTAGACACGGAGGACTCACCTCCCTCTGATCCAGCAGTTGTTATTAATAAAGCTACTGAAACCTAATCAACTTCAAATACTGCTTGTCAGTGAGACAATATATTAAGACAAATGATGATTTTATCCTCAGCCAAATGACAGACTTCACATTTTTTCAAACATGGTCATTTTCTGGCTTGTGAGTCAAGTATAAGGAGCTAATTATATGACGATCTGAGCAAAAATAACTTCTCATTTTCAAGAATAATGGGAGAAATGTTATAGATTAATGGCACTATTTATCTTTTTTAAATTTCTGTCTTTCTCTAGTGATGGCAGCACTCCCCAAGGAAAATATTCATAAAATGAAATTGAAGTCATAACTTAATAGGTTATTAAAATTTTTGAATGCATATCACTTCTCCTTTTGCGGCGCTGTAAATTTAAATTGAAGTTTGTGGTGTTCGGAGACACCAGCAGGAGTTTTTTTTTTTTTTTATGGTGGCACAAGAGAGGGAGGACATGCATCTCTGTCAGTGGGGTATTTGCTATTCTAATTTTATGGCAGGCCAGATTATCAGGCAGGAATGTCAGTGTGTGCGCAGGCAGACTGCTGACAACACCTCAGCCCTCAGCCATGTGTTTCCATTAGAGAGAGCCAGCGTCCAGGGGTTTGTTCCCTCTATTATTTTCTATTTCTGTCTTTTATCTTGATTTAAACTGAGACTTTATGCATATTCCCCTCCTGTCATTTCTCACCCTTTCCCGCGTCCTCCGCTCACTTAGATTCCTGTTCTCTTTCTTCACTCCTTCCCTCCCTCTAGATCTGCTATTTTCTGTGTTCTCACCCCCCTCTCTGTCTACCACTGCTCCTCAAGGGGGGGGGCAGGGGTCTCAGAAGAGACTGAGGAGACAGAGAGAGACGCTATGCAAATCTCGCGGGGATGGGTTTTTATTGCAAGTGAAGGTGAGACACCTATCTTTAGCCTACTATCTATGTATGGACACTGTGGCAAAGAGAAGGTAAGATGTATGGAGGTGATTGAAAGCGGGAGCAGGGAGTGATGGAGGCAGAGGGGTCCATCATCTCAGGTGGATGGGTGGGAGGGGAGTTTTCCTCAAGGTCAGGGGGCAAATTTATTTATTTCCCTGGAAGTTACAATGAAATTTTACTGAGTACTTTGCTCTGATGATGAGAGAGATCAGTAGCTATAAATTTGTCTTGCCATTTGGTTGCCAGTGATGAACCATTTATTATGCTGCCTTCAAGGACACAGCATGGTATTTGTATGATAGTGCTATTCTATGTAATGATATCCATTTCATTGTGCCATATAACACAAATGAGAAAATTAAGAATAAAACTGCTGGGTGCAGAGCAGGTCTAGCTTTATTCATAGCTATCTAATGGGATATGTACAGTAAATGTCACATGATATTTGTGATGCCCTTGTCCTGGTTTTACAGTAGCGGTTAAATGTTGATGTTGTCTTGTCTTCAAAAAAAAAAAAGTACCAAGGGCTTTTGGAAATCGCAGCACTGCTGAAAAGCCTGAGTTTTGTTAAATATATATATTTTTTCTCAGCCATAAAAATACAGCACTCATTTGAATTTGCTCTCTTGCTAAATTAAATATTGAAACTTTACTACTCAAACAACGAATTGAGCCCATGTTTGGTTTCTCACATTCATCATCCACAAAGAATGGGGCTCTTGACTGCACACTTTACCCTTTTTGTGCAGCCTCTCAACACACAACAGACACCTCCAGGGTCCCTCAGAGGGCACGATGAACTAATGCTCTTTATTGATTGGCCATTTAAAAGCCTCTTGTAGCCTTGGGAGTATGTTAATGCCATGAGGCCCTTTCCCCCCGCTGCCCCGCGGTCCCCAGGGCCCTTGTGTGTATTCCTCAGTGGGCTATCATAGGGAGTTCATTAATGGTCACTTACTAATATCTGATGAGGCTCATTGTGTTACGTTGCGGCCGTAACTGGGCATCTGTCTCTCCTACTTTGCAAACATCACAACAACACAGGGGCTTTTAATGCAGGGGGATCACTCAGAGAAATCCCATGCTGAAAGGAACATTAGAGATAAGGAACAACATCCCATTATTTAACTGTGTCTGGCTTTATGTGGATTTAATATTGTTTGATTTGATTTGATGTTTGTGTATTCTGTTTTTGCACAGAGCCCCACTATGAAACCTCTGGGGATTTTTCCTCAGTAATTTTCGATTTCTGTTTAGTGATTTCTGCATGGTGAAAACCTTAAAGTATAACATATTGGAGCTGACCTGTTTATGCAAGGAGACTTGATAGGCTGTCAGGCCCCAAGTGGGAAGAGCCCCCCTGAATGAGACGAGGCTTCTTTTGACTGCTGGGCTGATATTTGTGGATAATAAAAGGAATAAATCAGACAACGGGGCTGAATATTTCATTTGTTATCCATATTCCTTGTGGGAAAATGATACAGAAATGTAAAAACAGCAATTTCCCACCAGGCCCTGCTGGGATTGTGCCAGAGCAGAAGGACTGTTTTCATGTCTGAAGATAAAGTGCATCTTTACCAGCCAATTCTCTCTGGTATAAATCTAACAGGCAGCTTATACATTACCTGTTCCAATGCAACATACTTCTGCATAAATATGTTTTATTATTTTCAGTTTTTTCCCCTCCTCTCACTTCCTGTCTGTCAACATTTCTCTCTCTTTCTCTCTATAACTGTCCCCTCCTCTCTCTCTCTCTTTTTTTTCTGTCCTACTTCTACTCTCCAGAGGACAACATTCAATCTGTGGGACGTCGGGGTCAGCGGGATAACTTGTGATGACATTATAATGACCTTCACTTTCCGCCCCTTCTGGTGATAGATCCCATGAGTTATCTCTCCTTCTGCTGAGAGGTGAAGATTATCTGAATGAAATGGGCCTGTGAAGTGATAACCACTGTGCATTGTAGCCACTCGGCTGCTTTACAAATGGAGGAAAATAAACACAGCGAGGTAGAGAAGGGGTACTGTGCTCAAACTGGCTTTGGTCCCAAACTTAGGAATGCAGTTTTGAATGCTCCCCAAAGCTGATAAGAACCTGCTGGGAGAAACCACATTAAAGAAAAAGTTAAACTGAAGGGAGTCATTTCAAAGAGTATGACTTATCAACATAATTTAATGTGCAATGAAATTTTGTCCATTTGAGTCACCAGTGGGCCGTTTGCCAATTTCACTCTTCAAATAATCATTTAATCTTTTGGGAAAGTCATTATCTGTTCAAAGACATGTTTTCTCTCATTTCCCTCATAAAACTGTGAATTTCTGATGTCATGTGTGTAAGTTTAAAAAAAAAACGCACGAGCATGATGAATGTAAGGCAGAGTGCAAGCAGTAACAATCTCTATTGTAAACTATTTTTGCAGGCCTCCGATGCCAAGAGAAAGGGCCTGTTTGGTGGGCTTTTTATGCCAAGTCAGCACTCTGTCTCACAGTGCCCCATCCCATCTGTCAGTGGACCCTTTAGTGCCGCCGAGCTCGGGGGTGGCAGGAGCTGAAAGCAGGGCAATTGGGATCAGTCTGTGTCCCACTGCCATTATCAGTTTTGCCCTGACAACACATCTACTTTTCACTTTCACCCCAGATAAAGGGGAGGTGGAGGGGGGGCTTCACAGAGGTAGTGGCAAGAGCAGGAGATGATGGACATGAAAATGAGCTTCTTTCCCCCTCCCTTCACTGAGTGGATGGAAGAAAATGTGGTGTCATATCTTGTCACAGTCTGGCTCATAGCCAAGTGGAGATTGATGCTGAAGTAGGTCCAGCCACCTCTCTGCTTCAGATTTCATCGTTAAACAAGATGGACAGACGGGAAAGTGCTGCTCATTACTCAGAACTCTAATTACCATCGGCTCTAGGTCATCAAAATATCTGAGTAACTTAGTAAAAACTACAAAACTCAACTTGGTCAGTTTGGTCAACTTTGACGTTTTGTTCAGCTCCCTGAATACATTTTAA
Organism: Trachurus trachurus; assembly: GCF_905171665.1. Classification (NCBI taxonomy): domain Eukaryota; kingdom Metazoa; phylum Chordata; class Actinopteri; order Carangiformes; family Carangidae; genus Trachurus; species Trachurus trachurus. Next base: position 15,744,436 of record NC_139906.1, read on the forward strand.
ACGGGATGACAACCACATCAGGATGACACTACGATAAAGACCTTACTTATTAGTTACAATAACAGTTTGTGTCTTTTGTTACATTGCAGGTGGGAAAACAGACTTTAAATATGTGTGTTGTTAAATAAACCAGGTTGACTATAAAGCATTTAAGTTAACCTGCATCAAATTTATAATAATTTATAACCAGTGCAAAACACAGACACATCTTTCTTGTGTTATGACTGTTATATCTGCCTCCTAGTATCTTGCAATACTTAAATATCTAAAATGAATACTTTATCACTTCAGTATTTGGGCCCAGAGAAAAAAGAGATTTAGATGTGTGCATCATCATCACCTCCTATCCAAATTAAGTTTTGAAAGTATCAAATACATTTCTCTGTTCCCCATAAAGACCAAATCTAATGGTGTTTTTTATATAGTTTATAAGAAGACCTTTTATTGGGACAGCTACATTTAATTTTAAATGTGAGTAAAACTAGACATGTAAATTAAATGAAAAAGTATTAATTAAAGAAAGTAACATGAATTAGTTATAATCATGCTAAAGTTGAGCCGCTCCTCACCACACCACAGGTGAAGCTCTTACACAGCGACTCTGCTGAATGATTTGGATCTACACTGGGCAGCGGTGTGGGCGAGGGGCCGCTCTTCTGATCATTGATGACCGCCAGCCAGCGCGGCCCTCTGGTGATATGTGGGCCCTCCGAGCTCTGGTAGCCCCACCACACCACACCCTGGGGTGCAACAAATATCAGCATTGTAATTTCACGCCTGTGATTATTATCGCGAGCTGTATCTCTGACTGGGAATCCTCCACCCATCCTCTTTAGTCCTCCCAGCTGAGATACTGCTTAACAGCCTCTCCCCTGGACCTGTGCACTCAGACACACACACCCAGTCTCTCTCTCTCACACACACACATACACATAAACTAATGTCTGTACACACACACACACACGCACACACACACACACACAATATTTTAATGTCTGCCCTCCATGGGCCCGTTTTAGGCTTTCTCATTTCTTCTTCTCCCATCTTCTGTTAATTCACCACCATCTGCCTCAGCATCTGTTTGAAGAGCCAGAAAAAAGTGTCTGTCATGGCAGAGAAACTCTCTGCTTTTTCTCTCTCTTGTTTTTTTTGGGTTTTTTTTTCAGTTTTTCCCCCTCTACTTTTCTCAGTTCCTCACCCTCTTGCCCATTTAAATGCCAGTGGCAGCATCCTCTTCAGTCTTTGTCTGGCCTCCCGCTCCACCCCCTCTTGTAACTGGCCCTGATTTAGCATAATCTCCAAAAACCTTGGTCCCTCCCCCTCAGCCTTCTCCACACACACACACACACACACACACACACACACACACACACACACACACACACACACACACACACACACACACACACACACACACACACACACACACACACACACACACACACACACACACACACACACACACACACACACACACACACACACACACACACACACACACACACACACACACACACACACAAATATTTTCCTATCCATCTCATCAGCCACGGATAAAAAACAAACAAAAAGATGATCCACATCATCTTCATCCCTAATGATTAATTTCTTTTTTCCTTAATACTCAAAAAAAAAAAACATGAACTCATTCACTTGTGAAAAAAAGGAATAAACAGCAAATATTACTGAAGTTGACAGATACCACGGCAACAATTTTCACAGGATAACAGCGAGTAGGTGAGTTTCATGAGGAGGATTAAAGGGAAAGACGCTACCTGCTCCTCACCGTCAACCCCACACCGTTAATCCATCCACCCCTGCACTATATTTAACTGCTTCCACAACCTTTTTCCTCACTGTTTTTTTCCCTCTCCACCTCCTGCCTGCTCTCCTATCTTCCTTCTCTCCTTTGAGGTTTAAAGCAACAATGGGACTGTCCACCGCACAGCCGGCCTGAGCCACAGGATCCATCCCTGCCAGAAGAGATTACAAGCATTCCTAAGCCTGGACCAGAGTTGTTGTGGAGACGTGCGATGCTGGGAGCTTTCTAGGGACAGTTTTTCTTTTTTTTTTTTTTTCTTTTTTGTTTTGAACATGTCCGTCTTTTAACAGTAACTTTCAGTGGTTTCAATTGTGGCAGGGGCATGACATTTACAAACTGACAGTCATGTGTGTTGAAGAAGAAGAAGGAGAAGAAGCCTCAAAAATCATATTACCACGAAAAAAAAACTGGTGCAAGAAACGAGCCTCCTTGTAGTTTGGTAATAAATGAAGGTAAGGTAATTATGTAGATAGCTGCATGTAAAGTGACCTGTAATTTGACAACAACAGTTTGACATTATTTGTATCTAAAACGCACATTCTTATCTCATCTGTTTCCATCTTTCTGTTTTTCACTGTTACATCTCGGGAATGACATGCATCCTCTCATGATCTCGGGCCCTCTGGGACCTACAGTGTTTATTTAGCAGCTCTTACAGACGGCAGTAAAAGAAAAAACCCACTTACACTTGAGGCCTTGCCACAGGCGAGAGGTATTAGAGTCATCTAATTAAATACAGGGCTGGACGTCCTCTGTGCCCTGCCTCGCCTCAGGCTAACATGGATTGGGCAGCTTTGTGCAATATGCTAAAACATATGGGGCGATACTCGGGACTCTGAATAGACATGTGATCTTTGACACTGCAGCCACTAAGATAATTGTAATTATAATACAGTTTCTTCCTCATCCTCATATTATATTATTCTGGCTGTGGGCAATGATGTCTGCCTGCTCCCTCCCTCCCTCCCTCCTCCTCTCTTTGTGTCATTTCCACATTCTCTGTGGGGAGCTGTTGTCTGATAAGTTGTCACATTAAGTGCTAACTTTTGGGTGATCGCTGGGCTTTTCTTTCTATCTCTTTATGGCCGAACCCTCTAATAGCTGTCCTGCGGCAGCGCCCGAGGCAATCATGTTACAAATAAACAGGCTGACACAGTCATTTACTCAAATCGTCCCTGCACTATTCACAACCCTCCGCTGGTGATGATCCTTCGAACAACAATTATTTCAAATGTCAAAGATCCAAGCCTCCGGGGCGTAGACAAATGAACATTAAAAATCTATTACCAAACACTTTAAAAATATACATGTAGGTTTTCCTTATTTTTCTGATAGTAGATCACACTACTCAGAGAGCCTGGATAGCTAAAAAACATCACACTTTAATGTTTAATGAAGATCAATTTTGGCCTTTTTTTTTTAAACGATGGAATGAGGCCATAAGTGCTGCAGAACGCTCCGAGGTGGTGGTGTTTGCCTACAGAGGTTTGTGTTTGTGTTTCATCTCCTTGTTTCCTTTTGTTTCACGTGACTCCATCCGGAGGGGTGGCCTCTGATTTGCTGTCATGCTAGCTGTTCTACATGACCTCTCATAACCTCATCTCATCTCTCCGAGGACTCCCGGGAACCTTCGGCCGACCCTGCGGATGAGATGAAGATATTTCCACCTCAGCCAAGTGAAACCTCTGGGCAATAATGGTTTTTGAGTAATCACAATAGTCAAGAGTTTGACCTGTGTGATTCTTTGATGCTCACATTAAAAAAGAAAAAAGAAAAAAAAAGGCGAACGATGAGAGAAATGAAGAAAGTACTGAATGAAGAGAGGAGGAAATATGATTAAAGTTGTCTGCCTCTGGCTGCAGAGTTACTTGGTTCAACTACTTCCTGTTTTGCCTTCTTGTAAGTGAATTGTCCAGTTAAGATGTATAAGCCTAATAAAAAAGTATTGCTTGCAGTATCAATCTATTCCATGTGATTGCCCCTCATGATGGGCACAAAATCCATCCAGTGATAATGGCATCCATCTCCGCCTTTATATTGCATGTATTTGTTACCTTTGGCCCAGTAGCAATAAATCCAATCTAGTCTCCTGGACGTGGACCGCTGACCACTGCGAACTGGTCAAGGAGAGTGGCTACAGTTCATTTCACATTACGCCTGTCATGATTACAGAGAGATTACCCCCCCTCTACACACACACACCAATCCCATCAACATATTTTCACTGTGTGTTTTGTAGTTTTAGGAGAATCCACTCAGATAATTGTTATTGCGATGTGATTTTTTTTAAACTATACTGGCTGTGAGCTCAGTGTTATTTACTTATTATTAACTCCAGATTTAACCATGACATGAATCACTATTTTATGTCATCCCCAGGACAAAACAGCTTTGTGTGGATTTATATTTGTTTGGCATTACTTAGACTGTGCCAGCTGTGAATTAACATATTTGTCTCTATTTTATTTGGTGTACTGTAACAGCTGTATTCCACCTTGGCTACACAGTGGGTTTCTTTTTCTAGCCTTCTGCTCAGAGCCTAATCTACAGCAACAATTACATGTAGGCCACATTTTATCATATTTTACTGTCAAATAAAGCTACATGTTTTTAGCTCTAATTATTCTAACTGTGTTAAAGTTATGGTAATCACCTCTCAGGCCCACAAATCCATGAATTCAACAGATCATATACACGTACTGTATGTACAAATATGTCTGTGCACGCTTTGATAAAACGTGTTGTGATGTCTCTCTGTTTCATTAGAGTTTGCTTTATCTTTATGTGTATAAGATGCGATTTTAGCTCTGCACAGAGTGTGATGCTCTCTATGGGTCTAAACTTAAGCACTCAGGACTCTCATCAGCGGTGATTTCAACCTATCACGACCGTCCCCAGGGGAGCTCTAAGTGGAGCAGATGGTAGACAAATAGCGTGAAAGAGGGAGAAAAATTAAAGAGTTTTACAGGATTTTCATCAATTACCTGAGCTAATGCATCAATATAGAGTAAAAAAATGCTATTTGCAATGTTTTTGACAGCACCATCAATATATTAATAACAGCAATGTAAGACATCAATCTTCATTTCCAACTTCAAAGGATGTTGCTTGATGCCACCATACCTGACAAGTAAAAAGTTGAATTCTCCCACTCTGCATTTTCATGTATCATGCAACCACTTCTGTCACAGCCCTCATGTTGGGCCCCCAGTATGTTCCATAATAGCAGGCAATGAGCGAGTCATTGTCCTGCATTAGCATGTTACGGTACAGGGAGTTAAAGAGACCAATTTCATCTCTGCCCCACATCCCCCTGATGGGATTGGCTTTGATGGGTCTGTGTGTTAGAGGGCTGGTTTCTGGCTTCATAAAGGATGATATGAGTGTGTCATGGCTTCATAAAACAGTAAGACATGCTTTTTGGAGCCTGGAAGGATTGCTAAACTCAAACCTATTACAGAGCAGTCCTTCTGTTTTAGCCTTTAAATATTGTGAATGAAGACTGAAACATTTTAGGCTGAGAAAGGCGCACCCATCCCTTTCATCCTAGTTCAAAGCCTAATGTGTATAAGGCTTGATTCACATGATGGAAACATTCAGCTGCTGAAATTATATAACTCACACCAGAATGGTTGGATTGAAAAAATAAAAATCATTACTTAGTGGGGCATCATGTAGATAACAATAAATGAAGTAATTAACTAATGGTGACTATGTCCCCAGAAGAGATTTATTTTAAAGTGACAAACTCAAAATAGAGAAAATAGATAAAAAGCATTCTTTATCACTGTTAGTATAAGAGCTCAATTTTAGACCAATGTATTCATGTCAATATCAAGTTTCATTCTTTTTATATGTTTTGATTGTATTTTTTTTTTTTTTTTTTACATAAAAAGTAAAATGAAGCTGCTACTTATAGTTCAATAATCTAATAAAATCACTGCTGCAAATAAGAGAGCTCACGATGAAGGTGAAGAGGAGTCATCACACAAATGAGTAAAACAGCCATACTTCAAAATCCCAAAAGTTATTTTTTCAGGTCTTCACTTCCAACTGTTCAGTTCCTTCTGAGTCCTAATTAATATGTTAAGACTTCTGTAATTAAAATGCTCCTGGTGTAAATGCAATATTCAACAGTTCTCCTGACAGTGATATATTCTACATGGATTATCCTCAGTGATTTTGTCTTGCTAATTAATCAACATTATTCATGATGATAAAAGAGGGGAAAAAACTCACACTGATGAACAGACTGCCTCAGCAATCATGATGTACTCAAGTAAACTTCTGAAATATTTATTATTCGATGTGAGTGCTCCAATGTGATGGGGCCACCAGCTGAAGTCTATGGCTGAGACCAAGATGCCCCTGTGGTTTCATTTTAAGCATTTAACTGTTACACCAAGCATTTAGCATTAAATTGAGTTTTCACATTTCTCATGGAGCATCTCTGAATGACTGAATGTTTAATTAATACATACAATGAAAATAATGTAAACATTTTATCGATAAGTACAATTAATATATATAATGAATGTAATAAATTGCATTGCAACTCTTTTACAATGTCATTCATCCACATTCCGTCATAAATAACTCATCTGGTCTGTTATTGTTGTTAATAAGCACAATAATTCGTATTTCAAAATATCATTATATCTGCTTACAACTACATTTAGTGTGTTGTAAACCAATAATCCATTGCTTACTGTTCATAAATGAGAATAGCAATACAGGACCACACAGTGAGTTAATGGTTGAATTAGAAAAACCTTGGGTCAGTTGTTTCTCAAACCCCAAAATTATTCTCATGAAGGCTCATGATCTTTAATTATTCCAGCAACAACGAGGTCTAATCTACAATTTTAAGTTGTTCTCCCTGAAATAAAGAAATATGCACACCCACTTCCCAAGGCTTCCAGGCTTAGCCCTGCCCATTGTGTTGTTTCTGCAGTTTGTCTCTATTCATTTGCATTTTTATGCAAGGTTAGTAGTGAGGGACTTCTATTACTGCCATGAATACATTAAGAAAACCATTAATCACGTTCGGAGTGAATCAGCGACACACCTGTCCTGCTCGCTTTTTGGAAGGGAGGGGGCTTGTACTTATAACTCACAGTAGGCAGGACAGGGACATGAACTTGAGGCAGATATATCCAGACCTGCCCCATCCAAAAAGATAGATATCCTTCACTCGTGTCACAATGTTTTTCAAAACTTGTTGAGATGGTCATTAATTATTCATTTTCTTACCATATTTCTTTTTTGGGTTTTTGTACTTTCCTCTCTGGCAGGCTGAGAACAAAGCCAACCTGGCATGTTGCTGTTTCCCCCCCCCCTGATCAAATTACAGCTCTCATTATGCAAATAGTAAAACACTGCATAATTCCTGATCAAAAGAGTCAAATTCCCCAATAAATAATCATTTATCAAAAGCAAAATGATGACTTTTGCTGAAATCTGAGGCATGAAATTGTTTTAATCTGTTGTTAGCTCCTTAATTTAACCTCTGGCTAAATATAGCCAAGCTGACACTGAAGCTATTACCAAACAACCAAAGCATCAAATACAGGTTGTTAAAACGCACTTAGAGCCAAGAAGAGCTTTATTTCTCACCATCGTGAGAAAAACGATAGGAATTAGCCGACCAACAAGGAAATAAGCAAATAAACAGACAGCATAATGTAATGGTTATGGTGCTGCTCCTGAAGTTGATGTTCCACCTACCTTTTCTGTTTTGGTGAAAGGAACATTAATCTGACGCACCAGTGGAGTTCTGTCTAATGTGAAAATGTGGAGTTTTTTTTTTTTAACCCCCCTGCTTCTGCAAGGAAGAAGCTTCTATCACACTAATGATAATAAATGGCAACTAATGGGATGACCAAACATAACAAATGGAAAGTTTTAAAGGTGTGGGGGCCACATTAAATCTGCAAAGACATGCTCAAGTCTGAGCTGTTTCTGTGCTAAACAAGAAAAAGTGGTCAGAGTTATGTGTGAAGTTTGGGTATATCATTGTTCATAATCATGTAGGCTGCATCACTTATATCTCATAAAGTGTGTGTAGCATGTTTGAAAATTGTCATATACTATAGTGTCTATAATGCAGTGAATGTACTGTAATGTACTGTAATTAAACACTGTCCTCTTACTTTGCCACTTCTTGATTTACTTTGGTTTGTAGACGAAAACAAGCTACAAGTAACTGCAGTGATGGTGAGGTAACTGCAACAGGTTAGAGATGACTAATTACCGAAAATGTATTTGTTAATTAATATAGTCTGTTGATGCCCTGTAGAAATTCCACAACCTAATGGCCTCTCCACATTCATATTAAACACAATGCTGGAATAAGTTCATGAGTATTAATAGATCGCACACTTACCCATGTTGTCTTCAGATACACCGACAGAATGTATTCGAACTCTGCAAAACAACAAAACAAAGCAACAGTATGAATGTATATTCTATAAGTTTTTCAAATAATATCATATCATATCATAATAGTTTAAGTACTTTAGCAGGACGTGGTCTTCCAGGGTTACAATACGTATAGCATTATTTGTTCTTCACTTTACAAAAATCCAGAATGGACATTATGTTGTAACCAGTTGTTTCTCCAGTAGAGGACTAGCGTGTATGGTAGAAAGACTCTGGGAAGTCTGTCTCAGTGCATTTCAGGTCTTTGGCATTGAGTAGAACTGCATTTGTCTTAATGATCGTGCTCGTTGAGCTGATTTTTGTTTCACAATAATCAATATCAAAGTCGCCAGTGGCAGCAATGCCCAGGAAAGGAGGAGTAAACATAGAGAGGCATTCGTTCTCTGTGTTGGCCTTGTCAATGTAACAATGCTTTTAGAGTTTGGCCCTGAGCATCTAAACACACTTTCAATCACTCCTGAAATCCTAGTAGGCCACACTTGGCTGCTATTGTAACTTAGATACAGTCTCAATTTGTATGTTGTCTCACAGTAGACATGGGAAAAAATAAATGGATTGATCTTCCGTCCCAGTCCAACAGCTACTGCACATCTGTTTCACGAGAGGATATATATAAAACATGTCACTGCTGAAAAATACACAGGTAAACCTTTAGATGATGTTATCATACCTGTATTTTACACAGTTCAATCATATATAACATGAAAATACTATTTTGACACTATGCTGCCTTTGAAGGGTGTTGTTCAGGTGTTGTTGTTTTTTGTGTTGTTGCTGTCTTGGTATGTTGATGTGTGAGTTTGTTCTGTCTGGTTACTGTGTACTGGTGTGAAATAAAACACTTAAAAAAAAAAAAGCAAACAAATGAGACATTGGATAAACCTGTATAATTGTGTTTATCATACAACAAAACTGAAACTGAACAGAAACAGATGATGGTAAAGACATGTGAAAGAGGAAAACATGAACAAAAGATGGACATTAAAAAGAAGAAGAAGAAAAAGACTCGGATCAATCATCCTCTAATTTCTTCTCTATGAGGACTCATCTTCTGCAAAGACTCCCACTCCAGGAGAGGCCTACTTAATTTACTGCACATCCCAACATGCAAACTCAGAACAAACAGAAGTTAATGACTCTTTTTATTTTCCCCCGCCTGCAAGTAGCACAGGTTTGTCAGTGACACTGACTGCACGGCTCTATCTCACTGCAGAGAAAATCTAAGAACGCTCCACTCAACTCAACACTGGCTGAAATCCACAGTGACATTCAGGCATATTTCTTGGCTTTCTTATTGTAATCACACTTATTCAGATCGTGGTCCGTTTGGGCGATGGGGAGGGGTGCGAGAGGTTCGCAGCCCTGTTTGGCCCCCTCGGTGACCAGAGAGGAGGTGATAAATGACTACAACACTCATCCCTGTCAGCAGAGAGAAGGGGGAGAAGCAGCCCTCCTACCGTGAGCTACATCATCCTAACAACATTATTCTTTTCATGCGGTTTGTCGATAGAAGCCCTGTGTGATTGGCATGGGGATCCGCTCAGGTTAATTGGAAGCCTGAACTGTGTAACGGCACGGGAAGCTGAGCAGACATTGTCCCCCTTGTAATAACACAGGAGGCCTGTGTGTCTGTGTATCGATTACATCTTAGGTTCATGGCACCCGTATGGGAATGAAATATCAGAGGACAGGTTATGGATGTTGCCATCAATGGCGCTGAAGGAGCGGAGATGGGCCACTTGCACCGAAGGAAAGACCCTAAATGAAACGCTTTAAAAGAGATTGCATTATAATAAATCATTTGATAAATATCCTACACACCTCCCACCCCAAAGCACCACTCACACACTTCTATTTAAAGCTCTGAAATTAAGTTTGAAGTTAGTGGAACAGACGTGATTTGTCAGCCTGAGATATATGCATCTGTTTGGCATGTGACAGGTGCATTTGCCCTCATACCTGAACTCTGTGGGCAGAAAAACACTCATTTTGACCCCCCCCACCCACGCGCCCCCACCCCACTCTTTAGTCTGCTTGCATTAGATGAAAGACACATGATACCTCATATAGGAGGTAACCTAACACAGAGTTTCCTACATGGATGCACAACTTGCAAGGCCCCGGACCAGGCCACCCTGGTCAGCGGTGAGATTAAGAAGACAGAGTGACTGACAGCGCTAATATGCACTGGAGGAGATTTAAAGTTATATTTCTGAAAGTTATGGCATGTATATTATGTGTAATCTGCCCATTTTTTAAAAACTCCACTATGAAACAACCTGCCAAGTCTGAGAAGTGTTGATCTCCTCCCAAAGTCATATTTTTATTATTGTCTCGATCGTTCCAGGTGGCACCTTGATGCATTGTTTGGCGGCCAAGGTTTCAAAGGGTTGGATGCCATAACTCAGAGATTTTGCTTATTAATTTGGAAATTAATTACAAACACAAAGTGACATTTTACAAGAAATGTTTAGCATAGCATGAATTATCGCTGCTGTAAATTGGATGCAAGCGACGGAGTGCAAAGCCTTGACTTGAGCTCTTTGTGATTAATAAAAGAAGCTTTCACTTCAGTTTCAAAGCCAGTCATGATGAACGATACAAAAGGATGAAACTAAACTCCTCCTCCAGCTGAAGGACAAGCTCTTTTAAGGGCGGATGTGCATTTTAAAAGACGTGTCAGATTAAGAGGAATCAAGACTATCATTTATTGTATTTGTTGTCCCGTCAGACAGTTCAGTGACTAATAGCCAATGAAGGACATAACTAAAGATGGAGGTCACACATTTATTCAGCAGAGAGTAATTTCTGCGTTTTAATATGTTAAACAAGTCAATGTATGTCAGTAAGTTTTCTTTTCTTTTGCTGATGATCACATTATCGTTTGACATTTTGTCATAGACAAAATGCCTGCATTAGCGACTGCACAGGCAGGCAATGACTTGGACACCCTCGCTCTGTTCTGTGGAACACAAACAGGAGGTCCAGCTTTGTCTCCTGTGGAGCAGAGGATCTGGATTCTACATGAGTGACTGAGACACAGCATCCTCCATCCTGCTTCCCATAGCCCCCTCATCGAGCCCCACAAGGCCCACCACGTGGCTCTCAGCGCCGGGGTCCAGATTGTGCCACTGGGCTGGTACCGGACTGGAGGTGGGCGATGGAGCCCCAATCCATCTCCCGCGGGAGCCCGGTGACGGGAGCATCGGTTGCCCACTCCTCGGCTCTGAGCACACTCAGGAAGATGGATTGGTTGGCCAACTCACCAAAGGAGGCAAAGCATGCCGTTAAGAGCCTGTGCATCACTTGGCTGCTCATATGCAAAGTTTGATGAAAGAGGTTTTTCTGGGAGCGATGAATTAGGGCTCTGCTGTGAAATTAGATTTCTGGTGAAAACCTCACAAGGTTTAGAAGTAGCATTGTTTCGTTACTGCCGTCTAGCCCAACGGTGATTATAGATAAAAGTGAAATTATGGTGGGAATTCAGCAATGAAAGATAAAGATGGATGTCAGAATAGCTGACACACCTAAAGAACGAGATCTTAATGGTGCAAATGGCAATAAAGACAATAATGCTGCATGTAAAATGAACTACAACTGCGCATAATTTGTACCATAGCAAGAAAAAAAAAGCAGATGATATATTACGTAAGTGAAGGTGTTAACTGGACGTTACTGTAACAGTGCACTGTTAATTGTCCCAGTTAATGTGGTGGAGTATACTGTAGGCAACAACTGTCCATCATTATTCAAGTCTATGCACATCCAGTAGTTTATGGACAGGAATGGGAAACGTGCAACAAACAAACGGAGAGCATATGAAATATTTCCCCCCTGATGAAATAAATCTTGTGGAAAAATTGTCTCATCTTCAGAAACGGTCCAAAGTGGTCGGCACTTTAACCTGATACACTAAGGATCCCGCCTCCTCCTCTCTGTGACCCAAACCTAAAACGGCGGCATGAACACTGACAAATTTGACAAAGGGAATTTGCTCAAAAAACACAGCCTCTATTTGGTCAGCCAAGCGGCAAATATGTCGGATGATATGGTTTATTAGGCAATCCATTTCTCCACAATAGTGGGGCCATCTGCAAAGGTTAGCGTGCATAAGGTTCATATGGTAAATTCTATCTAATCTGCCTTCGAAGGGGCCGCCACGAAAACTCAGTGGCACATTTTTCATGTACGTACGATTTGGAATGCAAATAGAATAGCTGATGAAAGAGGTGACCTTCTAAGTGCAGATCAGCGGGGGCTTTGTGGAATATGCACAGGCAGAATAGAATAGAAAAGAATGAGTTACTGCTACTGCCACCTCAGCTGCATTGTAATATACGACTGTGGCTCAGATACAAGTGAACCTGGCCTCAAGAACATCTAGGTTAATCTCTGAGGATGGCACATCATGTACTCAGTGTGAAAAAAAAATAGCTGGCTCGCAGAATTATATGCCTTTCTGCAGTGAATAAAGCCTCCAATGTCAAACAAAACATCTCAAAACGAAAAGCATTTCATACAGTTCATACAGTGGCCAATACACAAGTTTGCATTTGCGTTTTTAATTTCATATAAACATAAAGTCACATAAAATATCGCCTAGATTCACTAGATTAATTATTTTACTTTTGAGACAACATTTAATGACATTAATTTGGATTTCTGCCCACATTATGCATTTGGTGTAATAAATAGCAGCATGTATGGAACATTAAGTGGCAGCTCCAGTTGATGGATGCTGTAACATGCTCAAAATCTAACTCAAAAAGGAAAGTTTGAACGAGATATTCCAAGATAAAGGTGCAACTATATGTCAATAGTGTGGTATACGGACTCCTTTTTCATACGTTGTGCAAAGCTTGAACACATAGACAAATGGGTGAGGTGTATCATGGTCATTCAGCCGTGCATGTCTCATCTGTAGCCAGCTTTGGCAGAGTAGTCATCTTCATTCCCTTTGTCCTTACTGCAGTAGGTAATCTATCAGCCTCGAGACGTGCTGGAGAGTCCGGCTGGCCTACTCGCTCTCCCATTTGAATTGAGAACCCAGTTTCTGCGTTACCCGTGGTCCCAGTTAGACCGAGCTGCAATTGAGAGTGAGTGAGCTGTCCTTGATTCATATTACTGTCCCAGTATGATTGAGCTTCTTTGGTATCGCTGGAGAATGGAGAGAAAATTGAGCACTTGACTTTGCAGGGTTGAAATCCCAGTACTGCATGCATGCATTTTCTCAGGGTTTTTCATGGGACACGCTTGAGGTGCGTTCTTTATGTTGTGCTCAATGAGACAGAAGCACAGGGGTGTTTAGGGTGGTATTTGGAAGTTAGCACAAACCACTTTGTTGTCTTCAATATGTAAGAAATCGACTGCAGCTGAATGAAACCGGCTTTATTTAAAGGGTAAGGCTGCTGTTACTCCACATATTCATTATTGTCAACAAGTCCCATGAAATAACCAAAAGAAATAATATTTCATTCAGAGTCTTATTGTTCTGACTTTTCAGTCTGCGGCTTCCAGCACCAAGCCCATTCATTCCTACTCACAACATAACTCTTTAAATATATCACAAATATATATATTCTTTTTTGGGGGGTGGGGGGTTATTTATTTGTTTTTACAGCTTAATAATGCCCTGCAAGAGCTACACACTGTTGTTAAAAAATGTTACACAAACAACAGTTAAATCTAGCCTACTAGACTATTTTCAAATGCAGATTAACATACATTGAACAATGAGTATTTACAGCACCAGAACTGAATAGTGGCACTTTATATCAACCACAGTCCAAATAAGCTTTATCTCAGTTAGTACTTATTAGCCAGATCTTAGGTCGCTTTAAGGGATTCGCTAAGAAATGATCTTGCCTGCCCTAACCTTTAACAATATAATTGGATGACACCAAGCTCTTGAAAAACTGAGATATTCCAAGCAGTATATGAATTATCAATAAATAAATTAACACATAATCAAATGTTAGATGCATGCCCTAAAATATCAAGATGCATTATCACTCATGCAAATTCCTCCCTGTCATCTTTCCCTGGTTGAAGAAGTTAGCTATCATATCACATCAGGTGACCTACTGCTGTGTATGCCAGGAGTGCTTCTCTGTTTAAGATGAAATCAATAGAGATTTGACACAGACTTGTGGGAACATGCCTGTCTTATTTCAGCCAGTTCCTCCCCTCATGGTTGGCTATAGGGGGGTGGGTTGTGGGGGCAGATTCGTCACCTGCATGGAGACGGGCCTTTAGCTGCGGTTTGATAGAGGGAGCCGATTATGATGCATGTCGATCGTTCTGACAAATATTGACATGGAAACAGTGTGAGGACAACCCCACGGCTCATAGCCCCTTTCTTCCCATACTGTCTGCTTCACTCGGCAGCTCTGCCTCACACAGACACACACATACACACATAAATAACATAAAGCACCTATATGGTCCACACACATTTTCACAAACATACACATGGCTTATGCTGTGTGCACAGAAAGAAGATGCCCAGAAACCAATTGCCCCAATCAATGGCCTCTAATCAGCTTCTCTGACCAAACCAAGCTCCGTTTTGCACACAGTGTGTGTGCGGGAGGTTGATTAGTCATTCACGTTTATTTACTTTAGGGCAGAGGAAGAGGTCATTTCCCCTGCCACACTCCCCTCATACTGGCTGTTAAGCCTGCTGTCTGTGCTGCAGTCTCCACGGCACTGCGCTCCCTCTGAACCTGTCCCTGGGAACCAAGAGGGTTAATGACGAAACACAAACAATGTTTGCTGTGAGAGAGAAAGCAAAGGACTTCTGTCAGGATAGTGAAGACAGTGGAGAGAGAAAGAGAGAGAGAGACTGGGGGAGTGGAATGAAAAGAGAGGCTGGGGGGATGGAGGAAAGAGCCGAGGTGCTAATGACAGGTGTGTCTGTAAATTCTTCATCCTGTATAAACTGCTAGGGAAACTGCTTGGCAGGGCACTCATCCACGACTTTACAACTAATCCTGTTTGTAAGTTATTATTTATCTTCAGCAAAGTTTGTCAAACTCAGGCTTTGATTTCTCCCCCTGAGTTCCCTCTCGTGGCCCGCTCCCGCACATGCTCCCCACATAATTTATGACTGCCTCTGGTCCTGATGACAGATTATTAAAAGTAGAATTAGTTTTTTGCTGGGGATTTTTCCTGTGGGAATTGGGAAGGCAGGGCTCTCAGAGGAAGGTCTCTGACGAGGTCTCCATTACTAATAGAGGCGGATTTTTTTCCTTCCCTGTCTCTATGGCGGAGTGAGAAGACTAATGATTTGAATTTACTGTGGCAGCCGTCACGTGGTCTGGAAGCCAGCATCGGAGGAGAGGAGAGGTTAAGTTCTTCCCTGTGGAGAGGTTTATTGGATTGTTTAGCACCAGAAGGATAATGTTTTTGTCATAGACTGCTGGTGCTTCTGCTTCCAGGCTAGGGGGAGGCCGGGAGCAATTCTGCTATTTGTGTGCGTGTGTGTGTATGTGGTGCATGTTTGTGTGTGTGAGGTTGAATGAAGATCAAAATATGAGAAGATCAGAGAAGAAAAGGAGGAATATAGTTATTTGGAGTTGTGGTGCGTAGGGGGAGCTAACAGGGAGAAGCTCATAAGCTCATAATTATTACAGAAAATGGCTCTAATAGTTACTACGTGAGGACAGAAATTCAGAAATTCACTTTGACTGCACTCAACAAAGTGATACAAACACTACTTCATTCTATTTCTCTGAAGTCGCTGCCAACTCTCTGATCCTCCCCTATCAGCAACTCTTCTGCACCAACAACGCTACACTCTTTCTCCATCTCTGCTGACACACAAAGAGGATGTAGGCTTTCCCTTTTCCCCTGTTCACCTGATGGCCGTTTGGAGCCTGTTCCCCCAGCGTGTGTCTGCAGCCTGGGAAGCAGAGGGGAGTCTCAGCACAGCTGAGAGGCTCGGCTTAATCTTATGCATCATTAAGCACTCAGCGGCATGCCGCAGCTCCTCATATACATCATCCACGCTTAATAAACATAATGATGACATAAGATGTAATTCCAGATGAATTTTCATTTTATAGGGAAATGGAGAATTCCTGTAGAAAGGAGGAGAAAAAGAAAAGAGGAATGAAAGAGGGAGAGAAAAAGTAAATTATCTGGGAAGTACAGAATAAATGATGTTTTTTCTCCACAAGATGGATTGTGGGGTTCTGGGGGCAGTTGGAGTAGGAGAGGAGTGTCGGACGGAGGGAGGGAGGGAGGGTGAGAAAGGTGAGGGGGCAGAGGGCTGCAGTGGTGGTGGCCTGCGAGTGGAAGGGTGGCATGGGGGATGAGGGGTTGGAGGGGGAGAGAGAAAAAGAGGGAGAGAGAGAGAGAGAGAGAGAGAGAGAGAGAGAGAGAGAGAGAGAGAGAGAGAGAGAGAGAGAGAGAGAGAGAGAGAGAGAGGGAGAGAAAAATGTTGGTCATTCCAAGTGTTTTAATCGCCAGGCTTGATGGACAGGCTGAGAGGACCTGAGGTGCGGCCATCCATCATAGGAGGCTAGAATGGTAGTGTGAGGGGTAGAGTTTCAGAGGGGGCTTTTGGGCTGTTGGGGGGGGGGGGGGGTGAGATTCTGATGAAAGTGTAAGAGAAAGGCGGCTGTACACAGTAAAGGCCAATAAGGGCAAGAGAACCAAAGATTAGCGCTGCGCTTCTGCAGCATGTTGGGAAAGGCAGGAGGGATGGAGATTTTAATAGCACTGCTGCCATGTGACAATGTCACCACATGGGCTTTCATGTCCGTTTGGCTCTGGATTCCTGTTTAGAAACTGGAAAGGCTTTTAAAGCTTCATTCATGTTTTCAAAAAAGCATGTATACGTCTGAGAGGAACAGTTTTTCTATTTGGGTTTATGTGCAGTTTTGACATGTTGTGATATGCTAGGGGCTCACCACTACCACACACCTTCTCTCTGATGTACTTTCCCTGAACTCAGGCCTCTCACCCTGACATTTCCTCACACAGACACCACAGCCTATACATCCATCCAACAAGCTAAACCACCAACCGAGCTCTAAAGAAAACACAGGAGGGAGGAGAAGATGAATAGTGAGAAAAGATTTGAAATTATCATATCTGTTACATTCCAATGGGAATAAAGCATTCGACCCTGTCGCCCCTTTGATTTCTTATCAGACACTTCTGGCACATGTGAGATAAAAAAACAACAACTTTGAATTTCAATCTACAAATCACAGTAAAATTATGATGACAAAAGGAGTAGAAACCAGGAGTAAAAAAGCAGTCCCTAGATTTACTATGAAATATTTGATTTTGCCCCCCTCCTCCCCTCTTTTTCTCCTTTAAAGACCATTTGGGAATGAAAAAACTATTTAGCTGTTGCCAGTGAAGCCAGTTTTTGTCGCGGGAAAGCAGCATCCCATGCATGCTTCCAGCTGGACGCCATCCCAGACTGCCATGCCTGGTTAATGTGGCCATTCTCTGCTGCCAGAATTAGAATTCATGGTTTATATTAAACAAACAAACACAAAAACATGGAAACAATGACACAAATTGACCTTGCGTGAACCGAACGTACTGTAACTGATTCAGTAAACTGCTAAAAAAAACAAAAAAAACAGTATATTACACGAGCTGTTAATGGACATATATTCTAGGCACATTCACTTTTCAAGCACATGCTCCCCCTGGTATCACAGACACTGGAGATCTGATCTTTAGCTTCAGCTATGTAGCTTTGAGTGATGCAATACAGTTGGGGATATTAATGGAGCCCACCACCACCACCACCACCACCACACACCTCTCCTCTGGTGGCCTGTGCTGCACAAAGGCATTTCTGGATTCAAACCTCAGCATGTTCAGGGCTAGTGGAGCATGCCCAGTAGTATGCCAAGGTTAGATGGGTGCCAAGGGTGCCACTTAACAGAACCTCATCCTCTGCTCTATCCTCTCATACCCAACACACAATGCAGCAATGTAGCACAATGCTAAACTATATAAAACAAAATGCAATGGATAGAATGGAGACAAAAAAAGAAAGCATCCAAAGTATGTATCACTTCTATTTGTTATTATTTATGAGTGAATATCCTCCTCCGATTCACACACTCATGCTTTTGAAAGACCAATAATGTACACATCAGTGAGTAGCCTTGGCAACAGTAGATGTCCATTTCATCTGTCACTTTCTCTGTCTTATGGTTCCTATACACTTCTCCCTCCCGTTGTGTGCGTTGAGTATAACTCACAGATAATGTCTTCATCAGTGATGTTCTCACACTGGTCTGTTTGCGTTGACTTACAGGCCACACTCCCTCTCTCTCTCCCTTACACACACACACACACACACACACACACACGCACGCACGCACACACAACCCCGGTCCGCTCCTGGCACCAAACGCAGATTACATCTTGTTTCCCAAACTACTAAAAGTGTCAGAGGCTGTCTGGCTTTGCTTTTATATAGTGTTATTAATGGCAGTGAGCACCCACAGCCCCAGTTTTTGCGTATGTGTGTGCCTGTGTGTGTGTGTGTGCCTGTGTCTAATTAAAGGATCGCTGCTTACAGAAGCAGAGAATGGGTTTGCAAGATAGGAAATAATAATTGCAAATATTATCATTATTGTTTTCACGGCTTATAGAGAAGTGACATGAGGTTGGAAGACCATATTTGAACTGTGAATTGTGAACTTGCACAGTGATTGTAATGGGCTGCTGTTAAAAACCATAAGGGCCAGACTTGGCTATTATATAACTCTGACCAAGACCTTATAATCTGCTCCACAATAAGGCTGTGAATTTCCGGTGTGGAACTTCGTACTCACTGCTAAAATATCACAGCTCCAAAATAAGATAAACAAATTAAAATTCTCTATGTTTTCACAGAATCTAATGGGAAATTAACAGCTGCATTAAACCCAATCTTAGATGTAAATCAAAAAAGTATATATACTGCTGAAGCAGAATATATCTTGTATATATTTTTCACAAGTCAAGACACCACAGTCGTGTTGGGTTCGTCCCTATATATCGTGTCAACAAACACAAAAAAATTCGGACTACAATTGAAATTTTAAGAGTATATTGTTTTTTTTCTAATCTAATTCTATATATTTGCACAAAAAACACTTTAGGTTTAGTGAGGTGAGGTTCAGCGTTTGTTTAGCCCCTTTGCAATTCGTCAAACTTGACATGTGGAATAATAGTTGGTTGCACACAGATTAATCCAGGTCCAGCTCATTTTAGCTAAGCCTCCTTTATTGACATGTTGCACTGATATACATTTTTATTTGGAATTATTCTTGACCAGAGTCTGGGACCTCAGGCCCATTGTGTAGCTGAGCCTTTTCTCAGACAGCTGTGGCTTGGCTGGCTCTCAGCTCCCCCCTGTCTTAACCTGAAGAATTATGTGCTCAGATAATTAGCTCTTATAGGTACACTCTCCATTTCTCCACTCCACTGGGCACATCATCTTCCTCGCCTCTTTATTGTTTGGTTTGCTTTGTCAGATCGATGTCTTGCTACTGCGTAACCAGCACTCATATCTCAGGCTGCATAAATCACAACAAGGTTTCTGTCGCTCGGGAGAGTGGTGTGGCTTTGCTGCACACACGCACACTCACAAACACACACACACACACATAAACAAGTGGGTGGAC
Organism: Trachurus trachurus; assembly: GCF_905171665.1. Lineage (NCBI taxonomy): Eukaryota > Metazoa > Chordata > Actinopteri > Carangiformes > Carangidae > Trachurus > Trachurus trachurus. The sequence continues at coordinate 15,764,347 of NC_139906.1, forward strand.
CACTTTATGCTCCACATCTAACAAACTCTCTTCACCTCTCTCCTTGATACTTCTCCTCTCCTCCTTTTTTTCCCTGCATCTCCACCACTGCTGAGTGACCAGTGAAGAGGAACCCATCAGATTATCCTCTACCCGGTAGCGATGGGTAGGGTGGGTGCAGCAGAATGGAGGGAGGGTAGGGGTCTGTATCACGGCTTATGATTGCAGCGCCACCCTTGTAATGAATTCAAAAAATGCAAATGGCTCTCCCCATGTAAAAGTTGACATTGTCGCCTGTGATAAATTTTCTGCTGAGGTAAGAGACAATTTAGATGCGAATTACAAGCGGGCTCTTTGTCACTCCTCAGTTCCATTTACATCCTTAATTAGCTGATTCCCTCCCATTTCCATTAGAGGATAAGAGAGAGAAAGACAGACAGAAAGGAAGAGAGAGAGAGAGAGAGAGAGACAGGAACAATGACATAGACAGAGAAAACTGACATGTGAAGCTGAGCTCAGTTACACAAAAGCAAGCTTGCAGATGATTAAAAAAAGCACACACACAAATCTGTCCGACTTCACACAAAAGGTACATAAGCCTTGATTATGGTGCAGGAAATGAGCCAGAAACACCATCCCATGTGTTAGGACCTCAGGGTTGATCAGCATCCTTGGGTCTGTGTCTCCGTTAATGTCATCCTTAACAGCAAGCTAAACACCGCAGGTTTGTAGACATTAGCTATGCCTGCTAAAATACTCATTTACCGAGCCTCCTCATCACACGACGCTCCTCTGCTTTGAATGACAGGCCTAAACATGCCATTCTATTAGGAGGCTTACTCAATAGAGCAATGTTCAGTCATTCGTGTCCCTCCCAAGTGCACGGCTTGTCTGCGAGACCCCACAAAGAATATGCTCAACACGAGGTCATATATTACAGTTTACAATATGTGCTTGGGCTCCGTGACAGTGGAGAGTCACTCAGAGCATCACATCAAAGCCTGGATTGGCACACATGCTTTGGTTTCTAATGATGTAAACTGAAGCGTGGTGTGAATATTCATGTTTAGACCAAAGGATGATGATGTCCTGATTTCATGGCGCAGAGTAGGCCTTGCTGACTGATTTTGTTCTGCTATCTTTAATGTATACATTCAAGCAGTGGGGATTAATAGAGCATGTGGCAGCTTTACAATGCACGGGATCTGTGGGTGGCCAATTCATTCTGCCAGCTGACTGTCCCTAAATATGGTCTGCCAAACACAGCGTGGGTCTGGTGGATAAACTGACAGTGCAACTTATATTTACTTCAAAAAGATATCAATAAATGGTTTCGGAGCATTTTTCTGTGTTCCTGCACTAAAACATACAACGTTATTCATTTTATGCAGATCAAAACACAGTTTCTAATTGTCCTACAGCACAACATGGCGCTACAGACAACACATGTCAATAGAAAACATTTTTGTTCAATGCATACTCCACTCAGAGGGTAAGGCGTGCTACGCTAACTAGCATCCTCTCAGTGAGTACATACTGATTTCCATAAGGGATTAAATTGTGTGAGTCCAATATTATAAAGAAAAAGAACGGTGGGTGTGGGGGGTGGTCTGTCTGTGGAGTTGTCTATCAACATTTCATCCTTAACGGCTCAGTTTAAATCCCTAAACAAAGTAACATACAGAGTCATGGAGACATTTTTCAAATCAAAGATAGGACTGTTGAAATTGAAATGGGACCTAGAAGTACTTTCAGTGTTTTTTCACTGATTAAATCACAAGTTAGAAGTCAGTTTATCATACCAAAAAACTTCAATTTGGGAATTAAATATTTACCTAATAAGGATGAAATTGTTTTTGAAATAAAAGTTGCCGTTTCAATCGCTCATTGTTCGCACAGCAATTTGTAAAGTAAAATACTTGAGCGGGAGAAGAAAATCTTTCTGTCTGGGGCCTTCACTTGCCAAATTTTTGGTCAGAGGTCATTAGTTTCATCTGGAATGTGCTGCTTCCCTCTGTAAACTGGTAAATGAAAAGCAACTTGTTTGCTGTTTACTGTACACACAATTGATCAGCAAAACAATGACGCAATTGACCACCCACTTGACCTGGCCTGATGGCTGCAGCGAATCAGATGGGTCTCAAGTTTTTTTTTTTTTTTTAGACTCATATGTAAGTGGTCTATGAATGTGGCTTTCTCTCTAATAGGGCTGTGGATGGGAATGTTTGTGTTTTTCTTTGTGTGCTGCTCGCTAATTGATTCGGATGACCAACGCGTCAAAATAATTAATTTGATTCATTGTCTCTGATAGATTGTCTCCTCCCCGACAAGGAAGTATTTGACAGAATGCATATTTCTGTTACCACGCGGGTTTATGACTGACAGCATCGTCTTTCCTCCTCTTTTGTTTTTCGTCTGTTTGTTTCATGGCTCTGACATTTTCTTTTCTCGCAAATGTTAAATTTAAAGAAAACCACACATGTGACTTTCACACTGAAGAAACACTGTCATTACTAACATCAATCATGCGCAATATTTTCAGACATGTTGCTTTAATGTACCATTTTAAATGCAAAGTCTGGGGGACACGGTGCTGCTGGCCTCTCATGGTGTAGGTATACGTTCTTCAGCCACTGTAAAATGTGTATGAACAGAGAGAAGGATGGCAGTCACGAGAGAAAGGATGCATTGTCTGTCTTTTGCTGTCATTAGGCGGCGTCTGGAGGATGATGTGAAAGCAGTATGGGGTCCGGGGGAAGTATTTATGACCCTGTAGGAAACTCGTTGGACTCCGGTGATCGCAGGGAGATAATGGGAGGGAATGGGATGCAGCGAGGTGTTCCGACAGCACCAACCAGACAAGAGAACAGCCAGGATAAATCAATGTTGGTCATTTTCTCTTCTCCGCTATCGCCCCCCTGCCTCACCACACCCACCTCGAATCATTTACACATTCCACCATTAAAACCCCTTCAAGAATTTTGAATGAAACAGCAGAGTCACGCGCAAAGGGAGAAGCAAATTTTATGTAAAATGACTAGAGCAAAAATGTTTTTACTCGAACAGTTTGATGTAAAATGGCAGCGCAGTAATGCTAATTTGATTTAATTCTGACACAGCCGCTTGAATGACTTTTCTGGTGACATTGGGAGGCATACAAACAAGACTTCACCTCATTAAACAGGAACAAACTGAGGGGAAATTACACTTAGTTATGGAAATGGATTTTAAGCATGCACAACATTACTTGCACTGACTTTAAGCTGAAATATGAAAAACATCAGTGTTGGTGTTAGCCTGGCTGTGACGCCAACACCATTAAAAGGGAGTGAGGATCAAGGTACAATCTAACCTCTGATGATCAAAAGAGACAACTCATTATAGAAGTATATTGACCTTAAAGACGACTTAATTTAATAAAGTACTACCTCAGAAGGTAGGAGTGCATTTATGGTTGCTCAAGTACAATGCACACAGCATATTACAAGCGCAGCTAAAACTGATAGATGGACTACTGCAGTGAATTAGGACTTTTTAGAGTCCTGCAGTTTTATCAGTAGAGTTAAGATCATCTACTGTCCAAATACAGACCAACGGACATGAGTATGGGCCAGGAGTATGAACAGGGATGAAACTAAGATTATTATTATCTTAACCACCGATTTCTGTTGTGTATATTGGAACCTGCCATCACTTATTTGTTGATTGATGATAAGTGATATGCCCGTTTACTATAGACATTATTTTCTATTAATAAGTGAAACCTATTTTATATTTTTATTTATGTCTAATTTATGGTGCAAAGTGAGATTGTGCCTTTAAAATACCCCCCTCGCATCAAAAATGGGTATTAAGTTTTCATCCTGCAGCTTGCTTTTGTTTTTCAAGGTAGTTAAAGGTGACATTGAACAGGACGGGTGTTTATCTGTTGTCTACAAACTAATCTGTTTGCATTACCGCTTGTATTCCAATGGTCCCATTATGTATTAGAAAAGCAATTAACAGTTCATTAAACTTCGAAGGTGTTAATACAAGTCATAAGACTAAGCCATCTGTCGGATTCTCTCCAAAGCCCGACTTTGATACCATCCACTAAACAACGTTTCTAACCAATTAAGGTTAGACTTGGTAATTTAAATTTGAAAATAGGACATCTTGTTCTTGATCTTGCTGGTTGTCTAATAATAGGGATACATATGGTGAGGGTTTGGTGTGTGATAATGAGAGAGATAGCCTCCTTAATTTGTCTTGTAAATATTAGGGAGGGAGGCAGATTGAGGCCTCAGGACTTAACATATGCCTGCCTTCAACCTCTATACTATGTTTCAAGTAAGACAAGGAGGGTAAAAAAAATATACAGTATCAGGAAGAGCACATATCTGTGCCAGTATCCCAGGTTTAATATGATATATATAAAAAATGCAGACAGTGTATGAGCAATGATGGACCCACCTACTCATTTACTATTTGTTGACTAGATAAATGTTGCCTTTTGTCTCATCTGTGAACACGACAAATGAACAGGGTGAACATGATTCAATTCATCATGTTTCTTGAGGATTTAGTGAGATTTGCTCTCATTAGTGGCTCATCTGTCAGGGAGACACTCTGATCCTGGAGCGAGAAAAAAAACTGCCTCTTCTCACTTAATTGGGAGCCACACACGCCGTGAAAGAGACACAGCAGCTATGTCAACCTTTTACATCCCAAATTTATCTTCCAAAATCAATCCGTCAACATCCTAATTGGCCCTCACTTTATGATTGCTGTGCTGGCTCACTCTCTGAGGATCTACAGCTAAATGGAGTCATAAGCCCAACAGATAAAATGTTGAAATATGTGATGCTTGGCAATCATCCGTTTATATAAATCTTAAACTGAAAGATAGGGATTAGATGAATGTGTCTGGAGATGCTCAAGGAGGAGGAGACAGCTTTAAAGCCTTTAAGAATTTATCAAAGTTTGATATTGAGTCTATGTACAGTAGAGAAAATCTGAATTATTACTACATTATTAGGTACCTGGACAGTTTACCAGCTGCTAAATGTTATCAGGAAATAAGGGAGGATCTGTATCGCATCAAGGGAAAGTAGAGCAGGTAGCATTCAACATAGCCTGAATGAGTATTGACATATTATTCAAGGTGCTGGCAACAGAATGGCTCTCATTAGTCTTTTGTGAGTCGGTAATGGCAGATCACCTCTTAGGGCCACAGAATTGACAGGCTGTGCTCCCCCTCAGTAGATATCTGAGAGCTGTTTATTGGCTTCCCCTCCAAACACCCCCCTACTAATGCTGCCCGATGGCCTGGTTAACCTTGGTGATGCCTTCTGAAGCTGGAAAGGTATCACACAAAGTTCACTCAATCATTAGCGGTGCAGAAGAGTTCAATTCTGCATGCTCTGAAGTTTTATTGATATCTTTACGTGGCTTAATGCGGAGCAGGGAGCACTCTGAGTTTTCTGTGGAAACCTTTAGAATAAATTCAAAATGTCCTACATTTGTATCATGGGGGACAGGAAAAGCCTTTGAATTGGCCATTTTGTATAGAATTCGCTGCTGAGAGAAAAGTTTCTTTCTCCTACTTAATGAACAGGTGTCTACATAACACAGCCCACCCCACAGATGGCAGCGTAATTAGCAGTCATTATGGTGGTCTTCAAGAAGGCCGGGATCTGTGCAGCCGCACAGAGCGCCTAACCTCTTCACCCCCTGACAGGGCCCACGGGGGGCCGCTGACACGTGTTGTTCTCCCGGAGAAGCCAAAGGTGGAGTTCCCCTTTCACGAGGTGTCATCCTGATGTGCTGGAAACCCCGAGACATGTGTTAAAGGATCAGAATGTCAAGGGCCTCTCTCTGGTCACAGCACCATAGGAACAATGAAAAAGTCCAGTGGTCTGAACAGAAGGCGTCTGTATTGTTCAGAAATCTGCTTCATGAAGAGCTTTTACAAACAGCATACTTTAAATGGTATATTGTTGTCTTTAAATTATTGTTTCTGTGCATTCGGCAAAACACAATTTTGAGTTTTTCAAGTCAAACCTCCAATGTCTTAAAAAATGCTTCCAATGTACCTACAGTGTAGCTGTGTATCTTGAGCAGCAGACATATGCTCGCGCGACCTCAGACTGATCTGACCTTTAAAACAACACAGCTTCCTCCTGCCGTACTGAAGGTGGCCACGGATGTGGTTTGCGGGGTCATTCCCTGTTCATGTCACCGTTCATGCCCGACTACCCCTCCGTTGTTGGGCAATTGGTGGGGGTGAGCAGAGGCTGCTGTCGGGTTGCCAATAGGCTTGTAATTTCCCCTCACTTAGAAATGAATTCCATCTAATCTCATTCCACCATGTCAAATAGCAGCGCGACACGCTGTTTTATACTGTAACATTTGGTTATACTGAAGCAGCTGACTGCCTCCCGCTCCAGCCCGACACCCTCTGGATATTAAAACTCTGTATAATATTTCACTGTGATCGGATGTGGCTTAAACACAGTGCATTAGCGTGGCCCTGATAAATACTTCCACCAACTTTGCCGCCTTACATTTCTTATCCAATAAACGTGGATGGCGGACTCAGTAGCCGTGATTTACTGTGATCTCCCCACATTAAGAATCAAGGTTGAACTTACGCAAGGAGAAAATGACCCCTGGCTATTTTGACCGTAACATCCTTTTCTATTATCAAGGCCAGACAATCACTTCGTTCAACAGATGAATGGATATATTGCACACAGAAAACATGCCTAATGGTGGTGTGATCAAAAATGGATGATGTAACATCATCCTCTAAGTGTAAATTCAGAATTTGGTTCGGTATATTATTATTTCTTCAGGTCCAATCATGACCTTTTAAACATATGTAAAGAAAATTTTATTTGAAATACAAAATAAGTCCTAAATTAGCCTGATGCTGGTTACTCTTAATTGTCCATTGGTCCATTTCTGCCAATCACTACAGGAGATGCACACAGGCTTTGTAATGTGACTCTTCATCTACTAAAATTTTTATCTATAAAATCTATATAATTGCAATTTATTGAACTGTGTCTTCATCAGTAACATACTGTAAGCTAACCTGCTAAACAAATCTTCACAAAAACGAGTTTCATATAAGCATTTAGCTTGTTATTCCTCCCTCATCTTTTTTTGTCTCTCAGCAGAAAGCAGCCTCTCCTAGAAGGGGTTAATGCTCTGAGGTTGTTTGTGATAATAATTTATTCCTTTGAAGTCATAATCAGGCCACATCAGAGGACTGTAAGAAGTTCAGCTCCATTGCTACCTTCCCATCAGTGAGTCATTATTACAACATTGCTGCTCTTAAGTAGCTCACTGACTGGCTGACCAGCTTTGAAATACACACTAAACCACTTGCTGGTCTGCACAAAATGGCCGATTGGCTCATTGCTTTCAGTGTTGAAATGAAGAAACTCACAACAAGGAGAACACTGACACCTGCTCATACGAAGCTGTCAGTCAACTCAAACCTGAGGCATTCAGAAAGGAGGACTTTTTAATGCAACATTCAGTCAGAATTATAGCACAGAGCTTACATTTATGTAATTATTTTCATTTTAGAGTCAGCGGCAAGTTACATTAGAAAGCAGACTGTACATTTAGGTGTAAACTGACATTTGTATATCAAAATTAACGTAATATTGGTTGTTATAATTTTGATTCCATGAATGAAAATGAATTCTGTGAGCATATTTTGTGCAGAAAAAACAATTAGGATAATGTCCAATCAAAATGAATGTGCAAACAATGACAGCTCCTTTAGTTTATGTCCATCATGACAGTTGTGAGCGTAATTGCTGCTAAAAATCCATTTATATGATTGCATGTTGTTAATTATTGTGGATTGATATAAAAATTGTGAAGCAGCTGAAGCATTTCAGCTTTCCAAATCATACTATATATTGCCTCAGAAGACACACGCACACACATGAACACATATGCACACACATGCACACACACTATGGACAGCCACTTAAATAAATTCATTTGTCTCATCACGTGTTAAGCTCATTTCCAGGAGATGAGGAAATAGAGTGGGATTTTTTCCCCCCCTTCCTTTTCATCTTTCGATGGGATTTAGGAAGCATGTAAGTGAGGTTTTCTTTGTTATGTACACCAGGGCAGAGGCCCCTAAGTTTATCCTGCCTCATATGGAGCCGGCTTAAGGGATGGTGAGCCCTGGGAACAATGCCTCTTAGTGGAAACAAAGTGACTCCTGTATTTCATCTGTTGTTATGGTAAAAAGTGGTGGCTCTAAATGACCACTTCTATGCATATGTGGATTGGTGTTTGCCTTTGCTCTGGCAGGGAGCCAGTGGCTGAAACCTTCTGTTCCCCATATGGTAGCATTGTGGTGAAAATGCTGGACAATCACCCCCTCCCCAGGAGAAGCCCCCAGGTCTCGCTGCTGGAACAGAAACTGTTGGTTTCACTTTTTATCAAAACCCCCACAGGCGACCAGACAGCCTGTGGGGGCACACACACGCACACAAGCACACACACGCACACACAGGCAGCCTCACACTTAGACACGTTCATTGATAAATATACAGGTTATTTAACAAGCTGTACAATGGCCACAACTGATTTGCATCAAAGGAAACTGACTGAAGAAAAAGGGTGGGGGCGGAAAGATTGTCAAGACAGCCGTCTATACTATGAGGATTACAATATATTCAACATACATGGGGAAATAGTTTGACAAGAAAATTCTAGCATCTCTATAAATGCATTGTTCGTAATTGCAACTAAATCAGTTGACATTCTTATCAATATGATCTGAAGCTCTTCTCTCCTATGATGCACATCTAAATAAATATCTCATTATTAAAACACCTCTGTCTTCAATGAATCACTCACTTTGTTTCATTTGCTCAATACTCGATAAAGAAAACCACACGTATACAAAGACAAATAGAAACTGTACAACTGCAAGGCCCCCGGTGGAAATGCCCACAGGCTCTAATAGCTCACTTGACTAATTTGGAATGAATTTTAAAAAAGTTCATTACTATATGTAAATGCATAGCCACGATGAAATCTGCCTGATCTGCAAATATGCTGATGATGCAGCGACAGACAATGTAGCCCGTGTTGTTTTATTTTAATGAACAATGCTTTTCCCCCCGCAGACGGATAATGTGATTACCCGTTGCTCCTCCTCACCAGTTGGGTTGTCTCAGTTTGCTGAAGTTATCGTGTCCTCCCTGTCACTCCACTGTGTTTGCATGGCTGTCACATCGGCCACCCTTAATGGAGAAATTAATTACCACTGGTGTCATCTCTCATGACACAGGAGTCAATTTGATCATGTTAACCAAATGAAAGGACCACTTGATATACCCGTCCTTTGTAATCATGCTTTGATGGAGAGGATTAAAATGCATTTAGGCTATTTAACAGTATTCATTAGATACAACTGCCATTGTGTGATGTGAACTATTAATTGATTAAGGAGGTCACATTGTCACTCTTTAACCTTGATGAAAGTATTGAGATGTCATACACATCAGAAATGATGTACAATTATGCAGGACACTTAAATATATAAATTTTCAAGAATTAGCGTACATGTTAGTGGAAAATCTTATATAATTAAAAATGAATAGCTTGTAAGTCTTTTGTTTCTCTCTCTCTGAAGTTAGTCATTTCTTCTACACTACATTACAAAAGGTGAATATTGTACAATTTGCTACACTAGAGTCAGAGCCAAAGTGACTAATTACTTTACAGAACACTTTGAAAAACGTGTAATATGTAGCCTATAAAGCTTAACACACTGTTAAAGATTAAACCATTTAGTTTGTGACCCCTTACAAAAAGCATGTGTCAGATGTCTGTGACATGTTGGCAGTTCCCCATGAAACTTCAGTTGAATGCTCAAAAAGCTAAAATTATCCAATATTTAACAAAAAAAACCACACTTTGGATAACATGGGTTGAATGTGCAAACTGTATATAAACTGGTTAAAACCAGTTCAACCACCTTTGAATCGCTATTAACAATCCACTTTAACACATCAGTTACATAGACAGGGTTTTACAATTTGCTACTAACACCTCTGTAGTTTAACCTTACTAGCAGGATTTTATTAACATTTTTACAATGTCTTAAGTAGAAGATCTGAGTACTTCCTCCACTGTTTGCAGTCCTAATACATCTTCTGGCTTGTTTAAATGGGAATCCCCCGCCTGCCTCTTGACACACACACAAACACGCACACACTAGACCTGTCAAAGGACTCCTTTGTTCGCTTCATTATTCATTTCTTTTTCTACCAAAGTTCACTCCTAAGCCTGCCCCGGACTCCCCTTACTAGAGCCATCTGAATGTAGCTTTGTCGCTCCTTGCAGGTTTTTCATAGAGCTCAGACAAAGCTTAACTAATCACTCATAAATATTGCTGAGTGGGCAGGCCTCTGCACACAGCAAAAACAAATCAGCCGCCATGAACGCACTAATTGGCCTCAAGGTTAGAGGTGAGTCCGAGTTTTAAAATAAAAACCCAACACTGTTCTTGTCGGAAAATAGAAACATATCCATTTCTTTTATTTTCATCCACACAAACCCTCACACCTCACCTGTGAACTGTGCATATAGACATGGACCATGCAGCCTGTAGTGTGTAATGTGCAGCACCTAAACACTCCCCCCTGCTCCCAAAAAAACCACCCTCTCCTCTCCAGCACAGCGCAGGTTTCTGAATTGTTAAAGAGTAACAAAGCTGTTTTGTGCCCGGCAGATAAAAGACCTGTGTACCAGCGAGGTCAGTCACTCCATAAATATGTTGGCTCTTCTTATTACAAGCTGTGTCCATGACAAAGGACAAACAGCTGGGAAAAGAAATGCTACATGGCAGGAATGGACAAGGGCCATTTTCAGCCTGGCTGGTCAGACACCAGCCCCTGAGCTGTCCCCACGAAGGCTGTTTACTTGACCCACCGGAGAGAGAGAGAGAGAGAGAAAGTTGACACAGTAAGCCTCCAGCTCTCCTCCCTCCATCTCATACACACAATCTCTCATTCTCTCTCTCTCTCCCTCCCTCTCTACCTATCTCTCTCTCTCTCTCTCTGATGACAAAGATTAAGCCTTGGAACAATATCTCCAATGCTGAGGAAGGGTCATCAATTACCCTATGATACTCTTCATTACCTTCCACCTGTTTCATCCACCACTTCCCCTCAATGCTCTGCCTGGTTGTACGATGCACGTTGCATGATGGAGGAAAGTTTAAAACAACACATAGAGGTGTATTTACATGGCTGCTGTCAGTTTAGATTATTTGGAATGAAAAATACATATAAAGTCTTATAGGGTGTACAGGGTTGTCGTGAGTCTGAGAATGAATGGGCCAGTTTGGTTTTCAAGGTTAATTCTTATATATTTTAGACTTAATATCGTTAGATTTGATCAGTTCTAGACAGAATATATTTATATTGTAATAATCTCCTTTTGGGGGAAATAGAAAAAATACAACAGAGTACTTAAGTGAAAAATTATATATTGCCATAATTTTGGTGGCTGGTCAAACATTTCCTCAGGGGTGGGAGCTGCATGTTTGTTTGTTTTCTTTTTGTGTAATGACTTTAGTATCTAAAACATTCATTATGTCCTTGAAACTGTGTGTATTATTATATGAACGAAATATTAAATTCTGTGAAGAAAATAATCTCATATATTGTATGTTTGTTGTTATTTGAGGCATCAAATCACATTTCCTATGCAAGAACAATGAGAGATGTGAATCAAAACCCTGGGGACTGGAGTGAGATTATTATTTTTGGTTAATTGTACACACAAAATACACTGTATTCATTTTTCCATAAATGTATTTCCTCCTCCATTTTTCCCCGTTTTCTTCTCTGAATTTGATTATCGTGATATGTGGATCAGTCATAGTGGAGGAACCTGTTTATGTTTGATAAAGAGGATTGGTTTCTGAAAGAGAGCAAATTAATTGGCAGCGTGTGAGGTGCATTCAGAAAAACAGCAAATGCAAAGAAGCTTTTTGCTCAACATGACTCTTGAAAAGCACAGGAGGCTGAATAAGAATAATGATAAAAAGAAAAAACAATATCAGGAGACCATAAATCCATAGATGAGTATTCTCCTTCAGCAGCTTGCCACCTCAGCTAGCCCAGTTTTACAACTATGTTAATTAATGCTGAAGCAAATGTCATGTTTGGCCAGTTCATTAACCCACTGCTATTCATCTCCCATGATTGCTGAAATCTGGAGGATCAGCTTGAGCGAAAGTTAAATTTTTCCTCCTTTCTGTCCTCTTAAAGCTCCTACTTGTCCTTATGGGATTTTTAATTAAGTCAAACTACCAACAGACATCCTCAACATAAAAACCATCTACCAAAGAGATGCATCTTTGGTTTTAGTGGCATAGTTTTTAAATGGCTACTGATTAGAATAGAGATAAACTGAGATTTTTTTTCTTCTCATGCACCTTTACTGCTTCCTGTATAAGGGAGGACCCCTGCTGGAGGTATAGTGTTTGTTGGAGTGAGGCTTTTTTGGTTTTTGGTTTTGTTTTGTTTTTTCCGCCAGATTATATATTCATGTAAAGTCCAGGATTTCTTATCTGGGCTGACCCTCTGTGCTTGCTCTGTGTCAGAGCGGGTATGATGGTGGGGATTTGTTTGTTCAGTTGATTTTGGCAGCTGTGTTTCTCATTTTGTTTCAGATGATGCTCATCAGAGCGGTGCTCTTTCGGGAATTGTGCTTCTGCTTCTCCTCCACTGAGATAATTAATATTTAAAAGATGTTTACCAACTTTAAAATTCTTACAAATGTTGATTAATTGTTCAGTTAGTGCTTTGGAATGGCTGGTGTTTCATTTTACTGTATAATCAAATGAAAACTTGCATTTTGTGGATAAAAAGATTCACACTAGTCTGAATAATGTACAAAATTATCCATTAAATTCCATTATTTTTCTATTAATGTTGACATCTTTTAACCTTTTTAAGTGTGGCCTAATATTTAATGTCAGTGCACACATTAATCATTGAACTACTTCATATGAACTTCATGTGGCAGCTCATACTTTTCCCACTCTCCATCTCAATGCTATCTGTTTCAAAAGGCCTCATGCAAAATGAATTAAGGGCTATGTATGAAGGAAACCTAATTCCTAAGGGAGGAGGATTTGTCTAGGTGTATTTAAGAAGCAATGCTTGTAATTTATGAGCGCCTATTTTTTTTGTAATTAAATACCACCTGAATATTTAACACCATTGTTTGGCTCTGTAGCGAAATCGGTGCAATGCCATTTGGACTATCAACTAACTATTGTCTCACAAAATGAGATATTAACTGAATTGAAAACCATCCCCTGTCGCATTTGATAATTTATTTGCATAATTAGGTCTTAATTTTAATTCACTATGCAAATATATGCCCCTTTTAAATTGCATTTAAATGTGAACTGGATCCACTGTCAGGCCTAATGTGAATGTATTTAATTTTATCATCTGGAAAGCTTGAGAAATCGTTCAGGGCGGAATAGGCAAAAAAGGAACAGCACTGGTGATTTAACAATATTTGAAATGAAATACTCAAACATTTCAGTCATGTCTCAGGGGGAAAAAACCCACAAATATCTTGTCCTGCAATAGTTTTGTTTTCACAGTGTCCCACAAGAAGTCTGTGTTGAGAGTTATACGGTATCTGTTTCTATTTGGATGTCCCTTCCTTTCTAGGGAGTGTTATCTCTTGTTTCACTTTTTAAAAAGGAGTTGTGCTTAGGAGGCATGTATTGCCGTCTATTATTCTGTGAATCAAACGGGGGCAGAGACAGGGCAGCTGAGAGAGAGTGAGCCTCCGGTCCAGTCCAATGGTGGCCTTTGTGGACTCAGGGAATACAAACTCCAAGACAGGACAAAGTCAGAGGAAATTGACCTGCTTGATCCTTTCCCTGAGAGGGAGGCGGCACTCCTCCTTTCATCTTTTCCCGAGGGCCCAGATCTTTGAGCTACACTTAACAAACAAAATACTGTCTGGACCTAACTCAGGGTTGAGGTTGTCTTTGGAGCTAGGAGATGCTGATACCCAGGGTGGCAGTAGGCTGGTAAGGAGGAGGAGGAGGAGGGATGGGGGGTAACCTGAGACAGACAGGCCTCTGGGATAGGGAAGTAGCCAAAAGGGACAAATTAGCTTTAGACAATAGGGGACCTTTTCCACCAGGGGGATAATTAAACGTTTCTTCATCAAAGCTGAGACAGTTTGCAAGCTGCTCATTTTGTAATTCTATCATGTTTGCCCCTGAGATATGCATTCTGTATTTTGTCCACCCCCACCACTCAAACCACTTCCTCAATACATTGGCATTACCATTAATTTAGATTCTGTTTGATTACTCTGTTGGGGGTGTTAATTACACAGAGTTAGCACTGGTCTAATTGAGCTCAGTGGAAACAGAGGGTCTATTCGAGTGACAATATGTATGCCTCCATTTAGCCTACTGTGCAAAAACCTTTGTTTTCCATTCTCATATTCATTCATTCATTCAGCAGCACATGTTGGGATGCTAGGACGCCTTTTGCAATTGTTGCAGGTCTTGTTCATCAGGTTACAGGTCGGTTTGTCATTGGTGATGAACCACTGATACACAGCAAGATAAGACTGAGCTACTTATCATGTAAGATAAAAAAAAAAAAAACATAAGATGACCAAAGTTCTACCTTTAAGAACTTTTATACGACTTAAACCGACTTTTCTGCGGCATGCATGTGCTAGTGCAGTGTAGTGCATGCCCTAATGGAGGTGATGCATAATGTGCATGCCTCTGAATGTGCGTATGGGTAAAAGACATTGTGTGACGGGTCTTTTTCCTTGGCCACTCAGCTGTGGACCACAGGGTCTGTTGTGTGCCTTGGATCACACGGAGGAAGCTGAATGATGTTGCCCCAGCTCTCTGAAGGAAGGCTATGCTTGGCTGGCTACAGAACAGCCTTAACAGGATATCACAGAAGAAACTGTGGCTTTTGTCCAGCTCTCCTTAAAAAAAAAAAAAAGAAAGGGAAAAAAAAGCTGTGTCAAAGGGACTTGGGAGGGTGTTTCTTTTTCAACAGATGCTAGAACAGTGTGTAGTGGCTCTCTGGAAGCCCGTATCTACAATGGCGCCTATCTAACCCTGTGACATCATCAAAGAGCGTGCTGTGTGCGGCTGCCGGGCTGCAGTGTAGGATTCATGCCATTACAACACCAGCAACATGTCTCTTAAGGCACCAGTGAACAACGCTGAGCACCAGTGCTTTTACCCCCGCTGGAGCGTTTTCTAACATAGCTGCTGCAACAAGGTAAACCAGGACAGTCTCAGACAGAGTGTAAACAAACTGAGGTACTTTTGCTTTTGGAGAGCTAAGCAACATTTTTTTTTTCGGTGTAGTCTTTTTGTTTTGAGGAGAGAGATACTGGAAATTTAACATTGTTTTTACGAGCATCTATTTCCAGTGTGTGACTCTTTGTACAGTATCCTGTATGTCTGCATGTACAGTTCAGTGTGTTAACAATATGCCTGCATTCACACAGGGAGCGCTACAGAGTCAGACAGTGTTTGTCAGGGTACTGCCATGCTGTGAGCAGCCCATCTCTGTGAAAGCCCTAGCCTCGGGGCTATAGACAGACCCCTGGGACCAGCCAGCACTCAAGGGCCTATTTGTTCAACAGAATGTGTTATTCTATCACAGCAAGCCTGTCACAGCAGCAATCATTCAAATACCCATTCATTTCTGGAATTCTGAATCCTTTCCTCTGAGGACCATCAAGACTTGTTTATATGTTTAGCTTCAGAGTTGACTTGTCTCTTTGATTCATAGTTGCCAGGGTTAATACGGCTCAGGAGGACGTGTATTTGTTCTTACATAGCAGCCTCTTCCTGTGTATAAAAAAACTGTTAGTAAAATGTGCTTTCCTGTCTTAACCTTTACCCTAAAATTAGCTAAGATTCACAGAAACACAATCTTTTGTCATATTGACACATTGCAATTAAACACGTTGTGACTGAGACTACTGTAAATCAGAGCATGAATAATAGTAGCTATAATGACTTAAAAACACTTCAGGAAAGTATTTGAAATATACTGCAGCATGCTTCCAGGATAAGATCATACAGATGTATTGTGATGGGGTCTTACACCTCTTCTATGGAGATATACTTCAGAGTGAGCAATGTATGGATGAATTTTGAAGTATCAGATCTGGTTTAGCTTGCCATGCCCATACTAAAATAACAAACTGAAACAAACAAACAAAAAAAAAAGTGAGTTTCAAAGTAACTTTCTCAATTCTGTAGCTCTCAGTGATGGAGCTGAACACGATGAACATCTTAAATTAGCAGCCGTGGCGCGCCTCCTGTTAAGGTTGCTGCAGCCATTTCAAATCCACCTCCATCCCAGCTCATGAATGTTTTTCTAATTGAAAGTGATATCTTGGTGCGAGTCGTTGGTCAGGGCCTGTGAAGAGTGGTGGTACAATAGACCTGTCAGGGTTGATGGATCTCCAACACAGCTGGGATATGGGTCCCCAGACCAAAGCCAATAAGAGCAGGGCCGGTATGTAAAGAACAGAGGCTCATGGCTGTCCGTCCACAGCTCAAACAAACACATTCACACACGTGCATAAAGTCAGACACACACATACACAGACCTGATCAATAGCATATTCTTCTAAAAGGGAGAGGAGGCTGGGCTGAAATACATAAGTGGGATTAGAGTGAGTGATATTGGAGAGAAGTGAATGGGGCTGTGATAGTTTCTCATAATCAGTATTTTCTGTTGGACCACTGGATTTTTTTTTAGTTAAGTATAATCAATGAGGTGGTCCATTTGGGCTCGGCTGGTTGGTGATAGCCAGTCATTACAGATTAGCCCGAGTGACTAATGGGAGTCCTACTGAGCAACGTAATGCAATTCAATAACTGTACTTGTGGGAGGCGGTGTGGTGTTGGTTTTGGGTGGGGAGAGGGGGGGCGTGTTAACCTGGACAGAACCCCCTCCACCAATAATAGGCTGCTTTTACACACACCGGTGTTTCTGTTATCTCTGGTTATCTCTAAGATAATAAAAGGGGATTAAAATATGTATAGATAGTGTTTCTTTTCATTCTATAACTTCATACACTAATCCTGTCATTTGCTGGTGGTGAATATTTCAGTCTAATCTCGGGCTTACCTTACTGTTGTACTACTTGAAAAACAAAACAAGGCACCCAATGATGCCAATTAATTAGGAAGATATGAATATTTCAGTGCTCTATGATACAATGGTGGCTGCACCGAGATAGAATTCACAACAGCTCCTAATGGAATATTAATAATGTGGTGACGTTACCTTCTTCTTTTTCTCAGCTTTCAGTGAAGGTGTGCAGGTGGAGAGGGTTCATACACTGGTCACACTGCTTCAAGGAGACTTAGGTCTACCATGTTTAAATCCTCAATATCGATAACTAAAACAGGAACCTTTCAAATAAAATCTTGCTATATATTTTTTGGTGTATTTCAGGCTCAGGTGAAACTGATCTTTGTGGTCTGTTTTAAAATTGCTTACCACCAACACACAACCTCTTATACAGAGATTAGTTACTAAATAGCCTAATTAACCTACTGCTAACTAAACCAAATGTCAAAACTAATACTAGCGGGCTATATAACCTCTTCAGATTGGTGAGATTGATACATAAAAGAGGTAATGGGACATGGCTGACACATCTGACCCTGACACTTTGATAAATGACAACATCTTAGTAAAATATATTCTACTATAATAATACAATACACTACAAATTACAAACTTGCACCATAAAGATTTTGGCATGCCTCTAACAAAATTATATAGATTGAAATTTCGGTTTGATTAATCAATCAATTTTGCAATATTCTCCAGCTTCCTGATCATTTTCACCTGCAATAATCCTGGTAACTCTTGACACACTTTCTCGATTTAATAACGTATAATTACCGCAAAATAATTCCTACATACAAATTTTGCAAATTTGCAAATACAATTGTTGTGCTCCCTAAAACCTTTTTGTTGGACAACTATACTATACTGCAAAGTTTCTGAACGTTTCTACACATCATTAAAGTACATTTCTTGAGTTTTGACAATGTTAAAACTAATTTGTTTAAAACAAGACAGTATAGTTAGTTCCTTAAAATGACTTTACAGAGAATATTTATTTGCTTCACTGGTCTAAGTGACAATTTCACATCATACCTCCATCCGAACCCATACTATCTTTAATGGTCACTCAGCATATTGTGTACTTTTTAGCATCATACATATGAACTTAACTCAGCGGTTATTCTTACAATTTATCCACTAATCCGCTTGGGACAGAAGAAGGTGGTGAAGAATCCAGCCTCAGTGTATTTTTTGTCTGCACGATACAAAGTTGAACAGTGAAGGTCTCCATAATCATGAGAGAAAAACAGAGTAGGCTACTTGTACTAACATTATCATAATGAAAGTGAGAGCTTGTGTTTCCAGACATTAAAAGTTCGTGTTTAACATGCATGTCAAAAAAATATAAAATATGCACATGAGTTTCACAACATTTTGCCAGTTGTTTCCTCATGTAGTTCTGCTTCATTTTCTTAATACTGACTAAGATTTGCATGAAGGTGTTCACAGATACCTCATGGGAAATACTTGGGACATGAAAAGCATTTCTGTGCCAACAAAAACCTTTCAAAGCTGTTGTTTTACATTTATTCATTTAATTATTCCTCACTTTCATGCCAAAGCCATAATTATTTTCACATTAACACCTGCTGCATTTTGCGCATGTGCATGTGTGTGTCGACTGTACGTATCTGTTTAATCTTCATCATTAGGTGGGCTAGCCTGAGCCACGCACTGATGTTTATTAAGGTAGAAAGTCAACTCTATGTACTGTCTGTTGGGAAGTGTGCAGCTGCGTCACGATAAACCTGCAGTTATGATATGAAAGAGATGCAGATTTACTTCCCCCCTTTCTTTTTCTTCTCTCTGGCAAGGATCACCCTGGCAGAGCTTATGTTATTCATGGACAGACTCATTTCCTGCAGCAGCAGCCGCACGGTTCGATAGTGAAGCTGTAAAACAGTTTCAGCTAGCCATAAACACATTTGATGAAAACAAATTAGGAGCGAGAAATATAACTGACGGAAAACATAACAGCCGGCAATGGAATCACATTAGAGGGGACGCTGGATGCCGCCGCAAATAAATGTACATTTAATAAATGGATAAATACAACACATAAAGCCCTATGTTGCCAAAACTCATTCATCATTTAAATGTCTCCTTCTTTTTCCATTAAATCCCATATTAAAACACCTTGCAAATAAATGTGAGGCTTTACCAACTTGACAGCTCACCACTACAGTAACCTGTTGACACTCGGGTCCTGAAACGTCGCTGAAGGGGAACTTAATTCCTTTCAGATGAAATCACTAATGGCAATAATCTTTTGACAACATGAGATGAAAGTCTCTCTGATTTGTTGCTGTGACGCAGTACTATTCTTGTTAATGAATTTTTAATATCCTTAATGACAGGAGAGGAACGATGTAATTAAAAGAGCAAGTTACGAAAAACGCTGACTCCAACTCTTTATGGGGACCGTTTTAATGTTAGTTTAATTGGAACTAACACATTATCTTAATGAACAGATTGCCTTCAAGGAGACCATTTCCCCTCCCCTATAGCGAGCTCAAACTAGCCACTATGCACATAAAGAAATTTCCTTTTCATTCCCCAAGACAACGGAGAGGGTGGTGGGTTTTTCAGAAAAGATACACAGGAACTTTCCGGCAGCACGATTTATTTTCGTAAACATAAACTTCCACATCATCCTGAGCTGCGAGTCAAAGGATGACAGGCTTGGGGTGGTTTAGGAGGGAGGAACCGGGCGGGGGGCAGGCCTAGTTGCAGGCAGAGGCTTTGTGGCATGAAATACATGCATACAGCCAAACATGGCCAACAAGCGGACAAATTGACCACTCCACAACCTTGACACTGTTGACACCTGGACACCTATCAGTATTTTTTTTCCCTCCCTTTACACCCTGTGCAGCTGAGAGGAAGACACGGGAAGGCGGGATGTGAGGTGAGGGTGTTTTTACGCTGGGGAGCTTTGGGCAGTTGAGTTTAATTTGGGATTTACAAGTGACATTGTGCCCCCATGGCTGTCTTCTTACTGGGCCAGGTTTATGGAGTGAGACAGTGGGGTCTTTTCCTTGTGATTAGCAGGCCTGCGAGCAACCATGCACAAAGTATTATAGCCCACAGCATTATGTATCAGAGTTTACAGACCCCCTCCATCTCCACAGACCCTTTCATCAACCTGCGATCAAACCCCACCTTCACTCACACCTCCGGAAGGTCAAACCTCTCAAACAAGTCAATAACTAATGGAGACGTGCAATGTCTCCACCAGACACAGGGAAATAAAATAATGAATTTAATTTTTGAGAGAAAATTTAGAAGCACAAAAATGAAATATGTGCACACCCACACCCACCCACACACACACAAACAGATTAATATTATTAAATGATTTAGGGTTTCCAACTAAGGGGGAAAGCAGAGTATGAACTGTGAACAGCCACATGACGACCCGGAGGCTTATCTCACAGAGGCTGTTTGGCTTAAGCCATGGCATTAATACACTGATAGCCTACGGAATAGCCAAGCATAAAATGAATGTGAAAGGATGAAGAAACAACAAGAAAAGGGAGGAAGAAAGAGGATGAAAGTGGTTAGGCCTCCAGCTTAACAGACCAGAAATATAGAACTACCAGAAGCATTACAGGGAGACCCTTATTGATATGAGTGTTATTTCTGAGACATGCTTTTGTTGCTGCTTTACAAACAAAACCAAGAAATACTAATAGAAATAACTTTTTTCTTCTTCTTTGGAAAGTTTTCCAGCAACTACAACATCAAAAAATGTAAAATTATTTAAGGATAAAAAAAAAAAAACTATCATGAACTTGGACACATTCATAATAAAGACAGAGTAAGAAGGTGCACTAAGACTGATAATTGAATCTGAGCAAACATAAAGATCCTGTAAAACAGCAAGAATTGAAGAAAACAAATCCTCTGTACAGCCTTTGTAACCTAACCCAGTGCTGAGGCTTTTATCCCTTTATTTTATTGATTAAAAAAATCCCAGAGGCACTAAAACGTACAGTCAATGATTAATGTCCCTCTCAGAAAAAGAAATTATATGGAATAAATTAAACTACTGCAGCAGCAAATTGAAAAATAAGAATGTAAATGAGCTTTGAATACTTAATATCATAGAGAAAAATAGGCAATGAGGCCCAAAAATGATGAGGGATTAGCACAGAAACATGACATTAGCTCTAATGGTAAAGAGTAGATTTTCTCTACTGTCAAAATTTAACTGTCGCGTCTGATTTTCTGCCAGGTAAATGAAAAATGGGAGACAGTGTGTGGCAGCCGAAAGCTCTAACCTTGTTCACAAGGTGAAAAATATGGACTCAGAGTTGCACATCAGTACTTCCAGTCTAAAATAAGAGAATAGAGAAATAATGTGTTTTGAAATGCAATTACAGGGAGTCAGTAGCACTTATCCAATGTGTGGTTTTACTGTGGTTTCACAGTTATAGCTTTTGTTTGCAGGGGTGGTGGGGACATATGTTATAAAGATGATGTTTTGTAAATCATAACATAGTAATATTTTGATCTGACATGGAAGCGATACATAAATAGTGACCAATTGTACCTTGTGTTTGTTTTTTTGTTGTTGTTGTTGTTTTTTCCCCCCCAGTGCTGTACTTGCATCTGCACGGAAACAAACAAGTGCTTAGACAGTAGTTAAAATGCAGTTTTGGTCTGCTATCCTGCCTCCCACATTACTCCTGCAGTTATCCTGCAGGAGAGAGGAAAGGTGTGAACTGCATCAAGCAAGGTTCTCTCAGTTGGAACCTTTAATTATAACTTCACAGTATCAGTTACAGCAACCTTGCACAGATGCAAAACCCCTCGGAGGCTTGGCTACTCTACCTTACTTAATCTGAGCGGGAGGCACTGAGACAGTGCTGTACCATCAGCCAATTCAATCACAAGCCAGGACGGCGCCGCATCCTGCATCGGGGTCCAATCACAGCGCAAAACAGTTCAAGTCACGTGACCTCGCTACTTAGCATCCTTCATCAACACCTGTTTTCTTTTTTCTGCATGCAATATTGTTATTTGCTCCTTCCTCCCTGCCTTTTTGCAGGCTCCCTCTTTCCGGAGGATATAGTGAGGTCTGTGCGTGCAGAGCTAAAGACGCTATAAAAATTGCTGAGGTATAAAATCGAAAGTGCTCAAGCTGTCTGCGACTGGAATTGCTGGCTGGCTCGGGCCTGTTGGAGGTGGTGAAGGATCCCCGGCCAAGACCCGCTAATGTTGTAAATCAGAGAAAGTTTGGGCTTGTTTGTTTACATATTACAGGCTTTACAGTGGGCCTACCACAGTACACAAGGAGCTGTGCTTGGCCCAGGCTATTGTATGGGTCATAAAACTAAAGAATGTAATGGCTCTGTGCTGCTCAAACCAACCTCTCCTGCACTTGTTCACTAGTAATACTCTGTTTTGTTTAGCCGAGGGAAAACTTGTGTTACAAAAAAACTAACTATTGAAACAACACAGATTTCTTTCACCTGCATGTTGTGGGTGAAAAATGTCGATAAAGAGTTTTGTGTGTCGCAAGCTGAAATATATTGTGGGTGAAAAATGTACTTATAAATCATGACAGTTCCAAATTATTATTTAGTTTCATAAAAAGGGAATAAAATCAAAATAAGTACACAATAAAAACGTAAAAATAGAAGAAAAAAATCGCATTTAGTAATCCCTGACTGAACATCCATTTGGCTCTAATTGCATGATGTTGCTTTACAATGATTTTTAAGTTTTGAATTTTTGGCTACATAAAAATGGTTGACATATAGAATGAGTGAGAAATGAATGAAAAAAGAAAAAGAAAACAGAACTCCAACATATCTCCAAAGCCCTACAGGCCAAGAGCACATAAAAAAGTATTTTTGTGTGTGTGTGTGTGAGTGTGTGTATAATCCCTAGTTGGTTCACTGATACATACTGTGGCACCCTGGTATACAGTATATTTAGAAAAAAAAAATCCAGTCAGGTGTTACCGTGTCTTTCCAAATGCACTGTGAGCCAAAACACTTATCCTTAAGAGAGATCAAGCTTGCACGTTATCTTATCAGTGCTTACAGTGCTACACGTACAGTAGAGGTACACTCAGCTGCTCATGCAGACCCTGCTTACAGGAGATCAAACGCAGGTCAGAGACTCCACCATACACTTCCTTTTAATCCACACAAGTGCCTCTCTGTACGTATGTGTATGAACGTGTGTGTGTGACAGTGGAAGAGAGAAAGAGAGAGAGAGGAAAGGAGAAAGTGAGGGAGAGAGCATATACATTTTTTTTTCTTTTTGTGTCAGCAGCAGTGGTCTGGTTGTTTTGTGACAGTCATAGGCAGAGCACAGGAAATGCACCACGATGTGGCCAGTCACAGTTGAATTTCTTCAGCGATAAGGATAGATTTTTTTTTTTCCGTTGCAGGCCTGACAGTCCATCCTTACAGCAACATAATGCATCTGCAGAGGTTTGATCAGTAAAGCAAGAAATGTTTGTACTGTATTCTTTACGAGAACTTTTACGGTTAATGATGTTTTATTTTTTTATGTAAAATGTACCTTTCTTCTTACCTCTGGTCTGATTTACAAGGGAGCCTGACCGCTTACTCACACAGTCATACACACAGATAGGTGCACACAAAAGGAGGCACAACAAAAAAAAATGAAGGATGGAGGAAGGTGACAGGTAAACAAATTCAGTGTCATATTCTCCTGCTGTCTTCACTGTGTCACTTGGCATTTTAATGGAAGGGAATCTGATGTAACATATAGTGGTAACTACAACAGCAGCCTCGTACCAGAGGGGAAAACTTAACTCCTCAGACCTATGCATTAAACATATTGTAGAATAGAGTGTAACATTTATCACTGTCATTCCTAGAGAGTTTGTGTAAATTTAAATGCGCTCAAGCGTGCTGATTCCCCCCACACACCCACCCCACCCTCCACAATGTATGCGTACAATGCCACCCCAAAGCCCATTTTCCTGAAATCCTTCTCATTGTTCTGCACGACCATACCACCAAACAGCTATTCATCTTTGGGGAATATGCTGTACAGAAATGTCTTTGTATGTGGGGCCTTTTTCTGTCGCCGTGTTCCATGTTTCATATTGCAGAATCTGTCCACCTATTTTTCATGGTTTAATATATTTTTAAAAATTGAACGAAAGATACTATATACAGCAAGATTGCATATTTATTTCACTGTAAAATACATTTGTAGGCTGATTTCTGCAAGATATGTATAAATAATTACCTTAAAAAAATGGGTTTCTGGCAAAGGGAATATTTTATCGAGTTTGTGTGTGGTATGTATGTATGATTTGGTCTTTTTATAAAATGAATATAAAGTATTACTGGCTTTCACTTTTTACTCTGACCTAGAGAAAAGAGTAGCAACCACAGAGGGGCCTAAAGACAATTAAATAAGACTTTGTAGATTATTTATGACAAGTACTTTTCCAGGATTGTGAGCTGTGGAATAAATGGAACAATAATGCCTTTAAGTGTGGAATATATTGGGACAGTAGTGCATGGCAATACCAGCTGACACACTAAACATTAAAATAAATTACCTAACCTTTTACAACTTGCGGTGCCAATAACAGGACAAATGACAGATCATGGGTTATTATTCACTGAGAGATCCTATACATAATAATGCTGTCATCAATAATGGCCAAGATATCATGGCTCCTGCAGCTTTTAAAAAAACATTTTAAGCACTTTGTTTTAAATCATCAGTACAAGTCCAGGCCTCAATCACTCACATAGAGAAAAATAAGTGACAGGAGTTGAGTTGCTAAAGGATTGAGAGACAGAAAGAGAGAATAAAAGGCTGAGGGAAAGAATAAAAAACAGAAAAAGAAAAAGGTGCCACATTACATTTATGTTACCAAATGGCACTCATGAGTCAATTTGCCAAATAATAAGAGCAGAACTTGACTGAGGGGGCACATCAGTGCTGCTAATATCTGAGGCTGTCAGTGACCAAGTCGACGACAAAAAACATCTCCTCTGACAAATAACAGAATTATCCTGAGGGGGTTTAGGGGCGGTTACAGTGGTGGTCTTTCATTTTTGGCTTGACTGTTGGCACAAGTCATCTTGAGTGGAGCTCTGACAACAAGCCTGTAAATGTGTGTGCGTACACATCATTTTTAATGCTTCACTTTCCTTTTCTTTCCTTTTCCACAAAGCTCAACAAACTTGACCTCAGTGCTTTAGCACTTAATAAGCACACACAAATGTACATAATTTGCACACAAAAAAGTCAATGCACATTAAATACCTTTTCTTGGAGTGACTGCTTTACTATACGTAGTCTTGTTTATATTTAAGCATAGACTAGACACTCTAATATCAACCCTCATAGGCCTGTAGGAGCCTATAGGCTAGTGGGACAGCCAACATCCTTACTCCAGTTTGAGTTAAATATGTGATTTATTTTCTCCTTAAACTTAACAATCTGCACTTTCTCTCAAGCCCTTTTTCACCAATTTGAGTCAAGGATCTCAGTCAATACACTTACTGCCTCTTCTTATTGTGGGCCTAGGAGGGCAAGCAGGCTGATGTGTTACCTCTTTAACAAGAAATAACAACAAGCAAGAGGTTTTGAGATAGCAAACCCATAAAAACATGGTCATCCTTTATAATGTATGGACACTTCTCAAGGCCTAAATCATCACGACCCTCCAAACCATCTTTATCTTAACTCAGGTAACACCTAACAGGTTTTTAATCCACTTAGCTGCTACTTGCTGTCCCATTTGTGGGTCCATTAGAGGTTCTTAACATGTTCTGACAGAGTAAATGCTTTAAATTTAGTCAATACAGACCAGCTGAACCTCATTAAATCACTGAAAGTCTTAATTTGTGCTAAAAGCAAACACAAAATATCAACCAGCATCAGGTAGCCTAAGCCTACCAACAGAACCAGCAGTGCAGTGTTGATCCATACCTTCATGAAGTTCTCCCCCTCTGCAGTCCTCTGTTAGGCCTACTCCTCTTGACCGTAGAGGCCCACAAATCACGAAAATGAAAATGCGTTTTTCATAAACATAATCCAAGTTATGGATATCTTCATGAGAATCAGACCGTGAGTCTTTATCAGCGCCAGCTTTCCCTCACTTTCACGTCATTTCATATTTCCGGTGGCGTCTGCACCTGAGTGAACAGGTGAGTTTGTTTTTGATCAAGTTTCTGGAGACAACATGGCGGCCTCCCTGTTAGGATCCGAAAAGATTCATGGTCACTCCAGAAAGATCAGGTGGGGGTGGGGGGGACAACATGCGTCTTCTTCTTCTTCTTCTTCTTCTTCTTCTTCTTCTTCTTCTTCTTTGTTTAACGGCGGTTGGCAACCAGCTTACCGGCGCATTACCGCCACCCTGACAACATGCGTCTCCGAGCGTAAAACGTAATGACGCGCATTCTCCGTGGATTTTTTTTTTTTTTTTTTTTTTTTTTTTTTACTTTACCTTGCAGTGCTGTTTTCATGGCTCTCATAGACTCTGGTTGGAAGTGAAACCTGTTTGAGCTGATCAAGTTTAGGTTGTGTTTTAGTCACATGTTTAAATTATGTTTCATAAATGCATGGATTTCTTCTCTTGAATCCTTATATAATGCAGGTGCATAATGGGTTTAAAAGTCAGAGTGAAGAGGTTGAACCTTTCTCCATCTCACTATAATTTGCTCATCTGGTGTTTATTAACATTTAAAAAACAAACAAACAAAAACACTAGATTTATTTTCCTGCATATAATGCATGACCATGATAGGTTAAATTATAATAATGAGTCCTGGTAGCACTGAGCCTTAATGGCTACAGATGAGGAGGCATGTCTCTTTTGTGTAATGTTCACATATTTGTCCCTCTCTTGTCCTTCACTGTTTTGAGAAACCATGCTTTGTACGCTGTAAATGCGAACAGCGAGATTTTCTTCTTTACTTTCCCATGATGCCTCCTGATTGATGCCTTCTGTTCACACTGATCATACATTATAGAACGCATTACAGCATATTGTGCATTTCAGTAAGGGTCATTTTCAGAAAGCCGTTTACTCTGCCTCTGCAGAAAATCTTAAATAAATTTAATTGTCTGCATCCACCATCAGAAATGACTTTATGCGTTTTGCTTCATAATGAAGAGCTTTCACATCCATAAACTTAAATCACTGTGCACAGCTGTTGAGGTGTAATTAAAGCATTAAATATGTGAGCGATCAACTCCCACTAAACAAGATGACACCAACACCCCCGGCACAGAACTTAGAGGTGAACTGCAGGCTGGCTGGGCTTTTCCTAAAACTAAGACCCACACTTTCTCCCTTTCTTCTGTTTTCACACTCTCAGATGTCATTCCCATAAATCTCCCTGGCTCGCCTCAGCACTAGTAGCTGAACTGATGCTAACACCATTAGCTGATGATTTAATGACACTGTAGATGAGGACAGTCATCCTCTTTCTATCATTCCCTCGTTTTTTTTTTTTCATCCCTGCCTGCTGGCTGAGGATACAGGGAATCTGTGTGTTTTTGAGGATGAGGGTGGTGGGTGCTCGTATCTCATCCACCTCCATTACGCCAAGGTCACTCCGTTGCTTTTTCTTAATGTGATCAGGGAAAGTGTCACTTTTGCAGTTCTGTGGCAGTAAATAAGAACTGGCTCTAATTTGAATGTAGTGTACCAGAGGCCCTTTATGGGTTGTTAATTTAGTGTTTAAATACATTTAACAGTTGAGAGAGAGTACTGATTAGACCGGCTCTCCATGTGAAGGCTATTTTTCTCTCCACTATTTTCCACTGACTCGCTGTAGATTATTATTGTTATGATGTGACAGATGAATGCCAAGCTTATTTTGAATTAAGAGGAATTTCAAAGGCCAAGAGAGCAATAAAATCTGTCATTTTCTTAAATCATTTCTCCTTTATTTCACCTCTAAATTCCTTATTTATTTTCATATGTTACAAATAAATGGTTCCAATTGACTAAGATGCTGCAAATTAAATTAGATATTCTGAACGACAAATAATTCAACCCAATGAGGAAGCCTTTTTATTTAATCTATCCGCCAAAAACCATCATGGCAAACAAACCTACAAAAGCAAAAGTGTATTTTACTAGTTTTTCTTACAGCTAAGTCCTGATTAATGTGTTTTTTATGGTTACATTAAGGTATTCAAAGCTCTTAGTAAAGGTTGGAGAAAATCTTGTAAACTTATGTTTCTGACTTTTATTGTTAATTCAAACCACAGTAGTTTTCTAAGATGAACCCAGTTGGTTTTGTTCAACAAACGTAACAAAATCAACATCATCAATAACTGGTGCAAAAAGATGATTTCTAGAGGACGGACTCACATAAACACCCAAAACATTTGGTAATTCTATATCAATAATACATTGGCTTAGTACCCTCTTTTCATTAAAACTCCTGGCAGAGTTGTAAGATCCACTGGACACATCTCTCATATCTCTGATCGCAGAGGTCACTGAGGTAGTCAAAGCTACTCGGTGGCAAAGAGCCAGAAAAACTTAAATGATCCCCACAGACACACGGCAGGTCCGGGGTAACTGTCTCCTCTGCTAGGGCAGTCCAAAAAGTATAGGTAAAAAGTAAAAGTGGACAGAGTCTTGTCATGTTTCCAGTTGGTGCGGTGTCAGCAGGAATACAGATCTTGTATAAGACCATTGTGGTGAAGAGGGACTTGAGAAAAAAGGCAAAGCTCTTGATTTATTATGGTCATGAACACTGTGTAATGGCCAAAAGAATGAGATGAACACAGCCCAAAATGAGTGTCCTCTCTGATGAGGCTGAACTCATCCTTGTGGATAAGGTGAGGACCTGACTTCCTTGATCCACTGGACCTACCCATCAACAGCAGCCAGTTCACATGGTTCAGGCATCAGATCGAGACTGTGACATCCGAGATTTCCTTCCACTGGAGGTTTTCCAGGCTGGTACAGGAGGCTCCACAGTGGACCAACAATACACTGGAAAGAGCATGGACTATCTTCTTCCACTGCAACCTAACCCAGGATTAACAGCTGAAATTGGGCGAATGAAGGGTACAAGTATTATGTTCTTTATATAATTTTTGTCAAATTTATTAAAGTGCCATTGTGACGTAACAGATGAGGTCATATGTTTTTGGTATTCTAACGCATACATAAAACTGGCCGCTACATTTCCAAAACCTGAAGGACAGTCACCTGAAGGAGTCCTCAAGCAACAACTGATAAAGTCCTTGTGTTTTTTATTTTCTCCCATTATCTTTCCACTACTCCCCACTTTCACTCACTTCCTACACCAGCCGAGAGCACACAGTAGCCATGAAAAGCCAATAAGGCCACCTCCACACTACAGATTTCTCCTGACACCTAATGCCAGTTATGAAATTGGGGGATAAGTTAATGTGTCACAGTAGCATTGATTTTTCATTTGCTTCTCGCTGCCCCCAGTCCCAGAGCCAGCCTGGGCCTTTCCTTCATGTTTCAGGATGGATTACTGTGGCCCCCTTTGAAACAGAGCATCGCAGGGTGACAAGGGAGCCGGTGCGGGTGTTCATGAGAGGTGCCACACCTGATTACAGGTGACACAATACCGCCGTCATCCGCTGTGCCAGCAGAGATCAAATATCAAGATCAAGTCCTTCACTGCAGTGTTAATTTACCTTGTGTCTGAGTGTGCCATTAATACTGCAATTTTAAGGTATTTCTGATTATTGCCTCTATGAAATGCCTATTTATGTGCATATGTTATAATAAACAATCTAAAACTCGTCTATTTTCTCGATCTGACCTATAAATTGAATTCAGTTCTGATGGGGAAGAGAACAACGAGGAGAGCTACAGTGGGGATAAAATGAGTGGTACAAGAAATCTGTGCCTGCTCCCTATGAAAGGAAAAATACGCTCACGTAACAACAACACGGTGCTCAATGAGCTATGTCCTCAGTTCCATATGAGATTGGTTAATACAAAAGCTTGCTGGTGAAAAACATTGTCCTGCTCCCAGTGACAAAGACAAAGTGCCTGTGTTTGGCGTACGCGAGTCAAAGGGACAGGTGACGACAGGGAGGGAGACCAGGGAGGGAATTTGAATTTCACATCTAGGAGGAGGCAGCATGTCATTAAAAACCCTAATTTCAGTGTCAGGTAGACTTACAGGTGATCCATCATCTTGTCAGAAGAATTTTATTTTATTTTCAAAGGAGTTCAAACCAGGCTCTTCAGACTTTTTTTTTTTTTTTCTTCAGTTCCAATTAGATTTCAACACAATTAACAGAAAAGTCTAGACCTATGTGTATGGTCCAGAGATACCTGCCTGCTCAAGCAGATCAGAGGGAAAAACAATTTAAAATACAAGTGAGTACCAAACGTACTGTAT
The DNA here is from genome assembly GCF_905171665.1 of Trachurus trachurus. Classification (NCBI taxonomy): domain Eukaryota; kingdom Metazoa; phylum Chordata; class Actinopteri; order Carangiformes; family Carangidae; genus Trachurus; species Trachurus trachurus. Next base: position 15,794,903 of record NC_139906.1, read on the forward strand.
AGAAGCAGAACCCGTATGAGTAATCCACCAGCATAGTGAAACTATATCATAATTAATAGATCATTGCTACCTTCAAGTTAATATTCCAGCGTCGCACACAGAACTCCTGCACTGCTCTTCATGTACCACCAGCAAACTGCATATCATGAATGCCATTTATTGGTACATTTCTAAATGTTAACGCCTGTCAACTCCAATCTCTCCAAAGGAGGCGCTCGGGAAATAAAATGCATCGGAGGGGACCTGAGAGGAGGACACACGTTAACCCAGATAGGCTGTGACAAAACACCATTACCTTCTCCTGTTCACACAGTGACGTACAGGACAGCTAGTAGTCCCCTGTCCCTGGGAGGAATCCATCTAAATGAGACACACACACACACACACACACACACACACACACACACACACACACACACACACACACACACACACACACACACACACACACACACACACACACACACACACACACACATCCTCACACTGTGGGAGAACACTCTTTGAACAAGGAACGCAAACTTGGAAGTTTTCTTTTCCTAGAATCCACTATAAATCTGCAGAGAGAAAACACACATTGGTCTTTACAACTTTACACACTTTCTTGAGTTACTGAGCTATTTCTTATTTGATCCTAATGCGTCATTACAGTGTAAAGATATTACAAGAGAAAACATTAAAAATCGTAAATCCGGTAAAAGAGTATGAGTATCATTACAAAGATCAACATTAATTTTAGTCACTTTTAACATTATTGTGAAGTTTGATTAGGGGTGGAAAAGGGTATTTCTTTATTTATCAATAACTTTGCATAGTATTACTCAAAGTCCAGACTAATTCAAAACAAAATCAGCTTAAATACACAAATTAAAAGACACTTTTATTCACAATGGGTCCTGTGAGGTTTTCTGTTGTATTTGATAGTGTTACCACAGCAGCTGTACTTTGGTAGCAGTACTAGTTGTTGTAGTTTAGGTTAAGTTTGTATGAGATAGTATCAACTGATCATGGATGTAAGTATTCAAGGTGTCTAAAAGGCAAATAAAAAGAGTGAGAGACAGAAAAGATGTACTAAGAATAAAGCAGCATGAAACCAAAACATTCAAAAGTATCTCTATTTTTTTTCTAGACCACACAGCAGTTCATTTACTTTCCACTGCAGGATTTAATCCAGAACAAAGCATCAAGTGTTAGTTACAGTAGTTACATCCCATCACAGGAAATGAACTCACAAACGCACTGACTGCGTTGTGTGATGAAAGAAAATGCATACTGTAACAGACAGTCTCAGATGCCTTCCACCCGCCAGTGTGTCGATGTTGAATGGTGACAGAACTCAGATGGATGTGACACCAGCAGTCCAACCACACTGCGCTCCTGCTGGTGTCGTAACATGGATATATAACCACTGCCGTCCTAACGCCACGCTGCCTAAATGGACAAAAATGCCAGGGCAGCAAAAAATGGCGAACAAAACCCAGGGCTTCATTAGCAGAATCTTCCCAGCATGCTTTGCGATGACAAATGATTGACTTGGAACAATATCTAAGGCGATCAGGATAAAGTACCAGCCATTTCAAGGCTCAGCAAAATTCAAATTCTAATTAGACCTTGCACCACATTCCAAATAAAAATGGGTCCCTAGGTGGTTTACCCTATCAGGTGTCTCTCCCAGACCACTGAAACAAAACGAATAAAGAAAATGATTAAAGCGATAACAAAGGCATAAAATTCAAATTATAGCAGCATCACATCTGGGATCTGTATGTCACTGCACTACCATTTCTGCTCTCTCCCTCTTTTTCTCTGGCTTTCTTTAACACATTTACACACAGACACACACAGAGAGAGACACACACACACACACAGCATTCCTTTCTTTTCTGCATGAGGGCAATCAAAGAACAGGAAAAAAAGACGGAGCAGGAGAGAGAGAGAGAGAGAGAAAGAGAGAGAGAGTGAAAAAGCAGGGAAATTAAAAGGTAGAGAGCGAGAACACAAATAGGCTCTCAGCTTTAAGGTTATTAATGACTCCTCAAAAATGTGCGACTTTTCCAATCTCTCTGAGAAGCGCTTGAAGGAGCCTGCAGATGAAGCTGACCTTCACAATGTTCTTTGGTCTTTAGTTAAGAAATTCACTCACCATTATGGCATCATTAGGGAAACAAGGATAAAATTACTCCATGGTTAATGACCTATAGGATCCCCACCAAAATTTGTTTCAGATCTAATAAAACTGAGCTTAACACACTCGAATGAATTATGAGGACTGCTATGCTGGGGTATTAAAATGTGGGGAAATAGATTTTCTGAAGCTAGGAGGACTGGACTTTTCAAATCAGATAGTAGAATGGAATTTTCTGGGCAATAAATTCTACCATGTCTCAATTTCATTTTTTTTTTTTTTTTTTTTTACCTCACAGAATTTTTCAGCCTATGATGGAATCTGTGAGTGGGATGGCCTCTAAAAATTCATTGCCAATTGCCGTCTCCTCCTCTATCCCCTTAAGGAAGATAGATTGATGGATGAATGGCTAAATGGGCAAATAAGTGGAGAAATGTATAGTCGAATGAAAACTCAATGTATGATAGAAATAAATGATTAGATACACACAGATACTTAAACAAAATCCCACAAGGCAAAAGTGGAGAGGATGTGATAAGTAAAAAGAAGTGCATCAAAATCTGCGATGACGCTGATTATTTTAAGTGTTTACATTTTCTCCAGCTTGCCGCTATTTAGTACATGCCAAGCTGGCCATTAGCATAATGCAGGGGCAGTTGAGAGGACACACAAAAACTCATTAAAGAGGACAATGTAAAGCTGCAGGCAAATGTGCCTCTGCAAGACGCAGCCCAGACACATGCATCAAAGTGAAGCACAATGCACATATGAAACTTTGCATGTAACCTGAACAAAACTAACATGAATTTGATATTAAAAAAAGAGGAAAAAAAAACCCACGCCATTCTAAAAGCAGTATTGGTTTAGCTCGGTTTGGTTGCAGCCCCTGAGAGGGGTTTGTGAGCTAATGGCATTTGCTCTCTTTAAACTTTAATCTTTCCTATTAATTCCCTGCAACTGGAGAATGTGCGAGAGTTAATGTTCCATGAACGTGTTTCTCACTCTGCAATCTCTTCAAGCTAATTACCTTCAGGTGCTAAATGGGGGGAAATTGCAATCCATTTGGAAGGGAGAAATTTCACCTCCCCTTTGCCTATGTAACTGTGTGTGCAGTTAAAAAGAAAGAAAATCAAACATAAGAAGTCAGGCCCAGAGTACATTTAATCAAAAAATGGACACTCTGCGCAGAGCCCTGATTGGCTCTCCGTTTCCAAGGTAGCTTTGGGAGAGTAAATTGCTTCCTGTAGTTTCCCGCCTCACTGCTTATTTTGCAGGTCACTTGGAGGTCAGCAGGTGCAGCAGTGGACAAAACACAGAGCAGATGTTTGATTGACATGGATCACGCAGATTGGCAATCAAAGTTTTCTGATGAGAAAGGAGAGGCGCACCGAATGGCCGTTTTGAAGGGTGAACACCAAGGAGATGCGGAAGAAGTCAAAATACAAATTAAAATCAGATTAAGTCAACGTGACAGATTCACGGTTGCCTGTACGGAACATTAAATCTCGGGGAGTGACGTGGTATCCGTCAATGACAGGATCAAGTTGCGAGTGTACAAATGGTTCCCGAGTCAATCACTAATCAGTAACGCAGGATGAACAGGCTCATTGCAGACAAATAGCTTTGATAAGTTTTACCTTTAGAGAGGGGCCGGCCTGTGGAGGAGGGCTATGTGGAGAGGAAGTGGGGAGAGATAGGGTCAGGGCGAGTGAGCAGTGGGGGTTCTTCATTTTCCTCACAGGAGTCTGGAGCGTGGAGGGTCACTTTGTCCCCTGTTTGATCTTTGTCTTCAGATGACACGGCAGGAAATTAAAGATGAAAGGAGAGTCTAACTACTGTCTAATAAACACAGAGAGAGAAAACCCTCATTTGCTGCCACATATCCGGCCTAAAACTGCAGGATCCATGGGTGATCCACACGTAGATCTGGATTAGCAAAGCCCTTTTGTAAACAGCATCCTCAAAGGAGCAGGCCCATCACACTGTGTCAAATGCATTTGTATCAATACAACTTTATTTGTTAGGTCATTAAAAAGTTACAAATTAAAAGCCGCGTATGTGAACATTTATTGTTTTTCTAACTCACTGCCAATGTCTTTTCATCATACTGCACTGTAAATGGTCTTTTCATAGTCATTAGATACAGTGGCTGTGTTCAATTCATCACTGAGTATATTTTATGAGCGCACTTAAGAGATAAAATGATTAGTTTGAAAAAGAAAGAAGGAAAAGTCAGTTTCTAAATCCAGTATAGCTAATTTGGATATTTCAAACAAAAGGGAGGTGCAGTCCTGATGTAAAAAGACAAAACAGCAACACTTTTTTTCTTTTCTTTTTTTTTACCCTGAGCTGTGTTTTTTGTGTCTAATAATAAATGAATTAGTAGTGGGGTGCACTACAAACAGTCCATATCTTAGACAAACACTTGTAGTGACAGCCCTGAGCTCCCACTGTGTTGAGGAATCTCCTACCAACAGCACTCCCTCCCATTTATCTCAGTGGCTGAGAGCAGGAAAAAAGAGCACAAGCTGGGAGGTTGAGGGAACATCAAAAGAAGAGCATCCAAGATAACTGCAGCTCTCTTTTTCTAGCGCCTTATAATAAAAACAAAAACACCTCTACGCTGGTAACTAAAACCCAAGAAGCATGATAGCTGTGTGTGGCCTTTTGCTCCATCATTTCAAACAGATTGCTTAAAGGCATAACTAAAACCTGAACGGCTGCTGATGTTTTTATTTGGTTGTTTTGTTTTTTTCCCCTGTTTCTGTTCTTCAATTTTTTTTCTATCTTCCTAAAATGCCAAAGCTATTTGGTTAAATCATTAGAGGTGTTATGGTCGTAGAAAGGCTCAGTGGAGTAGCATCCCTATGTTGTACTGAAAGGTTATTTTCTTCATGAACACTTGAGGGTCCACTGATCCCTTGTAAGTGTCTGTTGGAAAATGCATTGACATTTTACGTGAATGGAAAAACCCTCCTCAATAGACTCTCTTTCATTGCTCTTCAGGTTTCAGGTCATTATACCCGCAATAGGGGACCACTCAACCTAGTTTGGTATTACCTCAGAGAAAACCCTTATGCTACTTCACTTACTCCATTCACAAATTTGGTTTGGAAGTGAGAGATATCAACCTCTGACCTGAAGAGAGATTTTCAACATGTAAAGGTATTTCTCCCGTGTAAGCATCATCATTTTTTATAGTTTGATATCATGTCTGACCATGCATTGTTGTATGTATTTACTCATATAAATATATCAGTTATTCTACATTAAGCTGTATTGATGTGAAGCTTTAGTGATGTCCTTCACTTACGCTACCATTATATAAAAAATACTCTATTATGACCTTAAATCCTGCCGTATTATCATGCAAAATGCTTGCATGTATTAATGTATAACTACATCATAATATTTATAATGATGCATCAATATGTAATCATGATATAAATATTACAGCTGCTTTTCACAATATTGAATGGTAGTTGTACCTATAAGAATGTATCATACTGTGTAAGCCCATGTCTTGAAGTCTTATGTTAAAAAGTAAAAAAAAAAAAACATACCAATTTAAAATTACAGTAAGAATTCCAATACTTAAATCTAAATTTGAAATAAAATTATATACAAATCCTCTATTTTAATTTAAGTACCTCAAACTCTGTGTATGGCCACCCAAAACAATCCTATCCAACAAAAACTTCATATGTGAATTTTGTCACATTTAATTCTTGCTAAGTCTGCTTCTGTGCTGGGTCACATTACATTATTATTAGGATAAAAAAAACAATAGCAGATTTTTATTTTTTTGTGCAAGATTATTGCTTTACAGTATAATTTACAGGAGTTATTGTGTCGACCCAATGTACAAGGATTGAAGAAAAAAAGAAAAGTTAAAGCAAAGTTTGTCTAATCAAGCTGGGTTCAGATATAGTCACAGGCACCAATCTCCATAGACAAGCCCATTCAATGCAAATGCTGCACCTGCCATGAGTTGTAAAAGCTTTTGCGATTTCAGTGAAAACAGGGTTCACATCATTTGGAAAGGTAGACTTGCCATTTCACGCACCAGTATCCCAGCAATCCGTAAAGACCTGGAGACATTCCTCGACAGGATTACAATTTTACGATCACCAAGAAAACGACTTCAGAAGCAAAAAGTCATCCTTTCTTAACCCGCTATTCTTATTTTACCCCCAAAATTCTGATGTTAACCACTTTTGTAATATATGATGTATTAAATAGCATAAATTGGGAACATTCATTTTTCCTATTCCTATATTAATTCCAATGTCAGTAGAGATATGATTTGTCTTATCAAAAAAAAATACAATATTGCAGTAAATCCTGAATAAATATCTGCCAGTAAATTAAATAAGGTATAATTCGGGTGCCGACCAGCACTGACGAGAGCTACAACACAGAGCTGGTCAGAGACTATATGGATAGTAGTTGGCCAGGCTTCCCAATCCAGTCAGGCTGAGTCGGTTCACACTGATAACGTAGGTAATGGTGTTTCTGGAAGAGTGAGGCCAGATGAAACACACCACACGGACAGATACCACAGGCATACTGGCCCCTTCTGTTGGAAAATTTCATTTTTTCCGGCAGGAAGCCATGAATGCTGAGGCTGAATCCAAATCCGGTTTTCCGCACTTTATCAGCGTGTGGCCCACCAAGTGGTGAGATGGCGGGGGAAGTGGAGGGCTGAGGGAAGGGGGGTGATCCACTCAGCCGAGACCCTCCACTTTAATCCAATTTACAGCCTCCCCCAGCAAAAGATAATTACAACCCTTAAACCAGCTAGGAGAGGGGTAGAAAGAAAAGGCCTCACTCACCCAAACTGTGCCTCTGGCCCCTGAAGTCTCCACCTAGAGAAAGAGAAGGAGGGGGGGCTCTGTTAGCAGGACTCAAGCAAAGGCATTGTGACAAACTAAGAGTGTGTGTAGCTAATGAGGCAAAGTGATTTTTTTTTCCAGCAAATGGATGCCCGCTGGGCAGTGGTAGAATGCACCCCAGGACATCTTTGCTCGCTGATGTTCACCACAGATGTAGGGGAGGTGTATTTTAGGTTGGTATTTCAATAAGTGTGTGAGTATTCCATGAATCCGTGTACTTCAATAACACAACGTCTGTTGATCACGGTATGTCTGCGCCGATTATAGTTAGTTTGTCAGGAGAGTTATGAATCACGTGTTTGCAGTGTCATCCTCAAAGTATTTGGCCACAAATTAAGATTATTCCTGTTTATTATGTTGTTGTTGTTGTTATTTTCATTAGATATATTTGCTTCTTTTCTTGCTTTTTTAAAGAAAACAATCTCTGAAAGATGCTCTGAAATTAAAAGCTTAAATTTTCGCCTTTTTTTTCTTCTTTGTCAGAAGTCTTTGAAGTGCGAATAAAGGAATGGGGTAAACTTTTGCAAAAGAATGTGAAGAAATAATAATGAAGGGGCTCACAGGGGAGCGGAAACGCTGGCCAGTCCTAATTAATAGAAGGAGAGACACTCCCAAAGTCTCCCATTCACAAGCTCACAATGGAGTTCTCCACCAAGCAGAACCTGGAATGGAATATGGGAGGAGTGAATAGAGAGAGAGAGAGAGAGAGAGAGAGAGAGAGAGAGAGAGAGAGAGAGAGAGAGAGAGAGAGAGAGAGAGAGAGAGACTCAAGCCCTCATTCTCTTTGCACCCATCTCTCTTATTGTATTTCCATTTTATAGCATCAGGCCCAGGCCCATGCTCCTTTAGTCCATGTTCCATTCAGTGTGACTGTGTTCAGAGAATCCCACTGGTCAGTTTTGTAAATATGGGCCCTGGCAGTGCGAATGAAAGGATGGCACATTTCCAGAACTTATCCAATGCAGGCTTCTCCTCCTGCTTTTTCAAAATGTTGTTCAACCCCCACTGGTCACCCACCCCCCCTCACACCATCTCTCTCTCCCTCTCTGTCAGGTGCATTAACAGTTGCTGGAGTCAAGTGCATTGGTAGCCTACATCGCGAAGGGGTCGGATGAGTGGTGGTGGTGGTGGGGGGGCGCAGGGGGATGTCAGGGGGCCGGGTGGGCTTATTTTGCCAAGTCAAGTCAAGAGGGGAGGGGTTTGTGAGGGGCAACAGGAGAAGTGTGGACCCACCTGCCACTGATTATCCTCCCAGTTAGAGGGTTTAGTCTTGACCTCTGAACTTCAGAGCTGCCCCACACCACTAATCTGTTAATTAACCGAGAAATACCCTGGAAAAACTTTGAACAGCCATTGTGTGTGTGTGCATGTGTGCAAGTAAGTGTGTAAAGGGAAGAGACAACAAGAGCAACAGAGGGAGAGAGGGAGAGAGAGAGAGAGAGAGAGAGTAGTGTATTGCAGGAACACATGGGGGCATGTGGTTACTCTGTATATCGACGGCACATTCCCTCAGTGCAGTGCTGCTGGATAAGTAGGACACAGTTTTACATGCTCATCTTTGTTGTCAGCGTGTTCAGCCCTCTAATAGAGGAGGCCGCAGTCTCTACAGCTTGATGACTCTCATCACTGCTGACCTCAAATGCCTTAAGACCCCAAGTAGTAAGGCTCATGCTACATCAAACACGCTTTTATATTGTATTTCTTATGTTTGCAGTGCTGCTTCTCTTTCATTATAGTAAACTATCTACTACGTAGTATCATGTCCAATGCATATGTAATGTAATATTGATTTTTCTTACATGAGTTCTGAATTATTAATTGTGCATCATGCTTTGACAATATTGCATTTGCTGTAAATTATTCACGTTTGTAATAAATAAAACCTGAGGGGTGGCTTGATGATAAATACAAAAGAAGAAAAGAATATATGCAAATTATTTAATTCTTTTTCTCATGTATTCAGGCATTATTCTGATTTATAACTTTAAGTTGTGTGAAATGGTTACAAGTTGTTTGATTTGTGTATTTTTGTTTTAGTTAAAGATGTTTGTGTGTGACACAGTGTGACATGCAATACGTTATGTTATACTCTTATGTGGACTGCAACCTTCTGTTTGCATGACACAATATATATCATAAGCATAGGGCCTAAAAAACAAGCATCCATTAATCCACCTACAGAGTATATAGATAATGTAATATCTAGCCAAATACACTTGTAATTTCCTTTTAAATCCATGTGCTATTATTTTGCACTGTTGTCATAGAAAAGCCTGTTTTGTTTTTAAGTTTGTTTCTGATACATTATAATGACCACACAACACTGATATAATAAAGTGTATTTTTCCTCGGTTGATCAGACACACCTGGAAGTCCTGCTGTAAACAAACAAAAATCTCTGAGGTTGCTTTGACTGGTGAGGCAGCTGATAAGTGGGGCAACAAAGTCAATTAGTTCTGTGTTTATTAGTATGTGACAGGTGCTGGGTCATGCAGATTAACTCACAACCCTTGGAGGGATGGGACAACAATAATGGTGAAACATGTCCGTCCGACCAGAAAGTAAAGGTAGCAAAAGGAACATAGCAAAGCCTGCTCAATTAATTATGTGGATTAATGAAGTTCTGCTTGATTAAGTGTTGATGGCATTAAAAACGCCTATTTTTTCTCCACAGTGCGACATAATGGACACTTACATAAATAATGGAATCCTTCATGGTTACGGAAACCAACACAGTATATGTTATGAACCACTCCCCCTCCTGAACCCCAAATCGATTAATTAAAGCTATTGCCCTTGATTATCCAATCACAGGTTTCATCAAGGTTTGACCTCTAACCTTCAACCTTCCCTGACTGGAATGATATTGATTAAGGGGAATGGCTTTTTTTCACTTTCTGGAAACAACATTACCTTTAAAAAGTGTAGCTGACAGAGTGTCTTTTCATTGACCTCAGAGAGGTGTTGCAGCTATTGTTTTTGTACACTTCAGGTTGAACAAAAGGCTCAGACATCACATTGTGCCCATTTAGACAACTATTACATTAAATAATTGTCAAAATGAAGTGAAGGATCAATAACGCTCAGTGTTCTCTGAAAGCCACTGATGCAAAAAGTCACACATCCTGTATTTCAAACAAAGTAATATCCCGTTTATTACTTTCAAAATAACAAGTGAATTATTCCACTATGTTACCGGGTGTAGGTGCATGTGATATGACAGAATTGTTTGTCGCATTGTTTTGTGGTAAAACCCTCTCTATTATCAAAATAGTGTTTATTCTTTTTTTTCATGATGGAGGATCTTTCTCCTTTTGTGACAAATTAAGCATGCAGTGTTTGCAAATGCAATTACAGCATAACTGATGTTTACATAAATAAGCAATGCATCAACAAAACACACCAATCAATGGTTCACATCATCCTGACCTGAAGCTGCTCACCAGCCGCTGGAGCAAAGCCACACAGACATAATGAGCTATAGTGTGGTCAGACTATGGTCTGCCTCGGGATGTCCTCTTCATAGCAACTTTGATCCGATTAATAACCAGGCCCGGTCTTTACTGCTGAGTTTAATCTCTCAGAGACGCAGCAGGTTCAGACTTGTTCTCAAATCTGACATTTCTATTGGTAAATCAGTGTTTTAGAGGAAATTCAACGGGAGCAGCAAAATTAAAGGAAGGTTTTTTTTTATGTAATAAACTTGCAGTGTATGCATTCAGGCTATGTTTTCATGATGGTACGAATATGCGTTTCCTTGCTGCTATCCTTGCCATCACCATGGAACCCAACTGTAAACAGCATTAAGACGCTGTTAATATTTAAACAACCAAAGTCATGACACAAACTCAAAAACATAACTGGAATCTGCCCTCAAAATGATTAACTAAAGGTCACGTTTGTTTTTGCTTTTTTTTCCTTCTTCTTCGCCTTTTTTTAAATTAAATCCAACGTGATGACTAAAATATTTGTTCTACTGCACCTTCCCCGAGTGGGCTTGAACTGCAAGGATTCATGTGAGCAAAAATCCCCCTGGCAGAATTCGAAACACCACTGATGTGTCAACATATCAAATAACTGTTGTGAAATGCCATGGCTGCATTCATTCCTTGTTTTGGTGCTTGTTGAACAAGGCGGCGTGGGATTGCTCTCCCTCACCCTGTGGTCTGTCCTCTAGGGTGCAAGGAATCTGAGTCACTCACTGCACATCAGGCCCCCGCCCCCCCCACCCCCCAGGGGCCCTGGCACTGGCAGAGGCAGGTTAACAAACTGTAAAGGCTTCAACTGAGCAGCACACAAACTGTTTTCTCTCCACAAAAGGGATTGGCTCCAACAAATGTCATAAGCCTATAATGAGATAGCTGATCTCGGTAGTAAAGAAGAAAAGAAAAGAAAAATGCTTCCCCTCTTCAGTCAGTGGCTATTAGAGTCAGTGAGAGTAAAAAGGGGAAGCTTCCCCATTTTCTTAGAAGCCCTCGGAGGCCGGCCAACATGACAATGCTGGTCAATTAATTGGTGAAAAAGTGAAAATCCAATTAATGCGTATCAAGCTGGCAGTTTTGCATGATGATGGCTCATTAGGAGACCAAGCTGAGGGTGGAGGAGTACATGGGTGGAGGGGCTTAAACCCCAATCATTAAAGCTCTGTCTTTCTCTGTGGGGTTTTAGGGACTGGCTTATTTATGCAACAGGTTCTAAACAAAACCTCAATGTAACGCTCATTTAGTAGATTTGGAACTGATGAATTCCTAAATGGCGTGGGTGGAGACTCTTTGGTTCTCGTGCCAAACTTAGTTTGTTCGCATAGCTACGCTTCGTATTCAGCATGCGGCGATATGCGTACGAAACCGGCACATATTAGAAGTTGTATACGAGTGAAGCGGTGTCTACACAACAAAGATGGGAACACTGAAGAAGTTTCAAATGCTCACGCACACTCCCACACTGTAGCACCTTTATCAGTGAATACACAATCATGTCATATATACAGAGACACATGTGTGAGAACAATATGCAGTCTTACAGTTTTATCCTAAATTAGCTTTAGAATTACTCTTTCTTATGTCCAATGGTTCTGTGTTGCCCTCCTTAAATAAACTAACAAATAAAAGGAAAAAAAATATACCATGAAAAGGGAAGGAAAAGCCAGCACGCTCACGATCCCTTTGACAAATTTTTATTACAGGACAAGCAAGCACAGACGTTTCAACCAAAGTCTTTTTCAATGTCTTTTCAGTTTGTTGCTGTAGCCGTGCACCTCCTTAAGTTTTATCCTTTTTTTTGGTGAGTGCTCGCTTCTCCCTCTTTTTTGAAAAATATATACCATACCATCAAAATAAATTAGCATTTCAGTATATCAAGCTAAAAAAAAAAACCTTTCAAGTCAACTGCAAGACTAATATTTCATGTGTGACGCTAATAAATCCACATCAAAAAACATAATTGTTCCATTACGTAACATTTACAGACAAGAGATGTTATCAAACTAGTTAAAAGAGGAGGTCATGGCCCTCTAAGTGCATTGCAAAATGAGATGATGGTGTTCTCTCGGCTACTTCTGAACCCCAGCGTATACTGACAAAATAAAGAATGTGCTCCCATACTCTTGCAGCCAGCCTGTGTTTGTCTAGCCTCTGCCTCTATGTGTAAGATTAATACTCTTGCCACACTCTCATAGAATAATGTCACTTTAATCTTGTTTGGGGCGAAATTCGAAGTGGAGTGTGTCTACTTGTTTCCTGAGATTACTTCATCTTTCTTTCGGCAGCGGTGTGTGACTCTGCCGCCTGCTGTCCCCTGGCGTTGGATGTCCCATTACCCTTCACACGCCGCAACTTTCTGCTGTTTGCACAACACTGGCCACAGGACCCAACAGCAGGCCAGTAAACTATTGATGTTTTTAGTTTTTCTTTACTACTGCCAAGATCATTTTAGCTGCGTGTGGCCTACTATAGACGACTATTGCCAGTGGCTGAGCCATTGTGAATATTTTAGATGCTTTCAAATGTGTCACCCAGTGAAGAATATCACTGCATCATGTGTTGCTCCTGCTGTTTCTTTGAATTTAGACTCACTTCACTTAGTATTTCACTACTGTTGCACTGAATATTATTAATGAACATCAAATTCAACTGCAGTTTTAATATTAACAAAAAAAAATTGCTTCTCAGATGTTTGAAAAATCAAATTATCAATATTAGAGATTCATCTCATGTAGAATACAGATTTTTATTTCCAGGTGGCCCATGAAAACGGTTTTCACACAATTGTTCCATTTCAGATTATGAATCCATTCAGTCATTTGTATTTTTGTATTCTCTTTCAGTAATGTACAATAAGTCTTCCCACACTTATGCCTTTCCACTGTGTTGACCCCAGCATTTCTGACTGAATGAGCTGCAGTGCGTCAGCGATAAATCTCTAATGAGGCTTGATGTAAACACCACAATGCAAACTGCATAAATTCCTTACACAACAACTTTGCACATTTTGCACACACACACACACACACAGACGTAAGCACACAAACACAATCTCTGGTCCAATAGCTACACAAATCCAGATGTGTTTCTTTCTTGTTTATTGTGTTCTGTAATTACTTTGTGTTTTTTTTATGTCTTTAAAACCTGTAGTCTAAATAATTAATTTGACTGGACTATTACAACATGGGTTTAAATGTATTTACATTACTGAATGTTTAATGTTCTTGTTAGTGAATGTGAATGACAATTTAAATGGCCAGTGCTGCCACTGCATTTTCTCAGCTTCTTTATGGTTGAGGTGGAGGAACACACTTTGTAAGGCAAGCCTTGTGCTGTTTGGAGAAGCAGTGTGTTTTTCCCCTCACTTCCTAATAATCTATTCTGTTCAGCCAGCTGCATACATTGACAAATGTTTCCAGCATTAGGTATTTACCCGGTGAAAGGTAATAGATGCAAGGGTTTAAAAATGCCTGCTGCAAGAAAAAGCAAGCACACTGGCAAAAAAAAAGAAAAAGAAAAATCACAATAGGAAACATTCGTCTTCTCTTCACAACAGGAAAATGGTCTATATTTACAAAAGTACAGCCCCTGTTAAAAGCACAAGCAAAATATAAGAAATACTAACAAAGCAACCACAGACATATGATGTGATATGTATCTTTTTTTAGCTTTTTGTATGACTAATTTCTAATTTAAGAATATTTTTCATATTTTCATTTATTTTTTATAATTCACAAGGTGTTGGCATATTACATAGGCTACTGGAACTGCACATGGTGAGGAGATGGTGAGGAGGCTGCTATCTATCTGTCACAAGCTGCTATGTAAGTTCTCCACAGATTCACTCAGACTGTGTTTAAGATACAGGCTAATTCACTGCCACTTGTGTAGTAAAACTACACCTAGATAAAATCCAGGGTTTTAGTTTTCAGTGCCCCTAATCTGTTGATTGTCTTTTGGGTTAGTTTGCTGTAATTTCCTTTTACATCTCTTTCTTTGTGATTTATATTGGTGCAGCTTGTTCTTGGAGGCTAATGAAAGCTGTGACAGTGCATTAATGAGGCTGGTTATTTCAACTGAACTCCACTTCCTCCATTTACCTCACTCACTTTGTTCTCTCAATCCACATCTCCTCTCCCACTCTTTTGTGCTGTGTGTCACGCTGGTAACATTATGCCCACTCCTTCGCCTTCTAATCTCACATTCTCGGAAATATTTTAGTATTTACTGGCTTTTACTGTTGTCAGATTCTTCAGCATGACACTATGTTGCTGATAGGGTCAGTAACATCAAAACAGGGCGCGGAACAAAAGGCAATAAAATTGTGTCAGTGCACAAGATTAGACTCCTGTTCATCTGTGTGTTCTTGTAAAAGTTCTTATGTATCTGATCTACAGTCGGTGCAGAGGCAACATCCTGAGACAAAAGAGGATTGTAACCTCTAAACAGATACATACTGGATGCTAGTCAGGAGACAAAATGTTCCCTGTTATTTCCGTATCGAGAACAAATAAAAACTGTCTAGTTTTGTGAATACTTGAATAAAGGCCAAATTCTGACATTTTCATTCATTCATTTTCATTTTCTGACATCTGGAAATAAATTCAACCATTTATAGAAACAAGATCTCATATATTTTATATTAAATGCTATTATTTTTCTATCAATTTCATAATAACCAGAAAATAAGAGCGGTACAGTCAAAAGAAATGTAAATTCTGGGCAGGAATAAAGTCGCAGTGCACTAAACACTCACTGCTGACATAGTGATTTAAATGAAAAAACACACCATTAGAATCAGAGTTAAGAATCAAAGAGACTGTTGGTGTTGTGCGCTTAGCCCGCTGGGATTAATGGATAACTCCAGTGAGAGACGCCTCTGTTCTTAGGCAAGACAAAATGACCACAGGCAGCCCAAGAATTTGGCGGTCAGTAACTGTGGCTGTTTCCCATACATATATTATTATAGCAATAGCAGCAGTGGTGATTGAATTTCTGACCTTTTGTTGAAATGGGGAAAGGGGGAGGGGTGAATTTCAATTTCTGTTGTGTCATTCATGTCTTAAAATAACTACAGGGATGAAAGATCATGGCTTGATTCAATTACAGTGCAGCGTAAAGGCTAAAGATTCCTGTATTCAACATGGAACCTGACTTGTACGTATCTGGGATAAATATAGCTGATTTCACACACTTTTAATGGACTGAAATTGGTTAGGCGAACACTCCCTGTCTTGCTCTTTGGAGCCTAGAAATCTTATTTTACAGTAAACTCCCATTTCATGGCTACAAAGCTGACAGAGTTATTTCCTGCACGTATAAAAAAAAAGCAGCACATGGCTCAATCAACAACATTTAAAACATGAGGGAACAGTACCTTGATTAGCTGAGCTACAACTGCTGTTTGTACATCCTCAAGATGACAAACCTGATACTGGACTCTTCATACCACACAGTCCGTCCAACACTCCAGAAACTAGAGGTCGCCAAACTAGAAAAGTTTGGTGGTAGAACCTGGCCGGCTCTGCCAATCAATAGCAAAGTTCACATTAAAAACTGCTGACAGCTGTGGGAGAGCGTTCCCACTTTCATCTAGCGCTGTCTGGCCCTCCAGCTAACCTCACCGTCACCCTCTCCCTTCGCAGACCTGCTCTCTTTATTAATCTTTGTCGCATCCCACAGCCCGACCCAGAGAACTGCCCCGGCTCTCGTTTTTTCGCTTATCACCAAACTTTTGGCTCATTTCATTTTTTTTCCCTCTCTCTCTCTCCTCCTTTTTTTTCTTTAAAAGAACACTTCACTTGATAGCCTTGAACCGAGGGCCCTGCACTCCTGCAGAGGAGCCCACCCAGCAGCTCTGTCTCAACATATCAACCTGTTCGCTGAAAGAAGGAAAACGAGCTCCACAAATGAAGTGTGTAGTTGTGTCTGACAGAGAGAAAGAGGATTTGTTTTTTTCTTCCTGAAAACTATCACATGAACGAATGTAAAATAAAATATAAAAAAACAGGATAAAGTATGACTCTCTTACATCAGGTTATACAGACATTTAATGATTTTTAGTTGAAGCCATTGTTGAACTTTGGTCCTTTTTGCTGTTTTCTTACTCTTGGAGGCAGGAGGGTCCCGTCAGACAGTCAGTGCTCAAACATGCCTCTGGTTAATGCAGGACTCTGCTGCCCCTTAGGGGTGCAAGAGGAAAGGACAACCAAAGTCCCCTCAGCATTGGAGGGTAGACTTTATGTTGTGAGTGTGTTTGTGTGTTGTGTTGTGTGTGCGAACGTGCGTGCGTGTGTGTGTGTGTGTGTTTACAAGTAATATTGAAACATTCATTAATTTTCATTTGTTATAATGATGGATTATTTTGATCTGGAGTGAAAGTTGTTTGAGCTTTTCTGCCAGCTCACAGCTTGGTGTGTGTGGGTGTGTGTGTGTGTAAGTGTGTGCGTGCGTGCGTGTGGCAGGTCTAATCCCATTAGTGCTGCTGATTCTGGGCCTCAGGATGTGTTGTGTCTCTATCAAACCTGCTTTATGCTTTGTCTGTTGAACTCCAATCCGTTTGCTCAGCAGCGGCAATAAACAAATCTTGTTTTCAGGTTGTACATAAAAAAGCTAAGTGAAAATTCCTTCCTCTGCCTTGTTCCACACATCTTTCCAACATAGAAGTTGTATTTGAGCCGATCAACTTTTATCAGACTCTCAGAGGTATGTTTAACCTTCAACTTCAAGGCTCAATATGCATTATATGTACTTTTATCAAGGATATTCTGCACCCTGGGCATCAGAGAAATCATTTATCTCCCACTTCCCTCCCTTTTTTTTCCCAAATTACAATAATTTGAATCATTTTAAACATTTAAACAACTATAGAATTGCATTGAATCCAATAAATCAGGACTTTACTGAACTGAAATAAAATTCGAGGATATTGTGAAATCACACTGAACCTGAAATCGCAATCGTGAAATATATTGCAAATCTCTTCTGTTTCATTCAAGAATTTCACCATGAAGTTTGACATTTATTTTCTAAAACGTTTATAAATTACCTGTGAATATACAGATGTAATAGCAATTTACAAATGATAAAAAAAAAGCATGATAGTATGGCGTCACTGCTACATTTAAAAATGAGAGAGTTTAACCAAAAGCCTTACCCTAACCCCTAACGATGGCAGAGCAAAATTTGGTGCTGAATTAATTTGATGAATGCATTTGTTGAACCTCAGTTATATGAAAAAATATGCAGATTCGGAAATGAAAGAATTTGTTGCTCTATAACAAGAATGGAGCTTTTGCCACACGACCACCAAGATACAGAAAGTCTTGTAGGAGGTGTTGTAAAGAATTACGTACGCTCACACTGAGACCTTTGTTTGAATTATTTCATTCAGACATGATATTCTTTCCTGTTCCTGGCATGAATTGCAGAAGGTCTAAGAAGGTTTGCACCACTGAATGATCACACTGTCTTTTATACACTTTTTCTTTTGTCTGCAGATACGACAAATGAGACGCAGTCCCATGGAAAACGTCTACAGCTCAAAGTTTGAAACCAGGGCACTGTTATCTCCGGGGGGAGAAAGGTGTCTTGTCCAATTAAGATGAGGAGTGGACAACTGGAGGAGTGGGAGTTCAGGTATCTCAACGAATAATTTATGAGAAAGGTTAAAAGACATTAACCTCCAATTAGGTGCTGTGGCTACAGCAATATGAGTGACATCAGGGATACAAAGGAAGCCCAGAGTAACCTTCTGCTCAGGATGGATTACCTTTCACTCTGGGATTGGTTTTAATTTGACCAATATATTTCATCAAGAAAGTTAATTAAATAAGTAAAGTAGGTTTATTAAAACTCAAAATTGCATAGTGGTAGTAGTAGCAGGTTATAGGTAGGTTACGCAACTACATTTGTATTTTATTTCATAATCTTTTATCCTCCCATCTCATGTAACAGGATAACATGGCCATTTTCGACTTTTAAGGAAGAGATGGGAACCAAATGGAAGGCTGAGAGGAAGTGAATGCAATGTCATTATATCCTGAGGTGTTAAGTTCCTTTTTGTGCGTATTAGTACATGCACTTAACCTTCAGTCCCCTGCCACAGCCCCTTTGGGTTTGTTACCTAAGAAAAATGTCTCCTCTTTTCTCTCGGCGGTGAGGTTCCCCCTGAAAACTTGTCAGCAAGACAATGTGGAAGGAAGTGAGAGATAAAGTTGCCGGGCTCTCCTTCTGTGCAGTGTTTATTTGCTGTGTCAAGGATTGAGAGATTACACTGTTTCTACGCGGTAAGGGAGGAATCTGGTCAAGCATTTCCTCAGGCTAAAAACATCAGTTGAAGAAGCAGAGGAGGATTACTGACACCTGCATTAACAACTGAAATCCCGACTCAGGCCCATTTGCGGTGAGTAAGGGAGTCATCATCAATCATTTATTTTAAGAGGCTGTTTACAGTGCAGGGGCTTTATTTTGGTCTTGGAAAACTAGAAACTGGGCCCGTACAGTAAATGGATTCTCTCTATTTTCAGGCAATGTGGTAAAATCCAGAAACACTGAAGTCTCAAAGTTTCTGAACTTACTGAAACATTTGGCATGTAACTTATAATTTTTATTGCAAATCAGATATTTTTTAAAAAGTTTAAGTACAAGTCTCAGTAAATTATTAGTCTATACAAGCCTCTACAAACAAACCAAAAATAATAGTTTTAAGTTTGTCTTTTCCACATCCATGCATATATAGCCTCCGGTGCATTATTTTAAGACATATGTCGATGACGTTGTATTATATATTGGCATATATTGAATTAGTATGCAATTTCAGTCCTTAGTTGCTACCTGTCCTTTGTGTTCGATCCACAGACGCCCACTTAGAGGCAGTAGGGATGGTAACACTAACCCTCATGCTGTCAACAGTGTGATTGATCACCAGCAGATAAACATCAGATCTGCAAGAGAACAGGACAGACATTGATCCCCAGAGGAAGAGAGGACTTGTCACACACCAGCATACACAAACCTCTGTGAAACATCTGTCAAAATACCACAATGACAGAGAACTGTACCTCTGTGACTAACATGGGAACCCACAGACAGCTGTCAGCTGTTTTGGATGCTGGTTGATGACCAGAGACTACAATTTTTCACCATTACTTAACTCGTAGCTACTGTCCAAAGAGTGAAAAGTTGAAATCGTTCATAAAGTGAGCCTTAAAAAAAAATCTACTCTGATGAGTATAGGATGGTCAGAGAGATGAGAATTAGTTATTGTTCATTTCTTGTAGGATAGTGGAGATGAACTCCTTCCTGCCCTGAGGCACAGCAAACAACAGAAGAGGGTGAAATATTCGCTGTTGCTCCTTTGGCAGCCATAAAAGATCCCCTGTGGCACTACTGTCACAAACAGAACAGAAAACAAAGTAAGAACTGTGTGTGTGTTTTTACTAAATGTCAATCCCAGCTGGTCACATGAAGCGCTCTCTCTCACCTGGCTGGGCCCTGAACATGTCTTTCCCGTCATTAGCTACAGACCTCATGCGATGCCATACTTAAGAACAGAAGAAAGAGAGGAAAAGAAAATGAATGAGAAGTGAATGGTCAGTCTGACAAAAGGGGGCCAGCCTTGCGTCGACAGGAAGAAAAGCATTAGCACCCTTTATGTGCGTGGCGGCGGATTTCCGTGTGCTACACTGTCAGTGTATTTTTCCCCTTAATTAAAACAGTCACAAGTTTCATTGAGCGGTGAATCAAAGGGCGGCTACACCATGAAGCAGACTCAACTCTGTAACCCTGATTGTGCATGTGTGTGTGTGTGTGTGTGTGTGTGTGTGTAGAGTTGGGGAGTCAGACTTAAGCACACACAGGGACTGGGATGAAGGGGATTTAAGCTGTGCCCATTCCCATGGTCAGTCACTCAGAATTGGTCATTACTGTCCTGCCTGGAGATGAAAACACAGCGATTAAGAATTACTCGGAGGAAAACATGACCAGTCCTAAACTGCTTCCCCATACCCTTGTGCCCTTAAACACAGGATCAATTTTAGATGCCTTTGTCAGCTTTTATTTGTGATGCGTCACTCAAATAATATTAATTAAACTCGTCTTTCAATGCTGCCAAGAAAAGGAGATGTTCGATATTCAAATAATCAACCAAGGACATGTGCTGCTGAGGCAGGGAATTTCTCCTTAAGCACTTTATTAATTTTAACTGAATAAATGGTAATGTTAACCCGTCCTATCCCACTGTGAACCTGAGCAGGCTTCTACGATGACAAACCTCACCCTCTCTCAGCTTAATAACACAGCCAGACAATAGCGGACTGAACTGAGAGAAGGGGAAACTCTTGCTCCGCTTTGGTCAGTTTATGGAATCTCCTCTATGCGGCTTTGTCATACTTAGTCTCTGGATCAGGAGGGGACTGGATCCCTGACGGCCTAATGACCCAACACTTTCCACACCATTTCATTTCCTTGAGGGAAGCGGGGCAAACCTGCACCTACGAACTTACCCCTTATCAATTATAAATCAGCCAATGTTTCGATAATTAAAAATGCAGCATTATTTTCTCACTCCCACTTCAAGACAAGCCCTCTGGGGTTTTGTTGGAGTAGGATGGGACTCCCCTCTCGTGTTCTCTCCAGGGGACAGTCAAAAAGAACTAAAGGCATGAATTATGCAGGGGACGATACATAAGGGCAGAAATTGCTAATCATAGCTCATGCAACTTGAGAGGGTTTGTACAGCAGATTGACTGACAGAGGGGTGCAGAGGAGATGACACAGGATAAGGTAACATCGATGGCTATAGAGTCCTCTCGGGGCTGACCTTAATGGGGGACAACCATCACTCAGGACAGAGGTGTATTGAAGAGCACTGGCATCATAGGAGGAAAGAATGACGTCATGCCATCGATATTTTCTCTTCAGTGCCACTTGAGGTTTAGACAAATGCAAGAACTTTTGCTTTGCTAATCTTGAAACATAAAATAATGCCTTAAACTGGAAAGATAAAACTACTGCAGTTGGATAAAAGCCAAACATATTGGAGGTAGCATGATCAAATTTTAACAGGGAAGGTGGTGGCAGCAGTGATGGGATTGTATTATCTGACAAAGCTGACATTCCCAGAGTGAGTTTTAATCCCCAACTCTGGCACTACAGATAGACCTTTCCTATGGGGGCTCGGCGTCTGGAAGATATTCAGCTGCACACTGTTACCTTTTGTTTCATGTCAGTCTAACATAACCTGGCTGCCTCTATGATGTTCACTGGGAGATTAAGGAGTGAATAGAAAGGCTTAGTATTACTTAGTGGATGGCACAATATCATATGCTATCGATTTCTGTTGAGGATGCTGCTGCTATCAGTTTTTCAATATCAGTTACATGTTCTCTGCTGTTTTGTACATGTTGCTTTACAATGGTGACTCTCAGGTAAAGCATTCAAATTATATAGGTAACCACACATGAAAAAAAAAAAAAAGTGAGACAAATTAACCACTACTGCTGCTGTTATATTATGGATTTAATGTAGTTTTTATTAGTCAATTTACTTTCTTTCTATTGCTGCTATCACAGTTATATGAATATTTGTATCTCTTTAATTTTCTTACTCTATTCACGTGATTTTAAAATGCAAAACAGATTTTTTTTTTTTTAGATTAAACTCACTCATTTCCAGCAGTTTAATTGTTTTGTCTTGATGCTTTTATAATTTTGTTTAAAACCCTTGTCTCAATCTGCCTCAGACAGTGCCACAAAGTCATGCAAAATGACCCAATAAAAAACGACAGCATTGTCAGTTTCATCTGAAATTGTATTAAGGACACAAGAACCAAATGTAACATATCCAGGACACTTACTCTGCAAATTAAGGTCCACTCTCATTTTGCTGCAGTGCATTGGCACCATCATAAAAGTGGCGAGTAAACGAAAAATGGGGTCAGTCGCTAGTGAGCATTTGTGCCGTTTGTTGTCAGTCCCCGCTGTCACAATGATGGAGTGTCTGTCTGACAGGTGCTGTGATTTGCCTGACCCCATTGTATTCAAACAACACAGGCTCCTCACACAGGAAGAGTAGAGGAAACAATGGTACAGGTGAGTCTCCAAGAATTTCCCCTCAAGGGCTGCCCATCTGACAGTTAGTAAAGAGGTGTGGGTCTGTATGAGTGTGTGAATGTGTCTGTGTCTGTGTGGACAGACACATTTTCATTGCAAACCATCATTGTGAGGACATTTTGGCTAGTCTTCAAAATAATAAATAATAAATCTTTATATTTATGGTATTGTAGTGCGTCACTAACTAATCTTACGACTATACAGTAAATAGATGTATTTGGATTTGTATGTGTCTTGATTCTAGCTTGATTCTAGCTTTCTTGACAGCTAGTTCACTTGAGTCCACTTTGAGTCAGCCTATCAACAAAATGAAAATCATCTTGTAAGGCCCTCTCTGCTTAAAAATCTTGCTCATGCTCTACATGCTCATTTATTTCTTCTAAGGTGACCATGCCAATTCCAGCTCATCTTTATCTGTGGTGCAGGTGTTGTGTTGTATGAGGATCCTCATGAGAGATTGCTCTATACCGTCCAAGATTAGTAAGTAAGGGGACGTGTGTGTTAAGTTCAGCTCTGCCTGCCTGTCATTATTTGCGGATTAGTGCTGGCCTGCACCCTCTTTGATGTGGACATCTTTCACACTTCCGTCCCATTGAGCTCCAGGGACGCATTGAAAGGAACAGAGAGCCAAACAATGAATTGAAGAGGAACAGGCATAAGCAGGAGTCATCTTCTGTTTTGCCTTCAGCTGCAGCAAAACGTCCTGTAATGAGGAAGATAGAAAAAAACGACACAGTAATTACCGCTGCACATATGAGCAAACACACACACACAAACACGCACAAATGCACATATGACCATTAAGATGCTTTAAAGAATGTACATATGCAGTTCTGCATGCCTTTGTGCACACATACATATATTCATACATGCAAACATACATACATACAGTAGTGTTCAGTTACAAAAGCATATGCAGGATGTATTGATCCTTTGGGGTCTACTGCCCTCTGCTGGACACACAGGAGACATACTGCATTAGGCACTAAGCTGTCATACCCTTAATGAACATATATAACCTCACAATGGTGTGAGGTTATATATTCATTAAATGTTCACTATAGTTAAAACAGCAATATGTATTAGCAATGTAAGAAAGTTTTTATTTCAAATGTAACTTTTTTATCTGATTTGTTGGGTTCTCCACTGAGCAAACCCCTCTGTGCATGGCCAAGTGTGTGGCTGAGTGGAGCCACCTTACAGGAGGCAAACACAAGGCCTCTTTCAGGCAGAGCAGCTCCAGAGGCATATGAGGGCACCCAGTGTTCCACCCCAACCACAGGATTTATTTACCTTCCTACGAGGGGCAGCCAGTAAGAGGAGATGGAGTGTGCTTAGAGAAAGGTAGGGGTGCAGAAAGTGTCTGTTTGCATGTGTGTGTTTGCTTGAAGGGTGGAGAGCTGGACTGAAGGAGCACAGTGATTGTGTGACAACTGGATAACTCAAAGTTTAGGTTATCATCCCAAAAAAGAAGTCAGAAGACATTCCACACACAAAAACACACACACACACACACACACACACACACACACACACACACAAATATCACAGACAATCACTACCTTGCTGCGTATGAAGACTGCAGTGGAACAGAGGATGTCTAAAAGAGAAGGAACATGGATGAGAGCCAGAAAAGGTCGATTTTAGGCTGGGGGTGGGGTGGTTTATGTTTCCTCAGCCGTCTACCTTCCCTTACGCAGCACAAACAGTCATTGAATCTGTCAGCATATAAGCACACTGTGTGCATCTGTTGGTACAGTATCTTTAAGGTATGACACTCTAAACCACTGTCACCCTTGGATCAAGGGGTGCCAAGATCTAACTTAGAAACTCAGAAATGACACTGTCTAAGTGAAAGGTTGTAGGTGAACAGGCAGGTACTGATTTCTTGAACATACAGGACTAATCTGTTTTTATTCCTTCAAAATGCTTGTGTTTGTAAAAACAGACAAATAATGACAAATAATTGCAGATTACTTTAGGTTAGAAAAACTGTGTTCCTGTGTCCACTGACTTCTGTGCTGTTCAGGCTATATGAAACATATTCTGTGACTTTATGCGTAATAAGAAAGGTCAGGTTCTGTTCACAGGCACAAAAGCATGAGTACCCAGGATACAATGGTCTACTGTACAACTAAGAGTGAATTGTAGTTAGGGTTTTGCAGGATCCCCATGCTTGTTGTTGGTGTGGTTCAAGTTGGGAAACAAGTCAACAAAACAAAGTCAGGTTTATCGTCTTTAACTGACCTTGAAGTGCAGGGCTTAAACTCAGAGACAAGGGCTAAGTCGATGAAGACGTGTGTTGGCAGGTGACAAAGATAGGTAAGGAAAGTTTTCTTGAATGTTACTGAGAGAAGCACTCAAACACTTGGATACCATGCAGGGTAAATAGACAAACTGATGGAGATGCCGGGGTTTAAATATTGCGGTGATCAGGTGAGCGACAGACCATAGGAAGCCACTCCCCGGAAACATGACTGACAGCTGAGACAGACAAGAAAAACACATGGGAAAGGGCAGACCGCCGGATATTCACAGTAGATTTTTTCTGTGTAATGTAAATCAAGATTCTTTTTATGAAATCAGACCAAAATCTTAGTGTATGTGAGACTACAACCATGAAACAGTTTAATAATGCCACAGTTGCTACAAATGGGAATTGCACAGTCATTTGTTGTTTAAATGTTGTCTTATTTCAGGAAACAGGGGTAGGGTAATAGGTGGTGGTATCCTCAGGGCCAAAGCAACATGGTATTTTTCAAACCTTCAACTCTTATAAAACCTGTATTATTTTAACAAGGCTGCACTCGTTAAATTATATTTTGATGCAATGTTACTATTTAGCCTAAACCTAACCCTATTATAGACTGGGTGTTATTAAATAACCACATATACTGAACAGCTCAATAAAATTAAAGCAAAAAACTTTTATATTCTGTGGTATCGGTCATAAACCTCACCCCTTAATGTTAGTGGATGGACCATGGTCAATTTTAAAAGACAAAGCAGGCCTATGTAGGTTAGGGGGGGTTAGGATAAATTCATTATTTGATGCTGTCGTGATTGACGGCAGTGGCATGACTGGGTCCACCAGGTGCATGGGTGCCACTGCTTATGTCTGGTAGTTGTCCACCTACAGTACACAAAGCCAAACATATTGGGCTTATTAGCATGACTCTGAATAGATACTGGATAACAGTAATTAATAACCCCAACCTTCCATGAGCAATTTACAGCCAGTAGAAGTGAGCATTGCGTCGATCTTCAGCACCTCTAGTGGTCAAAACCAACAATCAATACCTTGAGCATGTTTGAAACTGGACTGGAGCTGGCTCTTCCGTAACTTATCACCAAGACTTTTCTCTTTTGCCTGATGCAAACATCTGTTGTGCTGCTGTGGGAATATTCAGCATTGGGGGAAACGATCTGGGGGAAAAAACAGCCTGACCAACAGCTGTGAACTCTGAAGTGTTTCTTTTTTTTCAAAGCGCAGGCATGAAACAGACAGAAAGAATGCAGACTTGAATGGGCTCCTTGTTTTGGCCTTTTTTCTCCAGTTACTTCCCACTCAGCCTTTTGGGGATCCCTGGCAACTGCATGCATTTGGATGAGAAGCTACACTGAGAGAATGCAACTGACTAAACAATCCCACATTTATCGCCGTTAGTGCCATGGGGCTCTGCCCTGTCCGGCTCAATCAGGATCGATGTACTCTTACTTTTCTTGACAAAATATGAATTTTTCATGATATAAAAATCGCAAAAAAAAGAAAAATCTCCCATGCACAGAAAATGACTGAGGGGTGAAAAAAATTGAAAGAAACTATGGGACTTTTTCAAACATGCTTCGGGCAAACTTTCACCCGGAGAAACAAACTTGAACGTTAAAAGACACAAGTCTCGTCTATTGATGTGATTGTGTTTGATTGATGTTTTGGTTTTTATGGGTTTTGATCAATTAGTGTTCGATGATCTTGATCATTTTTGGAGAAACATTGCACGCAATGTTCAGGCTAAAGTGGGTGACATCACTGGCTACAGTGGGAGAAGTTGTCTGAAAAACTTCACGACAACTAACAAATTTAACATCTTTATCACAGTGTGCTTAAAACAGCACATGGCCAAGCTCAAGCCCACACTGCCTCCAGTTCTCTGAGGGAGACAGGGCTCAGGCACAGCTACAACTAATACTTTCTTCTTCTTAGTCTTCTTTGAGTTGTCCACTGCTGTATCCTTCAGAGGTGGGAGATCCCCATCCGGCAGATAGGCTGCTGTCTCTTTAGACAGGTCCTTAACATGCAGAGAGATATTGCAACCCAGACCAAACCCAAGAAAGCCAGCCATTGGCCTAAGCTGGCGGATGGTTGAGCCTGCTGCCAGTTTCCTGTCTCTGTGGAGAAACAGTGGTCAGGCCCAATAATTGACTCTTCTTCTTCTGTTGACCTAGGCAACATACTATCCAATACAGTCATAGCCCTGACTCGGATTCATCCCCCTGCCTCCCAATTGAAAGTCAAATGGCATTAATACCCACTGACCTATCCAGCTGCATGTGTTGAGCCCTCAGGTCCACCATACTAGATTACACTTCCTAATAATACTTACTGATAATGAAACGAAACACAATTATGTTGTGATCAGATCACTGTACTGTCTGTTCAGGATATTTACTGTTTGCTTTACAAATTCTTGCAGGGCATGTTCGCCTCCATGTGTCGCTTTGTCTTCTTTTGCTTTTAACTCAGACAACTGACAAAGCCAGAGCTGTTCTTCAGTTCCAATACTCTGTCCTGTGATTGGTTGGAGCACAACAGAGGAAGCCCAACGTGTGAGTGGTTAGAAAGCACGTATGAGCGTATGAGCTGTGTTTCTGATCCCCCCATTCTCCCTCCCCATTTTCCATCATACAGTACAGTACCTCCACTGTCAGACACATCCAGAGGCTCATAGTTCAAATTCTGTCTGTTTTTTTTAGCAGTCCCCGCCCTCATCCCTACGTTACCACATTCACGCGCACCCCTTGGCTGCACACACAGAGAGGACTGCCCCTTTATGCCGTTCTCTCTCCTCATTGGATAAAGGTTGTAGGATACAAGGAAAGTTTTCTCCTCGGCTTACAGCAGAGCAGAGTGACTGACAGACCCGTGTTTCAGACCAAACACTCTATATAAGTGATTGCTGTCGGAAGATATAACTATTTAAGACTTATATTAACACATATATTCCGCTTACTTCTGCTTTAAGTGTTTGTGATTTACTGTGACTCAAAGGTCGCCACACTGTTAAACCAGAGTGACCAGTGTATCATGTACTGTATGGAGCTGTGATGATGATGATGATGATGATGATTAGAGGACAGACCAACTGTTAAGATATTTGCTTTGTTTATTTTTCTCTGTTCACATTAGCCGCATACACTTCTCAAGGTGAACAGAAAATTGACAGTCAAGTATATTCCAGTTGATTGTGGATAAATACATTTTCTGTGTTTAAACTGTAGTGAGTAATTATTTTGCAGATACTAGCTCATGATCAAAGTAATGGGACACTTCAATTGTGAATTATTGTTTTCGGTATCATTAAATTTAATTAGTGCACAGGAAACATCAGCAAAGCAAAAGCTTTAATATGTATCTCTGGATCCTTTATTGTCAGTGTTGAAGGATGGCAACATTTAAACATTTGTATTTTTCTTGTGGGTAATTAAAGCAAACATAGAAATAGCCTTGGAAGTTATTCCTGAAGTTATCATTAATTAAATTAGTGTGTCATCTATCTTGTCCATGTTTCTGCTGTTAAAATTCATACCAGATATGGTATGTAAAAACCCACAAAGCAAATCTTCATAAATAACTTAACTTCACATCAAAACTGCACTAATTTCAGCAATTTACAACACTGGAAATGTATTTAAAAAAAAAAAAAAAAGCTGTGAATGACATAAAGGTGAACCTTACTGTCACAAAACAAGTTTGCATACTGGAAGCTGAATCTCCAGTGAAACATCATTTTAGGTTGACCGTAGCTACAGCAGCTGTTCATCAGTGATGGTGTTTCACACAGTTTTTATAGCAGACTAATAACAGCTGTGGGGTATATTGAATGCTTAATGATCAGGCCCAAGCATTGCAATGACTTGATATAAAAAAAATTATAATAATAAGAGCTTGAAAGCAAAATGTCATGACTTTCTGATGGACCACAGTCACAGACCTGAAACATGACTTATCTTGATACTTTTCCCACGATAAATAGTTAATTCAAAACAATAATGTCAAACAACCACCTTTTACACCCACACATTCCTGAAGAACTTTACACGAAATGAATTGATGAACTCACATCATTATTATTATTGTTATTGCCTCTTTATGTATTTGAATTGGTTGTATGTATATTCTGACCACACCCATTGTTGCAGTTGCACTCGTATTTCACACTAGTCTTATTTTAAATACTTCAGTAGTGAATCTGGGCAGCTCAAAGCCTGTGAGTAGTACTCATGTCTTAAACACTAAGGTTTTATAAGCCCACTACTATACGTACCTCAAATGCATTCCCCTTTTCCATGAGCAGCAGTTTCAGCTGTGCCTCAGCCAAGCTGAACACAATGCTGCCATTGAAGCAGAGTCACAGTGGATACCTTTATAAACCATCAAGACTGACAGTTAATGCAGCAGCACCTGGGTCTCACTCAGTGATTGACCACATTAATGCAGTTAAATGCATATATTGGATATTTGTCACGAAACCTTCAAGATACAAGAATGTCATGACTTATAACTGGATTTTATGTCTTTGATTTTATATGTCTTGATTTTTCTGGTGGTTTTATTTCTTTTAGTTGGGAAGTAATAAAATAAAAAATAAATTCCACTTTTGCGTCCATGAACTTGTCTGACATGTACGGGTCAGCTCTCACCTTGTTATTACTGAATGGCCTGCCGACAGCAGCACTGCTTTTGTAAACTGACACCCACACTGCCTGTTTACTTAGAGGCCGGGAAGCAGCACTGGGAAATACATTACTACAACTATGGCTACTGGCAAAAACAGCACTTGAATGCTAAAGACACTTGCAGGTATCTCAAGTAAAGTATAGTTCTTTTATCATATTACTATTGTATATCTATCTTAAATAGACTATTTTTTCTGTGTATTATGTAAATTGCATCACAAGAGAATTGCTTTATATGGCATTTGGTTAAAGATGTTACAGATTTGTATTTTCATGTGGTGTACTAATGGGAAGATATGAATACTCTGCAAGACACTGCAAAACGCAATTCAACATTCATTTTACCTGAGACGGTTAGGTAAAGCCCTATCATCACACATCAGGCATAATCTAAAGTGATCATATTAGTCACTTAGTCTAATCCAGATCTATTAGAACACAAACCAGGTTGAATTAGGCAGAATTAAGCGTTAGTGTCTTTAACCACATGAGCAGAGACACTCCTGCCTCCATACACACACAAACAAAACACATACACATCACTTTCACTGTAGTTTATCCCTGAAAATCTAAACATAATCAACTATCAATAAAATCTTACATAATAATCTCAGGCAATCTGTTGCGCTTGACATCTATGCGTATTTCATATAAATGAAACACAGAGCATGACATAAAGCTTAAGTACCAGGCTCTTGAGAACACGATATGCAAATAAATACTTTTCTTTATCAAGTGGCTCGTCATTGTTACAATGAGGCACATCATTGGTGAGTATGAATATTACTGTATGTAATGCCCAAATGCTGCCAACAATAAAACATTTTGTGTCTTTTATGGCACCTTTGTTTACTAGTTTTGGTGTGTGCAATAATGGCTTCTGACGGCTTCCATCTGTCACATGCAGAGCTCTGCACACTCACAGCTACATTTGTGAGCTTGAAACTAGTTAAACCCTCTTTCCTCAAGCAAACTGATGGATTTATTGGTTAGTGTCTTTTCATCATCAACAAACTTGTACCCAAACAGCTTCATGGTGGGTCCACACACTCTCTGCACTACCTGAGCCAGTGTAAAGGGAATGCTAAACCTCCACTTCTCTGCCTGCTCTGATGAGTTCCTCTGGGTGGAGTAAATCCCACTTGCTCCCTGTGTGGTCTGGGTGTTACTAAGAATCCACGTCCTAGCTTGGGGACTGAAGGGTATCCCTGTGAACTTGTACATGTCCTCTGCCTTCTGCATAGGGTAGCGGGCAATATCCTCATAACGCACTAACATGTAGCGGCTCCTCAGCCAGCGAGGTCGGCTCAGTCCCACCTCTGCAGACATCCTAATTTGGTCACAGTTTCCTTTGAGCCTCTTCACCTCCTCGTCATCTTCAGGCACCTGGCCGTCCTGCGCCCAGGTCTTCCACGTCTTGTACTTTGAAGAAAAAGCCACCATCCGAGATGCTAAAATGGCCCGTGGATCTCGGACTAGCTGGATCACCCTGACATCCAGGCGAGGGTCTTCCACCAAAGGCTGCAGTGTCTCCAGCTGGCGCACTCGAACCGTCTTAATGGCATGGTGCTGCTTGGAAAGGCAAGATTCTGTTGCAAGGGTCAAGTTCAGCGGCCCACAGCGGCGAGTCTTACAGTGATGCCTAGGACAAGAGAAATGCATTTTTTTTTAGATGATAAACGTTTTTCAAAAGAAAGAGGAGTTGTTACAGATCTTACAGAGATAAATGTTGAGTTCATTTCCTCAGCACTGAGAAGACTTCAAAAGCTTGCATGGGCACGAAACTCTCTGGCTGAATCACAGATGAAGAAATAGGTTCTTTGGAATAACGACAATGTTTTTAATGTTGTTGTCTTGGGCTACAACTGACAATAATTTTCATTATCATTCAATCTGCTGCTCATTTTCTGGATTAATTGATGACAATTTTTGTAATGAAATACCTCAAATGGAGGAAAATGCACATCACAGTTTCATAAATGTCTTCAAATGTCTTGTTTGCCTATGCTTTATAATTATATCATTAAACTACTTCAGAGACACTTATTTAAACTTTTAATATTAGATTACTGCAGCAACTACATCATTCCCAATTGTAAAGAAGAAGCATTTTTAATGTGCTATAGCTCTGCAACGAGAAGCATAGGCTTAAGTGCATGGGTATCATACTACGTAAACAGAGCAGATTCAACAGAAGGAAAAAGATAGAAGTTAAGTTGAATTAATCAGAATATAAGATATAAGATTGAGATAACAGAATCCTATGGGATCAGGGATGTCATGCCAAGAAAACTTACTACAAGTGCCAGCAGCCCATCCCTTTTTGTAACTGTATCACTTTGTGAGAAGTGCAATACCTTTCAAAAACATCTTTAACCACAGGACTGCAGACGGGGTCTTCACAGAGCGATAAACTAGACTCTCTGCGGAAAAGAGCCGCAGTGACGTGGTCCTGTGGCGTGGGAGAGATGAACTTCTCGAGGGGAGTGAAGTCGCACAGGAAGAGCCCCTGGAGTACATCCCGGTAGATTCCCGACAACACTGTCCCATTGTTTGCCTCTGTGGCCAGCATGCGTTCAACATGCCACAAAGGTTCGAACAGGTAAAACATGTTGTCCCCGTGCTGGTTGAAAAACTCCCCCACAAATGAGGAACCTGTTCGTGTGGTGGCCAGGAGTAATATGTGCTTACGGCCACCGCTGAAGCTGTACGTCCCCAGGTCATCCAGTTCATCCTCCTCCTGCTCCTCTGAGAGATTTGAGTAATTCCCTTTGGTACCGGTGAGTTTAGAAAGCAGCATTTTGAGGACCGACAGGGAGCCATTTTGTGTCGTGTTGCTGTAGTTCAGTGGAGTCTGTGGGGTCTGCTGAGGAGTCTGCCTCTGGATCAGCTTATCAGAGACCCTGAAGAGAAATTGCAATAAACAACAGATAAAGTAGTGTTAACGCAGAACTCATTTTTTGCATTTAGCTGACCCGCTCTATGTTTGAGTTGGTTAGCTTAACTTGTCCTAGTGTGAAGACCGGAAACGAGAAGGAGCAAAACCAACTGCTCACAAAAACTGCTCCG
Source organism: Trachurus trachurus (assembly GCF_905171665.1). NCBI lineage: Eukaryota > Metazoa > Chordata > Actinopteri > Carangiformes > Carangidae > Trachurus > Trachurus trachurus. Next base: position 15,827,544 of record NC_139906.1, read on the forward strand.
CACTCCATGAAACCACAGCTTTTCAGATTTTAAATTCTCTTTTTACACCTTAATCAATAAAGATACAGTATAACAAGTGAGCTGACCAATAAACACAAATTTGTTACTTTTGTGCAGAGCAAGGTTTGCTAGTCCCCCTGCTATTATCCTAACCTAAGATAACCAGGTGCTGACTGGCTTTGTTTCCCATCTCATCCCATCTAAATCTTGATCATTTTTAAAGGATATCGAGCAGTTGGTGAGATTTCAAAGTAAACTTTATTGTCAGCGCTGTCGTATGAAAAAAGAGACAGATTGAGATGTAATTTCTCATGCATCCCCTGGTGTAAAAAAAATTGCTCACAATCCAGATTATTTTTTAGAGTAATTAAGTGTAAAATAGAAATTAAATATAGGTACAAAATGATGATAGAAAAGCAGAAGTTGATGCTAAGACACAGTGTGTATGTAAATCTGTGCACGTGTTTCTTTTCCAAAAGCTACACGGTTATGTAGGCTTTGACTCCAAACAAAGCTAATGTAAAATCGCTTGTGCTTTACTGCATTTCATGCTATTACCTTGACAGGATATTGCTTTCCTTCTCGATGATGACCAGGGCAACGATACAGATGAAGATGATTGCATATTTGGTCCTCATTCTTGGGTCCTGGCTTTGTAGCTTCTTGGGCGTCTAGAGTCTAGTCTGTGTGCTGGTCATAGCTCGTCATGCAGAGGCTAAAGCTTCATTCTGAAATAAGAAAGGTAGGACTACATTAATTAAAATGGTTAAAAAAAACAAGTGTATCATGCAAACATAACATGATTTTATGCAACGTTCAGGATGACTCTTGGATGACACTGAACACAAAAACTAGACTTGGTATGATGATGGATGTGCATACTGCATTTGGCTCACATCTTAAGAATACTTTTTATAGATAAGAAGATGGGTAAACACAAAGCAGGCTATGATGACAAGAGTGGATTTCCTATGGTATATGTGTAGCCTACTAGGTTTCAGCTCTTTTCTCACACTACCCAAAATTCAGGTGATCTGTAACAACATGTAATAACAGGTACATTCATTTTAATACTCAAACAATTATCATCTGGCACATAGCTTCAAAAGACTTGTTTGTCTAGTTTCTTGCAACCAGAGAAAAAAAAACCTGGGATGAGATCAGGGGTGGAGGAGAAGACAGATGTGACAGAGAGAGGGTGGGAGAGGAAGAGTTCATGTAAACAGTTGTGGTTCTCAGTACCGGCAAACACACTGGAGCAATGCCACATGGCACTGAGTCATGGGGTAAGGCCAATTTTGACTTCACTACTGTGTGGTTTGAACAGTCCCATCCACAGTTTTAACTGCATGGAGGCCAATGTGTTGCTTAATTGTAACGACTTACAAGTAAATTCATGACAAAGAACATAGGACAAGTCAGAGCATGGTAGTGTAAATATCCAATCTTGCGTCATCAACTGTAGTAGTGTCTTTCCCATCCATTGGGAGTATTGAATTACAGTTCCATGTGTAAGGGCTATTCAGGCAACCCTGAACTCATAAATGCTGAGGCAGATCAGTGAGTAAGACTTGACCAAGCCCACACTCGGGACACACTGCCCTTGTGAAGGACTTTATTTTTGAAATCCCTGAATACAGCATATTTCTAAATTCTGAATAAATTATCCATAGACTGCCATAGACTACTGAAACACACACACACCTAGACACACAGACACACGTATGCCATTTGGACCTGTCAAAAGAGTGAAAGATTTCTACAAAGCATATCATTAAGAGAAAAAGAGAGACATGATAGTTTTCAAGCCGTTGTGAAATGATTGTGTGCTCTGTAAGTAAATATCATCCAATTATCTGAGCTTAATACGCCACAGCCGTCAAACTGTCAGGCTGAAGCACGTTGAGCTGAGGACTTTTACATATTCAAGAGTCACTGGAGCGTTTGGCAAATCTGACTATCTGCTCAAGCAGAAACACACATCACTCTGTTTATCATCTCACTACAAATTACATTAATGGCTGCCTTCAAAGCCTTGAAGCAGCAGCATCTCATGGAGACGCTGAAAGCTGAATTCCCCCCTGAAAGCTCCTCTGTTCATTCAGGGGTGTTCATGTAAACAATTAAGTCTTATGGGCAAACATACAAAACTGCTATAATTTATAGGTGCTGTTTATCATTTCCAAGTGATCTACTGATTTTACTTTGGATGTCATCCTTTAAAAAAAAACTAACCCCCTCTATGTATGTGTGTGTGTGTGTGTGTGTGTGTGTGTGGTGGCCATGTAATAATATAGCAGTCATTTGGGGGGAGGGGGCTCTCAATTCAGTTGAATTTCCAACATCCCCCCCACCACCACCACCACCACCACTAGTAAACCTGAATGAATTAACACTAATGGTTACTTCTGCATGATATTAATCTCTGGTGTCTTGAGATTAGAGGGTGATGCTTTCTTGCCCACAACATAAAATCTGAAAAAAAAGGGTTTTACGAGCAACTCACATAGGCTATAGGAGAAGTGCTGTTAATGGTGGAATAGCCTACAAACCACACACATCCTGCATCGCAAGAGCAAACGTACACATCTCACGTATGGTTTTAATAGAGGGGGTGGTGGGCTTTATCATTATTCATCATTTATAGCATAAAACGCGCACAGCAGCTTGATGTTTACAAGCGTCACCGTGCACCGGTGGCTCTATAGGTTATTATGTGTCTTTCTTTCCAGCTCTGTGTCATTTCCTGCCACAAGAAAATTAGATGTGTGTTTAGATGTTGACAAACCTTTAGCTGGTTTCTCTCTGCAATCGAGCCTGAAATATCCCTGATGTGGCGAGAAGCAGTCCCCGGTCCCCTCGTAGCATCTTGCTGCATTGTCTCGGACAAGGACACACTGCTTCATTGTATCCACGGACGCGGGCTTGTCTCCTCCGCCGGATGAATGAGAGGCAGCGCGAAGACACGGACGACTTGGAGAAACATCGGCTTTAAAACCGGAGGGCGAACGATAAATATCTTTATTCTCCTTTTAAATGTAGCCAATAAATGTATTCTTTTAAATTAGAGTGAACAATATTAGTATAATAATAGTATAACATATAAAGGCTAATTAAAGAATTTGCCTGCAACCGATATAGACGCAATTTGCCCGGAGATTTAAATCTGTGTTCCCAATATAATTGCTTCCACAACTTTTCCTCTAACTTTTCTCATGTGCGGGACCACGCTGCACAAGCAAGCTGACTGTGCTGCTCACCCTTCACGTCACCGCTCCCCCTGCGTGGGACATCCTGTAGGCAAGGTCACGTGATCTCTCCCAAAAAAAGAGAAGAAAGGAAAAACAACACACACACACACACACACACACACACACACACACACACACACACACACACACACACACACACACACACACACACACACACACACAATGTTGAAACAGAATCCGACTGCAGGAGGAAAGCAAAGCATTTAAAGTGCCTAGCCTATAATTATCTATATGTAGCTGTAGTTGATTCTGGTCAATTCTGTTGGTTTTCTTCATCATCCACATAGGAAGACATTTCTGTATTTTGATAATATGTTATTTTTAAATCTTAAATATGTCGAACGTGTTCTTTTTTTATCTTCATTTAGCCTATTTATTATTTTACAAATATTGTCCACCACCTGTTTCTGACCACTTGGGGGCAGCAGTGTGAAAGAAAATATAGTATAGTGAGGGTTATGGAGCAGTATCAGAGGGGAACTGACATGAACAGCCTTCACCAAGCCCAGTAGACCTACCTGTTTAATATGACATTCAGCAACCGAATAAATTGGATGCAAGTCTAACTGATTTTCCACTTTTAATACACTTTAAATGTAAAATATATTATGAATTCTGTTAAATGAACCTTTGCAGTAGGCCTACTTTAAGTGAAAGGTAGGCTACTGTAGTTCAGTCCACCACATGTGTTGGGAGAGTTTCAGTGTAGGCCTATAGCATTGTTTTCATCAGTAGGCTATATTTTGAGATTACTTTGTAATCAATGGATATACTTAAACACTGGTTGAATGTAGAGCCTGCAGAAGTGAATGCTTATAGGATCAGCAGCTGAAATGGCCACAAAAGACAATTGAAACAACAAAAGCAGCCATTATTGTTCTCATGCCCGTCTTTTGCAGACAGTTGGGTTAAACATGGTAAGCATTTAACCAAACTAAAGATAAACAAATCTCTGTTAAGTTTTATCAAACAGTTTAACTTTAAAATTCAGCTGCTCAAAAATGCAAAAGCAGCAAGCTGTGATTGTTTTTTCTCCTTTTCAAAATAAAATAGAATAAATTCCACAAACTAAAAAGCTCTGCTTCAAAGTATCACCATGAAACTTACCACGTTTATCATTTGCATTAAGACAAATATTTTTTGTATTACATTTTTGTCAGATTTTATGTTTAAATATGTCAATTAGGCAATATCTAATGAAATATGCACTAAAGCCCCTTTCAAAATTTGTTTTATTTTGTTGACATATTAGAGTCAGAAGTCTTTACAGAGGGGATTTTGGATATCTCTCAAAATTGATCAGTGCATGAAAAAACTGAAGTATGTGGTGGAGACGCAGAAAATGCAGGCTACTTAAGTACAGGAAAATAAAAGTTCTTTGTTACTGTCTATCCTTGCCCATTATACAAGAGCAACCAGGTTCATAAATCATCTGTACACCTCCTTTGATTCCTGCTCGTGACCATTTTAGAAAAGTCCATGATGAGTCCTGCTGAAGTAGCGTGTCATATCTTTTGGGATTTTGTATGATTCATGACTCTGTGTTCTCTGCAAGCACTCTCAGAGGTTTATGAAAATGAAAGGCTGTTAACCTACAGTATACTACATGGAGAGATTAAAGGAGTGACCTAGTTTTAGAGTGGACCAGGACTAAAAGCGAACCTCTGCCCTTAGCAAACCGCACTAGAGATTATCAATAATAATCCAAAACGGTAAAGCTGAATTGGGCGTCTTGAAAACAGGTGCTCTAACAGACAGAATGATCTGGTATTGAGACAAGCACTGTGGGCAATACATTATGCAAGTTTTCATTTCTATTTTTGAACTGGCAAATCAAATTTTTCCAAGTATGCACAGGAATTTCTCTTGTAATGTTTTTTTTTTTCATAAAGGATTTACCAAGGCAGGATTTTATTTTTACCTCCCTGAACACACAATTTAAACAGAGAATTCCACATACACAATTCAAACAAATGTGTAGTAAATTTCAAACGCACACACACATATGATATGATAGGTGTATTTTGAGTATACTTGGGATTCTTGTAATCCAAAATGTTCTTGATGTCTTAGAGATCAACACTCAAGTCCACATGTTCATTTGTATATTTATGGGATCTCACGTTTTGGTGCCGGATGAGAGGATGAGAGCCAAACTAGTTCTACTTGCAGCTCTCTGTTTTGACATCCCCTCTTGATAAACGTCCAGAAACGTGCTCTAAACTTCAACCAAATAATGTGATCATACACAGTAAACCCTAATGTTGCAGAGGGAAACATTTTCTCATACATGTAATTTGAAGTTGTGACTCTTCATTTTAAATACATTTACCATAATATATCATATTATTGTCATACTCTTGTTGTTTTCGCTTAAATGAAACTACTTTTTTTTTTTGTCATTGCTTTAGCGGTCCATAACACTTTTTTTTATTTTTAATCATTCACTTGAGAGTCTGAATTAGACATGTGCTTAGCATGGACAGGGAGGTTATGCAACTCCAGCTTACAGTAAAAATACTTTCCATAGAGCATTAGAGTCAAAAATTTAGAAAAATGAAAGCCAAATCACGAAATATAGTTGGGTGAAAGAATGACATTTGTAATGTAGATCTAAAGATGACTGCGGGACTTTAAACTTTAGGCCTTGCTGTGGTTTGACACTAGTTTCTTATATGTATATTCAAGATATTTACTACACAGTGACTATAAACAGGTGCGTCCATGTTTGGATTTAATTCTCAAAGTAATCAACAGACTGGTGCCAGCTGATCTAAGAGGTCAAGCTGGTTGATACTGTAGCAAAACTTCTTAATGTGTTTTGGTCGTAGCGAAAGATGCCCTCTGCTCTTTTCTTATGGATTTCTCATAACACAGCAGAGGAAGGAAGAAATATTTTCTAATCTTTTTATCCTCTGCTGCTCTTGATTCCTTGACTCTTGTCTTTTTCATGTGGATGCCAAAGCTTTAAAGAGCAATATATCCTTTTTTTAAAAGTAAGAATATGACTGAAGTGGCCAATGTACTGTAGTCAATGAGCAACATGACCTGAGTCATGTCTTATAAAGGTATTTGAGGTTATACTGAGTTTATTTAATGGCTGGTCTTTACTATTGATAACAACAGTCCAAATCAAGTGATGCACATGTAACAGTTAACAGTGAGTTGAAGTGATGAGCATCTGAAATTTCCCTGTGGGCAGCCTAATAGCTCCATCCCCGACAGGAACAAAGAGGTCAGCATGTGCCACTGTGATTGAAGGCACGGGATTAGAAACTAAGAAGATGACTACAGATGAGCAGTGAGCTATCACCAGTATGATTTTTCACAGTGATCATCTGAAAAAACACTTGCACGTACAGTGAGAGATTTTTATTGTTGAGAGCAGGCACTAACACACGTGCAGGTTTTGAAACATTATAAACAAAAGTCCCATTCACCATGACGGAGGATAAAAACCATGAAGGTCATCTGTTTGTGAACCAGCGTAATGTTGCACGCAATATGTGGCATGTCCACTCTGTGGCTACTTGTAGCAAGATTGTGTGTTGCTAATTGTTTTTTACATCTATGTCTGATGGAGCCCCTGTGGCACAGACAGGTCCCATGCATTACAAGATGAGGACGGATTAGAGCACAGTGGGTTAATCTTTAGGCCTGCCATCTGCCAGTACCATGAGAATTAAACCTGGAACCAAGGCCTTGACCACCAACATCCATAAGTAACCTGACAGGTGATCTTTTTTTTAGGGGATTTATTGTTGGACCATTGTTTATTGTTGGACCATCATATGAAAACACAAAAACCAACCATGTGCCTTTGAATACTACTGTCTGGATACTGTGGCTCCAGCTAAACAGCTGGAGCCGCAGGCCAGAGGTCGATCGTATACACTGATGTTCCTAAAAAAAATGGCATGCTGGTGGTAATCACCTTTTTCCTTCCTCTAACAATGTGGCACTTTGCAGTTTGTAGACAGTAAAACTTGAACTACTGTATCTGCACCAAGCATACACTGAGGTCATGCTATGTCCTGTACATTCAACCAGTACCACTCAGATTATGAAGTAGATTTAATTTCTGTATGAGAATGGACCATAAAAGGTTTATTCTTGTGTGTGTAAATCCTCTTGCATGCAACATGTTTTAATGGCGTGCATGTGCATCACACAGTTGTTTTGTCTGTACCATTGACCTACAGTGAACGACAAAATATCACATCTGTAATTGTTTTATTTTTTACAGTGACCAGGTCCCACAGGTCAATATACCATCATCATCAGAAGTAAAATAAATAAGGCTGGGAACTCTATCACTTTGATTTGGATCCCATCTCTTTTTATCTGAATTGAAGTAAATATCTTAATATAAAATAAAATAAATAAATAAATAAAACACCTGAGGAGATTCAGTAAGTAATCAATGGGTTGGTGATCATGCCTAAATAAAGGATTGCTGGGTTCATTTTATATAACATTTGCTTGCAGGACTTTACCCCTGGGTGGTAAATAAGACCAGACAAGAAGATTAGCCAGCTTCAGTGCCCAAAATACTCTTCAAAAACTACCAGAAAGGCATTAAGTTAATCAGTATGGTTTTTAATTAAGGAGAACACAATGAACCTGGAAATAAAGAAAGGAAGTGACAAACCAATAACAATCCCAACAACAAATAACAATTGCATATAAAACAATTTTCACACATTTTGATATGGTAAAAATGTCATCTGTCTTTGTCATTTAATTCAGATTTAACACCAGCCATCATTACCATCATTATCATCGGTCCACTTCATAAATTTAACCAGAGCATCCTAACAGGATCTATAATCTCATCAGATCATTCACTGGTTTCATCTGTAGCTATCATCCCTGGTTTTATGATTATTCTATTAATTGAGTAAATAGTGGAGTGTTTTCTCTTCTTCTTTTTCCTAATGCAACAGCTGGTTGTGGAGTGCATAGCAGATGGTACTGTATAAAATGTATCACGATACAGATTCTGCATCATTTTAATCCCACAATTTTCTCCATGACAGAGTTTGTCACAGCACTTAGTGGACAGTAACACACTTTGTTTTGTTTACAGCTCAATGTAGATTTAATACAACAACACATGCAAATGTTAACACAAGCACAATGTTACGAAATCTGAGATTGCAGTTGATAAAAACACATTTTTTGCCAAAGTTTCCAATGCAATCTTTTCTAATTTATTGCTAATACAATATTTTATCAGACAGCTAGTGCATTAGCACTGAGCACTACCTGACGAGTGAAGTCATGATATTTGGACACAATATCCATCTTACCTTAAAATACAAGCATCTCTTCCATGAACAGAACATTACCAGAAAATTGCATATTCTTACAAGTGGAAAATATACCTGTGCATCATCTGCAAAGTTGCAATGTATCCGTGCTTTGTCTGCCCTGTGAATGCAGCCATCTCTTATGTTTTGATGTGACTAAAGAAGCCCAGTTGGACTGAAGGGGCCTTAGGAGTAACTCTTAACATGTGTGATTGGATTATCACGTGAGCATATGCCTTTAGCCTTCTCCAGTCGCCCGCTAACACCTTAAGAACTGCATCTCATGTGCAGGACTCTCGACGAAGCCGTCTTCATGGTGCGGTTTAACGACTTTATTCTTTAGGATGAAGAATGTAAATATTATACATTTGCCACAGCTTTTTGTGTTTTTTCAAGCCTGCTTTGGTAAGTTTCACATCTTTATTTCTTTGCTTGTAGTAGACTCATGTTCCTAGGATCAGATAGTGGAAGATGTTCAAACACATCAGAGAGACTCTGGGTATAGATGCTGTAACTGTAAATTATTCTTTCGTTTGTGTTTTCAATTCATTTACATCCTTTGCTTTTTGATCATTTGCTTTTTTATATACAAATGTGACTATGGACACTGCATGCCTTTCCTACAAACTGATATATTCGATATAGTATGAAGTTGGTTTCAAAGATAATATAAACTTGATATAGTGAATAAAAACTGCCTTTTTTGTCTTCAGAGATCTCAGTTCTATGTATGGAACAGGTATCTTAGGATGTTGACGTAATGCCCCTGTAATCCCAGTCAAAGTGACCGAGAAATCGGTGGCGCAAGTGCAGAGTGTAGAGCTCGGTTTATGTCATTCCAGTATTTAAAGTCCAACTACGTAACTTAATTGACAGTGACCATTGATGGCACCAATCACTAAATGATGGTGAATGCTAATAAATACTGTATTGAATCAAGCAAGGAAGAGGCATTAAATCAGAAAAGTGCTTCAGTTCAAGCAAGCGTTAGCTTGATTGCTAACGTTAGCAAACAAATGCCAAAAGTGAAGCCATTAAAGCAAAATACTCTGTGTACTGAACTGATTAAGGCTGTTTCATAATTTATAAATTATTTTTCAATGTGTTATTAACTCTTTTTGAATTTACATGGTCTCCCTTTAAAGTGAATTACATAACCTTTCAAGCATGTAATCCCCACATCTCTGTCCTCAGCACAAGCAGACTTTGCCCCCTACTTCTACGACAACGGACCATACAGCCACAATGGGAACCTGGCACTGTTCAGCCTGTCAGAGGACACGCCTGTCGGTGAGCTCGACCTCTGACACGCAGGACATTTAGTGTAAACAGCTAATGGGCTAGTGGAACAACCAATCAACAAAATGGTGTGTTAGGGCTGCCAATATCTGAGAGTCCGCCATGTTAAATAGACTTTGATAAATGAACAGATGTTGTGTGGCATGTACGAACTCACACTAACGTGCTCATCTGCCGGCGCCACCTGTGTGATATGAGGGACAGTTTGCTGGCTGTGAATGTGGCGCAGATGTTCCTCTACATCTTGCATCAGTTCTATGTCATAGCTTGTTTGTGTTAACATGAACCAAGTAAAGGTGATTAAATTATTGTGTGTCTCGCTTTAGGCACACAGATCTATTGTCTCAATGGCACAGACCCTGAGGGCCACGAGGTGAGGTATGGCCTCTCCTTTGATCCAGGGTCCAAAGAGTACTTCAGGGTCGACCCCGTATCTGGAAACATCACACTGGTGGAAAAGTTGGACAGAGAGGTAAACCCAACATTACAGTACATAAACTCATACATATTGACATCATCTTCTGCCATATTATCATGTAGGACTACATATTAACTTGTTTCATGTTTGTTTTTGTTAAGAAACAAGATTCTATTGATGTTCTCGTCAGCATCACAGATGGGCAAAGCAAGGTATCAACATCCAGTCCAATATGTGATATGATATGTCTCAGTGGCATCCTGAATATAATTATTTAACTTTAACATGTTTCAAGTGTTTCAAGTCTTCTTCTTCCTCTTTCTCTTTCCAGGTTGTGGAAAGAGTCACAATATTTGTAATGGATGCAAATGATGAAAAGCCCGACTTCAAAAACATGCCTGCAATCATTGATGTAGTGGAAGTAAGTTAATCATGTGTGCTATAAACGTTTACAGAATCAGCTTCTCCACATAATATGTAAGACATTATTGTTAGGGAGGAATTTGTGGTGATGCCGGTGAAGAAGAAGTACCAGAGTCCTGGATGTCTTATGCTGAAGGAGTTTATTTAGGCTCGATCGAGGAGAACAGAAAAGTCGTCAATACAACACGAGTGCGTGACGCCACCTTAATTCTAAGGGTCAAACAGCAAAGCTCAGATTCTTATACTAGAAAGGTGGACCAAGACAGATGTGTTAACATCCAACACAGAGGGATTGACCAGCATTAACTACACAAACTATCTAGGGAAGTGAAATTATTCTCTAACAATTATGTTACTGTAAAAAATGATGCGTTACTTGCATCATTCCTCATATCAATCTGAATTGTTTTCTGTGGTGTACATTTTAGACCACCACATCTGGCAGCAGCATCTTCAAGGTTGAAGCAGTGGACAGGGACACAGGCTCAGGAGGCTCAGTCACCTACTACCTTCAGGTACAGTATCACTTGATCACACATCACTCACAAATCAAGACACTTTATTTACATAGAACCCTAGCTGCTAACTTGAACTAGCCACTTACAATGTTAATGTGCATGTGATGTACAGATGTACTGATAAGGAGGTTAACCTTATTTTGTATGTTTTTGTGCATGTGACTGAAAACGGTGGTGTGGTTGTGATGACGGGGATTAAATCACAATTACATTTGTGTCAGGTACTGGAGGCTTAGAGGGCAGCTTTGGCAGCAGGTGGCAGGGAATGTTAGTTTGCACTTTGGACTATTAGGACCAAAGAACAGCTGGCCTGATGAGTGACAGTGACGAGTGAGGCAGTGTACATCTGGACCCAGCACCTGCCTGCCCTGTCCTTGACCATATGGGTTCTTTACATCCAGATGGACAAAGAGATAGACTTTATACAGGATGTGGCCTAATTCAAGAGGCTACTGAGTGTTTTTATGCAGCCATCTGACCACTTTTCATGATATCTCACGTGAGTGGTTGTAAATGGGGTTTATGGGGTTTCAGCGACAGGATTTCATTCATGTGACCTTACTCTCTCTCCCTCTGTGTGTGTGTGTGTGTGTGTGTGTGTGTGTGTGTGTGTGTGTGTGTGTGTGTGTGTGTGTGTGTGTGTGTGTGTGTGTGTGTGTGTGTGTGTGTGTGTGTGTGTGTGTGTGTGTGTGTGTGGGTGTGTGCTTTTAAAATCCTTTTTTCCTCACTGTTACAGAATGGCCAGTCCCCTTTGTTTGCCATTGACAGACATAGTGGAGTCCTTCGCATCAAGTCCGGAGAGATGTTGGACTATGAGAAAACTAAGACACACTTTGTCACTGTCATTGCAAAGGTAATGAAGACATCAGCACTCAGTGTCTCTGTCCTGCAATAGTGTACATCCTCTTTTACTTCATCAGTAGCCTGTAAGGGTTTTGCTGCTGGTTGTACTGTACAGATGTGATGTCTAGGAGACAGGGTTGGCCCACGACTGTATACTGTGACACAATATATATGCTTGTGGCCAGTTTCACCCTCCAGAAAACAGTGACTTAGTGCCGATATCGTTCCTATGGCAGTGTGCCAAGAAAAGACGGAGAGGAGGAAGAAGAAGAGTGCTAGCAAACCTAGCATACTGTACAGTACATGCTAGGTTTGATAACTTTAAAAAACAGCTTTGCAAATGTTTCATTACATAACCCTTAATTTGTATTGATAAAAACTAAATTTATAAAGTTAAATATAGCAAAGCTCCCCTTCTCTGTCCTTGATGAAATTAATCTTTATGCTAACGCTTTAACCGTATATTTGTATTGTTTCAGGATGGTGGTGGTAATTTTAATGGCAAGGAGCAGTTTCTGTCCTCCTCTTCTACGCTGACCATCAATGTGATCGATGCACAAGACACTCCACCATCTTTTATTGGGACGCCCTATTTTGGCTACGTTTATGAAATCTCAGTGCCAGTGAGTATGAAAACGTATACCAGTCACTATGATTTTAGGATTTCTATGATTATGATTTTTTTTCCCACTGAAAATCATAGGAGTTACAAATAAAAACAATTCATCACACACTTTCCATCTTGTTGTACATTTGAATTATTGTAATGTCTTTTGTATTCCAAAACATTCACGCAGGCATTTCATTGAACATCAGACTGAATGTAGCGTGAGCATGTTAAGTTACTGTAATATACTGAATGCAACTCATTTAAATGAAATTGAAGATCCAACATATCACATGTATCACATCACACAGCTCTAATTGCTGGCATTTCACAGTAATGCCAGTGCTGCTTCCCTCTTTCTTTCTGACACAGCTTTTGAAAGGCACATTATCTTCTCAGTGTCAAAATGTCACTGCAGTAGCACATCACAGAGGGAAGATTAGACCTTCTAACTTTCATCCGAAAAGGAATAATTAGGACGTTGACATTTTAATGTGCCTTTGAAGAGTCAGTGAAGGTGCAGAGTAGATTACTGCGTGGTGTTGTGACTGTAGCTCCAACACCGGCTCCAAACATGACTCAACATTTAGTTAAAATGCATGCTCTGTTTTTGTTGAGGGTGTTTGCAAAATGATAACAACAGTTTATCAGTCAACATATTGATTTCACAGCTTTTTTCCCCCCCAGGGATCTGAAATATTCACTGCTGTCGCCAAAGATGGTGATGTGGGAAATCCAAATCCAGTCGTTTATTCCTTTGATGATGGTAAGTATTTTGAACTTCAGAAGACTAGAATGAAGAAAAAGGAAAATTTAACTAAAATGTATCTAAAAAATATGAGTGTTCATCTGTCTCTGCAGGTGATGATGGTGTTTTTAACATCAATAAAACAAGCGGCTGCATCACCCTGCTGATTTTCCCAATGTATCTGAAGAGAGAGATATTTAACATTAAAGTCAGGGTAAGTTGTACGCCATTAGATAAGATCATGTTATTTGTGTGTGTGTGTGTGTGCATGTGTGTGTGCCTATGTGCTGGGGTGGGGGGGGGGGGTGGTTGCTTTTAAACATGTAAGTTGCTTTGTGCTACGTTTTTTTTGTATGAAAAGTGCTTTATAAATTAAGTTTGATTCATTGATTGATTCATTGATTTGAATTTTAGTATTTTACCAAGAAAAAAAACGTACTGGTGCTTGTAAATTATCATTGAATTGTCTGTCAAATAACCTGAAAATCAAACCTCAGATTGGATAAATACACAGGCTCATATACACTGACTACACAAGTGACACATGTGCATAATTATATCTCTCCAGGCTTCAGAAGTAAGTCCTGAGGGCAGATTGATGGACTATGGGGTGACCACTGTGGTGATCCGTGTGGTGGACCTGAACAATAACCCACCTACTTTCTACGGGGAGAACGGCCCTCAGAACATGTTTGAGATGACCATGTATGAGCACCCACCGGAGGGAGAGATACTGCGGGGGCTGAAAATCACTGTAAACGACTCAGATCAGGTAGAGAGAATATTGCCGTCTGTTATGTTATGTTATGTTTTGTTTTGCGCTGACACTGACTCATTTAAAAAATACTGTTTTCAGCAATGTTTTACTGAGCAAGTATCATCTTTCAGCACTGACATAATTTTGTTGCCTCTGAAAGCTGCCTGTGCTAGCCGAGAGAGAGTTACAGTTATTACGTAACAACAAATTACTTTGTTATCTAATAAGAAACTTATTTAATCATCATGCACTGTACCACAACAATGTGCGCGGGCTGGTGTCTGTGTTCTCTGTCTGAAATGGTTTTAAGCCCTCCATTATCACAGACAATCCTTTTAAAATTACATGAACTTGAGAGTAAGCCAACACAAATTAAAAGGTGCTTCCTAACTATGCCATTTGTCAGCTTATGCAAGTCCGTGTGCCCGTGTCCGTGTGTGTGTGCAGCTCCTTGTATACAAGCCTTGTCCAAATGGCTGATGTTCACCAAATGATAATAAAAAACAAACTGATAATACTGTTACAACATCAGAGTGAGCTTTCTCTTTGTCCACTGACATTACGCCTTAAATCACTGCCACTGATATCCTATTGATTGCTCTTACATTACTGTAATATAGAAAAGGCAAAGCTTTTATATTGATTGAATGCACTATATTCTGCATGGATTATATTAAATGTCTGCTTGTTTGCCATAGCTTTGCAACAAATGCAGATTACTATAAATAGCTACATGCATATGTAACATAACATGTCATTTTTATTAATGAGATGTTTGCAATTGTGCGTTAATGTGTGTTGTGTTCTTGCAGGGTGCAAATGCTAAATTCAACCTGAGACTGATTGGACCAGGAAGGATGCTGCGAGTCGTCCCTCAGACTGTGCTGAATGAGGCGCAAGTAACAATCTTAGTAGAAGACTCAGCTGCCATGGACTATGAGAAACACCATTTTCTCACATATAAGGTTAGGCCATTACATGAAGGGTGCAGACCCAGTAAAGAGAAATGCACCTGAAAGCATAGCACTCGATTTCATTTATATATTTTCCAATCATTCTCCTCTTTAGCTACTCGCAGTTGAGATTGACACACCGGAGAGGTTCAGCGCCACGGCAGACATCGTCATCCACCTCCTGGACACCAATGACAACGCTCCCAAATTCTCCTCAGATTACTATATCGCCAGGATACCAGAAAATTCACCCGGTGGCTCCAATGTGGTGTCAGTCACGGTGAGCGAGTCTTCATCCTCATCTAAAAATACATGACTTCACCAACGTACGTCACTCTGAGCTAAAGAGGAATGCTGATTTTAACAAAATACCAAAGAGGGCCATTAATTCCCTAAATGTAGATGTGTTTTTGGGCACTGGGGGTTGGGATAATATGTGAAAACATGTAGATAAAAGCTAGGCGAGGTAAGCTGCCAGATGGCTATCACTTTCATTTAGTTGTGTAACACCAAATTCCCCGATTTTTTTTTCTAATGCTTAGTAGCACATGCAGCTGCATTACAGAAATAACATGAACACTAAGGACATGTTGGATTTTTTAGGGCCATTTAGTTTAAAAAGGATTCGCCCTTGTCAGCGCATATCAGCCCTGCAGAGGCTCAAAGCAACGGGGGAGGCTCACTAATAAATCCTGCCCTTGCGTGAACGACACAGAGGCTCGTTGCCTTGATCCCAGGCAATTTCAATCAGATAAAAGAACAGCCAACAAGTGACCTTGGACACACGGAGACAGCGAACAGGCATCCCTGCAGTGACAGACAGATTAGCTGATGCCCATGATGATGTTTCTATGACATCAAAAAATCGGTCTTTTTATAGCTTGACCTCTGTAACATCATGTTCCAATCCAGCACAGATTCATTCAGTTTACTGAGCCCACGGTGGCAGACAGTTCACTCAGCTGCTTATTCGGGTTAAGACAAATATGAACAAACAGAACGTCATCGTGTTGACGTTTGTAAAAGAAAAAAGAAGAAGAACATATAATATTGGTCACTTGCCTAACTTGAACCCAAATTATTGCCAGGACTTGGACAGTGCATATGACTTATCTTTTCTGAGCCACATGTTGTACTAAAATCCTTAAAGTGAAATTTCAGATTACCCTCACTAAAGTGGTGTCGAACTGACCCAATTTATGGAAGTGCTACAACCAAACTCATAACGCCACATGTTTTTTTTTCCCCTCTTAATCTGTTTTTTCCTGTTTTCTCTACAGGCGACAGACCCAGACTCAGGACCTTGGGGTGAAGTGAAGTACTCCATCTACGGATCAGGAGCCGAGATGTGAGTATGAAAAACGCAACTGAGGTTCACGAGGTTGTTGTTTGAAAGAAGCAGGAGGTTACTCAGCCCCCTTCAAAGCCTCCTCACATCCTCATGATCCCCATGATGTGTTTGAACAACATTATCTTGATCAAATTAAGGCATGTTTGATCCTTATCAAACCGTCAGTCTGCTTTTGTGTTGCCCCCTCTGCGTTCCTGGCAGGATGGCGGACAAAATCTGATGATGACGTCCGGCAAATGAAAATGAAAACATCACAAATGCTTACACAACATTATTAGCGGTTGATACTCAGTGGGGGGAAAAACAACAACAACAACAAAAAACAGGCTGCACTCTTCATTAAACTCACCCTCTTCTCAGGAAAATAGCTCAACTGAATGACAAAGAAATGTGATCTGGGATCGAATGTGGCATTTTAACTGTACACAACCATCTACAGCAAAAACACTCCTGCCTGAGATTTGTACAGAAATATGACAGCAGACTTTTTTCATATGAGAACTTGGTTTCTGTTTATTGCACCTAAGCGCTGTAGTCCCTCAGAGGATTTGCTGGCATTTTCTCTCAGCTCGATTTTTATTACATTTCTACTTGAAGTCAAACCTCAGAGGGAAAAAAAGCTCAGTGGTTGCTGTTCTTTCTCAGTAATAACACACACTGCATACCTTCATATCATTACCGAGAGTCCTAAAGATCACCTGCATTTGGTAGCTACAAAGTTAGTGCCACACATCCCAACACTGTGGCAATCAATACTGTAATTGTTGTTGTGCTTCTTGATCACATTTCTGCATGGGTGCCTTAGAGGGGCAGACAATACGAAACATGAATCAATACTGGTGTTCAACAAGTGTATGTTTGTAAGGTCATGTTTAATCTCTTCGGGCCATTTTCAATAAAAACCACTTTCTTTGTATGATGAAATGTGGGTGGAGTATTTTTGGACCCCTCAGTAGAGATTTTAGGAATGATTTAGTGGAGATATGTGGTGCCACATGGTTTCCAGGAGAAGGATTTCCAAAATAAGCAGCGGGGGGAGATTTAGAACACTTTTAGCTTAGTGGAGACTTGTTTGGTCTGCACCATTTTGAAACCATTCCACCTCAGATTACCCCCCAGACAGAAGGAATACATGGTTGAATTTCTTTGCTCTGCATCTGTACAGATTTTTTTTTTTTTTTTTTTTACATTTTTTACTACATCCTGTACTTCAGAGTAGCCTACTGTACATAGTGCTGTGCCGTCTCCGATCTTTGCCTGCTCATCCTCTGTCTTCACTAATCTTATAATGGGATTGGAGGAGAAAATAGACTGGTCTTTGCTTCTGTACCTTTGCACTGTGACAAAGTCATGCAGGGTAAGAGAGTCAGTCGGTGACACCCTCTAATTCCCCGCTGTATGTTAACACATCAATCTTAAAATAGTTTATTTGAATTAAGTTGCCTGGTATGTTCAAGGCACCTGAACCCACCTAAAAAAACAAAATAATGGTTTACACACAATAATCAGTATAAAATATTATATCCGTATAATGAGACTTTGTGGAAAACCAAGCCTGCGTATTGCATTCATGTAAGTCTCAGACACATTTCTTTCTCTATTTAAAGGTTTCTGATCCAGTCTGCATCTGGGATCATCTACACCCAGCCATGGGCGAGCCTGGATGCTGAGGTGAGATCCAAATATAACTTCTATGTGAAGGCGGAGGACTCAGAGGGGAAGTACAGCCTGGCTGAGGTCTTTGTGACTGTACTGGATCTGAACGACCACCCACCTGCTTTCAATGATAACTTCCTGGAGAAGACCATGGTGATCGGAGCACCAGTGAAAATCGAGGTTAATACACTTCCTTGTGCTTTTACTACATCAGGCCAAGTGGAATTGAAACTTATGACAAGCTCTGATGGTAATCAAATGCATCTGTTTGCACACAGGCTAAAGATGAAGATGCAGAGATACCCAACAATGTCATCGAGTACGCCATCATGAAAGCAGAGCCAGACAACAACATCTTCGACATCAACTCTGACACCGGGGAGATCATGCTCAAGTCCTACATCAAGTCCATGGCCATCATCCAGAACATCACCAAGCAGAGGGACTTCACCTGGTCTCTGGTGGTGCAGGCCAGAGACCGAGGCCAGCCGTCCTTCAGCACCACCGCTGTTGTCAAGATCGACATCACTGAAGCTGTAAGTTACCACAAAACATTACATTTTTCAAAGTCTTAAAATGCAGATTTATGAAAAGTAGTGTTCAAGGTTTCAACCATGAGTTCATCAGCATCATTTTTGTAACTGCTTGGATGTCATTCTAGTTCTAGCTCTATAGTTTTTTATTTTATTATTTGCACCACCTAATTTTCATTTGTCATTTGTATTTTGAATTTATACAAAAAATTCTACAGTATAGTTCAAACTATGTGTGTCTTGTTCAATGCACTGCCCAGTTACACCAGCTGTTTGCTTTGGCAGCAGTTAAAGATGTTTAGTCACAAATGAAAATTAGGTCGTGCGAATCATAAAAAAACATCAAAATATGCATGTTTTGATTTTCAAAATTTCAACAAATGCAAATGTCATGTTTTCAGGTCAAATCCAGATTTTTCTCATACTTCTTGGGCCTAAGGAAACGTCCAGGGGCCGTGTTTGGGATTTGTTTGACCATTGTCACCTTCGCCATTTCACTGACAATCTTCATATCAACTCTTATATACTGGAACTCTGTGAAAAAGTCCCGTGTTCAATCTCAGGGCAAGATCAGAAAGATTATAAGAAGGCCTATGCCATAACTGAAGCTTGCCTTGAGATAATCAGCACAGCGTTTCTATTGTTTTTACTCTGTGGTACCAAGAATTTGTAGCAATTTTATTTAAAAGGATTTCACAGTAGAACAAGGCTGTGTCTGTAAAAGAGTACAGGAGCACAATATAAACTATCCTCTCAGCACTTTCCCATGCTTTCTTCTGTCTAGGTTTTTTTTATATTATGGCAACCAAAATGACTACGTTTGAGCTTTTCATTTTTTCAGTTTCAGTCATGGGTTTCCCAGTTAACCTCTCTGATCTTGTCTTGACACAATATTAATACAGCAAATTAAAATATAGTTTAATTTGCAAAACATGTTTATGAAGATATCTTTCCTTTCATGCAGACAGTATTATGGCAGTATATTCGCACTCATTTATATAGTAGTTTTACATATTTTGCACATTTTGCACTTCATAGTATCTCTGGCCAAACGGTGAATAGATGCAGTATTACAGTACATGCACGGGACAGTATTACAAGTAAATCTTTGTGTGACAGACTATGACTTCAGTCCCATGGATGTGAATTCTCCCTGTGCTCTTTTACAGACCCAACTCAAAGGGGGGCCTTTGGGATCATTTTTAATGCAGAGTAGAAACAACCCTTTGCAAATCCTAGGCATGCTTGCTGGTGGTATTAGTCTCATGGTCATAGTCACGGTCATCATCTCCACTGCAACATTCTTGCGCAACAAAAAGTCCAACCGGATCCTGCCAAACCGCCGTGTAAGGAGGCGACCTCGAAACCAAAACGCCTGGCCCTGGCACTTCAAAAACCCCTTAAAAACCCCGGAAACCCCCGGAGAGAAATTCAGAGTTGAAGAGGAGGAGCGAGAGCCCGAGGTCATTGTGGAGAATATCAACTACAACAACAATGTCAACAATGTCAATAATGTCAATAATGTCGACCATGTTGACCATGTCGACAATGTCGGCTGTGTCTGCAGTGTCAGCAATGTTGTTAGACAGTGGCCCCCGCCACCGCCGCCACCCAACGCCCCATGTCTGCCCCCTCCAGCACCCCCTTACCTCCCGAGGGACAGGCAGCGGGCCATTCCCACCGTCTCAGCAACAGTGGCAGCCAAACCTAAAAAGAAGCCGGCGATCACCAGACAGGACACTGTGAACAAAGCACTTGTCTCAGAGCTCAAGATGAGGCTGGAGCAGAAGAGGATGCTGAAACATCATTAGTGGTATTTAGTGGCTGTGCTGGAGCTGCTTTGATCAGGTCTGCCCGGGTTGCCATGGAAATGTATAGCTGGTCAGTTACCAACCGATGAAGATCACAGTGATGATCAAAAGCTCCAAGATAGTCACTAAATGGACCTTGTGGTGAGATTGTTTTGTCGACTGCTGTTTCCAAAGTCGGGAATGAACTCAAGCATTAATAGTGCTTTGTGTGTGCATGAGTGTGCATGAGTGTGCATGAGTGTGTGTGTGTGTGTGTGTGTGTGTGTGTGTGTGTGTGCGTGCGTGTGTGTGTGTGTTTTCAAAAGGTTTAAATCCACTAAAACCAGTTAACAGCTTCAATTCCTTGTATATTGATAATGTCGTTTTCATATGTTGAAGGATCCTGTGTCTATATTTTCTCTGGTTCGCGTGACATTTTATAACACATAACCCTAACCCACCCTTTGAACCATTTGTTGACACACTAGTGGCTTAAAGGTCTTCAACCTGGATCCCTTGTCGGGAATGAAGTCATTCAGATCTCAACAAGCGAGACTGTTTATTTGGGATCCAACCAAGCTCCTTACAAGGGATTTCATGACACTTGAACTGTACTAAAGAGATCAGCCCGAGAGAAGGGAAGCAAAGCGATCACGTTAGGAAGACGTTTAATCCTACTGCGCAGGTGTAAAGCACCATGTAGAGTTGTGTTTCACAGCAGTCACAATATGTCTCTCTCTCACTTGTTTACTGCTCTATGTGTGGTGAAGTATCTGTTTCAATTGGTGTCTTTTTTCTCATAATACAGTTACTGTCAAAGGATCTGTATTGATTTTACTACTGTACCAATAAAAAACATTGTTTGTAATTTCAACAGTGGAGGAACTTTTTAGCTCATTCTACTCAAGTAGCAATGTCACACTATGAAAATACTCCTTTACAAGCAAGACAATGTACAAATCATTACTGTATGTAGAGTACAAATTGATACATAACTGATTTATTACTCTAAAACAGAGCACCATCTTTTGTGGACTGACGACATTTTTTTTGCACAATTTTTACACAAAGTAACTACAGCTGTTAGGTACAGTATAGTTAAAGCACAGTATAAAATTGTACACATTGTAAATGTGCTTTCCATCATCAGATTTGAGATCAAAAGGTAGTTTGACTGCTGACAACAACAGCTACACAATTTCCTAAATTCCTTAAGAAACTTCTGCGGTGTTGTGTTGGTGGTGGCACAGCATGGTGCATCTGGTCAAGAAAAGCTACAGCTGTCCAGGATTACACCAGGACAAACAACCCAGGACAAACAGATCAGTAGAGTGTTGCCTTCAGGGCACTAGTAAACACAGAGAGGGGGGAGAAACAGCTCTGTTGTCATCATCTTAAGACCAACACCTCCTTAATGAGCCTGTAAGTATACTGTACTGCCCCCTTCTGGTGATAAAGAAGAAGCTGCTCGGACCACAGGTGAGAGGTTTGTTCTGAAATCCTCACACAAACTCACAGAGACTAAAACTTAAACTTTTGTGGCCTTGAGAAAGATTCGAGTGACATTACTCTCAGACTCTCTATTGTATAAAAAGTAGAGCAGAGGAAAATAGCCAGTGGTGATTAGATATTGTAAAATTTAGAGCAATGTGAACAAAGCAGTATATCCAAACACTGATTAAGAGTCTTAATGTATAATAATATAATGTATAATGTATAACAGCAGGAGCAGGAATGATGTATGAGGGAGGTTTTTATCATACCACTATATTCAATTTGTCATTGATTTTAATGAGACCTAACCAGATGTTCTGCAGATATGTAATAAATTATCCAGACACAAGCCTCCTTTGCTCTCCTGAGCTGTCATGTCGAAGTGAGCACTACCAATTATGAAGTTACACTGAGCCACTAGCTGGGTATTTGTGGAGACATGAGCCAAACATGCACATTATTTCAAAGTTACATAAAACATGAAATTTGCAGATTACCCTCTCTAATCCAAGGACCAACTTGTTCATCTTTGTACAATATTGACTCATTGGCGAAAAACCAAAAGTCCATCTGCCCTGATCTAGTTTGGACGGAAGATATGTGTGACTGTCATCAAACTTTCTGCAGCACTGGCTGTCAGATGTCACATGGTTATGATGATGCAGAGTAAAACTCTATATTTATTATTAACAAATTAAACCCTACCTCCTGAACTCAGTCAGATTAAAGGCGCAAAATGTTTTTCCACAAATGTGAGATGTGCTGCTTTGTCACGCAACATCAGCTGCAAAGATTGAGGAACCAGACCCAAATTTTAGGCCAAAACTGTCACACACACACACACACACACACACACACACACACACACACACACACACACACACACACACACACACACACACTCGCACAAAAACACAAACACTTTTCAATGTTGCAAGCTGTTAATGCGCTGAAGTGAAATGAGGGAATATGAGGAGCAGCCCAAATGATCATGCATTATGCCATGTAAGAGGCAGCCAGGATTACTGGGCTATTTGATAGAGGATTACAGAGTTGAAAGTTGCAAAGAGCATTGATGCTTTAGAATGAAAGAAAACTACGCACAGGCTTCAAAACCCCAGAACGTGTTGGAAGCAGTGAAGCTTCCTAAAGGTAAATGAAATATCTGCTCTTCTGAATATAGAAAAAAACTAATGAATAAAAGAATCAAGAGGAGGACAGGTTGAGCTTGTGATCTTTGAACACTGTTGCCCATGAGATCAGCAGCTGTTATAGTGTTTAAATGATACATGGGGTATGTAGGGAGAAAATAAGATAAGCCCAAACAAACATGCCATTCATGTGCTCTGTGCTGAAATTGAGTGTTTGCGAAATTCACATGGTCTTGTGTCATAACAATGTGGAAAAGGATTACAACAAAAAAAAAGCAACATCAATCCCCCGCCAACCGCAAATCATATAAACACATCTGAACAAGCAAGAAAGCAGATGTGCCCCTGCTCCAGAAAATGAGAGCTGCCAATCTCAGCCAGTTGTTTAAACCCTCATGGTACGTCAACATGAGCGGGTCCCAGTAGAGATGAACTGATCTCCTTGCATCACAAGAGGCAACAACACATATAGATGGAGGAGGGGGCTCGTGTGTGTTGATCCTGAAGTGACGGCAAGAGGGGATATGGGAGAGAATGCCACTGTTTGGGTATTATGTCAAATGAACAATGCCATTGGCCGAGGCATACTGTATCTGATGTGCCATCTGTTTGGGTTGGTCACTCACCACAGATCGCATGTGTGTGACGCATGGCTGCTGTGTGTTGTGTTCGCAGAAGTGGAAGAGAAGAGCTGTGACGTACATGTACAGTGACGCAGGGAGGATTAAACATATGTCGGTGAAACTTTACAGTTCACATACAAAACTTCATCAAACAGCTTCAGTCACATCAGTGGTATGTGACTGCAATTCTGAAGTTCGATCATGTGTTGTGTTGTGTTGTGTTGTACAGCCCTCACAAGTTCCCGTTTGACAATGTCTATAACCAATTAATTTAATACGGTAAATAGGTTCTGTCCTGTCACATTGTGCCTGATCAAATAAAGATAGTTATATGCTTTTAAAATGGAAATATTTATTAATGCACTTGCATAAAGTTGAGTGAATCACAAATGTTTTTTTGTTTTTTACCAGAGTCAAGCATTAATTAGTTAATTAATTTGAACACACAAATACACATACACAAGTTTTAAATGGTAAATCAATTTAATTCCATTTTGCTGGTATTGTGTGTTGCCATGTACAACATGTTACGGTGGTGCCACTGCTTTCAAAGAACTAATATGACACCAAACACATAGTATGACCCCATGACACAAACACACATTTACACAAAAGGAAGCAAAAAAAAAAAAACATTATATAAAATGATTAGAAAGATTTAAGATGATACAT
The DNA here is from genome assembly GCF_905171665.1 of Trachurus trachurus. NCBI lineage: Eukaryota > Metazoa > Chordata > Actinopteri > Carangiformes > Carangidae > Trachurus > Trachurus trachurus. The sequence continues at coordinate 15,851,964 of NC_139906.1, forward strand.
TGATACATGAGGTGTCTGGTTGCTCTTTTAAAAAGTAGAAAAAACTCATACCATACATAGTATACCAGTAATTTATTACATAGCTACTAATACAGAGTACAAACTGTGAATTGTTATGATTTGTAGAAAATGGAATAAAAATATGTTGTACTGACAATCCAGTATTATATTACAGTAGGATCTGACAACTGAAGTGACTATTTAGTTGTACCAGTCAGATCAATGGATCATTAGATTAGGATATAATATAAGTATAAATATGTAAAATAAAGTGCTAACACAGACTCAGATCATGATGAAATGTATACATCTACCACTCATAGACCTATTAAAAGTCCTTTTCAGAGTTTATTTTATATCAGTCACAAAGGATTTGTATAAAGCAGCAATAATTTACATTTGATCAAAATCATGTTAACAAGACAGATACAGTAGGTCCTATTTCAGACAGGAACAAACTGCAGCACATTCTCTACACTGGTGCAAATCCTTGAATTACACTCTTGACATAACGGTCATCATTCACATCTTTGCAACACACTCCTCGGCCTAGAACAAGAGGAAGAGATAAGATTAAAACCAAGGCAGACAACATTGTCATTCTGTTGAATAATGTACTTATGTCAGTATCAGTCAGCGTCATGCAGCAGGTCTTGTCTTTTCTGTTCTATTTTTACAAAAAAGAGTTGATACAGAGTTGAGTCATCAGTCTATTACAAGCTCAGTTTCATGTATTTCCGTGTTGATTTAACAAAACAGTAATTTAATATAGTTCAGCTGTGAGTCTGCTGTGGTCGGCTTTGCTCTTGTGCAGTTTGTCTGCATCTGACCTCCTCCTCACCTTCCTGTCTTCACTGGAGTCTTTATTAACCAGGCCCTCGTCGCTGGCGGCCTGCAGGCTGTCGAAGGTGCCCTGCCTGTCGTGCTCCACCCCTGAAGAGCTGCTTTCTCTCCGCCGATTCTTCCAGGACTCCATGATGCCATCCAGACAGGTGAACTTAGTGTCAGTGGTGCAGGCATACATACCTATGGGCACCGCCAGCACCATGGCTAAAACTATCACCACTATATGAATCAGTTTCTCCCTCTGCTCCATCTCAGTAATGTCACTTCCTGTTACAAACACAATGCACTGGCCTGGACGTGGTGCCTTATTCTTGAGGGTTACACAGATTTCATATTTGGTCGCAGGCATCAGGTCAGCAACGGAGTAAGAGTTTATCCCCGGCCCGATGTAGATCGTTTCTTTTTTATCAGCATCAGCGCGGCCAAAGTGGATGGTGAACCAGGTCTCGGTGGGGTGCTCCAAGGCCGCGTACCACTCGATGGAGATACCACGGACTGTCTGTTTGGTGATGCGGATGTCAATGTAGATATTTTCATCACCAGCACCAGGTGCAGCTGGGAGGCCAGGGTGGCTTGATGAGTGAGAGCCGTAAGGATATGGAGAGTCAACGTCAACCAGGATGCTGACAGAGGAGTTCCCAATGAAGTTGACAGCAGTGCAGGTGTAGACCCCACGGTCCGCGGCATGAAGGGAGGGGATCACCAGGAGGGATCTAATGGTGTCCTCATCCACTCTCTCTTGAGACTCTGAGAAGACAACAACAGCCAATAGTAGTAAAAAAAAAAAAAAAAAAAAAAAAATGCAACCTTAAGAATCTCATCTTGGTTTCTGGTAATCATACTGAGGAATTTTCCCCAAAACACAGAGATGAACAAGAATTTCAGGTGGGTTTTTCTAGGCCAGAAGAACAAGAAGCCAAACGATTATACCACTGCACTGACCCCCATTAAAGTTAAAAGCCCAACACTAATATGACCTGAAAGACGAAAAGCAGTGCTACAGACATATTCTAGGGTTCATATCAGCTTTAAGATGGACTGCACCTAACAATCTTTTTAAAATGGGTGTGAAAATACATTTACTTATTTATGCAAGATTTGTTATCATACTTTAAATAGGCCTGTGCATATTCTCATTTGTCCAGGTCATAGTATTTCAAAGGAGGTTAAATCGAAAGCAACTGGACTTAGTTATTTGTCTAGGAAGACGTTTCACCTCTCATCCAAGAGGCTTCATCCATTCATGTACGCAGTTGCTTTTGATTTAACCTCCTTTTAACATACTTTAAATATGATGAATGTTGATGAATGAAAATGTGAAACTAACAGCTTTATAAATGAAATTATGTCAGTTACAAGGATTTAATTAGATGAGAAATCTCTTTCTTTGTTGAGCACTTTTTAACACTTGTTACTGCAGCCTTGATTGCTTATACTCTTAAAACCTTTCATCAATGATCTTATCAAAGACTTGAATATTCATGGGTGGGGTTATCATTGGTCAGGAAGATCTCTCAAAACTGATTTGAGTTTGTTTTTATCAGTGGCTTAGAGCTGAGACTGTCACAATTTATCAATAATTGATCCTCTAATTTAAAGCTTTGTTGGTTTTGAGCATTATTAAGGATAGAAATGTATAAACAACATTGTCATTGGTCTAAAACAGCAGTGACAGTGATAGGTCTACTAATGGAGAGCAGCAGACTGGTATTAGTTTATGATGGACTACTGGGTAAGTATTATACCCACTATATGGTTAAGTCTAATGACGCAGAGGTTTAATTAATGACACAGTATCCCAACACACAGTTGACATTAGGTAGGCTCTATAATCTCCAGCACTCTTAAAACACTGATGGTGTTGTGGAGCTTGAGAGAATCAGCGGTGATTATATTGCGGTGGGCCAACATCCAGATTTAACTCTCCTCATCTTAAGAAGGGGTTAGAGGGGTCTGCGATTAAAAATGTGTGCTTAAGTATCTAATTTACCATAAGATATCACTTCTGCTGGTGCGTGGATGTATGTCACACTCTTACCATGAAATCCTCTGATTATCTTCAGACCATATGTCCACCACACCGCGGGGTCTGGCCTGGCCTTGGCGAGGCAGCGCAGCGTGAGGTTCGTGCCCTGGGGCAGGCTGATGTTGGAGGATGGGCTGCTGACCACGGGCTTCATGCAGGCCTGCAGCTCCACTTCATGGAAGAACCTACCCGCTCTAAAGTCCGGCCCTGAGCAGGTCAAGTAGGAGTTCATCAGAATAATCGGGGGGCTTAGGGACCGGATGAACTCCACGAAGCCCTTCAGGCGGCAGTCGCAGAGCCAGGCGTTGTCGTGAAGGGCCAGGACGACGTTCGGCCCGAAAGCCGTCGCCTCCCGCTCGTCCGTGCTCTGGAGCTTTTGGTAAAGGGGCCAGTTTTGGAAGACTTCCTTCGATATGACCGTAAGCCGATTGAAGGATAAGTCTAAGTAAGTCAGACCTGGCAAAAATTTTAACGCATGCTCCGGCAGGACGTCCAGCTGGTTGTGCTTCAGGTCCAGGATCTTGAGGGCCGGCGTGTCCTCGAACGCTGTCCATGGTACTGATCGCAGCTTGTTCCCTTGCAGACGCAGCTCGGTTAAATTCCCCAAACCCTCCAGACCTTTGGAGTTTATCACTGTGATGTCATTAAAATTCAACCACAAGTTCTCCAATGCGGGGGTGTTTAAGAATGCCCCTCTAGGTATTTCAGTAAAGTGAGATTTTTCTATTCGGATTTTGATCATATCATCTGGAAGGTTCTCTGGTATGGCCCCAAACGCACTCTCCTCCATACATATGAGCGACCTATGGTTAAAGGGAAGAGCAAAAATAAACGTTTGCTTTCTGTGCAGCTTAATGGCTCATGAATGCAGATTAGAGTCTAATACACCCGAATCTTGCACCAAAACCTAACCTTTCGATCTTATTGAGTAAACATAAACTCTAATAAATAACCCCCATTTTAGTGACTGCTGTGACCACTGTCACCCACTGACACATATTGTTTAAAAATACCCCTGTCTTAGTGAAGATTGTACTAGTACATGAAATCAGGTCTTACCTCCCATGACGGTCTTCTACACAGCTGCACCCGCGTAAACATTGAGAATAACTTCCATATGCTTGAACGTTAAACACAGCTATAACTAGCAAGAAACAAATTATGTCCATAGTCCGCGAAAATACTTGAAATTTAAGGGCTACATTCGTGCTCAAGACATGTCGAGTGCGGCAGACGAGAGAAGCCTATTAAACTTAATCCCTGACGTACCACGTACAGAACAAGTGGCATCTAATTCTTGGGAAAGACGCACATGATTAACACTTGACAGTGTCAGTAGGTCTGACACGCTATATCTTCAGGCTGGTGTCACTTTCTGATTAAGTTAATTGTTTTGATTTGTTTTCCTAAATGTGACTAATGAAAACTATGAATTACTGTCATTGAAATATTACAAGCACTTTGTGAAGACTGAAATTAAATCCTATGAGGCAGAGAGTAATATAGAGTTGGCAGATCCCCAACAGATCAGCTCTAAGCAGTCCACAGATGAATGAAGTATAAACACCTTCTTCAAGGAGACCCAGGTTGAAAAGTGATCAATAAAATGAGGTGAGAACAGAGATATAGAAACACACAGCATTTCTAACTGGATGTGTATGTATAAAAGTTTATTCAACTATATATTCAAATAATATCATTGGAATGAATAGTTCTACATTTAATGGGATAATGATGCCTCTAGGTGGCACAAAACAGGTACATAGAGTTATTTCAGGAAGTGTCTCATTGCTGGGAGTAGAAATTGTTTAATATTTTATAATTTTTTGCATAATTTCCACGCTATTTACATTGTGTCATAGTTCAGTCCTTTCGTACTTCTCTCCAGCTCCAGCTTTTCCTCCATTCATCAGAGTTTAGAACCATGCCTATGTGTATATCTTCTCCGAGAACGTATGACAGATATATACAGAGGCACAGACTTAACTGTATATGTAAGTGTACATCAGCCAGTAACATATTTACAAATCATACACATACATATATGATATAAACAATGGAGTATCTGCTGATGAGTTACCTTAAAATCAGAATAGGTTGCAGAGGTTTCTTTGCTGAGCCATGCAAGTGAAATGAAATATAAATTACAATGATCGTTTCAGCTTTAGACATCTTTTCTCTTACAGGCTTAGTGATAAAAACATTCTTTTAGACATGAAAGCATGAGTGTGTTTGAATGTTGTCTTATTATTACCATGTGGATACAATTGTGTGACAGTCCAAGTGAGTTTCACTCTATCTTCTAGAAATATGTGGAGAAAAAAAACAAGTGAATTCAAATGTGAATATTCTCTAAACTGATATTTCCATGATAGTGCAGCGTGCAAAAGTTCTTTGATAAAAGTTGGCTCTCTGTGGCGGTGGAGTAGGTGGTGTGATCCAGCGAGGGGGAACAGGTGGGGGGGACTCCCATGGTGTGGGTGTATGAGAGCGAGTGGGAGGGGGACTTACGTCGGGATGCTGATGAGGGTGAGAGTGTGGGTAGTGATGGGGATACGGATGTGGATGGTGATGGGGCTGGGGCTGGGGGTGGTGATGAGGATGGGGATGTGGATGGGCGTTAGGGTTCGGACTGGGCCGTGGGTGTGGGTGAGTGCGAGGAAGATGGCGTGGAGCAGGAGCCGGAGCTGGAGCATGACGTCAGCAGAAGTACTCGTTAGGCTGTCCCTCTATCTTAGCGGTGGCTTCGGAGTCCAGGCTTGAGCGGGCCGACAGCAGCCTGTTGGACTCTTCTGGGTTCAGTCTGTTTAAATACTCGCCCTCGAGCCCTTTGGCCTTTGTGCCGGGCGACAGCGTTTCAAAGGTCACATATGAATCTTGAATGTCCTTGGATTTCTTTCCCCAGTACTTCTGAATGCGTCTCTTCAATGCCCCACAGCACACGATGACAGTGAGTGGGACTGCGATGATACAGGCCACTGTGATCACAATCACATTAATCAGCCTCTGGGTGCCAGTAGCACTGGCTGCTTCATCAGTGGAAAAAATGACACATTGTTCCTTCTTGGGGATCAGCCCCCTCACACACACACAGGCAATGTACTTGGTCCTGGGCACGAGCCCGTTGATGGTTACACGGTTCTGTCCTGCCCCAACATTGATCTTTCTCATGTCCCTCTCCCCGAACACGGCATACAGCACACTAAATGCTGTTGTGTTCTTGGCTTTAGGGGCTCTCCAGTTTAAATAAATTGTATTGTCTGTGTCCCCCACCACCTTTACTGAGCGGACAACCCTGTCCGGGTCCTGCTGCAGCGACGAGGTGTTTGCTGCCAAGTTGCTTAGGTTCGTCTTCTCCAGATCCAGCAGTGCATCTGGGTTGGAGGAGGTTGCAGGCCCCGGCGTGGCTCGGTCAGCCAGACTGTAACTGGCTAGTCCAGGATCAGGACCGAGCCCAGGTGGAAGGCCAGGATCCATAGCGGGCAGGGAAGTAGGGGTGGTGGTTGGAGCGACATATCTGGCCACCAGTTTCTCCTGGTAGGCAGCTTTTCCCATCTGGTTGGGCTTCTTGGCTTTGGGTTTCTTTTCATTGCTGGTTTGGTTCCCCTCTGGTTTGGGTGAGTTAGAGATGACGAGAGAAATGACGGCCTCTGCGTTCCCTGCGTAGTTAGTGGCCTTGCAGATGTATTTCCCTGAATCACGATAGGACACAGCTGGGACACTGAGGATGGACCAGGTGATTCCCTCCTTTGAGGTTTCTTGCTGGACTGTGGCAGCAGAGAGGACAGAGTATGGTTGTTACACAATGATGACAAAAGGAAAACATGTGAAAATGAAAATAAAAAAATCTTTAAATGTGAAAAGAGATGCCAAGCAGTGACCAGTGTTACATAACTCACTGTTGTGGCCACAGCTGTCACTCAGACTTACAACTGGTAGCTTTCTGTTTAATTAACATCACTACAGTGCAGACAAAAGCATCTTATCTCAGCCACAAAAACAAACCCTGACATCCCCAAAGCTGCTGACTCACCTGTTCCATTGAGGACTCGTCCGTCCGCCCTCCGCCATGACAGGTCTGGGATGGGGACGCCGATGGTCCCGCAACGGAGCAGCACATTGTTTCCAACAGCGCTCCGGACCCGTGCCACAGCGGTGTGGATACGTGGGAGCTGACAACGCCGCAGCTCTGCATCGCTGAACAAAACGCCTGACACGCTCTCAGGAGCTGAACACCGCAGCCTTGTGTCGATGAACGCCACCGAAAGAGTCGGAGACTTCTGGAACTGGACCAGGTCGAAGAGCCGGCAGTCACACACCCAGGGGTTGTCATGGAGACCTGAGGGTGAGGATATATAAGTGAGGCTACAGGAGGAAGATGAGCGTCCAGCTGCGTACAAAGTGATAGAACAGCCTGCAGATGGCTGGTGTGGATGTTAGGATGTTAATCCTGTAAGAAGATTAACATTTAATTCATAAACTACATTATGACCATGACTACGGCAATGATGGTGATGATGATGATGAGGATGATGAGGATGATGATGATGATGGTGGTGGTGGAGGTCTGGTGATCAAGATCAGACTTTCCCCACCTTTGAACATAACCAACACCCCAGCCTTTCAAACTGAACCTGCAGCTGTCCATTATTTTAGGTTTGAGGATGGGTTAAACACACAAGATGACAAAGTGTTAAATGAAGTTTGTATTTTTACTACTAATAACTTCTACCACTTAGTCACATACTCAGACTTCTTCCACATTTAATTTAACTACTTCAAATTGTGACATACAATTTAGTACAAAATCAATACATTTAATGGTTTATGCAATAATAGAGAGAAGAAAGAGATGAGGTACAAAACAATGACTGTTTTGTCAACAATTATAACTGCTCCTTTAGATACAATGACTGTTTTGTCAACAATTATAACTGCTCCTTTAAATACAATGACTGTTTTGTCAATAATTATAACTGCTCCTTTAAATACATGTTTTATGTTAATACAACTGCGTTGTACTGTATTGTCATTGATCTTCTTTATATACCAGGCTCTACGTATAGGTGTCAACAGGTTAAGTTATACTTGTTGACAAACACAGATACATTAATAAACTGTAAAAGTGCTCACAACTCCATTATTGTGTATTACAACCATCTATTAAGTGTTTATACTGTCTATAAATGCATTGCCTTGGTGTTACACTGCCCAGAACAAAAAAGGTTGTAATGTGACAGTTTCCATCATTACTATGCATCAAACGATGTGTTGCTTAAGCTCAGCCCCAGTCCCGAATATTTTGCCCACTCTGTTAAGGTAGCCTATTGTCAATTAATTACGGAACCACAACCTGCAAGTTTGGGTGAATGATGGCTGGATGTCAGGGTGTGCATTCTCCCTTACCAAGAATCATTTTGGAGCTCTCTGGCCCTTGTGCTGGTTTGACCACTAGCCAGGTGGACAGCACTTCTACGGGCAGGGTCAGCAGGTTGTTGCTGGACAGATCCAGGTAGGTGAGGTTCTTGATGTAAATCGTGGCCTCCGCGGGCAGCGAGGTGAGCTGGTTGTTGTGCAAATCGAGAAGTCTGAGGCTGGGCATGTCCATGATAGATTCCCAGGGAAAGGCGGTGAGGGCATTGCCGTCCAGACGAAGCTCTTCCAGGTTGAACAATCCCCTGAAACTGTCCGGGTTCAAGGCGGACAGTGTGTTGAAAGACATCCACAGGAATTCCAGACTGGAGAGGTAGTTGAAGGCGTCGCTTGGTATCCGCTGGATGGCCGTCTTCTCGATCCGCAGCTTGGACGTGTCAACAGGGAACCCCACAGGCACAAGAGATATTTCGGGATCGTTGCAAATGACGCTCCTACAAGAAAGACACAAGTGAATTTGTGTGCACTTCCAAATCAACCTTCACAAACTATGCAAATAAGCCCTTTTTTCTTCTTTTTTTTGCAAACTACATTTAGCACAGCAAATTAATATAAATTAAACTAACGAAACTGCAACTAAAGGCTTCAATTAAAACACGATTGGGACTGTATGACACACACACACACAAAAAAAATATATATATATGGTGAATTCACGGGCAGCAAAAAGCCTGCTGCTAATAATTCATTCCCCAATCCATCCAAACACATAAAACGCATAGATGGGGAGGCTGAAAGTGCCTTTGAGAGATAATCCTGCATTAAATAAAATTGGACCAACATGCACTCCCTGAATTATCTTTTGTACACGTGTTCACCTCTGTGCAAACATCTGTGAGGACAAGAGCTGTCCTGTCTAAAAAAGATGCGTCTGTGCGCACAAACCTGGCCACACCATAGTGCGTTTTGGATGTAAAATATTTTTTTATACATGTGGTCATCCTCCTTACCTGGCCTTCGATCCATCACTCAGGTTGTGGAAAAAACAGCTGCACTGCGACGGACAGGAGCTCACTGGGGAGACAAGTTCACCTGCGGCCACGTAGAGCCCCAGGAGCAGAACGAGGAACATTTTGGCCCACTTTTACGCATATGCAGCTTTGCCTACATGCGCCCAGTTTGCGCCCACTTTAGTCAAAGAGACTTGCTTTTCTTTCTCATTTACAGGAATATCATCCGCATGGCTTTGTCCCACCGCTTCGCTGTCCCATAGTGATCAGACTGCTATGAGTCCCGAGATAAAAAGGATATACAAGGATTAGCGAAAGGACTGGCGTTCTTTTCATTTGGATGCGTATTGCATCCCGGAATCCGATAGGCTGCGCAGAGACGTCCCTATTTATTATAACAGAAAAACACTTCCGAAATGGTCATAATCCACTGTGATGTTTGGATTTTTCCCCCCCTTTCCCTCAAATGTAGTTTGTTCATTTGAGCCCTGCCATGACTGTTAATCTGAAAATGAGCAGCACTACGTTTTACCACACGGTGGCCCCTATCACAGCCTGTGGCTCCTACCTTGGGATGTGCATTCAACAGATGTTCACTTAATATTCTCTGACTCTGCCATCCTTTTAATATTAGTGTCACAAAGCAACTCATATTTCTTCTGTTTGACAGCAGATATGATATTTGATTTGAAACTGATATTTTATATACTATTCCACCCATGAAATACACCTACCCTGCTGCTTGAACCAGAAAGCAGTAAATGAAGCCCCACACAAAATAAAAAGCTGATCATGCTAAATCAAACCTAAACGGTTTTTAAAATTCAGATTACCCCCTTTTCCCACTCATTACATATATTTATTACAAATATTTAATATGTACTGACAGTAAAGTGGTATTTTCTAATCCAACAGAAGCTGTTAGAATAAAAGAAAAAAAACAACACTTTCAACACATATGTTAAATCAGCTCAATTCAAAGAGACCTTCAGTGGCCTTTGGATTTTATCTCAGTAACCTATTTGGACATGGTCCCACACTACTGATTTAAAAATAGTTCACGTTGTAAAGCTTTTGTTTTCCGTTGTAGGTAAATACCACATGTGTTATTTGGCACCTATCCCTTGTGTTCCCCCTCGTATTTCATCACCCTGGAAGTCCAGCATTTGGCTGCCACCCAAAAGTGTGTGGTCTAAAGAGATGTCGAAACTCAGGCCTTTAATGTGTTTGAACAACTTGGCAGCCGGAGCCAACTTTTTTACATCTGACCCACATTAAACCACAGAGCCAGGTCAGAGGTTTAAGTCTGCAATAAAAAGTTCAATAGAGATTTTAGATTAATAATAGCAGATTCATTTCTTCATTTAGAAATCTTCAGTGTGCTGTGCTCTCCCTTAGGTCCATGTGAGCTGTGTGCCTCATTCATATATTAGTCTTGACCCATAGTCCATATTTATACCTTGCATTGCTCACATTGACCTTTTGTATCAAAATCCCTCTGGGTCACAGGTCTTGTAGTATGTGTGGTTTTAGAACCGTGCAGTTGACTAAAGAGGCTCTAAAGGTGTTGAGCAATCATGTTCCCTCGTGTTAAAAAACGTATACATTCCATATTGCATTGCAAGTCCTTAATCTTATTTACCGAGGCCAATAAGGCTGCCCCTTTATATTGTAGAAACTGAAGGACCAGGCTTTATTTAAAAGTACTATGTCATTCTTAGTATGTGAAAATTCTCCTGACAACAGATGTAGCACAGTAATGTTCGGATAAATACATTTCAGCTTTCAGCAGAAAAAGTTATCAGACAAAATGTGACAGCTGCACACTTAAATTCATGTTGGGGTCAGCTGAGGAAACAGAGATTTAAATGTTTTTCTTCAACGTCAGTAGGAGAAATTAAAGTAATTCAATCTGTTGTCCCAGAGTCTCAACATTCAGATCTAACACATAGTTTATTTTTCATTTTATGGCTAATATATTATAAGATACAAAATTAGTAATTTTGTCATAAGATGGGGATGTGGAGGTGTAAAGTGTCCAGAATATAAATAAAAATTAAATACATCTTGGACCATTTGCATTTGCATATAATTTAGCACTTTATACATGTTCACCTATATTTAACATGGTTCCTGATTTTATAATCCCAGGACTGGGACAGACCTCGGCCACACAATGTCATGCTTGTTCCCCCCTCCAGCCCTATGGCATGAAAAGCTCCAAGTGATGTTGCAACTGAAACATGACAAATCCATTGAAGGCTGCATGATGGCGGGGTTTAATTTCATTCACACACTTTTACTCATTCTTTAGTTTTAATTGTACTCATATAGCCAATATATACAATAAAAAGAGTAAAAAAAACAACAACAAAGCCGCAGACCAAATCAATCCTCTGTTGTGTCTGCAGCTACAGAAAGTGCAATTTTGTTCCATCCGACTATCATTTCCGGCAGATGTAGAGTTAGTTTAATCTCTTGGGGCCAGTGTGTCTTTCAGACGTTTTATTAATGGCTGGAAAAAAAACAACAAAAAAACAAAAGTCCACAAACAAAATGCTGACATGTCCAGTTTTACGTTCACTAGTCAAAACAGTGTCCTGCCATATGGGTCAAAGGCTTAATAAAGATCCAGAACAACAACAGTCACATGGATCCTGTGTAGCGTTTTCACAATAGTCATTTTCTGTCATTGATAAGTGTGTGGGTAGAGTCAGTGTAATGAATTGAAATCATAGACGGTATAGAAAATTGAATTGATTAAAATCTACATCTGATTATAATTTTTCAACATTAACTCTGATTAAGCTGCAGAGCATGGCCATGCATAAGGCTTGAAATGTGGAAACAATAAATCTATGTAAAGTTGTCTCTTGCCAGCAGATAAGAGAGATGTCTGACAGTTATTTACAAGGAGCCTTTATTTCAACACTGTCATCACTGGAGGTGTCCAGTTACACACTGATGATTATCGTCATGGTGCAAATATTTGAGGGCTTTTGTCTCCTCATTTGATGCGAGTGTGTTTCTGGTTGGCAGGATGCGGACACCTGTTGTGTCTCCTTAAAGCGACACGGACCCATATGGGCTGCATCAAACAGCGTCGTGCGTTCGTTTGACATCAGCAGCACCCGCATCCTCACCGGGACACAGACACAAAGGCTTGTTGTGTAACTAATTGACGGCTTTACTGTTGCGGTGCGGGCAAATACGCATTAAGGGTTGCGGTTTGTGTGGTTATGTTCATTAAGACATTCCTGTACGGATTGGGGCGACAAAGAGAGAGAGGGGGGGCTTTACATAATAAAGTGCATGCTTTTCACGTGAAATGCGCCTTTAAAAGCGGGCTCTCCTCTCCAGTCACACCGAGGCACATCGTAAAACGAGCGGACGGAGGAGTGAAAAGTCTGTGACAGCTGCACTTTTGTTGACTCAGATCGGCTTCAGGATGGTCTCGTCTTACCCTTTACCGGATGGCTTCTCCGAGTTTGATGTGTTCTCCCTTGGATCTTGTCTGCTCGTGGAGGGTGAGTGTTTCTCGTTTTTGTGCTGGACTTCAGCCAAATGCTACGAGGGCTGCGCTCGCTGCGTGTGTCATTAACCTGTAACCCGGACCTGACGCTGCCCGCGGTCACTGACGGCATCATGTCGTTGAGGTCGGGGAGACGATCTAATGAAACTACTACTACTACTACTACTACTACTGATGGTCCTCTGGTAGTCTGGAAACAAAGAAATGGCTGCGATGTTTACTCTCATCGTGAAAAATGTCACGGCGCGAACGCTGACCTCCATTCATCGCCGCATATATAGGCTTTCATTCATGATTTTGTACTGTTTGTTTCTGTTCCGCCAAAAGGTCTGCTGGGCTTCTTTCTCAACGCGGTGACAGTCGTTGCTTTCCTCAAAGTGAGGGAGCTCAGGACCCCCAGCAATTTCCTAGTCTTCAGCTTAGCGCTGGCTGACATGGGCATCTCCATGAACGCCACCATCGCCGCTTTCTCCAGCTTCCTGAGGTGAGTGATGATGTAACAGCTCTTTCGTAATCAATATCACGGTCAGATCATATGTGACCATTTACATGTTATGGGCAAATAACGCCGCCGACAGTTCTGGCTACCTGTCCTGGAGGTGAATTATCTACATGGGGTTGTATAAGGGATACAGACAGAGTGATGGATGCTGGGTGGGTGGGTTGGTGGGTGGGGGAGGCGGTCAATACACTGCTGAGGCCCCGTGTCATGATGTGCAGAAGCAGAGGATTTTCAAGCTGTAATCAGGAGATGAGAGATGCTGATCTCAGGGTCCATTAGTCCTAGGGATTGTATATACTGTTATTGTTATTATTTTAAGAACATCTACACTGTATATGTCACTGGACTGGAATATGTAAACTGATAGTAGTGTGAAGGTTTTCTACCATCATCACCCTGATACAGACAGCTCATCCTGAAGGCACTATGTTTACAAATTCTTAATGAGCTCATCTGTACAAACGCATCCCCCCTGTCTCCAGGTACTGGCCTTATGGCTCTGACGGATGCCAGACTCACGGTTTCCAGGGTTTCATGACCGCTTTGGCCAGCATCCACTTCATCGCTGCCATCGCCTGGGACAGATACCATCAGTACTGCACTAGTAAGTTAACACCTGCATCGGTCTATGATCAGACGACAAAACCAAATTCCACACACACACTGAACAGTTTTTTTTTGTTCTTTGTTCTCTCTACCTGATCTTAAGACCTCTTGCTTTTGTCTTTAAATTTGCCACAGACTTTTGTAATTACCATAACTAACCAGGACATTTTGGAACAAATACCCAAATAAAAATGTGACTTAGTAGACTTGAGTGTGACCACCACCTCTACACCACTGAGATTATTTCTCACCCTCACTGCTATTTGTAGACATCCTGACGTAGCAGGATACAAGGAAGGCAAACGTGTTTTAACACCTAACCTGCAATTCACAGATCATTCACAGTTGATCTAGTATAAATGTTTTAAAACAAATTACTTTACTTAGGCAATTAAACATTAGCAATGACTAAAGAGAGCTGCCTTCACATAATTGAGAGAAAAAAGTAGTCAAGCATGTATTTATGTTTTGTAGTAGGGGTTTAACTCTGTCCTGATAATAGTGTTTGAACCCTGTTCTTGTCAGGAACAAAGCTTCAGTGGAGCAGCGCCATCACCCTGGCTGTATTCGTGTGGCTCTTCACTGCCTTCTGGTCCGCTATGCCCCTCATTGGCTGGGGAGAGTACGACTACGAACCACTCAGGACCTGCTGCACTCTGGACTACAGCAAGGGAGACAGGTGTTGTATAATATTTTCACTGTGTCGTCAAGATAAATATATTTCTTAGTGTTTTTTATTTTGAAGTAGATGCAGCTTGTGCTGATTTTTTAAATAGCATTTCTCTCTCCACAGAAACTATGTGTCCTACTTGATCCCCATGTCCATCTTCAACATGGCCGTTCAGGTGTTTGTTGTGATGTCCTCATACCAGTCCATTGCACAGAAATTCAAGAAGACTGGCAACCCCAGGGTAAGTCAAGTGACATTGATTGAAAGCATGTGTCTTGAGAAGGAATTCAGTTTTCTCTGTATGTGAAATTATAAAGATATACAGTCCGAGATCTAAGATGCAATTTGGAACAGCAATTTTCTGTTTTCATATCAACAGAGAGGCAGATCGGCTTAGCTTTGCCTCAGTCACTCCAAACCCAATTTTGATTACATGCATGACGCAGAAGAATCTAAGAAACCACCAGTTATAACTAAAGTCCAGCCAACAATACAAAATCTTAAAGATAACCTCACAGAAAAATTGTACTCATTTTGATGTCACCCATTGGATGGAGTCAGAGGAATAATTTCATCCTTCCTAGCAAAAGCACACATCGTCACATGGCGCTCATTCATTGTAACAAAACAGAGTGAATGGGGGGGGGAGTGCAGACCGTGACATATATAGGTCATTGCCTCACGGGAAAGACCGGGTGCTTCATTTGTTGGGAATGTGGACAGTAGCTGTTGTGCAGTGAAAAGAACAATGTATCTGTGAGTGGTGAGTTCAATAGCGGAGTTCCTCAGGGGCTGAATCAGGTTGCCTCACTTTATATTGCATAACCTCATTACTCACAGTCATCTGTGTTGGCTGGAGGCATTTTCTTTTGAACACAACGGCTGCAGAGTAGAGATGCCAAAAGCTCTTCACCACGACAATGAAATTATGTAATGATCAAACGTCTTATAGTCACACGCTGCCCAATTTATCATGAACATTACGTGTGTGCAGTTAAACATGGCCACTGTCCAGTGTCTGATGTTCAGTAAGCCTACTAATAAACCTCGAAATTGACGTCTCAGGACCCCCATTAATGGCCGAGTCAGCTCAAGCCCACATTTGCCAAATTCTGTTTAAACCCTTAGGATTTCTAACATACCGGGGTGAATGTGTAAAAAAGGTCACCATGTCCAGAATATTTCCATTAGATTGAAGGTGCAACCATAAAAACATGGTGTATTTACGTATACTGAATATTTCATGTAATGTAAACATCAAATGTAGCAGCCTCAGCAAAGAGTTGCAGAGGCTAAAACAGAATATTTATATATATATACATATATATATATGACATTGTCAGACAATGTGGAATAAGTCTTTCTTTTCCAACCATAAAGCTTACGTTAAGTGTTACATTTTTGCTTTGTATGTGCATAAATTACACCAGCATCTTTATACTTGAGCTCTTTCTGGTTCCTAGCAGAGACTGAACGCTCTTAACACAGACACTATTTTTCTCCCAGACATTATCCCAGGCGTGTGACTCCCCCCCACCACCACCACCAAGTAGAAACCACAAGGCATTTTTGTCTCCTTCACTCTTTATGGTTGATCGGTGACTAATCATTCCTTTTTGTCCCCCCTCCCCACCCCTTTCTCTCACTCTTTCTCTCTCTCGCTCTCTCTTCTACTTTCCATTCTTTTCCACATTTATCCCTCCTGCTCTGCCTCTCTCCATACTTTACCCTCTGTAGTTCAACCCCAACACCCCTCTTAAGACCATGCTGTTCTGCTGGGGCCCCTATGGTATCCTGGCTTTCTATGCTGCCGTGGAGAACGCCAACCTGGTCTCCCCTAAGCTCAGGATGGTAAGGACAACAGAGCGCAAATACATTACAATCCCACTATAATTCAAACATATTAATCCTGATTTTGCTTGATAACAACTTGGTTGTGGTTGCACCTGTCTCTGCAGATGGCTCCAATCCTGGCTAAGACTTCCCCAACCTTTAATGTATTCCTGTACGCTTTGGGAAATGAGAACTACAGAGGAGGCATCTGGCAGCTCCTCACCGGGGAAAAGATTGATGTGCCCCAAATTGAGAACAAGTCCAAATAAACTGAACATGTAATAATTACACACACCTACTGTCCTAGTGGTTTCTCACAGGTACCTAAATGTTTCTGTTTGTGAGTGCATGTGCATGTGTTTGTGTCTTGAGCCATTGTCCCTTGCGCACATCTGTCCTGAATGTGCGCTTCATTGTTTCTGCTGCTGTTTTTGTAAAGGATGTAACAGACCTTAACAAACTCATGATTTCTCAGGTCAGAGTCAAACTTATGATAATTTTATTTTATTGAGTAGGATATTATTTTAATCTTAAATGAAAACTCAAATAATCCTACAAAGAAAGTAGTGTGGAGCTGCAAGCTAAAGTATATACCTCATAGCAAATATCAACATCTTTAAAAGAACAGTAGCTCCTCAACCCAAACATCAATGTAGCACGACTTTCCTTCTGGCTGAAGCATGATGTAAACAACTAGTTCACTAGCCAACACCTCTGTTGCCAAGAGACTGTCATCTGAGCCCTGTCAATAATCCTTAAGTGCAAAAGTCCCCTTGGCACACAGCCATTCAAACATGTTTGTTTCCTGTCTGTATCCTCTTGAGGTGTGAAGGCCTTAAAGAAATTGATTTAGCTAAAAATAAAAATAAAACACAACCGAGGGCGAACGTCAGAGGTTTATGACGTTTTTGACCCGAGCCTGGGGACAGTGTTTATCACGCCTGTCAGTGAAATGTGAAAATGTGTGCATGCCATTGATGTCTCGTCAGGCTCTATAAAGTCGTCAGGGATAGCCTGAGTAGAACGGCACTAATCCACTAAACAAGAGGACCATTCTTCAATACACAGCCCCCACAACAAGTTAGAGATTAGTCGCTGGTTGTAGATTAACTGGACTTGCATTCTCTCCACTAGATTTACATATGAAATAAAGACAGAAGCCTGTGTGACATTTAAATAGTATCCAAACGAGATATGGCAGACCTAATCACTGGTATTTACTTAATGGATTTTTTATATAATCAAATCAATGAGAAGGACTAGGCTGTAAATTTTAAACTTAGCTGCAATTTAGTTTATTACTTATTTATCAAACATGTGAATGTCCTTAATTTATAAAATTATTATGTTTACGCATGCATGACTTTTCTCCTCACAAATCTCATCTTAGAAATAGGGCATTGCTTTTGCTATTTCTTTGACATGGGTTGTCTAACCACAGTGTTAAACAACTCACAGCAGCATACTGGTTATCATATAATCAATATTCTTATAGTAGGTTTCAAAAACCAAATCATCCACTGTTGTGGTTTTAATGTAGCACATGATTTAGTACTGTAGCACAGGATAATGAGGAATGTAATTAATGTACAACACATGATCAGACTTTGGGTCAGAGCGGGGCATACTTCTAAATGGAGTAACATTGTTACAAGAGCCGCTGATCCAAAAAAAAAAGGGTGGACATTTTTTAAACACTTGGGATATTAACACAGATTCCATTTCTGCACCATTTTGTATCCATGTGATTTATGACGTCATAATGTAAATCCTCTACAGCACAAACAGGCCTATTCACACCCTAACCCCCCATGTAAATGGTCAAGTAGTTGTAAATGTGAGGTTCTTTGACATCTTAAAGATTAGTTGGAGGAAACATCTGAGGACTCCAGATATTAAGAGCCTAGATGAGCCTAAATGATTCCCTTGCTGTACAATTTGGTTATATATACATTTTGTATAGCTACTTAACGGCCCCTGTGAAATCCTGTTAATTTGTATTCATATTTTATTGTATTGGGTTGAAAATATAATAAGATTTTTCCTGTGTTCCGTTTCTCTGCAAGTGATTAGCATATAATGGCAACTTGCAAAGATCCATCGATTCATGGTTAATCAATAAAAGATTAACACTGTCTAAACTCTTTGTGCTTCCGACTCCTCTGTCTTACATCACCATGCAACTCTCATCTTACATAATTATAATCATAATACAAAGTACCCACAATGTAAAAGCGTAATTCTATTTTCCTCTCTATGACATTTCAGAAGTCTACTTTACTTTTTAGCCCAATAAATTTGCTGGGCAGTTTGAGTTATCATTGTATTTGCTTTCCAGATTCAGATTAATACAAAATATATTCAAATAAAATGCAATATCTTAGTTTAGTCTTATGAGCTGCAACATTTACAGTAGCCTAAGTGATGTATATATTTGTATAATAGTATAAGTACATACTCATATTTACTTTTTCTCAGGTAAAATGTTGTTACAACTTAAATATCTCACTACTCCTTCCAATACTGGCCGTGTGTCAGCTCATTTAAAGAGGACTAGACACAATGAAGATAACACCCAGAGGTTGCAGCATACAGTAGAAGCTCCCACTTGGTGTTTCTAAGCAGATTAGTTGAGACAGGCTGTCAGTGGAGCGCGTTGTTGCATAATTATGTGATAATGACACATGTGCACTGGGCAATCCCAACCCCTGCGTCATCCCACCCCTTATTTATTGCAGCTAATTCAATCATCAGCATAGAAAAACAACAACTATGGATTACACTTTTCAAATATCATGACAAGTACTTGAAATAAGGATTAATTTAATCTTACACGCATGAACCCTGAACAGATTATTTTATTTATAATCAATACAAACTTCCTCTGCAACCTCCATGACGTGAACATCGAAGTCCCCAGACACTGATGGACATATGGAGCTGTCATCTGCTGGGAAGAGCTACTCTGACCCCACTTCCTAAACCACTCTAGACCACGATCAGCTGACAACAGGGATCAATGGAGTTTCAGAGTTTTAAAGAACATTATGCAATAAATAGTTATGAAAACAAAATTTACATTAAAAGTACTATTGTCATAAGCCTATTCAACCCCATTCATTTAGACTCTAGTTCTTCTTTATTCAAAGAAATAGGCAAGTACTGTGGCTTCTGTGAAATGGTAAGAGCTCTTAATATGTAAGTAAATTATAATTTCTCCAGGGTTTGAAACACCAGAGGATTATTGACGCAAAAGCCAAACTGAATGCCTCGTGTTTTATCAAAAAAAATAGTTTAAGTTTAATATAATGGTGGGGAGGAGATTGCCTTGCACAGCACAGATTAGAACCTCACAATGCACACAGTGCCGGTGGTGTCAGGAATAAATCAAGCCTGATGAAGCCCACACGGGTGAAACGCGTTGCTGCTTGACTTTTTAAATAAATAATCAGTGTTTATATGACCCCTTTGTGTGCGGTGGAACTCCTTCCTTTTTTTTTTCTTTTAATATAATGGTGGTTCACTGTTCCCCTAGGACTACAGAGTAAATTAACATGTCTGAACCTGACACATTAACCAATGTTTAAGGCTTGCAATGCTTAGTGATGCTAAAAAAATATACTTTTCTTATATTTTATTAGTATTCAATAATGAGTTGTCGTCATAGATTATGTTCACAGATTTCATTATTTAAGCCACACTGGCCACAGATTTACATCAGATGCTGGATTATGTTATACTTTGAATCCAAATGTCTGGCAGGAGACCAGTTCGATTTTTTTTTTTTTTATCGGCTTCCCCTCCCCTCTCTTACAATCAAACATATTCAGGTACTTAGAGTTCACTGAGGATTATGTCTGGTCAACCAATGAAGTTTTCATATGGGCTTTTTGAGAGGATTACACAGCAACATGAGCACGAGTGCCGGAGAAAAGAGAGAGTTGGGGAGAGTTAGGAAGACTGTTTTCAGAAAGAGAGTTAGAAGCAGCAGCTCCCTGAGAAACTAGGGAGAATAAACTATAATACTAGTACAGCGGCTGATGACCATGGTCGTAACACAGGATAATACTGATAATAATAATCCAATCAACAACAAAACACAGATCATGTGATTTTTGTGTGAATGCTCCTGATACTATCAGCCTCAGTAACCAAGTGAATGTATCAATCTAGATAAGGAGAATCACCTGACTCTGGAGTGCAGTAGATAACAGTTCACTTGTTAATAAAATGTTACGCCGTATTTCCTAACGGTTGGCCAGTTGTAGAATTGCAAGCAATTATGAAGATAAAGATCAGTGGATAGATTAATAACAGCTACAACAGGAAACTACATGTTACACGTCATAACACGTCACTACTCAATAACTACAAAATATCTGAAATCTTCTTAGGCTTATGCATTAGTCTGCAGATTTTTGGTCATGGCTAAAAATACATTTCTGCCTCACACTGCCCTGTTTTATTATTATAATCTCATTATACAACCTGCAGATACAAAAAATAAAACCCATAAGAAAACATATCACCAGCTATACTGTATCTGAAATCCTTCATGTGCACATGACCTCTTTGCTGCTCAGTGAACGTTGAGGTGAACAGTCTCTCCAACCTGGAGTTCATAATTTAGTTTCCATCTTTGGTAGAATCAGATGGTAATTTCAACACCTCGTGGTTGACCTCAGGCTCGGTCGAGCATAAAAACGAGGTGAAATGTCAGTCTGCTGCCTCGGGTCGACCACACTCTCCTTTACTCCATCACTTATCTTGACTGTCAGATGTGAAGCCGATTATATAACCCCTAACCCATAAGACTGCATCCACACACGCACGCACGCTCGCACACACGCACACACATATACGGTATATACACACACGCTCTTGTTGTGCAGCCACAGGACAATCAGTGGTAATGCTGAACACAGCTGCTCTTCCAATCAATTCATTGAACCTGGGAAATCACACCATTTGTACACAGTGTGATTTACATGTAAAACAACATGAATATGTGGCAACATTGTAAACACATTCAATCTTAAACCAACAATAACATACTATACACACCTAACATATTGCATATGAGACAAAAAAACATATTTGTTTAAAAGAAACAGTATTTTTACAGGATTAGTGTGCCTGTGTAATCTGGATTAGAGTGGAGCTGTGCGTCACTGCTCTTTAGAAATCGCTGTTTTAATTCATTAAACCGCTCACTTTGACCAGTATAGGGAGGACAGTATTGTGACCACTTCACACTATCCACACACTGACTTACACACACACACACACACAAATACATATAATACACAATAGAGCAGCTTTGCTGAACAGAAAATGACACTGAGATTATTTCTACTGTTACACTCGAGAGGTTAAGATCATTTCATGGCATCAAATATATTCCAGCCAAGCTCAAGTGGAATGCGTAACATTATTTCCTTTCCCGTAGATGTTTTTCACCTAAAATTAAAAATGAACAAATCGTTTTTTTTTTTGAGGATGTGGAAAAGGAAATGCTGTTTTCCTACAAGGTGGCAGAGTTACTAAAATTGAAGGTGACACATCTCTGTTCACTATTACGTTATGAAACTCTCCAGTCAGCATGACGAGCAGCTAGACTACACTTTGATCAAAGGAATGTATACTTCACACATGGGTACGATTTTTTTTTAATCCATTCAGCAACATGGATTATGCTATCAATCAACATTTATATTCAATGCAGTACATGCAGTATCCTCTAAACAAATATAGACATATATTTAATTCTGTATTGCTCTCTATTTTTATCTGCACCGGGTTGTTGAGCTTAAATACAGGACACTTATATAAATGTATCTATAGCTTGACTGTTTACAGAGAGTGATTGGTGTAAACACATGCTAAACACCAAGTTGGAGTCAGTTATATTGTTATAACACTGTAATGTACCCCACTACATTTATCTGAAGGCTGCACTTTTTTACTTACTGCAGTGTCTGAGTACATCATTAACATCAGATACGCTCATAAAATATAACTGTGAAGTCATACTGTGACTCTTCTGTCATGCTAGAAGCTCTGTTATGCACAGTCGTGCTCTTAGCTAAATCTAATTAAAGGTTGGACCAAAGCAGCGGACAGTGTCATCATGATAAACAGAGAGTATTTAACAGGATAGTAGATTGAAAAAGTGCACTCAAGGAAAGAGTTAGACAAAGAGCTGCACACCACAAATTGTAACAGACTAACTTTGTCGGACGTTGTCAAACAGACATCGCACAGAAGAGCAAGTCCAGACAAACAAATTGCAAGACCGGGAGTCAGTCTACTCTAAAACGGAACCAATCAGAGCAGAGTAGGGCTGGACAACAATACCAGACACTCAAAATGAAGTCTAGAGCATGACAAAAATAGATAAATATTAGGCTAGATATAATTAAATAAATCCTACATGTTGTATGTATGTTTTCTATAAGGAAGTGACAAAAATAGTGATAAATACTGGATTCTGTAGACACAATCTTATATGAAAGTATTTGATAGTGTTGCCAGCTCTGTTGTGATTGGTTACTTTTGAGACTAGACTGGCTCGCATACCAATATGTTGCCAGTTTTTCTTTGTGATGTCTGTCTGACAATATCTGCACCTGTCACTGTTAGATCAGAACATTTCTCTGATGAATTTACTTTTCCAAAATGTACCAAACTGTAAACTTTTCAGGAGCTCTGACAAACAGCCTGGTTTTCTTTTCAGACTAATTTCCTCCTTGTCTTTCTTTTTTTTTCCTTCCACCCTCCTTTCTCCCATTCTCCTTCCTGACTTTTTTCAACTGATTTGGAAGCATGAAATTGCTGATTTTATCCAACAGTAGACATAAACTCCACTCTTCTGAGTACATTTCTCCTCCCCCTGCTCTTCCTTCCTCCTCTTCTTCCTTTCCCTCCTCAGAAAACCTACTCCAGTTCACAATGACTGCTTTCACTTTGCACTGCTGGCATTCAGTTTACATTTACTAATGTAAAATGTAACACTGGACTCGTACCACTGTGGTATTGTTACACATAAGGGAATGTTTCCAGTACAGCTCCCACCAGTGTCAACTACAGCTGGAATGCAAAGCATGTGAACTTTGATAGCTCTGATAATCGAGGAATCTGCATTTACAAACCTGTCTGTCTCTCTCTCTTGCAGAAGGCAACCCATTGCTAATTTTATGAATGTAGAGTCATCTATCTATTTACAGATTTGACTATACACTTCGTATTGTAATCATTCAAGTGCCTCAGGGTTATTTCTGGTGTTCGGGCTGTGTGCGTTTGGCTGCAGCGGCTTGGGATTTTGTGCGGCCGCTAGAAATTAATACTTTGGCAGCCACTCAAGATTACATGGCGATCTTGAATCTCCTGAGCTAGTTTCAAATCAGATCAGAGCAGAATCACTGGGAAAACAGCAAAAAATGTTGATCCCCTAACACAGCCAAATTCAGTTATGAGGGCAGTGCTGACTCCGCCCTCAATAAGAGTCAAGTGGACATTGTACCAAAAGCAGATTGTTTTCCCTAAATAAAGAGGTGACCGGCAAAACAGCTGAACAAGGCTCACTCAGACTGAAATGTGTGGATACTGACTGTTTGTGTTTGTCTGTCTCAGCCCTTTCTGTGCCACTGTCTGCATGTGTGTGTAGGGAGAGAGAGAGAGAGAGAGAGTAAGAAAGAAAAGGAGAAAGAGAGAGAAAAAAGAAATAGAGAGATCAAGCACAGCAGTCTCTCTGGTGAATGAGAACCACTACCTAAGCCCAGTTACAGTATGTTCACTGGGGGAAATAAATGTGATTATCAAAGCTGTTCTCTCACTAATATGATGTAACGTTTCATCCAAAAATAACAGAAATATTTTGAGCCGCTTTGGTTCGATTCCTAATATTTCTTGCCTGGACCCCCTACCCACACACACAATTCTGTTCTGCTCTTCTGTTTCTTCACCGTACAGCCAGGAAGAGGATACAAATGTGGTGTTTGCATGTTTCGAAAGTCTGATTACAGGTGCAATGTTGAGGTCTTCTTATCTTTGTATTTTGTTTTTTTGTGTATTTGTGGCATTTCGTTGTTTTTATGGATGAATAAACAGAACTTTTGGATCATTGTGTTTTTTGAGTGTCCTAGGTTGTGTGTTTTTAGTTACTGAACATGGACCTCATCATCTTGTGCTGATTTCTCACAGTATCTTTAATTTACAGTATAGTTAGCCTCTTCTTAGGCAGTGACTGAATGGACTATTTGGGCTGATAAACAGAAATCCCTACCAGGTACAGTGTGGTGGCCTTGAAGCTGGCTTTTGTTGTACTGTGACAACTATAAAGTTGAAAATCCTATTGCATTACTAGAAATGCATGAGGATATGAGGACATCTACTGGTTGAAAAAGGGACACACCAAACACTGCATCCAAAGACCAAACCAACAGGGAGATCATGTTAATTCAAGCAACATCATGGGAACTAAAGGTGTCAACACACATACTGTACTGTTATTATTTAATTTACCAGTAGGCTAATGCACTAATTACTATTACTCATTTTGAAATCAATTAACATCAAAACGTGTTTTTTTGTTGTTTGCCTTTTCCAAAAAAAAAAAAAAAAAAAAAGTCAACAACTTTCAGATAAGGAATAAAATATCTAGGAGGGTTAGGGTTAAAGTTAGAGGGCTTTACCTGACCACTTCATTCTCTATCCACTAGATGTCAATACTGCTCTGTCTCTGTTATAATCATCAATCCATGGTATTCTGCAGAAACTGATAAGCCATTTAGTTTGATTCATTCTGAAAAAAGGTTGAAACTAAAGCAAAAAGACAAAATAAATACAGAAAAACTACAGAAAACACTGCCCCTGCAGTGATGCAGTGATTAAATTAAAAACTATTTCCAATCCAACCATTCTGTTTTAAATGGTATTGCTATTCTAAGTGCCAATATCTTGAGTCAACCCATAGAAGGAAATCTGGCTCAGCTGTGATACTCAATTCAAGTAACTTTTCTAAAGAGGTCGATTTGCATTTAAACTTAATTATTTAACTCCATTAGTAGATTGCTTTTCACATGTGGTACAATACAATGGATGATGGCGACAGCTGCTGAACCTTCTCCTCACCAGTAGAGGGTGATGTCAGTCTGTCTTTAAACACCCACTTCACTCATTTCATGCATCCTCATGAGGAGGAACAGATACGATCTCTTGGATTTTTCTTAAAATGTGACATTAGTTGTGATTGGTGGTCAGATAAAATGATATATATTCATCATCTACAATTGCTCAGAGGACATTAATAAAAAGTGTTTTTTAAGTGAAACTGAACACAACTTTGTGCAAAGAATTTTGAAGAAGAGGCAGTAATTACATAGTGCAGAAAAAAATTAGATAAGGATGAACTTCTCAGTTAATCAACAAAGCAATTATGAAGATCTGGGTCTAACGTGATTCCAAAGCAAAGAGAAAGAACCAAGTTATTTCCCTTCCGTCCGCAGATATCACACACAGAGAGATGAGAGCGCACGATCAGTCTTTGCTGGCTCAAGCTTTCGGTGGTTTTTGCTCTGTTACACTTCAGCAATAGTGATGCGCATCGTGAACCTAAACTCACCTCCCTGATGACCAACAGTGTTTACGTTTGGAAATGAAGAACGTATGAAATTAAAAAGGGAGAAAGTGGGAAAAGAAAATGACCAAGTTTTATTAGTCCAGATTTTAGTGGCGTCCTCTGTGGAGCTGTCCGCTGGAGTGTGGTGCTGAAACGAAACAGTTTGGACTGAACGATGCGGTGAAGTATGTGTGTTTCTTTGTATCAGTCAATGAAAGCTGCAGGTTTCCTCCTGTCACCGAGTTCACAATTAGTTAAAAGCTCAACGAGCACAGATTTTTGTAAACGTGTCCTACTTTTAGACTTATAAGTTAAAACTGCTGACAAATGTCGTGTAAAATTGAGAAGGAGAAGTACAACACCAACTGAAGCAAGCATCGTCTGCTCTGCTTCGGAGCAAGTGAGTGGACAGCAGTGTGCACTCGGGATTTTGAGTTTAATTAGCATAAAAGATCTGCTGGAGAGCAGCAGGACCGTGCGTCACAGCCGGAGATGTGAAGGGGGAGGGGGACACCTATGGGAGTCAACAAACTGCGGTGTGTATTCCTTCCACGGCCGACAAAAAGCGGTCCGGTTGATGTGAAATGATGACTTAGCTCGCAGCGTTACAGGTGACTGGAGACAGCTGGGAGCGTCTGGGAGCCGGAGGGGCGCAGAGCAGACGGACCTTAAACAGCGAGCGCGCCGATGAAGCCGTCCGGCACTGTGAGCTGCAGGTGATTCCCCCCAACTTGCGAGTGCTGCCCGGGACCAGCGCGTCACCTGAATGACGGGATATGAGACAATGAAGCAACTAGGGACGACGGGGATAAAACGGGTCCAAGTCACTAAAGTGGAAATGCGCGTGCGATGACGGACGGCGCAAGGGACAGAGAAGAAGGTAACGCAGAGGAAAGTTGTCTAGCTCATTAGTAGGGCTCCCGGCGCTGGATAAGAAAAGGAAAGAAGGGAAAAGACAGAACAAATGTACCAAGTGTGCATAATTCTATAAACAAATCGAGTGGGGGAAGACGACTTTTTTTTCCATAAGATTTGAGCAAGAGAGGGATAAAATCATGGAGCCGGAGGAGACCACGGGGGGACACGGCACTAATTTGGCACAGTCGGCCGCCACCAAACTGTCCCAGATGAGTGAAAGAACTAAACAACTCGTAATCAAAGACCCAGAGCGGCAGAAACGGATTATTCTAGTAATAGTCTGTACAGCACTTTTGTTAGACAATATGCTTTACATGGTAATTGTGCCAATCATACCTGATTACCTTGAAAATCTACAAAAGGCAGCGGACAAAGCCCAAGAGGCTACAGTGCACCACATCAACTCCACTAACAGCACCATCCACACAGTAGCCAAGGGGAACTTCGACGTACAGATAGGTGTTCTTTTCGCCTCCAAAGCCATCCTGCAGCTTCTGGTGAACCCGATAAGTGGCACGTTTATAGATAGGGTCGGGTATGACATCCCGCTCTTCATCGGGCTCAATGTCATGTTTCTCTCCACCGTCATATTTGCCTTCGCTGATAACTACGCGACCCTGTTCCTGGCGCGCAGCATGCAGGGCCTCGGCTCGGCTTTCGCGGACACCTCAGGGATCGCCCTGATCGCGGACAGGTACACGGAGGACACGGAGAGGAGCAAAGCTCTGGGCATTGCCTTGGCCTTCATCTCTTTTGGGAGTCTGGTGGCGCCCCCCTTTGGAGGGGTCCTCTATGAGTTTGCAGGGAAGCGCGTGCCCTTCCTGATTCTGGCCTGCATCTGTTTCGTTGATGGTGTTTTGTGTCTCACTGTGCTGAAACCTTTCTCAAACCGAGAGAGAGAAAACATGCCAGTGGGCACCCCCATGTATAAACTGATGATTGATCCTTACATTGCTGTGGTGGCTGGCGCTCTGACTATTTGTAACATCCCCCTCGCCTTCCTTGAGCCCACCATCGCCCACTGGATGGAGGAAAACATGCACTCCAGCCAGTGGGAGATCGGCATGACATGGTTTCCTGCATTCTTCCCCCATGTTTTAGGTGTATTTCTCACTGTCAAACTAGCAGCAAAGTACCCTCATCTCCAGTGGTTTTACGGGGCTATAGGCATGGTGTTCATAGGCGCGAGCTCCTGCACGGTGCCAGCCTGTAAAAACTTTGGACAGCTCATGATCCCGCTGTGCGGAATCTGCTTTGGCATCGCCTTCGTGGACACGGCGCTCCTGCCAACACTGGCATTCCTGGTGGACGTGCGACACGTCTCAGTGTATGGCAGTGTGTACGCTATCGCGGACATCTCATACTGCGTGGCCTATGCCCTCGGGCCCATAGTGGCCGGAAAGATAGTGCACGACCTGGGCTTTGTACAACTCAACTTAGGCATGGGCCTCGCCAATGTACTTTACGCACCGGCGCTCCTTCTGCTGAAGAATGTCACACAGATGAAGCCTTCTTTCTCCGAGCGAAATATGCTCCTGGAAGACGGCCCAACGGGACTGTATGATACTATTAAGATGGAGGAACGGGAGAAGAAGAGAAAGGGTTTGTGCACAACGATCGACGAGAACGGCACTGAGACCTTCGCGCAACGGTCTTATTCAGAGGAATCCTCAGGAGGAGACTATGCGTAAAAAGACCTTTGACTGAGTGTAAAACTATCAAAGTGCCCATGTAGAGTTGTGTGCATCCCGTCTGATCAATTGCATAACACGTTTAGGATTGTGTAACGACAATTATTCACTGCTTCTGGTGACAGTCCCCACGGATATTGTCAAATCAAGTAGCTTCAAGCTTTTGCAGTAGAAAGGAGCTCGCTGGCGTTTGTTCATGTTAAAGTGAGAGTATTGTGAAAGATTTGTCGAGATAAATGTCTATTCTATTCATTAACAGTAGGCTATTTATCACTGTAATAGAAACCGACTCATATTGTATTCAGGGACTATGTGTAAATGTATTTTAAACAACAAAAGAGGACAAATTATAATGTATGCGTCTTATAATGTAACCTGTATTCCTTTAGCGAGAGTTGTGCTGCTAAAATCAATATGCAATACTGTGTCACACTGCAATTTTAGAAGAAAAACCAGATGGAAAAATGAAATCTTGTTATTTTTTTCGTTGATTTTGGATGATGTACTTCTGGAATGCATAGCCTCAGTGTATGATCTGCGACTGTACATACATGTATATTCATGTACATAATTAAATCAATATTATGTGAATGATGCTGTTTATGGAAATGGTTTATTCAGGCAATAAAATAGATTATTTATTGCAGTATACCACAAGTTTATTTTTCTCTGGACTCCACACAAACAAAAATAACATTATAATATGATGATACTTAATCGCAACTTTTCCACGTAAAAGAGATTTTTTTCAGCCTTTGAACATGAATTAATGAATTAATTAGATTGTCTAAAATTTGATTCATTAAGGCCAACATTGAAAATCTTAAAAGAGTCAAAATTGAATATGTAATAATATAAAGAAGGTCATTTCTCCTGATTTAAAGATTTTTTTGGGGAAAGGGCATATCATTTTTTAAAGGATCCTACGGTTGATATTGTGTTTAAAATAAACAGTTCATCAAAGCATTAGCGTTTGAAGAATGCAAATCTTTGCACTCAATATTAAATGCACAACGCCAAATCAACCAGGTGAGGTGAATGCGCCCAAAAGCAAAAGCGTTGAGAACTCCAGAGGAAGCAAGAGCTCCAGCAAGAAATCCACGCAAAAATGCATCCTAATCGCTCCCCGGTGCGACATGTGAGCATCCGAGGCGTTCAGTCCGCGTCTAAATAAGGTGGGGTGAAAATGTGAAGTGCCAAATAAACTTCTCGGCGAATAGCAGGACTTCTGGGAGGAGCTTGCCTGCCAGGAGGGTGAGGTACCATCTCAGCCTCTCTCCTGAGCCAGCGAGGGAGTTGTGCACTTGCCATTCCCGGAGACTGAAAGATGCTTAAAATGATTAAGGATAAAAGTCGTGAAATTTAAAAGAAATTCGACCAGAAATGGATTCAAGGTGAGGAAAAGATCTTAATTCCTTCCTTGAGCTTCAGGACGAGTGGGATTGTTTAATACAGCTGGTGAGTAAAATATGTACTTTTTATATCATGGATTATTTTAATTTTGTAAATTGTCTAAGTTTATAAATGTTCATTCTGTCAGCCTGTTAACATTACATGGGCAATTCTTGAACATCAAGCGGCATACGAAACCCCTCAAAGTGCGCCTTATAATAACTGTATAAAATACTTTTTTTCCTTTTTTTGCATTAGATAAAGCATTTTTTCTTGTTATCATAACAACGATGAATCGTTTAAAACTGTAGCTATCGGTTTGTCACTGTGACAGACACTTACTTTCAGTTGTCAGAACTTCATGTACTGATATGATTTTATTTATGGACACAGAGACTGCCTCATGAATCAACCTGCTTGACTGCCCCTCTGCACCGCCAACATGCCAGTCCTGGACCGAGAGCCCTCCAAAGATTTAGGGGGCGGAGATGTAAATATCTTATATGTGATTTACATTGATACAACATTAAATTAACTGGACCATTAGAGAAATAAATGAACTAATAAAATAAATTAAAGTAAATAATATTAATTAGAGTAAGACATAAAAGTGGCTTTTTAGAAATCAGGACAGATTAGTTGATCTATGGATTTGTATAAGAAAAACTGATAGTTCACTGGAGTTCACTTCTTATTTTGACTCAAGTAAAGTGTTTTTTGGCCAGTTGTTCTTGGTTAAAAACAGCAGTTGTTTATCTACAGTATTTTCTTGGTAAAATGATGTAACGCATGTGTCAAAAGGCAGTCAGAAGTTTGAAGTTGATGTATGGTGATGAGTATTTTCATCCCCTACAAATCAGGGTCTGCCGAAGCTGCCGCTCCCGGACCTGAAGGACACACTGGACATGTACCTGAGGTGCATGAAGCACCTGCTAACAGAGGAACAGTTTAATGAGACCCAAAAAATAGTGAAGCAGTTTGGAGCCCCTGGAGGAGTGGGGGAGCTACTACAGAGCAAACTCATGGAGAGGAGGGAAAACAAGGCAAACTGGGTAAATAAAATGCTCCTGGGTCTGGAATTCCCATAATAATGATGAGCTTTGAGAGTTATTTTAAATACCAAAAAAAAAACTGTTTACAACTAGAAACACTATGATAGACTAAAGGTTGCAGGTGACTGTTCTATTTTAACGTTTTAATAAACTCTCCAGCTCATGACATTGAGCAAAGAATAAAGTTTTAAAAGACCATGTAGTGATTTTTAGAATGTATTTGTCAAAATTTGCACATGTAACTGACAACCTAGAGTTAGAGATAAAAATTATACATTTTGTGTGACTATACTTTATGATATGTTTCTGTTCACAAACTTGATTTGAACAAACCTTTTGCACCCCTGGAAAACATTTACAGAATTATAGAGCTTCTTTGTGCTGGATGAACATATTCATATTGGGCTATCACTTTATTCACCATTATTATACTTTTTAGTTTTACCTCTTAGTGAATCCCTCTGTTTCCTGCTGTAGGTGTATGACTACTGGCTGAATGACATGTACCTGAACAACAGGCTGGCTCTGCCCGTCAACTCCAGTCCTGCGATGGTCTTCCCACAGCAGAACTTCAGGGCTCCCATCGACTCTTTAAGGCATGAAGTGCTGCAACCAACGGGACAAATGAGTCATAAGAAAAAACCTCAGAGTGTAGCTATGTACATGACAGGACAGACAAATATATTGTCGAGTACTGAGAGTGATCCTTGCTGTAGCTGCCATGCTAGTAAAAAGTTAACACTTAGCATGAAGACCTGAGAAATGATAGCCAACAGTGCCAATTACTTAGATACTGACTGGCTTTGATTGATTATAGAAACCTGAAAGCTCCCTTGCTTCACATTGACAGATAGGGTCATTACCCAGAACACCCTGAGGGCTGAGAGGCCAGGCGAGGCTACTGGTGGCAAGGTTAATAGACGAGGAAGTCTGTGGTTTGGTTAACGTGGCATTGATCTGAGACTGGCTCCTTAACCACATGATTTACATACAGCATTTATGCCGTTAAGTGTAACACAGCAGCTCCAAAATAAATCAGGAATTAGGCCAATTAGTGCCATGAGAAGGAGTGACCAAGTACAATATGTGTATGTTAGTGGAGCAGATAAAAGCAAAATTTGAGTGGAATTGTGCAAATTATGATACAAGCATGAAATTTGGTGTATTTGTTCTGGAGAGGCTTCTGATCAAATTTGTCTGATTGGACATTTGAAAATCCAAGATGGCGACCATTGTTCAAGATGGCTGCCAAATCATAAATCACTATTTTTATATTAATGTGTGTAGTTTTTATTTTATTTTATTGATCTTGGTGTCAATTCCTATATTTTCAAGTCTGTTGACTTGGATTTTGTGATTTTATACAGGTATAGCGCCCAACAGTGTTTTTCAAACTGTGGGGGGCGCCAGAGTTTTTAAGGGGGGGCATGACGTGAGAAAGAAAGAACTGTAAACATTAAAACAAAAGATGAGTGAAGTGTCACCTGCACTTATGGGCTCAATGATTAATTGCATTTGCAATTATAATGCAATATGATCAAATGCGATTTTGTTACACGCAGGCTGCGATTATGCTCTAGTGTTATTTGTCATGCAAACAAGGGGGGATGGCCTGTCGGTGAAAAGAGAAGGCAACAACGCCACACTGTTACGTGTTTTATGGCTGAATGTAGCACTATGTTGGCCGTGGAACTATTCCAGTTAAAAAAATTAGAGCGTCAGGTGTGTCACACCGCGTCAGGTATGCAGCAGGACCAGTGGTACAGCGTCCTACAGCGTCCTTCCGCATACATTTGAGCCCGGTCGTTACCAGAGTTTTTTTTTTTTTTTTTTTAATGACTGGAGCACGAGCCGAGTTTTCCTCTACTACAACTGTACAGCCTTGTTCATCTCGTACGTAATGTGCGCGTTACTTATTGTGCAGATCAGGTGCACACTCGTGGTCATGGTGGTTTCCAGGGGCAGACAAGAACGGCGTAACGCTACAACAACAGCTTCTGCCACCGGCTGTCTTGGACACCAGTGCAGGGGGTGTGGAGCATGACCACATGCACTGTCCAGTTAAACTCTGATTAAGGGCTTTATACATGTCGGAGAAAGTCCAATTCCAATCGCATTATCTGGGTGTCTGAATCAGAGTTGGAGAACTCCAATATTAGTTGGACTAATGCGTTTACATGAACTCAGTTATAGTCGGATAAGGCAATAATTCGGTTTTCTTAAGTGTCATGTAAAAACGTACTGAGTGTTACGTATTGTATGTTGGTCTCAGGCTCGGCTGAATGTAGCACTACTTTGGCTCATGTGGAACTATCCCAATTAAAAAAATAAGAGCATCAGTCAGGTATGCTGCTGAGCGACAAGTGTGCCGCACCGCGGCCTACAGCGTCCTTCCGCATACATTTTAGCCCGGTCTCTAAACCAGAGTTTTTTGTTTATTTTTTAAATGACTGGAGCACGAGCCGAGTTTTCCTCTACTACTACAGCTGAACAGCTGACATGTGGTCAAGACGTACAGCAGAGACCTAGCACAGTCTCATCGGTGCATTTCATTATTATAAACTTCAACCTGAAAGCTCTCTGTCCTCAGACTGTCCACTACCCAGGCCATCACCCAGGGAGAGCATGTGTGGCTTGTGTCATGAGTGTTACAGAGTTCGATATGAATGTTCACATCAGTCTTATTTGTCAGTGCTTTGTTGTCATGATGGCTATGCTGAGAAACAGGCTTGTAGCCTAAAATAAATCCTAAAGGAAAGACCAGTTTATGTTTAATAAATCAAACATTGTTCAATAGCTTCAAATCAGGGCTTCCTTGCCCAGCACTCTGCAGCTGCATATGTGACCAGTAGCAGCTTGAGGGACTTTTGTGTTTAGTGTGAAGTTACACAGCCTATTAGCCTATTGGTGTCCTTTTCCGTAACTGTTCCAGTAAAGTTATATATTAAAGCAGAAGTAAGCGATCCGGTCGTTTTAGCTAACTTCTTGTCGGCCAATGGAGTTAGCAGTCCCCGCCCTCGTCCCTACGTCACCACATTCACGCGCATCCCTTGGCTGCACGTACAGAGAGGACCGCCCCTTTATGCCGTTCTCTCTCCTCATTGGATAAAGGTTGTAGGATACAAGGAAAGTTTTCTCCTTGGCTTACAGCAGAGCAGAGTGACTGACAGACCCGTGTTTCGGACCAAACACTCTATAGAAGTGATTGCTGTCGGAAGATAACTATTTAAGACTTAGGCTATATTAACACAAACAGTCCGCTTACTTCTGCTTTAATCTTTTTTTCTCCTTTTCCATTAAAGCAGAAGTAAGCGATATTTTTGTGTTAATATAAGTCTTAAATAGTTATATCTTTCGACAGCAATCACTTACATATAGAGTGTTTGGACCGAAACACGGGTCTCTCAGTCACTCTGCTCTGCTCTGAGCCGAGGAGAAAGCTTTTCTCGTATTCTACAAGTTTTATCCAATGAGGAGAGAGAACGGCATGAAGGGCTGTGTGTGCAGCCGAGGGATGCGCCTGAATGTGGTGACGTAGGGACGAGGACCAATAGATCCATGACGAGGGTGGGGGCTGCTAACTCCATCGGCTGACAAGACGTTATGGTGCGTTCAAGGCAACCCGTAACTCGTGTTTTTCCGACGTGTGAAGTCGTACCAGTTCGATCTGGTACGAGTTCATGGGTCGGAAGTTACGAGTGGCCGTTATAGTGTCACAGGTAAAACAGGTCGGAAAAACACGAGTGGGTTGCCTGGAACGCTACAAAGTCGTAAGTCGTGACTTGAAGCTGTAATTTATGGTTTCAAAAGCCTGCCTGGAACGCAGCATTAGCCAAAACGACCGGATCGCTTACTTCTGCTTTAATAATGTCATCCATGTGTCTATATACAAATACAATTCAATGTATCACTAATGTCATTCAAATTAGTCAACTACACACATTGCTATGAAAAAAAGGAACTTCGGGGGGCTAATTTGGCCACCATCTTGAAAAATGGCCGCCATCTTGGATTTTCACATGTCCAATCGGTGAGATTTCATCAATAGGCCCTAGAGAACAACCAGACCAAATTTCATGCTTGTATCATAATTTGCATGATTTTTCTGTTATCTACTCCACTATGTTGTTGTGTGTTGTGTATCTAATGATGCAATGTTTTTCTTACCTAGATTTGCTGCACATTTCATTTCTGGAGTTCTGGAGTACAAAACTCTTCTTGATGCGTAAGTTAATACAAAGTTAGAGCACAAGTAGATGCGTGAATAAATACTGTAGGTGTGCAACGCAGCTGTAAGTGTGTGTCTGTGTGTAGACGTGCCCTGCCTGTGGACTACGCCCGGGGCCAGCTGGCTGGAACCCCTATGTGCATGGAGCAGTACTATCGCCTCTTCACTTCCTACCGCCTACCGGGACCAGAGAGGGACACACTGGTGGCACAGGAGAGCAGCGTGATGCCAGAACCTGAGCACATCATCGTGGCTTGTAAAAACCAGGTCAGAAAACATGCAGTGTGTTTAGTTCCTTTGACTAGTTTTTCTGGGGCTTTCAACCAACTCACAGAATCAGACAATACATCTGTGTCCCTGTCACAACAGAACATATGGATCATGACTCAATTGTGTCTGACAGTTAATATACGGTAATGCTGACTTATCTCCCAATGAGTAATTAAAGGAGATATCAGTGAAATGTTTTTGTTAATATAAGTCCTAATTAGTCATATTTTCCGTCAGCAATCACTTACATAGAGTGTTTCGACCGGAACACGAGTCTCTCCGTCACTCTGCTCTGCTGTAACCCGAGGAGAAAACATTTCTTCTGGGATACAAGTGTTATCCAATGAGGAGAGAGAACGGCATGAAGGGCTGTGTGTGCAGCCAAGGGATGCGCGTGAATGTGGTGACGTAGCACGAGGACCAATTGATGCCTGACAAGGGCGGGGGCTGCTAACTCATGGTGCGTTCAAAGAAACTCGTACTTTGTGTTTTTCCTTCCTGTGAAGTCATACCAGTTCGATCTGGTACGAGTTCACGGGTCGGAAGTTACGAGTGGCCGTTATAGGGAACTTTCACAGACAACAGGATGGTAAAAACACGAGCTACGGGTTACCTGGAACGCTACCAAGTCGTAGTTGTGACTTGAAGCTGTAACTTACGGTTTCAAAAGCCTGCCTTGAACGCAGCATTAGCCGAAACGGCCGTGAAGCTGATATCTGCTTTAACTGGCCAATGGCAAGTCCTCCCTGTTGCGTTAATTATCTATAACATTTACACATCAGCCTGTATCCACCAGCTCTCAAAACTCAGAGGTTCTCTCATTTATATCAGAAGAATGAAAGGTGATCACTTATAAAAACACAATCAAATATGCTCATACCACCAATAAGAGATGAGAGAAAACTATTTTATTTTAGGGAGTTGGGGTTGTGGATCAACAGTGAGTGCTAAAATCCAAAAATCCAGTAAATGAAAAATGTAAAAATGGTAGCACAGCTCAAATTGCCAAGTTACGGAGGTGGACAAAGTACTCACATTTGACTTCTTTTAATGGCTCACATCAAAAAACAAACGCTGACATGTTTTGGCACATGGCCTTCTTCAGAGCACTCTGAAAAGTGTTTTACTGTTCCTGTTGCAATAGCTTTTAAATAGAAATACAAGAACCACAACTTCAGACTCATCCAGACTTAAGTAAGCATTAACATTAGACAATGCTTCCACCTCAGATTGAAAGAAGTGCCACACTCTGTTTGACACAGATAATAATAAAGCTTGACTCACCAGGTTTATTGCCGGTATCAGAAACACATCAATATGGCAGCAACTGAGTCTGATGGAACAAAAAAAAAACAGGGGAGTTAGTTAATCATATGAGTTTTAAACATCCTCAATGCCTGCATGAATTACTATGAAAGAAAAACCTGACGGACCACTGCACTGAAACATTTTGTGTCTGATCTAAACTTCTGTCCAGTTCTTTGTGTTGGATGTGGTGATCAACTTCCGCCGACTGAATGAAAGAGATCTTTTGACTCAGCTGGAGAAGATTGCCAAAATGGCTTACAGTGAGGAGGAGCAGCTCCCACCTATAGGTCTTCTTACATCAGATGGACGGACAGAGTGGGCAGAGTCGCGCAGTGTGCTAATGAGAGGTACAGTTTAAAGAGTGGTTTTAGATTTTCTGATTAAAAAAAACCCTCTGAAATCAAGATCTGTGGATCCAAGTCTGTTTGTCCCACTGGATTAACTTATTCTTTTTTTTTAAACTATTATCCTCTAGAGTCTACTAACAGGGACTCTATGGACATGATCGAGCGCTGCCTGTGTCTGGTTTGTCTGGATGACCCGAGTGGTCCCGAGCTAAATGACACCACCCGTGCCATGCTGATGCTGCACGGAGGGGGAGTGGCCAAGAATGGTGGCAACCGCTGGTACGACAAACCTATGCAGGTCAGTGAGCAGCTTAAATGCAGAACAACAGTTTACTTCTTAAACATAATGTGAAAAAATTCAGCTTCATCTCTCACTGTGCCATGGAGAAAAAAAGAAAAAAGAAATCCCATGCCAAAATAAGATTGAATATTTAAAGAAATCCTGAAGGAGAGCAGCTGTTCTCACTGGATTTCAAGCCCTTAGTTTGAGAAATGTCATTAGCATGAACTTTGATGGAGTTGTTTTGATAAAGAATTCAGATTGCTTTAATGAAATATATGATTTAACATCCACTACCTGGAGATTTGAAGGCTTCCTCTCTTAATAATTTCTACACTGCAGGGTGTAAAGTACGAATGAGATGTGAAGGAGGGAACATTAATTACACTGGATCTGCGAATGAGCTGAATCTTAGATAATGTAGCACTGAAGTTTGGTCCAACTCAACTGAAGGTAACATGACGGTGTCAGTTTGTTGTAGGAGCTGACGGCTGCTGTGGAGTCGTGTGTGAGCACTCTGCATTTGAGGGAATTGTCCTTGTGCAGTGCACAGAGTATCTCCTCAAATACATGTAAGAAATGAAATAATTGGAATTAAGAAAAGGAAAATGTGTATGTGATATTTATTGGTTTATGCCTAGAAAAAAAACTAAATTATTATATTCCTATTTAACACCAGGATTGGCAGCCCATCAAAGCTGGTCAGAGCTGCGAGTGTGAGCGAGCTGCCTGCACCACGGAGACTCCGCTGGAAATGTACTCCAGAGATTCACAAGCTCCTCAAGTCCTCTGGTGACAAACTCCAGAGGTCTGGCTACACTGTGCTTTATAATCAGACAAATGAATAAATCCTTTCAAGTCATGACAACAGGGTTCATTTTTATCTGCTCAGGCTGGTGAGAAATCTGGACATGAACGTCCACAAATTCTACGATTACGGGAAAGAGTTCATCAAGAAGCAGAAGATGAGCCCAGATGCCTACATCCAGGTTGCTCTTCAGTTAACCTACTACCGGTAAGAGAAAGAGGTCGATTCTCATCTGTCACTTTAGCGCAGGCCTCAAACCTTAAAAGGCCATCCTCGCCTCTTTGTGTGTTACTCTAGATGTCACGGCAGACTGGTGTCAACCTATGAGAGCGCTTCCATACGACGTTTTCAAGAGGGCAGAGTGGACAACATCCGCTCAGCCACACCTGAAGCCCTGGCCTTTGTCAAAGCAATGACTGATGGGATGCTCAGCACAAGTGTAAGATGTTTTTATGTGAATGTTACAGCCTCTGTTCATGTTAAATGAATGTAGCTACAGAGTAAAAATATCAGTTTGAATAATGTAATGAAACTGTCAGTTTTCTTTGCTTTCAACAGTGTGTGTGAGTCAATCTTTTACTTCAGTCTCTGTTTATGTCCTTCACAATGAAAAACTATGCTTAGCGTAAGTAAAGGAGATTTAATAGCCTGATATTGATTCTCAGTTATTTACTTCTCCAGGATACTGAAAAGATGGAGATGTTACAGGGTGCCATAAATGCACAGACAAAGTATACCATTCTGGTAATTCCCTCATCCACTGATATAGAGTATTAATATTTTGACTTTGCTTATCGAAGAAATTACATGAACAAGAACATACATGTGCATTTTGCTTTTCAGGCAATCACAGGGATGGCAATAGACAATCACCTTCTGGGACTTCGTGGAATTGCACAAGAACTGAAGATGGAGAGGCCAGAGATATTTAAAGATGATACCTATCTCATCAGTAATCAGTTCATTCTCTCTACAAGTCAGGTATCTGATTTTAAAACATCACAAACTATACTCAATCAAAGATGTATAAGAGTGTCACCACTTTTACTCATCAAGTCCTGTTAACTTGTTACTTCTGTGATTCTGGAGGAGCTTGCTAAAGTCTAAAAAGATACCTCAGCTTGTGCCAAACTAAGAGTAGGCCTGATGTTGAGCAGAGCACTAGGGCACACAACTGTCCTATTTCTACTGTATATTGATTTTATTCTGACACAAAAGCAATATTTTTCATAAGATGAGATCACATTTCAATTTAGGTTTAATTTATATCACAAACAGCAGCACACATGCCCTAATAGTCCAATCTAAACATTGCAGGAGTACAGCAGAGTGCAATAGTCAAACTGTGAGTGCAGCACTAAAGCAGTCCCTCTTCCCTCAGGTCCCGACTACCGTTGAGATGTTTTGCTGCTACGGACCCGTGGTCCCGAATGGATATGGAGCGTGCTACAATCCACAGTCAGACCACATTATCTTCTCTGTGTCCAGTTTCCGTGAGAGCTCACAGACAAGTTCAGCAGAATTTGTCAAGTGTCTGGTGCAGGGACTCCTGGACATGAGGGATCTGTGCAATAAATGCAATCGCGGCTCTAATCCAGCCGAGCAAAGGAAGGCTCCTCAGACACTGGAGACACACACACAAACGGAAACAAACTGGCAAAATAAAACACAGCAAAGACCGTCTGACTTGACCAAGAATCAGCAATCACTGCCACAGGTTCTGGTGAAGGCACCAGACCAGACTAAAGTTGAGGCCCAAACCCAGACTTCATTCACAGGAAGAGGCACCGGCCTCGAAGACCGTAAGTAAACCAGAGCAGCAATCTGTCAGTGCCAGTGAAAAAAGTGGTGGTGTGATTTTAAATGTATGTTTTTGTGCTGCAATAATGTACTTTCCTCGAGTCATTCACAAAATGTACACTGTAACTATGTGATCCAAAATGTTATGTGAAGCAGTTGTGTTGTTAAATGTATCAAGTGGTAACAATCATCTAATCTACTATATTCTTAGAGAATATAGGAGTTTGGTTATCAAAGATAACAGTTTCTGCTGTTGTCAAAAATGTTTAATATAGCAAGAATTGAAAAGTCTATCAGAATAGCTAATGTAGACATAAATACGTATTTGAGACAAATTTGAGCTTTTGATTGTTGTTTTGCACTATAGATTAAGATAGGCCTAAAAAGCTGAAGACAGAGGTAAATTTAACTGCTACAATTGAGGCTGTTGGAAATGAGCAAATGTTATGGGGAAAAAAAGAAAGAAATGCAAACAATCAAGATTCATTCTCCCTGTCTGCATCCTGTCGTCTATGAAGCCTGTCAATCAGGTTGACAAACTGAAAGTAGTCTCTGAGTTATGATACATGGCTGGTTGTCTGTCTGTGTCACTTTGCAGAATTGCATGCTGCTATTTAATGACTTTCTGAAGATTATGGTACATTATGAAACTAGTCTTCTATGCAATTTCCATGTAAACTGTCCTCATGAATTGTCGTCTGTAGCACCAACAATACATAGCCTATATGGTGTAACTAAAAAGTATCCTTTTATAAAATCAGTGGACAGTGAGTTTATAGTTCTCTATGCTAGATACTGTTTGATGTATACTATTATAAACAGAAAGCAAGTGACTATGATTTTAAAGGGTTATTTGACAAAGAATGTTAAGTAAGAGCAACTATTTGTAAATTTAAGAGCAGAATATCAATTTATTTATTTATTTATTTTTGTATCATAGTGTTATACAATGTAAACGTAAAGTTTAAAAAAGTAAGTGTATAAAACTTACTAAACAGAGGTGATCACTGTGTTTATGACTGTCAAATTGTATAGCTAAAGATTAAAAACAAAAATAAACTGAAAACGTATGCTTGTTTTGTTGTTTACAGATCAATATTGTTTGTTTGTTGTTGTTTGTTTTGTTGATCTACAGATTTTTTAGTATGGTCGACTCACCTTACACACATTTACCCTTTGCGTAATATGCTGAAGCAGATCAGATCAGATGTCAGTGTGTCGGTATTAGTTTACAGTTATCTGATTAAAAAATATGAATACCAGCAATAATTTACCCAGTGACTAATTTTTATCAATCATTTCATTTCATTCACTTTTTATTTATCTTACAAGGACAATGAACTTTGGCCAACATTAGCCATACCAGCAATATTGTTCACCTATAGAGTGTGTTATAGGTCATCATCATCAATAAGCATCATCAAAGAGTTCTTTGTAGACTGTTGAACAATCAAACAAGGGTTATGATTAACCCATTAACATTCAGCATCTATCAGAAAAAGCTGGATAGCTATGAGGAAAAACACTCACAGGCCAAAGTTAGTAGGGGTGACTGACTTTGGAGGCTCACAAAGACAACCCAAAGATATGTTTAATGTCTGTGTTGAAACTTTACTTTGTTTGTTTGTTTGTTTTTACACATTTTGGGCATTTTAAAGTAGGCTAGCCAACTCTGTCTAAAAACTACAAGGGGCGACTGACTTTGGAGCTATAGGCTACAACTCGCACTGAATCAAAAGATAGCCTAATGTCTGTGTTGAAACTTTGTTTGTTTTTTACACAAATTGGGCAAAATATATATAAATATACATAAAGTACTGTGCACTCACGTCTCTCCTTCAACACACTGCCCTGATGGAGGAACCAGCCCAAACCAAATAACAGGGCAAGGAAACAAGGAGCCCAACTCGTTACATGATAGCAGCAGTACCTACTTAGCAAGAAAGACAGGAAGCGGTGCATCGTTGTTTCCCAGGTAACAACAAACAATGCCGGCGACCGCGCGGGTGACGCTTTGTTACGGACCTTATGAATCCAACGGAGTTGTACAACACAGGACCTTCCGCCTCCAGGGTCTCCGAGGTACTGTATGTTTCTTCTCCCCCACTTGAGTGCAGGTCGGCCGCCGCCTGCGTGTGGTCTGAGGCCAAATTAACACAAACACCTGACCGAGTCCGACCGTCTAACACAGGGATGTCAAACATGCGGCCCGGGGGCCAAAACCGGCCGCCAGAGGGTCTAATCCGGCCCGTGGTATGGTGCGTTCCAGGCAGGCTTTTTAACCCGTAAGTCACGACTTCAAGTCACGACTTCAAGTCACCAGTTACGAGTTTGTAGCGTTCCAGGCAAGTTACGAGTTACGAACTGGGAACTGGGAGTAGATCGATCTAGTACGAGTTCACAGGAGTTTGACTGAACGTTCTAACGGGTAACCATAGGAACAGGTCGGAAAAATACGAGTTACGGGTTGCCTGGAACGCACCATAATTTGCCACGTTTAAAGGTGTACAGAAAAGAAAATTTAATTTGAGCCCACTTTGGGTCATAAAATGAATGTGATAACTCATCTTTCAGACGTTGTAGGCCAAACTTTGTGCAAAATTCTATTTTTGAGTAAATCCGGGATGAAAGTGTGTATTTTTTTTTTCGCATTGGATAATGCAGGCGCACGGATTATACGTCAGCCTGTACACGATTCACCAGCCACTGATATTGGATCCCTAATCCGTCATTCAAACGTCTGAGACACGCACACACACACGGAGCTCGGGCTCGCCCCAAGCTTTGAATATCCCGCCCGCTCGATAACGACCAATCAAATTCGTTTTCCTCACTCGGGTAAACTCGTGTTGCAGCTCGTGACAACTCGGCGCGACAAACAGGACAAACGGCCATTTCTGTACACCTTTAAAAATGACATAGAATACAGAAACATCATATTGCTGAAATTGCACATTTCTTAAAGGGACAACGAGGAGTTTTGGAAAAGCGAAGCGTTGCTACATTTATGAGCCTCCGCGCACACCGTAAAATTCTTTGACCGGCGCAAGACGGACTCATGTTTTCATTCATCAATAATTAAAGTCAGAGGTTCAAAGAGGTTCATATAGGTACCG
The DNA here is from genome assembly GCF_905171665.1 of Trachurus trachurus. Lineage (NCBI taxonomy): Eukaryota > Metazoa > Chordata > Actinopteri > Carangiformes > Carangidae > Trachurus > Trachurus trachurus. The sequence continues at coordinate 15,895,191 of NC_139906.1, forward strand.
TCGTAGTTCCGACCATAAACGGTGATTCGGCTGCGTTATTCTCATGACTCGCCACGAAGGAAACGCTGGTCAGCTCGACCAGCATTTCCGCCGGCGCCACCACTAATAATAACAAAATAACGATGGAGACAGAATGATATATTTATCGAAAATGGGCCCATTAACAAGTGTGGGTAGCGGAGATTCATCCACATTAACGTGAGACTTTTTTATAACCGAACAGAAACTCCTCGTTGTCCCTTTAAGAATTTTCAGATGGTTGAAAACGTTTTGTAAAAGGATAGTTCATTAAATGTAAACATCTTAAAGGTGTAGCCTACAGAAAAGAAAATTGAATTTGAGCCCACTGTGGGTCTTAACATTAGTGTTAACTCATCTATCAGACGATGTAGCCCAAACTTTGTGCAAAATTCTATTTTCGAGTAAATCCGGGATGAAAGTGTGGTATTTCTTTTTCGCATTGGATAATGCAGGCACACAAATTATGCGTCACGCTGCACACGATTCATCAGCCACTGATATTGGATCCGTCATCCGTCAATCAAACATCTGAGACACACACACACAGAGCTCGGTTTTGAAAAGTAGCCTACACGCTGTAGCCGTCTTCTCCATGTGTTTATAGAGCCTGTAATACGGGTGCACATGAAATGTTGGAGTGGCTTGTGAATGTCTATTGAATATCCAACTTAAAACTAACTTCACTGCGGTTAATAATGAACTTATTTGCACTAAAACCAAGGGAAAAATTTAGATTTTTCGTTATTTACAGGTTATTGTTATCATTTTACTGGTCCAGCCCATTTGAGATCAAATTGCGCTGTATGTGGCCCCTGAATAAATATAATTTTGGACATCTCTAACATGTCTGCAGCTGCTCTGTCGAGGCGCGGGCATCAGTGCGTCTTGGAGGAAACGCGCGAGTGGAACATGGTGGAGCTCGTGGTCAACGGGGAGCTCGTCTTCACCTGTCACATAAAACAGCTGGAGTTTGGTGAGTTGACGAAGCGGAGACTATTTGTCTACTTTGTTAACTTTATGGTTGAGGTTTGGCCCATCACTGTCTGGCAACTTGTTGTGCTTTCACCCCAAAGGTGGAGATGGGAAACTGGACCCTCTTTGCAAAGAGGCTGTTGCTGCTGTGGAGAACGCTTATTGAAGAAAACCCCAGCGTTTAAATAAAGAAAAATCACCAGATTCATTGTTAGATGGTGTTGGCAATTTGCTTAATTTCTGTGTCTTTTATAAATGTGTCAAAACTGATATTCTTAATCATCATTATGAAATGGTGTCCATAACTACTACAAACTAAGGGACAGAGACAACCTAGGAACAGGTAATACAATAACAGCGTAAGTTCACTATTGATTTGTGGGTAAATAATGAATCTACTATGTGCAGCCAGTCCACCCTGTGCTCTTTACTTAGAAGGGGATCTGGAGGCAAGAGGGTGTAATTCACAGATGATCGGTGAGAAATCAATATGTGCTCAACATCATAAATTTGCTCTTGTTAGATTAGTTCATCTAGAATCATTGCTCCTATGTATTTGTTTCATTAAGGTATGAACCAAACAAATGACCAGTGTTGTGTACAACTCAACATGAAGACCAATCTGTGTTATTGAACTTATTTATTAACATATTTTATTGCATATGTAATTTTTCCTAGTGTAAGTGCAAACCCATCAAACTGCGCATATGTTTCAGTACCCACATGGATATGTACACACATTTTTCTTCCATTAATTAAGTAGCAGCACATAAACCTAAAATGTCATTAAATATGCAAGATAATATTTGTGCGTGGTTCATGGTTATACAGTATCTTTAGCCGTAAGTGGAAAAGGAGAGCTACAATACAGTTAAACAAGAAGCATAATTTTATGGCGTTACAAAGCAAAGAGGTAACTAGTATCAATTTTGTTAAATTCCTCGGGATTTTAATATGACAACTAAGCGTCAGTATTGCTCTCAAAGCATCCAAGGCTTTGCTGTGTTTATATGTGTGTGTGTGCACATCCCTCAGCCTCCAAAGAGGAAGCGGAGCCTTATGTCCTAAGTAGAAAACATGGCTGCAAGTCTCTGTGCCAGCTGGCTCATGTCTCCTGGTGAAGTGAGGTGTGACAATAAATACAGCCTCTTTCATTTACAGCTAAGGAAGCCAAAGTAAATACAGTCAGTAAACCTACTGCTGTGTTTAATTTAAGAACAGTCTTCATACCTGTGATATGTGATAGACATTCATTGTTAAAGTACAATGGTCATTGCACTGTGCATCTGGTCATCATCTACAAAAATCAATATAAACTCTAATCCTACTACAATATACACTGCAATTCTGAATATAAGCAATGGAGGTATCTACAGTAATAAAACTATTGCATAAACAGTGATTGTCACAAATCTAAATTTTGGTGTGTGAATGTTATTGGAGGTACTGTTGTTACTTCACCACTCATCTACCGTTAGTTCTCAAGTGAGAAATCTGTGATGGAGTGAATATATTTCATGTTTCTATCATAATTTTGCAGGTACCTTTTATTTTTAAATACATGTGTTGTCTGTGTAGCACCCTTTAGAGGCTAAAAATGTTGTGTCTAGTTGTCTTTAGATAATACACATACAAACACACATTGTACTCTACAAAACCAACATAAAGGCCCTTCCCTGAACAGTGTTGATTGAATAAAGTGCAGATTGTTGCAGGAAAGCTGGGATCAAGCTACGTGTGGAGGCTTTTGTTCAACCAATTAAGGTTATAAAGATCAAAGTTGTCTGGGTTATCATGGGACATTTAAATAAAAATGACATGATTCGATATGGGATAGCCAGGGAATGGCAGTGACTACTAGTTTGCTGATGCTGATGTGTCCAATGCATTACATGAATTGCATTGCAGTGAAAGACAACTCATTCTGCATATAGGAAATCTCATAGGAACTTGTATGTAGTGGTGGTGGTAGTATCTCCAAAACAGTTCAATACACCTCCAGAGTCCGCCATGACACCCCTGATATCACAGCTGTTAATGAAAAGGTGATTGAAATGCCTACAAGCTACAGTACGACTAGTAGGGACTAAACAAGTTGACCATCTCTACAGACATAAATGTTGTGTTGTCTGGTTCAGACATAAACTGCAGACATATCTTTCACATAAGGTTATCAGAGGTCAGAGTGACACGTATTAAGATCAGACTATGTTCAGGATTGTCACAAATCTAAAAGAGTTGTAAAATTGTGCCACAGGAAGACTTAATAGACCATAATGATTGGAGATGAAACTGCACCTCCAGCATGGCTCTTATTCAACATCTTCATTACAAGTCCTTCCCCTTGAAGGCATTCAGGTTGAAAGCAGTGTCCATGAACCTCCTTAGCTCATTCAGATGAGTGGACTTGTTCCCTGTCGCAGGTGCAGCTGCAGGGTCCCGTCCAACGTACCTGGAAGAAATAAAACACTGATAGTCTGTCACCAGGGACACGGTTCAAATCCCTCACCAGATTCTTTTAGCGATTTTCCTCCGTCATGAGCAAATCAAGCAAGACCCCTTACCATACAGGTTTCTTGTTGGCCACCACTGTGGAGAAACGTGGACGGACGTAATCGTAGTAACCCATGTTTTTGTGCTCCTCCTGACACCACACCAGCTCAGCATTGGCATATTTCTCCGCCTCTGCTCTGACTAGATCGAACGGGAACGGAGAGATCTGCGGGGGAAGGTGAAGAATAAGTGAAAGGAAAGGTGAGAAAACTGCATTTCAAAATCCACAGGGAACAACATGCTCAGTCAAGAGAGGGTTTTAAACACCTGTTCAAGTCTGATGATGGCGACATCTTTCTCCAGGTTTAGTTGTTTCCTCTCTCTGGCCAGTTCATAGTAGACTTTGCCGGTGCAGAAGATCACCCTCTTCACTTGGCCTGGGCTTTGACTTGCAGGACTCTGATCAGGAATCAGCCTCTTGAATTTAGTGCCTGCAGAGACCAGGTACGGTAGATTTGCAAGAGCTGTACACCAACATTTGAGACACATTTTATGTCAGATTGAGTAAGCTTCACCTTTGGCGAGGTCATCAAAACTGGACCTTGCATCCGGGAGCCTCAGTAGAGATTTGGGAGTGAAAATAATCAACTGTGGAAGAAAAAAAGGAAAAAGTTTCTGTGACAGACATAAAAAACCCAGATTGATTCTGTCATCCGTATCTCTATTGTGCGCCTTGGAAAAAACTCCAGAGATGAAAGTTTTTATCTCTTTTCACGCTAATTTATTGCCGCCATGTAGCATGCAACATCAGCATTGGGAAAACAAAACATTTCTTTAACAATCAAATAAATAAAACCCTTTGTGCTCAGTCGACCAAGTCCAGAATTTCAGAGTTTTTTCATAAAAAACAAACAATATGATCCCCTGTTGGCCCTCTCACTAATTTGCTCAGGAAGTAATTTTCTCATGCTTGGCAAAGCATTGCATTTACGTGCGACAGGGGATCAGTTAAGACATTCACTGTGGCTGAAAACTGAGAGACTGAAAAAAGAGCTGTGCACATTAAAAAAAAGAGAAATGCTTTACATTCCACAACTTTATACCTAAACTAGCACTACTTTAGTGATTCAAAGTACTGAATAAGAACATACAAAACCATACAGTATTGTATCATAACAGTGATATTGATATACCGTATGTACAGTATCTACAGCAAGGAATAAATACTAAGGCTGAGGTTTACATGAATAATGGTGTCAAATTGACAACTACTATTTATTTTTCAAGAACTAGGGACTTTTGAATTTGGATTCAATCTGTGCTAAATCTCATCATTACACGACAAACCGGTGCTAAGCAAGACACAGATAAGACAGAGTAGAGTCAATGTTCCACTTTACCGGTTTTCTGAATGGCAGCAGAATCTGTCGTCTGAGCACATGACAGTAGTTAGCAGGCGTGGAGCAGTTGACTACGATCCAGTTGCAGTCATGCAGCTGCTGGACTTCAAAATCTCCACTAAACTCCTTTGTAAAAAGAAAAAACAAGACAACAAAAGAATGGGATTATAAAACTCTGACTCTGAAAACAGAAGAATGCTTAATATACGTCAAGTTATAAAGTCACAGTGTTTTTGCATATTCTGTGTTATAAACTGTTTTCTTGTCTGTATACAACATCTATTGCACGTCTGCCCGTCCTGGGTGAGGGTTCCCTCCTCTGTTTCTCCAAATTTTTCCCTGTTTAAAGGGTTTTCCTGGGAGTTTTTCCTCAGTCGATGTGAGGGTCTAAGGGCAGAGGATGTTGTTATGATGCTATGTAAAGCCCTTTGAGACAAACTGTTTGTAAAAATGGGCTATACAAATAAAATTGCCGTGCCTTGCCTTTGTTGAGGGGAAGTTTTTTCTAAGAATAGCCTAGGAGATGCAACGCTTGAATGGAATACCTCTCTCTCTCACACACACACACACACAAACACACAGGACTAAGGATGTTAATCCCTCAGTACTCTCCCACTAATAGTTTGATCAATATCCCATTTGGAGATGAATCTGGCAAGCTTCTGCTGATACAGCTGCTGTGGTTCCCGCATATGAGGCGACCCCTGGACCAGACTTCCTGCTGAATACCAACTCTTTAGAGGCCACAATGAAAAGACTTTTCAGCTCTAAAGAAATTGGCCATCATCACTTAAGTGGTCATGACATAAGCAGAGCCATTAAAACAGGAAGCTACTGGATTTGAAGTGCCGCACATAGCGGAGAGTTTCTATGATATTTGTCATTAGGTCATCACATTTCTCAAATTGGTAACCATTAGAGCCGTAATGTAACTTGAACAAGTGAACACACAGGAAAGTGATCGGGATCGTCGTTGCTCATCTGCAGAAAGCGTTCAGGTCGAGCTGATGAATGTTCTGGACCCTGAAGAAGAAGAAGACAAAGCAGGATATGTAATCACAAATAGGAAGAGGAATTTCACTGCAAGGTAAAATCCAATACTGCAGAATAATACCCTTTTCATAAGAACTATAGCCTGGTTGATCACTGTCACTTCTCACCATTCCCTCCATCCCATGTGGCAGCAGGAGGACAATACCATTGTTGCGGAACCACTTGGTCTGGCCCGAGCTGATGAACTGATCGATGATACACTGGGCCGTGTTGTTAAAGTCTCCGAACTGGGCTTCCCACAGGATCAGCGCGTTGGGGCTGGCCATGGCAAAGCCAAGCTCAAACCCTGAAATCACAGTCATCCTATAACAGATTTTGAGGGGAAAAAGGAGATCTCAAGAACACACAATGTAGGTAGGGGAGCTGCAGTCTTACCTAGCACCCCGTACTCTGATAAGGAGCTGTTGCACACAGTGTAAGGAGCCTGGTTGGCCCACAGGTGGTTCATGGGAACACAGATGCGCTTGTCCACCTCTTGGTCGTGCAGGACATGATGGCGGTGACTGCAAAACACCAGAAGAGCAGAGACAGAAAGAAGTGAAAAAGACAAAAAAAACAAAAAAAAAAACACTGTTGTGTAAGTAAATCTATGTGTGTTTACGTCCATCCATCTTTTAGAGGCCTGGGATTGAACACAGAACCACCACCATGCCAAAAAAAACTCAAATTTTAATTCATTATAAAAAACAGAGAAATGCCACATTCAACAAACTGGAACAAGTCAATAGTTTAATAGTGGTTTATGGTTTTTGCTTGATAACTTTCTTAACTGATTAAAACATTTAAATATTGTCATGGCCTCTTGTTTTAGGTCATGGTGTTGTGATTGTATATTGTGACTGATGTGTGCAAATCATTTAATCACTAGTATTATATTAGCTGGACAAAAAAGCAGTGATCCTGCCTCAGACTTTCATGTGTTGTCAATAATAGTGATGAAACAACTGCTTTTATTGATGCAAATAGATGTTTTAAGGGTTTTTAACCCACAAGATGCATGGTAATAGCAGTCACACACACACACACACTACAGCCCGTGTTTCAGCCCATGAAGGCACTCGATGAAAAGCACCCTCCTCTCTCCTGATCTTCAGCCAGCATGAGGCCCAACAAGAGTTGATGGGAGCAAAGAGCCAAGCGTTAACAAGCTCTGCCAGTCGGCTCGCTCCCAGTGCAGGAATCAGGCTTCAGATCCAGCACGATCAGACAATCACTTAAACCCCTTTAACATCACTCTAATGACGTCTACATGCACACACACACACACAAAGTGCTAGAGGTTATGTAATTGTCAGACGGAAGAACTGCAGGAAATAACCAAAATCTATTGATTATTATCTTGAATTTGATGTATTACAGTATGCCCTAGAAGACCAGATGATCATGATCTGAGTCCTTGAAATAATATCATCCATAATTATGGACTAATGAGGATACGTCATGTGCTGCCTAATTGTTTTGTTTGATCCTTGCTTCACATCTCCAGGATATACACTTTCTCTTCAAGGAATCCTTTGATGAAAGAAGAAAATCAAGAGCATCGAGCATCAATTGAGGCCACTCTCTCAATCCAAAGAGGACCCCAAAAGAAAAACCCTGACGATGAGATCTTTCCCTGGGATTGCCTCATAAACTGCACCCCGGCCTCTCTCTTCTTCCTTTGTGTTTTTTATTTCTCCACGTATATAAACACACACAAAAACACACACACTTCCTCTGCCTGGGGGCCCCATTAGTCAGGGAAAGGGGTGCGCGGAGCAGCGCATGCAACCCACCCAAACACGACAACTGAATCCATTAGTCCACCCTGCTACGTACATCATAGAAACGCAAGCAGGCCCACTCAACTGTAACATGCCAATATGCTCAGCTCCTAAGATGGGAAACAGAGTAGTGGGGGATGAAAAAAGTGTAGGTGGAGGGGAGAAAAAAGCAGTAAAGGGAGGTATAAAGTATTGCTGAAGTACAAATAGGAAGAAAGGTGATTCAAAGAGTAAAATGTGGTATAAATGCCAGGTGATATGTGGTATTTGACGGCTGTCGTTTTTTTTTCTCAGGCCAGGGAAATTACCCTACTGAACAGGACAGAGGAAGAGGAGAAGTCGTGTCAGTGGTAAATGCGAGGCAAAAGAAAAAAGCCCGTAGCCTCTGGTTAGTTAGTGTGATGTATGTCGCTGTGAGCTGGAGGCGGGTTGGGGAGGGGGGCAGTGTCACTAGAGATGGGCTGGTGGAGAAATGATAGGGGACAGATGAGACAGGCGCAGTGAAAAGGGGGAGCTGGTTTTTGTTCATGTGTCACTCGTTCCCTCCATACCATGACAACACCATGTGGGCTTCACAGGTCCCAGGAGACTGCGCTGACGTCCTCTGTCTGACAGACTCCCTGTGCCACCCACCCCACCCAACCCCAATTACTAAATTCACCATTTTTTTTTTTTTTGCTGACCATGACATAACCAGTAAATGTACCAGTTTGTTTTCAAAATAATAGATTTGATGTGATCTCAATGTCAGAGTCACTCTAATATATTGACAATTGACATTTACACAGAAACCACTTTATTAGGCACCTGTAAACTGCTCTAATCTCACAAAGATAATGTTCAGTTTTGATTGATACTGTCTGAAAAGTATTGATTATAATTATAACTATGCATGACTGAGGTTGTAGTTTAGGTTCAGCGCAACACCACAACTGACTATGTCTTCAATTACAAACATACTGTATAGTGGAAGTAACACATGTCTGACAAAGTCAGCAACAGCTGAATATTATAATATTTTTCAATGAAGAATTTGTGGCAGATCTGTTGGATTTGTTACCTAATAATGTTCCCAGAGACTGTATTTTGCATTTAAATTAAATACATGTAAAATCATTGTCACATTACATGTGAAAAAAGTCTCTGTGTGTAAATAATATTAATTTCTGACTAGAGTTCATCATTAAAGCAGAAGTAAGTGATATATTTGTGTTAATATAAGTCTTAAATAGTTATATCTTCCGACAGCAATCACTTACATAGAGTGTTTGGTCTGAAACACGGGTCTGTCAGTCACTCTGCTCTGCTCTGAGCCGAGGAGAAAACATTTATCGTATCCTACCGTTTTTATCCAATGAGGAGAGAGAACGGCATGCAGGGCTGTGTGTGCAGCCAAGGAACGCCGTGAATGTGGCGACGTAGGGACGAGGACTGTTATGGTGCGTTCAAGGAAACTCGTATTTTTCCGACCGTGAAGTTGTACCAGTTCGATCCGGTACGAGTTCACCGGTCGGAAGTTACGAGTGGCCGTTATAGTGACTTTCACCGGTAAAACAGGTCGGAAAAACATGAGTGGGTTGCCTGGAACGCTACAAAGTCGTAAGTTGTGACTTGAAGCTGTAATTTACGATTTCAAAAGCCTGCCTGGAACGCAGCATTAGCGAAAACGACCGGACCACTTACTTCTGCTTTAATGTGGACAATAGCATTGATTCGGGTCAGTGACACAAAAACACTCACACTTGATTGACGAGGGGAAAATAAATAAATTTAAAACACTGTTTACTAATAACTACAATGGAGGTTTAGGCTGTGGTGGCAGTAGGAGCTCCCATCACTGCAGACCAGGACATTTATTCAAACACTAAACAGGGCTCACAGAGGCTCAAAAAAGATTCATATAAATCCCAGTAGAGGCAACATTGAGTTTTCAGTTGTGCGGACATGGACTCACCTAAAGGTGCCCCGCTCCACATCCTGCCCACTGAGTCGCACATGGATGCCATCTTTGAGGAGGGAACCAAAGGCCATGTACTCTCCGAGAGCCCAGTCCATCTGCCGGTTCTTCACCAGGTCGGCTCGACCACGCAGGATACGAGACACACCTGGAATACACACACACAGGGAGAGAGAAAGAGAGACACATATACACACAGGGGAACAAAAACAAAACCATTACCATGACTGCCGGTCTGTCTCAGAGCTCTGTTTTATATTTTTTGTTTGTTTTTTGCATAAAGCAACCAGACTCACCTGCGTGGATCTTAAAATCTTCCAGAGGCACCGAGCTGGCTGTCTGGCCGATGTGCTGCAGAACCTCCTCCTCCAGTCCAGTGGGGACGCAGCTCATGCTCTTGGGCTCTCCCTCGGCTGTGAAGAAATCTACGAGAAGACACAGCTTCATTTTAGCAGGAACAGGAAGTACTCAGCAGACAAAAGGTGAAGGGAGAATTCACACCTGGCCAGGGGGAGTCGAGCCAGTTTCGAATGTGTAATATCTTTTCATCCTTGGAGCTGGTGTATGCCTCCTCACATATCTTGTCATATTTGGCAACTTCTTCCTGCAACAACATTGAAAAAAGCACCATATTAACTGATGCACCATTTGTTTATTTTAAATAAAGGGCTGCAGCTGAATAACCAAAACTGTGTGTAGCTGACAGAGAGAAAGAGACTGAGAAGAAGAGAGAGGGGAGTGAGAGAGCTATTAGAGGAAGAGGAAAGCCTCTACCAGCAGTAATGGTTCTGCCTTGCCATATTACAAATGGGGCTTTTGCAAGACAGGCCACACAACAGAAAACAATGTCCATCAAAAAGCCAGGAACTAACACACCACAGAGGCGCTGCAGTATTTCTCTGACATGCGGTCTAAAAGAAATAAAGCTCAGAATGGATGTTGCGATCAAAGTTTCTTTTTTGGATGAAGAAACTGAGCAATTTCATTGAATGTTGCCAGAATCGGAGGTATACTTCAACTTCATTGAGCAATATATTCTCTGTTTGAGGGATTGTGAGGCCAGGCGATTGAACTGAGTCAGTAAATTGAAAGCCAAATACAGCGGTGCTGGCACAACACATTTACCCAAAGGCTAGGGTAATAGCTAAGTTTGATTTAATGCACATACTACGGCGGATGGTGATGTCAAATAAAACAGCATACAGTAGCAGCCACCAATATACAGTATATTTAACAAGAGCAAACAGTGTTAGATCACAGACCTCAAATTCCTGCAGTGTCACCACTCCCTCAGCAATGAGCTTGTCAGAGTACTTTTTCAGCACATGCTCCTGCCGACGGATCTGTTTGTACATCAGCGGCTGGGTGAACATGGGCTCGTCCATCTCATTGTGGCCAAACCGTCTGTAGCAAACCTATCAAAAAAACACACACATGCCTTAAAATAAAAGATGGCACATCTTAGAATGCAGTTGTTATTTATTAATCCATTAAGACGTAACTCTGACTGACCAGGTCAATGACCACATCTTTGTTGAACGTGGTCTTCCACTCTGCAGCCACCCGACACACATACATGACAGCCTCGGGGTCATCGGCGTTCACGTGGAAGATGGGTGCGTTGACAACGCGAGCAACATCAGTGGGGTAGGGAGAGGAGCGGGCAACTCGAGGGTCTGTGGTGAAACCAATCTAGGAGGCAATAATAACATGTTGAAATTTATATTTACAGCCTACAATGCATGTAAAATCAAAATGAATAAGACAAAATGTCCACGGAAAAAAAAGGTTTTAACACTTTTTGTTGTTCTGAAGCACAATTTGTTTGTAATTGTTATTTAAACAGCTTTATGTAAAGCTAGTGTAGCAGTAATAACAGTTATACCAATAACTTTATCGGTATTAGCTGTTTCATGTGAGCCAATAAAAGATATGAAGTCTAGAAAATGTTACAGAAAACACTGATCTTCCCATTACCTGGTTATTGACCACCACATGGATCGTACCATGTGTCGTGTAGGAGGGGAGCTCACTTAAGTGGAAGGTCTCATACACAACCCCTTGCCCGGCAAATGCTGCATCACCGTGCATCAAGATGGACATGACCTAGAAAAATCACATCATAAAGTAATCACAATGTAGCTCCTTGAAATTAAGTCTCCAAAATATCAAAATGTCTCCACCATGGACCTGGGATAAAAGCTATCACCTTCTTTCCTTGGGTGTCTCCTCTGTAGAACTGCTCAGCTTTGGCCTTGCCCTGAACCACTGGGTCCACCGCTTCCAGGTGGGAGGGGTTTGCCATGAGTGACAGCGTGATGTCCTTGTCCGTCTCCCGGTTAATCCTCTCATGGTACATCCCAAGATGGTATTTGACATCACCTGAACCCTATACGTAAACCAAAGGGGGTTATTTAAAGCATCAGTTGTGTCCGAAACGCAGTTTTCTATATTGTCACATATTTACCACTTCCTCACCTCATCGGCCGCCTCTAACTTGGGGTCGAACTGGCAGAAGATCTGATCCAGGTCCTTACGGATCACATTAGCGAGGACATTCAGTCGACCCCTGGGAATAAAACATCAGAATCAGAAATAGGAGGATAATTGACTGCATGTATAGACCGAACTGAGAGGTGACAGGACGCTACCGATGAGGCATCCCCATGATCACACTGTCGATGCCTGCAGCACTCGATTTGTCAATGATGGTTTTCAGAGCTGGGATGAGCACTTCACAGCCCTCGAGACCAAAACGTTTCTCTGATGACCACTTCCTGGCCAAGAAGTCTTCAAATCTACAAATAAAAAAAATGATAAGAAATAACCAACATTACTTTATGATACAGTATTAATGTCTTGAACAGAAAATAATTTTAGAACATTAGGAAGATTTAGACACTCTTGCGTACAACTATTTGCATAAATCTATACTCTTCGGCATGAATAGGAACTTAGCAAATACTGATTTACTCTACTCCTACATTATCACAAAGAAATAAATAAGTCACAGGAGAGGAAATATGGAGCCAGATTACTTTCAGGAACTGCCACCAACTCCTACGATCATTTATCAAAGATGAAAATGAAGAATAGGGGTGTTCTTCTTTCCAAATATACCGGGCAAACAGGAGTTTTGTTTATGTTATGTGAGCTATAAGTAAAAGTGAAGTATCGCGCTGTCGCCAAAGTGTAAACAAGAAAATGTTTATTGACTGCTGACCGTGTGGATCTGATCAGGCGGGCGAGCAAAGTTCTCTTCTCAGCATTAGTGAACTGCAAGATCCCCGGAGTCTCAAATTTCTGACGGATCCACTGACACTGGTCCACGTTGTTGATGAACATGAACTCGACTCCGATGTGACCGCAGTAGGATGTCTAAACAAGAAGAGATTGAAAATAAGTTACGGCCTTTCCTCGTCATGATAGAAATGTCTGGGCGCAGCGCACACAGATCAAATACCTCTAGTCTGCGGATGATTTCTCTCAGAGGAAGGGTGGTGTTTCCTCCTCCAATGAAAGTGGTAGGGGGCAGCTGGAAGCTCCTGTCCAGGTCAGACTCATCAAGACCGTAGAAATCTACAGTAACACCACGTACATTTCCATCAGCTAGATCTCACACTCATTCATACATACATCACATACAACATCTTCCATGTTTAATTCACCATTCCTGTGGATTACAATAATTACAATCCATTTTTTGTGTGAAAACTCACTGTATAAGAAGAAAGCCATTAGTTTCCATGGAGAATCATTATAATGTGACTCACTTGTGCGTAAGAAAAAGCAAAGATCCAAAGCAAAGAACACCTTCGCATATCATGTGAACACAGAAAGTCACAGTAAAATGTATTGCAATGTGTTTGGTCACAAATATTTCAATATTTGTCACTAGCCTGATTGGTTAATTGGGTTACTAAAGACTTTTGATAATGGATTAATTATTCAAATTATCTATCAAACATAAATATTGTACACTGTTGGTTCCACTGAGCTGAAGGTTACTGAGTTACTGCCATCGTCTTGGACTTTGAGAGTAACTTTGGGAGTAAACAACGACTGAGCCATCAATATATAATAACGAAAAGATTAATTGATAATGAAAACAATCATTAGCTGCCATTCTAAATGAGACTGCAGTGCTCCCTCCACTCTCAGATCACGGGCCTGCAGGGAAGTGTCTGAATACATTTTCAATCTTAATCACAGATGACTGATTTGATGGCAAAAAACTGTGAAGGTGAAAATCAAAACAATAAGAACCAGTATGAGTTTGAGGCAGCCAGTGAGGCAGCAGGACCAGTGGAGATCCAGCATCAGGTCTCTGTTCTGACAGAGCCCACCTGAGAGAGCTGCTCAAGCTCAAGATGGCAGGCTACATAAGAGGAGACAGGTGCAAATCATATTAGGGACACAGCAAAGACAAAGGGGGCCAGGAATAGACTCGTGCACTATCAGCTGACCAAATAAGGGGCCAAGGAGGCCGTCATTAGCCTTCATTAAGGAACTATAGTCCTGGTAACAATACATGATGCAACGCTATGTCCTGACAGACACTGATCACTGATAACGGCAGAAACTGATGTCTCTCTCTATAACTCTCTCTCTCCTCCTTACTGGCCATTACCGTAGACTTCGATCGCTTTCTTCGGCCATTCCCCTTCTTTCGACCCTCACTCCGCTTAATGAAATGGAGAATGACAAGAGCTAGGCCTGAGATTAATGGCAGCATTAGGACAACCAACCCCTACACAGACTTGGTGGGGAACGTTAGCGGACCTTTTATACTGAAAAACCACTTAAACACTTGGGTCTGCTCAGTTACACAACCCTGGATCGGAGATGTGTGTATGATAACATGTAGAAATGCCCAAGAAAAATACACATTGGATATTCATAGTTCATATAAAAGAATATGCTTTAGATTTAAATCTTAGATTTGAATAAATTAGAAGAAATGCCTCATCATCTGCATATAAAACATACTGATTACAGTAATTCCATATATCACAAGTTAGGAGAGGGGAATACAGTATAAGAACCATACACATCTTATTTAAAAGTCTACAGTATATTAACATATATAATATTATTAGATCTGCAGTTAGATGCAACCTTCAATCTCTGGTCAATAATCTAAAAAAAAGTTCTACTTTGATTTGAATTCCTTTTAAATGTGTTTCATGTAGCTGAAGTTTATGAAACTACATCAGTAAATGAAAAACTATGTTAACGTGATTGGCACTATTGCCTCTAAACAAGAAGGTTTAGGGTTTGATTCCCAGTTCTGGGTGGAGTGTCCCTGCATTTGTGTGTGGGATCTCTCCACCTTTCTCCCACAGTCCACAGACATGCACAGTAGGCAGACTGGACACTCTGAATTGCCCATAGGTGTGAATGTAAATGACTGTGTTGCTCATCTCTAATATGTCGGCCCTGTAATAGACCGGCAATCTGTCCAGGGTGTACACCACCCTCACCCTATGTCAGCTGGGATTGGCTAAAGCCAATGGATGGATGGATGGATGGATGGATGGATGGATGGATGGATGGATGGATGGATGGATGGATGGATGGATGGATGGATGGATGGATGGATGGATGGATGGATGGATGGATGGATGGATGGATGGATGGATGGATGGATGGATGGATGTCATGGTTGTGAGCCTCACCTAATTTATCAATGGTTGTGATCAGGTCAGAGGGAACGAAGGAGTCCAGGTCAGCCTCCAGGATTCCCAGCGGGTCTAACTGGGCAACGTGGTGACCGCGAATCTACAGGAGGGATGGGAAAACTTAGAGATCTTGGCCAGGTAAAAAATAAGAGAGTGACTAGCAGGAGAGAACAAGAGGCAGTTTGGCAGAGGGTCCTGCTGCCAGCATGATGCTGAGTATGAACAGCCGGAGAATAAGCTAATACTCAGTTATAGGTCAACCTCTCTGAGGAAAGAGCCCCATGGGAGTGCTTTTATGTGTATGCGTACACACACACACACACACACACACACACACACACACACACACACACACACACACACACACACACACACACACACACACACACACACACACACACACACACGTTCCCACCAGGATCTCAGCAAGCTGGGAATAAAAGTGACGCTTTTGCCAAAAGACAGAATTTAATAAATCCCTCGGATAGTTCCTCGAATTAATTTGAGGGCGAGGGGAATGTTACCACCTGTTTTGTTTAAGTAGTCTCTTTGATATTTCCATTTTCAAAAAGCAGCCAGGGTAAGTAGGTTAGACTTAATCTACCAATTTGCATAACCTCATGCAGTGACAAACAAATCGTGCATTCCTTTTAATACAAGGACACACACAGTATAAACAGCTTCCCATTGCCAGTTGCATCTGTTTTGGCGAGTCGAGCCGACTTCATCTGATGCATTTTTCACTGACACAAGCAAACACACGTTGGAGATACTAATAGTCAGCCAGTTGTGGCTCAAGGCAGATGACATCTTAATTCTTATTCTTAATGCCTATGAGACATGTGATCTGTCTCTTCATTTGTAAATAACATTAATCCACATTAAGCCAAAAGCTGATGCGTGTACAGTGTGTATGTGTGTGTGTGCCCCTCACAGCTGGGTGTGGAGTACCTGGTAGGCTCTAATGAGAGTGTGTACAGCCAGGTGGTCCTCCACCACTTTCTCTGTCATGTCTGGTGAGTGGGACAGCACTCGGCCCTGGAGCAGAGCGGAGGGGCGTCTCTCGCCCGCCTCGCCAGACGGACTGGACGCCTGCATGTTACGGAAGAACGCATCCCAGGACTAGAAGACACAGAAAGACGGATCCAGCATAGGGGAAACAGGAACATGGAGCAACTGCTTTGTGACTAATAAAGAAGTACATCAGCGTGTGAACTGTGTTTTAATGTTTTCCTGTCTTACCGTCACAATGTAGACAGGAAGGAAGAAAGGCCGTGGGGTGGGGGGGTTGGTGGGGGTATGACATGTCTGTGAAAGGCTACGATGGAGTCTGGGATATTTGCAACTACAGTACATTTACATGACTCAGGCAAGTGAACTACCAGCACACTCTAGTGTGCATACACTGTGTCCTCAGGGCACAGAGTTATGCTGAACTGTGTTATAAGACCAAACAAACTGTAATGCATCTGGTTCCTGAGTCGCCTGCACTTCTCCATTCATGGGCAAATAAATATGAAATATCTAATAATATTACTCTCAGCTGTCAGTGACTGGTATTGAGATGAAAGGCACATGTTGCACACAGATACCTCGTGGACGTTTTTATGATCCTCCAGCCAGGCAAAGTACATCTCCTCCATGTAGCTGGGGCTGCTGGTCATTGCTGAGGGGACCGGTGCAGCCCCGGAGGAGCAGCCTCTCCTGGGATCAACCCAGCGCCTGGCCGGGCCTCCTCCTCCTCCTCCTCCTACAGACCCTCGCAGCCACTGGCTCCCCCCGGTACGCCCACCCCTCAGCACACCCGCTAACGCCCGGAACTGACTCATGGCTGCAGAAACACAGAAATCAACAAACATTTTTTATTTAAGAAAAAAAAAAAAAAGAGCGCGTACTAATGGTTTGACGTCAGTTTTATCACAAAGCATCATCATCTGAATGGGAAGTTTCTGAATGTCACATCTCTGCTGCACAAACTGATTGTAGGTTACGCACAGATTATAATTGCGCATACAGTATGAAATGGCTTTAAAGAAGCACCGAAGCTGCGTAATATCCGAGGTAAAAAAAACAAAAAAACATTACATGACTGATAATGACAGCTATGTAACGGCCTGTGAGTCGGTTTGAGCACAAAGTCGCTCCAGCTGCAAAAACAAAGCGCGTAACGGGCGATCAGTCCAACCCAGTACTATATGACCGTGCTGGTGTGGGACTGCAGCACGAGGAGCTACAACCCGCTGCCTCACCTTCTCCTGTAGGACGGTCGGCTTCAGTACTGCTTTCTTCGGGACACTAACGCCGACATCAATGCCAAAACATTGCCTACAGTTCACTCTAGGTCTGCCACGGTTTCTCTGGACCTCTAATCCCTCAACGTCAACACAAATCCTCATAATCTCCCCCTCGTCTCTGACATTGCGGCATCACGGGAAATAAAAAATAAAAAGGGACGGTGGCTTAAGGAACCAAAAAAAAAAAATACTGTCATCTTTGTTTTATTTGCACAAATTGCACATTTACCTTAGACTGGCTCTGCTATCATCGCTGAGGGGGGTGCAGGTGAAGTAGGGCAGGTATCAGTTAAGGTGACACAGATCCCAGAGCAGCGGCAGCTACGTTTGACACGCCCCCCTGCTCCCCCCCCTCCTCCTCCTCCTCTCCAGTGTGTCAGGTGGTGCTGCACCCAAAGGTGCCACTGGTAACAGTCAAACACAAGGGACCTCCAGACAGGAAAACAACCCACAAAATTCATTGTTTCCGGATAAGACTTTTCTTTCTTTTCTTTTCTTTTTTTTTTACTTTACACAAACAAAAACCATCAGTTAATTATTAATTAGGAATCAGTTAATTATCCTGCAGGGTTGTGGTGTTTTGTTTTACTTACTTTAATCCTGTCACTTCAAATCTATGAGCCCTGGCACACACTCATTTATTTTTCCCCCACTTCTCCTCTAGGTTACATCACACATATGTCTTTCCCCTCAGTGTTAATTATATAAGCCAATTAAACTTTTATAAAGGCTGAACATGAGTCATTTGAGCAAGTGGTTTCAGATTGATGGGCTTCCACCTTGAGTGGGTTAAACAATAAGATAATTGGCCCTCCCTCACCACCACCACCACCACCTCCACCTCCAGTCTCTTTCCTCCCCCTGCTGCCTCCCTCCTACCCTCCCTCTCCAGCCCTGCTCTCCTCCTCATCTAGATTTTCATCATTCATACTTGCTGGCACAAGAAGGAACAGTATTATCCATCATGACAAACACTCCACTGGAAAGAAAAAGTGGGGGGATAATGGAGCAGCAGCAGTTGTTAAAGGATCTACCAGACAGAACAGTGTTGGTCTAAATATCAGAACGTGATAATCGCAGGGTCATTTTGTGGTATTGAAACTGGTAACCAGTCTCTTCTCTCAACCTGTAACCCTCGTTTACTTCTATCATTCATCTCCCCAGTTGCTGAGTATAACCCAAGTGTTTTCACCCGCAGCCACGATATAGCCTACAGTACATCCGCTCTGCAACGAGCCACATTAACGCTGAGAGTTCTTCCGTTTTCATTTGTTACATTTGTGTTTGTTGCTGCTCTCCGGCTGACCTGGAGAACGCAGGGTCAGGCAATTATGAACTGAAATGCCATTTTGTTGTGGTGGCGTTGCTGCCTGACAGAGATGGAGCGAAGACCAGTTGCTTTCTGGCGTTTTATTAATAGTGTTCATCGATGAAAAGACCTGTGCCGCTGGGTAACAGGGCTTGGTGTTAAATTACATCCTGTTTAGAATAATTACATCACTACACGGGACAAGACTGGACCAGCTGTTTGATGTTTGAAACATTTCTTGTTTATAGGGGAAATTAAACATGGGACTGTTCCCCAGCCTCTTATTTCTGGGGAAGCTGTTTTTGACAATGTGAAAAACCTAGTAAGCATCTAAATACATCATCATTGTTACCGACTGTGGTGCTTCATTTTTTAAGATGCATTCAATGTCAAAGTTTAGTGTTATTAAAGATTTGATCTAAGAAGCAGCGGTAAACTAAACAAAGCCAATGTCCAGGTGGCATCAACAGTCAGGTCTGCCAAACCAAATTGACTGTGTCCATGACCGAGTCCACAGCTCATTCGGTCAGCGCTGGGCCCGGTACAAAGAGCGGGAGAAGCAGATAATGTCTAATCCACTTACTCAGAGCCAAGCCTACACACCATTTATGGAAGTCCACGTCATGAGGCTATTTGGGAACCTTTAATTCATCTAATAAAGCATGTTTGGAGGTAGAATTAAATTTGTCTGACAGCCCCTTGGTACACGTGCTATCACAAAAATCAATCACATTTCAGATATTAAATAATGTATGATTTCATTAAATTAAAAGACAAATCTGTGGTGCCGGGGTACAGTTACAAAGACACATGTTAAAAGAGAAATGAATTCTTTCTGATGAAGGAAACAATTCTGTAGTAAAATCTGTTATTTCTAGATGAATTATGAATAATTAAATTACCTAGATATAAAGAAACATATCGAGAACACCGCTGGATGGGTTTTTGACATAATTTTTGGTTTACATTAAAATGTTTGAGTTTGTATTGTAATGATCCTTTGGTCATGAGCCAGTAAATCACATAGATGTGAGCTGAGAAATACAATTTGAACAGGGTATACTTTAATTAAGAAATTATAATAAAAATAGTACAACCTAAAAACCTAAAGTACAGTATTATGCAATACATTTACAGCCTTTATGAATCTATCATTAAATAGAACCCACACCGTCAATCAGGAAATACACCAAAAAAGTAAAAGAAAAAAAAAATCCATAACCACATCCCCGAACTAAAGGTTGAGTAAAAACATTAACAAAAATAATATTTTGCGTGCAATTCTTTCTTTATCTGCTCCCCCATTTATTTGTAAATACTGTATCAGTACTGTGCTTTACACTGCACATGTGTGAAAATGACAGAATCAATGGTCTGAGATGATGATGACCATAAATATCCGTTTCATCCGAAATGATTTTCATACCAGTGTCCATTTCATTGATTATTTTCCACTCGTGTTAACATAAGCTTTAAGGACAATATGTGTGTTTTGAAGTTCGGCATCCTAAAAGGATATAAAAGAGCAGCATATAGTTGTAGAATATTTGATAAATAAATGTTACCCATGCATAGACTACAGTATGGCATCTCATTATCTTTCTGCATTCAGCAACCTCACCTCAGCCTGGGTATGGTGAACAGAGGAGACAACCCATTCAGAAAAAGTAGCAAACACAATATAAGACATGATAACCAGGGGGGGTTGGATTATCAAATCCTGGATTATCAATAGTGAAAAGTGTCCACAACCATGCATATGATGACTATTTGGCCATATTTGTAATTAGTATGTAAAAACAAAAAGAATTCCACATCACATTTAGTGTAAATAAAAGGCCTAACAGCAACCAGGATTTACTATTGCTATAAGTCTCTGAAACTTCTCACCACGTTTGGTGGCAAACTACAAGGCTCCTATAACACCACCAGCAAGAAAGGCAAAACTGTGTCTTGGTAGTTTGTGTGTTGGGATCACAAACTTAAAGGGCGTGTGTGTGTGAGCGTTTGTGTGTGTGTGTGTGTGTGTGTGTGTGTGTGTGTGTGTGTGTGTGTGTGTGTGTGTGTGTGTGTGTGTGTGTGTGTGTGTGTGTGTGTGTGTGTGTGTGTGTGTGTGTGTGTGTGTGTGTGTGTGTAAGAGAGAAAAAGTGATTGTAAGCACAAGACTGAGAGCACAGAGAGGTTTCTGAACCTGGAGTCTCTGTTACACAAAGAGACTGGGGAAGGGAGGTCGAGTCGCAGCTCTCTTCCGTGTTAATGGAAGTCCGACGTTATGGGCGACATCCCAGAATCCTTGGCGGAGTCCGTGGCGTCGGCGGATGAGGGGGAGGAGACCTTCTCATAGATAAAACTGTAGAGGCTGACATCGGGTCGGGTCGTGCGGCAGTTCTTGCAGAAGACGCTGGAGTACTGGTTCAAGAGGTTGTACAACCGCCCTGGGAGGGTGAGTGGTGGAGAGAGAGGGAGGACGGAGACAGAGTGTGAAAGATGGAGGGAGAGGATGATGCAGGGGTCAAGAGGAGGAAGAAATATGGAGGGAGATAAACAGGATTTGAGAGAAATAGACAAAAAGGACGAATGAGTGGAGAGTAAAAGAACAAGCTACTGTATGAAGGAAAAGAGAAAACACTGAAAAATAAAAAAGTGTGTTCAGACTCATTTATAATCAAGTGCACACACACACACACACACAAACACACACACACACACACACAAGCCGTAAGCTTTTTCTCTGTAGCTCCACTTTAGGAAATGGATGGCTAGAGGGGAATTTCTCTGAAAGGCTTCAATAAATGTCAGCGGAAGAAAAATGAAAAGAGGGGGAGGGGAGAGGCTGGGGTCAGTTCAGGCAGTAATCCACTTTGCAGCCGAGGCTGAATGGATGGGCTGAAGAGCCGAGATGGCCCATAAGGTGGAATAACTTAACATACAGATGGACTGCGTTCCTTTATTTATGCCTGCTGTCCCCTATAATGACGGCACCGCGGATAACTGCACGAGCCTCAGGAGCCCCACAATCTAAACCGTGGCTGATATCATCACTGCTCCTGTTCATTATGTAATATACTGTGAGAGGAAGAGACAGTTATATCTGTGTGTGTGTGTGTGTGATCGTGGCTAGTACAACAACACACACATTTGATTTTGCGAGCACATCTTACCAACGGTGACTCGTCTCTCGGTGAGGAAAGCGTACATTTCATGTACGTCTCTCATGAGCTGAGCGTCTCCGAATGTGAAGTAAGCCACATCTCTTCCGGCCTCTGCGGCAGCCATCAACTGGATCAGTGCTGGAGAAAAAAAATAAGAGAGAAGGAGAAAGCTGAAAGGAAATACAAGCAACAAGAACAACATGTCGTATTAGCGTCTTAAGTACCCTTCAGCCTGTGAGGAAAATCATAAATGCGTAATTGGCCGCTGAAAATAACCAACTGATTGGTCAATAAGCCAGATAAGGTGCGGCTTCTGGCGGAAAAGAACACGACTGACAGGGGCAATTTGTATCAGAGGAGTAAATAATCCACCACTGGTTGTATAGCCTCATCAACTGCACTCAATCCTTTAGCTCTTGCAAATTAGGTCTTAAGACTTTTAAATATTTAACGAAATGGATATTGATTTCAGATTAATGAACACACGAAACAAAACCATCATTTGCAAAAGGTCTGTAATCATTACAACAGCGTAACAGCTTAGTCTTGTGTAACTACCACATCTCAAGTCGGCTCCGGGACTTTTAATGTAAAATACAGTTATCACCTTCTAAAAATACCAGCTATGCTAATTCCAGGGTTGATGGGCGGGGGTCCCCGGAAGCTAATATCATCCTCAGGGACTTTGTCAAGTCCAGTGGATCTATTCATAGCATGTTGCAGAGGAAATTAACACCTTCAGTTCTACATGAAACTGTACATAAACATCATTGTTCAGAACATCTGCATTCATAATAAATTACAGCTAATGAAAATGTGTCAAGACTAGAAATACATATACAAACAATAATGGCAAAAAGAAATGTGGTGGTGGCATACTGGAGGGGACAGTAAGGGGCTCCTGCTTATGAAGAGTGATGTTGTGTAAGCCAGCAGAGACCTGCATCAGCCTGGATTTATGGTGTCCCTTCCCTGTAATCAATCGCCCTTTTAATGGAAAACATAAATGTGTGTCAGCTGATCAATAAAGGGAGGGAAGGAACGGTTGACTGACACACCCTGGGAGAGCTCCTAATTGACCAGAGGGGTTTGAGAGAGACCAGCATATCCGTGACTGTGCCGTACAGTCCGTTCCGCAGGAACGCTGAGTGTCCGTCAGCGGCGGCCTCAGCGGCTGGGAATTGATCATCCTGTCTGAGTCGCTGATTTTTAGATGCTGCTTCAGAATCTCAAATCTTAACAAGATGCATCTGTGTGGCAGTTTTTACAGTTTTCAGCTCTCACATGTGAAAAGCTGCAGGTTTCATCATACTTGCAGGCTTTTGGTGTAGCCAATGGTACCTTTGAGCCGCGTGTCTCCACCAAAAGCTCCACAACCCCAGTTGCCCGTGGCTACTGCAGAGAGGTGCTTGCTGTTGGCGTTACTTCGGAAGAATCCACAGTACGCCTGGAGTGAGGGAGGAGGCGTAGGTGGGGAGAAAAGACAAAAGAAGCTCTTATTTTCTAATATTTTTCTATAATTTCTTAAGATACGTTCCATTTTAAAACTGAATAAAGACTGTGTGAAATTTATGTAGCGGTTGTGTGTTTAATTTGCATGATGAAACATAGTGTTTAGGTGAAAGCCTCAGGCTGAACGATAAGCAAAACAACACTTGATACAGGGACAGAATATTTTTGCCCAATTGCTCAGCAGAAAGAAAAAAACAGCTGTAAATGACAGTATCACTTCTACAAATAGCTCTGTGAGTAGCCCTGAGCTAAATTCAATAGTGTTTCAGAACACAGAGCCTTTAATTAACATCTTTGCAGGGGATACCTGACAATGTGTCAAAGTTCACGAAAATGAGCTTTTAGCCAGCCACATAATATCTATCAGCATTTTATGCTATAAACTATATCCCTCTCTCTCACCTTGTTGAGCTCTCTGGTCATCTTCTCGGGGAGAAACTGCTCTAAGAAGTGTCTGTATTTAAGAGCATCAATGGCCACGATCTCTGTGCATCGTCTCTGCCAGTCATCCCTGGTAATAAGAGAGACAATCAGAATAGAGTGACTAACAAATATCCTCCCAACTTTTTCTGACTAAATCAACAGATGTTTTTAAAGTATCAAAACAGTGAAAAATGAACAATGTGAAAAAGATACCTGGGAGTTTCATCCTTGTAGCTCTCCTTCCATTTGTAACTCTCGGCGTAACCAGAATATTTACTGTACTGTTCAGTGCCTGGAGAACAGGAAAGAAAAGTCAAGGAAAAATAACAATACAATACATGACATTACTCAATATTCAGCAGTCAGAGCACATAGTGAGCCTAAATCTGTTTCAGCGCCTTGTTTTCTAAATCAAATTTAGTGCTTTCTATGCTCCCCATGTGAGTACACAGTATCAGCTTGTATTGGATTGTCATAAATAAAGGCCATTGATTTAATAACTAATCCGCTTTGGGGTTTGAAATGAAAAGCTTTCAGCCATAATAAGAAGAAATGGTTAGAACAGAAGAAGCTAACCTTGGCCACATTTGCAAAAATGTTTTCATCTCTCATTAAGTGATGGGGGTTACACACCTCTGTTACCAAGACACTGGCTCCAAAGGTTTCATCATTCTTTTCTACATTACAAAAACAGCTGCACTCAATTAAACAAAAAATGATACTTTTAAAGGCGCCATACATTATGCATTAGGTAAGAGGTGGATGCACAATACTTCAATGAAAAGCAGGAGTTAAACATGGGATTAACATAACCTTTGAGGTTCTGGTGTGTTTACTGGCAGAGTTACGCGTGCAACTGGCCAAGTGGGGAAGATTTTGTAGTTAAGTTCACGATAACCAGAAAAGCTCAGCGGTATTTCAGAAGCAACGCTCAATGTCATCCTGCAGAGGAGACACTGAGAGGCAGCAATGAAACGCTGCTTTTACTTTCTCATAACTGATTTGATTTCAAGCGCACTGCCATTACTCTAACTGTAAGAAAAAACTTGAATCCTAAGCAGACAACAATATTTTAAAAGCCTTTCTATGTCAAACAATGACGATGAGCTAACGGGCAGGCAGGCAGGCTAAGGCAGCGGGACAAAAACTTAAGATGGCAGAAAGAACTGGGCAAAGAATTATGTTTCCGTGTAAGCACTTGGCAAAGCAAACAAAAAGACCATTTACTGTGAAAAACATTTTGCATCACTGCAGGTCCAGCCAGTCAAATGAAGTTCTCTCTATGACACTAGCGACTCCTAATGTCAAACAACAGGAAACCCCTATCACTTTTTCCCATCAACATTTCTCTCTACCTCCTCCTTCACCTTGATGCCATTTACTCTGGCGACCGCACATGACAGCTTCCTGGCATACGGGTCTCCATCACTAGATTACATCGTGAACATCTACCTTCCGATTTGAAAACGCCTATGGACAAAACTGGAAGTCCTCGTGGGAAGACACCTCTAAAGAGAAGGAAATATGATTAACAAGACAGAAGAGAAAAGCAAAGGCAGGGAGGGAGACAGATAAAAAAGACTATTGAAACAGAGGCTAGACTTAAAGAGGAAACACTGCATACGTACGATGAATATTGTGATGGTTTTAATGAATCTATAGCGTAACTGGCCCATTCCATTAGTCGAGCAATGACCTTAGTTGGGCTATAAATTCCTTTCTGTCCAAAATGTAATAAAGTTAAGTGGATAGGAGGAGGAGGGGGAAGAGGGAGGGAGGCAGAATTATGGGAGGCAGGGAGGGGGACGGTGACTAACAACTGAAGGTGACTTGCAAGAGATGGGATTTTCAGAGAAGACACCATGGCGCCATAGAAACGAGACCACGCCTCGCTTTTGAAGAGTAAAGTACCAAACAAGACAGAAGATAATTTCTACATTGATTGTGTTTGCACGGCGGTTTTACCAATGAGGGTCTGGGTCTCTAAGAGCATGTTTGCATTTCCTTTCACTACCAGCCTATAAAAGCAACAAGCTTTAGATCAGGATTGTGCCAAGACTAACCATCAGAGCAACTCCTCATCTCTTCAACTTCAAAGGAGACTCCATAGACAGAATCTATCAAACGCAGACATTTGGGAATGCTTTTTACATTTGAGTTTCTGCTTAATTAATTATTTCTCCTCATATCAAAATGATGGATTTATCACACAGAGTAATGTTGTTCCATCAAAGATCTAACGGTGTTTTTTTAATGACGCATTTACATTCAAACACCAAAACAGGACAAGTGGGTGTTAAATATTTGTTTTGCTCAGCTAACTAGATAATGTCAGTCAGTTGAGTCATTCATTAAATAAGGCAAAACGTGGGAGGAGGGGAGGGGTCAGCGCATTACACTACAAACCTAAATAATGACGGTAAACTTGAATGAATATTACACACACATGTCCCCAATGATCTTCATCAATGTATGTTTTATTTCTTTCTGACCAGCAGTGAATGAGGTACAGTTGAGAGGTAGGGAAACAGTGGGTTGGTCGGGGGGGGGGAGGGGTTGCTGGGGGGAGTGAGAGGGCAGGACACTTAGACAGGTTGACCGAAGCAGAGTGAGTTGGAGGTTGAAAAATAGAGCAATTCTGCTGGGGAGAAATGAAGGATAACTGGGCAGTCCTGAGTGAATCAATGCAATGGATTTACCTTTGAACCAAATGGAACGACAGGGGGAGGGAAAAAATGAATGGAGTCCAATAAACACACAGGGCTCAATGAACAACAGGAAATAACTCAAGAGACAAAAAAAAGAGACCAGTTTTCTCCCCGTTACATACGTGTGTGGTTTCTATAGGTGAAAAAAGAAAGTACAAAATACCAAGCAATATCAAGGAATCAAGGTCCAGTACACATGACATGAAGCAGCACTACATTCAAGTGTTCTCATAACATTGACAAAGAAATATACTATACCACGGTGGCAAATGCACACCGTTCGCTCTACAGTGGCTAAATAAGCTCCAAGTCACAGAAACTGGGTGAAAAACTATAAATAACCTGTCCTAATATCTAAGTCCTATTGAGGACTATTCAGTGTATGTCAATGCATGTGTACAGTAGGAAACACAACCATGCCTTTGAGAGTACTATTACTTTTTTTGTGGGAAGTGAGTTATGTGAAATTTAGAGGCCAAGAACAGAAACAAACTAACAAACAATCACCCATGTCTGCCTGATCATGTCCTCCAGACCCTCCAGGAGGTGTAAGTATATATCAACCGGCCTCATGGTTCAGCTCCCTGTTCATCCTGAGATGTTCACGCCCCCTTGACCAACCCAAGGGGCACAGGTTTCTATACTCCCTGGGATAGAAACCGAGAAGAAAAGGAGCTGCTACCTCTCGACCCACCTGTCCCATACGCAGTGTGCTGAAGGTCACAGTCCGCCAAAGCTAAAAGAAATATATAATTTGCAAAAAGCAGGAGAAGCAATCCTTTAGGTCACTAAACTGGACACTCTTCATTTGGCAGCGGCTCAGTGATTCTGTCCATGAATTTGCACAAAGAACAGAGCTCGTTCACTGAGAGTGCAGCTTCACCTACCGCCAAGAAAATGGCCACAACTCTCACTTCAGCCAAACCACTTAATGATGATTATCCACACGCCATAGTGCCACAAAAATTCAGACTGGATCAAAAAACAGGTACAGTAACATAGCTTTTTCTGAGGAAGCTCAACATGGTGCTACAACCTTAACTGAAGAATATCTCCTGGTCCGGTTAAACTAAAATGTTTTGTAAAGGGGACCAACTTATAGACCAAAGTATTTGGACGGGTACGTGTATTTATGCTCTTCAGGCTCTGTGCTACATCCACTAAATTAAAAGGCAGGTCTCTTACTTGGATTGGCCTACATAAATATAGAAAGAAGTGTGTGGGAGACATTTACCCTTTTAACACACCGTGGCCAGATTGCCGGGAAGTGATTCGCAGTAACCGCACTGACGCCGGCGCAAATCACGCGAGATTTGGACGGACCAGGAAGAGGAGCTTCGAGAAGCTTCCGCTACAAACAAGCTTAAAATATAGACTTATTTAATTTTTTTCGGGACAATTACGCAATTTGGGGCTTCAGCACAAGACGGACATTACATACGAGCATCATGGAGGTATTTGGATGTTTTTTTGTGTGTGTTTTTTTACGAAGAGCTCTGGTGTCCCTTTGCAACCGTTGCATTGAAATGCACTGCTACGCCAAGACCCCCTGTAACTCAGAGAAGGGACGGTGGACTCTGAAAATTCTTCCAGCCCTTAGTCAACATGAGGGTGAGTAGATAATGAGCGAAATATCATTCTAGGGTGAACTATCCCTTTAAAGTGAATGTGCTGAAGCACAGCCTGAACAAGAAAAACACGTAACTGTCAATATCTGTTATTGTTGGTCACTATATAAAGGGTTAGGGTTAATAATTCTTGACTTACCTTGATACGTATGTTCATATTGCCGTTTGTTTGTGTATTTTACAAAGCTACACACACTTAAGCTATCTGTTGTTTCTCACATTTCTGTTTTATCCTTCTTTCAATCTCAGGGTGACAACAGTGAGGGATGAAGGAGCAAATCTAGCCAGGTGCATTTGAGATGTGGGGCATGTGGATAAGACTCAGTGAACGTCTGTTTATGGTACAGTTATTAACACCACACAAAGAAGATCCAGACAGTGGGTACCTGTGATAATGAGGCATTCATTGTACTCCAGCGCTTCGGTGAAGAGACGAGAGACAATGAGTTCAGCGTTGATGATGAACCTGATTTCTTCCTGGACCAGCCCGTGTCCTGTCACTCCTCCACCGACAAACCTATTCGCAAAGTCCACCTAGTGAGATAAAAGACAAGAAATGAAGGAGTTATATATATATATCACCCTGTGACATCAGTGGTGTGTGGTAACTCATTTTCTGTGTTTTCTCTTACACACACACTCAACTATAATTCATTCTGCACCTAACTATGGACATGTTTTAAGTTTACCACTCACGTCATAAAGTAACAGTGGGTTTCATCTACTATCATGAGGTTATCAACAGATAAGACTTTAGGATAGGGATTCCACTGTACTCTCCTGAATTACAATGCAGGTTTGTCTTCCTGGTCTCCTGCTATTGGCTCTTACCACAACACCACACTGACATCTGTCTATTATTATACTATCTGGCTCCAAATGGTCTATTACACTCACAACATTGCAGTGCAACTACCATCATATAATCACAACTAATTCAAATTCAATATACTATAGTATCAAACACATGACTTACAAACTCCATTTAACCTGCTGCTTACACAATACTTTACTCAGGTACCGTCAACATCAATGATTTTATCAACATGCTCCGAGTTCTAAATCTAAATTTCTAAATTAGTTTATTTGTCACATATAATAATACAAGATCATTGCAGTGAAATGACATGTGCATAGACTCCAATGACTGTGCAGATTAAAAACACGACAGGACAACAACATTAACCTGACTGGCTGGTCTGAGGCCAGTGGGTGGCATGCTTTCTTTGGCAAAGGCCTGACTGTTCACAATTTGGCAGTGGCATGATGGTAGCTTCATCTGATAGGTTAATTATTGTATTTTTTTCCATCAATGGATACCAACTTCTACATGGCCTCTCAGAGAGAGTCCAAGTGTGTGTTTTTTTTTTTTAATTATTATTAAAATGACAACAAGAGTCTGAAAAACAGGGTAAGCCTGTCCGTTCAGTGCACTTGAGAAGAACTGTGATGTTTAGCTACTGTCACTCCAATTAGTTGAATAAATGACTCCATTAGTGTCTCTCTTATTATCTGTCACCCACTGTGGTCATTTAATACAGACAAATGTCTAAGGATCATAACACTGCTTCCTGCCTGGGAATAATCAGATCAGGAAATTGTAGAAAAACAACGCACAAGAAATCAAAAGAGATGGTTAAATGTGAATACAATCTACAATTATTGGTGAGCAGAGCATCAATGCAAAATCCACTTCAATATAACCTAATATATTTTCATATATAGGAGAGAAGTAAGTCTGCTGGCATTCCCTGTGAGAGCTCAATGTTCAGAGTTTAATCCACAGGGATAGAAGAAACATCACAAGTGTCTTTTTAAACAAAGAGTTGGCTCTCTAATTATCCTGAGTATTTGTCATTATTTAATCTGACACTGGGGAGGAAGCAATGATAACAAAATAATAAACCTGTGGGGGGAACTTCATCTCCTAATGAAAGCCAAACTATGAGACATCTTTTACAGCTCTAAAATTTGGGACTTGAAAATAACTATACTGTATATCCATATGAACCCAAATCAAACACAGAGCTGTAGTTTTCTCAGAATCACTAATAGCCTATAGACATGGTAGCCAGTATATTCATATTATATACTGTATATTGCCACAGAAATTGAAATGGTGAGGACATTTCCAATTTTTTTGCCATGTTCCATCACAAAAGTCCACCACTTTGGTTTTGATTGAAACATCTGCACAACTTTTGGATAGAAGGGAGGAAGTTCGGTGAAGTTTTCCAAAGTTTTCACTTATCTTGTGAAATATCTCAACACGCCCTAAATGGACTTGGACTAAAATATTCTATGGATATTCTGTGACTTTCATTCACCATGCGAACTGCATATGTATGTGACAACATTTTTTTTGTTGTATTATTGATTCATAGACTCTATCTCTAACACCAGCATCTAAGTTAAATGTTACTTTTTCTTTATTCCCATCAGCTCAATCCAGCCTCACAGAGCTGCTACAGTAGCATGGCTGCAGACTAGACTCTTATGTTTTCAAGTTCAGTGAATGCAACATTTATGAAATGGCCTGAGATACAAACCCAGACCGACTGATGAAATATAACAGCTTGTGGTTATTTCTAGGAGTGTTGTTTCGGTGAAGGAAATGTTTTAATGTGATACTGAAGCTTCATGCCATGTTGAGCCCACTCCTTGTTTTTGTGGCGTGGATCAGAGGAGAAGCCCATTCAATCACAATTCTGCTATTTAAACAGCCTGTCAGGGCCGAGGGCTGTGCTCACTGGCCCACAGCTACGTCAATCTGTGTGACAGTGAGTGTGTTTGTATGTGCATGTGTATGTTTTCTAACCAGTCCCTCAACACCACACCTCCCTCACCGGTTCACCCTTAACCCCACCCCCACCCTTAAATCTCACCTCCTGACAGAATGACAGCCCACTCGCCCCTATTGAAACTCAACACACAGCCAGTGCCCATGCCTGGTGGGGTAGCCATCAATCCCCCTGCAGGACTCCTGGCCCAGTGGGTCGCCGCAGAGAGATGGCTCACCCTTTTCATGTTTTCCTCACCCCCCCCACCCTAGGGTCCTCTCCTCGCCCCCTTTGCCCCTCTTAGCTACTCATGTGTATACATCAGCTGTCAACGGGGGAGGACAAAAAAAATGCACCAACCACCCTGAAACACTGATAGGCGTGAGGAGATGGGGTGAATCAATGCAGACAGATAGACAACCAATAACATTCACATTTGCAAAAAAAAAAAAAAAAAAAAAAAATTATGCAACCAATTTAACCAACCAAGCTCAAAGTACTAGACCAGGGGTTCCCAAACTTTGCAAACCCACCGAGTTTTGAAACAGTTATCAGTTAATGGCCGTGATGTCATGAATGATAATTTGTCTGGCAGGCGGCAATTTGAAAGATGAGCATGGCAAATAAGGTTTCAATATGTTATATTATCATAAATTAGATTACATAATAATGCCCCAAAACAATAATTTTATTTTATTTTGTTATTTGCATTTGCTCTCATCTTCCCTCCAATTGAGTTCAAAACTGACACTTTGAGGAAAGGATCATCACAATGAAGATGTTGTACAACTCTTCTAAAAAGAAAAAGAGGCTTTATTGTGCAGGTAAAATAATTACTGCATCTAACTGAAGATGTTTTTTTGGTCAGATTGGCATTAGATGCAAGAGTAAGTATCATTCTTACCTGCAGCATCCCGTATCCATCATCCTCAATCGTCCCCTCACAAGTGATATGTAGGCGCGTAAGCTGAGTCTGACAGCTTGACAA
The DNA here is from genome assembly GCF_905171665.1 of Trachurus trachurus. Classification (NCBI taxonomy): domain Eukaryota; kingdom Metazoa; phylum Chordata; class Actinopteri; order Carangiformes; family Carangidae; genus Trachurus; species Trachurus trachurus. The sequence continues at coordinate 15,927,325 of NC_139906.1, forward strand.
AAAAAGACAGAAAAACTTTCAGTTATTCATTCCAGCAAAGCAGCTCTAGAGACAGGTATACTGCTGGAGAAAAATCCTTGAAGTTTTTATAAAACAGGGTTTTCAGGAAGGAAACAAAACTGCTCAAACTCTGCTGTGAGGTTTTTACAACAAGTGTCCTGAAATGAATTAATATTTTTTGAACCAGCACATGAACATAAAGAGGTCATGAAGCTGCTTCTGGTGGATTTACTGAGGCTTTGTGACGCACCTCCGAACAGTTTATCATCCCAAAATGTTGAACTGTGAGTATTTCAGGCTACTCTCTGCTGTGAAGTCATCCCAATGTCCATTCAGTGATAACTTTTGACTACTGTTGTGATGGAATATAAACTGCCACTTCAGCCGCGGGTCTTTCCACAACAATTCATTGGTATTTGTCACCATTCAGTCACACCATCCTCCCCGCTAAAAAGCCGCCTCTCGGTACAATGTGGCCATCATTTTATCCTTCTAGCAACGTACCACAGCAGCAGCAAAGAAGGAAAAGATGTTGATAATGTCAATGTTTGGTCCAATGGGACGACAGAAGATTGAGACAGAATTGTTCAATGTTGTTCAAGTTGCACTTTAGACAATAAGTGATTTTTTATACAAATTAACTAAATGCGGATTGTTACCACATATGAGAAGAATAGAAGATGGACTGAAACAAAATGGAGAAAAATCCCAGTTTATATCATTTTAATTCAGGCCATTGAATCATTTAATTTATAATGTAGCACAATGGAGAATATTACCTTTCCCAGTTTGGAGGATGATTCAATGTTTGTCTGGTGAATGTAACAAGGCCCTTGGGCTCTTGGGGAAAAAAAAGATAGATAAAGACAGAGTTAAAAGAATTATTATCAACATGAGAACAATGAAGAGAAACAACTGCTGTAACATAATGTGGGCCATTTTTTAAGCTTACTCGTCTGTGTAACTCTCCTGAAATAACACAGCAGCGTTTTCAATTTCTCAATTTTTCTTGGTGAAGATCCTTCAAATAACCTGAAACACAAAGCAAATGGAATATGAGTTCACAAATAAGGGACTGACTTAAAACTGTGCATGTGATTGTCTTCAAAGTCTCCGACAAGAGAAAATGCAAAAATAATTTGACAGGAAAAGGCTTTTTTTTTTGGTATTAAATAAAATTGTGAGTTACATTTTATCAGATGAGAGGTATTAATGTTTCACCCAGAGTAATTATCTATGGCTCACTAGGCGACCATGCTATAGCCTGTCATGAGTGTGGTTGAGCTTTCAAACTGGGACGATGTCTCTCCCATCTACCTCAATCCTTCATACAATGGCAGCGCCTGGGGCCCTGTTTCAGTTCTTCAGAGTTACCATAAAAACTAGGGTGGAGGGAGGGAGGAGAGATAGAGAGAGAAAGACAGAGAGAGAGAGAGAAAGAGAGACCCTTAGGAGGACAACTTAAATTGCCCCATACTGGTGCTCTCCCTCCATTAAAAGCAACCTAAGCTGATGACTCATCACAGTTCAGCATTAATCTGGAGAGTGAGGCTGAGATTTCTGGTTGAGCCACAAATCATACCTGCTGGAGACAGAGGAGCAACTAATTAAGAAGGATTTAGTTACAAAATATATAGCAGTGATTTTCTAGGATAGTCACATTAATTATTGGTTCTTGTCCACTGTAACCTTGCCTGCTGTATAAAGTGCACCAGGAGACAAGGTTTCTGACAGTTTCACCATTACCAATTAGGCTATTTTAGTCTAAATGAGATAGGCCATCGTCCAGTCATTCAGTGCGCAAACAAAACCAAAAAAAGAGGATTTCTTTCTTAGTAATGAGGTTTCAATGCTGACTAAACTGTTGAACGGGTTTCCTCTGTCATTTTCTTCTCAAACAGAGAAGAACACAAGCTAAAGAGACAAGTCTCCTGCCTTCTCTCCTCCCCCTCGAATCTATCCATCACTTAACAGAGGACAAACCTTGACAGTTCTGCCAAAACAGCAATCAGCAGATTGCTTGCTGCTCTGCTCGTCCAAGACAGAGCGCTACTGTAGCCGATAAGCAAAGTGACGGACACTCCCGCAATTAAGAGGGGGAAAGGAGGGGCAGTAACGATCCAGGGCCCATTTTAGACTGCACTGGTTGTCTTGTCTCGTCTCATCTTCTCAGAAACACCAAGAGTTTTTTTTCCCCCTCTTGCTTGCCCCTTCCTGTATTTTGCTGCAGGCAGACATGCTGATAGTTAAGGCAGCCCGAACGCCTGCGACCAAGTGCTGGCATGGTTCTGAAACAGCCAGCCCCGCAAACTGGGATCAATGCTTACGCTATTACAGAGGCCTCTTCACTTAGCCCGCCGCTGGCCTTTGATGTGGCGGCAGATATCATGCACACAGATGACTGATTGTGAAAGTTGGATGGAAGGATTATGGTTCAGATAAAAAAGAGGGAGTTCTAGGAGGGAATATGGAGCAAATCACAGATAATCAATATGACTGTCCCTGGGATTCATAAAATAATACCGCTCAACCCCCAAGGAAGAGCAGATGGCTAATTAGACTCTGAATAGCAGTTAGAGCCCATGCAGATTGCAGAGAATACTGTAGCAAAATTATATACCACTAAACTTAGCCTTCATGTTCTGCAATGAGTTCTATCATAATAAGGTATTACCAAACCAACATCTAGTCTCCGAGCAGCGGGCAACACAACAACAATGTAGATTGATTTGGAGAATGGAACAATCTAGAAAAACGTGACGGTAGAAAACTTTAGTGCCAACTTCTGCTGCTGTGTGAACATGTCACACCAGCAGAGCGGAGGTTGTGTACTTCAGAGCCATCACTCTCATTGAGGGCGTGGGCCAGACTGTACGAGACACCAGGGAGGGATAAGACAGGTGTGCACTTAAAAAACACTCTTTCAAAGACTATTTGTTTCAATTAGCCCTTTATGCTTTTTTCTTAACAGGCCACTGGTTCTGTGTGTGGGTAGAAGCAGAAAATGTGGTGTGTGTGTGTGGTAAGAAGTGGAAATAACAGGATGGTCTGTTTGAGTATTTGCGATAAGATTTTGGACACCAAGTTGGGACAGGGCCAAGTAAAAAAATAAATAAAAAAAAGGTCAACCTGACCCATTGGAGCAACAGGACCAGTTTGGTTTTGCCAAAACAATCACAATATTTGGAAAACATGCTTAACTAACAGTCGAGAGACGACCTGTACCCTGTTTTGACTAGGCTCTAGAAGCCTGGACATTCGAGTCGGGGGTTTGGGATTTTGGGGTCTTTCTAGGTTTGTTGGGTCTCTGACATATTCAGCAGTGTTGCTCAATAAAACCCTGACGGCTGCTGAATGTTGCCTTGTTCCTGTCGTCTCCGAGTCTGAGTTTGGTCTACTTGAAATCTTCAACAAGAACACCAATTTACCACTCCCACTCGGAGTGTCCCACCCACACACAGAGACATATTAGAAACATGGAGCGCAAAGAGATTCTCTGCCCACAGAGCAGTCCTCAGTCCAATAAGGTGACAGGAGCAGTTACAGCACACACTGTAACAGCACAATGTAAAATATGGTCTTTGACAAAAGACAAATGAGACACCACAAGCTATGACAACCAGATCCAAACTCATTGCATGCACATTAAAAGAAAAATAAACATAAATCACACTGGACTTACTGGACACCGACTAAAGAAGTAAAAGCTGGAGTAAAAACACACAATTCATCTATTTGGGGTTTTCAAGGCAGTAGTGCCCCCTTATGGAAATCAGTTTATTTTTCTTTGAGTGCTAGGGCCACTACAAACAGAGCCACTCCAGCAGATTGCAATAGATGACTGTGCTTAATCGTGAAAATAATACACATCTTTGTATGTGTACAGCGCCTAATCACTAAGAACACGACTGAAAACATTGTGAGAAAACCTGACTCTGTTTTTTACTCCAATAAAAACTGGTCAACAGGTTCTACAATCATTGAGTTATAGTAAAAGGTGTAATGACGCCAATGAGCGCAATCATGCTCCTGTCCGACAGCATAGTAAGCTTCTTGTTGAGGAGGACTGACCAATGAGGGGAACTCGGGATCAATATCTGCGTCTGCTCAGGAATAGATCTCGGCAAAGGACTCAAGGGGCAAATCTCATTTTGTAAATAAAATACTAACAACCCCTGCTCACTCAATTACGCCAGTGGGCTACTGATCACTGTTTCGTGACTCTGTGTGTGCGTTTCACCTGTAGAAGTTGATCTCTGGGTAGTTGCAGTACTCCGACTTGCGGGAATTGCGTCGGGGGAATGTGCAGAAGAAGGCGTTGGCCAGAAGACAGGCTATTTGCTCCTGAGACAGAGTCAGGGAGTGGTTCGTCCTGCACTTCAACAGGGGAATTGGCTAAGAAAGAAGAGAGGGAGAGATAGAGAACAGAAAAAGAAGAGACAGATCACAATCACAGGCACTGATGTGGAGTCAAAGCACAGAGACGAAATCTGATGGACGGGGAAATGTAGAGACACGAGGACAGACGCTGGAGGGACATACAAGGTTACGTGGGTGCGACAGTGTAGGTCTGTGGGCTAATGGGAGCAGGTAATTAGTTTAGCAATCTAGCACGCAGTAGAGACAAGGAGAGTTCCATTAGGTAAATGGGTGGTAGTAATTAAGGTCCTGGTTTTCTTGCTCTCCCCGAGGTTCGTTCAGTCAGACACATGAGGCCCATCTATCTTCACTGACTGGGGCTAAAGAGCCTCCCAAGGCTGCCCAGTTAGCAGATCAATAGCGGCTCTAATAACACACACATAAACATTAGCCTTGATGCTTAATACTGCAAAACGGAGCGGAGAGTCGGAAAGCTTCATTATCCAACGACTACAAATGATTCTGAGGTGAAATCTGTGCCAGAAAAATTCCCTCCTTCAGTTTTAAACAGAGGAGTCTTTATGCTCTGCCTGTGGTTTCGGTCTCTCCAATAACAACTACAGGGATTTTCCTATCCTGCCCAGAGAGGGAGCTCAATTAACTTTATTAAATCAAACAGCGGACCCTGAAATAGATAAGTGAATTACAAAAATACCAATTCTTGCATTGCTATAATTGATGACCGAGAGGGGAAATGAAGACAAATGGGGATGACATTTAAGAGATCTGACGTGGATCAGCTCCATTTAATGTGAATAAAAAGGGAGGGCCTCTGAGGTTTGATGAGGGTAGTATCAAAAAACACTTTTCCCAAAATATACTGCTCAGAGGAGGAACGGCTGGTGGTGTGCGAGTCCGAAGGAATAGACAGAATTTAAAAATCCAGAAACCAGTTCCAGCTTAGTGGAGCACTGAATGCAAAAAAGTAAGATGGATTTTCTTAAGTGCACAAGCAGAACACATCGTCTGGATGACAGGACGCCAGACAGACCTCTCCTCCTTCCGTCCTCTTTTCTAATGAAGCGGTTCTTGCTGTGAACCCAAAAGGAGCATTCATTATCAACCAGTTGTAAGTCATGAGCTCATCCTGTATGACATGCACCGTCTGACCGTTTGCCTCACAACCTTGTACCTTAATACAGGTGAAGTGAGAGAACTCGCAGGAGATTGTGCACTTACCATTGTGCAGAGGCTAGGAGCGCTGACTGCCAGGTCGACCATGGCAGGTAAAATGACCTCAAACAGGTGTTGCGCCTCACAATGCTCAAGACACTGGGAGAGGAGGGGGGAAAAATATTGTTAGATGGGATATCTCTGTGGAGCTGACTGCCTAGTTAGGCAGGCAGTAACTCAGAGCCAGCAGTCACGCTGACTGATGGGGTCTGAAGTGACATACCGGTCTGTAATTCATTCCATTCATTTTTCTATGCAAAAAGTAAAATAAAAAGCTCAATACCACAGAAATATTAAAGTCACAAACACATGAAAAATTATTTTTATAAATGTTATCTTATTAATCAGTAGTTTATATCATAAAATCCATTCAGCAGCTCTCAAGAAAATGAAGGTTTTGTTTGTTTTTACCTTCAATTGGCATTTCTCTTTTTTCTGTTAAATATGGGGGTTTATTTTGTACAGGTAAAAACAAGACCAAATTTACTCCTTTATTTATTGTTGCTTTTTTTTTTAACAATCCTGTTTCAAGTAGAGAAGCTTAAAACACAGTTACAACTTAACCTTAAATTGCGTTATAACTTCTTTCAAGGGTTACTATTATTGCCCTGTTAATACAACAAAAATAGGACGTACATGAGAAGCAATAACAATATAATAACAACAGTTTCACAGTGAGTCTGAGGTCATAACCCTGTACCACTAACCAATATCTAAGCACCGTTCTCTCATATCCAACAAGAAAAGTCAGTGTCAGTGAAGGCAGCAGAGGTTTATTGTTGTTAGAGGGAGAACTCCCACTCCTCAGATATCAATAACCCCAACAGTGAAAGAGGAAACAGAAATGCTGCAGAGCTGCTCACTACACAGAACCTGTTTCAGAGGAAACTATCAATCCAGGAGCGAGTCCGCCACGACTGAGGCATCCATACTTCAGCCTATAGCTTACCTCAGCATCCATCTGCAATTCCCTCTAAAATAAACACCCAGTTATTCCATCATAGACTGAGATTTACAACGCAATCACTTATGAGTGTATTGGCTTCGAATGTCACTGTCATCAATCACTCGCCTTATTCTATAAAGGTAAGCAGGGGGAGCCCGCGCTGATTAAATGGACCTTCTGGAGCAAATGCAAACGAGCAATTGTGGAGAGAGTGACAGCGGGGTTCGCTTGATTTTCAACAGGAAGTCTTTGGTGGGTGATTTGAGCCAGGGGGCATTTATATGGCCACAGAGCAGGTCTGACTAAACGCTGTCAGAAGTAATGAGCTGGCAGACATCATAAAGCGCTCCTGTGGGACTAATAGATGGTAGCTGGTGATGCAGCAGGATGAGGGTAGAAAGATGATCCGCCCGCCTCTCCACAGCCATGGCAGCCGGCCACGTCGCTAACACGCGGCTCGGGCTGCACACACACACACACAAACTCTTACCTTTCATATCAATACCTAAGACGGACAGCTCCAGCAGATTTACTGCTGCATAGGCTAATGATCGATTACACTCTGAACGCCCATTCATTCTGGTCTTTACAAGTTATTTTCATTTCCTAGCAGCTCAACCTAAGCACGTCTTGATTGAATTTTTTATTTATTTATTTATTTAGAGATCTTCTGGGCAAATTGTCACTGTATTACTTTTTAAAATCGCCATGCAGGAGAGAGCTATGAGCAAAGAAGTGACTAATGTGAAAGGGACAGAGGATGTTGTTATCTTGCTGCTGAATGTTCATGTAGCACTTGAACATCAGCTGTGCTTACTCCTGGACTGTTTTGCTGCTCTGCATTCATCGAAAAATGACACAGTGACAGTTTCATTTGGCAGGGGAGAAACACTAAGACAATTTGCAGACAAGCCGTAATTTGGATAACTCTTTTTTTTCCCCTCCCTATGGCTATTACACGTTGAGCGGAGTGTCAATCACTGACTCAGGGGCAATGTACCTCTTGACAATTACCCCAGTGCTGTACAAATGTTGCTCCAGATTTAATTAGGTGTTCTTGGCTGAGGAGTGGTGGCGACACTTAGGATTCAAACTCAGAACAAAACTACACCGGTGAATGGCTGAAAAATTCACTGCATGTGATTTTTTTTTTTTTTTTTACTGCAATAGACTGTGTGTCAAAGATAAATTACACTGAATGATGCATGTCTGCTGTGGAATGGCAGCTGTTAATCATTGCTGCTGGTTACGACTGTTTGCAAATTGTCGGCCATACTGCATCCATCAACAGGCAAACATTAAAATGACAGAAAGTAGTGGCAGCCAGTAGATATTCTACATCTGACCAATGTGTCTATTCCCGTGTGCCAATGGCTGTACATATTATAAATGAGCAACTTTTTGGTGTTCAGACCTTGACTTGCCCTTATTCTGTGAGCCCCAGCCTCCTTTGCTAAATGCATCAGCAGCAGAGACATGAAAAAATAGGACGAGGTGCAGCTCAGGGCAGTAAATGGACAGTTGGAGCTGCTGACGCAATAGACTCCTGGAAGGGCAACTTCTTTTTTGTTGGCCTCCCTTAGCATCCTTACAGATTTAATGGGTCTTTTTTAATTAAACTGGATAAAGGTATAAAAAATGCTCAGACAGATATTGATCTGCCAAGTTCTCTCCATTAGGCTACTCTGAGACATTATTTCGGAGAAGAGGGAAAAAGGGATGGACTGAATTTAGCTGAGTAATCATAGATGAGAATGGATGGACATTCAGGTTTGAATATCAATCTGACCGGGCTGTAATAGATATGAAATTCTTCTACTTAATTGCAAGAAGTCCATTAGGATAATGGTCTTATTTCTAAAGACTCTAACCAAGACATGAACTTACTGAGACAAAATTTGACGATAAACCACATATTTTATGAAATGTATATAACCTAATTACACTTCAAGCTGAATTTGATTTTCTATCCATTCAAAAACTTCAAATAGAGACTAATTTCCAAGAACAAACAATGTCTACTCAGACTTTATCTAATTTAAGGAGGCAATTTTCAGAGGAAGAAGTGATTACTTAGACATTTTAAATGTATAAAACTGGTTTAATTTAGCAAATATTAAATATATAACACATCATGGTCCGTGACTGTCTGAAGAGAAGATAAGGAGTGTTAAAAGAAGAAGGAAGGAGACAGAAAGAAAGAGAGACAATCCCCAGGTTCACCTGCAACAGCTGCTGCCGTCACGCTCTACGCTCATCTGTCCTAACTGTATGATGCATATTTACTCCTGTGAGACTCCCAGGTAATGGGAGGGGACGACGCACACTGATGGGCTGGCAGCCAAACAGAAGAGAGCAGACTCCCCTCTCTATAGCAACTCTGGCTTCATACTTCATTGAGATACATTTTAAAGACATAGTTAATTATGTTGAGTTAAAGAAAATAGTGCCAGCCTCTACAAGGGAAAGCCGACATTCAGAACGGCACACACACAACCGGGTGTAGTTTACTGATGTGTATTTTCATGCCAAAACTATTCAATAAAGAAGTAAGAATGAAACACTTAATTACTGTGTTTCCTAAATGATATTCCCCACCCAAATAAGTTGATCCAAAATGAATATGCTGGATGTTCAGTACAGAAACATACCAAAGTGCGCTCTGTATGCTTTAGGGAAGTCATTATGATTGACCTGCTTTATCTTGTGTATATGTCCTTGTCAAAGATTCTGATACCTTACCTCTGTGCAAAGAAGGTTCAGGGCAGTGAAGTCCCATTTCTTTGCATGTGTTGTGTTGTATCTCAATATTGCATCCTGGAGAGGAGAATAAGGAGTTATTCACAGAAAACTAATTTTAAATAGATGTCAAACTATATGGCTGCAGATAAATGGCATGTTTATCCACAAAAATAGAAAAGAGCAAAAGTCTCCCAACAAAACCATCTATAATTGATGCAAACTCTGCCACCATGTGGCGGTTTGTGGAATTGCTCTTTTGAAACTGGAATGAGTTTAATTGGAATAATGTATGAGCAGAAATTTTCCAGTATCAAAGACACACTGGCCAAATGAGCCAGATACTGGTTGAAAAACACATTTCATTAATTAAAAATGCAGTGGCTGACGATGAGCTCAGCCCTGTGTTGCAGTAATGTTTAAATATAACACAATTTTATTGTGACGAGAGAAGACAAATAGCTGTATTTTTTAGGTTTTGACATTTCAGTGAGGACTGTGGACTGGAAACTATGCGTCTATGCAAACTGTTTAAAACACATGTTTGGATCTATCTAAGTGAGCACATAGAGTCTGTTGAGCAAGGATGTCTCACCCTCACGTCCAGAGAACTTTTGAATCCTCCCCGCAAGGCAGTGCGGATCAAGTCCCACCTGCTTTGGACACCACCTCCATCCTACATGACACAACATTTAACATATGGCTTTAACTACTATGTTCCTGCAGTAATTAACCTTGTTATATCACATCAGCGCATTTTGATGAAAGGACGACGTGATGCAGCTAAAGAACAAAACTGTAACTAGTTCACCTCAGTCTCCATAGGAAACAGGTTCTTCTCAGAGCAGGGCATCTTCACTGACATGTCGTCCCACGCATCTTTGAACTTGGTGGGGTATGGGACAGGGACCTCTCCCTCCCTGAGGAGATCTGTCTGTAACAGGGAAAAGAAATAGAAGGGGAGACTAAATGTCTGCACTGATTACTCTTATTTTTAGAGCGGTGACAGACACAACAGATTTCCGTATGCTTGTTAAAAATAATCTGTGGTGCTATTTTTTTTAACAACCTCTGAAAATTATGACATGGTGTGTATGGTGCTGTATGAAAACAAATAATTAAGACAGAGTTGCAACATAGCCCTAATGCCTTAATACATTGATAATAACCATACGAGCTTGACTCAGAAGTGACAGGCTATTTGCTGGCTGACTAAACAAATGAAAGCTGTCCAGTTTGCAGAGTCGTGATTTTCTTAAAAATGATAATTAAACATTTAGTATAATTTTTAAATGTAGGGGGTTATGGGCACTCTAGATTAAGTGTCAGTGGCTGTTGATGATTAGAGGAAGTAGCAGCGACACACCAGCACTGACACTGTTCCCGTGGGACTGTCGGTTGGAAGACAATGTCTGATTGGAGCTCTACTGACGAGACGCCATGGGGGAATCATAGCGGATGACTTCACCCTGCCCAGCGCGACATTCCTCCTCTCATTCCCCCAGTGTCTATATTTACACAACAACTTTTTCACAACACTCCCTCAGCCACTTTTCTCTCTATACCTTTTCTATTCACTCATCAAAACTACAAGTGTAGCCCTGTCACATAATGCCCAGTCACATCTGCATTTACAACCCATTTACAACAGTGTTCTTTACAACATACCACAGACAAACACACACACACACACACACACACACATGTACACACAAAACAAAAGTGCTTGTTGACTCACCCTGACTGTCACAGTGTGGTTAGGCACTGCTTTCAGGTGGGACAGAGGGGGCGCACATTGAGGCATTCTGTTCAGCTCTTCTATGCGTGTCCCCAGCCATCGTTTGTCAGTGTTATGCAATGCAAATGAAATACTGTGTAGGAAAAAAAGATTTTAAAAAAGTCAGTATACCAGACTGTTACCGAGTTAGGTGGGGGTACAAAACAAGAATAATATTTCACTCATAGAAAAAGACAAAAAGCCAGCCATACAGAGAAATAAAGATTTTTAACAAGTACCTTTCAGAAATGGCACCTGGTTGGCTTCTAATTGACTCCTGGCTCATATTAGATGAGCCACTGCACTCTGCTACCTCAGCATCCTCAGTCCCCATGGCAACCGGTTGGCCTCTTTCTTTGGCCGAAGTTCCCGAGTCAGAGTCGTTGACAAATTGCTGAGAATCCACTACCTGAGCCTTTGCAGAGCCAGAGTCCTCAGCGCAAACACTGCCGTCATGATCCTTGTCTGCGGAGTTGTTGAAGAGCATGGTTTTACAGATGGGGCTGTCAGGACTCAGCATCTCCACATCACTGGGCGTACTTACTACATTTTTGGGACTACTACTAAGACAGAGGGTGAGTTTGGGATTTTGAGAGAGCGCATCAACACAGGTCGCTTTGACAGGGTGGGGACCAGGTGAGCCAGGCCTCTTGGATTTCTGTCCGTTAGAGCAGTTTGTCTGAGTCGTGTTACTTATGCTTCCAGCGAGCCCAGATTCATCCGGTCCACCCACAGACCCACAGTCCATCGAATTCTGAGACGCCACGTCGTCTTGCGTGCTCTCTGTCGGTACAGAGTCCTTTGTCGTGTCATGTGTATGTGGTTCACAAAAGAGTTCATCTTTTCCATCTGTTGATTTTGTTTGTGTGACATCATTCTTCACACCCTCTGGCTTGACTTCAGCAGTCACACTGCAGCAGAACAGATAAGAGAACAACGTGAGAGATAGCTTTAAGTCTTATGAGATCATTATTATCGCTTTTCCCAGAGTGAACTTTGTACCACCTCTGGTTAACAAGTCTATTATATCAATAAGGCTTTATCAGCATGCACATTCTCCTTTGGGGTGGTGCTGGGAACAGATCCCCAGTAAGGTTCAACATAAAAAATCAGCAACAAATCTGTCAATAGACCGAAACGTAAAAGAGCTTCAAGTGAGTGCGGGAGCAAGTGCTGATTTTTTATGTTTAACAAGTCTATTATAGTCACAATTATTACTGAACATACTGGCTTACCTTTTTTGAGAGTCCATCGTTTCATCCATCTTTAAACAGGTCAGACAAGATGAATCGAGGATAGCTGATAGAGAAAGAAGAATATTCATGTAAAGCTCAGACAATATCGATCATGTTATTCATGTCCATGATGTTCTACTGTAATTACACACTGTCCCTTTACTGGAGTTCACATAGAGCCGACTATGAAGTTGTTGTTTATGCCCGGTCTTATACGAGTCTACACTCTGAGTTTTGTTAAGGACGGCCAGTAAAACTTGAAGCTGTGTTTTCTGACTTTGTTTGGGCCACTTGTCCGGCTTGTCCGTGACGCCAGGCAGTGGGCAGCTCGCTGGGCCGAACCGCAGTCAAAGCCTTTCAGACCCTGTGGGTTTCAGCTTTCACTTCAGCCTCCTGGCTTGGGTTTCACATTCATTTTTGCACAAATAAACACACACGTCCAGCAGCCAGCGCTTCCAGGTTTCACAAACCCACTGTGGGCTAGCTGACAAACCAGCTTTTCGATGTGATTTCTGACAAAGTATCTCACGGTTTCACATTGTCACTCGGCTAATGGTGGGAAAATAATTTATCCGTGGGATTTGTACAGCTCACAGCCTCAATGCGAACATATCTTGCGGGTCAGAGAACAAGTCATCTTGAGCTAACTTAGCTTTGATAGGCTAATAATCAAACCGCTAGCGATTAGCTTTCATTATTGTACATGACATAAACGTAATTCAACCAGACCGAGCAAGCAGAGCTGCCTCCGTTTAAAGCAAAGAGATACAACTTACAAGCATGCCCCTCTTTGTGTAACACTTCTGAGTTAGATCGATTACATAATTATATATTTATTTTTTATATGCAACTGTTCCTTTCCAGACCACATATCACTCCAAATGTTATCGTCCCAGTTATTGGTTCACTTTCATTTCGTTGTTGCAGCTGCTTCGCCTTGACGGCAGGAGAATCCCGACCAATCACAGCGTAGTTCTGGGGAAAAGAGGCGGGATCGGGAACGGGTATCCTAGCAACAAGGTTACAAAGCAGTTCACTGTCGCAATTCTTAAAGAGGCACGTAAAGGCAGACGCTGGGAGTGAGAGTGTAACGGTGAAACAGCAAGGAAGCAACAGTGTCTGACTGGATCAAACACCAGAAATTAACTGGGAACTGCTTCTCAAGTGTTAATATTTACCATACTTACATGTTTCCTTTGGCATTGTCTCAAAACAATTTGTGTACTATAGCAACATGTTATTTTTTATCATGTAAACTTAATTGCTGGTCTCAGCTTTACACACACACACACACACACACACACACAGAGCGAGAGAACCAACCTTTTTATACATTACTTTATTTGATTTGATTTCATCTTTTCTTCTTTTACAGTAGCTATGCCACTCAAGTAGGCTACACATTAGGTATAAAAAAAAATCACAATTTCAACAAGTCACCATAAATGTTTATAAAGCTATTTCATAGTGCTGGTATTTCTGATTTAATGTCAGTGCTAAAACATGTTCATACAATACAAGCAATTTCTTGGCCAGATTGTTTTATTGTTTTCTAAGTTTGATTATAAGAAGGATTACTTGCTTTACAAACATAGCAATACTGAGGGCACATAAAAAAACCACACCAATGATTATGTGAGAAGAAAATGATTAATATCAGGCATATCAGCAGTTACAGTTAGTGCATATTTCTTAGGGACATTAAACAGTGACTAGTACTGAATCTGCTTCAGGAAGGCAGACAGCTTCTCTGCAAAACTCCTTAGGAGAACGGCTTCACAATCTTCATTGAGATGTAATTCTGCAAACAGAAGAACACATTTCAGAGTTGCAGTGAATAAACATTCATGGTGTTTAAAATGCCAGTGTCACAATGGCCAAAAGTAATTTATAGCAGTTTTCAGCATTGTTTCGGCAACAATGAAATACAATTTTTGTCAATAAATTGAGTGATCTTACAGGTAGGGAGTAGAACAGGATCCCAAGGAACAAGATCACCAGCAGAAGAAGAATCGCCCCAATGAAAACCCATCTGAATCTGCGCCAAACTATGAACTTCATGGTCTTGCAAGGGTTTGTGAACCAGAAGAATGACGTGTCAGGGCGACTGTTCAGAGGAGACAAACAGCAATATTCTCATTATGTGGCTCCATATCAAAGATATTATAGTCTTGATTTAGAGAGCTATATTTCTCACTTGGGTGGGTCCAGTTTGGGATTCATGTTTGGCTCATCTCTGCCTTTCCCAGTAGGTCTCTCCTCCATCTCCTTCTCCTCCACTATTTCTAAGGTCATCTCCACTTTCCCCTGTGAAATTGTGAAACACATTCTTAAACAGAAACCAGGGAAAAAAATACCTCTCTTCATGGATTGACCTGCAGATATGAACATACACCAATCACATGTTTCCCGTCCTGTTCAATCGCACATGGCCACCAGCCTCGCACAGACTTCTGGGAGAAGAGTGAGCTGGATAGTGGTTTTTTGGCGGAGGATGAGCCTGGCATCCCCGGCAACATCTTCAGGCTGCATTTCTCTGGGGTCTTAGCAGGGGGGATCAGATTGAGTAGGTCCAGCTCAACTGAACCTGTGACAGAAACATGGATAGAAAATTAAGATGTGTATATCTGGTACATAGTATATTCATTAAATCAAGCCTTTCACTTTGTTTGGCCATGGAATTAAATGTGCTTAATAACAACACATTTTCACCTAAATAGTCATCCAAGGAGAATTTGTCATTGTCCCAAACCTGGACGATCAGTTTAGGAGGAATCCTAAATTCAGTTTTGTCCAAATTCCAAAAGTGTTCCTGTAAAGAGACAGACACTTGATTTATATCATTACTTGCCAACACACTATCACAATGAATTGATATAGTTATGAACAACAATCGCTTTGTTCCCAAACCATGAGCTCACTCACTTTCCTGGAGATGACACACAGCTGCTCTGCAGGCAGGTATTCAAACCCAAAGATGAACCTCCAGTTGAAGTTTCCATCACCATCCAAGGATCTGTAGTGGACATCGGTCTTCTGTTTGTCCTCCTCCATTCCTGGCATCCATCTAGGAAACGTGGTTGTGTTTTATCCAGTTTAGCCACTTGTGATTGAAAAATGGTACAAAAAAACTGTTAGAAGATTTTTACCCTTTAACGTAGATGTCACTCATGTTTTCTCCGGTGATGCTTGTTTCGTCCAGAATGACATCAGTTGTGTTCCAAACGATGGCCCGCAAGAAGTACCTGTTTCAAATATACTATTATATTTCGTCCCTCAGAGCACTGTGTTGAAACATGTTCATTTCATAAAGTGTTTCTTACTTCTTGGCTTTGCGCGGCGTGATGTCACACGGAGGCCCTGGCAAACCGAGGTTCTTGGGGAAAATGTCCACCCACATTTGAATCCGCCCCTGCATTTGTGGAAAAGGATGCTATTTTTAGTCAAAGTAACTATCATAAATACAAAAAAAAATAAACATAGTCATTATTGTTATAACCTGAGACAGGTTGGGTTGGTGGGAGCTACAAAGGGTCCTGGTCTCCACGTGCTCTGGTACCAAGCCCTGGTCTCTGAGGACATGCAGGGCCAGCCTCTCTCTGGTTGGGCCCATGTGTGGATGGATCACAGTGTTTGTCTCTGCAAAGGGTGAGGTATATCACAAATGACTGATGCTTGTTAATATCAAACATACACAACAGCCAAAATGAGAGTGAAATCCACCTTTCCCTGCTAAAATTTGACATAACCAGACATAACCAGTGAGATTATTGATATGATTAATTCTAGAAATAGTAAATAGGAACAAGCTGTACCAAAATCTTGCAGGTTGTAGAGTTTTCCTGAGAAAGTCAGTGAGGTGCCATCTGCTTCTGTGCGCGGAGCAGGAACACCCCTCAATTTGGCCATGTTCTGGAGGATCTGAGAAGGCTTCAGCTGGTCTCTCCACTGATTGATCCCTGACCTGCAAGAACATGGCATCAACAGAGCCTTGTCTGTCTCAACTGACCTTAATCACCACATGCAGGTAAAACAGTGCTACAATTTGTAGTAAAACCATTAATATTCAGTAGATACACTTACACACAGTAAGTCTGTGGCAGGCCACAGCAGGATCTGAAGCGAGACAGGAGCCTGTTCTCCAAATCGATGATGGTCTCTCCCACTTTTTCATCTCTGCTCAGTAAGTCATAATCATACACAGCAATCTTCAGGTCCTTGTCTTGAGGCAGGAAGCAGGAAAGCTCAAACAACCTGGACAAAAATGAAAGACATCATAACATGTGTTTTTTAAATTTATGTTCCCACACAATCTTAAAATGATGTCTTCATAGTTTAACAACAAAAATGGCTCTCACCTGCCAAACTCTGGATTGAGTGTGTTTGGTTTGTAGTTATCTCTGTCATCCAATGTCTTCCTCCCCAATGTGATCTTAACATATGGGTCACACTGAAATGACAAAATGCAAAAAATGTTGACTTAGCTTTGACAGCTTAAAAATCAAGGGCATACAGTATCTGAAATTTAAATGTGATGCAGGGTTTGTCATTGGTTGATCAGTGGTTGCTTCATTTAAAACTCACCATGCCATTTGTGTCTTTAGGCTGCAGGTCAATACAGCGGACAACATATATTCTGACAAGGCACTCCTGAGGTCCGCTCTCAGGAAGCTCCCTGAACTGGCGAGGTGGAGCTGGGACTCCTGGGTCATCGGACAGTGGGTAAATCTTGAATGATCCCTGTGGAAAAGGAAAAGGGACATTGCCTTTATTTTATATTGTGCCTTAATGAATACATTAGAGCCCACTCTGTCACATTGGTCTAACCTTGCCGAGACAAACATAAATCAAGTTTATCATGGTTTTATCCTTACTCATGAGAATATATAGTTCACTCAGCTTGCTACATGACAAAATGATCAGCTAAAATGAATTAAACACTGACAACAGGATGAAAGCTGGACTTCTACTCCAGAAGTGCAATATATTGTAGCAAATGTCAACATAACACTTTGCAGGCTGTATATATTATAATGTGCATCTTCTGTCACGGAAATACATCTCTTCTCTGAACCCATGAACAAAGTGCTAAATCCTGCATTATTTTTTTTGCAGCTGACAAAATAATCAGTGATTTCAATTGAAATTCACAAATTATCCAGCAGAGGGCAGACAAAGGCTGGGAAAAGAAGATGTTACAGTAAGAGGTAAAAGCAGCAGTGCTACATAATAGTTTAGGTATAGGCCTACAGACTAAGCAACAGTGACACTTCCACAAAATTTTGCTTCAGTACCTTGAACTCTCCCACCACTGAGGGATCCTCTTCCTCATCTTCAGTCTTTCCACGCTGAAGTTTGAAAGTGCTGCAGAAATCAGTGAGTCCCTGGTACTGTGCAATCTCCTCCAGTTCAGAGTTATACACCTGGAAGCAACATTAACACCATAACACAAACAGGCTACAGAAGGGACATTTCAAATTGCATTTATTGTAATTGTGCACAAAACAAAAACAGTCTAACTATACTTCATACCCTTTTGGATATCTACACTTCTGCAAACTCTTACCTCCAAAAGAGGACGAGGGAAGTTTGGTCAAAACCACAAAGCACGTAACCCCAGCACAAACTCAAACACAGATTCAATCTGGTTTTATGTATTCAAAACATGTTCTGATGACATATCCTCACCTGTAATGTGTCATATCCCTTTTTCAAGTAGGGTCCACACTTCTCCTGCTCTCCAACAGAGGCAAAGAACTTACTCCACCAGTCTACTGCCTCCTCCTCCTGCATAAGGGAGAATAATGTTGAACTGTGTGTCTTGTTAGAGATGCTATCTATCAGTTGACTATCTGGGAAAAGAGGGAATCTCACCTTTTCTGTTTGAAGCTGAAAGGTGGGAAGCAAACAAAGAACACTGATCAATAAAGAAGTAGATGTAAAAACACTTCACAACTTGTGCGACTGCAGTTTGTGTTTTTTGTTTTAGTTTTTTACCTCAGCTTTCACGATTGGTCTCTCATCAATATCAATGACAACATCTCCTTGAGCAGCAGCTATCATGGCCACTGCAAAGTTCATCAAAAAGGACAAATTATATCCCTGTCGCGTGTAGCTGAGTCCTACAGTAGCTGTATGTGTGCACGACGTACCTCTGGCAGACATGCAGACGTCGTTGTTAATGCGATACGGGTCACAGCGGAACTCGTCCAGGCAGTCGATGGTGCACTGACCGACCACAGGTTTCCTCCCAAAGGGTCGGTGGTCGATCACTTTCAGCACAATAGGAGGCGTGTACATCTCCTCTTTGGGCAGAAGCTAGGGAACACGGACAATAATCCACATCAACAAACCTGCATGTTTACCGGTGCCTAAGTATTTGGAATAGGACTAGAGGACTAACACTCTAGCTGCAGAGACTTTTATTGTTAATACCACTTTGAGCATCAGCACAGATCCGGGGAAGTTCGGGTTCTTTTTGAAGTTCTTGATCACGGCCGTCTGGACGATCTCACCACCACATTCCACTATGAGACTGGGAGAGGACACCGAAGCCAACTGGTAGGTCTTCATGTTCCTCAAACCCCAAGTCAAGACCTGGTGTCAAATAAACATGTAAACATAGTCACATGAACCTGCAGTACTAGTGCATTCAGATCAAAGGAATAACATTGTGGTGGCAGATAAGTGAAAAGAAGGGAGTGACAGATGAGAAATGCAGCCATAACAGAAATCCTAGGGTTGGGCTGGTCTTGTCTGATCTTGTAATGTGTGTCAAGGGGATTTGTGGCATAAGGAGCAGCATGGATTTATTATGGTGTACCTCGATCGCAGTGAGATGCACCACAGGCCTGATTCCCTGGGGGACCATGTAGAGTTTCTCACCCCGCCGAGGAGGCACCAAGGGCAGATCTCCCTCATTGGCCTGTAGGGCAAATCACAGCGTCACCTCCTGCACACAGACTCATTCAGTTAAGTTACAATATGCTCGTTTTCTTTAAAGAGTCTCGTACCTTGTCCTTCAGAAGGAGCTCAGCAGCGAGCAGCGCCTCCCCTGCATTGCGTCCGTTTTTGGTGACTGGGAACCACAGCAGCTTCGGGGTGACGGCCACACCGGGGTTCAGTTTGACCACAGGGGGGCAAGTGCAGCGACCCATGGGCTCATCTTTACCCTAGTGAAAGAAGTGCAGATATTCACCGTGAGGCCGTCCTGCCTTTATAACGAAGAATTTAGTGTGATCCTTGTGATTTGGCAGGGGAAGTTTGGGAAGATTAAACACATTGCATACCACTTGATCACTGTCATACAGCTCCAAGACCACATCAGGAGGGTTGCGGGCGACTGTCTGCGGGTCTCCGTAGATTTCAATGTCCTCGAAGATGAGAGTCTGATCCCAGGTGGGATTTAGAGTGGATCTTATGACTTCTGTGGTCTTACTCACATGTAGGAATGACACATGGGCATAGGGATCTGGAGAAGATCAGGGTAGTTATAGTGAGTGAACAAACTGACGTTGAATGGTAGGCTGGATGGATCATGAGTAGATTTAATTCATTCCTCCTGATTGGTAATGTACTTTGTTTGCTGATACTAGGCCTTAAAGTCACTGCTTTGTTTTTACCTGAGAAGCTGTCTTTGTCCATGGCACAGAGATTCCTCGCCTGATACACGTACACCCTCAGGTGATAAACGTAAGACCCTGGGGGGGAGATCATTTTTATCAGCATGCCACAATATAATCTCACAGGATACAAACGACGCTGCTCATTAGAGGAGCACATACTTTTCCAACATTTGCAGACTTCGTGATTAAATGTTATCTTGAATTAGGACCAGTCAGGAAGTTTAAAAGAAACAGCATGAAGCCTTTCATCAGTGCCAGTGACCAGGAATTTATTTTATCGGACCCATCTACTCACGGCTAAAGTGGCAGGAAACAGTGGGTGTGTTGGCACCAAACAGTTTGGCTGCGTCCATCTTATTGGCCTTCTCGTCAACGTCAACCCCCTGTCAATTAACAAAATGCAGGATGAGGTGCTTGAAGGACAATGTTATGGTAAACATCTGCAAGAATGAAATCTGAAGAGAGAACTGAGACAAAAACTTCCTGAGTTGATTGCCCACATCAGACAGGAACAGGCACATGCACGGGAATAATGAGAGGATATGACTCACATGGCATTAAGTAACTCCTGTTGCCATGGCAATGGTCTCATTGGAGTTAAAAATACAGCATATATTTAGCAATAGTTTTCTGTGGAGTACAGCAAGACTCACTAATGCCCCTTCCAGTTTGAAGATGGCAGAAGCCCCAATGCAGTCTGATGGGATCATCTTTCTCCTCCAGCAGCGGCGGCGGAACGTGTCGGAGGAGCGCTCCTTCCGGTGGAACTTCCAGCCAATCAGGGAGGAGTATTCCCAGCCTTCTCCCTGTTCTCGTCTCTGATGGAGGAGACAAGAACAAGAAAGGTATAAGAACCCCCGTCCATGATATTAAATTATTCTTTTTCTCTTCTACAGCTTTCTTACCTCAGTAGAAGCCACTTTGTCAGAGATCCTCTTCCTCGGTCTTATGAGTCTCTTCCTGCGATGAACGTGGTACATTTTCTCTGCCGCAACCCAGGACTTGGGCTTGTCATCGGGAGGGATGGTCACCCCGTATTCCCAACCTGATGCCCGAAGAAGACACACAGACTGTGTGTGACTAACCTCACTTCAAACATGGACGTTTTTGAAACCTATTTCAGCTCTAGTGTTCCTGTTACCTCTCTCATCCACAGCTCTGTTGCTATCGAAGCTCCAGTCGTCCTCCCAGCTCCATCCAGGAGGACAGTCAAAGTCTCCAGGGCTCTGGGCCTTTTCTCCATTCTACACAACAAAAACACTGTCATTCATGTATGTCATGTTGCAGAAATAAAATCTACATTTTCTTATGAGCCTATGACAATAAACACAATTTATATATTTGCATTTGTAAGTCTTTAAAACCAACTATCCGTTTTTCCTCTCCACCACTACCAACATTTGAGAGAAATATTTGGTTCCTTTAGCTGCTAAATCCTTTCTGTCTAGTCTCTAGCTTTGTCTGTTTGATGTCTGGAGCTGGGCAGGTATAGCCTCCAGTGTGTTTATCAGACATCAGCTGCCTGCTATGTTATGAATGAGAGCAAATCAAAACACTGAGTTGTGGAGGAATGAAAGCAAAACACTGGATGTTTTACTGAGTGAAAAATCCTAAACTCATTGCATACAGTATTACTTGTAATCATACAGTATATAGTCCATTAAACATATTCAGTATTGCAGCTTTTGCTCAAGCATACTCCAAAAATAATCTATAGCAGCCCTTATGGAAACTACACAATCACAACCACACAGACACTGAGCCATATTCACGTCAATCTAACTACGAAACAATCCATCCGTCCTGAGTACACAACAGCACAAAAGAAGCTGATAACATTATAAATAGGCATAAACAGACTTAGGCTTTTGCCCTGTTATCTTCAACCACATTTTTCACACAGTGTCCCAAAAGCTAAGTGTGTGTATGAATGCATGTCGTACCACGTCTGTGTATGGCTCTGCAGCAGGCTTCCACTCGCCACCCGGGAAACGTGTTTCATTCTGAAAAATTTCATCAGTGAACTCTGTGTGGCCAGCATCTGCTTCTGTTAACAGGCTGTAAGAAAACACCGCCACAGCACAAAGGTTGGTGAAAGACTTTGGTGACTCAGACAGTAACTATGCAGGACCATGATAAACAGTTAAGAAAGACCGGGGTCCAGGAGCTAAAACTATTTACATGAGTCTCAGCAGTTAATGTAAGCACTTCAGAAGTAGGAGGCACGGAGGGAGTGAGGGAAGGACCTCTATTAACTCAAACACTGGTTGAATTTCCTGTAATTGTGTTTATAATACGAGTCGACACTGCGGTAGCTCTTATTATGATTATCCACAGTGATAACAGGATGTTTGTATTTGGATTTAGAAAAGCCATAAATCATGAGGGGAGCTGCATGTTTGTGTGTGAGTGTGCCAAACTCACCATCTCTGGGGATCAACGAACCAGTCATCATCCCATTCCCATCCACGCGGTGGTAGAAAGCGCTCCCGTTTGAGTTTCACTTTTCCAGTCACATCTGAGAACTTATGGCGACCAACCAGTCCGGTGGTTCCCCACTTTCCAAACACCTGCGCCTGGTTTTCGTACTGCAGAGGGAAAACCTCTGTGTTCAGGGACAATCTTCTTCACAAAGCATAGTAAAACAGTGTGTATGTGTATTTTTTTTTTGGAAATATGGTTTGTGTAGCGATGTAGATACCATTTCAGCATACACGCTGAAGTTCCCCTCTGAAAAGCTGTTGAACTTCTTCTCATGGGCAGACAGACCGAACCACATGTTGACCCGCAGCTGAACAGGGACCTTCACACCCTTGTTTTTGTCCATGGGGTACTGACCAATCAAAAGATAACTTTTTAGTTATGTGAAATCTATATCATGTGTTACGTGTATGAGCATGTGTGCTGATAAGTCCTCCACCTGCATGAAGATGGTCTGGATCTTTCCACAGTGTTTGCCACAGGCTTGTTCACTGAGGTTGGAGAACAGGATCTGGTTGGCTGGGACTCGGGCGTAAGCAACCCGTTTCTCTCTTCTCAACATCCAGATGACAACATCTGGCATGCTGTTCTGAGGCTGATGGAGACAAAACATCTTCCATTATATAATTAAAGTCACATCTTATCACAACAACAAAATTCTTTTTTTTTTTCCTGACCTCCTCTGCCAGCTGCTTGAGTCTTTCCAACCAGTCTTCAATGTCACCAATAGTACTCTTAACATCTGTGGCCTCTTCTCTCATGTTACTGGCCACCTGTCTGATACTGTCGACAGCAGCATCACGCAGGTTTTTCATTTGGAGGTCCAGCGCAGTCACATTGGCCTTGCCCTCCACCACTGGAAGCTGGACACTGTGAGAACGGGGGACAAAGTCAAACAACCTGCAAATGTATGTATGTAATTGCTGAAGGCATTTACAGGCATTTATTTATAATACTGGTCCTACTGGCCACAAATTACACTCCAAACACATGTTTTCTTTCCACTGTTGCAGACAAGCTTGGAGTATAGTTAGTTAGTTCATATACTGTGGCCTGAAAGCTGGAGGAGAATGGAGGAGTAGCTACACAGACATCTTGTATGCGATAGTTATGGAGTTCTTTATTGATCAAACCTTTCAATAGTGTCCCACTGGGGTCAAATATCATATTAAAAACCCCTGAAATGAGCAATAGGTCCCCTTCTAGTACAGATTTGTCTTAAATTGGAGGAGTTTAGGGTGCTCATACAGTAGACCCCTTTCTCCCATACATTTGTATGTAACCCTGTGCCAAATCACCTAAGCCATTAAAATCACCATGACAACCTCTGAGGGCAGGTGTTTTAAATCAGGTCATTAGGGACTTACAGGCTATATCAGGGCTGTGGTGTTATCACCTACTTCACCGTTAACGGTCCAACACTCACACTGAGGTTAGTTAGGTTTTGGGTTTTCAGCTGTAGCATCGACCTTTTCAGCATTGCTTCAGGTAGCATTCAGCTGCTTTCAGCATTCACATGCATTTTCTTCATTTTCTTCAGGAAATGCTCTTTCTAGTTTACATTCTAGTGATTAGGACATGTCTTTACCTGTCAAGATCTTGAATCATTTGGGTGATGAGTTTGAGCCAGATCTCTGCCAGCTGTGTCTCCGACACCTTGGCTAAGATGGCCGTTTTTAAAGATGTAAGGTGGGACTCCTAAAACAAATCACAGACAGATAAAAGGAGATAATATTATTGAATCATACTCTCTGTGTTGATGCACTGCTCTAGGCTGTCACTGTGACTCCTTCTCACCAGTCTCTCAGCGATGGAGAGGAGAATATTGACAGAGTCCAAACGGTGGCTGATGTCCTCCCAGTATGAAGTGAGAATCACCACTGGCTTGGTGTCAGCCCAGGGCAGGTAATGGTAGTGATTACCTGTGGGATGCAAAATAAATATACCCAGTCATTGTAAATATATGGTGTGGAGTTCTCTGCATACTAAAAAAGGCTGTGTAGTTACAGTAGAGTTGTAATTATACTGTATATTACCATTTAGATAGAAATTTATACTGTTACAGACATGAAAATGTTGGAGTGTAAAAAGTGGGTCAGGGGCCACAAAGAAGGTAAAATACCCTGTTCTTACATGTAATATAATAAACTTTCTCATACCATCAAACACAGCAAAGCTGTACTGGGTGGTGGACGCCAGGGGCTTGCAGGTAGAGTCCAGCTTGTTACCATAGTTACCAATGCTGACTTCGAATTGAATTGGCTCGCCCGGCTCTTCGATCATGCACGCGCTGTGGAACACAGCACAGAGAGAGTACTTCCTCCTCCGCTGGTATTTCTGCACTCAGTTGAAAGAAGAGATTGCAGTGTTAAACGACGGTTAATGAAGTATTATTATTTATTATTATTATTCTTTCTCTTTTTATTAGGAATACACACATGCAGGGACGTGCACATGACTATAGAGGGGCAGTGGCTCAACATCAGAAAAGGGCAGTACAATGTACAATGTTTTTCAGGCCTTAATATCAAAATTAATCAATCAATCGAGTCATGACTTCTGAACTGGTGGGCTAAGGCTAATATGGTAGGCTACACATCTATATGTGACAAAACCAAGAAATGACTACTGTGACTGCTACTGTGCATGTTTCAGAACAGCAGCAATGTTTACAACAGCAACGTCACAATTACCGGTAACAATATCTGGAAACAAATTCAAATAGTCAGTGAAATCAAGCTCGATTCCTCCTGTTGCTGCTGTTGTTCACTACATTCAGGTGATGTTAGACAGAGGACGGGGGTCTTAACTCTTAACAAGCAGTGAGCTAAACAAACACAAATGGGCGCTTTTCTGAAATATGACTCATATTAAGCTCGTTGAATAAGTGGAAGGCGACTTGTCAGAAGGAAGACGAGGGGAAGGAAGGAAGTTATGTTGGTGGATTTATAACTCACAAAGGTTTACAGTAAGTCGCTCCACTGTCACGTCTCATCTAACACAGGCAGAGTTATCAATGAGGCAGCAGCTTGTACTTCTCTCTCTCTATCTGGACGTGTGAGTGAGGGAGCGCGCACCGCGGGGCAGCCCCGCCCCTCAGTGAGAGACAGAGCGGAGCAGCAGCAGACAGAGAGGCTGCGTTACAGTCTATGGTTGGGCTCAACACGTACTCAACATACATACACATACCGTGTATATTACAAGGAAATGCGTACGGTAGATAACCGTGACATTTTTACAGCGCCGTTGTTTACATCCCATGCACAACAGGAATGTATTTATTTATTGAAAAAAACAAACCTAAAAAGGGCACCTTTTAATACGAGGCAAAAAAGGCAGGGGCTGCATGTGTGCACGTGCCTGCACACATGCACTCTGAATACAAATGAGTACGGTAATATTCGGATCCACCACTAATTACAGTATGACATGTTCGCATTGTGTACCTGTGCCACCAAGATGTCATCACTGCTGATGTCATCAACGTTTTTGTCGATCTTTCCATCCAGCTGAGTGGACAGCTCAACCAGGACCCTCCCCCGGTAGGCGACCCCTTCGCCCTGCAACACATTGAAATGCAAATGTAGACAGGTTCATAAAAGGTAAATATCCTTTTGTCTTGTGTTTCATGGTTTGGAAACCTGTCCCTTAAAAACAAAAAACTATCTGAACCAAATTGTGATTCATCCGCCATCCCTGTACACGAAACAGTTAAGTCATAAATGATGGCTCCCACCCTCTAAACGCTCAGTTGCAGTTAGGCCGGAGCACTGTTGTCACTTCATACATATGTCCTGTTACATGTCTTGTGCTGTTTTTGTTTTGTGCTGTAAATGTTGAAAAGCTGATTCACTGCAAACAAAATTTACCTCAGGGTATAAATAAAGTAACCTTTGACTTTTGACCTTTGACCTGCCTGTATTCACCTCTGAGTTGATGAAGCAGTCTTACCTTGCCAAAGTTAAGTTCCTCATATGGGTCGGGCAGGCCAGTGAATTCTCTTGGACTACCATACAGGTTGACATAGCAAGGTCCAAAAGCTGGAAGAAAGCCAACTTCGGATGTTTCCGTGCTCTCTGTAACACACACACACACACACAGTTTAAAAGCCATCCTGCTCAGTTTCAGGGCATACACCGTTTTTGTTTTTTTTCCCCAAAACAGTTAACAATGAACTCAATAGAAAAACTATTACACATTTCACAAAACAGCAAAACCCAGTCAAAGTGAAAACAGATGATGAGACACTGATTACCCATTACACACCACTCCAAACCAAATAGAAAACAGTGTTGAGGGTAAAATGGGTGAAATGAGATCTCAGATGAGGTTCAGACAATGATATTACTGCATAGGCTACACAAACACAGATATATATACATTTATATACGCATGTATGCAGCATACACATTGAGGCAGAGGCAGCTGCTCACTTCTCAAATCACAACATGATTACCTTCGATCTCTCCGCCAGAGGAAGACATTTTGCTCAGGTTCAAGAACATTGTTCCTATGGCATCATCTCTGGTGAGACGATCCCTGTCAAGAAAACATTGAAATGTCAAGTACGGCTGTGACCTGACCTGACACTCACTTAAGGACCTGTGTATGAAAAGACTTCCTTTGCTCTTACCAGTCATACATGGTCAACTTGACGCGCTCACACATGGATGGAAACTAAAGGGGCAGAAATATGTGTTAGTTTGTCCTGAAGAAATTGTTTTTGACATAAATAAATCAAGTCCATAAAACACCCCTTCCTGTATGTAACATTCATGCTTTATACCTTAACTTGAAGATTGATAAGTTGATTCCACTCTGGATTAGCATTTTTCTCGATGATTTTGGTGCACAGCTAAAACAAAAAAAATATGATTGCAAATCAACAATATTCAGAGCGTGAGAATTGAAAAAAAAAAAGAAAAAAAAACATGTTTTATGAAACATGAAATACCTTTTTCCCAGCAAAGCTGACTTCCAAATATGGATCCACCAAGTTTTTCCGGTCTCCATCCCCTCCAAAGACTTGTTTCACAGTTTGAACAAAGGCATCATCCACTGCAACATAAAATAGTTTCTAAATCGCAGATCGTTGAAGGTATTTAAATGCATTACAGTTCAGGGAATGCAGTAATATATGAACTTGTTGCTCCCTTACTCTGGGGCAAATCCTCAGCACGGTAGACTTTAAGGCGGAGAGTGGCCCATCGCATTGTGATACCAGCTGGCACCAAGAGATTGCTTTCTATGTCATCCTGCTCCTCGTTTATCCCTCTTCTGTCAGTCTGTAGGAGATGAGAGGAGAGGACAGGAGAGGAGAATGTTTCATGTTTTTTTCAATACTGATCTATCCTGTGTGTCTAGTAGAGATAATTTGATGGTCACGTAGAAGGTACTCGTACCGGTGGTTCATCTCCAGTGCCAACAACAATTATGCTGACTTTCAGGTAACCTCTGGCCCCTGAGCTGGAGTCGTCAGGGTCACTCAGGAGGAGCCATTTCCTCAATATGGCATGACCTGGACGTGATATAACACCCAACATGTTCAAATACCTAAACATACTTATGTACACATTTGAAATAGAAGGACTGACCTGGTTCATCGTAGATGTAGCCGACATCCAACTTGAAAAAAAAAGAAAAAGAATTAGATATTTGTCAGAAGTCAAAACTGTGCAACAACAAGTCACTATTACTGAGTGTTAAATCATTACAGCCTGTGAATTGAAACTCCCACCAGCTAAACAAAGCACAGATAATAATGTAGAAACAACTGAAATGACGTACCTTAAACTCTCCCATTAGACTGTCAGCTCTGAGAGAGAAGGAGTCATAAACCTAAAGAAAAGGCAGCACCACAGCTTCAGAAGATGCATAAGATATCAACCATTTCAAAAACTCATAGTGAATGAAAATATAATTTGCATTAACAATGACAGTGAACATACCCGGAGACTAATGCTCTCGTCAAACAGCTCTGAGGGAAGCATGTTAACGTTGTAGAAAAACATCTGAAGGACATGAGAACAACGGTGAATGACGGTTTCTGCTGTCACTGGATCAGACACACTTGTTATTGTGATTGTGACAAACTTTATAGGACTTACAATTGCTAAAGCTGAGCTGATTATGCTTTGGCAAGAGCTGAGAGAAGGCAATATAGATATGCGGAGAAAGCTGCCAATGAAAGAGAGAAATACCTCAGGAGGTTATTGAAGCTGGTGGGCATTGAGTGGCAAAGAAAGAAACAGTTGAGCAAGGTAAAAAGCACAAGTATGTAATCACTAATACATTTCTTTAAAGAGAGGAAGCACTTTTGCATGGAAATGGACTTATTACCTCGTCAAAGAATGGGTTATTTCCTCTTCTAATTCTTGTCCTGTGGGTTTGTCCACATGCATTCACTTTCACCACTGGCTTGATGTTGTTGCCAGGCAGTTGTCGGCCTTCAATAACTCGTACACGGATCTGGATATTGCAAGAAACAGTGAGGAAGCTGTTAGATAATTCATCTGGATGCATTTTGAAAAGGTGTCATTAGTTAGTTTGGGTTGACAAACACCGACTGACTGGGTACACACAAAGCTACACCTGTTGCTAAAGAAACATACATGTGAAATTGTGAACTTAACGCAGACAACAACAGAAAGGGGTTTCACATGTTGTCAATTCTCTAACATGAGGGATAAATCTTGTGATCCACTGTCTCATCTCAGCCTTGAGTGTGTATTGGCAGTAGTGAAACCTGCTGACAGGCAGGACATCAATTATAAAAAGTCCCCTCGAAACTGGCATCCGTGATTGTCCAGGAACGGAGTAATCAAAACTCAAACAATACCTGGAAGTCCTGAGGCTTATTGGCCAGGGCTCTGTGTCTCTTGCGGCTGAGACGGATTGGCTTGCGGTTGGGTTTCCCAGGCTGGTTTGGTAAAGTGGGTGAACCCGAACTCTCACCCTGACCACCTCCGTCCATGTCTGCCTCACCCTCGCCATCTTCATCATCGCCTCCTGTGACAATTATCACAACAACACAATATTCTTAATAAACCAAATACCAGCTGTACTGTTGTCTCAGCCTGAATGCTATGCTATATAAACAGACAAGAAAAATAGGAGCAGCGATTTTACTGTAAAATGACCAACAATAATGGCAGCCAAAAGTGCTTTGCATTTTAGACAGATAGTTATCTGTTTCTCTGGGTTAGTGCGTTGTTTGGAGGTTAACTCTCTACTTACCAGCATCCACATGAGACATGTCTCCATCATGCTGATCATTTGGGTTTGGAGTGGTGCCGGCCGGTGGCTCATATCCAATAAGCAAATCAATGGTTGCCTGGAGAAAATAAAAAAGGATGTTTTTCCCAATTAGCATTACCATTTCTATATGTTTGATACAAAATTATTAGTCATATGATTCAGCAAATCTAATTACTTCCTGCAAACCGATACAAATACTGTATGCAGTGTTGGGGAAGCTACTTTGCAAGCATAGCTTGTAAAACTACATGTATTTCAGCCTGGCAGTAGTTTGAACAAATTACATTTCTACCCCTGAAGAAATTAGTTTGTAAAACTACAGCTAAAAAAGTAGCTTTAGTTACTACTTATACTCATTACACTCATTTAACTCAGCGTTAAATAAATCAACATGTGGTGTATGTGAAACAAAATATAATAGCCTACAAAAAAATTCACATGCCAACAGAAATATGCCTCTCAACTCAGTTTTATTTTTTTTAAAGAAGGGTTAGGGTTAAAAAAGCTGACACTTTTGGTCACCATACTGTAGGTTAACCATATGTTGTGTAATTTATAGACATGTTGGGTAATATACAGAGAAAATGAAAGTCCTAACTTTCTATGTGTACAGCACTTTGACGACTTTGGTCATTTTAAATGTGCTCTATAAATAAAATTTGACTTGACTTGACTAACCCAATACAGACTTGTAAATCATAAATGTAAATCAGTCAACAACAAATGTCATAAAAAATACAAAGAGGTAGACATATTCTAGATCAGTGTGTCTTGAACAAGAGGCAGCGTTGGCTTGGCATGTCATGACATGATTCATGCCTTTTTTCAAAGAGAGTTCTGTAACACAATAATGGTAAAATAAAAATTATATTATATACCGGTAGGTCTTTTTTTAATTTAAAAAATATTTCAGGTTATTGACCAAAACTTTATTTTGTAAATTGAGTACCGGTAGTTACACTACAAAAAATGATCCAAAAAGAAGTTGTAGCAAATTGTTGTTAAGCTATGTAGATCAACTAGACATAGTTTAAGTCTCCCCAGCACTGCAAATACCAGGTGCCGTCTATTACCAGAGCTGAAGTTGCCTTATCTGATGTTCCGTAACATAAAATTTTGCAAAAGTGTCAGGGCATGGAATCTGTTTAGGATAATTCAGGTTATTCACCCCGACAGCCTGTTGTTTCTCATTGATCAAGGGCACATTCTTGGATGGGAGGGATTTCACATGACCACTGGCCAAGTCTTTCAGAGAGACTTTTGCAGAGCCAATGAATCTGAAAAGCAAACACACAAAACACTTTGGGTCAAACAACATATCAAACATTCCAGTTGGAGGGAAACTGTTTGTTTAAAAAGGGCAGCAAGGACCAATGAAGGAGCATGAGGAAACACTAGGGCAGATGATTTGTTTCCAACAGTGACAAACTTGTGCGGTCACCACAGAGTGTTAGGCGCAGTGTTTGTTACTGTACGATATAGCACTAAACGGTTTGACGGTTTTCACTTCCCAATTTCACTTCACATTTTATGACACACTGAGCAACAACACCTACACTGTTACTTTGTGTACCAAACAGTTGTGATGTGGTAACAGTGATTCATAACTCTTGTGGATTGCACCAATTAGGAATTTTCTAAAACCATCTCAAACCAAACTTGTAGATCACGCACCCTGAGCTTTACTGTAGCTTTGAATAATAGATAGATGGATAATTGTTGCTTGTGCTGTAACACTGATGATGACCCTCTGTTTATAAAGTGTTATCACTTCATCATTTTATCCAATTAGATATGTGATACATTTTGATTTAGTGTCTGTGACCTTTGACCCTTGGCCACCAAATTCTCATCAGTGCATCCCTACTTGGATCCAAGGGACCAAGTGATGTTATCAAGATCAGCCCTCAGTTGCTGGAAATTATTGCTGTAATATTAAACACAAAGGATTTGAGCACAAACAGCTGAGATATCTAAGCTTCATGAATTACACTCCTGGGGGATCTTCTTTTACATTATTATTCTTTGTTTCATCTCTTGTTGTGGTTACGCGGGTTATTATCTTTCACCAAACACAATCATGACTCACACAATCATGTGAGATCGTGATTTTGCAGTTTTATATTTGGAGAAAAATCTTCCTACACTTCACATGAACCATTCATCATGTGCATTGTTTGTTCTTTTATTAGCTCAACACCACAATGACAAATCTTAGTGACAAAATCCACTTTGCCCGCCGGTTCATTTTGGTGAAAGAGCGTTTGTGAGACAACAAAACGTCTTTCAAGAGAAAATATTGGAGACTTTACACACAGGAAAATAAAAGTGCACAAGAAAAAACTAGGGAGATGGAAACAATTAACATGTACCACAGGCATGTGCTGGGCGCTCTGTGGCCAGCAGGGAGTAAAAATATACTACAGAACTAAGAAGATGCTTACACAAATTCAACACCAGAACAGGCACATCCATATGCATGGTTATGCTCGGCCACTTTTTTTCTTCTCGACATCTATCTAGTTCTCAAAGGTCCTGTGATTACTTTTGATTACACAGAGCTGGAAAACACTAGGGCTGTGCTTGAAGAGCAGGACCAGATTTAAAGAAATCTGGAAAGACAGTTTACTGTTCCTGTCGCTGCCACATGCAGGGACTGGTCTACAGAGATTAAGATTTGTAGACAAAAACAAACTTGAACTCTGATTTCAAGTACTTGGATCAGCTCCAGTGAATTAAAAGAAACTTAGTCACAGTGAATATACCAGTGGATGATTTCCCTGGTGCACTGATATGTTTTCCACTGACTGAGTAATGTAGGAACACTAAAAAACCCTTTTTGCTATTCAAACAGAGCAGCTGACTCCACCGGCTGGAGCATCTGGCTCACGTTGATGACACCACAGATTTGATACCCGTGTTGTGTTTTCTCACAATGACTCACATTCCTTTTCTACATTTTCCAACATTGAAAACTTGGTCGCAAAGTATTGTTGACATTTCCAACATTCTCCCACCGGATTTAGCTTAGTGCTGTGTATAATCAATTTATTTATCATTTATTTATAGAGCACTTGTCATACCTCAGGAAACAGCCCAAAGTGCTTTAGGTAATGAAACAATAGACAACAAACAATATCCCCCCACATTTACGCTTATACTCACATGCACACATACACATACATGCGCATTCACACGAACATACTTGAGGAACACTGAGGATAAAGTTCATTCAGGGTTAGCATTACAGGCCGAACTACAATCAGCCACCACAGATGTGCCAATGACAAGCCAGAGCAGGCTTTCTTATTCACCCCAGTCAGGCACTGGAGCGAGCATGGAAAAATATCTAAGTGTGTGCGTGGCTGAGGCAGACACTCCTCCACCGCTGCCCCCACTACCTTGTGTCTACCCCAAATAATTTACACAATACACAAACATTATGACTTATCAGTGTTTTTGCCTGCACCATAGAAAGACAAAATGACTCAGGCTCATAATGTTAAAGAATACCTAACATACTAAAAATCAACTGTGCATTAAGGAGAGTAATAAATAACATATATGTCAGCCAGAGCTACAGTAATCTACTGTGGTGAAGTTAAAATGAAGTAATCTTTCTTTTCCTTTTCAGGCAGCATTCCTCCTGTTAAGAGCCAATATGCTGCTGTGAAGGAGAGAAAGCAGCTTCTTCACAGACGCTGCAAGTCTTAACATGGTCGCAGTGACGTTATAACATCGTCTCTGTTCCCACAGAACAGATCATAATAGCTGTTTACAGCCACACTGTAGTAATATTATTGCTAGTCGGGCTGCATCTGCTATGACACAAGCATGTCTGTCACATGTCTGTCTTCTCAAAAGTTAAACCTCTGAGGAACAATAAGGTTTTTCCCTTTCAGTCACTACCTGCTCGACAAAGTGTAGCATGTTTTTCAGGAGGGAGGTTTCTGTAATGACATAGTACAATCTCTCAGGGGGAAGTTATTTCTAATTTAGAGGTCCTCCTCCACAAAAGCAGGAGTGTGTTAAAGGCAAATAATTTGTCATACTGAAAGGCCGTCTGAGGGTCGTGCATTCAAACAAAAAAAAAAAGAAGAGAGAGAGAGATGTCATGACCTATGAGGCTTGCCAATACAGATTTTTATCAGAGCATTATGACTTGCACGGACGACAACATCAGACACATACTTATCTTTGCCGATTGTTTCGTAGTCTTTCACTACTATGTTGATAAATGAGGATGCATCCAAGGAGCAGCCCTTCAGATCAAATTCAAGAACCTGTAATTATAGAAGAGGTGGTTAGGTTACAATCATCCACCTATATACTGTACTGTTGTTTTAACCCCAGTAATGGCAGCTGTCAGGAAAATAGAGAAAACCCACAAAGTTGTAAGTCTTACACATTAAAGCTCACTTTAATCCCCCACTTACTTCATTCCACACAGGATTCAGTTCATTGTCAATTGCTTTGGTTTTCTTCTTTTCACCTGTGAGCACAAAGAAAACCTATGTTTACTTAC
This sequence comes from Trachurus trachurus, assembly GCF_905171665.1. Lineage (NCBI taxonomy): Eukaryota > Metazoa > Chordata > Actinopteri > Carangiformes > Carangidae > Trachurus > Trachurus trachurus. The sequence goes on from NC_139906.1 coordinate 15,961,502, forward strand.
TACATTAACATAAACACAATATAAACATTTTTTAGCTCAAAACATAGGAACATCCAATGCAATGGCATCTCATTAAAATATAATAGAGCCATCTGGCCACAAAAGCTGCTGCTCTCTGGAGAATGCAGTGGGTTATTCTTCTGACCGTATAAGGATGCAGCCTTTTGTCCATGAATCACTAGGGAATCGTGCATAAACTGCTGCTGCATTTATGAGCAAAAGTGATGCCCAAAACATTCAGAACAACAAAAAAGGAGATAATATGATAGAAACTTGAATGTTGACGATCAGTATCACTGAGAGATGACTTAAAATGGTGCAGTTTCCAGAGTTTTAAAAAAAATCCAAAGGGTTAGTCAACGGTACAGTATATCTCACCTCTGAAGACAACAGCAGCTATTGGATCTGGATTTCCAAGTTTCTTTTTGGGGATCCCGCTGGCAGACTCAACAATGACCCGCAGCATTTTGAGTCCAAAACAGTTCAAACAAGTCCAAATTTATCCATAGACACTAATCATAATCCGGAGAGAGATCAGCAGCTCTCACACAAGAAGGAACTGAAAGTCACAGATGTGTGGAGGGGAGGAGAGGATACGGGAGAGCAGCCCCGATATGAGTCATGGGCATGAACCACACCACCACCACCCAGCCAGGGAGGTGGCAGCGACTCAGGGGTAACCTGGGCTGGTCGGGATGTCCCACGGTTGTCATCATTAGCTTTCCAAATGTTCCCCATACTCCATGCAAAAGGCTTGAAAGTTGAAATCAATTGTGCAGGGATCTGAATTGATTAATTCGCCATTCAGGTAAAAAACCATAGAGGTAAAACCATATAACAGCACACGCGGAGTCAGACCACTCTTTATTTAGACTGCAGCGCCCCCCAGTGGCCGTAGTAATTAAGCAGGTGACCCCTCCTGTTGACCTCTCTCTAGTTGCACATGGACCAGGAAACGTCTGACACTCTGTGGAGTAGTGTGGACCGACACTTGCCCATGGATCTATTATAAGAAAGATAATATAATACATGATCCATGCACTTGCTTCTGCCACCAGAGTTTTGCAGCTTGTAGTCTCGCTCGCCAGACCCTCCTCCAGAGAAGAAGGCAGCTTGAGACCTTCTCGGCATCGTTGTTGTTGTTCAAAACCACAAATTGTGGGTTCCTCCAATCTTTCGGGACCCTATAGTGTCCAAAAATTGACCATCAAAAGAACTGTTGTATCATATCTTTTTTTTTCTGCATAAATCTCTCTCACTACTATGCTGAGTTATAGCAAAGAAAAGCCTTGCAGAAAAATGACTGCCCCTGTAACTCAGGAGTGCAAAGGGTGACATTGACCAAATTCACTGTACTTGCACCTGGTACCCTCTACCATAGATATAGAAACATATTTCTATACAGTTCTATATCTATGCCCTCTACTATATCACTCCAGAAAATTCTGTGAATATTGCCCTTTGCAATCCTGAGTTACAGGGGGCAGTTGTTATTTTGACAGCGGTTGTCTGACGTCACACAACTACCGGTATCTGCACCCGGGCCGAACCACATACCGGTAGTCAACGGTAAATGCCAAAATACATTAAAAGTTTTTTTCAATTTGTTTTTGTGCCCTTTGTAATGTTTGTATATGCCCTACGTGAAGCACGTCGAATGCAAAGTGTTTCCGGTCCGCCATGTTTTTGGTTATTCTGTGCGTCTCGAACTCTGTGAAGTTTTCAACTGGGAAAGATCCGAGTTCCGACTTGTAGTAGTAGTAGTAGTAGCAAAGAAGATACTCAACCGTCTTTGGTAGTAGAAGAGCATCTTGAGCATGGATAATAGATCCATGATCTTGAGTAGAGTACCGTATCTGCTGATTGGACAATAACATTCAGACTCAGACAGGCAACTCTTTCTCTCTGTCTCTTTTTGCTCCTGTGGCTCTAGGGGGGCGGCGCCCTTTCGCCCAGGAAACTTTCCAGATTTCTTTCAATAAGGTAAACCTACAATCTTGGATAAGGTGTAAACATAACTAAAGCATTACTTTTGGTCTTCGTCTTTCGTCTTAATCCACAGACAGTGTTGTTACTTTCAAGAAATACGTCAATTTACGTTCGCGCCTAATGTTTAGCTGGGACCATGAAGGCAGCACAGTGATTTTAAAATCCAACAAAATACAAAACAACATTAATTAATATGGAGTTCACGAAATAATTATTTAGCAACGGTGAGAACAGTAGTGTTTCGACCTATACTGTTCTTCACTTCAACTAAAACTATATTTAACACAGTTTTTCTTTTTGCTAACATTAACGTTAGCTAGCCTAACGTTAGCCTAGCTAACTTTGGTGTCATTTTCTCTCTGCTCCAGAGATTAACGTAACATTAAATGAACTCTTACTTTGTTGAATAACATATTCTTACTGGCAGAGAAAATCAATCCCACGGTGTCCAAATTATAGTCTTCTCCTCATTGAGCAAGTTAACGTTATAGGCCTATCAGTCATTTAGCTAATGCTAGTTATTAACATTATCCTGAAGTTGGATTTCATAACTGAAGGATGAGCTACAAACTTCTACTATGTGTGTCTGTTTGTTTGATGAAGGTCCACCACCAGAAAATGTAAATTATAGCAGACACCTTTCCAGTAAAGTCAAAGTTGTAAAATATGACATGGCAAAAAATATGCAAAAAATACCATACAGTTCTCTGACAGAGTGGACAGAAGCTTAACATTGAAATATAAGATATATCACAGAAATCTCATTATAAAGTTGATTTAGATGTGGAAAAACTATTATTTGCTGAGTTTGGGTAAGTCACCAACTTTGGGCCCATTCAGAATGTTTGTGTTTAAAAAAGTATGTTCTGACAAATGTATTGCTTTTTGTTGTTGTTGTTTTAGTCTCTTTTAATATCTGTGAACAGGTGACAGAGATGGCGTCCCCTAAATGTAAACGTTTCCTCAAGAAAAAGCACAACTCTGAGCCCGACATGATCGTCAGCAGCCTGAGGAAGGAAAATTTAGACCTGAAGAAGACCCTGGTTGAGCTGTCTCGTCAGCATTCAGAGCATTACAAGCTAGTGGAGGTAGTCAAAGACCCACTCAGTTGAATGTCAGTATTATGATGTTGCCAATGAGAGCTGAGTATGTGGTAACCATAGACTGTAAGAAATAGGTGGTAACCCATTAATGAAATCATTTTTTCCTCTGTATATGTTGGCAGAGGTTCCTCTCTCTCGAAACTGGAAGGACTGGAAGGAAACTGGATGAGAAGCCTGCTTTGCCATCAGAGCAGCTGAATAAGAAAGTAGGAAACGTAACAGCCATGAGGACAATATCTGCCACCGCCAGAGAAATTGAAGAAATCAAGAACAAGCTTGTGAGCATCTCAACTAGGTGTCAGTCTCTGGAGAACAAAGTTACAAGGAAGAAGGTACTTTAGGGCTCCTTTTTTTTAAAATTATTATTATAAATTCATGTTATTAATTCACATACATCTTCAAAAGCAGGAGTTAAATATTTAATATCTATTGATTATGTAAATTACAACATACAGTATATTCAAAATAAACATGTGACACAATTCATGATATTGCCATTTTTGTGGTAAGTAGTGTAATAAATAAGCACGTTCGTTTGTTTTTCCAAGCCTAGCGTTAAGAAGGGTGGTATAAATATTTCCAAAGCAAACATTGTGACTTGTAATTGTGAGAAAAGCTGAACCATTGAACCAGCATGTACAATACCAAGACCAAGAAACCAGTTCAGATTAATGAAATTTGACCAACATTAACTTTATCATTCACACACTGCTTGTTTTTCTGCTGTGACCTGTCAGAATATCTTAGCTGTAAAAAAAAAAAAAAAAAAAAAAAAAAGATTCATGCATGATTGTGATTGGTTGACAAAAACTCTCAAGTCTCATATCAGTTCTCTGCCACTAGAGGGCAGCACTTGTTTATAAATGTCAGCCTTTCATTTACAGGAGAAATACTGGTCTCCATTAAAACAAACTTCCTCCCGTAGTGAAATGTGAGACACTGCTGTGATCCTAACACTTTGATGCTGTGAATTCAGTGTTTTGTCCCTCGTCATGACCTGTCACACTGTCAAAACATGATCAGCTGTTAATTCATTGTATGAGGCTGTGCTGTATTTTTCTGTTGTGTGTTAGAACGACTCCAAATTGGATGAACAGGCTTCCCCCACCAGTAAAACTGAGCTCCAGCATCACCTCAGAGATGTAAGCGCTTTGTTGTTGCCACACAGCCTGAAAGGGATCTCTTGTGGTTAAGATATTTTCATTAACGTCTAATCCAACTTGTTGTGCTCTCTGTTACCTCTTAGTTTCTACTTTGTGTGTGTGTGTGCATTTGTTTGTGTCTGTGTACAGTGCACATGTCTTGCTGAGTGTTTGTGCTTTGGAGCCATCCCCCTGGCACAGCTCGGTTTCTGTCTTTCTCTATTATATGCTTCTCATTCTTTTATTTAAATCCCCCAAGGCCTTGGAGAAGAACAAGCAGTGGCTGGAATATGACCAGCAGAGAGAGGCCTATGTGAGGGAAACTATAGCCAGAATGTTATGGCTGGAGAAGCAGCTGAACGAAGCCAATCAGGCGCTCTCAAAGCAGCACAATAAGGAGCATTCAGATGGTGAGCCAGAGGGCCAGTGGGCAGCGGGCACTCAACACTGGGGCAACAGACTGTCACAATAAGGTTTTTAAGATATCGAGATTGCCCTGGAGTAGCCCGCTAAGACAGTATGTGGCTTTGTGCTGCATCTTCATAAATCACATTTTATTACTGAATGGCGCATGTGTAAAGTTGTGCGTAACATCTTTTATTAGGTATGCAAATGTGTAACTCTCTTCTCTGTTCATTTCACTTTTGATGTCATTCATTGTCTAATTTCTATTTTAGAGAAGATGCAAATGCGCCAGATGCAGGAACACTATGAAAGACTCTTACAGAAAGCCAAAGATGAGCTGTACGAGCTCAGGGAGCAACTCAACGACACCCACCAGAAACTGTTAAGAACACGACACTGGTATGTCTGCTGTAGAAAAGTTAAGTTTATAACAATATGGAGAAGCGTACAGTGGTAGTCAGCTACATTATAGACCATTTGATGTGTAGGTACGAGGAAAAGGCGATGGAGGTGGAGGAGCTTGAGCAGCTGAACTCTGCAAAAATGTGCAAGGAAAATGCACAGGGAGGTCATCACTGGTCTGAGGAGGAAGAGCGACAGCTGAGGGATCAGTCCGAATTCCTCAAGGGGAGACTTGACGTAGAGATGCGCAAATCTGCTAACTATGAGCTACAAGTATGTATGTGTGGGAAAAATGAAAATCTACCCTCTACAAGTGAAGAAAGCTACCCATTTAAAAATTAAACTTCTCTTTTCTCAGGCGAACCTCTTTCAGAAGTGCATGTTAAATTGTCACCATGCAGACCAGGAGAAGATTGCAGACCTGGAGCGGCAGGTATGAAAGAGACACTCACTCTGTGTGAACCGTCTTAGATTTGGTATCTCATCCACCTTGCTAGAATAAATCCTTAGAATTAGCTCAAAACTGAGGGATATTTCTAATCCACTGACTGTTGATGACAGCGCAGGTTAATCACACTTAGCAGAGGCTTGACAAGGGCACACCGTTCTCTCTTTTCTATCTGAAAAATATGCCACCCACGCTCGTGCAGGATTAACGTCTTGACTGCAGTGGTAACTTTTTAAATTGTAGATCAACATTTCTTCACAAGACCTCAAGGATGAGAAGCAGGATTGTTCGTATTTAAAGAAGCAGATGGCGAGGGTTTTGAGGATGCTGCAAAAAGCCGAGGATCGTGCGACAAAACAGTCCAAGGTTTGCATTATTTGTAATTAGTTTTAAGGTTAACACGTAAAGCTGCATGAAGTTGTATAAAGTGCTTGTTTACACATGCTGGCTCTCCTTTTACCTTTGTTTGGATCTCCACTCACTCCTCAGAGCAACATCTGGCTCTTTTGCTGCTAAATGCTCAGATGCTATTTGTGTGATGTCTTGCAGATTACAGTCATTTGATCCTCCCTTAATATAAAACATATTTATCAGTGCAGCTTTCAGGTCTTTGGTTGCTTTTTCATCATGATTCTTAACCAGAGTCTTATAATCTATAACTGATGGTTGACTTCATTTTTTATTTTTTTTTCTGCATTAGGGAGACCAACAGGATTTCCACTCGTGTGAAGCGACACCCCCACCCTCCCAGCTTTCCAGACACAATCTGACATCGTCCACTCACAGCAGCTTGCTTAATGAAAGCTACCTGGAGTGTCCCGGCTGCCACGCTGAGTATCCTGCCAGTCACTACAGAGAACTGATGAACCACCTGGAAATGTGTCTCGACTGAGCTGAGTCTTGAATCTTTTTAGTTCTCTATCTTGATTGACTTTGATCCATTACTGTTTAATCTGAAATTGCAAGTTATCTTAATAAAGCACAGAGTTCAGCTGCTGATCCTGATTCTTGATGTGTGTGTGGGCAGCCCAGGACTTTGGTCCAAGCTGAAATATATTAAACTGGTTTATTCATAGTTCCTTAAAGATAAAAATCAGGTTAGACTGGGATTCCAAAATTGCACATTTTACTGTCTTTGGTGGCTCTCTATACATTTCCATGTAGCATCATTACCAAGTCAAATGTTACTTCAATTTATGGCCAACCACCCAAACAGCTAAAGACATTTTGAGCAATACTTGTCAAATCATGGTGCCGTAGGTCCTTGTCCCCTCAGGTCTCACGATGTTCAAACCAGATGAATAGCTCAAAACAGCTTGTGCAAGTTAATCCCTTTTCTGTGCTATTTAAGGACACGGATTAGTATTGCTAACCAACAATATGGAGAGTCACAGGTTTGTGCAGTGACTGGAGGCTTTGAAAGGGAACATAACCCCAAGGGTTGACCTCCTAAGCTAACGGCTTTAGAAAAAAGATGATAATATGGTTTAGACACCTGAGTCTCTGTTCCTTTCAGGAACATTTCATATGGAAACGTCTTCATGGAAAGTTAGAATATGAGCTTAGCCTGTCTGAGAGGCAGCCAAGTGGGCGTTTCTCCTGGAGCCATGCAGATTATTATTCACACCAGACGAGGCTTAATTGCTGCCAGAGAAAGGAGGATGTTTTAGTAAAATAAATATTTCTAAGATAGATCAGCGCCTTATTAATGTTTTTAAACCAATCCCTGCAGTGTTTGCACATGTCGAAAAAACCTTTTTGTAGGATGGCCTCTGATCAATTACTGCATCACCCCTGAGGATGTAAACCTGGTAATCTTATGCAGAGTAAATAAAAGAAGTGTTTAACTAATTAGATCTCAGCAGCTAATTTGTGATTTACACAGGTTTACTGTTCAACAGGTGCAAAGATCGAAGATTAGAACTTGGATTAACCCGCAGGGGGGGATCGCCTCAATCTCAGTCCATTTGCAAACTGAAGCGTGTTTAATTTAATCAAGAGCTGCTCCTCGAGAAAGGATGTGCAGTGTGCAGGCGTAGCTGTGTTAGAAAAAGTGCTACATTTGCTGTAGTGAAATGGCACCGAAGTAGCTCCGGGGATAAGAGCACAGAACATCTTGTGATATTTGACTTCCCTTCAGGTTGCAGCTGGAGCAAACAGCATGGAAAAGGTTAGTCACCTCCCTCCATCCATCCTCCCTCCCCCTCTCCTGTATCACTTATCAGCCTCTGGTCCTTTTATTCAGTTGTCCGGCGGTCACCACAGTGAATTTAGTTTATATCATAGATCCAAAAACATTTTCATCCTCTATGGATTTTGATCCTCACACTCAGTTAGTCCACTTTAGAAACTTCACATATTTTTCCTTCTTCTCTGAATTTGACCACTCTGATCGTGTGGTCGCCGCTACCGTTGAGACCCTGGTTATCTCCACAGTCTTTGTGGTGTCCGTGGCAGCGAATGTGGGAGCTGCAGCCCTGGTGACCCGGGAACGCAGACTGCTGGCCAACAAGACCATCCTGACCCTCAACTTGTTTGTGGCTGACCTGCTGTTTGTCAGCATGATCCCTCTGATAGCAGCAGTACGCTGGACCGTGTCCTGGAATTTGGGGTTCACGGCCTGTCACACGGTGCTGTACGTCATCTGTGTGAGTGGCTGTGTCACCATCACGACCCTGGCCACCATCAGCGTGGAGAGGGTCCAGGCGATCCTGCGGCTGCAGACCGTGCCCACGCTGAACCCCAGGATGGCGACTGTCGCCATCGTCTTCATCTGGGCCGTCTCTGCACTCACTGCTTTACCCCTCAGTTTGTTCTTCACTGTGATGGAAGTGGATTTCCCCGAGCAAGTATGGAGGAATCTTTTGGTGAAAGCCATGACTTGCTGCCCTGTCCCTGCTTATGTTTTTTTTAATTTGCTGAATGTTTGTCACTATATTCTTGTTTCTTCTCCACAGAAATGTGGACACATCTGTACTCTCAAGTGGCCTGACACAACTGGAGAGATCGTATGGAATATATCCTTTACCACCTTGTGCTTCCTTCTCCCAGGACTCATTATCGTGGTCAGTTACAGCAAAATATTACAGGTAGGATAGTTGTCAAATATGTTGTTGGTTTTTTTGCTTCCTTAATAAACAGATATAGGCACAAGGCCTTTAGTAAATATTTCCTCAAACAGTGGTAAATTACATATGGGTTCAGGAGTACATTGATACACATGGTGTCGTAGTGCTTACTTACAGCAACAGGTTGGGGTGTGTGGGAATTACTGAAAACAATCTACAGTGCCCATGACGGTGGTAACAGGAATACCTCACCCTGTAAAGTGTTTATTATAGTTTGTGGATAACAATATGACCAAGGAACATAATGCACCACACTGGCTGCACCAGTGGGATCAATTAATTGTTAGTTTTCCTGACAATAAGAAGATTATAAAATACTGGCAGCCTAACCTTTCAAACAAAAGCTGATTTTATGAAATAGATAAAAAGGAAGCAACATTTCTGTCTATTATATTTATTACTGTAGACTGATGATTGAGATATTTGCTTCCCATTTTTGGCCTCACTTTGATTTTGCTCAAATGTACTGTACTTTTACTGCCATAAACCTTGACAATGGTTGTTCATCTAATAATATAAACATTTCCCTAGAATTTGCAATACCATGTGAGAAAAACCTGCTGTAATCATTCATTCTCTATCTCATACATACTCAGGCATCTCTTTGTTCCCCGAATATGAAGCATATCTCTTGTCATTGCGATAACAGACGTGTGTGTGCTTTGTCAATAGCTGAAGCTGAAAATGGTGTATGTGTGTGTGGGTTCAACACCTTGCACTATCAACTGTCAATATTGCATCGGGACATCCAGTTCTACCAATGTGTACATTAACATGATACAGACAATTGAAAATGGTCCTGACAAGCAGAACATTGATTTTTATCTCTGGAGAGACTTAATGGATGTTTGAGACACATTGAAGACAAACATTAAGGACCTCACTGCCTTGTGGGCAAATCCACATGTAGATCAATTGGTTTGCATAAACAGCTCATATAATTTTGATTTGATTTATTTTTTTTACCTTTACAGATTGCAAAAAGTTGTAGGCGAAGGCTCCGAACTCGAGACAATCAGTCTCGAGTGGTTGAGCCTGTTGAGTACCACATCTCCCGCCAGGACATGAGGCTCTTCCGCACTCTTCTGGTCCTTGTGCTCTCTTTCTTAATCATGTGGAGTCCTATTTTCATCAACACGTTCCTCATCCTGGCCAGAAACGTCCTGGGTCACCTGTACATCTCCTCCACCATGTTCTTCTGGGTGATGACGTTCACACTGGCCAACTCGGCTCTCAATCCCATCCTCTACTCAGTCTGCCAGTTCAAGAACGGCTGGCGTAAACTCTGCTGTGGCTCTGCTGTGGCGCCCCTGCGAAAAGAGCCGTGCGCCAGTGGTCAAAGGATGCATCCGTGACTGTCATGGTTCTCTCAACAGATAGTGGATTCAAGCTGACATGGAGTGCACAGCATGCCCTCCACACCTTCGATGACACTTACAAACCATCACCTACAGTACCTACCTTCACCAGCCTTCATGATGAACTCATACAGACTGAAACACCTTATAGAGAGCTATCACTCTTTTTTGGGGGGCATTTTTTAGTAATTTCTTTCCAGTCAACAAAAATGGCTATTCCCTTGAATGCAATGTGGCATACAATAAATGCTGGACATCTGAATTACTCCTCGGTCAACTGATAATAATATGCCCCATTTTACAAAGTCTTATAATCCTTAAAACAGCCCAAACGAATCAAATGTTCAGGAACTAGCACCAAATAAATCAATCAATTGACTAATATGGTCAATAATATAGTCATTTGGAACTTGTGCCTCTTAATGCTACTCCCTTTGCTTGACAACAAGAGTAATTAAACCCCAAGCAGCGGTTAACAATCCCACTTAATCCTGTCAGTGGTTAAATGAGGCTGCCGTCTGACATGAGAAAACCAAGGAAAGCCAGCCTCGTGAGATAAACACTCATTTCTCTCTGGAGGAAACAGCTGTAGACCTGAGACACTAAGACCACATTACTGCTGACTCTCAGTGCTTCTTCTGAACTGATCCCTTGCAAGTGCAGTTTCTTTTTAATCTTGTGTCATAACATAACTTCTGTGACATCTTCCTTCCTTATTTTCTCAGAAGATACAACTGTTGCAAGGTTTTTCAAATCTCTTCTTGCTCTACATAGGCTCTGTATTCTTTATGGCTCCTGTCCTCGAATCGCGTGCTGTCATACAAATCTTCTCAGACACCATAAGACCCTTAAACACAGCTTTTATTAAGTGGTCAATGTCTCTCATCGTCTTTCCCTGGTGTTATGGTTATGGTATTATCCTTATCCCCTGGAAATCATGTCATCATCCTGTCTTTCTGTCATATGTTAGCTATGTTTTAAATGAATGAATAGCATTTTAATAATATAGTATTTAATAGTGTATTTACTTTAATGACAAAGTTTGCTCAGGGTGTTTAGAGAAAAGATGAAACATGATGTCAATATGTCATCATCACTCAGGTTAAGGAAATCCCTCTTAAGTGATTCCAGCCTTTCTCCTTGCCCTCCTGTACATAGCAGGTCATACTGTAGGTGCCATAACTCAGCTATTACCTGTGATGGGATTGGCCCAACTAAAATGACAAGTGGCTGGATTTACAAGTTAAGAAAGCTCAGGGGCTTTATGACTTCTACGTCACAGTGTTTAGCCCCCCCTTGGATCCCCTTAGACAGTAAGCCACTCACTACCTTCTGTTACTGGGGGGAAAGTTGGAGCTTCAGCTTTGGTCCCGAGTGCATAGAGGAGGCTCGGAAATGTCTCAGTAACAGCTGCACTGTCACATCTTCTGTAGGCCACCTTCACTGCTTCGCCCTGCTCTTCTCCCATCCGGCTGTACCCACCTGAGGAGAGCATCTTCGTGCATCGACAGACGTTCATCCAAACTTTGGACAAAATGGGAGACAAAGACACTGTAGAGAAGTTCCTTGACAACAACCCACAGTTTGCAAAGGAGTACTACGAAAAGAAAGTCAAGGCTGATGTGATCACTGCTGCGTTCAACAACCAGGTCCAGGTCAAGGACCCATCCTCTTACAAGGATGTCACCACCATCCAGGAGGCTGAGTTCATGTTTGAGCTGATAAAGGAGATGCAGGCCAACAACCCATGGGAGAAAACCTTGCATAAAGTTCTCCAGAGGATTGCTCTGCTGATCCAGGCTGATCGCTGCAGCTACTTCGGCTACAGGTCTCGTAATGGAGTACCTGAGCTGTCCACCATCCTCTTTGATGTGACACACAATTCTCCATATGCAAATAACATGGTGAACCCCAACGTAGAGATTGTTTTCCCCACCGACATGGGACTTGTTGGATGGACGGCACACTCCAAGAAGCCTCAGAATATTCCTGATGTGAAGAAGGTAAGTGGATAAAAAGATTTAATGAACGACATCTTATAATTCTGTCTTGTTAAACCCAAACTATTCTCACTGCTGTTTCGCTCACATTGATGTCAACTGACCTTAGTTGTCTTTGGCTGAAGTGTTTAAGCAGTGATGTAATAATCTTGAACAGCTCTCCTGTGTTTTTGTTGTGGTTTCCAGGACTCTCATTTCAGTGACTTTGTGGATAAACAGACCAAATACACCACAAAATGTATGGTTACTGCTCCTATCATGAGCGAAAAGGAACCCGTTGGCGTCATCATGGCACTCAACAAACAGGGCGCCGCAGAGTTCTCAAAGAGTGATCAGGAGGTGAGTGGACAGGATGTTCATCAGTACAGTAATGAGTGAGTATTTATATACTGACTGAGTGTTTGCCAGAATGACTCAGAAACACAAAATCAAACACAGGCTGCACTTGGCTGCACCAAGGCACTGAGTACACTGTGGAGGCTTCACTTGGAGTGGACAGAGACAGATCAATATGTGGATCATATCCTTAAATTGACTTTGTAAAAGAGCCAACTTTAGCCCACCAGCTTCCTGTCTCTGGCCCGTATATTTAGAGGCAGGACTTTGTGCTTTGGGTCACCAGTCGTTATGAAAGCTCAACATATAATCCTGTTAGGGAGGAGAAGCTCAGACTTTTTTTTATTTTTTTTTACCTATTTTCTTTCATGGTGTCTTTGGGAGACTGATTCTAAAGATCGTCCAAGTGAAGATTTGTTAGAGAAAGTGTCTAATCTGTTGTCGTTCAGTGACAGTTTTCCAGAAACAAATCTGATTCTTTGCTCTTTCATTACAGCTCTTCAGCAAATATGTGAACTTTGCTTCCATTGTCCTTCTCCAAGCGCACACTGCGTACATGTGGGATGTAGAGTCCAGGAGAAGCCAGGTGAAAAAACACAACAATAAAACCATTTGTCCAGTCTAGTTTTCCCAAGATTAAATTTGAAAATGAATGACTTCTTTGTTCTTTTCCAGCTGTGCCAAAAAAGAAAGAAAGTGAAAGTGACACCAAATCCTAAGCACTGATTCTTTTTCTTGCCATAGGTGTTGTTGTGGTCAGCCAGCAAAGTCTTTGAGGAATTGACAGATATTGAGAGGCAGTTTCACAAAGCCCTGTACACAGTGAGGACATATATCAACTGTGAGAGATACTCTGTGGGACTCCTGGACATGACCAAAGACAAGGTGTGTAGGTGAAAGTCTAATTTACCTAGAGTTCTGTCTGCAGTTGCCTGTACTGCAGCATTCATAAGAATAAATGAAAGTACAAAGCCAAATGGTTTATGGCCTTCTCCCCCCCAGGAATTCTTTGATGAGTGGCCAATCAAACTAGGAGAACAGGAGCCATACAAGGGCCCCAAGACACCTGATGGCAGAGTGAGGCCACATGTTTGTCTTTATCGTGTTATTTTTCAAACACCAATTTGAGAACATTTTTCTAAAAACTGTCTTTAATGTTCAAAACATCCAGGAAATCAACTTCTACAAGATTATTGACTACTTGCTGGAAGACAAAGAGGAGATTAAAGTTATCCCGTACGTATCATGATGTAGTGTAGCCCTTGTGTCTATGCTGATGATGTAGTTTTATTTGTATATGTTCGGAAGTTAATGATTCCTCCTCTAAACTCACAGTGGTCCTCCTGCAGACCACTGGGCCTTGGTCAGCGGACTCCCATCCTATGTGGCTGAGAATGGATTTGTAAGTTTCACCTTCTTTCCTTCAGTTTCAGTGAAATGCCCCCAGTTGAATCATTGCTGTTATCTCCAAACACACGTGAAATAATTTATTTTACATCTCCCAGATCTGCAACATGATGAACGTTGGAGGAGATGAGTACTTCAATTTTCAGGTGAGTTACAGATGAAGACTCTAATTAAATTCTTTTCACTTAAATAATCTCGATATTTTATTTGTTTATCTGGACAGAAAGAAGCAGTGGATGAGACTGGATGGAGGATTAAGAACGTCCTCTCCCTCCCTATCGTCAACAAAAAGGAAGAAATTGTCGGCGTTGCCACGTTCTTCAACAGAAATGACGGCAAACCATTCGATGAGAACGATGAACAAATTACAGAAGTACGGAAAACTTACTCTTTCTACGTACTGGGATATTTGTTGTTTCAATCTTGAGTGACATCTTGTTAGAATTTAAATTTTATTACAGGATGACACTGACAGCTGATATTATTTCTCCATGTCACCAGGCTCTGACCCAGTTCCTTGGCTGGTCCACTCTGAATAGCGACACATACGACAAACTCAACAGGACAGAGTGGAGTAAAGATATTGCCCTTGAAATGCTCATGTACCAGGCGAGGGCCAACCCAGAGCAAGTGCAGAGTATTCTGGTAAACTGCCACCACGCTCGACTGCTATTGCCTCAGCCAGATTGAAAACAGACTAATGGACTGAGCTTGCTTTCTCCCACAGAACACTGAGGAGAAGTTGGGCTCTGCACCAGAGGACTGTGACCAGAAGGAGATGTACAAACTGCTGGTATGCACTGTGATCCGTACAGTGATGTATGCAGTGTTTTTCAGACCTCAGTGCTCATAACCTTCTGTTTGCTTGTGATGCCATTGCAGAGGTCCAACATCCCTGAAGCCAAGAGTGTGGAGCTGCTCGAGTTTCGCTTCAGTGACTTCCCCCTGTCAGAGTTTGATCTCATCAAGTGTGGTATCCGCTGCTTCTTCGAGTTGGGGGTGGTGGAGAAGTTCAAAGTCCCAGCTGATGTACAGTATAAGTTGAAGAAGTACTTTAAGTTTTTATATCAGAGGTCTGACACAACTAGTCAGACCCTTTCACCAGATCTACTTATTTTCATTTTTTCTGGTCTCTTTTGTCATGCAGGTCCTGACACGATGGATGTACACCGTCCGCAGGGGATACCGTGACATCACCTACCACAACTGGAGGCACGGCTTCAATGTTGGACAAACCATGTTCACTCTGCTGCTAGTGAGTCAGACACCTGCTGATATTTTCTGCTGTGTACAACATTTACGCAGTTGTTTATCATAACACCGGGTCGTCCTCTCTGCTCCCCCACAGACAGGTAAATTGAAGAAGTATTACTCTGACCTCGAGGCCTTTGCCATGGTTGCTGCTGGATTCTGCCACGATATTGACCACAGAGGAACCAACAATCTCTACCAGACAAAGTAAGATTTTTTTAATCTTGTGCTTGGGTTGAGAAATTGATGATGAGGAAGTGAAAATCCTGACTCTGGTTGACTGTTGTAGGAGTGCATCCCCACTGGCAAAACTGCACAGCTCCTCAGTTATGGAGCGGCATCATCTTCAGTTCAGTAAAACCATAATGGAGGATGAGGTGAGTCCTTATGTAATATGTTAACCTTTTTTGTGCATTCAAGTTGGGATTTGAAAATCTGTCTAATGTCTAACTCTAACGCTGCTGCCGTTCACAGAACCTGAACATCTTCCAAAACCTCCAGAAGCGTCAGTTTGAAACAGTGCAGCATCTGTTTGAAGTTTGCATTATTGCCACTGATCTTGCACTCTATTTCAAGTAAGGGATGCCAGGACTTTTGGACCATCAAACTACTTGATATAGCAACTGAGTGCCCTACATTCAGCATTATCAGACTTTTAATACTTGTTAATGATGATAAAGAACAAATAAAAAATCCAGTGTCTTTCTCATCTTTTAGGAAGAGAACAATGTTTCAAGCGATTGTGGGGTCAGTGGAGGTGATGGAGGAAGAGAAAGACAGGATCAACTACATCTCCAACAACGCAACCAGGAAGGAGATTATCATGTATGCCAATTATGTGAAATGTCCAATGTCAACGCATCTGTTGTGTAACCATTTCTGTCTTTCCTTTGATTTGTGTCGGTGCTTCATTTCTAAACACCTGTGTTACATGTAGGGCAATGATGATGACAGCTTGTGACCTGTCCGCCATTACAAAGCCATGGGAGGTGCAGAGCAAGGTGTGTTCCCTTCTTCACACTTACGTCAAGATTAGAAAGTATCATTCACACATTATCATTGTTATTTTTGACAATATATTCATTTATTTTTGTCACATCCAAGGTTGCTCTGATGGTGGCAGCTGAATTCTGGGAGCAGGGCGACCTCGAAAGGACAGTTCTTGACCAGCAGCCAATTGTAAGATCTTTGAAATATATTTTTTGTCACACTGTATGAATTTGTCATGTTGTTGTAAATACTACAAATCATCTCTTTCTTTGTCGCTCAGCCTATGATGGACAGAAATCATGCTGAAGAACTTCCCAAGATGCAGTGTGGTTTCATTGACTTTGTCTGCTCCTTTGTGTACAAGGTACATAGACAAAGAAACATATTTGGGTGTATATACTGTAGGTGCAAAGGTGTTTTGTATATTGATATATAAATCTATTCACAATTACTCACACAACCCCCTTATCTGTGTGTTTGTGTGTGGGATGTTTGCAGGAGTTTTCTCGCTTCCACAAAGAGATCCAACCCATGTTCGACGGGTTGAATATCAACAGGGGAGAGTGGAGAGCTCTAGCAGATGTCTACGAGGCCAAGATGAAGGCCATCGAAGACGAGAAGAAGAAGCTGGAAGGAGGAGGAGAAGGTGAGCACTGGTGTTTGAAATGTGTTTCTCTGTGTTTGTATGGTCACCACTGTCTCACTGACTTTCTCATTTGTTCCCTTTGCAGCTCCAGAGGGGGGGAAGTCAAAGACATGTGTTATCTGCTAGACCCCCCAGAGTATTAATGGATGGTTGCCTGCATGTGTGCTTGTACAGAGTGTGTGAATGTGCATGAGCATGTGTACACAAATAAGGGAAAACTGTGCAAAAATGTCAAAAGTATTATTTTTATATACAATAAAGTGTAGTTCTGCTGTCTTCTGACACAGATAACTATTTTAATCAGCACAATTCAGTGCATACAGTTTGTATGTGAAACTATATAAACAGTAATTTACCTTTTTCTTGTTTATACTAAAAGCATATCTGAAAATTTATTGTGAATATTTAAACTGAATATCTAGGAGACCTTCTCTGGCTTTGGACCTTTTGTGAATAGGAATGATAGGCTCCAAATACGATGCAGTATGAACTCTTGTATCTGAATATATTCAGAATATAAATGCTACAATTCATGTGTATGAATGCATGTACATTTTGTAGAGAGTTATTAGTTGCCTCTTGTTTTTTTATTTTTATTTCAAGCAGTACTTTCACAATTTCAAGCATATGTCCCTGGCAAAGGGTGAGAGATGTAAGAAGATTTGACTGAATTGGATTTGGTTATAAGCCAGCTGGAGCCCTAGGCTTTCCTTTTTTTAAGTCCTATGCTTACATAAAGAAAAAATACTGCTGCCCTGCTAACACGTCACCACATCCAGAGAATATGTGGCACTGACAAACACTGACCATGCAGAGTCACAATCAAAATATACAGGAGCAAAGGCTCTGTTTAACTGTGAAACCGCGTATTTATCATGTGAATATGTAGTGATGTCTTCATTAAATGTCACACAGATTTCTCTGCACAGAGCTCTTGATGCAGGGAGCATGTTGCAGGATGATATTGGATTTATTGTATGTTTGTTTTTCCTGATGTAAGAGTTTGTTTGCAACAAATACCGGCAACACAACCTTTAAGAAATCTAAATGTCAGGCCAGTATAGCTGTGAATATGTAACCATTAAATATGCTATAGCATCATGTATAAAATATGGAAAAATGTCAATAAAGTTTATTTTCAAAGCATGTGCACCTGGATTATTGAGTAGAAAGAGTTAACTGATGGTAACCTGAAGCCTTATTGATTCCATGACCACCCCCGTGGTATGTGTTGTTTATGATGTTCACTCCTGAGATCAGCTGAGGGGGTTTAAGACTGACCAAGCATCACCTCTTAATCATCTGCTAACAAGCTTATAAGAGACCTGTGGCACTCATTTGGAGCTAGTTTCTGTGTGTGTGTATAGAAGTGTGTATCAAGGTGTGTACAGTATAGCCTTCATGCATTTACTTAAAAATACACAGAACTGATGAAGAAGAAAATATATCAAATGAATTCCTCCTCACTTGCTGCATTTTACTGCATTTCCCATGGGGTTTATTGACAGAAATATGCCCACATAGCCATGACCTTTGACCTTCAACTGCTTGGCATGTTGTTTGACCTCAGGAGGGATGGCTAACAGATGTTGTGGTGCGTCATATGAGAATATCCCAGGAAAATCCCACTCAGGCAAAGGTATCAGTGCTTCTGCTGCACCTTTACAAATCTTTAGAACTGTGAATAGAAAAGTGTTTTTTTTTTCCATCTGTGATTTAGATATAAAATATGCAACCTCTCAAATCAATGAGTGTAATAACAAACTTTTTATTTTCTTTAATTATTTTTAATATACCCATACTTGGAATTAACTTAAATTTCTCAGTATTTCTCTATTGCAACATAATTATGTCTATTTAAAAAACTATGTGTTGGTAAGCAGTGATCCCTTTGATGCAATTGGGTCAGGCAAGTGACTGGCAGGTGGCGTGCAAACTGCATAGCTCATACAAGAAGCAGAGAAAATATCAGTTACAGAAGCCCGGCAGTCGCATTATAGTTAGTAAGCCAGCTTTGTGGACTGACAGGACTCCTTAAGTCAAATGAGGAGGTCTAGAGGTCAAACAGCAAAACAAATGTGTGTTGACGGTGCCTTCTGTCATATTATAAAGATAATGGCTTTGTTTTTGTGAAAATATAGTATAAATATTACTTTGTATTTAAAACTGTATTAGTATTAATTAACATAATAATAACAACAAATCTAAATCTAAAGAGAAATAAAGAAGAGAACAAAAGTAAGATACAAAATAACAGTGTTGACATGATTTTGTATTATGATTGTTATTATTTTCTTGTTTTGTTTCTTTTTAAGTAATTCAAGTCATCTTAAAGGAGCATTATCGCAAATACAGCAGTAATAGCATAAAATAAGCTGACATATGCAAAAGATGGGTCGGGGGGAGCCATAACTAAATTTACAAAAAAAAATCGCCAACAGTATAGTGTCCATGGGGCAAATGCAGCATTTGTCTTTGTTATGATCCAAGCCGGCCCGGCGCTTGCTGCGTTAAAATGCACTCGGAACTCGCAAATCCGACCTCCGAACCGGACAAATATGCAACAGTAAGTAATGTAGCAGTGTTAGGCTGCTTACAGTCACTGAATCGCTGGTAGAACACTTTGTCTCCACGTCCCTGTGTCTTTCTTCAGCTGTCCTCTCAGCATTATTAAGGAGGAGGACGTGTCAGTAGTTGTTGTCGTTGTTGTGGTTGTGCGCGACGTAGAGCTGCCGCTTCCACTAGCGAGTTTTCTTTTTCCCGCGATTGCACGTTCATTCAGCGGTGAGGGAGGAGGAGGGGGAAGGGAGAAGGAGGGGGGGAGGGGGGGAGGGGGGGGGACTAAACGAGGCTGCTCTCTCTCTCTGACAGCTGCCCACTTGTTTATATCTGATAAGCTCCGCCTGGCTCCATCTAGTGGCCGAATTTTGCGATAATACTCCTTTAAAGGGCTGAGAGCTCGTCAGTCAATCTGGCTGTGACATGATTCAACCTCAGCTCTACGTTTCCCTCTAGTGGGGAGGTCAGAATCCATGTGGGAAGACTGTGTGACAATCTGTAGTGTATCAAAAACAGTTTTTTTTTTTTTACCAGATATCCATCGATTTCATAAAGCTAAAAATGTCTCCTTAGCTGCATAAGTGTTGCACATTAACATATACGTATAAACAGACCGCTATTGATGACATCAGATCCTGGAAAGTCTTTAAAAGTCAAGTAACGTCAGAGACGGGCACATCAATGACTGTGGTGGAATGGTTGCTGGACAGTGTGTTTTCTATTCTGTTGATGAATGATGGCATTTATGAAGCACTCACACTACCCATCATCTTGAAGAACAACAATAACATCCAGTGTTCTCCAGTTAGTCCAAGAGCAAAAAAGAGAGACTTGATTTGTTACTTTCCGTCCTTTCCAACGTCACCATGTCTACATTTCCACTCGGTATGTTCCCTCTCTCTGAGTTAAGCCGACTCCTTCAGATGGTCTCGCTCACTGCTAATGGCTTTATTCTTCCATCCCTCCCTCTGAGATAGTGCAGCGGCATACCACAAAACAGCCCCCAGACCACGACCCTGCTCCTCCGAATGCTCTGCTTTCATTTTTTTTACAAGCAGAATTGTGTTATGGTTGTAAACAGACGCTGGATATCAAATGGTGTAATCACATCAGAGACAGAGATAGAGGGCCAGGGGAGCATATATTTATTCAAAGACCTTTTAAAAGCCCCCCTGCTGCACATGTGTCTTCCCAGAAGGGACTGACGCATGCAGGCCTGCCAGGCACAGCCGGTAAACATATTAATCTTACAACTCTGGAGGGATCAGAGAAATTAGTCTGTGAAGAAGAATACCTTATAGGGCTCCAAGTGGATCCTCAAGTCTGGCCCTGAAAAATACAGTCCCCCAATAAAACTGTGAGGGTAGTGTTTTAAAGCAATAAAGCTTAAAAACAGAGAAGTAGGGTTTTTCTTTCTGTTGTGGCTTTGGGAGGTGAAACAGACATGATGTCATGCAGAAAAACAGGATGGAGCCTGTATTAACCTGGCCTTTGTTTGTGAGGGGTAATGGGGGGAGGGGACCAACTGGGGTTCATTTGCAGAGCAGATGTCAGGGTGACAGGAGGGCTTCCCCACACCCCTCCATCACACATTTTGCATCCAACAGTCGCCATGGAAACGGCGTGCAAAACCAGGAAATAGCCTAAGCCCCACCAAAAATGTGCCAAACCATGAAAAACAGAAAACAAGACATAAAATGGCACTGACTGCGTAGCAATGTTACGCAACGGCAGTCTTCTGGGACACTGATTATAATATTGCAGCAATTATTTTTTATCATGACAATAAATTATCCTCGGGTTTCCCACCCCGCTTCTTCCCGCATAGAAAGCCCGTACGCGCCTGCGCCACAGGCAGCAATCCGCTGGCTCATGTCAGGGCTTCGTTTTCTCCAGCTGATTCACCAAAAAAAAAAAAAAAAAAAAAAATTACACAATTCCCGTTGCCTATTGGACGGAATCCTCCTCCAAGACTTCTAGAGGGAGAGAGTTGTGGCGTTTGCTGAAATCACAGGCCCCATAGGCGTGGTTTTGGATGGAGATGCTCCGTCTGCTCCCGCTGGGATCCCCACCTGCCTTCACACCGCGTTTGTCACAGCGCCAGTTGGCATTTTCCTGAGCCCGAGCCACCACCATCCACCACCACCGTGCGCATTTGATTAGGTTTTTATTTTTATTTTTTGGGGGGGTTTGTGGAGACACAGGGTGGATGATTTGTCTGGGTGGTGTGGTGTAAGAAAGCGCAGCGCTGTGGACGTAGGCAACTGTGCGCCCGGTTTAGTCACTTCCATATCGGCGGCGGCGGCGGCGGTGGAGGAGACGGTGCTGGCGCACGGCACTTTGCTGTAGATAAACAAGAGCGGACAGCGCCGTCGCTTGGCCTCCAGGCAGCAGCAGCAGCAGCACCAGTGGTGCAAAACAGGGGGTCCACAGCGGAGACCCTGGTGCATGTGTAGGGCTTTTCGAGGCGCAGGTCGTGCCCGCAGCGGTTCTCAAGGATGGAAAATACACGCAAGACGCCCAGAAGATCGCCCCTGCTCGGGCTGCTGCTGGTGGCGTCTGTTTTACTCTTAGTGGACAGCAGGAAGCCCAAGCAGCCTCGGTGCCCCTCTTCATGTACATGTACCAAAGATAACGCGCTGTGCGAGAGCGCAGGACTGATTCCCCGCAGCTTCCCACCCGATGTCACATCACTGTAAGTCTCATTTCTCCTTGTTTTTCCACTACAGAGATTTGTACAAAACACCCTCGGTTCTCCACGCTGGTAACAAGAATCAGAGTGGGATAAGTGTTTTTAAAGCTGAACATTGTGTCTGTCTGTCTTTCTGTGTGTCATGTTTTCTCTTCCACAGATCGTTCGTCAAGTCTGAATTTACTGAAATCCCGAAGGAGAGCTTCATCCACACTCCTGCCCTGCATCTCCTGTGAGAAATCTCCCCAGAGCTTTTTGTTCTTCAGTCTTTGTTGCATGATGTCAGTCCCCAGTGAGGTGATCAACGCCATGTTTAATGTTCAAGACGCCCCTCCACCCCCTTCTCTCTCCTCTGATGCTCCCACATTATAATAGGATAGATGTTGCAGTAGCTATCCCAAGAGTGTGGAGCTTCATCAGCAAAGGACTAATGTGATATCCATGCAGGTCTTTTCATGCCATGGCAGTTGTGTCTCTGCTGGGCTTTGATTAATCCTGGTATTAGACTGTAATTGTGCAAACTGTGACTCAGACCTGGTGAGATGTATCTGTGGGGAATCCCTCCTGTAAAAGAGGGAATCCCCTTCACTCTGGTCTCACTGGGTTGAGTATTGACTGACTGGCTGTGTCCTTCACAACAAACATGTAAGGCTGCAGGAAGCCTAATGGAGCATTGATCCTTGTCTTTGACGTATTTGGGTTACCCTAAAGAACAAAGGAGAGGGGTTTCCATCAAAGCGTACAGCTGCTAATGTGAGACAACAGCTTCTCATTATCCAATTTGTGACTATGAATGGTAAAATATTCACCACGGATCTCTCCCTCTGTGCAGGCTCTTCACAGCCAACAACCTTGAGTCTATAAACGAAGACGCTTTCCTCGGTCTTCCTCATCTGGAGTATCTGTAAGTAGAGATTGCAAAAATGTTACCCCGGAAGCTGAGACACTGCCTGCTTCCTGGTGCACTGACTGCACTCGACGCCTCTTTCAGGTTCATCGAAAACAACCAAATCACGTCAATATCGCCACAAGCTTTCCGCGGACTGAAAACCTTGGTGCATCTGTAAGTATGACAGTGTGTAACCTCCTGTGCAAAGATTAGAGAAGGCTTCATCAGCAATATAGTGCATGTAATATGATGTAAAATGTGAGAGTTATTTGTTTCAGTGCAAAGATGCAGGTGCATGAATGCATTGTACCAGTGAGATGCTGACAAAGTTTATTGCGCAACATTTATTGCAACATAGACGTTTCTCCAAAGGCCGTGCAGCTGGTAATGTGATTATGAAGCGAATCCTGTCACTTTTGCTTTTTAGCAGCTGAAGGCCTGCTACATACACATTTGGCTATAAACTTACTATATGGTACTTCTTAAGAGTATGTTAAAATTTCCCATCTCAAATACAAATGCAACCCTCTCAACAGTGGAGTCTACTTGTCCCCCCGCTCTTCTTGAAGCAGGAAAAGTCATAAAATGGCTGAGGAGGCGGCTCTAAAAATAGCTTGATGTTTCCTCAAACTCACAATAAGCAATGTTCCTGCCATCAGTCTCGTCTCCTGGGTGGCAGTATGTGCCCAGGCTCTTTAACAGATATTCAATAAACTCCACGAGAAGGAAACGCTGCAAATCCCACTTCCACATTTCCATTTTGTAATGCACTGGATGTTCCTCTCATACAAGAACACAGACGCAGCAGAATATCTGTATCTGGTAAGAGCAATGAAGGGGGAAGTAATAATCAGTGCATCTGAACAGCTGCTGTTTTACCTCTTTGTCATGCAGGAGTCTGGCCTACAATAATCTGGTGACTCTTCCAAAAGATTTGTTCAAGGGTCTTGAGGCGTTGACGAAAGTGTAAGTATGAATTTTAATCCTGCTTTATCTGGAAAACAAAGAGAAGAGATAATCACGCTGTAGGCAGAACGCCTGCTATCATGGACAATGAGTTTTCTGCACAGGCTTCTAAATATAGACTACAGTATCATTATTTCACTTCAGTCAAGGCTTGAAAAATGTGTGGGCAGCTGGTGCGTTTAACACCATTAAAATTGCATGCTGCAGCGAGGGAGGGAGATAGTTTGCAATCTATCACCAACGGAGGATGTTCGGTTCTCTTTTACAGTCTCTCTTGATATTAATGCAAACACAAGATGATGAAGGCAGTGATCGTGCCTGCCCGGCTGCAGCTTTAGAGAATCAGCTGCATTCTCAGAGCTGAGAGCAAATCCTGTCGGCAGTTGAGGGTTTTTGAGGTTAGTTAGTTTTTTTGTCTCTCCAGAGACCTGCGGGGGAACCAGTTCACCTGTGACTGTAAGCTCAAGTGGTTGGTGGAGTGGATCTACAGCACCAATGCCACGGTGGATCAGATCTACTGCAAAGGTCCGGCCTCCCAGCTGGACAATAAGATCAACGACCTGGTGCCGCAGTCCTTCGACTGCATCACCACAGGTGGAGCGCAGACAGTTGTTTTTTTCTACAGTAATACAAAATCCCAAGAGTTTTTACTGTTATTATAAAGTGTGTTTTGCTTTTTCTCACAGAGTTTGCTTCCTACCAGTCCCTGAAGTTTGAGTCCATATCGGTGGAGGCGTTCTCCTTTGGGAATGATCAGTATGTGGTGTTTGCTCAGCCCTTCATTGGGAAATGCAGCTTCCTCGAGTGGGATCATGTGGAGATGGTCTTCAGAAACTTTGACGACATTGACAGTAAGTAAATGTCAGGAATGCTGTAATGCGAGGAGGGGCTGAGATTGAAAAGGGAACCACTAGATGGAGACAAGTACTAAGAGAAAGTGAAGCAGTGTTGTGTTCATCCTTTCTTTCTCCTCACCAGGCACGTCCACAGTGATTTGCAAACCCCTGGTCATTGACAACCAGCTCTTTATCATCGTGGCTCAGCTGTTCGGTGGCTCACACATCTATAAGCGTGACACCTCGGCGAATAAATTCATTAAGCTTCAAGGCATCGACATCCTCAAAATCCGCAAACCAAACGATGTCGAGACTTTCCGCATCGATGGAGAGTCTTTCTTCGTCATCGCCGACAGCTCCAAGGCCGGATCCACCACCATCTACAAGTGGAACGGAAACGGCTTCTACTCTCACCAGTCGCTCCATCCGTGGTACCGGGACACGGATGTGGAGTACATGGAGATCTCCTCCAAACCCCACCTGATCCTGTCCAGCAGTTCCCAGAGGCCGGTCATCTACCAGTGGAACAAAAGCACCAAGCTGTTCGACAGACGCACCGACATTCCAGAGATGGAGGACGTCTACGCCGTGAAGCACTTCCAGGTCAAGTCCGACCTCTACATCTGCCTGACGCGCTTCATCGGCGACTCCAAGGTGATGCGTTGGGACGGGGCCCTCTTCAGAGAGTTGCAGACCATGCCCTCCCGTGGCTCCGTGGTGTTCCAGCCCTTCACCGTGGGCAACTGGCAGTACGCCATCCTGGGCAGCGATTACTCTTTCACCCAGGTGTACCGCTGGGATGCCAAGAAGGGCGAGTTTGTCCATTTCCAGGAGCTGAACATCCAGGCGCCCAGAGCCTTCTCTCCAGTCTCCATAGACAACCGGCAGTTCCTGCTTGCCTCCAGTTTCAAAGGGAAAACTCAAATCTATGAGCACCGGGTCATTGATCTGAGCAATTAAGTAATTGCTTCTTTTGTTTTTGTTTTGTTTTGTTTTGACCGATTGATAGGTTATCGGTAACTCTAGTGGTCTTTGTGTTTCAGGAAGGATACACTGCAACCCTGAAAGTGATCATCAGTTGATCCTAACTTGAGAAAAGCAAGCATTAACTCTGACTCATTTTTCAAAATCTTCCATTGAAGTCAGTGCATGGTTAATGTAAAGATGAATGCATCTATCCCATATTTGGCTGAGTTCAATGCACGGATCTCAAGTTAGGATTAAAACCCAAGGTGAAGAAGTTGTCAGGACATTAATGCATGACCAGGGCCTCAGTCAGTCCGTCACATCCAAACAAATGCAGCATCCATGGCCATTAATCCATATAAAGCTAGCACTGACCAGTAGGTTTTTTTTTGTTTTTACCATTCATGTGACTCAACAAAGTTTATACATTTGTAACCTCATATTTATCTACTGAGAATAATAACAAAATGGTACTTTTTAACCTATTAACGTGTTTAACTGAACAAATCTGCCAAAACGAGATGTTTACATTTTTCTGTCTTTCCACTTGTCTGCTAAAAAAGATTTGTAAATGAAGCTTTTGTAAGTTTAAGAGGGACCATGTCAGTTATGATACATATTTGTTAAGGAGACAGATTTCAAATTACGTTTTTAATTTGAAAAATATCAATGGAAATGTTGTGTGGGAATCTTCCTATATATCCTTGCAACTTACATTTTTATCATTAACTGTTTGTATAATGTTTTAAGTATTGAAAAAGTTCAAGTTTTTCATAAGAAGTACGGAAACATTTTGGGCACACTTGGAACTATTTTCAAACATTTTAAGGAACTGAGATGAAAAACTGAGGATATTGTTCATAATGCTTTACCTTTGATTAACATGTATGCAAAATACATCAACTGTGTCATGATTAGGATTGAGTTTTTGACTAATATCATCCTGTTTAGAGTCAATAAAGGTTTACATCATTAACTGTTCTCCTGTGAGCTCCCTGCTGGCAACGCGTAGTATGACATGCCTTCGGTGCAAAACACTCACATACAGTCCTCAAGGCAAAACAACACAACACAACACACTTCACAACACAATCTACTTAACCACCGGAGGGAAGTTGTCGTCTCAGAGTTAGTTGTGTTATCATGATACAGACATGAGAAATGAAATGAAAGAAATACAAACAAATAAAATCCTTTTTATTTTCTCCAACAAAGTGCACGCCTCAATTCTACAAAGCAGCACATTACAATGTAATGGAATAAATACAATAAAATCCGCTGAATTAAAAAAAAGAAGAAAAAAAAAAAAAACACAAGCAAGGAGATACACAAGTACCTGCACAATCACACTGGTGGCAGGACTAAATCAGGCTCTTCAGAAAGGCTCGTTTGACACCAACTGCTTCTTTCGTGGTGATTGTTTGACTTTTCATGCATCTTCAGTCCTTTGGATAAAGACGTCCTGTCCTCTGCTTTTCTAAAGTAAACCAATTTAAATCCTGCTTTTTTTTATTTTAAATTGAGGACTAACCAAACTAACATGAAAGAAATACAGGTGCATACTCTCATGTTCATACACATCACCCTGGAAAACTTGTGCAATAGCAGCAGGACCTCCGATTCACTCGCCTGCTGCTGAGAGAAAATAAAGTGAACACATTTTCAGTTTTAACTGAAGTTACAACTAAGTCTATGTGGTGCAACTTAGTGTTTTCTTTTCTGTAGGCAAATAAAATATAACAT
This sequence comes from Trachurus trachurus, assembly GCF_905171665.1. NCBI lineage: Eukaryota > Metazoa > Chordata > Actinopteri > Carangiformes > Carangidae > Trachurus > Trachurus trachurus. Next base: position 15,988,758 of record NC_139906.1, read on the forward strand.
AAAAGGCAAGGGAACACATCCCTTAATATTCCACAAAATAATTTAGTGCTCTTTAAATAAAATTAAAAACACTATTTTCATATGGTGGCTCTTAAAAAAAAGAATTAAAAAAACTCACAGACTGAAAGAATAATGCTCTAAGAGACATCAATTATATTCGGAAAGAACTCAAACTCCATGAAAAAAGACAGTATTGACAATAAAATCCTGTACAGAACTCAAAATCAATATACAATACAGTACCTGCAGATGTTATGCATACAGTACAATTCTCTTTTACATAGTTTTAGTATGGACTCCAGCCTGATCTATATACTGACTTAACACAGGTGGAAAAGCGGCTATTTTTTTAGCTAATTTTAATGGTTATTCAGCGAGGAGTAGATCTTGTAGTAGGCATTTAGAAAAAGAGATTGAAAACATTATTGCAGGATGGTCATTTTCAGTTGCATACTGCATGTGTTACATGAATGTGTCCTGCGGGCTGATGAAAGAGACAGAGAGCCGGACGGAAGAAAAACAAAATAAAATAAACGAGAGGTGGGAGGGTGGAGGGGGTTAGCTGTTTTTGCTATCTCTCTCTCTCCGTCACAGAGGTTAAACCTTGCACGATCTTTCATCCACTACCCTGTACAGTACATTCATGGCCAGTATTGCACGTTTACCAGCCGAGTCCACCCTGATTCTGCACGGTGAGGACCTTCAGTGCTGAATTTTTATTTTTTTTCAAGTCCTGTAAAGTCAACACTAATCCAGTGATGAGATGAGACCACCGTAACCAGAGCTCGCCCCCCAAAAGACGGACCGGGATCTGCTGTCACAGTTTGAGCTCATTGGCAATTTTGCAGGCGATATTCTTAAAGGCGATGGACGTGCCCGATATCCTCTTGAAGCGCACGCCGTTGAGCGAGAGGCGGGGCAGCTTGCACACCTCCATCTCCCATTGGACCAGGTTGTCCTGGCGAGCGTCGCCGTGGACGCAGAAAAGCAGGAAGCGTTCTCGCTGCTCGTAATCGCAGCTGTTGGCGTCCAGGACCTTTCGGATCTCCCTCATCATTTCGGCGGGCTCCATGGAGGAGGTGGTCTTCATGCTCCAGGTGAAACGCAGCGAGCGAGGCTTGGAGTCCCGGCCGCCGTCCTCCTTGGTGTCGCCGGACGCGCTCCTACGGGCGACAGAAGGAAGGAAGGAGATGACAGGAAGAGAGAAGTGAGCACAGAGGAGGGGAGGAGAGACGGTTACAGCTTCTCTGTGACGTCTACGTCGCGATCAAACTCTCACCTTGGTGTTTCTGTCCTGGCACTGGCCTCTCCCTCACTAGGCACCCTGAAATAAACCAGGAATACACTGTTAACTCCCACAAGCTGATTTCAACACAAGTCCCCGCCCCACCCGCCACGAACACCACCATCATCATCATCATCATCATCATCATCATCACTGGACATGGAGAAGGGGTGTCAGGCATCATGCCAGGAAAGAATCCACACTCCTGTGTATCAGGGTTCAGCACACAATGAGGTGACTGTGACTTTTTGAGGCACTTAGTACTGTGGCACCTTCACAATAACCGAATGCATCCGACCGTCCACTGTGCGCTATACCTTTCCTTAATCCCCACTGATCCATCCGTACGGAGCGTTAAGAGCGGGTTTCTGAAGTCTTAAGATCCGGCCTGCGTTTAATTTGCCTGATCTTTTTCTCTTATAGCGCAGCACGAGGACAGGGGAGAGTAAGGAGAGGACAGCCAGCGACTTGAGAAGCAGATATTGTGTCTTAGTAGAGGAGAAGCTGGTGAGCTGTAAGGTTTTGTTCTTGAGGCAGTGGACACAAGGGAAGGAAATACACGGCATAACAAGGGGGTCAGTAAGCAAGGATGTGGTGTGGTGGGCAAGTACGTAAGGGGTTAAGGAAACACGGGCCAAGGTCATTGTGGGCACAGAGTCTTTTTTTTTTATCTCTTTTTGGATGGGAGTGGGGGGGACAGGTGCAGCAAGCGTTGTGTTCTCCTACCTCCGGGTTGACCTGAAAGACAGAGCTCTATGCGGAGAGAAGAGGAGAGAGAGCTGTGAGCTTCTAGCAGACGGGCCAGTGTGAAGGTGACACTGGGAGATAACTGGTGTTTGGATCAGCAGCTTTTATCCTTTGCCTGTCATGTTGACAGGAAAGGGTAATAGCGTAGCATCCAACAATAAGCTCTAAGCATTGGGAATAAGAGCACATCTGTTTTCAAGAAGCTGGTAGAGCACGTGAGAAATTTCTTTGTTTTCACTGCTGGAAAAGTTTACATCATATTATCTGAATTTTTTTTTGCACCATATGTTGACCTGTTTTAAACATTTAAAGCAAACCATGGATGATCCTTTATGTCTCCCACTGCTCTTGATGGTAAAGAGAATATCTCTACATAGCTTAGCTCTGATACTTGATGTTTTTCCGACCAGTGGTTACTACACTGAAAATGTACCGTTTTGAATATATACATGCTGTGAATAAGATAATATTCCATATTATTGTATATATATTGTTTTCTCTTACAATTCATTTTGTGGGCACCTGTTATTAAGTGTGATAAAAAGTTCTTTTTTAAACAATGACAGCAGCTGAGAGGCAGGAAAAATGTTTACATTACACAACATTATACAACATTATACAACATCTTAGTACCTGATCCTACAAACATTCAGTGTGATTATTAATTAAGGATGTTATTAATGTTACCATCCTTCATACCTTCAATTATTCAGAGACATAAAACAGCATCCATTAGTTTATCTGACTGAGAAGGTAAAGAGGATTTCTTTCAAAACTGAACCATCCCTTTAACAATCTGTGTTTAAGGACACACACACTCGACTCTCAATCAAATGTCCCCTCTACAAGAATCTAAGTGAATCGCCAGTGTAGCCGTTTTGTCTTCGCTCACCTGCGGACGAACTTGGAGGTGATCTTGCTGATGATCCCGGTGGAGGTGCCCCTGCGTTGCTGAGCGAGAGCCCCCGTGTCGTGGGACAGAGTGGGCGAGGCCGGCGGGCCGTTGTAGGTGGCGCTGCGGCGGTCTCTGAGCTGAGCTCCGTGGAAAGTGCTGCGACTGGTGGTACCACGAGGGAAGCGGTTCTTCTCCGGGGTACTAATACTGTGTGCAGACGGAGAGGTGGAGGGACCCCGCGGAGAGGAGCTACAGGATACAGACAGGTTATAGAGTTAGAGGTGTAAATTACGTACATGAATTATACTGTCAGTATCACTTCTGTCATTTCATTTCATTTATTTGATCATATGTGCAAAATTACACAAGCAGACATATACAGTACATTCATTTGCTTTTGTTTTTGAATGATCAAAAGGGTGTAGGCTGAAGTTGTTGAGCTTATATGTGCCTACTCCTGAATCTTCCTATTGATATTTATGCATTTTATGTTAACTAATCACTCCAAAGAGTTGTGAGGGGAAAAAAAAGAAAACTCTGAATATGTACCAGTACCTTTGAAACCAGTAAAATGAAGATAAACACATAATCATAAATAGAACAGAGACAAAATAAGAAAAATATACATAATGAAGTTAATTTCAGAATTTAACATCTCACAATAACAAAGTACATTAATTAGAACAGCAGACATAGAGATCAATGCATCAGAAATGTTCAAAACAAACAACTTCACAAAGAGAAACAAAATCTATTATGTAAGTTACTGGTTGAAACTTGTATGTATTGTAGTAAGTAGGTAGTTTGTACTTTGATTTACCAGATGATGAGGCTGCTCACCTGGCTTTAAGCTCCGTGTTGTCGTCGATGGGGGGCAGTGTGCTCTTTGAAGGATGCCCTGACGAAGACATGGACTTAGTGTGACGCGGTCGCGTGGAGCTCATGGCAGTCGACGGGGTGCTACCCGACACCTCGGTTAAACTGGGGACAGAGGGAAGAGAGCATCACTACAACAACATGCACATGGAAACAGAGAACACACGGAGCCGAACCTGTAGCTCAGTGTTTGTATTTACCTGCTGTCTTTGCCATTAGGAATGGCCGAGTAGCGGTCAGTGGAGGAACGCTCGCACACATACGTGTTCCTGCGAGTCATTGATCCATTGGTCTACATGCGGAGAAAGACACCAGAAGACATATTTTTAACCGAACTAATTACTGAGCGATGAGAAGATAAGAAAGGCACAAACAGGAAGCTGTGACCTCTTTTTCCTCACCATAAATTCTTTCTACCACCCTCATTTGTTCATGTGTTATCTGTGTGTTTTCTCCTTTCTCACCCCGACAGCACTAGTCGTCTTCTTCCTCTCCTGGACGCCCAGCGGGGAAGCGGGAACGTCTCCTTTGGAAGTGCTGAGCTCCAGCCGGCGCGCTCCGTCCCACTCCTCCCTGTGGTCGCTCTCCACGCTCAGGGCCTGGCCGCGCTTCGTGTACGACACCGCCGGCGGCACGGACGGACCAACTAAAGGAGCGGCAACACGTACAGACACAGATGAAAATCTCATTCAATCAGGGCGGGGACTCAAATTTACAGACGTTCAAGATGCCGAGGAACGTTTTTAGACAAAGGATGAGGACAGTGTCTTCATTACAATGGTGCCAGTAAAAGCCACTCAAAGCCAGGATGTACACATCATCCAGTCCGTCAGGTATTATACTTCCGCAAAAAACAACAATTAGTTCCACACATTGTCGAGCTACAGAAGCCAAGGTGAGCGGGTACAAGGCAAAGCTGTTCCCTCCTCATGCTTTGAGGTGCTGGTCCAGAGGGAGCTACAGGAAAGCAGCCAGCCAGCAGATGGCGGCAGACACAATGGCCCCACATGACATAGAAGGAAGCTGCTACACAACCCGAGGCAACACATGGTCAGGTTGAGTCACTGCTTTGTGCATTTGAATAAACTGTTCAGGAAAATTTCGCCACAGTCGGTAAAGAAATTAGTCTCAGTGTGACGACCAAGTAACAGTTGTATCGAAAATCTATGAACACATAAGAACACAGTGTGTTTCTTTATGTTGTTTCTACGAGCAAAATGTTTATTTCGGCTTTATTCACCTATATAAAAAAGCACTAGTCGTGTTTAAAATGCTCTAGCGCCTTTGCTCAGTGGCACGTCAGCAGCGTGGATACAAGCAGCTTCCCTCTACACAACACGCAGCCAGCAGCACTCTCAGAGCTGGGAAGGACGAGGTTACTTTACTTGGCTTCTCTACGACACCACCACCACCACCACCATCATCATCCCCACCATGATCACTGTAGCGGCGCTGCTTCTGATTGGCCGAGATGCTGCGCGTGACCTTGGGATGGGCGGGAGAAATGCTGGAGCTGTTGTTGATGTCGCTGGTCGGCCGCTGTCGCTGGCCCAGGATGCTGTTGGTCAGAGGCTCGCTGCCCTCGAACTGAAATGCAAAGGCGGAAATGTAAAAAAAGAGGCGGAGCGGTTGGCCCCGTTAAACCAGAGGTGATGATGTCAAAGACAAGGACAAAAGTCCCGGCATGTACCGACCTCTGGAGCTTTTCTGCCCAGCAGCAGGTAGGTTGCCATGACGTCATCGTACTTCTGGTTTTGTAGAGACTCTGTGATCTCATCTTTAGGGAAACCCATCGTCACCATGAGCTCTGATGGAGGACAGACGTCGGCGTAAATCACAGCGTTAGCATTGGACATGACATATGAACGTACACACGCATGAACACACACACACACACACACGAACACACACACACGCAGTTTGACACACCTATTCTGGATGAATCACTAAAGTCGGCCTCAGGCTCGATGTAAGGTTTCAGCTCCTCCTCCTCGTGACCCACATTCATCCAATGGTCTTTCATGATTTGCTGACAAAGAAACAAGACAATTAATGCACGTCGCATAGAATTAGTGCTACAGCTATTTTCTTAGCGACACGTCATGAATCATGACTTACATTCGTTATAATTCACTATTCAACATGACAGTTAAGGGCCAGGCTAATGACATGGGAGTGGAGAAATGGATGACTTCTTTATAAAAATGTCTTTGATCGCAGGTTCAGCTGCGGCCGGACAACACTGTGATCAATGGTTGTTATTGGTGGAGAAATCTTTAATATTGAACTTTAGCCTGGTCCTGAGTGCAGGGGCGGTATCGACTGTGGAAAAGGTCGAGTGTAAAATGAACTGATATTGTTTTGCAAAGGAGAAACAAGCTCCAACCAATGCTCAACGACAGGATGCACTCTAACATGCAAGGGTTGCGTTGTTTTTATTTAGTTTGATATGCTTCAACAGTTGTATCTAGTTGTATTATTTCTTGAATGTGTTCATCAAAAGAATCTGTAATGTTTTTTTTCTTCTCTTATCTCAGATGAACAATGTTTCCTAATCTCCTTCTGACAGGCTGTAAATTGTACAGCTCTGTTCTGTTCATAATTAACAGCAGCGGCAATTATGTGCTTCCAGATGACGCACAACAATCCTGCTCTAAATCATTAGGACTGCCTCTGTTCCACTGCAGGCCCACCGCTGTGTGTGTGTGTGTGTGTGTGTGTGTGTGCAACACATTTGTGAATGGGGAGAAAACAATTGTGAGGATGCAAATGCCAGTAAATACCTCCAAACTGCCTCGTTTGACAGGGTTGAGCACGAGTAGTTTCTTCAGCAGGTTTTCACAGTCTGTAGACATGTAGAAAGGAATGCGGTACTTTCCCCGCAGGACCCTCTCCCTCAGCTCCTGCACACCGAGCCACAGACATTCAGAGATGAAACCAATATCGGAAATTAGCAGTGCAGGTTTTTGTAATTATTGTCTTTCGGGAGCAATGCATGGAGGTGTAACAACAACATTATCGCAGTATTAAGTTGAAAGAGAGACAAAGCAAGCAAACAGTTGCCTATTCAGTCATCCAGCAGATACAGACCATTATTAGCATTCACTCATCAAGCTCTGTTATTTGGTCCACATTAACTCCTGCAGCAAACCTCTCACTCATTTAGTTAGTAAATGATTCATAATGTTTACTGACGGTGCTTTTTAAGTGTGCAGTGGGCTTAACGCAGCCTTTTATCTAGAAACAGCTGCCTGTTGTGGTTTAGGACAAAAGGTTGTCGAACATTAAACTAATGTGATTAACTGAATTTGCTGAAAGGTACTTAAAAAGCTCCACAGAATTTAGGGAAGTAAAAACAATTGAGTTATAACTCATGGATTTCACTAAGAAGTGCAGCAGCTTTCAGATTAAATGTAGTCATGTGATCAATTCATTATTAGTACACTACAGATCACTCTGGATAGCTATAAATATGAATAATATTGGGATGCTATAAATATTTTTTGACCTGCTACATTCACTGAAGCTTCAAGACTTTTCTTTTTCCAAAACTAAATTATTAACGCAGGGTAGATTAATCTCTATAATGTCTCATTCCAATGGACAGACACAGGAAATTCCACTCTTAATTTAGTTATTCAAGTAACCCAGTTTGGGGTTGTTGTATCCTAATTCAGTTAGAATATCGCACTGTAGCACTTTGATTTTTCTATTTTATTTTTATCAGACAAAAACTGAATAATTTATGTATTTTGATGCATAAATGTATTGTTGTTGTTCTTGTTGTTGTTTCCCAGCAACAGCGGCGGCTGTGCGGTTTCATACTTAGTTTTGGGAGAGATTAAAGATCTCAATGTGTTTCAAAGTTGCCAGGGTGTGTCCTCTGAATATGTCTATGGGCAAAACTGTTTTTATATAATAGTTCTCTGACTTACTGCACACAAAGGCAAAGCTAAAAGTCTGCCATTGTAGAAAGAGGCAAGATGCCATGAATCACGTAAGGGGAGAAAACGCCTTCAAGAAAAACAGAAATCCAAACCCAGTGCCCTTTGCAACTTTTGCAAGGTAGGTGGCTAGGTGGTGCATAAATAATACCATTACTGTTGGATTGTGTGTTAGAAAGAGGTTTCAGAGAATAATAAAAGCCTGTAATAAAACAGGAAGTAATGTTGGTAATAAATATGATGATGGGGGAAGTGCATCATCGGGTACAGGAACAAGGTTTAAGGTAATCAACTTCATAACCTGATACATCCCAAAAACCAGAACAAGTGCACACCTTTAGGTTCTGTCCGTCGAAGGGCAGAGAGCCGCTGACCAGTGTGTAGAGGATGACCCCGAGGCTCCAGACATCCACTTCTGGTCCATCGTACTTCTTTCCCTGGAAGAGTTCAGGGGCAGCGTACGGCGGAGAGCCACAGAAAGTGTCCAGCTTACTGCCCACGGTGAACTCGTTGCTGAAGCCAAAGTCGGCGATCTTGATGTTCATGTCGGCGTCTAACAACAGGTTCTCTGCCTGAGGTGGGAAAAACACAAAACCATTCATTCATTTACAGAGTCTTTCTCAAGTTAAATTACATATTATACCGTGAAAAGAGCGTCAGACAGAGAACTAGTTTGGATCCTCACCTTTAGATCCCTGTGTACTATCCTTCTCTGGTGACAATACTGCACTGCAGACACAATCTGAAACACACACATACACACATCATAAGACACTGACTGCAGGTATATTAATGATAAAAAAAACAATGATGCATCACATTTAAAAAAAATAGTAGTAGCTATATGGATCTTTATGCAAAGCTAGAAGTTGTTTTGTCTGACCAACAGGCCATAAGCTAAAGATAAAACTGCTACTAAATCAAATCGTAATTTTTTTTTTTAATGATGTCCTTTATATTCAAAAACTCAGCTCAAGTTTACATTGCATCAAATATTTTTCACTGAAGCTCAGTTTAGCCACAGTAACGTCCTCAGTGATGATAGCAGTGGATAAAACCTGGAGGGCTTGATAGAAAACTGTTTGAGCATCACAGGGCTTGTGATCATATTCTGAGGTCTAACAAACCACATATTTCGCTTGAGTCGACATCCAACAGTTGCTAGGGACAGTTGACGGGGACACTTCATGAACATACACCGGCATCAATCAAACAGAAAACGCGCTGTTCTTTGACAGATGACACTGACCACCTGCATGCAGTCGGCAACACACAAACTACCTTTCTAAATTTGACACATACACAGATAGACACACTGCCCACATCCTCTGAGTCATCTAATACCACCAAATGAGGGATTTTAATCATGGGCCAAATGGATGTGAAAATCTTGCTCTTGCTTCATTGAATAAAAAGAAAATTAAGCGAAAGACACAAACGTCCTGTTCATTTCAGGGCATTAGTAAGCATAAAGCAGACTATTACATACATACAGTGGTGTAGATGCCTCACTGCTCTTGTAACGCCACTAGGTGTCAGAGCAGCATCTATAAGGAAGTTGTTCTCAACCCCCTGTTCTCCCAGACCAAGCTATCTGCACTCCATCTCTCCTCTGCAGCTGGTGACGAAGCTTGATCTTGGTGCATGCAGTGTTTCCCTCTGAAGACCGTAATGGAGTGACGACAGAGGTGCGAGCGCTAGCTTACAGATACTGTAATGATGACTCACCTGTCTGAACTTGGCCCTGGCCTCCTTCTCCTTCATCCTACCATGAGCCACTAGATAATCAAACACCTCTCCTGGGGTAGAGAGAAAAAACACAATCAGGTTATATTTCCTTTATCACAACTAGGGTTAACAGCAATATTCATGCTCGCTGCGTGTGTGTGTGAGATATATAGTATAAGCAGCTACCAAATGGCACATTCGACATAAAAGCATTTGTGACAGTGACTGGTCAGAGGTCACAGATGTGTAATGATCAGGATGTTCTGGGATGAATATTACATTAGCGGCAGCTTGAACTTACATGACCTTGTGGTATACAGTGCTGACAGTGTTTTTTGTAGTCTGTGTGTGTGTGTGCGCTTATCAAATTGCTCTACAACTGATAAATGTGGAAATAACAAGCAGGAATACGCTCACAAGATCAACCAAGTGTCACACATTTAGTGGATTATGCATCAACGCGTCACTCACCACCGCTGGCGTACTCCATCACCAAATAAAGTGTCTTCTCCGTCTCAATCACCTCAAACAGTTTCACTGCAGGGGGAGATTGGAGAGAGGGGAAGAGGATGAGGCTGGGGGGCGATGAGAAAGAGCTACGTGCAACAGGACAGGTTTGTTTTTAGGTTCTACATTGGTGTCAGCTGAGTTTACTTGTCTGATTAGTGTAGGATCATTACATTAAAACTGATATCAGAGGCTGAATGAAATCTGAATGGGAAAAAAATCACAAAACAGGGCGGCACAGTAGAGCAGTGGTTAGCACTGTTCCCTCACAGTAAGACGTTTTCGGTTTGAACCCCTATGTCCAACCCTCCTGTGACACTGTAAAGGTAAGCGAATGATGGGAAGTCCAACCACACGAAATCAGAGGATCCCATGATCAATAAATATATGCTATTGTAATTAACTTAATTAAGTGTGATCCCTGATTTTCTTGAATGATTATATTTCTTTCTCTAATCCAGCAGCAAGTTACGTTGGTTTCGTTTGGTATATGCTGTTCATGGTCTGTTGTTTTAATGATGCAGTACTGTAGGTTCCGGTTTGAACGTACCTATATTGGGATGATTCAGTATCTTCATTATTCGGACTTCCCTGAAGAGCTGTTGAGAGACAGAGGGACATTATTTGATGCACTCAAAAACAAGTTGAATGACATTACAAGCGGCGAGCCTGCGTGCCCGCTCTGCGAGAGCACTTTTAGAAAATGTTATTAAGCACTGATTGGTGAGCTAAGCGAAGGAAGGGAGCTGAGCCACAATAAACTCTACACTGTGTATATATATTTGAAACTGGATTACACTCTGCAGGAACATGAAAGGACCTGAGGATCATGGGACTGCAGGACTGTGTAAAGCAATATGACTGATGCGGTGACAAAGTCACACTAAACCCTACCCAACACGGATAAGGAGCAGAATTACAGCTGCACTGACGCGCTGCAGTCCAGTCAGCTGCACATCCAAACAACCAGACAACAGCGTAACACACAGGCAGCTAAAGCAGTAATATAAGCATCTTAAGCAAGGCCGTCCAAAAAAAAAACAGCTGTAACAAAAAAAAAAAAAAATCGTATTGATGGCTTAGTCCTATATCTGTGGGTTTTACCACCAGCACCACGTTTAGCAGAACAGCCGAGCGCACTGTCGGCTTCAGACTCATAATCATTTAAAACCATGTCTCCTCCACAGTCTTGGTGCGACTGTTTATGTCATATGAGCTCCTTCAGCCACTTAGAGGTGCTGTTGAATCATTTACATTCTGCTGACTCCCGGTCGTGCTGCGCCGAGGATGTGTTTGAGTGTTAAATTTCAACACTCACTCAACTGGGATTTAGCTTCTGCTGCTACCGGAGACAGAACACAGATTTTTTTTTTTCCTCCCCATTGGCAGAACACGTTGATTGAGCGAAAAAGGCCACGAGTGATGCTTTCATCTCTCTCTGGCCAGAGAAAATCAACAACAACCCAACGTGTCATTACTGAACATGTCGAATATAAACATTAAAAAAATGTGGATGGACGCTGTAATGGTGTGTGTGTGTGTGTACATACGAGTGTGAGCATGCAACTTTTTCTAATGGTCCTCTTAAGTCTTACATAAGTGCTGGGGTAGTCTATGTTTCTAGGTCATCAAACGCAGCCATTATACCAGTGTGAGCAGGCCCGACTCTGTGGGACCTCTCTGCTACAGTCTGGTTCCACAACATGCAGGTACTCTCTGCCTCTCTAATTCTAGCTTCTGTTCTCTGCCTCTACTTGCTCGCCTGCCTTACCTCTTCTTTCTTTCTGACACCTCATCTCATTAGACCCTAAACACGCACACGCACAGAGTAAAGACAGAGCTGCTGCAGAAGGCTTCAAGAAACCACTTGGTATTGTTTTTTTTCCCATAAAAAGAAGAAAACCAACAAAGACTCTCTTCACACTAATTCGTATTGTCTGTGCAGCCAAGCCCTGTTATACATTATTCCCCTGATGATTGTGCCATAGAGCTCCATTGTTACTGAAAAACTATTTAAAATGCATTAATGAGCTACACTGGGACACTGGTGACATCCTGAAAGAACATGGGAACTGTATTTCCCACACACGCCATCCTACTACTGAACTATAGGCTATATAAAAATGTGCATTAAACACCTCCAAACAGTTCTACAAATGGTCTATTATAGAATATAAAATATAACATCATATAATGTAATATCTATGTGTAAACAAACACATGAAAATACAAATAGGATAATGTCAAATGTGACATTTGAAGAAACATGGATCAGTTACTGTACACACAACTAAGAGCTCCTCTCATAAGATTTTAAAATTGTGATATTAATGTTATTAGTTTTTGTGTTATTATAACTAGTCACATATACATACATTTATATATAGTTATCCAATGACACAGTGTCCCTTTAGGAATGTAGTTGTTCAAATCTGCCTCTCTGAATGTACTGTGATTCCTTTGTGTCTACTGTAACACTGCAGGCAGTTTAATCAAGTAATCTATTTGTGTGTTTATTATTTCACATTTTAAAGTAATGTCTGTGTATGTACATGGATCCATTCAGTGTTTGGTTATGGGACCAGTGTTTTTGTCCCCAAATCCTACAGTTCCTGGGAGGCTCGGTGTAGTCGGCTTCTCCTGTGTGGCCAAACGCAGCTCCACATTCATCAGCTGCTCTGTGGGCCTGAGAGATTCCCCCATGGTAACAAAGTCAATTAGAGTGGAAATACACTGACACAATAACCAGAAGATATCCTGCACTACACAAGAATAAACACACAAGTGACAGTCTCAAATATGCATATCTCTCTCTCTCTCTCTCTCTCTCTCTCTGCATCCATCGAGACAAGCTCTTCATTATTCTGAATGAGTGATAGACCATGGAGTCAGTGTTTTATCTACATCTCTTATCTTTTCCCCTCTCTCTCACTCTTGTTTGCGTCATTGCCCTAAAGCCCTTCACATGGGAAGCACGCGTGCAGCCACTTGGAAACAAAAATTAGAACAAATCTGAGAAGGGCGGTGGAAAACGACAACAACGAACACAGTGGCAGTCAATACAAGCTCAATAGGGATGTAGCTGCCATGGTGGCTGACAGCAGATAATGAGTTTGGAGTTTGATCCAGTCTAGTACAAATATCAATAATATCTACAGGCGCAAAGGAGAGTCACAGCGTGGCATAAAGCAGCTTTTGAGGTGTGTCTGGACATTAGCAACAAGTGAATATTTGGGCTTCCTCCGAGGGAAAAAAAATGACCTTTCAAACAAAAACAGTCCATTCAGGTGAGGAACTGAGACAGTGAACGGCCAAAAGGACAATAGCTGCAAAAACAAAATGCATATCACACACATGAAAGCACGCCGTTTCCAATGTGCCTGAATCTCAGGAGTCTGTGCCAGTGACCTACTTCCCACCGCCTAGGGGCGCCCAGACTCCCAAACTAGCCTTAATTACAGCAGAGTCCCCGTGCAGAAGGAGCAGAACAGCAGATATCAGTCTGGGAGCACTTACAGGAACTGGCTGGACTATTTCAGTCACAGCAGCACAGCTGCTCATTCAACATGGAGATTATTGATAGGATGTGTAGCCTGGAAGACTTCATCCCTCTAATGAGTGTGTGTTTGTGTATATACAAGTTTTGATTTGCACAAAAAAGTTCCTCAAAACCACAAATCAGTAAATAACAATGTCCGCTGTCAGTCAGAGGAAGAAAGTGAGAGACAAAGAAACAGGTGGGCAGAGGGATCGAAAGTGTGACTGACATTCAGTGTCCTGTCCTGTCCTGTCCTGTCCTGTCCTGTCCTGCCCTCCACTCCTGAGGTGCTGAAAATAACCCCTACACGAAAAGGCACATCTCTCTGTCTCCTGTAAAGATGTGCCACTTGCTATTCATGATCTTTAACTCCACGAGTCAAGTCAGCAGCAGACTTCACTTTTTCTTCTTTGGCCCATTCTACCTCTCCATTAAAGCCAAGACAGCAGCACTGAGATCTCATCCATGGACAGGTAAAGCTGCAGCTTCCACATTTTGGTTTGTATTATAATACTGAATATTGCAAGATGTAACTTTGAAATGCCATGCTGTAGCAGCAGCATCGCTTATATTTCAAACATCATTTACATCATGATATTTAAACTGGACTGTACTGAGACACTGTAACACTGTGTGCTATAACTGTGCTATCTGTCCACTCACATTCTACTCATCTGTACGACAGCAGAGCTCCTCTGGCCCATGGGCTCCACAGCGTTTCATAGGCTAATGCAGAGTGGCAGGCATAAACAACAACCATTAAGAGAGCTTGACCCAATGGTGATCTTTTTACAACTGGCAGAAAAAATAACACGTGTTGTTCTGACAACTATCTCTCTGTCTCAAAAACTAGAAAACTGCATTCACTTGCAGATTTAATGTAGCGAGACTGAAGGTTCGCACTGCGGTTTAACTGTAGTTTAGGCTTTTAGATTTTAGTGTTTAGAGAAGCTGTCAGTGTCATTTACTCTCTCGCTCTCCGTCTCCCTGTTTTGCATCACAAATCAAACAGTCCTACGTTTTCTCAATGCACCTTGCATTTTTACAGTGCGGGCTTGGATTTCGTCTGCATGCGTGACCGGGTGTTCGTACTGTATAACCTTTAACATGTCTGTGTGGAAGCGATGAAAAGAAACAACTCTTATTTACAGATTAGAGGAGAGACAGAGAGCGATGGGATGGTGGGATGAGAGCAGTGTTTGCTCAGTGAAAGAGGGGATTAACGGAGAGGCCTATTTTAGAGCTAAAATGCCCCAAAAACCATGACAACGTCAACATCCCAGACCACAGATGACTTGTGATGCGTTTCCTGTGGCGGATCTAAGGAGGTGCTTTGGAGGCTCAGCTGACCTCATTTCCTGTTACACTGAAACCACCACAAAGTCACACCAGGGCAGAGAGCGCCAATGGGCCATAAAGGAACAGATCAGAGCTTCATTCTAACCTCATGACTCACTCTGCCGGCCGCTTACCTCTTTTTAAAAACCAAATAATCCAACGGAAACACACGGCCGACGAGGACAAGCTTGGGAAAATAAGTGATGAAAACATGGATGTTAAGATCTGACGTCTCGGCTCTTTTCCTCTGCGTTATGAACTCCACTTTAAATACTGAGTTAAATGAGGAGGAGGGCTGTGAGTGGAAGCAAATTAAATTAAATTAATGGCTTCGGCTACACAGGTGCAGAAATGAATTCATGCATGTGAAATGTTGCCAACACTGTGACTGATATCCTAAAAAAAAAAACTCAGGTTCTGCCAACGTAAAAAACCAAAAGGCTCTCCTGAATCTGTCTGTATGTGTCATGTAGGCTTGTGTGTGTGTGTGTCTATGTGTGTGTGTTCATGTGGTTGTATAGGAGCTGCCAGAGCACTGGCTGTGCCTCCAGTGCCAGATGGTGTGTGCCCACAGCCTGGCTCCTATGAGACCATAAAAAGAGAGATCAGTGGCATTTTGACGGGGTAACATGAAAGAGCCTCCGTTAACAGTGAGTGGATGAGTGATGTGGCCAGTCCAGACCTCTCCAACCTCAATGACACACACACACACTGACCAACAAACAGGACCACAGAGGAAAAAAGTGAAACAATATACAGTGAAATATATGAATTGTTCACTTCTATCACCTCTAAAGCAGAGGAGGAGAGGTCGAGTCTTCAGATGCAACAGAGGATCCTTCAACCTCGGCTCTTCATGCATGTAAAAAAGCCTGAGTCACTGAATCAATAATCGCTCCTGTCTGTTGTTTATATCCGCCTCTAGAAATAGCCGGCTCAGCTATACAGAAAAGCATTTTCAAACCATGAAACTGTACACCATGCTGATTAATTTATTGCCCCACAAGCTGTGTTGCACAACTAGTATATGGCCACTTTGTCAGAGATGTTAAGAGGGGAGAAAACAAAAAATGTGTTGCATGCTGGCTTCTTAAATCTTACGTTCATTCATTCACTGTTTTATTTCCTCGCTGTCATCCCAGGGCGAGGGTCATGATGGGGAAAGAGCAAAGAGGAGCAACCCAGATACCCTCAGGGAACGCAGCGAAATTCAGTCTAGACTTCTAAACATGAGGAATGCCTCCAACAAAACACGCAACCGAAGCAGAAATCCTGAAATGAGCGATGCCAACGAGAGACGTTTCCATCACTGAGGAACAAAGTCAGTATGTTTATGTGAAGACAGAACCGGGCAAGATTTTCCAATTAAAAAATGAGGGATGAATATTCCTCTGAATGAATGATAGTTGGAGGGTCAAATGATCCAGAGTGCTAAGGTAGATCCCCAAATTAAAGTGGTGGGTTTTCTTTTCTTTTTTTCATGTTTTCCTGAAGCATAATTCAATTCCAAAAACCAGCAGTAACAAACAGTGACTGACAATTATTCTCTTTTCTTAGACTTCACCGTGCCAGATATTATTCTGTCCAATGCAAATTCACAACAGCAGCCGAGCAAAAACTGCCTTACAGTGGATTCTCCCTTTAATGCATCCATGGAGCTCACACTGGGATCACATGTAGGACGCTCAGAGTCAATGAGACTGAATTGATTCAATCCCAGAGACAACTGCTGCATTATCAGACAATCTTCTGCATTGCAGATGGCACTTGCGTATACCATTACAGCAATCCATAGTACTGAGACGAGGGCAATTCAAATATACGACCAAACTGTATAAGCTCCACACAGACATACTGGCATCTCTACGCTTGAATACGGCTTCACAAAGACACCAGATTTAACATTTAAACAAACACGACCATCAACATCAATGTACATACATGTCATCACACCAATAGTAACTCATTCCCCATTAAAAACGCTCAAAAGCTACTACATATCGACCCTGGTCAATATGTTGGGCTACTGCAGCTGACATCTGAAAGGCCCTCTGAATAATTGATCAGCACGATCCTGATTGGTCTGCAGTCTCACATGAGACGTCTGTCCTGCGACGCTCATCACCAGGCAGCGGACAACCTGACCCATCGGGGTGTGTAACCACTCATCACGACCTCGACAAGACCCCGATGGGTCAATTCAGCCGGGTTATATTCAGAATCTCAATGCCAGACACACTCACACACTCACACACACACACACAAGCACATCCCTTGTAAATATTCATTTCTCCACTGTACTGTATGGAAAACACACAATAGGCTGTTTGACAAAAGAGCTCACACAATGAAATTTATCCCAGTCAGATTAGATGAGTGTTGAACTGAGAGCTTGAAATTCTCACAGCATCCTCGCACTGATTGGCTGAAGAATTGCAGTCGGATCCCATTAAGATCCAAGACAATTACAGATGAGCTTTGCTGGTGGAGAACAATGACAGAAACAAAGTCACGCTAGAAATGCCTTGATAGCCTATAAACTGCTTTGTTTTACAGATCTACGAGAAGAATTTCTATGAGACACATTTTGTCTCCTATTAGCCCTTCACAATAATACTCATGTTTGATTAGCCCAACATTAACTTCTTCCAGTTACACACTGCGAGTTCACTCCCTTCATCCCCACTCAGGGCGATGCTGGTTGCTTGGTTGGCTGGCAGACGTTTTGGGAAGCTAACTGTTGTCATCCCTCGGTCATTAAGACGTTACGGCGGCAATATTTTCCCACCTCGTTTAGCTCTCGGAGGCCAGGAGATCCATCAAGACATCAACTGCCGTTTACGTAGGTGTCGGCGGTTATAACGGCCCATTGTTATAATGAGTCACCGCCGCGGCAGCTGCTTAGCAATTCGTTCATCCTCCACAGTAAACAGTAAGCGTGAGATTAAAAGAGCAGCAGTGGTCATGACCATGAAAAGAATTCCTGTCAGTCAGCTGCTGCACACCTGCATTATTTTTAGATTCACAGAAGGTGATGCTGGTTCATATTGGAGCTCGGACTGCTTCCCTTCCTCACGGTCTATCTATTCTACCATGAGGGATTTATGTGTATGAATATGTGAATGTGTGAGAGAGAGCTTGTTTAACTAACCTGTGGGGTCCAACAGCTTTATGGGGACTAAAAAGATGGAAGTTTAAATGACTGTTTGAGGTTAAAGTGCTGTGGTTCAAGCTAAAATTTGATTCAGATTTAGGTTAGAGTTAGAAATTTGGTTGTGATGGACAAAATCAGGGGAAGGGGCTGGGAAATGCATGAGGTCAATGATGGGTCCCCACAAATATGGTACGAAAAGGATGTGTGTGTGTGTGTGTGTGTGTGTGTGTGTGTGTGTGTGTGTGTGTGTGTGTGTGTGTGTGTGTGTGTGTGTGTGCACATGTGTGTATTTAATCAGCAGAAAGAGCTGGATTTGGACTCAGTAATCAGGAAACGGTCCCAAACCCTTCGTTGTAATTGGTTATGACTGCTAGACAAGGGTAAGTGACAAACATGCAGGCGGGGGTATTTTTAGCTGCTCCTAAACCACAAACCAACATAGAGTCAAGAGTGTGTGTGCGTGTTTGTGTGTGTGTGTGTGTGTGGGGGGGGGGGGGAATGGAGATTAAACATGCCTTGTGGTCTCTCCTGACTACTTCTGATTACATTATGTAAAACAGCACATCCTGAGTTCAAAGAGCAAAGAAACAGAGCGGCAAGGGCTCAGGAATGACTAATGGAAAAGCCATGAGCACTGTAACCAAGACATTAATGTTACCATGTGGCCAATATAAAACAGAGACTCACCTTCTGTAGACTGGTGGGATTCAGCTGGGTTTTGTCTATAATCTTCACCGCCACCTGGAGAGAGAAAAGACAGGACGACGAAGACAGGGGGGAAAGAAAGGGACGGGACGGGATGAGGGAGATAAAAGACAATCGAAATGTCAAAATCAATTCGAGTTTTGTAATTCGTGTTTTCAGTTGTACAGCAAAAAGCCTACGTCGAAACCATTCTCATTATTTCACGACTGCACTGTGAGGCAGCTTTGTCAAAACATGTCACAGCTGAACTGGTGCTGTTCACTCTGAACACACCTTAAAGGGATAGTTCAACATTTTGGCAAATTGGCCCATTGCCATAATCCCCATAGTCATAGCAGTAGGTTCGTTACCTGTAATTGTCAGTGCAAGCTGTTTTTAGAACGGAGGAGCAGAGCCGTGAGCTGCTCAGAGCTACGCTATGGAGGCTAATGGGATTTCTTGGTTTCCCTCTCCAAATTCATCAAATACACAATCCAACAACTCCAAAACGCTTTGGTGGACAAGTTGTGACCTGCACATTCACCACGCTATGAGATAATAACGGAACATTACCAGACAGAGTTGTTTTCGGGGCAAATGCAGAGACCCCCCCCCCTGACGGGAAAACGAATCAGCGGTTTTGCATGAATTTACCTCGAAGACAACTCCGTCTCGTAACGTTCCGTTATTATCTCATAGCGTGGTGAATGTGCAGGTCACAACTTGTCTGAGGGAAACCAAGAAATCCCATGAGCCTCCATAGTGTAGCTTTAAACAGCTTGCTGCTCTGCTCCGCCGTTCTAAAAATAGCTTGCACCGACAATTAAAGGTAACAAACCTACTACTGCTATGACTATAGGGATTATGGCAATGGGCCAATTTGCCAAAATGTTGAACTATCCCTTTAAAAGATCTTTTTATTTAGTAATTTCTGAAGAGGTGAAGCAGACAGAAAAAAAACAGACTGATAAATGTGTATTTGTTTCCATGATGGTGAACATATTGGTAGGGTATAATGCAGAAACGGACAGGACAGAAAGTGACTGGAGGAAACGGTCTCTGTGTTGATGTACTGTATGTGAGCGTGCAGGTTGATCTACTGTTCACTGTGGGTAGATTTTGCTGAGCAGCAGTCTGACCCATCCATCCATCTCAATAATCACCCCCAAAGTGCACACTGAAACAGACCTGCTCACCTCACGTTCTGACAGCTCAGCAGCTTCCACAAAGCCACTAGACCAGCGATACAGCAGACTCACCAGCAAGTCCATTCATTATGCTGATACGCGATTGAAGAGCAGTTTTACAATACAATGTAATCACAGAGAAATAATACAGTACATACAGCCTTTTTGTCGCTGCACCAAATGACTCGACGATAATTATGCTTTTTATTGCACAGGCTGAGTTTGACTAACCACAGACAAATGACCACAGAGTCTTTTTTAGCCACACAAAAAACACAGGATGACACCATTAGTAGGTTCCTGGTGGGTTCACTCCATCTCAAAGAGGTATTTTAACTTGACAACGAAAACGATTTAACATATGAAAAGTGTTTTTCTTTTTTTAGGAAAGCAGCTCCAATAAAATGAACCGATTCTTACCACTACTGAAAACAACAGCATGCATACTAAAATCTCTTGATTTTTGAGCTTGGTGTTGATGTGACAGGATGCCATTGTCCCATAAAATAATTCACAATGGAAAAGGAGGAGCTTCTGGTGGCTCTGGTGGTGTGACATCTCTGGTGAGGTGACAAAATCATTTGTGCATTTTTTATTTATTTTTTATATATCAAGTAACTTTTATTTTTCCTTGTTTGCATAATCCAGTGCAGGAAGTTAACTGTCTTGTAAAGAAATACAGTCTACTCAGTGCTAAATCAAATCGTTTTTTTTTTCCAGTGTGGATGATATTAACTGGGACACAGTGAGTGTGGGTCCAGCTGGGATTGTAAATGACTGAGGCAGCAGTTTGGACATTTAAAAAAAAAAAACATCTTAAAGCTAAGTAATGGAGCGTCACAGTTGTCTGGTGTTCAAAGACAGTTGCCTCTTAACACAGCATACCTGCTTCGCATCAGGCTGGGGACCTTTGTGTATGTTGTCACTCTCTCTTTTCCCACATCGTCTCTAATCTTTATACACTTGTATTAATGTGGGAAATAACAACTTTATTACAAATGTATTTGTTATTTGTTTATTTTCTGTTAAGGGCCATTGCATTCTTTTTAATTTTCCAAATTGTAAGCAAGTCCTCTACTTCTATCATGTGTTGCATCATTGGAAATGGATTATCATGTCTGCATGATAATCCATTGAGGTAGATGTATTCTTTTTTTTCCCTGATCCTTTATGTTGACATTAACAAGGCTCTAATGCAGAAACCCCGACCCCCAACCTCTCTGTAGGAGGAGGAAAGTGGAGGAACGGCTTCCAGAGATCAATAACATCATGAAAGGATTGATTAAAAGCAGCATTACTGTGACTCTGGCCTTATAAGAGCTTAATAAGCATGCTTCAGCGGATGCAGACTTTGGCTGTAATCCCAAGCAGCCTGTTAAGGGGAAAACCAGAAACCAAATGCTGAGTCATGGTGGAGAGAATGCATGTTATTCATCCTGAGAAGGGTTTCCCTGAGACCTACAAGATGATGGGACGTTTAATTTCATCCAAACCTGGAAGCTAAACTCCATAATAACACCAGTGTTGTGGCTATGAAAGGAACAGAGTGCATGGGGCGAAACTAGAGAGCTCAGTGAAAGGCCTGCTGTGTGTGTAGACACACGCAGTACGCAGGTGGAGTCTTAGTCTTAGGTGGGGCAGGTGCACGCGGACAGACCTCGGCCCCTTCCTCTCTGCTCCCTCCTGTCATGGACAAAATTCAAGTGGAGGCATGTATGTGTGTGCGTGTTTGCGTATGTGTGGTGATGTGCGCATGCAGGTGTTAGAGCTGTCCTCATGTGTCACTCTATTGTTTCAACTTCCTCTAAACCCTTAACATGAGTCAGAGATATTAATTACATTTCATACACGGAGCAGCAATGTGCCAATATTTCCCTTTTTGCTCTCCGATTGAGAGATTCGATGAATGTGTGGATGGCATCGCATCGTATGCCAGCGTATGTGTGTGTGTGTGTGCATACATACATATGTGTGTGTGTGTGTTCTCCCTCTAATGGATTTGAGGGTGAATAATTCAGTCCCACCATGACAGAAGGGCAACGTGCATCACTGTTAATTATTCAGCGCATTGGTAACACACGGGCCATATGCTGCTCACCGTGTGCAGGTCTTGTGATCGTGCGCGCGAATAAAACATGTACACGTGAATATTGAGCCAGAGAGGAGGAGGACAGGGAGGGGAAACTTACGTGAGTGCCGCAAGTGCTTTACATGTTCCTCTTCACTTTTATTTCCCTCTGAAATGTTTTTTTTTTTTGTTGTTGTTGTTGTTCTCTACCTCAGGGTCATGATCTCTTTGTACCAAAGGGAACTGCTGATCAGATCTCATACAGAGAAACCAAAGGTATCACTGTTGTTAGGGAGGCAGCACGGCTGGGTGATTAGTCGGATTAGAAAAATCAATACTGCAATGTTCAAAATGTCCAAGAAATGTTCTCATATCCTTTAACTGTCACATCGTGTGTATGTCGAAGAGGTCTGCACACACTGTGCTAACTAAGCTACAGTACCTGTACTCTACTCTCAACTCTGTGAACAGAATCATTTATCACATGACCCAAAAATTACACTTAAATATTTCAAAGCTCTTCACATTTAACACTCACAGTACAGCTTATACAGAATATAGCCATACACTGCATATGAATGTCTAAATCTCTCGGTTTTTATTTCTTCTACTATTTTTATTTAACGATCATTATGCCTCCTTGGTTCATCTTAATCCAGGTTGATGGTCTAATAATAGAGGGGTGTCAGGTAGATTTGTGATTTGTGCCCATATATGGTTAATGAAACTGACTAAGCTTCAGTTTCCGTACCTACTTGCCCCACAACAGCTGTATGTTCATGTTGTTCATCACCTTTTTTTGCTTTGTTGTCTCTGTCTTTATCTCTGTACAAGTGCAAGTGTGCTATGTGTGAGTACATTAAGTGCTTATAAAAACTGGGGTCAAAATCTTTCTACCAGCTGAAATCATTTGTTGATTAATCTGTGATGATGTGTCACTGAAAAATGAAATATTTGAATAACTAGTATTACTGTATCATGCCCACCCCTCCTTAGTAGGTAGGAGATGAGGGCATATGGTGGAGGCAAATGTTTCCATCAGTGCAGCTGACCATGTGTGTGAGTGTGATGTGTGTTTGCCTTTTTCAGCAGATAGATGACACTTCCGTCACCTATGTTTCCTCCCACACCAAAACAAATTTTACAACAAAATAAAACCGTTGTCCGTTTTCAGTGAGCGGAATCGTTGCTGGTCAGAGCCTCGCTAGGTTCAGGCTACGATAGCATCGGTTTTAGTGGGTTGTGTTCTTTCCACCTGTTCGGCCTCACTCTGATCCATGTCTTTGCATTCTGATGAGCCAGCAAAGTCACTGAGGCACACAAAGCAGTGTCTGACCTTCTCAGCAAAACACTGAGCAACATGCTGCATTAAAGGGGCAGAACTTTTAGCCACTGCATTGAAAGTCCAACACACCCTATCATTATATATCATTTTCTTTGCTTTCATTGCTGTGGGGATAATCAGGAAGGTGCTCTTTGGTGGGACTGCAGTGAAAACTGAGAAAAAACAAGATCCAAGTTAAAACAATGCAACTATTTTGTCACTGGCTGCCTATGGACATGTGGTTACAGACTATCTACCTATGGATGCGTTGTGTTGAGGATGTGATGCCTGCAGTGTGGCACAGGCTCCACGCTAGCCTGATTGGGCCTAATTTAGGCCACCTATGTACATTGTTGCAATATACCCTAGTCTGGGGCCGTTGACTCGCTGTTTTGGTAGGAAACGGAACCAGGGCGAGAGACACAGGGCAGGCCTTTCCGTCAAAATAAAAGCACCAAGCTAATGAAATGCGTTGAAACTCTTTAATTTAAGGAATATAATTTACAAGAAAGTCCCCGAGCCATTAAGTTAACATTTTGCTTTTATTGTATTACAAGTTAATGTCTATTTTACAAGTTTTATGTTGGTGAACACTTTTATTTTGGTGAATTTGGTGATTTCGGTCTCCGCTACAGACGGGAACCAGAATGCAGACAAAATTCGGAGTAAACAGACACCAGGCTCTTCGCTTGTCTGAAGAGCCTGGTGACGCGAGGCTAGTATACCCTGATGAAGCCCTGTGGGCCGAAACATGTTGGTCTTTATTGTTCCACCATGAACTAGTCGCTTAATAAAGGCTTTTTATATTTTTGTATCAGCGAAGAGTTGCCTTGGATCTTGTTTTTTTTTCTGATATAATTTTCTTTGTTGCAAATTAGCATTTCACTGCAAAAACCAAATGCAGTGCTTTGACGTAGCTGCATGTTGCAGGTCGAATTATACTGTTACGTCCATGTTAAATAAAGCTAACTAAACTAAAACCAAACTACCAAGAATTCCTGTTTAATATTAGCATCAAAGGAAACAGGATGGATCAAACTGCTACCAGTTTCAAGGAGAATATTTATGCCCAGAATACTCTGACATGAGCAGGTAGATAATAAAGGAAGCAAACGGCTAAGACACAGACATGGGAGGACAGGTGAGGTGGCTCAGGGCTGTCAGTGAGTGCAGTGGGTCCTGCTGAGTGAACGACAGCGGACAGATCGCAGGTCATTGTTTTCTCCTAAGGGAAACAGGAGCTTTAATTACAGACACACCAAAGCAGGACGTCTATCACTCTGACAGGTCAACAGTGTATGACTGTGTGTGTGTACGTGTGTGACAACAGATACAGAGAGCTGGGCCTGACCTGACTGGGAAGGACTAAAGTGGTCAAGTATAATATCATCATGACAGGTGATCACTCATTCTCCTGACAGTCCAAACAGGACAGAAAACTGGGTTTAGTTTGGAGCTAATCTGTGTCTCATATGCAAAATGCCTGCTCAACATAATCTTCCTTTGAAAGACTTAAAGGAGCTATTTGTAAGTTTTGCTATATTGCTTCACAGCCAACATTAGCAAGAACAGGTGTTTACGTATCAGTCTTGCAAAGAGCTTTAGGCATCGTTGCATTTACAAGACAAGAGACAAGAGATAATAATACTCGTCCCTCTGCATCAGAGTACTGCATAGGTCCAATTTTGGAAACCCGTGCCCTCCCCGCCCGTAGGTTTTTAAGCCCGTGTCCCGACCCGTCACCCGTGATTATTTCCGAATTCAATCCGGATCCGACCCACCCATCAATATTAAGACCCGTTGCCCGTGAGATCACCGTCATCGCATGCGATACCAGGGTAGTTTTACTCTTTCGCGTCTATTTCCGGAACGGAAAATGAGAGCGATGTAATTCATTTTTTTAATCATAGCGGAACACTTCAGCCTTTACATTGATCACATCGGTGTGTTTGTAGCTTACCCGGAAGCCGAGCAGTCAAGCCGGTAAAATCGGGTGTCCAATAGGGATCCGTGTGCCATCACATGACAGGCTAAAATCCAATGGGAAAGCTGTGAGCGGTCACATGAGCGGCCAAAGATTGTTTATTTATCAAGATGGTTCCTCTGTTGTTGTCGTGTATGATACTATCAGGAAATCTCCCAAATCATTTTTAAAAAATGACGGTCATTTTTAAAAAAATAATTTGCTACGCTGGTTCGTAAAGCTGCAAGTGAGTTTTTCTCTGTAGAACTACACACATACACCCGCGTACCCACCCGCGTTCATTTGAGTTCCAACCGTGCCCGACCCGTGAATTTACACAAGACAGTTTATTCACCCGTTCAACACCATTTTTGCGGGGTACCCTTCGGGGATCCGACCCGATGCAGGACTCTACTCTGCATAGCAGCACTGCTTCTTCAGGACAGCCTATAGATCAGGTAGGGCAACCTCTTCCACAAAGGGCTGGTGTGGCTGCAGGTTTTTGTTCCAGTCAGCCAAGAGCACACAGTTTGACCAATCATCTGTCTGAAGACTGAGATCAGTTGATTAATCGAGTCAAGTCTGGTGTGCAGCTGCTGCTTGGTCAGAAAGAAAAGCTGCTGCCACACCACCGGCCCTTTGGTGAAGAGGTTGCCCATGCCTGATCTAGGCTGTCCTGAAGGAGCAGTGCTGCTATGCAGAGGGAGTATTATTATCTCTTGTCTTGTAGATGCAACGATGCCTAAAGCTCTTTGCAAGACTGATATGTGAACACCTGTTCTTGCTAACATTGGCTGTGAAGCAATATAACTTACAAATACTAGATGCTACAACGACTCAATATCAGAAAGAGACCCAAGCTAGCTGGTTAGCTAGAGAATTACAGTTGAAGAAAAGAAAGTGAAACAAAGAAAGAGGGTTACTTTCCACCTCTGGAGAGAGCTCCTAAAGAGAAAATGAAAGCATCTTCTGTAAGACTGATCAGGAAACAGCTGTAATGCTTGTGAAACTTACACACAGCTCCTTTAAATCAAATAAAGCAAACAAATACTGTATGATGCCACCCTCCAGTTACACTGCATAAAAACCTGACATGAATGAGAAATGTGAGTTGAGATGAGTCATGAAGGTGGGTACACTTAAAATCTGAACTTTTCATTTCAGGGAGCTCATCACTAGAGCTGAATTGATTATTCAGTTAATCAGTTGATGGACCCAAATATATTTAAACCAAAAGTGCAGAGACTCCACTTGTTTCAGCCTCTTTTATGTGAACATTTGATGATTTTCTTTGTCTTCCTTGATGTTAAGTTCAATATCCTCAGGTTTTAGACTAAACAGGTAGTTGCCAACATGGACTCCACAAGGTGATGGATATTATTTGCTATTTTCATAGTGTATTGATCAAATAATCCATCAACTCATCAAGAAAATAAATCTGTAGCAACGAACGAGTGAGGCTGATGTAGGTTTTGGGATAAATGATGAAAACAAGGACAAAACAGAAACACCTCAGTGATTTATAAAAACGTGTCTCACCTCTCGTCCAGTCAGGACATGTCGTGCCAGCTTCACCTTGGCGAAATTCCCCTTCCCAATGGTCTTGAGGAGGCGATAATTGCCAATATGGGGATGCTCCTCCGTGGAGGTGAAAGAGTTGCGACATCGCGGCAAGCTGTGGCGACTCGCAGACTTTGTCGGGGGGACTGGGGGCTCGACAAAGCCGTCCACCGATGAGTGCTGCGGGAAAGCCAAACGAGCGGAGATCAGCAACATCCTCATCCCCCTGACTGGAACCTTTGATTTATGTACACATGACAAAAAAAACTACAAGTCCCTGGCCCTCCACACGGACTCCTCCTCTTGCTACACCGGCTGCACTCGTACAAACAATGCAGCAGAGTGCTGCAGTGAGGGATTGTGTGTGCCAAAGCTGGGGTACTGGCTGTGCAAACAGAGATGAACCCATTAACTCAGTCTCAGATCCAAGAGAGGGATCCACTGTGCAACATGTGCATATGTGAGTCTGAGCACACTCAACTATATTTACAGTTCCTCCCTGCAAGCATGCCCACTGAGAGCCTGTGTGGGAGACAGTTAGGTTCCTTCCTCTCCCTTCGTGACACCTTAACCTCCTAACCCACAGACTGTATCTACCTCAAGGCCAGATGTGATACAAGAGAGTGAACTTGACTGTGTGTGAGAATACCTACAGAGTGTGCAGTCAAGAGTTATAACAATGTTAGCGTCTCCACAGATAACAACAAGCGTCCCTGTGATATGGCATGTGAAGGTGAATTAGGAACAGCTTGCCGTAAGTACAACGCTGGCACAGGCTATGCACAGTCTCTGCTGTCTGTTTCGTCTCCTCTACAACAGCTGCTGATGTCAGTCCAGGTCAGAGATCCCATGATCCTCTGCTCCTGAGCAGCACCACACCCAGCCAGAGAATAAAGCCTCGGTCTGATTACCCAGGCTCCCCTGCTCCCGTTTCACCGGGGGGGAAATGCTACACCCTGCAGGGTGCACCTCACCTCAGCTATAGCCCACATCCCGACACAGAGGGAGAGAGCCGCCACACTGCAGGATTCAAACACTCCCCAGTGTCACAGCGTGAGGGAGAGAGAGAGAGAGAGAAAGAGTGAGAAAAAAGGTGGGCAAGGGAAAAATCTTGATCAGATGCCAGTTAAAGTCAAACGTCCTCGTTTCTAATGCACCAAAACCCTGTTCAGATCTCTATGGCCGAGCAATCAGTGCAGCTTGTACTCACTGGTCAGTTCCTCCTGTCAACTTTACATCACCGCTTTGTCATAGGACAGTTCATATTTCAGCCACACACACACACATGATGTTACACTACTTCATATTACTATTTCTAATGCACTTTGTTTTTATACACTCCTTAGCAGCTTTTTAGCCGTCAGTATCAGTCTGAGCAAGCATTTTAGATATATTTTTAAAGGTACTGTCTGTTTATCTATTTATTCTGTCTATTTATTGCTATTCCGTCTGTTTATTGTTGTTTTGAATGAATGTATTATGGGCTGCTGGCATCGAGAATTTCCTTCGGGATTAATAAAGTTTATTCAATTCAATATTAGCAAGAGCAGCATCTGGACAGGTAGGTGATGTAGAGCACTAGCACTTCATTAATACATAAAAGTTTTACTCCCACCCGCTGACGTCATGTCTTCAGAGAAACCAGATATTAAGAAAAATAATAAGCAACACCACAAACATAAAGAAAAATAAGAAGAAGAAAGACAGGAGAGAGCTTCTTCTATTTTGCTGCACTAAAAGCCACTCTGCCCTCTGAGTAATAAGCTGTTATGCAATGCAGTTCAGCTGCTAGTGGGCCCTGGGGCTGCATGCTAGAGTCAAACAGAGGCAGGCTAGGCTGGTTGGCTACTGCCAGCGCTGCTGAGGCAGTGATTTAAGAGCCGCCTAGGAGTCTATGTCCATGAGACCTAAAGCAGCATTAGACTGTTAGACACTTACATTAGCAGTCCACTAAGCTAATGCATTTGAGAACGATCAGAGTTAGATAGGCTACCATCACGTAAACTTAACATTAAGCTTTGTTAAGTTATGTAACTTAACTGGAATGGAAATGCATTTTCCAATGAGGATTTTATCACCTGAGTAGGGAGCAATTCAGATCCATATAGACTCTGACATGCAAGAGCAATAATAATAATAGCACTGTTCTTAAATCTGGGGATAAAATAGTGCTTCCAGCTATTTTCCACTGCTCGGCAGTAACATAATATCATACAGGGAGGCTTTAGACAAGGTCTGTGCCTCGTCTTGTTTGCAGCAGAAAAAAAACAGATGAACCTAGATATGTCAGAGTCTGTCAGTATACAGCAGTCCTCATTTGGACTGCCTTTTTTTTCTTTTCTTTTTTTTATACTGTGCTGTGTGCGCGCGCGGTGGACGGTCGATATAAACATTCCTCCACACTGTGGATGGGAAATCTCATCTTCTTTGCTCTTTTATTTTATTGTTTCTTGTAAATGAATGCACGTCTGTGTGCTGCTGCTCCAGCTCATCAGAGTCGTGGCAGCAGAATGGTGAATAATAACTGTCTCCCTCCTCCTCCTCCTCCTCCTCCTCCTCAGCACTGAGCGTGCAGTTACAACAGGGCCCAATAGGTGATGGATGTCACATTGCGATGCTACCAAGCGTTGCCATTGAAAAGTAGGGCAACATCCTCCCCCACCCTCCCTAATCATTGACGTTGTGGACTACAAAATAGCCCTCAGTTGTAGGAGTGGAGCAACACCATTTTCTCACAGGGCCACACAGACAGGCAACGTTTTTTTTTTTTTTATCCACTCGGGCTTCGCGTATAACCATTAATGCCAGCACACTGACGCAGTGCGTTGTTATGGCTAGCCTTATTGTGTAGGCACAAACTGGGACAGACATGACCAAACTGCACCTTCACTCGAGGTTATTCAAGGCCCCTTGTTCTGTCCCCCTCGCCAGGAGAAAAGGAAAGAAAGGCAGAAAGCCCACAGTGGTCACTGCATGGTCGACTCTGTGCACCACTGTAGCCCTCCCCACGAAAATCGTTGTCATGTCATAAAGCTGCACCGACCTGTGCGCCGAATAGCCACAGTCAGAGCCCCCTTCTCCTCCACCACCACCACCACCACCACCACCCCACCCGCTTCCCTCCTCTCTCTCTCTCTGTCTCTCTTTCTCTCATTCTTCTATCAATTATTCCGGTTAAACCCACACACGGTGTTAACAGCAACTTACATTCTCGGTGTCTCGCTCGTTCACCGTGGGCAATGGCGTTCTGGTCGACATCTTGTGAGCTTCGCAGGCCGCTCAGCGATGCAGCGGGCTGGGCAGAGCAGAGCAGACACGGCGCGGTCCGTCGGTGCCTCCGTCCCTCTCTAACATCCCCTGTAAACACACCGCAAAAACGGCGGCGGCCTGTGCGGTTTCTCTTTTCTTCTGCTTCTTCTTCTTTTTTGTCCTTTTTCTTTTTCTTTTTCTTTTTTTTTTTTACCGCAGCATAGCGCTAGCCAGGCCCCGGCAGACGCGCCAGATTTCCTTATTAGCTTTGTGCACTTCCCTTCAGGTAGGCTAGTGGCAGACAGAAAAGGAGGAAAGAGAGACAGAAAGAGAGGGAGAGAGGCAGGGAGAGCGAGAGAGGAGGAGGTGGTGGTGGTGGTGGTGGTGGTGGAGGGAGGGGGGGCAGGCCAGGAAGATGCGTTGCGTCGGTAGCGGACGGGTCTGCGCAGCGCATCTCAAACCTCCCACCAGGAAGGATGGAGGGATCTCTCTCTCTCTCTCTCTCTCTCTCTCTCTCTCTCTCTCTCTCTCTCTCTCATGCACATACACTCCCTTTGTCTCCTCTTTATAGCTCATTATTCAAGTCACCAGAAAACACTTAAGCACACAGTTGGAACAGTGTCAGTCAGATTTAGACCAGATCTAACATCTAAACAGGGAGTGTAGCTACACCCAGCCAAAGCGGTCCATATTTGGCTACTTCTTACAATAGCCTGATTATGGAGAAATATTGCATATTGCAGAATGTCAAGGAGAAAGGACCCAATACTGCTGGGATAATGTAAAATAAATCAAATGCATTGTTCTCATGTTTCCATATTTGTGGTTTTTTAACATGTTACATGCGTCAGCTCCTTGGTGTGAGAGTGGAAATGTGGTTTGACAGCTCAGTCATTTATTACTCCATGTGGTGTTTTGAATATGACAATGTGGTAAACACTGTCCAGAGAGAGGCCTAGTCCAAGGGTAAGGCCTGTGTCACACTGTTTAGCTGGACAGACTTTGCCATCTGTTGGGCCATTACAGCATTACACCCCTCATTGTTCCTCCAGTTTGTGACTAATGATAACACAAACAACTGCACCCCCTGAGTGATGGGGTTAATTAAAAAAATCTGCTTATATATTAATACGAGGTATAATTTGTATTTCTCATCCATGAATCATTGCTTGTTTTGTTTTTTTTCTGGGTGAGGTGATCATAGGTGTGATGTATGCAGGTGTGCATGTCCAGTTTGTCCTCTAGGTGTCAGGCTGCACCTGCAGTATGCAGCACATCTGCAGCACTCGACATGTGGGGGGGCCCTAACAAATAATGTCATCGCTCATCGTATTGCTTGAATTACCTTCAGCTTTCATACTGTGCCTCGTAAGTCAGGAGTGCACTGACATGTATTGTGATGAGAAACAAGCAGCGCAACAGGAGTGAATGTCCATTACTGGGTTTTCTTGCATGAGATGTCACGTCTTCTTTGTCTCTGTGGTGTTACTGTGGGATCCAGGCAGACAGTGCACCTTCCTGGGTGTTACATGACTGATGGTTTGTCTCACACAGCAGAGAGGCCCCAACCATAATAATAGACACAGCATGACATAACGTATCACAATAACTGATGGATATAGGACCTGAAAGCCATTGAGAACATTAGGTCTGTTTTTGTGGTTTTCAGGAATCTGTAGTTTATTTTTCACCAACTTGAACCTCGGCCCCTTAACATCAGTTCAAAAAGACCCCCCACCACCACCACGCCTTCCCACCAGCAGATCCAGGTCAGAGTGCTCAGATAAATTTCATTGAAAAATTGTTTTGTCTTCATAATGTTTTTTAGGGGGGAGGGAGATACCAGAACAATATGCAAAGAGATAAGATGGTTCAACAAAATAAAAGGGGTCCAACATTGAATCTTGGCATGAAGATGGGCATTTTTGAAATTCTGCATCTGATCCCAGCGTGGATCGGGTCCCAGCATAGCAGATCTTATCCTCTCTGAGCCTTAACAACTGGGACCAGCTGAATTATCCCAGCAAGCCACATCCTCTTACTACTAATAGTGAGATATTTGGCTTTGCTTGGTGTCTATTTTAGATTTGATAACACCTATCTACTGTGTGTTTTCATACATTTACACAATGAAATAATAATAATAAAAAAAACTATCTATATCCTCACCTCTTATTCACTTGGAAAAGGTCAATTTGCACTTGAAGCAATGAATACAACTCAGTTTCTTCTTGTGGTTTTCCTCAGAGTTCCCTTCGTTTGTGCATGGGATTTGCATTCTGTACCTGAGTTGCACTGCTTTGGAATGTAATGGGCACTGACACTGGTTTAATGAGTGCATGTACACCCAGGGCCAAATGCAATTACATGCTCTTACAGGCAACCATCAAAAAAGAGACAGCTGTTAACAGCCATTCATCGTGGATGGTCATGCAGTTAACTGTATTTGCAGGACAGGGGGTGAGAGGAAAGAGTAGAAAGACACAGAACGAGGGGGGAGAGGCTAAACTCATTATGAGACAGATAGCAGAGTAGCATCTGTCAGCATTGGCCCTTTACCACAGCTTCTTTTGCCTGACTCAGTTTCACCAGAGAAAGTCAAACCACTGCTTTCCAGTCGGTGTTTGCACACATCCTGCAGCGGTGTGGGAAATACCGTGCGTAGCCTCTTTGGAAAGGAAGATGTTTTGTAGATTTTTACATGCTCACTTAATGCCTTCATGTGCCTCTAATTCATCACCATTACATTCGAATCACAGATCTGAGCATCTATGAAAAATAAATAACCAGTGATGTCTGGGAAACCCATGCAGAGGCTAGGTTAACATTTACAGCTATGCTGAAACTATTCTTTTCAAAATCGAAATGGAAATCATGGAAATGACATAGTATGTCCTTGTTCATTGTGTAGAATAAGAAAAATAAAGCAAAGCATCATTTTTGAAAATATAAAATACTCAAGTGACATCAGTGTTCTACATTTTCTTCATTTGGGACAATGTGGGACATCCATTAAAAGAAAAACCAGGAAAAAAAAACAATGAGAGGTCTTAAATGTTGACAGATTGTGCCTAAGTTTTAAAAGAATAAACACACAGACTGCAGGTTTCAATTACACTACTGGTGCTTTCATCTTCCAAATGCGAGACTGCATTACAGGTTTAAAATCTCCTCGCAGAAATTTGAGTGTGATCTCTGTCAACGTGGGAATTGAACCCACAACCTTAACATCAGGCGTCAAAAACTGTACAGAGCTAATCAGACAGACACATGCTCATCTCTCTCTCTTTCTCTTCTGAACTTTGACTGTGTTTTCACAGCTCAGTTTCATGAAGCGTGTAGAGTTTGTGTGTCTGTTTTGGAAGAGGGGGATACAAGTATTGTCATCCAGCTATTTTTGACTATTCAATACTTCTCTTTCACTCTCTCTCTCTCTCTCTCTCTGTCAACCTGTCTGTGTGCATTTGTGTGAGTGTGTGTGGAGAGTGAGAGGAGTCCCTAATCAATACATGCAGCTGTATGGGTCAGTGGGTAATGCCATTGATTCTGGATAGGGAGGTTTGGGGTTTGAGACCCAGTCGTGGCTAGTATATTGCCTGGGTCAACAAGATCTGCCGGAGAAGAGCTTGCTCTCTTGAAAATGAAAAGATGTGGAAAGTATTTGCTGTAATCAGGAGCAGAACATTTCACTTTTATGACTGACCTTGTTCCGTATCGCAGGCTTGAAGCAAGACAAAGCGACACGTGTAATGTAAGACTGTAATAGTATGGTGCAGCTGAGGGCTCAACATATCCAGCTGGACAGGTCAGTGGGTAATGCCACTGACTTTGGATCTGGGGGAGGGGTTTGAATCCCAGTCATGGCTAGTATGTTGTGAATGCAAAGGAGAAAAAAAAGACTGTATTCTATTAGTACACAACTTAATTTGTGTGAAAACCTCCATGCAAACACAATAGCTGGATAAATGCAAGACAAAGTAGTCAACAAACAAGCACAGGTTACCCAGTTTAAGAGCTTAAAACAGTTTAAGACAGTAAAAGTCAATGAGGTCAATGAGGTCAGGAGATGCCTCTCCACCTGTCACCGTTACAGTGCCAGCAGCAACATTTCAACTAAAATACAAAAAAGGTTTTACAAATAAAAAAACGCAGACATTCCTGCTTTAGAAACCTGTTAACTGCACACCTTACAAGGCAGAGCTTGCTCTCTCCTGTCTGCTCTGACAAGTCAATAAAACCCACTGGTATGCCGAACATTTTTGGAAGGCAAGATAGATATGAGGCTGTGGTGGAATTTGATCAGGCAGAGAGCCAGCCCTCTGTTCATTACACTGCTTTCCAGCAGTAACACACCCTCCCGGTGAGCACACCTCAACCTGAGGAAAAGTATTACTGACTGGCACGTCAAGAGCCGGCGTCCACCCTTGGCCTCCCCTCACCTGCCTGTCACACATGCATGTACTCACGCCCACACACACACACACACACACACACACACACACACACACACACACACACACACACACACACACACACACACACACACACACACACACACACACACACACACACACACACACACACACACACACACACACACACACACACACACCATAAAACACACACATCATGGGACTCTCTCTCTCTCTCCCGATTTCTCCCAGCTTTCACTGGGAGGGATGGCAGGGAAGTGGAAAATATGAAAAGGCTTGAAAATCCAGGGCAGATGTGAGCTGACAGGGTGGGAGAGATGGAAGTGGACTGGGAGCAAAGGGTGTGAGTGCAGATTCTCAAAAGTATAGTTGCAGAACAGTGTGAATAGTTTTCTGACACTGTTGAGCAGTGTGGCAGGGATCATTATGTTTAAAAGACTTTCGTAACTCAGCTTCAGATGAACTTCTCAATAGACTTTCACACAGAGGGGAAAGACGCTGGAATCCATTCCCGATCGTGCTCTGAAAGCATGTCAGGAATGGATTTCATAATAGCCTGTATGAGCAAGAGGAATGATTACAGAAAGATCAGCACCTGACTATTGTTTTAAGACAGACCTGAACATGTGCGTGAGGAAGCCCCCCCTCTGGCAGTTACCTTCCTGTTAGGATTATCCCCCTTGCACTTTTTTCCTGGCTCACCTTGACTTTTAGCCAATCAGAGCCCAGTGGCCAAACTTGCCCTCCCTCACCCCAGAATCAGTCAGCTTTCTACACTTTCTATCTACCATATATCTCATTAAAGTTATAACGAAAGGGCTTATTTACTGAACAAAATGATTTGGGATAAATGAGGAATTCGCAAACTGCAGCAACAGTGAGTCATCTCGCTTGTAAAGATGTCACAAGACTAACAGAAGATTGAATGGGAGGCCAATCAAAGCACAACCTGTTTCTTGATTGGCCTCTACAGTGTCCTGTGAAAACACCAGTATGGATGGACAATAGGGACTATTACAGTTTTTCTCGATTGCTAAGACACATTTCTCGAAAGCTTCTCTCATTTTCTCTAAACTGTGAACACAAACCCCAATTTTCAAGCTACATTCACAAAACCTCAGACTCTTCTTGCAAAACCAAACTTTCACCTCAAAACAGTTCAATCTGTGCCCAAAACTGAACTCTGTTGTCAAATCGTGCCCCGAGTCAATCAAAATTAAAAACACTACTGAGCAGCCACTAAACACTACATAGAAAAATAGAAAACACAATGCTCAGCACATGAAGCTGTAGAAATAAATGTTTATCGTTCACTGTAGCTAAATGCATGTTGCAAAACAACAAACCTGTGCATTTACACTGTAGCACTTCTCTCCTTCCCTTTCTTTCACCCTCCTCCTTCCCTCTCCACATCCATTTCACATCCATCCATTTCATCCCTTTTCCTTCCTTCTTATTTTTTCTTCCCAGTTCATCCCTCCCTCCCTCATCCTTTCTTCCTTCACCCTGTCGTCTCTCATCTTCTCCTATTGCAAAACAAAAAAACTGTGCATTTAGCACTTGTACATAGTACTGTAAAAAAAAACAAAAAAAAACAGAAATCTTGTGCATTTACACGTAGCACTTGTACAGTACAAAGACAAACAGAAATCTTGAGCATTTAGCACTTGTATACAGTAAGCCTACGTAAAAATAAAGTACAAAAATATAGAAATGAGAAGTGCACAACTCAGCCACAGCATCATTTCTCTGTACTGAATCAGACCACAGGACTTCATCCTGAACTGGCTTACAGTTTATGTGCCCTCACATCATTGGACATAAGTGTTATCAATTTTGAGTTGTTGTGTTCAACCGGTGAAACTTGTGCTTTACTTGTGTTTGACTTTTGCCACCTGTGCTCAGCATTTTGCAACACAGGTGCATCACAATGAAAATGTGTTGGTAAGATGTGTCTAAACAGGTGAAAAGTGTTGATGGTTTTGCCAAAAGAGTGACTGATTCAATCAGTGGGTTCAGGCAACTGAGAATTTGGTTCAGACAACAGGGTTTAGTGTTTTAGCAACTGAGAAAAACTGTAACTCAGTAGGCCTACTCCCAAAAACATCAAAAGCAATGCATTTTCTCTTTTTCAAATGTGTTAGTCTTCTACAGTTGGTGTACACGGCCTGTTAGCCTTTACCTTCTGTGGTTTTTCTCAACAACTTCTGAATAAAACAACACCACAGAGACGTAGAGCTGCGGCCGAACATGATGTTTCCTCTTGACCCAGCAGCACCGTGCAGGAGAAACATAAACCATTTCCCCGATATGAACCTTTATCATAAAAGGCCTTTACTGTTACTGTGCTTGGGGATAATTATCATCCTTGTATATCATGTTTTCCCTTGTAATTATGTCATAATTCAAAGGCTTCCCTGGCGAGCTAAAAACAGTCAGGTACGTCATCATATAACAAACTCTTCTCTGAGGAACGGGGCCTATTAATTGTCAGGATATAATTACATTCACAACACCCCGAGGACCCGTCTCGTTTAGTCATCTTAGAGTTACTGCTCCAAACTATAATTAGAGAATGTAATCACACAGGTATGGACCTCCAGGATTTATTTTTCAGGCTGACTGAAGGCTGATTGAAACGACATCTGTGGTTGGGCACCAGGCAGGGAGTGTTTACAACCTGGCACATGTTCAACAGCCACATGCAGTGGCACCGAGCGTTATACGGTACCAGCGGTGAGTTCACAATTTACATCCACAAACAGGCATGCACGCACGGGTGGTTCTGCTAATTTGTTTGATGTGTGTATGTTCTCGTTAGCCTGGTGATTTCTTGAGTGGCATGCGTGTATGTGTGTGTGTGTGTGTGTGTTTCCCCCCGTGAATGCCCTTGTGTGGTTATGCCACCCTCATGTGGCACTTTCTGCCAGTGTTAACAAGTGACCTCATCCCATTATGTCTTTCCGATCTCAAATGCCATCCAATAAACTACTCATTTCTCACCTCTTCATGCACTCGCTCTCTCTTGCCATTAAAGTACCTCTTACCTCTCTCCCTGACTCCCACTCTAAAGAGCTCCAAACAGGCAGGGGACAACATAAAGTAATTGTACACTATGAAGTGACTGTGACTGATTTCCCAGTGAGAAGTGATTAATCACTTGTGTTTCAACATCGTTTACGTGATTTGGACCCTGAGTGTAAAACCTGGATAACTCTGGAGCCAGTGGATGTCTGAGTTAATGTAGTTCTGCTGCATCTTTTCACCCTCTCATACGTCTATTTAATTATGTTTCTTTTTCTTTCATCTTTGACCCAAATCATGCAAAAACAAAGCAAATGGTATGACACACTGTAACAAATGACATGCTGTAATGCCAATTGTGCAGAAGTCTCAGGGGCCTCGCAGACTTAAAGGGATAGTTCAACATTTTGGCAAATTGGCCCATTGCCATAATCCCTATAGTCATAGCAGTAGGTTCATTACCTTTATTTTGTCGGTGCAAGCTATTTTGAGAACGATGAGCGAGCTGCTCAGAGCTACGCTGCGGAGGCTAATGGAATTTCTTGGTTTCCCTCATCAAACTCACGCGCATCAGCGGTTTTGCATAAATTTCCCTCAAAAACAACTCCTTCTCGTAACGTTCCATTATTATCTCGTAGCGTGGTGAATGTGCAGGTCACAACTTGTCCACCAGAGCGTTTTGGAGTTGTTGGATTGTGTATTTGATGAGTTTGATGAAGGAAACCAAGAACTTCCAGCTCTGCCGTTCTAAAGATAGCTTGCACTGACAATCAAAGGAACCTATACTATGACTATAGGGGTTATGGCAATGGGCCAGTTTGCCAAAATGTTGAATTATCCCTTTAAGGTAAAGATCAAGGTATTTAACAGTTGCATTATGGAAATCGGGACCTAAATTGAGGATTTCTCAGCTTCTGCTACTTTGGGAGTGCAATAAGTACATAGTTCATTCAGTTCAAAGGTACCTTGTGGAGTTTTTGACCACAAGTAGTGCCATGAGGCGGATTTTATGTGTGGCTCCCCATTTGTCAGTAGATGAACCATGCACAACAGGAGGTGTTGGTACCACTCAAAGAAACACAGCAACATGCCAACAAGGGAAAAGAAGAGAAAGATTGTCAGCTTGTACATGTATTTCCTCAAAAGGTGATGGGGCACTGTTTTAATAAGAAGCATCATTTTCATGTGCTGCAGTTTGCTGTTTGGCTGCATGTTAATGCTCAAAACTTAAAAGCCCTGTGGTGTTTCAGAGGACAGAAATCCTTTATTTGTTAATAGGGCGTTTCTTTTGCCTCCTTCTTTCCTGCTCCGTGTGCTTATAGTGTGTCTTAATGTGTAGTTATCCCTCTGCCTCCTTTGGTCATAATGATACATGTAATGAAAGTAGTTTATTTTATGTAATGAAGGCAAGGCTCAGTGAATTGGAAGTCCTTCTCCATTTCCCAGTGCAGCTGGATAACTGCCCGTACCAAGAGGTGTAGCCCTAAGCCCATGGTTGGCATCCATACACGATCCAGTCATATATTGGTTTTATACCTAGTTTCTAAATCTATCAACAAATGCACTAATTTGGTGACACTGCCGGCTGTAAATGCCTCCTAATACAGCGTTGGTGCCAATTCATTTTGACAGAGCAACGGCCAATAAGGACAGTCCAACTCAGTCTGCCAAAAATATCCATGATTTAAAATATTTTAAAAACAACTTTGCAAATGCTTCACAACATGCTCGGATACAATTCTGTTCTATCAAAAACAGTGTCCCAAATCAATGATGACCAACTAGCAGAGAATGAATAGGGGTGTCAGTAGGTTATTGTGGGACCCCAGAGCTCTGGGGCCTCTTCAGGGTCCTGTTTGTAATGTATCTGATACAGTAGGTACTTGTTACTGTATTTCTTCCCAAACCAAAGCAAAGAATCTGGCCTTCAGATACTTAACAGTAGTAGAAAGTATTCTGATGATGAGCTAACCATCACTGACTGCTGTTACACCCAGTTGCCTTTGGAGTTTGACAGTCAGTTGGGATGGATGACTTTTTAGTGGAACAGTGCACAAAAATTTGAACTCCAACGAGTTTAGATTATATTATTGCATCACTGGGATACTGTAGCAAGGAGATGACAGAGGGTAACAAACATCCAACTTACTGAACTTTCAGGGTTTCTCCCTCTTTTCTGTGATCTTGGGCCAGGAACTCGGCCTTTGATCTGTTTAATAAATCTCACAGTGATTAATGGAACGTCTAAGCTATATGCAGGGAGATAAAGTTAATTATCTTCACCGTTACCCTGAGTGGAATATTAATCAGGAACCAGGACCTGGAAACGTTAGCGCTCTTGAAGAAGTTCAGCGCACGGTTGCGTCACAGAAAAAGTGGGTGAGCAATGTTTTCTCCTGGGGGTTGAATCATGCACGGACAGCAAAAACACGGCTCCAATGAGCGGGGAGCTGAAGATGGGGTTAGGGGAACAATGACACATCATGTATCATCTTACACGTCCCAGCGCTGCTCTGACTAAAGCTCTAGACAGCAGAATGATTGAGTAACAACTTACCATAAAACCACTCCCAACCAATTTCAGATCTAAATACATTGTGTGTGTGTGCAGGCTTCACATTTGTCCCTCAGCACACATTGACTGAACATACTGTTATTATATTCCCCCCGGATCCCTTTAAATAAGATAGATATGATGGCTAGAGCATCATGTTCACTGAATTTATCATTGTTAGATTCAGATGAAATCATCCTCACGTTTTCCCAAAAGCATGAGAAGAGCAGTGGAGCATTTCACACAACCACTGCATTTTCCATTACACTGTATGTGAAGTCAGATCTTGTTCACAGTGCAGAACAACATTTCTTACGACCACTTCTCACACATTTCCACGGTTTCTCTGCTCTTGTGCATATAGGAAACAAACACCTAGCCCCGTTTATCCATCAGATTTTATTCAACATGTTCAATATAACTTTTGCTCTTCAGATTACAATCAATATAAGATACATATGACAAAATATATTTTAAATAGAAGAGAAAAAACATTAAGGCAAGTTCAATGATTAAGAGTCTTGACAGCATGACTGATTAGTGTTACATTTCTTTTGAGTTTATACCTCTAAGGCACTATGGCATGATCACTGCTGAAACCACATGAAAGACTTTAAAGGCGAAGATGGATAACTTTCTACACTTACAGAGTAGTGACAACATGTTGGTTTTCATGTGGTTTTCAGTGCAGTGTGTCTACAGTGTACAGTGTTTCAGCAATAAGCCAGAGCAGACACATGGAGTCACGAAAAGGCAAAGCAGGTAGTGAAAGATTTCTCATTCTGCCAAAAAAAAATAAAAAAAAAGTGTGGTGGGGTGGCACTGTATTAACACTTTAATAATCCCCTGTTTCACACATGAACCAGCTATACGCAGCAAAAGCACTGTAATTATCTTTATCACGCAAGCCAGCCTGGTGCCAGTGTGACTTCTTGACTGGGACCGACATTAGAAAGCCCAGATGTTCCTCAGGAGAATCGCCGTGGCACCAATGAGCGGTCAATTGGCCGAGGCGTGTTGTGAAAGCCGTCATTTCCTGTGCGTGTTTGTCGAGTTCAAAAATCTCTGTTATTGCCTCTGTGACCGAGGGCTGTTAGGATGGCATCAAAGAAACGCATAAACAGCTCAACCACATCCACTAAACCCGGGGCAGAGAACAAGCTCTTTCTCACTCTTTCCCTTTCTCTCCCTCTGTGTTTCACACTTTCACTCGCATGCATGCAAAACAAAGCCAGGCACACACACACACAAACACACACACACACACACACACACAGATTTGTTACCTAGGTATATACACGACTTAACTCCTGTGGGTATAGTCTATGAGCATGAAGCTTGTTGTCATACAAAGTTAAGCAGACTCTCAACTCACAGGCAAATTCCCTCCCTTTACACTTCTGAACTGTTCTGGACTTCTCTGGAAATTATTACTCATGAGTAAAATTATACAGAAACTTGCACGGATAGCGTGGCGCAGCAGTACTAACCCCTAACAACATGTATCAACAAAAGCTGTGATTTACAAATTACTTTTTAAATATCAAAAGATGCTCATACCGGGTATTTGTCATGTACATTAATATAGAAAATATGATTTATTTTTTTTCCCTCTCTTTCTCACAACAAGAGTGCTTCACTGGTGCACAAACTGGTTATTGCAAGCAGCTGTGGTTTGTACAAAGTGATAAATGTAGATCCAGCTGCATCAAAGATTGATCACAGTTCGGATGTGTGTCCACTAGGCCTCTTTTCCTGAGTGCCACTGTTCTGCTCCCTATTGTTTTTAGTACAG
Source organism: Trachurus trachurus (assembly GCF_905171665.1). Taxonomy (NCBI): domain Eukaryota; kingdom Metazoa; phylum Chordata; class Actinopteri; order Carangiformes; family Carangidae; genus Trachurus; species Trachurus trachurus. The sequence continues at coordinate 16,030,611 of NC_139906.1, forward strand.
TAGTAGCAAACAGCCACTGCAGGTGAAAGTGCTGCATAGAGCTTTTTTTTTTTTTTCTTCTCATGTCCGCTTCAGGCACTTAAGAGTCCGAAATGTTTCAACTTTAACAATGAAAAGGGTTTTAGTTTTTAAGTGCAGTTGTTGAAACACAGTGCCTGATAGCGGTGGGCACTTGAAACTTTTTGGTCACACAATGCCTCCCAGCACCTTGAGAGAAAAAGACGCCCAGTGGTCACATGTGGTTACAGCATGGACTTGTGTTGTCTTGAGCAAGCTTATTGCAACTGCTGTGCTGCTGTACAGTATGAGTCGGTGACAGCCTACGTTATATGTTGTATGCATGTATTGTATGAAAATGATCAGTATTTTATGCTGATACAGGCATCTGCTGTGCTGCACTGCTATGTTTGCTGAACCAGACGTTATGTGGGCTGCTGGGAATTTGCGTGCTCAGAAAGCGTAGGGCCCGACTATGATTGTGAGCCGCAGCAGTGAGCTGGAGCGGTAGTTCATGTTCAGATGGTGAGTGATCATCTCCAGGTCCACAATGTACTCCTTAGGGCCCGACAGGGGCTTGGTTAGCACCAGCATGGCGCTAACGTTGCTGGATGGCTGCAAAAAGAAATAGAAAACAATTTAAAAAAAGAAGATTTCGTTAATCCGACAGCGCACAATTACAGATTTTTTTTTCTTTTTAAATAAATCTTTTAACGTTATACATGCTGGACATCAATATGTTAGCCTTCTGACTCTGAGTTTGTTTGCGTGATGACATTAGCCTGCACAGGGCCCACAGTGGGTAATTGTGGGTTTGTGCTAGCATGGGTGTTGACTTTTAGTGTTAGATAATATTTTGTGAATGCAGCATAACTGTAACTACTGTGTTACAGGTGGCATATGTCAACAAACTCTCAGCCTGGCTAATTGTCAACACAATAACAGTGTCAAAATGTTTAGCATTTAATCTGCTGATTATCGCTGTCCCACAGCTTCTCAGAGGGAAAACAAAAATTCACACTTACACTTACCCTCAGGAAAAATTCTCCTCCCTCATTCCCAGCTTTGATCCTGAAGAGATTGTGTGTGTTGGCGTAGATGTTGGTGGCCTGGATCTGGAAGATGTCCGCTGGCACGGTCCGGTCGGCCTGGATGCTCATGTATTTGTATACGATCGATGGTGGGAGACCCTGGCACTCAGCCTGAGAGCGGCAGATACAGCGACTGCAAACACACCAGAATTATGACAATCTCTGTAATAAAATCAACTGATGATAGTGAAATAAAAAAATAAACGGATGATGTTTACTGACTTTTCGGAGGTTTTGGCATAGGGCGCCTCGCAGGGGTTTCTGGGATAGCAGCGGAAGCCTCCGTAATAGTTCCAACACATTTCATCTTCTTGGCAGTTATGGGTCCCCGTCTCACATTCATTTATGTCTTGTGATTGGCGGAGTGACAGAGAGAGAGAGAGAAAGAGAGAGAGAGAAAAGTACTGAATAGTCAAAAATAGCTGGATGACAATACTTGTATCCCCCTCTTCCAAAACACACACACACAAACTCTACACGCTTCATGAAACTGAGCTGTGAAAACACAGTCAAAGTTCAGAACATGTACAATTTGGGAATGGTATTTTAGGGTTGTAGCTGAACTTCCAGCAGCCTGGAAGATGCAAGGGAACACAAGAGGGAAGCCCCTGATGCAACCCCACGCGGGCCTGACTGCAGCTCGTTCCCTGCAGCACCATGAAAATAGCCCCATCAAACGTGCCTCAAACCACAGGGCTATTTCTGGCACAGCAACCTGGATTCATCACCAAAAGGTCCCCCTGACACAACAGGCCGGATTCATGGCTCCCCCTATTAAGCCTGCACCTGACCGAGGGGGAGAGGAAAAAATAACAGCTCACCCTCTGGGAGAACGCCGGGGCTTCAAATAAATCCACTTCAAGAAACCAACATCATGCATATAAATTCACAGAGGTGGCTCAACGGGGCAACAGCTAAGTTGCTGTGTTTGTGTTGCCTAACCTCTGCATTCTTTCGATGACAGCACCGGTTCAGGGCGAGTTTCGTTCCTGCTCAAGAGGTAGAATAGAGGATGATAGCGGGGACGATCGAGTTTCCCAGGGAGGGCAGGAAGGGAGAGAGAAGGAAAGGACTCGCTTTGGGAAGTTTGTTGTGTGTGAAAACACAGAGGAGGGTAAGATAGATAAATAAATAAACTAAGAAGGGATTAAAAAAATAAAGACTAATGGAAGAAGAAGAGGCCAGCAGTACCTTGACACAACCTGTTCCCCTGGAGCTGATATCCATCTGGACACTCACAGGAGTAACTTCCTGGGCTGTTGACACACTGGTACTGACACATGTAGCTGGAGAAACTGCATTCATCGATATCTGTACAAAACACACACAACCACATACACAGTGAATGAGGGCAGCGCATGTTGAAAAAAGATAGATAGATAGATAGATAGATAGATAGATAGATAGATAGATAGATAGATAGATAGATAGATGATAGATAGATAGATGATAGATAGATAGATAGATAGATAGATAGATAGATAGATAGATAGATAGATAGATAGATAGATAGATAGATAGATAGATAGATAGATAGATAGATAGATAGATAGATAGATAGATAGATAGATAGATAGATAGATAGATAGACAGATAGACAGACCTTGGCAGGAGACCATGTCCTGTGCCAGCTCGTAGCCCTGGTCACACTGGCAGAGGAAGGAGCCAATCAGGTTGTAGCAGTGGTGCTGACAGGGACTCTCCACATCACACTCATTCACATCTGGAACAAAAGCAGTTGTTTTACATGTACAGTGTGATAAGGATCATAACACATCAGTACACACACACACACTCAGCATAAAACCACAAACACACACATGTCTCAGCATACTGTAGCTGGGGTCATGGGTTTTCATGGATTTCTAAATTCAGTTTCAGAGATAAACAGCTCTCTATCACGGCACGACCTCTTCAATAACTTCCTTTGACTTCAGCGGGAGATTTGCTCTGTGGGTTCAGGTTGCACGGTCAATCTCATGATAGCTCTGAGCCTCCAGGCATTCAAAGCAACAGCTTGTGCACCATTTGTTTTGTTAAAGCCATTCCTGACCTCAAAATATCTGTATCCTGAGAAAACTTGAGAAATGAGAGAAACACACCAAGTGTCGACAAGCTTAACCTGAGCTGACATCCTCTGCTGCACCCCTTTCCATCCCCCTGTTTATTAGTGCTGTTTACTTGTTATTATGTTTCATCTTGTATTGTGTACATTGAATTCTCTGTTGACCTGGTGTGCGGTGGTTTTGCTCTACTTATATTTATAGCAAAGCAAAATAAGACAGTGAAATATTAATTTAAAAAATCATCATAATAATAATCATTATACACACTTTTCATTTGCATTGAGTGTGCAAGTTGCAACAGGTATCCAAAAATATCAAAAAGTCAGCCTGACAACTGGGTAGATTGGGTGGATATCTGCTCCAACATGAAATGTCTGATAGCCTGCCTGTGAATAACAACGCACTGAAGCAAAATGTTTTTATAATTCAATGCTAAAACACGCACACACACACACACACACACTCACACATGAGTACACATGACTTTCGGCGACTTACCAACACAGCTGTGGTTGTTGCTGGCCAACTTGTGACCCGTGTTGCACTTGCAGTAGTACGAGCCCTGCGTGTTCACACATCTGTGCATGCAGTAGTGGGTCAGGGCGCACTCGTCTCTGTCTGCCGGGATAACACAAACACATCATACATGTAACAGGGGAATACTATGGAGATATAGGCGGCGGTATTTGGTGTGTGTTTTGCATCTGCAGTTGACAACGACTCACCTACACAGCGGTCTCCGCTCCTCTGGTAGCCTGGAGGACACTGGCAGCTGTAGGAGCCTCTGGTGTTGTAGCACGTCTGTTCAGGGCCGCATGAGTGTCTACTTGTCGCACATTCGTCTATGTCTGCAACAAACGACACACAAGGACCCGATGAGAGGAAGCTACACGGACTGAACGTCGACTGTATGCAGGAACATATGGCAGACAAAGCAGAGCGACATGTCTGGACTGTATGCAGTCTGTGGTCTGTGATGTGTGAGCTGTTTTGTGATCACTGGGACCATCACATCACACACGTGGGGCAAACTCACACATGTTCACACAGAGAGCAGGCGATTAAATAAAGAAGGCTTTTATTCAGCAGCTCCGGGTGAAGGGGAAAACACAGATCATATCTTCTGCTAACAGGACAGCTTTTTGAAGGGGGAAGTTTGTGTTTGTGTGTGTAAATGTGTGGGTGTGTGTGTGTGTGTGTGTATGAGAGAGAGAGAGAGAAGGAGAAAGAGCTCAACTGATAAGTCATGTGCTTTCGACCGTAACACCTCGCTCTCTCTCTCAACAGACATCCATTGGGCCAAAAAGCACACAGATCCAAACGCATTGGGTTTTCCATCTCTCACCCATCATTAGGAAGTTACATAACACGATAAGGAGCAGTTTGATGTTAGTATAAGAAGCTTAAAAACACAACGCTCTGGCCAGAAAGATGCTACATTTCTATAAACCAATTCAAACCAGGATGAAGCAACAAAAAATAAAACATCTACACAGCTTTTCAGTTAATGGTGAACATGATTATCAGCAGAAATCTTAAAGCCTGGCCAAATTGTTTAAAATGAGTTAGTCTGTACATACAATCACCAGTGTATCAATGTTTGAACAAGTGTTTTTCTTTTTTTTTCTTCCTCCAGTCTGGGGTTTGAACACATGATGACACATCAGTGGAAAGATTCTCCTGCAAACAAGTTCTCAATTTTGGTTTGTTTGGAGCCACAGCCTTTTAAAAATGTTTTTTTTCATGCTATAAGGCTCCATCTTGCTTGATTTTTTTTTCTCTGAACTTCTATGACCCCCACCCCCCCACCCCACCCCCTCCACCAACACACATGCACTACTAATACACCCATACTGTATACTCTCATCCCTGTGGGGCCACCAGCAGTCCTCCTGGGTGGTCTGACATAAAACCATCATATGCAGACAGCCAGTGGGCATCAGTTAAAGAGCATGACAGACAGTTATCCTCACTACCACACACACACACACATGCAGGAAAGGAGGGGTTACTATTACTGCATTGTGATTTGACACGTGTGCAACAGTAATCAGAAGAAACTGACTGGAGGACGACTGGAGAACATGCAGCTGCACTCGGTCCCTCTGTAACACACACTGCTGACATGACAGATATGCTGGTGTTATCCCTCCTGCAGGGTTTAGATTCAATGCACCTGAGACCAACTGTAACACAATGACGGAGCCCCTATTAAAAAACACTAACACATGTGAAATGGATGATCCAACTATTAAAATGAGCATAGATATCTTTGATTGATGATTCATGATGATCAACCCTTCTCTGAGTGCCTTTATGTCCTATTAGAGAGTCCCACAACCTCCACCGTCCAGTGGGAAATTGGCTCGACTTACTGCGGAAGAGCACGTGAAACAAAAGTCAGACAGAAGGTGAGTTGTCCTCAAACCTTAAAGGAAAGAAAGGAAAGAGGCTCAACTCTGAGGGGGCGCGGTGATAAGATGAGCTCAGTACATTAGGGACAAAACCTGGGCTTATCTAAAGGTGCACCTGAGAGACAACAGGTGCGAATTACATAGAGGGAGGAATGCCAAGACGAGGGCTTGTCGCCCACTGAACCGCTTTGTAAAGGACAAAGTTAAAAGCCGCGTTGTCCTTGAGAATCTACGCTCTGATGTGGCTTGAAAAGCGATGTGGGAAAGTGCATCGGGAACCAGCAGCGAGAATTGAAATGCTCAGATCACAGCAAGATCACACTGCAGGCATGTACTGACACACTTGCACCAGCCCAACGGCTTCAAGACATGAAGCATTAGAGCGTTTCTGTCACCTGCAGCATCCAGATCCAGCCTCTTAGGTCAGAAGATACCTCGCCTGAGATGTTTAACTTTGGATGATTTGAGGTTAGGGTTACGCCTGTCTGGGTGGGTATGGTATATGAAATTGAGTAAACACATATCTGTATAGTACATTAAAATATCTGCAGGGATGTCAACAAACAAGACAGGAGACGGCAAGAGTAAGAAGCCGGGATCAAGCCCCAGTGATTCACAGTCACACCTACTTCCTGGAGATATTTGGTGATTCATTGAGACTGGAAATGCCCTGCCTTCTGGCTGCACATTCAGACAGCACAAGTCTGAGGCTCTTGATAAAATAAGGTCTTGTCTATCGATGCTGTCACACTGCCAAGAAACTGACAACAAAAGTATGATGCCCGTCAAGTCAACCGTAAATTTTGGTGACTTCGCCAATGCTTTAGCATCTTGGTTTGTTAACATTTGCTCATTGGGAGTTCACATATTTGGACTTGTTGACATTTTTGCCTGGCAGTTGAAATAAATGTTTGAGGATGACCAAAGTTCGAACAGATCTTCCTGTTGGAGACAGGAAGGTCACAGTGGACAATTCATTGATTTAAGCTTTTATGTTCCTGGACAGGATTAGTGCAAAGCTCAGACAGGCAGCAGAATCTGACAGATTACAGCTGGCACCACTCCACTCTGTTCAGAATAAATTCAGGACAAAAAAGCAGACGCCAAAGGGGGGGTCCACATATGGCTTCAGGACTTGGACTACCAATCAAATCCTTTTAGCGACATTAGCTCGCTTTTTTAAGACCATCGTTGCCAACCAGAGTGAAATCAGGTGGACCTGGAATGAGTTTGAATTACCTGGCACGAGTCTGACAACATTTATGCCACAGTCTTGGCGACCAGGGAGACTGTGAATCATTAAGGCACAGGGGCAGATATCTGCAGGCTGCGGATCATGCTCCCACACTCTCCTACCTAAGGTGGAGAAACCATGAACTGTTGGAGAAAGAGAGGCAACTGCACACAACTGTAAATTGTTTGAATGCAGCGATGCTTCCCAAGAAGTTCGGTGTACAGAAAAGAGTCATCCTCACTCCCTTCAAGAGCGCCCGGAGAGCTCTAAATAAAAGCATATGTGCTGAACGCGGTCCAAGAAGTTCATTCATGGGAATATCTTGCGGTAACTGTTACTTTGTCGCTAAACCTTTAAGAAGCTGCCAATGCAAAGTTACACAAAAGTGTGTGTGTGTGTGCAGAAGTGGGTTTGTGGGTGTATATGGAGGAGGGGTTGGGAGGGCATCCCATGCTAGCTGGCTCTGACTCACATGCAGTACAGTTCATATAGTTTACACAGGAAAACAGATTTTTACTGCAACAAGCCATCACATGTGATGATGTGTTGCATGCGAGGAGAAGTGACTGTTCTATTAGGTCAATTTTCTTTTTCTCCCCCCCTCCAAAAAAATTTATTTAACAAGTTTCCTCTAAGAGCAAGCCTGCTGTAACGTCACAGGGAGAGATAAGGCTGTCCAGCAGAAGAGTGGAAGATGTGGGAGGGAAGAATGAGAGCAAGAAGGGTGGGGGCTTTTATTTTTTAAACAAAAAAAACAAAAAAAAGAGGGCTCTTTCAGATTTGAAGTTAGATTTACAACCGTGTATGCATATGTGATGTCAGAGTTAAAAACTCCTTGCTTTTCAGGGAGATTAATTCTAAATGCCTTGCGGGAGCTGGGGGAGTAACGGGGATGGCGGCAGCTCAAAGAATGTGAGTGTGTGTGTTCGGACTAGTGGTGTGTGTGTGTGTGTGTGTGTGTGTGTGTGTGTGTGTGTGTGTGTGTGTGTGTGTGTGTGTGTGTGTGTGTGTGTGTGTGTGTGTGTGTGTGTGTGTGTGTGTGTGAATCAGAGGTCCTGTTTGAGGAGCTTGAACATTAAATGGCCTTTTCTGCAGAGCTAATGTTTAGTCATACACTATGAAGACATGTGTGGTTGATGTGCGTGTGTTATGTGTGGTAGCGTGTGGATCTAAATGAAAAAAACAAACATGTCTGCCTGAAATGGGGACTTAAAAAATGATTTGGCCTGATTTCAGAACAATGTGTTATTTGCTCCAGATTTATCCTGACATGATAGGGCTTGTTGTAATTATCACTTGAGAGCATTTAGTCTTGTTTTCACTGAACCACTGCAATGGAAAGCAGGAGCTGTTCCAAAGAACAGTTGGAGTCATCCTGCTGTTGGACTGCATCTCTGTTTCCCTCTGATTATTGGATAATTCAATCTTTGGGAAAGCAGGGGGCAAGATGTGCAATGTTAATAGCCCATAAAATTTCACAGTGTCAAATTTATCAGCTTGTCATACAACAGCCCCCGAGCGTTAGGTTTTCGCTTAACCTCAAACACCTTAATATCACCGCTCCTGGCAAACAAACACTGTGCGGTGCATGTTATGTCATTTGTGTATTCATTCTCCCTGCAATACAGTGTGAAACGCAAGCCCATCGTTGGCTTGAACACGACCTCGGGACAAATGGGAGTGGTGGTGTTTCCCCTTTCAATGCAAGTCCAAACACAAAGCAGATAAGAAATCAAAGAATTCAAGACGCTCAAACTTTATATTCAGCGTATTTCCATCCGTATTAGGGCATGAAATATTTCCATGCGCCTGGCTATTTGCACCACTCCCAAGATTCCCCACTCATCGCCCTCATTGTTCAGGAGGAACAGGAGTTTTTAGTCATGTTGACACTTACTAACTGATTTGTGAGTTTGTTCCACACTCTTCTAAAGGTCGGGCAAAGTCTTGACGTTCTTGAAAATCCGTCCAGTGTGCCAGCTACATTCCCGACAGATAATAATCCTTCCTGTTACTCTGAAAAAAAGCTTAGAAAAAAAAAGAGAAAAGAAGTGGTGGCAAAGCAGAGCAACCCTCCTGCTATTCAACGTGAAGAAGATCAATCACTCTGCCCATCCGACCTGCTGATAGTCAGGCTGTAGCTATTTACAGCCTTCATAGAAAATTTGTGGCATGGAAGGAATGAAAGCTGTAAACACGGACGCCTTGAAAGTATGGTCAAAATATCCCTGCGCTATAACAAGAATCAGGAGAAAGAGAAAGAGGGTGAGAAACGCGAATTGTGCGATCGCATGTGTGTCACCCAGCTGAGCGCAATAGTGATTTATAGCAGCCCTGTGTCCCTTTCCATCATGAGGTAAACGGAAAGATCAACACATGTAAGCACATCAGAGGAGGAAGCAGCTGGCCGTTGGACAGGCACCGACCTCTGGGAGAATACTAACAACAACACTGAGCACTTACACAAGAGGAGGCAACGGCAAAGCTGCTTCCCACTTGCTCCTCTCTGCCATCACATCGACGATGGCAAGTAGAGGAGCCAGCAGCAAAAACCACAAGCAATAACAGCAAGACGGCACAGGCCAAGAGAGAGACACTCAGATTTATTTCTCATGTAATGTGTTGGGTTTTGTTACAGGGTGTTATTGCTAAGGTTTCAGTTGTAGTTGTTTTACCCTGATTCCTTGGTTTCTAAAAAAAAAAAAAAAAAAAAAAATCAAGAGACTCAAAAACATGTTGCTATAGTGACGCAGATGTCAAAATATATCCAGTAATTAAAAGAGAGAGATAGAAAATTTGATTCTTTCTTTCTTTCTTTTTTCTTTTTTTCTTTTTTGACTGAGGAGTTGCAACATCCTCTTGGTTCTGGCACAGTTTACAAGTGGAAAGTGAGTTTTGAAAGCCAGAAATCTCAGCAATGTTGATTCACGAGTTACTGACTTTCAAACATGACCAGTACTGTATTTCTGAGATAGATGCTGATGAATGTGTAGGGCCAATATTACGTTCTCTTTAACGCTAACACAAAACATAACTGAAAGTGTTTGACAAAGATTCACGAAATGTAGTTATTAAGCAGGACTTTTTTTTATAGTTAAAAAAAAAACTTGTGCTCTCTAGTGGACAGCTTATGTTATAGCACTCTGGTTTAATAACTTATATATGATATATAATATTAAGCTATCAAATAGATTCAGCTATATAATAACAGAAGTGGCTCCATGAGGCTGGACTTAGGTGCAATTGTGCATTGAATAAAATGCTAACGTCAGCATGCTAAAATGCTCACAACTTCTATGATTAGTATGTTTGCATGCTAACATGCTAAACTAAATAAAATCAAAAGACTAAACATAGAATATTGATTAACCTGTTGGAAATGTTCATACTTTTGCCGCAAAAAAAACTTGTGTTCATGAAGAATATAAAAGAGCACATCTAAATCTTGCATTTCAACAACAACCTGACTGTGTGATCTGCACACTGACCAATGCACGCTGCCCTGACTGTATCACATCTACACTTCACAGGCTCCGAGATGAAACAGTGGTTGTTAGAGCTGAAGCTGCAGTGAAACAGGTGCAACGAACTGGACAGTAAAATCATAGGGCACCAGGATGGTGGCGTATACGACACATCAGCCCGAGAACAGGTGGAAGAAGAAGCTTAGCTGGTAATAGGAGGGTTCAACATGGCACAAAGGTGTGCCTCAGGTGTGTTGTGTTTAAGTCCCCCTGCATAAAGTGGGTCAGTTTTCATTAAGCAGAGGCTTTCTGTTTGATCCCACTTCCTCTCCCTCGAGCAACACAACGATCGCAGAATGTTTTAATTCAACATCCTGTGTAATCTGTATCGCGTTCACCTCAGCGTTGAAGTCTTCGGCACAGATTTCCTAAATCTGTGTTGCTTATCTTTGATGGAAGTTGAGGAGAAACAAACACGAGCAGGATAACATCTGAAGGAATTTCCTGAAAAACTGTTATCGCTCTCTGTGTATCCTCCTCTTAGATTGGCTGCGGAACACCAAAGACCGGTCTCCACGGCTCGTTCCTTCAAATGCAAATGTCAGGATGAGACGACAGCAAGTGGAGCCGTAAAAGTTCAAACTGTAAAGGTCAAATCATGAAGCCTGTTGGCAGCGTCACGTCGTGCTTTCCAAACCAACGGTCTCTCTCCCTGTCTCTCTCTCTCCTTCTCTCTTTCTCCGCGCTTGTTCTGCTCTCTGCATTCCTGCTCCTCGCAGATCGATCCGATGCTTATCTGTCAAGGTGGTGAGTAATTCCTACCATCACAAAAGATGGGAACAAACGGAAAAAACAACCACCACTGACATTCCAAAGATATTCCTCCCAAGTGCATTGCATCTGCATGGAAAAATGTTATTGCATGCACTCGGCCTTGTTCGGAAAAGTACACAAGTTCTCTGTCACAGAGGGCTTAACAGGCCTTAATAGAACATACTTAGGAAAGATTTCCAGCCACTGCAGGTGAAGAGAGTCCAGACGTAGCTGAAATTAGTCAGGCATGTAGGTGGTAATGCGGCCTACATGACCTCAGGAAACCAGACAGGTAAACAGGAGTGGCATGTCTTTTCATGTCCCATACTGCAGCGCATGAGTGTCTAATTTAGAGATGAAAAATAAATAGGCAGAAGGTAAAGTATGTAAACTCAAGACTCATGAGGAGAACAAGTAAAGCCAGAGTGAAGAACGTGATATTTATCATTCTCTTTTGACCAACGTTACATGCCATTGCCTGAACCCACTGAGAGCACAGCTAAGTTAGCATTTCTAAAAAAAAAAAAAAAAAACGAGAGGGTGTGCTCTCGAACAGTGTTCAACTGTAAATGAGAATCATAAAGCAACTGCTCTCCGCTTTTCAACGGATTTAATGACTGATCTTGACCGGTTTTGACGGACAACCTCAATTTCTGAGAGGAAGTGATCTCACCTCGGATGAAAATACGCGCGAGAGAATACCCGCACACATGAGTACAACAAGCCACTTGTAGGCATCTCCCGCCGCTCAACACAGCAAGTATGTGTATGTATGTTTGGAGGTGGGGTGGAGGGTGGAGGGTGGTGGGGGTCATGGAAATGCGGGGCATCATTAAACTGTCACACTTACAGTAAAGGTTCATAGTTTTCTCTGTGTGGCCCGGGCTGGAGTAGAAGAGCCAGCTTCCCCTTATGTAGCACTACAACAACACACACTTAGGCTCGGGTTCACACTCGGGGCCAAAGGCTTTATTGCCCATTTGCAATAGTTATGCACATGGGAATGAATATTAAAGTTGCATTTAAAAGGAAAAATACCAGTGAAGTGTATTATGTAATTTGTGGTTTGTTTCACTTTTAATCAGCATAGAGAATAGCGCACTTAAGAGAAGCTATTTTGTTTTTAGAAACTTTTTTTTTTTTTTTACAATTTAAGTTGTGCTTTGGAAAATTGGCTTTGCTTTTTGCCGAGCATTTAGCTGATCTCTCTACTATTACTGCCACACACTCAGCAGTAAATCACCAGAGCGGCTCAGCAGCAGAACAACCCATGACGTTGGTACGTCCCGGCTCGGTCAGTGCTCCGGCACTTCTGCGGTTATTTAGTCAGTGTCAGCCTTTCATCTTCCCCTTTGCCCTACCTGACTCTGCACCCTGTGTTTCCTCCACAGAGTGGTGAGTTTGCAGGAAAAGGAGCCTGATGTAAGCGCTATTTGATACACTGAGGTTTCCCCTCCATTGAAAGCTAATGGGAATTCCTTCGCTTTGCAAGATACGTAGCCGTACAAAACAGCCACTGTGGAACAACAAGAAAAAAGAAAAAGGAACGACAATTCTGCGTCCAAGAACAATTGGCACATTGTAGAAAGTTAAAGGTAATGACAGAGAAACCGGAGAATGATGTAAACAAAGATTATATCACTCCACCAACAGAAATATACACCCACATAACGACATGAGATGCCTTCCAGTTAAAGCCCTCCAGTCTTTTCAAAGCAATAACACTGACAGCAACAGCCTATCTTTGTTTAGCCCCTGCACTGGAACAGCACACCAGTAAATGACTAAGTATTATACCTATGCCAGCTCGCTTATGTGGTTACTTTAGCTGATATGCTGCCATGTTTTACACTCTAATAAAACCTAATTGGGTTCCAATTCAGAGAAACACATAAAACACCTCACACAAATCTTTGCCCCCAGGTGTAAAATCAAATTTGTTACTTTCACCGGAGCTGTGCGACCGCAAGCCTCAGTCACCACATGATTCTTAAACCACCAGACACATGTACGGCATGGTAACACACTCCACCTCACATTACATTCAGAGAGCTGACTCTAAAAAAACAGTCCACATTTTACCCTCCTTGATCTCTCTCACAATGACTAAAAGATGTAAAGAGGATGCCTGTCCCTCAGGTGCAGCTATGAACATCTGGCCACCATTGTGTGTGAATGTGAGTGTGTGTGTGTGCGTGAGTGTGAATGTGTGTGTGTTAGCGAGACAAAGAATGAATCTTTAAACCACTCCCCATTTCAGAGGATCAAAGAGTCTCGCTCAAGCACAGGATCACACCCACATAGTGCTGAGCAGCTACTGAAATCACAAGCCTGTTGTTTTTTTTTTTTGAGATTTTATCATTTTTGTAGAGAGCTGCCAGACTAAGTTTTGTTGTACATGCACAACGACAATTAAGTTTATTCTGATTCTGACTGTCAAGGCCGAGGGAATATTTACTGTACTGTAGGTCTAAAGGCTGTATGTGAGCACAGAGCTTGAGACAGCATTATAAAACCTTCTTCATTTGCCCCTGAGGTAAAACCCAAAACAAGAACTATATGTATACACTGTAAAAAAAAATTTCATAAGGTGAACTCTGGCCAAAAACATCACACTGTGGGCTACCAGAGAGTTTAAAAAACATGACATCACAGAGAGAAAAAGCGAGAAGCTTGCAACACATCTGGCGACTATGCATGGTTTAGCCGTTGATGGCTGTCAGACAGATGGATGAACAGCTCACCTCTGGAGCTCCTGCTTATTGAGCCTCTAAAGTCGTTAGTGAGTAATTATGAAATACCTACGTAGGTCAGACACATTCCTCCAGGCCAACAAAAGCACACCACTGATATTCAGGAGATTAAAAACACCTCTCACTATCAGCACTGAATTGTGCCAGCCTGAATGCCAATCTGTAATCTCAAGTTGTCATCTGCTTTTTCATGAGGGCCAGACGGCTCATCTTTGATATTGTGGAAGATTTTTAAAAATGTGAGAGTGTGGCTGCCATCCATGCACTTGTAGATCATACTTTGTGGTCCCCTCTCTGAGTCCAATTTCTCTCCTGAGGAGCTTGTCAGCACCTCTTGCTGAGATAAGAAGAGCTGTCTGTGTTGATGTGAAGCAGTAAAAAAAAAAAAATGAAAGGCTAGTTTTCAAAGTACTTTGATGGTACTTCATATGATCTTACAGCTGAACAAAAAAACAAAAAAAAGCTCTAACCCCACAGGCAGCTTGATCTCACCTCTGCAGACGTTCTGCTCATCTGCAGTAAATCCAGGCGAACAGGTGATGGTCCAGCCGGGCCTGGGGCCTCGGGGGCCGCTGGGGTACACGGGGACGGGCTGAGGCTGGCTCGGCGGGACGGCAGGGACAGGGGGGCCCGGGTCCGCCGGCAACGGCACCTGCTCGCCCCCCTCCTGACTAATGTAGATGACGGCACTCTTAGGGAGGCAGAGGTATCCACCGAAGTGGTTGATACACTGCATCCCTCCTTTGCAGGCATCAGCTAACAAGGCACACTCGTCGATGTCTGACACAAGGAGGAGAGGAAGGCATTAGATGAGGCATTTTCTGCACTTCTGTATTATTCTAACAACATATACATTCAGAGAATAGATACAGATTTATGAGAGATGTAAACACATTAAGCAAAAAAAAAGGCTGCTCAGGGGTAATAACCCAAGCTTGACATTGAAGGAGATGTGTCATTTCTCACCTCTGCACTGCTCTCTGGCTCTGTCATACTCATAGCCTTCTGTGCACTGAGGACACACAACAATGACCACCATGAGATGATACACAGCACAGAGCAGATGATGAGTAAAAACATCAGCCCAGATGCAGCATCTCAAACATGGAAGACCACAAAACGCCACTATCAGGTATTACATTTTTTTTTTTTACTCACTGTGTAGGAGATGGGCTCCTCGGGCTCCTGAGAGAGGACATGCGTGAAAACCGCACACAGACACACGCAGATCCCCAGCATGTCGGCCAAACGTCGGAGGAGCACTGTAACGAGATGTGGAGGAACCAACTGGATAAAGCGTGCAAGATCATTTTTTTTCTCTCCTCTCCTCTCCTCTCCTCTCCTCTTCTTTTTTTTTTTTTTTGCTTGACAAGCCTACAAGTTTTAATACCAGTTATTACATCACTGATGGCATTGCTTAACGAGTCCCAACGTCTCCCGCTGCTGGCGTGATGTTTATGTTGGCACCGCCCCAGCTAAATCTGCGACTTCAACTTCAAGTGTTTTTCTGCTGTTTTTCTCCAAAAGGATTTAGTGCGTAATACGCGTAAAGATCGTGCGTAAACATGTCCAAGAGTGTCAGTCAGTGTCAGGGGGGGAAAATGAACGAGTTAATCAGCCATGCAGTGCTCGTGTTGATTAAAAGTTTATTTGCACAATACATGTCCAACATAACAAGCCACCCCCCAATCGCTTCAAATCTGATTGCGTCCCGTTCATCCACACAGCCCCATTGACACTTGTTACCGGACAATTCCCTGAAACAAGCGAACAGTATGAGAAACAAGTGCTACTGCAGAGTTTTTATTTTTTCTCTCTCCAAATCTCTCCTGAGTATTGTTTTCACTGTTATCTGATCACAGCAGTAGCTTTGCCATCCTGTGCTGCCTTGGAGACCTACCTGCAATTACCTGCGGATCTCCAGCTCTCCTGGCGCCGGCTGAAGGAGGAGGAAAAAAAAAAACGTGTTATGTTCGGTTGCAGATCGAAGCAGCAGGCTGGTCTCCTTCTTGTTCTTCTTCTTCTTTTTTCTCCTCCTTTATCCTGCAGACGGTGCAGTGGATGCGAGGTGGTTGCTGCCGAGTGAGTGGAAGCAAGCAGCACTTGTGATGAACATGCGGTTCGTACTGTATGACATGCTGGGGGCGGTGTACCGGGCAGGTTGAGCTCCGGGTTTGTCTCTCACCGGGGTTCATGAGCGATCAGCAGACCACAGTGGCTCCCTCTATAGACTGATGAGCAGTCAGCAAAAAAAAAGGGTATCATCACCAGAAAATATAAATCTCATTAGAAAAGTTAATACTGATTCCACTGCTGTAGCCTATTTATAATAATGAGAAAACGACATAAATAGCCTTTTTTTTATTATATAAAAAAAAAAAATCATGTATCTTTACTTTCATCTCATGCTGTAAACTTTTCTTTATTATTTTGGAACCAAGATGTGATATTGTGACATATCATACTTGGTTTGGAGCATTTAAAAAGTTCCCTATTTGCTGTAAATCCTCTTTTCAGTCTTAAATTTCTATTTCCATTCTTAAGTTTTGGGGTTGCAACATGGTGACCCCGACAAGCTGGGAGACCTTACTGCTTGTGTATGTAATGTACAGTATGTACATGTGCATTGTGTGTGTGCAGCAGGTGGTGAAGTCAACTCATGTGTTGAAGACCTCCGTCAACAACCACTACATTAGCCTCTAATACATTTCATGGTGTTTACAAGATGCCTGCGCTTCAGGAACATCTGCTGGAATTGGCATGGCTTCCTGGATTTCCCATGGGTGAAGAGACAGCAAGTGATTGTGTTTGTGTGTGTCAGTGTGTGTGTGTGTGTGCGCGCGCTCATGTACATGTGCCAAAAGCTTGCTGATATGAGCGGATAGACATGGACTTGGCACCTTCTCATTTAATGCTGACCTTTCCTCACAGGGTGTGGATGACAGAGGATTGGAGCTCAATTCTGTGTGGTGCCATAACCCGTAGGTGCAGAGTCAAACTCAAACTTTTCTTGGCAAAAAGTCGAGTCTTTGCTTCCAGGATTCCAGAGATCCACTGTTTAATCCTAGTTGTCAGTGTTTGACTTGTAATCAGAATGAGTTCACCAGATTAAACTAATTCACACTTAGGGGCCAAGTTATTGTCCTGCACCATAGAGATGTTGTCTACTCATGTGATGACTCAATCAGCCAATACAACATATGATTTAGGAATAAACCAAAGAATATGCAAGTAAATAGTGGGTGATCCACAAAATAAGTGTGCAAAAGGCTTTACTCTTCATTAAAAGTTTATTTTACTTGGCAGGCGATTTAACACACGGACAATAAAGGCAGAACCATTTAGATAAAGCACTTGAGTAATCAAACCTGTTATGAGACAGTTTTTAGAGATTAATAGTAGATTTAATCCAAGAGTAATGAAAAAGAGGATGAGAGAACATTCCCATCGGTCCCATTTCTCAGTGGAACCAAATGAGACAGTCGGTGCTGCAAATCCAGGCGAGGCTGAGGTGGGTGTGTCCCCTGGGTGCATCTCTAGGTGTGAGAAAGTCTCCGCACCCAACGTTACTGAAGTCAGAGCAGATGATCCTTCTCACATTGATGCGACAAATGCACTGGTCTAACACATACAGTGCATTTGGACATCTCTGCAAAGATGCTTTAAGCAGGGAAAAAAAACAACCCACACCAACATATGACCTCAAATGACCCAAGTGTCCTGTTTGGACATAATGGACGGGTGTGTGTGTGTGTGTGTGTGTGTGTGTGTGTGTGTGTGTGTGTGTGTGTGTATGTGTGTGTGTGTGTGTGTGTGTGTGTGTGGGGGGGGGGGGGGGTATAAGACACCAGATAGTATAAACATATTTTTGAGTGTCAGGTTGATGGATTGGACCACAGCTTAACTTTAGTACTGCTTTGAGCTTTACAATATCTCCATGATCATTACAGCCTAACCCCCCAGGTCACAACGGTCTCTAAAATACTAAAATACGTACACACACACATTTGGATTCTGTGGTAACCCTGTGGCAAGTGTGTAAAGTGATTGATGAGTATCTGTTTATTATTACTGTTTCACAGTCCTGGAAGCAGGAATACAAATCTAAAACTCGTATATTTAATACACTTGTTTAGTGCATTTTTCAGTCTGTTGTGACGTTTCTTTCGATGCTGAAGGCAATGCATCAGGTACTGTTGGCAATTGAGCATCGGCCAATCAGTTCCTGATGCAGTATCATCCACATCAGAGAACTCTTCTCCGCCCCAGCGTCACTGCAGGGGCAATAAAAGCTGGTTACAGAACATTTCGGTCCTTCTGCAATATCTTCTAATGGTGAGAGGGACGATGCAGAAATAACTCAAACTCATAAAAAGCCATTATTATTCTTTTCATACTACCATGATACAATAGCCAATACTGTACAGTACACATCATTGTAAGTCAAGATGGCAGCAGAAGCATCTGGAAAGTGAATTCATGCAAATTCAAAATGGGCATGCATTATGAAAGAGCTGCAAGAGATGAGGCTGCACTTCAAAAGACTGTCGAAAAGAAATTTTAAAAAGTGGGGAAGGGGGATACGAGAGGAGGAAGAGCAGACAGAGAGGGTGTCTGTGAAACGCGCTTGTGTAATTGCAGTGACATCTTCATTGAGAGCCCTCCATCTCTTTCCTGTGTGCTCCAAAGGGCGTCGCTGACGCCGGTCGATGGGGAGAGCAGCCGAGGCGCTGTGTTTAGCATAATCCCAGAGGCCATTGTGAGAGCAGCTAGTGAACGACTCACAGTTGCCAGCTGAGATTTCACCAAAACACAGCAGAACACAAGGAGAAGGGGATGAGGTAGGAAAATCAGAGGAGGAGGAGGGGTAAAAGGGGAGAAAGAACTCGGGCAAGAGACAGGAGGATTGGTGGGGCTAATGAGAAACAAAATGCTTGTGTGCCAAATATTACTTTACACTGAATCTGGAGAGAGATATTTTGTCTATGTAGGAGTTTTGCTGAGGGATGGCAGGATGGATCAGGGAGGTCGTGTTTCTGTGGTGAGTGTGCAGCTTGCACAGCATCAAAGAGACAAAGTATAAAGTGTGAAATGCATTGTCTTCCAGGTGGACTGCACCTGTTGGCCCTTATTCAGGACTGTAATACAATAATCTTCCCCTTTTCTTCTTTTAACCAATCACTAACTGTTTTGACTTGTAACAGTCAGGCATAAAAAGATTAAGCAAAACTGTCACATGGCAACACTTCTTTTTCCTTGTGCAATGATCATTACCTTAAGCTAGAGTATGAAATCCTCTTTGATCACCGTTTCAGGTGGGGAGGCAGTTTTGAGACAAGCTTTGGTAAACAACTGGGCCTCCTATGTCGCAGCAAAACACAGGATGAATAATGACATGGTGACGAAGCCTCTGTGGTTTGGAGTTTTGTTATAGTTAGATGAAAGAATGGAGATTATTAGTTTTACGGTTATATTTACATTTTTTAAGGTATGTTAGACAAACTGCAGAATCTCTCCAGGTGATTGTGAGAAAATAAAGCACCATCACAGTTGCCTGCAGAGATTACCCAGTCGGCCCAGGGACTCCCGCCTCGTGCCCCATCTCTTACACTTACTCACCGTTCTGTGGTGGGTATGTGTTATATCTACAAGAGTCAATTGGCAGCAGATGGTTAACACAGATCAGGATAAAGACCAAGCTTTGACCCTGCTCCCCCCCCCACGGTTCCAAAAAGGTCTTGTGTTACCATGGTGACACGGCCAAGGCACGTGCCTCCCATTGTTGAGCTGTATCCTCCAGGGTCAGCCGCACACCCAGTCAGAGGTCAGATGTCACCCAGGCCTCTCGCTCAGGTCACCACTCACCAGCTTTCAGCCTTTGACCCGAACAAGCACTGAAACAAATTGAGAGATGGGGGAGAGAGAGAGAGAGAGAGAGAGAGAAGGACAAAAAGACAAAATTAAACATATTTACTCAGCTATTCTCCACTACCACATGACAGCCGAGGATATTCTGACCAACATCATAGATGAACAGCTCGTCATGTACAGAGCAGTGTACAGTAGGGAGAGGACTCACTCCGCAAGTAACCTTATGTCTCCCTCTTGTGGTGAAGTATGATGCTTTGAATGATTTCACATTTTGTGAACTTGATTCAAAGCGTTGCAGAAAGACGGAAAGCGGGGCGTCCTGCTGCCCAAACGATTTGTACAATATAATTCTCGTTTTTGTTTTCTTTTCATCTCCTTCTCACCCAGTGTTTTCTGTCAACACCTGCACCGTAAACTGTATAGTAAAAAAGTAAAACGGCAAAAAATCAATGCCACATTTATGCTGATATGTTAAAGTGGCGTGTAGATGTACATAAATGTTACATACACATAATAGTAAACAGCCTTTCATAAACAGCCTTTCATAGTTTTATAGACAGTGTTTTCATGCTGGATTCTAACAAATACATAATTTCATAGTAACACGACTCCACATTCATTGTGGCCATGCACACATCCAGCTAAAAAAAAACCCTCTGGACCCTTATTATGTTTAATTAACAAAACACCATCAGCTATTGGAATTTAACTGACCAAACCAGACATATGTCCACACATTTTGGAAAATCTTTTGCCAGAGGTGCCATCTTTTCCATTGAGCCTGGATGCATGTTGGGATATTCAGGTCATCGAGTTGCAAAGTGTTGCTCAGGCGTTGACAAAAGAAAAATCTTAAGTTTATTAAACGGAACAGGCTGACAGTCCACACTTTGTTAGGCAGTGAATGAACAGAGTGGTTTTGACAGGCCTAACCTCTTAAGCTTCGGGTCCCACTGAGCTCAGCACAGCTAGAGCTAAATGCCATCTGTCCCAACATCATGAGGCCCCCCCAACCTGTCCCTCAACAGTTTAGCATAAAAATCATTCAATACTGCTATTAAAGGAAAAATACAGGTCATTATTCACAAGTCCAAAAATTCAAAATAATACTTCAGCAAAGGATAAGTTTTCAGTCAAACATATTCAGCCTGTCCAGGTTTAATATTTTGCAAATACTGTATAATGCATAATCCACATGATTTGATTTTTGAGGTAAATGCACTATGGGTTTCTTTGAAAACTTAAATGGAAGTCTCTGTGGGTGTTTTTTTGTTTTTGTTTTTATTTTTAATAAGTATAGCCTTGGGCATCTACAAGTCCTTCTGTGTGGTTAAACTTTATAATTAAGAGTAAAACATGCAGAAAAGGGGGAGTGAGAAGACTGAACAAGAAGAAATGGTAGATTCAAGCTGATACCACTGAGCTCTCAACTGGCTTACTATGAGTAACTCCAAATATAAAATTAAGGGTTTTTGTTTGTTTGTTTGTTTTCTTTTAAATTTTGGCTTTGCAAATAATCCCATTCATCCACCATATTTCTTCTTTTTTTTAGGTCTGGGGTAGGGCCTTTTGCTGGGAAGGTCAAGATCCTGCTGCACATGTCTGGACCGTCTGACCCTCACAACCTATTCAAACCACAAGTCATTGTTTTCTTCAGTTAGTCCCTCACTGTGACTCATCAATGGCCGTTCTGAATTCAGTTTTGAAGAAATTCATTTTACGCTTTACTGACTTCCACATAAAGCACCGAACAATAAAATAATGATATCACCATATAAACTTTAGTCTCCATCCCTCCACTGTGTTGTCTGCTCCGTTAGCTGTCATCTAATGTTAAGAGCAAAAAACGACCTTTCTGCCCTGCAGCCAATGTGTGTGCTTTAGCACTTCATTAAGGCCCCGGACCTTCACTGTACAAGCAATTGTCTTCCCCTAACAAAAAGACTGACGCATTGTATCAGTTGGAGGTAAATTTATCAAAGGAGGCCGATACAATGGACAGAACAGCCCAAATTATGAAACAGGTCTGTAAGGGGCCTCCTAGTGAGCCATATTGTACTGTTTGTTGATGGTCCAGTTGGAACTGAATGACATGTGGTGACATTGCAGTGTGTGACAGTGTATACAAAGAAATTGAAATGTACAATATACGAGTCCACAAATATGAGTGCACGTGCAACATGGTGTGCGCCAGTTGTGTGAAATGATGTGGGGTTTCACTTGCGTATACAAAGCCATGCTGAGAAACGCGGGCAACCCATGGACCTCTGAGGTGCACAGTGGCTAAAAACAATTGGGATCTCCATGAACTGATGTGACATGTGTATTTGTCCCCGTTCTTCCGTTAGGAGTCCTACTGTAGAGGTGAAAGGGGAAAAAAATGCATGCAGAAAAGGAGGGAAACAGGGATAGCAGGAAGTGGAAGGGGCACAATGAGGTCTTTGGAGTAAAAAATCAACCTGCAACAGCACAAGCTGCACAGAGACTGAGGGTCTATTAGCACAGCCAATTACGTTACGTCAAATAGAGGAACAATAAATCATGCACATAAAAACAAGTACAATGTGGATTACATGAAACTACACATTCTGTCACTGCTTCAGTGATTCATCTTGTGATAAATTTCTCTCAGTGGTTATCGTCTGTGGTCATTTGTTTAACTACTTTTACACACACCAGTTACTACACAGCGGCAACTTTCGGTTGATTAAATCGATCAATATAAAATTCTCTTTTAATAATCAGTTAAATTATCAAAATTATCAACATATTCAACACATTAACATCGAATAGTCTATGGCCCCAGAGTCTACAATGTTAGGATTTGCTTTTGTGTTTTATATCACAGTTAACTAAATATCTCTGGACTTTGAACTGCTGCCCTGAAATTGTATAGACAAAGCGATTTAATGAGAAAATACTCTTCAGATTAATCAACGGTAAAACTGTTACTTATCTTACCTATACAAAAATGACCTGGTGACAGGCAAACACTCCACTTAAACCAGACACTTAATTTCACATCAAACACTTAGTGTAGGAGACTGTGGAGACCAGTTTTAATTTGCCAGTCCTTCAGTGTGGGACTGGCTGCCATTTAGCCCCTGCACTGCAGTCCCAGATGAAATGGGCCGATGGCACATCACACTACTGACTGTCCCAACCATATTTACATCCCATCTCAGTTATTGGATGCATTATTCCTCCACACATCTCTTCAATCTTATATCACCCACATACACACACATACATGCGGGCGGCTGACTACAATTATAATTTCATATGCCCCAGTGTATCGGCCACCCGAGCAATTTTCGACCATTTAAATGTGAATTTATGTCTCATGTAAATGAGCACCGAGTCGATCAGCTCCATTGGACGACTGGCCTTTTCCCGAGGAGCAGTCTGTGATAGGTCTCTGGTCATTTCAAGGTCCCTGTTCTTCACCTTGACTTAACAAATGGCAGCGGCCCCACCATCAACTTTATTCCTTCCCTAGATACAGTGTCACCCAATCTTACATAACATAGCAACTTTTTTTCCAAAACTTCCAAGAGAAACTATTAAATGTTAAGGTGACACCTCAAAAGAGTTATTACCCTGCTGCTCTTAAACTGGGCCTCCATTGAGAAACCCTGATTTTAACATAAATGTAAATCAGTTACTGCAGTATGATCATATTTGTCTCAAAAAATACACAGTTGTGGTATAATATTACATTTCTGATATATTTTAAATCAACTTGCCTTGTAAACTTGAACACTTATAAAATTTCACTGCATGTAAAGGGCACCGCCTTTTAAAATGTTGAGTCACGTTTGAAAAGGAACTATAAAAACTGTCTTTTCTGCTCCTCTGTGAGCTGAAGAAAAAACATCACAGTTTTAGTAGTGTGGTAACGCACTGCACCATTGTGTGTGTTACCTACTATGTCTATGACAGAGTTAACAATGTGAGCACATGGCTCACCTCAGGCTACAAGGATGTATTTTTAAACCTGCAGTCCCCGACCATGGGCACCACGCAGAAAGAGCTTCATATCTTATCTGAAGTTTGTTTAACAAACTCTGTTTTTTAGTAACTACTCAGTCATGGGCTCCTCATAAAGCCTTTCTGGAACTTTGTAGTTTCACCGTTTCATGAATGAACCTGAAGGATTATTTATATTACAAAAAAAAGGCACATTTCCAATCCTAAGGATAAAACTCGAGACAAAACATTCTCATTAGTGCATGTTTCACAGGGTCAGTTATTGGCTGTTTTATTGGCTGCACACACAACAAGCAGTAATATGTGACCTTTACAAAGAGCATATCTTCACCACATGGGCACCACATCACTTCATTAAGAGCCCATCACAGAGCAGGTTTCTTTCTACATTCAACTGAAAAAATATCTCAACTGACATTGAATTTATTTGATAAACTTTACGCTATTTCTATTCCACCTTTTATACATTTCGAGGGGACAAAATAGAATAAAAGATTGTTTCCACACTTAACAGAGACATAATATACTAAATCTATAGTTTTAGGGATAAGCGTAAGTTTTTAATCCTAGTTTAGTACTGGTGTATGGTGTGCCTTTTAAGTAGTTACTCATACTGTTGCAGTTGAGGAGATAAATGTGAAGTGAACCTTTCAGCTGATCAAACTATGTCTGAAAGACAAGACCTTGACCACTTGATCGATCACCAGCTCTTATCACAACAATAACCAGTCCACCTGCTGCTTATCACACGCACTCTCCAAAACCATTGGCAGTATTGCAAAATGCATAGCAACTCAGCACACCCTACCACATGTCTTATCCAAAAACCAAGGTCTTTACACTCATCAATCAAATGCACCTGGCCCCTGCTCATACCATACAGCTATGGATGATGGCGTCTTTGCATACGCTGTGAATTTAAGTTTCTACATTTCTTCAGCAAACGAGGGAATTTCAGAGACGGTATAGGAGAGCAAAAACGCTCAGTGGTAGGAGACAATACAGCTAGACGAAGAATGAGCTCAGTTAAGACACTGGTGAAACATACGGACAAGAGATGCAGGTAGTTCATACGGGGACGAGGCACACGCAGAGCTCTTCGACAACTGACATCAGGTACATGCAGGGAAACAAGATGCCAAGCAGGCACGTAGAAGCACCTGCGTCAAGCTAATAATGGCACGCAGTAGTCACAGTGAACCCTGAGTAACACATACTGTACTTATACTGCTGACAGTACATACAGACACACATGTAGAGGGGGTCCCTCATTCTTTTTTAGTCCAATTTACTTATTTTAAAATAGAATGAAAGCCACACACACCTCATGTTGTGCAGATATTACTTCAACTAGAGAATCAAAAGCTGATAGGAACAGGGGAAATCATTTGTGTTTGTGTGACCAGCGTATACGAGGCTCAGTCGCACCATAAAATGTAAGCTCTCGTCACAGGGTAAAAAGACATGGCACCACACAAATGTGTTGCATGAGTTACGGTGCAGGGTTAAGGCAAAGTCCAGGAAAATGCAGTGCTGCAAGTGCTGTGTAATTCCAGCCCAGAGAAAGGACTTGAGGGACCAGCAAAAGAGCAATGCGGCTCACCGTGCATTTGTGATTGATGGTCTCTGTCTGTGCAATAGCTGACTGAGCAACATGTACATCTCTCTTATTCACACACTTAATGGCATGCACACATCCTATTGTGTGCTCAACATACTTGCACCACAACCTGTATATGTAATGTGCACGTGGAGCCTCCCTTACAGTAATACACAGCAGGCCCATCATGGTGGCTCATTTGACGAAGCACCATACCATGTTACTGTAACTGCGACATCTTGGTTTGGAGACCAACCTGGGATCTTTGTCGCATGTCTTGTTTTCTTCCTCTGACCTCGTCTTCCTCCCACCATGGCACACTGTTTAGGCACACAGAGAAAAGAGAAAAAATAATCTTTAATAATCACAATCCCAGAGAAATGTGAATGACATACAGATTGTTATACTTGTCGATAACATAGATCAACAATACTGGCTATAGTATGAACATAGTCCCCCCCCCCAATCCTTGATCCCGTCACGTCTCTGTTGTCTAGTGCCAAGACATGTCAGGTCTGGCTTGTGGCCAGACTGGGCTGGTCGCCACCACGGCCCCAGCAGCCTAGCAGGCAGGCCTAGCTTAATGCTGACACATCGCTAACATCAGCCAGGGAGAGGAAACATCAGCACAGCACCATTTCAGATTTACAAGGAGGGATACACTTGCTCATCTGCAGCAGATTTTCAGAAAATGTCAAACCAACATCGTGGGACATTATTTCAATAAAATCCCCTTTGAGGGCTGAGGGATTACATGTATCTAAAAAGATACCCCGAAAGACCCTGACAACACAGGCCCAGAAAATTGTGGTTATGCACTAAAAAGGCCACACCCTTTCAGATGAATGTATCAAGATTTACATAACGCCATCAGTAAACAGTTACTGTTTTCCCAACAGGAAAAAACACACCAAATTATTGGTTTTCAGGGATTTCAGATCAATGCAGAACAGTATTAAAAGTGTAAAAAACACAGAAAACAATATGCTGGATAAATTGGCACATTAGTGGTTCACTTCGTCAGATATTGAAAAATGTCATATACTGATCGGCAATAACGTTTAAAATGGTAATAACAATACAACAGAACACCTAATACCTGCAAAGAGAGTATGTTCTTCTTTAGAAGTATTTTTTTGGGGGAAATCGATTGAGCAGCAATTACCATTTATAAAGTGTATGGCATTAATCAAGATCAAGATCATTTAAATACCTGCATAATGAAAAGGGTTAAAATCTCAAAAACGTAAGGGGTAAACTATATAACTATAATTGCATGAGCAAAACGGCACCGAAACTGCTACTTTCATTCACATTCGTCTGACTATAATCGCTGCCCTTTGTGCTTGGCGAATCATGCAAATGAGATTGGCAGAAACGAGTATATGTCATCGATATGCACAGATATAACCAGGAGTGCCACTGATTGATGATGCAAACCTTCTCCCTATAGCCTTGTTTGTGACCTCTGACTCCTCACCCCTCGAGGGGTTAAACTTATTACCCTTTGACTCGTGTGACCTCTGCTGTGAAAAGAGCTAGATTGAGGGATGACCACAGCTTTGGTCCTATTGGTCGCTCTCTGACCAAACTGTGGCCAGAGGGCTGACCATCCAAACCCTACAGGGATGTGACCCTGGCCCCGCCACACGCTCTGTGGATAATACTATTAACAGGTCAATACAAGCCTAAAAAAGGGGGAAGAAAACACTGCTTTAACCTCAAGGATGAGCAAAAGAAAGGGATGAGGGGGACATATTGTGGGAGGTACAGATTTGCAGGATGGATTTGGAGGTTATTTGTCAGTTCTGTTTGAACAAATGGTCACCAACTTGATTGCCAAACAAGGATGTAGTGACCTGGACAGATACGAGGGGGGCTATCCCGAAAACTTGAGCATTTGCAGAGTGTATGGTTATAATTGTGTCACATTCATTTCTCAAATTTTCAAATTAACGGTTTGACTAAGCCCCAGAAAAATAATATGCACATTTTAGCTTAGTCATCCCGGTAAAATCACGCTAACATATGTTCAAATGTAGAGTTATAATAAATACTGAACTCAAGATTCTGTTGCACATAGAAATAAAATGTCCCTAGTTAATATTGTTTCATACATATTAGAGGAGTGCTGCTTTCCACTGTACCTCCATCTCTAGTGTGAACAGAAAAAGGGTGTATTGGGTGTTTGCCAATACAGCACGTTACATGCAGGACATGTGCTCACTCTTGCTCTCACATAGACATAGACATAGACACACAACACACACACACACACACTCCACGTTGTCGGATTATTAGCCATTTTTTGCAGCCATCTCGCTTATTTCGATAATAAAGCACATCATCTGCTTTACGTTTGAAAAATTGAGACTTTATGTGACCTACAAATCAACTTTTTATGAGGAAAAGAAAAAAATATGCCACAACTCAACTAACCACTATTTTTTTCGTGTGTTACAGTTCAAAGAATCTTGTCCAATGTAAAAACCATTTAGACGACAAAACTACTCCCAAAAATCACAATTTGCACATCTCCAGCTCTTTCACACCCACCATCACCACAATCGCATCCCGAAAGAAAAAGAAAAAATAAAACACACAATTATAGCAAAGATGCAGCCATACTAGAGTTGATGTGACTGAAAGCCGCTACCCAAACATCATGAATACGCATATGGAGGGTGTACACAAGGCATACATAATGCGCTTTGTCTCCCTCTATCCTTAAGAGTTGAACGCCAATAAAAAATAATAAAATGCCAGACTAAATAATGCAACAAGCAGCCAAAGCCATGACCCCTATAAAATTAGTTTTCAAAAAGGCATTACAGGATAATAAAATAATATTGAGCTGAAACACATGGAGATAACAGAATCCACTCTGCTAAAGTTATCAGACCTGCGGCTACAGTAGAGCTTGTAAACAACCATACAAGCATGCATTCAGTGACACACAAACGCACATGCAGTCTCACACAAACACATACACATTAGCAGCAGAGGCTCACAGATTACTCTGACACATGAGGAGAGGAAATCTTCGAACGGAGACGGAGTAAAGCGCAAAGCAAAGAAAACTGAGGAAAAATGAGGATGAGTGGCAGAAAGGAGAGAGAAACAAATTGAAACAGTACCTACTAAAGCATCAGTGTGATGAGAGAAGGGTGGGACACCTGCAGAACCTCGCATGGTCTATCCAGAGCTCTTCAGCGACTGCTCCCTCGCGGAGCACAGTGTGTGTATGAGCCAGAGAGAGAGTATGTGTGTGTGTCTGTGGTTGAGGGAGGGGATCCTACCCCTCCTCCTTAGGACTGTGCCTCCTTAACAGGATGGAGGGGTAGGTGGGGCCACTGCAATAAAGCAAACACACACACACACACACACACATACACACATTTTTCTATGGTTGTTATGTCCTCGCTTCTCTCGCTCTTTCCCGCCTCCACACTTCCATCTTTCTGTCTCTTTCCAAGACTTGCTCTGTCCCTCCTTCCCTCGCAGACTTGCTCTCATTCCTCTTGCCTCGTGCTTGCCTCTGAATCTTAGTCTGTCTGCAAGGCTCTTACACTCTCTCTCTACCTTTCATCTCACACCCCTCCCTACCCCTTGCCCCTATCTCCTCCTCTCTGACTGTATGGTAATATTAACATGCTCTCATTAATCTGGAGAGGAGAGGGACATATGCTGTTTCTGGCTGGTGGTCCACAACCTGCTAAACTCCTGGTGTGTGTGTGTGTGTGTGTGTGTGTTTGTCTGTGTGTGTGTGGTGTGCGTGTCCCGTCGGTCTTTAGTCTCATAATACTACAGCACTAAGATTAAGCGGGACAGTCAGAGAGCATGGTGTGTTTGAGAGATGAAAAGAGAGGGGAGGACAGCGGGAAGAGGAGAGGAGCGGTGCCACGATCAACAGCAGCGAAGCACACTTTTTTTTCCTTCTTTCTTTTTTTTAACCTTTTATAGTTCCCCTTGCTCTGGGTCGCTGTGCCACCACCCCTCCTCCCCTGCACTCATCCGGCCACCAAACACAAATCCCATCTGATTCAGGGGAGCAGCCATTCCTACATAAATCACTCCGTTATTCCATTGGCCACACGTTACATTGAAAGTATTGATTTCCCTCCTCCCTCTGCCACAGCACTGATTGCAAGGAAACCCTTCGCAACGGTCACAAACAGGAAGTGGAAAAACAAACCACGGGTGTGTTTCGATTGACCACAATGGCGGACTCTGAAGCTTTGGTCACAGCACCGAAGATGGGGGATCTATGCTTTGTGCCACATAAAACATGTGGTGTAAAACCCAGCGCAGTATGTCAAACACAAAAAGAGCAAGCAAAAGCAAAATAACTAATTGGGAAAATGTAACATCTCAAAACAAAAGTAAAAGAGGACAATTTGGCACCGACATTTTCTTGAGAACAACCCAGGTGGTAGGACTACCGCAAAAGCAGCCATTACATTTATCTGTATTTCAATATTTACAAATGAGATGTGTCCACAAAGAATAATATCTTATGTTCAGTTGTAGCTTCATAAAAAGCATTTCCTTTGAGTGCTTTAACTGAGTAACTACCAAAAACCCCAAAGGTGAGACAAAATAACAGCAAATGAAAATATGATTTCAAATGGCCCACTATCCTTGGATTAAAACTGGTGAGGGGAAGAGCAAATGCTGCTGTTTCCATGACAGCACAGCTGAGGATACTTTGAACTCTGACCTTATACTCCTGCCTGTGCTCTGAAGCAGTGACCAAACCCAGGGGTCAATGAAAAAGAAGGTCAGCGGGGGTCAGATGGTAATGACCCCACTCTGGTTACGCAACCTCATTGCATCAACCTCCTCCAAGTTGCATCTAAGCATCATTCATCCTAATCAGAGGTGCACCTTCCGGGAGTACGAGGTGATGCTGCCTGTGTATAATGAGGTAGGTGAAAGCACATTAAAGACAAGAGAAGACAAGAAAATATTATGAAGATAAACAAGAGATGAATCATTTAGTTTTCAGTCCCTTCTAATACAGTACAGGAACGCTATATTTATTAACTTATCTCTTTAAGTATTCCATTAGATGCAACTTTTAGAAAACAACTGTCCTACATAACTTTGCTGTTATGTTTGATAATTAAAAGTTGAGGAAAAGGGCAGTTATCATGAGGAAGATGACCGGCAAAATGGTTAATAATGGTTAATAATGGTTGGAGTTGAATCTGGTACACACCGACATGCCAGACTAGGTGCTGTAGGTGAGAAGTAGCAGAGACAGAAGTTATATTTTCTCTATGCAGGGCATCTGCTAGTATGCGGAATACCTGTGATGAGTCAGCACAAAATGAGGAAGGGTTTAATGACTGAACGGGACGATAAAATAGTCAGATCCATCAACAATGATGGAGGAAGACTGTCCAAACAATTGGATTTATCCTGTATCAAATGTTAGTTAACAACACACATCCGAAAAGGAAGAGGGGTTGATCCTTAAGAAAGGATGACACCGTCTTGGGGTAGAGAAACTGGGTTGGAAAAGACGGGGGAAAGACAGATGAAGGGGTGGAGGGACTGATCAGAGGGGTGCCAGACACAAAGAGGCCAGGCCATGGCCGGTGGCACGCGATGGGCAGATTAACCAGCGTTTCCTCCCCTAACTGAAGCATTAGGACACCTGACTGAGTCCCGCCAATGGCAGTCAGCCAAGGATTTGTGGGGGGGGGTGGGGGGGGGACAAGCTGGGGCTCGCCTTTCAACACTCAGGCTCTTCAACAACACAAAGAGGGGTGGGGTGGTGTTCGTGGGGGGAAAAAAATAGGGGGTGATGGGCTGGTGGCTTGGAGTGGGAAGGAGGGTGGGTGGGGGGGGCTACAACCCTTACCCCTCACCATCTGCTGCCCAGGCTAAGTGAGGACAGGGGTAGGGCCAGAGTGCAGGGTGGAGTATTTGAGCGTGTGCACAGAAAACACACGTGTATCCGCATGCACGCACCTGTTAGTGTGTCAGTGGGTGGGTGGGTGAGTGGAATGGCAGATGGACAGGGCATACTCCTGGCACCGGACTGTCCATGTTAGTCATCCCACATTAAGGAGTATCCCCCTTCCCCCACATTCCTAACCCCTGCTACCTAATCCACAGTGCCAGCCAATTCTTTATGTTTTGCTCAGTTTGATTAAGACATCCATGATTAGAGACATTATGGGCTGGGTGTGTGTGGGTGTGGGTGTACCACTTATCCATTCTGCTGTTTACTGTAATCAAAGCCAAACAGATGTAGCTCCCCTTTGCAGGCACACCACTTAATATCGCTTATTTGGACACATTTTTAATCAGTCACTGATCTAGCTTTTTTTTATTCTGTCTCAAAAGAGTTACATCAAAATATGGGTTAAACAGAAATCCCCTTGGTAATTGTAAAAAAGAAAAAAAAAAAAAAAATCCACAGACACCACTGCTGCCCCAAACAAACTATACCCACTGACACATCCTCATGCAGCATTTGATAATTTCCCCCCTATGCTGTGTGTGTCTTTATTGGCACATCATCAGTGAGCTGTTTATTTCCCCTGTTAAAAAGGGGGTCAGAGCAGCAGACCGTTCAGTCTTGCTGAGCAGTAATCTGAAAATGCCTGTAATCCTCCATACAGAGCCCTTCTGGAGACTGGAGTTGTGGAGTAGAGAGGTGTAGCCTCGTCTCCGTTTAGCAGCCATGTGTCTGACCAAGCTTGACACGCAACCAGAGCCTTACAGCTGCCAGGACACACACTGAGAGATGAGGCACAGTAAAGCTGCCCTGGTCACTCACTGGAATAATTATGCCATTTTTTTGCCCTATACAATGCAGCATGAGTGCAGGTCACTGAACTTATTCAACTCAGTGTTTAGAACAAGTAGTCAATGGAAATCACAGTTTTATGAACATGGTATTATCAGGGTGTGTAAATTCTGAAATTTGAGATCAACACAAGCTAAAAAAACACAATTCAGTGATAATTGTTTACTTGGCATCATCATCAACAACAGGAATACATCAGTATATCAAGCATTATTATGTGGGTGACAGTTCTTTTTAGTGAGTACACGTAAATCTTCCCAAGGAATTTCTGTAACGATGAAGTTGCACTGAAGCTCCTGAAATAAATGGCACATTAAGGCATCCTTTAAACACATTTCCACATTGACAAAATGACCTGGGACAGAAAAGTAAGGTGCGCAATTGCATTTATCACTCCCAGGACACACGCGGGTGACCTTATTTATCATAGTATGGCGCTTTCTGCACCGTCTAAAACGTTGAACTTGCCTTGTATTCAGAGTCGAAACCACACAGTTCACCGCCAGCCACTGTGTCACCGTCCTTACACCCTGTACGCCCCAGCTGCACGTCCAGGATGTAGTTTATTCCCGCGACCACCTACAAGAAATAAGACTTATTGTTAAGTTCCGTTTGTGGTTTTAAATAAATGATACTTAGCTATGTCACTCTAATAAGGAGCCATACCTGGATTTTGGCCGATGTTATGTTCACAATTTTGTAGGCAGGCTGCTCCTCTGCGTTGGCTCTGTTGAATTCACCCACAGCAAACCGAGCTGCCGCCAAAACCTTCGTGTTGTTTACTGGAACTTCTCGAGGCTGGCCGGTCATCACTTTCCCAGTGGTTGCGGCCGAAGCGCAGACGAAAATACACAACAAAACAAACATCTTTAACACCCAACAAGTTGCTTCGAGGTGGCGGAGTGTCCCGGTTTCCGTCGCTGACCGACTTCACCTGCAGCGCGGGGGTAAATTACGCCGACTAAACACGCACACCTGTTCCCTATCTGTTGGCTGAAATATAAACGTCCGAACAGAAAATCACCAGAAACTTGTGTGTTGCGGGGCAACCGCGTTGCTAAGCTGCCGTGAAGCTGGCGCTGCTAGTGAAAAACAAGCTGAAGTGTGTTAATTCAGTCACAAAGTTACATCAAATCAAAGCTCTCAATCTAACGCTTAATATATTTTAAGAGAAATAAAGCACTGTTTCGACATACAGTGACCTCTCACAGGCTATAACAATAATCATGTTATATGATAAAACATCAAGCACAGCAGGTGTGACCTATATTTGATCATAATACAGCATCTAGCCTAATTAAGATTCATCCTAATCCTGTTGATAAATCATTAAAAAAATACTTACAGGCTCAGAGGAAGGTAGATTTAATGTTACTGTTTCACTACACTTATAGTGAATGTGACCTTAAAAGGTTTTTCCCTAATCTGAACTCAACACACACAAAAATATTTAAAAGCTAACATTAAATTTTGCTCTAAAAAATATGAACAAAAATTCAACATAAAAAGGGATATATAGCTACTCTATTTACATATCAAAGCAATAACCTTCTTTGCCAATTAAGATTAATGGAGGTCACCTGTGTTATCAAGGTGTGACAAGTAATCTACTTACTGCAGGGTCAGGTGAGAAAACTTCCTGGCAAAAACTACATCCAAAGCCATAAAAATATTCTAAACCATGACAGAGGGATGTCAAAAGTATCAGGTAGGGGAATGATATGACCAAATCTTCAGGACACTGAGTTTGAAAGAGGGATATCAAATAGGCTACTGCTGCTTGGTGCGGGCCTATGGATTTGTGTGAAAGGGCGGCACTTGAGTGAGATGCCCACACGAGGCTTCTGCAAATTTTAAAGAGGCTCCAGGCTGATTATACAAAATGTATAAATTTAGTGTAAAGCAAACACTGCTCATTAACAAAAGCACACTATCCCTCACCATGACGGCTTGGTGGTGGCAAAGTCTTGGGCTGCAGGGATGCTTCTTTGCAGCAGAAACAAAGGTAGTAAAGTAGGAACTTCTTCAGCCATTTGGGAAAATCAACTGTGGCAGCAACTGAAAATGACTATTGACCCCCTGCGAACCATGACAGAGTAACTGCAATTTCACAAAGATGGGAAATCAAGGGAAACCACAGGTCTATTCATGCCAACTATGTAGATATTTTACTTATAAGGCTTTTCGTAATGCAATGCAAAAATATGTCCATGTGGTCAATATATTTGTAGACACTCAATTCTTTCTTTCTTTGCCGAACCAAAGGATAACAATAAATCATATTGCCTCACAAAAGAATCACCCAAATAGAAAGAAAACCATCAAAATATATTAACAAATAGGCCAACAGTTTATTCATTAATTGCCTTGTGTTAGTCACTAAATTAAAAATATTTATCATTTAAAGAGTAACATCAGTTTACAGGTTTATGCACTGTTCTATGTATGATAAAGAAAAATTGTCAGTTTTGATTAATTCTTGTTAGGGCCTGAAACTGCAAATGTTGTGTATTTGTAAATCTCATCAAAAGCCACACTGATAAGAGAAGTCGGGAGGCAGTGAATGACGAGGCAGGAGGAGCATGGTGCTGCTGGATGGCTGGGCACTGGAGCCTGGAAGACATGAAGGAAAATGAGGATTAGTGGACAGAAATCAGTGGCAGAGACTGTATATTTGGATTTAAATTTGGAAACGTTGTCACAGTCCCCCATCATTAAGGACAAACATAAAAGACCATCCTCTGTTGTAGTTGAAAGCATTGGTGAACTAGAATCTTGAGACACTGTGCAGTGTGGGTGGGACACAGCATACTGAAGGTGGGCGCAGGCTTTTAGTTTTGTTTTCACAGTAGAAAACAAATTCTTCAATATTCAATATTAGCACATACATGAAGAGGAAGGATTATAGCAGGGACACAACAAATTATTATATTGGTCTTATTTAATACTTTAATTGTTTTTAAATCAGGCACTGACAATTTAAAGTTTGAAAATAGATTTTTTTTAAATCCCATTATACATTTATTATATAGCCCATCATATAGGAATCATATCAAATGATGTCAGTGCCCATTCAGTCAGAATCACAATAAAACATAGTCTGATGCAAAATACAGTTTACCTGTTTGACATAGCCTATGCCTTTGAATTAAAAGAGGAATATCAGGTATCTCTTGTATGGAAATAGCACTGAGAATACGGTTAGAAGAAGCGGATCAAATAAATGCTGCAAATAAAAATACTGGAAGCAGACCTGTTTAAATCAGTAAAATACGTTTTTGAGTGTAGGAGGGCAACTACCCCAAACATTAAAAGAAAAAGAAAAAAAAGAAGCAAAACAAAAAAAAACTATGGTAGGAAGATTATTGGATCAATACTAATGATGCATGGTGTAAGCAGCATGTTAATGTTAAATCTTGTTTAGGTCAAGCAAATAATTTGTATAGTGGATGATAAAACTTTAGCTGACCATATAGGCCTATTTAGTACGTGAAACCTGTGATAAACTACATACAGCTTTGAAATAAAAGCAGTGCAGTCGAGGTTTCAAATATGTTAATAATAATAAAAATAGAAATACTCCAGAAGAGTAGGCTACACGTAGGCTGCCACAAAACATGTATAGCTACGTGTAACGACGGAGTAAATGAACATACGAGGGCAGAATGAGCTGCAGGTCTCCACAGTACAGTACCAACCTACAGACGTAGCTCTGCTGTCAGCTGGACCATGGCACAGCAGCTGCTCCGCTGCACTCACCGGCTTGTTTTCTCAATGACATGTAAAGTCCGAGGAGCTCTGGACTGACAGTTTGCTGTCAGTATCAAACCCTTATTGATTCACTTCCGATATTTTTCATAAAAACTGAAAAACAACTTGCCATCGGTAAATGTTTAAAGCAGCCATGATTAGACAGCGCTCTTCTTCGTTGCGCTTCCTCACAGCGCAGTGTTTTACGGTAGTTGGCAAATGGCGAACAGAGCTGTAGCGCCCTCCAGCGACTCGGAGGACCGATTTTTCTCGGGATGCTCTGTTGAAATTGCTTTTGTGAAATTCACCCCTTCACCAATTTAATTCAATTTAATGTAGGCCTACCTTTAAATTATTGTTATATATGATTATAAAGTGATGACTTTAATTAGGTTTGGGACACCTGTGAATCACAACTAATAAGCACTAATCATAAATACAGGATAGAATTTGATCTAGAATTGAAATTGGATTAATTTAAAAAAGTATAATAAGTATATTATAATAAAAAATCTAAATATTAAAATCAGAGGTAGTATAACCTATACTATGGGTGAAAATGGAGTCAGCGAAGGTAGTAATACCATTATCAAATAGCAAGCTTGCATATGCAGTTGGCAGTGACGCTCTATAACAATCAATAATAAAAAGAAACAGACAAAAACATGAGGTGATGTTAGTCTGAATGATGGAAATGCCCATTGCACAATTTGTTTTGAAGTATGAGCGAGACATGTCTATAGATCTGTCAGTTATTTAGACATTGAGCCTTTGTAAATATTCACCG
The DNA here is from genome assembly GCF_905171665.1 of Trachurus trachurus. Classification (NCBI taxonomy): domain Eukaryota; kingdom Metazoa; phylum Chordata; class Actinopteri; order Carangiformes; family Carangidae; genus Trachurus; species Trachurus trachurus. The sequence continues at coordinate 16,067,264 of NC_139906.1, forward strand.
ACAGCAAAGTTGGATTCATGTAATGACCAATGTTAATCCATCCCTAACCTTATAACTAATTTTTAAACCAAAATTCAACAGCTCCTCCTGATAGAACAATCACATTAGGGATCTTAAAAGACAATGCAGACAGGTAGGACACCAATGAAAGGTAAACATGGCTATAAAGAACATGATGCGCTCAGACACCATGTGCAAATGCCATCAAGGATGTAAGATCGACCCATTTCTCTTCACTGATTATTTGCAACAACCACAGTTTCTGTTATTACTGATCCTGACTTCTCTGAAACCTGCTGTCTGTCTGTCTGGAAAATAAATGAATAAATAAAAGGTCAGCGTCCTACATTCAACCAGATGCTTGTACTCTGTAATTCTCATGCAAATTCCACCTCTTTTACCTGTTTTGAAATCATTTCACTGCATTTGGGATAGTCTTTCATATGAACTTATCCTCCTGCTTGTTAGATATTATATCCACTGCTCAAGGATGTATTTCCCACTGTTAGTCCTATTATTAGCAATGTTGTTAACAGTTAGGCTATATTGCCCTCTGGCTCTTTCCCCAGACTGTTTTAAACATGCCTTTGTTCATCCCCTTCTTAAAAAGCTTAATCTGGACCCTTCATCCAAATTGTAATTTTTTTTATCCAAGGTTCATGAGAAACTACGGTAATCTCATTTCAATTTACATCTTTAATTAAAAATAATAATATTTTTTAATAGTTTACAATCTGGTTAGAGCACACCATAGTACAGTCCTTGTTGAGGTTACAAATGATTTAGTGTTGGCTGCTGACAATGGTTTCTCCTCACTTTTAGTTATAGATTTAGCATTTGACATGGTGGATCACAGTATCTTTCTACATCGTCTGGAGAGAGAGGTAGGCATTAAGGGCTCAGCCCTAATATTACAATATTACCTCTCAAACAGAAACTTCTCTGTTGCCCTTAGTAACTAAATTTTTTTCAATGGCTGAGTTAGGGTGGGGTACCGTGTTCCCCAAGGTTCTGCTCCTGGCCCGCTTTGTCAGATCGGTGCGAATCACAGTGTGTCTTATCATTCCTGTGCCAATAACACCCAAGTGCATGTACCTCTTAAGTCCTATAGTATCCCTGTGACTGGTTATTTTTCACACATGAAAACCTGGAAAATGTTCAAACTCAACAATGATTGAAAGAGGTACCTCCTATTTACCCCCGTACATTCCTCCAACAAATCAATACAATCTTCTTGGTGACCTCTCCAATTATATTAAGTTTGCTGCTAGGAATTTAAAGGCAATACTTGATGCCGACCTACAGTAACCTTTGATTATCGAGTCAAACATGTGATTCAGTCTTATTTTTATCGGCTCAGGTTCATTACTAAAATCAGATTACTTCTATCAATCACAGATCAACAAACATGTACAAACACATAATTATTTTCTCATGGTTTCTCACTTTATTCATGTTATCAGCCACCAGGCCTCCATCCGTGGCTTGTGACCGGGAGAGACCAGACATTCACCATTTTGGCTATAACTCTTAAACTTCTTTAAATCTCTCCTTAAAACACATTTCTTTGTTTTAGCCTTTAATAATGCCACATACATGTTTTATATATAAATATCATTTTTACTTATTTTGTTACCTCTTTTCACCTATAGTACTTTTTGTATTATTTGAATTTAATATGTATTTATTCATATTTTCTGTGGGTTTTTCTGACATTGGTTTGACTTGTTTCTTGTAAAACACTTGGTAACTTTATTAAGAAAAGCACAATATGAATAAAGTCATTATTATTATTATAATAAACATGTACCAAATATTAACCAAAACCAAATTATTTTCCATATAGCTGTCATTTTCCTTTAAGGATTTTATTGTACCCAGACTATTAACAATGTTCCAAAATGTTTTTTTTATGTATATGTAAAACAACATTAAATAAAATAATAAGGCCCAAATAAATAGTTGAATGTTTTGTAAATAATTAAAAAGTTATTTCTGCATTATTCTACTGTAGGTAGGAAACCAAAAGATGAATTTAAGACAAAATGAATTTATGCTTTTATTTAAAAACAACAAAAATATAAACCACACTGCACTTTTGAAAAGCCTATTTTCTTCTTTGTACAGAACATTTTAGTGTTGAACACATTAAAAATTCCCAAATGTGAGCAATCTTCCCAAAGACAGGGAGAACAGTTGACAGGAAAAACTTTATTTCATTGAAGTTCCTTTTCCTTGTTGAACATAGTGAACCAGCGTCTGAAATGCAGACCCATGTGTGTGCATTTGAAGGGGTCTCACTCCGAGCCAAAATACGTCATTTATTTTGGTCTAAATATAGAAAACACATAATTAAAAAAAACAAATCTTTCTCAACCATGATGGCTCCATAAGAGCAATATACATCCAATAAACTATTCCCAAAAATAATCCATTGGACAATAAAGGAATGTAGTGCTGGTTCATCTTGGCAACACAAAAGAGACCACATAGAATTATATCACCAACTGAACAGCTAGGAAACAACAGAAACACTTGGATTACGCTACACATTAGTTGAGTCCACCCTTAAATATAATTATCAGTTACATGTTGTTGGGTTTTGCTTCTCAGACGATTGTCTGATCATGTTTGTCACGTCCACTGTGAGTGTTTTGGCACAAAATGAAGATCTGGCAAAACTGTGTGAAATGTGCCGAACAGAAAACTGTTGTTCATATTAAAATCTACAGTAACCATTCATGATAACACAATCAATCTGTTTTTTTTCCTTAGGGTTTGTTTTCATAAAGTATCTTTGCTCCATCGTAAGGAGCGAGCACCTGAGGTACCATTAGCACATGCTTGAGAATCACAATCTGCATTCAAGCCTGTCCAGTCAGGGAAATTACGGTGAATAGAGAAATATGTGCACCAGAAGTTCTTCTAGATTTTTTCCTCTTTTTTTTTTCCCTTTTCGACCCAGGACTTGACAGCAGCAGCATGGTCACACCACATATCTGCCAACACTATGTTTTTTTTTTCCTGTTAAGTACAAAAGGTCTCCACCTCACGCAAGCCACACGACACACACACACAGCGCTTTCTAACAGGCCATTCCCTGCAGCTACTGGGTATACTGGCTTCGCTTGTTTGGATATCATTCAACTCCAATTTCTAGCAGTTATAGTATATCAAACCACAGCTGGGTTCTTGGTTTGATTCCCTAATTCTAGTCTATGATACTCCCAATGTCTGATACTGGGCCATGAGCAAATATTGCCCCTTAAACGGCCCAATCGGAAATGACAGAACACAGTATCGACCTATTTCAAAGTATTTTTTTTTCCTTTTAGCTCTGCAGAGCTTCTGTTGTGGAGCAAATATTATTGTTAGCTTGTTGCTTTACAAAATCTGACACAGAGCATTCTTTAAATTGACATATTTCCTACAACCTCCGTGAAAAGGCGTAAGTAAGGAAATAGAACAGAGCTGTGAAATGGGTTAAAAAAAAAAGGATTGTGTGTGTGTGAATCTTGCTTGTACAAATGACTTGTGGAAATACATGATGACATTAGTTCGAGCGGTGTCCACAGCACAATGTGAGTAAATACAAAATGACCGAGTGAAAAACTGGGGTGTTAAGAGATATGTTTGGTGGTGCCACACTGCTCCAGCTGGATGACGGTGTCGGGAGGGGAAACCCCGGTTTGTACACACAACTCCTGTCTTCAGTCAGTATGGAGTCCGCCGCGTGGTCCTACAGGGCGCTATTCTCTGGAGCAAAGAGAGCTGCCAGACCCAGCGCTTCACTGTTCAGTACATCCTTGTCCGGCTTCGGCTTTTTAAAGAGCGATGGAAGATTCCGGATATGAACCTCCTTCCTGAACTGCTGGCACAGAGCTTTCTGTTGGCAGGGGACAAAGAGAGGCGAGGTTAAACAGAGCCATCCCTGATCTACCAGAAAGAATTTCATTAGACTGTACAGCCCTGTTGAGCTGCTGCTTTGCTTTTTTTTTTCTTGTCTTTTTTTTTTTTTGCTGCCCTGCACAGAAGATTTACAACACAGCCAGAATCACACTGCTGAGTAATGACTTGCACTATAAGGCCGGTGTCTCTGGTCACTTGTAATGTCTGTCTGCACAGTGATGTGATAGAGGAGCACTGCCCTCTAGTGACTAAATGTGGCATTACCCCAACAGTTCCCGCAATCAGCTTCTTGAACTGGTCTTTCCTCTTTTTGTCTCCAACTTTCTGGGCATTAGGATCCAGGAGCCTGTGATCATACTGGTCCAGAGCGTCAGTATTGATGTTTGGGATCTGGGTCATTACTGTCCTCAGCTCCGTGTAGCGAGGCCGCTAAAACAGAAGGAAAGACAATAAAGGAGTTTTTTTTTAAGCGTTGTATTCACTGGAATTAACTCAAATTTGAGAACAGATTATATCCCTAAATTTAAAACATCTGAACATACATAGAAATGTACATGGGAAAGATAGTAGATAGTTGAAGGTGATTAGGAGTGAAAGAAACTCAGAGAGGAAAAAAACAAAGGTAGAAATAAACAGCAGATGTGGCAAAAATGGTTGTCATTGGCCTCACCAGGTTCTCATAGATGAGCATGGCCAGCTGGGTGAGGGTCGAGTTACAGACTTCGTGTTGCCCGTGAACCTGAAGGGCCCGAAGAACACTGGTGTAGAACCATGTGACCGCCTCAGGAAGAAGATTACCACCTACGACCTGTTAGACAAAGTCGGAGGAACATTTTTAAAAACACAGAAGAGGGATGTGCATCAGTAGTGAGGAAGGTTTTAGTGGCAAAATGGGAAAAAAAGAGAGAAAAGGTTTGGTCTGATTAGTTAGGCCTGAAATATCTGTGTTGGGAATATTGTTGTTGTGTTTGAAATACTCAAATACATCCACTTACATTCTCAAAAGATCCCATTAAAATCAATGGTAACTAAATAATGATAATAACGACAATACTTGTTAGTGTGGCCCCGTCTATTTTCCCCATCTATGCCTACTAAAGCTGTAGAGCCCAAGCCTGTAGCTGACACGTGCTTTAAAATCAAACTCCACAGTCTGTGTTCTTCGTTCAAAAGGTTTACTGTAAAACTTTTCTCTCTGTTATAAATCAAAAACTGTGCAGAAAGATGACATCAAAAACTAGTGTGCTCTCTTGGCTCTATAGCTTCACTAAACAAAACACATAAACGTCACATTATATATCTTAACCAATGAGAAAAACTGCAGTCGTTTTAGCACACTGCAATAAACTATGGTACAGTTTATTATCTTAAAATGCAAAGCAATTAAATACCACAAAGTCTTAATTATCACTTTGTTTATAATGTGCAAATGGCTCTAACAATACTATCGCAAAGGATGATGGATGCTCCTTTGCAGCTTTTCGGGGACTGTTATAACCAGCCTTATTTTTTAAAAAGGAAAATGTGATAATTTAAAGAAAATGTAAATGTTTTCTGCACTGAGAGTGTACTACCTGCCGCAGAAGAGTCCAACAGACCATGGAAGCAGTGCGGTGACAGTTGGTGGTGTCCTTCCATGACAGTGAGGTGAAGGACAGAGTCAACAGGTTCATGTAGATGCTCTGGGTAAAAACAAAAAGAGGAGTTTATATCCAGCTCTCGGTGTGTGAGTATTACCGTCCTCTGGTTGTTCTGTGATGCGCCTCAGACTCACTTCGTGTTTCAACAGACATTTCCCCAGCTCGGTCAGCTCCTCCGTGGCGTGGGCAGTCGCCGCCGTCTGCGCCGACTCCATCATCATGTCTTCCTCTGTATGAGAACATTTCAGACAAAAACAATGAGACAAGTTCTCAGAGGAAAAACAAACTCCACCTAATCCACCTATTGATTCACATTTTCACCGTTCAGCTCTTACCTTCTGCTTCCTCTCGGTTTGCTGCTGGTTCAGGCACTTTTCTGGAAATACAGCTCACAGCTAGAGGGGAAGAAAGAAGTATTATGGCCCCATAAAAACCTGACCTGGGAAAAGCTGATCAGGCAGTTGTGTGCTCTGTCGTGAAAATCCCACACCTCACATTTTTTAGTGCTTTCTTTATATACTCTCATTCTCCATGTACGTAAAACAGATTGACTTGATAAGGGATTCATTTCACAATAAAAAAAAAAAAAATCAATGCCATTCATAGTAATTTACAAAAACATTTTTTCGACATTCAGTGAGCTGTTGATTTTGGAGTAAATCTTATTTTCAGCACTACCCTCACTGATAAACACAGGCAAGAGGTTTAGAGTCACCAAGACGGATCAAACTGGAGGGAACAGGATCTTATCTACCACAATAATGTGGTGTCTTAGCTTTATCTAGGGAACCATGGCTGGTATTTTGCACTTTCCTAATGTGGGCTGAAACCATTTTTAGCTTGTGTGGCTGGCAGAAACACAACCTCATCACATGCCTAAAGTGCATTAGCAGAATTAAGGAATAAGCCCTGAGCACCTTGATTTACAGTCAGCGTGCACAGGGACATTATACTACCATCAGAAAACAACTTGAACTTAATCGGACTAACAAACTCACATTTGCAATAAATGTATTATTTTGAGTTAACACTTGTGCCAACAAATGACAAGTGGCTGGCACACAAGCACTCATGCTTGTTTAAACACTTCTTTCCCAGCGAAATTCTTATCTTTTAATCTGATGTTTGATAATACAGCATGCTCTTTGGAAGACAACAGCTGTTTGCCACACAGAAGCTACAACGAGAGCAGTTACCAGAGACGCCGCCACTTACTGAGAAGATCCAGCACTTCCCTGGTGACCAGACGCACCAGCTGCTCCTCCAGCATCTCCTGTGTCACCTGGCTATCCTGACACACCACCTCCTCCTCCTCCTCCTCGCCACTACAAAAAAAAAAAACACACATTAAAGAATTAAACTATATTCAACAGGGGGTTTATAGTTAGTTACCATAGAGGCAGACAGAAACACTATCTCATAACTTACTTAACGGAGGTCCGCTGGTTGATGACCTGCCATTTGCTGCTGAGCCTCTGTAGTATGAAGCAGAAACAAGGACAAGACTTTTTGGCAACTGTGACTAAGTGAATAAAGTGCGTTTAACGGTGCGATTCATGATGAGATATTACAGAATGGGGAAACGTGGGGATCCTGACCTGCTGCATGTAAGTGAACAGAGGGCCCAGCAGGGGGCAGAGCAGACTCTCGTGGTACTCCGGAGGACACGACTGCACCAGCAGCCTCAAAAACACCCGTACACAGGTTAAGGAAATTCCGTGTTTGTTGACGTAGCGCAGTACATTACGTAGGGTACGTACGGAGAAGATCGTTAATACCTACAGCCATTAGGCTTTTTAATTCTTCTGCAAATGAGCTGACAGACAAATAAAGTTCCCTTTCAGGATGAATAAAAGTCATTCTCATTACTATTATTATTTCAAATGGATCTACAAAAAGATTGTGTACACATTACCAAATGACTGGCTCAAGCATGGCAATTTTTTTTTGAAAAGATAAATAAAATGGAGCTAAAGCAAATAAGGATATGAATCATAGGGCGAAGTCTGTGGTCAGGCACATGGTCGAGGGAGACAAAGGCAGAGCCAGCGATTTCCTGAGCCAACCTCTCGATGGTGTAGAACTCCTGCTGCAGTGACAGACCTGCGTTCCCCAGGACATGGAAACTACGGAGGTAAAGAGCAGAAGAGGAGGTAGAATCTCACCTATGACAGCATGTGGGGTGTAAATAAAGCTTTAAAAAGTTTGGAGGCAAAAGTAAAATCAATTCTCACCAGTTGTCATACAATGTGGTGAAAAATCCCTGCATGCGCTCCAGGTTGGTTCTGTACACTGGAGAGTCATAAATATCCAAGATATGCTGAGAGAGACCTAGAGAAGACACATGTTGAGAAGATTTAACCACTGTTTTTTCCCCCAAAGTGTTGATGTTTTGCAGGGGAAGTGAGTGCAGAAGGCTCCTCTTACCGAGAACCACATTTTTCTCTGCATCCATCACCTCATGGGCCTTAGAGAACGTCTCACTCAGACGAGCCATGTTCTCTGGCATGTACAGACTGTTGTGAGTCCTGCAGTCAAAAGCAAACAATATAATTGATTAGAACTATTATTCCCACACTGTTAAACCTAGTGGTTTTACAGCAATGACCCATGTACATGTGCATCCTAAAAATCAAGCTTTGTTCACTCAAAACTATAGCATCATGTGAGAAATGCCCTGATGTGGGGGTAATAAGGACGTAAAGCAGTGACAACACTCTGGTGTACCTGATGAGAGCCAACAGGTTGGGCAGCAGGGCCAGAAACTGGGCCGTGCAGGGGTTTCTGTAGATGGGGGCTCCGGCAGGGGTGTAACCCACCACAAAGCCCCCCGCCTTGGCTTCCTCCAGGTCTGCAGGCCAGCGTGCTCGTTTCACCACCCCCAACATGGCGTACAAAGAAAAGCTCAACTAGAGAAAGAGAAAAGAAAGAGAAAGCATGGACAACCTGTTTAACAACTTATGACCGAAACAACACCTGCAGAACCATGGACATTTCCACCAGCCTCAGCAGGTTGTGCTTACCGCAAACTAGCAAATGCTCGCATGCTAACACACAAAACTTAGATGGAAAGGTACCACTCCCCTGTGCCTAAATATAGTCTCACAGAGCTGCTAGCACGACTGTAAACTCCTGCTCTTATGAATAAAACATTAACTCCAAGTCCAAGCCCAAAAAAAAGTGGCTCAGAATTGAAAGTGTGAGCTTTTGGGGGTTGATACAAAAAGATGATGACTGACGCATTCTGTCTGGCAGGTCACTGACAGGAACAAAAACAACAGAAATAAGCTTGATAAGAGATGCTGGACCTAATGTGGACATCAAAAGCTATTGGAAATGCATCTATGCCCAGCAGTGTTATAAGCATTTCAAATTCTGAGCGTGTGTTTAGTTTATTTCCCACCTGCAGCTTGTCTACGTCATCTGAAAAAGCCTGCTGACAGAAACTCAGCTGGGACATACAAGAGTTTACACCTACATATACACTTACCCGTCCTCTGTTCAGGCCCGTCATGTCCGTTTCTGCACTCTGCTCAGTGACCATCTGATCTGCTCCAACAAAAGACAGGAAGACGGCAGGGTCCCACAGCACACTGAAACACAAACAAGTCATAACGGTCACTACTTTGTCATTACATTAATATCCGTCGTGTGCAGTTTTTATAGGAATAAAATGAATTCAAACGCACTGCCTCATCTCGTCCGAGGTCCATTCTGCCACCACGGACGCCATCAGTTCGTCCAGAAAAGCCTTCTGCTTTGCAAAGTCTTTGAACTGGTTACTGATCAGCACCAGCGCTTCCATCAGCGAACATTTCTCCATGTGAGTCAACGTGGCGTCACTCGAGAACACCTTCTTCACGTGATTGTAAAACATGTCGAAACAAGGCTGGAGAGAGGGGGAAAACAGTCATCTTTATCATTCATACAGCCGTCTTAAATATGTAATCATTGGCAATGTGGTTGCACGAAAAAACATCATTATAATTAAACAGGGATGAAAGGGCATTTACCAAGATGAACTCTGAGTAATCCCGGCAAATTTTAAGGATGGAAAAGCAGGCGTGCCTCCTCACATTCTTTACAGCTTTGGTCCGAGGTGCCTGAGGATGTCAGTAGGAGAATATATTTTTTCTAGTCTTGAATGAAAAGAATAAGGAGAAGTGCTGATATATTTCCCAGACAGCAACTCACCTTACTGTCCTGACCAATCTCAAATGTGATGGCTTTAAACAGCTGCAGAGAAATCAAAAGAGAAAAACTTAAATATCCACGTCCAAGTCCCCAAATCTCCACATATAACAATCATGAAATAATTTATTATTCCCATCACGAATTTCTATGTGCCTATAAGTATATACGCTAATAATACATGTATAGTAGACATACATTACATGTGGCAACCAATGATGACTAAGCTGACCTTGTATAGGACTTGTGTCAGGAAGTGCGGTCTGTGTGTGACAAAAGGGAAGAGGGCAGAGACGTTGGTGAGCACACAGGACAAGATGAGTGGGTCTTTGGTGTCATAGTTCAGCACGGCCTGCAGCAGCTCCATGCTCTGGTCTATGGGCAGCTTCTATACAGGAAAGGAGGACACAGAGACCTCACATCAGTCAGCTTTAATTCCTCATACAGTTTTACTTGTACCACCACTAAAAACTGATCCTGTTACCTCCTTTTCCAGACTTTTAATAATCTGCGCGACCATGCACTCCATGAAGATGGTCATTGCATCCCACTGGACGACAGATGGAGACAAGAGGGAGCAGAGTCCCTCTGCAGTCTTAGCTAGTGAGGAGGAGAAGTTAGACAAAAGTTCACTAGGTGCATTTAAAATTCCTGACAATAATCAAACTAGATTTTTTTCCACAAAGATTTTTTTCTCTGATGCAAAAAGGAAGACAGATTCAGTAAAGGCAGGATCAGACTACGCAATTTCAGGCCAATTTTCACACGATTTTGTCGTGGCAGACAAATTTCCAACGTTGGGCCCGATTATGAATGTCGGGAACGGAAAATGGACATGTAGTGTGACGTCTAGGATGCTCCACAACGGCCCGACAGAAAGTCTAGCATGTCAGAATTTTTTGAATTTCTTCGCCTAATCTCCTACGACGTTAGTCAATAGGATGACATAGCACTCTGACTCTTCATGTGCGCAATATAAGTTAATGGTTTTGAGGCGTACACATTCGTTAATGTACCTCATGTTCTCTGTGAAGGACAGACAGTCCATACTGTCTCTTCACCAGACCCAGAACGGCTCCACGATCATTTTTTCTTCCTTTTATTTTTTGTATCTGAGCAAAACACCACTCGCATCACACAGTGCTATAGTAACCATGATTGACAGTTTGTTGCGTCGCCCCCGATGGCCTATGAACCCCGTGCTGGGTCGTGATTTATCGTGATCAATGATTGGTCGTGGTCATACTTGTAGTGTTGCCATTCTCCCGACCAAGACACGGCAAGAATTTATACCACTGTGATCGTTTAATCTGAAAAAAATATTGTGTAGTCTGAACCCGGTAGCCTGAAACAAATGATTTTGAGGACAAACACTTACATGTGGTATCGCCCATATCAATAGGGCTGGTAATCTGATACTGTAACCATTCTGCTGCTATCTGAAAGGCGTCCAGAGGAACGATGCGACATGCGCTCCTCAGCACCTCTCCCTGCTGCGCTCGAAAAGCTGTGAAGCATGAAAACACACCATGAAATACACAACGGGATAAAACACAGAAAGTTAATTACAGCGACGCTGAATCCGTAATACTTACAATTAAAGAATGAGTTGAAGTCCTCGTCGCTGTCAAAGTCTACGCGGGAGTATTCACAACTCGGACTGTCGTCTCTAGATGGAAACCCGGTCTGAAGAGAGGGAGGCAGAATAAAGAAAACATCTACGAACACACTGTCTGATCATACGTGGCCACAGTAGCACAAACATCACTGTCTTACCTTGACTAGGTTGGTCATACATGCTCGAAGGTATTTGGTGGCCATCTCCACGACAACCGCATCCTTTGACAGAGTCTCATGTCTGAACAAAGCTCCCCAGGTAGACAGAGTGGAGGACTTCAAAAACTACAAGAATGGGGGAATGGGGTCCACGAGAGGAGAGAGTCAAACATGGAGGGATTCATATTCCAGATGCAGTCTTTAATAAAAGGATTGGACATCTCACCTGACTGGAATGTGTAGTGAAGGCCAACAAGGCTTGCAGGTACTTGTTGAGATTTGCAGGTACTTCAACCTCCACCTCTGACCCCTTTAGAGAGAACATGATATCACAATCACAGTGTTCGATCATAAGATGCATAATGTGCTTGTGTGAAAGATAAAACCCCATGTGTGACTTCAACGTGTGGACAAACTCACCACTAATGAGTAGAGCTGTCCTCCCAGAGCACACAGGACCTGACACAGCCTCTTCAGGAAGATGTAGCGTCGCTCCATTACATCGCCCACTCTGCACATATACACGCACACAGAGCTATAAGTCACAGTGGACAGAGTGAATATACTGCTTAATAACTCTTATTACAATGTTTTTGTGCTCCACAGTTGGCGGAGGGTTCAAACGACTTACTGTGACGGAGAGGATTTCTTACATATCGCTGGTCCATCTGCCGACCTGTGATCAGGAACACACACACAAACCAGTCAATAAAAGTGAAAATGGTGAGATAGATAGATAGATAGATAGATAGATAGATAGATAGATAGATAGATAGATAGATAGATAGATAGATAGATAGATAGATAGATAGATAGTTAGTAGATAGATAGATAGATAGATAGATAGATAGATAGATAGATAGATAGATAGATAGATAGATAGATAGATAGATAGATAGATAGATAGATAGATAGATAGAATGCCTTTATTGTCCAATAAGGGAAATTCATTTGAGTTGAAGATAGAATGATGAAGAGAAGGAGTTGTACTTACTGGGCTGCAGACAGGATGTAGTGAATGGCCACATCATCAAACAGCAGCATGAATGGCTTCCTATCCTCCAGCTTGCCCTGTGGCAGAATGACACGCTGCTTATTATGATCATATAAAACACAAGCAAACTTACAATTGGCATATTTGTTTAGGAATTCAGATCAAAGGAGAAGTGTGTTTTGAATGACCATATGGTAGCACTATTGATCTGAATCGGCACCACTGCTTTCAGGGATTACCGTTAAAAGTCTGGTATGATGTTTTTTAAGATGGTATGCAGTGGTAACCATGTGACAAATACGGTTAACATGAGAAAGAAATGGGGCTGAAAAATAAGCTCCGGGGCAGACACTGTGGCCTCACCATGGCTATTCTACATGTACTTTCCCTGTGACTCACCTTCCGGCTGATGGCAATGAGCAGACACTCTGCTGCCTCCAGCTGCAGCTCGGGCTCGCTCAGTAGTGAACATAATATCTCCAGTAGATGGCAGTTTCCAGAGGTGATGTGCACCAGAGACACCCAGTCTATGTAGCCGGCAAGTGTATTTAGTGTAGCCACTGCGACTCGACTGTGACCTCTGGCCTGAGCATGGAGAAATGAGAGAGTACAAGGAATGAGAGAAAATAGTAAGACTGAAATAATCCAGGTCACAAGAGGTTCATCTCTGAATAAAGATCCAGTGATGTTTTCTCACCTTCAGCTCATGTCCAGGTGCCCCTTTCTGAATAAAGAGAAAACATTTACAGTCAAATTTTGCTTTCAGCAACATAAATAATCAATAGATACAAATTGTGATAAGAAACGTATCCTAATGTGAAGTATTTCTACAAAATTAAAAGTTATATAAAAGAGTCCACTGACCAGTTTGCGGTAATCCTCGACATGAACTTGCAAAATTGCCATCATGAAACTGAAGATGTTTTCCATGTTTTGGGTGAGTGTCTGCTGGATGTCTCTGCGTCGCTGGGTGGGCAACGTCTGGAAGGTGATCACATCCTCCGCCAACCTCAACAGGATCAACATCACCACCTCCGTCTGTGCCTCCTATGAAAGGCCCAAGTCAGTTTTAGCAATACTTCATTCAATTAGATTTCGCTTTAAAAAAAAAAAAAACAGGATTGAAGAGATGTATATATTTTGTTTTCACAGATAAAATAGCAAAATAGTAAGTTGACATAACAGTGCTTATTTGCATGTAAGTTATTACATAATCGTATTCAAAAGGCATGAGAGATGCTCTGTGTTACTCCCGGAAACAGTTACTCACCCCCTGGCTAGTGAGAGCTCCCATCTCTTTCAGCATATCTGGCCAATGCTGAGGCCATTCTCTCTTTATCATCTCTACTGTGATGCGTGACAGGGCATCTTTGATATGGCTCTCCTCCTCCAGGATAGGACGAGTACCCTGATGAGATGCAAAGGAAATATCAGATATGTGTTTATGACAGAGATGCAAACTCTGTGTTACATAAGAGTGCCACTTACATTTGATAACAGCTGCATGGCACACTCCTTCAGCTGGACCTTCTCTTGCTGTGGCATGTTGTTCCATCTGAACCTACAAGAAAAGCAAGCTCCTTTTAAAATATGCAGCTCTAACATGTCAGTCTTTGCTATACTTGATCGATTATTATGTCTCACTCACTTGATGACGTGCTCCAGGATTTGCAAACCAAAGTGTCTCACCACAGCTGGTTGGGCTTTATCGGCCAGTTGTAAAGCACATGGGACACAGAAGGAGTTTGTCTCTTTAAACTCCTCACAAAACTGTGGTGCAACGATAATTAAAAAAAAAAAAAGTATGTTATGTTACAAAAAAAAGTGTAAAATTTTAAATAAAACACACATAAACCAACCTAATATTGTGTTACTTCTGTGTTACCCAACAGCTGCCTCAGTAACACTACAATAACTACTTTAATAGCATGCAGCTAACCTACCAGCTAACAACACCAGGAGTAAATACAGCAACACAATGTTAGTTGGCCTAATTAAACAGAGTGCTTTCTGTCACACCACAGCCATAAAGCCAATGCTGCCATTTCTATGAATGAATGAATGAATGAATGAGGGTGAGTCGGCAGTGAGGTGGTGGTGAGGTGTTAGTCATGGCATACCGGCTAGCTCACACAGCATCTGGCCATCATCCCTGCGTATTTAGCTTAGTTTACAAACCTTATTGGGCTGTAAAAGAGCGACATTGTTACGCTAACCCTGCTGATGACTGCTACCCTTTTTTATTATTATTATTATTATCAAGGCTAGCGGGGACTTAATGCTTCTTTCACAGCAGCGGTGAATAGATGACAAGCTCGGCTAGATAGCGGCTAAGCTAGCAACCTCCATAACGATGCTACCTTCAGGGCCTCCAGTCGGTAAATCTGGTTTGACTCCGCATCCATCATCACATTCACAGCTTTGATGAGCTGATCACACATGGCGGCCACCTGGTCAGCCATGACTTCAGGTAGCGTCTGGCACTGCTGTTAAGACGAAAGCAAAGGAGCTCCCTTATGCAAAGCACCTGCACAGCGGCGAGCTGCGTACGCTCAAGGGAGGTACGACCAACCAACGTGCGAAAAATGTGCTGCGTCCTGCGTGTTTGAGCCTCTCGCTCGCCGTCGAATGGGAATTCTGGGAGTTGTAGTTGAAGCGCCCCACTCTTTTTTTCCCCTTAGGATCGTCTATGTCCAGACAGAGAGATCACTCCTAAGTCAAACAATGGAATACATTCTGAAATCATGTAGTAAATGAGATAACGTTAAGTTATTATAAAATAATTAATTATTTTTAATAATTTTATGGGGGTCTCAGGGTTATGGATACATTACTACGTGCCTACTTATTTTTAAATATGTACCCCCCCCCTCTCTCTCTTCCATCCCTTCTTCTCTTCTTCTCTCTCATTCGACTACTGTACTCTCTCCTAGTCGAAACATCTCACACAAGAAATCAAGCACACACACACACACACACACACACACACACACACACACACACACACACACACACACACACACACACACACACACACACACACACACACACACACACACACACACACACACAAACACACACAGAGAGAGAGAGTTAGACCTATTTTGAGTCTTGTTTGTACTGTGCTGTTGTTTGTTAATCACCTGTGTTGCACCCCTGTATTATTTGATTGTGTGTCCTCACCCTGCATTGCACTATGTGTGTATACATAATTTTATAATTCATTTGTTCTTTGTTTTTATTCCACAACTGTACTCTTCCCAATGATATAGTTTCACAATGTCCCTTTTCATGACAGCGGAGTTGCCACCAGCAAGCATCCACTCACCTTTCACCATATCAAATTATTTAACTCACTCATTATTTCATTTTATGGAACTTGTAAATTGAAAATGTTTTGGCAGATATAGTTTTGCATATGTAATGAGAACTTTCAAAATGCAAACAATAGCTAGTCTGTTTGACTACAATAAACATGTAGTCAAACAGAAAGTTGATTAGCAGTCATGTTGAATGCAAAGAAGCCAAATATTTTAAAAAGCTGATTAATAATTGCAATAATAAGGAGATAATTCTACTGCGCAGAAAATATTATAGTTGCCATCTTGTAGCCCTACTAAAGTAGCTTCATCTTGACCAACTACATCAATAAAATGCTACTAACAATTTTATGCACACATAATCATAATCAGTTACAGTAATATGGCCTGGTCACAGGGGGCATATTCTGTGTTTAGTAGGCTACTTTTAATTCTAATATACTGATTTTTATTTATTTATTTATTTATTTATTTTACATGCAATTGATCTTTATTTATAGTACTTTTGCTGAAGTAGCTACCCTCCACTTATGTTATTGTTTGTCAGATGCGTCTAACCTCTTCAACTTCAGCTTTCAGCTTCTGAAAAATGATCAGAGTGAAGCTTCTTACGTTGCTCAGATTCAACTCAGGTTAATTCCCACCTTTACCCTAAGTTCACTGTTTCGTCAGGAGTAGTGTTTTACGCCTGTGTAGTGTCGCCATGTGGTGATACTTTTAAGAAAAATGAGATTTAACATCCAACAGGTGGGTGCAGAGAGCGTATTGTTTGGTGTTTGGTGTTTACACCGGACAGGTCTGGCCGGTGGTGGGGGTGTTTTCCGCTGTGGGAGCAGGAGGAGGCGGAGCTTGAATTCCAAAGAGGAATGAGTTTCCTCTCGATACGTCACTCTGGGATAGGCTGCGAGCCGCCGAGCAACACTGTCACTCAACGGGGTTTCGGGCTCATTCTCAATCGCCTTCTTGGGTAAGTAAAAACCTACGAAAAATATCAAATATTACCTGCACGCTGTTACCTATTAAGTTGTTTCCCACTCTGTAGTTAGTTTGCCCCTGGTTTATGAGTTTTTTACAGCAGTGCTGCGCGCTCGCGACGAGACGTCACAAAGTTCTAAAGCGATGCTCGAGCACAACTACAACGGAAACTTTTGTCTTGAAGGCCTTGTTATTTGTTGCAACAGGTCGACGGGACACACGTAGCTGCATTTGTATTTTTTGTTTTTTGTTTTTTTGTTTTTTAATGTTGGTTTTAAAAAAATAATAACGTGTGTCTTTTTTAACGCAGGACGGGACCCCCAGGCAGGAGAAAGTAGCCTTGCCCGTCGCGGGTTTAGGTTCTGGGATTAAAGTGATCGCCAGTCCCGTCGCTTTCGTCGTAAACTGCCCGAGGGGATTCATGCAGTGTTGGTTAGCTAGATGCGGTACGAAGCTAAAATGATGCCGGTGAGTTTCTGTTTTTATTTGTGTACACACTGCAACATTGTCCCGTGGATTCTTGTAGCTGTTTCTCGACATTATATCGCCCCTCCAAGCCCGCAGTGATACAACACTGCGATTTACCTGGACATTTAAATTGACGTGGCAAGTTGATGCGGTTGCTACTTTGTGTGATTACTATGGCAACACAGGCTCGTGTTGTGAAGTTTATTAGCTGTGGCAGCTGTGTGTTTAATCGGAGCATGTGATTATACTGTAGGTTACATCATTTGTTTGCTTTCAGGCATATTATTCCATGAATACACGGGAGTCTGGCCCTGCGTCAAAATGTCTTGTTATATCAATATATCCGGTAGTGGGACAGTTAAGATTCACCAGACACCAGTAACTTAACTTTGGATTAACTCAGTTAATTTCTACGCATTGTTCGCATAAATACATCAATCGTTCAATCTCGGGACACACAACAAGCATGAGGCACCTGCCAAGTCTTGCTGGTGCTATGCCAACATCAGCTCTGGACTCCTGCCATCACCATCACGATCATCATTTTCTTCATCATCATCATCATCATCAGAGGTCCACTGCTTTTGCTGCAGAGCAAGCCTCAGCACTTCTTTGATCTGTGCAGAGAGAGCTGGACAGCAGAGCGCCTGCATGTGCTGACTATTAGAGAAATAATCTTCTCAATACACAGAAATAGTGACAGTTTTGTTAAGAAAAATCTAATTTACTTATGAGCTGTGGGTCTGCTCTCTTGTGAGTAAAGGAAACAAGTCCAGAATAGTAATGGTTACAGTGGTAATAAGTTACCATGAGTTAAAAAAAAAATCTTATACAGCTTCATGGGAGAATCATGCAAATATCCTCATCATGAAGTTAGCAACTGCTTTTTTGATCAAACATTAATTCAATAATGCCATGTAAGTGTGGACCTTTGACAATTCCCAGAGTCCCGATGTGACATATTTATTGTTGCTGTGTGCACTTTCACTCTCTGCACTTTATGATTATACACAACAGAGTAAAGCAGCAAATCCTCACAGTTTAGAGCTGGGGACCAGAGAATGTTTGGCATTTTGTCCTGGTCACTGATTCAAATGATTAATCTATTTTCTCAAAATAGTTGCCAGTCAATTTTTTTTGTTGTTGATCGGCTAATCACTTGTGCAACTAATCATTTCAAAACCAGAGCCATTTCAGCAATAGTTGCCAGGATATTTAGTTTCGATATTTCATTTTACTATTTTTTATAGTTTGTTTTGTTTTTTTGCTTCAGCTTCTGTGATTAATTCTGGACCCTTGTCTTTTTTGAACAAATATGTGAAATCTCCCACAGTTATGCTATGGCCTCACTGATATTAGCAGATTAAAAAAAATGAAGTGTAATCCTTTCAGTCAGTATGCTCAGGCGAGACTAATATTTCCCTTCTCAGCTCAGACCTGTGCTTCCAGTAAAACAGCTTGATCAGTGAATTAATCATCTTATCAAATGAGTCATATTTGGATAACTCCTGTCTAGTGCATGACCTCAGTCTGCTACTGACATTTGCCATTTGTTATCACCAAGCTCAGTTCTTGTTGACAACAATATCACCCTTACATGTTTTCATACAAGGTCTATTTTCTTTACCCGCCACATGACACCATGGTAACTCCCCCCTGTACCCCCCAACCTCTGAATATATCTCAGTGTGTGTGTTTGAATGGGATACAGCTTCTGGCATTTGCCTGATAAACACAAAATGGCCTCTATTTTACTGTGTCTGATGTGAGGTATTGTCTTAGAAATTACACCCGTAGCCCATGACCCTGCTTGTACAGGCCAGGGGCTCGTGGGGGTAGTGAGAATGTCGTGTCGTAATTGCTAGCTGGGGATGGTAAATAGGGGGTCACTGTTTCCCGAACACAATGAGCCACAGCGACTCTTTAACACTGTGTTGTTGAGAACACACTGTGTGTGTGCCTGTGCTGTGGCAGCATCCTGATAAGGGATGCTTACCCTTTATTGAACCATAGCATGTTATAACTCATTCACCCCCTGACTTACTCTTGTCGCCGCTTAAACCAGTTTTTGTTCCACCGATCTGCCAAATTTAATCTTGAATCATGTGCTAGTTTATTAGCCCATGTTTCATGTTGGTGTACTTTATGTCAAGATAAAGTAGGGCCAGCAGACTGCTCTGACAGCTGAGAAGAAGAGAAACCAAACAGGGAAGCAAAACGTGTTGACATCAGTCAGGAAAAAGCTTCTGCGTGAGTTTGGATTTCAAATGTTGCAGATACAAATCCCATATCACTTCCTCATTCCTCTCCCATGATGTGAGCTGCTTGCTGTGTAGATTTCCAAGCTGATAAACTTTTTGTGCACCTGACCTGCATTATTGAATTTTGCCTGCACACACTTTGTACAATGTCTTGGTTACACCACATAGGATCTCACGGTTGCTCGGCTCTGTGGCGGTGTTATAATGCGGGGGAAATAAGCTAACGCTTTGAGAAGTCTGATTTTGCTGTGTGTGTCAACAGAAACCTGAGTAGGCTTTCTCCGTGGTCGCCACCGTCTTTGTGTTTACTCTGTGGGAGAGTATGTGGTGGTTACGTAAGCAGACAGTCACATCAGTGCTACACAAGAACATTCAAGGGCACTGTTTTGACTTTTGTCTGACGAAGAAGGGGTTGTCAGGATGATTGTATTAGCTGAATATAGTGATATTGATATTGTAAGCATACAAGTTGTTTATCTATTTAATAATATCATAAGTGTACTCTAACATTTGGTCACAAGGCAAATTTATTCAACAATTCATTGGGATCATAAACAAATTGGATAATTTTCCCATAAGGCATAGTCAGTGAGACTGTGCAGCACTCCAGTGCCACAACACAAGCATAACATTAGCCTGGTTTCTGAGTGGAAGCACACCAGAGCCACCCTAGCAGGTATCAACTTACTCAGCTTAAAAAAAAAAGCTCAGTGATTCGGATCTGTGAGGAATCCATGTGAAAAGAATAATGACACATGAAACAAGTGTAAATTCAGGAACACCCCCTTTTCACAGAGTGAGGACATTGTGACAACATATCATTTAGGTTCTGTTAATGATGTGCATTTAGTCGTGAGAGACGGTGGTAGAGTTGCACTCTGTCCGTCGTGAGAAGTGATGAATAAAAGAGAGGGAGAGAAAAGTTCCTTTCTCAGGTTAGAGTTAATAAAATACTAACTCCACGCTGAATGAACTTTAGCCTTCATGCACTATTAAAATCATGTCGTCATCTCTGTATGTTGCCCGTGTCCCTTGTGATGACATTGTGATGTTTTGTTTGTGTGTATGTATTGGAAATAAGGCGTTGAATGGGCAAAAACATGTGATGCGATGGGATGTTACGGGACGTCCCGTGCTTGCTGCTGCTGTGCGAGTGCTCCATCTGTCCATGGACTTATGGGAATATACAACTATTGTCCGTAAACTAAATTTAGACCCGTGTTTTGCTGGCCCCAAATGTGGCTAATGTCCCCCCCCCCCTCAAAAAAATTCCAGCCTCCTCCATCCATTCACTCTCCTGTTTCACCACAGACTATTTTGCATATGACAGATTAAACACCACAAAGGCATCATTCAGTCTGCATTTTTTTTGGAAGCCAATTAGTGCGTCTGCCACATTTCGGATCGCTACCTCTTGGCTGTTAGCTTCCCTCCGGAGCTGAGGAGAGTTGATAAAAGGTGATTTTGCATAGTTGCATACAGCAAATTCCTACACAAGAGGCTATTTGTGTTAACAATTCTGTGAATGCTGTTTTCAGTCATTTATTTTTACAGCACTTGTAGGTTGTTTAAGTCTGTATTATCTCCAGGTTGTGACGGCCTTGTTGTTTCTCTGAATGACTTCCTCCACTCGTCCATATGGCTCAGAAAAAAAGGGACACATCCTCTCCCTTCTGCTTAATTTTGACTCCCATTTCCCTTATCTCTCAGATAAGCACCAAGTAGGAACCGTCTCATCACGTAGACCAGGAATGGAGGAGTATTTCGAGAGTGCCGATTATGAAGTGATAGGCTAAGTACTGCAATGCAGACAGAGAGGAGAGCTTGTCCTGATGTAAGAGTCACAGCTTGCTGCAACTTCACTGTGTAAAAGCTGCTTGTTTTTCTGTTTTTTTTTTAACTGAATGTTGCAGCTGAATGAGGCTACTGTGTGTTTGATTCCATATGCTGTCGTGCTATTCGTTACCCCTGACCTTTTCTGCCTCGCCCCCCCATTGCAGCATGGAGAAAGTGGGAGAGAGTAAATGAGAGACGAAGAGGAATATTGCATAAAGCCATCAGGGATTTTTTTCTGCTGCCTTGCCTTTTTGAAGGACTGCTATGCTGGAACTGTGTCAACTCTTGAAGCTGTGGCAGGGAGACACACACGCAGAGCGAAAGATGCTGCTGCAGTGTCTTACAAACTCGCCATAATCAGATTCAGAGGTGACTCCCTCAACAAGACCTAGTTGACTCATTTGCTTACCACAGCAATATCTGTAATTGAAAGTGTGTGTGGACAGAAGGCCTGGCAGCCCTAAGGTGAGACCCTTCAGGCATGGTCAAAGATATTGCCCCATTACCCTCTGTTGCCGTCGCCCTGTGTCGCACAGTCCACTGTCCCAGTTGTCCCTCAAGGCACTGTGTCAGATGTTGTGAGTCAGTGGCAGTTAGCCCCAGTGTACTTTATCAAGTCATCAGAATAATTTTACATATTTTACCTGCTTAATCAGGACAATTGATTTTAACATTCATGTTTTTCATTTATACTACCCCTGGTCTACCTGGGACCACAGCAGGACACAGCTAAACAGTATAGATAGCCTATATTATACCAGACTAAAGAGACTCATGCAATTCTTTGGCAGTGTGAAAAAAGTAAATGTTTTCCTCCTTAGCCCTGAACTTGACATGAAGGGCCATCTTTTACAAATCAATGTACTCAAATCGACAGAACGCATCTTCAAACTTTTTTGTGCAGTTTACATCAAGAACCTCAAGAGTTGACACATCTTCTTTGAAATGGTGTTGTAATTGTTACTGTATCAGTGCGACCACAAAATGTATATTTCTGACAACTGAGTAATGATATTTGGTGGTTAGGTCTTTCAGTGTCAGTGTGTGGATATTCTGTGTTTTAGACAGACAAAATATTACATTTCACTAGGGCCGGGACTCGATTAAAAAAATTAATCGAATTAATCAGAGGCTTTGTGATTAATTAATCGCAATTAATCGCATTTTAATCGCATATAAATATTTGACCTGAGAACAGTGCTTTTTTTTTCACATGGATTTTAGTATACCATTGAATGACTGAATACATAAGCTTAAGCATTCAAGGTGGTACTTAACCAAGACCAACAGACTAGGGATGCAAATTATCGATTAATTCATTAATGGATATTTGATACATACAGATTAAATGGTCTTTCCTTCCAATACACTATGATGATTACTGTAGTATTTAACTAGGCTACTTAAATCACAGTAGCATAAACTGATTTGTTGAACTCAGCCTGATGTAAACATTAATAAAACTCAGTAACCAATCACACAGGCAGCTCCATGTTGTCCCTGTGTGATGTTCAGGGACAGGTCAGGACAGTCTGAAGACAGAGCTCTGAGGGTGAAGTCCTATCATAATGAGATGAGCTGCACCTGTGACAGTGACAGGTCATAGATATAGCGCTGCAGCTGAGCAATTAGCGCTATATAGCGCATTTAGCGTGCGCCCGTGTCTGTGTATCTATGTGCAGGCAGAGATCAGAGATGGTGTTTTAAATAACCATGCTAGCGTTTCACCAGCTCTCATCTCTGCCAGTCAGCCTCTCAAACTGCCGCCTCTCTCGCGTGCGGGCGCACCGCACGTAGACACACGTGAGAAAAAAAAAAAAAAAAAAATTTTTTTTAAATAAGTGCGATTAAAATGCGTAAATTTTTTTAGCGCGTTAATTTTTGTGTAGTTAATTAATCGTAATTAATGCGTTAAAGTCCCAGCCCTACATTTCACTTCTGGAGTTTTACAATTTGAGGTGTGATTTCTCTTTTTCTATATTTATATTTTGAAAAGGCAATCAGTTATTGACATAAACCAAGTCTTATGCTTAATAAGTAATGAAAACAATACAGTTACGGTTCCAGTAAAAACAGACAAAATAGGACATTTCAGCCTTAAAAAATATGAATTTGAAAAAAACAGGTTTTATTTGATAATCGGTTACTCAGCAAGGATAGGAAATTGGATTTTTTTCAAAACACCAAACTAAGATAAGGATTGATCTTTGATGCACTTTTATCGTGTTTAGTTGCACTGCTGTGGATTCTCCGTGACGGGTTTGACTTTCATTTTCTAGTTACTCTGATGTTGCAGAGTAATTCCATTACAGTACAATCTCCTGTCATATGTCTATTCTTGGAAATGTGAAACTGCAGTGGCTGACAGTTCTGATCACTCTTAACTCAATATGCGACCAATTGTATTTGGATGATGTTCTTGAGACACTAATGGAGTAGATTTGACCCTCACAAGGAGAGAGTGAATTTTCAAGGTGGGACGGGAGGGGGGATCGATTTGCTGTTAGGACCGTTTAGAATCACATCATCAAAGGACTTTCCATCTAACTTGATTTTGATTTTGAAAAACGTTGCGTCAAGACAACAGTTTCCTGCGCTGTTTATTGTGAATCGCTCAGTTGCTGCAGTGCACATAATACGCTATCAGAATAATCAGTGGGAGTGCCACACACATCAACACAGCATTCCTTCCTGTAATTGGTTACGGGTACAGTGTTGATCTTTCAACTAAAGTCATCAGTGTCCTCTCTCTAAACAACTGGAACGGCTTGAAAAGCCTGTTTCCATGCTTTAGGGTCTCTGTGGCTCTGAGGGATCCAAATTATACAGTTTAGAGCCAAATTAGCATTTTATGGGGAGTCAGCAGATATATATATAGTATAAAGTATCTAAAAAAAAAAATGCCCAGCACCTCCCTACAGGCACTGCATCTTATTTTACTTCACCTAGGACAGAATCATTGATACAGTAACCCAGAACAGATGTTAACTTACAGTATGTCTCTTTGTTGTTTTTTTCAGTCAGTCTTTCACAACCTCTTGGCCCCTTTCAGCAGGGCAGGTCAAATAAGTGCTGCCAGCTGCAGTCACTCATCTCCCCTTCAGATGTGTTCTTTTTACAGTGTATCTTTTGTCTGAGGGATTTGATGTATTATAGCCTTTCATCTCTGAGACACACACACACTCCTGTCTGTGTCTTTTTTGTGTCCAGAGTAGAGGGTCTTAACCATGCACCACTGACCCCCAAGACTGTGTAGGTTTTTGTTCAAACCAAGTCACTATACAGTTCCTAATTTTATGGATTTAAAACTTTCAGACCAGTTACTGGACGGTGAAATCTGCTTAGAAGAATGAACATTTCTATACAGTTGGACCTCGGTTACCCTGAAGGATAGCTCTCTTCATCTTAAGGCGTAGTAGCTGTGGCCTAGCTGCAGGATATTGAATTTAAGATTACTATTGTAATACTGAGCCAGTAGTCTGTTGAAAGGCTATATTTTTATATAGCGGATTAACTTAATCCCTGAGCTATAGCCCCAATGACCTAGCCTTATAGCTGCTCTGCTTTGAGAACATCTACAGTGCAGAATGCAGTGTACAGCCACAGTTCTTTACACTACCTATAATTGTCAGTTTGCAGTCCTGAGCTGTCACACCACTGCAAAACCCTCGGAGACAGCTCTGACTTAGCTGATGCCATGATGGAATTAGAAATCTATTGCTATAATAGAGCAGCAGAGGCGGCCCATCCCCACGGCTATCCTTTTGCCCCGTCTCAGGTACGAAGGAAGTGCAATTCAGCAGTCGCTCCTGTCACAGACTCTGACAAACAGAAGGCAAGTGGAGCACATTTTTATCAAACTTTGTCATATAGAAACCAAAACTGGTACTGCTCAGCTCCCACAGTGTGTAAGGCTACACAAGGTGATAGTTTCTACTTAAACTGTAGTTGCTGCTGCTGTTTGTCTGTTATGAAACAAACAGGTCTATCAGATTGTTATTGAGCCATTTAATTTTACCGGCTGTTGTATCTATGAATATTTAATGAACTCTCAAGTTGTCTGGCTGAGCTGCAGCACGTAGTCGGCCCACTCTTCTCACCTCTGTGTCTAGGTAGACCTCTTAGGGCTGTTTTTCCCCTTCATAAGACCGGTAGATGGCTTTGTAGAAGAGTTGGGCATAATGAAGGAAGTCAAATACTGTATTCTGATCACTACAAGACTATATCCAATATTGGCTTTATGACAGTATTTCCTTGTGCATGAAGAATTACACGCGAGGTCGTCTGGTTTACACACGCACTGCTCAGCTGATAATGGAAAGCCAAACAGGATCTGTCATGTTCAGACAACGCCAGCTTCTTCTGTATTTATTCAGACAGCCTTAAGTGTGAATCATCATCAACAGTGTTGAGGAAATGAGTACAGTAATGGGAGATAGAAAAAAACAAACTAGATGTAACTTAATATGTTACATATTGCCATTTTACGTCTTATAATGCTCCCAAAGCAATAATGATATTCCATATGAAATTTTAACATGCAAAAAATATGTATGAAAGTTGTCCAGCTTAATTAATTATGTGTATATACAGTATAGCATGAGTCATGTGTGTGTGCACTATCATAGCCCATGAGCAGTGGCAGGCATTAGGTGGATGAAGGTCAGCGGCAGAGTGCTAACTCATCTAGACTGAGGGACTGGCCAGTGGTGGCCCTGGATCATTAACTTTAGTGCCGAGGAGAATTTGCTTTCGGTGTAGGCATTGCCACCCCCCCAAGACTCCTTTCTCCTCCTATCAGTGTTTCTGTCTTCTCACTCTCCCTGGTCCAAGTCCCAGCCTCCACACCAACCCCTCACTCTGTTGTCTCCCTTTCACTCTCCAAATATTAACAGGGTCATTTGAATGTCCTACATTGCCGGGAAGTTGTGATGATGTCAGCTGCTCTGCACTCATCTCTGAATGGCTTCTTTGGAAACCGTAGCTAAATGCAGCAGACTACATGAAATTGCTGCCAGTTGGGGTTTTTCTTTTAATTACCAGCTCTGACAGTGTCATTTATTATGCCAGCTGATTGCATTTGATTTCTGAACTAACATACCGCTACAATTACTGAAACTATTCTAATTAGCAGACAGGAAAGGACAAGCTTGGTTCTCTGGGGGTGGTCCTCCTCCTCCTCCTCCACAGAGCCGTTAACTCTTCCATGGCCGGTGGTGAATAATACCAGCAATGATCTGTTTACAGACTTTGACGTACTGAAGATTTGTGACGAGGATGACTCACTACTCATTCGCTCTATTGATGGGAATCTTTTATTTGCATCCCTATGGAACAAACCGGATGAGTCAGGCCCTCTGAGTCAGACCACTACCCCTCATTTCCACCTTCACCTCATCAATGTGAAAAACAACAACAACAACAAAAAAACCTCTCTGTTTGTACATGTTGCTAAGGAGATCTTCAGAGGAAACATGTCACCTGCCCACTCACTCTGTAAAGTCTCATTTGGAGAAGAAGAGTGAGGATAAAGCCACTTATCTTAAGGCTGTTGTACTTTTGCTTGGTTTCACCCCACAGTTCAAAAGCAACCCCGAATACTTTTGTCTCTGCTCTATGGCTGCAGCTGCTCTGTGTGCTCGACCCCCAACCCCTTTGTGCTCGTGACCCTGCTGACCTGATGTTCCCACCGTGGCCCCTATAGGCACCGCCGGTCACAGCGGCGTGCTGAGAATAGAAAAAACCTGACTGAATAACCTGAAGGTGTAGGACACAAGCAACAGCACTGTTCTCACAATTATACACTTTATACTGCTCATTGTAGGCGTCAGGGCTGTTGCTTTTCTGTTAGGACAATATTGAAGTCTCTTTGAAGACATTATCCTGTGCTATAACCCGTCACTGGAACAAAAGGGTTTAATAACTTCAAGTTGTGCACCTGGGTTATAACGCTGGTTTTATGATGGCCTTATCAAAGCCGTCGCTCCTAACTGATCCAATCACATTTGAAACATATTCCAGCTGTAAAAGCGCTTCGACTCTGGGATTTAACTGATTAGACTTTGATGGTCAAAGATCAAGGTCACTGTGACCTTACAAAACATACAGAACATAAGCTAATTATGACACAACTTAACGCAAATGTCTAAGAGGATAAAATGATCAAGTGATGACATTTTATATCCAATTAGTCAAAGGTCATCTTCAAAACACCTCTGGTGTTGACCATATTTCCTGCAACTTGGCTCATTAGTAGCGACATACAACCACAAGGGTGCAATTCAAAATGTTTTTATAGATGTTTGGGAGTGTCACATGCAGAATATGACAAGACAATCCTCTCAGATAAACATACTGTATTTTGAATTGACTGCCAAAGCTTTTAGTTTAACACAGCCTACTTTTGTTTTCACCTCTAAACTGGTCTCCCAATTTGAATTGTAACAATAAAGAGAGATTTTGTGTCATACAGAATCGAACGGGGATACCAGTTTCAGGATACACGGTGTCTGACAGCTTAATTTCCTGCTCAGTTTCAGTGTGTTTATTTATTTATTTTTCTGCCAAGCTGAAGGCTTTCACATCCCTCTTCTATCAGTGACAGCTTCATTGAGATTGTCCATTTTCTTTTTTAGATAGTCCTGAGCCAGTCTCTACTATCTGCCAGTCACACACTGACATACAAATCCAGCTTCTCTGGAGTCCTCAGAGGTCTGCTCCGTCAGAGTGCTTAGCAGCAATTGTGTGTGTGTGTGTGTGTGTGTGTGTGTGTGTGTGTGTGTGTGTGTGTGTGTGTGTGTGTGTGTGTGTGTGTGTGTGTGTGTGTGTGTGTGTGTGTGTGTGTGTGTGTGTGTGTGTGTGTGTGTGTGTGTGTGTGTGTGTGTGTGTGTGTGTGTGTGTGTGTGTGTCTTGGATTGAGGGATCTCTCCGTGGTGACAGCACTAGTTAGCAGTTAAATGGTGTGGGGTGAAATGGAAGTCTATGAGCCTGTCTCTGATTTCTCTGTTGACACGGAGGAATGAGAGTTGGGAAATGAATACTGCTATCAGTGAAGCACTCGTATCACACACACACACACACACTGAGCAAGAGCAAAAACACCGTTTACAGATAATTATTCTGTATGAATTAAGCGTTTTTCTTTCTGCATTTCCTGAGGCAAGGATTCATTATCTTGTGTTTCTATTTAACAGCCCTATCTAATCTGCCCGGCTTTCTGCCTCTCTCTCCCTCCCCCCCTGTTGTCTCCAGATGTTCCTGACAGTATACCTCAGTAACAATGACCAGCATTTTACTGAGGTCCCTGTTACCCCGGAGACGCTGTGCCGGGATGTGGTCGACTTGTGCAAGGAGCCGGGGGAGACGGACTGCCACCTGTCTGAGATGTGGCGCGGATCTGGTGAGTGTCGGTGCCAGTTTATCCAGCGTTGTGCCGAAGATTATATCAGTCGCACTCTGTTTTGTTTGTGCAGTATGGCTGTATCCCAAGGGACAGGAGTTGGTGTGGAGACACTTGTTTGTCTTCTTCCTTTAATTAGAGGCAAATTGCTTTTCTGAAGTAGGCTATACATGGAAATTAGCTGTGTGGTCAACTGCTTGGTTATTTCTTTTTGAAGGGCTTATCTCTTTGGCTCTGCGATGCAAATGAAGCAGAGCCCATAATCCCCGTAACAAACACAAGCACCCAGACATCCCCCATATCATCCAGGTGGGAGATGAGGGTGAGATTTCATACTTTTCCCATTATCCCCACCTGGAAGGCCCTGTTCAGACGTAGCTTTAACATCAGTTTCAAAAGATTCAAAGATCCGATCACAACTAGACAGCTTTTACTTCAGGGCCTCTTACTTAAGCGATGTCCTCCGCCACAGTCTGATTAGTCCCGCTACAATTTACCATCAAAAACATAACTATATTATTACTTTGAGTGGCTAAACGTCATTTCATTTTAGAGCTGTGAACAGTGCAGTGTTTCACACAGCCCCTTTTTCTACCTCTCTCTTTTAGAAACATGTTGACAAACGGCCTGTCTGCCAAATTGGCTAAAAACAACAACGCATATGTGTTTATTTGCATATCGCACAGAAGTGAGATCCAGTCACAAGTGCTCGCTTGGGATGCATTTTAATGCCAGGTGTGAGCCGACGTGCTAAGAGCTGTCTATTTGTGATCAGATCAGCGAAGACGCATGTTAATGTCAGGTCAGAACGGCGCCCAAGAGTCAGGAAGCATTCAGAATCACAGCTCAAGGAGCCAGGCTTTGTCGCCGTTTCCATGGCGATGCCGCCATAAGAGTGAATGAAGTGCCAATTATTGTGTTTGAGTATGTCCATAAGTAGTGTGAGAAGAGGCTGCCAAATGCTGAAAAGAAGAAGTCTTATACTGCTGCCTCGCTGCAGGCTTCTGTTGACTCTCCTTTGAAAACACAGCAGTGACATTTTGCATCAAATTTAGATTTAAGCTGTTAATAATCTTTATAAAACTTCCCCATTTGTTTTGCAGTAATGCCATTACAAGAGAGTATTTTCATTGACCTCTACTTGGCAGTGATGTGACAGTCCATTTGTGTAATGAAATGGTCCTAAGTAGGTTGAAGAAAATGTCTGAGGAGTTGATGAAGAGCTCTTTCGTACCAGCCAGAATAATTGACAACTCATCACAGTTGTTTTCCTCAAGGTCGTTACTCAGACAGATCAACTAGATGCAGATGAACCTCTTTTCAATGTAGGTCAGGCTAGTGGGACAGGATTCACAATGCAAACCTTATGCACACTTGGCCTACATTGCTAAAGACACATGATTTAACTTTGCCGAACTTAATTATTTTCTGTCAATATTGAGTTATAGGTGTGTATTTTTCCCTCTGAGTGATGTGTTTTTTTTAATGTATGTCATCTGCAGAGCGAGCTGTAGGTGACGGAGAGAGGATGCTGGATGTGCTCCAACGCTGGGGTCAGCACAGGGCAGAGGTGCGCTTCTTTCTGCGTCACAACCGAGCCCCTAGCAGGGAATCAGGTGAGTGTCCATCTTGTCCAGCAGATAATGAAGCAGAAGCTGTATTCTCTCTGCTCACATAAAAGACACAGTTTGGATGATATCTGTCCCTAGAGAAAAGACATTCAACACCAGTGTTATTAACTCCTGAGATACTGTACCTGCAGCATCTGAACATGTGCACGTGTAGTCTGGAGAGCTTTTGAACTGGTACTATAAGGCAGGCCTCAAGTCCTTGAACAATCCTTATTTAGCTGTACTGTTGTAGGCCAAGTGAGAGGCAGGGTCTCCAAGCCACGTCGTCATAATCCTGTTACTTTTCAGTTTTCTTGGGAACACAGAAAACTCTAGTATTTTGGTCTTGTGCTATCCTCTCAGCCCCCAGTTGTGTAACTAAGCCCTTTTACCCCTCACAGCTTGAGTCTGGCCCAGGGATTAGATGGCTGTTTTCCCTTCCTGTTATCTTAGCCTGCTCTTGTTTTCCCACACTGTTAGCTTAGCTCTGCTCAGTGTTTGCAACACCGTTCTGTTTTACCTTTTTTCTGATACTGTATTTCTGCGATGGATGGATAAACGTGTTTCTGTGTCAATTAAATGTTCACACTTTGCTGATTCTGTGTATGCTTATTTTCTCTGACCGGGTCAGAGGACAAAAGTCGCTCTCTGGTGAATTGAGTAATCTCACGTTGACATCTTAAAAGGTGGTAGTATGGATATGGCCTTGAGGCTTGCAGTCACTTGTACCTTAGCGTGATCATATGTTCAGACTGACACTTAACCAGTGAATGTATTTAACATGCATACAGTATGTCAAGGGTCATCTAAAACTATTATGCAAGCTAAAGGGCTTTGGTCATAGGCCAAGGCTTTAAGGATGGGATCTGGATTGCCAGACCCCCCCCCATCCCCCTCAGCTGGCAAATGGCAGTAGCATGGTTGGATATAAGTGCATTCATGTACACAGACGAGCACATACACACACAGTGGTGAGACCCACCCACAGACGGTTATGTATTAGGTTAAATCCTGAGATTATTGCAAGTCACAAAGAGCACTGATCCCAGTTGTTTCCCAGAGGAGCTAAGAGCTACGTACACTCTCAGCTGCCCTCCAGAGAAACCTGTACACCTAAGTATGTCACTTGTATGTCAGAGACAGTAGCACTGAAAAGACAAGAGGAAGTTCCAGTCATTCTTCACAGCTGTCTGTAAAGGCCAATAGTTTACTCAGTTAGCTGTTTTTCGCAGGTAGTGCTAAACTGAAGCAGTCACCTTTGGTAAACCTCTGTAGTAGTTAGTGACATCTGATGGAGTTCCCTTATTGTGATGGTTATACAGGAAGCTCAAGAGGCTCAGAGCCAAAGAGGAATGGAGTGAAGGGTCCGCCAGACAGAAGGATGGAGAATGGGGTAAGTTTCTATATCTTGTTTTTCTTTCTTTCTCATTTTTCCTCTTATTTTAAGGTAATTTGAAATACGGCCAGTAGAAGAAAACATGTTTGTTAGTCAGTCAGAAGTTTATGAAAATAATTTCAGGAAATACAAATAATAACTGAAAACTGAAAAAAGGGGACTTATTTATATCTTTGATCTCAGTTAGTGGATTTATTTGTTTAGTATTTAGATACTTTAAACATGGAAATGTTCTAATTTATACCTGCCTTTTCCTGCATCTCATTAGTATTACTCTATAAATAGAGTTTTCATGGCTTTCATGGATGATTGCAGATGGCAAATCTTTTAATGCATAGTAACTAAGACATTGTCATGGGTACATAATTACCACCCTGTGCGTCATATATCTACTAAGATGTTTCTTTGTTCTTAACTACAAGCCAACTTGATGATTTGCAAAGGAGTACTAATTAATTCAATACAGAAACAGCCTGCGGTATAAATGGTAATTAGGAATTAATCAGTGTATCATTACAAGGACATGATGTTAAGTTGAGAATGTCTCCTTTAGTTAAAAATAATATTCTCTACAATTCCTGGAATCACAAAAAAGCTAACATTAGTTTCTTTTGTCTGATTTCATTGTTACACTTGTTGTCTTGCACTAGATCTGGAATTGAATTAAGAAGTCAATAGGTCCCTCAGATTGTGGACTGAAAAAGAGCATTCATATGTACATGTACTGACTCCCTTTGTTCCTCTATTCATCCCTACCTACTGTAGGTGGCGACCCCCCGAATGGACATGACGCTGGCCGAGCTACAAGAGATGGCTGCCAGACAGCAGCAGCAGATAGACGCTCAACAACAGCTCCTCGCTTCCAAGGTGTGTGAAGAAGAAGTGGAAGATGAAAGCAGAGAGTGGGACCGGTGGAGAGATGGGTGGATACAGGGGGTGAAGGGATTAAGTGGTGGAGATGAAAGTAAAAGCTGGACCAGAGGAGCAAGATTAAAGACAAGATTATTTGTAGAAAGTGGGGAGATGGTGAACAAAAAGGTACTAAAACAAGTCTAGTGCACTTAAAGGAATGAGGATGGAGGAGATTTAAAGGGTTATGATAGACAGGTGAGATGAGTTGTGAATGGCTGCAGGTGAAATGTTTATAATTTGAGAAGCCTGAGAGAGCTCCCTGCCTCGAAATCTCACTGCATTGGACCTACTGGCATCTGAAGATCTCTATTCTCTTGCTTGGGACTTGTTTCTCAGTTTGCTCAGGATTTATTAGTGACAGCAAGAAAGGTATTGTATTGCTGGTATGACAGAAAACTGGTATTTTTATTTAATGTGATCATTATAATAACTTTTTGGTCATTGCAAAGACATCTTGAAATGTTTCTCTCCTGCTGATCCAGGCAGACTTCATTAAGATAACAAACAAACTGTACGGGTCTTTGCTTTGCTCCAGGCTGCAACCTGTGCCCCTGAGCCACTTTAGTATTCAGATCCAGACTCTGCGTATGCTTGAGGATAACACGGCAATTCAGGGAATGTAACCTGAGGCATGCACACCTACACAGAAGTGGAGTAAACAAACAGCCATCAGCATGAGCACACATAATTTGAACACTTACAGATGGAGACTGTATTGTCTTCATCAAGGAACCTGTTTGGGAGAGCTCTGTCATGTTTATAGCAACCTGCACCACCACTCACAAGTGATGAGTGATTTTGAAAGTGCTGTTTAGGGACGCGCAGTGTTTTCTTAACCCATATTCAACCAGGCATGTTGACATGAAATGCATTTCTGCTTATAAAAACGGAAGCAGGAAGAAATAATATTCTAAAAACAACAATAACCTTGCTGTTCTGCTAGCCCCTAAACATCTTAGGACGCAGATCAGTATGTTGCCGAGGAGCGTCTACTCTACATGAATTACTTTAAGTATTTCTTAAATCATGTTTTTTTTTTTTTTTTTAAACTTTGCTCTGTTCTGCCTCTCTCCTCTCATCCGTCTGCAGGAGCAGCGGCTGCGCTACTTGAAGCAGCAGGAGCAGCGTCAGCAGCAGCAGGCCTCTGAGCAGGAGAAGCTGCAGCGCCTCAGAGAGAACATTGAAAACCAAGAGACTCGGCTCAAGAAGGTCCGGGCTATCAAGGGCCAGGTGGAGCAGAAACGGCTCAGCAACGGCAAGCTGGGTGAGCTCGCGAATCCATGAATGGATGCAACAGATTATTTCTCCTTGTACCTTTTCTTTCTTTCCCATGCCTCCATCATATTCACACACCTGCTCTCTGCCTGTTGTTTTTCCTCTCCAAGTCGAGGAGATAGAGCAGATGAACAACCTGTTTCAGCAAAAGCAGAGGGAACTTGTGATGGCTGCATCCAAGGTGGAGGAGCTCAGCAGACAACTGGAGTTGCTAAAAAATGGCAAAATGGACAACTTCCATGACAATCAGAGCTCTGTGGCTGAACTAGATCGCCTCTACAAAGAGCTGCAGGTATACAGAAGCAAAGCTATAAACAAAACACAACAGCAAGTCAAAATGGATGTCCACAGATATTCTTTTTTAAACTAACGACCTTGTTGATCTGTTATGTTTATCCTCATTGCTTTGTCTGTTCTTGGCGCTCAGCTGAGGAATAAGCTCAACCAGGACCAGAACTCTAAGTTGCAGCAGCAGAGAGAAAGTCTGAACAAACGCAACCTAGAGGTGGTTTCCATGGACAAACGCATCAGCGAGCTGCGAGATCGGCTGTGGAAGAAGAAGGCAGCACTGCAACAAAAAGAGAACTTGCCCGTAAGTATAATCAAGTATAACACCATTAAAACCCCCCAGTTTTCATTGTACATATTCTGTGAAAGGCATTCTTAGCTTTACATGTTACTCTGACTCACAAATAAGTGAGGAGAGTGTTATTCATATCTGTTAAGTGATGGAAATGGTTTTGATCAGAGCTCCCTCTAGTGGCCATATGATAAAGGCTTTCTGTATCTTTCTTTATCCCTGGAAGCCTCAGATGCCCCAGCTGTCAGAGCTCAACCAAACCAACGTAAGGCTCCTGAAACTTGTTATCCTCTGTGTGGGAAATTCTAGCGACCTCCTTATTTGAAGAAGTCAGCCCTTATCCGTCTTTTTCCATTCTTTGATCTGTCTTGTCTGAGATAGCTGGTGGGGATTGATCATTGTTTTGATCATGTCACAGAGTTGCATCTGATTTTTACACTCCCACTTCTTCACTCAGCTGTGTTTTCAGTCCCATTTGGCGCAAACAAATCCTGAGGATGAGAGAGGAGTAATGAGCGCGGGCTGACATCGCAGACACTCAGGAATGTCAGGGGAGATGTTATCTTTTCTGGCAGCACTCTTGACAGAAACAGGAAAGGGCAAATAACCAGTTTACTCAAAGACAAACAACTATCTCACAGGCTTTTCAAAACACATTTTAGTTTAAAATAAATGCAAAACTATTAACCATTAACTACTACTAATTATAGTATGTAGGGGTAATAATAATTAGCAGGCTGAATCCAGTCTTCATTCTAGCCCTAATGGGCGTAGAGGGTTTGGCTCTGAGCTCCCTGCCTGGTGTCTCCCTGCTCCTCCACTCCTCTTTGCCCTTTCCAGGAGTTGTTTTGAATGCAGGTTGCCATGGGACTGTAAATAAGAGTCAACAGACGCTTCTATGAATCAGTCCGTGAGGAAGAAAAATTAACACGTTCACTGCCTGAGGTGGAATAACTTGTGTAGGGAGAGCAAGCATATGAGAGGAGGGAGGGTGGGGGTGTTTGAAAACATAATCATCCCAATTGAATGATGGATGATTTTGAATTATCAATTATTTTTCATCTTCTGAGATTACATTAGTTATTTTACTCTATCCTTTACACAATTATCTTACTAATAATCATTTTAACGATCAGCTTGATTTTTGTCTCAGACATAATTTTGGTGTTTCATTGGCCTTCAACATTAACTTTCTGTCTTTCAACCAAATTAACATTCAACTAGTTAACCCTATATATTGTTGTCCGTTATTTGATGCTGATGATGATTATTTGATTTTGGAATACAAAGCAAAAATGACTATGAAATCAAAAAATGTTTTAATGTGTTGAAGATACAAAAAAGTCATCTTATGCAGCATGCAATATGCACTGAGCAAATTAATTGTACAAGATCTAAAGTGGCCTCTAAGTTAGAACATAAATAATAAATGTTATGATGGAGACTGAACATAGCCATCTGGATATCTGCTCAAAGCCGTTTAGATAAATGAACAACTTGTACCCTAATCTAACTTTATAGATGCTCAAGTCCTCTTTTGATGTCCTCTCAACATACATAAAAAATAAGGAACAGCACAGAGAAAGATGGATGTGTGTTTGTGTTTGCATGAGTATACGCGTGTTTTGGAGATGAAGGCCTGAATAGGCCTTAGTGAGGAGAGGTGATTTACCCACACCCTGCCTGGAATCATAATGAGCCGGCCTTTTTCACACCACCACAAAGACACACTCCAACCAAGCTGCTCTCTCCTCCAACCAAACAGCAAGTGTCCGACTGACATCAGCCAACAAGCACGTATAACCACACTGACTGAAGAGAGGTAGTCTGAGAGCTGCCAGCCCAGCACAGCGGTTCTGCATCGTCTCAGTCACACTTCAGGAAATAGTTAGAAAAGAAAACGCTGCAATTAGGTTGGAAAAAGGGGGAATATTTGGTATTTTGAACTGCTTTTGCATGTTTGTGCTTTTGTTTTCTCAAGAATGGCTACCCTGGTAAAGAGAGGGCTTCAAAAGACACTCATCTTCAGGTAATTAAACTAGAATTGGAGCTAACACGTGTCTCTCTTCTGTCTGATCTAATCTCTTGAGTTTGACTCCAGATTCCATCAGTTGCTTTTTCTTTGCTTCATTTAATAAGCAGTGTGACCCATGTTCATTGTGTTTTGAAGAAACAGGTTGTTATATTATTATCAGCTGTAAAATAAACTTTTGTCTTGGGGCTTTATCTTGAAAATCTTTCCCATTAAAAGGTTTATCTTGAAAACTAGTTTAAGTACTTAATCTAAGTTTGAAGTGAAAGCATAAAGGCATTCACTTTCCTCTGCTGTCTTGTAACGTCAAGCTGTCCACAGTTGAGCTCTTTACTCAGTAACTGATGTAACGTTCAGTGTGTAGGGCTCAGAGGATGGCAATGATAGTCTGTCATTGGAACATTTTGTTTAATAGGAAAATATTAATATAAGTAGTATAACGGTTATTGTTGGGTGGATTGCCAGTTTGTTGCATATATTGACATTTAATGTCCTCAGAGAATGAATTGTTATTACTTCAAGCATCAAGCATCACTAGTATGTGTCTCCAGTCCCCAGTTGTCCTCCACGCCATTCTCATAAGTGCCCCACTGTAATGACTGTTCTACTAGCACCACCCAAAAGTTTCACAATTAAAGAGTCTTTGAACACTGTCCTGGCACCACCCTCAGCCACAGTTTATACTTTCGCTTCTTTAGTGACAAGGATCTGAGAATAATTAAGTTGTCTCACCATTTTTAATCCATTTTGTTACAGGGCTGTCATAGATTTGTAGCGCTGTAAATTCGTTTCTCAGTATAAACATCATTTTTGCATGCTTTATATGACCCATCTGAATCTCAACAGATTTTTGTGTCATTACCAAAACATCAGATAAAGTTTTGGTTACCATTCAGTCATTTATGTGCCTCCCTCACCGCCTACCATAACACAAGATAATGCAAATTACTCTCGCTGACCTTTGCCACTCTAACAGCATCTTCTTTGTTTTTTTGTCTCTTCAGCAGCCCTCCGATGGGCAGGCCGGACAGCAGTCAGGTCCATCTCGTGTGGCAGCGGTCGGCCCATACATCCAGTCGTCCACCATGCCCCGCGGCCCAGTGAGACATGACCTGCTTGTAAAACCAGCTTACCCTGACGGCACTGCCACCCTGCCAGCCCACGACCCACAGACCAAGGCCGGAGCAGGTGAGCATCCACAGACAACACGCCGGCCAAAGCCTCTCTTGACTCAGGCCCTTTCCTTCCTGACAATGACTCAGATCTCTGCTGGCGCTGACTTGGCCGCAGGCCTTTACTTTGTCCCTTCTATTGTTTCACATATTATATTTAGTCAGCTAAATCTTGCAGATGGCTGAGTTTGCAGCAGCTTGCTCTGCAGCAGTTAAAAAGTTTGAAGTCTAAATTTTCAGATGACAAATAATTAAGTATGTGTGTAATGAGTCCTAAGCTACTGGAAATCCTCAACCACTGTTCTTCTTTGTGTATGTCATCATGGAGCTGGGTGTGTTTTGTGTTTGTTTTTTGACTGTCCTGCCTCCAGCAGGAGCTGAGGAGTCTGGGACAGCTGCTGGTTGTGATGTCACTCTGAGCTCAGAAGGTAGCTAGTTACCCGCTGGATGGTGTGTTGTGACCTAGTATTGTTCAGCTCAGAGTTTGCAGTGAGTGAACCAGTTTTTGAAGCAGTGTTTTCATTGATGTGTGTCTCTTTGTGTCATTCTCCGTATGAGCTCACACTGCACCAGTCCCGGATGTGAGTAAGGGTGTTATTTATCCATGGTCAAATTAGCAGACGTTTAAAATCGATGCCTCTTGTTGTAACCAGACTGAAAAGAAATATGTAACATAGCTCAGCATCTTTCAGAGGATCACTCCCTGATCCAAAACTTTTTAGACCACTGATCTAAAAATTGATTTTTCAGACTAACTTTTTTGTGTGACTAGAATAAGCTGTGGTTGCACCGAGGTAGCATGTGTGCAGTATAATGGAGGGGAAGGAAGTCTGGGCAAAGCACTGATGCAGAGCATCGTATCCCATGTAAGGATGTTCTGTGCCATCCTGTATGCAGTAATTCTTTCTCATGCGCTTCATCACTGACTTGCTCTCCTTGCCCTAAATCAGTCCCCCAGTGGATGGTGGGCCAGCAGTGCACTTCAAGTTATTAAAAATGAATGATCAAACACCAAAATTAGTCATTACAAAAGCAATAGCAGAAGGGATTCCCCTCCCTTGTTGCCTTTCTCCTCTCCCTGCCAGCCCATGTTTTCCTATTTAAAGCTATCCTGCATACAAGAAGTAACAGTAACAGGTTTTTCCCAGTCTGTCATGATGTTGCACACAATTATTTCTGCATGCTGCGTTGATGTGCAGTATGGAAAGAAGAGAGATAGGGATGGGCGGGGATGCTGGGGGATCTGCTCTTGTACAGTCATTCCCAGCTCCTCTAGAACGGGAACGTTGTGCATAGTACCGGGGCAGGCTCCTGAGGGTTGTGCCGGTCTCTGCACGGCCCCTCGGGGGGGCCCCCTGGTTGGGCCTAGCCAAAAGCATGTCTGGAGTGACGGGCGATTTGGAGCTCTAAGGCTACTTTGTTTTTCTTGTCTTTTTAAATGCATCTTCCTCAGAAGCCATGTTCTTGCTTAAGCCTCTGAAAGAGCTGCGGGCTAAGAGAAAAGGTACACACTTGTGTTTGTGTGCGTGCGTGTGTCATTCGCGATGGCTTTTGTTTTGATGTGTTTGTTTTTCAAGAAAGTTATCCTCACTGAAAATGATAAAATAGAAAATTTTCATCATTTCTTTGCTGGATCTTTGGTCCTCCTTTGCTTGTTCTGCTTCTGTTTGTGAAAGTGTTTATCGAGCTTTCTCCTCGGTTCTTTTTCTGCTGCTTTAAATGGGTCAGTTGGAACAAACACATAACCTTCAGCTGAACTGACACTGTGTGGATCCTGACCCAGCCAATCAGGTCTTGTTCGGGAAATGTGTGTTTGTTTGTGTGTTTGTGCAGCACCTCTTGAGAGAGCGTCTGAATACAGTCTGCAAGTGCTGCGATGGAAATCATCGTGTTTTTATCATCTTTGATGTGATGCTGATCGTGCTTGTTGCTAGTCTGTGGACATGCATGGCCACTGGCTTGATCTTAGTCAGTCAACCAAAAAAAACAAATGATGAGTAGAGAGGGAGACGAAATGTTGCAAAAGAGTGTGACAGTGTGACTCTGCAAAGCACATCGCTCTGTGTACGTTTTATCATTGTGGACAGATAATGAAGTTTGTTTCACCTGTGAGTATTGGTGCTTTGCTTTGTTTCTTGATTTCAACTTAAATCCTGTGATACATGTTGATATATAAACATCCTCTGCCTCTCTTTTTTCCTCCCTCCTTCACTCCCTCCTCTCCTGCGGGTCTCCCAGGCCTTCAGCCATCTAAGCTGGCGGACTGGAGCTCCTCGGGTCCAGAGTCCAACTCCAATGGTCATGGTCCTTCCTCAACACTGCCACGAATGACCTCTCACTCCAACTCTAACGCAGAGCAGGGTAAGAGAAATACATATGCATGCAAAACAACACATGCACATAGAGAATTTCCACCTAAACTGTACTGAAATCTATTTCCTGTAACTATGAAATCAGTTATTGACAATAAGGCAGAACAAATCTTTTCAAAGGGGCTTTTGTTCTGTCCTTTCATAGAGTCATACTGTGTCTTGAACATAAGATCAAACTGATTGCTGTGCTCTTTGAATAGATGAGGCGGAGATGAAGAGGGACAGGAAGGTGCGTCCATTCTCCATGTTTGAGCCAACAGAGGCTCCCACCACCTCCCTCCGCAAGAACCAGAGCAGCGATGACCTGGTTCGGGACGCTCAGGTGAGAACAGTTTCATGCTTAAAGCAGAAGTAAGCGGAATATTTGAGGACTGCTAACTCCATCGGCTGACAAGAAGTTAGCCAAAACGACCGGAATGCTTACTTCTGCTTTAACGTCCCCATGACTAAATTATTCTTCAGATTTGTTTATAATCAGAAGGATATTCCCTTGCATTTAATGTGCTATCTCTCTCTCCTCATCTCTCCAGTCTGCACCCAAGGCGCCAGTCAAAGTGCCTCCTCCCGTCCCCACCAAACCCAAAGGCCCTGGTGTTGTGCCCTATGGCAAAGCGGGCTTCAACACAGGCACCTTCCCTAAAACTAAGCCTCACAGCCAGCAACCCCAGGCCGCCCAGAGCCGCGGCCCCCTCACACCCTCACAGAGCCAGACACTCCCCCTGCCCTCCAAGCAGGACACCCCACCTGCAGCCACGGTGCGGCCTTTCACCCCGGAGCTTCCCTCCTCCAAAGACGCCAGCCTGAGTAAACCCCAGACCTTAGCAGCCAGCTCCATATACTCCATGTACACACAGCAACCTGGCTCAGGCAAACCCTTCCAGCCTGGTCTGCAGGGCACTCTCAACAGGAGCCAGAGCCGCAGCA
Organism: Trachurus trachurus; assembly: GCF_905171665.1. Lineage (NCBI taxonomy): Eukaryota > Metazoa > Chordata > Actinopteri > Carangiformes > Carangidae > Trachurus > Trachurus trachurus. The sequence continues at coordinate 16,108,306 of NC_139906.1, forward strand.
ACGGATTTATCAGTGGTAAGATTATCTAGGTGTATGTTCTTAAATCAGTGTTTGAGCAGTGATGTTGACTTGATTGTAGAAGCACTTGTGTATGTGTAACTCACTGCTTAAGCTAAGTTAAACTCCTGAGAGGATGCTGTGTCATAACAATCTTAAATCTTAGGACTAATGCTGAGTAAAAAACAACAACATGTTATATCATATCTACACTTGGTGACGTTAGAGTAAGAGAAAAAGTAGCAGCATCACGCGTTACTCAAGATGCATTCACTGTACGGTAAATCATGCCTGCTGCCGTTTTCTTCAGCAATAAAATATTCACACGCCACTGACCAGCCGAGCAGCTAGAGAGGCGAAGCCATCTGTTACATCTTCCTTTAACAAATCGAATCACAGGCAACCGTACCTGCTGCTTCTGACTAGAAGTGTGGAAATGAAACGGAACAAATGTTTATCCTGCCCTTTCTTGTAATGTACACTGTAAAATCTTGATTATGCCCGTAATTTGTATCAGTTTATATATAGTAACATGTCACATTGAAGCAGGCTCAAAAACTATTGTTGTTGTGGCTGTGTATTTAGAATTTGTTGTAAAACATATGCAAATCAGTCTCGCTTTATGAACAAGTCAAATATTGAGGGCAGCAGGATGAGGATCAGTGAATTTGGGCTAAGTAGGCTACACAGTAAGCAATGATGATAAATGACCAGATATGACGTTGTTTATTTTAAACCCCTCAAATGTGACATCAAGTAACTCAAGATTGTATTTCTGTGGCTGTTGCAGTCTTAACACTTGTGTACTGTCCGTGTTTATAGTGTACGGTAAACCAGTGATCCCCGGTGGAAGCTCTCTGCATCCAGAGAACCCTTACCTGGATCGCCGCTCCCCTGCTCCAGAATCTGAGGTTGACCACAATGGATCTATTCACGTGGGTCCCAGCTCATCTGAGGGCCCCCAACCAGAAACGGAGCGTATCCCCCGGCCCCTCAGCCCCACCAAACTGCTTCCCTTCATTTCCAACCCCTACAGACATCAGAGTGAAGGTGACCTGGAAGCTCTGAGAAAGAAGCTCTACAACGCCCCGAGGCCCTTGAAGAAACGGAGCTCCATCACTGAACCAGAGGGTCCCGCGGGGCCCAATATTCAGAAACTCCTCTATCAGAAAACCACACTGGCAGCTATGGAGACCACTGTGACCACACCAACCACTCCCACCTACGCCGGCGAAGCAGAGAAGGCGACAGAGGGATCTGTGGGGCCACATGTCCCAGGTCCTCTGAGCGGCGCTGAGAACCATCCATCAGAGGCGGGACAGGCTCTGGACAGAGGACAGATCACTCCTCATGTCCCGGGTGCTAACGTCTCCTATCCAGCCCCTATCGAACACACTAAACCACCTTGCGCCATCCAGGAGACTGAAGACATTATCCCCCCTCCTCCTCCATCCCACCCAGCCCCCAGACCAAGTGATGCTCTTTTCCCACCTCCACCCTCTGCTGGCTTGGAGGACACGATGCCCAACCTGCCCCCTCCGCCTCCAGAAGGCTTCCTGGAAGAGTTTCCTCCGTACCCACCACCGCCGTACCCCAGTGGAGCAGAGCAGGACAGCTTGGGAGAAGACACCTTTAACATGAAAGCACCCGAGGTCACTGGCCAGGTCACTCTGCCACCGGTATGAATCCCCTTTATGAACCCACAATTATTATGTGGGTCTCAGTTGTTCACTTTCATGCTCCATGTGTTCTTAAAACCCCTCACATGTTTGTTTATTAGTTCCACAGTTGCAGGTCATGAGTTACAGTTAATGCACATTCTGCTGTTCAGCAGCAGTGACCTGGGCCAATGTTATATAATTAAATGATCCTTATCAAATACCGCTATTGTTTCTGGAGAAAATGGGCCCTATTCAGCTTACACTAAGCGGATAGCCACCCTACTTTCCCCTATTTACTTAGATGCAATCTGTGTTGAAAATAAACACCAGTTTATATTTTCTTGCTGTTAAGCTTTAGCGTAACTCTTTAAGCAGTTTTTATGGTGCGGTGCGGTGGCATGTTTTACCCCAAAGGGGCAAACCAATGAGATTTCAGATTTATGACCCATTTAAACTCCCACCTCTTTCCCATTTAAGACCCCTTTAAAAACTAAAGAAAGCATATTTACTTGACTGGAGGGCAATTGTTCCTAATCAGGTTGCATAAAGGTTTTAGAGAAATGAACTTGTGTCTTACTGCTTGTGCTGGGAAACTGGATTAGCATTAGAGCTGGAAAAACAAGTTCCTCCTCTTCTCTCAGTCCAGCCTGAGCACAACAGCGAGTGGACACTTCCACTTCAGCAGGACAGACGTCAGGATGAGGCTCTAGTCGTCTCACATCTTAGATTTTTTTCTTTCTTTGTGTTGTAAAGGCTGTTTAAAGATCATTTGTGTGATTCAAAATTATGACTGTGCGTCCAGGGAAAGAGGACCAACTTGCGCAAGCCCGGATCTGAACGCATCGATCACAGCATGAGAGTGAAGTTCAACCCGCTAGCTCTGCTGCTGGACTCTTCTCTGGAGGGAGAGTTTGACCTGGTCCAGAGGATCATCTACGAAGTAAGAAACATTTCTCTGGCATCTTTTTTTCTGCTGTGTTTTTGAGCTAAAATTAGTCATCAGATTGAGATCATTTGCAGATGCTAAAGTGAAACTCACTGCGTCTGTCTTGTAATTTCTCAATCACAGGTAGAGGATCCCAGTCAGCCTAACGATGAAGGCATCACAGCTCTACACAATGCCGTCTGTGCTGGACATACAGAGATCGTCAAGTTTCTGGTTCAGTTTGGTGTCAATGTCAATGCTGCCGACAGCGATGGATGGTAAATTCAACCTCTGTAGTTATTGTTAATCTACATGATAGAATATTCTCCTACAGTATTAACAGGCTGGCAACAGAAATCTGAATGTCGATGTATATTTGTAATATGATTTATTTTCCCGATGTCTTATCTTTCCACTTTATTTTTCTTTCTCACCCGCCCTTGCACACAGGACGCCTCTTCACTGTGCCGCATCCTGCAACAATGTGCAAGTGTGCAAGTTCCTGGTGGAGTCTGGTGCTGCAGTGTTTGCTATGACTTACAGTGACATGCAGACTGCAGCTGATAAATGTGAAGAGATGGAGGAGGGCTACAGCCAGTGCTCTCAGTTCCTCTATGGTCAGTGAAAGCTGTTTTATGTTAAATGTTATGCGTACTGTTTCTTTACATTTTCATATTATTGCATCCTTTTATTATTTCATATGACAAGGCACTACCATACTCTGAACAGCTCCTGTGCTGACCGGTGTCATTTTAAATGGTCTACCCTCAGGTGTGCAAGAGAAGATGGGCATCATGAACAGGGGTGTGGTCTATGGTCTGTGGGACTACACCGGTGAAAACCCAGATGAGCTGTCATTCCGCGAGGGAGACTGCATGACCATCGTCCGCAGAGAAGATGAAGATGAGATCGAATGGTGGTGGGCACGCATGGGCGACACCGAGGGTTACATTCCTCGCAATCTCCTAGGGGTAAGTCAGGAGTCAGTGAAAGTTTGATAATGATAATTAATAATTTATTCATTTCCATGTTGACATGTCTTCTTGTTGTCACTAACAGCTCTACCCCAGAATAAAGCCAAGACAGAGGACCCTGGCGTAAAACAAAGATTCCTGCACATTCCAGTCTGCCAGAACTCTCCGAAACACACACACACACACACACAGGCGTGCGCACACATGCACATACACACACCACACACACCACACACACACACACATACAGATGCACACCGGCTTTAACAGACTGGAGAAGAAGGACACTGCTGAAATGAAGAGATAAGGACAGACCAAACAATATGAAGGATCAGCTATGAACTCTTTCTGGCACTTTTTCTGTATCTACCACAGAAGGACTGTCTCACTTATTTTTCCAGGCCACACAGTGTACTTTTTACTTCCGACACTAATGGCATTGTGTTTCCTTTATTCCACCGTTTTGTTGTTTTTGTAATTAGTGTCTGAACTACTATTTCTAAAGTGACAGAAACTCAAAAGTTGGGATGTAAATGGAACGAGCAGTATTTTTATTTCTAGAGAGTAATTTTTACACTTTTCAACAGTCTTTTACAATTTCCTTTCTGGACTATTTGTTATTTTCTAACATACTTTGGGCTCTTCATTGTATGAGGTGAATGGATGGATGACTATGGTGATAATGTTTTTGAAATGCTGTTACCATGACAATCTTTCGGGGCTTGTTTCTCGTCATCAATGCTGAGTGACTGTGCCTCTGTATAACTGCACTGGAGGTAAACGTTTCACATGTAACCACCACTCTGGCTAAACAAATAGAAAACCTTGTAATGGGATCACACCAGCTGCGACATGGACCCATGAGCACTCAGTAGTCAGTACTGCATTATGTCACAAGTACTCATGAGGTAAACCACGCCTATTTTCAAACTTGGACTTCATTTTGATCTCAACTATAAACCTGTAAAGTCGCAGCTGTGTAAAATGGTGATGAAGCTTTTGATTTATCTATTGCTGTTCATTCTGTGGTCTATCATACACAGAAATCCAGTCTGTTTTCCTGCATTGGCACATGAATAAATACTGTGTATACATGTATCTCTGTCTCACAGACTAGTGAAACGTTACTGTAGGAATTATGTTGTTTTGAAAATGGACTTTGAAACTCTTAAGAGGCCTTTGCTCAAGAAGGGGTCATGCAGTATGAATTTTAATATTTTATTACAGCCATTCCATGACAATGTAAAAGACAAGCCTAATACCAGAAAAATCTTTACTTTTTAACCACTCAGAGGTGACACATTATATTGTAAAGTCAGTGAGGAATTTCTACGTCAAACCACATCTTAAAAGCAAAAAAAAATAAAAAAGCTGGACACATTCCTAAATGTTCCCAAAACTCAACTCATCACAAATCTGTCGATGCAGAGGTATTTATTTTTGTTACTTTTTTTTCCTTTAGCCCTTTTGTCAGAACTATAACCACAACTGTACTGTAGTATTTCAAACATTTACAATAAAATACTTTGTACTACATTGATATGGTCTTGGTGTTACTGACTACAAATTTTTACAGTCTATGCTACAAATGCAGGTTTGAGCTGCAGCTTCATTTTAACAACATAATTTGCTGCCCTCTGCTGGACAGAAGGTAAAGCTTAGCAAAAATTCAAATACAGACTGGGTCTCTGTAGTGGCAAGTGGGGAACAATGGGCCTCATTCATGAACTGTTCTTAGGAAGAAATGTATTCTTAAAACCCACTTATAAGGTTTTCAAGCAGATTTTGACATTCACCAATGTTTTCTTATTTGGGATTTGTTCTTAGTTAAGAAGGACAAAGTCTACGCACACTCAAGAGCATGCTTACTCACATTTCAGACACCTGTGCAAAATAAGTGCCTATTGCATTTTCTTCTGCAGTTGTATAATATTATATGATTTGAATTACAATCACTGTCTTATCATTTATAATGTTTTCAATCATTTTACTGTAACTACAGGTACATCTAAAAAAAATCAGAATATCATGGAAAAGTTCATTTATTTTAATAGTTCAATTCAAAAAGTGAAACTAACACATGATATAGATCCATTCCACACACACTGAAATATCCCATGTCTTTATTTCATTTGATTGCAATGATTATGGCTTACAACCCAAAATTCAGGATCTCAAAAAAATCAAATCATGGCCGATTTAAAAAAAAAAAAAAAAAAAAGATTGTTAATACAGAATTGTTGGTCTTCTGGAAAGTATATCCATTTACATGCACCTCAGTACTTGGTTGGGGCTCCTTTTGCTTCAATTTCTGCATCAATTCAGGGTGGCATGGAGACGAACAGCCTGTGGCACTGCTGAGGTGTTACTTTTTAGGCTACGGTATACAAATAAACTTGCCTTGCCTTCTTCCGGACTCTGGGTCCTTGGTTTCCAAATCATGTAATGCAAAACATCTGAAAAGAGGACTTTGGACCACTGGGCAATTATAGTCCAGTTCTTATTCTCCTTAGCCCGGGTAAGACAACTCTGACGTGATCTCTGGTTCAGGAATGGCTTGGCACGTCTAGACCCAAAAATGCAGAAACCTGGGTTTCCATAACACCTCAGCAGTGCCACAGGCTTATTTGTCAAACTTGGGCTTCCAACTTACAGTAAATGTCCTGTGTGTGTCTATTCTGTCGAGAAAAGTAATAGCACACCAATCCCAATCACATTTGCCCTTTCAAAGCTGTAGGAGAGGTGGGGAATCAAAATATGACAGGAAAGATGAATAAAAAATAAAAGGAAGAAACGCGCAGGTCCCCACTCCACTCTCTTGCTTCCACTGGAACTACATCCTCAGCAAAACCAAATCACCCTTTTCTTACGCAACTCAATTCTTACCCTGACAGAGTTCCACATCTGGGCCCCTTCGTTTTTTTGTTTGTTTTTTTGTTTTTATGCTGTGATATCATTACAGTAAGACACAACTATGAACCAAAACACAGTGCCAAGATGTACAGTATATACTTTATATGCCTATGTGTGCAGTATCAGTACAAAGAGAGATGATAGATAGATAGAAGGTATTACATGTCATGAATAAGTCAGGTCATGTTTAATTTTAGATCAGAAAACAGTAAATTCATTCATAGAAAACAATATGATTTTTTTTTATTGACAGACAGACAGACAGACAGACAGAGAGAGATATAGATAGATAGATAGATAGATAGATAGATAGATAGATAGATAGATAGATAGATAGATAGATAGATAGATAGATAGATAGATAGATAGATAGATAGATAGATAGATAGATAGATTTTTTTTAAATGTGGGAGAGCGGGAAAAACCGGAGCGGGAAGTTCAGTTCTAGCTCTGGCTTTGTTGTTGACAAGGCCGTAGCCAGAACTGAATCCTTGTGTGGCCCTGTGTAAACTTCTGACAGTGGACAGGCAACAGTGTGAACTGCGCCACTGTCAGAAGTTTACAGAAAGATGAGGGCCAGGATGAGCACGACGGTGTGAAAGATAACTGGACGCAAACATATTTGGATAAACTCTTTCCATTGAGGTTCCTCATACTCAACCCCATCAGAGTGGTCTGTGATGTGCACCTGCAAATGTCTGGTGATGAGTTTTTCCACCTTGGACATTTCTGACAGGATTGCAGACCTGAGTTTCAGTTTCCCACCATATATTTTTTTCAGGTCCTTCATGAGAATCTTAGAGATCTTCCTGATTTCCTTCTTGTCCGGGTTGTAGTCTTCTCTCAAAGTGAGTCCCTGCAGTGTTTGTTTGACCAGCCGTTTGGTGTTGGTGATCAAGATGTCTTTTGTCCAGATGTCTGCAACGCCGTTTTCCACAAACAGTTTCGCAATGATGGTTGTGACAAGTTTTTCATGTCTATGTAACTCTTTCTGTTGAGGTTTCTCTTCCTCAACCCCATCAGAGTGGTCTGTGATGTGCATTTGCAAATGTCTGGTGATGAGTTTTTCCACCTTGGACAGTTCAGATAGGATTGCAGACCTGAGTTTCAGTTTCCCACCATATATCGTTTTCAGGTCCTTGATGAGAATCATAGAGATCTTCCTGATTTCCTTCCTGTCCAGGTTGTAGTCTTCTTTCAAAGTGAGTCCCTGCAGTGTTTGTTCGACCAGCCGTTTGGTGTTGGTGATGAAGATGTCTTTTGTCCAGATGTCTGCAACGCCGTTTTCCACAAACAGTGTCGCAATGATAGCTGTGACAAGTAATTCATGTTGTTCATGTGTCACAGATGTGGCAGAAGTAGAATTACCTACAACTTGACACTCGCTCTGGTCTCTTGTATCTTCAGTGATTTCATTGTCTTTGACTTCTTCATGGTCAAGGTCAGCAAAATCTACATCTTCTATGTCCTCCAAGACCAAATCTTGTGGCTGTTGTGTTGTCAATGCACAGGGACAAGAAGCACATTTGTTTGGCACATAGTCCCCCATGACAACTTCAGCACCAGAGAATAAAGATTTTACTAGTTTAGATTGAATTTGCTGGTCAATGGCGGCAGCTCCAGATGTTGTCTCCAGAAATCTGGGTGCATCACCTTGGCTCAGAGTTCTAGTCATCGCTGCAACTTTTCAGTTTTTATGAAATCTTGGTCTTTCACTTGAATATTTTCTTGTCTGAACCTTTCAGCAATTTGGAAAACACTGCTTGCTTCGAAATGCTAAAGACAAAATGAGTCAAACTGGTGTAGGAGGCAATGAGATCAAAGGACAAAGAGTGTGATGTCACAGGACAAACCTTCCAACTGACTTCAGTCTTCTGACGTCACAGGCAGGTCTTCTGACGTCACAGGCAAAGCAGAAACGTGTAGTAGCCGTTTTTTGATTGGCTGCATGATTCACCCCTCCCCCACCCCCCTCACGCACAAACGTAAACAACAAACTGTTTTTTGTTTGTTTTTTCACATTTGTTTTGGTGTTTGGATTTTTCAGGCCTGTACCACGAAGCAGGATCACTGTCTTAGCGAGGTAACTTCAGGGTTAACCATGGCTTTCCGGTACCACGAAGCTGAACGAGTTGAGTTATGATGGTAACTTACGGCAAACCTGCTCAGAGTAGCCATAGACATAATAGCTACAAGTCTATGAGAGTGGCTGTCAGGATTGATCTGAATCATAATCTGAATCCAGTAAAAGGCTCTCACCCAGAGCCCTGGTGTCCTGCCAGAAGTAGGCTATGCACGGATCGCTACACGGATCCACTCAATCGGATATTTTTTTTATTTCTCCACTTTTTTTTTTATCCTTTTAAAAATATCTCCATTTATGTGGGTGAAATCGCCGTGTTCGTTTAGGCTGGGCCCACCCATTCTAGCTGTTCATCCAATGAGCATCCTGAGGAAAGCTTTGAGTGAAAGCTTCTCAGCCAATCAGCGGCTTCTACCCCACGTGTTGCGGATGTTCAAAACACACACACAGCCAGTGTCACAACAACTGACAGCCATAAAAAGCTGTTTTAATTCTGGATTTAGCGCTGTTACCAGTCACAGTTTAATATTTTTTTTTCATGCGAGAAAGTCACAGTTTAATCCAGAGTCTGTGGTCAGTTTATAACTGTTAGGATATCTGTGGCGGATCAGGGCAGCGGCTGTCACAGCTGCAGCAGCCGCTCTACTCAGCTGATCTGCCGGGGGCCCGGCAGCTCCGTCCTCATCCCAGGGAGAAAACGAGTAACGTATCCGCACGCTTTCAGAGGTTTACCGCTGGCTGGTTCATTTTTTTTAGGAGATTAATGTTGGTCTCATTGATGAAATCTAACAACTGTGGCAGTTGGATTAGTTTGTTTCAATGAAAAGTGAGGAGGACTGCCTCTGGGCTACTACTGAAATCACATTTATGTAAATAGGCTAAATGTTTTACAATGAACCGGTCTACAATAAATTTTATTTTGTTGAGTCAACATGGTTACTGTAGTACATGGCAAAGATGATTGCCACTTTATGACTTCAAATTGGTCGGTATTTCATCAACTTAGCTCAGGAGTTTCTTGCTGTTCAGCCATAGAAACAGACGTGGCCCAGCGCCATGGGAGAAATAACCCCGAATTCGGCCGGTTGAGAGGCCCATGTGCGTTTAGGAATATCGTAGGCTATTCGTGTAGGGAGTTTGTCCTCGACAACGGAACACTGTCCTGCCTATGTGTGCAGTACAGGTGCAGTCAAAAAGAATGCAGTATCAGGTGCAGTATCAGTAGCCTACTGTCGTCTAAAGATCTCCATAATAGTGTTCATAGACTTTATGCTTTGTTTTTTTGTTGACTATTGACTATATTCTCATGTTTTTGTGTACATCGTTTAAACACTTGTGTGTTTGTGTATATTGTGTATTGTGTTTGTTAACATTTATTGTACTTTTTTGATCTCTGGGCACACTAAGTGGCCTATAATTGGCCCACCAGCCCATCCAACTAATGACAGCTGATGTCATCAGGCCTTCAGCCACTTGTCATGCCATTTGCCTGAGGAAGACCACATCGGTCGAAACGTTGCAAGCAATCCAATTAATGGGAGCTTTAATCCAGTGTGCGGATATTCCCCTTTTTTCTTTGCAGTATCAGTACAAGCAGAAAAAAACAGTGTTCCATGTTAATTATTCTTCTGCCAAAGCCAACATTTTCCAACATATTATCAGTGGATATTGTTTTCTGTCCTTGTTGGAAAGTATGCAGGGGATTAAAGACATTAACGGATGTTCCGTTTTTTATCCCACTGTCCCAAGACTAAATAATTAGGCTACAGAACGTTGCACAATAAAAACTTAATTTCCTTTAAAGCATCCCAGTCTCTCCAAATAAGAACAAACAGCATGGTCCCAACAGAAAATGAACAATTTACAATCTAAACAGCATCAGCATGAATTAGGAATGGAAGACGATGACAGCCTCAGAAGGAAACAACAAACTCATTTCTGTACTAAGTACTGTGCATGTATTTGTCTTTTATCTGTAATCATGATCATCTGTGCTCCATCTCCTGCAGGAGAAATAAATCTCTGTTTGAACAAAGACTGAGAATCTCCAGCCATATTAGCGGCTCTGTGAGAGGCTGAGTTTCATGTTTACTAATGTTTGCCATAATTAGCACTGAACAGTCTTGTACAAGCTCATGTTTGGTTGCAAAGGGCAAATGGAAATTTTGACCAGATGATGGTGCTAGATGTCACCAGATTTGTTTGGATTCATACTCTGGTCATCATGGACAGCCCAATCTGTCCCCACCATATTTCATGGAAATAGGTCCAAAAGTTGAGACGATATCTCAGCCTTAACTGGAGTAAAGGACAACGAGTTGGATTCATCCTCATCTGGTTTTTATTCCCACCTCAATTCGACTCCCTAACATCTAACTCCTGCCATAACATTCTTAACTTTTCACTTTTTAAAAACTTTTTTGTTGTTGCAGTGTTTATTACAATTTTTTACTGATTGTTGTGCTGTGCTTGCTGTGCCTGTCGGTTGTGTAAATATGTGTGACATCACCTGTCTCTCAGGTGTTGCCATTGTGTTGTGTGTATCCGCAACTGCACCGATGCCCTTTGCTATGAAGTTCCTAATGGAAAAATAAAGTGATTTTGATTTAATTTTTTCATTTGATTTGATTGCCCACGATGTACAAAATGTCACAGAAAAGGCCTAAGAATGGGAAAATGTAAACTGGACCATAATGACAGACTCAGATTACCATCCATAGAGCTACTCCGTTTACTATGATTAGGTTGTGCTTCCTAATATAACACACACTACATTTACATCTAGATATATGTATGGAAAGGAAAAAAAAGAAATTCATGACCAGAATTTCAATAGACTGGAAGTCCTGCTGCATGCTGTGTGCACTACAGGTCTCTGCAGATCTCTGTAGCAGAATAACAGGCAGAGTGAGACCGATCCCAGTCCTGGATTATTGTTATTATTAGCTACAACACACTGGGAGAAAGTACTGCATCTTGTGATGTAACCACAACATATGTCTGTATTACCACATAGGAACCATTACCACTCCTTCCTCAGGTACCACTGTTGCTATGGTAACCCGCGGCCGTGACGCTTCCTCCCTTCCACCATTTGCTCTGGTGAAGTTCTTGTGTTGTGTCCCTTTGTGAGATCTGTGGGGTTAATGGAGCTATAGCACAAACCCCCCTGCTGGATTGCAGTAGGGACATGACATAAAATGCTGAATTCAACATCAACACTGCCCAACAAACATGACCAACTGCATTGATGAATATATTCATAATGAATTAAAAGTTGCGTATAAATGAGAGAAGCAGTCTTACGTGGAATAATAGATAGCTGCTGTTGTGTCTTTTCAGAATCAGAGCTCTCGTTAATCTCTGCTGCACACTTTGTTTCCATGAAATGGTTAAGACCCAGGGTGTATGCACAAAGATACTGAACTGATCTATGTTGTTACTGTTGCTTTGTGCAATATAATGACTGAAATCCCAAGTATAGACCCTCTGGGCATGTTATTTCATTGGGTTTGTGTATCTCTGGGGATAGGAACAGGAGAGAGTGATGGAACCAGCTTTCCTCACAGGCTCCTTCATTAAGTGTTGAGCTCCTGCATACATATCCAACCTCGACATTCACTGGGATATAAGATCAGCCTCACTATGAATCTCTCCCAGTCTAGAAATGCAAAACATAATATTTTTGCCCGAAGGTCTGGAGAGGAGGAAGAAGGGAGGTGGGGAAACAGATGAGGGAGCTGCAGGTGCAATTATGTCTGCATGCCTGAATTCGGGCAATGTGAGTCTTCCACGAGCAACTGAAAAGTGTTTTAATGAGGAGGCAATGTAAAGCAAAAGCTACAGTGACATCTGTAGTTTAAATGTCACAACCATCTCTGACTTTAAAACTCTCCTGAATGAATAATTTAAGAGCCTATATTGGATAAGATTGTTTTATTCCTTAGCCTTTTTTTTAAGGACGTGCAATGTTGTATAATTCTACAATCCAAATCAATAAATATATGAATCATATATCTGATCTCAGTTGGTGGGTGGTATGCTCATGTTTGCAGACCACTGTCAATCAAATCTAATCAAACCACACTGAGCAGATTAGAGTTTTTGAGTGTTACTTTTGATGAGTAAAAGCTAAAGAAGACCAAAACATTGCATTTTATTGTTTTTTTTTGTTTTTTTTTTACCTGTTTAGTTCTTACAATTAAGTGTTATCAAAAAACAACTTTAAAGCTACAAAAATCACTTGAAAATTGATCATGAAAAAGCTCGGATTTACCAACTTTACACCACTTTTCCAGCACTTTTCCAGTGTGTGTGATGACTTTGAAATTTTGGTAGAAGCAGAAACCCAACAAAGATTCACAATATAAACTCTAAAACAGTGAGAGTTTTAAATAATAGATAGATAAATAATAGAAGGATGGATGATCTGACATATTTCATAGTCAGTGTACATTTCCAACCAATTTATGATCAATCAGATTATGTAGAACTGAATGAAAACATGCTAAAAACATTATATAATACAGAGTAATTTTTAGTGTAAAATGAGCTTTTTAGTACAAATTTGAATGGTTTGCTCGAATTGATAAGTGGATGCAGTTCCCTCTATGGACGCTAGGTGTCAGTGTGAAGCCACCCTGCAGCAGTGAACAGACAGGTTACATTTATGCACCTTCAACACTTCGACACATTGTATCTGTAACTGTCCCTGCACAGGCTGGAGTACACCTGGAGAAATAAAGGTAAGACAACTGACGAGGAACCGTAAACACCGAGCTCATGACCAAGGGAGTGATGGTGTGAACACCTGACTCAGAGGAAGAGGAGAAGAAGTGGGCACTGTGGGAGGGCGGGCCACCTGTGACGGAGGGGAGTCGGCGCTGCTGCTGAGTGAGCGCGCGCTGTGTGTATCTGTATGTTCAGTGTGCAGGAGTGTGTGTGCATGCGCCGGTGAAAGTCCAGTCCAGTCCAGGTGAATCGTCTCGTGCTCAAGGAAACGTACACGTCCGTCTCTTCGAGGAATTAGTAGGCTACGGGAATTCAGGTAAGACGCTAAAACATTACACGACCGCAGCTTAGACACAGACCACAGATAAAACACCTTCACGTGTTGTGAGTTCATTTAATTGTCTGTGGTTTTCTGCATTGGCTTTATACAGAGATAGTTGTATAACTCAGTGTCGTCGACTTGTATTTTTAATATCCTAAAAATATACAATACAATACAATGTATGCTCTAATGGTCTAATATAGACTTAGGCTACAGTTTCCTGTTATATTTCGTAGGCTATTGTCCTTTTAAAAATGGCCTGCTTTAATGTGTGGTAGCTATTTAAACCTTTGCCAGCTCAGCTCACGCAGGTGAGATACTGTATATTAATCAGCTGATAAAGGGTTAGGGTTAGGGTTATGTGTGTTATGTGTAAACTGCTGCACTAAAAGCTCCCTGTGACCCAGTGTGTGCCTTGTTGCTTCACTTGACTGCATTACTGCGTTGTAAGTCATCTGGTGGCTGTAATGGTGGAGTGACTTTCGGTCCGTCAGCTATCTCAACAGGGGTGTGAATTGGAAATGAGAACAAATAGAAAGGTGCTGCTCTGATCTGATCACAGTGAATGAGCTGTAAACAACACCTTGATGGGTGCCCAAGGTGCATTAAGAGCAGGATTGATCCGTGAAAGATGGGTAATCAGCCATCCACTGTCCAAACTGATGGTCTTTATAGCTGTGATAGAATCATCAGGCCCATAGAGGAAACCCATGGAGTGAAGCCACTTATCTGCCTGTTCAGCCTTTAAAAATGCATGGCTGTGTTAGGTAGCCTATGGTAAGAGGGAGGACAGACCTACAAAGATGTGGCTATTTAACACACAAGGTACAGTATCGTTACATGGAGGGTAGAGGATCCTTGATCTTCTCTTCGTATTGTTTTCACTCTGTTCTTCAAAGGATAGGCAGACTGGTTTTCAACTCGTGCCTTCATCAAATGTTTGCTCTAATCCTAATCAAATTAAAAGCAGCAGCGTGTTTTCATAGTGACTTCGCCACTGCTTTTAGTTTCAGAATAGTTACTCAATATTCTGCTGCAGCCTCTCATTGGGGGTTAGGGTTAGGGCACAGACAGTGCATCTTAATCTTAACGAAAACAGGAAGCTCATAGTTAAGTCTGAAGAAAAGACCACGGTTTCTATTCTATTATTATTTTAGTGGCGACATCAATTGATAACTATTGATTATTCTGTATTTTTTGAAAACTCATATCTCTATTCTGTCTGTCCTGGAAAAGTTTCTTCCACTGTTGATTTTGCTGATTTCTGATAAAGACTTGACTTGAGTTTTGTTGTTGTTATCACTCAAGTCCGGGGTTCTTGAATGTGATCTGTGTGATGTGAGCGACTAAACCTCTCTCCAGATCCTCAAATATCATGAAATTTACACTTAAGACGCTATTTACATTGTTGTTAAACCCAGAGTGAACCAGCCACAGACTGGGAAGTTCCTAACAAATAACACACATAAGTTGTGTAAAGCATTTTGTACACAACACTTAAATAATGCACTCGCGCTAGTCGCTACACAATGATTCTAGTGTGAGAGGTCAGTTTACAGAGCCCAGTGTTACGACCACAAAGCGACTTTACACTGTAGGCCTAGTACAGTACTGGGGACAAACAGACTTCAGTTGACTTTGCTTTCTTTTGTATTTCTGTGAAATGAGTGTGTTTTAAAGCAGTCCATCTCTCAGTTGAAGCGCAGCTCAATGCCTTTGACTGTAATCTTCTCCACCATTTGTTAGACAAAACAGAGTTTTGAGTCCTTTGGGACAAGTGTTGTCTGTTGATGGAGCTGTCACCACCACGACACGCCGATCTCTTCTATTCAGGCAGGTTTATAGACACTTTATAATTGCCTGATAAAATCCATTTCCCTGAATGAATGTCATGGGACTGAGAGCTAGCAGTGAGATCAGGAGGAAGACAGATTAGGTGCAGAGTGGTGGAGTCATCCTGATTTCCTCTGGGTACATCTCTCTTTCTATATTTTCTCAAAATTTCAACTGGTGCGCTCAACGCCCAATTAACAATTGAAAGCTTCTGCATTTAGGGGGCCGGCGGTGCTCAGAACAAGTCAGGAGTAATGGATTATAGATGACAGAGAATTGAGAATGTCACAATTACTGGCTCTTCCCTCTGCGCTGCTGGACTTTCACACACTATTTTACCTCCCTTCTCTCTCTCTCGGCTCTTTCACATTTTCTTCCTTTTTCTGTCACATTCCTGTGAAACATTTCCATCTGAATAGACTCATCTTCCTCCCAGGATTATGAGACCACGTCAGGTCTACTGTGGCTGACTGATTTAGACCCTGACAGCCCATTTGAGTGATTTGGTGTGCACAAGTCAGATAAATGACTTGTAAAGAGCCCCTCGGTGCACCTCCTCTACCACCTTAAAAGAAGTGAGAAAAAGTAATATCTCCCAAACGGCTGCATTCCAGGAACTCGTTAAATCAGCCTCGCTTTCGCTGTGTGGTTATCCTCAGTTTTAGGCGCTCGGTTGTAAATTTTTCTCCACACCTGGAAGACCACAAGGTGCTTTTTCACTACCTGTTACAAGCACTTACCATTTCCAAATTCAGATTGATTTCCAACCGTCTAGCCTAATGGTTTAATTTCTCTCCAGTGCAGTTGTAGAAACATACATTTTCAGACTCCTAAAATCACTGTGAAGATTTTGTCGACTTTATTTTCATGTCAAAACTCTTCTGTTGAGGAAATGACTGCAGTTAATGACAGCGGGTGTTGAAAAGGACTCTATTTAGCAACTGCTGCAAAGTTAAGCTTTTAATGCAAATATATCTACATACATCTACACTAGTACAGTCCAAGGTATTTATAAAACATTGTAAATTTTGAAATGTGTGTCAATCAAAGACTAAACAGTTTCACATCACCTTTCTTGAACATTCATGGGATCCATTTGCTATTAGCGTCTTAATGCTTTGGTTTTCGGACATCACTAACAGCCTTTACTATTTAAATGCTCAATGGTATGTTTCACATGAAACTACTGTAGTTTTCATGTCTTTCTGTTGATTTCATTTCATAAGGAAATTAGCTGAAAGAATGAAGATAAAATTTATCGGAAATTTATCTGAGATGTAACTTCATGTAACTCAGTCCATTACTCAGTCTTACTAATCCTAGTGTGTGACAATGCCACAGTGTCTACAGTATGTGCAGTACTGAGTCTTAGTGTGACTACAGTCAGAAGAGTATCTCTTTTATCCACACCTGCATGCTGCTGAATGACTGTAACATTACGCAGCGCTCCAGCCAGCCGTTGTCATGGTGTCAGCCCTGAGGCACTGCTGGGACTTGTGCAGCCATACAAACACTTGTGCTAATGGCTCCACTTTTTGCTCCCTTTTTTTTTTTTTTTTGCATCCGTGTGTGTGTGTGAGAGAAGACGTTCTTTAGGGTTCTAGCAGCATGTTTTGTGTAATGGAAAGCCACCATGACCGTTTACATTTGGACTGGGAAAGCATTTTATAGACAGAAGTGGAGTTTTTAAAGAGCGAGTGACAAGAGAGAGAAAAGAAAGAGAGATGTCACCATTCCCCCAAATAAATCTAGATAAGATTGGTTTCTGCACTAGTGGCACACACACACTCATCTCTTCCCTCCTCTCACCATCTCTCCCCTCACTCCTCCAAAAGAGGGTCTTGTTCTGCGGGAACAACATTGGCATTCACATCACAACACACACACATCTTAGAGATTATCATATTTCACAGTCTCTCTCCCCTCCTGGATTTTGCTCGTCTCAGGTACGTCTTGCTGTTTGAAACGGTTTCACACCTTATCGATCTGGATTGCTCCACATCGCTGTCTAATCCTCAAGTGTTTGCCCGTGATATCAGCACGTAGCTCTGTTTGACAGCCATTGTTTGGTTAATGATATTTTCAGTCTTGTGTTTAGACTAGGCAGCTGCTGCTCACACTCTACAGACTTTAACAACACTGAGAGACAGCCCAGTGTCACAGAACGCCATTAGTCTGCAAAAGCGGCCGGTACATTGTAGAGCAGATGCACTTTGTGTCTCTTTGTGTCTCTTTCACATCTCTGTCATCATCCTTGTGAAATCCTTCACATCAGCTTATTTATGTTTGAGCACCGCCGTTGAACTTCAGCTGCTTCCCTCCTCTTTTTAACTTCTCCTCTGACTTTTAAAGGTGTGATATTTTCGGTAGGAACGCCCACATGCGCAGTATTTCATGTTTCTCCTTGTGTAGACGTGACTTCTAACAGTGCTGGTTTTGTGTTTTTATCTTTTCAGGTTTCTTCAGTCCTCTCTACAGCACAGTGAAAGAGGCTGTCTGCTTGCCTGCCAGTGTTTGTCAGAGTGAGTGGGTGTGTTTGTGTGTGTGTATGTGTGTGTGTGTGTGTGTGTGTGTGCGTTTGCAGGGGGTGTATGCGTGTCGCAAGGTGAATATGTTTGTGTGAGTGTCTTTGCGTGTGTGTATACCCTGGTTGGAGAGTGTTTGTCCCATGAGACGCTCAGCTGTGATGCAGGCAGCTCGATCCCCTGCGCTGCAGCTTCTGCTGCTGAGCTGCTGTGTGTGCGCGGCTCCCAGCTACCCGTTCAAAGCGCCGCTGGATCTGGATGTGACTCCACGCGTCACCGTGTTGAGCAGCGGTAAGCACAGAAAAACACACACGGACACCAGCTTCTGGTGCAGCACACTCGACAATCCTTCTCTGGACTGTTTGGTAGCTGGACACCTTAGGATGACTTCAAAATCAAATACTGATAAAGTGTTTTACATGCAAACTAACACTGGAGCTGTCAGGTTTTTTGATATAGACGATATCTCCTCACATGTTTTTCTCTCTTTGTAATATTTTAGCTATTGCCATTTTTTGTTACTTTATGTGGTTCGTAGTTTATTTTATTTCCTCTCCTCCCCTCTCCTCTCAGCACCTAACTTCTCTTGTGGCCCTCCACTTTCTACCCATTCCTCTCTGTCTTATTTACCTGCCTCTGGTAATTCTTACAACCGCCACTTCTGATAACCATGCTGCTTTTCTTAAATATAAACCACGACCATCATTTATTTATCTAGTGTGAGTGATGGCATGTAGCCTGAGGTGCCACGGAGACAGAGGCAGATGAGGGAAGTGCTTACACTAGGATCCCTGCAGAGCATCCAGGGAGACTGACACCAGTGTAGGTAGTTGAGAAGCTCCGTAACCATGACAACCGTTGTAGTATGGTGCAAGATGGTCGTGTATGGTATTTTTCCTTTGTGCATGTGTGGGGAAGAGAGAGAGAGAGTGTGTGTGTGTGTAGCGGCACTGTTATCTGATCCTGGACTTTATTTGTTGACGCAAAGAAGTGTGGAAGAAATTTTCTCACGTCTCTCAGGTTTGACTTGCAGCCAAATTGGCTAATGCTCTGTACTTGTAGAGCAATACCCCTCCTCCCCTCTTCTCCTTCTCTAAACAGTTGTCTTTCTCACAACACATCACCTGCTTGCACCCTGCCTTCACCCATCTTTTTTTATCCCACTGTTACTCCTCTCGCTGTGAACCTCTCCTGATACCTCTATCGCGGTTTCTGCAACTCATCACTTTGTGCTGCAACCCACAGGTCCTCCTACACTCATCTGCTGGCCTGCCACCCCATCACTCTCTCATCCACTCCCCCTCCACTCCTATTCACAGAGCTTAACTTTGCACTTAAGCTCTGTTTC
Organism: Trachurus trachurus; assembly: GCF_905171665.1. NCBI lineage: Eukaryota > Metazoa > Chordata > Actinopteri > Carangiformes > Carangidae > Trachurus > Trachurus trachurus. The sequence continues at coordinate 16,127,618 of NC_139906.1, forward strand.
TCCTCATTAGTTTATACTTTCCACGGTTGCACTGCCCTCTTTTAATTCCCTCGCCTTGCTTTTACCGCTCGTCTTTGTTTCTTAAGTTTTAGAAAGATATGCAAACTTACCACTAATCCCTTTCATCTCTGTGTTTCTTAGCAACCTAAAGGCAAAGTCTTCAAACCTGTGTGGGGTACTGATGTTGCACATGCATGCTTTTGAGAAAAAACACACGTGTGTTTTCTCTCCTTGTTGCAATGTCACTTTTTCCTGCTTTTAGACAAGGTGAAAAAATTTGCAGGCAGGAGGTCTTTAAGGGTCATTGATATGACGGTTTCTGGCTAAAGGCCGACAACAGACATAGAGCAGGCTGTTCAAAAGAGGCAGAACTGAAAACTAAAATACCTTCTCATTAACCTGTGAGGTATTAAATTAGCCGGCCGCACTTTGACATCAGTTCCAGTCGGTGGATTTAAACTTTGTTTATTCTGCTCGGCCCGCTCGCACGTCAGAATATCTGAACCGTGAACAGGCCTGACGCTCGGGTGTGAATTTGTGTGAGAGGCTGTCACGTCACAGTCCAACGCCTGGAGGTTCAGCGACTGAAAGTACGTGTATGTGTGTGTGTGTCCCTGAACACTGTGTTCTGTACCCGTCAGCTGAGGTCCCTCCAAGTGTTTGCTCAGTAAATAACATCCTCTGGGTTTCTCTGCCGGCCTATTTCACTCGTTTCTTCCCCCCTTATAGAATAAATCAAAGTGTCTTTTCACGCATGATCTTGTAAGCTGAGGCTAAAATGTGCCTTAGGATTGTCATATATAGTTAATATTGCTCACATAAATCTCCCTCTGCTGCGTCATTCTCTCAGGCAGGTTGTTTTCAGTTACCTGGCTCCCGCTGTCACCCACACAGAGGATATTGTGTATCCTAATGCTCGGATTACACTGAGGAAACTTGGGCGTGTCTCCATTATAATGCATTGTCATCATCGCCCACAATGAGACATTCAAATCACATAGGAAAAGTTATTGTCCCTCACAGGTAATACTCTTCCTCCTCCTGCAGAGAATGAGAAGGACAAAAAAAAAGTAGACACCTGCTCAGCCAGGAGCAGTGTGGGATGAGAACTGACTACTGCTGCTGTGGAGGTGAGCAGAGTGGATTGTGTTTTGCAGCAGCTGATAGAAATCTTAATGACAGCTTACTTGATAACCATGCAGTCTTCAGGGGGGAAGTGGGTTGGCTGGGGATGCAGGAAGTCTGTTGAGCTTCTGTACTAATCATCAGACATGAGAAGTGGCTCACTTACAAGTTTGAATGGTTTAGTTGCTGTCAAAACCCCACCCCGCCCCAGAGTACAGTAAAACCTGCTCACCATTAGTCATACTGGAACAACTCTGCTGTTATTTTTAACAACACTCTTTTATTACAACAGCCCAATTGTCTTGTGGAGCTATTGTTGTGGTGATGACATGCCTAAAGGTTGCCTCTGATGTATGTGTGTGTGTGTGTGTGTGTGTGTTGACAGTGGTGTCATGTTTACCCAAGCTAAGTAGAGTCTTGATAGAACTTGCGTAACTCTCCGCCATGTGACGACTGCAGCAAGCGACTTTGTGATATGTTTTGTTCGTGTTTCTGTGTGTGTGCATGTTATACAGTGTGTATTCTGTGCTGAGTGTTAGTATGACTAACCCTCATTAGTATCTTGTCCTGACTCCTGTCAGACCGAGGCATCCCAATACAGCCTGGAAAACTGGACGTCGCGCAGATGCACAAAGCACAGAAACCCACATTAGGCAGAAGTGGATCTCTGAAATCTGATGTTGTGTTGTGCTTCTTTTCATTACCTTCTTCTTCCTCAGCAAAGCTGTGGGGGATGAACATAATCCTGTGGCTTTTACTGTCCATAGTGGAGATGTAATATTGTTTTTGCCAGTGATATATACAGAGTATATCAGAGAAAAAAGAAAAAAAAACTTTGTTTGTGATGCAGGGATCAACAAATTTGTGGCATTGAAACCTGCCACAATTCATCCAACCACACGTTAGCTATACCACCTCATCACAGAGAGACAGACAATGCAGATACACTGACATTCACACTTGTACGCAATTAAGAGTCACCAATCAACCTAGTGTGTTTGTGTTTGGCGAGAACCTGCCGTTATACAGCTGTATATAATTAACTATCAAAACAGGTTAATCATCAATTAATTATCTATCATCAAGCCTAATCAAATATGAGCTGTTGATAAGGTGTCATACATGTTATTACTGTGCAAATAACTGCGATCACAAGCAACTCTGGAGTCACATAAAGAGAATTTCTGTGCATCCACGGTTCAATGAAGCTTAATAGCATTTTTTTCCCAGCAGATTTTAAAGTCAGAATCAAAGAGCAAGGCCATTGTACCACGCTGCACTGATGTTCAACAGTCACATACTGAGAAACCCATCACAGGAGATGAATAGATTTCTCTCTTTCTTTCATTCTCAGACTCTCAGGTTTGATTGAAAAAGATGTTAATCTATGCTGCATCATGATGGACGTTCAGAGGCTTTCTAAAGGCTTTGAGGGGGAGATGCTGGTGTACGCCGATTTCCATTAGTGCGGACTTCTTTGTTTTGTTCACGTTATCGCATAAAAATTCAGATAACAACAGAAGCGGTATGTATTTGGATGCTCACCAATCAGTCCAGTGGGGCCGAAGAGGATAAACAAGTCTATTCGTGGGGTATTTGAGACCATTGAAATGAGAAAAGGCAAGGCTTCTCCATGAAAAATGTTATTTATTAACCCACAGTTTTTCCCTTAGAGGCAGATTGTAATCAATAGCAGCAGTGGACACGCTGTATCTGAGCAAATGTAACAGCAAAAGAGGGTTAAATCAGGTTGTGTGTGGTGTGTTGCATCTAAAATTTCACCAATCTTTTATTGCAGCGATTCAGCCTCTTGAGAGCACGTGTGGTGTGTAGATGTCTATGATGTGTTTTCTAAGGACACTTGGAGCTGTTTTGCATAAACAGATGTAACAGGAGCTGTCAAGAGGCTACAAAAGGTCACCTTCATTAACAGCCTCTGCTCTCCTCTCCTCTCCTCTCCTCTCCTCTCCTCTCCTCTCCTCTCCTCTCCTCTCCTCTCCTCTCCTCTCCTCTCTCAGGTCTCCAGGGTTGCAGGCGTTTCCAGTCCTCTGCCGTCAACTACAGCACCATGCTGCTGGAGGCTGATGGCGAGCGTCTCTACGTTGGGGCCCGAGGGGCTGTATTCGCTCTCAATGCCTCTGACATCTCATCCAGCTCTGCTCTCACTGTGAGTTTCTTTGTTTCTATGTCGCTGCATGTTCAGTGCCTCAGCCACCATATCTTGAATAAGTTTATGCAGCAAGAGGCTCCAGTGGTGCAACTGTGAGCAACTCTGTTAGAAATAATGTTACTACACACACACACACACACACAGGGTTGCAGGGGAATACATACATTTACCCCAGAATGAAAAATTGTTGCCTCAAAAGTTGTAGAATGCAAATGAAGACATAGTTGACTATATATTCAGAATTCATGTTAATATCATCCAACTACTGAGACATGGGGAGACGGAAATAAATCCTAATTAATGCTGTAATTAGCATACTATGTTCCTCAACCTAATACTCGCAGTATTTACCCTACTTGTTAAGTTAAAACTTAAAAACTGTGCCAAGTGCTAAATTCTAAATGTCTCCTTTATCACTGTACACACATTTCTCTTCTCTTCTCTTCTCTTCTCTTCTCTTCTCTTCTCTTCTCTTCTCTTCTCTTCTCTTCTCTTCTCTTCTCTTCTCTTCTCTTCTCTTCTCTTCTCTTCTGAAAACCCTCTGAGCATATGCATTTAGACATTTAGCCCTTTTTGCTTTCATATTGCCAACATTAAAGCAATAATCCTTAGGTTTTTTTTTCATGTTATATCCAATAATTGGCTATTTATGGAAATTATTCACCAATTGCCATGCTGGTTTCAGCTGGTATTTTTTGAGAAATATAAAGAAGGTATGGCTTTTTACAGTAATCATGTATCGTGTATCTCAAACATAACTTGATATTAGAAAACACATTCTGACCAGTAACAACAGATAGGTGTCACCCTCTTAGCTGCTATTGAATTTTTAGGGATGTAACCTTAAAACTATTGTTTGTCCTCTTTCCATGTCGTTTAAGCATGTTGTAGTTTCGCTGTGACTGAGTCCAGCCCTCAGTAAGTTGCACGTTGCAGGACGTTTCTTTAAGTCGAAGCTTGCCATGCTTGTTATGTTTGTTACCTGGTGACAAGCTGACGTTAAGCTGTTATGCTACTTATGTTAATACAGCAGTGGTGTCTGTCATAAGATGTAATTGCTGGTGTGTGTGTGTGTGTGTGTGTGTGCGTAACACTCCCTCGCAACCACTCTTCCATATCCTGCTGTAAATACAAATATATTAAGTCAACTTTCTGTTACATAAGAGAAAAAACATGCTGCTATACAACAACACTGTGAATTCAGATGGTGTGATGGCAAAATTTTGAAAGTATGAATTATTCAAGCCAAAATAATATTATTCTCTATTAATCTGCTGTCAGATGTGTGGCACTTTGACAGGATTTATGCAAGGTAGTGATGTGAAACCATCCAGCTCTTCGTTTTCTGTTTTTTAGATTGAGTGGGAGGCCTCTCCCGAGCAAAAACGGCAGTGCCTGCTCAAGGGAAAAGACAATAAGGTAGGCATTTAGTTTTCCCATCTCTCTCAGTCTTTCTGTTTCATCTTTCTGTGTTAGGTTCTCTCCTGTATTCATAATCGCTCCCTCACTGTGAAATGTTTTTTTTTTTTTTCCGGTTTTCTCTTTCTCTTCCAGACCGAGTGTTTCAATCACATCCGTTTCCTCCAGAGATTTAACTCAACTCATCTCTACATGTGTGGGACTCATGCCTTCAAACCACTCTGTGCATATATAGTACGTCCATGCACAGCAAATAACAATCCTTCCAGTGCTTTTAAATACATATGATGCTTAATAATCATCTTCCTCATTAAATATTCATGAATTTTTTTGTCCTGCGTAGGAGGAGGAAAGGTTTGTGATGTCATCTCAGCCAGAGGAAGGAAAAGAGAAATGTCCCTATGGGCCGACAACAGGCTACACTGCCCTCATCATCGGTAAGGCCCTTCAACAATTAAAGGTAATTTCCAGAGTTTCACTCAACCACAGCAGTGATCAGATACATTTGTCTTCTTCCAGACCAGCAGATGTACACAGCTTCTCGGTTTGAGTTCAGGAGCTTTCCAGATATCCGCCGCAACTCTCCGTCTCCCACGCTGAAGACAGAGGATGCTCCCACTCGCTGGCTGAATGGTGAGTTAATCTCCTGGAATGATAAAAAGCCCTTTAACATGTTTGGTGGCAGTGACCACACTGCCACCAAACCAGGTGGTCAGAGCTCCAGCCTGTCAACCAGCTGACCACAGGTTAAGCCTCCAAGTCAGCAAACATCTGCAGGGCTGGATCAATAATGCATTATTTTCACTGTCATTAAACCTGCTTCTGATTGCTCGGCTTATTCTTAAAGCAGTATGGCTTAGATTTACTTGCATAGACGATCCTGTTTATAAGTCCCAGTTTGCTGCTGTGCCTGAAGCAGCCTCACAGAGCTGCTAGCGTAACTGTAGACAAGTTAATATATCCCTCCAAAGCCAAACCTCTCCCTTCCTATTACAGATTGCCAACTGCTCCCTTTTTTATATTGCTACAAAGCTCACATTAGCATTATCGCTGCTTACATCTCAGCTGAGAACAAAGGTTGGGAGTTCAGCATCAAACTTAATGCGTCTACTCACCAAGAGCTGTCCCCAAGGGTGGAAAACGACACGAAAGATATCAAATCTTCTTCTCTACTGAAGTTAGCATGCTCACCGACAGCCCCAGCCAGCTCATCTTGCCACTTTCTGGAAGCTACTCAGTTTTTCCTTGTAAATGCAACAATTACTGAAGCTCTTGTCGAGCCACAAACGGCACCACAGGCTGCTGGCAAGAAACCACATTTAGTAGCAGAGAAAATCTACAAACAGCCACTTCGAAGCAACAACCTTTTATCTAGTTGTCACTATTTTATGTTTTGGTGACGCAGGTTCAGTTTTTTGAGCAGTATATGTTACAGGCCAGCTGTTACAATCAGTGTCATGGGCTCATGTCAAGCAGCCAAACTAGACGAGACTCCATCGGAGGAGATCTCTTTCAGTGGGTAATTACTTGGCATTTATTTGTCAAAGACTTTGTTTATTCACAGTATGAGTCAATGCATCTTGTTCTCCCCCGTGCAGAGGCAGAGTTTGTTGGCTCCGCACTCGTGAAGGAGAGCTTGGGCAGCAGCACAGGCGATGATGACAAGATCTACTTCTTCTTCACCGAGAGGAGCCAGGAGCAGACGACGACCTACAGCCACAGCAGGGTGGCACGGGTGGCTCGGGTTTGTAAGGTGAGAGCAGATTAAAAAGTGATGCAGGAATGTTTTTCAACTAGAGGTGAGAGAAAGGATACTATAATAGATGAGGGGCTAGACGGGGGGAATGCATTGGTAACAAGGCCCAGGTGTGATTAGAGGAGAAGACCGTGCAGCTGATGAATGGATTGCAGAGTCAGTGTGTCTCACAGCGAGAGGAATGGATGGCTGCTGGGGAGAGACAGAGTGTTTAGCATCTTCCGCTGCCTAAAATGTGAATAATTTACATCCCCCTGCTGCCCAGGAAGGAGTTAAGAATCACATGAGCCACCTGTACAGAGTAATAACCTTGCTGTCTCATCCTCTGGCATTTGGAAGTGAAGTCAGCTACCAGATCTCTTCCCTAAAAGTTTTGCAGCACATCTCCATTTTATTTTTTATTTTCATGTTAATCTCAATCGAATTGCCTCCTGGCGACGTATGTGCCATTTTCAACTTGCCACCGGCAGAATACATTTAAAAGTTGAAATCAAAGAGCAAGCTCATGTCAGTTGTTACTGTTTCTGAAAGAACTGTGGCCTTGAGTCAAGCTTTTCCATTGTAGACCTGTCAGAGCATCTTTTTTGGATTGAGAGCGGGTGTTGAGATGTGTCTACATGGGCTGTGTGTACGTGTGTGAGACGTGAACTCCACAGTCAGTGCTTTAATCCTACTGAGGCCAAACACACTCTACGAACCTGTGGAGTGCAATGAGAGCTTAACATTATTGAACATACCTTTGCTGCTTCCTCTTGCCACTTTTGCACTTTTGAGGATGTTAAATTCCTCTGGTGCAAAACTATCCGTGGGTTTTTCTTTACCTAACATGAACTCCTCCTCTGTTTCTCCTCACCTCTCTTCCCTCAGGGGGACCGAGGAGGCCGTTTAACTCTCCAGAAACGGTGGACGTCCTTCCTCAAGGCCAGGCTGATGTGTTCTCTGCCCGAGTACGACTTCCACTTCAACATGCTGCGCAGCGTGTTCGTCATGCCTGGACACACGTCACAGGACACGCTGTTCTACGGCATCTTTGGCCTGGAGTGGTGAGTGAGAAACTCTTTGTGTTGACGAGGCCTCGGGCTGACGGGGGCTTTGAGGATGCAAAATGTAAATGAGCAGGACAGAGATGAAAGGCAGCAATCAATACATTGAGACAGTGGAAGAAGACGAGAAGGGACAAGATGAAAGAGCCGGGAGAGATAAAGCAAGAACTTTTTTTTAATCCAAACCATGTGAAAAAAAAAAGTTGGGTGGAGGAGATTTTCAGCAGTTTGAGGACAGAATATTAATTAAAGATGTAAATTTAGATCCAGTTAAAAAAAAGATGTTAAAGTTGTAATCCCTAATATTCCAGTCTTGGTTTATTTAGCAGTCCCTCTTGTTACCATGGTAACTACAAGTGAGATTTAATACCACAGCAAACAATCATCAAGCAGCGACTTTGTAAGAAACACAAGAGCAACTGGTGAAGTCTGTTGGCATCGCAACCAAACACATGCATACAGTATTGTTTTGATGACAATTGTAAATGAGATTTGATTTCAACACATTTCCTGACTGTCTCACAATAAAAGCCACGCTACAGTAAATGCTTTTAATGAAGTAGTGCAAATAGGAAATGCTGGATTGAATCAGCAGAAACTTAATGCGGCTCTGACGCCGTATAAAAAGACTGAACAGGTAATAATTAGGCTGTCAGTCAGTGAGATAACATTGTGGATTAGATGCATTTTCCTGTGAATCCCTCAGGTCATCAATGTGAATCCAGCGAGGGAGCAGCAAACTCTAAATGTCCAAAACAAAAATGTCAACTATAGATAGTTCTAGCATGAAAATTTTGGGCTTATAACTTTTATGGCCTTTTGTAGAAACTCGGTTGAAACATGCTCCAATTTGATACGTCAGCTAAAAAGTGTATGTTATGCCCAAGCACAAATGTTGTGTGATGGAGAAAACATAAACAAACAGAGATTATCTTCTTGAGCATCTTCGTGTCCTCTTCAGCTCCACCTCTTCTGTCTCTATGAAGCCTTTCTGTTTCTCTCTCTCTCCCTCTGAGTGTCACAGAGATGCACGACATCTGATCATCCTCTTCATCTGCATACAATCTCTGTCAAAGCTCACCACCCCCACCCCCACCCTAACCCCCTATGCATCCTCCTATATGTCTGTTTCCATCATTTCAGCTAGGTGAGCCACTGATCTACTGTACTTGTACTGCTGTCTCTATGGCAACACTGGGTTTACTGCTGTTATTGTTCATGGCCTGTGCTCTGGTTTTTCTCACTGTGTGTGTCCGTGTGTGTGTGTGTGTGTGTGTGTGCGTGCGCTTTGATGTCTTTAGGAAAAACGTGAAGGCGTCTGCTGTGTGTCGCTTTTCTCTGTCTGAAGTCCAACAGGCCTTTCAAGGACCCTACATGGAGAACCACAACTCCGACTCTAAGTGGAAGGAATACACTGGAAAGATCCCTGACCCACGACCTGGAACGGTAAACACACACACACACATGCACATGCACACACACACATGCACACAGCCAGGTCACTGCACAAGATGAGGCCCAGGGAAAAAAGTATCCTGCCTCTTCAGCCTCCGAGGTAATGATGGAGCAGAGATGATAGAGAAGAAGAGTGGCAGCCTCAAGCACGAGGCTCAAAACACAACCAGCTTATGTCACTGAAACCCATTTCCATGGCGATTAACTCCAGCCTGTAGCTTTGGAGACAGTGGCTTAGCGTGGCAGCCAGGGCTGTGGCATCGTTAGCACGAGCAGCAGACATTATCCACTGCAGTGTCACTTCAACACTTTGTGGGACTTAATTTCAACTTTGCTAGTAAATGAAGAGGAGAAGCGGTCAAAGGTTTTAGCTTGGGAGCGTGAAAGCCTCTTAGGGGAGTTGGCCCAAGTCATTTGGATGGCACAAAGAGAGAGGGGAAGTTGTTCCCTTAGTCAGGTGCAGAGGGAGCTGAGTCGCCCGCATGTCAGCACAAGTTGGCTGCTGAGCTCACACAGTCATTGTTGTGGAAGTGAAAACGCGGGTTTACCCAGACACAGTCTTCCACAGGCTCCGTGTTTTCCTCCTGATCCTGTGACCAGCTCACTAAGCCTCATGACATCCTCTCTCCCCTTCGCTATCCGTTCCTATTTACAGGAACCCAATTACAAATGAGCCAAAAATGTCTTTCTCGTTCTCCTGCGGCCCACATCGTGCCTTGTTGCTTGCTCATCATCCCCTCTCCTTGGCTTCTTTCCCTGCAGTGTATAACCGATGCTCTGAGGGCCAGAGGCATCAACGCCTCCACCTCTCTGCCTGATGATGTGCTGAACTTTGTCAGGAGGCATCCTCTGATGTCCCAGCAGGTCCAACCCTCAGACAGACGCCCTATTTTGTTCAGGAGAACCACAGACTACACACACATGGCCGTGCACATGATGCAAGGCGTAGATGGACAAGAATACCATGTGTTATACATGGGCACAGGTGTGTATGAATTCAGTTCACATATTACATGTCTTGGGTCTATTTCTAGTCCAAGTACCATCACATCCTGGAGTCTTGTTGTTGTTGGATGTTGATTAATATTTAGCTTATACTTGTTGACATACAGTATTTCTTGTCTTCCAGCAGCTGCACAACATTATGTCACTGTTATTTGTCTCTATCAGTCTTATCAGGTTGTTGATGTATTCAAGGAGGGTTTTTTTTTACGTCAGCTGCCAAAACCTTTTCAAAGAATCAAAATTGCAAGAAAGAAAATGCAATAAAAACAACATAAAAAGGATGACAGGACTTTAGTTTGTTGCCTGAACAAAACTCCTTATCTTAGATGCTTGACACAAGGTATAAAAAAGGGAATTGATTATCTTCAGCCAGATAGCTGAAATTCATTTAAATCGCATACTGATGTGAATAAAATCAATGACTGTCCAAACAGTAGGAAATCAAGCTAAAACAGAGTGACGTGTCTTGACTGGCTGATAAAAAAAAAAGTATATTAAAGCCATGTTTCTCCTCTCTGTCGCTGTTGCTCAGATGAAGGCTGGTTACACAAAGCCGTAGAGGTCGAGGGTCAACTGCACATTATCGAGGAGCTGCAACTCTTTGAGGAGCCACAGCCTGTTGAGAACCTACTGATATCTGCAGAACAGGTAGTGTTGTCTGACCATCAGATACACACACACACACACACACACACACACACACACACATGAGTAATGTCCATCCGAGGGTATTTACGTCTTCTCTCCTCCCCCAGATGAGTGTGTACGTGGGTTCTGGATCAGGCGTGGTGCAGCTGCCGCTCTCGAACTGCCACAGATACGCTTCCTGCTATGACTGCATCTTTGCCAGGGACCCTCACTGTGCCTGGGACGGAGTCCAGTGCGTGGACGTAATGTCACATGCGAACAGGTGGGCGCTGGATGATGCATGTGTGTGTGTGTGAGAGGGATTTGATCAGGTGATGAAAACGCTACAAACGCCCTTTTGTGTTTGATTTGAGTAACCTCAAGTGTCACGGAGCCCTGTCAGAGAGTCAGCTCCCAGAACTGTTGCGTAATGTTGGCTCAGCATGCAGGTGTGTACCTAACCTGCACTGATTAACCTGCACAGCAATGCTTACTCAGTCAAAAGAGATTATATAAGGAATAGATTATATGAGACGTGAATAGATCAGAATACAGTGTGAAATAGGGAACAAAAATATTCAACTTGCTATAAAGCAAATGTTTATTCTTTGCACTAATGCCCTTATTGTTATGTTTTCTCCCCCTCCACAGATCCTCTTTAATCCAGGACATCCAGCATGGCAGCAGGGGATGTGAGAACACACAAGATGGTACGCATGAGTCTCATCTGCTGCTAGGTGCTGCAGCCTAAAAAAAGTTTACTTTTGGAACAGTGAATGATGAAAGGGATATTAAAAATAGAGAATGTTAGAAAGTACTCGAACGATGCAAAGGTGTCATGAGATGTTACGAAGGCGTCTTTGAAAGTTGATTATGCACACTGTTGGCAAAATTCTCTCCTCCCTTCTTTAATCACATTTTTACCATCTCTGGAGAGAAATCCGTTTGATATTCAAGGCAGGCAACTGCCTTCTCTCACTTCACAGTTTCAGGCTGATAAAATGTAGCATCTTCTGCCCCCTCGTTGTTCTCTCGCTGTACAAGGTAATGTGATGGCTGGAATTAAAAGATCTCTAATGGGAGTTTATGCTTCATTAACTTTGGACAGCCTTTGATAAATTTAGGAGGTGTTAAGCAATTAACATATAAAATGACTCAGAGTCTTAAGTTGTGAGTTTTCTCCTAATCCTCATTTGAAATCACTTTCTCACTGCATTAATGTGTGTTACAGACGTGGTCCAGCGTAGTCGCTCTGTGCGGGTGGGTGATGACGTGCTGCTACAGTGTGAGCTCAGCTCCAACCTGGCCACCCCCCTCTGGACGCTGGACGGCGGCGAGCTGCAGGGCTACGGCCTCAACTCGGGCTTCAGAACCGGCACCGACGGCCTGCTGATCATCGAGGCGCGGCAGGACCAGAGCGGTCTGTACACCTGCTACGCCGTCGAGAACGACATCAAGGTCGCCATGGTCACGTACAACGTCACCATCAGCCTGGACCTGCCCCCTCCGCCACCGGTTGAGCCGACTGAAGAAGACCCTTACGATCTTTTCGCCACTGAACCGACTCCCACTGAGCATCCGTCCTCAGAGAGACCCCTGCCCCCGCCTCCAGCCCCCCTCCTCCCCCGCTCAGAGCTGCTCTCCCCCAGGAACATGGAGGCCATGTACCTGTCCCTCATCACCATCCTCGGAGGCCTCTGCGTGGTCCTCACCGTGGTCCTCGTCTATGTGGGCTTCTGCCTGCGTGTGGGCAACAGAGGGAAGTACTCGTTGCGTGCGGCGGCGTCCGCCTACCCGATCAATAAAAAGCACAACAGGAACAAGAAGCAGCACAGAAGCTCCTCCCACATGGAGCTGAAGACGATATCAAGCCACTGTAACGGCAACGGCATCTGTAACGGAGTTTCAAAGCAGCACAACGGCGACGTAGAGGACGGAGGCTTCCTCCAGATCGTCCCCGGCGAGGGTCACCCATCACCCAACAAGGACACTCCTCCCCCGGCCCCTCCTCTCCCTCCCACGCCGCAACTCCCATCCCCGGAGTGCGACTTCCCCAACGGGCTGTCGGCCACGCTGCCCAGCGTCCTGCGAAGGATGAACGGAAACAGCTACGTGCTGCTGAGGCAGAGCGAACCTGAAAACACGTCGCCGCTCTGCTACTCCTTCGCTGAGGAGCTCAACAGGATTTTAGAGAAGAGGAAACACACTCAGCTGCTGCCCAGGCCGGACGAGAGCTCAGTGTAGAGAGATGAAACTCCCCCTGTGGTGGGAGAGCTGCTGTGTTTTTACCCTGTGTTGAAGTGCCTGTCATATGACTCATTGTTGTTGTGGACTAAAGGACCGAGGAAGAGTCTTATCTACATTCTTTAGTTTGGATTTTTGTACATTGTGACATTCCTGCTCCTTTGAACCTACGGGCTTTATGTCAACCTTAATTCCCAAATTTCCCAACACAGGTTTCCAGTGAAGGGCCGAGCATGAAATGGACAAAGATATGATCTACCTCACCTCAACACTGCCCAGATGGACATGTTCAGTCAAGCGGTAGTCTGATCCTGGTATGAGGGCTGAGATCTGAGCCACAGAAAGATCTCTGCTGCACAGAGCTCAGATACACAGACTCCGAAGAGGAGCAGAGCCCTGTGGGAATATAAATACATGTGAAGACTTCTGCTGTGGGGTGGCCATATTTGGCTCCGTTCAGACTGGAGGGCAGCTAGCCAAAGTTTGTTTGCACTGACAAGTGCACAGATGGCCTATGCATTTTTAAAACATAACATTCACACATTTTAAATATTGAGGGGACGGATCTGGTGAGCGTGGGAATTTGGTTTTCACAGACTTTACAAACATAAAATAGTAACTCATAACACTTTACACCAGCCATCACTGAGAAATGGTGAACTAATCCTTATTTAATATTACTATTAACCAGAATTTGGACCAAATCTATTAACCCATAACATGACTTTATGATTAATTACATAATGGATATTATGGAATTATTGATTAATCACACATCCAAACAATCCTTATTATATTTGTATCAAACTGATATACTGCCACAATTAACACTTTCGTTGTTAGTTACATCATTTATTCAGTACTAAAAATTTGCAAACACAATAAGTATTAATGTACATAGACCCCAAAAGAAAGTCACAGTCGAGCTTCACTCAGTCCATCATACATGGTTGAAATTGTTGGGACACAAGTGGCTGTTAAACATGAACATTGAAGGAGCCATATCATATATGAAATTCATACAATATTAATGAATGTGATCTAACTTAAACATTATTACATTATAGCAGAAATGTTAAATAGTGATTATTTCACCAAATGTTAATTGAGAGCCTGATGACAGTATTATTTTTAATGCACTTTAACCGCCAGTTTTTAAAGTGTTTCTGGAGCGTTATCGGACACTACTATGGGATTTAATGCTGTGACCAGCGGAGCTTTTTGATTGGATGTTTCCTCGGTGTGAAGAGCTGCAGCAGCGAAGATCACTGGACCTTGTTTTGCTCAAGTGGATTAGAGGGGAATCATCGATTGTGTCTCAGCTGAGCCCGAATCCACAGCTGAGTGGCACCGTGTCAGAATGACTGACGGCGAGGCACAGGAGAACAGTGTCTAAGGTGAATAGCTTTTATGTCTTACGAACACATCTCCTACACAGGCTTTTCGCCAAACAGGCACTCAAAGAAATGGATCATGGAGTGAGAGTGCAAAGGGAGCGCATCCATTTTTAGAGAGTGGATTCATAGAGAAACACTGACAGCAAAGTCTTATCTCACTTTGACTAGATTTAAACCACTGGTATTCTAACAGCGTGTTGCTCTGACTGCTGGGTTGTTTATAATTTGTCGAAAAGTTCAGGAGCAGAACAGGGAAGCTCAAATGAAAACATCTGCTGTAGTCGGCCTCGCTCACACAAATTAACAGTCTGACAACAGCATTCATTTTTGCGAGCGACCCAGCCATGGTAGGCATCAAAACAGCAAGGCCTCGTTTGTTATAATCAGAGTGCCAGAGGAACTTCATGCTCATGGATTAAAATGTTTGAAATTCTGGCTTCTCAGAGTCCAAGGTCATGCGTTTGTGGCTTGTTTTGTTTGACCACTAGACCAAAACTTAAAAGATATTCCATTTAAAATTCATTAAAAGCCAGAGAAAAGCAGAATATCCTCACAAATAAGAGGCTGGATGGAAACGGAGCATATTTGGCATTTATTTGCCTTGCTCATGCTGCAGCTCACTCTGTTGTTCCTCTAAGGGCAGCATTAATTAAACACTTGTCTTATGACAAGTCTGACCTTATTGCAGGAAGAGGGAGAGAAGAGACAGCGAGTTGGAGATCTCCCCAGAGACAAAGCTACCTTACGCTCTCAAGCTCCCAATTATTTTCCCATTCACTCACACGTAGGATTTGGTAAATTATTAATATACATCAAAAATGGAGTGTACACCATCCATATGATTATAGGCAGCACATGAAGCTGAGCGTGGCACGTTTGGATAATCCCACATTTGATTGAATCTAACCAGGCTATGATGTCAGGGTGTGAGATGCTGGGCTGAATGTGCTGCTGCTGCTGCTGTGGTTGGCAAAGCTCAGAGCTTGAAGAGCTAAGCTTTCTGCTCAGTGGCACTGATCAAAGGCATGAAAGGAGAAGGACGTAGCTGCACACTTCACACGTTAAAAGCCTTCATTAAAGCCCCTTGACCCCATTACAAACCACAAGACATGGTGAACACAGCAGCAGGGCTTTTAATTGTCAGGCTTTCACCCTAGATTCCTGCAGAAAAATACTTGTAATGAGTGTTGCTGATATGTAAATACTGTGGCTGAGTCTCTGATGGCGTGGCTGCTTTTAAAGCAAACACCCAAACGGGAGGCTACAGTGGAGACACAGAGCTGACACTTGAATATTTCTCCCTTCCTCTCTCTCTCTCTCTTGTCCTCATTTGCAGGTCTGATGAGCACAGGTCAGTTTGAGCCTCTTTTAATTCTGTTCCCGGGGACACCACCTCCCGACTGGCGTCAGACGGTTGAACTGGCTGCAAAGATGTTCTTCTAATGAGCAATGAAATTAGATTCACCATCGTTAGCGCACAGCGACAGCAGAGGAGAGAGAGAGAGAGAGAGAGAGGCTGGATAAGGGCTACAGCGCGAGGGTCTGTGCACCTGAAGTGCAGCTCTGCTTCCTTACAACTGGAATAACAAAAGTGTCTGCAGCAGTGATTCACCGAGCAGAGATTGTTCTTCAGACAGCGGCTCTTTGTGTGCAGACAGCATCCTTGCCTCCGTTTGATGCAAACTTGTTAGACCAAACCCCACGTATATATTCAACCTTTCTCTCACACTTGCTGCATGACTTATGTTTCAACACTGCTGTTTTTTTTTTCTTTAAGTGAAGGAAACAACACAGATGACTCATCCTTATATTAATGAAAAGTGCCAAGGTTTCTGTTTTGCATTGTAAGCCTATTTTATTGTAAAACCAGAATAATAGCATTTAAAAAAAGAGAAGCGTATTTATTTTGTAATTTTGTACATTGTGACTTATGTTGCTGTTAAAGTGCCACTTGTGAGACACCCAACTGTCTAATAGGAGGGTTACAATTTGCCTGTGTTGCACAAAATGTAATAAATGGAAGCACTGTAACCAAAAGCATGCAGAGGCTGTGCCAGCACCACATAATTAAATATTCATAACCTATTGATGGGATATAAAATACTCCAATTAACCTATTCATTATAGTCTATTAATTAGGAACCATTGAGCTTTTCTGTCACTGTAATGTCCACGTTAGTCTTGATCTCTATTTGCATGTTACACCAGGCTTGTGCGCACAGCAAATCAAATTCTTTTACTCAGCTAACACAAAAAAATAACAGGGAAGTGGGTTCCTTCAAACATTTCAAACATGACTTTAAAATAAAACTTTGTACTTCAACCTCTTCCTCTTCTCATTATTGCTTGTGTGTGTGTGTTTGCAGTTGGCCTCTCACATTTCACAACAATAGGTAGATGAAACAAGTCTTTCCCCTGTCAGGTTATTGGAGCAGAGCTGTGGCATGTTATAAAAGGAGGCAGAGCAAACTGTATCAGGTGGTAAATGTTGTCAAATACTCAGGAAAAAGGAGGCGTCTGCATCGTTACTGGAAGCAGGCCCGAGTTCCTGCAGCACGGCACAGACTGGTATGGAAAATGTTGCCGGGAGGTTGATGTGCCAGCACTGGTTCAGATCCAACAGGAAAAAAAAAAAAAAGCCCAAACATACAGCAGACGTGCTGAATCCTGTGACGACATTTAAGAAGAAAATGCCACCTTAATCATTGCAGCTTTTTCTAAAGAGCAACCATTCTTACTTTAAATCTGAGCCTTTTGAGCTGATCTTTCACAAATGCCACAGTCACTGCACATAACACCCACAGATTTTTCCATCATCCACCTTTTCCGTCATGTTCCTGGGTGAGAGGGCAACACCCAGCTCTCAGACAATAATACGCTGCTTATATTATCAGCGGCACAACAAAACACCCATAGACAGGGCACATACAGTAAGCACAGCCAAGGGGTGATTTGTAATAGTGCCAGATACCTGCAGTGCGTACACCATGACAGGTGATTAACAAAGTGTCACGGGTTGTGTGTTATTTACGTAAGGCTGCCTCTGTTTAATCAGGGTCAGCAGGAAGAGCTTGTTCTACCTCATGAGTGGCAGATTAGAATATTTTCATTTCACTCACGTAAATGTGTGGATAAAATAATAAAATAAATGCTGCTGTGCTTATTTTCCCCATCAGCTGTACTTCGAGGGTAGTGCTTATTACAAATTATTGATATGCTGAAATAGGACAGCAGCAGTCCGTCCTGTTGTTTTGTGAATTCATGGATAATTTCACCTCATCAGGTGCCTGAAAACATGGAGAATAAGTAGGACTTTATTGACCAAGATAAAAAAATGAACAGACAAATGCAACACAAGCCAAACGGTTGTGTAGAGTGGCTTTGTCGTGCAGGGTTTGTTAAATCTTTTCCATGAATTGATGAAACTCTCTGCGGAGATTACCATCTGAGATAACAGGCCTGTTTCCATCAAACTGTACCAATAACATTATGTAGGTTGTAGCTAGTGAAGATTAGATGTGGAGTTGGGATAAGAGTGGAGGAGGTGAGATAACACTCAGCCTGGGAGGTTCAGTTTTCAGCAAAACATTCCCAAAGCTCATTTGGTTTAATCCTTTTAGTTTACCCCAACTCAATTTTCATTACATACATAGGCTACACTACACTACTCATAAAAAGTTAGGGTTTTTGACTTTCAGGTGAAATTTATGGAAATGTAAAAAGTGTATGCTACAGTGATATATCATGGAAGTAGATCATTTAAGTAGAAGTATGGGATGGTAATTTGTTCATCTCAAACAATGTATTGAAACAAGAGCTAACAACAGTGGTACCGCACACAAAGTCAGTGTCTCAATCCACTTGTCATGTGGCCAGAGGACGTCCACTTCTCTGTCTTTCTATGACTCTTCCAGTCTCTCTGTGTCTCTGTTGCAACCTGCCGATGACTCTCTGTGACACACTGAGCCCAGTGGCAACTTGTTTGTGTCATCTTGGTCTTGTGATGTCAAAATGTGAACAGCACGATGAAGAGGACTGTATAAATACAAACTGTCATTGAACCAGAACATTTAGTGGTGGATTCATGGATCAGACACCTCCTTAGAGAACAGCATGTTATTAACTACTGTATACTGAAACACTGAACAGTTGGACATATACGTACATTCAAAAATTTAGAGAAGGTCAAATTAAGTTCACCTGTAAAGGATATAGTGCATTTTAGGTGTATTCTGAAATGTCGTCCTAAAGCAGAATATATGATTACATATAATCAAACATAGTCTTTTTTTTAAATACTTCAACTGTCAAATAAATAATAAACTGACTATATGAAATAATACGCTCAAATGGAGAGGCAAGTTAATTAAAAAAGCAATTCTGCTTCATTGGCTAAAAGTACAGGGCTCTAACTCTAATGTCTCTAATCATTAATGAACTCAAAGCTCTCTTGTTGCTCTTTGTGTAGCGCTCCATCTAATAGACATTTCCTGTCAAGTAACTTAATCCGGGATTAAAACATCTGCTCTATTTCTGGATCAGATTTAGATCTTTGAGGGGAAAAGGATTTCAATGCACTTTTCTTTCTTTCTTATGAATCCAGGCTGTAGATATTTGATAAATACCATCCCAGGAGAGATAGATGAAAGGGCCCTGACAGACGAGGATGGAAAAAAAAAAGATTTTAGCTTCCAGACATTAATCATATATCAAGGTAACCTTCAGTGAGAGTAGAAAGTGTTGGGAGGTGTAGGAATCATATCGCATATCGGTGTGGCTCCCACTCCTCTTCTTTGCCTGGTTTCTCTGTTGTTCTTCATTCTCCATTACACATCAGCAGCAGTGTTTTCATGTTTGTCCAAGAAGATTTGATAAGGAACTAACCGACACACCTATAACCAAGTGAGTGTGACCTGATTAAATCACAGTCATGGCAAATGTCATATGTATCAGGGGACAAAAGCATTAAACCTGGAGAACAGGCAAACAGCTTCCTGGTGATTATCTATCCATTATTGTGCAAAACTGCCAAATACACACTGCTTGACGTCTCATGTTTCATGTCCAAAGGTTAACTTCTAACCGACTCTTTCCCCACACGTGCCCATCAAACCTCCAGCTGACATCCCACCAATCTCCATTTGATGCCTGAATCTTTGCTGCTTTGAAAATATCACACGGACAGACTGGATGTGGTATTAGGTTGTCTGACAGTCCGGATGAATTAAGAGGATCTGGAGCCTATGGTGAAGTACAGTACAGCTTAGCAGCTGGGACGAGGCAACAGTGTCGTCTTTAAGTCCTTCACTGTGGTCTCACATCCAAATAAAATGGATAAACAAAACCAAAAGTGTGCATCCATTCCATGTGTAGATTTAATGAAAACACTGAGTACAGTGTCATTTCTGTGTGCAGAGCTTGTCACTACTATGGAAAGCCTGTCTGTTAAACTGACAAAGCAGTGTGTCACACTGCACTTTTCTTTCCCCCAAAACAAACAGATACTGTTGCTGGTTCATTCAAACAAGCAGCATTTTGCCTCCTCCCGGACCGGTTTGACACCAGAAAAGCCACGCGCCTCTGCTGTCACACACCCAACACTTCCATATCAATCAAACCTTTATCTGCCTCCTCCACACGGCCTGACCAGCTCACTGTCTGTCTGTCACTGTTTCCGGAGACAAGACACATGCCTGTCAAAGTCAGACAGGATGCAGATAAACCAGGTAAACCTGTGCAATACTATGAGATTTGTTCCAGGAACCCTTGTGAATGAACTGGGTTGATTACAAGAGTTTAAAATCAACAATCTTGCATGTACACAGCTTTATTGCTCATATTCAAATGTGAGATAAGACAATAAGTGGTAAATTGAGTATGTTTTCTGTCTGTTATTTCCAGCAGCCAACAGAATCAATGCAAAAGGAGATTTCTCAAAACAAACGAGTGCCCTGTGGCTTTGTGTTTACGCAGGAGGAAGTAACAGGAGAAGGAAATCAGAGCTGTGGCCACTGGGGAGGACGCAGAGACACACCCAGGTAGCCGTGTCCTAGTCACCTGGACGATCAGCTTGACGACTACATTCTCAGTGAGACACCCACACACACACACACACTTACTCATCACAGCATCCGAGTTTCGCAAATGTTCCAGAGATTTCACTGCAGATGGATGTTTTGATTGCAGCTCACTGCAGTTTCACTTGAAACTGTGTGAGTACTAACACTGATACTAGCTTCTTCTTTCATGTTCTTCCTCTCCCTTCTCATCATATCTAACAATTAAACTAATCCTGACCAACGCAGACGGCTGCACAGCTGCTGTATGCAGATGTAAAGAGGATTCACAGACCAACGGCCGCTGAGACAAATATCCTGCCTGCTGTGTCAGGGACAAAGTGTCTGATCTTTGACTTTTGGACTTTGGAAATATTGATAGTGTGTAAACATCCTCCAGCTTGGCGCTCATATCGTGTTTGCCTTTGATGTTTCAAACTAGACAAACAGAAGAGAGCACTCATTTTAAACCGGGCCCTAGGGAGTTTTGCTCCATGCTGCGCTTGTATGTTCATTGCGTGTTACTCAGTAATTAGTGTGTTTCTCTCTGTGTGTATGTGTGTGGGTGTTTAAGTATGTGTGTGTTTTCTATGGCTTTGAACTGTTCTACCCTTTGGACACTGATCTCACTCCCTGACACCTTATTATCACACCAGTGGCGCCACCTAGTGATTTCTTTATTTGCAATAACCTCAAATGCACTTCTGCTGTGCACCACTGGAGGTCACAGCCAGTCTGCTTATGGAAAATCCTCATAGCACCATTCACCCACTATGAACTGTCAAATCAATAGCAAATATACTAGACTATAAGATCGAATGTTGTAAAATGAGTCTATAAATAGAAACATTTTCCTTTGAATCCAGCACATTTATTCATTTTAAATAGTTTTTTCTATGTCATCATGAACACACTGCAAAGTCTGAGGTCAGACATCTGGGGAGATAATCTGAAGGAGACAAAACAATCTGAGATGTATGTGATCTAATTGTGTGTCCTGGATGTGTATTACTATTAACTGTGAGTTTTCCTACTTGACTAAAGCTTTCCCCGCCTGCCTGCTGGATGACATCTGGGCTGCAGGAGCAGGATTACCTCTCTCTATATGTTTGAAATAAGGCTGGACTGTGGCACAGACGTGGGTCATACGTTCTCAGTAAGTGAGGAAAAAGACTTTGTTTCAACCTGAATGGCACAGCTAAAGATTTATTTTTCCTTCATGAGATTCATTCAGATTATGGCAGATAAGCCTGAGATGATTTCCTTGGATTGTGTGACCGTTCCCTATAAGGCAAACACAAACCCCATCTGGCAAAATAAAACTAGGCTGCAGGTTGGCAATGGTGAGTGAAAGACCGCCCTTGACCCACAAAACCTGGCATCCATCCTTCATGTCAGCAAGTGTCCAGTCTGATGAATGTGTCAGTGAACAACAGTGGCGCTGAGCTCCTGCCAGCTCCAGAGGCGCCGTTCCATAGCAGAACCGAAACCTCTGACCTTCCTGCCCGAATAGAAAATGCCCCTCAGGGAATACAAGAAATTAAACATTACATCAACCATTGTCACTATGAGGGAACTCAGTTTTGTATTTGGAAAAGATTTCACACACAATCAGAGCTCAGAGTTTAAGAATAAATAAGGAAAGCACCAAAAATGAGACATGTTGTTTTGCAGCCGGTGCAGCAACAAGTGACAATTGCAGGGCAGTGTTGAATAGCAAAACAACACAACTCAGTGACACAAGGGGTGGAAGAAGCAAATCCAACATTTTTTATCTAAACAAAGAGAGAATTTCCAAATGAAAAATAATCAACAAAAGTAAAACTTTATTGCTCAGGAATGTACTGCATAAACAGCACATAAGTGTTATCAGCAGAATAAGCTTTAAATATCACATTTGCATGCATAAATGCTTCCAGCAGTGAAAAGCACAAGTGGGGAAAAGCCACTAAACTGACTCAGCAACATGTTACAATGATATTTAGACAAAAGTACTGGTTTACATAAGCTACTATGAGCAACTGGTAACACCAAGTCATGCTGGACTTTGTTTTATTGCTCATAGATCTAACTATGGCCCTTAATCCATTAATCTTCTTTAAGTGTGTGTTGGCTGTGAAGGAGCAATCAGTACAGAAGGAGGGCGATAGAAGTAAAACTCCTCTAATGAGAGAGGAAGTGATTGTTAGTAAGTACATAGTGTTGCAGATAAATTAATTTGCCATTAAGTTTAACCTTATTTGCAGCGTAGTTCAGCCTCGAGACTCCACCTCCCTAACTGGAGAAGTGAAGCAGGTGGCTGGTTAACTGACTGGAAAGCTCCAATGTTGAATGGTGCGTACACCACCCATACATAAATTCAATCTTCCAAGCCCAATATCAAACGCTTTCAAACTGGTGTGAGCGTAAATGAGTAAGACTTGATACACACACACACACACACACACATACACACGCACATTGAATCTGTCATGGGGTCCCAGCTCTTGTTTCACTGAGTGTGAAACACAATCAACAGCAGGAAGGAAAGGCAATTTCAGGCTCCAGCGACGGGAACACTTGTCTGTGTTTCAGTGTCATTCTTGTTTAGGGTGAATGAAGGAGTCAGATATTATGTGTGTGTGTGTGTGTGTGTGTGTGTGTGTGTGTGTGTGTGTGTGTGTGTGTGTGTGTATGTGTGGGCGCAGGCATGTGTGTGTGTTATTTCTGCTGACTGGCACCAATTCTCAACTCTCTCCATCATTTTGTCCCACCATTCATTGGAGGCACATGTTGCTGGTGTCAATACGCTGTCAAATTATTTCTCCTGAATAATCTTTTCTCCTGACGTTTCTGAATAACAGTGATGGTGAGTGGAGGAGACACCGGTCTGACAGCCATCTTCTGTCACACTCACATTCAATCAGTGTGTGTTTATTTTTGTTTCAAAATCTCTCTTGTGGTAACCTCATTCAGCACTTAACAGTGAATTAGTAATATGTGATAACATAACATAACATAACATATCATAACATAACATTAGTATTTATATGTATTTATTGTGTCATGTGTGTGCTATGTGAGCTCTACTGTGTTGAACTTTTGCTGCAAACCAAATTGCCCTTCGGGGACATTAAAGATTTTCAAATCAAATCAAATCAAATCAAATCAAATCAAATCAAATCAAATAACATAACATAACATAACATAACATAACATAACATAACATAACATAACATAACATAACAACATAACATAACATAACATAACATAACATAACATAACATAACATAACATAACATAACAACATAACATAACATAACATAACATAACATTAGTATTTATATGTATTTATTGTGTCATGTGTGTGCTATGTGAGCTCTACTGTGTTGAACTTTTGCTGCAAACCAAATTGCCCTTCGGGGACATTAAAGATTTTCAAATCAAATCAAATCAAATCAAATCAAATCAAATCAAATCAAATCAAATCAAATCAAATCAAATCACATCACATCACATCACATCACATCACATCACATAACATAACATAACATAACATAACATAACATAACATAACATAACATAACATAACAACATAACATAACATAACATAACATAACATAACATAACATAGGTGGGTGAATTAAAACATTTTATTTAATTTACAAAAGTAACCAAAGGAACACACAGAGAAAAACATGGGAACATAGGAATACAGGACATGGACAACAGGCATCAACAGGCATCAACACAGACGATCCGACAAAGACAATAGGTAAACACAGAGGTTAAAAAAGGAGAAACAAGGCACAGGTGGGAAATCAACCCAGGTGAGACATGTTAGGTAATCACATGAGAGAGAAAGAGCACAGAAGATAAGACAGTAACTTCAAAATAAAACAGGACCTAAGGACAAACCATGACAGTCATACAAGTGAGCATCCTGCATTTACTTGCTGCTGAAAGTAAAAGTACAAAAATAGTATGATCGATCATGTATTTCAGTAAAGGTAATCATTGTTCTAGCTGGCGTACAATAATCAGCTGAAACTATGAGCATCTGTCCTGGATTGCCTGGTGATAATAGTAACTTTATCAGGTTTTGCAGCAAACTGTGAATGTAGGCAGGTTTATGTGTTGAATTTTACTGTCTGATTTTTCACTGAGACCGCTGGGAAGAGACTGGCAGATATTTCAAAAAGGGGAATTCAGGCCACATAGATTCAGAGAGTGAAACGCAGTCTGCTAATGAAAACCCCTTACGAGAGACAAGAGCTCCAGAACGAGCAAGTAGGTAAACCTCAGGCTGAGCTGGGTTTTGATGAATAAAAAAAAGAAAAGAAAAGAAATAACTGAATAATCTCAAACATTACTCAGGTCCATGTACAACACTGCCGTGCTTACTACTTTATTACAAAGTGACATTAGTGTTGAGGACACAGTATTAGACCCAAAGACACAATCTGTGGCAGAGTGGTGTTACATCACACACAGACAACAGAGTAGGGCACAGATGACATGGAGATATCAGTTTTAATACCCTCACTGTTTGTGTGTGTGACATGGTGCATGAATGTGTGTAACCAAATGTGAAGGGTTGAGATAGGGCACTGTTAGTTTAGTTGGGTCAGTTTGAGTTCCTAGTTAGATGTAATTAACGTGTGTGTGTGTGTGTGTGTGTGTGTGTGTGTGTGTGTGTGTGTGTGTGTGTGTGTGTGTGTGTGTGTGTGTGTGTGTGTGTCCTGCAAGACAGAGATGTTTAATTGAGTTAGGGGATCCTGCTCCAATCCTGGATTAAAGCTCATCGCTCTGTGTTTATCTCCCAGTAGACTATCTGAGAGGCAACAGAGGGGTTTGACCCAGTTCAGACACACACACACACACACACACACACACACACACACACACACACACACACACACACACACACACACACACACACACACACACACACACACACACACACACACACACACATATGCAAAACGACAGCATAGCACCAGCAGGAAATGATACGCACACACACACACACACACACACACCCCAAACTGCAGCACAGAATAATAAAGAGACCTGTGTGGGTATCACTGCTCTAGTGATTGATTAATAGAAACAGTACCAGGTGTCCAGTCAGCAGGGAACAATTAATGACTTTGTGTATGTGTGTGTGTGTGTGTGTGTGTGTGTGTGTGTGTGTGTGTGCGCGCACGTGCTTGTGAATCCACTTGTTACCTTCATTTCAGGCTCAGTGATGCATGTTCCTGTGAGATCTGCATTGCAGCAGTTGCAATATCATCAATACCTGGTCGAATAACCAATGATGCAGTTAGTGAAGTGGCTAATGGGAACAACCATCATACTTCGCTGGAGATCCATCTATTTTTATGAGGAAGCAGAAAAGCTATCAACCTTAATCACAGCAGGGATCTGTGGGGATGGTCCTGCATTAGCGCGGCTCACATTAAACGTTAGAGGAGGGATTGAGGAGAAATGTGACTGAGCAGAGCGAGTGGCTGTGAGTTACTTTTCTGAAAAATGGCCCCGGTTGTTGCTGCTGCTTGTGTTTTTACTATGTTTCTTTTTTTTTTTTTGCTCTGAAAGTGAAGGTCAAACAGTCTCTTGGGTTGATATTAGTGCAGCACTGGACTGAGACGTTTTCTTCTCTTTCCTTCCTGAGCTCTCCTCTCTCTTTCCTTCCTGATCGCGGCTGATGTAAGTTTCTCTGGTGTTGCAGTTAAATGAACCCAGGGTCGACCCTGGGGCCTCAGTAACTACATGAATATGTTCTTTTTACACTCTCCCAGGCCGCCTCATGTGAAGTACTATGAAGATGAAATGATGTAGTCGTCCAGAGAGGCCACTTGGAGCCTTCAAGTCCTGGGCAAACAGAACAAAATAGCTGTGGGGTTCAGTGGAGGACGTGGGAGGAGCATGACAAGCGCGTCCCACCAGAAACTCTGCTGTTGTTCACCGAAAATTGGAGGACGTATGCATGACTTGGCGAGAACTCCTTCATTTTTACACAGAGCAGAGTTCAAGTGGCTGAATTCCAGCAGCTATTAAATAATTCCTAAATTCATGAACCACTGTTGTGTGATTGAAGTTGATTGACCTCAAATCATCTCCAGATTTCCTCCCACTTGAATGGCAATGAGAAATAAACGAGGAGACTAAAACCTCCCCTCATTCCTTTCCAATCCTTGTTTCTGCATTCAGACCCGCCCCGCTTCTTCCTTTGCAAATGCTAATCTCTTATGTAATAATGGTCCACACACACATGCTTTGAATTATTTCTCAGCCCCCCCATTGTAATAACACTTCAATATTTTTATAGCCTTTTGCCATTAAATAGAGCAGCCTCGTCTGACCCTGGGCTGTCGAGAAAGAACTGCAGCCTCGCTGTCTCCTCTCGCCCTTATCCATGTCCTGAGGGAGAGAAGCCCCTGATCTTTGTTTTTCTTTATGGGAAAACACAGCGTGGACACAAATACAAAATAAAAGAGGGACTCTGAGAGATGCCATCGTAAAAATGCGAAAGAAAGAAAAAAAATGGATTAAAAAAACAAAAAGGGTCAGGAGGAAAAGGATGGATGGAGAGCAGAGTTTAGAGACTCTAAAAACAGATGCTCCCCAGACTGGTCCTGTCTCCCCACATTAGTGTAGTGTACTCACTTTCCTCTCCTCTTCTGTCATCCCTCGCTCTTCTGGCCTTTTCTCTACCTCTCACTTGTGCCTCTTAACTCTCAGTCCACTTTATTTTTGCTCCAAACCATCCTGAAACTCTTGTCTAGTGCAGTTTTGAACTTTAAAGATTCACAAAGAACAGAATCAGTTTTCTTTTATTATGCAACAAAATTATCCACATTCATAAATTCGGGCTTGTGCACTTTTCCTTCACTTTCACATTGCACATTGCAGTCTTCGAGGATGCTCCTGAATGGCTTTGGCGCCTCCAGCCGTCCACCGACACTGTTTCATTGTCTCATGAATAATCCATGTATCTAATAACCTACAAGTCTCAGGGCCTGACATGAGCTTTAAAGCCATGTGAGCCAGTGTGCTGCCAGTTTTGGTCCATTGCTTTGGTCCAGATGGAAATATCTCAACATCTACAAGAAGGTTTGACAAATTTTGCAGATATTTCTGGTTTCCAAGCAGATGATGACCGCTTCACTTCCCTTCACTTTTTCTCAAGTTAAGTCAAGTTAAGTCAAGTTAATTTGCGTTTAATTTGAGTGAAATGTCTCAACAGTTATCAGATGGATTAACATTTGAATGATAGCAACCACGTTTTTTACACTTTGACCCAACATAGATCTGAACAATACATTTGTGGGTGTCAAAGTGCTTCTTTTGAAGATACATAGGCTACTACGACTTACTTTAAAGAGGAAGTATGCAGATTTTTTACCAATTGTGATGGTTAAATATGTAAATGACTTGTAACTTGTTACGAGGGAGAATGGAGGCTCTCTACCTTCCACCTAGCGCCTCTTGGCCGAACACCTTACAAGATCAGTGCTACCAACCCGGTGTCCCAGCTCTCGTCTCTGCGGCACCACGACAAAAACATGCCCCGTCATCCGCCCCGTCACCCGTAATCTCTTGTTTATGACAGATAAGACCACACAAATATACACATTGTAATACGTATATGATATAGAAAACAAATGCACATGGCCAGGAGGAGGGTTAGCAAAACAGTGGATAAGCGACCGGATTTGCATATAGTTCCCCTTTTACACTTTCCTTTCAGACTTATCAGGCAGAAATCCCTTATATGTGCTAAACATTCTGGTAATGATGAACGCATATAGCCTAGAAATCTAGACGCATCCTAGCGGCAGCAAATATATTTGCTCCGTAGGTGGGTCTAGAAATGAGTCATAGGAACTTTTTGAGTCTCGAACACCGATTGTGTTCACCAATCACAGCGCTCTATCTGTTTAGAGAGTCGTTGGGCGTGCTTAACGCGATGACAACATACATTTTAATTGGCTTGTCAGGCTAACTTCATCCTGCTCTTTGCTCTGATTGGTCGTAGCGCTACCCTATTGCGTGCAGAGGCAGTTTGAAAGACAGCCTTCATCCTGCCCCCTGGATTGAGCCGAGGTCTACCGGTCGTTACCAGACTATACATTTTAATGATATAGTCTGGCTTGTCAGGCTAGAACGCATACACATTATCCAAATGTTTGTGTTAAATTAACAAATCACTTTACCGATCCCAGTGCATACATTATGTTTTGAGTCGCGCCAGGTCAAAGGTCAGGGTCAGGTACAGGACATGTTCTTGCATTACTTTGGCAGGAGGTTTGAACCTGAGTCTTTAATTTGAAAGGCAGCCTCCACTCCATTTCAATGTCATTTCAATACACACATACAGAAAGAGAGATGGACATAAACACACTTTGTGCATCCGCCTGCTGTGAAAAACAAAATAGCTACGCATGACTCACACTTGTGTTGCTCAGGGTTCAAGGACTCTGCGACAACATTTATGGCAACTACCATGGCGTTAGCTGGGCGCACTGTCTAGATGAATGGCTGTGTGTGCATGCGTGTGTGTGTGTGTGTGTATGTGTGTGTTTACGCACATCTGCTGAGTGTCTGGAGACAGTCACGCTGTTTGCATCACCTCAGCCAATCCAGACATTTCCACAGCTGCTGTTTCAAACTAAGACCCCTCATTCTGTTTTCAGCGCCGCCGTGCATCTGTCTGCATGTGCGAAGAGACATTTTCAAGTATTACAAGTATGATATTATACTGTATGTGGTGTGAATGAGTGCAGGGACAGAATCGCCAACTCTTTGTGTTGTGATCCTCACACATGTGACAGTGTGAAAAGGTGTGTGGAGGTGATTTAAGAGCTGTGCCGTCCTGCTGCCATGTCCTTGACTTGTTCTGATATTAGAAACATGCTGGTGGCCTGTTGTGGCAGGAAGCAATGAGTTACCAACTATCAACATGTCACTGTCCATCCTCCAACATGTCACAACCCTGGAGCACATGTTGTACCATTTGAAATCATGTAAAATACAAAAAAAAAATGCTAAATGTAAAATGTAAAAAAAAAAAAAAAAAAAAAAAGCAAAACCGTATATACAGTGTAAAATTTTGCATGTTGGATTTATAATTGGAGTCAAGTGAAGAAATGTATTAAGGTCGGTGGACAAATGCATCTGGTCCTGATTCAGACATTTTAAAGGTCAGAAATGTTTGAATCCACTGAGGTCAGTGAGGCACAAAATGCTGTTATTCACGCGGCGCTGATGGCAATGAGCAGAAACTTATTACAAGGGTTTGCAGTATGTAAAATCACAACAACTTTGCAGAATGTTACGTAACTTTAGTTTCTTTTTTTTCTCCAGTGTTCTCATTCACCATTCCTCAAATGTGCAGTAATCTCATCATTAACCTGCAGGGATGGACCCATTTTCCCGTAGCCAGATTTACACAACATGACAGTGAGCTGCCTGCAGCCTTCGCCTGACTAAAATAACCATCTGCACTGAGTTCTCGGGGACACGTGCGGCATAATTCACTGCCACTTACTACTAACTACTAACACAGACACACACATGCATGCTTTAATCAGGCTCAGTACTCCTACCAGGAGAAATAAGAGCACAGCATGGTTTAATTTTGTTGAAAATACAAAACTGTAAACTAAACAACAGTCACTGTGCATGTGAGCATTAACTGGCCTCATCAGCTGGGGTGCTTGCGTGTGATTTTGTGTGTGTGAGTAATTGTGACACTGGTGACATTTATGGGCACTCCATAGGGAAAGGTCAGGCCATTTCTTTTCTATTTGCCTGCCATGTATGTGATCTGTGAACAAACACTTCCAGTAGGCTACGGCTCCCTTGACAGCACATAATACCATAGACTCTCTCCTGCATGCAGTGCTGCACTGTGTTTGTGTGTGTGTGTGTGTGTGTGTGTGTGTGTGTGTGTGTGTGTGTGTGTGTGTGTGTGTGTGTGTGTGTGTGTGTGTGTGTGTGTGTGTGTGTGTGTGTGTGTGTGTGAAAACACAATGCATGCAGAAATGTGGGAGGGGAATAAATCTTGCATAAGCATCTGAGATTAAGATGCTGCTGCATGAGATGCTGCAGCAACTTCAGGACACTAATGAACTGAGGAAGTTATGTTCACTATAGTCTCTTTACGCTATAGTGCAGTAAAATATATTCCTAAATATACTGTACCACCAAGATCATGTCAGTGTGTATGCATATTATGCACGTGAAGTCTCTAGTATGAACGGAGAGTAAGATTAAGTCAACTCAACCTGCCGTTTTATGCTACATAAAGAAATTAAACCTTAAATCTAAAAGCACTTATCCCATGCTCACACTCTGCATGTCCAAATATGTCTGTGGCAGCTTCTCTCTAGTTACTATGACATTTACTTGTTTTTTTTCCTCCCATATCAATAAAGTAGGATTATAATTCCTCCCCTTTGAAGTAGCTGTTTAAATAATCCAGGGAGGATTGCTCTTGGCATCCCATTTTCAGCTCAGCGAGAAAAATGAGCCTGAAAAAAAAGGGAATCTGGAGGTTGAGGCTGAGAAGCAGAGTTGGCTACAGGAGGTAGTTAGCGTTAATCTGGTGGCCTGCAAACCTGCTCCGCTGTGATTAGTGCTCACGGTGCGCAGAGTGTATTCACATCACAGAGAGGTAAGAATAGGGATGATTTCAAGATAGCGTTACTTAAAGGGCACTTCAACTTTAGCAATGCCCTACGTTCCCCAGAGTTACATTCACATCCACTGAGTGAGTAAAACCTCATGGCATCCATCTGTGGGTTGTGTTACACATGTCATATGGGAAGAGAGCAGTGTGTTCATGACCGTGATAGAGAAGAAGTTAAGATGATTCTTCCTGACTGAATTTTGAATGTCAAAAGGAAAAGTCCAACCTTAGTGTTTCCAGGTTTTCTGGTATGACACACTAGCCTACTACAGGGATGTCACTGCAGTTGAAATGCCAACATTAGGTCACATCATTTACGTGTATTCAACCAGAAAAATGTGCGCCAAAACAAATAAAAGATCTAGAAATGTAATGTCTCTTTTTGAAAATATATTATATTAGAGACTGAACTTCTTTAAATGTGGAACAATTCCACATGTCCTCATTTTCAAAATGTTTTTAAGTCGAATTTTATGTCACTTTGTGGGGATCTTTTGTATTCACAGGATATGTTAGTAGTGTTTAAATTTAGAAAAAAGAATGTGGCTTCCTGAAACATGGATATGACCACAGGGTCGGTTTTATTCCATGGAGAACAATAGCTTCAGGTCCTGCTTATATAGGCTAACAGTGTCTTGTTTGGAGGACCTTGACTGGAAAATATGAAATAATGCATCCATTGATTCATACAGTGATGCAAACAGAGAGTGTGACTTTCATGCAGTCAGAGCAATTTCACAAGTACACAATTGTCTTTCTAAACATGTTGTGGTTGCATTTATGCATTTAACATGAGTAGCAATAATATCTTCCTCGTATGTCAGGGTCTCGTTGAGGTCAGAGTTGGGCTACAGTGCCACTGTAGCTGGGGATGGGTGAACATATGGGACAGTTGATTAAAATGTATGAAAGTGCATCAGAGGGGGAATAAACAGAGGATCAAAAGAGGTGGCTGGCAAGTGAATAAATTATCAATGTGGTTATTTTTGTTGCGCAGACACATTACTAATGAGAAAGTGTAGAATAACCGTATTAAATAATCATTGTCTGCGCATGGTTTGAGTGACTTTACGCCGTTATAGCCCTGACTGTGTGTGTTTCACTGAATTAGATAGGAACTGGGCTGTCATATTGGTTTACAAGACCAACCTTGACAGCAAAGACGCGAGAGGCTCTGAACAGACAGCAGTATCAAAACAGAGATGAAGCTGTTTTCTGCCCCAGTTCTCTGCTTCCCAGCCACACTGATTCTCCTTGTAGACAAAGAATTCAATATTGGATGAGCTTGCAGGCTCAAACCAGAGCGGGAATCCGAGGGAATAAAGTGTTTCATGCTACACTGCACTCTCCCGATTCGGCCATTATGGAAATATGTAAATAAACCTCCACAGAGCGCTGGACGAGATTGGAGGGCCCTAATTGGGAACATGACAAAGATGCCGGAGTCCCTTTTTTTTAAAGGGCCTAAACAAAGAGAATGGCATTATTCAAAATCCCACGGTGTTGTTTTGTTTTTGGAGATTCATCATGGGCACACTTTGAGCTTCATTGTTTATTGAACAGCTAAAATTCATCCACATGGCAAATGAGGCATAAACTATGCATGAGTCACTAAACACAAAGGTTGAACAAGTAAAGAGAGCTTTATGTTGGGATGTTAAAAAAAAACAAAAAAACAAGTGATGCACTTATACTCTAGAAGAAGGACGTCATCAGGTTCTCGTGAATAATTTTAGAAGCTGGGTGCTTTTTGATATCTCTGAATCATGTTGAGACTGGGGGGCGGGGCTTCGGTCAAGTGTCTGGTGGTGGGTGAAGACCCTGAGGGGACAGAGCATGTGTGAGTCATATGATCCAGGCTTTGAGCCTTCACACAGACATCTACGGATAGACAGACCAAAGCGGATTGGAAACAAAGGCTCGCAGTGTATTATTTCTGCAGAGGCATGAGCGTGAGGAATTCTCCATTAATCTGTTTCATCTTGTTTTATGAAGCTGTTAACACCAAACTGTGTGTGAGATGTATCAGTTGGGTTGTTTCTCAGAGCCCCCCCTCTGGGAGCCCTACGCTTGCTCTCATAGAGCTGCTGGAGGCGTAGAAGTACTTGACTATCACAGCATGTGTGTACTGTATATTGTAGCTACACTTAGATTGTACTAGAGCAGCTGAACAAGAAATAAACAGCTGAAGTGAGGAGGCAAATGTTGTTACATAATGTCTGGAGTTAGAGTCAGGGGATCATAAAAGTTATTACTCTTCATCCACTGGGGAACATGAATATGTGCACAAGATTTCATGGGAATCCATCCAATAATGGCTGGGATATTTTACAACCAAAGAATCAAAAACAAAATGTCAACATCATCACGGTGCTGTCGGAAAGGTCAGAGGAGCATCAAAGTTATTACAGGTAATCCTCTGGGGAAAATGAATGTGTGTTCATCCTCAGGACTAAACTGCTGAACACAACATTTTGGCAAAAACGTGACCAATAAAAAAAAGAAAAGCGATGTGGGATGGCTGGGAGGGAGGGTCTTTCACTCACTCTCGGTTATTATGAAATAAACAGTCTCGTACAAAGGTGACATCCTGCCAAGGGCAAGGACTCTCTCTTTGTGTGCACTTGAGCACACAGGGATCTGTGCAAGCATGCACACAGCTGCAGCAGTACACACACACACACACACACACACACACACACACACACACACACACACACACACACACACACACACACACACACACACTTTGCATATTATGTAAGAAGACAATAAGCTAACAGGGCTTTTGTGATGCTGGGAAAATGAGGGACAAACACAAGGCCCAGAAATGTTCAACTTTGATCTTCTGAAGTTCAAAAAGAAGAAGGAGAAGAAAGAAAAAGAAAACTCCACCCACCCCAGTCTAATGATGCAAACTCCAATGAGACCCCACTGGGGGATAAGGAGAGGCTGCAGCACATTTGCACGTTTCATTTCAGCTGGAAATCATATTAGCAATGCGGGCTGCCGAAGCCTGAAGTTCAAATGAACCATGGAAACGATTTAAAGGAGAAAAGGATTGAGAAAGGAAAGGCTGGCGTGGTAGAGTGGGGGTGGGGGTGTGGGGGCTGGTTGGGGGGGTAGTGAGGTTGAGTATGGCAGAGAGAGACAAGATGGAGCTCATATACAGTTGGTGCAACGACAGACAGTTGTAGGTAGGTGATGTGGGATTATAGAGAAAAAGAAAAGGAGCAGAGGTGCTTGACAGTCTGATGGGGAGAGAGGAGGAGCAGCAGGAGAGTCAGGGCGGAGGCGGGTGTGTGTGTGTGTGTGTGGGGGGGGGGGGCTGATGGTTACGCACTGGGCATTGGTACAGGAAACAAATTGGTATGTTGTGCGCAGTGGAGGGGAGGTCAGTTGGAGTTCAGCGGCGACTGGGGCTCCTGTCGGCCAAACATCAAAGACACAAGGTGGAGGCTAAACAACTTATCTGCACCATGTTCCAAAATAAAATAAAATCAATCTTTCTTACTCCACATTTTAGCTCTTTACAGTTACAGCGGGTTTTGATCATAATGTTGCAGGTGACTGATCAAATCACATGCGATGAAAACGTTATGCCACCCCACTGATGTATCCATCCTAATGAGCTCTTTAATGTCAGACAGACTCATAAAATATTTCTTAAAAGCAGCAAAAGAAATCGCCGAGAGCCTGATAAAACATCTTTCTTGAACCGTCGTCATTTTTTCAAAGTATTTTTAAGGGAAGTGAGTCAGTGATTTGACTTTGTCTGACATGTTTCTTGACATCTTTTTTTGCTTCTATAAAATTCCTAAAACAAATGAAACTGCCTTGGGAATGAAAATGGGGTCAGGGTTTATCTTAGCTGCTTCTTTTTACCTTGTAATGCAAAGAACCAAATATTCTGCTAAAATAATCTGATTGACTGACATATTCACCAAACAAGCCAAGATATTTGGTTGAAATGGCAGTAATAAAGATGCATCCCATTTCTCCATCATATAAGGACCCTCAGATAACTCAGATTTTGATTGGTTGGGATTTTACACCTTGAGACCTTGTAGGAAATCAATCCATACATTCCCCCTAAACAAATTAGGTCATTCAAGCATTCATGCAGCTCCCCTTTCATGGATGAATCAGGCAGGTGGCGGTCTATTGTGGAGGGAGGAGAAAACCCCATATTGTGTTTCCAGGGTGTGTAAGTGGACAGCAGTCAGTGGGCGGGAATCTCTCTACCTGAGAGTTCAAAGCGGGCTAGAGCGGAGTAACCACCTGGTTAACCACCAGTTATGAGGACTTACTTTGTCAATGAAGACTTTACATAACAGTTGTTTATTTATTTTTTTATTAGGAATTCTTCTCAAATTTGACAGAACAGATCAGATGCTGGATACTTCCACCTTTCAGTGTTTTAAGCAGTGTTTAACTTAAATATTAACTTGAACAGTTGCAACTACATCCAGTAGGCTACGACCAATCTGCTTCAGTAAGTGCAGCTGAGTACCCCACAAAATGAATGAAACAAGAGCTGTGATGCATTTAACGCACATTGCAAAAGTCAAATGATAGGCTAAATAAAACTAATGGTAGCCTATTATATATAGGCTACTTCCTACTAATGGCCCTTTTACTTAAACTACTACTCTAAACTCTTAACCACTTTATTTCCTTTATTCAAGCCAAGAAAGAAAACAGGAAACCCCTAACAGAATTAACATTTGGCTAACAGGGGGCCCCTGATGGATGGGGCCCAAAGGAGCCACTTTCCATATGCAGCCAGTTCCCTCAGCCTTTTTAACAGATGGCTACACTCAAAACCATCTCTATATTCAATATACAGGCATAAATCAGAATATTAAACCACATAAAGGCACATGAGATAAAATGAATCACTCTGCCACTACAAACACCACGTGTCACCGCTCGTCGCAACCCCCCCGACGCGGAGTCCCTGCCCTTCCTGTCCTTATTGCTCCTGAACCTCACTGTTGTGTTGTGTTGTGGTTGTGGACCAGTAGTGGAGCGAGCAGGGAGGGAGTGAGCCCTCAGCCCGCCCCGCAGAGCAGCAGCAGAGCAGCAGCAGCAGCAGCAGACCGACCGGGCTCTGCTGGTGACGGCACCAAACACACTCAGTCCTGAGCCGAGCGGAGCAGCAGCGGCGGATCTCGGACGTGTTCACGGGAATCGACCGTACAACTACAGGAAAGAAAGACACAGAAGAAACGACTTTTTTTTTTCTTCGCAGCTGGTCCATGTTTGTTTTTTGTGGGGTTTTTTCTTTGCAAAAAAAAAAAAAAGTTGCGTCCTCACCGAAAAGAAAAGGCGACCGGATACACGCACAGAGATTGAGTTCACGACTGTTGGAGGTTAATATCGCTGCACGGGCTGGTTGGAAACGTCTTGTCTAAGGTGAGTCAGTGCAACAGTGGGTTTAGTTTTGTGGCTTTGTGCTTTTTAACAAAAAGGTTGAAGCAAAGTTATTGACTTTGTTAGAGAGCTTTTTTTTTTTTTTTTTTACCCATGTGGTGAAGAATGAGAAACTTATTTTGATGATGTTGGCTGATTTTTTTTTATTAATTATTTATTTATTTTTTGGAAATCATTCAGAGATTTGTGGACAGTGATGTTAAAATGGAGCTTGGTAGTAGGAAGTTACAGTGTGCTCGGCTTAGTCTGCGTGATGCTCTCGGTTACTGATAGTTTGACTTGTCTGAGTGATTAAAGTACTTGAGCATAATCTGTGGCTGATCCACTTGAATGCAGTGACTTAATTTTCCCAGCAGCCCGCCAGTTCCTTCACTTCGTCTTGCACTGGATTCAGCTGTTTT
Source organism: Trachurus trachurus (assembly GCF_905171665.1). Lineage (NCBI taxonomy): Eukaryota > Metazoa > Chordata > Actinopteri > Carangiformes > Carangidae > Trachurus > Trachurus trachurus. Next base: position 16,164,430 of record NC_139906.1, read on the forward strand.
ACCTCAGATCTGATAAGAGAGCGAGAGAGAGAGAGACTGGACTGCTGTGTTATCTCCATCCAGCTGTTTCAGTGAATGCACACACAGACACACACATGCACACACTCACACACTTGCATTTGATCTCTCTTGATTTCTGCAGCTTGTGTGATAAAGACGATGAATTAAGGGAATGTGATGGAATTGGAAAGGTCACAGGCAAGAGAGGGACCTCAGTGCTGCTTGTTTTATGTTCTCAAGGCCTACTTTAATATATGGATTAGTTTTGAGTTGAACTGGAAGCGTCCAGGGTCTGATTGGATCATAAATAATCCCCACAGGAGCAGATATAAACGCTGAAGGAGCAGCAGCATGCCATGAGACGCCTCTCCATCTCCTTCTCATCTGTTGTGAACTGAACACCACCCTCCCCTGCACGTGATTGATGAGTTGAACTGCTGTGTGTCGTCCCAGCTTGTATAAGGCTTCGACTGAATGCAAACATCAAGACAACCGCACACCAATCCAATGCATGCACATGCATTCGTGAATAGTGCTGCTCCCTCCATATTCATCTTTACGTATATGCACAGGCCAGTGGCACAAACGTCTCTGTGATGTTAAAGTTGGTGCTCAGGCATCACGCCACCTCACTGGGAGACCCTGCATCATCCTGTCCTGTCACCGCTGCACAGCACAGCACAGGCGAGAGGTTGATGGAGGGAGGTGGAGGAGGGTGGCAGGACACATGCAGAGAGAGAGAGAGAGAGAAGGGGGAGCTGGGGGGGATTTGGTGGTGGTGGGAGGTGATAACCAAGCTGTCAGACGATGAGGATTGCAGCAGCTGAAGAGGCGGACAGAGGGGGTAAGAAGGGGGAGGGAGGGAGGGAGGGTGTGATGCTGAGGGATCATTTTATCACATGGCTCCTTCACAGGACAAGAAGCCCCGAGGGGGGGGGGGCAGCAATGTGTGAGGCAGCCGAGCAAGAGCACGACCAAAGTCATGGTCAATGTGCTCTTGATACAGCATCTAATCCCTAAAACAGTCTCTGTTCTCTGCTCTTCTTTCCCCACCGCCGTCAAATCCAACAACCTCCATTCATGTTTTCATTGAGTTAACAAATTTGTGTGCGAGTCAAAACTAGAGCGCAGCTTTAGAGGAGGGAGGCTACAATCGCAGCTGATGCACATCTGCCAGCTCGCTCTGAAGATGCTGAAACATTAAAGACACGCCTCCTACTGTTCGAAATGTGGCGGCTTAATTTGCTCATTAGATAATCTCAGCTGAAAATAACACACAAATGTGCACACAGGGGCCCATCTGTGCGTTTGGGAGCAACTCTTACGTAAGTGAAGGAAAATCCCACATGAAGCAGCATAAATGAGCTGAGAGAGATACACAGAGAGAGAGAGAGAGAGAGAGCGCAATCTGATCCACACCTGTGATGTTCAATTAGTAAAATGCCTCTCCAGCCATCTGGGATTGAAATGATGACGAGCTGCCATTTCATTTTTGCTGCAGCAATGATGATGATGATGATGGCATGGATTGATTGGATGTGATTAAAAGCGTGCAAGCAGCATGAAGGCATGTTTAATCCATTGCCATCCATCATGATGTAACATGGACCCCAAATACCTTACACATCAGAAAACTCCTATCAAAACACCACTGTAGGTAGGTAGGCTGCTATATGTTTGAGAGGAGCCAAGATCTCACGTGAAAAGCACCGTGGGACCCTGAAATTCCTCCGAGAGAGCCGAGCATGAGCTCAACTGAGATGTTTTCTTAGTTTTGTCTTTCCTCTCCTCCTGCGAGCCATTTCATGTCTTAAAGTTACTTGTCAGACAAGCAGGTCTGTGTGATGTCGTGCTGCAGTTCGGCGATGTCTCCGGCGCAGTTCGTGGGAGCGATGTTGGTTCTGAGATGCAGGTTTTTTTGCCTCTGACTTCCCTCGGCTGTGGATGTGTCGAACAGCAGGCGCGTCATTGAGATTTCCGTCAAGAGTTTCTCGCTGTCAGCCCATTAAAACGGGACAAGAGCAGGAGCACAGCAGGGGGGAGACAAGCTGTCAGTCAGACTCAACGCACACACACATGTACACACACAGACTAACAAAGACTTGCCCTGTATATGAAACTGTAATTAGTAGCTGCCTGGGTTTCAGAAACCCTTCTCTTCCTGCGTGTAAAGGCCCATTTTGCTCTGTAAGTGCAGCAACAACATCACTATCAGCTTTTACAGAGTCACTGACTGAGACATTATACAGCACATGAATTGAGTGCGTTTTCTATTTTAAAGCTGTAAATTGTCTGTTTATTCATGCAGGTCGGCGCGGAGCGTAGAATTAGCAGTCCAAGTCATAAAGCTGAGAGTGAAATGAGTTCTCATTTTCCTCATCATTTACATGAAGCACACTCACTGTATGTGGTCGACTTGTTGGTGAATTTCAACGACTTGCATTCCAGAGATTTCACTGAGACTAGAAATAAACAAAGTCCTGCAGAAGACCATTCCTCATGAAGAAAACAGAGTTCGTTTAGAGTTTCTTTTAGAGAAAAAATACTCCTTTAACCTGTCTGCACTGTTAAAGCAGAAACAAATTGCTACCACAATGCCTCTAAAAGCAAGTGTGTGTGTTTAGTTTAGTTTGAGCAGGTTTTAATGTTTACATCTGAACAGTCTTCCTGTGCTCACAGTGCATTTACCAAGAGACTGAAAGATGAAAGCATCCTAAAAACTACACATGGACTCTCATGTAAAAATGTCCAACTTGACAGCGGACATAAACATGATTACAGCTTGGTACAAAAAATGGTTTTGGTTTCTGTGGCTAGTGTCATCATTCACCTGCTCATAGGCCCATCTTTAGTTACATATATCGATTGATTGATCCAGTCTAGATACTCAGATATTTGTGTCACTGCTTTATGACTTTCAAACTCCAAATTAAATTGGATATTAAACCAAATATTTTTTTTTCTTTGTTAAGTTTTAAACACTGGATTGTTTTACTTATGAAGCAGCATGACACACAAATCAGTCACAGATGTGGTATTGCTTTTTGGCAGCGTATGAGATATGTCTTCATTTGTTCGGAGTGCCTCACACGACCTTTAGCTGTTTTCCAACAGATTTCACAACTTTTTAATTGGCCCAACTGCTGCAAATCTATATCGTTTCATTTTTGCACTGAATATTTGAGGATATCCTAGGGCTTCTTTTTTTTAAATACAAGTTAACGCATTTAATAAGATATTTTTAATGAGTCTTGTCCCAATAAGTTAATTAGATTCTTACAGTTGCTGTCAATTAGGAAATGGGGTGGTCAAAGGGCTGAACTTCCAACACCGTGTGACTCGATCAGAAAATCACGTGACGATTGTTTCTGTAAACAAATAGATGCATAAATAATGCATCCATCCCTGTTTTGAAACTGTTGCAAAAAACGAGCTGAGCCTTGAAAGCAGAAGAAACCAGGATTTTTTACTTTTCTGACCCAGAGTTTCTGACATGAATGTCAGGTGAGCTATTTCAGGTTTACTAGGCTCTTTGCTAATCTCATAAATCTCCCCCAGTGAATGAATCAAGTGTTTACACTCTGACATTTTAAGTCCAGGCTTTTCAGATGCGAACATTATGTTGACTTTCCAATTACTTAATGAAAACCCTTTCATTGAGTAAGTGATTGCAGCAGAGGCCACCCACTTGTGAACTGATGATAATTATCACATCTGTTTAGTGCAATCAAACTCAGTCATTTTTGCTATGAATAGAAAAACGAAAGAAAAAAATGAAATCCTTGCAGAGAGAGGTTTTTACTGAAGGAAGTCAGCATCGGCTTTGATGATTATGAAGCATTCCTGACTGCAGCACTTCAATTAACCGAGCGAGTATGTTACAAGCAGCTCGTCTATCAAGCTGTGGGAGGTTGTGTCAGTTCTGCAGAGTGGGGTGGGGGGGTGGGGGCTTTTGGAGATACTCCAGTGATTTAGTATTGTACTTGTAGAAAAGTTATGGCACTTGTGGGAGTGAAACTCTCAAGCCCACTCCAAGATAACCCTGCTGATATTATCTGTTTTTTTGTTTTTTTGAGGGGGAGCTACAGAAGACATCACACAACTATTTCACAGGCCGACTTGTACCCTCATGATATGTTAGCTGACCTTTACGTGTAAAATCAATACACTGCCCTTTTAAGTTTGAGACTATGGCTCTTATCGAGCTTTGCCGTGTTTTTACCGAACCAGTCTAAAGGATATGGAGGCATAAGTGCTGTACCCAGACACGTGTCCTGGCTTTTCGTCAGGCCCAAGGTGTGGTCCTACAAACTCGGGTGGATCACTTGTGCTCTTACTCTGTCATCGTGAAGCCGTTGTCATCCTCAGCCTGTTATTTGCCCCCTTTGGCTTTTAAAGACTTCAGTAACTAGTTGTGATAAAATGCCCCATGAACTTATACACCGCCTGCCTATTATCCTGTCTTTCTGCAGTGTCAAAGGAGACTCAACATGTTTTGTTTTTTTTGCCTAAGTAGATTGCAGGTCAATTAAAATGCTGTTGGAATCTGATAGCTGAGATGGCAGGCGGAGATGGGCTCCAGAAACCCTTACAGTCTGTAAGAGGAGACAGAATCGATGCAGATTGGAGTAAGTCTGTGTATAATGGACATTAGTGGGCAGAGCTTTGGCACAGGACACATTAGAACCAGGAGTGCTGAAGTCTGCCAACTGCTCCAAACATCCATTAGTGGGCCGATCAAACTGTGTTTGCTCAACACTTGTGTATTTGTTCACCACCGCCCCGGCGACACTGTAGAGAAACTTCTATTACTCGCTGAAATTGCAGCTTGAAGACCTCATTATGTTGGAGCGCTACAAAAATCAGCGTTACTGTGTAAGGAGATATCAACCTTGGCGGTGTACAAGTGTAGCAGCTGTAGTGGTGCGAGCACCGGGATGGCATGTAGAAACAGTTTTAATCCATCTGAGCGCAGCACTCTCTGTCTCTCTGAGGAGAAGGTAAAGTGGGCTCTTATGTCACAAGGCGTCACTTCACTTTTCAGGAGGTTGATGAATGAGGACCGAAATGGCCAGTGCTGAAACAGCAGACCACACACACACACACACACAGATGCACACAAACACAAGATTGATGGATGACACAAGTATTAGCTCCAGAGTTGAGGCTCTCTGGCCGGTCGGTGGCTGACGGATGGCTGCAGACGACCTGCAGCAGCAACAATTAGATGTTTTTATTGGTACCAGTCTGAACTCTGTAGGAAAAAACTCTCGCTGATCTCTTCAAATCGTTTCTGTTCGCAGACATTTTTCTTCCCCTCTCTTGAAATCGGAAGAGATTTTATGCCCCCCCCGCCACCTCAACCTTCCATCCAAGTGTGAAACCCATTGATTAAGCTGTTTGTTGATTTGCGTCTATTGGAAACCTGATTTGTGCCAGCAAGGGAAGCAAAACAGGAATTATTGATCTGGGATAAAGGCTCATTTGCCCCCCACTGGTGTGGTTTAGCTGTAATTTCCTTGGGATTTTCAGCGAAGCCAGTCTGAGATGTGAGTTTTTGTCTTTTTCAAACACCGCACGCATTCTTTCTTTCTCAGCCTTGTCTAAAACAACCACCTCAGCAGAATTGAATCAGCGATTTTTTTCAGCACGCCACAGCAGCAGCAGCAGCAGCAGCGGCTACACCTTCTGAGCTAATAACATAAGCAAAGATCTGTTGACACCCTGTTGTTTGGACATGTGTCTGATTTATAGATTAGATTTCCTCCACCCTCTTGGCCAGCTTCTTCCCCTCTGTGTGTGTGTGTGTGTGTGTGTGTGTTTTGCTCGGCGGAGTGAAGCCAGCTTGGAGGATGCGTCTGCCAGATGACCCTTCAGCAGAATGCGTACCACACAACGACCCCTCCTCCTCCTTCCTGCATCAGCTGACTGGTTTGGGTTAGCTGTGGCCGCCTCATCTCGTGTAAACGGACGGGAGAGGAACACTGAAGGCTGGATCGGGGTGGTGGGAAGTTTCAACCATGAGAAAATGTTTACATCACATCTCTGCATACTGTATCTCTCAGTGGTGAAACTATGGGATCAGTCCCTCCTTTTATAATTGGTGACAGATGTCTTCCCCCTCCTCTCTGTCCATGCCTCCATCCCTCTCTTTCTCATACACGCATGCAGAGTGGGTCTCCATGTTCCCAGAATTCTTCCGGGAACCTCTGGGATGCCGTCCCAGCCGAGCCGTGGTCTCGGTAACATAACTCCCACCACCCTCCGGTCCGAGCCCAGCCAGCCAGCCCTCCATCTCTCAGCGGTCCCGTCACACATGGATTGCCAGGGCTCAGCTGGCCCTGGAAGCCGTCCTGCGCTTATGAAACATTTGGCAGATTTTGAACAAAAGTTGCAAGTTTACAAACTGACGCTGTCGCTGGTTTCAGCTCGATTTTTTTCTGTGGGACTTGTGGGGCTCAGGCTGATGGGGCCGAATCCTTGGAGGTGATGCCTTCCCTTTGTGCCGCGGTGTCTTTGTCTGCTCTGCGTTATCCTGCAGAGAATTGGTTATGGAGGATTGTGTCCATCTGCTGAGTGAGAATTCTTGGAAACGAGATACAGGGCACGGATATAAAAAAAAAAAAAAAGAAGAAGAAGGACAGGGTTTGTCTTGTGGCTGATCAGCAGAAAAGTGAAATCAAGTCCTCACTCAGCATGAGTACGTGTGTGTTTATGTGTGTGAGCCCAGTTGAATTTTAAACATACAGTGATAAACAATGAATCCTGTGTGATTCTTACACATGCACGCGTCCTCAAGCCTCCCTCCGCTTCCCTCTGCGGTTTGACATTCAAAAGATGCATTGTGCCACTGAGCCTTTGATATTCATATTGTTATTAACAGGCTGGATCAGCATGAAGCTCGCTGTGTTTGGGGTCCTGGTGTTTTTCTCCCTCTGAGCGCAGACAGAAGTAGGTCAAAGTTTAGTAGAGCGTCCTGTCTGAGCAGGAGGATTGAAGGAGGAGGAGGAGGAGGAGGAGGAGGAGGAGGAGGAGGAGGAGGAAGGGGGTTAAAGGGCATCGTTGGTACCAGGGTCCTCTGACTTACCAATTAAAATCAGTCATGAAGCTAATGGGACCCAACTTATATCCAGTATTATTGGGGATTTCTGTTATTTATAAGTACAGTAATGAAAAGCTATAAGAAACTGTTGTACAGAAATAACAGATATGTTTGTGTTTCCCCTGCATAATAAATTCATACTGTTAATATCTGTGCTTATATATTATGTAGCCTATATTATTTATTGATATTTATTATATATTGAGAAAGGATACTAAAACATTTTAATTAAAAAAAGAGTACTTAAACTCTTCCCCCTCCAGTAATCTTCTTCCTCTCACCTTGCTGCAGTGATGTGACATACTTGAGCGAGTGCACTATAATGTCAGGTTGTTGTAGGTGGTTACAGGTGGGGAACGTCTACCCCCACCCATCAGAAGTGTTGGGTGCAGGGCCGGGGGGAAACCAGAGAGGGCAGCGCAGCACTGGTGCAGTTTGATGCTCACAAACTTCTAAATGCCGTTTCAGAAGTTGAATTATGCTAAAACATTATCCTGACAAAAATCCATTTAATGAGTAAATGATAAACCCGTTCATTATATCACTGATTGTTTCATGATAAAGTAATTTGCAACCAACAGATTTTCTTGCACATCATGCAGCAGTTTTAGTGAAGGAATTGTTATGTTTGTTGTTTTGCATGTTAACATTATCCAATCAGCACTGAACACATCATTTGAAACTGAGGCTGTGATACCAGACTGTTGAGCTCACTCTGCTGACCCCGCTGAACCTTTGGAGCAACACATAACTCGACAGATTAGGATATTTGGGTGACAGGTTGTCTTGTGATTAGGGATCGACACAACAAGAGGTCAGACTGTCGGGTTGGAGTTGAGAGGAGAGGAGAGGAGAGGGGCTGGAGGAGTGAAGAGCTAAGTCGCTTTTTAATCCAGAACAAATCCAAAATTTAGCATCGTAAAGTTTGAAGACATGCTGACACAATGACAAAAGAACAGATCTGGAATATTTGATGCTGTCTGTTATTGTCACTGAGTAAAACCATGTCCTCTCCTGGTTGTGTTATGTAAGAGAGCTTTCAAATATCTGATGTTATCATCTGAGGGGGAAACGTAAAGTGGGAGGACGAGATGCAGATTTTCTGTGAGCGTCTTCACGATAGAACCGGTGAATTTACATAATGGCTCATCGTCTGCTGGATCTCAAACTTCCTGTTAGTTGTCAAGCAGACCATGGATTTGCTTGTGTGTGTGTGTGTGGAGTTTAAAACGTAGCTCGACCCTGCCGTCAAAGATCAAATAGATAGATCAAGGTGGCGACGGCGCTGTACGGAGGAGCTGCAGCAAGCAGAGGATGCAGAGATGAACGGACGAAATGAGGCCAGTGTCATCACGTCTCATTTACTATGCAGGGTTGGGAGGGGGATTAGCCTCCTCACTTACATAACTTCATCTCCCCCTCCTCGTAACCTGCCCATATCCCCCCTCACTCTCCCCCATTATTCTGAGTGTTGGTCTGTTTGTTTTTGTTCTTCTCTTCGAGACAGAGAGAGACTGGAAATTGAGATTCAGAGAGACCACACAGGGATGAGAGATGATGAAGGGAGCGACAAATGTTAGAAAGAGAGGGGACGTGAGAGCAAAAGCTGCTGAGAAAGAGAGTGAATGGTAATAAAAGGTCTGCAGATAACACAAGAGGAAAAGAGGAAAGGGAGAAAAAAGGGGGGATGGGGGAGAACTGGAGGTGGACGAGGAGATGGTCTATTTATAGTTTATCCCTGCTGTTGGGTTAGACCGCCTGGCCCAGCACAGCACAGCTCAGCATCCATGTCAGTCCTGATGTCATTGTCCATTAGCTCTATATACACACATGCACATGTATGTACACCCACGGGGCAGATGCATACAGGCTGTCACGGAAATGTGGGTACACTGACCTTTGGCACTGTAGTACGAGAACATTACACACTGACGGATCTGACAGTGTGTGTGTGTGTGTGTGTGTGGAGTTAAGAGCCAGTCAGAGTGTGACATAAATATGCTGTGAAACATGGATGAAATTGCGTGCCGCTCAGCTCAGCCTCAGACAAACGTATTAGATTATTTTCCTCCCTGATTTTACCTCTTAATCTTGAGAATAAATTAACTGTGCAAAGTCTCTTATGTCCCTCAACTTCTTTTTCCATATTTTATTTTTTATTTTTTAACCTTATTTGTTTGTTCTTTCGTGTACATACAGCTACACGTGCAGGTGAATCCATGTGTTTCAGAGGGAGAAACGTGTTCTCTCAGCTACATCTGACTGTGGGCTTCCCTCCTGGCTGACTCTGATGACATCACTGCACTTGTTTATTGTACCTGCTGCGGGCGAATGCACACACACACACACACACACACACACACACACACACACACACACACACACACACACACACACACACACACACACACACACACACACACACACACACACATTCATATAATCTAAGTGAGTCACAGGCAGAATAAATAGTTCTTGTTTCAACCTAAACACAAGAGGTGTTCAGTGTTTCTGCAAATGACTTTCTTTTTGTAGTTTATTTATGTTTTTGGTGTATGAGTTATTTATTGCAGCGGTGCTTGCTCAGGGTTATTTGGCTCGCACATTAGTGTTCCTCTACACAAAAACAGGTCTTATTTTCTTACATTACAAATATTAAACACAAGTCCCCTTTTTATTTATTCGTTTTTGAGGGGGAAATAGCTAATAAAATTTGCTAAAACCACAAGAATTTAATGTTTTTTAATCAGCCCACTGTGGGAAACGTTGCATGGGAAGTTATTATGTGTGAGCTGAAGGCTGCGAGCACTGGCCAGCTACTGTATGAGTTCCTGGATGATTCATGGAACAGTCTCGGGGTTGCACAGGACCTCGTTTGTTTCTGCTGTTTCTGCCCCCGGCTCACCCTGCTCCAATAACACACTTAATGTGACTGTGGCAGAGGACACACATTCATGGACACGCACAAGCGCAAGCATTCACAGCGTGCACACGGGCAGGCAGACGTCCCCACGCTCGCACTGACACAGACAGTATATAGTATATTCACTATTCAGTCTCACGTTTTCACTCCCACCTCGTTGCTGCGACACACGGAGACAGAACTTGGAAATATATCATCTCTTTTAATTTTTCTGCTGTCTGATTCAGTCATTGTCTTCATTCTGTGTTTGTCACTTTATGGTCGAGTGGAGAAGAGTTTTCTCTCCACCGTAGCATGTGTGGAAAGTAACAATTGTGAAATATTGTTGAGTATTTCCATTTCATGCCGCTTAATATTTGAACATCTCAGAAGGAAATGTACTTTTTCTTCCTACATTTATCTGAAGTTACTAATTAATTTTCATATTAACCCTGCAGTGCAGAATTTTTGTCTCCCCCTTCTGGTAGTGGGAGTAATTACACAAACACAGTCTCTCCCTGTCAGTGCTCTCCAATGAGGGAAAGCTACACCAATTGACCCTTCGCCAACTCCTCCCACAAACGGCTATTGTCCAATCCTACGTTAGCAACCGTAACTATAGGCCTGGCAAGCTTTCCGCAGTGAGTCATTACCTTGCTTGTGGACACATTTTGAGACTAAAAACGAAAAACATTTGTTTGTAGAGAAGGATGTTGTTGCTGCTGCTGCTACTACGGCGGTGGCGGCGGCGGCAGCAGCAATATAGAGATGTTCAGATACGAGCAGACTTTTTTTTCGACTTGAGCAAGTGTAAATATGGGGATAACCATATGTTCACCTCCGAAATGACAGCTGTACTTTTAGGGCTTTTACCTGGGCTTTTAGGCGAGGGATCCTCCAGGCAGGGACTGCTTTCACTGACTGATACAGCGGTGGGAGAAAAAAAACAGCAGCCAAAGCTGTATGTGGTTCACAATCGCCCCAAAACTTGCAGTTTGACAATGTTTCATGACCAGTGAGATGACCTAAATCTTCGTGGGTTGATAGACGGTAAAATTACCAGTCCTTACTGCTGCTCTGTACATTGTCCAGTCGTGTCGTTGAACAGATGTTTTATCCTCCTGCGTGAGTCACGTCACTGAAAACTATGAATGATCTTTGTGACTTCTTCTATCCAGAAATTTGCTGATATTTCCTTTGAAATCGATACCAAATACTGCCAGGAGCATGGCTGGGAGTGAAAGCTTGCCCGCCGTAGCAACAGTAACCAAGGGGGCGGGGCTTACGCGAAGGGTCAATTGTAATCCACAGCCACAGTCCTTCCTCTCTCCTCCTCTCTCTGCTCTGGGCTGTAATCCTCCCGCTGAACACCAAGTTTCTCTTTTATCTAGAACATCAGAAACTTTTCTTGGACACTTATACCCCTTTCCCACTGGCCAAAAAACCCGTTTAAACCCGCTAACAATCGGCTTTTGGTGGCAGTGGGAAAGGCGCACCGAGCCGCGTCGACCCGCGTCGACGCGGGTCAAACGACTCGGCAAGCGACGCGGGTTAAAATCGCCTTTAATCGGCTCGGCTCCGAACGGCTTGCAGTGGGAACGCCAGACCCGCGTCAACCCGCTAATTTACGTGATGACACTGAACGTTACGTGACGCTACGTCATCGCGCCGGTCGCGTCTCATATCACGTACCAAAACAAAGCTCTGCTCCGCTCTGCTCTCATCCGAGACTGGGATCAAAACATCAGAGAAGACTGACCAAAAACGATAGAAAAAAAGAAAAGAAAAGAAGCGACAGTCTGTTTAACTGACGTGTTGTGCCGCGGACGTCCGTCATCCGGCCGCAGCAGACTCTCTGTCCTCCGCGGTCCTGGTGCTCCAGGTCAGCCAGCCAGAGAGTCTGCCTCGGCGGACGGACACTCCGCGGCGGGCGGCTGTGGCATGACTGTGTGTGTCTCTTGCACCGCGGATGAGAGCGGGGCGACTGGTTTATGCTCTGTCTGATCCCTCAGCGGGGGGGCAGACTCGGCTCATTTTGGTCAATGGGAAAGGGGCCAAATGCCGATTGTTAGCGGGTCGACCCGCGTTTAAAAAACCCGCGTCGACCCGCTAATTTTAGTGGGAAAACGGCTTTACAAGGTTTTTTCTGCCATCGGCCCACTCCGTCTCTGTCTCTGCTGCAGCCGCTTCCCTTTCTCAGCTCTGGCAAACCGATCATCGCTGGTCGACATAAAACGCGTTGCTCCAGTGTGAGGATGTTGCCACCGGCCTCGGACTAAAAACTCTGGTATATATACTGGTACCTGGTGCTGAGGCTTGAACGTTGCGTGAACTCGTGTGGCAGTGGCTTGAATGTAAAGTCCCCGACCCCATGCAGCTTTAAGATTTCCCATGAATAAAACATAACCTGATGAAATACACCACATTGGTTTCTATTCAACAAAAGAAAGGAATATCTACACATAGTTTCTTGTCACGTTTCACAAAACAGCTTTGAAAAAATGATAAACACACATTTGTGTAGCAGAACTTTTCTTTTCTTTTTCTCCAAACTGTATGTAGTTGTTAAAGACCGGGTAAACCAAATTCAGTATTTTTCTTCTTATCATATTAATTAGGCCTTAAATGTGTCCCTCAAAACATGTAAAAAATATTTTTGCCATTCATCATTTCCTTGAGGAGCTAGGACTCAGAGACTGTTCTGTGTGCAGGTTTTGAATGGGCGGGCTTAAATCGAAGGCCGCTTTACGTAAAGCGGCCGTACTTACATAAACCCGCCCCCTGCTCCGCTCTACGTATAAATACATTCAGCCAACTGACTTCTGTGGTTTTCCGTCCCACTTGCTCTTGGTTTACCCGGCCTTTAAGCTACAACATTAAAACACTACAACACATAGACGGACCACCAATAACATCAAAGTATATTACAGTGCGACATCACACCGGGTCCCTCTGATAATTAGTTTGTTCACTTGGAGTTTACTGCAGGAGTTTTACTTTTTTACGTTGTTGTATTGGTGAATTTACTCATGAATCTGAGAACGTCTGTGTGAGGTTGCATTTGTTTCATTTGACTGTCCAGGGTTGTTTCAGTGTGTTTCACCGATCAGCCTGTGGTGGTCATGGATGATGAAACATGATAGAAATGAAAATCTTTCACTTGTCTGTAGCGTGAAATGCAGCAGCAGCAGCAGCAGCAGCAGCAGCAGTGACTCTCACGCTGTTTGTCTCATTTCGATTTCCTCTTTCAATGCACTGTTCAGCTAGTGCAGCCAGATGCTGACAGGTGCTCGACTGTGTTTCTGTGAAATATGTTCAGATCTCTTGTCAGACAGTCCCATGCACCCCCACCACCACCACACTATGCTCCTCCTGCTCTGAGCTGAGAAAGAGGGAATCTGTGCATAGAAATAATGTGTTTGAAATGATGGAAGCAGAAGCCAAAGCCGGAGAAACAATATGAGAGGAGACAAAGTGTGTGTGAATGAAAGGAGATGATTCACATCCTCCGCACAGACAAATTGTTACAACAGCAGTGCCTGGCTGACAGAGCTGGAGACAGACAAAAGCCAAGATTTAGCTTTTGGCTGCGGCTGCGGTTGAAGTGCTGAAAAGGCAAATGAAAACTTTCCTACAGTCTTTGTCTCTCTTGTGTTAATCCCCCCCCCCCCCACTCTCTTTTATTTCTTCACTGCGGTCACCTTTTGCTTATTCTTGTCTGATGCCTCACTCGTCCCCCCACAGAGGAGCCTCGTTAGTCAATTAGTCATCATCAGGCGTCTGTGAATACGCAGAGATCGCTCTTTGTTCCTGGTGAGGTTTTCACAGCAGAAGGTTGATCATGTGTGGCTGTGAGTGAGCGTCAGCTGCTTCTCCTAAGATCGGTCGCAGAGATAAACTCCACCCACCGCTGACACCGAGGTCGTTCTCCTGTGTCAGTGGTGGAAAGCAACTGAGGACGTTTACATAGATGCTGTAGAAGTTTATTTTTAAGTTTCCATTTTATGTCACTGCTTTTATAGGAGCTCACAAAGGAGATTTCCATCTCCTTTATTGGTTGTGACACCTTACAGAGGTCTTATTAAGACTTTATAATCAATTATTTCTCAATAAAAGCAAAGATTAGCCCTGAAATAATAAATAGAATAAGATAAATAAATGAATAACGGCACACATTTGTCCACACAGATTGAACCAAACTGCAGCTATATGTTAACTCATTGAGTGCCGCGCTCCTTTCCAAAGTTTTAGTCAAGTGTACCGGCAATTTAGACCATTTTTGACTTTTTATGTAGAGCCACAGTGTATTCTATATTATTGCCACCAACACATACTGTGGCTCAATTGAAAGGTTTACCTTAATGCTTCAAGTGGCCACAAACCGTTTGTTTCTACGTGCCTCTGTTCCTGAGAAAACTCAAGCTAAACATGGCTGGGTTTCACCAAAATCCCTCCTTTTTTTCTAGAAAAGGAGATAGAGCGTCTTTTATGAAAGCTGCGCTGTTTGTGTCTGTCGCTCTTCTGACACTCGCATTTCTGGATCAAAGGGCTCGTATAAGATAAATATATACAACAGTTGTTGTTCTATTCACAAAACCACCATCGGGGGCGGGGGGGGCGCCACTAAACAGCAATAACACAGACGCACCGTGCCGTGTCACAGCTTCTCCCCGCGGAGCGTGAGGGTCAGTCGGCCACCGCGGCTCGGGAAGACCGGTCCCGCCGGTGGTCGCGGTCCTTCTGTGGTTCGGGTCGGTGATGCCGGTCTGCTTTGGTCCAGAGACCATCAGATTTTACCGCGGGAGGACTTTGGGGAGGACACGGTGTTGCTCCAGCTGAAGACCGGGCGGACTGTCGGCTGAGAGCTTCCTGGTTCAGCTCCGAGCAGCTCGAGCAGCTCGAGCTGCAGCGCGGGTGAGAGCGGAGCAGCTGCAGAGCAGCTGCAGAGCAGCTGCGCTGCATCTGCATGCAGAACTCCGTTTGCAGAAGCCGAGTTATGATAAAAACTTCCAGATCATGAGCTGTCATGTGACTTTGATCGTCATCTATTTCAGTTCTCCTCGTCGTAGAGTCCCCAAATTTACATATAATGTGTATTAAAGTGTCTATTTTCATAATTTTAAAAAAAAGCAAAAAACGTAAAATTACGTTTTCGGCACTCAACGCATGGGAACGAAAAACGAGAAATTACGTGGTTGGCACTCAATGAGTTAAGACATCCCAGCTCCACCTATAGCAGGTAAATGCCATGTGCACCTACATTATTATACACAATAGTAATGCTGTAGAACAAATGCTTTTACTCTAAATGCTTTTACTTCTGTTATTATACTTAAGTAGAGGTTTGTCTGACTTGTAGTGTAGTACTTTTACTAGTGCTTTTCCTCAGGGTGAAAATTTGATGATGAAGGTGAAAGAAATACTGTAGTTTAAGGAATAATTTAAAACAAAGTTGGAGGGCACGGTTGTGCAGAGGACGTATTAAAACCAGTCATTTCTGCTATTATTTGTGACAACAGCTTCCCCTCAGGTCTGAATATTGAAGCATTGTCATTGAGAACAATGGGCAGACTCAGAGAGACTGCCCCCTAGTGAAAGGTGCTGAATCTACAGCGAGCCAGACCTGAGCTTCTTCATCAGAAGCTAAGTGCAAAATAAGAGGACTGGAGTTTAATACAAACAGCAGATAGACCTATCAGAGCGGCCCGGGCCAAATGCAGTTCCCATTGTTTTTTTGTCTACCAATGAGATGAATGGGCCTCATTAATCACGGCCATTTGTCTTCAGTTGTAAGTCTAGAGGTCAGTGATTAAACCTTGTTCTCTGTAACGTGGCCAACTCTCTGTCTCTCTCTCTCTCTCTCTCTCTCTCTCTCTCTCTCTCTCTCTCTCTCTCTGTCTTCCCCTCCCTCGCTCAGGGGATCAGAGGGAGAGTTGCGTTTCGCCGCTGCTCTGCTCTGCTTTTCATGGCTCTGATGTTGTCTGCCACCAAATCCCTGCTGAATAAAAGTCAGAAATTGAAGCAACAAATCATGTTTTATGTATATGTGCTTACACAATGAAAGCAGGCTGGAAAGTGGGCCAAGCATCACACGGGGCATATTATGGCAACAAAGCAGCTTTCCACTTTCTTGGAAAAAAAACGACAGTGGCAGCCGTCAAAGTGCAGGGCGCAGAGTACAATGTGAGTGTTTGGTTAATGACAAAGAAAATAAAAAAGACAGATACATAGAAATTACATTACCTGACTGCTCAGTTCCTGGTGGAGGTGTTTTACTATCCCCACTGATTCTGTTGACTCCTCGGCTCCATAATTTAATACAGATGTCCAACCGTCAGTGGTAGCTATCACTTGAATATCTCTGGTTACATAGTGATTATTTCATATTATATTATATTCATCATCAACTCATCTATTGATTATTATTATTGATTAATGGTTTGATTCATTACATCTCAGAAAATGGTGGAAAATCTTCCCAGAGTTTCACCAGTGGTCGAGAAAACGCCCTTTGAGAAGCAAAAAAATATTTATTTTTTTGCCTTTTAGCCTGAGAAATAAACCGAAACAATAAATTAAAAAAAAAATATTTCAGTTTTCTAATTGGTAAGTGTGGGCAATGTTGAAAAGCACTGAGAAATGTTTCATCAATGTGACGAGGTCTCATGATGATTCATGTGGTGTGTAATTTACTGGGTTAGCCAAAAAACAAACACTCATATGTGGTTGTTAAAAAGTATTTTTTTTCTCCCTGTCAACAGAAAGTAAACAAGTTTTTAATCAATACCATGTTTGAGTAATTTCTCACAAAATCTGAAGATTTTCTGGTTTTAGACTGTTGACAAAAGACAACATTTGAAGCCTTGGTTGTTATATTCATTGGTGTGTATTGTTTTGGATATATCAGTTATTTTCTGTACATAAACAAAACTATTAATTGATTAAACTAGGAAATAATTGGAATATTATTAAACCTTTTAAATATTTAAATGTTTCCTATTAAAGCAGAAGTGAGTGATATATTTGTGTTAATATAAGTCTTAAATAGTTATATCTTCTGACAGCAATCACTTACATAGAGTGTTTGGACTGAAACACGGGTCTCTCAGTCCCTCTGCTCTGCTCTGAGCCGAAGAGAAAACATTTATCGTATCCTACAGTTTTTATCCAATGAGGAGAGAGAACGGCATGCAGGGCTGTGTGTGCAGCCAAGGAACGCCGTGAATGTGGTGACGTAGGGACGAGGACTGTTATGGTGCGTTCAAGGAAACTCGTATTT
This sequence comes from Trachurus trachurus, assembly GCF_905171665.1. Lineage (NCBI taxonomy): Eukaryota > Metazoa > Chordata > Actinopteri > Carangiformes > Carangidae > Trachurus > Trachurus trachurus. Next base: position 16,181,713 of record NC_139906.1, read on the forward strand.
TTCCGACCGTGAAGTGGTACCAGTTCGATCTGGTACGAGTTCACCGGTCGGAAGTTACGAGTGGCCGTTATAGTGACTTTCACCGGTAAAACAGGTCGGAAAAACACGAGTGGGTTGCCAGGAACGCTACAAAGTCGTAAGTTGTGACTTGAAGCTGTAATTTACGATTTCAAAAGCCTGCCTGGAACGCAGCATTAGCGAAAACGACCAGATCACTCACTTCTGCTTTAACATGTACTGTATATTATCATACACATGACATTGACATTTCATTATACAGTGACTATAAGGACACATTGAGTTGTGGTACTGGTTGCCCACTTCTCAAGTTGTCCACTCTGTGAGCTCCCGTGTTTCACACTGGGCTAAACATTTCTCTCGCTTCATTCTGGAGGAGTCACCTTGGCTCTGGTGTATAGCCACGCCTTTTGTGTGACGGCAGCTACTTTCTCCTTCACCCTCCTTTAGTCCTCCCTCATCATCAGTGCAGCATTGCCCTCCAGAATGAGGAAGCACAGCAGTGGAAACCTGAAATAACCCACTAAGTATAAGACCAGAAGCTCGACTGCGATTAACAAAAGTGAACCCACGGCGACCAGGAGCCCAGGCTGCGTTACCTTAATCACACTCAGCTGAAGTTAATACTGCAGCATCCTGAGGGAGTAGCACCCCTGAGTCCTATTGTCATTGTACTGAGATAAAGTGTCATCCCTGCAGTGAGGACATATGCTGCTATACTGATATAATCTATCCCCCAGTGATCTAAAGGATTAATAATCTCCCTCTAATCTGTACCTATGGGTTCACATCAGCTCATCATACAGGGCTGAGATGTCATCTGCTGATTAGAGATGGTGCATAGAAGAGAGGTGTGTGTGTACGTGACGTGTGTGTACGTGCGTGTGTGTGTGCACGTGGTTAAGAGCTCCAAGCCCTTCAGAGATCATTACAGCATCATAGGTCGTGTCTTTTGGCCTTTTGATGGGTTTTATGGAAATTAAAAGATGTAAAGCTGAACATAAGCAGATCTATGTGTTCACGCATATGTTTGTATGTGTGTGTGTGTGTGTGTGTGTGTGTGTGTGTGTGTGTAAGTTTCAAATAACTGTCTAAAGATCTTCCCTTGATTTTGGACACACTAGCAGTCTAGCAGTCTGGAAATGTCAGCTGTTCTCCATATCTCTGATATCTTGGTGGGGTGGGGGTGGGGCATCTAAATTAACCTAACCCCCCCCCCACCCCAACCATCCTCTTATCTTACCAATTTTACCCCCAGCCTCGACCCCTGTGCCCCATGAGGGAAGACCTTGGCCATCTGTGCTCCTGGGGGTCCCTTGTTAGGACACACTGATGTCTTTACCCCCCCTCCCTCACGGCCCCCACCTCATGCTCAGCTTCACATGATGACACCGGGGTCTCGCTGGGGTCCGCAGTAACAACAACTACAAGGCACATGGCCATCAAATCACGCATCAATTTGATGCCTGATGCTGAGACACTATAATCATCTAATGGCAGAAATTCCACATCCTGTCGGCCACTTTAATCAGTCGCGGCCTGAAGCCGAACTGACCTCCAGGTTTCATGGAAATCCATTCATACGTTTGGGAGATTTCCTGCTGACACATTTCCTGTTTTGTTCCATATTGAGGCTTTTTCAGCTTCTTAAAAAGCAACAGCTATGAAGAAATTTAAATATTTATCAGTAATTGTCTTTTATGTGGCCGCTCCTTAGAATGAAATTGGTTATATTGATTGAATTTACAAGGTTATGCATTGTGTTGTGCTTTCCAAATGAAATGATCTCTTTTGTAGCATCTCTTCAGCTGATTTCTTTCAGTAAATGCTGCTGGGGAAATCTTCTTTGTTTTCTGTTTCTCTATGCAGAGTGGTGGCGAAGGGAGTACACTGCGCACAGATTTCGCTCTACCTTAATTATCTGGGGTAATATCATTAAAATTTAGATGCATATACCCTCCATTTGTTTGGGAGCCATGTGACATTTTTATCCACTGTTGATCAAAGTTTGACCCAAATAGCTGTTTTTTTTTCTTCTTCTGTGCAGCCAAAACAACAACCTCAAACTGCGTCTGACAAGATTTGTCTTGACAATACTTTTTGTGAGGAGGAAAATGTGTTTCCTACAGTCTGTCTGTTTGTGACAATGGTGTGTGTGAAAGGGTCCAGTCAGCATCTGTTCATGGTTCCTGAAAACAACAGTGAGGTCCAGCCGCTGTGGCACGACTGACCCCTGCACCAGGACACATGGGACCAAAATCAATAGTTATATCGTATCACTTATCAGACTGTAACAAGCTGAGTGATTACCTCATCAGCTCCTTGTGCGGAGAGCAGTTTGGGAGGAAGCGAAGACAAACGCTGATGCTCGTTAATTCAAACTTCACAAGCTTTTTGTTTTGACCAAATACCCTGACTCTGTAGTGATTTTGTAAAGCCATCATAAATCAGGATATTTTGTGGAAGAATGATAATTGTAAAGTGGATGTGGTGAACAAATACACAGAGGACTTCATTGCTTCTTGTCGTTTTGTGCTGTAATTTGTTTTGATTAACTCTCATTCTGCCCATAAAACCAGGAAACATGATTTGAGCTAAAGCCGGATATTACAGAATAACCCAAATCGATACATGACGACGCTCTGCTGCCTTTTTATCTCTGTCTTTTTTTCTAATTTCCTCCTCTGCTTCTCTCCTCAGCCCCTTTTCATGAGTTGCAGTGAGGTAGTTGTCGGTTCTCCGCGCCTCATTTAGAAGCAGGAAGCACCTGCAAACTCACACAATCGCAGTGTCACAATCACAATGTACAATGGGGAAATTAGAGTTTGTATTGAAAAGAGAGAAGCATCCTTTTTTGTTTTCATGTTCGAGCCGGGGTCATCCTGAGATAGGCATGGTGGTATTGTTTAATTCTTTGATGCTTCAGTTGCCAGTTTCATAAAGATGGATTTAAACTATTGACCATTTAAGACCTGTGGAGGAGACGCCGTGGTCTCTTCATGTACCAGCAGGTTTCAGGATTGCTGTTAACTCACCAGGCAGGATTAGGATAGTTTCCTTGGACAAACAAACCTCTTTTCCCTCTGTGTGTCACTGATTGTTGGAAACACGGCTTTCAGTTCAGAAATAGCCCGGGGGAGGGGGAGGCTAACTCTATAGACTAAAATACATCAGCCTTTTTTTGGAAAGAATTTGCTGGTAGCCAGAAACACAACAAATGTTTGCTGGGTTGATGAGGGGGGGAAAAAGTGGGATGATATGTCAATGATAACTTATTGATGCTGCTCCCAAGTGGCCAGAAATAATACGTTTTTATAGGTGTGTTTTTTTTTAGTCAACAAGTTAAACATTAATGCTTTGTGTGTTTCCCTTCCGGCAGAGCGCAGGAGAAGACGCCCAGAGAGAGGAGCGAGGTCCTGGGATGAGAGCTCCCTGTCTGCTCCCCGTCTCCCCCAGACCTCCAGGAGGAGCGCGCTGGGCGACTACACTCTGAGGTAAAGAGCCACACACAAAAAAAATAAAACACCCTCCGCAGACAAAAGCCCGTCTCTGACGACGTTGACCTTCAGCATTTGCTGACTCAAGCGTCCCTCTCCACTCCTCCCACCTCTCTTGTTCTCTCTCCCGTTCTCTCCCTCCCTTTCGGTGTTGTTCTTTCTCTCTCCTGTCTGTCTGTCTGTCGGAGGGGCGGAGCCACTCGGGGACATTGATCAATGGTTGTGACTCGGTGTGGGCTCAGTTTGGACTGATGCGCCGTGGTCACTTTGTCACAGACCCGCACACACATTTATGGAAATAGGGGTCTTGGCCTCCGTCTTTGAAGTGTCTGTTCAGGGACTGGGTTTGGAGATGGATGGTGGTTGGAGTGTGTGACACTAGGGTGGGTGGGGGTGGGGGGGGTAGAGGAGGAGATGAGGGGTCGAAGGGTCAGGAATTTGTGGTTGAGCCCGTGTTGTTCCATATGGCAGCCGGGTGACAGCAATACCTCAGAGAAGTGAGGGAAGGTGCGTTTGTCTGCTCACTTCTGCCACAAATCACATTTTCTCTCACAGCAAACACAATTTTCTTTCTCACAAAACTCGCTATAAAGAATCAGTTTTGTAACATGCACCTGATATCCCACAACAAAGTTTCAGTTAGTTTGTTTTTTCCGTTCTACACTGGATCCTGACATTAGCCCCTTATCGTTCCTGCCAGCTCGGGGCCTCACAGTAAAGGGCAATGTGTTTGTGAGATGTGTGGGCCGATAATAATGTGTGTGGTCAACACAGCAGCAGCTGTCTTCCTCTCTTCTTTCCTCCGTCTCCATTACAGATCTACTGTCTTCTCTGTTCCCCGTCTTTCCTCCAGCCCAGCTCAGCCTGTCCCAGCCCAGCTGTCCCCTTCCTTCATTAGCTGTCCCACAACACTACTTACTGCCTGTGCAGGAAGGTGACTTTCAAAATACAAAGGACTCACTTTAAGTTCTACTCAATGCTTTTGTGTCTGTTTGATAGGAAAGAGGGTCGCTTGTCACGATTAACACACAGACCCGGCAGCTCCTTTGATCTCGGCAGAATATTTTAGCATCTTTCAGCTCATTGTTTTGGTTTAAATGGCTGCAAATGAGCTGTTTTGGTGAAGTCCGACTGTTTCCTATCAGTGTTATATCCTGCAGCAGCATGTGGCAGCTGTTTTCAGAAGCTCTCAAGAACTGTAATAAACTGTAGAAACATTTTTTTTACAGAAATTTATAGAAATTCTCAAAGCTGGGACCACATTCATGAAGTGGTCATACAGTACTTCCCTACAACTAGCTTAATGTGTGTTGCAGCAGTGCAGCGGCAGCTCGATGTTTCTGTGGTGAAAAAGTAGCAGAGCACTGATGATAGACTTGTTATTAATGTTTTAATTTTTTTTTTTTTTTACAAACAACCATCAAACTTGCATGCCCTTATCTAACCAATTAGTCCAATAAGTCTTCACTGAGACAAGCTGAGAAAACACTGTGTAATGCTCAGAAAATCTCTGTTGTCATATTATTTTAAAAAATTATGTAACGCATAAATATCAACAGAGTCTGATCCCAGATGTGCAAACAGGAAATGGTTTGCAAACACATTAAGAACAGCTTAATAAGTGATGTCATGTCAGTCTTGTGTTCACAGCTTGTTAATGCAGGTTTATGATAAACAATGGAACAATGTTAATGACCTCAACAGGTAATTTAGCACCTAGTGGACAGAAGGAGAAGTGAGGGGCTGTCTTCATTGTGTGTGTGTGAGGCTTCATCCTGCTAAAAGGGCACTTCATAAATAAGATTAAACCTCTCTTCCTACTTTTTGTTAACGTCACGTTCAGCCCTCGCTCTGTGCCGACTCATATGAGGATTTGATATGTTACAATGAATGGATGCACTCAGTTTGAAAGTTATTCTTACCTGTTCAGATGCTGAAATAGAAACTCTTGCTGACTCTCTCTCTCTCTCTCTCTCTCTCTCTCTCTCTCTCTCTCTCTCTCTCTCTCTCTCTCTCTCTCTCTCTCTCTCTCTCTCTCTCTCTCTCTCTCTCCCTCTCTCTCTGACACACAAACACACACACACACACACACACATTGCTGCAGACATATAAAAGACTGAAAAGCTTTCTGGTGTTGTATTTTCAGCAATGCAGAGGTGGGCTGTGTTAATGGAAGTAAAGTGCCAAGTCAGAGAGCAGAAAGTGAACTCTTTTCTCACTTGTTATACCACCGTGGGACTCGGGGGGAGGTTATGGGAAGTTCCAGTAAAGAGACACGCACACACATTTCTCAGTCCTCCTTCTTGTTTTCCATGGCAGCATACAACAATAAACCTAAAGTGGTTTGTGTTGTGTACCACCTAGCAGGGCAGTGAGTCTTATTTAAAATGGCTTAGTCTCTAGAGAATTAATCAAAATGTTGAATTAATGGAAAAATCATAGAAGAATTTATTGATCTCATAATAAATTAAATAAATAAAAAAGCAGTTTTTCTATGAGGCTGCACTTCATCACTGTACTGCTTTGACTTAAAGGCTAATGTCAGCATGCTAACATTCACTAATTAGCATTAATAAAAAAGTGCAGCCAAGCATGATGGGAGAATGATAAGTTTTGCCAGAGTTTGTTCAGAGGCCAAAGTTTTAGACAAATTAAAATTTTGACCAGATGATGGCTCAACGTAAAAAGTCAAAAGATCGTCAAAGTAATTACGACTCTGCTCAAAGGGGAACATGAATGTCTGTAATCTGCCTCATAGGTGTTGAGTCATTTCCCTCAAAACCACAAAATCTGAACCTCATGTGGCACCAGAGCAACAAAGTCAGGTGATGTCTGAAGTGAATGGGCTACATCATCTCTGCACCACGATTTCCTTTACAGAAGCTCATGGAAGAGCATCAAATTTAGACAGACAGATTGACGGGCCGTGCTGCTGGTGTGGCTGGAAATGTCAAACAAACTTATTGTTCAACCTTCTCAAATGCCATGATATTCTGATTTTGTTTGTTTCATGTCATTTGTAATGAACTTTTTGGACTGTTGCTGACAACATAAGGTATTTCAAGACATCACCTTCGGCTCCTAAACGTGTGATTGTTTGGTATTTTTCACAGACAGTAGATTTAATGATTAACTGTTGAAATAATCAACTGATAAGAAAATATCTGAGACCACTTTCTCATGGTCTCAGCCTTTGGACTATAGCTGCAGATGCTTTTACACCTTCACCTCCAAACAAACAGCTTCAACACAAAATCCAAGCAGAGGCTCCTCGCTGCCTTTTGATTTGACCTTCCTCTCATTTGTTTCCTTATTTCCTGTCACCTGCTGAACAAAGCTCATGCTCACCTTCATGTGCAGGAGAGAGCACGCAGAGTGTTATGTAATTTACCCCATCTGGGTTAATTGACCCGCCCCCTTCCTTTCAATCTCGATCTCTCCCTCCCTCCCTCTGCAGTGACTTGATGTAGTTATTTTCTTTTGATAATTGCACAAAAGAGTTTAACAGTGCTGTTGTTTAGCCACAGGACAGATGCAGACAACTGGGGTAAGAGAAGGTGTGTGTCCCCTGACGCCGCCGGTGGGCCATTCAGCTTTCACACACACACACACACCGAACTGGAGCAGTGGATTGAATTTCTAAAAACGTGAAGTCCTGACGCAGGATTGTGTTGATGCAGAGAATATGTGTGAAAGAGAGGATGAAGCTCGGGCTAAAAGAGAAGGGGGAGGAGAAAAAGAGGCAGAGGAGGGTTGTGTGTGTGTGTGTGTGTGTGTGTGTGTGTGTGTGTGTGTGTGTGTGTGTGTGTGTGTGTGTGTGTGTGTGTGTGTGTGTGTGTGTGTGTGTGTGTGTGTGTGTGTGTGTGTGTGTGTGTGTGTGTGTGTGTGTGTGTGTGTGTGTGTGTGTGTGTGTGGTAAAAGAGGGAAACTAGAGGCAGGGGGGCTGGCAGACAAAAGTGAGAGAGGGGAGGGAGGAATGAGGAGGAGGAGGAGGTGGGAAGGCGGTGCTAAGGCAGACGGCAGGGAAGGAAAGCTGAGAAGAGGAACAGTGGAGTGAAGTGAGAAGAGAGAGGAGGAGGAGGAGGAGAGGACAGGGCAGGAAAATAAGGGGGCTTCCATTTGAAAGTCCTCGTGTCGGGATATGAAGTCCTGGAGCGGTGCAGAGGCAGCGGCAGGAAGCTGGAGCGTTGAAGAGAGGAGGTAGACGACAGGAGGGAAAGAGAAGAAGAGACGAGGAGAATCTGAGACTGGAGTGATTTCTTTTTTCTTTTCTTTTCTTTTTTTTTTTTAAATTTATTTTCCAAGAGAGACGGAGACAAGTGGAGGCAGCGATGCAGAGCTCTCACTGGGGTGAGTGTGGAGGGAGAAGGAGAGAGTGTGTGTGTTTCTGCATTGTGTGTATGTGTGTGTGTGTGTGTGATCTTAAATTCTCCAAACTCGGGCTCTCTCTCTACATCCTGTTCTTAATTCAAGCCTGGCTTTGTTTACATGAATGCAAATTTGCCCGAGGAAACTTTGTATTCATGGGCACAGTGTCAGTGAGAAGCCACTTACGAGGGTGTCAACTGAGGAAATGCCATGAATGGAAGGTGTGTAACGGAAAGATTTGAGACAAAAGTTGTTTGAGAAGCCTATTCACACAGATACACTGATTCCTCTCTTTTCTTTTTTTCTGAAAACAGGATTGTGAACTAGTTTGAGGAGTGAGCTGGTGAAGGCTACAAAGTTGTTGATTTGGATACACTGAGACTAATGACAAAAAGAAACCTTGGAAAGCTTGGTTTCCTGTCATTTTGCCAGAGATTGAAGGCAGCTGGATGATTCAGTGTCAGCTGACTGACGTTGAAGCTGAAGTTAGTTTCCTGAAGTTGTTAGGGCTCTAAATGATCCTGGAGACTTTTGGCCGACACAATCAGGGACAAACAGGCCCAGTAGCTTGGATCTGTTCTGTTGTGGTGGGATGATGAGTTTTTTTGGTGGTCTGAGTCCAGGTTTTTCTAATCCTGACCCTGGGTAATCTGCTCATTACAGACTGTCGGGGTATTGATTTGAAATTTCAGCCTGTAGAAAAGCTGTTCCACCCTCTGGACAGTTGGCCTGGAGGAGGAAGGAGAAGAAAGAGGAGGAGGAGGAGGAGGAGGAGGAGGGTGATATTCAATCTATCTCCACACACACTCACGTCGAAGATAAGAAAAAAGCATGAGGCAGCAAACACACTCCTACCAAAGCAGACAATTAGGCTGCATCTCAGAACAGTGTGACCTGTATAAAATATGTTTCCATCCAAAGGGGGAATCTGTCCGTCTCTTTTGATGACGAAGCACTCTGGCAGACACAGGCCGCCGCTGTTTCTCCTCTCTGTCTTCCTTACGCGTGTAATTACAAGACTCCTCATGCGCCTTGGGCCACATATTGTAGTTTTTCATCAAGTTTGTTATGGGCCGAGAGAGTGATGTGTCAGCAGATATGTTTATAGCCAGAGCGGTTAGAGGGGGCCGTCTATTCACTCAACTCTTTGTAGTAGCTGCCTGTTTGACCGTGTCACGTTCAGGTTTCATTTGAGAGCACGCTATAGGAGAAGACTGTAATTACCCAGGCTGGATTCTGGCAGCTGGGGTTAAGACTGACGTTTCACTCCATAAAGACAGCGGCTGTAAATGGGGCAGGTGTTGAGACGCGAACGCTGACGTAAAGTTGAACTTCTGAGGTGGAGGAGAGCGAGAGTTTGGGGGGGGGGGACGGGACAGAGACGGAGAGGATGGCTTACCTCATCGGCTCTGAACAAAACAAATGAGGTAAACGTGTGTTGCAGGTTACATACGTAAGTAAGCCTTTCCAGCTGTGTTGACTCATGCTTCCTGTGTGTGTGCAATCGGTGAGTATGTGTACAACGTTAAAAAGATAGTGAAGTAGCTCCAAATAAAAGGCGGTGGGACCTCTGTTTGCTCTCTTGGTTTTCCCTCCCTTCACTCCTCCATTGTCGGCTTCATTCTTGATGTGGTCAGTGAAATACACCTCTCTGAATGTGTCTATGAATTCCCTTAGACTGTCCTTTGTGTGTCTTTTTTTTTTGGACACTATTTTGCAAAAAAAAAAAAAAGGGTGATGTATACAAACACATGCAAAATCCCCAACCCTATTAAATGCTATATTTGTCGGCAGCTTAAAGCCTTCTTTTATCAAAGATAGCTTTTCTTTTTTTTTTTTTCTCCTGATAAGGAATTCGAAAGCATTCAGATTGGATAAGCGGATTCTGAACTGGATTCAGATTATTTTCATTATTTTCCAGTGATCCCGTCGAGCTAAATCTTATGCCAGGTGTTTATGTAAAGCCTCCAGTTGAGTAGCATAGTGGAACACTGAAGGAGGGAGAGAGAGAGAGAAAGAGAGAGAGAGAGAGAGAGAGAGAGAGAGAGAGAGAGACAGAGAGAGAGAGAGAGAGAGAGAGAGAGAGAGGAAAACAGAGAGACAGCGAGAGATTAGAAGTCAGCCTGGCTTCTCTTCAGTTTGCTGAATGAGTGTTTTCCATGCCAGTCTGCCCCCTCCCCTCCTTCCATCTTTCTCGAGTTTACAGCGGCGTGGACAATATGTCTGAATACGTCTGCACATGTGCTTCTTGTGCCATGTCAGATATTTTCTCAGATGAGTGGAAGTGAATTATACATGGAGGCTGGCACAGTGAGGCGTCGCTGCTTATGTAATAGCTGCTGTGGAACTCATTTGCCTGGCTGCATTTAGTAACACTGTATTTGTGTGCGTGTGTGGCATTATATGAGTTAAACTCTGCCTCTTTCCATGATCAGCGATTTCACACTGAAGACGTGACACCATTGCATTTAAATCACTGAAAAAAAAGGGGGGGGGGGGGGGGGGGGCTGAGCCATGTCAGATATTGTAGCCTACTTTCCCTGGTAGTAAATAAAGCGCTCTACTGCTGCAGTGATACGTCCTATCACTGCTGCCACCGCCTCGATCTCTCTCACATTATGGGGTCACGTTGTCAGTCAAAGTGTGGCTGCTTTCAGTGTGAGATAACAGGCTCTTTCTCTCTGCTCTCTGCCCTCTGTTAAACTGAAACAATGGCCCTCCACTGTTCATGCAGCCAAAGCAGCAGGGGGGGAAGGAAGGCAACTTTAGGAGGGAAAACTTTACTCTTCTCTCCAGTGTTGTCGGGACAATGAAGAAGTCAGAGCAGCCTCGGTACTAGGAGTTTCCAAAATATCCCCCCAGTGTCGTCAACACCACGCTATGACCCAAACTGACCTGCTCCTGCACTGATAAGAAGTTGTATCTGCCCCCCAGTTATCGTATTAAGTCCACGGTCATCGATCCTGGCGAACGGTAGTCCACTGGCCAGACTAATCCCTGTGTCTCTACCACTGGCATTCTTGGTATTTCCAGTGTCTGCGGGTCTGACCACTGACCGCCGCTGGATAACTGTCAGTGGCTGGAAAACCTCCTGGAAAATCCAACGTTTTGGAGGGGACCAGGAATGTCAGCCATCTTTTCCCTTTTCACATACTATTATTGCCTCAGTTTCAGTTTCCCCCCAAGTGCCAGCTGACTGCAAAGCAACTTAGCATCGACTCTCGGGTGTAGCATCTTAATAACAGCCGAAATGTGTCGGTGTAGCACTCAGTGATTATTGATCAGGAAAGGTTCTTGCACCCCGGCCTGCTTGCAGCTACAATTAATCACGTTCTCACTTTGGTTTTTCAGATTAAACAAACAAGATATAATGTTAATTAGTGAGCTGTAGAGCTGGTAAATCCTTAAGATAAATACGCTACGCAGCTGTTGGCTGTAGCTTCAGATCCACCACACAGACATCAATCTCTTTATCTAACTCTGTCCAAGAAAACAAACAACTGCATTTCTCAGCTGTTCCTTTGAGGATGACTCTGTGTGTTAAATGATACATGTTGAAAAAAGATACTGAACAACTCTCATTTTAGTATCGGTGCTGCTGCTCCTCTCGATTCCCAGCCCTTGTGCTGTTAAGATGAAATGGGAACACGGAGGTGACAGCTTTACTTTGATGTATACTGTAATGTAGTTCCTATGGGGCAGAGATTTTTTACTTTGACGAAATATGCTCGGTACCTCGGTTGTTTCAGTCAGCTGGTGCTCATGTGGAGAAGCTAATAGGGCGGTGTGCAGCTCATTTCTAACTGGACCCATAAATAAGCATGTGACTGGCAGTTTGTGTCCCCAAATGACTATAGTGTTTTCACAAGGCTGCGTCGCTACTTTCATGTCACTGACGTCTACTGCTTCCCATTTCAATAGATAGCTGGCTGCTCTCTCTGTCAACCCCCACAGGGACTTTGTGAGTTTCTCTGCAGTTAAATGTGTGTGTGCAGCAGAAAGAGAGAGAGAGAGAGAGAGAGAGAGAGGGAGAGAGAGGGAGAGAGAGGGAGAGAGGGGGGAAAGAGAGAGAGTCTAGGCTTCAGTCACCCCACTCTCCAGCAGCCTCTTAGGTCCGAATTGAGGCCAGATGCTTTGAGATGCTAAAGAGCCAACCTGCCCGCTGTCAGACTGTCAGGCACACACACACACACACACACACACACACACACACACACACACACACACACACACACAAGACTCACTCCCTCATTCACCTATTCACTCACTCTTTCTCTTTCTCCCTTCCTTCCTTCCTTTTCCCACTCTTTCCCGTCTATCTCATTTCACCCTGTGCATGGCCTCCGCTGCCACGGCAACGCCTCCAAACAGAGCTAGAAGCTGAAGTCTGCAACACCAGCAAGTTGGTTGTAAAAGAAGAGGAAAGGAGGAAAAAAGAAAGAGAAAAAAAGAAAGAAAGAAAGCTGGACGAAGAGAGGACCTGTTGCCAATTACTCATGCACAGACTCACTTTCTAGAAACCTTATTTCTTCCTTTGTTTCACCAGAGAAAAACCTGGTTTAATAAAGTCAGAGCCCCGCGGCAGCCTCAACGCTCCAACTCCCAACTTTTGTCGAGCTACAATGTCAACCATGTTACTTTGCCAAAGAGGACAATGTCGCTGTGGGTTGAGTGAAACAAGATTTGGCACTGAGGCGAAGGGTTAATGAGGACTGAGTAGGTTTGTATGCATTCAGCTGTCTCAAACACACACACACACAGTAAGACTTTAAAGCCGAGCCATGTGGGGGTAGGTGACAGTGAGCGGCCACTCAGACAGACAGTCATTGTGTTGGAATGGAGGCATAATATAACCTCAGGTCTTCTGGCAAAACATTAAAAGACTTCTCTCGTTTTACAGTGGAGTCGGCTGACTTCATTACAATACCATTTTCTTGCCTGTTTGAAGTTTAATTGTGGAGTTTCAGCGAGTAGATGCGTGACAAATAAATGGGCGAGTAGATTAGGTGAGGACTGATTGCCTTGCTGAGGTAGGCTATTGTGTGCATCGGTAATGTTTCTGCCTTGCCCGTACTTGTGGATTTTCTTTTGTAAGCGTTCGGCGAGGATTATTGTGACTCACCTAGCCTGTTGATTTTCTCTCTCTAGCTCACGCTCTCTGTCTGTCTTTCTCGCTCTCTGCAGCCGCTGGGATCACTGGTCTCAGGATTAATCAAGGCCACCCAGGCTCTGTATATCACAGAGGCATATTTCCACTGGTCTGAACAAGCTCTTAACTGCACATTACACTCCCTCGATATCCTGTTTATTTTGGAAACTTATAATGTTTGGGTGCCATTGACAACTGTTTTTGTGACCAGCAGAGCTCCTCCACTGTGCAGGGTGAAGCATTAACATTAGACAAAGGCATTTTCTTTATGAATGGTTCTGACGGTCACTCCCATACTGAGACTTTTGCCCTCGTCCGTGCAGCACCTGCACTGATCTGGCAATGTTATACTTTCCACCTGTTGCTCCCATCTTCACACTGGCTTTGCATTCGGTTAGTCACGCTACGGCGTTGCTGTTAAAGAAGGGGCAGATGAAAATCTAGCTGCATAGACCAGTGAGCAAAGGGGGATGGGAGGATGAAGGAGGGAAAAAAAAGTGACAGGGGAGCAGTGGAGCAAAAATAAAGCACAGGGAGAGGGAAGGAAGAGAGGAAATGGGTGCCAAATGAGCAGGAAGAGGAAAAGAGGGATGAAAGTGGGGGAGGGAGGAAAAAGGCCCTAAAAACATTGCAGTTGCAGCTCATCAGGAAGACGTCACCTTAAAAAGGATTTGAAAACTGCTCTAATTGGGATCAAATGGCTCTAATGTGCAAGGGATCGATCCAGAGAGAATCGTCACACGTTCGCAGAGTTTTAGCATCTTTCAGCTCATTGTTTCAGTTTGATTCCCCACAACTTCAGGTTCTCCTACTCCATTGTTACTACTTTACCACTATTTCACTTTCAGCCCTACTTTGTGTTTTACAACAGGTATATGGGCAGAGCTTACATCCACTATGAGGATTAGGAAGTGGACGTATGCTGCTAATGAGAAAGCAAATGAGTTTGTTTCATGATTTGTTGCTGTGCTTGTGTCTTCGTTGGCTCTACTCTAGATCTCTTGATGGTGACCTCTCCGGTTTGTCAGGACTGAGGATGCTGTGGCTTGGTTTTCACAGATTTAGCTCACATCAGTCAAAACTTGTGCAAATGCCTCGATGCTTTATCATTGTAATGGAATTTTTTTTTTTTTTTTTTCAGTCTGTTGAAACGGATGTTCAGTTATTTTAATGAGCTTTGATTGAACAAACTGAACTGATTCAGGCAAATAGTGCTTGCCTTAAATGACTGGTCTCTATAAACATACATTGTACTTTAGATGGAGTTTGAACTGTTTGTTTAAACACGTGTACGTGACCATCACGGTATATAAGGACCAGTCTCACCATCAGTGGGTGTCCAGACTCTTGAGACCTTCGATTCTGCCTTAGTCTCTGTCTCTGTTTGATCATTGCTGATTATTGCTGGTTGTTCGCTATAATTTGACTTAATGTTCAGTCAGAAATTCTTTGAATCATGATAGGACTCGTTGTTTTTCCCTTCCTCACTAGAGAGCAAAGTTTTGCCTCTTCAAACATTATAATATCTGGAAGAGGCACACACGAGAAACAAGAGAAAGCAAAACTCACTCAAGCTGACATCAGTAGCGTGCTCAGTACTGAGCAGTGGAGGAGTTGGTTTAACAATGTCTCCCTTCACATTTGATTTTGTCAGGAGACCTCAAGGTGCTCAGACCCTGGTGTCTGTGTGCTTTCCAAATAATGACCAAATAGGATTATACATGCCTGGTTTTCCCAGGAGCTCAGGCCTCTTTGGACTACCTGGTATTGGAATTCCCCTAAACCCCCAACCACCAACCCCACCCACCCTGCCTTTGTGTCCTCGCCCCTAAAACCCCCTTCTTTTTCTTCTTTCTTCTTCTCGCTCTCCTAACTCCGTCCTGAGCTCAGCGGAGTCTCCGGAACAGCTTGGCGATGGCGTGAGGGGCGATCTGCTGCTGCGAAATAAAGGGCTTCCTCTCCTGAGTAATACTGGCATTATTAACAGACTTATCATAACGGGATTATGCCCCCATCACGGACCCCACTTCTGGATCTTGTTAGAGAGATACCTGGGAACTTCTTTCTTCTGTCAGCCCCGCTCTCACTCATCCTCGGCCAGTTGGTGCCATGTGGAGGATAAACCCTCACAATCGCTTGGTTTATCTCCAGTTCCTCTCAGTGGCAGCGAGAGGCTGCATTTCAGCCATTCAGCATCATTTAATAGTTTTGGAGTGTCAGGATGTGTTGTAAAGTGCCCCTGGTTTGACCCCATAATAGCTGCCTGCAACACTACAGCAGTTTATTTTTGAACAACGACTCAAATACCTTGCCGAGAGAAACGCCTCATGAAAGACTATCAGAATGATTTCAGGCACTTGAGATGTTTTCTATTTTTAGTGACGATGACTGGTTTCTCTCTGCCTGTCTTGTGCGGCTGACAGCAGAAGAGGATGCGTGTAATGAGGAAGGTGGAGGAAGAAACGAGGGCGGATGGAGAGATGGTGGAGGTATTTTCACTTTGTCGGAGGAATGCAAGCCCAAGAGAGGAGGAGGAGGAGGAGGAGGAGGGCTTCAATAAACTTTTAAGAAACAACCAGTGAGCAACATCAGAGGGGCGAAATTAGCTTTTGAGATTTGTTGCCCGAGCAGCCAGAACAAAACCAGACCCTTGGAGGTCACAGGGGGTGGGAGGAGAGAATCAGGCCAGCTCCCCTCCACTCAGCGGGGGGTCACAGGGTTAGGGCTGAGGAGGTCACGGTTGACGGTCTCAGAGGGTTGTTAATTCTATTATCCCTGCCTGAGAGGTCCTTGTCAGGGCTGGGAGAGAAGAAGAAGAGGTGGGGATGGCTGGTTGAAAAAGGTGAAAGGAGGTTGTGAGGCGTGATTTATTTTGGCATGGGAAGTGATCACATACCGCACATATCTCTATCTCCTTGACTCATCTGTACTCATGAAGCCCGTCTCTACTTTCTTGAACTCCCCCTCACTCCCTGACAAGTCCGTACAGACATGCTCACAGTTTAGTCAACGTGGAGTCAGCTGATAGGAACTGCACCACCCTGATGACTGATCAAATTATCACACCGACCAACCCCTTCTATTCACATGTAAGGGACCATCCACATCTTTATGCCTTCTTCCCACTTAAACCCTCAACACTTTACTGTTACTTTTTGGTTTGTGTACTCCAATGCATTGGTCTGCAAAGCTTTGCCATGCTTGAAACAAACTACTGTTCATAAATAAAGGTGAGTTTAGAGACATCTGAGGCATTCATGATGTTGAACTTCGGCTGTCCAAAGATCTGAAACGCCCTCTTAAAAACAATAGAACTAGAATTTCAATGATTTCATCAATTGAAACTCCTGATGAAGCATCATTATGCTCTTTACAGGCAGTTTTTGTCACTCGGGTAAATGTGGATCAATCTTTCGTAGTCCATCTTCTACCGTAGTGATTGTGTATTCGCCTCTTGAGTGCTGCTAAAACATGAGTGACCTATAACTCAATATACTTTGCCTGAGCATGTCCTGTGTATACTCACACACAGAGCGCTGCTGCTGCCGCTCCTGCTGCTGCTCCTGTTCGGTGTAGACATGTGTCAGGCATTTCTGAGGAATCTGGCAGTGGCAACAAAGCTGTATTTGATCTAATCCTTTGATTAAGTTGTGTTTCAATAGACAAAACAAACTTCCTGTCTCTTTTTGCATTTATTTCCGAGAATATAGACCTCATTAGGGACTCTGATGATTGATGTGCACCTTGACGCATCCATTTTGTTTGCACGAATGTTCACGTACTGTACATGTACTCTGTGTGTGTTTGTGTGTGTTGATCTGTGAGTGTCAGTCTGTATGATTGTGTTAGTCCTGGCAGACTGTCTGCAGCCATAGCTGGCGTGGATTATTCCACTTGGCCAGACGGATTTGGGCTTGGCACGACAGGCTCAGGATGCGTGTCCCCTCTCCCTCTCTGTCCCCGCAGGCAACTAACACTGATAATGCTATCTGCAAATGGAAGACTTAATCTGCTGCTGCCACTTATTGTGTTAGTAATATGTATCCATGTTTCTCATCCTAAAAATAGTGCAGCAACCAAGCGAGGCGATTATTCATTTCTTCAAAGGTTTCTTTTTCGATAGGCGTGTGAGCATTGTGATCATGAGACAGCCAAGTGACTAGATTTCAAACGCTTTTAGATGTGATACACAGACGCCTGCTCACTGGGTTCACATGAGGACATTGAGGAAAATCACAGAGCAGCTGCAGACGGTGATGACCGTGACTCACCCCCTCCCCACCCCCCTGTATCATCCTCAGTTTCAACTAAATCCATTCTCTTTTTTCTCCTCTTGCCTCATTAATGACATTGACAATTAGCAGCAGCTTCACCAGAGATATAGAGTGTATTTAATGAGGGATTGGGGGGGGGGGGGGGGGGGGGGGGGGGGCTGCTGCTCCCCCAGGAGAAATATGTCAAGTAAACAGCTGTAAAGTGGCTGTGGCTAATGAGTTTTGTGAGTGAGAACAGGCCAAGGAAAATCAATAAATAATTTGACTTCACTGTTGCAAAGAGAGTTGTTTTTAATGTAGTAAGTTTGCGCATGAAGTAAATACCACATTTTAGTAGCTATTGCAAATATTAAACATTATATATTGAATCGTTTTAACAGGATGACAGTAATAGAATTCATGATGAGACTCATTCATAACTGACGGTAGATCTATTTATCACGTAATGTTTTTCACAAATGGATGGAATCACATTAGCAACAGTCAGCGAGAAGTGCGCTAATTAAGTTTTCATGTTTAAGTTCAAGCACCTGCAGTCAGAAAACTGCAGCTGTAAACAACATAATGAGTGATGGCTGAATTCCATTTAGCTCCTTCAGGTTCAGAGACGGCGCTGTAGGTAGCTACTAGGTACCAGGCCGTGAATGTAACGGAGCCGTCGTTAATGTTATTAGCAACACCTGTGTCCTGTTGTCTGCTGAAAACAGGTTATAACAGCTGTACTTTTGTCTGTTGAACGTATTAGTAACTGTTTGTGCTTGGTACAGTGTTGTATTGTCTTATTTAGCTAAATCTGCTTCTTTATGTTTTGCGGTTTTATTCATTTTGTTCTATATCGAGCATCTGTCTCATTACGGTTGTGTGCATGTGCACATTCTTATCCAAAATTTGCTAATTAAAACTAAAGCTGATGGGGAAACTCATTAACCGTGCAGGTATTTAGTCATACAGACCAACTGTAGGGTAACTACAGTTTTTTTCTTCACTTAAGCAGCTGTGCCCGTCTCTGGAAATATTTTTGGGGAACAAATAACAGAGACTAATACAGTTTTATGGCAAATTCAATTTATAAACTTAAAGCAGAAGTAAGCGATCCGGTCGTTTTGGGTAATGCTGCGTTCCAGGCAGGCTTTTGAAACCGTAAATTACAGCTTCAAGTCACGACTTACGACTTTGTAGCGTTCCAGGCAACCCACTCGTGTTTTTCCGACCTGTTTTACCTGTGAAAGTCACTATAACGGCCACTCGTAACTTCCGACCCGTGAACTCGTACCAGATCGAACTGGTACGACTTCACAGGTCGGAAAAACACGAGTTACTGGTTGCCTTGAACGCACCATAATGTCTTGTCAGCCGATGGAGTTAGCAGCCCCCGCCCTCGTCATAGATCTATTGGTCCTCGTCCCTACGTCACCACATTCAGGCGCATCCCTTGGCTGCACACACAGCCCTTCATGCCGTTCTCTCTCCTCATTGGATAAAACTTGTAGGATACGAGAAACGTTTTCTCCTCGGCTCAGAGCAGAGCAGAGTGACTGACAGACCCGTGTTTCGGTCCAAACACTCTATGTAAGTGATTGCTGTCGAAAGATATAACTATTTAAGACTTATATTAACACAAAAATATCGCTTACTTCTGCTTTAACTGTGTAATACCAGCCACTGGTCAGGTCAGTAATAACTTTGAGTTTAAACACTTTTGTTTTTCTTGTGTCCTAAATTAAACTGCCTGCTCATTTTTGTACTGTCAACTTAAAAAAAATCAATGACAAAGCTTTGAACTGAATCACCTTCACTCCTCAGGGTTCAGTCATTATAGCCACTAGTGAGACTGGTGAAACATTTTAAAGACATTTTTCTTGTAGGTGTCAGTTTTCATCATATCATCTCTTTATCTTTATGTGTGCCAGTGCAGACACAATCCACGCTGCTCTAGTGGATGTTCACTGGTTTCCCTACAGTGCAGCTCTGTGCAGCAGCCTTTGCTGGGTCCTAGTGCCAGCCTTTTTTCTGTGTTGTTCTTCTGATTACTGACTATGTTAACTCATTGAGTGCCGCGCTCCTTTCCAAAGTTTTAGTCAAGTGTACCGGCAATTTAGACCATTTTTGACTTTTTATGTAGAGCCACAGTGTATTCTATATTATTGCCACCAACACATACTGTGGCTCAATTGAAAGGTTTAACTTAATGCTTCAAGTGGCCACAAACCGTTTGTTTCTACGTGCCTCCGTTCCTGAGAAAAGTCAAGCTAAACATGGCTGGGTTTCACCAAAATCCCTCCTTTTTTTCTAGAAAAGGAGATAGATCGTCTTTTATGAAAGGTGCGCTGTTTGTGTCTGTCGCTCTTCTGACACTCGCATTTCTGGATCAAAGGGCTCGTATAAGATAAATATATGTACAACAATGGTTGTTCTATTCACAAAACCACCAGCGGGGGCGGGGGGGGCGCCACTAAACAACAATAACACAGACGCACCGTGCCGTGTCACAGCTTCTCGCCGCGGAGCGTGAGGGTCAGTCGGCCACCGCGGCTCGGGAAGACCGGTCTCGCCGGTGGTCGCGGTCCTTCTGTGGTACGGGTCGGTGATGCCGGTCTGCTTTGGCCCAGAGACCATCAGATTTTACCGCGGGAGGACTTTGGGGAGGACACGGTGTTGCTCCAGATGAAGACCGGGCGGACTGTCGGCTGAGAGCTTCCTGGTTCAGCTCCGAGCAGCTCGAGCAGCTGGAGCAGCAGCGCGGGTGAGAGCAGAGCAGCTGCGCTGCATCTGCATGCAGAACTCGTTTGCAGAAGCCGAGTTATGATAAAAACTTCCAGATCATGAGCTGTCATGTGACTTTGATCGTCATCTATTTCAGTTCTCCTCGTCGTAGAGTCCCCAAATTTACATATAATGTGTATTAAAGTGTCTATTTTCATAATTTAAAAAAAAAGCAAAAAACGTAAAATTACGTTGTTGGCACTCAACGCATGGGAACGAAAAACGAGAAATTACGTGGTTGGCACTCAATGAGTTAAATTTAAATCAGTCAGAAAAGACATAATAAATTATTTGGGCAGGCTACATTAAATTTAAGGTGACTAAATGGCCTTAAAATTGGCCGTGATGTCATTTGCAGTTAGAAAAAAATATTATGTCTCATGAAAATTTAATGAAAAACTCTGTATGCATGGATACAACTCTGCAACAGAGCACATGTAATAGTCATATCTGTTGCATCCAAGGTATAAATAAAAAATCTTGTCCTTATTTGCTCTGTCTCTGTCTCTCTCTCTCTCAGAGTGTGTGGTGTGTCTGACGCCGTTGGGCTGCCATGGCTCTGGTTCAGGCACTACCTTTAACCGTGACTGACCACCCCAATCCAGGCCTCGAAGTCCAGCAGTGCCGGCCGTTATCGTCCCAGTCCCCCCCCAGTCCCTGCTCTGGCCCCTGTGGGCCCTGTAGCTCTGGGACAGCCATGGGTTCTGTCAGCAGCCTCATATCGGGCAGGACGTACCAAGAGAGACACTGCCGGGCTGCCAGCGAGTACACCACCAAACCACGCCGCTCAACGCCGGCCACCAGCTGCTTCCGGGTTCAGGATAACACCCTCCGCAGCGGGAGCTCCTTGGAGCAGCTGCTGGTCATCAGCAACCAAACGCAGCCTCAGGCCCACGTCCTGCCTCCACCTCTGCCCACCAAAAAGCAGCCTCGGCCCGGTAACTCTGCTGGAGCAGTAGGTGGCGGCACCAATGGGAACTTTGCGTATGTGAACAGTGAGGTGGTGGTTGGAGACTGGAACGACAACCTGGTGGTGGCAGCTACGAGCCCCTGCAGTGACTCAGAGGACCAAAGGGACAACAGGGCTCTGAACGGCAACATTGGAGGGCCTCCTCCCAAACTCATCCCAGTGTCGGGACAGTTGGAGAAGGTAAGAGGAGTAGGGTGTAAAGTTTAACCCTGAGCCGAAAGAGAGAACCAACGTGAATTTGTATTTTAAGTACAGAAATGCTTACGTAAGTAGGTTTAAGGTCTTTTAGAAACAGATTTGTTGTTACACACTTTGTCCACAAGAGAGCACTGATGGGTTTTTCCTCTTTTTTAAAAGTATTTTTTTATGCTCATGTTTAAAAAATACTTCCAACCCATATGTCTTTATGTATGTGTTGGCCACAGACATCCTGTGTTGATCAGGCTATTTTTGATTTTGCTGTCTATAAGGCCCAACAGTACATCATTATGACCAGTGTTAATATGCCCAGTAAGTAACTGGAGTATAGAAAGGCCAAAGATGTGTTTATCGTACTAAGAGATGAAATATTTTTATTTTATTTCCCTGGGGGTTTAATAGATAGGATAGTAGAGAGACAGGAAGTGAGGAGACAGAGAGAGAGAAATTGGGGGAATCAAACCTATTGAGCTATATGATGCCTCAAAAACTTAAAATCATATTTGACCTTGGAAATCATGTTTTAGTAAAGATAACTTAATTCGAAGACCACATAAAAAAAACTTTTCAACCACATCAAAAATCAACATATCTGATTAAACTGTTAAACCTGTACACAACGTACATTTGAGGCAGCGTTTAGACATTCCTCCCAGAGCTGGTGTGTAAGTGACTGTGACGTCTGACCTGGAGATATTTACAGGAAAGCATTTTCTTTAATTACAGCTCCAGTTCACACACTGGCATTAAATATCTTAGCAATGACTTTTTTTTCTCTCTGCTCTCCTGTGAAAACTCACTGTACTCATGAAACATTAACACAGACGTGAGCCTTTCTGCAGTGTGTGCTGCTCGTGTTTTACAGCAGATTACCTCAGCTGCCTAATTGGCTATTTATTTCCATCGATCCAATGGGAAGCTTAATCACTTCCCTGACGGGCTCAGATGGATCATTTGACAGCCACTCACCTTGCAGACACATCTTGATGAATGTCAGCGCTCGCTTACATTCAGTGACGTAATTACCGAGCCCTGAGGAAGATAGTTAAGAAAAATGCTTACAGAACATTTAAGGAGTTTTCACCCACTCTGTCATTGTCTCTTCCTGCTCTCCCCTCCCTCCTCTTTGTTTCTCTGCCCTATAATCAGATTTTCTCTGTCCTCTCCTCTTTCACTTTCTTTTCCACTCTATCTTAGATGATAGGGAAAATCATTAAGAAAATTGCTTAATGAAGGCCATGAATATCAATTAAACCAAATTAAACTAATCTGAGCCTTGAGGGGTGACCTGCCAGCGTATCACTCACCCCTCACTAATGAGTTTTATTCAGCCGTTTCAAATTAGCACAGCTTAGTTCTTATCAATTACTAATGCAGTTTTTTTGTTATAATTCTGTACTTTCAGAACATGGAGAAAGTGCTGATCCGTCCTACAGCGTTCAAACCTGTCGTTCCCAAGAATCGTCACTCAGTGCAGTACCTGTCACCGCGGCCAGGAGGCAGCAGTTTGTCCGAGAGCCAGGCGAGCCTCAACCTGCTGCTGCCCCTCGCCGGACCCAGCGGCACCGGCGGCACCAACGCTAACGGAGGGAGCAGCAGTTCTGGCTCTGAAGGGAAACGCAACTCCTACAGCAGCGGTCGAAATGCCCGGAGCAGCCAGTCCTGCTCCATGTCGGATTCAGGGAGGAATTCCCTCTCCAGCCTTCCTACCCACAGCAGCACAGGCTACAGTTTGGCCCCCAGCGAGGGCTCCAGTTTGGGGTCCGGCTCCGGGGGCCAGCTGGAGCCCGTCACGGGCCTGGGCCGAAACACGTCAGGTGGAAGTGGGAGCCATGGCCACACTAACTCAGACAGTGGACGTTCCTCTTCCAGTAAGAGCACAGGCTCGGGGTCGCTAAGTGGGCGCGGGCAGCCCCTGTCGGACAGCGGGTCCTGTGGCCATTCGCCGCCGCCGGTGGAGGGCTACGAGGCGGTGGTGAGGGAGCTGGAGGAGAAGCTGAGGGAACGAGACCTCGAGCTGCAGCAGCTGAGGGAAAATCTGGACGAGAACGAAGCTGCCATCTGCCAGGTGAGATGAAGACATTCACCTCAGCACGCTGACCGAGCCTCCACATAAACAGCTTGATATGATGCACAGATGAAAACTCAATCATGTCTTTTATTCTGAAAGGTGTATGAGGAGAAGCAGCGTCGCTGTGAGAGAGAGATGGAGGAGCTGAGGCAGAGCTGTGCCGCAAAGATGAAGCAGGCCTCTCAGAAAGCCCAGAGGTCACAGCAGGTGCTGCAGTTACAGGTACACCAACTCTTTAAAAACCTCTCACAAAGTTTAGATGTATTAGATTATGCAGGGAAAATGGAAATATTGTTCAGAAGCCAAAGAGTTATATTCCAAAATCCAACTCATTTGTTTGGAAGAAGAACATTTCCTGAAGCTACACTTAGTCAAGAAATGCAGCAGTTTGTTCAGATTTAGTGCACTCAGTCATTCTGGAGGAGCTACAAAGATTCTTCATGTTATTATTTATGTCGTCTAAAGCTTAGGCGATGAGCCTTGGTATTCTGTTTTTCGGGTTTGTATATCTTCATTTAGATTGGCATATGTTATGGTGTGCAGTAGTTTGTAAAGATAGGTCTCTGTGTGTCGTCAGGTGTTTCAACTACAGCAAGAGAAAAAGAAGCTGCAGGAGGACTTGTCCTCTCTGCTGCAGGACAGAGAGACGCTGGAAAGGAGATGTGCCACCATCCAGAGGGAGCAAACGCAGCTCGGACCACGGCTCGAAGAGACCAAGTGGGAGGTGGGTGTGAGGCAGTGATCCCTCTTTGAGTCTGGCCGGAGAAAAAATCCTTTAAAGAGGAACTATGCAGGATTTGTAGCTTATCTATGCTACATTTTTACCTTAATGAAACTTGTTACGAGGGAGAATGACGACTCCCTGCTTTCCACTTGCGTGTCACTTACTGCATCTCTGTGATGAAAACCACCCCTTAACCCATAATCTCTTGTTTATGACAGATTAAACTAGACAAATATACACATTGTAACATTGTATATGATATATAACGTTATCTACCACTCTATTGATTGATTTCTTGCCAGCTTCATTGTGTACAAATGCACATGACCAGGAGGAGGGTTGGCAAAACAGCAGAAAAGCGACTTGCATAGTTCCTCTTTAAATCTAAAATGTTTGTTTGTAATCTGATGTTTCCTCATGCTCCCTCTCTCTTGCCCCGTCAGGTGTGTCAGAAGTCAGGAGAGATCTCCCTCCTGAAGCAGCAGCTGAAGGAGATCCAGTCAGAGCTCAGTCAGAAGGCAGGAGACATTGTGGTGCTGAAGGCTCAGCTACGAGAAGCCCGGTCCGAACTGCAGGCCAGCCAGGTGCGATCCCAGGAGGCCCAGGCGGCCCTGCGGACGCGTTCTCTGGAGCTGGAAGTCTGCGAGAACGAACTCCAGAGGCGCAAGAGCGAAGCCGAGCTGCTCCGGGAGAAAATGGGCCGCCTGGAGGAGGAGTCCTCCCGGCTCCGAGACTCCCTGTCCAGTCACAGCGGACACTCTCTACCTGGAAATGGATCCATGAA
The DNA here is from genome assembly GCF_905171665.1 of Trachurus trachurus. Lineage (NCBI taxonomy): Eukaryota > Metazoa > Chordata > Actinopteri > Carangiformes > Carangidae > Trachurus > Trachurus trachurus. Next base: position 16,206,529 of record NC_139906.1, read on the forward strand.
GGGGCAGTGCATGAGCCTGTCCCACCAGCAGGGGAGAGGCGTGATAGGAAGGGGCGGGCCCAGTCCCTCCATGTACCGCGACGGGGAGGAGACTCATCTGGTCTGGGGAGGAGAGAGCGATGAGGCCAAGGCTCAGAGGCAGAACGCAGAAGCAGTGTTGGGACTCAGACAACAGGTACATTCAAAATGAGACAAGAGCAACGGATTTCATACTTCAACTTAAGGAACTGGCTTTAAAGTACTCCTTAATTGTTAATGCACCAGCCTTACCAGTTAAATATTATAATATGTAATACAGCAATCACATCAGTTTGTGGATAATGAGCATCTTTAACAGTGTAGTTTCTGACGTCTTTTCTCAGGTGGACAGGCTAAAGGCTGAACTAATGTACGAGAGGAGGACGAGTGAGGAGCAACTGTCACGGTTCGAGGATGAGAGGAGGGTGTGGCAGGAGGAGAAGGAAAAGGTAAAAAGGAGGAAGAAGAGTTTTACTAATTTAATGTAAATCCCCTTTAAGTTTTCATCATCTGTCATTTTTGGTTGGACAATTTGTTATTTTCCTTCATCCAGGTAATCCGCTACCAGAAACAGCTACAGCAGAACTACATCCAGATGTACCGTAGAAACCGGGACCTCGAACGGGTGATGAGGGAGCTGAGTCTGGAGCTGGAGAACAGGGACATGGAGGACTATGAGGTCCACAGTGGCAGCAACGACATCCACTTTGAGGAAATCACCGCCACTGAGATCTAAACACAACACAAACACACACATTCACTTACAGTATTATGTGCACAGGTACACACAAGGACCACAACTCACACCAGACTCTGTTGATGATGCACCCCGAACATTCGAGTCTTCAACACGGCTTCACCAGGACCACAGAGTGAACGCTCGCCACTCGTCACTGTCAAAAGGGAGATCACCCAGAGGTGAATTCCTACTTCCTGCTAAACGTTCTCCGATAAATCATTATGAGGTGTCTGCCCCTGGCGCTTTTAATGGGTTTGTCCCACTACAAAGCCAGCACAAAGACTTCTTTATCTCCTGTGGGAGCAAACGCAGTTGATAAAAAAAAAAAAAAAAGCGTTTCTTTCTTAGACCACGTTTAAATCAGGGTATTGAACATTTGATGGGAACTTCAAGCAAAAAATGTTACTACTACGCACAGCAGTCTGGTCAAAGCGCAGTCACACGTTTCTTGGTAGCACACGAGATTATTACACGCCTGGCCACCAGCATGCATGTTCATGACCGCAGTCCCATCACCATTCAAACCGTGTTCATTGGCCACACAAACAACAAAGCGCTGGTTCTCCAAGTAACTGCTAAAGGGAAAATAACACCAAATATTACATCATCCACTGTTTTTATGTTATAGTGTTCAAAGGTTCATTGCATTTTATAAAAAAAAAAGGAAAAAGGACAGTTTTGTGTTGGAGGTGTTTCCTCAGCTGTGTGGATTTAAAAAGGAATGTATGGTGACTGTTACAGCTCCAGAGAAATGCAGTATAAATAGTCGTCACTGGCAAATGAAAGAATCTTCTCACTGAGGGGAAACATGGTATTATTTTTGCACAATGTCCCTGCTCTTTCTTGTGAAGCAAATCATCAAACTTAAACAAACCTGTTTTGACATTTGGCTCTGGGTTTGCGTACATGTGGACATCCTTTTCTCTCTCATTTCCACCAAGAGGAGGACACAGAAACCAAAAAGTTGAAAGGAAACGCTTAATGTGTGTGAGCGCCGGTCATATCTTTCAGACCACCAACCGTCATGTTGTTGCACTTGATCAATGTGTCGACTCATTCACAAGCTCTGAGGTAAACATTTGCATTTTGCAGTCATGTAGCACTTGGTAGCGGAGCGTAGCATGGGAGATATCGCTGCTGATTCTCCTCCTTCTTACTCAACTATTTTTATAACGATGAAAAGCACCTCAGCAGCCGGTATCAGGAAACTAAAAATGGAGCATATTCTTTCAGTTTGGTCATCGCGTCACTGGGAGATTTAAGCTGGAGTTTGAGCCGTAGGCATGCTTATTCAGAGTTTCCACTTATTTCCCCTTCTTTCCCATTAGTGCTCTTTATTTAGCTTTTGGCAGCCCAAAGCCAAATAACACTTTTAAAGTCTTCCTAGTCTCCCCCTAGACTATAATCTTCCATGATTTGCTATACAGGTAGTGAGACTGGCATGTCTGCATGTCTTTGTTATATCAGATTTCAGAAGAAGCTGGCTCAGATAGTGGTGAGATGGTAATTTGCAGATGCAGTAGCTCCAGCACTGGATGTCCTCAAGGCAGCCCTAAATATAAACCGAAGAGGAGGAGGTTAACATTTGCAGCTGTGGGGTTGCTCTGTTCTCTTACAGTAGCATGGCGGGTCATTATAGAAAAAAAAGGTAACGGGCTGAGAACTTTTATTTTACAGAGTCTATATCAAGGAATAATAGTTAAATGGAAATCTATATAATGGACAAGATGTTGTATATTTTTTTATATATAGCACCTGAAGATATTTTGTTGTAGTACTGGTATAAGTGTGGGTTTAATATACAAAATATAAAGACTTATATATATATATATACATATATCTATATCTATCACATACCAATATTTCAAATGTCGGATCAATTACAAATGGAGGCATCAGCATAGACAGTGCACCTAATACTGTAATGCATGAAAATCTGTTTACATTATATAATCTGTGTGACACAAACATACACTATCCGATGACCAAACCGAGCACATGGTAAAGCAGTAGGGGGCTTTTATTTGGGGGCTTGGTTTTGACCTGTTGTCTCTCCATTTTGATTGATCTTTCACTTGATTATCAGTATCATAAAAATCACACCGATCCATGTCTTCATCGTTTTCAGCATTTTGTGCATGTCATCCCTTTATAAATGCATGAGCAACTTCTTCACAAAGTTGAGATCAGAGCCGATGCAAACAGAGAAAGTGTCAAGTTTTCCCACTCAGAAAATCAGTCTGCTACCCAACGTCACCACATTCAGAGTGGTTTAAGAGATATTATAGAATATTAAGTCTGCACTGTGCATTCGTTGTTAACTTTAAGCCAAGGGAAGTGACTCTGAATGGAGCAAGTTGGGTTCGTCCAACTACATCCACCGGAACAAAACTGTTAACTCACTCACCACCACAAGTGAAGCACAGCTGCTGCAAGTCAGACTCCTTCGCATCCAAGATTTGCGTTTTTTTCTTTGTTTCCACACATCTCAGTTCTCTTTACTGTTCCATAACAATTTTTCTGTGTAAATATGTAAAACACTAAATAGTATAACAGAGTGACATTGTCTTTTATTTAGACAAAGTGTCTATTGAAAATGTAGCCACTGTGATTAGACCAAAGCAACGTAACACATTTCTTTTCTTTTTTCTTTGTGGCATTCTTTCATCCTTTGTGTGCAGTTTTTTTAATGTTTGCTTCTGTCATGTCTTCATTAATTCATAAAGTATGTAGTTGTCCATGTATATTTTTATGTGTACATTTCTTGTACAAATGACTGTGTTTTTAATTAAAGAACAAGTTGTCACACCTGAAAGTGACTGTTGATTTACCTGTTTGTTTGTTTTTACTTGAAGCACATTAATAGTGAGAAAAGTTTACTGAAAGAGCATATATTGCATTAAAGTCAAATGTCTGAAGTACTTTGCAATATCTCAGAGGCATATAAACACTCAATTTCATTTTTAAAATTCAATTGCATGTCTGGATTAAAACATTTCACCTTGAGCTTTTCTAACATTTATTAAAACCAAGTTTGTTCAGCATTCATCAGTGTTTTCCCCACTGGCCATCTGCAGTAAGTAAGGCACTATGCACACTATGTGTTCCAGTTATCTTGCTGCTCATATCTCCTCTAGCCTCTTTTCATTCAAACTGTGCCACCGGCCTCCATGTTCTGCATTTCTCATTGACATGTTTTTCCAACTCCTCCACATGTCTGCATAAGCTCAGTCCACAGCATGGTGTAATTAAGCCTCTAAAGTGGCAGACTGCTCCAGAGTACAAGCACTTCTGCCAGAAAAATACAGCACAAAAATTACTGAGCAGCAATTCGTAATAATCCCCAGAGACATCCACTAAACCCAAACTATCAGTTTTGACATAATACAGGGGTTTAATCTGGGTATAAATCTATAAATCTCATAACGCAGACTGGGGTAATCTCCCTCTGGCAGGCCTCTCACAGCTGCTGGACCGAGATCTTCCAACTGAAATGTGCAGACCACTGGCTTCACAATCAGACAGTGCTCAGGGGTCATGGCAAGGTTGCCACGTGTCAAACAGTGGCACAATTTAAACCAAGGAGCAGCTCATGAACCACATGATCTTATCGTAAAAGACCCTTTAGAAAACACTTAATTACTCACTTTTCATCAAGTTAATGTGCAATGTATGCATTCAGTAAAATGTTTGCTATACAGTAAGTGCTACGAATGTTAAAAAAAAAAAGTCATACAATCCAATACAGTATCATACATTTCATCATAGCAAAAGTGATTTATGAGAATCTCTTTCCTGATAAATAAGCTACTGTATCAGTTTTTAAAACCTGCTGCAGCATTTTCGCCTTTGTTTCTGACAAATTTCCTTGTACTTCCTGTCAGACCTCTGCCTTTAACAGGACTGATGCATCGTCTGTGCATCCATTCCTCTCGTCGATGACCAGAGCTCCACCTGTCTCATTTTTTCTCTTATAAAGTGAATCCTTTTGTTCATTCACTCCCATAGGAGCTGTAGGGTGTTTGTGTTTGTTTTTTTTCTTTTTGGTGTCCTTCATGCCTGAGCTGCAGTTTGGCTGTGAGGCCCACAGAGGTTGGTCAGCAGGTCTGCTGGTGCTGGTGAGGGCTGGCAGGGACCTTGACCACAAAAACCATTGGGTCTTTTGCCTTGTTGCTGAATGTGCGGCGAATTACATCCACAGCGTGCTGATGGGTCGCTCCCTGCAGACTCTCACCGTCCACAGATAACAGCTCATACCCTGCCTGCAGACGCAATCACAGGTAAACAGGTGAGTTCATCACGCAAAGCTCAATGTCAACTCCAAAAAAACAGTAGATAGGATTCGATTACTTCATTTCTTCCCCTTCTCTGTAGAAATCTGCAACTATCAACAAAATTATAGACAGTTTCCATAAATCTACAGTGATTGTGTCCCTTAGCGAGAACTTGATTTATGCCAGAGAGAATTGGGGCTCTCCTGTTACTTTAATATATTCACACTGAAGGCCATTACAAGTGCACATGTAAAGTTTCCCCTTCAGCACAAGGTTGTTGAAAAAAAAAAGAACAAACACTGAGACAACCACACACACACACACACATAGTTAGGAGTGTTTGCTCGGTGTTTCCTGCAGGATGTGAGCAGTGAATCTTTGGAGCCCCGAGGAGAGGAACTTCCTCTGATGTCATTGGCGTTTGCCGAGGATGCACCTGCCTCGTGTGCTCAACCTCAGTGAAGGTTAGTAACACAACACAGATACACGCAAGGCCGGTGGCCATTGTTGTATCTCCACCAATCACTTCTTTTTCCCTTTCCCTTTCCCTTTCCAGTCATTAGACACAAAGTGATGATTTTTCCCTTCACTCCGTATCAGATTACTCTGTTATACACATATATTTAGGCGGCATGGGTGGAGGTTAGAGCTGTGCTGCCTTGTGTTTGTTCTGACAGGTTTTCGTACAGCTCATCTGACTGTCTGGTGTCAGATGAACCTCACAGTCTTCCGTGAGAACAGTATCAAAAGATTTAGACCCATTTAACCAGAGAAGAGATTAAAAAGTGCTTTTTCATTTTTGAAAAGTAATTTATATGAATTAAATAAATCACAGCCTAATCTGTTCCATCCTCTTTACAGCCATTTATGGAGCGCTTTACGAGGTTTCCTCCTTTCTAGCCAACAGACATCACAATCCAAAAATAACATTGCTGTAAAAAAAAAAAAAAAAAAAAAAATACTACAGATTGCAGGAAAGGATCAGTGAACCCTTCGTTCATTTACCAGGCCATTACAAATATATTCAACTAAATGATTAGAGGCTGCAATGCAATAAACAGGCAGGTGTTTCTATTATTTTGTCCACCCCATACAGTATATACCCATGGAGCCTCACAGCTAAAAAAAAAAAAAGAAAAAGAAAAAGAAAAAAAAGAGCCAGAATAAGGGTCCCGTTAACTTTGGATAATTCACATAACACATTACAATTACTTTAGTTAAAATGATGCATATCCAGATAAAAGTGGAGCCCAATGAACGGGAAAGTACAATGACTATATGTAATATCTATATGTAGACGGACAAAACAACATTCTTCACTGATTATCTGTCCTGTGTGTCTAAGGAGACAGGATGCATGGTAACACTGAGCTGCCCTGGTATCACTTCCTTTTGCAGAGCAGGGGCAGATAGCGCTAAGCCAGAGAGCTGATACAGGCGAGCTGACATACCTAGATGTGTCAGGTAGAGATAACAAACGCTAGGCTTCTATATAACTTGTCTGTTTTTAGCCATGCAGATGTTATATGGCTCTTGGCAACAATGTGTTGGTTGGTTCACCTATTGGTCCAAACATTTCTGCAACCATAGATGAAACATATGGTACAGTTATTAATGAACCCCATCCCGTATAATATCCCAATATGTATTTGATGGGTCATGATGGATTCCGGCACAGAGATTCATGCCTCCAAGATGATGTACCCTATTCACTTTGGTAATCCCCTAACTTTTCATAAATTTTAGCGCCACCGAGAAGCAGAGGCTTGTGGTTCTTAAGCGAACTGGAAATTCAAGTTCAGCTGCAATCTTTCAGTTTTAGTGCTAGTGATCATGTTTAAATGCTACTGTAGGCCGGTGCATATTCTCTGGACCAGTCCCAGCCTGGTCAGTTGCGTACATGAACTGATGAAGCCTCTTGGATGAGAGGTGAAACGTCTTCCTAGACAAATAACTAAGTCCAGTTGCTTTCGATTTAACCTCCTTTGAAAAAAATAATTAAAAAAATGCTAGCCTACTGTAGCTCCCTAAATTAAGATGGTGGACTTCTTGAACATAATCAGTTTAGCATGTTAGCACTGTTATTATGTTGGCATACCAAAATTAGCATTTAGTTAGCTTTGTACAATCAGAGACACTGGCATGGTTGTACATACTTTTAGTATTGTTTTTGTCTTTTCCCGGTTTTAGGTTTAAACATCTCTCAGTGTAAGTTTTTCTTTGTGAAGGCCAGGCAGATGTTGTCAGTTGATAGCTAGCTGTTAGGTAACACATGCTAATTAACCTGTAAAGTAGTGTGTCACCTATTATTGCTGGTATATATCTGGTTTCAGACACTTTCAAACACATACACACACACACACACACACACACACACACACACACACACACACACACACACACACACACACACACACACACACACACACACACACACACACACACACACACACACACACACACACTTCTTTTGTAATGCAAGTGTTGTTTGACCGCTGTGTCTTTGAGTCTAGAGCTTAAAGAATTAGCCTGTGGTTAACTGCAGTGAATAAGTGTGTGTGTTGTGTGTTGTGTGTGTTTAAGTGAGCCGGGCCAAGATCACTGAGGACTGTTAAGTTACTCTGCAGGCAATATATTACCAATACATTAGCAAGCTAGCATGCATGTACCTCATCAATAATGGAGGTGATGGGCTACTTGAGAATGCTCTCCACTCATCTCCTCTCCACTCCTCATTGCACTTGTTCCACCTCTCCGTCATAGACGTGCTTATATATAGTAACAACTCATAACCACAGGACAGAGGTCTGACAAGTATTTACAGTGCACTCAGCCTGGATGGATATCTAATATGCTTTCAAATCAGGGTGAACAAAAGCCCATTTTGAAAAGTATAATTACATTCAACATGATGAATTTATTTCAATCATCTCATAATATGTGCAGTATATATAATCTTTTTGGACCTACTGTTACACCTCACCTTCAGGGCCTCATTTGTGGATGCAGCTCCTCCTGGGAAGATCTTCTCAATCTTTATCATGGGCTGGATCTTTGACTCTATACCACCAGAGATACTAATACCTGTAAACAAACAGGGGAGTAATAAAAAGAAATTAGGGTTTTTGCTCAGATATCTGTATTCTGACTAGTCTTGTAGTGCATATACTCTTTTTTGGTCAACAACTGTTAAAGCATTTGACCCAAATCCCTTTTAGTCAGGAGGTAGTAAGTGATGCCCTGACCTCTGCTGGTTATGTGACGAATATGAGATATATACAGTATTTTAAAATTATATTAAGTTAATACAGTCCATTTAATCAACTTAAAAATGTGTGTGTTTCTGTACACATGCACTCACCCAGTGACTGCTTGGCCTTGGAAATGGTCAAAGTGGTGATTTTATACTCCTCTGGTGGGGGAGCTGCTCTTCTTCTTGCACCTTCGTGACCATTTTGTAAACGTCTGTTCACCTGCTGACTGCTCCCTCTGCCTGCGGAGGGGCTCTTGTCTCTCGAGGGCTCAAATACATCAGCCAGCGGAGTCCTCGCTCTCCGCTGTGAAGGAACACGTACGCTGACCTCCGTGAACCCCTCCTGCCTGCTCCGTCTGCCGTCTACGCTGTCAGGGCTCGCCTCCCTCCTCACTCGCCCATGGCCGTTCCTCACAGGTGACCTCCCTCGCTCAGGAGGCGCATCTCCTCGGTCGGACACGGACAACAAGGAGACCTCGTCCCCGTTCTGTCTTCTGCTTGGGGAGCGCCCACGTTGGGGGCTGTGTTGTGGATCTGTGAGGAGGAAGCCGTGGGTGGGCGAGGGGCTCAGGGAGCGGCAGCGTAGCGCGGAGGAGGCGTAGCTGTCCACAGGTACATCCAGCAAGGGGGTGAAGGCACGGGACGGAGGCAGGTGACCTGACTGTTGTCCGGACAAACGCAGTCTCTCCAGCTCCTCGATCAACTGACGATCCCGCTGCGTGTCCTGGACCGGCTGGAGGTGGAACCCGCCCCTGTAGTCTGGACAAACACAAAAACTGTGAAACAACAGTAACAAAGCAGAAATTCCCTCCAGATGTGGAACTTCTGTGAAGTGAAGACTAACTAGAGCCAAAGCAGCAGATCGGCACGAGGTAAAGCAACCCTCCACTGATTTAGGATTACACTCCTATCACAACCAGAGATGTTGTCATTTAAATTCCAATATCTAACGCCTACATTGCCCATAATGCAACCAGACCTCCAACATCTCTTTCTCTCATCATTTTTCTCACTGAATAGATAGAAATGCCTGGGATGTAGGGCGCCCCACTGGCTCACCTGGTAAAGTATACACGCGGTAGAATTGGTCTGGCATGTGGCCCTTTGCTGTATTCAAACCCCGGACTTTCCTGTCTCTCTCACTGTCCTATCAAATTAGAAGGAAAATGCCAAAAACTTCTAAAAAAGATTTATTTACCTCCACTATACTGAAGGGAGCAAAAAGAGGGGGATTGTGGGACATCTGTCAGACTGCTTCACCTTGTAGTAAACACCTGACCAGTACCTGAAGACAACAGCTGCTTGTAACATTGATTTGCAAAACATAGAAACTGAAACAGCGAAAAAATGAAATTTAGTGCAGCACATATGCACCTTTAACCTCTTATAATATACTGTATATTATTTATCCTCCCTCAGGCTGAACTAGACTATTTGGTGAGTAATAATTCAACGGTTTATTAAGAAGTCAGATATAAGACCCCTAAACAGGACAAAACATGTCCAATGCTGCGTCTTGCAATTTAAGGTTGGACACCTCAACCCTCCTAAACACTGACACCACAGTGATGCCCTGTCAGCTTACTTCTGATATCACGATGCTGAGCCTTTGACCTTTTAACCTGTGCCCTCAGAAAGTGAGATGGCTGCAGTCGGCCTAAGTGAGACTGTATTGATTGTGTCTCAATGACGCATGAATGAGGAAAACACCCGGAGCATCTTCGCATTGTTGGAGTGTCACATCAGGCACGTCTTGGTCTTTTCTGTGGGCCACAGAGATGTAACACAAACCTGCTCCAGCACAGGCACGGGAAACCTGAGATATTTAATTCCTGTGTGTGTGTGTGTGTGTGTTTTATAGGAGGTCGGGGTGTGTATTGCATATTTTGACCCTACAGACATGAGAAGAGGCAGGAAAGAAGTGAGGTGAACGAGGAAAAGTAAGAACAGCTTGAAAGAAGGAGAGGGAAGGAGAGAGGTTTAAACCCATCAGGTATTCCTCTGGGATGAGAGAAAGGCCATCAGCCACACAGAGAGAGAGTGAGAGCGAAAAGGTCAAGGAAAAGAAAAGGTGAGAAGAAGAGGAAAGAGTCATGTACCTGGGATTGGGGTGATGAGGTGACGTCGAGGGGTTCCACTGCGAGGGGAGCGGAGAGCCGGAGAACGCACTGAGAAGAAATAAACAACTAAATAAATGTCTTTGCTTTGGCAAAGTCAAAGGAGATGAGCTGACAAAAATATTAATTTATTAATCTAGGTCATTTTCAATTATAACAATGCACCAACAGTACGCTTCATGAACAACAGTAGGTTACTTTACATTTTTCAGGTAACAAAAGTGACTTATTTCAATTTCTCTTGAAAAAAGATGCTCCAATTAAATAAAAAGTAGTGAGTAAAGGACATAATCTTTACAATTAGCAGATTAACAGTAGCATAGCATGTGTATTCTGTTGTTATATCTACCATTCATTTGAGACCCTCAATAACCACTTTCATCGTAATGTGATATTTCCACAATTTATTGAAATATCAACATGAGAAACAGCATAAGAAACCAAAATCCACACCCCTCACTTTCATGCAAAACAGAAGCTGCGTCAGTGAAAAAGATCTGGTTAAATACATTCTTCTGCTTACTGGAGCGACTCTTGAGAATGTCATACGCCTCCAGCTCAAAGGGCATGACCATGCTGTCAAACCGGCCCAACTCAGCCGTAGGTATGAGCATTCTGCAGAGGATATGACACATCATTTACACCCCTTAGGGTATGCATATACAAACATTATTATCATGCACAAACACTTGATGTACGGTATCTCACCTTATTTCTCGGAGAAGTAGCAGTTTCTCTGGCCTGTCCAAAATTGCCAAAAGGGGACGTACTAAATCCTCAATCACGTTGTCGGACAAAAACTGAGGGAGAGATTAGATTGGTGAAACAATTAGAGAAGAATAAGAACAAGATAACTAATTTTTTCTACAAATCTTGCACACAGCATCTTGTTTCAGTTGTACTTATAGTTGGTTTTCTTCATACAAGGCAGAACACTGTCATGATTGGGTTTGGGTTGCCTTCTGATATTCTACATGCATGTTAAACGCACACCTTTCTCTAATAACCTTACTACACTCCAGTGTTTTCAGCGGTGGTAAATACTGTATTAAGAGGTCAGTCATAATACTGTGCTCTAAGTAGACTCGATACCTTCTGCAAGGGCCGACAGAGGAGCTTGATCCCCTGAAATTGGCTGCAGAGTGTGAGATGGCCCAAGAGAGACAAGGGGATCAGATGGCGGCTGATATTTGATGCTAATCATAAATGACAAGCCAAATCCGTCTTTTGTCACAGCCGCCGCCAGACACATCTATCACTAAAGGACACTCAGCAACACAGGGAACAATACAGCACACTTAAGCCTTCAAATAGTCCAGGTGGTTTTCATTCAGTGGTTGGAAAAAACACACACACACACTTCTCTGAGGTGTTAGGGATCAAGAGCTCACCCGCTGACAGTGCCTCATCACAGCAGCCGCCTCATCCTCGCTGAGCAGCCTCTTTGCCATGTCCTCCATGTGCTGCAGGGTCTCAGGTCGGGGCTGCGGGCTGCTGCTTCTAACCCCGGCACGGGTTTCCCTCGGGGAGGTCAAGAGCTGGAAAGTGCGACCGCGCTCCTTATCTAAGGAATTAAGGTCACAGTTATACAATAACCGAAGGCGCAAACAAGAAAATCTTTATGAAAGGCCTCAAACTTACTTCCAGTGGAAAACAACAAGTTCAAGATGATTCATTCCCACATCACATCATTACCGGTACCTTATTTATATAACATGCCCAAAGCAAACCAAATGACCTTGGATGCAAGTAAACATTTATCATCTCATTGCCAAATTTTTAATTAGTTCATTTCAATATTCGGTTGTTGAAACTTGTGTTTTTAGTTTGTCCTGCACATCTGAGTACCCAGCTCTGATGGACATATACAGACCTACAAAGGACAGACAAAAACATAATATCTCCCTATTACACTTCAAACAAATACGTTTCCTCTTTTCGTTCCATCTGTTGTAAAATACAACTGTCAATCAACATACAGTATAATTAAGAATTAAAGTATGACTGAATGTGCCTGTTTCTATAGATTATCACCTAAACAGACCTGTTCATACATATACATAGTATATTACTGTTTCTAATTTAGGATTGTACAAAACATCAATAGACCATCTTCACTTTCACACAAGGATTAATTAGTCCTAAGCAGCATGAATATTACACTACAAAAAAAAGAAAAAAGATTTCACTTCACTAACACAGAGATGTCCATGGAAAATGTAACACAATCTTTCTAGTGATGCATCTCTAATGAGTCATCTAACATCTTTGGCAGAAAGTTTCCATACTTAGCACCACTTGTGGCCACAACTGGTGTGAAATTGTGAATTCCCAGAAATGAGCAAGCCATAATTTACACCTCCATTAAACCTTAAAATGCCTGATATATAATCTAAAAGAGAAAACAATGTATTTCGCGGAGTCTGGTTCAAAACCTCTGAATCACCAAATTGCAACTCGGTCAAAAACACAGGTCTAGATTTTGCTTTGCAGGATGCAGAACATGCAGCAGGGAAACGACTGAACAATGTCCTGTGACTGCTGCAGCCTCACCTTTGTCATGGGACTGAGACTTGGAGCTGCTCTTCTCTTTACGGTCCTTCTTGAATAACAGGTTGACAAAGGTTTTGGAGCGCTGCAGGCTAGTTTTACCCCCTGCAGAGCTCTTCTCCTTCTGCTGCCGCTTCTTCTTCTGTCTGTCCTCTAGAGGTGGGACAAAAAGGAGGGAGTTCATTCAATGCCAAGTCTTTCTACACTGTGAAATACGGCTGATTTTAGCATGGCGTTTTGAATCATCCAAGACTTTCCCCTGTTAATATCAACACGACACATACAAAGTCGATTATCTGAGAGTAGGACACTGTGCATATCAATGTATGGTGTTGAAAACACAATTCATTAGGCTTTGTACTGCCCCTTGCTTAACAGTTAGCCAATAACACTGGGTGATACACACTCTCCTTTATGAGTTTAGACTGTTCATCTCTATTCCAGTCAGCCCTTCTGTTCACTGCAGTAAATCTGCCACTGTGGAAAGTAACACAGTAACACTGATGAATTGCAGCTACACCAACCTGAACACACCCCCATCTATTGAGAGCATTACAGTGAAGTGCTTCAGCTTACATAACAAATGTCCAATCAGCCCCGGGCTTTGCCCTCAAGCCTCCATAAGGTCCTGGAGGTATGAATGAGCTGGATAAATTGAAAAGGAAAGGCTAATAACTCAATAGCCTCGCCAAGGTTTGGAAGGATATTTCTCCATATGGTTGTTCTTATTCATTTCTCACAGAGGTACAACAAGCGAGAGTAAAGGGCAGTGATTAATCATGACGCTGCGTTAACTTTGTGCCTCTCGGACAAATTCTGTCTGGAGCTTAAATCAGCCATGTGGAGTCTTGATGTTCCTGTGCACTTCCTGGAGTGATGGAGGGATGACGGGGTCATTAAACTGGCTGATGCCCCGCAGGAAGATCCATGGTGGCTGTTAGAGAGTGGATCTCATGACACAGCGAATGCAGGTGCTGTCACAAAAATCAGCCAGAGAGCAGGACCCGATTGTGGCTGCAGTACTCACTGTGCTCTCATTTTGGAAAGGTTGCTTCCTCTGTTGAGATGGATGATACTGCCGCTATAATCAACAACCACAATACAGAGTGTAGCCTGACTGATCCTGGATATATAGGAGTGTATAAAGTCTGACAGTGATACTGGCCAATAGTTGGTCCCCAACTGCTAAATATCAAGAACTACTTCACTCAACTTTTACTGTATCTAACTGTTTGGTTTTCTTTACAAATTGCCTCCAGGAGCTTCATTCTTGTACATAAACACTTGACATATCATTAATATGTTTTGATCAGGGTCCTACACTTTCGAAATCAATTTGTCAATCTCTTATAGCCAAATTATATAACAAAGACACTGTTTCTTTTGCATACCACCGATGAGGCTGCAGGTCTCACCTGACTCAGTGACGTGGCTCTGGGACCGTCTGATGGGTTTCCGTGGTTTGCTCAGAGCCATCAGCGCTGCCGTCTTTGGTGAGTGTTTCGCTACTTCCTGGCCCCCGGTTGACAACGTCCTGGTCCGTCCCCGTCCTGCTTCCCTGGCTCCTCCCATCTCCCTGGGTCCTTCCCCTTTCCCACGTATGACTGTGTCCTTCAGCAGCAACGTGGCGCCTACAGTCCGGCTGGTGGTATCTGTGGCGACCAGCCTGTCAGGGTACGAGCCATTGAGGGTAGCAGAAGGGTGGTCCACGAAGTTTGGAGGGTGCGGGTCGGTCTGTATGGCGGTGTCGGCAGTTCGCTCTGTGCTGCTTGGACGGCGGGAACGATCTTCTGTGGAGATGGCGACGTCGACCATCTCTGAGCCAAAGACTGGAGGGAAAAGGACCTGGGAGAGACCACTGAGGGAGCTGAGAGGGGTGCTGGAGGACAGCGAGGAGGCAGAGGAGTTGGAGTCTGAACCCTGGGAGGATGGTGCAGGGCCCCCGTTGGCCACTGTGGAAAACAGTCCATAATTACAATCAAGTATGGGGATTAGAGAGTGTTCAGAAAAATGCTGTGCAACTGCATTATCTTAAGAAACTGCCTCCAACAACACACTCTCACACACAGAAGCTGCCACAGTGGATAAGATTTGCACAGGAAGCTTCAATTCTTCATTTTACACAGTCTGCTTTGTCAGGATTAAAACCTGTCTGCCCTCGTGTCCTGTTAATCCTCAGATTTTCACAGACAGAACATGAACCAGGAGTTCTTCTGTTTTTTTTTTTGTTTTTTTTGCTTTTGTTTTTTCAATGAAACTCCAAAATGACTCTGAATCTGACCCAGATGTCAGGTCATGGTCTGAGGACACCGAATTAATCCCTGCATGTTTTCAGAAACAAGGAGTTTGAGTCCTGTCAAGTTACTGATGTCTTGAGCCCAGTGGTCCATATGAGGTTTCTGAGAATAATCCAACATGCGCGTTGCAAATGTAAATGAGGGTTTAAATCTCCACATCACCAGGTCACATCATCATTAACTCTTTTTTTCTTCGTCTTTAGCTTGTAAAATCATAGTTTGTGATAAACAAACAATAATTTTTTACACATACACTTCGAGTCGAGCCAGCCGTATTCTGCCACCATCTCCTTGTATGCAGGATATCTCCCCGCTTCCTGTTGAATGGAAGCAGAAAAAGAGAACATGAACTTGTTCACATGATCGGACTAGAAAACAACAAATAAAGCAGCATCCTTTTGTTTTATTGACAGGTCAAGATTTGAAGTTTAATGTTTTAGGATTTGGCTACTTGTGGGACACATCTACATGCATGGAAACTGGGACCTGATGACGGCCCTGCATGAAGTTATGGATCATCAAAGTCATCGATGTCTATCTATAAATGTTTATATCAAATTATTTTATGACCTATCAATTAATTACTGAGACATTTCACTCAAAACTTCTTAAGTCAACCTCATGGTGGCACTATGGTGGTGGTGGAAATGTCAACGGATCATCAAAGTCACTAGGATTCACCTTCTGGACAGTATTTGTTAAAACTACTGGGATATCGTACACTTAACTCTATATAGCCTACTACATATTATACTTAATGTTTACATGTGTACATACTATATATCACAGACTGTATTTTGCAGCATTGTTAGCTTGCAAATTAATTAATCACAACCATATTTACTATGTTACTTCAATAAAAAAGGCTGCATGTAGGACTATGTGTGTTTTAGTGCAGTGCAGTGGTTTACAAAGATTTGGAAACCACTGGCGTAGGCACTGTTTTAAAAGAAGGAAGCCTTTCTGCATCAAGAATTAGTGTCTGCTAACCTTTTCAGTCTGTTTTAAGGGACTGATAAAAAATACAAAGCTTCAGGTCAAAGAGAAAGCACTCTACATCTGCAGTGCTCCACATTCGCCTCAGATGCCCTGCTATGGTGTGAGAGTTTTGTAATAACATTAAGCCTGGCTCCACTTTGCATGACGTGACTCATAAATGTGTCCAATACGGGACAGGAGGAAGACATAAAATTAGGCTTTCTGTTGATTATAACCTGATCCCTGACTGCCTTTGAATAATGAACGTCCTCCCTGGCTGTTTTTCACACGTGGAACCTGAGATCAGAGGAGTAAAATGAGCATGCAGCAATGTTAGAGAGCTAAGAGAGCGCACAAACACACACTCAAACACACTGCGCAACACACATATGCCTGTTCATAGACACAAACATGCACGCAGTTCCTTTATCTAAAAATGACACAGGTTAAGTGACGCGAGCTCACGCACGTGCATGCATACACAGACACACATAAGGAATTCAAGGGCTGTAAGCCAGCTGTCTGCTCTGCTGTGCAGGCTCATTCTGTCCCCTCCTGAGAAGAGCTGGTGTTGTTTAACACGCTGTAACATTTATTATTGTGTCAAGCCACTTAAAGCACCCAATCAATTATGTTTAAACCTGAGCAAATGATTAACAGTTACACACAACGCTGCACCACAGATGTGTACAGGACCACACATGTTAAATAAGACTTGATCTGCATAAACTGATGTTTTTTTAACACTTGAAGCCAATAAACTGCAAACACAGCATTGGCATATTACCACCTTATAAAGTTACAAGAGGCTTAAATGTGCTCTATAGTTGAAAATATCGATATTAATATAAACATTTTTAATTTGACCATAAGCTTGTATGTAATATTGTCTCTCACCCTGATGGTCAGCATCACATGGGTGTGGCTCTTTAGGACCTCGACTGCGTTGCTGTGGGTGATGTCATCGAAGCTCACCCCATTAGCTGCAAGGATTTGATCGCCCATTTTGATGCCATGCTGTTCTGCGAGCCCGCCTGGGTCCAACCTGAGGGGAAAATGCATGAAGACAGGCTGGGTTGACCCTGGGCCGCACTGCACGAACAATCAACCAGTTCAATCAAATTCAGCTCGGCTCATACTTAGAAACATAAATCCCCAGTCCAAACTCTTTGCCTCCTCTGATGTTGAAACCCAGACAGTAGTCATCCGACGTGGTGAAGAGATGTACAATCCTGCGGAGGGCGCTGTCTGAACTGGCCTCCGATGGTGTACGGCCGCTCTCCTCCACCACCATCCGCCGGTGAATCAGATCCACCCTACACACACACACACACACACACACACACACGTGCAAAGGAAGACATATTTTACATACACATGAAAACATTTACATAAACTGATTTCCCCTTCTCCACTGTGCTCAGGCCTGTCAGTATCAGTTAATCAAATAGCTATAAAGGTCACAGAGGTAATCCATCCACTGCTGCTGCTGCTGCTGCTGCTACATGAAACCAAGATACAGTATATCCCAAAAGAAAGATAACCAGTGTGAGCTACAGTCAAGTGACAAGACGACATAAAACAAGAGCCATGCAAAGGTCAGTGATGGTATCAACAAGGCTGCAGTCTGTACTTTACTTAATAGTATACTGAGAAAAGTATAGACGGTCGTAATTAGTCGCTGGAAAGTGAATTTTAATTGTGTATTCTTGCATCTTTATTCATATTGACAAAGCCTGTTTCGAGCGACACCCCTGAGTTGTTTGGTCTCACCATGTGGTCTTCTCCTTGGAGTAACGGATACCAGGGATCTTGCCCACCCGTCTCACCACCATCCTCAGCCTGTTGTTTCCTGTCAGCACCTTCACAGCGCTGCTCATGGTGATGCTCTCCAGGCTGACCCCGTTCACCTCCACCAGCTTATCGCCCACAGTCAGGCCGGCCTGCGCTGCAGACACAGGTGGAAGTCAGGATGACATAACACACATACCCACAATGCAAATGCAATGAAAAACACACAAACACACATCCCATCCTCCGAACCTGCAGAGCTGTCATCCTCCACCTTGCTGACAAAGATGCCGAGGCCATGTTCGGAGCCTCCACGGACACTGAAACCCAGGCGTCCGTCGGGACTCTTATCTACGGTCACTGTGTGAATGTCTTCACAGTCATCTCCCCCTGCACACAAAACACAACGCACAGTCAAATCCATCTGCCATAAAAGACAACGGCAACAGAGGACTCTCAGCATGTCAGGACCTCACCGTCAACAGGGGCGTTGATGAGAATGACCCTTCCCATCGGCGAGGAGGACCTGCGTCTGTGCTGCTGCTGTTTCTTCAGCATGTAACGCGGCGTGGTGCTGTGGGAACCCCCGGCCTGGCCTCCGTTGTTGAAATGGGGGTGCCCCGGTCCGTTTGTCATCTCCCCCCAGCCAGAGGGGTGAGCTGAGTGAGCCATGCTATATGTCTGGTAATTCCTCCCTTGGTCATCCAGACAGCAGGATATACGGGGTCTGTTGTCAAGAATGGAAGAGTTGCACTCTGGGATTTGTGGACAGAAGGTGGGAGACAGGTTTCAGACCATATGTGAGGCTTTGTAAAAGAATTCAAAGGAGATCATGTGACATAGAAAAGCTCAAAGCTATAGGCAGACTCCACACAGTTGGATGAATAAACTAGAGGAGTGAAAGGTGGACATTGGATTTCAGACTTTCTTACCCCAGCAGGACGGTCTCCTAAATGTATCTGTAGAAGTCGATGTTATCCAGTGGATTCCCGTGCAGCCTCTGAGTCCTGCTCCTTAAGGTCCATGGTTCCTGACGGTTCCCCCCTGCTGCAGCTGAGAGGCTGCGGGCCTGTCTGCACAGAAGTTAGCAGTGCATGGTGATTCCCCCAGGGTCATGTTTAATTAAATGGATATCTGTTGTGGGAAGAATAAATATGCTGTCATCATGGGTAATGGTGGCTCAGAAGTTCTAAACGGGATAATAAAACATTTTTGTTGCGACACAGTTATGACCTTTAACTTTGAACAGGAACAATACATGATATTTATGGTTCAAAAATCCTTTACCAATGCCATATAGAGCCAAACAGTGTTTATAGGAACAACTTTTGAGTTGCCAGGTTGTGGAAAATCCTCCTGTGGCATGACTCTCTGCTTGTCTTTCAACCTTGATCTGTAATTTATCAAACGGGCTGATTGACCACGTCTGGAAAATGGCTGCCTTAAGTATTAACCAAAAGCCAGATATAGATATTTTGTGAACTAAAATAACAACAACAAAAAAAACCACTAAAACTTCAACAAAGATTTTGATTTACATACAAAATTTAAAGGAGTACAAATGCAGGGAGCACAACACATGACATGCTGATGTGAGAACTGTTTTATTGCATTTCTATTGTTTGAATAAATACTCTAACCCACTAGAGAGATCTGCTTAAATAACATGTTTTGATAATAACATGGCTGTCTTTCTGTTCAGTAATAACAGGTTGCTTAATAGTGATACTATGCACTTCAGGTTTATGACATTGATAAAGGGTCTTTGGTCTCTTATTTAATCAATTGGCTAAATTCATTCTGTCATTATTATAATAAACGTTAATAAATCATGGGTTCTACAATCCTTCAAGTCTGCGGTATTAAATTTTAAAGTTTAAGCAGTTTATAAATGGACTATAAATGGTCTGGATTTCCTTTCCCTGGGAAAGAAGTCTCCCTAATGAAAAGAGACAAGAAATGTGTCTCCTGAGGAAGGAATTTCCGCAGTATGGCAACCCAAAAGCTGATAACTCAACAATAGATTTATTAATTACATCCTATAAACCTTTTATAAAACGGTGCCTGATCAGAAAGTGTTCCCTGATAACAGAAGTAATACTCCGTGATCCTCATCAGTGTTTTCCTACCTATCAGCACCCTGGACAGCGACTATACGAGACGAGATAGTAAACAATAGTGTAGCCTATTAGTTTTGATTGTCACCAATCACAAATTTATTCATGCTCAAAAATTATTTATATGCACAACATCTGCCAGAGCGAGCAGTGTTGTTAAAACTTAAACGCGTCTCCTTTCAGATATTAGGTCTTATAAACTTCTTGTTGACGCCTTCAGCCGTGAAACCTAAGAAACAAATAACGTCAGTAGTTTGCGTTCAAACTCAAGTGAACAAAGCCCGACATCATTACCTGTTGTGTCCGTTTTGTGCTGAATGGGCTCGGACTGATCCGCGTCACCTCCGGAGTATTAGTGCCACCTCATTTGTTCTCCAGGCGACCATTATTGTCTTAAGAGGTGTAAGCCTTTTACATAAAGCCCCCGCAGCTGTGCAGCCATTAGCGCCGGACCAGTGATGATGAAGTACACCAGTAACACAACATTACTGTAACACCGACTCAAGTCTATCGCAGCTCTTCCCCAGGTAAACCTCGTGTGTTATAGCCAAGTCCATATTTCCAGTAAGAGTCCAGATGTAGGTGGAAAGAGTGAGCGGCGGATCTGCCGGACTGATCACGCCACGAGGTGGATAAACAACCCCACCCGGTGGTCAGCAGTGTCATGTCATATCTTTATCTCATTTAGAGGTCAGACCCATGAGTCAGACTCATCACCCAGGAATCACGAGGTTTATTTTGGCTCAGTATCAATATTATTTTTGACTTTATATAAACGTTATAAATTAATGATAATTATCAAGGAAAAGTTTCAATGCACTCTTTACCTTTTTTTTTTTTTTTTTTTTACTGGTTAGGCCACTTTAGGTGGTGGAAAGTGAAAATAACCCACACTTGGGTAGGGGGGCTTATTTACATGAGTATTTTATTTTTGTTTTATTCAGTAGGCTATATACGTGCATACAGATAAATAGCTACATATTAATTGGAAAGATGATAGATGTTCTTTTAAAAAGCTATATCTGACTTACCTGAATGTTTTAAACATAGGCCTATTACATAATAAAAAATATATTTTTTCTATATTTCAAAAAACGTAGTTGATTACTGTCGTATTTAACATATTTTTAAAGACTTCTGGGGCAGCTGACAACTTACTCAATTGTAGGCTACTCTGTTGTTTTTCCCAACCAATCCCTGGCAGCCTTTCCCCCACGCCCAGCGGTTTCCAATGCCTCATGTCCTCCATGACTAACACCGCCCACTGTTTTACTGCCCGGTGATGCGTTCAGGAGCCCCTCGGAAGTGCTGTTTTCCCAAAAGCGTTATGCATTCCAGCAGAAAATAATTTTTTTTTACTCAATTGCCTGCCATATATTGTTAGGTTATATTTTAAAAAAATAAAGGTGTTGTATGAGTATATCTATTTCTTCTGCTTCATCCTGCAAAATCATCTTTTTGGCTGACATGTCTTCTGTGTACTTTTACTTTTTTACTTTTTCTACAGCCGTGAAGCTGTATTTTACGACACTTTCAAGAATACGAAAAGGCAACATACCTTCACCCGGCGGCACGGTGATATTGAGAGGTCATACATTTACAAGAAAACTAAGAAAGCAAAGCAGGTGAGTGAAACACTGACTAAATCCACATCTTTAATTAACTTGGATCACAACCAGGCTCAGTAAACCGCTGCTCCGTTTCGACGTCCGCCCTTGCGTCGGTAGCTGCAGCGCTAGCCTGTTAGTTAGCTTGTGAACTACCTGGCTAGCGGACTGGTTTCACGTTATTTACCCAAGAAGTGTTTTGTTTTGGTGGCGTTTAAAGCTATCTGTTGACCCCCCGTAACTAAACATGTGATGTTGGTTGAATTAAACGACACTTTAATGTCGTGTTTGAGTGACACTGTACTTTATTCTGTGATAATTTCATGGCTAGTTTCGTTAGCCATCCCCCTGCTCAGAAACCGGTGGCGTGTCGTGACTGTCCCAAACCCATCTGTCACGGTATTTAGCTGATCAGCTGCTTGTTGTTGTTGTAATGTGAATGGCTGACGAGTCAGTCCTTTGTACTCCAAGATAGAAGTGAAACTACATCTGAATTTTCATAGTTGAACAGCAGCCAGAAGTTGCTTGTGTTTTAGCATTATACTATAAGTGTGTGTGTGTGTCCTTGAAGCCATGAAGTGTATCAGCTGTTACCTCGCCCGTGCTCAAGCATTTTCTCCATCCATCTGCAGTCAGTCAGTAGATGGGAGGTGGCCATAGTCTTCACACACTGTAGGAATGGTGCTTAAATAAACTCACACATTCCTGCAATGGTTTAGTCAGTGTTTGCACACACCTATGCACATGTCTCACCTGCACCTACTGAAATACTAGTTCAGTTGGGGAGTGCAGCTGTAAATTATTTCCCCCTGTAAAATAATCTGCCTATTTCTCAAATAATTGACTATTATTTACTTAAATAATCTCAGTGGTAAAATGTAGGATGGCATCCCAACATTGCTTCCGTTGTTTGTCTGTCAGATCAAAATTATATATTTAACAAACTGTCTTAAGGACAAATTTCCCAAATTTCAAAGACTTTTAACACTAAAATGTTTGTCCTTGAAAAGTGACTGAAACAATGAATCAATTATTTTAAAAAATGTCTCCTCTTGCCCGAAGTCAGCTGAGATTGGCTCCAGCTCACCCATGACCCTAGTGCAGGATAAGCAGTAGCCTATATGAATTACAAAAAAAGGTCACAAATTATTCTTTCAGATCAGTCTACTTGATCATCTTTGCAGCTCTAAATTGTCACACAATGGTAAACTGAATATCTTTGGGTTGTGAGAGCTTACTTGGTTTAAAAAAAACAACTTGGGCTTTAGTTTTTATGTTTTATGTTTTTTTTTATGTTTTTATATTTTGTAGAGACAGTGTTCCTTGGCAGATCAACCATTAGTGAAAATAATGCATATGATTTTTTTTTTTTTACGAAGTGCCAAGCAGTGGTATGTCTCATTAACTTTGAAAACACCACTACAAACACAACTAATTTTCATATTGTTTCCTCGGTACAGTCTTTTATCTCATTCTCACAGCCTCATCTGAAGTCTGAGATTAGCCTCCTGGCTGCTAGATACTCCCAGATACAACAATTTGACAAGACAACAATAAAATAATTTGGTATTTGACACAGACAGAACAACTTGTCAGAGCACCTGACCTCACCCATGTCCTTAATTTTTCTGAAAGTACTGAGAAGCAAAGATGTTGATACAAAGAAAACCTGATTAGTGTGTTTGGTTTCTTTTTTCCTCAGTGTAAATGTTCTGAGTTGTGTGCTGTGTAGTGATGAGGTGGAGGTGGGGGTGGGGGTGGGGGCTTTACCTCAGTGCAGCTCTGTGCTGCAGCTGTGCTATTAATGGAGCAGAGGTGAGGGCTCAACTGTGCTGCCAGGGTTTTTTAATTATAATAATTTCACCTGAAGGGCTGCGCTTGAAAACAATTCCATGAAATGTCTAGTGAGATTTGGACTGTTTTTCCTTTTTTGTTTTGTTTTGAGGTCAGATAGTTGTTAATTTTTTTTTTTTTTTTTCAATTTTATACTCCCAGTATTTACAACGCTCTGCATTTAAGAACCTCAGCTCTTGGTATTCTTTTTGTATCTTTGCTGAAATACAGTTATTATATCTCATTAGTATCAAACAAAGCCCAGTCTCTTGAAGCACCCATTTGTTTGTTGATCCAGATAACCTTTTTTTTTAATTTTAATTTGTGAAATAAAGGGATAGAGGATCAATTGTTCCACTGAAATACTCCCAGGTAATTAAAAAACTAATAAAAATTTGTGTCATTGATCAAAGAAAAGCAGGATGTCTGGAGAGCTGTCCCTCAGCATAAACATCAAGGAGGCACGATGGGACCAGGGCACATTCATGGGGCGCGCCAAGCACTTCTTCATGGTCACAGATCCCAGGACCGTCCTGCTGTCCTCTGAGACTCTGGACGAGGCCCGAGTCATCGTGGAGGACTACAGGTAGATGCTCGAGTTTGGACTTGGAGTCAGTTGCAGAGACTGATAATTAGATGCTTTTTCTTTATTCTTTATGGTTGTTTGAAGTGCACCAACACAGCAAAGGTTCAACCACTCCACTGTTTTGGTCTTTTTCAGAGCTGGGGTGGTGAGGCCTGGCCTGACAGAGGATGAGCTCTGGAGAGCCAAGTACGTCTACGACTCCGCCTTCCACCCTGATACGGGCGAGAAGATGTTTGTGATTGGGCGGATGTCTGCTCAGGTGCCAATGAACATGTCCATCACAGGCTGCATGCTCACCTTCTACAGGTACGGCACGTTTTAACGTATGGTTCACTGTATTTGAAACACACACAAAAAAAAGAGGAACAAGATTTATGCATTACAATAGACATAGCAAGATATAGCAAGATGTAATATGTGAAAATGCTGAATAGATTCAGTCCGGCCTCCAATGGCAACGGCTGTCAATGAAACCTTAATACAGCATCCTGTAATGCATAAAAATGGAGATTTTAATCCCTAAGCAGAGTGAAAATCCTCTTAAAATAAAAAAATATAACACTCAGCACTGCATACTGATAAGTCAGTGGACTGCTGAAAAGATAGTGAAGCCATGAGCTAATGTTGTGCTGAAACAACAAATTGATTATTGACAAAAAATAAACTGATTACAGTTTTGATGTAATTGTGAAGTAAAAAGTGAAAATTATCTGGTCATAGATTTTTTTAATTGTTCAGAATCAAATGAGATTAATTAGTTTTACCCTGTTTGTCATAATTAACAAAGACGTGTTGAATTACAGGTAGTTAATGGAAAAGAAGGGAATGACATATCATTTTTTACACCATTTTTGAAACTTTGCATTATTTCAGGATTTCATGGTTTTATTTATTTAACAGTATCGTATTTACTGTTTTAATATTAATATAACTCAATAGGCTTCCATAATTTCATTCATTATTTTGGCTGGTGGTTGGACTAGTCATCATTGATGCCATATGATCACTAGAGGGCGCTAAAGTCTTTTCTCTGCATTGTGGCTTTAGATAGTAAAGTTGACACAACAAAGAAAGGTTAGACACTGGAGAATAAAAAAGCTACTCTTCAACTGGTTGTATTGAGTGTTTAAAAACACAACATCAGAAAGAGGTTTTATATCTAAATCACCGGTTTGACAATAAGACTTAAAACTATGTCCAGTATTGTTTTCTGTAGTGTATACATATACAACAAAACTTAGTACTCCTGTCTTAAAATGTTAAACAATTACACACCCTGTGTAATTTATGAGTTTAGTGTCTGTGTTTTAGTCAAAGCACAACAAAGGGCAGATTGATCAGATAAATGAGATACGAATACAATTATTATTATTACTATTACTACTAATACAGTAACCCAACCAGATGATTGTTATTTCACAGTAGCAGAAAACAAAGTGCTCCATTGCACAGGAAGACGTCTTGCTAAGTCTGACAATATCTTAAGGGTATTTTCTTTTTTAAATTGTTGACTTTGCACTCTGTGAAACTTCACTTCCTCAAATGTGCTGTTGTTTTCTTTCTGCTTTGCAGGACTACTCCAGCAGTGGTGTTCTGGCAGTGGGTCAACCAGTCCTTCAACGCCGTCGTCAACTACACCAACCGCAGTGGAGATGCCCCCATGACTGTGAAGTAGGGAGGACTTCTCACCTCACTTCCACTCTAGATCTTTCCTGTCCTCCCTCTAAACTAGTGTCTGTGAGGAGGCTGTGGGAGCTGCTGTCCTCTCCCCTTCTTTCGCAGCGGTATTATGTTCCACTGTTAAGCATGCTCAGCCTCATGTCACCACGCACCCTTAGGTTCAGTGCTCCCAGCTGATGGCAGGTCATTCACACACTCGTTCCACTCTGCACTAGTGCTGCAGAAATGTATCAGTTGCATGCATTCAGGAGGGTTGCCTCCAGGACATGCATTTTCAGAGATTTAGCATGTTATTCAGGAAATGTTAGTGTCCTCCTCTGCCTTGTTGTTTATTTACCTTTGCATATTCATACATAGCATGAACTCTCTCAAACTCTGAAATATCTCTTTGGTGTACACGGCAGGCTGTCAGCTGCAGCGCTCGCGCGCTGTGGCATTAGTCAGCTATTTCTGAAGTGTGAAATTGCTGAAAGAAGAAGTGGGTTATTAAAGTGTGATATGTGTCTGATGCTACTATCTGTCTCCTCACAGCCAGCTCGGTGCAGCCTACGTCAGTGCTACAACTGGAGCTGTAGTCACTGCCTTGGGACTCAAGTCTCTAGCTTCGGTAATGCCTGTGGTTCAAGTGAATTAGCAGATGAAGTGAAACGTAGTAACTTGCACACCGACACACTGATCTGCAAAGCAACGTTGCGCAAAGAAATTACACCAGTTGTCAAAGTGTGTTTCTAATTCGACCTCATCTTTGCAGCGTCTTCCTCCAATCGCCAGCCGGTTTGTGCCCTTTGCTGCTGTGGCTGCTGCCAACTGCATCAACATTCCCTTCATGAGACAGAGGTGAGATCCCTAAAGTTAAAGCCAGTGACCCCAGTATTCTTCACTCGGGGGCTTGTAGGAATTCGAAACAGCTGCTACAACCGCTCTGCATGACTTTTCTTTTTGCTTTTGGCAGGGAGTTGAAATACGGTATCCCTGTGACGGATGAGAACGGGAACAGGTTAGGAGAGTCCGCCAACGCTGCCAAGCAGGCCATTGTGCAGGTGGTGGTGTCGAGGATCGGCATGGCAGTGCCAGCAATGGGTAATGTCAAGATTATATCCACTGGTTTGCCAAAGCAGCTGTAATCGATATTCCTACGATAACAATCTGCAGATCCCCTCGGCCTTACGGAGCTTTCAGAGAGGCTCAGCTCATTGTCTAGCTGTCCGCCCCACAGCTTTACTGTTCTGGGTCACACTCGGTACTTTCACTGCCACAGCAGGAAATGTTTTTCAGGGGAACTGCTTCGAAATCCCACTGTATACTCCATGCACTCAGCACCTCACAGCAGACAGACATACAGTAGTTAGCGACCGGCTGCTTTGAACGTGGTGGGGTGTTTATCAGCTAAAGAAGCAGATCATTTTTCTTCAAGACTAGACACCTTGATAAAAAAAGAGTGAGCATCATCTAAAACAACATCTCAGTGACAGCGTAGCACAAAACCGATGTTCATCCAGCTTTTTCATCCCACCAATCATCCACAGTTCAAACAAGATCACTGTCAAAACCGATCATCAGCCGATTCACCCTTAAATGTTTAACAGCTCATGGGAGATGAATGAACTTCTTGCAGCTGAAGTGTGCAGTTTATTTTTGTTTTCTTTAATTGTCAAGCAGCAGCAACCTCATGTCATGTGTTTTATTTTTGTTACAGCCATCCCGCCTGTTATAATGAACTCTCTGGAGAAGCGAGCTTTCATGAAGGTAAGCAGACTGCCAGCACGGCGGCCATACCGACGTTTGCTTGGTCATTCAGTGCATTTTACTGGGTGCGCTGGTGCTTTTGTGATGCTGAAAAGAGTCCTGCCGCATTCCTCACATTACACAGCCGTTGCATGCTTATGTCTGTGGACGATCCTCGCAGACAAACATGTCACACTTGTGATTTGTTTGCTAGATTACACTGCACTTCTAGCTTATCTGACTTTTTTGTCTCCCTGTAGCGGTTCCCACTCCTGAACGCTCCAGTCCAGGTTGGGCTTGTCGGTCTGTGGTGAGTACATGACACCGGCAGTGTGTGTGTTTCGTACGGACTTGCAAGCTAAAGAAACCATAAACAAAATGTCTGAAACTTTGCCCTCTGCCACTTGTTTGCAGCCTGGTGTTCGCGACCCCTCTGTGCTGTGCACTGTTTCCACAGAAAAGGTACCAACAGTCAAATTACCATCACTGTCATTGGGAGTGTGAGAATACCTGTGAGCATTAATAAAGCTGTAGCAGCAGATTAATCACAGTCAATCATCTCTTCGCAGCTCTATGAGCGTGAGTGGGCTGGAAGCAGATCTGCAGGAGAGGATACGACAGACCAGTCCTCACACCACCACTGTTTACTTCAACAAGGGCCTGTAGGACCAGCCAACACATGTCTATGCACACACACAAGATATGACACTCTCACACACACACACACACATATACATACACATGTCTGTTGTCCTGGGGGCAAAAGTGGGAGGGCAAAACAAAATTTATTTATGTTGTTTTGTTTTTTGCTGTGTATCGCTGCATTTGTTTTTGTTTTGTTTTTATTTGACTGCACAGGGCTGCTCCAAGGTAAACAGAGTTGGCTGTTGATTATTTGAAAAACTGAAGGGAAGAAAAAAAAACACTGACGGAAAATCATCTATTTCCCTGTGTACATAGATGGCACTCCTTAGAAAAGAAAAAAAATGACTCCCATGTTTTTTTTTTTTATTGTGTTGTGTTTTCTGTCTTCCTCTGGTCAGAGCTGCCTGTAGGGTGGCAATTCATGAAGTTACTGACTTGTGTTTGACTCACTAATTTCTCTTGTTGCATTCAGGTTCATTTCTCCGATGACTTTTAAATGCTTGTATAAGTTGTGTATCGCTTCTGAATGTATCACAATCTTTCCCAGTCTTTGTCACGTTATTCTGTTTTGAGACGTCATGTTGTAAAAACTACTACAGACATTTTTTCAGTTGAACTGGAGAAACCAGTTAATTAGCTCTAAATGGTCCAACCGCTGGTTCCTCTTTTGTTGGTCTCTGCCTCCTCGAATAGTGCAGCTTGTTGCTTAGTGCTGCGTAACTCTTTTGAACTCTCCCTTTAAGTGTACTTACACTCCTTCATATTCTTCCTGTCCCAGATATTGAGGTGCTAGGTACATGTGGCAAAACAATAGGAATTATACTGCAGAAGCTCAGAGCACAGCCACAGAGTACATTAGTTAACACTGAGTGTGATCTTTGTAAGCAAGCATACATATGCACTGTTGCCATGGCAGTGGCAGCCTGTGTTTCAAGGCCTTTTTTTATCATCTGAAATCGCTTTATGAAATAGCGCAGCCGATCCTTTAGTAGCATATTGAGTAGTTCTTGGATTGTTGTCGGTGACGGTGCGTTTTTGGTGGTTTGGTGTTTGTGTTATGTGGAGACGAATGTCCTGTTTTGTGTGTACGTGATGTTGCTAAGAGGAAACGCTATGACCAGACCACATTACTCTGTTGTGTGAAAACTTGGTAACACCTGTTTTGCTGATTTGAATGTTCACACTCTTGTTGCATGAGCAGGTTGAAAGATGTCAAAACTGCTCAGTTGTCAAGCACAGCAATCTAATGAAGTTGGAGATGCAGCGTTTCTATGTGCAATGAATAGCTAGCCATCTGCACAACTGTCTTTTGCACTCGAGCCACTGATGCCCCATTGCACCAAATGAAAGTAGCTAATGTTGCGTGAGAGTCAGAATACTAAACACTTGTATGCACGACAGGGCTGCGGGTAATTGTGCACAGTCTTTGTTGTTTCGTTGGGCTGAGTTTGAGCTTCTTTGATCAATTTCACTCACATTGTTGACTTGGCTCTCAAAACTCAACCATTGTGGTTAGATTGTGACAATGTTGTAGTCAGGAAGTATCAGCTGAGCTCGCCCCCTGAGCTGTTTGATGTAAGAATACATATATTTTTCTTGGATATATTTATAAGTATATGTGTATATATAAATATATATGATATACAATGTATGAAGCACATATGCATGAGAGATTTTAGAGGTTGTAACTTGAAGGCGTGCCTCTGTGTTGGTGAGTCCACCAGATGGCCGTACACATGCACCAGAAAACAATATTATAGGAATACAAAGGAGTGTTAATGAGCGGGAACTCCTCACGCTTTAGGGCTAATGAGCTCTCGGATTAGATGAGTGTTTCCTCCAGTCCAGACTTGACTTGATACACACAACACAGTCACAGATGTGTGAATCAATTTTTCATGCACAAAGAAAGGTAAGATTGTACAGGGTACGCTCATACATCGATTCATCTCTGTGATGCATCGGTTGCCATTTGTGTCACCTGTAATCTGAGGTAGTATAATTATTCATTTCAACATATTGAGTGTTACAGGACTGTAGAAACTACACAACTACTGCATCATTATGAAGGACCTTCCATAGAGAGAGAAATACATTTATCATTGTGCTCATGTGTGATCCTGAAATTTAGTGGTTTTGTTTCAAACTGTTCATCACCTGAAATTCCCATCTTTGAATTGTGTCTAGATACGAGTCCTACCTTCTGGATGAGAATGTCTCTGTTTCATGTTTAAATGATGGACGTGTGTCATTTTGGTATGAACCTCATGTTTCAGCTGCTCTTTTACTCACTATCATCTTTCTTGTTCTCATGTGTGCTCATGTAACTTTTAACCCTTGGAGCAACAGTCAAACTCTCTGTATCGTCCCTGTGAACAGACCGTGGCCGCCGCCTGTTCCTGCTCTCATAACACGGAGACATGACCACATGCACTGCAGGACAGTGTTTCAGAGTTAGCATCACTGCTGTATTCCAACATTGGTTATATACAGTGACTACGTAATTCATGCACACTTTTTTCCTGCTTCAGTGCTGCTGGTTGTTGTTGTTGTGTTAGGGGTGTTTTCTGCTGAGGGTAAAACTGCACTATATAACCTTTGCTGTGCTGCTGTAGGGAGCTAGTTGGATTTGTGTTGCTATTTAAAACGAGCTTTTTAAAATGTATACTGAAGATTGTATTTGTTTGTTGAGCTGGGTAACATTGAATGAATCACATTATTGCTAATTCGTAATTCATTCATTATCTGGCAGATTTCATTGCTCATAACCAAGTGGCTCCATTTCTGCTGTTTTTTTCCTTTTTGTTTTTCTTTGTTTTTGTATTATGGCGGCGAAATGTCAAGAACAAAATCGGACGGTTTGAGTGAGCATTCAAACACCTCTGTAAACACGTATCTCAGCTTGTGACTGTACCACACCACCATAGGATGTCTCACCCACAGATCTAGCCAAAGATGTGACGGCTATTTATATAGCTTTTTAAGTGTTCATTTCAGCTTTATCAGATGGACCTTTTCCTTTTTTTGCGTTGGCTTTGTCATGCAAAAACATAAGTGATCCTCATCCTTGTAAGTGCAACACCAAATGTTTTAACACCCTAAAGCAGAGACAAAACGTTGACAAGATTAAAGATATAAATGAAGCCCAATTGGCATCTTAGTTAACAGTCATAGGTTTTGCATCAATTTTATTGACATTACAATAATGTTATTGTAAACTTCACTAATTAAAATTTTAATTGTGCATGCCATGAAAAAAAAAATCACAAAGGCACAAATGTAAAGACAATCTCTGTTACTGTTACACTCATGATTGTTTTTGGTTGTTACATGTACATACAGACTTACACACATAACATGTACAATGTTTTCTCCCTCCATTTTGTATTGTGTAAACTAAATATATTTCCTTGATGTGAAATGTATTTTACTCAGAACAATAGAATAAAATGTGTAACATTAATGTCTAAATCTGCCTGCTTAATGTGAGAACAAACAAACAAAACAAAGTCATCGCCTTCCTGCTCTCAAGGGGGAAAAAAGTGAATATTACAGCAGAAATTATCTGATATGACGAGTTTGTTGAACATCCACAGAGACACAGAACAATCAGATAATCCAAGTTTAGTCTGAGAATGTCATCTGAACGGTTACATGGTATGTTTTTGGAAGATAAAATAATTCACAGGATTAGTGATTTTAAACATGATGAAATACATGTTTTGCTGACATGTTTGGACCCATCTCCAGCTTCCCATACAACATGAGAACTTTCCCTCATTCTTCAGTCTTAGCATGTGGCTGTTATTCCTGAAGCTGTAGTAGGTGTGTTCAGAAAACGAAATGGAAACACACTTTTTAGTTTAGTTCAACTGATTTGAATAAACTGGAGTATGTCTGTGTTTGGAGTAAATAAATAAATGCACTGTTGCACCCCTCCATTATATTTTATACATTTAGGGAAATCAGACACAAATTTGACCAAGGTGACATACGGCCTGTGCACAGTAAGTCTGATATCTAATGTTTGACCCTTAATAATTACATTATTACAAGCAGCATAATCTTAGATTTCTTATTGATCTAAACCCATTTTGAGTGTAAATGTCATCTGAAAAGGGAACTACTACTGCTACATCTACTTTCTGATATAATATGAAATACTGTCCTTAAAGGACAATACCCAATAGTAATACAGTATGTTCTATGAATGGAGGACACAATGAGATAGAACAGGAGTACATTGGTTGTCATGGTGGACGTATGACACATTCACATAACCTTAGCTCTTACTAAGAATCAACCTCTAACATCTATAAATTGTGCTATTATGGTCAAGATTCAAAATAAAAACGGACGCACGGTGAGGATGTGGTGATAAGCTTCTTTCTGATTTATTATTTTCAGTTTCTGCAGCTGGTATTCACATGTACAGGTACAAATAATATCTCTCTGTTTCGAACACACAAAAAAAACCTGCTTAAGGCGCCACAAACAATCCTCAACATGGTGACAGTTAGCTGAACCAGGTGTGTGTCTGAGCATCAAACCTGCTCCTCTCGCTGCTGAGTTTAGAGCCAGGTTGTCATTATCACACACACACAGATCACATACACACTTGTCTACCCTGTCGGAGGCTCATTTATCCGCCTTGATGTAAACAAAGATGACACACAGGAGCATAATTAAAAATGTACCAACAAATGCATGTTAATAAAATTATTATAATGATAAATCCAGCTTTAAGATGGAATTACATCTAGAAGGAAGATTTCAAGTGACCTTTAATTAAATGGCCGATGTACCTGAATGAAAATGCTGCCTCTTACTACCCGTTTTTATTACCCGTCTCAAAAGAAACTAATTTCAAGGGTGTCTTCAGAGGTAAAGAGGAACACTCAATGAAACAAATGCTGTAATATTATTATTATCTCTGTCCTGCATTTCACAGCTTCATTTTCTAACCTACTGTAAATTAACATGCAACAAAACTAAAATGTGATATTAAACAACGCAAACAAAAATGTCCTTATAATGTCAGTATTTCAGTGTTGGACGTATCTTGATTACAGCCCAGCGTGCCAAATTTTAAATTCTTATCATTTCTTAATTCTTGCTATGGTCTAAATACAGTGCACTTTATTTTACTGGAGCAATTCTCTTGACAGCCTCTAAAACATCTGCAGTGTCGACCTTGTCGCCAAACTCCTTCTCACGGTGTTCCAGGAGAATCCCCTGCAAAACACAACACGTCGTAAAAAAAAAAATAGCACACACACCTGTTTGGTAAAGCTCTGTTGAGCCAAATCTTTATTTCTGTCACAGTGTCTGAGTCTACGCTTACCTGGTCTCCTGGTCCGATGACAAACACCCCTCCCAGGATGAAGCCCTCGCCGTTCATGTTGCCCTGGTAACCGGACCTCCAAGCCCGTATGAAGTTCTGCCAAACTCCGAGGCGAATGAAACCTAAACCCCCCATCTTCCTCTGCGATGGACCGTAGAAGTATCTCTACAATCACACAGTTTAGTTTTAGTCAACCAGACCAAAACAAATGTAACATGCAGTAATGGATTACTATTTTCTGACATTTAATGATTTTATGCCTCTTCTCTTTGCAGCAAAAGCAGCAATAGACAGCAAAAGAATAAGAAAATGATTGATTTTTGGACTTGGTTTTACAGTTCAATCTGGACGGACAAAACAAACAACTAAAACTTTCCAGAGTGAGAGTGTTTCAGCTACAAGGTTGTGTAGTGACTGACGTGAGGGTGAGCACTTCACTTATAAAAGCTCTTGAGTATCTGCTGCTATCAAACACAGCCAACCTGTTCATCTATGTAGATGTCCCCAGCGAAGTGCGGTCTGAAGTCCTGGATCTCTGTGCCGACATTCTCCTTCACCACGGCAACCAGAGGGACCCCGAGCTCTTCCAGCTGAGGCTTCAGAGAGGACAGCTCAGAGGCCTCCTACAGAGAGAGAGAGAGAGATTAAACTCACATAAACTGAAAGACCAGCTAAATGTTCTCCCTTCTCATCTTCTGAAACATTTTCTATTACCTCTCTGCACAAAAATCATCCAGGTCGCCGTACGGCCATGACCACGGCCCCGTTCCTCTCCCACAGGCTCTTCGCTCTGACGACCTTATCATCTGCAGACAAAACAGGAAGAGACGGTTTCTACAACAATCTGACATGTTCTACTTCAAAATCTCAACTCCTTTCTATGTTTCACTGCTGGAAGAATTCATTGGAGCCAGAGAGTAGAAGATAAAAGATGTGACCTTCAAATAGAGAAAAACAACTTAAAAACCTCATGGTCACGTGGCACATAGATATGTTAGATATCGCTATAACTCGACCTTGAGCTATGATCTAATCTGTAATACCAGCAGATTGGAGAAAGCAGCTTTGCCTTAAACGCTACACAAAACCTCATTCACTACATGTACAATGCATGCCAGCATGCATCGGTAAAGAAAACTGCTAATGGCCTATTGCTGCTGATGTAACGTTAATTCTCATCCTAATGGGTTTAACGACTGCTGGTGTTAAGAAAAACAGGCTTATTCAGAGAGCCAGCCTACCATCTATGGTGGAGCGCAGTTCAGCTTCTTCAAGGTGCTCCAGCTGCGCATTGTCAGCTTTAGACAGACACAGATCGGTGTTGGCCAGGAAGATGCCGGCGAGTGCGGCTCCGACAGCACCGAGACCCAGAGACCACATCCCCATCCCTAGCAGCTCCCCCTCCAGCCCAGACCCAGAGGACAACACTGAAACAAACAGGCAGAAAATGAGCAAAGAAATGTGTTTACCAGTGTGAAAAACGTGCAATAAAACTTCACATTCACAGTTTTCTTTCATGTTGCCTATTGCAGCTCGTGCTGCACACTAATTGATATTTGCAGAGCAGTTTCTCTCTTAGTCATCATAGCACACAGAGACCTCAAATCTGCCTGAGGCTGAGCCAGCAACAAGCCCTGACTAAGAAAGTTTGTGTTTGAACAATGTTTTATATAAATCTATCACTGTGGTGCTTTTTATCAGTATGACATACTCTCTCTTCTCTAAACTTGCTATGATTCTCAGTGAGTCAATCTGAGATTTGTTTTTCTTTTGACGAAAAGGTTTTCTTTCCATCAATTATCTGCCGGTTTTTTACTTGAGGCTGCAATTTGTTCATCTTTTAAAATGTCTTTTTGTGCAGCACTTCCTCCAAAAAAAGATTTCCTGCATTTGCTTTTTTTAAATCTGCCTATTAAGCACCTGAAATTCTGCCATGAGTGACTTAAAATCACAAACTTCGTTCAGAACTCTTATTGCAATGTTTCGCAATGCTTCAAGTATAAAATCATTAAATGACTCATTTACTGTGTCTATTTTCAGTTTTTCAGTGCCATGACAGTCTTGAGTCAACTCAGCACAAAGGGAACGGAAAGCAGGGAAACACGACTAACTCTGTTTCTACAACAAGCTTGGAGTTAGGGTTGTGAAGGCGAGCAGCTAACTGTGCGGGCACTCAAATAAGTCCTTGCCTGAAGCCGGTTTGTTTGGATCAGGACTGGCTTTGGCTTTGCTCTGGTGAAACAGAGCAGTCTGGGTTCTTAGAAACTGAGCACTGGCTGTGGTGGAGGACTCGCTGCTCAGGGTAGCGCTCCCCAGAGAGCAGCGCAGGGAAAGAGTCCTCAAAGCTGGGGAACATCTGGACAGAGCCAGCATCTGGACCCCTCTGACTACACAGACCTTCAAGACTTCACTGAAAGAAAGAAACACAAGTCCTTTCTGTGAATGTCACACCAGTCGTGCTGCTATAGACAAGTTTAAAAACACAACATGCCACCTCTGAATTCATGAACCTTTGAATTCACAGATAACTGAGATGTTTTGGTGTCTTATTTCAATGTGAACACTGCCCTACTGAGAGATTATACCTGTCATTATACCAGTCAGACAGTTTTATTTATACTTAGTACAGGAATTTATTATTCACCCTGCAGCACATTGAAAGTGGAAGGAATATAAAACAGCTCTTATCTTAATCATCTCCCTGGGGTATGACAGTTCTTGACTTGCAAATTAGACTTTCTATTCTTAAATCCTAAACCGCCGCTGTTTGTGGTAAACACACAAAATACACATAAAACACAAATGTTACAATATGCAAAAAAAATGCATGCACAGCAAATATAAAATAACCAGATTTGCAGAGACAATAGAAAAACTGAGTTTAAGTTAAAAGGATCAAATCTAACTTCTGTCCGAGAAAGTAAAAAAAAGAAGTAATATACTGACTTGTGTCTGTTTCCAAAGGGTGAAGAAGAAGTAAGTTTCCTCCTGAGACTCAGCTCAAAAGTCATCTACATGCATTTGAGGTCCGACAACAACTGCTGCCAACAGCAAGACACCACCACGCCTGCGACACAAGGAAGTGTCTAGACACATCAGCATGATAGCAGGCGGTGAAAGTTGAGAGCTTACAACACTGGTCCAACCAAACATGATGTATTGTTGCACCACATTTGACATATCACATCTAATTAAAGATCTTTTAACAAAAGATGTGGTGTATTGATGTCTACGATGCCAGGAGGGATGATCATGTAGTTTTAAACGTACTTTCCTTGAATATTTCTTTTTAGAGTAGGCTACCTGCTTCCATCAGATGTAACATTTTGAATGGAGAATTTTCCATTTCCATTTTAATGTATTTTCATACTCCAATGGTTGTTTTTACACCACTTGATTAATTCAATAGCTAGTTTTAGTAATCACCACTGAGGATTAAGATGTTAAATAAAAAAACATTGCCTACAGTTGCTTAGCATAGATGAAACAACTGCAAACTGTGTGAGGTCACTTACAAACAACTTGACAGACTGTCAACTGTCAGCACTTTCAATAAACTTTGAATGAAGTAACTTAGAGATAAACTATTTATTTTGTGCATAATTATTATTCCTGCTATTAATGGAGCATCCTACCTGCAACCATACGTGAACACAACAATCTGAATTATGAACTACGGTATAGCCTACTTCTGATGATTTTGTTAATGGTTTATAGTTTTGTTGTTGTTTTTAAGGTAGGCTAATTGTTTGTAATAGTGTTATCCACTCCACATAACACATATGTAGAGTTGGTTGTGAGATTATTTTAATTTTTTCATGTTAATCTTGTGTCGCTACCTGTTATTTGCCCCCACATGAATAGAGGAGGTGGTAAAAACAAATGCACCAGCCCCAGCCCGCTTGAGGTCAGATAAGATGATGACCTTGATACTTTGCACTCACAGTCAATGTCATTCACTTCTGGTCCTACAGAAGACAGCACTTGAAACGAATGGCACTAGGACGTGTTAGGATTTGCGGCCTTGTGCTGGTGCTGGTTTGTTACATAATAAAAAGCATCATGGGCTCAGTGTCGGACCAAGTTGCTGCCATAACAACATGATGGCAAACGGTCGATATATTAGCGGCTACGTCGGCTATCAGTGAAGCCTGAGCTTGGAGCTAACACGGCCCGCTGAAGCAGGTGAACCTGTTTATAAGGTGCCCCTATGTTTGAAAGTTACTGTAATAGTTAAGTAATAAAGGCGCACTCACCAGAATCAATGAAACTAGGAGCTGTTCCGCTTTACTCAGGCGTTTTGTAAACAGGTTTTTGCGCAGGCGTGCTAGACGATCCAGAGATAGAGAGAGAGAGCAGGGGAAACTAATCGAGCCAAGATGGCGGTGGAAGAAGTTTTGTCAGGACAAAGTGAGGAGCGAGACAAAACAAAACAAGACACATACTCAGGTAAATAACCTTTTGTGAGCACGTTTGGTGTATTGTATAGTTTTATTGTGAGCTGTCAAACACGTACACACAAAAAGCACTTCAGTCGTTTATTTTCCATCATGTCAAAGCCAATATCTGGCCTGTTGAAAGTGTTGGGTTTGTGTATGCTGGCATCAGAGCTGTTCTCTCAGCAGAGTTTAGAAACAGATCTTCATTAAAACACACAAAAGTCCACCACACAAGCAAAGGCCAGATATGAAGACACTGACAGTGGGTTCATAGACAGTGTAAGTACGCTACCACACAGTTGTGGTATTGCATAACACAACAAGGCCAGGCAATTAAGACGCTTTATGCAGTTGCAATATGAGCAGAGTAGCCTAACATGTTAGCAGGCTGTATGGAGCTGTAGATCCAGGCCTAGACCAAAAGACATGTACATGGAAACATGACGACACATCAGCACTTAAACCAGTAGTCCATTCATTCACATGTTGGGATCTATCTTGCCATGTCGTCATGCATTTTGCGGGCTGTTCTGAGTACTGCCAGCATATTCACTTTATCCCCAAACTCCTTCTCGCGGTGTTCCAGTAGAATACCCTGAGAGGCAAAAATATCATAATCATAACCCATGAAAAACCTCCAGATACACTTGCCAGAAAATGTTTATTCAGCCCACCTGATCTCCAGGCCCAATGACGAAGACTCCGCCCAGGATAAGTCCTTCACCTCTTAGATTTCCCCTGAAGCCCCTTCGATAAGACCGCCAGAGGTTCCTCCACACACCAATACGCAGAAACATGGAGAGAAACATCCATCGCTGCTCTGGGCCGTAGAAATTTCTCTATGAGAATAAGATAAAAGCAGCTTATTGGCTTAAATTATGTAACCCTCTGTGTTTCACTTAATATCTTAAAGGCATGTGCAGGGGAAGGTTTTTGTGAAAGCTGACCTGCTGATCCAAGTAGACTTTCCCAGAGAAGTACTTCTTGAAGCAGTCCAGCTCCTTGCCAAGGTTTTCTTTGACCACAGCAAAAAGAGGGACATCAAGATCCTGCAGCTGGGACTTGAGAGAGGACAGCTCAGCAGCTTCCTATAGAGAGAGAGGACACAGAGTTCAACAGTGCACTCACAGTAGTGCGTTCTCATTACTAAAACACATATGGGCAATGTGATGTCATACCTCTCTGCACAATAATCATCCAGGTCGACGTACAACCATGACCACAGCTCCAGTTTTCTCCCACAAAGTTTTGGCTTTGTGTCGCTCGTGGACTAAAAGTGACAAATAAAAACATCCACAGATTGATTTGTGTGCTGTCAATAATCTCAGGCACCAAATCCTGGAGTTTGATTAGCCTTTTGGAAAGAGTTCACCTTTATCTAAAGTCTTTATTAATGTCATTTGTTAATCCAACTCAATTCTAAGACATTTAGCACACAGAGGGAATTTCATATTAAAAATGACTCGGGAACTCTGCAGCGTACAAGTGCACAGTGTCTGCAAAGTGAATAGATGTTTTTTTTCTGTTGTCTGACTCACTCCCTCCAGTGGTCTTCAGTTCTGTATCCTCCAGCACTTCTTGTTTGGCCCATACTGGTTTGGTCTGGAACCAGTCTGTGATGGAGCTGATGAAGTCTACAATAAATAGGCCCAAACACTTCAAGACCGTGGTCACAGTCGCCATGGCCCCGGACTTGCTCCACAGGCCACCTACAGGGAAAACATTTGAAAAGATTAACGTTTCTCCTCTAGGAATTTTTTAACAAGATTAAGTTGGCTTGACCATCAGTCAAATCACATATATTTGTTTGGCTTTGTGTGCAAGAAACAGTTGCATGCATGCACACTTTGTTGGTTTCTTTAGCTTATTATTGTATCTGACGATCAGTATATTTATCCATCGTTTCTTAAGAACCGCAAACACAGAGCTTTTCCAGAAGTTTCATATTATTGTTCAGGTTCTCCCATGTGAACCCTTAACAGGTATTACAAATTTGATTACATTAACAAAATCTTTCAATTCTACTTATTGACAAAGGGAAAACACCAATAAAATGAACTTAAACATTTTTTTCAAATGAACATTTGACAATGTAAATATGCTGAAAAATGTAAAAAGGCCATACTCACCAGACTGTGACTTGCTGCTAATGTGGAGGAATCTGATGTTTTCAACTAGCCCCTTAAGCCCTCTAAACTCTGACCGGTCCAATCAGAGCAAAAGCTTTGCTTATGTGAACGTAACATGACAGGAATTTTCTCACACACTGGTGTGAAACAAGGCTCTCGTTGAGCTGAGTCCTCAGTACCAGGATCAGCTTGGTGCAGAGTGGAGCTTTCATCAAAGAGCGATAACAACATATTCAACATGAAATTCTGTAACTGTGTCACACTTTTAAGAATTGTAAATATCGTAAATATCATCTTTAATATAAAATACATACAATGTGTTTCTGTCTCCTGATTTTTTTAATCAGGCAGATTTGAACTTGCCTTAATTTCTCAAATATTCACGTCACACTCCAGCTGTCTGAACTCATAGCAAGACTGACCCCTGCTGCAGGTTAGTGACATTGCAAACCAATGGGGCGTTTGTGGTTGAATCTGAATAATGTGATTTTTCATGTTACATATGGCTGTGGTATTTTCTGTAAGTTTCAAATAGAACATACCACAACCATGAGTAATTACAAACAGAATTTTAGAGTAACTTTAGGATAAATTCATTCAGAAATCAAAATTAAATTATTTTAATTAAACATTTTTATTATTCAATTTGATTGTTTAGTTTTTGGTATTTTTTGTAGGTTTCAGAACTTCAATTGAGAGCTAAATACAAACGATATTAAATGAAATGAAGTTTCAGTTTGTTTCTGGAAGTACTAAGTTGTGTTGTTAGCACTTCTTAGCATCATGCTTTTGCATTTTCTCACATAACAGTTACATTCTCAGTGCTCTGGGCTAATTTCATACATGGTAAAAATAAAAAAGCTATAAGGATTATCTTGGTGGGTCGAACTAGCGATCAGTGGGTCAGGCATACCAACATGGGACGTGTTATAACCGCTCGTCCACTGAGCATCCCATCTTATAACATTATAACCTCAAGTCTGTGCTGTACGGTGACGTGCAGTGAGGTCCATGGCTAGGTAGGGAGCATTCAGACAGACCTCAGTGTGCAGTGTATGCATACAATAATATGTCATATGTAGTGGCCATTATAATTTTTCTGAAACCAAGGTTACTTGCCCAGTCTAAAAACCAAATATATTCACTTGACTGTGACAAACATAAGCATCATATATAACATATTTACGACAGACCAAAAGTCTTGCTTTTAATAGTGATGTTGTTGGACTGCATTACACTGAATGTTGGTTGTAAATAACAAATTTATATTTGTTATTTCAAAAAAGCACTCTGCACTTGATCCATAGTCTAAGAAGACTGATTTTTTTTCAGGGTTACATGTCTATTTATAGATAAAGTCTGTCTTCAAAAATATCCTGTCTCCATTTTTTTTACAGCTGTCACCAGGAGAGATAGCTGCTTTATTGGAAGAAACACTGATAACTGACTGAGTCCAACTGAGTGCATAGTAAAGGGGATTCAAGGTGCGTTGAGAGCGTGTGAAGGCACACACACACACACACACACACACACGCACACACACAGACACTCTCTCTCTCTCTCTCTGTCTCTCTCTCTCTGTCTCTCTCTCTCTGACTCCTTGTCAGATTTTCATTGTTTTCCATTAACCCTTTTCTACAAGGCGTTACTGACAGTCACAGAAACATGTTTTCTTGTGTGTGTGTATGTGTGATACACATGATGAAAGTGAGTTGCTAGAATTGTGTTGTGGTAATATTTCACTCATTGGTGGCAGCTTCACACAGGAATGTGCTGAGGGTCCAAAATGGGCTGGAATAGAGATGGGATAGGATGACCGTCCACAAGCCCAGCTGCTGCACTCCCTCTGGCTGTTCTGCTTAGCCATATGCAGGGCTGTGTGTTTTTGTGTGTGTGTGGTGGAGCCTGCCGGGATGCTCGGTTTTGTTGTTGCCAGCCTGGTCATCTACTATGAAGTGCAATAGATTGCTATTGAATCGTTTTTCTCCCCCTAAATTTCACAATAAAGTGAAGCTTTGTGAGGCTCAAGTGAGGTTCGGCCTTGACTCGGTAAGGCTGTTTTTTTTTTTTTACCTATTTCTTTCATAACCCACTGGCATGCATGCGTATACACACAATGCAAACATACACACAAATCTTGGCCCAGTGATCCTCTGGTGGGGAGTGTGTGGGACCAGCAGCCAATCACAGATGATGATTTGCACCCCACCTCCTGTGTGGTGTTCTCACCCGCCAGTATTGGTGGATATGTCAAACTCTTAGTGGGCGAGTGATGGCCAATCAGAGGGCAAAGTGGGCAGTGGTAAAAGAAGGACAGGGAGCACCATAGCAATTACTGTCTGACTTCATTTGAAACAAGAGACCTGCTCTTGCACAGCTGTTTGATGACAGAGATAGACTTTGAAAAACTTGAATTTATTGTACATAAAACCAATAAAACCAAAATTCCACCTGTGATCAGCTTTGAAGCAGAAAAAACAAATAAAACATGAGCACAGTAAGAATTCACCCTGAACACCAAGGTTGTAAAAGCTTGTGACAACACAGAACAACAACACTGATAATACATAAAAATGCCCCAATTCTGTTGTCTGTGTTCACTATCTCCTCTTTATTGATGTGTATATCCTTACATAACAAGCTTTACACGCTCCGCAAATCTCTCAACCAATGCAATAAAAGCTCACAACTGGCGAGATCCAACTTATTCTGCCTGCTCTGACCGCCATCCAGATGAAACTGGCTGGCAACCGCACGAGAAGGGACGAGCTGCCGACGTAAACTGTGTGTCCCTGAACCCGGGGGAAAGACAAACAGGTGTTAACAGCCCCTGAGGTTGCCAGGGTTCATTTATCTCATCCTGTTCTGTCGAGTTTGAGTCTGACTGACTTCTCAAACCTTAAAGTGACCCCAAAACCCTGACCCCAGCTTTTAACCTGACAAGCAATGAGGGGCAATGTGACACACATTTCGTGTGGCCAATCAGACAGAAGGAGGAGACACTGTCATGAGGCCACATTTGTGATTGTTATTTGTTATTTTTCTATATGATGATGTCTACTGTCAGACTCTCTGTAGGAGGATTTCTTTTTACTTATTCTAACTGTACTGCTTGCATAACATGAATCACTTAAAATAACAACTTTCCTGTGCTACCATTTTACTCTTCATCTGGGCCTAAGTCTTAGAGGGATTTTAACTTTTCAGTTCAGTTCAGTTCAGTTCAGTTCAGTTCAGTTCAGTAAACTTTATTGTCAATCACACTTTATCAATGGTGTTTCCCCAGAAGGTTTCATAAATCCACTTCTTCACCCTGACCTACTAAACTCAATAATCCATTCACAGAATTACATAGAATAATTCTGTGAATTTTAGTAGTAGTAGTTAGCACAACTCTGTCTTGAGTTTCAAGCTTGTCAATATGGATCTAACTGCACATCTGTTGTAATTGCAAGTAACTCTTCATCTGAGTCAGTTTATTCAAAAAATCTCTTTATGTGTACAGTTAAGATAATTTAAAGACAGACAATCAAAAAACACTTGATGTGATCAAATTTGGGTTTCGGAGCCACAAAATAGTTCAAACAAAACACAGCTGAAATTTAAAAATTGGTGGAAAATAAACCCTGTCTGATAGATACCCTGTGAGCAAGAGCTTGCTTATCAGCAGGAGTATGCAAAAAGTATTGTTAGTACAGAAACAATTGGCACCAATAAAACACGGGCCTTGGAGGAACATGCAGTATGATATTTTATCATGGAAAAAAACATCATTGACATCAAGACATCATTGGTCTTGGCAGAAGTCTGTGCCCTGCTAGTTTAATTTTAATTCAGGTACAGCTAAAGAGGAAGAAAACCATGTGGCAGATTTGCTCTACAAATCAGAACAAATGAATAATTGTCACAGTCACTACACTGATCAAATACAGAACAAAAGGAAGTGACATTCATTAATACTCGGTCATACGGACTACTCATTGGCGATACCAAT
Source organism: Trachurus trachurus (assembly GCF_905171665.1). Classification (NCBI taxonomy): domain Eukaryota; kingdom Metazoa; phylum Chordata; class Actinopteri; order Carangiformes; family Carangidae; genus Trachurus; species Trachurus trachurus. The sequence continues at coordinate 16,250,645 of NC_139906.1, forward strand.
GACCTTGTTCATGATTGCATTGTTTTTCCTGATGGTCTGACCTCCATATGTGTGATAACTTGTGCACACAGAGGTCAGAGGACCTTAAGACCCTTCACTGTGTTAATCTCATGTAGAGCACCGATAAGGTAGAAGTCAATGTTACACTTTTATGATAATATGTGGATTATTAGTATTTTCCTACATGTATGTCCAATCTACGTCATATTTTTATTATTATTTCCAGTCGATTTAAGATCCAATCAGTCCCCAGCACACATTCACTCCCTTCATGTTGACACGTCAAACTAACAGCCGTTATCTGACAACATAACCAGAACCAGCTTGTTAGTGTTGAAAAAATCCCTTTTCCTGGTCAGTCATTAACAGGTGTTTAGAGGCAACCCACACAGAGTCGGAGAGAAGTCGGTCTCTCTCTTCGTCAGATGGTTTGCTGTGTTTTCATCCTGACACACAGACTCCTGCCAGGCCAAAACAAACAGAGGTGTATCATCCAGAGGTCGCTCGCTGTGCCGTCAGACTGGCTCTTTGTTCTGTTCGGCATCGAGCAGGACGTTCATGCCTTCTTTGGTTTAATCTAGTTTGTGTTGGTTTCATTTAAGTGCATCAGCTCTGCCGCAAATCAAAATATTGCAGGATTTTTTGTGCTGTTTAGATTTGGTCAAATTTGCATCCATAGCCTACCACTATACCAGAGCTTTTTACGATTCCTTTTAGATACCAGTTGCAATGCTTATGTTACCTGTTTGAACTCTTTATCCATTAGCTTTAGTAAACCATTTATATCACAGCTTTAATACGACTCCCAGCATGCAGCTCCTGCCCCTGCAGGTTAGATCTGCTGGCTTGTATTTTATCTTTATGTTAACACAGCTGTTTCTAATTCTCACCCATTCCTCCAAACAACACCGACACTAAATCTGCTACTAAATTTGTACTTCATAATGTTGCGTAACAATACAAGCTCTATCTACTTCAGGTCGACAATGCACATGCTGCAGCTGCATCAACCTGCAGGCCCTCTGTGCTTTTTTGAACAGTCTGAATGAGTTGGTACGTAGCCATTTCAGACTTTCCATAAAATTGGGAAGAAAAAAAAGGTTGTATATTCCCTGCTTATTGAGGCTCTATGTTTAATGTAGATGGTACTTTTTTGGTTTTCTGGTCAAGTCTGCTTTAAATTAGCCTTAAAGTAGTCAGGAAGAGTGGTATTTTATTCACTACAGATAGCTAGTTAAAATTCTCCTCTCATTTCACGAGGCCAACTCAACACCAACTGAAATTAGAGCCAGATGAGAGAGAGAGAGAGAGAGAGAGAGAGAGAGAGAGAGAGAGAGAGAGAGAGAGACGGACAGAAAGGGTTTGTTCCTCTGCACTGTTTAAACTACAATAAAGAGAGATTTGTTTATCTCTCTCTGTCTGCAGAGCCTGTACGCCAAATGAAAAGGTACAGAGTCAGTGTCTGTGTGGTTGACAGTCCCATTGTTACTCCAGGTGTATGTTTGTGCATGCACACACAACTGTGTGTGTTTGTGTGTGTGCGTGCGCCTGTGAGCATCACTTGCACAGTCCCTGGTTTTCTGCAAAAAGGACAGGCACAGTGAATCACCTGAAGGGCCACCAGATATCTGAGAGATACATCTTCATTATTTGATCTACTCTCAGCAAATGGCTCAAGATTTTCTGCAGTTGTGCACAGAGACAACAGCCTGAGGCAGACACTTGGATGGAAAAGAGCATTTAGACAACAGGTGACTGTCTGTTCTAAACTTAATTACCGGTTACCGGCAGTAATGGAAAGTAACTCATTACATAGTGCTGTACTGAAGCACAGATTTGGAATACTTTTTATACTTTTATGCTACTTTAAATGTCTACTGCCTGATATTGCCTGATGTGACATGGAAACTATCACTACCACTGCATTTATTTTGAAGTTACAGTTGATTTTTTTGCATGTAAGGATTTCACATTCACATTCACACAAATATTAGACTCAGATTACTTTGAGTTCCTTCGTTTGATCTTACACAATACTAGCTTATTGACTGGGTGCACTTACTTAGGATTTCTCGCCATAAGATAATCAGAAAATTAACGATCAAATGTTTGGTTCCTGTTCATTTTCATTCATTTCAACAAATTGTTGCAGCACTTCATATTTCACATGCATGTCATTGTTTTGTTTCCTCTCTAGCGCATGTGCTTTGTGCACATGTCACACTGTTGAACAAACTAGCTACTCAGTGCATGGCGTAAACAGGAGAACCAGCAATTGCATCATTTTAGCAGTTCACAACAACCACTTTTTTCTCTCTCCCTCTGCCCATAGGTTGCCCCAACCTGGCCAAGTCCCAGCAGACAGAGCTGTCCCACCGGTGTGATGCGGGGTGGGGGGTGGGGGGTGAGGTTCCCCTCCTGCTGTTGAAGATGTTCCCACTCCCACCCAAGAAGCATCACACCCTAAAGTAGTGTTGTCAAAGCAGAGTTCATGTCTGTAAACACTCACTCCAGCATCACACTGTACACGAGGGGTTAACAAGTAGTTTCCATGAGCTGAAATGCCCTCCCATCACCCACCCCCCTGGAATGGACTGTCCCATGGATTCACATGACATATGTGTATGTGTGTGTGTGTGTGTGTGTGTGTGTGTGTGTGTGTGTGTGTGTGTGTGTGTGTGTGTGTGTGTGTGTGTGTGTGTGTGTGTGTGAGTGACAGTGTGTATGCGTGTGTGTGAGTGCGTGCGTGTGTTCTCTTAGCCATATATATTGGACCATGTGGACACAGACGTGGAGTTTTGTAGGATAGACTTTGTATTGGCTGCAGGGCTGTTTGCCCCCCTTTCTTCATTTCTTTCTTAAAGAGAACCAGCAGGAATATAAAGCAGCTTTCAGAGCTCTCTGGACTGCTTGTTGGTGGGAACTGAGGAACCTTTTCTCCCTGTGTGTGCTGAGTTACGCTGAGTACCTGGTCCTTTAGAAAAAATGAGTGATCATCTGGACGATGGCTCTTTCATGTTCACGTCGGAGTCCGTAGGAGAGGGACATCCAGGTGAGTCTTCAATCGACTTTAGCTACCTGTTTGTGGACTTCAAGGTGGCACTAAATGAGGTTGTATTACAAGACAAATTCAAAATATGTCATAAACATGATGCCAAAACATACAATTTTAAAATCTAACCCTAACCCTAACCCTAACCCTCACCTATGGACAGGAGAATAGATTTAACAATGAATGTGATTTGGCTGAAACATTGTTGTGCATATGAATCAGCTCTACACCAGTAGAGCTATATGTCCAAAATAACTCCACAGTGCTGCATATTTACCCTCCAAGCATGGTTGGTATTCCATTCACAGCAACATGTGCTTACTGCCCCTCACTCTCACTCTCACTTATGGGTGGCAGGAGGTGAGTGTGTGTGTGTGACAGGCTGGTGTTAGGTTGCAGGTTGAGGAAAAAAAGGACCAACAAAACAGAGAGGGACATGGACTAGGATCATCACCGATGCATCAATCACAAAAAAATCTATCCAAAGTTAATTAACCTTTCACAGCTTCTCTGGGTTGCCAGTTCTCTGAGAGGAGTAATGAGAGTTCAGAAGAGATTAGCTCTGGTTTATAGTGTTTGATGTAGCTTCTCACTAAAATTCAAAAATTAACACTATCAAGCTGGCAGCACCGAACTTTATGACTGCCATTTAGCATTTAGAAGCAATATATAAACATTTAAAATATAAATTGACCAATTTTAATGCTTGCATAATGGGACTTGCAGTAGAGATGTTCTGCGCACACCTGAATGAGCTGGTTTAATTTAAACTTAATCCCTAATAATGAAAGTTTAAACATACACTACCCTCTACCTGCTACCTTTAGACCCACCCACTCACCCACCCACCCACACCCACCCAGCCACCACCGCCTCCTGTCAATGTGTTGTAATCTTTCACAAATATGTAACCTTACAAAGTCCCCTGTGCTGAATCGATAATCAATTGGAGTCAACCAGTGGTGCAGCTTCACAGAACGTCACAACGGTTATGTAAAAACACAGCAGCAGAAAAGTTGAAAAATTTAACAAATGTTTATACATTTTAAAAGAAAATGTGGCAAAAGGACATTTTGGACATTTTGCTCTATTTCGTTTATATTACTGACACACAAAAGAGGTAATATACAAAAAAATAAAAGAAAGACCTATCAGTAAAAATAAACACAAGCCCATGTGATAGCCATGATCTAAAATGCCTATTTTAATATGAATCCCAAAAATGCTGTGACGAAAAGGAGAAGGCTTAATTCTCTTGAAAACAGTAAATCAACATTTTTGTTCCTTTAACTTTATAACTGTACAATTAACAATAACAATAATTTTCCCACACGTCACTCTGTGTGTACCTATCTTCTGACAATTTCACTGTTTTGTTGAACATTTTGGATCCTGTATTTGCTTAGCATTAAATAACGCTGCAGCCTGTTTGAAGCCAAGTATTCCCATGATAAATTTCATGGCTTTAAGTATTTCCTTGCACTGTTTGAACAGAGGTGTGTGGCCTTGACAGAAAGCTACAGTGTGCACATTTGGATTTGATAACGTCCCTTGAGTTCTGGGCTGTTCCCACAGATAGTGGCCCGTCACAATCATAGGTAGCCCCAACACCTGCAGGCTGTAAGCCAAATATAAACCATTTTATACCATTTGCACCGTCTTCTGTGTGCTGCAGAATCAATGCAACCAGATGTTGATGTTGTTTCTGATGTAACTCGTGTGTTGCATTGCTTCAGCAGGATGACGGAGAGAGATGAATGGAGTGTTTTGTGAGGCATTGTTCTGCTGCAGCACTAAAATCTAACTGATGACACTAAAATTCAACACTCTCCCTTTTTGAAATATGACCATTTAACATTTCAGAGACATTTTTGTACACTTGGCCCCTAAGTTAACATCTATTTTTAATATTGTACAAAATTAACAATATGTAAAGATAAATAAATAAAATCAAATCCAGTTCTTTATGTGTTTTAAATCTCAAATAAACAGGCCTATAAATCTCAATACAACTCAAATCACATAATTTTTACATTTATGTTCTGATTTTAAACCTTTATCTTAATGCCTTTTGCTTATCTACAGACAAGATTTGCGACCAGATCAGTGATGCTGTCCTGGATGCTCACCTGAAGCAGGACCCAGATGCCAAAGTGGCCTGCGGTGAGTTAACAAGGGTTCAAGGAGTTAATGTCATTGTTTGAAACAGAGAGACACAGAGAGACAGAGGGAGAGAGGGAGAGGTTTTTCATTCCATCATTTCATGTGTAACAAAAGAGTAAGGCAAAGAGCAACATGTGGATGAGTTTTGACACAGAATAAACAAACTGACCCACCGGCCCGAATCTCACCTGGAATTTAAGTCATCAGCATTGTTGAGGTTATTTATCATATTTCAATACTGACCTCTGAGGTCACAATACAACAGCCTGTGAGCGTGACCCCGTGAACTTGCTGATAACAGAAATCAGGCCGAAGTCCAGAAGTAAAACGTGCGTCCACAGATTTAATTAGACGTGTCACATGTGATGTGTTGATCATATTGACAGAGACGGTGTGTAAGACGGGCATGGTGTTGCTCTGTGGAGAGATCACATCCCGGGCCGTTGTGGACTACCAGAAGGTGGTCAGAGACGCCATCAAACACATCGGCTACGACAACTCCGACAAAGGTGATGCAGTAAAAAAATAACATAGGAAACACAATTAAAGATTATGTGTGAGCAGTGTTGTCAGATTTTCAATTATTTGCTTTTCTTCTGTAGGTTTCGACTACAAGACGTGTAATGTGCTGGTGGCTCTGGAGCAGCAGAGTCCAGACATTGCTCAGGGCGTCCATGTTGACAGACAGGAGGAGGACATCGGAGCAGGAGACCAGGTACGATTATTGCAGCAACTGGGGAACATGTCGTTGTCACTGTTGTTGGATGGAGCGCTGGAGGACAGTGACAAAAAACACATATTGCAGTGTTTGACCTATTGTGTTACAGAAAAGTGTTATTTAAATAAAGAATTATAAACGATCTGGGACATTTGGTGCAACAAAACCTCAATCATGTAGATTAAAACACCAATAATTATTAGAGATGTGGTCAAACACACTCAAATAAAGAAATAAAAAAGGTCTCTCACAGAAGTTATACTTCCTCCTAAATAAAAGCACAGAAGCACTATCAGCTGTACTGTATGTACCTCATGTAAAAGTACTTATTTTGCAGAGAAATGTATGGCAATATTTGATTATTGATACATGATCCATCAGTGCTTGTGTTGATCTCTTGCAGTTGGAGCTAATTTTAATTAAACAGCAACATACTGTAACATAACACACAGTCATTCAGCTAAGCCAACTAGTTGATTATTGTAGTCACAAGACAAATCTGATGGGTTCATGAGATGATTAATCAGGTTTGAAAAGAAGGAAAAATTAAATTCTGCTCCACAAAGCTACTTTTGGACTTTTCTCTAATCTTGGCTGTGAAACTTGGGATAATTTTACCCCTTTGTGCTTCAAACAGCTACTGAAATAAAAGATTAAAGGTTTAGTCTCTCTTTGATTGAACATGCTTTTAAAACTGTGGAGTGATTATTGCAAATATAACTGTGACAGAGTAAAAAAGTATAACGAAGCAGAGATGCAAACATATACTACACTACAGTTAAGTTCAAATTTAGTTTTTTAGAAAAGTCAACAATAAAGCTAAGAAATCTCTGTCTCTGTCTCTCCTCTGCAGGGCCTGATGTTCGGCTACGCCACAGATGAGACGGAGGAGTGCATGCCTCTCACCATCGTCTTAGCCCACAAACTCAACTCAAAGATGGCCGAACTCAGACGCACCGGTGTCATCCCCTGGCTGCGTCCTGACTCTAAAACACAGGTGAGGCTACACTGTGTTTTGTATGACAACACATGGAGAGACTCAAAGAGAAACACCACGGCAGTCACGGGCACGGGGATGAATTAGTTTATTGTTTCCAATCTGGGTGTCTTCCAAGAGATTTGTTCTTGGTGCCAGTAGACAAAATCGGATCAACGGTGGCTACCGCGAGTATTTAAGATAAAGCTGTCTGTGTTGAAATAATAGACTTGTGATTGATTTGGAGGCAGTTAGCCACTCACACAAAGAATCTACTAACTAGATAACCTAACCTAACCTTTTGTCCCATGTCTAACACTTAAGTTGTAACATGTTTGTGTGAACATAAGGGAAAAGTTCAAAGGGAGAGTAGTTCAAACATTTGAATATGTAAACGACACTACAGTATTAATGACTTAACAAAGTAATTAATTATCTCTTCTCAACAGCAGACACGAGAATGGCTCCAATTTAATTGGGTTTTCGGTAATCCTTTAATTTACAGGCCGCTAATTACGTGATAATGTCAAGAAATAACCAAGAAACAACAAGTAATTGCGTAGTAACGTCAAGAAATAGCCTACTAATGGTCAATTTCATAGTAATGTCATGTTTTTCATTTCATTTTTGGGGGAATGCCACAATCAATCGTTATTTATTGGCTATATTTCTTGACATTACTATGAAATTGACTGTTATTTCTTGACATTACTACACAATTACTTGTTATTTCTTGGCTTTTTCTTGACATTATTGTTTATGTACGTAATAAACGGCCTGTAAATTTAAGGGTTACTGGGTTTTCTAGTACGATCCTTCCACTATGTTAGGGGCAGATCATTTCAGTATATTTTGTGTAACCCATTTGACAAAAAACAGAGACAGATAAAAATTTAACTTCCTTTAAAATGGACCAACAGCAGTCTCCATTAATCATCGGATCTTCAAGATATTGAAGCCACTTTTTGTAGAGGATGTGGACCTAAAACTTCTACCGGAAACTTGAATGATTATGTGGGGAATGGCGCATAAATTAGATTAAAAGTGAAAGAAATTGAAGATTGAGTACATCTACAAATGAATTTAAACACTACTCTGTGCTCCAACATTGACTTGATCCATCCCACAGGTGACAGTGCATTATGACCAGAAGAACGGAGCTGTTATCCCCAAGAGAGTCCACACCATTGTGATCTCTGTCCAGCATGACGACTGCATCTCTCTGGAGGACCAGAAGAGGGTCCTGAAGGAGAAGGTAGTGCTCACAAACAAGCCGAACTGGGCTCTCACTAATGCATCAATTAACTATCGCATCCTTGGTGTTAATGTTGCATTGATTCAATCAGGTGATCAAAGCTGTGGTTCCTGCTAAATACTTGGATGACAAGACCATCTACCACCTCCAGCCAAGTGGTCGCTTCGTCATTGGAGGACCACAGGTGACTGTCACACTTTGTGTTTGTTTAAGCTGGAAACAAATAGTTGAAAAAAGAAAAGAAAAAACTCACTAATCACTGTTTTACTCTCCTTACCAGGGTGATGCTGGTGTCACAGGCAGGAAGATCATTGTAGACACATATGGAGGTTGGGGAGCTCACGGTGGGGGAGCTTTCTCTGGCAAAGACTTCTCAAAGGTCGACCGCTCGGCTGCCTATGCTGCTCGCTGGGTGGCCAAGTCTCTGGTCAAAGCCAAACTGTGCAGGAGAGTTCTGGTTCAGGTGAGTTTTGTGTGACTTCAGTAAGAATTTACCAGCATTTGAAGCAGCAATATGCACAGATAAAAAAACAAAAAAAACCTCTCTGTCTACCTGTCTTCAGGTGTCTTATGCTATTGGAGTGGCCCATCCTCTGTCTATCTCCTTGTTCACCTATGGGTCCTCTGAGAAATCAGAGACAGAGCTGCTCAAGATTGTCAACAAGAACTTTGATCTGCGGCCAGGAGTCATTGTCAGGTAAACGCCAGAGTCAACCTTTGTATTGGTCGTATGTAAAACAAAACAAGACGGCTTTGATTAAATTTTTTAAAGATTTTAGAATAATTCTGATGGCATACATGGGCTTAGAAATAGAGCTAATGTGAGACATATTATAATAATATGGAAAGAAAATGAATTGGCTTTGAGAACTGATTCGTCATTTAAGGATATTATTTTTGGTTTTGGCATGTAATGATGGTTATCTTTCTAAACTTGCATGGACTAATTGATTGATCAAGTAAACAATCAGTAGATTACTTGATAAAGAAAATGATCATTAATGCAGCCTGGTGAAAATTGGTGCAGTCTATGTGCTGCTGTCTTTTGTCATTTTTGATACGACCACTTGGAGGCACCAGAGTTGGACGTTTTCAAGTTGTACACATTGGGGGCTTTAAAATAGTCACCCATGAAGATTTGGTTTTTGTCACCATTTACAGTTTCCTCAGCAATTTGCAATTAGGCTGTCAAGTAACTGTCAAACTATGATTATATTATTTATTATGATATTTGTTTCATCATATAAGGATTTAAATGTTCCAGTAAATGCTTTTGTCTGCGGAAGTGAAACCTCCTCCTCTATTTCCTCTGTCCCCCAGGGAACTGAACCTGAAGAGACCAATCTACCAGCAAACAGCCTCTTACGGCCACTTTGGCCGAGCAGAGTTTACTTGGGAGATTCCCAAAAAGCTTGCCTTCTAAATACTCCACCTGCTTGTCCTGATCAACAACTCTTCGTGGGCTACGACTGCCAACTCCAGCCACTGATAGGACATCTTTTAATAGGACGAACTAAAGCCAAAGTTAGGGATCAGTCAGCTTTAAAGAGATGAGAAGATAATTATAAGAGTGGTTGTAGCCAGTGGACATATGATGGGACAATCTCCCAGTGAGAAGAGAGACATTACAAAGGACATCAATCCTTTTCTAGCCCACAAAACATCCAATTATTGGTGCTTTAGAAATGTAGGAACCATCACTAGTCAGATCTCCTCCCTTGTGATGTTAAGGAAACCCCACAGCAAATAAACTACTCTGAAGATAAATACTTACTGTACACCACTAGAAGCAGAGTGCTTTATCTCAAAGCTGTGAATGTGCCTTTATGACGTACAGGAACAACCTCAGTGCTTGATTTTTAAATGGTGCTATTAGCAACAGCAAGTGTTTCGTCAGTGACCATCATATGAATGTCAGAATTATTGCTCAACCAAAGGCTTTGGCATTAGAAGAAAAAATCACCTTTTTTGTCTTTGTCTGTAAAATGCTGTTTTTTTTTTTCTCCTAAGTCTTATTTTGTAGCGTGTGCCACAGGAAGCTGTTTGCACTGTTACAATCACCACTGTACTAAAGGAAGGTCATGTAGGGAGGCTTTTATCTCTTAAGCTTATGTTACAATGATTCAAATGTAAAATAGCCATGCAGTCTCATGTTTTCATTCTTCTTTTCCTTTCCTTTCCTTTCCTTTCATCCTTTATCTTTCTTTTAATATCAACTTACCTGATGTGTATCTTCAGTGCATCTGTTTTATACTTTTACCTGCTGCTGGGACTTGAGTCTGTAAATGTGATTCATTCTAGCAGATGACCAGAAGTCTGAGCTCTGACTCTCACCCGTGGACCACTGATGTCTTACAATTGCTGCATTTAGTTATAAGCCTGTGCTGTATCTAAGTTCATATCTGACCTTGAGTACTTTGACGCAGATACAGATTTCCTCTCATTTCCCTCAATATCATGGAGATGCTTTGCTGATTTCTTGCTCAATGTAAAGTTTGCTCTTCCCCCTCCCAAAAAAAACATCTCAGACAATGGATTTAGAGGGAAACAGGGAGCATTTATTAATATATTTCTCACAGGGCATTTAGAAAATTGAATTTTAAGTCAGCTTTCGCCATTGCTTAATCACAAAGTATCCAATCTAATTCTCTCCCTGTGAACCATTTCTGAGGGGATTGAGGAAGTGTTAGCAGTGCTTCCCTTAAAACGTCATGTCTGTTTAGCTTTAGGATTTTTGTGGTGACAACCTGTGCTTTCCTCCACTGCCAACATTGTTTTTGTAAGAGAGGTTTTCCTCTATTTAATGTGTCGATCTGCATCATCTTTTGTTGGCAGAGAAACTGGACAATGTAAATAATTAAACAATAAAAGAAAATTAAAGTTATACACTGTTTTCTGACCTTTTTATATTCTGATGCAACTTAAATGAGGTAAGTTACGACAATGTTTGTTGTTTTTTTTACTTTATTTTTTTAACATTAAGGCATATATATACAATCATATGACTTTTCATCAAAATAGAATTTACAACCTAAACCTCTTTGGTTTTCATTATCAAAATTATACATAAGGCACATAGGGAGCATTTGCATTTGAACAGAGAATTGGGTATCGAGTAACAGATTCTTGTGAGGTTTACAGATGCTAGTTAGTTTGTCAGAATGCTCTCACCAATCATCGACTGACTGCATGTGTACGCTAGTTTATTCTTGCTGATATTTAACCGCATTTGCGTGAGCAGCAAAAGCATTCTCACAAGCTAACTGCGCAGGAATGTTTATATTTAGGCTTTACAGAGTCTTGATTAACAAAAATAATCTATAATATCACGGCTAACCATCAGTACTGCAACTGAAATAGCAGCTGCACCTAAACTACACAAAACAAATGTACATGACAAATCCTCATAAAGAACACAAAACATACTCCATTGAGACAAAGACAACATAAGGCAGAAGCAAACAGCTCATTCTGCTTTGAATCAAACAACGCAGCTGGTGTCGTAACATTTTTCCTGAGTGCAAAGATCAGACAGATCAGTAAACGAGGAAAAACAAAAGGACAGGAGTGAAATGCAAAGGAGGCCGAGCAGGCGACACAAGAGAAATGTTTTTAAGTTGTGGTTTGTAGTGTTCAACTGGAACATGATGCATAGATTTCTAACATGCATAAACTGTAAAGGAAATTCAAACACTTTTAGTAAAATGTGAAATGATAAAATGTTTTCTTGCTAGAGCAGCAGGAGCAGCACCATCATCTGGATTAACATTTAAAATACATTGAATCTAAACCTGTGATTTTCTTTAGAAGAATGCATAATGTAAAAGTATATGTATGTGCGGTCACACGGCCAGGTTTTCCTTCAAGATGAAGAACGAAGGCTAGAACGGCAAACTGGAGTTTTAGTGCTGTTCGTTACTTGCTACTACAGCAGTCTCACGCTCTTAGCAAATGAAGCAAAAAGCAAAAAAAAGAGCAGATTTGAGCTAAACCTATTAGCCGACTGAATTTATTCTCGTCTGTGGATATAAAAACGTTGAATTTTTCAAGTAGAAAACAAGACCTCCTGTGAGCTGAACTATATATATAACGCTACAGCTCTGATCCCAACACAAACGAACATGCAATGAAGCAGATTGACCAGCAGAGAGAAGCAGGTGATCAGTGGTGCGGCTGGTGCTGTTTCCACCTTCCAGCTCATTCCACAGAGCAGCATGAACCAGCTTTTCCAGTTCAATCATACATTCAGTCCGAAGGGGGAATTACTACATTTCAGTCCTTCTCTAACAGATTGTGAAACTGTGTGTGTGTGTGTGTGAAGAATGAGTTCTTTTGAGCGCTCGCACTCAAAAAATACTGGCACGAACAAAACCACTGCCCAAACATGTGGGCCAGTTGTGGTATGAGGGAGATATTTTCATCATGTGGAGGCCGCGGAACGGGACTATTACTGCTGTAAACTGTCTGCTTGCTCTGGGTTTTCCAGAAATAAAACTGTTACTATTACACCAAGCAGTTGTAGATTAAAAAAAAAATCTAAACAGTTACTGTGTCAAAACAACACAGCACACAATGTCCAAGAAAGAGGAAGTCAAAGAGTGTCAGAGATACCAAACCTTGAGGCCACGCTGCTCTCACACACGTCATGATATCAAGTCAGTTTAGGTTTTAGCAGGGAGCAGTGAATCAGTAAAGTGCCAAATATCTGCTTTGGTATTCCTGGCACTTGCAGGTGTTCATGCAACCTTCTGTCCCCGCTCCTCCACAAACTGACCCCGAGTCTCCATCTTATTGCTTTACATTTATCATTTATCACAGCTAAACCCAGAGATAAAAAAATGACAAAATAAGGCTTTTGTGACTGATACTTGGCACATACTGTTTGTTGTACAGTAACACAGAGGCAGGACAGTTCATCTCAGTTATGTCTTGCGTAACAAAATCGTTCCTCCTTTTTTTTTTTTACGCCGCTGTTCGCTGGAAACACTGCAGACAGAGTCAAAGAAGAAGTCAGAAGGTGAAGCAGTAAGACCACGTCCTGCCCCTCCTCGCTGGGGGAATAATGAGATGCAGACCTCTGACGATAGGACCTGAAAACACGTGTGATGCCTCGTCACTAAACCCAATAAACCCAGTGCTCTGGCTTGAATTAGCTGGTATGAATTTGGCCTCTGGACACTGTGTCATCTCTCTTTTATATTCTTTGGCAGAACTCTACAGAGAGGAAGTAAAACCTAATACCATTTGAGGTTTAACGTTGATATAGTGTATCGATCTTAACAATAAGTTTGCATTCATGAGGCACCACATTTATAGTGTGTTGTCCACGCTGTTAAAATAATGATATGGTGCATCATTACGCAAACCAGAGTGTGCTGTATGTGGGTGCCTTGGATACAGTAAATCGGATGGACATTAAATGGTTTGTGTAGATGATGTGCGTATTTTAAAGCTGTGTGTAGTGATTTGTGACCACGAGAGCTGTTGTGTTTTTTACTTTCAGACACAGCAACGTTATTATCAGACTATTCACTTTCCTTTCAACCTTCGTTAACCACTGAGAAAAGTATCTGGGTCGTCCTCTCACCAAATGTTGGAGCTCCTGTCAGCTAAAAGCAGCTAAAAATCTATGTAGTCGAGTGTTAATTCTCAGCGGGTTTGGTACAATGAAGGACATTATGACATGACAGTTGATTAATATCAAAAATATTGCTTAATGCAGCTTTGAATGATTGCAAATGCCTGTTCTATCTCAAGTACTGACTGAAACTCGTCTATTTGACAGGTTTTTTTTTGAATTTATTGCATTCCTCTATTCTCCTGTGAGAAAACAAGCCTCAATTCTGACGTTGCACTTTTTTTTTCTTTACCACCTTTACACCACTGTTCTTCTCTCGCCCTCTGTGTCACTACTGTAATACTGTCAGCCAGGCCGTCCAGCAGCCCTCACTGCTTTAAAATGAAAGCATCACGGCAGTCACCTGAGGTGGAAAAGGCCACTTATTGAGACAGGTTGCAGGATCTCAGGGGGTGGGGGGTGAAGTGAGGGGCACACACATTTTCTTGATCTGATTTTCTTTTTTAAATGCTCTGACCTCTGATGGTCTCTGAGGACAGGGCTTAGTTGGGAGCAGATTTGGTTTCACACTTTAGTGCAACGTGCAAAATGCAAAAAAGTTCTTTAGAGACACAAAGCTCAATACAAGCTGAGCTCTCCACAGTGGCGGCGGCAGATCTACGCCCCTGGGGCTGAAACAGTGGAATCCACTCTGCCATGAACGGCTGCTGCACTGGTCTGGTTTATTTCAAAGCTTCAGAGGAGCGTGGCTGGAAATGAATAATTAAACTCATTCTACAACCGGGCTTTTGAGAGGAATAGACGAGCCACCTTACGTGACATCAGGATGTTTCTGGCAGGCTACAGTATGGACATGTTTTCAGGTGGGTGTGGATGTGGATGTGCGTGTGCACCCAGTGCGTCCACCTTGTGTTCTCTCCCGGCGGGTCCCAGGGTCCCTCCTCTCGCCAGCACTATCATGGTGTCTCCTGACATGCTGGCGAACTCAAAGGCAAATGTCCCGTAAAACAGCATGATGATGACGCAGAACACCCATTCAAAGATGGCTGACGCATGTTGAAGGACAAAGCTCTCCTGACAGAAAAACACGCCACCTGCAAACATGGTTAAGGACCAAAACGGAAAAGCAGATTCAAGCGTGTTGCCATTATGTTTGATCTGACATTTGAATACTCTGCAAACAGCGACTGTTTTATCTGCTTTTACAAAATTCAAAACGTGTCCACGTCTTTGATTTCAAATTTGGCTTGATCATTTTTCATTAAGCCAGGCTCATCTCTTTTGCATAATTTACGTAATGAGCGTGAAGTTTACGTCTTCTTACGTGCAAAATTACATCCATATAACCAACGTTTGAAGTGCTAAATACCAGGCACACATTTGTTATTATCATTACTATAGATTATTTGCATTGCAAGCTGATATTAAATCGATGTGTGCCATGTTAGAGGGTCGCGTTTCACTTGTCATATTGATTAGATTGTAGGGATTAAAATCGATGCATTGGTGCAATGAATGAATCGTTACACCCCTGGATGACACTGCTGCAAGTTCAGCCAGGTTAAATTTCTGCTTAATTATTTAGCATCTATCGACATGAGACTAGAGTCAATCTTATCATCCAAGTCTCAGCAAAAAAAAAAAGCAAATCTGAACAGTAAACAGTTTGGCAACATGACATGCTCTTTATGAATGTTTCAAACTACTCTAGTTGTAAGAACACACAGGATTTCAGTACACTGTTGATGTGCTACAACTTAGAGCGGATGTCTCTGTCGTTTATCTGGCTGGCAGCGCCAAGCTCAACTCTGAAACACTTGACAGCCTCGAAGGCTGCCATCTGTCAGCGACTGGTGAGGATACTGAGCACCAAGGCTACAAAGGCCAGCAGGGTCATGCAGAGCCGGAGGTGGGCCACGTTGTACTCCCCCTGGGTCTTGGCCAGTCGGTACGTCAGCGCCGACTGCAGGCACACAAACAGCATACTGGTGGGGAAGGCGATGCCCGCTCCGACATAGTGGAGGACTTTGGCATTATCCACCTGTTCATATGAGGGGAGAGAAGGGGAGAGGAGGGGGTGTTACTTTTTATGGTGAGCCAACAACAGCTTTACAGACGGCTGCGATGCTCAACAACAATAACACCAATAAATAGCCATACTGCCCATCGTCATCCCCAAACATCCTCTCTGGGACTTTCACAATAAAAGCACCTTACACTTTTCCTTAATATATATAACATATCCAGACAGAGGCTGTAATCAAACAAAATACATTTCAACCAGCACATAAATATGAACATCTAAGACATACCAGTGGTTAGATTAAAATGGATAAGACAAAGATAATACCCAGAATCAGCAGGTGAGCAGCTGACAGAAAAAGAAAAAAAAAAAGCACGTGGGAAAGATCAAAAGGGGGCAACATCAGACAGCTTCTGCATCAAGCTGTTGGGTCAGATTACTCATTGTTGTGTAACACATTGTTCGAAGGCTCTTAGACTTCTCTTAGTAAGGCGCCGAGGAAGAATAAGTGAAAAGGAAAGGGTGATATGTAGGAAACGACAGCGGCAAGCAACACAACACAACGCCTCCTTTTCCCTGCTGGTCACAAGAACGATAAGAAACAATACACAAAAGAGCTGCTCAGGAGCATGTGACTGCAGCTCCCACTGCAGGACACACACACACACACACACACACACACACACAGACGCAGACACAGAGCTCAAATGTACTGATCAGAACAGATAAGACATTCAATGGAGGATTAACCAAAACTCCGGACACACCTCTGTGAACTAATTTGGACAAATGACAAAAAAAAATTGCTTTTCTTGTTAATCACTAAATAGTTAAAGTGTTAAAGTGTTGTGTTTAGAAAACAATGTCCCTCTGCTCTGCATAATTCTTAGGGATCATTAGAGCAACAGCCTAGAAGTTATTTAGTTTTGGCTTCTAAGCCATTTGTCCATTGACCCGGCTAATACATACTGAACATTCTTGTGTAGTAGGCTAATCCTTGGAGTGACAAAGTAAGATTTGCAGACAGTTCATTGTGAAAAGCATACACAGCAATACGAGTCCTTTCTCAGATCTGTCTGTGACGTCTCCAGAGCTGTGAGTGAAGATGCGGGGAGAGCACACACACGTTTTGTTTACAGTGATAATTCTCATTCAGCCTGTGCCATCCTGAGTAACATGACAAGTACAACGTGCCTTCTCCTGCACAGTCTCTAGTCTACATTGTAACTAAATCAAAATGGCACTGTGGGGGTTGTAGTACTGCCAATCGGTTACTTACAATGTTCAGCGATGCAAACAACCACATGCTTTAGCAGCTTTTTGTTTCAACCAACATTGTATCCACACAAGACCTAAAAGAGTTGATTAGTCAAGCCACGGAAAATGCAATATGCGACATATGCTATGCAAAAATTAGCTTTCGAAAATTGTGATGTGCTTTTTCCAAGCAAGTGGTTGATCAAGCATTAAAATAATCGATCATAGCAACTCAAATCCACACACATCCACAATGATCTGTACTGCTTGTGTGTGAATTATAATGTGCATCCGTGTAATGTGCAATTTGGTGTCCCAGATTCCATCACTTATAGCAACCCTTTAAAATGAATAGTTTCCTTAAAGGGATAGTTCAACGTTTTGCCTCAAATTTGCCTATTGCCATAATCCCTATAGTCATAGGAGTTGGTTCATTACCTTTAATTATCGGTGCATGTTGTTTTGAGATCCACGGGGCAGTGACGTGAGCTGCTCAGCAAACACAATGAAGGTGAAAGGTACAGGTCCCCTGTCCCTCAAAACTCATCAAATACACAATCCAACAACACTAAAACACTCTTGTGGAGAAATTGTGACCTGCACATGCACTATGCTATGAAATAATCATTTATAATTATGACACATGAAGCAAATACTCAGAACTACTTGCACTTTTGAAATCACTCGGCCTAGCTCTGTGTCTGAAATGTATTTCTGGCTACGCATTTGCCTCAAAAACAACTCTGACTTGAAATTTTACATGAGTATTTCATAGCGTGGTGAATGTGCAGGTCACAACTTCCCCACGAGAGCGTTTTGGAGTTGTTGGATTGTGTATTTGATGTGAGTTTGATGAGGGACAGGGGACCAGTACTCTTCACCTCCATTGTGTTCGTCAAGCAGGATCACGGTTCTCAAAACAATAATGCACCGATAATTAAAGGTAATGAACCTACAGCTATGACTGTGACAAAACTACACAAGTCACAAACAAAGTTCAGCAATTTTGATCAACAACTTCTTAACTAATGCTTTAAGGGAAGGAATAAAATCTGAGGTTTTGTAAATGGTCAGATAATTTTCCCATAATTCCTGCACTTGAGCTGAAAAAAACATGAAAATAAGAAGCATCAGGCAAATATTCTCATATTTAAACTTATGTGCTCTAGTATTTCATCAGGATGCCAATCAAAATGTTATGAAATCTAATTAACTTCAGTTTTAATGAATGTTCTCCAGTTGGCAGCTCCAGTAAGAAACGGGGTCAAAACTTCGATAAGCCTTGGTTTAACAGCTGAAACTGTTGAGGAGAGAGAATAAGCTGCAGGATAAAATATGCGTCGAATCCTCCTCTTCTTATGCATGATGGTGTTTATGAATCTTATAGAAACACATGGATTCATTCCACCACATCTGTCAGAAAGAAGTATTTCAGGGAAACATCTAAGAGGCATTGAAAAGATATTAAAACCATGCGGACAGTGATACATCATCAGTTGTTGCAAAGGGGAAAATTGGTTACGAATTAGACTAGCTAACAATATTCCTGGTTGTCATGGAAACCCGCTCAAGTTTGTTTCAAGATCCTCCCTTTATTTCATTTTCTTAAACTCAGTGGTAGCCTAAAAATATGTAACAAAACTGAGTTGAGAACATCTTGAGCTTGTTATAACATTATTTCTGCATCTCATCTCAAACAGGTGAAACTGATTTTTGAAACTTTGAAAAACAGACTTGCCATCAGTGTTCATTTTTGTGTTCTCTAATATTGTTCCGTTTTTTAATCATTTAGCTCTCTGCATTGTAGATTATTTACCTTTGTCATTTTCTGTCGGTGTAAATAAAAGATCAAAATGCATTGCTGTCAAGGATCAATACGCTGCTTTCCTTCAGTGTCATTCTCAAAGGTCTCAGACATGATCTTCAGCAGCACTAGACCTCATGTAAAATGCAGCTTGATGACTAAGCAAGATCAGCCTGATAAATCAGCTCCTGCAGGCCGACGCTGACCAGCAGCACCACTGCATACATGAATAGTAATGGTGTTTCACGCAGCCCGATGGTGGAGTCAGCAGAGCTCACACTCCCCAGAGAAGAGAGAGTGTCACATAAGTAAATGTGTGTACAGTGAGCAGACTTTGGATGTGTGTCTGCCTCATTGATAAAGTGAATATTTCCACAGTCTGCTGCATTTAAAAGCAAGTTTTTGAATGGTTATTTTTGTACAAATAGTGATCCAGGAGGTTGGAGGTGTATGCTGTGATGAAGGAGGTGTGGGCGTACATGTGAGAACAAGTCAGACCGACATCCAGCTTTCTGCCAGCTTCAGTTTTCACTTTGCTGGAAACAGAACTGAATATGATGAAGTGAAACTAAACTACGGACATCCAGTCGTTCATAACACACCTGCTGCACCGAATGCCTGCCAAGATCTGTAACTGAAGGTGTCGACATCACCACTTACTACAAAAGCACTTTAGGAGGACCTTTAGCTTGGCAACGTAAACAAAAGTGGTTGTGCACATAAAGCCTTTAATACATGTGACAACTCAGGGGCAAGGATTAAAAATTGAACAGGCATGTGTCACACCTTTTCAGCTTTTACCCTGATAAAATTAAGGGTGTAAAATGCAACACACTGCATTCATCCAATCTTATATTTTCAAAATAGGAATCCTACACAAACCAGAAGCTTCAACTTTCAGTCACAACATCCTACATTAATTTCAACATCTCTTCTCTTCTCCTCTGAGACCAAACACACATCAGCTTATCACAGTTCACACACTGCATGTCAGGACAGAGGAAGAGTATGGCAGGCTTCAGAAAAAGTCTTGGACATAACCCAGAAAAACCACATCCCACAGGCTCCCACAACCCATCATCTCTACACCACAGGGCATAATATTTTAATTAATGATCTTTAGAGGCGCCAATAGGCAGATGTTGTTTCCTTTAGAGAATCCAGCTTGGCAGATCCCCCCTTTTATGCTAGGTTACACTAACTGTAGCATTGTACATAGAAACAGAAACGAGAGTGGTATTAGTCCTGGGAAAAAAAGGAACGAAAAAGCACATTTCCCCTATTAAATAGCAATAAAATGCCAAAAACGAAACAAAAATCATCAAATCATCATTATTTATATGGAAACGAGGCCCTGCTGAAGGTGCGTAAATGTGCATGCGATCCATCCAGCGTCTCTGACCCTCTGTCTTGTGCTCCTCCTCCTGGAGGCAGCTTTCGACCGAGCTCTGACACACTCACAGACCTCTGTGTGGCAGTGATCATCTATTTATGTGCTTCTCTGCCCAAACCATCAGACCACCTGACAGGAAAAGCCCCAGTGGCCACGCCACAGCTGCGCTGCCAAAGCCTTATGTAACACACAGCTACAAAATTAAGCAGTTGCCAGAGTACGTTTCCATGTGTTGTGTTTTTGGTGCTCGCTCTCTTTGATGTGTCGGCTTCCCTTTTGTCCTCTGATTTCCAATTTGCGTATCTGCCTGCGAATGCTGTGTCCGTATGTTTTTGAGGCTGTTATTTTGTATCGATGCTTCGTTTTGCAGGATTTTTTACTTTGTCATGTGGTTTTCATAGTTTATGCACTATCAATGACATCTCTATTTCCATCCCACTGGAATGTCCCCGACGCTAAGAGATGCGAGTCTGTGAGCGAGCTAAGGCTAAGGTCAGGCCTGTGATTGGTTAGAGATGGGGCCTCTGCTACACACCCTGTCTCTGCTCCATGCATGGCCAGACTGGATGACTCACTTCCCCCTTGGCTCTTCCCATAAAATTCCTCCTAGATCTGCAGAGCAGAGGGCCCCGGAGGAGACACGGGGAAATAGGTGAAGACGACCTTCGTGCACTCTCAGACAAACTGCCACTGCACATCTGTTCCACACACTCCGGTAGGACCGTTGCTCTTCATCACGACAGTCAACCACAGACATGGGGTTAGGCATCCCTCTCATCAGCGCAGTCACTTACCAAGGAGAGCTGGTTATTCAGTCATCATCTCTTCCCACATATGTTTCCACGACAACTTGGTAAATTATATATGATAATGTCACAGGATAAATTATATATGAGAGGGAAAATCTCAGCAGATACTCATCCGAAACAAAGCAGGCCACCTTAAACCCATGAAGCCTAAAGCTGTTATAGTTTCAGCATCTGCAAGTACAGTAATCCAATAAGGCTCCAGCTGCACACAACAACTGGAGGTCCGTAATGTCCACAGTTGTCTGTGTGCACATCCGCAAGGGAGAATAATGAGGCCTAAACAAATAAACAGAAGGCTAACGAAGAGGAGAGGTTACAGGGGTTTCGGTGTAAGTCACGTGTCTTCTCCCTCTCCGGCTTTTGCGACATCTCACGTCAACACTCAAGGGTTTAACAGTGTTTTAAAAGGTGAAGGACAAAACCACAACGGCAACAAAATGCCACAGAAGTATCCAGCCTTTTATCAGAAACCAAACTGTGTTGACACCGATGACACACAGATGGAGCAAATAACGACTATAATCTTGTAACACATGTTACAGTCTGGGATAGATTAGAGGGCAAGTGAAGAGTCGCTTCTCGTAATCAACGTGTTGGATGTGGGTGAAATAGACAGGTGTACAGAACGCAATGAAAATGCCAAGGATGTCTCATTAAAGCTACCCGTAACTCCGCTCCCTCTTTCTTTCTTTCTTTCTTAAAAAAAAAAACACAACACACACACACACACACACACACACGCGATCCAGGCGTCCAGCCAGGACTCCAAATATTTAAACTTGAAGAAATTCTTTCCCAAAGAACAAATATCTACGGGGCAGGAATTCAGGTTAGGTTTCTTCACTTTAACACTTCACTGTCTAAAAGAGCCGTGCTTTATCTGTACAGGTAAGACACTCTAACAAAGCTCTGTGTAGATTTACTCAGAAATACAAAGTGTGTGTGTGTGTTTGTGTGAGGAGAGTGGGGGTGGGGGTCATTAGAAGAAGATCAAAGCAAAAGAAGCAGAGTCACGAACACAGGCCTGAATATCTCTATCACTTTAACATTATAATAAAATGCAGTTCAGATTACAGCTTCTTTCATGAATTTAATTGTTGCGTTAATTTTAAATAATCCTACTTATTCTGTACTTGATGAATTGCTTGTCTAAAAAATATCATAAAACTTGTCAAACATTTCACCTTTTTCACTCTTATCTCTATTTTTTCTATCATTGAATGTAAATTGTGTTCTTGTATTTCACCTCTGTTTATTTCAGTGGCTCCTTCACTGTGTCTACGTACCTGAAAGTTGCCCACCATGATGAGTCCAGCAGCACAGATCCAGCCTGTGGAGAGACTCGCCGTGTTGAGAACGCAGTTTTGGTGCTTTTCGATCACGTGGGCGTATCGGAGCAGCACAATCGCCATAACTGCAGAGACATAAAGAGACAGCAGAGACTAAAACAACTGCATCAGTAAGACAGTGAAACGCTGAGGCGAAAGGGAGAGAGACCGCAGCCTTGAGGGTTGTACTCGGAGAAGTGGCACGCACAGCGCCTGGGTTCAATTTAATGCAAATACCCCGCACACCTCATTTAGCCAAGAAACACAAGAACTCCTTGGAAACTGATTGAGGATTACAGGAAGTCCACTCTCTCTGACTAAGAAGTGGGAATGTGAGAGGGGAGGAAATGGCGGGAAAGTGGGAACGATGCATGGGTGGGGGTTGGTCTGGAGTCTTGCATAAGATTAAAAGAAGAAGGGAAATGAAATACAGTACATGGGACAGTTGGCTGCTGATGTGCTAATGGGCTGTGACTGGGGGTATTGTTGTTGCACTGAGGAGCTGACCCCCGCTTGGTTTCTCTTTGTTAGCTCCTCATGGCCGGCGCTTGACGTAGGTTGACTGGGCTTGGTGAAAGCGGGGCACAAGGGGGTGAGAGGAGAAGAGGGGGAGGGTGGGGGGGCAAGAGAATAAGAGGGGACAACGCGCCCCTCCTGTGTTGACCTGAAACTCATACAATGTCCCAGCGACTGCACTGTTGTGTTAAGTCTGTCACCATCTTTGTGCAACAGACAGGAGAGGGAAAATGAACAATGCAAAGCTCTGTTTCCGTCAGCGTGTGGCGGCCGTCCACGCGGCATCTCAGTGACCAGACATCGTTTATAACCTGGCCACAGGCTGAATATCAGTCATTATCAATCATTCATTTGTTTTTTTCATGTCCCGTCTTGAGTTCAAGTTGATATAACGAGTAGTTCCTATTTAATATCCTAATCCTCACAGCAGCATTCATATTGAGATGACTGTATTTGTGTACTGGACATTATTGTAAAATAGTGGAGGGTAAAGTGTTCAAATATGGTGTGTGATTAAGTTCCTGTTTCCTGTGGTGTTTAAGTGACATAATGACAGTGCAGCGTGGGAACATAATATTATCAGTGTCAGCAAAATTTCACTCTACAAAGTTATTTTTTTAAAGTCTAACTAAAAAGAGAAAAGCATTTTAATTACTGTGTTACTCTGATATGTGATATAGCGATAGACGGATATGGATTTTGGGAAGTCAAGTGAAGAAAGTACCTTAACTGTAAAACGTAAATAAACCACTGAAAAACTGAAAAAAAAATGACAAACCTTTACATTTAATAATCAGTATGATCTCCTATTTGTTAATACAACAGGAACATAGCTGCACAGATACATAAGCAAAGTAACAGGGTGTCTTGCTGTAACTAATGCAACATGTATTATATAATTATGTTTTGTTTTTTTGTTTTTTTAATCTGCAGCGCTGCAGTGCTGTTGAGTGTGTTTTTGATTGTGCTGCCTTCTGTTCCCTCTTCTTGGCAAAGTGATTACAGTTACAATCATGGAAAAACAAATAGTGTCTCCAGGCTCGGAAACAATCTTGTCTTTTTTTCCTTTTCTTTTCTTTTCTTTTTTTTAAATGGAGAACATACTGTTTTACTGAAGGGACAAGAAAGTCAACTGCAGTTTATTTAATTAGATTACAGCGTCTCTGTCTCTGCTGCAGACTGGCTGGCTGGCTGGTGAATCTTTCCTACAGTGTTTCGACAAAATGACGTTTTCATGGCAACAAATGAGCAAGTTTGGACGTGTTGACATTTACCTAAGATGATGAAAGCTTGGCTTGATGGTTCAAGACAAGGATTTTCCCCCCATTACGCTCCACAGGCAAATCCATGTTTCTTCCACATTCATTTTTTCTATGTTGTGCAGTCTACATGGACATCTGTGTGGGCCGTCCTCTGGCATATTTCTCTGAGGATGCATGCCACGCTGAACCCACTGGCTCTTACAGTATGAAGGTTACATGTTTGATGAGTAAGCAGCATAGCTGACCTACAGCTGGCCTCAGGAGGCCAAGACAAGCTGTTGTCTCACAGCTCAACAATGGAAATAAGTTCACATAAAGACAGCGTGCTTGTGTCCCAGCTTTGGACGCCTTCCAAAGAGCTGCCCTCTCTGGATCTTACTCCTTCTCTCTGAACTACAGAAGCCCAGGAGAGGAAGCGGCACGCTGGCTCTAACACTCACACAATGGTGCACACACACTAGTGTTACTCTACTGAAGTCACGTTGCAGCAACGTGGACATGCTCTAATGTATACACACAACCATAATGTTATGAGCCCAGACTTGCTGTTGCTTTCCTAGACGCGGCTGATGGCCAAAACGAGCGCACTTACGTACACAAGTGCATATTCCCACAAAAGTCACATCAGCTGCACCACACCTCACAGTTAAATAAACCCCGCTGTCTCCACAGGGGGATACGTTTCAACCCAAACACCCTGCTGCATTCTCTACCACAGGAGGTATGCAGAGAAAGAATACACGTATTGTCTTTGAAACATAGTGTGTGTACACTGGCAGAAAGGTGGGAACCAGGATAAAACGAGAGCAATAATTCTGAGGCAATATACAGTTCACCGAGTCCATGTTATCCCAGATAGGAGTGAGACTGTAGCAGGCACAATCTACAAAGTAAGACACAAATCAATAGGCTAAGAAGCTAAGAACTGATTATTTACAATACCCTGTTGTACAGCTGCATGCCAGATCAACTTAACCTACTTTTGTCGAGCCGTAATAACTTGCTTTACCTCTGGTATTAACATTGAAGACATGCTACTGTATTTGAGGATGAGGAAGAAAAAAATAAACGCTGACGATATCTGATCTGAAGATTGAAGCACTTACACCTGCACAGGTTGTAGTTAGTTGTTTGAACTGACTGTAAATTGTCTTTTCAGTGACAACATCCTATGCAAACAGATTGCATTAAGATCGACAGTTCAAACAGCTGTGATATTAACATGACTGTCATAATACTGGTGGATTGGAAATAGGTGTATTTAAAGTCATTACATTTTGCAACAGGTCAGATTTATCCATATCAACAATGGGCACAGTTTGGTGTCTAGTTTTATGTGATCAACAGACCAAATATGTTCATTAATTCGTTCTCTATTTATTTTCATCTAATGTATCCGTTTATATCTGTGTTAGGGCAGCAGAAATCAAATTTTGTGCAATTATACAATATTTTTTCCATTTAATTATTAATAAATTTAGCTCAAGTTATGTGCTCAATTAAAAAAAGATGTTGTCTTATTTTTAAATGCTCATCAGCATTAAAATCCCAGTATCTATCTACACAGTTTTAATCCAGTTATACTATTTCTAGAAAGGATATATGATTCCAGTAAAACCAACATTTAGCCATAACATTTTGCTGGATTTGATTTGATGTTTAAACTGTTGTCGTGAGTGTTTGTCTACTTATACAATTAAACTGCAGACGCATTGTGCAAAGAGTAATGAGCCTGGGCAGCTGTGTGTACAAACATGGCTCGCTGGGAAGTTACAACAGATCCAAACTGAGTCAGACGTGAATTGTCATCATGCGTGAGCAATGGAGTCAACAGAGGAGACAGGAAATCTGCAATATTGTTTTGTTTTTGTTGAGCTCCTAACCGTGAGATGCCACACTGTTTGGCTGTTACATTGTTTGGTTAGATAACATGACCATTTCTGAGCTGATATGTCTGAATTTCTGTCTGCATTTTTGTATCAGAGTGTGCAGCCTGCCTCTGCTTCTCATACACCTCTTCATGTATGAAAACAAAGTCAAGGCTGTGATTCAGGGCTGTTAAACAGAGCTTGAAGACATGTTGAACCCAGCCTGGTCCCTACCAGCATCTCACAAGCTCAACACTACACTGTGCAGCCTCTCATCAAATACATAAATACACGTATGTCGCAGGCAAAAGTTGATGCTGTAAATCACATATCAACGGCCCACACAGCTTTCAGTGTTGCAAGTTATTTTTGCATTTACAAGCATCATTATCTCATCATGTATTCCTCTCTCTTGCCTCCCTCTCAGATGTGTCAAGCAGAGGTTGAAAACCGCCCAATCAGACGGTCAGGCAGACAGGCCTTAAATAGCTGCTGGAAGCACGGAGAGGATCCTTATGAAAAGAATAACAAAGCAAAGAAACCTCTCTCTGGCTTTACACGCACACAGACGCCCAAACACACACATTTGCGCACGCACGCACGCACACACACACACACACACACACACACACACTGAACATGTCTCAGGCACAGCTGGGAAACATTAACTACATCAGGGTAGTCAGAGGCACGAGTTAACACAGGGAACAGCACGTGTAGACTCACAAAAAAACACACAGACCTGCACACAGAAGCACTTTCTTTTTTATATTAAATATATATATATACTGTATACACTGCATGTTCTCCTGGTTCAACCTCCCCTCAGATTCATTTGACCACATATGAGTTCTTCACTCTTTCATGGTTTGTGCAGTTCTAGAGCAACAAAACTCACATTACATAAGCAAAACAGCACAGGACAAATACATCTGGTACCTAACGCAAAGTGAAAGGATCTCTGATCTCTATTTTTTATATAAAGTATTTTGTATACTATGTAGAATTAAACAATTGGTTGATCAACAGAACATGCATCATCGGCATTTTCTTTTTCAAATAATATTTTCCAGGGAAACAATGGGCTGTTGGTGGATACAGCTTTGAAATGTGAAAATTTGCTGAATTTAGTTGACAGTGACCTCAATATTTGGGGGGGTTTTGGACTATAAGTAAAACCAATGCAATGAAAATCAATATTTTGTTATATTTTATAGCAAAAGTAATTAATCAATCAAAATCATCGGATAAATGAGATACTTGTGATTTGAACCTCTAATAATGTGGCTAAATAACTTGCAGTAAACTATCTGTGATGGTGACAATGAAAGGGAAGTTGGTCATCACTGATTGCAACATTGTGTGTGTGCGTGTGCGTGTGCGTGTGATGCCTTACCCATGAATGAGCCTGTGCTGCAGATAAGGCTGAAGAAGCAGCTCTCAGGGGGAAGAGTCCCACATTTACTGCAAGAAAGCATATGCAGAAATGAAATCAGAGAAACACACACACTGCACGCAGCAACAGTTTCTCGAATTCCCCTCATGTATTGCGCACTGGGAAAACATATTTACACTCATGCAACGAAGGAATGGGTGGGGCTGGGGGGTGTCGTTCGGTGTGGGAGGGTGGTACAGCCACGCTTTCCCTCACTTCCCATCATGAAGCCTTTGACTTTTCACCTATTGCCTCTCTTTGAGGAATGGGAAACGCTTGTAGGAGGGGAGGTGCTGGAGACAGTCAACACAAGCTGTCTGTGCAGCGCACCAGCTGCCTAGTGCCTACAAAGTCTTCTCAGCTGACTGAAGTCACACGCACACACACACTCTTCAGGACATAGATGAAAACGTAAAACTTCAGTCGACTGATACTTGCACTTCATGATACTATTGATATATTTAGTCATTTTAATGGAATGTGGTGGAGTTCAGTCATATTTTAGTCACATGGCATCATTACATTTCAGTCAGTTATTCACTGATTACAACACTGTGAGTAATCTGGCTGGAAGAGATGGGTTTCTTCCACACTGACCACTTCAGCAGCAGCACTCTGCGTTGGGAAACACTACGTCTGCAACATTTAGACACGTCCTTCTGTTAATCTTTACTTGGACATATAGTTGTCATGCTCATTAAGCTGTATCTGTATTTACATAGTAGTATACGCTGGGATTTATTTACATTTTTGAAAAGATTTTCTCTGGATTGGCTCTACACACCACTGTATTTACTCTACAACTGGCCTTTGATGTGGGACAAAAAGCTAAACAGAACGGCGGGAGTGTCTTTCCTCCCATCTGAGCCAGCTCCTCTGAGTATGTGTGTTTACAAGGTCAGGAGCAGACCCACGATTTGCCTGTGAACTGCCACGGTGGCAGCAGGATACTTCAGCCCCAAGTTATTTTCAGAGTGCACACACACACACACACAGACACACACACACACAGAGTCACACAGAGTCACACACTCAGGAGAACTGTCTCCTTGAAGCTCCCCTTACTTTTTAGCAACAATGTGCCGACAGGGGTCACCTAAAACAATGGGGCAGTTGTTCCTGTTTTTAACCACCAGTCAGAAAGTGCAAACAAAGAGACAGAAAAAGAGACAGAGGGACAGACAGAGCAGAGGAAGGGTCGGGCTCAGGGCGGGAGTCTCACTGACCTGATGAGAGGTACATTGTCTAGTGTGCAGCACAAGGTTGGCCCGGTCTGCAAATACAGCTCCTCTTCACATGACTGGTTGTACAACCTGGAGCATCGAACATGCACGCACACGCACGCACACACACAAAAACAAGGTAATGCAAAGTTCAGCATTAAAAAATAAAACAAACATGGTGAACAATCACATCACAAGCACCGGCCAAAATTAGATTCAAAACCAAAACAAATGCACAGTATTTATATGTGGAGTAAATATTTAAGTTGTGATGTAATGATTTCCTTCACAATGTTTAGATCAGGACAGTAAACGTAACTACATTTTTTTTTTTTTTTTCCAGTGCCATGATGGATAGTGGAGTCACTACCAGGCTTTCTTTTGTTTTTAGGGATGGTGAGTCAAAGTAGCCGAGAACCACTGTGTCATCACATAGTAGCTCTGCTGGTAGATTAACCACAGCTTGTCCGAAACAAACCCACAGTCGGCCACTCGGTGCCACAACGCACACGTCAAATCTCAGTTCAGATCTGTGCTCATTAACTCCACCTTATTCTTGTTGTTTTATGAACTGGCTTAGGCATGTTGGTGAAACGTTTCTAATACCGTTAATCAACTCATCAACAGAGGTAATTGCTTCCTGTAAGCCGTAAAGCTTGGGAAACATACTGGTAATGACTGTGAGGTAAGGTAGGGTTCTTTGGAGTATACAGGGATCAGCAGAGGTGTGATGACATGTGTAGCCACAAGACATATTAAGCAACATACCAGTTATCCACAGGGCAGACATGCTGGTTGTACACAGCCATGGCGTACCTAAAAGAATAAAAAAAAAAAAGAAGAAGCATGATTAGCCACAATGCAAACAAACTGCAAATGAACTAGTGTGAAAACGTATTTAATAACTTGTTCTAATGTTGAAGTGACTCGGCTGAAAACAACTGATGTTTAAATCTACGAAATAATAACCTGTGAACATTAACAAGACAGTGGCTGGAAGATAAATATAATAATTTGTATTAAGTATCAATATAGTGGTAAATTGTGCTTTTATATTGTAAAACCAATAGGAATGATTACACGTGATCATTTCTCTGGCCATATTTCTGGATGGACATCTAAGAGCGGGGAGGAGGGGAGGGGGCTCAGGAAGGAAAAGCAACAGTTGTATTATTCCCTCTTCATTCACACGGACACACAAACACACACACAGTGATCAAAGTGATATATTTCACTGCAGGAAAACGACGACGGGAAGACAAAACAGACACAGCGGCCCTCGTTTATCAAACGTGTGTAGGATCTGGTGTAAATCCTGGTGAACAGCAACAACATGAGGTATACTGCATCAATATGATCTACGTATTAGTAATTATCTGACACAGCCACTGATTCAGATTTACATACACCAGGTCAGACCATGGCGTGAGACTTTTGCGTACGTTACGTTCACGTTCTGATCGATAAATGCCAATCCTTGTGTCAGTTTTAGCGAACATGCATTTTTTAGGGTCTCGGCACGTTTGATAAATGAGGGCCAAAGAGAGAAAGAGAGAGAGATGAGTCAGACACACAGACTGTGAAGCAGTTTGAGAGCAGCCATAGTTCAGGAGGAGGTTAAGTACCAATTAAGAATATTTCCAAGGCTGATAGTATCATAGTCACAAACCAGCCTTCGAAGAGCAGAGACATATTATTCAGAAACACACACACACTTACACCTGCTAATAACCAATTTGTGGTATGACTTAGCGGAAGCAAAAGGTGAGACAAAGTAAGTGACATCAAACAAGTCTACAAAAAGACAAAATGTCAAGTCATTAACCGTCATCGTCATCATCAGTTATTATCATGTCTTCCATTAATCCCGATTACAAACAATCCAAAAGGACAAACGGGTGTGTGACTGTGACTCAGCTTTCCAAACTTCACGCACTGTTTCTCTCCAACCGTTTTTATATATACGTATGTGATTGGTTAACTATTGAATGACGGTTGGTTGACTACTGGTTCGACATTTGGCTTTTGTGAGTCACTGTGTGAAACTCATACCAGCCAGACGAGTTGTCTGTAAAGGGCACTGCTGTGTTGCATAATTCGCTGAGAAAACGCACTGGCATGAGTGGAACATGGCCGTCAGGTAGAAGCTGTCAGAGCTCCACCTCCGAGCCCGTTTACAACAGCACAATGACACCAACTTGGCAAAAAACAATGGAAGCATGCATACAAAGAGCAGTGATTTACCCCGGGACTTCATTAGAAAGAATATAGGAGAGGAAACTAGAGCCAGATGAAGTTGTTACATTTTCCACGTTGAGGCGTGTTTTTATATATTTGGTCAGTTTCCAAAGCGAAAATAGTAGCACTGTGGTTCTGGGAAGCGTCTAAATAAAATGGTCTTTCTAACTGTATGTGAAACTACACTGGTTCATTCTCTGCTCAGAGGAGGCTGAGTAATAATAGGTTTGTTTACATAATTAGACCTCTATCAAAGCACTGCAGTGGTTGTAAAGTATAATTGCATGCCTTGCAGCAATATATAGGTGGAACAGACCATATTTTCTCTATTTAGGATTCAACAAAGAGCATTTAGGAAAGTCTTTCATGGGAGAAAAAACTGTGAAAAAGTGGTGCAAAAATAACATATGAAAAAAAAACAGGAATGGATTTTAAGACTAGGCTATATTATGGTGTCATGTTGCTTGTCTGGCTGGCTGCTGTAAAGTCGAATGCACTGATGAATTTAAAACGTAAAGCAAAATATACTCAGGATGATTTAATTCTAAACAATGAGAAGTGGTCCTGACAGACACAGTACAGCCGTACTGAAACTCAAACACTTTCCTTAACGTCATAGAAGATCAGCCAAGACTCCTGGGTGGGCACGACCCTGAGCCTTCTTCTGGCTTCACACAGACCTATTCGCACTCTGGGTATGGCCACCAGATGCTGAGTCAAAATTCTGCTTACACCCTCCAATAACCCCCCTAGACTATTTACCTTACTCCCACCCAGTCACCCATGGTGAAAGAGAGAGTTGCGCAACATGTCACATCCTCTGACATTCCACCGGTCCGGAAAAAGACCCTCGACTGCTCTTAGAAACAAGGCACCCTTGTCAAGGTAACGGGAAGGAAACTGGTTTTAAGGGGACTCAAAGTCAGCAGCGTTTGGCATCTTAACTCGGATCAACTTTCTACCTCAGAAACAAATGCCAATGCAGGGATGAAACGTGCAATGTTAGCAGTAGCACCGATTTAACCTGCATGTTCTCCAACTCAGTATAGGTCTACAGCAAAAGGCTTTTCTGCAAACACCTGAACACACACTCCTGACTGGACTGTGCAAAGCAGCCATGCTCACACAAACAGTGATCGCTGTTGCAAGGTGTCACTTCTGGCATCAGATTAGACTGCTTACTCCCCACGCAGCTCATCGTAGATGTAACACACAGCCTAAATACAGGACCACGACGGTCTGGAATTGGGCCATCTGTCTCTCTCTCCCCTTGGGGTTTACATTCCTCCTCCCAGAGTAATAACAGAGCAGAGAGGAGAGCTGTCAGCCCAGACACAACCAGGAGGCGCTCACTCTTTTCTCTGCCGTGCATCTGCTCGGATAGTGTGCTGCAGTCAGATAATTAAGCTACACTGCGAACCTGCACGTCTCACTTTTTAAGAGAGAGGTGATAATCCCAGATCCTTCCTGGAGAGAATTAATCCACATGCAATTGCCATGGCTCCCAGGAATTCAGGGTAAATATGCAGTGTTGCTCGCCTGGAAGCAAAAGAGGCTGAGGTATCAAAAGGTTTGTGTGTGAGTATACACAACAGTTGTAATATGCTGAATATGGCCTGGGTTTGTCTTTCATAAAAAAGTAGACACAGATGTAAAACATCCAGACATGCTGGATTTCTTTTTTCTCTCCATTGTATGCATGACAATTGTGAAATTACTGTGAATGGTCACTGGTTATAGCGGAAGAAAAAGATGTATGGGAGATCATCTATTATGTTTCTAATAAGTAATAAAATGGTTTGTATGGTGCTGCTGTTGTAGTGGGGCTAATTAGCTTTATTACACTATTGTATATGGATGCATTCTTAACATACACCATGTTAATGCAGATAATGTGTAGAAAAAGAGGAAGAATGCAATGTGAAATAAATCAGATGGTTACAAGGTGTTTTCTTTGTGCCTGGTAGTATGTGGGGTTAAAAGCTAAGAATGCAAAAAAAAAAAAAAACATGTTTATCAGGAGCTTATGTGTACACATTACATATGCATATATAAATACGAACAGGTCAAACACTTACACAACCCATATCCCAGTGATGGTCAGAGCTGGGAGGCTCACAGGCAGTATCATCCACAGAGACATCTTCCAGCACCTTGAACAGTCTCTTTCTTCTTTTTCCTCTTCGGCCAGCCGAGCGATATCTGCTCAAGTAGTACTAACATTTAACTGAGTGTGACTGACATCTGCATTGATTCATGTTCTTGAAGGTGGAGGGGTGGTAGATGAGACGCTGTCAGGACAGACTCGTCCTTTCGGCTGGTGAATGAGAAGAGAAGAGAAGTGATTTAGTTCAGGATCATTCATTGACTAATCAGAGAGTAATAGTCAGAGTAGGACTTTGTAGTAGAAATGCAATTTATTGTTGGCAATACTACAGGTTATTTTTTACTGAATCAGCCAGATGTCAAATTAGTTAAAAATTTGTGTCTGATGTATTCAAACTGTCCAAACCCTAAAACATTCAGTTTATTATCAAATCTGGTGCAAAAGAAGAAGAAAAAAACTTTTTAAAATGTCACATTTGAGAAGCTGAAAGCAGATGTAGTTGGCTTGACTTAAATATGATCATCAAATAATCTGATGTTATGTACAAAAACATAATTTAACACATCCCTTCAATATAATGCTGATCTGCCTGTCATAATTCATGGTGCTCTGGACTGATGAACTAATAATCTGGTCTGAAAATCAACAGTTATGAACCTTAGCTAACTCTCCCAAACATCAGCGGATTTAACAGGGCTGATGCCTCGATGATAATAATAGTAATAACAGACACATCACAGATCAATCAGTGTTTTCTGTAGTCGTGTTAGAGCTGCTCACCCTCTTATTTGCAGCTACAGACACCGAGCATCAGGACTAAAACACTGCAGCTTGTGTCTCACCTTGTGTCTCCGTGTTAGCTTCCAAGTTTTCCTGTTTTTTGGGGAAAAAATTGCACGCACGCCGACCTGTCCTCCACACCTTTGCTGATCCCGGATCACTCCACTCCACGCTGGACTCCCGGGGACACGGAGCAGCCTTTCTTTCACTGTCGTATCAGATCCTTATCTTGTATGCACCGACCTCCCGGTGGTCGTTTTCTCCTTGAATCGGCGTGCAGAGGGGGGAGGCTCGCGCTCACATGCAGTCAGTCTCGATGCATCGTCGCCACGAGACACTCCGGAGAATCCAGCTGTTTGGCTCCGCCCCCCCCCCCAAAAAAAACCTGTAGTGGCGGAGTGCGTTGCATTTATGTAGAGACGCACAGCGGAGGAAGTGTCGGCGGGGTTTAAACTTAGAGCACAATAACTATAATAACCTAAAGGTTCTTTATGTGTGTGTGGTAGGTTTCAGGATAAATAATGAAACTGTGATCTGTCCTAGAGTTTAACAAGCACTGCTACACACTCAAAAACACAAGTTACCGCTCAACATCAACACTATAAAGGAAAAGTTTCGGGTATTTTAGCGTAAAAAAGACTCTGGCAGACTTTAAACTTGTGGCCTAGCTGATTTTTAGGCAAAACATGTTATCGCCATAAGAGGGAGGAGGATGTCCAAAATTCATTATCAGCGTTTTGGCTTATCAGAAAGCGCTTCCGGGGTGTGTGGTACAAATAACCAAGCACTTCCATTTCATTGTGGTTTTCTTCCCCCAGTTGGTCACGGTCCCTCGCTTTCTACTCTCCGTGTAAAGTCAGGCGACTCAGCCAACGAATACAACCGTGCAGCAATTTGATACAGACTCTATAAATAATGGAAAACTAAATGAATGCAGGAATACTCATACTCTCTCTCTCTCTCCTCTCTCTCTCGTGTGTGTGTGTGTGTGTGTGTGTGTGTGTGTGTGTGTGTGTGTGTGTGTGTGTGTGTGTGTGTGTGTGTGTGTGTGTGTGTGTGTGTGTGTGTGTGTGTGTGTGATGCAGAAGCCAGTGTTGCTGCTGCCCTCTGGAGGTTTAACTTCTAACTAATCTCTCCTGTATCTGGAGGAGGGATTTAGGACTAATGCTTAGTAAAGATAAAATCAACATATCAATCAGTAACAGTATGAAGTGTCAGGAGAGCCAGTATCTCTGTGGTCACATAATTTGCGAGGAAGTAAGAACTTTAGAAACTTCCAAACAATCATTGTCTGCAGAAGATTTATTTGTGAACTTAATGGAAAATCTGTACAAAACACAATAAACTCAACGTATCAACTGATGAACATTTTCAGGTGTATTAAGAAAGCAGTGACCGTTTACTTAAAATTAGAAAGAAAGAAAAAAGCAAATGAAAACAAACTTTTAATCACATGCTTTTTGACAGCCTCCATATGTTGGGATCCTGGATACTTAGTAGCCTATTGCTATTTCCCTCCCTTGTTCCTTGGTCTTCATTCCTCTTGGCTCAGGAAGTAGCTACATTGGTTTTCCCAAATTTATTGTACACATGGAGGTTAGATAGCTGTCAGACTGACATCAGTGTGAACAACAACAGCAGCTCCAGCTCCTGTAATGTTGTAGTGTTTCCAACAAGGTCAAAGATAGCTGTCTTGAACATATCCATAGTCTATGTATAAGTGGCAAAGATGATCTATAACAACATGGTGGTTTCAAAAACTCTGATGTAATACCACAAACAGCATCTAATTTACCAATATTAAAAATACAAATATATGTATAAATGGACCTAATAAAAGTCTATAACAAAACAGAGAAATGGAAATGTGAAAATAAGATAAAGTCATGATCATAAGTCATTGTATGCTCTTGATTGACCCAAAACAACAAGTAATGACCAACAGAAGAACAACTGGACTTTTAGCAAAAGGTGAAACTAATCAGGGTTGTCAACTTGTTGGCATCACGGCGACTCTCCTACAGTCTTATCCTGCTTCCAAAGCCCCACACACTGAATGCGGGGTAGAGGGGCTCTGTGAATGTGGTCTGGACTCGGTGCAGAAGCTGCATGCCATCAGAGATATTGTAAAATGCAAGTGTTCCCGCTGCATGATCCAGGTAGACGCCAATACGGGATGACACTAGAGCTGGAAGGTCTATGCTCTTATTATTGTGCACAAAGGAGAATTTGGAGTCAGAGCAGTACAGACTCCAGGACTTGTTGTTCCAGCCCAGACTGCATTCATTCCCGTTGCCCTTACGGCGGATTCCTCTGTAGGTAACGGCCACGTCAATCTCTGTCCCCTTCCAGTCCACCTCCCAGTAACAACGAGTCCCACTCAGGCTCTCCTTGCACAGCACCTGGGTTTGAATGGACGAAATGAGACAATGAGTTGCTTAATGCATGGTTTAGAGGAGAGTTTACAAGAAGAATCACTCTCACTGTAATTGTAAAGATGACTTCTAAAACCAAACCCTGTATTCTGAGAACAAAGAGAGTGCTAAAAAAAATTCAGACTTTTCCTAAATAAGTCATAAAAACTTGAACTGCCTCAGGAGATCTATTTCAAGAGCAGGTTCCCTGACAGCATAAGTCTATTTCCATAATTCATCATACCCCCCTCTGGCTCTTTGCCAGTCGCACTAGATCAGTTTCTCTCCTCTTTTAAGGCACAAAATGACGTCTTGGAGCTGGTAGGCTATATTCTCACCTGCTGCCAGTGGTCATATCGGTCCGGGTGGTCGGGGTAGTTCTTGGGCTCACTCTTCATCGTGGCTGTTCGGTTGCCCTCAGAGAGATGAAGGCTGGGGTGAACGCTGTTAACATCCAGAATCGGCTGGCAGGAGTCTAAAACAATATGAGACCATGTAATTAACGATCATGTTTGTGTTGTTACCTAGTTTGAGATTAGAGGACCCTATAAACTTACAGTGTCACAGTCTAACAAAAATCTCTTTCTTCATGTCGATGCATAATTAATACATACTTAAATAATTGAGATTCTCACGTTCAGGAATAACAAAGTTATCCCAGTAAAGCTTTGGTTGGTAACCTCCCAGGCAGGTGGAGCAAAAGCAGGAACACCCGTGTTTGTTTAAGTAATACTGAACTGTAAGTCTGCTCTCTTACATTTCACCAAACCTGTTTTGCAAGCGGCATACCTTCCATGACACAGGTTTCAGCCGTTTCACCACATGGTGTGGTCAATCCTTTGTTTGGGATTGAGGTCTTACATGTGCAGAGAGAAACTACATGACTCACATTTCATGAAATCCTCTCTTGTCCTCGGTTCTTCTCTTGACTTTGGCGATTCCCTCAAACTTGACTCTCTTCTTGGTTTTGTCTCACCTTCTTGTGTGATGTAGACTTCCTTCACTAGGAAGAGAAGGATGAAAAACAAATGATAAGACCCAAGAGAAAGTGGCTAATAGAGGACTTAAAAATAGCCATCTTGATGCTACATCATGAAATGAAGCACTGGAAAGACAAGACTTGCCCACCTGCTCCTGAGATTTTGCCCATTTCAGTCTTGCTGACTTCTTCTACTTGGAGTTTCATTGAAGCGATGGCTCTCTTGGTCGCGTCAAAGGAGTAATGTGGAGCAACAGTGACGCTGTTGAGGTCTTCGTATCCTGAGGGGCCTGACAGAGACTGCCAGCTCTGGTAAAATAAAATAAATAAACAGGCAGAAGTGAAAGATGAGAGAGGAGACACGTCTAAAAGTAAAAAAAATTCAAAAGGCCCCTGACTTTAGCCTCACCTGTAGAAAGTGTATGTGATCATCAGTGTGTGAAAGCTTCTCCAGGTCGTTGTGTCTTTTCCTCAGCAGTGTGATCTCCTCCTCTAAGCGGTTCAGCAGTGTCTCGCTCCGCATCACAGTGTTTCTTTCGTGGCTGCGGATCATCTCCTTGACTTCATTGTACTTCCTCTCTATGGAAAGCAGCAGCTCAGTGAAGATCCGCTCGTTGTCCTCCATCGCCGTTTGAGCAGAGTGCTGATGAGTGACACAAGAAAGAGAGGGAGAAATGGAGAGTGGTTATTCTTACAAAGCAAAGTCTAATGGGTTGTTTTATAACAGTGTGACAAGAGTTGCTTTTCTTTACTTACTTTAACTGATTCCACTGCTTGTCTGAGATCCTGCCACTTCTTAAGCCTCTGGTCGATTCTTTGTTGAGATTTGTGCAGTGTAGTACCAAGCTGTTTCTGCAGAGGGAATAGCATTAAAGTTGTCATCATCACAGTATGGCAACACTGATGAGGGGTTTGTTGTGCTCATGCCGGCCTTGAACGTTAACAAATCACTCATTGACTATCTTCACCAAAGGTATATAATGTCAGATTTTTACCACTCACTTGTTTCTCTGTCCTCTCTGTTCCAGCTGGGACGATGTCGTGGCCTTTGTGTTCATCCATCATGCAGAGGACGCACACTGAAGTCTCGTCAGTGCGACAAAAAGCCTCCAGCAGCTTGTCGTGCTGTGCACACATCTTCTCTCTCATCTCACCTGTGGCTTTGACCAGTTTATGCTTCATCAGAGCAGGATATTCATAGTGAGTCTGGATGTGAGTCTCACAGTAGTTTGCCAGGCACACCAAGCAGGACTTCTCAGCCTTCTGCTTCCTCGATGTGCAGAAGTCACAAAGGACTTCCCCATGCTTAGCCTGGACCCTGGGCTGGCTACGACTGGCGGAGCGACGAGATTTATCCAAACTGCTGTATCTGTCTAAATCCAGAGTGCTGTTGTGGGACATTTTTCTTTCAAGATATATCCAGTTGTTGTTATAAATAGATGAAAAAAAAATCCACTCGGCAGCCAATGTGCTAAACTCTTCGTAAAATATCTTGAGATCTGCAGGCGTAATAAGACTCAAAAATAGACAAGCACAAGAAAGAGAAATTGAGTTCCTGAAGTGAACAGCTTCAGTGAAACTGAGTGACTGACACTGTGCGAGACAGAATGTGAGCTATGTACTCAACTCTCATGGTAAAACCAGTATTCCTGGTTGGGTGTTTAATATTCAGGGACTGGGTGTTACTGGAACAGAGAGGACTGAGACTAAGGAGAGGAAAAGTTGAAACTACCAAAA
Organism: Trachurus trachurus; assembly: GCF_905171665.1. Lineage (NCBI taxonomy): Eukaryota > Metazoa > Chordata > Actinopteri > Carangiformes > Carangidae > Trachurus > Trachurus trachurus. Next base: position 16,289,560 of record NC_139906.1, read on the forward strand.
ATACAAATGAGAGTCCTTGTTCATGTACAAATCTGGAGGTCATGATGACATAGAGGAAAATATGAAAACATTTATAGTAGCCTACTTGATCAAAGATACTCTATGGCGCTATCTGTAAAACAATAGACCACCATGACAGGATTTTTCACCCAGAAAATGACTTCACTTTACTTTTTGCATATTTGTGTTATTTTTCAGACTTTCACTAATGATATGTACAGGATTCATTGCCAACACCTACAGGACATTCAGTACAGTGGCAAACAGCATCATCTTGTGGGACTAAATTATTACTACACATCTGGATTAACCACTTAATCCAGTTTGACTGACATATTTCTACCAAAGATACACATATGACAATATTATAATTGCATTCCCCTCTGCATTAGTTTCACAGACCAGGAGAAGGGGCTGGTAGATTTAGCAAAAATGTTCCCACACTGCTGATCACTCAATTGTGAATAGACCAAAAATATTATGCACAAGGCACAGCTGGAGGACAGGAATATGTCATCTGTAATATTTACACAGTTTGTACATTTTGTCCATTGTGACATGAAAAATAAGTATTGTTATATCTGCAATGTAATGAGAGCCCAACACACAAAACCTACAGCCACTGCAGAGGGGAGGGGCTTTGAGGAGGATCACAGTTTTGGTCTTGGTTTCAGAATCATTACAGCACCTGTACTAAGACAATAGCCTACTGTTGTTTTTGACTTGAACTTTTTCTTATTTGAGTGGTACTATGCTATAATGGTGTAAAGTAGGCTAACTACACACATTTACAGTACCCACATTCAATTCTAATGCTTTCACTTTACTTTCCATTTTATTTTATCATAAATACAAAATAAAATCAATGACTTGTGATTTGTTAAGCTGCACATATCTTCATCAACTTGGCTATATTTTCATTGTAAGTTTATTTTGATTCTAATACTTTTATTTATATATAGGTCTATGAATAATTCAATATTTTGAAGACAAATATTTTGTTTTTAACAGAGACTGTGGCATTGCTAGCAGGGCCGGTTCTCGGCAGGCATATATAGGGGGCAGTCAGAAATGTGAAGGGGGCATCATGTGAACACATCATGCTCCAGCACTTTTTTTTCTCTGTGCTTATAGTAACTTCATTGAATTGGGTTGTTGGCTATGTGTCCAACCCCAACCTGGAGAAGTGGATTGCACTTTGTCAGGCCTCTACCTTCAGACCTGTCCAACTAGGGGCCGGGGGGCCAACCACAGGGTCTTAGAGCCCAAATGTTTTACTGTTGTAATGCAAAGAGCCACATTATATGGGGGGTTAGGGGTACATATGCATTGCAAACCCAAAGGGGGTGAAAAAGGTGAGTAGCTACACCCCTGTAGGAGGGTCTGCCCCCCCCCCCCCCCCAGATAATTTTTGTGATTTTTTTTTTTTTTTTTGGGGGGGGGGGGTCTACTGTGGTCAAGATTTACAAAACTGAAAGGTAGTCTTACAGTATGAATACTAAAAAAAAAGAAAAAAAAGAACAGAACATAGAAAAGAACAGTGTCCCTTTTTCGGCGGATTTTTGTGCTACTGCAGATAATTTTGTCAACTTGTAATATACACATTTTTTGAGTATATCAAAATGTGCTTTCTCAACTTCTAAAATTTGGATTTGAGGGGGCAAGACATTTATTTGAGGGGGCGCTGCCCCCTCTTGCCCCTGCGTAGAGCCGACCCTGCTGTATTTTACTACAATATGGACAGTAGAAATATAAAATAGCACAAAATTAAAACACTGGAATTGTCTGCATGCTGCTCAAAGTTAATGAAGTAGTACAGGCTGCAAAAAAACCACACACATTGGAAACCTCCACACTCACTTTCTTTCAGAGCATGGGTTATGATATGGAGTCTGGACATTGTTTGGAGTTGTCCACAGCTAGAGTTCAAGGAGCAAAAGAGTTGAGGTTTGGTATTCACTGTCAACTATTGTCTGTAGATTTCAAGTGTAATATTGACTGAGTGGTGGAGTCTTGGATCTGGGGGGTGGGTTTTTTTTTTTTTTTTTTTTTTAATTATTATTATTATTTTATTTCATAGGGACAGTGCACCACTAATCAACAGAGTTAAAAGAAAAACTGTAAGTGGGGCAGAGTGGGTTATATTTGGGATTTTTGCTTTGTCTTTATTATATTTTTTCTATTTAATTGGTTTATTTTGTATTTCTATTATCTTAGTTTAGTTTTTTTTATTTATGTGTGTGCATATGCATATGTATATGTGAATATAGACCATCCTGTTCTCTATTTTTGTAATGTGCATGCCTACCTATTTTTCTCAATCTTCTCCTCCCCTTTTTGTATGTTTATATGTAGGCTATATATATTTTGATTATAATTGATCTACAAAAAATAAAGTAGTCATGTTTAAAAGTTTTTTTTTTCTTTAATACTGCATTTTGCATTACCTCCATGGAAGTACCGGTGTTTTTCTGCCATCCATCCATCCACGGATCACTGAATATCATGTCTGGCGTGAAGGGCGCCACCGAGGCTGCAGGGGGCGGTAGTGGTTTCCCTGCTGCATTGAAATGACAATGATTGCTTTCGCTAAAGTGCGTCGGTCGTCCAACGTTGGCGCCAGATGAGCAGTGGCGCCAGCTACACACACAGGCAGAGAGAGAGGAAGAAGACACACAGCAGTTTGACGAGGCTCACAACAGCTTGCAAAGCCCTTCTCAACCCGGAGTTTGAGACATACATACTATTCTCCTTTTTTCTCCTTTCACCGCTCAGAAAGTAAAAATACTGCAAGGTGGGTGTGTGCATGCAACAATTTAATTTAACACATTGAAAAGCGGCGTGATCCTGACTCCTGGTGATTATTATTTAACCGTTTAAATTCAACTTACTCTAACATGAACAGCAGCAGCGTTTGGGGTTAGATGGAGTCTGTGTTTGACTGGAGATGAGCTTAGTAATGATTTATTATGATAATCAGCGTATGCGTTGTGTATTTGTATTTTTTTGCGTCTCCAGTTGTGATAGCGAACTTTGTGATGGAAAAATACAGGCCTTGACTCTGTCTACTGGTAGTAACATTATGTCCTGTGGCTGGGAAAAGCAGACGGATACAGCGACACTACGTTACTGACATGAGGAACTTATTTAAGGTCTGAATCTGATCCAAGTTTATTTTTGTAAAAGAAAAAGAAAAATGAAGAAAAAAATCTACCCATCCGCCTCCTTCTCCTGTATCCACGTCCACTGTTTTATCTTAACAAACGAAACAATACTTAACATGGTCGCGGATGAAAGGGCGGTTTAATGGCAAAGCTTCCTGCTCCAGTGTTTTAGGCTGTGGTAACGTTACTAAACCCGGGCTGGACGGCAGCAGCAGCGGGGCTGTAGCCGTGCTAAGCTAGACTGGATTAGCTGGCTCGTTAGCTTGGCACCGAGGCTACGTAGCCCAGCGCGCTAATACCGTTGTCTCGGCTGGAGGGATAGCTGCTAACCTCGGCAGGCAAGGCCGCCATTGCATTGCAGTCGTGTGTGCGGCGTCTCGGTGCTGCCGCAGTGAGGGGGAGCTGTAGTTAGCCAAGGAGGACTGTAGCCAAGACTCGCCGTGCCCTCTCAAATCTCAACGTGTCTTATTGAGATCGTAGTTTCCCCCCTGATCGGTTAAAGTATTTCAACTTTGCATCTGCTGTGTGATTTGTGGCTTACATCGCTTCGTGTGTAAGTAAGAAAAGGGTATAGGGGTAATTTCCCGGGCTTTTCGGGGCGCAGTATTCATCACCATCACCCTCAACGGTTGGGTTAGCCATCTTTGTTTCAGTTAGCCCCGCTCCTCCTTCGGTATTAACGGTGTGGCGGCTCTTAGCTGCTAACTCCCTCCTACCATTAGCATTAGACGTCGTCGTCTGCGGGGGTAACTTACTGTGTGTTAAAACCCGAGGGGTTCAAGATTGTTTCCAATGCCCAATAGCAAAAACATGTGGCCTAGTTGTGTACGGTTTCAGTTCACTCTCGATCGACGTGGCTTCGGGTGTAGTTTGTAAAGATCAGTGTGTTGTGAAGGGCGGAAGCTAACGGTGCTAACGTTAGCTCCCGGCAGCCATCTTAGGCGAGCATGTGTAATAATCTTGGCTAGCTGGAAGTTGTTGCTGGTGTGGCACAACAAGATGGCCTGTTAATACTCACACAAGGGAGGATTTCCGCGTCGGTAGCTGTGTCATAAATCGCACGAAATTATTCAACTCAACCATACGCTTATTTGTAAGTATTTTGGTTGTTAATTAAGTGACTATATGTTGTTGTTGTGTGTTGCCTTTTTTCCTCCGGTGAAGCTAGTTAGCTGGCTAAATGCGCGAACACATTAGCAGCTAACACAATGCTGTTGTGTCGTTAACCAGTCTCCCACCATCCACCATAGCCAGCTAACTAGCGGCTATGAAGGCTATTTGTAGCTGTTATGTGTGGCTACTAGCAACCAAATAGTTCAAGTGTTTAATAACAAAACACCACAGTGTGTGTTTTCACCTTTTTTAAGTTATATTTTATAATGAGAGCAGAGTGAACTGCGCAGATAAACGAGTCTGGGTAGGCCAGTCAGGCTTTGGCTCGGGGATTAAGTTTGAATTGGGAGCGTGATCGAGATGTTGTTGGTCCACTTTGATTTTATCAATTGTGTTAGCTAGTGAAGTGAAGCTCCTGTTGGGCGCTAACGAAGCTAACAGACTGATTACACTTAGCTTGCAAGTTGGTAGTATTGCAGGTCTGATGTTGATAAGACATGAGGCGTGCAGTTATAGATAAAACGTTTTTTTTTTTTTATCACACTTGTTCTACAACTTCTTGATATGAATGCATTTATTACTTTAACCCCTTTCACTTTACTGAGCACAGTGCAGCTGATGAACAGTTTTAGAGCTAATAAACAAGTGTTAATGATAGTGAGTTGACAGCTAAACCATGATACCTGCTTTTGTGCCACCAACCAAGTGCTATTTTATCTTGGCTTTGGTTGCTCCTGTCTGTCCTGGGCTAACAGGGCTCATCCTCCAGGGCGCTGGGTGATAAACTTAGTAGGCTATACTTTAAGAATATTTATATTCACTAATAATAATGTTGAAATAAAACTACAAAAAGAATGGTCCCTGTTGTACTATGTATTTTCTGGCAATTGATTAGATATTAAGTGTATTGACTCTTCCTGCAACTGTTATGATTCTTTGCTGTGATGTTATCAATCAAAATGAATGATGAATGGTTTTTAAATTGACATGTAGATATCCTTACAATTTATTTCTAGCCGACTGAATATGAAACCAGAGCACAATTTGTTCAGTTAACCCACATTTTTTATACAGTTCAAAATAAATGTACGTGCAAATCGATCTACTGTGTTAAAATTAAAATTTAAAAGGTGGGGACCAGGGACCGGTACATTCTAGCCGGATTCTTGATAATTTAATATTTCTGTTTTATAAGTTTACATTATCCAAGACAAATATAGTAAGTATCCCTCTGGCGTTATTGCAGTTACTCATTCCCTTTATTTTCCTCTTTTGCAGGTCTGCAAACTGACAAGAAAACCAGCGCGGCACGCTCCAAAACAACGCTCTATATACCCCGATTCTTTTTGAGGTAATCGTCCGGCAAGAAAACGGAGGTCGTGGGGTTGGAGTGTGTTCTCATGGCCGAGTCAGAGACTGAATGTGACACACCCGGCCTTGACACACTTGGGTCGGAGTGTGTCATAGCCCACAGCCACGTCGACCTTCACTATGGGGCGGAAACGGAGATCATGACAGAAGAAAAGCGTGGATTAGAGCTCGAAATCCATGGCTCAGACTTGAAGATCCAGGGGCTGGGGACAGATCTCGGAGCTGTAGCCTGTGTGGATGCGATTGTAGCGGAGACAGACCATGATTACATTAAGGTGGAACATGGTGAGATGCACTGTTTCACGGCAGCAGAAATCAAGACAACAGGAAACGAGGCTCTGCTGGGAGAGGTGCTGCTTAAGGCAGAAAGCGAGCACGTTGTCAAGGTGGAGTCTGCCGACCACGGTGGGGAGTTGACAGTGGAGTCTGAGAATGGTGTAATCATTCACGAAGCCCACGGCCTGCAGTGCAACGAGTGTGGGGAGATTTTTGGCAGCATAGCTGATCTTCACCAACACTTTGAGATCCATAAGGACCTCAATCCTTACATCTGTGTCCACTGTGGTGAGAGCTTTGCTGTGGAAGCCAGCCTCAAGCAGCACATGAAGATTCATATGAAAGAAAAGCCCTATGTTCCCTCAGGAGTCGAAATCATGGGCAAAGATGTTATTGATGCCTTCAGCCTCAAGTCCCATCAGATGATTCATTTGCCAGACAAGCCCCACAGATGTTCGGAGTGCGGCAAGAGTTTCGCTGCCGCAATCACCCTGAGAGAACATATGAAGATGCATTCGGAGGACAAGCCCTACAAGTGCACCCAGTGTAGGAAGAGCTTTGTCCGCAGAAGGCATCTGAAAAAGCACCAGGAGGTCCATGCACGCGAGAAGCCATACACTTGCGGTCAGTGTGGCAAAGGCTTTGCCACAAATTCCAACCTGAAGCAGCATCAGAAGACCCACGCTGCAGTCGTGCTCGGAGACAAACCCCACCGCTGCGCACAGTGTGGAAAGTGTTTTGCGGCCGCTGCCACTCTGAGAGAGCACCAGAGGATCCACTCGGGTGAGAAGCCGTACAAATGCAACATGTGTAGGAAGAGCTTTGTCCGCAAACGCCACCTGAAGAAGCACCAGCAAGTCCATGCCGGAGGAAAGCCCTACACCTGCAGACATTGCAACAAGGGCTTCAATCACTCCTCTTCTCTCTCGCGTCACCACAAGACCCACCTGCAGAATCCAGTGTTTTCCCCACCCCAGGCTGGAAAACCTTTGTCGTACGGCACTCCTCCAAAGCAGAGGGTGCACCAGCAGGGAGACAAGCCCTACATGTGCCACCACTGTGACAAGGGCTTCAATCATTCCTCTTCCCTGTCCCGGCACCAAAGAGTCCACTCGGAGGGAAAGAGCTACACCTGCGCTCACTGTGGCAAGAGATTCAATCACTCGTCCTCCCTCGCGAGACATCAGAGAGTCCACTTGGAGAACAAACAGCAACCGCAGCAGCAGCAACCGCCACAGCCACAACCACAGCAGTACAGCCCCATCCCCACAGGGAAGGGATTCTCCAACAACGCCTTCACCAAACAGCGCATCCTGTCCGTCGAAAAACCGTACAGGTGCTCTCAGTGCGGAAAAGGCTTTAACCATTCATCTTCCCTTTCCAGACATCATAGGATCCATGTAGACCAGTGAGCTCCCATTACCAACCCTTTTACATGCTGTCCAATATAAACGCACACACCCACTCCCCCCCATTTCTCTTGTACCAATGGTCCCATCATTGATATCGCCACACCACGGGAAACACCAGGCCAACTACTATAGACGGAGGTGGTCGTGTCAGCACATTGCTATGGTGAAGTGGAGCAGTTGAGACTAAATGGACAGTAACACACACATCTTCAAAGGAAATGGCTTGGCCTGAAGGACCATGTAACCTATAATTCTGAACTGAACCCGGGACTTTGTGCTCAATTCGAAGAGGGTATAATAACAGATTGTGAAGGAGCCTCCATTCTTGTTTGTGATTGTGCTTCACTCGCTCCAGGACCTCTTTTTGAACACTTTTAAAGAAAAAAAAAAATGTGATTTGAAGATCTACATGATAAAATTGTTACCTGGGGAAAATATCCTTAACCCCAGGGTTGGTCTTTTTGATAAGAGTATTCAGTTTATGTATCTTCAGGTGGGCACACATGCTTCTCAGCTGCAACTTTATTCGAGGCTGCCAACACAATTGGTGAACCAGAACTGTAAATCTCAATTTCAATAGATAATTCTTTTTCACCCACATTACCCGTGTGAAGCAAACGACGAAAATCCAATGTAAATACTTATCGATTTTCTTTTTATATATATATGTATAGGTGACTAGTGTGCTGTTCCAAAAGATTACATTTTTGATAGTAAGATCCACTTTGTCTCCACCTTTTTTTTTCCCTTTTATGACTTTAATTTGTTCTAAGTGATGGAGATAAACATGTTGCAGGTGTTCTCATGCGGCTTGTCCTTGACTTTTGGGCTCCATCAGACATGAGCCATCTTGTATATTTATGAGGTTGTTTTCTTGTATGTCTGCTATGGGTTAGCACTGCTACATAGACTGTACAGAGAGCAATACTGGCTGACACCCTGATTCTATTATGACATGCAATTTAGCCATAAGAAAATACATAATAGAAATAAAAACCTACTGGGTAGCATATAACAACATGGCCTGTGTCCTAATTATTTACTGTGCCGTTTTCTCTGTACCTGAGCACCAAATGTACATTAGATGCAACGTCACACTTTGTTTATTTCTATGGAGACTAATTCAACGACCTGTGTATAGAATTATAGGTAACACTCAAGTTGATCTGCAGACTGTCAAAATTTGATCTAAAAAAGGTTGTGTATACTAAAAGACTACATGAGAATCTCACTTTTACAAGATTTTTCGAATTCCAATGGATTGCGCTCTATTTACTGTTCTGTGTAAAATATCTTTTACAAACTGATGTATTTTTTTAGATATGGCTTGGGTTATATGAAAGGGAATGAGAGATATACAGTTTTTATGGAAGTGAACATTATGGTGAGCAATATTTTCATTTCTTTTCATTTGGATAACAATTGTGCTTCAAAACTGTAGCATAGGTTTCTTCCTTGTGTTAGATAGGTGCCTTATTGCATGCTATGTAGAAATGTATGCCGAGCTGTTATTTGAGAAAAAAAAGTTAGGGTTTTCAGGAGTCTTTTGTTCTTATTCATACTAACTTACCCTACATTTTAATTTGATGTCACTGATACCTATTGCTTTTTTGCTTTCATGTATATTACCATGTGTTTACACTGTTACAACCATATTGTCTTTGTTCCCCCCCTTTTCATTTTTGTCAATGGCCTCATTGTAGAGAGAAAATTGTAAATGATCCATATAGGCTTCTCTTAAGGGCAAATCCTGTAACACCTCTTCCCAATTTCTGAGTGGCACATATATGGATAAATAAAGGTTGTTGACTCTTGTGGTTTTGTTCAGTGAATTGAGTAAGTTTATGAAACAGGAAAGGCATTTAGTCTTGGAGCTCAATAATCTTACTGTCGGTACCTATCAGCATAAACCCTACTCTTCAAGATCCTGCAGGAAGGAATAGAACAGGGTGTGATTAATGGTAAGATATTAAGATAAAGTTGGGCTCATAAGTTTACACACCCTGGCGGAACTTGTTAAATATTGGACGAATTTCAGAAATAATGATTGATAATGAAAAGAAAAAAATCTTCTATTCAGAGTTAGTGGTTGGGCGAAGCCATTTATTGTCATACAATGTGTGTAAATCATGAATGCAACCCCCCAAATCAAAAGTTTACATACTGTCAAAGTTTTGGCCTGGTAATAAACACAAATTGACACCGACAGGGTTAAATGGCTACTCAGGGTAACTGTCCACACTTGTTTGCTTGTGATTTGTGTGTGAGATTTTGGGCTCTTGACAAAACACCTGTACATTTCATCCATCGCTGCACCGACTTTCCTGGATTCTGCACCATGGGGAAAGCAAAAGACCCGAGGGAGAAGGTTCAACTTTAGAAAACAGAAAATGATCTAGAAAAGACATTCAAGGATTTGACAATGGCAATCAGCAGTGTTCAAACTGGAAATTGAGGGGTTCTGTTGACACGAAGCCACGGTCAGGTAGACAGACTCCTGATGATCATTTTCTTTTAAATTGTGTTATTGGGATGTCTCATAGTTTAATTTGATTCCCATTAAAAATAAGAGAATTGTGTTTTTCCTGATCACTCGTGTTTTCTTAAAGAATGGCACACATTTTACAAAATCTGCCAGGGTACATACACTTGTGAGCACCACTGTACTGATGTACTTTCAGGAAGTTTCTCTCCTTGCACTTCCACAGTTTATCCACATGGTGTCACTCTCAACCTTTGGAAGTTGTGAAGCACCAACACTATCCAGATGTAAGGCCGCCGGCATTAGCCTTTTTACACAACTTTTACAAGACTTTTTAATAAAAAAAATTATAAGGATGAAACATCTGGATCTTAAACTGGAATCCTTTTTTTTTTTTTAAAGAACAAATCTGCAGCTCTTAGACAAAATAAATTATAGGGGTAAATATTTGAATCACCAGTCAGAAATTATAAAAACATGACCATAATGTCAGGAAAGTACACGCCTTCCTGCACTGTCCTGGTTTACATTCCTTCACTGCTAGAAGTCAGCCATAAGACAGCTGTTGAGGTAATAACATTCAAGGTTTAGATCAACTGACATGGTAACCTCAAGAGATAACCAGGTGTCTTGGTACAGAATGATATCTGGTTTACATTTAGGGGTGTGAGTGTGACTAAAAATGTTTTTTTGGGCTGATGCAAGTATGTAGCAACTTCCGCTAACAGATAGATATATCAATTATGTTGACCATTCATGATATATTTATGAATTGTTATATAAATCTGGTTGTTGTATTAATAGATGACCCCCAATAAATACACAATTCAAATTCACTAATTGGATAAAAGCTATAAAAACGTCTTTGCTTTCTGAAGTTGAAGTCTGAAGTCAACACTAATTGTCTCAGGGACTTGTCTAAAGGGTAAACCTTCTCTTATAGAGAGTAATATCATGAACCAAGAAAGACATTTTGGCTGGTATTTACAGTTTTATTAGTGGTAAATGCTATGTGACAAGAGAAAAGGAGAAATGCTAGATCCTGTTTCTGCTGTTAGGAACATTTTAAGCAATGAGACATAGAATAGAGGAAGAAAACTGTACATTTTTTCTAATCACAAAAAGACTGCTGATATAACATGTTTTGACAGCACATACACAAGGTAATTCATGAATGGATAAATCATAGCATATGACCTTTGAAATTATTTACAAAAGAGAAAAAAATATACATACTATACAACTGTACACAGGCCCCTGTTGTGATAGGTAACATTATGTGGAAGTTGGCAACCCCTCCGTATTGGACATATTTCCATGAACATGTTTCCAGACCTGCTATACGTTCATGACAGGAGTCAGCTGCAGCAGCGAGCTCTGTGGTCGAATGGTGCTGCTCTTTGAATGCAGTTTCTCCAGGTTTTGTAAAAAGCCTCTTCTCTTGAGACCCTCCAAAATGACTGTGTTGCTGGAGGCCAGACTGACACGGGTCCTGTGGGCCACAGAAGGGGAGCACAAGGTTGATAAATATTCTCTAAATATGTCAATCGAATAATGTCACGTATTCATGCACTACATCTGTCCACCTACAAAGTATGGTTCAAGTTCAGTGTCACAATATAAGTCTTTCCTCCTCTGATAATAACAAGAGAGTTTAAGTGCTGCACAGCAATTACACATAATTATCAAAATGACTCCCTTCTGTCCAAATACTGCATGCTACAACTGGTCGCAAGGTGTTTGTTCAGCTTTATTGCAATTTACTTTAAAGGAAAGAAAAACACAAATTGGAAGTCAGCCACAGACATGTAACCTAGAGGTTAACTAACCTCAATACAGTGTTTGTTTTGCCTGTCTCTAAAGCTTCTCCAGAATGGGAAAGGGTACGTGGGGTCGCAGCAACAGAGAGATAAGAATTTAGCCCAAGGTGTGAAAACTAGTGAAACGCTGGCCTGAAGAATGTGCATCTAAGCTGAGCATTTCTTATTTCTCTATGAAAAAGCCTTTTCATAATACTGTGTTGGTTGTGTAACTGCTCTGCTCTGAAACTGTATATGTATTTTATTGTATGCACTGTAATATATTGTATTAACGTATTGTATACTATGTATTTTATAAGTAGGCATAGTACTGTTTTGTTTTTTTGTTTCTTTGTTAATGCATTTTAATTATTGTAGTGCTCAAGTCACCTGCCCCAGAGACTACGGTTGAAAATTAGCCAAACTGGCTAAACCGGCATGCTTACAGAAATGTTTATTAATGTGCATTGTCTCTGTATATTTAAACCAATAAACTAAACTAAACTTTAAGTGAGTTCAATGGCTTTGACAATATAATCCTTGAGCTATGATGGGACACTTCAGTATCTTATATGATCCACTGTGAAAAGATCAGAAGAGAGGCACTCACCGAGGAGAATCTATACCGCTGTCTCCTGTGATGCTCTGGTTCTCTCCCATTTCCACTCCTTCCCCAGTCTCTGGCCCTCTGGCTCCACTGGAAATACCCAGAGCAGGTCTGTGAGTCTGAGGAAGGCCCGCCTCGTCGAACCCATCCTCCTCCTGCACTTCTACCTCAGCTGCCCAGTGGGCAGATTCGCCATCTCCCTCGTCAGCGGACTTGCGGACCGTCTCTGTGTCTGACTCTATCTCACTATTCTGGCAGTAGTCAAAAATGCTGCTGTCCGCAACTTCAGACGGTTCAGCACAATCCAAATCCAGGTTGACCTCATGGCGTTTTTCCCGCTGGATCAATGCAGTGTGGCTCGGGCTGGATTCACTTTGAGCCCCCTCTGATCTAATACTCTGATGGAGATGGTGGAGTCTCCAGCTGGTCTCCCCAGGTCTGGTGGGGCTGAGGGAAGGATCCCTCTGGGCTGCTGGGGGACTGAGATTTTGTGGCTGGAGAAAGTTATGGTTATAATAGTGGGGTCCCTCATATTGCAAATCAGTATCACGGTTATGGTAAACCACCTGGTGGCCACGGTAGTCTGCTACACCTGTTCGATACATGTTTGCAGCGTCAGTAATCTCGTCCTCATTCAGACACAGGGAGCTGCAGGCGTCCTCGTCCTCCTGCTCATCTGCTCTCTGATACAGCCTGCAGTCATCCTCTATTAAGTCATCAGTGTTAGTTACTGAGGGAGTGCTGCTGGCTATCATCTCCGGCCTTTCTCCGTGGCTCAGGGCCCTCTGCACTCTATTATTAATAGTGACGGGTCTGATCTCCTGCTGTTCCTGGGTGGCTGCAGTGTCGCAGGGCTGCTGGTGTGAAAAGAGCTCATCAAACCTCTGAATGTCCCCCACTGGTGGGTTTGAGAGCTTGAGGGAGTGTCTCCGCTGTAAAGAGGGGTTAGGCCAGGGCAAAGTAGGGTCATATGGCTGGTTGATAACAGGCTCATAGGGAAGCATAGGGAGGACTGTATTGGTATTGGAGTACTCTTGGATGCTCGAGAGGGCATTATCTGTCATATGGCTGTGATCTGGCACGCTGTTGTACTCTACCTCCTGAAAAGGAGCGTTTTTGCCTTCTCTCTCCCAGCCCTCCTTGCCGTCCCTCAGATGTCGGACCTTGTCATCTATCCGGAGTGTGCTGCTCTGTGGGTAAGCCGAGCTGTAGTCCAGAGGCAGCTCTCTGTTGAACTTAATGTCTGCTTGGAGCACATGATCAGCTGTATAGTCCCTCTCATGGACACAGTCATACCTGTCCTCAGATGTGGGGGATTTCTCTGCATGCTCTCCGTCTGTTGCAATCACTTTGGCCCGATGAGGGTCCCACGATTTAGAGCGGTGACTCTTTCGTTCCTTCCTGCCCGGCCTCGAAGCCTTGCCCTCTTTCACCTCTCGTCTTCTATGCTCTCTATTGATGGTGGCGGGAATTACAGCATCTGCAGAGTCTTTGATTGGATGTGTCTGGAAGGGGTTTTCGATGCGTTTCTTATAGAGACATTTTCCCTCAACGGCTCCACCTTCTTCCACTTGATCTGGTTCATCAACAGGGATTTCCACTCTGAGCCGAGTAGGGATCAAATCGTCCCCCTCTGGATAATCATCCGCACATATGGGAGCCTTACTCTTAACCCTCTCCTCTCTTTCCCTTTGCTTCTCTCTGGATGAGTGGGCCCTCCTCTTGCTGCGTGAAGCCTTCAGTGCGGATCTTTTCCCTGCCGCTGCCTTGGAGGAGTGATGGTGTCTGGGTTTGGACAGAATCTCAGTAGACATCCCCTTGTCTACTCCCCTGTCGTCTTTATCCAGACCCCTGTCCAGCACTCTGTCTACCCCTCTCTCCTTCCTCTCCTCCAGCTTTTTCATTAGGACTGTGTGGCGTGTCAAGTTGTCCACAGTCAGTTCAGGGTTGATGCGTTTGATGATGGCATGCTCCAGGTCACGGGGTAAGTTGTTCAGGTCGTCCTCATCTCTTACCGGCCACTCCTCTGGAGGAAACTGGCCTGAAAACGATGCAAACTCTTTCTTTGGTTTCTCCTTTTTCCCTGCATTCCTTCGGAACAAACTCAGACCAAATTTCCTCCCCGGTTTGCCGTCTTTTTCTTTGCGACTGGTGGCATTCGTAGTTGCCGTAGTTTTGCTGATCTCACTTGCCTGACAGTCTGCTGCCGTGGAGGTAGACTGATGCTGCACTGCGGGTTTGTGATCCAACGGCCTGGGCCACTTCAAACTCTTTCCTGTGCATTCACTTACAGAAACAGAGACAGAGTGCTGGTCTGGGACGGTGGAGGGAGAGACAGCTGCTGTTGCAGTTGTGGAGACAACGTTAGTGGATGTTTGCAGGGGGCTGAAGCAGCTACAAGACTTGCAGTGTGCCACCGGGAGTAACTGAGTGTTCTCAACACAGGCATCGTTACTCAGTAGGTAAGTAATGGGAGGAGGAGACGGAGGGTCATCTGCTGACCCAGAAGTCCACCAATTTTTCTCTCGGACGATGTTGTTGGTGATGAAATAGGTCTGAGGGGTGACGACAAAGTACCCTTCACCCGTATGGTAAATCTTGCGCTCCTTGATCAGAGTGCCCAGAGCATTATAGAGGATGTCTTGAGTGGGGATGGTTATCCCTGAGAGAAAAAGAGAGAGAAGTGTGTAATAATACAAATTTCCAAAAGCAAAGTTTCACTTTGTACATAAGAAGCTAAAGTCAGTAGCTGTTAACTTAGCACAAAGATTGAAAATGGGCTAGATTGGCTCTGTCCAGTAATAACCAAATCCATAAAGTACTTCTAAAATCAATAATTAAGACAGTAGACCTTGCTTATTTTATTTAAATTAAAACTGACAGAAGGTAAGATGCATATTTCTTAAAAGTGAATCCCTCTGCCCAGTAAGTTATTTGGCACAGAGCTCTTTGCTAAACGAAGTTCAGATAAATTAGTTTTGTCAGTCTTCTAGGTTAATACCCCGCCAGAAAGTGAATAAGCACATTTATTTCCATTTCTAGTGCGTATCTATTCCTTTATCAAGGGAATATTTTATAGGTTACCTGGGTGGGCTTTGCTCATGTGGTTGATAAGTGCTTCCTGGTTCACAGTGATTTGAGAAGAGTTCATATCTGAGATGACCGAGCATAACACCTCCGCCAAGGGAATGAACTGAGACTGGGGGACAGGGGACATCTGCACCGGGGACAGGTCACCTGAAACACACACACACACACACACACCAGCACATTATTCAGTGAAACAGGTGGGCCTGCTGCTGTACACACAAACACACCTGGGTCAGAGAGCTCTCTCTCTCTCTTTCTCTGACTTGCACTGCCAGTGAAAACAACTTGAAGGACTGAAGTTGACATTCCTCTCCTGACCACCTTCTAAATCATGACCGAGGTGGTCTATTTATATGAGCTATATGAGCCATGCCTGACTGCTTTTGAAATTCCATCAGTACTGGGACAGACCACAGAATACCATTACTCCCACAGAAATGACCACAGGTCTGCCTGCTGGGCAGATCAGATATCCTGCCCCCCATATCATACGGCCCTACACGTCTAGGAGGTGCCCTTAGACAAACATGTTACCAAAAGAAAAAGAGACTAAGAAAAAAGACAGAGACAGTCTTGGAAATGTGTCTTTGTAAAAATAGTATGAAACTCATTGTGTATGTGTATTCCCCCCACATCAAAATGCCGCCAATTTGCATGACTCTGTGGGTTGACAATGTGCCTCTGACAGAAAAACAAACTGTGGGAGCCCATTAGAAAGAGGCCACAAAGCTTTCAAATCATAAAACTAAGCGGCTTTCGAAGCTAACCAGACATTTTAGAAATATTTCATTTCAGTATCAGAAACAATCGGCACAGTTTCACAGATGGAGAAACGTAATTGAAGCAGCATGCAGTGGTTCAGTCCATTGTTTTTTTGTGCAAAGCCTTTAGTGATGAGGGCGGGACGTGTTGGATAGTGGTGCCGTAAAGACCATTCACAACCCATGAATAGAACTGAACATGGAAACTGAATGTGAACTTCAACACAGCTGTTTCTCAACAGTTTGTTACCTCTAAGTTGGTGGTCAGTGTCTTCTCATGTTGAGGAGTCAGCTGATAGCACCGTGTAGGGATATGTGGTCATGTTCGGGTCACAGTACATTTAGGAAGATTATGGTCATGATCATGACATGGGAAGACATGTGCAAAGTGGCAACTGACTAATAAGATACAGAATGACCTCTCTGGCTCAAACTTAATCCTTGAAGAGGCTAGAAAGGGCAACCATGTCAGTTCCAGTCTTTACACAAGTAATATTTTGGATACCAACTGGGTTACAGCCTTTTAGCTATACAGAAGATTTAAAATGTTTATATTGACGTTAATGGTTGGGGTTAGGCTTAGTCCGATGTGGTTATGGTTAGGATAATAATATGGATGTGGGATTAGAATACATCATGAACCCTCAAGCAATAACATAAAAGGAACACTGGAAAATGTTTGCTTAGCTCCTGCAGCCTTTATGAAACTGTTTTTCATAATGCTGACATGATTGTCTGCATCCTCTCCACAAAACTCTATTCATGGACAAAGCACAAATGTTTACAAAATGAGTAGTGAGCTCAGTGAAAGCACCAAAACAAACCAAATCCCGCTGTTGATGAATGATTAGCATCTGGACCGGGGTAACACAAAGTCCCCTCATATGAACAGCAGACACAAAGGGCATGGTCATAACCTTACCCACAGGACTGGAAAATTGGTTTTAGTTAATCAGCTACATGGGTGAAAGAAGGGATAAGAAAAAGGGATCCCACTCGACCTGCTATGTTTTATTTAGAAACAGTATCCAATGCAGCTTGAATCCAAAGTTGAGTGTAAAAGATGCCACACACAGATAATTAATTCCAGCTTTGACTTGTTTGTGTTATTGACAGACACTTTTCTCCCTTGTGAATGCTGTGTGTAAATTCAGCCCTGAGCTTCAACATGTGGCGAGTGTGAGTGAGTGAGTGAGTGAGTGAGTGAGTGAGTGAGTGAGTGAGTGAGTGAGTGAGTGAGTGAGTGAGTGAGTTTCCCATCAACATCAGGCAATTCAGAGAAAACTGCACGCCAAGCTCATACTCGATGTAAACTAAACATTTATGACCCTCACACTTGAACCACTCATGTCCAAGGCAGGGAAAATAAACAACTAATCATGGTCTAAGCATGACAGAACGCACATGTACTACACTCAAACATACCGATAGATCCAATCAAGTCAACTACAAACGTTTGTTTGACAGGAAATGTGCCTGAATAGATTCTTAAATGCCAATAATGCACCAGAGACAATGTTTTCAGATTTGACTGACAAACCATAGCCCAACTAGCCATTAACTGCAATTCTATTTGACCTCAGCATCTATATGTGGGAACAGATCCAAACTTTAACAAGTCTTTTATCCCATAATAAGAACAACTGAGCCAAAATCAGTTTTACCTTAATAAAAAGTTGCCCAGCTGGCCAGAAAACCGGCCAATCTGGCAACACTGTATCAATCAAACTGGTGCTTGGTTTGTGTTCTAGTTAAATTGAAAATGGTTTCCTCTCTGTATGCGATATATCGAGCAAGTCAGAAGAAAAAAACAATTATCAGCACAGAGAGACTTATGAGCCTTAGGTGAGCTCCACTTAAAGCAGATAAGTCCCACGGACTTGGCTCCTTCTTTGTAAAACTGATCCTATGACACACAGAGGGATCGTAAAAAAAAAAAAAACCCATCTGCCTTCCCCCAGCGCCGACAGAAGATCTGACTAAACCTCAGAGCGGATATCTCAATAGCAGTCTCCCTGGGCAGTGAATTAGTGCTGCTGACTTAGCTCCTCATTGTTGTTAACTTCCTATAGGAATGACAGGCTGTTCACATAGCAACCACTTACAGGCACTGTCAACAGGTGAAAGGTCAGAAAGGATAGGTGAGGGGAGGGGAAGGGAAAATAATGTATCTCAATCACAGGAGATTAATGATCTATTGAAAAACTTCCCAAATCATTTCACACAGAGGACGTTTATAGTCGACTGGGCGGCGTTCTGGCCACGTCCTGGTCCAAAGCAGGATATCCTGTCGGACACCTGCTAACATGATCGCTACTCATAAGGGAGTTAAAAACAGAAATAGGTTCAAGTAAGATTGTTTTCCCACACGCCGGTCAATTAACTCCAGTTGAACTGCAACAGTGACTGAGATACAGTATTCAACAGACGGGTCAGACTGACAATGCAGGTGAGAGACGACAACACAACTACAGAGGTTCGTTTATGGGAAAGTGTAAGTGTATTAAAAGGACGAGCCAGGCAGAGGATTAGTGTATTGAGTCTAACATTAGCAGGCGTGACCCGTCGAGGAGGTTCGCTGTTGTAACCATCTTCACTCCGGGGGGAACGGACCTGTGTGTTCCTGTAATCTAAGACCGGGGTGGACCAACTTTACACCCTTTGTCATACGCAGCATGAATAACTACCCGGTTGGGTGCTATGGCAACCGAGCCCTGTGTGCCACAAGGAAGAGGGAGGGAGACAGCGGCTTCGAGAGTCAAACAACAGACAAGATTTGTGTTCGGGCAGGTTGGTAGGAGCAAAGAGGAACCCACCAAAGTCTGTTTACCTGTAATGATTAGTCTTTCTCAGCCTAAGACCATTGTATAATGTCTTCACAATGGGGGGGTCTTCATCATGTCTTAAAGAACGATCCTGATGATGTAAGAACGCCATTCTTTTCGAGCATGACAATGTAATTGTAATGAAAGACACTACAGAGTTGCATTATGGAAAATTGTTGGAGGTTGACCCATAACAGGGAATACAAGACAGGATACCTCAGACGCTGTTGTAGGCTACATATTGTTTCTTGCATGTCTCTGAATATTATGGAAACTGCTGGGATAAATTAGTGACTTGTGATCCACCATCACAGACATCATAAATAGAATAATAAAGTTACAGAGGCAAACAGTTTAGCATTTTCCATCATTTCAGTGAGATCAGTGGGAAATCTAATGTATTCTTCAGATGCCAGTTTGGATTAAAGGGGATCACGTCAACTTTATATGGCATATAAGTCTGAAATTGTGCTTGAATGGTATTCACCACAGGATTACAATGAAGTGACAAAGCCCACACGATTCCTCTGCTCCACACACAGAGCTACAAACATGGATTTATTCCTATGTCATAAACTTCTATGTCAAAATAAACTGCTGCCTGGGGGATAAAAATGAAAAATGCCTGAAGCTGACTGCTGAGATTGTGGAGATGATTGACAGAGACCCTCTCTCCTCTATCCCCACTGAGACCGTTTTGCCTGCCGACACTGATCAATGCCACATGTATTCACATGGCTGTGCTGTTAGCTGGCCTCGAAGCCGCATGAGTCCCATTTCTTTCGTGATTGCATTAGCTCCAGCCTGTTGGAGGAAAATACTAACGCACAGTACACTAAACAGTACATAGGCTACTGCTATCTCTGAATTACCTCTACTGAACAGGAGTGCATCCATGTGATGGTCAACATTATACAAATTAAGGGACATTTGAAGCCATGCAGCAGCTCAAACCCTGTGATCATTTTATAATCTCTTAATCAGTGGTTAGATGGACGGAGCATGTTACCCTAATATTTGACATTTAAAGTCCAAAGATTTGTTAGGGTTAGGGTTAGAGTTAGTCTAATGGTAAAAGAATGCAACACAACACAAATAACAACAATTTAACATACTCCTCTGGTCCATCATCATCATCACCAGCCTTTGATGATGGAAAACATGTAATGCGTAGTATAGTACTGAGATCTAGTTTCAGATTGTACTCTACAGCAGTCCAGGGAGGTTCCTGTACATTATGACACATTACATTTTAATGCAATGTGTGAGCTTCGTAGCCATATCATCTGCGTGGCCCTAGGGGTGTCGATGACACCACCACCTTGAAACATAAGGTTAGGCGCCGCATTCCCCCACTTCATGGCCCCTCTGGAAACACAAACTCACAAACACACACCACCTTATCTCATCCTGCTATCATCTAATCTTTTAGGCTCCAGTAAGCAAACAGGCTAATCTTCTCTCTCCCTCATTAAGGACACACTGCGTAGCATTCAACGTGAACTTGAGGCCTGCCCAAACTGCAAAATCCCTCCCTGTCTCCCGTCGACTGAGACCTTGTGAAGGACACGCTTCAGTGAATCTGCAGGCTGTATGTGAACGAGCTGAGTTAAGTCTCAGGCGAGACAATGTCAAACATTCATACAGTCACATTCAGCGTAAGGAGAAGAGATGCCAACTGTAATTTATGTCGTGGCTCCCTCCATGCCCCGTAGCCTTTTGTTTCGGGTGTCTTTGGTCCAGCATGTCTGCCGCCCCCTTCTTCTAAAGTGTGTGTGTGTGTGTGTGTGTGTGTGTGTGTGTGTGTGTGTGTGTGTGTGTGTGTGTGTGTGTGTGTGTGTGTGTGTGTGTGTGTGTGTGTGTGTGTGTGTGTGTGTGTGTGTGTGTACATCACACATTTTAAAAGTGCTTTACGGGTTTGTGTCTTTTCACTCCCACAGAACACAGATGTGGTCACTGGAGTTAAATGGCTCAATGAACTGAAAAGATCCATTCAAAGAGCAATCACAGCCCGAGTGTCCCAACAACCAAACATTGCCCAAGTGTCTAACAACACTGCCCATTTCCTGACCATACCCCATACACCATGTTCATATAATTACTGTGCATTACTTTCCAGTGTATACCTCACATTTTTACCAACTGATCGGTTGGTGACCATCATCCCACTTAAAAACACATCAATAAGCAATAAAACAGAGGCAACTGATCATTTTACAGCTTTATTGATTGATTACAAACCAGCAATTGTGCCCAAACCCAGAGGAAGTTGGTAAATGTTTAATCTGACACACACATGGTGTGGTGTTTAAATATTAAGTGAAGAGCAAAATCTGGACTGTGCCCTCTTTGTAATCAGTGTTTGAGAAAATGTGTTTTGTTTACAGGTTTACACGGCAATGCTTTCTCAGGATTTACTAGATTAAATCTGGAAACCATTCTGCATTATCTAATCTTCTTTAGGAGTACTGTCAGGATATGAACTTTTGAACTATACATAGAAACAAGAGCAACACATAAAAGAAAAAGTAAAAAAAAAAGAAAGAAAGAAAAGGAGAAAAAACACCCTATAACTATGGAGAATGAGCTAAAACTTGAAGCAGTGAAGAGAAACACAGACAAGCTTTGTGTTGACCCAGATCACCATGGAAACCTTCACTGTGGCAGCGACCTGCCACATGTAATACAAAGCCAAAGAAAGAGAAGAAAGAACAGCAGACGTGTAGTATGGATATCTATAATCCAGCTCTGGCCTTGAGACTCACTTTGCCAAACCAACGCTTTTGACATTTAACATATGTTGGCAAGAAAGCATAAACAGGCTGTGACTAAGCTTCTCAAACTGACTTTTACAGAGTTTAAAACATCTTCTCTCATATAGCTGGTTACCACATATCCTGGCTGCCAATCCCTGCAGCTATAATGTTATTAAATAATATTTTTACCATCTGATTCACAGTCAGAAATATCTGAATAGCAGTTCAGCTAATGCCACAACAAATAAATGACCTACTGCTGAACTACAGTGGACAAAAAATCCCTGTTATCATATTCTTGTGAAACAGGATTCACACCTGACCAGCTGCTTCACAGAAAACCAGTTACAAGGTGAAGGTACACAATCTGTATTTTATATTGCAGCCCAAAGTGCACTGCGTAACATGATACCAAGGTGGTGCAGCGAGAAAGGATTTAAAGCACAGATTTCCCTGCTCTTTATTTTCCCATCTTTACCTCATACCTCCTCAGACTTGACGGGCCACGCCCCGACAGATCTGGCCCTCGTCTGCTTTCATGAACACGAACATTACCCCACAGTCTGCCACCGCCTGTTCTGCCAGACGCCTGGTGAGGCCAACTCATTTAAAGGTGGACCACAGTACCTTTCCTTTGTTCTGTAACAGCCACGTTCATGATTTTAATATTTCTAAGACTTAAAGGGAATTGCAGACAGATTTTTTTTTTTTAAACTTAATGGTCAAAATTATTTCCAGACCTGAACGACATCACCAGGGTAATTTTCTAAGAGTTAAGACAGCTCATTCAGTGCCAAAGAAAAGATTGGATTAAAAAATATATTGATTTTCTTACATATAAATACATTGTGAAACAAATTCTGATATTTCTCTATATATCTAATATTCTTTTAATAAATGTTTGGCTCAATATTCATTTTAATAAGGATCTGTATGTGCTGCTCATTCTGACTGGGCATTTTGATGACTCAACTTTTGGTGATATTAATCTTGATTAATTGTCAGTTACTGCGGTCTGTTTTACCAAGATGTGCACCAGTCCTAACTTGCTACACCTGATAATGGAACTAGGTATGCTAGCACAAAAAATCCTTAAATACCAAACATAGACTTAAACTGTTTTGACCCTGGCATTAGGGATAATTGCTGCATTATAGCCTACCAAATTAATTAGAGTCCAACATCAAGTCGTTGTTGGGAAAACTCACCAAAATAGTACAGCTATATCAGTACTTCTGCAAAATGTTACAGACTGCATGCATTAAAGAATAGATAAACTAACATTAAAGCACTTTGTAATTACTTTTAATTATGTGGTTGATAACATGATAAAAAGATGATTATGGTAAAAGGTCCATCACACGTATTGGTCGACCTCAGATCTGAAACTTCATCGTCTCTGGTCGGCGTTCTGCTGACCTAGATTGTTCAAAGTAATTGCACTTTCTCAATCACACATGTAACTCATAGCTCTTCACAACTTACATAAAAAAAAGATATTACACACTAAAAAAATGCATTTTAATCTGTGAATTACACAATAACACAATGCTGATGTTTGTTGATAGTTTGGTTTTCTAGCCACTGATTCTGTCAATGATTCAATGATGTTGTTCAGACCTTTTGGCTCTGATTCAGTCGTGTGGGTCTGGTTTCACAAGTACTGATGTGTTATCAGTGTGAAAAAATGTCTTGCACTCAATCCTTTTTGTGTTCGTAATAAAAGGTGTTCCCCAAGGTTCAATTTTAGGCCCTATCTTGTTCCCTATTTCTACTGTTAGTCAACTTGTTAGGACCTGCGCAATGCATTTTTATGTGTAGGTCTAACATTTTCACACTGTTGCACTGGTTGTCGCACCAAATTGTGTTTGGACATTTACGTACCTCTGAGCTCAGAAAGAGGCGGTGTTTCTAGTTGTGTCTAATTACTTTTCACCCCACTGACAGCCTGCATCAAAACATGTTTACATACAGTCGTAGTGGGTTTCCAGCAAATCCACACCCCGTAATCAAGAATGATGGCAGTCATTGGTTACAGATGAAACCAATTTCCTCCTATTTAACTGAGCTTGAGGTGCGGCAGATTCCTGTGTTTGTTATCCCAGTATTTGGAAAAGAGCTCCTGTCGGGTGTCTGCCATATGATCCATCACTTTTTAATGCTCTACAACTGGTCAGCACAGCGCTCTGGCGTGGTCCTAGAAATTATCTTCCATTCCTGTAACACAATAACACAGCACTTCACTATGACAGAGCTGGTGTAAGCATACCACCGCATTTATCAATTCTAAATGAGGCAAAGAAAACATCCCGTCAGGAAACTGAGGAGTTATAGTAATACCAAATTTAATGCAATACAGCCTCACTTCTCTGTCGTCCCATTTGTCCAACCAGAGAGTGAATGAAGATAAATCCCATGAGGGAAATCCAAGCGGCCGCTGACAGGGTGTATAAGCTGAGGGATCCAGAGGAAACTCCTCAACTGTTTTTGTTGGCACAGCTCCACTCCACCGCTACGGGTGAGCCCAATATTTGGGTCGATAAAGAGGCCGACATGTCTGATTTGCACTAGGGGTGAGCTTCCTGCTCAATGGGAGAGGATGTGGCTAACAAATGATGTGCTGAGAGGCATGCACGCACACGCACACAATGTCTCACATGCGTAGGCACTAGGCACAGGGAGGGTCACATCTGAAATCAGGGGTCAAGGTTTCCTCCTATCTGAACCATAAAATAAACCCTTTTTTTTTTTTACAAGCCCAGGAAATAGAGAGCAAGAGATTCTAGGTAAATGCTGAGACATATCCTTGGCACTGGCTCAGTAAAATATTATATGATTGATACTTGTGTAATAAAACTTCAGACTAATTATTTTAGACCATCAACGCAATTTGAAAAGCAATCTTAAAGTTCAACAAAGCTGCACATGAATCACACAGCACACTTTGTCTTTTCAGGAGTCAGTTCCAATTACAATTTGTCTCCAGTCGAGTGTTATTTTAGATAAATGAAATTAGGTGTTCTTTGGTCTACCAAACCAACGTGAAAGTCAGACATAAGAACATCTACACTAATGGGTACGAGCAGATTTGGTATATGGTTTCCTCAAAAAACATTCCACTTCAGTTTTTGTGGAAACACTGAACTGAACCAACCACTGTCATAACACAGACTTTTCATCATTTTTGGACCTGAAACACAGCAGCATATATTGTGTGTAATAGCTAAATGTTATACTATTAGGGTCATGGGAACGAAAGAGGGATTGTTTTTTAACAAGTAGAGAGAGCAGCTGAGATGCTGAGTGGGGCAGATTTGACACAGATGTGCCTGCATGAGTCGTCTATTTCCCTCCATTAATCTGTCTTTAAGCCGAAATAAAATACAGACACTGTCATGTGTAACACAAGAACGCCAGGGTCTGTCCCGCCATGTTGGCTCTCCCTTATACACAGACATTGTTCTGTCTCTGTGACTAGATCTGCTGCCCATTTATTGCCACAATAACAACCCCATTCTGTGATGGTGTCTTTTATACAGAACAGCAAGGTGGAATAGGAGCCAACATTACTGCCTTTCAACAAGCAGTGTAAAAGGGACTAATGTCATTAAAACAAATATTTTGCATTTGTCACGCAAGGGTACTTCTTTAATAGAAATGAAGGGGAAAAAGAAGAAAACAAGCACCCAAATGTGATCACAAGAGATATTCAGAGGTGGCACAATTACTACAATCAACAGGTACGCATAAAAGACTGAATTAGATGATTAAAATACAATAGATAAATGACTGAAATGGAATGAAATCATTATGCAGTGGAAATAGTTAGTCATTGTAAAGATAAAAGTGTTTTTTTGTTTGTTTTTTTGCATTGAAATAAAGTGATCGATTCACAGCATCTGTCACAACAGCTGGCAGTACAGTTCCAAACCTGACAACATCAACCTATTAATGTAAACACCAACAGGAGCTGAACAGCGTGTGAGAAACACCTGGATGCTTTGTTAATGTATGTTGCTCTTTTTTCCTCCTAAAAAGCCTCTGAAGCCGACCGACCCTGAGGTGGCTTGTTAGCAGTAAGGTTTTAACCTTTGACCTGTGCTGCTTAGTTAGGACAGGGTGGGCCATTTAAACTGGGTAAAGCCCGGCAAGGGGGTGTCATGGCTAATAAGCTAACATCTGGAAGAGTTATGGCCATTAGTGGAGCGCTTTGAGACTTTGACAAAATACCGTCATGAAAGGAGACACCCCTTGTGTGAAAATACAACACTTTCAAGTGAAAAGTAAAGAGCAGAAATGTGGCTCGCTGAGGCTGCTAGCTCAGGAAATGATCTCAAGAGTAAATGAAGCATTTCAGGAATGCTTCACCGCCTCATGGTATGGCGAGTTAAATGAAACATACCATTTAAAAAGGAAACTTGGCTTAAAAAAGCGCAGCGTAGCCATACCCTAGTTATACTCCAAACATACACAGAGGGAGATCCGCAGTATGTCCCACAATGGCCAGAGAAGTGTGGTCCATGGCGAAAGTGAGAGGCCCATCCAGAGGACTCATTCACATCTGCGTTCAAAGGGGGACGGAGGCAGTTTACAGAGGTTGATTGTAGGGAGGATACGGGACACCTCATTACACCACTGGCTGACTCCACATAAATGTTTCAGCTCACGGATCCATGCTCATCCTGCTGCAGAGACAACAGCGGCTCTCTAAATAATGCAACACCTGCTAACAGTCATTATGAAGCCTCTGGTTTCAACGAGATCTCCAGTGAGGACTCAAGCTCTTGGGGACTAACCGCTGACAAGATGATCAGAGCAATTTCATACACACAACTCAGTTGAAATCAGAGAAACAATTGACATTTGGCAGTGTTATGAGAAGAACCATTGAAAAAAGCTGTATACAGTAGCTTGTGAGTGGTGGAAAACAAGTAGACTGGGTCCTGCCACATACTGTAAGTGTTTGTAACCGGGACGCTATGTTTCCTCCTTCGTCTAGTCTTTATACTAAAATACCCGATTTAGCTTGCATCCCTGCTGTAGCTCTGTAGTTAACGAAGAGGCACGGCAGTGATAGAAGAGGCAATGAGATTAGTTAAACAAAACTGGACTAAATGTGACTAATCTGATTGAAATCATGTGGATTAAAGTGGCAGGTGGACACTATGTCTTACTTTTAATCTGTGACTGAGATGGATAGAAATATGAAATTTAAGTAAGAAATTTACAAAGAAAAAAGAAAAAATGATTTTCCTTCTTCTATATTCAGTTTCCTGTAGGATACAATATCCTGATTATTAAAAATGATGTAAACTCAAACAGGGTTACTGTAGACCATACCTAAATCTGATTATTCACAGTATTCAGGTTACAGTGTATATGTAAACATGCTGAATGTCAAGACTGTTGGCAAGAGGGACATTGACTCCACTCACATTGATTATTAACAGAGTGACTTTGTGGTGGTATTATTCTGTAAACAGCGGCTAAACGCCAGAAAAAGGATGAAGAGATAATTTCAGAGCCGAGGAGGAATGAGGAACACCCCACAGTCATTCATGAGCTGAAGTGGAGAGGTCAACCCCTGTACCAGTGGGCCCCATTCACACAAGGATAAAAACAAAGTCTGTTCTTACTAACTCCTCGCCCTGTCTGTTTACCTCGGCCTAACCTCACGACGATCCCCTTCCTCCATCAACCCTCCCCACCTCCCGAACGCCTCCTCTTCTGCATATTCTGCGGAGGCCCAGAGGTGGCTGATTGGCCCTGCACAGCAATCTGTCTTCACTCAGACTTGTAGCACTGATAGCCACACAGGACCAATGAGGAATCATCACTTATTAATTTAAAAAAGGTGATCTCTGGAGGCTTTGTTTCACACATTTATTGATCGCTGTTAACTTTTTAAACAACATCTGGTTGGCTTTAGCTGGCTTTTAACATCTCCTAAATTAGCCCCTTAACTCTCCTTTTAAAAACCTCCTCACGTCAGTAAAGTCACATCTCAACCTTGCTCTGACCTGAGTAAGGAAATAGGGCTGTTTGAAATTCACTGTAGCCCATTACTCATAACTTTTCTGTTTTCTAGCTGACATATTTATATCAGGACAATGTCAAGGCCTTTACGTCCAGGCCTGATATCAATCTGGGAGTCTGACTTCCAAAGTCCCTCACTGGCCATGAAATGTAGGGACATTAATCCTTGGCAACAGTAAAGTGACTGTGGTCGGCAGCCAGTCGCACGGTGATTCACTGCTGACCAACTCTCTGTGAGGAGGCAGTAAACCAGCCTCTGACAGGCTGCCAGAGTTGATTTCCATACAAATTGCTGCAGCTTGAGGCGGGGGATTTGTTAAAGAGGAGAAGGAGGTGACGTGTCAACACAACACAAACGTGTTTGCTCACAAGCTTCTGGTGTGTGAAGCTCAAACAAGAGAAATCGGCAGAGACATGGACTCCATCCTCGCATCCGACTGTGAGCTCATCATGCATGTGCACGTACACCTTTGGGCTGACACTGAGCAGTAGTATGAAGCTCAGCATCACCTTTGGCCCATATGGTGCTTGTTTGTGTGCTGTGCTGAAGCTTAGAGCCAGAAACTGTCTCACAGCGGGATGGTATGTCAGCCCCCACCTCCTCCCACCCTCCGTCGCCTCACGCCCTCCCGGGTCCACCCCCCCTCCCGTGTGTGGTCTCTTCCTCCCCTTCACATTCCTCCCTTTACTCCTCTGTGCACTGCTCAGTCCGGGAGAGCGACTGAGTGATACAAAGTCAGCAGGTAGGCAGCGACAGGGCCTGAATCCAGACACAATAACACTCAAACAAAGACAGACGTATTATTACAGGGACAGACAATGAAACAGAGGCCGGCCAGCAGAACCAAATGGCAGCTCAGAGCTAGAGTGTGAGTGTTGCTGGGACACTATATCAACAACCAAAAGGAACCTGCTGCAGCTCAGCTATCCCACCAGCATTTGGATACCACCAACACTCCTGCATCCTGCAGTTTCTTGAATTTTACGGGAGTGGAAGGTGGTGCTTTGTGGCAGGAACATAAAATCAGTTCCACACATGTATACATTCACTATGAGCTCAGCGCTATTCCTCATATGTAAGCAAAAATGTGAATAACCTGGTGTATCTCTTGTACTGTCATTAGTTGTTAAACCCCACACAGGGTTGTCATTTTCTCAAGCAGCTGGTGCCGTCATGCATTTACAGCCCATGAGATCATGATATAGGAGGCTGCATAAAGGTTTCCATTCATTGTTTCAGTGCAGCTATATATGCCGCCTCGAAACGCATCCCGAGGAGGAGCGCCAGAGGATGGTGAGCAATTAGAAGCAATTACATGGCATTTGTTAACAAGCTTTGTTAAACATAACACTGTGTCGACAACAAAGGGAAGCTGATTGGCAGAGCAATCCCCTCAAACCTACCACACAATGTCCAGGGGGATAAAGTCATAAGGATTACCGTCTCTCAGGCCATCTGAAGGGACGGAGCAGCTTTAACTGATGAAAAGCAGTCTGTAGTTTTGTTAATGGGTCAAAACTGTTGAAGCTAATCACATTACACCACTTTTTGAACAGGGGGGATTGTGACAGTCATTCAGATCATATAAAATGTTATCACCTTGCTATAAGGGAGTTTTATGCCTTCACATTTTGCAGCATTCAAGAAATAACAACCAGAAAGGTAGCACTCACTGTTGGGTTCTACAACTACTACAACTTTAACAAACAACTTCCATCATCCGATTTGACTCAATTTTGTGATCAGTAGACTGAAAATCCAGAGGAGGGAGGAGGAGTGTTCAATCCTGGCAGCTCAGTGCTGCTCAGAGTTTATGGCTTTCACACTCTCAAGGTGGTAAACGAATGTTGTGTGGTTCTACAGATAAAACACACACACACACACACACACACACACACACACACACACACACACACACACATACACACACACACACACACACACACACACACACACACACACAATATTCTCTTGCATGACATGCTGTGGTATTTATTCCATGTAGAATTACTTATTTTCTTTCTATTGTCAATGCAGCTTCTCTATTCCCTCACGGGATTTATTCTGACAGCTTTCAGGATTTCAATCGCATAATTCAGCTATTAATATTACTTAACATTATTGCCAATGGCCATTCTTTGACAGGGTTGAGGTTACATACCGACAGCTTTAATGATGAATCCCTTGGGTGACCTCAGAGCCCTGCGCATCCACGCTTCTCTCAGCACCTCCAGGTTGTTTGCGTTCCCTTGAATGAAAAGCACCAAGTTCTCCATCCATCCTTGAAAGTACACTTCAGCTATGGCCTTAACGAGTCTTTTATTCCAGAAACTGCGCAGGTTTTGCGCTTTAAAGTCCGCAAATATCTCCTGGCCGCTCGTAGTAGTAGTAGTCGTGTTGAGTTTCCCCCCGCCGGCGCGCAAACTCTCCTCGTCCGGGCCGAAGACCACGGCGAGGGAAGCGGCGGAGAGTTGGACGACCCGCTGCTGGAGAGACATTTCTATCGCCGGAGTCGGCCCCAAGAAGGAGCTATCATGCTAGGAAATGAAAATGCACTTGTTAAACGACAGGTCGCCCCTCTGAAAAACTCAACAAACATCGGGTTTGGACACGCATTCCTCCACTGCGCGACTCCAATGTACACGAAGTGAACCGGAGGCGCAGAGGACGTGCGACTGGTTTCTCTCCGCTTCTAGGGAAACCAGTGACGGTGGCAGAGAGGAGGAGGGCTCATCAGCCTGCTGCTGGGACACACAGGTAGACCTCCCACCGACTCTTCACAGGTGTGTGCGTGTGTTGATCGTGTTCTGTATGAACCTGCCGGGTGGATGAGGCTTTCAGTTCAGTCTACGAGAAGAAATAATAGGCGAGTAGTCTGCTCTTATTCAATTGAAGTGACACTTTCTCCTCCCTTGACCTCCAGCTAAAAAACAAATTACAGCTACTGAACAGGATCCCTGGGGTGGCAGGAAGCCAGTGTTTTGCACTGTAGGATACTTGAATATCAGATGGAGATCCTCAAATCTCATTTTGTTTTACTGTCATGTTTCCCCCCCCTTTTTTTGGAGAAAACATCACAAGAAATTGGTCACCCCATATCAAAGGAAAGTTTCTAAAAATAAAAACAAAAAAAAACGGAGAGAGAGATAGTTGAATGATACAATTAACTATGGGGATAACGGCAAAGTAGCTGGCAAGTTGCAACACAGCACAAATTTTATCCATGTGTAGGGAAAGTTCTGAATTAACACTGGCAACATGGAGGCCTCATAAAACACTTCCTGCATAGAAAATTGTATTTACATGAGTCACATACAAAGGAGACCAACACAGTTTGAAAGTAGTGATTGGTTTTAAAAAATTAATGCACATAAAATCAATTTATTTCTGTCCTCATGGGGAGCTGGCTGTTAAGATACTGGACATTTGGCAGCCAGCTGGTTTGTGTGGTAAACAGAGCTCTCATAAGGAAAATGCATGACCTGTATTTACATAACAGACTTGAATAACGTAACAAACTCGAACTATTGCACATCACAACTATGGCTTTAGGAGAGAAAATGCTGATTCAATAAGAGTGAACATCAGCTTCTGCCACAGAGAAGACATTTGCCACTGAAATGAGAACCATATCCTATGTGCTCTAAAAAAGAGGGACCCCATTAGTCGCTGCTTTTACTGAGTCTGGAACGGGCTGAGTTTGAAGCACAGACAGACAGACACCTCATATATCACAGTCTCAGAAAGCCTGCGGCTTTAGTTTCAGGAGCACTAAGGCCCCTCAGAGGCCAGGGACCAGTCTGCCTCAGTGTGGTATTAGAGCCTGTGCGGGAACAGGATATTGCGCTTCCTCTGTACATGAAAAGAATACATCACCTCAGCCTACACAGGATGAATTATGTGCAGTCTGTCCCGGGGAAGCAGAGTCGAGTGAAGTTTGGGGGGCAAGAGGGAAAACTTGCAAAGATTTTGTGTGGGATTAAAGATTTAAGTCCTTAAATGAGACACAAGTTGCCAAGATTCTTTGTGGCTTTTTTTTTTTTTAAAGCTTTTGATAATAATTTTAGGGCATTGCCAATTTGGAGCAACTTTCACAGTCATTTCAAATCCTGCTGTGCAGCCAAACTTTGCTCAAACCCGCATACAGTTCCTGAAACACCAGAGAAGATCCCAAAGTTTCCAAAAATACCAAAACTGAGAAATATGTACAAAATAATGCACAAGACATCTGGAATATCCTCATTAAATGGAATTGTAAAGAAAAAAGAAACCCAATGAAGTCTCCGGTTTAGACATTTCAATTGATGCAATCAAGCCTTTTCCCTGTTAAAAGGGTTTCCATGGAGTTTTTCCTCAGTCGATGTGAGGGTCTAAGGACAGAGGATGTTGTTACGATGCCATGTAAAGCCCTTTGAGACAAACTGTTTGTAAAAACGGGCTATACAAATAAAATTGCCTTGCCTTGCCTTGCCTTAAACAATACAGAACAATTTTAAACTGCAGCTCTATGCAGCATTCATTCACAAGTTGCCCCCTGTTTTGATTATCTTGTGCATGGTTGCTTTATCAGTCTTTTTGGACCTTGGTAAGCCAAGCTAACCAGCTGCTGGCATTAGGTTTATATTCAACACAAGAGTTGTATCAATCTTTTTAATCAACCCTCACCTAAAACATTGAATAAGCATAATTTCCACAGTTTTAATCTTTGTTGTTGTTTTCCTTTGCTCTCAGATTGCGTGGCTTTTGTACCCTTAAATGACCCCGGTTTGCAGGACTAATGTGCCAAAGTTTATAAGTTGGACATGAACAATAGATGTTATTTTTCTGAGCATCTTACTCCTTTATTATGGAGCAGGCAGCACAGAGCTGACAGGAAATGAAAGAGAGAGATGGAGAATGCAACGAAAGTCCCCAACTGAACTCAAAAGGGGGGCATTGCAAGGTATGAGCCTCAAATCCGTAAGACACATGAACAGGGTAAACTGGGTTTAGAAAGTAAAAAGTGAAATTGTTTGTCAAAGGTTTAACCTTTATTACAACAAAAGCCCACAGCTTTTTTTTTTGGCTTTGCAGATTTCTTTTACTAAAAATACAGTTACTACAACTACTCCCTAAAACACAAAGCATGCTATTACACACATGTCCAGAACTATTTCAGCACTGTTTGCATTACATGGATGTTTGCAGAAATGTTCATTGTTTGGTACAAGTAACTTCCTCCAGATAAAAATATTGGCACACGTTTTGTTTTATCTGAGAATGTACAATGGGGCCTGACCCGCCGGCCTGACCCGCATTTAAAATCTGAGAGCTCTTTCTTCCAAATGTTTAGTCTGCTGGTTGGACTGATTATCAAGAAGCAAAGTTCACCAAGTTACCATAATTACATGAAATCCTGCACTCCGGCCCCTGATTTTCAATTAGCATACGTATCTCTCCTTCTTGCTGTGCATTGAAACAATTTTAAAGTAGTATCAGGTGTCTCTGACAGGCCAACGACCTTGACGTTATCACAGTGTATATTTTGAATATGATAATTTCAGTGAACCACAATCCTGAGCCTATAGTTTGAGTCTCTACATGATGAAAACATCTGGTCCTGCTATAAGAGCTTGGCTCTTGGGACATTTTCTGACTAAAACACCCCTAGAAGGTTTCCCCTTAGTTTCTGTGCCAAGAATATTACAGCCTGTGATCCAAATTGTCCCCAAACCTCAGAAGAATTCCTGCTTATGAGATAATATGTCTGCAGCATAACTTCTGAATCAGGGTTTCCATGTTTGAGAAGGTGTATCACCTCTTTGTGAGGGGTTAAGATGGCACTGAGGAATTTAAACATCAGTTGTAACACAGAGGAAACCGAAAGGGTCAGTGCTGCCTCATATGGTGGAGGTCAGAGGTCATCAGAGGGTCAGGTGTAGGCCATCTGTTCAGTAACCTGTCAAAATGGTAGGCTATTTGTTGGAAGAATATGGGGTTTTAGACACTGAAGAGAAATGAGGCTACATGGCTGTGACCGATTGCTATTGCGTATTTAGCCAGACATTTGTCATCAACACATTTGCTTGCTTAAAACCGCCCAGAGGATAGTAAAAAAGAATAGGTTAACATTTTAGGAAATATATTAATGTGCTGTCTTGGTAAATATACCTACAGCCAGCAGCTAATTAGCTTAGTTTATAGCAAAAAGACACAGCACAGGAGAAAACTAGCCCAGATCAGTTTGCAGGTAAATCAGACTACATCTACAGATGCAAAAAAGAATTTACCAAAAAGCAGAAACATGTCATGCTGTTCAGGATATCAGGGGTTAAGTGCTTTTCTCCTGTTAGGAGTCTCTATGCTAAAATAAGCAATCAGCCTCCAAGCTTTAGCTCAGAGTTGAGATATTTGACAAGTTACTGCTTTAAAGAAGACGAAGATGGACTTCAAAAACATTCAGCTGAAACTCAGCCAAGAATGTCGACATTACGGATGTTCTCGCATAAAAAATGCAATTCATTCATCAACCCTGCTTGTTGCACTTCTTTTTTTCTTAATCGTTATGCCTGAGTGAACATGTCCCAACATCAGTCTGGGTACTCTGTTATTACAATTTCATTATTTCAGCACTCTGCCATCTCAGCCGAGATCAAAGGGGGCCCAGGCCGGTGCGGGCTCAGTCTCTGCAGTGTGTACGTACATCTAAGACAATAATGTAATTCACGCTCAAGTGCTTTGGAGCACAAATCAGTGCACATCTAAAGTGAAACCTGCAGTTTCGCGTCAGCAGACAAGCCAGACAAACATAATGATAGTGGTTCTGCCATAAAACATGATTACTTAAGTCGAGACTATAATTGACTCATGTTGTTTTAATAAGTCTAAGGTAGAGAGGCAATCCAGCAAAGCACTTAGTCAACAGGGGAGGAGGACGGCTTTATACTCTGAGCTTTTTAGAAGACATTCAAACAGAACGAAAAGGAGAAAAGAAAGATTTAGAGTTACTTTGAGCTCAGTACAGTGTGTTAGAAGGTGGTGAGTGATGGTTTACACCCACATCCTTATGAACCACACACACACACACACACACACACAAAAAGACCCTGTGGACATGCTAGAGATCACAGCCATGTGAGAGATGTCTACAGCTGCACTTTGAGGTAAGGTGAGAGTGGAGGAAAGTCGGTTAGTTTCGTGTCTTCTTTCTTTCACATTTGCGCAGTGTTTGTGCACTGTCCTTGTGCAAGGCAGCGCGTTCACAGGTGCAACTGACTCTCATCAAACACTGACCATCATAAAGCCGTAACAGGCAGGTTTCAACGTCAGCAGCTTCACCGTCCTGTCATGTTGTTGTTAGGTCTCTCAGCTCTGGACAGAACAAACAAAAGTTCTCTATTTCCTGACATTTATAGAGTAAATAATTTTTTTAAAGGGATATTTCACGCAGAATAAATACTGTGTTGATCCGTGTGACCTGAGGAATATGACTGAACACTCCTGAACAGCTACTTTTATGGATACATCCTTATGGGGAACATCAGCTTTTCCCGGATTCATTTCATTATTGTGCCAACCAGCTGTCCCCAATTTTTTATTTTTGCATTCATCTTATGTGCACCAGGTTCTTGGCTTTGGACACAGTCTCTAAATGCTGCTTAAATCAGTCGCCATCAAATGATTGGCAGACTTCACCAACATCAAGGCTTATTTCCGTCTGTGATGTGTCACCTGTCACCAAATTAAAACCCAAGCAGTAACTAACTAGGCTATATTAAACCAGGATCTAAATGACCAGAGCTTTGAACTGAAGAAGCAGAGCCTGAAAGCCTCTATGGTAATGTGACATCAAAGACGTGCGCAGCATACAAGCTTCATTACTGCAGGACGCCGCTGGCAGAGGAGAAAAATATACATACATACACTGTTAGTGAGCTAAAGGAGGATACACAAAGTAACACATGCTCAGATTGCAGCAGATATATACTGTAAATGTGCAAGCTCTGTTAGGAAGAGCATTATTCCGCTGTTCCCTTGCTTCAAGGTGATGTAAAGTATGCAGGAAATGCCTCCTGGTGACTTCCTGGCCTGCTGTACAGCTTAGAGAGAGGAGGAAGTGCAGGAAGGAGAGCTGGAGGATGTAGGCAGAGGGACGGTTCGTCTAAGAGTCACCGTAGTTGTAAACAATGAATCATATTACAACTTGTATGTTAAATCTGTTGTGACAAACCCAAGGCCAATCAGGTCCAAACTTTGCTGTTCCCCTCTCTTCACTCTGATTCATTCTCTACAACATCATTTCCAGACACAGCAGAAAGTTGAACAGACCTGCTGAACACTACCTGCTCAGCACCAGGTCAGTAATGAGCCGGTAAACTCAGTGGAGCATTTAGCAGCTAAAGAGTCAGATACTTTCCTCCGGGGCTGCTGGAGAACAAAAACAGTTCAAAGAAAGTTATTGGGCTGCATCTGGTTCCCAGAAACATGCCTCAGAATGAGTACTAAATGTTGTCTCATGATTTCATTTTGCCCTTCAAGTGGCCAAAAAAAAGTTTAATGAAATATCCTAAAGGTTATTAAAGCAGTGGAGGTGTGGGTTGTTGCTGACCTCAGCTAAATCACTTTTGACCTGTTAAAACAAGTCAGAATGAAATGACATAAATCAATATACTGTGAGGACAGACCTTTCAGCATTAAGTGTTTGATTTGGTTTTTATTTTGTCGTTCATTTCTGTTCAAATCAGTCCATGGTGAGTCAACAGCACAATATCCAACGGTTTACACCATGTTAAGGCACAACTTCTTGCAGAATTAAGCATTCCACTTTGAATGATTTGGCTGGTATTAGTCTAGACCGTTTACAGTGGACAAATCCCATGAAAAGACCAAAACCAACAATGTGTTAAGTTCTCTCAGCTCCAGCCAATGTATTCCTATGAAGACATAAATCTTTAAAAGCAGGTCATAGATGTTTTCTTTAATTTAAAAAAAGGCAATTTTCTCAAGCAGCTGTACAGGAGCACAGGGACTAGCTTCAACTGTGGAGTGATACACATTTTACAAGT
The DNA here is from genome assembly GCF_905171665.1 of Trachurus trachurus. Lineage (NCBI taxonomy): Eukaryota > Metazoa > Chordata > Actinopteri > Carangiformes > Carangidae > Trachurus > Trachurus trachurus. The sequence continues at coordinate 16,326,297 of NC_139906.1, forward strand.
GCGCACAACAGGATATTGTATGTTGTATTTATTGTGATGAAGGAGCACATCACTCAGTGTGGCCCGGTGGTTTGTTGCAAATACTTTAGGGACAACAATGGGATTTTCGATTAAGCTGTTTCTGGTTTAGTGGGATTACTTGAAATAAGAGAAATAAAAGATATTATCAGACATATGTTTTTGGACTCAGCTGTATGTTACAGACATTTCAACTGGTTTGTATTCTTGCCCTGTTGACTCTGCACACCTGCAGCTTTTCGTTGGACTGATAGTTATTGTACCAACTGACCTGATTGGAAATGTTTCCTGTGTTTACCACACACACACACGCACACACACATGCACACACACACTGTTGCTCTGTAGATGCCTTGATCCATGTTTGCATGCATCGTGTCAGAGCCAACTTTGCAATTTTACAATGGAAATGTTTGTTTTTCCAAATTGCAAGCCGGTGCTGGTGCAGGCAATCTCGGGTTCCCACTGTATGATTATCTTATTGAGTGACATACTTTCCTTCAGGGCAACATGCAGCGGCAATTAGGGAATATCTGTTTTTCCCCCCAAGTGTAGATGCTAAGACTGGATCAAAGCTGTGCTTTGTGTGACTATTGTTGACTGATGAAATGTGAAACTTGCTTTAAATTGATGAGAAATGGTGTACAGTTGCATTAAAGGCCCACCTGATTATTCAGCCCTGAAAGTATCATATCATTCATACCAGCACTCTGTATTTATCGAGGATTGCAGTGGACTGCCAGTGCTCTGCCGGTCCGATGGACGTCCGCATGGCGCAGAGAGGAGGCGTTCCTGTATTCCCAACAGGAGACGCCCCGGAGACACAGTGTTAAAAACAACCGTGGAACTTTCTCACACTGTAACCCAGTATTCCCAGGGAAAGGCCTTTGAGAGGGGGATCGTTTCCTCAACAACTGCACCACTTTGCTGCGCAGCTCCCGAGGAAGCTGGGTTCCTGCAGCTCCAGCTGAAAAGGGGCCCCTCCTCTCTCTCTCTTTCACTCTCTCACTCACTCACTCCTCCAGCTGGGGCCCGTTCAGGCTGCTGTGGGGACAAACAGAGCTGCTCAATGGAGCTTCTCATGTATCAATTACCTGAAATATCAAACAGCACATAAGAGGGCGGTTGACTTGTTTGTGTGACTTTGGTGGTCAGAAACATTTCTGGAAACACTCACAGAGTGAGAGAAGGTTTCTCTAACCGAGAGGATGTGTGAGAGGGAAGCTGGCTCGTTTGTCGTCTGGATGACTTATCACAATTCATTGCCCATGCAGGGAATTCAATTCTGTGCTGCACAATGAAGCCAGACAATAATAAGCAGAGAATAAATCTTGTACAGATTTGGAGGTGAAAGAAAGTTCAGCAAAACAGAGCTTTGTTGCTGCTGTGAAGATGAAGGACACGATTAGCTCAGTTACTTTAGATTAATTCGGACTTTGAGGTTAAAATTATAATCTTTTCTGGGGCGTAAAATACCACCACAGCCTCATAATGCACTGTTTCTATTTGGCTACATTTGGGCTGGGGTATGTATTTGTGTCTTATCCTGTCACCAACACAGCCAGGATTGTCCGGAAACAATGCAAAGAGCTAACAAACAGTGACTCTTGACAGGTTTTGAAAAGCCAACCCCACTGGGAGTCACACAGGCTATGTGGGAGGTGGGCGGAGGGGGTCTTTTGTCATGATAACTATGGACATGCACATAGGATGGAGCCTGTTAATGGAAAAGAGTGATTTTCCAAAGTGCTGATGAGAGAAAGGGGAAGATTGAAACAAAAGCTGCAAAGTAAGAATTAGTTAAAGTAACAATGAGACCAGTGTAACGTCAAACTGCGCCACGAGAGGGTCTGATTTACATGAAAAGCGGGGGGGGGGGGGGGGGGGGGTCCCAAAATGGCAGTGTGATCAGTTACTACACCACACTCCCCTTTTACTAACCCTGTCTGCCCCCCACCCCTGGAAACCCTGACCTAGCATTGAAACAGGCTGATTGTCAGCAGACCGGCCTGTGAGTGCAGCAGCTCTTTGATACCAGGGTGGGGGGTGGGGGTGGGTTAAAGAGGAGGGGCAGGGACGAGACCACAAAAGCCCTCTGTGGCAGCCTCGGAGTGGGGTTACCTGCCCTGCTCTTTGCGGTGGGGTCTAATTTCACACATCACATGTGTGCATGCATAAATATAAGCACACACACATCCAAGTGCGAAACGTCTCTCACACACACACACACACACACACACACTTATATACAGCTACTTCTTACACGCACGCATACACACACTATACAGCTGGTGTGAGTCACAGGAGTGAAAAGGGTGCATGTGTTTCCTCGGGGGACAAATGAGGTTTGTTTGTTAGGTATTCAGAGCACGATACCAGGACAAAACCAACCACATAGGCAAAATACTGGGCAACAGAAAGTCATTGTTCTGTAGGAAATGACATAAACAGGCTGCTGGAAACAGAGATATGTTTCCTGCTTTTTTTTAATGTGAGACTCAGAGTGGGTCTCAGTCTGGCTGGGAATAAATTTAGCCGTCACTTTCACAGCTGCAGCACTGCTCTCAAGCATGGTGTCATATGGGATTAAATGAAAACACGTGTTAAAATCCTGAGTGATCACACTGCAAAACATGGAGTTTAAAATCTCAGAAATTAATTTATGAGCCATATATATGAAATAAATTAAAGCACAATCATTCCATTGCGAGACTTTACATCTGGACGGTGTTTATGACTGTTTCAACAACGATGTGGTCCGAAATGAAAGAGAAAATGACAACGTAATTATTGATAACATGCTAATTAAAACACTGCCTTAAACTAGTCTGGGAAGGAAAGTGTCAGCTTGTGAAGGGAGTGGTGGGAGAGGAAATGAAGGCAGCATTACATTGACAGGAGGTAAGAGAAGTCCAGCAGCTTGAAGACATAAAAGGACATGTCCAGAAACAAAAGCTTCAAAGGTAAATGATCTACAGGAGGCTGAGAGGCAGGACCCTCCCTGTTCCTCAGACAGCCTCAATGACAATATGCTACATAATTAATATTCCTTGTCTGAAGTGTATGAGGTCACACCCAGAAACACCACCAAGGATACTATTGCGGATATGAAATAACTCTTGATCTCTGATCTCAGCTTCATCATAAAGACTTGATTTACTGCGGGGGTAGGGGATGCTCATGTCACTGCCATCATGTATTTGTTTACTGGTCAAAAAGTAGTAAAAGTCCTAAGTCTTAAGAGTCCCACATAAGTGCATGAAAGAAAATCACCTCTGCTTCCTGGTTCATTTACAGTTTTTCTCAGTCGTTTTGGTGCATTTCTCACATCACTATTAACATTTGCACAAAGGTTCGTGCTGCGTGCATATCTCAAAACAATTATTACAAACTGCAAAACCTAGTGGATAAGTCTGCAAAAGTGTGTCACTTGCTCAAAATGGATAGTTGATTCCTCAAAAGCAAGTATTCATACCAATGAAACTGTCAGCGTCATCAAAATGAGATGTCCTGACACCATTGTTTAAACTTTATGAACAAGATAGTTAAATGGCTTTGTCATGTTTTCATTATGACAGTTTACTCTGTAATTGTTTTCCAATTGAAAAAAGTCAGATCTTGGTGACACTACCTGAAAATGCTCAAGACAGCACTATACACTACTTATACAGCCATTTGAAAACTACAGCAAAGTTACACATAACTGTATTTAGTGGAGTAACTGAGTACAAGACACTGAATACGTATGTTTCACATTTTTCCTACATATGCTTTTTGCAATTCTAATTTGTTCACAGCATTGTGCAAAAGCAAAATACAGTCATCTATTTACAACAAACACAAGAAACACCCTCTGGGTAGAGCTGTGCACAACTGTGAACAATATTGCAGTAGGCTACATAATGTAACTGAACCTAAAGAGTACTGTAAATCATTCCTGCACTTCAAGACGTTGAATGCTGCAGTACAGTACCATACTGTAAATGTGGCAAATATTTACTGTAAGTAAGTAAGTGGTTGCTGTTACATACTGATACTACAATACAGTAAATCTATACTGTAGTAAAGCTGTAACTCTAAATGTCAAAAGACCCCACCGTAAGCTTACTGTAAATGACACAATGACAGTAGTGCAGTGCAGATTGTTTAGTGCTGAATGACTGTCCAATACTATACATATCTGTTCTCCCTATGAAATGTTTACAGTAAAGTAAGAATTTACAGTGGTTCTTCCAATATTTAAAATTAGCTTGACAGATTTTGACAACTAGTTCAGCAATTTTGTATGTAGGTTTTGTACGTAATGACTCAAGCAATGAAATGAGGACTATTAGTATTATGAACATTCAAAAGTATAGTATAAGCAAATGATAATGTCACAAAACAGCAGAGAATTTTATGAAATAAATTGATCCATTTCCAAAAGCATTTGCAATTTGTTCAAAGGAATGAGACGTGCACAAATGACAAAATGTTGTGGAGGTTTAACTAATAGTGATGAGAATTTTCATTCTGATCTGAGAAATGCACCAAAGCAACTGAGAAAAACTGTAAATAAATCAAACACATAGGCTAGTTTATGTTACAGTAAGAAGTCTCCAAGCATGCCCAACATGCACTGCAGCTGCAGACTCTACTGCCTCCTGCTGGTGAGCACTGCGGCATTACAAACAGAAAATGCCACAACCAGATAGTATGAGTGTCAAACCAAATGATCACATTACTCAGATTCAAACAACATACAACAAAGCTTATTTTACAGTCTATGGGTAAATACATGGATGTATTATCAGAGCTAGTCTATATATATGACTCAATATTAGAAATGCTCTGGTATTATCCACAAAAGCATGGATCTATATGGGTAAAAGAGGGAAACTAGAGGCTAGAACGTTTGTTTGACGTTGCCTAGGAGATCTGTACCAAATCTCGCGAGAGTGTGTTGTTGAGACTAAAGTGAGCTAAACAAACACAAATGGGCGCTTTTCTAAAATATGACTCGTATATTTGAATAAGTGGAAGACGACTTGTCAGAACCGACAAGGAAGTTATGTTGGTGGATTTATAACTCACAAAGGTTTAAGTCGCTCCACTGCCACGTCTCATCTATGTGCAGCACACGGAGTTATCGAGCAGCAGCTTGTACTTCTCTCTCTCTCTATCTGGACGTGTGAGTGAGGGAGCGCGCACCGCGGGGCAGCCCCGCCCCTCAGTGAGAGAGAGCGGAGCAGCAGCGGACAGAGAGGCTGCGTTACGTTACAGTCTATGGTTGGGCTCAACACACACACACACACACACACACACACACACACACACACACACACACACACACTAACGTAGCCTACACATTCGTGTATATTACAAGGAAATGCGTACGGTAGATAAAACCGTGTGATTTTTTACAGCGCCATTGTTTACATCCCATGCACAACAGGAATGTATTTATTTATTGGAAAAAAACAAACTTAAAAAGGGCACTTTTTAATACGAGGCAAAAGGGCAGGGGCTCAAGCACCCCTTGGGCCCTATGTGTGCACATGCCCTGGTTGTTTATGTATGTGCATGAGAGGGGTGGGGGAGGGGTGAATCACGCAGCCAATCAAAAAACGGCTACACATTTCTGCTGAGAAACGTGTGACGTCAGAAGACCTACCTGTGACGTCAGAAGACTGAAGTCAGTTGGAAGGTTTGTCCTGTGACATCACACTCTTTGTCCTTTGATCTCATTGCCTCCTACACCAGTTTGACTCATTTTGTCTTTAGCATTTCAAAGCAAGCAGTGTTTCACAAATTGCTGAAAAGTTCAGACAAGAAAGTTGACACCTATTGATTCGTGGCTGATTGAAGAGCCAATAGTCAATATTCAAGTGAAAGACTGAGATCAAGATTTTATAAAAACTGAAAAGTTGCAGTGATGACTAGAACTCTGAGCCAAGCTGATGCTCCCAGATTTCTGGAGACAACAACTGGAGCTGCCGCCATTGACCAGCAAATTAAATATAAACTAGCAAGATCTTCATTCTCTGGTGCTGTAGCATTTTCTAGTCCCTGTGAATTGAAAACACAACAGCTGCAAGATTTGGTCTTGGAGGACATAGAAGATGTAGATTTTGCTGACCTTGACCGTGAAGAAGTCAAAGACAATGAAAACACCAAAGATACAAGAGACAAGAGCAAGTGTCAAGTTGTAGGTAATTCTACTTCTGCCACATCTGTGACACATGAGCGAAGACATATGGTGGGAAACTCAAACTCAGGTCTGCAATCCTGTCTGAACAGTCCAAGGTGGAAAAACTCATCACCGGACATTTGCAGAAAAGTTGCAGCGATTACGACCAGATTTCGGGAGAGAACAACTGGAGCTGCTGCCATTGACCAGCAAATTAAATCTAAACTAGCAAGATCTTTATTCTCTGGTGCTGAAGCATTTTCTAGTCCCCGTGCATTGAAAACACAACAGCTGCAAGATTTGGTCTTGGAGGACATAGAAGATGATTTTGCTGACCTTGAAAGTGAAGAAGTCAAAGACAATGAAAACACCAAATATACAAGAGACAAGAGCAAGTGTCAAGTTGTAGGTAATTCTACTTCTGCCACATCTGTGACACATAAGCGAAGACATATGGTGGGAAACTCAAACTCAGGTCTGCAATCCTGTCTGAACAGTCCAAGGTGGAAAAACTCATCACCGGACATTTGCAGAAAAGTTGCAGCGATGACGACCAGATTTCGGGAGACAACAACTGGAGCTGCTGCCATTGACCAGAAAATTAAATATAAACTAGCAAGATCTTTATTCTCTGGTGCTGTAACATTTTCTAGTCCCTGCTTGAAAACACAACAGCTGCAAGATTTGGTCCTGGAGGACATAGAAGATGTAGATTTTGCTGACCTTGACCGTGAAGAAGTCAAAGACAATGAAATCACTGAAGATACAAGAGACAAGAGCGAGTGTCAAGTCATAGGTAATTCTACTTCTGCCACATCTGTGACACATGAGCCAAAACATGAAATACTTGTCACAACTATCATTGCGACACTGTTTGTGGAAAACGGTGTTGCAGACATCTGGACAAAGGACATCTTGATCACCAACGCCAAACGGCTGGTTGAACAAACACTGCAGGGACTCACTTTGAGAGAAGACTACAACCCGAACAAGAAGGAAATCAGGAAGATCTCTAAGATTCTCATGAAGGACTTGAAAAAGACATATGGTGGGAAACTCAAACTCAGGTCTGCAATCCTGTCAGAAATGTCCAAGGTGGAAGAACTCATCACCGGACATTTGCGGATGCACATCACAGACCACTCTGATGGGGTTGAGTATGAGGAACCTCAATGGAAAGAGTTCCGTGAAGAAGTCAAAGAAAATGAAAACACTGAAGATACAAGAGACAATAGCGAGTGTCAAGTTAATTCTACTTCTGCCACATCTGTGACACATGAGCGAAGACATGAACAACTTGTCACAACTATCATTGCGAAACTGTTTGTGAAAAACGGCGTTGCGGACATCTGGACAAAGGACATCTTGATCACCAACACCAAACGGCTGGTCAAACAAACACTGCAGGGACTCACTTTGAGAGAAGACTACAACCCGGACGAGAAGGAAATCAGGAAGATCTCTAAGATTCTCATGAAGGACCTGAAAAAGACATATGGTGGGAAACTCAAACTCAGGTCTGCAATCCTGTCAGAAATGTCCAAGGTGGAAAAACTCATCACCGAACATTTGCAGATGCACATCACAGACCACTCTGCTGGGGTTGAGGAAGAGGTACCTCAATGGAAAGAGTTCCTCCAAAGATTCTTGCCTTCATTTATCACTTCATCGCCCTGATCATCCTGGCCCTCATCTTTCTGTAAACTTCTGACAGTGGCGCAGTTCACACTGTTGCCTGTCCACTGTATCTATCTATCTATCTATCTATCTATCTATCTATCTATCTATCTATCTATCTATCTATCTATCTATCTATCTATCTATCTATCTATCTATCTATCTATCTATCTATCTATCTATCTATCTATCTATCTATCTATCTATCTATCTATCTATCTATCTATCTATCTATCTATAGCCGTGTTTCCACTGCAGGAGTTCCTGGTAAAGGGAGGGGGTAGGAACTTCTAAAGGAACCGTCCTCTCACTCGGCCCTCTCAGTGGTCGTGTCTCCACTGCAGAGTCGGACCCCGCGGCGACGTCATGAGTTTCGATCGCCGCTTAATCGCTGTGCGACAGTTTCGACTGTGACGTCACCCAGGCAGGTCACAAGCACATGCACAAAAATCATAACAACAACGAAGAAGGATGGAAGGAGCTGAGGCGGTAGCCGCGTTTCTGGTTTGTGTGTTTGTGCACATGGCGGTTGATTGTAATCCTGCTTGAGTTTTTATTTTTTTATTCTATTTTTTTACTTTTCACGGCATTGTTTTGTGGCGTGATGGATCCCCAGTGTGTCGAGGTGCGCTGATATTTTCATTTCGCCGCGATGACTCAAACCCCCTCTGAATCTCCTCGGTATAGACTGCAATCAATGTCTGCACCTCACCGTCGGTCCATTTGTGTACATCTTCCTGCTGTTTTCTTGTTGTTTACAGCAGTGTCTGCTAGGCTAATGCTCCCCTTCTGCTCCCCCTTTTAAAAATGCCAGTAGTTCCTGCAATGGAAACGCGCCTTATCTATCTATCTATCTATCTATCTATCTATCTATCTATCTATCTATCTATCTATCTATCTATCTATCTATCTATCTATCTATCTATCTATCTATCTATCTATCAATAAAAAAAATCATATTTTTTTCTATGAATTACAGTATTTTATTCTAATCTAAAATTAAAGCAGAAGTAAGCGATCCGGTCATTTTGGCTAATGCTGCGTTCCAGGCAGGCTTTTGAAACCGTAAATTACAGCTTCAAGTCACAACTTACGACTTTGTAGCGTTCCAGGCAACCCACTCGTGTTTTTCCGACCTGTTTTACCTGTGAAAGTGCACTATAACGGCCACTCGTAACTTCCGACCTGTAAACTCGTACCAGATCGAACTGGTAGGACTTCACAGGTCGGAAAAACACGAGTTACGAGTTGCCTTGAACGCACCATAACCGCCCTCGTCCCTACGTCACCACATTCACGCGCATCCCTTGGCTGCACACACAGCCCTGCATGCCGTTCTCTCTCCTCATTGGATAAAACTTGTAGGATACGAGAAAAGTTTTCTCCTCGGCTCAGAGCAGAGCAGAGTGACTGACAGACCCGTGTTTCGGTCCAAACACTCTATGTAAGTGATTGCTGTCGGAAGATATAACTATTTAAGACTTATATTAACACAAAAATATCGCTTACTTCTGCTTTAAACATGACCTGACTTTTTCATGACATGTAATACCTTCTAACCCTATTTTTCATATACAGTATGTAATGTGTCAAATCTATCTCTGTCAATAAAAAAAAAGAAAATGAATCAATTTTTTTTCTATGAATTAATTTATTCTAATGTAAAATTAAACATGACCTGACTTATTTTTCCACGTTGAATACTGATTATACAGTACGTGTCAAATTTATTCACAAAATTTGAACAAATTTAAATTAAGAAATAATGTGGAGTGAAGTAAGGCTTCTTGTATTTTGATACAAGCGTAGTATTTAGACCAGAATAAACTGAAATAAGTAGCTAGTTTCTGCTTCCTGGTTCATTTAAATGGATCTATGGATCAAGCAGATATTTTTGTCCTTTATTGCAAAGTGCAAAATACAATACAAATTATAGCTGCTGCGCAGCGATGGGTCGGGTCCGGGCTACTTTTGGGCAAATTTAGGCAATTCTGAGCAACAAACAGGAGAATAGGAAGACAAGAGAGTTGTCCTTATAATGTCCAATTTGCATCAGTTGAGGATCAAACCCACAACCTCGGGAACCAAAGACCGTTGTCTATCGCACTGAGCTAATTGACAAGTGGCATTCAACAGTGGCTTCACAAATTGAGTAAGCCATTCACTGTCGTGTAGGCAGAAAAAGAAAAATCAGTTTTTGAGGTAAAATAATGATATGTATTTGTCAAACATCTACTATGAGTCTCATAGACATCACAAGATGTTAGGAGCCTTCGCACATGGTCCAGTCCAAGCTATTTGGATTTTTAAATTTAGAAGCTTGCTGTGATGCCACCATTAGGACAATTGTCTTGTGTTTCGTGTTGAGGACAACTGACATTTTGATCTGTCGTCATCATCATCACCCTGGCTGGGTCTCGAAGTCACAACCTCTGACACTAAGAACCAGCGCTTAACTCAGTGAACTAATTATCTGGAAGTGAGACATGGTGTGTGTCTTCTCAAATAGACTCAGGGAGTCAGTGTCCGGGCAGCAGTTGTGAACACAGATTTCAAAAATGGTCAAAAAGTCAGAAATTCTGTTATCTAAACAAAAATCTGTTAATACATAAATTGCATTTAGACAGCAAAATAGCTTGAGGACATCTGACATTTTGATTTGTCATCGTCATCATCATCAGCACCCTTGCTGGGTCTCGAACTCACAATCTCTGACATCAAGAACCAGCTCTTAACTCGCTGAGCTAATTAGCCAGTAGTAAGCCCTGCTGTGTAGCTTCATTTATCCACTCAGGTGAGTCAGTGCCCAGGCAGCTGTTGATGAAATGGTCAAAATGTCAATAATTCAGTCATCTAAACAAAAATCTGATAATACATAAATTGCATCTTGACAGCATGGAAATGTTGGTGATTTGTTTTTAATGATAAGTGTTTTGCTTCATAAGAGAAAATATGATGTTTAAAAATTCCACACTCACATTGAATGCAGTTGTTCCCATGAGAGCAGAATTCAAAATGTTCTCAAAAATTCAGTTTTTGAATTAAAATTCTGATATTTGCTAAACTTCATCAAACATGACTCCAGAATATTGTCCTTTTTTTCAGGAAGTTTGAAAATGGATTTAGCAAGAATTTGATGGTACTGTTTACAGTCAAACGTTTTCATGCACTGTAGGCTCAATTTTTTTTTCCGCGCAGCAGTATTTGTCCATATAATGATTGTGAATGGTGCTCACTTTTCTTTGTCCAAAAAGACACACCAAAAAACATCCAAATACCTCCATACTGCTCGTCTGTAATGTCCCTCTTGTATTGAAGCCCCGACATGAGAAATTGTTCCGCCGGTCAGTGCAAATCACGCGAGATTTCTCAAGTTGGGGCTTCAATACAAGATGTTTTTTGGTGTGTCTTTTTGGACAAAGAAAAGTGAGCACCATTCACAATCATTATATGGACAAATACTGCTCCCCCCCCCCCCCGTAACTCAGAGAAGGCACGGAGGACTCTGAAAATTCTCCCAGCCCTCACCCCTTGGTCGCACTGCACGCGGAAGCTGCGCACGTGCACTGCACGCGCCTTCTCGGGCGCTTGGGTGGTCACACTGGGAGCGTACTTCTCCTTTTCTCTCCGCACCAGTCAGACATCGACTGCAGTTGTCCATACTCGTATTCACTCAGTTTTCCACACACATGTAATTTTAAACGTGTGTGTGTCTCGTGTGCAGACGCAACTGACAAATATTTAGGCTATAGACGGACAAGAAACAACTTAATTAATCATCATTTTATTTATTTTATTTTGAAAATTGACCGGATTCTCTCGCCTTTTCTGTGCCCGACTTCCTGTCTGGTACGATCTGGTCTATCCAGCTTGACAGATGGCACTCTCGGCGCTCGCGGCTCGCATGAAAAATAGAACTGAACCGATCTGAAGCGCTGCAGGCGCGCACGCACTGCGCTCCAGAGCGCGAGATGTGTGACCAGGCAGACCGGTTAACATGTGCACCTATCTGAAACTGCCTCCGGTCCAGAGCACTGCGCTTCGGTTCCGCGTCCAGTGCGACCAGGCTGTTAGTCGACATGAGGGTGAATGAGTGAAATTTGAATTTTGGGTGAACTATCCCTTTAACATATGTTTTCTTTTGAGAGAAAATGGAAAAAATTATTTGGTCATTGATCTCAGAAATTTGTATTTATGGACAGGGTGTTATCGGCATGTACATTAAAGTTCCCTTAATCATACAGATGAGAGCATGTGGAATTGCTTTAATTACAGCCCAGTAGTCGTTTCAGGAACATTCAATATTATATTTATGACTAAAATTATAAAAATCTGATCAAGCAGATAGTTGTGTTCTGCTTTTCTCAACGTGAAAGGTCGAAATGTCAGCAGTAAAGAAGTCTCAAGCAAGTTCATGCCCAACGTGCACTGTAGCCTCTACTGCCTCCTGCTGGTGAGAACTGCTGCATTCCAAACAGAAAATCCGGATATTGCATAAAGAACATGGACATAGAGAGAGGTGCCATGCATTCGGCCACTGAGAAGGCCACGGAAGAAGAGGAAACCCAGTGTCACCAATTCCTGAGACGCTTAATGCCCGCACTCTTGTTCCGGTGCCTGCACCTCGTCAGTTAGCGCCCCTGCACTCCTGCTGCTCTTCCTGACGTCCACTGCTGCTGTCTGGCAAACGGAGACAGAATAAAGAAAGACCACACACCCCACACGAACCAATCCTGTGATGGGATTTAGTCCTCCCCAGGTACACAGGTGCCTCTAATGAGCTCTATGCACAGCTCCACTACTTCCTGAACTTAAGGCAGCTCCTTTATTTCCTGTCTTACATTATTGGACAAACTGATTAATCCAGGTGTGTCTGACCATTGTTGTGAGGTCAGACACACCTGGATTAATCAGTTTGTGCAATAATGCAAGACAGTAAAGTGTGAATGGGTTTGCTTAAGTAATTGTCACTTAGCTCTTTGGCCTGACTTCTCCTCAGATGCTCTCTCATAATGGGCTCTTTGCACAGCTCCACTACTTCCTGAACTTAATGCTGCTCCTTTGTTTCCTGTCTTACATTATTGGACAAACTGATTAATCCAGGTGTGTCTGAGTAGTCACAATGGTCATTAATTAAGATATTTTTAATATGAGTAGTGTTGGGGTGAAAATTGTCTTAACATTGAATATTTACCTTTACTAACTGAAGTTGATATTGTGCCTTACTGACTAACAAATAAAACAGAGCGCCATTGTCTCACTGACTGATGTGATAAAGCTGAACCTGTGTCTCTACACTGGAGACTGCAAAGCTGCACAGTTACCTCAACACTGAACATATTCTCCACTTTGACATTACTGATCAACACTGAATATATCTCACTGATGATTGTTTTATTAGACTGAGCACTTGCACATTTTACCCAGTTAAACAGGTTAATCCTGCGTGGTGTGAAACATTTGCCCTTAAGTACCTGTTTATGCATTCACTTTAAGTACTAGTAGTAAAGTTTAGTCTCATGTTTTAACTAACCTATTGTGTATTATATTTTTGACTAACCCATTGAGTTATAATATAATGCAATGAGTACCAGTAACCTGTTTGATCATTCCGCGGCAAAGTTGAGAGCACACAGAGCCACAGTGAAATCAAAACATCTCCAAGGCCAAAGGGAGGAGAGGATGAGAAGCCTGTGGCCTGCTGAATGAAGCATTGTGAGGAAGAGCTTTAATGGTCTGTCTTATCTGCCTTGAGACAGCTGGGATGGAAAAGTTATGTCAGTGTAGGGAGGGCTTTGTTGTGTTTCAGGCCCAGAGGTTCGTGTGCTGGGAAGATGGAACCAACCTGTGCCAGCCAGAGGGCACCAACAAAGAGAGGGCTAAGTTTAAACCACAGCCACTCCCCACCTGTTTTTGACCAATAAGAGTTAACTACACACACATAGTGCGAAGTATTGAGAATTACAGTAATGTAACGTTTTTGTCTTAGGCAGATGACAGAGAATTCTCGCGCTCTCTTGGGATGGTGGTTGCAGCTAACTGCTTGCAGACTGCAATTTCCTGAACAGGAGAGTTTTTTGTATCTGATTCCTTTGATGATCCAATTTAATAAATAGTTAACCGGAACGTTGTCGTTTGTCCTCTCTTGGAATAAACAAACACGCATGTCAGCTGTCCTGTTTTTTCCTGACATTTCCTTTGATATTACGTAATGGTTATTGTGTTGTTAATTTGCTACCTATTATTTACTATTATTTATTGTGTTATGTGCAATGTTCTTTTGGCCTTTTGTGTGTTGTCGTTTTGGCTCTCTTTCTGTCACACTATACGTACTATGCATTTCAATCAGGACAGACCATTTATGACAAGAGAGCTAGGTTTGAAGATGAAGATGAAATTACATTTATTGTGCACAAAATAAACTTCGGTGCTTAGACCACGGGGTGAAGACCAGCTGAGTAAACTGATCTGGGGATGAGAAGCTTGCATCTGAAGAAGTTATATTCCCCCGGGCCTAGACACTGGTGGTGTAGGGAAGCTTGAAGTCGCCTGATGAGGGAACTTCTCGGTTGGATGACAGGAGAGAGAGAACTTTTAAATTTGACGCTAATGACTGATAGATAGATAGATAGATAGATAGATAGATAGATAGATAGATAGATAGATAGATAGATAGATAGATAGATAGATAGATAGATAGATAGATAGATAGATAGATAGATAGAGGGGGATGGATGGATGGTTGGATGGATGGAGATAGAGAGAGAGAGAGAGAGAGAGAGAGAGAGAGAGAGAGAGAGAGAGAGAGAGAGAGAGAGAGAGAGAGAGAGAGAGAGAGCAGCCAGGTATGTGTCTGCTTGCCACAACCTGAGGGACTCTTTAGCATCCCGACTTGCACCATTGTTTGTACCTGATTGTACTGGATTCTATTGTGGTGTAGTTTTATGGAATATTGTTTATTTGTTATTGAATATTGAGATGTGTATATGTACTGTATATGTTATATTGAAATGTATTTGTGAGTGGTTTGTGCAGTGCTTTGGCAACAACGGGTTTCTGTTCATGCCAGTAAAGCTAATTGAATTGAATTGAATTGAATTGAGAGAGAGAGAGAGAGAGAGAGAGAGAGAGAGAGAGAGAGGGAGGGGGTGATGGGTGGGTGGATGGATGGATAGATAGATAGATAGATAGATAGATAGATAGATAGATAGATAGATAGATAGATAGATAGATAGATAGAGAGAGAGAGAGAGAGAGAGAGAGAGAGAGAGAGAGATAGATAGATAGATAGATAGATAGATAGATAGATAGATAGATAGATAGATAGATAGAGAGAGAGAGAGAGAGAGAGAGAGAGAGAGATAGATAGATAGATAGATAGATAGATAGATAGATAGATAGATAGATAGATAGATAGATAGATAGATAGATAGATAGATAGATAGATAGATAGATAGATAGATAGATAGATAGATAGATAGATAGATAGATAGAGACACAACCCTAGTGGGAAAAACCGGAGCGGGAAGTTCAGTTCTAGCTCTGGCTTTGTTGTTGCCAAGGCCGTAGCCGGAACTGGGCCACTGTCAGAAGTTTACAGAAAGATGAGGGCCAGGATGAGCATGACGGTGTGAAAGATAACTGGACGCAAACATATTTGGATAAACTCTTTCCATTGAGGTTCCTCATACTCAACCCCATCAGAGTGGTCTGTGATGTGCACCTGCAAATGTCCGGTGATGAGTTTTTCCACCTTGGACATTTCTGACAGGATTGCAGACCTGAGTTTCAGTTTCCCACCATATATTTTGTTCAGGTCCTTTATGAGAATCTTAGAGATCTTCCTGATTTCCTTCTTGTCCGGGTTGTAGTCTTCTCTCAAAGTGAGTCCCTGCAGTGTTTGTTCGACCAGCCGTTTGGTGTTGGTGATCAAGATGTCCTTTGTCCAGATGTCCGCAACGCCGTTTTCCACAAACAGTTTCGCAATGATGGTTGTGACAAGTTTTTCATGTCTATGTAACTCTTTCTGTTGAGGTTCCTCTTCCTCAACCCCATCAGAGTGGTCTGTGATGTGCATTTGCAAATGTCTGGTGATGAGTTTTTCCACTTTGGACTGTTCAGATAGGATTGCAGACCTGAGTTTCAGTTTCCCACCATATATCATTTTCAGGTCCTTGATGAGAATCATAGAGATCTTCCTGATCTCCTTCCTGTTCGGGTTGTAGTCTTCTTTCAAAGTGAGTCCCTGCAGTGTTTGTTCGACCAGCCGTTTGGTGTTGGTGATGAAGATGTCTTTTGTCCAGATGTCTGCAACGCCGTTTTCCACAAACAGTGTCGCAATGATAGCTGTGACAAGTAATTCATGTTGCTCATGTGTCACAGATGTGGCAGAAGTAGAATTACCTACAACTTGACACTCGCTCTGGTCTCTTGTATCTTCAGTGATTTCATTGTCTTTGACTTCTTCACGGTCAAGGTCAGCAAAATCTACATCTTCTATGTCCTCCAGGACCAAATCTTGTGGCTGTTGTGTTGTCAATGCACAGGGACAAGAAGCACATTTGTTTGGCACATAGTCCCCCATGACAACTTCAGCACCAGAGAATAAAGATTTTACTAGTTTAGATTTAATTTGCTGGTCAATGGCGGCAGCTCCAGATGTCGTCTCCAGAAATCTGAGTGCATCACCTTGGCTCAGAGTTCTAGTCATCGCTGCAACTTTTCAGTTTTTATGAAATCTTGATCTCAGTCTTTCACTTGAATATTGACTATTGGCTCTTCAATCAGCCACGAATCAATAGGTGTCAACTTTCTTGTCTGAACTTTTCAGCAATTTGTGAAACACTGCTTGCTTTGAAATGCTAAAGACAAAATGAGTCAAACTGGTGTAGGAGGCAATGAGATCAAAGGACAAAGAGTGTGATGTCACAGGACAAACCTTCCAACTGACTTCAGTCTTCTGACGTCACAGGTAGGTCTTCTGACGTCACACGTTTCTCAGCAGAAACGTGTAGCCGTTTTTTGATTGGCTGCGTGATTCACCCCTCCCCCACCCCCACCCCCCATGCACACACGTTTGTTTTTTCACATTTGTTTTGGTGTTTCGATTTTTCACCTGCTGTTCCTGTGACCAACCGGCAGAGAGATGCTGCTGCACGGGCAGCAGCGGCGGGTGAGAGTCATCTTCTACATAGGCCTATCTATGTTTGGGCCAAACACGCAGACAGGTGTCATAAGTTGATTTTTGCCAGAAACTGATTTCCGGTCCGCGGAAGCGCGCACAGTCTGTTGAAAGTTGAAAAGCGCTGATTCTGTGGCGCTACGGCTGCTTTCAAGGCTCAAACGGCGCCAGTATGCCACAGTTTATATCGATCGTATGTATAGGCCTACATGTGTATTGAATATGATGATCAAATGTCTGTTTGTGTTCGGTAGCCTCCTGTATGTAGCCTAATAGGCCTATCGTTGGGTTGTTGGGTAGAGGTTGAGATGGTGATTTATATCTGGCTTGTATTTAAGCTATAGCCTAATATTTGGCATCGAGAGTAGGCTATTTCTTTTTTTTCTGCCCCAAAATAACTTTATATCTCTCAGCAAAGTAATATTGACAAGATCTGACTTCAACCAGTAGCCTACGTGAAAAATGTGTAAAGGGCCATTACAATGAAAAAAAAAATCAGATGATGTTTACATTGTTTCTCTCTCTCTAATTATTCTAATTTAAATTAAACATGATCTGACTTATTCATGACATGTAATACCTTCTAACCCTATTTTTCATGCTGAATAGCCCACTCTAGCCTATACAGTAGGCTATGTGTCAAATGTATTCACAATCTTACTACTAAAGCAATGACAAAGTGAGTTTTGCATAATGTCCTATAAATAAATAGTTAGGAATAGATAAAATTACATTACAAAATAAAATGCGCCGGTTGCGGTTAGTTAAAGTTTAAAAAAGTGCAGTTGCATGTGTGTATGTCTGACAGTCAGTCAGTGCGTCGTCCCATAGCTTTTCTCACAGGTCGAAATGTCAACAGTAAAGAAGTCTCCAACACTGCAGACTCTACTGCCTCCTGCTGGTCAGTACTGCGGCATTACAAACAGAAAATACCACAACCAGTGTCAAGTCACATTATTCAGATTCAATCACAAACAACTAGGGGCAGATAAGCAAACTAATTGTGCATTGTATGACTGAAGCATGAGACTTTCAGCATTTCATCTACATACCCCAAGGTTTGATTTCAGACATGGAACCACTATGGTGGCTGACCTTTAGTGACCTTTAGGGGTCTTTGACCTCAGCATTGCATTTTCTCTCTTGTTCGCTTGCTACCAATCCGCATAATTAATTACATTTATAATAATGTTTTAATACATTTAGCGACATCACAAAATCCTGGAGGGTCTGTATAATGTCCTACAAGAAAAAAAGGGTAGAATATAAGTTATATTATAGTATAGTATAGTATTTAGTAGTAATATGTGACACAGCCTCTGCCATGCTAAGGAATGGCTTCTCTGTAATGCATTCTATTGGTGGTGGGGGGGGTTCCGATGAACAAGAAAAGTGGGTGTTGCTGTTTTTTTCCCCACCAAGGAGTGTTTTGGGTGTAAAACTAATGTTTGCGATCAACTCAGAATCATGAAAAACCCCTAGTTTGACCCCTCACAAGGCCAAATTTAACATTTCTGAATTTTCAAAAAATCTGGTTACGGGTACCCCAACTTTGAGTAGTTTTTTAGGGGGTTTCCCACGGGAGTTGAATTTCAACATTTTATTACATGATATTACACACCTTCCTAAACACAATGGTGAAGACATTTCTTGGTAATGATTTACTTCCCAGATTTGCATATGTTTCAAATGGAGAATAATGTGGAAAAATGCAATGCTGAGGTCAAAGACCCCTAAAGGTCACCAAAGGTCAGTCACCAAAGTGGTTCCAAGTCTGAAATCAAGGGTATGTAGATGAAATGCTGAAAGTTTCATGCTTTAGTCATAAAATGCACACGTAAACGTATCCAGGGAGACATAGGCTAATTCATAAAATGCAAAATAAGATATTTAAAAATAAAAAAAATGAATTAGAATGTTTTATGACCACAGGTTAAATGAGCTGCTACTTTGAGACAGAAAGACATAAGCGCCCAGAAACATTGACAAGGTATTGTTTGTTATTGTTTGTTGTGTATTGTCTTGTGTTTTATTAGACTATTAGAAATCATTAGTGTTTTGATTAGGCTACTGTTTATGGTTGTTTGGGGATAGGCTATCTGATGTTCGTATTTGTGATTTGTATTTACATTTATATTTCTCACAGTTACTCCGCCGTTGGTGTGACAAATTAAAAGAACACATAGGCTAAAAACTTTGATGGACAGAGGTAAGTGAGCTATTTCCATGGATTATAGTCACTTAATTGCTATTCATATTTGTGATTTGTATTTACATACTGTATTTCTCACAGCGTGGAGACGCACTGCACTTGCGGCTTCGGCTGACGGGGTAAGTCAGCTATTCACATGGATTAAAGGGTGTTTTCACACATGGCCTTTCAGTTAGTAGCCTACTGTGCGCCTGCTGACCCAGACGCACCGCACCCGGTCCCAAAGTTTAACTGGGCCACCTAAACACTGCCTGTGTGCAGACCACCCGAAGTGTCAGTTCACACCAACACAGTGGTGCCAGTTGTTTGTTGCCTATTCATCTTATATTCTGCATATTTACATTTCTAGAACATAGACATAGAGAGAGGTGCCATGCATTCGGCCAATGAGTCCGCGGAAGAAGAGGAGTCCCAGTGTCACGAATTACTGAGACTCTTCCTGCCCTCAGCCGCAATTATGGTGATCGTGTTCATCCTTGAAATAATGTTTCTTTAAAAAAAATAAAATTGTTTAATTATATTTTGGATTTCTGAATGAACTTATTCTAAAGTTACTCTAACATTATGTTTGTAATTACATATGGTTGTGGTATTTTCTTTGTGAAACTACATTAGGCTCCAAATATAAAATACCACAATCATAGAACAGGAAAAATCACATTATTCAGATTGAACCACAAACAGGTCTTTTTTGCCCCAGGGTCCAGCGTTAAATACCATGTAATGAAATACACTCATGTATGAATGAGATTTGAAAGTTAACACATTTGGACATTTGAATGACATTTCTACCTTGAAGAATTAAAGCAGAAGTAAGCGATCCGGTCGTTTGGGCTAATGCTGCGTTCCAGGCAGGCTTTTGAAACCGTAAGTTACAGCTTCAAGTCACGACTTACAACTTTGTAGCGTTCCAGGCAACCCGTAACTTGTGTTTTTCCGACCTGTTGCACCTGTTTTACCTGTGAAAGTGCACTATAACAGCCACTCGTAACTTCCGACCCGTGAACTCGTACCAGATCGAACTGGTACGACTTCACAGGTCGGAAAAACACGAATTTCGGGCTGCCTTGAACGCACCATAACTTCTTGTCAACCGATGGAGTTAGAAGCCCCCGCCCTCGTCATGGATCTATTGGTCCTCGTCCCTACGTCACCACATTCACGCGCATCCCTTGGCTGCACACACAGCCCTTCATGCCGTTCTCTCTCCTCATTGGATAAAACTTGTAGGATACAAGAAAAGTTTTCTCCTCGGCTTACAGCAGAGCAGAGTGACTGACAGACCCGTGTTTCAGACCAAACACTCTATGTAAGTGATTGCCGTCAGAAGATATAACTATTTAAGACTTATATTAACACAAACATTATCGCTTACTTCTGCTTTAATCACTAGATGGGTTTAAAAAAACATGAAAAGTTGTGGTTAACTATTGTGGTCACTCCATAAATTTGTCTGAATGGGACAAAATGTCCAAGAATTGTTGAATATTTTGGAGAGCATGAAGGCTAGTTGGTGGGATAACTATCACAGGATTGCCCCTAATGATGACTGAATTCAATGTAGCTGCTTCACTGTCAGGTTTCTGGTGCACAGTGATTTGCTTCTATGCTGCCATGTCTTGAACAGAGAACAGATCCATAGTTAATCCAAATTAAAAAGCTAATTATCAACATTAAATCACACAAACATGTGAGGGAAAAATACAGACACACTGTTATTGTTAAAATGGACCACTTTACTCTTGCACAAGACATAGTACATTCTCAATAGAAAAATAAAATTGCCTGCTTTGGAGCACATTTTAATATAATTGTGGCTCTTTTCTAGAACAACCCAAACCAACACACACAATTCAAATGTGGATTTCAAAATGGTCATGTCTCTGCAGCACAGATTCCTTCAACAAAACACACATTCATTGAGCTTGTTTTTTTTTTTGGTTTTGGCTCAAGTGTAGTTTCCTTTTTCAGAAAAATAAGACAGACGCTTGTCACAGTAAAACGTGAAGCATAGTTACCGACAGCACAGCAATGGTGGATACAGCCAGGAGGTGCTGACAAAGGAAAAAGGTCCAAGAGAGGCAAGAACCATGCATAGCCATGTGTTTGGAAAGAGAAGTAAAAATAAAATAAAAAATACAATCCAAACAGCAGAAATGACTTAAATTAGCCAAGTAGAAGTAACTGAATGGTTTATTTAACACAGTTGTGGTTAAACAGTGGATGAGGACGATTTATAAAGAAATTCTGTCTGAACCACAAAGAACCCCTTCCCACCCTTTTCAATCCAAAATTAGTTTCTTTTAAATATAGTTTCTTTTGACTGAATTCTCTTGCACATAAATAGCATCATTATTGCTCATTAGAAAAACAAAAATCTCTGAAAAGGTACAACTCACACATACTGGCATCTACAATATGGCATTTTGTTGGCCACGCTAAACCTAAAGCAATGGCAAATAGAAATGGTTGCGACTGAATTTAATTTACTTAAAACTATGAAAATAAGCCTTTCCACGCTTTAACATACTTTAAATTATGCAAGGTATGAAAAGTAACTCCTCAGAAAAGAAATCTATTGTACACAGAAACTGAGGTCAATTTAACACGAGGGAACTAATTCATTCATTTATACATGTACATGGGAGACAATAGGTCCAAATAAAACAAATGATGCTTGTTTAGTGAATATTTACATTTTTTTAAGATGATCAGTGTTACAGATTAGCTTCATTTATTTTAAAAGTGTCAGTTATTCATCAGCGCCGTTTGTCTGAGATATCCGAATGTGATCACCAGAGACTTCTTCACCAGACTCGTCGACTTCCTGATCCTGAGAGACAGAAAAAGCAATCAGTGAACGTAAAGTTACTTCCTGCTTCAAAATAAAAATGAAACGGATCAACAGATGCTGAGTTTTTTTTATTTTTTTTATAAATACTGCACCTTTTTCAGCACTGCCAGCAAGCCTTTGACAGTAGACATCAAGGTGTTGGACGTCTTGCTCATATGGTCATGGTAGATCGTCTTCTTTTCCTCTGCAGCCTTCAGAGTCTGCTCAGTTTGGCTCAGATTGCTTTTTACCTCCTCCAGCTCCCGGGACAAGGCTTTGTTACTCTGCTCCAACTGTGCTTTCACCTTAGCATCTTCATCTGGAATGAAAACAGCAAACTTTGAGAAACAGCCACACAGAAGTTTGGGAAACATTTAAGTAGAGCTGACATCACGAGGCCAGGTGAAATTGCATTTTCTTTTCTACCACTGAAGAATCAGAATAAGATACTACGCCTGTGGAAAAGGGGATTTTCAAGCTGCACAACAATGAAAATGATAATGTTGTCAGTCGATCAAACACAAGTTAAAGGTCCAGTGTGTAATATTTTTATTTATAAAACGGAAAGGTGAAATCCGGCAATCTGATTGGTTGTTAACCGTGGTATAATGAGCATATGCCACGGCTACTATTCTAAAACCTTATCACAGCACTGGGTATCACTCCGCGTCAGGCACGTATGAATGGAAGTCATGGATACATGACAACGGACTGTTGCAGTCCGTAGCAAAAGACAGTTGATGTTTTTACGATGTTAAAAAATGGACTAAAGTAGTTGAATTCACATGTTTAAGGTGAACTTTCACCTCCGGGGAGGGTTAACAATGGTAGAGGGGATTGAGCAGTGACTTTCACCTGAAAAAAAAGACGAGGAAAAGACGAGATGCAGAGCTAACTTGGAGCTAACGTCTGGAGAGGTGGGACTATTTTATCACAGTGAAGCTATTTTATTGGATATGTATTTCTGGTTGAATAAAACTACGTGAAATTGATTGCGTATCCCTCTTTCATATTGCCTTTATTGGTAACCGTTTTATAAAAGCAATATATCACTCCAGTCCGTGGTATATGCTCATTATACCACTCTAAGGGGGTTGTCGTCCTGTCATATACCACGGCCTGTCGTGATATATTGCTTCATGGCCTATTGGCCTTACAATTCTTTTATATATACACATATAGCAAGGGTCTTGCTTAGAGAGTGTCGCCATCTTGCGCCGCCATGGTTGTACGGAATGGAAAATCCAGCCGACCAGAGAGCACGTTTCAAGAGTTTCACGCTCATAAATAAACAATAGAATTACTTAATAGATAAATAATAGACACTTTGTATTGACTTAGTATCAGCAGTATCTGTGAACATACATTGATTTGATTGATTTCAGATAATGACATCATATGTATGGAAACATGCCTAACACAGGCCCATGATGAGAGTTTTGTGTCAACTACTGCACATACATTGCTGTGGTGCCTTTTGTGTTTGTTTATTATTTTGGTGGAATTACTGTCTTTGATGGAGAGACAAGAACACACTTAATGTCCTGGTGGGGTCCTAGATAAGATGCTGTGTTCCTGGACAAAACATTTTAGCTTTTTTTTTTTATCACGCTGAAAAATAACATTGCTGAATCCTGTTTTATAGTTTGTAATTTGGAAGCTGGAAGCAATGTGCCAGTCCACATCTCAGCAGATTATCACAGAGGGACGAATGCTGAATGAAGTGAGACTGGGCTTATTTGTAGCAAAGCTCAAATTGAGCCAGATCACGGTCCTGATGGACTACTGACACAGAGTGTAGCTTGCAACTCATGACACAACTAAATGATTTTCGAAGACAACATAAGTGGTAGAAAACAGTTAGCATCATACCCATTTTAGTATCCTGCACCATGAGCTTCTGTTCGATCTCCTCTCTTGCCTTCTCACTCCTCTCCAGTTTCTGCATCATACTGCCAACGTCCACCATGGCTCCATTATAGACGATCAGATTACCAGACTCACTGGCCTCCGACTGAGTGCGAACTTTGGTAGCAGGAAGTAGTCCTCGGTTACCTAACAGAGCAGAGAGAATTTTATTGGGCCATGTGGCTGCCATTTATTTTATGATGCTTTCGATGTCATGACAGATTTAAAGGTGGGGTAGGCAGTGCATTAAGAAGATGTTGTTACCCAAGAGGTTTTCTATGAGGGCTTCATTAAAGGAGGGAGTGGCTTCTTCTTTTCCCCTGTCAGTCAATTTACGGTAGTAACACGACTCTCTGACCACCGGTTTGTTCAGCAGCTTCTTTATCTGGAAACAGTCAAGAACCAAAAAGACAATTTATTTAAACTGATGTGCACATCCTCCAAATGACGTACAGATCCAGGAACGGACTATGGACATGATTCAGTTTGTGTGTGTATGTGTTTTCACCTGAGCACGAGACAGGTGTAGCCCCAGTGTGTACAAGATCTCCTCCAAGTCTCTCTCCAGCAAATAACCACAGTGGCTCTGATCAAAGTAGACGAACGCCATCAGGAGCTCCCTGTTGTAAGTGATCATCTGCTTCTTCTCCTGGCATAACAACAACCACATTTATAACAACAAGCACAATGACACTGGATCAGAGTGTTAATAACAGGCCTACACTAGTGACAAACCAACCTTGTCTTTAGAGGACCTCTCCTTTGAAGACTTGCTGTCGTCTTTGCGGTCTTTCCTGTCTCTGTCATTAGAGTCATCATCATCCTTGTCTAAGAAATAGTCCAAGAAAAGTGAGGAGGACCGAGTGGGAACACACAGAGCATGTTAGTCAAATGAAAAAGGTGTTGACTTCCTTTGTTATTCCTCATCAAAACCAGAAAGCAATGTAGTATCACAGGTAGGGATGCACATTTTGATTTAATTTAATTTTAATAACTGATAACCGACGCTTGTTATTATTAACTGTTAACCGATAAGATTGAAAAATGCTAAAACGCTTGCGGGTGCAATCAACAGTGTTTTTTTCCCCCCTTGACGTTAAAAAACAGCTGATCAACCCCACATCCATTGTTCTCTGCCTCAGCTGATCGTGCTCAGTTGGAGGTTTGATCGGAGAACAGCAGATCGAGGCTCCTCTGACCGCTCGTCTGTGGAGCTGCAGGTGAACCGGCTGCCGTCCTCTTTTTTTTTTTTCTCCCAGCACCGTTGTTACAGGCGACGCACATCTATGTCCGTGTAGGCTACATTTATTGTCGGACCTTCCTTCATGGGGACTGCACTGCATAACTGGCACATACTGTCAGTCCTCTTGTGTAACTCTTTGCTGCTAAATATGACTGAAGGCACGTGGAAGTCTGCACGTGTCGACACTCCCCCATGAGTTGACAACATAAGGAGCTAATAGAAAAAAAATGTTAACCGATAGTATTAATCGGTCAAAGTTCTTGCTATCGGTTAACGGTTTATCATGTGCATCCCTAATCACAGGTCCAGCATGAAGTATGATTTCTCAGCACTCCCTATCTCATATTGTGTGAAATTCAAACTTAATTGGTACTGAAAACAACAACATGCAGTACCATCATCATCGTCATCATCTGCATCTTCAGCCTCCATGGGGTCGTATTCTTCAGCATTGACTGCACTGCCATCATCTTCATTCTCCTCTTCATCACGTGACTCCTCCTTTTTCAGAGACTTGTCATCGTTCTGGTTAAAAACACAAGTCACACAAATGCATGAAAACACATTATTTGTTAAGCAAATGACAAGACTAAAAACCCCAGGCAAGATTAAATGACTTACCTTCCTCTTCTCCTCCTCATCTTCTTTGGTCTTCTTTACTGCTGGTTCTTCATTTTCTTCTTCTTTTTCCTTCTTTGTTTCACGCTTTTCAACATCCTTCTTCTCCGCCTCTTTTTTGGCTTTCTTCTCCTTTTCTTTCTTCTCATCCTTGGCAGGAAGAGAAGCGAGGGCTTTGTATATGCGATAGCCAAAGTCTCTCTGTAGCATCTCATTAAAGAGCTCAGCAAACAGGGAGACCTGGACAGAAAGAAAAACATACATTACTAATCTGCAGAGGCAAAAATGCTGGTTTATGGGTCAAACCTGATGCTATTGGCCTTACACATAAAATAGTCAGGCTCACCTCAAAAGAGTGTTCCTTGTTGTCTTCCAGTCTGTAGTCCAGGAGTACGCTCAGGGACATGACACTGCAGTCAAATTTGCCATTCTTGGCTGCCCAATTAGGGTGTACAATGATGGTGGGTTCGTCAGGGAGGATGTAACGCCTCTCCCTCCGCTGGCGTTCAAGCTCCTCCAGCCTCTTCCTTTCTTCCTCCTGACAGAGAATGACACTTGAGTTAGAGAAAACTTAAGGTGAAATTTGAAATAAGTCATATGAATCAGTCCAATATGAAACGAGAAATCCTTAGTGCAGCAACAATAACAAAAAACGATTTGAAACTATTCTCAAATCTTTTCTGCAGAAATATTTGGTTAATAATACATTTCTCAGTACCTCTCTGTCTTCCTCAGTGCGAACTGGCTCCTCTTCCTCAGCAACTTTGGGCTCTGGTTTCTCAGGCTCCTTGGACTCCTCCACCTGCTCCTCCACCTTCAGCTGCTTTGTGAGGCGAGCGATCAGCTGCGACTTTAACCCCTTGGAGCTTAGAGAGCGACAATCAAGTTCCTTCCGCAGGTCATTAACCTGCAAGGAGAAAACCGGAAAGATTTGTCAATTTTAAATTTGTTCTTCGTCTGCTCTCCACTCAGATTCTGCTGCACCTTTAACTCCATCTGTGCCGAGTCTTACCTTCATTGATTTCGGGTCAAGTTTAGCCCAGTGTGTGGGATTACTAACGTCCTTCGATTCGTCATCATCCTTCTCCTCTTCCTCCTTGACAGGAAATCATTAAGATAGAGACAGGCAGAGAGAGAGAAAGAGGAGGGATAGGAAACAGTCAGAACAATCCTCATGGCCTCTGTGAGCTTCAAAGTTGATCCGTGCAAGAAGCAAGGTCACATTTGTCTTTCATTGTCTCGTTCCTAGTGAGCTCTCGACTGTGTTTAAGTCCACTGCTACTGAAGCGTACACAGGGAAGCTCTCTAGCTCTTATGAAAACCAACAGAAATGCCCCCCAGCTGCCAATCAATCAATCTGTGGAACACAAAAAAGGTAAAAATCAATGAGAGGTGTGTCCAAAAGGTGTGTAGGTACATCAGGTGAACTGAAGCTGGGCTCCAAACGGAGTGAGGATAGGGTGGCCCTACCATGGCCTATGGCTGGGGTATTGGGTATTGCCATTTATGGGTTTTATACACCTACGTCAGATAGGAGCCATCTGTCCTTCTGTCCAACCAACTGCCCTGGAAAAACCAAATTCTACATATAGTCCAAATGAAAATGTAGAACCCAACAACAAGAACAGACAAGAAACAGCACTTAGGGGAGGTTGTCTTTTCGAAGTCAGATGATATCAAATTGATGTGAAAAATCATAAAAAAATACACATTTCTACAAACACATTGTTAACGTGCAACTGACTCCACAGATTCCAGTTTTAAGAAAAATTATGGATTTCCAGTGTTTTTAAAAATCACCACTGGTCAAAATGTGTGAAAATTTGTGATCAAGCAAGTTGCAAGCACCCAAAATGAAATCAGGTTTTGTGAGCATTTTTCAAAGTAATGCTAAATAAAATGCCAGGATTAAAATTAATTACTACACCAGGATTAGCACCCAATTATGAAGCGCTTGAGGAACTGGAAGCTGTTGTATCAGTTGCGATCAGGGCCTACACAACACAACCTAGTCTCACTGCTTCCACTGTATGTGTCTGCTGGATGTGAGGGAAGGTGGGAGTGCTGATGGAGGAATGGAGGAGTTGGAGCAGAGGAGAAGGGATAAGGTGGAGGAGTAAACAGAAGAAGCCTAGGTGAGATTTGGTGGAACAATAAGCTGCCTGTGTTCGTGTCTGTGTGCGTGAATGGTGAGGTGTGCAAATTGTGTCTGATGTGTATCTGGGGTTTGTTTTTGTAATTCCTGTGCCTTCCTGTGAGAAGCGGAAATGAGAAGAGAGGGATTAGCGGTTCAGTGCCTGTTCTCCATCCGCCTCCTTTCGCTCGGCCGACAGCTTCTCAGCCAGCTGCTCCCGGAGTCGCCGTGACAGCACCTCCCACTCTGAGCGGGTAGGAAGACAATGCCAAACATCCGGAAGAAACAAAACCACTGTCTCCACATGAGCAGGGACTGTCCGCCCCTTGTGTGTCTCCTCCGGCCGATGATAGCGAATCTCTGCAAAACGATACCTGTCGCAAAGGAAGAGGGTGCATTGGAAAGAAACATTCTGGTCAGGGCACAATATAAAAGGCAAGCCCCGCTAAGGCGAGCCTTCTACAGCTACTCCCTCCCATTAGGTCACTAAATGATAGTACACATCATTTCAGTGACCCTTCTCCCACAGAACACACAGCATAGACAAATGGACCCAGTCTGCAGCTCTCCAACTGTTGTCACAGGTTACGGCAGCCATTTTCAGAAAGTTGACAGACAAATCACATCAAATGAATCACACCCCCAAATTCACCCCCATTATAGCTTCAGCCAATTGTGGAGGAGTGTTCTGCATTTAACCTAGGATACACTTCACGCACTATATTAGGGTTGTGCGAAGAGAGACAGAATCAACAGGACAGTGAAAGCCAGTTAAATATGTAAGATATTTAACAGAGGGAACAGAAAAATAAATTAAAAGTAATGGCAGTGTCTTCTGGTCCAGGCTACTGCTTCCAGCCACAAAGTCCATGCGTTTGGTTTTTCATCACAATGACATATGCATATGTACGTATAGTGTGACAGAAAGAGAGAGCCAAGACGACAACACACAAAAGGCCAAAAGAACATTGCACACAACACAATAAATAATAGTAAATAATAGGTAGCAAATTAACAACACAATAACCATTAATATAAAAAGGAAACAAAGAATGTCACCCAACATGTTCAAAATGAGATTTAGTATAGAGGTAGTAAAATAAACACAGCATATTATAGATGCTCAAATTTGAATTTTAGTAGCAGCAGTGTTAATAGGTTTTGAAAGAAACACAATCAATAAGACAAATAAATACTGATGAAAATAGCAGCTCTTACCACTGAGTGCACAGACTAAGGTCTATGCCTGTGAGTGCCTTGCAACAGCGTATGGCTGTCTTTATGAGGACTGAGGGATCCTTCTCTGGTTCAGCTCCATCCAGAGAGGGAGACCAGTGACCACCAATGGCCATGGCCTCGTCTTTACCTCTCATTCCCACCAAAAACTGAAGGAGAAAGACAGACGGGCACAAAGGAGAGCCAAAGAGTACATGTTAGATGGAAATGTGGGAATATGGACAAAGAGGTGTGGAGGGTGAGAAGAGCAAAATTAAAAAATAAAATTAAAAGACAAAAAACAAACAGGTCAGCAGTATGTCTGGAGAGTCATACATCTGAGGAACCAAAACAACCAGACATTAAACCACCAGGGTCATTTCAACTTGGCAGCCAACATCAGTTGGGAGGTTTCCACATTGCAATTTCTCAGCAACAGGCAAGCAAGCAGGGACAAGCAGGGAAAGGATGTGATGTACCTTAATGAGTCTAGCAGGATGTTGGAAGGAGTCTCTCAACTCCTGGGGGTCTTCTGCGAGAGCACAGGACTTGTGGTAGAGCTCCTCTATACTGGGGTTAGCCAGCAGCATCACCTGAACCATAAAGATGCCACATTGACTCATCAGTAACAGTCTGAACTAGAAACATCCTGGTGTAGGGACCGAGAGGTTGTTCTTGAGTAACTGTAGCAGCACTAGCACCACATTCACCGACATATAGACCTCAATAATATCAGCTACATGTTGTGCTTAACGACAAACCCATGCATTTGTTTCTCATTTTCTTCTTTAACTATGTGACTATTTTGTTGTTGAGTCCTGCATCGGGTCGGATCCCGCGGGTATCCGACGGGTACCCCGCAAAAACGGTGTTCAATGGATGGATAACCTGTCTTGTGAAAATCCACGGGTCGGGCACGGGCGGAACTCAAATGAACGCGGGTGGGTACGCGGGTGTATGTGGCCTACAGAGAAAAACTCACGCGCAGCTGCATGAACCAGCGTAGCAAATCATTTTTTTATCACTCACGGCAACAACAGAGCAGCATTTTGATGTAAATAAACGATCTTTGGCCGCTCGTGTGACCGCTCACAGCTTTCCCTGGAGGTTAGCCTGTAATGGCTTGACTGCTCAGCTTCTGGGTAAGCTACAAACACACTGATGGGATCAATGTAAAGGCTGAAGTGTCCTGCTTTAAAAAAAGAATTACGTCGCTATCATTCTCCGTTCCGGAAATAGCCGCGAAAGAGTACGGCCCACCCCCCCCTCTCTCTTTTCTTTTCTTTTTTTCTAAAGAGTACGGCTGTACCTCCGTTATCGCCGGTGATGACGGCAATCTAATGGGCAGCGGGTCTTAATATTGACGGGCGGGTCGGATCCGGGTTGTATTCAGAAATAATCACGGGTGACGGGTCGGGACACGGGCTTAAAAACCAACGGGTCGGGCGGGCGCAGGTTTCCAAAATTGGACCCGTGCAGGACTCTGCTATGTGGTTTATTCAAAAAAAGGAGGGGAAATCTTATTTTCATTTTGACATTCAGTTTGTACTTAGTCTACCTTTAGATATACATATCTGGAATATTTTTAGATGTACTATTTAGTTTCATGTTGAGTACAGTTTTTGGATCGCTTCCTCCAAGCGGAGGAAGCGATCCAAATAAGACATAAAAACATGCGATGACTTTTTGCACATTGTTTTGTACTGGAGGCGCCACAGTGTGTGTTATGTATCAGTGACAATCATACCTTAGCACTGTAGGTGTGGTTGGCATCAGGGGGGTCAAGCACAGCTGTGTTCTTGACTAGAGGATCCACCTCTTTGTGCAAGATGTGAAAGTTACAGGCGTTGTTCAACAGGAAGGGTCGTGTCAGAGGGAAGGCTTCCACCCAGGTGAAGACAGCATCAAAGAAGTCGCTGGGAATGTAGAGGCTCTGATAGCGCCTCCTCAGCTCCATCATGTCACAGCAAGAGCTGGAAAACAGACAACGGTCATTACCTCAACTATATATCAGGGGTGCAAACTCATCAGGGGTAAAAAAGGTGACAAGATACCGACCCCCTAGGGAGGTCCGGGGGCATGCTCCCCCGGGGAAATTAAAAAAAAAACAACAACTTTAAAAGTGAATTTACAGTCAATTTTAGCATGAGACTAGGGTGCAGATTTACTCAGGTTTGCACAGCTTTTGCTCCTGTTAAACCTGCACAATCTGTCTCTCTGTGTTTGGTTTTGAAATATGTGAAGGGGGTCTTCAGCCTATGCAGGTTTAGCATGAGTAAAAGCTGTGCAAAACTTGGAGAATCTGGCCCCGTCCAGACGAATCCGTTTTTTTCGAATCCGGATAAATACTTTATCGGATTGGCCTTGTGTCCACACGAATCCGGTGTTTTCAGGGGGTG
Source organism: Trachurus trachurus (assembly GCF_905171665.1). Classification (NCBI taxonomy): domain Eukaryota; kingdom Metazoa; phylum Chordata; class Actinopteri; order Carangiformes; family Carangidae; genus Trachurus; species Trachurus trachurus. Next base: position 16,357,904 of record NC_139906.1, read on the forward strand.
AAAACGGTATTTTTTGAAAACGGGTCCCAGAGTGGGAAAATTTGAAAACGCCGCCCCAGCGTTTTCGTCTGGACGGCCAATACGGCTTTTTTCAGAAACGATGATGTCATGCCCCCCGCCGCTCTACCTGTAACCTGAGACACACATACACACACACACACACACACCGCTGCAGCAGCTGCTGCACCCTGACAGTCTATGCACGTAACAACAACAACGGCCGACTGCCGTCGCGTCGCTCAGACGCTGCGGCTGAATCACGGCTGTTTAATCATCACTGATCATCATATTTACTCTGACACGACTCCCTGTCAACATTTAATCCCATGTTTGAGTTTGAATACAGCGGGGGACTTCTTCTATTGAATTACAGCGGGGACTTCCCGTCTTATTCAGCTGTCTTAAGTGTTTATGTGTGGCAGCGACACACACACTCCACACACACGCCTGCAGTATGTAGGTACTACAGCGTTTTGGGTCGTTTTCAGGTGATCATGTGGACGCAGATATTTTTGAAAACGATGCCGTGTTTACGGAGATTTTTTTCAAAACGATTAAGAAAAAGATCGGATTCGGTGAAGCCGCGTATTCGTCTGGACGGGGCCTCTGTCCCTTGATGTCCATCAGATGAACCTTGCAAACCTTGCCTTCAAACTAAATAAAATTTAATACAGACTGATTGGTTCATTGTGAAACATTTATTTATTGATGTAAATGTGTTTTCTATTAACAGCGGCTATGCTCCGAGGTAGCGCTGCTCTTTCTGTCCAATAACACACATGAAGCTTAAAAATGCCATAGGCTACATAAAACATATTAAGCGGCAGTATTTAAAAGATGTTCAAGCAAACGGTTCGGTTCACGGTTTTGTGGTCATGGTTTTCGGTTCGGTTTTGTATACTTTGATCGTTGGGAAAATCAATCATGTCTTGTATATTCAGGTTAAAACTGAAAGAATGAGGCAGTCTGACATCTTATACATCATAGTGACAGTCTGAGGTTAAAAGTGGGTGATCTGGTGGCAAGAGAGGAGACATTGATAGTTCCAACATGTTTTAATTTATTGGGCAAAGAAAGTTATCTAACAAATGCTAAGAACAATTAGATATTCACTGAAATATATAACCTATATTTATTAATTGTGGTTCTTAGAAAAAATATATCTTATAAAATATAAAAGCTAAAATGTCTCTTAAAGCTCTGCCCCTTTAATTAGTGCATACTAAATAATTTAACTTTAGCCTACTACTTTTACAACCACATTATTTACCAGCAACATAAAGTGAAACAGAGGCAGAGGAGTCCTGCCACAGTCAGTCAACCTCCTCCTCCTGCTGCTGCTGCTGCTGCTGCTGCTGAACAGGTCGCACTGGAGCTAGTCTCGCTCGTCAGACCCTCCTCCAGAGAAGAGGGAGACACTGGAGCTAATTAATGCTAAACGCGCTAATCGCTAATTGGCCGCGATCGCGATCATCACACACGCGCGGTCCCATGCAGCACCTATACAACGCTGCTGGCGCATCTTCTAGCTCCGACTCTTTCACTCGCCATGCTCAAAAAGTCGCGTTAGTTAGTCTGTATTAAAAGTGAAGCTTCAGGTGTGTATTGCTGGACAGAAGAGCTGCCACCACTCGTTGTCATCCAGATAAGGTGCACGCGCCTTAAAGAGACAGGTGCATTGGCTCGGCTCGGCTTGCCTCGCCTCGCCGGACCCCCCCCCCCCCCTCTCAAATTCTTTTTTATTGCGGATTTACACGAATCACATAAATGACCAATTTGGGATCCAAAACGGCGAATTTCGCCGAAAGGTGACAAGTTTGCACCCCTGATATATACAGACAATAAGACGTACTGAAGAATGTTTGACAAATCATGGCACTGTGATTACGGATGTCACGATTACTTGTTTTCACAATTAATCGTGGTATTTAGGGCTGACCTCCAAAAGTCGACTATTCGAGGATTCGATTCGGAGGGGTCTGATTCGACTATGAACCTCGTAGTCGAATCTAACCAAGACCGTACCATTCTGACTATATGGGGGTGCCCATGGGCTGCTGAGCATAAATTGTTACATAGAATGTCTTTTTTCGTTATAAAAAGCCTATTTTGATACAAAATCTGCCTACTTTCTGTTAATAAAGAGTTCAAAATGATGTGTGCGTCACGGTACTCAGAAGTCACTGCAGAACACTCACGGAGTGGCAAAAAGACGAGGCAGAGCCGCCAAAGTTTAAAATCAAGGAAGTCTGACAGTCTAACTCTGTCAGCATTTATCATACATGACCTAACAGAACAGAAAAACATTGTGAGGATACATCTGACTTTGACCGAGTTACATTCAAGAACCTGCTTTCAATCACGGAAAATAAATGAACTCCAGCAGTGATTTTTTTTTCGATGGATCAGCTGTGTTTACCATTTCAAGTGTCAATAGTTCTGATGGTTAGACAGATGAATTAGTCTCTAACACATCCTAAAGTTTGACATGTCAGAGTTTTTCAGAAGAGGAACGTCCCTCTGCAGCCTGTCTGTCTCTCTGCCGGTGCCGTGGTCACACTGTGTGTGTTACAGGATTGATTAACGTAATGTACGGATTGTCGAGTTCTTCTGACCTCAGTTTGTTTTGATACTACATGTTTTACCCGGTTTCTCTGTGTCCACGACCACCGCTATCCTTCATCACATTGAGGGATGTTTGATTTGCCACTCACAGTCCGAGCAAAAGGAGCGCTGTCCAGGGCAACGTGACATAAACGCATACCCTGGCTCACAATGGCTACTAAAAATCATCCAAAGTGTGGGAAATAAATAAAGGTATTTGTTTTATACCTACCATATTTTTTGGGTGTTTTAGCTCTTTTGTTTGAAACGGGAAAAAGTCGCAAATTTGCTGCTATCTAAAAAAAAAAAAAAAAAGAAAAGGTTCGACGATCAGTCGACTATGGCATGTCTGACGAATCAGATTCGACTATGAAAATCCTTAGTCGAAAACAGCCCTAGTGGTATTAAACAGCACAATTAATTATCGCAAAAATTCCTAAATACCGTCACTTTCCAAAAAAAGATTATGTATGAACCGTGTTGGCAGATGTGCTCCAAAGTAAAGGTAAATGCACAGATACTGGTCCATTTACCATTTTAACGTAACATTGAATTGGTAGGAATTTAAATGCTAGAGTGTCATTTGTAATTAAAAAAAAAAGATTAAAATTAACTTAAAACATTTCGTTTCGAGGACAATTAATTACTTTAATATTCAAACACTTCCCCTGGCGGATTAGTAATTGGTCATATTTTAATAGATATCTAAAATATTTCATAATTAGTAATGTATATTTTAACTATATTTGATTTTACACATTAATAGTGTAGTGAAATTAATTAATGCATAATAATCGTGATAATCGTAATACCGTGATTATTTCTCTGACAATAATCGTACAAAGAAAATCTATAATCGTGACATCCCTAACTGTGACCCATTACTAGGTACGCAGCATGAATGACTGAAAAGATGGCACTCACCCGTCTAAGCTGAACTTGGAGAACTGGACAGTGTAGCGAGGCACAACCCTGCGAGGCCGGCGTGGTGAGCGGTCGCGTCTCGGTGAGCGGTCTCTGGAGCGCTTGCGCGTTGGTGACCGCTCTCTCGACCGCCTGCGTTCACGGTCTCTGTCTCGGCTGATGAAACAAATAAAAACACTGAAGTGAGTAACCGACTGATAGCGGGCAGAATTACATAGGAAAATGACAGAAGCAGCATTTAATAGTAACTGTTAGTGGCATCTCACCTGCGTTCTTCTTTTGTCCTGAGGATGAGTTCAGGGCCTCGATCATTGCGACTGGGGAAACGAGGTGGAGGTTCGATGCGTCTGACAGGCTGCGGCTGTGGCATCATCCTCACTGGGGGCTGAAGCAGACCCCCTGAGAACACATCTACAGGAAAAAGATAAAAAAGCAAAGCATCTGCTTGTTTAAAAGCACTTAAAACACCACATACACATACACAGCTTTGATTTTGTAGTTGTACCAAAACAGCTACAATAGTGATGATAGTGACGGTGAATTTGTCCGACTTTAAATCCAACACCAGATAAACACAACCAAGAAAATGTTAACCTTTGGGCGGAGGCTGAGGCAGCAGAGGCTGAGGAGGGTTTTGGAGGAGCGGGGCCAGAGAGGCAGCAGAGAGCTGGGCCTGCAGGAGGGAGGGAGGGGGAGCCTGGGCCGGAACACTGAAGGTGGTTGGGGGAGGTAGCGACTGCATCATGTTGGGCGCTGCTTTCATCATGTTCGGAGCTTGAGGTTGGGCCTAGAGAGAAGAAGAAACATAAAGATAAAGCAAATGTTCAAAAGCACGCCTGAAACAATCCTCACTTTAACATGCCAATGACTGCACAACAGATTAGATGACGAGTTCTACAAAATCTTGGTCAGTGGCTGCTTGAAAGAAAGAAGCTGGGAGAAGATCTGAATGGCTGCTTGAATGAAACAATTGCAGAAATCGTATCAGAGGTTCCCTGTCAGGTCGTCCTAATCAAAGAGAACCGGGTGTCAAACAAAATCAACCCAACGGGTGTCTGGCTCATCCTAGTTTTCCCTATGGGACGCAGCCCTAATGTCAGAGAGACTTCAGATGAATTTGCCAAAAATAATGATCCAAGATTTAACCTGTTTGGAGCAAAAAAACAGAATCTTTTCATTTGTTTATCAAACTTTTGGGATGAAGAAAGTAAGAGGCACCAACAAAAGGTGAAGGATAAAGATACATTCTCAAAGAGAAACCTGTTAAATACTGTTTAAGAATTTTGTACTTTTGTACTTGTGTCATGCAAGATTATTTTACGTAAAGCCAGATACAAATATCTGTATAATAATGTGTCATATTCCTTAAATAGCCATCCTCTCATATTCACAGTTGATGCCTGACTTGTTATCTTGCATGTTGACACAAGAATGTGTAACCATCTTTTAATATCTGATCATTCACTACTAAATATTGTCTGGTGATTTGAATTTCATGTCCAGTATAGAACCTGTAATCCAGACAATTGGGAACATACTAAAGCTATGTATATATACACACACATAACCCACTGCTTGGTAAGGCACCGATTAGTGTGGTTTTTCAAACCAAACTGTAACACCTAAGCTTATTGCAAACCAATACAGCTTCTTTAAATGTATTTTTAGAGCAGCATTTACAGCATTTAGTGTTATCACACTTGAAATGAGGTGAAAAATTATTCCTATTTATAGCAGCTTTTCCTGAAATCCCTGTCATCAGCAATGTCCCCTGCCGAAAGGGCAAAAAACCTCTCAAACAAGTATAATAATAAGTATAATCGCTCAAGCAACATTAGTTTGCTTTCCAAACACCGCAAATATAATGTGGGTAAAAAAAAAGACTCATCTGCCACCCAAAGTACATTCAAAATGTGTTATGAAGCAATTGTATAATATTTGTTTCTCTGTCAGACACATTAATGTACCTTAAAATAGAGAAATGTATAGTTAAACCACAATTGATTTCTTTCTATCCAGTAAACTAAAACAACCAGCAAAAACTGCATTTAAGAAAAGATGTGTACATTTCACCTAGAATAGGTTAAGAAAAGGGAAACCAACTGAGTGGGGGAAAGGACCAAAACAATGTGATTCAGGGCTTGGGGGTTACATTTTGTCTGTTGTCCGCAGTGGAGTGCATGTCTGAGTAGCGCAGCTGCATTCCTGGCTCATTGTAAAGGCTGCCGAGCTGTGGGGAAGCTTGAGGTAAAGGCTGAGGCTGCTGCTGATGCTAGGAGGGATTAAGAACACAACAGTCAATACAAGACAGAGAGGTACAGGGATAAGAGCAAATCTGAAAGAAATAAACACATAATATATTAGGAATCTCCTCAGACTAAGACAGGTGGGTTGTCCTGGGTTTAAAATGAACCCGTGAATGCCATTTTTAAAATATTCACAATTCAGATGGATCATTATCTCCGAGGCAAGTAAAAAAAATGTTCCAATGTTCGCTCTTATCAGTAAGCTTAAAATTAACTGACACAAACAGACAAACATGAAGCACAGATTGATTAAACCAGTTTCAAATGATTAGAAGGCACTTCCTGTCTGATGAACTACTACACTGGTACATTAGTGCAATCTTGTATTATTGTACTAAATTGTATTGTACTACTAAATTGTACTTATGTAATGAATGATAGGGTTATTACTGAGTGTTCTCACCGACTGGTTTGCTAGCTGAGGTAAGGTCTGGATACGTTGGGCGTTCCACTTGAAGGGCATATTTGGGTTGTACACAGCTTCCACTAGGACCCTGTCGCCCACCTGGGGGGTCTTCCCCTTCACAGCACTGAAAAGATATATTTTTAAAAAGCATTCAGACATTATGTCATGTACAAGGCACGTGTATATAAATAACAGTTAAAATGAAGGCCCGGGGAAGGAGTTGGATGAGGTGACACCGACATTTTAATGCATACAGTGAAGAATTCACGAGATGCCAAGGGCCACAATCTATTTCACCTTAGCTGAAAGAAGACATCTTCATCTACAAAGCCAAATGTGTCATGTAGCTTGTTGACGACACCAGTGAAGACTCGCTGCTTTTGTGGCTGCGTCTGCTGTTGGTGACTTGAACGTGGTGTTGGGTAGGACACAGTAATCTGGGCTGTCTGCTGGGGATTAGAGAGGCTCATGCTGGTGGGCAGAGCGACGGGGGGCTGAGAGTAAAGAATAAAGAGAATGGTTAAAAAACGGCCCGATTAACACACTTTGTTTGTCTAAACCCAAGTCATTAAATATCAGTGTCACTAGGTAAGAATGCAAAAGGAGGCATTCTTTCTTTTCTCCTAAAGATAATCTAAACACAATTACCTGAGAAAGGAGCGCCTGTTGAGGCTGTGGGAGCTGTGAAGGAAAGGAAAAAAGAAAACATGAGAGTAAATATTTTGCTGACTTGATTAGTGATGATTTGGCACAGCAAACAGAGCCACACTTTGTGCTCTTCTGACAGTTCTCTAAATACGATTACCGTGTGTTCACTAATGGATCTAGCTGAAACAAGATCAATTTAGTGCTGCATATAAATCATGCTGTCAGTTGAGTGGCTGTATCAAATTACAAAAAGCCTTTTACTTTCACATTATTTGACACATGAGAAAACTGCCTAGTTATTGGAAAATATGTAGCACAAAAGAAGCGGAAAAATTGATAATAATGATTTCCGCAGTGAATTTAAAAGCCAAGAAAGTGATACCATCCACAGGAATATCGATGCTTGGGGAATTTTGAATATGGATTGTGTATAACATGCCCTGTGCTCTCACAAATAAAGTGTGATGCACATAAGTAAAATAAGTCTACACCTCACCTGATGAGGTACATTGTACAGTTGCTGTTGAGGGGGTTGCTGGGGAGGTTGCTGTTGTTGTTGTTGCTGCTGCTGCTGTTGTTGCTGCTGCTGCTGCTGATACTGCTGGAGAGCTGAATTGATCTGAGACTACACAGAAGTAAGAAAGAACAAAGGAACATGGAAGAGATCATAGTAATGAAATAGAGTTAGATGGGACCATGGCATATGACACAGATTGATGACTGCTGGCTTTGAGCTAGCTTGATGTGACTGACCTGCTGTAGTGCTGCTGCAGCCGCTGCAGCAGCCTGCTGCTGCAAGGCAGCAGTTTGCTGAGACAGCTGATAGTTTGCAGCAGACTGGTTGCTAAGAGAGGCTGCAGCCAAGGACTGCTGAGAGTAAACAGAGGGAGATGCTCCCAGAATAGATGACTGCTGCACACCCAGAGCTGCAGAAAAGGAAAATAAAGTGCCAGGTTCAGAGAAGTGTGGACACATGGGAAACATTTTCAAAAAAAGAGATGGAGATGTGTTAGCAGGTGTAAAAGTCATAGAGAATGAATCATTCGAACCCAAAGAGTTTCAATTGGCCTTCTGATGACTTGGTATACTTACAGTGCAGGCTGTTGAGGTCAAGAGACTGTCCTGAGTGTCCCGGCTGGGACACTGCTGTGGCGGCAAACTGAGTCGCCCAGGGCGGATTCTTCTGTCCCCCAAACTGGGCCATGACTCATGCAAGTTGAGGGCAGTCTGTGTTCACCAGGCCAATGCTTGTTACTAAAAACAAATCAAGTAATAAAATCATTGAATCGCTATTAATAAAACATTACAATATGCTATGTAACCAGTTTGTAGTAGCACACTCCATGAATCTCTGGCAGTCAGGTTTTTGCTCTGAGTATCGATCAAATAAGGTGCAGCACAGAGACGTGTAGCCTATGCCTTTGCGGTCAAAGATAGCAATCCGTGAATAAACAAAAACCACCCAAGTCAGCATAAACACTGCACAAGAATCAAGGGAAAGACCAATACATTATGAAGGGAATGCGGCACCTCTCTAACCTCTCTGTTTTTTAAATGCGAGAAAACACATTTAATTTCTCCAAGGCAAGCACATTGTTAATACTGACCGGACAACCCACAGCAACGTTTGACTTTAGCGAGCTCCTACTGTTATAGAAATATATATTACAATCACTAAACGGCAACAAGAGCGAGTGAAATGGTTAATGCATTTGTGGGAAGAAGTCAGTTTTTGAAAAAGAACATGTGTTTCATTTTCAGAAAAGAAGTATCATGACATGTTACCCTTTATTCTCTGCAGTGCTGCGGAGATTAGTATAATAACCGCTGACACAGCAGGCTGGCTAACGTTAGCCTCACGATCAATTGACAGTAGGCTAACATTAGCATACGCCGATGCTGTTGTGGTTAACAGCAGCAGCTTGGAAACACTGTTTGGGGGTTTAATTATCGTGCCCCTCACCGACACTGTTAAACATGTCTATTTTTGTCAGCGACGGCCACGTTAAATCACAGCATCGACGCTAAAACACACAGTATGCTGTATACACCACTAGCTAACAGTTAGCATCTGCGCGTCGCTAGCTTTGTTGCCAGATTAGCCTCGTGCTGGATTTGTTATCGAGCGCGAGGCCCAAATTAACGCTGACCGGCTGGTAATGGTTTTTAAAAGCATAAAACACAGTGCCGCTAATGAGAGCAAGTATCCTACATGCAAATTACCATTGCACTTTATATGTACATTAAATGTTAACATTAACCGACGTGGTAAGGTTTTGGTCAAAACATAATCAACACATCCTACCTCTGTCCCCTGCACCGGCCGATGTACACACAATCTGCGCGTGCGTAGGCTGCAGAGCGAGAGAGAGAGAGAGAGAGAGAGAGAGAGAGAGAGACTGCCCATCATGGTCCAGGCGGCGATTAGAATATAATGGCCTATCTGTTTTATCTGTCAAACAAACGGTCTGTGTTGCCTGTAGCATTAGATCAGGAATAGAAGAGGATTAAAATGTAGTTTCACTGTTCTCTTACAAATTATAAAATAACTTTTATATATATATATATATATATATATATATATATATATATATATATATATATATATATATATATATATATATATATATATATATATATATATATATTCCATTCCAGCCTAACTTGAAATCTTAATGTCCATGAAGGTTGTTTTGGAACATTTTGCTGGATCTGTGTTTAAGAGGGGTTGATTCTTCTGTAGGCTTGTAGGCTATGTATGTATCATACAAAGGACCATCTGTTTTTGAGCTTACCTTTACTGATTTGAATGGGCTGGGTGAAACAATGGGACTACCTGTCTACAGACTGCAATACAATGCGGCATCACCACTAAATTCAGCAATGGTTGGTGTAAACAAAAACCATACATTTCAACCTCCATGAAGGAAAGTCTCTAGCAGGACTGTAGCATTAGTGTACTTATTTACAGAAGAACCTGAGTATATCTTCTATGCATTATCACTCCAAAAATAAAGCTTTTTTCTTTCTGAACGCCTTGGTTTATACCAATAACAATATTGTATAGTAGTGATAAGAAGGAAATCAACAACAAATATTTGCGTTCATACTGTGAACTGAGTTTAATGTGATACAGTTAATCTTATGAGTGGAGCAAAAAGCACATATATTGCATACAGATCTTTTATGATGCAAAGCCTACTTCTGCGTGGTGAATACTTGTAGCCTTTTACATTTAATTGAATTTAATGAATGATGCATAAACAGGAAATCATGTACAGTATGATTTTCTTTGGGTTATTACGATGACAGTGTAACACACTATCAAATCATTCATTCTGAATGATCGTAACCAAAACCTCTCCATCCTATTAAAATAGTCTTTCAAAATATACAGTATCTTTAAGTAATAAATACAACACAACATTTACAGTGCTCAGAGCAGACCATTTTTGTTCAGAAAATGACAGCATCTTCTGTGCGGGTATACAGAATATCTTCTTTCCTCGGTGAGAGTTGCGCATAGCGTGTAGACACAAATTACAGCTCAAACTCTAAACAGTATATGCACATAAAATAGCAGGAAATCATTTTCTCTCTTCATTCACTCTTATAATGGTAATTACCGGAAATAACGCACAACTGTGCTTTTACATAGTGAAACATGTTTCTTTTAACAAAGTTCATGAGTGTGTTGGTCAAGGAAGTTTCTAGTCTTGTAATTTGCGTTCCAACTCTGAGAAAACCTTTGCATTGACTTCATCCACTTCGTCTTCCACCTGAGGTAACAAAAACAATTGACAAAATGTTTAATGTGACACAAAAGTCTGGAAAGGCTTTCCACTAGTAAATGAGTAAATCATCTTTTCTTTCATTGTTTCACTCTACTCTAGGCATTAAAGCTGGAAAACTGATGGACAGAATCCTGCTTGGTTTCATTGCTCTGTCTTGTTGGTCTGAAAATTCAAATTCAAATTGCATGGCACAATTTGTTGCTCAACAAATATCCAAATGCAAACTTGTCCAGATTTTGATAATCACCTGTTCCACATTGTCTACTTCAGGGACATAAAATTGCAGCATGTTCTGAATCCCGTTCTTCAGGGTCACTGTCGAGCTGGGACACCCTGTGCAGGAGCCGACAAGCTTCAGTTTGACTGTACCATCCTCAAAACCTTTATAGATGACATCACCTCCATCCTCCTGCACTGTAGGCCTAGTTAAGAGAAAGAGACCATATCATGTTGAACAGAACAAAAAACAAACAGGACAGATAGATTAGAGTAGAACAATACCACAGAGGAAATATTATACCAACTATCTAAAGATAAGTTTTCCAACTGGAACAAAATGATTTGTACCTGATCCTGGTGTCGAGAAGCTCCTTTATCATACATACAATCTCGTCATCATCTTCAGAGAGAGCTACAATACAGAAAGAACAGTGTGGAGATTTACATGTCATGATATACTGTATAGTGAAGCAACTGCCTAACTTCATGATGGCCAAAATGACCACAATGCAAACTCACTGCTTTCATTGTGAACTGCCCCTGTGGTTATTGGATCACCACTCTCAAAGAACTTGGCAATGGCCTCCAAAGCATGGCGCTTGATGTCCGTCCATTCCACATCTTCATCTGTCTGAGAGGACACCAAAGATCTCATGCATGTGTTATCCCTCCACTAAGATCTCAAAGCAAATAAAAATCACAGTGACAAGGAACAAATCCACATTTAATACTTACTTTAGTGACTGTGATGAAGTCAGGGCCAAAGAAGACACTTTTTACTCCTTCGATTTCAAACAAGACCCTGAGGAAAAAAAACTTATCAAGTTAAAAATGAAAAACATGCCATGACGCACTATGGTCTGTGTTCATTTTAGTTCATTTTGTGATGATAACATCCATTTGTGCTGCTTTTATCAATGTTTTCAGTTTAGAAAGTTTCAGACAAAACGTATCAGCACAAACATGACATAGTGTAACTATCAAAATGTCCATTTGCCACATCTCCTGTTTGTATTTTTCAACTGAGTAAATTTCCATTACCTTCACAACTTGAAGACACAACATTGAATTAGATCAATAAAGGTAATATGTCATTTTCAAATGTCTACTTAATCAAACTACAAACAGTCTTGTGAAAATACAACATAGTACAGTAAAATTGAAACACAACCTGGCTAAAGATGAACTTTCAGCTGAACTTGGAGAGGGAAAGTCAAGTGTCCCACTTCCTAGGACAGGTTTACCAGGGAGAAACTTCAAGCTTCTGGGGTTTGGAGTGTCTTGAGTCTGGATGGAAAGGTGTCTTACTGAAAGATATGAAAATAATATCTTAGTAAAGCTTTATGTTTTTATTTTTCCTGTCCACATAACTGAAACCATTAAGCAATGAGTTAGAGCAAGATGACAATGATTAACCTCAGATTATTGGACAATCTCCCCTTTGTTTATGACATGCTCATCATTTCCCCAGGTGCCAAAAATACAAAGCACCATGCTATATTGGTGATATTACGAGACAAACACTAACAATTCATATAACAAAAGGGTTTACAGTCATTTTAAGCACTGGGGCCCAACTTTAAGTGGCCTCAGTGGCACCTGGGGGTCCCTAGGCTTTGATTAAGGAGGCCAAACAATGGTCTCTCACTTGAGAAGTGTGTGGTTCCCCTGCCGAGCTGAGTCTGGACTCTTCTGGAGCTCTGGGCCGAGCACTGTGAATGGTATGAGCTCCTGTAAAGAGTATTACACAGCGAAAAACTCCGTGAAAAATACAGGACCTCGACACGTTTATCAGTCATTAAATACTTGTGGCGGCGCTGATGGACGGAAGCAAATGTTGAGTCGTCGGCTCAGGGTTTTTGGTGTATAAAAAAAAAAAACTTACATAAGTTTCTAGCCGACAATTAATCACGTGGAGATGACAGAGGATTTTATGTGGCTGGCTAATATACATAACAGGGATTAGGAGAAACATACGAACTAATTTAAATACAATAAACAGTGGGAATGGCTAAACCGAATAACTTTATCGATCTGCCCACATGTCCATTGGTTTGATGGGATTAGCGACAACCCGTTGCCTAGTGTCGCAGTTTGCCTGTTAGCTGATTAGCTTAGCTATTAGCACCATCACGTCTGCCACTCGCCGCTATGCGCCAACTTTATGCTGTACACACGCATCAAAACGCATCCTATCAGTGGTACACAATAATAATATGCGACAGAATTAGACGTTCAAACCTAAAGTTGGCCGTATTTCTTCTTCGTAACAACTGCTGAAGACCCCATCTCAAGTGCGCGGCCATTTTGTTTGTTTTGAAAATGAGGACCCCGTGTGGTCGGTAGAAAATCAGCCTGATCATCACAGGTCGGCAACTCCCTCGCTGAAACAGTCATATTGATCACATGGGAGAAATATGAAGATTATCCATTGTGAATTAATGTCCAGTGGGCCTAATAAGATCTGAATAGTTCATAATTGTGTTGTCATTAACATAGGATCTTGGTTGTTCTTCAATTCTATATTTAGGCCTAGGCTACATAAAATGTAGGCTATGTAGGCTACAAATAACTAAGTCCAGTTGCTTTCGATTTAACCTCCTTTGAAATACATAAAATGTACAAAAACTCCCCAAAAATAAATAAACGAATGGAACAATAAATTCTGCACAGAATCATATAGCCTACTAGGCTATATGTTAAGAAAAAAAATCTAATTCAAGAATAATTGCCTTAAGTAGCTTTAGGCTATTATTGGTTGGAGTCTAAAACACAACTGGTGACATTAGGCTATGTAGTGGAGTGAAAAGTAGGCTACAGTACAACATTTCCACCTGTACCATTATGTTTTGGTGAATTCACACGTCAGTGAGGACTGAAGCCCATGTAGCCTATTTCAAAATTTCAGAAAGTAGGCTACCTTTATTGACTAATGTAGCCGACTAAGTTCCTCTCCACTACTGAGGTTGTTGTTATTTTTCTCAGAATAACAACACATTAGGGACATGACAGCAGTGACATAATTTATTGACACAAAATTCCTTGCAACAAAATAAAATAAAAAATACTGATGTTAAATAATGATAACTCAGGCATAAATATGCCACTGGATGACAGGGAAAAAAACAAAGCACATTACACAACACATTCAAAGCCATTCTTAAGTAACCAAGATTACAGAACTAACAGCAACAGTTTGGTTTTTAGAAATAAACCCTCTCAAAATCGGTGTTTGTGCACACAAACACACACATCTTTTGGAAGGGTTCATATCACAAATACAGAAGGAAAACAGTGCAGCCTGTCTAAAGATGTGACATTAAAGGTGATTCAGTTTGAAATGAAACAAACAACTTGTCTCATCTGTGAGAGAGGCCAAACCCATATTTCCCAACATTTACTTCACACAGAGCAAGGTGGTGCTCAAAGGAGTGGCAAAGACACTGAGACTCTCCCATAACAGGGCTGTACTTGTAGAAGGCTAAGAACACCATCAGAAGCACAACTGTCTGCTGAACCTGAGCCTGACTATATCAATCAGGGTTATCACTTTATTTTATTTTTTTTGCTACGTAGGTATGAGACTGACTCCATGAGGACTCTATGAACACCTGAAGAGATCGGCAGCTGAGTGCGTGAAAAGGCAACAGGACTACAGACAAAAACTAATTTTAATTAGTCACTTGTCGTCTCACTTACCATCGCAACATGGTGTGCTGGATATGGGTCCCCATGTCTCTCTCCCTGGTTTCCTTCGTTGGAACATGGTCTGTGTAAGTTAACCAGAAAGTCACACTTTGTTTTAATTTGTCTTTGAGACCATGTTGAAACTATTAGAACTTTAGTTTTTAAGTACAACTTTTAATCTGCATTGTCTACGTGTAGTCATACAAAGTTTACATTATTGTTAGACATATTGAAGATCTTAAATGAGCCAGTAAATTAATCCGTGACTTCACAATTATATAACTGTTGAGAAAAATACACCTGCACTCCTTCACAATTATCAGCATTTCTATTTAGTTGATGTATGCTTTTATTATTATAACATTTATTATGATATTTAAGGTCTGTGTTTGTGCTGATGTATGGTTAGAGCAGCATTTATAAGTATGGAAAATGTCCCAGCTGTCAACATCTGACATTTACTGGAACAACAGTGCTTGAAATATGTGATCTGACGAGTTTTGTCTGTTGTGTAGGTGTGTACACCAGACAATCAAGAAAGACCAAGACACAATGTTGTTTAGAAAAATCTCTCCTTCAACTGAGACATGAAATATCCAAATTAATGTGGATAATTATTAAGCTCCATTAGACATTGACCATCCAAGCTGTGGTTTTTTTGACTATTATTTTTTTCTTTGTCATTCACCTCTGTTACGTCTTCAACTAAACATCTTATATTTACGTGCAGTTTTATTAAACTGTATTAATCAGTATTGGAGTCACATCTTCTCATTGTCAGCAATAGTTATAGCAGTTTATTGATTAATTAGTATGATTTGTATAGTGCCAGAAATGTTAAAAACAAAGGTGATACAGTAACCAGATCATTGGAGTTCTGGGAAGTCACGCTGCCATGGGTTTTACTGAGTTGGAAAATATTTATTTAACCTCCGAGATATCATAAATCTTAAACTAATGTAGTCAACAGGAACAAACTGTTAATGATCTACTTTTAGTTTGAAAAAGGTGGGAGATAAGGCTCTTTGATGCCGCATTACAATATATCAATAATAGAATTTTAAAAAATACAGTATCAGTTTGAATCATAATTCATACTCAATCAATAATCATCTCACATATTTATAAAACTGCAGCATTTTTCCTCTGTTTTATATGTATCCAGATATGGCCTAGCCTTCTCCAATGGTCACGTGTGCTCCCTCAGTGACTGGTAAGTGTCATGATAACAAAACAAGAAAACAAAGATATATAATCATCATCTACATTTGGATGTGACAGTTTCTCCAAAACTTTCATTCTCAGGGACACTGACAGGAACTGCAAACCGGGGATGTCTGGATGTTGCTCTGTTCCCACCATAAGGTAAATTATAGTTAACCTGCGCCCACCTTTTGCTTATTCTTTCCACTGAAATCGAATAGTAGACACAGTGAAATGAACAAATATTGTGATTTCAGCGCCAGTGGGACCCTTCCACCAGAAAATTCACTTTTTACTGCAACAATCAACGCTTCAGCCTTTCTGTGTGAGTTTACCGAAAGCCGAACACATGTAATTCAGAATGTACTGTGCATGATGTGATTGATATGTGTTACACCAACTATGATGTCCCTTTTTAGTTCTGGTCTTCTCCATACTCCACCATGCCCACGTGATGGAGAAACATGCATGTCATGCCATGCTGAGCAAGGTTGCGCTGGCCTTTGGTGTGGTGTCAGCCCTCGCGGCCTTCGCAGGAGGAAACTGCAATGTAAGTTGTGGACTTCCTGCTGGGTTTGAGAGCGTTTACTTTGCCGCATTACAATCCTCCTTCAGTTTTACATGGTTGAAGGAACATACTAAGACAGAGAACAGTGAGCTGTGTTCTCATTGTGTAATAATGCTAACAATGTGGCAGAACTGCTTTGATTTGCATAGCACACAAAGTAGATAGCTGAGTCATATCACAACTCCATAATCCTCAATTCCCCAAGACTATCAGTCAAGTCAGAGCTGGCCCAAGGCATAAGCGAACTAAGCACCTGCTTAGGGCCCTGTGACCATTACGGGCCCCCCAAAGGGCAAGTAACCTTTTAAAATTGTAGTGCGTAACTTCTGTCGACCCTTGGACAACTCTGCGTAATTACAAAAAAACTTAAATTTTTGTTACATTTCAAATTGTTATTGCAGTTTGATGTTGCAAAACCAAATATTTGAAAGAGCAGATGATGTGTTTACAGTAAATGCATTGTCTGTTGGTTTATTTTGTTACTTTTAGTCGACCTTTAGGTGACATTCAGTATCCCAGTACTATATCAATTTAAATACTAAATGTAAATCAACTGCAGGCTGCAGTTTTAGCTGAATTTGGTGCCATTTCAGAATAAAAACCATAGATGGGTAAAAACCTGCCAGGATATGATGATTGATAATGACAGATTAGAAAAATGAAATAGTATTATTGGCAGTAATAGAGGGCACCAAAATAAAGATTTTGCTCAGGGCCCCATGGAGGCTTGGGCCGGCCCTGAGTCAAGTAGCAGTTTTTTGTAGCCTATGATACATTTTCATAATACCGGACCATAAAATCATTATCAGCAAATATTTCTTCCCCTCATATAAACAAGGACACACATATGAATGTTCAGGGAGTCTCTCCAAAAGGATTGGATTAAATTTATCAGGTGGTAATTATTCTTGTTTCACCCCATCCCATTATAGTTTTGATCAATCACTAATTCAACGATACAGATAATCGGTGAACACTAATCATTTACCAGTTTCTGCCCTGATTTCAACCATCTCTCCATGTATTGATCCTGGAAACTGCTGTCCGTCTTCCACAGCCACGTCACCTGGTGCTCCTTCACTCCCTTGGAGCAGCCATCAGCTTCACGTGCATCTGCTTCTACACTGTACTGCTCACTGCGCTGACCGGGAAGTGTGCTCTGACAGGATATGAAAAGTTCCTCTTGCCTCTACGCATCGTCCTCAGTGTGCTTCAAACCATCGTCACCATCTGCTGTATCCTTTCATAAAGCTTGGGGGTAAATGGAAGTGTTTCCTTGTGGCTGGATGACAGTCAAGTTTATAAGGTTCATTTGGTGTGGCTCTAAACAGGCCGTGTCAACAGCTGACCTCAGCAGTGACGCTTGAGTAACACACTCCAGCTGCAGTACTACAATCCCCTTTGTGCTTTCTGTGTATCCTGCTGCTCTGTTTACAAAGTGGGACCGGCCACTACAGTCCCTCTGACAGGAGTAGATATCAGTAGCATTTTAGCCATTTATATTTACCTATTTATACTTTCCTTGTAACACTTACCTTCACATTTCACACTCATACATAATAGAGCCTGCACAACGACACCACATCCTGGAGTTTAGGGTTTCATCTAGTGTTGCCACCCGTTTTTCCCAGAATTGTTCTCTTTTTTCACAGCTGTCCCGGGGAAAAATAAATCTCTCCCGGGACACAGTTTGTCCCGGTTTTTGGGGGAAATACAAAAAACTTCATTTGGTTTATAGCATGTCACCATGAAACTCCTCCAAAGCAGAACACATTCTATCCATTGCTGTTCTACGCTCTTGCACGGACGCATCAGTTTTTCCCCCCTCGGCCAGATCACACTAGTCTGCTTCATGCAGCTACAGACACTGTGATCAACGGACTAGTGCTGCTGATTTCTCATTCCCCAGCTGTTTGATTCAGAGTGTAACGGGATGATAACGGACAACATGGAGAAAAAATAACTTTGCTCATATCACACTGGGCTGATTTTATATTATTATAGCCTATTATTATTATTATTACACAGCCTATCAACCTGTCCAATCAATAATTGGACAGGTTTAAGATGGATGTTGCAACTTTATTTTTTTTGGATCAAACAAGTAGCCCTTCGTGAAGTTTTTCAAGCAGATTGCAAAAGATACGTTTTTCAATTGTGTTAATACAACAAAATGAAAAAAAGATGAATTTGAACATTTGAAAAGTGTCGCCTTGGTTTTCTGGTCATCTAGACCTATGTGCTATTAGTGCTTTAAGACATTTCTGATTTGTCCAAAGTCTTCAATAGATTTAATATAATCTGTTATCAATTTTGTTGGGTGATCAACTGGCTGCCACTAACTTTTTCTATCTGTCCTTAACTTGAAAATCTTCAGATACGATTTGTTTCACCCAGAAAGAGCATTTTTACGTTCACGTGTCAGCCATTTTTGAGTGGATGCTCAGTGTCAACTTGGAGTTGTTTGAGCTCAGCTACGTGGTGGAGTTTTGCTTCTTCTCGTCCTTCATGATTTCAAATCTGTTGGGCAAACGAGGGGAAGAAAAGCCTCTCATGATGACGGTGTCCTGATGTGAGGCTGCCAGGATCCAGCTGAGGCACAGAGGCAGCGATGGTGGACTCACTCAGACATCTGTAAAGACAGTGGCTGGACCATGTCTAGAGGATCAATGACTCTTTTGTTTTCTCCCCATTGCTCATCTGAAATGGATTTCTATCAGTTTACAGATTACAATTTCTCCTCCTTCTCAACACTGTTGCCTGCCATAGTGATTTTCTTTCCTGGGTATTTCTGTTCCTTTGGTCAGATGTTCTGTATTTATTGAGACAACAGGGTTGTACAGCCAGTGAACAAATTATGTCATATTGTACTACTACTTCAAGTGACGTTGATATTATATGCCACAGAACAATTAACCTGAAGTGTGATGTTACACCTCACTGTATGTTTTTTGAGCAGTACCTTCCTGCTGGGTGAAGGCATGGTCAGCAATGAACTTAGAAACCCTCATCAGGTACACAAGTATGGACCAAAAGTTGTGAAAATCTCACAACTTATTTGTTGTCATCTCTCACTATCAAGGTTCTTTAATGGATTTAAGCACTTAACACTTTAATAAAACCATGACCAGCACACAAACTAAAACATCCTCTCACACACAGACTAGAAAGACTCTCTTGACCTTTTAAAATTCCTATTAGGTCATGTGACGTCTTCAGACCCTGTTAGACTGGATGAGTGACAGAAAATAGTTGAACAGTTTTATGACGGCACACTCTGAAAACCTCAACAGTGTAATATGCACAAGTATGCAATGTTGTTAATGTTTGTTACGCACAGAATGGGGTGTTGCCTGACCGTATCTGTTCCTTTATAAAGCTTGTAGGTGTGTCAAACTAGTGTGAAGATATCTGAATTATGTTCCTCCACAGGTTTAGTTATATTGTCAACCGTTTGTTAGTCAGAAGGATTACACAAAAAGAATTGAACCTATTTGCACCAAACTTGGCAGAGGAATAGAGCATACAGAGGTCTGCACTCTGAGCATATCATGTTCACTTTTGTAAGGCACCTTGAAGGCCCTGACAACAAAATATCCTACTTGGTTGAACACTGGGATCCAACATAATAAAATCATTTTTGAACCAATGTAGGAACACATTTGGGCTATTCTGTTTTTTTCCAGTCCAAAATTTGAGCTAAGACACTGATTATCAGATTAAGATGAATAGTAATGCTGCTGGATATATAGACAACAATCTGCCAACAGGTTTGATGCATTTCCCTCCCAAAGTCGCCAAAATAAAGTACTGCAAGTTTAAATCTTATTTTTTGTGATTCAATGATGCACCTGAGACACAGATGGCCATGAATTCTCACAAAACAAGGCAACATGGTTCTGGTTTTAATGCAAAGCACTTAACCTTTACTTGAAAGAAGGTAATATACATCCTGGAATTACAGATAATAAAGATACATTATGACCAAAGTCATTTCACAATGAATATCATCTTTCCTTCGCATCAACCAAGAGAGGAGTGCGACATTATCTACAGTTTTTGTTAGGAAGAAAACAGTGAAAAGCACACCTAGTCTGTCAGCATCTTTACTGTATGGTACACTGTAAAAAAAAATGTCATCTATATGCAGTAGTCCACATTATTAACCTTAACAAAAAAAGAGGAAAAAAAAAAACAATTTGAAAAACACGAATTTCATGGTTGTGTTTCAACTAAGTAGTTCAACTGCAATGCATACATTATAAATAAATGTAAGGGGAAGAGGGGGAAAAAAGTTCAAAAAGTACTACAAGCAATATTTAATAATTCCAGCATGGCTGAAACAATTAGTGGCCTTACATCCAAACCCTACACT
Organism: Trachurus trachurus; assembly: GCF_905171665.1. Classification (NCBI taxonomy): domain Eukaryota; kingdom Metazoa; phylum Chordata; class Actinopteri; order Carangiformes; family Carangidae; genus Trachurus; species Trachurus trachurus. Next base: position 16,378,638 of record NC_139906.1, read on the forward strand.
TTGGAGTGTGACCACAGCTTTTACAAACCTTTAAGATACTGTAGATTCTTCAAACTGCTGCTGTCCGAAAGTCCAACTCAGGCTTAACACTTCTGGATAAATCAAGTTAAAATTGCCCTTAAAATTTGTTCAGTGAAAGGATAAGTTGCCTACCATCTTCTCCTGTGAGGTGAGAAACACTTATTTTTTTAAGGAATGAGAACTCAGCATGAGAAAAACACAAGGCCTTATAAGAAAGAAATGTTTTTTTTTGTTTGTTTTTTTGCAACTCAAAGCCATTAAGTACTGAAAAAGCGTGTTCTCAGCTAAGCTAGGGAAGGTCACTGGTATTATCACAGAACTCTTCAACTCTAAAAAGGAAATTGTTTGTGTTCTCTTGCTCACATAGGACATTTCAGCCTTATGCTCTTCTCCTTTCTGGCCTTCTCCTATTCATACCTATAGCTCCACTGATTTCTCTTATTGGGGGAAGCTCCAACTGAACGCTATGAACAATCGTCTTTTCAGTAACAGAAAATGACACTACAGTAGTTGACAACTCAAAAAAATTATTAATGTGATGATGTGGGTTGGTAATTGTTTAAATCTACAGCAAGTTGAAACGGTGGAGGGCGGGTGGGGAAGGGGGTTCAAACGGAGTACATGTTCTTGGTGGTGGATCCGCTCTTGCTGGACGTGTCGTCGTGTGACTGGTAGCCGATCATGGCTTTGATGGGGAGGCTCAGGCGCTCTTTATAATTTTGCCTGTGGAAACAAGATGGAAGTTGAATTGCTGGCGTAGTGTCACCATCTAGTGGCCACCTGCAGTATCCGTGTGTCTGTTGCACTTGAATCCCATTGACACGGGGACTTCACTACTTACCCTATCGTCATGATGGCGTCCCTGTTTTGGCAGTTGCTTGTCCAGATGGCTATTTTGTCACCTTTAGGTCTGACGTTGACCACAGCACCACACACATCTTCACTTGCCTCATCGAATGACTCACCGACTAAACACAGGAGCTGGAAAACACAAAATGTCAGACACCATGTGAATTATACTTTTTTTTTTTTTTTTTTAAGCCACGACTCTCATGACGATGTCAGCTCACGGTTTTTGCTTGCTCAGTGAACACTGCTCTTACCGTCTCCATCCAGTAACGGTCGAGGTCATTGTGTCTTTGTTGTTTATTGAGAGTCATCAGCCATCGACCCCCCAGCTTGTTCCTGTCGTCCTCCCACATTGGTTTAATTCCATCCTAGCGCACAAAGTCAAACAGTTGATATGAAACACAAGGACCAAAATGGTGTCACAATCTTGCAGCACTACTAGGAATTTACACTTAACTGATGCTCAAATTAGTGCATTTTACCTGCTACAAACATCCCAATAGTTGATACGGGAAACAAACTGTATTTTTCTAATAAAGCAGATAAAAGAGCCTTACCTTAAATAAGCAATAATCACAGCCAAAGCCAAGTTTGCTTGGTTGCTGTATGTGGTTGTATAATCTGTAAAAAAATAAAATAAAATGGATAGAGTAAGAAAAATGATGACTTGGGGATGAGCTTCATCTTCTGAGGGTCAGACTGAATATTAGTTAATCGTTCAGGTATCATCTATTATTATATAATCGTATTTCATATTTTGGGTAGAAGTGACGCTGCTACAACCCAAGGTACAGGACAATTATGAAAAACATGGCACATGGAAAGAAATACTGCAATATTTGATATTATCAAACCAGATTTTAGAAATCTGAACCTTTTGTCAAGACAATACCTTAAACAGCAGATGTAAATACTGAGAGAGGTGCAGCCAGAGTAAAATGAAAAAGGCTTGCACCAGTCATTACTTTGTTATTTTTCTGTGATATGTGCATCTGTCAATGTTAGATACAGTGTTAATTTTGATAAGAATTTTTTATTTCATTTTAGTCTTAGTCACTCAGCAAAGACTGGATTTAGTTAAAGTCACATTTTAGTCTTTTAGTTTTGTTTTAGTTAAAAATTATCCGTGGAAATCAGTTTTAGTTTTTGTCTCATTTTAGTCTTTTGAGTTTTGTTATACTGTACTAGATTGTGCAAAATGTTGTTTGTCATGGTAGTAAAAACTCCATTGTAAGCATACCTTTAAGTAGGCCTATGTGATTAGTAATTTAAACTAAGAATGTACCATATTCTTGTATAATAAAAAAATAAATGTCTAAGGCTCGTTAGAAAAAGTGCAATACATAATCATGTCCTTCACAGTGAGTTAGTTAGTTCCAGATAAAAAAAAAAGTTTTTCCGAACAGCTGATGCATCGTAATTTTTTTTTTACTTCATATCGTACTCTTGAACTGGTGTATTATTTGAGACGGGACTTCTTGTAGGCGGCAAAAATGCACTGATTAATTGTCTCAAACAGTTGTACTGCCTGTCTCTGTGCAGCGCGATTAAGGCGTTGAGGATGGTTGTAGTCCAGATTGTCTGGCAGGCGTCACCTTTTTCTTCACATTTTTACTTCTCAGTTCATAATGAACAGAGATTTCATTTGAGTTTTTGTCATCAGTACTTCTTAAATTTAGATTCTCGTTACAAATTAGTCACGGAATAAAGGGTCATCAATGAAAAGTTTTCGTTAAAGTTTTAGTTGAAAAAATTAACACTTTGTTTTGTTATACCAAAAACCCTGTCTCCATGCTTGTTATCAAGTGATAGAAAATTCATTTAACAGTAACCATTCTTCCAAACAGTTCAGACATTCCAGAAAGTGAGAAAATCATAAATACAATGCAGATTATTCAAGAATACTTACGCCCAAAAGTCTTCCACTGTGTCAAACTTGGAAATGAGACGCAAGTTCTCTGTCCAGCTTTTGCTCTTGTCGTTTTTGAAATACCACAGGGCCCATCTGACAGAGGGAAAGACAAGAATCAAAACACTCAGCACTGGGAGAACTGTGGGAAAATGACTTGAGCACAGTTAGAGAATTACAAACATTTCTTCTTTTTACGGAAATCATGACATTTTTAAACAGGAAAAACAAATCGGGAACATTTCTAATAGTCTCAGAATGATGAAATGTCTAAAAATGCATTGGCTAGAGTTACTTAGTGTGAAAAACAAAATTAACTTGAGCCTGATACCATAGATACACACGCCCAATTTCCCAAAAGAACACAACAGCTCGTCACAAAAGCATGCATATCAATGCAAAAAGAACAGAGAAAGCCGGCCATCAGAAGCAGCACAAATGCAGCCTTTGTTTATGATGGGTGCTGTTATTCTTTCATCTATCCCCAGGACGGGTGGGGCTGGGAGGGATGAGGGCAATGCAAGGACATCATCTGAACCCTGTGCCCCCCACCACCACCACCACCACCACCACCGCAACAGTAACCGAACAAAGCCAAATTATAGGAATAGAATGTAATTGTGCCGTATAGCAACTCTACTGACAAACATTATTAGACAACACTGCTCTGCTCTCAAGGCGATCTGTATTCATGCCTTGTCATGCCATATGGAAAAACATAGCAGACAATAGATCAAGTCAGGGATGCTCCTCTCAACTCTGACAGACTAATACTTGGTGAACAGATAAAAATATTCTTAAATATTAGTCCAGTTTAACCTTTCTCTCAGGTGTCGGTTGCCACCTGAAATGCCAAACTCAGGTGTAACCACTCTAGCCAACTGTGGGCTTTGATTTCGAAATAAACTATATGTAGTGAGACTTGATGATCAGCAGAGTGTCTGAAAGCAGCAGCGATCTTTTCACTTCAGACTGAACCATCAGAGGCATTTCTCTTCTAACAAGACAAGGCAAAAACCTGGAGTTTGGCTGGACTGTGTGATGGTTAACGTGTGAAAAACTGGGGGTCTATGATTCAAAAGTTATATGGAAGAGCTGCAAACAACTACTTTCAATCGATGGTGGCTAAAGTCTGCTCACGAGAGTTGTTAAATGACGCTTGATGACATCCAGCCAAAAACACACCATATGATGCTTCAGCTGGATTAAAATATTCTGGACTAAAGTGTTGTTTAAAATAACCCACACTTTGTCCAAATAGGTAGAATACAAACAGATACTGAATATACATTTGGGACTTGGAGAAACAAAACTTTACTGTAAAAGGAAAGAAAGATTAAAAAAAAAAAAGTCCAGCCTTGTTCTCAGACTTTCTCCCAGAGCCAGATAAAACATTATCCTTGTGATGAGTAAACTGAATTTCATGTGTGAAAGAAAGTTAACAATGTTAATTTCTGTGTGGTTGTAGGCACTTGAGATTTGAGAATAGCAGCTGTTTGCTGAAGACTGTAGGTTTGTCTTTTAACACCAGTAAATCTACAATTTCTTTCAGGAAACAGGTTCACTTCATCAATTCATTTATTTATTTTACACAGCACCTCGAGTCCTCTGAAGGAGAACATGTCTTCAAATGAGTTCACAGACTAAATATGAAGAATATTTGTGTTTCTCATTTTCAGCCCATTGATTCGACTGTAGACTTATTAATACAGAGCTTTTTCAATATGAGAATTCAGGGTTTCAAAAACTGAATGTGTTTCCCCTATTTATCAGCAGCTGTTGGTTTACCCTTTATTTCAGTGCCAAAACCATGTTGCATGACTTGAAACTTGAAAGTGATCATGTCTACTTATGTTACAGCGACATAGAGCTGCGCAGCCTGTTCAAATCCATCTGTGCATTCATCTTCGCAGAACAGAGTAATATGCAGGCTTCTGACAAAAATGAAAGTGCATATGTTATTAACACTGTTGCATTTCCCATTTCAAGCAAGTTCCTACCAGCTGACTTTCCCATGAGGTCAATTACTTCAGCTGTCCTGACAACTGAGACTGAACCTGTTTTTAATTGGTGAGAATTGGCTTTGAGGAGCAAAAAGCCATTGTGGCAAACTGACGCTACATGTACCTGACTAGGTGAGTCATTCATAAAGCAAAATGATCATTAGTGTTGACAACACCAGGGAGGCTACAACATGTTTGTAAATAATATTTGACATTTCATGTGGTTAAGTGAAGCAAGAATGAAGAGGCAACACCTTCTCAGACATTCATCATTAAGGGTGTAGTACGGTACAGGCATCACAGCACAACAAAGCATCTACTACGTACTATAAAAATCTGGCACCTAAAACCAGATTTGTGGGATAATGTGGACCAGACAAGAGCAGCAGAGGTGGAACAACCTTGAACCCTGAAGCTGGGCTGCACAAGCAGAATGGCCTAGAAAGTGACTTACTAAGTGAACCATTCAGCAGACCGACAGTACAATGAATGGGTCGTCACCACCACAGAACTGTTACAACATTTCTAAAAGGACAATAGTGAACAACAATTGCAACATTAACGTGCAGAACAGAAAGCAGAATTCTTCTATGCTTCTGATTTTAGGGTAACTAAACCCCACATATGGTACTTTTCACCTTTTCACCTGTAAATGACATAGTACTTCAACAAAATACCAATATCCACCAAATGGGTCTGAATTTTACTTTTGGTGCTCTGAATCATTTCTCTGGAAAGACAGTTGTTAAAACACATTACTACAGAGCACAGGTTTACAAAGCTTTATCAGTTAAAACAAAGCCTTTGTTACAATTTGACTTTGTTCTCTACCCAAACATAAAAACTAGCAGTGTCCTTTATCCAGTTTCTGTAAGGAGGTCTAAGCACTTTAAGTTGAAATTCCACAGCAGTGACTAATTTTGGATTGCAAAATCCATAAATGACCTTTGTGTGTCTGATCAAAGAGCAAGTGCCAAAGTGAGGACCTTCCCCCAAACAAGATAGACGGATGAAATGTGCTCTTCAGGGCAATGGGGATGAAATGTCGACTTAATTTGCCAATTGTTAAATAACTATGTCAAGATAGACCAGAATAAGTAGATAATTGACCTCCTAAAGGGGAATGCACTTTACAAGACAATTCAGTTTCACTGCCTCTGATGTGTTACATAGCTTGTTTCACAGTGAAGGTCTCCCCTCCAAGTTATGTGAAATAAGTCAAGACACCTGGTAAAATGTTATGTCATCGTATGTTGTGACTTGCATTCTTGAGCCTATGAAGAACCAAAATTTGAAAACAAACACATTTTATTACCACGACAGTAGAGCATAATGTTGTCAAGATGCTGAGTTCTGGTATCTGTTCCTACAAAACCTCTTCAACAACCTCTGATAATGTTAATATGGTACTATCAGTGCTGCAAATGATGTGTATGTTTAAGGGACACACACCTTTCAGTTACAACATCCTGCCAAACATAACAGATGTTTAATTCTCACCTGTTTTGCAAAGGGTGTTTGACATACTGCTCGGGATTTGCAACGACTGGGCTCTCAGTCGGCTGTTCTTCAGTTTCAGCTGCTTTCTGTGGAGAAATAAGGCATAAAAAATGTTGTATGTAAATGATGTATCTTCTATGATGTGATTTTGGGTCAGTCTCATCCTTGCATTTCCACTGATCACTATCATAAAAGTGCTGAGTTTGCACAAGCTTCACGCAAAGGTGACATTAGGAGGACATAAATAATTTTCCAGTCTTTTATTATGAGGCTAAATTATTGGGGCTGTAGCTAATTATCGTTCTCAAAAAATCTGCAGCTTAGTTTTAATGATGAATCAATTAAAAGTTTAGTCTAGAACACATAAGAAAATAATGAAAATATTGCCCCAAAACCATCTCAGAGGCAAAGGTGACATCTTTGATTGCCTTAAATGTCTTTACACATCCCAAACTCATGTTAACTTCAGTTAAGTATGAAGCTCCAGCATGTAATTTTCATCACTTTGACGAATAAAACAATCGATTATTAATACAGTTACCATTTAGCAATGGTTTCAGTCCCAGCTACATCAAGTCAGCATCTTAAATGAGGCCTTGTTCTGGTTTTAAAGACATTAGTATTAGTTAGTGGCCTATTTTACTGTTCCAGCTGCATAGAATAAACTCTTGAAACGCCATCATGTCCACAATAGAGTAATTGGTCTAATACCCGAGCAAACATATTTCATATTATAACACATTGTCACTCAATCGAAACGTATTCATTTTTTTAAGTGGGCAACTAACCTAGATATTTGACAATCGTGTCTAACTCTGCAATGTCATCATTTTTGGACATTATGCGTAAAAGCCCACATGAAACAGCAAGCTTTAGGTTGGTAAAATAAGACATAAAAATAAAATGGCTGAGAATAAAGCCTGAGCTAACCAACCTCAGTTTTAACAGACGAGCTATGCTAGCTACGGGCGAGATACACACGTGTCCAGACAGGCGAAAAAAATTAATTAATAATATAAAAGTATGGGCATTTAAATGTGCTGACGATTAATTACAACCACCATATGATATTGACTCTGATATCTAAGTAGATAAAACCACACGAATGACTGGAGTTTGAATGAACGACGTCCAGTCAGTCAGTCCCTCCCTGCCAACAAAGTCTCATGCATCACATTGCTGCTCATGCTAATGCTAACCGCTAACTGAGACCCACGCCAACAAGCGACGCATCTGTCAACCTAAACTCTCAATACTTCACTTAAAAAACACCGGTCGCCTCCTTTTCGAGGAAAAAGCGCGACTGTGTAACCGACCCAAACGATACGGTTAAGGATGTGGCTAATCTTCCCGTGCACATTGGGTCGTTTTTTCCCCCCCAGCTCTCTTGTCTCTCTCTCTTACCGGCTCCGATGTCGCCATCTTGACAGTAGAAGTGTTCTGCCCGTTCAGCAGCGCTCGCTCCGCTCCTGCGTCACTCCCGGTCACTCCCCAACCACTACGGAAGCCGCCTAGGGAGCGGTGGTGTAGCCTATCAATAAAAAAAGAATAAAAAACGCTTTGGAGATCACCGCTCAGGTGTTGAGTCCCCAAACTGATGGAGAGATGGAGCAGGGAGATATAAAATTGCGTTAATTAAATGGGCCTAGTGCCATATTTTAATAGCCTAATAATAATACAAAGGGTCAGGAAATTACACAAACTACCCTTGTATCGAGTCATACATCAGATCAGTGTGAGCAGAGTTTTAAAAATAAAAAAAAGCATCATGCTATCACTGTTCAACACACAACCGTACCTTGACATCTTGTTCTCATAGCACCAAAGGAAGTCAAACTAATGGAGAGATGGAGCAGGCACCCCCTTGTACACAATTTTGTTTTATTAAACTGGGCTGTATAAAGCTAATCAGGTTCATATATTAAACACAGGTACAGTGAGGATGTCCCACTGCCATTTATAAACAAACCATGTTAACTGATACCAATGAGCAACGTCTGTCACTTGCATGATAGGCCTACCTCTGAGACAAGACATCTGTACTATCTTGAACCACCTTCATGTCGCCACTCCCGCTTCAGTTGTATGTGTTTTTTTTTGTCCAAGCAAGTGACCGTATAACTTAATTTGAATACAGACAGACCTATGAAGATATACACCAGAGACAAACAAGACAAGAATGTAAAATCTTAACATAAAGGGTCAACACATGAGACATAAACAAAACCATGCTGTGGCAGAACTGGGTCAGTGTAACACTAGATAATAATACTGATAAGTAATAGGCTACTACAATCATTGTAATTTGGTAATAAAAAATAATAGGCTAATAATGATGAGGGAGTGAAAGTGAAAGATAAAAAACAAATGTGTCATCAAATTAAACAAGGACACTGTGTCACAGTCCAGTATGACTAACAGCTTTACTGGCCCCCAAGCTTCTGGGTACCAGTGTCACCATGTAGGCTATAATGTGGTACTAAGTAGGCTATAGTAGGCTACTTTCTGATTCGGCTTGTTGCACATTTCTAAACCTAGATATTCTGAATATTCTAAATACTTAGGCATCATCACGTATTTGAACAGAAGAAGTAAATCCAGGGTTGGACACAAGGAGTGTAGCCTTTAAGACAATAGAGTTTGGATCTACACTCATACTGATACTGGGTGTGACCTAAAGTGGTGGGCCCGTAGCCTCACTTTGGTTTGTTTCCAATAACTCTTATAGCCAAGGATTCTTCCAAAGGCTGAAGTTCAGGAGGTTTTTCTGTAGGCTAATGTTGCCACTGTTTGAGCATTCAGTGCCCTTAGCTTTAGCACATTTAATACACAAAGTTATAGTGTGCATGCACTGAAGTAATTGCCTTGACATGCCTTCAGAGTGGTCGGAATGAAAGAGAAAGAAGGGTGTGTCTTTTTTTTTTTTGTAAAGAATGACTCAAATTTCCTTATGGTCCAAGTTGTTATTAGTTTCAATAGTTGACAAGAAGACAATTTATAGCCTACTTGGATTGTTGCACTCCCCAACACCTGCAGGGTGGATATGGAGACAATGAAGGGACATCTACTGGGCAAATGGAGTACGACAGATGATTGTCCTGGAGGGAACCAAACAAGAAAATAAAAAAAATGTTATCCTGTTATCCTGTTGACTCATTAGATGGTGGCATTGTTTTTCCCTCTCTGATGCTTGGCCGATGTATGAGCAGCTTGTGGCCAGAGTTACAACTGGCATCAGCTGAAAGAACATTGCATATGGTGCATCTTTCCTTCTTAACAGCTCGTTCCCAACCACAATGCACTGAATGGTTTTATAAGGGAAACTGTTTCTAAAAATTTACTTGTGTGGTTTTGAAAATGATCATAGTGCTGATTTTTTTTTAGATTCGACCAAACTGTTGCTCCCTTGTGTTTTTTTGAGTCATCCCGGTGAGTCAGGAGCAAATGATTCTACAACGTCAGTGTCATCTGAGAGAAAATAACAAGCACATACTGTATTTATAGCTCTGTAGAGAAATTGTGTAAAAAAACAAGTGATTCATTTACTAGGTAAGGACAAACTCTAATAAAAAAACACTACATTGATGTTCCCTAGAAGTGAGACACAAAGATTACTTTTTAATTAATTTACTAAACTGCTGATTGGCTCATGTTTATCACACACATACTATACATGAACAACAAAGAAAGACAGAGGAAATCATGATCAGGTCCAAAATATAAATATGATTTTATTTCACAATCCCGAAAGAGATCAGCCATCCATAAAAGGAATGCTAAATTTAGTCTCTTCTCAAGTCTAAACTGTATATACTTTCAGCAACGTACAGTAATTCAGTTTCAAAATAAGCAAGATCATCCATTGTCTAAACACCATTAACAGTACAGTAAAAACAATATGGTTCACCTACATATTTACACATTTTCTACTATTAAAAGTTCTTTTTTTTTCAGATTTCTGAATGCTGGTGCTAGTTGTTAGTTCCTTGTTGATACAAAGACTTTAACTGTGGACTGAGAACGTCCTCCACAGTGGATCAAAAGAAACATTTAAAAGTGTAACTTTGTCAAGTGATGTTCAAAATCTGTTCCTTCTAAATCAACGGATTAAAAAACTGTATACATTCATTTCATTCTGTGTGTACGTTGTGATTTTTGAGAGTTGCTGGAGAGTTGGGTTATCCGTGGAAGACATTTGAGCTCTACATGCACAACTATTTGCTTTTTTTTTTTTTTTTTTTTTTTTTTAATTTTACTGATACTTGAAAGACATCATGATGAATGGTGGGATACTCGGTTTGTTTTTTAGCCAGTAATTATCCAGAGAACTTACACAAACTACCTTTGTATCATCTTATACATCAGATCAGTGTGAGCGGAGTTTCAAAAAAGCACCATGCCATCACTGTTCAACAAACAACCAGGTTAAGTCAATGCATGTACCTTGACATCTTGTCCTATTAGCACCAAAAGGAAGTCAAAGTGTGTAAAAAAAAAAAAGGAAATGTTATTCCACCAGTGTTAGTGTGAACATCAGTGAAAGGTCGTAACATTTGTGCTGAAAAGCTTCTCTTTGATGGGTAAAATATGAATAAAACAAATAGAAATCCTGATTCACCCGGAGTTGACACCAACCCCCTTATTCAGACCCTGTAAAAAAAAAAGCTATCTGTAAACAAAGTCTTCACAAGGGTCGAGCACCCGAAATCGTCTTAGGCATTTGTCTGAGTGGGATCTGAGTAGTTTGAGTGGTTTTCCAACAAAAACAGAAAGGAAAATAAATATATCGATTATTCAGCATTAGCTAACACAGTTTTGTATTCAAATCCAGAGAATGGACATAAAAGAACTGGCAAACTTTTGTTGTTATGTATGTGACACTTTGTGATATCTGATAAAAACCGAGGTTTCGTTAGCACCAATAAAATGTACAGTAGGTTTCTGAAATCCTATAGTCACACTCATGCCCTATGAGAGACATTTTGAATTCCTTATCCAGAAGGTGGATACAAGTTAAGTGCCAGTAATGATAAGCACCTCATTGTTGCAGCATTTTATGATTCCTCATTATGCTAAGTTTTGAATTTCCTTAGATATGTATGCCATTTTCATTGAAGTGAATAAAAGTCAAATAAATGCAAACAGCTGTAAAAATAAAGCGGGGTTCATGCTAAACTGTCTTATATATCTCTATCTGTACATACATATTCAGGCCTATGGGTTGGGACCTTTTTCAAGTTAAGTTTAGGAAAATAAAAAAAGTGCTTCTTTATATGCCATACATATCTGTGAATAAAAGACAAACCATTCAGACGCAGAGAAAATAAACAAAACGACAAACCAAAGAAGTACGTTTCTCTCATCCACTGCCCACAGACGTCAGAGGCAGCAGAAGGAAAAGCACAATGCTACATGTGATAATCTGTAGTAAATAATATGAACAATATTAGTCTTGTTTTCTACATTATGTGATGTAATGAGTTTGCTTAACAAAGGTTACAGTGAGAATGGCACCAATGTAAAAGCCAATGAGATTCATCTTATGAAAAGAGAACTATTGGCTGAAATAAAGAGCATAGTCCTACTGTACAACATAAATTCTGAGCGTCAACACATAATGCAGGTTATCATAGAAATCTTGCAGTAAACAGGCTTACACCAGGAATTAAATAGAAATCGTTATGATCACAATAAATAATCACATCTTTTTTGTTCTTAATCATGTATATAAAACCAGTTTAAAAACGTCTTTAAAATGCTTCAAAGCACCATCTCTTTACAATGAAAACCAACACCGAAAAACTCACAGTTAAAAAGCCGACAAACTTTGGTCTTCCTCATCACTTTGAAGGCAGAGACGAAGAAGGGCAAAGTGAACAAACGGATATTAGAAAAGCACAATGAAAATGACATAAAAATGAGAGTAGCAGTTTGAAGTTGGTTGAGGTAAGGCAGAAGCACAGGATGTAGGAGTTTTCTGTGTGTGTGGGTGTGTGTGTGTGTTTCTGTGTGTGTGTGTGTGTGTGTGTGAATCATGTCGACTAAGTCCAGCGATTGTAAGGGCCTGTCACTTGGGTAAGAGCATACGGGGACACGGTGATGACACCATCCCTCGGGAGGGTGCATGCTTGACGTGTGGGGACATTCATGACCCTCGTTGTTTCCGTCTCCTCCCCTGTCTCGTCCTCGAGCTCCACACCTCCGGCTCCGTTGCCGTTCTTTCCCACGCTGCCCTGGCTCTCCTCCATTCTTAATCTCTCAGCCTCCTCCTCCCGGTCCCGCTCCCTCTTGGCCATTTTTGCGTCCCACATAGCCATCCCGTGGCCTGGCTCGTTCAGAGACTTGTGCTGGTAGAAGACCAGGGAGATGCGGGTCGGGTGGCTGCGGTTCGGCCTGAGGATGGGGGTGGTGGCGTGGAGCTCCCGCCGCGCACACTCTATCAGGATCGAACCGTGTGACGGTGCCACGGCAACTCCGCCGATGTCGTGGTCCAGGAAGTTGTGCTCGCTGTCTGACCACACCTCTTCCTGTTTAACTTCCTCTGGCTCAAGAGGGGGAGTTTGTGGGGGAAGATGGAGAGACGAGAGCGGAGGGAGACCCCTCACCTCTGCCGCGCCATCTCCTGCAGCCCTGTGGAGTCCATTGAGCCTGCTGAAGAGGCCCTCGGAGGTAGGTCTCGGGGAGAAGGAGGAGGGAGGAGGCGCACTCCCACTGGGGGAGGGTCTGGGCAGAGGAGAGCAGTGCTCCTCTTTGGGCTCAGTTTTAAAAGTACAGGGGTAGTCACTAAGGGCATTATGTGGAGGTATACGTTCTGAATGAACACTGTGGTTCCCAGGTGCTGGAGAGTAACCATTCACGCTGTCACTCATCGTCTTGTAACTGAGAGCGGAGCCGTTGTGTCCGAACTGGAGGCCTGCCATGCCGTGGTGGTTGGGGGAAACGATCTCCCTCTGTGGGGCGACTCCTGCACCCGGAGTGGGGAAGCCACTGATGCTCTGGCTGTAAGTGCTGTGTTGGATCCTCTCCGGTGGATACCTGTCAACACTGGCAGGTCTGGGTGGGACTCTGTACGAGCCGTAGCAGCCCTGTGGATCTGTGAATGAGGAAAATACATATATTTGTAAAAAAAACTTGTACATTTTGACCTCAGTAGCCTACATCACTTACTATAATTAATTAACAACATGGCCGAATTTAATACCTTTGTTAGGCGTTTCGCTTTTCACTTTCCCAGGAGTCCCAGGTGTCAGCCTGAGCTTCTTCTCCATTCTCTCTGCCTGAGCCCTCTGACGAGCTTCCTGCCTTATCTTACGGGCTGATTTCACCGGCTCAGCCAGTAGACGCACCTGATAAATACATGAAAAGAAAGTGGTTTAAAACATGATATATGTTTTTTATTTCATTTTGCATTTCTGCAACAAAGGACTCAATCCACTGACTTTGCAGTTAGACTGAAAACTAAAACGCCACCCCTCTGATTCCTCACCTCTCGGGGAAAGGCAGACAGAACTTGCAGAGCACCACTTCGGATTTTAGCCCACTGGCCCTCAACATGACCAAACTCATCCCTGTCAGAGATCTTGTAAAGTGGCAGGACATGGAGCTGCTCATCCTCTGGTATGTTACGCACTGCACGGTTATCTTCCTTGGTTAAAGTGCAAACCTGAACAAGGACACAGACAAAGGAAAAGTTGTTCAACCAAATAGCAGACGACTTCCAATCAGTAACTCAAGAGGCTGGAACAAAAGTAGAAGCAAAGACCTTTGACATAGCCGGGGGTGTGTTTACACACATGACATAGAAGTAGACTGCATGATGTCACACTCATTGCTTGCTTACCACAGTGCTGCCATTATTCATGTTGTGAGTGTCCTTGTGAGCGTGAGCACAGAAATCCACACAGGCTGTGACCCCAGAAAACGGACGTCCCTCCCTCTTTCCCAGTCGGCAACCGTTCCCTGTCTCCTCATTTTCCACCTGTGAGAGGTGAAGGACAAGACATGGTGGTGGAAACAATAAACAATTAACACGAAAGTCAATAGAAATCATATCATATCATTATTATTATCATAGGCGCAAATGTTTCATACCTGGTTCTGGAAAGCCTCAGGAGCCAGTCTTTTGTAAAGTGGTGCAAGGTCAGTGGCGAGACTCTGAAGGTTGTTCTCTATTTTCTCCTCCTAAAAGTAACAGATTTAGAAGTTTGGAGGTGAATAAGAGAAAACTTCTCAAACTGCTCTGTTGATCAACTGGGTTTGCTTTTATTAATATAAAATGCACAGAAGCAACAGAACTTGTTTTTCTTGGTATTCATAGTGAAAACTGACAAAACTTCAAAGCCAAACGTGACAACAAGGAACAAACACTGATTATACACAGGAGACACTGTAACACATGTTTTCCTTCAGGATCTTTGCAGGCTAAGCACTACCTCACCTCCTCGCGGTAGTCTCCAAGCAGGCGAAACTTGCGGGGCACTTTGCTGCGGGCAAACTTACAGCCGTTGAAGTACATACTCCAGGAGCAGCCGAAAGAAAATGAAGCTCCACATGTGTCTGGGTCCAGACCCTGGCAGGCACATGTACGACTGAGGAGATGGAGAGGAGGGGGTGTTAAATGAAATAAAACTGCAAAGAAGTGGTGTCACTGCGACTCAAAACAAAGAGGTACCCACTCCTCATTGAGGGCGCAGCGACGGCTGGTGGGGGAGCCAAATTTAAAAAGGGTCTCTGTGAGCTCCTGGTAGAGGTGGTCCGCCACTGGCCGAGGGATTCCCTCCCAAGCCAGGATGAGGATCACCAGCACAGCGCTGTCGCAGTAGTGCCCCGGCCTCTGGCGGACCAAACACAGCAGCTTCTCCTCCTCACTGCCACGCCGGATTACCTGTTAGATGATTGTGCACACATGCAAACAGAAAACAAGCAGGTTATAACAGAAGAATGACATCACTGTAACAAATGCGGATAATTAAAATCAGAAAATGATGGATCCCAGTGACCTGCCAAACCACAAGTTTGGTTTTTAAGAGCCGGAAATAACTGTTTAAATTGTAATGTGTATGTGTAGGCCTTAGGGATTAAGTTGGAAATGATTATATTTATACAAGTTATAGTTACATGGTTGCAAGCAGGTAAAGGTTTTCTGTGGTTATGGTGAGAATCTTCTTTGTCACTTAATATAGGTGGGATCCTCAGGAATAAAACAGACATATTGAGGACATTCGGGAGATTAGCATCAAAATCAGCCACATACCCATTTAGCTATCGGACACCCTTGGGAGCTCTTTCCTTCCTTCCCAGTATAAACAACGATTTCCACCCTCACTGCACTTCCTTTGGCACCGTACCTGTGACATATACACGACACACATAAGACAAACCATACATTAATGCCATTAATCACAGAAAACAAAACACTGACAACACATTGGTCAACATTTCGTAGCTACCCACAACTGGTGACACAAGACACATTAACAAATCAGCAATGCTTCACCGTAAGTTCCTCTACTGAAAATGTATAAGTAGTGTATAAACACTTCATATGTTGATTATGATGCACTATAATGTAGAAGAAGATTGTTTATCAAAGTATTTGCCAACAGTTCATTTTCCTCCAGCTTCTATCATAAGGTGAGGTTACCATTATAATTGCAGTGTGTGTATTACAACACAGGGGAAAATATACTTTGAGCAACTGATCAAATATTTGCAACCTACAATCAATAATACATTTTAATGCTTTTATGAGCGAAAAACCCATTAACTGCAGGATTTAATTTTTCAGTTAGAAGTGGCTGTCAGACGGACTGCAGTGGACCTCAAGTTGTTTTAAACACGCTGTCGTCTTGGTTTACGGGCCCCTCGTCTTAGCTTTGGGGGTTTCCTGTTTCAACATGCTGTGTGTTGTTGTGTGTAGTCGAGACGGAGCGTACATGTGTAGCGCTAGCTCAGCAACGCTTCCTTTTAATGACAGACTCTTTGGTGCGTGACCCCGCCCCATTCCACTGAGCCTGCGGTTGACTAGCAGGTTCTCATGTTTGATAGTAAACACACCCACACACACGCACACACAGTGTAAACAGAGTGGTAGTAGTAAGTTACTCTACCGGTTTTCCATCAGTTCCCTCACTGCAGTAACACTAGGTCCTGCCCCAAGGTGAGTGTAGTAAGGGCCTTCCTCCTTTTCAATGATTTGATCTGTGGAAATAAAAAAACCCATAAAGATCTATTGGACCTGTAATGTTGGTATATATTTGAGAAAAAAACACGATATAAATATATGATATGATGATATATATGATTACACATACTCTTTATAAGGGAGTTAGATTAATGTTAAAGTGATGTGCACAGTAAATGTAGCTGGAATCAGTTCAGGGGACACCACCTTGGAAATCCACATTTCAAGACCAAATACAACAGAGCGGGTCAACAAGGCTTCACTAAGTATCTCAAAGCTTCCTCCAAATATGGCAGAGAAATGCGGCCTTCTTTTGCTTGAATTGGCCCTTAAATTAGGACACGGCTAGTGTGTGTGTGTGTGTGTGTGTGTGTGTGTGTGTGTGTGTGTGTGTGTGTGTGTGTGTGTGTGTGTGTGTGTGTGTGTGTGCTTGCATCAGAGAAAAAGAGAAAAAGAAAGTCAGTTTGAGGTCAGAGCAGATTTACTCACTAAGCTGAATACAGCCAATGTGATACCAATGTAGACTAAGGG
Source organism: Trachurus trachurus (assembly GCF_905171665.1). NCBI lineage: Eukaryota > Metazoa > Chordata > Actinopteri > Carangiformes > Carangidae > Trachurus > Trachurus trachurus. The sequence goes on from NC_139906.1 coordinate 16,395,634, forward strand.
GGGAACAACTCACCCACGCATTGACAGGATGGAAGATCAGCCAGTTTTTTGGAAGGTGTATTGAGCAAGTTCTTGGTAGGGGTATCCAGAAAACTCATCGGAGACTCCAGAAAGCTGTTGATGCTATTCTTGGATGGAGTCGACTCCGCTGAGTGGCCCATATCCCCTTCAGTAGCCGTGGACAGGACAGTGACAGGCCCTGACCTCTCCAGCTTGTAGTAGCTCTGCTGGCTTGGAGGAGGGGACTGCCGAGCCCCTGAGAAGCCGTTAGCCAGACCGTGGTGCCCAGCCGTGTGGCTGAGGAAAGCGGCGTTGGCCGGGCTGGTGTTAGGATCAGCACCGTGTTGCAGCCCACCACAGGGCTGCGCTACCTGAGATAACAAATGCCTTTCGCGCTCCTGCTCCGGTCCTGCAGGATGACCATTGCATGGGTTGTGTTGGTGGAGAGGACCATGTGCAAGAGCCCATGGCTGGTTTTCTTGACCAGTGTGGTGAATCCTTGACAGAGGGTTATGATTCTGTGGCACTACGGGGGCTGTATTGTGTGTGTTGCTGTGATGGATGTGTTGCCTCCTTTCCTCCTGAGCCTCTGCTAAGTATCTCTTCATGTCTATTTGAGCCTGAGGCAGAAACAGGTTCCTCTTGTGGTGAAGGTCTGGTTTCCCTTGTGGGAGAGCCTTCTGGCCTCTGCCCCTGTGGGGCGTCTCTCCGTTTGGCATGCGTTTTGAGAGTGGGGTCCTGCGTCCGACCCCTTCATTCGGCCCATCGCTTTTCTTCTTCCTGGGCTTGGATGGTGTAGCTTTAGTTTTTTTCACAGGGGTCTTTTTCTGACTTGGGGGGAGCTGGGATTTGAAGGTGTATTTAATGGCCGGTACGGGTGTTCCTTTGGGAGGGTTATTCTCCGACTGCTGGCTGTGTCGAGCCTGGATGATGAAGGCCAGGTCTGCCAGCTGAGCTGCCACCTCCTCCTCATCTCTGTTTCTCCTCACTTTAGCAACCATGTCTCTGTCCTCCCCAAACATTCGCTCATGATCTTTACTGAACTTCACGTCAGCGGGATCTCTGAAGCCGCCCTCTGACTTGATGACATGAGAACCAAAGCCCTGCTCTGTTCTCCTGCAGGCTGCTCTATCACTGTCTGAGTTGGCGTCCAAGAGATCCTGCAGAGATGGTTTGTTAGAGTTTGACCCCCTGGAGCACTGGATGACATTCCCTTGTCTGGCCACAGGGGGGCGTATGACTGACATCTGGTGTAGTGGTGAGCTAATGACGGAGACTTTGTTGTAGCGGATAGCCGGTGTGGGTTTGGCTTCTTGAATGGTCGTACTTGGGTTGGAGGTTGAAAATGGGGCAGCAGTAGAAATGGGATGTTCACACTCACTTTCAGCTTTAATGGACCCTGGGGTGCTTTCGGGTGTAGCTGCCAGCTGAGTCAAGGCCTCAATAGCAATAGCCTGATCAACACTGAGATTTCTGCTCTCTGCCAAAGACTGCACGCTTGGTAGCAAGACACTTGGAGGAGGTTCACTTTTAATAATCTGGGGAGTCCTTTGCAGGCTAATGGGAGTGCTTTTCGGACACAAGTCAATCACAAAGTCCTCTGGCTCTTTTTTGACAAAGTGCAAATCTGGCGGCTCTGTTTTGATGAAGCGAAGAATGGAAGAACTTGAGCAGAAGAGTTCCTCCTCCAATCCCTTCCTCTCTGTGACAGAAAGACACACCACAGCGGCCAGCGTGGAGAGCGGGTCTTCACAGACCTCATCCTCATCTCTCCGCTGTGCGGTGGCCTGCTCAGTGATCCACGTCCACGGCTCCTTCATCTTGATCTTCTTCAGAGGAACTGACATGTCATCTGGAGGAGTCCTGGGTCCATTCTCAGAGCAGTCCTTAGGGATCGTAGCTATTATAGTCCTTGGAGGCTCTGATGTCATCATAGTTCTTTTCAATGCAGACTTCAGATCAGAGTGTGACCCACTTATCATGTTAGCACCATTAGGTTTTGTCTGTAAAGTTAGAGAAGAGCATACGTGTTGGTGAAGTGCAACGCTGGTCAGCTCCAGCCCCGGCTCTCTTTTAGTAAGTGCTGGCCGTCCAACTTGGTCCGAGACCGGGTTGCGGGTGAGCGAGTCGTTGATGGGGGGAGACTGTGTGTAAGGTATGTGGCCTTCCTCCCCGTCATCCTCCTCTGCTGCCGTGTGGGTGTCATCCATCTGTGCCTTGCCTTTGCCATTTACCGACTCACTTTCTGGAACCACCTGAGACAGAGAGAGGGAAACAAGAGGAGAGGGGTGACTCAACAAGCTCTGGCAGCGTACAGTGATTCAGCTTGTTCTAAACAGTCACGGCACACAGCACAACAGATTGGCTCTCTGCATGACGTGAGCATCTGCTGCAGCCACTGTCAAGCCTGTGGAAAATATTATGACATGTGAAAACAAAGAATCAGCTCTCTCTAAATCTTGCAGAAACCGATCTCTATACAGAGTTGATAAAAAAAGGAGGCCTCAGTTAGGACTGAATTCCTGCCGGAGCTGGGGAGGGCTGAAAGCCACAGACCCACAGGTAGCAGAGAGCCAATGAGTAAACATTTGAAGTCACGCATAGTTCAAGATTGCGTCACTACCGGTGGGTCACTGAGGGCATCTGTGCAACGTGCATGTGCATGTCTTATTTGTGCTGAGTTGGTAGGTGTGTTCCTGAGCATGTATGCATGTGCATGCAAGCACATGTGATTATTCGCAGCTGCCTGAGTGATTAACCCACTAGGGTTCTTATCCACATGGAGCTTCACTACAGCACTGCTTGACCCCTCAGCTAAGACGGATTCTGACTGAGCTACAACCATGCAAAGGTCCACAGTACTGACACATAGACTGGCCCTAAAAGGAATGCTGAACACCCAATATCCTAGATTATGAAGTAAAGATAATCAAAGACGTTAATCTATAAATAGCGGCAACAAGAGGAGACAAAGGTTAATGCAGTTTTTTTTATCAAAGTCACTTTGCTACTGCAGTGTGTCAGAGTTGTTTACATGTTATCTTGAGCCAGTGAAGTAAACCATGAATGAATTAATACAGTAGTCGTGCAAGTGCAACTAAATATGTAAAAGCCGCTCATTATTTTTTCAACATCTTGAGTGATCATATGATCAACTGAAGTTCAGTCAAGCTGTTTCTTATTTTAGGATTTAACCCCACATCACATTTACAACTAAAGCCTCCAGCAGTGAAAGACTGATTTAAAATGCTGCAGCGTGACAAAGATAAACTAAAATTACCGCCTCGTGGTTGTATGCCATGTCTGTCCAGACCCATATAATTTCTGCAGTCAAGACTTTGAAGAATGATCCTCGTGTGTAAGTTCAATGAGAGGAGCAAAAAGGCCGTGACAGGAAACAATGCTTCATATAAGGATGTTTCTGCAAACAAGCTACATAAATCTAAAGCATGTACAGTATGTTTCACTCATGGCACAGAAGATCTGTACAATCACCACAGTATCAAGGGGGGCATCCAAGATTAGTGTCACCCAGTTCAGTATTTGCAAAAATGTGAAATATGGTCACAATGTCCCTTTCTGTTCTGCTTAGAGTTATCGTGTTGAATAATGGCCAGAAAAGTGTCTTTTGCAGAACAATACACTTTCACCATTAAGTTGACCCCTGATCTTTTGCATATAAAAGAACATCCATTCATAATTTTAAATACTAAAGCATATGTGTGAAATGTTGTCATTGTCCTATATGTTCTCTCAATAAGATCCTGAGATATACAGACATATGGACGGACGAACAGATGGAAAATCCCAAAACTCAGGATTTGGCAACAGCACTGAGGCATAACAAAAGTGCATCATGTGCCAAGACTCAGCTGACAAAAGCATCTTAAACTCATTTGCAGGACCTGCAGGGTTATGCGTGCATTACTGTGAGCTGTGTCAACAGCATGTTTATGTGTGCGTGTGTCAGAGGCATCACATTTTCCCTCTAATGAACAAGTGTGATTGCAGAGGAGCCGGAGATTCATTTTTTATCACTGTGTGTTTACCTGACATAAACACTCATTAAACGCCATCACTGCCACTGTTTTAATGCACTTTACAGACAGAGACTCTCACTCCAAGCTGACAGATCAAGAGCAGCAACAGTACTTCAACATAAACCAGACTCTGTGAGTGCAGCAACCAAACAGAACACACTCAGGTTTATTAGCTACATGTGTTCAACTTTGTTCGTCTCTCTGTTTCCTCCAGACAGGTTCAGACAGAATTAGGTTACACCGATATACTAATTTACTGCTTTTAACAACAATCAATAGTAAACCATGTGCCATTAACCATGCAATTACTGACGTACCTTCTACCTGCACAGCCACATCTGTCCAGGAATTGACTGATAATATAAAAGATAAGAAATTCTGACACATCACATTGTTTGAATTTCAAGCATGTTTCAAGCACCACATGTGTGATGGCTGGTGATGATAAGACTTGGATAAAGTTGGGAAATAAAAGGTGTTGAAGCAGAGCTGAGGACTAAGAGGATTCATACTGAACCACTTTCAAATTCTAGACCTGAAGTGCATTTCAAATATAAGGAGTTTTGACAGACAAGAAGCTGCTGTGTGAATTTTGTTGTTTGATTACAAATGTGGTGACAAGAGAGAGTAAAAAGTAAGGGGTAAAAATAATACAATGTCTGTATTGTATTGTTTGGATGGTATGCTCTGCCAATGTCACTGGAAAAAAAATATGCATCTATTTCTTCAGCAATATTATTTTCCCTCAGTCTAATTTCTGACATGGAAACACTTGTTCTTAAAATATGCACAGGGCTCGTACTGGTGAAGCCGTTGTTTACCAGTGATGGCTGCATGTGGTGGCTAAAAATGTTTTTCATATTTACCTACAGTGTAGCTATGCCTGAAATATCTCAGCATGGCACCACCTTGTGTATGTTCTTGGCCAGTTATCCACAGGAATTCAACGCAAACTGCCAAAAGCTGTTTATTAAAACAACGTTCGGGGAGGATTTTTCTTGTAGGCTGACACTAAACTGTTGCCTGACAAAGCCTGAGAGAGTTGCAGTGACCGTAATAAAACATTGAGATCAGACATGATTAATCTGGTGGAGCTGATTTATCACCGAGCCTTTTCACTCTATGATCCATTACGCTTTCTCCCGAGCCCACTACACTATGTCAGGACCGTGGCTTACTACTATAACACAGTGCTGATGCAACAGATAGCCGGAGCTCAGGCTGAGGCAATACTGAAGCTGCCAATGCAACGGGGTGAGATGCCTAACTCTGCACAGCACGTGGGAACGGTCCACCACGGCGTTCAAATGAGGCAGTGAGAAAACGAGAGAAAAAGATGGGGGGGAGAGAGAGAGAGAGAGGGAGAGAGAGAGAGAGAGAGAGAGAGAGAGAGAGAGAGGGATAGAGAGAGAGAGAGGGAGAGAGGGGGGAAAAGGCAGTGTGTCTGCCACAATAAACTGCTTTCAATGACAAAGCAGCACTGGCCGGCTTCCAGCACTGCACCAGACACACGCGTGTCTCTATGTATGTGTATGCGTGTGCCTGACTGTGCATCCATTTGTGCATCCAAGTGTTCATGATTTGAAGCTGACATCAAAGTACAGCCCCTGTTTTTAATTATGTTGCATTTAGCCCTTGTGATAACAAAAAGCCTAATTCAGGATGTAAACGCAGAGTCATGTGCTCTCATTTAGCCGCCGGGTCTCTGGAGAGATCTGGGTCTGTGGTGTGTTTAGGGCTGTGTCTTTTGTGTTGTGCATGTTGTGTCTGCCTTGGGGGGGTGGGTGGGTGGGTTGTCTCGAGCCACTCGCACTGTAATGTGCTGTTTTAAATGCAAACACAGTCTTCTTTAGCGTCACACAAACAACTTGCCCAACGGACCGTCAAGAGCTTTAAGAATCAACACGACTTGCTAGAAAGTGTAGCCGAACATTCAGAGAGCGACCCTGGCAACACAAGTGTGACCGCCGCTCGAATCCTAACAACCCTCTCTCTCAAGGGACAAGTCTCCTGGGAGGCTGGAAGTGGTTTGTATCCATTCTTGACTCAACACAAACACACTCACATAGCTAGTGGTACGTATAAACACGTTCACTTCTGGGCAAACAAAAGACAGAAGCAACTTGGAGCTTTGTTCTTCTTGTACACTTTGTGCAGAACTCGTACACAACACTGCCTCACAATGAAATGTTGAAAAAGCTGCTGCTTCCTTCCTGGCTGAGTTTATGTAGTGGTTTACATGTGTTTCTCTCAACACGTGAACATTTTCTTCATTCATTGAAGAGAGCGTTTCCTGTGTGCGCTCAGCTCGATGTCACGTTGTCAACACACAAAAACATGCTGTATAAAATGACAAAGAAAAGCCTCATATGTGGCAATTTACCTCATAAAACTTGAAAGATCTGGCTCCACACTACAGCGTGAAACAGAGCTTAATCAACTATAAAATTATACAGATTAAGACGGCATCAGAAACAGAGCGACCTTCTCTACAAACCGCACAATAATAATACCATTACTACTGCAGCCAAACAAGTCAAGCCTGCCAAATTACAAGTTACGACCCAAGGCTTACAAGCGCTCCACTCCTCTGCTGAGCAGTCACAAAACAGCAGGTGTAGAAATATGGCTGTCCAAAACATTGCAAGAAAGAAAGAAAAAAGGGGAAGCAGAGGGGGCTTCTGGCACAACGCAACGGCTTAAAAAAGACATGCAACGGGGGAAAGAGAAGAAGAAGGGTGTCTGTTACCGTGGAAACTGACCTCTTTGTCGCTGACTTTGTTGTCACATCCTTTAAACCCACCTGGAAAAGACAAGCCAAACACACAGAAGCCCAGATCCTCAGTGATTCAGTAGGAACAATAACAACAGCAGCTTCCAAATAAAGCGCTCCAATCAGCTAAATCCAGGGTGGCAGAGAGAGAGAGAGACAACAGATGATAACCTCTAGATGAGCTCCACTGTAGCTGACCCATCTGCAGCGAGACAATAGACCCCAGGGTGAGCACTCAGGCTGCCTTTACCTTGTCTGTCCTCGGAGGAAGCCCCTCCGGTTTAGGCAGCATATCCCTAAAAGGTATTGGTGGCCATCTTGCTTTGCTTTGCCTTCCTTCAGCCTCAAAAGACAACGCTGGCTACAGTAGCCGTGCGCAGGGCAAGCTCCTGGGTGTCATGACTAGGGCGACTGTGAGCCGCTGTAGCAAAGTGCTGCTACAGCAGACGCGCACACATTCGCTGCACACACACACACAGACATATAGACACACACACATACGGGATGCCTTTCGCAGACGCAGACAGAGGCTCATCAGCCAATGGCGTGAGGACCTTAGCGGCTTGTAAATTATCTTCCATGCCTAGACTCTCCTAAACAAAGGATCCCCTATGTGGGCTTTTTACTCCAGCCTTACGCACATGGATTGGATGCAAGCTGTGGAACGGATACTGCACACATGCTGGATCGGGATCAGAGGAAAACAAATCCATCACCGCTGAGACATTAACCCCTGTGGCAGCTCACCGACACTTCTTTTGTGCTTATTGCTGATTCTCCCTTAATCCCTTTGCCCACTGATGAAATGATCAGTCCATTAAATGATCAGTTGATAGTATATCTACAACTGATTTGTTGCGTAAGTGCCATGATCAAGTAAAAATGCCAAAAATGTTGCTGCTCCCAGCTTATCACATGCTTTGTTTCCCTTGTTTATATCAGTGTAAATCACATATCCCTTGGTTTTAGACCGCTGGTTGGACAAACAAACGAAAAACAATTTGAACACTTTAGTTTGAGCTCTGGAAAAAATTGATCTCTAACAGTTTCTGACATTTTATTGACAAAGCAATCCGCCAGCTCATCAAAAAAAGTCAACTGATTAATCAAAATACTTATTCTATTAGGCTGAGGCTGATATCACATGACGACGACAGTGGCCAGCTTGCAGATGTTTTGAGGCATGTGATCTATTATATTATGAGGAAGTGATGCAGCCTGTCATATTAGACACAGTATTAAGCGTGTTACATCATGCTATGCCTTTTAACAATTACAAACACTGTCATCCACATGGCAACATAATTTTACGCAGCGCCTCAAACACATCGCACACGATCCAGGAGGAGGGAGGATGTTCTCAGCATCCGCGCTCTTCCTCCTCTCAGTGTCTCAACAAACCTCTCACTCGCTCATCTCATCCACCCCTGAGCTTTTCCCTCTTTCTAAACGATTCCCTGAGGAGACACTGTAGCGAGAGAAAAAGCACCAGGACAGAGAGCAAAAAGACAAAGAGAGAAAAATGTTATGTGAAAGTAAAGTACTCCCCCCCACTTTTTTTTAAGGCAACCATGTGGCCAAGAAGCCGAGGTCACACCAGGACACAGTAACATGAAGGCAGCCTGAGCCAGAGCCTGTCGGTAACTCTCTAGTAATCAACCTCAGCCGTGTGTTTGATCGCGGAGACGGAGAGCGTGCAGTTACACACAGACACAACAATGAAAACTTATATCTGTGCGGTGCGCCGCATGCAATAAATGGTCAAAACATCAGGGATGAAACAAATGCGCGACCAGGTCACGGTGGAAGATGCAGTCATATTGATGGATTTAGCAGTAAGCCTTGCCAAAATCAAAAAGGTATTCATAAGCACATTACACACAGTAGTTCAGTGAAAGTCAAAGAGAAGTATGCACACCTGTGACAGCATTCGTTATGTCCCAATATCAGGAATTAACTGGAATGTTTGAATTGTGCGTTGAGCTTCAGATTTGTGTTCCTCGTCCTTGTCCCATTGTCACGAATGTGTTTTTTATCACGCTGATGAGTTCAACAGTCAGTCAGTTAGGCAGTTACAGGCTTATAACTTATCATAGTCAAACTCCTGCATGGTGTGGCTTCGTGCATATGTGCCTTGGAACAAAGCCTGGCGGTCGATGTCATTGCCTGTTGAGTGCATTTGTTTTTGTCTCGATTATTTTGATTTATTTTGATGAAAGGAACAGCTTCAAAGATACGGCTTCTAAATTCATGAACGTACAATCACCATCGACCAAACCAGAGAAATCCTATTCAGCGTAGGTCATTTTCCCAAAGCTTTCCAGCACACTGTAAAACAAACACAGATGCAGACAAAACACTTGAAATATACACAAGGCATGTGTGTGGTGTGCTGGGGCAAACTTCAACCCACAAAGTAAAGATTTCTCCTGCTCTGTCAGTAACAGAAAACCTCAGTCCACATTACAACAACTGTTATTCTCAGCTGTTTAATCACACTGTGGATTAGTGCCTGCCCTGCATATTTAGAAGTTACAGTGCCCACCCACGAGGACATACTGTAGCTTTTCATTTTTGAAATCAAACTTGTATGGACTCACCGCCATGTACAGCTTAATAATTCTGTATTTCACTACTATATATCTCAAGATTAACTCCCTGACTAACAGCAATGGATATGACCCACCTTACACATGGACAGGTTAAGGATGGTAATTCATTCCACGCTTTCCAAATTGTCGAGAGTTAAAATATTTTCAGATTGATGGTGGCAGTTATCGGTGAACTCCCAGTTGAATGGGAATGTGACAGGTCGTCAAACGGGTTTGACATTAATGGACACTTCAAAGAACTGTTAAACAGGTTATCAAAACAATGAAGCACGCCTGTGTACGAGACACACCTACAAACCTCTGTGAAGTCAACTGTTACCTGCCATGTGCAGCTGAAGCCTTTGACATATGGACTTAACACTTAATTTCTCACTAAGGCGGATGCTTTTATCCAAAGGGACTTACAAATGAGGGATATAAAATCATAAAATTCAACAACTAAAGAGTGCAACTTCATTTATACAACATTTAAAAATATATATATGTCCTTTAATGTATAAAACACACCATTTCAAAATATTACAGTTTTAAAATAAGAATATTAAGTACAGTAGCAGTAGCCTACAGTGCACCTCAACCTTCAAACCACTCCTCCTCCTGCAGCCACTCCGTTTCTTCATCCAAAAATACTCCACAACTACTAACAATATTCCACCCCACCCTTAATTTGCAGCACAAGTGTCCCATATGTTTTCCTCCTTTAACGAGCTACCCAGCTCTCGTTAGGAACAAGTAGTCTGGACATTAATCACCCTAAGCTACAGTACACGAGCATGTAAGCGCGATAAAGAAGGTCGCTCTGCAAGAGAGTCGTAAACTGTCTCTGACACATCTGGAGGCTGACCCGCTGGAGACCAGCCCGGTGATGGAGTTTCGCCAAACGCAAATGTTACCCATGGTTGTCGTTACTGCTGCTGAAACTAATGTAAACTTGTCTCTCGTTTGCATGTCAAAACTACGTATCTCTGAAGGAAGGCCAGTTTGTAGAAGTTACTACTCCTCTGATCTAGTAAAGTTGGTCTCTGAAAGGTGTATGTGTGTGTGTTAATTGGCTGCTTTAGTCTCATAAAATGTAAGTAATGGAAAGTCAAATATCAGGTCTTATTTATTGTTTGTCTACTACAGAGCGCTCAGAGTGAGACCTTTCCGGCTTTTGTGGATCTGTGCCCTCCTGGTAAGATGCACACTTTCAGGTGTGATGCATTAATGGAGTGACATAACTCAGATCCCCACTTAAACACTTGTGTCATCCATGTCTGCTATTGCTGCAACAAGCCACTAACTTTATGGTCCTATGGTGGCTGAGTGCCGGGGGTTTAAAGCCTGTTAGCCAAGCTTCATTTTACGTTTATTTGTCAAAGCTAGAAGGGCAGTCCTGGTCAGTAAACTAACAACATCGAAAGCAACTGTTTTTAGCAGTTTATCTGTTACTAAGCTAATTAGCCACAAATCTAACTAATGCTTTGGTTTGTAAGGAATAGACATGAGCCATTAAAAGTGTAGCAACATATTCATTAGGCATAAGTAATGTAATAGTATAAGTGCTGGCTAAAATAACAGACCATGATAAAGACTATGATTCAAATGAAATCACATACATAGTGTTGCATTATGGGTTGTTTGTGTTTATGTTTTCAGAATGAATGCTAGCTTCTTTAGCTAACACTTGCCCATCACATGCATAAGAGGCTGGCTATTGCAGTGTTAATGAGAAAATACAAGAAACAATCAAATGCACAATTAAATGACAGTGAAATTTGATTTGCTCCTCAAGTTTTATCTTATTAAAAGGTTATGTTGTTTTTTTTTATATAAGCAACTGTTTTTGGCAATAGAACAAGTTTGTTTTTCAGCGGCTGACTAGGCAACATAACAGACAGGCATACGCAACACAAACGTTTTATTCTAAAATCATCAAAATCAGTATTGAAATTAGTATCAGCCTAAAAATCCTTTCACGGATGAAGCTCTAACAGGAGTTGCTTTAGTGACACATTCAATCTCTTTGCACAATAACACATACAAACATACAGAGACCATGAATTATGAGTAGTAATATACATGCACGCAGCTTCATGTGCATTTGGATCTCGTGAAGCCAGACCTTGGCCGAATGAAAGCTGATCTTCCTTGAGGAGAGACCGTAAAGTCTGTGTTACCTGAGGAGGCAGCACTATGGCTCATATCTAACCGACTCCAGAGGCTACTCACATATCACACTGCTCATTTGTCCAAAAGAACATCTGTGGACTCAAGACTTTGACTTAATGTCTACAAAACAGCTTTCTGCACTGCTTTATGAATGTTCTCTGCCCCTACAGCAAACACAAACCGATATGAATGCAGGTTTGTGGCTTTCACATTTCCTGTGTGGATGATTTGTAAACCATGGGTGAGGATATTTTAAGGACACAATGGACTCACATTCAAAATTCCATTTCACACACATAAACACAGAGTGCGTTATGTAACATACTACAGTCCCGCTGCTGAAAGGAAATATCCACCATTCAACACCACACCCTAAACCCACATGGACCCAATTTAAGGGCTGGCGGTGGTTGGTCAACATGAAGGGACAGTGGGTCACTGCAACTCTTAAACCCCCCCACTCATCATAGACAGGAGGGAGAAACTTTAAAGCCTGCAGGCATTGACAAAATTCCCTCTTTAATCTCATGTCTGTGTTGTCTTTCTATTTATGTGTTTGTACCCACTAATTTTGTCAGGAAGACAAACACACAATGAGAGATAAACACAGACATACACATGTACGCACACACTGACCCATATATACCCACACACAAACACCATGCAGCCCGAGCAGCATGGGGGCCCCCCAGATCCTCTCACAATGAGACAGGAAAAGGCTTACTTAAGTTTGCGCTAGTGCAACATGCTGACTTAGCATGTTGGCCATTTGACTGCACGTGTCTGTGCACGCACGTACACACGCTTGCTCCCACACTCACGCGCGTCTGCAGACAGATGCATGCAAACTGTAACGGTGCATTTAAGAGTGACGGATAGCTGAGTGGATAATCACTGATGAACAATGGGAACACATGGACAAGGCAAAGAAATAAACAAACATGTGAATTCATTAGTTTCATTACAATTCAGTGGATCTCATCCTGGTGGAGAAGTTGTTTGGGAGTGAGAGAGATGAGAGTTTTATCCTCTTCAGGTGTATGTACTAAATTAGGCAGGTCAGGTTGATGCATGAATAAACTCCAGAAGGTTTCTCTAGAAGGGGGCCATTGTGTGCCCTTGGTGGGATTTGAGTGGCATTTCTTTTGGGAGTGCAAAGTGAGGATTTCTTTTCACCCAGAGAAACCAAGTGGCACGACTTCAAAGCTTATCCAAGGACTTAAAGCCTTACAACAGTCAGAACACGGCACAAATTCACAGATGCAGGGACCCAAAGAGAACCCAGGGGTGGAGCATTAATGGTATCACAGTTTAACTCTACACATGTTGAACTAAAACACATACAAACTGCCAGGTGTTTATACGGCTCCTTGCGTTACAAATGACTGACTGTGCGTTAAAGCGAACAGACACCATCTGAGTGGAGTCCCACACGGTCCCACATCATTAAGTGACTGTCTCTTGCTGGATGTGAGGCGTCCACCAGGCACGGGCTGAGCCATACACCTCCTCTGATGTGTAGTGTAGTGGGCTCTGGCCAGATCAGTCACCCTAAATCAAATAAAACAGACATTTCCCCTCGTTCACAAACCCTATTTCTGGGCCACTATCCAAGCCCCGCAGCTATTACAGATAACTACCTCACAGCGTTGTTTTAAATTTAATTGGCTTGGAGCAGGTTAAGAGGAAATACAAAGCAGCCCTCATCAGAGGCAAGTACATGTAATAAAATGTGCGGCTGAGCTGAGGATGGGGAGAAGTCCGAGGAGAGAGAGTAGGCTAAAAGCACCACGCACTCTGCTTGGTCATAATGAGTTGGCTCTGTTCAAACGTTGGCAGTCTCTCTGACATTTCACGAATCTTCCTCGCTACCTCGGCCCCCTTCTGTCCCACACGTTTACGTAATGAAGAGGGCAAAAAAGAAAGAAAAAAAAAACATAGTGTGGAAGCGCAGCTGTCCTTCAGCTCACTGCCAGGGAGCCCACATGGATACTGTAAAAGGAGGAACCTGCACACAGTCCTTGATGTTTTTTTCTGTCAGTGACGAATGCAGAATACAGCAAGACACACTTAACTCTATCATAGCTTAGAGATAAACTCCTGTCTTCCTGTTTTACACATTTAATTGCCGATCATATTCACATCACATTACTGCTGATCATTGTCTGCATGGTTTTCTGTCTTCCAGGCAGCAAGTTGTTTCATTTCCCCTGGGCGAAGTAGGGCATCATCATCTCTAACAGACTTGCAAACTCCCCAGAGAAAGATAATGCACGGCAGTGAACATTTTGTCTACTTTTATGTTGCAGAGGTTTTTAGAGTTGTGGGTTTCTATATTTTCCGTTCAGTGAAAGACATGATCTCTACACACAGGTCACTCAGAGGCCAAAAAGAAAGATGTTTCAAGTGAGTTTGTTTGTTTGTTTGTTTGTTTCAAGCCAGCTTTACAAGTGACAGAGGTTATAACAATTTGCTTTTTGGTTAATTTTCTTAATTGCTTCATTATATTTTTTTAATGCGATCATCACAACAAATCAACAAATCAATGAATGATGAACTACAGACTGGTTGCAGACATTATTAAACATTTAATTCTATTTCTGATAATGTTAGATGGCAGCACTACAGTAAAGTATCAGTTACATCATGACTATAAATGTCTTGTTAACAGATTAATCTATGAAACTGATGTGAGTATCTGTGCATGTACAGTTCAATTCTGGCTTGTTTCAGGACATTTTTACTGTATCTTATGTCTATTTTATCTACTAACTCAAAACCCATTATCATCTTTGCACATGTTGCAGATGAATCAACTCACACAGAACATAGTAATGTGTCATTTTCACATTGCTGCAATAGTGCACAAAAGCTTACTTTCTAATTCTTATTGTTACTTAGCAACATTTACTCGTGCATTTACCTCACTGAATGGGCGGATTTAGAGTGACGATTAAGGTAGTCTTGTCTTGTTTATAATGTTTATCCCATGTCGGCAGCCCCACCTCGCTGCTGACCCACTATGAGCCAGACAACCTGCGTAGTTTAACCTAATTACCTGGATGTAGGTTACCGAGTTCGTAGTCTTAAACCCACCGTAGTGCGCTACGTCCACTGGTTATCTCCACTAATCCTCATTACAACCCTGAGAATACTCCATCAGACGAACGAGGCAGGTCAAAGGTCAGCACCAGACAATAAGGTCACCATGGCAACCGTCAGTGCTGAAGACCTCCACAGCTGCGCGTGAGAGGGGGAAGAAGAGTTCAGACCTGACAGGACCGTCTGCGTGCGGACAAATCACTCTCACTTAACATCTTTACATCAAGACTGATCCATTCGAGAACAACGAGTGTGTTCAGCTGCACGATGGCAAGAACGAGCACGAAAGCTAAAGACAAGCTAAAATTAAAAAAAAAAAAACCTCATTCAAACACACATGCAGTCATATGCATGCACAGGTAAGAGTCAATCACATCTAGACAGATACCGCTTTGAATATCTGCCTTAATGCCAGAACAAACATTCACTGCTGGGGGCTGGAGGCTGTTGTCCTCCCTATCAGAAAGTTGTCTGAGGGCTCAGCAAGTATTTTCCTGATACGCACGTTATCTCAGCCATGTTATTCCTCTGGCTAATGCATTGCAGCAGAAAAAGCAGGAGAAAGGGAGACGTGCAGAAGATAAAGCAGTTTGCAGGAGGAGTTGGGCTGAGTTGGCTAGTTTAGTACAAGCCTGCAGGTTGCTATTTGTAAGAAGTATAGTGTCCACTGTCCACCTGCAGCTGCATTGTACTGAAATGTGTCCTTTGCTATGCAATTATGGTGCACCTCAAAGTCACCTCAAGTGCATAATACACTGGTAGGAAACACCAGCACTCACAGATACAATACTATCAGTAAATGCATTTGCTGGACATAAGTCATATAAAAAACAAAGGTATATCACAAGCCTCTTCACATTTAAGTTGTGGTCATCTAAGCTCATCTCCTTCAGACGACCGAATAATTTGTGTGTGTTTTTTTTTTAGAAATCTTAGTATATCACATCTGCGTTGGACGGGAGGAGTGAACAGGTCTCAACAACATACTCGAAATGGAAAATACTAAATCAGCTGAATGCAATGGGTATTACCTGAACTGGAAATTGTCCTTAACTGAACTCTTAATGCATGTTTCACATTGTGTTTTTAAGAGTTTGTGTGACTCCAATGTGCTGCCAGCAATGGCTGACTGAGGGGGCAACTGTTTACAACGGGTCACTTCCTGTTTGTTCAAATGCCGATGATGATCGTGCGCTATCCTGTGTTTGTTTGTCATATATTCCCCAGATGTGAACGTTGATGAGACTGTTGATGAGTGTCGACGTTACAGTCGTGAGTCCATGAAAAAAGTGACTCAGTTCATGCAGCCTACAGCTCTAAACATGTCAGGACTCTCAGATAAATTCACTCCACAAACACAGCAACCTTTGCACTCTATGAACTGTGCAGTTGTGTTTCCAGCGTGTATGCTCCAGCATGTGTGTGTGTGTGTGTGTGTGTGTGTGTTTGTGTGTTGTTCAGGGCCAGGTCTCAACCTTGTCCTCACTGCCCAATACAAGGCGAGGCCATGAGGGGGCCATCAAGTCTGAGTGAAACCAGACTCCACTCTCACTGTGCACAACACTCACTCTTTTTCTTACAAACACAAAATCAAAACAGTTTTTGTGTTTTGTCTTTGCCTACACAATCCCTACACTGTTGACTTCGTGTAGTGTTGTGTGTGTTTCATGTCATGTACATAATGAGCTCAGTGACCAAACTAAATCAAATATGGCCACACCAATCTCTAATATCTCATTATGGTTGTTGTGTATTTTGGGTTACACTAGGACCCGTAGTTGAGATGCACCTGGTGCATGCTGGGTAACCTGTGCTAGGTTGTTGTTGCCAGGGTAGCCATGGGCTAACAAGTTGTACCGCTATCAATAAATCTTTGAAGAGACGTCGTGGTCCGACAAATCATTGTTATATTAATAAGACGGAAGATATAACAAAAGTGGCGACGAGGACGACTGGACCGACGCTGCAGTCCGCGACGGAGGAATATTTTATGCCGTTTTTGTTTTGTTTTTTCCCTGCCGATGCCTCGCGCTGCCCGGGTGTTAGACGCCGCCGGAGAGGGAAGCTTCGCCGTGTGTGCTCCGGTGGATGCGACTGCCTTCAGCTAAGCGGGGAGGAGTATGCAGCGGGAAAAAAGGAAAGGAAAAACACCGTGAGTAACGCCGGAAAAAGGCTCGACATTACGAGAAGGAGCAGTTGTCAAGGGAGGAACGCCTTTTAACCAGGAGCAGAAAATGGCTGGAGTTATTGGCTCGATCGGTCCCTTCGACGAAAGCACGGAGCAATGGAGCTCCTACGCAGAGCGGTTCGAATATTTCGTCGAGGCTAATGGAATAGAGGATGATAAGCTGGTGCCCATTTTTTTTGAGTGTGATTGGGCCAAAGACTTTTAACCTGCTACGGAGCCTTGTACAACCAGCAAAGCCAGGCAGTAAAACTTTCGAAGAAATTGTGGACACACTGACCAAGCATTTTTCACCCAAGCCCCTGGTGATCGCTGAAAGATTCAGGTTTCACAAACGCAACCAAGAAGAGGGTGAGTCGGTCACCATGTTTGTTGCATCATTGCGGAAATTAGCTGAATACTGTGAGTTTAAAGATGCTTTAAATGACACATTAAGAGACAGACTGGTGTGTGGATTAAAAAATGAAGCTGCACAGAAGAAATTACTCACAGAAAGTGACTTGACTCTTGACAAGGCAATTAATATCAGTGTGACCATGGAACTGGCTTCAAGAGAAGCTCATGCTCTGCATGCTACAGGCAGAATATACAAGGTGGACAGTGGTAAAACAAATGCACAAGGACCATGTTTCCGCTGTGGCAAGTTAGGACACCTTGCTAATGATTGCTGGTGCAAGGAAATGGACTGCAACAACTGTGGGAAAAAAGGCCACGTTGCACGTGCATGCAGGAACAAGAAGGGCATGGATAAAGGCTCAAAGTTTGGAAATAAAAGAGACACGGCAAAATTCAAAAAGGAAAGACATGTTCGCACAGTCAAGCGTGATGAGGGCAGACTGAGTGATTCCTCAGAAGAAGAAGTGTCGACTGCAATAAATACTGTGCGAATATTGACTGTTGATGACACTTCAGACGGCTTTTGGGCCAGACCCAAGCTGGAAGGACATTCTGTAAAAATGCAGATAGACACAGGTTCAAAAGCATCATTAGTGTCATATGATGTTTACAGGAAGTTTCTGAAGCACCTTCCACTCCAACCTTCCGACACAGTTTTTAAAGGGTACACTGGGCATCGAGTGCAGATTAAAGGAATGACAGAGGTGACTGTTCATTGTAATGATCAAACTGCCAAGCTGCCAGTGTACGTTACCCAAAAGAACTGTCCTGCCATAATGGGGCGTGAGTGGCTCAAGAGAATCAGACTCAACTGGCAGGAAATAAGGAAGCTGTCACACGGTTCCACGCAGCTGCAGACTATCCTGGAAAAGCACAAGGATGTTTTTCGTGAGGAGTTGGGCAGCATGAAAAAAATAACAGTGAAGCTGCATATCAAACCTGACAGCAAACCAGTGTTCATGAAGGCTCGGCCGGTGCCATACGCCATTCGGCCCAAGGTGGAGGCTGACTTGGATGCGCTGGTCAAGAATGGAGTTCTGGAGCCTGTGACGACAAGCGAGTGGGCCACGCCCATCGTCCCGGTTCCGAAAAAGGACGGAGGAATTCGGATCTGCGGAGATTTCAAGGTAACAGTGAATCCTGTACTAACAGCCGAGCAGTATCCTCTTCCTCTGATCAATGACTTGTTTGCTGGCCTGAGTGGGGGACAGAAGTTCAGCAAAATAGATCTCAACCAGGCTTACTTACAAATGCATGTTGAAGAGCAGTCACGTGAAATGCTGACTGTCAACACACATAAGGGACTTTTTCGATACTGCAGATTGCCTTTTGGCATCACATCAGCCCCGGCATTGTTTCAGCGAGCTATTGATCAAATCCTGAGCGGATTACCTGGAGTGCAGTGTTACCTGGATGATATCCTGTGTACAGGAGCAGATGATGAAGAGCATCTGCGCAACTTGGATGCAACTCTTCAGAGACTGAAGGAATACGGATTGAGAGTCCGTAAAGAGAAATGTGACTTCTTCCAGTCATCTGTTGAATATTTAGGTCATGTGATCGACGCTAATGGACTACATACTTCACCTTCAAAAATCACAGCGATTGTGGACGCACCCCCACCACAAAATGTCAGCCAGCTTAAGTCATTCTTAGGACTGTTGAATTACTACGGACGGTTTATACCGAGCTTGGCATCGCTTCTGAAACCACTACATAACCTGCTACGCAAAGAGGAAGCATGGCAGTGGACAGCAAGCTGCCAAGAGGCTTTTCAGAAGGCGAAGGATTCACTGACTGCGTCGGAGGTCCTAACCCACTTCAATCCTTCGCTCCCGATTCAGCTGGCCTGCGACGCCTCTCCGTATGGAGTAGGGGCAGTGATTTCCCACGTACTGCCAAATGGCCAGGAAAAGCCAATTGCTTTCGCATCGAGAACATTAAACAAGGCTGAGTCCAATTATGCTCAGCTGGAACGAGAGGCTCTGAGCATTGTATTTGGTGTTAGAAAATTTCACCAGTACTTATATGGTAGGAAGTTTACACTTTTAACTGACCACCGACCTCTCACAACCATCCTGGGACCTCACACAGGGATTCCGTCCCTTGCTGCGTCTCGTCTGCAGAGGTGGGCGTTGCTGTTGTCTGGACATTCGTATGACATAAAGTATCGCAAAGCAGAGTCTCACTGCAACGCTGATGGTTTATCCAGGTTACCACTTCCTGTCAAGAAGCCGGACTCGGACACTGTGGAGATTCTCTACTTCAGGGAGGTAGAAAAAGCACCTGTCTCAGCTGTACAGGTAAAGAAAGCGACCAGAAATGACCCTGTGTTGTCGGCAGTGATGGACTTGATCATTAAGGGTCTTCCTGCAGGTGAGGATGCAAACTTGAAGCCCTTCCTTGGGAAGCGGGCGGAGCTTTCTGTTCAGTCGGGATGTTTGCTATGGGGGAGGAGAGTCATTATTCCCCTGTCACTTCAAACAAAAGTGTTACAGCAACTTCATGCAGGACACAGTGGAATAGTGAGAATGAAGGAAATAGCAAGAAGCTATTTTTGGTGGCCAAATATGGACAAACAGATTGAAGAGATAGCTAAAAGCTGTTCATCTTGTCACAAGGTCCGAAACAACCCGCCACTAGCTCCTCTTCACCCCTGGGAGTTCCCACAGGAGCCATGGCATCGTGTGCACATTGACTTTGCAGGTCCATATGAGGACAGAATGTTTCTTGTTGCTGTTGATGCACACAGCAAATGGCCTGAAGTGACTATCATGAAATCAACCACCACAGAGAAGACCATAGAAGCACTAGGAGAAATGTTCAGTAGGTTTGGATCTCCTACACAGCTAGTCTCTGACAATGGACCTCAACTGGTTTCACAGGAAATGGAGGCTTTTCTGCAGGCTAACGGAGTGCAGCACATTACATCAGCTCCATACCATCCTGCAACAAATGGCCTCGCAGAAAGGTTTGTTCAGACAATGAAACACGCACTGAAAACATCACAAGGTCAAGGAACACTACATCAGAGACTGCACAAATTTCTGCTTAACTACCGAAACAGTCCACATGCAACCACTAAGACATCTCCCGCCAACCTGATGTTCAAGAGAGATCTGCGCACGACCTTTGATCTCTTGAAACCGTCAGCAGTGAAAGACACTGTACAGAAACAACAAGAGAAACAAATAATGTACAGGGGTCAACAGGTCAAGGAGAGAGTTTTCAGCTCTGGTGAATCTGTGCTTGCTAGGAACTACAGAGGTGAACGGAAGTGGGTTCCTGCAACTGTTATTGCACAAACTGGACCAGTCTCATACACAGTACAAGTTGCTGATAGTGTTTGGAGAAGGCACGTGGATCAACTTCTACAGACCTCACCAGTGTCTGCGGAACAGTCTTTTGAAGATCCTAATGAGGCACTCATCAACTCATCAGTTTATCCACCCGTGCAAGTAAACACACCAGGGACAACGGTTCCAGTTGCGGATGTGACTGGAAAAGAGACTGAGACATCTTCTGCTGCATCTGTGCCAGAAGCAGACTCTACACCAGAGAACACAGAGACTGATGTTTCTACAGACCGCAGATACCCCACCAGAGAGCGGCGGTCTCCTGTTCGTCTGAGTTATTAAGTTAGAGCACCTGACCCAAGTCAACGGGGCAGAATAATCCCCATGGGTCATGGGGGGGGGGTTGAGGTAGTCTACCCTCACTCCCAAGTTAGGATAATTATAAGGAAAAGAATTATTAAAACAGAGCGTTGTTGTTGTAACCATATACAGTTAGTTGAATGGATAAAGAGAAATGGGGAAATGTTTGTGATATTGTTACTGTCATGTTACAATGAAGACAGAAGAATTTGAGTAAGCACTCACCTGTTAATTCTGTAGTACATCCTTTGTAAGAGGGGAGGAGATGTTGTGTATTTTGGGTTACACTAGGACCCGTAGTTGAGATGCACCTGGTGCATGCTGGGTAACCTGTGCTAGGTTGTTGTTGCCAGGGTAGCCATGGGCTAACAAGTTGTACCGCTATCAATAAATCTTTGAAGAGACGTCGTGGTCCGACAAATCATTGTTATATTAATAAGACGGAAGATATAACAATGGTAAAACCAGGAACAGATCAACATGCCACTACATGACATGAACTCCTCTGTGGCCTCTGCCCCTTTCTGTTCACTGGCTCCTGGAGTTGGAAAAGTTTGTTAGAAGGGTGTGTGAGCTTGATCAGCAAGACTGGCCAGCAAGTTTAGCAACGTATTAGTCACACTTTACATAAATGTAACACTCATAGCAACCATGCCGTGCTTCCTTGACTTTCTTTTTCTTCACATTTAAATACAAGTCAGTAGGTGTGGACTGGACCTGCAGCTCATGACACCAATGATGCCAATGACCTTGGTGGATGACAGCGGTTCACACATTTGTTGTTAAGAGAGAGATGGGGGGGGGGGCACTTGGCTCTGTTGCTTTCCAGTGAGTCACAATGTCTGCTGTCTTCCAGCAGCAGCATGCAGCACGTGCTACATGAGCGCATATGCTGTCAAGCATCAAAAGTGACAACCACATATACTGTTATAAATGTCCCTTTATGGCTATGGCACACACACACACACACACACACGTCACACACACACACACACACACACACACACACACACACACACACACACACACACACACACACACACACACACACACACACACACACACACACACACACACACACACACACACACACACACTGACCCACATTTCAGGGCATTCCAAATAATACGTTTGTAAATCTCTGCCTGGCCTGATCTCTCCCTCCTCGCCCACGGTTATACTCAGAAAATAGAGCACAAAGGTCTTCACTACTAATACAGTAGGTGTTATATAATCAGCCCCAATCTCCTACCGCCACTGCTACCACTCTGAGGTGTCTGCCAGTGAATGCATGCACATGGACCCTCACTCACTCACTCACAGTTGTGCACACACATACCTTCCCCCGGCCACATGGACACCACTGAACTATGTACATGGTTATGTAGCTCTTGTAGCCAGCTGCTCTGAGGAACTCCTATTCCCATCTAACAGAATGATAGAGACCATGTGTCTTTCTCTGGCCCAACCAAGTATATTATAGATAAACAGCCATAATTACAAAGGCTTGGTGCAATTAAACCAACAGCTTGTCTGGATAATTGTATTACTACTTTATTATGTTCCATTTACAATTAAATGTTGCGCACAAAATTGAATCTGGCCCGTTGAGAGTTAAATGCAGATGGCGTCTTCTTCTTCTTCTGTGGACTTACTGCATATGGGAAGCAACATTTTTATCTAATTGAATTCATGTTTCTGGTGACTGAACCAAGTCCAATGTTCACTCTCTGTTTAAAGGACAATTCCAGGCGAATTCAACTCGGGGGTGTATTTTCCTATCATTTTAGGTCTAAAAGAAGTCCGGGGACAGACGCAACTACCGCAAAACAAGAGCGATTAAACTGAAAATCTTCAGATTCCCTCTTTTAGACCTAAAATGATAGGAAAATACACCCCCGAGTTGAATTCGCCTGGAATTGTCCTTTAACTTCTGCTTTGGTCTTAACTATCTCCAGAGAAAATACCTGAGTTTCTAGGCTATAGCCCACTGAACCTTCAACAGTAACTTACTCAATTTACTGAATGAAGCTGAGATGACAAACCTGCTGGCAAAGTGCTCTATCTACACATCCAGCAGTTAGGGTGCCACATTATTATTCATTTGAAGTAATTTCTTCAGCTATTTCTTGGCTCTATTATGTTCACCTACTATTAACTGACTTTGTCTATGTGCTGTTTAGTGCTGAGCAGGTAAAGTACGATGGGTTTAGAGCTTTTTTTCTAAACACACCTGCTTGTTGTGATAGGAAAGGACACTTTGAGAACAGTGAGAGAGAACCAAAGCAGTGAAACCTGGTAAACGATGAGCTAAAACTCACACAAAGCTCCATAAAGTCAACGGGGAGCGGCAGATTCAAGGGACAAATCTCAGTAGGCTCATCACTACAAGTGACAACTTTCACACGGTCGCACTGGAATTGTCACTTTGTCTTCACGGTGACATTTGATAGAAAAATATTGACTAAAACTACTTTTATGTTCACTGTGATAATATTCTGCTAAAACCAGCATCATGGAGGTTTATTGTCTGACCGGGACTCTTAAAAGTTCACAGTGCCACTTTGTGCAAAACCATCCAGCTCAAACTGGCTTTAATTGCATGGCCATATCCTTCCAGACAAAGAGGCATGCACATACACTCACAATGTGCAACTTATAAAACAGCCAGTTCTCCTGCTTGCACGATGGATGACACACACTTACATATGCAAACACACACACACACACACACACACACACACCCAGAGAAAAGAACCATACTCCCACCACGTGCTGAACTGCCTCCAGTCATGTGACTGCACCTTCCTGTTTCACACAGGTCATCTTCAACACTCTTCTACAATGTCATGCATGCATTCACACCTGTTCTCTGCTCTCCACGTGGGCGCTCACACACACACACACACACACACACCAGAGTACTTCCCCTTCTATCACTCAGCTCATTCCCCGACATATAACAGGAAGACACAGTGAAGTTAAGCGTACAGCGTCTGTTGAAACCAACCGAGATAATTCACAATGCGAAAGTGAAACCTTCTGTTTCAACTGTCTGGCTGACTCAACTCCCGACCGGTGCTTTGAACAGTGGACAGCTGTGGAAGCTTGGAGATCAAATGCAATGATGTCAGACAATAACAACCTACTCTTTTTTTTTTCCTTCAATTGCTTCAGATCAGCAGTTTGCAGATGTAAAAAGTAGCTCCGGTGTAATCACACTCAAGTTGTCAACTAAAGACCTGACTGCAACAAAACCCTGTGATGCTATTACATGTGATTAACGTGATTAAAGCATTGCAGTTTAACACAAGCCTCACCTGTGTGGCAGACAGAGATGAGGGTCTTCTCCTCTTCAGTTCCACGCACTTCCTCAGCTTACAGATCTGGTGGCCAGTCCTGCGGTTGAGGCAGCAGCTGCACTGGCCGCAGTTGATCTTCCTCAGACACGGCTCGCAAGCCCCACACCTGCTCCGCTTCTTCCTCTCTCTCCTGTGATGTGATTTCGGAGCGGTCCAGGAGGGCGAGCGGCCGCCGTCTGCCCCCCAGGATGTGGGCAGAACGGCAGCGGTGGGCTCTCCGTAGCCGGCCTCCGACTCGGTGTCAAAAGAAAAAGAGGAGCGAGTGCTTTCTGAGCTGTAGGACAAAGTGGAGCTGCTGTCCAGGGAGGGAGTGGAGATCTTTGGCACCGACTCCGTCTCTGCCACTGCGGCCGCAGCGCCGTCCTCGCTGAGGTTTGGCTCGCGATGAGCTGTGAGAGCATCTGTGCTTGACTGAGGAACTGCTGACAACGACAGCGGAGATGTCTCTCTCTGGCTGCGATGCTCCGACGCCTCTGTGTTGGACTCACTATCTTTGGTCTGCGTCTCTGCTGGTGTGCAAGCTTGTCTGTCTCCCTGAGGAGAAGGGATCTCCGGGCTTTGAAGTTGGCGTAGCACCGCCTGGCTAGAATCCCTCCAGCTTTTAGGTTTGAGGGAGTCACTGTGGATAATAACCGGTGTGTTTCTTTTCACTAGTACAGTCTGCAAAGTCAGGGCAGTTTCAGGAACCGCTGAGGACTTTGGGAATTGAGGTTTAGCACCATGAACTTTAGGTTGCATGTCTGTCTTACCCTGGCTCAGTACCTCTGGTTCAAGTGCCTCTGAGGCGGAGGGGGCTTTGGTGGGGTTTGAGGTAGCTGTGTTGGAGACTTGTAACAAACTTACAGGTGATTCTGACTGTGCTGTCAGTTCATTGTTAGACTTAGGAGGATCTGGAGGGGGAGAGGCTGCAGCACCAGAGTGGAGGTCAGTAGCATCTTTCTCCTCTTCTTTTTCTCCTTGATCTGCTCCCTCGCTGTTTCCCAGCCTCTCAACAGTCTCCTCCTTCTCCTCCACAGTCTCTTTTTGTCTCTCCACCGCTTTTTCTGCCTCTGAACTCTCTCCTCTCTCGTGACTTATCTCCTCTTCCCTCTCAGTGGCAACAATCGCTCTCTCATCTGTCCTATTCCCTGTCAAATCCAGCGAGTTACCTTCTTGTTGATGGACAGTGCGCGTGTCGTCTTGGTTGCTGTCACCGTCGAGACGATCGGGCTTATTTTCAGGGACAGATGAAGTGGAATTTCCCTCAGAGCGACCGGGCACCCCCGGTGAGCAGCTTCTCGTTAGCGCAGACTTCTCCGAGGGGCTGTCTTTGCTTCTGTCGCCGCAGAGTTGTAGCCGTCCGTCAACATCATCACCCACGAGGACCCCCGTCGTCCACCGCGGGTCATCCTCGCTGTTATCACAGACAGTGTTTTTGTCTCTCTGGGTTGCAGTGCCATCACAGCTGCACTCCACACAGTCCTCCAGTGTGTCATGACACGGTGCCGAGTCCGCCTTCAGAGGGCTGCCCTCTTTAAGGTTTTGAACTCCCGGACCCAGGTCTTTGATATTTGCTGCAACTTCAAACTCGGTTTTTAGAGACACTGGGAGAGTTTCGTCAACATCATCATCGCCAGGGTCCAGCTTCTCATCTTCCTCTTCATCCTTGTGAGGAGCCGAGTCGTTGACGGTGGCGCCTGAGGGCTTGTTTCTTGTGTTTCCATGCTGCGATGCCGCCCCTCTCCCTGCGCTCCCCCTGCCGTTTCTCCCTCCTCTGCAAGGTTTAGGAGGCTGCAAGGGAGTAACAGACACCCGCGCGCCCCGCAGGGACGTCCTGCGCCCTAGGGGGGCTTGTAAGTCGCCACAGTGGTCGGGCAGATTGCTCGGCCGTCTAAGCCTTGCAGATCCTGTTACATTTAGGGCATGGTTAACTCTGCCAGGAGACCTCCCAGGGCCCTGACCGGCGGCCCCACTCACCCCTCTTCCACGAGGGCTTCGGCCCGACTGCGCCTGGGTTCTGGTGGTTGGCTTTTTTGGCTCTGCCGGTGTTTTCTGAAGCCTCTCTGCGGCTCTTCCTTGGGGCTTATTGGAGTTACAGGTTTGCCTCTTGGTGCTGATTACTTTCTGGGCATTTTTTCTCTGAGCAGGTGTCTGTCTCCTGGCAGGTTTGGTAGTAGCAGGCATGGCTGAGGGTGTGCAGGAGAAAGGTTTCTGGCAGCCAGCATGGGAGCCAGGTGAACGTTTATCTGTGGCTCAGCACACAATTTGTTTTTAATGCTTCCTCTTTAGTGTTTTCCTCTTTGAGCCGTAAATTTGGGTGCTGTTTCTGCTGTGTAATTGCAGTGCATGACCTATAAAGGCACAACAACAAGAAGAAAACAATCAATAACAGTCTATAAGCAGCTTTAAATGTGCTTCCAGTGTAATAATGACAAATTGTAAGCAGAGTATAACGCACTCAAACACATACATTACAACTTAATGACTGATAACATTATAGTATGAACGCCATAAAGTTAAATCTCCAACATGTTGTGTTACCATGTGCTGGAAATGACACTTTCGCCCCGCCTGAAATATACTCGGACGAGCAAATGTTGTAGATAGACGTGAATAAAAACGATTCAGTGCATCTATACATCGCATAATATCGTGAGTAAAGATGTCATGAAACCAGAAAAGTGGATAAAAACATATGAAGTAAAGCTTCCCGAGTGGCTTCAGCAGTTTAAAGGGCAGGCAGGTTGAGGAGTGGGCTCTGGCCGGAGGTCGGATCCTGTTTTCGTCTTTCTGACTGGCGGAAGAGGGGGTTATTACCGTGTAAAAAAAAAAAAAAAAAAAAAAAAACGCCTTCAACGTCGCTGTTTATTATTATTATTTTACTGCACTTGACCGCTGTCATTTAAAGCGCCGCGTGGATAGAAATCTCAACACGTCCGGAAACCTCACTTTAGTCCAGGTTGTTTTGTTGCCCGCGAGGTTTTATTTACACGTTTACGGCTGAAATGCTTTACATACCAGAGAGAGACAGTTGCACTGTCTGAACTGCTAATAATACTCCGCTCCAGCGAGACAGCGAGACCTTGTATTGGTTTCCCTCCTCGGCAAATATAGACTGCTGGCAAGTTCAATCCTCTCACGACGATGACACATGGACATGGTACGAGCGCCGACGTGAACGCACATCGAGTTGGTTTTTTAAAAACGTGCACCGTGTTGGTCTTTGCGGAGCACGACACCCGTTAAAATGTAAATCCCTCTTATGTCAATCCATTCAGGGCAGCCCCGCTCACTCTCCCTCCACCAGACGCAACCCACGGTCTCCGCTGGCCAGAAGCTCGTCGTCGGCTCTGGAGGGAAAACCGGAAAACCTGGGGTGGATCAGCAGACGTCATTTGCCCCCAACGCTCCCGCTGCTGCTGCTGCTGCTGCTGTGTGTGTGTGTGTGTGTGTGTGTGTGTGTGTGTGTGTGTGTGTGTGTGTGTGTGTGTGTGTGTGTGTATATAGCCTATGTGTGTGTGGAGCGTGCTAGAAGAGAAGGTAATCAAAGATAATTAATCTTTGATCAAAGGCAATTCAATCTGTGATTATGTAAACTGAATGGGCAAGGTTGAATATTTTATACATTAAAAAAAAGTTTATTGAAATGTAGTAAAACTCATGTAATAAGTTATGGTATTACAATGGTATAGTGGACAATATAGTTGTATTATTATTTTACAATATTGTGTTGTGACAAGGATGACATTCATTTGACAACAACTATCAAACATCAATTTCACACTTAATATGAAAAAGTAAAGGCTATAATAATATACTTATGACGTACAGTATAGTGCAAAAAGTCAGAATATAACCTGGATGTACAAGGTCATAACATCATGGGAATCAATGGTAAAGGCATTGAAAAGTGGATGTGAATTAAACACACACACACAAAAAATAAAATAAAAAATAAAGCAAAAGTCATTCAACATTAAATATATTTTAAAATAATTCTACAGGCAGATAGCACACCTTTATAATAATTATGATAATAACAACCTACAATAATAATAATTTATCATAATTATATGTAATTTCATAATTTATTATTTCATGGGCCATATCAGAGCCAATAAGACTGAGATTAATAGATTAACAGTCTGTTATATTTTGTTCTTATTTTCATGTAAGAACAGAATATAGGCTATGATATTTCTGTTGCTTTGATTGACAAAATAACTTTGTTCTTCCTGTTTACAAAAAAAACCATTTATTGATTAAATGCACACATCTTGAAATGTTAGTGTCGGCCATAGAAAATATTATAACCAACTTTACACTGACGTCGTGTAACTAATATTGCTAATTAATGATCATTAGTTTGTCTGTATGTTTTTATTTTTATCGTGTAGTCCCGCCCCACTTATTTTACGTCGGCCTACGTCACCAACATGCGACCGTTTGCGGCCACCAGCCCCTGAGTCGTGAACGGGCGAAGGACACAATTATATTTCCGTGAATCTTGGAAGTGGCTCTGATTCATTCAGGACTTTAGCTTTTGTCACGGTTACTGTTTAACCCGGGACAGTGAAGGTCGGGCTGGTCCGGATGGTAAAGCTGCCCGTTCAGATCCAGGATTGTCCCGACCGAGGCAGGTGGGAGAGGAGACAAGAAGCAACTCAGCGAAGGAGAAACTGATTTGTTGAAGATATATATTTTTTTATTATCAGACCAAAGCTTCCACTTGTTTCGCTTCTTTTTGCCCCTCGGACGTTTTTTTTTTATTGTGAGTATCACTTCTTATCAGACAGTCACAGGAGTGAGAGAGTGAGTGGCGACTCTTGACTAAATCCTGGAGGAATTTATAGCCAATGATTATAAACTGATAGCTGCACCTGAGTATCATTTTACTTTCTTGTACTTGACTTGAGTCTCGTCATTCTTTGCACTCCATTATAGCAGAGGGGAATTTATAACTGCTGTTATTTTACCTGTAACTATTTGACACATTGGACAGGCAGAGCTTTTAGACTATCACCCGATTTTAATCAGTAATGCACGAGCATTGAGCAATAATGATAACAGGCAAGGCAAGGCAAGGCAATTTTATTTGTATTTTACAAACAGTTTGTCTCAAAGGGCTTTACATTGCATCATAACATAACATCCTCTGCCCTTAGACCCTCACATCGACTGAGGAAAAACTCCATAGAATAACAATCTAAAGGTTAAAGGGACTGTTTTCTGAATTTACTGCTTTTAACTGATACTTTCAGTATATTTTCTTGATCATGCATTCATAATTTTGCTTACAACATTGACATGAGTCACATTTCTATGCAAGACTTTTACTTAGAGTGGATTATTTTGGCAGTGTGCTAGACACATGTTTAGTTAAGATCTGGATGCTTAAACCTCCACTGGAACCTGTGCACATTGTTAAACCATGATTTATCAACCTTAAGCCTTAAATCATTTTAAAAACAGACAGGGGTTTGCTCACAGAGATACATGCAGTATTTTCCAGGATGATGATTGTGTTTCCACTCTGTGCAGCCATGGATGTGGCAGATTCCTGAGCAGAAAGGATGACATCGGAGGCTGCGGTCTCCACCCCTCCTGCGATAAGCAGCAGCCCCGCTCAGAGGGACTACTACTGGCTCCGCTCCTTCGTCGCTGGAGGTAAGATCTGACTAATCACCTTGTACCATCAAGGTAAAGATTTGCCATTGGGACACAGGTTCAGGCCTCTGGGTCTGCAGGACGGCATTCCTCTACCACAGACAGACACACCTCCTCCTTTGCCTTGCTGTCTCCTGCTTTCTTCTGTCACCAACAATCAGCCATCTTACTGACCTTAACCACGCTGTAGTAGTAGATACTCACCGCCTATTTTCTGCAAATGCCCACTAAAGCTGTAGAGCCCAAGCATGTAGCTGACGCGTGCTTCAAAATAAAACCCTACAGTCCGTGTTCCTCATTCAGAAGGTTTACTTAAAAACGTTTCTTTCTGTTACCAATCAAAAACGGCACTGAAAGCTGACAAAAACAATAGTCCTGCTCTCTCGACTCCATGGCTTTACTTAATTAACTAAAATACATAAAACTACAGTAGTTATTAGTCTTAAATAAGCACTTACGAAAACCTTAACGACCAAGTTATTAACTTGCTTTGCTTCAAACAACATGCAAGCTACAAACATGTACCAGCAAAAATATATTTTTGTTATTATTGGACTTTAGACGTCTGACACTTCCCGCACCTGACCTTGTGTGACCCTACTCTAACGTCTGTGATATTTATGTGTGAATGAATGCTCTGTTTTCTTTTAGGTGTTGCAGGATGCTGTGCCAAGACTACCATTGCTCCTCTGGACAGAGTCAAGATCCTCCTGCAAGCCCAGAACCCCCATTACAAACATCTAGGTAAAGTTTTAGGAGGCAAAACATCCAGTAACCCAAGTAAGTTCTCACACATCTGTGTCGTATGAGGTAAAAAAAACCCAAAAAACTCTGATCTTTCTTTGCAGGAGTGTTTTCCACCCTCAGAGCTGTGCCAAAGAAAGAAGGCTTCCTCGGCTTGTACAAGGGCAATGGGGCGATGATGGTCAGGATATTCCCCTATGGAGCGATCCAGTTCATGGCCTTTGACAATTACAAAAAGGTGCAGTGTGTGCTTAATTGTAGAAAAAGACTTGTCTTGGTGTGTGTGTGTGTGTTTTGTCCTGCAGTGACATTTTTAAGTGAAATACTGGGAATCTTTTATTGGTGGACCTGTTGACCTTTGTTTCCTCCCTGCTGATCCTTTTACAGCTGCTAAGTAAACAGATTGGGATCTCTGGACACATCCACCGCCTCATGGCAGGATCTATGGCAGGTAATTCATCTTCCAAACTGATAAGACGAGGCTGGTTCACTCGGTGCCAGCTGGATATCATGTGCTGCCCTGGCAACTTTATTGCGACAAATGCATCACCAGGATGTGACGTGTCTCGCTTTGTTAGTGTGTGATACTAATGTTCAAGCAAGTTATTTTAGCAGCCAAAATGTGTGAGTCAATTATGATGAAGCAGAACTGTAATTACAGACTGTGCCTGTCTAATGTGTGTTTTCAGGGATGACTGCGGTGATATGCACCTACCCCCTGGATGTGATCCGAGCCAGACTGGCCTTCCAGGTGACAGGAGAGCATCGCTACACAGGCATCGCCAACGCCTTCCACACCATCTACCATAAGGTGATCTACAAGTGTGAAAAATGGCAGCATTGTTTTCATTTGATATTGTAGCATTTGATTTAAAATGCACGCAAATGAATCGCTCTCTATGACTTTCAACGCAAATTCCTGTTTTTCCTTCTCTGTAAAGGAGGGCGGTGTTCCTGGTTTCTACAGGGGACTTACACCAACTCTTATTGGAATGGCTCCTTATGCAGGTGATGAGCTGCTCCACCAGCCTCTGTTTACGATGCAGTGAACAGTGTCCCTCCTGTTGCGTTCGCTTGATTTCTCTTCCGCTCGTTTTTATCCTCCAGGTTTCTCATTCTTCACCTACGGCACCCTGAAGAGCCTCGGATTGAAACATTTTCCCGAGCCCCTGGGACGCCCCTCCTCGGACAACCCCGAAGTCCTGGTTCTGAAACCACACGTCAACCTGCTCTGTGGAGGAGTGGCCGGTGCCATCGCTCAGACAATATCGTAAGTGCTGCAGGCAGCCGGGCAGCTGACGAGCTGCAAGGAGGCGAGAGCCGCACAGACGATGAGCTGACAACGCGGCTGGTTAATTTGTGGTTTCTGGCCCGGTGTGGTATTGATAGCACTAATTCATCGGTGGTCAATGTGTCACATTGTGTTTCCTCTCACTAGATACCCCTTGGATGTGGCCAGGAGAAGAATGCAGTTAGGAACAGTGCTTCCCGACTCTGAGAAATGCGTGTAAGTAGCACAGATTTTTCTACTTTGCATGTTCTCTTATACCATATACAGCTCTGGAGAAAATTAAGAGACCACTTCAAAATGATCAGTTCCTCTGGTTTTACTATTCTTAGGTATGTGTTTGGGTAAAATGAACACTTTTGTTTCATTCTATAACCTACTGACAACATTTCTCCCAAATTGGAAATAAAAATATTGTCATTTAGAGCATTTATTTGCAGAAAATGGCAACAGGTCAAAATAACAAAAAAGTTCTGGTGTTTTCAGACCTTGTATAATGCAAAGAAAACAAGTTCATATTCATTTTAAAACAATACAACACTACTTTTTAAACTTAGGAAGAGTTTAGAAATCAAGATTGGTGGAATAATCCCAATTTTTAATCGCAGCAGTGTTTTTAAAATGTATTTATAATCTTTATTCCTAATTCTATATGATTTGGTTCAGGTGATCAGCTAAGTAGTGTGAGGTGTGCTTGTGTTGGAGTTCAATAGACACTGGAATCGATGGCTGCCATACATGTAGAGAAGCTGATTTATTAAGAACATTTTGGAGTGGTCTCTTTATTTTTTCCAGAGCTGTATAACATCACATAAACATGACATTGAATAACTAGACCAATTTGTGTTTGTTACATGTGTCTCAGATTTGGTATGAAATGGAACTGTAGTCTTAGGGGTGACACTTAAAAAAGAAATTAGATGAGAACTAATTGCAAATGTGTACAGAGGGTAATTATTGAGTGGAAAACAGCTCACAACACACTGCTGATGATTTTCATCCCATCATAAGTAATTGTTGAAGAGCTTATTTAGCTAAAGAATCAATTGGGACTCATGTCTGTTCTGAAGAAGTCAATAACGCCTCTAACTGGAGGAGTTATTTAAAAATGAAACTGTTTACAGCAGCTTCAGGCAAGTGGTTGTGCACTCTCCTCAATCTGGGGATCTTGATAAATAATGTTCGACCTCCGTTTCTCCTGTTTTCTCTGTTGCTAGGGGTCCATGTTTTTAAAGAAAGAAATCAGGAAAAACAGAAGCAGTGTTTTGGATACAAAATGGGGAGTTTCCACTTGAAATAGTTGATTCCACATTTGGTTTTGTAAGCAGAGGATGATGGAATCCATCCTTATAAGTGAAGAAAAAAGATTCCAGGGCTGTTTACGTTTGATAAAATGATAAAACCGCAGCACTTAAAGAAGTAAGAGTAACAAATGAGCTGTAAAACTGCAGCAACATACCGGTCATACCTGGACAAGGTCACGTGAAGGCAGTGCAAACATTGCACAATGCTCTTGCATCATCTCTTCCCGTTTAATTATTTAAGATTTTTTAAAAGAATGAATTCAGTGACTACATCACCGCTCTACAAGGTCATTTGTCTCTTATGCAAGAAAATAAAGAAACATAATGTTTTTTTTTTTATGTATCTGAATCAGTTACCACAGTATCTTGTTTTGCACTTTGAACAGATCACTGAGCAAGACCCTGAGGTATGTGTACACTGAGTATGGGGTTAAGAAGGGATTGTACCGAGGCCTTTCTCTCAACTACATCCGCTGCATCCCCTCCCAAGCTGTGGCCTTCACCACCTACGAGTTCATGAAGCAGACCCTCCACCTGAACTAGCCGCTGCGTTTGCACATGGACCCGTATTCACTCTGAGCCGCGAGAGCCGCCGGACCTGGATGCTCTACATCAGACTGAGCCGAGACTCGGTCGCCACTTCTTGAACTCATCGACGTGGGAATGGCCTTTTCCGTTAAGTCACTGAAGGCGCCGTGGAAGTGAGTTAATGCCTGAAGTCAGAGGAGGCTGGACGTCAGACGGCGAATGTCTCCGTGTCCGTGCCCTTTCGTTGCCTCTAACTTCCTGCCTCTGTGACTCGCCACCTCTCAAATGATGATTCACGCAACTGCACGACATGTGGTTTTAATGCGAACAAATCCCTCATCAGTGTCTCCATGGATACAGCGGGGCAGTGACATCTTTGGTCGGGATCTGCTGGTTAGGATTGGCTCGGGGCAACGATCTGCTCTTAAACGGTGTTGTTGACAACACAACACAACACAAAAACCGTCTGATTGTGTAGCAGCCCCCTCTCTCTCTAACAGAGACGCCCACACAGTCTCACTTGTCTCTTCCAGCTTAAAATGATCAAATTAAGTGTCATTATATTCCCCCAAAATTGTTTATTTTAATCCTCTGTCACCCGAAGCACTTCAAATCCACAGCTACACATTTTCATTATTGTTTATCATGTCTTCTTTCTAACGACTTTGCCATTGTAGAGAGGTGGCTGAAGCTGATTCATTCAGAGATTCTTTCAAATGAGATTCATACTTTTTTTTTTTTCAGGGCTTAGTGTGTCTTGAACTTTGTGGTGCAGTAACTATGGGAGACAGATTCTGTTCTGTCTTCTACACAAATCTAAGATTAATATATCAACTAATTTCACCTGCAGGGTTTTCAGTTTGAGGCAACTTCACATTCTATTGCCAAACATTGATTAGAGCAGTTACTGTTGTCTCTGTTTTCATTGGCTGAAATGTTTTTTTTTTTAAATGTTTGTCAATGTGCTTTCAGAGGTTTAGTGTGTAGGTTTGATGATGACGACTTATGTACATAGATGCTCGGCTGTAATCAGAGGGATATTATGGAGATGTTTAAGATGTCGGCGCTGCAACGTCAGGTTCGACGTTTGTCAGAGGGAACTCAGGAGAAATTTGCACTTCATGACTGTAGCTTGTTCTTTGTGTATTTATTGATTCAGCAACCTGTTGCCACTGGGTGGCAGCACTGATCTTGGATTTAATTGTCTACCATCAGACCTAGGTAGTGGGTACAACGCTCAGACACTTTGGTATCTCTCATTAACTTTTAGTTAGAGTAGGGTCTTTGTTAATTTTTTTCCCTGTTTTTGCCTAACCATAGCCAGTTGTCACATAGTGATTATAATGTACGCAGTGTTTTTAACCCGGTCCAGCCAAGATGTCGTTCGCATTTATTGCCCACGACGGCTGAACATTAATCACTGAATGAAAGCGTTGTTTAATCATGCACCATCAACCCACCACCACCGGTGTTTTTGCGAAGCCTCGTCAGTTTGCTGTACGAGCAGCCGCCCCTCTCTGCCTCTTGCTTTTCTGTCTGCATCCAAATGTCTTACTTCACCAGAGAGATTGATGTGTTTTATGGGAGTTGCTCCACATGCCTCAGTTGCTGCCTCAGCTTCTAGATCACTCTATGTCAGTGGAGAGAAATGACAAAAAAAGCAGATGCCTCAGAACAGATTTTTCCAACCTTTTTAGCCGGTGACCCCCTTAAAAGATTTGTCCTTCAACAAAGAGGCGACGTGGTAAAGAAAGCACAAATGACAGGAAAGTCAAAAATCAGGCAGTAAAATGAAATATTTTTCCTCTTTTCTATCCTATGAATCAGTTTTTACATTTAATACTTGATATGTATTGTACTCTGTTGATCCTGATCCAAGTTTTTTTCCCTTACCAGAAAAAAAAAAAATCAAAACACACCCTTAAGCTAAATATATGTGCCATCATCAAATGCATATTGTAATTTTGTCAGGTGTTGAAGCTAAAACCCTGGGGTCATAACTGCTGTGTCATGTTGTGTCCCAGTGGAGGGGTCCGAACATCCAGGATGGGCATCACTACCCCAGATTGCGTTATATTACGTTAAATATACTGAGTTTGCTTAGACTACTGAGCACTTTGAAAGCTGTTTACTGTGGAAGAAGTGGGAGCGTCAGAAAGGCTTCAGTCAGATTTAGCAACTAGCAGCTCCTGTTGGACGGTTGCCACCCATCAACCAGAACAACAAATTATAATGATAATATAACTTATAATAAGACATCAAACACTGAAAAAATATCTACAGGTACGTTTTGAAGATGAATGTAGACGGATACAGAAAATTTTCATTTCCACATTCTGTGTTCAGCCTTGTTTTAATGTAATAACTGGAAACAGGACGGCTGCTCCAAACAGCTGGAACGATTGTTTTGTTTTATTTAGACGGCGCTGAACAAAGAAATGAAAGAAACAAAACCTACAAACCTATAATTCTTACAAATCACCATGAAAAGTGTGTGTAAATGAGAAACTTCTAACTATTGATTGTACGTAAGAATAAATGGACTCCAGTATCCAACTGTGCCCACCTGCCTGGGCCTGAGAGTATAATCACATACTCACTGGTGATAAGTGGCAGCCTCCATTTGGGGAAACAGAATATAGTTTTCAGTAACATTTCTGCTTCTTTTATGTTCATGTGCAGTACTGCTGTTTACACAAGCTTTCATCTAGGCTACTGCTCTTTTGATTTCTGTGTCCTGTCAAAGCCTCCCATCAGCTCAGCTCTGTTCCTGCTGCTTGCCGCAACAGATAATTACATAAGGAACGAGGAACAAGAAATATTGAAGATATTTATAGATGTAAATGTATTTAATGGCTGTACCACTTTATCAGGCTCTGTTGGATGTGACTGAACAATGAAAATGCCTAATTTTTTTTATGTTTTCAGTTTTATTTTCTCTTTGTATGTGTTCAGTTTTGTCTGCTGTGCTTTTTATAAGCAGAATTACATTATACAGTATGTCTTAAAACCATCACCCAGCCTTGTGTCTTTATTTTGTCATTGGATGTGATCACTGATGCTGTGCTGTCACTATTACATCCTTTTTTTTCTTCTTTTTCTTTTTTTTTTACAGTAACTGAAGAAGAGAAATGTGAGGCAGCAAACGAACGAGATTATTCCATTTCTCACTTTGCGCTTCACACGTTCGCTGGCCTGTTAATGCTGCTGTTCCAGTTCAACCTCCAACGCTACAGAGGAACTCTTAGGCCTCATTTGCATTTTTTTCTAAATACTGAAGCTGGAATACACTGCCTGTTGTTGACAGATGCCACATGCTGATTTGACTGGTAAATGTGATGTGTAAAAGATATGTACGTTCACATGTTCCCTCCCTGCAGCCCACATTATTCCTGTTACTGGAATTAATTTTGTTATACTTTAATCCAATTAAATCTCTCTCTTGTTGCTTGCAGATAAAGAAAAGTAATTTGATATCAACTTCAGGAAAAATAATAATGCTTCCTGTTCCCACGTTGAGGTCTGTCCCCCAAGGAGGGATGGGCATGCAGTACTATCGTGTGACTTCATTCAGTAAAGGTGGAAGTCACCTATAACAGTGAGGGGAGGGTTGTGTGTTTCTTGCTCCACCTTCTTTTGCCCTATTTCGCATTTTCTTGGTGTTTGTCAGTGAAACAGTGTTTTGAGCAAGAGTGGGGGGGAAACGTGCTATCGTGAAAACCTTAATGCGAACCTTTCACCGTTTGGATTCAGAGTTGTTTTCCTGCACATTTCTTCATCCTGAGAGGACGTTTGGACATTACTGTCTGCCATGTCTTCTTACACAGTGACAATTGCCACAGGGAACCAGTGGTTCGCAGGGACAGACGACTATATCTACATCACACTGGTGGGCACGGAGCAGTGCAGTGAGAGGACGCTGCTGGACAAACCTCTGTACAACGACTTTGAGAGGGGGGCGGTAAGTGATGTTACACTGCTGTAGGGCCGAGTGTGTCGGTTTAATTCTCGACACCTGCACACAGACACTGGGTGTGTTGACACTCTCTGCATGTCAGTACAAAAGAGGAAGAAGTTACTTCTGAGTTGTAATTGAAGATTAACGCTGTAATAAAATCAACAGTTGGAGGGAAATGGATCTTTAAAGTAGGAATTCAACAATCATCAAGTTTATTTAGTTTTTTCATTATATATGTAATATTGATAATATATCTTTTAGTCTTAAATTTGTTCTTTATAAATTACGCTGCCATCATTTTATTCTCTTCTACTCTCACAACTACAGACATCAACCAGATGATCAAAGTTTATTTGCATACTGTAACACCTCTCTAGATCTGACATGGCATCATGTTTTTCAAGCGTTAAATAAAAACACATTATAAAAGTAGGCTAATAGATAAAATAAATGAAGCAAAACCAAATTAAAGTGGGTCTAACAAAACAAAATGTTCTTTATGTTGTCTGCCAGTTCTCAAATATTTGTTTTTACCTCTCATGCAAACCTTATTTGAGTGAAAATGTAATGTAGTTTCAAAAGAATGATTAACATTTAGGTAAAAAATAAATATGGCTCTCTACACTGCATATGTACACTTTTTTCCCCAACCTAAGTTCACATCTAATAATAAAACAAAGAATTAATAAGCCCAATAACATACAATTTCCTGTTTTAAAACGCATCTGTGGTTTCACCATGGTCTGAACTTCCTGATGAGATAAAAACTAATGTTACATAACCATTTCCCAGCTCATGCTCCTTAATTCAGCTGCAGACTATGTTGCAGGTGGACTCCTATGACGTGAGCGTTGGGGAGGACCTGGGGGAGATAGTGTTGGTGAAGATCGAGAAGAAGAAGTACTGGGTGTACGATGACTGGTACTGCAGGTACATCACAGTCAAGACGCCGTCGGGAGACTACGTGGAGTTCCCCTGTTTCCGCTGGCTGGTTGATGACAAGGAAGTGGTGCTCAGGGATGGACGAGGTAGTCGTCACTTCATTTGCTCAGAGTCTGCAGCACAAAACTCAAACAAGCT
This sequence comes from Trachurus trachurus, assembly GCF_905171665.1. NCBI lineage: Eukaryota > Metazoa > Chordata > Actinopteri > Carangiformes > Carangidae > Trachurus > Trachurus trachurus. The sequence continues at coordinate 16,434,459 of NC_139906.1, forward strand.
CTTCCTCCCCTCACTTTGTCTTGTGTCTATCACAGCATATCTGCCGCAGGATGATAAGACCAGTGTGGTCAAACAGCACAGACAAAAAGAGCTGGATTCGAGGAGAAAAAACTACAAGCAAGTTCACACCACACACACACCTTGCCTTTGTATTCAGTCACAAGCCACTCACTAATGAACCTGATGTCTTTTTCAGATGGAAAGAGTGGCAGCCTGGCTTTCCCATGAGCATAGATGCGAACAGACACAAGGATTTGCCCCGGGACATCCAGTTTGACAGTGAGAAAGGAGTGGATTTTGTCCTGAACTACACTAAAGCGTATGTGCTCCATTTTAACTGAAAAGGCTGTTTCAGTAAAGCTTCAACAGGTTTACACAGCTTCGCAGACAGCTGACACCCCTCAGGACAGGGCACAGCGAGTCAGAGGAGCCGAGCACTTGATGTCAGCTCATGATGTCATGATCAGATGTTGAGCTTCTGCCTGAAAACATGTGTCTATTTTCAGCACACAGGTGTACCTGGAAAAAAAAGAGAGGTGTAAATGTTTGTTTATGGCCAGGGATATTTGCATTGTGCCTCCAGGCAAGATGTGTGAGCCCGAACTTAGACACAATAATGCAAAACAGGTCCGAAACACAACAGTGTGCATCGTGCAGTAGCTCTTGAAGAGAGAGGGACAAACCTTTGAAAATGGATGCATGATGATGTTTACTGTGCGAACTGAAGGAATCAGCTGAGATGGGAAATGAATCTTGTAATTTTACATAGCGAGCTTTAAATGTGTCTGAACTGCAGCTGCATCTTTGCAAATGGAAAGTTCTGAAGTTCTGAGTTTGCATTTAAAGCAAAAAAGACCATTAAAGAGTATGACATGTAGTTTACTTGTCCATTTCAATGGCAGAGTCAGGACACTATTGCCCTTTTCTAATGTGACCATAATGGCAGATGATGATGATGATGATGATGATGATGATGATGATGATGATGATGATGATGATGATGATGATGATGATGATGATGATGATGATGATGATGATGATGATGGTGATGGCTTTCCAGGATAGAGAACCTGTTTGTGAACCAGTTCATGCACATGTTCCAATCGTCCTGGAGTGACTTTGCGGACTTTGAGAGGATCTTTGTGAGAATCAAAAACACAATCTCAGGTATTATATTATATTATATTATATTATATTATATTATATTATATTATATTATATTATATTATATTATGTGTGTAATTTTCATGTCATTTTATTTTACCCAGAGTATGTGATGCAGCACTGGAGGGAGGACTTCATGTTTGGATACCAATTTCTTAATGGCTGCAACCCTGTATTGATTAAAAAATGCACCAAACTCCCAGACAAGTTTCCTGTCACTCATGAGATGGTGTCTGTCAGCCTGGAGAGGGAGCTGACTCTGGAGGAGGAAATAAAGGTAGACATGCTTTTTGTCTGTGTCTCCGAATCTATTAAACTTTTTGTCCATTTTTCCTTTTCCAAAAATAAAAACATTGGCGGTCAGGTTTATTTTTTAACGATAACTGCTGACGACGGTGCCTCATGTTAGAGCAACACTATAAAAAAAAGCACTGTTCTGTTCTGGCTTCAGGCAGGTAACATCTACATAGTGGACTACGAGGTGTTGGACGGCATCAGTCCTAACAGCACAGACCCGTGCACGCTGCAGTACCTGGCAGCTCCCATTTGTCTGCTCTACAAGAACGCTCAGAACAAGATCCTGCCCATAGCCATACAGGTACAGAGACGCTGAGCAGCAGCACATATTATTATTCTATGAGTAAGACATTTCTTTCTGCAGCTGACATGTTGCTATAGACACATTTTCTCGCATGTCCTCTGTCTTCTCCAGCTCGGGCAGATTCCAGGTGAGAACACCCCGATCTTCCTGCCCACTGACGCTCAGTACGACTGGCTGCTGGCTAAGATCTGGGTGCGCTCTGCCGACTTCCAGTATCACCAGACCATCACACACCTGCTCAGGACACATCTGATGACAGAGGTGTTTGCGATTGCCATGTACAGGCAGCTCCCAGCTGTTCACCCTGTGTATAAGGTAAAACTCTAACTGATCGATTGGTGAATTGACTGGTTGATTGACAGACTGACTCACTGACTGTTGTCTCTTCTCCCAGCTGATCATCCCACATGTGCGTTTCACCATCGCCATCAACACCAAGGCCAGAGAGCAGCTCATCTGTGAATGCGGCATCTTCGACAAGGTGAGAACATCTGTAGTTTCTTTTCCTCTCGATGCAAGACAGGTGAGACGTGGGTGATGATGATGTTGCTGCTTCTTCTTCTCCATCCTCATCCAGGCAAATGCAACAGGTGGAGGTGGTCACGTGCAGCTGGTGCAGAAGGCCATGAAGTCTCTGACCTTCAGGTCCATGTGCTTCCCTGATATGATCAAGTCGCGTGGCGTGGAGATCCAAGAGGAGCTGCCCACCTACTTCTACAGAGACGACGGCACCAGAGTGTGGGAGGCCACAAAGAGGTGAGGGACAAATGTCTATGGAGGAAGACTTTGTGCTTTTGAGGGAATAGGAGGAAACAGTTGTGACAAAGCATAAACAATGGGAAGCGACATTTCTATCGCCATACGTGTGTGTTTGTTTGTAAGAGAGAGAGAGAGAGAATTTCAAAAGGAGAAAAGTTGCAGAAATTCCTCTATATGTGACCGATGTGCTATTTCTCTTCCTGGCAGTTTCGTGTCTGATGTGGTGCATATTTATTACACCAGCGATGAGAAGGTGCAGGAAGACGAGGAAATCCAGGCCTTCATTAAAGATGTGTGCAGCTTTGGGATGCAGGACTTCGATCACTGTGGTGAGTGCACGTTGGAGATCTCCATTTTTGTATACATTTTTCCTTTAAAATTTCAACAACAATCGAAAACACAGCAGCTAACCAAGCCATAAAGTCTCTACTCTTCACAGTGGGAAGCGGCTCACTGCTCTTCAATATTTCATTAGTCTAGGTTTTTCAGGGGGAGGCAGGTACGACTGTGAACAGACAGCACTGCAAACTCAAATCTGTTCTGTCGTAGATGAATAGTCTGAGGGTGAAGAAAGGACACTGATGGTGTCACTGTTGGAGCAGCACTGTTGTAACATGCTTCCTGTGTTTCACCATCACCTGAGTGCATGGTGCAAGGACCCTTTTTTTAAAACATGGAAACTTGCAAAATAAGAGGAGTGAGGTTTTGTAAAGACTGAAGCTCAGTGTGTTAACTCAATCTGCTGACAATCTTTGCACAGAGTTTCCCAAGTCTGTGAAATCACGTGAGGAGCTGACAGAGTACCTGACTGTCGTCGTGTTCACCTCCTCAGCGCAGCACGCAGCTGTCAACTTTGGGCAGGTGAGAAATAGAAAATTGTTTTGAATCTGACATTCAGTATTTTTACTTCATGAGGCTGATTCAAAGTTTTAAAGTTACATAAAATCACAGTTGTGTATTCTTATATTAGTTGACATCTATGCATTGTGCATTTGTGTGTGTGCTCTGCTGCACACAGTAGAAGAGGGAGTACTCATCCTTGACTTAAGTAAATGTCCCAAAACTAATAAAAAACTCTTAATTCAAAATCCTGCAGTTAAAGGACAGAGGAAGTAGCAAATAAATAAAACCCAAACCCTGATTAACCCTAATATCAAAGGTAACAGTGCTGGTAAAGTACAAACTCAAATACAAGGTAAGGTTTAGTCCAGTGGCTGCAGATACTGGATTAGAAAATTACTGCTTCTACGGTCTGTTAATAATTCACCTCCATTCATGAAACCATGCGAAAACCTCTCAGAAATAATCCTTCATCATGTATTTAATTTTCTAATCTCATCATTAAATCATATTGTAGCATATCATGAAATAGCAGTGACAACCTGTAGTACTTGATGTGACTGCTGCATAATGTGTATATTGTGTATATTGTGTAGTACGACTGGTGCTCCTGGATCCCCAACGCTCCCTCCACCATGCGGAGGCCCCCGCCCACCAAGAAAGGCGTGACAGATGTGAACTTGATCATCGAGAGCCTCCCTGACCGTGGTCGCTCCAGCTGGCACCTGGGGGCCGTCTGGGCCCTCAGCCAGTACCAGGAGAACGAGGTACAAGGGGAAAGGACACACACACACACACACACACACACACACACACACACACACACACACACACACAACTCATGCCAGACTGGGTTGTTTTTGAGGACGAGCCAAAACAATCATAAGTTTTGAAGGATCCCTCTGCTTCAACATGTTTTTTTTCCTCGCAGTGAATAACCTGCCTCCTCCCTCCTTCCCTCCCTCCTTCCCTCCCTCCAGCTGTACCTGGGCATGTATCCTGATGAGCGCTTCATCGAGAAGCCAGTGAAGGCGGCCATGGAGAAATTCAGGAAGACGCTGGCAGAGATAAGCAACTCCATCAAGAGGAGGAACGAGGGAAAGAAGCTGCCGTACTACAACATGTCCCCGGACAAAATCCCAAACAGTGTGGCTGTCTGAGGAGTAAAAGTCATCATCATTAGGTCTCTCCTTGATATTTTACATTGAGGTTCTGCTGATGTTGCCAAGCTGTCCAAACATGCTGTTAGGAAACTCCTGTGTGTGTGTACGTGTGATTTTGATACTGCTGTAAATTTAAATCCGTGTGTTATAAACCGTTTCCTCATTGGTTTGAGATGAAATTTAGAAACAGGAAACAATAGAGGTGCCAATTAAAGCATGTTTTATAGCTGTAGTCGTCCCCCACCCTCGGAGATAAAATGTCAATTTTTGTTTTTTTTTCTCCTTTTTGTACCTTAACATTTAAATTCAGAACATAAGAAAAAGACACATTAAGCATTAAAAGTAACTTAATTTTTATTTGGTTGTTCTTTTATACTCTACATACTTTGTTCAAACATGGGAAATTAAACTGAAAACACATCAATATTTTTTTTTAAACAAGTACTTTTACCAAATTCTTTACAGTTACTATTCCAAAGTAAATTCACAGACAAATTTGTGGAATGATATCATAAGACAGGGGAACAGTCATATATGTTCAAGTCCAGTCAGTAGTAAACAAATGTAGCTTTATGCAAGTTACACTATTCCCAGACATGATGGAGTGGAGCAGACAGGGCAAGGACAGAAAGATCTAGACTCAAAGGCTGAGAAGGTGCCTTTCCTACTCAGCCGATATCCTGCTCAGAGACACTAAGAAATAAAGCAAGAGTGAAAAAGCTGCTCTCAGAGACACGCCTGCTTGTGAAAGCATCCTACAGCGGCTTCAATCTTCATCAAGACTACATCAAAACATCTGTCTCAGACTTCATGAAAGGAGCCAGCTCCTATGAGAAGAAAGTAAAAAATAAGAAGCACAATCCACCGTTCATCTTCACTCCTCCATTTCAAAGAAACTGAACGTCAACGTGTCTGTGTTGTGTTCATGTGAAAAACAAGAAACATTCAAATGTGATTAAATGTCTAATATTCTGCATATTTTAAAAACAAATTTCAGCAAGCAATTTAAAAAGCAGATACTCACATTAACCTTTTTACAACACCAATATCTGAATGACAAACTAAAGTGCAAAACAAAAGAGTGGAAGTGATTTTCTGTTTTTTATGACTGGGAAAAAAACTAAGTGTAAGTTGCATAAAATTACCAATGAAAGGGGATCTTAAATGAACAAATTGTACTCTGTTTTCTTTTAAAAATAAATACAACACAAATTTTTTTATACCCAGAGGACGCCCTGGACATTAAACACCAGTACATAACTATAGAATAGAATAACAACAAAAGGGTAATTGCACTTTTTATCTGTCTAATTGCACTGAGCCTCGTGGGTTTTGAAGTTTCAGACACATGTCTCATTACTAGGTCTTAATCCAACTCGACACACAACAACTCCCTTGGCTCATATTATGTATTAAAATTGTATTAGACTCCAGATCTCAAGTCACCATGGGGCATATACACAAGTAACACAAGTACGGTATGCACTGTTGCAAAAAACAAAGCGTTGATTTCATTTATTGCTGCTGCTGAGCAGTAACTGTCATGTACTGTTGTATGTATGTCGTTGGACCATCGCCGCTCACAGACAGTACACTGGTATCAAAGACAGATTTTTAAAAATGTGTGTGTGTGTGTGTTGCTGGAATGGCTGTGAGGCTCAACATGAGCCTGGCATCGCTGTGCTCCCACATACACAAAAGCACTTACAATGACTGTAAGCCCCAAAATACAACGCCCCAGAAATCAGCTGCTGCCTACATCAGGCTGCATCTTCAGCTTCACACCAGCAGGTGGCGCTGGAGTCAGCTCAACAATGGGCTGACGGCCTCATCTGTCACAGATACTGTATAAAGCATATGGATGTATTGGGTTTTATTGCAAAATAAACAACCTGATTGTTGATGAATGTCTCAACATTTGGTGCTGGACTACTGCAGTGACACTATTTAACATGTGCTTCACTGTGCTTCTATTAGAAAGAAAAAAAAAGGTGCTGGAACAACTTGTCACGTTTAAACCACATAAGGCCAGATGTGATATATACTGTATATATATATATAAAAAAAGAAGAAACACACTCAATCAAATGAGCGGGAACACACTGGCTGTCTTGTGATTAATACTAAAATAGACATCCTCCACCATGTGAGAGACTCCAGCAAGAAGAAACAAGACGCTTTCACTGACACTGAAATTTCTACTCATCTGAAATGCTCAGTAATGATCCTAACTGTCATGTAGAAACATCGCATCAGGAAACCTGGTGCTCTGTGCTGAAATGTGTTAAACAGAACTGTGCAGATGGATTGTAAAATGTGCCTGAAGCTCATTCTGCATGGTGTTTTTAATCCAAACTATCTTTTTGGGATCAATTAATGCACCGCCTGCCCAGTGGGAGTGACAGGAGGACAGACTGAAAATAGGCAGCTGCAGATTTCCCAAGGCATATCCCATGACTAAGCAAACAAATCAACATATTAAAAAACTGCACATATCACACTGTAAATACTGTGTCATTCGCATGATAGAAAAACACGAGCGACTTTGTTTATGCCCAAAGGCTCTTGTTATGGACATGGAAATTATCTCGCAATTTCCTGTGACCAGTAAAAAATGTCGTTGTTGATTTTTTTTTTTGTATATTTTATTCATTTTTTAATCATTTTTTAAAAAGTTTACATTCTCAAAGCCTTCAGAAAGTTCACGCTGGGGTAAAGAAGTCATGTGGCTGTTTTTTTTTTTCCATCACTACAGCCATGAGTCTGACGTATAATAGACCCATCAATCAAATCTTTCTTTTCAGCACAATTCCATTTTTTAACCCCATTTCCTTTTTTGTCATCCATGGGAGGTTTTATATATATATATATATATATATATCTATATATATAGATATACATATATGTGTGTGTATGTATGCATGTGTACGAAGAAATGCAATACAGGAAACCAACATTTCCGTGTTTGTTTGAGTGTGCTTCCCCCCCGCCATGTATGACATATACGATTAATTCATATTAGAGACAAAAAGAGAGGAGCTAGAGAAAAGGAACTAAAAAACAAAAGTGCTTCGATGCATGTCCAGATCGAGGCCTGGTAGGATCCAGACCGGCTCGGACTTGACAGACCACAGCAACAGAGATGGCAGTGGCTGGAATGTTCCAGAGATCCGATGCGTGGCGCTACATACTGATCCACGGAGGGTTAGCCCAAGACTCACAGGAGGTAAAAACGAACAAATCTAACAAACCCACAAGCAAACAAACCACGCATCAGAGATGTGTAAACCTCCAGAGCCGTTTATGAGTCCACTTGTCTCAGTCCTGCTCTCCCCGAGGTGTACATACAAGAGTGTGTGTGTGTGTGTGTGTGTCTGTGTGTAGAGCAGTATGCTCCAGGCCTCTTTAGACATTTACAGAAGTCAGTAAAAACAGTCCAGTCTGAGGAAAGCAAAGAGGCGGGGTGGGGTGGGGTGGGGTGCGGGCTGTGGGTGCAGGTGGATGGAGGGACAAGGACTGGAGGGAGGGAGGTGAACAGAAGACGTTAGTCGTGGTCCATCTGTCTCTGTGGGAGAAGTTATATTATATTATTATAAGATGACCAGTCTGTGGTCACGGAGGGAGCGTCTGATCGTTCCTCAGTCATGGTGGGCCTGTGTGTGTGTGTGTGTGTGCGTGTGTGTGTGTTTAAGTGTATGTGTTTGTGTGTGTGTGCAGTATGGGTAGGACAACCAATGGCATGGACTGCGTGGTCAGACATGGAGCACCTCCATACTGTAGTCCTCTGTCTCTGTGTACTGGGAGGAGTTTGTGTCCGACTGGGTGGGGGCCAGGGCCTCTTTGTTCTCCAGACTGGGCTCCATGAGCGGCGGCTTCTCCAGCACCAGCTTTTTACACGTGTCTGGCCGGTTCTGGACGTATATGACCCGGTTGTAAGCCTTGAGTCTCCTCCATAGATGGATGTAGACTTTGCACTGGACGTACATGAACACCAGTCCACCCGTGAAGCCGATGGCCACGACCACCAGCTTGGTCCAGAAAGGCCATTCCAGGATCCCTGAGGAACAGAAAACAAACACAAAAGAAACATGCACAAGTCAGACAGAGACCAGACTTTGAAAAAAATGTAAAACAAATTGTCTACAGTCTAGTACAGGTTCTATGTACAGTCTTGAAGTTCACGAGGTCACAAGGTCAAAATGCACAAGCGCAAAAACAGGAGGGAAAAGAATGGTTCAATAAGCTGCTGCAAGTTTCACAGGTACTTCAGTCAATCATTCAACAGATCAACCTTCAACTACAATATGCTTCAACAAGGAATGTATGCAGTTGGGGAAGCTATCGTACAATGCAGTGTACATGTTGTATGGAAGACAAATGGACAGGAAAGCATCACAATGTGCTGTGTATTTTCAGAGAAGCAGTCTAAAGTTCAAGGGCCACACCAATGTTTTCACAAAGCACAGATTGTAGAATTTACATTTTTACAATATACTATACCCTTCATCATATGTGTTTCAAGACAGATATGACGTTCAATCTGAAATGATCTAACAGAAACAGATTTAAAGTTTGGAGTTTCATACTGTGGCGACTTGACTAGACACAAATTTGACCTCGTCATTCCTCTCTGACTCTCGCCTCTCATTTCCTGTCATCTCTTCAGTGTCACTGTCACATTAACAAAGCGTCCCTAAAATAATAGTACACAACAAAAACAAAACAAACTGTTTGAAAAGTGGGGCCAACACAACCACACACTAAAATAAACTACAACCACAGCAGGCATTACAAAATGATTAGCAGTAATATACACTATGAACTATTGTTCATTTGCTTAACTGTGCAAAAAAAACATTTCTGTGGCCCTGAGGCTGTTTGCAGCATTTCTGCAAATTGCTAAACCTTGAAACATAAGGCTCCTAGCAAGGGGTAAGAAATGGGCAATTTGCAATTTTTGGGGAAGTGTAAATACTGCTGCGTAAGAGTCAGCTGCAGCATCATCCAAAACAAAAACTAAGAGAAGAAATATTGAAAAACAAAATCAAAAAAGTCTGTCTTCTTGGAAAATACACAGCTGCCCTGCAATCCTTCGGTCTTTTCATGTGAGCTATTACATGTCAGGTGGAAGGAGGAAAAGTTAAGATGCTAAATCCTACTTGAGTGAATAATGTATGAGATGAAATGCAAGAATGCCTCATATTATGGGAGGAACCAATTGAAACAAGGCAAACATAATCACCTTGGTTTTAAGAATGCTAATGTTCAGTGCTTTCTAAACTGTGTCAGCCTGTGGACTGTGACTAAATTCACTTGTAAATCAATACATGAGGTGACTGCTGTTGCTGGTGCTGCCTTTCTTTATGACTTGGTTCTGGGGAATATAGACACTGCTTGTTTTTAAAAGGACCAGTGCACCTGTTTCCTCTTATGAGCTCAATACGTCGGTGCGGTTTGTTCTAATCAAGCCACAACACAGGAAAAAAATAAATGACAGTGTGTTCTTCGACTGTGTGTCTGTCTGCGTTCATTAGGTTGTGACATTCAGTGGGTGAGTGAGAATATAACCAGCCTGGTGAAGTATTATTTCTATATTTAAATAAAGGCAGGAAAGGCAGGGGAAGGGGTGTAAAGTGCAGTTGGAAAAGAACTGGATACGGCTGAGAGAAAAGGCTGACAGGGAAAACACAATTTGAAAGTCAAAAGGTCAAACTTGAAATGTTTACCTGGGATTCTTCCGGCTGCATGAGTAAAGAGAGTGTAAGTATTACCAAGGACACAAACAGGTTGATAGAAAAAGGCAAAGCCAGAAATGCAAAGTGAAGTCAAATATTACAGTTGCAGACTTTAGGGTGTAATTCATCATGCAACATACACATGGAAACTGCTTCACAAATCACAGTAGACAATAAAATACATTTCAAGGTGTCTTACATCTAATCTGCTGAAATCTGCAAGCAGAGCGAGAGAAAAAGACAAATGTGGTTCTGTGCTTGGCAGACGACAGCCGGTCCTGGTGAGGAAATATTTGGCATCACCATGGTGATTGAACCTGACAGGCCTCAGGGACTCCAACAAGTCTGAATCATCAGGTTGGGCTAAACAGGCACAGGCTGCTCTTCCATCTGCACACTGTCTCAGAAAGCACCAAATATGCCAGAGAGGAGTGAGTGGCAGCAGAAGACGTGCCACCGGATGTTACAGAAGCTCATCATTAAGACCGCCTTCTCCGTTTTTAGCCTTGATGGCAGCAGAACGGCGCTCTGAGGAGGACGGTGGCGTCAAATCTTTCCGTAACTAAGTGCTTCTGACCGTGTTGGTCAGGATGGCAGCACGCATGCTTACGAGCCGCTGAAAGGCTCTTTAAGCGCCTGGTCTTGTTTTCTTACCCTTATTGTGATGTTTTAAATGATCACAATGCCCTGCTGAGCGCCTGCTGGAATATTGCCTGCAGCTTTTACAGTCCACGACTGGCAGCAGGCTTCATGTTGGCGCATGCATATAATACTCCAAAATGTTGGTGACAAAATCTGAAAGCTCATCATGGGCTCAGACAGCCCTCCTCTCTAGGAAACAGAGCACACGCAGGCTATGGGACAGAAGGAAGTGCCTGCAAATTTCTTAAAGGAATAGTTTTTGGGGAAATACACTCAAGACTTCAGTAAGTGTCCAAGCCCCGCCAGGAAATAGTCTGGCACATATTAGCCCTAGTAAAACCACACCAGTTTTGTTTTTTGTATAACAAACTAGATCTAATGTGTTAATAAGACAGCTTTATTGGTGCTGGCAGGCGAATCTGAATACACTTGAAGGCAGTCTGCTTGCAGCCTTTATACTAAGCTAAGCTAACCAGCTGCTGGCTTCATATTTAGTTTGAGGCTGTAACAATCTTTTGATCTAACTCTAACAAAGAAAGAAAATAACTGCCTCAGGATATTTTATCTTTGTATTCATGATTTTTATTTTTGTACCTTTAACAATATGACTAACTATGAACTGCTGGCCATTTTAATTTGCAGCACACACACGAATACAAATCCTGATCTAACCAGAATCACCTCTCTTTGCAATAATAACCTCTGAGAATTTCAATCTAAAGCTGGATCTGGGACGATAAAAGCCTATATCTGTTTTTTAAATCTCCTTTCTTCTCTTCTTTTATCTCTTAACTTTCTCTTTCATGAGCGTCAGGTCTAAAATCAAAGTGAACTGACAAAACCCTTCTACACATTCGTTCGTTCTCAGCCGTGACTTTGATGCCCACTGAGCTTCTGCAAGTGAATTACGCCCCCGCATGTATTCCAGTCTTGGAGAACATTTCACACTATTCACACTCACTACTCGCAGCACTGAAATTACACTACAGTTATGCAGAGCTGTCATTAAATACTATGCATGAATGACTTGGAAGACGGAGGTGAATTTGTGGATGAATGGATGAATGTAAAACTGCAATGTTCTTATGTTAATTCCTGTGTGTGTGTTTGTGAGTTTGATCCTGGCGCTGACCTTGTCTAATTTCATCTGCTGTTCTGTCGATGAGAACGTACAGCGACCACACCACGCAGGTGATGGCGATGACGTGGAAGGTGACCGAGCACATGATCTTCCTTCTCTCGCTCGCCGTCATCTGTAGCTTCTCCCACTGCAGAAGAAAACACAAAGGAAGGACATTTGAGGAGGTCAAAAGGGACAAATAAATCAAAACATGCTTCAAAAACACAAACGTAACACTTCTTAGCTGCTGGCTGTCTTGAGCTGTTTTCTGGGCCGACCCAGAGTGTGAGCTAAATATTTAATGGTGAGCAGGCAGCTCCTGTGATCAAGATCCAATGCTACATAAAGCTTCTTGGCAGTGTGAGCAGGATAGAAAAGAAAAGTGGCATGCAGCACTGAGCGCACAAAGGCCAGCTACCCCGCTGCCTGCCAGCCAGCTCAGTTAACACACAGTAGCACCTTGTCTGTCACTGGCTGCACAGCACGTCAGGAAATGAGCCCAGCGACACAAGAAAAACACAAAACACATCGCCGGCATACGAGCTGCACAGACTCTCAAAACATTCAAATGCATTACTCATGTACTCATTGATGAAATGGCGAGTTTGCAGTGTCACTGCGACAAGGAGCGGGTCTGAGATGAAACCGAGCATCCTTTGATAAACACTTCATACCGAGACCGACATCCTCATCTCATCTCGAATTTCTCTGCACGCTCACTCAAGAGCAACTTCAATGTTCACCACTGGGATTCAGAAGCCATTAACAGTGGAGCATTTGTTTAAGGCCTTTTGTGTAGCTAATGAAGGGTGGAGAAATTTTAATTAGAGTGTCCTGCTATCTCCAGGCCACGGTGATTGATAAGAGTCTTTAATGGGAGTGTTCTGCCTCTAAAAAGTTCCACTTACGAGAACAGCTTCAAAGCTCAGTGTCACACTCGTGTTATCTGCGTGACAAATTGCAGACAGTGTCTGGTATTTTCAGCTAAATAACAAAAGAGCCTAAATGTATGAACCGATTAAGACTGAACTAACAAATATGAGCATTCATTGACTTCAGATCCCACTTCAGGCAAATCTGTACTGTAGGCGTGCACACTGTGTTTTACCTTGCGCAGCGGTTTGAGCTTGGTCTCCATGATGAACTCGTATTTACAGAGCTCACAGCAGCGAGTGTCAGAGCTCTTGATCCACTGCTGTAGACAGGACTGGTGGACGAAACGCAGGCTCCCCGTGCAGTGGCATGGTGTGATCAGAGGACTCTCGTCATCGCCTTCACAGTGACAAATCCTGTGGGAGCCAAAAAATACAGTCAACACTAAGCCAAAGGCAAGACAGCTGTAACAGAAGGAAGACAGGGGGGGGAGAGGAAAGATCAAAAAGAGAAAAGTTGGCAGGCAACGCTGACAGATATTTCCCAAAATTCAAGCAAACTTGAATTGTGGAGGATATGTCAGCCAACTTGTAGCGTTCTCCAGTGCAAGGTATAATAAGATAAAGTGTTAAGAAGATGCTCAGACACAGATGAAGATATATGCCACAGATAGAGAGATATGAAGCACACCGAGGTGGAATATAATTTCCCAAATATGAAATGCACATTAACACCCTGGACACAGAATCAATACACGTCCCACATGAATGAACTCGATCGAGAAAAACTAATTTGATTCAGTGCACATCGTTTGCAAATCACAGTGACAAATGACATTTACAAGAACTCAGAGGATTATTCTTTGAAAAACTGCAGTGCAAAATTGAACACAACAAATCTAACCTCAGATAATCTGCAGCTGGGGCAGCAGCAGTTTTAGTTTTGGAAATGACTGATACAAGTTCCCTGTAATGATACGCTCATTAGTTTGACTTGTACAGGAAGAGACGACTATCTGATCAACAGCGATGTACATCCAGTTTCTCATTGCGGTTTTCTGTCAGATGAAGTCAAGTGACTCTTCATCATGGTGCAAATGTGTTGATCGAATGAATTACAAACTGGATGATGCTATTTTGTTGATTTTTTCATACACTTCAACTGTCAGTGTTTAGGGAAGTACATGAACCGCTTGGTTGGCAAAACACAATTTTTTAACAGCTTCTTCAGTCTACAATCTGGATTCACTTTATCAGGCGTATGCACTATGCAATGTTGTGTTCATCTCCTGTAGATGCCTGCAGAGTCTTCAATAAGTTATTCTGAGCACAGATACCGACAACTGGAACATTTGATTAGGTGTGTGCGACCTCTGGACAGCTTCTTCTCAGAGGAGAACCAATCAGATTTTTATTTTTAATATCAGACTGGAGCGGTTCCCCTCTTCGTCCTCAAGATTACAGATATCGGACACTGTCTGACAGGTTGGAGGACGACAGCTATTAATCAGCCCACACTAAAAAAGAGACTGTATTTTGTCCAAGTACGACTCTGCCTGTGCAACTGCTGCTGAGACAGATTGTATGAGAATCCAGACTGTGTACACACTCGCAGCAGTAGGTCAGTCAGACTCAGGCCAAAGTGGTGAGTTTCAAAATGAGGTGGTTGGAAAAAGGTTATATGAGCAACCTATTGGCCTTAAGTGAAGTCAATATCACATGCACACATCCCTGCATGGAGGAAGAGGAAGCTAAAGTCGTTACGATCTCACAATTCAATGTCAGAACTCTGACCTTGTTGTGGCTGCTCAGACCGGGGCCGAGCGCTCACTGAATGAGGAATGAGCCCAAAAATCAGCTGCTGTTTGTTTCACCATGACACAACTTTAATTAAAGGTCAGGCTTATGTCCCTGGCGAGACCAACAGAGCCATTGTAAAGGGAAAAAAAAAATCTGTTGCACTGTAGAATAAAGTGCACACAATTCGTTTGCAGAGGCTCCATAGATACACGAAGCAGCTATACTTCAAACCCACTTTTTCTTCCAATTTCTTCCAGCAGATGCATAAACTAGCAAAGGCTTCTACTATGTTTTCCCCAGAGTGAGTCGCAGAGTGCAGTGGCACTTCTCACTGGGGAAGAAGAGACAAGTAAACAAAAGCATAGAGAGGGGTGAGATGGGAGAGGGAGAGAGAAATATATTTATTTCAAGTGGTACTGTCCTTACTCTGGTTCAGAGGAGGATAAGAAACACACACATGTACTCCCACATGACGCGCCCACACATTAGAAAGTTAGCAAGCAAGATAACGTCTATTTCCAGACTTTACTGATCTGGCCGAAGCGTTACAAGATTAAGAGACAAAGTGAACGAAGGAGGATAAAAATAGGTCATTTCTACGGATTTCTCAAACAGAGGAGGCGGAGGAGGAGGAGGAGGAGGGAGTGCAGTGAGGACTGAGGGATTAAAGGATAGACGAGGCATAATTAACATCTCTAGAAGAGGCTTTTTTTCTCTCCTGTTGGTTATGGCCAGGCTGCTTTGTTTGTGTTTGTTTGTATGGATTGCAAGATGAACTGCAGATTTTCATCCCACACATACTGTACTGTATTCCTATTTCAATTTTTAAAAGAGAGAGAGAGAGAGAGAGAAGAGAGAGGGAGAGAATCAGCCTAAGGACTTGGACTCTCTTGGTGCTCACATCAAAGGCTGGTCAGATTTAACAAATTATTCTAATGTTCATGTGGATTCTCCATAAGCGTAGGAAGGGATAACCATAGAAAAATCCCTACACCTCCACATGGAGCAATGGTGGATATAAGATGATCAGTAAACAGCATGAGAATCGTCTCTTCTTCTATCAAGACATATACTGTAGGTTTCTGCTAGAAGGAGCCTAAATGATATTACTGATTCAAAATGTACCCAAAGATCCAAATATCACAGAGCACAAACACGGTGTTGCCATCCAGACATATGAAAATAATAATCTTGCAGATTTACAGCTAAATTATCTGTATCTGTGTCGCAGCAGCACGTTCCAAGCACCGTTAGGCATGGGAGGGAAGTTAAAATTTAATTTTCATCACTCGAGCAGCCAAAACACTCCCTGTTTAACAGTAATTTTAAGATGGCAGATGCACCGTTAGAGTATGTCAACATTAAAATGTGAGAGGGAAAACAGAGTCGGGGAAAATCACAGGCACCACAAGCTGAGAGGGAAACAAGCTCGGCAGTATTACAGCTCTGGCATTCGCTTTCTTCCTGCTCTCACTTGTCTGTCTCCTCGTACTATTTTCTCCTGTAGCATTCAGATGATCTTTGCACTCGACTCTCTCTGTGTGTTGCTTTAAAATCCCCTCCCTCTGGTTATTTCTTGCTCTGCCTTCATCCTGAAATGTTTATGTATTTATTTTCAAATTAATTTTTTAGCACCAATCTGTTTTTTCCCCCCTTTCTTCTGCTAAACAGATTTTCATAGGGGTGGTGGCAGCGGCGGGGTGAGACGTGTGAGGCGTTTTGTTTCCTCCTGTTTAAGTTTAAGCTCTACACTCTCTGCCAGAGACACGTCGATCATAGGAAAACACAATTGAATTAGTGGCAGTACCACTAGGAGCCATCTACCTATTTCCTCCTTTCCTCTCTCTGCATGTCTAAGAGGTTACTTGTCTCTCTTTGTGTGGCCATGCTTGCCTTGAAAGCGAATATTACATTTCCTGAGAAGGGGCTTATCATTCAGGAGAAGGTTAAGGAATTACACAGACTCTAGCTGGTTTATATTGCAGATGTCAAAGCTTTAAAAGGTACCCTATGGAGGTTGTGAATACTAGCAGCTCCATGCCATTTTGTGGTTCTCTGGTAGTACATGCATGAGGATGACAGGGGGCGGTGATGCAAATAAATAAGAGCTACAAGCCATTGAAAAACAAAGAAGAGAAGCGGTGAGTCAAGAATTGGAGATGGTGAAAAGGCAGTAAAAACAAAGAAACCTGAATGTTAACGACTGCCATTTACTTCAAAGAAAGAGTTAAATGTCATCTGTGTTTGCCGCTCTGCTGATCAACCGATGCCAGCAGTGAGGTGTAAAGCAGCAGAACAAAGTGAAAGGCAAGTAAAAGCATAACCACAAAGCACAAGCAACACAAGCTTTCAAAATAATCAGAAGCTCCTGAGATGTTTTTGAGAAAGTCAGTTTGTTAGGATACCCACAATGCATTTGGAGGAGAAACACTGACTGCAGATATAGCTTAGTTTGTGCTGCTGCTGATTTTCTGAAAGGTGACATTTCGGATAAGGAAATGGTGCAAGTCAGACTTATCAGACATCCAACTGTTCTGTTCTGAAATGTTGTCAATAAAAGCACTAACTAATAATTAACACGTTGCTCCGTGTAAAACAACTACACGCCCAGATTCACACACACACGCACACACACACGTGAACTTTGACAGGTGAGGTCAGCCTCTGCTTTGAGCTCACGTTTTAAGCCACCTGACAGAAAGCTGGCACGACGTGTTTGTGTGTCTGTGTGTGCAGTCAGAGACTATGCAAACTATTTGAAGCCAATAATCTCTCTCCTGATCTCTGGCCTTCACCTTGCCAATTCTAAGCTCGTGTTTCTGTACCAGTCCACATCTGACGTGTAAAGCGTCTAATCTGACCCGAGTACATGCACAGAGTAGACCACGGCTCAGGAGAGAGACATATACAACTGACATTTTCTTTCTGTTTTAGACTCAATTCTCATTAATCGACTTAAACGCTTCCAGGCAGGATATTGACACAGGTACTGTGAGTCAGACGGAGTCGGTATTTATTTCCTTGGCAGCTTACCACCAGCACACCTAGGGTGTAGGGTTACATGCAGCCATGACCAGGTCTGTAATAAAATATTCCTCAGCCTGTTCCTTCTATCATGGCCTGGCAGTGAGAAAGACGGATGACAGCCCGGTTCAATCAGACAGACGCCATCGGTTTAACACCATTTATCGTACTGGGTGTGCCTCTGTTCCACTATTTATAAGACAGACACACACTCCATTCCTCAATACTATTAAATTATGGAGCCTAATCTCTGCTCCTCTATAGTCTCCTTAACGGTGCTTTTGCCCCTGTTCCTGCCTTTACGGCAAAGCTCGAAGCTTATGGCCAAAACCCATCACAAATTTCAGCAGCACATGTACGACACTTTAAGGCCCCATCGATCTGGTAACAGTGAAATATTATTTAAAAAACTCAGTTTGACAGCACAGTGAGAAATATGGCAGAGCACTGAGCTAACAGTGAAACAAAATGAAATGGTATGAAATGAAATGAAATGAAGCCACATTTTCTGCTCTAGACACAAACACAGACACGAGGGGTTGGACCAGGGCAGCTGAGGGTGAGGAATACGGTGTTGCAGCGTGTGTGTGTGCAGACTAAAGCGTCTATGTGTCGGGTTCCTCTGTTTAACGGGTCCGCTCCGAGCGGGGGTTTTCAGGACAAATGCAGCTGATTGCTGGGTAGTTACACTACGGGATGAGAAGCTCTCCACTACTCCACAGGGCTCTGGGGTTCACTGCCACGTTAACGGCACAGGGATGGTCTGGGCTCTACCAAGTCACAGTAAAGGGTCGGTGTAGATTACACCATCCAGACAGTCACCCACCTGCAGCAGTCCCCAGAGAGCGAATAAGGTGACAGTGGCCCAGTTTTCTCTGACAAAGGGGATGGGCAGCAGTCCAAGTCACTGTCCTCATCCATATAGCACAAGGGGGCAAGGTGGCCGCCCGGCCCAGCCACGGCGACTGTATCTGGGTTTGCCACCTGTCCCGTTCCCTTTGGAGCTGGATCCTCAAACACGTCATCGTCTCCTAGCAGGTCCTCGGGGGGAAACCCTGACTCGCTGCCTTCCAGCAGGGCACTGGAGGATTTGGTGATGTGGAGGTGAGAGGCGTAGCTGCCCAGCTCAGAGCACTGCAGGCTGGCCGAGGTGGAGGACCGAGAGAAAGGGAGAAGGAGACGGAGGAAGTGGGCGCTTGGGGACGGATGAGGGTGGTGGAGGTGGCTGTTGGAAAGAGGGGGAGGGGGAGGGGCGTGGACGGCAGGGTTGGATGGATCACAACTGGCAGGAGGGATGCCCAACATGTACTTGTAGTTGTTGGTGAAGGAGGGGACGAGGTGGGGGTGGGTGCGTGTTGAGAAGCCGGGATTCGGGTGCTGGTGTGTCGGCGCCGCGGGCAGCTTTCCACCGAGTGTGTGCGCCCTTCGATCCAAGCCGGGCGGCGGCGGAGCGGGCTCGGGCTTCAGCTCCAGCTCTCCCTCGGAGCAGGTGCGATCTATGAAGTGCAGGCCGCGGCAGAGACTGTCCACGCGCTGGCCCACGTCGTTCAGAGACGCGGAAAACCTGAGCGAGCCGTTGGGTCGGATGTTGACGGAGGAGGGGCGGAGCAGAGAGAGCCAGTCTCGCTGTTTGGCGTGTTTGGAGCCTGGCGGGGCGCCGTCCGGGCAGAGGGTGGTCACCGAAACGCCTCCTGATCCTTGACATGTTTTACCGTTAGAATTCAACAGAACCACTGTGGCCTGTTTCTGACAGTCCTGATCCTGACTGCTGGTGTGAGCGTGATTGCGCATGTGTGTGTTTATGAGAGGAGAAACGACAGTGGTACAAAACAACAGGAGAAGGAACAGGAAAGGGCAAAAAAGAGAAATGAAAAAGACATCATGCATTTGAAATCAAAGGAATTTGAATAAAAGGAGATAATAGGTTTTAGAAGCTCTGCCTGAAAATGCCAGACGAGACTGGACGACCCATTTTACAATCACATCCGTTTTACAGCAGGTGACACACAACTCCACACAATGACACTGTGTTGTTCAAAGGTAAAGGGTAAAATATCACCCACTGATAAGGCCTTTTGCCAGTAGTGGACTAATAAATGGATCTGATTTATTCATATTATATCACTCAGTGGCCTTTAGAGTGAAAAGAGGCTGGTGGGATTTGTACCTGCAGATGTCCTGGCTGGAGGGAGAAACCGACGTCCTTGAAAAACTGCATGGTGCGTTGACAGAAGTCGGGCTCCCCGCCTGCAGAAACGAAACAAAAAGGACAAAACAAGGCAGTTTAGGATAGACAATACAATAATGAGATGTCTAAGTGAAACCTTCAGGCGAAACAACTGCTGTGTTATTCAGCAAACGATCAGATCAAATCATATCGCTCCACCAGGAAGAATCATGTGTGGTGAGAATTATCAGTCTGTCAGCGACGATCTCTACTGAAGAAGAGCAAAAAACACGTCACACACTAATGCACAGGATGATAAAAAGAAAAAAAAAAACCACAATACTGGCAGTTAATCTATCTGATTAAAGTAGTGCCAGGCGAAATCTGTCTCCACGCGTCACAGAGCCTAAAAAAAAACAAAAAAAAAAACACACAAAGTGAGGGAGGCAGACTGCGAGACGGAGAGAGGGTCATGAAGAACGAGGAGCTGAGAAAGGCACAGCTGGGGCTGGAGGAGGTGGAGAGATTCAACATCCACAGAGAATTTCTCAAAAGGTGCAGGTCTGCAGTTACAAGGCTATTAGCTACATATTAAAATAAATATCTGCAGTATTATCCATAGGAGGTTTCACCAATATTTATCACAATTATTTATTCCACAAATGATAGGGTGAGGACTACTTTAAATGCTCCTGAATGTCAAAGGAAACTTCTGGTTTATTAGCAATTGAGCTGAGATCTGGCAACACAACAACGGTGTTACTGCTCCTGCAAAGTCTGACAAGGTAAGAAGAAGTATGTCAGACAATCAGACTGTAAACAAATCAACAGATTGGCTGGAACATCCTTACATGAAATATCAGTGATAAAGTTGCTTTCAGGCAATGACACCAGAATGTGAAGAATAGGAAAAACTCCAGCCCCTCCTATTAAGAAATGTTCATGTATTATGTGAAGATAGTGCTAGCCTTGTAGTCCCATCACATAGATATCCTATAATTGCTGCTTCTGCTGTGTTACAAATTTGGAGTTGTTCATTAACACATGCAATGAGATACAAAATCCCCAGCTCTCTTTAAATGAGCTGAATCAATTGTATTAGCGTTAATATTGGATTTTAATTGGATGCAACTGCCACATACGGTGGCCTTTGAGCCCGTTTTGCTGCAGATTTGTTGTAATTTGTATAGTTATTTTTTACAGAGAGGGTTTATATTGTTGCTGATGTTTTCAGTTTGGAGGCTGAAATTAACTTCTTTTTTCTTTACTCAGCCTGAAACTGAAACTGTGACCGTGTCTGTCTGGTCATCTGACTAAGTTCCAGCTCAGCAGTCAACACGTGTGCATACATTTGGGTATCATTACCCATGGGAATGACAGCTAAAGCTAAAGAACCCATAATTAAGGAATAGTTTGGCCTTAAGGGAAACTTGGGAGAGCAGCAACAGGTTAACAATGACTTTTTGGACTCATCACGGCAACAAGACTCCATAAAGTTTTTAACCTTTGAACAGAATCAGAGCCGTTTCCCTTTACTCCCAGTCTCTTTGCTAAGATTAGCCGAGACATCATCATTTGGTTCTAGTTTCGTGTAAAGACATAAAAGTGGTATACATATTCTCATCTTAACCTTTAAGTAAAAAAGAACATTTACTAAATGTCAGACTATAGCCTTAGTACATGGTCCCAGGGCTCTTACACAGTGACAGCGACTGGACAGGGAACATAAAGAGCAGGATCAGATAGTGTTTGGGTTACTAACGTAAAGACACAGGGGGCCTGGCGATTTCAACGAGAAACTAATTACCTATTGATTTCATTTCTAACTAAGGGGAAATTTATAGCTCATGGCCTGACACTGGTCGATGTGGAAATTCAATGCCCAGCTTTGTCCTTCAGCCTGTTATTCTGACTGGACAGCACAGCTCCTTTTTATCTGCCATTTTTCTCGCATGACCACCCACTCTTTTGTATTGCTGTTGTTTAATAGCTAAGCTCATTATACATTGAATTTTACCGCAACTTATTTCACCTTTCTAAAATATTCCACTTAATTTTCTTAATCTAACAGTTGAAATTCAAGCGTGCTGCCTGAGGCTCCTGCAGGTGTCAGCGCTAAGGGCTAAAAGCAAAAACAAACAGGCAGTTTTGAGAAGTGGCTGAGAGACAAATAGATCACATCAAAGCAATAAAACACTATTATTTTGCAACTAACACCACTGTATATTTAACTACGTGGGTGGAACATGCTGCTTCAGCGTTACACTTATACAACAATAATAACCACAAACAAAGAAACTGATGACACACGCTGAGCTGAAGCCTCGAGGGACTGAAACAGAAACAGAGGTGGATCATAATTGCACTGATGACACTGGGCGGTGTCTGTGTTCACTATATTACTCTGGGTGCGTAAACACAATGTTCCTGTGCTGAGTTACCCCCTGTTAATCATTCATATCGCCATCGTCGGTGTCAAACAGTCAAAACGACAGGGTGATGATAACACCGTCGAAATAATAACGATTAACTTCCTCACAGTGTGTATGACACTTCAGGTTGCCAACAGCCCTCTCCTGTGACGAGGACCTTCGATGAGTAAATGAGAGGCTGCGTTTGTTGGAGACCCTGAAGGCTGCAAACGCTGATGTTTTTTTACAACCGATGATAAATTGTGTTAGATGGCTTCAATAATGCAACCTCTTACTTTAGAAACTGTAAACTGTGTAAAGAAGCATATTGTGAGGTGCTAATTAGATAAAAAATCCAGCCACACATCATATTCCCATTGCAATGAACACCTGTTTCTCATGTTCGGTGAAAATGTCTCCCAATTCATTATGATGACTACTCATTTAATCTTTCTCCTTAAGGACTTCCAGCATCCACATCTTTCATTCGTGCATAAATTATTCGCTCTCCTACTTATTATACCTGCTCTTGTTCCTCTAACGTCTCTTTTCTCCCATCTGCTCTTAGCACGGCCTGCATTCTTCTTTTACCTTGGGAGATGCAGCTCTCATTTTATAGCCACAGGAGCCTTTCAAAGAATAACCTTAAAGATCTAACACTAACAATGAATCACTGTCTCCTGCAGCGTGATGCTTCTAACAAGCTGGACACACAGCTGGACAGACAGATGTTCACAAGATGCCAACAGAAAAGCAACGCAGAAAAAAAGCTTAAAAGTTTTAATATTTCTTCCTAACCTTGTAAAGAGAACAAATCCACTTTCAACCATATACCACACGGTCTCCATCAGTGGACAGAGTTGGTGGTGATGTGAATGAGCTAGGCCATGTGATACAGACCAATACCACTTTCTGTACAGTAACTGGTCAATCCATTTGAGCATACAGAGTAGAGAAAGAGGTAAAAGCTATGTTGGCTCACACAGCTTCAGTTTCCCCTGTTGCTAATATCTATGCTAACTGTCTACTATGGCTGTAGCTTCTTATCTAACGGGACAGATACAGAGCCGTCATCTTCTCAACGCAACAAAGTGTACATCTTTCAAAACTGCTGTTCTATGTGAGAGGTCCTTACTATTAATCTGCTATCAGTGGATTCATAACAGACACTGAGCTCATGTGTGAACAGATTCAGCTTAACGACAACTAAAGAAAATTGATGAGCAGCACCACGTGTCACCAGATAAATCTCAAAAGTGGATCTTCAGTTTGAGAAGTTTTTGGGGTGTGATATAAAAGTGAAGAAGACTTTCAGTTTTTCCATTGAACTTCTGGCTGCCTACACAGGGATTATACAAAATGAGTTTGGCATTGATTCACTTGAGACTAAGAAGATGTGTTCGCTTATAACCTTGGAGCAGGTTGGTGCTTTATGTTTTTTCAAGCATTATGCAACAGTGCTATGCAAAGTACTATAAATTAAATTTTTAATCAGCAAGTTCTTTTATCATTCTACTTCAATCACAGTTTATTTTTTCCCAGATGACTCATTTCAGTGTTCATTTCAAGTTTCCCCACAGCTCTCACAAGGTCACAGTTAAATCAACATTCAGGATCCGAAGTACATCCCTGCTGTAATATACAATAAGTGTGCTGACATTATGTACACAGCCAAGGGAGAACCCACCGACAGGTTGTGCTGATAATGAATATCTCTGCGATTCCTATCACACTACGTTTCAGTGGCGAGCATTTCAACGTAACTGCATCATGGCTCTAGGGTATTCAAACATCACCAGCTGCAGGAGACGCACAACAAGAGCCGGAGGGAGCAGAAAGTTCAAGAGGAAAGGCTAGTTTCTATGATTACAGTCTAGTATAGTGTGTATACAATCACTGATGTGTGGCGCTAGAGCAAATCGCTGCAAAATTCAGTCTCAGACCTAATCTCTTCTTCTGACACAAGCAAGTGCAGAAAATCCACTGTCAGCTTAGATGCTACTTTTCATAAGCTACTCTGAGAAAAAGTCAAACACTGTTTTTTTTTTTTTTTACTGGGGACACTCCACGCACATTAGAGCCGGGGTGACTTAGAAGCAGCAGTTTATGCAGAAGGCCAAAGGAGCGTTGGTTGATCTGACCGGCCAGTCATTTCTCTGATATTTTACGTTACGTCATCTCCGTGTTTTTCTTTGGGATTTCATGATTGCTGGCACAAACCGAAAACTGGCAAGAAGTGCAACTGCTTCAGCTCTTAGCTGTCACAACTAGTTTGTGACAAATTTGTTATCTATTGAGATTTTAATAACATGTAAAGAAACTGTCCTTTACACTGACAAGGCATTTGCTGCTCACTAGGAAACAGATGTTTGTCAGAGATACACAGGGAAGTCTGTCAACAATATTTATGGGAAAGGACTGTTATTTTGAAGGGACTGATGCCGCATTCATGTCATGTGAATTGGATAACAGAGATAGAAAGTTTCCCACTGTGTGTTCATGTCGTCTGACAACTGAAGATGTCTCAATAATTACACAGCTGATAATGTGAGAGTTAAAACTTCTGTGAATTGATTTTGTACAGCACTCTACTTATTAAATCACAGCTTAATTACTGTGAGCAACAGACTTTTTTTTTTAGCTGTCTTCATCTTCATTAAGCACAAGGAACTCATAATTAATTGCTGATAATGATAACACAGCTGGCTCATCATGGCATTTGAGACTGATGTCAATGTTTTTTGACCATTTAATCTCTGGACACAGATGATTTGGGTCATTTAGGAGCTCTATTTATTTCATATTAAAGTGTTTGCTGTAATTCTTCGGTGGCTGTAGAGTTGATATAATTAGCTGATTAATCGTTAAGTAGATCAGAAGAAAATTATGTTTTATTACTGATTTATTCAGTCACCACTTGTAATCATAACTGGCAAACACAGTTTTATTCAAGTTATCGCCTTGAGCTCTGAAAATCTGAAATAGTTACGGGTATTTTTCTAGTTTCTGACGTTCTTCAGTAAAATGGCTTTTCTATTGATTGAACAATAATCTGCAGATTCATTTATCATTTGGAAATAATGATATTAGTTGCAGGACAACCAAGTATGAGCAACCAGCAGTAGCAGTGATTGCATGATTTGGCTACTTCAGAAATTGAAGAAAGAGAAAAGTGCATTTCAGTCAGTATTTACACTTTTTGACTAATGCTGATAGCTCCATTTTACAGATTTGCAGACAAATAAGCAATAATGGCCCTTTCCACCAAAAGCATTTTGTAATGAAATCATTGAAGTCTGGTTCCTCCGAGGACCAGAGGCAGCTTCAGCAGAAGAAAATGAGCAATGCTGCCAGACTGAGCAATTCAGCAAAGACGACCAAAAGTATGATGTGTTCCAAGAAATTAACAATTAACTTCACTTTCTACAGAATAGTGGTTTGGCTCGGTGCCTGCTTTTAACATCAGTGGTCTGCCAAGCTGAACAGAGCAGCAGAACTGCTCCCTCAGAGATCTGGGGGAAAGACCCCGGTTGTGCTCTGTAGCAATGGAGCCTAAAACACCAAAAAACTGCAGCAGCTTGAATTTTAGAGCACCACCAGATGTTTGGCTGCCTATCAGCAGCCCACTGAGCGGTGGGTCGCTGCTTTGTGTCTTTATGAGGACTTTAATACTTTAATTCCTTCCCAAACAGTGTAGGAGGCATCGCACAGCTCCCTGGCACTGTGCTAAAGAGAGAAACGGCTACAGCTAAGCCTCCTGACCTCACTGAGTGGAAACTCAACTCACGCCAAATCAACGGGTAATCCTCAGCCCACACTCTGTGCACAGATAAACCTTTCACGGCTGCTTTTGTATGTTCAACACTGACCGTCCTTTCATATGACAAAAAAAGAAGAAGCTGATTGTTTGCCCTCAGCTCCACCTCTCTATCACAATTCTCCCATTTCTTCTAAATAGCTCAATAAAAGACACTTTCTGTACAAGTGAATCAATGAGACACACAAACATAGAGCAGACAAGAAATAACAAGTTTCTGGCTCTCGATGTGTATGTGTTTTTCGAACTGAGACCATACACTTTAACCCCCCACAGCGACAAGTTCACTGATGGAGGCAATATCATCTTCATGAAACACTTTGCCCCCTGGCGAAATGCTGCAGCTTGTTTTCCTGTTATCACATAACCCTCACTCATGACAGGTGTGTGTCTCATGACAAGGGAGTGTTACTGGATATCTAGAAAGTGGATTCCTTCCTGAGTCATCCCCAGAATGATTAAAGGACTCGCAGCAGTTCACCAACTGTCGACATGAAAAATGTCAGAAGCTACGGTACATCCTGCCAGGTTATCTGTATAAAAACTAGAGCAAGCATTTTGACAGAATTAACAAATTCTTTGGATGTTTGAGCTCTCGCATACGCATACACATGATCCAAACTGCATTTCTGCGCCAAGCTGGAGAGATGTTATGAAATATCCCTCTCACGCTGATGCTGTGGTTATTTATGTAGAGAGAGAGAGAGAAAGAGAGAGAGAGAGATCTTTTAAATAGGTCAACAATTGGATTCAAGCACATTTTGATCTGACACGAGCTGATGTGATTCAGCTTGAATTTGTGCCACGTGAAGCAACGGAGGGGTTTGTTTAGGTTTCCTTATCCTGAGTCTGGCTGGAATTCATGTGAAAGTGAATGAAAACAATTAAGTCAAGATCAGCTGTTAAATCCGCAACTCGTACAGACAAGATACATGTGTAAATGAAGTGAAGATCTTATCAGCTGTGTGTTTTTTTCTATGATCCAAACAAGTGCTTCGTCTTTGCAACATAAATGATCTTGAACAACACTGTATATTCTTTCGGCAAAAAGGAATATTTGAGTCACAGTTGGAAACTTGAAAATCTTCCATCCCGTCCTGCCAATACTGCAGAGAGCAGGGAAACTTATAAATTCACTGCATATATGCATAAAATCCTCCTCTGTAGTCGAACAGATCATATTCTGATTCAAGCAGCTTCCCGGGAAAGTGGTTTCAGGAAGACGGTGTGTTACTGATAATATATTTCCCCTCTATCAGTAATCCTCTGTTAAATCTTGGTGGGTGTTTTTTTTTTTTTTTTTCCGTTTGAGCATTTTGTAGTCTCTCAAGAGTTTGGAGGTGACTTCTTGTACTTGTTTCCTCACTCACTCAGTCCAAAGTTGTCCAATGATTCATAACTTTCCTTAACCACTGGGACTCTCAGCAGACTTGTCCGTCCAGAGAACAATTAATACAGATTTAAAACCTGCCAGTCGGAGGTATTTCCCTTTAGGAAGGAGCAGGGAACACCAGCTGGCATGCAGACTGCTGATTATTAATTAAAGCTGTCAAACTTAAGAGCCCTGTTCATACTTTATGTCTATCACTCCATTACGCTCACATTTGTCAGAGGAAGGGCAGTTTGGTTAGGACATTCAATGACAATGAACGGTGTCCGGAAACCATTAACTAAATAAATCGGGGGCCTTGATTTACGGATGAGATAGCTGGACGTTCAGGTTTCTTGGTCGTCTCGTGTGTGTTTGTTTGAATTTCTCAGACTGCCGGGGATGACCTGAGCCAATCTACAAGATAATTGATCTGTCTCAGCTATTTTAAGCCCCGTCACAACTATTGAGCCAAAAGCCTGAGCCAAAGCACCTCCAGTCTCTCTGCAGACACTAATCAAAACAGTGGACAAGTGGAAAGTGAAAGTAAATTCACTTACCAACATCTCTAAAGCTCACCGCTGAGCACGTTCGTCTGATTTGTTTAATCAAGGTGTCATTGTTTGCTAAAGTATGACTCATTTTTTAAGCGGGAAAATGACATCAAATGACATGTTTTAATTGTTATAAACCCATGACAGTTAAAGCAGAAGTGAGTGATCCGGTCGTTTTCGCTAATGCTGCGTTCCAGGCAGGCTTTTGAAATCGTAAATTACAGCTTCAAGTCACAACTTACGACTTTGTAGCGTTCCAGGCAACCCACTCGTGTTTTTCCGACCTGTTTTACCGGTGAAAGTCACTATAACGGCCACTCGTAACTTCCGACCGGTGAACTCGTACCAGATCGAACTGGTACCACTTCACGGTCGGAAAAATACGAGTTTCCTTGAACGCACCATAACAGTCCTCGTCGCTACGTCACCACATTCACGGCGTTCCTTGGCTGCACACACAGCCCTGCATGCCGTTCTCTCCCCTCATTGGATAAAAACTGTAGGATACGATAAATGTTTTCTCTTCGGCTCAGAGCAGAGCAGAGGGACTGAGAGACCCGTGTTTCAGTCCAAACACTCTATGTAAGTGATTGCTGTCGGAAGATATAACTATTTAAGACTTATATTAACACAAATATATCACTCACTTCTGCTTTAAAGCAGAAGTAAGCGATCCGGTTGTTTTGGCTAACTTCTTGTCAGCCGATGGAGTTAGCAGCAGTCCCCGCCCTCGTCATGGATCTATTGGTCCTCGTCC
Source organism: Trachurus trachurus (assembly GCF_905171665.1). Lineage (NCBI taxonomy): Eukaryota > Metazoa > Chordata > Actinopteri > Carangiformes > Carangidae > Trachurus > Trachurus trachurus. The sequence continues at coordinate 16,463,254 of NC_139906.1, forward strand.
CTACGTCACCACATTCACACGCATCCCTTGGCTGCACACACAGCCCTGCATGCCGTTCTCTCTCCTCATTGGATAAAGTTTGTAGGATACAAGGAAAGTTTTCTCCTCGGCTTACAGCAGAGCAGAGTGACTGACAGACCCGTGTTTCGGACCAAACACTCTATAAGTGATTGCTGTCGGAAGATATAACTATTTAAGACTTATATTAACACAAACATTTCGCTTACTTCTGCTTTAATGTGTAAACGCTTTACCTACATTTGGTTCACTTAAAACTGATTTGTATAGTGCCAGATCATAATGAGGCAGGTACAATACTTTACATGGTAAGGTCAGGACCTAACTTTATAATAGAGAAACCCAACGGTTCCCACAGAGCAACGACAGCGTGGGAGGTTGTCAACTTCCTGCTTAACTTAGTTAGTTTCACATTTTAACATACAGGTGAGAGACTGGTGTTCATATTCTCATACAACTCTCAGCAAGACAGAAAACACATGTCCCAACATGAAAACTATTCCTTTAAAATGTTGTGCATTCAGTTTCTGCTTTTATGAGTTTTAGTTACATAACATATCCCATATTTTTTAATCAGCTACCAAAGGTTGTTTATATGGAGGTGATGATGTTTGTTTTTCCCTAACTGTATAACCACATGAGCAAAGGTGCACGGATCATATCTCATACTTTAATTTGTGTACTTTAAGACATAACATTTGTTTTTATAGCTGTGCTTCCTGGTTTGACCTTGCTGGACTTTGTACTCAACTGTGGTTAAACTGGGGATGTGTTCAGCTGGTCTGCTCCTTAAAACAGTCTGCAAATGTGCAAATGTGACAGCCAAATAAAAAAAATCTGCATATTAAATATCAATTAAATTGAATTGAATAGTTAAATTTTGCAAGTCTCAGGTTCTTGAAACTTTTTAACACCACTAAAACAGAGTCCTCTTAAACTTCATTTAGGTAAATGCCATAATCAATCAGTGAAGCAGTTTTCATAACACGGTCAGTGTCTGTTTTATGCAGCCATAGAGTATAGTTCTTTCTAACCTGGGACTGGTACACTGTCTTAGAAAGCAGTTTTTATGTTGAACCATAACTGTGACCCAGAGAATGAGTGTTGGGTTATTTATCATGAAGGTGCAGTAACTCCCATCATGTTCACAGTTAAAGAGAAATTGGCTTGTGGATCAAACATAATTGTTCGAGTGGTCCCATGGTGATGATGCGACCCTGACATCTATTAGCACAAGTAAAGGGTTTATCCTCTAAGAGGCTCAGGAGAGAAAGGTTGAAAAACTCTGCAGCCGGATTCGACGCAGGCCCCAGCTTGGAGAGGAAAGAGGGGGAGAAAACAGAGAAAGACAGGAGTCACCGAGGACAGAGGTTTATACAGTCTGTCTGACAGAGAGCCACGTCGAGCTGAGATGCTGAGGTGTTAAGACGTGTCTGTTTTGTGGAGGTCGATCAAAGAGGGGGCTCTGATTGGGACGATGTGACGCCAGAGAGGCAGGTTATCCATCAGCCACTCTCACGCTGCTGCATGTCTATCTGTTCTGTCAATCTCAGCCTCCACAGCTCACCTCACCGACGCCCGCCTATACTGAATCCCTCTTTTCTCTGTAGAGGCCATATATCATTCATTTAAATTTTTCTATTTGCTTGTGTGCTTTGCTCACCTTTGATATATTGCTGGACCTGCTTGCCGAATGACCCAGAGGCTTCTCATTCTGCAAGAGAAGAAAACAAACACAAAAAAAACTCAGTGAGTGAAAACACCAACACATTCAGACACAGGAGAGAGATGCTGTATAGCCTCAGACGAGAGCTGGTATGCGCCTCCATAATTACTATCCGCATCACATCTTATTTGTAATGAATGGTGCCGTACTGTTTGACATAAACATGTTATTTACATTGACCAACTGAGACAACGCAGATGTGTAAAATCCACATGTGTTAATTGGATTCATCCTTTGGGTATCATGAATGTGTCTGCACCACGTTTCGTGTCAATCCATGCAATTAGCTGAGATACATCGGTGGTGGAAACACCAAACAACACAGTGACACTGCCATCGCAGGAGCCTGACAGTAGCAAAGCTAAAAATGGGAGTGGAGGCAGTTGTCATTATCATGCAAAGACCTTTATGGTGTAGATAGGGATTGAAGAAGGTCTTGTTACACAGCAGGAAAAGGTGCAACTGGTGGTTGTGTCTGTCTAACAAGCACAGCAGAACTACATTTCTCAGATGCTCAGGGACTAGTGATCCTGAGCTGTTTGGCATCTTAAGTTGGTGAATCAAGGTCTTCTGGCGCAAGACGAAAGGAGGACAAGCTGATTACATAACACATCCGTCCAAACCTAAAATCAAACAGTGTCACAATATTTGTATCACTACCCAGGGAGCGAAACAGGGCAGCACTTCCAGCGCTCGGCACAGTCGAGTTTTGTTTTGAGCCTGTAATGATCCTCCAATCCCACTCGGTGTTCCCGGCTTGCATCAGAGACTCACAAACACTCGCTGGCTTGTTGTGCTGCATTCAGCGCGGGTATTAGCGCCTTGCGTGGTTCCTTAATGAGTAATCAATCATAGTTGCATAATGCAGAGTTCACACTGGGTCTGACAGGGCTGTGGTGCTTTGGACATAAACAAATCTTTGCAAAGGGAAATCAGCTCAGTGGGGAGAGAGAGCATGGACGGATTAAACCGTTAGGGGGGCAGAAATTCACTGCTGCTGTATCTATTTGCCCCCTCCATCTCCCCCATCCCCCCATCTCCCCCCGACTTCTTCTTCACACAGTGGACCACACAGCTTTATTGTACACCCACCCACACAGCCAGGAAAACAAAGTACTCCTATGCTAGAATAATACCACCAAGCTATAAAAGTGGCAGTTCATGATAATTTCATTACACTTTGATTTATATAATAAGATCCATGTGAGCACAAGAGAAACTAATCCAGCTGATACCGACACAGAACAATACATCACTTTCCTTATCAAGAATTTTTTGACTGCCTTAAGCTTCATTCTCTTCAGAGGGGGAGTCTGCCACAGCAGTGAGAATATTTCAAGTATATTCTCTTCTCCAGAGGGATTACGATTCATCCTGAGGGGAACATCAATGTCTGCACCAAAATTTTGTGACAGTCCATCCAATAGTTGTTGAGAGATTTCAGTAGTTGGAAATTCAGCCATGCAGAGGAGGAAACCAACGAGGGACACAGGAGGACCCAAATACACACACACACACACACACACACACACACACACACACACACACACACACACACACACACACACACACACACACACACACACACACACACACACACACACACACACACACACACACACACACACACACACACACACACACACACACACACACAATACTATATCTCGATCCTGACAACTTTCCTTATGTTTTTAAGATACACCAGCAGCTGAAGTGCCATCCTTCTCTTAACAGGACACACACACACACACGCCACAAAGAGACTACTTGACATGCTACCAATTCTTAATTACTTCAGCACTTCACTTGTGTCCTAGCTGCGACTTGTTGCCATGGTGATGGAAGATGACTGTATGTACCAGGTTTCCATCAGTCTCTGTTTCTCCCCGCTTCCTCTCATCTTAATCCTTCTTTTCCTCCCATCTCACTTAAACGCCTGAGGACATAAAAACACAAGATATACACACACACACACACACACACACACACACATTTTTGGTCCCTGCCATGCTGATAAGATGGAGGCTTACGATTTCCGAGATCCAACTCTGTACGATGACTATGATACAAAATATTTTTTTATTATCTGCAGTGCTATAATGTTGTAACGTTGTGGTCAGTGCAATAGACGTATATCACATATATCTTAAGTCTCACAGAGCAATACCAAAAAGTTTCTGTTATTTGATGAGGTGAAGCGCTGACATTTTATGATGTCACCCATAATCTCCTATCTCGATCTACATCCATTTAACGTTTTAAACTGCCAACCTCTTATAAGATAAACATGCAGTTAGATTCTATATATTGAGTGTAGATAAATAGAAAATAAACACATCGATGTTGGCTTGTTGTCGCTAGTACTTCTGCAGACTGCAAAGAGAGGCAAGAGCTCTGTCGTGCACTTTTCTAATGGATTAAAGCAAAGCACATCTCCATGTCATTACCTCTTCAATGTCTTCAACACACTGTCACAAAATGGTAAATGCAGCTCTCAGTGGGTGCAATTTGTAGAGCAAATCAATTGTCAGATTGACACAGAGGGTGTAAAGTTAGTTTTTACAGGGGACGGCATGCAGCACGGGGATAACAGAGAGAGCAAAAGAACAGAACAAATTGATGATCCTTGCCCTTAATCCTTCCATGATGGAGTAACAAGCAGATATGCTCGGACTGGAGGTTTCTGGCGAATAACAAGGTCACAAATAGGCTGATGGTTTTTATAGACACAGCGGTGATTAGAGCAGAGAGGACAAGAAGATGAGAGGGGAAATAGATCAACACCATTTCTAGTGTGTCCTCTCTTTTATTCCACATTTTTTCACTCCCAAACTGTGTTAGCTACAGCACAAGGTCTGGGAGTCACCTTCCCTGCCACCATGACTGTAGTAGACTATAAAGAGTCTTATTCTCTGGGCTCATGCATAATTCTGATAAAGAAAGACTCAGGTTTCACTCTCTGCTGTGTCTGTCTCTCTCCGCGTCCTCCGAGGGTCTGTTAGCAGCCCAGGCCTTTGATAACACAACTTTCACACCGGACTCTGAAGAATCGAGCTGGTGAAAAGCTTCGGAGAGTATGACAGAGGAGGACAGGTCATATTCAGAGGCATTGCCGTGTCCTTCAGGGCTCTGTTCTCTGCCCACAGAGAGGAGGGCTCAGCTCAGTTTTATGCAAGAATCTCTAAAGATAAAAACCTTTGTGAATTTAACTGTGCCTCTTTGAAATGTGTCTATTCTTCCACGAAGTTTTTCTATCCTTAACACAACTTCCTCAGTTGAAGCCACCATCTATGCCGTCGTGGATGCAGAAGTCACAGATTGGTCTGCAGACTGTACAGGCTCAGGCTGACACTATTTCAATCAATCCGGCAACAATTTCTATATCAATTAACTATTTACCAAATGTTTGTGTGTTAAAATGTGAAGTTCTGCTGATTTCTCTGTAAATTTACGTTTATAATTCCATCAAAGTGCTGAAATTAAATTGTCTTTGTCCGACCAACAGCCCTAATCCCAGAGATACGCAGCTCACTGTCATAAATGATGAAGACAAGAATTTAATTCTCACACTGAATTAAATTAATCAGAAAAAATGGGCAGTTTGGCAGAAACAGAAGAAGATAAATATACATCTCTGTGCTATTTTCTATATCAAATCCTGTTACTGTAGGACGGGTTGTGAAAAGAGCCAGTAAGTTAGGAAAATACACCAAGCATCTAAACGCAAATGTCCCGTATTTTGTGTGAAAATTCAACATTAGTGAAGTGGATCTCGTTACCAGATGCTTCCCTCCTGGTTTCTGCACCATTTCACACCAGCTTCATGCCAGGGGCAGAGCATAAAGATAGGTTTTGTGTTTGAGGTCAACCTCTTCTCAGAACACAAACCTGAGACTCTCCGCCAGGGAGCTGCTTACAGCACCATCTGCGCCCGCCTGTCCCAGCACAGACATGAAATGGGATTTCACACGATAGGTCAGGGTCGCCAATGAGAGATGCTTGTCAAGCTTGTAACCTTTCACCTCGTACTTTTTTTCCTTTTTCTTTTTTGTCACGAGAGATCAAGAGCTGGGGTGCAGGCTGGTCTTTGCCACAGTCTTATGTATTATCTAAGCACACACACACTCTCACACTTTCATTGACATTGTGTCTATTTTCTGGAACTGCCTCTATCCAATTTGACTTATCTTTGTTTCCTGGAGTATCTTTCAACATCGCTCGGAGAACTTGCCTGGACCCTGCCGCATCTGCTCTCCAGCTGAGAGAATGATAGTTTTTGTGACACTCGTAGAAATAGTAACAGTGCATCAGTTTGTTTGTCCAGCTGTGAATAAGCAGCCCTGGTCCTCCTAAGTGACGGTAAGTCATTTGCTGCAGTGCATTATGGCTGTTACTGCTTCCATCAGAGGGGGGAAAAAAACAAAAGCTCCACCATCAGACCTCATCAATGCCAATAGCAACAGGAAAAGGCCAACATTTCTATTGCCTCAGAGAAGATTCACTTATAAATGCATCATAAATATAAACATGAAACACTGCAACACGCTTGGAGGAGAAAGCAAGAAACTCTGTCGAGTCACTGCAGTGACATAATTAACTAACACCTTCATCTTCCTCCAGCTCCACTGTCTACTGTAATAACACACTTCCAGAGGTTAATGGATTCACACAGAGTAAGAAAACAGCTTTTGGACTGATGACTGGTGGGATATGTGAAAGCATCTTCATTCAGCATTCAGTTTGAAAGAAGGAAGATTAATTCTGACAGATAAAGAGCAACAAACACGTTGGGAAAATGGCCTCGATCCAACAGCGGCTACTTTGCCCAGTGAATTAATATATACTATGTCTACTGAGCAAAAACATATTTAAGGTCAGTGTATACAAACAGAAGCTCTTTTCTGTTTGAGGGGCAGTCGTTTTATGTGGCAGCCACTCTGTTGAAAAAGGGCCAAATAATACACTTTATCATCTCCTGCTACAAAGTGCTGATGTGGTAACAAGACAAGGAAGGAGATCGTAGGAATAAGACAACGCAAAACACACAAAGCAAGACCCAGAGCAGTCAAATGAATGATAGCTATCAGACAGTGGTAATGAGGTGACTGTCAAAGGAATGAAATCAGGGAAATGAATGGCCAGAGCGTTTGTGTGTCTGTGTGTCTGTGCGTGGGAGAGGTTTACTGGAAATGACTTTTCACATCTCTCTCTTCTTCCTCCTGTGTTTTTTCTCTGTAAGTGTATTATATCAAAGTGACCTCTGCAAGCTGCTGAACTTCTCCAGCCAAGAGAGACGGTTTCATTTCTCCACTCATCACAGTTCGATGTCCAGGAGTTTCCCCACACGCCTTTCAGAGCTTCAATAAACAACAGGGCTGCAGCACTCGCTGTACTTATCTTTTCCTTATGCACAATATATTTTAAGTTTTACTACCTGCTGTTCTGCCGCCTGAATGCAAACACAGCGGGGATCTTTGAATATAAACATGTAATATACACTATGTATTGATTAGAAAACTGGGAATAATCCTGGAACAATGCACTGCAGGGTATACTCCAATCATAATACAAGTCAAACCTCAACAATATAGTCCCTCTACCTTTAGATGAGTCTCTTCAACAGTATCAAACATCCTTATAAACCCGAACTAAGTCTTTGTCTGTTTAAAACAATGGACACTTTTTGAAAGATAGACTATACATCCTCAAGAGGCTGATCTAAATAGTGCATGTACTTACACTTGTTTTTATCAATCAGTAATGACTAGTGTCCTTTGATGCTTTTGTCTGCTGGAGCAGCAGTATATTCAACATTCAACAGAAAGAGACTGGACAAGTTGGACTTATTATTATTATAACTATAATTACTACTACTATATTACTTATGAGCTGCTTACTGGACATCTGAATTTCCCAAAGGCGAGAATGTCTGCCTGCCTGCCTGCCTGCCTGCCTGCCTGCCTGCCTATCTATCTATCTATCTATCTATCTATCTATCTATCTATCTATCTATCTATCTATCTATCTATCTATCTATCTATCTATCTATCTATCTATCTATCTATCCATCTATCTATCTATCTATCTATCTATCATCAAAGAGTGGAAGGCTCAGGGTCATGACTGTGTTGTTAAAGCCTTTGAACACCAACACATGTGAAACTTAGCGTCTCCTCAGAAGTGTGTGGGTGTGTGAACGGCGTCTCCACACTGCTTTTTGCTCTGCTGCTTCTGCCAGGGTGGGACCAATTACACCTTTGTCATTCTTACTGGTGCACGGAGTCTGGTGAGCTCCTGTAATTCCCAGCATTAGCTCTGCCCACCTTCAACCTGAGAGAGGTCTAATCACTCAGGACAAGTGAAAGCCTCTGTGCAGAGCCTTCAAGTCATTTGTGAGGCAACAGAAGTGGAAAGTTGTATTTCTACGATTATTTGCTGGACATCAATAAACCTAACTAACCTTTTGGAAAATCCTATCCCTGAGGTGTGTGGGTTTGTTGAAATTGGGAAGTATAGGGAGGGGGATGAGTCAACATCTTGTCTGCTTTCACATGGCATGAAACCATTAAATGGCTTTACATTGCACGCCAGACTTCACTTTGAGACAGCTTGCAGCATTTTCTGTGGTCTGGTGTCAGTGAAACATATGCATGGATGCACACACACTCGTGCATCTGACATTCAGGACTTCAAAGTCACTGTTAAATCAGCACCAGGCCAAAAATGGTTATGAGGATGACTTTTTGCAGTGGCAACAAAAGAAGACAACCATAACCACTATTTTAACATTATTTACTCTGACATTTATGCCGGTATAGACAGGAAACGTGGGGAGACGGAGAGAGAGGGCTATGACACATGACAAAGTTCCCATAGAGTTGAACCATGAACATTGCGATTATATGGTCGGTGTCCCCACAACCATAACCACTTTGTTTTGGGAAAAGCAATAAAGTTGAAGACAAACAGACATTAAAGTGACAGGTAAAGGAGTAAAGCTTGTCAATCTCCAGGGATGACAACAGAAAACAGAGGGTTTAGCCCGTGGCAGACAGCTCAGGGAAGTGTTTACATCTGAACAGCTTTCACTCAAGTAAATGGCATAAGCATACCATGATCTGCTTAGGGCTGATCCTTCTGCCAAATACAGATCTTACAATCAGGCCACTGTTTCGTTTTTTTCCCCCCTCTCATTTGTTTTTTTTATTGCTCACATTGCTCCAGACAAGCTCACACTAGATCTCCTTCCCAGACGGAGATAACTGGGATTCCTCTGAATATCTTCAACTCCTAATAGACGTCTCTCTCAAATCATACACATCAAGTGCCAGCGATGTCAAGTAGGCCATTACAAACCCACTTCTTGACTAGAAACAACAGAGCAGGCATGCACAAACATGCAGACAGAAAGATATTCGAGTAAACACTAGACTGACTGGCTCCTCCCACCTCGGAGGTCACAGTCACACATCCGTTCAGCAAAAGCCAATATCAAACACCCCCCCCCTTGAAAAAGAGTCCCATCAGGAGAGGAAGCCAGGCCTTTATGCGGTTTCCTGTCCCTGTCAGCGTCCAGTGGCCACTTAGGGAGGAAATGCAGGCTGCGTCTGAGTGGGCAGCTGGGCAGGAGAGCAGAACCAGATGAGAAATCTCAACTATGCACAGTGAGAACAATCAGCAGAGAGCTCGGCTGACCACAGACATCTAACCAGACCCAGGACGACTGCATGGGGGGGGGGGGGGGGATCAACTGTATCCTGGACAGTACGCTATACAGGCAGGTCATGCACAAAACGAAAACAACTGTAACGAAAGACCTATTTGAGATTTCGCTCTCCTCCAAAGCACTGTTACATTTGTAGACCCTGTGTCTTATATTTGAGGGTGTTATCATGCGTTCACACAGAAGGCATGAGCTCAGCAAAGCCCCGGCCTCACTGTGTCACCCTGCAACATCTGTGTCTCTATGCAAGTGTGTGCTAAAGCCACATCAAAGTGAAGCAGCATTTAAAACCAGACAAGGAGGAAAGGAGGTGCGCAAGTTCACACACTTTGACATGTCTGTGAACAAACACATTTGACTTCTTTCTTTCCTCTTCTGCAGAATCTAAGCTGTGGTTTCCTCACTGCCTCCTCTTCCTCCGCCGCCTCCTCCTGTTGCTCCGTCTGCCCCTCATATCTCTTCATTCATCGTGGACATAATTGCATCAGTATGTCCAAACAGGATATGGTAGAAGACAGACAGTGACCATCATACAGTATACAGTGCATGATGACCTGTGTGTCTAATCAAGGTTATATAAAACTGTATTATAGCAGAATCTAAGCCTATACACCCATAAGACTTATAGCAATGAGCATAGCCTTGATAAGACAGTACCAGAGGTCAGTCATGGAGGATGAACAGTGAAACAAAAAGTGAAGTGAGATATGACAGCTCAGGGTGACCGCCCAACAAAGAGAACAGGAGATCCAAAGACTGCATGAAATATTTTTGTGACTGAGCGGTAAAGTCACATTTCCTCATTAGCTGCACTTTGGGTTGTGCTCTTCCGCATGACATAAGTCATTATTTATGACTAGTGTGAAAAAGTCAAGCTACAGATAATTAGTTCAGCGCAGTGCCTCCTAATTAGCTGCGTCATTAGTGTGTGAACCTTTGGTCCCCTTGTGATATAATCTTTCGATCACAGGCTCACAGAATCAAAGAAGTGCTTGCACAAACCATGGGGTCGCCTTAGCAGAGAAAAGAGAGACAAAAATGGCCGATGTTCATGTTAGAGGACAAAATAGAAAACATCAATTCAGAGAAACTTCAGCTGTGAAGTGATTTAAACACTCTGAAAATGAGTCCCGAGGCCCGAGCCCCACCAAATATCTTCTTTATAGCTAGCAGCACTTAGCAGCTGCTCAGAGACGCATGGCGCTCTGGCACCATCTGGGAATGGGAAAACCATATCTGAAGTGCAGGAACATTCACAACAAGTTTTTCTCTCAAGGAAAAAGCATCCTGTACTGAATACTAACAGCGTTAAGTACTCAGTTCTCAGCTCTGTCGAAATTTAAAAACCAAGCTCAGAGCAAAAACGCGAAGTGGAAAGAGAGGAGACAAAGCTGTGAACGGATGTGCTTCTGTGGCCACGTTGCAAAATATCCAGTTCAGCCGTCATCACATCTCTTGCTCGGGCCGCAGCACTCTGTCTCTCTTCCTTCCATCCTCTTCCTCATTTTTTTCCTCCATCCATCCTCTCCTCCTCCTCCTCCTCCTCCCCCGTTCTCCAACAGGTTTTAAGCTCTGCCATGACATGTGACTGCATTAATCCCAACCCCCCCTCCTCCTCCCAGCTGCAGATTTGACACAAAGCTCTGTGATTTGGTGCGTCAGTCGATGATGTGATATGCTAAGCTCTGGACAGAGAGTGGAAGTATATATCACAGATATACATTTGTATATTTCTATTACTCTGCCACTGAGGCAGTGTGTTGTTGTTGTTGTTGTTGTTGTTGTGCATCCATTAGTAAAACAATCACACTCCTCAGAGAAACTCTTTGCACTTTCACATCAAACAGTAAGGCAGGGAGCAAAGACAGAAAACTCAACAGAAAAAAACTCAACATGGTTCAGCAGAAGGGTGAGTGAGTTCACGTGAACCTAATCTGACCAGATAAGGTATTAATAATCACTTAGCCTAGCGATCTATAACCTAACGCTGTGACAACACGCACATACAGAACTGTAGCCTAAAGAGAAGGGAAACAGTGGTTAATTAAAAAAAGGGGAAATGACTCTTGTGAAGTAGACGCATAATAACAATGCTGATGGGAAGTGCAAGTTCATGTTTGCTAGTCATGTACAGTATTGCTGTGCTGTGCTGTGCACCCCCCGCTCACCCTGAACAAAGGGCAGAGGCGCAGGAGAAAGTGGGTCAACCCTTCACACTGAAGAGGTGGCAGATGAGCCTCTCAACCGCATAAACAAACATGCATGGTAACGTCATGCATGCATACCCAGATAACATGCACTAACTGTGAAACTTATACAAGGTTCAGAGTCCAAGAGAGAGATGGATACATGGATACATACAAAGGATGAAAACAAACAAAATGTACCTGCAAATGTAAACGTATAAACTCAGATATCACTCTGATGGTGCTGCTTCTGCTTGACAGGATGAACACATTTCATGTATCCCTTCCTCTCTCTCGCTCTCTCACACGCACACACACACACACACACACACACACACACACACACACACACACACACACACACACACACACACACAAATACACACACATTCCTGGCAACTCGTTCATCTCTGGGCTACTGCAGCAGAAGCGCTCTGCCATCACCACGGAGACAGAAGGCCTCACCATAACAACCACTCAGTGGAAACTACGATGAGCTCCCCTTTCAATTCATTGTCATCGTCCTTCCTTTGCAACAGGCCTTCATCTACACACGATCAGCTGTGCATGCAGATGCGGTGTAAGCGGCTGCGTTTGTTTTCTGACATGTTGCAGATCATAACAGCCCCTGGAGGAGAGAGCTGTGACGGTGGAAATAATCACGACAACGACAACAACAACAACAACAACAACGGCACAGGCAAAAACAGCTCAGGACGAGACAAACATCCACAACAACAGCAACGGCATCAAGAACAAGAATGTGTTACCTGAATCTTCATCTTCCAGCAGGAATTCATGTCTGGATCCTGAAGCCACCTCACCTCCCTTTCACACACATGCACACACAGTCACACACGTACGTACACCCACACACACCCTCACGCAGACAATGGTTCCTCAGGGAGGTTACATGCCCCTTCTGTAAATCCTCGATGTGAGCTCAGACAGGGACAGAGCGAAAGAGAGAGAGAGAGAGAGAGAGAGAGAGAGAGAGAGAGAGAGAGACAGGAAGGAGAGCGAGCGAGCCGAGCCTCAGCAAATACGGAAGCAGAGCTGAGGCAGCCGTCACCGTGGCGACTGCAGCTACGGCAGCAGCAGCACAGCGCAGAAACAAAGACAGACAGAGGAGAAGATAGCGAGAGGGAGATGGCAGGCAGAGGGAGGGAGAACAAGCGGCTGCCCTACATTTTCCACACACACACACAGACACAGAGGCAGAGCTGCTGCTGATAGTCCAGGCTTGCGCCCTCTCAGCTGCACACACACACACACACACACACACACACACACACATAAATCCACACACACAGAGTCAATCCGGTGCTGTAATCTCATTGGCCGAGCAACCACTTCCTCCAGCTGATCTTGATGAGGGGTGGGGGAGGGGCAAACTATTGTTGAATCATTCATGAGAAGGGGGTGGTATCCTTTAAATAGACTCCCTCTGCTCTGCACACTAAGCTTAACCTTAAAGAACCTCCTCCTAACACGACTTAAGCCGGTCCTGCAACTACTGCACTACACACCCACACACACACGTGCACACACACACACACACACACACAGAGACGTCTCTCTCTGAATCCATGACTGTTTTTGGACAAACACTCAGCCTCCAAACCTCCTCTAACCCCACTATCATCGTCCGCCCAATCAGAGAAGTCATTACTGCTGGCTACACCAATCCCCAGCAGGCACTGAGGGATGGTGAGGTGGAGCAGAGGGTAATTTACTACACACACACACCCTCAGCTGTATTCAAGGGCAAAGCTTCAGCACCATCACTCACATTCTGGGCAACACCACAGCAACACTGATGGCTGACGTCCACTGATAAACACGGCAATTAAACCTTAGCTGCGATTCAATTACAATAATGATACAGGGTTGTTGAAACAAAAAGAACCAGAGCAAAATAAAGCCATAGAAAGGAAGAGACTAACAATTTGTGATGGAGATAAATAGTTATCCAACATAATGTGTTAATTACAGCTCTCTAAGTGGACTGAAACCAACTAGAGACACATCACCAGTATACAGTTATAATTCATACAACTCAGCTCTGGGTGAGTGGCACTTAATATATTCATAAATATCTCTTTCACTGAGTGTTTTATCATCAACCTGCCATGAGTGGTGGTTAATAAAGATAAACCTTCATAAATGGCTTTTTTTTTTTTTTTTGCAACCCTGAGGACGTTAATAAGGACTTTGATATGAAAGTTTCAGGGCATTATAATAGATGGTGTGTTATTTCACCGCATGACCACATTGTACATATACACATTCATATAAAGCTGTGAAAAACTACATGTTCCTGTGTGTGTATGACATCTCTGGTGACAGAGGAACAATTTGATGCACAGTGAAACTTCCTGTTCTCCATCTACACACTGGAGAGACGCATCGGGGCCTTTCCATTGGATAATGAGCTGAGCAGCACTTTGCTTTCATTGAGGAACACAGCTTAAACAGCTTTAGCCTCTAAATACAGTCTTACAGCAGGTCTACTAGCCCAGCTCGTGAACTTTGTCCAGTGAACACAACAAAGAGATTTTCACAACAACAACAACAACAACAACAACAACATTTACTCAGATTTTTCATTTACTTTCATTTTATGTATTTCTGATTGAAATATTGCATTGCACTTTGTTTATATAAGTTACTCTGATGAATCCGATTAAGTCTTAAAGCAGAAGTAACCGGAATGTTTGTGTTAATATAAGTCTTAAATAGTTATATCTTCCGACAGCAATCACTTATAGAGTGTTTGGTCCGAAACACGGGTCTGTCAGTCACTCTGCTCTGCTGTAAGCCGAGGAGAAAACTTTCCTTGTATCCTACAACCTTTATCCAATGAGGAGAGAGAACGGCATAAAGGGGCAGTCCTCTCTGTGTGTGCAGCCAAGGGATGCGCGTGAATGTGGTGACGTAGGGACGAGGGCGGGTACTGCTAACTCCATCGGCTGACAAGAAGTTAGCCAAAACGACCGGATCGCTTACTTCTGCTTTAAACTATGTATCATCTGATTGTATAGCAAGTTTCTAAAAATTCAGCGTAAAATACAATTATGACATATGACAGATTTGTATGTATTTATTTTCACACACTCCAAATCTGTATAAAAGAATTACTCGTTATAGATACAACACTGAAATGGCCAGTGGGTAATGATTAGGGCTAATACTTGTCTCCCAGACAAAATGAAATGTCAAAAAAGTTCTCTGACATTTGTCTTTAAACCAGTTTTATCCTTTGCAAACTCTTGCACTTGATCACCTAAAGGTATCACGAAAGCCTTCAGCAGGCTCCAGGTTTCTGTGTTAGCTAACTTGACTTCCTTCCAACCTAATACCAATGCTCTCTTTTCCCATCATTTAAAATGCATACATTAGGTAACAACGGCCTTCAACTGCACTTACAATTTGAGCTGGTTGGCAGACATATAACCTAATGAATGTAATTTATAGTCAAAACACTTGCGGATCGGCCTTGTCTGACCAACACATTCTGTTTAACAAGGTCAGTATCCAGACAGTCCCAGCTGTAAATCCTTATTTTACACAGAGCGGAGTAAAACTCTCCATTCTAAATATTCTGGTATTTGACCAGGCTATTTTTTCATGTGTACTTTAATACCGAATGCAAAGTCCTACAAACAATATGAGAGCTGGTAGTCTCTAAATGAACACTGTGGAATTGGTTCCAGGCAGCAGTTAAGTGATGAGGCAACAGCAGGCAACAAAAGAGCTGCTGATTTCTGGAGTGAGGTGAGTATAACGACTCCCTAACTCCATTCAGAGGGACTCTGTGCATGCTTTGAGACAAACGGATATGATTCGGCCATCAAGTCTCTAAGGGGAGAAAGTAGGACAGAGAGGAAAAGATTAGTAAGCCAAGGTGAGACTAGGGTAGAACTGCGGATGACGCAGACACAGCTTTCTGGTAAATGCTGGGGAGAAGTGAGCTACATGTAATTAAACCAACAGATTAACTACATTTAGCAGGAACCTGCTGTTGGTTAAACTACTTCTGTGTGCATAGAGATTTAAGTCATTTCCTGAAACTGCAAACAATATGGGGCCTTTAAAGGACATTTATGATGACTTTTTTTCTACTCTACTGTACAGCAACTGAACCCCCTTTGACAAGTCCTGGGGCTGCCGTAAAGGCATGTCCAGGCATGTCCAGGCAATGTCCAGGCAATGAATTTCGTCATGCAGTCATCACCAAACACTACAACAACGTCATCCGGGGTTAGGCCTTAAATCACCATGGCCATCCTTTTCCAATTACCGTACACAAAACCAAAACATGTTCTGTTTCCAATGAATAGTGGGTTAGCGTTATAGGGTATTTTAGGCACTGTATCTAAATTCAATTCACTGGCTTTTTTTATTATTATGTTTTATTAAGCATCACATACACATTGAATTAATAAAGCTACTTAGAAAAAGGAGCGACTTTGTTAAAATTGACAAACTAGATTTCTCCCAAGGGTAGCTTTGCAGTAGTTCAACTTCTTCCAGTGTAGAATAATTGGCAGTTTGCTAAGATACGTCTCAAAGTGGCTTCCCCAAAACTGGCTTACAGGCCTCTTGACTGTAACAGAACATAATAAGCTGGTGATCTTTAAGCACAGCTCGACAGCCTCTCTGCAGGGCTTTCAGACTGAAAGCCACAGAAAAACATGGTTTGCAGAGAGCAACAGTTGGACTGAATTTAGCACCTGTCAGAAAATATCAATCATCACTAATATACAAGGCTACTGCCTGATTGAGTTTAAGATTAGGATTCAGGACAGTGCAAGGTCAGACGCCTGAATGGAGAGGACACAAAATACTGAGACTTGAACTTGGCTTAAGAAAGAAACTTAAGGCAAAATGTGAAGGGAGGGAGCAAGGAGAGAACTCTGACAGTCTGATTTCTACTGGGGGAGAAACATGTCAGATTTCCCACTGGGCGTGAAATTGAGCTGTAATAGCCTTTTCAGTTCATATTCAAATACAGTCATGCATACTGATAGCTACAACACTACAGCTTGTCTGCCTGCTGCATGTTTCAATCAAATCCACCGTAAATTAAGAGAAAGAGACAAGAGGAGAGAGACCAAAATGAAGAAGAGGAGAGATGGTCCGTGAGAAAAAAAATCAAAGACATACTCTTAAAGTTACCTACATGGAAATCTTTTGCTGCTTATCTGCTGTAAAGTGTGCAGTGCTTTGATCTGGAGCTTTGCTTTTCATTTACATATCTGTGCTTAATGCAGTGGAGGATGGTGTCTGAGCCGCATGTTTTCATGCGACAAAATCTTCAGACACAAGCACAAACCTTAAGTGGGCCGTCACTGCGGCAGCACGACCAGGGCATAACACCATCAGTTCACTGTCCCAAAATAACAAGTGGCTGACTGGAGCAGTTTCATTGATTTGTGGCTCTTCCCCAACGCCCACTGTCCCCTTGCCCTATCCTGCAATCTTTTCAATTTTGACACCCAATGAAGCTTATCCATCTCGACCTGTGAAGGCTGATGGAGATTTGCGGTAGGGGGCTCCCGCTGTGAGCACACAGGACCGTCAGCAGGGCCGTCACACGGTGGGGGGCGGGGGGGTTAGGCAAACTTTAGAGTGACCTCCTTCTGGAAGCCACACTTTAAAAGGTTATTTCTGGCAGATCTGTGAGGCTGGCAGCAGGACTGTGGATTACTGCAAAATCCAGAGTATGACATTCACAGCAGGGGCAATCACAACTCCTCATGGACAATTTTGAATACTGTGTAAATGAACTACTATTAGCTGTAAGGATTTCAGGTTTCTCCCTCAGGTTATAGAGTTTGAAGTCGATTTTGGAAATTTGGATCAGTAAAACTGTCTTGACTTGACCTGGGACCACAGGTGGATGATGATAATCACTAAAAACAACAGCAAACAAAAGTTGCATCTCTGATGGTGTAAAAAGTTCAGGGTTCATCCTTACCGAGCCTGATCTGACACTTTTACGTCAGGAAATCTTTGATTGTTTGGTTTTGAGCGATCTGTCCACTCTGAGAAATGCACACAGCGCTTCTGTCAGGTGTAATCTGCAAACATCAGACGTGATGCGTGAGTCTTTTTGTGGTCTGGTAGTGTTTTCCAGGGATGAAGACTTCAGTACAGAGAAGAAACAGCTCTGTATCGCTAATGAGTGACTCACAGTTATGTCCCAGATGAGAACATACTGTACTTAGAAGAAATATGGTGATAGACAAGGTCACTGTGGCTTTATCAGAGTAGCTGTTATATCACAATACAAGAGAGTAGAGACTGCATGAGACTTCTGTAATATCTGCTAATGAAAATAAATGAGAAAACAGACAGTCCTCACTAAAGTACCGGTAACTAATTTAAAAGAAATTCCACAGTCCTGGGCATATTTGATCCAGAGTACACTAGAATAATGCATTCACCCAGCTGTTCATAGTTATCTTTTAATAAGTTGTTTAGAAGTACAAGCAGGTTTGGATCTCACCACTATGTAATAAAAAATGTGTTTCACACTGAAAAAGACACGCACATGATTTTGTAGAGGAGGTGGGTAAGTTCATTTAACAATCTAACAGGAAAGTACACAGAAAACCAATGCAACGGATGTGATATGTACAGAGCATCTGCCTGGAGCTAAAGCCTGTTTGTGATGGCCAATGCCCAATATGCAGAAAGCAGAAATGAATGAAGGAGTGAAAATGCGAGTGAGCAGCAGCTATTTGGATCATAAAATGCCTCATAGCAGCAAGAACTGGGGAAAAATAGTAAATATCTTGCAGCCACTGGAAGAGACTAGTTGAAATTATTCCAATTGAAAAGCGAAGGGAAGCGACAGATCAAACCAAACCAAATGTAAAACCAAACACTTGGTCCTCATACTGAGAGTTTTAACTGTGGGTGTTTCTCTACCACTCTGGCCAATTAATTCAATGTTTTGGTTTGGCAAATTGATACCTCATTAAGTTTGGAAAAGGTTATGGAAGTACACCCATTTGCCTACTAACAAGGATAACCACCTACTGCTATATTATTCCCTATTCTTTTCAATTTCACAAGTGCTCAGTTGTGTTGTGAGAACACTGTCATGTCCATGTACAAATCTTTTTCTTTCTCTAATGAAGTTAGAGCTCTGTTTACCCACTCAGATTTATTCTGCCACTTTAGGGATAAACCCAGCAACCTCCTAGTCACACGCTGTGGCACTGAAAACGGCACCAAATAAGAGCATGAGGGGTAAAGCCCCACACACACACACACGACTGGTCAAGCTGTGAAAGACTGATTTGCGGCTCTTTTAATGATTTCCTCACTGAGCTCATGTTTGTTATTCAATGTGCAATAACATCCGCACTCGCACGCACGCACACACACACACACACACGTCACACTGAAGATATGCGCTTGCCTGCAGCCAAACAGCCCTCTCTTTAATGTCTGCCAGCATCTGGGATTATCAGCCTTTGGAAAAGCGACAAAAACAGCACCTGCAGCATTTACTGTGTAGACCTAAGCAATGACTATCAGTATCCACATCAGCACCGGGGGCTAGTGATAACCCTCTAAATTAGATAAGTATTTCACTAGTGCTTTGGGATCTATAAGGAGCACAGGACGACAGCAGAGGCTGGCGACAGACATAGATCCTGCGTAACACTTTCAGCAGGGTGGATGGATAAACCCTAAATGCTTCTCAAGTCACAGTAGAGGGCTACTAAGTATGACGAAAATCTCAGTCACTTAATTAAATCTCCATGTGAGGGTGCGCTTGAAAAGACGAGTCATCAAGAGCTATTGAGATGCAGACGGTGGCATGGAGCCACGAAGGCTTGGGCTTTTTTACCCTCAACCCGGCTGACCCCGTGTCTCCGGCGTCAGACAATTAGCGTGACATTGGGTGATATGAAAAAAGAATAGCCCAGATATTAAAGGTTGAAACCGAACGGCCACAAATGTAAACCGTTTGCTCATTCTTCTTACTGAGAGGGGAGTAATTACAAGAGCAGTAAGCATTCTTTGAGGTAAAATCAATGGGCAGCCTAAGCTCTGTCTCCTATAAACATCAGCAGCCTGATGAGGGCAATTAAGATTGCTATCATGTTGTTCTCAAATCAGAAGGAGGCATTTCAGTTTTAAGGCCAGCTCTGCTTTTTTATTTTCTAAGACTTTTTCAGCCGTAGTAGAAAAAGGTTCACTCAAAAAATCCATTTCTTCAAAAACTCTTCTGCGTTGAACTCTGGCTGTCCATGTGGATCACTGCATGTATTATTTATATATAAAGATGTATACATAAAAAAGCCCTTCTCCATCTCTCCCCTCAGTGCCTGCATCCACTCCCTTTAGGCCACTAGCTATGACATCATCAATCATTGCCTGCTGTTAAGCAGATGGCGCCTTATTACTGACCCCAGACAGGTGGACAAGTCTGTCTGTGCATGTGTGTGAAAAACCCTCATCAGTGTATCTGCACAATTCAGTAATATCCTTCTTCATCCACAGCTGCACTTTTACTTTCCCTGCCCTCAAAGATCTGATCAGGATTTCAGGGTTGTGCGCAGATTCCCTGCAGGATGCAAACTCACAGCAGGGAGCTCCTGGCACACAAACACGCCCGGGGTTACAAAGCTACCTTTCCTGCATCTAAATCGTCCTTCCATGTGTTCAACTATGGCCAGCAGGTTGAAATAAAACTCAGTAAAAATTACCCAAAAAAGGTCTTAGGTATTAGCTCATGTTTAATTACAGTTATGGAGACGCGGCGGAGCCAGAATGATGAAAATGGCATGAAGTTGAACTGATTCAGCTCTGATCTGGATGAACAGAAAGCAGCATGCTTCCTCGCACTACACAAAGAGTTGGTATAAATAATTCCTCTACGTCCTACCATCAGAGGACAGCTTCAGAGGTGTGTTGTGTTGCCAATGAACAAAAAGATGGTAAAACAGTAAACAGAAACTCCTCAGACAATTTCATTTCTTCCCAACTTAGCTTGTTTGTAACCTTAGATGCTTTGATGTTCTGTACACCAGTGGGATGCAGCACTATTCACTCCTCTACGCTACCGCTACCTGAGGCGAGTAACCTTGGAGTTTCACACCCTCTTCCTCTCCCACCTCCGTGTGCTGATGATGGATGGATGGATGAAGGATGGCGCAATGAATCTGTCCTTCTCCCACCTTTTCCAATCGCCATTTTAAAAAGGTCCAGTCTCATTTGGTTCCCAGATAAACATGGTCCAGAGCAGCAGAAGCAGCAATTTGCATTTAAAAGCTGCTCCCCTCACATGCCTCATGCCTGCAATTCATTGAAAGGTACATTTGCATTCTGATTGCCTGAAAATGCTCAAACCCAAAAAGCACAGAATTTCAGTCAGAAGGAGAACCCAGGGAGCTAAAATACTCTGGATATAACTGCTGTAATTGCTTGTAATTACAGAAAATGACACGTTGGAGTCAAGATCACAGAGTTAGTGGAAGAAAACAGGGCACGATTAGGGCGAAATCTCTCAAGACATCTACCAGACATTAAGAATCCATCACATCGGTCTGGAGGCAGGTTGCAATCAAGTTTAACCCAAAATGAGAGATATTTAAGAAATCAGATTGTTGTGATGCATCAAAATGCATGTTCAAATCCACTGGTCATGAGAGGGTAGAAGGACCAAGAGCTAATCTCAGCTCTACTGCCCCCTGCTGACATGGTCCAGCACATGCCCTAACTCTAAAGGTAAAAACAAAACACAAAAAAAGATATGAAGCTATCATTGTTTAACTTTCGTTGACATTGTCAGAGATGAAATGTGCCAGTTTAATGTTGGTGCTTATACCGTTGATGTCATAGCTACAATGTTGCGGTATAGAGGTGTTTCTCATTTTCTTATCCCATCGATTTACATAAATGTGGGATGCTCTTCTGAGAGTGGTGAAATCATCTGAGAGAATCACTGGGACCAGCCCTTCGACAACCGCTGCCTCAGACAACACTCCTCTAATGCTGTACTCCTAACACACACATTGCACTTAAAGCCCTTTAAATGGACTGAACACAAGGGTTTTGGGGGGTATTTCTGTTTATGCAATTGTATGTGTTGCCATGTATCAAGATGCTACAACGATATCTTGTGTCTTTTCAACACTGACAGTCAACTCTTGAATTTAAGCGGAATATTAGAAACAATGAAGCACCATCAATAACTATGACATCAGTTTTAATTAACAACTCTGTGTCAGTGTCAACAAAAAATAAACTGTAAATATATACATCTTTTTTTATTGTAATGGATTACATTAGACTCCGTTTGTGTACCTAATACAGTGAACACTGAGAGTGTCTATATACAGATTGATGAGGTTTTTGATAGCCACCTGACTTGTTGTGCATTCACTATAACAACATATCCCTTGGGTTTTGCTCATCTTAGCCTTTAATTGGAATGTAATTTAATTTAATTGAAGTGTAGCAATTGTAAACTTTCTCCATTTTATCTATGATTACTGTGAAATTAAATGTTCTAGGAAAAGAGGATTGGGAATTAACCAAAATAAGAGTTGCATGGCACAGAAGACCAGTGGAGCGCAATAACAAATGCAATGTTATTCAGGTATTTCAACAAACCCGCAGACCTGGAAGTTTCTGGTGAGTCATGTTGACAATATCTGAAAATTTGGCAGTTGATTCGACCTCAAGGTAACAAGTCCCTCCCTTTATTCTCCCCTGCTGCAATCCCAAACATGCCACACCACAGCCCCGTTTATGACTCAGCTGAAGCTGAAACATGGCCTGTCGCACGTCCTTCCACCTTGTTATCAAGTCTGAGACCACGTTGCTTGATTGACAGGAGAAAAGGTGTTGCTTTCACATGCTAACTAGCTCGCTGCTTGTCAACACGCTCTTTCCCATTTCGCCTCCATATGGATGAAGCTTCTACGACATCGTGCAGGATTGTTCGGTGCCACATGCCACAGCTGCGAAGGGCTCACAATGAGGGTGCAGCAAGCTGTTGTGACTTGCTTCAGATCATTTTTATGACACTGTGTGACAGCGCCAAGATGAGCACAATGAATGAGGAGCACATCGAGGAGACAAGACAAAAAGGCAGATTTGAAATCACAATGCTGCGTTAACATGGTGCTCACTTTTGATTGACTCCTAACTCTCGCCCCTTGAGGGTTATTTCGAACTGTTACAGCAACTGTCACACTCACAAAGTGCTGTGCTCCATGACCGCTGCTGCTCACATTAGGCAGAGGGGGTAACGCGGGGCAGAGGCTTACATCCAGTGCTGAATGAGCGAGCTCCCCAGGACACAGAGGTTGTCTCTTTGAAAGAGAACTGCACAGCTTATCAAACCGTAACTATTAGGCCTCACATTCTCCGAAATGATCTACTTCACCTCGGGTTAGGAGGAGAGAGAGAGACAGAGGGGAAAGATGGAAGAAGGTGTGCAGAGGGGAGCAGACCACATTTTACAAGTCAGTCTTTTGAAGTGATAAGCATGAAGTTAAAATCCCATTGCTCCCAGCTCGGCCCACACTCCAACCTTTACTTTTTTCTCACTTTCCAACTCCCACTGCTCCAATCGGAGGCATATTCCGCGACTCCCCATCCTCCTCTCTCATCTCTCACATCTGCCCTCTCTCTGTCTACGTTTCATCTTCATCTTCATTTACTCAAACCTCCTTCCAATCAGTGCTGCTATCTCACTCCACCTTGTCAATATTTATACCCGTTCTGCCCTGCGTGTGTGCTAACAGCTTAAAGCAAATATCATTGGTAAAGAGCATGATTTCCACATGAAATGGGACTGAAATCAACTCTCAAAGAAGGAGCAGATGTTGATACTTTCCTGATGACATCTTTTGGCTCTTACAGCAATTCTCCACTGCATGTTCCACCCCTCTCTCTCTCTCTCTCTCTCTCTCTCTCTCTCTCTCTCATTTTTTATTTAAATAAACACTTCTTTAACACACATAACAGCAAAACACAGCAACACAACACCGAGACACAGCTCTAAGTAATCAGCTTGGTCTTATTTCTCATATTATGGTTGACACGACAACCTCACCCTTCTGGAGTAAAGATAATTAAATACAGATTAAAAAAGAGAAATACAACAAAATGAAATCTAATTTGGGGACAACTGGGGAAGGTGATGTTCTTTGCAAAGGAAAAGAAACACCCCTGTAGCTTTTAGAATTGCTTGGAAGAATCTTTCAGTGTACATTTTTGATTGAAATGTCTTTTATCCACAATGTGAGAGGACGTGTTGGTGATTTCTATCTCTTCAATATTAGACGTCCAGCCAATAACATCACTCAAGCTGTCGGATCGGCGTGAAGCCTCAGTAAAGACAGCTTGAGGGATGCTGAATGGAGCAGTAATGGCATCAGGCTCAATAAGTGTCCCACTTTCCATCCATCAAGCATTTACAGTCTAATATGCCAAGATGTGCACACCCAGAACATGTATGTGATCTGCAGGTGTGCTGACATTTTCCACACCTCTCCCTCCAACACAGCTTGAGGCCTTACAACAAGTTTAACAGCGTCTCCTTAAAGTTTAGAGCTTTGTCATGCATTAGAAGCGCATTTTCATGCCAAAAACAAAAAGTACATCACTCCCACCTATTTCACAGAGTAAGTAATTAGTGATAATTAGACATCCAGTTCTCTTAGATGCACTTGTTTTGTGGGTTGTGAGGGGTGTCGGTGAGAAAAGGCATCAACCAGCTAACAACAAAGATATCTAATGTCCTCAACAGTAGAAACATTTGATGGGAACAGCCTCCTAAATCATACAAAGTGTCCTTTTTGCAGCTTTGTTCGGATCAGTGGCCATCTATATGTTTTGTGTCCAGCCCAGTGTTTTGAGTGGTCAATAGGAGGAACGCATCAGATCCTCTTCCACCAGCAATACACCATTGTCCTGGCTCCATTTTCTGTCATCACATTTTTGTCTGCCATAGCGTCTCTAGGTGTGAAAGTTGGACACACACACACACTCTCTCTCTCCCTCTCAACAGGTTTGCAACCTATCCAAGGGGAAAAACCCTTTTTTCCTGCCCAGATCTGCACACTTCCTGGTGACAGCCTGAAACGCAGCAGTCTCAGTGTCTGCACGTCAGCAGCTCCACTGTCAAGACGACTGTCATGTCTGTCAAATCACACAAACATGCAATTTAAAATAAGCAAATACAAAGGAAAACACAGACAGGTCTTAAGTGCCCTCGACAGGCAGCAGTTTGCTCTCTCTCTCTCTCTCTCTCTCTTTCTTCACGCTTGCCTGCATATGTGCTCTGCGGATGTAGCTCAATATGCAGCATTTTAACAGATTCATAATGCGACAGCGACCCCAGTGCAAAGAGACAAATATGTTCTCTCACATAAACATAAACATCCAAACAGTTTTTTTTTCTTTTTTTGCCCCCAACTGTATTTCCGCAATACTGAGCAACTGCAGCTCAGGCCTCGACGTGTTTGGTACACAGCACAGAAACAAACAACATATGCAAGTGTGTACAAAGCATTCCTGAACATTACTGCTAATATAAGCAGTGTGTGCGCTCCTCTGTACGTGTGCCAAAACAACAATTGCAGTCAAATTGAGTTTGTTAACCTAAAACTGGATAATGGTGGTTTAGAGAGAGAGAGAGACGGGGGGAGGGGTCTAATCCTTGAAAACCTATAAAAGGGGTCCTTGTGGTGCAAAGTGAAAAGATAAAAACAAAGATGCTTTAGGTCGTATAGCTCAACAAAGTCCTTGTGTGGTGGTTTCCATGGTGATGACTCATTCCCTCTGCATGATTGTCCCCTGTGCTCATCCTGTGTCACTGGTTTGTGAGATTTTTTCCACATATAGCTCGATCATAATCTATTCACAAGCCTGAGGGAGGCCACGGCCCTGAAAGAGATAGAGGGAGAGCAGGGGGGGGAAGAAGCGTGTTCGTACAGACGTGCATTCAAAAAGAAGCAGCCTGATTGCTGTCAGCCCTGGCAGCGTGACCTGAGGCGACGACGGATGATGGAGCAGCCGTAAGCCTCCTTGGGCTCGTGCGTCAGGTGCCGTGGGGTCAAATAAACACATCAATCAAAACGATGGAGGACAGTCACTCTGAGTATCCACACACCACCTGCTTTTTTTTTTCTTTTTTTTTTCCCGAATAGGCTTCCCCTGGATTTCGGATTCAGGTGTCTCTTGCAAGATCTGCACCACGGAGGACGGAGGGCGATATCGGTCCTCTAGGGAGGGACCGCTACCTGGAAACTCATTGAAGAAGCAGAGAGGGAAACCGCAGCGCTCACTGGCACATACAACACTCGACAGCTCTGACAGAAGCGAAGCTGATGCGTGTCTGTGGTGAACAGCAGACAGTGTCTCTCCTCACACTGCTTCACTCATGCCAATACTGCTCTTATTCGGTCTTAGCTCCCGTTTCTAAGGCAACAACATGCTCCTCTCTCTCTCTCTCCCTCACTTCTTTTGTGATGTTTACGATGGACAATAACTGTGCGCTCTTTCACCTTATCTTTTTTTTTTTATTCTCGCGCCTGGCCTCTCTGTCCATTGCTTGTTCGGCGCATGCTACCTGCACTCAATTTCTCCTCCTGGTAGAAGGAGGTGGATGTCAGAGCCAAGCTGCAGTCCCGTGCGCTCTGCAGTGCTCGGTGAAAGCCTCATCAGGACACCAGGCACCGGTGCATTCATGCAGCTGTGCCATCCGCCGAGCAGGAGGGGATGAGGACAACCACTAAGAACACAATTTCATGGCTTCAGGAGTGGCTTATGACCCATGTTACATGTCATCTAGCCTCTCGCTTCCTATCATCTGTATCGGATACTCTCTCGTCCATAAGTTGGAACAATTGAGAGGAAACATTTGACCTAAAACTAAACGTGTAACAGCCACTGATTTGCCAAAAAGGTCAGGAGATAACCTGGAAATACAACCTCTCTTTATAACCCTCAAAAACCTTCTTTATCTCTGCTCGAGGTGGACCTCAAGATTTTAAAGTGTGCACTAGGTTTTGGAGCTGCAGACATTTACTAGCAAGAAACATCTGGCATTTTACTCTGCCTATGGGAGCTCTTTGTGAATACCGTCTTTCTTTTCAACATAACAAGAACAGACACTGCCCCACGAGTGAAGCACAGTGGGGATAATGTAGCAGATTTGCCCATTAACTAAATTCTCGTAGTATACAGTGAGATTGCACCTTTGATTTAGAAAGAAAAAAAAAACTGATGGATTTAAACCGACCTGCTCATCGTTTGATTCAAAGAAGCATTAATGAAAGAATCATGATGTGGCATGAAAGCTAATTTGGCTCTTTAAAGCTCTCCTGTGACAATGTTACACAACTGATCTCACATGGTGATAATATTTTGTTGCTAAATGGCACAGATGATGATCAGCGCAGCACAGGTGGGTAACAAATATCCCAGAGGAGGATCATAATTTGGAGCAAACAATTTTCATAATTGATTAGATTTGTAAATTATGTATTGTTAACACATAACAGTGGGTGCTGGCATTTATAGTAACAAAAGGCTTCAATCCTGATCCAGATCATTTTTTTTAGTATAGTATCTGCCAATACAATGTTCTCATTTGTGATCTATAATTTCTCACATCACACAGCAGCACTGTGTGCACTTAAAAAGGAACGGCGAGCACTTCATGTTTTTTGAAGATGTGCTTCAACAGCAAATGGAAAACAATGTACAGCTTTGATGTTTTCATTTTCTCAAACAGCATCAGCTATCAAAATGTCACTAATTTAAATAAAAAAAAGCAAAAGCACAGAGCATCTTTAAAAATAGGACAGTTTGTTTCTCTTTGCTGCTTTCCTATATGGCACACAAGGATAGGAAACAATACAAGTGCTTTTTCCTTGGTGACTTAGTGAAAACTTGACAACAGCAGCTCTTAAACGCCATCACTCCTAACACATGTTGTTCAAATATCAAAAATGGATGTTGGCCTGCTTTCATTTTCCATTTTAAAATAGTCCCACACAGACCAGATTCTAGTTGAACCTTAACTTTTTAGAAAATGTTGGACACATGCTGCATATAATGTCCACCTCCATGTCCATGTGGCAGCCTCAACAGACAGGCTGTAATGTGGTAATTTAATCTGAGCACTGTGATTGTATTGTGCTAAATTTAACTATTCTCTTTCAATCAAAAGACGTCTAGAATCTCGATCTAGACGTTTCCCAGTCTCTCAGGCCGATGCTGGACCTGCCAATTACAGCCTCTGTTCTCTAGCTTTCCTGCCCACAGTAGAAACAATTGGACTCGTCTCATTTGGTTCTGTCCTGAGAAAAATGACTTCAAGGCCCAAATCAAAAGGTAATGATGGTTTGCTCCGCTGTGCCATTTTATGCTCTGAATACAGTGGCGAGAGGTCACAGTCAAGCCATTCAGCCATACACAAAAACAAAGAAACTGAGGTAGAAGAAGTTTGTAACTGTGTTATTACACAGGAATAAGTCACATATTTAATGGAGGAACTGTAAAAGAATGGTAAATATCCTTCAACCAACTTTCCCTCATTAAATCTGACCTGAAGTATCTGCTACAACTATTTTGCTGTGAAAAAAAGGGATCATAACAAACATTCTGCTTGCATACCTTGCTGGTTCATCTGATCTCTTGCTGTTAGCCTGGATAACGTGCTTCAGCCTGAATGCAACTTGTTATAACAAAAAGGATACACAAGCTCTGCCTGACTGAGTGCTACGGCTCACGGCAGCAGCATTACGGTATAAGCAGTCGTAGGATATGATACAGACAAGTGAAAAAAAAAAGCAGCAAATGAGTAAACATGTGCAGCTGTTGGGCATCTGCCTCCCCAGACAGCCAGACAGCAACAAAGAGGAGTTCACGGTGTGGTCACAAAAGAGAATCCATAGGCAGAGAGATTAACAGCACTAATCTGCCACTGGATAACACCATGAGAGGATGATGGAGGATGAAGAAAAAGAGGAGAAGGCGGGAGGAGGAAGAGGAGGAAGACGGATCAAGACATTGAGAGAATAAGGGATTGGACAATGATGAGATGCAGCCTCGTGGCATGAGACTGGGTTGTGTGCTCGTGCCTACAGTACATGAGTTCATGAAATGTACTTCCCCTACAAATGACCGACAACTGGGAATCTCATTATCATACCTCACTGAGACAAACCAGCAAGCAAACTGCCCCACTATCCTCACTTTATGCACGAGGGACTAATTACGAGCCCGTGTGCTCCCCTCGTACTGGCCACCACAATGGAGTATGACAGAGATGCGAGTCGAGCTGGGGGTGTGAGATCTCCATTTGAGGCAGCGACTGTGCATGGGAGCTTGCAGAGTCAAACCAGGGGAAGCATCTGCAGTCCCCAGGATGATGATGAATTTGGGCGCAGTGGGGGGAGCCTCCACCATTGATCTGGCTGGATGTTGCGGTGGAGCGTTTGAGGCCATGTTAGTAACAGGAGTCAAGTCGGCAGTGCACAGGCAATTAAATGGCATCCTCCGACACCCAGCGGTGACACCTCCCCTTGAACTGATGAGAGAAACAGATGCAGATGGGGAACAGAGCAGAGACTGAGGCGACAGTGAGATCTTCTACCTGTTCTTAACTTAATTCATCACCACACTTTACCTCAAAACTTCCTCCTGCATTACTTTTTCTAGCTGTGACGGCTCTCCACTTGTGTCTGTGTGCACTATTCCCATAACAGACGACATCTGAAGCCTGAGCAATATGCTTTTGTAACTTTGTGTAAAAATAAATTAGTTCTCTTTAATGTTATTCTGGTGAATTTGGTGGCTTTCACTGCGGAGAGCTCTTATGGGTTCAGGCGCACTTTCTGTTCCTGTAGTGTGTGACAGGCTGAACAAATCTCCACAGGTTAGTAGGTTAATAGCTATACATCTGCTGAACTAGATTATACAACTGCCCACATAATATGCAAATCACGAGATTATCATTTGAAAACGTGTTTTTCCCTAAGAGAGCATCGTCAAGCAGATTAACATATAGACGCATTCACTTGCAGAGTCTTAGCAGTAAAGTGTTAATTTTGCGATGTGAAAGTGTGTCTATATATGCTGTGTTAGTGCATGTGTGTGTGAGAGAGAGGGTGTGTGTGTGTTAAGCTACTGGAAGGTGATGGGGCAGCGGTTAATTAGAAGATATAGTTTCTTCTGAATGTCTCTCCCTGCTAATAGCTGCTCTTCTGAAACCAAAGGCTGATGCACTCACACGTGCACGCGCAAGTGCACACACACACACCCCCACACACCCCCACACACACACAAATGCACCCCCTCACACTGGAAACAAAGCAAACCCTCCTTCCACTACCATGCACTACACTATGTCTACTAGCATACAGGGGAGCTTAGGGGGCTGTAATTATTTCTCGCCATTCCCCTCAAAGTCTATTTTCCGCTGCCATGGGTCAACTGTAATCTCATATATAAAACTTAATAGGGCAGAGTGTCACAGTTATCGAAAGAAAGTAAAGTAACCCTAGTGCAACCATCACAGAGGGCTAATGAAATGAAATCTTTAACAAAGTGAGGCAAAGTCCTAGCTCTCTATGCAGTCAAGGCCGGGCCATCATGTCAATTCATCCACATTTAATTAAGTGGCCCGGCACCGTCAGGTCCAGCAGGAGTCGTGTGCTAAAAACAACATGCACGCGTGTGTGTACCTGCAACCTGAGGACACATCTTCACATGCGTGTTAGCGGATAGAGACTCAGATAGCGAGACAGAAGGAGACACATGTTGTGAATAATGCAGGTTGGCGGTGAAACCTGGGGTTGATGAGTCAAATATTGACACGCTGAAGTTCATTTATCAGGCTATGATGTGGTTTGATGGTTTCACACTCTCAGAAGGGAATTTGCTGCTTTTTTTTGTAACTGTCATTGCAAATATGAATATTTGTCTTTTTGTGAAGATATACATCGTGTTTGGCTTACAGGAATTTGGGAAGGGACATAAACTGGCCTCCAATAAAAATAAATAAATAAAAAAGAAGTTTTCCCTAAAAACTGATTCAATCCATCAGGTCACAGCCTTACTACCTACTACCAGAGCACATACAGTAAGTAAGCAGTCATCACTGACTTTATGTTTTCAGTACGTCAGCATCTTATGGTGGGATGTTACCGGGTTTTAGTCTGAATTCCCTGAGTGACGTATGTACAGTAAAGTAGGTTAGTTTGCTGACATGCAACATTCACACCTTTATGACCACTGCTGCCAGAACAAGGAGAATCCCATTTCTCCTGTGTTATCTGCTCTCTCCAGCCTCTTCTCTCTAGACAGGCTGCACCACCTCTTTGGCCTCAGTACACCTACACCAGGATACATGTATACGGTGGAGTTTATACGCAGTTTGTGCTAGAAAATGTGTGCCCCCGTCCACGTTTTAGTGACCTGAATATCAACTGGAATAACATGTGTACAGTAAGTTTACATACTGTGCACGTGCATGTGTGTGTTTGTGTCAGAGGGAGATAATTCATGCATCGGTCGGTGTTCATCCTGGAGGAAACACAGATAGAGCCGAGGCATGCAGGATAAACCGATCACATCCTCCGGTTCCAACCAGATGTGACCACCTTGAGTTGACTCCTTCTATACTCAAGTCACACAACATGTCAACACTCTTTTTCCTGATAATTCAGCATTTCACGCCTATTTTGCCCAGCCCCAAGGCTTTCTGAGCAATTATCATTTTATCATATTTCCATTTGCGAGGCCCTAGGCACTGCAATCTGGAAGGGACTGATTTGGACAGTTTAGATCTACCAAATGTTTGGAAAATGTTTCCTTGCCTCGAGAGAAATATATTTTTAAATAGTTTTAAACACATTTGTAGAATTTAATCGAACAGTGTGTGGACGGTATTTTAAAGTACTGGGTGTTTTCAGTCTGCCACTTCAGCCAAAATGGTTCAAAAACATCATAAATGTGAGGGTGCTGTCTCAAGTGGTGGACAAGTAGTAGCAAATTCAAGGAACAAAAACAAGTTGGGCCAATAAGCTAAAAGTTCTCAGTCAAATAAGCAGAGACAAGCCCATTAAACAGTTCCTGTCTAGCCCGGAGGCTGTGTTGGAAGTCTCTGCTGTGGTGGTCAGTGTTTGATCTCAGTCTCTACAAAGAGAGCAGCAATGCTCCACCAGAGCCCAGGAGCTCTGCAGAGCGCGGCTGTTATCAAGCCGCCAAACATCAGAGCAGAGACAGGGAGTCTTTCTATGTCCTTGACTCTGACACTCTTGTACTGAAGGACAAAGCTCCCAGCACTCTGTGCTTCCATAAAAAATACATGCGGCATCAAAAGGGCGGATATCGAGTATCACAGTGTTCAGTTTGTGCACAGTCACACAGATACGCTGCTAAATATAAGACTAGTGTGAAGTGAACAAGGCCCTGTGCGTTGGTGTGAATACATGTGCGACGGTGAAAATGAGAGCTACAGCTGTGTCCACTGAAGCTTTGCTATATTTTGCTGGGCGCGACCACATGATGCACATGTAAATAACTTACAGTAAAAGTGGCAGAGTGTCTTCGTAGATGGGGTTAAAGGGACAGGACAATCAACAAACAAACCGTCCTTACAAATCTCAAACAGCAAAGCGAGTTTGTTTTCTTTCCCTTCGCTGCCAACCTGTACCAGAGCTTACTTTATTGTCAACTCATGCATAATCCATTCGCTGCACTTCTTATCAAGAACACCAGACTCCAACAAATCTGACCGTATTATTTGCCAAGGCTGAGAACTGTCAGGGAATTTTTCTTTTCTTTTCTTCTCTTTTTTCCCCCAAAAAATGTTTTAAAACTTAATTTATCTGCCCAAATACATGTTCTCAAGTCCACGGCACATGGACACAAAGCCCACAAGCACATATATCCAAGGAGGATTTCAAAGAAGACAAATGAACTTGAGTGGAGGAGAGAGGCCGGGGAGGGGCCAGCAACAGTTAAAGATGTGTTGGTCTCTAAAGGAGCAGCTGACTAACTCTGAATCCTAAGTAGAGGAAAGTTCTGATTTTTTTTTTCCTTGAGGCGCTAAAAGACCAGTTGTGTTGTCTAAGAGGGCCAGATGGGCCTGTGCTCTGTGACTAAGCTCTGGGCACGCACACACACGGGCACACACACCTCTAGGACCCTCAAGCTGATCAGCATTCAAAGTAAACGCTGCCGTTCCTCCCCTCTCTACGTTTTCCTCTCCACTCTGTTTCTCCATTCTGATGATGGTCCCACAGGGAGGACTGGAATAGCTGCTGTTTATCCACTTATTCTTAGGGGAAGAAAAAAAAACGAAACTTCGTGTTTCACTTCCATTTCCCAGCCAAATAAAGGTAACCTTGCTATGACAGACTATGACAAGCCTGTTCAGCATGCACTGTACCAAAAGGTATCCAAACAAACCCACATCTGTATTCAACAGCAGGATGTAATACCAATTTTTTCGAATGATTCCGACTTCACTTTCACTTTTCTGCAATGACAGGGCGCCGTTGTAAGTTTCACAGTGAGTACAGATAAGGACGGTAAATGAGTCATCATCGAGGAGTTTGAACAAGTAAAAGTACATCTGTTAATGCTCAATTTCAGCATCCGTACTATCACTTGTACAGCGCTGGGAGGCTGAATCGTGGTGCCATATGCAGCATGAAGAAGCCTCTTAAGAACACCTGTGCTGCTGCACTTGGCGCCCAGGCTCTATTGTGATCTAATGAGGCCGAGGAGCGAGGGCAGACCACGGACATATTGTCTTAGCACCTCGCTTTGTTCCAGAGCTCAAAAAAGCAACTGCGCTGTGAAGCCACTTCACTGAGGTGTTTGTTGGTGCTGGAGTACAGAGAGGAGATGAGATACACGAGACTGAGAGCAGAAATTAACCATGACTTTTGTGTTTTAGAGAGTAACCTCTCCTGACTGAACTATTGGTTATTCTGCCCTATGAATCTCCCTATAGCAATTTCAACATTCAAAATGACCTCTTCACCCCCACCCCCCACCCACCCACCGAGGTGTTATGATTGATGACCAGCTCTCTTCCTCATGCAAGTCTATGCTGCATCTGTCTCCCCAGTGCGCAATAAGGAAAACCTGTCCTTACCTCACCTGCCAAACAACTCTAAGTAGAGGCCATGGTTATGTCTCTCGTATCGACTACACTACAGCAACACGGCTCTATCGAACCTGCTTTCATGCACAATGAGACCCTTACAGATCGTCCAGAATGGCAGAGTGGCATGTCTGCTTTTCAATCACCCTGAAAGGGCAAATGTCACTCCACTGCTCATTGACCTCCACGGGCTACGTGCAGCCGCCAGAATCAAATTTAAGTCGATAATGCTTCCCAACAGAGTGACTTCTGGGTCTGCATCTACTTGAACTCACGCAGCCTTGTGCTCCTTTTTCGGCCTCTGCTTTCCACCAGGGAATGTCTTCGAACACTACAGTCGCTGCACACTAGACAGCCACACTGCAGCCCGTCCTTGTCTGTGGTTTTCCCAATGGTGGCACAAGCTACCACATGTTAACAGATCAGGGGCTTCCCCCTCCGTCTTAAAGAAGCTCTTGAACACCTCCTCTCCTGATGCCTCTAACACTCCAGCACTGATGATTTCCTTGCACTTTATCTTGCTGAACAGATTGAAGACTCTAAGGTCTCCTACTGTACTGACCTTTGAATGTTGTTCATCAGTCGCTTTGGGTGAAGTGTCTGCCAAATTAGGAAATATAAATGTAAACTGTAAATAATGCACCAGATTTTTTTTAAATAAACTATGACCTCTGGAATAAATAAAAGTCAGACTAAGGTCAAATTCTGTGCTCAACTTTTCATGTAACACTAATCCTCTTTATAAGCAGTGACCAGATAGACTGGTTGAGGCCTGTATTTTAACAGATCAGCATTTCCAATTCCATTTTCTTTTTTTTGTGAAAAAATCTTTTACTACAGAATAGATCATAAAAAAAAAGAAAAGAAAATTGCTCCATGTTGGTGATTTTACCAATTCATTTTGTAAATTTGAGGTAGTAGTAGTAATTTACAAACCATCATGAATAAATCTATCACCATGACTGCTGTACCTTTACGAGTTGACCACATAACTGCAAAACCAGATGGCCTAGAGGCAGTTTTAGGCACAAATGGAAAAGCAGACCAGACTTTGACCACTCTCGTTAGATGAAAAAACCTCTGCTCAACCCACAGGCAGCATGAGGAATAATTTATTAATGAGAGAAATGCTGTAATGTGGACTTTATCTTGCCATGTTGGGATTGACACCCGTGGCATTGAAAAATACTTCCTGATTGCCCTCTGATGAAACACTACAGGACACCTGCGGTAACTTTCTCCACCTGCCATCCATTTGACTCCCGTCATTTAGAATTCAAACCCATTTGCTTTTGTCTGATGCCTGGCTGACATTTCCACAAATATTCAGTGTATTCAACAGGTTTTCTAATTATCATGTGTGGCAACAGTCACTTTTTATAAATAAAAACTTCACACTGTCAAACTTTGCAATGGCACAATAAATAAATAAAAAAAGCAACAGAAGGCATCTGGCAAAAATGACTTCCTGTGGTTCCGTGTGTGAAGGCAGGAAGAGAGTTACTAACGGTCTTAAAGTGGTGCTGACAGGACACTTTAGACATATTCAACTCAGGCACATTAAAAACTACTGACGATATTAAACTAAGGCTTAAAAATGAATAGTTTTTTATAGTGTATAAATACAAATGGTGGCCAACGTCTTTTTCGAGGGATGAAAATTGGGTTAGCAACAACTTTGTTAAGCTCTCATCAATAGTGTATTTTCATTATTCCTACAAGCAAATTTAAAGAGCAAATAATGAAAATCAAATATATAATAAGAGAACATTAAACAGCACAGCAGGTCCCTCCTTCCACAACTGAGACAACACAGTCCACGTATATGAAATCCGATTCGTGGTCTAGTTAGGTTTATGCTCAAACACAGCTTGGTTAGGTTTTTGGAAAGATCATAGTTTGAGTCACAATTGCTTCTTCGTTTGGATTAGTCATTGTTCATTTCCTTTCTTGGTGCCGATTATAAGTGATGCTCTTGTTTTTCTTGGTGAGACAGTTTGGACTTTTTCCATCTTACTGCTCTGCCTTTTATTCTCTGCTGAACTTGCGGTAAAAGTTAGGTCAGAAATATCAAATGTAGGCAACATTACTCTACTTTTGCCCAGCTGATACAGAATATGCTTCATGTGATCAAGCTGGTCCTCAGCTTTAAGTCGCGTGACCTGATTTGACTGTTTAACTCTTCACGTACCTGCTTGTCCTTGTCTTTAGCTTTCCCGCTGCCCGACACCCGCGATGAGGTCACATCACGGGGGATGACAGAGATTTGGTGCAGTGGCATGTTCATCCCAGCAGAGCACAACCAGGGACGCTCACACACACACTTCCTGTCCTGCTGCCAGGGCAAAGGGCATGATGGTCTGAATTGCGACGCCTCACCCGCACAGCCCTGCAGAGGACACACAGAGGACACATGGAGATTAGCTACAAGGGAATGAAAACATGTATAAATTAGAATATAAAATCCAGAGCTGGTGGGCTGAGATTAAAGTTTACCGTCAGATACAATAAATGATTTTTGTATTGGCTGGTTGTGTATATATCCTTCATTATAGGACTCATCTTGACTGCGCATAACTTTCATCTGCATTTCCATATCATCTGGTGCTAGCTCTTCGGTATCTATTTATTATTAATCCACTGCATATAAACCCATTCATATGCAACACTATTTATTCATCTGCCTCCTTTCCTAGTTTATCTTTACTTGAAAATCTTTTTTTTTTTTGTAAACTGTTCAAGTGTAGTCTTCTAGTTGTCTGAGGAAATTGCACTGATGTCAGTGTTGTTTTCTTCTTGTTTTTACTTGCTGTCTTGACATGCTCTTTGTGCCTTGGAATTGCCCTACGGGGACAAATGAAGTTTTTTGAATTGGGTTAAATTTAAGTGGTGAAGCTGCAACTGTGTTGTCACTATTGATCATTTGATCGACCGATCTTGCCACTAGACTTCTTCAGAACCCAAACAGATCAAATTAAAATTGTGATGTGGAGGGTTGTCACCAAAAACTGTTCATTAATTGTATTTTGAGTAGTTATCGGCAAGGATTTGCACAGACACCTGTGTTGTGTTCTTGTACTGTGGCTTTTTACTTCAACTCACCCACATTTTTATTCTAACCTGAGCCACACTTTGTGCTGGAAAAAAACACTAACAACCTCAGAGGTTAAGGACAGAATAAGATGTGCAGACAAAAACAAATCCATGAAGAGTCTCAAGCCCAGGTTCATTTTTTAAAACTTCCTCAAAAACAGGCAGGTGAACTTTCCTCGACGCTGACCTGCAGTGCAGTGTAAGAAACTTTTAGTCTATTCTCAAAGAGTTGTCTCTTGTGATTTTCCACAGGAGAGCAGAAGTTTGTCTCAAAATAGCACAGGCACAGAGTACAATAAATTACCACAGAGGTGATCCCCAAAGTGTGTAATAAATCACAACAGGGTTGATCCCATGAGTGCAAGAAATCTTCCAAAGACCTGGAAATTCAGGATCATGATTTCCACGAGAGAGAGAGAGAGAGAGAGAGAGAGGAGGTGGTGCATTACGCAGAAAGTCCCGGTCGTACTCAGATAGATTCAGACGGAGTTATGAAAGCAGCAGCAGCAGCAGCAGCAGCAGCAGCAGCAGCAGCAGCGTGGGGCTGTCCTGGGGAGTTACACAAGAGGTTTTACAAATGGGTCATTTTAACTTCAGTTAATGCAGCCATCTGCACTGCCACTGACAGCAATTAAGCTTTAACTCCTTTTCACCACTGTGTGTGTATGTGCGCATGTGTTTGCACACTAGCCGGTCTGCCAAGCAAACCCTCGAGCTCTGCAGTATGAAAATGACAGGATTAAGAAACCAAAAAGCAAGCAGACCGATGGGAGGTCAGTGAAATGACAGTAATCACAATCTAGAATTGATGGAGGAGTGCGTGCCTGTGTGTGTGTGTGTGTGTGTGTCTCCCTGCTAAGTATTCATACAGAGTTAGAGGCGATGAGTCTCATATGAACTCATAAACACACACAGTCACAACACACACATATATCAGCTTCTCATGAAACAGCTGGCGGACATGACTCAGTGCCAACGCAGTAGATGTTGGAGGATCACGCCAAAGATGGACACACACACACACACACACACACACACACACACACACACACACACACACACACACACACACACACACACACACACACACACACACACACACACACACACACACACACACACACACACACACACACACACACACACACACACACACACACACACACACACACACACACACACACACACACACACACACACACTTTTAAAAAATAGTTTCCGTTATTTGATTTTGTTGCTACTTATCAGTATTATTCTCTGTCCATGTTTTATCTGGGGATAGCACACCGTTTCCATGGAGATAGTTAGTCATTGTTAACAAATTCGGGCCTGCATGTTTTTAGTTTTTTCATTTATTTAAATTTTGGTAATGTGGCACCATGAAAATGATGCCCAGTGAGCTGATAGCAGTTCTCATTTGGAAAAAAATATCACCGCAGAGCTTTAAAAAG
This sequence comes from Trachurus trachurus, assembly GCF_905171665.1. Lineage (NCBI taxonomy): Eukaryota > Metazoa > Chordata > Actinopteri > Carangiformes > Carangidae > Trachurus > Trachurus trachurus. The sequence continues at coordinate 16,501,622 of NC_139906.1, forward strand.
AGAAGAAAAAAAAAAACTTGATGACTCTCTGACAAATCCTTTCTCTTCAGCATTTCTAGATGGACTTAAGGGGATTGATTTAAAGCAGAAATCAGAGATAATGATATCACTGGGATGTATATTGAATATAAAAATATGTACAGTGTGTCTGTCTGTTGACTACGGCTCCCAGAAAGAGTAGTTACAAGGTTTAGTGAAAGCTCCAGGTTGCAAATGTCTGGCTGTAACTAATTATGCTCTCTGTGGCAAAACATAATTTAATGTAAATGTTTTCATCGGAGTGGTCCGAATTGTATACAGGGCCGCAAGTAATGGTTAGTTTTATTATCGACTAAACTTTAGAATATTCTCTTCATTGAGCGATTGATCGTCTGTTCCTTGAAAGGTCTCCATCCAACTGGAAACCTACACTGACCACAGCCTGGGAGAAAATCCTTCACTAGGATGCTGTTCAGAGTTGGCAAGTTTACACCGAGGAGCACTGAGGCTGCTCCGAAGCCTGGTGATGTTTTCTCTTTGATTCGTCTCTGTGCAGCTGATTTAAATGAGCTTATACAGTATCAATGTTAAGTCAAAACCAGCAAAATGTGAACAAAGGAGAGTTCACTCCAAAGACTAACGGTCAGTTCTGAGCTGTGATTTACACCCACACTTCCCTCTCCCAGAGAGGAAAAAAAGATTCATATTTTAAGATCCAAGAGAATTTATTTATCTGTATGTAGAGGTCAAAAAGGTGGAGGACAGAGTATAGCTACACCTGAGATGACTCATTTTTTTCAACAAATCTTCAGCTCAAACATAAACCTCCAGGCAGCATTTTTAAAAGGCTGTTATGACTGAACTGTAGCTGCACATGGCAAAACACTGTAAGATTGATATCAATAATAAATCCATGCTTTATTAATATCAGTCCCCATCCACCTCTTTTTTTTTGGCACACCTGCCTTCTAAAACACACAGTCTTGATTATAGTCCCTTTAGGTATAATAAATCTTTTATGTGGTGTCACTGCTAGTTAGTTACAATACCGGTGACTTTGATGGGCAGAGACCACTAGGAGTCCTACTATGTGTGTGCGGCTAATGAGTTATAGTAAATGAGCATGGGTACGGAGACCAAGTTACCCACTTGAGGGCATCATCACATGGTGGTACTGTATCATTAAGCTCTTGCTGTATTTCAGATGCAAATGTTTGTATTAATTACAAAGCAGGCATCCATTCCCCGAGCTACGATGTGAGGTAAGAGGGAAGAACAAATGAAATCTTAATACATCTAAAGATGGTTTTGTGCACTGCATTGGCAAGGATGTGGTTCTTTCATACAGTTTTGCGGTTGTAGGCGGAAAAAAAACTGCATCCATCACTGTGGCCACAACACAGACTCGTCTCTGCACCAGCCAGCTCATTACTGGACATCTAAAGAACAACAACTGCAGCAGAGTCCTCCACTCGGCTCTTAATTGGCATTGTGTTTCAAGCCCAAGGTCTTTGTTGGACTGAGAGGTTGCACTAATGGGCCAAAGGATGTGCTGGATAAACAGGCAGTATTACTCTATGGCCATATAGGCTACACACACACACACAGGCATTGTATACATATCAATCAAGCTGTCACAAAGTCCCTTAGGTGTGAGATTAGGCCATTTCCGGTGTCTGTATGTGTGTGTGCATGTCCTCCAGGCTGGCTGCCAGTCAAGAGTTTACTGCAACAATATTAAAAACTACAAATCCAGACCAATCACTGGCCTCCGGTGACACCAATTGGACACTGACCTGTTGCCATGGCAGCAGCTCCAGGGATCAGTTTAAGCTGTCAAGGGGACGATAGCGTCAGTCAGATAAATGGATGCATCTCCGAAAACTGTCATACTAGGATTGAGGACAGACACCAGCGATAAATGCGAACCCAACGTCTTTTACTAAACTGACTTGTCCCATTGAAACTTAAGACATGATGTCACATAAAGACGTAAGTACATCTGTTGCTAGGATACAGTTTCATCCCTTTATGCCACCTCAACTGGCCTCATTTACCTAGCTACACAGCAGCTACACCTTAAGTGAGACAACCTGAATCTGACCAGCTGCAAGCTAAAAAAAAAAAAAAAAAAAAACAGAGCTCCATCTGTATGTGATTATTCTGTGGAAAAACAATCGTTATTTCGGTCCAGAGGGAAATTTTCTTCTTACAGGGCAAAGAAGCAAAGAAAAATATTAAATACCACTAAGCTGAGGGGAAAATAACACATCAACACTTGGCTGACTCAAAAGGAACCTGATAAGATTTTGACAAGATGGGGTTGAATTGTTTGTGTTAGTGTGCGATGGGAGAGTAACCAGAGGGTGGATACAGTACACGCAGGAAGACAGGAACTGAATATCTGGAGAGTAAAGTGTAAAAACATCAAACTGCAGTTTAGTGCGTTTCAGGTCAGTTATGTCGGCCACACTCCACGTAACCTCATTTAAACGTCTCTCTAATGCATAGTGCTGAAATATTAACAAGCTAAAGTTTGCCGTTTGTCGGGCAGTCATTTAGCCAAACAGTTACACCAGACTTTAATGAGGTGTAAATATTTATTTCATGTAGGCCAGATGACATACACTTTATTTTCAACAAATCCTCCAACTTCAACAGCTTACATAAGTCATTTTTTCAACCTTGGGAGCATCAGCTGAAACAGCAGCAGGTGCACTGGAGCTCGGTCGTCTTGAGTTACTGTCATAAACACGCCACACGATTGGTTTGGTAATGAAAAGCTCGTAGTTTTGGTTCAAATATGTACTTTCTGGATTTTGTGACCTTTGTCGTCATGGTTATTAAATAATTACATGGTAAATAAAACAATCTGCTAGTTTGTATGAGAACTGAACTTCAGTCTGAAACCCAAAATGCCCTTATGCGTGTACTTTGGCATCTTTAGCTACTACGTTACTGAACATCCCTTTCTGCTCCTGTCATAATTATTAGAGTCACTAGATGTTGCATAACAACAAAACAAAATCATGGGTTATAATATGGCGCAATAATGACTTATGGGATCTTTTTTTTAAAATAGGCGTTAAGTATTCAATTTTGAAGTGCAAAAAACTCCATGCATTAAATCTTGGCTAACGGTATTTAAAACACAATGAGTTATTGATGGTTTTACTTCGCCTGTGTGGATTTTTAAAGACCTAATCCCAGCAGCGGCTCTCTACAAAGACAAGGCCATCAAAATATTATTATAGCTTCTATTATTCCACTGAAGTCCATTTATTTTACAGAGAGACAATTCAGCCCGTCTCTCCATCTCTCTTCCCCTCTCCGCTCCTGCTCCAGGTAAATCACAGTCCTGTCTCTGCTGCGTTCTGCTCAGCTGCGCTCTGCTGTTATTCAGTTTACCAAGAGGCCCCTCTGCGTCCCTGCTGTCAGATCAGACCTGAGATATGGCCAGGAGCCCGCTCTCCGGTTCTGATGCGCAACCAGGCAGAAAAACTAGGCTGTGTATCAATCAATCCAAACATTACTGTACTACGGCTATAGTCTATATTTAAAGAGGTGTCTTCCCCGTGGGCGGGTTATAAAAGAGACTTACAGCACATTTCAGATGGGATCTTAAAAATGCTGAGTTTAAGAGATAGCCTATTACATTCTGGATTTGGAGTTCAATACTTCATGGGGTAGCCTCGTTATGAAGGGGAAAGGATTTTGCTTTTCCTCTTATCTTAAACTGATATTACAGCAATAGAGAGAATTATTTGGAAACGGAAAAGAGGATGGTGCAATAACAGCTGACTATGGTGGTGTTCCTCATTAAGACACTTCTCAGAAATCTGACTTCCCCAGAAATGTATTCAGAGTTCATTTGGCAGGTGCAGACTAATGCTTGAAAATTTAATTTCTAGCTTTTATCGCTGTTCCCTCCAGGGACGTGTCACCTTGTCACCGAATTCCTTTTATGGTGGGAGAGGACTTTCTAAAAATGAAAAGGCTACAAATATTCCTGTATGTTGGACCGGTGCCTCCGCTGAAAGGTTCGAATCAGGGGAGAGAGAAGAAGGGGGGAGCATTAATTTCATCATGGCACAGATGCCATAGCTGTGTTGGCAGCAATGATTGGACTTAATGCCCTGCCAGAACTCACACACTCACTCTCTTTCTGTCTCACATAAACACACAGATTAACAGAGCGACAGTAAAACCTGATGGGCCGCTCTGATAAAACCTGCTGCAGCTCACTTCCTCGCACACACAAGTGGAGACGCATCAAATCTGGCACCGCAGTTCTTCCCAAGTTTAAGATAAAGTGTTAAACAAATCTAAATTTCAAGCGTTAACTGTTAGATAATTTAACCATCGCTGACATTGTATAATTACATAAGCAGACACACAAACCGCCAGAGCCTGGGAGACTGGTGATTACTTCAACGCTTTTTCATATCGTACTGGGAATAAATTATCATAATGTTATTTTTTTTCAGCTCATTGTCATTTCAAATGTAGCTGCATCATTTATCAGCGTCAGAGCAATCTGACTAACTCCTCTGCCTCCTAAATGTCTCCATGCCTATTCACCCTATACTATGCTGGATTAATCAAAAGCTTCCATGATATTTAAGTTTGCTGCATTCCCACTGCCTCTGTTTGCTGTCCTATTTGATTATATGCTAATGAGTCCCAGTTTGGATGTGATTAATTGTGTGGTTGGCGAAATGAGCTCTGAATAGACATCTGGGATAAACAGACTTGTTGCTCGGGGAAAACAAAAAAACAAACAGGAGCTGATTCTTTTTTACACACCCCAGACAAAATGTCTCAGGGACTTAAACAACATTTGCGAAAATGACCTTCACTTTTCACACGCGCTTCCTTGGCTTTCAAGGAGGCGTGAAGACAGAGACACAAAGGGATAAAGAAGATGCTGATATGAACACACACACACACACACACACACACACACACACGCGCCCTGTGAAAGTTCCTCTCCTGTAAATCTCAGTGGATTAAAGAAAGGAGGGTGGATCTTAATTCACAGAAAATATCTCTTTTCAGTAGCATAACCAGAACAGGAACAGGCCTTTCAAAGTTCAGTTAAATACTAAATTTCAACACAATTCTTTCTGTGACTTCTTGATTCACCGTAGTGACGTAGAGACTACGGTGACGCGTGGAGACAAACTGATCAAACTCCCTTCCCCAGCCTTAACACACCATCATTTCCCGACAGGCCCAGTGAGAAGAGTGCTTTCATTCATTCTGTTTCAAGTCGAAATGGCTTGAAATGACTCTCACCTTGTTGCCAAATTCAACATGCCATAAAAGAAATGTTTTTTTGTATATAGTGTTTTGACATCAAACTATTTACTTTCCCTTCTCAGAAACCATGTGTCTGTGAAATCAATCCAGTCCTGCCAAGAAACCTAAAACTGAACCACTCTCAGAATGAAGGGCTGAAAATCTGACTTCTTTTTTTTACTCCACGCTTTCATTTTAGCAGTAGTTTAGGAGAATTATATTTCAGAGAATTCAGTTCAGACGTTGTGACAGTTTGTTATGTGTAAAGCATTGAAAACTTTTTGACGGTCCCTCTCACTCTTAGAGGAATGGTTCGACAGTGACTTCCAGTCATCCAGCAGAGACTTCAAGACAAAGATGCTGCTTGGCAAAGAAAGTTTTATCATCATGTAAACCACAGCTTCTCATCCACACACTTACAGTAGCTACAGAATAGCAGCTTTACAAATCCTATAAGAATTATTTTTAACCTATACAGACAGAGCCAGTCTAACTCTTTACCTCTCTTTCCAGTCTTCTAAGTAAAGTGTGGAGATACATTAATTCAAGATCTGGATCCACGACCATTTTAAAGCACCCTTTACTTGAGATACTGGAAGTGAGACAAACTGAATTTGCACCAAAGCTACCTGTTGATGAAAGTTATGTATTTGGTTCCAGGTATAAAAACAAAAATCACCCCGAGTCACTAAAATTCAAACAAACCTCTTCTTCTGTTCTTTAATATATTTTTATTAACCAAGAGTGCTGTATAAAATATTCAGACAGGCCTTGCCAGTTATAAAAGTTTCACCAGTTGAAATGACTAACTTTGCCAGCAGCAGATTATATCAGCTGTAGCCTGTAGTTAATGAATGTTAATTCCCTAAGTACTTTACCCAAAGGCCGAACTGGAAATGTACTTGTCTATTTTTGTGAACATTAGACAGCCACTCAAAGCCGCTGCTTCTGTGTTGTCATCCCGGTAAAACTGATTAGAGATTCAGAAATTACATTTTTGTGTTAATCAAAGCTTTTTTTCAGATTCAATTAATTACTAGACTAAACCATTACAGCTATATATCCAAACAACATGGTGCTGACATGAGATTGTGTGGTTATAATGCAGCAAGAGTAGGAAGGCAAATCAAAGAGGGAAGGACTTGTGTATGTGATTTGCCTGGGAGTAAAATCATCCTTATCTCTGTGCCTAACCTCCCAAGCTGCCAGTAAGAACCGGTAAATACCAGTAAGTAAAAGGGGAAAATAACATATCAACGGTTGGCTGATTCAAAAGAACCTGATAAGAGTTTTTGACAAGATCCTGTTGAAATCTTTCATGTGTGATGGGAAGATAAGAGAAGGAGTGGGACAGAGTAAACAGAAGGTGCTGATCTCAATTGAAGAGCAGAATGAAATGGAGCAAAAAGCACTGAGAAAAGTGCAAACACATCAAAACTCCACAAAGCAGAGAAAGGAACTGAAATTGTAAAAAAAAAAAAAAAAAAGTAACTTAGACTCCCTCCACAAAACGCACACCCACTGTGCTACAGCCTCTACTGCTACCACACAGTGAAGGGGAAGTGGAACATGAACAGAGGAAGCTAATGCCCTCAAGTCTTATTATACACAGGCAAAATAAGAGACCTTGTTTTCAAAAGACTTTATATTTTGCAGATGTCTGAATCAAAGTAATATCTTTTCACAAAAATAAAAATGCAATGCAAGTCTGTAGTTGTAGGATTTATTCATCTATCTGCTATCAAGAGCACCACCATGAAGCTTGATGATTTGTTTGCACAAGCAGAGATCCACATTTACATTTTGGGAATTTGGCCAAGCTGAAATCCTGATCAAGTTACACTTGATTGCATTAACAGGTGCAGTGAAGACGTACACTTCCTGTGTAAAGAAAGATGTCACCAGCAAACTTTTTGGTACTCCGACAGCAAGAAGGAAAACTACCTAAAGACCTCTGTACAGGGACACTTCTTTGGAACAAGTAAATAAATTAAAGGAACAACAAATGGCTCTCAGCTGATGTGGCCTTGTGCTTCATGCCACATTGGACACTGGTGATAAAGTTGTGAGAAAACCTGCTCTTAACTTTAATAAGGCACTGCCAAAAAGCTGAATGACGCACTCAGCAGGTGAAGTGCAACTTTTCTTGGACTTGGCCAACCAGCAGTTTCACGAATTCTTGCTAAACTTTAACATTTTGACGTACTTGCAGTGTTTTTTCTTTGCTTCCTGGATGTGTTGTTTTTTTTAACCCATGTTTGTGTCTACAGCTGAAATGCTTCAGTCTGGTAAATCATTAGGGGCTGCCCACTCATATGCAACTGCTACTGAAACCAAAAACTAAACAACTGAATCACAGTTTCTTTATGGATAAGCACATGAATCAGCAATGTATGAGTGAAAGATGAGGCCAGACACTTATAAACACACTGAAATATTATAGATATCAGATCAGATCTATCTAGAGGATGTGCTGTTGATTTAGTATTCCACTGTGGCCTAACAAGGCATCTTTAATGGGATAAACTCACTATGAAGCCACTGTGGACACCACTCTACAGTCGCACCATGTTAACATAGAAACACAAATAAGCTTGGTAAAAAGAAAGATAAAGCAATGAAAGGTTATGATAAGATAAATCATGCTGATTCATTTTGGCAACTGTGGGAGTTTGAGTTTGTTAATTGGGGTGGAAATCTACAGAGACCAGTCACCCTGCTGATTTCATACCTAACGTGTTACTGAAAGAGTTTCCACATTTCCTTGTACTTGCTGTTATATGAGATGATCATCATTTCATAGGAATTTCACCCACTGTGTTCCTGTAATTAATAATGTTGAAAAAAAAGAGAGAGAAAGAGAGAAGAACCCTGCTTAAAACAGGATGCAGCTCGCATTTCTCCAGGCAGCTACAGCTGTTTAGTATATTCAAGGCTGACAGCCTCAAAGCTACTGACAACAGACAACGACGAACACTGCTGCTGCTGCTGCTGCTGCTGATGCTGACAGGGAATTGTTACTATGCATCTGCATTCTGTGCGTTGTCAACCAATAATGTTCAGACCGAGGGGAAAAAATGGCAACTTGTATGAGGAAATGAAAACTTGACTCGCCACCGACACAGAAAGTGAAAGCATTTTCTTTGTAACCACTGTTCTGAGCCTGCCAGTAAACACAGGCCTCATACTCATGAGCGTGTGCTTCTCAGCACAATGACCACTCCGCCCCTCGGGCAAGTGTTTATCTTCTCTCTGTGTAGCAGAATAACCTGACTGAGTTGTGCACCGGCAGGCAGTAACAACCCTCCACCATGCTACATGACCGTGAGTGTGTGCAAGTGTGTGTGTCTGTGTGTGTGTGTGCTTGGTGCGTGTACTCAGGAAACCACACACTGAGAGGCAGCTTGAGAGGCTGCTTGTCTGGCTGATGGTCGACTCAGTGGCCGCCAGCAACAAAAAGCACTGGTAGCGGTACGACAGTGGGGCGGAGAGTTGGACAACTGGCCTCCAGCAGCCATTTATTTACACAGCAGTTCAGCAGCAAACACACTCCCCAACATAAACGGACTAATACAGACACTAAATCTAATTCACCAAAACTTAATATTGCAACCAGTGAAAAGAGAATCAGTCTTAATCTTAAAGGGTCAATTCACCCATATTACATAAAAACATCAAGAGATATATTTTCTCATTATGTCTGGTGGTATTAAAGCGATTCCATGGGGACTGTTTCTTTGTTAGAAAGAAGTTTCAGTCCATCCTCATGGCCTAAGGGTTTAAAGACAGATCATGTAATAGCAATGTTCTGGCTTCAAATCCAGCCGGAGACCTTTGTTCCATGTTATCCACTCCCCCTCCAATCATTTCCTGTCAACTCCCTATTCTTCTCTATCTAATAAAAACGAAAAATATTTCCTCAAAGTCATTTGGTAAGAGGTACGCACGAAAATAGGAGGAGGGATTGTGTTAACAATTGTTCTACTGATTATTTTCTATATTAACTTATGAACTATTTTATGTGTAACATGTGAGAAATAAATAGGTAAATCACCTCAATGAGAGCTGGTTTTATCCAAACAACAAGATATTCAGTCACTATCACAGCCAACATGTCAGTGCATGAAATCCTCAGATCTGCGAGACTGGAACCAGAGAACAAGGAAAAGTTACATGATTATCAAAATGGTTGCCATCCTCTAAATTAACCTTCTGTGAACTGAATCGCTAATGAATCTACTAATTGTTTCAGCTCAGTTTCCTTTGTATTTGGATGGTGAACATAAAAAAGGAAACAAATAAGGCATTTTTTCACACGTCTAGATGCCATGTGAAAAGAGAGAAAAAGATGATACATTTTCAGTATCTCCAGGATCAGATACTGATGTTGAGAAATATGGCGCACATAAGGAGAGTGGGTTATTCATCACGCAGCCACTGATACATCGAGACGTGTCTTGATATAGACCCTCATTCTCCTCCTTTTCCATCACAGCATTTCCAAGGTAACAGGACAAATAACAGGACAAATAAAGATGTCAGGTTGCTTAGACCCAGCGTGCTCCTCTTGCACTCCTCATCTCTGTGTAATTGGGATAATCAGACTTCCGTGCCTCAAAAATCACCCACCCTTGAGTCTGTACAACCTGACAAAAAACAAAAACACATGTCTGCTGAGACAGTAAAGACAAGTCTCACCATGTAATAATGCAAATACAAATACAAAGCTGTTGGGCAAACAGTCTAGCTGGAAATGTAAAAATAAATAAATGTCTGCATCAGCTCCTAATGAGGTCATATACAGCAGGTGTCATGTCGATTTCTTAACCCCAAACCCAACATAATAGCAATCCCATAATCTCGCCCTGGACGATTTAAGGTTGTCAAGGAAAAGAAATAATGTACCCCATCCTACTCCTATAGGTCAATACAGCTGTGCAAAAGCCACACACATACATCCACCTTGTCATGCAAACTCATTCGCTGCTTCAAAAACTAATTCAAACAACATCCTATAATTACTGCAAAGCCAATTTGAACAAACAACACTAGGATGAATTGATTATTTAAATCACTATTAATAATAGCAACACACTCAGGACTGAATCATAAAGATCAAAGGAACATGGTGTGTAGTCTTAAGCACACTGGTGTGGAGCTAGAACCGTTTTTGCTGCTGCAACAGGAGGGTGTCTCTGACCAGGATGTTTTATTTGATGAGGCGACAATGGGGGAAAAATGACCTCTAGCAATGCAAACGACAGCAGCAAGAAACTATTTATGAGGAGTAAGAGAAAAGAGAAAAGTTATTCGTAATACTAATACATTTCATATTCATAATGAAATGACTGCGTGCACTCATTGTGCAGTTGACTACACACTTTATTGTTTACAAACACTCAAACAAATTATATATGAATAGTAACATTATTCTAAAAGAAAAGGCCAAATATAAAGTTGAACACCACATCCCAGCAGTCGCTTGATTGGTGATTAAAATGCGATGACATCTGAACTTTTTTTTGTCTGCCCCGGCTCAATTACAGTGTTTTTCCTCCCGTTAGTCCAAACAAAACAGATCCTGCATGCTGAGAGGCAAATATAGAAACTTTCTTGAAATGCTGACAGGATGAGTCATTATGTGCATAATGTCTGAGAGACAGAAAGTAACAGAAAGGTCACAGGTGATCAGTTCAGCATATCAGACTTGTTTGGATTTTCAAGAGAGACTGGAAACTTACTTTCACTATTGAGCATGATGGTAAAAATGAAACTTCATTAGAGAATAAGATTTACTGTTTCAAATTCTAATATGAGAAGATGCACAAAGAAGCTTCTGATGATATTTTAATACGATGCTATCAAAACGATGTTGATTCTTATAAATTCTCAACTTGACAGAAAAGTGAATGTGAACATGACGTCTGTCAGGCTATCACCGCCACATGAACGCACCAGAGGACGAAAACACCTCTGAAATCAACACGTGGATCAATGACGTTGAAGCCTTGACAAAAATTAATTTGGGTAGCATGTTCACTGTGATGGATTACCTATCAGACAAGTTTCTGCAAGATGATTTTTGTCACCACAAGCAAATTAATGAAAATAGATGGGCGACTAGCTCTCAGAAATCGAATCAAATGTGATACGATGGAGGAAATGTTGTTGATGATGATGTAAAGTGGCGTGTAGTGTCCCGCAGTAGTTAAAAAAAAACAACCTAAACTTAATCGGATGGATCAAAGTTAAGGTCCATTACACTGAAAATTATGATTCAATAATGGCAAGATAATGGTGAGTCCCAAAGCTATAAAAAATAAAAAATAATTCAAAGTCATGTTAACAGCTTGCATTAATGTGAGTAACTGGGTATAGCCTACTATTGACAAACACAACGACATCCAGATGAATAAAATACACAGAGCTGTTGCTCTTAAAGTGGAACCTAAAGACATTTTTCATTCTCATTTCCACAGTCGCATGATCATGCAAAAAGCTACTGCTGCTTCAAGCAGCTGTCAACACTGTTGATCTGCAAGTACTGTACTGTGTCAAGTCCACAGTCAGGCCGCCAATCACACGCAGACAGATGGCGGGTCATTAAATTGTTTTTTTTAAATATGAAAATGATATGAATCTTATGCTGTGGCCTTTAGGGTCTCTAGATCTTAACTTAATTGATCATTTGCAAGCTGTCACTAGCATAATTTATCAGCTGCAGCTAAGCTATCAAGCTAATGAAAGTAACGTGAGCTTAATGAGCTCGATAAAAAGACTGTCTGTAACTGACCTCTTCATGTTTCCACCTGACTCGTTTTTAAAACGAGACCTCTGTAAATGAGTCTTGGTTATGTACTTCATGGGGACATAAGATGAAGTGTATAGGCTACTATGAATGTAAAGAAAAAATATTGCTTTGTTTTACTTTTAATGTTACCGGACAGACAGCTAGGCTGAGGACTGATTAATGTGCAAACATACTGTAACACCATCCTGGGTAATGTTATCTGGAGCTACTGTGTGTGTAAACTTCCAAAAGGTACAGTACTACAGAGTAGGCTACAGGTCTGCTGACATTAGTTTTCACGCTGCGAGCACAATAAGGTTTTCACACAGTGAGGAAAATACAAAACAGTGTATGTGCTGGTCATGGATGGGTTTTTTTATGTAGTGTAAACTGTAATATCCAGAACTGATGTGGTTAGTCTATGATAGTAATGTTTGGTTCTGACTGTGATAGTAAATTCTTGGTCAGCCAAAAAACTCACAGTTTAATCCATTCTTTACACTTTTGCTCTCTAAGAAAACAAACACCACCCTCCACACTCAGTGCAGCCTCATTTAAACTGCTTCAAATCTGCAGCATGACAGGACTTAGTTGTTTTGTTACATCTGTGTGAGGCGAGCTTCTGGACCAACCATTACAAAAACACACAAAAAAACACAAAGTCAGCTGCAGTATCTAAAATAAAACATCACACGGTCACATCTGAAACAGCTTCCACAAAAACTGAGCATTAAAACCTGCACAAAGGAAGAATTTTACTGCAGGACATTACTTTTAGTTAGCAGCAAGAGTAAATCATTTCACTGGCTCTAATGTGTGCCGTGTCCAGTCCACATTAACACAAAGTATTTTATTATTGTGGCTCCTTCCTCCACACTCTTTGTTCTTGGTTCGCTGGACACACAGACAGAAACCTTGGAAGATGGTGAAAGTGCTAATGACATCATCAACCACAGCCTGCTACCTGCTGCAGAGCCATCCCACAGTCGCTTCAGCTGAGCCAGCACCTCTGCACGGTTGATATATAGCAGCTGTCGAGAGCCCCCCCCCCCCCCCCCCTCCCCCTTCATCCCCTACATTATAATTTCATTGCATCCGTGCAACATACACATAGGCAACTACACACAAACACACAGAGTAAAAAGTGTGAGGGAAGAGCGCTGCTTAAGGTCCATAAGAAACATCGATATAAACACTGTCCTGTTGTTCCATCACCTATGCTTTTTTTAAACTGCTGCCATTAGGATTACTGCAGCAGCGTTTAATTCACAAGGGAGTATGACATCATCCATAAGAGGAAGTCATTAGATTGGATCAATACTCTTATTCCCTAAGGATGAGGACCGGACTCAGTGGGACACAGGAGCAGGGCAGGTCGGGACTGAGTTAGTGAAGAGAAGGCAAAGAGCAATGACACAGTATGATGCCTTCATTATGTTATTACATTAAAGTCCAGCCAGATGCTGGTACAACAGGACTAGCAGGGGACATATCCATCCAATAACAATCCAGGATCAGGTGGTAAAGACCATATGGGGGCAGCTGCACAAAGTCTACACAACACTGGACAATTTGTGGTACATTTGCTGCTGCAGCCATATGGCAGTGATATTGTTAATATACTTTTAATCCATTCAGGAGAAGATCAATTTAAAAAGTAAAAACTGCTGTGCTGCAAGTCTAGTGACAGACATTATAGTTGATACTACTCCAGCTTTCTTACAGTCACAGGAGACCAGGAAAACCCCACATCCTGAAAACGACACGCACATTCTCCTGTAAAACGGAACAGGATACGTATGACGGCTGATTTCATGTTGGCTCGGTCCATTCCCTGTCTCTCCTTGCAGGACGCAATCAATACTTTTTTTCCCAGGATTAACCACCAAACACAGGAGTAAGCGGCTAAAACAGAGATGCAGTGTGTGTGAGTCACAGAATCACGTCTGCAGGTGCCATTTTGTAACAAGTTGACATTTCAAAATAGAAATTGGAATAGGTTAGGAATTAGAAAATGCTCGTCACATGTGATGTGGTTAACTACAAAATCATCACATCCTTCAAAACGCTGAGTTCATGTACGGGAAATGCTCTAAAAAAGGAAGTGTGTGTGTGCATTGGAGAGAGAGAAAGAGACTTGATATGAAACTGACAACTGATTAAGTTCTTACATCTTCGTATATATAATGTCTTGTCTTTTCTTCTTCATCTGCTATGATAGTAAATTTGACATCTTCAGGTTTGATGACTGTCAGATAAAACAAGACATTTGAATACATCAAGCCAGGCTCAGGAAAAACATGATGGGCATTTTTCACTGCTGCCTGACATTTTATAGATCAAACAGTCAGTGGAGAAAATACCATCTACAAAATGGAAAAAAAAAGAATCAGTCAGGTTGGCTTTGCAAAATTAGTCAGCACATAAAAATGTCATTTTTCAGCTGTGTGCCCTTTCAAACTTGCCGAATGTGATTAGTAAGAACAGCTGTTGTAGAGTTGATTCAAACTAATGTGCTCAGACAAAGATGTGGACTAAAGCAGAGCTAAAAGCCTTTTTCCCTGAAACCCCTCTGCAAGCCCAACTGGTTCAGGCTCTTGTTAAATTAAATTTGATTGAAAACACTATGGATTCGTACAATAGGTGCTGTCAAACCCATCCTCTTCTCCATATTTTTTTTTTTTTTAATACTGCAGCAGGCATATTTCACCATTGCCACCAATTGTGTCAAACAATGACGGTAGTTAATTGGCACAAAGCTACTATCACAGCCTTCAGATACTTTTGATTGCATTCATTCCCCCCTCAAATTACTTTCCTCGGAACCTATCTCTGAAGACAGCAAGTATGAGTTAATTTGCAAGTGCACAATGGCAGAGTCTATTAAGACTGCAGGCTCCTTCACTTGCAGCCATAGCAGCTTAACAGACTCGGTCTCAGTCGCCCTCTTCCTCCTGTTTGGAACCATTATTATGGCTTTACTTTCTCATTTCTCCCCATAGCCAGTTCCGTCAGGATGCCTGACAACTTCAGAGTCTGTTGACAGTTGAGGCAGCTGGAATAAATGAGGTTTTTTTTATAACGGCACGACGCTTGTGGATACCGGCAGAATCCCTTGTTGTCAGAGGGCACAGCGTCAGCCAGTAATGAAGGAGGACCAGGATGAGGGAAAAGGAAACCGAGAGAAATGAGCAGACTGTTTTAATTGTTTGATGTGATCATATCAAAAGGACTTCATGCTGAAAACAACACGGTGGTATAAGTGCAGTCAATGCTCTTGAAGTCAGACTTTTGGATGAAAACAAAACCTCGGTTTGCAGTGAACAAAAAACCAATCCAATCCTGAGCATTTGATATCATTGCTGTGATTCAAGAAGTTGAAAGCAGCTCATGAATGAAAGGCCGACTTGTTTTTTTTTTTTGCCCTTATTTTTTCTGCAACAGTAGATTAAAAATATTCACAATTACTTTTCTTTTTTTTCAAAGCCAAGATATTTTCTTTTGTTCAGCTCAAGTATGAAACCAAGATTAGAGCCCCAGCTGCTTGGCTACAAAAGAGGCCATCGCTCGTCACTATTGCTCAAACACACTGTCAGAAGCTTAAAGTGTGTTTGTGTGTGGAAAAGAAAGAAACTATATGCAGTAATCGCATGTGAGGAGGCAGGATTAGTTACACAGCAGTTCAACACAGAGCATAACCATTGTGTTATCTGCAAGTTTATGCATGCACTCTCCACAGATACCAATGGTACAATGAGTTGTCTTATCACAACAAGCACTCACTATTCCACAACACAGGCTGAGACATAACTAAAGGCTACAGTGATGTAACACGCGCAGACAGAAGCAGCTGGTTCATCATCTTGCTCCGACAATGGCTGCACGGGCACCTTGGTGAAGCCTCCATCATGACAAGGATGTTTTTTTTTAATTATTGTAATAAAGAATCTGTTTTTGACTTGAGGCCAGGAGCTGCTTGCCTTGGAATGAGGAGTGCTAGGTTTACCTTCCACTTAAATGCCAAGAGGAAATGAGCACTGAAAGCTTTTCAAGCACACACAAGCGCTTTGCATCTTTGAGACGTTTTAAAACAAACTGCAAATGCAATATACATGCACTGCAGCAGGTGTATATGGCACAGACAACACAGGGCAGGAGTGGAAGGTTATGAGGAAAGCTGATCCTACTGTGTAATTTGAGAGCCAGTGTAACAGTCAACACATAGGTTTAAGCTTGTTATTTATCAGACTGCAACATTTTAATGATGCTCAGCTGAAGCTATGTATGTTCGTGCTGCTTTTTGACTGTATAGAAGCAGTGGAGCTATGCAGGCTGCTCCCATGGCTTCATTATGGCTTTAAGGATCCAGCCGGACAGTGCGCCTCAGAGCTGAAGTCAATACACAGGGGCAAACGCTCCATGAGACAAAACAAGCCCTATCTGTACTCACATCATGCAAATTCGACAATTAACATCCCAATCAAAATTGATCCGCTATGATAAACTAGAAGGCGACTGCTTGATCTCGCACTGTGACATGTTCATTTGTAGAATAGAAAAAAAACAACCGAGTGGAGCGACGGGATGAAAAAAAAAGAGAGGAAATAGTCAAATATCCACCAGGCTGGGATTACAGTATCTTCATGACCCCGGTGTCCCATCACAGCAGAGTGTCAGGGAGGAAACAACATACAAGATCTTACATGACGTCTCCAGGAGAAAGCCCGAGGGGATACAGTTTTTTTTTTTCAGCTGATACAAATGCGTTTTTTTTTCTTTTGCTGCAGAGTGCACCAGCCGCTCGCATTTAAAAAAAACAAAAAAAAAACTGAATTTCCTTACCTTAATCACAACAGCCTACGGTCACCGTCGCCAGGCAGGGACAGACTGTCGGCTTCTACAGCGGGGAGGTGAAAAAAATAAAAAATAAAAATAAAAAACAAACAAATTGTTCACACTATTACATCCGAGCACAGTCCAGACGCTCAGTCAGTCAGTCAGCACAGCTCAGCTCAGCTCGGTCCGTCAGTCAGTCAGTCAGTCAGTCCGGTTGGGTTTAATAGCTTCAATAAAGCGCGAGGCGCCGCGGACAGTCGGGAGCCTCGGTGCGGACGGACGCATAGCTGCACTGGACCAAATGTTGCTCCATATTCCTACTGACACACAGGAGAGGGGAAAAAAACAACACACACACACACACACTAGACACTCACTCACCGCTGCGTTTGGCACCGACTGCCGACGATGTTTATTTCATTGTCACGGCTGAGCAGCTGAGTGTGGTGGTGCGTCACCGACTTCCGCGTTAAGATGGAGCAAAAAAAAAAAATCAATTTAAAGGACAGGCGACGGCGCACGCGGACGCACCGAGGATGAAGATGGTGGTGATGATTACACTAGTGATGATGATGATGATGATGATGATGATGAAGATGGTGGTGATGAAAGTAGTGTGGAAAATTGAACTAACCTTACCTAGGATAATAGCCTAATCATGGCACATAAGTTATAAGCTATTTTATTTTTCTTTGCCACAACTGAACTGTTTCCTTGTGTCACAGCTATTATCAGCAGTGGGCACATGGAGGAAACCTCACCAACTAGCCCACACCCTACTTCTCCCACACAATCAACACAACAGGCTAACTTAAGATAATATTGTGGTGTAGCATATAGATGGTACTGTAAGAGAACAAAGCATAGCTCTATAAAACAAGTAGGCTATGTGGTTTACCTTTGCCAGGTGAACAAGGGAGCTGCAGATGGATGCCAATGTTGCTGGATGTAGCTAGGGTTAGGTTAAGTTAAGAAAAAGAAGCCATATTTGAAATGTAGGCTAAAGAGAAAAAAAAGTATAAAATGAGTTGTGTTTCTCATACCAGTCTTTCTTTTAGTAGTCTAAACTGCAAAAAAAAAATGGAAGGAGCACATCTTCAACCTATTGCACCAGGTTGCTGTTACCCTGCCTACCCAGGAGCCTGAACCTGGCAGTTGGGTTATTAAAATTACCCAGCACCCTTTATTGTGTAGCTTTATAGCTGCACCGTCTATGAGCTGCACACAATGTTACAGTGATCAATATGTCTTTTATCTCTAGTGGTATTGATAACTGTAACGCTCTGCTTTATAGTCTTCCAAAAAAAAAAAAAAAGCCTCTCAAGCCTACAACTTTTGCAGAACTCAGCTGCACATGTGCTGACAAGACCAGAAGGCAGGCCCACATTACTCCAGTTTTAAAATCACTGTAGGCTATTGACTCCCTGTGTGTTTCAGACATGATTTCAAGGTTCTTTTAATGGTTTTTAAATGTGTTAGTGGCTTTTAGCCTTCTTATCTTTCAGAATTGCTCTTACCTTAACGAACCCTCGCAGACCCTGAGGTCTTCTGGCACCGGCCTCTTACCTAAGGTAAAAACACCTACCCACGGTGAGGCACCCTTTTTATATTATGGCCCCCGTCAATGCAGTGGCCTGGGGGCTGCAGGGAATGTTGATATTCTTAAAAGCAGGGTTTGCATTGCTTTTACCATGTAAAGCACTTTGTGCTGACCATTTGTATGAAAAGTGCTTTATAGATGAAGATTTGATTTGATGAGAACAACTGGGCAGATTCTGCACAACAATAACAGAATCCCCCTAGTCCACCCAAACCTCACCCCTGCCTGTTTCCCCATGTTTCCAGTATTTGCGCGAAGACAGGCTAACAAGTTGCTAGCTTATCTTTAACTCACCACAGCTAGTAGTCATGTTTTAATGTGGTTTTCAACAAACACTTTTGGATCAAATTGTGTGTAGTTTTGATATTGGGGAACCAGCTTGTTCTCAGGTTGTGCTCAAGATTTGGTTTCTGCTTTAGAAAACAAGTCATGTCTGAATCGATGCAGAGACACAGTTAGTTTTTCCGTAATGAAATACATCCAAGGTTTGAACATGAAGGCATTAAGGCAGCAGGGTGGTGAGTGGAGTTGCTCAACAAGTTCATGAATGGTAGTTGTCTGTATGACAATCCAAGCTGGAGTGAATCACTGTAACTCCACACCTCCTGCTCTCACAGTGCAGTATGCTGGGAGAGGCTCTCCTATTAAACGGGGGAATGTATTCCTCTGTTGACTTAAAGCCTCGGCCCTATCTCTGTGAAACCTGGTATTGTGTTTGGGCTTATTACTGATGCACAGTCCACCACTCTGTCCTTGGGGTGGGACAACGGAGCCTCTGTGCTCTGTCTGGACAAAGTGGGCACCTCAGAAACGAGTCTGCCAAATTGTCATGCATGTGTCCCTGCGTCAGAGAGATAGAGGCTGTCTTGCTGCACGGCATGGAGGGATTACGACATGGCGTGCAGAGCGGCAGGCATCTGTCGTGATGATAACCAAACTGTCTTTTTACCATATTTTACAGGGCTTCAGGAATCCAAATCTTACTTTTTAGAAAGAGGGGAACAGCGGCGAGAAAGAGGTGATCCCATGAAGCCATTTACACCACTCCCAACCCAACACCAACCTGGCCAGCAAACATATCACATTTCTTATGCCCAGGGTGTGTTTGTTATGGGACAACTACATGATTGACATACCAGGTCCCATTAAGTGAACGAGACAAGGTTTTTAAAACAGAAGGAAGCAGAGAGAGCGAGAGGGGGAAAGTAGAAGGAGATGAGGTGGTAAACGATTCAAATATGTTTTCAGAGTGTTAAGATTTTTCTTGGTGTGCACTGGGATGCTTTCATACCCTGCACACTGAACCTGTCAAGCTGGTTGTTCCTGATCATTTTTAGGTTTTGATTCCTGCTCGGCGATACCTCGGCTCATAACAGTATGACTCAGCACTGCTGATGTTCTTATGTCATGCACTCGATGCATTTTCACAGCAAAGAGTGCACACACCTTAACACTTGGACCATTACCACTTTTTTAGTATCACAGTTGTGTCGAATTTTAATGTCCGTCGGCCCTGTTTAGGTTCACTTGATGTGTATTTGTTGATTTCCACTTGTGACCATTATGTCATTGCATGCCAAGGCATGAGTGAGTGTGTTTTGTTTCATCTGTTTCAGTCTGTCAAGGATTGCAGATGCCAATTCAGACACTACAGTATAAACCACAGTCTGAATGCGAACAAAAGATGAGGGGTGGGTAATGAATTTTAGAAACCGTTTTAAGACATACTGTTCAGTTTAACTGATCCAATGAATTACTATTAAATGGGCAGTCAACAGCCTTTCATTTTTTATATCTGAGATCACTTCTTTCCTGCCCTGTGGACATTTCAGTATGAAATATGTTCACTGCTACCCTCTCTGAGCTGGATTTCACCATCCAAAAGCCAAGTTTAGAACAAGAAAGGAGCAGCATTGTTTTTCAGTCTGAGCAAAATATAGACTTGCAGCTCTTGGCATGAGCTCCGAGAGGCAAGCTGAATAATCCTAAAAGAAAAAAAAAAAGGCATTCGGGTGGTGTGTATATGCGATACAGTGCACAGGAGCAGTGAAGACTGTTCAACTGAACTGAAGAAACAACTGAAGAAAACCAAATCAAACACTCAGACAAAAACCTGTACATATCCCAGAAGGTACACTATGGTATGGAAATGAAAAGAATTCAGTCTTGGTAGTACACTCCAGCACTGTAGTGATGCACTTTCATGGAGTTGGGAGGACTCGCAAGAGAGAGAGAGAGAGAAACAAAAGAAAGAAATGTCAAATTTGATGATGCATGACTTTTAGCCTTTAAAATTAGACAGGGCTCCAAGAACACAGTTTCCTACAGCTCCCATAATGCCCATTCCCAGGCCCATATCTTTTAAACTTCATGTCCCAGTTTTTGACAGATAGGCTTTGTTGAAAATTTGGAGTGTCCCAGGCTAAACTGATACCTGCGTGATGTCACTTCACCTGTCAGATTTGACAAAGGTCCACCAGAGCTACAGAGGACTTCATTATGTAACTCCCTTCAGGAGTACAGTAGCGCTCCCAGGAGAGTGGATGCGAACAGTTTGAATGCCAGTCTGACACCAGTTTTTACTTCGAGGGGGAGGGGGGCTACAGAAATGAGTGGGTTCAGTGTTTTTCTGCTTGGGGCAATGCAGCAAGTCAAACAGTCGCTACTATTTTGGGTCAGTCCTTCTTAAGGCCACTGACTCAGGCAGCAGTGTTAACCATCAGGAGTTACACAGCCTATATATCACACACGCTTTTTAAATCCTTAGTAGATAAAACAATCTCTGACAGCAAACTAAATACTGAGTGAAGGTAAAAGTATGTTTGTGCCAAACATTACAGTATATCATCTAAAATATGTCCCTGTAGTGTTGGGAGCACATTGCCCTATTTGAAAGAGACAAGTGAATGACATAAGACACAAAGCAAATGGGAATATGAGTACACACCCAATAAATAAACACAACATGAAACAACCTTTTATCTCCACTTCAACTTGCTGAAAGAAAATTACATCATAAAACATAGTATTAGACATGCTGAAGTGAAAAGAATCGGTTTATGTGATGGCCAATGCAGGACTGGTGCTAAGTCATGGTCACAGTCTGGCTCCACTATCTCCACAATAAAAAAAAAAGGCTTTAGTTTCGACAGGTTATTATGTATTTTAAAACTGAAATTCATATCTTGTGTTGTGGATAGTGTCAAGTATAACATTTGAAACAGTGACACACTTTGCATGATAAAATATGTTCCCTCCTGCTGTATGGAGGAGTTCTAAGAAAAAAATCTGCGATGTATTTTTCTAAAATTCATCTTGAGATGCTTGTATAAAGATGCTTCTATTCATTTATCCGTCAAGAGAGAGTAAGCAGTGTTTCAGCTGTATATGCTACACAGCCCAATTATCCTGGATCAAGCCAGTCAACATGAAGGAGGAGAGTGTGGATAAAAACACCAAGACGTGACTCAGGTCAGGGTTTGTCTGTAGCACAGGAGCAGCATCCACAATGAAAGCAGAGTGAATAATAAGCAATGCCCCCACTTATTATTTGAACCTCTCAACTCAGTGACTCACCAGCAAAGAGAGGACGACATTTGTGTTTTTGATTACAGTGTCTTTGAATTCTCTGATTGCCACATTATCTGCTCCATTTTTCAGGATCAGCTTGTGTTTTACATGTATATACGTGAACAAATTACAGCTTTGAAGCGCTCTCACTGACAAAAATATAAATGTGCAGACATTGCATTTAAAAATGTAGAGCAAGCGGCAGAGGATCCAATGGGATCAGACACATCAAAAGATCTGAAATTTGAATTATTTGAAATCATACATAATATCATATTTCCAACGGAACTTTAGTTTTAGTAACATCTTACTATTTGTCATGTATACACAAACAGTATAGTCCTGCAGCAAATTACCAGTTCACACATCGGCTCATGTTTCAGTTAGAGATGTTTGCTAATTAAGGGTGTTAACGTGTTGTAGCATTATGGTGCACAATCAGCTAAGTGTCAAATTAGCAAGATAGCAGGCTGGTAAGAGCAAAGGCTAATCCTGAGGCAGCCCCCTTAACTATATTTGTCACAACTTTGACAAGAATTATAGGTGCCTATAGGGCGTATGGGGGTGGGGGGGTTGAGTGGGAGGGGGTGGAGACTAATATTCAACAGGTTCAAAGAATTCCTGCTTGTTGCTAAGGAACTAGCCGAGGGTCTGAGTCAGGAGCGCTGCGTACTCAATGTGAGAAGAATGAGTCAGTGATACCAAACGGAAACGGCGTCTCATCTACTTCACAGCAGTGCGATGATAACTATTAATGGTGAGCGGCAGGAAAGGTCAAACATTCAATGTCACAAATAATGAGGGAGCACATCAGCAGGACTTGAGGGAGACTGCAAAGCAATGACAGGAAATGACAGCAGGACCAAGTAGAAGAGGCTGAACTCGGCGTTTCCTTACAAATCGAATTTGGTCGGAAATATGATTTTAGACAAGTGTGGGATCTAAACGCTTAGAAGAAACTTTATTAGATCAAACCCCTGTAGATACTTTAACAGCATTTAAAGTTTTTGCAACAGCTGAGCAATAAAAAAAGACTTACAAAAGATTTTTTTTATGGCAACCACCGTACTGTAGACACATCATAAATACCATAACCACGCCCCCCCAATCCCAATACAGTTTACTTGATAGGCATATGGATTACAACTGACATTCACACCTACACACATTTGCATACTTGCTATTTTAAAACCAACCTTGAATTTAAATAAGTAGTATTCATTAATAAATATTAAGTATTTCATCAGTAAGCGGGTGTGTTGTTCTCTTTTAAAGAAAGATTTCATTAGTAATGTCGGTATGTATGTGCCCGTGTAAGAAAGACGTTTAGCGGTGCAGAATATAAAAATCTTGACGACGACAACATAAACACTTCATAAGACAAACACAGAAATGTAAGTATCCTTTCCCGTCACAATAAGGAAAGTCAAATGTATAAATATGATAGTTCTAAAGTGCATCTGTCAAAGACTTGTCGAATGAAAAGTCATCAGTGGTCCTATTAAAAAAAAAAAGGCTTACAAAACTAAAAACAGACATGTTTGAACGTGCAGCAGATATATTTAACCAAAACTACCTACATACATGCACAGGTTTTTTTTTTTTGTTTGTTTTGTTTTGACGTAATGGGAAAGGAATAAGGTAACAGATAAAAAGGATAAACGTTTTCACATTGTCAAGAGGTGATAATTAGTTCTGTGCCAATTCAGTCAACTCTTGTTTGTTCACACTTGGCTTAACAGACTAGTTTATTTGAATTCGAAGCAAACTTGGCTGATAAAAAAAAGCACAGTGGTGAATAGGTGCCTTCTCTCTGCTAGAAATTACTCTGCAAAATCTCTTCGGTTCAGTCACTGAAAACCTGTGGATTCTTCAGGTTGTCCGTCGTCTAGAGGAGAGGGTTGTGGGGTCTAGATCTTAGGCAGCTTGGGAGCACTGATAAGTGGGTTGGTCTCTTGCAGAAATCGCCGTCCGGCACTTTTGTAGTCATACGTGCAGTCATGCGTCTCTGCGTAGCGGTGGGTGGCACAGAAGTTGTGACCGCACCTACAAGATTTAAATAAACACATTTCACTATGTATGCAAAAAACCCACCTCATCAGGACATAATATTTTATTTATAGTCTTCCTCTCAAGCCCTTTCAGTCAAAAAATGACAACAGTTTCTCCATCAGCAAACATCATCCGCTCAGTCATAAGGCTGTTCTTCTCAGTCACATGACTCCCTCTTTTTAACTTCTCTGGAGGAAAAGTTTTCTTTGACTAAAAATCCCCTCACATGTCCTCTAATCGATTCACAGCAGTCCAATAGTGGAGAGAACACACGCTATTATAGACGTGTAATTTATTTCATCAGTGAGCAACCTTAATCACACAGGTTACCAGCCTTTTGGTTAACAAGGAGTTCTATCCTTTAATGACTCATCCTCTTCAAGTGGCCAATGTCAAGAGATTAGAGTTACATACTGTTGCATCAGATTCAATGTGTACGCCTGAAAAAAGACCCAGGAGACAGAAGTGATCTAGACTGATGTCGTGGGGAGAAACTCTAATAAGCTTAATAGCAGTGAGCAGAGATAGCGATTCAATGGAGAGACAAAATGATGAACTAAAAAAAAAACCTCTTTGTACAAAAAGGGGGTTTTAAAGGACAAGACTGAGTGACAGACAGAGTAACTGATTGAATGACTGAGTGAGTGTGAGTGACTGGAGGGATTTGTACCTGCACTCGTAGCTGGTGGCCAGGCCAGTCTTCTTGCCACAGAGGAAGCAGTGCTTTGCGCTCTTCTTCTTGCTGCCTGTGGGAGCCTTGACTGGAGGTAGGTGGTAAGTTGGAGTGCCTGAGAGAAGAGGACATTTTTTTTTTTTACTTCACAGGAGCCTCCGTGGAATAAGCTGATCATGCAGTGAAAAGGTTTCTATCGGTGGAACAAATCTGCACAGTCCAATAATGTAGCTAGGCTCTCCTCTTTGAATGAAAACATTTCAAGTATCCCTGGTGTCTGCACACGGCGTAAGACTTGTTAGGAATATTTCTCTTGACATACAACTTTCTGATGAAGTCGGGTTGGTTTCATTTGTGCTTGCATAACACAGAATTTAAATTTGCTTAAGCCACATCCATCACATTACTCAAGAGAGTCAAGGTTGGATCAAGGCAGAATCGTGCAAGTTACAGTAGGTAAAATTGCATTTCTCTGTTTTGCACTTCAAACCCATGCAGTGATGCCAAAGTAGATATTTTAACCACCTGTCAAAAGGTAAAACACCTACTGAGGCTCAAAAAACTGAGTTTGGCCGGAAACCCAATATCGTTTAAAGTTTGTCTCAGTTTCTGATTCATCGTCTTTCCACTGAGCAAAAGGAGAGTATTTTCATACCAAGCATTATATCTTATTAATGTCTATCAGATACCAACTGCCTCAAAATAATCCTTCAAAAACACAGCGTTCAAAACTGTCAGATTCAATTCTTCTCATCTTGGGTTTCTTTGTTATCCCTGGCAGTTGTTTTAGAAATGATGTGTGAATTTCAAATTAGCTGCAGTAGATTGAACTTGACCTAAAAAAAAAGGAGTAAATCGGTGACACTCTTCAACAGATTGGTCATGTATGTTTCAAGCAGAAAAGAATTTGAGGAAACAGCTTTGCCATAGGAATCAGTGCCCGTTATAATTTCAGGAAACATGTCACAAAATACTCCTCAGTTCATTTCCGGGAGTCAGGGAACACTGGTTTATGTCAGCATGTACTCGTGATAATCGTGTCTGTGGAAGCATGCGGCTCAGCTAGGTTTGTGAGCCGTGGGGATACGGGAACATACAGATAAAACTGACAGCTCTGTGATGAAGGTACAGGAAGCTTGCTGTCAAGCAGCTGGGCGTGGGATTGGATTTTTATTTGTTTCGTGCACTTTAATCTTCTACCATACAGGCATACAGAGGATTCAGATATATTCAGACCCATTCACATTTTCTACATTCTGCTGCACTGGAGCCTTAATTAGAATTTGACTACATTTGACGACATTTAATTTAGGGCTGTCCCAGTTGAGTTTTGTTAACTCTTGATCCTTATCAGATTCATTAAATAAAGAGGATCTGATCTTTCAGCAGATCTGGTTCTGAAGACACATGATGCACCGAGAGAGACAAAAGTCCCTTTTTGGTGTAACAAAGTATGTCAGCTTGTTTCAGTTGCTGTCAGTGCTGATAGCTTCATTAAAACTGCTGACTGCTGTTTGTTTGTGTTGCCCTGCAGTTCAGTCAGTGGTCACACAGGAAAAGGTTCCAGTGTTTTAATAAAGCACAATGGGAAGTCTGTAAAACTGCAAGTAGCTGGGGCCCAATGGGTTTTTATGAAAAAATACACTGAATTATAGAGCAATTAAAATATTTATTTACAGGTCTGTTCTTTCCTAATAATTTCCAAGGACATTTCCTGGAAATAATTATGATATTGTAATTATAGGGAAATAGATTTACCTTGAAACATGTCCACCTAAACCCCTATCATACAATTTATTATTGGAAACTTTATTCAACTCTGTTTTCCCTAAAATTAGTACCAAATTACATAGGTCTTGCCAGGAAATATCTGGAAAATTATTAGGAAATTGTAGACCCTAAAATAAATCATAATATTTGCTGGTTGCTTCAGATGCAGATTTTCCAGTGTAGCTTTTGCTACATCTCTAATTATCCAATGATGACAATATTAGGACTATTTTTTAGCAAACAAAACAATAATATCTACATTTAATACTCTGTGAATATCATTGTCAACTCAAACCATTGTGGGAAAAAAGTACTCTTGTGTGGTTAGACAGAACTGAACTCTTTGCCCTGAAACGCCAAATGCTACTGTATCCACCGCCTACAACTGGACAACACCCTCCTACAGTGAAGCATGGGGGAGAGCAACAAGCTACTAAGGATGTTTCTTCCCAGACAACAACCTTGAACACATAGCTAATTAGTGCCTAAACAAAAAAAATAGTCATTAGTTGGTTTGTTCATCGCTGTTTGAAGCCGACTCAGGTTTGACCACCTCCAATAAACTCTCTGCCTGTGGTAAACACTGAATTCAAAAATGGTAAACAGAGAGTCTTGACTCACAACTTTGTGCATCGATCCGTGTGTAGTTATGCATATTCAGTCTAAGCATATCAGTGGCTGACATAAATAAATAGATGAATGTGCTAGTGTGTAGGCCAGCCGCCTTCTGTTGTTTGTACAGCTTTTGCGCTTGTAGAAATAATGAGTACGTAAAACCCTTGTGGTGCTTTGTTGTAGCCCTCAAAGAATGTGTACTGAAGGTTTCCACCATAATATCATCTCTGTGTGTGACTGCACCTTTCAACAACTATATATAGTTCATAGTGCTGAACTGTTTGGCTACAGTGTGTGCACTCCAGCACAGCTAGCAGCATTTTAAAATTACAGTGCTGCAAGGTCCACAACTCAAGTGCCCGATCGAAACAGCACAATGCAACACTATCTTGATATACAAGTTCTTAACATTTAGGTGTCTGCGTGTCTCCCTTACCTATTCTCCTGAATGAGGTCATGACTCCTCCAGCTGATGCAAGAGTGTTGGTGGCCTGTGAAAAACAGCAACATGAAATGGTTTTAGAGCAGATCAATAAAATGGGCTGCAGTGCTCAACTACTGAGAAAATTAGATTTGGAAAAAAAAAAAGATGTTGTCCTGGAAAAGAGTCTAAATCACTTTAACAGTCCAAGTATGTTCAGTGGTTTTACAAGGAAAGAACTTGCTGCAACAGGACAGCCTATTATTTGGAAGAGCCAAAGAGATATAGAAAACCGATGCCTATCAGAAGGGTAGCTAAATACAAGATCAAATTCAAGATAACTTTTTTCATAGACCTGACTCTGATTTCTAATATTTTAGCCAGACATTTTAACTACATAGTACACGTATGTATCCGCTAAAATGCAAAGCAATTGGAATTAATTTCATAAACCTGGCTGAGATCATATGATTCTTAACTATTTAGCTAATATCATAAAAAGATAATTTTGACAATTATAGCAAATTATAGTTCTAGGGACATTATTTCTGAAGTTTAAGTTGAGTATTTTGCATAATGCATTCTTTGATGACTCACATCAATACTTCAAAACACATCAGATTCTTTGAAGCTCAAACTAAACGTGAAACATTTTCATAAATCTAATTTCAATAGCAAACACTGTTACCATGTAGGAGGCTGATGCTTGGTGCAACGGTGACATTTGTCTAATGAGACCATCCTGAAGGAGCCTGTTAGTCGGGATGGATGGTAGTCTGGAGCCATGGCTGCTCTGTCCTGAGGCAGTGGCAGGAGGCAACGCCAGTGAAAGTCCTAGACTCTCTCCAAGGCTGTCCCTGCTGCTGCTGCTTTCTGGAGCTCTTGTGGAGAGAGAAGCCAAGAGCTCAGAGTTGTTCAGAGGCCCCAGTGGCTCCTTACAGGCTTGGTTGGCCAACTTAGCGATGCCTCTTGCTTCCCTTTTTGAGATGAGCTCTGGCCTCTTGCCAGGTGACTCCACTTTCACGCCTCGAAGGCGTGGCGGAGGAACTGATGAGGAGGTGGAGGGGTGAGAGGATGCGTTGCCTGGCTTCACTTGTGCAGAGGATTGTGCTTGAAGGTTGGGCTGTAAACAGGAAAGCGTGGGATCAAAAGGCTGAGGCAGCAGTCTGGTCGAAGTGGATGGAGATGTGGAGGCAGGTAATGGAGAGCAAGGACTCATGTGGAAAGATGTGCCAAGCTGCGTCCTATCAGCTCTGCTGGTGAGAGTATCACTTGTCCCAAGTGTCCAGGTACTAAGTGGGGTTGGGGAGAGGGGCAACGGGTGCTGAGCCCCAACCTCAAGGGACCGACAACCCCCCTCCGGCTGGGTGGACACATCCAGACTCAGAGGGTCCAACAAATCCCCAAACGGAGCTCCAGGTTTTGTCGGCGCCACCAGCCCTGCAGCCTCCTCTAACAAACCCAGCCCGACCGCTTCCCCTGCAGGCTCAGCTGCGTCGAAGGCGGCTTCAGGCGGCCCCCTGGTACACAGGGGAGGGAGCTGAGGGTACACGCAGTCCCGCATCAATCTGGTGGTACCTATGTCCAAGCGAGAAACTTTGGGAGGGGGCCGTATTTTTGCAAAGGGCGGGCACGTCTCCCACGGCTCCTCCTCCTGAAGCATGTAACAAGACGGCGAGGAGAAAGAGGGAGGCGGTCGTCTAGGAAAGGAGAAGTGGGCAGAGGACGCAGCACTGGAGGGCAGGGAGGGGTCTGTGGATTCATGGTCGGTGATCGGAGGTAGATGTGCATTCGACTGCCGGGGCGGGTTGATCTGAGGGAGTGAGCGCAGCAGGCGGTGATGGTGTCGTGTGGTGGAAGGTCCTAGCGAGCCGCTGCAGGGATGTGGGCTGACAGGCGGCCGCGGTTTGACCTTTGCTGCCTTTTTCGGCTGGAGAACAGAGAGACAGACATTTCAGATTATACTACAGCGCCGTAACATAAAGGCACAGTATATTTTCAGCTGTTGTAAAAATTATAAATCAAAGTAGTTATCTCATCGCTTAATTTAGGATGCTCATAGAAATCAATTCTAAAACATTAAAATGTCAGTAAAGTTTACAGTCATGAAAAGCTCTATCCTCTTACAAACGCATGCAAATTAGTGTTTGGTGCAGTGCATCTGCATTATGCAAAACGATTGCAGACAACCATTTTCACACCATGTTTATGACATGCAGGAGTGTGTGAGTCTGCATTTTAAAAATGGTGTGAAAATTAATGCTGTGTCCAGGCTGCATTTGCACTCTGACAGGCAGTAAAACTGTAATTCTGTCACTCTGTGATCCGGGCAGACTCCTACTTTCTTGTTGAGGTTCATGTCCTCCATCTTGGCTTTGAGCAGCTTCATTTTGGTCATGGTGATGAAGTTCTCCAGGCTCTGCTGTGCCGCTGCAGAACTCTCTCCATCCTCCTCCTCCTCTGCATACACGTTATACACCGAGCCACCACTAGAAAATATGAGAGGCTCCCTCTGTTAGTGATCTAAGAAACACAGCCTGACGCTGTAGTGGTTCACGACCATCATTGAATAATCAATGTTGAATACTGAACTCCAAACTGGCTGCATAATTATATAATGATACTAATTTATTCTGTTGGTTCCTCAGTCGTGACTCCTTTCTGCATAATTCTTAAAACTTTAAACCTAATGCAATAATGTCTTTACAATTCTGATGTTTTTTGTTACATGACTAATGTGGTTCAACCAATCCCCAGATTCATTAATCATTAAATTATCTTAAAATAAAAACATTATGACAGTATCCTGACCTCAGAGATTCAGACAGAGGAGTCAGGGTGCCATCTCCCCTGTCAACCACTCGGAAGAAATTTAGCTGGTCGCCCTCACGATAAACCACAAATGTGACCTGCTTGTTTGTCACGCTTTTCTCCCAGCCCTCCTCCTTTGTGCTCTCCATCAGATCAGCCACCTCTTTGACAGGGTCCTCCATGGTTACTGAGAAAGATATTGTAAAAAAAAACAAAACAGAAATCAGTACATTTTGATTGTCTCATTTACTATCATGTGACTATGCTGTGTTTTGGTCTGTTACCTCTCCTGGTGTTAATTGGCCCTCCCCTCATGGCTAGGACCAACTTCAAAGTGCAGCCCTCTGCAATGCTGCAAACACAAACAGGATGATGGTCAATACAGAAGAATGGATGAACAGTATTAGACATTAGATATTGAAAAGGTTATGTGAAAAAGAATTTCCCTAATAAGGGACAATAAAGTCTAATGTCTAATGTCAACCTCCCAGTGTATGCAACTCGAACGGGGGAGAAGGGACTGAACAGTAGGCAACATCTACATTAAAGGGCAAACAGGTTTACTCCTGGAAGAGGCTCTGATCTAAAGTAAACAGCACTTTGAGGGTCAGGATGATTTCCAGATGACTTGAGCACGCCTGGGAATATCACTGGAACATTTCTTTCATACGAGCAGATGTTTCATTGCCTACTCTACCTCTTGTGAGTCTAAAACTCCAAAAGCGTACTGCAGTGCGATAGGCAAGCCTAGCAAGATCGCACCAGAGGCTGCTCATGTGGAAAATTAAGTGACAAGCCTTCATAACAATCACCATCAACAACTACCATCTGCAGCCAGCAGAGCACTGGAGGGTGAGGTCTGCATCTCATAAACTGACAAGAGTTAAGGGACAAGCTCTCTAAATATGACCATGTCACTTGTCTCATCTAGCTCTGAATCTGTGGCTCATTTACAACTTGCTGAATTAAATCAAGTCTGAGTCACTGCCACAGCAGGATGGCTTATAAAGCGCACATGCAAATTATACTAAATGCATGTTTTCAAACATTACCAGGAATTTCTGTAACAAGCCTTGTCTGTGTGATTTTGTCTGAGTGTCAGTGCTCTGAAAAACAGGCAGTATTGGGAGAGAGAAGATTTACCCATAGTCATGAAGACAATGTTCATCGTCCAGCTCCAGATTATTCCAGATAAGATGTTGCTGGGCAACAGGGATACCTTTGCAGATAATAAGAGGGAGAAGGTAAGAAAGAAAACAACCACAGTTGACAGGACCTGTTTATATACTACTACCTTCAGGAATCTGAGAGACAACTGAGGTAGGAATGCTGACAACAGAAGCAGACACACACTGCTAAAGATGATTCATGTCTGCCCCCTAAAGACCGGATTATGTAACTGCCTGAAAACTGCAATTTATAGAAATGATGCATTGTCCATTAAAATAGTACAAATTTTGAGAATGTGATTGTTTTTTACCGCACCATACAGGAAGCTTCTTTTACAGCTTAGACCGGCAAATGCATGAGGTTGTTTGGACTAAACTGTCTCCACTGTATCTAACGTCATTGAAAATTAGACAAAACAATAAAGTCTCAGAAGGATGGCAGCCTAATGAATACAAAGGCTCTCCAGATCTACTCCTTGGAATGAGATGGAGAGTATGCATAGTCAGGAAGCTCTCTCTGCCCACAGCGAGTGAACTTGCTGACCCAGGGCTGGAGGTGAGCCAGTGTTGGTGAGAGAGCAAGTGGTCCCTTCATTGCTGAGTGGTATGCTCCATCACAAACACACAGACTTGGCTAACACATCCCCACACACAGAGCACAGAGAGGCCTTTCTGACCAAAACTGAAAACAGCTGCAAAGAATGTAGATATGGGAGGTCATATTGATCTACAACAAAGCAGCCTTGAAGGATTTTCCATGGTGAAACTTTGAAGAAAATCATTTCTTGATAAGTAAGAACCACTGAACACATTCTTCTCAAACTGATGAAAACACAATATGCCACACTCCTACACTACACTGCAGAACAGATTTTCTCTGTGTTCATTCATTCGTGGTGCCTCCAGTGTCTTGTGAGGAAGACAAGCCAGCAGGTGAGCCCACAAATTTGTTGTGGTAATAATATTCAAACTGCCTGACCCTGTTGCACAGTTCTGAATGAAGAGTGCATCTATTATTTCTTTTTTTTTTTTTAAATAGGACAGAGAAGGAAGATTTTACAAACAACCCACTACTGGAGCACAAGACATGGCCTGCAGTACCTACATACTGAATTTTAGTTTGAGTTTTCTATCCATTCTTTTGTTTAATTAATTTAACCTATTGAGCAGCTCTAAATTAATTAAAATGCAAGAACATAAAAAACAACACTTTGAGAGCAGTTGTATACAAATGGCCAAATGGCCCAATTAGTACAACATCCTGGGTTATATAATATGGGCATTATTTCTTAAAAACATGCAAGCAATAACAGGCAAACTTTAAAATAATACACTTTGTACCTTCCAGCCTCTGGATCTTTGCCTTGACTGAAATGACAGCCTCATAGGGCAACACACGCAGCTCAAAACAGGTGCCTGTCAGCGTCTCTATGAAGAGTTCCATAGTGTCATAGAAAGGGATCTTATAATGAAAAGCTCCCACACTGTCGTCATTAAAGAAGGGTGGCTCCTTCCTGTCGGTCATCTTGGCAGGTTGGAGGAGAGAGACTTCAGGGAGACAGTGAAATGGGAGGGCTGGCCCAAGATGAGGGAGAGAGGGACAGGCACTGCTCACCGGCCTCACAACCGTCACACATCCTGCAGGATGACCACTGCTGTAAAGGAGAGTCAAAAAAATTGACTGATTAAAATGCATTTTCAGACGATTTGATAAGCTCACACACTACCAGCCTCTGCAATCAATTGTTTTAGACATATGTGCTCCCCAAAAGTTGACACTGTGATCAACTGACCATCTGAAATAGTTTTTTTTAACACATAAACCCAGAAATTTGTCATTTCACCCAATAATGTATTTAATAGCATTTTCTTTCTGTGTGGGGGTCTATTAAACTAGACTATACACATTCTATACATAGGAAACAGGACTGTGGGAGATATTCACACAATAACTTAGCAATTAAATTATGTACCTGATGGAGTAGTTCTGATAGTAAAACACTTCACACTATGCTCATGCATACGAAAACAATCTCCTTGAGAGGGAACTTGAACTTGTCTTGGAGTACCTTTTAAATTGAGTAGCACTTGTTCGGGAGCAACAGCATGTATCTGTGGCAGCAGACATGTGCAACCATCTTATGAAACATTCAGGGCAGCATTTAGGGCACTGGCCAAAATTCAAGATCAGGTGTGTTACATAAGCCCCATCAGTGGTATGAGGTGTCCTGTGCCTGACCGCAGCCTTTGAGAGATCACCTCTTGTGTCACTTGACTCTCCAACATTTTATCACATATAATCTGCATGAGAGCCAGGTCTGGATAAGGACCAAGTGTTGGATTCAGCGTCTGAAATGATGCTAGGTCATATAACTATATGAGCTTATATCACTTCACTGCAGAGACAACAGAATATTGTAGGTTACACCTTTCCCATTGAGAAGCCAACAGTTCAGTTTCTGCTGCACTGATGAGATCAATATGTGGATATAAAATATTATCTTGTCCCTATGGTTTTTTTTGTACAGCTATCCAAGTCACCCATAATGCACCGAGCCATTCAGCGGATATTTTCTACTTTGCTGGTTATTGAGGCCCAGCACAGGAGCTATAGTAACTCACTCACGCGTTTAAGTAAGGTATACGACACCGAAGACGACGTGTCCTGCTGATTGTTGGCTCTGTATTGTTAGTATTCATGGACTGAGGTGTACCAATCCAGAGACGACAGGGTTGTCACAGCAAAGCAATCTCTGGAAAAAAATGGCTTGGTTGTCAGATTACAGACAAAGCTGTGTGTGTAAAATGCCTCTAGCGATAACAATAAAAGTGGTTGACCACATTACCAAAGCGGACACCAAGGGCCAGGTCGGGGGGGAAAAAAGAAAGAGAGATCATCTGGGTCAGCTAGCTGCATGACAACGGGGATGAATGGAGTTGGCATTCTTCTCAATACATTTCCAGTGGCTAACGTTAGCAAAGAAGGGTCACAAGCATAGATATATAAACATAGATGCCGCGTTCCATACTGCCGAACAGCGCCACCATGCGTCTGCTGGCCGCCATGTTGTGCAGGGCATAAGTTCTAAAGGACTGACGTTCTAAATGCTGTAACCATGGTTGTAACCCCAGATTTTGATTAAATCTATTCACAGGCGTCATTTACGCCGGGGACGTTAACTAGGTACATTATCCTAGAAGCAGCTGAAACAGCGAGCACGGCGCAGAGCTTCCTGTACGCCGGAGCCAACTCGCAACAATGTAGCTTCAGTTAAGTAGTTCTCAGACTCTTTCTGTCATCTCCCGCTTTGGACAAAGAGGGATTTCAAGACGCACCCATAGACTGTATAAAAAAGACGCACCACGGTGATATGCTTAATGTTTGGGTGCAACAAAGTCCCTATACAAAATCAACATCTAACCTGCATCTGCATCTGGTGCACATCTGCTGTTTCTCTCGCGCTTGCTCACTCGCTCACTCTTGATCCGAATATAAATTAATATTATATAAAAAATAAAAAAGGAAAACACACAGACACGCAAATTGAAATGACCAAACTGTAGTGTAGTCTATCAAAAGAGCTGTAGACCTGTAGATATTCCCAAATAAATTTAAATCAAACGCAACTGGACTTGGTTATTTTGTCTAGGAAGACGTTTCACCTCTCATCTAAGAGGCTTCATCAGTTCATGTACGCATCAGACTGATGAAGCCTCTTGGACCTGGACAAATGAAAATATTCACAGGCTTTAGACGTTCTGTGTCCTGCACAATATGGCGGCCCCGCTGACGTATCGCCAGATATAGAACGCGGCATCTACGATTATATATCTATGGTCACAAGCAGTATTTCTTCGTCGCAGTTTTAAAAAAACACAAAGGTCTTTACCAGATTTATGCTGTTAAACCCGCGCTTACCCGTTATCCTCTGCAATAAAACAGTAGCGAAGCCCCGTTAGCCAACGCTGCTAACGTTAGCTTTCGTTGCCATGTTAGCCAACAACTCAAACAATGGCTACCTTTCTTGGTGGTTGGCTAGCAGGCTGCTAGGCTACATCCACAGGCTTCAGTCCGGTCCAGTCCGGCGCAGCTGTCGAGGGAAACGTTACGTCCAAAACTAAACTCATGACGTTTCCAAGCTTAAAAACTACACACGGAAAGAAGTCAACCGCACCGCCGATGTCGGTCGCCGTTGTCCCATTGTTGGCGACAGCATTATACTACCTGTCAGACGAATGAACAACACCTTTGTGATGCCTGATGATTGACAGGACAAAGGAACCAATTGGCGCCACGTATGGTCGATGTGGGCGGGACATGACGTTGTCAGCGCTGGGTGTCAAAGGTGGTCACCTTTACCATAGACCCTATCATACCGTCATCAGTCGCTGTACATCTAATACTAAAAATCAATCAAATATGTGTTTACAACATTAGTACAAATTACTTTCCTAGTACATTTTATCAGTTTATATTAAAGTCTAAGAGCTGCTTCATCTTTTTTTTTTAAATAATTAATGAAATACATTGACAGTGACATGAATAAACATGTTATGATGAAAGTGAACATTTTCTAACATGTTCACATGAATTTTGACCTTTTCCCATACAAACGTTACAAAAATTGTATCTTTATCTAAACTGTCTGATGTCAGATGTTTGTCGCTTTGTAGCACCTAAGGTCCTGATCCTTCAAATTTTTATTAAGAAAGACTTAATATCATCTTCAAGAGCGTTCAGCCTGTCATCTACAAACTGTGCTTTCACTGTGTATGGAGCTTTATTTACAACCTAATGTGGAAAAGGTTACAGAATTTCTAAAAGCTAGATGGGTGTTCTGTGAGTGCTAGGAGAGCAAATGTTTTTTTTTAACTACAATGATGATACTCATTTAAAACTGAACCATAGCCACAAATGAAAGAGAAATGTTGTTACTGAACAGATCTAACGCTCCTTTCCTTTGGAGTGAGCTTTCTGCTCATATCAAACAGTGATAAATATTTCAGACAGAGTGCACATGAAAACAAGTTAAATCGGAAATAATCACACACATTTCAAATAGCATAAAATATGTTTCTTTTTAGTTATTAAAAATGAATTTCCTTTTTCATCACAGCCAAAGTTAAGAAATGGATGAATTTCTTATTAATAAAAACATTGTCAAAATGCCTAAGACGCTAAGTAAACATAATGATTTCTCATAACCGTGATATGGCACAAACCCAAAGACATGGAATCTCAACATGGCAAAGCCAAAAGATAAACATCTTCAAAACAAACAAGACAATTTACTGTTAATTTCTGCAGGCTTTGAGGCTAAGCATATGGTATGCTTATAAAGTGCTATCATGTATAATAAAGATTAACAGTATATAATAACTGTTGTATAATATGATCTGATGAGATGATTTTGGAAATGCTGTCAGAAGATGACGGAACCATTTTCATTTGAGTCTTTATCTGCCAAAAATAAGCCACAGTATTTATATGAATTTATATGAATAAATACTCTATCAACAGTGTATTGATCTCCAATCTTTCAGCGATCCAAATGACAAAAGAATTAATCCACATTCCACAAGTGTACAAATCCGATTACTGAGAAACAACAGTTCAGTTCCCACCAAGAGCGTTAAGTGGATCATCAAATATGTTGCCTGAATCTGCTGCTGCACTGGTTTCCTGGGATGGCGGCGTCTTCTTTGATTTATGGGGAGCCTTTGCCACTGGTTTTACTGTGCTTGGTGAGAAGATGTCATCTTTAAAAAAACAGAAAGATGGACACAATGTTTGGTCGGTTTTAAAAAGAGAAGCTAGACCACAGTACAGTAGCAAAAGCAAGCATCAAAAGCACATAAATGCCTGCACACATTTTATTGTTACTTACCCATGTCATCATCAAATATCGACTTGGCCTCTCCCTTTGTCTTGGACTTCTGTTTTGGTTTTAAAGTGTCCGACAGGTCAGCAAAAATGTCTACGTCGTCATCAAACAAGCTGGCATCAATGCTCTTCTCTTTGTGCTTCTTGTGAACTTTAGGCACAGTGGCTACTTCATCCTGACAACACAGATATTCAGCCAATAAGAACAAGCGAGAAAATTTCATCATGGCACACACAAACACTTGACCACATTACCACCAGTGTAAAATCAAGATACCTGGAAGATGTCCTGCTTTGAAAAACTACTGCTGTTCTTGATTTCTTTACTACTTGTGGATGAGGGAGTGGAACTGTTGCTCACTCCAAAGATGTCCTCATCATCATCATCATCCTCCAAAAAAGACGAGGCCTTGGCTTTCTTAGTGGTTGACCTTGGTTTGACCTTTTGGAAAAGGTCACCGGTGTTGTCATGATCAAAAATGGAAGGGAGTGTGCTTTTGTCTTTGTCCTTCTTCGGTGCTGCCCCACTACTGGCCTGAGGTTGCGTAGTCTTGGTATTTTGTCTGGTAGAGGGTGTGTTAGTGACTGAAGGAGCTTCAAACAGACTGTCTGAGCCAAAAAGGTCATCCTCATCAGAAGAGGGCGGCCCCTTGGCACTGAGGCTGTCCTTACTAGAGTCTTTCTTTCCAGCGTTTATAGATACTGGCAAAGTTAGTACAGAGGGTCTGGGGGAGATTTCAGAGAGTGGAGGTTGGGGGGGTGAGGAGGTGGGCAAGGCTGTGGGAACAGCTGAGTTAGGTCGTGGCAGACTGGCAGGCGTCTGGCTGGATTTTTCGGGGACGGGTGAGACCAAACCAGAGAGACTGGGGTTTGGCCCAGGAACATTTTC
The DNA here is from genome assembly GCF_905171665.1 of Trachurus trachurus. Taxonomy (NCBI): domain Eukaryota; kingdom Metazoa; phylum Chordata; class Actinopteri; order Carangiformes; family Carangidae; genus Trachurus; species Trachurus trachurus. The sequence continues at coordinate 16,539,982 of NC_139906.1, forward strand.
ACCAAGGGTTGCATCGACTTCCTCCACAGATCTCTGGGCAGCTTGCTGCCTTGCAGCTCTCGACTGGGGTCTCCGAAGTGCAGAACCTTTGGGACGACCCTGCATGACAGAAGATTTGCTCTCAAAAGGACAGATCAGAAAACCCCCCAAAAGTAAAAGAATTCAAGCTTGATATCAACAGGCATCATGCTCTCGGAATCACAAACCCACCTTGTGTGCACTCTGCAGTGTTGTAGCCTGGACTGGGGTGTCGAAGCCCACTGCTCCCTCACTGTCTGCCTGGGCTCCTACAGGAGTTGTGGCAGGACTGGGGCTCAGGCTGGAGCTAGACACCCCAGAGGAGGAACTAGGACCTATGCCAGGAAGTACACCCACAGCCCCTCGCATGCTGGGAGCAGCACCAGGGAGCAACGCTGCTGTGTTGATCATCAGATTGGCCTGAGTGTAAAATGAACAAATGTATCAGTAAAAATATTTATCAAGGTGAAAAAGACACGATGGATCCTGAGTAGTGAACAAAGAGCTTTACACAGACTTCCTAATTAAATGTCATTGCCTCACAACTACCCTTTTCAACTTCTCTCTATGTTTATACAGTGTGATTCCACGCAGCAGACTTTCAGAGGAAAATGAAAAACCAGAACTGTAGATGGAAATGAGGCAAGAGAAAGATGAACGGATACCATCTAATGAAAATGAAAGAGAGTGAGCAAAATGTTCAAGTTAAGCAAGATCAAAACAAAGAACTATCTTCATTTTGACAGTCATGCCGCTCTGTTATAGCCAAGTTTTAAAGTTGGAATATGGAAAAGCCCAGACAGAAGAAGAAACCTTCAAAGACAAATTATGTATGTCGGAATTGGAAAGTCTTTTATCAGCAGGAATCAGAGTGAAATGCCAAGAATGAAGACTTCTGATTTCATAAAAGATAAAAAAAATAAAATAAAAATTACTTGAAGTTTCCCAATCTTTGATGAGGACTCTTTAGGTTTTACAGGGCTCGGAGCAGGTTTCTGTGTAGTCAGATTACAGCAGGATCAGAACTATATTTCTTGAGTTCACTGACATTACAATCTTTGAATAGGCAGTGAATTAAAATGATTAATAAAAAATACAAAAGCAGAAATACATGGGGGGAAAAATGAGGAAAACATGACCACAAAGTCATGTGTTCATAGCTTCAAAAATAATGTATTTCATAATATTACTGAAGATAATATATTCTTCGAGTAGACTCACCTGAATCTCTGACACAGGCTCTGGACTTGCTAGTGGTGCTTTTTCAGTAGGTTTACTGGGCTTCTCTGCTACTTTCTGCAAATGTAAATTAAAAGAGGAAACTCAAGAGGGCTGAAATTTCTCATGCTGGACTTCAGAAATCTTTTTACACAGCTGAGCTGGGAAGAGGGAATCTGCCTCAATCTAAATCACCAACATAATCAAATTGCTACCGGAGGAGAAGCTTTTGGCTTGGTGGAGCTGAAGAGGTCATCCTCATCGTCGTCTGCAAACAGACTTTGTGCTGCTGGCTTCACTGAGCTGGGCTTGGAGCTCTAAAAAGTAAACACAGTCATGATTTCTTAACAACTAGAAAGAAGAAGTAGATATATAAACATATGAGACTATGTAATATACTGACTGCAGCTTTCCCTGAGGTGGCAAAGAGGTCAACATCTGGGTCGTTGTCCTTCTGCTGCGTCTGACTGAACAGCAGCTCCTCGTCCTGGAACACACCAGTGCTCTTTGCCTGTGGTCGCTGCTCCGTCGGCTGCAAGAGGGAAAAAGAGACAGATGCAACTTAATCAATTCTTCACACCACACTCGGGTTTGCTGGAATGCATACAAACCTTTAGTGTGTTTCTGCTAGTGGGTTTACTCGGTGTGAAAATGGGATCATTCCAATCTGATTCATCTTCCTCCTCATTTTCAAACAGACTAACAGCTTTTGTTTTAACTTTCTCTTCCTTCTTCTCCTCCTTAACATTTGGTGGTGGGCTGTCCTTGGAGAGGAAGCTGTCATCATTGTCATCTTCATTCAACGGGCTCTTTGCCTTGTTTTCCAGAACGTTAATGCCTCCAAAGAGACTGACGGCTCCAGCAGGCTTCTTTCTACTTTCACTATTCTCCGGCAACGCTGATGGTGGAAAAGGCTCAGGGGTCTTTGCAGCTGGCTTCTCCTGGAGGGCAGGCTTGTCCTCTGCTGCTGTCTTAGAAACTGTAACCTCCTCTGATTTCTGTGAGAGGGAGGACGACTGAGGGGTCTGAGGAATACAAGTGATAAAGGAATTTAATCTCACAGAGGGAGATAATGCAAATTAATGGTTTAAAAACATTAGCAATCACCCAGTCACTGTTGCATGACAAACTCATAGAGCCGGCGTGATTTTTTAAATTTGGTGTTTTCTGTTAAACTGCGAGCTTCAAAAGTGTGATTGTTTTTCATGACAAATTAGAATAAAATGAGGCAGTTCACTCACTTGAGCAGCTGGGGCTGGAGTGTTTGTGTTGATGGCTGGTTTGATGCCAAAGAGGGATCCTTTAACTTCATCATCATCACCCTCATCTTCAAATAACAGTGCGACTCTCTGAGGCTTCTTTTGACTATGTGAAAAGTGACAGAGCAGGAAGATAGATAAGAAAACTTGGAAATACAGTTTAAAAATGGTTATTTATTTAACTTAGCACAGTGTCAGAATTAATGCAATTATAACAGTGAGGATGCAGGTTATGTTTTTATACAGAATGTAAAAAGACATAAATACTCCAATACCTTGACTCTTTTGATGGAGCAAACAGATCCTCTTCATCGTCGCCGTTGTCAAACAGGCTGCTCTTCTGAGGTGTTCTGGCACTGGGGAGACTGGAGGGGGCGCTGGCACTGGGCTTCATGCCTCCTGACTTGGTCTCTGGTGTTGTTGCACTACTCTTGGAGCCTATCCACTGGTCCTGTCATTGAAGAAACAAATCTATCATATTGTCCCAAAACTTAGATATTGGCAAGCTGTGGACATTTTTTTTTTTTTAATTTTCCTTATTGTCATACCTCATCGTCACTGAAGAGGGAGCTGGACACAGTCTTACTTGGCTGTGGTGTGGAGGGTTTTCCTTGATTAGGTTTTGGTTTAGATTTAGATGCAGATGCAAACAGATCCTGCAAGAAAAAAAAACAAAACAGTTATTACATGTGCACTGAAAACAACAACAACCCTAACCTATTTCAGTTTTGCTTGTGTGTATAAAATATTTGTAAGTTTTCTACCTCTTCTTCCTCATCATCAAATAATGAGATTGGCGGTTTGCTGGCTTTGCTCTGGCTCGTGAGTTCAGGTTTAGACTGACTCTTAGGAATGCTTGGGTATACCTGTAGAAGGTAAACACATATATTGTGTAATTAAAATTCACATTATCATTGTTGTTACAGTTTTTTCTCAGTAGACTTTGAAAGCCTTACCTGTGTGTCTTCATCATCAGAGAAGAGGCCTCTACTCTGGGGGATTGGAGCCTGCTTGATAGCAGCTTTACCAACATCTGTAGCAGGCCCATTCTGATGGAAATAAAATGAAGATGAATGAAAATGAGAAACAAAAGTAAGTTTGATATAAACAGTTTCTAAATTCTAACCTGAAGTTTTAGTATTAGGTTGAGCAAAGATCAGTGAACTGTGTCAACAAGAGTAAAGGCCAGCAGTCAACTCTAAAACAAATCAAATATGGCTTTTTGCACTCGAATATGAGCAAACATCAATATACTGACTGCAACTAGGTCTTTTCATCTTTGAGTTTGTGAGTCATTGTCGGGGCAAGCTCAACCTCACAACAAATTTACCAGGTGGTGTATAGAAGGACATTGCAATTTAAGTTGAGATTGCCTGCACACACTGCGAATTACAGAAGACCAAGGGAGTTTTGTTGAGTTAAAAACGTGTCACTTGGCATGTAAAAACACACCAAATTTGATTTTGGCAGAAAGATATAGTCAGACAATGTTCTATTCAGACCTCCTCAGATTTCTCAGACTCCTCGCTGGTAGACGGCTGACGTTTTTTCAGGCCCTCACTGAGCAAGCTTTTAGTCCCAGGCCCAAACATGGAGATGGCACCAGCTGGCATCTAAATATGACAATGAATTATGGGTATTATAGCTAAGTCTCACAAAGACACAATGTGGCTATACCACACTAAATATAGAAGTAATGCAACTGTAAATACTGTGAGCCATCAGAGAGCAAATGATAAGAATATATGTACAAAGCTGTTACCTTCTTTTCAGGTGGTTTCGTCTCTTCCACAACCTCCTTCTTGCTCTGAGCCGAAGCTGGCGTACTGTACTTATCACTGAAAATATCGCCATCTTCATCGTCTTCATCAAAGAGGTCGATAGCTCTCTTGGGTTTGGGTTTCTCCTTCTCAGCTGCAAAAGAGCAGAAAATAGCAAAAATGCAGTTGTTTGATTGTGAGGATCTCACCTGCATGGACGATAGCACTGAACAGTCCGTTCTCACAGTCTTACCAGTGTCGGATTTTGTCAGACTTTTACTACTGAAGAAGTCATCATCCTCTTCCTCATCATCAAACAGCCCACCTCCTCCTCCACCAACAGCAGCGGCTCCTGTGGGGGCTGGTTTAGACGCAACACTGGTCTTGGGAACTGGAGCTCCATTCTCCTTGCTCTCCATTGAATCAGAGTCATTCCCTGAACTGAACAGGCTGTTATCTGTTGGGAGAAAGCGATTGGATGTGTTTGAGGATGATAAAGCAGATGAAAAAGTGATGTCATTATTGTACAAGTGACTACCTGGGAATATTGAAACAGCACCCGCTGGAATCTTCTTTCCTGATTCTTTAATGAAAAGGAAAAAATATGAGACAACATGCTAGTCAACTTGTTCTTCAGTATATACCTCTACACACATATATATTGCTGTCTTACCTGTAGCTTGAGCTGTGCTTTTTGTACTTTCATTCATTGCTTTTTTCTCTTCAGACACAGATGGTTTTGGTGCCTCAGAGAAAAGATCACCCTGAACGGAATTGAGTAAACACAGCACAAATTAAAAACCTGGCTGCAGTCCAGAGTCTCTGTAGAGTGGAATTAGAGTCAATCACAGAGAGCACTTAAAGTCATGTAGTTTAATGTACCTCATCATCATCGTCAAACAGGCCTCTCCCTCCACTGAAGAGGCCACTTTTCCCCCCAAATGGAGAAAAGTCGTCATCATCCATCTTTGGTGGCTTAAACATGTCATCACTGTCGTCTTCAGCTGCTGTTACAACACACACAAAGTATTGAGCTGCGTGCTGGGGAAAATTGGAATACTGCGGAGATAACTACAGCAAGGTTAAACAAATGTTTGAATTGCATTGATGATGAATGAAAGTCCTACCCTGTGACTTTGAAGGCTTTGGCTCTTTTCTGCTTTTATTTTTCTTCTTAGATGTCAGTGCTTCCAAGATATGACATGGTAAAAAGAAAATATCCATAAGCATGCACATGCAATGATGCCACACATCCCTGACATGCTTTCAATGTCAATCTTGAATGTAAACATTGGGACTTTTACAGAAATGAAATATGTGTGACAAACAAAAAATAAATATTAAGTGAGATAATATTAAATAAAACAAGTTATTTTGATGATAGGGACTTACATGCACGATCTACCTCCGGTTTGTTAACTGGATCACCTTTGATTCGGGCTGCCAGCTCATCAGCAAAGGATGACTGGCCTGTATTCTGAATGTGACATAAAAACAAACAAAGGCAAAAGTCATGTTTTGTGATTGAAATTAGAAAAAAAGCCAAGAGAATGAATGATATATCTGCAAAGTTGGAGCAGGCCTACCTTTGTGTCATCATCGTCATCCTTGTCTGATTCTCCGAATATGTCAGAATCCTCGTCCTCCTCCTCCTCGTCATCATCATCCTCATAACTCAACATGGATGACTTCTAGGGAATGTGGAAGGAGAATTAAAAACCATTAGTTTTTTCAGTTTAAATGTTTTCTCTAGGCAAAACAAGTGCTACAAAAATAAACATCTAGTGTACCTTCTTAATATTACTGTGAAATTCATCGTCCTGGTTGAAGTCTTCATCGGAATGCTGTTAAATTAATAAGTAAAAGAAATACAAAGATGTTTTAGATTTTGCTCTTTAACATGCAGGATTAAAAACCATCAAATACAGTGAAAATGGGTCTTACATCTTCTTCTTTGCCATCCTCACTCTCAATCACACTGTCTCTGTCACTGTCAACTGACATCTCTGTAAAAGGAATGATAAATAATCAGAGAAATAAACACTACATTATGTGAGGTCTGATGGGCCATGCACAGTGAAGACAGTATACTACCATCACTTGAGAGGTCACCAAGTCCAACATCATCTTGTTCCATGAAGGCCTGGGAACCAATCAGATATGGGAGTGGTCTATCCACATAAAGATCCTAAAAGACAAGGAAAAACAGAAGCCTATTAATATACAGATTCATTCCCACATGTATTTTTGCAGTATTCATTCTCTGATCCAAGCTCAAGAGCATACCTTAGGCTCTAGGATAGCCTCCACTCTGTCCGTAACGTCCTCATCCTCCGAGTCAGAGTTTCCTGCTTTGATGTCCAAATGCTCAAAGGCTGACTCCAGGACTCTCAGACCATAATTCACAGCTTCCTGCATCTTCGGGATCAACTCGGCCTCTTTTTGCTCTCGAGTCTTCTCCTTGAGAAAAAACAAGAACGCCAGTCACATAGGAATACATGCAAATGTTGTGGGAAAGCCATAGAATAATAGCACTGAAATGCATCATTGGTCAGTGTCAACTTTACACACCAGTAAATGTTACGAGTAGGAAGAATGAATGTGTTATACCTGTTCAGACTGCTTCTCCAAAGCATCCACTTTTGTTATAGTTTCTACTACCTCCTCATCATATACTCTCTGCAACAGCACATGAACAAGAAAGATGTGTTTGTTACCAAAGGTGTAACAACAGTTTATTAAAAGATGCTATTTGATTTCTGAGTGAATTGTCAGAGTAATAGTGTAACAAATAAAACCAAAGTCAATTAAATATTTAAATGATATACATTACATTTTCTATAAACTGTGTATTAGAGAGCATGAGGAAGTCATTAAAGACAGAATGCAAGCAGCTGTCTGTGGCCTTGGTGTCACGGATAAGACTGTCCAACTGCTTTTCAATGTCATGTGTCTTTGACAGCATTCTCTGGGAGAAGTCTTGGAGGAACAGGAAGAGCTGTGAAGACAAAAAATAAAAATAAAAACGTTGTGGAGACAGCAGTGGTTGCAGAGTTACTTCCATTGCACCAAAGCAGAATACATTTCACAATCCCTTTAAACTACTATAATTTCTAAAGATTTTTTTTAATCAATTTCCTTGATCTATGGCTGGTCTGAATCATCTTTCTTAGCCTGTATCATAGATGGGGAAGACATTTCTGACTTACCCCTGAGTCAGCTGCCAAAGACCAACTGGCACTGCTCTGCCGGATTTCTTCAAGAGACCAGGGTCTCTCCCAAATCTGAGCATCATTCTCCAAGTCTTCACTCCGGCTTGGGCCATTTGCCATCCCATCCGGCAGCCTACTCATCTGCCATCAGATCACTTGTTGTTAGTAATGGCATTAATAATTCAGAAGTGCTTTCAAGTACTTGGCATGAATACATCATCATGAAAAATACATTCTTATATCACAACATGGCCCATGTTGTGTAATTGTACCAGTTTCTACTTGAGGTAAACAGTTGACAAACTGTATGGATGTAAAAGCCTGTTAGGAAACACTTAAGCAACTTTATATGGACACACCAAGGTCTCCTCTGAAATTTTGTACCATTCTTGCCAAAGTCCAAACCATAAACTGTAGTGATAGTATAAACCAGTCGCACACAGTAGTATGTAAGCGGACTGGTGCATTCCTGCACAGAACTGTGGGCAAAGTTAAGGCCAAATAAACGATACATGCGGATGGCTTTGAAAAGGGTTTTAAACTGTAAAGTAAACCACGCAGATCACTCTCCAATCATCACCATTCAGCGTCAACAGCCCGACTGATGACAATAAATTCAAATTTTATCCTCCGATTTCCTGCTCACAGGGAACTGTGTGTGTGGATAGAAACTTATGGCGGTGATGTTGTCACAGCAGTATGTTCCGTACTGGTCAATGGTCTGTGTCATATATTTATGTTTATGGTGTTTTGGTGAATGTGTCATGAGGCTCCTTGTGTTGTTACGGAATGTGAGAACGATTATCCTGGAAAGGTCGAATAAACTAAACTAAAGTATAAGTTTACAGTCTTAGAGCCACAGAAACACCTCATAGGAAATGCATTTAACTTGTAGCGTTATTTCCCCTGTAACAAATGTAGTTTTGATGCTACTCTTGCAATACAACAAGCTAGCTTTGGCTTTAAGTAAAAAACGTTACATATTTATTGAAAACACCTTGTTGTGTCTTCGCAAACATGCCAAAACGTTATTTCCCTTTTCTAGCTTTCACGTTCAAATAGGCTTGCTTTTGCAAGAGAAAGCCGAGACTGTTTGGCTAGCAGCTAGCTCAACTTAGCTAGCCAATACTAACGTTAGCTTCAGCAGCTCCAAGTAACACAGAGCGATATTTTCACCCAAAATTTAAGCGCTCCCATGCTTACCTTGAATACCTCAGGTCAAATGCTGGGCACGGCGGTCAAGTGTGGTCAGAAACGACGTAAAAAAATTAGATCGATTATGCTAAATTTGGCCTTTCCCTCATTGGTCTTCTGACAGGTCAGCCATGTTCTGTCTGCAGACAGTCACCTGACTACTGTTGCCTGGCAACCCGGCGAAAGTGGGGCGGAGTGGAACAAACAACCAAGAAAAAGAGGAGGAACAGACCTGAAACCAACTCGTTAACAAAAGTTGAGTTTACATGGCCTCTTCTTTTCACACATATTCCTGTAACGAAGATACATGGTATTTAATGTTCCCTTTAAACGTAGTGTTCTTCAAATGCATAACGTATTGGAAATTAAATAAACTTAACATGCACACCCTTCTACACATGGATGTTTTTTTTATATATATATATTTCTGCACACCAGTAACACAACAACAGAGAAACGTTTGTTTTGTTCTGTTGTCGTCGTTTTAGCACTTGAGTGGCTCTTTTGCCATTTGTTTTTATTTAGTTACTTATTCCTTGGATTAGTAAGCACTGTTCAAAGATAACTAAGTAACAGTTTCATGTTTTACTGTAGCTGGAATAAGTTACATTTAATGTGAGAAAAAGTAACTGGAACCTCATTTCACTTGGTTCACTTATCCAAAGTGTGTACAATTTCACCTACTGTCCAAACTAATTCTGTGACATTATTTGGACCTAATTATAACTTCATGGATTTGCCAAGTATGGAGTTGAAGGCTGCTGTATGTACATTCTGTGTGAGATGTTTTATTAAGGGCAACAAAGAATTCAGTTAACATGTAAATAAAGTTTATTATCTCTATTTTTCAACAGCTGTAAAAAAAGAAAAATAATTTTCAACCATTAAAAAAAATAAACAACGTGCACACACTTAACACAAAAGTAAGAGTTAAACAATAAATCAGCAAACAAAAGAAATAACTCTGGGAATAATTAACAAAGGAAGTACTTAACTGAGCATTGCATAGAAGTATCTTTGAAACTCCACACAATATATTTATTTAATGTAACTACAGGTTCTTCAGAACATAACCCAGACGCTGCCAACACTTAGGAGCAGTTGATCGAACTTAATGGCTCTGCTGCCTCTTCCATTTCATTTTTCTCATCCATTGGACTGTCTCCTTCTGATTCTCCTCTTCTTTCTTCTCCCTGCTCTCCTTTCTCCTCTTCCTTCTCCTCTTCCTTCCCCTCTCCCTTCCCCTCTCCTGTCTCCTCTCCCGTCTCCTCTTCCTTCTCCTCTCCTGTCTTCTCATCCTTCTCCTCTCCCATCTTCTCCTCCTTCTCCTCTCCTGTCTCCTCTCCCATATTCTCCTCCTTCTCCTCTCCTGTCTCCTCTCCCATCTTCTCCTCCTTCTCCTCTCCCGTCTTCTCCTCCTTCTCCTCTTCCATCTCCTCTCCCATCTTCTCCTCCTTCTCCTCTCCTGTCTCCTCTTCCTTCTCCTCTCCTGTCTTCTCCTCTCCTGTCTCCTCTTCCTTCTCCTCCACCTTATCAGAAGCAGTCACTTCAGCCTTGTTCTCAGCTTCATTGGTTTCCTCCTCTTGTTGATCCTCCTCCGTCACAGGATTTTCTGTCATCACAGTATCCTCTTCATCATCACTGCTTATGACAGGCTCCTCCTCTTGGCTACTGAGCAATGTATCCACAGGTAGAGGTTGCCAATAATCGTATAGCTTGCCCTAAGGGATAAGAATATAGCAAATGAGAATCATAAACTAGCTGATTTTTATTGGAAGGCTTTAGAAAAGTTGACTACTATTGCTGTCCATCAGAAAACAAACAAAATATGTATATCAAGATTTCATGGGTGTGTGACTACTGTACATTGAGTGGTCTGGTCCTCTGAAGCAGCATCTGCCACTTGGTGTAAATCCTGGCCACTAGGTCCTTAACCTGGAGTAAGAGGAGGAACAGAGTACAGGGTACTTTAAATGATTGAAACCAAGTCTGCAATGTTTTATTATGCCATCACTACTGACACAGCTACGAAGGAGTTTAACTTAATGTCGTCAGGAAAATGTTTCTATATTGCATCTAGATCTACATAAAAATACATACCGTACATGCAAAAATCAATAACTGAAGTTTCTTTTGAAATGACACTTACCTTGCTCCGGTACAGACATTTCTCGCTCTCTCTGATGTCACACTTGACGTGTGTTTCCAGCTCAGAGCAGAGGTGCAGTAGCTGTTTCTGGTAGTCAGAATAACAACAGGTAACTCAACAAAAGAATATCAACATCCAAACATTTTAAATCCTCACTGACCCAAAAGAGACCAGAAAGAATTTAGGACAAAGCAAACCTTCTGATGGGCTGGGAAGAACTGGAAATTGGAAGCTTCATTTGCCAAGGTCAGAAGGCTGTAGCAGAGGTAGTAGGACTGAAACACATAAATAAACAGAAGGAAATTTAAAAAGGAATTATGGAAATGTACACTTAAGAAAAGTCGATATGAAAAATAAGGCATGAAAATTCTAAAATTCATTTTTATTGAAGCTTACGCCATCAACTCCATGCTCACCTGTTGGTCAAGGGTGGCCATGTCCTCTTCTTTATCTTTCTGATTCCTGAGCATGCTTCGGAGAAGGGTGGAGGGTTGCATACAGGGGAGATATGGCCTCAGCATAGAGAGCTAAGTGAAGAACCACACAAGCATTATATTTAATGATTATTGACATAATTCAAAATTGTTTTAAAAATTTTTTTAAAAATAAGCTACCGTTTCATGTTGCAAGAACTGGCATCTAAAGAAACTGCTCAGGACACACCAAAGCACTTTACCTGAAACTCTGTTCCTGCAGGTCTGTAGGTGCAATTTCCATCCAACAGCTTGGAAATCATGGACAGGCTCAAGTGTCGACGCAGCTGCCTGTACAAATAAACAATAAAATCAATACTTTTTAATGGTGTACTACTACACAAACAAAAAAAATCGAATATTGAAAAATATCTAAAAACAAGCTTAGATAAAAGGAGAAAGATAAAGACTTACTTTCCACGTGTGTTGTCAGGCAGCTGTTGAACGACCAGGCACATGTTGTGATGGTCATCTGTCATATCAGTAAGGGCCAGACAGATTCTGGGCAGCTAAAAGGAAAATATTAAATAAATTCACAAGAGGACTATAATTAAAAAGAATTACAAGGTCAAATAAAACAACATATGGTAATATAAACTGTGATTCTCACTTTCTGGCTGAAATGTCTGTACATCAAAGATTCAAGCGCAACACATGCTCTCACCATAGTGTCCCAGTCCCTGATGTTGTTGATTATTTTGTACTGTAGAGGGTAGAGCTCCACGCTGGACTGGAGGATGAGTCGTGAGTCCAGGGTCACCCTTCCCACCACAGTTAACAGCAACAGCAGCTCATCGTCACTGTACGCCCGCGGACACAGGCCCATGCAGTAAGACAGATACTGCAAATGAGGAAAAAAAAAAAACAGGAAGTGAAAGATCTAAAAGGTGAACACACAAGAGGCAGCTGTTCTTAACAGTAGTCTACTGTGTCTCACCTTCAAGATGTTGTTGCAGTTGTGCTCAGGGAAAGTGCTCTGTTCTTTGTTACTCAAGGGGATGTTGCTATCGATGTAGATGTCCTCCCTAAACAAGATATACACACAGATATAATTTTGAAATGTCTGTTTTAATTTCATGCAGCTTGTTTCTTTAAGTAGGAGGAACAAATCAAAGGGAAACTTACAGCAAGTCTCCTTCTGTGAATGGAGGCTGCAGATTCTCAAAAGGGAAGAGTGTAACAAACGCAACTCCCATATTCATCAGGACCAGTGTCAAATCAGCCAAACTGGGAACCCACACTTTAAACTGCTGGCTTCCATTTTTCACTGAGGAAGGATAGACACAAAAAAAACACACATTTTTTGGTCTGCCTAAACAGCGAGCAACGACATACCAAAAAGCTTGACTATGGGTAGAGGACTGACCTATCTGAAAGGCAGCAGTGCAGGCGATGTCACACAGGGCCTGCAGTATCTTTTCAGATAACATCCTCTCACTGTGGACGGACATCATCTGGCAAGATCAACAAAGAATAACTGCTCATGCTCACACACTGGACAAAAATCACAACTAAGACGCTACAGGCATGTGTGGGGCCTACCTTGAACAGGAAACGTGTAACCTGAGATGGGCAGGGCGAGCGACAGTTGTAAGCTTCCTGGAACAATCCAATATTTACATGTAACCTCAGCTGAGCAGGACTGGACCTGGTGGAAGGGAAGGGTAGTGTAAGTGGTGAGGGGAAATTGGAGGGATTAATTATTCAGCAAAACTAACCGACTAAATCTTTGCTCATGGCCAACAGATTTAAATATGTTAAACGTAGTATAAAGTGCTATAAAATATGAAGTGATGGAAGATATAATTTGAGGCTACAAAAATAGTTTGTGATGAGGGCGGCTGGTTAGGACACAACAACGATGTTGGATCTAAAGGCCAGAGGTTATCAAAATGATTGATAGACAGGGGCTCACCAAAGAAGTGTTTTCTGTGCTGTTCCCTGTGGGTTGACCATGCATTTTCTGAGCTGCAGTGTATCCTGGTTGAAGATCTGGCCAAATTTCTCCAGGTTGAACACAACTTCTCCTGGAGGCACCTCCCTGATGGCATTGGACATCAGAGAGTACCGCTGCAGGAATTCCCTGGGAAACAGAAGAGACAGATCAGCTCTCTGAGATACAGTATATCGCTCGGTGACAGAAATATGTCATATAATGCTCTATCTTTTATTTCATTGTGTTGCTGGTTGCACTCTTTGCAGCCACAGTTTTGGACAATGATTTCCATTCTTCCTTGTGTCCCTGACGCAGATGGCAAATTTGCATGGAGGCAACACAAATAAACATAGAAAAGAGTAAATGTGGTATAGAACTCATAATCCTGAGCAGGAGGAGGAATCCAACCACCCAAGGAAAAAACAATCTCATACTTTAATTAGTAACTGGTACATTTTTAATTTTTTCTCAAATTCAAAACCTTTAAAGATAACAAGGACTTGTATGAATCTTGCCAAGAGTTATGGGAGGGGAGTCATAAAAATACAAGTTACGTTAAGTTTGCAAGAGGCTTTTGCACACAGCACATCACATCACTAAGAATTGTAAAGTTGAAAGGAGATAATAGGCTAATTTGAGATGAGCCTTCCTGTATATTCTTTGATGGCTTTGCAGCTTTTTGTCACCGCCCCCTGCTGCTGCCGCCTGGTCTCGTCCACCTTCCAGGCGATCATCTCAAACGAGCCTAATGGCTACTGTTACAACTTGCATGTGGAAGACGTGGCCCAATTTAAAAGATGTTAGTAAGGAAAATGTATTAGACATTTTGGTCATATCATATATCCCTACAATTTAAACATAAAAATGCAGACTGGAGTTAATTAGTGTGCAAGGACTGTGATCAACAGACAAGGCATCATGTGCTTCCTCATGACTTACTGTTGTTCAGTGGAGATGTCTTCCTCCTGGTTCTCCTCAGCCTCCTCATATTCAGCTATCCTCAACAGGTCCTCCTGGCATTCAGTTAGCAGCTTTGTCTCAATCTCTTTAGCCCTGATGGATGAAAATAATGTGGAGTCCATTTATACCGAGAGGCTAAAATAAAAAACATAATTAATGGTAGTGAAACTTTCTGAAAAACATACTTTTTATTGGTGTTTATTTCCTTCAGCATCTGATCGAGGTTGTTCTTGTAGTTGCCTGGCCTTGTGGTGGATTGTAAAGGCTGCTGTGAGGAACAGGAAACAAAATATAAAATCCACACAGAGACAGTTGAGTTAAATGGTCTTTTAGCTCAGCTCAGGTTGATGATCATCATATATTAAGACCTTTATTAACAACAAAGACGAGCCTTTTGGAGCTCACTGTTTTTACCTGGCTGCTGCGATGTCCGGGTGTACTCGGCTCCGAGAAGGCTCCCTTCTCCGGTGTGTCTGGGGGCATTGTAACACGCTCCATCATCTCTTGCAAGGAAAGCAGCTGCTCTTCCTCACTGCTATGGGAGCTTTGCGTTACATCAAAATCTAAAGCAAAGCTCAGGCCTAGGTCCAATTCCACATCGATGGGATCTTCCTCTTCACTCGCCTGCTTTCTACTCACTTCACTTATCTGTCTCCTTAGTGACGGAGACTGAGGACAATGGGATGAAGAAGTAGATGTTTGTTGGGAGGCAGCAGTGTCAGCCGTTGAAATCTCTTTGTTCAGTAGGCAAGGCACGTGTTTATCGCCAGATTTAACACTCTCTTCCTTGAGCTGCCTACCAGAAGAAATGGTGGGACTGTTTTTGAGTGGACTGTCTTTAGAGCAACGGAGCATTATATCGTCAAGGTTTACCCGATGTAAAGCTACAGTCGGCTGGGTGACTTGTGGGATACTTGCTGGGTAAGAGACTTTGGTGTCCACTGTATTAGATGAACCAGTGACTTTGAAGTTCTGAGTTTTCTGACATGCGGATCTGGCAACTGGAGTACAGGGCACAGCGGACACAGCGCTCGATGGACTTTTCTCTGAGGGGAACAGTTTAATAATTTCCCCATCTGTCTTTGACTTAGCAGTCTTTTGGCCAGGACTAACTACATAAGTCAGAGGATCAGGGGTGAAGAGCTGATCTACATCATCAGGAATTACTGAAGGTCTTCTCAGACGGGAGGTTTTACGCCGCTCTGCTGTTCGATAGCGCAGAGGATCTGAAGATGGTTTGGAGGCGGATTTGGGTGCACTACTGTCCGTCTTATTGCTCTCCTCACACCGATTAGCTTTGCTTGGGGCCTTGGCTGGTAAGACTAAGGTACTATGGTAAGAATGAGCAGAGTGGTGGCTGCCCTGCTGAACATGAGGTAAGTTACATGTGTCCCTCTGGGGAACACTGCTTGATAAAGTGCTTGGTTTAATCCTATTGTCATTTTCCTTGCTTATTTTCCTCAAACCGTCTTCATGAGACTTTGCAGGTGATGCGATCTTCACAATGTCATTATGACAGGACTTAATATATGCCTGCTTTGCTCCAGCTGATGGTGGGTGCCTTACACAGAGCTTAGGTGACAGCAACGCCCAGGATGGCTGGGCAGGTTTAAGTGTGGATGGCAGCTCCGAGCCTGTTGACTGGCCACATGCAGGCTCCAAGCACAGATGGCTATCTGTGGTTTCTGGCGGCAGCTCCAATGAAGGCTGCCTCGATGACGTCACCAGTGAAGTGCTGCCCGAGCTGCAGACAGTGGGTTTTGGTGTTTGTGCTTTGCCAGAGTTTGGACCCTGAAGACACAGTTTCTTGGCGTTGTCGTCAGAGCCTTCAAACTCCCTGGACCTCTTCTGTGATGAGCAATTCATGTCCCCTGCTGAGGACAGTGAAAAGCATAAATATTTTCCCTTTCTCACCATTTAAGTAATTAAAAAAAAATATTTGTGTCGCAGTGTTGTTTTTGTAAACTGATACTCTTTGTCCTTTATACCGTTGGTCAGACAAAACAAAATGATGGAAGCAATTGAAGAGACATATTTGAATGTATTATTCTAATTACTACAGAGGAGACGATACATGTAAATGTTTAGTTGATCACAGTACTTTGACCGTCTTACCTGGTATAGGCTTTCCATTTGAAGGTGTCTGTTTAAGTTGCTGGTCCTAAAAAAGAAAGCAAAGTAACTCCTTAAGAAGCAGATTTCCTTTAGTGAAATTTTAAAAGCAAGGCAAATTGCTTTGCATCCCATATTCCTTGATCCTACCCCTGGATCAGTTGCTGAATTTGAAAATAACTAGCTGTTACTGTTCAGTGTTCAGCAGTAGGAATAGAAGTGACAATATCAGCTTTTGTTCTCATTGATGTCTGCTGCTGCTGCTCCTGAAATACTGAACATTTCCCCCTCAATGGGATGTCTTAACCAACACATGAAACACCTCAAGACCAATGGCTTTTTATGTCATTCATGACTGACCAACCTACCAGCTCTAGTCTAGCTGGCCATAAGCCACAAATAGACAACAAAAAAGGAAAAAAGAGACAAAAATCTTTAACCAAGACTTGACGTACTCGACGCACTTGACACTTAACATGTAACAAACTCTACCTGGTAAGGTGCTACTGGGCTGTGCGTGTTCGGAAAACTGGAAACACTACTCCTCTCAGAGGACACAGTACTTGGCAACAGCTGGTGGCCCTGTACAGGGCACTGGCTGTTACCAGGAGTCAACCGCTCAAAAGCTAAGAAGGAAGGTTGGTAAACGTTTTGCAGTGCACTGGTGATGAATGACGGGGTCACGGGGGGCCTGTGCAGCTGTACAGTAGGCATGGGAGTCCTCACATTGCTGGATTGAGCCTACCAGAGTACAAGCCACAACAATTCAGCATCACATGACTGCTGTGGTACAGGTTACAAAGAAGATACCTTTAACAAAAAAAATGATTTCACTAACTGACATTAAAAAAAGAGATACAATACCTTGTGCAATCCTTGACTTCTTGCGGTTAGATTTTCATTTCCTGAATAAGACAAAATGACCATGGGCTCAGTTTCTTGATGTCCCTTGATGTGTGAGGACCGGGAGTGGTTGTTTAAATCCTTCATGAAATGTGGGGGAGCATGGTGATTGATACCAGGAGGCAAGGGCTGTGGTCTTTTTGCTGTGGTATCAGAGTGAGACTGGCTTCCTGGGACAAGTTGTGATGAGCAGAAAGAGCCTGAGTGTTGAGCAGAGTGCGGAGGTGGACCCAGTCTGTCCCTTGGCATATGATGGGGCCGAAGTGTTGGGGTCCCAAAATTGGTTGAGCTGCCTTGATTAAACTCTGTTGAACAGATCGAGCCCAAGGCATGAGGAGGTTGCCGTGTTGGACCAAACCTGTCCCTGTGGCACTGCTCAGGGCTTAGAAGTGGCAACGCTCTCCTGGGTTGGGGTAAAGAAAGCCGGTTGGGGACCTGAGAGGGCTTCATTGGAGTCTCCTGGTTGAAAGATGTAAAATGCGATGACAAGTGCTCTTGGAGTGCGAGGTCCTTCACTAAAACATGAGGAAGAGGAAACATGCCAATGAGTATTCACGTGTGGATATGTTGTTAATTCAGGAACATGTTCATTTGGACAACACTTTATTTATTTATTCATTTATTTTATTCAATGGAAGTACCAAGGGGGGTTATTGCAAGAATGTATCAACCTGAGAGATGTTTTAAATGCTACGCAGCTGTGTTTGGTTGTTTTGCTGTTTCAGGTTAGGGTTAAGGGTCTAACTGCTTTACAATAATTGTCATATTCAGCTATATGCAAACCCATACCCTGATGGTTCAATCAACAGGGGGCAATATCTTGTCCAAGGATTTATGATAGATGTAAATAAATGTCCCTAATTAAAATATTTCCTTTGGATTTTGTTGTAGAAAAATCACAAGTCCAGGTTCCAAAGTTTACTGTGGTGTTGTGAGTTTAATAGTAATCCGGACAACGGTGAGCCTACTGACACAGAGCAGGTCTGCGACAATAGACTGACCCAGAATGAAGGGCACGGAAGATATACAGTTGAAGGAAGCGGGGGGGTCACATAGGGTTACATGGGCATTTGCATCTAAAGGTTCTGATGGTCAGACAGGATTGAATCAACATGAGACATACAACTGAATTATCAAGGAGTAGAGGAAAAGATGATTGTATCAGAGAAACAAAGACCTAGACGAAAAGGTGTGTTGAGTGAGCGAGTCAGAGACACTCATAAGGTTTTGATCTCTCCACTACACCAAATGAATATTTTCTTCCACAATTTCAATCTCATTTTACATCCTTTCAAACTCAGTTAAAATAGTGTCCAAAGGCACTGCTCAGAGTAGTGTATTTGAGACACAAACTGACACCCAGCAAATCCCAATATAAATCCTGACAACAGATGATGAACTAATCTTACATATACAGTGATGGGTGTATTAAACTAAACACATCCACTGGCCATAAACACAGGCAGAATAATAATAACAATGTTTATGTGGAATGTCTTAACAAGGATCTGCAATAATTCTACATATATTTGCATACACAGCATGGATGTTGCATAAAAAACTCATGAAATCCAATTCAATCTAATACCTAACATGGCAACAGTCATGAAGGTTTATTTCATGGAAGGTGCATCCAATAAAGTCAACTTGCTACAAGTAACATCAGACAGTGTTTCTCCCTCCTTTGCGAGCTACAGAGTGAGTTAAAGGTGACAACATGTGATACATTGTAATTTCCAGAGCCATAAACGCTTGACAACAGGAGCACCCACCTTTACTCCTCGGGGAGAAATATTCTCCATGTGTCCTGCAAGAAGCCAAAGAGGGGGACACCTGTCACTCAGACAATCAAATCAATACAACAAATCAAATTACGAACTATTAGAACTTAAATCGTTTATATACACGTTGATAACCGAAGCGTCACACCCCGGCAGCCAACAAGAAGCAGACACCTACCTGTCACTGTCTGCACGCCACCACTCACAGCATACTATGTTAATGACCACATGAGTCTGGCAGCAGCAAGTGTAATGAAGCTTTAGGAGCTCAACTTTAACACTGTAGTTAACTTCACTTCACAACAAGCAACAGTCTCGTTGACAAACTGCCACAGCAACATTAGCCAAGTGTTAGCAGCGTTTAATGTAGCAAACCCACGTTTGGTGCGTGTTTACATTTTTTGTTATTAATGGCAACGTTGTTATAACTCTTTAACTTCATCGTGGCAGACTCGCTTCCAAATAAACAATGACAGGTTTTGGGCTCATCCTGAGGAGAAATCACACCAGCCGTTATTCACAGTGCCTTCCCTTGCCTGAAGATAACAAATGTGACATTAGCAAGTCGTTGTCGTTTGTTTCAGGAAGTAGCTAGCCGGCTAACGCGCTTGCAACTTAGCAATGGAGAGCAAACAAACTGGGCAGGTTTTCTTACCGAGTTTCGTCTTGATTTTCTGTTGATTTTCTCATGTCGATGATTGAGCAATCTGTCCATAACCCCAGACAGCGACAACAACTAGTGGTGTAAGAGCTCCAATATTGGACTCTTCTCGAGAATAATAACACCTTCTCCCGCCTGCAGTCGCACTGACCAATGCTTCCCGCAGTGCATTGTGGGAGTTGGAGTCCAGAAATATGTACGTCACTGTGAATTGATATTGCGTATTTCACCGATTATGCCATCAATTACAGCGAAATTTGATGAGTGTATTCTACGAAAAGCATGTATAGACAGGACGTACAATTCTTAGAGATAATAATAACGATAAATCACAATTAATTTAAAAATAAGAATAAGTGTATACAATTGTTTAGGAATTTATTTGTGGTGTCCTTCTCTACTCCAGAGGGGTAGCCTAAGCATTTCTTAAAAAAAATATATGATCCAGTAGCCTATTTCACAGTTGCAAATATTACTTTAAATTTGCTGTTGAACTGTTAACATTTAGACTAAAACTGACTAGTCAGGTTAGAAAAACCTGCCAAACTTTGGTCAGTGAGTAAAAATGACTCAAGTTAATGGTTTAACCGAAAACTTGATTTGATATTGTTACTCCAATATCAACATGAGGAAAAGACATTTATGCACAATATCTACAGAATACTCTGTAGTAGAGAATAAACTGAAAAATAGAGTCAAGCAGACATGCAAGCATTAGATATGGACACAAGTATACATTTATTTCATCAGATCTTTCCGAGTACATTTAACCAACAGGAATTTACATTTATTGAAGAAAAATATTTTAAGACATAGGTGGGTATTCCATTCAGACTGTTTGCCTAAAACCATCACTGCTGCCTCACAAGGCTTTGAGATGCAGACATTTGCTTTGAGAAAGGGAACTTGAGGCACATATAAATACTAGAACACGAGGAGGAACAGACAAACCAAAGATGGTCAAAGAGAGAAACAAAGATATTGGTTGAATTTAGATGTTATAGTTCATTATTCTTCACAGTGATATTGTGAAACCTGGCACGCTAAAATCCAAATAATGGATTTGTCTCTTATGCAACTCAATATTGAATACTGAATACTGAAGTAGTGTTGGCACCATTCAAAATTGGAGAAATGTGGTAAGACATAAAAAAAGAACATACAGATTGTAGGACACAACACAGACAGCAACAACACATAAGGACACTGCACAAATACATTTCACAGGCAAAAAAAACAAACAAACAAGATAAAAGGATTGTTTAGCAGTCTTAACTTTCCCATCCAGCTCTCAAGAGATTGTACAACTGTACAACTGTATTCCAATGGAAGACATCAACTAAATGCTTTGATGAGTGCAATACAATAAGTTGTGCATAATCTGCAGTGGTCCCTTTTGACATGTTAAAATTTGTATTAGTAAGTATATCTTTAAGTCTATATGTTTTTTTTATATACCGTAATTATATCTCCAGTGTATTTCAAAAACAGTATCTAAAAAAAAAAAAAAAACTTACAATCTCTTGAGAACTAAGCCTCTCTAGGCCCTAATATATTCCAACCACTCACTATCTACTATCCCAGCACTGTACAAGTAGAGTCAGGTTTCCTTTGACAACAAGCAGTATACTCATCCAAAAATAAATTAGGGTTTAGGAAAAACACTAATCTGAGGCCAGCTGTCTGGTACAACCTTTACCATCATACACAGCGATTGCTTTTTTCCCCCCGCTTTACTTCTTGGCCTTTCCCTGAGCAGCCACTGCCTCCATGGCTTTGCGTACAGTCTCCTCGTCTCCCAAGAACTGCATTGGCTTCACAGGTTTCAGGTTTTTGTCCAGCTCATAGAGGATGGGGATTCCTGTTGGCAGGTTCAGCTCCATGATGGCTTCATCTGACATTCCTGCAGGTGAGAGGACATAAAAACAAAACACTGGTTAGCATCTAATTATGCACAGTTCCTATCATCATTAAATGACTTAAATGCTAAAGTATAAGAGTTAAGATGAGGTATAAAGGGGCGTCACTGTGGCTAGTTAGAGCACTGCCCATGTACCAGAACATATCTACACAGCAGTGCATCACTTGCACTGCTGTAGATGTGTTCAAGTAAGTGATGAGAATGATTATGTGCAGGGCCACCCACCCTCCAAGTGCTTCACAATCCCCCTCAGGCTGTTTCCATGGGCAGCGATGAGCACCCTCTTCCCCTGTTTGATCTGAGGAGCGATCTCCTCGTTCCAGAAGGGCAGCGCTCGTGCGATGGTGTCCTTAAGGCTCTCGCAGGAGGGAAGCTGTTCCTCGCTCAGATCTGCATAGCGACGATCCTGGAAGGGGAAGACAGTCACCCACAAACCAGATTAAAGACAGCTGAGATACAGTATGCTGGCTCTCTGGACTGGATCTCTTCCATCTCTTTCAACTTCATTAGAAAGTTACTGCACACTTGTTTGTGAAGAGAACCACCCTGCTTGAAGCGAGGTGATTTCTGCAAATGAGATACATGTGACTGTGAGTAAAGTCGTTTATATATCCAGCTGGTACTTATAACGCCTTGACATCAGACATGATTGGTTTCTTTCTCCCTTGACTGAACTTTGCACTTGAACCTTCCAGATCTCATTCTTGTCAGTCATACATTAACTCACCTTGAACATAGCCTACTATTAGGTAATAGCATTAGCAAATAGTAAAGGACTGTATCTCTAGTCAAATTTCACTTGCACTGTTGTTTGTGTAACATTAGGATATTCACGCTGACCGTGCTGCAGACAAAAAGACAGAGGCACATGACCTTAAATCCACCGTTTGCACTCCAGTCATTTCTGCTGATTTCATTCATTCATTCACGGAGACACTATTTACTGCCTGTCTGCAGAGATCAGCCATAGTCATGCTCCCTTTTTCTAATCCTGTGTGGACATAGGAGATCACCTAGGTCAAAGCATTGTGTGAATGTACAGTGTTTCCCCCAGAAAATGTGTTAGTTAAGGTGGTGTCTGTCCTGTTGGCGGGGGGTGGGGGGGGGGGTCGGTGCGCCGTATTAAGTTTCGCTTTCACCATGCGCGCTGCTGTTATGCATGTGTGCTTCTCTGTGGTGTGTAGAGCAGGGGTCTTCAACGTTTTCCAGGCCAAGGACCCCCAAACTGATGGAGAGATGGAGCGGGACCCCCTACTTATATACAGTATATTGTATAAAATTGTGTTTTATATTTAACTGGTCCTGTAGTGCCATACAGGGCCGTTGTATAGGGGAGAAAGGTGATGATCATTATAGGGGCCCAGCGCCCAGTAGGGCCCACAAAAACCCCAGTAGTCTAATCTTTGTATGACTGAATTATTCTGCATAAGACCCTGACTGATACTCATAGTAATGCTGCATTAGCATCAAAACAAAGTAGGCTAAATAAGAAATGATAATAGATACGTAAAAGTGGAAAAGTCAGGGGGCAGGGTCCCACTTTAGTATACTTTCAGGGGGCCCAGGATTCCTAGCAACGGCCCTGGTGCCATATGCCAAAAGTACCATGTTATGAACTATAAATCACGCTTTTTTTAGGAGTTTGGCTGGTCATGGGACTTTTCGCAGGGACTTACATAAAAAACATATGCCATGCCATCTATGATCACAACAGGTCACAACTACGCTCGTGGTAACTGAACGCTGCTACTACACCAATGAAAGAATTACTAAACCATAAAAAGACAGAGAAAACAAAGCAGTGTTTCCCCTACTTAGTTTTTTTCTCTGGCTTTTTATGCATTTATTTTGAAAGGGCAGCTGGAGAGAGACGGGGACGCGGAGAGAAAGTGAGAGGGGGGATTGACACGCAGCGATGGGACTTTTCGGAGGGTCGCTGCAGCGGCCGTGCTCTACCAAGACATATGACGCTCGCGACTCACCCCAATCGTCAGCACCGCGGTCACCGGGGCTGATTCTGAGAACTTTTACACCGGGCGCGCCGTGTCATGTCTCGGTTCCACGGAGCGTTTCAGTGACGGCCTGACGCTGCTGCATTGTTGCTGCGCTATGAGCAGACGTGGCGGCGCGCGTTAATGTCACCGTCGTGTGTGTGTGCTGTGAATATCGCTACATTTTTATTTTTTTAAGACGTTAGTTTAGGCGGCAGCTCTTTCTTGTTAAGGCGGCCGCCTTAACAAGAAAGCGCTGCGGGAAACCCTGATGTACTGTGGATATATCTTACCTTGCTGATGATAGTGTAGTAGTCATGGTCTGGGCCCATGGAGGGAGGAGGGATATCAAACGAGCGCCTCCAGATCTTCACCTGAGCCTCTCCGTGCTTGGCGGCCGTCTCTGCCTTGTTCAGCCCCGTCAGGCCTCCGTAGTGGCGCTCGTTGAGCCGCCAGGTCCGATGCACCGGCACCCACATCTGGTCGATGCCATCCAAGCACAGCCACAGTGTCCTGATGGCCCGCTTCAGCACGGAAGTGTAGCAAATGTCAAACTCAAAACCAGCATCTGTTGGAATGAGAGACATAGGAGTTCAATGAACAAACAAAGCCAGTCTCAAACTTTACTGAAGACAAGTAGGTACATTTTGTGCTGCAGCTAATAACTGCTATCATCATCAATTAATGAGCTTAGGAAATTATATATCTACTAAATATATCAATAAATAACATTTTGCAAAGCCCAAGGTGACACTTTGACAATGCTTGTTTTGTTTGTGCAAAAACAGTGCAAAACCTGATTTTCTGAAGCCAGCTCCTTTATTTCCTGTCTTACATTGGACAAACTGATTAATCCAGGTGTGTCTGACCTCACAACAATGGTCAGGCACACCTGGATTAATCAGTGTGTCCAATAATGTGAGACAGGAAATAAAGGAGCTGGCTTATTTCAGGGAGTAGTGGAGCTGTGCATAAAGCCTATTGATTGATCAACTAGTGCTTGCAGCTCTGTGTAGCCTACCGCAGCCTGGTTTATTCAGGCCACCGGCAGTGTAGCTACGGGCCCACAGTGCACTGGTTTCTCCTCTGATCCCTCCCTGTTCTCCTGCTGAATCAGAACAAGCGACGGACATTTAACATAGTGAACTCAAATATGCGAGTTGAGCTCTTCCTCGCGAGGGATTGGCGCACGGGTGAAACCACATGAATGCATCACTTCTGCACGTTTGCACATCCTCAACATAGCCTACAACATATTCCTGGCACGCTCGGGGGGAAGAGTGGGGGGTGGGGGGTATGTTGTCTGATCATGATGCAGAGGCGATTATGCAACCGCGGCCGTGCATTGGCCTCTACAGCATGTCAGAGATATTACAGCGCTGGTGAGAGAAAATATCCAACATCGACTGCTGCTCACCTTTCAGGGCCAGTCCTCCTCTCCTCGCCTCCTTCTCCCCGGTTTCACTCAGATCAGCGTCAAACCAGCCACAGAAGCGGTTCTCCTGGTTCCAGTTGCTCTCTCCGTGACGAATCAGCACCAGTTTGTAGGCAGCCATGGTGTATGATGATAAAAAAAAATCACTTATAATGAAAATTGGTCAAAAGATTTTTTTTTTTTTTTAAAAGATGGATGCTGGTGAGGTTTAATTCACAACTTCAATGCAGAGAAGCAGACAGGTCCACTCGGTACTGTCAAACCAGTGAGGAGCTTTATAACACGGATTGGTTCGTCCCACACTTCCTGGTTGTTAACATCCAATGAGAATCCGCTGAAGTACGTCATTTTCCTGAACCCCTCCACCAATGACAGCGGTGGGCGTCAGCGACGGGGTCTGTTCCTGACCTTCATCCTGGGCATTGTACCTTTATTGACTCCCATTGTGTCAACCTGTCTGCGTTCATGTGATACAAGAATGCAAGTGAGAGAATAGTGACATAAATATCAAATTAACCACTAACTGACTAATTCAGATCTCATGGTCAGTTTCATACAATGACATGTTTTGCTTTTTTGCATAACCCACCTCAAAATGAAATAGGCTTTTCTCAGAGACTTTTCTTGATTTAATTGTAATACATTCAAGGATGTGTGGCACACAGACTATCACTAATTTAGGAAGGCCAAAGAAACATAAAACTGTACTAAAAAGTATGCAGACAGTCTTTGACTGACAGAACATACAGTAGCTGAAGAAACAATTAACATCTGTGCTGCTTTGGTCAGAATATGATTATAGGCCTATTACAAATGTGTAAAGACATCATTTTTAGGACCTTTCTGATTGCTCAATGGAAACTTTCTGTAATGTCTGCTGCATCTTTGTGTTCTCATACAACTGCTTTTCTTCCTTTGTTCCATTTTGTGGTGACTGTTACAGTAAAAAAAAAAAAAAAAGGTTATATAGGCAGTGCTTAATTTGTAAATCATAAGGTGCCACAGGATCCGGCTCAAATTAACCCCTGTATATAGGTGGTAGATTTGTTGCATGCGGAAGAACAGTTTCATATCTGTGATTAAAAAAATAGAAATTGCTAAGACTTTTTGAACCCATTATGTGTGATGTGTTTAAGGAGTGAATGTGAGAATCAAACAGCTGGAAAAAGTCAAATGCATTATTTTGTTTGACTTTATGTCGCCATCTAGTGGGTGAAGTACAGACATTTACACTGTGGGAATTTTCAAGCAGCAATTTCATACATTAGCTTATACATATTTTTTCCTGAACTTTGAACATTGCTATTTTGACTCTATTTCACAGCTGCTGTTTCCAAAATAGGTACATAATTATGACAATGCATTTTTTTTAAATTAATATATTTTATAACGATGTGATTTTATGCAGAGCATAATAAAGAGGTATGCAGATACTAGATTAATTCTGGGTTGTCTATACTCTATCATAATATTGTCAAGGTGTGCATCAGACACAAAACAAAGCCTCATACAACCTCTCACCGGAACTTCCATGTTTTTGGTGATTTTGTGCCAAAACCTTCTTTGTCTTCTGCTTCTCTTCCTGTTTCTACAGTGATACACTTCTGAAGAACTGGACTGAGCCTCCTCTGTGTTGTTCAACAGGATAATAATGGTGAATTGTCTCATCATACACAATAGATGCACTAACATATCTAAATGTATTCCCATTATGAATAACTGTCAATTATCAAAATCAAAAAAAAAAATTGACCTATATCTAGAAAGGCTAATTTAAGCCTTTCTAGATATAGGTGCATATTGTTGATTGTTTACACACATTTTCTGAAAGCATGCCTCATACTCTCAGAACTCTACACTCTACACACAAACCATCATATGACTAGACATTTATAAGAACCAGTTGAACACTGATGTGCTCAGTGTAAAACACTATGATGAATGGAAAACACTTCTACTCCATTCATCATAATGACTTAGGCTTTTTCTTTTTCTTTTTCTTTCTTTTTTTTTTTTTTTTACAGTAACTACAGACAGTAGGCTATATAAATGTATTGTAAAATATTTTAGAATATTGTTTTTATACTCAGAACACTCAAATGCACCGTAACAAACACGGCCGGCCAGTTTTGAAAGACTGAACACATAATTTTGATGGTATGAGCAACTACTGTAACATGTAGCTCACCTAGTAGAGCAGCACTCTTTGTAGTCAAAAACTTTGTTCTAGTCTGGGTTCATATATATATATATATATATATATATATATATGTGTGTGTGTGTGTGTGTGCGTGCGTGCGTGCGTGCGTGCGTGCGTGTGTGTGTGTGTGTGTGTGTGTGTGTGTGTTGTGTGGCCTCTCTCTGTTTGGTTTCTCTCTGTTTGGTGTCAGTCCATCACTGCCTGTTATGCTGCCCTTTTTTGCTAAAGCTCTGATTGCTAATTGTAAAACTGTGTGACAGGTGTTTACCCATGTGATGAGTCAGTGTGCATAGTAGGGAAACTAACTTTAGCATTTTGAATAACAGTGTGTTACTCGTGAAAACAAGATGCCAAATGCAGAGAATTGTGTGTAGTGTTTTGAAAAAAGTGTGTTATAGAACTGCAAATTGAGTGTAAAGCAGGAATTGTGCTTGTGGTTCAGGGGGTTGGTGCATGAGTTAGATGTTGAGGCCACTGTGCCTCAAGAACCAGAAATTGTGTGTAAACAATCGAGAAAAACTGTAATGTCAGTCAGAAGAAGAAATGTTTCAATCACTTGGATTTTAAAGCAGCAGTTTGACATTGTGACAACTTTCTTGCTGATATGTGATATTAATGTCAGTCTCAGTAAATTGGTTATTAAACACTGAACTCTCTGCATATAGAATATTCAACTATATTTTTCTTCATTATTATGTCAAACACCAGTTTCCATACATACCTTCAACTGCTTCATCTTCATCACCCTTTTTCTCCTGTACGGACTGTCTCTTGAGGAAATTATAGGTCTTTTCACTAAGTCCATCAGGGACGTCCTCATCATGAACACTGTGTTTGGCTGAGCTGGCAGCACTGTTAGTGGACTTGTCAGGCATGAATGTGTTCAGTGTTGTCTCTGCCACATCTTAAATGTCCTCACAGGCTCTGAGCAGCTCTACACAGGACTTCACACTGGAAGATAACAAATCATTGTGTCAGACAACTTTATCTTTATCAATCCACTGTACATCTACATCAGCATAGAGATTATAGACCCAGTATATAATCACTGACTAGAAGCTGTTATTGAAGGTACAGACGAGGTGTTTGGTCATGATGAGTGAAGGCTGAAGACTGTGACTTGGTGTAATTCTTCTACCAGTATCCACCAACAGCATCTGCTTCAGCAGGTTGGCAAAGCTGACCAGGACATAGTCATATGTTGCCATAAGATGTTTTAGGACCAGGAATTGTTTTTAATTCTTCCCATCTGCATGTTGAAATAACTCAACAGCTCCTGTCATCATTTCAACTGAAAAGCTCAAATAGACCAAATTCCTTTATTTCATAATCAGGCTTTCATCAGTAGGCCTATGCTGAAGAAAGCACATTCATTTCCACTTACTGTTGTTCATTCAGATCCGCTAGTCTCTTCATCTTAGCAGTCACCATTAACTTCCACCACCCACTCTCTGTTGTTGGCATGGGTGTGACAAATGTCATTCCTCTGCCTCCCATAGTAATAACAATATATGCAATGAAAGTAGGGTTAGGGTTTATTTGCCATAATGGAGGAGAGGATTAGTGAACTGGAAGCACCACTTCACTTCCCTCCTGCTTATTAAAATTGTGTTTATAGACTCTTAAAGTGTGACAGTATGGCGTAATTAAAATGCTGAAATGCTGGTATTTTAGATTCATTAGCTTTCAGGAAATGACAAACATGCAGCAAGAGAGAGAGTAGGTGAAAGAAGTAAAATAATAAAATATTATAGAAACCACAGAAGAGAAGAAGTCTTCAGGCCCACTACTGATGAGTCCTCCAGTTCATTTCATTACATTCAGCCTGAAGGTTGTGCTTTAGATGTGCTTTTGTTCAGTAAGGGTGCATGTTACTGCTTGATAATGATTGGAATAATTTAGGGCCAGAAAAGTAACAAACCATGACTGTAAAACAAAAACCCATAGATGACGAAATTACATCAATTACACCAAGCAGTGTCTTCCCCAACCAGGTTATTCTCTAGCATGCAGCATGTCTTTATATTGTATATCACCAGAAGAATAACAGTTTAAAAATATTTTAGTATACTATTATTATTTATTATAGAAGTCATAGAGTTATTATAACTGAATATATAAATACCAGTGTAGTGTCCTATAAGTTCGGCAATAGAATTAATCTCAGTCATTAGGTTGGGTCAAATAAACAATCCAGTGTTGTGTGTTGTGTGCATTCACTGTCCCATAATGACTCAGTGGTGGGTGATGTTAAGTTATGTTTTCACCCAGCAGTGTTTTGCTTTACACCAGCAGTGGTGTGTAACAGAGAGGAGGGAGTCGGGCTCTGTGGGAAAAGTGTTGCTGGGAATCAGTTCAGAGCCGTGTGGGCCATTATCAGGAACTTCACATTTGGAAAGAATGTTTGTTTTGCTTCACAACGTGTGTCCACTTGCAATGCGCACTAAAAGATGTAATGTTTGAAGACAGTTTTCCTCTAAATCACTGTGGATTTCAGTCATGGAGATTACTCATCACTCGTTATTCCCTCTTTTAAAGTTTAAAAAAGACAGGTGAGTAATGACGGAGGTGTTACTAACGTAGGTTCCGATTAAATGTCAAAAATCATTAAATGTCAGACAGGAAATGAGTGAATTCATCCACCCAGCGACCAGAAAACATTCCCCTTTTCTGTTTCCGTCTCGCCTTCTCAGGCTCATTCACTGTAAAACACTCTCAACATCTCGGCTAAGGATTGGCAGGATGAAGGAAGCCGTGGTATTTTCAAGGCTCTATAAATAGCTATCATCATTTCTCACCACTGGCTGCCATTGCCTTCACGCAACACATGAACACTGCGCCCATTCAGAAGTATCGTCTGGGCAAGAGAGGCTGCAGCAGATGTGGAATCGGTAATCCCTGTCACCATGTTAGGAAACTATAAACTGGCAAATGTCAGAGGGAAAATACAGGGTCCGTGTGCCTGTAACACTACTGATCTGGATCTTTACACAAACAGGAAATGTCAATCTCAAACTCATCTTTACGTAAGGCATTTTTGCACATCTTCCTCTCTCACTCCTTTCTGTTTTCCCCCTGCACATTCACTTGTTCTGTCAGTCTCCATCTGTTTTCCCTGCCCCTCTTTCCCTCTCCTCTGCAGTGGAATGTGCATCTCAGCAGTATCTGATGAAAGTGTGGTTAACAGGGCGCTGCTGAATGCGCCTGTCTGTGTTTTCATGTGTCATGTGCGTGCATGTTGGCCTCCCAAAAACGAGATGGGAGGCTAGAAACGTGAGCAGGAAAAGAATCAGACACTCTTGGGGGAAGGATTGGGTACTTCCACTGCAATCAACCACAAAAATTCCAGGTAGGTCATTTCCAGTGGAAGTGTCTCTGTGTCTCTGTCCCGGCTCTTCCAGTCCTGGTCTACTACAGCTGAGTGAACTCTCACCAACCAAGTACACACACCTGGTTCAGTAAACTCTAAAACACCGGGCTGTGGTCTGAGAGAAAGCCCTGTGGAAACAAATCTCCTGAAATGAAAGTTAAGAGTGCATGGTCAAAAAAAAAAGTGTTAAACATTGAAATTTCCTGTTGAATAATGCTGAGCATGTACAAATTACCCACAAATATAAAGGACAGCAACCTCAAGTTTGTCTTTAAAAAAATAGTGATGTTGATACAATGTAAGAAATTAGAGAAATCCTAGTTCTGTTCAAAACAATTATTCCAAAGTTTAGAGACATAAGACTTCTCTTTTTAGAGCAAAATTCCCGGACAGCATTTCCTCACTGTGCTTTGGGTGGTGAAAGAAAAAAAAACTGTCATCTTTGTACAACATTACTCATTTGATTTGACTAACTCAGACTGCTTGAGTTGGGCTGCTCATGTTATCTTTAGGTTAATGTTCAGAGAGCATCTGTGCACATGGGGACTTAAGGTTTTGATTCCCATCACATACATTAGAAGCACATTGGGAACAGATTTCTTCTTCAAGGAGCAGCACCCAGAAGCCTCCCAGTGATATATGAGTGTGTGTATAAAGTAGTGTGTTGTTTGTAATCATAATTTTATTTTGAAAGGTGTATCATGTATGTTGTCAGACCCAGTATATAATCACTGACTAGAAGCTGTTGTTGGAGGTACAGACGGAGATGTTTGGTCATGATGAATGAATGCTGAAGACTGTGACTTGGTGTAATTCTTCTACCAGTATCCACCAACAGCATCTGCTTCAGCAGGTTGGCAAAGCTGACCAGGACATAGTCATATGTTGCCATAAGATGTTTTAGGACCAGGAATTGTTTTTAGTTCTTCCCACCTGCATGTTGAAATTATTGTAATCTGTTCTAATATACAAACTCAACAGCTCCTGTCATCATTTCAACTGAAAAGCTCAAATAGACCAAATTCCTTTATTTCATAATCAGGCTTTCATCAGTAGGCCTATGCTGAAGTAGGCACATTCATTTCCACGTACTGTTGTTCATTCAGATCCGCTAGTCTCTTCATCTTAGCAGTCACCATTAACTTCCACCACCCACTCTCTGTTGTTGGGTGTGACAAATGTCATTCCTCTGCCTCCCGTAGTAATAACAATATATGCAATGAAAGTAGGGTTAGGGTTTATTTGCCATAATGGAGGAGAGGATTAGTGAACTGGAAGCACCACTTCACTTCCCTCCTGCTTATTAAAATTGTGTTTATAGACTCTTAAAGTGTGACAGTATGGCGTAATTAAAATGCTGAAATGTTGGTATTTTAGATTCATTAGCTTTCAGGAAATGACAAACATGCAGCAAGAGAGAAAGTAGGTGAAATAAGTAAAATAATAAAATATTATAGAAACCACAGAAGAGAAGAAGTCTTCAGGCCCACCACTGAAGAGTCCTCCAGTTCATTTCATTACATTCAGCCTGAAGGTTTTGCTTTAGATTTTAAACTTCAGTAAGGGTGCATGTTTGTACTGCTTGATAATGATTGGAATAATTTAGGGCCAGAATGTTCCAAAGCAGAAAAGTAACAAACCATGGCTGTAAAACAAAACACATATGACGAAAAACCTACATCAATTACACCAAGCAGTGTCTTCCCCAACCAGGTTATTCTCTAGCATGCAGCATGTCTTTATCATACATATTGTATATCACCAGAAGAATAGCAGTTTAAAAATATTTTAGTATACTATTATTATTTATTATAGAAGTCATAGAGTTATTATAACTGAATATATAAATACCAGTGTAGTGTGTATAAGTTCTGCAATAGAATTAATCTCAGCCATTAGGTTGGGTCTATGTCAATTTAATTCTTATTTTAAAACTGTAAAGAGGATATATCTTGGAGAAAAAAAAAAAACGGAGTATAATAAATTTCTGCATTTTATTATAGCAGGAAGACCTGAACTGATTTACTTTGATGACAACCATCTGGTCTTGTAAAATAGATCTGAACAAAATGTGTTTTCCCTACTCCAGCTCCACTGGAGATGTTCTACAGCTCACACTGTTCTCCGTGCCACTATGTCAAGACACAGAAGCATCAAAGCAAAAATGTTGTTTTATTTTTTTTTAATTTTTTAATGACTCTAAAAGACAAACGTAATTTCTCCATGATAATCTGACCAGTGAATGTAATGACAGTAAAAAGTCACAGACATATTGCTATTGTCCCTTTAGACTTCAAAACTCTGCTTCAGAGTTTTTGGGCAGGGAACACTGTGTCAGTTTTTCGGATAATTGACATCAGCTCATGGCAACATTACGCATGATGTGCTTTCAGGGAGGGCCAGAGAAACCATTTCAAGGGGTTATGGCGACTGTTGGACGTTTGGTCTCTTGCGAACGGGTGGGAGAGCACATACAGGAAATGTCTCTTTGCTTGAGTAGCCAAAGTAAATATCACACGATGGGCACTCCAGAGAACCACCTGGCTCTATACCTCTTTATACCAAGTTGTCTGAGTTTTCTTTACTGTCTGTGTTGCTGGAAGAAAAATTCCAACTACACAGCAACTTCACTTTAGCAGCGCCCACACCCTTGTATAATGGTGTTAGGGCAACATAAGACTCCAAAATTCATGTTAAGACCTGTAATGGCAAGCGTTGGGATATTTAAGGATTGAATTTGAAATAGACTCATGCATGACAGACAGGACATCTATAAACTGTGGCCAATATAATAATAAGGAGCATGTTAATGTTGGCAGCTCAAAAAGACTTTCAGGTTAAGTGTGGTGAATCCTTCTGTTGTCGTAATTGTCAGCACATGCTATAGTTTAGATTTCTTTCAAAACTTAAAATGATTCACCATGGTTACTTTCAATATCAAAATAAGCTGTGGATCCAGTGTTTTGTTTATGCGGCACGCGGGGGCTGTTGTGTACTGCTGTCTCCATTTGGCTGTATACAGCTGTGTGTTTCTGCAGACACCGACACGTGGACAGGACAACACTTCAGTGGAAATCTCAGAGGGGGAGAGGGTGGATAGGACTGTGTGCGGTGGGGGTATGGGAGTGAAGGAGGTTGGGGGGCTCCTCTCCTCTCCTCTCTTCTCTTTAGAAGTGCTAGATTTATATCCTGGGGCTGCAGCTGGTTAACATTAACCCTTCCAGTCCTGTAGCTCTGAGCACATATGTCACTTTGGACTCAACACACCCACATGCAGACTGGATCCTTCTCATCATCATTGCATAGAAAGACAACTTGCCCAGAGACGGACGTTCTGCACGGCTGGTCTTTTGGCATAATTTACCATGGAAGTGCAGACTGAATAAAATACTTCTATAAAAATTAGGCAATAGTTTCCCTGGTTGCAGTCTGATCTGTCTGTATCCTTATATGGCCCCATTTTAGGGTCACGTTCACTGCTGAAATTCTAGCACTAACCAATCCATGCATCCAAGTAAAGTAATGCAAATATTCATGAAAACTTTTTTCCCGTCTCTTTTATCCACCTGTCACACTCACACTTCTTTCATTTAAATTTGTTTTATTGCTCCTGTTTTAAAACTCTATTTCTCCTGCATTTCTTGTTGCGCTGATTTTGATTATTGAATGTAGATCTGGATCTGGATCTAGATCTGGATCTGGAGCAGCAACGGTGCAATGTTTTATCCCCAGTGCTCCTGTCCAAGAATAACTCATCACATTCAACTGGAAGTGTACAAGAAGCGAGCAATGGCCCAAAAAGGAAAGGAAGCGTGTTTATGTGTGAGTACTGTAATCTGCAGCCCTTCTCACCACATTCCTGTCCCATGGCAGCAGCAAGTGTGCAAAGCAGTCACACATAGTAATGGTACTGTCTCGCTGACTGCTTTTAAGGCAACCAGATAGAGTTGTCACAGTGGAGATTTGGGTGCTGCTATAACAACTTGTCTGGAGTCTGTTCTTAAGAAGCGCATGCCGACTGGAATAGATGAGACATTGAATCATCCTCCACTGCTTGGCTTTGTTTTCATTGGCTGAACGTTAGCCCACCTCCAGAACCCCAACAGACTGTTCCGGTAAGAACAAGCCTCTTTCCAGATTATTACACACATCAAACACACACACCAGTGCACTCTCATGCAATACACATTTTCTATCATGCAGCAAATACATGCACATTGTCTCTGCACATGCATGTGTGAGTGACTGTCTTGTAGTCTTTTAGAGACACATAGTTAGAGACAGATAGTTTCAAGAATCTGCGTCTTTCATGTGGTTTAAGCGGCTTTAGCATATAAATGATCTCTGCTGATTGGCCCAGGCTTTTATCTCCCAACAGGAAGTTCCTGAGGGCTTCTGTCGTTAGCCTCCCAAATCTGTGTCTCATTTGGAAAAAGCCACCAATTTCTCCATATGGCCCAGCTCTCTCTCTCTAAATTAAACTCAAAGTACTAAAACAAAATCAACAAAAAGCATTTGATGAACATTTTCCCCTCAAGCAACTTATCTAAACACTTCCATGAACAACAACAACAACAAAAAAGATTATAACCAAAAGAAACGCCTCATTGTCTCTCACTTACTGGTCTTTATTCTTGCTCTTTTTGTTCTTTGGCTTTACATAATGAACACTTATATTTATATTTTTTGTTCAGCATACACATTTTAGCACCAATAACATCCATATTGTTCAGAGGTTGTTGTCACAACCTAGTTGAGTATACAGCATTCTGACAGAAGCTCACTGATAGGAAAAAAAAAAAAAATACTGTATGCAATGTTTGAATCTGACAAAACAAAAAACAGAGCTGGTCAAAAGGAAATCTGCAAGTGTTTTTTGTTTTTTTAGTCCATCGTGTGTCGGTAACTGTTCTTTAATGTTGGCTGTCGTACAAAAAACATGTAAACACATAAAAATATATACTTTAAGAAAAGATAATGAAAAATGATCCCCTGTGAAAACAAATGCACTAATCATATGAGAGCCTTAAGATGGAGACAAAGCTAGTGCCTGAATATATCTACAAAACATGTTAAGGCATTGCACTGTAAACTTATATCCACTTTAATTGAGATTTGGATTAAGATGATAATAATATAATTAAAACCACTCTGCCCTCATAACACATCTCCAGTCCTGGGTAGCTTCAGGGACCCTGGGATGTTTTCATGTCATGAATACACTGACTACAATGTCTCTGTTGCATCATAAAAATCTTTTGATGATTCTGCCTCGACCACCAAGGACAAAAGAGAACCTGTGATTAGAGTAGCTGTTGAGTTAAATTACAGTGAAGTTAACTATTCCTCATCTTGCTGTGGACCCCCCCTCCCCTCTCTCCCCTCCCTTACTTGTTGCCATCACCTCTCCAGTCTCATCATCAGACCACCGTTTGCTCGCCCCGACACTTCCTGCACGCCCCATAAATAACCGTGGGGACATAGGACAGGCAGCACAGGCCGGCGAACACGGCGGCCGTCAGGTAGACCTTGTACAGACACGAGTGCTTGTACTGATCCAGGTTGCAGTACGCGTTGCGGTTCGTCTTGTAGATCATGATACCTATGGCCGGCATGTAGAGCAAGGTGGCGGCCACGTCGTGCGCCAGGTTGGTGCACAACCAGCGCTCCCCTCCCAGCAGCGGCACCAGGTCCTGCTTCTCCAGGAGGGTGATGAAGAACAGGGCGAGGGTGAGGAGCCAGAAGAGGACAGCGACGAAGAGGACGAAGTGGATGGAGCCCTCGTACTTGTTGGCAGCGATGGTGACCCACAGCCCGGCCCCGAACAAGATCTGCAGGATCCGGAAGATTCCCAAAAAACTCCTAAGGAACTTCATGCTATCCCTCACCACCGGCGGGGGATGTTGGGGTGGCATCTCTCTCTTCTCTCCTCCTCCGGTCACTCTCCGGTTCAGTTTTTCACCCCGAACAGGGCGGGTGCTTTCTGCCAGCTGCAAACAGCTGGTGGGAAAAGATGGGCAAAGAGTTGGGAATAACGGGCCGGAAGGGCGGGTTTGTGGTCTAAGAGCGAAGCCAAAAGTGGACAAGTTGAGGCATTTGAAAAAAAATGAACTCTCTGTTCTTTCCACAGCCCCGGGGTTTTGAAATGAAAACCCTTCTTGAATGTTTCGTCTTTTCCGTTTCCTCTGTTGAGTCCGTGCTGGGGGGCTGGGTGACAGAGAGGGGGCGGCCTGTAATTCAAAGCCTGCTCCTCCTCTGCTGGACTGGACGTGCTGGATCCATCCGTGTCCACTCATCTGCTGCATTTCCCAGTTGTGTTGGCCAGTTTCCCCCATGGGCGTGTGTGTCGGACCTCCCTCCTTCTGTCTTTTCTAAGTGGAAGTGACATTATAGGACTTCATGAAGCGGAGGTCGGCGAAACTAAAAAATAAAAAGTGTAGCCTATAGAATTAAAAGGGTAAAGATTTTGGCGCAATAGACTACTTCATAGTTCAACTTTTTTTCTGTTTCTTTGTTTCTTCCAGGTTTATAATAGACTATTTTCCCCACAATTCCACTGGAACATAAACGCATCAAAGGAGCCTGTGTCAATGATAATAACAACAATAGGCTAATTATAATAAAAAAAAGAAGATCTGTTCAGTTCATATGGCCGGGCTCCTGCTGTTTGGAGCCCATGCGTCATCTTGTTTGCGTCTTTGCACACAGGATGCTCACATGTTAACTTCCCTCGCACATCACTGACAGACGCTTCTCGTGCCAGACCGCCTCATTGACGTCAATGGATTTCAGCGGACACGCCCTATACGTGGCCGGGGGGGTGGGGTGGGGGTTGGGGGGGGCGCTTACACCCCTCCCCTCCTCCACCTTCACACCCGTGATTGGTCGAAATAAAGCCCCCTCCCTTAGAGGAAGGAGGGATCAGGGAGCAGCTGCGCCCTCATTGGTGGAGCGGTGACCCTTGATTCATGATCGGCAGACCGCTCAAGGACAAGAAATGCGCTGCAAGTGAAGCTCGGGTAAACAACAACCCGACACTCTGTGTTTCGGCAGTTTTATCGGAAAAGGAGTAGCGATGCATTAGGAAGCAGAGCTGCGCTGGAAATACTTCGGGTAAGCAGCTCTTTTCCTTAGCCGTTTTCTCGTGACTCTCACGGGATTCCCGTTTAGGTCAGGCCACTTGGCCTTTTACCCACAGTGTAGACTGAAACCCTGCA
Source organism: Trachurus trachurus (assembly GCF_905171665.1). Lineage (NCBI taxonomy): Eukaryota > Metazoa > Chordata > Actinopteri > Carangiformes > Carangidae > Trachurus > Trachurus trachurus. Next base: position 16,577,752 of record NC_139906.1, read on the forward strand.
GAGCTGGCGAGACTAGTGCAGTAGTTAAGTCGTCGCATGTTGTCTAGTGATATCAAGTAAATAGCCTATCCACTAAAACCAAGGATATTACAAGGTTTGTAAATTTCTACTTCCTGATTCTCAGTTTTGCAGGAGAGTCGGTGTGTGTGCACTGAGCCGTAACAGTTTGTTATTCAAACAGCAGACTGTGACGTGTAATCAATGTTAACCCACTTCTAATGCAAATACACGGGCCTGCGGATGTGTTTCTCTGTGTGGAGCCACTTTCCATAATGACCATAGCCATGAGAGAATTTCAAAACAATAGCAGCTGTTATAGAGCTGTGATGGTGCTCATAAGTTGATTGTGATTGTGTTGTATGTGCTTCTGAATAGATCTACAATGTAAACAAATATATATAGTAAATTAGACATGCAGAGGACTGAGTAGTTCAAGTGATTGAGGAAAAGTGGGAGACTTGGACTCCTGCAGAAGGAAGCTTAACTAAAAGAGAATAGATCTTCTTCAGAGGATGAAGCAAACTCAGTCTGTGAGATGATGTGCTCTGGAGAAAGCTCTAAGTGGAAAAGGCTGCTGACCCACATGCAGTCGTGACCTTGGTCACTCAGCTAATTCCTATGTGTTTGTGTCCCACTTAAACACATATGTGAGAAGAGAGAGAGATAAAGGGAGCATCTGCAGTTTAATAGGTCTTAAAGCACAGCTCATCATCACTCACTTCCCAAAGCAGGATTAAAGAATCAGAGCAGGTGGCTGGCAGCGTCTCACTGTGACAGGTGTCCACAGGTGTTGTGACGCAGCCTGTCTGTACTGCTCTTCTGTTGGGTTCTGTTTTGATATTTATCAGTCTAATATCAATGACAGCGAATCACAATGTGCTGAATCTCTTGTGTCTTGCTCCACAGACTCAAACCTTTGTATGCCACCTTTTCCCGTGTTTCTCTGGATGGATACCGGACACGCCTCTCCACCGTCCTCCATGGTGGCGGGCCCTTCCTCGCTGTGGCGTCTGGCCCAGAGGAGGAGCAGGAAGGCTGGCTCGGGGAACATCTTCAGCGACGTGAACCTGTGGCAGCTCCAGAGACTGTTCAGGGCAGCGGGGGACCAGGACGCGGAGCAGAGGGCCCAGCTGGTGTGGGGCCACAGAGACGAAGCTGAGCTGGCTCAGGCTTTAATCGGACTGAGAGCCCGAAGTCACCGGAGAGGACTGAGGAGTAACGGCAGAGATGCTCTGGGGTCGCACTGGCTGCGTGCCTTCAATCACCTCAGGTAGAAACACTCCTAACCTGAACACATTTAATATACATTCACATTATCCAATGTTATATTATATTACATCAATTTAATCACTTTTTTTCAATGCAGGATAGGGGACAGCTCAACCAGAAGCCAGGGAAAGGATGCAGGAGAGGAGAATGACTCAGAGACAGGAGGCCACAGCAGTCCGGAGCCACGTCGGGGTCCCACTATAGGGACAACAGGAAGAAGCACAGGGGCCACAGTGGTGCAAACGGAGGGCCACGGCTCTTCAGGGATGAATGAGAGATCACTCAGATCTGGGTCAGGACTGAGGAGAGGAGGAGACAGTGATCCAGAGAGGTACCTCCACCGAATACTCCACTGATCCACCGGCCCGTACTGTACGCCTGAGGGTCACCCAGCACTTTAACAACCTGTGGGTCTCACCTGAAGAAATGTCCTGATGCGTTCAGGCGCCGGGGTGAGGTTGAATGAACCTCTGCCAAGAGCAACATGGACACAAATCAGGTTTTTCAGGTTGAATGAATAGTTTCTCAAAATGCCATAAAGTCACAGACCAGACAGCGCTGTACTGTTAATTATTGCAAGCACATCTCCACCCAGATTATGTATCAACATGAACCTCTGACTGGCTCCTGGTATCCAACAACTTTTTACTGTGGTTGCCTTATGTGCTTTCTTAAATTGATCCCACCACGAACACTAATCATGCATATCTCTAATTATGGATGATATTTGATACAAAAATGGTCCAATCTTCATTTAACCTGGCAGTAATCAGACTAAATGTATTGTTATGAATATCTAAGTCAACAGTGTGGTTATGAAGTTGTATCTCTTTCATATACCACACACAAAGCCATATATATTTAGATATATATGAGTGAGATGATGTACTGTAGCTTGGTAACTTCCTGATTATTGCATTTGACACTAACTGAAGTTGAACCGTTTCCATGAATATGTGTGTGGTATGATACACAACACTAAACGCTAAATGGTGCGCAACAAGAGCAGTGTCAGTTTACACACTACGGCTGCACATTTGACTCAAGCTTCCTGACTGACATCTGCACCAGTCGCTGAGAATAAAGCTTGAGCTGGTCAGTTCTGCCAAGAGACCACACCCAAAGGCCATAGCCACAATGACCCTCACTGTTGAGAGAAAGAAGAACTTGAAACTAACGTGTAAAACTTTATGTGGCAACAGTGTGAAAAAACACTGTGCATGTAAAAGACTTTATGCCACCAACCTCATCAGATTGCTGGAAACTTGATGAAGCTTTTTTTTGGTTATTTTTTGATAATAACTGTTTGATGTGTCATTTTTAGATATGGTAATAAAGAATTGAGTCTTCGTATTGTTTATAAGTTTTATTTTATTTTGTGTGACTACACAGTAGCACTGACTTTATTGAAAATAAATATGTAGGTTTTTGTTAACATATTTTTATGGGTTGATAGTGATACACATTCACATTTATTTAACATAAACATGCTCATTTCCACTGTTTCCTTGCATGCATATGCAGCCCATACACATTTCACACCCTGAAGTCTGTCACTGTTAACCACTGTGCAGCTCTACTGGACCAGTTGGGTGTTAAGTGCCTGACTTGAGTGCAGCTCTCGAGCAATTTTGAATGATGATCATGAATAGAGGAGCATAACACATCGCTTCCAGATGCTCTGCTGTTATAAATTACTGTTTGAATTGAATTTGAATTAGCACAGTGACATCAGTCCACATGTATCCCATATATTACATCTCACATAAACATGCAGTGAGAAATTGCACCTCATAGAAAACGGCCTTGTAGCAGAATCAGAGACAATACCGCCCTCCAGTGGTTATATAACTGTGTATGAAGCTGTCATGTGTGTCCACTTGGAGTCACTAGATGGCACTAAAGGCTTTGTTTTGGAAGAGAAAACCACTACACTGAACCAGTACAGAATTCATACCTGCCATGCATGCCACAGAAAACTTTATATTGCAGCATATGTAATTACGACCTTGAGGGACACACTCATTTTAATAGTCAATATGATTTTTACCGATCCCAGGTTTTCATGTTTAACTTCTCTTTTGTGCCAGGTCTACCAAATGACCTCAGTGTGTGGTGATGGCTAATGAGTTTCTCAATCTCTAATGCAAACATCCAACACTTCTGGTAGTGTTTTATCATAATATAGTGAAATATTAGACTGAATGGATGTGCTGTCTGTCCATTTAAGCGTCAGAATCTGTTCTGGTCTATTTATCAAGGCTCTACGAGGATTTCTGTATGTTCTGTACTTTATTTCTTCAGGTCACACAAAAGCCAAGCGCTGCTGAGTACAGATCAGGATATACAGTAAGGGCTTTATCTCCCACATTTACAGTTGGACATTTGGACTATAGCGATGCCCTGCACCCACCAGATGTCTTCTTTCCTATCATTGTCCTCCAGCTTCCTCCTGCCTGATGCCTGGAGATTAAGAAGTCATGGTGGAGATAAAAAAAAAATCTTGTCTGTGTATCCTGGGTCTACTCAGTCGTGCATGGCCGGTTCACCGGGAAACTGAGTCATCTGTCGGGCAGCTTTACAGGGTGCTGAAACCTCAGCTGACGCCCTCAGTGTAGAGAAAGCAGCAGATTGACTCCGAGGTAATCCTCAGTCCGCTGAGCCTCTCACCTTGTTGTGTCAAAGTGAGCTCACTGCACTGCACAGAAAACCTAATTTTAGAGCCTATATATACACTGTCGGTTATCACTGTTCATTCACACCATAAATCCTATGACTATTAGATGAGATGTGCAAGGATGATCCTGCAATAAATTATCTGCATCTTCATTTAGTGGTTTGCCTTGGAGTGCAGCTCACCCATCACCATTATAGTTTATTCTGACATACTGCTACTTTACCAAATTTATTTTTTTTACATTAAATAAAACACAACAAGATTTCAATCTGATGTTAAAGATAGACAAAGCAGTGTCTATTCAGGGTTATGTGTCACATTTTAGATATCTACGAGTTGCTAAGTGCCCTCTTTGACCTTCAGATGATTCCTTTAATAACACCTACTGTATATTTACTATTTCAATTTCAAATTCAAAGTCAAATATTCTGGCCTTGGTTGACCTGTAGGTTAAGGTACTATAAAATCACTGAATTTAGATTTGTTGGTGCCTGATAATGATCACTTATTGGTCAAATTTAGAAGTAAATGAAATGAGAATCTCAAACAAGGTCAAATTATAACGGAGTTGCAGAAAAAAAAATCCAACATCGCTGACTTCTGTACTTGTAGCTATTATACTTCTGCACACAATAACAGTGAGGTGGCAAACTGAGATTCCTTTGTGGAGCATTGTTGCCTTTTAGGCAACATGCAGATCTTAGCAGTTTTTCTAAGTTATGTGCATATTTATGAATATCTTCATGCTTCTAAAATCATTAGCCCAATTTTGTAGTTAATAAAAAATGACAGAGAAAGGTTTTTCTGTGTTTGTGGGAAGTTGTAAATGGCATGTACAGTATTTCTAGCACTCGCTGTGTTGTGCTGCCCTTAGTGGTAGAAAAAAAATGTCCAATTTGAAGCAAAGTAGGGTAAAAAGTAAAAACCGTACAAAGTATTTGCATATTCCGTCCCATTCCTGCTTAATTTCACCGACTTATTTCTGGTGTTTGTGCAGAAAGATGTGTATGTGTTTGCTTACAGTGCTGACCACTGAGACCTTTCCCAGTGTTTATTACAGTATGACATCTGTAGCCCAATTTATCTGGTCAGCACTGAATGCCCACTTCTACAGATTCTCCCTTAAAAACTGCAGTGGACCAATAACTTTGCAGACGCCTCTGCATCTTGATGAAATCATAAATTTGATTTTGACAGCAGCCTGTCTCTTCAATCAAGCAAGCAAAATTAGATTTTGATGGACAACAAAGTTTTCATGATGCTGTTTCAACAGAAACTTCTTCTCACATTATGAATGCACTCAGATGTGCTCATTTTTCAGCGTTCCTTTCCAGACATTTTGGAGAAGATAAGTCAAGACAAAGCTGACAAAGGATGAAGAAAGAGAGGAGTGACAGCTGTATGGAGAGCACAGAGAGCAGATCAGATTTTCAAAGGGGAGACGGGGAGAAGAAGAAACAAACTTTTTTCTCCCTGTGTCGAGATCTGTTCATGATTGACAACGGAAGCAGTATAGAGATTTTTACATTCGTAAGGATCTGAGAGTTGAATATGTCCTTGCTGCATTGTAATTAGAGAACGGAACGGTAATTAGTGAAATGATATATACAGTGCTTGCTCCTCATGCTCTGATAATAATCCCTGGCATACACACACACACACACACATATACTGTACACACACATCCATCCACACACTCGCACATGCGCACACACAACCCCTGAGCCACACTTTGTGTCTTTGTTCACTGTAGAATCACACAACACTGCGGCACAGCACTCATTGTTATTCCTTCCTCTGTGTCATTGTGTGCCTTTGTTCTTATTCTCAGTGTACAGCTCAGGCTCTCACTTGCTGCAGCAGTCTCAAAACACGGGCATGGCAGTGCCTCCCTGCCCTCCCTTTGAGGTGAACGCTGAACATCAAACAAGACTTAACAAGAGTGTCCTGCTGAGCGAGGGCACCTTTTTCAGTTTACTCAAATTTAAAGGGACTCAGGTACAAAAAGCTCTTTATGGAAACGTCAGAAATAAAAACTGCTTTATTGATCATTCTCTCGAAACTACGAAAAGAAGATTTAATGTGCTCGAATAGCCGCAACTGGTCATGAAATAAAACTTGAACCTGTCTCTGTGGCTACTCATCTAACATGGACTCTGACCAACGGTGCCCTCGATATACGTATGCACAAGGCCAAACTGCTTTCCACATCTAAGACCTTTCTGTCTGGCTTTATGCTTTGCTGCCTTCAGGGCTGTTCTGGGCCGTAGAGAAACGTGTTGAGCCAACTTCACATCACATCATATTACATTGCATTGCCCACAACCAACATCCTGAACCATTCATAAGGGCAGGGGAGGACAGGGGTTTTAAAGGTAGCTAACCTTGTTGTACCTTAATCATATGCCATGTATCATGATCAGTTACCCCTTTGTTATTTGGCCTTTATCTGAACCCACATAAGAGAAGCCACAACATTCTTTTTGCTACAGTACTAGTCTGTTGTTTTTCATTTGAATTTATAATGTCCAGTTTGTAATTTTTTTTAAAACATTGGAATGTACCCTATTTTTTGCGTAAGCCAAATAAAGCCCTGAATATCTGAGGCTTTGCTTCACTAATATTTTCACATCAATACTGTACATCCGGCCTGGGCATGGGATGGTAATACTGAAACAGTGCTGATATCCAATGCATTGATAAGACACAATCAAAATATATATGTATTTCTCACCTGTAAACCAATCAAATTTGGGCTTCATGACAGTAGTATTTGCAATCTCTGCATAACTTGTATTTATGGATCCATTTATGAATTAAATTACAAGTGTAAACAAGTGTACTGAGAGAAGCTGCTGGGTCATTAATATAAACGACTGAAATAAAATTCTTGTTATGAAATCAACACATAAGTGGCATAAAGGAGAGGAGGTTTCCATGATTTATGCTCAGGACGTCGCTGATCAAGCTGGAAACTGGCAGGACAAACCTTCAATCACTTAGTGTCTGAACCTCATCACCTTTACCTCCAGCTGGATTGGAAAAGCTAGTTGGTGTGTGTGTGCGTGTTTGTGTTTGTGTGTGTGTGTGTATGCATACTGAGCTCTTAATAGTAATCTCTAATAGAACAAAAGTGCAGAGTGCAGTGCAAAGAAGTCCACTGTGTTATTTTTGTTTACTGCACACAACATTTCTTTCTGTTTTCTGTTTCTTTTGCTGTAATTTCAACCACAAAGTCGTGAATTGTTAACAGATTTCGCCGCGTGTGTGCAAACACTGCCAGTGCAGCACAATCAGTGCAAATTCTTACCAAACAAACACCGGGAGAAAAAAGGGGGCTGCTCTCATACCCCATTGACTCACACAACTTGACGTAATGCAAGCTTAATTTATTCAGAGATCTGGTTGCAGTGGTTGGTTTATTGGGATGTGTAATAACAGCATGTGCACGTAAAGATCAGCAGGGTAAAGTGGGACTAATTTCACATTAACACGTACCACTGGGTTGGAACTAAGAGGGAAAGCATGTCTGAATAATTAACTTCAAAAGCAGACTTCAGAATAACCTTGACTTAATGAAGAAAGTAGCATGCAGACTTGCTCATGTATCACACATCCACGTTATGCAGAACTGGTGCTTTTGCCTTGCACGCGTGCAAAAACATGCATGGGTGCACAGACTTTATCTCATGCATCTGAGGCCCTTTCAGGCTTCTTTAACCTCTGTTTGCTCCCGTAGAGGAGGATGATATCTTTTAAACATGTGACAGTACACAGCACAGGACAACAGCTTGCGCATTGATCTTTTTCAAGTCAGTTGCAGTTACACAACCTCAGGGATGCACACACTTTGTAACTCTGAATACACACAAGTATTCACACATGCTGCATACAGACTGAACCACAAAGTGACACAAATTCCTCCCCTCTGCGAACATAAACATGAACTTTTTGTGAGTACAAAAACATCTCAGCAGCGCTTTAGTGGGTGTGATGATTTAGGTCTTTTTCAGAGGGAAAAGTGATGCTGAATAGCTGAAACTCAAAGTGCTTATACTGGCAGACCCAAGTGATATACTGCTGTGGCTCGTTTTCATTACTTTGTCTTCTTACTCCTTTTTTTGCAATATACTTTTATGGAAAAAGAATGGTATACATAAAGAGCAGTTCTTCTGAGGGTTTGTTTTTTTATGTATTCCTGTTCTCCACCCTATAGTATTTCTGTTTCCATGCCTACTCCATATACATCACTCATAGGACCCATACATCAGATATGTCTAGCCCACGCTTAAAAACTTAAAAACTCCACATCCTGAGCTAAAGATCAAACTCACAAGTGCATTAGACACAAAGACAAACATTAAAGAGAGAGAAAAATTGAAAAAGAACAAAGTGCAAAGACTAATGACATTATTGTCATCTCATAGTCCTTCTGTAGTGCACCCCAGAGCCACAGCTCACAGATGTGCCACTGAAAGAGAATATTTACAGGGACAAAACTGACACACAAGCAACTCTGCAACTATGTTAAAAAATGAAAAAAAAAGCAGCTCCACTGTCCTCCCCATACTCATAGTTCATGTCTGTGGAGAGCAACAAGACGCATGAAGGACTGATTGTCCCCAGATGATGAATCCTGAGGACAATGGTGATCGTCTCACTGCTCTTCTACTGCCACCACCAGGTCCACATTTGTGGTTTTGAGTGAACCGATTTATGATCAGTTGGTTTTATGATTATTTGATGCATTGCCATTCATGTTCCTCTGAGGAAAGATTGTGATAAAGTTAGTGAACCCATCCATCCATCCATCCATCCATCCATCCATCCATCCATCCATCCATCCATCCATCCATCCATCCATCCATCCATCCATCCATCCATCCATCCATCCATCCATCCATCCATCCATCCATCCATCCATCCATCCATCCATCCATCCAGGTTTGATGAGGGAAATGGGTATTTCATATCTTTTTAAGTATATTTCTTTGGCTTTTCATGCCTTTAGTATTGAGAGAGACAGGAAATCGAGAGGCTGAGAGAGGGGAATGACATGCAGTCCAATGCGGGATTCAAATCAGGACCGCCTGCAGCGAGGACTATAGCCTCTACACATGGGGCACCTGCTCAACCTACAGTACTGCCACCCAGTGCCCCAGGTATTTATAAGAAAAACAAATTTTTGAGAAAACAGCCTGAAAGTTCTGTATTGTAAAATTCCATACATTTTCATTTGAAACTGCTATTTACACAACACTGAATCACACCATTAGTAATATACATCCTAAACACATGAACAACACAGCATTAAGTTATTCATATGAAATGAACAGAACTACACACACATACAGTGAGCTGTGCGAAAACCTACTAACTTTTGGCGAATTTATGAGGAATTTACAGACGCAATCAAGCAAAATGAAGTCAAATATACAACTAATTGTGTGTTATTGACGTTTTATTGCCACTAATTTGAAAGAAGACATGTTTAGGAAGCAAAATATGACAAAATCGACCAAAAAAAGGGAAAATGGCATTTTCGGGGGTGCTGTCTCGCCTTACACCACTGCTGACATGGCTGTGTAGACTCTGAAAACTTCCTGATTCCACACATCTGGGAGGCTACATATTAATGTGTGTGTGTTTGTGTATGTATTTGTGTGTTAGTGTTCGCATGTGTGTGTGTGTTTAGCACTTGAAAGGATGAAGACCCAAGAAAAGAACCCTGTTAAGTCTCTTTCCACCAACACCTTTGAAGTCAGTGTGTAGCTCCCAGGGAGGACCTGACAGAGAGCTAAAACGAATGAGATCCTTAATGGAAAAAGACCCCTGCAGCCCTTTTACCCTCCCTGATCCCATGTGAGGACACAAAGAACGTGTGTGGCAGATAAAAACCCAGGCACCTTTACAGACGTCTCCCTCCCCATCACTTTGCATTCACATTACTCTCTTCAAAGGGCCTAATTCAAACGCTACAGACGCAAATATGTCTGAACACACTTCACCCGTAGGCTCTGACGCTTTGAGGGAGAGAATTTATTTGAGATGCCGTGTTGAAGACAAGTGGGTGGTTGGTGCCAAAAATTGGCTTTAAACAACAGTAAAGGGCCTAGGTTGGCAGAATGTCACACAAAATACAAGAGGCTGGTAATTGGTTCTGAGTGGTGTGATGTGCTATGGGGAGAAAAAAGTGATTAGTTTAACAAATGACTGACAGACAAGGACTGGAACTGAAGTGAGCAGCTTTGTTAGAAAGTCAGCTGTTGGGTTTTCTCTAGGAAGTGGTTTGTCGTTTTGAAAATCAGCCAGACAGACAGCGAGTCGTGTCCCAGTACAACCTGGCTCTCACCATCAGTGGCACCCAGTTTAATGCCTCACATCTCCGGACCTCCATGATGTGTTATGACACCCGAAGATGGCTTTAATGGATCCTTGCATAAATTATGAATATAACTTCATCATTCTGTAGCTCTTAGTGAGCGGCATCAATATTAGACTCAGATATCAGGACATTAGCAGGAGACACAGTGCGGAGTGGGACGAGGACTGAGGAGGTGGTATTGGTGGTGGTGGTGGTGATGGTGGTGGTGGGTGGGGGCCATCATCTCACGGTGCTTTCAAGGTTGGCAGGCTTTCACCACAAGCAGTTATCAGCCTCTCTGGTCTCTATTCACTTCAGCACCGAAGAGGTTTGCAAGCGTTTAGTTGACTTTATTGTAAAAATAGCTTTTTATTGTGTTCAGACCAACTCAAGCAATAACTGTGTCCCCCCCACCCCCTCCACCCCGTCCGCCCTCAAACAGCACCACAATGTCCTTTGCTTCTGAAAAGTAATCAGATTCCCCCTGATCTAGGGACGCTCAAAAATCCAATCACGTCCAACCCCGCCTGTCAATCCCACAAAGAGAAGCTTTTGTGACGGCTGTTGAGTGCTTTTGAATTGTCCCATGAAACATAATAGTGTGCGACTGATGGCCTCTTTCACAAAGTAACAAGTGGGCGGCTGATGAACGGGCACACAACTGTCAAAATTACATGTTGCATTGATTGGTTAATAGCAACTTAGGACTTTAATTGTTGATTTTAACACATCAATTAAAAGGAAAAAAAAAGAAAAGAAAATGGAATAAAGTGAGATGAATTTGTGCTCTTTTCCCTCAAACAGACTTAAGAATTATATAATGTGAATATGAAAAGAATACAGGCACGACTCGGTGGATTTGTGTTTGCATAATTGTAATGTCTCATATTCAGGGCCAGTCAGACATTCAGGTTGAGGTGTCCTTCTTGGGCTGATCAACACTGAACACCATCATTCACTGACAGTCGGTCTTCATCTTTGAAATTATCTGTCAGTGTTGTCAACTCTTTGAATAATTTGTTTAATGACGTGGTTCTCAAACCTTTTTCTTCTCCAGTTGCAACCTGAGAGCTCTATTAAATCAACTCAAGTAGCCCTTATGTCAACTTAAATCACAAAGGGATATTTTGACAATATGTTTTTTTTTATGTAAGACACAGTAATCGTATTCTTTTTTCCAATATGTTTTTTCAAGTCATCATTTGTGAACAGACCATTTACCATTTCAATAGAGCTGCAGCATGATGCATTCAGGTACTGTGAGGACAAGTGTCTAGTCATCATTTGTAGTTTTTTTTTTTTTGTAACAAACTAAAAAAAAACAGAATAAACCTCGCAGCAACTGCTTGGATGTGTGAATTTCATTCCTCAACACAATAAACCCAAAATGTTCTACTTTTTAATCATCATTTAATTATTAGTATGTTGAGCTACTCTGCAACAGCAGTCACACCATGACTGCAAATTTTGTCAGCGGTTTGAATGTAATTATAATTGCTGTTTTTTCAGTCTTCACTATTATGTTCATTGAGTGTAGTCCTGTACAAGTGTGTGCAATGGGTTATGTGCCATGAAAGAGACTAAGTAGATGAATAAAATCTGAAAAACCATAATGTGGTATCTGCGAAAGCTGTGTGATCTCCTCTGGAATTCAAATGAATGTGTCCCATGTCTTGCTTTTATAAACACATCCTATATACTAATACACTACACTTATGGTGCATGGAAACATACTGTGACCTGTTTAGGATGTTTTACAGTGTCACAAACTGAGGAATATTTAGATGCATGCTTATTTAGATCACGTTGTGCCTTCACAGGCAGCAGGCTTTATAAGTAGTAGTAACTGTGTGTCTGAGTGTGGCTTCACTTGCAGATTCAAAGGCAGGATATCAAATAACTGTGTCACCACTCACACTCCCTCTCTTAAATCTCCGTCATGACACCTTCGCATTAGCCTGGCACTGCACAGCAGATATGCTCTAATTATACTGAAAGATACAACTGTACCGCACATTAGTGTATGTGCGTGCATGTGTGTGTGTGAGTGATTTAGTGTTCTGACTGAGCTTCATTAAACACTGTGAATCTTCAGAGGAAACCAGCTGCAGCTCAGTGTGTTGATCTGGTTTTCACGCTCTGTGTGTGTGTGTGTGTGTGTGTGTGTGTGTGTGTGTGTGTGTGGCGCATCCCGTGCCTGTGTGGCTGAGGATTAAACTCAGGGGGGACGAACTTTGATCGTGGTGCTCTGTGCAGAGGAGAGTGGGGTATAAACAGAGGGGAGGAGAACACAGTCGGCAAATATATTAGCAAATGAGTGATGTTTGTCCTCTCACTCCTCATGCTGTCCCTTCCTTTTCTTTTTCCACTCTTTCACTGTCGCTTTCAAACCCAAACCCTCCCTCATAATCGCCAGTGTTCTTTTTCACATTTCTCAGCGAACAACAAGAATAAAGACAACATTGATTTTCCTCTCAAACGTTTTCTGTTCACCTTTATGCACTGATAGATTCCTTGTATTGCGTTTCTCTCATACCAGCAGCTGGTACTGTACGTATATGAGTACACCAAAGTCCTCTCTCTGCTGCAGATGCAGACTTTTGGGTATATATAGGTCCATTTTCTACAATTAAAGATTTAAATCAATCTGAAACAAAATGACTTGTCTTTTTCTACAAAGGTCTATACATCTGTCTTGAAAAAAGCATCTGAAACATGCAGGAGGAAATTTATCTTTTAAACATTTAGATTTCATAATGGCCCTCCCATCTTATTTTAGCTTAGTTCTCTGTGTATGTAGATGGAGAACCTGCTTCTATGCAGTTAATCAAATCAGTCCATTTACACTGTATATGCAGGCTGTTTAGCTCATTAGCTGCTCGGCTGCAGCACATTAAACACATGTCTCTCCCATTTTTGCAGAAATTATGTCTCCGAACTTCACTAAGACTCAACGGTGAACAGATTCAATTTTACTGTAGGGGGCCAAAGGTAAAAAGGTCAAAGATGTGGCAACCTCAAAAATCATGCTTGTGGCCTTGTGAATTGAATATCTCCTTATGAGGATTTCTTTAAATATGACTAAAATATACAGCACTGAAGGATTGGGATTTAGTGGCTAATGGTCAAAGGTCAAATGTCTCAAAACACAAAACATGATTTTGGCCTTGTGAATGCAGTATCAAGAACTCATCAGGCAATCACTTTCAAATTTGCTAGAGATCTTCACTTGGACTTTGTTGGCAAAGGTTAAAGGTCGAATGTCAAGAGCATGGTGATATTGTAAAACGCTTCTTAGCCATTTCCCAAACCACACCATGGTTAATATTTCATACAGCTCTGTATAAACAGATACAGATAACCCCAGAGGTGGTAATTCTGTTTTTCTTTCATTTGGTTTACCTGTATATTCATGCAGGCACAGAAGCACACAACCCCCTCCCTCCCGCTCTGAGCCTGCAACGATGTGATGATACAGTAAATATGGATGAGTTTGTTGCTTTCTCTCAACAGTTTCTGGAGATTTGTGTTGAGCATCCAGCCCCTGGAGCACTCTGGCAGTCAAACTTTTCATGAATCTTCTGTTCACTGTTCAATTATTCAGCCTGGTGCCAAGCTGGAGACAGCAACAACAGGCCGAGAGGGTGAAGAGACGAATGCCACCAGTTTACTGTAATTGTGCGTGATGGATCTTTTATTTCCTAAGGTGGTGGTGAGAGATGAGCAGGTGAGAGTTCAGGAATTAGAGTAAGTTTTTGGAGTCATGTGGAAAAGTTTCCAGCCTGTCTTCCTACTCTCTGGTTGTGTGCTCGTCCTCGTGGTTAATGTGGTGGGAAGAACTGAACCCCTGAGAGCTACATGCATACTGATGTTGTGACTAAACTCTTGCGCTCAGATGACAGGGGCTATTTATGTTAGCAAGGACTAATAACTTCCTCCCAGGTTTAGTTACTCTCCTCTACTGAGCTCACACAGTTTGTGTGTGTTCTTGGACTGAATCCAGGAATGTAATTGTACCAGCAAAGTGGGTTTTAAATGACTCCTTCACACTCATGGCTCATGTTCATGACGTCAAGTGATGCGAACCCACCAGCTTGCTCATGCATGCATGCAGGCTGGTACTTTTTTTTTTTTTTCCACAAACACGCACACTGTGTCGACCTCAGTCAGCGGGTAGCTTTCCCACACAAGGTTTCATTTGTGAGATGGAGGGATGAGATTCAGCAGAGAGAGACAGGGACACGGCACAAAGCAGCAGGAGGGGAATGAAGATTAATTAAATCTCCAGGGTCTCTATGAAGTTTTTTTTTAGGCAGAGCAGGGACTCTCATTCCCCCTCCCTCATCTGGGTAGTAGTGGCTCTGATGTCATGAAATGATGGACGAGGAGCATGCATCACCACGGGTCCTCAGGCAAACACTGAATACTGAACTTTTCTTTGTCATTAGCCCTCTCTGCCTGAGCTGCTTTCACTCATCGACAGCATTGCTCCAGCTTTAATCACACAGAAGTTTCAGTTTCAGGATGTTTCAGGATGACATCAGACAAATAAAAAAAGTGGTGATAAAGAAAAAAAGAAAAGACAAAAAGAGGCATTTGCAGCTTATATCTGCCTTCCAGTGTCTGTGTGTGATATCACTTTGTCGTAATACTATCAGAGAGATGTTGGCTTCTCGAGCCTCGATCACTGACACAGAGCCAGTGGTTTCCTTTCACCAGCATGCGATTGCATTACAACAGGGCCCATTGCCTCATTTCAGACCCTCACATTCTATTACCTTCCACCGTACATATCTGAATAGTCAGCTCAACAACTGCTTCTCTCTCCTCCCCTCACTCCCCGGCCCCCTCCACCGCCTATCTTCCTCCATTATGCCTCTTTGATCAGCCTCTCTCCATCTTTCTGTCTTTCTCAGTGTCCTTTTCTCACTGTCAAAGTTTTGACTGACAGCTGTGAGCTTTCACATAATTGCATCATAATTTCCCGCTGCTAAGCCCATAATAAATACTGCAGATGTACATTCATTTGTCTGCTGCCCTATGTATCTATTTGTGTAGACCTTATGGATCATTATAGCTGCATAAGCAGCATTATGCTATTTTATTTGGCCAATAAGGCGATAACGATATCTCAGGGCATAAATTGAGTAATTGCACTCAGTACTATATACCACTCCTTTATTTCATATTTTTTTATTTATTTGATTTGGCCTCATTCATGCTGTGGGTGTGGCCCTGTGGTGTGTAGAACTAGAAGTCGATAAACTCTGGCTGGGCGCTTGGCGTGGACAGAGCGTGCTGCTGGACTTGCCCTTCCCTCATCATCAGCAGAAGAGAGGGGCTGCTAAATGTGACGGCCCTGCTGTTTCCCCTTTAAGTCAGCACAATCAGATCCAATGTGACATGCACAGTGCTGCTACGCAGATCTAAACTGGCTTCTCACTTCACACCAATCTACACGGCCTCGTCACAGGGCAAATGCTGCTGTCTCCTCCAGCACAGGCATGACACACTCACACAGACACACACACACTGGGGCACACACTCACACACAAAAAGACATAAACAACCTCCCCACTCAACACGCATAGAGCTACAGTAAATGGGCAATTCATTCTGAATGAAAAAATCTTTAGCTTTCTGTCAATTTCCCCCACGAATCCATCTCCTTTGTCTCTGTCTCTTTTTCTGACTCTGACTCTCCTCTGTTCTCACTCCTGCTGCTCAGCTCTCTCTGGGGTCTCTGATTTTAAATTGAGAAAGTAGAAATTCATCAGGGAGCCTCCAAATCTATCAGAGGTTAAATGAATACTAAAATGTGTTTTACTATTCCTGGAATGGAGATAGGAATTTTATTTCAGTTTTTCTTGAAACATGTGATACAGATTTTTGTCTTTCTGCTGACACACCCTTGTGATGTACATTATGAGCTCTATTTCGTGAGGTCAAGCAGTGACACTACATAGGCATCCAATGTGATTATACCTTTTATTTTTCCATCATCTTATTCATCTTCTTTCCAAGGCACCCCCCAGGAGCGCAAAGTCAAATGTTTTGAAATTTGGCACACTGAACAGGCCAGGGACACTCCTGTCTGTGACACTTTTCACCAAGTTTCATGCTTTAGCGCCTCCAACAGGTCAAATTCGGAGGTGTGTTCATGTCTGTAACTTTTTGTTTGTACGGTACCAATGGATTCCCTTGATCAAGCAAAGTCTAACACTCACTATGATTTCAATTTACCACCATATTCCACCAACATTGTTTTGGTTACTCCATGCTCTAGCAAAAACAGTGTGATCCCATGAAGGTAGGAAATCGTTTTCGGGAATCGTTTATAATTCACAACAACAACCAAAATAAATTCAGATTTTCTTACCATCTTCCTTTATTAAAAGAGTTTGAGCAGCTTTGTCAACCTGCTGAAGATTAGATGATGTTGGTGGAAAGAATTACACCAAGTCACATCTTCAGTATTTATTCATCATAACCTCATCTGAACATTCAACTACAGTAAATTGTGATTAGTAGTAGCCTAAGTGATTATATACTGGGTCTATAATCTCTATGCTGAAGTCCTGTGTAGAGCTGCTCAGAGCCTGTGAGGACATTTAAGATGTGGCAGAGACAACACTAAACACATTCATGCCTGACAAGTCCACTAACAGTGCTGCCAGCTCAGCCAAACACAGTGTTCATGATGAGGACGTCCCTGATGGACTTAGTGAGAAGACCTATAATTTTTTAACCCATCAGTGCTGAGGAAAACAGTCCGTACTGGAGAAGAAGGGGGATTGAGGATGGTGCAATTAAAGGTGGAAAATGAAACTGGTGTTTGAGATAATAAAGAAGAAAAATTGTTGAATGCAGAGAGTTCAATGTTTAATTGCTCATTCACAGACATAGGAGTGGTATAAATATCACATAGCAAGAAGGCAAAGAAGTTGTCAAATTTCAAACTGCTGCTTTAAACATTCCTTTTCTGACTGACCCCTATCCAGACAAGAGAGGGAGGAGTCAGTGGCTCACACTGCCGACTGAGGCAGGTGGGAAAACGAGCCCAACATCACAGCAAAAAACAGAAGCAGGTCGACAGTGAAGACGGATGCACAACCTCCTGAGCAAAGAAGAGGAAAAGCATCGATCTGACCAAAGACCTGGCAGACAGTGTCAAAAGTAAGATCACCTATAGCAACACACTGATACACACACTGGAGTTTATTTGAAATCAGCTAGGTTTGGATTTATTGTTCCGAAGATTTATGATTTTAGGTTTATGAAAAATTCTAATCTTTGACCCATTTCTAGAGAGGCAAATTTTTCCAATTTGACACAAGGAGGTTTTTTTTTTTGATGGAAATACATTTAGATATGTTTGTGCAGCTATTATATATGAAGAGACAATTTACCATTATTATGTTGCTGAACAATTATAAAAAAAACTCTGTTTTTAGAACTGCTGACCAGCACAGAGGAGACTCAGTCCAGCTCTTCTGAGTGACAGTTAAGAGTCTCCAGAGGCTCAGTGGAAGAGAAAAAAGATTGACACACCTTAAATCACACAAGTTTTGCTATTCTTTTTCAAAAGAACTTTCTTCAACCCTTCATCACCGGCCCCAAATGAAGGCCACATCCAAGGTAAATAAATTATCATACCACTGAAAAATCACAGACATGATTTGTATCTATCTGAAGGAACAATGTTGATATTGAGAATACATTTTACTACTTAAACAAAGTGTCACAGATGCAGTAAAGGTACGGTATATTATATATGAATAATTGATGGCCACAATTTGGATAAAAATTGATGGCCACAATTTGGAATTCGTTTGTTCATAAAACTGTTGCAAACCCTCAAATAAACTATCCTTAGCAATTTGGATGGTCTAGTCTGTACCTGGTTTCCCTTTTAGACTGTCTGACCTGCCCTAATATTTTCCACCTGTGATCTATTACCCCTGACCCCACTGTGTATTTAAGTCCATCTCCTCTCCTCTGTCTTTGTCAGTCTGTCCTGTTTTACTTGGCTGTGCTCCTGTTTTGTTCCTTTTCATGTTCCCCTTGTGTCCTATGTTTTCTCCCAAGGTTTTTACTGTTTCCATTTTCGAGTTTCTCTTCGCTTCAGTTGCAAGTTTGATTTTCTTATTTGAATTACCCTTTTTTTTTGTCTGTCTGCAGTAGTCCTACAGTAGGTTTCTCGTACCTGACATAGCCTCTTCTGGCTCTGAGGCAACAGTGCGAACCAATGCACCACTAAGCCATCCATATTTATATCTTATTTAATGAACTGTGATTTGATGAACTGGGTTGGGAGCCTAGTAGGCCTATTGTTATGCACAATAGTGGGATCATAACAGACACAGTATACAGCCATTGTAGTCATTTACTACATCTGTGCTTGTTATGTTGTACATGCATTTTAATGAAGCATATAGCCTATGGTAATAACTCAAAAAGCTGTTGGACACCACTGAATGAATAGTGGCAGATAATAGGCTACAGTAAACAGTAAAAAAATAAAATAGATAAACTGTGTATTACTTTTTTAATTCTCATGTTTTCACTTGGCTTGTTATTGGCCTTGTTGACAGCAGAGATGTTGACATGCCACAGCAGGAGAGCACAGGTGTACCTAGTTACACTAATGATGGCTCTGTTCTGCACAGGTGTCAGAAGCAGCCATTTAGCCAATGCAGCTAGCCTACATTTAAATCGACAGGTTTGGGCACCCATCGGAAAATTACATACAATAGGTTGGTCTCTAAACAGTCAAATGTGTAGAAGGGGCCAAAGGTTAGTCCAAAATCTAATGACCTATTGGGCTATTTTTTTTCTTATTCAAGATTTTACAGTTTTTCTCAATTGCTAAAACACTAAACCCTATTGTCTGAACCAAATTCTCAGTTGCCTGAACCCACTGATTGAATCCGTCACTCTTTTGGCAAAATCATTAAGCACTTTTCACCTGTTTAGACACAACTTACCAACACATTTTCATTGTGATGCACCTGTGTTGTATAATGCTGAGCACAGGTGGCAAAAGTCAAACACAACTAAAGCACAAGTTTCACCGGTTGAACACAACAACTCAAAATTGATCACACTTGTGGCTAATGATGTGAGGGAACATATAAGCCAGTTGAGGATGAAGTCCTGTGGCCTGACCCAGTACAGAACAGAGAAATTATGCTGTGGCTGAGTAGCCTAATGTAGGCTACTTCTCATTCCTATATTTTTGTACTTTATTTTTTACGTAGGCTTACTGCATACAAGTGCTAAATGCACAAGATTTCTGTTTGTTTTTGTACTGTACAAGTGCTACGTGTAAGCGTGGTGGGGGGACTAAACGAGGCTGCTCTCTCTCTCTGACAGCTGCCCACTTGTTTATATCTGATATGCTCCGCCTGGCTCCATCTAGTGGCCGAATTAAGAATTTGGATTTGCGATAATGCTCCTTTAAATGAATGGAATAAAAAATAACAGTGAACTCATCTTAAATATGAGTTGTTTACTCCAGGGAGTAGTAGCTAAATTCTTGTCAGCAATCTTTGTCATTATCAATGTATTTAATTACCTATATTATTTACACCTGTGTCTACGAGTGTCCCCTGCCCCCACGTGGTGTCGCTGACACACTGCTCTCCCACTGATGTAGCTACAACGTGAATACGGTATCTCGCGTGATTTCAGGTGGCGCGCTAACTAGCCAATTTACAAATTAGCTTAAACTTTGTTGAAACATGCGACAGTTAACTCGTTATGTGTGTGTAAACAGAAGAAGCAAGACGAGAAGAAACAACCGCGTGTGTCAGTGACAATGAGGAGGATAATGGGAGCAAACATCTTGTGGAGTTACATTAGCAAGGATTAAACCTAGGAGATGACACCTTGGTAACCAACATCTTGTTTCAGGTAAGCCTAGCTATAGCCTTTCTCCTCCTGTCATACAGTGTTTTAATCTGAACGGCTGGTGTTGGTCTGTATGAATATTGCAGAGGTCATTGTGTGTCTGTCATCGACGCTTTTGCTCATCGGCAAACTAGCAGTGCCAGTGTGCAGGTGTGGCAGACGGTGACGTCTGCAGGTGGATTGATGGAAAGTGGAGCATTGTGTTTATGACTGTCACCAACAGATGTGTGTTGATGATGAGTAGCAGGTGTGCACATAAAGGGAGTTTTTTCCCACTGCAGCTTAATTAATTGAACTCACAGATGCCTATTTGTGAGGCCTTTATAGCAGACAGCACTGGTTTCTGTATTTCCAATCTGTTGTGGACTGTACCTTAATCACATCAATTATGAAGCTCTGGGAAAACACACGTCCTTCATTAACTCATAGTTTTGTGCAAACAAGTTGTTTGTTTAAAAAAAAATCTGTTCCAAACGCCTTATGTTTGTGCTTTTCCCTTAAGTTTTCACAACAAGATGATTAACCTCCTACATTAACTCTTATATCACTGTGAGCCACATACAGTGACACAAGGGTCACAGTCTGTAGCATTTGACAAACATTGGAGCTTGAGTTTATATGATAGCTTAAAATAAAACAAGTCAACTAAACTAAAAGTAAAAAAAACACATTGACTACATACTGACAAAAGGATTAGGCCTAATAGTATTACTACTTCAGAGGGTACTGTATTTGTGTAATTGAGCTGCTTTTATGAAGTTCATATTTACTCAGATTCGGAAGTGCCTATAATAAACGGTTGTTGCTGGGTTTTTTTTTCTGTTGGTACATGAGCTTCTCCCTCTGGCTGCCCTATAGCCATATCAATCAAATAAATCCCAGAGCTGTCACTGGATGTGTCCTGTTCTGCCAACATTTCAACATTCCTGAGGAAATGTATCAGCTCTCCAAGTTGGCTTCATAATGACTTCAGCTTATGGTGATAGTCATCATGAGGTAGTCATCCAGTCAACCATGTGGGAATCAGTGTTTCGATCGATGTAATCCATGATATTTGAACAAGTAGCCTATTGATGATTTCCTAATGGGAATTGATGACGAATGTAAGGATACTGTTGTTTTGACATAGTGACATAAGCATTGGGAAAATCAATTTAATGTTCAGCCTATGACAGTATACCAATTACGTGGGTTTCCTCTAACTTAATTTAAAGAGTGAACTGTAAAATTGTAAATGTGTCTCGTATGAGTTAATAGCCATATACATGAGTATTCTGCAGTAGAGATTTATCTTAATGGCACAGTCCACATTCAAAGCAGGACATGATGTGGTATAGAAATATGGAGAGTAAGATATGCTGATGGTTGTAGTATAGCCTGGTTTCACACTGTACCTCGCATTTTTTATTGACCACAATGACAATCTACTGCACATCAGCCATGCAGGTGGGTTTAGTTTCCTGAGCTCAACAGTAAAAATTGCTGGAAATAAATGTTTGATCAATATGATCATGATATGTTGCAAGGAACAAAATCTATATTTTAAACGATATTTTCCGCATCGTTTTCAAGTTAAGATAGATCGTTGACAGTCTGTTTTATACTCTGCATCTCTGTTCTTTCTTGAAACCTTTCCTATCTGCATCTGCTATCAAGTTATAAAGCACAAATTCCATTTCAAAATGTAAACTCCACTCAGTCGATACCCGCCTTGCTGAATCTCCCTCAGTACTTTTCAAGTGAGCAAGCAAGAGTCCGAGAAATAATTTATTTCTCTGCAAGTGGGTCACTAAGCAGCTGCAGAAAGTGAAATATTGAGATGCATTAAATCATTGGTAGCTTAAAGGTGGGATGTTGTGAGCTTAACGGAAGTGTGAGTACATCAGGCTGTCTGCTCTCGGTGTGTGTGTGTGTGTGTGTCTAGATGTGTATTTGTGGGTGTTACATACTCTGGGTCTTTAATAAGTTAGGGCCACTTGAGTCCAAGGTTTAATTAAGAGTTAGCGACAGATTTAGGCCGTAGTCACCATGCTGGTCTCGTCCTTGGACAGTCACTAATGCACACATGCTATAGGAACACGGATGTCCTTGGACGTTTGATAAATCCAACCTCGGAAATGCAGGAAATAAGAGGTAAATCCTAGAAATAAGTGAGAATAAAGAAAAAATAAAGGGGAAATTAAGCTTTAGGTCCAGAATGATAGACAGACAGTGAGTAATGTGAGAATGAATTGCAGTAGAGACATAGGGATGAGGGCGGATGAGAAATCACAACAGTCTTCTCCAACATTCAAAGATTTATACTTCAGTTCTGAGGGTTTATGAAAGCATAATGAGGAGGGGTGAGGGGAGCACAGGCCCGTCAGGCCCGATAAAGTTTGCCACAGATTTATTTATCTCAGCTGCATGTGGAAACCTGCAATATACAATTTAACAAAAATAAAATTGCATGCGTCTCCACTCTTACGTCTTTAGGTAGTTTTTTCCCCCATTACACAATAAATGAGATAGAAAGGTGGAGATCAAAGTAAAACACAATATAAACTAGGCATTATAGAGTGTAGAATAAAAGATGAAATTAAAGCTAAACACCAGAGTCTCTCATGCAGTAAAGATTCAGGCATTGAGCATTTTAAAAATGTAATCAAACATTCAAAGTACAATGCTTTAAATTCTTTACATGTTTTTTTTGTGCTTCTGTGCTGGTGACAGCTGTGGTCGGAGGCATAATGTTTTCAGGCACTCCGTCCTACCCATTCTTGTGAGCGCAAAATCTCAAAAATTGCTTGAAGGAATTTCTTCTTTCAGTGTGCTCCGACCAATCAGAGCCCAGTGTGCTCTAGCTGGTTTAACCTTCATATCTTATGTGTTGCTATGCTGCTTTCAACTAGTGTGATCTGGTCACTGGCGACCTGGTTCACCATCACAAATCCTAATGCAGCCTTGCAGGCTGTGTGAACCTGAGTCTCCTGCTGGGTGACATAAAGCAGCTGACTGCTCCATGACCATTGTGACAATCCAGCGATGAATTGTGTGCAGTTTTTCAGCAGTTCTCTTTGAAGTGCTAGACATACAGTAAGATGTTTGGAGCAGTGCAGGGAACTGTGGTAAAAATGAATTGGAGCCATTGAGGTGTTTGTGGTTCGGTAGTTGGCAGACATACAAAAGAGATTTCTCCAGGCAATTGAGAACACATTGTCTTTTCTCCATTACTGCAAAAAAAAAAAAAAAAAAAGAGGAAAAACTCCTGGCATTCATTTTAAGTAGATGTGCTGTGTGCCAAACGTGCAGGGACTGTCCAGCTTGCGTGTGTGTGTGTGTGTGTGGGGACTTACAGTAGGCTCATACCAATGTCAGTATGATGATCTCCCATGTGATGGGTGTTTTTTTGCCCTTTCTTTAAGGGCACAGAGACCTCACAAAACAAGTTTTTTTGCTATTACTTGAAGAATTAATATGCTAATTATGACATTAGATAAATTGGATAAAATGAGGTATTGATTTTATCTCCAGAAGGTCAAAGATCAACATCACTGTTGCACGATAAAATTCTGGAAAAACACTTTTATGGCCATTATTCATCACTGTGACTGAGGAACAGAGCGGGACTGTAACCATATTTCCTGTGACTTGGGGGCATACGACTGCAGGATGGTAATTCTAGTTTTTTCTCCATTTGTGTCATTGTCGATGGCAAAAAAAGTTCTTGACAGCATTTAAATCAAGAACACAGCTTGATTTGTGTTTTCTCGTTTGAAGTAACTCTCTTCACAATATAAATTGGTGAAAAGACCTTTTAACTTTCTGTCGAATTCCTTCTATACCCACAGACAGTTCTCTTGCCCTTTACCCTATACAGCTTTTGAAGTTGTGTCGACTGCCCATAATGTCCTCACAACGTTGTCCAGAACCGTAGAAAGACACTCTCCCCAGTGCAAAATGAACTATGTGTTGTCACAACCTTCCATAAAGCTGTTCGCATTTTTGCTGCGTCAGTGATGCAGTGCTTCAAAACCATAACAAATCATTTCAGCAGTGAAAACAAATCTTTACATCACGTCTTTATGAGAGTGTGGCTGCGCTGAGATGTGTCTTTTGGGCTTCTGTAGTCAGCTCTGATCAATCTTAATGTCCACTTCAGGCAAACTGGCAGAAAGTGTGAGGAAATCCGTTTTTTCTTTCTCTCTTTCTTTCTTTTGGTCTACAGTTTGTATTAGACTTAAATGAACCCTAAAAACAAAAGTTTGGTTTGTCTCAAGGATATCTGTCTAATAAGATTCAGTTGGCTCATTCCCATCAACAGTGACCATGGCAACCAAGGTTATAGAGGCCATTATAAGATAAAAAGGACAGTAAACAGTGTCTCAGTGTCTTAATTAGTCACACAAGTTCTTTTTTAGTAAGACAGAGGTATTGAGATAAACAGCATCATGTGGGTAAAACACGAGTAAATGTTTAACCAAAAGAACTCACTTACACATGTATGTAGGTGGTGTCATTAGACAGAGAGTAACCAGATTTTATCTGTAGTACGTATAGGCTACGTATAGGCTACCATGAGACTATCTGGATAAATACACCCGGCTGAGGTCAACCTTCAGAACTGGGTGATCCTGGGTTGCTTTTCTCTGACACAGTAAACAAAATTTCTTGTGATTTTTTTGGGGGACATTTATACACAGCCTAACTGTTTTGTCATTGGACATTTTAAGTAGACGGTTAATGAATCAATTGAGAATACAGTTGGAAGATTAAGCAATGATGACAGCTCTCCATAACGGGTCTAGTCTCGTGTGCATGTAGGAACTTGTTGTTGAAAGTGTATCCGTCCATGATTTCACAGCCTGTGTGACGCAGTCTAGAATTCAACTCTTTCTGAATTATAGTTGAGCATGGAAGTCGAGTGAAGGGCGACAGTGTTAGGGAGGGCGCCATGACCCCTATTCAAAGCTAGCAGGCTGTTCATAGTGTGGGAAATGCATGAGGTGAGGGTTTTCATCTGATACTCTATATCCACTAGCAGCGGAGGCCTTTACTCAGGGCTACCTTTTATAAGTGAGATTAATGCTGCAAAGTTGTTCAATCATTGGTACAAAGCGTAGATTTGATTTCGCTGATGAGGCTCCTCTGCTTTCTCTCCCCTACTTTATCCCTCATCCTCATTCCTCATCATATCCATTTGCTTCACAAGTGATTTTCTTTTTTACCCAAAAAAGGGGAAGAGCTTCTCGTTAGTATGCAGAGCAGCGGAAGTACAAATGGCACACTTCTCTTTTTCAGGAGTATGAAAATGAAATATTCATGACTATAGAGAGCTATCTTTGAGCAGGGGAGATGAGGATGGAGAAGGGAACAGTTGTCATTTTGACATAAGCTTCCATCCAAATTTCCGCGGTGTCCGTGCCCTTTTTCAGGACAGCTGCACTCGTCTCGTACCTGTTGGCTCCTTTGAACGTAAAGAACAGAGAGCGATAAAATGACTCATCTTATCCCTCACCCTCTTTCAAGCTGTCTACTTTGCCATTTCTCTCCTCCTCCTGTTCTCTATCGTTCTGTCGTTCCTCCACCGGCTGTCACATCAGCACTGCCGGTGATATCTCGACAGCAGCGAGTAAAAAAAAAAGACAAACTGAAGGTGAATTTTTGGCACTGCTGCATTACGGGGAGATGTTACAGTATATGCAAGATTATACAAACTTTTTAAGTAGCTCAAACAGTGGAACACCCCCCCCCCCCCAAATTTCTCAACATATGATGATGACGATTTTAAGTATTTTTCTGTGATAAAGAGAAATTCAGGTACCAACTAAATGAAATGGTACTGACATACTAGAAAAATATCCCACTATTATATAACTGTCCTGAAAACAACAATGTTATTTTGGGCATGGCTGTATTACTTTACCATTTTTTTTAAAGAACTCCTGTCATATTACATCTAGTTGTGTTTGTTTTGGTGTTTCAGTGTTTCAGTCCTGCCAGTGCCCGTGGCAACTGTCACTCAGGTCTAGGGCTGCCCCCAAATAGTCGACCAAGCACTGGTCGACCAAAAAATCATTAGCCGACCAAAATTTCATTGGTCGATTGGTCGCAGGAAAAAAAAAAAAAAACATTTGGAGCCGTGTCTTGTCAAAATTAAGCCAACATCAATGACTGAACTGTATAGGAAAGGTTATGGGGCTTTTATTTTGAAGGGCCAGATACAGGAAGTCGTGACGTGACACTTTTTTTCTTTTCTTTTTTACACTGCACGGCAGTCTCTCTCTCTCTCGTATCACCGCTGTCACCGTTAGCGGGTGCTGTCTGAGCCCCGGTCCCGTCCCACAGCGCTCACCGGCGGCCAGTCTCAGTGTCACGGAGCGGATCCATGATGGTCCCCGCTGCAGTCAGAGACCCGCATACATGTCTATGCCCGCACCGCTCCACGCCGCGGACCTCCACCCCCGCACCCCCGTCACACAGCCTGAGCTCAGTAACTTTTTACCCTCCTCATCTACTGTGTTTATTGGTAATAAACGGGCATTCTGCCGGTAATAACGGTGAAACCCGACCGGCTTGTTGTTAAATCTCGGACCCAACACGGCCGGAGTCACGAGCATTAATTAATTAATTCTCAACCTGACCTCGGGCAGCAAAAAAAAAAAATTATTAATTTTTTTTTTTTTTTATTTTATTTTATTTTTTTTTCCCCTCAAGGTGGGGGGTCGATTAGTCGACTAATCGCCATAAGTGACGACTACTGGTCGACCAACAAAATCTTTGGTCGGGGGCAGCCCTACTCAGGTCACAGAAGAAAAAGCACAGGTGTAAATAATGAAAAGTAATAACAGCTGAATTTCATTTAGCAGCTTCAGTGTCACAGTCCTGACAGTGTGCATGTTGCTGGCATCCAAAAAAAAATAGGGTTAATAATATTTATCAGATGTTTGTGATAAGTGTCTGTTCATCTCCTTGGTTTTAGAGACACTTGTTGGAAAGCTTTTACTGCACTTAACGTAACAATGTCCTATTACTCCTCCACTCTGCTCCATATGTGTGAGGAAAGGTGTGTTGCATGCAGGGAATATGAATACAGGCTGGTACAGGCCCCAGCTTCATTCATCTGAAATATATGCTGTGATTTCAGTTTCCATGTTGGATGATGCTGTTAAACTGTTGTTCTTCTGATGGTTTTGATGTTGTTGGCAAATAGCTTCTAACTGCCACCGTGTGTGTGTGTGTGTGTGTGTGTGTGTGTGTGTGTGTGTGTGTGTGTTCGATTTTGCCCAAAAGAAAAATCTCGATTTTCTTCTCTCAAAAATCGATTTACGATAACGATTTTTTTCGTTAAATGACAAACTATTTTGTGTGCTGTTTGTGTCTTTTTAAATGGACCTAGAGTCTAATTAAAAAAAAGAAATCTATCTATTTTTTTTATTCAAAACTTTGTTTCACAATACAAAACAGTTTTTCAAAATAATATGCAATATATAAAGCACATCTATCTATCTATCTATCTATCTATCTATCTATCTATCTATCTATCTATCTATCTATCTATCTATCTATCTATCTATCTATCTATCTAAAAACGTGATGTCAACTGACTGCCTTCCACTGATTGGCCAGAGAGCGTTGTCAGCGGAAGAGTCGCAAGCGCGACGTCCGACCATAGGTCCGTCACGAGAATCAATACCACTAATTTTACAGTAAAAACACACCGACAAACTGTTGTTATTCTGTCACCTGAGTTAGATGTCTGCTCTGTGGAAAACCACGCGGTCCGTAATCGAGACGACACGGCTGTAGCCGCTGTTATATGACGACCCCGCCCCCGCTGAAGAACTCAGCTGTAACTTAGAAAATCCTTGTCATATCACAGTACCGCTGTGATATGACGGCCGAGTCGAGCTGAGCCGAACCGAGCAGAGCTGTAACTGTGTAGTGGAAAAGGGCTGTTGGTCTTTTCGGCAATGAAATCCTCGCTGGTCATAGCAGAATGCCGACATGCTTGTTTACAGTGTGTGGGGAGAGCAGTGGGAGAGCGTGATGGAGGAAGGAGGCGGCAGTCATTACGGTAATTCAGCGCAGCGCAGATTCATGAACGGGGGTTTACCGTAATTACCCTAGTTAGAGTAAAAAATCGATTTTTAGGATTTCACGTTTTTAACATCGTCCTAGGCAAATAATCGCGATTACGATTTTAAATCGATTAATCGAACAGCCCTAGTGTGTTTACTGGTTAATGACACTGATGTTTGTATTCATTGATTGCAAATGTATATCAGTTCACTGAAACCTTGATGTTCAATGAACATGCCTTTAGCTTGTTCATAGGGCTGGGCGATAAAACGATAACGATATATATCGCGATATAACTTTACTCAATAGCAATATGAAACGTGGTCGATAGAAAGTCGATAGGTTTCATTCATTCATGTTTTGAAACAGCCAATGAAAACGAGAGTTGCGCCGCGCTGAACCAGTGGCTGAGCCAACCAGGTTACACAGCACAGGAGGACTGTACACAGCACAACAACACGTGGTAATGTTTGGGCCGCTGCAGCCTGGCGTCAGCAGCGGGGCATCGCCAGTAAAAGAGAGAGAGAGAATGAGTGTTGCCTCGAAAGAAAAAATGGAGGAGAACTAGGACGAGTGACCGCGAAAAGACGTGGTACGTCATGTTTACATTAACCCCGATTGATGGAACTCTGATACAGTACTGTAAACAACACTAAACTTTAACCACGGAGACAGCAGGCAGTCGGAGCGGCTCGCCGTCACACATCAAAGGGAGCGCAGTCACGGCGTAGCCGCTCTGCTGCTGCTGCTGCTCACACCACAGCGACACTGTTCAGCTGTGCCGACCTAAACCCTGGCCACTGGCGAAGCAAGCGCTAACCGCGGCGATTTCTCTTCCTTTTTCTTTTTCAGTCAGGTTTAGACTGAGAATGATCGCTAATTAGACGGACCACGTCAGGTCCGGGTTTTAATTTTCACGTCCGTTTATAACAGTAGCAGCAGCAGAGAGATGGAGCAGCTCCTGTATGGGGAGCGTGGCTCTGATTTAACTCCTGTCTGATGTAATGTTAAAGAATGGCTGAACAGCGGAGTGATAATGTCTGTAAAAAGACCTGTATATACCTGTATATCAGCACTCATGTATGTCTCTTGTCCAATCAAATTATTTGGTTGAAACTAACTTTATATAGCCTAATACCAGTTTTATTTATCTGAAACTGTTATTAGGCTACTCATTGCTTTTATATGTTAATAATTACATCTGAAATGTTCAATTTTTGACGAAAAATAAATATTTAAATCAGAAATAACCTTCTGATATCTTCAAATCTCACTCGTGAGTATGATAGAACATTTAGGCTTGACAAAAACAGTGACTTGAGTCCTATCGTGATATATATCGATATCGACTGATATGAAAAAAATTATCGTGATAGGATTTTTTCTCATATCGCCCAGCCCTACTTGTTCATGCATAACACATGTGTCTGTATAAAGGTTGATAAGCAAGGAAGTAATTTCAGACACAGCCTAATCCTAATCTTAGGCATCACTTCATTTGTGTGACTTTGCCATAGTGGACCTTAAAACTATTTATGTTATAAGGCTTAAATTTATGTGAACAGTTAAATTGTTGTACATGTATGTGTACATAGACTGAATATCTATCTAACTCCATTTTAGATAAACTGAGCCTATTGTTGAAGGGATATTTCAACATTTTGGCAAATTCGCCTATTGCTGTAATCCCTATAGTTTTAGGAGTAGGTTCATTACCTTTAATTGTCGGTGCAAGCTGTTTTTGGATTGGCGGGGCAGAAACGTGAGCTCTGCACGGCATGCGGTATTACTGCCTTTCCCTCATCGAACTCATCAAATATACAATCCAACAACTCCAAAACGCTCTGTGACCTTCTTATTCACCACGCTATGAAATAATAATGGAGCGTTATGAGACTGACTTGTTTTTGAGGGAAATGCGTAGCCGGAACTACATCCCAGACACGGCTCGGCAGAGTGACTTCAGGCTGACTTCAAGTAGTTCTGAGTATTTGCTTCATGTGTTGTAATGTTACATAATTATATTAGTATCTCATAGCGTGGGGAATGTGCGGGTCACAACTTGTCCACAAGAGCGTTTTGGAGTTGTTGGATTGTGTATTTAGTTTGATAAGTGAAACGTGGAAATATAAAATACCGTTTGCCTCCGATGCGTCAGCTGAGCATCTCATGTATCTGCCTCGCCGTTCCAAAAACATCTTGCACTGACAATTAAAGGTAATGAACCTACTCCTAAGACTAGGGATTATTGCAATAGGTGAATTTTGCCAAAAGGTTGAAATATCCCTTAAAATGATCTGAAGCATCTGAAGAAAAAACGTTGTTGTAAAATGAGATAAGAGAAAGAAAAGGAGCTTTATCTTTGAGGCTTTGGTCGTGATAAAAACATTTGTTTTTTGAGAATTTTCTTTTTTGGCAGCTTGCATTTTTCTCTCTTGCGTCTCATGAGTATGGATGTGTTTGTATGCAAACATGTATATGGATGTGTTGTGTATTTATCTTGGATGATTGTGCAGCCTCAGTAGCCTACTCTTCACAGAGGGTAGATGACTTATTGATTAAAAGGACTCATTTATTCAGATGATGCATCTGGAGAGGCCCGGGGGTTTGTTTAAGTCATGAATTCAACCCCCCTTTCTTCCTCATCCCCCTCCATGAAAAACACCTCTCACACACACACAAAATACACACACAGAACAACATCCACGCTGCAAACTCTGTGGCTTTTTCTGGCAAAAACAAAAGTTTTTGGAAATTATACTTGGTTATTTATTTCTTAGAGATTCAGTATCATATCTCTGTTTGGCAGACTCATAACCTTTATTTCAGTCCTTCGTGTAATGAGGCCATTATGTTTGTTACCCCTACCATGCAAAATGAATATCACTTCTGGGTTTGTACAAATAATGGATGAGTTTCCTCTCCCATCTCTGCAGTGCTTGCAACAGTATTTACTATTGTCTGTCGGCTTTTATTTTACTGGTGCAACCATCGTAAGCAATACGTGTAAAAAGATAAATCTTTGCTCTTTATCCGCACCAGTAGTAATGATCTCAGGAGGGTGATGTCTGTTGGTCCGTCAGTCCAACACTTTGCTGCAAACTCTTGGATATTTCCCAAACTTAGTCTTTTCATTTCAACTTCCAGCTGTGTCAAGGCTCTCTGTTTGTCTCAGAAAGTACATAGATACAGGTGATACAGGTCAATAACATGAAACTGTTTTTTCCCCTAATTACATGACATGCAGTTAAAAGTTGTTTAACTGCATGGAAAAGCACTGCATGTTTTCTGTACTCCCTGAACCTCTATCCGTTGGCTTGCCTATTCTGCTGTCCTCCCCATGAGCTCTGCCAAATGTAAGGGTTCATGGGGGAGGGCACTGTTGCTTGTTGTGATGCCAGGCCATGATTCACCCATGGATGACAGACTAAATCTTGTGCTAGGTTGCGGCTGATATGACACGTGCCAGCTGGGTTGTGAATGCCTCCGATTTACTGTGCCTTTTCACCAAGGTGCCAACGTAACCTGCCACTAATCTGCCCGAGAGCCCAGGATTTACCCCACGCTTGCGCTGGGGTTCTGTGTACACAAACTCCTCGGGTGAGTGAGACGTGGGCTCCGGGAAACTAAGGTGTCAATATTTATTTATGAAGCGAGAATGCACCATGTGGTGTAGAGATGTCCACACGTCGTGACGGTCGGTCAGGGGGGAAAAAACAGCTCAATTGGACATCCTGATTGAACTCTGTTTTTCCAAGATGTGAATCCATGTTATCGCCTTCTCTGTTGTACAAAGCCTTTAATCTCAGGCCTACGTCTTTCATTATACAACCCTGTGTCTTGGTTGAGTAAGTATGCCGCGGCCTTCGTGCAACTCCTGTGTGTGAAATCAAGTGGAGGTTCTCACAAGTGCACGTGAAAGCGCCTGTTTTGACAGGTGCTTGAATCTGGGATTAAAGAAGGGATGAGAGTTGCATTAATCAGAGGATTCATCCTCTGCTGCTCCTCTCATCCCTCTGACTAAATATACCGCACCAAGCTCTGTGAGCCAGGGAGGGATCGAGAGAGGTGGAGAATGACTGAGATGGTGTAAATGTGGTTTCCGAGCTGTCAAGGAGAGGCTTATTACTGGAGGGCTAGACATGTTTTCATAGGTCCTTCAGCGTGTGTATGTCTATGTGTACACGTGTGTGCGCGTGCCTGGATATAGACGAAGGGCTCAGTTGAGTGATGAGTGTGTATGGTTTGTTTTATCTTGTTTTATCGCTGCTGTCTTGGAGCCAGTTTTCAGTCCCTAACAGACTAATGCAAGAGGCAGATGGCTCTCTTCGTCTCTTTCTCTCTTCTCTCTTAATGTTTTCATCTATTCCTCTGACTCAGGTCACCTCTATAGCCTACAACACACCATCCAGTGTGTGTGTGAGGTGCTGACTTCATCTCACGGTCTAATTGAGATGACATTTCTGCTCTCCAAATTAAATTATTCAGCTCCTCTATTCATTTGTTCTCTTGTTCCTTTGTTCCCCATCCACCAACTGCCTCTCTTTCTCTCCGGGCCAAAAACCTGCGCTCATAAAAGCACTGACCCCAAAAATAGAGAACCCATAATTTGTGTCTTTATTTGGGGGCTTTGTGAGGTGGCGGAAACTCATTCTGAGTGGTGTGACCTTCACGGAAAGTCACGGAGTAATGGCAGACGTGTTGCTGGAAGGAATCCTCTGGTTATGACCAGAGGTTGAAAGCAATTGACGAGCTTTGTTCAGACGATCTATTGTGAAGGTGAGAAATCAAAGGCGGAGACGGACCTCTTTAGAAAGAGTCTCTGAGTTCGGCCCGGCTCTCTAATCAAACCTTCATATTGTATTTTAGCTCTTAATGTCTTATTTTCAAACCTATTATCCACAACATCGACCGCTGGGACGATGTGAAACTGTAAACACTGTGTCTGTTTCTAAAATTGGCAGAACTGACAGGAAAAAGCGTCTCTTTTTCGATTTTTTCTTCTTCTTTCTTCCTTGTGTTTTCACAGCTTGGCTCTCGTCCCTATCTGCTCGTGCCTCTGTTCTCTTCGGCTTCATCTTTGAAGCGAGAAGGTGTGGGACCAGAAGCCAGCGTGATACTTAGCAGTGTACGGAAACTTCTCCTCTCTGGTTGCATCCTGCTTGCATCACAAACACACGCACACACACACTCAACTTGCTTGCTCTCATATATTGGTCTTTGTATGTACCTTTCCCTCAGTTGAGTTTCTGTTTGTGCATTATTAATGTAACTCCTGCATTTTTGTGATGATCTGGATCCCACCTTTCTGCTAGTAGCCTACATGGTTATCTTTTTTCCCCCTCCTTTTTCCAGTTATTAGACGTGTGCTGTTGGCATACTGTAAAAAAAAGTCTGACATTGCTGGCGAAAAAAACTATTTACAAACATGGACTGTTATGGGACGCTGTGTTGGAGAACTGTGCAGAGTTGGCAGAGGTTTGCTCAATATTACATACACAATATGTGGGCGTTGATATTTGCATGCCTAAGGAGTGAAAGTAAGAATGAGATGTAACATGACACTTTGCTGCAGACACCTGAGCTTCAGCCCAGGGGCGTTTGTCTTGATTTGCCCTTGAGCTGTTGCTACACCTTAATGGGTGTTTACCTGTGGCAAAGCCATGTCCAATCAGTTGAAGGTTATAACACGACAACCTTCAACTGAAGTCAAGTTTCACCAAGGTGTAAAAATATGAAAATGAAATGAGAAATAATAATGTAAAATTCATGTTTTTTCTTCTCTTACATCTTGATATGATCTCTGTAGCAACACTTATGGTGCTAACAATGCACAACAGTGCCGTGATTTGGATATTGAACTCCACTGTATTGCAATTTTGATTACATTGCGATTAATTGTGCAGCCCCGAAAACACACAATAAAAAAACAAAAAACAAATACACAGGACTGATTTGTTCTTTAACATCATTTAGCAGGCCATGTAGGGGAAGCTCTGTGGTGGCACTGAAGGAAGTGCCATGCAGTTTTCCTCTTGTGTATTTCTGAATGTATCGAATGTATCTTCAGATAAGTTTTGAAACGTTAATATCAGAATGGATTTTCGAATAACTGTTGCTTCAGGAGGTAAAGGCTCGGTCGGGGGTTGAAATCTAAAGTGAGAG
The DNA here is from genome assembly GCF_905171665.1 of Trachurus trachurus. Lineage (NCBI taxonomy): Eukaryota > Metazoa > Chordata > Actinopteri > Carangiformes > Carangidae > Trachurus > Trachurus trachurus. The sequence continues at coordinate 16,612,200 of NC_139906.1, forward strand.
AGTTGCTGCACTGCAGATTACTGCAATAGTACAAATATAGATCAGGGACATGAGTTTATGTTTATGTGAATGTGATGTGTATGCCTCTGTCTGTGTCTGTCTGTGCGTCTCTCTGACTGACAGAGTTTCATAGGGTGAATCTCTTCCTCTGTGAAGTGAATGCAGTAAACAAACATCAGTGCACAGTGAAGGCATGCTGCAGCGACGCTGTGAATCTGCTGGAAGCCTCTGAAATTGTTTTTTGATTATTAATAGGAAAACAATTTCCTCTGATCAAATCAGTGAGGGCTGCTGACTGATGCTGTCTACTTTTTAGGCAAAAAAAGAGAGGAAGAGATGGAATTATAAATCGTGCTAAGCTGAATAAGTCAAACTAACTTTCAGATAACACAAGTTTCTAAATGTGTTGAGTGCTTATAAGATGGGATTTATTGGAAAGTTTTTGTTGATGCCTTTTACCTTATGTAACCAGCTTCCGTCTTTCCACTTTTTTTTTCATATCATTTTATCTCCTTCTCTGCCCATTGTCTATGAAGCTCTGCACTGATAACATCACAAGGGAAATTGACACTAGTACAAGTGGTTGCAGTGAAAGTTTGCAGAAACAAACAAGATTTACCCACATCTTTTCTGTCAGTAGAACAAAGTTATCATCATTACTGACTTATCTGTGTTTATTTTTTGATGAAGTATAACAGAAAAAGTATACAAATTGTGAGTAAAATCCATTTTACAGAGCTCACAATGATATAAAAGAGGGAATGGGTAAACAACTTGTCTGTCAATGAACTGGAACCAGCATTGTTGACACTTCTTAGTGGTGAAATATTAAGAGTTATTGTTTTATTTCATCATTATCATTTTTTGTCAGTCAAGTACATGGTAAGTCAACTTATCAGTGCTATTTCAAAGCTTAAATTCAGCGCTCTTCCTTTTGAAGTCTTTTTTTGTAATAAAATGTAGGTTAACTGATTCCAGAGTGTATTCCGAGCAGCAGGCAAGGAATGATTAAATAACCCTTAAAAAACATCCAGATGTGGAAAGTAATTACTTAAATCTTCTCTATCTACCTGTTATTTAAAAAGCCCACCCTAGTGGTTCATCTCTTGCAGTGGCAGTGAGTGTTTGGTGCTGTGTGGGTCATTTTAGGGGTCAGCGTTTTTTAATTGGATAATCCAGTCCCGAGCCAGCTGAGATTAGCAGCTACTCCAACTCAGGGAATTGGTATGATAGTGTTTGACCTGCATGACCATAGTGTGTTAAGCCTCGTCACACAGCGGCACATATCTCTGCCGCAGGGAAACGCAGAAACTATCAGAGACGATGAAAGGAAGTTTGCTCAACAGCCCCCAGTTTCAAAATCAGAGATATGAAATTTTCTGCAGGACACCTCTGCTAATCACATCATAGTCTGCTTGAAGTGTCAACAGCACATCACGGCCTTCGAAGCATCCCACGGAGTGTATTAAACTGTCTTTGTCTTCACTTCTGATCCTGATCCTGCAGCCTTCAACAAGAGTTGTTGAATGTGCTCATCATTTCTGCAGCCATGTGCCTGCGTGCACAGTTTTTTTTTCTTCTTCCACACACCCCTAGTTGTGAGTGTGCCTCAGAGTCTGGCACCGCGTTAAACCCGAGAATGTGCTTGTGTTGGAGCTGTCCTCTTAATCCTTACAGCAAATAAAGGCAGGCTTACGCAGTCTGGTGCACACACACACACACACACTAGAGCAGGCAAGCGAGCACTATGCACACACTTCACATGCAACAGCACATGCGTGTGTGGCACATGCTCTCTCGTGCTATTCATATCTTTCTTTCTCCCCTCCATCTGGCTGGTGCCTCATCCTTCCATTATTCCACCTCTCTGTCTACAATTCTCTCTTTTCTTTCTGGTGTCAGTGCCTCATCCTTCTCCCATCCCTCCATCCCTCCTCCCCCATGCCCTCTCCTTCCCGCCTTGACCTACAGATTCGTGCACAATCCCTGCTGCTCACTGTGTCTTTGCCCAGCCAACTGGGGTTTGGCAACTGGCTCAAAGAGCATGAGGATAACCTCCACGCCGACAACCATTACCCCCAACTTTCCTGAGCAGGGCACAACAGCCGCCGGTGTCCCATAATGAGAGGGCTGCTGAGCTGCTAAGGTGGGATTTCCGATTAGCGATGGTGTGCTCTGCCTCTCAGCAGCACATGCAACCTCTGTCAGTGCTGCTGGCTGCGCTGCGCTCACAGCTGAGCTCAAGAGAGGGCTCTCCGTCCCACACTCAGGACTCAAAAAGCACTCACACATGATATGCATTATGTTTACGTGTCTGATGCTTGGTGTTGGTGCAACCGTCATAGTGAAAGCAACAAATCCCAGTTGCCACATGTTAATTTAGTAGCAGAGGTAACTAACACACCTTAGCTCTTGTCAACGTAAAAAATGAACTCCTATCAGTCCAACACAAATGTACTAACTGCCATTTGTGAAAACGTGATTTGCTGATTTGACCCCTATGCTGCTGCTTAAATACTTGAACTTTCCTCAACTTACAGTATACCACAGTAACTCAAAGCAAAGCAACAGAACCACAATGCACTTTTGAATGTGTGGCGTCAAACCATTCAAAGTAAATGAGAAATGTCTGTTGCTGCTGCATTTATAAACATTACCACATTAATATCCAGGTTTTTCCTCCCGTTTCAACCCTTATTTATATATTCACATCTCTGCTGTTGTCATTGTTTGAGCACTGATATGATCAGTGAGTGGGCTCAGCTGTTTCATCAGCCTGATACACCACAAGACAGGCTGCAGATGACAGAGTGGTCTCTGTTGGATTGAAGGATGGGTTCACAGGTGTCTGTCTTATAACAGCCTGGTGCCCATATGATTTTGCTAGATCCTTTTGTGCATATTGACCATTAATTGATCCTTTCTAATGAAAGAACAGAAGGGAATGTAATGCAGAAAGGAAGGCCTTATTACTATTCACATGGACAGCTGACTGCTGTTTGAAGACCACATATTTATAGAAACTGTGAATCTGTTCTTTTTAATCCTCAAACTTTACTAACTATAGTGTTAAATACAGTGCATGGAAATAGTTCTTTCTTTTTATGCTCCTTTGGTGCCAGGACTGGGGCTATTTTTGTTTTGGCCTGGCTGTCCATCCATTCATTCTCATGAACATGACATCTCAGCAACACCTTGACACATACTGTACTGACTTTGGGCCCGTGCCCCGCAACATAGAGGGGGTGGCGGTTATGACCTGTACTGCAGCCAGTCACCAGGGGGCAATCAAGATGCTTTAGCTGTCTTTTTGGGGAGCTATAATGTTTTTTTATTTCCATGTGCTGAGCTGTGCTTAGGGATGTCCCGATCACAACATGGACGTATGGACAACGTAACGTTACATTTTTGATACATTAGTGATCTGGATCTTTTCCACCCGATTCCGATCCTTTGAAAATTACGTGATTGACCTCGATTTCCGATCACGTGATCAGGGACATCTAGCTGTCTTTGCACTTGCAAAAACCTGCATACAGGATCATGTAATGAAGCGAGCTATGCCATTACACTGTGCTAGTAAGAGCATTAGGAACTTCTCATTACCCACTGGGCTAATGAACAGTTTTTTGTTCTCTTGGTATGTTCAGCAGCATATTGCTCATGCATCTTGTCAGAGACCATTGTCCTGATGTGCAAAGATCATATAATCCTGAATGGTACAACCAAACTCTAATCTCTGTTGTCTAAAATTAACTCCAAACCTTAACTCCAAACCTCAACCCAAAGTAACTAAGAATAAGACACAAAATATGTGAGGGCTGAGTGTGTGTGTGTGTGTGTGTGTGTGTCTATAGGAAGGTGCTTTAGTTAATGAAGCATAAAGAACTGACATGTCGAAGTCTGTGTTCCTGGGTTGTCCCTCTAATTTGAGTCTGTCACATATTTGTACGCATGATTAAGCTGTCACAAGGTTGCTGCTTATGTCTTTGCCTAGAGGTGTATACACAGAAAGCAATGCTGCTGTTAGTATTAAGGAATGTTTAATGTGTGAAAGAATGAGCAAAGAAATCTGTGGTATGCTGGTAATATATGACAACAAAACAATAATTTCCTCAGCACTGCTGCAGCTGCATTGTTTTTGTAAGTGTTTCGACCTGTGTGATTTATTCTTGCAAAAGTTTTTGTGTGCGCGCATATATATATACAGTATATAGTTTTAAGAAAAGTGTCATAATATAAATAACTATAACTATAATTTCCAGATGTCCCACACCTCAGGTATTTGATTTTGGCATGGCTGGTTTTGCAAATGTCATGGGCGTTGATTTCTGTAGTACCCTATTTATCGCAGAAGCCAGATGCTGATACTAAAGATCGTTTGTACGAGACATTCAGCTAATGCTAATGTTAGTGGTGCATGGTTATGCTACATCCTGTCTCAGTTGTTTTTGCTATGTTGCAATGAGAAGTCTAACCAGCCTTCCGCTACCTCCTCACTGTGTCTGTAGTGTCTGTAATCTTGTGTTGAACTTTGTCTGAACCCACAGGGACTTCCAAAGGCAACAGGGACGTGGACAGATTCTAACAGAAAAAATTGTTAATCAATAATTGACACTGCATCAATTTCTAATGAGTGTCTTGATGGAAAGTTGGGAGTTTTTGTTTAAAAGAAGTCCGTTTTGGATTTGACAGGCAGACGGCTCTCAGTTGCCTTGAGCCATTTTTTCTGTTTGTCCACCCTCAGCTCCCCTGAGGCACTGCACAAATGTGCATTTCTTAGTTCCACTGTGTGACAAAGACACTGACAAGCACAAACCTAAACTCCAGGCTTCAAACTATCCCTGTACAAAAATATTGTAGGTGGTGTTGCAGATATAGATCCAGCCTTTTCTCAAATGAAAAAATAATCATGAGTTGTTTTGCGACAGCTAATATTTTGTCACTAAAACGAAGATATTGTGCATTATTTATCAATTTATTTAATGTATTTCCTTATTACATCATACGTTTCTGGTGATTGCGATATCATGTGCTGGGTCGAGGTAGGATCTTGAGTAGATTTTCAATGTAAATTGAGGGATCACATAATAGTGGTACAGTAGTAGTAGTAGTAGTAGTAGTAGTAGTAGTAGTAGTAGTAGTAGCAGCAGTAGTAGTAGTGGTGGTAGTTGTAGTAGTACAGTAGGCACATGACTGCCTTTTATTTTTAGGGAGAGCTGTTTGCTTAGTGGAAGTCCTGTGTGCTGCACAATGTACACAGCATCTGAGCTCGTGCTGACAGATCCAAATGGAAGTGAAAGCTTTCCCCTCTGCATCTTTCCTGATTCTGCTCGTGTTTAGTTTGTCCTTGTGCTCCGCCACGCTGCTGCCCCCTCCGATTATGTGCAAAAGGAACATACACAACATCTGAAAGTAAATGCATATTCATTGTTATTACATCAGGAGCAACGATGTTGTGTTGCTCCTATTTTGATCACTGGGGTGAACACTGCTCGTGCCGCACACAGCGGTAAGAAACTGTTTTCTAATTATAAAAGAATAATAAGAAACGGGTTTGTGACAAATAGATGTTGGTGATACATCTCAGTGTGCTCATTGCTCTTTAAACAGAGGCACTAAATCAGAGAGACAGAGAGGGACGAGGAGATCAAGAAGTCTGTTTCTTTGTATCTTAATCCCCTTGACATTTTATATCTACTGACTGAAGGATTGGTCAGACTTTGGTCGTCTGTCTCGAACACTGCAAGATCAAGAAGCTTCGGAGGCATGGCAGTTTCACAAACGATTCAGCCTATCTGTGGTTTTCCAAATGCTCACATCTATTTTGTATCACGAGCCTTCGCTAGTTTTAGTCGTGTGCTGCTGCCTCTCGAACACTTTGTTCAGCTATTTGAATTGCAGTTCAGGATGATGCATATTATAAAGCTTTACAGGCGCGTTGGAGCTTATAGTGCGCACATTTTTCACATCTGTCTGTCTGCCTGTCTGTCTGTCTGTCTGTCTGTTTGGAAATGTTTTTTCAGTCAATCACTTCTCCCCTTTTAATAATACCAATTGATGTTGTATTTTATATCGTTGGAAAGCCTAAATAGTCACCTGTACCATGAGGTACAACACAGATAAACGTATAGGGGCCCTAAAGAAATGTGCCAAAACCCCCTGCAATATTCTCCTTTTGGTATTCACTCTTGTTTTGCACTGCTTGGTGGATTAGATGACTGTGCTCTCCCACAGTAATAAGGAAAAAACAACTCAGTTATTCGTTTTACACTGTCAGTGACCTCAGTGGCCTGGTATTGTTTTTGCTGTGGGATGGCCTCCCATTCCTCAGGTCAACCAGTGTGGTTGTGTTGGTCACTCTCCAAACTTTTTTGAGGCATGTTACAGGATATACACACTCGCATACACACAGAGCTACCATAACGTACTGACGTGCTCCTGGCTTTCACCACCCTCATTTGAGAGTTAGTGCTGGAGATACTTTATATACATTTAACTGATTCATGAGTCCATAAGTTGACCCGCTGAAATAACCTTGAATGTAAGCAGGAGAGAAAAAAAATCTATATATATTACCAGTATTTCAGTGTGAAGACTTGGTACTTGCTTTACACATACACATTTTGGAGGCGTTTTGCAGTAGGAAATATAACATAACATGAACTGAAACACAACTGCTGTAATTGTCAAAACAAACAACCATATCCAACACTGCACAGACAGCGAATTGAATCTAAGACTGCCACTGTGCCGATTTTCTGTTTAACTCCCTCACACTCTCTCTCTCTCTCTCTCTGTCTCTCTGTCCGTGCTTTCAGATTAATCTCTGCCTGTTTAAGCAGTGTAGCATCATTAATGATAAGTGGTATTATGTGAGATGCTCAGAGATGAATGAGGGTGTTTGCCCTGGCTATTACTCCCTCTGTTAGAGCGGAGCATCGAGAGCACCTCACACTTCGTCTAGATCTGTCTAAATTTGCCTAAGGCAGACAAGACCAAGGTCAGTGAAGTCTTGCCATCACATTTGCATATTGTGTACTACACTATATAAGAGTTCAGGTAATTCCAGACTGTAACATTTGTGGGTGGATGAAGTTTATCAATAACAGTATTTTGTGTTTTTTATGTGTTTGCATACAAGTGTGATGAGCAGGGACTTGTGTATGTATTTAGCAGATGCATCCGTGTCTCTGATACCTGAGCCTGGTGTCAGTGCCTATTTATTCCTCTTATTGATCTACTCCTGGTCCTCTCTTTCACACACTTACTCACACACAACGCATTTCCCCAGGGGCTTCGCTGCTCCTTCCTGACCTTCATACAGTTCCCTTGTCTCTCTCTCTCTCTCTCTCTCTCTAGCTCAGTGTATGTGTGTGTGTGCGTGTGTGTGTACTGGAATGGGGCTGAGGGAGCAGTCCACTAATAGAAAGTCTATTGACTGGGCCAGTCACTCATTGCTGCTATAATAGCTGGCGGGCCCTCCGGACGCCAGTCGATAAAAGTGGCTTGTCTCTGTTCTCTGGTGAGAGGCCTTTGTCAGCAGTGGAGGAAAATGAAATGTTTGATCGACCACCTTTAAGATGCAGTTTAGAGTGCTTGTGTGTGTGTGTGTGTGTGAGAGAGCATGCATGAGAGTTGTGTGAATACATGCATACAAGTGTGTAGACAGATCAGAGAAAGAGGAAATGGGAAGCAGGTTGACACTGCAACACTAAATCCTCTTTGAGTATCTCTCTCAGACTTTGCTGTGAGAGGAACGTGCATGTGTGCGTGTTTGTGTGTGTATGTGTGTTTTTATAATAGTGTGACCACAATACCCAGGAATCTTGTTCTTCTCTATGTCTGGACTGCAAACAGCTGGCACCACTGTCTCACCGTTTGTTGCTGCACATCCACGAACACACACTCCTGTGCCAAGTCTCTGCAAACAATTTTTGGCAGCAGAACTGGAGACAAAGTGACAGCAAATTAAACTTAATTTAAAAAAAAAATTGGACAAATCAACGGGACGTTAACCTGGAGCTTGCAGAGCAGGATATTGAATCTTAATTTTAAGCCGATCACATCAGACTGGGAGCTGGCGCTGGCAATGGCACTGTAGTCAGAGATGACAATTTATCTAACCCTCATTTCTGTTTCTGATTCAAATCAGTGTCTCCCAGTTTTATTTTCTTGTACAGCTGCTTGTGTTTAAACAAAAGTAATAATTTACCACAATTTAGAACTTGATTATTTCTGTGTTGAATGAAAAGTTTTCCAGAAAAACATTCATATCTTGATATAGATTTACATTCTCTTGGGTTTGGAGTTTGGAGGTCAAAGGTCAAGGCTGTGATGACCTCACGAGATGGTTTTGGCCTTGTGGAAGCGATATGTCTGTTCCAAAACCTTCCTCAAGACGCCACACACGTTCACTTGGACTCAGGGACAGACTGATTAGATTTTAGTCCAAGTCAGTGTGACCTGAAACACTCAAAAAACTTCACACAGAAATTCTGACACAATTTCACAGAAATGTTTAATATTTATGATTCAGGATAAACGGGGATGTGACCTGAAACTAGTCTGAGTGTTGAAGTCAGAAACAACCGCAGTGTGGTTAGTCTAGTTTTTCTTGGCTCATCTACACAAAAGCTTGGCTGAAGCTGTCTATTTTTTCTGCACACATGCACACACAATCGCACACACACACTGTAGTGACTGTCCTTGTATGGAACAGTCTCATCGACAGCCTTTTGTCCCATAATACCAACATGGACCTCATTAGAATAGTCCCTACGGTGGCGCTGGGAGGACGTGAGAATCGTATTTGATTGACAGCGCTGGCATTCAGACACAGGAGGTGGAGACAGCGCGGCAAGGTCACTGTCAGGGGAGAATAAATATGGAGAGACCTGCTAGTGTTATAAAATCTGTGGCACATAGTGAACTGCCTCCGTCATGTCCACACCCACACACACACACACACACACAGAGTGGGGGCTAAGGCCACTGGGTGAAGGACCCTGGTGAGATAATGGCATGCAGTGTGGATGTGTTGGTTGACACCCTTTTCTCCAGGCCACGCGATCCTCAGGGGACTTCCCTCGTTGCAAAGTACGGCACCGTGGTGGAATTAATGCCGCCGTCTCGCCGTGAACCTCTGACACCTGATTCGTGTCATTACTGAGCCGCCACGGCGACGAGCCGAGACAAGGTCGTCACATCAGAGATTTCAGATTTCATTGTCTTCTTCGTCAGCACTTACGCAGCCTTTGAGAGCGGGCTCTCTCTCAACACTTAAGCCCGCCGTCTTCTGTCAGGAGAGCTGATCACAGGGAAGAGATAAGCGAGAGGGAAACTTGCTTCTAATTCTGTCTCACATTTGGGCTCGAGGCAGAGGAGGAGGGAGAGCGGCTAATATGATTATGGCTAATTTCTGCCAAACTGCTGGTAATGTGGCTTAGGGAGAAAACACGTCCATAATAGACACGAACACACACACATTCTGTGCATGTCCTTACACACACACACACAGTTTGCCTAGATATCCTTGTTAGGACACTGCATTGACTATTATGCCTAACCTCAACCTCAACGCACACCTTCACCTCAACTTAACCTCAGAAATGATGTGTTGTGCCTAATTTTCACCACAAACTCATCCCCGGGGGTGTGAGAAGTCCTGACAAGGTTGGTGTTTACATTGCAGAAGGTCCCAAAGGGATAACAAAATGTGTATATACAGACTTGCACACACACACATGCACACACGCACACTGCCGGATGACAGGCAGCTGGTGATTGAATTAAAGTAAAATTAACTGGGAACTCTGTGAAAGTTGTGCCGCGTCCCTGCAGGCGACAATCCGATTAACTTCATTAACATACCTGGCTAGAGCTTCAGCGCTGGAAAGGAAGACGGGCTGACAGAGAAACAGACAATGTATGGATGTATGTCGGGGGTGATGTTGGAGGGGGGTGGGTATGGGCAAAATTGGGATGAGGCAGTAGCCAGATGGAGAGGTGAAGCGGAGGAGGGAGAAGGGATGGAGGGAGGGATTGGGGGAGGGAGGAGGTAAGGGCTTTGCTGAGTGATATCTGCAGTGTGCAGGGTGTGAAGCGTGTCATCTGTCACCAAATAGAAAACCTGTGTGTGGCCGAAACTGAAATGCGAAAACACACTTTGATTTCCCCGTCTCACGCCTGCTCCCTGATACTGTTCGCCACCCACGGGACGACCGCTCCAATCAGAAACAGTTTAACTCCGCCGTCCCTGTCCCTTGTCCGTCCGTCCGACTCTCTGTGTCTCTCTCACCTGTCACATATGCAGCTGTGATGCAATTTCTCCACAACTCTGTGATCAGAATCTTAAGTAGGCTGTGACTGAGAAGCTGATTGGAGGCTGTGTTTGTGACAGAGTCGTTTAATGAAGATTTTCAGACGGAGCCGCGTTTGCAAAGCCAGGCTAACGAGCCCCTCGTTTTGTTTTCAGATGGATGCATCTGTTTACCATTTGTCGGCAAACAGTTATCTTTAAATGAAAGGCCTGACTGGCAAAAGATGCTTTCAATTAGTCCTTTGTGTGCTGGAAAGAGGATGTAATCACATAAACATGCTGTCGTTTTAGAGCCATTTATTGTACAAATGCTAATAAGGAAGTTACACGAATGCTCTATTGTCTTACAAGAGAATTTAAAAATCAGTCACACATGAGATTCACTTTAACTCACTAATGTTGCTGCAGCTGTTGTTCAAGGTCAAAGTGACCGAGCTACAGCTTTGTACAGTGAGGTGTCCGTAATGCCTATAAGCTGATGTAGACAGATTTAGTCTCTGTGAATTTTTCTCAGAAAGATGGCACCTGTCGTGTGTGTTTGTGTTTGTGTGTGTGCATGTATTTTCTGATGACAGGAGTGTGAATGCCAGCACATGGACAACTTTTCACTTGTGCCATTTGTCATTGTCAAAAAAAAAAAAATACTTAGCAAACTTTTCGAGACAGTGTCGCTTAATTAAGTCACTTCTATTTGGATTAATGCTCAAACACAGAATCGTCATTCTTGCTTTGCTTTGCTTTGCTGACAAGTAAGAAGTGATGCTAGTTGTGACTCACATGTGTGAAGTGCCAACTGCCTTCGCATGGACGTCAAAACAGCTGCAGATTTTTAGGACGAATGGCATCATGCACCCTAGGGATCTGAGATATATTAACAGTCTATTCAAACCCTTGCAGTGTTTTTCATCCAGCAGTGATTGCGATGACAGCCGCCCTCTGGTTTGTGACCTAAAAGATTATATATTGCTCCTCATGGGGATCTCAGCCCAGTTAACTCCACGGCCTTTGAAATTTACCAGCACAAAAGATGAGTTTGCTTGCCATGCACTCGCTACCCATTTTCTCCTTCTCTAATGAAGGCTAAGTGCATTTTAGTGTTGTAATGGCTCCGTATTATACTCCGTCTCATCTGGTTCACTTACACAGCCGTGCCTGATTAGGGCCAAGACCCATTGATATCTTGCTTTAAAGAGGACAAGGGGTTGTGTATCATCAGAGGGTGAGAAGGGTTCATCCATTTCAGTGTTCAATTATTCATGTCATGCAACTTTTAAGCCCTTAAACACATGAACCATATTGCAAAGGGCCTCACTCTGACACTCTGCAATGATGTATCTTACTAAATTTGTTATAGACAACATTATTCTATACACTAAAAGGTTGCAGTGAAGTCTGAAATAGAGGCGGGGACACATTTTTATTGGGATGGCTTCATTTTCCAAGTTCTTAATTTGAGGTTAAAGTGCAAACTTCAACCTTCATTTAGTTTTTGTTTACATTCACCTCAGATACACAGAGTATGAACGGCAGCCTTTTGCAACTTATAGTCCTCCTGTAAAGCACCAAAAAATATATTTGAAAATATGTCACTATTACGATCTGATTGCTCTGAATTTGTTAGTAAGATGTGTCCGTAGCTTTACATGTTCAATATGATTCAACTAGGCCTCCTCTTTCTTTGCCCAACCATCCCCCGCTCTATGACACTGAGCTGGCGACAGCCAAGGCCGAAGGCACGTTGTCTGAGGTTTGTCCACCCGTCAGTCTAATTCTTGTAAATGCAATATCCTTGAAGGGATTTCTTCAAATTTGGCACAACTATTCACTTTCAAAGACTATCTGATAAGAATTCTGAGGTCAAAGGTCACTGTGAACACGTATTTTACCACAATATATTCATTTACTTACACAAATTCAATACAAATCATTAATGCACCTGCCACTTTATATCCAAATGGTGAATGAATAAAAATTCATTGTGACATAACTTTGCACTGGACCTCGGTAAGATTGGGACCATGTTTCCTGCAACTTGTCTTGTCGGTGGAGCCAGCAGTCTCCCTCAGTCTCTTACACACGCTTCCATATTGCTGATGCATAATTTGTTACTGAGAACACCTCTGGTTTAGTTCATGTTCCTTTTATTGTAAGGTAATTTTCTGCTCAGCTGAAACTCTTAATTGAAACTGTGGATTTCCTTGTGTTTCTGTTCATGGATCAGTTTTTGTCTGACGTTGTACATGATTCCCAGCAAAGTCACTACACCCACACAGGTTTGCACTGCTGTTACCTTCATTAGGTACATCAGCTACTGTAGGTGCAGCATGTGTATAATTAGCACAGAGTGTAAAAAAAGACAGAATGAAATGTTGAAAAGAGTTTTTGTTTTTTAAAGGGATAGTTCAACATTTTGGCAAATTGGCCCATTGCCATAATCGCTATAGTCATAGCAGTAGGTTCATTACCTTTAATTGTAGGTGTAAGCTATTTTCAGTACGGCGGAGCGCAGCAGCTGGCTGCTCAGAGCTACGCTATGGAGGCTAATGGAATTTCTTGGTTTCCCTCATTAAACTCATCAAATTCAACATCCCAAAACTCCACAGCGCTTTTGTAGACAACTTGTGACCTGCACAACCACCACGCTATGAGATAATGACGGAACGATACGAAACGGAGCCGTTTTCGAGGTAAATACAGGGTAAATACGGAGACTGCTTGCTGAAAAACTGTCCCTGAACGCAACGCGCATCAGCGGTTTTGTATGAATTTACCTCGAAAACGGCTCCGTTTCGTATCGTTCCGTCATTATCTCATAGCGTGGTGGTTGTGCAGCTCACAACTTGTCTACAAAAGCGCTGTGGAGTTTTGGGATTTTGTATTTGATGAGTTTGATGAGGGAAACCAAGAAATTCCCTTAGCCTCCATAGCGTAGCTCTGAGCAGCCTGCTGCTGCGCTCCGCTGTACTAAAAATTAGGGGTGCACCGATTATTCGGTAACCGAATATATTCGGCCGAAAATTGCAAAAAAAGCAACATTCGGCCTTCGGTGGAATGAGCGCAAAGCAAGGCCGAATATAAAAAAAAAAAAAAAAAAGTAAAGTCTGATAAATACGCGATCGCGCGACGATGGAAACGGCAGCTTAAACCTCATGGAGCTTTATTAGTAGGTGACTCCTACTGTTAGAAAAACAACAGCAACAAGAGCAGTGGGGGGAAAGCTGCACAGCGACCGCGCGCACCGTTGCACGTCGCTCCAAGAGCCCGGTGCCGGTGCGTCCTCTCGCAGCGGAGACACGGCCACTGAGAGGACTGAGTGAGGGGACCGTTCCCGTAGCAACGCGCCTTTTAATTAATCATTTAAAAACCAAACAACAACATGCTGAGTAGGCTACGAGAGGGAGAGACGGCTGCAGCAGTTAAAACGAAAGCTCCTCGTCCCAGCATGTCGCCAACTCCGTCCGTGGCCGACGTCTATTTAAAACAGTGTTTCCCAACCTTGGGGTCGGGACCCCACGTGGGGTCGCCTGAAATTCAAATGAGGTCGCCTGAAATGTCTAGCAGCCTAATTGATGAATTAAAAAAAATCTGACCAAGAAAGGTTAGGAACCACTGTTTGAAAAGACACTTAACTTCTTGTGCTTTTTTGATGAGCAACGGCAACTGGAATATTCAAAAACTGTCAGAATAGTCAATAAACATTTACTTTCTTTGAAAATTAAGTTTAAAAAAATATTTTATTTAAAAACTTTATAACCACTTTCAGTATTCGGTATTATTCGGTTATTCGGCCAAGCGTTTTGATTTTATTCGGTATTCGGCTTCGGCCAAAAAAATGCCTTTCGGTGCACCCCTACTAAAAATAGCTTACACCTACAATTAAAGGTAACGAACCTACTGCTATGACTATAGCAATTATGGCAATGGGCCAATTTGCCAAAATGTTGAACTATCCCTTTAAAGTTGGAGCTCTTTTCCCCGGTTGTAAAGTATCCAGTAACACAACCAGATTCTAGCTGGATAATTTAGTAGTGTATGTCGGTATACATAGTGAACTTTGACTGGCTCTCGACTGCGGCGTTGATTGACGCTGCTCTCACACGAAGCAATTAAGCCTGGAAATGGAGCAGCTGCTTCAAGCTAAAACATTAATACAAATTGTGCACAGTGGTGAGATAGACACAGAAAGATCTAAAAAGATTAAAGACTTTGTACATGATATCTTTGGAAGAACATTTGTTTTTACTTCAAGTCTTGTTCGCAGCACTCTTCCAAAGGTTGCCATCTGTTGGTGCACATCTTGTGTAATTCCATGATAAAGATGAGTATGTACTGAATGGTTCAGTCCGGGTGTGATACAGTCCTGTTGCTGGAAGATGAAAGCAGGAAGATCGGTTTAGCCAAGGAAGGCTGTGCACTCTAAATGGAGCTGAGGAGCAATGGGTAAACAAGTGTTTGTCTGTCAAAGCAAAAAAATAATAATCCTAGATATAATGAGGCCAATGCACTGTGACCCCAGCAATGGTGGTTCTTGATTATTTATTTATTACAAGCAGACACAAAGGCATGTTTGGTTGACGGGGGGAAAAGCACCTGACTAGCTAGCTGCTTGTAAGCTTTGACAACCTAATTTCAGCCGCAGACAGGCTGTCTGTGCATTCTGTGTGTGTTTGACTGCATGCTGGTTACAGATTTAGATCCGTGGTTCGGGGTGCGTTCTGCAGGATGAGAGCAGGATGTTGGGATGACAGCAGTCACAGGGGGGTAACCATCAGTTGTAGCCGTCAGCTGACAGACTGATTACACTCTCTGTCCCCCCCTCCTGAGTCCAGGCCCAGATACATACGGTATTAGGCCAAATTCTGCCTCACTGGCCCAGTTTATGTGTAGCCTAGTTTGTGGTAGTGTAGGTATTGTGGGACATCCCTGTGACATTCCTTCACCCGGTCCCTCTTGTTTAATGTAAGAAGTGTGGCAAATACCAAATGGAGAACTGGAGCAACTATATCAGATAAATTGTAAATATTTTTTTTCTTATCTAATGTTAACCCGCCTGCAGTTTGAGAAGAGATAAAGTTTTATTTAAATTGAATGATTTTTCTTTGAACAAGCCAGATTGATTTGTCATCAAAGTCTCAAGATGGTGAAATAGATTTTAGATGGAGCATGCATCTTTGTAATGAATTTTTTAGGGTGCATGCACACTGCAAATGCTATTTGCCAAAACACCCGGATAAATCTCTCTCTGTTGCGCACACACACACACACACACACACACACACACACACACACACACACACACACACACACACACACACACACACACACACACACACACACACACACACACACACACACTGGTGCAAACACACATACTGGTGCACACATGTACTGTATATGCACAGACTGGCAATCTGGTTGGAATGCGCACACACTTGTTAGCATACACTGACTGGTGCAGTCAGAGGCAGATACAGTGAATGTGTCAGATCAGGGTTTTAATTAAAGCTACTCCGGCCAGCCATGGAGCAGAAACAGCAAAAAGCTTTTTAGTAAAGGAGTGTTTGGCAGTTGGCAAAGTTTCCTCATTTGAAAAACAGCAAGAGACGGATTTGGATTATAGCAGAAGCCAAAACAATGTCTCTGCTTGACTGGAGCTACAGCCGTGTTGTTTTTAGCTGAAAACAAGGTTAAAAATAGAGCGTTTTCACAGCTACTCACGATATAATTTCATAATGTCACAGTTGGCAAGAAAAGCAGAGAGGACTAAATTTTACTACAATGTAAACACAGCGTCTGACATAGTATTGCTCAGATTGAATGTTTTGTTTGACCTTGAGCACAACTGGACTGTAACATCTGTTTAAATCGCTCAAAAAAACAAAAACAATCAAGTAGTTTACAACATATTCTAAAATGTTGAATCAATGATTGATAGATATCACCTTAATATCATTTTAGGCATGCAAGGGATGGTTCAGACTGAAATGTTATAATATATTTTGGATAAAATGACCATCATGGGCTCCAGAGGATGAACCCTAAAGGCTCTGGAGAAATGTCAAGTGTTGGATTGATTTGCAATGAAATTTGCTTAAATAATCTAGATTAATACATTTAATGTTGATTCCACTGGCAATAACATTTTTCAGAAAAATAATAAGCCAAATTATAACTGGATTTATTGCATGAAAAATGTATTGAGGATTTACTTTTTGAATGTCATCGCAGAATGCTGCCACTGCCTTATGATGAAAATAACCTACTTAATGTTTATGACTTACTATCAGCGAAGAAAGTAATGAACACAAAAAGCTTTTTCCACATCTTGGAACTAATTTATTTCTGGAGTGTCAGCCATGATGTTGTCAGGAGGATCAGAAAATAACTTCACAGTGATGCGCACCAAATATGGAGTTCACAAAGGTCGGATCTGAGACAATGGTGAACTGTACGTTTTGTTCTTTCTGTCTGTGCATGCGTGGTCTGTCCATGCATGGCTTGTCACCTGGTCAAGCTGCCTCGACCTTTTTAAAAGGACACTTGGTCTGCTCCGGGTCTAAGGTCAGTTTGTTGCCCCGCAAGGGGAAATCAGCCTGGAAAGGTCAGGCATCTCTGCAGAGATGTTAGATTGCTCGGATCTAACATCACATCTCTGTCCCCAAGAATTAGCCGAGCGCCACTTGCACTTTGGTGTTGATACAGATTCACTCAGCACTGCATATGTGTCTAGCTGCTTGTGTCACCCGGCAGCCTGTGATCCACTGCCTCAAATGCCAGCAGGGGCTGTGGGGCTGAATATTGTGATGGCAACAATGATTTTTGACAGGAAAGCTCTGACAGGCTCTGACAATGAACAGCCTGCTGCACGGAGTGGAGCAGCTCAGTGGAAAACTGTTGCTGCTGGGTCGTCTGGGGTCACGTCCCCACTGCTGACAGCAACAGCCAGCTAAGAGCATGCAGACACAACATGTGACAGAGGCCCGAAATTATGAGCCTGCTGTCTTTGATTTGTGGAATGGTGTATTTATGTAACAAAACAAACAGGAAAAAAGTGCCGCAGTGCTTGTTGTCTGTCCTTGTTCTTTGTGATCACTGTGAAAGGTTTTTTTTTTTTTTTTTAATAAATGGATTAATATCACTCTCTCTCTCTCCACCTACATCGTCAGCCTGACCTTTTCCATCAGACGGGCTTTGTTATCCCTCTACTAAATGAAAGTACAATTGAATCAAGAGGAAGTTCAGAAATTTTAACAGCCAGCGTTGTTCTTTTATTTCTCAGCTGGAGGGAGGGGGGGTGACTGTCACTGTTCACAGTTTACAGCTGTGACTGTGCTGTACAATATGAAACCATCACTCTACAATCTCCCACGGAACAGATTTTGCTTTGTGCGACCCCTGTGCCCCATATGTCCTTTAAAATGTCAACTGAAGACAAATCTCCATCTTGACATTTTCAACAAACGCTTCTCATAATGATGCAGTTGTACAGTACAGGGGTCGAACACAGGAAGCTGTAACATCCAATCTTCTGCTTCTTTGAGCACCAAATATTGTGACTCGGTGACACTCCTTCACACGTTTTTTTTTTCATTACACAATCAATTACAGCTGTTAATTCATGTTGAACTCTGTAGTGAGGCCGAGCCACGCTAACGTTTCAAACGAAGGAGTTCAAGGAGCCAAGTTGTGAGCTGCACCTACTGCAGAGAGATTACCTTTGCAGAAACACATCCCAGCGCAACACGGGGGTTACACTGATAGGGTCATGAATATGGATGAGCACAGATAACATGCCCTACTGTGGGCTAAGTGGAGCGGCGGCCTAGTATTCTCATACCCACTGACTTATGGTACGCAGAGGTTGGATGGGCGCAGTGAAAATGACATAATACCAGCTTTAATGTTTTATTTAGCTCATCTCCTGTTGACTACAGTGGGCCATTAGGAGTGCACAGCATCTCCCGCTCGCACTGATTTGCTCTCCCTCTGGCTGCTTTCTCTGCTCTCTCTCACACTTGTTTTCTTTTTTGCAGTTATTCTACTGTTTTTTTTGTAAATAACGAGTTTGCTTTAGTTTGGAAAAAACTACCACAAAGAAAATAAGATCAACATTTTGTGTTGCAACATGCAGCTTGCTCTAACTGTGCCCATGTTGAAAATAGGTGGGTTATTGTGCTCATTTATTTCAACAGTGGTTCTCCTCAAATGTCTTCTGCAGCTACCAAAAAGGACCCAATGCTTATTTTTTGTGAAATGGGGGTCAGTACGATAGCATCAGCTGAAGCTTGTTTTTTTTCTTCTTATTAATCATTTCATTCAACTTTGTTTTTATTCTGTATTTTCTTCCTCATCCACGAACCCCCTGCAGTCGCTCTGTGGGACCTGCCCACCAGTTTTAAGAACCACTCTATTTAGGAACGTGTGTGATTCAGTGCTGGTGGATCCAAGCTCCTCTCTTTCCTCATCTAACAGAAACACCAATGTTACTATGGAAACTTACTATGGAAACTGTTGAGTGAACTAAGCTTTGAAGCTAATTGCTTGATGGCAGCAAACTGTTTATGTACAACATTTTCATCAGATGTTTTAAATGCCAACACCAAGTCACATCCAAGGTTCACAGAACCACACACACCCACACACACTCTTCAGATCACCCCTATATTCACTATTCATGTGCTTCCTTCTTTTCTGTATGAATTAGTGATGAGTTGTCACCATGGTGAATGTCTGTATTATGTGTTTGCGTGTGTGTGTGTGTGTGTGTGTATAGGACAATCCAGTGTTGTTGTGCAAGGACATTTGCTGCTGAATCTGTATTGGAGTTGGAAACCTAAAGGCATTACGCATCAGCATGTTTGATAGGCTCATATGTAACATGTTGATGCTTTTGCTGCTCTGTACTTAAGGTCGTGTTTTCCTCAACATTGTCATGTGCTCTGGTGATTGATCACTGCAGAGCGTATGTATGATGTGATCAATAAATCATGGTCACCTGCTGAGGCGTTCTCCATGCGTCTCATAATCAATTAAGATACTAGCTGATGGTTTAAACATTAGCCTCACTCATGGTACACATCCTCGTTTGTCTCTGCTTTCTTTCCTTTAACCTTTATCATCAAAGTATTATAATTTCTTTAGGCATCAGTGAAACATTGGGGAACATGTAATTCCCTGAAAAAAAAACGGTTGAATTACACATTTTAATAAACTTCTATCAAAAATGTTATGTAAAAATAAAATATATCATTATAAAAAAGATATATTGGTATAAAATATCAAATTTCAAACTATCCCATGTTTTTGTTGCTATTAATCAACACTTTTCTGCCCATTTGTTAACAAAAATTATTATTTATTCTAAATTTGATGTTAACTACAGTATTATCTTCTGTTCATATAGGACTACACTAATACCTTTGGTTGCCATGCTGTATGATAGTTGGTAATGGAAAATTCAGAAAAAAAAGGTTTAGGAAAGGAAATGGGTGATATTCAGATAGAGTAATGGGATGGTAATTAACAACATTAATAATTAAAATATTATTGTGTGGGTGATACTGCAGAGCTGAAGGTTGTGCATGTGTGGTAACAGCTGATCGCTGCCAGTTAAAGCTAATTTCACACGTCCAAATGGCAGCGCAAACAAACCAGAAAAGAAGAGGGGAAAAAAAACACAGGTCTGGATTTTGCAAGAGAAAATAGATATAGTTGTCATCTTCATTGTATTCATAAGGTGTGTTTACAAATGTGCTCACAGTACACAGCTTACAGCGAGTCTCCCACTGCCAGTGCAGTTGACAGCTTCACATACACAGACACCCACCCACAAGCATCGTATCACAGAATTCCTACCCATAGATACATCTCTGTCAAATATTATGTAACATCTGCTAAAATATGTGACTCATGGCACAGTCATCCTCTGCACAGAATGTGATATCAACACACACACACACACACACACACACACACACACACACACACACACACACACACACACACACACACACACACACACACACACACACACACACACACACACACACACACACCGCTTCTATTGTGAACACACCAGTGCCGGTGTAAATAATCATCAAAACAGTCGGGATGCACATCGCAAATGCCAAATGACTTGTTGTTTTTATGTTTCTCGTATGGCATTACCGACAACAGAGGAGGTGGTGGTTTGGGGGGGGGGCTGGGGCTTGGTAATTTTAGATGCGTTTAAAATCCAACAGTCTGTAGTCCCACGTCGCTGTTTTGGCGGCTTGATGATTCCACTGAAGGTTTCTCAGAGGGAGACGTGATGGTCGTGAAAACAGCTGTTATCAAAATCGCTCCTCAGCGAGCACGGTCGCTCCCCTGTCGTCCTCATGCTGGATTTTGGTCCATCATCACTCGCTCTGCAGCTCAGGATGACTTTATTTTTTACTGATGGTTATCCATTCAAAACATGAGCCACCAAATAGACAGCTTATTCTCACTTTCACTGGCAGCATACTAGTATTTCTCAATAATAATAATAATAATAATATCCATTAGAAGTACATTTCCCTTATCGCCTGTTGCTCAGTGCAGATAAACACTATGAATACAAAACTCTTGTACTTTCTTTAAACACAAAACTTCACCTGCAGCTAATGCTTATTTATTTACACAAACCAATTTTTTTTTTTTTTTTGCTTCAACTATTCCACTTCCAAACCACATTGTCATGGTTGTCAATACTACAGTGTGATTGCATAAAAACCATTACTCATCCATATGTCTGCAGAAGAAAAACAATTTCTAATCGGGTCATTCATAGTTCACTCTCTTCACCGTGAAATGAACAAAAAAGCACAAAATAAAAACATTTTTAATGCGTGTACAGAAAAAACAAAAACCTAAAACGGCTCAAACCAAAAAGAACCCACAGCAGATAGTTTAGCATTGAGTGCTGTGATTTTCACTCCTTTCCCCAGCGCATAGAAAAAGAAAAGCTGCTCGGGGCCAGCGCAGGACATTGGAGCGTGTCTCCTCTTTGCTACAAACCATTATTGAAACTCACTTCACAGACACTACACATGGAGGGGTGTTGAACAGCGGTGACTGGTCGAATCTCTACATATTAAAAGCTCTTCCTTTTTTGATGACTAAATTAGGTGTCCGCAAGAAGTCTGTTCGGTAGTAAAAAAAAAAAGTGACCTCTTTGTTCAGATGCAAGCATGTGCAGTAATGCATTACGAAGCTATCACTAGAAAGCAGCGCTATTGCCAAAAACGCGCAAGCAATAGGTTTCAAAAAGGCAAGTGAATGCAACGTTTTACATTTTGCATGCATTGAATTACATCCCCACTTGTATTGTACATCGGCTGCTACATGGATTGGGAGTGACTTTTTTTTTATTTGTTGGTTTTTTTTTTCTCTGGCCACTGCAACAGAACAATAAAAAAAATATTATCTACATGTCGCCCGTCTCAACAGAGAAGATAATTTTTGTCACCTCTGGATTGCATCTGACATCAGTATTCAGTGCTGTGGGAATGTTTTCAACAGTATACGAGTCACTAAAGTTGCACAGACCCCCTCACCTCAGAAGTCAAAGTCTTCAAAGTCTTTGTGCTGCTTCTCTCCACTGCCCCTCCGCACTGTCACCATGAAACATCACCAGCTTTTATGATTATTTGGAATATGAAAAGATGGATTTCATATTGACACATCCACCATCTGAAAAAAAGTGACACTACATTTATAGACAACACAAGATTTGAAAATCAAAAATACTCTTTTTACTGTTTTTTTTTTTTTGTTTTGTTTTTTAACTCATGGAGATTCATGCAATCTGTAATGGCTGAGGTCATTTAGGGTTATCCTGTCCTTGTATTTTAAAAGCAGGGGCCTGAGTAGGTCTCAAGTGGTGTGAGAGTGAGCCAGGCATGAGCCAAGATCAGTGCTGCTGAATATGAAATGCATATAGAAGCAGGAGACTGTGTTCACACTTGGATCACTGTCAGAGCACTTGGGGGACGTCTAGTTATAAAGTTCTTATTACTGCTGCTCTATGACTATCATTGTAATGGTTATTACCTCTCCGGGCAACGCACTGACATCAGTTCAATTTTAGGATTGTGGTTCACACAGGAATTATATGGCAATATGCAGCCGCAGTTCTTCTGACGGCCGTCGGTGTCGAACTCATATCAAACACTTGGGTGCTGAATAAATCTCAGAGATATATTTTTAGATCAAAGATAGAAATAAACACACTCACAATGACCCACACATGCATACTGCAAATGCAGGCAAGGATGCCCATGACACCCATACACTCACGCACACACACACACGCACACACACACTCACACACGTAGACACACACACATTGAAGTTAACACTGCGCTACTTTCTCAGACTCTTCAGTTCCTGACTCAAGTCCTCTTTTCTGGAGCTGTTTATTCCAATAATCTTGTCTTCGTCTCTTCTTCTTTCCAGAGTGGCCTGTCTCTGTGGCTTACTGCTGGTGTTGCTTCAGGCTGGAACCAAAACACAGGAAAGAATTTGTTAGTCTTGTTTTGCCTGTGACACGGGCAGATCTGACAAGACAGGGCTCTTTAACCACAGGGAACATCAAGCCCACTGAGGAGAAAAATATTCACTTCCTGCCATCCTCCGTCCTCGGTAAGTAATCCTCATTTACATGTAAATCCGTGTCTCGTACCCCTCTTAGTAATGAGCAAAATAAATAAAGTCTTCGTTGGTAATGGAACATGACCAATGTGCACACGTGTAACACTGTGACCTCACGTTGCTTTTATTTCCTCTGCTGCCCCGAAAAGAATAGGACCTTACTGGGAATGGCAGCTCTACAGTATGTGAAGCATTAACCACAACTCCTGTTTCACAATCTTCTCCTAATTGAAACCATCTATTATGCCTTCTATCTGGCTGTCCCCCAAATTAAAACAAAGGAGAAAGATAGGAGCATAAACCCTGGTGGTTAATGTGCAGTAATCACTGTGGCTCTGGCCTTTATCTGGAGCTACTGATTGTTTGCCACAATGTTCGCTGCTACAGCTTCAACTCTGTAGCTTTATCACTTTGAAACAAATGCAACTCCAGAGGCAAACACGCCACATTTAATGAGAATTAGGAGATAAGTTTGATTTAAGTTCATGCTAAGAAACACCCACCTAGCTGAGTGAGCGTTATTTTAGATATATTAAGTTTAAATGACTAAAATCATGCAGCTCAGATCTCTGCAGAGTAAAACTGAGATGAAAATATAATATTAGCATCACAGGTTATTCAATTGGCTAAATGTCACAACAAAAATTTCTACAACAATGCACTAAGTTACAGAACCTCTTTCATCTCTGCAGCGTTTTTGCATAATTGTTTCTCTTGTCAGTTTGAGATGCTTTTTAACTTTGTTTGATGATGTAGTTCTGAAATGTTTATGCCTCAGTGGGAGTCTGGCCCTGGCTGCTTTTACCTCAGATTACACCAGTGGATCTCAAAACGTTTTTCTGGCATGCTCGAAGAGTTCACACACACCCCCCAACCCCACAGTTTTTTCTTTTTTTAAATCAACCATTAATAATGATAGAGGAAGCGACTATGAAACAGGATCCATGCTGAATTATTGGTCAACTTGACAGGCTCAGCAAAGTCTTGTTTGCAAAAAATGATGTCTGTACAACTTAGTTTCACTCTGTTATTTTTTCCTGGTCAGCCACATCTCCCCTGTAGTGGCTCTCTGCCCTCCACCCACCAGTGAGCTGAGAACCACTAGTTAAGAGAGACAAACAAAATCAGACTCAGTGAGAGTGTTTGTCTTCATACCTGTCCATCAGTCTCCTCAGTGTGAAATGAAAACACACCATAAAAAAGTTTCAGTGTGTTCATCACTGTCCTTGTTAAAATGCCACTCCTCCATTATGTCCTAATTGGAGTGGTGCCACACACACATACAGACACATATACATATACACACACACACTTCTAAAGCTGAGATGGAGAGGGAGAACGAGGGAAGGATGCAGAGGCACCATAGCTGTCAGCACCTATCCCAGTAATGGCTGTTAAAACAATGGCCTCTACACCCTGTCTGCTCTGTCAGGACTCATCCAGCACTTTGGACTCTCTGAGGACTGAGGGGGGGAGGGGGTGGGGGGGGCATGACTCTGGTAGTATGTATTGGGCTCTGGGAGGGGACAGGTAGAGAGTGGTAGAGATGAAGCAATGGGAGGCTGTGTATATGCACATTGCACAAATAGACTTACACATAGAAGTACGGCTGCAGCTATTATTATTTTCAGAATCAGTTGTTCTTTTGATGTTCTTCTTTCTTTTAGTCCAGTGATTTGTGACATATTAAAATTAAGCCATTTCTACTACTTCACTTAATATGAATGATCAGTCGTGCAGCTGAGAAATGTGCAGTGCATGCCCAGCATAAGGGTTTTCTGACCACTAGATTGTGAATTACTTGTGTAGACCATACTGTCACAAATGCAAAATGTTAAAAACTCCAAGACCTCCAAATGATGTCCATTTAGACCAGCACCACTTCTGACCAGTAGTCAGAGATATGAAATTCACAATGGCATAAAACAGAGCAACGCAGCAAATCTTCTAATTTGAGAAGATTTTGTTTCACAAATGTCTTGGCAGATAAATGGATTGCTCAGAATTACTGCTGAGCAATTTTCCGTCTGTTGACTAATCAATTAACTGCTTAATGATTTCAGAATGATGCTAAAGCGGAGCGGCGCTTTCACGAGGCAGAAGAGATGATTTCTTTGCCTTTTTACATTCAGCTTTTGTCGAGTTCTTTGAAAGAACACCTTTGAAGTACCTTTACTGTCATTGTTCTGACAAGTCCTCTGACTGGGCTTGATGGGAGATACTGTAGATTAACATGGCACATAGTCTGCAACAGTTCACATACTGTACATCTCCAGACATATTATTATTAAAGCAGAAGTAAGCGATCCGGTCGTTTTGGCTAATGCTGCGTTCCAGGCAGGCTTTTGAAACCGTAAATTACAGCTTCAAGTCACAACTTACGACTTAGTAGCGTTCCAGGCAACCCACTCGTGTTTTTCCGACCTGTTTTACCTGTGAAAGTCACTATAACGGCCACTCGTAACTTCCGACCTGTAAACTCGTACCAGATCGAACTGGTACGACTTCACAGGTCGGAAAAACACGAGTTACGAGTTTCCTTGAACGCACCATAACAGTCCTCGTCCCTACGTCACCACATTCACAGCGTCCCTTGGCTGCACACACAGCCCTGCATGCCGTTCTCTCTCCTCATTGGATAAAAACTGTAGGATACGATAAATGTTTTCTCCTCGGCTCAGAGCAGAGCAGAGTGACTGACAGACCCGTGTTTCGGTCCAAACACTCTATGTAAGTGATTGCTGTCGGAAGATATAACTATTTAAGACTTATATTAACACAAATATATCACTCACTTCTGCTTTAAGATTATTATTGTTACTGTTAACAGTTTGGATGCAGCCATCTTTTGAGGTGGGAAGTAGAAGATGATGAATAGTACATGTATACTGGAGCTAAGGGAAGTGCAAAGCAGGAGAGTAGTGGATGAGGCGGGCGGGGGGGTAAAATAAAAGGTTGTGGTCTGAGTGAAGGTGACTGTTAATACAGTAATCCAATAATGTGTCTCAAGGCCACACATGTGGGATGTGAGATATTCAGTGTGTGTGTGTGAGAGAGAGAGAGGGTGCAGAGAGAGTGCATGTACCTCTGCATCTGAGCTAGGTGTTAGTGAGGATGTGAAGGTCACCTTGGCACCCTGTGTGTGTGTGTGTGTGTGTGTGTGTGTGTGTGTGTGTGTGTGTGTGTGTGTGTGAGCCAGGTAAACACAGTCCTGCAGTAGCAGTTGCTAAAGCAGCTGAGCGATGAGTCATGATTCAGGCGTGACCCCCCACCCCCAGCTTCACCGCCCTCACCTTATTAACATCACAGACAGCGATGCTCAGGGCTGTGTGTGTGTGTGTGTGTGTGTGTGTGCGTGTGTGTGTGTGCGTGCATGTACGTGCGTGCGCACAAAGACTGTGTTTGTGTGATTTGGAGGCAGAAGGTGTGAGGGAAGACAAGTGCCTTTGGGGGAAACGAGGGCAGCCTAAGGCTTGAGCCTGCATGTGTGTGTTCAGAGTGTGACAGAGAAGGCATGTGTGAGGACAGCGAACCAGCGACAGTCCTGAATTAACCTTTCACCTTGCCTCAAGCAAGGAGAGGATTCACATGCACATACACACACACACATACACACACACGCTCGGCAGGCCTGCTCTATTAGCAAGTCGATAGTTCAACCATTTGCATTCAGAGTTACTTTACACTAAGCACTGTAATCTCTCACACTCGCCCCTCTCTCTTTCTCTCTCTCTCTCTCTCTCTCTCTCTCTCTCTCTCTCTCTCTCTCTCTCTCTCTCTCTCTCTCTCTCTCCCTCTCTCGCCCACTGTGCCTTCCCCTCTTAAATGTGCATTAGTTTGTTTTGTGGTTTGTCTATGTGTCCTCCTCTGTGATACTGATGCTGAATAATTACCGGGGTGAGTAGGCTAAATGGATTGTCCCCGACCTCAGCATCATACCCTTGGGCCCTGCGTTAACATCAACATCAACATCAACATCACACACACACAGTCATACACAAGCACACGCTATGCACATAAACACACATAAAGGCAGGCCAGAGGTCATACTTGTATAATGAAAAAGCACCCAGACAGCAAAGGCCATACAATCTGAGTGAGAGATGTGAACATGAATAATATTATACGGGTAGTTAAAGCCATGCAGTGTCATTGGTCAGAGATGTAAGCACGCAGACAGCAAATGATGTACTTTACTGGTTGCTTTGTTTTGTGTTTAAGACTCAAAGGACCTAATTAGTGTGCTGTCTTGTTTTTTTATTATTATTATTTTAATGCATATACACTTGATCAAAACCTTTTCAGACAGCAGAAATTTGCTGGTAAACGTTACATAAAAGTCATGATTGCCTTGAGGATATTCTTTACTGTGACTATGAATGCTTTAAGGGAACATTTTCTGGCACAGATATATTACTTAATATAAAAACGATCTCCTGGAAAAGGCCATTTTCTTATTACATTTTGAATCATATACTTAACCTAAAACTATCAATTGGTGGTAACCATCATGGAAAACCTGTAAAATAACCTTTTGTGAGATGTGGGAATTGGGCAGTAGGGTCGCAAAACATGGTTTGTGAGTTTTTGCAGCTCATTCGCGTATTTGCAGGTGTTCAGTTTCTGCAGCCCATGCATTGTCAGATTGATGTATAGTTGTTTTCTGAATTTGCGGTGCGTTTGTATTTTTGCATGTGTTTGTTTCCTTAAGCTGCAGTGTGTTTCGCCCGAAGGCCACGTTAAGATTCCCTCATACTGGTTCCTGTCAGATACCTAAAATATATTCATGCAACAGAAGTAGCTCCTCTTTTAGGTTCCAGGTCCTTGTTGTGT
This sequence comes from Trachurus trachurus, assembly GCF_905171665.1. Lineage (NCBI taxonomy): Eukaryota > Metazoa > Chordata > Actinopteri > Carangiformes > Carangidae > Trachurus > Trachurus trachurus. The sequence goes on from NC_139906.1 coordinate 16,640,026, forward strand.
TTTGGCTGGTTCGACTCGCCAAGTACAGCTTAGGCCCAAAAACAACACCCTTTCCATCTTTTTTGCACATTTTTGTTGCAGTGAACAAAAAGTAAAATGCACATACTGCAGAAAAGCAGTTTCAGTGACCAAAGGTTACTCTCCCGATTTGTTTTAACACTTGGACACAATCACATTTCCAAACATAAAGAGCGCTTGTTTTAAGAAAAGACATCAATAATCGGCAAAGTCAAAGTTTGAAATAATTGATATTGATTTCAAGTCATATCGTCCTGCTCTAATCTTAACTCATGGGAGTCACAACAGTAACAGCACAACAACACACAGCACACTTAATTGATATGCTGCAATGAAATGCATTAATAAAATAATGAAAAGTAATAAAAAAGTGAACATAACACAAAAACTTAAACACACACTTTTCACAAAGTGCATCCAACCTTACAGTATGTCTTAATTGTACTGTACATAAAAGACCAAAATTTGTCAGCTCGACATTATTGTAGTTTATCTCTAATAAATAACTTTTAAAAAGTTGCTTAGAAGTTGTCGACTGTCGTCACCACTGGGAACAGATCGGCACAAGAGTTGCCAGATTTTCACACAGCTGAACAGCCAGAAAACAACAATCCATCTTCTGCCTGCTGACATATTAATTCTTTAATTTCCATTCTTATTTCAAATTAGCCATAAGTTTTTAAAAGAACATGAGCCAGGAATCAACATGGGGATTTAATGTTCATCTATCTGACTCAGTTCTGTCTGTTGCCCATTTGGCTTCCTGTCTGCCGGCCAGCTTCGGTGCATTGGCTTAATTGCAGTGTAACAACTGTGGAAATGTTCTGCCTAGTTTATCTAGTTCTATCTCTGCTGTTATCATCCTGTACAGGTCCAATTACAGCAGCCAGTCTGTAGCGACTGTGTGGAGTCTGCAGCGCTTCAAATGACCTGCAGTCGACTGTGTATGAAGCAGTTGCTTGGTATAGATAAGGAGAGCTGGCAGATAGACGCATCCAGCTGTTTAATGAACAGAGAAATCTGTTGTTGTTTTATGATGATGACACAGTCCTAATGCCAAACATCACACACACACATACTAAAGTACACACTAACAGATGTAACTGTAGACACACACATGCACAGTTTTCACGGATGTTTCTACGGTGAGAGCTAATCCCCTGCCGCCGTCAGCCGTGCTTTCGTCTACTTCGGAAAGCTCCTTACACATACCAGAGCTCATCCTGACTCAGAGCGAACACACACGACACACAAGTATACATATGAACACGCACACAGGCAAAGTTAGGGTGGAAGCTCTCACGTCACTTTGGCAAAGCCGTGTCCACCCTGTAAATAACCCGCCGATATGAACGGCACAGTCTTTACAGCCTCTTCTCCATAAGCACTCACATGTTTCTACATTTACACATATGTGCGTACATGCACATCACTATACACAAATATAAAACACATTTGCGCAGCAGATACTTGCCTAATAGTGTCAGGTAAAACTAAATTAATCAAACCAACACTAATGCACAAACACTCAGCTCTTATGCAAGGACTCTTATTTCCTCTTATTTCTAAACTTGCGATGCCTAGAGGCTGTCTACTTTCATATTTGTGCTGCAGCCAGACTGTTTGTCTTTGTGTGTGTGTGTGTGTGTGTGTGTGTGTGTGTGTGTGTGTGTGTGTGTGTGTGCATGCATGAGTGTATTTAATTTCACACATCAGCAGAAAAGTGAAACTTTGCACAATGTGCTGCACTGTACATTTTGACAGAGGCATTAGTTGCCATCATATCATGCCCACATACCGCTGCGCGCACAGGATAAAATGTATCGCACACTGATGTAGGAGGGTGTAGTGTAATAGAATGACTCAGACTTTGCCTTAAGTGGTTTCTACCATACATTCATGTATACCTGTATAGTGTTTCACCTGAGTGACTGGGTGAAAGCAGAGGAAGTGAGGTCGATGAGCTGGAACCTTTGGTGGTGTTCTGCGTTTCCCAGAGGATCGATACAGCAGAGGAACAGAGCTGGAAAGGCTTACTCGCAGTACCAGTGTTGGTGCTCATGCACTTAACAGAAGTCGGTGTGCATTTTGCAGTAAGTCTGCAAGTGCTCAGGGCTGTACCAGTGTAAAGTCTCATGTGCTTTGAGGCCTCTCTCATGGACTTTTTCACACTTAATGCACACAGTCTGTACATCTGCAATCCTGCAGACACTGCTGCAGGGGATTACACACAATCCTTAGCACTGGAGCATTAAAACACAGAATAGCCAGTTTCAGATATAATTTTTGTCAAACAAATTATATTTGAGAATTTAATTGACCACACAAAATGACAATCCAGCTGTTAAATTACATGAGCCGCAGTAATGCTTCCTCTCCAGATATCACAAAGTGCTAACATATACCCCACAAATTGTTATCAGTTGTAGTTCATATTTTCAAAAAGTCAGTAAATTTGACATGTGTTTATTCAGAATGTTAATTTAAAAAAAAATATTTAATGCATTTCTTATTTAGTCAGTTGTGCACATCAGATGAAGATGCTTATTATAAACTACCACACTGGGCAGGGACATCAAATCACTGTAGTTCAATGATTTGCTCCACATTGAAAAAAATCAGGATGCATAACTCTCAATGGAGCTCTTGAGAAAACTACTGAGCTACTCAAGTTTTGTCAAGAGCTCCATTGAGAGTTATGCATCCTGAATTACAACTTGACTATTGTCTCACAATCCCACTTTTCTCTTTTCCCTGTGAGTCATTTGATAATCTTTTCTCCAAGGATGCATCATGAGGTCCGCCACTTTCCCCAGACCCCTCAGAATAACTTTATTATTTCTTCAGGATGTCACCAAACACCTACTGTTCTCTGAAATGTCATGTATTATCTCCTCGCCTCCTGTTGACATCCCTGCGAACAATGTTGAGTAAATTCCACTGCTCTGAAATAAGCCTGAAGCCTTTCTCCACTAAACGTCTTCCACGTCCGACCACTGCCGGTGAGCCTCTGTGATAAGATGGATGAAGGACTTTCCCCCATTCTGTCCAGTGACCTATCGGCACCACCCCTGTAAATCTCGCTTGTACCTCTCAGTCTGCCTCTCACTGTCCTCTATCCGTCCATGCTCTGTCAATCCATCCTCTCCAATCTAAACAGCAAAGCCCTGCGGCTCTGAGCAGCTCACTTCAATGCCCACTCCAAATCTGCTCTTTACCTCTCTAGCTCCACCTCAGGACGATGTGAGGAGACTTTCTCTCCTCCTTCCCTCTGCTCTTTGCACCTTTCTATCTCCACTACATGCTGTTTCTGTCTGTATTACTACATTTCTCCATGCCCGCCTGTCTCTCCTCATCAATTTTATCTCAGTCTTTTTCCGTCTCTTTGCCCTTTTTATTTCTCTGGCCTCCGTCTCAAACCCGATGTGTTTTTCTGTCTCGCTGCATCTCTCTTCCCATCTGTCTCTTTTGTGTCGGTGGTGCATACAGCACTGTCTGTGGTGTGTATCAGTCTTGCGGACTCCCTCTTTCTCTCTCATAAACATCTCTGCTTCAGTGTATCTGCCCCCTTTTCTGCTTTGTGACAGTAAAACTGCCGGTTATGAGCCACCATATTTCCCCTTGATTTATAGCTTCTGTGCAGAATCATTGTAATATTGCAACACAGTGTGAGTGAATTCTACTGCTGCATTAGCAAAGCTACTGTACTGTATAGCAGGTGTTCAGTCTCTCTTAGTGGCCCATAGTTGTTGAGGGAAATAGCAATTTTCCCTCTTACTGTAGAGTAATCAACGGTTGTTCCCAAACATCGTGATGAAGTTTTTCAGACGATGTTCAACCTGACTACACCTGTCAAAATGTCTCTCCCTGGTTCAAAAGAAAAAAAAAAATCACAGCAGATCAGCATCAAGTAACCTTTCATTTCTGTTGTGCTGATACAAGCTGCTATCTCTGCACCTCAGCAAATCACAGTGATGCTTTCTGAATGGAGAGATTGCACTTTGACTCACTCACTAGAGACAGATGAGTTAGACTGTGGTGTTTTGGGTTGCATGTTCCTTTTTAATGCAGCAGGATGTGCTGTTTTCAGCCCAACCATGACCATTTTTTAATGATGATAATTGAAGGGAGAAAAAAGGGAGACAAAATATGTCCCGTTTTTTGTTAAGATGGGCACACTGTGTAGTCAATGTAGCGTACGTGATGATTCCCATCATAAATAATACAGACGCTCTTGTACTCTTCCCAGTGACCAGTGGATATCAGCATTTGGAATAAGCCCTTGGCTAAAAGAAACTCCATCCTATTTACTTTCTGTTTGTCTCCTCCCCCTTCACTCTGTGCTTTTTCCATTCTTGTTTTTCTCACAACACCCACCACTCTCTGTCTAAGAGTAAACTTGCTGGCAGAAGTTTGGCATGTGCAGCCCAGACAAGTTATGCTCTAGGGTGAATGCAGAGTTATTTCAGCTGAAGAGCCCCAACTCCGCACCATAAGACAAAAAGGAAAGAGTACTTTACAGGAAACAGCCACAGCGACGCATTTATATACTCTAGCGCCCTTTTATCTGACAAATGCTCCACTCATAACGCACTTAATTTCCATTACATCACTTTAAATACAGAGAGGCATAGGCTACATGTACATAGACACACACACAGACGCACACATACACACACCACTTCACTGCCTACAACCATGCCCACAGCTACCTGATTGTAAATGCATGAAATGTAACTGTTGTATCACATGCTCTCTTCCTGCTGGTGGAAATAATTCCCCATACACTGGCTGTGATTACCTTTTCTATAGTCAGTAATGAAAATGACCAAACCTTCATTTTATGAATATTATACAATGAACAATAACCCTGTTTCCATTCTGCTGCCCCAGTCTACTGCACATCTCTTTACACGGCTTATACCGGTACCGTATGCATCTTAATTAGTATATTAGTCATCACATATCTAAAGTTATAGAGTCTCTATGTGTCCTATATGCATTTTAATATAACTGCGTATTAAGTTGAACTGCCTGTCCCTCGGTTTTGTCCCTGCATCATTGTCTGCTTCACATCGCACTAATAATGGTTCAATCTTGTCTCATAAACACACAAATGTGCAGCAGGATCATTGTAAGACAAACCATACCACCTCTGTTTAGACCTGGATCCCCACTCCTCCTTCAATTCTTAATCAGTTAGAAACCTGTTTGTGCAGATTGTTTCCAGTTTTCTTTTCTGGCAGTGGTGACTTCCAAATACTGCATCATATCCATCATCTCAATTATATAGGATAGGATAGGGGAAGACTTATTTCAGTTCAGAGGTGTTAATGTGTTTTGAACGACTGCACTTTCACACCTCTACACACATCACCTATCACTACATCAGAGGCATCCTCTCTTTCTTTCTCTTTTCTTTCTTTTTCTGTCCATCCATCCATCCATCCATCCAAGTTGTTGTACTCACTTGTTCTGGTGCTTGGAGCCCTGGAGATGTGCATGGTACTGCTCAATGGAGTTGAGGACCACACTGCAGACACTGCAGGAGTAACTACTGCGCAGCCCTGCAGACACACACAGGTTCACAATTACTGTGAAGGCACTTTCAATCAATATGGCTCATTAAAAACCCCTGAAAGCTGTCACCATCACCATCATCATCATCTGGATCGTGAGCAGCAGTGGTGCTGAGGCCATCACAGGCAACAATAAAAATCTGAACTGACACCAAATAACTGTCTAATTTTAAACTCTGCAGTGCAGGCTAATTTTCCTAATTAGAGTGCATCTGCAAAAAGATTTGATTAGACTAATCATTAGCAGAAAGCCAGTAACATTTTTAGATCACTGCCTTCCTCTTTGTAGTGTGTGTGTGTGTGTGTGTGCGTGTGGGGGGTTCCTTTGTGAAAGCTGAATTTCAAAAGGTTGAGAAGAATTAGGACACAAGGTGTAAGAAAAGAACAGTGTAGTGCAGTGAATGGTTGTGCGTGCATGCATTATTGTATTGTATTGGTGAGTGTGTGTGTGTGTGTGTGTGTGTGTGTGTGTAAGATGGTGCAGCTCAGACACAGATGTGAACTAATTAGAGGGTTTGCAGGTGGTCAAGATGAAAACCCCAAAATAGACGGATCAGGATGGTGGGGTATAGTGACAGAGGGGGTGAAGAGCGATGGGGAGGTGGGCGGGGGGTAAACGAATGAGCAAAAGTGGAACATTTCTGAAAGAATTAGGATGTGTGAAAAGATGAAGGAGAGGAGAGAAGACAGAGTTATGTATCTACCCCACATAAATATCTAAAATCACATTTCTTTCACAAGGGCAGATTAAATACTGTGTCTCTGTGAAGGCAGGACAGTCGGCATCATTACGTCACCGACTCTGTCCTCTCTCCCAGACACAATGAAGAGCTGTAGTTTGTTTTCCCCACAGTTTGCACACTAGACACCGACATCGCTGCAGAACTTTTCTCAAATCAGTGACATGACAAAGCATTCAAACATCCACCTGTGCACACTCCCCCTCTTTTGTCTGTGGTTTTGTCTTTTCAGATTTTGAAGATGAATGTGTGTAGTTCTGGGGGCGTTTGTTGTGACTGAAATCAGGTGCGCTCTCTCTCTCGTGTGTGTGTGTGTGTGTGTGTGTGCCCTTTTCTCTGCTGTCATCACTGTCCTTGAGATTTATGAGTCGTCTGTGTACTCCATCACCTTTTGACCTTCTGTGGCGGTAATTGGTGAAGTATGTTGGGAGATGAAGTTGTAATATTGTTAGGGGTGGTGGGAGGTCGTTTAGACTGGGATGGAGCTGCATAATGTGGCATACTGTAGCAGCTCCCTGTCATCGTCAGAGATGATCTGTCTGTTTCCAGGGTGATTAAGGACAAACAGTCATTTACAACAAACCCACGGCTGAATTAGTTGCCTGAAGTAAGCACTGTCTTTGCTTCAATGTTGATATTTTGCATCTATTAGGAGCTACTCACTAATTCTGTGTGTGTGAAAGGGAGAAAAATGCGATAGTACTGTACATCCCCTTCTGCCAAAATGTCATTACGTCTATCCTCTCTTAATGAAAAGGCTATTAATTGGAGAAGAGATAATTTGGAAAAGAAAGGAATGATAAGTCTCTCTCATTCTCTTTCCCTTTCTCTTCCCCGTAATTCTATACTGCCGCAAGGATTACACAAAGAGGTCTATTCTTGTAGAAGCGATTAAGTGTGTTTTATGTGCATGTGTGTTTGTGCGCACATACAAAGGCAGCTTTCCCTGCTTTTAGCCTGATTGATGTCACCTCCCCGCTGCCTGGCCGAGAAGCACTGATGTACAATATGCTGCAGTTTGTGTCTGTGCCAGAAGTGTGTGTTTGTGTGCCAGTCTTTTGAACACAAACACACACATATACACACACATGGCCACATGCACATACAATGTGTTTTGGTTAAAAAAGCTGTTCTGGCATTAGCCCACGCTGCGTCCTAATCCATGTTAATTACATGCAGGGAAAGTGTGTGTGCGCCCAACGCGAGTGACAGCATGCAGGGCAGGGTGGTGAATGTGGGTTTTTTGTGAGCATGAGCAGTATTTGTGAGGGTGTTCTAAGCCTTGTTAATTACACAAGGAGATATGCCAGGGAGAGAGAAAGGAGGGGGTGAGATGAGCTGAGGCAGTGGGTGTGGAGCTGTTTGTGGCTGTCGTTTAATGTATAGAGCCTCCCGGCTCCACTGGCACCCCCGGCAGGGAGACTCCTAAATGCTTGTCAAAAAAGTAATGAGCTGCATTTTGTGCACAGAAAATTGAGAAAATTATGTTCTTTTGAAGAGTCTTGTTGCAAATACATTCAACATCTTCCTGCAGTTTCAGAGTCTGATATTTTAACCTCAGCTATATTAATGATCCATTTGGAGCATGATGTTCATGGCTCCTTCCATTAGGACGCTCTGCCAAGCTCTAACTGCAGCTTCTTTTATTTATGAGTCTCTTGTGGGTTTTCAGGTAGTGCCCGGCATTGACGATCGTAAAATCCAGTGTTGCATGAACATTGTTGGTTAAATAGTGGTTTGTTTTTGAAAGGCGTGAGGAGGAAATGAGCCTTAAATACGCTGTACAACCACAACTGAGCATCAGGTTACATATGGATAATTTTAGAGTGGACTTCCCTCTCTTTTCCACTTCATTCCTACAGGCCTGACTGCATCTGATAATCTCACTGTAAAGTACTCATCTGTAATTTTATTCACTGTGGAGGCAGCATACTGTAATAGTTTACGGAGCTCTTACTACCCTCAGAGCCTTTGTGCTGTAGTACGCCATTAGTTTACCATGCGCTTTGCAAGATTAAAAAGGAACTGGATCCAAAAAGAACCCCATTGAGATGCAATCAAAACCAACACTCTGCAGCAAAGTCTTGACAGTACGTCTCCCAGGAATATATCACAAACACCATAGCAGAGAGGGGCTGAGCATCGAGTGAGAGTCAGGCTGAATCCAAGTGGAATTTTACCAAGCAACAAACTTTGGAGGACTTATAGAGAGACTAATTAGTTTTGTAGTGGATCGTAAAGTGATCGGGAAGACCATCTGTTTTAGACAAAAAAAATTCATACACGGGGAAGAAAACTCTCCCTGAACTACTGAATTAAATAAAACAACTAGATTATCTCACATTTCAGTTTATCAACTTGCTCTATGGCTCATCTCAACTAATGAATAACTGTAATTAACTGTAGTTTAAGGGCTGTCTATTGATGAAAATATTAAATCCATTAATCATACAACTATTCATATTTTATCACGATTACTCGGAAATTTGTTGCACATTATTTATTTGTTCAAATTGAACTACTAAGGTATTTAGTGGTGAGTAGTTGACTAATATGCTTGCTTTATGCAAATATAACATAATGGTACATAACCAAAATTATGACAAATATAGTCCAGAAACCCTCAAAGGCCTCATGGCAGTGAATCTGGGTGATAACTGCAGCAGAGACGGTTCAGCATGGGATTCATTCAGCCCTGGTGGACGTTGAAATCATCAGTCAGTCGAAACACATATAAGAGAACAACGAGCATCTCAGTCCATGTAGCTGAAAGACTGGACACCTACAGTCCACTAACATTTACATAACTAAAGGCTGTCGCCTCTCATGGTCATTAGTCTGCTCTCCAGACAGCTGACTTCGTCCTCCAGGGCTGCATTAGCAAACAGGATGAGAGACAGTTCCACCGGGGCTCAGATGGCTCAGGATGTACAGTATGAAGAGTGATTAATACGACCTCTGTCCACAGTGAGCGGAGCTTTGTCATCAAAGAACATCTGAGTTAATGAATAAGTAAACAAGCTGAAGAATTAGAAGCCAGTTTTCAATTCTTGACACTTTCCAGTACTTGATGTTGCAGATGCAGTTTGAACCCCTGATATAGTTCACCTATAGACTCCTACAGTATGTATTGTTTATACTGTATGTATATAACCTACTTGTGTGACTGTCACAGTGAGCGCTGTCTCATGGGAGAGGAGGTAGACTCTGTCTCCCAACTCAGGCACCGTAATCAATTACACACAATTTTCTGTTCTGTGGTACTTCACCCTCTCTTGGGTCCACACACACACACACACACACACACACACACACACACACACACACACACACACACACACACACACACACACACACACACTAGACACTAGACACTTATCTCACTGCTTCTAATTCTTTACAGAGTCTCCGGAGAGAAGAGACAATGCGTCGGCTCTGTCTTAAGGGGTTTCTACCCCTGTCGTGATTTATGTAAAGACACAGCCGAGTCAGCCGGGCTCCGTCCCGCGCCAGGAGCAACCCCCACTGCAACTCCCTCGGCCGCCTCTGTAATCCATCTCCGAGGGTTTTTGTCTGACACCTAGCCATAGAAAATAACGACACTTTCCCCTGCGCCCTGTCTCCACAATTACAACAGAAAAAATCCAAGAGTAAGAAACGGTGTCGATAGAAACGTCATGGGGATTTTCTGATATGTTTTGGTTGTGAGGGTGTGAAATGGGAGGGGCAGAAGGCCGGAGGAGAAAGACGAGGAGAAAATATGCACAAGCACAAGTAAAGGTCATCATCATCAATAGGACGCAACCAGACTGTACAGCAAAGCCGGCTTTGTAGTCGGCGTTTAGAGAGAGGGGGAATATTGGTGTGTAAATAATTCACCTGAGTCTCTGGGGGCACTAATGAGGATGACAGATGAGACATGACGAGAGATCTGAGCCCCCAGTGGTGTACGCGCACACAGACACACACACTCACACAAGTTTACACACAGCAGAACCCCAGCAACAACAAACAAAGGTACAAGACCGAGTGTAGTAGCGGGGAAAGGGTGGGGGACGGTAAAAAAGACTTTAAAGAGAAAATAGTTCCACAAAGGAGGACAAAAGGACGGAGATGAATCTGCTCTCGGGCCCCCCACCCCCTTCCTCTCCCTCTCCCTCTGCTCAGCTGCCGCCTCGCGTTCAACCCTCCCTCTGAGATTACACCCGGCACACCTGTGACTTCACACCTGAAGTGGTGATAAAAGCCAATCAGATGTGAGAATCTTGCACCAGCGGAAAAGTGTCTAACCGGAGAACAAACGACCACTGACAACGGAGCTGTGTGTGTGTGTGTGTGTGATGAATAAAGCGCTTCAGACTGAAGGCGCTGGAACAAACACTTGATTGATGGCACATGAGATAGATCACGTCAGCAGGGAGCTCACTTAGAAATCTTAGACCAGTTCATTGCCCTTGAAAAGTAGACGGGGAATAGATTTTGCAGTAGAGCGTCACTCTTCACTTGGTACAGATATCTTGGCTTAAACTAAAGAAAAATCCAGCTTTTATATATATGTTTCTAATACATTCACAATCCTCTGTGTGTTCTGTACTTCCATGCTGAGGTTTGAGTCAAATTTACCCAAAAAAGTAGCTGAGGTTGTAGGATCTGGGTCACAGTGTGTGGATGGAGGACGATATCCAACATGACACCGCTTAAAGCCTCTGAGCCAGTGTAGGCGGCAACATGACTCACGCTTTTAATATGATTGGCTTCTTGAGATAATGGTTTGTGTCATGGCACCTGGAGCACACAGTGAATGGCACAGCTTCAGCTCACGGAGGATTTGCATGTGTGTGTGGCACTGATTTCGCTGTGTGTGTGTGTGTGTGTGTTACAAGTGCGTCAAACTAGTGTGCAGAGGAGGTGTTGTGACACTGGTGTGCACGTTTGGATGCATAGTGCAGTACTATAGGATGATGTTGGATGATATCATCGGAACAAGAAAAGGAAATGCACTTTCTGTGCCAAGTACTATTAATAGTTTTTCTTAGAATATCCTTCTGGCGGAAATGTGTGTTATGAACAAGTAAATCAGTGTCACTCTTGTGGCTACATTTGAGCATGTGGGAGTGGAATAAAGCAGGAGAGAAAGCCATTAAATAAAGTACATGCTATAGTGCTATAGTAACTAATTTGATTTACAATGAAATGTGTCAGATTAAACGTCAGTGTATAATTTCTCATCTCGCGACGCTGCCGTCTCCTACGTACGGTATATACTGTACAGCATGCCAGCAGAGGCCCTGTGACAGTTTGACACATCTTGATGCTAGCACTAACAAGTGTGAATGCTCTGCTGTAATGTGAGGAGACCGTGACCCCGGACAAATCTCATGGAAAGGTTAGACTGTGGCAAACGGATGATGAAAAAGACGTGTCAAAATTTCACATCAGGGAGAGAGAAAATATTTGCCCCGGATGATGGATGAGCCCACGCTTTCATCTTATTGGCTGGGAGTCCAACTCTTCAAATTATTTACCCAGTAAACACCTTTCAAAGATTACTCTAGTGATTTAATATGGCAATGGCATTCTATTCAACGGAGGCTGCAGAAAACACTGGTCAGCAGCGTTGATTCATCAGAGACCCTGTGGCCCTCCTGTGGCTAAAGCTCTAAACTCACTGGCTCCTACTCTCCCAATCATGCAACCCGATAGCATCTTTATGTTGGACCCACCACACAGCTGGTGAGTGTCCATATCTTTCAAACTACACACACCCAGTTTGAGAGATAGGCTTTCTAATAAAAATCTGTGGCTTCCGAGCCCCAAGACGGGGTATCTGCATGATGTCACTTGAGTAATTTTCTCAGACTTGGCAAAGCTCCTGCAGAGCCACAAATTATATTATACAACTGTTTTCATGGGCTGACTTCACAAGCTTTGACAAATAAAAGTGGTGGAGGGCGTCTTTAATACAGTAAATATATTACACAATGGCTTTTATATGGATGTGTAAAATGGTCAAATTCTGCATTTGAATTTAAAGGGAGTCAAGTAGAGGCATCTCTGGGACTTTAATGCTTTACAATGGGACGGTGGAGGGGAAGCTCTGGATTAATTTGGTGGGGAACATATATAAAAAAAGTGGTTGCTCATAGAGAATCCATGCGATTGACCAAATGTGTGGTAAATGTGATAAGCTGATCTTTACGGTAAGTGGCTGACGTGGTGCTAATTTTATCCGTGGATAACTGGGGCGGCTTACCTCCTTACGACATCCGTGTAATGCACACCACATTAAAAGGCATACGAACATTTCACGAGTCCGCCCTCACTGCCACTGATCTTGAATGTGATCTCCCCCTTATCATCTTTCCGCGTACAAAGTCGTATCACCCTTGGTGCCCTTCACTTGTCACTTGTGTTGGGCTCAGGGCCAAGAGGCTGACCTGTGCTCTCCGTGGCATCCAGACTGCCTGCGAGCTGCTCCAGGAGGCGAGCCCTGGCTGCGTTCCTGCGGTGTTTCTTGCCCTCGTAGTGTTGCTGGGCCATCAGCGGGTTGTTGAACCAGGCTCCGCACAGGCAACAGTACTTCCCGGCCTCTCTGCCGCCGTTTCCGCCGACCACGGCCATGGGCCAGGGCAGGGCGGGGGGAGGAGGCGGGCACGCCGTGGGGTCCGTGGGCAGCGGGGTGGAAGGGGAGGAATCTGGAGGAGACGGGGTGAGGTGGCAGAGGTAGAGAAGGGAGGATAAAAAGGGAGAGACATTACCGTGAATTCAAATGCAAATGATGCTCTTAATGTGAAAATGACATGAAATTAGATTAACATGATAAAGCCAAGCATTCATTTTTGCACAGATGCACAAACACTCGCTCTCTTTCATAGCCACACATGGCATTTCAAACACATGCTTTCACATGTGAATTTTTAAAAGCTCTAGGTTTAAATTGTGCTGATGGAGACGGGGAGACCACCACCATAGACCACTTCAGTGGAAGAATCAGAATCTGAAAAATGTTATTGGTCCCTGTTTGTTGCAACTGCACAACATGCAGATTATAAAGGGCAAGTACAAGTAAAAACTGCAGTAAAATCCACAGTAAATAGTATAAATAAAGTAATGTGTGAGGTGGAATCACCAGGCCTGTTAACACTGTCGGTCCAGGCCCCTCTCTCCTCTGGTGGTGTTGTCTGCAAACTGAGTGAAAATGCTCAGAGACCATGAAGAAAGCACGGAGGTGGAGAATCTGGAGTAACTTGCAGTAACTCAATGGATGACGTCACCACAGTTCCGTGTCTGGGCTTTTAAAATGTTTCATCTTGTCCCACTACACTGCACTCACAGAGGTCTGCCGACTCCTCTCTTGGCCCGCCGGCTCATCCATCTTAAAGTCCAGCATTCCCACTTTGCTCATGGTGATAGAAGGGAAGATGTGCTCTTCTCCATCATTCTGCCTGGGCACAGTTTGTCCTTTGTTCTGGTCATCGTGCTGGCAGGAGCGTGGATGACAGTCAGGAATCGGTCCTCAGCTTTCCTGGGACAAGTCTGCAAGTGCTTGAAACTGACACTCTACTCACACATCTACTGCACTTCTGAATGTTTCTGGTTTATTTATTTATTTATTTTTTTTACCCACATCCTCCTCTCTCATCTCTTTCCTCCCCTTTCATCTCTCCTGGAAAAAAAAAAGAAAAAAGAAATGGCAGACTTCCAGGTGACCTGCTACTCGTGACATGACGCTGGTTACCATGGTGATTGCCCATTAATAGCCAACAGGCACTGACATGTCCACGGGATGCAGTTGTGGCTCTTGCTGTGTGCATGTGGTTGCATGTGCATCTGTGTCGGTGTTTGGGTGGCGTATTGAATGTATAATCTACGCTTGAGAGAACGCGTGAAGGCTTTTGTGTGCGTGTGTGTATGAATGAAGCTCCAGAATAGGCTGCTTGTGTGTGTGAGGTGCAGTAAAGTAACCATCTCTCCTCAAAGTGTTTATTTGAACACAGGGAGGGGGTGTTAGGTCCACAGCCAAACTGTGTGAGAAAGCTTCTAATGCCAGATGGCATGTCCAAATGTGCCGATTCTCATCTACGACGTGTCAATGACTCTGAAGTTATACCCACTATGACTACACAGCCCAGTATTGCACGTTTAAACATTTTATATCACGAACGAAAGCCCACTCACACAAGCTTTAGAGTCTACGTGAGTCACACCACTTCTCTCGCAACAGCCATCAGCTCTGCGGTATCAAATCAAAAGCATGCAGTGTTTGTTGACCAGTGACCCTGAGCGTGAGGCGTGTGGCTTCATGTGTATCTTTTTTTTTTTTTTTGTTCCGTGTGCGCCTGTGTTGACTTGACTCCAGCCCTGCCAGCCGATTGGTTGCTCATACCTTGATGTGTCTTCAGGCCCTGTTCACATAGTTACTGTATCTATGGCTGTGTCTCGGCTCATCTCGCCAACCACACCCACTCACATTCCCCTTCGCTGGCGTTTCCCTCTGCCCTGCTATCGTCTCACTTACAACAGCTCAACCCCCGGAACCCTTTCACTGTCATTTCATTTCCCGGCCATTAATCTGAAAGACAAAGCCATCCTAAAAACTCTGACAGAGCATTTGCGTGGTGGCCGTGGCCGAGTGAAGCTCCCGAGCTCTGACAGTTGCGTGGAAGGAAGAGCACGTGCAGAGCAGCAACAGGGACTGATCCTCGGATGTATATTTCCTCTCCACACCGTGTTTTCCCACCCTTCCTTTATATCTCCCGACTGTGATCTCTGCACATTGGAGCAGAAATAAGTGTTTTTCATGGAGTGGGGCACAGGGAGTGTGTGCGTGACTGTGTGCGCGCCGAAAGGAGGGGGTGGGTTTGAGTGTGTGGGGATGTGATGTGCAAAAGGGGAGGCAGCACAGGTAGAGTCCCAGCCCTCCACCTCTCAAGGGTTCCTCCGTCGCACACGGCCCTTTGCTTCCTCTCTCTTCACTCTGCGCTTTGTGCCCGTGTACATGTTCCACTGTGTGTATCCATATGTACGTTAGAGCCCATGTGTCCTTAGATCCAAGTCGGCGTGCGCATCCGTCACTCATCCTGCTTATGTATATTTCTGATGATTGCGTGTGCACGTGTCCGTCTCCGTGCGTGAGCGTGCGCGGGGCTGTCAGGTTGGCTGTGCGTCTTCCATGGAGCACTCATCTCAGAGTGATCATGAAGGCTACTTTTGACTTTAATCTCTCCTGAAATCCCCTCCTCTTCCTCTTCTCCCAGGTCACTCTTCCTCTCCTCTTGTTCTCATTCTCTTGTTTCTTTTCCTCCAGGTCCCACTGTCACAAAACCGCAGAAACTCCACGACAACGGCTGTACAGAAGTGACACTTTTCCTAAGTAGGCCAGGGTTTAGGAAAAGTCACTCAGGGGCTTGATTATAACACTTCATTTTGTAGTGATTGTGTTTATAGCTCTGTGAATTTTCACTTTGAATCCAATTTGAATCACATTATGTAAATTTCCCTGGGAGACGACTCACCAGCACTGACACTTAAAAAAAAAAGATAATCTTAAACAATCATTAGCATGAACAAAAATCAATTTGCGGATGTTTTGATTTGTTGGAGAGATTTTTTTTGTTTTAATCACAAGACCTTTTAAAATGTAAAGGCTGGCTGTGTTCACCTTCAAAGTTTCACTTGTTGTGCCTCTGGCATGTTAGCATTTGCGCACATCTTATTTTTCCTCTGATATCTAGGCTAGACGTTTTGACTGAAGCGTGACTAAAGCTCTCCAAATCCACTTCAGATAAAAAAAAAAAAAACATATGCTTTGAACTAAAAATAGTTCTCATCTCAGCATAGTTGCAAAAAAAGTGGATGTCTGGATTACATGGGTGTGTGCAAACAGAGGTGAGAGTGTGTTTTTACAACCAAGTCAATTGCCTTGGGCTCTGTTTGCAAACACGAGGAGTGGATTCTAGTGGAAGTATTGATCATCTAGGACTGAAAGGGTTGATCACCAAAGTAGTAGTTTATAGTCGGGGGACTGGATTGGATTTGTGGAGCTTTCACTGTCAAGTGCAACTTGAAGACACAGAACCAGTTTCATACTTCCCTGTGCCTCCTCAAACTCAAGTGACACTAAGTCACACTCTTGACTTCTTTAGCTCCTGTGATTAAAGTGTGAAAGCTCCGCAGCTCTTGGCTCCAACAGTGCTTGTCTGGATGTGTGCGTTTGATCTTTCTGCTAAACTGAAAAACCCCACACAGCAAGACAGACAGGAAGCGGTACCTGTGTTTGTGGGGCTGGTCATGGCTGTGGGTAGGGTGGGCGGCTCCCCCAGCACCAGGCGGACTCTCTTTGCGTGGGTTTTGCCCTGGTAGTGCGACTGGGCCACAATGGCGGAGGTGAAGAACATATTACACAAGGTACAGCACTTGTTCCTGTCCACCTCTGTCTCTGCACAGTCCTGGAGAAAGAGGAGGAGGAGGAGGAGGAGGAGGAGGAAGAGATCGGTGGAGGTGAGGGAGGGAATAATGTGAAAAGAGACAGGGCGAGGTGAAGGTGAGAAAAAGAGGAAAGAAACACAAGGGGATTAGAAATGGAAAGCATTGACCTCTCTGGGCTTCCTCGCTCTCTCTCACACTCACACACATGCACACAGGCGCGTGCACACAAAAGCAAGAGGGAGCTGATCAAATATTCATCTGTCTCTCTGGGCTGTGACTGTGGCTGGGCCCTTTCACCACTGCCGGTTCATTACTAATGATGAGGAGGAGCTGCTCCCCACAGGAGACGGCCAACACAAACAAAAGGACAAACCAGCCTGATTGACACAAATACAAACACACACACACACACACACACAAAACGGAGCCTGTGTGTCCACATATTTTTGGTTCAGTTTTTTTTTTTTTTTGGTTTTTCATGGTTTGGCCTGAGCTCCTTGGTTCCCAGTGTAGTAGAAAGCTAAATGCTACTACAGCACACAATGATATATTGTTCTGCGCTTTCAACCTCCTCCCTGTTTCGACACGACATTACCTCCCCTCTACACAAAGCGTGATTTAGAGAGACATTTTGTGAGGAGAACCTGTGTGGCCTGCGCAGAGCCATTCAGCACCTTTTCAGATGAAGTGGGACAAACTGTGAGCCAGACCTTGTTCCCCACAACAGTTCACGGCCTCTCTCTCTAATGCTCTCGTGGCTGAAAGGAAGCAAGTCTCTGTGCAGCCTCACTGGAGCACTGAGGGGTGTTATAGCAGCATATTAATGTGTGTGGTTTTGGAATGAGATCTGAGTGTGAACAGTCACATATGGCTGTAATATTCAGCCTACACCTTTTAGTATATCTGTTAATAGATGGCATAAAATAAACACCAATGAATCGAATATGTTTGTGTTTTCAGTGTAACCTTTTGAATTCTACACTTTCACAACTTTCTTTCCCCCACCTTCTTTCTTCTTCACACTGAACCTCCACCTTCTCACTGTCTGTTCATCCAGGCTTTTATTCTCTCTCTGTGTGTGTGCCTCCTGTGAACTCACTTGTCTATTTGCTTGCACATCCCTTCTATTGCTCCCTTTCTTTCTTTTCACACCAGCGCTCTCTCTAGTTCAGGTGTCAAATCGAGTTGGAGTTGGAGGAGAGAAGCCTCAGTCTTGGCGAGAGTGAGGACAATAATAGAAAAGTGTCTGCGACACCATTGAGTGTGTGGGTGTGCGCTGTGTCTGTCCACGGGTGCATGTGTGTGCGAACGTGCATGTGTGTTTTCTTATGTCAGCCCTGGTTAGCATCACGGACAGTGGATGTGAGAGTTAAGGACACCTTTACCTTCCAGGCTTAACTTTGTCTCTCAGCTGTCCCAGCTCTCTCTTCCTCTTTTCTTCCTCTCTCTCTCTCTTTTTCTCACTCGCTTTCCTCTCTTGCTTTTTGCCTTCTCCTCACTCTCAGCTCCTTCCTCTCTCTCTCTCTCTCTCTCTCTCTCCCCCTCCCTCGCTGCATTCTCCTCACCCTCTGGGCACCAGTCTCAGTGACACTGTGTGTTGTGGGATGAAATATTTATCTGTATTGGCAGGCCCTCGCCACCCCCTCTCCTCCTCCTCCTCCTCCTCCTCCCCCTCCCCGCCTCGCCTCCTCCCCTCTCCCGTGTCTCTCCCTGCTGTGATCATGTTAAATGCTTGCTCTGCACTGTCCCAGACTCCTCTCCACCACCAGCTTCCTTCGCCCTCTCTGTTGCTATAAATCCATTTCATTGTGTTTTTATTAGTGCATGGACTCAAGTTGCCAATGGAAGACAAAGGAAGTGTGTAATGTCCACACTTGTTCACATGTGAGTGTCTTTGTATGTAAAGTAAACACAACTTATCTATATTTATCCCATGATCTTTATTCATGATTGTGTCACAGGAGGCACAGTGCCCACGAGGACAAGTCTCCTCTCCTCTCCTCTCCTCTCCTCTCCTCCTCCTCCTCCTCCTCCTCATCATATTGTCCTTTCCCTCCACTTCCCCTCTTGCCTACTTTTCTCAGTTTCTTTCCTTTCATGGGCAAAAATTGTACCAGGATGAGGATATTGAGCTACAGTGAGCCAATGTCCCGCAACTGTGTGTTTTTTTTCAAGTTAATTAATTAATTTATTTTGGCTGAGGACAAAGAGGATGAGATGATTCTCTGTGGCAGCCTTCAGTGGTCTCATCTGTCAAAGCCCACTGAAAAGTAAAAGAGGCAGTCGACAGAGACGGGACTGAAACACAAAGAAGCATGTACTTGAAAGTGGAAGGCATGGCAAATGATGTTGCTCAGTGACAGATGTTACACCAGGGATTTAGCGACAGCGCGGGGAAAGTTTTGAACAGTCTCGAGCGCGTGTGGGTGACTGACATATGAGTAATTGTCAGCTCATTACAGCTGCCACTCTCCTCAACCACTTTAAACAATAATCAGCATCTCTGACTCACTGTTTCCTCCATCGCCCGTCTCCGCTTAAAGTTATCATCTCTTTTTTGTTCATTTTGGATTTCTAGAGCTTCACCATCGCTCATTTCAGTCCACCGCTCCGCATTTCGTCCCTCACTGCCTCTACCTGTCGCACCGCGCGCACATCTGTTGAGACTTATTTGCATGCGACCTAATTGTTGTGTGTGTGTGTCCACATGCTGCATGTAAGCCTGTTTATCTGCTGCCTGACAGTGATGTCTATATCACAGAATATTTTGTGTTTGGGTGGCTTCATCCTGCTCATGCACCTAACAATAGACTCCTAATTAGCTGTGTTTATCTTCGTCTCCTGTTTTGCTTTCTCTCTGCTCCTCCTTCACTTCTCCCACTGCTCTGTGTCGAGGCACTGTGGGAAACATTGCTAAATATACACACGGAGCAGCACGGGGAAACATACACTCTCTTTTGGAGTTTGAGAAAGCACGGGAAGTGTAAATTGAAAGGAGCGACAGTGCAAATATAGCATAGAGGAGAATAAAAGGCGAGGAAAAATAGCATTTTGTTATCTCCTGCCCTTTGCGCAGGTGGAAGACTGCACAGAGAGAGAAAGAGAGGGAGATGGAGAGAGCAGGGTGGAAAATGGGGGGAGAAAAACGAATAAAGCCCCCTCCCCTTTCATCTGGGAGCACCTTTACGACCTACTTTCTCTGTGTTTGTTCTGTGACAAACACTTTCACCTACACACAAACGCACAAACCTTAAGGCACAGCATTTTACACTGGGTAGACGCTGGCATTTCATTCACTGCGCGAAAATCCTTTCCTGCCGTTCCCATTGGACTGCACCATGTCAGTCAGTACCAGAACACAAGGGCAAAAACACTAAGATATAGTGCAGAGAGATGACGTGCGCAACATCCCCCTGGGAGAACAAAAAAAAGAAAGAGATGAAAGTAGGAAACTTTATCCCAAATTGAACAGTGAGAATTTCATCTCTGGAGAAGCGCACATCCTACATGGGTTCTCCAGCATTGTCAGATAATCAATATCTGATCTCAGTGTGAAAGGTTATGAACAAAGTGCGAGCTGCGGCGCTCACAGTGTGTTACAGTACGGTAGATAAGGTGGGTGAGTGTTTGTGTGTGCATGTGTGTGTGCACACATGGCTTGTTTGTGTGTTCAGTCAGTGTCCCATATGAGGTAAAAGCCAGGAGGGGCTGAGTCACGTCTTATTCACTTAGGGAGACAGATGGAGACGCAGGTGTGTAGATTTCGACAGTATGTGTGAGTGTGTGGTTATAAACCCATGTCGCCTTCACATGTCTACTTCATGAGTGTCTGCAGTGTGGTGTGGGCTTATCACCATTATACTTTTTATCATACAAGCTGAGACATGGCTCAACTATTTCAGTAATTAACATAAAAACAGATTCACTATGTTTTATCGATCTGAAGTTTTACATTTTGTCTAGTTTTACTGTGACAGTTAATAATTGTGGTTCAGTTGTCCATTTGGTGAGGTCTCCTTTGTTGGTCTTTACACAACTATTTCTCCATCATGACATGTATAAACTTTGTGGGGGCGTTGTGTGGAACAGTGGGTTGAGCAGGCTATAGTCGTCGCTGCAGTCGGCCACGGTTCAAACCCCGCATCGGGCACCCTTTTCTGCATATACCCCTCTCTCTGCCTCCCCAGTTCCTGTCTCTCTCAACTATGCTATCAAATAAAGGCAAAAAAATGCCCCCAAAAGTACAAACTAGTGTAAAACTAGAAAAGCCTTCCAGGAAAGAGAGCGAGACTAAAAATATGTGCTGTTAGCCAACCATTTAAGAGATTATTGTGTCCCTGCTCTCCCTGATGGCCGGCCTTTCACTCCACCTGTGTGGCCATTAAGAGCAGCTGAACAGCTGTGAATAAATTCACCTTCTGGCCGAGCGACAGACCCTGAGGATGAAAAAATAAAACCAACACAGAAAGAGCCAGAAAATTGCACTTCTTTGATTGGCTGGTTGAGTCTGGCTCCAAAAGCGAGTCAATCCCTAAAGACTCCCGTGTTCAAACGGCCAACTTTACAGCAGATTTAGTCTGCTTGAATTTTATTAGGCCTTAAAGTTGTGCATAATTTAAGGCGTGCACCAAAATCCAACCTCTTTGTTCATTTTCGGATTAACTGGGAGTTTGGAGGAGTTGGGCACTGCCAAGATGGCAACGGGGGAGCAGCCCACTCTGAACTCCTCAACTGCTCCACAGAAACAAATGGCTGATGTCAGGGAGACATTATGTTGTATAAACCAGTTATGTTGGAGCATAACTTGGCCAGTAATATTTAACAGTTTAGATGTGGGTTAAGGGTTATGGTGATGTGCTGAGGTGCAATATGTGTGACTGTCAGCTGTGAGGGGAAGGGCCCATTGACAAGGTTGGTAAAAACAAATCAAGGTAACAAAACAGCAAAGAACATCAGTCTATAAACACATGTGACCAGAACAAAGAACTCCTACCGGATCTACTAAGATCCCAGAGAAGGGTAATATGGTAATATTTTGCATGTTTGGTTAGCGCATCTCCTAAGAGTAACCCGCTAAATGACAACACGCGCAAACCGCAGTATTTAAATGAGTGTGTTGCGCGTGGTAATCGTTTCCGCCATGGAAAGTGTGGATAGAGAGCTGGATGACCGCAAACACAGAATGAAAATTTGATCCGATGGATTAATGGAGAGGGGCAAATAAATGTTGTAAATGTTGTAGAGCTGCAGCAGAAGAAACGTGGGAGATTATCTGTGGCTGGTAAAACAAGAAGAGAACTGATGAAGTGAAGAGAAGATGAGGAGATAGGCCGATAAGGAAAAGAACAAAAGAAAATTTGGTTCATCATAAAACCTGGGCAAACAAGGAAGAGCTGCTCTGATCAGTGTTGAGCAGCAGGTGCAGCGTAACTGAGATATCTGCTGTCATTTCTTGGGCTGGAGGTGCGTGCTATGGCACAGAGCTCACACTTGGGTCTAAAGTAAAAGCCCTGACCAGAGGGATCAAAGACGGAGTGAAAGGACTTTTAACACACCTGGAAAACTGCTACAGTTCGCTGGAATGACCCAGATGCGAGAAAATGCAGAGATATAAGAACTTTAGCCTTGGCAGATGTCAATTCAATGACTGCAGACATTTGTGCGCGAAGCTGTGCCAGTTAAGAATTGCCTTTCAAACGTCCTGAATAAAGACAAACTGCCACCACAATCTGTTTCAGGTTTGGTAAATCACATTGCGTGCACTAAATAAATCTATTTGCATTTACTCCTCCCAATATTTTGCGCCTTCTGGCAGAAATGCCCATATTTGCATATTCATTGGCAAACACGCTATATGGAGTTTGCACACGTTTTATACACGCAAACCTTAAGTAGATCTGGCCCTAGTTGTTCTGACTCTGCATATTCAAAACTGTTAATCCAGCTTTGTCTTTATGTTTTAGCCCTACTGGATTTTAATTGAAGAAACCTGAAAATAAACTTTAACTTCATTCCTTTGATGATGTTTGCTTGCAGCAGCCCTGAACATTATTTTTCCAGGATGTCAAACTTTGCATTGCTCATTTGTCAAGTGCAATCTGCAAACATTTCAGTTCCCTAGTTTTTATGAAGAATATTTCTGCCAGTGGAGGACAGAGGGTCATTGCTGCACTGAGGTAATTGGCCCTGCATTACGGCCCAAGGTCTTGGCTCTGGCTCTGCACTGTTTTTGGAGACGCTCCACCTCCTCCCCTCCTTCCCTCCTCCCTCTTTGGCGCGGTGAGATTTGTCAGTTAATTTGACAAACTTTATTTTTCCACCAGC
Source organism: Trachurus trachurus (assembly GCF_905171665.1). Lineage (NCBI taxonomy): Eukaryota > Metazoa > Chordata > Actinopteri > Carangiformes > Carangidae > Trachurus > Trachurus trachurus. The sequence goes on from NC_139906.1 coordinate 16,663,115, forward strand.
TGTGTCCTCGTAGTGTGTATTGTATGTATTGTGTGTGTACTATTCCATGTGGGACCAATGGGCTTGCCAGATAAATAGGGCACACAGTGTACTATAGTAAAGCTCTCTTTTCACAATAGTCTATTACTGTACATTCACATTTCTTTTCACACACGGACACACACAAAAACAGACACAAGCATACAAAATCCCACAAACAGACAAAAGCAAACATTTTTAATCGACTGCAAAATAGTAGGTCGGAAGCCTAACAATTCACTACGGATGCAACTGTCATCTCAGCATTTGGTACAATTGCAAAATAGGACCCTAAAAATGCACAAACAGAAAGGCCCACCTACAGCACACACACATACTGTACATACAGACAAACAGACAGACAGACACACATCCACTGGTAATACACTGACCTCCCTAGCCATGGCCTGCAATAGTCAGATACAGGGCTGCTTGGCGGCATCTGTCACGGCTAAGTCCTAACCAGAAACGCCACAGCTAAGTCACAACCTCTCATGGGAGAATTACAGCACACAACTGCATGCAGCAGATCAAACAAATATTCCCATGAGCACTTTGCTGCAACGGGAAAGCCTGAGAGAGGACATGCCTGGTTAAAGATTAGACTGAGGCAAGTCAGCTCAACTCAGATTTTTGTCATCTACACACACAACATGCTGCAAAATCCACAAACTATTTCAGCACACAAATTACTGTTCTTCCACAACCACTGCAGAACAGGCCCTTTAGATGATTAAAAATATTCATTGGAGTTAATAAAATGTAATTAGCTTTGTGTGTTACTTAGCACAAACACAGAAACACACACTCAGTGAGAGCGTACTGGGTTATCTGGCCTCAGTCTCTTGGAAGGTGGTCCTCCGTCCTCTGGGTGCAGCATGTAGAACAGGCGTACCTTGTTGGCATGTTTCTTACTCTGAGAAGGAGAGGGAAAGGGAGAGAGTAAGAGTCTCAGACAGAAACTGAACTTTATTTCATCAAGTGAGCAGAGTTAGGGGGAGAAAAATCAATGACTGTCACTCCACCTTGACAACTGGCTCTTGAGCTTTTATCTCTCTTTCAGCTGATGATGCTAGCAGACATTTTGCCCCCAGCTAGGTGACTAATGGCCCGGGCCTGCCTCAGCTATCTGGCAGCCCTGAGTAAGATGTAGGATGGGGAAAGTGGCAGGGGGTTAGCGACTCTTAACTTCACCTTCACACTCTCGCCTGGTAAACTTCTGAAGGCAGTGAGAGAGTCATTTTGGTGGCTCGAATTACTGTAAAATTGAAAAGATGATATCCCGGTTTCTAATAAAATAAAAATCTTTTTGTGGAGCCCATGATGATAATAGACTATAATAAATCAGAAAAAAGCAGAGAATAGAAAAGGACTATAGTTCAAATATTTAACTATTCTGTTGATTAAGGTTTTGTACTGGTTACTCATTTGTTATTGTTGTATTTTCACCCTGACTGGTGTGTTTTTGTCCCAGGCCTTTACACTATAAAAGCTATAACAAGTAGCAAGCAGGGATATACAGCAGAGTCTATATGAAGGGGCAGTGGCAGTGAGCTGTCCTTGAAGCTGTTAACTGTCACTTTAATGCAGAACAATGAAAATCATGGGCACACTGTGGGGTAAAGACCAGCACATGTGTGAGACAGCTCTGTGTGTTTGTGTACAAGGTTGACACTTATCTTGCTCCATACAGATCATTTTATTGGCATGCTCTGACCTTCACTCCTTCCTGCTATGTAACATCTATTATTATCTATAAATTCCTCTGCTGCTGCAATTTTCTAGAAGCAAATGTTGACACTGTTGCAGAGATTGTATTTTTACTGCCATATACCACTGTAGACTGCAGGGATACCAGTCGATCATAATGATGAAAAGCATCAAGGGGGAAAACTCTGGATTGATGAGAGATGGATGTGACGATTGAATAAGAATGTGGGTGTTTGTCAAATGTGTCAGTATTTTTATCTAGAATTCCCTGAGAGGGAGTCTCTTTACGCTTTAATCCGTTAGATCTATGGAATTACATTGTTGAGATAAAGATGTACTTGTGTGTGTGTGTGTGTGTATCATGGCTGAATAGCACACAAAGAACCCGAACAGGAGACTCTGACAAGACACTGTAGTTGCTGCTCCAGTGCTTAGATTGGATCCTTTGCCCCCAGGACAAGAAAGCCCCCCCTCCTCCTCTACCTCACTTGCCTCCTCACTTGTCAGACTACTTTAATGCATTTTGTCAGTGTGTGTGTGCGTGCGCGCGCGTGTGTTTGTGTGTCTTAGTATATGCTTGTGTTTAGAGGTGTATAAATGGTCATGTAGTCGATGGTTCTGGGATACAGGCTAAAAGCAGGACTTTGTGTCACCATGGTTACTCTGCACTGACCCTCAGTGCTCACCCCTCTCTAATGGCTTGTGCACATCTTCCTGTCTCCTCTTCCTCTGTTTTTCTCAGTGTCCAATCGAATTGGAGGAGACAGACAGGTTAAGAGGACAGCTATATTAAAATATACTCCACATCGTGCTCGTGTGTTTGTGTATAACTGCAGAATATACTGTATATCTTAAGACTGACAGTGGTGTGTGTGTGTGTGTGTGTGTGGATCCTTTGTTGGGCATCGGTGCAAATTAAATGTGTGAAGATACTTAAACTTGTATTTTACTCATAGTCCATTTATGAGGCATCCGTGTGTTAGGGTGTGGATAGTTGTTTGCTAACTTGCTAACTGTTAAAACAAAGACAAAACACATTTTTTATAATTATAAATATATACAATGTTACTATGACAGATGTGCTCAGCTCAGACATCGTCTCCAGTCTCGGCTTGTTTACATAAGAACAATCAACTTGAGTTTTATTCTAGGCATTTAATGTACTCCAACAAACAAATAATTAACACATTTTTTCTTTATAGTCATTTGGCAACAGCAAAATAACATGCTACTCGTCAGGATGTCATGTTGCCAGAACTCCAGAGAGAGAGAGAAAAAAAAACAGAAAACACTGACTTCCTGGCTGCTACAGTAACACACACATTAATCAGACTATATCGACAATTGACAGACTGAACGGTGATGACTGTAGCCTGCTCATGTTGTGGAAATCCAGCTCACGTTTAAGCTGTCGCTGTTAGCTTTAACAGGCTAATGTTACTGTAGCTGCTGCGATCTGTAGCTATCAAAGCTTAACACGCAAACAGTGGCAGCATTACAAGACATATATGAAGTAGATATTGACTGTGACTGACACCATGTTGTGTTATACAAAGGGTGGAAGTGGCCAAGGTTGATAAGTTTGTTGTGTTGCTGCTGCTGCTGTGGTTTGGGATGGCTCTCCTGTGCCAATTTTAATGGAGGCCTGAGCTAACATTGCCCCAACCAATCAGAGGCTCAGCTGAAGGACTGCATCACAGGCAGTTTGGATTAATATGGACTGTGATCAGATTTATGATCTGGCCAATGGATAACAGAGATGCATATTTCTGTGAGCAATGTAAATGAAAGTTTATTAAATAGCATCTGGCGCCAGAGGCTTCAAAGGGGAGTCTGTAATTCATCCCCAAAATAATACAAAATAATCCTTTCTTTAGCCTGTTGTTCTTGTCTCCAGGTCTTATGCAAAACCTCATCAGTAACCCTGTGCATGAAATATGCTATTGCCTTCCCTCGCTCTTTATCCTGATTGAATCGAACACGCAAAACCTCCGTGCCTTCAAATTATTTCTAGCATTGTCTCTTTGATCCACTGACCTCTGCAGAGAGTCTTTGTAAAGGGTGACATTGAGGACATGCGGTGACTCATGCAGTGCCCATTCGTCTGCACAACTCAAAGCTGTGCATTTTTTTTTGCGAGACATAGGGTCAGAGACGGAAATAGATTACCATCAGGTGAATGCAGTTGGTCCACTTGCGTGCAGACATGTGCACACTGTCGTTGTCCTTGCCTAATTTTCTCAAGATGAAATCCTTGTCCTCATTAGTTTGCTTGTTAATCTCAGTTGTGTCTTGTAATCAACAGCGACCTCAATGCAGTACGTGCAAGCAAGTGTACATGCACGTGTGCCTGTGCACCCACACACACATGCATATATTCTAGTTAAATAATGCAAAGGGCTGATTATTTAATGGACATTCATTAAATTACTCCCAGGGAGACTGCTGAGAGGTAGACTACATTACAACAAAAAGTGCATATGTGTGTTTGTTTGTGTGCAAGTGACTTGCATTACCATGCTGCATTAAGTCAATGTATAATGGATGAGCACTGTTTTGAACGGCACAAGCACAAATTGGTACAAATAAGGCTGATGCAAAGTGTACAGTGCATAAATCTGCCTGTCAAAGCAGTAATCGTAGCAGCATGTTTTTTTTTTTAAGTTTTGTTTTGTGCAATCTGTTCTGTTTGTGTTCCTCTGTTTGCCTTGTGTGTGTGCCAAAAAGAGGAAAATCCTGAGCAACGGCGGACTCACCTCATAGTGAGCGGTGCGCTGGGACTCGGAGATGAGCTGGGCATTGCAGATGTTACAATAGCTCTCTGTGAATAAGCCTCCATCCACGACGCCCGCAGACTTCATCTTCATCTGAGACTACACACACAAAGACACACACACACACACCCATGGCCAGACATACGCAAATATGAATATGATTAAAATTCAGAGCGGAATAAAATGTCAGTGAACCTTGCAGTATGTGTAAGAGGTGCAGTAGCATGCATGTAAGCTCATCTCAATTCAGAAACACTTTTCTCCTCCAAATGACAGACTCATCATGACAGTTAACCCCAAAATATGTTGATCCTCTCTGTCAGAACATCCTGTCATTGATGAGGTTGGCTCCAGTTCTTGGAAACAATACCCTGAGGCTCTGGCTCAAGTTTCTGTAATTTACTTGGCAATAAACTTTTAAATAAATATACATATATACATATTGTGGGAATAATTCAGAAATATTGAGCATGTAGCCAGAAACAGGGGAACTCTGAAAACTCTTTTTTTTACATTTTAAGTGGATCTATCTGTAACCCATATGGTTACAAAGCCCATATATGTAATTTAAATGTAGTTCCCGTGTCCCGCCGCTAGGTGGCGTATCAGCCCCGCGTTCAAGTTTATTGTCGCTGAGCACGCTCTGAGCACGCACTGCTCATGCCCATACACAGAGCCACACTCACTGCCGATACATCGATCCCACCGAGCAACACACCTGCTAGTGAGCTGCGAGACCTAGGTATGAAAGTGACGAAAAACTCATCAATTCACAATTATTCTTCGCACAGTGTGTTGATAAACCTTTCGTTTATTAGGAAAGAGTCTGTGAATGTTGTGGAAAGAGAGAGAGGAGCCGCTACGACCGTGTTAAGCCTTTGTTCGGACTCCGGTAAGCTAAGAGCTACATGCTAAGATACTAGGCCTTGGTATTAGCCTGTTGATAATTAGCTCATGTGAAGATATTGCTTACTGAAACACTTTAATAAAACCAGTCGGAGTTAGTATCTAATGTTTTCATCCACCTTGGTATTGCTATATCATTGTGTTTTGTGAGAAAAACAACTTTAAAAAGATCGGTAAATCCGTGCTAATGCTAATCGCGGCTAGCGCCGCTATGCTAGCTCGGGTAGCCTGTTAAGCAGGTAGTATAGGTGCTAATGGTGTAGCCGGTCAAGCTAGTGGGCCACCACCTTGTTGAATGAGGGAAATAAATGAGGATATGATGATAAGCTCTAAGAATGTTATGCTACTGTACTGTTTAGTGTACAAAAGGTGATTTATTTCATTGTGGTTGTTTAATTACTCATGATGATTTAAAAGAGTGAATTAATTAAATTCATTTATGGTTTAAAAGGTTAAAAAAGATAAATGTATTGAAGTTAAAAGATAAATATTCATTTGAAAAGCTGTTAAAAATATAAATACTGCTTAAAAAGACAATTAAGTCTATTTATGTTAAAAGATGAGTTCATAAGGGATAGTTAAGTTAAAATAACTCTACTATGAGTGTGTACACTATCATTTATAATGATTTAAACTGTGTATGTACTGAATTTGATTATAAATATTCAGAGAAATTAGAGAAGAAGTAGTAGAAAAGTCAATATGAACATGGTATTAATTGAATGTATTTCTACACCTTCTGTGTAGACTGGTTTTTATTTCTACCGGATTAAAGATTGACCAGCAAGAATTCTGAACCTGCCGGTTCAGTGGCGAGCCAGGAGATCGAGAGAACGGAGAACGGGATCCACTCCAAAGAAAGACTTCTACTTACTGCACTCTGATACAGATAAGATCGTTCACCACAAAATCTACCCGGGTAGTAGAAGAACTGACTGATAACACACACACAGAACTGAACTTTATTCTTCTGAAAAAGAAGGAACGGACAATTTATTTTGAACTTTGTTTTATTTTTTATTTTATTATTTTTATTAAAGAGCTCTATTGTATTTTGTTATTTTGGGGTTTTCTAATTACATGCGCTGCAGTGAAATAATAATTGATTTGAATGTAATAAATGATCATTGTTCAACTTCTACTTCGAGTCCAGCTTTCTGAACCTAGAGGATGTGGTTTCTTGCTAATATTGAGGTTAAAAGGGCTACATAAAACTTGGCGAGCCAGCCAGGAGTTGGTTTAACCCTTGAAAGTGAAGTTGAGCATTGTGATATTTTGTTGCATTTTTTCTGTGAACATTGATGCCACTTAATTTACATAAATTTACATTGTGGTACAAATACAAACATGGATACTGTTACAAGGGAAAATGTCAAGGTACCTAATTCACTGCTAGTTAGTGGTGTAACTGGTGGTGAGGTAGACAATGAAGTATTTGAGTACTTGGGACAGTATGGTAAGATTGAGAGGGTAATTAAAGTTACCAGCAGAGAAGCTAAGTTCCAGAACACAGCTATAGTGGAATATAGTTCAGGTGGAGCTATTGAGCACCTTAAAGGTAACTTACCTGTTGATAGGCCCTCCAGTAGCCCGGACATTGTCCACCACATTGAGCTCTTGTCAGAGCTGTACACAGCAGACAGAGGTTCCACTTTAACTCAGATCTACCTAAGTGAACTGAAGGATATCGCTCAGCTTAGTGGAGCAGATTTTGAAAAGCTTTTGCTAGATGAACTAGCTAGGATTCAAGAGTCCACAAAACCTGAAACAACTGAACCAGAAACATCAGAAATTAATCAACCTCAGCATGCTAGTCCCATACACACAGCTGCTGTAAATCCTATTGATATAGGTGACAATCACTCTGCTGAACGTAGTACACCCCCACTCGAGGTAGGTGCAGCGGTATCATCCCCACCTAGAAACCCGACCCAGTACTTACCTTCCGAGCATCTCTCCACTCCAGAAATACAAAAAGTAGTGGTTGAGCATGTAATCAAGAACAGTGATCTTCCTCTCCACTACCATGGCAACGCCCGACTCAGACCCTTCTCAGGGAGAATCCCCTGTCCCAGTGCAGAGTCAGATTATGACACGTGGCGCAGCAACGTTGAATTTTTCCTTGCAGACCCTGCCATGTCTGCAACACATGCAACCAGGAAAATGGTTGAGAGCCTCTTCCCGCCTGCGGCCACCATTGTGAAACATCTTGGGCCCAACGCTTCTCCCCAAGAATATCTTGCCCTCCTTGACTCTGCTTATGGTATCATTGATGATGGCGATGAGCTTTTTGCAAAGTTCTTAAACACGAACCAAGACCCTGGAGAAAAGCCTTCTGGCTATTTGCAGCGCTTGCAGACAATCTTGAGCAAGGTCATCAAAAGAGGCGGGTTAGCTGCTAGTGATTCTGACCGCCAGCTGCTTAAGCAGTTTTGTCGAGGCTGCTGGAATAATGGTCTACTTACCAGTCTTCAGCTTGAACAGAAGAAGAATAACCCTCCTCCCTTTTCAGAGTTACTCCTTTCAGTGCGCTCTGAGGAGGACAGACAAGCCGCTAAATCCAGCAGGATGAAGCAGCACTTTGGGGCTAACAGAACAAAAGTACAGTCAAACACACTCTCAGTGGAGGAATACGCCACTGATGACGACGAAGCAACAGCTACCCCCTCTGACCCACGAACGCTTGAAAAACAAATGGCGAAGCTACAAGCCCAACTAGCTTCTCTGAAAGCATCGCTAAGCTCAAATCAAGCGTCTGCAAAGCCAGGTAAGAAACAAAAGGCTAAGCCCAAAGCCCCTGTTGAAGGAAATCCATCACTTTCTCCAGAACCAAAACTTATCAACAGGAAGCCCCGCCCATGGTACTGCTTCAGGTGTGGCGAGGACGGCCACATCGCGCCTTCCTGCAACAATGAAGCAAACCCTGAATTAGTTGAAAAGAAGCGCAGAGAGCTAAAACAAAAACAAGAAGCCTGGGAACAGAGTTTAAACTGAATGCAGTTCCTGCAGGGGGACAACCAGGAACTGGAACTGAGAATGACAGTCCCAAACCAAAACTTAGGACAAAAACATTAATTCGCTCACACAAAGTAGACCCTCAAGCTAAGCTCCCTCGAGGTCTTGTAGGACAGAAATGTGTAGCAGATGTCAGTGTGTCAGGAGTTAACACTAGGTGTCTCCTAGATTCAGGGTCCCAGGTGACCACAGTGACCGCTTCTTTTTCTAAAACTCACCTGTCAGAGCACCCCATCCAGCCCTTCCAAGCCCTGGATGTTGAGGGTGCTAACGGTCAGAATGTCCCCTATTTAGGCTATGTACCCATCACTCTCAAGTTCCCCAGAGAATTTGTTGAAGCTGAACCCGAAATTTCGACCTTAGCCTTAGTGGTACCAGACCGCGGCAGTAATTGTGACTTACCTGTGCTCATTGGTACAAATGCACTAGACATTTTGTATGAAGAACATTGTATTGATAAAAACCCAAGTGACTTGTCCTCTGTTTATGGCTATAGGCAAATCATTCGTGTACTCAAGCTCAGAAACAAAGTTAACTCTACAGGGAGAATAGGGTTAGCAAAGCTTAAAGGTAAAGTGCAGCAGGTCTTACCTGCTCAAGAGAGAGTCTGTTTAGAAGGGTACGTGAAGGTTGACACCCCCAGTGACTGTGTTATGGTCGAGCAGCCTCAGTCCTCTGCCTTACCTGGTGGGGTGTTTGTGGAGTGCTGCCTCGTCACCTTGCCCCGCCACCGTCCTCACAAGCTATCTGTTTGGATGAGAAATGAGAATGAGCACGATGTCACACTTCCCTCAAACTGTGTCATTGCTGAGCTTCACACACCCAAAGAGATCCATGACAACTTACCTGACTCAAACAAACCCGCTGACCCTGTGAAATGTTGTGCTAGCATTCCCAAACCAGCCAAGGAACCAGACCAGTCAGACTTCACCATTGACTTTGGTGACTCACCCCTTTCAAAAGAGTGGAAGGACAGAGTAACATGTAGTTTGTACGAGTATCGTGATGTTTTCGCCTGTAGTGAGACTGATTTTGGGCATGCAACCAAAGTAAAACACCACATAAATCTGAAAGACGACACACCATTCAAACAAAGACCCCGACCAATCCACCCAAACGACTACGAAGCGGTGAGAAAGCATTTGCGTACACTACTCGACGCAGAAGTGATTCGTGAGTCCGAGTCCCCTTACGCTTCCCCAATTGTAGTAGTTCGTAAAAAAAATGGAGAGGTCCGTCTTTGCATTGATTATCGTAAACTAAATACATTGACAATCAGAGACGCGTACGCATTGCCCAATCTTGAGGAAGCCTTTTCAGTTCTCGCCGGATCTAAATGGTTTTCAGTAATGGATCTAAAATCCGGCTATTACCAAATAGAGATGGAGGAACGTGATAAGCCAAAGACCGCTTTTGTTTGCCCATTGGGGTTTTACGAATTCAATCGCATGCCCCAAGGCATCACAAATGCCCCCAGTACTTTCCAACGGTTAATGGAGAGGGTCATGGGTTCCATCAATCTGAAGGAAGTACTGGTATTCTTAGATGACATCATCGTGTTTTCCAGCACGTTAGAGGAGCATGAAATCCGGCTCAAGCACGTCCTCCAGCAGCTGAGAGAGAATGGCCTGAAACTCTCACCCCAAAAATGCCATTTCTTCCAGAGCTCCGTGCGGTATCTAGGCCACATTGTTTCGAACAGAGGAGTAGAGACTGACCCAGACAAGGTCAGTGCTCTCCGCACCTGGCCTAGACCTCAAACCCTCGGCGAGCTCAAGTCCTTCTTGGGCTTCGCGGGGTATTACCGCCGCTTTGTCTGCGACTATTCAAAAATAGTCAGACCCTTGAATGATCTCACCGGCGGCTACCCACCTTATCGTAAGGGCCCCAGAACACCTAGCCCCGGAGAGTACTTCAACCCCAAAGAACCCTTCAACGAACGGTGGACGCCTGATTGTCAAAAGGCATTTGACGCCATCATTGAAAAACTCACATCCGCACCTGTCCTTGGTTTCGCCGACCCAAAACTAGCATACGTGCTCCACACCGATGCTAGTACTTACGGTCTAGGGGCCGCCCTGTACCAAGAACAGGAAGGCGAAATGCGAGTCATCGCTTATGCGAGCAGAGGTCTCTCATCCAGTGAAAAGCGATATCCCGCCCATAAGCTTGAATTCCTCGCTCTCAAGTGGTCGATCGTAGAGAAATTCCATGACTACCTCTATGGGAACGCTTTCACTGTCATAACGGACAACAATCCGTTGACTTATGTTCTGAAGTCCGCCAAACTAGACGCTGCCAGTTATCGCTGGCTAGCAGCTCTTTCGACCTTCGACTTCAACATAAAGTACCGTGCTGGGAAGAGCAACCAGGACGCCGACGGCCTCTCAAGACGGCCGCATGACAGTTTGGCCGACGATCCTGCATCTCTTGAGGAGAAAGAGCGAATTAAAAGATTCACTTCACACCATCTTTCCTCGTCTTCTGACCAACACGACTTACCTGTAGACGTAGTAGCTGTCTTGTGTCAACACCGTCTTCTTAACGAGGCAGACTCTGACTTACCTTCCATCACCTTGGTCGAGTCCCTCGCGATCCATCCTGATGCGATTCCAGACACCTACGGAAATGATGATGTGTTAGGTTCTTCTACCATACCTACCTACGATCCAGAGGAACTTCAGCAACATCAAAGGTCCGACCCGATCATTGGACAGGTTATCCAAGTCTTGGAGGACGGAGATGAGACCAGCCTCGTTCCTGACTCTCCGGAGCTCAAGCTGATGCTCAAGGAAAGGAAAAGGTTGGAGATGAGAAATGGTCTTTTGTACAGAACACGTCAATCTGGAGATGATGTAACTTACCAGTTTGTTGCCCCGAAGTCTCTTCGTTCTACCATTCTCAAGTCCTTACATGAGGATATGGGACACATGGGTCTGGAGAGAACCCTGGACTTGGTTAGAACAAGGTTCTATTGGCCGAAAATGGCTGCGGACGTGGAGAAAAAGATTAAGTCGTGCGGACGTTGTGTCAGAAGGAAGACGCAACCGGAAAGATCAGCGCCTCTTGTGAACATCCATACAACTCGCCCCATGGAATTGGTGTGCATTGACTACTTGTCGATAGAGCCCGACAGTCACAATACCAAAGACGTATTGGTAATCACAGACCATTTTACCAAATATGCGGTCGCCATACCGACCAAGGACCAGAAAGCAACAACGGTCGCCAAAACTCTTTGGGAGCAGTTTTTCGTGCACTACGGCTTTCCTGAGCGGCTGCTGAGTGATCAGGGCAGGGATTTCGAGTCCCAACTCATTAAAGAACTCTGCGCCTTAGCAGGCATCACTAAGGTGCGCACTACGCCCTATCACCCTAGGGGAAACCCCGTAGAGAGGTTTAATCGAACCCTGTTAGGCATGTTGGGAACCCTAAAGGACAAAGAAAAAAGTCATTGGCGAGATTTTGTAAAACCACTTACCCATGCCTATAACTGCACCAAGAGCGATGTCACAGGGTTCAGTCCATACGAATTGATGTTTGGACGTCAACCTCGATTACCAGTGGACATTGCTTTCTGTTTACCTGTGAAAGATGGCTCTCCCAAATCCCATTCTCAGTATGTCAAACACCTGAAAGCACGCCTCGAGGAGAGTTATCAGATTGCCACCAGGAACTCACAAAAAGTTGCTGACAGGAACAAGCGCCGCTTCGACAAGGCAGTACGAGAGTCGACGCTAGAGGAAGGAGATCAAGTGTTAGTGAAAAACCTGAGGTTCCGGAGTAAACACAAGCTTGCGGACAAGTGGGAGTCCACCATGTACAAGGTTCTGGAAAAAATGGGAGACCTACCTGTGTACAAAGTACAGTCCATCAGTGGGGACGGTCCCATCCGAACTCTACACAGGGACCTGCTGCTTGCTTGTGGTGACCTCTCCGAAGAGGAGGAAACTGAGCCTGTCAAACCTAAGGTTCGTAAGCCAAGAACTAGACAGAGTCAACCTCAACTCTCAGAGGAATCCTCAGAATCTGAGGATGACTTGTTCATCTATCCTGCCCAGTCCTTTTCTGCCCCTGAAGAGAGTTTCATTCAGGTGTGTGAAATTCCGAAGAGGAAACAACCCCATGAGAACCCAACAGACATAGGGTTGCCGGCTATGCCATCGGGTTCCTTGACCTCCCAGCCTCAGGATGGTTGTGATGACAGCAATCAACCTGTTGAACCTGTCGGAACACCTCCTGAGTTGGTAGAAGGAGAGGAGCCCATGGTCATGGTTGAGCAGTCCCCTGCTGAAGAGGACAATACACAAATGGACGTGACAAATGAACCGGATGTGACAAACGAACTGGATGTGACAAACGAACTGGATGTGACAAACGAACCGGATGTGACAAACGAACCGGATGTGACAAACAAACCGGATGTGACAAACAAACTGGATGTGACGAATGAAACGGATATGGCAAATGGAAAAGAACCGGACATGACAAGTGAAACTGATGTGGAAAAGGAACCTGTGGAAGTTCTGCAAGATGCTGAGCCAAACCAAACTCAGGCATCTGAGACATCTGAAAAAGGAAGTGAAAGTGAAACAGGAAAAAAACCACCTGAATCGCCACGAAGGTCAGAAAGGTCACGACAGCCCCCTGATCGTTTTCACTACACTCAGTTGGGGAAACCTTTAATGTCCTTTGCACAGAGTATTTTACAGAGCTTTAACCAAGCACTAGACACTATTAGTAACAACCCCCATTTGAACGAGACACTAGCTCATGAAGGGACTCATGTCGATTCAAGAAGGGAGGGTGTAACCCATATGGTTACAAAGCCCATATATGTAATTTAAATGTAGTTCCCGTGTCCCGCCGCTAGGTGGCGTATCAGCCCCGCGTTCAAGTTTATTGTCGCTGAGCACGCTCTGAGCACGCACTGCTCATGCCCATACACAGAGCCACACTCACTGCCGATACATCGATCCCACCGAGCAACACACCTGCTAGTGAGCTGCGAGACCTAGGTATGAAAGTGACGAAAAACTCATCAATTCACAATTATTCTTCGCACAGTGTGTTGATAAACCTTTCGTTTATTAGGAAAGAGTCTGTGAATGTTGTGGAAAGAGAGAGAGGAGCCGCTACGACCGTGTTAAGCCTTTGTTCGGACTCCGGTAAGCTAAGAGCTACATGCTAAGATACTAGGCCTTGGTATTAGCCTGTTGATAATTAGCTCATGTGAAGATATTGCTTACTGAAACACTTTAATAAAACCAGTCGGAGTTAGTATCTAATGTTTTCATCCACCTTGGTATTGCTATATCATTGTGTTTTGTGAGAAAAACAACTTTAAAAAGATCGGTAAATCCGTGCTAATGCTAATCGCGGCTAGCGCCGCTATGCTAGCTCGGGTAGCCTGTTAAGCAGGTAGTATAGGTGCTAATGGTGTAGCCGGTCAAGCTAGTGGGCCACCACCTTGTTGAATGAGGGAAATAAATGAGGATATGATGATAAGCTCTAAGAATGTTATGCTACTGTACTGTTTAGTGTACAAAAGGTGATTTATTTCATTGTGGTTGTTTAATTACTCATGATGATTTAAAAGAGTGAATTAATTAAATTCATTTATGGTTTAAAAGGTTAAAAAAGATAAATGTATTGAAGTTAAAAGATAAATATTCATTTGAAAAGCTGTTAAAAATATAAATACTGCTTAAAAAGACAATTAAGTCTATTTATGTTAAAAGATGAGTTCATAAGGGATAGTTAAGTTAAAATAACTCTACTATGAGTGTGTACACTATCATTTATAATGATTTAAACTGTGTATGTACTGAATTTGATTATAAATATTCAGAGAAATTAGAGAAGAAGTAGTAGAAAAGTCAATATGAACATGGTATTAATTGAATGTATTTCTACACCTTCTGTGTAGACTGGTTTTTATTTCTACCGGATTAAAGATTGACCAGCAAGAATTCTGAACCTGCCGGTTCAGTGGCGAGCCAGGAGATCGAGAGAACGGAGAACGGGATCCACTCCAAAGAAAGACTTCTACTTACTGCACTCTGATACAGATAAGATCGTTCACCACAAAATCTACCCGGGTAGTAGAAGAACTGACTGATAACACACACACAGAACTGAACTTTATTCTTCTGAAAAAGAAGGAACGGACAATTTATTTTGAACTTTGTTTTATTTTTTATTTTATTATTTTTATTAAAGAGCTCTATTGTATTTTGTTATTTTGGGGTTTTCTAATTACATGCGCTGCAGTGAAATAATAATTGATTTGAATGTAATAAATGATCATTGTTCAACTTCTACTTCGAGTCCAGCTTTCTGAACCTAGAGGATGTGGTTTCTTGCTAATATTGAGGTTAAAAGGGCTACATATCATTGTACAGAATGCAGTAAATATAATAGTAAAAACAGAGGTCCTTTCAAATTGTTAGGTTATTGATAAATCCATATGTTTATGATTATGCATGTACATACTGTAGTTGGTAAAATATAATCCTAATCTTCACAATATGATGCATCATGCACCGTTGGCTGTTTGAATAATAACAGCTGTTTTATCAGTGTATACGTGAATAATAACAGCTGTTTTATCAGTGTATACGTGTATAATAGCAGCTGTTTCATCAGTTTATACTTTTGGCATTTTAAATCATGGTCTGCATTATAACCAGTAACTCCACCAAACAAATGAATGCAGTGGAACAACCTGCTTTAACCTGCTTGTTGCCATTGTCCGACCTCTGGCCACTAATTAAACAAAGTGATGGGAACATTGTTTAAGAGTTTAAAGAAAGTTTAAGAAACTTGGGTCTGAACTTTCTGGGAGTAGCAGCCAGAGTATTAGCAGCACTCTCAGCCACTCACTGTACTCGTGTTGTTGGCACAGAAGTGAATAAAACAGAAGACTAAAATTAGGCGTACTAGCGTGTTTTTGCAAACATGTTCATCTCTCCTACACCAAGGTTGTCTTCAGTTTAAGGTCTCTGGGGGTCCACTCAACTTTCCAACTTTATCTTTCTGCACTGTGCTGTAGTGAGAAACAATCCCAAAGCCTGTGTTAACAAACTAAATTGTAAAAATTGTAGCTTCTCTAGCTAAGAAACACCAGACACCACCTTACCTTCGAATAGTACGGGAAAATGGGTAACAAAAATGCCATAAAGTGAACATTAAAGCCAAGAGCAACTTTGTTGAGGATTATAGTCTCTGAAGTAAACTCTTAAAAGGTCTCCAGCCTACAGTAGGTTCCCCTGTGAGAAACGTGCTGTTAAAACCTTGTCAGTACTGGGATTGCCCAACCAGTTAAACCACAGAGACCTGAGCGTCCCACTGGGAGCCGTAGCTCTGGGTTCTTAACAACCTGGCACCAGTGTTTTCTTTCACTTTCATACTGAGTACCGTAATAGAAAATGGTTTAATGATGTGCTCTTGGGTCTTGTGTTCAATTTTCTATTCTCTTCATTACGTGAGCCCCGAAGGCACATGCTTTGACAGGGTTAGGGTGAGTAACGGGTCTGTGGGGAATGGTCCCGGAACATCAACCATTAAACTGGATGAGCTGGGTGCCCCGAGGAAGGGCTGGGTGTTTGCAGGGGCAATGCATTTCATAGCCTGAGATACATGGATGCTGCAGAGGTCGGCTCAAGTAACTTTGAAAGAATAGGCCCCTTTATCTGGAGCGGTTTCCTGAGAATCGCAACGTGAGGGATGAGATCAGACAAAATCTACTCCATGTGTCAGCAGGGAAAAGCAGCGACATTGGTATTCTTTATCTCAAGTCTAGTGTATAATTACCTTCAGCCAATACACTTGCTCAACACTTCCATGTACGCACACACACACACATGCACTAACTCTTTCTTTCTTACACGCGCGCACACACGGACACAGGAGAGCGCATACACCTTAGCACAATACTGGTAATTACCCCTGTCTGTTCATCTTGTCTGTTTAGTGCACCCGGGACCTTCCAATTAACTACAGACATGCTGTATAGACACTTACTCCATTATCTAATTGAACCTGCAGTGCAACCCCCATACATTAAAATTAAATGGCAGAGCAGCAACATCTGATTTAGCACACCTAGACTATTATCTCCTTTATGTGTTCTCGGAAAGTTGTAAGCATCTGTGAGGTATAATATTCATTCTGAAATGCCACCGATGACAAGTTAGAAACTTGTTTTGTCTGGAGGCGTGGACGCATTATAACCTCCACTTTGAGAAGTGTCCTGTGAGACATGATGGAACAAATAGATTTTGCAAACTGACGCATTACATTTGCTCCTAGAATTTTGTGGCAACAAAAAGACCTTGCGCTGTCTGTCTGGACGTCAGCCAGGCAGAAGTGAGTCTATCTTTTAATCTTCCGGCTAATTAAAAGTGATTGTGACTACAGAAATATCCTTATCTTCCCTAATATCTCTATTACCTCTGATTATTACATGCAAGATGGGAGATGTAGACTAATTAATAGAGGCAATCTGTTGGTGAGATTAATGGAATGGCAGGCCCAACCAAGCGAAAAGACTGAGAGGCAGATAGTGGCAAAAATAATGAAAGAGGGAGGGAGAGAGATGGGGAAAAGAGGAGGTGGAGAGGAAGGGGGAGGTTTATAATTGGTGCACTGAGCGTGATATCTTCATGTATGGGTTTAGAGATCTCAATGGAAATGTGGTTCAGTTCCAACCACATCAAACCAGAGCCGATATTCTGTGTTTACTATTACTGTTATGTTTATGAGATTTCATCAATTCCAAAGTCAGCGTGAACCACATAGGCATGTTTTAATTTAGTATCTAGTATCAGCATACAGTTCAACTTCAGTTCATCTTTTGGTTTCCTCTCTATAGGTCAGCAGTCTAGAGTTACAGTCTAATTTGCATTTTTTTTTCACCCAGATCACACAGAGGTCACAGGAAACTGTACAATCAGTGCTGACAGAGGTGTGTAACAAGTCCAGTAACAAGAGTTTGTACTGTAAATATATAAGGCTGATCTCAAGTCAGCAGTCAGACATTTAAAAGCCTTTAAAAAATGGCCCTATTTTCTCAATGGCCTTCTTAATTTGAGCGATGGGTTCTATGTGAGCACAGGATTTACTGCCAAAGTTCAGTTAGAGACAGTTTCATCACAGAGCCGACCATTTGACCCTTTATAACAATGATTATACAGTTAGATTTGGCAGCAAAGGCGCCTCTCTTTGAGAGAGCCCTTAACAGAGATAGGTCATCCAGTCCAGTGGAGGATGAGTGAAGGACAGTAATCACTCTCCAAGTTACTCTTTTCCCTGAATTCGTATCTACCAGATTTGGGTTTCCTTGCTACAGAGGACAAAGATTGACATTGACAGTCATAATATAAACCAAACAGTGAACCATTGTCTCACAGTGTGAGATTGTTATGACCCTTATACACCTTATTGGTGCACAGATGGATGCAAAATACATTATCCAAACTGAACCCTAGCCTGTGACACAACAAAGACGAACGATTATCATGTGAAACCGAACAGCTGTGGCATCAGTCCAGGAGAGCAATGTATTGACTTTTTGTTTCATACATGCTTCACAGTTCAATCACAGCTGTGTGGTTTGTAATGTTCAACTCGTATTCTGTAACAGTTACTGTGAACTAAATGTGACGCATGTAAAAGGGGAAAGTGTTGCAACTATGGGATATCCAGGAGCGAACATTTAAGATATTCTCGTGGCACCATCGAGTCTCTTGTTTGCTCGTCTTTGTACTGTTCACCATTTCCTCCTTGGCACCAATCTTACACTAAATACTGTACTTCAACTTGAGACATCTGAACTCTGGTGATCGTGGGGGTTTTTTTTCGCGCTCACAACACGTCAACCATGTAAGGATTTTAGAATATTTGATTCACAATCTGATGACAGTTGGTGGCTTATGTTGCCAAGCTGCTGTCAAAGTAAACTACACCCACACAGTCATGATTAGAGAGATTTACATTATTTAAAACACTTTAAATGTAATTTATCTAAAATGTTTATCAGTGATAGCAAAGAATTGTAGTCGGAATATCCAAGTGAGAGATAACTATACAGTGTAACATCAACAAATGTGTAACAACAGTTCAAGTGAGGACAGAGATGATTATACTCAAACAGTGGCTCACATTAAACATAAAAAAGCCCTAAACTCGGTATGACACAGGGTTGAAAAAAGTAGACAAGTCTTAGCGAGAGCATGAAAGCCTGAGGCATCTGAAGACAGAATGAACCTTGAGGGGATTCTCTTTTAAGACCACATCAAGTATTTAACATGGATGTGAACTCTGAGCCCTCCCAGTAATCTCAGCCTCTGGCCCACCATTCATTAAAAAGCTGGCATTGAATTGGACGTGCCTTTTTGTTCTTTCCTTATAAATGCATCCACTTAGACTGTTGTCTGTCGCCTGGGCTTAGAATATTAATTAGTTTGTAATATTACTTGTAATTAGATAGCGTTGTACAAAATGAAAGCCCTATTGAGATGTAGTGTAATGTGTTACCCCAGTAGGGGAGCTTCAGACTGCTGCTATTACAAATATATTCTCAGTTCTCTTATGGCCTGAAACCATACCTTTATTGGTAAAATGAGAGAAATTTGCCCCACACTTTGTAGAGGACAAGAGAGGAAGACACACACACACATACGCACACACATACAGTGACTGAGGGATAAAGAGAAAAGAACAGCAGGTGGTTGGGGCTTCTTTTAACTTCCCACCTTTCTTCCCTCCCTCCTCAGTATCTCTCTTCCTGTGTTGGTGCTGCTGTGAACTGGGCTGCCTACAGTATTCCCCTCTTACTCTCCCTGCACTCACATTTTTATAGTTCCCATTTCAGTTGAAATGAAGTGCTGCGCTGATTTAACTGTCAAATTATGCATACAGATGCTGAAATATTGACATCAGCCTGTGAGCCAATGACCTGTCTAATGACTCACTAGTGGGAATAACAAGAGAACGAGTTGCAGGGTTAATAATATGGAACCCTATATCGCAAAGGCACTCCACTGTGTCACTTTGATGTTCAACATTACAATTTTTTCCCTGTTTCAGTCGCGGTAATGTAATCTTTCTGAACACCACCCTCCCCTCTCTTTACGTTCCCCAAGATTAAAAGCCCTCCCCTTTGTACAGTAGCAATCAAAGGTACTAGACTGAGGGAATAAAGTCTTCAAAGGCATTGGAGCAAGACTCTGAATCCAAATCCACCTCCATTCTGTTTGCACTGCAGGAGCTCACTTTGTACCATGCTCACTAAATACTGCAAACTGCAAACAAACCCAAACTCAAATACAGCCAGGGCACAAACACAAGTCTCGCTTTGGAATATAATAAAAGGGGAGCTTAAATTGTTTGGTTCCAAAATAAGTGACACAAAATTAGAGTGGCTGTTTGTTAACCACTGGTTGTTTCAACGTATGTCTCTGTCTCTTCCTGCGGACTTATTGCCAAGGTCAGCTCCCTCTGTGTTTGTGCATCTGTGCTTGTGAATACACATATTTTTGTGACTCTTTCTCTCCCTTTTGCTCACTGTTTGTTGTGCCCCAATTTCTATTTTGGACACAATTCTCCTCTTTGAGTTGTGTGTGGAGCATCTTGATATTGACTTTCAAAAATAGTCACACAGTCAAGTCACATTATGCTTCTCGTCTCTCTGTCTCCCTCTCCACAGTTCGTCTACCTCCTTCCTTTTCCAGTGGTGGAAATATGGCCTTGAGGGCAGAGATTATTCATGAGGAATGGTTTAGGCTAGACTTATATACACTTGGGAAAGCAGCAAGATAAGCTATTGTATTATGCACTGTACTACTGGAATAAATGGTGACGCAACTTGAAGTTAGAGATGCTCATATCCTCTGAGGGATACTTGCTGATATTGTTTATATTTTCGATGTGTGTACATAATCATTCTTGGTTATCCCGAAAGAGATCATGATCTTAATGAGAGTTTCTGAATAAATCAAGCTTACAGACACTCATGGTTCCCAGACGGCGTATCGACCACCATGAGGCACAAATTGTGACTTGGAGTGAAATGTCTCTAAAGCAATTGGATGGTTTGCTATTTGGATTTTATTTTTGATATTGTTCTCTCAGGATTTCAATTTCAATAACTTGCTGATCATCTTAGTTTATCGGTGCCAATGTAACAATTTAGCTCAAGGCGGCACACTGTCTTATTGGTCTCACAGAGCTGTGAGCGGCAATAGATCAATTGACTCCGATGAGATACAAGAGTACATTATCTGACCACATTAACATCACAGTAAACCTTCGATATAACCTCTTTAGTTCCATCGCAGTCACATTTATCGAGGCTGATGCAGGGAAATGGCACAGTTGCAAGTCGGAAGAAAAAATCCTTTTGGTTGTTTATTGAGTTTTTAAAGTCCAAAAGAACATCAAGTGTTCATCTGGGGATATGTGACATTGAACAGGAGGTCCCTACTCCCCACCAGTGCTGTCTCAGAGCAAGGCGGTTAGTAAGGCAAAACGTTAGTCGACTTGTATTCATCTCATGTGTTTCAACTTTATGACCTCACTGCCTTTATGAGACCTTTTTTATTCATGAGGATAGTGTGGTACTTTTATCTCTGAAAATCTCTCTCCCTGGGCCATTAGTTGTTAATGGTATTAATAGCACTATTGCTGTAGGCCACAATATGGATTCATTAGAGGATGAATAAAGACCATTATCCCAGTTTTCCCAGTTTAACCGAGCACATCTCCCTCTGCCCGTGTCTGTCTGGGGGTGTGCGCGCTCAGTAACAGACTCTGAGGCATACTGAGTTAATGGGGGGTGACAAAAGGTGGCCTGAAGTTTGAATGGGGTTTCTTGTGTTACTGTAACATATGGGGGATGCTATGCTGGGTGGCAACAAAACTGTTGGGGTCTGTCTGTTCCATTAGCAACTAATTGCACTGTCTTTAAACTCTGGTACATTTTTGCCTTGTGCTCTTAGTGTAACTTTCCAGACTTTCCTCCATCTTCACATTTCCACCATGAAACCTTTAGGGCTGCTAGAGACACTGATCTTGGTTTTTGCACTGTCGCAGAAATTTTGGTTCTGCCAGTGGAGAGTCAAAGAACAAGACTGGAGAGGTAGCATGCACCCAAGTTTATTCTCTATAGAGAAGGGAACAGTACACAGAACTACACAGCAGATAGCAGTTCAGAGTAGGCTAGTGCCCCCAGAACAGAGATTGCAGTCCCTTCTTATACCCCACATGGTTACTTCATTACTACTACAAACACTTCTAGCTTTCCCAGGCAATAAAACAACAGATGTATAACAAATGTCTACCCCAGTTGTTGTTTACCTATAGGAATTTACAACCTAGATCAGTTAGTAAAGAAGGTTGTACAAAGGTCATCCTAGTGTCCTTCCTCTGCCCCCAGGTTTATTGTAGTCAGTACACAAATGTCTCCACTGATGGAGTTAACAGGATTGCTACTAGGTTTGACTACAACTATTTCAAAGACTACGTTACTACTTATTACAAGGAGAATACTAATCATAGCAAATTTCCACCACAGCACCAAAACACCTGCAGTCCATACATCAGTGCTGTAGACCTGAGGTCGCAGTGATGTCAAAGCATTGTCTGAAGAGCCAATAAAACCAAGGAAATGGTATGATCAATAAAAACAATAAAAAGAGCGACATTAAACTTGGTATTGCACTGATCGCAGAAGCAGAGGCTTCAAGGACTCTGGCTGGTGGCAGCACATATTCATCTCAGTGTAATACACATGCTGCTAAATCCGTGTATTGAAAATAGAAAGAACGAATGATACACGGATACTGTTATACACACATCGGCCCTCTTTGCAAGGCAAGGCAGGGAGTGGAAGGGGGATTAGAGCAACCAATAGTAATATAAGAACTCAATATTTTCATCAATGTATTTTCCTGAACCCAAACAAACATGAACAGTATTACGCTGTATTTCCAAGTACAATATGTGTTATACTGTACTAGTGAGCAAAACTGAGACAGAACAGATTTCCCATGAGGCAGCATGCACCTGAACACACAAGACAAGCATTACCTAAGAGACTGAGCTGGAATGAGACATCAAAACAATAAATCCAATTCAGATATTGGAAACAAGAATAGGAAGCGTAAAAGAAATCAGCCATTAAATTGCAATGAGTGGAACAACTGAGGTGACACAACTCAAATAATATTTGTAATGACTTTCCACTCACCACATCTCTCAATGCTCGCTAACTCACACTCCTCTCCTCCTCATTGTCCCCACCATTGAACTGATATGACTGCAGCATCTAATTAGCAATATGACAATTTACATCTAACTAATTAGTAAAATAAGCCCCTTGTTCTGTGGCACAAAAGGCTGAGTCAATACAATATCACTCGGTGTAGTACATTTCAATCTCACGCTTACTGCAAGTCTGGTGGTTTGACTATAAAGCAGGTGTATAAATAGTTTCAGTACAATATGGCTGAGGGTTGATGATGTATTTTGGTCCTTAGGGGACAATACACAAATATCCATGTGGGATCAACTGTCAATCACTGGGATCCCATTGTATTGCATTTGTGTGTCTGTGTTTAAGTGTGTGTGTGTGTGTGTGTGTGTGTGTGTGTGTGTGTGTGTTTGCTTGAGTAAATGTAAGCTGCTATGCCTGGAGGGATCCCCACAATAAGCCTGAGGTAAAAAAAAAAAAAGAGAGAAGCTGCTCATTAATGCACCTTGTGTGTAAGGTGTGTGCCTCTGCATGTGTATGAGTGCAGTATTTTCTTTGACATTGTTTTGTTTGTACAAAAGCAAACAAATACACCCTTGAATGCTGTTATGTGAACGACCAGCTGTATAATGCACTCCGTAACCACGCTGAAGTCATTATATACATCAAGGTCAAGCAACTGTAGAGGTGATAAAGGACAACGCCACATGTTTTCAGGATGGGCTGGTGATGACGATCGATGTTTAACTTTCACACTGCACTGATTTTTTGTTTATTCAGTCTTGATGGGAGCTTTGTCCTCTAAGATGGGTTCAACTGGTAGAATTTACTTGGCCCTTGGTGTGTGTGTGGCAATAAATTCCATGTTAAAACCCAAGAAAGAAAAGCAACTAAAATCTCGAGCCATTTTACTGTAGGTAAATGAGATGGGCAAAAAATATCTTGGAACTACTAGTAGCAAAAGCCTTAAAATCAAAAGAGTGCTGCTAAAATTTAAATTAATCATATTCCCTTGCATACCACTCTTCAAACTGTCTGTTTGAGTCACACGAAATTGGTCTCTTTTGCTTTTCCTAGAGATATTTCCAGAAGAGAAAATAAACAAAATATTTCAGCTACTTTTCTCTTCTCAAACTCACAGTCATATTCAGAAAACATATGTCCTGAGAATCAAATGATAAAGGAGGCAAACAAGCCTTTACACATACTGTACAGCTCAGAGTCTTTGATAGAGTGGTAAGTTATTTGTTATGAGTTATATGGTCTCCACACGTACACACTACCCCCATCTATAAAGCATGCTTGCCAGCATATAAACACCATACTGTGCTGTGTAAATTATGAGCCAACACGCACTTGCACACAAAGGAATATGCCATTGATATGTATGAGCTGAGACTACATGCTGTGATGTGTGTGCATCACACAAACACTCCCGTTGGCATGCACTAAACAGGGCATGACCTTGCAGCACATAACCTATATAAACAGGAAGCTGTGAGCTATGATCAAGTGTCTGCACTTCTGTCGCCTTGCATCTGGTTCCTCGGTGTGTCTGTGACGACTTCTATGACATTTCAAGAAAGGAATTGACTTATTTAGACAAATTGAAACATGGAGAAGAATGTATCCTACATCTGATACGCATCTTTTTGGTTCCTCGTTCACTAATGCACCCACAGTACCCACTATACCCCCTCTCTCCTTCCCTTATTCCCTCCCTGTCTGGCAGCGGGCCAGTTTCCGAACTTGGTGATGGAGCAAAAGAAAATTGATTTCTAAAGAGCTTTGTCGGCTATGCCCGGATATGAAATATGCAACCAGTTATTAGTCTAACACTGATATTAACATAACACGACAGCTGTGTCAAGATATATTTTAAAGATGTCTCTCTTGTTCCCTCTGAGAGATACATGAAATAGGCTAAAAATGCTAAACTACCACTTGTTCACGGCATAGCAAATCATTATTACTGCTGCACAATTGTGATGATATCTGCTTTGTTCAAGAGAGAGACACAAAAAGCTCTTTGGAGATGGTTGGCACTGCACTGATGCTGCTATGAGACAGACAGTCAATATCTTGATCATGTACACAGGCACAGCGTGCGTTTCCATATTAGTTATGATGCAGCTATTAATGAATGTACACCAAGAAAGGTCAAATGGCCCACACACTGATGTACATTGATACACACACACACACACACACACACACACACACACACACAAACACAGATGCTGATGCACCCATGCAAAGGCTCGCGTGCACACAGTGAGCAGAAAGGTCACAGCATACGGTGTGTGAGAAAAAGATATTTGAAGAAGATGTGCTGCCTGTTGCTATGGAGCACTCCTTGAGGAAAACATACACACACAAAGATAACACACCTACACGTGGTGCTCTATCAGTCTTAAAGACACCAGAACAATTGCCCGCCTTTGAACGCAAACACCAGCATACGCACACACAAATACACACACAGGTGTATGTGCTTGCTCAATCAATCCCTGTCCTATTGAACACGGCGAGGAAGCAGCAGCTACTTTTCAAGAGCATCACTGCCAAAATGATTGCTCTCGCACTGTGCGTGTGTCTAATTGTTTGTATGCGAGTGTGCATATGCTTTATTTGTGTGTGTGTGTGTGTGTGTGTGTATATAAAGGGAAAACGATCCCTTTTCAAGAACAGCACCACTTCTCTTCTGTTTATTCCTTTAGGATTGTGTAAATTATGCCAGTCGGTTAATCAGATTCCTCCCCAGATGCAGTTCAGCACCTCATGAGAGACAGAGAGACAGCAAGAGGGAGAGTGAAACAGGCTACTGTTCTTCTCGATGGTTTAGAGCTGGTGGGAGATCCACTGCACATGTTCCACATTGTGAACATGGTAATTAACTTGCCTTGTTTTGTTGTTTTTTTCTTTTGTATTTTTTGCTACCCTTTAAAGCTTCACTTTGAGCAGTAGCTCCGAGGTTACATAGCGTAGAGAACATGGCTGGAATGAACACAAGCTGTGCTGTTACCTTTACCTTGTTTCTATACAGTACATTCTACTAAACTTTATGCAGTAGGCCACATGATACGATATCATCACAATACTTCAGTAACATTATGATATTATTGCGATTTTAAACATTTTGCAATGTCCTCAGTGTTGCAGGAGCTTGTTATGATACATTTATGATTCATTTCCTTTTACAACTGCAAATTATGTCCCAAAAAGGAAAAAGAATGAAACCCTGATGCTTGGTGTCCAACCAAAATGCCATACATAATATCGTGATACAATGTTGAATTGATTCCTCACACCCCCATTAAACAGTCAGGACAATGAAATTATCTTCAATTATGACGAAATGTGTCAAATATTCATTGATTATAACAATCAGTCGATCTAAAAAATGTCTTCAAACACTTGAGATAATTGGTTTATGATTGTTTTTCGAGGAACAATGGCCAATGTTTTCTGATTCCAGCCTCCCAAAAGTAATTTCCTGTTTTGCATTGTCTTACACGACAGTAAACTGAGTCTGCTGAGTGTTTCCCTGGTTAAATAATTATTATCTATGTCAGAAAATGTGACACTTGTCTATCATATCTGTCTTCAGGTGTCTTGTTTATGACTGTCCTCCAAAGTTTAGTGAAATCCAATGTACAAACACAGAAGGTAAAACAACAAATCTACCAACTTAGAGGCTTGTACAAGGACTAGATGTTATTCTTTATTGAACATATTTCAGTACATCAACAAATTGTTTCAGCTCCAGGTTAGACATTTGTTTGGGAAAACCTTTTTTTTGTCAATTTATTTATTTAACTGATTTGTGCTTTTTTTTTAGATCACACAATAAATCGATTATCTGCCATTTAGTTTCAGCTCTAATATGTTGAACATATGAGCATTTTCTATTTCCTGTCCATGCTGGGAGAAATCTTGCCAGTGTTGCTGCAGCGACCTGAAGTAGTGGAAGTCAGTGCAGGCAGAATCGATCACAGCCCAAGACTGAAGATCTCTTGCGCTGACTCCTGATCAATAACCGTATGTAAACAGAGTATGAAGCCTCAGCTCAGCACATACTGTCGTGCTGCAGGTGGAAGAATACACCCAGAGCAACTCAATGGAAGTGAAAAGGCAGCGTACAGACGAACTGTAACGACTGCAGCTTGGGGTTAAATGTCCTTTTCTGGGGACTGAAGTGATGGTGGCATGTGACAACATAAATTAACAGAATAGTTTTACATTGTGACACTTCATCCCATGTGTGTCTGAATGAGTGATATTTGATAACCCTGTACTGTGTATGTGAGTGTGTCAGTGTGTGTGTGTGTGTGTGAAAGGCAGGCGAGTGCTGTGGAAAGGCCATAAGCTGGTATCATCCTGCCACAGACAGCCAGTATGAAGCTGACTGGACATTCTTCCCAAAGTGACAAATACTTGCAATGAGACTTCTCTCAATGAGGTGGATGGAAGCCAGTGAAATGCGATGCAGCGGAGTCTCAGAACTAATCCATAATAAATCCGGTAGATGTATCATTTTCATATTTCACACAGAGTCATTACAGAAGGTGGGGCAGAGCTCGGATTTGCAATGGTGTGAAAAGTTTCTAGATGGCAGGGAAAGTTTAACCATGTCCAGACTACAGGTTCCTAACTTTTTGAAGCTGAAATGATTAATAGATTATATAGTTGGGTTGAATGCCAGAAAAATGATAAAGCAGAAACTCAAACCTGGTTTCTCTGTCTTAAGCTTTTCCAGTGAAAGGATGATCTACTTTTCTGCCCTTGTACGTGTATCTCCGTAAACTGATCTGTGAACAAATCTTTAAAGACCTTAGCTGAGACTCTGTCGACGTCTGTCACTATCCTCAGTCATCCTGTATCCAGACCAATCAATGCATCGATTATGAACAGATAATGCTAATAATCCTTAGTTGAAACCCAGGCTGTGAAGTACTGTAAGCCTCTGCATTAATCCAGCACCTCGTGGTCTACATCCTGAGTCAATCAAAACACTAACAGAGCTGATGTTGAGAAAACCTTGCTTTTATCAGAAATTGGTGTGTAAAAGACCTAAGAATATCCAAGGAAATTGTAAGCAGTAGATTTTGCACATTAGGTGACCAGGCTTTTAAAAAAATACCACAAAGTTAGCAGGTGTCGCTACGTACAAACTCCACTGTCCCCAGCAGGAACGGCATTGAAATTGAGTTTTTCTTTTTTTCTTTTTTAAAGGTGCCAAAACTTTGGTCGTTCTGCAGACGTCAAACAACCCAGCAGCCAAATAACGAGCCGGTCAGTAATTCATCTGTTGAACAAAGTCGCACTTGTCAGTGTGTCCCATTCATCCCGGGAGTCCATCACTCACCTTGCGCAGAGGCAGTGACACCTCTCCACTAAACCGTCAACCATCCGCCAGCTGCCCGTCCGTAATCCTCAAACGCACCTGAGCTGTAAAATCCGTCCAAACTTAACCAGCGTCTCGTCAGGCGGCAACGCAGCTGCTCGATACTGATATATTCTTTTATCTTTTTGTTGTTGTTTTTGTCTTGTTTTATTGTAAATCGCGTCGTCCACTCCCAAAAAAAGAAAAAAAGAAAAAAAAAGAAACAAGTCTCCCTCCTCCTCCTCCGCTGTTCTCTGTCGTGATGCGCGTGTCCTCCGGCGACTCCTCTCTGCTCCGTGTGCTCGCGCGCGGAGGTAAAGAAGAAGAAGGAGAAGAGGAAGAAGA
Source organism: Trachurus trachurus (assembly GCF_905171665.1). NCBI lineage: Eukaryota > Metazoa > Chordata > Actinopteri > Carangiformes > Carangidae > Trachurus > Trachurus trachurus. Next base: position 16,691,523 of record NC_139906.1, read on the forward strand.
GGAGGAGGAGGAGGAGACGGGAGCTCTGTTGATATCATCCACTACTACTCCGACCGAAAGGCACCGCTGAGGGAGAACAACAAACAAAGTAAGCTACCCCAGCGAGGGAGGAGGAGGAGGAGAAAGTGTGAGCAGCCCTTCACCGCGATGAATGAGACACACACACTCACTCACACACACACACACACACACGCACAGACACACGGACAGACAGACATGGAGACAGACATAAGAGACGGACAGAGAGACACCGCTCTCTCAGCCTGTGTGTGTGTGTGTACACTGAATGCTTGATTTGCAGAGAGAGTGAGTGGGAGCTCTGGTCGACTGAGTAGGTTTTCAGCGCAGAGCACCCACATGAATATCGTCTTACATAAAAATAAAAACATGAACAGACACACAGAGAGCGAAGTCTTCTCTGTGATTGTGATGTAGCCTCTCTACTGGCTCATTAGTGTTGATGCTGCTCAGGTGTGTGACTGTATCACCTTGCAGCACACGCAATGACATTTCACTCTACCCCCTGGTTACATTATGAATGCTCAGTATAAACCAAAGTGTAGCTTACAGTACTTTATGGATCCTGGTTGTATATAGCAGGGTATTGGAAGTTTCTGCATGATTTTACCAGCATGCATCCCAATGAAGGGATATTCCAACTACTCCATAGACAAAAAAAAAAAAAAAAAAACTCAATGATTGTGATAATTGATTATACATTTAAGTCTTTTAACTAGCAAAATTCTGTATATTCTAATATGGCGGCACAGTGCCTCACAGCAAGAAGGGTTCGATTCCTGGGCTCCTCTCTCTGTGGAGTCTGCATGGTGTCCCTGTGCCAGCATGGGTTATCAGGCTCCCTCACACTGTCCAAAGAAATGTGCATTAGGGTAATTGGCCACTATAAATTGCCTGTAAGTGTGAATGTGAGCATGTGTGCAGGTTGTTTGTCTCTATATATTTGCCCTGTGACAGACTGGCGACTGCAAACCTACACAGAAAAGCAGATGAATAGTCTAATAATTAAAATTGATTGTGTTTTTAGTAATATTTGAGTGTACATATTGTAGACCCTTGAGCTTTCCACTGTTGGGCATCAATTTGAAGACAGCACATTCAGTTCTGGGAAGTTTTTTTTTCAGCCCCTTATAGGCTCAACTATATGATAAAAAATAATGGTCCTATTATTCAAGCCGAGCAAAACAAATAACTTCACGGTAGTTCACTTTTCCTTTGGCTTCCTTTGATGTTGTGCGTGCTGATGTTCAGCTGAGGACCTGAAAGCAAGAGACTGACTCGTTATCGAGCTAACAATACGAGGGTGATTGCGGTATATCACTGTACTGTAGGTCTGATCCTCCACACGTGAACACAACACACACAGACTCTACAAATCATTATCTCAGCAAAACCAAATTGCAGTAAATGAACCCATATTTCATGGGGAACTACTTCTAAGGAATTTGAATAAACAAACAGTTGCCTTTGAATCCCAATCAAACCAAGACGACATTACACAGCAATGAATCACAGTCCAACTCTCAGAAACCCAACATTTGGTGCCAGAATGATTTGCGCAGCCAACAATTGATCTATAAAAAATGGCATTAAGTCACGGTGGACAGCAAACACCTCCCAAAACAATCATATGCACACAATTTAGAGCTTAGCTGAAAATAATGACATTGCTATGCCCCTTTTTTAAATAATTTTTCTGTTCGATTATCCCAAGTCTTTTTGAAATGCCACATTTTCTCGCTGGTGTATGTGTATTCATTCCGGGAGAATGGGCGCCTATTACACGCTTTCAGAGGCTGTGACAGCAGCCCTCAGTGAGGAAGCCAAACACTTCACAGCTCAGACAATGTACCCAGGCAGACACGCACACATACACACACACACACACACACAAGCATGCACTCACAGAACCAAATATACACGAACCCACTGACACAATGCACATCGACGAGATGAAAGGGCCAATTTATCAAGCCACCAGCCAAGGCAGGCCTGAGGACGTATAGTGCCAGTACTGGTCTGGAGAAAGAGGGCAGGATGTGCCTGTGTGAGTGTGTGTGTAACGTTGTGTGACTTGTCCTTTTTTTTTTCCCTAGACAGTAAAGTCGTTCCTCCTAACACAACATGCGCCATTGCCTTTGGCTAATTTTCCCAAGTCAAATAGATCATCTTTAATGCTAATGAACAACAAATAACAAGATCATTCATAGTACAATTGTGATTGTCAGGTGCTTTGGTGTTAAGAAGAGAAGGGGTGCACTTGAGTTTGTTAGAAAGAAATGGAGATTGAAATGGAGGGAGGGGGAGATGGTGCTTGGGTCTGTCCCATGTTATTTCTCATTAAACTGAGAGATCGATGTTCATTCTCTGAGCTTTACAGCATTTACAAGCCCGGGCTAATCCACTATTAGAGAGCTGCATGTCAGGGCTGCAGAGGAGCTGTGCTGGGGGAGAGGTTCAAATGGGGAAAAAACAGCACCAAAATGTGTCTTACATCAGTTATTCTCCCTCACTGACTGGCAGTGATCAGCTGTGCGATGTCATATAGATCAAACTGTCTCTGTGAGGAGAGAGACAGAGGGAGGCGGAGATGGACACGAGGGGAAAAATGTATAAATTTGATTTATAACTCTGTCAGTGACAGATGTGTTACTTCAGCTGATATCAGCCCACATTGAAATATTGAATAGTGACGTGATCAAGACTCGTCCTTGAATACAAAACAGTACCAAGACATTTTATTCCCTTTGGGCATCTGATGTTTGAAAATAATAAGCAATTTTTTTTTTTAATTAATTAATCTATAGAGTTGGTGTGTTGGATGTGGATCACAATGATGTGAGGAGCTTCTCATCCACATACAAGTTTCTTAAGTGGTCTCTGTGAATAGTTTTGAGTGCCTACAGTGATCTAAATGTTCCAGACTTATATATGCTCACAAGTAAAAAAGGCTCAAACAGTGCAAGGACAGCTCCAAGAATTGTGGTTTCAAAACTATTTACAAAACTGATAAGCCTTTTATTTGTCCACCACCCACAGGTCAGAGACAGAGACGTACTGTAGCATGACAACGATTACTGGGACACACAAAGGTACGTGCATGAATGTGCTGTGTGCATACTAGTGCGTGCAATGAGTTAGGCGAACATAGAACCGCAAGGATACGGACAAATATGGGTCCATGTTCTCTGCAATAAAGTGTTTATTGGTAACAGGTGAGGGGTGGTCTAGAGAGATGGATTTGGTTTCAGGAGCATCAGCAACTCTGACACTTCCAGCTCAGATCGCTTACAGTCATATATAGAGGACAGCTGACACTGAGAGCGCACAGAAGCTAAATCAAAATTAATGTGGTCCTGTCATCAACCTCAACACCAGGCAACAAAGAAAGAGCGAGGACAGAAGAGTAATTGATATCCACAACGTCAACTAAAACACTAATTTACCCATGTGATTAACATCTCCTTCCTTTACTATCCATAACTTATTACAGCAACTAAGACATATATTGCAGAGCTGACATTAAATGTACGTGCCTCATGCCTTACATAGGTAAATAGAGTGTGTTTATCTACGCATGAACAGTTCTACTTAAGCTTTGTTTAATTCTAAAAGCCTCGTCACTTCATTTATTCAAACCCTGTCAGTATTAAGTTAATACATTGCTCAAATCATTCACTTTTAATCTTTCCTTATTCTCATTACGACAAATCAAGAAAGCAGTGACGAAAGTGACTTTGCGTGACCTCGAACTTGTGTGCCGTGAAAATGATTTATGCAGTGAGGTGGCAGACACATCTATGCCATCCCCACTGCGCAAACATGATACTTGTCATCAAATGTCTGGAGCTGTATTTTTACACTAACAACACCTGCACACTTGGAATATGCATGAGATCATGTCCTGCAGTTTCAGAGCGAGAAACAAATTATTTGGAGAGTTGTGAATCAAAGTCTATGTTATTTATTTATTTAACACCAAGACTTTGTTATAATTCAAACTAATTTGCATGCCAACACTCAGCATGCCACAGTAACATCGAATATAGCCTGTGGCCTTCTAAATAACATAGGTTTGCTGTTACAGTCACTTGAATGGTGTACTTTCCTCATTAGGGAATAATCAATGCATTGACTTTTGCTGACCTGGAGGCATTTTTCATGTCTCTTGTGGCACTGCATATATACTGTGTCTCCTTTTTTATCAACCCTCTGCTCTTCAGTTAGTAGCTACGGCCATCTAGAGGAAAAGTGAACACAGTGCAGTTACCACCAATATTTGCCCCATACCAATGGCCTTCAGACTTCAGCTTGTCACCTCTCCTGAGAGCTTTTGTTGAAGGTTATGCTCTATATGTCTACAACTTGTGTTGTGACACATATGTGACACTTAAATGTTGCTTTCCCTCTCAGACTGATACTAAGATGGAATCATTCAGTCCTGAAGAACAAACATACAAAAGGGCTAAAGTCTGTTTTTGTTTAGCAAAAAGAATAATAAAAAGTGATTTGACACCTGCTAATGCTATTCTGATTAACCTTATTATTATCAGGATGATCCAAACATGTATGCACAAGTTATTTCACGCAGTAGACTACCTTTAAGCAGCTTTCTCTCAGCATTTAAAGCTGTACAGAAAAGAAAATTGAATTTGATCCCACTGTGGGTCCTAACATTTGTGTAACTCATCTATCAGACGATGTAGCCCAAAATTTACGCAAAATTCTATTTTTGAGTAAATCCGGGATGAAAGTGTTGTGGATTTTCGCATTGGATAATGCAGGCGCACGGATTATACGTCAGCCTGCACACGATTCATCAGCCACTGATATTGGATCCGTCATCCATCAATCAAACTTCTGAGACACGCACGCACACACCGAGCTCGGTCTCGCCCCAAACATCGAATATCCCGCCCGCTCGATAACGGCCAATCAAATTTGTTTTCCTTACTCAGGTAAACTCGTGCGGCAACTCGTGGAAACTAGTGACAACTCGGCGCAACAAACAGGACAAACGGCCATTTCTGTACACCTTTAAATGTGATGTTCAGATCAAGGCCTGTTGTAGGAAGCATGATGTAACACAAGATGGCGCTAGAACACCACAGTTTCACACCATACTCGTGGACACAAAAGGAAAGACAAATGTTCAAGCATGACAGAGAGCGAAGTCGCAACCTCAGCAGTGTTTTATGACACAATCAGCTGAGTGCTTCTATTTAAACAAACATTAATTACATTCATAGCACAACTTAGTTTGCACACTGGAATTGAGTTTTCTTTACTGAAATCACTTTGAGTTGATTTACTCCACCTTTTCCACTTGGTTGCCCATAATTAAATCCAAATGACTCAGTCCTCATTACAGATGTCTCTCTGGAATTTAAACACTGAATTGCTGTTCATCTGCCTGTGTTTGTGTGCGAGACTGCGTGTATGTATTTGTGTACACCCAGAGGAATTTAACTATGTTACAGTACATACATGCATTTACGTTCTGTGTGCTATGCAGCGTGTGTTTTTCTCCACGCTGGTTGCTGAGCATGCTTTTGCAGTGGGTCACTCATGTTCTCAGCCTTGTATAGTACTTTGCTGCCTGGCCAACAGTCTGTGTGACTCATGTGTGAGCTCCTCTCTGGCTCTTACTGGGAGTTGGGGTCATCCTAATCCCTTAAATCCCACTTTCTACCTCATCACATCCCAGCCTTCCACTCAGCAAATCGCTCCCAAAGTTTCCTTTAGCTCCAGAGCATCTTATCTAGATCTCTTTGGTATATAGGTAGCAATACTGTACTGAGCGTCTGAGCCTATGTATTTTCCCACAAGCATCAGATTAAAAGTATGTCTGTGTGTATGTATGCATTGAAATTCCTGTATTTAGATTGCACAATATGTACATAGGCATACCTACGGTTGACTTTGACTTTACACATTAATCTCTCCGTCATCATTTCCAAACATGTTGAACTGCAAGCTCTACCTAAGCTCTGTGAATTTCCATTCCCCGTGTATCCATGCCGCTCCGAACAATGACATGATCCTCAAATGGCTTTATTCTAAATCCCCAGAAATCCGTAACAACCACCGGCATGAAAGTAAAGTAGGGTAACCCTTTCCAACAAGCCATTATTCTCTTTCTTCTAAACAAAAGACTCTTGGCTTTCCAGCTAACGAGACTGAACTCATGGTCTTGTGGTTGGAACTGAACAAAAACATTTACAGGGACCGTATGCTGCAGGTCCTCTGTGTAGTCTCAACCATGTCTGCGTGCATGCGTGTCATGGACGTTAATGTTCTGTACCTGTGAGTGTGCATGCGTGTTTGTTGAGATTTTTTGACCTGTGCTTAAAATGTTCTCTTCAGCAGTCACTTTGTCCAAGAGATGATGAGATACGGTGGTGGGTTGATGGGCTACCTGGGGCCCACAGCAGGGGCTGTGTGTGTGTGTGTGTTTGTGGTAGGATGGAAACTTGTGTAATCTAAATCAGAACAATACAGTGGAAAAAAAATCTATAATTTTATGTTGCAAGCTCACCCATCAACCCATCCGTTTGCTGTGCTTTCACTCACCACACTCAAAACCACCAACAACAACAGCAAACAGCAACATTTAGATAAAGTGCATCAATGAGAATACGATCATCAGTTCAAAACAACTTTTCTATGATCACTTTTCCAGAATAATGGCTCACTTCCCCTTTTTCTCTTTGTTACAAAATACTCTTGCACATCACAGCCAAAGAGTTTAGAGTATCAAAGCTGAAGCCACATGATGCTTCCGTTCACATCTGGTGTAGATTGAATTAACGATTTTGCACAAAAACAAAAAAAAATGTTTTTGACTAAAGTCAATATGTTGGACATGTTATGATCCAAGAAATTAAAGGGATGGGGAGATTTTGTTGTTTTATGAAAAGGTTCAACACTCAAAACTGTGAGATGAACCTTGAAATGATAACACATGTATTAAATGTGGACATAATTTTATGTTTGTGCTTTTCAGAACATGTAACAAATTTGAAAAAAGGAAAATCATTGACACATACTTTCACTTTATTTATTTTCCTATTTTGTCTTTGTCAAAATAGTCTGTTTTTCTCAGCCCCTGTACTGCTACATTGATCACACAGACAAAGCAACAGTTTTTGCCACTTTGCTGCCAATTTTTTTGTATGTCACAGGCAAATTATCTTGATGTACATCTAAACATAATACAAAACATTTAGCCAGAAATAACAGCATTGGATACGCTAATTTTCCCCTATGTTGAAGACTAGGTCAACCTTTTGGGCAAGAAGGAAAAATCAGATTTAGTCAAATGACTTTTGAACTTGCATTGACCCGTGGAGCTCAGGGAAAAAGTGGAGGGAAATGGATCCATAGAAATGTGCTACAAAAACAGGCCAACTGTTGAAATGACCCTTGGATTGCAGGTTCTCTGAAAAAACTAGAATATATTACATGCATGCATATTTTGAATTCTTTCAAAACGAAAACACTGAACCTTTCGTCCTCCATCACTCCTCAAAAATTCATAAATGTGACAGTATCACCTCTGAGGACTGCTCCACCCTGCTGTACACCTTGGGATCTGCGGTGCATAACTTCTTACCTTGTTCCTTTTCGTTAGCCAAATGGCCAATTTGGCCTGACCAAACAGAAAATTCAATATTATCCTGCAAGTGTTTAAACAGACAGTCTGAGAGGAATGGAAGTGGTGGCTTGTTAAAGCCATCAAACAGAATTACCTGTGAGGGCTACGCTAACCTCACTGTATGTGTACTTTGTATGATGTGTCCATTTGTGTGAGTGCGAAGACTGCTGCTAATTCAATATCCGACATTTCCTACATTTTTCTCCTCCACTTCTGCCGTGCTTTGCCAAGACATGATTGACAGCCGTGCCAAGGCGGTGCTGTCTGATGTGTGTCTGCATGTTTGGCTCTCACTTTGTGGTCTGTGATCATGTTTCTCAGATGGACACACACTTGAGCATCCTGGGAACCATGTCAGGTGATACAGAGATCAACATTGTCATTTTTGTGTGAATGTTATTCTTAGATGCTGCCCCTCAGGTGAGTGTGGGTCTCAGATGTTCAGGCCTGTACGTCTATCGCAGTTCAATTAATTTGCTTAGTCGCAGCTGGAGCTCCATCAGGCAGAAGACTGCTGACCACACCGTCACCAGTGCTGTCTGGTTGGCTGCTGCTGCTGTGTGTCCAGTTGTTTCACATCTGCCCCTGTGAAGTTTTTCTTGTCTTCTGTTTCATGTAACATCGCAGAACGCCTCATTTCTCTGTCCAGTCTAAAGTTCCTTCTGTTTGTGTGACTACTGTGGAGCAACTTCAGTAAAAAGTTGATTACATAAAGAAGGGATTTTCGGATTATGATGATTATGCTTTTGTTTGCCCGTGTGTTTGTTTCCCTTGTTTCGCTGTTTTGTGCGTGTGTTTTTCTCATGCATGCGTGTGGTACTGTGTGCCTCTGTGTGGGTATACTGCGTATATAGAAGCAAAGTGCTGTGTGTGTGTGTGTGTGTGTGTTCTGGCCCGGCTAATGAAAATGTGGCCCATACTGACGTGGCATTTGGAACGAGGAACGTTTTGGAACAAGATGTTTAGCGAGACAGAGACATGTGTCATCAGCCAGGGACAGGGCGGGGAGGAGATTTATGGAGTGCTGAGACTGACACAGGCAGTACTCATGTTGCTAATGTTCATTTAGGCTTTCTGATAAAGAATAATCATAAACACTTAGGGCCAAGAACCTCCCAGCACACACATACATAAAATACACCGGCCAATTTTCGAATACTGTACTGTGTGCATGTCTGTGTAAATATACAGTTACACACTCACATGTGACCACACACACAGAATCCCATTTTTCCCCCAAACGCTTAGAGACGACTGCCCTGCCATTCTTCTGTCTACACAGCAGTAACACGTCCTAAATGAACAGATGAAATATACTTAATGTGATTCATTCGTTTGTTTGCTGCATATGGACAATTAATTGTTACCAGTCTGGCCAGTCAGCCCATGCAGATTGAAACATCACTCTGTGTCCTGTGCCTGCAGACTTTGGGCTCCAGTATCCAGAGACCAGGTGCTTTAGCTGTTCTGCCGCAGCATGTGTTGACCATGACGGGCTGTACTCTGGCTCGCCTCGGGCCTGGAGGTCTTGGTTAGCTCCAGATGTGGTCTTTAGACCTGGGATGATTAGGTACGTAATGTAGGGCCAACTAAGACTTGGCTAAGGCTTGGATAGAGGCCCCCAACGGGTCAGAAGTGAGAGCTGGGTAGGGTCATACATCACATATGTATGATTTAGATCGACCAGCCTGTCATTGCTTTTTGATGATGCAATGGGTAGTTCTGCCATGCACGTGAATTGGTCCTTTGGGTGTTCCAACTATGCTTAATGTGTCCATAAAGTGCACTGAGGTGTGTTTTATGGATTGTTTTTGAGCTACTTAGTGGTAACCAAGGAACTAGTTAACTTCGTTCCCAGCCTGCTTGTTGTCTGTTGTCATTTGTGTGTCCTACATGGAAAGAAAACCACAGGCAGCTCACATGTGTCACAGAAGCCGTAAATCTCTTTAAGCTTTGCTTTATCATCATAGCTCTACTTTGATGAAGCTGACATTTTCAAATTATATGATATTCATGTAAGTCTAAAGACGGCTGGCATAAGAACTGGGACTTGAGAAAATTGAGGAGATTAAGAGACCTAAAATGAAAACTAGGGCAAATTGAATCAAAGATTATTTCAGATGAAACCTTAGTATTTGGCAGAACGCTTTTATACTGCAACTTCACAAATGCACTAAATCCTTAAAAGACCAAAGACATTTTTATTTTCATCTGCCATCCTGACTTCCATTAATCACTGGTTTTATATACGCAATAAAAGCCACTGAGGGCACATACAGTATGCTCATGGGATGTGTGCCCCAGGAAAAAAAACGCTCCCTGCCATACTGTACTCCCTCACACTCATATAAGTACAAATCTAAGTGTGCATACAAACACACGGCGCAGTGCCGACTAAAACAAGGATACATCAAGAAAGATTTATTGCTGGGCTGTGTGATATGCAAACAGTGTGGTTGAGGGGCAGCAGGAGGGTCCACAGGTTAGACTATGTTCCTCAGCTCTGAGATTGAAAAATGGAAATCACAGTGGACTTTGGACAAGTAAGGACTAAACTTTCGCTTAGTCCTACATTCCTTCATTCATGTCTCTCATCAGTGTCTAATTGACATTTAGCTGCTTCAGTGGTGCCCTGTGTGTGTGTGTATGCAAGAAAGAAAGGGCCAGTCTCATTTTCAGACCTTGAGAGTGGGGACATTTTTGGAGCGTGAAGTGTGGATACTTTGGCTAGTTGTAACCCGAGTTATTGTACAGTTTTCTTAATGAGGGACCTCACAGGTATTGAAATACAAATGTACTGTATGTGCTTGTGTATACTTGGATGTGTCCATGTGTGCACACCACTGCACTACTTCACACTCAATGTTTTAAAATCAGCCCAAATATCAATATCAGTGCCTCAAGTAGTAACCGTGGATACTGTATGTGTGGCTGCACTGTAATTGGTCATTACCTTATACACTGACTCATAACCTGTTTTCGAATGTTCTGAGGACCTCTTTATTTTCATTGATGTAGAATTTAGAGGAACTAGACTAAACATGCTTTACCTTTGTGCTTGCACGTGTAATAGACTAAACAAGATTAGGAGGCAGAGACAGTAGATGTGGTTTATTTCAGATGTACAAGTAGTCATTCTGTAAACAAACACGAGGAAATATGCAATTACTATAATGAGCACATGTGGCTTAGCAGCGGTGACCAGCAGTGAGCATCTGCAAAACACTTGACACCACCATAACTGAGCATTTGTGGCGGACAACAAGCAAACTGTGTGTACACTTGCATGTGTTTATGTACAGCTGCTGCAAATGTGTGCGACTGTGTGCGTGTGTGTGTGTGTGTGTGTGTGCTTGTTCGTGTGTGGCGAGGCTGGCTGAAGTCGAGATGTCAGCGTGTGTTTGCACAGACCGTAATAATTCTGCCAGGCAGCTCTCCCATGGGGGCAGTGCAGTGGCAAAGAGACACAGACACATATGTTACTGCCCCCACTACATTCAACACTCCCCCCCTCTAAGGACATTATTCCCCCTCTACTATTTACTCAGGTCAGTAGCACTGCCATGGCAACCAGCAGTGTTTTGGAGAGTGCTTGTTTAGGAAATGTGTGTCAAGGGACAGATGAGCGAACACATGGGACCCTCTCCTCTTCTGCAGGAACCTAAGAGGAGAGGAAGTCAAATGAGGGAGGGAGGGGTGTGAGGGAGAAACCAAAGGGAAATAAGTCCACAAGCACAAGACCTACACTTTCTCATAGCACTTGACCTTTTATGTACACCTGAAATGTGATGTATGACTTACAGATTAGCAGCGTGTTGAGGCCTCCATCATCATCATCAGCACAAGGATCTATGCACTGTGCTATGCAGCGGCTGCACTGGCTTTGTCCTGCTTAGTATTCCAAAGCACTGTTGCCTACGGCTGAGTTCTGTTATTGTAATAAAAATCTTGTGTTTTTAAAGATAATCAGAAAATCAGCTCAGTGCCCTCTGACAGCAGAGAGGAGACCAACATTTTCCTGTTCGTTCAGAAACATTTCCTTTCAGGAGTGGGGGCACAGATCTGCAAAGTGGCATGCAATGGCTACACTAAACAGTAGGGTTTCTAGGATGCGCCCATCTGTATGAAGTGATGTGTGAGTTGTTTCTGTACATGCCGTGTACTTTTGTACTGTACTGTAGTGGGTGTGGTTGTTCTGCTCTTCTCCTCCTCCAGCAGGTCGGGTTAGCTAACCAACACAGGAGCCAGGGTAAATCAGCCATAGATAAGAAGACTAGATGACTCACCTGACGCTGCTGCCCAATGAAACTGTGTTGCCACACGGCATCTTGGCTCAGTCAACTCGCTCGCTCAGAGCATTAAGGCTATTTGGTGCATGTTCTAATCAAATAACCAGAACCTGCTCAGTTTTTGACCTATATTCAAACGGTTTGGTATGTTGTGAACGTCAGAAATGCAGCTATGATACTGCATATTTTTTTACAAATAATTTTTATCATGTACTTTTCTATGAATGGTAACATTAAATATGCACATAGTTAAAATAACAGCTATAAGGTGGACAACATTTCACAGAGCTCTGTAGTTTTTTTTTTTTTTCAAAGTATATTTTGCCTTTATTCAATACACAGTAGAGATAGACAGGAAAGGGGGAGGCAGAATGACATGCAGGAAAGGTCTGCCCGACGTGGGATTCGAACCGGGGACACCTGCGTTGAGGGCTGCAGCCTCTACATGGGGCAGCCGCTTTAACCACTGCGCCATGCACCGCCCCCAGAGTAGTTTTTTAGTGCAGATGACTGGATCACCCATCTACTGCAGCCAGAGTCAGAGCAAGTTGCCTCACCCAATATGGCCACCTGTGAGTTACGTCTGTGCGTAGTCTGTTCTACCCCCTTGATATCAGCTGCAGGAGGAGTGTGGGTCTGGATCATGTGGATCTTGGCATTGTGGCCATGTGTCCCTGCCTTTTGGGTTGTTCTCTGGTTGTTTTTTCGTTCTCATTGATCGTGTGGTTTTCTCAGCACATGGCTGCCGGTCTTAAGTTGATAATAAAACTCATTGCTTCTTTTCATCCTGGACCTGAGTTATGTTTCTGTTTTGACCTCGTTCTATTATTTCATTCATTGTTGCTTCCCCGATACCCCTGGACAAGACAGGGAATGTAACACAGTGAATGCCTGACTTGGTCCCTGCAGTCAGAGCTTTAGCTGAGAGCTTAGAGACCTTGGGGGCTTTTGGAGCTACGAACAGTTTTAGTCCTGGCCAAGATGAACTCAGTTTATTTCTTCCCTCCCAGGAAACCCAAATCCTCATGATGCAGCAACACAACAAAACGAGAAATGACTATAGTGACTTGCTTTTTAGTATCGACAGACAGACAAATTAGGGGCTTGTCTGTCCATCTTCATCTCCAGTAAATGTTCTAATGCTGAAAGGTTTATTTATGTACAGTATTACTGCAGTTGGTTTGAGTAAGTAGTTTCAGGAAGCTGCATGTTTGAAACCTTTTGGAGACCTGTAGGTTGTAATTGAGATTAGTTTGTGTGTGTATAGGTTTGGTCAGTTAGTTTGATGTTTCTGCATTTTTCCTTCTCATTTCCACTTCACCTCAGTGGTCAGTATTGTCTTGTTATGGCTACGGTTGCTAGCTTTGTTCAGTCTTATGAACTTTTTAAAAAGTCATATAAAAGAGCAAATTTTGAAGCTCATTGAGCATTATGGGATTGATGCTGGAGACATATGGTTACAGGAGGAAATTAAAGGGTTGTTGAGGGCTGCTTTGATGGAAAATGGTGTTTTGCCAGCTACATTGCTGAGTCCAAGTGACAGTGTTGGTGAGTCTGTGGTTCCTGTTACAGTAACTTTGATCTTTGAGCAGCAAAAATAGTGTTTTTTGTAAACGGAGAAGGATAGATTACACATATAGAAGGAACAGTTAATGAAGGCTTTGGAAAAAGAAAAATTGGTGTCGCAGCAGTTCCAGTTAGATCTAATTAGGCAGGTAAGCTGTCAGGTATTGCTGATACTTTGAAGAGTGCCTTCCACAAACTATGTGAAGCTGCTACTCTGACAGATGAGGAAAAATTTGGGAGAAACTGTGTTTCAGAGAATGCTCATACTAACACTGCTGGTCATATTTTAATGTCTTTGTGAGTCTGCAAAGGTTTTGGTCAAGACTGTAATTGCTGCCATGACAGGGGGTCGGTGGTCTATCTGTCAAACCACTGGGCTGGCTGTCAGTGCACTGCACCAGTTACAGTAGTTTGAATTTCAGTTTGCTTTTCAAGTGTTGGTGTCAGGCGGGTTTGCATCTCTCACTGGGAGCACCATTAAAGCAGATATCAGCTTCACGGCCGTTTCGGCTAATGCTGCGTTCAAGGCAGGCTTTTGAAACCGTAAGTTACAGCTTCAAGTCACAACTACGACTTGGTAGCGTTCCAGGTAACCCGTAGCTCGTGTTTTTACCATCCTGTTGTCTGTGAAAGTTCCCTATAACGGCCACTCGTAACTTCCGACCCGTGAACTCGTACCAGATCGAACTGGTATGACTTCACAGGAAGGAAAAACACAAAGTACGAGTTTCTTTGAACGCACCATGAGTTAGCAGCCCCCGCCCTTGTCAGGCATCAATTGGTCCTCGTGCTACGTCACCACATTCACGCGCATCCCTTGGCTGCACACACAGCCCTTCATGCCGTTCTCTCTCCTCATTGGATAACACTTGTATCCCACAAGGAAAATTTTCTCCTTGGGTTACAGCAGAGCAGAGTGACGGAGAGACTCGTGTTTAGGCTGAAATACTTCATGTAAGTGATTGCTGACGGAAAATAGGACTATTTAGGACTTATATTAACAAAAACATTCCACTGATATCTGCTTTAAAGTTCCTGTGATTATGTGATGCCAGTCTTTCTTTTGGACTTGTGAATGGCAGTGTCCACATTGGCGATCAGCCTGATTTGCCTGTAGACTATACAGTATAGCTGTTGTGTAGTTTCCTGTTGCTTGTATTTTAAAGAGACAGATGACTGGGTTTTTAGGTTTAGTTTTGTATGAGCTGACATCGTCTCTGTTGGAACTGACTTGCTGAGGCTAAACTCAAAATTCATGTAGTCTGCCTTATGTCAGCAAGCTTCTGATAACATCAAAGCTTTTTGTGTTCCAACTCCTAAGGCTGGATCAACCTGTCAGGCCTCACATGGATGCAAACCATATTGGAGCAGGTGCTGTGCTACTTCAAGCCAACAAACAAGGTGGTTTGGACAAATTAATCTAATCTTAGACCCAGTGAAGTTTTCAAGTTTATAAAAAGGTCAGGTTTTTGGCTGGCTGGTTCCTTTTTTGGGAAGATTTTGTGCTTCACACTCCTCACCACTGCAAACGTGCTGAAAACATTCATCAGTATTCCTAGACTATGTGTGGTCTTCCTCTTAAATGCTGTGCTATTGTTACAACCATGAAAAGGTTGAACGGATAGTAAAACTTACTGGATGTAAACTGTAAACACAGTATGAAAAATTCCACCTTTTTCTTTTTAAAACCAAAGCATTCACTTAAGAAATCCCTTAAAAGGACTCGGGCCAGAAGAGGGCAGTCACGTGCAGTATAAATAAATATTGGCTGGCACCTGTATATCTCTTTATACAAAGTTTTTATATCTCGTGCTTCACTTTGTCTTGTGTGCCTTTGAGCGTGAACAGTCCATCACTTATGGGAAGGGCTTTGTGCAGTGGGTTTTCCCCACCCAGCAAAGAATCTGAGGAACGTGTATGGCCTGATGAGTGAACTGGTCCAGAGGTGAGGGTGTAAATCCTTCTATCGGACACTTAGCAGATCAACGGTGGCTTTTCCCACCGTCAAACAACCGGATTCAACTATTTTTACTCGCCCTCGCTGTGTAGGGTTTCAATGCTCGGTATGTGTGGCTACTCCACAGCGGCGTCTTTATTAGATTAGCAGCAGTTAGACATCCTGCAGACACACGTGCGGTTAGTAGGAACACAAGCCTGATGCTGGCTGTAACACAACTTCAAAGGGAGCATCCGCTTGGTGTGGTTGGGGTGATAAAACTGCTCTTCAATGTAAGAATGTTAATGATCAGGGGCTGCACTACTTTTGATGGAAGAATATATATATATAGAGCCAAGTGAGAGCGTGTGAAAGAGCCTAACTGGGTCTATGTATTTCACAATAAAGGCCCCATAAAAAAAGTACTTGACCATAACACTTAACATAGTAATAGATGACAGAATCACAGAGATAAATGGTACGTTTAGAGCTTAATGAAGTATCAGTGGAGACAATCCAGTGAGGTTGCTCTGGGTGCCTGACAAGCTTGGAGGTTACTGCAGGTTTTAGTGTGTGTGACCACAGACGCTGATGAATTGACCGTGTGAAAGTGAAGCCGGCTAAGCTGTGTGAGGGTCTTAATTCACAGAGCCACTCAGGGGAAATTATGAATCGGATTGTTTTCGACACTGCATCTAGAAATTGTGCTCAGAGAGAGATGTAGAGAGAGGGGGAGAGAGAGGGGGGAGAGAGAGGGGCATGGAAAGAATCACAGAGGATTTATGATGTCTGAGCCCTCCTGTGAGAGGGCCTTTCCTCTGACAGGCAAGGAAATACTTCTCCAATCTGTCTCCCTGCTGACACCAGTGCGTAACAGACACATACATGCCCCCCCCCACCCCTTCCTTTAACACACCCTGTGCCCCCCCTCGCTTCCCTGTGCCGCGCTCCGTCTGCCCTGTCTTTATATCTGCTGGTAATGATGCAGCTCATTGAAAGTGGTGAGAGCAGGAGTTGGGGGGAAGACGGACTGGGATGGGGAAAAAAAATAGAAATGCAGAGAAAAAGAGAGATACGTCCAGTCCCCAGAGCCTCGGTGATCTCCGTGCTGTGGAAAATGTGCGCTCGTCGTCTCTTCATCCTCCTCCAGAGAGCACAGTTTCCAGGAAGTGTAGGGGTTAAACACACATAGTTTGGTGTTGACCTCTCACCTCTGATTAGCCTAGCGTAGCTGCTAAGTGGTTCTCTGTGACTCCTCCACTCAGCCTGCCAGCCTCTCAGGCCATTTTCACACAGTAGCAGCAGGCATGATGTATTTCTTATGTCACGTGGCCCTGGCTGGCATGTGGTGAATGGTTAACCAGGCCAGCATGTGTCACACATCACTGTCGTTTGGTTTCATTTAGGCTGTAGATACAGTATGCATGTCTTCTTCACTGCTGACATACATCCAGCCCAGTGTTGTTGGGGCATGCAAACTAACACCGGGTCTCTGCTGTACATGAATGCCTGCAGGCAGTGACCCCGGCTTGTTTGCGGCTTTGCATTGTGTGATTATAAAGCTGCGCTGCTGTGAGCATAACCACTGGCTTTGCTCTTGTTTTTTCCTCTTCTCCCTCAGCTGACCCATTTCTGACCCGTTTTTTCTCGTCATGCCTGATATTAGAAAAGTTTAATCATTGCTGGGAGACATACAAAGAGGATTAACATTCCTGGGTCTCCTACACTCAGACGTTACCCTTCTCCCTCCCGTTTCTCCTCTGTTTGGTCTCTTGCCCCCCTCTCTTTCTTGCACTCTTGCTCACTTTCATTCCTTTGCCTGTTACTTCAGTCTACTGCTCCTTTATTAATCCCGCTAACAGTCCTGTCAGAAGTCAAATATCTAATTAACTGCAGTTTTGCCTCTCATCTTATTTGTTTTACTGTAACGCCTGTAGAAGTTCTACTTCACTGGTGTGATACTGCTACCGGAAAGCGGTAGCTGTGATGACAGCATCAGATATTTGATGTTGCACTTGTATTTTTCTTCCCCTTCCTTTGTTTGTTTGCATCTGTGCAGGATATGACCAAATTGTTTGTGTTTGTGCTGGACAGTTAAGCTGCAATTACAGCATTTCACCATGGAGGCTTCTTCTGCTCTGAGCCTGAAGGCTGAAGACTCTGTGTGTGGCGTGTGGGCTCCCTGGTGGTGCCATGTCCTCTATAATGCATACAGGATGTGTCTGCTGTCTGGGTGTACTGTATCAACAGAGCATCTGTATGCTGTCACCTACTGTACACAGTGCTCCATGTATGATCAGTGATAGCGAGGCTGTATTTCACTTAGCAATGAGTTTAGAAAGTTGTACAGCTCCGTCTCTCCAATGGGCTCCACGTCTCTTCTATATCATGTGTGTATGCCTCTGCCCCCATCAGCGCACACCCACACTCACACACACATGTACAAAGTGAGAGCGAGAGAGAGAATCTCACATTGCAGAAGTTCTTGTTTTTTTTTATAACATCTGATAACACCTGATAGTTCAGCTCCAACCAGCTCTTATCAGGTGTAATTGAGTAAGACGATGACTTCCACACACTTTTTTTTTGGGTGTAGCACATACTCCCCTCTAACACATTCTCCAACTATTCAGCAGTGGAATGAGAGGACGCAAACACATCAAGATTGAGGAGTATTGAATGTTTCACATGTTATTCACAGTCCAGCACCACCAGGTGCACGTTTGACCCTGGTCAAGAAAGCTCACTGAACACCCCTGTAGTGTTTCAAACCTGCAGGTTCACTATGATGATTGTCAGGTGAGATTTTGCTACTAAAACAAATGGAAAACAAACAAACAAAACATACAGTTAGTGTATTTTAAACATTTCATATGTATATTTTCCATGTGAGGCCGTGTGTGGGCTAAAACCAGATAGCTTTCTGCTGCAGCCAAAGAGCCGGGTAGTATTTCCAGACTTTGTTTGATGTATGATGCTATCTACTGGATGTATAGCACCACCTCAGTGCTGTCTCCAGATTGATGAGTAGTCTGCCCGAGGCTATACAGTAGAGACTTAGCTGGCCTTTGAAGTTCCTCGTTGATGAAGTCAGCCGTCATCGGTCACAGCCTTGTTTCAGCTTTTCTCCATCGCGCTTCAAGAGTTTTAAGCATTTTTCTGGCTTGTAGATTTAAATCCAACTAATGTGGGCACTTAAATGAGTAATTTCTTATAAGCTACACTGTTAAACCAAATGCTGTTCATGTAGCCAAAGTACAAAGCGGAGCAAAGTCCGACCGACATGACAGTGTTCTTCCATGAGAAATTACTTTATTGGTTTTTTAATTTTTGCTGGTAGTCGGTGGAAGGCGCTGCCTCAGGCCCAAATCCAAAGTGTCTGATTTAATAAGTGTTAAGATGTGACTGACATGCCCATGGCATATGGTTCACATCATTTTTATGCTCATCAAAACATTTTAGTGACCATCAGGGCCAGAGGGATACGGCCAATATCACCCTGCAGACAGCCACTCCCATCAACTCATGGGACAAATGGATATTTCCCATGACCTGTTGCAAGTTAGTGTATCTAAAACATGACTGCCCAAGAAGAGAGCTTCTGAAACCTTCTTTTTAAGTCCTTGAAGAATGATGTGTTTTGTAATAACATTAAATATTCATGTCCAATAAACCACACTTTTTCATTATTCATTTTTTAAATATAGTTTAACATTCAAAAAATCAGGTGATATCAGTTCATTGGGTCCAACTTTTACTTTAGTAGTCACTTTCATTGTCAGTGTGTTGGCCAAGCAAGTGTTAAATAGTGAAACAGCCGTGTCATTGGCGTTATCTTTCCTGCGCTGTGGTCCACCCCACCACAATCTAACCCCTCTCTCTCTCCTCTGCCTCAGCATTGCAGAAGCTTTCATCAGTCACAGAGCTGTTCTTCTCAGCCTATCATCAGCTGTCATTAGTGCTCTAAGAGGCCCCTGCTCTTACTCTCTCACACATACACACACACACACAGGTGACACAGCACAGGCTATTCTTCAAGGTTAGGCCTTAATGCTTCCCCACATGAGAGTCTTTGATAATATTTCAGCCAGAAATGTCAGAAAATGAGACGCACTTCATCTTTTTCCCCTCTTTCATATTCCGGAAGGTTCATTATTATCTGAGGCTCTGTGTTTTTGACCTTGTCAAGAGGAAAGAACCTTTACCCAGAAACCTCAGGACACACCCTAATTGATTGCTATAGCTATATATTTGTCATTGACCGTGACCAGTCGTGACACACAAACACACAGACACACATACAGGCACAAACACCCTTTTCTGATACGGTATCTTCTCCAAAGGCATAGCTTGTTGACAGGTAGCCAATAAAGTCATCATTTTCCTGAGCGGCGGGCTGAGTTATTGCAACCGTTCTGTCTCTGTCCCATTGAACACACACATCTGTCTCCCCTGTAGTTACTTTGACAAGTACATGACCCAGTTTTTACCCATAAGGCCTGCAACAGACCTTTATCATTACTTGCTTTTTCATTGTACATGCATGTATCTCCTCCAGCCCGGTTAGTAGAGACATGGCAAGCACACTGTTCCTTTTAAAATACGTAAGTAAGTATTTTCAGTCATTTTAAACATTTGGCTTGGCTAATAAAACATGAGCAGTTACATGTGTTGCCCGGAGATTAAATACATCAGACATTTACATGCCACATTTCAGAGCGGTTGCTTTGTGGGGGTAGGCTACATTTTACATTTCAGACGGCAGAACAGAGATGGATGACAAAGAGGAATATATTTATATTAGTATAGTACAAACCTCCCTGCCTGCTAGAAACTGATGTAGTTAATTCTGGCCTCTTTGGGGCCCTGTCTTTGGCTGCTCTGACTGACTCTCAGAGCCTCTGTTGTTGTTGTTGTGAAAATGTGTTGGTGTTTGCTTTGGCCCAGGAGGGGGGACCTGTAAAAGTCTATTCTTAGCCTTTGAAAAATTAAATCAGGCAGCCGCCAAGCTGCTGGCTGTGAACTGAGCGACTGTATCATGTTAGCGCTCTGTAAACATAGATAAACACACTCAAACACATTAGTGGCAAACTTGGGAGTTTCATGTGTAACTGTGTGTTTAATTACAGGAGCGTAAGTGCACGTATGTGTTTGTGCTGCAGGTATGTACATGTGCAAACTCTTGTCTATATCTGTCTATGTGTGGATGAGGCAGTGCAGCACAGTTTGAGCGTTGTGTGATGAGTTTGGCATGGCCAAGCTGTTGATTTGTTGACTTGTCCCTCTACATCAACAGAGCTGCCAGCAGTAGGTCTGCAGTCAGTGAAATGGCAGAGAGAGAAGAGAAGAGAAGGTGTGGGGTGTCGAGGCTGCACTGGACCACAGATATATCCTGGCTCCAAACCAATCACATTGGCTGCAGAATGTAACCTGAGGACACACACACACAGTTAAGACCACAGTCATACTGTCAAATACACAATTTATCATCCTTTAGTTATGCACCGCTGAGATAGCAGAAAATCCCCACCACAGTTCCAAGCAGCACGAGATAACAACCTAAAGTGACTTGTTATGTGTGATCTACATAAACCAAAAGATGTTTAATTTGTAATGGTATTGACAAATTGGCCCTGACAAATCATTTTTTTAATCAAAACAAGAGCAGGATAAGGTTATGTAACAATCCAAATGAGTGAATGGGAGATGGTTTCAGAACAACAAATAAATATACGGATGTAATATTCTATGCATAAATGTTTAAGATGAATGAGATTCATCTCTTTTGAAAGTTAGATGTTATTCAAAATAAGAATGCGGAGGACAAAACCACATGAAATGAATTCTCTTGGCAGTGAAGAATCAGGTCACAGCATCTGAATATTTGGGCAGTGAGTGTTAGCATGGGATCAAAACCTGACGCCGTGCCTTCCAGGCAAAGGGCCGGTCCCCTGGGTAGTGCCAGTGACACATCCAGGAAAGAAAGCTCATCCAAGGCTTGGGCTGGTGAGTAAACAGAGGCTTATTGGTCAGTGTGCAGTGGTCAGAGTGATGAATGACAGGTGCATGGATGGGGCTATAGTTGATGAATGTGTATTCAGAGGCGGATGAGCTTCCAGGAAGAGGATCTGAGGGACAAGACGGATGCGGGGAAGGGTTGGTGGTGTGGCTTTTGCGCTCAGAACAGAACAGTACAGTCCTCTTTTTCACTTGCGGTGCACATTCATAGCCCTGGAATCTCCCTTTTGTTTCTGTCAGCCATTGTCTATCAAAGCAAGTGCGCTACTTGAAAAATGGTGCCATTCAGCTCTATCTACAGCTATCCACTCTGTTGTCTCACACTGTATGGGATTGCTTTGTGTGCCCGTGTATAAGTGTGTGTTTGTGTGCGCTGTTGGCCAATGATGGCTCTTTCTTTATAAGCTGGTGATGACAGGCAGAGACAGAGGTTGTGATGAAGGAGCCGAGGGAACTCTTTCAGATAAGTGAAGGTCAAAGCGACCAAGGGTTTCATCATCACTCACTCACATCGTCTGCACTGACCAGACAATGGCTGTGCTCTTCCTGACAGTGTAGCCGTGTGAGAAAACACTCACACACAATATCAATACACGGACATTGCTACCCTCAATTACACCAGATGGAGGAGATTTTGCTGGAAAAAATACGATTAAAAAAAATCCTCACAAATGTAGATTAATCTTTTTGCAAGTCGTAAATTGGCATTCCGAGCAAGGTCAAACAGTTGCATGTGCATCTTTCAATTTACAACCCTTCTCCTCGCTTTTAGTCCAGCAGACTCCCACTGCTGCAAGGTTTTTACTGTGAAGCAACTGCATGTATGCAGGCTCTGTACATGAAAGCATGTCAGTCTTCCATTCTTCAGAGGCTAACTTAATCTGGATTTGAGTTACATGTCTTTCTTTTCTTTGTAACAAGGAATTGTAAAGAGGAACAACAACTTTTACATTATGTAAGTGGAGGGATTATAAAGCTTGTTTGGCTTGAAAAGAAATCCCCCTGATCATGTTGTTCCCATGGCTGTAAGCTCTTTAGAAAACCACAAAGATGCATGGTGGCCTATGCGAAAGAAAAGCCGTCTTGCTTGCTTACTTAATCGACAAATCAGCGCGTAACAAATTTACAGTCAACATACAACACAGGAGCTGTAATGTACAATTTGTAATACACACTGATACATGTGCTCGCTAAAGCTTGAATTCAAATCTGTGGAAAGTTTCACATTCTTTATGTAGGAAACTGTTTCTTCGAGGCTGTTTTAGCTGTCTGTGATATTTACTGTCTCGACACATGATGTAAAAATCTGCTCCTGTTCTGCAAAACCCCTGCTGTCATAGCACATGTTGAGCAGGTAATGGGCCATGTTTGGATCCAGATTAATGTACAGTACATCGTGTGGTTCAGTATAATTAAAACAGTGTAATGTCCACACTATGTGGTTTGGATGGCTGTAGCCCTTCTCTGTAACTGTGATCTCACTGAGCCTCCTTAAACAAATACTTCATCCCTCTGAGGAGGAGGGGTGGGGTACAGACCCAGTTTGAGGGAGGGAGATCTCCACCATACAGCATAGTTAAAGATGTCTTAAATGAAAAAGGAGGCCTACCTGACCTCCAGGGCTTCACCTTTTAAGACGATGATCTATAAAGTCCTTGCTGGCCATTTAGCTTCATCTTAACACATTTGAAGACAAAGCCATGCTCACAGAAACATCAGGAGCAGGGTATTCCTTTAAGTGCTGCATGGTGATTTAAGTGTCCCATGACTTATAGATAATTGCGGCATGCGGAGGTCCCTTGAGCTGCTGCCAGCTGGGGGCCTGCTCACATTGGCCCTCGTGTGTATGTGCACACACATTATCACCGCGGGCCTGTAGGCTTGGGGCCTTTCTGCATTGGCCCTGGACCTCGAACGCCCTGTGCTTCAGCCAAATGCTCAAACAGTGCACGAAGTTGCCGGAGGTGAGAATGCCAAGTGTCACTGTTAATTACCAAATCGTCAAGATAAACAGAACAGCCTTCCAAGCATGACACAAGTCTTTTCATTAAACGCTGGAACATTGTGGGAGCGTTCCTTAAACACTGTCACCATGTACGAAAACAGACCCAACAGCATAACAAATGCAGATATTTCCACTGTGCAGTTGGACAACAGTAAGTATAGGCAGCACCAGTGTGAAGAAACAGCACAGAGACATAGTAAAGGGCCAATACAAGCCTACACCTCACAGTTGCCAACAAACAAACCATTCACACCTGATTGATTATTTTCAGCTTCAAAGTTCTTTAAGCACCCGAATCCTCGCACCTAAAACTATTCAAACCTCCTTAAAAACTGTGAGATATTGGATCAGAGATGATTGAGTCCTTACAGTAAGTCTCTCATCTACTTGTTGGACCTCAAAATTCACCAATGAAGAAAGACCTAACAAAACATCAAAACAGCTGGAGCAACTTACTGTGTAAACACTAAGGGCCTGATTTACTAAAGGTTTGAGCATGCAATTTAGCGCCTATCTGGGATCTTAGTAAATCAGACCCTAAGAGGTAAAATTAGGAGTGAACCCAATAGTTTAGAATGTAAGTGATCCTCTACCATCAGCATCACAATGCTGGGATCAACATTGTATGACCATCATCAGCCATGGAAGATGGCATCGTCATCAACTGGCCCAACCCCACTTCATTACGATTTATTGCCTGCATGAATGTGCATCATGGCTGAAACATGCACAGACAGACATGGAGGACAGGGTGTATCTTCTCAGTATCCTCCTCGTTTGTTTATTTTCTCTCTGATGTCCTTTTTTGGTTGTTCTGTCTTTATACACCAGAATATCTTGTACAGCGGCGCTGCATCTTTCACAGATATGTGACTTGTCCATATTTGAAATACAAGCTGCAACTCTCACATAGTTCAAGTGTGGACTCATGGAGGCTGACTGATGTTTGGTGAAAACATGTTTCTGTTCCCCAGGAAGCTCTGCTACATGTCTTTCATCCCTGAAACTCTGATCTCTGAAACACTGATACAGACGCTGACACACTGATGCATAGATTACCAGATTACAGTTAAGAGTTTAGATGAGACAAAAACAGAGTGCCCAAGTGAGGGGAAAAACACATAAAACCAGAATGGAGGAAACTATACAGTAAAATGAGTTTTGATGGACTGAGATTCGGCCTGCTGAACTCACTGACCTTGTGCTTGTCTTGGCTGGAGATCAGTATGCAGAACATGTGAGGAACACTCCATCTATGGCAGATAGCACACATGGTTTAGTCCCTTCATTCAGTACATGTTCGAGAGGATCACAAGTTTCCGAAATCATGTAAGCTGAGCGGAGAACAAAAAAAGCAAAGTAAATCATTTACATCTGGCTCTGTCCTGCTAGAGGGCCACAAGAGCCCTGTGAGGGACGTCTCTTCTCTATGCACTCTGCTGTTTATATCTGTTTACCCGTCTGCATTGTCGACTATGTCTACAGAGGTTTAGGGCTTTATCAATGATTAATTGGTTAGTTATGTTTTTAATCATTGTATTTTTATATGGTCAGGAAAGAATTAGAAATTGCCCAGCAGCGATTTTCAACAAACTCTTTGAAGATTCTGGATTTTTATCCACATTACGCATACTAAACAAATATAATCAATCAGGCAAATAATTGTCATATTGATCTTTAATGAAAATGCAGTAGGTGTTAGTTACAGTGCCACACTATCACCTGAAAAAACCTTGAATGTCAAGCAGGTCTGACAGGCTGCGATGCGTTTCCTGTGCTTTCACTTGCACACACGTTTCTCATTGCATGTCCTCGATGTCTCTGCGGTCGGACGGTTGGTGTTTTGACATCCCCAGGGTACTCACCCGTCCCAGACCACACAGCCCTCACATCACACAGTGTAAAACAACACAACTCTTCTGATGAAACATTTTCCATTGAAACATGCTTTCTCCTCTTGCCCAAGTGCTCTGCTATGCCAAACATGTGCTGCTCTTTTGAAATGTTGGATCATTAATGTCCATAAACACTTCAAACGCAGAGGAGCGATTTCTCTGAAGCTGGCTCCTCGGTGCTGCATTTGGTGGGGTTATTGTTTTAGGCAGTGGGGAAAGTACAGACCGTTTTTGGGCGAGCAGTCTGCTCGTGGAAAGGAATCAGATGATTAAGCCTCTGCAGTCTGTATTCGCACCAAGGACAAATACCAGTGAGGAACATTTAAGGACTTAAGTTATAGCAGATTGGTGTTAATATTTCTTCAAGTATGTATTAATGTTAACATTTTTCTAATATCATTAGGTCTCTGATAATTCAGCGCATCATTGACATATTAAACATTCTAATCACATTTTCTTGTCATCCTGCTTCATCGCTTGAGATGGAGCTATGCTTACACCAAATCATTAAAATCTCATATACTGTACCCTGTTAAGTCATCCTGAAAGACGGAGATAATCACATCATTTCAGCTTCTTAGCTAAACAAGCAAATTTACTCTCAAATTATATTATAAGGTTAGGAATTGAACGTTGAGTATCTTCACTCCTGTTGTAACAGGAAAAAAATGATTTTGTCATCTTGGTGTTCTGTGTGATGACACAGGTTTTACACAAAGTCTGCTGGAAGAGCTGGATGGGAAAGGGGTCAGTGGTAATGAATCAATGGGAGATGTTATTGTCTGAGAGAGGGGAGGGAGTGAGTAAAGCGTGAATTACAACATCAGGGATCCGAGGAGTGAACATAAAGATGAGAACAGTGAGAGGTCTGTTGGCCTGAGGCTAAAGAGATGCAGAGGATTGAAAGGTTGAGCATAAGGCAAAAACAGGCTGAGGTTGAGCTTTAAGACTGGTTAAATAAAACCCAACAAGGCTTATTAAGATGAAAACACTTGTCTAAGTAGATCCAGCTTTTTCTCTCAAACTGTTGTAGGCCTATACCTTTGAAATAATTAGTGGATCAGATAAGTCGATCAGCAAAGTCGTTTATCAGTTAATATCGCCACATTCTTCATGGTTCCACCCCCTCAAATCTGAGGCTTTGTGAATTTTCTCTGCCTCATGTAAATGTAAATGGAGCTTCAGGTCTTGAATGATTTGCCAGATAATCAAGAAATAGAAGACATCTTCTTCAGCCTTGGGAAGTTTTTCCAAAATGTTCACAGTAGAAAAAAACACAAGATAATATGATAGTTGCAGGAGAAAAAAATACTGATCAATGAGTATTATGTCAAGAATGTGGCTGACACGTGATTTAATCATCAGGTGACTTTTTCACTTTGCTGCAGAAAATTCTGAGGTGTTGGTTCCTCCTCTAGTGGTCCTGGTGGCTAATTAGCTCTAATGCTAATATGGTGAGCAGTAGAAGGCTTCAGAGACTTCTCTTCATGGCAAACTGTGTAGTTTCATCTGCATTCTGATATTCACTGAGCATTACTGTGCCCTTTTTTGTATTTAAATCCAAGTAGCCACAAAGTTCAGGACAGCTTTTGAACTACACTGCACCACAGACATCCAGATGTCTACAGAGAGCCATCATAACACACCACATACACAAATGATTAAGCAAAAGATGTTTTTCTGTGATAATGTGGATATACACCTAGATCCTTCTGTCTCTTCCTCAAACAGGAAAGAAACAGCCTTTCATCTCAAGATTACTGACAGACAAAACAAACTTAAATAAGTTAATTGCAAAATTCCCAACAACTTAACGACACTATCTTCCTAAATATCAGATACAATTTATTTCCTTTCCCTTTTTCATTTATTCATTTTTTTTTTTCAAATGACTTATCTTCCGGTTCATCCCGTTCCTTCCTCTTTGAGCTAAACCCTCAATTTCAGTTTTGTTTAGTCTTGGACTTCAACTCACAACATAAGCCTCCCCTCAGTTTCTTCCAGAGCTCCAGAGCTGTGAAGGGGACCAAGGGGACCAGAGTCTTTTATTTTCAACCATTACATCAACCATTGCATCAGATATCCCCTAGCCAACAGATTCATCTCATTAAAAATGAAAGCATCAGTGGGTCCGTGCATATTTTCAGTCCAGTTCCTTAACACAGAAGGACAAGGACAATTGATAGACCTAGGATGGGCACAGGGACTATTTCCACCTAACAATAGCAGAATGCCACCCAAACGCAACCTCACGAGCCAATCAGATTATCCCAGTCTGTTTGAAAAGAGACGGACAAATAGAGAGAGATTATGTCAATTAGTGGCCATAGTCCCACCTGACCCGACCACCTCCTTTTGCAGCGTCTGTGGAGGTCAGAGTTCATGACCTAGCTGCCAAAACATGGACTGCTGCTAACCCCTAAACTCACAGAGGAGCGCTTTGACAGAGTTTTATCAGTCTGCATGCCCACACACACACTAACACACTTTCATCTCCCTCTGACCCTCCACTCATCCCTGTCTGACCTTGACCTCTGCTCTTGTGCGTGTGACAAAAAGAGAGAGAGTGGAGGTCAACAGGTCTCCAGGGAAACTGATTTATTTATTAGCTGATGCTTGTCTTTCCAAACGGGTGTAAATCTACGCGCCAGCCAGGTGTTTGTGTATACACGTGGGAGTGTTGAAGAGCAAGAACTTTTATTTCCGCTCATGTGTCTGTGCCAGTATTTGTTTTGTCTGTGCCTTTGCATCCTGGCACTCTTCTCTATACTAAATACGTGTGGATGCGTGTTTGGCTGCACTTATGAGTATGTCCTCTTTGATGTTTGTGCGCAAGATGGTGTCAGTGCGTGGGCGTGTGTTTTTTTTTTTGTGTGTGTGTGTGTATGCTTTCCTTGCGGCTGTAAATCTCCACACTGACATGTTGGTTCAGTAGGGAAACAGCAGGTTTGGGACACACTGATGGCCTTCGCAGATGGCTTCAGGACCCTGTGCACAGGAGGCCTTCGACTCCACCTATTAATTTATTCATTTTCCACTGCAGAGGAGACACTGAGGCCAATGTGATGTTTCCGATAGTCAAAGCCCCTTGAGAGCAGCTTGGGTGTTTTCTTATCCAGCCCCCCCACCCCACCCCACCCCACCTCCGCCCCCCTCTCTCATTCATTCTTTCTCCTCCTCTGTCCCTCTGCCCTCTTTTCCTCCAGTTGGTGTTGTTATGTGTGTGTTCTGTGGATCCACTCTTATCGCCCTGGTGCAACAGGCTGGCTGACAGGCTTTGAATGTCATTGTCACGCTATCATTGTGTCACAGAGTCGGTGTCAGACACAGGGCAGTACCAAAGAGAGCACAGTCTGTGGCTGTTTACTTCTTTCACATTATGCTATTTGATAAAAAAAAAATCTAGAAATTGCAGCCAAGAGGCGTTAGATAGAGGCTGCAGTTGGAACAATCAGATTGTATTTCATAAGGGCTGTTATTTTCTCCTGAAAACAAATTAAAAATGACCACTGCCTCCTGTGTAAATCATTCATTCTATCTTATAGGCCATTTTTTTTACAAGCTCCTGGCGAGGGGTCTGCTGCGGTCAGATGAGGTTGCACATTTGACGTTGCTCTGCTGGTTTGCCGTGTCTCCGCTGCCGCACTCGGGTGAGCGGCTAGCTTGTGAGTTCACAGATTTTCTGTCATAAAGTTTACTCTAAGCCTTGTCTTTGTAAGTCACCTCACCATCTACAGATGAGAACCCAGAGTCCTTTCACATGGTGGTTCTCAGATGCTTTGGTGCAGGGATCGTCCTCTCAGGACAGTTTAGCCATTTTTGTAGCGAACAATACAACATTACCAGCTTAGTTAACATTAGTTAACAGAAAGGTTAAAAGGTCAAGCAGTCGGTCAAGCTGATTTTTAGAGCGCCCTCTGCTGGATCTCAAGGCAAACCACTTTTCTTTTTCTATTTTTTTAAAGTTTGAACGATGGCTAGAAATTTTAATATAAATTGACATTTAGGGGTAAAGAAATGTCTCAAAATTTCCATGTGGAGTATTTCACTAAGTGCTCTGTAGGTTCATACCAGGGTTTTCCCCTGTGATAACAGGATGCCATGACACTGACATCTTCCTTGTCAGATCACCAAGAAGAAACTCCAGCTATTTCAGAACCTGCAGCCAAGTGCCTCAGTGTTGCTGCAGGAACAATCAGAGTCAGATCAGTGATACGTTGTAGTGATGACAACACTGCTAAATGTGTGGCTGAATGTAAACAAAATGTTACAGGACGATGTAATGTTATAGGACATTGTCTGCCACCACACCCTTCACCTTTCAGTGTCTGCGTGTGTGTGTGTGTGTGTGTAGATAGTGTGCACTAGGAGCCAGAACAGACCCCAACAGCAGAGCTTTATTGTATCACCTCCATCTATACCCCCATCTTATCTGGTCAGGTCTGGCCTCCACCCCCCTGCTCCACTATGGATCCCTGCTTGACTCAGTCTCCTCACCTGTGTGTGACGGCTACCTCCCTAAACTCCTGCAGTAGCCTACACGTAGGTGTGTGTCCACACGGCTGAGCTGGACCTCACTCTGTGCTGTATGTCCTCAGATATAAAGGTTGACGCATAACATAATATTTTGCTTGATGAAATTTACCCACACTTGCACCAGAAGGACATGATGTCATGTTTCAGTTGTGGGTAAAGAGGAATTAAATAAGTCGTCACTTCAGCAGTGTGAACACTGTGAGCAGTGTGTGAGTGCGATGCTGCATGGTTTAACAAAGCTGAATCAGACCTGCTAATCCTCCAGAGCCGGTGGGCTTCAACAGAAATGAATGGGAAATTTTCACAGAACTAAAAGTGAAACATGATCATATCATTAAACAAAATCAAATGACACAGTAGTTTGAATGTGGGTTTGTCACAGAGAGCCACAAATAATCCCTTTGACTGCGATTTAGTATTCCACAGTATTGTCAAAAAGCTATAACTCCATGTTGCATCCTCTTACAAATGACATTACTGAAGCCGTCCTGTTTCATCATTCATATTCATCATGACTGGGAAAATTACTCAGCTAGCTGAAAGTGGCTTTTTTGCCTGAGCAAGTTTGAATTTAGATGAGAACAGTGTTGTGGAAAGCAGCATTTTCTCTGTGTGTGTACCACATGTAGAAAGTTGCTCTGACTTTATTATAGGGAGAAAATGATTCCCTGGCTCGCTCTAGGCCTTTTTGAGGGCGTCTACACAGCACACTTACTCACACACACACACACACACACACACACACACACACACACACACACACACACACACAGAGAAAACAAAATGCAACGCAACATCTTTAATGCATTTTACCGAGCATGGCAGGCCAAGGCTCGGAGCCAGTACGGTCCTTCTGTCCATGTGCTGCTGTTTCCACCCACTCTCACTCTCCTCTTCTAAATGAATGTTCAACTCTCTGTCTTCCCTTCTTGCAGACAGGTGGTCTAGGGGTTCAGACCAGAAGGATGTTGGCTTACTTTCTAATGCTGCTTTAATGGTACCTTGTGTGGTGGGTAGAGAGAGGCATGCCGCAGCTAATAGAAATTCTTCTGACTCTCCAGGTTGTTATATAATGGTCTCTTTCTGTTGAGGTAGAGTCGACTAGTCAAATCTGATTAACGTGTGTACGAGCGTGTACGTGTGCAAGTGTGCTTCCATGTCTGTATTCATGTTTTAGTCGAGACAAGTAAAAAAAAAAATGTAATCAAACGCTGAAATCAAACCAACTTGTAGTGAAAAAGTATCATTCCTGGACAATAATAAAAGGATCATTTGAATCTGACTTTCATCCATGAATGAACTTGTAACACTTTCAGTCAGTCATAACCTAATACCAATGAAGTTTACAACATCAACAGTAAATGTCAGGCTTCTTTTGTCTGTTGAGCAGACGAGGGCTTCCTTCCAGACTTGCTTGTTTTTTTCAACAGTGTTCTCTCAGTGCATCCTGAAAACTAGAGTGAAGTTACGAAATCTGATTTTGCATGTTGGATCTGTGTGTATTTGTTCTTTCATTGGCCATAACTAAAAAGAAAATGAATAATACCACACTGATAATGAGATTTGAGATTGCTGGGGGAGATCAGCCTTTCACAGCCACTGGTTTCAGTGTTGGTACGTGTAAAAATATACTGTAAATCAGATTTACAGCGCACACATTCAGGCTTTATTAGCTCATTTCCCAAATGAACTTCATCACAGGAGAAAAATATTTTCTCATAATGAAAAAAAGTGGTTGTAAGTCGATCACACCCTTCTGTCTGAGTTTTTTTTTAATTATGGAAAACAAGTGGGTGGATGGGGGAAAATATGAAAAAGCAAATTACACCATTACCTAGAATATGCAGTATATGATAATGCATGACCTAAGATAAATATTTTCACTCAAGCGTTTGAGTGACCTGTGTGTGTGTGTGTGTGTGTGTGTGTGTGTGTGTGTGTGTGTGTGTGTGTGTGTGTGTGTGTGTGTGTGTGTGTGTGTGTGTGTGTGTGTGTGTGTGTGTGTGTGTGTGTGTGTGTGTGTGTGTGTGAGAGAGAGAGAGAGAGAGAGAGAAAGAGAGAGAGAGTGCGTGTGTGCGTGTGCAGGTGACAGCCAGACATACGGTCACTATTCAGCTGTGAAAAAGGTGCTGCTTATCAGCACACTGCAATAAAAATGGACAATGTGGCCATTCTTCCACAGTTTGCGTGTGTGGGAAAAAGGGATATATGTATTAGTGTGTGTGTGTGTGTGTGCATGTGTTTGTGTGCATGGTGGCACTACTTTTTGGTAACCATGTATGTTTGATGGACCTGATATTTGTTTGAACTCATTGGGGGGAAGCGTGTCACTGGTCCCTCATCAGGCCCTTATTAACTATGAAGTGACCTTTGTGGAGGTGCTGATGGGCGCCTGTGGGACTCTGCCAAGTTTCTCTCCTGGCTCCTATTCCACCTTCCTCCATTTTATTTTTTTTTGGTCTTTCTCCACTTTGAGTTCACCGATGTGCCACATGTTGCTTTATGAAGCTGCTCGTCATTCCCCTCTCAGCTGGATGCAGTCTGCTGCATGAGAGCTGACTCAGCTCTGGAAGAGGAGGTCAACACTTTCCAACAAATCCCTCTCCACCTCAGTGGGATTTGAATTTCTAGCTAAGTGTTTATCGTTTTTGATCTCTCGCTGAGAATTTGTAAGTTTTGAAGTCTCCAATAAAGGCTTATTTCTACTCATTATCCCTGTCCCCTCCTGTTTCTGTCATTCCACAGCCCAGAGACGG
Organism: Trachurus trachurus; assembly: GCF_905171665.1. Lineage (NCBI taxonomy): Eukaryota > Metazoa > Chordata > Actinopteri > Carangiformes > Carangidae > Trachurus > Trachurus trachurus. Next base: position 16,724,199 of record NC_139906.1, read on the forward strand.
AGTGTGCATTATCTCCACCATCAGTTGGAAGTCGGTCATCACTGTGCTGGCGTTCACGCTTCAAGCAGTGTCCAAAAGTCTCCACATTCTGGGAAATATGGGCGGAAGACAATAAACATTGTACAGTGTTACAATTGATCCAACTTGCATTTTAGAAAGCAAGGATGCCAGAACGTTTTATTTCAGTGAATTAGTTGTGCGTGCGGTTTGATTAAGCTCAGGGCGGTTTTGATCAAGTTGGTCTGTTACTCCGCAGCCTGCTGTCTGTCTGCGTCACCCATTTACTCTTTTGTAGCCCCGGCTTTGTGTAAAGCTGAGGGCCCAGTGTGGATCTGTGAGATTCTGGCATTGCACAGAGCGCAGATGAGGTTTCACTTCTTCCTTCCCTTTGAAAGGAGAAATGGAGGTGCATGGCAGCCATCGCGGATTTTCTCAATCCTTTGTAATTGTGGAAAAATTGGAACTTAGCTCAGGTCTGTGAAACACTTTGCTCAGCTTAATTTTCCACTAGTTTTTTAAATTTCATGGAAATTATTTGATCTGTGAATAGTGGAAAATACACAAAATTTTGTCACTTTGCTGTTAAATATATTTTCAAAGCCTGATACAGACCTACTTAACGTCAAATGGAATTAATTCTGGACTAAATTTTACATGTGTTTCTCTACCAAGCTTCTTCCAGGTGAGGGACTCGGCATAAAGATAGTTTTACAGGTAGTTTAGTTAGTACAGTAGGTTAATTATGATGGGGGAAAAAAGGCACATTTCAAGGAGGTCTTCTTTATAAAAATTTCAAATATATTTTATTCATTTACTTTCTTGTAAAACAAAGATGTATTTCAGTAACAGAACTACTTACAGGTTAACTGATTAGCAAATATTGTCAAAGTTAAAATTTTATCTCTTATTGCTACGGCAACAGTGAATTCAGGTGCTATGTTTGTATGTATGATTTCTGCTTTCATACCATAGAAGTTTAACTGAAGCAAAATTAAAAAAAAAAAAAAAAAAATGTAAGTACAAAAAAAGAAACATTTGAAAAGTGATAGTGAAAAATAGCGAGTACCAGAGACTTATAAATCCAACATTGTTGGTTCTGTCCAGAGTCTCTTTCTCTCTCTTTCTCTCTCTTTTATTCTCCATTTGTTTTCAGGAAGATGTCTTCTCCGCCTCAACCTCCTCTCTCTCCGATTCAAAAAGAAAAAAAGTATTCAAGTTTCCCTCTTTCAGGCCGCAAAAAACGGTGCTGTACAAAGTCAGTGGAAGCATCATCCAGTCCGCCAAGTCTGCCTTGTTCCATCTTCTCTCCCAGGAGGGATAAAAAGAAAAAGCCCAGTTTTCTAATAATCTAGTATTCATCTGAATTACCTACTTTTTACATTATTAAAACACGCAGTTAAGTAGACCATCTATATTTCTCTGCTTTGATGTTGTTCCTGGGAGCACTGTGCCAGTGTGTGCACTGGCCCATGCACAGCCCACATGTACTGTAACGTATCATTTCTGTCAGCTTTTCTTACACTGAGACAAACCTGTGTTCCCACTCAGCTCCCGCCCCGTTCTCTCTGTCCATTATCATCACATTTTCAAACATATTTCCCCTCATATATTTGCCTCAAATCTTTAGATTCCCATTACTTAATGCCTCCGTGGTATTGCTTAAGTTGTTGTAAGATATCATACAAGTGATTGGTTCTACTATATCAGAAAAGAAAAGTATTAAATTGCAGTGGGGAGATCAAACTGTCTGTTTTTCTTCCTAATTGTTGCAAATTTGCAGTTTCTTTGGGACTTTTATTATTCGAAGGGATGTGCAGAATGTGCAGCTTTTCGCCTCTCTGACATTAATATGTCAGATTCAGAACGACCCCCTCGACTACCTGATTCATGATAAAGCTGAGAAAATAAAAGCTTGACCACCCTGCAACCAGTTGTAGGACTATGTCATGGGCTGGTTAAAGATTCAGTGGAGATCTGGGGTTCGGGGATGCATTAGTGGAAGGAGAAATACGATCTGTGTGAAACCGGGTGGAGTGCGGGGGGAGAGATTGTGGTCGCGTCACTGGAAGACGGTGTGGTAGGTGGGACACTGATGGGACTTCATGTACTTGATGGCGAACTTGAGCTCCTTGCTCTTCTTGTCCCACTTGTGAATGGACATGAGCAGCAGTTGCTGGTCCACTTTGCGGCCCATGATGAGAAAGTTGGAGCCCAGGCTGTCCAGCTGGGAGCACGGGCAGTTGGCGCCATTCTTGATGTACAGGGTCAATTTCTTCAGGTCTTTCTTTCTTAGCACACCCTGCTTCAACACTTTCTTTTTCTTCTGTGCTGCAATCAGCTTCCGGTCGCCCTTCTCCTTCTTTACCTCCTTAATTTTCATCTTGAGGGCTGAGGAAGAAGAGATGAAGAGATATGTTTACTCTTTTATTCTCTCTAAAAACACATATATCTACACCCTGCAGGAGCTGTTAGTGTGTCACTCTGATTTCTTTGTTTCCGTCTTTGAGCAGATGTGACTTTTTCTGTCTCTGCAGGAACATCACTGAGCCCTGTGCTTGCCAGAGACTAAACTATTTTACACCTCTCCTGGGTATTATCATTTAAACTCTCCCAAACGCGCACAGAAAATTGCATCCTGTGTGTGTATATACTGTATGTGTATATTTGTGTGGCAGACTTGTTAGGGAAAACCCGTAAAAAACAACAAGAAGGACAATTTTTTGGACGTAGAACAATCCTGTGATGCAAGTTCAAGTCAAATTCACAAGTCAAGGTGCAAGTGCTGACCCTTAAATAACATGGCAATTAAAACTGTTGTTTGATTGTATCAGGTCTTGTTGTGAGTGACGTCTTGTCTCAAAACAAATCTCGTAGGAGTCAAGTTCAGGTCAAGTTTCTACTTGTTGTTTTTTTTCTTCCTTTTTTATTCATTTGTGCACACAGTTAAATCTCTTTCAGCAAAAGAACAGAACAGACCTCTGTGCACAGCTTTCAGCATAGATGGACTTTGGTTACAGTAAACTCTGGTCTATCAACCTAATGAACTACTGACTTGAATCTCCCGTAGAGATTCATGTTTATTAGTTCATATTTTTAAATTGAAGAGATTAAAATTGAACTGTCAGGCCTTTGAGAGTGGAATTCTCTGGGTGAACATTTTGACAGGTGAAATCAATCATGGGCAGGGTAAAGTCGCTGGGTCGGTGTGAAGCATCGCTATGTACCCAAGCCTGTTGGAAGATCGCCATTTCACTTCTCGCCTGCTTGTCCACAGTTGCATAAACACCCCCGGGTACACTCTGATACTCATACAGTACATGTGAAGTGATAGCATGTTGAAGAAGGAATGTGTGTGTGTTGAATTGCCTTTCATCCACATCCTGATTCTCATCCAGCCTGCACACTGAGGACGTGTGTTTATGTGCTGCGCTTGCGTGCTGACACCTCATGAGCGCATGTGTACGTCTGTGAATGAACGCATTCATGTATGTGTGTGTGTGTTCAGCAAAGATAGGAAGGATAAAATCATTTCCCTCCCCGCTTCACTTTGAATGCCCACCCGTATTCGCTCGTAAGTGATTCAGTGGAGGGCCAGAGCAACCTGGCCAGTATCCTGATGACAAGCTGTGCCCACGTCATTATACAAAGTCACTTTCTTTAATGTCAGCAGAGGGGATGTAGGTGGTAGAAGCGTATGGAAAGAAAAGGCGAAATGTGCTGTCACTTTGAGGTTAAACAGATTTTCATTAAGCTAAAGCAAACAACCTCCCCCACTGCAGCGACCAGGTGTGGGCTGTGTCCTGCCAGGCCATCGACCCAGCTGCTTTTCCTTTCTAATCTAGTTACTGTAGTTAGAGGGTCGTTTAGGCCAACACCATCAACAACCTCAGCAGTAATAACACAACGGGTAGGAATGAGTCAGTGGCTCTGTGCAAGGCTACCTGAACAATCTGTGTCCACACCACACTGCTTCATTTTGCCTTGATAATGGTCGTCAGTTTTGATAATCCATTGAAGTGAAGGCTTGTGAAACATTTTTTTTTAACCTTGTTCACAGTGAGAGAAAATGTATGCCCTTCACCTCGTGTGCTGTTAACTAATTGACATAAAATAGCTAATTATAAGCTGAGGGTTGCTGCTATTACTGTAGCTTCCACTTTATGTTTTATTAATGTACAATCGCTAAAATCGTTGTAAATATTTTTAAAATATGTATAATCAAACATGTTTATCTCTCTATCGCAAAAAATTGTATCCTTTAATCTATAAGATCTGGTGACTGATGGTTTGCAGGAGAGTGGCCTGGGACAGTCATATTCCCACCCTGAGTTATTGTCTAGGTCCGCCCCTGGCTGGATGGTAGTACAAGGAATGTGGAGAGATCAGACATCAAAAGTAGACTGTAACAAAACACGAACTTCAAAATGCTCGAAGGGTGAATCGTGTCCAGAGATGAATAGGTAGCGACATTCATGAGGCGTGACATCAAACTTTAATCAGCTATCGCCCTATAGAATAACATCGTAGAGTCATTCTCGCCTTGATCTCCAAATCCATACATCAAAGTTATCTCGACTTCTATACTCATCCTCGTGTCTCATCCAGTCACATACATTCATAGCCAATAAAGCGTCCGGCTATCTGCCTTCACTTGTCATCATGGTTCATTCTAATGAACAGAAAGAATCTGTGTTACTTTCTGATCTCGGAAAACACCCTCATGTTAAAAGATTGAGACATGCAATACTGCAATTAATCAGACAAATAAACATCTGTGATTAGCTAAAGTCATGATTAATTACCGGGGGTGAGCCTGTGTTTTGGCTGCAGCTCAGAGTGTGAGCGATGTGCACGTATTTTGTTGTTGTTATTGGATCTGATGTGCTGGGTGTTTATTAAATTATTATTTATAATGGGTCATGTTCCGTATATTCAGGACATTTTGGAGGAGTGGGGATTCGCCAAAAGATAGATGATGAAACCATTAAACTGCAGACATCTCCTCTGTGAAACGCTTCAGCACAGAAATCTGTTTTTCAGCAGCGTCTGGCCACACTTCATTTCCAGTTACACCACTATCCCTAATCTGCTGAGAAACATAAGCGGTATTTCGCAAGGTTGCGAGCTCGTTTTCTGTCACTATTTCTAGTTAAGTGCTCACAATCTTATGACCGGAGAAAGTTGAGATCAGTGTGTCATTAACTGTCGTGACTGGGGCAACAGTCCATGCGAACAGAAATTCATCTGCTGGGGAGTACGATGGGCCAAAAAAGCCTTGATGTGCAGAAATAATGAAATAATTATGTTCTGGCTTTGTGTGCGGGTCGTTACCGTGGTGAACCTGAACTGCTGGAGAGCGGAAAAGTTTGGAAATTGGTGTTGAATGGACGCTGGGGACTGGAAGCTGTTAAATCAATTTATCGATTTACAAGAATAAGAGTCATGCTACACTTGGGAATAATTTGTGTTTCGCCTGATCAAGTCAGTGCGCACTTTGAGCATTTCTACAAATACACCAATACGTGTTTCAATGGAGGAGAAAGAAGATCACAAGTAAAACTCTAAATTTCTCATGGAACAAAACTGAATATTAAGGCTTTTGTAAATGCTTGACGCTTTTCCTAATATTTTATTGACGGAGGTTTCTTATTGAGGATTATGTGTGTGTTGTAGGAGTAATAGAGTTAGAGTTGAGTTTGCAGTTTCAGTCCTGTAATGATAACATCCAGGTCGACATGTATCAAAACTGATTTTAGTGTAATTTTCCCAAATCTAAAACCAAAACAAATTTTACACATTACATTAATCATGCCACACACTATTGCATTTAAATTGCTTTTCCGCAAATACATCTTGAAACAGACTTGTAAATCCTTGTGAAGCCTGTACAGAAATAAATTTTTTGCATGGTTATGTCCGTAATGCAATTCTACTTTTTTGCTGGCTTGTCCAGAAATTGCGTGGAGCAAACTCCAAATTTTGTTTCTCAGTCATATTCAGATCAGCTCATACTAGCCTATGCCAGTTCAGAAAAGTTGCAGCAGTAGTTCGGCAGTCCGTGGCTCCACCTACAAGGCAAAGAGACTGGTAGCTGCTGCAGTTTTACCTTCTGTGTCACCTGCATGCAATTATGAATGTAACAGCTTTAGTCCTGCTCTGGATTAAACTGTCCTCTACTTACAACGTCTACCTGTCTTTATTGGGTCTTCGTTGGTACTTACCAAAGTCACTTGCGCAGTAATGCTCCATGATGTTGTCTGCCTTCAGCTCATTGTCACATGGAGGGCACACCTTTGAAACTGGGGAGATGAGGGGAGAGAAAAGTAATTATTACACTGATTCCAATTTCATTCAGAGCTATTAAGGCACAGATTAGCTAATATCTATCAGCTGAGTTGAGGTAATTGTTAGTCAAGTGCAGTCAGCAAAACCAAAGCCGTGTCAGTATGAAATCATTAAGCCCTGACCACTTTGGAGGCACTCATTGCAGCCCCCCTCCTCTTGTCAGAGGCTATTTGCCATGGAGTGAATATATAGTCCAGCAGGCTGACTGATGTTTGCCCTGCAATTACACTGGAGAAAATGTTTTTATTCTTGCTGTTGTATATTTTGGTGGTGCACGCGTGGTCTTGGCTGTGCAGAAAGGTAAACGCTGGAGCAGGAGCAGCTGAACGCGGCTGAAAAGTGATTCAGTACACAGACACAGCCAGCATTTAGGCCACACAGCAACCACACATTGTGAAACAGCGAGAGGAAACCAAAGCAACAAGTTGGGTTTATTTTTAACTCCAAATGTATGGCCATGCTTGCTTTGCTCAGGAGCATGTTTAGCCTCACTGACTTTGATTTAGATTTTATTGTGCACCTACACAGAGGAGATGCAATGTGAGAGGGAAGAAACACAGGCCCTACATTAAGTTTTACTTGTTTATCACTGCATTTGCCCGTTTCCACACTATGTGCGCAGTATGAAGTGAAAATGTGTCTGGAAATATGATAAATTATCATAACATTTCCAACAAATATTCTGAGTCCCTTCTATTGCACATGCTACTTACAAAACTTTAATTGACTTGAATCTCCTTCTCAGACACAAACACACACAGGCATGCTTCATACTACCTTGCAATTTTCTCAGAGGGCTTCAATATAAAACTTTATTATGACAATTACTACATAAACTCCATGTAATCCCAGAGGGGCTGGTTGTACACATCTAATATCAGTCCACTCATCCACGCAACAGAGCCCGGGGCCATATAGAGAACAAGGTATAATATTAGAAACGGTCAGGGAGAGAAGGATGAGGTAGTGTATAGAAATCTTCCACACACCACCACATATACAGTGTACACACCTGCAGAGCAGAAGAGTATGACTGTGCCTCTCTCTTTTCCTTTGCGTGTCACATTTACAAACACACACACACACACACAGGTCTATCCTCCTAGCCCAGTCCAGCCTCAGGGTTAAAAGTCAGGGTTTAAAGGTTATCACCTCAGCCCAAACCTCAGCGTCTGGGCAGATAATGAGAGGGGTCAAAGTTTAGCATGCTTCGCCACTCAAATTGGGGGAAGGTGAACACCCCACCACCACCCACACCCCCACCTCCAAAAACTATTGAGTGTATGTATGTATGTGTGTGTGTGTGTGTGTCGGAGGAAGTTGAAGCATATTCTTTTAGAGGTTCTGCCAGTTTTCTCCTCTGAAAGTTCCCATGGTTTCACGGGCGGGAGAAGCTGCGTGGCCTGCAGGGTTCAGGCCTCTTATTGTCTGGTGCTGACAAGGAGACTGGGACAAGATCTCGGAAACACACAACCGCAGATCAAGAGATGCCAAAAGTGCTCTGGGTTTGTCTAATTTGAATGATTCCCTTGAAGCCGTTGCATCTTATTCAGGCTCTGCGGGCATTCACTCTGGTTTCACAGGGGTGGTATGTTGGCCGGAGGCCCGGCTGCACTGATGCCAGAGCATGTGTCAGGAGGGTGCAGCCTCCATGAAACTTAGTTGAGCTTGGACCGACAAGCCACCATTTGGACGCTGTTGAGAAATCAATTAAGCAACGACTGCCCTCATGGCTTTCTCTGTCGGGGGAATCACCGTTACGTGCTGATGAGAATCATTGCTGCGTAACTGTTGTGTGTGTGTGGTTTGTTTTTTTTCCTGGACACGATTCTACTCAGCAAATATTTTGCCATTAGGTCATTGATGTACTTTTGCCATAATCTCAAAGCAGCTTAGGAATGTTTTATTTTTTTTAACCTTGCCATGTGATTAAATTGTGAAAATTATGCTCTTGCTTCAGTTGATTTTGGACTTGACTACCTCTTGTCTGCACCATTTCGTCATCTACGTGTTGGATTATAGACTTAATAACAGAAACATTAAGGTTTTCCGATTGCAGTGAAGAATGTTCTAATATTGTCAGAGGATGAGGAGCCAGTGATTGAGGATAAGAGCAGAAGAATGATGGGAGCAGGGTGCGTTGGGAGGTGCTCGGTTGGAAAGCCCTGCTGTTAATCTTCAAAGTGTAAGCCAGAGTGGAAACGACGTACGGCAAGACTCCAGCAATTTAACTGCACAACTTCACTTAGTCATAACTCTGAGGTTAATATCAAATATCACTTTCTCGATTTCATTCTCTCTCACCACTTGTATCTTTTGTCCCCCACCCTCCGCCCTCACTCCTTCCTTTTCCAATAACCTGGTTTAGGTAGAAACAGTTGGTGAAAACCGCAAAATGTACCAGATCTCCTCAGACTTACGTAACACTTGTTAATGGCACTCGCCGCCTCTGTCGCCCTAAATGAGACTTTGAGTACACGTCCGTTAATGACAAAGATCCAAAAAGTCATTAATCTTATAATGACGCACTTTTGGAATAGACAAAGAAGTTGGATTGTACATCGATGTGAAATGATATCTCTGACAAATTTGTCAGCTATGACCTCCAAAAACCAAGACAAGATGATTATCATCATTTTGCTGTGATTAGTTGGTGTAGTGGGAAATGTCTATTTCTGTTTATATAACTATGTAGTTTCAACAACATAAATTATGATCATTATTAGGTGGTCAAAAGAGAAAACAACGAATTTCCTGATCACAATTATATCCTAAAAGACTATTTGTCATGACATGACATGAATGAATATTTCTTTTTCGCATCAAAAACTCTTTTGGAAATGCAAGTCACATTTTATGTCGGCAACTTGTCATGAATGGGCTGAAAATCAATTTCACAGTCAGGGGAAATCTTGTTTAACATAACGCTCACTTTCTCTCTCTCTCACACACACACTGACACAGATGTCAGATATCTTCATTCAAAAGATAACCATATCTTACAACATGGTCATCCAATCCCCTGACGTGTCTTTAACCTCGCGCCTTGCAGCCTGAGCATCACATCGACTTTTACGTTCCATTTCAAGTATGTGCGCGGGTCACTATCTCATGCCTCATTTGGGCCCTTTAAGTTACGAGCAGCAACACTTATGACATAAAACGGTACTGCGCCGGAGATGAAATGCAGCATGTGATTTATGTCGGAGGGCCTAACATCTGTTTAAATGCGGCATGCAGACGGACAGAGGGAGGACTTAAACACGGCCCGCAGGCAGCCCCCGGGGCCTCTAAAACACAGCACGCTCCTTGCATCTGTAGGAATCCTATACAGAAGAGAAAATACATTCTCAAAAGGCCCAGGCAGTCTTCCATGCACAGACCATTGGATCACATTTTCCCTTTCATATAACAGCCAGGGCCACATGAGTAGCGCCCATTGTGCTGCTGGGGACCTGACAGTGCTGCCCGTCTCCTTTAGCACGGTTGTAACTGACACTAGCCACATCAGTGAGTACAGCAAGGACAGACAATATCTTTCACACCATGCAATTTCAACGTCTTTCTCAGGACAACGTGCATATTGTCTTGAGGAGCATTTTCTGCGGAGACGTGCAGTTTGAATGCACTAAAGCAGCAGAGTCCTGCCTACAGTCGCGGTACCTGTTGATTTACCGATGCTGACAGTAGATAAAGGTAACGTGACCATAAGGCGGAGATGATGGGCGGCATTAACTGTGCTTTACCTGACAGAATGAGCTCAGCCGGCCTTTTTCTCTCCCTGGATGCCTGGGCCCTCTTTTGTCAGCAGTCTGCTTGTCTTCCCTGCTATAATATCTACAGACTTGTGTTTCACATAATCACATCCCATGGGCCCCTGTTACACACACACACACACACATGCCAGAAATCATCACACACACACATAACCTGAGCTCAGATGTTGGTGGTGTTCCTCTCGCTTTTGGCCATGACAGAGAGGTGGAAAGTGAATCTAACTCTGTACTGTTAGTTTCCACAGGAGCCCTCCATCAGTGCTATATCATGTAATTGCAGAATAGCTCAGATGGCACCGGGCCCTCGTAGACAAGCAGAGCAGCAGGTAGAACAGCACTTAATTCCTGCGATTGATCCAACTCGCCAAGGTCCACCTGGATTACACCGAGAGTCCTCGTATGATCCTGTGTGAAGAGCACGGTCCATGTTCTTTGACACAGAGGGTTCCCAGGAAACTCACTTCTAAGAGTTTCTTCTCTGAAATTCCTCTTTATTATTCCTGGCTGTGTTTGTGTATGTATATGTGCACGTGTTTCTGCATGTGTGTGTGTGTGTGTGTGCATGCGAGCGTGCGTGTGTGTGTGTGTGTGTTTTAGAGCCAAGAGCTTGTCCTCAGGATGGCCTCATCGGCACATCTGAGAATCTCTGGTTCTTAACAAAATGTCAGTGACTGAGCCTCCGGGCTAGAAGTGATACGGGTTCACTCTCAGTTTTAAAAACACACTCACACACATGCACACAGGCAGACACACAGACATACACACACACACACACACGACGTACTGTACACATGATTACACCCTAAATTGAATTTTCAAAGTTAACCAATATCCCAATTTTGGTTTATTCTTTTTTTTTTTTTTAGTAACTCAGCACATTCTTGTCTTTTATTTCTTAAAAATGTTTAATAACAAAGATCCCTCTATATGTTTGCACTGATCTCCACTACCACTTCCTGTAATGTAGCCGCCTCTGATCATTGTTTGATTAGATAGGATCAACAAACAGTTGGCTGTTTGAGGAGGTGACAGAAGGAGCTGAGCTGCCTCCCTCTCAGGCAGCACGTAAAAGAATGAGTTATGGCTCTGCAAAGCCAAAATGTCACATAGTTGATACCAGTCCCACAAAAACAGAACAGCCATTTTTCCTAATGGAATAAGTCAGCTCCGCATGAATTCACTAGAGAATCCTCCAATGATCTCTTCCCACTTTTTTTTTTTTTTTAATCATCAGGGTAGCTCGTTAGATATGAGTATATGTAACGGATTTTAAACAACTTGTGACTGACATGGTTAAATTATGTTTTTAGTGTGTGTCAAAGGTAAAGTCAAGTTAGGATTCAATCTACAGATGAAATATTAACATGCAGGAACATTTGAGGTAAAGTGGAAGAAAAAATGGCAATAAATGGTTAAAGGTAAGAAGTGGAATATAGAGGAATAATAAACAGTTTTCTTTCAGTCCTTATTGAAAGCAGAGAGGCGGACACTTTTTTTTTGCTGCAGGAAGCAGCTTTTCTCCTTTTCTGTGCACGGTCTGCCTCTCTTTCCTCTCTCGTTTCCCTCTCTTTTCATTTCTCCCCATTCTCCTCTCCCTGGGACAATCAGACTTTAGCCCATTCGCTTTCTCTTGCCTGCCTCTCTTGTCCTGTCATGTCGACTAATTAGTGGGAGCTCAGTAATTGGCCTTCTAGCTAATTGGCCTGCCGGCTGCCAGACCCAACAAAAGGCTGAGCAGGCTGGGACACAGTGGGGACTGTCCCCTTGCACTGTGTAAAGTCTCTCATCGGCTCCCTCTCTCCCCCACTCTCAGCACTGACTGCTTTTGTGAAGAGGGCTGCTTAAGTGGCCATGGTGCACATACACACACACACACAAACACACACATGCACACAACTCTACATAGTCCCCACTCACACCTCACGGTTATCATCGGTCCTCTTACTCATTATCTGTGCAAAAATTATATAATATTTTCAATCTTTTTTGCGAATCATCTCCCAGCAACTGCAGTGTGCTCACGTGCGTGTGTGTATTGTGTTTCTTTATTTATCCACGCAGAGCCTCTCTATTCACTCACTTGTTAGATTGATTGATTAACTCTTGATGGACGTCTGCTGATAAAGGTGCGTGTGTATGCATGTGCGTGTGTGTCACCTTTTCAGCTGAGATGTGTTTAACATCACAGTGCATTTGTCTTAACTCAGTGAGTGATCTGGCCGCCGGAGTCTCTCAGTCTCCCGTGTCTCTCTCAGTCTGTCTCTGTCCCTCCCTGAGGCGTATGTAGATGGCAGGGAGCCTCCCTGAACTCAACTGTCCACTTACCCAAGAACTTTCCCCTGTAGCCTCTTCCTGCTCCCGTCTCCCTCCCTGACCTCCTCTGGATAGTCTCTCGCTCCAGCTTTCATCTGTCATGATTGCAGTGCGGGGGGAAACCATATGAGCCTCCCAGACGTTTCTAAACTCTCATTGTGTCTGACTCGGCATGCTCTCAAACCCTCATCTGTCTAGTCCTAATGTTGTTATGTTGCATGAATCAAAGTCCTGCAGCTTTCAATGCAGAGACAAACTCATATGTTCTTCATTTGTTTCCCTCTAATACTGTTTTACTTCTGCATTTGTGTCTGCACAGCACAAATCACTGTAGCAATAAATTTAGCTTTTTATTACAATTTAATTTTTAAAGTAGTGCGTTATTTTACTGCTTACTTATTTATTGCTTACTAAAAAATACAAATTTTGCAATGATATAAACTATGTTTTGAAGAGAATATTTAGTTTTTTTTATCATTTGAATTGACCCGGTTTTAATGTGCTTACCGAAGTTGTCGCTGGAAATTAAGATTGTGTATAAAGTGCAAAAAACATTTCTAAGCCACGGTGTCGACAAGTGACTCTTTCAGGGCCCATACCAAGATTTAATGTGTGTGTTTATGTTTACACTTTAGTGTGCGAGTGGGCTTTAACGGAGGTGTCAGAGTGGGTGTATGTGCGCATAATGCCGTACCTGGTGGCTGGGTCGCCTGGTTGCCAGTGAACTGCATGGGGATGCAGAGGTCGTTATCAATGGGGAACTTATCGCAGGTCAGCATCTCAGGCCAGGGGAATCCATAGGTCTCCATCACTGGAGCACAACTGTCCCTCACAGCTTCACACAGCGAGCGGCAGGGATAGATGGGCCTGTCCAGACACACAGGTGCAAAGAGCGAGCACAGGAAGACCTGGGTGTCAGCGTGGCACCGTTTGGCGAGGAGCGGCACCCAGCTGCCCGCCTGCTGCTTGACTTCTGGCATGGTCTCGTGATCCAGGAGGTTGGGCAGCCTCATCTTCTTGTAGCCCACGTTGTGGCACAGGCGCAGGTCAGCTGGTATGTCCACACACTGGGGCTGCTTGGTGTAGAAGCGGCCATTGTGGAAGTTGTCCGACTGCCAGCTGTAGTAGTCGTACTCATCTGCGGCCGAGACGGTGAGAAGGAGGAGGGAGAAGAGCGACAGGCCCAGTGCCAAGCTGAAGGAGCTCTGGGTTAATGCCCACCTGTGGCTCTTTTGTCCGTGTGCCATAACTATGTGAGCCCGGACCAACAATTCAAGAAGGTTGTATCCAAAGTCTCCAAAGTGACTCAGTGACAACAAAATGCAGCGAGAAGAGAGAGCAGTAAGTGGGGCAGGCGAACAAGCTGTAATCCCTTTTTTTCTCCTGAGTATGGATGCGGCGGATTGAAAACAAAAGTGTTTAATTCCCTTCTTCCCTGGAGAGTCAGCCTCTCTAAGCCTCCTTGAAACACCTCCCTGTGTGTGTGTGTATATGTGCCTCAGGTAGTGGAGTGGGGAGGCAGCAGTCAAGAAAAGGGTGAGCACACAAGTAGCACTGCTTATTTTCTAACTTTCCCTGTCTCCACAATATCTCTCTGTCCTCTTCCCTGTCCCTCTCTCAGAAGTGTGTCCAGCCCTGCCCTGCTCTCTGTCTATCAGTCTGCAGCTGTAATGAGGAGTACCTAGGTTTTAAGAGGCAGTGATAGCTGCTCTGCTGCTGCTGCCTGCCCCTTAGAAGGCTCCCAGACCACTCACCTTCTTACTGGCCTCCCCTGGACTCAGTCACCACAGCACCAGCCAATCACGACCCCGGGGGGAGGATCCCACCGGCCTCCAGAACACTCCTCCTGCCCCTTATCCTCAGCAGAACCCCTCCTCTAGGACAAGTTAACATGAGAAACAGAGAGAGAGAAACAGAGAGAGAGAGAGAGAGAGAGAGGATAAACTATGGCAAGTTTCTCCAGTTGTATTTTTTATGCTCAATTCTTGAACATGCACAAGATTCTTTGATTAGAAAGACAGCGAGCGTTCATCATCTTCCTCTGAGTCATGCTGTTTTTATGAACTTTCTACCCCTCTTGCATCGACTCATCTGAGACTCAGCAAGACTCCCCGCGCATAACTAATGATGTCTGCCTGCCATTCAAGCCTGCTCTCTGCATTAGCTCAAAACAGTCTGGCATAAAGGCTTGTGCTGGCAGCAACAAGTGAGAATACTCAATCACACACACACATGCACAAGCAAGGAAAGAGCTGCAGCGTGGGAGAGGCGAGGTGACAGAGTCTGAGTTTGTGCAGCTACAGGTGGCTAGGTGGTTTACCCGCGCTATGTGAGTTATGCTAATGCGTATGTTGACTGTGAATAGAGGCACGCTGCCCCTCTGTCTCTTTCTATCAGTGCCACTGACACAGTGAGAGCCCTCGCCTTGGCAGCAAACTCACTGGAAGGGTCACATTCAGATTCAAAGGGCTGTAGCATTGTGAGCAGGATGTGGGATTGGTGGCTCACACGGAGGGTGTCCTTACATCTTGCTTTTGATCTACGTCACGCATTAATGCTTCTCCTGGTGTGAATGGCCTGTAAATGCAGGTTCATACAAAATGATTGTGTTTGTTTGCTGGTGAGAGAGCACATTTTATTGCGATATAGGGGGGATTGTTGGGACATAATCTGGAGCGTACAACAGCTGGGCGCTGCGAACGCTGAGATGAAGTAGAAAGACGTGACCCTGGATTATTGTTTTTACCTGTATGTGGCAGAACAAACAAGGAGACCAGGGGAAGCGCGTGTATGTGTGTGTTTTGCAAACAGTTGGAGGTGTACTTGGATGAGAATCGGAGACGGTATTGTTTTTCGCCTGTAGCGTAGAAGATAAAATTCCAGAAACAGCAGTCAGTCCATAAAATCTAATTCAATAAGATGAAATCAAATAGATAAAATGTGGTTTAATATCAGGCGACCAGGCACATCAATAAAACCCTGAAGTCCACATAATCCAAGCGTGCATTTAGTTTTATAGTATCTTGACCACACTTATTTACCAAGCCAAGGGATTGTGAATAAGATTACCGTGCCATCTAATCATTTTTTAAACTTGAGAACGCGGTTGAGCGTGTTTCAACCTTATCTTCCCGAGCTACAGTTCAAATCCCTCTTGACTTATTGGTGTGTGCAGACGCTGCAGAGCGATTCTTCTGGGAACCAGGAAGCTGCCAGCAGAGCAAACAAGCTCAATCTTCTCTAAGAGCAGTTTTCATAACCTGCAACGTGGAAAGATGAGATGGCGGCGAGCTGAGATCACCCCGACAATGTCGTCATAATTGCGAAAAAAAAGCGTCGTTAAGAGTGAATTTAAAGTGCTGTTTTGGTTTTGATAAGTTTATAGCCAAGGCTAATTGACTGGATTTCCTCACCTCTTCTCTTCAATCACTCTGCTCTTGTTTTCTCTCCTCAAAGTGCTGTGTTTTCCACCGACAGAAACTGCTCGGCTAACCTTTACACTGCAGCTAATCAATAATACTCACACCTAATAATCTGTGGACCTTACTCCTTCATGAAGGGCTGGTGAGATTGTCTTGTGCACACCTCACTATCTCTGTGAAGTATCTTGTGTACGCGTTAGTGCAGCGGTGACCTATTTTAAGACTGCTAGCGTTTCCTCTTGATACAGGCACAGTGTACTGCCTTCAAGTCGGTAACAAAAGTGTCTTTCATGGTAATCAATCAACAATGGTTGTCTCCTCTTGTTCTCCTTCCCCTAACTGGCCCCTGTGGCCACCGGCCAATCAATTCCACTCTTCAGTTTCCAGCCCTGTGATTGGACGAGGGCTATAAGATTAGTCCAGCCTGTATTGTTGGGCCTAAAGGTTTAGCATGGTTTGAAAAGAGAGTCTCAGCAATTGTATGAGTGAGTGTGTTTGGAGATGGTGGTGGTGGTGGTGGTGGGTAAGGGCGGGTGTGTGTGTGTGTGTGTGTGTGTGTGTGTGTGTGTGTGTGTGTGTGTGTGTGTGTGTGTGTGTGTGTGTGTGTGTGTGTGTGTCAGGGAGATTCTAAAGAGGAAAGGCTGGAGGGTGTGGGTGAGGTGGCCAGCCGCCCAGATATGCCCTCCAAGCAGAGTTTGAATTCCAAACCACACAAGAAGATGGAGGGGTTGATGTAGATCTGACTGAACGGATACAATCTGCACAAAGTAGAGAAAAATGTATCTTATCTCCCTCATGGTCATATGAGCCATTATGTATTCTCAGCAGCTCAGTTACACGTTCCTCCAATTTTAGGTCAGAGTTAATTAAAGCTAAAGGGCTAACTGTAATGTGTCTCAGACACTTGATAGGAAAGTAACTTTTTAAAGAAACCACAAACATTTCAAATATTACTTGTGCTCATTGCCATGAGGACAAAGTGGAGAGATTCATGACTCTGAGCAAAGATGTTGGCTGCGACTACAGTGCACAATAAAATGTATCAGTTGTGGGAGAGGCTGTGCAGAGGTTTTTATCCACACAGTAACAGGTTTTCTCCCAGAGTGAACCCCCGCCTCCTCACCACACACACACACACACACACACACACACACACACACACACACACACACACACACACACACACCAAGCCTTGCAAAGCAGTAATAGGGATTAGCTTGCAGAACTGTCAAAACATGTGTGAAACACACAGACAAGCGTCTCCCACAAAAATAGTTTTTCCTTTAGTTCTCTCTTTATCTATCTCTCCCTCTCTTCTCTCTCTCCCTCTCCTCTCTCTCTCTATCTCTCTCTCTCTTACTCACACACACACCCACCACTGAGACTGTAACTACAACCTGTGTCAGAGACATAATCACTGAAGAAGTCACTGCAATTACTCCACAAGAGGAAATGTTTTGAACTTTTAATGAGTCTGATCGTTTTTCCAAGCCAAACTCTTATAATAGGGAAAGTGCTGTAAGTCAGCCTGAGTTTTTATTCACCAGATACACATCACTTTATCAAGTTAGACATCTTAAGTAGATCCCACTGCCTGACTCTTTCCTTTTACATGATAAACTTTTTCCTAAAAGAAAAAATGCTTTCTTCCCCTCAAACAGAAAGTAAAACATTTCTAGTCAAAACAGTTTGGTTCTATACTGATATTTCTGTTTTTCGACACAAACTGTATAAAAGCTACGTTCTGAAATTTAGCAACGAGTCCACAAAGGATCAAAGCTTGCTGGGTAATCTGCGCTCTTATCCTGCTTGTTTGCAAACAATAACAGCAGGGTCAGTCAGTCCACAGACCGCAGTGGCCACAGATCCATAATCCAGCGCATGCAGACGCACAAACAAACCAGATAAATCAGCACAGAGCTTTAGTTCTCCAAGAATGTCACAAACTCACACAAAACTTGGCAGCGCGAGTGCCACCAGGAAATACCAGGCTTATATGGAATGATTGATTTCTGCCTCGGTTCAGCTTGTTCACAGAGCCTTCGGCCAGGAACCACTTCGTCACAGGGGACTGTTGCACGTAGTTGCTGAAATGTGATAAAATTATGTTGGAAGACTTTAGCACCACACAGTCACATAGTGCTAAACCCATAGATGCCCGTCACACCGGGGCAGTGGTGAGGAGATATGCTGACAAGTGTTTGCTCTCTCTCCCTGTCTTCGGCCGTCCTGCACACAAATTCACTACCACCCCAAGTGTTTTTTCACTTCATGTTTGCTCTTTTTTTTTTTTGTCCGTCTTTCCATCTCGCAACTCGCCTGTCGCCGTTGTTCTTGTTCCAGCGTCAGATGCTTCTCCATTAGACGTCAGGGCTGACACACAGGGTCAGAAGGTGCATTCAGTCACACAGACAGACAGACAGTTTCACCTCCCTCCTTGTGCTTTGCCCGCCACACAAACTGAGACACACACACCCACACACACACACACCTCCTTTTTGCTGTCAACTCAGACTCTTACAACTGGGTTCAGCTTCCCCTAATCAGTCTTTGTAAAGGCACTTTGACCAGATCACCGACATGCAACCCAATGTAAAGAGACAGAGAGGAGAAAAGGATCCCCGAACTGAAGCGGAGGATTTTTTTTTTTTTTTTTTGTATGCGTGTGTGTGTGTGTGTGGCCAAGTGTTATAGCAAACTTCCTTTTGAATCTCACACACAAGCAGCAGCATATCTCTTACAATTTCTGTTATTGTAACGGAGCCAGAAATGATGGCTCTCGTCAGCATTTTGGGTAAAACTTGCTACCACGGTGCTAGAATTCACACAATCTGTACATGTGTGTCAGCGTGAGCATGCTTGCACTTCCACTTCAATATCTCTACATGGAAAAAATGTGTTGCCTCCAGCTTGGGGGTATGTAAGCGTCAGCTCCAGTCTTGTCTCAGGCAGCACATTTTGACCGTTTGATCACATAGGATCTTGATCTCGTCCACATGTGGACAGACGCACGTACGTCAGCTACTGTGACAGGAAACGAGACAGGAGAGCATGGTTACAAATCATAAAAGAACAACGGCCGTGAGAGGAGAACCCCTGGAGAAAATCATTTTTCGCAGACGTCCTGACAAAGCACAGTTGCAGCACATTTAGTTGACTTTACACGTCAAAGTATGGAAACTCTTATTGGCTGATTTCACTAACTTCATTACGAGCTGGACAAAGTTGAGAGTAACCTTTTTCCCCTTGTGACTTCTTTTTTTTTACCACTTGATCTGTATATTTTTAAGAAAATGGGACGGGATCAGTTCAAAGTTTTAACTTTTGATTTTTCTTCTGAAGTTTTCGACAGAGCCCCAGAGCGAACTGCAGCGAAACCTCACAACCTCAAGTGTAATGGAGTTACTTTTGGGGTGGGGTGGGTAACCTAAAGCTAAATGCTCAAAGCAACCACAGGTCAGGCTGAGCCCAGGCAGCTCCAGCTACATTCACTTAATTGGATATGCAGAGTACATAAATGTGGGGGTTTTTTGAAACACTATTTAAATAAAGTAATGTCGAGCGTTTTGACGCTCACCAGATTTCTCTTTGACCCCATCTACAGTATGTGACTCACAACCTGTGTGCGAGCTACTGTACAGCCAGAGTGAGTCTTTGGAGTCGCTCCAAGTGCCGTGTAAGTTGCTGTTCGTAATGTGAAGTTGTGTGTTCAAGATCTGCTGTGATTTATGTGCTTCATTGTTAAACACTTTTCTGTCACTTGATCTGTTTGCTGTTTGTGCACGCGCATGTGTGTGTGCGTGTGTGCATCTCTATCGATCCATCTTCTTGTCTTTCAACATGCAATCCCAAATATGTCAGTGAGGACAGTGAGAACCCATTCTTCCTCTTCACGTTATCTCTCCATCTTTTTGTTGAGGGGTGTGTGTGTGTGTGTGTGTGTGTGTGTATGTGTGTGTCTGCTCATCTCTGTAATAGCCAGGGTCATCAGTTAAGATATCAGACCTCACCTCTGTTGAGAAATAGCAAGAGATAGAAGTTTCAACAAACAAGGAAGGATTTTCCCGTATCTCAGTGAAAGATCACATGATAACATTTTTTGGGGGAGAAAAGGTCTTGGCATCTGTGTCTGCCTTCAACAGTCATTTTTCTAAAACTTCCACAGAGGTATCTCACTTTACTGGCTTCCAGAGAGCTCGATCGGTTTTGTGAAATAGATTCGCTGATTATCCTGAGATTTATAGTCTCTTCTGTGCACCTCGAGCCTGCTGCACCACAGCAAGAGAAACGTTTATTAGGGTCTCTTTTTTTTAATGAGCTGGAACAATTGAGAGACACCATCTAAAAGCGTCTGATATAACAAAGCTGATGGCTGACTGCTTATTGTAATGGATGATCTTGGAAACCGTCTGATACATTATCCAGGCCAGTGACATCGTGTAACTGCATATTTCTGCTTCCCTCCTGCGCCGTTTTATGAGTGGTTTATTATTTAAATTGTCCTTCTGCAGAGCGGGCCCCACAAGGTTATTTTCCACAACCCTCCACAGTTATCAACATGAACAGTTCTGACACAAAGTTAAAAACAAATGAGTAAGGGCTTTTTTTATGGTGCCATCACAGTAAAAGTTCTGGATGTTCTCCTGTAATCAATTTTATGGACACAGTGACAGCACTCACGGTCATTCTAGTCTCAGATCCAAATGAAATGAAGCTCAATTAGATGGAAAATATAAACTAAGGCTCAGACTGATTTCAGCCGTCCAAGTTTATCCGAAGCAGACAAAACATATCAAGTTCATTTTTTGGTTAAATAGAAAACTGACTGAAAAATTTGATAACATTTTTTTAACCCCTCATAAATTAAGCATTTCATAACCATGAATAAACAAAATTACATGACATTTATTTCTCTAGTAAATACATGTATAAAAACCCCAAAGGAAAAATAATTACACGACATCCAAAGCGCAACCCTTCAAAATAAACAGCAGTCAAAGTTTTATTACTCTAGTACAGTTGTAATTCTGTGTAAATTAATTTATGAACAAGTTAAACTCAGCTGTGAATGATTTGAACACATGTGTAAACAGTTAATAAGTGGTGGTACAAATTGTTAATGTGACAAAAAACTAATGTATGAAGTAAAAACAACGTGCGCATTATTCATTCAGAGTGGATGACCCAGACTCAAATTAATCCATTACTAATGTTCTTCCATAGCAACTGCTGTATATTTTAGCTGTCCTTGAGTGGAGCACATGATTGGAGCAGTTAGCGTCCAGCAGCAGCAGACGACTGGGAGGTGAATTGTGCAGAACTGAAAGAATGTGACATATTGCATAAGACCATGTGTCCCACACAAACCCTGCCCAAATAAATGAAGGTAAGAACAAACTAGTTAATTGTTAGGTACAATGGTGCTTTTCACTAATCCAGTGGGCAGACATGCTACTGTACTGTGTTAATGGAAGAACGGCAGTCTCACATTGGCAGCAGGGCAACTGTTCCAAACCACTTCATCTGTCCTCTTCCAGTCTGGTTACCATATACCTATGCTAGTTTTGGACAACACAAAGTTTGGAATAAGAAAAGCATAATTCTCTCCCCTCTCTCTTAATCACTCACCGTGTTTCTATGTCTCTCTCTCTCTCATGCACATTACCCCACACATACCAATTTGCACAGATGAAAAATGTCAAAGTGAGACCACCTGGCTATTCCATGCCTGGTCAGAGGAAAATCCTCCCGTCTTCATCAATGAGGCGCAGTGTGCAGAGCGTGCTCTGTCCCGCTCACATATCACAGCCATTAGACAGGCATGTGTTGGGCCGGCTCCAGGGCAGTGCCTGCTGCTACGCTCACTGAAGTCCCATTCAAGGTAATCTACACCAATCCACCCAATTTCACAAGTGCAAAAATGTGTAACAAGGAGAACTTGAAATATTATTGCACTGTTCAAACCCCTGGGTAAATTCGGTGTGGAAAGGTCTATTTTACAAACCCGAAAAGCTGCTGTGTCGAGTTTGAAGACGCTGAAACGTACATCAGGGCTTCTTAAACTTTTCCACCCAATGACTTGGCACCCAACCTTATTCAAATATACTCATATTGGCAAATAGGTAGCCACAGGAAACAGTATTTTAATAAAAGAGAAACAAAGTAGAAACCGAAACTGAAAAAACAATATTTTATGATATTTTCACATAAATTGCTGATTCAAAATTAGATGTATTTCATCCGTCTGCTCCCGTAGAATTTCATGAAATTTCTTCACAAAATGCCTTACACGCAAGAAAGAAAAGGAAGAGATCGCGCTTGTAACACGTCTGTCAGTGAAACTGTGGAACGTGATGACTGACGAGTAGATGCTCCATGACAAGTTTTTCTTTTTCATTTTAAAGAAAATTTTAACGAAGAATGAAGTTTAATTTGTAGAAACAGTCTCGCTTATTTTACAGTGACCACAAAAATAATTCATCGCCATAGCCTTAACATTGTCGCTGCCAAAATGTTAATTTAAAGCAGCTCTAATCACAATTGAATAACTGTGTGAAGCGATGATATGAACAGAGATGCTTGCAGTGATGAACCTACAGAGTTATCAGCTGATTGTGCAGCTCCCCTCGGCTTTCGTACCAGCTCATTGTTTATCTGTCCTGCCTGCAACTGCACTGGTCCAGTCTTGCTGGTTTTTATGATGCCCTCCACGTGGCAGGTCAGTGGTCTCCTCTGATTCAGGTCTTTTTTTTTTTGTATATGTTGGAAATGACTGTTGTCTCCTGTGTCCTCTGTCAGCGTATGGTTGCCTTTTTTGTGGGCGCACACAAATGCCCATACAGAAAGACACACTAACATTTTCCACTCATTTTGTCTACATCATGGGTGACTTATGGAAACACAGAGAATAACTGAAACATAATGAAAACAGTTGCCGTGTTTTTGCATGTGTGCATGCATATAAATGCCTCTCTGTGGGTGTACTGTACCGGACGTGACCCCAGTGACACATGATTCAGAGGTTCAGATCCTTACAGTGTTTAGATGTAGAGAGAGAGAGAGAGCTGCAGGCTTTGAAGTGTGTGAGCCACAAGTCCTGGTTGTAAACAGACCTGTCTGACTGAGGTGAGAAAACAACTGGAGCAGCTGTGGTTCCCTCTACGGGAGAAACAGACTCCTCAAATTGCCAACAATCGTACAATACAAGCTGTGTGTGTTGTGTGTGCGTGTGTGTGTGCGTGCGTGTGCATGTCTCTGTGTACTGTGTCATTTTAGATTAGCAGGCTAAACCCAGTATTTACTGTAATTAATCTAAATCCATCCAGATGGGGAATGGTTTCAGTTTCATCTACTACAAGGAAGAGCTATTAGACTCTGTATCCTCAGGGTCTCCTCTCTCATCCTTTCTGTCTTTTCAGTGACAGTACAAGTGTCCTTCTTGTGACAGCAGATTTGAGGACAGGCTCTGAGTCAGAGGCCAGCTGTTCCTCCTCCCTCCTCCCTAGATTTTGGTTCTCTCTCTTGGTGCTGACAGGTTTCTCTTCCTCGATGTATCCACTTCTCTTGGTTGGTGCTGAAGAGCTCTCTTGATCTTCTCCTTCGCCATCACTAACCCTGTCTCTGATTGTCACTGTCTCCACGTTCATTTTCAGGGTCACTGCTCTGATTATTGTTGCAGTCTGGTAACACTTTCTGCCATTCGACAGCTATAATTTCTCAAAAAAACTCCTCCCTTCCTGTACCCTGACTGCTGTCATCCTGTATGTTCGGCTTTTTATAGGACTAATTGTTTCCATTGGATGCGGTACATTATACATTAGCCATGGTACAGTGGACCTATGAACATACAGTAACCACTTTGTCCTGTCTTTCTAAAATTTCACATCCTCACAACCAGAGACACATCTTAATAAACAATATTGGTTCAGTTATTTTTCTCACTTATGAGTCGCACAAACTCAGACGGACACTTTCATCTGACAACTGTCTGGAAAACCTCATTGATTAGATCGATCATCACAGCTGGAAAACGAGCCTTCGCCTCCATAAAGACTCATTCTTTCACCGCGGACCCTTAAAGTGGAATCTTGGCAGTATGTGAACCCCTGCACAGCTACAGAACCACATTCAATAACCTCTTTTCATATTCTGCAAGATCCCAGACAAATTTATTAAGGTCCATTCTTTGTGCCTCCAGATGAAATGGTCTCATTGTTGGCTCCTACAGTCGAACCATCCCACAGTTTCTATGTATTATCCTGTTTCTCTCTTCTCCATAAAATGCAAACCAGCTTTTCCAGCATGTGGACAGTGATGCTGCTGGTGCCAAAACATTAAAGCACAAATCTGTCTCCCCTCACCCTCTCATTCCCACCATGCTCTCACCTCTCTTTTCCCTTCTTTACTCCCTAAAAATGTTAAATAGATTTCTGCTGAGGGCTGACAAGTGCGCTAGTTTGTCTCCATCACTGTTAGGAGGTGATGGGACATTTGGAGGACGGTAAGAGCTCATGTTCCTTTGAGTCAGAGAACAGGAGAAGGTGCAATTTCCTGAGTCTAAGACCCAGGTGGGCTCTAAAAATAATCTGGGCTCGCTCTTCCAGTTTGGAAAATGACTGGCTGATTAAAGATACCTAAGCCAAGAAATTCTCTGATCTGGTCTGGGGCCACCATGTGTAGCTCGGTGGGTAAACCATGGCACTGAAATGGCCACATTTATGGATCATCATGATAGAGCTAGCCCTGGGAGGGAGGAAAAAGGCAAAATCTTAAAATAAATTTCTAGGATGATCCAGAAATTAGGAAGAGAGGGCGAGTGACGGGAGAAGACATTACCTGGTATAATTAGACGTAGCGAATCATGTGCGGCTACACACTCTCCTGTAATTAGCAGCATTTCTGCATTTGGCCTGGGCCGTAGCTCAACACGGGGCAGGAAGGCCGTCTTGAGCGTGGAGAGAACATAGCACTTCAAAGCAGCAGAAGACTGGCAAAGACGGAGAGATGACTGTGGAGATAGAGAGGGAGAGGCAGCACATGAAGGGAAACAAGGGAAGAAGAATATCTCTCTAAATTGCACTCCAGAGAGAGAAAGGAGACAGAAGAGGGGAGGAAAACTGAATGCGCTGCATGCTGAAGTTATTATCCTCTTTCTCTTTCACTTTTTTTTCCTTTGTTCTTGAGTCTCTATCCAAACATCATGTTTCTTCTTGTGCTCTTGTGAGAATTGATGTTCATGCGATTAGCGGATGCTTTTGGGTAATTTATTTTTGTGTCCAAGAGTTTTTTTATTATTAAAAAAAACAAAGCATAAAAAAAACAAACCCAACAACTGAAATTCTAAATTTACCGTAAATGTTAATGAGCATGTCTGTCCTCCTGTCTGTCTCTGGTTTTCTCTCACTCACACACACTCACACACTTCAGCTCCTCTGATTAAGTTTGAATAAAGTAGCCAGCAGTTCTGGGAAGAAGTGGGCAGGGTTCTGCTCTGTGTGGCTGCTTCCAAGTATCTGTGATAATACAAACCCTGTGTGTGTGTGTGTGTGTGCGAGCCTCTGTGGGTGTTCACTGCCACATCATTGTGTGTCTGTGTGTGCACGTATTCATTCATTTATTTGTGCTCACAAGCTTGTGTGCATGTCTGTCCGTGCGTGCATGTGCATGAGAACGTGTGTGTGTAATGAGGCCTGACGTCCAGCGTCCAATAGAGAGTGCAGCAAGTGTTCATTATTTTATTTTAAAAGCCGGCAAGCTGTCGGGAGTTGCTGTCATTGTGTTTGGTCATCTTTGCTTCATATCTTTTGTTTTTCTGTTCCTCTCAGATGAGACGTTAACGAGCGTTTATCTCGGGGAGGAGAAGCATCTCTCCGTGCAGGTGTACAACAAAACCAAATGCAAAATACTTGCGAAAAAATCCACTCATTCCAGGTCCCTTTCAGAGCAAGTTTGATAACTCAAATGTGCTGACTTGTCAAACAAAGTATTCAGTATCCTTGGCTCACATTCTCTGGCTTTTCCCTCTGAACCGAGGCACTGTTTCCCTTTAATTGTTCAAGTGTATGTTTTGATTAAATCATTAAAACATTCATTGTGGCACTGAAATCAAAAATGGTGGTTTATTAAAAACAGGCAAAAACAATCCTGTTGGATATATTAAGTTCCTTCAGCATTTTTGTCCAGATGATAGAATAATACAAGCCCTTCTGTTCTTTCCGTTATTAGTCTCAAGTTCTGCCCTTTTTATGTTGCTCATTTCCCAAAACGCTGATGCATGGAAAAGGAATTACAGATATTGTGTATCAGATAATCAATCACTGATTAAGTTTCTCTTTATCTGAACTATTTTTTTTAACAAACACTCAAACCGCAGCTCTAAATATTAGTGTTGCTCCACAGAAAAGGGATAAACTTGATTTTATCGTATCCTCTCCTCCTTTTCCCAGTTTTTGTCCCTTTCAATTCCTCTGCCTCTGTCTGCCAATGTCCACCAGAGGGGGCAGTGGGCATGGTTGATCTTTGGCCCCTGGCTGACCTGTCCTGCTGAATTCCCACTTGTTCTTAAAACACAAAAAGATCTTGATACCGCTGTAATAGTAGATAGAATTTACCTAAAACCTGCCAAAAACCTGCATATTATGCCTGATGCATTAGGGAGCAAATTCATCTATGTGTTTGTGTATATTTAATCTGAAACGCTTTGTACTGTATGTAAGCAGTGCTAGGTCCTACCTGCTACTGCTAACTGTTGAGGAAGTGTGTTCTGCTGATGGAGAGCTGGATGACAGGCTGTAGCGTTGGCCCTCAGGACTCAGCCATCTGCTCTGCCATCTGAAGGCAGGAAACTGGCTGGCTCCATCTCACTTTTTACTATAAACTCCACCGGCCTGTTCTGTACCTCAGCCACAGCGAGAAATAAGCTTCCCAACAGCCTGAAATTCTGCTCTCACTGTGGGTTACAACAAGGCACACTTGGCACACGGCCTGAAGCCTCACTTTCATTTATGATTACAGTCATTTTCATATGGTGAGAGCTAGAGCAGCGTTACTGTCTGATTTAATGTAGGAGATGTGCATTAGTCTGTTTTGCTCTGGAAAGTGATTACTTGGCATTATGAGGCTCATTTTATGAAAGTTAAGGAACATTTACCGTGACAGTAATAGAAAGTGTCTTCTGGTCGACCAGCTGTACACCTGGTGTTTCTTGTTGCACGCATGCCACAGCTCCTGAGCAGCAGATCGGCACGGACCTGCCCCTCGGTCCTCATTCGAAAAGAGCCGGGTCCCCCTGTAAACAAATAGCAGCCAGATAACTGGCAGCCGGCGTCGCTGGATGTTTGATGGAATAAGTGCATTTTAATCTGTGCAGAGACTTGGCTGCAAAAAGCAGATCCACTGCCAAACAGCACATCAGAACTTTTTTTTCCTCTTCCTCTGTCTTTTTCTTTTCTTTCCCCTGACAGGCTCATTTTTCTTCTCTCAGTAGGACGACTGCTGGTGGTGGTATCATTACACTCCACTACATTACAGGGCACTCTATCACGGCGCTCACTCCAACAGCTTTCATGCTTGTTGCTGTCACTATCACTGACAGGGCTTTACTGTGCAAAGTCCTGAAAGCTCATAAATTCTGTATGTTTAACAAGTCAACCTTTTGTATCTGGTGTCTCACTGCGGGCTGTGTGTGCTGCCAATATTTTCAGAGCACCATACCGAGACAGGAGCTCTATGTACACAAAACACTTAAAAGCCCAAACTGTCACTGAGTGAGAACTCTTTTGTATCCGTTTTGCTCTCCTCTGCTCACCCCAGTGTTCATTCAAGATGCAGTGGACATGGTGGACGCTCGGTCCGTTTAAATCACCTGTTATGTAAGAGAAGAACATAGTCTTCTCTCTTTATCTCTCTCTCTCTCTTTCACTCTCTCCCTCTCCCCGCTATCTCTCCTTCCTGGCGGCGAAGACTAATGCAGCGTCATCTGCCTCCTGGCAGGACCCTCTCGCTTCATTATTGGAATGAGGCCCCAGCTCTGTGAGGGCATGTGTATTCCTTTGTGGGTGTGGGTGTGTGCCTGTGTGTGCATGTGTGCATAATTTACTCACTTCCCCCTATGATAATCAATACCGCTGAGCATAACCTGGATTCATCCCAGCAGGTGGAAAATCATAGATGTGGCCTTGGCATGAAAATTCAGTTATAGCTCTGGGGAAATAATTTATATCTGGTTTGAATCTGTTAAGTCATTGTTTTGTTTTTTTATTTTTAAAAAAGGGGTGGGGGGGAGAATTCATATTGATACAGTAAAACAAGATGTATTCTGTTCGGCCATGTTTCAGAAATCTTTCACCACGTACATTATTTGTTTTGTTTTCTTGAAATTTATAGTCTTGGTTCTGTGATCCAGAGCAAACGGCACAGAAATTCAAAACAAGTCAGATTTGAAAACAACAGCTCCTTCACGTTGCACAGCTCTGTAAATAAGAAGCAGACTTGGCTGACATCATCGAGGCAGAAAGCAAGAACGCAAAGTTTAGATGAAGCCTCAATTAGCACTGACAAGCTTAGGAATCACCCAACCAAAGCATGAAATCACATCATTGCATTATGGCCATTAATATGGCTATTTGTGAGCTCATGGCTGCTGTTTAGCAATCACGCACTGTGGCTTTGATGCTTTGGCTCTCAGGGACATTGGCATTTGGATTTGATCAAACATCCACACATTAGCAGAGACAGAGCAGACACAAAGATTTAATGGCTCAAATCAGAGAGTGGTGTGACATAACAAGACAACAGGACAGAAACACTGCATGTGTACAGCCACAGAGCCACACCAGACTGAAGGTTTTTCTGACAAGTGAACTCATTGATTATTCATAATAAATTTCCACTGCAATGGGAACTATTTTTAACAGAAAGAAATCCCCTATGCATCAGTAAGTTTTATTTTTGGGGACTTTTTCTTTTCAAGACAGTAGCAGCCAGGCACTAAGGTGAGAGAAACCATGGCAACAAAGCAGACATATACGTATGTAAGAGTACTGTGACTTCCACTAGCTCAGTGGGAAGCTATGTGTGTCTCAGTGTACCGACTGCTATAAAGCCTTTCCACATGTGTCCATCTCAGACCTGCAGCAGCAGCAGCAGTGAGACGTGTCGACCATTTTTACAGAGCTGCAGGAGAAAATAAAAAGTGTATCATCTCTGCAGCTAAAGTGGAAAAAAAACAAGCTCTGTTGATTTGGGGCTTTACTGTTTGTGTTTACAAATCTAGCCTCATAATTTTTACAAAGCTCGAGATTAAAGCTGGACAAACATAGGCACAGAGTAAAGCCAAGCCAGGGCTCGCATGTAAACATCATTGACTGTGTTTCAGCAGGGAGGCACAGCCATTCTCCCCGTGTGTCTCTTTAAACAAAGCTGAATATGTCTTTATATGGAAGTGCAGCAGCGTGCATATGAGTGATCTAGGCAAGAATCTGTTGGCTCATCTCATTTGTCTCGTCTCCTTCCCCCCTGGCTGTGGGTACACTGTAGGACCACAGTTGTCACCACAGCATACAGTGTGAATATTATTATTCAGTAAGACGGCGAAAAGCCTTTGAGCCATCATTTTAATGGGACCGCATGAATACAATGGGTGGCATTATAAAGTGGGACCAAGATGAAGTGTCCGTGTCAGCCTCTATCAAAATATAGAGTCATAACCGTTGCTTGTCATTTGTCATTATTAAAGAAAGAATACCAGGCTTATAAATCATGCCTTCATGGTGCAGTGAGCAACAAGCACTACAGTCATATTTCTATGCATACAGCTGAGGTTAATTCTGGAGAAAAGCATTTAAACCAGTGTCGTTTTATGTGTTCAATGTTCATAATGTCGCTCCTTCCTGGCGCCGTAACTGGCAGGGGAGTTTTCATTTCTTGCTTGTTATCTTCTTCAGTGCTAAATTAACAGTATTGTCGCTCACAAGGGATCACGTTAACAAAAATCACATCCTCTCTGTCTTTCTGTTTTTATCTCTCTTTTTCCCCCATTCCCCCTTTCTTCCACCCCCTCTCCCTTGCAACCTCTGCCTCTGATAGCTCAGAGGAACTAAATCCTGCTGATGTCTCTCCCTTGATCTGAAATTTATTAGAGGGAGATCTGTTTTGCCTCCAGCGCGTCACTCTACCGTTCCAGCTGTCCTATTCAATTGCATTATAATATTTTTAGCCTGGCACATATTTCTATACAGCTAGATTAATATACAGTTCAGTTGGCATTGTCCCTTTCCTGCCTGGGAGTGGGTTTTTTCCCATGATTTTCAGCTGACATTGGAAAACAGCTAGGGAATCATATGGGGATTATTACAAACAGGAAGTTTTTTTTTATTATGGCTCCATGCAGGAACAGCATACATTTGTCTACCTTTTTATCTTCTATCTAGCAGCTTTCTCTTTCCTATTATTCCTCAGTAAGACTAAACAAGGACATGCTATTTCACTTTAATGCATCTCCTGAACACTGATCTTCCCGTTTGCAGGTGCTCTACAATCCTTTCTTTTTAAATTATCCACTAATTAGCTCCTTTCTTTCTTCTTATTCATTCATCCTTTTCATCAACTCCTTTCTTTAACCCTTCTTTGCAATTTGCTCTTCAGTCAGTGTGAGCAGATTACCCTCTTCCTCTCACTTCCCCTCAGAAGCTTGTTCCCATCATGACGTGTGAATGGAGATGATCAAGTTGCTTTTGACAGCATCTCTCGCAAGGCAAATCAATATCTCAGCTGCTATGCAACATTTAACAAGCCGGCGTTGATATCAAACACAAGAACATGCACTGGCTCTGAAATGAAAAGTCTTGGACTCGGACTGGGTTGCCAGAGAGAAGGACAGATCAACATTTCTCCTGGACCAGGCCGACTGTTGAAAGGCCACACAGACACCAGATAATCCAGCCTGTACTTACAGTGCTGCATGAAAGATGGAGGATGTGTGTCAGACAGCTCCAAACGCAGACTCCCTGAAAAAGATGACTTGTGGAGTTTTATTTAGTTCGCCTTTGCTTTCCAAAATGTTGGAAGGCATTTGAGGAGATGTTTATTTGCTTTCAAAGATTCCAATTTAATATATTTTTTTGGTTTGAGAGTTCTCATTTCCTGTCATGTTGGAAGAGAACAAGATCTCTTTCAATGTGCTCCTCCGACAGTATCTGTGTATTTGTGTGTGTGCGAGATTCTCGACTTGTGGTTAAGTCAATAGGAAAAGGGTGTTTGCTGTGGCACGATGCCCAGACGAACTGGAGATTGAAAACATGGGGTACGCATGAACAAGACTCTCATGCATCACTCCCTTGTACAGGTAGCATGTACACGCAAACGTAAAGGGCTGATGTCACTGTAAGACACATGCAAGCTGCACTACATAAACAAAACTCTGCTTCAGAGCTCAGATCTCACTAGTGGAGGATAATTTAGACTGTCTGCTCCAGGAACCCAAACCTCCCAGGAAATACAATCTGCCCCAACAGTTTTCAGCTCTGTTTTGACTGCCAAGAAGGGGGACAGGTCAGCATTCCCGGACAGCCCAGTCACACACACACATACACACACACAAAATACCACAAATGAAGGCAAGACTTGAAGACTTGTCATGACAACGGCTAAAGACACAAACAAACAGATTTCTGTTATTGTGTGGGAATGTCAGAGATCACAGGTCAGGGATTCTGAAAATCTGATCCAACACTTCACCTTTTCCCACACACAAACACAAACATACAGAAACATTAAACACACACACACACACACACACACACACACACACACACACACACACACACACACACTCACTCACATTCATTACATACTGTAGGCGCAGAGTCATTTAAAACTGTCCAAAAGTCTCCAGTCTGTTCCTTGTAAAGGGCCATGGTATCTGGGATCTGTCATTCCCCGTGGTCACAAAAACATAGAAAAAGCAGATTCTGACAGTGAACAAGAAAATAATAGTCCTCATGAGCTCATGTGGATTTGCTCAGAAAAGATTTCTTCATACAAACACTTAAACCGAAGTCCTGATCTATGTATTTGAAAAATGCTCTATTGGAACAAAAAATTTTATAACTTATTTTGGTTGTTTGTTTTGTAAGGTTGTGACTTTAAACAGAAAAACGCTAATTATTACTCATGATACAGAAGAAGTTTGTATTTGTTCTTACTTGTACTTACTTTAAAATATTTGAAAAATGGAGACAATAATAAAATCCAACAACATGTTTTACGAAGTGTAAGAAGTGATCAGGTGGACTCTGTGCTGCAGCGCAGGTGATGATTTGATTAATCTGACAAGTCAAAACCACATTAACCAAGACACCTCAACAAAGTGCTTAATGCTACGGTAACTCTGCGAGTCCGAGGACATGAGAGTAAAGAAACCACAGTCATATTCTGTGTTTTCTTTACTTCTTTCTTTTTTTTGGTCAGTATCGCCATCGACAACATCTCACAGCACAGGCTTCAAATACAAACTGGCGGTTTTGGACTCAAATGGAAACCAAGAATATTTAGCTGGAATAAATATTTCATGAAGTAAGAAATATGAAAAAGGCAAAGGTTGTGTGTGTGTGTGTGTGTGTGTGTGTGTGTGTGTGTGTGTGTGTGTGTGTGTGTGTGTGTGTGTGTGTGTGTGTGTGTGTGTGTGTGTGTGTGTGTGTGTGTGTGTGTGTGTGTGTGTGTGTGTGTGTGTGTGTGTGTGTGTGTACAATGCTGTGGGTCATTATGATAATTTAAGGCTGTGGCAAAGTTATTATTTTCTGCTGAAGTGCAGATTCAGACACACTCGACGACCAGACTGAGATGTAATATGAAGGCATCTTCTTTCATTATGTTCTCAATATGAATAGGAATGCACGTCTTCAGCCATGATGGAAGTTTGAATGTAACAACCCAGTAATTTTCCTCAGTGGGTTTACATCCGCTGGAAACCCAGAGGACAAGCAACACAAAACCAAGTCCCAATAGCTTCCCTATCGTAGTCAACATATAACTAAATAAACATTTTTATGTCAATCTTAAAAACCAAATATAAACCTCTGTGACAACTCTAACACACTCACTAACTAGCTGACACAGAACTGCATGCTATGACTTCACCGCAGACACTAACTGCCTACACCACCTAATTTACTTCTGTCCAATGTCTGTCTGTTTGCTTCACTGTGAAATATTAGTTTTCATCATTTGATGGTGGGATACTGTCATAGTTTATTATTGTGTTCATTTCAGCTTCAACCTTTTTTAGAATTACCTTTGACATAGCACAAACATGAGCATGATAACATGCTGAAGTGGAGCTACTGTGTTGACCCGAGGCATGTAAACGAGCTGCTCACACATTAACATCCAGCCGGTAACAAGCGTGGTAACAGTTGGATGTCAGTGTTAAGCCCAAGTTCAGCTAAGGTAAACTACTTCAGTTAATACAGCTACATCTGGTCAAAATCATACCATGTCGTGCAAATTCGGATTTTGTCTACACACCATCCTGCCCCAGTCAAAATGCACACTCAGAGATATCTGGTAGGGGTACGAATTACCAGAGATCGCCATGATACGGTATAATCACAGTACTGAAGTCACAATACAGTATTATTGTGATTTTAAACATTTTGCAGTCGCTGAGAATTGCAGTAACATAATGTGATAAACTGTGATATGTTTATCTCAGATCATTTGAATTCTTGTAAAATGGGATTGTAAAGCACACAGACCAAAAACACATTGAGATTACTCTAGTTTTCTTCTACTGATAACTTCATATATTACTATCACATATTTGAGATTTACATACAGTAGAATATCAGTCCTTGGTGTCCAACCATTGATACAATATCGCCACACAAAGTATTACAATTATATGCTGTATACATTTTTTCCACATCCGAATATTTGAATATCGATATAGATTTTGGTTCCTAAGAACACAAATATATTTTGTTATGAAGGAAGTTTTGTTTTTAGGACCTTTTTGTTTTTGCCATACTGCTGGTAAAATCAAGACAAGCTGTCGAGCATCTATCCAAAACTTTTGGATGCTAGCTACTGTACAATGAGCATCACATCCTTGTATGACTGCTACAAATATCTGGTTTCATCGTTTTGAGTTCCACTTCCTACGGTACATATTATGCACTTTAGTATAATGAGCACTAACAATGAGTTATTTCCTATGCACCTAATGGATTCCTTAGGCTTGGGTTTCCATGATGTGGGGGCGAGTATGTACTGTACTGTATGTGTGTGTGAGTGTGTGTAGTGGAAAGCCTTGTGGAGAAAATACACTAGAGGATGCTGAATGGGGAATTCACACTCGCATAATCATATGCATACAAAAACATGTGAATGTGAATATAAATGTACGCACCCCGAAGGAATCTGTGCCAGTGTGAGATTAGATACGCATCTTTTCGAGCAATCTGGAGCAAGCAGCAGGATCCTGGCAAATAATATTAGTTCTGCATAATTTTCATTTTGTTTAAGCTCCTCCATCTTATTTTTAGATTCTGTTTCCATTCATAAGAACTGGGTGTTGTTGTGTCTTTGTGAACATTTGTGTGCTACGTCTCTGTGTGTGCGTTTGAGTGTCTCCACTAGAATTGGCATCTAAGCGTACCTCACGGGAGTCTGTATTGTAGTGACAAGAGAAAGCGACTAATTTCAGCACGTCATGACTCGTGATGTCACACAAGAAGTAGAAAAATAACAGTTTTACCCAAAAATAGCCTCATCAAAGTGCTCTCACCCACTAGCTTTCATCCTTTTTTTTAGTGAATCAAAAACATTTTCCATTCCCTGGGGTGTGCCGAGAGCACAGACGCGTGAGCTTTTATCTTGCTGCCACATTTATTGTCATATTTTTGAATTTTAAACCAACCTTGTAAAAAATTAAAAAGTAAAACCTGACCTGTTAGTGGATCAGAGGAATTTGCTATTCTAGAAATAAGAAAAAGTGGCAATATAGAACATGGAAGCGGGCTCTGATAAATGTTTTATATGAGCACTCGCACTCTCTAATGCATTAAATATATGGACTGGAGTAGGAGTCACCGGGGCATGACCACTTTGCACCAGAACCAACCTGCCTCTAAAGGACACCAGTGTTGGGGTTACAGTACACATCTTATAGATGATTATAGAGTTTCTCCTGAATAATGAGAACAGGCTTTAATTGGAACAACCTCTCTGCATTTTGGCAGAAACAAGGCGTTGATATTTTGCACTAAATCCAGTATCAGTCATATAGCCCCAAATCACAACATGCATTATCTCGATGTGTGTTACCACAAAGTAACTCATTCTCTGCAAAACCCCCTTGAGCCTTCTTTTGTCGCTCACTGCTGCCTTAATGATCTCACCCATGTTTTATCTCAAGGGTCTAAGTGCAACACCACTGTAATAGCACTAGAGTTTGGCTGAGACATTAGTCTTAGGAAAGTTTTAACTGATAAATAGCTTTTCCAGTTCACATATTACTGTAGGTAGGTACAGTTGCACTTCTGTGTCTCTTAAAAAGCTGATAAAATCCCCTGGTATTCGTGTTGTCAAGAAATAGGAGTTGTTGTTGTTTTTGCTGTTGTTCTTGGTCCAGAGTGGTTGCAAATGGAACCGGAAACGAGGGCACTTTATTTGAATTATTGATAATCAATAAAAATTTTAATAGCTCACCAAAAAAAGGGGGTCGTTTTTTCTTTCTTTCTTTCTTTCTTTCTTTTTGGAAGTCTGCCCTTGAGGACTGACTGCTAGAGCAAATTATTCTCGGTTTATGCATTAATAGAAATTCACATTAGTAATTAGCATACCACCCTCACCATCCCGCGGTAACCCTCGCAGGCGCGCGCGCAGCCAGTCACGCACTCTTGCACACGTGCACGCGCGCTCGTGCTGCCCAGTCCTCCTGCCAAAGCTCCACAGTCGCGTTGTCCCACACATCACGAGCAAACGGGCTTTTCAGCACGGGACAGATCCCTGCGACCCCCTGACTGCAACATGGCGACAGAGGTAAGAAATCCGTCTCTTTCGCCGCCTTTTCTTTTACTGTTTTGACGAACACAACCCAGAGAAATGACTCAATTCCTCCGGCTTATTATTATTATTTTTTTTCTAAGAAGTGCAGGGTGAGAAATGCGGTGTTGTGGACTGAACGTCTTTAGCTTGTTGTGCCTCCGATTCATGTGGCTCATCGTGGTTCGGCTGAATGTCGCTCGGATTCAGCCAAACGAACCGACCGGACCTGACTTAGAATGAATGAATTAGAGAGTCGTGTAACGTTCACGCCAGAAATTCACCCTGAAGCTTCAATTTCACTTATTCCATCACCGTGTATCCCCATGAACTCTGATTGTACACTGATATCCTCACTCAGAGAACTGCAGTTTTTTTTCCCCTCTTTTGCCATGAACACAGAGTTTTTCATGTAAAGCCAGAGATCAATGTCACTCAGGTGGTGTAGAGTCTATGCCCTGTATCCAAGAGACTGCACTGAAGAGACATGATGATGAAGATGGAGCAGTCAGGACCATGGACAGGGACAGTCTCTCCCTGTCTTTCCTTCTGATACACTTCTAAATTGGCTTGACAAGGCTTTGTCCTTGCATTTTAAATGAGCCATGTATTGAATCAGCTTTGCATAACCAGCTCTCTGGTGTCACACTCCTTTCATCCACTGTAATAAATGTAGTTAACATGATTGGCAACTTGAAACCAGCACTAAATGGAGGACGTGGGGAGTGCATGGCAGAAATACCAGTAGTTTTGTTCAAATAGTGTCACATTGCACAAGTTACTCCACACAGTATCCACGGAGCTTGAGGTTGTATTTTTAGCCAGGATGATGCCTGGTAGCTCTCAGGCCAGCAGCTTCCTCTCACCCCCCTTTGTGTCCTTGGTGATGTCACCATGATGCTGAAGACAAAGCTGCCTTAGTTATCATAACAATGATCTCACCAGATGAGACAACTGTATACTTTAGAGCAGCTCTGGTACGCTCATGCATGCAATATGTGCCCGCATATAAGTTTATGTGTGTATTCATATATCTCTGGATGATAGTTGTACCTGAAGGCAGCCAATTTATGAGTGAGTGGTGGTGTAATTCATGCGTAATGATGCTGCAGGTAAAGGTGCAGTGGACATTGCTGAGCAAGATTCATGATGATGTTTTTTTTTTTCTGAGCCTGCAATACATTGGCAGAGTGGCCTTGATTTCCATCTGGTTGTCTGCCAGTGTCCCTGTCCAAGCCCCATTAATTACATGTTGCACACATATACACATGCATTGCACACAAACACAACATGCACATGCACATGCACACAAACACATAGATCGCATGGAACCGGGACAGTTTCCATGTCCAAGGCCCATCAATTATCCATGGCATATTTAATGTGAACAGGCTGCTGCAGTTTGTAACCATCAGTGATTGGAGTCTGAGATGAGAAGCATGCTTTATGTCCTATCTCTCCCTCTCCCTCTCTCTCTCTTTCTCACTCAGTCATTTTACATCAGAACTCATTATATGACATTTATTGAATGCCAAGTAAGCAAATGGCCACATTAAGTGACTGAGTAACAATCAGCTCATAGTGCAGACTGTTTGTGCTGCATGGACGGTCTTTGGATCCATTAAGTCCACTTGTGCCAGATCCTCCTCTCAGTCTGTAGGCTACCCCTGGCTCCAGTCTTACCCTGTTGAGGAATAATGTGTTGAAGCATAGTAAATACCTCAGAGGCTGGCACACACTCAGCTCTCTAGTGAAACAATGGCTCACCTTCTCCCAAAAAAGATATCCTCTTCCAGCTCTGGTCCCACAGTCGCTGATCTTCCACCTACATGTCATGGAAATTTGACTGTTTTGTCAACACTGTCTAAACTTCAATGATTTATAGACCTCTGGCTACCACAGCTTGGCAGTAAACATGAAAAATTCTGCTCCCAGCGGCAGGAAACCAGTTATATTCTGAAGGGATGAAAAGAGAGAGCTGACAGTAAGAAAAACGTTGAAAGAGCTACGAGACCAGAATGAAACGTCTGAGTCTGAGTGCATTTACTGTGCACGCTGTAATTGTGTGTATGCGGGTTTTGCCCTTTGCAATGCGTGCCCACTGGCAGCACTCACCAATGCTGTCGCTGTGTGTTCCTTGAGTCA
Source organism: Trachurus trachurus (assembly GCF_905171665.1). Lineage (NCBI taxonomy): Eukaryota > Metazoa > Chordata > Actinopteri > Carangiformes > Carangidae > Trachurus > Trachurus trachurus. The sequence continues at coordinate 16,762,243 of NC_139906.1, forward strand.
GAGTGACTAAACGAGGAGACATGTCACGGCAATGAGAATCACACAGACCCACAGATCCAAGCTGGAGGAAACAGATAGTCCGAGGGTATCAGAGTGGTGGATAAAAAGAAAATACTTAAAAAATGGTCATTATTTTCATTCCAGCCACGTCCTCGTCATGAGAGGTCATTGATGCATTATGTTTAAATGCTTTTACTTTTGGTTTAAAATGCCGTAGAAGTAGAGTACTTCAGTTTCTTGCCTTTTTTTTGTCTGCCCAGACAGTGGCTATTTCTGGTCAGGAAATATCAAATAAGATTTTTTTATGGTCCAGTGGAATTTCCTCCTGATAAAACTTTTTGATGAACTGTGTAGGGCGAATCTCTGCTATGTCATATTAATTGGTTGCTAAAGATATATGTGGATTTACAGCGTAAGATCTCTTCAGTTAGAGTTAGATTTATGTGTTTAGTGTCCTGGTTGTTCGGTGCATTTGTTTTTAACCTTAATTTTGCGTGGTGCAGTATTTTTTTATGAGCCTCTTAGCTGGCGATAAGTCTTCCTTATGCAACTTATTTCCAGTTTGTTTATTTCATTTCTGCGTTTAGTTATTATGCAAACAAATCTAAGCTTAAACATAAGTAATGGATGTGTGGGTAGAGGGAGAAGTCAGACGGCGCAGCACGATGCAGAAACTCTTAATAGAGTCCTGTGTGATCAGTGTGACACTTTAACATTGCTGTCTGCTTGTGGACTATATTTAGACAAAGGGATAGAGTGTATTTGAACCCTGATCTCCCACGCAGGAAAGTAAACATCAGCACTCTGCCAACAGCAAACATTTGTCTTCAAGGCTTAAATGGACACAGACAAGGCCTCTCTGCCAGTAACACCAACACCACGTGATGAAAGAAATATTTGATGAAGTCATCTACTATCAAAGCGGGAGTTTAGAGGACTTGGGCAGTGTAGTGGTCCAGGATAGCACCATGAGACATGTGCTCCTGCTGCCAATTTGAAGCTTTGGCAGCTTTGACAGCTACTACTATTGCCAATCTCTGCAAACTACCCAATCAGAATATGGCATGAAATGATACAGAATACTACTTGGTGCATTATTTTCTAAATGCCATTTTTAATCAAGTTCAGGGAAAAATACATATACACCGATCAGGCATAACCTGCCTAATATTGTGTTGGTCCCTTTTGCTGCCAAATACACAACAGACTGTGATGCATTGTGTATTCTGACACCTTTCTATCAGAACCAGCATTACCAGCATTTCTTTTCTATCAATGAGCCATGGTTGATCACTGTTTCTTCCTTGGACCACGTCTGATAGATACTGACCACTGCCGACCGGGAACACCCCACAGTTTTAGTCTAGCCATCATAATTTAGCCCCTGTCAAACTCACAAACAAATTAGTCCTGCTTCTAACACATCAACTCTAAGAACAACATTTTCAATTGCTGCCTAATATAGGCTACTGCATCCCACCCACTAACAGGTGCCATGATAAAGTGTTATTATATATTATAGCGTTATATACACACAAACAAAACATAAAAATGGAGAGTAAATGAAAAAGATGTAAAAGTAATGTAAAAGAAGAAAGCTTTGTTTGTAAAGAGCTCAACAAGGGCTCTTCTCATATTTTTTTCCATGTGTTGTAACACTGGAACTCATGACATAACTGATAGCACAATCTGATGTGATATCATACAGTCTGACACAGGTCACAAAATCTCCTTCACACACAGAGATGAAAAGAAGTGTTACAATACAACTCCTTAAAGTCAGATGTAAAAATTTCTACTTTTAACCATGACGTCCACATCAGGCCAAAACAGGTTCACAGCCTGGAACACAACTTTCCAAGTCCATAGAAATCAGAGGGAGGGGCTGGGCACGGAGAGCTACATAAAGATAAATGAGCTCTGTGTTTGACTGGTGACCTCAGAGAGCGTGGCTGAAAGAGAGAGAGTGTGTGTGCTGTCTTCTTACACATTGCCTCTTTTGCTTAGCTGCAGAATACAGGTGGAGATGTTAAGTAGAGATCAGTAGTTTAACAATAGACCACAATACTGAATGAGCAACGTCTCCTGGAAATGTAATGTAATGGATTGTGTTTAGAGGTAATGTTTTCTTTATCTGAAGGACGTGCTGCATTTATTAACACCAACAGAATCAATAGCAGGTGGTTGGGATGGAAACTACTCTGGAGTCTGGTCTCATGCTAATATAACAAGTTGACCAACACAAGCAGAGGAACTTATGTACCACATTCACACAAAATCACAAACAAAAAACCTGCACAATCTTAATGAACCTCACTCCCGGCCAATTGATTGCAACTCGAATAAATGATGTTCAATCGTGTGCTGATAATTGCTTCTATTAATAGAGCGACTTGTTGTTCATCATGATGGCCTGAAGATAGCGGGGGTTGGGGAGTGGGGTGTGTGTGTGTGTGTGTGTGTGTGTGTGTGTGTGTGTTAGAGAGAGTCGGTGAAGGCAAAAAGGAGGATATTAAAAGCGCTGGCAGACAGAAAGATCTAGTGGCTGTGAGATGATTTGGGCTGTTAGCGGACGAAAATAGCAGCTTGGATGTTATTCCTGGTTGTGAGTGAGATACCCTATATAGAGATGAAAGGCTGCCACTGTGCTACAGTCTGTCTGCTTACATGGAAATCACTCCCATGGGTTCATATATGCAGGTAACCTTGTAAACAGAGACTCAGGTTGCTTCCAGTAATGATAGCACTGCAGCAGTGGCTGTCACATCCAGAGAAGAACATTTAGATTTTATTGAAAAAGCAACAACTGGACAAATATTGCTGGACATCATGTGCCTTTATCTTAGTTTCTCACTCCTTTTTGTTCATGTCTCTCTCCCTCCCTTCCTCCATACTCCTACTGTATCTCTAATTACCATCCTCTTGAGGGGAGTAATTTAGATCAGCAGGGGACAAGTTTACCCTGGCCCACTTGCTGCTCTATGCTTCTCAGGGGAATGCCTGTTTGGGTGTAAAACACACCACTCAGCACCAAAGTGCTGTAAAGGGGAGTCGTTCAGAGGGTCGGTTATTACTGCAATTGGGCCTATTGACATTGGAGAAATGTATGAGAGTGCTAACTCCCGTCTGTGCTGCTGTTGATGTAGTAACATAGAACCAATTTCTCACTGTGTAGCCATGTTGCACCTGTAGGCGGGAAAACAACCAAAAACCTGCAGGAAATATTATATAACTTTATATAACTATTGTGCAGAACTTGTTATTAAGAGCTGATGTAGACAAGAGGATCTTTATACACTGTGCAGTAAATCGCCACCATCTTTTGCCAAACTAAACATACCAGTCAGTCAACCAGGGGAAAGCTGGTTAGACTTGTACCACAGTGCATCGCCGCTTCTAAAAAACACTTTAAAAAAAAAAGCAAATACAAACCCTCTGCTCTTGTATCAACATGAATGTATTTTCTGTCTCAAATTTAACATGTGTATTTTTCTCTTGTTAGTTCCATAACCTGCAGGAGCTGAGGCACAGTGCATCACTGGTAACAAAGGTGTTTATACAGAGAGACTACAGCGAAGGAACCGTCTGCCGCTTCCTGACCAAGTTTCCCTCAGAGCTCGACAACAGGGTGAGCACGAATACCAACTCATCCACATACTGTACATGCTAGACACACATCCAGGTAACCTGAAACAACACCCACACTCTCCAATATGAGAATAGTGATGGCTCAGGAAAGCTTGATCAGGTGCAGTACCACGGTGCATCCTGGATGACAGAACACTTGATGAGTGATGAATATGAAACTAAAATTAGCAGAGCAATTTATCCTGGAATATTAATCCAAATGCCTGAAATCCAAATGTAAAGCAATCTAAAAAAAAAGAAGAAGAATCCCTGTCCACCCCCTATAGCCTCAAATTTCTTAACTCAACAGGTAAACACAGAATAAATATGACACAACTTTAATAAAGCTCTAGTGACTCTGATAATTAAGAAACTAAAGCTTAAGAATGCTTTTATTTTTTTCAAATTTGGCATTTGCTTTGAGCACAAGGAAATAACATGCTGTTTATTTGATGGGGAAAATTTCTGCTGTTACTTAGCTTCTGTGAAGGGTTAGGGTTAGGTGCCATGCAGGGGTGCTACTGTACTTGAGATTTGTTTAGCATTTAGCATCTGCAGCCTACTGTACAGTGCACACACTATTAGATACACAGAATGACAGAAACACAGTGGGAGTCATTAAAAAAAAATCTGTGTCACTTAAATGCTGTGTCAGACGCTCAAACTACTGTACCAGCCACTGCTGTCACACTTCTGACTAATTTGTCATCTTAGCCTCAAGTTTCCTCATATTCTGCGAAGTGTGTTTCTAAATAGTTTGTCAAAGTAAGGGTATTTTGGGTCGTGCAGAAAGCAGCTGCTTTGTTTTTGGCAGGCTGTTTTAGAACTGAACATCTTGCTTCAATAGTTACGTCAAAACACATTTCACTTTCATAGCCCTTATGCTTTGTGTGTGTCTTCATATCTTTACCTGGATGCCTGTTTGTGTTTGTAAGTAGATTGAACGGACCTTACTTGAGGAGACGGTGAAGACCTTGAACTCTTATTATGCAGAGGCCGAAAAAATTGGAGGTCAGTCGTACCTGGAGGGATGTCTGGCTTGTGCTACCGCTTACATCATCTTCCTCTGCATGGAGACTCGCTATGAGAAGGTAACAAACCTCTGGTGGTTTGAATGGCTAAAAATAGCTTTAATGTTTACAAAGAGCTTGTATCTGTACAAAGATGGCTTCACATTGAGAAGCCAAATTTGTCCACCCATCATTAGCTACCCATGCACATGAAACGCAGGTACTGTACACCCTCGTTCTTCAGTCTATCATAGGGCAAACAAACACAAACACACACATTCACACCGATCAGCAGCTATGAGTCGCCAGTCAACGTAATGAGCATGTCTTTGGACCGTGGGAGGAATCTGGAGCACTCGGTACAGGAAGAACATGCAAACTTCACACAGAAAAACCCCAGACCATGGGTTCAAGCCCTCTTGCTGTGAGGTGACAGCACTAAACCCACGATGTCTACTGTGAAAAAGAGGCAGCGTCTTCTGGCTCTAGTTTCATACTTATCAAACAGACACAAGAGCCGCACCAACCTTTTCATCTTCTCTCGGAGAGCGCGACCGGGGGCGCATTACTCAATATGCTGATTTATCTGTTTATTCACCAACTCTTTGTTTTTCCTTGTTATGGTATGGTTGCTCGGCATTTTGTTCTTTCTGCAGCTAAAATAGTCCTTTCTCAGAAGACTCGATCATTAGGACGAAGACACAATGTCATAACAGGGAAATGATGACAACTTTGACCCATTGTGGGCTGCAGTACAATCCTAATGAAACTTTAAGGAAAAATCAGGGTTTATTTTTGTAAACATATGAATTAATAGATATTCACTCATCCTTTTCTAACTGGCGTATCTGCCAAGTCCCTACACACACCTAATTCACAGGTCCCACTATATTTAAGTATCCTTCATATCCTGCATGTCTTTGGAAAGTGGAGCACCCAGAAGAAATCCACCCAGGCCCTGGGAAAATCCCCACAGAAAGGCCTCCAGTGGGCAGCAGGCTTGAACCCAGATCTGGAGCTTCTTCATGTGCAGTAAAATACTTAAAATGTCCTTGCAGGAACATCTTTCCCTCAGACATTATTCATAAACAGCTGGTATTATTATTACTGCCATATTTGTCCATTTTTATGGAAGCCAGCTCTCTCTCACACACAAAAGCATTTAATTGTGTGTTCTAATGCATCTCTTCAGGTCAGAACACAGATATTTACAAAAACAGGAGATATGATCTGATTCTGTTCCCCTCGGCCAAACTGTCCATCCACTACATTTTATAACCCACTTTAAAACCAACACCTGTGTGCCGGTGGGCAGGGGACGGCACGCCAGCTGTAGCATGACATTTACCTTCAGTACAACCAAGACGTCCATCGTGAGAAAGGGTAGGTGATTAAACCTCAGCGCCGCTTTGTTAGTGCTTGTGTGGAACAAGAACGCAACCACATACAGACGCATACACAGTGAGTTTGATTAATCTCTTGTGATTTTGCGATGAAACCGGAGTGGCGTGAAGCCCCAACATGCCTCTCTGTCGTGATCTCTGTCATCCACAACATTCATCTCCCTCGTCTTGTTGCGTTTTGTAAACATTTCTTTATCTAAGCAGAACTGGGGTCCTGGGAGCTTGACCAAGAAGTACAAAAGGACTTTTTGCTGTGTTGAAGCCATGCAGAAATGGCCTGGTCTGAGGCCCCTTTCATCTCCCTGTCAGCTGGGAGCTGCTCCATTGAGATGCTGCGATGCTATCAAACCCCATAGGAGAGTTGTTTATTTACTTGTTTAACTTAATCATCTTGGCTGAATGACGTTATGACTGATGATGATCAAATATACCCACCCAGGTTGATGCTTGCGTTTGCGCATACTTGTGTGTGCGTCTGCTGATAAAGAGGCCACACACCACTGAGTGTGGATCATTGTGTAAATTCGTTGGAGCACCAAAAGCCCTTGATGCTTACATCTCACCCTATCAAAGGACACTGATTGCTCCCAGCATGTTAGAACAGATAAATGTGCACAGAAGCATTCATAAAGCTTCCTCACTCACAGTTTGTACCCTCCATCTCCTATTTTTCTTCTTTCATTATTCACAAGAATTTCATTGTACATTGTGGGAGTCACACAGGCACATATACTGTACTGTATACCCTGTGCTGCTCATATGACGGTATTAATGTGCGGCATCTCCGTTGATTCAATCATTAGTGGAGCAATCGAAGCATGAGTGAATGAACCCAAGACACGTTGTGGTCCAGTCACTTGACTCAGATCAAGTAAAGACTGCATGTTTATTTGCATATAGAGCAGTGAAGTGAGATCCAAACACACATGGTCACTGGAGACGCATAAGGAGACTGACAGACCAGGCGTGAACTGACTTGCTTAGAGCGGTCCACCTAAGATGCATGTTTATGCCAGGTGCAAACACAGCCCAGGTCGCACTTGGTGACATGAACAACTTTCAATTTAGCAGCAGAGCACACGGTCGTGGCCCGCATGTGAAACAGGCTGTGACACTTTTAGTTCTGAGGCGATTTACACACACTCACAGAGCTTTTCCCTGAAGGGCTGTCACATGCACACAAGTACGACAACAGAGGCACAGCCTGGATATTTGACTGTCATATTGTTACACTGAAGAGGATTGAGGTGCCCAGAGAGCTCACTAGCAGTGAAATGATTGGTCTTTTCTCTGCACCACAATAAACCTATTAGTCCTGGCTTTGCTCTGTTTGACTCTGTTTGATCTAATTTTCAGCAAAAAGCACAGTTTATATCGTGTTAAGAATTTGTGGACATGCAGTCGTTGTTCCAAGCCGAATATCAATTGCTTTCTGCTTAGGTATATTTGACATAGACTGATTTAAAGCAGGACGTTGGCACAAACCGCTGCGTTTTGATGGCTTCTTCTATGGCCTTTCACTGAGGAATTTCTCCTCCTGTTTGTTCCCAGATTGTAACATTTTCCAGACTTTTCATTGCAAAAGTCTCTTCTTCTTCTTTTTCCAGCGGGAGGCAGAAAAAAAAGTATTCCTCTGTGGTGCAGTCTCCACTAGCAGGGGTCACTATATTAGCAGCTGTGCCTGCAGCTGTAGCAGGCCTTTGACATCCCAGAGGAGCGCTGCTCAGTGTGTTGCTCACTCGCTGTTGTTTTAATCTCTCAAGGCCGAGCGCTGCAGTGACCTTTAGTTAACTTACAAAGGAGGATGTGAATGTGTCGTGTTCGATAAATCATTTGAGGAATACTCATAGAAGACTTACATCCTAATAGAGCATTTTAAAGAACATTTTTACTGTTACTACTTGGATCACGTTTTTGTATTTAGAACATTAGTATTATTGATTACAAGGCAACATATACCAAACAGAAGTCTGATGAGGCAAGAACCACAAGGGATCAGCCAGTCGTATACAAGTTGATTTTGTTTTATTATATAATTTCTCAGCAGTGGCTTAGTGTGAATAGAAAGGCAAGGTTATTTTATTTATATAATGCCAAATCACTGCAGATGTTATCTCAAGGCACTTTTTAAATAGAGCTGGCCTAGATCATACTTTTTATAACATTGATTACAGAAACTCAACAGTTCCCACCATAAACACTTGACGACAGTGGCAAGGAAAAACAATTTTTTAAGAGGCAGAAACCTTGAGGGGAACTGGACTCAGAGTGGGTGGCCATCTGCAAAAGTTGCAGAATATAAAGTCATGAAAGTGAAACTGCAGTTGTGAGTTTCCCTCAAGTATACAGTGAGGAATACATTATGTGATACTGTAATTTTTCTGACAAAGTGATACAGATGTGTGTTGTTTTAGCACAGAGACACAGCTGTGCTGTGCTGAAGACCGCACCTCCATCTTAGGAGTGGTGACAGCTCTCTCAGTGTACATGAGGCCCAGTGGAGCGTGGTCCAGCTGATTGACATGGTTAGGCAGAGTTCAGGAGAGGCAAGGCACATCAGCATTGTTGGTGTCCACAGAGGCATAGCTGAGGCTGAGTAAGCTGCTCTAATGATCCCACTTAGGCTAATAGCTGTCCATTTAGCATGACTGGTCATCAGTCAGCAGTCATTTGGTTGCTATCAGCTGCAACCTGGGACTGAATCACAGTGCTTGGGTTTTTTGAAACAGTCTTCCTGTCTCTGTGTAGTTCTAATGTGCAGGAGAATGTATACAAGCATGCCTGTTTGGATTTGTGTGCCAGGGCACGGTCTGAACTTGGTGCTCAGCTTCACTCCACTGCTGCTATGTGGTTTTTGCACAGTTGATGCAATACTCACTTGCAAAACTGAGAAATAAGTCCAATGCCAATGCAATCTAAATAAACTGTCCACCTCACATTTTAGAGTGGTTCCAAATTGCCCCGACAGTCAACCAAGGCATGACATTTAGCCTGAGAGAGCCATCTTTGGAATTAGGAACTAAAGCTTCCAAATGGAAAACTTCAAAAAGAGAAAAGCCCATGCTCGTCAATTTTAGTAATTCAATTCATACAGCCTTGCTTGACATGAGTGGCTTGGAACTATGTATAAAAATAACTGCCGTACTTAGAGCATAATGGAATTACTTTGAGTTTAGATTATAATGTTCAGGAAAAATAAAGACGGGCAATGACTCGAGAGTCGGTATCATATGCCGTATGCTAACTATGCACAGAAGGACTGCAAACTCATTTCTTCCATTTTTCATTTTTTCCACCCAAGAGAGCGCAGCAGAAGGTTAAAGTTGCTGCTGCCCTGCCCGTGTTTAGCCTCTTTTTAGGTTCAAGGTCATTACATGTGGAGCAGAGCACGGTAATATGTGATAATGGATCCCCAGTTGAAATCTGTGTTGATATTATTTTCTGCTATTGTTATGTTCGTGTTTCAGATTTTCATCGTTCCTCCGACGGTCCTAATCAAATCTGTTTTCTCAATGTTAACTCTGTCCCTGTCTGACCCCACTCCGCTCTCCTGTATCACTCCAGGTGCTGAGGAAGATATCAGGCTACATCCAGGAACAGAATGAGAAGATCTTTGCTCCTCGAGGTCTACTGCTCACAGACCCCATAGAGAGAGGAATGAGGGTTGTATCCTTTACTCATCTGCTGCTGCTCTCTCAGTTTGAGTGCGTAACAAATAGAGGGTGAAGGCCCAGACATTATAGTCTGACTTAAAGACGACTGATCAGAGGTGGCAGTAGCTGAGAAGGTTGGACAAATCAGACTGCAGTGGAAGTCACCTGTTCACTGAATCACTGAAACATCTGGGTTGGATAAGAAACGCCTTCTCCTGCTCATAAATTACCATCAAGATGCCCTTGAATCAGGCACTTAAACACAAGCTGCTGCAGAGAAGCTGTTCAATGGCCAACTATCATTCCCAGGTGTAAATTTGAAGCAGGGCAGGGCTGAGAAAAGCACGGGCACTCGATCAAATGTCCTGAGTAGAAGGGTGAAAAAGACAGAACGTGGTGTGTATTCACTTACAATGTGGAGTTTTGTTTGTTTAAGCTATCCACCTTTGTTTTATCATTTTAAAATCAGGTCTCACATGACAATGTCTAACTCACCTGTCTGAATCTTCAGGTGGCTCATCGTTTGTCCTTGTGGGTGATTTGCTACATTTTCAGACGTGGCCACGTAGTACGCGTCTCTCTCTGTCAGTCGTACAGATCCCAGCACAGTTCCTCTTGTATTTAAGAGGCAGAAGCAGAGAGAGAGAATGTATCCAGTGGACCATCACAAAGGCCTGGCCCAGACTGGCTCAGAGAACAGGCTCCAAGTCCCAGGGCCAACCTATTACCAACACATATTAGTCAATACAGCCCTATACAATATGCTCTCTGTTTGTGAGTCAGTCACAGACCTCACTCTCCCCAAGAGCAACTTGACGTGTCTCACCCCTGTCATTTGTTTGTTGTTTGCATGATCCCTTAGCTTTGAAACTTCACAACATTGCAGCTAAATGCAGGCAAAACTCTGGGCTCTGCCTGCCCCAGACAAGTTTTTTGAGATTTGAGTCAGAACCCCTTGAATCGGTGAATTTGCACATCTAGTTTGAGCAGCACTGAGGAATACCTTGACTCGCCATGAGCTTTTCCAACATATTTGATGCAGTCGTAGCCAAAAATCAAGATGCAGTTGTGTTTGGAGAGGAGCCTGAGACGGGAGATTTGCAGGATCCGATGAGAAAGCAAACGGAAACCACAGGAAGGGAAGAGAGCAGTGTGTTAGTGAGTGTGTGTGTGTTTCCTGAATATTGCAATCGTTCATGGCAATAATCTGACTAATCTCTTCAAGTAGAATTTAAATCTCATCAGCAACACCTCACGTGTGATCACTGTTGATTGTCCACCCCCACATCAACATGCTAACACCCTGAGACAATGAAGAATAAAGTGTAAGCGCCACAGAAACTTCTGCTCCAGCTTCGTGCATTTGAGCTACAAATGGATCTGACAGGATCCATGGCTTGAGTTGGGGAATGTGAAACTCTAACCCCACAGGATCCTCCAGCACTTTCTCAATCCTGCTGTATTTTAATACTCACTCTGCCATGATGATCCTTGACATTCTTTGTGTCCTCAGCTAGAGATCAGTGTCTTCGAAGACCGGGGCTCCGGCAGCTCCAGTCCCAGCAGCAGCATGTCGTCAGCGGGCAGCGGCGCCCGGTGACTGGAGGGGCAGCGCCAGGCTTACGGGTACCACCACAGGGGCAGCGGCACGCTTACCAACATCCGCATGCTGAAACATGAGAGCACAAGGTTCTAAGACGAGTGGGGAGAAAAAGCTGAGGAGGGCGATCCACAGCAACAACACTCTCCCTGCAGGAGCCTACGACGTACCACCTCAAGAACAGGAGCTGGCTTACACAAACACACTGGATATGCAACAGAAATCCACACAAGTGCAACAGAACCCACACAGAGGCACACAGACACACGTACAAGCCAACACCCAGAGTGTCTGTGATGGAGTAGCCTTCACTCTCCCACAGCTATCCAAACCAAAATAATCATTGTTTCTTTTGTTCATATTTTTTCCATTCACCTTTTCTCTCATTCCCTCACGTCTGAGTCACACCGTTTCTGTGGTAGAGCTGATTCAGCAGGCTTACCCTTGATTAGACTGGATGTCAATGCTTGATTGTTTTCAGGGGGGGGGGCGGGGTCACTGTCACTGGGTCTGTATGCTGATTCACTGGCAGTGTAGTGCAGCAGCAGCAGCTCTGAAATCTGGAAGCCTCCTGGGAAGAAGCAGTGTTCTCCAGTCTCGCTGAGTGATTGCACTCATGTCTCACGTGGTCGAGGTCAAGCCACTTTGAATGCTGGTAAATTGGGCCTGCTGTGGGACCACTTGGTTCAATGCTCTGTTCACATGCATTTGGCTTTAGTGTCAAGCGGCTAACAGGGAGCACCTTGGATTATTTATCCTTCTTATTCACAGCAGTGGATACTAGTGATCCACATCACAGCTGTAGGTCACACACTCTCTCTTTTTCTCTCTCTCTTTCTCTCCTGCACACAACCATGCCCAAGTACTCATACAGACACTAGCGAATGGACAGGCACACACCTGCATATACACATATACACACCTGGAGCTAGTGGCCTTGTGTTTCTGCACGCACACACACACAGATTCTGGCAGACTTGGAGGCGACCTAGCCAGACAATATTCTCTGTGGTCTCAGCTCATTGGGAACGCAAGCAAACCCAGTAAGGCCGTGCAAGTAAGACGGTGCTAGTGCTAGTGTTGATGTGTGTGTGTGTGTGTGTGTGTGTGTGTGTGTGTGTGTGTGCGCGCGCTGGGTTGTGTCTGTTCCATGGTACCCATCCTTATTGTGGGACAAGAGAACAAGAGCAGTGCAATAAATGGGAACCTAAAACACCAACATGTTTGTTTCAGAGAAAAGTGAAGCAGGTTATCGTCTCTGGAGCTGTATGACTGTCAATGACAGGTGTGTATGGTCCCTATGGCTGGCATGTATCATTTTTAATCAAACAAAAAACAACACCAACATTAAAATGAATGAAAAATGAATATACGGTGTATCAACATCATAGTCTATCAATTAGTGCCATTTTACACATTTGTATCATCAGAGATACAGGGAACAGCCTCTGTCGTCTGTCAGTGAGACACAGTTGTAGCTCCCTCTAGGGTCAGGTGGAGGAATTTCACAAACTGAGTGAGTAATCACATTAAGGTTTGGGTGTAAAGATCAAGTTGGTGTCATTCAAGCAATTTCTAGCCCCTAATGAAACCTAATATTCCCCTGTAACTATGGCTTCACTCTGTAGGTATAGATACTGCAGCCTGAGGGACATAGATTCTCTTAGTGGGAAACAGTGCATCCGGTGTGTGTGTGTGTGAGAGAGAAAATGTTTGTATATGTGTGTGGAGAGACTGATGAGACGAAAGATTAGCATTATGTAGCAAAAATGCAGATGCTGGTAGACAGGACACCCACACGTCTAACAAAAGACAAGACTTAAACCTCGTTTCACTCTGCATATTTTATTTCAGTTGTATTTTGTCACCTCTTTCGGTTTAGTTTTTTCTTAAATATCACTTCATATCATACAGTATGTCTTAATTTACTGTGGGAGCGTAGCCTCTGCCTCTTATTCCGCCACAGTGTTATCTCTCTGCAGCAGCAGCCCAGCCTGACACGCTGAAGTTAAACTATTCACTGAGAGTCTCTGAAGATATTTTTTTGTTGTTGTTGTTGTTTCTTCGGTCCAGTGGATAGTTTAGTTTCAACATAAAATGTTACTACTTGATTGAAATGACATGGACCTACACTGACATTTATCCACAGCAGTTCAGTTCAGTTGTGCTTGTGTTCGACCTCCTGTGCTTTTCGATGCCTTCATGTTTCATCCCAGTGGAATGGATACCCGACCTGGGGCTGATGGACTGACCAATTTAAAAATGACTCAACACTGCCAATAAGCCAAAAGAGGAGCTCATTGGACAATGTACAAACCAACAAAATAAAACAATGAGTGTATATGCACTGAACTGTTGAAGAACTGTACTGTACTGTACATGCTTGTTAATATTTATCCACGCTGGTTGTGTGAAGTGTAAAGAAGTGGATAGAAAATGCCATAATACTGTTTAATTTCAAATATGCCACTGCTGCCCAGTGTTAGTCCCAAAAAAGATTTTTTTTATTTTTTTATATTCCCTCTAATTTTGGGTATCAAATCACAGAGCAGCTATGAAAGCATATCGTCTATACAGCTGTGAACTGCTGTGTAGGAGGTTAAATGAAGATGTTTATTTTTGTTCAAAGCAGTGTTTCAAGTGTTGCTGATGTAGCTCATGATATTGTTGATATAATAATAACAATGTCTTTATTATTGTGCAGGTGAACAGAGGGGTGGTGATGATGATCCTCAGGGGAAAGTCTATGTATATAATGTGCCAGTAGGTCCACCTTTCTCTAAATTTTTCAACACAACAACACACAAAGATTTGATTCAGACATCCATGGTGCGCAGAGCATGAACCTTCCTGACTTCTCTTCCCTTATCTTTTACTCTTGCACATCTATATGGTTGACATTTGTGGTTTTGAATGAAATTTCTCAAGAATCATCAAAAGGATTGTCTTGATATTTTGTACACATGCTCACAGAGTTGTACAAAAGAATTTCCCTCAACCTTTCACCTAGCATCTGGTTTTTGATTGGATTCCTGCTAAAACAATGACTTTCCTTTTCCATCAGCTGTGCTTTGTGTCCACGTCACGAAAAACTAAGATGGTGGACATTTTACTTGTTTAGCACAGTAAAGGCAGCAGCTTGCAGTAGCAACATTAGCATTATCTTGTTTAAAGTATGAATCAAAACAACACCCCCATGCCAGATGTACATGGAAAGAATAAGAAAAATGACGAGAGGAACCAATAACTAGCTTTTAATGAACACGTGAGCATGTGAGTGGTGTCTTGAGATAAAGTCTGAAAGCATCTGAGCCAATCCTTTAAGACTGAGGTGGAGAAAGAAGCACTGTGTAACATATTACGAGGCGTTAATGTAGCTTGTCCTATGATTAATGAAGGAAACTGAGGGAGTGATGATTATGTATTAAATGTATTCTAGTTTGAAGATGTGTGTTGACATACGAGTACGTTATCGCACAGCAAATTAAACTTTGGGTCCTTGAGCTTTTGTCACACTTGACTATCAAGATAACCGTCGTGCCCAAACATGTCATTGGAAGAGAAGTGGAGATATAAAACTTGTATAGTCCATTTTGATATGTAAATTCTCAAGTCATGTGCCATATATTTGTCCTGTACTGTATTATTTAGTGCAGCAAGCTTGTTAAAGCTGTGTCACTAAGCGCAGATACTGTATGTATGTTATGCTGTAACAAGTGAGAGGTTGTTCATAGTGCAATCTGATGTAATATGAATATAAGATGATGTGTGGAGTCTTGATGCCAGCCTGTTTGAGTTTGAGCCTCTTTGCTTCAGTGAGACTCAAACTGAATTGATGTTTCATGCTGCATGATGTGTACGTAAACAAAGAGTCTACCAGATGATAAAAAGTGAAATCCCTGATCAACAAAGCCCCTCAGCCGTGCTGCTGAGAGAAAGGAATTTCTACCTTATCTTGATGCTATTACTGTGTTTACATCAGATTATTTACATATGAACTGAAATGGATTCATGTGTTTTTTTTTCTCCATAAAAGCTTATTATTATTCAAAGCATGGGCAGAAGAGTTTCCAAGAGATGAATAAAGTATCTGATGAAGCTGATGGAAAGAGGAAGAGAGTTATTGTGACTCCGGGCTGCTGCTCTGCTGTGTGGGTTGGTTCATGCTGCTGTTTAGAAACTCGACCCATGTTCTGTCTCTGCTCTGACTTCTCTCTCTCTCTTTCTCTACCTCTCTCTCTCACACACGGTTTTCTCAGGATATTCACAGCAGGAAACACCACAGCCAAGCCAAGTCGTTTCACCTGAGGGCCGGATCTCCAGGTCGACGGCTACTGGAAGGTAAACTCTTGGACCGTCAGTTGGCTCCTTCTGTACATTAATCTCTCACTCTGTGCAGGAGGCAAAGTGAAAAAGCACAAATAACTTCAACGTTAAGTCATTTAATTTAGTTAGTTTTAAGTCTTAGAAAGTATAATTCAGCAAAGAAAGTCTTCCTCTGGGATGAAATAGTAATTGACTGTTTTGGCAAACCCAAGACAACGCCAGCATATTATGATTTTGTTGCTATGGAAAACATGTTCATAAATACAAGCTAATTAATGTAGATCCAGCAGGGAACCATAGATTTGGATGACAATGTTGTGTCTTTTCAAGCTTGGCATTGTGACCTATGATAAAATGAAATTATTGATTATGGCAGCTCTGAGGTCAGGGGTTGTTGTAATTGCGTGCTTTTAAAAAATGTATCTCATTCAGTTACTTACCATGTGTTTTGTGTAGAGCAGCTACAGTCTTCCTCTGTGTGCCCTAAAGGAGGCAGTATAACTAAAGCTCAGCAGGCTGGGACATGAACACTGTGTTAAGCTGACGGGTAACTTGGTGCACATGTTCCAGCTTCAAAAAATCTGACTTTTTGATTTTTCAGTTTCCAGAACTAACTACACAAATAAAATGGATCAGTTTCTGCAAATAGTATAACATGCTTTAATGGATTTACAGGAGGTGTGTGACTAATACACCGGTATCACTGTAATCACAAGTTCAACAGTTGTTTTGTTAAGTCAGTAAAAGGAGACCTTATTAGAACACCTTGGAAGGCTGATACTTGATTTGACCACCAAAATTAGTTGAACTAAGCTTCATGAGGTGGACAGTCACACAACTCCAAATGAATACTAATGAGGTTGTGTATCTGCCAGGTGTGTAAATAGGTGTTGGCCAACACTACCCTGATATCACCCTCACGGGATGATAATGTCAGTGTTTTCTCTGCAGCTTGCTGCACTGCCCCAGGTGCCCAGTAAATCTTTTAACATAGTTTTAAGGAAGTACACTGACTTTTTTTTGTTGCAATTTTTGCAGCGGCAACACTTTTTTTAATTTATTTTTTTTATCTCCATGTGCATATGTGAGTGTGTATTTGTGTGTGTGTGCAGAAGAGGTGCACAGTAGATCCATCATGGCCTCCTCATAAGGCCCAAAATGAGTGATAACATTCTGGCAGATATTGAGGCTTAGTTAAGATCACAGGAGTGGACACAGGAGGAGCGGTGAGAGTGAACTGATATTTGGTCTGGGACAGCAGAGGAGTGAAGAAACATCTCAACACCTGTCGGGGAAGGTCACGCTCACACTAACAAGCTTCTCTCTCCCTCCACACAGACCTCCATTCTTCCTTAAGTTTTTTTTTCCTGGCTGCGTCTACAGGTTGTTGCTACAATTGTTTTGTTTCCATGTTATAAAATTCCATCTTCTTTGGCTACACGACACTTTTTCTTTCTTTTCTACTTCCTCCACACCCTTCCTGATCTTTCATTCCTTGTTCTCTAAACAGGAAAAAAAAAAAAGTGGCCGATTTTACCTTTTCCACAATTTCTTCTCTGTCTGACTCACGGGGATCCAGACGGGAGGAAAACAAGTTCCCTTCTGCTATTGATTGGTTAAAATGTTTATTCCTAAAAATGACAGAAAATCAGTAGCCCACCGCTTCCTCTGTGTTCCAAAAATGTTTTGACTGGCAGTGGTGCCTGGCAAAACGCACTGCAGTCATTATGGTGGAGTTTACAATTGCATGCGCTTGCATGTAAATGCATCAAACATGGACAAGCTTTTGGCATGAGAGTGAAGTCAGGCCTGTGGTGGCATCAGAGGAGGATGTTCACTCCTATATCCTGCTCCTGAAACTCATCTGTGACCAGGATTCACACACAAATACACATTTGTTTCACTTCCATCAACAAAAACAAAAGGAATTGGGTCATAAAATCATGTGTGAATTCTGTTCTTTCACCGCAGCATATCATGAGGCATCAAAACTCTTGACTGTGCTCATTCAAGCCCACAAAAAACATTTGTCTGCATCCGGCCAAATTCGGGATTACAATGGGTTATGATTGCGCATTAAACCATTCCCTGTGTGATGTAACAAACAAAGGTTGGGTGTTAGTGCTCCCACATACACACCCTTTTGGTTTGTTGTCTGAACATGATGTGTCAGCTCTTGAGTATTGGTTTTGAAATTTCGTGCTGAGACACTTTTTGAAGAGAAAAGGAGGTAAAACATTGTGGAAACATGGAGGATTTGTCTCTCACTGTTTTGGCCACGCTTGATTTATTGTGCTTAGCCCAGTTTTGGAGTCTTTCTTTTAAATTGATTTTTTCCCCCCACTACATCGCTGCCCCGCCTATTGGCTTTGGCATGAACATCCGCTCAGTTTATTTAACCTCAGTGTGATTGACAGGCCTTGTGTTGTGTTTGCCGCTGGACCTCTCCCAAGTGCAGCCCAGAAAACTACATAAAAACACAATGTTAAGCGTAGGAGGCTGGAAACGTGTGGTTCCAGTTAAAATGTCACTTTTGATCACCTTGGTTAATTGTGAGATTGGGTATTGTGTTTCCTTCTGTTGGCGAATAAATTGTGCTTTGTCAGTCGCTGCCCTTCTAACGGCTCCTCAGTGAGGACGAGATGAGATCCTGCAGAGCGCGGGGGTCAAACAGGGATAGAGGAGAAGTGCTTTGAAACGCTGCCTCTGTTTATACAGCCAACAACAAACACAAGGCATGTGTGTATTACTGATACACACTTTCTGTTCCCGTATAAAGTGCGTTCAGCTTTAAAAATCATGTTGCATGTTGAACAGACTGCAACGGTTTTGCCCACATGAATTAGTCTCAGCAAAGTGTAATTTTATAGCATCCACATACAGAGTTATTTCTGTTCAACTGAAATCTGACTTGAAATCCCCCCTTGTTTTCTTAGGTTAGAATAAAATAAAGTCAAAACAAAGTAAAAGAACCATCATGCACTGGTATGGTGGCTCAGTGGTTAGCTCCGATGCCTCATTTCAACACTGTCTCCTGTGCTCCAGCTGCAGCTTGTCTGTGTTTGCATGTTCATGTCTTTGTAAATCAGGCCGATTGGACATTTGTCCTTAGTTTTTGCTCAGTGACTACCTAGTTTGGATTTGGAAAATTTGGCCAAACTGTTGGCTTCTTTACGACCTCTCCTATCATCTGGCTACATTTGTTTCCCCTCCTGTCAGATCTAATTGTTGCAATGTTGCTGTATCTCCCAGGATTAGTCACTTTAGTTTGTACAAAGTTATTTTGATAAATAGAAATGGTGGCCAACACTAACAGCTCTCTGCCCATCCCATATTGACAATACCTGCAGCCTCTAGTGGCCCTAAAAGTCAAGAAACAACTGTCAGGGCTTTTGATAACATGTTAGCAATTTTTTAAATTATCTTTGATATGTGATTTGAAATTAGTAGCTTTTATAATAAGCCCCAGTTTGAATCTCAGGCTGCAACAAACCTCATTGCACCTTCACTGGATGTCGGCTTGAAGTCACAGGAGACATTCGTCTGCACACAGTACTACCAGAAAAAATAAACGTGCATACTCTCTGGCTGCAGCTACTGTAAAAAGAAACGACCACTACAGTGTATATACATCCACATTTTTGGCTCCTTCCGCTTCTTTTTTTTTCTTCTTGCCATTTCCGTACAGTACAAATATTTTCCTAACATTTCCTTCCATATCTGATCTTCTGTCAGTTTCTGTGAACACTTCACAGCATGCATACAATGTGCAATTGCTGTTTATGGGACATTTTGTGATTGGTGGTCTGAATCATGAAAAAAGAAATACATTTGGATTATTTTTCCACATTGAGCACAAGGCCACACACAAACAGGCTGTACATAGACACACACACACACACACATACAGGTCCAAACTCCCCTGACACACACAGACACGCACATTAAGCATTGTGTTCCAGGTTTTTATTTTGCACAGGGACATCTCCACTTGCAGTTCATTTCAGCAGAAAGAAACACAGCTGGAGCCTCTGGGACGCAAACAATCCTGTGGCAGTGACCATGCCAGACACACACACACACACACACAATCGCTCTCACACACACAGACACAAACAGACACACACACATCCTTTCTGCAGGTCCATGGACATCATTCCGTTTCTTTTAAAGCCTTGTTCTTAGTGTTATTGTTACTAATATCTTACAGTATATTTCTAACTTTCCGTAGCCATGTCCATTATGTCCCCAAAATATAGAAGTCTACTTCTAGATGTCTAAAGGAAGTTCTTGAGTAGAGTAAAGTAACCACTGCTTTTATGTTGTTTTAATTTATTTTCTTCAGTTTGCCTCATGAACTCCAAGACACAGAAAAGCTTTGTATCTGAGTTTCTGACAGCCTGTGATATACCGACACCTCCCTATATGTTTGAATGGGCCGAGTAGATACAAGAAATACTGCACACAGTCTGTTAAGGTTGCATGTACTGTACATATACCTGTAGCTAAAAGAAGAACCATCAATCCTCAGTGGTATCTTTTCTCAAAACTCAGAATTAGCTGAAATGCCACGACCAATTTCAACACATTTAAATAGGAAAAGATACAAATTGGATTCACACAACCACGGCTCTGACAGCAAATGAACACATTGTAATTAGAATTGTGGAGATTATAGGAAGGAGGATGTGAGCAATAGGGTTAAAAACATCTGTATGTTCTTTTTTTTTTTTTTTTTAAGCGTGCAGTTTTGATAAACACTTATTGTTCATGCAGTCTGTGAGGTTACATATCAGACGCTGGTCACACAGTTCATGTTTGACCCAGGAGTGTGATTCACACTACAAAAAAATTTTCCATTCTGTCCTTACAAAAACATCTCTGCAGCAACCCCAGCTGACCCTCTTTGATAAATTTGTTGGTGAAAATTTCTGTGCACACGTATTAAAGTATTTGTGTTGAGTGGACTCGATCTCGCTGAACCCTGGGTAACTCTCGCTCTCCGCAGATTTCTTTGGCTTTGCACGGAGAGCATGACAACATCATCCACGCAGATCCAGCGGAGTTCCATGGTGAGTAATTTTAATTGCCTTAACACATCCATCATCGTTTGTTTATTGGTTTTTCATGCTCTGATGCTTCTTAGTTTTCATTAAAAATGTCTAAGAGCGAAACAAGTTTAGTCTCTAAATCTCAGCTGAAATGCTTGATATTTACAGGTGGCATCTGTGGTTTGGGTCCAGCTCATCAGCAGGCCAGTGTCAAGGGGCAGAGCTTTGTGCTGTTTCTGAAATGGAATGTGTGAGGTCTATTGGCTAAAAATGTCCAAAATATATAACACTTGCCTCAGCGGGTGAATAGGGAGAGATCCATGAAGCATAATGCACGCACACACACACGCACACACACACACACACCCTGGAGGACTATACTGGCCAACACTTGATGATGAATACATCCCCTTCTAGGACAGTGATTGTGGTCAAGCGAGATGCGAGTTGTGTTACGTAACCTCTGCACTGGGATTGCTGAGAGGAGAATTGATGCTGCCCCGCAGAATAATGTGGAAGCAACAATCTATCAGTCAGCATCAGCTGTCAACATCCTGTGGAGCTTTTCACTTTTCTGTAATATTTTCAGTCAAAATATTTATTGAACTCAGGTTCAAGTTCAACTCTAAATAAATGAAGGGTCCCATGTGCTGATGTGTTTTATGGCTCTACAATGGAGGGCCTCACTATGACGCTATGAGAAACCAAAGTGCAATACAGGTTTGTTGGAGCTTCAGAAAAACACAGCAGCTCAGATGCACAATGTAAATAAATCTGGTGATATTTTTTATTTTTGTTACTGTCAACAAATCAAAAAAATTAACAACTATTTTGCATTTACAAGACGATATAGTATGATTTATATGGACGTTTATACAGTAATGTGTCCACTGCTGACTGCAGTGGAAGAAAATACTTTATTGAGAGCACACTGTGTTTCTTCAATAGCTGGTGAGAAGCTGTTCATGCTAACATTGGCTGTGTAGCAAAAGCAAAACTTACAAATGACGCCTTTAATTTACCAGTCAAATACACATATTGCCTCTGTATCCAAACCCTGACAGAGTTTATTCCTCTGTACTACTGACATCCACTGTTCAAACATTATACAGTACATCAATGAGCTACACCGCTGAACTGAGTGACATGTAGTTTATTTTTGAGCCAATCCCACGTTAACCATCCTGCTGCCGTAAATACTGCAGCACACAAAGTCTGCAGCTGAAAATAGTCCCAGACAAAAACACTATTTATTTACCTCTGTTTGATTAACGTCGCCTTAAAGCTACAGTGTACGACTGTTTTAGGAAATTATTTATTAGGAAATATAGCCTACTGTATTTAAAAGGTGAAACTATAGATTGATTGCACAAACAGGGTAAGGATGCTGTTCTCTTGGTATGAAGAGTCTTTTAATCAATTTGTTGACAATAACAAAAATTTGGCACAACACCCGCCACAGCGTTTGTAGTTTTGTGACGCATGATTTAGAGTTGTTAATTGAATTGTTATAGGTTCAAGTGCATTTTCCAACTACTGAGTCTAAAATTTTACATTTATAGATTTTAAATTATAAGAAAATCATGGTAGATTTTATTGCACTCTTTGGATGTCTTGTCAGGAACAAGACACATCTTTAAGTGCAAGAAAATTGATAGTAGTTACATTAAATAGTATTAGCCGATGCGTATTTCATATTTACATCTCGAAAATGGCCCAAAAAAATTATGACAAGTTCAAGTGCATGTTCCAGTGACTGTACTTTAAACTCTTCTTGTGCTCACACACACACACACACACACACACTCGTGTGTTGATCCTCTTCACTGTGCTGTTGTATTATTCATACAGTAGGTAACAAAATGTAACCTATCATCTGAGACAGATGGTGTGGCATATGTTTCTCTGGCCGACTGCGTCTCTGTAGTACACCCGCCCACGCGCATGCTCATACTCATACTCACACACACACACAGACACAGACTTTACACACACGCAACCTACAGTGTGGAGTCCTGGTGTTCCTCAGCATCCCAGTAAAGCCCATAATAAGAATGTGAGTGACACTGTTAGGATTAACATAGCGGCGGCGTGGAGATACAGATGGGGCCTCAGCGTGTCTTTAATGAATGTGGTCTGTGGAGCCAGTAGATCTGTCTTCTGTATGTGCAGAGGTTTATACACTGTGGCTCCATTTATTGACTTGGCCTCAGTTCAGGTCCCACTAAGATAAGTGCCAGGTGATGACGTGAGGGCTCTGCGGGTGTGACACAGTTCGTTCTTAACCCCGTAGCTCCCAGCAAGCATGCTCCCTGCGTGTTTCTTTACAGTCCGGAGGGGGCTGGGAGCCAAGAGGTGACACATAGCCATAGAGAGGAAGGGCCAAAGTGTTAATAACTGATGGAAAAAGATAATAGAGATCCTTAGAGGGAGAAGGAGGAGTAGATGTTGCAGTGAACAGTTCTCTCCAAGAGTTTCTGTACATCCCCATTAAGCAGAGGAGAGAGTCAGGATGGGGGAGAGGAGAGCACAGTGATGGCTACAGTAGTCCAGTCTGAAGGTGGGAGGAGAGGAGTGGTAGCACAGAGACACACAGCAACCAGGAGGATAGGCCTGACCACTTGCGTTCTCCAGAAGATCGCGTCCCTCCAAAGTAAGCCACCTGGGCTACAGAGACAGAGAGAGAGAGAGAGAGAGTGAGGGGCGAAACAGAGGGCAGGGAAAAGTGAGCCAACATCGGCGTCTTTACGGCTGAAAGAAAGAGAGCTCATTCACATGGGGGAGTTAGTCATGCAAGACAGTGGGGTGCAGAGAGGGGACACAGTCAGAGGAATGTTAGCACCTCTAAGCCTTTACTCAAAACCAGAGTAATTAAGGCAGCTTAAGGCATCTCGTTCTCTGGCAGTGCTTCCTTTGTTCTCTAGATCTTAATAATCCAGCTAAGTCTACCCGGACTCTGCCAGGACCACTCACCCACACAGGCTGACCCATCGTCGTTGGGCTCAAAGCCCTGGTTGCATCTCCTCTTGGCGCGGCACTTATAGCTGCCATAGGTGTTGGTGCAGATGGGGCGGTCAGAGGGGCACACAGAGGGAAACTGGGTACACTCATCTTTGTCTGAGAGGGAGGGGGGAGGTGAGGTACATGTTTCAACGAGGGCACAAGCACAGAGAGGGTCGACAGGTAGATGAATCTGTTCAACTTACCGGTGCAGCGACCGTTCTCATTCAGAGTGAAGCCGTGGCCGCACTGTAAGACACAGTCCCATCAGAGACAGGAGAGGCCTTAATTACACATCTCAGTGGTGCTCCTGCTTCCTTTTCAAACTCTGCACATACTGATGAAGTCTAACATAATGTGTGGATTTCAGTGGATCGGTGTTGTACCTCTATCTCCACAGTGGGAGTGACTTCCTCCTCGTCCCTTGGGTAGTGAATCTCCAGCACTGTGTTGATCTCTGAGGGCTCCAGGGGTCTGGCCACTGACCGACCATCAGGCCAGTACACCTCCACATTGGTGGCCACATCCTTACCTGGTCACACACACACACACACACACACATTCATATCACTATAACCTAACATTGAAGGCTCATACAGTGTGCTCAATACTGTAGGATGTCATGCCTTGTTCTCATTGATTCCTCCTTCCTCCGTTTTTCACTCACACACACATAATGAAAAAGAGTGGCACCCTCCTCCTCTCTCTCCATTAACTATTTTAATCAGGCACAGAGGAGCCCTTTCCAGAGGGCCTCTGCAGCCCTTAATTAAAGTGGCATTTTTAATGCAAACAGATCTTGAGTTAGCGAGCCAGCCAGTGATCCACTCAGCAGGTGTGCTGCCTGAGAGCCAAGGAATATTTCACCTGCTCCGCTCCCTCATGACACCCTCTCATTTAGTGGTGGGGAGCGAGTTTCACATGTCTGCAAGTAGTGACGCATTTCTGAAGCCACAGCGGTGTGGAAAGTGTGCTCTTAGCGTGTGTTCTTAGTAATCAGGCATTAAAACTTGAGGGGGCCTCCAGAGTTGATCTGTGCTTGCACAATCCTGATACTGAACAGGCTCAGTGAGCAGGGCCAGGGAGCAGCGGTGGGTGGGCTACCGTCCGAGCCTGGATGACCACCAGGAGACTGTCCTGGTGGGGTGGAGGAAAGCAGCAGGAAGAGACAGGGAGCTGGTTCCTCACAAACCGGGCGGGCTTCCAGCTGCAACACCTGTCCTCCATCTCTTCCCTCTTTGTCCACCCGGCCGGCTCCCACCCACAGAGAGCTCACTCTCCCGTGGGTGCCTAATCAGGCTGAAGGTATGAAACAATGCTTTCATTTCCCTTCTTCCTGCTTCCCTCTGTGAGACCGATTGTGTCAATTTCTGTGTCTGTGTCAACATCTCAGAGAAAGAAGCTGAATCAATTTACTGATGTATCTTTACATTCATTCTCTACAATTGAAGGATTTGTAAAAAAAAAAAAAAAAAAAAAAAAAAGTCACAAGCCACTTTTTGAAACCCTCAATTCATTATAGAAAAAAAATAACAAATGGCCTGTTAATCTTTAAAAACAGATTGGTTGCAAAGAGCAAATCCCCCCCAGTGTTACCGAGGCCAAAGTGGGCGACAGGCTCCATCTCACACAGGTATCCTGAGCCACCATCGATGATCCGTGTGTGTGGGCCGGTCTTTTTTGTGTACACAACCACTTTAGCTCCTCTGGCGAAAGCACCAAACTTGGTCCGGGGGATCACCCGCAGCCATGAGTTAGAGGTGCCCTACCGCACAACAGAGAATGTGGGTTTACTGTAGCTGACCTTCGTTTTCACTGTATACCTCCCGAGTGTCAGCCTGATGCTGAGGGTTTTAAGATGCCTCACACTCACCTGGTTGACTTTATAGACAGAGAGCGGCTGTGCTGCACTTTCACCGTGAGACACCAGCAGCTCCAGACGCCCGTCGCCGTCAAAGTCTGTGGCCACAGCTCCTGGAGATCCATCACAGTAATGATGCACTTCAGGAAACAGCCTACATAACATTTATCCTGGAAACATGGGCATTGTGCTTCAACAGTCATAGAGCTAATTATGTGGAACACGTCTTTTTTTTTTTTTTTTCCTCTCTCAAGCTCAGGAGGAAACTCTGATCCCTAGTGGAGCTCTGCTGCCATCTAATGGACAGATGTTAAAACATCAGACGTGAGCCTTGAGTCACGCTCTGCTTCTCCTCACTCCTCACTGCTGAATTGTCTGACAGTCGTTCTCCCACACTCACCAGTTCCTCGGCCCTCAGGCTCTGATGCCTCCCCAATATTCAGCTCTTCTATCTGGGGCTCTCCATGCTCCCTCCTGCTCACCCTGTCAAATCACAATATCACAGCAATTACCCAGCAATATATTTATTTGGCAGCAACTGTTATCTGTAACCAATGTAATAATTATTGTTTTATTGTTATTAACTGTATGACAACTATATTAATATAATTAATGTAGTTGTCAACATCTGAAAAAAAACAACCTCCTCCTCCTGAAGGCGCCCATAACAATAGGCTGCTGCATAAACAGACAGTGACTAATAATGTAGTAAATCACAGCAGCAATAATACATTATGTGTATGTCTTTATAGGAGATGCTATAATTGTTGACACGTGCTGTATATACTGTACAGGACAACTTAAAGAATATCATTATTCCTGCATCCATACATTATAGCGTAATAAAGCATTTATTAAATGCTTACGTACTGTTTATATATGTAAAACAAAATCAATTGTTATGGATACAATTAGCTCCACTTGACCAGTTTTACATTAGCATGTTGGATTTAACACTCCATCATGTAATGTATAGTGATATAACATCAAATAGGGGTAGGCAGCGTTCATTTGTGACGATGTATTTTAATACATGTTTTTGATAATACTTCTTATTTGAGTAGAATTAAGACGCATAGATTTTTATGGAGTATATGCTTTGCAACTTTGCAATTAAATAATATTTTAAACGTCAACGTGGCCCCGCTGTAGACATGACAAGCTGTCATGTTCCTGCAGTGAAAAGGCATTTCCAACTTTCCATGTTCTGGATGCTCCAGCAAAGACTTTAATTCTTAAGAAAACTGAACTCTTTTAATGTTTCTGCTGAGATGAGGACTCCCCTTTATAGAGGTTTTATTGAATTTACTCTGACCTACTGTATTATTGCCTGGTTTGGAAACATAAATCTGTCTGACAAGAACGGGCTTGGCAGTCTTATCAAAACCTCCACCAAGATCTCAGGGAGGATTCAGACCAACCTTTCTGCCATTTATGACAGCCAGGTCCTTAAGAGGGCTAACGGTATACTGTTCTGTCTGGACCATCCACTTCACAGGGAATTTGAGCTGTTGCTGTTTTCCAGCTCCTGTTCATAGGACTAAAATACTCCATGCATCTTTCATCCCTGTGCTATTGATATGCTAAATAGTAATCAGCAGTGACTGTTTCCTTGCACTGATCCAAGCCTATTTGCACTTGTGCACATTGCACTTTGATTAAGGTGTTTATTGTTGCATTGTTTTTATGTCGTCCTTTTGAATTTGTGTGAACCCTGCTCCAAAGCTAATTTCTCTTTGAGGACAGTTAACCTAACCTAACCTTCCACAAGTTATAATTTCATTTCACAGTGCACTGATGTGCTGATTCTGGCTGTTGAACACTACGGCTCAGCTAAACATTGATTAGTTATATAATTAGCTTGAGCACAACAGTTTGAGCTTTTCTTCAGTGCCAGAGAGCAGAGTAAAATTAGCTGAATCTTCTCCATAGTGCACGATTGAGCAGAGCCACAGGGCTGTAGAGCAGTGACCCCTGTCAGACCATCATCGTGTCCAGAAAGACAAAATATGTCCTCCAATGTCCTGACATGCAGCAATACTCTGAGCCAGGAAATCTCTGGGGCTTACACTGATTATTGATATTCAGTTTGAACTGACCCACCAGCTCATGGCAAAATTCATCATGATTGCTGCATCCTGTTCAGAAAAATATGCCAGATCAGATTTTTTATTCAGGCAGGATGAGTTTATTCTACTGTTAAGTCCTTACAATTGATATGTATCATATATTGCGTTTTGAAAGCGGAGTTCATTAATATTATCTAGAGAGGAAGCCAAACCGTGAGCCAAAAAGAGACCTAAAACTGTCTTAATGAAAGATTCATTCATGTGTGGAGAAGGAGGCGGGATGCCAGACTAGATAAGTATCCTTGGCTGGGATTTTAAAATTCTTCTCAGCTTCCAAACCCAGTTTTAGAATATTAAATCAAGATGCAAGACTTGTCCATAAAGCTCATCATCATGAACTCTATTAAAACGTATATTAGCCATATATAGCCATACTTGTGCAACATTTGTGTAGGCTATGTATGTGTGAGTGTGTGCACCTGTGTTATACAGTATATGTGTGGGTACCTGAAGAGCCTGTTGGCGGAGGGGCCCCTGTAGGCGATGTTGTTGAAGAAGACCTCCAGCTCATTGTCGTTGTCAAAGTCTGCAACAATAACAGTGCGAACCGGGGACGGCATAGAGAACTTCTGGGACGCTATGTCCTGAAAGAAGCAAAGACATGGTAAAATAGATAGTAACACTTACACACAACACACACACAAAGGACGTTCTTTCTCTGTGCTGGATATGCCTTTCTATAAGGTGAAAATTAGTCAGAAAATGCAGTGAATCAGTTAGAAAGATTCTGCTCTTCAACCAGACCTGCTCTGAGCTGCAGTGAATTGATTCACAAAATGTGTTTTTATTGCATCATTCATCACATATTTATGCACAGGGACAGTAACACTACACTTTAACTGCTTTGTTTTGTCACACCATTCATTAATCCTTTCCTTTTTCCTTTTTCACTGAATTCTAGTCTAATTTAATGACCTTTTTTTTTTTAGGTAGTAGTCACTTTAATTACCTTTTTTTAGGTAGTAGTCACTAAATACATCCAACACACTCATATTCATACAGTCAATGCTTTGTGTTATATGTTTATTTGAAATGTTATAAAATGCTAGATTATATGTTCTATAATCTAAAAGAAAACGTCAATCCCCAAAATAATTTTTTAAAAGGATTTTCACTTGAACTTTTCCAGAACCTGTTCTTTCTGTTCATTCTGCACTTATATGTTTCATTTAACAGGTGTTCAGGTGGTGTGAGCCAAGCCAGTGTGTAGAAAGGCGGTTGCATAACCCGGAACATAGGGTCACGAGTTCAATCTTCACAACAGACAACACGTCCATCAATAATCCAGTGTCCAGTCCTTGAGTTAGACACTGATCTGTCATCTGCTGCCTCACTCACTGTAAGTCACCCTGGGAAAAAGAGTTTCATGTGAAGCCTAAAGATAAGAACAAAGACTCTTTTACATCCTCTGGCAACAGAGAAGTACACTACAACTCTCCTGCCCAAAAAAGTCTCTTCAGCAGAGGAGTTTTTGCACGAGAAAGTAACAGATATCTCCTCGCTTCAGTGACACAGTGATAAGTCGGGGAAGAGTTATAGAGCAGCCCTTCACTCCCTCCAGTATTTACTCCCTGTTTTAATTATAAGGCTCATAAAGCTGCAGGGGGGGGGGGGGGGGGGGGGCTGCCACAGTGACCTTCTGCTTCTCAGGTGAAGGAGAGGGGATGGCCAACTAAGGCCACGAGGGAGAGGGGGAGCGGAACAGCTTTACATTTACTGTGCCATTAGGTGGATGGATAGATGTGCCATCAGGAAAAGGAAAGGGACTCTTACCAAAACAAAAGTGGAGCCCAGAAACACACAGGAGAAGAGGGTGAGAGGTGAGAAACTTCCCTAAATCAATTTGGTCTATAACCTAATAATACACATAATGTAAGGTAACTCACAACTTGACAAGATTTACTGCAACATGAAAATACATTTGGAAAGATTTCTGTTATGTATTATCATTTGTATTCTTCAGTGTGTGCTCCAAATTTAGTACGTTACTCATATTATTTGTTTAACTGAAAAAAAATCACTAGCTGAAATAATGGTATGAATAATTGACTGTAATTATAATTAGAATGAAAAAAAATCCTTCTAAACACCAACTCTGAATAACTTTACATTCACTGACAATAAGAAGGTTCCACATCTGGTTTTCATAGACAAAACTTCTCTGGACTTTCTCCATCTCTTTGAATACAAATTAAATATGTGTGGGAGTGTTTTTGCATGTGCATGTGCGTGTGCGTGCGTATGTTAAACCTTTTGCAAGGAAAACCTCGGCAATAGATTTTAATTAAAGCACAAACAGGCCTAATCGGCACTTTCCAATACCCAGGCAAGCTGCTGTTTCAGCCCAATTTAATTAGCGGTTTACTGGAGTGATACAACAGCTTCATTATGCATGCCAAAGGTCAATACGGGCGAGTGGGAGTGTCAGCTCGTGTGGGGGGAGAGGGGTCTTAAATGTGTTGTGGGCTTGTGATTTAACAATCTGGGTTTAAAAAAACATCGGCCGACTAATTCAATTTGTCTTCTGTGTGTTCATGTGTGTACTTGAGAGCATGTGTGTGTGTGTGTGTTTGTGAGTGTGTCATGCTGATGGAATTGCCTCTAGGCTAACCATCACACATTAACCCCTTATTTGACCCCTATAAAGATGTCTCCCGTGACGTTTATCCCTTTGGTAAAAGATGCAGTCGCGGGTGCTGACGCATAGATCACCAAGCAACAAAACCTCCGCAGATTTACACACAGCAGAGGCCGTTTCTGTCTCTTCACTGTACTTGACCAACACACACGCTCCTGCTGCTGCCGCCTGTCCCACAGGAGCCGAGTGAGAAGCTGAGTAAATCACCAGCCGTCCATCTTTAAATCCCTTTCAGCCCCCAAATTGTGTCTGCGCTGAGTCATGCTAATTCCCCAGCCTCCTACAAGCATTAATAACTCTGTGATTTAGAGATAATGTGTGAGGTTTGCTCTTAATGCTGCCAGTTCATTAGACATTGATCTGGTCAGAGGGGGGAAAAAGAGAACCACAAGCTCTGAATCACACATTCACCTTTTATTTGACCTACAGTATAAAGATGCCCACCGCTTTCTGCAGGTGTGAGGAGGCAAGAAACTTTACTCTGTGAGCATTTGGGGCAAGTAAAATATACTTTGTTTCTGTAATATATTTGTGTGCAGGGCCGTGGTATAGGGGAGAAAGGTGATGATAATTCTAGGGGCCCAGCGCCCAGTAGGGCCCAAAAAACCCCAGTAGTCTAATCTTTGTATGACTGAATTATTCTGCTTTCAGCATTCACCCGTATTTCCTTCAGGAAATGCATTCTCTAGTTCTGCATAAGACCCTGACTAATACTCATAGTAATGCTGCATTAGCATCAAAACAAAGTAGGCTAATTTTTTTTTGTTGCTTTGCGTTGCGTACGAACCAAGGGGGCAGTTGTGGGTCTGAGAAGTGAAGCTCACTTCCGCGTTCAAAAAACTGCAATCCCCTCGGATTCCTCTGGGGGCTGGTGTCAGAAGGGAGCATTCCCCATAGACCCCCATGTTAAAATCGCCGACTTTACATCCTCAGTAAACATGTTAAAAGCCTGGTGTCAGAACGTTTTTTCGTCTCAATCGATAGTTTCTACCCCCGCACACACTCTGAGGGGGGTGAATTTTTTTTTAACTCTACCGTTTTACTGTTATAAGGTTAAAACTCTGGCCAATTAGGGCGCGGAAACGTTGAGTGACAGGTCCGAGCAGCTCCGTGGACAGCTGCTTCGAGGCCAGTGGGCGGGTTCTCGGCCGGCCAATCCAACATGGCGCTGTTCAGGCCGCCATATTTGAGTCACAAAAACGACTCCCCAAAACCAATGGGTGACGTCACGGACGCTACGTCCATTCTTTTTACAGTCTATGGTACGAACTGATGAAGCCTATTGGATAAGAGGCGAAACGCCCTGACAAATACAAGTCCAGTTGCCTACGATTCAATTCGCCCAGAAAAAAACGATGACCTGGATGAATGAGAATATCCATAGACAAAGTATAGGCTAAATAAAAAATGATAATACATACGTAGCCGAAGAAAAAAAAAGTGGAAAGGGAAGGGGGAAGGGGCCCACTTTAGTCTTCTCTCAGGGGGCCCAGAATTCTTAGCAACTGCCCTGTTTGTGTGCATGTAGAGTTGTAACTGTAAATACCAGGAGCCACTTTTGAGCTCACCTTAAACTTCTGTTTGCGGTTATTCAGCTGTATGTAGAGGCGATGAGGTCCGTTCCAGTTCCCGTAGACGATGTCTGTCTTGCCGTCACGGTTGAAGTCTGCCAGAGCCACCCCTCTGCCGTGCTGCATGGGATCTTCCACACCTGCAGTTATGTGGTAATACACTTTATTATCCATGAAGCCGATGCTGTGTATCGTTGTTGCACCAGATTCACATGACACACGTGTTTAACCGCTGATGTTTCTCTCACCAGCCTGCTGCGCCACATCTGTGAACGTTCCATCTCCATTGTTCCTGAACAGGAAGTTGGGTCCGTACTCGTTGTCACAGAACACATCGGGCAGCGCCTGACTGACGATGGGCCCCACCACTACACCTCGCCCTCCTGCACACACAGAGATGATGAGAGGAAATTAGATGATTCATAAAAGAAGGTTAGTAAAATAAAACATGAAGCAGGATGGTTGTGAAAATGAACAAGATCAGCTCCATTACAAAACTGAACTGCAAGACATCATTATTGTCTTTACAGGCAATTTCCTCTGAGCAGAGCAGATACAGGCTCTGATGGGTTTCATAAACACATCTCAACACAGGCTCAAACAAATTCAAGAATGCAAAGGCACAACACATGCTGAGTCTTTTGCTTTAACCAAAAGCTAAGAGTAATTTTCTCCTTGTGAAAAGATCTTTGTGACTTTTCAATACAGTCCATATCACCCCAGGATTTTCCAATGACACTCTATAAAGTGAAGTGTCACGGTAAAGTGTCTCATCTCAGACCAGCATAGTCTAATTATGGAGCTGAAAGGGGCTTGATTGCCTTTCCACTATGCAGAGTCAGTGCTGTGAGTGAGAACTCGCTCCTGATTTAGTGGCCCGCTCCATCAGCCCAGACAAATATCACTCGCCTCCTACGGCCATAAACCACTAACGTCTCTCCAGAGATATGTAACCATTAGATATACAACTTCACTGACTGTCCCTCTGCTCTGATTAACGGCAGTTTGATGACAAAGCCATCTCTCGTACATCACTCAGAGCGAATCAGAGCCGGCTCACTCTGCCCCCCTGGTGGTTTAAATGACATCCTGCATGTAAAAGGTGATGATGATTGATTCTGTTACGCACAAATACAAAGTCGTGTCCCACTTGGAAAACTTACCTGTGCGTCAGCGTCAAGGACTTTTCAGTGGTTACAGTAAAGTATCATAGAGCGTTTTTTTTTTTTATTACTCATGATGATCTCTGAAACAAATCATGGTGAAACAGTTTATTTTGACATTTACTGTTCTCCTCTTTTATACCAAAGCATGTATCCATCACAGGATCATACTGACCCAAACCAATTTTTGTGCTATTTTTCAAAGTAAAAAAGAAAACACTTTCCACGTTCAATGACATCCCTCCAGTTTCAAATCATTCAAATGTTGGAGTTCGATTTATTAAATTCTGCCTCCTGCAAGAGGACATTCTTTTTGTAGCGAGTCGGCTTGCAAAAATAAAACAGCAAAAAAACAGGAACAGGAAAAAGTGGAATGAAAAACAAAAAATAGTTTGCATTAAAAAGCATTACACTCATTAAAATTCCAGTACAAGTCAAAAATGATTAAAAACACTGCAGCAAAGTCTAGGAGGGACTAAGACTGAGATTAAGTGTCGAGCTGTGCAGGGAGCTGGGAAACAATATATGATATAATTGAATGGTTGAATTAAATGCATTTATTACAAATGGAATAAATAATATAAATTATTATAGGTATAATTTCCTGAAACCTGTGTCTTTGCCTAGAAGACTGTGATGAATTCAGCCTTTTAAACATTATTTTATCTGGCTGTTTTCATTTGTTTAGTACTGGGCAGAATATAGAGAGAAAATGCCTGCACTATTTTCCACATTCAAATCCCCATACTAATAAATCAGTAAGTAATACCATAAACTTCCATTTAACATCCATGGAAAATAGTCTTTTGGCGTGTACCACTTGGATCCGACCGGCTCAGACTGAGCTAACTGCACATTAAAGACACAGTTCTGTAGTGGCATCCACAGCCACTTGTATTCAAACCTTCAAAGTCAGGGGGAACCACACTAGCCAGTGATAGATGCCGTCTCTGGGCTGTTGAGCCGCTCTGATGTATGTATGTGTCGCCCTTCCCCTTCGCTTCCCTGTGACTTTGACTGGAGTAAACAGCTGACGGGGCCAAAAGAGTCCACTAACACTTCTCTCTCTCTCTCTCTTTCTCTCCAGTCCTTTCTATTTTCCCTCACGCTTCCACTCATCGTGTTCTCCTTTCTTCCTCCCGCTCTTTCGTTTTTTTTTTTTCTCTGTTCTCGCCGGGCATCTCTCCAGCTCTCCTCCCGTCTAGCACCCTCTCTGTACTAAAGTCCTATATTTCAGACTCTCTGGGTACAACGAGCACATGCTCCTCTGCAGATGTCTGTATAAATCAGACTGAAGGTCCGGTAGTGCTAGATGATCTTTCATCACACACACACACACACACACACACACACACACACACACACACACACACACACACACACACACACACACACACACACACAGTCATTTCTTCATACCTACCAGTGAGCTTGTTGACTCCAGCCTCCTCCGCCACGCTGGAGAGGGCAATGACACCCTGTGAAAGGTCACTCGCTGCCTCGTCCATTTCTATGAGGGCATGAGGACCCACGCTGCCACTGGCATAGTTAGCTATGTAGATAGCATAACGCCCTGTACCCTGGGAGAAAAAGCAAATATTTTTATTCAGTGAAGTTATTTTTCTTCCATTTTTTGATAAACATAATTTTCGTACTCTCAGTTGCCCCAGAAGTCATAAATATGAAGTTATACTTTGTCCTTTAGGCTGAGAAAACACCACGCTGTGGCTGGAAAATCAGGTCAAGAAAAATATCTATGTACACTGCACGCCTTTTATTCTGAAGTTTGCTGTTTACTGTTTTCCTTGAAACTTATTGCACTTGTTTTCTGCAAGTAGTCTGTTGTAGCGTCCTTAGCTGTGCTGCACACCTGCCCCTGCACGTGAGTGTGTAGTCCACACAGTGATTTACATTTGATTTAGTAATATCATTTGTAAAGCAGAGCCATGAGAAATTCAGCAGAACCTTTAACGGTTCACCAAAATGAGAAAACAAAGAAACCATATATTTTTCAACTTAGCGTCACTGGAATTTAGCTGCTTGTCAGGGTTTTAGATGCGTGTGTGTCTGTGGATTATCTAAAAGCACACAGTAAAAACACATTGTTAATGGGTTTTTTAAAATGCAGCTCTTCAGTGCTGTCGGCACCACAAACACGGTTTCATTCACCTCCTTTGTGTTGGGCTGGAGGCAGAAACAATGTCTTAAAACCTACTCGCATAAAACCAAAACAACATATGGCTTAATATAGCTGGAAGTACATGAGAAAATATTTTCTGTTATTAGGGAACAGATCATTGGGCAATATATGATTTTCCTCCATATTGTCTACAAATCCCAAAACAAGACCAAACCCATCAATATGTGAGTTTGTATCTCTGAGCTTTCTGACTTCCCTCTGTCACTCTCAGCCTGAAGCCCATGGGTGTCTACTGATGATGAGGATGAAATAAATTATGTTATGTGTGTCATTTTGTAGAACAGCTTGGCACATTACAGAGATATTGATCTTTTGCTTCATTATTTTTCACTTACAATGTAGCTTTTAGCATATAGGAGTATATTGTTAGGAACTATTTTCATTTTAGTGAGTATTTATTGTAGTAGGCAGTTTGTGTGTGGAATTATATGTTGTCCAGCCATGCAGCTCTACAACAGTAATAAGTTAAATCAGGCTTTGGCTACAAAGACAATACTTGTTAGTAAGATCGTTGTTCTCGAGACGTATCCCTTATAACCATCTTTTAAAAATTATTTTCCATCTCTGAATATTATCTGCATATTTTCACCTTTTCCCTGTCCTAACCTTTTCTTTCCCCTTTATCTCCCCTCGCTCTGTTTCCTATTCTTTACTCCCTCTTTCTCTGCCTCTCTCCCTACTCCTTCCTCTGCCTCCCTTTGGAGATTAATTTCACACTCCATTATCAGTCAGAGTCCCTGCAGACACAAACTCACAGACGGAACCATGCTAATAGACTACACACTCAATTCCAATGAGCTTTCCCACCAGGCCTAACATATTTCAGTCAATACAAACACGTGCACATAATGCAAACGCACACACAATGCACGCCATCATCTCACCATTTGCATTCACCTTACTGTATTTTTACAAGACAAGAAAAGCAAATGAGTCTAGGTGATGTAAATGTCATCAAGCGTCACATTATGGCTGGCTGAGGTGGGAGGAGTGGGTAGCACTTTCTCTTTCTCTCTCACACACACACACACTCACACAGACACACACACTTAGAACTTGACAAAAAGGGAATGAACTACAATGAAGGCCACTGGCAGTTACTTAACAAACTTAAAAGTCAATGATTTTTCAATAAGTCCTCACCCAAGGCAAATTTCTGTCACTGGTATTGGCGTTGTGAATAGTGTGACATGCATGCCTGCGGAGTACATGTTGGTGCAGGGATATGTGACCGCGTGCCCTTTACAGCGATCGCGGCGATTACCGCACAGCCCCCATCCCTGATGTAACGTTTCCATTTCTCCCCGTTCAAAGGAAACATATGGCTTTTTGCGCTGCCTGTCAAATATATTTCACTTTTTCTTCCTTTTAAAACCCACTCACTGTCAGAAGCTCCATCCTCTGCTCTGCCGGTGCAAAGTGACCCGATCCATCAGTTCAATGCGAGACCCCCTCAATATGTCACCTTCATCAGTTTGTAAAAGACTAATGATTGGACGTCACTCTCAAGGAGACTGGGAGAGAGGCGAAATGGTTGGATGACTAATTATTCCTCTTTCTTCCTGGATGATAACACTTTATTTATGAGTAAACAGGACCAAATGCATTAGCTCGTCAACCAACAGGGCAACATGCTCTGTGTTTGGCCAGTGTCACCTCCTGCTGTTGTTCAAAATCTGCTCAACAATAGGAAAATGTAATCTCTCTGTCTTTCTCTCTCCTTCTCTTTCCGCCTGTCTGCTGGAACCAGCATGGAAGAACACGCATCAGGGTTTTTGGCTTCCCGTAAAAGCATCAGCCATTAAAAGTAGATATCTCTCCAATCGCTTTGGCACCTGCATAACCTATCAG
Source organism: Trachurus trachurus (assembly GCF_905171665.1). Classification (NCBI taxonomy): domain Eukaryota; kingdom Metazoa; phylum Chordata; class Actinopteri; order Carangiformes; family Carangidae; genus Trachurus; species Trachurus trachurus. The sequence goes on from NC_139906.1 coordinate 16,799,326, forward strand.
TGCTCAGTGAGATGGGACTGTGGTTAAAAAGAAAATCTATTGTAATCCCAACTGTCCTCTTCCCACTATTACCTCCTTTGTCCCGTCCCCCCTGATTGGAAGTGAGAACTGTACGCGTGGGCACGAGATAAGAGACAAAGAAAGTGTGAGCGTGTCAGTCAGAGCGAGAAAAAAAACTGGAGTAAAGGAAGTGGAAAGAGAGAGGAAAACAACGAGAAAGGGACTAAGAGAGAGAAAGAGAAAGAGAAAGAGAGAGCAAATGTTAGTAGTGTGCAGTCATCACTCCTCCCCTCGTAAGATGTTCTATAAAACAAACGAGGCCTGGCTGCTGTAATTACACTGGTGCGATGGACAGAAGAGAGAAAATGGCACACCATTCCCCCCAAATGAACTGTCATAGCACATGCTGAGAAGGGCGGTGTAGGCAGGGCATGAGTTATCACTGGTAAACAAACAGAAGCAGCCATGCATGTACACAGAAGACACTCTGGGGAGTTTGTGTGTGTGTGTGCGTCCGTGCTGCGAATCTGCATCTATACTCGTGCTCCGTGTGCGTATATGCGATTGTGTGTGTGTGTGTGTGTGTGTGTGTGTGTGTGTGTGTGTGTGTGTGTGTGTGTGTGTGTGTGTGTGTGTGTGTGTGTGTGTGTGTGTGTGTGTGTGTGTGTGTGTGTGTGTGTGTGTCGTACCTTTCTGTCCACACAGGCCACTGAGCGCCCAGCCACACGGTTGGCTACGTCTCTGTGTTCGTTAATGTCATCGTTCAGTAGGTCTTCAAAGCGTCCATTACGGAACTTAAACAGCTTGTCAGAATATGTTGCCTGACCTTGATGCGGAGAGACGTTTGTGAGAGTTGAACACAGGCTGTTGCGGAGAGTAAAGAGTTATTATACAATGTGAGAACTGTGTGTGATTGGAAACACCAGAGCAGGCAGCTGTGGCTGAAAGTGAGGAATGCGATACGGGAGTTTTTGTAAAAATGATAGAGCTGAGGTGTTGCAGGTTTGGCAGTGTGCGCTCTCTAGCTCTCAGATTGATTAATAGCAGCACAAAGCTTGTCTGTTATCTGATGAAGACTCCGATGAGATAAGCTTAATATCTGCATACTGATTCTCCTGCTTTGTCTCTGTACAAGAAAAGACTTATAATCCCTTTGTGAGTGACGCGTCTGTATATATTTTTACACAGCTTGTACTGTACCAGAGAAGGCGTTATTGGTGTTGAGGACATAAATCTCCTCCCGACCGTCTCCGTCGATGTCACACGCTGTCACTCCGATGGCGTTGCCTTGTCGGTCTCTCAGGGCGTAGAAAGGGGAGCTCGGGTTGTCAATGGCAATGTTGACAAGCCGCTTACTCTGCTTGTCATACTTCAGCACCAGGTTTGGGCCGTTGTAGCTGTCAACAGACACCAGTGGCAAAATGTTGTTTGTTCATTACATAAGACTGTCAGCAAGAATTTTACAGGATGAATCATTCATTGCCATTTATATTCTACAAGTCATGCGTCTTGACTAATGAGGCTGCCTAAAAAGCCTGAAAACAATTTCATGATGCTTCATTTATGGCTGAAATCATTCAGCTGTTGTAGAATTGGATTTTGAAAGCTCCAGAAGACTTCAGAGAAGTTGAAAGATGGCATGTTTGACTGGCCAAGTCTGTTTTGTGGCAGGAAAAGAGCAAAGATTTACAACAACAGAAATCCTGCACATGGAAAGATGTCAGGTTATTAGACCTGAGGCTGCTATTAGCATCGATTTGCTGCTAAACTGCTAAATCCTGATTGGTGCTCAGGCTAATATGACATCATCCTATGAGTGAGACAGAAACCAGTGAGAGAACCACAGCCAAACAATACAGAAAAATCTTGATTCAAACTAACATTGTTTGAATGTTGCATTTTTTGTGTTCAGGACCTTAGCAGACTTTAACAAGATGTGTTGTCTAGTATAAGTTAAGGTTAATTGCCCATAAAGTTGGAATAATTCCTATCGAAAGGTTCATTGTGTTTTAATTTTCACAGTGATATGTTTGGAAGAGATTGATCAATAAAGTTTTGAGGACATATACAATTTATCCATCAAGAATAAATCACATTGTAGGCATGAAAAATATTTTATTTCAGCTTTATGGGCAACTGTGTATTAAACACAGATACAGCATAACCCGATTATTTATTGATTATTGATTCTCAATGTTCTTCATTGTCCCACTTAAATTAATCATGCTGTTACTGTAACAGGTGAGGTTGAATCAACACGGTGCAATCAAAATTAAACTTTTCCTTAATATTTTTTATATTCCATACATTTCGAGATTCCAGAAAAAGAGACTCTGCTAAGGAGACGATGATGACAGAGCCACAGAGGAGAGGAGGGGAGAAAATCTCACCGTTAGTTAGTTAGTAACAGCTCAAGAATGAAAAGTGGGACCATTGTGACTGTATGTGACTCATCCAATCATCGTCTATTCTCTGATAATAGTGTTATTGAAATAATAAAATCAAATTTATCAATTAATCAAATCAAATCAAAGTTATGCTTAATCGCTAAAGGTCAAAAACAGCAGTATATTAAACTCAACCTCTCCATTTTCACATTCTTCTAACCTCAGATGAACTCACATCCTTTTAAAAGGCTCTGTGATGCCCTCCTGTCCAGCAGACCTGCTGAATGTGATGGCTTGGCTAAATTACATTTATTAAGCAGGGTCATTTTGGTGCATCTATATTCTGTTAAGCACTGAGAAATTCATTGCTGCTTCACTGGGTAGAGGCAAGCTTGCCAAACTGCTCCCATCAATGGCGCTCTATCCAATCACATCTATTTTCATCAGCTGAGTGAGCCTCTGGGCACCCTTACCAACTCTCGTCTTTTGCCTTTGCTTTTAACCTTTAGCTCGGAAAATGACACTGCACTGGTATTTTGGAATGAGCAGTTCATTAGTTGCTCCACCTGTGTGTTAGGAAAAAATTTAAGCACTCTTGTATTGCTTTGTGGAAGAGCAAGCATTTCTCACCCGGCTACAAAAATCTCCAGGGCTCCATCGCCATCCACATCAGTGACGGCGACGCCGTAGTTGAGTTGGGTGGGGTTGTTTTCGTAGTCAGGAGGAAGGACGGTCTTGGTTACAGCTGAGAACATGGGCTCCGATCGCTGAGCCGAGGAGTGTACAGGCAGGAAGAAAACCAGCCACAACAACATCCTCACCTAAAAGGAGAGAACACACCACTGATCAACAGCTGAGATTGAGGAAGCCGACCATCATGTTGTACGCCTTGTTTATATCGCACCCAAAAAACTACCACTTCTGCATCCTTCATAGAATATATTCACTTTGCACTAAAAAAGGCAGAACAAGGCCACTTTGTCACTGCAGATAACACAAAGAACAATTTGCGTCCCACTCTCTGCAACTGCACCAAAGCGCACATTTGTTCCCGCCGTTGAGGTAAATAAAAGCCTTTGGTCATACGTTGTCTTGCAAACTGCAACTCCTGTAATTCTCCAAATCCATTGTGAGGGAAACATCAGTGTATTGTTTTGCAGAGCTCTCTGCTGTACTCGTATACAAAGATGAAGATATACCACTGCAATCAGCAGCACTCTGCAAGCTCAGATATGAACAACCGATCACATGCAGACAGGCTGAGGAATTACAGGACAGAAAATCCATACGTAGAGCAGGGCATCAGCCAGAAGCCAAGTGAGCCCAGAGGAAACCAATACAACCTGAGAGAACAGACCTGAGGAGTTCTGTCCAGAGGGAGGGTCACCAACTCTAAATTGGGAAATCTTCTTTGAATAAAAGGCCTGTGTGATGTCTTAAGTGTTGTTTCAGTTGTCAGCAGATAAAAGGTGAATGTAGAGATATTGATTGAATTGACTGGTGAAGTGCAGGCAGGTAGAGGTGGAGCTTCTGATGCTCGAGCTGAGACGGGAGAAGAGAAAATGACTGAGAGGAGAAAGGAAAAAGGAAGGTCACCTCCTTAAGGCTAAAATAAAACACTCATCAGCAGCCGCAGTGCAAAAACTTTACACAAGCAACACACACACAAAGTAAATGGTATTTACAAGCTGACAACTTGATTTGCACTGCCTGGATTTATGAACCCAGCCTTCATCATAACACTCATTCCATCTGTAATGCCATTGAGGCGTTCCCATCTCTGCTGCTGATTCTCCCTCTCTGCTCCACGTGTCCAGGTGATGTATGGCTCTTTAACATCTCCCTCAACAATTCAATTTAAGATAAAAAACCACATTGCTGTTTGAATGATACTCCCAAAAGCACATGGGTAGGCGGCGGGGGGGGGGGAAGCACCTCTGATGACACCCGCAGGAATACAACCAGGGCTCATGCTAGCTCTCCAAGGCAGGCGGCGCGGCGATAACGCAGGCTGGAGAGCTGGTAGCGATGTAGACTGTGGCTGTTAGCAACAAGGGTTAATTAACAACACCGGGAGCTCCAGATGAGGCAGTTTCTTCCCATTAGAGCGGGATGTAATGACAAATGAGCAGAGCCGTTGCAGACCACAGAAGGCAGCTTTACTCGCTCGCTCATATTCTCTGTGTTAGATAGGGGTGCTGGGCTATAAATTAAAAAGAGGAGGAAAAGGACACTTGAAAAGTAAAAAGAAAAGTATGTTAGAAAAGGGTACAATCCCTTGGAATATCTTTGTTGGTGAAGATGCACTTGAAGAATCCTTTTAAGATAAACAATTAGAGGACAAAACAACTACCTTTGGATACTACAGGTGGACAGCTGAGATTGAGTGTCCATACAAATGAGGATTAAGTGTAAGAGAGGGCTAAACTACTCCAGGACTGCAGTCATATACCAAGGCCTATATATAGTATATACAGTATATCTCTCTGTTCAACACTAGTCTGAAAACCAAGAAAAAAGTTACCTGTCTCCAATAATTCCATACAAAGTAATATCTGGATGGATGAGGGAGGTAAAAGAGAGGACAGGAGAGTGGTTGGGACCATTGGGGACCGGCCTGATGAAATGGTGTTGTACTACATTATCCAGTCAAGGACACATCTTCGCTTTGTCCCGCATTCACTGCGGTAAAAACCAAGACACTCCATTTGAGTCGTCCAGTAATATTGCAATGTGACTTTTCTTACTAGCTAAGATTCATAAAACATTTGAAGCACTCATGGGGGTTTGGGGATGTAACATCTGCAGGGTCAACAACTGTCTGTCCCGCTGTGAGGACGGGAAGCATCAAATAAAGTCATTTGTAGTAAAGCATGAAATAGCTCCGGAAAAAATGTTGTCTGAAGCAGAGAAATGTTTTTCGATTTGGTTATTTATGGTGGCATTAAGAGGCCATTACCAAAGCGTGCAACATCAGCATGTGCTTTCTGGAGCGTTCAAGCCCAGCTCTGATCCTGATAACACTGCGACAAAGAGCCGGCAACATCTTCAGTTTCAAACACACACACACACACACACTTCCATAAGCTCTTCTCTGTGAAGGGCACTCACTGCAGAACACACACACACACACACACACACACACACACGTTAAGTGCTGTACCAGTCTCATTGAATTACACTGAGCAGTCTCTATGAGCAATCAACAATTACCATTAATGTTGGGCTCCAATTCATTCATCACTTACCACATTTAATATCGATCAATCAAACGCCTCATTCAGGCAGACACAGAGTGTAACAACTCATTGAAGGACCTCATCTGCTTTACAGCCAAACACTGACCACAGCTGCACTTTAAAACAGTTTATATGGAGATATTTTTATATCATGAACCCAACTTAATGATAAGTTGTGGGACTTTTTGTAGAGTTCCCACAATATAATACATGATGCTACAGTAAATAACTTCTATCTATCTATCTATCTATCTATCTATCTATCTATCTATCTATCTATCTATCTATCTATCTATCTATCAGCATCAAATTAGATACAGTACACAAAGCTTATGAATGTGGTATTAAATTAGAAACTGTGGAAGAAATGATCACAAAACTCTTTTCAATAGGGGAAAACTGCAGCAATAAAAAGTCAATTTTCCAATAAAACCTGCCATCATCTCACACTCTGCTCATCGGCAGCTTTTTTTTTTTCTTTTTTTTTTCAGGGGATCCACTTTTGTGTGAGGCAGCGCTTAATCCGTGGCAGTTAATATAGGCGGTGATAAAACAAGATTACGGACTATTTTACTCAATATTGATAAAGCAACCTCTAAAATCGGAATTTATTAGTTCTGACAAGAAAGTTGCGTTCAAATCAGGACGGAGATCAACTTTTCTCGGGGCTCCTCCTGCAGTAGATCCCAGCGGAGCGCTACAATGCTCCTGAACACAGAGCGAGGAGGCAGCAGCTTCAGCAGCAGCATCAAGCAAACTCAGGTACTCACAGATGCAGAGATGCTCGGGAAACTCCGACAAAAAATCCTCCAGCGATTGACAGCGAGGAGAGAGAGGGAGACACCGTCAGCTTAATTGTGCCGTGAATGCCGCAGTTATCTCAAGGGTTTTTCCCCCCACTTATTCCCTTTACACAACTTCCAAAAGATTTGCTTTATGAAATCACTTGTGTGAGATTTGAGCCAATCGCCGGACAGCGTGTGGAATATTTAAACGCGCAGCCAATGGCGGAGCTGGGAACCGGTGGGTGGGCGTGTCCCCAGGTGTTGATTATGACATGGCAGCGGGGGCGCAGCTGAGATCAGGATGCAGAGCTTCCTCGGTTCACTAGAGATGCTCTGACTCCTGCTCACGTGCAATTAGGCTGACATCCTCTCTTTTATCAGAGATGTTCTATGTTGTATACTGTCGTTGGACTTGTTCCAATATTAGATTTTCATTTGTTGATTTATAGCCTAATGATTCATTTAATTTCCCAACTCTTTTATTTACGTACAGTAGATTAAATGATACTAAATACTTTTTTTCATATTTAAACCATCAGAGCAGAGATACCAAAGGAGACAGATAGTGACAGTTTTCTTATTGTAGAGGGAGATTACTCCTGTGGGCTTCACACAGCAGCCCCTCTGTCAAACCACATTGCGTCTTTCAAGGGTAAAATCTTGATGCATACGCAGCTGTGAAGTCTAAATCTGGATTTAGTGGCTCACTGATTTGAATGGAACCTGATATGGAGGAGTTTAACAACCTGTGTTGTTTACATTATCACAGTCGAGTTGTCATATCTTTGCGTTCACATCGGTTTGATTCTGTCCCTGCAAAGGAAACACTGCAGTTTATAAACAAACATAATCAGCTTATGTTCTTATTAACAGTTCATAAACACATCTCTTTTTTCCCATCCTCAAAAACTCAAATCTTTTGTTTTATTTGTGAATATGACTTTTTACACAAAAACATTAGTTGCCTTAAGGTTTGTAGTTTTATGTAGTAATAAAACTGACTGAATGAGAGAAACTGATTCAAGTAATTAACTAAGCATGAGTTATTAAATTTCTTTTTTGCGTGTCAGTGTGTTATCCATTGAGCTTCAGAATGGCATCGCATTTGCAATAGCTGCAATCATCAAAAGTAATAAATACTTATTTTTCAGGTTGATGAGCAAAATCATAGTGTTCTGTCTGTCTTACAGCAGACACCATTTTGTGTGTGTGTGTGTGTGTGTGTGTGTGTGTGTGTGTGTGTGTGTGTGTGTGTGTGTGTGTGTGTGTGTGTGTGTGTGTGTGTGTGTGTGTGCGCGTGTGTGAGGGAGAGAGAGAGAGTTTGCAGGTTTACTGCTGCCAGATGTATAATTCTTATGTCATGCTCCAGTGAGTCCAGCCTCCCAGAGACCCCCAATGAAATTAGTTGTGTGTGTGTGTGTGCGTGCGTGTGTGTGTGCGTGCGTAGGGTTGCGTACAGCCTGGTGAAATGAGATGTTCACATCCCAAGGACGTCTCCCACCATAATTTAAACTCACTGGTGCTGGAAGACTTCAAACCGAAAGTGCTGAAGTCATAAACCAGTGCACTTCTGTCTTTACTGTTATTGTCTGTGATCTACTGGTGTAAATCCACAGGCAGGTGGCTGTGACTCAAACAATGCAAATAGCAGGGCACAAACGTTGAGCTTTGCCACGCTGTGATTAGTACATATTGGCTGCGAGCTGTAAAATTAAGCTAAAGACCTCAAGTCAGCACTGCTGTTAGTTGTTTTGATTGCTCTTGAGTTGCAGTTTATCTGCTCCATTTGATTTACAGGCTGCGGTTCTCTGACATGATCACACAATGTGAATGGTTAGAGAGAGGGAGCATCCTCCGAGCCGGACTAACCGCAGCACATGATACCTCCAGCCGGTTCCTTCCTGATCTACAGTCTCTCTCACAGCGGAGACCAGCGTGTTTTTATTTACGAGGGGACAAAGAGACATCTATCAGCACTGAGCTGAAGCCGGTGACAGTGTATAGTGTGACTTTGAGGCGGAGAGTGAATTGTATTCCTTTCCCTGGGGCAAACTGGGGCATATCCCAGACAATATGTTGTGGTCTGGGGCCGTCTCTATCAGCCACACACACTCATACCTGCTCTTCTCACCACCTTAACTCACCCTCACTTGTCTCCAAGGTCGTGCCCCCCTCTTCCTTCCCTCCCTCCCTCCCTCCCTTTCCCTACTTAGACGCAATGATCTTAAAATAGAGCTTCTTTAAGTGAAGATGAAGAATGTAGAAAGCTCAAGGGAAGAATGGGGAAGGGAGGGGCTTTTACTACAGCATGGAGAAATGTCCCCTTTCCTCTTTAAGAGCTGTTGAAAGATGTATAGTGCTACAGCATCATGATGAATCCCTCCGTGGTGGATAGGAGAACACTTCTCATATCATTAAGCATTAGTAATGGTCTCGGTGCTGCGTCCCCCCCACCCCTGGCAGGGTTGCCTGGTGTTCACTCCTCTGGCTAACAGGCCTGCTGGCTAACTACAGTTTCCCACTGCTGCTGCTGCTGCTCAGCTGATACAAGAGTCAGCTCTCTGGAGCAATGTTTAGTGAAGCAGCCACATCCAAATGTATCTTCATCAGTTGTTCTCTCTGAGTTATTTTGAGCATTTACTCGTTTTGTACTCGTAGCCACAAAATGAACACTGATGTTTTTCAGAATTATATGATGAGCAGCTGAAGCAAAGAGAATAACAATGTTTCTCCACATATAGGATCTGTGTAGAAAAGTAATATTTTATTGTAAGACTATTCCAGCAGTGTTGAGTTTTTCTGATGCAGCAGAGGCAGATATCATGACTCGTAGTCCCTGTCATGGGTAAAACTTCAAAAACATTAGATCTTCTATTTAACATCACTTTGTAGATTTAGTTGTTATATCTGTCAGTTTTGACAGCCCCAGTTTGTAACACAGGCTTTATGATTTTTTTTCCAAGCTCAACCTAAGAAGTGAAGGTACTCACCACATGCAGACTTACAGTACATTTTGTTTTCAAGGCTGCTTGCATAGTTGCAAATTCATGAAAAACATACAGTAGGCATATGCTAACATAGGCTACACATATACAAATGAAAATGTAATCCACACACATACACACACACCTTGCAAAATGTTACATGACGTAAGGGGAGAACCTCATAGTGAGCACTTGAACAACTAGTGATTAATACTCAAGCTTTTGAGGCAGATTGAAACATTTCAGGAGGAAAATACACTGTGTTGTATGAGCTGTTTGCTGTTGCCATGCAAAGTCTACTTAAATGAAGTGTTTGTGATTAGTGTTGATGGTATAATTGAGGTTTATTAATGATTTGGGAGTTTTGTTTGTCTGAAAGTATGGTTGTGTAAGTTCAATTGAATTCAATTCAGCTTTATTTATAAAGCGCAATTCATGCACAAGGCAGACTCAATATGCTTCACAACAGGTACAGTATACATAGTTACAGTAAAAACTGTCATTGAAAATCAATTAGAAATCAATTGGAGAGTGTAAGTGCAAGTAAACAAATTATGTAATTCATATGTGTTTGTTAGTCATCTGAAAACGTACACGCTTCAATCTGAAGAATGATAAATTATTCAGATTGAATAATCTAAACAGCATCTCTTTATATCTCTTTATATATTTTTACCCAGGAAAGCATATGATTTATTGCAGCTGAACAGTTTAACCCTCCGACGTTTTTCTTTTTTTTTAATTCTTGTTTCATCTCATGCTCAGAATGAAAACATTAGATTTTCTGTGTGGATGAGCTCCAGCTCTGATCTTTCAACCTGTGCACTGAAACTGCTCTACTGTACTTTAGCCTGCAGGGAGTGGGTGCATGTGTTACAGCAAACGTCGGTATGACTGCACTTCACACACACACACACACACACACACGCAGAGTCACATGCTGGGATATAGGTTTAGCCAACAGGGTCCTTCATAGATCAGCCCCCTTTGACAGCTCTCTTAAATGTCCTTGGCAGCCCCCCAACCCCCAGCCCCTTGTTCCCTCACTGTTCCTGCTTTTCCACTCTGGCCCAGCCACTGATAGATGCTGCTATATTTCTCTGCCTCTCTCCTCGGGAATGCTCCCATAACCACTGTGCCCTGTAATGCATGACACAATCTGTATATATCCCATTAAGTGTCACTTTGTGAATGAACCTGTTTCTCCACACTCAGTTCGCCTCGCAGAATGACATGTAGAGGATAGAGGCTGGAAGCTGACCAGCTCCTTTAAAGTCGAGATGAATGCTGCTCTACTTTGGCCTTTTGGCTCTTCCTACAGCTGTCTGTACTGTGAGAGCTGCTCAGAAACACCGGCTTTGTATTTGAGTTAGGTGCTGATAATTATTTCTCTGATCTGCTTCTGTAGCTGCAGATTTGCCAAGTGTCAGTTTCCCTGTCCCCAGAGCAACAACTCATCTCCTGAACCTGTTTTCTGTTCACCCTCCACAGTCCTTAACTAATATTTGTTTTTTGTTTTTTTTACATCATGAAGGTTTTGTACACACTCTGCTTTGCTATCAATCACATTTTTTAATTTAATGTATGAATATGTGATTTATGTTGCACAGGCAGAAGATATAAATCTATTTTGCAGGGAGAAGGTGGAGGGTGGAGGGAGGGAGTAGAGCGCTGATGGTCCCTTATTGATTGGCTGGCTTAATAGTGTTTGTTCTTTATAGCTGATCTCAGGAAATAAAGCAAATAAATAGTTGAGAATGAGTTCAGTCACTGCGATACTCACAAGGATGTGAGAGAGATGGAGTGTGGAGGAAGAAACAGGAATAGAAAGCGACACAAAAAGAATCAAAGAGCAGGAAAAACAAAAACAGCTGACAGGCAGAGTGATCATAAATGCTGATTATCAGTCATACAGTATGTTGAATTCATAGATCACCTCAGTCTGTGTGCACAGAAGGAACTTTTTATATCACTTTAATATGAAGCTTGGTCACAGCTGACAGCTGACATAGTTCTGGTGAGCTCTGATACACTTGGCTTCCAGTTATCACTGTCCTTTGTGTGCTCAAAATGCTAACCTTTATCGACATCTCGCCACAGTGTCATACGTGACAGAACATGGTGTTTCATTGTAAACCCCAGAGGGCACGTTGTTAGATGTCAGTCTCGAGTCATATCTTTTCTGCTAATGCGGAGTGTCAGGCCATTATTTGCTCTAAGACTGGTTTACAATTCTCACAGGATTTGTCAAATTGATTTGAAAACCAAACTGTGGTTATTTCCCGGCGCCGTGCTCCTCAGAGGAGTGATGAATGAAATTTGTCTTGACATTTCGAGTTAGAGGGAAGGAAAGAAAATTCTTTAGAAGTACTTGACCATATTATATAAATACATTAAAGTCATGGCTGTGCTTGAACTCAACCCCGGATTTCACGTCTTATCATAGGATCAAAGAAGAATTCCTTCTTGCTCCAGCATCCTGCTTCTGAACCTCGATCATAACCCACTGGAGACAGACTTCACTTAACAGACCTCAGACCTGTGACTTCAGCTTCTTCCAACTCACTGAGAGGAGGAGAGGAGCGCATAAATCCAGCCCATTAGCTCTCAGGTCTCCTGATGACAGTTCCCGCCCTATGGCTGATGTAAACCAAACTTCCTGTTCGGAGATGAAGAAGCCTGTCAAGCAGCTGCAGCCATCTCGGCCCCTGCCACCCTCCCTCTCTGATGCTCTGGCATTAATAGCAAATCGATTCTAAATGAGGGACAAGGGGAAACAAGTGAGAAACAAACGGATGCGTCCATCTCCGGTGGAGGAGGGAGATGCAGAGGAAGATACTGGAAGACAGGCTGGTTTGAGGGAGCTACAGGAGGGATATTAAAAACATCAGAACATTTTAGACATCTAGGCCTTCTCTCGTTATGACTTTTGATGAGGATGAATAGCAGTAGCTGGTATGGATAACACTGGACTTATAGCACAGTGAAACATGTACGGTATTAGTCCTAACACAGGGAGCTGCAGTTCATATTATGGTTGTTGCTCTCCAAAACGCACCATTGGGGCATTTTGGGCAATGAGACTGACCATAAATTCACCTATATCACATGATGCACAAACTTTCCTGCAGTTTTCTGCACCACCCTTTCCCTCTGTGGTGCTTTTCTTTCTCCTCCACATCTTAGTTTAATTATTGTCCCATTGTCTCCCTGTCAACAAGCTTCTGCAAATGACCTGATGATAGGAGTAATGAGCACTGTTTCATCTCATCATGCCTAATAGTATATTGATCTCAGCCTGGAAGAAATGACTACATCATCTCCTTAGTTGGTCTGTGTCACAGCGAATGGCTCACACTCATTATATTACATTTTAGAAATTTGGCCCTGAATGCTAAACAACATTTCTCTCAGTGTCAGTTGTAATGCGGGAATATTTGACGGTAAGCTTTTGCAGCATGGATCTTGTGTTTCCCAGTGTGTAGCTCTTAAGAAAGAAAAAAGAAAGAAAGAAAAATAAAAACAGCAGAAAAAAATGCCATCACTCTGAAGGACCAGTCAACCACTGTTTCTCAGTCCTGCTGCTGCTTCCATTGCTGCCAGCCTCAGTCAAACACCATCCCTCCTCCTGCGTTTCTGTCGCTGTCTCCTCGGTGGGGAAATCAGCCATTCTCCTGCGAGGTAATTCCTGCTCAGGAGTGCATGTGGCCGACACTGCGGAAATTCATTTTTTGGTTTAATTTCAGGCCTATTGATCGTGGAGCGCTTTACGGCCGCATGACATCCATAATCACAACAATGGTCTGACAGCACAGATAAATAATGTGGCAAAGGCATGGAGAGAAGGAGGGATGTGGGGATAAAAGGAGGGAGCAGAATTGAAAACAAGGAAGAGCCCAGTTCCATCTCTTACTGTATTCTGTATTAATTACTGAACCCCTCCCTGTCGCAACCTCCCAACCCCAACCCCTTCACCTGATTGATCTCCCCTCAGAGCCTATAAATTAGTTTTCTTCCCAAACTTATCTGAAATCCGTTTGTTTAAGCATCCATTAAAGGATAGGAGCCAGTGCTCTACAGTAATTACCACGGCTACTGTAATATCTATAATTATTATGATTAGTGGAGCAGAATTAAGTTACTGCTATAGAAAACACAAGCAGCCACAGCCACAGCATGATTATGAGGTTTTGCATATACTAACGTTGTAGTCGAGTGCGAGCCGGAGTGATGTTGATGAAATGAATACAAGTTGATTCAGGCATCAGTGTGCGCATACTGAAAAGCAAGAGTTATCAAGCCAGACTAAATCAAATTGTAAACGTAGGAGCATGAAATGAATTTGTCCTGGTGGAGCATGTTGTTGACCAATATACAACATGCCACCGGCTGTTTCACTTCAAAATTAGACACTTTCACATTATTTTACACCTTTTTTATAAGATATTTGCAGAATTGTGCATACATTACCAGCACGCTGTTGAGTCATTTTGTCTTCAGTAAGCATAGATGTCTATTTCAGAGACAGTGAGGGTCAGTGTGGTCACTGTTTGTGTGGGCAGAAACTTTAAGAGAGTCCAGAGAGCTGGTTTAGGCTGGCAGCAGAGGCCACAGCAGGTCTCTGCCTCAACTAGGTGTGTACACATCGTTCTGTTTACATGTAACTTCACCACAACTTTGCTCAATTTTACCTGCCCCCAGGGTCAGGAACAGCTTTAAAAGCTGAATTATATATATATATATCATATAATAAGATGTGATAAATTGAAGTCCAAAATGTGACCTTTCGTAGTGTACATGCAGTTAAATGATAACGGTGTCTAGTAAACAGTGGTGCTGGTGATGCAGCAGTGCATAAAGCGTGCCTCTTCTTGTTGTTGGGAGTCTGAGGAGGTAGACAGCTCCTGCTCATAAAATGTCTCAAGTCAGAAAGGCGATAAGGATGCAGGGTTAATGTGGCTTGGCTCACAGTTTTATTTGTGCGGAGGCGGTGAAGTCCAGCTTCTCTCTCCCTCCTGGATAGGCGTACAGAGCTGAATGGATACTGTTGCGGGATGGGAAGTGATGGGGCGATGGACGTTGCTTGACTGAGGCAGAGCAAGTAGGCAAGAGTCAGACAACTATTTCAGCCCCACGAGAAGAATGTAATTTTTTGCAATATAAATTACATGATACACCAGGTATCATATTTCACATATTTTTGCCACATCAAACATATATCAAAAATATCAAGGGTCAGGCTAATCCTAACCCCTAGCACCCTAAATATGGAAATTCTTACTAAAAAAGACACTTGTTTATTTACCAGTCATGGGAATTACCAACCACTGGAACTAAATCCAGACCCTTGTTTCTTATTGAAATGCAGGTAAAGGGCCCGGGTCCTTCTTGGTTCCCTGGCAAAGTTGCTGCAGTGGACGCTGAGGTCAAGTCTGAGAAAATAACACAGCTTTATCTTGGATTGACGTCAGAGATTTTAACAGTCACTCTGTTTTACAAACATAGAAAGAGCTGGTGTGTAGTTTAAAAAATGTATAATGACAGGCAGGGTCTAATGTGCAGTACTTTCTAGTATAATCATGGGAAATCTAGGAGGGAGCTTGACCCGCGCTTCAATGAAAGTCAGGAATCTGTCCATTGCAACTAAATCAGTGGAGTGCCTCTTCAGTGTTCTGATATTGATTTCAAATAACTTGATTTCAACAACCCTGGAGAAACTGTACATTGTCCTTTCACACTTGAAATGACCAAGCAATTAAACAAAACTTATATGTGGAGTTCCTATTGTAATGTAATGACAAAAAGCTACAGACTGAGAAAATATGATTTTCAGTCATCCTCCATGTAGAAGTCTCATGACTTTTTCTTTATCCCGAGCTGCAGGGATTCTCTGATGCTATACTCGCATACATAATGAGACAAGGCTTGGTAACAAAACAATTTCTTGTTGGTGTTAGGGATGAGTGCCACTGCGAGTGAATTGTACCACAAGGTTTCACACTACTGATCAACTATAGGCTAGCTATTTGTATGTGAGGCAACACCAGAGCCTGCAGTCTTTTTAGGGAGGGCCAGTGACCCTATCATGGACACGGCCTGTTAAGAGAAGCAGCCTTTTCTTATCTGCATGCCCTTGGAGTACGCGCCCATTGATATGCCACCTTGACTCTATCTTCATGCCAAGATGCTTCCAATTATGCGAGCCGCTGGAGTGAGGCAGAGCGTGGGTTTCTGTACGAATAAAAAACTGGTCCATGGGTAATGTGATCCCGCTGTTCCCCCCACAGGGATGGTTTCCACACACGGAGGAGGGGTGGGGAGGCGTGGGGGGGTTTAAAAGAAGAGCCATTCTCTGCTCAACACTTCCCAGTTCACCACTTTCTCTACAGTCTCATGACCCCATAAAGCAGACTGATCTGTTTATTAAATGGCTCATCACCGGGGCCTGAGCTCTGCGACAACCTGCATCTATTACATGCAGCACTTCAATACATCATGTGTGGGCAATTTTTTGCTGTGACATCAGATCCGGTGTTATCCATCTTTCTTTAGATTAATCTTTTTTAGGCCGTGTGATGTCGC
The DNA here is from genome assembly GCF_905171665.1 of Trachurus trachurus. Lineage (NCBI taxonomy): Eukaryota > Metazoa > Chordata > Actinopteri > Carangiformes > Carangidae > Trachurus > Trachurus trachurus. Next base: position 16,815,303 of record NC_139906.1, read on the forward strand.
CAGACAGCTGGGCTAAGGTGACTGCACAGGCAGGGCAGCCCTGTGACTGACAGCGGACTGTCACTCAGCTGAAATGACAAGCTCAGTGTTGGACAGCCAGTGGGAAAATGGGAGACAAGTACAAAGGAGGTATGGAGACTTGACTGTTTTTAGCCTGAGGACCGTCTTCACCTAGCAGGATGTTTGTGTCAAATCTTATTCTCTTCTTTTATGTCTCCTTTCTTGTCCGGCCTTCAGAAGTCTTTCTTTCCCTCTCAGTTTGCAGGAAAAATCTGCACACTGATTGAAATCTCAAATCTTTTACTACTTCTTGTCATCTGAAAAGAAAAATCATGTTCTCCTTCATACTCCATTTATTTGGTTTCCCTGAGCTCCAGAAGAGGGCAGCACTTCTTTACCAAATCTTATTGTAAGTTCTGTCATATACAGTATTCAGGCATTTAAAGCCCTGCTGTGTAATTTACTGAGGAGAAACATGCAGACAGAGGTCACCATCTCCGCTCTATCCACGCTAAAATAAGAGTCCAGAGAATGCTGCTCGTTCCCTGCATGCTTCTCGTCCCTTTAATCTCGTCACTATTTTGAAAGGAAGCCATTCAGACTAAACGTAGCTTGTTGCATACACTGTGATTTTCAGAGTGCACAATACAATTTACAGCAGACTTCAGTCACTTCCATTTCTACTGTGCGTCACCCTTCTTCTCGCAGTCTTTCTCCCTCTCCCTCTCCCCTTCTCTCTCAGCTCGCCTCACTTTTTCATTTCCCCCCTCTCCCTCTTTGCCTCTGCTCCACCCTGTAATCACGCCGGTTCATGGCTCTCATTTGGAGTGGTATATATAGCAGTAATTGTCAGGGTGCAGTACAGACACTGGGCAGAGCATGTGTACTCTCTCACAGGGCTGTTTTGCAGTAAATCTCGGTAGTGGAGCGGATTGGAGTTGGGGTGTGGAGTGGAGTTACATACGTGCACAAGGGCATGCACATACATAAAGACACATTCACTTACGCACAATGTTCAAACATTACAGTAATCGTGCAGAAAAGTAGATACAATTTTTTTACAAGCACCTACAAAAAGGCATTGTGCTAATTTGCAAGCTTTCTGTAAGCTGCCATATCTCACTGCCTAGTCATTTACTCTCTTAATACATCCCCACATGGAAATTGAATGTGTCTCATAATGTGTTTTTCCTTCAGAAGGATGCAACAATTATGCAAATGCATTTAATATTAAAGCGATGCATCTCCTTATCTGTAAATATTAACAACACCTGGTGATGAGTTAGGGCCTGTAAGTCAGGTGGTCTGTGTATGATCCATGAGCTAATGGCAACACAATCACACACCGTACATATGCAAAAGAATGCAAGCAGATATATCAATTATAAGTGGATGGAAACACTAATGACACTGTCATTGGCTTCTTGGTTTATACATCAGAAGCAGCAGCAGCTCATCACCTCGACCGTGATGAACGAACAAGTCATGGTGAAGGCAGCACAAATCCAGACAGTTAAAAAAAAAAGTCTATTATCAAACTTGGCCTAGGCCTACGTGTCCTTCAGCGGAGACATTCCTGCTTAGTAATCTTAAGTCTGATCACAAAAATCCCTCGCCATGTCTGTCTGCCTTAAGAAGCATGGAACATTGCATCCAAAAGAGATGACGGCAGAGTCTGATATGTAGTCGAGTTGTTTGTATGTGTGTGTGACAGGAGGGTCGGGGAGGTGGGGTGAGGTAGTGGTGGTGGCGGGACGAGGAGGAGGAGGAGGGGGGTCCCTTTTAGCTTGTATGGACAGGTCTGTCATTCAGAGAGCGCACACAGTCTACATTGTGGAGCTGTCTGTGGTCCCCATCGGGTCAGGGTGGGGTGGCAATGGGGCCTCCCGAATAAAAACACGTGCTGCAAACAGGAAGTGGGGTCTGTAAGGATAAAACGAGACTGTTTATGAATGCAGTTTGCTAAGATTTCCTCAACTTTTTCCCCTCAAGTTGCTTTCTTTCTATTATTCTATTCATCTTGATAGAGTGATGCAGTTTGCTTGGGTTTCACTTTAGAAGTCCGTCCACACATGTCCACGCTGCAAAAGAATGAGCCTTTCTCCAGATGTAATCAAACTGAGACTAACCATATCGTATTCTGTTGAAGAAAGTTCCAGAGCGTAGTATCTAGTGTCTGCCAATGTGGTGAGATAATTTCAGGTCTTTGCTAGTTAGCGATATGTTTCCAGTGAAAGTGTGCAGAGAGCAAGGGGATTTATCTGTGAAAGGTTAAACACAACAAAAACGAAAAGATCTAATATAAGGTGAGTGGATCTGTGAAGTCTGTGTGTGTTTATAGTAACACAGTACGCTGAAAGTGTGTGCTGAATGTGTGTGAGAACACACCGTGAACCCAGGTGCTCTGCTTTCAAGTATGCCTTTCCTGTTTGCCCCGCAGCTGTTTCATCCCAGCCAGTGACCACTTCACAGCTCTGCTGTTTTCTTTCTGGGTGGACTTGTCAGCAATGATCAAATCAGACTTTTGTTAAGTGTAAATTTCCTTTCCAGACATAGCTGATTACTCCACCCATTTCTAGCAGATTTGATATACTTGATTTTAGTCATTAGCAGCTGGACACCTCTGTGTATTTTTGTTTCTGGCAGTTTTTTTTTCTTTTTGATTCCCATCAGGGGTAATGTTTGTGAAGGATTAGGTCACAGAAAATCTAACAGCTTGAAAGGGTTATCTTTGGGCAGCCAAGTCATTTTAGTGGAACCTTGTAAAATAAAGCCCCAGTATACCACTGGGCTGCAACTGTCTAAAAAACCAAGAACCCAGACTGCCCCTCTAACCAGGAAAATGCTATGCATCATACAGCAAACTGTGTTCCTGGTGCAGAGAAAACACTTTTTCAACAACCACTATTCTGCAGGGTCATGCATTAACAACAAGAAGGAGGCAGGAAGCTGAGGACAACTTAGTATGTGATGAAGTTTTATTGATTCACAGTAATGATGAATGAATGCAATGTGATTTGTTCTTTAACTGAAATTTGCCTCTGACTCAGCCAGTGTCTTTCCACAGTTAATCAAAACTTTCCTAAACACAAACAAAGCTTATCACCTTCATACCTTGAATTTCTTTCCCCCCCAACAAAATAAACATGGGTACAGGATACTTTTTGGAAGATCATTTGGTGTCGTCATGAACGCATCACAGCTAAAAACAACCTGAATCACATCACATGAAACATATTCTATTTTCTTGAGATGAGGTGAATGTCCCTGAGAGCACAGTGAATATAATTGTTGATAAAGCACCATTCAGTGCACACTCTCAGTGTGTTTAAGACAAAATACAAGTCTAACTGGCCATGGAAAACAACATCCCAGTGCTACGCTAGCAAGGGTATAAATACAGTAATATAGAGAGTGGTGAATATGAACCAAAGGAAGCTATGAAATGTCATATAACTTAAAATAACACACAGAATAGACCATGGTAATGTCAATAGGAACTGTACACAAGCACAAAACAGAACAAAAAAAGTATATCAGCAAACACTCATTTTAGACTTTCCAACATTAGTATCATCAGTTTTAGTGTTTGGACTGGTTTTCATTATTAGAAAAGCAAATTTAGAAAAGCTACACCTCCAAACAAGTTGGTGGGTCAAAATCATAAAGGCCAGTGAGGAGAAAGACAATCTGTTAAAGAAATGAATAAGTCTACATGAGCCTTTATGAGTGACGTGTCCTTTCCACAATGTGTCCTGGAAACTGTCCATTAGACACCATCTAAACGGGTTTAACCGCCAAGACAATAAGCCACACATTAATGGGGCAAAACAACATGATTAACACAAGTCCCATGTTGTAAAGAAAATTGAGTTGCATCATGGTTTGGTGTGGTGCTAAAAACGTACTTATTCAGCAAAGAAAGACGTGTAGAAAGATAGAGTGTTGCCGGCCCTAAGGAAAAATAAGGCCACTGTTTACTGTGTTGAAGCGTGAATCTGGGAGTTTATTTTTTCTCTCAGACAAACATGTTGTTCTCGTTGGAGAGCTGAAAATGCCAGCTTGTGGTCGCCGTATGGCTGTCTACAAAAAGGCAGCTCTGGTAGTAAAATAAAAAAACTGTACGTCTGCATAAGTCTTTCTCCAAACTTCATCCCTTTCTATCCTTCTGTCTTACTTTCTCATTCTTTCTTCCTATTACCATCCCCCTCACCAAATCTCTCAGAAACTCTTCCTAGTAGCTTCTGTTAAGTTGGAAATCCAAATTTCCAAGTAACAATTCCATAGTGTTTCTTTATAAAGCACATGCTATAGCCCTAACCTTGACCGTAACCTTAAGTCTAACCCAAACAGACGTAATTAAAAGGCTTTTTATATGCTCTCAAAACCCAGCCTGCCTGCCTACCACAATACAGTGGTTTTGTCAGCATGGTCTTCCCTCCCATCAGAGGCTGTGAGAGAAACATTTTGCAGCTCCACTCGTTTTAATAACTAAAATAAAATATGTCAGTAATAAATCATTTGCATCATGGGTATGTTCTAATATTATGTCCTGTAACTATTGTATGAGATTGTTTTTCCTCCCCAGTTAATTATGTCTGAAAAACAAAACAAAAAAAAATCAGCATTGTTAATTAAATGCAAGCTAACAAACTCTTAACCGAGCATGCTGTGTAAGTGTGAATTCCATGAATAAATAAAGGTACAGCATAAATAGTACACTTATTATGAAAACTAAACACAAACCTTATATTTCACTTTCTGAAATGTAAAAACACAATAGAAGTATCTTTTTTTAGATAAACACCCTAAAAATCAATTTGGTGGCTAATTAAAAATAAAAGTGTGGGGGCAAAACTAGAATACTGATGTTTAAAAGATAAAGTGCTTTGTTCCATAAAAATAATTTGACCTCTTCTTACCTATTCTAGATGAGAAGCAAAACTTTTAGAGCATGGCTACACTTTTATAAAACTATGATTTTGTTAAAACCAAAGCAATAGTAAAATACCTAATTGTCCTTTAAAAAAATCTACCCTAAATGCATTGTACAACACTGTTCACCTGAAATGCAGTGAGGTTAGTATATCAACATACAGTATTGATAAAGAGCACCAATATTGAAGTAATGTAAAAGCGCAACAGTTACAAATGATCCAAGAAGTGAATAATTTGGAAAATAATACCAACACACCCAATTCTAGTACTTTTTGCTACAAATGATCTAAATTACATTTTTGCAATGGAAATTACACAAGGTCAAAATATTATATTTTTTTCTCAGATTTTCATGTCTTCCATCATCGGAGAAAGATTTCCCAACATGTTTCCCTATCATATATGACATTAATGCTTTCATATGTTTGGAATAACTAAATTAAGTTACTAGTAGTCCACATTCACAAAAATCAGTATAGTCTAAAACAATATCCATTATCATACATGACTAGACTAAAAAACATGTTGAGCCATCTGTTCACTCTTGTTGTCAAGTGTGTCACTCCTGTTGGCGGTTGTAGTCTCTGCAATGGTTGCGGCTGTGTTATGATGTTCTGAATATTTTATCCGCATCTGCCAAGGAACAGGAACCATTTTGTGTGTTCTCTGTTATTGTGGGTGCTAAGGTCCCAAGAGCCAAGGGCCGTTGACCTCAGCCCACCCTGAGTAGTCTCTGGGCCCCACTGGAAGGCCTTTGTACCGAGCCCTGGGGTGGGCTACACAAAGTTGTTGGTAATTTGCCTCTGGTGCTCAAACAGGTCTTCGATCTCTGCACTGTATGCGTCACCTACAAGCGAAAAAAAAGTGCATAATTACTGTATCAATGACAAACAACAGGGGAGAGATGACGATGAGAATAAGGTGTTCTGTCCTCACCTGCATGACATCCATACATGTAGGCTCTGTGTCCGTCATATTTGCACCGACATCTCATGACATTGTTCATAAAGTCTGACTCAGCCATGTCCATTGAAGGGTTTACTTCTACCTGCAAAACAACACAATCATTCACAAACGCTGTTGACAATGAGCCTCATGCAATATCACAACAGAAGATGTTTCTGACTGTGGAACTTGTAGTTGTGCGTTTCATCACTGCGACAAACATTTATTAGGAAACAGGGAAAACTGATCACTTTGTTGTTTTTCCACTTTTATCTAATATTGTATCTTGAGCTGGCCAGGCTCACGGACAAACCAAGGAATAAGTCTCCTTTCTCTACTCACTGAGAAAGCCATTTAAAATAAAGAGCACTGGGATGTAAAAATGAGGGCCTGTTATTAAACAGCACTCACGGCTGGTATTGTTTTTTATAGTCAATCCCTTTCTCATCTATAAAAAGCTGGATGACTTTTCCATACACTATTCCTATTTGTAAAGATAAATACACCACATAGTACTATCTTGTGATCTCAGCATTGGAATGATGACCACTTGGTCTAGTCTACAACTGGGCATACAACATGTGGTGGTAAAACATTTTTACAGTGTCTTATGTAAGCATGGAATATACTAGTAGATGTTTAAGGGAAGCCCATCGTAAAATATTTTATAACCCGTATGAAAACATGTAACAAAGACACTTCAAACGTGATCATGGGCTGTGTTAGAAATTCTGCTACTTTACAGCTGAGATTCAAGTAATGTGGTTTTACCAGTGTAGCCCCCTGCTCTGACAGAGGCCAACTCTGCTCTACTCCTCCCACTAAAATAGGTACGCAATAATAATGACTGAATAGCCTGAAACTTAAGTGTGTTGCAACAGAGTAGTTATGCAAAAGGATAACATGTCTGAAATCTGCCTTATTTTGAGTGCTGCTGTCATAGCCTGTCATTTGAAGAGCAGCTCTATAACTGCTGATACAACCATTCTCTTAATCTGGCCTGGTGATAATACTGAGAAGCCATTTACTCTAATAGCTGCTCTGTAAACTGCTACACCCACTTTAAGTACAGGTTCCAAACAGCTACGGGGAGAAGGAACGCACTACACTACACTAAAAAAAGAAAGGAAAACTTTTGAAAAAACTTTGTGAATGCACAAAAAGTGTCTCTTAATTTTTCAGGGTAAATTACAGTGTTGGACCAGAGTGTATGAGGCCTTAGCAGGGGGCTGGTTTAGAGGCATAAAGTGTTGCTTGGTGAGAAAGTGGCAATAAAAATAAAAACAGGGCAGGAGAAATTCCTTGGTGGCAAATTAGCCGTTCTTAATGGAAGGGGGCACTAGGTGCTGCTTGACTAGAGGGAGGCAATAGTTAATTTGGGTAATTGGTGTGTTTCATTAGCACTTGGCGGTTCAAGGGTAGGTCTTCTGAATCTATGTGCAAAGCTCAGGATCAGAAATCTGTACTTTACCAGATGAATGAAAGAACAGAGACAGAGAGAGAGAGAGAGAGAGAGAGAGAGAGAGAGAGAGAGAGAGAGAGAGAGAGAGAGAGAGAGAGAGAGAGAGAGAGAGAGAGAGAGAGAGAGAGAGAGAGAGAGAGAGAGAGAGAGAGAGAGAGAGAGAGAGACTTTTCTGATTCTGCAGCCTTACTAAAGAGCTACTCTTGCATAGTTTACCTTTAGCTTTCTGTTCGTCTGTCATATTTGTCCTGTTTTTGTCTCCTCAAATGACCCTGGCCTTTTCAAGCTCAGCTCTTCTCTCAGATTCTTTCTCTAATTTATCTCAACTCCAATGTCTGTCCTCATCTATCATTCTTTTCCTCTGTCCGCCTCCACATTGTCCTGAAGCAATGCAGTGCTTTATAATTACACCCTACTCAACATGCTTAAAATACATTCACTTGGCACATGCATCTGCACATATTATATATGTGTCACATCTATAATGAGTAAATTAAATACCCGTGCATTCAATGAAGAGTAGAGGTGTAATTACAAAAACTAAGTGTGACCTCTCGTACAAAATGGGCAACAGCAGCAATTATCAGACAGTGAGTTGCACTGTAACTGGTTGTCAACAGCTAGGATGTAATTGGCAGCATGCTAAGATCTGAGGACTACTGCATGCATACCATGGTGGGATCAGTAGTCTGAGCTGGAAATGGAGGATAATGGGAGATGGAGTCCTTGATGTGTTTTAGTAAAGTAACCACAATGACTCGACTGAGTGACCCCGGGCAAAGTAATGACAGACGGAGGAATGGCTGAGGTGATGACTGTGATGAGGGAGGTCGGTGAGTTTTACTGAAATAGACAGAAACCCTAACCATCCAGGGGGAAGTGGGAGCCTAAGAACCTCTCTCTTATGGGCTACATCCCTTTGACTGTAAAAGAGTGATTTCACATTTTAAGAAATAAGTTAGCTGTTTTTCTGTCAGAGTTAAATGAAAACATTGATTCATTGATCCATTCATATACCTGTACAGTATCTATAAAGCCACAGGCAGCAGTGTGTTAGCTTAGCTTAGCAGAAACACTGGAAGCAGGGGGAACAGCTACCAAGCCCCTCTCTACATGTGACAAAATCTAATACCAGCTCCTCTTAAGTTCATCAGTTGACAAACTGCATCTTGTTGGTTTTAATCTGTACAAAAGCTTTGGTGTGAAGAAGTCACACTGTGGTTTTTATAGGTAGTTATGTTTGTAGTTATGTTTATTAGAGAAGAATGCATTCTCTCATTTACATAAAACTCCTAGTAAGGAAGTAAAACAAAGCATGAAGTAATAATATATGATTTTTGTGCAATAATGAAACATATGCCCTAAGTGCAAAAGAGGAGAAGTAAGTGACAATGAAATGACCTCTGACCTGAAAGATGTAGTCTCCTGGCCGTACATCTGTCACGTCAACCCACTGACAATCGATATCATGGCGATAGGTATCCCAGCAGCCCACAGAAATGCCCTGGTCACCCATGTTGTAGCAAGAGAACCGCTTCTGGAGTCCTAACACATTTACATACATACACCAAAATAATTATCAATCACAACATCAAAATTAATTTAATGCTTGGCCCTCTCCGTTATTTTTACAAGCTTCCTGTATTGTGTTGGACTACATGTAATTTCTGCTTTTTCATATGAGCCATTTCATCCGTAATCTAACAAGCAAATGGAGAGTGAACAAACAACGGCAGCGATTTAATACATTAACCACAAAGTAAAAATCTAAATAGCCGTAGCTGGAATACTGATATTAATTTCCTGTTCCTAATGGGAAAGAATATTTGACTGGGAATGAATAGTGGTGAACATTACCATCAGGGCAGTACGTGTCCTCCAGACAGAAACTGGCCTTGTGTCCCTCTGCAACCCTCGTGCCATTCAGAGTCAACAGGTCGTAATGCGTGAACACCTCGATGCTGTGGTAGTGCCTAGGACGAGAGAGGGTAAAGTCCAGGTGAGAGTGTGTGTGCGTGTGTGTGTGCATTTACACTAACTGAACACTGGCTCCCTATGGCTTGTAGCCTAATGACCTCACTGCTTGAACATGAGCGTGGGTGTCACCGTAACACCTCTCACAGAAGCTTGTTTTAGCACCAGCTTGGTAGTGCTGTGTACTTATTCTGAGTGAATGGGGGGCTTTGAAACACACATCCATACCTCTGATGTGTTGTTGTAACAAACTGAGGCAGACCTGACTTGCCCATGGGCCACCCTGTGCTTTGTATTACACCGATCTGTGGTAACTGGACTTGTTCAACCGTCATTTCTGCAGACGTGTGCTGCATGGCGGCTAATGAACCTGGAGAGACGACAACACTGTTTCAGGCCACCCATAACATACTGAGACAGGTCTCACACAGCCTGTACTGTGGCCTTCAAACGACTCCTTCTTCGCTGATGACGACAGGTCTGAACGTGCTATCGTCATCTCACAAGAATCATCACACTGAAGGGAGGAAACTGAGGTAGAGGGGAATGTGTTAAGAGTCCACCTGAGGACAATATGTCATCTATTTACAACTAACGGAGAAAGTGCTGCTGAGGCCGAGTGACAGACAAAGGCTCTTTTGTCTAATGGTCGCGTCACGTTGCATGCTACCTGCAGACCCCCTTGTCATACCACATGAACCGCTGGCACAGAGATTACACTTCAGTATGTTTTCTTTCCTGGAAGCAATTGAATGCAATTAAATTAAATATAACTCAAATTACTCAACATGGAAGGAGCTACGTATGTCACTAATGCACGTACAAGCTAATTTGAACCAAGAACAGGTGTTTATACGAATATTTACAGCCCTTAAAAACCACGGTTCACCTGTATCCAGGACACTCTACCACAACCACAGTTTTCCCAAAAACACTTAAAAGGCAACTGCACTCTCCCACATATAGCAAGTATTTAAACTGTTTTCCTTGCAACAACCTACACACCCAAGCAACTATACCTGTGACACTGGTGCCAGGTCCAGCTCTCTCTTGTAGCTTTGGGTCTGAAATCGGACCGACCCAGGTTCATGATGCGGGAGGAAAAGCGCAGAAGGCGTCGGTGGCCGTAAGGCCAGTTCATCCGAGCAGCAGATGAAGACAGGCAGTTTTCCTCATTGGCACAGGTCAGCAGGTGGAGGGGTCGGTCCTCCAGGTAGGCTGTCTCCTGGACCAGCTGGGCATCCAGGACGAGGTCAGGTGCCGCTGAAGCAGGTCAGATGTGAGAAGTTATGTTAGGATTCAAACAGAAGTAGAGGAGAAGATGGGGAGCAACAGAAAGATGGCTTGACTTACTGTCCGAACAGCTGACCCCGGCAGCCTTAGTTCCACCTCCACGGGGACAATGGACATGGTTGTTGCGACGACATTGTTGAATTGAAAGCTCTGTGCCCACACAGTGAGCCCCACTGAGAAGCACATCAGCTGCATTTGGGTCACCGGTCCAGTACCAGGTCTCCTGTCAAAAAGAAGGGTGTGGGCTTGTCAAGTTTTCTGTCGCTGACCAGTTGCATAGCTTATTGTCCGTCACAGTGAATACAGGTCACTGTCACTATGGATTGGTCTCCGTGTGCTGATTTGTTTCAACACGTTTGTTTGTTCTTTTGTCGATAACTCAGACACTGCTAATGGGATTTTGTCAAATCTTGAAGGATTGATGCCTCTAACTACTCTAGTCTGACATTTTCAAAATTACACTAATTGGTTTAGAGGTGGGAGTGCTGCATAGTTTTCTCATTCAGGACATCATGCCCATCCTTTAGACTAATGATAAGACATTGGTAATAAATTGCAGGTGTATGTTGTGGCATTTTCAAAATTAACAAGGTAAAAGGGTGGAACTGCCATCATGATCAAATGAAAAAGATTGCTGCCATCTTGGCAGTAATGGATATTGTGTTGTTACCTGATGAGCACTGGCAGCGAAGCCCAGACCAAGCTGTCTGCAAACCACCATGGCCTCGTTGATGCCCCAGTTCTCACTACAGACAGAGCCCCAACGCTTGCGACCTCCAACCTCCATCAGCACCTCCACACGGCCCTCTGATGGGACTCTACCACCGGCAAGCCGCACCTAGAAATCCATTAGATCAAAAGGATTCAATGGATGATGTCGTATCAGCAAAACCCAATAAGTTTGTGTCTTGTGATGGTGTAGTTTTCACACCGTGTTCTCCATGCCGGTCTTAGGGACGTTACAGCGTACTGAGGCGTCCTGGCTGTGTTTGAATGTCCATGGCTGGACTTCCTGGAAGTAGCAGTCTAAGACGGAACGCTCTGATCCCATACACTGGACATTGTTGATATGGATTGGTCCTGTACCTGAAGAGGAAGGAAAACATGGTGGATTTAAGGACTATGTTGTAAACTAGAGAAGCTTGCTCATAACTGAAGGGTTACATTTCTATGCATTGTGCATTGAGGCCACCCACAGTAGATACACAGGCATTAGCAGCCGCTCTCACGCAAAGACGCACATGCAAGCAAGGCTCTGTATTCTCCTCACGTGAATGAGCTTTCTCTACTTTAATCCAACAATGAAAAGTAAGTTCCTATCTGTCATGACAAAATGCTCCTGCAAGCAAAGCAGCACCAGCATCTACTTTGGGCATCTGTCACACCTCATTACCACCATTCTGTTGCTTCTGGCACAACAACAACAACACTGTGTGTAGTCCACCACCCTGGGTGAACAAATAAGGCCAAATCAGTGTCGACAAAATAAAAGACTTTCACTCAAATACGTTTGTTGTATAAAACCAGATAATCTCTCAACGACATGGAAGAAAAAGCTTAAGATTTGCTGAAAACAAACAGCTGTCGACATAATGGTGAAAACAACTAACTATGGCTTTGGTGTTTTCTTAAAACAAAAGTCACAAACTGCACACTTGGAAATTGGTTAGTGTTGAAATAAACACAACCAAAACCACACAAACTTCTGAAAAAAGAGGAAAACCAACAAAGAAGGGTGAAACGAAGATGACTGAAATGATAGAAACCATACTGCAGCCTAACCCAATGTGTCCCTGCGTTGGTTTGGGTAGATTGTAGGCCTGCTACCATACTGGTCACCATGCGTGGGTTCATGTGAGTGAAAAAGACACATCTAAACCACTTCCGCCCCTATCTAAATGTTAAAGGCCACAAAGTAGATCCAAACTTCCACTGTTTAAGTTATCAACAGAAACATGGGGCCTCGAGGGCTGCTCAAAATGAACAGTGACATGCTTTTTTTAAACCTTAGTTTGGGAAATCCACAAAACCCTGAAATAAATTCCAAGAAACTGGCCACACACACTTACATACACACAAACACACACACAGTAAGTTGGGGTGTTTCAGTCCCTAATGTATAGTGCCCTATATGTACGGTATATGTACTTCGCAGTAAAAAATTACACAGTAAAAAATAACAATGTTGGTCAGGAAGGGAAATAGAAACATAGTCCCTGTAATTTAACACATGATAGTGATAAATGTAATGATGACTGGAGTTGAAGCAGATGGAGTCTGAACAGAGCTTTTCTTCACTTTCAGTTTCCTAAATGATCAAGGCTTGAATTTAGTATAAAATCGCTAAGGTTGACAGCAGCTATGGGAGCAAGAAGGGGGCATAATATAAAAGTGGTATCTTAAATTTAGTATTTACAAGACATAGGTTGAGCTTGATTACTATATAATTAGAATTGGCAGATGCCACAGATCATTTGGACAGATTAGAAAATTTGCTTAAGGGGATGGAAAGAGGGTAAGATCGGTCACATTCTTGTTGAGAATAGCACAAATAGTTGGTTAGTGGTTACAAGGGAAACCCTGTTCTTTTCCTCTCTGAAATTACACTCCGTTTTCGGCACATTAATGTAGTGTGAGTAGTGTTTTTCTTTCCGTGGAACGTCGCTTTTGATGCCTAACACAAACGTTCAGTCATTCGATAGCTCTGTTTCTCAGCCAAGTGCTTGATCGTGTAAGTTTGTAAACAGATGTTCCTGCCTGTCAGTATAGGAGAAGCCAACCAGCGTCAAACTGATGTTTCCTTTGTCAAAAGCATTTCAAAGCTGGTTATCAAGTTAGAAGATGACACAGTTAAGAGTATATGCATGACAAATCTGATGAGTGAGACTACATTCAAAGCTGCTGTCTACCACCCTTCTCAACCAGTAGAGCGCAACCTTTATCACATTTGCTTATCATAGATAATTGAGCACTCTCCTGTGGGGTCTTACTGCCACAGACTAGAAGATTTGACAGATTGAGGATTTCTCACGTACTGACACAAAGCAAGTGTACCTGAGTGTAATGCAGTGTGATGTGAGGGTGTGTTACCATCTATCCCAAAATGTTGAGGTGTTGTGAGAGTAAATTACCTGTATACATACAGTATATGAAACATTTGTCCAAAAGTACACCTAAACAATTCACTCTTTCAGAATTTGTTTCTCAGTGAGAGTTTGTCCCATCAAAGAGTCTAATTTCGGCCTTTTCCAGCATCATATAGGCCTGTGTTTATGTGGCCTTCAAGCACATGGAAAATTATATGTCCCAGTAGAATGTCAAACAAACTGCATGTTATAGAAAGGAAACTGTGAGAGGACTTTGAAGTCCAATCATCCAGCAATGGCAACATGCATGTAAGTGTGAGACAGATACAGAAAAAAGGGAGACTACTGTACTGTGAGTGTGCATGCATGTGTGTGTGTGTGTGTGGGGGGAGTCTAAAAAAAGAGCTTATGTACATACAGTTTACATATGTTAGGTGTGTTAGAGCAGTATTTTAATCGTGCAAGTCCAATAACAAACGCAAAGTGGTAGGTCTTGAGCACACGGGCTGTGTGGTCGTCTCCAAGTGCACCTGCTATTTTGGTTCATGTATGTGCAGTAGCTGAAAGTGCAAACGGACTGAGTGATGAGTATGCTGATTAACATGTAGGCCTATGTACCCCACATTGGTTAGATTAATATGATGACGGTAAGTAATAAAACTGGTTATATTGTTGGCAAATGTGACTTGGCAGAACTTGCTTCATCACTTCAAGAATAGAGTGTGAGCAGCTGATTTCTTTTTTACATTGGCACCCTGCAGCACATGTACTTTCCTCACTTCCCTTCTCCCTGTACACCAACAATCGAATCTCACAAGTCTGGAAAACTGGCAGAAAAAAATCATTCCCCTCGGGTAGCGTACACAAAACTGTACGCTGATACAATCAGGCACACAACCCTTTTCTCTCCACAGACCACCACTCTGCTGAACTGTTAAATCAGTTATGCCACAGGAATAATCCCTGTGCAGAAAGCCTGAAACACTAAAGAATTAAGTCAAACTGTAAACTGTATATTTTATGGTGCCTATAACCGGCATCCTCACAAACATAAATTAACTTACGATATTACCCAATTAAGATTTATGCAAACAGAATTTCACCCTTGGATTAATGTTTTTGACATGTGTGAAGATCTACTTGTAATAGTGTAGTATAGTAATAGTACTGTAATAGTAATACAGCACATTGTGGAGCCTGCCTGTGTGGAAGAGTACCAAGGAGTACTGAGTGAGTTGGGTAGTTCCAGATAAACAAACTGCCCTGTAATTTTTTACTTTAGATCGTACTCTTAAACTGGTGCATTATTTTGAGATGGGAATTCTTGTAAGCGGCGAAAATACACTGATTAATCGTCCCTCATTGACAACAGTGTATTGCCTGTGTCTCTGTGCAGCGCGATGCGTGGGTGTTTCTCAGTGGGGGAGAGCAGAGACCTTTCTATTGCATCCAATGTACTGGGGCATTTGTAGCTCATACAACCCCACTTCAAAAAAGCTGAAATATCGCTTTAACCACATGAACAGTTTTTAATGCCAATTAAGATACTGGTTTAATTAAAAATAGTTTATATACATTGTATAGGAGTCAGACGTGAGTAATATACGATTAAATGGAGGGTAGCCTAAACCTGCCATTTTGTCAAACCATACTGCAGCTGCAGAGCCACATCTTAATGTTTTAATTCTGAGTCTAATTTTATTACTTACACACAACCATGCATGATACACACATGCTAGCTCTTGCACGCTTGCAACACAAATGTAGCTTTGTGGTTAGTGCTGCCAAAACCTATTCTAGGTCCAAAATTGAAAGGTTTTTGGCTTCTCCTGACAATTATACACCTTTAAACCTGAACTCTAATCCAAAGACTAAAGAAGCTGATTGAAACCAGACGTTGCATGCGACACTAACTTCCCTCAGAATAGCAAACCAAACTAGATTTTAGCTCTGTGACACTCATCAAAAAGAGAGGTAGAATAAGTGACATCATCTACAGAAACCTCAATTTCAAAGGTTAAAAGGTAAAAAGGGACTCATTTGACATACACAAAAATATCCCATGTATGATCAACTAGACAGCTAAACCAGCAGACTGTCTCCCATATTTCATCTTGATCAGCATGATTAGAGACTACATCCTAGCCTGAGGCATGGGGTAACTGTTCTCATATATCGCAGGGGTGGGGACACCACTGGCACAGCTGGATACAGACTGAACCTGTGTGTCACCAAAGCTGGAAATTTGAAATCGAAGCAAAAAGACCACAGCAGTCAGTGAGTGAATGAAAAGCTTACTTGAAGTTTGAAAGATTATGTCTGTGGCTTAAGTTACCAAAGACCGAACCACCACATAAACCACCCTGGCTTATAGTGTTACACTTTGTGTGTGAATGTGTGTATGTGCGCATGTGCAAAATGTTTGTGCAGCTGGTAGCCCTGGCACAGGACTCACGTAATCACAGTGGGAAATACTGCAATCAACACATTTGCAGCCTCGCAAGGTAACATACACAGACAGACAGACAAACACACGTGTCCATACAGTATCTGATCAGTCAGCGCAGACAGGTGTGGCATCTTAGATAAGCAAAAAGACTGGAAAAGTCCCTTCGTCTTCTCTGGAATACCGTGACACAGAACGATAAACTCATTCAGACATCCAAATTGCAGACTCAAAACAACTAGATTAAATGTAGAGTTTTGCATAATTTCCAGTCCAAGTTATGTCTCTGTCGCTTACCTTGACCCATGAAAGCTCCTTGCAGGGCGTCTTTGGCTGTCCCAAAGCCCAGTTCTCTGCACACCACACTGGCTGCTGTTCGATCCCACATGTGGTCCACAATGGTCCCCCATTTACCATCTCGGAGCACTTCCACTCGGCCCTCACCCAGCCTGGGGCCAGCCTTCAGACGCACAGGCTGTACAGGGCAACAGAGAGAATATACCATAGCTTATTCTTAGGGGCAGTTTCAAATCATACTGTATTGTACTCTGCTTGTGTAGACCTGACTTTATTATTCTTACCACAACTGGATAAGGGGCCTGAGGTCTTCCTGAGGACATACGAGCAAACTGAGGCCCTGGCACACACTTGACTACTGCATGTCTCCCGTTCTTACAAGGGGAGGGACTACGTGGGATTGACAACTGAGCATGACACTCGGACAGGGAGTTCTCGGTGCCCAGACAGTGAACTTTTTCTACCCAAAATCCCTTCTTCTTTGCCATGACGCTCAATCTGGAGAGAAACAAAATCACATTTTTAGAACTATATATTTAAGATCCCAAGACACTTGGCTTTAAATCTTCAACATCTCCCAATTGCATTAAATATTTATGACTTAGTTTGACCCGATCAAAGTTAAATATGGGGGAAAACATCCCTCCTTAGTGTTTACTAACATTGAAAATTTGGTTAATCTGCTTTCATCAGAACTGTTTGGGTTTGGTTTGATCTGATTTGACTGTGCTGGAAACACAAGCAAACAACACACTAGAGGTCGACCGATTAATCGTTTTGGCCGATTAATCGGCGCCGATAGGACGTTTTACAAACTATCGGAATCAGCTGAACTTGGTTCCGATAGTGGCCGATGGCTGCAGTTTTTTCCACAGCGCCATAAACTGCTTCTTCCCTGCCGCTCTCTGTCTCTCTGATCACTGAGGGGCGGGGCTGCTCTTCACACACACACACAGAGCATGGGAGAGAGAGAGACGGGGGTGTGCAGCGGCAGCAGAGGAGAAGTGACCGTCACTTCTCAGGGTAGGTGCGGTGCGACCGCACTAAGAGAGAGGCGGCAGGTGGAGGGGCTGACTGGAACGAAACTCTCTTGTTATTTAATGAGAAACACTGTAGTATTTTCTCTTAATCACAGGGTCCCTGCATAGATAATTTGGTGGCGGCTGCCACGCTAAATATCTCACCGCCACCAGTTCACGAGTCAGTGTTTTTTTTTTTTTTTCCCTCCGGCTTTTTGTGCTTTTATTTTGAAAGGACAGCTAGAGAGAGACGGGAAGGAGGAAGAGAGAGCGCCGCTACAGCTTCAGAGTTGGGGCAGACGCACAATAATGGCTCTTTACACTACAAAGTTGGGCTCGACTGGGCTCTACTCGACTTGGTTTAGGTCCTGTTCCATAACAGCCGAGTTCCTCCTCAGCGGGGACGGGGTCGTCATATCACGGCCGCTACGTGCGTCTCGCTCTCTTTTTTCTCTCCTCCCGTCAGCTCCAAACACACTCGTCCAACTCGATCACGATCATTACAGCGTGGTTTTTCTTTTTACAGTCTATGGGTTTTCCACACAGTAGGCTAATTGTAGTGAAACAGTCACCTGTTCATGTACGGCGTAAACACACCACGAGCTAACGTCCTGTTTAGTTACAGTCTCCTCTCCTGCAGCGTCACGTCCTCACTACAGCTGATCAGTGTAAACAAACTCTAGTGTGGAGTTCGGCTGTTCCTCACTCACAGGGTCCAGGGACGATTCAGTGTCCCACATCCTTTAGTTTTACACTAGCTAATAGCTATATGTTATTATTTTAAAAAAAAAATTAAATTAAAAAAAAAATATTAATATTTTTTTTTTTTCGTGGGGGGGGGGGGGGGGGGGGGTATCGGCCGATTAATCGGCTATCGGCTTTTTCCTGCTCCAAACTATCGTTATTATATCGGAATTTAAAAATCCACTATCGGTCGACCTCTACAACACACAATCACGATGTGATGCAAATGTAGCAAAAGTTAAGTGTTTGTGTAGGATCCCATCAAAATAAATAAGAATCTGAATGAAAAATATAGTTATACTTTGAAGGCAAGGAAGTTAAACTTATTAGGGTCATTCCGCCAAAAGAGTGCCATTTGCTCATTGTAACTCTTAAAAATTAAACTTCATTTTTCATCCCATTTCAGTATAGAATTTTTTAATATACACATTTACTCATTCAAAATGAGTACTGGTCAATCTCAGGCTACTTTATTTAATTTATTGCTGCTTTTATCATTGCATTTTTGAAGAAAAAGTAACAGCAATGAGGGTAACATCAATGAGTTTTTAGCATAAAATCAGCAATTGTGTGAAATCTAGCCAAATAGCATCTATACTAATAGCCTGAGCACACAGAGCACATTCTTAGGATTTAACTGAATATTTCACTTTTGATATCAACAAACACTGTCTTGAGATAATTTAGGTAACAGGAATGAGTTTTAAGAGTGACTGACCCTGACATAGCTACAATATCATTCAATTTCAGGAAAAATAAATTACAGAATTTAATGTTGGTCTTCCCATGACTTTCAAAAGACCTAAATGATGTCACTTCCAGCAGAACATGTCACTGGTGGAATGGTCCAAAACTTTTAGAGTGTAGAATGTGTTCCGGTAACAGCACTGAGTGAAAACCTGGGGACGGGACTAAAATGTGAATTTTAACCAAAATATAATTAGGTTTTAATTTAAAAAATGTTATATAAGTGTAGATATAATAATAAGTCACACTAATATGCAAAAACAATGAGATTTTAGAAGGATTTTATTCATAATGCATTGTGGTAAACTATAGCGTTTGGCTCTGGGGACATGCAACAAAGGCTATGTTTCAGTGCTTTGAAAGCCTTTTTATAGTAATTAAAAATTATATATCTTTAATTTCTACAGTGATTCATGTGTATGGTGCTTTGTTTATTAATTAAATGCAATTTATATTATATTATTACATGTTTTTATACATGTAATATGCTGGGGACAGAAATGGCACTCTTTTGGTGGAATCGCCTTAATAGACCATTATCTCAGTTCTAAAATGGTAATGTATGGCAAAGAAACGTTTCATTACCTTGTTGAAGGATCTGCAACCTTAGTATCCCATATTTTCCTGTGAGAGAAAAAACAGAAATGGATGTTAGTTTGGCCAGCTCAAGACACAGAAGCACCTGTAGCATCTATTTTGTGTTTCATATGTAACCTGTGGTATTTGTGCCACAGAGAGTAGTTACTGATGACTTGAAATTGAAACAGCTCAGGGACACAGAATGAGCTATTCACGTGGCATTATGGAGTGTGTTAAGTAAGGTACAGTGATGGTAACAGCTGGTAGTTTGAGGAAAAGTTGACAGTTTCCCTCAGCATTTTCTGTCCTTCTTACTTCATGGGCTATGAAGGATACAGTATGTTTCCATCTGGAATCCGTGCTGCTTGCTATTTACTCTATTTATGTTTAGTTTAAGTGGCCAGTGTATCATAAGGCAACAGTGCTTCCTGTACCCACTAATATACTGTAAGGATAAGTGCTGTGCTGGGTAATTTTACCCAAATTAGCCACATTTACTTTACAAAAACTAACAAAGACCTTTTGAATGTAAGACTTTTGTAATGCTTGTTGCAATACAACAGACATGTGTCCACAACTGCAGGATGTCAGGACTATAAAAGGATAAAAAAAACAAAACAAAAAAAACCACAAGATATTTTGAACTATGTCGTTAGACTGCAAAGCCACTCATAGTCCAAAAAAAATCATAACATTCA
The DNA here is from genome assembly GCF_905171665.1 of Trachurus trachurus. Taxonomy (NCBI): domain Eukaryota; kingdom Metazoa; phylum Chordata; class Actinopteri; order Carangiformes; family Carangidae; genus Trachurus; species Trachurus trachurus. The sequence goes on from NC_139906.1 coordinate 16,835,531, forward strand.
ACATCAGTGATGTACAACATTTCTGGGAAAACAGGGTTTGACCAGGCACGATATACAAACAAAAAGTCTGGCACAACGCTGTGCTGCACGACTGAGAAATGCAAGAACCAAAGAGACATTTATGCACCAAGTAGTCGGGCTGACTCGAGAGCGATGGAGAGGAAAGCCTTCTGTTCTCTTGGCAGACACACAGAGCAGATGTGCCAAACCATGCCAGGGCATCCTCAAACCACTGCAAAGTGCATGCACCATCACCGACATTCACATGAATTACATCAAAACACTCAAGAGATGCACACGCTACAGCATGAATACACACATACACACAAACATGCATTTTTTCAAGTCTAAATTCTAAAGAGCTTCACATCCAGCAAGGTATCACAGGTGTTGGATGCTCAAATGGTTTACAGGCTGTTTTTGGCTACAGTGAAGAAATGTTCATTAAAATAAACTCCATGTATGAAAGCGCAGGCAGGTCAATATTTGTATTTCTGACATGAACTCTAAACATTCCCGTAAAGTTAAGGCAGGCAACCTTAAAAACAAACTGATCCTTAGTGTTGGAATCAAGAGAGGCATTGTCACTGACATGATGTTATGTCAATGGTTGCGTGAAGTCACGGGCTGCTGACTGTACACTTTCCAAAAGCACGTAACAACTTGTTTCCTGATGCTGTAAGTCACTAGAAAAGACCTCTCATCCAAAATATCAGTAGTTGGAAAAGTAAGGGAAAATACTTGGACGATGCGCTATTGAAAATGAGTATACATTCAATTTAGCAATCATTTTGCAAACAGGGGTGTTTTGCAATTTGCAGATGCTATTTCAGAACACCACTTTTCAAATGGTCCTCAGGTCACTTTCAGGTCCATTTGAAACATAAATACATCTCTGAGGAGCTTCAATTATAAACATCTGTGAATGAAATCTCAACAGCTTAAATAGCCTCGCCTGCTACATTTCAAAGCTCTGTCAAACTTTTGACTTGATGAGGCAGAAAAATCCCATAATTTTAAAACATGTGGATGACTCTAAATAAAACTTTGGCACGGGACCGACTGTAAATTGCGACTGACACATTGTATAGAATTTAACACTTATTCTTTAAAGTGCCTTGAATTACACTTGTAAAATATTCTAAATGTGTCTACCATGTGGCTCTGCAGTAACATGTCAATGTGAAGCATGCACACACAGACATTTTCCCATAAGGCAAAGATGTCTGTGACTTGTTTGTGACCTCACCACAGACCAATCAGCTAACCATTTTCCCTCTTCAGAAACCAACAGGACTACTACGCAGGCTATAAATGATACCTCCAGGTCTTTCATTTGACTGAATTTCAGCAGTTTGTTAATTTTGAACGCCATTCAAAATGATTAAATACCACTTTTTAAATTATAAATAAATTCATTAAAAACCAGGTCTTTCTCTTACATATGAGGGATATAAGTAGTAATACGGTGTAAGTATAGACAGCCTCAGTAATAGTTTGTTTTCCAACTCCATAGCATTCATCAGTCTTGCTTAGCCAAACAGTGTATGCAGCACTTGTTGTGGAGCCAAGAGAACAGAGGCTAATGATAGGGAGTCCCGCCCGCCTGTTAAAAGACAAGCATTATACCACTGTTTGGCTTTTATCACATTCACACTACTCCCTGATGTTATTTCTAGGTTGTCTTGTAAGGCTAAAAACAAAATCAATGTATATTTTATTTGCTTGATTATTTGCTAAATAGTAAAGCAATAATCTTGGTGTGAATGGGATTTAAAATACGAATTGCATTGCCCATAGAAACTCTTTAGTATTTTTTTTTATCACTTTCAGGGAACTCGTAATTGCATCTGCATTTTATTTGCATTTTTTTCTATTTGTTCCACCACAAGATTCTGAGCTCTTATTGTCTCACAGAGGGCTTGTTGACTACACACAGTAGTGGCTAGTATCTTCTTCAGCAGAAAACACAATCATTTTTGGATGCTTGGGAACATGTTATCGGTGTAGAAATCCTCATTTTACTATAATCTTTATCTCTCTATCTTAAAAAGATATTGGCATTTATTACAATGACAATTGGAACATTTTTTTTCTCGGAGCATGTGCTGAAGCCAACATTAAATATTTTAAAATATAATTTTAGAGTATCTATGGAAAGGGTCTTGCATGTGAAATAAATGTTTGTATGCAAAAAGTGATTTAAAAAAATCTGTTTGCTTCAGTTCTGTTTTTACAGCTGGATTCAACAGTCTGTTGCTAACCACAAAAATCCAGTGGCATGCATACAGAAATTGAAATATGGGAAAAATAAATTAGAGAGAAGATCCTTGAGAAAGATCGCAAAGACATCAGACAGGAAAACCAAAATTGGTCACAGAAAATGTCACCCAAAAGCCTGGAAATGATACCCTCATCATAAGAAAAATTCAGCTGAGACATAATTAAACATAAAGTCCCCAAATCACTATGGTGACAGAGGAAGACAGACAGCTGCTGACACAGCAGGCTGTGCTGCAAACTGCAGCTGTAATTGGACATATTTCACACGAGCAAGCGAAAATCTGGCTCGTCTGACTGCTGCTCGTGTTCTTCTTCTCCGACTCCTCTTTCTCTTCCTACTCTCTTCCCCCTCACACACGATCTATGTCTTACTCTCTCTCTCACACACACGGCTATAATTGGGGGTGTTTTTTTTCACTCTCAGCAGAAACCCCGGAGAGCCTTGGTCCTGACCAACCTGTAATTACAGCATCTTCAGAGTCACGTCCAAGAGACACAAGAAGCTGAGAGACATGGCATGGTCTGAGATTTCTAAGAATGGACTGAGAGACTTGGAGCAAGGTGGAGAAACGGGGGGGGGGGGGGGGGGGGGGGGGGGGGTGACAGCGGCTAAATTTGGTCAAACCATGCAATACAATCCTAAGCTGTCTTGGCAAATGGTAAAGTGGAAGATGTTACATGACAACTGAACATTATGATGTCTCACACACAACTCTTTCTCTGTGACTTTGCTCACATTTTGTAATTGTAATTACAGTGGCAATTTCAGTCATAGAGCAAGCCTTACAATTACCCATAAGTCCAGGCTGAAACAGAATGAACTGTTTTCCAAATAGTCTTCTGCTTAATGTTGGTCGTATATAAACATCTCATTTACAGCAGCACAGATAAGGCTCCATCTTTATTTGAGAAACCAAATGCTGTAAAATAAGTGGAGTACATCACTGGTAGCTGTGGGACTTTTGGGCGTCTTAAGTCTTAAGTCAAAAACATGTAGTGAGAGAGAACAAATAAGCATCTGTGGGGATAAAAAACAGGTACAGATTTGGATACAAACACATCATCGTGGTTCAGACCAGTATAGCGCCTGAGGCTTCAGCAAAACAGCAGGTCATACACAGGACAGGCAAACCAAGATATATCAAGCCACAGCCGCCTCCATATAGCCATATATTTTACACACACAATGAAAAATCAACATAATTTTTTGCCCAAACTGTGCATTTAGAAGCAGATATGCTGAGTGAATAGATTATCCACCTTGTTGTGGCTTAGGGCAGATTAAAAGAGCAGGAGTGCTATTGTTTAAGTGTCTTTTCTTGACCTTAGAGGGAGATTTAAAAACAACATCCTGAAACAGCCAGTGAACAGCTTCCCCGCAGGCTTCACTCCAAGCCCTTCAAGCTACAGCAGCCCTGTCCTTTGTCATATCTCTCTTCTTGGTGAGCAGCCAAATCTCTTGTTGCAGCCATTCAAATCTACCCATATAATTCCTCACTCAGCTGTTAACTTGTACTTTTCCTCTCTCCTTCTTTGCATTAAATATCGAATCTTCTTTGCGATAGAAAATCGAAGAGGGGCATGAAAAGCATCACACCTGCAATGCGGGGGAAGCCTTGCTCTAATAAATGATCCTGTATGGGACGTGTACAGAGTCAGGCTGGGCTGTTCAACGACAGCTCATTCTGAGGACCGTTTTATTACCAAAGATATGATGCCTGATGATGCCCTCCTACAACAATAGAATCCAGTTATAGCTTCACTGTGTCCCCAATAACACAAAGTTCAGTAGTGATAGCTTAATTCAAGGGCAATGCAGAAATACTGTAGGGGGGCGAGTGTGCTCCAATAGGAGAGTTTGTCAAGTCAATAAAAAGTTAGAAAAGTCTATAAAACAAATACGTTACCCCTTCAACAGTTACAGCCTTCAGTAGCTTGAGGAATCTAGCAACTAGAGTATAGAGCAGATGTTGCGGTCTGTTGCCAGTTGAGTCAGAATAACCCCTGGCCAAAAGAGGCAAGGAATAGCTAAACTGTGAATCACCTAGAGCCAGAAGCTCTCCAGGAGAAGATCCAACTAGGTCCCCCTTCCACTGACGACAGAAAATGGTCAGACACTATTTATTCTTAACATAGCAATGGAGTAATTCTGCTAATGTGTGGTCCTACTGTGGTCAAAGAGTAGAGCCTTCCCCAAAAACCACAGTCAGTTTTTTTTTACAGGAGAGGAAATGTAGATGTATGTACAACGGGCAAAAGGAGACACCTAAAAGCAATTTAAGCGCATGTGTCATCTGTACAGTTTGTGTGTGAGTGTGAGAATGTGTTTCAGGATGGTTCTTTAATTGTTACTTTTTAAGACAAAATTAAACATTTTTACATTTCCTTGCTCCCTACAGAAAGTATTTAAATAAGATCTGTAACACACACACAGGCAGCATCACACACTGTTGCATTACCGGTGAATAGATGCATGGCTGCCTCAAGCCTCCCGAGCCTTCCCTGCCAATAAGACCAATCGCTTTACAAGGATCCTCATCCCACTCCTCTATACTGAACTCTGTGACACACATGGTATCGATGGGACAGTTAAAGTACAATCAATGGTGATATTACACCCCTCGGCATGGGAATCTAAAAGTTAAAGTGGGGCTGTTTGTCTGAGACCTGCGAGTTGAAGATAGCATCAGAGAAACACAGGGAACGAGAGTGAGAGAGAGGCAATGAGGTGAGGAGAGGTGATTTGCCTAGAGAGAGGTGCAGAGAAAGGGCAGTAGAGAGGGTACAGGGATCCCTTTATCATCATTGTGAGGCTAAGGATGGGAGGGGGAGTAAAGAGGGACAGTAGCTGGGGGAGGAAGATAAGGCCAATGAAAGGCCTTTATTCAAAGTTGCTTTCAACGGGATGCCATTGTTGTGTTTTTTTATTCTTCTGGATGTGCTTATTCATTTCACAATGGGACAAATGGCCTAGCATGTTGCCCTTGTGAACTACAGTCAATAGCCACATGTCTCATTTGTGTCATTCCCAGTGGAGGAGAGCAGCAAGAGCGATTCATACTCACTTATATGTTTTAGCATTGTGTTGCGTCGCCTCTGGAAAGCCAAGCATCCCGCACACAACCCGGCTGCTGTTGAGACTCCAACCCATGTCACAAACTTGCCTCCATCTCCCAGCATGCTTCACTTCCACCACACCCTCTGTCATCAGCGTTTTCCTCTTGGTAGCCATGAGGATGGGACGAAGACGGACCTCCTCGATCCGCACTTTACCCTGACTCTGAAATCACACATAATATCTACTGTTAAAGGTGTACAGAAAAGAAAATTTAATTTGAGCCCACTCTGGATCATAAAATTAATGTAATAACTCATATTTCAGACGATGTAGGCCAAACTTTGTGCAAAATTCTATTTTTGAGTAAATCCAGGAGTGTGTTTTTTTTTTCCGCATTGGATAATGCAGACGCACGGATTATACGTCAGCCTGTACACGATTCATCAGCCACTGATATTGGATCTGTCATCCGTCATTCAAACGTCTGAGACACACACACACACACGGAGCTCGGGCTCGCCCCAAACTTTGAATATCCCGCCCGCTCGATAACGACCAATCAAATTAGTTTTCCTTACTCGGGTAAACAACTCGGCGTGACAAACAGGACAAACGGCCATTTCTGTACACCTTTAAATATCTTTCTAAGAAGAGCACAGAAATGTATCAGAGGTAAACAGCCGTACCGGGTAGTTGTGGTGTCTCTGGAACCTGGGGATCTCTTGTTGATGTCCGTTTCCGTAGTAGCCGTATGATGGATGTCTGCGGGTGTCCACAGCGCCCTGCCACTGAGGAGCCGGGCTGCCATTGGGCCTGGCAGCGGTGGTGTAGCCTCTGCTGGCTGTCTGATCCGGTCTGCGCTCGGTGGCGCACACCACCCCCAAGTCCTCAGAGTGTTTACAGTCATTCACCCCCCAGCCGTTGTGTTTGCAGTCCTTCAGGGACTTCTCCGTGCCTTCACAGCGTACATTATCCATCCATATTGGGCCTTGTGGAAGGATAAACAATTCATTACTTCAGTCACTGTGATTTTCATTGTTTGTTCAATAGACCGACTGGGCAGTGCATCTACACAAGGGCCCGAATCAGTTCCTAAACACCCAACACTTGACTTTTACTGGCAGGCTGATTTAGGGTTGCACCTTAGCGGTGTGTTTAGCAGTAGATACACAGTATTTTACAAGGCAGGGTGCTGTAGATCCTGCTCCTTGAATCCATTCAACCTTCTCTGTAATTTGGATTTAAAAGCAGCAGTAAAGAATGTCCATAAACCACAGCAAGTGTTGCACAACTCTGGCAAGTGAATGCTGTTATTATTCTAAAACAAATGCCCTTTTTCGGCCCATATATTTGCTCTGCCAGCCTGCCAGGCGACCTTAACAAGATGTAGACTCCAATCCCACAACAAGTTATCTTTGTCACTTTATGATGCCAGTTGTATCTTAATTGGTGGTCTTTTCATGAAGCCATGTATACACTTAATGAGCTGTGGGACACACACTGTAGCATGGAATTTTTGGGAGATACTGTAGTTTGGAGCATAATGGTAAGGTATGTATGGCTCCCATTGAGTCATCCTAAACTATTTAAGATGTTAATCAGAGTAGACTTGTCATAGCAGGAGAGGCCTGGGTGTAATTACTATGATTAAGGTGGCTCTGCTCTAATTAAGTGTGTCAGTAGGCCTTGTGCTAGTCTGGCAGGGTTTGGAGACTAGTGAAAGCTAAAGCTTAACGGCCGTAGCCCATATTGATATTATCAATTACACTTGTGTCTTCCAATGCTAACAGCTGCCAAAATGTCATTACAGGTAAACAATTTTAGTGGCTTAATTGCAATTCACTCACCCTCTCCTTCTCCATACTTTGCGCTGTGTGCCCAGGTGATGCCGCCCTGGAAGCCCAGCTCTCGGCACACCACGTTGGCCAGTTTGATGTTCACTTCATCATCGCAGACGGTCCCCCAGGTGTTGTTGTGCAGCACCTCCACGCGCCCTTCGTGCGCCTCGCGCGCATAGTTGCCCGCCAAACGCACCTTGGCTGCGGGCGCGCGCGCCGACCTGCGCTGAGAGGACGCGGTCCGCCGAGGGTCAGCGCGAGCGGGACAGCAGAGAGACACGAGGAAGAGGAAGAGGACGAGGACGAAGCTGAAGCAGAGGGCGCGGGTCATCGTGACGGAGAGGAGGGGGCCTGCAGGTAAAGGTTCAAACAGTCTCCATGAGTCAGTTTATTCTACTTTTGTTCACTAGTGTTTGTGACGTCGCAGTTATTTAGACCAGTAGAGCCATTTAACTGGCTTGTAAATCAAGAAGCTACATGCTGGTTTCCCTATAATGAAAACCATCAATTCAATTCCAGATACTCCCCTGGGACTTGAACTACTACTGCATGAAGATTTCAGAGTAACTCCTCAAGGAGCCTGAGCAGCCTGGTTATTAAACGGACCAACGGTGACATCCTCTGGACAAAAATATTCAGGTAGTCGAAGGCAAGAAAAAAAAAGCATCCACCGGCATGCTCTTTCGTTATCAAGCAACACACGTGCTGATGTGACAGTTACCACTTCGGTAGAAACTGAGTGCAGACGGGCACAGAGATACTTACCCGCATTTGATCTCAGTCAGTGCCACAGTATAAATGTTGCAGTGATACAATGGAAGCCAAAACACATACTTGTGTCTCGTGTCAAACGTAAGCATATAATTAGAGACACACTGGCGCACGTTTGTATTGCAATTCCCCCATGAATAAACATCCCCCAAGGCCAACTAACCAGACAGAAACATGAGGCAGGTTTTAACTGGAGGTTAACAAGTGTCACAGCCAAACAAGAAGGCGGCGGTGGAGACAGACACTGATACACTACATCACTGCAGGCCACAGGACTACACTCAGCTCAAAATACACAAAATCCACTTTTCTGGTGATAAAATTAAAAAGAAACAAACCAACAACAAGCAAACAGTCTCAAGTAAATTACAGTGAAAAAAAATCTAGTTTCTATTACATAAAACCTCATAGCTGTAGTTGCTTCTTGAAAACACAATGTAAAACAAATACTCTACGAATGTTTGAGCTTTTGCAGTTTTACAGTTGTTATTTTAATAAATTCAATCAAAGTAAAAAATAAATAAATTAGAGAGAGAACAAAAAGAGAGAACAAAAGCAACCTATGCCAGTATTTAACCCCCTTAAACACCTGTTACACTTTCATACAGATGCATACATTTTTAAGGGAAAAACACAAGATGTAAAATAAAATAAAATCAAATCTAGTAAGAGTAGATTTTCAAATATTCTTAAACTAGAAAACCTGTAAAAGGTAGGGTGAAAGTTCACTCACCTGGCAGGCAGCGAATGTTTGCAGTGGTGGACGTCACTGCCTAGGGGAGAGTGCCTGAGTGAAGGAGTGTGTCTACTAAATGCTCTCCTTAGTCAATCCTCCCTTCTTCCCTCCTTCTCCCTTTATCCCTCCCAGCCTCACTCCCTCCCTCCCCCCTCCTGTGCTCTCTTTCCCTCTAGGTCCGTTTATGCTCATACAGAAGTATTATTTCACATGCTAAGACATAAAGCTAGTTTATTAGATATTGCGCCACAATGTTCCAATAAAATCTAAAAAAAAATCCAACTCGTAGGCTTCCTATACTGATGGGAGATTTCTCATTTTTACCAATTGTTTCTTTTTTTGCTGCTATTTACATACATACTTTCTATAGGCTACTGCTTTTAAACATTTGTGAATTAGGCCTGAGGTGAAACATGGGGCAGTCATTCCTCAGATAAATGAGTCTGATGGTGCATTTTTGACAAATTTGTCTCCAGTAACCACAAGACTCATGGATGTTTAGTACCTGAGCAGACTTCATACATAACGGGATCCATTTTCATTATCAAATCGTGTGTTTTACTCTGATTGGGCCTCTCTACACCTCTCGTCTCTGATAGGCTGAGGATGCTTTACACAACTGTACGTTCAGAGCGTTACACAACCCTAGGTTAAACGTGTGTAAATGTAACCAACAGGAAGGACTCTGCTTCCAGAATAGTTTCAAACATCACGTTGCAAGTGTCTTAAAGAAGCTCCCTATACCACAGGGTAGATATTTCCTTGTTGAGATTGCCGCAAACCACCAACTCTAAAATAGGCTGCTCAGCCTCACCGTAGCCATGGTGAACGTGACCGATGAGAATATACCATGCCGCCCCTACCCAGGAGTGTGTTACTACAGCGTAACCTATCATCATGGCATAGAGTAAGAGCATAAAGGTTCAACTAATCAGTGTAGATTCAGATATAAAAAGAAAGGGAAAAGTCCTGTATGTGGATTCCTAGCTGGGGTCACCTCAGTGCTCAGTCCTGATCCAGTTTCCTCCAGATGTCTGCAAAGACCTCTCTACATGTTTGAAACTTGTTTATTTATTTTTGAGTCATTTCAGGAGGATTCGGGACAAAATTAGCTACAAGGAAATTTTTGGCCCCAGGTTGTTGTGTTGATAAACTGTATTTCGGTTTTCAAGTAAACCTCAGTGGGCACCTTTTTAAAGCAGCAATGTTTATTCATAGACTTGAAAAATTACAATCATGACAGGGAAGGTAGGAACTGTAACATCCAGGGACATAAAATGGCCAACACCAACATGGCCATAAAAAACACTTTGAATGCAGATTTGCGTAAGGGGGGGAAAAATCATTACATAGCCTACAGTATGAGTGCACATATACATTTTGAAGCTGTAATTGAGATGTTTGTGTGTGCCAGTGACGGTGTGACTGAGTGGCAGGATGGTGGTCCCCTCCCTGACTGGTAAACCCGAACAGGAAGAGCAGACCCCCTATTAGCAAGGCCGACAGGGAGAAGAAAGAGAGAGGTAAGAAAATAACTAAAGGAGGGGTTCTATGGTTAAAAATATAAATATCATCGCTTTGTGACATGTCTCCATTAAAAATTGTGTCTCATATCAGACTAATTAAACTAGGCTAGACAGGTGCCCCTACCTGTGAGCCAATACTTAACAGCTCAGTGGGTGTGTGTGGAAAGGAGAGTGTGTTACAGGGCTGTTGGAGGGCTCACAGGGCTGTGAGTATCTGAGCAAAGAAGCTCTCTGGGGCTGAGCTCTCTCTCTCTCTCTCTCTCTCTTTCTCTCCACCTCTCTAATTACGGCGACCGAGTCGGCTCTGCCCTTACCCACAATCTGTGGAGGCATGAAATAAATACACGCTCTCCAACAATAAACAAGTGCCTTTTCAAACGACTACACCTCCTCATGCTCACCCCCACTGCCGCCTCTATGGGCTTTCATGCCGCTTTTACTTTCATACTGGTTACAAGAGCATGTTAGACGGATACTGTATAGAAGATATTCTGCGCAGCTTCTAGGACCTTTGATCATAGAGGTTGACTTAATTAGATCAAGCTTCAAAGGCCATCGTTGCCCTAACCTGAAGTTGGGCTCAAATTTGACTGTAAGGTAAAAAATGAAATAAAATAGGGTTAAAATGCTGAGTGTTAGCGATATACATTAACACACCCACTCAAATCTGATTTTTAATGATGTGAAAAGTAGCAAATTCCTAAAACCTATAAACCTTTAAGGAAATGCATCCTATTTTTTAACTGTTCAATATCAATAGTATCACACCAACAGTCAGAGGAATTAGATTTTTTTTAAAGGTCAGTATCACAGCAGCAAAGGCCAAGACATTCAGATTTTCTGCTGAAACGTTGACGTCCTCAGCCAATGCCGAGATAAGCTATTTTTGTAAACTTTATGAGGATCTTATACACACATTTATAGAGGCTGACAAGTTTATACTCACTTTGATGGGTAAACTAAACTTCACATGTACAATCGGTGGAGTGTCCATTTAATTATGCACCATCCAGCAATCTTACACTTTGCAGGGACTTTACAAGCACTGGCAGATGATGGCATCAGGTTTCAGAATGTCATCTGTGGCATAACTGTTACTTTTCCCACACATCTACAGTAATGTTAAGTCATGTCTCCATCTCCCACTGGTCTGGGTGGTTACAGATTTCCTAATTCATCTCTCATGCTGGCCACACAAGTGTCTGCTTCTAGTGATGACAGGGTTACTATACCCCCACACACACCAAGGGAAAAGCCTCGCTTGCTTTGATTTACTTCAGGGTTTTGAGCATGAGGAATGATTTAGTCCAGTGTCTTGGTTCCTGAAGATCAAAAAAAAGATAAATGTACAGTGGGGTCAAGTTATTACATATGCTGGTTAAAGTTGGTGAAAACCTTTCAAGTGCAACACTGCCGCCTTGTGGAGGTCAGGAAAACTATACCACTGAAACACCACTAGAAGAAGGCTCTTCAGCATTAGCAGAATGACTGCATACATTAGATATTTTTCACTCAGTTTGTCCCATTACACATGTAAAGACACAGATTGGGTGGGATAGGTGGTTCATTTATTAAATATAAAATACTCTTTTTTGCAGTGCGACAATACAAAATATTTTGGGGATTAACAGGATTGCAGTGCTCTGGTTATCAGTGTTTACATCAAAATTAAAAAGGTATTTTCTTTAATAAGTAGTTTGAGAGTGGGTAAAAAAAAAGAAAGGCTAAGATGACATTAGACATAGGGATCTCTTTTGTCCAATTTGAAAGATCTGTAAAATGAAATTAAAATCCCATTGTAATATCCAACACTTTTTTAAATCTGTAGAAATAAAAATACATTGTGCAACCACAGTTTACAGCACCAGTCAAAAAAGAAACAAGTTAAATCCACCAGTGAAGACTGACGATTTGGTGTCCAATTCCTTTTTTTACAAGACAGAAAGTAATACAAGAAAAGCAGAAGTGCAGCATGTGACAGTATTTGCACCAAATGGTTTTTTAATAATGTTTTTATCTAAAGGCAGAAATTAATAGAAGAATGGCCTTTTGTTTCACCTGCCATAATGTAAAAGACAAAAAAAGCACAGTAATTTAAATGCTGGATCCAAACCTTAAAGTATGTAGTAAAAAAAAAGAAAGGTATAAATAAGACAATAAATACTCTCACTATGCTGTGCATAGTTTACTAGTGAATGTAGTGTGGACTTAATCCAGGTGTTGTAGCTCTAATTGTTGTCTAGTTGATGATACAGGCAGATGCCAAAAGGGTTTAATGTACTGTCTAGTGTTGAAACTCAGGAAAGAATTAGTTTGTTTTCAGTGCAGAGCCATCAGACGAGGCATTCTTTGGTTCACTGAAATACTGGAATGGAGGCCATAAGGTCAAAAACACTGCTTGTCAAAGTTCAAAAGGTCTGTGAGACGCAATTCACTGAGCATGATTTTCTGTAAGGCACTGTCCTATAGTATACTAGTATGTAATGTCGTCATAGACAACAGTGTACAAAAACAGACCACTTCTGCCAGAGCTGGTGGCAAGTGTGTGTCAGACAAGGAACTGAATATCAAGTCTGAACTTTGCTTTTGCACAGACATAAATCACCGTGATGTTTGCTGCTGTCTGTTTTAATGCTGAGTTAAATTAATGAATCGATGAATGAGAATGAATGAGGGCAGCTTTTCTTTACCTTTCCAAGAGGCACAGAGACCAGAGCCTCAACTCACTTCCTAGTCCGCTAAACTGGAAGATGTGATGAACATAACACCTGACACTTTGTCAGAGATGTGTTTTTATGAATTCTCAGAGTCTGACTGAAACTATGATCTTCAGAAAAAAAGTATTGATTCTACTGGATTGCACGGCATCGAGGTCTAATGCTTCTCATGCAACCTCCAAGTATTGTTATGCAGGACAATAGAGTCCTCTATAACTTGTCAGACAGACAACAGTCGGATGATAACTTAACAGACATCAAGTGTGTGTTCCATCTTTCAATAATAGGAAAGACTGTAAGTAAATCAAGCGAGATATACCTAATTTAACACGCCCAATTCATGCATTAATACATACAATCCTGCAATCCCTCAATTTCAGTTTGATCATCTTAACTAAGGCTACATAAAACATTATAAAGGCACCTCTCTGGGTTTCTGTAGCTCACTGGCTAAAACAAAAACCTCATCTGCATAGGGGAGGTACTGAAATGACAGATACGTCTCTTAGTGCGTCTTTGGTGGACAACGTGCTGATATTGACACAGAAGCAAGAAGTAGGAAACAAAGCTCCAGTATAAACCACAGACTGATGTGAGCAGTTGTGAACCATGGTTCAACTTAAACTGTTAAAAATCAAGTTCACAAACTGCAAATTAAAGTGATGATAAAGTTACTGTACTTAAAAAAAAAATTGGGAGGAACACTGGTTTGTGATGGGATTTCTAAAGGAGGACGGCCCTCAGGATAATCACTGAAGAACCTTGGCCTGAAAAATCCATACTGTCCTTTCATCACTTCTTTACATGACAGCGCCATTATCCCCCCCTCCCACCCCCACCCCCCCCAGTAGTGGACCCAGGCAGTTTCACTTCCTCCCTCTGTTGTAGGCCTGTGAAGTTAGGTTGTATCTCTTTAAGCAGGAATAGGCCACTGTGTACCATGAAGGGCTACAAATATAGAGGTTTTCGTCGGAGACTATATCTGGTGCTCTTGTTGCTCCCCTCTGGTTAATGGTTTACTATTGAGCAACATCACCCAAGATAGTCTCTGGTTGAAACAAAAACCTTCATACTTCCAGTCCTCTTTGGAACATGTGTCACTATCCCAGCCTTAGAGCCTGTTTCCAGCACTCTGGTGGCCAGAGTCCTGGCTCTGATCCTTTGTCTATTCTGGTCCGTTCCGCCACAGTTAATATTCGTAACCCAGAGAACCCGGTCCAGTATGTACCGGCTCCTTTGGCTGAGTCTGTGTATTCCAAGCAGAGAGTAAACTGTGTTCAAGGCTGCCAGGGCTTCCTGTCCTTGCCTTTCTGATCAGGAATGTGTTTGTAGCGACATTTATCCCCGAAGTGGCAGCCAGTGGTTCTCCAAAAGTAACACTCGTCTCCATTCACCGGGCCACGTCGCCGAGGTCTGGGAAGAGAAGCGACATAAGTTGAGAAAGTACATTAAGTATGAGAGAAATTATGTTATCCTCAATGTCAGTGACTCAGACTTTTTACTGTGAGGCTTAAGTGCTTCTTACCCAGCAGCTGCCCCTGCCTGCTGTGTGACAGGGAGACAGGTCTTAAGTGGAATGGGAAGGACCCTCTGAGTGCGGCGGTCAGGATAACGCACCACTAAACGTGTGTTCTCAATACAATAACCCTGTAAAAGGATGCATACAGGCAGCTGTAAGGCTATTACCATGTTTTTTTTTTTAAAAACAGGCACAATATTGAGAGCAAAGAATACTCACATTTAGTTTCTCCATGGCACGTGCTGCCATATTTGCATTCTTGAAGTTGACAAAGGCACAGAATCTCTCATGCAGTACACGGATACTCTCTATCTCACCATACCTACAATGGAAAGCAAACAGCTTAACAGACTGGTCAATAACTACCATGGTTAAATATTACACTTAATTGTTTCTGTCCATACAAGTAAAAACACCAATGTTTGCCAAGCCGCTATTAGGTTGTTGAATTCCTGATCTGACTTTAACTCATTAATATCAAATATATTGCTGGAATAGGGTCATACATTTTAAAAAGGTCCCGCAAGTGTTTCTCAGTCAGCTCAGTTGTCACATTTCCGACCCACAGAGATGGGCAAGGGCTTCTGGGAAAGAGAAAGACACAGAATATGACTAAAATGCAAAAAAAATAACCAAACCATTTTTCAAAAGACCACATATGGCAAGACAATCCATAAAGACAGATGCAAAAACTAAGATGAACTTTCATAAACAAATGGTAACCTACCCTGGTTGCACAGCTGATGGATCTTGGCTCCCAGCTAAAAAACAAGTAGAGGTTCATTAATAGCATGCAAAAAAAAAAAAAAAAAAAAAAAGGCCATACGAATACAGCATATAGCCCACTCCACACACTACTCCCCCCCCTTTTTTTTAATTAAATATATATGAGTGGTCTTACCCCTTGCAGCATCAGAACAAGCTGCCAGAACTGCCTGCACAGTTGAAAATTTTTCCAGAAGATGGACACTTTGTATTTCTTCAAACCCAAGCTCCTGAAGAAAGAATTAATAACCACAGAGTGTTTACATTCAGAGGTTACAATCATACGAGTAGAACCATTGCCACTTTGTAGATGTATTTACCATTAATTGCAGCACTTTACAGTTAAAGAGGTCAGTGACAGCCTCTTCACAGTCTTTGTCCAGTTTCAGCACCTGCTCCATAGCCTTCTCTGCCTCGCCGTACCGCTACACACAAAAAAAACCCACAAATTGACTTAGCACAGGCTAATGTCTCCACAACCGCTTAAATGTGAAACTCTTCCCCAGACATTTCTTCGATTACATGCTATATCCCGAGACCACAGTAACCTGTACCCACCTTCATGCCCATGAGAGCACTGCCCTTGCGGAAGTGTCCTTTGGGCCAGTCTGGGGCTAACTGAATGGAGCGTTCAGCATCTGCCAGGGCCTGAGGGTACTGCTCCAAGCAGTAATAGCAATAGGACCGATTACCAAAGAACCTGCAGGACGTAAAAGAAGAATTGCTTAAGGATTACATTGCAGGTAACTACCATGTAGGCTATTAAAAGTCCTTTCTATTTAACAACTGACAACCACTGTTGATATTGATTATGATGATGATGACGAAAATGATGATATACCTGTTATCCTTTGGATCACATTTGATGGCTTCTGTAAACATAGTAACTGCTTGTGCATATTGGCCCTCTTGCACCAGCTTTATCCCTTTTTCTACAAGAAAGTTAGAAAAATGTGTAAGTAATTCTCTGGTGAGCTGGTTATGTAAACTGCTGTTCAGAAATCACCCCTTACCTGTCAGTGTTGCGCTTTTCTTCGTTACGGTGTCAGTTCCATTAGTCTGTAAATAAAAAAAATAAAAAATAAAAATAATTTTCACCTGTTCGTATTCACAGCTCTGAAAGTGTTTTGAGCTTTAAATTGTACGGCTAATAAAATACTATATCGACAACTATGATTTTGATTTTGATTTTGCAGTAACAATATGGTTTCACACCTGCACCTTGATTAGTATTTTAATAACGTAGATCTACTTTTCTAGCCCTGATGTTAACACCAGTGACAGAGTCCTAAGCGTCATGCTATAGCTGAGATGCAGTAGGTTAACACCCCCCACATACCTTATGTTAATAAAGAGAACATTCGTTGATATGCTAGTTTATCTTGTCCTTTACCGGAGCATTGCCATGCTAAAGAGATTCCTGAAACTTAAATCAATCCTGATGTCCTCACAAAAAAATTGTCTAGACTGCACAAAAAGTGTACACACACACACAGAGGTAGGAAAAGAGAGAGACCGGCCATCATAGTCCAAAGTCCACTTTTCCACAGATCAGACTTTGGAGCTGCCGGAGGAATATAGTGTTGCCACAGTAAAAACAGTAGACACTTATTGGAGCTCCAGCTGTTGCTATACCTGCTCATCTCACATTATTCATGAGTATTCGTTCACCTCTCTCCTGGCCTCGTTCTCCTTGTTTTCTTTGGATTTGCGACTTGATCCTTTGGGTTTGATATGGCTAGCAGCATTAGCAAAGAAGGCACTGCTTACATCCCACTCAGGCTCCTGTGGGACACAGAAAGTCAGACACTGATGTTCAGTCATGTGACCTCCAGGCGTACAAAAATACAGGCTTTCATTTCAAACAAATAGCACACAAACTAATTCATTTATTTAATCCAGACCACTAAAAATGAAAGCAACAGAAGAGCCATACATGTATCATGTACAGTGCCCCTACCTCCTCTGTGGATCTGGCTTGATTCTTCTGATGTCCTTTGATTCCTGAAGGAGCCACGACTGGAGTGGCAGCACTTTTATGTGAGGCGGATGATTTTGCCTCCTTTTTCTCCTCTTTTTGCACTCTCTGTTTCTCCTCCTCTGTACCGACTTCTGCTTCCGACTCGCTTTCATCGAGTTCAGACTCTGCACCTCCATCCTCGTCCTCATCATCCTGATGTATCAAGAGCATAGAAATCATCCAGCTATTCACAGCAGAGGCAAATGTGTTTCCAGTAATGTGACCGCTACCTGTTCATTGCTCTCATTTTGCTTAACCTGCTCCTGCTTCTTTCGTTTTCGACGACGCTGAAACAGATGCAGTACTTTAAACAACACCAGTCATATGTAGTCTAATCGACCTTAGACTTATTAGAAAGTGCAACAAATAAGGATCCTAAAGGGGAGGACGTGTGTGCTCACCTTCCTCTTGGCTTTGCGTCGCTCGGCCTTCCGTCTGACCTTCTCCTCCTCACTCAAATCCTCCTCTCCATTTAATGCATCCTAAACAAACATTTAAACAGTTCAATCATTGTTCACATTGTACATTGTACCCTAACTCTTGCGATTCTGACATTGCCACTGTCACACTGACACTATTTGTTTACCTGTAACAAAGTGGCATCATCAATCGGGTCAGGGGTTGCAGCACCACAGTCCATCTGCTCCTCCTGCTGCTGGACTGGGGGACCTGTTTGGGAACAGGTCAAAGCATGTCATTGTCAGCTCTCTATAGCACTATCTTCTGCTGTCTTTCTGTAGGTCAGTGATTAATGTGTTTATTAAACAGTAATTAATGCTGTTAATGTAGAAAGGTCAGTCAGATAGTAATGTGTAGCAAGCTAAGAACATTTTCTCTTCCATGAAATGGAGCTTTAACACATTTCCAATTAAATGTCTTTACACAGTGAAAGTGCTTGATGCTGTAATGATGTGTAATATGAAATGGGCAGCATTATCATTTGATCTGATGACACATTTGTCTTTGCGTCTACATGCAATGCAAATCTTAAAGCTGCCATCGGGCTGAATATAGGAGCAAGTATCCCTGATAAAGGAAAAGGTAAAAGGTACAAAATGTTTTGTTCATAAAGGTAGATTGCCCTGCACAGCTCAGAACTTCACATTAGTGCCGGTGGTGTCAGGAAAAGAAGTCCATAGTAGAAAGAAGAGGTTCCAGCGCACATAATGTGGTAACTTTAAAGTGGACACTTCGATGAAGCCTGTGTGGCGAAACGCGTTGCCAACCAATACAATACATTAAAGTTACCACATTATGTGCGAGGAACTTCTTCTTTCTACTATGTTCTGTTCATATTTTTATATGTAGATAGCAAATGAACTTGTTTCTCATTTACTTTGCAGTCAAACCAGAATGACCTTTTGATAAGAAAAAGCTAAGATTTAAATATGGAGGCAGGAAAGATGATGTAATGCTCTCTTATAATAACCTGGCAAGCTCAACATAAGACAAATATGCACACAGAGTAGAGGAGCACTCAGTGAGATTGGTTCAAATTGTGTCTTTCTTTTTGGTTTTGAGAGGCGGAGAGATGTTTACTCTAACTTTTCCACTGCCACAAGCCTAACATGCAACAGCTTCGGGCACTGCAGTCTGAGAATGGCATATTTCTTCGTAGAAACCTGCGAGCAACCCAGTGCCCTGGATGTCAGATTGTCAGTGTGTGTGTGTTGTGTGTGCACTGGGGCGGCGTTGATGAGGTCAAACTAGAACCCTGTAGCTGATTTAGGAGTAACGGCAGCAGGCTAATGGCAAGACAAAAGGAAACATATCACTGGACCGTGCAGGAATCTATGCGGTGTCATGTTTCCATTTGTTCAGCAAAGATTTCCAGAGTAGTGACATATTCCAACTTGGTCTGTGACTCATGTTGTGATTTAGGAGGCACTGATGAGAGTGACTGTAACTCTCCTATTATGCAATGGTTTTTGTTCATATTACACACTGTGGGAAAGGGAAGACATCCTCATTGTCTCTCGATCTATATTTCCTTGGGTGTTGAGAACAACAAAAGTTTGCCCAAATATCACATTTAGATCTCAGTCTAACTGGCTTTGGTAAAAAAAAATCTACCATTTTACCATCGAGGAGAGTTAAGTGTCCCTGCCCATACATATTTAGTGGGAGGAATTTCAGCAGTGTCTGTCCGGCTCACTACTCGGATGTCAAGAAACAGCCACAGCTCCATCCCATTAGCGCCATCAGACTTTCTGCTAAATCTCTCCAAATAAATCCTAACAAATAAATGGTCCAAGATCAGTGGACAAGAGCAACAAAAGAGTCTCTGTTTCTCCCCTTCAAGAAGACTGCCTAAATTAGCATTGAGCTGAAAGGTGAGCTCTCTCCACAGGAATGCAAAAATAATAGTGTATCATCATGGACTGGAGCTTTAACCAGGAAATCAGTTTCACAGCTCTTTTTTTTCTAACTCAATTCAGCTTTACAGTGAGAGAGAAAAATAGAGAACATAAGCTTATCATTTAATCAACCACCACAACTTCACATGTCAGTGGTTTTAAGTGATTTTTTAAGAACTGACAAGCAACACAAGTGTTTACATACCAACCAACATGGTAACAAGCTCAGTAAATCATCAGTCATTCCCTAACAAAAGGACAAGGCTGCAGGGCACAACCGTTTAGGTAGGTATGGTCAAGTCATTTGTGAATTGACAGCTGTTAATGACAGTCTGACCACACTCTGCAACAGTAGCCTAATATTAATAAAATAATGTAAATATAGACTTTTTCAATTTTTAAGAAGCAGCAGATTAAAAATGCCATTAGACATATCATCATAAACTCGTTTTTTTTCCTTTTTCTAGGATGCCCATTTATCTGTCTCTGGTGTGCTTTTGAGGGTGCTGTATGAAATACCAGTAAACCAAACACACATGGAGAGCACAGAAAGAGAAGGACATGTGTGCACATGACTCTGCACATTAAAAAAATCACCCAACCTGATGCTCATGTAACTCCAAATGTACCACGTAGCGTGCTCTCCAGGCTACAAGGCTCTCGCCACCTATTTGATGCATTGTTACCACAAACATGAACCAGGAAAAGTCCCTACAATCCCCTTTAGTTTGGGCCTTTCCATTTGACATCTCCTGCAAAATAAGCCAGAATCGCCCTTGTAAGCTGTGTTATTACTCCTCCTGATGACTGCATGTGCGCGATATTACGACAACTTTATGGCACCAACTGCGCAAACTTGGAAGTGGTGCAAGCCAGGGTGTAACTGGCAAGAGGGGAACTTTCATTGTTTTACCAAGCACTGAGTTTGAACTTAACCACAAAGACAAATGCGAACTACTGTCACTAATTTACACTTTATTAGACTGGGTGTTACACATTAGTCACTGATTGATTGTCTCACACGGGTTATTACCACTTAGGCGATCGATTAAAGTTGAGAATGAGTTTAGAAAGTTTTGAAAAGTGGGACGTTTCTTACCGCTCCCGAGTCCCAAGAGCCTACATATATCCCTGGTGAATTTCATGAGCGCAACCATCCAGCATTATCGTCCCAAGTATCCCATAAAAAAGATTTAAACAAATGTTTGGGTCGGTCTGGACACGTTTGTTACGATCGGGACAATCGCTATCGAATCTGCGGGAATCTTTGGTGGTTTAGTCCATGGTTTAGTCCACTTCCTGAGCGTCAGGCACCGACGCCGGGTCCACCCTGAACAGCGTCTTAAAGGCACAGGACACCTTTATCGATTATTGAATGGTAGTCATAGGGATTCAGGACAAAGGATGACGTGTATAAATGTAAATAGGGAGACCTTTAATTAATTATCAAGAATGCAAATAATTAGTATGATGGTTTGATGCTGAATTGCTAATCCCACTGAGATGTATTTTATTATTATTAGGCTACTACAGATACTAATGTTTTGTATTAATTCATACCAGATATGTGTAAGAAGTAGGCTAACATAGAACCATAACTTTGTGTGTAGGGATCATGGATCTAATACATCCATGATGGTAGGGATTGACAAAATGAAAAACCATGTAGCCTACTCAAGGTTCACCCACTGTTCCCTAGAGTGTCAGACAGATCTCATGTTAAAGGTTTTGGAAAAAAAATATAATAAATGGACAGGGTTAAGAATGATGAAGCTCGTTTTTAGATTTAGATGTTTGGTTTGTAAGTTCTTAATTGTCATTGTTAATCAAAGACTGTGTAGGTGGATGGAAAGATTAATACCCAGAGGAGACACTTTTGCATTTGCTTTTGATATTGACATGCATTGACATGTTAACAACAATCTGTGAAAAAATATTATACTGAGATAATTTAATTTAGGAGAAAGTATAAGATCCATTAAGTAAATTTAAGTAAAAATAGTAATCTAACGTCATTTTATTTCTAACAATGAAGTGATGTTTCATGTTATGTGAAAACATGAAGTGAATAGTCAACTGTCTCGGATAATTCGGCCACTTTTACACATGAACATTTGACATGTCACAGTAGGGAAACACAAGTGAAGGCTCAATAATAAAATGAAGGGCTGGGTTCCATATAATAACCTCAGTGTCAACAACCAACCTGGTACTTGCTGGGACATTTAAATGCAGCAAAGCCAATGTTAATGTTATCAACAACTCCTGTGTTTCCTATTGTGATAAGTCATTATGTCTTTTATAAAAAATAAAGAATTAGATTCTTGCCTGATATCCTAAATGCAGTAAGAGAACAGAGCATTAAACCATCAGTAAACAATATAGTTTAAAGAAAATGAAACACATTTGCTTGAATACATTTGAATTTATTCATAAAAAATTGTAAAAAGTTTTATTATCATTTCCATGATTATATCAACAGCTTAAGTTCACATCATAAAGTCAAATAACAATTATTATAAAACTGCATTTGACAACACATATATGAATGTACGTTTCAAGATATATATTGCATTGGTTCCGTTTCCATTTGTTTTCTATTGGCTCAGTTCAGTAATAGATTGAAGTGGTGTCACACCAGGATTTTGTGTGCTAATACTGCACTAATGGTTAATATCAGTAGTGAGATCCAGAATTTCATCTCATGTCAGTTATTTTATTAAATCAAACATTAACCCATTTTTATACTACGAGGATGCACTAGCTACATAATAGGGTAGAGCGACAGCTGATCAAATGGGGAGATGGAGTGAGTGTAGAAATGTATTCCTCAAATGAGTCACATTCACATTTATCAGACAAAAGAGAGGCCGGATCTTGTTGAGCTGATGTCACAATGTTGACGTCTAGGGTTTCACTAGCGTTTCAGGTCAGCCATGACAGTGAGTGCTGCGTTCCATCCGGGTGAGCCCATCACACCCCCACCTACAGAAACATTAAACATAACAAATGTTCAAGAGAGGGAAATCAGGAACAGCTTATCCTCGTCAGCAGTGAGGATAAGATTTTCCAAAGGGTCAAAGGTTCATTTACTTTACTCTGCTAACACCGCACAATATAACGTAAATGTTCCCACTTATAGGCTACTACACTAACAGGCAGTCACATTTGCAAATAAGTGCTAATCTTAGGGTTGAACATTAAAAGCAAACCTGGATGACAGCCACTGCCACACAGATACAGCCCTTTCACTGGTGACCGGTAGTCTGAGAGGAAGGGCAAGGGTCGTGCGAGGTAGAGCTGGTCCAGTGACATTGATCCATGGAAGATATTCTGTAAAGAGGACATCAAAATGTTTACTTTTTCTTTGCCTTTCCTGCTTTATAATGTCACTGTGAGAAAGAGAACCTGCCTCTTCCTGTGTGTTCATTGAGTCAGCATCGTTTTACACAGCCGATGTGAACTTTGATTCTGACAGATGAGTTGTGATAAACCCGTCTGTAACCATTAACTGCTTATACAACACGTGTACCTGTGTGGAGATTTGAATGATAGAGCTCTGCAGAGGACGCAAATTACTTCCTCATCCACTGGACAGTTGATTGTGTTAAGCAAATAAGCTATGCATCAACATTCAAATTGTTACGCAGTTCTACAATGTGTACAGTATGTTGTGTCTTACCCCTCCAGTGAGCCCAAAGATCCTCTCCAGGTCAGGTGGCGTCAGGATGTCCCTTCCCACAACCGACTTTTTAAACCCAGGCGCGTATTTCTCCACCCAGTCAAATGCTTGAGAGACACACAAACTGAGGTTTTATCATTGCAAATGGGTTAAGAATACATTCCCTTAAGCAGTGCTAATTCAATTTAGGGAAAATGCCTCCTAAATTTCACCAGTATACAAAAGGTTTCAGTTAAAGATAATCTTTAAGCACAACATGCTAGAACTTGTGAATCTGATGAATACACGTAGTAGCAATGAGCACTTGGTGTAATTAGAAGTCCTGGATGCTTCTGTGTGTCTTACCAGTGTCTCCAAATGCCTCTCTGTCCTGGTCAGTCCACGCCCTGCCTTCTATGTGGTAGGGGGTGAATTGGGTGAACAGTGACACAACGTGGCAGCCAGGGGGAGCCAGAGTGGGATCCAACACGGATGGGATGGTCATCTCCAGCATAGGTCTACAGGAGCAGAGAGGCAGGATGGATTTAAGATGGTGGTGAGTGGAAACGTGGGTGAGTTATTGATTAAAATTTGGCATCGGAGAATCTAATATAAGCTATAATTTTTATAATTAGTTTGAAAAGTTATGAAGCGAAACTATTTGACATTGTCCGTGAATGTTCTCAGTCATCCAGGTCATCTTATTAAGAAGCCTCTTGGATGAGGGGTGAAACATCTTCAAACAAGAGAAGTCCAGTTGCTTTTTTTTTTTTAACTAAAACTCCACAAGAACTATTTGACATTCAAGGTTGTGTACAAGACTAGTGTTGACATGTCACACGATCAGCGGTCTGCAAGCAAAGTTTATTAGGCTAACTGATTTACATGGACTTCAAAAGTAAAGTTGAAAATCTTATGGTCAGGAGACAGAAGTTTATTTGTTAAAGGCTAAGTGTTTTCTACCAGGTAAGGATATGTGAATATTTTAGCCAAGTCTATTGCAGAGTTCTGTTTGCAAAACTGTGTGGGGACAATAATAATAGGCATTACTTTTTACAGTCCTGCAAGGTTCATTTCTAATCTACCATGTTTTGTCTGTGGTATGGAATGTATTCATAGCTCTTATGTGCATCTTTGGACATGAGGTATGATTTTCCACCTAGTATCTTTTGCATGTATGGAGGCTTAGGCATGTATGAGGAATTAACAGCAAATTACATGACGTTAAAGTGCTTAATTATAAAGGAGTGTGAAGATCTAGGTATGTATCCTACCTTGCTGAGGGACGTCCGTTCATGGCCTCTTTGTATGCCGTCTCCAGGACCTCTACACTTTCACAGTTGAGATGGATGGAGCACTGGTGGTGTGGTCCAGGTTTATCATCTGGTGTGGGGCATGCTAGGAAGTTTGGTAGCTTGTCCACTGCCACTATAACAGGAACAGCAAAAGACAATAGTTTAAGTTCAGCATTTGCTTTAAGACCATGTATCACTACATACATTTGTATTTTGTTAAAGCAAAGTGTGTGCTTCAGTTTATTTAATATTCATATTCCATTTAGAGCAACTAATGCAATATATTGAGCTAAACTCTGCTCCATTCCTTCACCCTAGAGCTGTGACGGTTCAAATTATTTCTACAAAACAGTGTAGACTATCATTAAGTTTAGGAGGCAATGTACTGTAAAGGATCAGTTGAGAGTAAGCACTTCCTGTGTAATAAAGCCCTGCAATTCAGGCGCTACTGTAATTAACCAGTCAGGTTTACAAATGGCACCACACAGGAAGCTAAGGGGCTCTAAATATCTTAGTTGTGTGTGTGTTGTACACAACTTTCTAATACCCCAAACTTTGAAACATGTGCTGTTAATACCATAACATGCAGTACTCAATAGTGGAGGATTAAGAGCTCATCCCTCCAGATGCACTACATGTGTTTGTGCCTTATTGCCAAGTCTCCATTGACATTCTGACCCCTTTGCAGCTTTCAACGGGTGTCATTAAAGATTTCAGCACCATACGCACACAAACACAACAAACCAGTTGTCAGCAAATAACTGAAGGGTGGAAGGTTTCACCCAAACGTGTGAAACATTTGGCCAGAGATAAACAACACTTGTACAAGACTACAAGAGCCACATCTTTTATAGTGTGCTATTTTGATTTTACTGTGACACTTAACATTATCATGCTCAGAGGCAGGAATGGCAACATATTATTTTTAATTTAAAAGAACAGCAAATTAAATGCTTTGTTAGAACAAGGACAGGTTTACCATTGATCTTGGTGACAGGCGATGTGTAGTCTATCTGGTCTACAGCTTTGATGAACTCTGGAGGGAGGGCAGCCTACAATGAAAGCAGGAGGCCAGAGTAAACAATACTATCCGGTGCCATGGTTACATGCGCTGTTTATATTTCTCTGCTACCTGCGGCGTGAGGTTCTTGAAGGTGACATATGGGGTTGCATTTGATAGAACAACTTTACTGTGGATCTCTGTGCCATCCTTTAGCACCACTCCCTTGGCAGCACCATCTGAACCAACCAGGACCTGTAGTACATCCTGCCTCAGATAAAGGGATGTGCATTAACACCAACAACATACACATTAAAATATAATTTCCATTCATTCACAACAAATTAATATAATTAATCAAAACACAATACCTTCTCAGTGAAAATGTCTACACCATAGGACCGAGCAGCACTGGCGATAGCCTGAGACACACCTCCCATGCCTCCCTCCACATATCCCCATGCTCCTTTCTCCTTCTCTAACTCTCCCATCACGTGGTGTAAGAGCACATACCTTCAAGCCAAGACCATAAAGTCAACATTTTTTACAGTTGCATAGAGTATTCTGAGTATTTGTGCACCACAGGGTGTCCTAAAACATCTCACCCACTGCCAGGATTACTTGGGCTGGTCATGGCTCCTATCACAGCATCAGTAGCCAATGTGGCTCTCAGTGGCTCGGACTCAAACCAGCGATTGAGAATCTATGACACAAAAAAAAAGAGCAAGTAATGATGCAGGAAATAGAAAATGGTATTAAAGTGACACGCTTTGTGTGTGTTAACTTTAACAGACCTTCATTATTGGTGCAGTAACAATCTCATAAAAGTCTGGAATGTTTCTGCCCAGTTTCAGACCTTTAAATTCAGAAACATGACATATTCAACTGTGATTGTTGCAATTTTAGAATAGTAAATTATTTATTTAGACATAAGCTGATTTCCTTAGCATGAATCTGCCAACTGACCACATTTGATAATAGGCACCAGAGTTTTAGCTGCACCCAGCCTCTTCCTCAGTGATCCAGTAGTGACGCCTGGAATGTCAACAGGAGGAGCATCAAGGAGAGGGTGAATAGCTCCTGCTAGCTTCTCAAGGTACGCAACAAAATCTGGAAAAGCCTACATGTCAGAGAATGGATGAAGAGAAGGGTGAGACTTGGAGGTGGGGAATAACATGTATTTACATTGGTGGGGAAGTAAAGATCCACAGAGGGTGCAGAACTTTTTCAGTTCATATTTCTGTGTTAAGTATTAAAACGTGTGCTCTGCTCGGATGTAAAATGCTCTACAATTATGTGTTGTGGTTTTCATAATGTTTGAATCACCTTAGCATCCTTCTGTGAAAACTTGCCGATCTCTCTCAGGTTCATGGCCAGATCTGCACCCAGCATGAGAGACCGTGGTGGATTACCTTTCACCCCCTCCTCCAACATGGGGGTGAAAGCATGGGGGTCTCTCATGTACACCTTCAACCCATGTTTCTGAGTACAAATACACAAATTAAAAAGAAATTAAAATAAAACAGACCCATCACTTTAAACCTGTATAAATCAGCTAAGTGAACACATTTGCGCAACTTTATAATGCATTTTTTAAAATGATTTTACCTTGAGCTCTAGGTCTGCAGAAATGTGGGGTCGTAACAAACTGAGCAAATAGGAGCACCTGGAGAAGTGGAAACCTGCGGACAACAGCATTGTTATTCTTATGGAATAAAACCTGAAGTTATGAACAACTGTGAACTATGAAGCTACAAACATAGAACATTTTAAATGACTAAACAGTGTATTAACCACAAAGATTTGCTGGACATGTTTGTGGAAAAGCAAAACTATTCTTTCATTAGGGTCAGTATAACCAAATATTTAAAGTAAAAATTAAAATAAAATAATAGTATACTGTAATTGGAAAAAGTGTATTTGTTATATGTCAATGTATTTTCTGTTTTAAATTTGGGGTGAAGAGGACTCCTATGACCCCAAGGCCGAGGTCATCCTACCAGGGAAGATTTCCTCTGAAACGGCTGCTCCTCCCAGTACATGTCTGCGCTCCAGCACTGCTGTCTTCAATCCTCCCTTTTGTAGATAGGCAGCCTACACTCACGCGCACACACACAGACACAGTCACACATCACCTTTGTCCTGCTGCTGATCCATATAATGTATTATGGCATACTGTAGGTGTTGGGAAACAATTATGAACTCACTGCCACCAGTCCATTGTGTCCTGCAATGAAATATAAAATATACCACATAAGTTTTCTTTAAAATAAGCTCATGGAAATTATTATAAATTCCCAAATTCAACATTTTCCCGAGTTGGTTCAAATGTGAGTTCCAACAACAGTTTCTGTGCAAGCTATTGCACTTTTTATAATCAAGTTGAATGAGTTGAGGATGGGTTCAAAGTCACTCTGATCAAACTGTGATCCTACAGACCAAAACTTCTCCAAGACGGATTAAGAAGTTTTGGGTAGATAACAAAGAAACTGTTAAGCTACTATACTGTACGTTTGCAAACTTAGTTCAACCGTTGTATTAATATTGCAAAAAATGTGGCGGAGCATGTGACGGAGCTGCTGTGTTTTCTGCACTTTCTCCTCCAGCAGTGCACAGATCTCACCTCCTCCGATGACCAGCGCGTCATACTGGGATCTTAAAGCGGCGTGACTGGACCTGGATCGGGTCACTGTCCCCACAACAGTCACAGCCTTTCGCCCTCGATCAGTCCACACCGCTGCAGCCATGGTGAGTGGAGTTCGAGGCAGAGTCCCACATCAGTCCCTCCTACTTTCCAACTAGGCTACAGCTGCGTAAATTAGATCCGGGTTTCCCGTTGGTTGGACCTGCAGCAAAGCGGTCCACTCCCTCCTGTATTGTAAAATAACATTTCTAGGCTACCCGCCTAATAATGTTATTTCTTTCTGATTCTACAAGTTATGTCCATCCATCAAAGGGATCCTACCCATCGAATAACTATGACTAACTAGAAGGTATCTATCTATCTATCTATCTATCTATCTATCTATCTATCTATCTATCTATCTATCTATCTATCTATCTATCTATCTATCTATCGATCTATCTATCTATCTATCTATCTATCTATCGACACGAATAACGTGTTGAATACTGTAAAAAAAAACAAAAAAACATACAAATGATCAAACACTTCTCTTATTTTGGCCTTACTCTGCTTGTAGTTACACTTTTGTCCATTAGGTGGCAGAGTTGTTCCATTAGTCTAAAACACGTTTGCCCTTCTCTGCAAACTGTTCCAACTCAACTTAAATTGACATTATTTGTTAGGATTCATAATGTGTAGTCTGAAATATTTTGATCTCACTGGTGATAGCTGAGCAGCTAAGACATGAATAACTGTAATACCTAAATCGTTTTATTTATTTCTAACTTTATCAACTTTATTTTCCAGACTCTGTGCGGATTTGTGGGCTAAATGTGTGAGTTACAGTAAATATAAAAACAAGACGCACATATGAAGAAAATGAATATTCAAAAAGTGCAGTGGAAGACGTCGTCTCTCAGCTGGTTATGGGTTGGACACATCTCAAAGTAAGGGCCCACCTTAAGAGTTTTAAGATGAGCTCTTAACATAGAATGGTTTCTTAGTGCTGCTGTTGAAGATGTCATATTGCCCTAGTGGTTCACTTACTATGCATTAATAAGATAAGAGGCCATAGATAATGCTGTGGACTCAAGCAGCAGTCTAGGGAATAGACAGAACAGTAGTAGTCTGCTTGGTCCAGGGAAGGAAGGGTGTAGACTGACACAAAAACAACCAAACACAGCAGAACATAAGCAGGTTATCTTCTCATCTTGTCATATAATGTAGATTTTTGACTATGTTTTGCTTAGACAGTGTAAAATAATTCCTAAGGCCTGTATAGATTGTGCACTCTCTTGGTGGAGGGAATGAAATGAGGTGTTACAGTGATCTAGAGTTTCCCGCTAGACCTAACATGCCTCTCCCTTGGTGTATTAGAGTAGCATTAGTTTCAGGAAAGAGAAATGATCCTGATATGCTGCCTGCTTGGTTTTCCTTTAAGGAACGTCTGCAGACAACAGCCAATCAACCATAACTAGATCAGAAGCAGGAGATTTTGTTCTTGTAAGCAGAAATTAACACTTCATTCCCCTTTGTCGGCAGAAATTCAACACTGCAGCCCTTGAAGGCTCTCCCAGGCAATAAAGGGGAAAATTCAATTATGTTATAACAGCGCCGCACCAAAACACAATTACCTCATTTTCTGGAGAAAAAAAAATGTGATCCTTGCCTCCGGCAGAGAGGTTCACTGGACATGTTGCGCCTCTCAGCATTTATAATTATTAAATCATAAACTAGGCTACTGTCTCACAACTGACCAGAGAGGGTGGTGGACATTTGAACTGAAGACACATTTAGCCTTTCTTCATGATGATTAAAAATACACTGTTAAGATGTCTCATGGAGAAGTTGGGAGGACACTGCACAGAAATACAACTTATTTCTTAAATATTTTTGATTTTAATTAAAATCATAATTCACACATTCATTATTTTGAAAATAATTGTAGCTATGCGGTTGCCTTAATGTGGTTGCAGCCAGATCATGATATTTCATTGTGATACCATCACTCAGACATGCAACATGATTAGTAGCCTACTGTTGTTATGTTTATCAGTAGCCTATCTTTAAATTATCAATCTGGTTTCAACTGATGTGACCTAATAGCTTGTCAGGATTTTAAAATTTTGTTTCACTAGAAATTACACATTTAATTTTTCAGTTAGTGGAGCTTACAAATCCTCGGGAAATTAAGAAATGATTTGATCGTTGTAATAAGATGGATAGTGGTAGGCTACTATTAGGCTAATGTAAGACAGCAACTGCAGCATTTACTTTGTTTCTTGTATTTACTTGAGCGTGTGCGTGTGTGTGTGTGTGTGTGTTAACTAACTGATGAAGACACTGCCATCTGTCAAGTTGGCCAGGAATGAAGAGTGTTGGGGGAGATAGCCTACTCTCGTTTAACTTTGGGGTGCATTGATTCCCTGTATCAAGTTTTTGTTGTTGTTTTTTAACCAAGCACAAAATAGCCTAGGACAACAGCTCTAAGTCAGCAAGAGACATAAATGTAAATGAAATATACCAGTAACACTCATATAATCCTCAGCCATTGTAAAGTCCTTCAGGCTGACCTACACACTGACCTAGGCCTTATAAGTGTGTCTTTTGATATCTTTCACAGATGCGATTGCCGTGCAGGCAATTCCCCATATCTAATGTCAACTGCCACATGACGAGGTTTGAAGGCTTCACCAAAATACAATCTGAGTGACATGTGCATTAACCAATGGAGTGGGTTGGTCTTGGCTCTACGGACCAATCAGAGCCGAGTTCCTCAGCCGCGGCCTTCGGTGCGTCTCGATGTGTCGATGTGTGTGTGTTTCCGCCCCGGCCTGCCCTGCTGGACGCTGGCTGGAAACGACCGAGGCGGGGAGGGAAAGGTGTAGCAGTCGAGAGGCTGTGATACAGATACCACCTCAAGGGAATGTAAAAGTTTAGGGGCCGAAATCACCCACAAGACGCCGCGTCTTCGTGCCTAAAGTCTTATCATTTTATCCGGTTTCTCATGGAAGCGGATGGATTTGTGAGGAGGCGTCGGATGACAGCGGAGACTACGGGCAGTGATACCGGGGTTGCTGGAGCCTCTGCCGGGGCAGAAGTTCGATGGCTGGGGGGCAGATTCTGGGGAGTTTCTGAAAGTATCGTGGGAAGCCTGACACCCCGGATCGGAGGCGAGACGGAAATCCAGACTGTTGAATTTATCCGTAGTGCACAGGATGCAGAAACGGAGGACTCTGAACCAGACTATGAGGGCTTGCCACAGGGAGCCTCCACTAGCACCCACATGTTGGCTGGAGCTGTGGCCGGGATCATGGAGCACTGCCTCATGTTCCCCATCGACTGTGTCAAGGTAGCATAGCTCAGTGGCTAACCAGCTGACCCACAACTTTATTGTTGTTGTTTTTTAACCTCTAATGAACACACAATGCTTTCGCAGCCCGGCCCCTGTTGTTGCTATGTGGATATTAGTCGTGTAAGCCAACGTGTTTGGCTTGGTAGCATAGCTTATTAGCTAAACACGCTGCAGAGCTGACGGCTGTGAGGACAAGGTCAGTCGGCTCTGTTAGCGTCTCACACCCCTACTAGCTAACTTGTTAGCATGCTATTTTAAGTTATGCACGACTAAAGCTAGCTAACCGGCTAGTTATGGTGACCACCGTTTGTTAGCAGGTCAAACACTGAAGCCCGCTTGGACACGTTGCGTAAAACAACAGCTAAGCATCCAAACAGGCTGCAGTCAAACCCCTAGCTGGTGTTATATAACTAAACTTACGTGTAAGGAAATGGAAAGGGACAGTTTAAGAGACTAGAGAAGCTAATAAGAGGAAGTATGACAACAGTTTAAAAGTTTAGGGTGACCTGAGCTGTGCTATCTGTCCATAGGAACAAGGGCTGGTTAAATGTTGTTGTTTATGTTAACTTGGCACGGTTACTCCATGACAGGAATAATTTGTACTGCAGTTTTTTTTTAGACATTGTGGGTCTATCAGCCCTGAATGCAGCATCTATTTTGTTTCTTACCCAGTGGTACTTAAACTGAGCAGCAGGGCTCACTGCCTCACACACCATAACCAATCGTTTGCAAAGGTCTTTTGATCACATGTGAGTCATGCAAGTTCGGCGGGCCAGTTCTTATCATGTGGTCTTTGTTATGTACAAGTTACCTTTATTCTGCTTGAGCTGTCAACACATATAAAGAAGCATAACCCATTGTCCCGAGGGGTCATCTAGCTGCAGCCATGCACTAGAGGTCTTTGTGTAACAGGCAGGGGACAAGAGAGACAGAGCAAGTGACAATGAGGTTAGTGTAGTCAGCTGTCCATGTCAGACTGAAGAGCTGTCCAATCACCCATGCTTCATTCACGTCTCTTCCACCTGTGGTCACCTCTGTTGCAGGCCTGAACCGTGATAACACCACTGTTTACAGGCCTATCTCATGTGCAGAATGACTGCTACACTGCTAACAGAGCTCAGCATCTCAGCAAGCAAGCCACATTAGATCTGGGGCTTTGAGGGGGGGGCGTTGTGACTCAGCAAAATGAAGTCTGCTAACCATAAACAGCCAGTTAGTTTTCAGAGGAACAGATACGACTTTGAGAAATATTTGAGATGCTTCAAACACGTTCCTTTCTCGTTGCGTAGAGCAAATGCCTTCCACTCTTCCATACCAAGATGAAGGCTGTTGCTCCTGTGCAGTAAGCTTCTCAATTAAGAGATTGCTGTGTAATTATAGTTTAGTATAGACTGCCATTCTCTCTTAATGTACCCTAAATCTCAGTAATTGGTTGTGGATTTAAAAAAAAAGCATGCAGCATTTGTAGGCCTGTCAGTGTGTAGCCTACATCGCGCAGCAGATCAACTGATTTACCAGGCATTGAGAGAAGTCCTTTTCACTGAAGAAGTGGTGAAAATAATGTTTACACCGAGCACAAAGGTCATTCCTGCCTAGATATGCAAACTCGCGCTAAAGGTAAACACAGACAAGACGACCTATGGCTGGTAAGGCGGACAGACATGAATGAATGGGGTACTGACATTACAGCCTCTCGTCAGAGTGAGTGTGTGATGAGTCCCTGTGCCAGATATGAAGTAAGTAGCTGTAAGCTAGCTCTCCTCATGCCCTGCATTCCACAGCTGTAGTTTAGAGTGACATGAGGACATCCATAGTGCACTTCATGCATACACACAGTGTGGTGTAAGTTTGTCCATTCAGCTGGAAGTTTGTTATTTCAGGATTGTCGCCGCCAGACCATCCCCACGCAACTCTCTTTAAATACCAAATAACACTCGACCGAAACGCTGATCCTCTGCACTTGACTTGATAATGTTTAGATAATCTATCGTTTATCTCAAAGAGGATGCGTGTGTGTGTGTGAGAGGAAGGAGAGAGAAAGGTGTGTTTCAGGGTCAGTGGGAAAAGAGGCTTACAGGAAGTCAGCTTATGTCCCCTTGTGACCTTGGAGCTTCTAACTCCAAACTTCCTTTCATTCAGTTATGCAGATACACCAACACACACACAGTGTTGAATGCCTCATGTCCCTTATTTGACTCCTTATTCACACTGCAGTTGATTTGAGATTGTTAAGCTGTAATAGGCAGACATATTGTAAGACTTGAATAATGCATTGCTTTCTATTTTAATATTCAATTTAGGTCAAACTCACTGGACATCTTATGAAACTTATTACCAAGCTCTGATGGATAGGAAAGGAGCATCGTGTTGACTCTTTACTTTGTTGAATTTTACTTTTTCCTCTTCTCTAGACAAGAATGCAGAGCCTCCAGCCTGACCCTGCGGCCCGCTACAGAAACGTAATGGATGCTCTTCGACGCATTGTTGCCACAGAGGGAGTCTGGCGGCCAATGAGAGGGCTCAATGCGACAGCTGTTGGGGCGGGACCTGCCCATGCCCTCTATTTTGCCAGCTATGAGAAACTAAAAAAGACTCTAAGTGATGTCATTCACCCAGGGGCTAACAGTCATTTGGCTAATGGTACCACAAAACATACATATACACACCTAAACATGTATGGCTGATATGTAGGACTTGATCAACTCCGAACCTAATGCCAAGCACCCTCAGTGTGATCTCTGTGAAGCTGCTGACTCAGCCTAATCCGCATACAGAGCAGACGAGGCCTGACCAGTCACGAAAACCCCTGGCAGGCCATCAAATCCTAGAGAGAGCCTTTCTGTAGCTACAGTTGAACACTGTAAGGACGCGCCAGATCTGGTGCTGGCTTTTAGGAAAGTTCATTGATTTCTTATTTAGGTCAAGTCCAGTAATACCAAAATAGAAAGATAAAAGTTGGAAACCTTGCTCTGAATGTCAACCATTTCCTTATTCCTTGTTCTCCCTACTCTCTCTCTCTTCCCTCTTTTCCAGTTTAGTGGGAGGCTGGGTAAGTCCTCTTTCTCCCATCTCATCTGCTCTCTCCTCTGTTGGTTCTGTCTTTTTTTAAAGCTTATTGGTTTGGTTTTAAAACCCTCAAACAGAGCAATGAACAGCCTTGTCCACTAGGTGTCTCTCTTTGCTCAGGTTTGGCCTCCTGAATTTGGTCAGGAGCATTCACTAGTTTACACCTGTGCAAACTGCTAAACGTGCGCCGATGACATACAATATTGATTTGAGCATGACATCTGCAGCTTTTAGGAATAAAGCAGTGAAGGCTGTGACATGATGACAGGGGGTTCTTGCTGTTGCATTTCCGTTCTGTGCCACTTGAATGCATTCTCTGTTTTCTGTCGTGATCATATCACTGTGGAGTAATTTCCAAGTTTTGTTTATTTCAGGAACAGCTGGGTGTGCGGCCACACTGCTTCATGATGCAGCAATGAACCCAGCAGAAGGTAAGAGACTTTTACTGTACAACACCATTTGCCTTTGACCACACAATGAGTGTTTAGACAAAACAAAACAGCTTCCCATGCAGAAATCTCAGTGAAGAAACTTGCAGGTGCCATGCCACCTTCTCATGTTGGCCGTAACCCTGTAGTCTCACATATTGTCTTTCACAGCAGCCTCCTATCCACCTGCCCAAACATGTCAGTAGAAGGACACTGGTTGTAGTCTCCATGTGCAGCTGTTAGATTGGATGCAGCTGTCCGAACAAACACTATTAAAATGACACACTCCATCTTTCTGTGTTTTTATTGAAACTGTAAGTGCTTCAGCATAGGTAATGGCTCGCTAATTTGTGTTTTTTTTCTTTCTTTTTCCATCTTTTCCACCTTTGTGCTGGCCAAACCCTGATCATATTTGGTCTTCCCCTCCATCAATACAACTACCCTCATCTCGCAAAGTTGTGAAGCAGCGCATGCAGATGTATAATTCACCATACCGTGGCGTGTTGGACTGTGTACGCGCCATATGGCAGAAAGAGGGCCCTGCTGCCTTCTACCGCAGCTACACCACCCAGCTCACCATGAACGTGCCCTTCCAGGCGCTCCACTTCATGACCTACGAGTACCTTCAGGAGCTGCTCAACCCCCACAGACAGTACAACCCTTCATCCCACATGTTGTCTGGAGCTTTGGCTGGAGCCATCGCAGCTGCAGCCACTACGCCTCTAGA
This sequence comes from Trachurus trachurus, assembly GCF_905171665.1. Classification (NCBI taxonomy): domain Eukaryota; kingdom Metazoa; phylum Chordata; class Actinopteri; order Carangiformes; family Carangidae; genus Trachurus; species Trachurus trachurus. Next base: position 16,871,279 of record NC_139906.1, read on the forward strand.
CGTCTGCAAGACCCTGCTCAACACCCAGGAGTCTCTAACCCTCAGCCCCCTGCCTTCTGGCCAAGGCCCCGGCCAAGGACAAGGAGCCCACAGACAGATCTCAGGCCTGGCCCATGCCTTCCGAACAGTTTACAGGCTGGGCGGCCTGCAGGGCTTCTTCAAGGGAGTCCAGGCGAGGATCATCTACCAGATGCCCTCCACAGCCATCAGCTGGTCGGTGTACGAGTTCTTCAAGTATGGACTCACCAAGCACCAGCACAACAAGAGGAGGGCACAGCACATGGAGGCTGAGATGTAGATTTCTCCTCTATATAGTCTCCTCTAATATTGCTCTGCTCTCCATGTTAGGAGAAGACAAAGTTAATGCGCACATAGAATCTGACTAAAATCCACCTCAGTTGTCTCATCCCTCTCAGACATAGCAGATAAGAAAGACATCTTCAAAGACCGCTGGATCAGTTATGTTTCTGCTACACTTTTTCAAGACTAGATATGGTTTGAGTTATGTTGTTTCTTTCTTCTATAAGAAATAATTTACACAGTATTATAGATCTAGATAATCTAGAGACATCTTAAAGCCATTCTAGTAGCCAGTACATTTGTCCAGGTTTAGGATAAATGTGAAGAACGCACAATTTTTTCACTTGGAAAGGTAGTCAGCAGAGGGCAGTAGTGTTACTTTTTTTTATTATTAATTCTCGCTTTCTTACAGCCAGGTTTTTGTTTTCACCCATTCAAACTTTAAGCTTGCAAATGAAGATGATAACTACAGAAGCCCTTTCTAGACGTATGAGAAAACCTTTAAATATACTGTATGTATCTCTCTCATAACAGACAACTGTCACAGTAATCCTAGACAAGTTCATTTTGTGTCTAGTTTGGCCTGCGCACAGGCATTTAGTTCCTTTTTTCAGCCATTTAAAATGAAAAGGAGTGACTGCAGATTGACAGTTTAGACTGACTTTTTGTCAATCATCTTAATTAATATATTCATTTCCTGATTTGGACCAGTACCCAGATACTTTTGTTGCAAAGGAGTCCTGCTAACATGGCAAGTCAACTTGTCAAAAGCCAAAATTTAAACCAGCTGATTAATTAACTATATAAAAAGGCCATTGATGAGATTTAGGGCTCCATTTTTGTTTTGCCTTTGGCAGTTAAGGGAATTACTATAATTGATCAAATATTTCCCCCATTTTCCAAAGATCAGTGTCCAAGGTTGTTCCCTGTCTTGTAACAGGCAAATATACCAGTTTCCAGTAGCTCTAAGACATCTTAAGTGTGTGTTTAATTTATTTTTAAATTACGACTCCTTGAATTGTATTTTATTTTCAGCATCTGTACAACTTCAAATTTTCCCTTTATTCCCCTATTCAAATGTGTTTTATTAACCTTGGGATTCATTCAAATACCATTAATGCCTTGTGTACTTCTTTGGCAGAGTAGACCAGGGGCGTTTCTGTGCGTTAACTGTAGCTATGGGCCTGTCTCCAGCTTATGAACTACTGAGTTTTAATATCTGTGCTTCACAGCAAAGGTTGTCTTCAATGTACTGTGCCCAAAAGAATTTAAAGTTCAGTACCCGATATAATATGTATCTGCACCCCCATGGAGTACACGTAAATGAAAGCTGTCATTCTTATCAATTGATGTCTGATTGTTTCTGACACTGAATTGCACTCGATGAATAAAGACTGAACAGTGGGGCTTGACTCACTGCTCATAAATGATAGGATCCCTTCTTTGATTTCTTCAAATGTAGCTATAATAAATGTAGGACGACGTTACAGGAAATCCTTGCATATTGTAATTTTAACCTAGGTGTGTTTGTGTGAACAGACAGAAGAAATGGATGGACAAAAGCCACATCTGTACTGCCAGAAACAACTTGGAAGTTTGTGTGTTTTCAGGTATTTATTTTTAGTTTGAGGCAGGTACAGTTGTTTAGTCTTGAACGCAGGTGCAGATCTCATCTTTGACCTTCAAGACTGAAAACATGATTTGAACTTGTGGACACATCACCTGTGTAAAAACAGCAAGCAGCGAGAAGCTTTGGAATTCAGTAATTCATGGAGGCTAAATAAGCTGTTGGTGTAGATCTGAACCGTAGAATACATGATTGACCTGTAGCAGCTAACAAGCCAGCAAATTATATTATACATATTACTGGGGCGCAGTCTTGTACATACAGTACATTCTTACTTTCCACCATCAGCACCATATTTTACTTCAGGATGTAGCACAGAAAGACTCTGTGTAAATCTTCCATGTTGTCTACTTAAGTGTCTCAATCATTTTCAAATTTGTAGACAATATACTGTATATGAATATAATGAAATCCTGTACTGCCAGTTTTGCATATGCCTGAGATGTATCCTATCTAAACAAGTGTGTCAACTGATTTCCTTGCCATTTAGAGCTATGTATGAAACAATTCAGGACACATTTAGTTACAGTACAGTATGTCTCTAACATGTATCTAGTAATGGTGACATTGCAACTGCACCAGGATTGGAGTACTGTCAGTCTTTTAACATCATGTCATTTGACATGTTCACATCTTTGCTCTTTCTGGGTGAAATATAAAGCAGACACTACGCAAACACAAAAATCCTTTGGCTAGAACCTTTGGACGCGTCATGCACATAGTGGTGAAGAGTGACAGCTCCCCTACCCCAGCCTTAACATACACAGACCTAGAATCACACACACACACACACACACACACACACACACACACACACACACACACACACACACACACACACACACACACACACACACACACACATTCACATGCATGTGAGGCACCTGTTCAAACAGGGAGTGTTAATGAACTGTCTGTCGCTTTCTCTTCCACAATGTTTGCATGCATGTATACAGTATTAGTAGCCTCTTATAGTAAGTGCTAAAGTAGGCCTACAGTGCATATGCGCATATGCGTGTGTGTGCATGCTTCTCTCTCACTTTGTCCACTGTCTCAGTGTGGCTAGAAATGAAGCTTATGCCAGTTATGCATTGAGTAGGAATGTAATGTGTTGAAATAGCACATATGTGGAACTACTGTGATAAAAATACAATAGGGCTGCCTGAGTCTGTCTGTCTGTGTGGGAGAGTGTGACAAAGCCTGTCTCCTCCAGTCTGAGAGGAGTGCTGCTGAGAGAACTATTTAGTCTGGTCATTTGCCCCTCATTTTCTCACTGTTTATGTAGCAGGCCTCTCTCTCTCTCTCTCTCTCTCTCTCTCTCTCTCTCTCTCTCTCTCTCTCTCTCTCTCTCTCTCTCTCTCTCTCACACACACACACACACACACACACAGAGTGCATATCGGTTAAGAAAAAGACTTGAAAGATGCATGTAGCCTATATCTAGTATAGTATGAGTGAGAACCTAATCTCAACTCAAAGGTCCACTAATCAGCCTGTCAGTGTTTTCAACCTCATCTCATTGAGCTAAGTGTGTTGTCTAAGTGGAGCTATGATACTAAAGCAGTTGATATTAAGCAACTTTATTGTCAAAAATCTCCTTTAAATATCGAATAAGTGGTGTTGAGACACAAAGTAAGCAGTTAAGTGTGTGCATGTGCATGTGTTAATACGCGCACAATGCTTCCCCTTGACAGATGATAGAAGTGTAGTGTTGACTCAGTTTCTGTGGTTGCCAACACAGTCTCTACTTGGCAGTTGTTACAGGTGTTACTGCTTTGACAAGTCATAGCAGGAAACTCACAGATGTAATTAATAACATTAATGGCTGCCTTCCATGTAAGTGTGCCACTTCCACAGCATTATGTTGTGAGAACTGAGTCATCATTAATGTTGTTAGCAACACTTTGCTTTTCCTGCTATTACAAGTCAAAATGTCTCCTGTATTTTCCAGGTGAAAAGTTAATAGATCATTTTATTCAATATCAAATGAAACAGATTTGCATATAGGCTACTTGAATGTTCCCAAAAGACATGTTTTATGATCTTATACCAAAGATACTCTACTACTAAACTTTATTCACTTTTTTAGATTTCGCCCCGCCCTCCTCCAAAGCCGACCAATTAGAGCACACTTCCCTCTGATTGCCGATTTCCGCCAATTACAGGCTCCGCCCACGGCCTGCTATCACCTGGCTATCACCTGCTGTTGTAAGCAAACTGTTGTAGCTAGTACAATGGCGGCAGTTCAGTTAAATCCAGAGTCTTGAAATACAAGACGACAGAGCCAAACCATGTTCGCCCACTAAATTGAGCAGGAAGAGAAGCATAGTCCTCACCAAGGCCTAGAAAAAAGAAAAAATGCCAGAAATTGTAAGTGAAATAGGCTACATGAATTAGGCTACACACCGGATGCTAATCAAGTCACCCAACAACACTCTGCAACGACTTCACATGACAACACTCATAATTTGTAATAGACAGTTTTGCCTTTCTGTATCTTTATATTTGCAGTTGTATTTTGGATCTTTTTGTATCCGTGAAAACTTATGGAGCAAAGGAATATAACTAACAAGGAAAGGAGGGACGGACGGACGCCAACTTTTAAGGTAAGGAGTCTCCATTGCTTTGTTTTGCTTGGCTTTGCTGTCTTGCTGCTTTAGCTGCTGGTAAATCTTCATAGGCTTATATTTTTGGACTAGAGTTACTGAAATCTGAATTAAGTGGTTTTGTATGGATGGATCAAAGTCAGCAAGGTAGACAAGCATTTCAGTGTGTCAACATGGATCTATTATAAACATTCAGCCTGAATGGAGGATGATTCAGGTATCCTCCTGTGGATGTTGCTATGTTGATTTGCATTAAGGCTAGTGAGTCTGCTGCTGTGCTGTGCTCTGCTGTGCAGGGGGAGTCCAGCTTGTGGGGTGCATTGAGGGATCTACTGACGTCAATGGGGCTGCAGGAAGTAAGGCCTGGGCCCCTATGACAGGTTTCTGTCCAGTTTAGTGCTCTGACCTGACCCTGTAGGCTATGTGATTTACGTCTGGAAGGTCCTTCTCTTCCATCATGTGGATGTGGGTCATTGTCTTGCTGTAGGATGAATCCCTGACCAACATGTTTATCCCCCATGGAAGGCTATAGCTTGTCTTTTTCTGGCCATTTCAATGGCAGTATTATAATAAGCTACCTCAGAGAGAGTCGGTTCCAGCACAGCCTTTGTACAGTCAGGTTTGTAGCTAAGTCATGAACTCACGATAAGGCAACTGTAGGGCAATTGCTGTTGTACATATACTTCGTTGACCATAGGAGATGGTGGAGTATCGTTACAAATTATGATTACGCTTTATTTGACAGCTAGCACACCATCAGGCTTATTTTCATTTCTCCTGGGTATACATAATTGTGCAATATCTGCACCATTTGTTGTCTTGAATTCTGTGTGAATGTAAATTTATATACATTTATAAATCTATACTGTATGTGGGTACTAATATTATCCAATATTAACATCTGAGTGACTTCTTACATTGTCCTTCGATTGTTTCGACAACCATTGTTCCATTGTTCGACAACCATTTGTTTTTTATCTTTGCATATTTTGGCAGTTCCATCATTGTAAACGAAAACAACGTTTTTTTTTTTTTTTTTACAGTTTACATAAACACACACGTAATAGAGGAGTTATTGGTCTGGCACACTTTATATTGTCAGTCATAATTACATAAGGTGTTTACACAGTGGGTGTGTGTGTATACTCTGCACATGTGAAGGTGTGTATTTCTAAACCTGAAGACTTTCTCCTCTCAACAGAATAGCAGCCCAGTAAAGCATCACACACAGTAGTAAACAGTAATTTCTTCAGTGGAAAAGACCCTTACAAGTTGATGAAGGGCTGGCAGAAACACACATGCATATACACTCCCTTGTGTAATGGTGTAAGCCCATATTTTGGAAACCCAAGCCTCCGGTCAAAGCCCCTTACAGCAAGCACCTGTGGAAGGGTGTATTTCACACACACACACACACACACACACACGGTCACAAACACATACTCCAAAGGTACTTAGGAATGTGAATGCCTGAAGGACTCAGGTCCTCTACAACAACTCTCCCTAAGTCGCTCGCCTTCTCTCCCTCTCTACATATTTATGGCTCTTTTGTTGCTTCTCTTGTCAGATCTCTCTCCATATATTAAGCCAAATCGTGACTGGACCACTCAGCATGAATTACAGAGTGATACAGGATTATGCCATAATGTCCACTTTATTCCATCCTTGCCAGCAGCTAATGGATGAGGTGTGATTACAGGCTCTTGGTCTAACTCACTGGGATACACACAGACACATACAGACTGTGATCTCACGCTCCTTGGGGGTGCTGCTGGATAAAGGAGCTGTTGTTGTAATCCCTTTGGCTGCTGCAGTGTCTCCCACTCCAGGCAGAGAGAGCAGGTTTGAGAGGAGGAGAGCTGAGAAGCCAATACAAGAGGAGAGATGTGAGAGTGAAGCAGGAATAGGAGAACACCAAACAAGCTCTTTGGTGCATAAATTTAGTAAACAAATGAGCATGTGATAAACATTTATCGCTGGAGTAATTTGTTTAGATTTTTATTTACCGGCATTCTGTAAAACATGATCCTGAACAACCGTCTGCAGGAAAGATAAGCAAGAACTGAGATGTTATCTCTTATTTTGATCACGTTTCTTTCCCATTATTGACCACAAGCAAAGTGCTGATTGGATTTGTGTAATCTGATATCAATCGTATTTCTGAGAAAAGTGGGCTTTTCTTTTGTTGAAATGATGCTGAAATATTATCCTCCAGCCAACCCCCTCACTTGGGGCCAGATTGACCTGTTAAGGGAAATCGTGGTGGATTTTTCTGCATAAATTTATATTTAATAATATGCTGAATTTATGCATAATATAACATGAATTTTTAAAATTGTAAAACAGAATTCTGTCACAAGATAAACTCAACTTCTTGGGTTCTGGAGTCTAGATTGGGTTGCTTCAGCTTTTCATGAATTTGCCGCTACATGTGATTTAATGAATCTATGCCATCCATCATTAAAACATAGTCCACTGTGTGTAGAATGTTTTAGAACCCTTTGTATAGATTGCGGTACTGTGGTTTATGTGAGCATGGAAAACAAAGTTTTCTTACCAAGACTGTTGTCATTTAATCTACCGTTACTCGTCATATTGTGTTGTAATTGTGTTGTTTTTGTGAAAAGTGATTTGAAATCTTATTATTAGACACTGTGTTAAAAAGTGTGTTCAGTCAGATATGTTGAACATTATTTCATTCATTTTATCTTCTACTTGTCACTTGTGACTTGTTACTTGTTTTGCCAGTTGATTTAGTTGGGTAGACCTGGCAGTTACCGTGTGTAATTAGTTATTGAGCTGTCAGAATTTGTTTTTGTGGTAAACGTCATTAGGGCGCATAAATCTTATGAAGATCTGGTGCTGTCACTTTCTGGGATAGTTGCTCCATCCTTGCCCTCAGTGCCCATTATATTTGCTTCAATAGGTCTGCCCATATAGTTTTCACATTCAGTGACAAATGAAAAATGGTTCCTGGCCGGAGTTTATGATGTTTATTGTTTAGTTTTTTTTTTTTAACTCTGGCATGCCTCCAAAGAGTACACTGAGAGAGCAGTGTCACACTGAAGTATGAAGCATAGTAAAATGTGAATCTGGGCCAATCAAACAATATAACATAATGATTGTCAACCTCTTGCGCTAGTTGTGGCTTGAACGTCTCACATGCTTCTGTGCTGTGGAGAATTAGGATGCGGGGGAGATACGTCTCCTGTCAGCACTTAAGAGAACAAGTTGGGGAGGAGAAATTCTTCCCACCACCACCACCGAGATGATCACTAACACACAAATACTCATACCCTCTCACACACAGCAGTTCCTCTGTGGGAGAAAGCTGCAGCAGGGGAACTGGGAGGAGAAGGAACAGCTGCTATGACTATGAGCATTTCTATGTGATGTTAAGCCTGCAGAGGACAATATGGAGATGTTGTGTGTGGCTATGGCGTGTGTGAGAGTTTGAAACAGGATCCCTTTCTCTTCTCATGCAATAAAAAAATATCATGCTACACTTGTGTTGAATAGAAGGCTCCTCAATAAATCTAAGTGTTTACAGTAAAATGTCATCGCTAATGGGCCAGAATAGGGTGAAGGTGGGAGAGCAGGAATAATGTGCTTAAGGCAGCGCTCTGATATTTTCATATGAGCAGTCATAGCCTGAGTGTGATAATGAAAAACAAAAGATCAGTGGGAGCATAAAAGCAAGTCAGGAGGCTTTGTGCAAAATCTTTGCAATGGGTAAAGAGGGAATATTTCAGCATTGTAGCCTAAGGAAAGATCCCCAATTGAAAAGTTAGTCTGCCACAATAGTTTTATGATCAAAGCAAAATCTAATACACATTTGCATGTGCACAAAAATAAACACACATCGACACTTACCATCCCTTGGGCCTTTGGGAGTAAAGCTGTGGCAGGATCTGATGAACGGCAGCATTGTTACGGATAATTGCTCCACACATACGCACACACACATCCCTAGTCTCAAATGTTGTGACAAATTCCTTTTTAAGGTAAGCGGGGTCATAAAATCTTCTTACGAACACTTCAGAAAGCCGCAACCTAAGACACTCACAGTTCACACACACTGCCTGAGACCAAAACTAAAGTTGTCTGTCAGTGGTGTGGACAAGATTCCTTGTGTGTGTGTGTGTGTGTGTGTGTGTGTGTGTGTTGAAGCGACACAGGTGCAGTCAGGGACATGGAGGAAGAAAAAGGCCTCCTGCCCTTTGAACTTGATCTTGAAAAGAAAGCTGTCTTCCTTTCCTGTCAAATGAGCTTAACTGCTATGCCTCGGAGCTCTAGTCAGCACAAACTGGTCTGATGAAAACCATTCATTTATTCATTCAGTATAAGCATTCAGACGTTACCGATTCAAAACTCCTCACTACACACTTGCCTGAAATAACTCCAGTGACAGGTATTGTCAGCAGTGATTTATACTAGAGCTTTGTCATCAGTGTTGATGCCTCCTTTTTTTAAAAATCTGTTTTATTTTAATCCACTTCAGTTTTGTTCTGCAAAGTTCTTGTGACAGCCCAGATGAAGAGTGTATACATTTATCATCATGTAACACTTTCAAAAATGTGTTACTCTGGCAGACGGACAGCTTCAGGGAGGATATGCCCAATTCACACTGTATCCATCAGTGTGTATCAGGTGGATTTGAGGATTTTGTGTATGTATTTGTGTGTGTGTGTGTGTGTGTGTGTGTGTGTCCAGACCTCCAGAGATAAAGTACTGGTTCAAGGTTAGGACATGTTTTTTTGCAAAGAGCCTCTGTCCTAACCCTGAAATATTTTCTCTCCTTCTGTTCAGTTAATGATGTAGTCTTAAAAAAACAAAAAGACCAAAATGTACCTAGGAGAATATGTTGCACAAAAGGGCACAAGTAAGATGTGAATCAGAAGATGGAGATGTATGTGATAAAATCAAATGGTGGACGGCAGGAAGTGCAGATTTAATTTGAGTTTTGGTGAGAACTAAAAGATGACATCTCACCTCACAGTGATTCAAATTTTGGATATTTTCTGATTTCCTGCATCGGTGATGTCTCAGTCTCCTGCAGTGGAGACTTAGACCAGGAAGAGAAGGAGGAGGAGGATGAGGGAAGCTTGAGAGGCCGTAAGTGGGGCCTGAGTAGTTCCTTTATCAGCTCGCTGATAGGAGAATGCTCAATGCTCTCCTTGTCTCTTCTTATCGCCGCTAATTAAAACATTTGGATTCCTCCGGCTGGCTCTGGAGGAGTGTGTGTCTGTCTTAGCATGTGTGTGGGAGACATGAGAGCGGAGAGGAGTCAGGGGAAGGATATGTAGCAGCCTGGAAGACTTCCTGTCCATCTATGGACAGAGGACCTCGACGACTGTACTCACCCCTAACAACTAGCAGACAAGCTTTTCAATGTGTGTGTACAGAAGCAACACTACTTTGAATTTCCAATTTTCATTCACATATTTGTTATACATTTGACATTAGTATGCATTGCATGTGTTATAGGAATAGTTTTCAAAAGCAAAATTATCAAAAGTTCCCTCTTGAGGTTTTCCCCTCTCACTCAAACACTGAGCCATGACGATTCTGTATCTGCTATCCAGACACACGACATAGAAAGACCGAGAGAGACACACACACCAGACCTGGGCCGCTTCCTTAAAAATGTCCTGTTCTTTATAAGATCTGGGTGGGCTCATCTTTCTATCTTTCCTAATCCTTGTCATGACCTCTGCCCCTGATCCTGGCAAACACAGACCTGGGATCGCTGTATTTCTTTACATGTGCACTACTACGACCATTAGGCCACACTAACTGCTGACTCGCTCTCACCTCTGCTCGTCTTAAAATGTAAAAAAAATTATTATTATTATTATATTATAAAAATATTGACACAGGTAGCACAGGAGCATTTCTATAAAATCAGCAGCAGTGTGATCACACAACGGTGACCTCACCGACACGTCAGGCAGAACAATGCGAGCTGATTATATGGAACGGGTCAAATTGTGCGCAAAGGTGTGATGCGTAATTCCTTTTGAAACCATGGGGACTTTTGAGAGCTGATGTGGTTGCCCTGTGATGGATGTGTCTCCCCCAGGGGGAGTTGATGTCTTATAGCTTTACTGTAAATGTTTACATTCCTACATGCACTGATGCTATCTGCTAATAGTTTCTGGAACAAGCCTAAAGAGTCCTCTGGGTGGGATTATTTGCTGTGTGTGCTTTTGTGTGAGTGTGTGTGTGTGTGTTTTGGGGAGAGAGAGGCCGGGTCAAAGGGAAGCAGATCTGTCTTTAAACAGAGGTATTAACCATGACCTCTCTCCTTCCTGATTCCTGCCCTGTGTCTGGTGAGGGCCACCACATTAGTGGCAGCAAAACGCACACACTATGATTCTCCCAAAGCAAAACCAGTTGTGTCCTATAGCACGATCAACAACTGGCAGGATCTGCATCGTTTTTGACAGAAGCCTCTCCCAGTTTCGCTTCCGTGCAAGCTCTAAATCCGTTGACGTTACCCCACAGGTCTCGGTGCCAGTAGCCGTTAAGTGAATATGATATTGTTTAAATCAACAAGGCCCTTGAGAAAATGATTCCTGTTACAATAGGCGCATCGGAAATGCATGTGTAATTGCTGCTCAGGAGCCCTGTGAGAATTCTCTCTCAATAGATGTGTATCTGAAAAGTGCAGCTAAACAGGGATTAGGTGAGCACTGTCATTCCTGCGTTGCTCACCGTAGCTCAGCCCCACCCTCCGCGCATTCCTCGCAGCTGGGAAACCAGCAGCGGCATAAAACACAAAAGGAAATTACCCGTTAGCACCGGCATTAATGAGTCTGCCATTTAATGCTTTGTTAAGTTGTAGAAGCCGGCACTGATGATTGTTCAAAGAGGAAGACTAACATGTTCTTCTGTCTGGCTGCTCTTTCCCTCTGCTTTATGAGCCTATTCATGTGGAGGCACATGAATAAAGCACAACTCAAAATATTTACATACTTGAGTATTACACATTTATACATACAGTAATGCTTGATGGCTCAGTGGCATATACTGGCTGGAGCACATTCCCCGCCAGAGAGGCAGTTGAAGCACTGACATGGCTGTAAGTGATACAACGATAAAGTCGCAGACAGAGTTTTATATTTTGGTATGTTGCCCTTTGTGTGTTTTAGTGTTGAGCTTTGTCTTTGGAGCAAGGCAATCCATCCACTTACAGAGCTGGTGAACGTAAAGGGACAAGACTAAGACTGTGTCTGAAAACACTCCCCAGCTCTCTCACTCCCCACCTTCTCCTTATAATGTTACTCCATCATTGTACAAGTACAAATACAAGTTGTGATTTCAGACACAGACCAAAAGTTTGTGTCCATGATCGTGGCAGTAATGTTGCTCGGGGAAGGCCTCCCTCTCTATTTGCCAATCAAACATCATAATCATTTATTAAGATGTAGCACCATATGCACACATACATGATCTGAGTATTTGAATTACAAAGAGGGAGCATTTCATTAATGATGATGACACCAGATGAAGAGCAGTGGGAGTGTAGATCTGTGTAAAGGGGAACATTGATTAATGTCTTTCATAGAAATATTTCCCTATTCTGGTACAAGTCCCTTCACGATGTCAATCCATTTCTGCATGTGTGTCAGATGAACGTACATGCTTGTGAAGCTGTTCGTATCGAACATGTTAATGTATTGCAATTTAAGTAAATTAAAAGCCCAGGCTTTTAGCCAGTTCCTTCCGATACAAGCTGCATTTTCTATGGAAATGGCTGCATGGTCAGTGTTGTGGCTTGTAACTTATTTTGTAGCTGAAGTGTTGGTACATTGTGTGGGTGCATTGTTAGAGTTGCATTTTTGAAATGCAATTTGAAGTGCATCAGGGTATTAGAAATAAGTTGCTCCAGTATATTTTACAAAAAGCTGTGCTTGTCATTTTACATATGGTTGATAGGGTAGCTTCACTTACTGAGACAAGGAAAGAAGAAAAAAGTTTGTCAGCCCTATTTCACAGTCCTACTTCTGTAACTGTGTGACCACAAGTGTTTCATTAAATGTTCATGTAGTTGTGCTGCCCAACCCCTGAACTTCATCAATGAACTTAGTAAGTGTAAATTTATCAAACTGTGATAAGAATAAAACCAAAAATAAGACCTAATTTGTAATAAACCACAGATTTCATTTCAGTAAAGTCAGTGGCAGCTCCTGCATCTCAGGTTATAGTGTGGTCACCTTTCCTTTTCAGTGTCTTTCATTGTTCTCTATGGAAATTTACATCAATGTGACATCACAGACCGGGCGCAGGAAAAGAAAAAAATTCTTATCTAGTCACGGGAGACAGCAAACACAAGAGCGTCCATTCACCAACACAATGTGAATAATGAGAGCTCATAGAAAGTGACATACTTGGGAGCCACGAAGCAATGGCCTTTTATGTTGCAGAGTCTTAGACCTCTAAGTTGTGAATGGCATATGTGGCCTGAGTAAATAAAAAATAATTCAACTTAATTGTGCCCCGGCCTGCTAGCTTACAGACAGTCAAGAGGAGATGTGTTATTTCTTCCGCCCAGAAACCTGTTGTGCACAATGCCAACCACTTAGGGACAGCTTGAAGTGGTGTTTTGATGTGTGAGAGATAAATGAGGTTTGGGCTGGTGCCAGCGTATGGCACAGGGTGATCCTGCCGGCCAAAGTAGCTTGTTATGGGAAACGGGAAGTTGAAGTACCTATTTCAGATCACATTTCTTTGATGTCACGGCCTCTTTAATGTTGTTGTATTTTAATGATGATATTTGCTTGGCTCCTGCAGACATATCTAGCCAGCTGGAGACAAACACCGGCAAACATTTTGTACATGATAACACTGTAATGCCATAGGGAAATCACAGCAGGTACATGCTACACACGTACAATAGATATTCTTTACTTGTAGATTCCTTGGCATCCAGGACTTCTTTTATATCTGATTATCTGTTGTGCATCAGTCGGGGCAGAGTGTTGTGCTGCAGGCTCCATTTATACCACACAATCCTGGCAGTCAATATACTGTACTGGCTGGTGAGTACAATCAGTTAAGAACTCTGCCAAAGCACTAGTCACCTCATTGGAGAATTATGTTTTTATTTTCCTATCAAGTGTGGCTATTGTGTTATTTTAGTTTGGGATGAGGGTGCAGTCTTTTCACTAAGGTATGATTAATGTGCGCTGTCTTGTGCAGGCCAGCTGGATGGTGCAACATCTTCACGGTCTATTGGCCCTCTATGACTCATGCAGCTCACACTAGAGAGTATTATAGGCCTATGCAAAACTCTTTACACACGGAGAAAAAAAAACCACACACCTTTTTAAAAAAACAATAAATATTCACCTTATATCATTTGGGTGAGTCGGTAAATCTTTTGAAATCAATTTGCTGTTGTTGGCAGGAAGGATTTCACTGGTCCCTCTACACGCACACACATGCACACACACCTTTTAAAGGCTATACAGTAAATTATAATTTCATGCATTCTGAACCTGATCCCAGACACTCTCTGAAAACTTACTGAGGCTCTGTAAACCTTGTGTAAAGAACATGTTCTTGCAGATGACACAGAGTTTTTAGATGTCCCATAAATAAAATAAATACCTATATAAAAATGTCGCTTTGGGTTTGTATGAATTCAGGATCCCTTTCTGTCACTGGCAGTCACTAAGAAAGGGGGAGAGCACAATGGGCTCTTCAGAGCCCATTTACACTGATATACAACAATGCCATCTACATTAATTAAATGTAGGTAATTAAGAAGATGCAGCTGCTTCTGAGACCCACTGGATTTCATTCAAGTCAACGTAACTGACCAATTTAATTAAACTGTGCTGTCGAATACAGAGCACAAATACCATTTTTAGTAGGCTACATGTAACTGTTAAATAGGCTAATTCAGATTACACATTGCTTCTTTTAAACTTTTTCATAGTAGTGTGATAGCCTATTTAAAGGTTGTAAAAAAGCACAAGGGCAATTGAATAATACATTTAACTTTATATAATTTAAAGGGACAACGAGGAGTTTTGGAAAAGCAAAGCGTTTATGAGCCTCCGCGCGCACGTATAATTCTTTGACCGGCGCAAGACGGACTCATGTTTTCATTCATCAAGAATTAAAGTCAGAGGTTCGAAGACGATCAGATACCGTCGTAGTTCCGACCATAAACGGCGATTCGGTGGCGTTATTCTCATGACTCGCCACGAAACCGAAAGTAAAGAAAGCTGGTCGGCTCGACCAGCATCTCCACCACCACTAATAATAACAAAATAACGATAGAGACAAAACGATATATTTATAGAAAATGGGCCCATTAACGTGTGGTTAGTGTAGATTCATCCACATTAACGTGATACTTTTTTTTTTTATAACCAAACACACTCCTCGTTGTCCCTTTAAACTGCATTTTTAAAAACCCTATACTACCCCACCTTCCCTTTTTTGACACCTCCATCCCAAAATATAGATATTAGGTCATGAGATAAGATAATGAGAAGATGACCCAGGAGACCAGAATTTAAACTTTTCTGAAATTATTTTCTTCTTGTCAATCATTACAAAATGACGATACTCAAATCTTGGCCTTAAATGTTAAAGATTTCATCCCACATAGAAATGATCCTATCAACAGAAATGATCTTAACGGACAAGAGCTTCACAAGGTAACCATTAAAATGTTATTTTACTTGACTAAAACAACTTCCAAAGGCCTATGCCTACATTTAACTAGTCGTGGTGAGAAAGTTTTGTATTATGAACCATGAATACCCAAGTTTTTATGCTTAGAATGACAAACTGACCTCTAGTAATGAGGCAAACAATAACCATAATTTAAAACCACTTTAATTGTCTGAAAAAAAACAAAAAAAAAAACTCTGCAGTCCAGTGGGAGCCAAGGCCATGCTGTTGTGTCTTTGTGCGAACACGTCCCTGTTGGCGCAGCATCCACTGACTGAACAGAAGCTGCTGCAACAGTCGGAC
Organism: Trachurus trachurus; assembly: GCF_905171665.1. Classification (NCBI taxonomy): domain Eukaryota; kingdom Metazoa; phylum Chordata; class Actinopteri; order Carangiformes; family Carangidae; genus Trachurus; species Trachurus trachurus. The sequence goes on from NC_139906.1 coordinate 16,886,807, forward strand.
ACCTGGATCTGAAGTGACACCTGTTGAAGTCACTGACTGTCCACTGTCAGGAGAGAGCCTCAGAGCATCCCTCCACAGGACAGGCTGTGGATGCTCCACGGCTGGCAGAAGTAGTGCAAGTAGGGCTGGTACTGGTAGGCCTGGTACAGGGGCACAGTCATGGGGATGTGTACTCCGCTCGCATGATGATACTGCTTTTGATTTTCCCTCACCAGCACTTTGACGGCTACTTTCTTCGGTGAGCCGCACGCCGCCATCTGCCGCCGTTTAGTTTTGTACCTCCGGTTCTGGAACCAGATCTTGACCTGGGTCTCTGTGAGCTTTAGAGCTCCCGCCAGGTCGGCTCGCTCGGGCCCCGACAGATAGCGCTGCGCGTGGAAGCGGCGCTCCAGCTCGTGGACCTGCGCGTGGGAGAAGGCCGCCCTGGAGCGCTTCTTGGGACCGGACTTGGATCGCTGCTCATCGGATGAACAGCTGACCGTCTCCCCGCTGTGTTCACATCCATCCTCCTCTGCCCCCACCCTCTGTGTCTGCCGTCTCTCCAGCTCCACGCACTGCCGCTGCTCGGCTGCAGCGCCTATGAAACACAATAACAATATGTGACAATACGTTTGTTTTTGTCTCAGCCAAGGTCCTGCAGCTGCTGTCTTAGAGGTCACTCCATGGTGCTGATGTTAGAAGGTTTCCTCCTCTATCCGTTGTTACACACAACTCACACCGCTGGTGTTATTGTCGTTTTCCAGACACTGACAACTTTTATCAAGCAACAGAACAACATCTGCCACGGCACAAAAAGGACAAAACAAATAAGTTACATTAGTGGCCCTTGGTCCTCTATGTCTGTGATCCAGACATATGAAAATCATTTTTATTTGGAATATCTCTTGATTTCTGATGTGAATTTTATCTTTAAAAAAAAATTGAGACAAAAATGACAGTTTTGGAAACACCAGTTTCCAAAAGAAAAAGTTTAATTATTCTTATTTTGAATTAAGTTTTCCTTAAATATATCTTATTTCGAGATGCTTTTATTTATTTTATTTAACACAAATGTACGATAAATCCAGAAAATCGTCTCATTATTGTCATATGTGTTTAACCACAGATTTGTTTCAATTGCCACACTTATAAAACTCTTTACCTTCTCTGGGCTGTGTGTCCTCTCCTGTGGCCTCCTCGCTGCAGGTATCAGGTCGGTCCGGTCTGAGCGGCAGCCTGGGATCAGGAGGAAGCCTCTCTGGCTGGATGCAGCTCTCCTCCGAGTCCTGGAGAGACAGATCAGGCAGTCTGGTGCTATCGCGCGCGGTGCAGATGTTGCGCTTTGATGCGCAAAGCGCCTCTGTATTCTTGGGACCAGGCTTCCCCCGGGCATCACGTCCAGTGAGGATGTCTTTGATAGAGAACGACGAAAAACTTAATGTCATGATCAAAACAAAAGCACTGATAGCTCCTCGCGCTCGCAGGCGGTTTACCAGAAGGCATCAAGAGATGAGCTGCGCTAAGGCAAAACGTCCTCAGGCTTTTCATTCGATTTCTTCGCAGCTCTCTTTAATTGCTCTCACTTAATTGCGGTGAACAAACTTCGGTCTGCTAATGAACCGACTTTATCAAGAGCTGTCAAGCCTATTCCAGCTGCGGCAGTTCCAGTCACCATGTGATAGGCTGTGTTTCTGCCTGGTCCCTCCTTCGCACCGCCCAGCTTCATCCTGCTGCCTGAGCCCGGCTCTACCTCAGGACGAGTTGCACTGTTTTTTTGTTTTTTTTTTTGAAAAAGAAGAATTTAACCTTGGGAATGTGTTTTTTATCAGCTCATATTTCGAACACCTGGGATTGATTTTATACACACAATAATTAATTCTAACTGCAACTGTCGAATATTTTAAGCTCCCCAGAGAAGAAGCGCAATTTCACTAAATTGAGCAATTATTCAGTATTACAGTCAATAGGCTTAATGGACATGAATCGGATAATGAAGACTGGAAGCTGTTCTTGCACATTGGAACTATTTCAGCCTTTGTGTGTTTACTAATTATTAATACAAGTAAACTATGGCAAGAAAATCAGATGCGTAAAGATGGCATGTCGTGCGTAAAATCCACATTTGTGAAAACGTGGTTTTAAAATCCCCCCGCAATGTTGCGACCATTTATGATCGCAGAATTATTATCAAACTAAAACGTTCAATTTACACTAAATTCTCCTGTATTTCCACCAGGGTAACTCTAATCTAAGATGGCTAAATTTGACTCAGCCGTCATTAGACTGGAACAGATCAGTCTTCATTTATGATTTGTGGCAAATTTGCTCTTTTTCATGCAGACAGTTATGGACGATTTGTAGGCAATGTTTTTGGACGCCATGTTGCTAATAAAATCATAATGACACTCAACAAATCCCACGACACAAAGGAGTAAAGATGGACTATTTTATTGTAAAAAAGGGAAATCCAGCCCGGCTGCTCAGACAGGTGCGTAGCGCCGCTGTGTGGTCACCATGCATGGTTTCTAAAGTTAAGAGGCGGTAATAAGAAAAGATGGCAACTATGCTGATGCACCCCCCCCCCCCCCCCCCCCCCCCACACACACACACACACACACACACACACACACACACACACACACACACTTACTTCCACTCCTCTCTCTCTCGCTCTCTCTCTCTCACACACACACCACCACGCGCATTACACAATCAGCAGGCCTATCCCTCGATGAGGCGACGTGATGACAGATGCGCTGATCTGCCTCCTCCGTGTTGTTTTGTTTTCTTCCTCTGGCTAAACACAGAAATCTCTCTGCTTGCCACAGAGCGCTGCGCAGCTCCAGGGTGTCAAAACATGGCTGTAAGGGCAGCGTGGAAACTGCAGCACACTTCCATGCGATCAAACCACGACACCTCAAAACCATAATTACAAAATATTAGCATTATTATTCAGTGAAACCGTGTGAGGATTTCATTCATTATCCAATAACCTTTTTTTTCTGAAACCAAATTGATTTCTGAATGGCGCAGCCCTTTCATTCACCATGCTCGCGCGCAGTTGTACACAACATGCTTGATTTATAATCTGAGTTAATTTATACATTCATATTTTCAAACTCTCCTATAGATTTTCTATCTCGCGGCCTCTGGATCAGTAAAACTGTGCGTGCGCATCCGCTAAAACACTGCAGTCAGCAATCACTGAGAATGAATGATCTGGCTGAGTGAGCAGATGTCATGAAAAGAAACAACTTTCTGCTCCACATAAAAGAAAAATATTTAAATCTTGGCCTTATGATTAATTGATTCAGGTTAAGTCACGTCAGTTTAATTTACACAGCACAAAACCACAAGTTTGTCTCAGACGTTTTTGCACCACTCGGCGTCAAAACACTGCAAATTAGTTTTCAGACCTCAAGATAATGATCGAATCGGGGATTAATTGGCTGAAGTTAAATCCATATCTGATGCTTGACGTTACTTGGAGGGTTACCTAATGGGAGAACCTTTACTCCAGCTTCTTCACCCCCCCGTCTCTATATTTGGGCCCTGGTTCTTTTGTAAGCTCCTTGAGTGGTTGCCATTGGAGACTTTGTTTTGGGAAACTCCGCGCCCAGCGCAGCGATGAGCCGAGCTGCTATCTTTGGAAGCAGGAGATAGCGATCGCAGCGCCTGTCAGAGCAGCCGTGGCCAGGCCGCGTCCTCAGGCATCGCCGTCCTGTCGCCAGCTCTATTTACACTTGTGACTCCGCAGCACTTAGAGCTGACACCAGGTATGTCCTACCGGCAGTGCAGTAGCCAGGGGAAGTGGCCAGAGAAGCCATCAGGGGAGACAAACACTGGCTTTACGCCGCCATTCATCTCCATTTAATAGTGTCTGCATATTCCACCATGTCTGGGAGGTGAAGGTATTTGTTAAAGTCCATCTTCAGTGTGTGGATAATTATTGTTTACTAATCCTATAATTGCAATAAATGTACTTCTAAACCTACCAAAATTACCAGATTATTTTATAGTAGGCTATAATAAAGATTATTATTATTATGGGGCTGTACTGCCATATTTTATTTAAATATCATCCATCAACCAAGAGAACATTTTCCAGCGATATTTATCATCCAGAGCTGTGTGAGTTTATTCGCTCTGTGGGTCCCGAGGATGCTGGCTGTCTGGTTAATGTCCATCTGTGAATCCTGACCGGACATTAGCTCGCCTCTAAATTCTCTCTGTTTCTGGTTCTTGTCTCAGACCAAAGTCTCCTACAAGCTTTCTCACAAGAAAAAAAGAGAGAAACGATTTGAGACTATGACGAACTACATGCTTGAAGAATAAGACTCTCCTCGACATAAATTTATTTCAGTTTCCACATTCATATGGATGTTGATGTGTAATAGAAGTGAACTTCCAAACAAGATCAGAAACGTCTGACTGCGCGTAGAAATGCCCGTTTTTTCGTTTTTCGTGTTTTTGTTGTATTGTATCTGTTGTGATTCTATAGGAACACACTCTCTCCCACACACACACACACACACACAGGCACACTTTCTCTCTCTCTCTCTCTCTCTCTCTCTCTCTCTCTCTCTCTCTCTCTCTCTCTCTCTCTCTCTCTCTCTCTCTCACTCACACACACACACACACACACACACACACACACACACACACACACACACACACACACACACACACACACACACACACACACACACACACACACACACAAAACACAGTACAATACAGTCACTTGTATCATTTAATTTCATCATTACTGATATTTTATTTTTTTTTAAGCCTTTTTGAGTAAAAACAAAAGGTCAAACACAAAAATCATAATACTATAAGATTGTAATAGTGGTCCATATTATTTGTAATGCATTCTTTGGGGATCTTATTGGATTAGGCCAATGATAGATTCATTGTTGTTGCTGCTGAATGCATGGAAACGTGTGTGTGTTTATGAAAATGTGCATATAATTTCCATTGTCTTTATTTATTTATTTTTTAGCCACAACAGGCCAAGTACGCACAGTCCTTGCTCATTCAGATTGAAGCAGTTTCCTACACGTTGTGGCTCAGAGAAAAGCGCGCACACTGTAGTTACATGTAGAGTGTGAGTCAGTCAGCGGGTTAGGGTTTCCTCATAGGCCTGCCTTGAGTTACAGCCTCCTGGCCTGTGTGTTGTGTTATGCGTTACAGTTATGAATTGCGCTCTCCTCGCACCACTTGATCGGATTTACATGCTTGAGTCTATTCCGCCATCCCGGATTTGGCTCTCTCAGTTGTGATTGTTTGTGTGTGTGTGTGTGTGTCTGTATGTGTGTGTGTGGACTGCGCTACCATGCCCGGATGCCCTGCAGAGTTCCTTGGCAGGGTGTGACCACCGGTCCTTGGGCAGCCTGGCTTTGCGTCTGTGCGCCAAGGTTTCCTAAATTCATGTTCATAAAGGCATTGGCAGCGGGGGTGGTGCTGGGCGGCAGGGTGGGTAGACCAGAGTAAGTACAGGAGTAAGTGTTGCTGTACACCGAGCTGTTGTAGCTGTAGGCCGGATAGCCGTTGTAGCCGTACGGGTTTGGAGCCCCGACTGTGTAAGACGTGTTATAGTTCTGGGATCCAGTCAGACAAGGCCTTCCGTCCCGGACCAGCACCGGCACCGCCACCCTCCTGGGCGGCGGCGGCGCGTGGTGGTGGTGGTGATGGTGGTGACCCGCCATCTCCAGGCTCTTGTCCTGCCGCTGTCTCTTACATTTGTACCTCCTGTTCTGGAACCAGATCTTGACCTGGGTGGAGGTGAGCTTCAGGGAGCTGGCCAGGTGCTCTCTCTCCGGGGCGGAGAGGTACCGCTGCTGCTTGAAGCGCCGCTCCAGCTCGAACACCTGAGCCTGGGAGAAGAGGACGCGGGGTTTCCTCCGGGTCCTCTGCTGCTTGGCGGCGGGTTTCTCCGAGTCTTGGTCCTCACAGTCTCCCCGCAGCACCCCGCAGCTGTCTGCACACAGAGAGCAGGGAATTAACTGAGCATCAAAGATGTTAAGAAAATACTTTTACTCCATGACTTCTTCATTTTATTATATACACACATCCAGATTAATCATTTAAAAATATCACTTTCCTTAGAATATTGTTTTAAGAAAAGGGGTTTCCATTCAAAATAAATTTGTTGCGGGATTATTTTTTCAGTAATTCCCCAATAATATTGACACTTTCAGGTTAATTATTGGAATAATTACTTATGTAAGATATACAGAGAAATATGGTGTTGTGGATTAGAAATTGTATTAGTAGCAATTTAATGTGGCTTATTAGGGAATACACCAAAGTTTGTTGTTTTTGTCCCTCAAAGAGTGCTTGACTATTGGTCCTAATATTTGACAATTCATCTATGAACTTAAACCAATTACATTATATTAATTTTCGCAGTTGGGAAATTATACCCATTTTATATAGATGGATATTTCTTCACTTTCTGTGGTGGTTATACAGTTCATTCAGGCTTGTATATTTTAAGACTTGGCGCTGTAATTAAAAGTATGGTGCTTTATTGTATTCAGCCCAGTGATTCATACGGATAGATTAAAATAGATAAATAAGTACAGATGCAAACACTTATGTCTTCACAGATATTTAATCGCAGCTCATTAACGGCTTAAACACCATTTTTTGGGCGTCATTGCAAGGTGGGGCTCAACTCTGCTTTTACTCTAAATTCTAAAGAAAAATAAGCAATAAGCCTAAGCACAGATGTTTATGTTAGATTCATTGTATATTAGGTTAATAACAAAATCCTTCAGTGAACTTTTGTGAATCACATGATATCTAGTCAGCTCACTAATGCTAATTACTTCTCCATGGAAATCTCTTAAAATCAATTCAAATCAACCTCAACTGTTATTTCAAGGTTTTACTTTTTTGGTTGTTTTTAACATTTGCATGATCTTGCTGTGGCATCTCCGTGGGCTTTCACAATGAACTAAAAGCGACAGGTTGACCACCGTCCTCCCTTGTTTCTGGATGAGAAGAGTCGCTCTCTGTACTCACTGCTGTCTTGCTCCTCCTGCTCGGTCTCCAGACGCAGCTCTGCGGGGTTGCTCTGTGCGGAGTTAGCGAACATCTCCACCGGCAGCCCGGACCCCGCCAGTCGGTCCGGCACCGCCATCGTGTTGAGATAGGAGGACATCCTCTCCTCGCTCTCCGACAGGCCGGAGCTGATGGGACTCGGACTGTCCCTGCCGGCCAACATGCAGGAGGGCGGCGAGTGAGAGCGGAGGGGTTTGTTTGGGAAAGCTCCACCAGAGAGACCGAAACAGGAGATGAACTGGAGCTGCTGCTGCTGGGACTGCTGCTGCAACTCTAACTTCAGTATGTCCTTGACAGAAAAAGGCGTAGTGGAAGACGGTATGACCGGACTGGGAAGCATTATCACCACCAACACAGAGATGACAGATAAACAGTCAGTGGATCCAAAATCAGACCAGTTCGTCTCCGCAGGGCGCGTAAAAGAAGTAAATACCCCGTGCGTAAGCGTGAAGAATGGTCGCGCGCTGCTTGTTTTTCATGCAGAACGAGGAGGAGGAGGAGGAGGAGGAGGAGGAGGAGGAGGAGGACTGTCTTTCCTTCAGCTGTGACATCCCTCTGTTCTGGCTGTGGGACTGTGGCTGGGGGGCTGAGGGAGAAATAGGTCGGTCCTGTTAGAAAGCCAAGATGCTGTCCTCTCCCTTTCAGTGACGTCCTGGCGGGGGAGGGAGTCTCTCTCTCTCTCTCTCTCTCTCTCTCTCTCTCTCTCTCTCTCTCTCTCTCTCTCTCTCTCTCTCTCTCTCTCTCTCTTTCTGTCAGGAAGACAAATAGCCCCAATTTATGAAATAATATTATCACCCTGTGCCGTCAGATTGTTTAAGGTGTTCAAGGTAAGAACATTTTTATTACACTCCCTTTTCCCTTTCTGACAGAGCAGTAGCAGCTGCAGCACAGTATAGGGACCTTTCCATTTTATTATAATTAAAAAGCTCATAATGCAAAACCCTTAATTTGGTGCGGCACCTCTAGGTAATTGTTGCTCGAATTCTCGTCTTGTCTGTGTTGAATGGTCCCAGGAAATCACAACTCTTCCCATCATCACTATACGGTGGTTTGAAGATTACGCATATCTTCGTTTCCTGTCTCGGCAACCCGTGGATAAGATAAAATGCAGCGACTGTGGGAAATGAGATAAAATTGGCAGCGTGAGGAGGCATGAAGAATATAAATTTAGTGCAGTGTGATTTATTTATGTTTCCCCAATTTGAGAAAGTTTTTTAGGATTTTTTTTTGTGACTTTCCCTTGACATTGGGTCAGTATTTCCAAAATAAACCCTGACTTAAATATTAATTATTAGAAGTTTGCTTCATTGAAATTCTCCGTTTCTTTTGCGCAATTTAATTTTAAATAAAACAGCAATGACGCTTAATTAAAAATAATATATTTACTGATTAAATGTGATTTAAAATTGACACAATAATAATAATTGGAAATACAAATCTTTGAATAATAATAATAGGCTAATAATCACCTGCTTGAATTGAACAAGTTATTGTAATTAATCAGAAAATGATTTTTTTTTTTGACTCCAAAAACAGAAGTCACGGATTCACTTATGGTTCTCAGTCTTCACATGTTCCCAAATAATAATCAAAAACGGGGTCCTCTTTAATGTAGAGTTCCTCTTTGATGTTACCTGTGCGCCAAAGGCCAAGCTGGCTGAAACGGGACACCGGTCTCCTATCTGTGGCCAAGTGCAGGCGCCAGGGTCTGAAGGCCCATTGCTCCTTAACCGTGTGGAAAGAAAAGGAGGGCATGCCGACATAATCTCATCCGCTCACCATCAACAAGGCGCTGTTTAGATTAGGGCAGCTCCCCCTCTCCCCCTCTCCCCCACCCCACCTTCTTCTGCTTGTTCTTCTTCTTCTGGAGATCCCTGTCTTTAAAATTGTCCATTTAAGTGAAGTGGGGAAGCAGGAGATGGAGTTACGTCTGCGGAGTAAATAGGTGTTTTTCAACACAAAGGCTAAAAGCATTTCAAACTGCACCAATACACAGAGACACTTCGTGAACATAATGGACAGTCTTCTTCAACATTTACTTATATGGGCAACAGTTCGATTTTTCTTTTCTTTTTTTTTTGAGTTATGTGGAATGTATTGGTTCATCAGAGTGCTCCAACGGGCCTGTGCACCTCATCAATTAGTCCCCCAAATATTTACCCTGCTGTGTTTATTGTACAGTGATTCAACAAGACAACAGACCAAACACAGTAATCAATGCGCGTTACATAACGACCTGCCTGATTTGAGATATGAGCTGTTTACGCCTGGACAGGACCGAGGTGGAACATGAAAGGTCTGGGATGCTGACTCACACCAGTTTGCTTAAAATGTCATCTGAAAAGCTCACCCTTCTTATTTTTTCCCCCGTCAGATTCAAAACCTCTCGCGCTCGAACGGCAGCAATTAGTTTCGTGAGCACTCGCGCGCTCACGGCCTCGCGAGCCCTCAGCTTGACCATCAGCAGTGGTCCTCGCGTGCTACCGGCACAGCCCCCCCCCCCAATCCGAGAGTGGCCAAAGCCGAGGAGCGTGTTTACGGAGCGGAAGAGTCTGTTTCCTGCCTGTAACAAAACCCAGACTCTCAGTTAGTGTCAAGGAGCTGCTCGGTGCTGAGTGCGACTCTGCAATACATCATCTTCATTTCAGAATCATCGCGATAAGCCGAGTAAGGTCAGGCCCCCAACACACGGGTCAGCAGCAGGGAGAGGCCGCGCAACCCCTGGACACATGTACTGGGCAGAGGGAGAAAAGGAAAAAAATAATAATTAGGTAAATAAAAAACACCTCTACCTCTGCAGCAGTCAAATTTCAATCATTCCTCTCAGTACACTTTGTTTAAAGTTGGTGTCTTGCCAGGCAGCCCCGAACATGTTTCATCTTGTTCCTCTCCTTCTCTCTATCTCTTGCTGGCTAACCTGTTGAAGCAGCGTCTTCTCTGCAGAGTGGCAGGTGTATAGTCATATCTCTGGTTGCAGGCCTCAGAAATCCAGTCCTCCTGGGAGACGGAGCTGCACTGTATAGGGTTGAATGTTCTCTAAAGGCAGTAGATCCCTGAACACAAGAATGGAAGCTTGATGACTCGGTAATGACAGCAATTATCTTTCCTCCTGCTTCTGTAAAGCCGAGGGGGGCGGGCGGTGTTTTACTGCACAAGTAAACTTTGCATAAAGAAAGCGTCAACACCTCCTGTAACTGTGGGTGCACTGCACAGGCCGTGTGTGAGTGTGTGTGGTATTATGACATGACACAGCTTTGTGGAGAAGCACTTAATATCTTCCAACAGAAGAGCTGCTTGTTTACAGGTGTTACCATAACTGCCTGGATGTTTGATGAGGAACTGAAGTGTGATTGCTCTCTTGTCTTACAGTGCTCACGATAAGCTAATAACAACAATAGACTGTTACTGTAGGAGAGTAGATTAGCTCAAGTGTCTGCACGATCTGTTTTCCTCATGCGAGTCCAAGAGAGGGTCATTCAATGGGGTGTGAAAGCTCTTCCCGTGAATCTTGCGTTAGGAGAGCGTGTTGCAAGATGGAAGTGATGAGGCCATAAAGATTAGAGGACCTTTTAAAATGTAGCAGAAAGCACAATTGCATGCAGAGTGTGCTGGCCTCATGTAGTGCGCTTTCCTTTTTCCTTTCATTTCATGGTCATCAGTAGGAATGGCAAAGGACCAAGCTGTTGTGTGTCTGTAATGGCTCAGTTCTTCTAGGTCCCGGAAGGTGAGTCTTATCAGCAGCCCATGTGATGGTGTCAGTAGCCAGGACCTAGACCGTGCTATTGTGCCCCTGCCTGGGCCCAAGTGACGGATGACAGCGCCTTCTCACTGGAGGAAATGAGGAGGCCAGAGGCGAGCCCGGGGCCGGATTTTTTACCAAAACCTTGTTCTCACCCACTTACCATCGGCTCCGAAAGTGCCAAATATTCCACAATAGTGGGCCGAAGGTGACGGCTAACTTGAATGTTGTCACAGTCCCCCAGGGCTCATTGTGTTATCCAGGTTAGAAAAAAGATACATGGTTTTCGTTTGAAAGACCGTGACAGGGTGATGTGTTTAAAAACTGAAGCCTCGTTCTGTGTATCAAGGGTCTAACTTGGAGACCATGAAAGGAGGAAGTGAGGTCAGGCCAGTCTGGGTCTCCTGGCCTTTGGCCTCCCCTGGGTCTCATAAATTAGCCTGCTGTAATTCTCTCCCAGACGGCCTTGCCCCAGCAGGTGTGTGTTTGTATATACGAGCGCTAACAGGGGGATGTAAGGGCTGTAATGTCGGTGATCTACGGTGTTGGGAATGTAGTTTGGGAGGAAACATGCAACCTAAATATGCTTATCCTCTCCACTGCCACACAGTGCACGTAGATAAAGACACTGCAGGGAGGCGGGTTTTCACCGAAAAGGATGCGTTGGCCCTGAATGTTCCCTCGTGCTGCTTTGTATGTTCTGTCCTACTTGGCCAGAGCTGGTGAAGAAGTATTAAAAATATCAGAGGGTTGAATTAAGTTCAGCTTGCTGCTGCAGGGACTTTCTCTAACTTGCCAAAGCAGTAATGGCTCTCTTGGGAAAGACAATGTTGCTGTAAAATAAAAGTATGCATGCATCCTGGCTTCAGGGGTAAACATCCTTGAGGGGAAAATGCTACTGTCTCTCCAGCAACCATGGTGGCGTCTTTATCAATCTGACAGTTTGTTTTGGCCAAACTCGGCCTCTTCATGAATAAAGTTTCATATTTTTGTAAACAGTTTCTGTATAAAATACCAAGCGGTTCAGTTTCGATGTCCAGTGTTGCTGTTGTGTTCATAACAATGGCCGTTGGTATTACTGTATTGACATTGAATGTTGGTGTAAACACTGGGAGACTGTCCTTCAACTGGACGACTTCGGTCCAAGCCACAGTGTTGGCAGGCATCCGCTCTCATAAAGATATCGAGTCCCTGTTCTGTAGCCGACCCTGGACTCTGACCTCCCAGTGAATGGGAGAGTGGAATCAGATAACCTCCTCTGTGTAGATTAATAAAGTGTGACATCGTTAGATATCATGAAAGACACGGTGGGGTTTCTTGTCACCCAACATTTTTGTGGCAGTTTGTTTCATGTAGACAAAAAAAAAAAAAAAAGCAGTCGGGGTAAAATTGAGACATGAGTCTTCCACTTCCTGTCTTTGTTTCTTAGCATGCATATTTGTATAAAGCTGAGGCCTGGAGAGCCTGAGTTGGCCAAAAGACAACATCAATCAATTAGAATAGCAAAGTGTAGACCTTGTGTTTGTGGTTCCACCCAGCCTTATGGGGAAAAGGCCATATCTGTGAAAGGCAGTGAGTGACAAGCAGGTTTTAGTAGGTATTATCATCCCTGTCAAAAAAAGTATGATCAAAATAAATTCGAAGATCAACTATTTGAGCTGTACCAACTTATAAATACAATCATTATACAACAAAATTAATTGAAGGTGAAACAAAATAGTTATTTTCGTTTCTGTTTGACTCCTTTGTAACACACTTAAAAGTGTTTTTATACTGTAAATGCAGTTTAATGCTGATTATTAAAGTCAAGGTGGAATAAATTGAGACTCCTACAAAAGCATTCAGGACCCTCCTTCCATTTTTTTCTGCAATGGCAGCCAAAACAAAATTACAGAGTAGAGTACACTAAACAATATAGCTGATGTAGTGATATAATGTAATGATTTTTTAGCTTCGTATACCATGTAGTTACAATTGACAGTCATGTTTTCATACTTTTGGAATATAGGTGATGGTGATGCTTTGTATTTTCAAAGTTATTATATTATAAGTATTATCTCAATAATTTACATTTGCCTTTAATCTTATTACACTCGTCAGGCAACTGTTGTCCCTCGGATAGTTATCTTTACTCGTGTATGTCCAGGTCAACAGACTGCACCATATTCTTGGTCTTGTCTCACATTTGACTGCAAAACAAACCTGATTTCATGTTATGATAATCAAATGGAGCACATAAAGGTATGTACACAAGCTTACACAGACATACACACGTATGCGCTGCTGCAGAATGAAGTCAGACACACAAGAGCGCCGATGTCTGTTATTGCCTGCATGCTCCATCAGTCACTGGACTACACAAGGAGCAACAGGGAGGTCCTGTGCTCTTTGTTGTTGCTGTGTCTAGTCCCTTGTTAGAGAATTGATGACACTGTCTTTGGAAAACAAACAAGGCGGGAAGCTAAAAAGGTGGTCACTCACCAGAACTCTCTGACCCAGAGACGCAGAGGCCATTGCAACATGTGAGCAACGCTGCAACAGCCCCCTAGGAATGTGCAGCAGTGTGTGTGTGCACACGCTCCTGTTTGTGTTTCAGTGATACCACAGCTGGAATGTGACTGTCTTGTGCCTGAATGTGTGCCTTTGTGTGTTCCTGTGTCAGTGTCCTATAGCAGCAACGATAACCTGCATGCAAAATGAAAACACTACGATAAAAGAAACCCTGTTGACCCAACTTTATTTTTGTCATATATTTGCATTACACTGCTAGTAGATGCCAAAATAAATGTTCCACAAATCAATGTCAAGGAAATGCAGAAAAGGTGCCTGTGAATGTTTGGCTGACTAATGCATTCATCTAGATGTGACACACTCTCCCTGTGGGCACTGTCTTGCCAGAGGCTACTGCTGTCACTCCCTGCTCTGACTCACACTTCACATCACAGTCCAGACCGTGGCCCTGGGGCCTCCCCACTACGTACACACCAAACCCTGCTCTGGCCCCCGCAGCGTTGTTCTGGGAGCTCAAATCCCATAATTGCAGGGCTGACAGTGATAGCTAACATGCTAGACACCCTCACCTGGTCGGAAAGAATGAAAACATCTACTGTCAAAGTGAAGCGAGGAGATGAGTGGGGGTGGTAACAGGTATGGGGAAAGTGAGTAACATCTGGGACAAAACGGGTGGGGAAAATAGTAACTTAGTGCTGTATGATAACTGGTGTTAGGATTACTGGTTACTGGTTCTTCTTTTAAAGAATCATTTTAAAGGAGTTTACAGTGTTTTAATATAGAGCATTCATTTGTGGATTATAAGTAAGACTAACTGATGAATTTTAAGCCTGATGGAATTTGTTGTGCAAACTAAACTGATGCAGTATTTTTTTTTTTTTTTTTTGAATTGGAAAGGATGTTACCTCACCACTGGTGTATTGTTTCTTTATAACAATAGAAACAGTTCCCTAGTAACACATCCAGGAGACATTGAGCTATTGGCATTCATTTAAAGATTAGGTTTTTTTTGCTTGCCTGGTGATTATTCATCCAATAATTACTGTGTCTTTTCTTTTGTCAGTCTCCACAATCTAGTGGGGGAAAAAATAAGCTGAAAGAAATGCTGATGAAAGTGATGAGATTGGACCAAGACAGTAATCTGGTAAACCATGTAAAACCAAAAGAACAAGCTAAAAGATGCTCAAACACTCTGTACAGATGAGGGGAAGTGCAGAGTTTGTCACTATGAATGATGTGTTAGTAAGGAACGTTGATCAGTTCAGCTTTAACTATATAAACTTCCATGAAATAGCCTTCTCTTAATGCCATACAAGCATTAAATATCAAGCATTAATGATTCCCCCCGAGACATGGGTTTAAACTTTGTGTTTAAGATTTATTTTTTGGACAAAAAAGTTTTGGACAAAAACATTTGATTCCCCATACAACTAATTAAATAATTATCAAATGAAAAAAAAGATAGGCTACTATGAATATTTTTAATTTAGTTAATTAAATTTTTTTTTCCAGCTGGACATAATATGAATTTAAAAAGGAACTACAGTATGCAAGTCCGGTCACTTTTCCTCTGTGTTGTTAACCCTCCTCTCGGCCATGTGCATTTGTTTACAATGAAGCCAGCTAGAAATCAATCAATAGAGCTAGATAATGTTATATAACATATACAATGTTACGACGTATGTTTGTGTAGTTTTATCTGTCATAAACAAGAGGGTCGGAGGCTCTGATCTTACAAGGTTGGTTTTCAGCCAAGAGAGCAATAAGTGACATGCAGTTGAAGACAGAGAGCCTCCATTCTCCCTCGTAACAAGTTAAGACATTTATTAAACCATCACAATTACTCCTAAGCTTTTTAATTGAGGTAAAAATGTAGCCACAAGCTACAAATCCTGCATAGTTCCTCTTTAATTCAAGAGGGGGACTCTTGAATGAATTAATTTATTATTGGTTTAGGTGCGCTGAATTCGAGTTTCCAGATCACGCTTATGTGTTGCATGTTGAAGCATGTCTGCTTCCAAACTGGCTGTAATGTGACAGGATCATACATAATATGTTCACATGTTAAACTGAGATAGAAGGTCAGACCAGGGAAAGTTTGGCTCTCATCTGGAAATGTGAAAACAGCTTAACTCTGCTCATACATCATTCTGCACAGTGAAAGTCAAACATCCAGAGGGCATAACTATAAGCAACCGCACTGGTACTGGCACATTTTTAGTCCAGATTTTTTAAACGTTAATAAAAAACATTAGATATTTGAAGCATTCTACCATCACTATGCTTCATAGATTCAACAAAGGCAAAATCTTAGTGACAATGCAATTAAAACTCAGTAAGAACTTACTTTTAAATACAATTTTCTGATAATTTAAAATAGCTTGTTGTACAGAAGGCTATTAGCCTATATTTATTACAGCTGGGAATTATTATTGCAGAATCAGTAACATGTAAAAGACATTTTATTTTTGTCGTGTAAAAGAGCAAATTTTAACTACTTTATATTCTATAAATGCATACTTGATCATCTGATCATGCGTTTTCTGTGTAATACATGCAGATTAACGAGTATCTGTGGTTATACTAAGTAAAGCTACCAGATAAATGTAAGGCAGTAAATGTTTAAAATTCTGAATTACATTTGTTACTTTCCAGCGCTGAAAGGCATTAGTTATAAACTGTCCTATAAAATACCCGTTATCAAAATGTGGGACTATATTAACGTGTTTCACCATGGGTTTTTAATCACACAAACTAGGCTGAGCCATGCGACGGCGCGTCTTTACTAGAGAGAAACCTTAAGAGCCAGCACTGAGCCCCTGCCTGAAAAGCTTTCCAACACAGTCACGCTCCTGGTAGATGTAGAGCAGGAGTGGAGTGGCCTTCATTTATCAACCACTCCTGCTCCTGCAGACAGCTGTGGGGAGAGTACAGAGGAGCCGGCATGTTTACACCATAGCTCAGCAGAGGCCCTCAGGACAGAACAGATGAAGATCCTTGCATATTGTCATTTACACAACCTTACATGCACTCACTCAAATATTGTGCTCTCTGTGTGCTGTTTGAGTTCAAATGATGTATGTGATAAGATGGGTGCTCTCGCTCTCTGTAACAGAGCTTCTACCTAGAAAGACGCAGCCATGTTAGATAGGAATTAGGCTCTGGTTGAGTATTATTTTATTATGAATAGAAAACATAAAGCTGCAGAACAAACTCATACCATCAATGGCTCTGCTTTTTGCCTACTGGGTATCTCTTGATGCAATCTTTAACAAGGTTGGGGCGCCATCTTGTGGTGATATCCTGTACTGCAACAAAATCCACGACCCACCCACTCCCAGTGCTGGACATTTGTTGTGACATTTGTCAGTCAGCCTACGCGAGCATTCATTGGTCAAAACCTCCGGTGAGTTTGTTTTCTTTAACTTTGACCCGACCGGAATCAGCGCAGGGATTGGCCTCGAGGACACATCTAGATTTCTATTGGTAAATCCAGTCACACCCACTTCACATTCCCCAAAATCCAAGTTGAAGGTGAAAGGCATCTTTCATCCCAGTAAGTTAGCTGACTGGATCGGTTGCTGCTCGTCGCGTATCCTGCAACAGTGTCAGTGAAGTCGGTACGTTTATCCAACCATGTCGGTGTTTTGTGAAGTCCCTCAGGCAGCCCCCGTGGCTGTCTTCAAGCTGTCGCAGGATTTCAACAACGACCAATTCCCCAAGAAGGTGAACCTCGGAGTGGGAGGTGAGTTGAACCACAGTCCAGGCTGAACGACTGTCAGCTCGCCAGCCATGTTGGTTAGCCATGGTAACGGTATCGTGGAGCAACCACTCGGTCTAAGCTAACGGTAACAGTTAGCCTAGCAGCAGAGGTAACTTAGCTCCAGCCGGTGACCTGCGTTTATTTCTCACCATTTTTCTGAAGCAACATAACATTTCCGAAATTATAATGCCAGATAACTTAGTGATTAAAAACTCTGGTGTTAGACGTTCATCATTATCGAAGTATATTTTATACACTTGATGTGGAGATGTGGTCACAAAGCCTGGCAGCATTAACATGCAGTCAGTCTGGTGGACTACGTTACACATATTTAGGTGTAACACCTGTTAAATATCTACAGTAGTTATACTAAGTTAGACAGGTGGCTGTGAGTTGTAGCTTCTGGATAACGTTTATTATAGTCATTGTGATTTATTATAGCCAGAACAGAATCACTTGCACAGGAAGATTGTGAAGATAACTATCGGCTTGCTCTATTTCATCACACCCTGTTGAGATTTTATAGTACAACTGATTGTTCCAGCCCCCCACCCCCACCTCCCAAAGTACTGATTGCAACTTTGTTGATTGTTCATTGTTATATAATCATGTAACAGAGTAGAGTCCTTTATATTCCTGTCCTCACCGGTCCCCTCTCTTTTTCTTCCTCTTGCCTCAACTCTGCAGAAATAACCTGTTCTGCTATGGAGTGGACTAGAGCCAGTCAATTGGATTACTGTTGCCTCATGGTGCAACAACAGGCTAGTGGCAGGAGTTGTAATATGTGTGGCTTAGGCCTGGCTGCCTCTCTCCTGAAGGAAACAAGTGACATTTCAGCCCTCAGTTCAACTGTTTTCTGTGTTAATCTGAAGTAATAATCCTTGCTGCTGCTAACATCGCAGGACAGGAACAGTGTCAGAAATGTTGCTTAGGTCTGTTGTGGCAGTATTTCTGCAGGACGAGGCTACCTGAGTCTCATGATTAGTACGCTAGGCTGAGGCCTGATAATCCCCCTCTCTCTCTGCACGGCACAAACTGCGGATAGTCACCAGATACTGGGCAGCTGGGAAATGTAGGCCACCCTAGGTCTTGTGCCACATCATGTAAAATGCATGTCTAGAGCTTGAAATAAGGAGGTGCTTACTTAATAATTCGGTGAATATGAAATGAGCACGTATTCTGCTAATTCAATTATCAGAATAATTGATTATTCAATTGTTGCAGCTGTATAATTTAATGACAAAACCAGTTTAAGCTTCTTAATTGTGAGGATTCAGGAACGAGTGAATTACATTTACAACTAGGCCTATGTTACATTTTATAGACAAAAATGATTGATTATGAATTTTAAAACCATTTGGCAGAATTTCAAAGGAGGTTAAATCGAAAGCAACTGGACTTACTATTTAAATAGTAGACTATTTAAATAGTAGACTCACTATTTAAATAGTGAGTCTCCACACCAGATAGTTGGACCAGTCCCAGCCTGGTCAGATGCGTACATGAACTGATGAAGCCTCTTGGATGAGAGGTGAAACGTCTTCCTAGACAAATACTAACTAAGTCCAGTTGCTTTCGATTTAACCTCCTTTGAAATACTATGACCTGGAAAAATGAGAATATGCACTGGCCCATTTGGCAGAATAATTGGTTATATGAATAATTGTTATTTGCAGCCCTTGACAAGGCAGATTAAGACAGAACTTTTAAAGTGGTTAAGAGGAGAAAGAAAGTCACCCTTACACTGAATTATATTCAGCCAGCCTGTCAGCTATTAGTGAGCTGTAGAGCATGTGGTCTCTAGTCTGTTCTGAGGATAAAAAGGCTATTGTATACTTAGGCCCTTATCAGGTGGTGACATGGAGTACAACCAGCTAAAGCATACAACAGGTGAAAGTGCATGTTTGTTGCTTTATCTTTTGAAGTGATGACTCCAGGGTCAGTTTTACACCGGTCCAAATCTATCAAGTTTCCTACAATGAAAAAGCGCAGTCAAGAGTCCTGTTGGTTATACTGTTTGAAAGATACAGTATATGTTTCTTAATGTGAGTCAAGTCTCAGTGAAAAATGTTAAATTTAATTTTGGTTTCTTCAATTGTTCCTTACAGCCTACAGGACAGATGAAGGACAGCCATGGGTTTTGCCAGTGGTGAAAAAGGTGGAAAAGATAATTGTTCATGATGACAGGCTAAACCACGAGTACCTGCCCATCCTGGGCCTGCCTGAGTTCAGATCTGCAGCTTCCAAGATTGCACTGGGAGACGACAGTCCTGCCGTCCAGGAGAACAGGGTTTGTGTGCTGAAAGACCATCTGATGTTTCAGTTTCCATAATCTGTTTCCATTCAAACTGACTGTATGTGCTGTTTGTGTCCGTCACTGCCAGGTGGGAGCTGTCCAGTGTCTGGGAGGTACAGGTGCTTTGAAGATGGGTGCAGAGTTCCTCAGGCGTTTCTACAATGGAAGCAACAACACTAAAACACCTGTCTATGTGTCTGCACCTACCTGGGGTACGCTCATGCAAACACACACACCAACGGACTACACAGACTACAGAAAGTAGCTCCTAATGCAAGGACTTTGCTCTTTCATTACAGAGAGTTCCACTGATTCACTATAGACATTAGACTCAGGATGTCAGTAGAGTGTTTTATTAATAAATGTCCTGTTACAACTATCGTGATCAGAGGTATAATTTGTTGTTGAGGCATTAATTAAATAATTTCCAGTGTTTTATTGAGAGGAAATACAAACAATGACATAAAAACCTCCTGTTTTAGAAAATCACAATGCTGTATTTGCCAATGCTGGCTTTGAGGATGTCCGTCCATACAAGTACTGGGATGCCGAGAGGAGAGGCCTGGATTTGGCTGGTTTCCTTGGTGACTTAGAGGTAGGAGTGTGTGATAGAGACTCTACTAAAGTAATTTCAGCTGTTTTCAGTATGAGATAACATTACATTACTACGTCTTCCCTCTGTTTCCTGCAGAGTTGTCCAGAGCACTCCATCTTTGTCCTGCACGCCTGTGCCCATAATCCAACTGGCACAGACCCAACACAGGAGCAATGGCAGCAGATCGCTGAAGTTATGATGGTAACATGGCTACACATGCATGCACACAAATACACACCAACACAATTCTTGTTGTCCGTCACCGCGATCAATTAAAGCATATTAGTTCATGCTCAGTATTATCACAGTGTGGTGATTGTCATTTTTATTTGTTCTTTTCCAGAGGAGGAAGCTGTTTGTCTTCTTTGATTCAGCTTATCAGGGCTTCGCCTCAGGCAACCTGGATAAAGATGCCTGGGCGGTCCGCTACTTTGTCTCAATGGGCTTTGAAATGTTCTGTGCTCAGTCGTTCTCCAAGAACTTTGGTCTCTACAGTGAGTGACCCTCCGGTGCACCGAGTCGAACCTAACACACTTAAAAGAGAGTGATAAAGAGTGACACTCCTTGGATTGTACCTAACCACAATGACACCCACAAAGTGTTCCATATAACCTAATTTTACCAGCAGAATATAGGGTGGGGCCTTTAACCTAGATGGTGGTGCAACATTTTTTTTTAATGGTTGCACTTTGACCAACAAGATATGTTAGCCCTTGTATACAATCTTTATCCACATATACTATATACACAGCACACAGCTAAAAATAAATATTCACATTTAGCAAGTTGTAGATTCTCCAGAGGGGGAGCTGTTTAGTCATTTTCATAGCAGTTTTACACAAGCAGTCTTTGCCATTTATATGACAGGTTGTAGCAGTAATCTATATAGGTACATCAGATGTAGATATATATAACTGTCACCACCTATGATATAGATAAAGTCATGGCTACAATATTGTTTAATATATGACCTGTTTGTCCCATCAGATGAGCGCGTGGGCAACCTGACCATTGTGGCTCGTGATGCAGACAACCTGAAGCGAGTTCTGTCTCAGATGGAGAAGATCGTCAGGACCACCTGGTCCAACCCGCCGTCTCAGGGAGCTCGCATTGTCGCCCTCACTCTTAACTCACCTGAGCTCTTCATGGAGTGGTCAGTTCAAACTCTCCTCATAAAAATAACATTTGCAGCAGTGCATGAGGAGCAACTCATAAATACAAAGACAAATGTGTTATTTGTTGTGGAGTTTCTCTCATCCGTTTTGTTTGACCCCAGGAAGGACAATGTGAAGACCATGGCTGACAGAGTGTTGTTGATGAGAGCTCAGCTCAAAGCTAAGCTCCAAGCTCTGGGGACACCAGGGACATGGGACCACATCACAGAGCAGATTGGCATGTTCAGCTTCACAGGCCTCAACTGTAAGTACAGAGACCACACACACATCCCCATAGAAAAAGTATATTTGTTTTTTTTTGGGGGCGGCGGGCAAAAATAAAGAAGTGATATACCGTATATTTTTTGTGCTTCAACACAGCAGGAATCTCTTTGTTTATACTATCTCTTGATACATTCCAATCTGATACATAGACACAGATCTGTACAGGGTCTAAGTTTTAATAAATAATTAACAAATCTGGTTCTGGTGTATTTCCTGCAGCCAAACAGGTAGAATATATGGTGCAGGAGAAACACATCTACTTGATGGCCAGTGGTCGCATCAACATGTGCGGTTTGACCACCAAGAACATCGACTACGTGGCCGAGTCCATCCACGAGACAGTCACCAAGGTCCAGTAGACGACACTAACACTGACCCCAGTTCTCAACACCTCCCCCTGCGGTCCTGAGCCGTCCTCACCCCATGGACAGTGAATGTAAGCTCTCATTCGCACAAGTGGCTCCGTTTCCACCCCCTCCTTCTCAGTGTTTATGCTAAGCTAAGCTAAACACATTCTGGACTCAAAGATGGTTTAGATCCCCCCCTCCATCCTCTCATCAAACTCCCAGTGAGAAGGAATTTGTATTTAGTAATCATTCCTTAAAGTACCGTAATTATGTTCTTAATTTATCCTACAGTTTGCTATGTGTTGGTCACGTATTTACATTCTTTTTCTTTTTCCACTTGTTGCGTACTGTTAGGTATGTGTCCTTTTACCTCAGTGGTGCTGACTCCTACCTGCTAAAATGTTTTAATGTCACACTTTTAAGATTCATCCATTCCAAGAGTGAAAAACACATTTCCAATTATATTTAGCCCCCAGTGATTAGTATATATGATTAACTGCTGGTAAGAATGGCTATTAGTTATTAATATGACCACATCCACTCAACGTAGCTTTAATCAAAGGGAGAACTTTTGATAAATGTCTAAAAGTATTTACCACCTCTGTCATGAATGAAGTAGCTGTATTATGTTTATTGCTGGATGAACAAGACATGAGTGTTCTCAGGAAGATATTTTTAACTTGAAGTATGTAATTTATTAATTATACTGTCTACTGCCCAAAGGGGTTATACTAATTACCTCACTTTTAATTTGTATTTATGGACCTTATTCCAGTTTGTATTCAATGAGCACTAATAGCACTGAGCTATCCAAACAGGTGTCGAGACTCCAGAGTGAATCAGTGTCTGCTGTCAGCTGAATGTTGTGATGTTTCTGGTTCAGTCAGGCACCTGCCGGAGAAAGTTTGCACAGCGAATGTCTGCACTCTTATGTAAGACCATCATGTCAGTGGCACAAACACACTAATGATCAACCAGTTTGCTGATGTATCACTGTGCACGGTACACTATTGAAACAGTCAAATTGTGTTTAGCAAATGAATTTAAGATGAAAACAGCCTCACCAGAATGTGAAATGACATGAATTAACTTCTCTAATAAAGAATTATAAATAGTATGTTTGTATTGTATTGTTGTCATATATTTTGGAGTGATCAGAACAAACCGATTAAAAAAACACTTCCGTGTTCACACTTTGTAGTTGGAGTCTGACAAATAAAAAACAGCAGAAACAAAAAGTAGAAAATAGTCGTCCAGTCAGTTTATTAATAATTTAATTTTTCCCATGTGTTGAGCATATTTCATATCTCTCTCTTGGTATCTTTGGGTAGCTTATATAATCATCTGAATTTCACATTACAAAATGTAACATTGCCTGTTTATCCCAAACAAACAATATATCGGTTCCTTACAAATATAAATAAATA
The DNA here is from genome assembly GCF_905171665.1 of Trachurus trachurus. NCBI lineage: Eukaryota > Metazoa > Chordata > Actinopteri > Carangiformes > Carangidae > Trachurus > Trachurus trachurus. The sequence goes on from NC_139906.1 coordinate 16,909,974, forward strand.
TAAATAAGTGTAAACCAACTGCAAAATTCTCTGAAAGCATTTGGCTGTGAGAGTTTCTGATTCACACAAATCCTCTCGTGCTGACTCTGTTGTCAGATCAAAAGACTTCCCGTTGGGTGTTCTGTGTACATAGAGGGGTCAATGTGAATAGCTTAGCAGTGCAGTATCCTTTGTACTTCTATAGCCTAACCAGGCAGAATGAATTATATCACTGAGTGTCCCCAACACAACCTGTGTGTGTGCGTCTACGTTTGAAGGGAGGTGGTGGCTTGACGTCAGTGTGCGTCATATTGCTTTCCTCTTTCATATCTCTTTCTGTCACCGTTGTGCTGAGTAGAGTATACCTGCCAAGATTTCACAATGCAGATTGGGACGGTCCAACCCAACCTGTGCGTGCAGCGGCTGCAGCTGCCATTCACAGATTAGGAAGGATCAAATTCTGGTATTATTGTGAAGGCTCCAACAGATCATTTCATTACTGCAATCACATTTTGAATGGTGTAATCTGGACTCCTCTATCCTCCTCCGTTTGTACAGTCTTTTTTACCTTACTCCTCTTAAAGCCCTCACCCCTGTTGAAACATTTATAAAAGCAGCTTTCGATTGCAGCAGTTCAGTCTCCAGAGCTCCTCTCTTTGTGAACTTCATTTAAGATCTACTGTAGTGATGTCAGTGAGTCACACTGCACCTCTTTTTGGGAGGGGGAAGCTAATGCAAATTGGTATCATCAAATTCATGCATCCTTTTACATAAGCATGCATATGGAGAAAAAAAAGGGATTTTTACAGGGGGCAAATCTAAGGTAAGAGCAGCATAAACAAACATGCAAGTAGCAACTACCCCTCCTCAAGAATGCTGACAATGCCCATTGGACATTAAGTCCCAGGGATCTAAAAAAAAACCAACCAAAAACCCCAAACCCCCTAGCTTATTTTTAAATGGTGTCTGCAGCTTTAGTGACTGACACTATGAGAGATGAACTGTACAGAGAAAATATAGTACATGATGAAATTCTCTATCTGTGTAATGATGTGCCTGCATGTTCTACTGAATGTAATCAAAACACAGGCTGTTGAATTCTTAAAAACGTGGTTACATCAAGAGAAAGGGCATGTTTCACTGGGAAGAGATGGAAACGGTGTATGCAGGAAACATGCGTTTAAGTACTAAATGTATGAATGTACATGGTCGTGTGGTGATGAATTCAAGCTATTTACAGTATATACGATGTCTTATATTGCTATCTTCAAATTACTTTTTGTAATTCTGACACTTTAGTATAGAAAACAGTTAAAAATTGTGTTCTTTTTCTCGCTCTCTTTTTTATTTGAAATTGTGCATACCCCTCTATACCCCTCTAGAGCTGTTGAGAGGTTGGTTATACGATGAGTCATCATTCAGGCAGGGAATTCTTTTATGGCTTCCTTGAAAGTTTGTTGTGTTCTTTTAACCTGGTGTAAAAATTGTGCTCTTGTCAAGTGAGAGCTGATGGCTAGTGTGTTGGGCTGTGTTGGCAGTCGGTGGCACCGTTATGGCAACGTTAAGGACAGCTCCCTGTGCAAACAACATTTTCAACATGTGGGAGCTGCCTCTATAATAATAACTTAATACATAATAAATATTTTTATATTCATTGTCTGATCAAGTAAGAGGAAACTCAAAGCTGGCTCAGATATCCGAGGACCATGATGGGCTAAAGATAGCAAGCTACGCTGCTGTCTCTTTACCACACCATGGCTTCAATGGGATGATTACAGGTTGACAATGTGGACAGAGCTACCATAAAGAGTTAGCTACAAAAGATCTGATTAAATCCTCCTGGGATCCACAGAGTCTGTGTCAGTGTAAGGCTGGATAAATCCAATACTGTGTTGTTTAGATTTGTCCAATCAAGTGTTTTTCAGACCTGTCCCTCTTAGGGTGCACTCACACTAGGGCCAGTTGTACCGTACCGTGCTGAAGCACAAATGCCCCCCTCCCCTGCACTCACACTAGCCATAGAATCCGGACTTTAGGGGGCAAACTTGCTTGGGCACGGTACGATTGCCTCGTGTGAGTGCGCCCTTACAGTCAGCAATCATGTTAATGGTGTGAATTCAGGCAGAGGTGGGACCTGAGTATTATTGGTGGCTACAGCAGATAGGATGGCTCAGTCTCCTGTGAGAGTTATGGCGGAGCAATGGACGGAGTCTATGGGGGACGGGATACCTAGTGGGTGATGAAGAGGAAGGAGGTATGTGCTTCATCCCTCCTCCTCAGTGTCACTGTGCTAGCTGGTCACTGGCGGTTGCTCTGGACCTTCCTCCAAACTCTTTCCTCCGTCCCGAGACTTTTTCCTCCTCTTGTTACCTAGAGACAACAGAAGGTGATGAAATTCAGGTGATAACTGGTTGAAATACTTTTATCTTGCATTTGCCACAAACGGAAATACGTCTATGTATATTCTGTATTGAGCAGCACTGTCTCGCCTCAAATGAGCAAATAAAAAAAAAGAAATGAGTCATAGTTGAATGCAGGCCAAGGAGGACAGCTGCATCTGGAGAAGGTTGTGGCGGGGGACATGAAACATCACCTGTTGCTAAGATACGTGCATCACTGTTGCTATGCCTTGACAGAAAAGTTTGCGGTGTATCTGACGGAGTGTGTGTGTGTGTGTGTGTGGGCGTGCTGTCGCAACAGCGTTCGTGACAAGTTGCTCACTCACTCAGTTTACGCAAGAGCTTCTTCCCGATGTTCTCCTCAGAGCTGGACAGAGACAGGGAGCTGATGAAGGGAGAGGTGGATGGCTGGGACTCTGTAGGCACATCTGAGAGAGAGACGAGAAGAGCAACGCAACAGAGAAGATGAATAGAGGAAATATGTGGATATCAGCCTGCAAGAGGGATTTTACTGTGGTTTTTTTATATACTTTTTTTATTAACCACTTGCACATTGATTTTTATCCATCCTGAATCGGTTGCTTTAACAAAATCATCATCATTAGGCAAACAAGATAATATAATGCACAAATTGGCTCTCACCATTCTCCCCATAACTCTCCGGTCGATCCTCACGGATGTAGGGAATCTCATCCATGCGGAGGAACACGGTATCATTCGGACTCCTTTGCCCATCAGATTTACTGCCTGCGAAGAGAGAATTAGTCCAATCAGCTGTGAACCAGCTGCAAGGATCTACATCAGAGCAGCCGGGCTGTAGCTCAGCCCATAGAGGGAGGCAGAGAACCTGCTATTTATCAGCCAGTGGTTTTCTGCAGGGTCCAGTGAGAGGTTACATTATAATTATAACAGTGGTGACCAGTTAAGGGTTAAAAATCCTAAATAAAGATGAGCTATAACCAGTGCAGGGACTGAATTGGTAAATAAAATCTGTGATTGGACATGAAACCTGGAGCTTCTTTCATTGACAACCAACAGAACCATCTGTCTGGTAATTTTTTCTTGTCACTAACGTAAACACAGACAAACTGGGTGGCGTGTTGCACTCAGCAGAAGACAGATGGTATGTGGGAAATCCTTTAAGCCAGTACAGATTGGTCGATGCCACGTTTGCACCAGTTTTGTGCTTGAGTCACTGAGAATGTTTTACTTATAGGACTTATTCTTTACTGCTGTACGTCTCAGATTATGCTATTTTTGACTTTCACTTATTTTCTCTATTATTCCATTATTACTTATCTTGTGTCATGCCTCATTATCTATTCAGCCTCATTTCCCTTCATTTTCTCATTTTTATCTTAATTTCATTATTTGTGGGGTTGGTTCTGAACGTCTTCATGGCTTTTTAAAGAATTTACTTTCACTGGACTCATCAGATCATAAATTATCAAGTTGCCCCTGGCAACTCGGTTACATAAATAATTCACATGTATTGGTCCTGTCACACAGGTTTTTGGCCCTTAGCCCACAAAGCACTTCAATCAGTGCGTTTGATCCTTTGAATGCTCTTTCTTACTCTCTACCAGGCCGGTGAATTGTGACAATCGAGTTCATGTTGCTTTTCCCAGTTAAGGTGGAAATGGCGAATGGCATGTGTGTGAAAAACCAACTGACTGACATATATAGAGTGTATAGTCAACGTAATATCACAAAGCATCTACAACACTTACGAACGATACGGTTTCTTTCATTGAGCTGGGAGGTGTTGCGAAGGCCACCGTGGGGATGGAGATGTGCAAGGCGTGCCAGCCCCAGCCGCGTATGTGTGTGCGTGAGGGGGAGGGCGATGCTGTGCGAGCGAGCCTCAGGGACCGGAGGCCTCCCTTTAGCATCAGGATCCAGTGGGTCTGGGGTCTGAGGCGAGCTGTCCATCCTGGTAGCCATCAGGGCGTTCTGGTAGTGGTTCCTGGTGATCTGTGGAGACACGGACAGCGAGCGTTATCATCTGAATGAGATGTGTGCGCGTGCACGGGCGCCTGTCTGTTGACTGAATGAGAGATCCCAGTGCCTGTGGACAGCAGGGAACATGGAGAGCACTGGACTGGAGAGAGGGGAGGAGAGGTGAAGTGGCCGGGCCCATCCATCATTTTAAGGCTAAAATATTCATGGTTGAAATGGAGCACAATTATCCCCAGTGATTAAAGGAAAGAGTGTGTATGGAGAAGAGAGAGAGAGAGAGAGAGAGAGAGAGAGAGAGAGAGAGGCAGGATGTCTGTGTTCAGTCAGAATCAGAGATTAGGACATATCAAAGGCAAACTCTGCAGCAGAGGACGATGTCTGTGTTATGGGAGAATTTTGAACGTTAAATTGTGGGAGCTGAACACTGCAGTTGTTTGCTTGTGCTTCCCAGTGTTTACCTTCGGCGTGCAGGAAGCGATTCGCTTAATTGGAGGTTATAATTACATCTATAATAATGGGATGATTAGGTGCATTTCTGTATGTTTCTGTGTTGTGTACGACGTCAGAGTTATTGTTTGTGACCTTGATAATCTGCAGGTCTGTGAGCTGCCGGACTGAGTAGTCTGGTAGGTAGATCCCTCCTCCTGCAGAGAGCTGACCCACACTGCCTCCACTCAGCAGTGAATCTGATTGGTTCAGGCCGCTGCCTCGGGAACTGTACCTGTGACCTTAACAAAAGGGAAGAAGAAAACATCCTTAGTTATATATTTCATACATGCACCACTGCTGCTGGGTCCATACACTCTTTAATCTCACACACATGCCAGTAAAACTGACTTTTTTTTTTTTTTGGACTCTTGTCTTTTCCAGTGCACTAATGTGATCCCATCTGTGCTCGCTGGTCTATGACTTTAGTTACATGCACATGGAGTCCATCAGCCTGATAATCTCAATATGTAGCACTGTATGAAGTGAAGGCTTTTCAACCCGCCCGCACTCAAGATTTATATGTTTTGTTTAGTTTCAAGATGGACCCCGAAGATTAATGTCACCAAATCGGCTTCCGACCAAATGTGAAATATGGTCACAATCTCTCCTTCTGTTCCTAGGTTCCTGTGTTGAATTAGGGCCAGAAAAGAGTTTTCATAGAAGCTCACAGTGAAGTTGACCTTTAAGCTTTCGGATGTAAAAGTTCACCACTTCAACTACCACCCTATCAGACTTTTGTTAGAAATTCTGTCACAATTAGTTTGGCTGAAAATTAGTGTAAGTGAATTGTGCTAAATTTGAGATGGGGCGGCACAGTGTCGCCTCTCAGCAAGAAGGTTGTTTGGTTTGATTCCTGGGCTGGGGGCCTTTCTGGGTGGAGTTTGCATTTTCTCTTTGAGCCTGCATGGGTCTCTGGGTTCAGTAGCTTCCTCCCAGTCCAGAAACATACACATTAGGATTAATTGGCGACTCTAAAATTGCCCGCAGATTGTTAGTCTCTATGTCGGCCCTGTGTCCCCATCCCAGTTCAGATGGGAGAGAGCAACCCTGCACAGGTAGGCAGTACTGCTGATGGATGGATGTCTCATAGATATTACATTCACTAGAATTTGATGAACAGACGTATATGGATCTGGATTGACACTGTGAACTGACTGTCGTATTAAGGGACAGGGGGAGATGCATTTAATTTCAGCAGCAACTACAGATTCCCAATGAGCAAAAGACTGATGGTGTTAGAAGATCCTTTCCATTCACCTCCACTATATTTTTCTGCCTGGCTTTCATTTTGTGCACTGCACAGCAGAGTATTGCAAGAAATCCTGCTCTTGTCAAGTCTATTGAAAAGCAGCGACTCTGACTCACAAAGAGAGAGAGAGAGGCTTTTTTAAGCAGTATAAAAAAAAGAGATGTGATACTTCCGCAGCTGCTTAAGAGAAAATTCTCTATCCTGTGATGTCCCATGAAGGATTTTCAAATATTTAATGGAGTCCTCCAAATTGCTTTAAGCTCACCCCTGAAAATCGCTCATATAAAGCATGCACACAATCATCACAAGAGAGAGAGAGAGACTTTCTGCTTGCTCTGCAATCTTAGCTGGATTCTGATAATCCTGTGCAGGTCATGTCCTTCCGCTGGGAAATTCTCTGAAATCACTTCTTTTAATTACTTACTTCACACAACCGCCGCCGCTGCTGCTGCTGCTGCTGCTCTTGTAGGCTGATGCAGACACTGGATTGGGGATTTAGACCTTAAAATATTCTATCACCTGCACTACGTGAGACTATTATTGCCTAACTCTCCCTGCTGCCATCATCACTCTCACTGCGAGCCCCCCAGAATTATCGATCTATATCGCTCCATGTGTGCACTTACTTACCAATGGGCAGGGGTGGGATAAGTGCTGGCATGCCATAATAGGAAAATGCTCCATTTTCAAAGCGGAGAGCCTCCTTTCCAATCTCTACCTCCACTCGTCCCTGCAAAGTCAACACAGCCATTTACACACGGGGGGTCTGAGCTCTTTACTCATGATGTGTGAGCACTACATTGATTACTCATCTAATGGAGCCTCCCACACAGAAAATATGCAGTACAATGATTCTAAAACAGCGAAACACAGAGGTGAATTCCACTTTAATAATTCAGCCTCCACTGCTTTTTCTCCTCTGTTGTTTGGGATTTACCTGCAGGACAAGCACAAAGTAGTCGACGGGTTTGTTTCTCTGGAAGAGGTAGTGTTGAGAACCATGTTTGTTCTTGGGGTTGAATTTGAGTTCCTGCACAACGCTGGGATGTTTAATGAGACGCAGCAAGATCTTCTCTGACAGGTGACATGGCCTAAAAGGCTCTACCTCTGCAAGATAGATGCAGACACACACACAGCACAAATAGTCACAGAAAGAACACTGCATCCCTTGTCACTCGTCCTTATCTTCACTTTATCCTGCAATCCAGTGTTCACCAACAGATATCCTGCACACAATACATGCACACATGCGAGGAACACAATGTGCGATGATGGTACCTGTAGCCAGGAAGCGGTGTGTTGCGAGCAGCAGCTGGGGCGAGATCTTCACCTTCAGCTCGTTTTCGGACAATTTGAAGATAGAAAAGTCCTGCTGTTTCCTCTCATGGTGGGATACTCTCCTTTTGGTCCGATTATCAGCTGTGAACACACGCAAGGGTGCACATTATGTAAATTGCAGGGTACACACACTGCAGAGTTCACATGTGGTGTGATGTACACGCTCTGATAAAAGCTGAGTGAGGGGAATGGTATGTTGCTGTTTTCCCTGCTTTGGTTTTTCTGCACCGGATAATCCACGTAAATACAGTATTCTGGGATACACTACAAGGAATTAGCCACTTCTTTTCAGGTGACCTTATTAGCCTGATAATAAGATGAATATGCTAATGCCAACAGCTGAGTTTGTAAGCATGATTTCTCTTGGATAACTTGAGATTATCCAGTGCTGTGCAAACACATGTATGATAGATATACATTGGCTTATCCTCTACAGATGTGAGAGGTATTAATATAGGCTACTGTATACCATTAAATGCAACGTGGCTGCAGCAGGAACAGCTGGTGCTATAAATGCCAACAGTGCAAAGTCTGGGGAGATTAGCTCCCTTGTACTATATATATACACACATACACATACTGTAATTATGCGCATGCAGACACAAAAACACCCACCAAGGGCACCCATGACAGATACTGCTTCACACATTCATGCATGTAATTAAAATTGTAGCACTCTTCGGGATTCCGTTTTCCTTTCTTCTGGGAGCTGGAGTTTTTTTTTTTGTAGAAGTGCATGATAAAGTTATTTTTCTTTTAACTGTGGCATGAAAATAGTCAAAAATTCAGAGCATGATGAGAAAGCAGAGACCAGATTAGATGGGAATTGAGGGGTTGAAGCTTGGCATTTGGATTCCTGTGTGTGGAGAGCCTTTCCAGCCAATTAAAGATGAGAGGATTATGGTGATTATCTGTGAGACTGGGCCATTTATTCACATTATTTAATTATGCATCAGCAAGGAGCTGGGAACAGCAGGGGAGAGAAGGTGGGATCGATACGCTAATGAGAAAACAGGACAGGAGGTGGTAGGGAAGGGGAATTGAAACGCACTATTCATCTTGAAATTTCTCCAGCAATGTCCAATAATTAGGGACACGGTGAAATGTCTCTGTTTCCCAGAGATGCTGTGAAGAAACTTTTGTCTCCTGCTGTGACAAACTGAAAGTGTTCAGGGGCTGAAGATACAAAGAAAAGCAATGCAGAGTCAATGCAACGCGTCCTAAAGAGCATGTTTTCTATGTCATACATACTGTACAGGTCTGTCTCATCCACAATCTCAGACTTGATGATCTCCTCTATGACGTCCTCCAGGGTCACGATGCCCATCACTTCATAGAAGGGGTCTCCCTCCCCCTCACTGTTGACCCTCTGCACCACAGCCAGGTGGGATTTACCTGCATTCACCAGAGAAGATTGAAAAACACAGGGTGAGTGTCCACTGTTGTTTCGAAATGAGAGCTGGCAACCTATATTTTACATTTATTTGATAGCAATACTAAGCTTTGATCAAATAGTAGATACAAATAGCCACATAATCAATACTGGAGGTATGTCCAAATGCAAAGCACCCTGTCTAAATGTTTAGAAGGCTGCTTAGGACGGCCCAATTGAAGAACTGCTGATTAGATCAAGTTCAGGTAGGGGCAATACTCTTAATACAGAAACAATGTGACCCTTTGCTCAGGGTTAAGAAACACTGGGCAGGGGACTTGGCTATAGACATATCTCCAGAGGATTGGAAGTCATGTTTAAATAAAATTAATACAATGTACAAAGAAATGGGTAATAGGTTAATTTAACTGAAAATAATACATAGATGGCATTGTACGCCACAACAACTTTATTAACGGAACTAAATACCAGTAGACTCTTGCTTTGTTTTGTTGTTTCATTCGTTTGGTTTTTGTCTTTATACTGAACTCATTTACTAAAAACTTCGGGAGTACATTTCTGGCCTTGGTGGCTCCCTGATGGGGTGAATTGATCTCTCCCTGTCTGTATTATTTGTGTGTTAAACTTCAATAAAAATGTTCATTACAAAAAAAAAAAAAGAGAGAGAGAGAGCTGGCGCTAAAAACTGCTCACGCAACGGGTCGAGAGGCAGCGTCAGTGGATAAAAATAACACGAGTCAACAGCCTCCAACTGGATCTGTGCAGTCAAGATGAAAAATTAGCATTAATATACCAGCTGGGGCTGAGAGACTGGAAGACACAGGCCAGATCTCTGTTAGAGCACAGGTATGAGATGATTTCAGTGTTGGGACTGCCCTCCCGTGTGTGTGTGTGTGTGTGTGTGTGTGTGTGTGTGTGTGTGTGTGTGTGTGTGTGTGTGTGTGTGTGTGTGTGTGTGTGTGTGTGTGTGTGTGTGTGTGTGTGTGTGTGTGTGTGTGTGTGTGTGTGTGTGTGTGTGTGTGTGTGTGTGTGTGTGTGTGTGTGTGTGTGTGTGTGTGTGTGTGTGTGTGTGTGTGTGTGTGTGTGTGTGTGTGTGTGTGTGTGTGTGTGATTCAGACAAGAAGTAAATGGGCACTGGGGGATTAGTCTGGAGACACTTTGACAGTTTGGAAGACTTTGTCCTTACGTAAAAGCCTGAGATTACACAATCAGTCTGGGGGATGCCTGCATCTGCTGACCAAACTGCCCATGCTGCTGCCACCTCTGTACGCGCGCACACACACACTTGCACACGCATAGTATATGCACAGAATACACAAAAAATACAACACATACACACTATTACACATCCATGAGCAGACCCGGTGCTCCCGCTCAGTTAGTGTTTGGCTGAACATGACAAGCCTGCCAGATACAATGACACACAGTGCGCCAACAGCATCTCTGGAGCCAGTCGATAAAGCAAATGTGACAAGAAATCATTGTTGCCAGCAAACTCGAGCATCGCAAGGAGAGGAGAGCGGGAAAAATGGCCATGACTGTTGCACCAGTTGCAGCACAAACCCCAGTTTTACATAGAGATTTCTTTCATTTATAACAAAGACAATATAAAAAAAAAACCCAAGCATTCATTTGTATTCATTCTTTTCTTTGTCAGCATAGTCTGTCAGGGTTTTTCTTATGTCACCACATACGTCAGCTTGATGCCCAAATGAGTTGTGCTGAAATTTATGATGTCACTGGAACACAGATTTCAGCAGATACACAGTCTCCAACCTTATTTCTAGCAAAATCAGCGGCTCGTACGAGATGGGCCGATTTAGGGGATCACTGCCAGGGGATAAAATGGATCAAATGCTTTAATCCACTGCAACATGAAAAAAAAAATCCTGATTGACTGACAAGGCAGCCACCTCCAAACATGACTCTTTCTCTGTATGAGATTGGCTGAGGTGCTGAGGTCGTACCCAGCACTCAGGTCAGCTTGTCTGAAGAGCTCAGGTGAGTCAGAGGTGGATTTGCCTCTCAGCCGCTGCTGTGCCCTGGCAATGCATTACATCATTCATATGTTACATAATACTCTTGCAGAAGGGCACACACACACACATACACACACACACCCTTGCCCACATGCACCCTTAACAGACTCGTGCGCGCGCACCCACAGACACACATGCCGCAGGCGAAACTGGGTCTGCCACGGATGTCCCTTTTGCAAATGTTTCTGCTCCGTCGGTTTCCCAGGCTCCTCCGGTCTATGTTTCAACTCCACGTGTGGTTTTAGATCATGCATAATGTGTTTTTCATATAATTGTGCATTACGTGTAGTTAGTGTCTGTGCTCTCTGCAAACATTACACACTACGCAGCACCACAGAATGACTACATGCATTGTTTATATCTGCGAAGCAATGTTTTCCCCTGTTTGACACACATGCACACACACAACAATTTATGAAAACACTGAGTCTATGGCAGCGTAATGACTGACCTTGATGATTTGTTTCGTGTTAACAAAAGAGTTTAGATTTGATGGCAAATGGCAAAGTGTATTCAAATGTCTATTTAGTAGAGTTGTGTGCATTAGTATAAAGTAATAACACAAAAAGAATAGTTTTGACTTCCTTCTAACTGTTTTGTTTTAGTTTATACATTATTTGACTCAGATTGTTATAAATTGTATTTCAGATTAAGATTATACATATAATCAGTTTATAATTTGTTCTCCATTGTCACCACTTAAACAATTAAAGGGATAGTTCACCCAAAATTCAAATTTCACTCATTATTTACTCACCCTCATGTCGACTAAGGGCTGGGAGAAGTTTCAGAGTCTGTGCCTTCTCTGAGTTACAGCGGGGCTCCGTGCAGCAGTGCATGTCCATATGATGGTTGCGAACGGAGCTCACTTTTCTTCGTCCTTCCGTTACAAACAAGCTTAAAACATATACTTATTTAATTTTTTTCGGAACAATTTCTCATGTTGGGGCTTCAATACAAGAGGGACATTACAGACGAACACAATGGAGGTATTTTTATGGAGTTTTTTGGTGTGTCTTTTGGACGAAGAAAAGTGAGCTCCATTCGCAACCGTCATATGGACATGCAGTGCTGCACGGAGCCCCGCTGTAACTCAGAGAAGGCACGGAGGAAATTTGAATTTTGGGTGAACTATCCCTTTAATGTACCAGTTACATGATACAATAATCCATTCTGCACATTTTATCGACAATATTGATATATTATATTATTGATTGCAGCAGATAATGAGCTGTTACTTTGCTAAAGAACATGTTGGAGTGTCTCTTCCCAATAAATTAAAATATTTACTCCAGATTTTGTTTACCCATTAAGATTTTATACCACTGGAAAATTCATAAAATAAAGAGCATAGCTTGCCATACATATATATTTTCCCACTGCACAGTATGTTAGTCTTCCCTTACATTTCACACATTACCGCTTGCCCCCCCTCCTGCCCCCCCCTCCTGCACACAGACCTCCCAACCCCCTGCTGCCCATCACCCTCCTCAGTGAGACATCCTCCCAGCTTCCAGCCCGGCTCTCTGAACAGCAGGAGTCTCTAATCTGTGAGAGCGAAGTAGGGAAGAAGGGAAGTGAAAGGTTGGAGCTGAATTTTTCATGGAAGCTCTGCAGGGCTTGGATGGCAACGACCTATGGAGCGGAAGAGGCTTTAAAAGTCACTGTAGGCCACCAATTAGGTGGCACACATCTAATGGTGACTCCTCTTCACCTTTACTGTGGACTATTGGAAAGCACAAAGACACACAAACACAGGCTCAGCCCATGGATCATAAAGCTGTCAATCAATCATAACGCTTTAACAACATAAAGTGGACCTCCTGATCTGAAAGTGAGCATCTCATTCATCGCGCTGCCTTTCACAATCTGACTGGACAACTGCTGCCTTCTTCTGACATCTATGGAGCTTTCTTTATCAATGAAACAGATTTATATCTTAATCCCCCACGACGCAACCCAATGTCAATGAAATCCTTGCGTAACAGTTGATCCACCAGTCTCTCATATGTCTCCGTTTTGACCACGTGACGCTGTCAGGGGAGCAGTTTGAGCTGCTGGCTGCAGAGCATCGATTCGGAGTCATATTCAATGCTATCATCAAGACTGAATGGACTCCCTGGAGAGAGGCGACACACTTTTTGCTCGCTAGCGAACAGATGCTATCACTCGCCTGTGTGTGAGAGAGACAGAGTGCTGTAATACTGTGAATGCACTTATCAGCAAAGATGCTTATCAGGCTAAAGATGTATGAGTCAGAAAGAAAAAGAGAGAGAGAGAGAGAAAGCAGTGACATTCACTGCCTCTGCCTCCATCCCGGCGAAGGCAAAACCCCTTTGCTGAATTCCCCACTGATACAGCTGAACATTACATTTAAGTGTCGAGCTGATAACTGATACACATGTGGCATGGGGGGGTGGGGGGGCAAGCAGCAGTGGTGGAGGGCAGATCAAGTTCACAGAGTGGCTGTCATGGGAAAATTACTTTTACTACATAAATCCTTAAGATAACCCCATTCTGGTCCTCGGTAGCCTCTAACCTCTGGCTGAACTACACTCACTGTGTGACACAGTATCAGATTTCACATATGGCTCCCACTGCTTTCAAAGGGCTTTATTGGCAGGCCCACTGTGAGCCAGTGGACTGATGGATATGTACTGGCCTCTCTGAAATCTTAGGTTTTAAGTGCACACTTCAAAGGATATTTAAATCTCCAGTTGTAATGTTGCCTATTTTTGTAACCTTATAGCTTTGAAATGTGCTATAAATGAAAATGTATTTACTTACTTTATCTCCCAGGTATTAGGAGGCAGCTTCCTGACTGCTCTGAGACATCTGGCCTCTCACACTCAACACAAAGTGGCTTGTAAGTTCTGATCATGTGAAAACAAAGTGCTTACCTCTCTTAAATTCCTCCAGCATCACGTCCAGCTTGGTGTCGTTGAACACGCAGTGCATGGGGTGCTTGTAAAACTGAGTGATGGTTTTCAGGGGAGTGCAATCGTCGGGATCCACGAAGGCCAGGTCTTTGACAAACAGGATGTCCACGATGTTGGACCTCTCGTTCTCGTAGACCGGGATGCGGGTGAAACCGCTCTGCATCACGTCGGACATGGTGCAGAAATCCAGCACGGCGTCCGAGGACAGCATGTAGCAGTCTGACAGCGGGGTCAGCACGTCCTCCACGGTCTTTGTCCTCAGCTCCAGTGCTCCCTGGATGATGTTGAGCTCCTCTTTGACCAGGTCGTGGTACGGGTCTGTGACGCGCAGCATGGCCACCAACTTCTCCCTGGTGTAGAAGTTGCTGATCTCCTGGTGAAGCATGATGTCCAGGATCTTGGAGACTGGGTAGGCGATGGGGAAAAACAGCAGCATCAGCAGCCGGGTGGCGCAGAGGGTCTTGGATGCGATGGCGAGGCTGTGCCTGGACGCCACGGAGTGAGGTAAAATCTCGCCGATAAAGAATATCCCCAAAGTACAGAAGGCAGTTGAGAGAGCAGTCATTCCTAATATCTGGCACATCCACACCACGAAGCATGTATTTGTCAGCACGTTGCCCAGCACCACAGTGCAGAGGATGTAGTTTCCATGTTTACGCACCGACTCTATTTTCCGTGCGTATTTCTGCTCCTTTTCCGTGCCACTGTTCTGCAGGACCCGCAGCTCCACGGGGTCCAGAGCCAGCATGCTGATGTTCAGACCGCTGCAGAGAGCAGACAGCGCCAACAAGAGCACCGACACCCCCGCCTGGAGCCAAACATCTGCCTCTGGGGGTCTCTCCACCACCGCCAGCCAGAAATCTTTGGTGCTGTAATGCTCCCATTTCACTCCATCGAAGGCGCACATGGAGAAGTATTTGATCGCCTCGCCTCTGCGCAGGTCTTTAGCGAGCAGCTCCACCAAAACAGAGTTGTGACTGGAGGTGGATCTGAAGGAGCCCAGAAGCTCGATATCAGAGCTCTGGGCATTCTCCTCTTGACACGGGTTACCTCCGGACCGGAGCCGCCTTTCCGTGTCCGCGCTCTCCAGACCCGGTTCCTCTATGAACGCGATCCACGGAGCTGCGGGAGCGGCGGCGTCGGATCTGCCGGTGATGTTGAGGCTGTTGGGATGCTCCCTACCTGGAGACGCGGAGTAGTAAACCCTCAGCATGAAGCGCGTTCCCTCCGTCGCTCTCAGTATCCCATCCTGCACTGACAGCGCTCCGCTCTGGGTGTCCTCCGGCCGGACGCCGAGCAGCGTCGCTGCCGGAGCCGGCAGAGAGGAGAGCGTGACGGTGAGAAAGAGGAGAGAGAGCCGCCGCGGATGCAGGATGCAGCAGAGAGCATCCGCAGCATCCGCAGCCATCATGCTGAATGAACTACTGAAGGACATGGGAGAACTGGGTCACGTGGTCTGCGGATGGGATGGATGGAGCAGCTGGGTGGCCATATCCATGGAGGAGAGGATGGGTATGTGACAGAGAGAGAGAGAGATAATTTAGGAGGGTGAGAGAGAGGGGTGGGGGGGCTCGAGTCCTTAAATATACATGACGAACCGTGACGTAGGCCTGGCTTATTGTTTTCTATGCACTTTCTAAAAATAGAAGGCAGGAAATGCCCATCATGAATGATTCATGTGATGCACACGGGATCAGCGACACTTACAACTGGGGAAATATTGACTGAAAATTACTGCGCTGCAGGAGAAGTGAAACCCCCCCAAAATACATAAAGATGTAAAATTTACAGCGTATAATTTAGGTCATATATATAAATAGCGACCTAAATGTCGTCTGTCTACGTTTTGTGTGTGCATCACTATTTTTGACTCATAAATACTATTACACAAGATGCCTCCCCACCCCCTGTTTGAATTTTCCCACTAGATGGCAGCATTATCACCTGCTTCACATCAGCCTGCTGTGAGAAGTGGCTGCTGGGTCAGCCTGGTATACAGACTCCACTCTTGGAGTTAAACACGGAATGAAGTGTACAGGATTTATTTCTCTGTCATAATAAAAAAAACAGGCTGTATTTGATGTTAGATTTCGACCCTCAACAGATAAAATAATTATTGCAAATTGTCAACACATTTTAGAGGAATTAATTTCATGGTGCGGTTTTAAAATGGGCTGTCACATGAAACTTTTATAACCCCACTTATGAAACACATTATGCAAGACCGACCTGTTAATAGGACTGAATCGGATGAAACGCAAATGTTGAAGCATGAAAAAATTTAATATGCATTCAGCGCAACAAGTTCTGAAAAAAATCCGATTGAGAATAAATAAATCAAAACTTCCTGAAGAAACCAAGAGCTGCTTATTATTATTATTGCTGGTATATAACTTACTAATAATAATAATTACTAATATTTCCAGTTGCTCTTAGATATACAGTGAGGCTCTCACACAGTGGAAGTCGGTGACCACAGTTTGTCAGATTTACAGGCACAGAACCTGAGGGAGAGTCCTGTTAAGTCTTAAACACTTCACTCTCTCTCTGCTTTCCATCAGAAACACATCCACCACAGCAATGGGAGACACAAATTACAGCAACAAAAAAAAACAAAAAAACTTTGCACACAAATTTAAAACTATCAGGGATCAGGGGATCACAGTAGACTGAGGACTTATTTTCCTTGTCTACATGTCATCATAAAGTATCATGATATTGCACAGGAACACTCCATATCCCTTCATCACATCGGATCCACCCGATGTCAGAGAACCTCCCTTTACATAAGGTCCTCTATGTTCTCATACGCCTGCTCAATCAAAAAAAAATGTTTCCCCAAAATGTACATTATATGAATATTGATTTTTTTTTTTTTTTTTTTTTTAATCAGTGCTTTCCCCCATTTCAGCAAATCTGTCGATATAAAAACAAAGATCAGGCTATATGTTATAATACTAGCCAGACTAAAACACATGGAGCATAGGGGGAAAAAGAAGTTAGGCTACACAAAGACAATGGTTCATTTTATTGTGTTTTGGTTCTCTTTAAAGAAGTTTTTAACCGACCCTGAGTTGAGTGTAGCAGTCAGGGGTGAAGCACTGGGTCTGGTCGGTGAGCCCAGCCCGAATAACAGACAGACACGACCGGTAAAAAGTTTATAGGTTTTTTTTGGAGTGGCTGTGTATGGAGTCTGTGGCCGGTACACAACTGCTTATCTCACTGCTACGTGATTAATATTGATAAATCATCATCATCTCCTCATAATTATCTTTTTTTTTATTGTTTATTGTAATTCCATCATTCAAAGTACTCTAAAAGCCTTTATAGGTTATATTTACTAAAATGTGTGTGCGGTACCCATTAAAGTAAAAAAAAAAGAGAAAGAAATCCACAACAATTTCTAGACTCAATTAACGATGGGAACAATAATCGTTTGATAAACATAAAGTTTTGAGCCCACGAGGTTCCCACAGAGTGAGCCATATCCCCGTGGATCACTGCAGCGCGTTCACCTCCACATGATCAACATAGAAATATTAGCATCAAAATTATCCCTATTCGATTAAGTCTTTTATAAAGACCCTCTTTAGGAACCGATGCTGTTTTCATACTGAACACGTGTCACTTTAATTCGTTAAATTGAGGCATTTGATGCAAAACAGACCGTTGAAATAAGTGATTGGCTGAACGTGTGGCCCCAAAGTTATGAGTGTAAAATTATATAAGTGTTCTAACACACCATTATCACCAATAATTCATTTTTGAAATATTATAAATTATATTTACGTTTTGCCCATTTAAAACATCCCCAAAATGACAGTGACGTGCCACGGTTTAATATCTAAGAGCTGATTCCAGAGCTCTGGTCCTTTGTATAGAAATATATAATAGTTAAATTTCTCTCTCCTGCAAACAAAAACTCGTGCTATATTGAAACCACATGGTAACAAGGCTATAGGACGTCTTGCTGCGCCAAAATGTCAACACGAGCCAGTGGACTTTTGGTTCTGTGCTGCACGGACGCACGGAGAAGGCTAGAAATAGAAAGAGATTCTCTGCACGTCGGTTTCATCTCACAACAGTGTGTCTGGTGTGTGACCTTGAAGCTTCACATCTCATCTCAAGCACTTCTTGAGATTTTATTTTCCAGAGGCGTCATGAAAAAAAAAATCATCAGCCTGCAATGGGAACGTTTAATGAAATGTTAACACCTTGGATAATTTGGCAGTTTTATGTATTCGTGACTAGGTGCTGCATAGCGGGATGAAGGGATTAAACCGGGCTGTACTCGTTAGTTTTTTCCCCTAGTTCTCTGCTCGTCTGTGAGACAGCAGTGACCTTATACGACCACCCCTGGATACCCTGAGTGCCTGGAGAAGAACTTAGAGCTATTGGAGCAGTCGCAATGGACCGGTGCCCTCGGAACATCTGGACTAAAGAAGTCATGTAATTAGTTTAAAGGTGAGATCCATGTGTAAGATCTTAAATCCCACACTTTGGAGATGACAGCTTGCGCGTTTTGGTCCATTTTCAAAAAACATTCAAAACCAATGTCATTGGTCTTTAAAAATGTGCAATCAATCAGGTATTTGTCAAAACAGCTTAAGCACTTACAGTACACAGAGACATGAAATATCCTGTTGACAAGATGGCATCCTTTCTTGTTTTGGAGCAGGCCTCCCTTTGTTCTCTTGATTTGTGTAGCCGCGGAGACCTACACATTCTGTTGGGGCATTTAATGTGCAGTGTGCAGTCTGCGGTGTAGTGTGGACAGTGACCCACGATGACCTTTATTCAGTGACCACCGCTCAGCATGGTGTGCGTTTGGGTAAGATTCAATGGAAATGGAAGCTTATAGTGGTTCAAATGTGAGCTCGAGCTCCAGCCCCGTTTAGGCCTCTGCGCCTTGGACTGCGCTGTAAACATGCTGGAGAGTTTATGTATTCATATTAGAGTTTTATATATTTTAACCTTAATCATGCCTTTCATCAAATGAATAATAATCTTTCCACCAATTATAGATTCTTATCTTTCCAAAGTGAATAACTGGCGCGTCCGCCAAAAATGATGCATTCATTTTCTAAGCCAGAAAACCTTGTTTTCATCATAATGACCTAATAACAAGGAAATACATGCAGCCATTTGTTGTCACTGACAGTTCCTCGGGTTTGACTTTATTGCTGGATTCAACTCAGCTTTTTTTCTTTTTGCAAAATTATATTTCGATGATGGACTATTTTACGCATGATTTGAGGCATATATTGATGAGTGTTTCATCAAAAAAATAAAATAAAATAAAAAAAAATAAATGACATCAGTGTGTTTGGAAGACAGTCCACCCTGCTCCGCCACATTAGACTGTTAACCATGCGCTTAAACTTCTTTTGAGCAGTCTGTCCTCATACCTCAGAGAACCTTTGAGGGGCGGTGCTGCCTCCTCTCCTCCTCCCAGCTTCTGGCTCTCACAACCGGGAAGGCTGGCTCGGGGCGTGCGCTCTTGTGAGCAGCTCCCAAAAAATACTCAGAGGGGCGGGGGGCAGAGGGGGTGAGACAACTAGACAGGAAGACAGATCCAGATCGATGAGACCGAGGTAAAGAACCACCATCGAACTTTGCAGCAGCAAAATTTGTTCGGTTGTTTTTATTTCTCTTTTCACCTTTTAACCTTATTACGCGCACTGATCCTGCTGCTCTCCAAACCAAGAAGATGCCCAAATCCTCACCGTGCGTGTTCCCGTGGTCCTCCGTGTGGCTGGCATCTTTGGCTACTTTGGTGGTGCAGTCGGTGCTCTCTTCCTCCTACTCTTCTTCCTCCTCCTCTCCATATCAGGGATCTGCAGCCGGTGGGAAGCGGCCGGGCTTCATGGAGAGGACGCTGGTTCTCCTGGATGTCAACACCCGAAGTCCGATCAGAGTCCTCAACGACAACTTCCTTTCTTTGCAGCTGGACCCATCGATCATCAAAGACGGTTGGCTGGACTTTTTGAGGTACCAAACAGCTAGTTAACCCCGATCTGTATCGCTGTCCACCTTCCAAACAGTTTTGCAATTGCTTTACTCTTTACGCACGCAGCCACGTTGTCTAAATTGTCATGGAGTGAACCCGCACGTTTCCTCCTCACTCATAGCACCAAGGGGTTCTCTGATCCACTTAGTGAATGATTCTCAGCGGAGAGACCCAGGCCTCACAGATAGACATTTAATAAGACAGCGTAAAAGGTTGGGTAGAGGTCTGTCCGTCCTGTGCTTGTTGCTCCTACTGCACTGTAGGCCCATGCAGTGCGCCTATTAACACTGGACATGTGTTCCCCATACCCGTGCAGCATAGGATGAAGAGCTTCACAAGTTATCTGAGGTTTCATTTTCTTCTTCTCGAAACCACAAAAAAAGAGAGAAAGAAATCCAATTGAGTCCGATGCCAGCCATATTGTTTCAATATTTATTTTAATGCTGGGTGAATTTTGGCCTGACTTTCATGCGTTTTTGTGACTTTTCACTTCAGTGCATTTCTCACATCAGTAGAAAGTTCACCAGAGACACCAGAGACGCTGTTTATTTGATGGATTATGAAACGTGACATTTTGAAATTCAAAACTTGGCAAAAATAAAGTATCTTGAATTCCATGTTTATACTAAAACCACAGTACTGTCGAGAATACTCAGTCTGTCTGGTCAGGTGCTAGAATGGATTTAATAGTATGGGGGAACATTGTTTAGTACAGCCTCTAAATCACGCTGTGTTGTCAGAGATTGTCAAATATGATGTACTGAAGATGTTCTATATACAGTATTGCATAAGCTGGGAACTATTGCAAAAACAATTGCACAATAAATATAGAGAGCACTTTGAAATTTAAATTCCTCACCATCCCTATTTATTGTTTTTGTCTTAGACAAAAGTCTTTAATGTTGCATGGTTTCATGATCAATATACTCTGTTAGGCTGCTTGTATAGGCTACATACATAAATATACAGATAGATGTCTTCACTAACCACAATTTGCGTAATGGTTGATCATGACTGGCGCGTGCACGTCTGCAGCTCGAGCCGAAAAACATTTACGCTGCCCCTCTGTTTGCAGCACTCAAAAGCCAACATGCCATACACATAAAGCAAAAGGCAGCAACAACACAGAGACGTTCAAGATGCATTACACATAATAAAAAATAGTATTTTACTGTTCTAAAAATACAAACTATACACAGGACGCGGGCATACAAAATGCACTAAAAAGGTCCATAAAAGTAACATGAATAAAGTAACTTGATTCCACGTTCTTCACACAGAAAACAGTTTGGTTGTTGTTGATTTTTCTTTTCTTTTCTTTACACATTATGCAATTTCAGCTCTTTAAACCAAATTATTTTCAGGGAAATATCCCCAATGTGCATGCACAAGCAGAGTATATGATTAGATTCAGCAACTTTATCAACAACTAGAGCAGATGAAGTTGATCTTGCCTTCTAGAAATTGATTTAAACTTGACTTTAACTTTTTCTAATCTATTTTTTATCACTCTGTTTCGCTCCCAGCTTCAACAATCACCTCTTCGTATACAGTATATCACCATTTTATATATAACACAGTCAGATCATTTAGGTAGTTTAGACGAGCTGTAGCCTATTTTCCTCTCCTTAGTTGTGGCCAGTGAAAGCTGCAGCTGCAGGTGCAGTGTGACTGTCACATTTCTTAGTTGTTCATTAATTTGAATGTTTTTTTTTGTGTGAGTGTTTGGTCCCTGGTTGGCCCACATTTGGCCCACATTTGGCCGCCTTTGCCAAAGTGCCGCTCTAGTCCGTAGCTGGCCTGTATGGACGAGCCGGTGTAGGCGGAAATAAAGCAAACAACAGACGGTCTGCACTGTGTTCTACAAACCTGTCGGCTGGAGCTTTTCCGATATTTTCTGACACGGTGCTTAATGGCTATAAAGAATATGATTTTCAACAAAATTAAAGTATTTCGTGTAGTTGTAGGCTATTCCTTTTTCAAAACATGAAAACTTGATGTGAACTTTTACAATGTCACCGACAGCTGATTTGCTATTTGTCATGTTGTATCCTATTAATAGACCTAGTGTTTCAGTTTAAAGTAGCCCATTGTTTTGAAATAAATATAATAATATATAATTATTGTTTTATGTGACAATTAATTACACTACAGACGTTTTGGGGCAGTGCAATCTGATCAGATCGATTTTATATAAATAATATAAACTAATATTAATGTAAGATATTAGGTCTTTTGATGGATTTAAAAATAAAAGGTTAATTCACAGCAAGAAAGGCCGCGTGGGAGCAAACTGTTGCCTCACCCTCCGATACACTATGAGGTTACTACTGTGCTGCATGAGTAATGGGAAAAGGACAAGGAACAAAAGGGAGGCAAACTTCACCCTTTAATAAGATAATGATCCACCCAGAGCATTAGAAAACAGACCCAGACGGTGGCTTTACACGATGGAGGAGCTTTAACCCCGGGCAGGGTCACGGTACTAAACTGGACAGAAGGTGAAAACAACGCAAACATTAATGGGAACTTCTGCAACAGTGTTGACAAGAACTTTCCAAACAATGTAGCCTATAGGCTATGTATAATTTCTAATGTGGAGAGAGACACTACATGTGTTCACCTGCCTGAACCACAACCTTTTTTAACTGTAAGATTTAATATCCATTTTTTTTTTAATCTTTAATATTTAGAACCTGGAGACAGCACATTGTTTAAATGTTCTGTAGTCGTAGCCTACATTCAAGTAACAAAAGGCCTGGATCAGTCTTCTGTGACGATAGAAGTAGCAGCAACAGATGACCGATAAAATCCCATCAGTTCATACCATTTTTAAATAATAACCTCAAATCATCTGAATATTAATTAGTCAAGACTAAAATTGTTCATCCTGTAATTGCTGCATGCGCTGCTTTAATCCCCGGTCCCGGTGAACACTGAACCTGCTGTCGCCGCCTCCTAACCCTTTTCCGCCCGGAGCCACATGTTGCGGCCGCAGCCTGTTTCTCAGGCCTGTTCATGTCAAGAGGAGGGACGGGGGGGTCGGGGGGTGATTCAACTAATAGGTGCTCAACAAAGATTTATTACCTTTTAATGTTATTAATCTGTGTAAGGCTTTCATTTGTTTTAATTATTGATGCTGCAGGTCTGATATAAAGTGCCCGAAAACACAACAGATATGAATTATTTGCCTTCTCGCTTTCTGTTCCTCCCAAGTCTGTCCGTGTTTATAATGTGAAACCACCAGGAAAGGTAACATTTTAATAACGCGACTTGTGACATTGAATTTGTGTGTATAGGTAACTTGGGTATGGTCTCAGTGTTTTCTCTCTGTCCTCTGTGTCCTCAGCTCCAAGCGGCTGGTGACCATGGCGCGCGGCCTGTCGCCTGCCTTTCTGCGTTTCGGCGGAAAACGGACCGACTTCCTGCAGTTTAACAACCAGAAGAACCTCGCCAAGTTCAGAGGGCCGGGGCCAGACTACTACCTGAAGAACTACGAGGACGGTGATTAGACGCCACATTTCTCTTATTTTTAAAAAGTTTTTATTTATTTAAATATTTTATTTAAATTTTTTTAGGCGCAGCGTGTGTTTGTGACGGACTTTTAACGGGACCGTGGTCTGGTCACCGTCGCCCTCTTTTCGTCCTGTGTCAGACACACTGACGCAATAGTGGAGCAGAATTTATCTTTCCTCTAAAACTTGCGCTGTTTTACTGTCTATTTCCTAGTAACATATAATAAGCTGCCAGTTTATTAAGGACACTTGGCTGAAACCAACGCTTGTATATGAGCACCCAGTAAACCACACCTCCATGGAGATTATGGTGTTTGGCTTTTGTTAAAAATCTGTTTTAGAGAGAGGTGCTTCTAACATTTAGTCTGCTCCAAGTAAATGAGGTGAACATAAATGAGCAACACCTCTCAGTATAACACAATAGTCTGTAATTTAGCTGCACCACAAACCCTCCAAAATGACCACAAAGCTGAATTAACACCTCTTAAAACACTTGAAACAAAAACTCAACATTATTACCCCCTTGAATCAGGACTCGTATATCCCTCTCGTATTACTTTGCATTTATTCCAGCTAGGTGTGTCTAATCAAATGCTACTTGACACTGTCAGTGTGGTTTTTGTAATATGGTGTGTAGGTGAGTACAACATACTTTTCAGATGCTGTACTTACACTCACCGGTACCACAGATGTAGTAAAATTATTAAAATTCAGCGTTATAGGTTTTATGAGTTGTCAAACTTTGAACAAACTCAGCCATCAATTGTTATTGTTGTGATATCATATGAGCTATACTGATTTCTGCCATCTATCCTGGCTTGCAGATATAGTGCGCAGTGACATTGCATTGGACAAACAGAAGGGTTGCAAACTGGCCAACCATCCGGACATTATGCTGGAACTGCAGAGGGAGAAGGCTGCTACCACACAGCTCGTCCTGCTGAAAGAGCAACTGTCCAACATCTACAGCAACATTACAATAACAGGTAGGAGATCACACACACACACACACACACACACAAATAACCCTTTTGGGCACATGCTCACATTCAAAGAAACATGTTGTCCATGTTCACATAGCCTAGTTTGGATTTTGTGTGTCATGCTCTTGTGTATATGTGCGCGTGCACACGTGCACTCACACAAGGTTCAAAGCATGCCAATGTAAACCATCAGCTTTCAGAATGACAAATGTAATTTGTAAAGGAGGAATGTGGAGATGGATAGAGGGGTGCAGCAGCAGAGGCTAGTAAACAGAGCACTGACATTTTCAGTGGTAACAGTTAACTCAACCTGACCGCAGAAGGAACTCTGGAGTCCTGATTTTTGGGTGGGCTTCATTTCTTATCTGTTACTGTGATTGACTGGGATGGAAATGAGGAGCTGCAGGAGGAGAGAGTAATTGAGAATTTTGTCTGTCATTGACAGAAATGATCAGTAAGCAGATTTTTTAGTACAAATTGGAGTTAAACGTCAAAAGTGAGATGGTTTGATAAGGTTGTAGGGAGAGTGACATGAAGCTCCAAAAGTATATTTATCTTTAAATGATTGTTAAATTATACAGATCCCTGAACAATGCAAAAAAAGAGCAACAGAAGTGGAACAATATACTCACAGCTATTCGAAGATGCAGATTCTCTGTTGCCTTCTCATACTGACGTGCATACATCATGTCCTCTTTTACATCTTGAACAGACAGTGTGTGGGAAGTAGTTTTTGGGTGGGCAGAGTTTTTGTTCCAAATCAGAGAACCACCCAGAAAGTGAGTCTTGAAAGCCAAACCTCTGGAAAAATAATTGTGAACTTGGGAGTTGACCAGGAAGCCAATCAAAGGTCGTTGTTGTTTTCTTTTTTTGCAACATGGTGCTAAAAGTTAAACCTAAAAATTCCTTTGGTTCAAAGACTAGAGACAGTCTTGCACACAACCCTATGTTCACTGTAGAGCCAGGGAAATAGGAAGTATTTGGCCATGTGCTTTGAAAAGACATTGATAAATCACACAAAACAACGAATCCAAATCTACCTCGAGTGAACCCAGTTCAGTGTGTCACTAAATCATTTGGTCATTATATACAGAACCAGTGGCCTCGCATGAGAGGGTCTGCAATGTGCTTTGCATATTTTCAGAAGGTCTCCCGTCGATGGAACAAAGTAACCCTCTGTGTGTTGCTGTATGAGTGATAGGTGGATATGAATAACATATATCAGCTGCGTATTTTCAAATAGTCTCAAGTGCAAGAGTCAAAACATGGAATTATAGCATTTATCATAGAAGGAAAATACACAGAAGAATTTAGTCTTGACCGTGTGAAGAGTCAGTTGACAAGTTCAAGTTAGGAGTCATGTAGTGTAGCACCCTGTTATCAGTTCTGCAGCGTTGGAAATGTGCTACAAGGCACTTGCAGTCTTGCAGTTTAGTCACCATGGGAACTTCAAGATGTTTCCTGATACGTAATGTGAAGTATCTTCATTGGGAGCAGCAAACATGCTGATAGTGATTCTTTTGGTTTGTTTTCATGTGGTGTTGATATAAACAGATTTTTTAACAACTAACAATACAAGCAAAAGCATAATAATGTGGACATGATGGCCGTGCAGGTGGAGGCATGCTGTGTTTACTTCCTTCAGCAGGAACAATCGGATTACAGAAAATTATATCGCATCTGGCTTTTAAGACCTGAAGAAAGCAGCATGGAAATGATATGTACTGTATGGTAACAGGCTTCCATCTCGTAGTTGTTTTGATTGATCAGTCGGTTTTAGAGAAGAAAAGCTAATGTTTGGAGGTGCTGACACTCAGTCAGTCATTTACATGAAATCACTTATGTCAGGCAGGAAAATCAAAAGTGTGGGATTGTTTTTGTGAGGGAGATAGGCGACTGCAACAGCATTACATATAAACTCTGCAGGCGAACATTCGCCAATGATTTGTTGACTTCATACACAGTGTTTAAGGGGAAACGTGTATATATAGCATGATGTTAGCCACTCAACACAGCTGCTTGCTCGAATTCTAATTTCTCTCTTTATTGAGTTGGTGTTAAAAGTCTAGTGATGTGATGTTTTGAAAAACATCATCAACATATTTCTTCTTTGCTCAGAGTAGTTGTCACTTTTGCTTAGTGTCGTTATGAAGGGATTTGCTGTGTGGGTACACAGTTGTAAAATAGCTTTTTTTTAAGGCTCATTAAGACATTTTTGTGTTTCTCCGTCATCTAACACAGTGTCAGCTACGTATTACTTTATTTCTCAGCCTTGACCTTAAAAGTATTTTCTGATGATGCCAAAAAATATGTAATGGGATCCACAATTTGGAGACCTCTTTTCCATTAATTTAGCTAATACCATTTGCATTTTCAGAAAATATTCAGATTTTACTTATTTTAATTCTGTCTATATTCAAAAATGGGAAAGGTCATTATTTTCATCATTTTTGTTGTTGTGATTGTGAAGATCGATGTATGTTTCTATGGTGTGTGTGTGTGTGTGTGTGTGTGTGTGTGTGTGTGTGTGTGTGTGTGTGTGTGTGTGTGATGACTGACTGAATAAAATATACTACTACTACTTCTTTATAATAAAATTATCTTATTCCTGTAATTGTTAACTGGATATTCACAAAGTGAATAGTATTTACTAGTTAGCTGTAAGTACTATTTGCTACTTACTAGTATTTAAAAGCATAGTAATGATTTACTGATGATACTGTGCATAGCTCCTTGAAGTTTATTCAGTTTTTTTTCTCCTAAACAATACAATGGTTTACAGGCTCAGATATAAATGTAAATATTAAATCAAATTTCACATGTGGGATAATTATTTATTTGATAGTATCACTGACAGGCATGTGCATTTAGGAAATGATAAAAAATAGTATATGAAGAACAATCTGGAGCAGATGTACGCACAGAAAGGAGCATGCGTGTTGTTGGGTGTCCGTGTGTGTGTGTGGGCGAGAGACTGATGGGAAAGGGAGAGAGCTGGAGAGAAAGAGTGTACGCAATCTATAACTAACTCTCTTTTCAGTGAGAGAATATTCATCACCGACGGCTTCTCTGGACGGCTATTTGTAGTGAGAGAATTATTAAAGTGAAGCATTTGGACTAAGATGGAGGGTTGGACCACCTCCCTTCTTTCTCTAGCAGTCCATCTTTCTTACTATTGTGAAAGATGTTAGCTATGCATGTTCGTATCTAAATAAGCAGACACTCATCACGCTGCATTGATGAGTGACGTAGTCAGATAGATCGCTACATCGTCCCTGCAGATATGTGGCTTTTGTTTGCCATGATAAACGATTGTCACGTTCAGGAACTAATAAGCAGAATAGAAACTTTAAAAAAATATTCATTTTTTTCCCACAGGTATGCTATACTTGACATTTTGGATTCAGCCCTAATTTCGAACAGAGTTCAGGTCCCAAATGTATGTCGTCTTACACATGTGGTATAGTGCTAATGTCTCTTAAAATTAAGACCACATTTCCCATAAACCCTGCTGCTTCCTGTCACAAAAAGGATGTTACCACTTGCTCACTTTGCTTTGCTGCGGCACAGAGGCCTACAGAGGCTCAGGCTACCTGCTGATGCTGAGGTCCACCTCCTCTAAGACCATTCTCACTGACTGTAATTACTTTGGTTAAATGCCTGAAATGTAAATATTAAACTGACTTCACAGGCGGGGATATAAAGAAATATAACTTTAAAATATTGATGCAGTAAAACCCGTGGTGATGATGAATCACCATTGAATGTTATTTCCCCACATGGTCGACATTTTTGCATCATTTAACTGATTGATTCGAGTCCTGTGGCAGATTTCGACTTGAAATGTGAACTGCTGTTGTAATGGTTCCTATTAAGGGCTAGCAGTGTAGTTGAGAGACAGAGAGCGGCGCCATGCTGCTTTTGAGCAGGTGCCATAGTTGTTATCAGACTGGTTGGCGGGGAGGAGGGTAGGGGGGTGAGGGGGGGTGGGGGTGGGAGAAGCCAAGCAGAAGGACTTTATTTACCCAAAGCTGATTTACTGTGAAGTGTTCTCACAGAAACTCTCATTCTTCCAGGCACAGACACAAGCTGCAGGTCTGCCCCTGGGGAATGTTGTTCGTAAGTCTGAGGGATATTTTTCAAAAGACTATGAAGGTGGAGCTGCTTTTTTTTCTCTTTTTATGTACAAAAAGTTGTCTGTAGTGCATTTCAACTTTCATCAAGTGTTTTAGCGGGGGTAAAATAACTCACCAGAATAAGCAACGATGACGCTGGAAAAGCTCTAAAAGGGTGGCCATGTTTGCATTATGCTCTCATTATTACACTCAGTTGAACTTCAAGTATGTTGTGTAAACTAGGATCTGTGCAGAGGCCTCTCATCTCTGTGGTGGAGAGGCACTGGCATACAGAGGCATAGGCATTTGTTTAAATATGGTCTGGTAACAATCAGCCAAGATTCACTCTGCGTGTGTGTGTGGTGTGTGTGTAAAAGCGTGTGTATGTAAGTGTGTGTGTGTGTGTGTGTGAAGGCAGGTGGTGTTTAGAGGACCTTTAACAGTCTTGCTCCATCCTTTTCCACTCACCACTGTCTGACCTTTGACCCAGGCTTGTTAGAGCTATCAATAATGGGGCCAGTCCGAGCTAACACACACACACACACGCACACATGCACACACATTCAGCGAGGGAATTAGGCTGAGAAAATACCCCGAGCTCAGACAAGGTCATGGTCAGCCTCATCTCATGTCTCCCTGCAGGGAATAAATCCCTCCATCAAGGATCATTTCTTCAATCCTCTCTTCCCCTGCTTCCATCCGTCCCCTCTTCTCCACAACTTAACACCTCTCCCTCATTTTCTCTTTCATGTTTACTGTTAGTTTAGCTGTGTATATTGTGACTGCATGTGAAAGTCCTATGTTTATTTGATGCTTCGGAGAATGAGGCAGTCGATCCGTTTAACTTGTGACCTCAAAGGCCTCGACCATGTGTTTAAGGCTCAAAGGATAAACACAACTGAATTTAGGAATTCCTATACTGTATTATTCTTGTCATCTAAGGCCGACCGATCAATATTTGTGAACACGGACAAGGGGAAAATCTTTCCAAAACAGAGAAACCGGAGAAGCAAGAGTCAAACATAGGATGTTATCAGTTATCAGGTCTGCAGCTGCTTGTGAGACAGTGGATTGGAAACCTGTTTTGCTAATTCTGTTGGACGTATCAAGGATTTCTTTTAAAATGTTTTTTCAAGAGATAAGGAACGTTTTGTGCAGAGGATACATGATTTAATCTTTTGCGGCAAAAGACTCATTTTGGAGTCTGTTTGTATGTGTAGCTGTAAATTGCTGCACCGACAGAAAAAGCTGCATCATCATACTTGTACAATGTTAAGCCATGTCCACACGTACATCCCATCTAATAGCTGGACTTCCTTTACAGAACTACAGTGAACGAAAGAATAGCTCATAAATGGGTACTGCAACCTCGTAATCTAAGGGGGGAAAAGTAATTCATCTAAAAATATAACAGTAAGGTTCAAGAATATAGTTGATTGTTGCTTATTATTGCTTTATTTGGGATATTAATTGTAGGTTGAGTCACATGTTGTTTGGCCAGTTATTATTTCTTTGTAGACAGGCAGTGACCAGTGAAGAGGGACAGGTGAGGTTGGGAAGAGAAGCTATCTGGATGAGATGGAGAGGCTAAGTAGGGCGTCTCCTCAAGAAGGAGCTGCACAAACCTAAATGGCACGTAAATGGGATTTTAAAATGGGTCAATGCAAGTTTAAGTCAGTGTAGAAACTACTATTTTCTACCCATCTACTAGAAAACAAGACACAGAAAGTGAGTGTGACTGTGTTTTGCTAGGTAAATGACCAGTTTCAGTTGATGGCAATGAAAAAAACATGAATGGAGGGGAGCAGGAGGCTGGATGACACACCACAGTCATATTTTATTGAATCAGAATAGGTTCAATGAATGAGAGGTGTTATTTTAATGTTGCATGAGCCTAAGTTGGCTTCACGAGCAGGTTGATAGTATGCAGCCTAACAGCATGATTTAGACTTTCCTCCTTGTCTCCTTCTTAGTCTGATCTCACAGGTGTCGTATCGAGTGACATGAAATGTTTACAGTGTCTAATCAGTTGTTAGGTTTAAGTAAACATTGTGGAGAGTACATCGGACACTAATGCCCGAGCCCCTCTCTTTGAACTGACACGCTGAGGTGAAGCCAGGAGCCTCTCACTGAGAGCTGCAGGCCTCCATTGAAGGGAAACATGAGAGGAACGGCAATATGGAGAGGACCTAGGAAGTGGGAAGCAATGCTAATGTAGCCCTGCTATCACAACAAATGTGCAAGTTCAACAGAGAGAGGACATTACATTCAGCTGAGGTAGTGGCTGCTACCTCAGTCCCCAGTGCAGTTTTGAGGCTTTAGTGAGGAAAACTGGAAAATAAGAACCTAGCATGCAGTTCACGCTGCAAATCTTTTCTCATATGTATGTTTTCTGTGGCAGTTCACTTTTTAGGATCTTCACACATTTGGAAATCCTGTCTTAGTGTCAGTGCTTGTCCTGTTAGATCAAAGCTTTGATGCCCAAAACTATTAAATGTCCTTGGCTCAGAATAATAAATGTTGGGAGAGAAAATGAAAAATGATGGATTGCTATTTGGCATTTTTGCAGTAATGCTATCTAATTTTTAAAAAAAAATGCAGCATTCAAATACTGAATTGAACTTCGGTTACAGGTAACAGTTGAAGAGTCGAGGCTCTCAGCTTCCAGCTGCACAAGCCAGGGTTATGATTTCACACTAGACTTTGAGTCCAAAGTTTCAAGAACCAGTGGAGACTAGCTGTTTGCAACCAAATGGATACCCTTCCCATTACCCCTCATTTAAAAAAAAAAAACATTTAGGAGAAATTGGCTTTTCTTTTCTGGGGTATTGTAGAAACATGGCGGTGCAATATGGCCGCCATGTTTGGAATATTTACCCCAAATGTCCTGACCTCTGAGAAGTGAGTGGATCGCCGTGTTGCACACACAATCTGATCCTAACGCAAGAGACTGAAGCTTGCATCTTATCACAGACCTGCAATTAACCATCACCTTTTATAATGAAGCAACATAATCTGTATTTTTTAGTTGCCTAATGCCGATCTTATCTTAAACATAGATTCATTTGGCCTGCCCACAACATTTCCCTAAATCGGCAGTTCCCATATGCTGGTGTTGTCATTGTTACTGAACGGGTGTTGTGCAGAATTGTCCAGCACCGATGTTTTGAGTTCATGCAGAGACGGGGAAAAAAGAAAAGTTCATTTTGTTTATCTCTAAAGACCACATATTTTAAAATTTTACTATTGTTTTCTCTCAGTTATCACATCAGAATTTCAAAGTGCAGAAGTCAAAGGATAATTCGATAATGAAGAAGAGTGGAGTGTAATTTATATCCCTGACAAAGAGCATTGTGAGTCACTAAAGGGGACTTAAAGAGAGGCGGAAGGTTAAAAATCTGGAAAGACAAACACTAGGAGCAGGCACAGAAACGGGAATTTACTAAACATCTGTGAATGGCTTTAAAATGTTTTCATCAAAACAAACTGGCACAGCTGTCTACAGTCAGAGGGCCTCTAGTTATAACTTTCTGTTTTTACTCATTTGAAAATCAAAACATATTTTCTTGCAACAGTGGGAAACATGCTCCATCCCTCCTATTAGTTCTGCTATATGACTCCTCCCAGACTTTTGTCCACTCTTTGCTTAATCTCATGTTTAAATCCCTTCAGTAAGGAAGAGGTAGAGTTGTTTCTGCACCGTCTGTCTGCCTTATCTTTTTGTTTAAAATTCCCTCAGTGAATGTGCACATTCACACTCACACACAAGGCGTAAATTGTGATGGATTCAGTTCTTGGTGTTGCAGCTGCTTCAGTACCCGGTCCATCTCCAGCTCACTGCTGAATGCAGATTTATGAGTTTCTCCTGCCAAGTTCCACACTGTAACACTGCAGTACAGCCAGTTGCCGTGACGGCAGGAGAATGAATATAATCTGCTTTGATTTGTTGATATCCATAATGATATTATTGGATATGAGCAGTCATTGTGGGTCTTGGAAAGACCAGGGGTAAAACAAAGAACATTAAAGGTTGTGTGTATGTTTTTAAATATCACGGCTTACCGGACTGTTTGCTTTACTGTACTATTAAAAGAAAAAGGACTTGGAACTCTGCTGCTCTGTATTGCCAACACTGAAAATCATATTTTTGCTGTAAGCAGTGTTTTTATACAAATACATTAAGTTTTGGGCCATCGTCGGATACATACATTGATCATGTCAGTGCTACCAAACATAAACTTATTAACAGAGATTTTATGTCTGATTTTTTTGGAGAAAGGATTTGTATTCATTCTTTTCTCCTAACTACAAATTAGCCGGCAAATCTCTTTTTTTCAAGGTGTTGTTATGGTATTTAACGTAACGCAAAATGTAATGAATCACGGATACAATTTAGATAAGCACATCCATTCATTTCCCATTCACTTGCATGGGGCAGTGGTGTAAGGTGTTTAATTCCTAGCTTTAACGCTAGAGGGAGGCAGCATAAGTTGTCTAAGCTAAAATAGATGCCAAAGCTGTCGTAATTATTGCCCGAGCAACTAACCCATATATCTTGAGGACCTACTTCAAATACTGCAGTAGTAACAGAAGGTTCTACGGGTACCTTCAAAACATCTGAAAAAGTTTTAAATGTTCATTGCCAGAAACTATTTAGTTTTGGACAAAGCCAAAACATATGTGAAAAGGTGGCTGGTGTTTGCCTACATTGGTCACACATGGGATGGACACTAGGCGTGAAATTAGCTATCTTTAGTTTAGACCCATGAGGATGCTGTAAAACCTTGAACAGGATAATTGTCCTGAGGAGGACACTTAGCTAAAGCTTTCTACCAAACCTGATATGGCAAACGAGTCCTTAAATCTTCCTTCTACTGATTCTTCAACATAATGTTGTTGTCATTTTTTTTTATTATTTATAGGAGTTTGATAGGGAATAAAATGTCTTAATATGTCCATTGGAACATAGATTATGTTTCAAAGTTTCAAAACCTTTTGTAGGAGATGATAAAGTTTCTCAGGTGAGGCAGAGTTGGTCGGAAATGTGATACAACAGTTAAAGCCCTTTGATACCAAGCCACACAGGCCTGGTCCAGTGTGGCTTCATTAACATGCACTTGCAGAGACGAACAAAACAACAAACCATTCAAAGCATTTATACTTATTCTACAATTAAGATGTGTCACATCACATGCAGAGGAATGTATTCAACATGTTAAAAAAATCACACAGGTCAATAGTTCTAAGTATCAAAATAAGAGAAGAACTTGGTGGTTGTGATGGGAAATAGGTAAGGGATGACGATCTACAACTATAAAGTTGCAAAATTGTATGACAAAACTACAAAAAGAAGAAGGGGACTCGCCACACTATATGCTCCCAAAGTATACAAAAATGTATTAGAGGACTACATAAAAACGAGACAACGTTTCGAGCATTGAGCTCTTCGTCAGGTCAATGAAAAAAACAAAAACAGAAATATTAAGATAAATCATTATCACTAAATCAGTCTCGTATTGTGCTGATCCGTCCTCCAACCCAAACATCAAAAGCTCCACCTATAATTGATTCTCTAAATAAGTGATGTTTCTCTTTATGAACGTAGTTTGAGAGGTCGTTGAGTGAAAAGAATTGTCCGAACTGTGTCCAGATGTTAAAAGAATGTTTCACAATCTGATTTGAAGTGTACCTGGATATAGGTTCAGTGCAGCACAGGCATATTAGGAAGTGGGGCCACAGGACGGGCTCTTGGCAGTTCAAGCCCAGTAATGAAATTGAAAATTAGGGATGTTGATGTTGCCACTGTAACAGGGACTTTTGTGTTTGAGGGCTTTTTCTCTTCCAAACAATTTCTTCGTAGTAGTCCTGTATCTTTTTAATTTTTAATTTTAGCACGTTTCTTTCTCTTTGCCTTAAAGGTGAACAAAGTAAATTTATTTAAATAAATAGTCATAGCTGGATTCAATAAATGGTTCTTGAATTTGTTAGAAAGCTGCCGTTTTCTGGTCCTGTAGGTCCTTGACGGCATTTATCGCATTCTCCTGTTTCACCTTCCTAAAAGTTGACAAAGAGAGAAAGGGAGCATGCAGGGGCACAGGAAGGAGGAAACGTACTTAGTGCTGATGGTTGGCTATGAACAGAGACTTCTGATCCGAGGCAGCAATATAATCTGTAATCTATAAAGAAATACATGCTAGAAGCAAACTAGGCAAGGCTTCCTCTACCTAATTGGCTTTGGATTCTGCTCCGTTTGCTTTTAGGGTTTCATGGCTAATTATATGTGGCATTAGATTACACAATACCAACAATCACCGCACTGATGATAATGTATTAGAACCAGACTGAGGAGTGGTTTGAGAGATGCTGTTGGCATGAACTAGGGACAACAAATTGAAATCTTGGCAATGTGGTGGTTGCATGGAACACCGAAGCCAATGGCTGTCTCTGTCTGGCCGCCAGAGCCAAACCTGCCTGGCAGCTACTGAACAAAACCAGCGTTTTTAGTTTAAAAAAAAAAAAAATACAGATCCGTATATCAACAATTAGCAAATTAGATTTCAGCATCAAGTCATGAAGCATGTCATCGTCTCCACATCTGAGGACATTTTCTGAGGTAATAAATCTGTTGACTTAAATTATATCTCTATCTACTAATAGCTGTCTGTGGGAAATGAGGCATCATCACTCATTTGTTTTCCTGTCTCTGCAACTAAATTTTAAGTCACATATGTGGTTTTCAAAGACTTAGTTCTCTTCATTTGCCCTCCTGGTCACCATGTGCATGTGTTTAGCACTGTTGTGTTTAAAGTCATATTTGTTTTTAAGTGCATCTCTCATAAGAAACTTTTTTTTTAACTGACATGATTAGATTATTCATGGTCATGTATACGGTGACGAGGGATAGGAAAGCCCTGCGGCACATTGTTGTACTACTGCAGATTTTCACATTGAGGATTTTTACAGTGTAACACATGATAGTGTCTTTAGACAAAGGATCTTTGTTAGAGCATGAATGTATTGTAAAATTACACGACCTTATATTTTATGTATTTGGCTGGGTTCATTACATCTTACTTGTCAGCTTAAAATTATACACACAGTGATGTCAGCTCAGTGTGACAAACCCTTGATTGCCATATTGCCTGCTTTTTCCCTTTTACTCTTTCCACATGGCCTGCACAGACCCAGAAGTGTCTGTTTTTTTTTCTTTCTTTCTTGATCGAAAGAATACCTAGACTGTTTAAATCATGGATGGACATAACATGCAATTCCATGTGCTCGCAATATGCCCTGAGACAAGTGCCAGCAACCTGCAAATGAATGTCATTTTAATAGCCTGATGCATGGGAAATGTTTGAAAGCAGTCCTTCCTTCCCTATGATTGTTTGGCATGACATCCAACCTCCACATTTTTCCTCAGAACTGTAGAAAACATACGTTTAGTGTCAAATTTCAAATCATGGCACTGCGTTCTTTGCTGTTCTGTTCGTAGCCAGTTCTTACCAATGAGATGGACGTGCTGCAGGAATTGCACTACCTCTTGAGTGAGTATGTGTGTGCCAATGTGTTTCTGTGTGTGTATGTGTGTGTGTGTGTGTGTGTGTGTGTGTCTGAGCTCAGTATGGATCCAGATGAAGTTGTTATCCTGAGGGGAAACATGCCTCCTTCATTACCACTGAGACACATTTTATTTCCTTAATTTGACTCTCAGGCTGTCATTCGTTGTTTATGAGATTGCCCTGTGTGCGTGTGTGTGCATGCATGTGTGCGTGAGTGTGTGTGCTTCTCCATATGCATGCGTTGTTATTAAAGTTTGAACTGGAAGTAGGGGGCTAGTAAGCGGTCAGGAAGCTGTAACCACTGTTTAGAGAGGGGATTTGACCTGGTGTTAGTGAATGTTACACTTCTTTCAACCACTTACACTGGAATTTAACACACTCATTAGCGTCACACAAATGTTTGCAGCGTTCCTGTAAGCGTGTGTGTGTGTGTGTGTGTGTGTTCAGGAAAAGCGTATCCTTTTTCCTTGAAGTTAGAGAATACAGTGCAGACTGAGCAGTCCTCATCAGTAATGGATATCTTCATATACAACTTGTCGCCTTTTTTTCTTCTCTGTCAGGCTGAATCTCACTAATGCAAATGAAAATTCAGTTTCTTTGTCTACAAGGGATTGTGTTTCTATGATATTCATTTGCAACAGCAAACTTGTCTCCCATGATTTGTAATGATGCACAGAATTACATATCTTATACAATATGTGCATTTTCAATGCATGTATCTGCAAAGTCACAAAAATATGTCCTAATCCAGCCAGCCCTTCCTCTTCCCTGCACTATTATCTGTTCCTCATCTAGTTTGTATCCAAGATGGTATCTACACTTAAGTTTTCTATCATAGTTTGAATTATTCGTTTTGATAAAATTGATTGTTTCTCCTCTTATAAATCATTTCCCTGAATGTGTGAGTTTGCCTACTGTGGAAATGCCCGCCAGTGTTTGTACTCCAGCACCAGGGACATTAATCTCGCAGTGTCAAAGCCCCCCACACATATATTATTGTAAACTCCAGAAACTGATGCTTGCATAAGAGTTTGGCATGTTTCTCTTCTGGCCACTTGTGAATCCTCTTTAATTCTGCAGTTTTTTTTTTTTTTCACTCGGAGCATATGGCTGGTTGGATTGTGTTGGACCTTGTCAGAGGCCATCTATCACACCATGG
The DNA here is from genome assembly GCF_905171665.1 of Trachurus trachurus. Lineage (NCBI taxonomy): Eukaryota > Metazoa > Chordata > Actinopteri > Carangiformes > Carangidae > Trachurus > Trachurus trachurus. Next base: position 16,947,099 of record NC_139906.1, read on the forward strand.
TGTCCTGCTGCGTTGGAGATTCACAGCGCAGCTCTCAGCCCTCAGAATGAGAAAAAAAGAGCAAGAGGGAACAAAGTTAGATTAAGAGTGAGGAGAGAGAGGGAAGGGAAAGGGGGATGGAGGGAGTGAAAAGTGAAATAACAGCAACAGACAGATGGGAAAAAAAGGAGGAAAAGGAAAGAAGAACATTTAAAGATGAATAAAACATTTTTCCTTGTATAAGACCAACAAAGAGTGTTTTCACTTCTTGTTCTGAACCAATGTTTTTACCATCCCAGCAAGTTTAGAGATGCTCCCAGCCAAAGGCCCGGCCGACACCTGTGGTGTAAAACTGTGCCTTCAAGGTTGAGCAAACATGTGCTTAGGATTCAGAAGCTTCACACTTGTTAGGCTCCTCAACAGCCTCAGAGCACAAATAACATCGTCAGAGCTTTCTAAAGAAAACATCTTTAATAAAAAGGGTGTTTCCAAAAACCTTTCATAAGCCACTAAGAAACTGGCGTCAATTTCTGGTTACCTCTGACACTTACAGATGGAAAACAGAGCCATGCATGTTTCACATTATTTCCCCCGCTTCAAAATGTGCGTATTTTTAAATACAGCTGACAATACTCTTAAATGTACTTTGTAGGATAATTCATGGTTTAATTTTCTGTTAAATCCATGAGCAGATTTTGTGTGTAAAACCATAAGATAATGTTCATCATGTCGTCGTGGAATAAGAAAATCAACAAAAGAAGAACAACGGTAATTGAGAAAACATGTCCGTCCTTGTTTTAAGCTTTGGGAAAGAAACTAAAGCTCTACCTGCTCCAGGGGCATCGCTGCTGGCCGTCCCTGTCCTCTGACCCTGACATGAAAAGACAACTTGTATGTGCCTCGGAGGGATATGTGAAGAAGCTACTTCCTAATTATTCAGTGTGTTACGAGGGTGTCTGCAGCGCTCGGGAAAAACATCCGTCTGTTACTTGTTAAAAGCAAATGAAAAGTAAAAAAACGGTAAAGCGGTTTTGATGAGCATGAAACGTGTGAGAGGTTTTTCCTTCGCTCGTCTCCTCTCTGTCACTCCAGGGTCTTGAAATACCCGTAAATAATCACAAATATTCATAGAGATTAATTTCCGACAATAGTAGTGAGGTGAGGCTGGATGACAGATGGAAAAATGTGGTCTCAACGCTTCGATGCGGCTTTGGCAAAGAGCACACAAGTTATCGAAGTTCAAATAAAGGACAAGAACATTTTTCTTTCACTCTGACTTAAATTTGTGCCTCGCTGTGATAATGCAATCGTGAATTGTTGTGTTGATGCAACATCTCCTTACACGCCTGCGGGGCTTCTTTGTTGGCACCGACTTATCTATTAAATAAGACGGTTCAGTGTCAGACTGACACATTTATTCTCTTGAATTCCTGTCCTGCAACATGAATATGTAACATCATGCTCAGCTGTAGAGGAAGCACGTTGTTAACTGTTGAGAACAGCTGTGTAGAGGAAGATTTGATGAGTTTAATTACCCGTCACTTTTATCAGCAGGTATTTGGCGCGTACGGTCTTTTTATACTCACCACCAACATCAAACCATTCATACATCTGTACTAAAAAATCTCAGCAAGGGTCTGATTTCCTGTTTTCTTCTTGAAACTTCGACCCTACAGGTGCCCAGCTATCTTCCAAAACAATGATTCAGTGCAGACGTTGTCAAACAAACAGCTAAATAACAAACAACCCGGTAACCAAACAACATAATCCAGAGTTCCAGGAAACAGCTGAAAGCCGAAGTCTCAAAAGGAAACTGACTTCACAGCAGAGTTGCCTGACATTGAAATATTTGCATCTCTGTTTGTTGTGAAAGATGCTGATTACTCAACGGCTTTGGGTAGTAATGGATTACTGCGTGGCTTTTTGTTTAAACTTGTATCCAGTTAAAAAAAAAAAAGAAGCTCTAAACTGAAACAAGAGAAACACAACAGGCTGTGTTGTGTTTTAGGTCGGATGGAGGTTTGAAGAAGTCTTAAAAGTCAGAACCCACATTTCCGTCAAAGCCCGGATATTTGTTTGTTTGTGAATCTAAAAAAAAGTATGCGAGAAACTTTGGCAGACACATATGGAAGCCAGTTTAGGCTTGGCTGTTACGATGGTAACCTACTTTTACTGAGACCAACAACAGATAGCGGTTTGGCTTCGTCTTAACATCAGACACCTCCGACAAGTTTATAGTCTCATTAGAGCAGTAATGGAAGCTTAATGTTATATGTGTGACCAAATTGTTTTCTTTCTCATTTGCCAGAGTCTCTCTTTGTTTCTGTTTTTGTTAATTGGCATAAGTATCCCATAATTGGTGCCTTGGGTTTTTATTTGGAGATTTTATTAGATGCCAGCTGATGGATGGTTACAAGATGACAAACAAAATATGCAAACTATTTTATGGCCTTTCATCACTTTAAGCATGGCCGGCCATTTAAAACCTATTAAATAAATATGTCTTATCTCTAATATGGAGTTATTTATGTGTTGTAAAAAAACAAAACAAAAAAACATAAAAAAAGAAAGAAGGCAAAATGATGGAAGAGGGAAAGAAAGAACTGGACGAGAGTCATGATTGGATCATGCCTGGTTGCCCTCCAAGCCCTTTTACTCATGAAGCTGTTTGATTTTGAAGGAACTCTGGTCTGCAGGACACAGTGCTATGTTATTGAAGGAATTTTATGAGTCCATAAGTGTGTAATGAAATTTGCCTTGGTCAGAGGAGTGAAGCACGGAAAGGTAAAATGGAATTGAATTTTCTGTGGTATTTTCTTCAGACCTGCATTCCCTTAGGGAGCGTACAGGACTGCTTGCAGTGGCCCAGGCAAGAAGAGGCCAAGTGAAACCTTTCCCTGAGGTTTTGAACCTCTGCTGTGAATGGCAGGAGCCGACACCTCTAACCAGGAGCAGATGTCTGGCTAACTTGGCTTGGACTGGTCCGTCCCCTGGCAGACTAGGAAACCTGGGGTCTGATATAGCCAGCATGCCCCACTCGCAACACTAATAGCCTGGCTCTACATCGCTTGTTCTCTCCTTGCTGAACCCCACTGCCTTCAGAACCCTTCACTGTAGGTCCACAAAGTCAGTGGAGCAGAGCCAAGCTGAGGAGAGCTGCTACACATTCACACTAACATTAGCATCTGAGTGCTGAATGATGCTGCAGGTGATTCTGTTGTGATGTTCACAACTGATTTTCACCTTTTTCTTTAAAAAAAAATTAGTTTAGTGTCTTTTTCTTCTTCTAAGCCTGTGTAGCATTCAGGTATTAATCAACCAGGAGTTTCAAAATAAGATGCTTTCTATTAGCAAATGATTTTTAATCCAAGGTCATTCATTCATGTTTTTAGAAAAACTACAATAAAAGCACAAAAGAGACTGTATTTGTCTAAAATTTTGAATAATCCACTGGATTCAGGTGGTTCAGATGTTTGGGTTCACAGTTGTCCCCTGTGATCTATGTTTAACAGTAACAGTGAGAGTAGACATTAAAGATATTACAGGACACCTTTCATCTTATAAAACCTCCTCTGAGGTTCTTCTCCTCCCAACATGAAACAATTTTGAAATTCTCCAGATGTAACCTAAACATCTTATTCTCACCAGATGTGAACCGGTTGCTCTGTGCCGACTTAAATCACTTTAAAATGCACCTTGTTCTACATAAGCTGACTCCTGGTGTCATCTGCAATGTTACTGTTGATGACTCAGATGGACTATTTGTCCAAATTACATCTCTAGTCTATGAATTTAACTTTAGTTTATTACAGTCAAATTTCAGTACCATTTCTTCTTTTTTGTCTTTTTTTCACAAATGAAAGCACATTTCAACAGAACCTGTGCCACAAACATGTTGAGCAGATAAAGCACCATCAGTGAACATCGGAACAACTGTACAATATAAATAACTGTAGAACCAAAATAACAAATAGATAAATATATACTGTGTGTCTATATATATATATATATATATATTTTTTTTACATTTGGTTCTTTAGTTTCATCATATATTGTTGTTGGTCAAAGTGTAAAATAAGACAAAAGTTTTTAATAAGTTTTATGGGTCAGAATATTTTAAAGACATTTATTTTTCTTTTTGCTACAGTTGATTTACTAGGAATGCTTTTCTGTGGTTATATGGTTTTCTCAATTGTGCAAATCAGTGAAACAAATAAATACTAGTGTTTATTCAGTCTTATGAGTGTGCGGTAACATTTTGACAGATCTGTGTATTTTGTGAGGTTTCCTACAGCGGGTGTAAATGAATTGGTATTTCTTTTTAAAACAGAAAAAAATATGAGTGATAGATTTAGCATGCAATGCCTTCATGATTTCGTATACAATATGATTTTTTCCATCACTTGAAAGCACCACCACAAACAAGTGTGAAAGCACTAAAGCAGGCTGTCTTTTTCCAAACCTCAAACATCCAAATGGACTAGTTGAACAAAACATAATAATAAAACAAATGAAACTCTCACCTCTGTGCAAACTTCTGCCAATGCTTCCTAGTGTAGCTGGAGAGAACAAACAGAGAACAAAAATGTTTTCAAGTGTGGAAATGTGCTCAGATTTTTATTAGCCAGCATTAGCTGCTTGACAGACAGACCATAGGAAAACTCAGCAGGAAATAAAGACTGATGAAAAGATGGTTTGAGACTGTGGGAGATATTTGTTAAGGTGAATGGATGGAAAAAGTCTCATTCTCTTTCTCCACAAACATCTGGCAGGAATATCCATCAGAGTGCTGGGACAAGTCCCAGCCTTGTTATAATGGGTTGCTGCAGAAACTCAAATGGGACTTAAAAGTTAAGAGTTATGGGAAGAGAGACTGTCCGTCTGGCTAAGGCAGGTGCCCCCTGTAGTGTTTGTCCTCTACTTGCCAGTATCTTGTGGAGGAGCTGTGATGATTTGTTTCTTTCTTTTTACATGAGCTGCATTGCTGAAATGCCACGTCATTATTTTTACCACAGTGATAACGAGTGGCACTCAGCAGAGGACATACCTTTGCCAAGGCCAAAGCTATGAATATGTCCTGTTTTCATATCTACATCCATACATTATTTCATGATGAACTGAAGAAATGTCAAAAAAAGGTGTCATCTTGCAATGTTTAGGAAAGTGAACAATTTTCTGGCATCTGTTCCTTTAGACGTGCACCAAAACTACTCCCAACCGGCCTATTCCCAACCGCTCCACCAAGTGTGGTTTAAATGGGTGCAGTACTTTTTGTGTGATCCTGATGATACAGTCCAAAACGTATTATAACTAGTTTAAAGCCTCCAAAATTGTTCTTGGATTATTCTAAACTGTGATATGATTGGCTACAATATGTTAGATAAACCTTGAGAAATGTATCTTATACATGAACATTAAACGTTGTATTTCATTCAAATTTCCCAAAAATGTAAATGAATAAAAACCTGTCTATTTTGGCAGACATTTGGTCACATTTGCACACATATTATCTGAAAATAATAATAAAATTCTGACATATATTTTTTAAATGTTATCCCATCATTCATTCAATTATATTTGATTAGGTTCATTATATGTCATTATATTTAAATTACAAAATAGTAAATGGCTTATGTGGTCATTGTGGTCAATACACTACGTAGTAGCATTCTTCAAAACATTTCGTAATTTTTCCCGGCATCTGATATTATGAATGTATAATTACCTGTAAAACTGTTGTAATGCAAGGTGGTGATTATTTAACTGTTTAATCTGGCTCTGCTCGTCCAGCTGAAGACAGAACCTCCTGTTTAACTGAAACATAAGTAATGTGTGTAGATATAGTTTGAGAGTGGAAGATGATTGCTGTGATTATGGTGATTATTCTAGCAGTGAAAGGGAGTCTGGGATACCCTGTGTTTGCTTTGCTGCCCTGTTTGGGATCTGGTCTCCATAACCCTCATCCATCACACAGCCTGGGATCAAAGATACTCCTCTTGAGCTGGGAATGTAGCAAATGTCTTAAATACCCCAAAACTAATGTTTTGTTTGCCCTTGGTTTTCCAGTCTTTCGATTTTTGAACATAATGAATTTCCAGGTGGTAAAAGCGGCTTTTGCTGCATACTAAACTCAAAAAACATCCTTCCTCTGGATGAGTAATCAGTGATCTGCGCTGTGTTTGCTGCCTAAGCAGGTGTTTCATGGGAAGGGCTGCAGACCTTGTTTTACGTCCAAACTCTTTGATGGTTCAGGGGCAGTAAAGCCCAAGGCTAGTCTCCCTCTTGTTTCACTCTGTCTGCCCAGAGGAGTCTTGTTTCTCTGCAATTACAGAGCAATCTGTGCTCAATTATAGCATCAGCAGAGGTGTGTGACAAGATGGCTAACCAGATAAGAGGTGGAAGCTTTACAACCACCCTCTCTGGAGGTGACAGTGTTACTAATCTCTGCTCGTAAAAATGTCAGGTATGGCTCTGACGCCTCTTTCTTTATCTTGTCCTTAATGCTGTTCAAAGAGATGCTGCACAGAAGTGGAGTCTGCTGGACTTGCTGGATATTTTTGTAGCTTGTGCTGTATTTACCTTTCAAGCCTTCTCTTTAAATCAGGTTTAACCTTTGATGTCCCACAGAGATTAAACGATATGCTACAGCATACAGGCCTCCTTCATAGATAACTACTCATCATGTGCTCTTGTTTAAACACTGTTTGATTTTTTTTTGTTTTTGTCTGTGTGTATGTGTGTGTCTGTGTGTCTTGACCTGTAAGTACATACACTTGTCTCCGTGTCATCAAGCTGTCATCGTTCAGTAATTGGCTGGATTACAGTGACACCATCAGACAGCAGTGGGTGACATGACACAATGTGCTGTGACAAGACTTCAAACAGGCGTATTAGCTTTGTGGCTAACATCTCTTTCCCAACTACAAGCATGGACACGTGTCAGACATGTTGGACACATATTGGACCTTGGCTTGCCAAACAAATATCCACCAGGGAATATTGCACTGCTAACATCAGTTTGCACAGACAGTACTGAGGTAGTCACGTGTAGCACTGTAAGCACTTTGAAAATGTAAGGTCTGCTTTAATTTATCTTTGTTTTATTGTTTTGTCTTTTGGATGTGATGGAAAACAATATTGAAATTACCTTGTAAGACTTCACTCGTCATGGATGAAGTACTGGCAAAGAGCACATTTGCACATCCAGCAGCATCATTAACATTTGTTTTTAATTGTGTGTCTGGCATCGTAATGTGTGGAGGTGATTAGCTGCCAAGTAATTCACTATCATTTTGTCTCTCTGGTGTTTGGGGCTGTGCAGGTAACACAGTGAGTAAGGAGTTCACAGACACCAGATGCCTGCCACAGCTGGACATGACACTGATCAGAGCAGTGAGAGTGAGCTGAAGGAGGTTGTGGCCTGAAAGACCAAAACAATGAACTGAAAGCTGCTCTGACGCTCTGTGGAGCTGAGAGGAGCTACGTTCTAATGAGCCTAATTAATCTTCAGTTAATCTATTGTTAATAGTTTAAAAAAGAAACTGATAATTGCAGCTTCGGGTTTGTGCCATTGAAGGGTAAATGCTGTAGTCCTCCTTTTTCTTCAACACAACTGCTAACAGAATACTATCTGTCCTTGGCTTGTAAGCCACAGTTACACAAGTTTGTTTACATTTTGACTCTGCACCCCTGCCAGTTCGGCTGTCAATAAGACACAGTGGGCCGCCCACTCACAGGCTTGAGTACTAAAGGAGCATTTCTAATGAATCTCAAAAGGCTTCGTTTTTCAATTTCCCTTTATTTATAGCCTAATATTAACAGTGACTTTGGAAATAACTCACTCAAGATTTGGCTGTTGTGATTTTACTCTGGCTTGTAGCATTTCAAAAGCTACTTGTAACTAAGATATTTGTTTGCCTTAGACAGAGATGGGTCTTCATTACAGCTGAATAGTTACTAAACTGCCTGTCAGCTCATGACAAACAGGATGATTCATCAGATGTTTTTATCTCATGGTAATGGATGTTCAACTCCCTCTCCTTTTGCTTGTGTTTGTTTGTGGTTTGTAGGTAGCTCCGCAGTGCAAACAAGGAGAGGAGACCTGAAAATGTTTCCCTCCTGGGAAACAAATGGTTCCACACACCTTGTTTCTTTACAAGCCAAACACAGTGAGGTCATTAGTATCTAAAAAGCGTACTTTTCCCATCAGGGAGTGATAGACAGTGGCCATTGCCAAACACATGTGAAAACCACTCACACCCCATACACATTTCCCTCACACCCTGTTCCCCCAACAAGTGGTTTGAGTTACATGACCCAAAACCAATGAAAGGCGGCTGATGTTATTTTGTCCACTCCTCTGTCTTTGATTTGTTGTCTACTGCAGCCTGTTGCCTGGGCCTGAGCACACACACACACACACACACACACACACGGAGCGGCAGAGAGTGGATGTACTTTACATCCAGAGCAGTGTATGTTAACATACCACTCATCTTACTCACCAGCTCTGCCGACTTGCTCTGCATCTCCTTACACTGGGTACACAGAGGAGGGCCACACACAGGTCTAGTCACAGCAAATTCACAGATTGAGGTAATCTCTCTCTCACACTCTTGTTTCCACACACACACACACACACACACACACATGCACACAAACACATCGGTCCCCCTCTACCAACAGAATTGAAAACAGGTGCCCTCCACATATCTTGCATTCTTCCAAAATACAAAAGTGGTTTGACCTGAATGGTTTTTGCTGGAGTGGAGCCACCCTGTATGAAAGAAAAGTCCATGTGGAGATGTGTGTGTGTGTGTGTGTGTGTGTGTGTGTGTGTGTAAACATGGAGGCGTTAGGGTTCTGTGCAACACACTGGTGGAGCAGCACAGACTCGCACTATATTGGAACCACATTTCTCCCTCTGCGCAACCCTAACATGCAGTGTCAAGTTAACATCAGGATAAGTCGCAGATACACCATGCGAACATAGCAAACTACCGCATTTAATAGCTTTCGATACAGTGACCGTAACAGTATCCTGGTCTGGCTTTGACCGATTTGGATGAACGATCAAACTGCATCGATATAGCTGCTCTTAAACTTTTGACTATCTTTTTTCTTTTTCTTTTAAATTGCGAATCGGAAACGTCAGTCTTTTAGATGACCTTGCTCCAGTCAGAGTGTCTTTTTCTGCAGCCACAGAGGATCTGGTTAGTGGAGGAACTGGTCCAATGAGAAACAGAAGGCAGAGAGTTGCTAGACGAACCACTGGGGCTGGCTGGTGGGGCAAGTGAAGCCATGATGGAGGAGCTGATGATAAATGCAGCACACTTGGGTTTTCCTGGATGTTCTAGCAGTTTACTTCCAAATCTTTCATGAGCGGTCGTGCCGTTTGTCTGTGTGTGTGTTGAGCATAAATGTTAAATTACTTCGCAGTCCATCTGGTAAAACCTTAAATACTGTCATCAACAATTGTCCTCAGCATTTAAAGAACAATTTGATGGATGTCCAGTCTGAGAGTATCCGTCTCCACCATATTGTCCCCACTGACTTCATAATGCCTATTTAATGTGTGTGTGTGTGTGTGTGTTTGTCCGTGTCCGTGTGTGTTTCACTGCACAGTCCGAGCTGATGGAAGTTGTTGCAGCTGCCAGAGAAAATTACAAGCATCTCTGCCCTTACATCCGCGTACATGATGGGATTTCATGCACATGTATTTCTGAGTATGAAATTATTATCTAGAATTTAAGGGTCTTTGTCTCCTAAGTCTGTTCTCTGAGCTACGATTCAAGATTGTGTTCATGAGCAGCGTGGACACTTAAGCTCTCTGTAGTGCTACGTGTGCATCTTTAGATATGGAAAAACACATTGTATCCATAAACAGGAAAAAAGGCTCAGAATTAATTTCTCTAAACAGCCTTCTCCCCTGTCTGCACATGTCTCTGGAGGATTTGGTTTTGATTTGGCTTTTAAAGCAAGCCAGAACTCAGCTCAAGTCTCTTTGTGTGTATATGTGTGTGTGCTTGTATGTCCCAGACTGACTTTGATGGGACTAAACATCCAAATTGACATTTGCTGTGGCAGTAAGCTGTGTCTCGCAGTAAGTCATTATATTACTGTACTGAATGAAACCAGAGATAGAAAACAACGTTTTTTCCGTGCTCCTCATTTTCTCTCCCAAGGCACAAATGAGCGGGAATGTAGGAATGTATCTGCATCTCTAGTCCAAGACAGGAGTTGTTTTTGCAAATCATAGAGATTTAAATTTGAGAAGATGCTGTTTGTTCCCTCTGAATAACTGATGGATGCCAGTTGTTAAAGTAACTTCCAGCTAAACTGTGCCAAAGCAGGTTTTACTGTAACCTGACTTATTCATTCTCCTGAATAATGATGCTTTTGTATGTCAGCTTAAAAAAATCTAAATATTGAAGCTTTCGAACGAACATATCATTTCTAAATATAGAGTATTTTTTACGTTAATTTGAAATGCGTTATTAAAAAACTGATTTTATTCTTTTTAGAAATAGAAAATCTTGAATATGAGACCCTTAAGATGTACAGTTATATTCCCATGGCTTGGGCTTTTGTGCAAAGTGATGTATAATGAACAATCCATCCCACAGCAGAACAAAGAGATGCCATCAAGAACTCATTTCCTGGTGAGGAGGAAAAAAAAGTCCTTGACGTTGAATTTCTAAGTTTAACCTAACTAACATGCAGCAGTACTGTAGGTGTTTCCTTATTCAGGAAGGATACACAATGTAAATAAAGTGATTCCTTTCAACTTAAAATGAAAACAAATTTTAAATTAGCTGCACGAGGAGATAACTGTCTTGTCTTGTCAGCTGATAGTAACTCACCAAAAGTGCAACAGCAGAGGAAAGTGGGATTGGAAAGTTCAGATGGGTGTCTGGTTCATGTGGGTGGTACATAAACCAGCAAACACTGTTTGTGTGAGCGCGTACAGGCCGAGTGTACGTAGACCTGTGTGTACCTCAGTTAGAGGGGATATGCAGAACTGTAGAAATGAGGCATAGCGCTGACTGATGCTGCCGGCCTCTCTGCTTCACTGAGCTGGCTTTTCTATCAGATAGACAGCTTGACAATATCCAGACCCCGCTCTTTCCGTTACATACAAACACACAAAGGCACGCTAACACACGCATACACACAGGCGCATACGCACACATGCAGGCGCACACAGCTTTTCTGGGCTTGTTCTGCTTGTTTCTGGCAGGACTGTTTCTAAGATAAAAGAGAAGTTTGTAGTTGAGTGAGTCCACTGAAGTCTGACCTCTCAGACAGGCCTTCATTGTGCTACGTGTAGCAGAGAATTTCCGAGACCCACTTTAAACTATATTACAGCATAAGAAACTACCATTCTTACAAAAACAGCCAATTGAATAATGATGTTGACTTTGAGAGATTATTCAGTGTCACTAGGATGTGCACCATTTGTTACTGGTTTGATACATTCAACAGAAGTAAAGGCAATTTCACGTTTACTTGATTTATTGTCTATGTCTGTGTTTGTGAAACAGTAGATCATTTGTATTGTTTCCATTTGGGAGAGTGACTGTCCAATAACAATAAGTGCTGCTATTTCACCCCAACCTCAGCATTTATCTCCATATTTCACTGAATTCACTGCATTTCTCCATTGCAGTGTGTAAACAGATGTGATGGTAAGCCGTAACAGCTCACATATACAAAGTTCCTGTGCATACACACAAATTCACGGTCTCTTGGTAATGTCATTATTTTGGTCCGACGGAGATCACACATTTTTAGCTTCAGGGCGCACTAGTGTCCGTGTAAGAGCTCTTTCATGTTTGATCTTACTGATCTGCAGATTTCCTGACACCAGGAGGGTGGATCTACCCAGCATCCTCCTCTCATTGGAGGGAAGCATAAGATGCCCTAACTCTTGTCAGGCAATAAATGAAAGCTTTGCTATCCTGGTCAGTCATACTATACTCAGAGCCTGGGCCAGTAGCCATTGTTAGCGTGCGCAACTAAACAGAAATGTTAGCATCTGCTCCCCTGGAGGCGAATGGAGAATTATCCACAATTAAAGGGACAGGCTGTTCCCAAGGAGTGCCACTATTGTTTGTCCTGTTTACCCTAGATAAGGCAAAGTCACAGTTAACTGTGGCATTAGCTAAAGTATGAAGCGGCTACTGTTCAAATATCAGATGTTGCAGCTACAACTAATCATTATTTTCCCCACTGCTTTATCTGCCAATTATGAGAACTTTAATTAGGTTAAACATTTGTTCAGTTAAATGTCGAAACACAACTTCACAGAGCTCATAGTGTCGTCTTTATGTCTGATATTCAACTTATTCAAGGTTCTGTTACATTATGACAAATTTAAACTAGTTCTCCCATCAAGAATCTGATGCTGATATTTTAGGCTGTTTGGCTAGAATAGATTTCTTTCAGCTTTGCAATTGATATTAACAAATGAATTAAATTCTAACTTCTGTAACTCTTCTATGTTGAAGGAGTGTGATTATATGAATGAACATACACTGTGCAAATGTTGAAAAGGAAAAGAAATCGCACGGTATGTTATTGTGCTTTTGCAAGGTAGCAATTGCGAAATATCAAACTTTCAGTAGTGCAGGTTATTTATTTGTTTTTCTACCTTTGACCTGACCGTTCAACATACCTTTAAATTACAGAGACACAAGAAAAGCCATGTATAAGTTTCTCTGCCACTGGTTAAATAGAATCAGTAGTAAAATTCCCCGGGAACCAAACTGACACATAAACACGTAGACATTTATTTGATCATACATGCTGCTCTCAGACCTGCCAGCAGAGAAACAGTATTTTTAGTAGCTTGATGTACCTCATGATGCCTTTATGATGTGTGTGCAGGTCTTGGAGCAAGGCTGGTCGCCTTCTGCTCAGATGTCAGGTGAGGAAAGGCCTGGAATCACTCATCCTGACAGCCACATCTGGCGCTACTTTCTCTCTGCTGTTGCCCTTAACTCTGCTCCTGCAAACAGACACCACTCCGATTTAACCACAGAGGGAAGGAGTTATGATAATAGCAGTTATGATAATAACGTTATTGGTGGTTATTAATGAGATGGAGAACAGAAAGTTTACTCAGGAGTAATACACTCCCAAAGAGTGATGTGTGTAATAAAACCATTGTTAGCATTTTTTTGTTGTTGTTTTCAGGCTTTGTCCTTCCATTGCTGGAAACCGAATTAATGCCAGGTGCAACTAGAAATCTTTCTGTGCTCTCTATTTGCTCTGTGGATTATACATAACCGCTGTTCTATGGGAAGTAAAGGCTCACGGTAAATGCTGAATAAAAAAACAACATTTGAGCTCATGCGTGACATAATAAGCATTGTTCAGCGTTCAAATGTGTTACGACTCTAATTTCAGTTCAGACATTTGTATCTCTCACATCCTTTTATTGGATATTTGAATTTAAAAAAGGCTTGCATCCTTTTTTAACAGTGTGACCTGCATCCAAAAGAATAACCTCACATGCTCCCTGCTCTGCTCTGCTTTTGTCACCAGCCCACATTAAAAGGAGCTATCAGTTGGCAAGCTCAGCTGGTGCCAAACCCACAGTGGAGGGCAAATTCTAGCAGGAACCAGACCGGCAAACAGTCTTCATCTGTTTCCTGTTGAACCTAGGAAATAAGGGTCGGAGTTCAGGGTAATATTTATGATAATGGAATGACTCCAAACAGATTAAATTTCAAAACAAGAGCCCGAGGTATCCAGCAGGAGCCTGCAGTCACACATTAGAATATAAACAAACACTTTTGGCACTCGTACCATATGCCAACATCTGTGGCAGGCGCTCATCCTTTTACTGCGCAGTAAGAATCATGTGTTTTGATGGAGACAGCAGACATAAACGTGAGTGAGCAGTCAGCTGCAGAACAGAACAATCTTGTGCTAGCTGCTTTGAGGAGCACAACACCACAGGAGTCCATGATGGGAAAATCAGTCCGTCTGGATTCTCACTGAATGTTGCTGAAGACGAGACTCAGCTGTCATGTGTACAAATGGACGTGCGGTCACGTGCACTTTAAAGCTCAGTACCTGGAACATGACAACTGATTGCAGAATAAATCAGAGTAAATGCCAGCAGTAGCTCACAGTTTATCCAAAACACAGTAGACGCAGTATTTCCATGCACATCGCTTTTGTGAAACGCAATCTCCTTTTGCTAAATGTTACAATTTTACTGAGGTTGAAGAATTCAGAAGAAGCCACCCTGTTTTTAAGAGTCACATGGGAAAGAGCTTTGTTTGTTTAAATGGACAAACCCAATGTTTTTCCAATGACTTTAGTTGTTTTCATTTGGGGATCTTTAAAATATTTTGTATCCTTTCTCAGGCTTGACAATTCGCAGAGTTCCTTGTAACGAAGTATAACCAACGCTGTGGTGTTTAGCTACGCAGGTTGACGATCAAACTGATCGTGTTACAGTAATGAATTTTTATTTCTCTTGAGTTGTACAAACAAGGCTTTTAGTTTGTGCTGAAAAGTGAAAACAGCTGGTTATTATATTTTCTTCCATTACATGAAACTACAAGAAATTATAAGAGAACCAAGATGGCTGCAAAATACACGTGGGACAGAGAGCAGCAAAGATTGAGCTCCAGATATGGCTGTAGAACAATAGAAGTGTATCCCCACATTACACGGATATGAGAATCAGTAGATCAGTGAGTTCGGTCTGGTCTCTGTCATGTTTCTTATGTTGGCGACTGCAGATGCATAAAAGAATCAAAGTTACAACTGCTTTGTGGGTTTCTCCCAGCCAGGTCTTTAGACAAACTGTACAACTTTGCCGACTGTGCTGGTCTGCACCTGATCCTGGGGCTTAATGCACTGCACAGAAACCCAGACAACTCCTGGAACACCTCCTCCACCTTGAGCCTCCTGAAGTACAGCGCTGGCAAGAAGTACAACATCTCCTGGGAACTGGGCAACGGTCAGTATAGCAATACCTGTATCAATACACACACTGCCTCCTAAATAACATGATAGTCTGTTGTAAAAAGTAAAATTATGTGTGTGTTGCTGATATTGATGACAGTGAGATACCTACATTTCACATCATTGGACTCGTGTGTTGAAAAATATTTGCTTTCAGTGTTTAAATCAGAAAAGTGAAATGGAGTTAGTCACAGATCAAAGACTTTTTTAACAGATTTTAAAGGTTATCGCAAAGAAAAATTAAGAATTTTCAAAGTGAGAGAACACTAAACCTCTATTAACTCGTTATTTTGACCAGAACCAGACTAACTGAATGTCAACAACCGTAACCTGATCCCAAAAAACACATAAACTTGTCAATGTCTAACTTAACCAGTCATAAACTATCTGCAGCAAACTAGAGAAGGGATGGATCTCTGTTCCTGCACCTCATTGCAAACCTTCACACCCACAAACATTTAATGAGCTTGTCACTTCAAATACATAATTAACAGAATTTAAGAGTTTGGGCTTTCACTTGAGTGAAGGATTGGTCAACTAGGACTTTTTTTCTTCTTTTTTTTTTACCAAAGGATTCAAGTTTTTCCTCAGTCACATTTTTTGTTCATGTAACATTTATTGGTTACAGAGACATCACTTAGAGAAAGTGTGTGCCTAGCAGATTAAGGGTTAAAGCGTGGGTTCATTCAGGGATGAAAGGAGCTGCAAGTCCTCGTGTCATCCTAACCATCTGTGTTCCTGGGGAGCTGCATTTCACACAGAGCCGCCCTGTGTTCGCCTGCAGCACATCACTTCATATTTTTCCTTTCACTTCATCTGTAATAAAGCCGACAAAAGAAACTTTCACTTCAGCCTAAGCCTAAAAGTACCATGAAAAATCCATTGATTGGACCATGTGAAAATTTTAGTGAGGGCTTGAACCATAGCGAAAGTAATCATTTCAAGTAAATCATTCAGACAGTGCAGACAGAGTGAATTTGCAGAGGTTGAATGAAAAGGTGATTCTTGGCTGAAATTTGCTGATAATGTGCTCAGTGTAGTTTTCAGGAATACAGCACGGACGCAGCTGCACACATGCACGCAAAACACATATATTTAAAGTTTTATTTTACAGCTCAAACAGAAACTGTAGCAGATAGAAGTACAGTGATCCTCAGTGGTTAAACAGCAGTGGGTCTGCAAAAGTTTTTCAGGAACAAGCTCCCTTCCTCTCTTTGTCTTACTAGTTCTGTGAGGCCACCCTGTGTGCTTGGACCATTCCCCTGACACTGAGTCCATCTGTCTGTATTACTGCGAATTGCCCAATTATCCCTTTTTTCTACTGGCTGTTGGATACTCTCTAGGAGAGCAAGATCAGACTACAACAACAATAATATTCTCTGCCACCTCCCCACTGTTGCTTGTATAAACTTTATCTATCTGGCTCACTCTGCTCCGTCTCCTCTTCCCAGAGCCGAATGCCTACCGCAGCATGGTGGGTCGTGCGGTCAACAGTACCCAGTTGGCTCAGGACTACACCAAGCTGCGGACCCTGCTGCAGTCCGTGCGCTACTACCACCGAGCTCACCTCTACGGCCCCAACGCGGGACGGCCCCGGAAGAACGCCATCCTGCTGCTGGATGGGTGAGTCAGCAAGTTCAACAATAATTGGGCAGGATTCCACTCCTTGTTAGGCTATCCCCTAACAGAGGGAGGGAAAGGTAGTGGAAAGTATGCCGTGGCGCTTTGGGACTTTTACTGAGCTTTACTCTGTTTAATGCACCCACACGTACACACACATTGTAGTGGTGTTCAGTGTTTATGGATTTCCACTCTGCAGGTTTCAGGGTCTCAGCTCTAGTTATACCGTGTCAGCCTAAATAAAGTGTCATCTGATTGATAACGTGACGGCGCAGTGTCCCACCTGCTGGTTTTTACCCAGAAGCTCCACCGTTTGACTCAGATAGCTTATCTAACATCTCTGGCCCAGCTGTAGCCTGTGCCCTCCTGAGATTGTAAAGTCATAGTATGTAGTCATACTTACATAAGATCATATAGTCAGTTTTGTATTCTCCTTATTACCTGTATAGCAGCAATACTTCACTGCCATTTTCTAAATTAAAGCGATTATTAAAGCTATACTGATATGATCCTCAAAACTTTCTAGTCTAACACTGACCAGCCATACACATCTTCTCTGTCGATCACCTTTCCCATATTCTCCTTAAAGATAGAATCAGGAATCGTGAGAGGGAAATTTATATTCAGCTTTCATGCTGACAGTTCCTGGATTTGCACCCATTCAAATGAATACTGTTCTACTGTCTGCCCTTGTATCATTTTCATACAGCCACTCAAAGCATGCACTGAGCTGTCAAACTTCACCGCACGTCTTCTCCTGCTCCTCAGCTTGTTGAACGTGCAATCAATGCAAATTCTCACCAGGGAAAAGTTGCCCTACTATTGTCACTTTGGAGGCTGGCTAGCTTATTGGCTGCTCAGCTGCAGCAGGTTAAACAGCATGTTAACTTCCTGGATGCTGGTTTGGTTTAGGCTGTCACTGTTCTTCCCATGTCACATAGGATAGACTGCAGATTTGTTTACTTTGCCCTCATTTCCCACCACGTCAGTGTCGATGTGTTGTCTTTAACCCTATCAGTCATCCAGATTCTCACCTGACTCCCACCTTAAGTTATCTCTGCTACAGCCACCCATAACCCAAGTCCTGACCCCAAACGTAGCAGGAGGTGCTGCGGGACACCTCATGGACACCTCATTTTAATGAGTGAGACATTTTATTTAAAAGGGGAATAGACTTTGATAGTGTCAATCTAACACAGACTCACACAGTCACGCCCAGCAGGGAGAGACACAAATGAGCAGTTTGGGAATTTCCCCCAAAACCTTTGTTCTTTTTAACAAAACAAAACTATTAACAAAAAATGTTTTTAGTCAGACTTTAAAGAAATCACATAAACAACTGCTCGAAAAAAAAAAGCTTGAAAGCAACTGCCACCAACTTAAAGCAGAAGTAAGTGATATATTTGTGTTAATATAAGTCTTAAATAGTTATATCTTCCGACAGCAATCACTTACATGGAGTGTTTGGACTGAAACACGGGTCTCTCAGTCCCTCTGCTCTGCTCTGAGCCGAAGAGAAAACATTTATCGTATCCTACAGTTTTTATCCAATGAGGAGAGAGAACGGCATGCAGGGCTGTGTGTGCAGCCAAGGAACGCCGTGAATGTGGTGACGTAGCGACGAGGACTGTTATGGTGCGTTCAAGGAAACTCGTATTTTTTCGACCGTGAAGTGGTACCAGTTCGATCTGGTACGAGTTCACCGGTCGGAAGTTACGAGTGGCCGTTATAGTGACTTTCACCGGTAAAACAGGTCGGAAAAACACGAGTGGGTTGCCTGAAACGCTACAAAGTCGTAAGTTGTGACTTGAAGCTGTAATTTACGATTTCAAAAGCCTGCCTGGAACGCAGCATTAGCGAAAACGACCGGACCACTTACTTCTGCTTTAAGCTTCTCTGTCTTTAAGTTTAGTTTACATTTTACTGTTGACCAGGTGTGTGAGACACAAAATCTACTCTCAGTGCTAATATCACATTAGTGTCAGTCAAGCTCTGACACATCTTCCTCCTCACATTGGTCTTCTCACTGTTGTCATTTGGGAATAATTTCAGCCAAAAGCCTCATATTAAGTGTTTATCAGACATTAAAAGTATCTGTGTTTGGCTGTTGTTGCCTGTCTTAGTTTGTAAAAACTCCCTTTAGACAAGAAATGCCTTCCCAGTGCTATTTTCCAAATGGATGACGCTATCTTCCAAACATATTCATCACTTCCAAAAAAGTTAAGCCTCTCCGAGCTTCTCTGTCTGTTGAAATGGAAACAAACGTGTATAAAATGGATGCATCAGTGGCCCCGTACAACAAACAGCCTCAAATTAAACACAGATAGATGTCCACAACTCTGGCAAGAGTGACCTGACCAAGAGATGTTTTCTTCTTGCTGAAGAGGAAAATACTTATAGATACTATTCAGATCATAAAATCTGAATTTAGAATTTTATGACATTACCCCCTGTAGTTAGCATTTATGAGCAGTATAAAAATATTTAACAAATGGTACATAAAACTCTAGTTGTTAGATAATGGGTGTTTATTTATGCATTCATCAACAACCATAACTCCGCCTGCGGCCACAGCAGTACTGCATCCAAACAAATAAGGAATGACAACATCGTAAAACACTGTTGTAATAACAGAAAATGTTGTCAGAGTTTAGTTATTGATAAATACTGCACACTGTTATCACGGAATACCCCTGCATGTGTTTATAGCTTTATTATAATGTGGTTAAACCTATTAATATATGTTCATTTAGCTAATTTAAAGAGTATATGTTAGTGAAATGACATATACTGGACTATATTGATAATATTGTGGTTGTCATAAGCTGAGTGGACAGGTTGGAGTTGGTTGCAGACAAAAACCATCAAGATTAAGCATCTATTTTCTGTTCTGGCTGAGAGGGAGCTGTCAGTAAAGCTCTACCAGTCTGTCACCAGAGAATTAGGAGAGTGTTGTTTTTACGCACAACGTTACAACTTCCTGGATTTAACAGGCATTGTTAGATAAGCAGGGTAAAGAATTCCTTTTAACCAGCAGAGTCCATAAAGTTGAACTAATGCGAGCTAAAATTACAGTGCGCGCGCACACGTGTATATGCAAGCACATGTGCACAGGAACAGTTTAATGTCTCAGTGTATCTCAGCCTGAATCTGTCTCCAGCTCCTCTCAGCAACCACACACATTTTGACAGGTAGTTGGAGGACAGAGGAGGAAGAATAATTGGATGTGGATCTTCCTCCTCTATGTACTTGAGCTACTTACATCAGGGAAACCATTAGGAACTGCTGTTTATCTCACTGAGTGCTGACGGTACAAATTTACTCATAAATAAAAGGTGTGTGTTTGTGTTCGGCCGCGTGTTAATGTGCACCGCACAGTTCAGGCTGATTGAAGAGCTGTGGACGAGGAGGAAAGGGCGGATGTAGACGATGAGTGGTGAGAGGAGGAGGAGGAGGAGGACTGAGAGGATGAAGAAGAGCGAGTTGGAGTATCCGCGGGTCACGGGTGTCACATTTAACAACGGGCTGATTCTTGTGTGTTTGACACTGTTACGAGGGGGTGGCTCTCGTGTTTGACAGCCCAACTACTCTGCCGCTCTCAGGAAATAAGATGAATTAGACGCTGAGCTGCTCAGCAGTCCAAATATCAGAGCTGCACAGACTAAACAAGCCAGAGCGGTGAAAGTTGTGTTTCTGTGACATGATGTTTAGAGACACACTTTCGGGCCTGTCTGACAAGCTGTTACCCCCAAATATGGAGCGATTTGGGTCAGGTAGACAAGGAAACACACACGCAGATGCAAAAGCTTGAGAGCAGGAAGTCAGACAGCAGGAGGGACTGTGTATGTGTAGAGTTTGTATTTGTGTACAGGATGAGTCCATTAAAAGGTACAAACAGGGTTCACAACAGTGTTTGTGTCCTCAAGATGTTTGGAGTTTGTATTCAACTGACTGAAATCAAACTTACCAGGCTGCAGAAACAGAAACCGCTCCAGAGAATGCATCAAGTGGGACTTTAAAATGACACCGCAGACGAAA
Source organism: Trachurus trachurus (assembly GCF_905171665.1). NCBI lineage: Eukaryota > Metazoa > Chordata > Actinopteri > Carangiformes > Carangidae > Trachurus > Trachurus trachurus. The sequence goes on from NC_139906.1 coordinate 16,967,721, forward strand.
GAATCCCAGCTGCGCAACTGAAGACCTTTGGTTTTTAGCTGAGCAACATGTTACGTTCAAAATCGCAGCCAGACATTTGTTCCATATACTTACCAGTGTATGTCTTACATTTGACTCGACAGGATGTTTTCAAAACATAAGCCTTTAAACTTAATTTAAAGGTTACTTTTAACAGACTTAACAAATTATTGTTTTCATTTTGGGGCAAAATGAAAACATGTTGACAACCTGGCTGCAAAAAAAGGTTCATGTAATATTTCCACATCCCCAGGTCCTGGGAGTTATGTTGGTGGGTAAAATGTCACCATGTATTAATGTAACAAAGTTGGAAGAATTGTAAGAAAAAATGCCACTCAGCTAAAGATCTCTCTGTTTTTTGTTTTTTTTTTACTTTCAGGTTCATGAAGAATGCTGGCTCAGTTGTAGATGCGGTTACGTGGCAACAGTAGGTATTTTACCCTTTTATTTTTTCTATTTTTTTATTTTGTCCATTGAAAACCGCAGGAATCGACCTGCAGTCGTCTGAAACAACAGACTACACACTGAACTAACCATAAATCTAGCAGCACAGGCCTCGTTGTGCTTTTCCACCATTATCGCCACACTGTAAATGCAGTAGCCAGTAATAACCACTATTAATGCTGCTCCTTAGAGAGGCTGATGCATTATGTGGAGAACTGCGTTCATCCTGCAAATAGAACAACAGGAAAAGGAGCCTGTGTGTGTGTGTGTGTGTGTGTGTGCGTGTGCGTGTGTGTGTGTGTGAAATTAGTAACACCTGTCATTTGTCTATTGCACACACTGTAGGAATGCATACAAACATATCAATGATTTGATCTTTTCCCCTGTGTTTTATCTGTTTCTCTTTACACACACATGCAAAATGTGTACAAAGAGACATACGCTCTAGAGGCTCAGACAAACCCTGTGTGACTAAGTGAGTGGTCATTAAGGTGAAGGTCAGGTCTAATTAGGAGAAATTAGAAGAAACGGAAGGAGGAAGGGCTGTCAGTAAGGTTTAGAAAAACACCACCCACACTGTTAAAATCAAACCATATGCTCTGGCTCATTCCCTCTGTCAATTAGCCCATTTTACACAAGAGGTCCAGATGCCAGTCTAACCAGGCTGCGTGACAGAAACTCTGACCTCTACAAAAGAAGCCAAACTAATAAAAATGGGGACCACTCATTAACACGTCTACGACACATGTTTTACCCCTCTGCAGCTGGATCATGTTTTTTTGAATTGAGCGTGGTCGGTTGGAGACGCAGCTTTCATTATAAAGTGGTGCAGGGCATCATATGGCTTTGTTAGAGAGCATGTCTGCCTGCGGCTTCGGTCGGAGGTGGTTTCATGATGATGATGAAACATGTTGGTTATGTAGTGAAACATTTGTGTACCTCCAGATCACGAAACACTGATATGTTGGGCACATCATGTTTCGACGTTGTTTTTTTTTCCACAACATTGTACATTTGCAGCATCTTGTCTCAGTTACTGCTCCTCCATTTTTGGATTCACCAACAAAACATGATCAGAATGTTTAGTCATTCTCTCTTAATCTGTCTGTCTCCGTGTCTCTTCTCTGCCTTTCCATCTTTCTGCAATATTAGGCTTTCTTTCCAAATTTCTTTCCAAACCTACTTGCCTGGATGTGCAGACATCCAGGCAAACATGCACATCTGCACAAGCTTTTTATGTGTTTTCTATTCAGGTTGCCCAGAAACTTTTTAAGATAAGTTGAAGGGTCATAGCTCTAGTGGTGTATGTACATGCAGACTGTTTTGGTTTTATTTTGAGATAACGTCCATCTGCCTCCATGCCAAACAATAAAAGTGAACAGAATTTAATTTGTGCTGTTCACAGCGCATAAAAAAAACAAAAAAAAACTGTCTCTCTCGAGAAAAAGCGTCTGGGTCATTCACAGAACAAACAGTCAACAGTTTTCGTAGAAACAATTTCCTCAGCAGAAAGTATCTCTAGTAAAAAACATTAGCCAGCATCTTCACAGCAGTATTCAGAGTAACATTGTTCATGTTGATCTTTCAAATTTTAATTTAGCCAGCAGCATGGTGCTCTGAATCTGTCGGCCACCTCTTTACTCCAGGTTTCCATGAAACTTTTTATAGACGTTTATGGTTCCCAGAGGATGAATCTCAACCACCGTTGTGATCTCCTGACCTTTCCTCTAATTCCAAAATGAGGTTGTGGCTTTAAATTAAAGGTCTCATTAACATTACTTTAATTGCACTGGTATTTATTTCTTCATGAACTGAGCACATTTTGGTGATAACCTGCACTTTTTCAGCTGTTTTTTTTTTTTTTTTTTTAAGCACAGTCACCACGTCAGATTTTCACGACGTCTAATTCTTTATGACAGAACTAATGACATTCCCTGCAGCTTCAGCCGTTCGTTTTAGAGCTAATTAGCAAATGTTAGCATGCTACCTACTGTTAACATGTTCCGCCTTACCTAATGGGTAGCCTCATGGTGAGAGCATCGAGCCGGGCAAAACTGTGTGATCAGTGAGCAAGTCAAAAGTAAACAAAACAAATTCACCCTCTCTCACAGGATTTGCCGTCAAGATACCCCTGAGCAACACACTTACTGCGAGCCCTAATTGTTCCATCAGCGGGTATTAGCACTGTGAACATCTGGGCATGCAACAAGCAGGCAAAACCCCTCCCAGCTAAACTCCCTTTAACTACAAAGTTATTAAACGCACGCTTTAATGACCCTTTGCGTTTGAAAACGGGCACTTCTTGTACAAAGCGCCGCGGCCCCGAAAAGTTAATCAGAAGCTTTTCACTTTGTTCAGCCGTTCCCTCTGCAACTAGACGGTCACACTTTAAACAGGATAACACAAGATACCCACATCTTTCTTGTTCCTTGTCAGGATGACAGTGGTACTGCATGCCAGAGAGCCTGGGGTGCTGCTTATTTATAGCTGAGTGGAGTAAAAAGATGTTAAAGATTTTCAGACTAGTCTGAAAATCACTGAGGGACTATAAATTTACTGATGGCATTCCTGAGGGAAGCTACATATCCTTCAGCTGTTATGTAATGATTGATGATAACCTGATGATAACCTGCTGGACCGCATCAAGGACCACATCCTTGTCTTGCTTTGCTACCCCTCCGCTCACCCCAAATCTCTTGCTACACCAGATGGCCATTCCTTGACACTTGAATGTGAAGTAATGCAGTTAAACTTTTATAGACTATATTCACGCTTTACTTTAATATTCCCATTTTAATACACAACAGCTTTAGTTACTACTAAGGGTTTTTAAGGATGAGGTGAGGATGCAGATGCAGAGGATGTCACAATTACTCACTTAATGCTCAATTCAAATTTCAGATAAGATGTTTTTTTATTTGGTACTGATCCCCTGTTTCTGTTTTTGTTTTATGTTTGAATTGATCACGTGTATTTGTTTAGTCCATACTATATTTCAGTGTTAATAGCTTTTAGTTTTGTTAGAGAATTGTCTTTGATGTGGTGCTGGCACTCAGTAAGAGCCATGTAAAACAACCCGGCGATCTTTGTCTGAAAACATTTCGACACAATGTTATTCATTTTTGCATTTTATTGAATTCTGGTTAGTCTGAAAGCTGAAGTATCATGTCAGTTTGGAAGGAAAGTTCTTGGTTTTGTTTTAGAAACTTAAACTTGAGAAGCTGTACGATTACCAAGCTATGAGCCTTCCAATCCAGGCCTGAAATACTAGAATGAACCTTCAACATATTCATTTCTTTCTGAGGCTTCTGCTCCACCAAACTGATGAAAAACCGTTCAGCAAAGACAGCTAATCTTTTCTTGTTACCGAAAAATTCCCTGTGATGCTGATTTGTAGCTCAAGATACAGCTATAACAACTTTTTTTTATTGTTTCCATATATGAAGTGGAATTTCTTTCCCTGGGATCTGGACTGAAGAATTATTGTGAGCGCTCTGGAAAGATGACAGGATAACCAAATAATTTGTGTAAAGCTATGACTTAATCCCTGCGTTGTTTACAGTTTGAGGCCAGGAGCTTGGGTTTTTTCCAGCACTGTGACGAAAATTTCTACGAAGTTAAACTTGGATTGCAACACTGCTTCACCCCCACGTGAACAAAATGCAGCTTTATTCTCTGCGGTTTTGTTGACGCATCTGTCATTTCCACTCTTTTCAAAAACAGGTTGAATAGAGCTTTGACTCTTCTCTAAAAAAAAAAAAAAATCTGTTGGCCTTATTATTCACAATACAATGTACTGTTGACTAGCACTCCCTAACTTGATTTCCCCAATTATAAATTCCCTACCATAGTTTTCTTGGAGTGTTTTCTGGTTTTGGGAAATAAAAAAAAAAGAAAGAGAGAAATTACTCGAAAACATTTGCAGCTTTAAACAGGGCTGCATTGAGCTCCTCTGGCATGTTACTAACAACATTAGCTTCTTTAAAGGATTCAGAGGAGAAATCTGCTTTGAAACGAGGAACAGATTTTTTTTAAGTCTAATTAGCAGGTGTTGCAGCTGTGTCCTCTGTTGTGTCATGGTAATGTAAAAAATAGAACCAATGAAGGCAAATAGATTTAAAGATTGAGCAATTGCTCTTTTTTTATTTCACTCTCTGACATATTTGATAGGTTTTGTGTCACATCAGTCATTTTACCTCCTGTGTGTGCAGTTTGATTCAAATATAATTTTCCACCAGTGATGATGATGACGTCATTCTTTACCTCCAGAGAAAAGCGAAAGATCATCCTGCAGGGATGACTATTCACAGGTGGATGTCCATTAAAGTCTCACCGCGTAGTATTTATAGCCATGAAGTTAGCCTTTAAATCTTACTGCTGTCTGCCAAAAAGTAATTGATAAGTATTAAGTGAAGCCAGACCACTGAGTGGAGATTAAAAAAAAAACACCTCAGTTACTCTATCTCACTCAAAGTGAGAAGGTTGTCTCTTTTAGAGTCTGCGAGATCTGGGCTGACCTGGCCATAAATAATGCATCAGGAATAACTCCACCAAAGAGAGTGAACTACAGAGACTCATGCAACAGACGAGATGAGATATAAAATGTGTTTTACGGTACCTGAAACATTAACTTGAGTATGTGGTTGTTTCTCTCTTGTTTTCCTCTCTTGGACTCCTCCAGAGGATCCTAGATAGTCTTTTTCCCTACCCGCAGGGCAGTGTTCCTCAGGACATTGGCTCTAACTACCGATAAATTCCTCTCTCATCATGTTCACTTAACATTTTCTCTTATTATCGTCTGTCTCTGTGTCTTTACTGCTCACACACAGGATCACCACAGATGGATGTCTGTATTATTCGGTCCCAGTCTGAAATCTCAGAGCTTCCAAGTCCTCTCTTATGCAATCCCACATTTTGACACAGAATTGGATTTTCAGAGCACTGAAGTGTAATTGATTATGTCAGTCCCTGTTCATCATAGTTGTTGTGGTGAAAGACCAACGAAAATTATACTTTGTTTGGATTTAAACTTGCACTCCATATCTAGCCCTACTAATGCTGAATCCAAGCTAGTGTTGCATCTATGAAGATGTTTCCCTGTCCTGACAGTGTTTTAAAATTAAACGTCGTTGACCTACCTGGTAGTCTAATATCTTATTGTACTATGTCATAGAATATTATTCATCTAATTGATGAGCGACCCTGGCATTGTCAGCTGCACAGCTTTGACCCAAACACAACATTTTTCAATAACTTGGAATGTGGATAGTGGTTTATAATAGAAAAATCTTTGTTTGGTGGATAGATAGTAAAGTGTTTTTACTGGACTTGACTTTGCCTTTTTTGTGTTTCAGAAGTGTTCAACATGAGGATCAAAATAATATCATATAATGTATTGTTTTTCTTATTGATCTTTAACTTTAAATTGTTTTGAATTAATAATTATAACTAATAAATGGAAATCATACAAGATCAAACTGAAGATGAATGTTTGAAAGGATAGATGAAAAATAAAATTAGTTGTACATATCAGTTTACTTGTTTTTTGCTACATTATGTGCTGCACTGTAATGAAAATCACATTGTAAGTTGGGTACAGAGTTTTTCTCTCACAGCCTTTTCCCTGGATTCCTATTACAGCTATTACATGGACGGCAGGGTGAACAAAGTCGAGGACTTCCTAAAAACCCGTCTGTTGGACACGTTGACGGAGCAAATCTCTAAAGTCACCAAGGTACACAAGCTTTCCTCCATAAGAAATAGTCAGTTCATATATACTGTGTGTGAGATGCAAATTAAATTCAGCCTAAATCTGTACTGTACATAATTAGGGTAATGTCTGGCATACATTTCAGAGGTCCTTTTCTCTGTTAAACAATTGTTATTTCTATCAGTTTAGACTCTCAGACGGCCTTAAGGGAGAATGTGAAGAAATAACTAATTTTCATCGTGGACTATATTTGCATTTCTTTTGAGTTCGCCAAGTTATGGATCATTCAGACTTCTGCTAGTTTTTTTGATTATAAAGCCATATGTGCAAGCCACAGGAGTGAACCCTCGGGGTAAAGAGGTTGTGTCCACCATGAGGTAATATTATCAACACTGGCTGCTGCGGCTGACTTGCTGAGTTGTCATAGATGAACAGCGCCAAAATGCCTCTGGGAAAAAGAATCAACCATTTCCAAGAACAAAACTTAAAACATTCAATGAAATAAAACGGGAGTGGGGTTCTTCGGTGCATCAATAAGATCAAGTTCTTATGTTTCTTTTTGTACGTTAATATTATTCAGTGTGTACATTTTATATTTCTGTTTTACTGTCATCTTGAATAACTTTACAGACTCACGAAAACTCAGCATCACAAAAACATTCAGTGTAACAAAATAAAATAATTCTTAAGCACTTTAACAATTTACAAGGATCGCTGAAAAGGCATCATCCTATTATGATGATCCTTAAGATGAATTTGACTTTATTTAGACCCAGGCGTGAATTTCATATTGGGGTGTCACAAAGTTTAGAATTGTGTTGATACATCTATGTTTCCATCCCTCACTGTAGGTTGTGAACACACATACTCCTGGTAAGAAGGTGTGGCTCGGAGGACTGGGGCCGGCGTGGGCAGGAGGCATCAGTAATCTCTCTGACACATACGCAGCTGGCTTTCTGTGAGTATAAGTATTTATATAAGTAATTCAAAATGTATTATGTATTTTTACCAACACTACATATCACATCCTGAACAGTTTTTTATTCTATGTGTGTATGTTGATTTGTGTTACAGATGGGTGAACACGCTGGGTATGGCTGCTGTGCAGGGGATAGATGTCGTGTTGCGTCACTCATTCTTTGACTACGGATACACACACCTTGTGGACCAGCACTTCAACCCTTTACCTGTAAGTCTCTCGGCTTCGGTTCAGTGAGGATTAGAGCGGCTGTTGGTTCGCATTGTCAGGGCCTTGAATCATCCTCCTATATCATAATTTCTAGGATCTGACCTGAGCTCAGTCTGGACCTTTTCTGTACTGGACCCAGTCCTTCGATGGCACCTCTTGCTCTTTCCCGTGGGAGCTATTAGCTGAGATGAAAGGCATTTAGTGGTGATGAGTGGATAGACGCGGGGGCGAAATGCCATGTAACCTTAGCCCTTTGTCAGGAGCTCAGGACAGTGTCACTGCTCCCCTCAACCCCCATCGCAACTGTGTGCTTCTCTGTGCGGGACAGTCGGCCGGTGAGAGATCTGTAACCTGAGATGCTGATACACAGTCAGGCACGTTAGTAAAATAGCCTGCAACACTGTGTGAAATGGAACTGCCCAGTCCCAAGTTCCTCTGTGGTTCGGTCTCAATAACGATACTGCAACGACCTGAGTTCAAAACACTGTACTAATCATGTGAAATACGCTGTTCTTCTGTGTATTTGCACATAATTATCTGGACGTGAACAACACAGATGTGAGGGAGGAAATCATCTGTGTTCGTAATCTTCCTTTATACTCAGAGCTGAATGAAATACTAACCTTGGTAATTTATTTCTTGAAAAATAAATAAATAAATGAAGAGACTTTTAAGTCTTTAAGTGTGATGGAGTGATACAAAGCTACCACCAGCTAAGTAAATAAAACAGATTTATTAAGGTCATAAAAAGGTTTATATTAAGCACAGGCAAAGGAGGGTGAGAGGCTTATATTAAGAACTTGCACAGTAAATTATTGTTCTAGAATAAAGGCAAAAGACAATGTAATCAAGGCTTTAACTTATTTATCTAGCATTTGTTATTGTTGCTGATTATTTTGCTCTATCAGAAATAGCAGTTTGTAACAAGTATAGGCACTCAAATACAGTATTTACCACTAACAAACTAATCACTTGGAAAATCTGAAAATAACTTTAAACTTCAACTTTCATTAATCCTCTCTGGCGGTCATGCACTTTCTTCCACCTCTGTTCAACTAAATGATATAAAATAATCGAGATGATTTCATTTCCTTCCCTCTTCGACTCCATTATTTTTCTGGGAATTACGGCCTCCCGCTTGGATCACAATGCTTTTAACATGGCTGGATGCCTGAAAGCTGCACCAGCCTACCTGCTGAGAGAATGCACTGCAGGGCCAACCTGTCCTCTGCATGGGAAATTTATGACCTGGCCCCTTCCCCTTTAGAATGACTCCCCCATTGGTACAATCCAGTCAAAGCCTCGGGCTCAGTGAAAGGCCTCAAACACTTCACCCTTTTCCACACTAAGCCATTTACTCCTCCTTGCTCTTCTTTCCCAATCACCCCCTTCATTTTTCTGTTTTGTTTTATTCACACTCTTCACTGTCTTGCCTGTTGCATCCCTCCAGAGGTATGTTGTAAACTGTGATTCATTCTTTAAGAAACAGAGATGTCAGTATATAGTGTGTGGCAGGTGAAATCATATAGGCCATAACCTGACAAGAGAGCCGTTCAAACGCTCCACCATAAAAACATTTGTCCAGGCCTCAGAAAAAATATTTCTTTCTCAAATAAAAAGCAGAGAGATAAGGAGTAGGCTTCTCCCCATATTGAACTTGGCAACTTGCAAAACCTCATGACTCTGCATATTGTGGTTTAAGCTGTGGATATTTTTGCATCTTCCTGAATGTGTTACCAAATTTTGAACAACAGTTATCTTTTTAGTTCAAGGATTGTTAACTCACAGAAGGAACTGTGAAGTTCTTGGATTCTGAGACATTGACAAGATCTCAAAGACAATCTGAGACTCATTTGACCTATTTAGCCAAACACTCAAGGTCAATAGTTATCCTCCTTGTTAACGTCCTCTGTTCTCTTAACTATGCAGCTGAGGTTTGATTGGTCTCTGGTGTATTACTTCATTTTTCTACTACAGTCTTTGGTTTATTACTGGTTCACTTGCAGCTATCTGTCTTTCTCTCTATTTCATGGTTGGGATGGTATTTTGATTTGATGTGAAAGTGACGGTTGTCCCTCTAATTGATGTCTTTGTTTTTCTTCATCTGTCTGTATATCCAGATAAGAAGCGCTGGGGGCGAAAAAGACAGGGAGACAGACAGGCAATTAGGCAGGAAAACGGGCAGACAGTCAGTCCGTCAGTCCGTCAGACAGTCAGACAGTCGAGATTTAGGACCTGAGCTGATATTTCCCAAAATAAAATTCTCAGGATTGTATCTTGTCGACTCCAGTCAGTGATTTTAACACAGCCGCAGTTTGAGATATATCAATTTATGGTGGTTTCTTTTACTTGCGTTTTAAAATTTCAACACAAAGCTGGAGTGCATCACCTCTCCAGGCCATCTTGCACAAATAAAACTCCAGACTCATAACTGTTCTTTGTTTTATACACCAAGCGATAATCACAGATCACAGATCTAGCCATACATTTGTCCTTCCATCCCTGTGCTTGTGGCCAACACTATACAGTTCCATACTGTGCTCTGCTTCTTCGATGCCTTGGCAGCAAATTAAGTTAAAGTCTGCATGGAAAAAAGAAGCCCTTAAATGTTGCCATATGCAGGATTGCATGGGAACTTCCTGAGGAACACATGTTGTTCTGGGTCTCTTGGAGAGGTGTTGAGTCTGTGTAGTCTATAGAGTGAGACATAGTATAGTGTACCACTCACCAGTGATAACAGAAAACAGTAATTCATGAATGAACATAATATTTAGTAAAAATGTCATATTTAAGACTTGTCAATTCTGAACGGGTCAATGGTTATTGGATACAATGTGACATGTTACATGGGACAGTCAGTTTCAACTAAATGTTGAGTGTCAGAGTGCTGACATGTCTGGATATGAACATTTTCTGTGGATAATATCTGTAATTTTCACCCCGTTGCAGACGAGCTGCTTTGCTGGCACATTCTTAAATCTCACAGTTTGCAAAACTTAATCTGTTTGTCTAATCACCAGGATATTTTATGGCTGAATAAACAAAATGGAGATTTTTTTTTTTGCAATATTTCCTTTCAGGGGAATCCAGGCTCCAGCGTTGGTGTTATAAAAGGTCTCTTTTAATAAAGATCCTCATGCATTTAGATACAGGGGAGTTGGCAGTGCTTTAAAACTCTTTTCAAGCCGCTTTACAGATTAGGTCTTTAAAATGTTCTTTCCACACCTGCCCACTTTGGCATTGTCTTTTAGTGTCCTGCCCTGAGCATTATGATGATTAAAACTATCCATTCTGGTATGAAAAGTAATGCCAAATGTGTGTGTGTCCTTACAGGATTACTGGTTTTCTCTGGTCTTCAAGCGTCTGGTTGGTCCGAGGGTTTTAGCGGTGCGAGTAGCTGGACTACAGAGGAGGCCGCAACCAGGACGAGTCATACGAGACAAGCTACGCATCTATGCTCACTGTACCAGCTACTACAAGTAAGTGGTGCAGCTTAACCGCCTTGGATTAGTTTGTAAGCCACACTTAAACCCAACAAGGGCGGACACTGTCATTGTATACCGTGACTTTTCCCATTCGAGACTGACAGATGACAAGACACACATCCTCTTTGCCTTTAAGTGATGTGCAGTAATACTTTGGGAATGTCCTGGGAGATCTCGATGGAAAACAGACGGTGTTAACTTTTCCTGTGTCCTGTGTCCTCCTGCAAACACCTGAGGCACAGTGTCTGGTGGGGAAGAACAAAATCCCCGGCCGGCCCATTCGGCTTCTCATAAATAAGTCGACCGCAGACACCTGCTCATTCACAGCTCGCAGCCTTTAAAACTTAACGGGTATCACTTATCAGGTGTGTGGGTTCTGTCTCCCTGCCGTCAAAGAGCCGCTGAAAGGTGTGCTAGGCCTTTATCCCATCTCGGATTGGCTGGAGGGGGGTATTCGCGGGGGAGGGGGAGGGACAATAAGGCGGTCTGTGCCGGGAGGAGATAAAGAGTGCCACCATGGCCTGTTCAAGGTTATCATTTAACCCAGGCCAGTGGCTGTCAGCACCAGGCTAGACTTACGGCCTTACCCTAGACAGGGCTCGTTTACAGGTGGAGCATCTTTTAGAAAAATAGTGGAGCGCTGCAAAGATAGATGGTCGATAAATAGGCAGGAGTTGCATAACCAACACACACACACATGGGTGCATGAGGCCTGATGACATGCACGCAAAATATTTGAAATAGTTTTCAACAAGTGTGCTCTCTCAGCCACCTGGTAAGTATGATGAATTTGGAAGTAAAGAGATGTCCGTGGCATGTGTTGCTGCTCAGCTCTGCTTAACATACCAATCAGGCCTGGACTCATATGATCAGTGAAGCACTAAAGCAGTGCCTCTTGAATCCAGAGCCTCTTCACTTGCCATTATTTCTGCCACTTTGTGGTTTTACTCAGTCATCCCACAAGTGGACGAACTATTGTAGTCTTAGTGGTTTGACTGTACTGTGTTAGACAGCAATGACTATAAATATGCTCAGGCAGGCCGTGGTTTGAAAAGTCTTTGCAGATTAGATATTTGACTTTCACCGCCCTTTTACCCCTTTTAGTGGTTTGCATGGCATTTTTTTCACTTTCCAGAGATGCTCCGACATCAAACAGCATCAACACATGTTTATGTTCCTGGTTTGGATCTCTAAGAGCCTCATAATTTGAAAGGCCTTAGAGGTCATTATCTCTCTCTTCCATCTAACCATCTGATCTATCACTCGGAGCCATGGTCCACGTTTCTGAGAAACACGGCTCCATGAGTTTAACACAGAGCCAGACACACAGCATTCCCACCGACAGCGCCCTACTTTATTGCTCTCCGTAAATATATTGAATATTAGCCGTCTTGCGGGCTTGATGAAATAAATGGCTCACCCCGTGCCCAAGAGAACAAAGACAAACACTGAACCAAAAACCAAGATTGCTTTTAAAGATATGAGATTTTGGAGGGCGGTGAGAGGTGTCTACCAGACCGTTTGGCCAATGCACAGCCCTGACCCTGAGCACCACGGCCGACATGTGGTATTCACTACAGCTGTGTTGTCTTTATCCTCATATCTGGGCCCTTATGAGATTTTATCATGTTTGTCTTATCTGTCTCACTTAGTTATTTACCTTTTGCCCGTATGCTTATCAAGTTGTGTCCCCAGTGCTTCGCTCTAAGGAGAGGGACTCACACACTGTTGTCTGTGTAACTTAAGAAGTGCTGCCCGTTGTGTTCACACCCTTCATCTGACCCTGGACCGTAGAGCGACAAGTTTTAATATTGGATACTGTATAAGAGAAGCAGACTGTTGCATCAGAGAGCCTGTATAAGGATGAGAAAAGCTTTGAAAATGAAATGTCATTCATACTAAATATAGATGATCAATTTTAGGACAACTTGCTTCATGCTTTATCTTTATTATTTTTCTGCATGCCTTTTGATCCAGATCAGATCAAAGAGTAGCGGTTTGATGCTATAACTATATGTAATAAAAATATCAAAGACGTTCTTTTCTTTGTAGTCATCTTTAATTATAGAGAATTTTATTCAACATGGCAACGTAATATATAATGAATCACGATTAGCAGATGTGGAACGGAGCCTCTTTTTATTATTGTGTCCTGATCGTCCTTTCTAAAGGTAAAAGGGAAATTGATTTTGTGTTTTTCATTGTTTTCTCTACGATTACAGTCATAACTACGTGAGAGGGTCCATAACGATCTACATCATCAACCTTCATCGGTCGCGGAAGAAAATCAAGTTGGCCGGGACGTTACGGAACAAAACTGTCCATCAGTACCTGCTGCAGCCGTACGGCACTGACGGACTCAAAGCCAAGTTAGTACCTCTCTCTCTCTTTCTCTCTCTCTCTCTCTCTTTCTCTCTCTCTCTCTCTCTCTCATACATCTCTCACATACACACATATACACACCTGCTGGCATTGAATAATTGTTTTCTGTCCAAACAACAATGTGGTCCTCTTGTAGAGTATCCGCTTCCATTCATTCAGGCTGATCAAACAAGACCCAGGTTAGAGCAGACACATGAGTCTTCCAGTCCTGTCATCGCTCATATAAAATAAACATGAATAGATAAAGAAAATACAACACAGTTAAGATTTGAGAGGCGTTGAGAACAGGAATGAGAATTTCAAAAAATATTTTTTTTCCTAACCTTGATAAGGTGTTAACATCTGGCATCAAAAGCTGCAGTGAATGAATTTTAAGACATCAGTGGGTGTTGCACTTGCAGAGCTGTTATGGTTTGGGTAACCCTTTACACGCAATAATACCTCCCTGTCTTTATCTAAATTTTAGCCTCAGACAAAAAACAAACTCATAAAGAATAATACAACAAATAAAACCAATTAACGATAATACAGGTGCTTTTTTTATTTTCCCTTTGTCCATGAAAAACTCTTAATGTTAGCCATTAATTCGAACTCATAAAACATGGCAGTGCTTTACTGAAGCTTGTCATCTTCTATATAAAAGAAAACATTCACTTCACTGAGTTCCAAAATGTTTGCGTCTCTCGTTTGAATCTGCTTTTATTGCCTACAACAGATGTTTTATCAATGGTTTCCCAAGTTCCACATTTGTGCCATTTTACCTCTGAGTACTGCGCTGTAGTTTGTGACGATGATATATTACACTTTAACTAGGTAATATAAGTCCCATTTCCTTAAAACGTGCCTTAAAATAAAACGTATTTGCTTTCATTCTCTTCCTCTCTCCTCTAAGCCCCTGGCCTGTTATTCTGACTCAGACTTAAGCCCCAAATCCTGGAATAACAGCCTAATGACTGTGTGTGTATGTGTGTGTGTGTCTTTGTGTCACACAATACCACCACACAACCTTAATGGAGGCTCAGGCATGATCCTTCAATAACAGTGTAATGATGGAGGATGTTTTAGGTGCTAGAACATTATTGCAAGGCAATTAATAGGAGAGCAAGCTAACGACGGGCCTTTTTTCAGGCTTTAAGTGCTTACCGTTACCACACACAGTGCAGGGAGACTTTTATGAAAATTTTAGCAACACCAGATGTCTATAAATTTGTCTGAGTTGGGGGACCTTTTTTTTTTAACCTTGATCAAGTATTCAGCTCCATCCATGTTGACGGAAAGCTTTGAACAGTGCAGTTCGATTCATAACTGCTCCCTGCTCAACATCATTTTATTTGATATTTTATTGAATTTGAGGTTCACATAAAAATATCCAGACCTCTGTTGTGGTTAACTTTACAATATAACAATATAATAAAAAAAAAAGGTTACTCATACGAGCAGCACTTACAAGTTGAAAAACCCCGGGTTAAGGGAGTCACTGTAGCACGAATACCAAATAAGGAGATCATTTTTCTTTACTAGATTTATTATGTCACAATTCCTGGTGAGTGATATACTTCACAATATCGTGTACAGATAAATAGAAACAATGCATTTTAAATGAAAAAAGTTAACTGTAATGCAGCAGGTTTCATAATATATATATATTATTTTTAATTAATAGATTAGAGTTGAAAGTTTTACCTTAACTTGTGCCTGTGATGTGTTGCAGCTACTCTGTAGTAACATTAATATTTCACATTGTTCTAAATGTTTTGTGTTGGTAAACCTTTTACTAAATAATACTGATGTTATGTCATGGATAAACGGAATGAAAACTGGAACAATTGTCTTAAAACTCTACAACTCATTCATTTCTTTGTGCATATTTAGTAGAGAAACGTTATACATCTTGTGGCAGGTTGCAGCAGTTTCGCGCACATTAAACACATCTGCATGTTGCATTTACATCCACTGCTCGTCTATTTTAACATGTAATTTAATTAATGAATATGACCATTTGAATTATATCAAAGTAATATTTTGAGCACCCTGTCTTTGAAAACCTCTTTTCAAATATTCATATTAGTGCTAGTTTTCATCTTTGTATTAAAATATGTTGTTTCAATGCAGTTGACTGTTGTGGAGAAATATCTTTATGCAGATTCCACTCATAAAGTCAAGTTGTATTACTGTGCAGCTGTGAAGTTGCAGTTTTGTAACAGCAGCACCCCCAAGTGTACAACTGACAGAATCATCACCAAGAAACACTAAAGGTCCATAACAGGATCCACATTTTCTTTTGATGAAGTGAAAAATCTCATTAACTGCCTGTCAGTAATTTTCTTTGACACATTTCTTCTTTATCTCTCTTTCTTAAGATTATCTAACACTCTGTTTTTTTATATCCTGTCTGAATCAAACCGCCCAAAATGCAGCTGCTCATCTTTACACTAAAAGCTTTTCCACTCCCCACAGATTAAGAGTCTTGGTGTCATCCTAGACAGTACACTTTCTTTCAATCCCACATCAATAGCATTACCCAGTGCGCATACTGTACTTTCACCTACGTACTGTAACATCAACCGTCTCCGCCCCTTCCTTACCTCCCACACCACTGCTGTCCTTGTTCACAGCCTTGTCACTTCTCGTCTGGACTATTGCAACTCCCTCTTACTATTAATAAATCCCTCCATGAGCTTCAACTGGTCCAGAATTCAGCTGCCCGTATCATCTCCAGAACCCCCTCCCCTCCATCCACCTCATCACTCCCGTCCTGCAGCAGCCCCACTGGCTCCCGGTTCAGTCCTGCATTATATCCAGAATCGTTCTGTTAACATTCAAGGCCATTCACATTCGTCCGACCTCCTCCATGTTGCCACTCCCTCTCGTGCCCTCAGATCATCAACCTCCATTAGCCTGTCTCACCACCATGGGGAGCAGAGCTTTCGGCCGCTCTGCTCTCCAGCTCTGGAACTCACTACCACCCGAGCTCAGAAATATCATTTCACTCCCACTCTTTAAATCCACACTCAAAGCCCATCTGTTTAAGATTGCTTTTTCTCTTTGATTTGATTACAATTGCGTAATTTTTGCAAAAAAAAATAAAAAGGCTAAAATTAGCCTTTTTTTTTTTTAATCTTGTGTACTTCTTGCAGTTTTTATTGTTTGTTTTGAACATTTCTTTTTTTTCACTGTGCGGTGTCCTTGGGTGCTAGAAAGGTGTCTGTAAAATAAAATGTATTATTATTATTATTAAAAATTACAAGCAATCGCCAGTTTCCTCCTGTCTGCTCTGGTTCCCGGTTGAATCATTCCAAAACACTGGTGCTACCTTTTAGAGTCTTGCACGGTGAAACACGGCAGTACCTCCCTCTCCTCCTTTGTGCGGCTAATCGAGCTCTCAGGACTCCTGGGAAAAAAAAGACCATCTGTCCCTGGAACCTGCTGTTAAACCAGAGGTGACCCAGTCTTTCAAGCTGCTGGACCCAGTTTATGGAACGCTCTCCCGTCGTCACTGCGATCCCCAGACTCCTTTGAATTCTTTATGAAGCAGCTACAGACATTTTTTATTCAGGCAGGCTTTTGGTTAGCCTGTCTGACTGCTCCACTTTATTTAATTCCTTTTATTTGTGTGTTTGTGGAACTTTTGTCCTTGTTTTTATGTCTCCTCGCTCAGTGTAGCTGTTAATTCCCCTTGTCTGCCGTGCGCGGTGTGTTTGTTGTGATTGCTGTATTTTATAATGTTTTTAATAGTGTGCTCTTTTTTTATGGGTGCAAAGTACTTTGTGATTTCCTATCCATGAATGCTGCTACACAAATAAACGACTGCCTCGCATGATTTTTTACAACGACCAGAGGTATGTGATGAGGCTGAGGCAGACTGTGTCTAATGCAGTCTGTGCTTCCTGTCTTCTCTCTGCAGACATGTCCAGCTGAACGGGGAGAGGCTGCTCATATCGGACAATGAGACATTCCCAGAATTGAAGCCTAAGACATTGAGGGCTGGACGGACAATAGCCATGCCTCCCATGACCATAGGCTTTTATGTAATCAAGAACATTAACGCGTATGCCTGTCGAAGATAACATCCACCCTTCAACCATGAGACGTCCGCCGACCCAACAGCCCTCTGCCAACTTGACTCCAAACTTTAAAAAACAAACAAAAAAACAGTGTGGCTCTTCTTTTTTTCTCCAGGAAAACATATGGAGGTCAGAATTAGGAATCAGGATTTGCAAGGACATCTCAGTAGAGCCCCCATGGCTTGAATAACAGCCTGGTCAACTGCTATCTCAGCGGTAATATTTACACTGCCAACACCTACCAAATTACAATAAACCCAGCTCTTCCATTGTTCTCCTCCCTGGTCCAGCAAAGAAAGACTTGCCCAAGACACACAAAACGGGCTGCACTGAACATCCTTCAGTTCCTCAGATACAACAGCACTTGTTTGGACAGCGGTTGTTTTTTACACCTTTGTATGAAGTTTGTTTCATAGTTACAGAAATCGAATGTCAAAAAGTCTACATTTTGGATTCAGTTTTTCTTGGGCTGTCAAACCCAGGGTGTGTTATCTGTGTCTGCAAAGAGTTTTTCCTTTTCTCTTTTTTTCCCCTAATGTTTCATTGACAGAGGGAAAAAAAGAGGAGAAAACTCTGAACAGGCAGCGTCTCTGAGGCGAACACAAGTCAACTTTCGTTTGACTTGATCCTTTCCACAAAGAGAAAATGCCGAGGTGTGTGTGAGGTCAGGCATGGACTAACCGTAGTGTAGATATGTGTGAGTGAGAGTGAGTGTGTGTGTGTGTGTGTGTTTTATTATTGATAAAGCTACTGATGTGTCTGTCCAGCCTGTTTGATGTGCCACTAAAAGTATACGTTTCTTCCTTTGCCATGTCTAGTGGCTCCAAGGGGAAATCTGTTTCTTTTAAAGGCTGTTTTTGTATGTTTTGTGTGTCATTGCTTCTCAGCTGCAGGTTTCAATTTAACTGCAGAGCACCACAGCCGGTATGTGTCGCTGCTACGGCTTTGCAGCGACGTATAGCTGAAGAACAATGTGAACCCATCCATAACATCTGTCTTCTCATAGCCTGTGTCCACACTAAATCTGGGTTTTGCTTTAGATTCAAAAACTACGATGCCAGTTTTTCAGGTGTATTTTATCTCACTCTCTATTCAGTGTGATCTCACATTTTATAATTCTCTTATGCTGCTAGTTTAAATATACATTATATTATATTTTACATAATTTTGTACAGATTTACTGTCATATATTATTAGAAAATGTATTGTACATAAAAAAGAATGATGAAAATAAGTGATTTAAGCTTGATATGTTTATTTACAGTATACACCTAATTTATATGATACTTTGCTTTGTCTTTAGATTTCTTTTGTAAGCGGTTATGTTAGAGGTACTAATGCCCCAACTCTAAAGCATAATCAAAAATACCTTCAAGAGCCTATTCATTAAAATTACAGGGTGACCAAGCGACTGTCTTAATAGTCACTTGGAGATTTAGTCATGTTGCTCAACATGTGCTCCACACTGACATGAATAAGGGCAATGGTAACATTTCTAGATGAGCAGGAGCAGGTTCAGTGCCTGAACATGTTAAATATAAAGAATATTTGTCCTCTGAATGTGTTTATAGTTAATGTAGAGATGTTCATATTTCTTTTGGAGAGTATTATTTTAATATGGAAAGTGTGCATATATTATTTTTTGTTAAAAAAAAAGTTTACATTGATAATAAACACTTACAAACACCCAAGAAGTTGTATATTACTCAGTGGAAAACAGTTTGTACTAAAGAAAATAACGCAAAACTCCTCTGATTTTAGTTTGTCACTGGTAAAACTACATATTACTTAGCCTGTGCTCACAGCTGCATGCAAGAGATGAGTTGGAAGAAGCGCACTTGTGTATAAACAGCTAATCTCATCATGTGAATCAGCATTGAGCAAGACTCCACATCAGTTCACAGGATGTGAAGGAGATCTGTAGCAGCACATGGTCACAAGGAGGACAAAAAAGATACAAGGAGATGAGAAGATATGATTTACAAAAAAGCTGAAATATCCTCACACAGAGAGAGCCTATAAATAAAAATGCTCTAATTCCAGTAAAATCCTCATCAAAGGTCCCTGGAGCATTAAAGGTACCATTTTTGGTGCTCTCACTCACTCAGCTCTTCCATGCACATACACAGAGTGAGGAAGCAGCTGGGGCAAGTCTTTGTAGTGGGAAGAGTGCTGTCTTGTCACTGCATGAGGCAGCTGCTGATGGGAAACATGAAGCCAGGATGGACTAAAACCCCCAGACCTCAGCTTTGGCCCAGAGAGGCTAAACCTGGGCCAGACCTGGCTTGGTGTCGGCTGATGTATAGACTACTTGGATGTGCTTGGTAGAATCATGTAGAAGAGAGTTAAAGGACAAGATAAAATGTCATGAAATACTCGGCTACTTCTGCTCCCTTCTCTTTCTCCCCAAATAGCATTTTATGCAAAAATTGCACTGATTTCTATAGAAAGCCAGACATGCTTGAACTGCACTGAAGTTTCATGACAGTGAGTCATTAACACTGGCGGCCCCTCAAGAGCTGTGATCCAAAGCATGTACCTTTAATCATACGTTCCATTCATGGAAAATGCTTTTGCTTTTACATAAGCAGCAGAAACGAACTTCTCATTTCACATGTGGTTAATTTTAAACAGGCCAATGTTGTTGACATGTAAGAATCAAACCAGGCTCGTTCACACCTGGTCCATTGACTTGGTGGGCTTGTTAGGAGAAATATATTATTCACTATGAAGTCCATGCACATTTAGAGGAACGTGCAGCCATGCTTTATTTGTAAAGTCCGCACAAACCTGGAAAAACAAAGTGAGAGAGGGCAGACACGAGAAGAATAAGTGACTTGAATTGTTCTGCACTCTGTCAAGAAAATTGATGTAAATGAGTTGTCAGCAGGAGTTCAAACTGCTCCTAGATCAGCCACATCTTTGACCCAGACATCAGACCAAACCGAAATACTTTCTGGTTTGAAAACTTGACTTACTGTAATCAAAAGTCTCTCCAGTGATTGAGTACCCTCTGACCTGTAAGTAGCTGGTTGATCTCCACCGACCAAAGCAACATCGGACACCGTGGCCTCGGTGAACCTCCTGACATTCAGACCACGATCTTATCGACCCAATCCATGGAAATTCTTCTGTTTGACAAACTTTGCTTCGTATAAACCTGTAGCTTGTGATAACAACTGCTGAGCATCACTTCCTCTGACAAAATCTAATTGTGTTGTGATTGAGGAGGACTGCGCCGCGTCTGGCCACTCCTGCGTGACAGTGCCTCCTTAGTGGAGGTAACTGTTACCCAGGCCTGCCTTACACTGTTTATACTCAGTGATCCATTTTGAGACATGCAAGGCCCCCTTGCCCTGTTCACAAACACTGAGGATTTCATGATGTTTACTCTGTATATACAGGAGTCAGCTTAAATAAGACTTCCATGAATGCTGGATCCCCAGAAAACTGATGGATTAGATTAGACCACGACGTAGAACTCTTGGCATTTTGGACCATTTTGACCCAAGCAAGGTTAATAAAACATAAATATTTATGTTGCTATGGGGTTCTTTGCACCGCTCAGGAGCCAAGCATACAATCTTTGTTGAATATCATGATACAACACAGATTTGTTGTAGCCATCAAAACATTCTCCGAGAAACAGCCTGGTGTTTGATGAGTGTGTTATGTACTGTATATGCCGCATATACTGTACTGTCTTATATGAAAGATCTCCAACATCTATTTCGGGTGGTGACCTGGCGTTTTAAGTGTATTATAGATTTCTGATCTATATAATAATAATAATAATAATAATAATAATAATAATAATAATAATAATAATAATAATAATAATAATAATATTAATAATGTTTGGGTTCTGTAAAAACCCAGATATTATAAGATTTTGTTATGCTAAAATGAATTCTTATGTAACAGTGCTTTTTCCAGTCCATGTAATAATAATAATAATACAGTTACAGTTAATAATAAACAATATATGCATGCTTACATGTAGTTTACAATAAGAAATATTTAGGCTACTGTCTGTTGAATTACAGATTGAATTATGTGCAGAATTTTTGTAACTATTTAATATTTAAAAAAAAATGTTTATTATAATTGCTTATAGGCTAAAAGTGTTAGGCTCCATATGTCGTTGGAAAACTTGACATACTAGCCTACACACAATTTTGATATTATGATAATATCCAGCTCACAGGCCTCAATCTGCGCATTGTGATCTTCAGTTTCTCTTGTTTCCCTGAATGCAAACCTTTTTTTTCTTGGTTTGCAGCAAACTGACAAATCCAGAGCACAGGCAGCTCTAATCTCAATCTGAATTCCACAAATACCAACCTTACAGTCTATGATACCAACCTGTTGTTTGTGTGCAGAGCAGCCTCTCAGTCATGTGGCCCAGGCAGCGCAGGCAGCACATGACTGCTTCCTGCCCCCCTCAGCACCACGCTCCTGCGGAGGGAGGAGGTCGAGCCGCTCCGGCTCCGCTGAGGAACCAGCTGACCCAGGAGCAGCCTGCACACCGAGCTCCTCCGCAGCTCCGCCGGCCTCCGTCTGTCCCCAGATCAGCAGCATCGCCCCTCTGGTGTCACATGACTCGGACTCGGACGGAAGGAAGCGGAGCGACACACAAACAGCAGCCGAGATGAAAACGTCCACAAACTGAAGAGAGACGAGTTTTTTTGTTTTCTTTTGGAGGAAACACACGCGCGCGCGCACAATCACATAGAGGGATGCTGGGATCACCCGGCGAAGGAAACACGGGGTGAGCTGTTGTGACTTGTTGTGTGGTTTCGTTTTTTTTTTTTACGTGAACAAGTGAGTGTGTGCAGTGAGGAAGGTAAAAGTTTGGTTATGGGGAAGTAACTTGAGGCACTTGGTAAAACACGCCATGTATTCTACGGATCGGATCAGGGGACAAAAACATTCACAGACTGGACTCGTATCTTATCTGTCTCTGACCTTCCTCGTTTTTCATTGGTGCTCTCATCAGACGCTGTCATTGATAAAATATCAGCCACCAGATACTGTTTACTTGAGGTCAAGATCTCACAAAGTGTGGGAGAAAAGTTTCCCATGGCTTCTCACTCAGTTACTCCAGTGACTAATGGAGCCATAACTTGGCCTGTGTGAGAACAGTCTGTGACAGTCAGTGAACCCACGGCTGCATTTAAATGTTCAGACAAGTGTATGTTTTCACTTAGGAATTTGAGATTATTTATCCAATCTACAAAAAAATCTAATTGATGTTAGAGCTTTTAATATGCATGCTTTTTTTCAATTATAAGGCTCAGAATATCTTTGATTTGTTCCATTTAACATCAATTAATTAGTGGTATCAATGAATTAAATGCATTCTTCAGGACTGTCTTTCATATTTTTTATTTAAAAGCAGTACTTCATAATGACTTTATCATCAGAAAACAAACACCCATAGAAATAAAGTTTATTTAAGTGTTTGTTTGTCATATTAGTAAACATTAAAATGATATCTTTTTTCTTTCTTTAAGATTTTGCACACTTGCGCTGGAAAAGCAGGGAAAGTTGCATTGTTTATATATTGAGTGCTTTGAAGTGTTTTACTATTAAATCCATTTTATGAGATTGTTGCTGCAGCTCCTCTCTGTCCTCACACTCTTGATGTTAACACCCTCTTCTTTTTGGACTTGGCCCCAGATGTGAACAGCAACATGTCAGACCTCTTTACTTATATGAAAATCCCTCCCCAGATATTTTTGCCTTTCTGTCTTTTGTCTCAGTAAAGATGTCTTTTGGCTCAATAAAAAAAAAATCTTTTCTTCATAGCATGATGCATGTGGAGCGCTTGGAGTAAATAGGACACCCCAGTAAAGCAGGACAGGAGGTGCATCTGCGGTCCAGATGAAGTGCTTGCTGATAGCCAGTGAGAGCGCCGAGGTCCTCTTCCACTGGACTGACCCAGAATTTCAGCAGAATATCCAGGCGCAGTATGGGGCGTCTCAGGAGGAAGGCCATGGGGTGAGGAGGAAGATCCTGCATTTTTCTGACTTCCTGTAGCTGTTGGAACGACTCTTAATTTGACATTTTGCTTTGTTTCTCAGCTTCCTGCCTTCGAGGACAGCATCAGCACTCTGTTTGCTCCCATCATTATTTCCTGCAGCACCATGGTGGACAGGCTGGGGGACAGCTACACCTCCTTCACCACAGAAAACAACCACATCTACGTCCTACACCAGGTAGCAGCACCTGCCTTTCAAAATAAAAGCTAGACTTGCTCCCGTACAATTCCTCAGATTAGCTCTCTTCATGAGGCAAAAATAAATTTCCCTGACACACATCCATTAAAAAAAAATAACCCGATGTATTAAGCAGATTTCTGCATTCCTGATTCTCTCCTCGCCAGCAGTAAAAGTGCTGTGACCTAAATGCTGGCCTCTCTGGCAGTGAAGCATCATGTTTGTCATGTGAGTCCTGTTGAGGAATCAAACCAGGCTTTGTCCTCCTGCAGTGCAGAAACAGTTATCGAGTCCAAACTATTGACAAGTTTAATGTCCATTCAGAATAAACAGTATTCTGTATTCCTTAAAAAACACAGAGAGCATGAAGCAGTTCAATACAATCACACTCATTTCATATTTCTAATTCAAGCTACTTTTGTCCTTTTGTTGCCCTCACAGTTTGACGAGTGTCTCTACATTGCTGTGAATGGAGACGGCGAGGAGGGAGAGGATGATCTGAGGAGGAAGATTTACGTGATGAAGAAGATGATTGAGGTCTTGTTTGGGATGGTCACCCTCAGCAGTAACCTCATCAGGAGAGAGTAAGGCGTCTTTGTGTGTCTCCCTCCTGGGCATTGGGCAGTTTAGTTGTAAAACGGCGTGTGGTTGATGTTTGGACTGTGTCTGTTTGTCACCAGACTGCGACCTCAGGACACGGAGCAAAGAGCGAGGCTGTGGAAGCATCTCCAGAGTCTGCTGGAGACCTACAACCACCTCAAAGAGAACGACCAGAGCTTCTTAGTGGAGGTGCAGTGAAGTAAAAAAAAAAAAAAAGCCATTTCTTCTTTGATATTCTGCAAAACCTTTCACTCACAGACTTGATTGTTGTACCTTAAGTCACACCATGAAGCTGCACTTCAAGAGCTCTGAATAGCTTTGCTGCCTCAGGATCCTGGCTGCAATAAAGCAAAGCCAGAGATGCTGCAGAGCTCTCAGTTTTATGAAAATGTCCCAAAGCAATATTGTTATCAAGTGTACATGTATCTATATACTGTGGTAAAAATAACCTGAGTGGAAGATTGGATTTCTGACATCCTAGGAGAGTAGATGATATTATATAGTGTACTGTACTCTATAGTGTACTAGTGTTTTATGTGATTATGTTAGAATTATTAAATTATTAGTGTTTTTCTTTTGTGTTCAACAACCTTAGCCTTGTCACAATTATGTAGTATTGCATGGGTAGGCATGAATAGTAGTGGTGTTTTTTGTTTAGTTTTTTCTTCATATGAGTAACATTATGTTTCTGAATTCCTGATTTTCATTAGTTCTTTGCTCTATCAGAACAGATATATTGAGAATATCAGGATTGAACCACTAGATGGCAGAAAAATCTAGAAGGCAATATTGTATTACCTAAGGAATTGCAATTACAATTTGACATTTAAATTGTCATCCTAAAAATGGGAACTTGCTCATTTAAATTCATCTGGCATACACATGTAGGCTACAAATTCGCCAGATGAATTAAGATTCATTTTTCCTTTAGGGCTATAATTTCTGAATTAGATGGGATTTTTAGGTTAAACTAACGAATCATACTTTATTCAAATAAAATGTTCTCTCTCTCTCTCTCTCTCTCTCTCTCTCTCTCTCTCTCTCTCTCTCTCTCTGTCTCTCTGTCTCTCTGTCTCTCTCTGTCTCTCTGTCTCTCTCTCTCTCTCTCTGTCTCTCTGTCTCTCTCTGTCTCTCTGTCTCTCTCTCTCTCTCTCTCTCTCTCTCTCTCTCTCTCTCTCTCTCTCTCTCTCTCTCTCTCTCTCTGTCTCTCTGTCTCTCTGTCTCTCTCTCAGGCAGTGGAGAGGCTGATCCACCCCACACTGTGTGAGCAGTGCATTGAGTTCTTGGAGAAGCGTCTGGTGCAGCAGCTCAACAGCAGTGTGGAGAGAGCAGGGGAGGAGGTGCTTCACGCCTTCATCCTGGTTCACACCAAACTGCTGGCCTTCTACTCCAGGTGTGCACAGATGTTTCCATCAACCCTTCATTGTCAGTCATAGGTCCTAAGTCTGCTCCATTGGAATCTGTTAAAGATTTTTTATGACGTATACCATCTCCTTGCTCGTCCATTTACTCTAGCCGCAATGCGAGCACTCTCGCCACCTCCGACCTGCTGGCCCTCATCATCATGGCACAGAACATGTATCCTAGCAACACAGATCTGGATGACCCCGGTCCTGAGGTAGAAAACACTGACAGCCACACACAGCACTGGTAGAATATGATGGTCACCTTCTTTGTGATTGTTTATTAACTGTTTCTGTGTGTGAAGGATATTGAGAGTACGTCTGGTTCGGGTCCTGAGAGCTTTTACACTCCAGAGCCGTCGCCAACAGACAGAGACTCAAGCAGTTCAGGTGGGTTGTGTCCTTGTTCTTACTAGGGGGGAAAAAAACATAGACAAAGAATCTTTATTGTCTCAGAGGTATTTTTCACAGCCAGTGTTTATTCTACACAGCAACACAATGTTATGCATAAAAAAAGAGAAACATATACTTTGCCACATCCACAACATGTACATTTATATCCCTGCATCCAAACATGAAGAGACTCAAATAAATGGTCTTACAGTTTCTAAACAAGAGTGTGTTGTTAATTCTTGTGTTTCCAGAGAAGCCAGAGAGAGGAAGTACACCTGTGTTTGAGTTCATGGACCCAGATGTCCAGGTGAGAGGAGATTTGTGCTATTCTTTGCAAAAGTAAATTGATGGTTTGGTTACTGTGATGAATAATATTGTCTTCAGATGGCAGAGGACAGCTTGCAGACTCTGGAAGTTCCTCCCCCTGACCCTTCAACCCCTCGCAGAGTCTTCTTAGAGGTCTCAAGCAAAGAAGGGCTATATCCCATGATGCCTCACTCCATGTATTGTCTACCACTGTGGCCTGGCATCACACTGGTGCTGCTAACTAAGGTTTGTGGGTTCATGTCTACATTTGCTTCCTTCTTCCTACTCTGCTCACATGTCTACACACTAAACCCACCTTTGCTGCCTTGTTGAACCACTTCTGTATTTTATCTGTCAGATTCCCACCAATAACGTGGCCACGTCAGTGTATAAGTATTTGGAGGCTTTCGCCAAGCTGGAGAAGCGTCTAAGTGAAGGCCAAGAAGGCCCCGCAGCCACAAGAGGCCAGCTGACGATACATGACATCCGCAGCAAACTGGATAAATTCATTAAAGCTCTGGGGCCCAGTGACCTACAGGTTTGTGTTTTTACAGTTGTCTGCTTTTCAATGAAGCTTTTATTTCTCACCAATACACGCCTACCTATAATTTGAAAGGGAATTCCCATGTAAAACAACTATTAAGAGTAAAATACTTTTTTCTGTAAGTCTGTTTCAATTCCTACTTGAGTACTTTGCTATACATTTTATACTTCGTTGTAATATAAAATTATTTTTTGTTGGAAGATTTGTTTTGTTACCACCATTTAATCTTGAATGACTCAGCTGATGATACAGTAAAGGACCTGGCCACTTCTTTGTTTATTTTAGACACATGAAAATATTTTAAGCTTTTGGAGGTGGATAAATAAAATAATCATTTTGTCCTGTTTTATATCCAGTCTGCACAGTTACAAAATGTCTGGACTGAGTTCAAGAACCGAGCCTTTGCAAAAGGAGGGTCTGGGTTCAACAAAGAGTAAGTCTTTCATTGCCCTCTGTTGGCCAAAATAGGTCATAGCAAGGCAGTTATGTGACCCACTGAATGATTATGTTCATGTTTTTGTTTCAGCCTCATCCCGTGGTGCAAGAATATGAAGACCCAGCTGTGTGGAATATACAGACAGTGTTTTCTTATTGATCCTGGACCAGGCGACATTCCTCAGCGTCTGTCACCAGGTTTGCAAGAAAGAGCCCAAACCATGGTGCAGTGAGTATCTGTCAACTGGCCTTGGGCATTATTAGTTACATATTAAAATCTGTTTTAGTTTTTTCTGATTCCATTTTAAGTATAAACATAACTGCAAGACAAGTGACTTCATTGTTCATGCCCTTTTCTTTCTATCTTTTTTTTTTTTATCTGTCTGTCTCGTCCAGAGAGAAACTGATGGACTGGAAGGACTTCCTGTTGGTTAAAAGCAAGAGGAACATCACCATGGTGTCATATCCTATCAGTAAAATAATCCTGCTTCCCTGTGATGCCATATTGCATCTCATCTTAGAGACCTGCTTAGCACAAAACTGAATTAGTAATATTTCTTCAAGTGCATGCATATGTTGGGGATCTTAAAAAACATACATGTCTATAAATCTTTCTGAAATCTAACACTGTTATCCTGAGTGTATTGATCTTGACCCAATTGATCTCACTTACCTGGAGGATTTCCCTGGCCTCATCCATTTCATCTGTGTGGACCGATCCACCGGCCAAATGATTGCACCATCGCTCAACATCACAGAACGCACCACGTCTGAGCTGGGGAAGGGACCGGTGGCTCAGTTCATCAAAAACAAGGTCGAGTATACTTCAAGTGCACGTTGTAAAATGAATTAGTGTGACATTAGTTTGCACACCTGACAGCACAGCCAGCACATCTTTGTCCATGTGCAATGATGACCACCTCCTCCTTTATGTCCACATGTGTGCATAATTACTGGTCTTTCTTGTCTTCAATGAATTTCTCTTCCCTCATCTGTCCTGAAGGTTTGGGGCCTTGTCAGCACAACACGACGCTTTCTCCGTAAAGGCTACTCCACAGTCACACTGCGTGATGGAGACTTCTATTTCTGCTACTTCCTCTGGTTTGAAAATGAAATGGTAAACCATTTGAACAAAAGTGTGCCCCACTGCCCCATGGTCCCTCATGTTTTTTTTGTTTATTTTTGTGTGTCTCCATGAGCACCTCTGTGTGTGTTTTCTTAAGTTGCGTTACATTGAGCTCTCAGGGCCAACTGTTTATAATGCAATGATGAAAACAAATCAATTTAGTGTCACATATGAGATCATGTAAAAGTTTAAAACACTATGTCTATATATATAATAATGTGTCTATCTGACCAAACAGGGCTACAAGTTAGAGGCAGGAGACATACCCATCCTACCTGATGACTCGGCCCCCATTGGGATGCTGGCATGGGACTACTACAGGTAAACAACAGTGCGTGACAGAAATAGATGGGATTAATCCAAGAGAGAGTGCTGCTGACTATAGAAAGTGATGTGTCCAGCAGGAAGCTGCTGCGGTTCTACAGTAAGAACCACCAGGGTGAGGTGGTGAAGTGCTACGAGCTGCTGACGGTTCACCTGGGGGTCATTCCCACCGAGATCATCCTCCAGCACTGCCGACAGCTGGCAAGCAAACTGTGGGAGCCTTCATGCAATCTGCTGCTGTAGACACAACCGCACACTTGAACAGAGTCACAGCAGCCAAGGTACACATTACTGCATTACTACTGCCATGAATTGCCATTCTATATAAACTATGGTCCACGTTTCCATCATGAATGATGTGTATATGGTTGTGTATCCCATGATATATTGACCTAAAACTATTTTTGGAAGCACTTAAGTTTATGATTAGTGCAGTTGAACACTGTAATGCCCTTGCACTATTTTGTGTCTTGTATGAAGAATCTTGACATCATCACTCATGAATTATTATATAGATTGTAATATATTCTTGAAAACTCATTTTTGATCTGTTTCCTATTTATAAGTAATACCATAGATGTTATACTGTACACTTTTTAAATTTGCAGCTGATAATTTTTATAAATGCAGACACCGTCCATGTTTGTCTTTTCTACAGCTAGTATTGTAACTTTTATGTATGAATGAGACTGTATGTGTAATGCAGATTAATACACATTCTTTATGGCAACAATAAATATCAATAGTTTCATATTCACTTTTTTTATTGTTAGTGTAACAGACTAGCACTGACTAGAACAGTTTGAATCGTGGACCACTCTTTTCATTTTACAAAAGATTCACCTGTATGAGAATTACTGTACTTGTAACAGTTGGTAATGTAATAACTTTATTGCATTTAAATGTGCTATATTTTGACAAATCTTGACAATCACAAGCTCGTCTAACCTTTTAGAGTTTAATGTGCTCGCTCACGAGGCATCACTGGAGTCTGTGAGCGTTTTAAAGGTCAGTCCGCTCTCTGCAGGATGCTCCAGCAGGGCTCACTAATGCTGGACTCCATACAGTGAGAGAGAGATAGGGGGGCTGGGGGGCATATAGAGTTCACTGAATTATCAGTCTCTGCACAGCTGGCTCACAGAGCTCGTGTGAGGTCAGTCACAGCTCCTGCAGCCACCAGGTCCCTGAGAAATAGTTTCTCTGCACTGACGTCGTGCACCACCTGGATGATGAGATGAAAAACGAATCCTTACTAAATCACTCAGTTCAAAGCACGAGACGAAAACATAAACCACCGCTCTGTAATCAGTCTAAACTTACTTGAGCCTTCATTGCGTCCATTCGTATTCTCTCGTAGTAGTGAAGCCGGGCCTCTGGGTGCTGCATGTCATACCCAAACCCTGCCAGGCTCACCTGGTCGCACAGCTGCAAAGCCATCACCACTGCACTGGCGCCTAGTGTGGGCACTATCTGCATAAGAAGAGACAATACTCTTTGATTTATATCTACAACCAGCATAAGCACCAACTACTCACTCACTGATGATGAGCAAAGCATAAGCAAAAATCCCATATTAAGGGCAGTGGGTAATGGAATCAGTATGTTACCCTCTTGAACTGAATGTTGTGTTAGCTCATCTTCCATTCCCTTAATTACTGGCTTATAACAAAGTCAAGACTCGTCTCAGGCATATCTATGTATTATTCAGCACAGGTTAGGTTACCCAGGCACACCATTGTTCTCAGAGGCCTGTTTTCTCTTTTTGCATGCAGTGTTATATGGCAGCATACAACAAAGCATGAGCAGTATATGGTGTATCCCAACCTGCCAAAGGGATTTAAATATAGAATATGCATGTTGTGTCAGAAACTCACATTTCCTTGTTTCAGAGAATATTTCTGTAAGACTTCTCCCGTCTTGTGAATAATCTCTGGGTGGAGGATCCTGAAGTTCTCTGCTCTCAGAGGAATATCATCCACCACTTCCCTCCAGAACCACAGTTTAGACCAGAAGCTCTGTAAAAAAAAGAAAAGAAAAAAAGAAAGAACCCAAAAACACAGAAGATGTCGAATGTGTGAGGCTTCGAGTGTGACTATGTGATTGCAGCGTTGCTGTGACACTCTCAGCTTATGTAATACACCATTTCTGTGTGCAATGGTTCGCATGATGCAGCTCTCACCAGAGGCTGTTTGGTGATGACAGAAATGAGCCAGTCCAGGTCCAAGCTCTTAAAGACCACCAGAGCAACCATGGTGGTCTTTTTGTACTCGTTTGCAGAGCGAGGTGCTCCCTCTGGGTAAATCAGGCGGATGGTGGTGCGGGAACCAGCATCCCTCTCAAAACCAGGCACTGGAGCGTTATTCAGCCTGGTGACCGAGATGGTAAATGTAGACTATGTATAAAATGAATCCTTCCACTTGCGTCCGTCTGACACCAACACACATACCTGATAATGATGTCATACTGATCTATATGAGCCCCAAGATGGCTCCCATGAAGAACCCCTCCACTTCCCACCACTATGCAACGCCTGCAGCTGCCCTCTCTCCTCAGGGATGGAGGAAGGCCAGGCTCTGGCAGAGAGGCAAGAGCCAGGGCCAGATGCTCTTCACTGCCCTGCAGCCCCAGGGGAGGGGCCAGGCGCCAGGACACAGGCCTGTCCTGCTGCACAAACACAGGTATGTCCAGGAGGCCTGCAGCACAGGACAGTGGCTTGAGGTGGTTCAGACACCAGCGAGGTTGACAGGGGCCTGACAGCAGGGACGCTGACCGATTTAATAACACCTTGAAGAGAGGGACAAACATTAGGAGCAGTTTGTTTACAATGGAGAAATGATCCAAAGTTATTGCTAAGATGTGTGTCCGTACCAGATCTTTAGGATGTTGGTAGTCATTGCTGAGTGTCGCCACCTGATCCAAGGGGAAATATGCAGGAATCAGAATAGCCGAGTAGCATCCAATCAGCAGCAGCAGGCTGAAGGCAAGGTTCTCACTCCTGCACCGCAGAGAGAAAAACACACCACAGAACTTGCAGCAGTGCAGAGCCTACAGTATAAATACAGTAGCTACCTGCAGAGACGCAGCCTACCTGCTGAGGAAGAATTCCCTGGAGTCAGTCTTTGTGACAACTTGCTGGCTGTGAGAGACAGGTGTTGGTGCCGCAGCCTCTGCAGCCTCAGGCAGCAGCGAAGAGCCGTTATCTGGGTCCTCCACACTCAAGTGGTTCAGCGTCACCATGGCACCTGAACCTGCACAACCTGAGCCACACAGACAACCACTGACTCACAGTAAAAAAAATGCTGTGAGCTGATATTGTTTCAACCTGGTAAACTTTTTAATAACAACATTAAACAACCATGCAGTCTTAGATATGATAGAAATGTAAACAGTCTTTTAAAATTGTTTCTATGCACTAAAGCAAAAAAAAGAAAACACTTCAAATGAACAGTTAAGACTTACAGCCAGCCTGGCAGAGACGTAAGCTGACAGTCAACTGTCTGTTCGCCTGATCTCCATGTCTGATGGGAAAGCAGCAAGAGGCATGCTGTGTACAGCTAAAATGGCTGCTGCTGCTTCCTACCAGGCTGAACTTTACCACTTCCCCCAATGACACTGGGTTAACTATTAACATGCCATTCAGTCACACTCTGGCAGGAGTGCCTGTAAATAAGACTGAGTGTGTGAGACCAAGACCAAACAGCACTATAGCAGGATGACACCTTAAAGATTTCATGTGCTGAAAGGGAGATTTGGTGTATGATTAACATAGTTACATGTATTACTGTATTTATGTGTGTATAATCTGATATACCGACAGAACTGTTTACTTTAATGGAACAGTTAAAAGATGAGACTGGACAGTGACTGAATGCTGGTTTGCTTATGAAACAGATTTATAAGGTGTTACTCCGTAATGAAACAATAATACATAACATAATTCCCTAAAACTGTGTGTTAATGAGGATTGTCCCCCTGTAAAGGAGATGTGAGAGACTGGTGCAGTTCTCAGGCATGGCTAGAGGCCTGGAGCTTGTATAGTGAATGTTCTCTTATGACCTGGGCATGGCATGCCTAAAGGTTTGGATGTACTCTGTGTGTGAGGGACAGGGCAGAGAGAGAGCGAGTGTAGAGCTGGCAAGCACTCACAAACATACATGCTGCTTACACACACCAAAGTGCACACACACCTGTTTGTTAGGGTAACACAATGTCCCACCATGAACCCGACATTCCAGCCAGGAAGCCATTGGGCATGCAGCGCTTCTGTATAAAATGACACACAGACATCCGCCGAGTTATTCACCACTCCTCTTTTGTTATACTGGTTTGCTATACTTTTGTCATATACTCCTAAGATTTGAACAACTTTGAAATAACTTTATTGACTGTCTTTTTTTATGCAAACAGGGGTGGGGAGATTGTGCATGGACAGCAAGTGTGATGAACAGTGAAACAGGAGTAGAAAAGAAAGCTCAGGTAGGTGAGAGACACATTGATGTTCCCATTGTGACATGTGATGATTTTCCATTGCCATCAGAGTGTTAGACATTGAGTAATAATGACAATAATTACTAATCACAAGGGAAACTTAGTTCATCACAGCAGGTTGAATGGCACTGGTATAACATTCACATCACAAGCTGTAAAGCCTTCATTCATGAAAAATGTGAATAGATAATTTATGTTAAGACGTGTGCATGAATGAGCTGTGTCCTAGAAAACATGTCAGCACTGTCGTTAAGCCCTGAACATGAAGCGAAAATAACTGTCAGCCTCCGTCAACACCCATGTGCTTGTGATCTACTGAAAACACACAGCACCACAAGTGCAAAACCAAGGACGGCTGTGTCACTAGATATGAGATTGAAATTGCTTGCTGGGTTAAATATAACACGTAAGAGGTAGTTTTTTTTTTTTTTTTGGGGGGGGGGTCACTGGGAACATTAGTTTTATTATTATGAGCAAGCTTAACTTGCACTATGAATTTATTTTGACATTAACACCTTCATTCCTGACTCTCAACAGCCATTAGCCAATGGGCATTACTCTGCCTGACAAACCAATGACAACTTTTCCACCAAGCTTTTCGGATACTGTTTTCTACATGATTCTTGTTTCTGTCACTTTCAGGCAGAGGAGCGAGTGAGGATGATTTCCTCTGAGCTACACTGTGAGATTGTGAACCTGAGTGGAGAGGAAAATATCATGGAGCTGTGCAAAAGGAAAAAAAAGATTAAGAAAACATACTCAGCCGGGTTGTCAGGGGAGATCCTTGTGGTGAGCTATAATTTTCAGAAACCATATCATCATGTACATGAAGAGATATAAAATCTGAGTCTCAGCCCCCCACCCCCCCTGTCCCTCCTCTGTGTATATGCCTGCATGTGTGTGTGGGTCCCTGCACTGACAGATGGAGCATGTGGATACTGCACAATTCATGAATGCAGCCACTCAAGGCAAACTGAATGTGATAGACAAATATCTGGCTGATGGTGGGAGCCCTGATGTCCATGATGAGGTATGCTCTCCCTTTCAGCATAAATAGATGTACAGAATACCACAACAAATCGTTTTTACTTAGGACATCTTTAAATTTTCCAGTTGAAGAGGACGGCCCTGCATCGTGCCTCTCTGGAGGGACACGCCACTGTTGTCCAAAGTCTTTTAGAAAATGGAGCTGACGTCAACTTCAAAGATCGAGTAAGACGTACAGTCACATTGCTTGTTTGTAAAGATGATGATGAGATTATCTTCACACACTAAAACCAAAGCTTCTGGAGGCCCTGAAGTCAGCATTACTAATAGGATGGGGCCCTTTTACTGTATTTCAGCTGGGATGCAGGGCCATGCACTGGGCCTGCAGAGGGGGAAGCCTGGAAGTCATCAAAGCCCTGAAGAGCCACGGGGCCGACCTGAACGTCAGAGATAAGGTGTGCATTTTATTTGTGACTATATTTGTACCACAACGAATGCCTGCATGTCAGTGAACATACTGATGTTCAGTTGGCCGGTTGCACGTGAGGAACACCGTCACAGTTTATGTCAATGTTCCAGCTGTACAGCACCCCTCTGCATGTAGCCACAAGAACAGGCCACGCTACTATTGTGGAGTACCTGCTGTCCTGCGGTGCCAGAATCAACTGTAGGGACAGGGTAGGAAGCAACTCAACAGTGTTTCAATTCCATTTTTATTGTCTATAATTTATTTATTATCAATAATATATATATGGGTTTTTTCCCTCACTCAGGAAGGGGACACAGCCCTGCACGACGCTGTGCGTCTCAACAGACACAAGATATCGAAGCTGCTCATACATGCGGGAGCTGACACAAAAATAAAAAATCATGTAAGTTTTTCTTCCTGTTGTTCTCATAAAATAAATTTTAGAGAATAATTTCCAATTTTGTGTTATATTATTTATTTATGTCTGTATGTTAAATATGATGCTACAGCCATAGGTTATCTAAGACAGGAGGGAACAGCTATAGGTTATTGTTTTTATATATATACAAAAACCAAAGTATTAAAACCACAATTACGTTTGGATCAGACTATTTATTATACCTTGTTTCGGTCATTGTAAATTAAAGGGAAAATGTGTACATATCTTATAGTCTTTTTTTTTAAACAAGTGGCTGCTGCCTAGTAACTGTAGCCTCATATTTTATGTACAAATAAATAAATAAAAATGGATCCTCTCATTTAACTTGTGACAAGAAAGTGAATAAACATATTTCCCAAACCTTGAACTGTACCTTTAAAGGTTCAGGACTTGTTGTTTGCATATAGCCAACATGCTGTGGCTCATAACTCAACACTGCACATACAATATGACTGCATGATAACATGCTGACAGTATGAACTGTGATACAGGAGGGAGTGACAGCTGTGGAGCAGGTAAAACAATGGCAGTCTGACATCATGGAGACGCTGCAGAGCCTGGAGAAGCTGAGTGAGGTGGGACTAGTGCTGCCTGACAACAGCACAGCAGAACAGTGAAAGGCGCAGAGTAAAAACTATACATCTAATCTTATACTGTATTCTTTTTTAATGTCACTTGCTTTGACTGTCAGCTCAGGTTGAAAATACTTTTTGTATAATTCCACATTAAGGCTGTGTACATCATATTTGAGAATATATGCATTAGGCCTGAATATTATGTATGTGCATGAAACCATGTGATGTGTTCACAATCTGTCTCTCCAGGTCATGGATGTTAACCTCTGAGATAAGTCTGAACTCTGACAGTGGAAAATGTCATCCTTGATGTGACGGATTCAAAATGATCTGCTTATCTTAAAAGGACACAAGAACTGGGAAACATAGCAGCATTTGAGCTTCGGCATTCGCTTCCAAAGAGCTTTAGGATCTTACTCTCATGGATGTTTCATATCTGATTTGCAATGCTTTTGGAAGTTAATTAATATTAATACATGCCGTTATACAGAAGCTGCGTTTGAATATACATCAAGAGGTCCTTGTTTTATTGCAGCAAAAGACAAAGCCACAGCACACAGAAGGACTGTGTTTGAGATGTCAACTGATGATAACAGAGACGGCTGGTATGCACCCCCCCTCAAAAGAAAAAAGTCAGGGATTGAAGGGGGCTCAGTGGACATATTTTCCCTCTATCATCAGTGGCTCAAATGTTCCTGAGGGAGGTTGCTCATTCACACTGGGAAAACGACCCTCTTGCTCTGCTGTTTACAACGAGGTTGTTTATGTACAGTGAGTCATTACAACCATTCATTTTGTTAAACAAATGTTGTGCTGCTGTACTTTTCATAATGGGGGAGTACAAAATGCTGTTTTGAAAGGCAGTCACAGTTTTCTGTTAAATATCAATGTGTTCATTGTAGATTATTATCAGCCATGCACAATATTTCCTGTTCCTGTTGAACTGTCAGGGACCTCAGTGGAGACACATGCCATGTAAATACAAGGTTATGCACACTACATTAAATGTGTTTTATTTCCTCAACCTGACCCTAACAGAGATACTTAAGTATAATGTCCAAGTAATATAGGCCATGTATCAGAGGGAAAACCAGATCCCCCCCTTAAATCTGTTGGGCTCATACATGTTTTACAGCTTTGGTTCTGTCGTGTTTTATTCCATGTGAACTACAGGCAGTGTGCTGTTGCGCTGTGATGTTGCAGAGGGCTGAAGTGGTGTAGAATAAGAAGGGGGATGGGGAAGCTGCAGGCTCGTGCTTCATGCTGTGCAGCAGCCAAAAATCTGAGGAACCTGTTTATCCCTGAAACAGTTAAACTTCTTCCTACAGCTGCAGATGTCGCAGATTTCAGCCCTCAGTGTTAGAACACAGAAACGGCTGCACAATCATCAGTAAATTAACTACTTTTTTTTATGTCTTTGAATTCAAACCAAGAGCTGTGATGATACCCACAGAAAAAAAAACATCTATCTTTTTCATCACATGGCTTTTAATAAACACATCAACCATTTTGATACATACCCAGACTTGTTCCAGGAGAATGAGAGGATACTGTGTGGTAGTTTTCTCTAAGAGCACTCAAAGCAACATTATATTGTTACTGAAAAAAAAGGTAACCATGGCAATGATATTTTCCAGGCAGGTGAAAGTCTGGACAGGCACGCTTTTAAAGCACCATATGTTTCCAGTGTAGGAAATGGATGTAGTATTCCACTGTATTCAATTTCACTCAGGCAGGAGTGTGTAGGCAAAGAAGGCTTGCGCAGGTGTCGTCTCCAACATAGTGGAAAGGAAAATACTATTACATGGTTTGACATACAGCATATTACACACTTTGCACATACAGCAAACATTAAAGTATCATTGTGTGCTTGTAAAAAGCAGTACTGATGCATGCACTGCTCTGCTTTTCTGCTACCTTCATTCTTTCAGATGGCGCTTTGCAGCACACTGCTGTACCAAATGGGCATATTCACGGCAAGCAAGAGTATGGGCTGATAATATTGAGTATTGATTTTCTTCTACTCTTCACAGACTACAACAACAATGAAAATCAGTGCCTGTGAATAATCCAGGCTAGAGACTTATATATGTACAACAGAAAATCTCATATCAATTCCCTGTTTATTCTTCTGTCCTTTTGTTTCTCTTGTGCACTGAATTCCCATGTGGATTTGTCTTTATTGATTTGTCTTTATTGTTCAGCTGTAAGAAATAACACATGTTCCAGGCTGCCTCACCTATAACATCATGTGATTGTCTTTGGTTGAAATGCTATGTAAGCAACCCTAGACAAGCTTCGTCTACATATGCTTGGTAAGGCCTATTAACAGTTCAAGTACACTGAATTCATCTGTCATCATGATTGGATACAATAACATCACACTGTCTTAAATAACTCAGTGACACAATTTTCTACCTGACCAATCAAATAATTAGTTCTGAATTCATTTGAAAGGTCAGTGTAAACACAGTCAATGACAATGAATATATATATACACCTCACAGAAAAACACATACATTCAAATTACATACTCTTAAATATATATCTGATATATCAAATTATTTCATTCAGCTGCCTCAATTGAGATAAATGACCCAAATTTAATGCATTTAGTCGTGACTGTTTATCTACTTTGAGGATGTCCAGTCATGCAGGTGTTCTGGTTAGACAGGGGATAACATGAGAGAATTATCCGACTGAGTTAAATCTGCTCCCCAGTGGCTTCCACTGAGAGAGGGAGGTTTATTGGAAAGCAGAGCTGCTGGACTTGTGAGTGATGGGAGCTGAAACTCAGCACCAGCTTAGCAACGTGTCTCTCTGAGTGAAGGCAATCTTCAAGCAGACCTCAAATTCATTAGGCTGACAGAAACCTCAGGGCAAATGATGCAGAGGAGAGAAGGGAAGGAGAGGGCGCTGTGCTTCGTCTGATGTTCAGACGAACCCCTTTAAACTTTTTAAGGCAAATGTGAATACTGATCCTCTAAAAAGGAGAAAGACCAGTGGCAGATTGCATTCCTTGAACAATAGTTTGCAGCAGCTTAGTTAATTGAGATTAGATTTTAAAGGTGCCATGTGCCGCATTTTGTACATACACAAAAATACTGTGTACTTCTTTGAGGTCCGGCAAATATGTTAAATGCATTTTCTTATTTCTCTCAAATATCTTTTATCCTGAATTGTTTATAACCGTGTTTGCTAATTAACAATCTTCTTCACTGGTTTTGTGAAGGCATTGCTACACTACTATGTTCATTACCACCACCAACTGTCCATCAACAGAACCGCATGAAAACATCAGCAAGAATCTGTGTCCTCGTGTCCATATATTATTGAAACCAGCTGGAGGCGCATTTGAAAATACATTGAGCTACCACTGGTCAAACTCCACAGGGTACTCTCATGTAATAACTTGCAGCATTTTTAAGTGACGTTACCTAATTAGTAGCCATAGTCTTCTTCATACAGACTTTACTTTACACCTCTTCTTTAAGCAGGAGAAAAAAAAACCTAGTAAAGTAAGAAGGGGTCTCCCACATCCAGTGATTTTATGTATGAAAACTGCTGTAAAACACTAAGACACTGTTCATGAACAAGAGAGAACAGCAGCATCTGCTGTTTTTGTGACTTGTGAAGTTAAAGGTGTGCTTCATGGTGTTGTGCAGTTCAGGTCAGTCATACAGAAAGCCATTGTTTGGTCAAATTGCACGCGCATTCCAAACTAGAGTGTGGGCAAAGTAAGAAATATGCAGCAAAAAAAAAGAAAAGTCATGGTCACTTAAAAGAGAGAGACACTGAGAGAAGAGCTGGAGGGGAGTATACGAGTACACATCCCTGAGGCCCTCCGGGAAGGTGCTGGATCCCTGACCGTATCTCCATCAGGGGCCGCGATGGTCAAAGTGCCAGAGTGCGAGCATTGGACGCTGAAGCCTGCGCACGTTGAACCACTCCTGGACACTTCTCTCTCTTCTGCAGCCTGTGGTTTTGAAACAAGCCCTCGTTTCGTGGGACACCATGAGCTCCATCGGGGAAAGTCAATAGCCCTGGAGGCACAGACACAGAACACTATGACCAGCACCAGAGACATTATATTGACATCCTTGTGGGCAAACTGTTCCAGTGGCGACTTACCATATCCCTCAACACGTCCGTCTTTGAACTCCCCTTCAAACTTCATGCCATCGTATCGACTGAAGACTCCTGTGCCTTGAAACTTTCCGTGTAAAAATTCCCCTTCGTACCTGATGTGACGAGGAGAGATCAGAGTGTCAGTTGTTACTTCTGCTTGAGGACAAAACTTTTCTTTTTGTCTCACACACCTCGATCCATCGGTGAAGAGCAGCACACCAGAGCCATGGAAGAGTCCGTTCTCAAACTGTCCAGTATAGCAGGTCCCATCCTGAAACTTGAGCTGACCGACACCGTGCCTCCGACCTGTAAAGTCACACACCGTCTCAGTGAGTAATGCTTTAAAATTCAATCTGATGATGCAAACTCAGTAAATCCTGATATCATGATTCCATATGGCGTTTTACATTTTATCTACACGGGTGTGATCATGCCTCATCTAACCTCTTAGCCTCTTATAGATTACTCTTTAGTAATAGTGCATAGTGTGAGAGATGACCAACATTTAAACTCCCTATGCTGCTCAGGGTTTTACATTGACTTGGTATTGTAGAGCCTCTTCATATGTCACATGAGTCAGTACGTGCTTAGATTTAAGTGCCCCCCCTTTAGCTAAGGGTTTACTACTGAATTAGGAGTCCATCTGCCTCCTGTGTGGTGGGAATTACAGCTCTGTAATCCAGCAGATTTTTTAGCAGGGCTTTCTACTCCAGACTGACAGTGAACAGTTAAGGAGTGTACTACGTAGTAGCCTATGATCCACTCCTGCGGCTTAAAATCATGTCAGAGGACACACACCTACATGTTTCTGGAGAAGTGCCACAACTGGTTTGCAGCTGCAATCGCTGCATTGGAAAAATGAGCAAAGTTGAGGAGTGAAGGAAAACACAGAGTGTTTGGTGTTTACATTGACTTAAAATCAACTAAAAACTTGTAGCCAAGGCAAAATATCTGCAGGCGATCTTGTTCCTAGTGTTTCTATTGATTTGGTTTTTGAACTGCAGCTGGGAGAAGACTCTCTAAGATTTCCCAAACAGGTCCAAAGTCTAATCCGGAAGATTTGACAAAGCCAGAGCTGGTAAATCTGGCTGCGCTCATCGTGACTCGCCGATGCTAGCTAATTGGGATTTGACTAAATAGCTTGAGCTTGCATGTCACTAGCATCACTGTACATGTGTGAGTGCATGAGACAGTGTTAACGTCTTGAAAGCACACTATTATTATTATTATTATTATTATTATTATTATTATTATTATTATTATTATTATTATTATTATCATATTTATTTTTTTTAACCATAGATTGACAAATATTGCCTCTGCATGGAAAGATTAAATGTTTTTGCTTGCACACATCCCTGCAGATTCATCAACAGAAATATTATTGTCATAATTCACCTGCTTGTGTGCATTAGACCAGGCTGGAATGATAGAAATACAATGTAGGAGTTATAGTCTTAGTGACTCACTGTTCTTTTTCTCTCCGCCTGCAAGACAACAATGCTGTGGAGCTGGGGAGACATGTCATGAGGACTAGATGTACTGCACAGAAGGTACAGGTGAGAGTTTGTCTCATCCCTGTAGTTAAGCTTGATTTAAAACTGACTGAAAGAATGCCTTGCCTTCTTTCCATTCGCCATGGTACTCCTCCCCACT
The DNA here is from genome assembly GCF_905171665.1 of Trachurus trachurus. Classification (NCBI taxonomy): domain Eukaryota; kingdom Metazoa; phylum Chordata; class Actinopteri; order Carangiformes; family Carangidae; genus Trachurus; species Trachurus trachurus. The sequence continues at coordinate 17,009,107 of NC_139906.1, forward strand.
GGCATAGGTGAAAGATCCTCTGGTCAGAGTCATGGCACCCCTGTTTTCATCCGACACACACACACACACACACACACACACACACACACACACACACACACACACACACACACACACAGTTACAGTAATTAGAGAACCAAACATGATGAGTAAATTAGTGTGTGGATGAAGCAGGGGTTTCTGTCTTCAGATTATTAAATTCAGAGTAGATCATTTTCAAAGTTGTGAGGGAAAGCCTGAAGGTGTATGTTAGTGTAGCTGAACATTGAATGTGGGTCAGATCAAAGGATAAAGCCATGACCAGATGCTATAACTGTCAACCCCAGAAGTCTGTGAAATGTCTACTCCAGTCCTCACACACTGCTACCGGTGTAAAACCAGTATGAAAGCACACTTGCATAGCCCTCTCTGTGAGGAGACAGACTGAAAAAACGTGACTGAGGCATGACTGCAGACATAAACAAAAGCTTATTGCATGGTGAGCATTTTGCAAAATATAGTTCAGTGCAACTCATATCTCCTGCTTAAAAAACCAAACGACAGTGTTACAGAATGGCAGTGAGGTGTAGTTTTACCCATGCGGTCGCCATTGAATAAATAATTCATCAACTCACACACTCATGTCTGAAACGTTACTGTATTATCCAACTTAGGCTGTCAATGTATGTTTCGATTCAGTGCAGCCTTTACATAGGAACGTGTTGTTTGAATAGGCTGCCGCTCGTAATGACAAGCCTGTTTAAATCGACTGTGGCCGAAGGCGACACAACAATGAGGGAAAAGCGACAACACCTATTAATGCTATCGTTTACCTGTACGCTACGTTTGTCGTCTCTGAAGCATGGAAACCACCGTACAAGAACAGAGGGGCGTAAAAATATGAAAACACCGGCTGGGAGCCGTATGTTGCGTTCAGGTGCTCCCCGTAAGATCCGATATCCAACAGCCCGAGCCTTACAGGATATTTAGGCTACGTAAGCTCAGCTTGGTCACAAATAATATTAAACTCTCTTATAAATGCATATTATCATATTATTATCATTATCAGCGTTGTTTTATTTAAGAAACAACATGTTTTATAACGGCACATGACAACTGGGAAAACAGCCCTGGATAAAGTGAAAATATAATGTTTTATTTTACTTTCTTAATGTGCTCCTTAACTGATAACACCTAAGCTCATCAGGTTTTATTAAAAACTATTCGCTCTCTACAAACTTGAAAATTTACCTCTGTTGTCGTGATCGTGTTGACGTTCAGACGCGCTTCAGTTCAGTGTTGCGATATCTCCGACGACATTTCAACACAGCATTACAACAGCATCATTGCAGCCTGTCCGCCGCGCTGTTTCATTGTATGACTGTTGTTGACTCTCATTGAAAACTTTATTTGATTGGCCTAGTGTGTCGCCGCTTTCAGACAGCGGCAGACATATTTATAAAAGCCCGTGGGGCATTTTCTAACGTCCGTGAATCACTCAACATCACAGCTGACAGGGAAGACAGGTTTCATTTGTCTGTAGTCGACAGTAGCCTATTGTATGGGCCATAGAGTGTATTGTATAGAGTCAAATAAGTAATCATTGATAATAATATGTAATAAACACGATAGATTTCTTATTCTTATCATTATTGATTGGTGGTGTGGCCTTTCACTAACTGCAGGCATTAAACTGAAATTACATTTTAGGGTCAAACAAGATGTCCTAAAAATAGCATGGCAGTTCCCACAATAGCGTTTATTTCCTACTTTACAAAATAGGATAGCCATAAGATAATAATTCCCCTTGAAAGATCAATGAATACAGGAATGTATGGCTACTCCATCAGAAAAGATGGCTGAAATGCTTGTAAAACTCTTTCATCCCACATCTTTTTGTTGGAATTCCCCATAATGCCATTACATTTCCCATTTAGCACAAGACAAATTAGTCCTTAAGCTGAGGCTGTCGGGGTTGCCATATTTCCTCATTAATCAATTTTGATATGGACTTGACTTGATCCAACATGAAAAATTAAGCAATCACTTATCAAACTGATTAAAACTCATCTCAATGGAGCATGGGTGTAGTGTTTTTAAGACATTTCAACAACACAACACAAGGTGTGGAAGCTGATGCACTCCTAAAAAATCTTGAAAAACAGGTGCGTTGGAGCATAGGTAGGGAGTGAACAAAGGAAAAAAGGGTCTCCCGCACACTGTCAAGTCACTTGCAAAAGACTTTAATAAAACAAACAACGTTTCGGAATCTCTGCTTGAAAAAGGTCCTGTGGACCGAAACGTTGTTTGTTTTATTAAAGTCTTTTGCAAGTGACTTGACAGTGTGCGGGAGACCCTTTTTTCCTTTGTTCAACAACACAACACAACACAACAACTTCAGGGTAACACTAGAGGAAAAGTTGGTGGCTCATTAAAGTCCCAGGGATATATCCTCTAAGAACCATGAATATCTAATGCCCTAAATTTCACGACAGTTAGTCCAGCTGCCATCATCAATTTCATTGTTGTTTAACACACTATTTGCCACATTGTATAAACCAGGATCTGCGGCCTGAGGGGCTCTTTCCCTCTTTGCACAGTTGGTAATCCAGAATTGGGTCCATTTAGAGTTTTTTTTATAGATACGCTTGTGTCGGAAACTTTGGTCTTGTTTTTGTATTGTGTGTAGCTACAGTATGTTATCAATTGAAACCCCCAATAAAAAGAGGGGGCCGCAGACTGTGAAGGGGAATATGAGAGCCAAGAAAGGTTTATGTTCTATTCTCTTACATTATAATAAGGATTTTCTCCCATTAACTTGTTTCTAAATTATATTTGTGGTGTAGAAAAGATGAAACAGCAGCTGTAGGGTGGGCAAAGCATTCCATGCCAGTAACCACCGCCGGTCATTTTTTAAAATGGCTGCCACAGTGATCAGAATAAAACTTTGCAGTGGCCCAATATCCAGATGTCATTTAACATTCAGCAATGTACCAAATCTGATGCCTTTATCACAAAATGAATAATTGTTATGCTGCCCCACTATAAGGTTAATTGAGCCACCTAGAAAGAATGAACAAAGCTAGCTAAGAAAATAAATTACATTATATCTGATGGAGGCAACCCCAATATGTATTGAAAACAGATATACATCTAGAAAAGGCCATGTATAACTAATTTATCAACATTTTTCAAAAAAACTTGTTTGCTAGGCCACTCACCTCACAATTCCCCTCACAGGCTAGATGTGAAGCACCCCCAACAGCAACTGTGCCCATCAAAACAGGTGTATTTTTTTTAAATGTACAGTTGCAACAATTTGAAATAATTGTCAGCCATTGGCTGTTAAAACTTTAAGAGCCAGGACGTTCAAACTAAACTAACTTTGGACTGATGATGATGATGATGATGATTAGGATAAAGATGTAAAGAAAACTAAATAAAAACTATCATGGCATGTAGGCTTCCAGACTTCTCCTGCCTCACCAACAATCTCGAGTGCACGAAAATGTGCAAACTGCAAACATGCACATATCAGAGGGTCTCTTTGAGAAATACAGAAGAATTAGCAGTTATTGACAATTCTCGCCTGGGCCCATGTTCCACTTAAGACCCATATTCATCCCTCAGTAGGATATTATGGGAAGATTATACATTTCCTGAACTGTTACAGTCCTGTGAGTATTTCAGTTTTTGTTATTTGTGTCAGTGCTGTTCCTACATTTCACAGTGCTATAAAAAAAGACCACAGTTTAGGCAAAAATAGCGGAAAAACTGTTGTTGAGACAGATTGACCTTTGACCATGTTACCTTTATATTTTTTAGATTGGTCCAAAACTAGGTCTAAATAAAATAGGGGGTAATTTATTGCAGGGGGTGGATACATTTATGTGCTGATAACTGTCATAAAGCTACCATGATATTTTTATATTATCATACCAAAATATCATCTATGGACATGTACCTTTCCAAAATGTTACTATAGATTTTGACCATGGACTAAAAGACAAAAATACCTCTGCCACATTGACATGATATAATAGAAACTACAATGCATTAGCTAGGTAGTGATTTAAAAAAAAATTGCATATTTATTTCCCTAGTTAGTGACAGGCTTCGATGGGTCTATTTGGCTCCCCCGAATGAAATTAATGAGCATTATTTCCCTTTGGAGCGGCTTCCTCTCCAACAACAGGCGTGCGCGTACCCGCGGCAAGCGCTTCCTCTTCCCGTGCTGGTGCGCGCCCAGACAAACGATAGAAAATGGCGAGTCAGTGTAAAAGGCAGCAATGCACAATCGACAGGCGCGGCTTTCGGCAGGAACTTGATTCGTGGCGACACAAACTCATTCACTGTGTAGGTAAGGATGTTGCCAGTTGCACACTCTACAATTTTACCGGTTGAATTTCGTCTCTGCGCGACCGTTATCGGTGTAAATAACCATCTATTACCGGACTCACTTGGGGCATCTCGACTTTTTTGTCCTCCGTCCGCTGTTTCCTTCTCACGGCAGCCAGCCTGAGCAGTTACTTAAATGCTGCAGTTTGTGACAGTGTTAGGGTACTTGTTGTGCTCTCCTTTCTGCTTTTATCGGTCTTAAATCCTTACTGCAGACTTTAGTTACCGACTGGCGTAACGTTAGTTTGTTTAAAGGGCACCGTGCTTGTTTTAAAGGGAGTGTCTCTAAGGCGTTGCGTCGGCCAAAAGATCCCGTTTGCAATGCGCGTCCCCGTGTGATGATACTGTATTTTGGATGGGGGAGGGCGACGTACGCTGCTCGTGTTGGATGTTTTCAGTTGAACATTTTAGATAACTCGTTTTCTCGGATTAACCTCCTGTGGGCGCGCATTACAGCATTCAAGGAAGTAGCAGAGACCCTGCTTTTGTTGTAGTCAACATTGTCGACAAATGAAGCCAATAAACTTCCCTTAACTTGTGATGTTAGTCGGTGTGTCTGTGTGTGTGTCCCCCTCAAAGCAAATCATTTAAAAGGCAGTTGTTGACTTAAGGCCCACAGCTCATTGTGTTGTGTGTATTTATCTATGTGGGGCTGGGAGCTGGCAGCTGAATGATAGTGTTGTGGTAGCATAGCATAGCAGCTTATAAATAACAACTCAAGGATGTTTTAGCCATGCTCCAGGTGTGGTGTCCTCCAGCACCACTGGTGGGTCAAACAGGCCAGTTAACCTGTAAAATATCTAATATGTTGGATTTGAGCAACATTTGGTACAAGGCCTTCAAGACTCCCAGATTATGTACCATGATCCTACCGTTTTTAAAAACCGAATTATTTAAGAGATTACAATTTGGCCATTATGTTCCTCAGAGGATGAACAGAAGATATTTTGATCCATGATATTTTTATCTAGCACCAACAGCATTGTTGGTTTTTGACTAAATTCCTCCAAAATTAAGATTTCCATTATTCTTGACTGTATTTTGTATTTTGTGTTAATTATGAAACCGTGATTATAAGCCAAACTAAAATGGTAAACATTACACTAGTTCAGCATTTAGCCTAGCTCCACTGTGCCCAGGTACAGCAGCACATAGGTAGTTGATGGTGTGGGTTTGTAGACTCCTATGTTGTGTTACAGGAGACTACAAGTGCATACAGTTCAGTACAGAAGTCATTTCAGCAACATGTCAAGTTTATCCTCACTGCTCTGTGGTGCAGTATGTGCTACCTGTGACTAGTATCTGTAGCTATTGTTATACCCCGTAGCCTTAGTTTTTACATGCAGCTCAACTGAAGCAAAATAAATAGTCAGAACAATTCAGACTGTTGTTTTGTCGCTATAGAAAATGTTCATATCCTCTCCACCTCAATGAGCAATATGAAGCTATGTCATGTGTTTATTATTCGGTCCACAATGGTTGAAATTGACACCAGTAGTTTTACACAGTTTGATTGAAGGGCTTGAAGAAGATGGAGAGGCCATTTTTAGACTCATGCTTTGCCAGCCTCCTTCTGATGATTTGGTAACATAGCAACAGCCAATGTGGACATTCTGCACCATGGCTCACAGATTCATCATACAAATAAGGATCAGATAGTTGCTAAAACATTAATTAACTACAACAGAAACAGTAGTTGACCCTAATGTTCACTGTGAAATAAGCTCAAATGGTTTTTATTTATTTATTTAACTGATCTAATTGTACATATTTAGGATATTTTTTTAAAATCTTCTATCAAGAAACAAATTGTTTACTTTGTAGGCTCATTAAGGGGTGCAACATGCTTCATTAAAAGGACTGTACATATTATGCAGCACTGCTTGTTTTGTTTTTTTGATAGAAAACAACTTGCAAACCAAAATCATTAGCACTAAACTAAACATGCACACACAGATACATTTGTACAGGTCTTTGTCAAGGTTTCAGTGATGCATTTTAGGTAACTATTTTAACATACGGTAGGCTACATAAAATGTTTCATTGTGATTTGTGGCAGAAATTTAATTTTAAGTGCGACCTAGACCACGGGACACAAAACTCACAATAAAATGCTACTACTGATGTCGCTGATCTCAAAATGTCACATTAAATCAATCTCACTTAAAGAGGCCGCCATTTATAGTCTTATTGAATGTATGATGTATGTACAAGTCATGGACTACGTGGCACAAAATTCTTGACATTAGCTAAAAGGTGCACTTATGTTGAAGGGTCGGGAAGCAGTCACAGTAAATCTGACACTAATGCACATTACGTTTTCTCGTCATTTTAAAGTTTGGTGGGGGTTGTGGTGTGCTGAATGTTGAAAATTTCAGCTCTTGGCTTATTTAGGGCGAGTTAGATGCAGAGGTCATAATTGGAAGTAACAAGTGCAGCAAAACAATTTGCTGAGAAAAACTAAAACTGTCAGCCCGCTGCTCATGACTGTCACTCAGAGTAGTTTAAACAAAGTTTAGGGCCAAACTTATTTATGATGGTTTGAATAAAACACAATTCACCCATTTTACAAAGGACTCGTGGTGTGGACCATCCGTTTTAGTAATAATGTACGAGGTTATCGATTATGTGTGGACTGACCCAGAACAAACCTTATACAACACTAGGTGGGCTATGTCATCATCACTGAAAAGAAAATGGAGAGAATAATAGGTTTCTGACTAGTCACTAGCTTCAGACCCAGGACTGTTCAGTTCGTCAGTTCCCCCTTTATGATTGACAAATGTCCCTTGTGTTTGGGCCTTAATTGTAAAGCTGCGGAGTACATGACAACAGCATCAGTCTGCTGGCTGCAGAATGGCATATTCTGTCCATGACAACAAGGACATACTTTTGTTTGGCTTTTTGGTGGAGAAGGCTGCACGCCACCACCACTCTGCTGTTGCTGAAATGGACATTTTGTCTTTGTGTATTTAATGTGAGCAGTAAAACTGCAGGCCAGAGACAAGGGCAATTGTCCCATGGAACAGCAGCAACAATTGTCTGTATGTTTGCCTATACATGTGTTCATGGTCCATCAGCCCCCAGATGCAAACTGTGTGGCTGAAATGTGTGTGTTCTGTGTTGATTTGGGAAAATTTGGACCGAAGAGCACCAGCTGACATTTAGAAATGCCTGGAATGTCAGTTATTCATGCTTGCGTTTGACATGTGGGTGAGTGGGACTGAGGATTTGCCCAAAGAAATAACATGCAAATATTGACACCAGGCAGACGATCCTTTTCATAATTTAAACTTTAGCGTGGCCCATTTTCCACTCTTGCATGACCACTGTGATGTGCTTTCGGCCTACATTTTCCTAACTTGAAAAAAGAGATGTTTTATGTTTGTTGACAATTTATCAAACATGAACTTCAATGTTTTATAAGGAAGGCTTTGTCTTTAGTTGTGCGCCGTTTGTATGTGTGTGCTTCAGCGTCCATATGTTTGCAAGCATCATTTTTTAGCATTTGCCTAAAATCATGATGGTCCCATATTTGTTATTCAAAATTATATTTTATGCAGTGTTACACCATTTGACTGTCAGTTTGCATCATATCACATTAAGTATTCATGAAGTGTCTTGTCCCCGCTGTAGATGTTGCTTAAAGCTGCTACGTCATTGCCTGCGGTAAAGGCTGGTCCAGCTACTGTGTATTGTTTGTAATCTGTAGTTGCCAAATGAAAATTTAAAGCTAACTTTGCGCACGGCAATGTAATGTCTAAGCTTGACTGTTGACCTGCAGCAAATTTGTTTTTTTGTAGTAACATAGCACGCAAAGTAAAATCTTTTCAATGGTTAAGCAATTAGGTTGAGTCTCTGCGTGATGAGTTCACTTGGGATGAAACCAGGCATGCCTAGTACTGTGGCTCAACTAATTTGTGCAACTTTGTCATCTCTGCAGTCATCCTCAGCCCTCAGTCCATCTTACATCTTCAGAGAGCATTGCTCAGGGATATCAGTGACTCTCTTCATACCAAATTACTCTCTCGTGAGCATCACAATCTGAGTGTCAGTATGATTTAAAATGATATTGCACTTTTTGATGATAAAATAATTGATCAACGATCAATTCCTCTAGTGCTTCAAAACGCTTTAGCCAAACATACCAGATTCAGCAGGGTTGACTTTTGGCTACAAATTGATTTGAGCCCGGGGAAGCTCCTGTTCTGCGAGCTTGTGGTCACTCCTTCTGAGATCGCATGTGTACAGTAGTTACAGTGGGGGATGGGTTGAGTGGGGGTTGATGCAGCACTCTACACCCTCAGCACTAGAGCGGCAGAGGGAAGGGTGGGTCATCTAGTGGAAGAAAAGCACTGCAGTCCATCGATGAAGCTAAATGTTAACATTTTATCACCATTGTTGTTATTAACTAAATGAATTTGAAATAAATGTGGATGATTGGTTGTAGGAGCAACAGACGATACACAGAGGAACACGAGCCAAGTTCTTCATACCGACACAGGTGTCTAGAGATGCATGTTGTCCCTTGGCTGCCCACCACAGATACAGACAGAAAACCTACACTGATTTTAATTAGCTGGAACAGTTAATTACTGTATTGTCCTGGTTAATGAGTGTTACTTGGAAATGGTCAGGTGCGATGGATGCAGAGAAGTGGATGAGGTTACCTCTGGTTGCTAGGCTGTGGAAGTAAAAGATGTTTCATACCATTTTGTTCAGGCCTCTCAGTAACATGCATTCATTTACACCTATTGCCTTAATTTGGGCTGACTACCAATGGCATATTGAAATTCACTTTTGGATAAACCTAAGCTATGATGTTGTGTTTTTTTTGCTTAAAGCACTTTGAATCTTGGGTCCCCGGTGAGTGTCATACTGCGGTATAATGCCAGTCCAAAATCAACATTTTTCAGAACAGTTTAAATGTTTATGAGCAATTTCTAGAGGAATCCTCTGTGTATGAACAGTAACATTGAAATTATCATCAGATAATCTTGTACTGCAAATATATACACAGAGGAGAAAATATTTCAGGAGCCATGTTAAGATATGAGTTAACAGTGACTGTGATGTTTAAAGTAGTTTGGGAACCAGGGAGTTGCCTTTGCGTTAGTGTAATAAAACTACTCCCCTCACTTCGTATATCACATTGAATTCCCTGAAAGCACAGTAGAAGAAGAAGAAGAATGTACAAGTATGTTTTGAATTGCTGGCTTCAGTTTCATTTGTTTTTTAAGAACTGAGTTAAACATATTCTAATAAAAAAGCATTTTATTCCCTACTTGCACACTTGAAAAATTTGGCGAGGGGGTTGCTTAGTGACCTTTTGGCTATACTACCAAGCCACGTAGTGCACAGCGCCAGCAATAAGCAGTAAAGAGGGTTTTATCACGCATTACGCTCAGTTCACAGAAGTACAGCAAAGGTTAACGTTAGGATTTAGGGGGGTTAAGCTGATCCTAGACCTGTGGGATTTCTCTTTCTAAGTGCTAGTGGGAAGGACAAGGGTGTCACACAATCCAAATATTTTCTCTCTTCCTGTCTCCGATTGGCTGTAGATGTAGGTCAAAAGAAAGCTAAGACAGATTGGACAGAGTTGTTGTTCACCGAGTGTATATAACATAAGCTCCATGAGAAGACCTAGAAATATTCATGGTCAAGGTTTATGGATGATGCTTTAGTTGAATCATGCAGTTACAGTGCCAAACAGTTCGTATCACTTGCAGATAATAATATATCGATAATCTTATTAGGTATACTGGAAATAGTTATAGCCCCAGTTTTGAAAATAGCAGGCAACGATTGTCAGGCCACAAACATAATTGAAATGTCCTGGATTTCAAAGGTTCATAATTATTATTTTTTATATGGCTTTACACTGCACTGTCTTTTATTGAAGTATTATAGCACCTTAAGTTTTGATGGTTAACAAAATCTACCTTTAACTTAAATTTGGACTGACATTTAAAGGGACAACGAGGAGTTTGTATTTGGTTATAAAAAAGTAATAGTAGTAAATTAATGTGGATGAATCTACGTTACCCACACTTGTTAATGGGTCCATTTTCGATAAATATATCGTTTTGTCTCTATTGTTATTATTAGTGGTGGAAATGCTGGGCGAGCCGACCAACATTTCCTACTTTTGGTTTCGTGGACGCTGCCCAGCAGGTCATGGGAATAACGCCGCTGAATCGCTGTTTATGGTCGGAACTATGACAGTATCTGATCGTCTTCGAACCTCTGACTTTCATTCTTGATAAATGAAAACATTCTTGGCAAGACGTCTGTCTTTTGCGCCGGTCCAAGAATTTCACAGTGTGCGCAGAGGCTCATGGGAAATGTAGTGTGAAAACACTTTGCTTTCCAAAACTCCTTGTTGTCCCTTTAAGCAGTGCAAGTAAATCTGAGAACAGTTTCTCTCCTGTCAGTCTCTTACATGGAAAAGCTGGTGGAAAATTAATGTCTTGCAGAGATGCAACAACGTTGGGCAGGTTTTACCTGTAGCCAAGCCTACATGTACCTTGAACAACAGAAATAGTTGGTAATCATAAAATAAACAATCAAGTGCACTTTGAAAGTGTCTTCAGAATGGTATCTAGTCACTGGAATTGGCAAAATAAATGGCGTATAAACCTTCACATTTTTGTTAATGCAGCTGTTATGATTAATAATGAAATAATCAGTAAAAATTTAAATAACATTAAGTAAGGTTTAAATTTGTCATTACAGTAGCTGTGATGTCACAATGTTAAGTTTGAGTTAAAAGAATTCAAATGTCTGTCTCATCTCGCCATTTTTCATTCCCACAGAGACTTGTTTTTATTTCCAGTTCAGCATACCTCCTGTATGAATTAAGCATACCTCTTCACTCAACTATAAAATACCTGGAGGCAAACTGTGATATGCATCTGGAATAAACAAAAAACAAGCCAGCAAGGCTTGGAAATAGCAAAATGTTCTTGAGTCACCATTCGCTTATATGGAGCGAGATGATTGACAGGAATGACTAACTCCTCCATAGTTAAAAAGAAAAACATGACTAACAATTCTGGATAAAGGACTAAATCTTTTAATGAAGCCCAAATATCATGTTGTCAATGCAATTAGGCCTGTAGATGTGATTGCTTTCCCCCTATGTTTGCCATGGATTAAGATTGCCAGCCTCATTAACCCGTTATCTTTGTCCTGAATGTCTTTTCATTAGTCCTTGATAAGTTTTTTATTTTATTAGGTGTTTAGCCCGATGGCACGTAGAACCAGGTTTCTTTTCTCTTCTTCTCATTATCACTTTGTACCTCTATGCCCCATGCGTATTATTGTATCTGGAGGCTATCTGATCACTCTATATCAAACTGTGCAGCAGTGGCTGAATAGTGGCCTAATTCCATCTCAAGTGTAATTAATGGGTGAAAGTTACTTTAAATAGAAAATACAGTGACGTGTGGGTCTTCCTCAGTTTTTTTGCGCACGAAACAAGGGTGGTATTAATTTTTTTTATTTTCTCATTTATTTTGTAGGGCTTGCATGACAGCTATGCACACCATCAATATTTTATCTAGTGCATGTAGGCAGTTTGCGCTTATAATTTGTAGTTGCTGGTCCCAAAATGAGGCGTGTGTGTGTGGATTTTCTCTTCATCAACCACTACACCACACTATGCTCTGCCAATTGGAAAGTGTTAATATTGCCTCAAAGTCATGGTTTACAGCATGACACATTTGTAAATGCCCTAAACAGAATTCCTGAAGAGTAGTTTTGATGTCATGGCGCTGCTTTGTCAAATGAAAGTGGATGACCTACTTTTCTCCTCCTGCCTCTGAAATATTTCAGAAATAGGATTGGATAGCTTCAGCTGAAGTCCTGTGCACTAACCCAGAAACAGACTCACGTTGCAGCTATAGGCAAGGCTGTGTTTCACCACTTTGCCCCCCGCCACCCCACCCCCATTTATGTTTGGCTGTTGAAAAGTGGGTGGGAATTTGTAGGGAAGCGGAGCGAGGGCATTTTAACAGATGAGAGCCTTCAGTGAATCCACTGTGAGTTTGGGAAGAGAGTGGATGGTAAGGGCTGATAATTTTCTCACTTGTTATCTGTGAAGACACACTGTAAGTAGGCCTTTACTATCGTGTGTACAGTTTGATAACCAGTTCAGCTCACCAGGCTAATTTAACTTGTGTGATATTCATTTTTATTAAGGCCTACACTTTTTTTTTTATTTACATATTTAAAATTTTCAATGCCACTAGTGCATATGTGTTTTACATAGCTTTACAACATCTGTGATGTTTTTTTTGTGTTGGTTTGAGTCATGATTTAGCTCTGACCTTTTACTACTGCTTAGCACATTTTGAATAGTGCACTTGCTTTACATCAGTAGACAGATGTTACCTCTGACCTCTTTAGCGCTTGATTTCATGCATGTACTGGTTTTGGATTGGTTATTTTAACCCTGCGGCAGTAAGCAGACACTGCATATTGTGTTAATGCACTGTTAAATGAAGCCCTATGCAGCTAATGCACTGTATCACAATATATCTTTATCAAACAGCTGGGACTGTGGGATACCACCATCTCATCACTAATGTATTGAAGATTTTTCAAAGCTCTTGTGATACAGGATCTTATTTTTAAGTTACTTATCTGCAGCTGTAACTTTGGACTTTAATCTGGTTGTAGTTGACTTCTGGATTTGTGATATTGGTCTTTGACATCTTATGCCAACTACCAGCGTTGTCTCTGCCTGTTTCCATTTAATGTTACAACATGCAGTCACTCCCAACTCTGTAGGTACTTTAGTTGCTTGGCAACAGGAGGATGGAGTGCATGTGCATTACTGTTGAAGTAAAGCTGATAGCCTAATGTGTGTTTTAATAGAAGCACAGAGTTCCTTACAGGGGATGTTGAAAGATGAGGGAGGAAGGCAAAGAGAAGCTTGGGCATGTGGATAAAACGCACTGACATTGAATGATGTGCAGTTGAGCAGGTTTGAACTCTGGGCAGGTGGAGTTGTGTTCATTTTGTGCGTCTCTTCTTCTTCTGCTGGTGGTTTCAGTGTCGAGGCTTGATTGGAAACGAGAATAAACAAATGCAAAGTCACGGTGCTACTGTATGATGACATTGAACTGCACATTTTATTGAATTTCATATCTTTCCTCAGGTTTTGAGAGCATTCTTGAAGGTCTGTTCGATCAGGAGCTGGTAGAAGACCTTAAATTATTCAAGGGTGAGTATCTCGGCCCACTTCTACATCATAATAGTGGCCATGATCATACAAATGTACAGTATGAGTGCCAAGAATGAGAATTTTGTGGTTTGAGTGTAATCTGCTCATTTACGACAATGCTGCTGCATTGTACCACCTGGTACCCCTCTACATTCACTCAACAAGACGGCCCCTCTGGCTGCAGAAGAGAAGATGCCTTGTGTTCCTACAAAGTTGGTGTTTTGGATGGCGTGGAGCCAGTGTCAAAGTGTACAGTGTCCTACATACATTTTTACAATGCATGATGTTAGTGAGACAATAGTGGGCATTATTTGGGGTTTCATTGCATGTGTAGTAAGAGGACTGTCTAGACTTTCTACTCTAGCAGCTAGAGAGGAAGACTGCTAAGAATTAAGTTAAACTGAATCATTCCTTTCCTGACTCGATCAGTTTCATCAAAACAAATGAAAATACTAATAATCACGGACTAATTTATTTCATTCATACATTTGTCACTGAATCTCATGTGCTCTGAGGACCCTTTGTTTGAAAACTGCCTTGTCCTATATTCAGTTTCAATCAAACAATTTTTGTTATGCATCCTCCATCCAGCCAGACACTTTGTTGTTGATGTGTCTCTCTGCATCGTCACAACAACCAGAGTGCACTATATGCAGATCAATCATGAAACTGGGGGATGTGTTTTTTTTGTTTTTTTAATAACAAATATGTTTGTTTTCTACATTGTGTCCACAGACTTTGAGCCAACAGGAGTGTCTGACTGGTCATTTGATGAAAATTGTCTATTCTGCTGTTTGAGACGAGACAAAGTAAAGGTAAGACCTCTGTCTTTTTTTCTTTTCTTTTTTTTCTTTTTATTTAACGTTTTGGTATTGTCTCTCAGAATGTTGTAGGCAGAGAAACAAAAAAGTGAGCCTTTGTAATAAATGATTGCATCTTGTTACTATTTTCTTGCAACTGTTTTGAAAGTGCATAAGAGCAAGATCAAAGTTAAAGCAGATATCAGCTTCACGGCCGTTTCGGCTAATGCTGCGTTCAAGGCAGGCTTTTGAAACCGTAAGTTACAGCTTCAAGTCACAACTACGACTTGGTAGCGTTCCAGGTAACCCGTAGCTCGTGTTTTTACCATCCTGTTGTCTGTGAAAGTTCCCTATAACGGCCACTCGTAACTTCCGACCCGTGAACTCGTACCAGATCGAACTGGTATGACTTCACAGGAAGGAAAAACACAAAGTACGAGTTTCTTTGAACGCACCATGAGTTAGCAGCCCCCGCCCTTGTCAGGCATCAATTGGTCCTCGTGCTACGTCACCACATTCACGCGCATCTCTTGGCTGCACACACAGCCCTTCATGCCGTTCTCTCTCCTCATTGGATAACACTTGTATCCCACAAGGAAAATTTTCTCCTCGGGTTACAGCAGAGCAGAGTGACGGAGAGACTCGTGTTTAGGCTGAAATACTTCATGTAAGTGATTGCTGACGGAAAATAGGACTATTTAGGACTTATATTAACAAAAACATTCCACTGATATCTGCTTTAAGACCTGAAACATTGCAGAACGTACCAGCAGACGTGGCTTGGATCATGGTTAGATGCATTTTAGAAATAGGGGTTCCCTTTCATGTACATCTGTCGTAATTGTAAATCTGTAATATATTCTCTCTTGCAAAGTACATGAATAAAAATATCTGAATCTGAACCACTGGTGTGATTAAAAAATAACTCCGTCCACATGTAACCGCAAAATCCGCCAAAGCAGTAGGTGGCGATAGCACTCCTAACAGGAAGGCAATTTTAGCCAATCACAAGGCTGGGAACATTCATACCGGAACAACAACAATGGCTATGCTAAATGCTAAATAGCATCAGTAACAGCAGCCTTCTGTCAGTCCGAGGTCTCAACGGGCCGGACCGGACCGAACAACACGACCGGACGTACCGGGTTCTGTTGAAAACATTGAATAGCTCGGATCGGCGGACCACCGGCTTCTTTTTTCTTTTCTTTTTTTGCCGCGGTCCGGTCTCGAGTCAATGCTCGAGATGTGAGTCCGCGGCCACATCGGGTCCAGGCTTCAACACCAGCGGATCTGACCGAGGTCGGGTCTTTGAGAACTGTAGCAGGACTGAAGCAGCTTAGAAAGGGCTCAAACAGGCGATCATGGGCTAGAAGTTTAGTACATTTACAAGAACTAACTTACTGTAGCAGAAAATAGAGATAGACCGTCGGCCCGGCGTCTGTTTGAGACTTAGCTTTTATTTGAGAATTTACGGTACATATGACGGTCTGGAGTCAACTTTTTAAAATAACACTCACGGTCTCTGAGGGTGGGTGTACTAACATATTCACTAAAATATGACTTTTCTTCGTCCATTCTTGAAATAACAGTCCGTTAAAACATGCTAACCGGCGTTTCAGATGTTTTTCCTCCAGCTATGCCCCGCCCACCCGGATATTTACAATCTGTGAAGGGGTCTATAGCGCGGACTCTCGGTGCCAGTTTGAGCCTCCACATTCATAAAAGTTCGGTTTCAAAAATACCCGTGTTCGTGTGGACTAGGCCTTAGTTGCTTCTACTGTGTGAGAATAGTGAGATTAATTACAGCACGTCAACTGAGTGAAACTTCTGTCTTGGTCAGTATCGCATCCTGTTCTCTGAAGACTGCTGACTGACCCATTTTTTTTTTCTTTTTTAATTTGACAGGAACACTTAATTGGCTTAAGCAACGAGGGGCTTGACGACACACACAAACCTCTCCTGGTGAAAGATCAAACCGCAATTAGCAGACTAGAGAAACAAGCCGAGGAATTTCTCAATGCAGTTCTCTGCAGAAAAGGTGAGTCAATGTATTTAATTTGATTTATGCTGCTGTTTTATTTACATTAACCCAGATTGCAAATTTGTTCGTTTTTTTTTTTTCAGGCTGTTCTTTCAGTTTGGTCGTGATTGTTTTTGTACTTGTCTTTGTCTATCTTTCCAACCTTTTTACCTTGTTTTGTTTTTTTTCTCTCCAGATGTGCCAAATTTCTCGGACCCACACATTCCAGTAGTGGCTCGAGAGATCCTTCAAAGAATGATCCGACAGTTTGCTGCCGAATATACCTCAAAAACCAGCTCCCCTCAGGACAGTTGCTCAGATTCTCAGCCTCACACTGACCAAAGCCTGCCGACCCCACCCTTGCTCTCAGGGGCCCCTCCCTCTACCAGCCCTGCTGCCACCGTGGCTGGGCCTGCACACAACCAGAACCCCGTCCTTAGCAAGCTCCTCATGGCCGACCAGGATGCTCCCCTTGACCTCACCATCAAGAAGCCCCCGGCTGAGCCCAGTGAACAAGGTAATGTGAATTACACATATCATATACGACCAAGCAACATACAACCAGTCTGAACTTGGCATTATTATGTTTTTATTTTATTTTATTATTATTTTTTACAGATGGAGTCCTTGACCTATCTATCAAAAAGAATCGTTGTAGCAGCAACCTGCCTGTCCGTAGTCCCTGCCTTTCTCCAGCCACATCCACACTTAAGGGGTAAGACAAGTTTCTTTCTATTTGTCTCTTTAGTCTCCAGTCCTTAAGCAGTGATGTTCTTGAGGATATATTTTATTCTACTTAAGCATGACCACTAAACGGATTTGGAATACATTGAATCTTTCAACTCGTGTAGTGCTGGTTATGTGTAGTGGTATTACTGCACGGGCTGAGTCCTGAAACTTGAGTCCTCAAATTGGAGATCACTCAGCCAGTTGGTTGCTGGATGAAAATGAACAACAATTAGGGTTGTGCTAACAGAAATGTTTTTGGCCACAAAGAAAAACAATAAAGGTTTAACTGCAACAGAGGGAATCATCTTCTGTGTGCTTCTGCTGGTTGGTTCTGCTTTGAAACCTCACTCCAGTGCATCCCACTGGATGCCATTCACATCATGCTGTCGTTCAGAATGAATAAACCTGCAGGCTTGAAGTTAAGACAGCTGCCTGCTCCTCGCTTTTTTCTGACGGGTCACTCTTATTACCAGCTAGTACAAGGGCAGCATCTTGTTATTTTGTGAGATGTTGTGGCTTAAAAGGATTCTGTTAGTTTGGACTCATTTTGGTTCATTATTGTCTGGCAAGGCACCTGCTGGCCTGATGATGATTTACTACAGCACTTGCAGACCCTTGCATTGCAAGATGAGTGATATAGTATAACACTTTGTTGTCAAAAATATCACTGAGGGCCATTGCAACAGATTCCTGGATAAATAAAACCATGAGACACTGCTCCTTGAGGACTGAACTCTTGCACAATTCAGTAGAGATTAAATATGATTTTGCATTTTAAGACTCAAAATATGCAGTGATGTAGTGCCAGAAGTAATGTAGTAGCAGGGGTGTTGTAAATAAATGAATTGAGATATGCATGCCATGTTCCTCTTCCAAGGAAAGATTTCATTAAGTTGGGTTAACATCAAAATGTGAGCATTGCTTGCACATCCATTACTTTGCTGGTAACCAAAATAGTTCAAATCATACATACTTCCAGTGAATAAAATGCCACACGATTTTTGTAGAGCACATATTAAGGTATACATTTCCTTGTCATTCATTCAAATAGGGCTTTATTTACATTTTAAAATTATTCTTTATAGACAAATTTACATTTTAATTGATTAAAACCTTGGAGACTTTATTTTCATTTTGTATTTCATTTTCTTGTTTTCTTTTAGACTAAAGCCTTTTTTATTCTCTTGCACTCAACTGGGCTTGACATGCCTATAATTAAAATAT
Source organism: Trachurus trachurus (assembly GCF_905171665.1). Taxonomy (NCBI): domain Eukaryota; kingdom Metazoa; phylum Chordata; class Actinopteri; order Carangiformes; family Carangidae; genus Trachurus; species Trachurus trachurus. The sequence goes on from NC_139906.1 coordinate 17,027,486, forward strand.
TTGGATTAATTAAGCAACAGTGGCTTCGCTCTGCTGCTTTGAGAGATGATAGGATCTAAATGTGGTGATCGTTTCTAGCAGAATAAAGCTGCTTCTGACTTTCATCTAACTCTGAATATCATATGTAGCATGCGTACTCCTTTTAATTAAAATAATAGTTGAGATACTATCTACATTTGAGATCTTTGGACAAATTATTTCATGATCCCAAATTAAGCTTCTAGCTGCAGCTTTTTTGTTGTTGTGTAAAGATATAGATGCAAATGTATTAGCTTGGCCATTAGGCTGTTAGCGCAACCCCTTATCTCCTAACTTTGCATTTAGAAAAAACATAGTCTTTTTAAATATATACATTCATTTATTTTTATTGATTTAGGTCATTGCACTTCAGTTAGTCAAGCTGCGAGTATGATACACAAAACAACCTTCCGCTGGCTTACTCTTTTATTGCTGTGCTTGTCTAGTGGTAACGTCACACACAGTATGTCAAGAGCTTTATTGCACTGATGGTTTTGTATGGCATAGTTGGCTTTGTATGGCATAGTTATTATGCCCCGTTTAACAGCTACATACCAAGCTGCCTTACTGCCATGACAAATGATCCTACCTTCTGGCTGTGCTTTTTGAGCCGCAAGAATACAGAGACCTTTATGTACTCCAATAAGTGCCTTTTCTTTGCTTTATTTTATTGTTTCTTTGCCCTTTCATTTTTGTTTCGTATTTTATTATGTTGATGCGAAATTTGTAAACGATCATTACAGCAACCAAATAAAAAATTATCAAACTTGAGCCTTTTTTGTTCTTAAAAGCCACACACACACACAACCACACAGTCAATCTAAAAGATAGTGATGTTACCAAAGCAAGATCATATAATAAAGGAGTGGCCAACATCCTCCCCACCCCAACCCATCCTCCTTTAGAAAAGAGAAAAGGCACTGTGCAAGCTCTGCTTACACCCAGTTTCCTTCCATCTAATCAGGCGATCCTTGAGAGCGGACGGACAGGTCGGGCTGTTTATGAGGAGCCTACAGGATGGGAGGAGGGAGAATATCGGCCACTCCGCCCGTTATAAACCGTCAGCGTCCCTTGCATACTCGCTGCACATCAAAGAGGAGGCCGATCTGGAGAGCGACCCAGAGTCACCTCTCAGCTATAACCACAGCTCTGCACCCAGTGACCTTTACAAAAATGGATCTGATTCCTGGAATTCCAAAAATCATTTTGGGGCTCTCCTCAAACTCAAAGCCAACAGTGAGGCTAGTGAGCACCTTAAAGACATACCCAAGTTGTTGGAAGCCGCTGGACTTTTGACAAAGTCACTTGCCTATGAGAAAGGAAACCTCCAGGAGGCCTTCAGGGACCACAGCCTCTCCCTTTCTCATCCATCATCGTTTGACCTTAAGATTCCCCAGGTGCGAGTTTTAGCAACAGGAACAGATCCGTCTTGGGAATCTTTGCCCACAGAGTATTCAGGATCGCTTTGTGAGAGCGGTCTGGGAAAGAAGCTTTGTTCCACTGTACCCAGGCAGATCCAGAGAAAGAACAGCAGAGGTTTTAACAGCTCAGGTTCGGAGAGGGAATACTGGCCTTGTGTCACTGACCACCAAGGCTTGGGAGGAAACTATCCTCTGGATTCCGAGGCAGACCTAGCTAACAAGCAGCCGAGGAAGAAACGTGGACGATATCGACAGTACAACACTGAGCTGCTGGAAGAGGCTATCGGGATGGTGATGGGTGGGAAAATGAGTGTCTCTAAAGCCCAAACCATCTATGGCATTCCACACAGCACTCTGGAATACAAAGTTAAAGAGCGGCTGGGGACCTTGAAGCATCCTCCCAAAAAGAAGCTGAAGCTGATCAGCCAGTTGGAGGAGCAGAGTTGTTTGCAGTTCCCAGAGAGAAAAGAACTCCAAGAACCCCAGCACATTGTTCCCGAGAAAGGAGAAACTACACCTGAAGAGAATGGGAATGATTTCCATGAAGGAAGCCTTTCCTCAAATGATTGATATCCGTCCTAATAGTGATGTTGTTTTAACCAGACAAATGTTGTGTTTGCCAGACAGTGGCAGACGCTTAGCTACTTGTTTATCCATAACACCTTAACATTTGTGTAATTTGCAAATCATATTTGTTATTGGTTTATTTAATTAATACATTAACATCAACGGGCATCTATTTTAAACACTCCAAGTGTGTGCCTGCCCTACATAATACATAATGTGTTTGAAAGTTATGTTGTTACTTATACTATAGTGTATTGCTAATTATTTACTGATTATTTATTTTATTTTATGTTATGTTAAAAAAATAATCATTTGTGGCTCTATAAATGTTCTCTACACACAGAGCCACACTGATCTAAGTCTGAGGAAGTGGCGCCCCTCACTGTCGTTTCTCAGTACTGTTCAGAGCACTTGATCGTATGTTCATAGTAAATTCTACTGAGCATGTTTATGGAAGACGGTGAAAGTCTCTCTCACTGTTTTGCAAATGCAGTTCTTTGACTGAAATTTACACTGGATACTACAATTTAGAATATTTATTAATTCCAAACTCTATTATCCAAAATATTTATTATGCCAGTCTATTCGATTAGCATGGTCTGTTGTCCAAAATGTATCTTTCCTTTTAATCTTATCTTTCCTATCTTACAAGCATGGCAGGTTTTCCCACATTTTAGTTTATTTTTATGTTACTGAACTATAGTAGTGTTTTATAGTAGTGTTTTTTTCATTGCCTTCACTGCACTCAGGATAATTTCATATTGGGATGCAATACTTGTCAGTCAAAGAAAATGTCTTTATTACATAGTGAGTTACTGTAAGCACAGAGATATACCTCAGATACAGATATGCTTATTTAAACCATCGCCTCATAAAAGTCAGCTCTAACAGGGAAAGCGTAGCATACCCAAACAGCTCTTTGAGGTAACATTTCAGGATGTCTTACTGACAAGTATGTGTGTCCAACTCTCAGATTTCTGCACAACCTACCTTAACTAGTTATCAGAGGCATTGCAATGCTAGTGTAGTCGTCCACAGCATTTCAGGTCTATGAGGGCTTGATATGAACTATCTCTGGTATGTCTTTCTCTCAGACATGAGATTTTTTTTTTCAGATGTATCAAAAATATTGCAAAAAACAAGTATTTCCATACATATGTAGAACATACACAGCTTACTTGCCCATCCATGGCACAGGATTAAGACTTTTCGCTTCACTTGCCTGTTGATGATAGCTTGTAGTGAGTAATACTCCGCAGTCACAGACTCTTAGTATTGGATAACTCTTAACTCTCTTAAATATATAGTTACTTTATGAAAATGTTTATTTGCTTAAATAAAATGTAGGTGCATTATCATCATTTCTAGGTGCACCAAGCATCTATAAATTCTTTATTTTATAAAATGCAGAACTTTATCAATAAGCAATATTTGCAGATAGAGCTTAATTTGCTAGCTGACTATGCTAGCCACGTTAACTTATTAGTTAATATTACAATCATGCCTCAATCCACATCTACCTATATCTCAGCTTTTAAGGGCAAAAATCCAAGGAAAGTTCAAGTTGATACTGTGTCTTTGCATATCTGTCACTGTGCTGTATGTAAACGTCACAGTTGAAAACCTTTTAAAGGGGGTCTTTAGCCCTTCTGTGCAGTTTTCACTGGATTTTTGCCTGATGGACATAGCAGAGGTAACCTATTATTTTAACTCTGCGTTGTCCAATATTTTACCCTGTCAGGACACCTCATTGTGCATTATCACTTACACATCAGGATATTCCAGAATATGGGACCATTATTCTTTCAGGTTCAGGTTAATACAACTCTCTTTGCAATTCTTGCAGCCTTTTAGATGTACACACTTAGAAACTGGAAGCTTTTATCAGACAAGTAAATATCCTAACATCCTTAACAACAAGCTGCTAATACAGATATATTTCCAAGACATGAAACTGTTTAAAAAGTAAACATTTTTAGATGAGAGGTCAAAGAGTAACATTTTTCAGGGAATTTCACATTTGCTTGTTAATGGCACTGTTTCAGTAGTATAACTTAATTAAATGTTTATCTTAAAAATAGCTGGGCTTCTATTCTAAGATTGGTGATTTGGTGCTTCTTGCACTAAATGCACACATGTTTTCTTAGATAATTGATGGTTACATGGTTTGTCAGAGTCGGTCCTGACCTCGCTGGGGCCCTAAGCAAAATTGTGCTAAGGTGCCCCCCCCCACCTGACCCGAGAGCCTTGTCAACCATTTTTAAATTTGAACAGTTTGAACAGAATACTATAATATAATGATTATTTACTGGGAAATGTGCACCAAGACTGCCCACTAAATAAATATTTTAAATCAATAGTTAAAGACAACTATTTATTATAAATTTATTAACCACACTTAGTAGTAGTTGTATTTCATTCTCATATTTGTCAGGCTTAGAGTCACACAACATAGCCATGGAAGTGGCTTGCAAGGAGGCCGGCAGACAAGAGATTTATCTAATCGTTTTTTTTTTGTTTTCTTTTTTCGTGATCAGGATGGTTTCACTTCATCCTCACGTTGAAGTGTTTAACACTATAGCAGGGTTCTTAGAGGGCCACCCAGTTCTTCGTCACACCCTCTGGGATCCAGCACTCTTGGGTTCCCTCTGGTGGTCACAGGTGCCCTTAGCAAGCCTTTAGTTTTCCTATGTTTCAGGGTTGCTGGATAGTTTGAATTTCCTCTGCCTCCAAGTTTAAACTCTTAATATTTTATAGCTGATGAACCACCCTAATTATAATGTTTAACAGTTGCTTTAAGCATGTGTATACAGTCAGCTAAAGTCTAGTCTCACATTCACTTTTGTTAATTAAATTATTCTTGCATGGACAATCATCCAGCATCACTCAAAAACCACAGTTTATTCTCTCTCTGAGTTTTTAATACATTTTATTTAATGTATTACAGACATGCACATGCTTTGGATTTAGTGACAGGCAACGCACAGTTTAATGCTTCTCGTTATCTATTGTAGCAAATGAAATGGTTGACTACCTCATCTGAAAAAACCATATCACACTCTACCGTTCTCATAGCTGTTGTATGTAGCAACTGGTCACGCACACAACATATTTTATTTACAAGAAAATAGCTTACAAAAAGAGCTGTTATAAAGTCTATTGGACACAGAAGAAAATTTGTTGAAATTCTAAAATTTGTAAATATTTCAATGTACCCTTGTAGTTAGTTGCACCCTGATCTAATTAATGTAACTATTTACTTAATTCTTTGTTCTTTTTTTTTTCACGTCATCTTGCTTCAGAGAATTTTTTTTATCTGAAAGTGGGCAAAGAGTTAAACTCTTACATACCTACTCACACTAATGGAGTTGTTTTTTTAATGCAGTATTTGGTTGATTCATACTTATTAACCAATGGTTTAAGCAAGATTTAAGTAACCTTGAATGTAAAATGGCTTTTATGGTAACTTATAAGTGTATATATGTGTGTGTAGTACATAAGTATATGGTGCATAAGAGGTATGCTTAACTGTCTTAATAGATGAAGGGATAACTTAAGATTGTCCCACTGTATTCTGACAGAAGATATCTTAAGTCTTAGATAACTGCAAATGGTTTGGTTCTCCAAATTATTGAGGAGTATCTCAATCTACGAAATCTATGTACAGGTTTTTTTGTTTTTTGTTTTTTTTAATTGATTTAGCATTTACAGTGTTTTAAGGAATGACACTGGGTGTATTTTGCATGATCGGACTAAATCTTATGTGTTGGTGTCAGTAAATTGTATATGGTGAAGCTAATCTTTGAGGATCTTTTATTTTAAAGTAAGAGTGTTGGTGTGTTTACTGTCCAGTGAACAACGTATTGAGTAGATTAATTGTGATCCTGAAATTTCACCAAACCATGTCATCTGGTTATTGGTTCAATGAGGATGTAAGATAAAATACCTTCATACTATGGTTGATGATTGCCAGATTATTTATGTTCCTAATGTACAGTTTATGAACATTGTGGATGAGATGATACATCCATATCTGTGGTTGTAAAATATTGTGAAATTGAGTTGGAATGTAGTTTGGTTCTGCTTGTTTGTTTGGTTATTTTGTTCCTCTGGAAGACAAAGACATTGTGTCAGTTTCTTACTGCAATGCTAAATGAAACCGAGCAAAAACCCTCAGGGATGAAACCCTTACCACTTGTTATTCAGGTATTCCAGTTTACTCCTTAGACTTTGCAAGCAGGGGTGCGAAATTAATGAGCTTAGCAAAAAAAAAAGAAAGAAAGAAAGTTGGTCAGGTTCCGGTTGCAGCAAATGTTATTTTTCTAATCTCTAAAATTTATTTTTCAATCTCTAATAGTCACATTTGAGATATTTTGGCATGTTGTAGAATTCACAGCCAAAAGACACCATTACACCTTTTGACTATTATATTATTTTTATACTTTGTTGCACGATGAATGTCAATATAACCTCAGGCCAGGTAAGATGTTGACCACTACGGTAATGAATTAACATGTTTCTTTACAGTTCCCATATAGGACATATTTTAAAAGAACACATTTGATTTTAGAAAATACTACTCAATGTAATATCCTTAAATTGTTGCATATAAACATAAAACTGGTTTCAAATTAATATTAGTCAATAGAGCATCAGATTTTTACTGACTATCTTTATTTTTCAGTTGTCAGCACCTATTGCTCTGCAAAGCAGTTTCTCTTTCATCACTCAATATAGCCTTGTGACGTGTCACCTCAGGAATGCAGATCTGGTTTCATTTGTCTGTTCTTGTTATAAGACCGCAGTGTAGCTTGGGAAGTACTTGCTTTACAAAGAAATTAAGCCTCTCAGAGTTATAACATATATTTTTTGGCTTAATGTGACGGTATAAATGCTCCGAAAATATTGGAGAATTTTGTAATAGATCTACCTCACTGACACAATTTCAGCCAAATATTAAAAAAAACATGCCCTCGCTTAACTGATTCATTTAGATTTGCATTGGCACAAAGAAAACCTAACAGGTATTTTAATAACTAATTTTGCTCAATTGTACTTGATTTTTCTTTTACTGGCTTAATTTTTCTTAAGTTGTTGAGCACTTGTATCTAACTGTCACACTTTAGACTAGTCATTAAATACACAAAACCTTAACAAAAATATTGTACTCTATATTTGCCCCAATGTATTTGCTCTTTCAAGTGATAAACGTGTTTGACTTGTTTTAATCAAGGTGGGCCACAATTACTAATGTCTTGTGCATGTAAAACTTTTTCTTGGTGTATACTGTAACAAAAGGCACCACTGTGCAAGAGGAAAAATGTAATAGTTGTAACAATGTAATTGGTAAAGTTCACTGGATGAAAGGTTCACTTTTAAAATCACTTATTCTTCTAATAAATATGGAATGATAAACATTGTCATACATGTGTGATTTTTTTTTCTCACAGACATTAAACAATTTTGACAGGGACTTGTGCTGATGGATTTTTCTCCATAAGTGCAAATGTTACCAGTTGATAGTATGAACCAGTGTTGCTGCTTCTTGATATGTAATTACATATATTTTATTCTTTTTTCCCTTTTAGTGAGTCTCCAGACTTGCGTGTTGCAAAGGCAAAAGACCTGCAGTCCACCTCCACGCTGGAACAATTTATGGCCAAACTCTGCCCACACCACCAGAGGCAGATAGTAGATGCCATAGGTTTTCTACAGACGGAGGTCAAAGCACTTGCATCTAGCAATACACAGCAAGCCTCTAACTCTACCTTTGGGGTGCAAGGAAGTGCTTGTTCCACTGCAAAATCTACTGCTGTCACCCCTCAGAAGTCAGGCCCGGAGTTGAGGTTTCTCAGAGAATCCACTCCCAAGGCAGAAGTCCAGGATATGTCTCACTCTATGCCAGGTAGTTGTGCAATGAAAAAATTCCCAGAGGACGCTGTGTCGCTAATAACATCAGTTCCTGCTGACCCCGCTTTGGATCTTCGCAGCCCTGGGTCAGGGAGTAACCATGCTGTGGTCAGTCCCAACACTAAATCAGTGGATTCAGAGAACACTCGTCATGGTGACCATGCACCTCTTAAGATGAAAATCATGACCAGTAACGTTGCTGATGGCAAGAAGTTGTCATGTGTGCTCAATGCCTCTCTTTCATCTCACTGTGACACTTCAGAGGACAGACAGGGTAACTCAAATTCATCCAACAGAACAGAGACTCAAAGTGCTAGACTCAGCTCCTCTGTGAAAAGACAAAATCAAGCTAGTCACACACACCAAGCTAGGCAACGAGAGACTCTTGGGCATGCCAAAGATACACCAACAAAGCTGTTGTCAGTCCACATGACCATTCCTCCAGATTCTCCTCGGACTGCAAGGAAGACCATCAAGGCATCGCCTGATCTCCGAACGAGAGACTCTGATTGCAGGGGTCTGGTTGACCCTGATCACGGCCACTATGACATTGTTTTTATCGATAAACCAATTACAGAGTGTTTTAAGGAGCGGCGGCGCATACCCCCACGACGCAATGCCAGAAAAAGCACAAGAGGACATATGTATTCAGATGAAATCTGGGAGTTAAAAACTGTCCGTACATTGGCTGGAAGGGGCAACTGTCCAAATCCAATGCCAGAACTGATCACATTGGTTACCCCAAAACAAATTCTTTCAAAGCCTGAGGGTGTACCCCGTTTGGATATGCCTTTTGTTGGAACATGTAGGGAGACCATGAATCAGCAAATGTCCACAGAGGAGTCAGATGAGAGTGTCATACCAGGAACAGGAGATGTGGTAGAGGTAGCAGACAGTGAAGTAGATGTTATAGTTGAAACTAGTCAGACAGGTCAGTGTCAGAGCAAGGGGCAGACTCCTCCACCGTCGCCAATAAGGTCCTCAGCAGAGAACAAAGAAACAGATATTAACACCGATCTAAAACAGGATACAATTGCAGATTTGCCGACAACAAAAGAAGGTGAAGGCATAGCTCAGGCTTCATATGAGGCAGAAAAAGATAATGAGTCTGAGTCTCAAGAGCAAATACCTGAAAGTAAAAAGCAAACAGTGGCAGAAACATCAGAAAATTCTTCAGTAGAAGAAGCTGAGACCGAGGTTTCATCAGATAAACAAAACAACAGTGAGCCTCCTCTCCAGGAGAATGATGTCCCATCACCTGTGGATCAAGTCGAGGAAGAAATAGAGGAAAATAAAAGGGAGGATATGGAAGATGAGCAACCTCAGGAACTGCAGCCAGAGACACAGCTACACCCTGACAACTCTGAAGTAATAGAAGAGTCCAAGATCATAAATTCAGCAGAGCAGCCAGTGGCGAAAGATCTAGAACATGAAACATCTGATGCACCTGTTATTCCTATTGCGACTGAAGGTGATGAGTGTGATGTGTCCACAAAGACACTTGGTGCGCTCTTGAAGGAATTACCACCTTGGCGTAGAAAAAGAGGCACTGCATTCACACCGCCAAAGCATTTACAACAAACAACAGCCATAGTGGGTTATGTTAATGGTAGACCTGTATCGGCTTCTGACCGAAGTCTGCGTCGTAGATCAAGTAATAGCGCCCCATCGCCGACAAAAACCCCAGTAAAATCCAGTCAGAATGTGCCCAGTAAAACCCCTGATAATTCACCTATTGATTCAGCTGTTGAAAACAAAGATTTGGAGAAACATCTACCTGAAACACACAACCCCGTAAATTTAAGTGAGACTTCTGCTGTGATTGAGCAGGTTACAGAACCATCTCCTGACATAGCACCAAGCCCAACATCAAAAGCTCCTTCAAGGACCAAACAAATCCAGAAACAAAAGAGAGTTCAGAGAGATCAAGGTAGTTCCCCAGCCCTCTCTGATCAGGCTGTTGATAGTCCTCAGAGCACTGATTCCAAACGGCAACTTAGATCAACCAGCCAGAAACCGTCTGGAACTCCAGTATCACCACACCCTTTAAATGCTGTCGCTTCCACTCCATCTCCAAAACCATCTGCTACTCATGTTCTTCAATCTACAGAGCCTCTTCCCTCCCTCCCCCTTCCGCCTCCACTTCCTATAACTTCTCCTCCCCCTGCACCCTCTGAACAGGCCCAAGAGATCACAGTTTCAGAGACAAGTATGGAATTTAGCACAGATGAATCTCAGCCGGTAGAGACAACCTCTGACGAATTACAGAAAAACGAAGAAGAAAGTCAATTGGCAGCCAAACAGACACAAATGTCTGAAGAGGTCCTAGACAACAGCAAGAATGAGGAAGAGCAACTTAGCGTTGAGGTAGAAAATCAAAGTCCTGTAAAGACGGAAATGCCATTAAGAAGTAAACGGGTTCACCGGAAAGACGCTGAAGAATCTGATATTGCTTTGCCACAGAAGCCAAATGTAGCATCTTTAGTAAGCCAGGTTGCAAGTGGAGATGATTGTACTCCTTCCGTTTTGGATAAACCCACAAGAATGCCGTTAAGAAGTGAGAGCAGTAAGGCCGAAATGTTCCACCAGTCTGTTACCCAGTCGCCCACTGTGGAAAACAAGAAATTAGCATTGAGATCTCAAAGATTGGCTTCACCCTCTACCAGTGCTCTTGCTGTCTCTGGGAGACAAAGTGATGCAGCTTCCCCTATCAGAATAATGTCCGAAAGAATAACTAAAGCTCAGGTGAAGTCCCCTCCGATGTCGCCTCACAGCTCAGCCGTCTCTGTCATTACACCAAGGCCTGAGCCTCCAAAACCATCTCCAAACAAATTCTTTGCGGCTCTGAATGGAGAGGAAAACCAGCATCTAATTACAAATTTAAACATTAAGTATGATAGAATGCAAAAAGGTTGGGTGCAGATGGACAAAGAGGGTCAGCCGGCAACAAAATACAAAAACAAAGCAGACAGGCAGGCAGCTATATGGAAAAGTAAACGCAGGGCCCGAAAGCCAAAGTTTTCAGAGCACCAGAAATACTCACCAGTCCAAATGCTCTTCATGAAAGGTTATAATCTCACCAGCATTTGTCGCTGGTTCCTTGAATCAACCGAAACAAAGTCTCTTGTCATTGTCAAGAAGGTGAATACGCGTCTTCCGTCAGAAACTCAGCTGTGCTTCCACAGCTCGTCTAGTGGGTCGGGGACCTCTCAGGGGGTATTTCCAAGCCTACAGGCAGAGCGCTTAAAGAAACATTTGAAAAAGTTTGCCATCGCTTCACCTGTAAAGAGCAACCCCAAGAGTCAGAAATTGATTGCTAAAGCCCTTGAGCAAGAGGCAAATGCAGTCAAAGGGAAAGACGGGAGAGAATTTCTCCTCAGTACTGCTCAGACATTGACAAAGTCACACTCCTCTACTGAAGCTCCTCTGCAGATGAATGAGTCCCAGAAATCCTCCAGCAAATCAAAGAATCCAGCTAGTGCAAGGATCTTGAGGAAATACTCTAATATCCGAGGAAAGATGCAGGTTCAGCAAACCAACGTTAGACTGAAAAAGGCCTCAAAAACTTTGAAAACCAACAAAATGAAAAGAATGGGCACCACAAAATCTGCATCAAAGTCAAATCTGAAACCATCTCTGAAGGCACAGAAGTCACCCCTATCTGTCAGTAAACAAGTGAAAGAGTCTGCTGCAAAAATGGAAAGAAGGAAAACATTGATTGACAAAAAAACTGTAAAGCATCCTGTTCAGGAAAGAGCAGTCAAAGCCCAGAGCAGTAGCAGAGCTTCAAGAGACACAACTAAAAGTGAGTTGCCAAAGAGATGCTCTCAGCGACTAGGGTCTCCGAAAGTATCTGAACATAACCCTGGTGACACGTCTAAAAGCAAGATTGAAAATAGAAAGCCAACTGAAGTAGAGAAAGTAGAGGTGGAGAAACCTACAGTCAATAAAATGCATGCTGTGAAAACCCAGACAAAGGAATCAACACAAAGTGCGCCTGCTGATAAAGTTTCGGAGAGTGCTGTTGAAACCCCTCAACACAACACGCCGCCTGACCAGGTCCTAACAAGATCCCAGAGAAAAATGGAGGCAGCGGCCCCCCTGAGTGGGAGCCCCACTCTTGCTTCAAAGAGGGCCCTTAAGTCCACGACAACGCCGAAAGCGTCTCTGAAATCGGCTAGGAAATCTGAGGAGCCCACGCTGACACGTAGTAGCGCTTTAAAATCGCGTCAGGCAGCCTTGTTGCCTCGTGGTGCAAAAAACAAAGCGACAAAAGAGACAAGAGAGGCAACAAAGAGAGCTCAGGAGCTTTTAGAGACCCCAGCTAAGCGCACCAGGACATCAAAATAATACGGACCTGCAGAGAGAGGGAGAGAGAGAGAGATCGTCTTTATTTTGCGGATTTTGTTTTTTTGTGAATATATTGAGAAGGACCAGAAGTATCTATTTTGTATTCTCAGCAAACTCTTCAGAGGATACCTTTTTCAGTAGGCAAACATGTGAAGAAGGAACAGATTTTGAAATTTCATTTTTGCTTTTGTAAAGCTTCAGTGTGAAATTGCAGATGTGATGGATTATTTGCTGAGCCTTGGCTCTGTGTTCAGGAGCTCTTGACAAGTTCCTACATGACATCTAGCAGATGTAGTGGCAGTTTTGGCTTTATGTTCCAGCACTCTATGACATGGCTGGAGATAACAATAGTCTATCAAACCTCATTTTAAACGTTGAGTCAACATTAATTAAACTATGATGCAGTTATCAAGGTGATATTAAATTCATTCACCATCCTCTTTTGTTTCTTTTTTGCCATTTTGTATATAATTATTGTTTTAGGTGATAGCATGCACTGCATTTACTGTTTAGAGAGCTGTGAGAAGGGAGATCAGCTTTTGAAGAAAAAAAAAAAAAAAAAAAAAAAACCGTACAGTCGGTAGGCAGTTTGTATCTCCAGCCTGTCTTCTAATCACAACATTGTGAATTTGTGACTGTTGTGACCAGGTGCCTTATTTATGAAGTGTAAAGTAATAGAATGTGTTGCTAAATGTGAAACCTCCTGCCCTCTAGTTGTAACAGCTTTCAGTCCCTCGAGAGGCAGTCCATATTTGCTTCACAAAGCGTGTGCAAATTTCCTAGTGTGTGCCTCGTGCTTCATCTGTAAATTCTTGCGTTGACTGACAGGTTTATTTTATATTTCTCATTTCCCCAGAGCAATACATAAAAATGTTCTTACAAATGTATTAGGTGTCAAAGAAAATACGAGGCTGAATTTTTAAAACAGACATGTGTGCTCTATGTGTTCCAAAACAAAAATGTGTGTGTTTTTTTTTTATCTTCTTATGGTGTTTTGGGTCCGTTTTCATCACCTCTGCAGTCACCTCTCACCACTGCTCCCATTGTTTTCTGCTCATAATAGTGACTTTACTTTAAGAAGCTTACCTGCTTCTGCATGTGTTACCTTTTGTCAGTGTGAAGACAGTTTCAGAAGCAGAACTGTTTTCATGCCCCTGATCTTTGAAAATACTAACACCGCACCACAAGACTATGCATGCACATTTAGTGCGCATCAAAAAGCTGTACTGAGAAACCAGCTGAGACAACTTTGGGAAACTGGCTTTTCTGTCACGTTGGCAACAATATCTCCAAGCAACAAAGGCCTGAAATATATGTATATTTGGATGGTTTATACACATGGAGTATATGGCCTCTTTAGCATTAATGGCACATTACAGGGTGATAAAGTCCTTCCCTTGATTATTCACAAGTTGGATATGAAAATCTTTGAGGTAGTCTAGACACACTTCTGAGTTGTGTATCCAAGTATGTTGCAGTTTTATTGTTATGTTATTGTGTTTTATTTTCTTTTATTGTCATTGACTGTCAGGCAGATGTTCTCATAATGTGAAGTTTCTTTACTTTCACAGTAGTAACTTGCATTAGTGTATGTATGAAAAATACCAGTTTTAGCACAGTGTTATTATTATTATTTTTTATTATAATGGTCAATTCTCTTTAGAGGGTAAATCATCTGTAAATGCAAAAACATGTCCGTCATGTTTTTATTGTTATTTAAGAATGTCATGCAGGTTAATTAATTTAGTAAATCTAAAACAGCCCACCAAATATCAGACTTGAACATGTTTATTCTTTACAGTTGCTATTTAAAGATTTTCATTTTGTATATTAGAAAGAAATAACTGCTTTATTTGTGGTAATCCCAAGAATGATACATCTTTATGTTGAGAACTTTGTATTTTTGCTGGACTTGATATAAAGATGTTTGAATTTTATATAATGTTTGTTTCTTGACTTTTTTTTTTTTTAGCTGTTGTTAGTGTTATTTAACCAAAGATGAACTACATGTCAGCTCCAACCCAGCAAGGGTTAGGGTTAGGGTTAGAAAACTGAAGGGGTCGGGGGGGGGGGGGGGGGGGGGGGGGGGTTGGAGGTTCGGGCTGCTTCCTTGGCCCACTGTGTCTGTGGCCTCCCTCAAGAGCTGGAGATAAGGTCATCTTACACTTACACATAGAAAGAGAAGACCAAATGCTTCTAACCGTCTCACCAGTCACCAACACACAATGATCCATTAAGCTCCTCATTTCTTAATTCCCTGCTATTTACAGCCGTTCTGGGCAGTTGAGGCACCAGTTTTCCTGCTGGACTGTGCCTGTGTGGTTTTTTTTCAGTCTGCCAGCTTCATGGAATGACTTGATGTAGCCAATGAAGGCATTTCGCATGACAGGGGCCTGCCACGACCTGCCATACGGCTCACAGGCAAGAGTCCTGAGCACCGCAGGAAGCTCCCACTGTGGGACAGATTGGTAAACAGTTTGTCGCCTTCACCTCAGGCCCTGTAGAAAACATAGGTGAATGAACAATGACTTTCCACCAAAAGCATCATGACATGGGAAAATTGGTGATTCAAATGTTGTCTGCCCAACTGAAACTCAAAATATGACCAAAATAAATAAACAATATCTTCAGTGAGGATGTTTAGATTCACAGACATCACCGGTGTCAACGGTTGTATCATCATCATAGCATCAGACTCCAGCTGAGACATACACATTTGTTACAGTATTTGTAGCTCCTGAGCTGTTGGAGTAGAAATGAAATACAACTGAGGTATTTTCCACTTGGAGCACTGACTCTTTGCTGACCTTTTGTGGCTCCCGGTCTTCATCCAAGGAAAGTGACACTCTACATGTGGTGAGTACATGTATTTCACTCAGCTTATATTTTACGAGGCTCCCCTGTTGCCCAACCCTCCAAGTTTCCATTCAGTTAACAGAGGGGGATGTGAATAGGAAGTATTGTGTTTCCACAGTTGTTAGTTGTGGCTACAAACTGTGCCAAGTTGTTTCAGCTTGTTTTGTTAGCATTTTGCCAAATTGGCACCATTCAATCTACACTGATTTAGCCAGAAGGAATTCTTGTCCAGTGTATTAATGGATGTAAGGTTAAATGTGGCTGCTGAAGGAAAGTTAAAAACACAGTGGTTTTAAATTAAGTTGAAAGGAGTTTGGTTTGCTCAGATTTGTGTATGAACATCTCTCATAATTATGGGTTCAGATTGGACCGGGTTGACTGTCTTCTACACAGTTCCCTGTTTTTTCTTTTCTTCTTCACATGCTGATAGCTGAGAATATTACTGTCAGATAGTGCACCCACTATTAAACATGAAAGGAGGCTCCCACATGCTTGAGCTTTACACTGCTGATTGGTATTATCAGAACAGACATGTCCTGTGATTTTCAGTCTCCTTCTGCACCGAATGCCCACCGCAATGGCGTCGCTTTGGTTTGTGAGCACACATGTCCGTCTACATAAAAAGTAATCATTTTGTGTGTGGAAAAGATGCTACATCTGAGCCCCCACCATGCATGCATACATGCTTCAACCAAGGCGGCGGCCAAAATCACCCAGGCTGCCTACCGTTGCCTTATATAGGCAGAGAAAATCATGAAATATTCTGAGCTAGAGTGAGCTGCAGATACTGTATTATACTAATCCGTGGGTCACGCATATCAGTGAACCGAAAATCGCTCTCCTCAGTTCTATAGGACATTTAAAGGACTTTTAACTCATTGTTTTGTTTTTAATAGCCACACTTCAGTGCCTCTTTTGCCATTTTTATCCCCAAAAGAGATCTGAAAAGGATGTATCTGCAGCAGTGGTGGGCAAAGTCCATGTTTACCTGGTGAACATAATAGACCATTCAGATATCTCTCAAAGACTAAATTAGAGGGAGGAAACTTGCTTTCAATTATGCATTTTTTTTCTCTGTGTCTAAAGGCTGTGGAAATAAGCAACTATTTAACAAGATAAGTGAAATCTATTAGGAAATAATTTGTCAACACTGAGTTTCCAGTTTGTTCTGCTGGCGCCAAGTGGCTAAAATAATGAACACTGACTAGTGAATTACCAGCTGGCTCAGTCAAACCTCAGTCTTTCTTGGGCAATGTGCTGCAGTTCTCATCAATGATGATCTCTAAGGGGTTGTGACTAACAACCCCTTCCTGGCATTAAAATGCAGACTAATTTGTCTGCATTTTCATGCCAGCACTGAGGCCAAATCTAATAAGTTATTTTCTGCTTATACCTATCTGTCTTGAACCACTGAAGGACCATCATTCCCTTCACTCTTGTGTGGGAATGGGTAATTACATAGGTAGGCAGGTGAGTGGTCTGTTCTGCTGTAGCAGATTATGAGAAAACTCACAGTGAATGTATTTCTTCCTCTAAATATACCTACAGGTGTCACCACTCACACCCAGATAGTGTCCAGGTCTGTGCTCTGTCAGCTGGGTGAAGTGCAGCTTCTTGGCTTGTTGCAGAGTAGCTGTGATTCTCCCCAGAAATCCACTTCCAAAGAAAACGGCTTTATTCCCATCCACTCCTGCTCAGCATTCTCACTCTCTTGATAAATACCAGTCAGCACTCAGGAGTGTTAAGTAGTTAATCCCCAGTTGTTCATTTTTGGCAGAGAGCTTGTCTCTGAAAAAACAAACAAACAAAACCCCCCCCCAAAAAACAAGGTTCATTTAGCAGCTTCCAGTGATATGAAATTGTTTAATTTCAAAGTTTTGGGCTTTTATGTCAAAAAGAAAAAACAAACAGACAACACATTCTTTAAAAGCACACACATTTAAGTTTAATTAATGAAAAGAGTGGAGGTTTGGTAAACATTTTGTCGGTGGCACTACATACATTCAGCATTATTTGGGAGTTTTTCAGTTCAATCCCACCATCAATCCTGTAACAAAAAAGCAAACAGACAGAACCCAACCAGGGATATTTCTTAAGTTTTTGCACCAGTTCAATACAACAGAGACATTGTGTCGTTTACAATAACATATTTATGTATACAGTTCATATGATGGAAAAATCTGTGTTTCTGGTCACGTGACCAGATAACTGAATTACATCTCAATATAGCACAAGCACCACTAAGATGTCTACCAGGAAGTTGAATGCACCAGTCTAGTACAGATCAGTGCAGAGGAAGGAAAGGAGACATGAAAAGAGAGCCACATTCGACTAAATATGCACCTTTATGAGGCACAAAGCCTAAGAATTACAGTGACTGTTCATCAGTATCCTTTATGAGATCTTCTTTTAATGTTATTGTACACCACTGGGATCACATCAACAGCATGTAAAACAAAGTTAACATGGGTAGCAATATGAATAGGAGCTCTGTGACGTGGCATTGTACCGAGCTGAGACCCGAGTCTGCAGCCTTTCACACTATAAAGAGACTTTGAACATTTAGATCAGCAAAATGGATAAACACAATCCCAATCTGCAGGGAGAACAATGCCTTAAGCCATCCTGATGGACTGTCGCTTATTCAACAGTATGTGATTTCTATTATCTTACATTGGAAACTAAATAACAGCTAAAAGTTACCACTTCATGAGTAAGCATAGGTCATATTTATCTATACACATTTATACATTCAGGTATGACTGTTGTGTTGTGTCACTGTAATTGGCACCATTTCTTCTTTTTTTGTGTGTGGAAAGCCAGTCAGAACTGACAGACATCGAAATGTCCAGACCTTTCTCATTTATCATCTGTCAGTAGTAGGCATGTTATGCTTCACACGGTCGCCTATCCCAACAGATTTAGGATGATACACCTTTAACATGTTCATTGTCCACAGAGGCAACTTCATCCTATTTCTTCTGGCTTGACAGCAGCTTATGATCAGTTGAGCTTGACTACTTTTAACTCTGTTGAACTAAAGACGCCTTCTTTCTATGGCAAACAACTCTCAAAAATAAACTGATAGAAATACAACCCAGCACATCAACAAAAAGAACATGAAAACAATCAGAAGCCTTTTACATGTGGTATGGTAATTACAAGGTAAATTTGAAGGGGGACGTCTTGTAATCCCAACTCCTGCAGCAAATGAGGAATGTCTGAGCCAGAGAGAAGAAAAACACTGTCGTAACTCGCCATTAAGTGATGTTACAAATACCTTACAGATTTTTATGCTATTTTTTATTCATTATTTTACCTTTTTTCATCTTTTTGCAATTTTTGAAAATATTTGAAAGTCAACATTTATGCCTTTCACTTTCTACAGGAAAATGCCTTTAGATAAAATAAATAAAAACAAGCACAGACTCTCATGAATTAGATGTAATATTCACATGGAAGACAACATATACAATATTAAACATATTTCTAGACCAATACTGCCTCCTATACAACAAGGCCAACCTGCTGCTGTATTCTTGGCCAATTAACGTAATTAATTACCTTGTTGGAGCAAGTGAGATCAACAAATAAAAACACCTAAGGAACCAACTGAATGCCTTTCCACCGGTCCCAAAGCTTCCAGAAACAGACTTACTCTTTAACATAGAAAAATACTATACCAAAAATGAAATACAAATATATATATATTAGAATCTGTTAGGCATTTCTATATAAAGGGTTGTTGGGGAGGGATGGGGGCAGCTAAAGGAGTTAGGTTGCATCATGAGAAAAAATATAACAAAATGTAACAAAAATAAAAACAATATCAATCAAAATCAATATGAGAAATTAGACATAACAACAACAAAAAAAAAATCAGAAGATGATTCTGCAACCTTTTGTTTTGTAATAACATTTATAATGATATTAAGAAGCTCTACATATTTGTTGGCAAACTCTTCTCCACACATGCAACAGTTTGCACAAGTTTAATACTGCAAGCATCAAGAGGGGCCGGGCTAAATGGCCTCCTGCTCAAAAAGGGGTGGGATTATGCTGATCATCCTAACCCTGAGGCAATGCATGCTGGGTTAGTACCACTGGGCACTGCCAGCACCAGATTTGTTTTCTTGTACGAACAGAACAGACAGTTGCACCACACGAAGCCCTCTCACTTTTACAAGTGGTAAGACTGTGTGTTAATGTATGTATGCCATGCATGTGTGATCATATACTTCACAGAGGTGAATGACTGTTGTTTTCAGTGCTGCTAGTCAGTGCAGTCTCTATTTGTATGGAGTTTCTATGTTACGGTACCTCACAGCACAACCACTGTGACACCAGACCACCTGGCCTCGAAGCCACGACATCCACACTGGATTATGTGCCGCTCTAACTCTACCATTTCTTTGTTCGCTTGTACATGTGCATGTGTGGATGGATGGACCGTATCCTGGCAGAGAAATTGCTACACCGAACCAACTACAAACTTTTAACTGAACCCAAACCACACCCAGCCCCGTCCAGGTAACCCAGCCAAGCTCAACTCAAGATAGCTTTGCCAAGTCAAACGGTCCAGCTCTCTTTGTCTCCCTCTGTTTCTCTGACTTTTCGTTCGTTCTCTGCCTCTCCTCTTCCACTCTTAGCCAGGCCGGACCCCCAACTGTCCTCACTGCCTCCACGAAGTAAAGATTGTAGATGGTGGCTAGGCTGTCAGAGGCCTCACAGATGGATGGGGAATTCACACTGGGTAAATTGGGTTGGAGGGATGCCTCACTCTGAATGCAACACCTTTGAAATCTCTGGACCCCTTTGGAACAATGTTGCAGATACAATGGTTGTTGTTGCCGTTGTTGTCACTTCTACATTGTTGCACATGATGTTGGTTTCTCTGTGTTACTGTAGGTCACACACCCTTGGAAGGGGAGGAAATGTCCTATTTTACA
The DNA here is from genome assembly GCF_905171665.1 of Trachurus trachurus. NCBI lineage: Eukaryota > Metazoa > Chordata > Actinopteri > Carangiformes > Carangidae > Trachurus > Trachurus trachurus. The sequence goes on from NC_139906.1 coordinate 17,047,557, forward strand.
AACATTGTTGTCCATAATATATAGATAGAGGTTTTATATATATTCTTTATAATCTCTCTTTCTTTCTTTCCCTCCCTCGCTTTCCTCCAGTCCTCTCTCTTCCTCACTTCCGTCCTTCCTTGCTTCCTTCCTTTCTATCTTCTGCTCTGCGGCAGCGGCGGGAAACGTGAGTGAATGGTGCTACATGCAGCCCACACAGCCACACTTGATGGTCTTTTCCACCTCCTCGCTGAAGGAGGTCCCATCGCTGCACTCAAAGGTGTATTTCCGGCGCTTCATCCGCTGGCTGGCGCAGCAGGCCCCCGTGTCGCAAGCTCCGGTACACTCCACCCAAGAGACCACGCGTGTTGTCTGGCAGATGGCGTAGCCTCGCTGTACCTGGTAGAAGTCTCGCACGGGCTCCCCTCGACACTCAGACTCTGGAAACAACCGCAGACATGAGTTGTTACTTTATATCACAATTAAAAAATATAGTTATACATAAGTATAAAATTGTGGTGTAGACTAGCAAACCAACCTGCGTCACAAAGTTCCCCGGTGTAGCCACTTTCACAGTGACAGTAGGCATCTCCTGTGTCTGAGATCTGGCAGCGACCATGTTTGCAGGACAGGCGGCGGCAGGGGTTGAAGAGCTCCCCCTGCTGGTTACACAGGGCGCCGCGGTAACCCTCCACACACTCGCAGCGGTAAGACTGAGCGTCCAGTGGGATGCACTTGCCATGGACGCACCTGGTTAGAGGTGAAAAAAACCTTCAAATTTCCTGCCCAAAAGTATTTAAGGAGCATTTACAAAGACTGGACGATTAACTAAACAGATCTTAAAACATTACATGATTTAGATCTTCATGACTTTGTCATATGAATTTCATTTTATGATATTTTGCTCAAAGCGTGTATACATGAACTGTCACATGCTTCTGTGCAACTAATGTTGGCCTGCCTCCACCCAGAGCAAAGCTAGCACCATTGATGAGATGAGCACAAACACTTTGGTTTTAAAATGCATTTCTACGTTTCCACCTGGCATTCACTTTATTGTTTATTTTTGAACTCTTAAAATAGAGACCTGAGGAAATGCCGCTGGCCCTGCTATAGTTTTAAAACAGGTTGTACTCTGGACATGAAAAAACTGAGACCTTTGGAAAGGATGACACAGACACCTGCCTCAACTATCACCACGGCTGCATACACATTGTTGCATCAATATCAGTAGTATCAAATATTGTGAATACTTAGACCACTATGTTTGTTTGGTAGCATTTTGACGGCAGAACTTGTCACAGGACAGGACGTTTAAACATAACATTGTGTTGATGCTTTTGTTTTAGAACAAGATATGGGTTCTTCCTCTATTGTATGGAAAGACAACAGGCACAACAAAATCATTGCTATGCATTAAAAATTAAATCCCATTTGCGAACATACTTGCTGCCCTGGCAGGGGTTGCTAGCAGGCTGGTCACAGTGCGGCCCACTCCAGCCTGGCTGGCAGTGGCACACTGGTCCCTGGATCCCATCAGGCTGACAGATGCCATGTACGCAGTAGATCTTCTTGCAGGGCTCGCAGCCCGGTACCACGCCAGGCTTCATCTGGGTCTTGGTGAAGTCCTGGAGTTCGTTGTTGATGTACAGGTTCTGGATACAGCCATGGAAACTTGAGCCGTTCTGTAGCTGCCAGAGACGGAAAGCACCTGAGTGTATATCCACTGGCATGCCTGGAGGAAGAGAGAGAAAACAGATGATGTTTATATGTGTGAGGACACTGATGCTGGACCACAAACAGACAGCTAACGAAGGGCTGGTATGAGTGTAATGGAGGAGGGAATTTTCAAACACATGTGTCCAAACAGTGCATATACAGTTTGTCAAATTAATATAAGCAACTCTTTTTCATGTTGACATTGATATTTTGCATTTGCACCACAAGACACATCATCCTTGAAAGAGGACAGCAAAAGGCAAAGAGGTATGGGGGGATGTCTCCTGCAGTGTTGTACAACTGAGAAACAGCACAACACAGCACAACACAGCACTGACACAAACTGTAGAGACTTTGAGCCACTCCTGAGCAAAACTGTTATACTGTATCAGCCCTGAAACGAGCTGCATCATAACATGAACCAGCAAACTTTTTTTTTTTTTTTTTAATTTTGTCAAGAGTGGCTAAATCTCAAATTACATGTAAGTACAGTTGCATTTTGTCCAAGCAAAGTCCATGCAAATACAAAACAAATCTGAAGACTGTGTCTGGTAGTTCTTCTGATCATCACTAGAGGGCGTGCTCTGCACACTGTAAAAATGTGCTCTGACAAAAAAGGTCTATTGAATGCTAAAGTAGTGTAAAGTATTTTGATAATCTGTCATTTCTGAGAGTTATGTGTTATTATCTGATGAGGTGATTAGGTAATTTAATCACTTCAAATCGAGTCTGTGCATAATGTATTGGGACGTTTGAGGTTATTTTTGTATTGTTTCAGTGAGTGGGCCCCTAGCAAACACAGTCATGACTAAAGGTGAGTATGGTGTGGGTGGAGGTAGGACGGGGGTTGCATGGTTAAGGGGAGGGGTTGGTTGCGGTGGTGACAAAGCGAGGGGGGAGGGGTGGTGATTGACAGTAGTGTAGTAGATAAGAGTGCCTGCAGAGGAGGGAGGTGTGTTCTGGAGAGGGCCCCTACCCCCCACGTATAGCGGAGCCTCCCCGTTGAGGGGCCGCACCGCCCCAAAGCTATCCATTGTGGTAGGGAGACCTCCATCAATGGACAGGTTCACCATCTGATCGAAGGTCACCAGCTCCACTGTGTGGAACTGACCATCGTTGATGGTCTCAGTACTGGAAGAAGGAAATAGAGATACGACATAAGATAGAGCTCATGTGCTGTGACAATAAAGTTGAGCTGTTTGAAAGACACCTTACCTGTAGATGGCGTGGCCTGGCTGGCTGCCGGGGTCGTAGCTGACCTTGACATGACCTTGATAGAGTTCCACTGCAATATGATCATTGTCTCCATTGTACAGCAGAATGCCGTTATCCTCAGCTGTTGACACCTGCAGAGAGAAAATGTTTGTATTGTGAGTTTGAATTATTCAGGTGTTAGAAAGTCAGAGAAATCATTGTTTACATGTTAACTGTGGGATTACCTGCAGGGTGATGTTAGCCTGAGGCCAGTTCTTGAGGTCAGAGAGCAGTAGGTAGGAGTCTCTGTCGATGAAGTTGACACTGACCAGCTTCTCGCATCGTGGCCCCCCAAACTCTGGAGGACACTGACAGAGGGCTCGTCCTCCGTGCTCCACACATGGGGCGTTGTTCTGGCAGTCAGCTAGCTCACACAGGGAAAGTGGAGATGGAGGAACCTCACACAGTTGACCACTGTAACAGGAGACAGGGCGCGGGGTTATTTTGATGAAGATGATGTAGTAAAGCAGAGCAGACGAAGTGAAGACAACGTAAAGCTTCTTCTCACCTGTATCCTTCAGGACAGACGCAGGAGTATCCGTTAAGCTCGTCCACACAGTGAGCTCCGTTCTGACAGCGATGCTCCTCACAGTCATTATAGTCTACGCTACAGTCATCACCGACATAACCAGGAGAACACACACACCTGCAATACACAGACACAACGCAGGAATGAAGCTGAGCTCAGACAACGCTGCAGCACATCCACATCTGTGCAGAACATCTGTTTCTCAACATATAGCTTTGTCATTTGTCACTAACTGTCTGATGCAAAGACAGCAAAGTCTTACTTGGGTCCAGTGGAGGTGATGAGGCAGGTAGACTGATGTTGGCAGGGGCTACGTCCTGGGGCACACACATCCTCCATTTCTTCACACATGTCCCCTACACAGGAGAATAAAAAAAAAAGTTACACAACACAGAGCAAGAACCATCCTGCAAAAACATCAAAACAATTATTCTAAAACAAAATAAGCATATTTCATTTTTCATTTTTCATTTTTCAAAGGGAAAAAAAACCCCTCTAAAAATACTTTCACATGTAAAGAAGCTGAATAATCTTTGTCTTTTCTATTCTTAGTTGTGTTGAGAAGTGCAAACCTGTGTAGTAGGGGGGACAAAAACAAGTGTAGTTGTTGACTCCATCAATGCAGGTTGCTCCGTTTTCACAGTCGTTGTCTTCGCAGTCGTCAATGTTGTTTTGGCAAGTGGGGCCCTCAAAGCCCAGTGGACAGGTGCAACTGTAAAAACATACACAAATATAACCTCAGAATAACAAACAAGATGTAATTCATTAGTCACACTCATTTCAGAGCTTGTCTTCCTTACGTGTATATTCCCTCCAAATCCTCATTCACTTGGCAGGTTCCTCCGTTGGCACATGGATTTCTCACACAGGCGTTCATAGCCGTCTCACAGTTCTTGCCCTGAGGCAGAGAAGAGTGTTAATGTTTATGTTTTGCTATAAATAATGCATGCAGAACCTGAATTAGGTTCATTTAAGTGGATATTCACAGAGGTGGAGCTCTTACCTTGAATCCTGGAGGACAGCTGCACCTGTAGATCTCCACCAGGTCGCTGTGACAGATGCCTTGGTTCAGACAGGGACTGGACAGACAGGGGTTACACTTGGCCAGCACTGAAGTGTCCACATCTCCTGAAGCAATGTAAAAACAGGTAAGAATCAATTGCATCTGGATACTAGTGTTACTGGGGACAGGTTTCCGTGCCAACAAGATAACTCACCTGTGCATTCAAACTTCTTTGCAGGTGTGGTGAGCAGCAGTTTTCCCTCCATGCCATGCGGGCCAGCACAGCGTGCGATGCCAGGCTCTTTGTAGCCCGTCTTCACCCAGTCAGATAACCAACGCAGGCGGCAGTCACAGTACAATGGATTGGCACCAATTGCCCTGATAAAACAAAGATAATATATTTATTAATTATACTTTTCTACCTCATATATAGTAGAAGATTAATTCTGGTCGTGCCTATGCAGTACCGCCCTTTCACCAGCAGGTGTCTCTATACACAAACAAACCAAAGCAAACTCAACTTGGCCAACTATACAACTAAAACACAGCGTCTCTGAGAATATAATGGATTTAAAGTTTAATGCTCAATGCCACTTTGTGCCGTTTATCATCTGGAGGAGGGCCTATCAATTATAAGCAAAGGTGTGAACAGAGGGCACTCTTAACCTCTTCTGTCATGGTGGTCGTGAATCAATGGCGCTCTGTCCCCCTCCTGGATGCACAAACACTCTTGAATCGATGCCGTTCCATTACGGTGGAGCACAGGCTCATCTTTCAGGCCGGTCCAATAGCTGACACCTGACATCTGCTAACATGAAAGCCACTTGACTGTGACTGTGGATCAATGGCTCCCCCCTCACCCTGTTTTCATGCAGCCTTGACTCCTGTCCTTCTCTACATAAAATGTCTTTGTTTAGTCCTTCTTATCCTCCCCTGCTTCCTCTCTGACTCTGACACTGATAGGTCTATTGATCAGTGACTGTCATGGGATGATGTGAGCATCCAGGCTGGGTGGCAGCGAAAGATACCTCTGTGTAGTTTTACACACGACTGCAAGTTCATGCGTAACGGCTGCACACACCACACACCCGACGGACACACACAAAATTACAGACATAAATAAACAAACCAAAACAAATACTGGAATCCACAGACCGTGGAGAATGCGTGTGTGTTGGTGAACGTGCATGCGTGTCTCAGAGATGTCACAGGGAGATGAGACAGTAGAGGGGTCTGTGTGTTGCTTTAACCACAGGACTGCGGCTGATTGAGGGAGGGCTCGGCTCATGTGGAGCCCACCAAAGAGGACTACAGACAGGCCACTGTGAACCACACTCTCTGCCTGTCTGACCAGACCCCCTCCGTGTGCCTGAAAGTGTGTGTGTGTGTGTCTGGACTTCGCAAAAATCAGTGCAGACAGTATCACATTGGCTGCCATTTGGACATACAGTTGTGTATGCGCGTGCGGGGGTCTCTACTTACAAGTGGGAGAGAGAGGTCACGTCGCTGAAGATGCCATCAGGAAGCTCGGAGACTTCGTTGCCATGAAGAGACCTTAGGAGTGATGGAGAAAGGAAACGACAGAAAAGAAAGAAATTAGCACCCACACACATATTTCATTGTGAGAGAAGAGAAAACTTTATTGGTTAGTTGCCTGACAGAAAATGAAATTGCAACTATTTTCATAGCCAATAAATCAAGTGAGTCACATTCAAAGCAAAAAAAGGCAAAACATTTGCTCATTCCAACTCGAGTGTGAGGATTTTCTCTTTTCTCCTGACACACTATTGAATATCTTTGGGTTTTGAATCAAAATGAGCAATTTGGACATGTTACTTTGGGAAACAGATCAGCATTCTTCCAACATTATACAACCTAAACGTTGAATCGAATAACTGGCCCATCTATCTACCATGAAAAAAATAAATCCTAGCTGCCTGCAGCTCAAGACGCTACACTTTGTTTTTCGGACAACTAAAACCAGGGATAACAGGGAAACTGCAGAGGAGTATTTCAGTGTTGTGTTGGCATTCTAAATGAGTGGTAGGTGGTTTGTATTTCTGGTCGAGCCTTGTGCAGCTGGCAAAGATGTGAGGCTCTGTAAGTCTGGAAAAGACTGGTGTCAAGTTTCTATGTGTGTCTGGCTGGCAGGGCCAACAAGGATACAGAGGGAGGGGTGGGGTGGGGTGGGGTGGAGGACGGGGGGTGCGGGGGGGTAAAAGAGTTGCACCACATGCAGGACAGAGAAAAATATTTGTGTAACGCGTGTGTGCAGATGCACAGGTATATTTACGTGCTTACATATGCACATAGGCATGTTTCTAATGTTTGTGTGCGTATATAGTTTACTGCTGTTTCCCCCTGTTGTTCTCTGCCTACTGTCTAGGGTGACAAGCCAACACGGCTTAATGACTTGATGACTGATGGCTGCTGTAATCCACCAGGTCATTACCACCTCCAACCCTCAGCTGACCACATGCTAATGTTACCGCAGCTCAGGCCACAGTGCCGGTACATGACATCTGCTCTTTATGCCTGGATGAAGAGAACCGATGTGTAAACAGACTTTGAAACCCCGACTTCCTTCGCTGTTTGATCTGTGGATTCCCCACCAAGCTGTCGAAGGGTCAGGGTTTTGAAAAGACACAAAGCATGAAGCCCAGGCAGTGTTGATGATGCAGAGCCGTTTCCCCTAGTGCTAAAGGGAAAAAATATACTATGTAACCATGTGAGACAACAAAGTTAATTGGTCTGTGTACAGGGGACAATGCTTATTAGTGTAGAGTGAGTAGCTCGGTGGTAGTGGGAGAACAGTTAGGAGACGGAGGGCATGGAGCCAGCAGCAGTGTGCCAGCCAGGCAGAAATCTCATGGGAGAAAGGAGCCGGGGAGTCTCCAGGAAGAAACCTGATCCACTCTCCCGCTAACCTTCTCCCTGTCCGTCTCTCAGTGACTTTTTTTTTTTTTTTTTACTTTTCTTTGCTACAGCTGTAAATCGTTACATCACTCCATCTTTCTTATGTCAACTTATCTTTGGCTTGGCCACGATTCTCAGAGTGGAATTGCATTTGATGTTTCAAGACAGGCAAAAACGATGCTTTAGAACTTATAACTACATGTAAAGTGAGCACAGGCACCGTCCAAGCGAACTAGTACGCAGCGTCTACGCCGACCTGTTCACCTGCGGCTGCCTAATAACACTCTGCGTTTCTTCGAGCGCTCTGAAGTGCATGTTTTTTTCTTCGGCTCTTGTGTTGAGGATCATGTGATTTGGCACTTTCCCACAGCACCGACGTCTCTTTCGATTTTCTAAGTCGCAGGCTTTGCTTTCTGTCTTTATCGCACTCTTTCATATCACTTTCTCTCTCTCTCTCTCTCCCTCAGCCTCCCACCCAAACCCTGGCGGACCACGCCCCAGCGCTGTCTCAGCTCACTTACCTCACACCTAATACCCAGCAGGCCAATTAGCAGCTTATTAATCTACAGCTCAAACCACAACCATCACACACTCTTACACCAAACCACACCACATCCATGCCAGGCTCAGACCACTGGCCTGTTTGAAGCCCTGAGCGTTAATGATTCTTCTCCTCTTTACTGCTCTGTAAAGCCGAAGGTGCAGCTTTATGAAGGCTTTGGCACCTCAGTGTGTGTGAGTGTGTATGAGAGTTCCCGGCTTTGGCATCTCGCTGCGGTTTCTATGAAGCTTCCAACTTTGAACTTTGAACCCAGTGTGGAGTCTTAAAGTTGAAACTGTTAAAAGGAGCTCATTGTCGCTTCAGTTTTTGTTGCGCCCCCACAGCCTTAAAAAGAAAAAAAGCCATGGCACCAATTGACATTTAATGGGAGACGTATGATTGATCACACCAGCAGTAAAGACATCAAAGTTTTCTGCTTCATTTGGACTCCTGTCTGATTGAGACAATAAGGTAGTCCAGTGTGTGTGTGTGTGTGTCTGAGCCTGTAGTTTGCAGTCTGTTTGGTGTGTGTGTGTGTGTGTGTGTGTGGTGTCGGGGAAGGGCCTCACATGGCGTCTAACACACCCGCACAGGGAATATTTTAGAAGTAAAAGGTGGCGTGAGTGAGTAAGAGCAGAAATAACGGACGCAGCTTCATTAGAGATCAAAGCAACGCGCCCGGGCTAGCGAGGCGGCATCAACTAATGATGGCCGAGCTTCACTCTCATTCCACGCTAAAAGGGCCCTTACGCTTTGTGTCTCGTAATGATCGGGGCGCTTTAGTCGAATCCCGCTGTAAAAGGAGGCTTTGTTGAAGCTTTGTTGTCAGTAGTAAAAAGTGTGCCTGCTATGAGCACACATGGAAGGCCGATAAGTCTGCTCCCACACACATACTAACCGGCACCAAGCCAGTAAATGACAAACATGTAGGCTATGAATACAGGCACCAGCACACACACACACACACAGATGCATACATAATCTCATAAGGACTCTGCTGGACCTGGTCTCTGTTTCTCCCTGGCAGAACTAAAGTGTACGTTTGAGTTAAAGTGTGAGGCATCCAGCTGCTGTATCTTTGGATGCAGGTCCAAAGACTGGTTTTGGTTTCGTCATTTATCTGTCAAGCGCATTTACATTCTACATCTCAGTTATTTAGCAGACCAATTCATCCACGAGGAGCCCATGGTCACTGAGAGTGCACAATCAAAGACTTCATAACTTCATAAAAACCCGGAGGCAGAGTCAAAACCATTATGGTTAGCAGGGGCAAACTTTCTCCGGTAATCAGTGTCAGAGTGATTTTGTACAGTGGGTTGTGGGGGCGCATGTTTTGGCCCCGGTGGCGAGGGCGGTGATGAGCCCGGGGTGTTTAGAGGTGAACAGACTTGTGTGTGCAGATGTCTAAAGACAAGGTGTGGGCAGGAGTACAGTAGGAGCTGGAACAACGCTGCTGCTGCCCCCCTGCCTGCCATTTATACAGAGAAAATAGGTCGGAGGTTGTGTCTGTCTGTGTGTGTGTTTGAGAGAGAGAGAGAATGAATTCATAAGCTGTCATAACTGTTTAGACTGGGTTTCAATCCTCTGGAGTCAATCAAAGATTCTAAGCATCTGCTCTCCTGTCTCTGTAGTCAGTGTGAGCTGCAAAAATATCCTCCTTAATAACTCATTTAGTCTCAAAGTGAGTCCTCTCTCGTTTTAGACCTGTTCTTTTAAAATAACTTCAATTGTTCCCAATGAGTTGCTGTTTTGAGCGTTCTTTGATTTGCAGGAGAAAAAAAAAAAAGAGAAACTCTCTCATACCACTGGAAAGATACATTATGTGTTAAAAATAGGATTTTAGTACTTAACCCTCGATTTGACACATTAAAATGAACACACACTTGCACATGAAGATGCTTGCATTTCAAATATGAAATAAACTCACAGCAGTCGGAGAGAGTGCAGTCCGCTGAAGGCCATTTTGGGGATGCAACGTAGGGAGTTGTAGCTCAGGATTCTGCAATGCAAAAATAATTACACACATGTATGTGTTATGTAAATTCAGCTGTTTCCATCCCACTGTCAGCACAAGGAAGAAATACTAGGTCTTTGGTCTGAGGTGGCCGAATCTGGTCAGGACTTACAAAGTGGTGAGCTGGCTCATGTTAGCGAAGGATGAGTTGGTCAGAGAGTTGATCTTGTTGTTGCTCAGGTCTCTGAGTGGAAAATTGAAATAATAATAAAAAAAGGGCAAAGGTTAATTCTACTGCTCTGCTCGGTAAGACAGAGAAAGAAGACAGATGAAAACTTACACCAGCTGCAGGTATTTGAAGGCTGACAGTTCTTTCGGCACAACGCTGAACTGGTTTCCATCCAGATACCTGAACAAAGAGACACAAACAGTTCAGCAATGAGTCAGCAGGCATGAAATGATCCATTCAGACTGGAGTAGATTATTATTGGACTCTCTGTATTTACCATCTACTATGAATTCCAACCTCTGTGATGTGTGTATACATTCAAGAACATAACGTTTTGCTCCAGCACTGTTTATTTTCAAACTCACTGTCATCATCACACATCGTAATGCTTTAATACATTTTCAATATGATGAATATGTTGGAATATAATACCAATATGTTGCAACTACAGTTGCCAGAAAGCAGGTGCATGTGTGAGAATGTTCCAAACTGCAGCTGCTTCCCAATAAGAGTCCTATCGTGACGTCTGGTTTTTACTGTGAAGGTGCTGCAGGATGTGTCAAATTATTTGACCAGACTTACTTTTATTGAGCGCTTTCTATATTGAACTAAATTAACTCTACAGTGTATCCTCACATTATGTCTCATTTGCATTTAATGTGTAAAATATACATCGTCTTCTAATTTGAAGCTGTAAAGTACTGTTTTATTCTGCTCTTTGTCAGCAGATTAGTTTTACTCAGTGAACTGGTTAGGTGAAGACCTGGAGGCGGTTATTTCAGGATGTCACACTTTTCAGACAGAACACTTTTCCCCATGCGGTTGTAGCCAATTTAATCTCATGTTACATTAAACAGTCAAATGTTTTGTCCTTCAATTCCTTTTTTTTTTTTTTCCATTTTCCTGACACAACATTGTGTCTCCAGCCTTGAAGCAGAAGTTAGTATAAACATGTTCTATTTGAACTCATTACATTCAGTGACATTTTTGTTTATTTCCTGCAGCAAATATGTGACCGAGCAGCCCAACTTTTAAAGTGACTGAGACATAAACACTCGTGGGTGCATTCATGCATGTGTGTGTTAACACACTGATGTGTGTGTAACATCATGCCTGCAGGGCTGCAACCACCGTGCTGACTGCCAACACAAAGTGCTACCAGAGGGCCGTCACCTTGATAAATGACCGATTTAGGGCCTGCTCCCCCTGAGCAGAGCTACAGGGGCTTTCTCCCACTATTGTTGTTGACTGCACTGAGGGCGGGAAGGGCAGGGGGGGTGTCTGGTAATCTGGGAAAGGGGGGGGGGGGGCTTTGGGTTCAGAGGTAATGATAGGTAATGACGGTGTAGAGGACACTTTGGATAATAATGGAGTAGCAAACTCCCCAGATGACTAGATGAAAGCCCAAAACAGAGGGGCACACCTGGTCACACCTGCTGGGACAATGACAGGCCTTAAGGCTCGCACAGCGTGTGTGTGCATTTGTGTGTGTGTGTATGTGCATCTGTATGTGTGTATATGTGTTAGTCTGAGCCACTTGAAGCAGTATTGGAAAGTTCCAGACCTATTCCATTCCCTCCCCTTTCCATTGAAAACTGCTCATTAAAATGTCCTCTTGCTCCCCTATACTCCTGTGGACAGGCTTTTGGCCCTCACACAAATATGCACGCGCACGCACACACACACACACACACACACACACACACACACACACACACACACACACACACACACACACACACACACACACACACACACACACACACACACATACAGATCCTTGGCTCTGAATGTGAGAGTGACATCAGTGTGCTAGCCCTGAAGGCTGCAGGGAACACAGGAGAAGAATGTCTGAGAGAATAACTGCAGGGTTTATTGACTCCTTTCCTCTTCTCCAAATGATGAAATCTGTCTTTTTGTCTCCCCTGTTTTCACTAACTCTTATCTCCTTTATACCTCCTAAGCACCTCTCTACCTTTCCATTGTCTGCTTTGGTTTCCTGGTTTTCCTTCCAGACCTGCCTCCATCAAAGCCAGACAGATGAACAGTAATAATACTGGGACCTCGAACTGATAAGATATCAATGCAATTAGCATAATTAATGCCGAGGAACTCACAGTTCAGTCACGTTCCTGGGGATGCCTTTGGGCAGTGTGTGGAGGTGCTTGTTACTGCAGCGCACCACAGTCTCCAGGCATGTACATTCACTGGGACACTGGGGTCTGGGCACACAGCTTGACTCCTCTTGGCCTGGGAAAAAAAGGAGGAGAAAGAGGGGAGTCAGACACCAGAGGGGAGGAGAACTGAGGAATAACCAGGAGGGTAGGGAAGTGCTGGAGGACAACCAAAAGAAGAGTTCTTGTCCCTGGAAAAGAAATAAAAAAATATAGAAAGATAGAAAGACAGAACAAACCTAAAGGCGAGACAGTGAACAAACAGCACAACCGTTCAAGCTGATGGTGAGACACTGAGACAATGAAAAAAGAGGAAGTGAAAAATGTGAAAAGTAAAATAGGACAGAGAGAGAGAGAGCAGCTTCACTAATGTAATATCGACCAGTAGGAGCAAAGAATGGATGCTGCCCGAGGCCTGAAGACAAGTCTAACATTCATTCAGGTGCAAATAGGCTGACTGGTCAATAAGGCAAACAGCTCAATAGCTCCACTCAGCCCAGCATCGACCAGAAGCTCAGGAACTGCTGAGCAGCAATCTATTCAGTACACAAAAGAGTCGCACAATAGCAGTCATTATTTAAGATCATCTCAGACACTTTAAGCAGCTCTTGTTCACAACGTATCGTGGAGCAGGGTGAAGTGCGAAAATCCTCATCAGTCAGACCCTGACAGTTTAGTTTCACACATAGTGGAGGTCATCTACTAGAATGAAGATGTTTATCTCCTTTCAAAGAGACAGATTACTTCATTTAAAGTGGAGAGGCTGCAACAAAACTTCAAACAGACTAAATAAGGACATACAGAAAGAAAAGTGGACTCAAATCACGATGGGTGGTTGTGTGGCTTGGTAACACCTACCGTCCTCGCAGCGGAAGTCAGGCAGAGCCACATCCTGGAGAGGGATCTCCTTGAGGAAGGCGGGACGCTGGCAGCGAGGGTTGCCTGTCACAATCTTCCTGCTCCTCAGCCATTCACCGAGCCACGCCAGCCGACAGTCGCAGTTGAAGGCGTTGGCCAAGAGGTTACTGGGAGAAAGTGACAGATCAATGAAATTTGTAATGCACAATTAAAAGGTGAGCAAATGTTGTGTGTGTTTGTGTAGGGGTCTCACAGAGTGGAGAGGGTCTGCAGGGTGTCGAAGGCTCCGGGAGTGATGGTGGTCAGCTGGTTGTCGTACAGGGAGAGCAGACGGACGTTGTGCAGCCCCGTGAAACTGTCGTTGTGGACGCAGCTGATCTTGTTGTTCCTCAGCATCCTGGAGAGGAAACACATGAACCACATCAGATTAAAACCATCTCTGAATGTGACACCGAGCGTGTGATTGTGATGCGTTTGCGTATCAACTCACAACATCCGCAGTCCCTCAAGGCCACGGAACATCCCGCTCCGTACCGAGTCGATCTGATTGGCCGTGAGGTGAAGTTCATTGACAGATGATGCGCCCTCGAACGCCCCATCCTCAATCTCCGTGAGCTTATTGTTGCTGAGGTTACTGCAGGAAATAACAGCATGTCAGAGGATTGAATGTAAACTATATAGATAATGACTTGTTAAAAAGTGACATGACATGAAATATTAAACAAAATTAAGCAATAAATAAGTTTTATTTACATTTTCTTCAGCTGGGAAAGGTTCTTAAAAACTCCAGTTGCCTCCAGAGTTGTGAGATCATTGTTGTTAAGGCGGCTAGACAGAAAAGTCAAGAAGGTTTAGCCATTCACATGAACAAGTTAATTCAGATTTATAGTTCTCTTTATAGTTCCAAAATATTTTTGAATTCTCTTGATTCAGAGTTTATGATTCTCTTCACATGGCCTCTGCCCATTTGGTGTAAAATATACTTTTTCTTGGTTGCTTACAGCTCAGTGGTGGATGAAGGGATGTGCTCGGGGACCTTGGTGAGCTTCAGGTTGGAGCAGTCCACTACGTTTGACTCGCAGCGGCACTTGGGAGGACACACTGGGTCACTGTTACAGGCGTTATTCAGACGAGTGTCCTCTGTACCTGAGCAGGAGGAAATGCCAACACGTATATTCTTATAACACGCAATGAAATCATCCATGTCGCTTACAAAGACAGACACGCCACTTTCCCATGATGCTCTCAGTCACGCATCTGCTCCCACCAGCAGCTGTATGTCAGCTCCTTGTCCTGTTGCGACCCCGAGAAGCAGCTTCCCCATAACTAATCTTGGCCCTAAAGATCATCCTGCAGCTTTCTACCATTCATCGCAAGAGAGATAGATGGGTGAGGGCCAGGGGACGGAGGGATGGGCGGGTGTGTTATTTTAGAGAGGTGACAGAGTGGCGAGCAGTGGGGTGAAAAGAACGGTGTCGGGGGAGATTGAGATAGGGATGCCAAAGAGGATTTGGATGGGCAGCTTCAGCGCAGCAGAGCTCTGGAGAGAACGAGAGATAGAGGGAGAGAGAGGATGGGGAAGGAAAAGTGGTTGAAATGATGTACAGGAAGAGTGTGTAGACAGGTGGAGTGAAAAGGGAGCAGAGGGAGGAAAAGGAAGGGAGGAAAAGGAGGCCAAGTCGGACGTAAATGCATGCAGGAATGAAGAAGGGAGAAAGGAGGTAAAGTGGACCGATGAAAGAGAAATGGAGGGTGGGTGGTGGAGGTGCAGGGGAGACGCCTGTCCTGACGGAGGAAGAGCAAGAATGAGGCAGCAAGGGGGAGTGTGGGACGTTTTCCTGCACCTCCTCTGTCTATGAATAGACGTTACGTGCCAAAAAGCGTGCTGCCAGTTACATCATGGCTGCTCAATAATGGAACAGCACTGGGATCCACTTAGAACATGTGTGTGTGTCTGCGAGTGTGTGCATTGTGTCTCAATGTTTGTGCATACACGGCTTATGTGTGTGTGTGTCGTGTGTGTGCATATGTCCCATTTAGAGGGAACAGTTCTGTATTTTCTGTTAGGATATCATTTTATGTCCTTTTTTTTTTTTTTTGCTCGCTCACATGGGTGCACCTCTCTGCCTGTCTGAGGTTTGCAGATGACGTCAGTGGGACACTGTGGGGCACCCAGACCACAATCATGAGCAGGAAAACCTCAAACAACCAAGACAAAATCCTAAGGCTGAGTATCAAAAATCTGTCCAAATAAATAGAACGGCATGTGAAACCATAACCTAACCCCAAACCCTCATCGCTGACTTTATTAGAATACGGTTCGACAGTGAAGGAGTGAATTTACAGAAAAGGCTTCCTCTGGCTGCCTGCGTGAAAACTTTTGTCTGAAAGTGTGCCACCTCTCAGAGTGGCTCAGTGAAGCACGCTGAAAGAACCAGTAATGCAGTTCATTAAGGAGTTGTCCTTCCCTGTGCCAGACAACAGGACAAGGCATTTCCTGCACCAGAGGAAGCAATGAAAGTACAGCGCAGAACTTTGATCTGGAGGATGTAGAGGAGCCGGGGGGGGTGGGGGGGGAGAGATTCGTGAGCCTGAGTCATCATCGTCGTCACAAATGCGTGGTGGCGACACTTTTACTGTCAGCGGATTTAAACGAAAGTGGAGAAAACGCAGAGGAGAGGGATGAGGTTTTTCCCTCTCTGAGGCGCAAAATGACTCATCGCTGGAGTTGTAGAAGTTCTCATAATTCCCCGCAGCTTGGTTCCTCATTATCAGTGTATTATGGAATTCCCGTGCCGTCAGTGATTGTGCGCGTTCGGTGCGTGTATGTGTGTATTGTGGAGGCTTTTATTGTTATCATTCGGGGAGGGTGAAATTCTCATTAATCACATTTGGCTTTGATCTTTCCTCTGCTTACATAGTACTCCCATTTGTTCTCTAAGCCAGTGCAGGGCTTTATCTCAGCTTAGCACACAAAGACACATTAATTCACACACACACACGCACGTACGCAGACACTCAGACATAGACATGAATCAGACAAACGTCTCCGCCACAAACACACACACGCGCGCGCACACACAGACAGAGTTCGACACACATCACTGCTCCTCCTTGTTATTTTCTTGGAAGTGCTCTTGTTAAGAGGTCCGGAAACGTCCGCTGATAGGAATCTGGGTCCTCTGGTGGGCTTTATTTTCTTTAGCTTTTACTGATAGAAAGGACACACTTTCCTTCCCCTCTGTCCTTCCCTCCCCCCTCCCTCCCTTTCTGCCCCTCTTGGTGAGTGACTGTCTGTGCTCATGCCAAAGCAAAGAGCCATGTCCTTTTGACTTTATTTGCTGAGACTGTAAGGAAAACAGAGCTGAGGAGAAACAGAAGCTCTCACACGTATATCACATTAAAATGCACACATAGGCTCAGTCACTCGTGGGCACAATTAGCATAAATACCAACTAACTCATTTTACCCTGTAAAATGTCTAATGCGTTTTGTCTGTGCAGACCATTTCCTCTGAAGTTCATCCCAACATCATCCACATTAAAAGATGGTTCCAGTTTATTACTGCTCGGGTTTTAAGTCCCACATTGTGCAGAAAGACTTTGCACAAAGTTTTGTGGGTTAAAACTGAACTAAGATGTCAGTTCGTAACATGTGGTAAATGTAAACGAGAAGCAGTTTAGACAAAAACTTGGCCATTTTCTTTATTTGCTTTCATGTTACTTTAATGAATCTGTGGGTTTGTTGAAAACCTGTACGCGTGTCTGTTCTTCAAGCTCTCATCAATTAACTAGACATTATAAAACATTATTGATACCAAAAGGAACGATCGCAAAACTACAAAAAATATCACCCAAGTTGTAATAAACTGAAATTATCCTTTAACCTGTGGGGGAGATGTATTTAAATGAAGAATAAGGTAATGGAAAACATGATGCCTCTACATGGCTGCGGGTGGATAATTAAAGAAAAGAGGAAGGCAATGATAGGTGTGAACGTTTACAAGCCACTCACCTGGGATGAAGTACTGCTCTTTGGCTGTGATGAAGAAAAGAAAGAGGGACGGATGTCAGTGAGACCAGCACGGTCTACATAGCTGTGGTGTCGCTATGCATCAAAACAGTCATATATAGAGAGCTTATATATATATAGAGCTTATATATGACGACACGTGACTCAACATACATGACAGTTAACCAGAGAAGCATAGGGCTATCTCTGTGTATGGCAATGTGGAGAAAATAGTAAGGATGTTAAAACATGGTAAATATTTGGCTGTTGCTAAGGAAGAGTGACATGAGGAAAAAGAGGGGAGACAGTGAGAAAGAAAACAAGAAAGAAGAAAAGAGGCAAAAAAAGAGGGAAAAAAGAGAAAAAACACATGGACTGCCTTCTTCACCAGGTCGAGCCAAACAAATGAGGCTGTAAAGAAGTGTGAAACCTCAGCAGTGCAGAGTGCCAGAGAGTGTAGCACAGTGCGTAAACACTGCAGTTGGTAAGGAGTGGAGGGGTGCGGATGGTGAGGCCTGGCTGGGCAGGGCAGGGAGGGGAGGGGTGAAGGGATGAGGGGTCATGAGGGAAACCGGAGCCTGGCAAACAGAAAGCTGGAAGGATGGAGGCTGTGACGGACAGGAGCCTGAGATTGGCAGAGGGCAGAGGAATGGTGGGCACGTACAGAAACTCTAGCCCTTACACCAGCCTTGACTGGTGATCTCAGCTCAGTGTGGTTTGAATGTGAAACCAGATTCACGATGTGGTAAGACAGGAAAGAAATGGAGAAATAGCTAACGATCCCTCCCTACTTGGCCCCAAGTTTGTCTGGGGAGATATTGACCGAGGAGCACCGGAACAACAAATGATGGGCTGAATAAAACCTTTTGCCAGGAATGATCACTCATTAAATGTGGTATGAGGTAGAGGGAACGATAAAAGCCACTCCCAGCGGAGAGAAAGAGAGAAGGTAAGAGAAGAGCAGCGAGAGACAAGTGGAATAAGAACAACACAGCCTGTCTGAGAGGTAGGGAGGCCGGGAGAGAGGTGAGAAGGAGACATTTGGAGACGGCGCGGGCTGGGCCAGCGGCCTACCAGAGCAGCGGAATTTCTTGCTCTTGATCTGTCCGATACGTTTGTTTGCGAGTCTGCGAGGGCTGGCACAGCGGGCGCCGCTGGTCTCGATGGGGTTGGAGCGCAGGTAATCTGCCAGCCACTTCAGATTACAGTCACAAATAAATGGGTTCTGGGCCAGGTGACTGCAGAGGAGAGAGAGGGGGGAGGATTGGGAAACGGGGGAAAAGGTACAGGAGGTGGAGAGAGGAAGAAAGGGAAGGAAGGATGGGAGAGGGAAAAGGAACACACATGAAAACTGATGGGATAAAGGTCAAGAAGGGAAATTACAAGTGGTATGTTTCTATTCAATGTAATTTAATCAATGTAACAAACTCCCACCTGGAGCAATAGGAACATATGAAAAGGTATGTTTTGGTGGGCATGAGATTGATTGATTTTGAAGTTCCACCATACCATTATGTAAATCTGACACTACTACTTACACATTATGTAAGTCAAACACATCCATCTCTTGATCATTACATGTGTGATTCTGCACTCATCACCCAGTGAGTCTTCATCTTAGAGGCTGTAGTTGTCATGCTGGTAAGTTATTTTGTGTAATTAGATTAGATTAGAAGTCAAATATTTGATCTGGAAATCGGGTTGATAAAATATTGGACCGCTCTCAGTATAATGCAACAAAGTTAAACACAATACGGCATCCAGATCAGTCAGAGAAATAAAAAACAATATAAACACAACCAAATACAACAAATATTGCAAAACATTCTCATTTATATTCTGAATTTGACATGAATTAGACTGTATCCTTGAACGCTGCTTCAGTGGAAAGAGTGTGTGCTGCCTTCCAAAATGACGTAGTCAGTTTGGATGACCCGAGGCTGTGGGAAGGCTCAGCATGTATTTTTACCCCGTCTTTACAATGCAGGCAAAACAAGAAGGCCTCTTTTAGACTGAGACCCTTAAACCCAGTGCCCTCTATATGTGAGTGCATGTGTGGTGCGAGCCAAGGGGCAGCACTATCCATCATCTTCAACAGGTGTCCTGTATATCTTGTGTTGGCATATATAGACAGCAATGTTGAAAACTTTCAGTGTGTTGGAGGCCACAGTGTGAGGTCTGTATTGATAACAGCATGTGGTTTGCTTTGTTTCTTGGACGAAAAAAAAAGGAGGCATTCATTTAGATGGAATGGCTGCTGTCTGAGTAACAGTGGTGGAAAGAGTGGGTGCTGTTTTTGATCTTGATCCGGCCGCAGAAGCTGTGTGTGTGTGTCTGCGTGTTTGTGAAGATGATAGATTTACTCCCCTCTCTACCTCATGATTCCATTCCTGTGTTATTACACAGACCTGTGAGTAAACAACTCCCGTGTTGGCTCGTGTTTTATGGTGACGGCTCACGATGTCTTGGTGTGCGACAGCATGATTGCGTGCATATGTGTGGGTCTGTGTGTGTTTGACTCACAGGGTCTGTATGGCTCGTAGTGAAGTGAAGGTGCCCTTGGCGAGGGTTTGGATCTTGTTGTCGTAGAGCGACAGCAGCGAGAGATTCTGCAGGTCCTGGAAGGCATTGGCACGAACGCAGTGAATCTTATTGGCATTCAGCAACCTGAGAGACGGGGAGAGAGAGAGGGGTATGGGAGGTGGAGGGGTGGAGGGGTGGGGAGGGAGGGGCAGCTTGTCAGAGTTTCTTCATGCATTCATTCATTATGCATTCCATCTAGAAAACTATGCACTGGTACAAAGTTTATTTGAAGGTTATGACTCTTTTACTGAGTGGGAGTAAAGGGTGCCTGGTATGTATGTTTGCACTGGATCAGCAGAGTGCGTGTGTGTTCCTCTTACAGCAGTTGCAGAGCGTAGAGGCCGTCAAACACCCCCTTGGGCAGGTCGGTGATCTTATTTCCATACAGGACGCTGGGAAATCACAACAAAGACTTGCTTTACACACACACGGGAAATGACAACCGAGCAGATATTTTATGCACAAACTTGGCCCGGGGGCAACTTACAGGGAGTTGAGGGAGCGCAGACCCTGGAAGGCATCGGGAGCTATCTCGGAGATCTGGTTGTTGCTCAGGTCTCTGTGTTGGAGAAGGTCAGAGGATGAGTTAAGGAAATGGAGATTTTGGGAAAGAGTCAAAGCCTTTTTCCCTGTGGGAGGTCTGATCCCGCTGTCAGCTGGGTGTCACCCTCATAGGAAGGTGGGTGGATGTGAGGCCCACGCTTGTCACTGGAGTGTGAGGGAGGGGGGTAGGGGGGGGGGAGCAAATGTAGCCTGAGCTGGAAGAAGATGAGTTCCAGCTCTCTCCCATATCTAATGGTGCGTCCCTTCAAGGGATTTGATGAAATGGAGCGGGCTAGAGTCTCGCAGCCAATCAAAACATTTACTTGTATTATTTGTGGCCTATCAACCAGCTCTGTGTTTTATCATGGCGCGCGTGTGTGTGTGTGTGTGTGTGTGTGTGAGTGAAAATGGGGTGTAGGGCTGAAATCCAAAGCAAAATACAGTAGACTGCCTCTGAACATAGCCGTTGTTAATAGGATCCACAGGCCTCTACCCACAGGATAACCACTAAGCCTATGTGTCTATGTGTTTATGTGTGTGTGAGTGTGTGTGTGTGTGTGTGAGTAAATGCAACAGTAAATGAGGAACAGTGGGACAGAAAAGAGAGAAAGACAGATGGAGAGAGAGAGTTAATGGAGTATGTGGACTGAACTCCAATCGACTGGATACCTTTGAAGGAAAATCATCATGTGGTGAAGAAGAGGGATATTTTCTCATTTGGGGGTAACAGTTAAATAAGTGCCCATTTGTCTTCTTGCAAAGGATTGAGGTTTCTTGGAAACAAAAACCTGGCGAAGGAGCCAACATCTGCGCTGGTGTGTGTCTGTAAACTCAGACACTGCGCGTGTGTGTTGTTTGTGTATGCGTCGGTGTGCGAGGGCTGCTATACTCCATCCCTGTCTTAAGGAGCGGTTCATGTGTAGGTCATTCAAACCAGGACAAGGTGAAAGAGAATGTGTGTGGTTGGCATTTAGTTGGAGAAGAGGACACAAAGGGTCAGCAGAGGCATTACACACATGCCTGAGCATGCTACAAATAAAATAAACAAAAAATAAAACACACACACACACACACACACACACAAAAACCTATAAATAACCTTTTCTTACGTAATGTTGCCTTATAATCAAATACGGAGCTATTATCCATATCCAATATGCCAGAAATCTTCTACAAACACACATAGGAACATCTGAAGAGCCAGGAGAGTGAGCATATTTGTCATGATGTCTCGATGCTGTCTACACACAATGTGCATGCAGGGTGTTGGACATATAGGCCAGGTCAGTGAGGGCACACGGCCAGCTGAATCAACAGAGGCACCGAGGGTCAGCAAAGTCACGCAGTCATGCACTGTTGTTGCTAAATGCAGGATGAACAGCAGCAACAGTAGCAGGTCACGTCTGTTTGGACGAGTAGATGGGAGAGAGGGTAACACGTTCTCACTGCCATTTATTTTGGTTTGTTTATGTTTTATGAAAAGTACAAATTCCGTGTCAAAATTAATGAATACGGATAGCTTTTAGGAAAAAAGATTTCAGGCTGTGTTTATAGTTCTACATTTTTGGATGAAAAGATTATTAAGAATTTCCCTTGAGATTAGAGTCAGGACCAAATACAGTAACACAGCAGTCTGTTAGTGCAGATTCTGTTAATGTTCGTGTTTGTTGAATTTTTCAAGCTGCTATCAAATCTGGTGTGTAACCATTATGTATGAAAAGATGAATTTGTTTGATTATATCATGTTCCATAATAAGTGGCGACCCTGTTTTTGTAACTGTAAGAGTCACAGATACGAAAACCAGTCTGTGATTTTTATTCTCACATATGGTGATCTAAAACATTTTGGCATTTATATTTGTAAGAATAAATGAGTTTTCTTGTCCAGAGTTACAAGACAGTAGCTGCTCCACTCCTGTTGACTTGAGACTTATATTACAATGTATATTTATTTAAGGGTTGTCTTTATTCTAACACAGAAATCTGACCTATTTGAGTTGAGATGGTTTACAGTATTCTTCAACATGTAGTAATAAAAAAAAAAGTTGTGTTCAATTTTGTGAGTATAAATATTAATTTCCCTTGAGATTTCACCGGAACAACAACGAGATAGCAGCTGCTTCAGTCTGTGGACTGTGTTCACCTCATCTGAACCTCAGACTTGTCCCCGGAGTTGGATGATAGAACGGCGAGGAATCCTTTAAGAAGGGCAGAGAAACTCCCTGACCTTCCGTTTCCTCCGTCTCTTTTGCTGCTATGTCGGTCAGGCTTGGTGGTGTTGGAGTTATGGGTTTGGCCGACTGGTGTGCTCTGGCTGGGTGACCAGACAGCTGCCTGAACAGGCGAAAAACCACTCCGTCTGGACTACCAGCCCATCGCTGTTCGCTCCCAGAGAGTTCGAGGCCTCGGCCGTCATTCCGGCTCACTCTCCGTCCCCTCATCATCATCCCAGCCGCAGTTTTACAATTTGCCAATGCAGGCACAACACACACATATGCGCAAAGTGGACACAACACTAGCCAGGGGAATACCAGCGTGCGGCAATGAAAGATGAGAGCTGTTATTATGCTCATGTAGCATCTGAGTGCTTGCTTTCCATGCCACCCCAAGTCTGAGAACAAGAATATGTTCTTTAGGCACAGACAAAATAAATACTTCATGGTCCTCAAGATGGGAATGAGAAGACTGCCAATTGTCCCTTCTTTTTCCAGCCCTAAACTTCTTGTTCTCATCTGTATTATTTAGCCCTGAGGTGAGTGTACTGCTGTACTTACATCCTACGCAGTTTCTTGTAGGGAGAGAAGGCTCCGGGAGGAACAGACTTAATCCCATTCTGCTCCAGACGTCTAGAGAAAGAGGAAAGGAGAGGAGAGGAGAAAGGAAGAGAGGAGAGGAGAGGAGAGGAGAAAGAAGGAGAGGAGATACCATCAGTTAACCAAACAATAGACTTCTCCATGGCAACAGAGCTGAGTAATCCCCTCATCACCTCTGACCCTTAGTGATTGGCCTGATTATATTAGCGGAGATCTATTCCCCAGCTGTAATAGGTCCAGGCATGTTGGAGTCATAACATCCTCAGAACCAATAAACAATCTGAATACTAAAGTGCTGTGGAAAAAGACTGGAGGGGGAAAGGCTCTGTCTCGGTTTGGAGAAGGGCGTTAAAGGCCTTCAACTCAAAGTCATATTTCTTCTTGGTATAACATTTACAGTTTCCAGCACTTACATTCTCATATGAGACCCTGAAATCAATAATGATCTCACTTGTTTGTTCTCACTTGTGAAATTTGTCTTTATCCTCTGGGTGTCTGCAAAGTGTCCACTGAAACCTTTGCGGCACGGTGAAATATTACTGCTTTTAGTTTACTTTTTCCTGTGAGCCCAAGAGCTGCTGGCGCAAAGTTAACCATAAAAAGGGTCTGACAAAATCTCGCCATAAAAAACTGTCAAAGAACAAAATGAATATACAGACAAACATGCGCTCGGTCATTTAATACAGAACAGTCACAAAGTCTAATCAGTCTCAGATGGTCCCCGGGAAACAGACATCACCGAACCCCATTAGTGTGGGCATGCATGTCTGTGTGTTTCAGGCCGGCTGCTACTTAGGACCCGGCTCAGTCCCAGAACAATTCCCTGGTGTAGCTGACAGAGGGCTGTTTATCTGCAGGTCAGTTCACAGCTTTTAAAACTGTCCTTAACAAGGCTTAGCAGGGCCCGGCAGCCAGCTGTGGGCCTGTCTGCTTGTCCTACCATGTTGCCTCCCAGCAGAGGAACTGGCTGCAGAACAGGCGGCACGGTCCTGTAAGAGGAGGTGGGCCGGCGGCTTCGACGGAATCTAAAGATCATTAAAAACGCTTTTTGGCCCCCCCCCGAGAAAATGTGAAATATTCGAAAATCTTCAAAACTCCTAAACAAATCAAATGCTGTTGAAAGATTTAACTATCACACTCTTCAATGTGTGATTCCTTGGCACGGGACCATCTTCACAAGATTTAATTATTCTCCTCGAGACACTTCAGATTTACTACAAGCCTCTGAGGGCTATGTTTATGTGTATTCATGGGGGGTAAATGTTTTGTTAGACATCAGCCACAGCCACTCAAGAGTTTCGAGTTCCAAATTTTTCAATCAACAATCTTTTCCCTTCAAAGGAGTGGCTTACATTTATGGAGGATATAGGAGTGCAATTGACATTCTTAGGATAGCAGTGATTCCAGACCACAGATTCCTGCGGTGGACGTGCTCTCTCTGTCTGTTTTTGTCTCCCTGTCGCCGTGTGTCCCTGGATTTACAGCAGAGTGACAGCGCTGTGGGTTCCTCTGCCCTCACCATGCGGCAGAGTGTTAGGGCCAAGTGGCTTTAGCGCCTTCTCTCATCAGCCAGTCTGTCTGGCTGGTCCAAACCAGTCTGGCACTCTGCTGCATGCTGCTTGCATGTGTGTGTCAGTGTCAGTGTACGTGCTGTGGTGCTCCGGTGTGTGTCAGCATATAACAAAACCCTCTGAGTCAGACGAGGGCACACTCTCACACGCACAGTCACACACACCATGCCGTCTGACAACTTTTTATCTCTCGCATTGTCGCTTCTTCTCACAGATCGATACGTGCGAGCGACTTAATCCTTCCAATCAACAAAGGAGCTTCTGTGTCCCGTTGGCAGAGAAAAAAAGAAACAATCTTTTAGAGTTGCCTTCAGACGGACAATCAATGGTTCCCATCCAATTTATCAGACTGAACATTTGTGTCCATGTGTGTGTGTGTGTGTGTCTGTGAACTGGTGTTTGTGTTGGCCCAATCAATGCTCTTCATCCTTTTCATTAGGGTCTAAGCAGGGTTTTCATTCAGGGGAAACACATTATGCCTTTGGGTGCGTGTGTCAGAAATGGATGGCAGGACTGCAGCAGCGGATGAAAGGGGTGTGTGGGGTGTGTGTATGTTTTGGAGGGGGGGTCGGGGATTTTATGGCAGAGTTCAGTAACTGCAGACAGAGACTATGGTGCATAATAATCTGTTGTGGTGGTGGTGTTTAGGCGAACTGGGCCTGGTCTCACAAGAGAGGAGTACAGAAACCAGCTCACATCCTCGCAGCCATAAACACCACACTGGCACTCATTAGAAGAGAGCAGGGCAGGGACGTTGCAATTCTCCGATTTGTACATAATGAGAGCAGCATGTGTGTGTTTGTGTGTGTATGCGAGTTTCCGAGTGCCTCATTAACAAGGCATTAGGCTGGCCTTGATACCCAGCAGCCCGCCTTGCTGTAATTGAAACTGATTTTATAATGAACTTCAAGCACAGATCAAACCTGCTGCACCAAATTACTGAGTGAATCCCCCCCTCCTCCACCTCCCTTCTCTATTTATTCCTTTGCCGTTGATCTGCCTCCTCAAACCCGCCTGTGGTGATCTGGCAAGCCAGGACGGAGAGAGAGAGTGAAGGAAAGAGCCTTGTGGGAATATAACCTGCAAGCTGAAGCTCCGATGGGCAGGACAGGAGGAATGTGCATGATATAAGCTGGCGTTTCACCCTGGTCTTGTAAAAGATGAATCAGAACATAGTAGAGTTTATTAGCAGGACACGGTTAAGCACCAATTAGATGTAAAGGGCAGGGAGGCTTTTAAAATGTCTTTACTCATCTGCTGTGCGGAGGGAATCTACTGTCTATAAAACCGAACCATGGTGGAGCTATCTTTCTGCCGTCTCCCTGTTCCCCCCATCTGCGCTGCTGGCCGGTTATTGGGCTCATAGATCACACCAGACTCTACGAGGTACTCTACTTGTGGAAAATTACAAGTTGAGGGTACGAAGAGGTCCACAAACCATAAAACATGGCTAAAAATGAGGGTGAGGTTGAATTATTTACATATCAGAAGTCAATACTTCAAGACGTGTGAGGGCTGATTTTAAAATATCTCAATATTTCATGGGTGGTCATTCAATCAATCAGATAAGAACACACAGAAGTGTGAACCACATGTCCAAATTAGGAAATTGAGCACACCACTGCACTAGAAATGGGTCAGGGTTGTTGGGGAACATGGGATCTGTGACTTCCATGCTAGCTGGGTATTTATAAACAGACCCCATGGGGAGGAGGAGACCTAGAAACTTGCTGTGTCCTCCTAACTACACACATGCTCCTTGGAAGAACATGCAATGCGACCGCTGGCTTTCTCCATTCATCCTCCCCTTTTTTTTCTCATTGTGCATAAATCATGGTGTTACTGTACCATTTCATGCAGACTTCTGCCTCAGGCTTTAAACCTGTGATAAAGAGTGTAAAAGCACTACCTTGAAAAGTCTAGCCGGCCCGCGCAGGCTGATGGCATGTGGGCTGGAAACGGTTAATGCCCAGACAGATGTAACAGGACTGATAAACTAAGGGAGGGATGTTAGCAAAGCGCTCGCATGCGGTACACAGCACATCTGAGCTGACATGAGCATGCAGTCTCACTTTAAAGTCTAGCACCGGGTCTGCATGTGTCCCTCTCAGTGTAAGGCAAATGGATGTCTCCCTGCCAGGTGATGCATGGTGAGAAAAGCGAGCTAGAGTGACATACATACATGAAACATGCATGCCTAAATCCTCTCAGCCTTGTTAACCCCCTGCATGAGCACACACAGACAGATTCATATGGAAAACACATACAGGTCTTTAACAAATGCCCTGCAGTGCCAGGCTTCAAAGAACAATGCAGCTGTGGATGTCACTGCATGTCTCTGAAACCCACCTCTTGCCGATCCACGTAGAGATCTATATGATTAATAGCATTAAGTAAAAGTTTATTGGTAAAGAATATTGTGCTACTATATGTTCATCAAAATATATCTGCAAATTTAATCTGACATTATCCTCTAGGGAAATGAAATTAGATGTTTCAGGATGACATTACTTGAAACAACTTGTGGCAGGGTCCAGTTGCTTATGCCAAGTAGTCTGATATCATAATAGAAAAGATACAGAAAACTGATTAAACAATGATCCAGACATAGGGCTAAAATTAGATCTAGTTAGGCTATATTAAGAATGCATTTAGTCTATTTATGATTACGTTGTGTGTGTTCCTGTACAAGGTTACATTGGTCTTGATAACATCTTTCATTGGATTCTTATTAAGCAGGTGCGGTGCTTACATCTCGGCCATGCTGTCAGGCAGGTTGGCTGGGATGGCGGTGAGACCTTTCCCTCTACAGTCCACAATGTTGTTGCTGCAGGTACACATGGCCGGGCAAGAGCCTCCACCTGTGCTGCACGGCTGCAGGTTGGTAGACTCCTGGTGACCTGCAGAGAAAAGTACAAGAAAAGACAAAAACTGCATCAGAGTCAGTGTGAAAGAAAAGAATGTGCAGCTCCTACAGGTGTGTGAACGCAGCTCGGATGCGGTCGGTTTCCCTGAGAGCAGCAGGACTCTGAACAGGATGAAGGGGGAGATTGCTTGCCGAAGGATTTGTTGCTGTGACACAGAGAAGCTCCGGCACTCAATGGAGCTCAAACTCCTCTCCACTGTCATGTCATCGCCCCTTTCTGCTTGATAAAGTGAATCGCAAATGAAGACATTCTCTGAGATGTTCTGACATTGACAAAAAGAAATGAAAAACATCCTTTTCTTGACTTTATTGTAAAGCCGTACATCCTTGAGAATCAATGGGCAAGAAACTAGGTTATCTATTAAAGGAGTGCCACAGTATACAGAGAGGAGAAGAAAGACATGAATAATAGAGCTGGAGCGGGCGATTGAAAGCCTCCCAATAACATCCATTGATCTCTCTGCAAATTTTCCTCCTGAGTCTGCGTTCTCTGTGTGGAATTGATGCCATTCTGCACATTCAGCTTTACAGCCCCCACCTCTTCACTTCCATTTGTTCTAAAACACTTCAACTTTTCAATTTGCATACAGAGCACACAACCCATCACACTGTCTCTAGATACCTGTTCAAATAGCTGGGGCACTGTCAGCGACGTGGTGAAGAGCGGGCGCCTGCGCTGCCAACATGGTGTGTTTGGTGTGTGTGTGTATGTGTGTATGTGTGTGTTCAAGATGTGTGTATGTAAGCCTAACCCAGATAAAATGAATAAAACAGACTTTTAAATGGCCTCATTTACACAGCATTACTAATCCAAGTTTCAAACCATGAATATTTGATTACTTTCCTATCTATCTATCGCTCAGCTTGAGTGGAAAATGCTAGAAAGAGAGAAAGTGTGAGAGGGGGAGTAGAGATTCAGGGAGAGGGAGACAGAGTGAGTGATGGTGAAAGTCAGTGGCAGTGAAAGCGCAGTGCTCGCAACTCCACTCCCTAAAACAGGGAGAAAGATCGCTGCCAAACATTATACTTTACCATGAAATTGTTGGCTTTAGCTGTGGGACTATTGAGCTGAAATCCAGTGTTTAAGGTCAGATTTCATGTACAGTATCTGGCCAATCACAATCAATTGCCTGAAGGGAGGAGATGCTTTGACAGATCTGGGAAACAGGTAAACACAACAAATAGCATCAAGAGTCGTTCAAACTCGCGTGATCTGAGGCCCTGTGATCGAGGATGGCAGAGGTTTGACAGTTCTGGGATCAGGTGTGGGGCAGAGAAGAAGTCCCCTCTGATCTAACATGGCGTATTTGACAGGTCTGGGATCAGGGAGAGTGCAGAGCACAGCTGGAGCGGCCTTAACAATGACAGCTCTCTGACAGGTATACTTGAGGTGAAGCTGTTTGATGTACGCCCGTCCCCTGTTCTTTCTACCGCTGTTTTCCCCATTATCTCCTCCCTGTCCGCCGTCTCTACCACTCTACTCCTGTCACCATTTCCCTCGTTCTGTTTGCTTTCACCTTCCTATCACTCTCCCCTCCCGGAGCTGCGCTCTCTGCTCGCTCTCACTCCTTTTAGCGTCCTCATTTTCAGCCTCTCCACGTCCATAACTCTGCCAATGGCTGCCACTGCAATCCATTACCTCCTGTCCATTTGCTCGCACGTCTTTACATTTAACCTCACTCCACCTCATTTCTCTCATCATTTCAAAAATGTTATCGCTGGCTTCCTCCCATTCCTCTCCTTCCTCAAATTCCCTTTTAGCACCACAGTTGGGTTCGCCCCCTCTCTTCCCTTCCCCTCTTTATTCAGTCATCTCTATCCCTGTTTCCCACTACACAAGTTGTATTTTATTCCACCCCGCAAGCAATTTATTACTTTATTACGCACTCCTCATTTCAAACATAATATTTTCACTTCATTTATTATGCCTCGGGAGCAGTAATTCACTACAACAGTCATTAATTTTCTGTCATGTAACCCTAAATTGGCAGAAGCAGCTTCTAACTTTTAGTTACCTCTGCTGCAAATGATCAGAGAGAGCAAAGGGAGTCTAAATGTTTTGCTCAATAAATCACAGCAGAGGACATTCAGACAAACCAGTCAGTCAAATCCCAACGACAGCCAGAGGATTAAAAATAATTAGGATGAAACTGATAGTGGTTTTTAATTAAGGCTCATCACTTTTTATTGATTTTCACCAAGATTTTAAATCTTGCTTGCGAGGAAAAATGTCTTTGTTTCCTGCTGTTCATAAACAAGATCATTTTCAAAAACTGCGACTGGTCATAGAAAGTGAAGACAAAAATGGAGAGAAACCACAAATGAGCTGCTGGTCACGCACCAGACTCCCGCTAACTAATTTAAAAAAAAAGTAAAAAGTGTTTGCTCTGCAAATGTTATTTTTGAAATCCAATTTTCAACTTGAGTTAAATGTTTTTCGTGTAATCTTCTTTGCCCTGTTTTTCATCATTCAGTAAAAATTCATAGCTTTTTCTTTTTAAACTGATAGTAATAAGCTTTTAATTTAGGTTTTGGGATTTTTAATGTGAATTGTAGTTGATTCATGACAAACGGCTGCCTGGAAAAATGTGATATAATTTGTCAAAGTGAGGCAGTAAATGTGTTACTCTACTCATTACTGACAAACATTTCCAATATCGTGGCGCTTTCCAGTCGAACACTGGGAATGAGAGTCAATGAGTCATGATGCTGCTGAGACTGCTGCAGAATTTCATCAGATTTTGCGGCAGCTAATAACACACTGACTGTACCCCGTTTTCTTTCTCCTGGTTCTCACAACAACAACATGCCTCTCCTCCTCCTCTCCCTCCTCCTCTCCCTCCTCCTCTCCGGCAACACAGCGCCACCCTGCCCCAAATCCCCCGCAGGTGGCCTGGCCTGGTCACAGCACAATCCAAGTACACACGCAAACACACACAGTGTTGAACACTGAAAATACAAAAAAAAAAAAAAGTAAATGTGTACGTGTTAAAAGTGTGTGTGTGTGTGTGTGTGTGTGTGTGTGTGTGTGTGTGTGTGTGTGTGTGTGTGTGTGTGTGTGTGTGTGTGTGTGTGTGTGTGTGTGCGCGTGTGTGCCAGTGAGCCGGTCCCTAATGAGTTCTTCACTGGGAGTTCAACTTCTGGTCACTCATCCACTCCAGAAGAAACCGGGAGCATGTGATTGTGTGTGTGTGCACGTGTTTGCATGGATGCATGGTTGTGTGTTTATACAGAGAGGTAGAAATACACAGTGATAGATAGTAGTGTTCATCCAGCTGTTTGTTCTTGGCCAAAAACTGTCGATGACCAGTCCGTATGAGACCGAATCGACAACTTTCTTGAATGCAAAACTAACTCTTACATGATGGAAGCTAATATCAGCACACTACGCAATCTGCAACCACC
This sequence comes from Trachurus trachurus, assembly GCF_905171665.1. NCBI lineage: Eukaryota > Metazoa > Chordata > Actinopteri > Carangiformes > Carangidae > Trachurus > Trachurus trachurus. The sequence goes on from NC_139906.1 coordinate 17,078,565, forward strand.
CATTACACAAAACCTCAAGTCTCTGTTTCTGTAGACCCCCAGACCCCAAAGTTTCCCCGACACCCTCTGCTCCCCTTCTGTACCATTAGACTCCCACGCTTTGAGTCTCTTTCCCCGGGCAATGAATAGTTAATGATCTGTGCTGTCACGCCGTATGGCTGCATAAAAATCACAACCCATGGAGAGAGGGAGAAAGAAAAGGACACACACCCACAAACACACGCACACATATAGACACAAACACCCGCACAGCTGGTGTTGAGAGTGAGATGGCCTTGTGGGGAGTGGAGGTTCTCATGCTGTTTTTCCATTGTCCTGATATGATAACCCCAATGCACGCCATGCCACGCCCACATGCACATGGTCTCTCCCTCACACACAGCCAAAGACACCAATACTCTGTGTGTGAGGAAGTGAAAGGTGGAAAGGAGGTCATGAAATGTGACAACTGTGGAGATGGGTACCACGACTGCCTTTTGCACCAGCTGTGTGTTATATATATATATATATATATATATATATAAATATGTATATATATATATATACATTTTCCTGGCACCGCTGCCAACTTCAAAAGGCTGGAGACACATGAAAGCGCCGGAGGAAAGACCAGGGGGGTGTGTGTGCGTGTGTGTGTGGGGGGGGGGGGGGGTTGCCCTGTGGCAGAGGAGCTGTCAGGTGGCTGCCAGGTGAGGACACTAGTGGGAGTAGGGAGGAGGACACCCATTAGCAAGGACAGGAAGTGTTTTGCACTGATTTCCCATGTGCAACAATAGGTTTATCATTTCAGCCCTTTTTAACATTCTTTTAAACAAGGTCTTCTCATCTAGTGGACATTTCATAAATAAACAACACATAATATCAAAAGCAATGTTCCTGTGGTGTCGCTCTTCCAAAGTTTGACCTCTGCAAAGTCTTACCTGAGCAGCTGAATTCATGTTTCTGCACCTCTGCCACATTGAGTCCTCTGAGCTCAGGGGGACCCGTACACTGGGTGAATAGACCAATGGTAGGCCTCTGTCTGAGCCACTGGGCCAACCAGGCCAGGTGACAGTCGCAGTTCAGATTGTTGGAGTGCAGGCGGCTGTGAAAAGAGAGAAAACGATTGAAAACATGGATGCATTAAAAGGTCTCTGCAGCCTTCTTTGCAATCTAAAACACCACCTGCTGTAAGTCTGTTCTTTCCTAGAGCTCATTACACCGCGTCCCTGTGGCGAAACACACTAAATAACATGCTACACGAATGATCGTAAATGGCACATTCAAAAAAGGAGAAACACTAAAGAAGACTTTTCAAAACCCAGTACTCCAAACATTCCTGGAATTTTGTGCCGGTCCAGAATAACTCGGTGCTGTGGTGCGGTGGACGTCTGGAGCACGTACGCTGACTTGCAAAACCTATTATGCACAGACATAGGCTATATAGCGTAGCCCCCACTGGGAGTGGGGAAGCCCAAAAGTGACCACAAGAACTGTGGATTCAGCAAGTATAATTGTTTTAATTTACATATGATTTCAGAGTAAGTAATCACATACAATGCACAATACACAAAAGGTCACTGTGGATATTTGAGTCTATCTGAGCCAGTTGCTGTTCTATGTCCTTTAGTTGGATAATGGCCCTTGGCATTGCTACAGACCCCTTCTGTGGTCTTGTTATGGCTTCTTCCCAACAATGATTGGAATGACAGAAACTATCTACTATCACTGACTGCAGCATGTCCTCTGCTGTGTCTGTATGCATAGAGAGTATATAGGTTTATTTTAAAGGAAAACCTCAGGAGGGGCAGAATAGGTTGCGGTGGAATATGTGTGACTTACAAGGTTCGTAGTTTGGGCATGTGGTTGAAGCTGGAGACCGGGATGCTGCTGATGTTGTTGTTGTTCAGCGTTCTGCAACAAAACATTGTTATATTAAGTCGGTTGTCAGCGCAGGGGCAGAAAAGACATTTTTAAATCTGTACTTCAAAAAGAGTTTTGTTGTGCCCTTCCTCTTCCACTACCCCCCGTCTCTTTTCTCTCCATCTCTCTTTGTGGCATCCCACTGGGAATAACACCTCATTCCACACAGATGGGAAGCCCTCGCACCTCCCACGCACACGTACAGTCATGCATGCAAATAGACACACGAGCATGATCACAAGCGTCCCAACTTGTAGTTCACACACACACAAACGCACGCACGCATACACATCCACACACACTTTCATCGAACCCTGGGCATCAGCTGCAGCGAGTGAATCAGGTCATTTCAATTTAGCCCTAATAACCCTTTACCATATTTCAACCTGCTCCCTCTTTTAACACAACCTGTCCTCCTCCCCCATAAAACCTACACACACAGACCCCACCGAAACAACACCCCCATCCCCTCTTACACCATTATGACAACCCTATCACTACATCTGCAATCCATCCATGCCGTGAAAGCCGTCTTTAATGACTTTTTTTTGTCTCCCCACCCCCTAAAAAAACCACCACAAACCCACATGCACGTCGGCAGTCTTTCACCATAAAAATAACAAGGCTGTCAAAGTGCCTTTGTCCCCCGGCCTGCACTGTGTGTCTACATTGTTTCAGGTGGAGCGCTCTCACCGAGGCCTGTGATTATGATTTTTGACAAGGGATGATTAATTGAATGTTTGAAAAGGAAAATGCACAACATGGTCACAAACGTGCTCGGGGAGTGCAATGCTAAACTGAATGGGATTTTCTGATGGAGATGGTTGGAGCTCCCTTGTCAGATGGGCCGCCCAGGGCTGGATGGGGCTGTAGAAGGAGGTGGAGGAGCGGGCGGGTGTGGTGTGGTGTTAATGTGATGGAGGGGAACGCTTCTGTCAACTGTGTGGAACAATGAGTTAATGGAGCTTGGTCTCCATGATGCAGGCCCCCTCATGAGGCCCACTGGGGGTATTTTGGCATAATGACCAAGGCCATACTAACTAATTAAAGGCCTGCGCTATGTGTATATATTAGTTGTGGTTATTAGCAGGGCAAAACAATGTCTTAATTTAACTAAGAGCTTTAATTTAGTGATACCGGGGGAGGGGTGTGGGGTGGATAAATAGCATCACTTCAGATACTTACAGCACTTCCAAGCCTCTGAGAGCTCTGAAGGCTCCGTCCTCGATGCAGCTGATGTGGTTTTTATCCAGCTGACTGTAGAGTACACAAGAGAGAGAGAGAGAGAGAGAGAGAGGCTTTGTTACACAAGACGAATACACTATCTTCCACTCTCCCTGTGGGGCAGTTGTGATCATCGATACTGTAAGTAGTACACTGATGGAATATGGTAAATCGATATCAGGTTTAGCCACCAGAGCCTCATGTACTGTAGCCCCCGAGAGCAGCAAAAAAAAAAGGGGACGCTGCTGATTGTTTATCTGCATGGACTCACCTCATAAATCTGCGTGTCTCTCTATGTGTGAATGCGTGCACTGTATGCTCTGGTGAAGATGTAAATCACAGTTGCTACGAGGCATCTTTGGGGAGAGGTGTGTGTGTGTGTGTGTGTGTGTGTGTGTGTGTGTGTGTGTGTGTGTGTGTGTGTGTGTGTGTGTGTGTGTGTGTGTGTGTGTGTGAGGTGGGTAGTCGACTCAGTCAGGGTGATAAATAATCCACTGAACATGCATACACAAACCTTACAGAGAGCCATTACCTCAGCCAGATAAAGGCAAAAGGTTAACACGCTCGAATTTCTGACAGTAGCTTTCATAGTGATTTGTTTTTCACTGGTTACTGAGTCATTATCACTGATTAATACTTCTACAGCTAGAAAACATGCAGTTTATCAGTTAGTAAGTTACTAATCAGTTAGAAAGTTTCCAGCTTGTTTACTGTGAACATGTTCTGATTTTCTTCAACGTCTAATCTAACCAGATGAAACAATATATTTAAAGACATTATCCTGCTCTCTGGGAATATGAGCTGAGATTCTATTGACCAATCATTGATCACTGGGAAAAAATAACCATGAGGTGCTGAACTTGGTAAACCCATCCCAGCTGAAAAATGAGAGGCACTCACAGGTTTTTAATGTCGGTGGCTCCTCTGAATGCTTTCCTGGGGATGGACTGGATGAAGTTCTCACTCAGATCTCTGTGGAGACAATAAGCAGACATTAGTTACACATCACTTCTCCTTGAAGATGGCTTGACTAAGTTTGTTGGGTTCAGCAGGGTGTGTGTGTGTGTTCCATAAAAACATACAATAAAAGCCTTTTTGGAAGCAGAATAAACACGTTTCAATGTTTGATTCCCACTGTTTAATGCATGCTTTTCAACCAGTAGAATTCACACTCTATTCAGTGTCACTCCCTTTTTTTTCTTCTTTTTTTTTAACCACACTCATCGGTGCAGAACAGAAAGCTAAGGGCAGTGTTTTTCTTTCTCTCCAGTTTGTGCCAAAACCCTGAGGTGTGGTACTGCATGGAGAGCTCTTCTCACAACGGAGTGGTTATTTTATAGTTGCTGTGTTATTCAGTGTTCACTCATGCTATAATTTGTTCTCTGGGCCTGAACCATACTCTGGTGTGAGGTGCCCAGCTCACTGCCTGCACACAGGCTTAACAAACGGGTAGCAGCAGGGCACTGACCAATCGGGGGTCTTCGCTTGGTCCTGTGAGGTGGATTCATTAGGACGCAGTTGCACAAAGAACATTATCTTTTAGAATTAGGCTGTGTGTGTGTGTGTGTGTGTGTGTGTGTGTGTGTGTGTGTGTGTGTGTGTGTGTGTGTGTGTGTGTGTGTGTGTGTGTGTGTGTGTGGCCAGCACTAAACGGTGGGTACAAATTAGGCATTTGAAAAGTGCATGTGTGTGGAAAGCAAGAGAGTGACAGAACAGAGGGGAGGGTCAGAGAGGAGAGGAGGGAAGGAGAATGAGTGAAACACAAGTAGCCATAGTTTTAATTAGCAGAGTCTTTTGTCTGCCGTTTAAATGGTGAGCTAACCTCATTCTGAAAGGCTCTGCCCCTCTACTACAACGCACACACGCACACACAACACACACACAACACAGGGAAATTGTAGGGCGCTGCTGGAGAGGCCCCCGTCTTGAAACAGACACACATGAAGGGCTCCCTCAGCTCGGACAGACATAAACAGAGTACTTATGGTCACCCATAGAGGGGCTGAAGCGCACCACCAGAACCTATAAAACAACACAACTATTTTCATAAGATTTGGATGACTATTACTTATTTAATCATGTACACCGCAGCACGCAATCCCATGATGCACACAACAAGTCTCCACACTTATAAAACCCCATGGGGTCATGCTAATATGACTTCCCAAGACTCCCGCAACACATCAGTCTCACATAGTGTCCCCATTGGGTCGTCCTCTCCAGAACTTCTCTCCTGGAATGAATATTGTACATTGTTTCAGCAGGATACAAAAGAGGGGAGCGAAACATACCACTGTGGTTGTGTTGTGCAATCTATCTAATGAATGGTGTGGTTGTGCCTTTATGGTGCAGTAGAAATTAAAAGCGCTCTGCAGGCCACTGCAAATACACCATAATTAAAATGGAATTTATGTGTTGATTTTTTTTTGTTTTGTTTGACTATTAAACCCAAGGCAACTGTTGAACTTTTACCAAAATAAAATGTTGGATTTTGCTTGTACAAGCACAGTCCAATATCCAATGGATAAATAAATACATGTGCAGCTCAGTGTAACCTGTTAAACATTGCCCCGTCTTTACGCTGACCCCATTAGAGGATGACTGACCATGAGAGTGACCACAGGAAGAAAGTTGTTACACCACAGACAAACTATACAAACAAGTCGTCCAATCACTTGAACCGTGTCACATTCCAGCAGTTAGAGACGCCAGCTTCATCTGGATGTTACTCTCAGCTCACAAAAATGTGTCATACATGTACAGATGTGCGAGCCGAGCGACGACACACGCGCATAGCTGGCTGGCGTTCACAAGAGCACATAAATATTCCATCTGATGGATCGCTCTAATTTTATCATCTGAGGTTTTGGATGGTTTTATTTCCACAGCAGATCTGGGTAACATCTGCTTTCACCGAGATACACGGGCAACACGGTTAGCAGGCAATTTAGGCAATTACACAACAATAATCTGTCTGTTCTGTCAGCCTGCCACAATTCACAGAATCATATCCCAGACATCAAGACATCAAAACCGGCTTCATAACTACCCACAAGCGAGCACAGGAGCGAGAAGTGTTGTGCTCCCTCCAGCTCCTTTGTTGTTCTCTTGGCAAAACTGCCTGAGTGCAGAGTTGAAAGCTGAGTCAGTCTGGCACCCGGGCTATATTGGTGCCTCTTATCAAGGCGGCTGCTCTATGCGAGAGGAATGCTTTTGGTCTACCTGGCCCTGCACTCTACCTGATGACTAATTAATCCTCTCACCTTCCTTGCAACAAGAAACACTAACACACACGGCAATGCCTTATACTGCTATTGCACACACACGTCTCCCCCCGGACATCTGGGAGGAGGAGTGCGGTATGTCTTTCCTGCATGCGTCTGATTGTGTGCGTGTTTGCTCCTGGGTTACAATGAGAAACGATAACAGACTGCTGTGCTAGGACAGCACCGTGTGGAGAGCCAGAGGCAACAGTGGGTGCACGTAGAGGAGGAAAGACAAGAAAGAGACAGAAAGATGGAGACAGGCATGAAAGGCTGGAATGCAAGACGAGGCAAGAATGCTCTGCTCTGACAATATGAATACAATGCTATGTGTGTAAGTAGTAAAATCAAAGCTCAGGGGTGGAATCCTCACACTAAAACCCCCATAATCCTGTTAGCACGCTATAACACGATTGGCTGGAGTGATCTATATGCTCCCACTTATGGTGCTGTTTGATTGGATTAGATGCCGAGGTCGTGGGAGGTCGCTGTATAACTGTAGGTCTGTTCTGGGACAATGCGTGCCCAAAGGAGAAAAAAGCACCACAACAGCCCTAAATGATGCTATCTATCGTGCCAGAAAGTCTGGCTTTCTCTCAGTTACTTCTGTTGCCTTTCTCTCCCTCTGCCTGGTCCTTTCTCTCCTCTGTCACAACTAACAGAATAATCACAGTGGTCTTGGTTTGGAGACTGCTGTCTTCTGCGTCCTTTGAGAATTTATCGACGGGTTCAACTCCTACGGGAGCCAGAGCGATATTAAATTTAGCAACGTTACATTTCTGCATTTACACATTCTCAAAATGGCAAACAGGACATTTCTGTGGGAGACCATGCTGTATTTTACATAGTCTGTGGTTGCCCCTCACTGGTATTTTCTAAGCTCAGCCCCGACTGTGTTGGCTCTGAGATATTTGACATTTCTGATTAGTTTGGAAGCAGATTTTCAGGGAAGCACTGATCCCTTCAAAAACAAGACATGATTATGTGAGAACAGAAACCACAAGGAGGGATATTGGCCACCATGGTCTCCATCACTAAGTAATGACAGTAAATCTAATGTTACAGCCACTCAGCAAATACCACCACGAAGCATCACTTGAGAAGAGGCCCAAACAGAGTTAAAGACAACCAAAGTGGCATGGTGAAAAATTACAGAAAGATTTTTTTCTCCTCCATCAAATCATTCTGTCACTGCACTCCTTCCAAAATGCGAGTCAATTTCCAGCATCAGGCTCATCAGATGGTGAAGTACAGCGGGAGCAGAGAGCAGACAAAGTTAAGTGTGAGGCGCAGGAGCACGGCTTGTAACCCTTTGACTTCACTCCACTTGCACAGATTTGTTCAGGGTAAAAGGATTAATAGAAACTGTCAGAGCCGTGCTGCACTCTCCACTGCCCAGACTCTGTCCATACACTCATTATTACAATACTGTGAGGACTATCCCGAGGCGTGGCTGTGGGCCCCCGGCCCCGGTCCAGGCCCCCAGGCATCTCACAGAAAGCTGTAATGATGTCAGACCTGCAACTTTTTGTTTCCTTATTTCCTGCACACAGCATGCAGCCCACCAGTCTTTTTTCATTACAGGTGTGTGAAGCAACGTCTGAGTGAGCGAGAGTGAGTGCGGTAAAGCTATAGTGTTCAAACAGCCTAGACCTGGTATAGATTTACCTTAATGCACTACATGCCTCCAAGTGGGCAGTTAGTTCATTAATGCAGCCTGGCTCTCTTTAGGTGACGTTGCTCACAGTTCATTCCCATTGTAGCCCTAATGATGAAGTAACACACATGTTTTCAGGTGTGTCCTCACCGTATGAACTACGGCCCCCTAACACTCTGCGGTCAGGATTTTTAAGGTTTCTCTTATAAAAAAAAGACCTCAAACAATGGTATCGTTTAGTCAGTGTAAACTACTCCGACAATAAACTTAGCTACTGATAGGCTTGTTTACAAGAATCCCTGCAGAGGCTATATCTGGAATAATTAGCAATGTTATCAGACATAGCTCAAGGCGCCTGGTCTGGAGATTAGCCGCACACTGAAGGTAATGTCTGGTTCCTGTCTGATTCACATCATTAACCTCTGATCTCTATCTCAGTACGCTGCACTAATACTGTACTACTGACTTCAACTCTCTTCTCTCTTTCTTATGAAACAAATATCCACTTTGGCTGTGTAACCAATGGGATGCTAATTCCACCAATCAAAAAAAGCTGTGTAATTAGCATAGCTTTTTTTATGCCTTTGATAATCACACCTTGAATTCTTTCATCCCAATTTCTGACAGCTGGAGGAGTCTCTTGTAGATGCTGCAAAGGCTCAGCCAGCTCAAACCCTCAGGCTCCACATTGTGGGAGTCTGTGGCTAAGTAATATACAACTTCTAGTGCACAGATGAAAACATTGCACATGAACACATGCACACACATGCCTCCATGCGACTGCAAACAATCACCCTTTTCATATCCTAAAGATTTCAAAACCGCAGCCCTACACACATGGTTGACATGAGTGGTCGACACAGGGGATCTTACTGTAAATCAGGCGGGATGATCTGACGTTCTGATGTCTTGGTTTTAAAGGTTTCACCGAGGGGAAATATACACTGCCGTTTAAGGATTTATGTGACTTCAATGGTCTACTTCACGCATAATGTTCACCTTTACTACTCTGTTTCTCCCTCTCTTCATCTTTAATCTCACTTTTCTGGTAAACTGCTGTTCGTAAAAATTTCAGAGACCTTTTTCCTCAGCGTTTCTGAGCAAAAACTAACTTTTTTTTTCAATGACAACACTGAATGGATAAATGTTGAAACTTTTGCACTGAAGTCTGGACTGGGAGTTTCTCAAAGAATATCTAGATCATTGTGATGTGATCTAGCATGCGACTGCTGGTGAGGGAGATATATAGATGGTTTTACAGCGGTGTTTCATTTTTAGAGGCAAAGAAAATGATCTGAAAGTGCCGGATAAAAATCTTTCAACACGCGAATGACACTTCATCCACAGTGGTGCAGACATGACCTGAGTTTTCCTAATGCTGCTCTCAGATCCTCTCACCCTTATTTCATCGCTCTGTCTGTTCGGTCCATCTCTCATTGCACTGTACTTTCACATATAGCTTAGAATACACTTTACTCCTGTAGACGAAACCAGTACAACTGTGTCCATTTGTAACTCATTAGATTTCAGACTAATAAAAAACTGCTGATTCTGAAAAGAGCTGCCTAATGCATGTGTTTTAGAGTGTGTGTGCATAAAATAGTTTGTGTTTGTGTGTGTGTGTGTGTAAAAGAGTGTTTGTTTTCTTGATTTCTTGACTGGACTGCATGATAAGAAAATGTTTATTCTTGCCAAATGCTCTTAATTTTGTTCGAGCATTTAAAGAGGGAGAAAAAGACAGAGAAAGAGAGAGGGAATGTGTCTGATTACTTACTCATTAAGCGAGTTAATGAGGTGTGTGAGGGCTGTTAAAAGAATGGCAGTGTGCTGCCACTAACTGCTAACTACTTTCTTCCTCCCTGCACGGTAAAAACCCACAAGTGGACACACACACACACACACATAAACAACCACACATACACACAGAAACTGTGGGCCTTCAGTGGCTGAACGTGGAAATGTACCAACAAATGAGTCAGGATACAACTGCAAATAAAGGAGCAATACATTCACATAAACAAACCACACCGAACATGCATGGATTGTTTTTGTCAACGTCAACATGTTGTCGTAATGATTCCTAAACTGTTCATATTAGTGCTCATTCATTGCCTCTTCTGTGCTTTAAAAAGTTAGAGGTTCATTTTTAACATAGATCTGAATTCCGATGCAATTTTCCTATCAACAAATGTGACTTGACAAAAGCACACTGAGGCCTATATGAGCAGAAGGAGGGGAAGTATGGAAGTTAGAGATCGTGACATGAGGCCTTGTGTAAAAATGTTGCCGTTCTTTCCATCACCGGAGAGGCAGACAGTTGATACAATCCCCTGATTAAGACAATTTCTGCAAGTGCATGAAGCCCAGCTTGAAAAGTGGAAAAAAAACCTGACTTTGTTAACATGGTGCATTTATTTGAGGACATGTCTTTGGCTGAGGTGCAGAGAACTAGAGAAGACCAAAAACCCGCAGTGTCAGACGGATGAAAAAAGAGGGAAGGTGTTAAGAGCGGAGGATAACAAAAAGAGGTGAGAAGGAGTATGCATCGAGGCTGCAGGGCCTTTGGGTGCTTGCCAAAACACAGGCATGTATGAGTGTGTGTGTGCGTGTGTGTGTGTGTGTGTGGCCCGGAGAGAGTGGTTGAGTGTTTCTGTGTGCGGTCAAGAGTATCTGCGCCTTCGTTCTCACCCTCATGCCCCCCTTCCCCCCTTTTCCCATTCTTCTCTCTCTGTACACCTTCACATTATGCGTTCATTCTCACTAGAATAAATGATAAACAAGCCTCCGAGCCGTGCCTTCCCTCATTTTCTCCTTCCTTTCTACCCCCGGTGTGTAATACCCCCTCACAGCAGTCAGTGCAATCTGGACAAGAGAGCCAGACACCACCACCACCACCACCACCTCTATCATCATCATCATCATGATTACCATTATCATCTGGAGGTCACAACGCAGTCTTAAAAATAAAATCCTTCATTCATGTTCACGCAAATTATCATGCGCAGACACACGGTAGATGCAAGCACGCATGGTGTGTAAAGGGTTTCTCAAGTCCCTTTGTGGTGGAGATGAGAGGAGGAGGAGAGAGCTGGATGGAGCTCAGTGGGAGGAGGACTTGATAAGTGGGGAAGGAGAAACTGCTGCTTTTATAAAGCGAGAAATAAACAGGCTGCTTTAGGAAAACTCTCACACAAAAACCCAGGAGAGACTCTCGTTCCCTCTATGTCTCGCTTCTGGGGCTAAATATAGACTCTACAAAGAATCCTAATGAAAAACAAACACTGTGTTAATAACAAATGCGGCACAATTCAGTTGCATCTGTTTTCCTTTGTAGATTTTTCTCTTCTTTTGAAAGCTAGTGTCAACAGCGGTCTACCAAAACTAGTACAAACAGGGGGAAAAAATATTTGAGCAGAGCTGCATGTCACATCACTATAGTCTCTCTTTCCTCTGCAGTGTCGCTTTCTCTATTTATTTATATGGACTCCAGGAAATAAGTCATCAAGCAACATTATCTCATTTCCAACACACCCCACAGACGATTATAGCAGAGCACTCATTTATATGTTTAACCCTCAAACGTCTTATGCGTCCATACATGCTGACAGAGGGAAAAGGAGGCCATCTGGAGAGGGTTTGTGATTTATTCTGATGTTGAAAGATACAGCCAGCGTAACACCCTCCGTCTCCCTTGTTCCCTCGCTCTCATAATACACACACATCCACGAACTGTCTCTTTTCGATGGGACCTAAAGGGGATTTCATGGATGGACTCCACTCTAATCATCTACAGCTCACCGACCAATGGGAAACACACAGCGCTCCCAGACTGGAACACTCAACAACCACCAAGAGCAAACACACTGTCAGGGGAACTTATCAAGTCCACATGAGGGCTGACAGACACACACACACACACACACATACACACAAAGAGAATCAAGACAGAGCTAGTTTAACTGCTGCCCACATCTCTTCTTTCACTGTAAATGATTCATGATGTCTGTGTGTATTTGTAGGCTTAAAAATCCCATATGAGCGCATACATTTGGCCGTGTGCTCCGCTGCCACCCGTGAAGTAAATGAAAGAGTTAACATGGCGAAGAAAGAGGGGAGAAAATCTATCTCCTCTCCCCGGCTTCTCGATTCACCCTAATTTCCCCCCTACCATTATGTCTACTTGTGTTTCTGAGTATGTCCAAGCCTTTCATTGGCAGTCAAGCTGAGTGATGGAGCAGCGGCTGAGCGGCATCGATCATGACAAACGCTTACAGGCTCTATCAACTGACGGCGGGGTGTATACGATAGCGCTGCTTTTGCACAGGGACGCAGCCAAGACCCGTATCCATCCATCATGCTGTCTACCTGCTGGACAATAGAAGAAAAGTGTGAGAAGAGCACTGTGAGGGGAAAAGGTGGGAGGGCGAGAGAACACACACCTCTCGACATGTCCATTATCACTGCCATTAGCTATCCCTACATTAGCCAGGGGGCTCACACCAAGCCAGAAATAATGATCTCCATCTCTGAGAATAGCCTGGAAATCATTTTGTAGATTGGACTAATGTCGGCACAGGGGTAAAAAAAGGAAGGAGGCAGCCATTTAGAAAGACAACAAAGCCAAACTGGGTGGCTGCTCTTACTCTCGCGCACACATACACACTGTGTGGTCTCCCTAAACTAGTTATAGATGCCTCTTTGTGAACGACTGGCTACCTAGAAAGTGGAAAACTGATCCCGTAGATCGAATGACAGCTTTTCCTGGAAGGGCTGGTCTGAGGTCAGTGTTATTGAGCCGCTGTGATGACAGATCCACCACACCTAACCACAGGCAGCGGATATCAGATCAGAGGACTGTCACTAAGACACACACAGTCAGGAGCTATTTCAATCAACACATTAACCCGACACACTTCAAGACACTTAATAGACTCGGTGCACTTCGTAGTGGTGCAGAGTTGCATCAAGACGCAGAGTGAGAAGCAGCTCGAGGAAGAAAGAGAGTTGAAAAAACAAAAGAAGGAAAAACATGAAACACATGGAGTGGGAGATTTGATGAATGAACCCCTGCATAGATCATCCTCTGGTTTCCTTTGCCTTCCCCTCTCTGAGGAGTTGGTACACAGGCTTTCTCTAGATTTACTATAATCGTGAGTGAAACCTCCCCGTCATTACTTTAAACTCTCACAGTCGCCGTTACACATGGAAAGTATCAGGGCAGAGGAGAGGAGAGGAGAGGAGAGGAGAGGAGAGGAGAGGAGAGGAGAGGAGAGGAGAGGAGAGGAGAGGAGAGGAGAGGAGAGGAGAGGAGAGGAGAGGACTGAGCCAGAGGGAAGGTGAGCAGAGGAGCTACCTTTATATCATTGCTGCTCTCTGCCCAAATCCCACTGAAAGCTAAACTTAAAAACAGCCCAAAGCTACTTGCCTGAATATACACAGTCAAGGACACCTAGTCCAAACAGAAGACCTCATTAGTGGGAAAACCATATCATTTCCCCTTCAACTCATCTTGTTATTGTTGGATATAATATTTCCTTTCCAAACTCTTAACCAGTTTTTCAGGTTGCAGTGCGTCAGTATTTAATGTGGGTGTGCATTGACTTAAACATCTAGTATTATGTATATGCATCATTTAGCTGTGGGGGAACCAAGGCCACATTGCACTGAGTGGGAGATTTAGATGTCCTATAGCACACATGGAACAACAAAGGCTGCAGGCTCTTTCCTCGGTTACCTATACTGCCTCCTGCTTTCCATGATGTATGAGACAGGTGCATTGTGGGTGACGTCAAGTCAACAGTTTACCCCGAGCATGTATCACCTTATCTTCAACAGGACACGGTCACATGAAAAACAAATGCACCCTCCAAGGCATACATGCACAATATGGTGCTTTCACTCCCACACACACACACACACACACACACACACCTTATCTTAATACAGCAAGGCAGCAATGTAATCAGCAGTAAGTCAGGTCTGTCCTCCCTGTATCTCTGCACTCCATGCTTCACAAAATACACAGTGTAGGTGACTGGTGGTGAGCTGGAGACAAAAGCAGCTGCTGTGCACATCACTTGGTCACAGACAGTGGCATTAGACACAGTGTACAGCAGATTTGCCTGTAGGTTCCCTCCAATATCCACCTGTTGATAGCACCACCACATCCCTACTGCATGTCATATCATGAATGGATTATATTACCTTAAGTGACTTTTCACAATGATTGAGGAACAATAGGAAAGTTTACCCTGAGGCAATGTGAGGCTTGTTTTCATTTTTCATTCACTTCAGTGGCACAATGAACAACTATGGCAATCATTGTGCTGAAGATTTTCTCAATCAACTGATCAATGGTTGGGTCTGCAAAATGTAAAAAAAAAAAAGTGTTTCCTGACATTTCTAAAAAAAAAAAAAAAAAAAACCAAACAGCTAATTTAAATTATTAACTATTCAAATTGCTTGTTTTGTTTGTGCAACAGTGTGAAACCCAAAGATATTCATAAAATCAGCAAAGATTCCTATTAAAAAATCCGAAGCAGTGAACTCTGGCAATGTTTTTGTATAAAAAAATATCAAATTTAATGGACCATCGAACTTGTCACTGATAATTGTTCTGCGATTGATTAATTGTTTCAACTAATTTGTTTTGAGACAGTGAATAAGGCAGGAAAACTGACTTTCCTTTCTTCACAACCAACAGCAGTGTGTAGTTACAGCAGTTACATGTGTAGGTGTCATTGCACTGATTGTCAAGAAAAGCCACTGATGGAAAACACCACGAACGGCCAGAACAGCGGATGCACACAAAACAATAGTTAAAGATTCGCTTTTTTTCTTCATCCTTGTGTGCTCAGGACTATTCAGCAATTTTACATCTCCATCTGCTCTGCCAGACTGCACTGCTCATCCCAGACAGCCTATTACATAAGTAAAGAGGTAAAGGTTACCCACTGGTCAGCTGGCACAGTGTGTGAGTGTGTGTGTATGTGAGTGTGAACGGGTGAAGTGGCAACGTTTCCTTCCTGTGACAGGTGTGTGTACGTGTCAGGGGTCAGTAAAGGCATTCGTGAAGCTATGAATAAATAACTGCAGGGTCTCTGAGACTATGGAAATCTCCCATGAATATTACATGAGGCTGTCAGGAAGGAAAACGACTATGCTCTAACTCTGGGGCCAGTGCTTCCTAAGCAACAAAACACACACACAAACTTTAAAACTATGGCTTTAACTCCTTTGCTTGAATGTGGCCTCCAAGTAATGAGCCCAGAATCAAATAATTGCTCCCTTTTCCTTTGGTCTTTAAAATGTTTTTTTCTTCTACACGCTGTCTTTCTTTTTTAGGATGGCTTTTTATGTTTATCACTTTTAAATGTTTATCTTAAACGCCATCTTTGTGATTAGAATAAATTTGACTGGTTCGTGTTTTTTAGGGGTAATGTTCTTTTATGCTGATTTTGTTGTGGCCTCATACAACTTTGGAAGCTATTATTTCAGAGAGAAAACTGTGACTTTAAAGTAAAAAAAAAAAAGCAATGAAAGTGAATCAAAGCCTCTGGGCTTTCATTTTCTGCCTTTCTTTCTATCAGTGCTCTTCATTATCTTCACTGCGTTAAGGAAGTCATTCCACGAGAGCTAACGGCCCAATACTCTCTAGATTCAATTTCACTCAAGGAGCAAGTCAAAACCAGCCCTAGTTAATGTGTGTGTGTGTGTGTGTGTGTGTGTGTGTGTGTGTGTGTGTGTGTGTGTGTGTGTGTGTGTGTGTGTGTGTGTACAATCCTAATGCTGGGATGGGATCTCAGACCAAAGTAGGGGTACAAGGCCAGAAACTGCAGAGGTGCTGGTTGCTAGGAGACAAAAGGTACTCAGCTGGAATTATGACTAAGCCTTAAGGGTTTTGTGTGTGTGTGTGTTCTGCTTGTTTGCAAGCATGCACATTTTCATGTGTGTGTTCTGTTTGTAAGAGCAAGACTGAGCCTGGCAGAGGAAGGAGAGGACAATGGATTGGGTCCCAGCTGTGCTGCAGTGGGTGGGAGTCATCCTGAGAAAAAGAGCGTAACAATGGACATCAGTGACTGCTCTGGATGTTTACTCTGTCCTCTGCAATGCTCTGGAATACCCTCATCCTCCCACACTGACAGCCCACATACAATATAGGCCTGGGAGTGAGTGAAACAAACCTTACAACTACCACATAATGACAGACAAAGATAACTATTTCAGCTCATGGATATAGACGACGGCCTTTATGACCAACAAGACGTTAACAGTTATTCTTCGTGGTATTATGGCAGACCTCAGTGTGAACAGTTTTCATTGGAACTATTTCTTTGGTAAAACTAGTTCCAATGAAAATTGTTCACAGTGTGGTCTGTGGATTATCAAGCGTATGACACTCTATTTGGAAAGCCACATTGCTCATGTGTAATTTCTCAATGCCTTGCCTTGCACAAATAAAATTCCATGCACCTCTTCTGAATCTGCGTCCCAAGATTAACTCAAGACCATATATATCTAATAAAGTAATAAGCAAGGTTTGATGCCATGATGTGAAACTGAAAATACATTCTGTGGCTTGATGCAAGACAAAAACTTTCACCAGATGCCTGACAGAGTGTCTACCTGCCTGTTTTATTCATTTGGTACATGATGTTACCCACTTGCATTCCTTAAATTTTTCAGAAGTGTCACAAATGGCCTTGAGGTGTATTCGTTAATGAGTGACCAGCCTGGAGCAGCAGATGTGATCTGCAAAGCTCAGGAGGTGAAGATGAGGCCTGCGCAGACTGAGTTCTCAGGGTTAATGAACCCTTACAGAGGTGCAGCCGTAGGCATGGATTATCACTACAAGGGCCAAACACACACGTATAAAAACACACAGACACACGCGCACACACAGATGTGTGCTAAAGCGTCTCTTTGTCTAGCTTCAACTGCACTACAAGTTGAATCAATAAAATATCCAAAGCACTTCAAGGGTGCATTTCAACATTATGATAATAACTCATCTTGACAACAGTGTCTAAAGATAAACATTCCCCTGAATGGAGGAAACATTTTTTCTTTTCCCTTTTCTAACAGATAGAGTCCAACACAATGGAGGCTGAAGCACATCCATCATCATCCACAAGCATTAGCATAAAGACTGATTACTCCCCTGGGCTGCGAACCGTCTGTGTGGAGTAATAAATGCATGCCGGTACAGTTAGCATGCTGTCGCTAGCCAGATGAGGCCAATACCTTCAGATAAATTACTGAAACAATGACAGCTATGAGGGATAAGTGGGAATACAGTGGCTTTTTGTTCCATATGTGTGAACACTGAATCAAGTCCATTTGTTTGAGTTGAACTAACATGCCACTGTGCTTGCCTGTGTAATCACGTCTCTGACAGCATGCGTCTTTGTGTGTTCTCGAGAGCAACTTCTGGATCATTCGATTGCCATAAGTTCTGCATGGATGCCGACGCATAGCCGGGGGCTGAGAGCGTACATGTTCCAGGCTGCGTGCATGTGTGTGTGCATATGTGTGTGTGCGTGTGTCAGAGAGACTGGTAGCCCCAGAGGAAGCTGTGTGTCACAAAGCCAGCCTGGCACTGACTAGAGGAGCAACTGCCAGAGCAGGGGGCATGAAATTAAAACTCACCACCCAGGAAAGAGGGAGAGGAGGGGGAGAAAAAGTCAGAGGGGGGAAGAGGAGGAGAAGGAGGAGGAGGAGGAGAGGGGATGTAGAGGAGAAACAAAGGATAATAAAGATGCAGAGGAGGACAGGACACAATAGCCTTGCAATATAAAATCACCCAAGTCAAATAGGAAACAAAAGAAATTTGCACATTTACACGGCAGAGTGGAAATGTGCTCCGTATTAATGATGCCTGCCGGGATTCTTCTACAGTATACGATATCTGCATCAGGGGAAAAGACAAAAAAAAATCCTGCAACTGTCAAAAAAAGAAGAAAAAAAAAACAGCCCACAAGACCTGTTCAGAGGAAAAGTGCTGCTGACCCTCAGAACTTAGAGCCATATATCATCATATGTGTTGACTTGCCTTGTTGCCAGACATACATTTGGTTTGTGTTTCTTGTGATCGCAATAGATCACCCCTCCAGTCTAGGCCTAATCAACACAGACAGAGACTGTGCACAGATCTTGCACCTACACATGCACACACACACACACACACACACACACACACATACACACACACACACATTCACAGACCACGGTGTATGTCTGTGAAGGCGTCCTCTCTACAATTTTCAACTCTGACCTGCAGAAAGAACAGGAGGCCCCGAGAGGCAATGATGGATATGCCAGACACAAGGAGTGTGTGTTAGTGTGTGTGTGTGTGTGTGTGTGTGTAAGTAGACACTATGCTTACCTGACAATGCTACATCCTGTGGCTGAACTTTTCTATTTATTTTCTTTGGTGTATTTTACAGCTCAGTGCAAATCGTCCCCTCATAGCCTGCCTACCGGGCGGGAGGAGGTGTTTACTGAGAAAATAATACACGCACGCACATGCATACACACTCAACTGCAGACACACACGCGGCTGGGAACAGTCTAGCGGATGTCCTCTCCCTGAGGTTTCTATCTCACCCTAGCCGTGACCTTTCACCCCAGCTCTGTGAGCCAGGCTGGGAGGGCCCAGAGTGTGACCGATCCATTAGACTCCTCTGACAAGGATGAGGATGACATCTGAACCCCCCGAGGCAGGGGAGGGAGGAAGACAACCAGCAGAAGGAGGGCTACTAAAAAAAGTGGGAGTCGGAGCCTTATTCCAAAAGTTAACTTCGTAAATCTTTGAAGCAGTTACTGTTGATCTCTGTCCTTTCCCTCTCTATTTTCTTTAGCTGTCTGTATAAAGTCGCAAGTGATTGTATTTACAAAAGAAGACGAGTAAACACATCTGAGTCAAATAAATAAGCAAAACAAAATCATGGAGATTAGATGTGGAAGTTATTATAGTAAAAAAACAAAACTTTCCATGTTCAGGGTCATTGTTTATTGCTTAAGGAAATAAAATGTCACACTATTTCTCAACTATCATTTGCAACCACTAGAAACTGTGAAGTGAAAGCTGCACAATTTCAACAAAGCTACATAATACACAAATACAGAGATACATTTTCAGCGAGAATTTAGCGACAGGAGAGATGCCTCGCTCCGAGCTGAAAAGAGAGACCTTGGGAGGAAATAAAGGAAGGAACAGGAGTGGCCGTGTGAGAGGAGGAGGTGGGGAGCCGGAGAGATGGAGGGAAGGAGGAGGATGGGACTTTAAGGATGAGCGAGGGAGAGTGACAGCCCTGTCTGGAATGCCTTTGTCTGCGTAGGCTAATATTTGCTCTTGGATTTTGCTTTTTCCCCTTCTCTTATTTGCTGTTGACAGAGAGGAATGAAAAGGCGCATAGCCAGCAGGTTACCTAGTAGCAAGACTCTTGTGCATATGTGTGTGTGTGTATATACGTATGTGTGTGTGTGTGTGTGTGTGTGTGTAGCCAGCAGGTTCCCAAGCAGCAGGTGGTGAGCAGACAGAGAGTATGCGAAGTTTAGGAATCTTGTTTGCTGCTCAAAAGTTGCTGCTACTCTGCAATTAACCCAGCTCAGAACCACAAACACATGCCAAACACGCACCCAGAGACGTGTGTGTGTGTGTGTGTGTGTGTGTGTGTGAGAGAGAGAGAGAGAGGGAGGCAGACAAGACGGGCAGAAAAGGATGGAGACGTACAAACTCATTACGCATGATGCCAAGATTCCCTCCTCCACCTCCATCCCCTCCCCCTCCCCCTCCCCTCCCCTCCTCTCCTCTCTCCTCCTGGGGAGTCAGGGGTTGCGGCGGCCTGCGGTGTCTGCCTGAAGGCCGGTCTCACAGCAGGCCAGTCATAGCGGCGGCACTTTGATGTCTTTGTGGCGAGACTCCGTGCCTCATGTCCACGCTCATTAACTTTGTCAATGACAGATCAATGTGAGCCTGCAGAAGGCTTCGCTGCCTCGAAATTACAGCCTATTTACTGTTCTGGGTCTCAGTCTGGACTGGTCTTGGCATAGCTCCGAACAAATGCACAATACAGCGAGAGACGGGGAGATTGTTCGCCTGTCATAGCACCCTTTTGACAAGAGTAGCCCCCCCCCCCTCTCACGCATGCAAAGAGGATATTGCTTCACTTAACTTTGGGATCCCGGCTTCCTATGGCTTAGTGCTCACAGACACAGCAGTCACGTCTCTTCACATCCTGCAGTTCCCTGTCTAATGACCAGGAGATCACAGCTTCTCCATCTTTTTGCACCTTAACGTCAGTCAGACAAGATGCAGCCAACTCAGGCTCGACTCTCACTCTCACCGCACAACCCGCATTCTCAAGATCCAGCAGCACTTAGCGCCTTTAAATCACCTCTTGAATCTTTGCCTTTCACACTCACTCTGTCTCATTTATTGTTGATTTTTACTGCCTCTCCTTGCTTTTTGATGGCCGGCCAGTTTGAGTCAAGTGGGCTAAAAGAGAATCTCCATTGCAATCTGTCTGGAGATAAGGACGGTGCCGTTAAACGAGGACAAACAGTCCGTCTTATGTCTACTTGTCCCTCACTCTTGATTCCTCTGTCTATCGTTGGGTGCCAACATTTTCTGACAAAGAGAAGCTTCCTCAGCAAATCATTTTGAGTGGCATGAATGTTGTTTATCTTTTTTTATTTATGAAGAAATATGAAGAACTTCAGTGCATCTGTCTTCAAACAGCCTTACAAGAAGTTTTCCATCAGGACAAAATCTCATCAAAGAAACCGAACCAAACAAAGACTAAAACAGAACAAGCTTGAAAGTTTTCTAGACTTGCTAACAACTAAAAAGTTGGTACTTTTCTCAACTTTGAACTAAAATGAAACTGATGTGAAAAATTCCAGACGGTTTCAACACAAAAGCGACGCTGCACTGTTGACAGGAAGTGCTGAGTGTCATAACCTCCTCATATGAGCTGTGGCGCCCACATGGAAATCTACAGGTTCATCTCATGCCAAACACATGTGATGCCCCCCCCACACACACAGAGCCACATAAACACAGCCTCGCAGTAACTCACGGGACTGCATACACACAATGTACGCACACACAAACAAGTTCTCGCATGGCAGTGCACATACACGGGGTGCAGTGCACACGCACACATGAGCACACACACACACACACCCGGAGAGATCATCTGTACTCTAAATATTTAAAAAGACTATTCCTCTGTCTGTAATTAAAACCACTGCAGCATTCCAGGCCTGTATCCCCTACCATCAACACATTTCTCCCTCTGCCTCCATCTCTCTCCAGTCTGTTGTTCTCCTCTTCCTTCCTCCATTTTGACCTTTGCTTCAGTTGCCTAGAAATGGGATGTTTGAAAATCTTCCAAAAACAATGAAACTGTGGGAATCCTCTGTGCAACAACTGCCCTCTCCTTGACACCCATGAATCCTTCTCTTTCTCTTTTTTCTCTCGCTCATGAGCACCCCATCACCGCCCACCACCACCACCACCACCACCCCTCATTTTCACTCACAGCTCATCTAGAATGGCATGGGTTTGTTTTACTGTTGGGAGAAAGTAAAAGGTCAGGTTTTGTCTGGAAGGTAGGAAGCGGTCCCTCCTGGGAAAGAGGTTGTCTTTCCTGAGAGAAGTAATGATATGTTAGGACAGCCTGCAGAGCAAATACAGGAACTGTGAGTCAGCGCCACACACTGTTTGGTTACAAAAAAATCAGGGCACCTATCATGCCCGGGCCTGCGGGGGATATCGGGGGGTAAATCCTCTCCCTGCCCCACCACTTCCTCCTCCACCAATCAGCCCAAATCCTGCCTTTATCACCGTGTTTGCTCTGCTGAGCTCGCTAATGCTCCGCAGCCTCTCTCACAAGGTAGGTGTTTATATGCATGTGTGTGTGTTTGCTTTGGCCCGCACAGTAATGCTTCCCATCCCTTCACCATCAACATGAATGGAATGCAGAGTGTAATGCGACAAAGGCCTGGGAGCATGGGGAACACACACTTGGAAGGGGGCTCGCAGGACAGACAGACATGTTCCTGGAAAGGAGAGCAACAGTATATTCGTCAGCTCCTGGTAGCCATAGATGTAGAGAGTGCGCGTGAGAGTGCGAATATGTGTGTGCCGAGTTGTAAACAAGCACTTCTCATGAAGTGGAGATGGTCTACGGAGAGCTGCTCTCATTTCAAACATCATTTATTTATTAGCCCCCTGTGTGGGACACACACACACACACACACACACACACACACACACACACACACACAGTCACACAGAGTGACAGAAATTCTGCAGTTTATTCCATCACGCACCAGCGATCAACCTCATTCCCTCACCCCTCTCTTTCCGCCCCCTTCCTCAGTCCCCTCCCTCCTTCCTTCCTTGAAATCGATGGAGTGTTTTGTCACCCAATGCTGCGTTTCGTGCAATATTCATCTGAAGAAAAAAGCCCATCTCACACTCAATGAATTTTCATAAACTCCGTTCGGCGCTGATTGGTAAATGAAGGGGCTACAGGCTTGACACACATGCGCGTTTTTCGAACACACACACACACACACCAACAACCCCATTATCCAAGCGTCAGGCGAGGGCTTTGTTTTGTACTATTGGAATCTGACAGTGATTTATGGAGAAGGGGAGTCACACTACACCCTGATACACACAGCAACACAAAGCAAGGTTACTGGCCCAAACGTGGGCACAAAGAAAGGTTACCGCTTCACCAACAAAGCCACACTGACAGCAGTGCACGCTGTGGTCCGGGGTCAACACCATATCAATGCAGCGCAATGGACGGATTCAGCCGACCCACTAAATGAATGCATTGGCCGCTTTCAATAACTTGTTTTGATGAATTCCATGAATATGAATCTCTCTGCTTCCTCACTCAATGATTCCTTAATGACTCTTCCGGAAACTGCGTGAGGCACTAAAAGGCAAAGCCTCTCCCCTCCCGATGTCATACTGAGCCCAAGTTTGCATGCCAGTTTTCTGGAGTCGTTTTCTGCCGCATTACCACTGCGGTTTTGTCAGAACCATGAACCCTGACAGGCCAGACACGCCCTTCCTCCCAGCGCAGGTATGTCCCTCTCAGTGCCAGGCTTTCTTCTTTTCCCCTCTGTGTGGGCATGTCAGTTCCACTTCACATGTGCTATCAGTAACAGCTCAGGTGAGGACGCCGCATTCCTCCGGATTCATAATGAGCATCAAGAACACAAGGCAGTGATTTAACTGGTAATCTGCAACAATTTTAGCTACGCGCTCGGTTTTGGAAGCCACACATGCAGACGCTGCAGGAGGAAAACTGATTCCCGAGGGAATTATTTTTCTACACAGCAACCACACAGCTTTTCTGCAGAGCATTGCAAAATCCATTCTGGGTACTAGTTTGTTGCTACTCACATTGTTGCTGGGATAAAACGTTCAGCCGTGATGATAACACTGTCTTGTAATGTTGGCAGGCCCAGACAAAAAAAAACAGAAGGAAGATAAGGGGAGCGGGATGCATGGCTGAGAGGCAGAAGAAAGAGGAAAAGTTGGCCTGTCTTGTGTTTAGAAGTTGTACAAAGGAAAACAAAACACACACTGACTCATAGACACATAACAGTGACAGTGAGTCATCCTTAATGAAGCTTAATTTGGGGGTAAAACACTCGTTACTGGTATTGCTCTAAGGGCTCAGGGATGCATGTCAGAGCCTAATGATATCAGAGAACAGGCCTCGGAGTCATACAGACCATATAGACCATAATACTGCAGCGGCACAGAAAAAGAGAGAGAAACAGGGAGGGGGAGAGAGACAGGAAAAGAGGAGAGAGTAGACCTCATTTGAATAAGAGTTCATTTTCTAAAAATGTTCCTCTCCGTTTTGCTCATTTCACTACTCGTACTCACTCTCTTGATAAGTGCTTCAGCTTTGGCAACAATAGTTTACGTTTGTGTGTGTGTGTGTGTGTGTTTGGTGGAGGTTTATGAAAGCCACTCCAGGGCCCTCCAAGGCCGGCCAGCCACGGCCAGCTTGACGATTGAGGATAGGAATTCAGGAGGGCGGTTGACAAAGAGGCTCTCCCCTGGTGTGTGTTTTACAGAATGAGAGAAACACACAGTGCGGACGGAAAGAAAGAACGACAGAGCGGGCGAGGGAGCGAGGGTGAGGGAGAGGGAGAGAGGGTGAGAGATGAAAGCCAGAGCAGGTGTGAGTGGCTGAACCAGTATTGACAACTCAAAGACAGTGGTCTATTCAGCGCTGTGTAATTGCTGTTACAGTGGCCGCTTGTTTCTTTAATTTCCTCTTTAGAGCTATATGGCAGCTCTTGTGTTACACATTAATTATGTTTTCTGGGATCCCCTCCCCTCCCCGCCCCGCCACGCCCCGCCCCCCTCCCCCCTCCCCCCTGTTGACTGACAGCTCAGCTGCCTCCTGGCCCAGCCTGGCTCGGAGCAGGGGAGTGGGTGACTGAATAGGCTAATAAATGGTGAAGGAGGGGTTGGTCACACCCCACCCTATTGTACCGGTGCTGTCACGCCTGACCCTTAACCAAACACACATACACGCATGCACATACACACACGCACCCCCCCAAAATCACACACACACACACACACACTAACTTTGATGGCTAACAATGCATGCACACAACCTTGTACGTAGTGACACATACACACACACACACACCTTCACATCACCTCTGTCAGCCCTGACCCCATACCAAATACCCAGGCTCCCCCCTGTATCCAAGGTGACCAAATGAGGCCCCAGCTATCGCCTAGCAACCGGGGGAACAATGAGCTCCAAGGAGACGGAATGGCTTGAGCAAAGGGCAGGCTATTCTCTGGAGATGAAGGGAGGGATGGAGGGATGGGAGCCGCGGTGGGGAGAGGAGGGGACGAGGGTGATGAGAATGGTGTTAGGACACATCTTTAACCGCGTCACAAAGAGGGTGCCTGCCTGGGAAACAAGGCTGTGCTTCTCTAACCCCGCTGGACGTCTCTGTTCAACTCCGCTCCGCTCAGCTCACTCTCACAACTTAAAAAAAAAAGAAAAACAATCTGACACCTACCTTTTTTTTCTATACCCCAACCTCCTCTATGAGGGGACGACACGGGCAAAGCCCGGGAAAGGGGAAAAATAAAAAAATTACGTAATCAGCTGCTCCGTAGAGACATCTGTCAAACACTTAAAATATCTTTGTTATGCTACGCAGACGAAGTCAGGACTGACAGCTGCTATGACAACTTCTACATTTCCTACAATCACCCCAGGAAACTTTTAACACATGTGACTGCTAACACCGACATCCCAAAAAGCTTTGACTTTGCTCATGCATGTGTAAGAAGCGTATCAACTGTTCTCCGTGTCTCTGCCCTTGGAGGAGCGAGAGTGTTAACACAGATGCATCACCATCTTTCAGCTTCTATATCCAGAAACACAGGTAGGAAGGTGAATGAGGGTGAGATTGCCGAGGGGCCAAACGCAGCATAACAACACGCTGCCAATTCAGTCTCCATAGAAACTATTAGGAGCTATACTATAAAAAGACAAAGACAAACCCGCCCAGATAACTGCCTCATGCTGTAATGATTTCACAGAAGTATTTATCACATCTTTGATTAGGCCTATGTCATTATCTCCTGCAGGAGGTCTCTTCAGTTAGTGAGACAGTCTCCAGCGCACTCAGCCAACTCAAAAACAAGATATTTTACCAATTAACTTACGAGAAAGAGTTGAGCAAGTGTAAGGAGAGGGAATTAAATGAGTGAAACGAGTGTTGAGGAAGTGTGCAGGCTTGTCAGCCACTAGCCCGTTAGCTTGTTCATGTGAAAAGTCTTTGTTAGCCATGAATTGCCTCCTCTCTTTTACAACTGCTTTATGAAGTGGAACCTGTGCATAACCCCTCCACTTCCAGTGTACCCCCCCCCCCCCAACACACACACACACACACACACACACACACACACACACACACACACACACACACACACACACACACACACACACACACACACACACACACACACACACACACACACAGACAATAATATAATGTCACAGTTGGCTACTTTGAATTGAATTTGTGTTTGAAAGCATTTCTCACTACTTTCCAACACATAACAGACTAAATACTACATCAATTTATAATAAAGAATAATCACCAGCTACAACCTTAACACGCATAAACATCCCAGCTGTACTATGATGTGGGCAGGAAAGTGGCCTAATCCACACGTCAGGAATAATCCCCGTCTGTGGGCCTAATGAAGGTGTCAGGGGGAGGAGGCAATAATGGTGTGTGGCTAGGCATTACGGATTAATGGACACACACACACACAGGCATAGATTGGGTATGGAAGATTTAAAAGGGGTGGGCGAGGAGGATTTAAGGAGTGGCGATGCTGCTTCTGAGCGAAGTCAAATCAAAGAGCATCAGACTTTGCTCAAACACCCCTCTGTTGCCTTTTCTTTGTCCCTGGACTTATCCAGATGTCAAATTTATGAAGTGTTGACACACTCAGAGAGGAAGCGGAGAGTAGTGATATAAGAATGTTATATGTGTCTGCCATTGATTTCTGGCCTATAGTGTTGTCCTGCTTAAAGTATCTGACCTTCTGCGGCCTGTAAATATCAGTAAAGGTCTCTGGGATAATGTATTGGACAGAGGAATGCTATAACTTACACGGACTATAATGATTTCTTTGACAGTATTGTGTGTCTGTGTCTGGCTGCCACACTCTTTGACTTCATGGGAACTGTCTGCAAATGTAGGTCTGGGATGGAGTTGACCTACTACTCTTCTTCTATCCAACAAGCCACAATCCAATGTTGGTTAATATCCACTCCACTAACACCAGCACCAACAACACCCCCTCCAGCCATCGGCTTGATCTCCACATGAAAGGGCCTGCAAGCTCATTACCACAGCCTGGGGCTCATCAGGGCTTCCAGTCCCGGGGCCTTTTATAAGCCTGAGAGGATGGAGAAATTCAGCCAAGAGGAAAGAGGAGTAGAAAGAGATCTCATATAGGGCTTGCCATCCAGGCAGCCAGGTGCTAAAGATACAGATAAGACGCAGGGAGGAAGTAATGCAGGGGGGAAGTCAGGGAAGCGATAAGGAAGGTAGGACAAGGTAGATGACAGAGAGGAAGTGAGGTACAGCAAAAGGAGCAGGGGGGATGATAGAGGGAAAACGGGGAGAGCTGACAGCGGGAGGAGTCTTTCTACTCCTATCTCAGTGCGATGTTTCATCCTCCATAGGGCCCCAGTGTCACACAGGCCTCCTCCAGCAGAGTCCAGCTTTGAAGTGATAATGGGGCTTTTGGCTAATGCTCCACTGCAGGTGCCCCTGGCTCCCTCTCCCTCTCTGTCTCCCAGCACAGCCACATAGATGAGAAGAGATGAGAATCCTTTCAAAGTCTACAGATGAGGCCAATCTTTCTTCTCTCTGCCTCTTTTTCTTTCCTTTGCTTTATCTGCCAAACCCACTTACTCTATCCCCACACTATTTATTGCTTCCCAGGCACTGTCTGTCACTTTTAGGTCCTTCTATTGCCCTCTAACTCATTTTACTCTCTTTCTACTCCTCTCATTCTCCATCTGTTTGCTTGATTGAATTGCAGCACTACACTGGATTTAGGGGAAAAAAAGGATTTTACACTACTGGAAAAAACAATTTAAAGTTCATGTGGTAGGAAAAATCTACTCTCTGGGATGTGTAAATAATACATTAAATGTAAAATATGTTATATATGAGATGAAATGATGACAAAATGTTTTATATTCCTCTCCTGCCTCACCTTATTTTCCCTTTTCCTGCTCTCCCCTTTCATCCTGTCTGCTTTCCAGCTGTGCCTTCTATCTCCCTGCAACTCCTTCCTTCACAATCAATACTCAATGCCTCTCTCCACCTCTTCACTCCATCCAAGGTGTCAGATTGGTGTGACTGCAGGCCCTGCTCAATTTGCAACGCACAACAGGTAAACACACACACACACACACACACACAGGATCTGGCCAGGTCTCAGATGTAACACTCATTTCTGGAAGCTTTGTTTTGGGGTGAGGCAACTGTCTTTGTCTGTGTAGCTTCACTCCTGGTCAAAACAGCGGGGAAGGGGAATCGATTCCATCCTCCAGCGATTTCCTGTTATACTGTATACAATGTTAAGAAGGGAAGAAACCCCCTGCACAGAACAACATACTGTTTCTCACCAAAAAATATCTCCACAGTAGGCATACACATACACTCTGGGGCTAATGAGATTACTGCTTCATGCTGTGATACCAGCAGGAGAGTATTGTGAAAGGGAGCCAATATTGGAAACAGATAGGCATTTGTACTGGAATTCAGTCTTTCCTCTTTGCTATGCTCACCGGCCCTGCATGGCTCAATATGTCTTTTTACTGGAATGTGGGCAGTCCACGTGGGAAAGCAGACAAGTGTCTTTTGTTTACTGAGACGGTAGGATGGCCGAGGAGAGAGAGAGAGCAGAGGCAGACGATAGGAGGCTCTGGCAACATTCAACATTTAAAACACTTGTAATAGATGAGTGTTTAAACTTTATTTTCCAGGTGCTGCGCCTGTTTGTTTTTCCCCACTTGTCACGCTGACTGTGTTTACATGCACCCATAGCTCATTACTGCAAATGACCAGAAATGGTTAAACAGGTTGATTCAAGTGTTTACACGAGGCAGACGTTACATTGACTTTCAAATACACAGCTGTTAGTCAGACTGGGGACCTGGTGGTCGATAGAAAAGTGCCAGAGAGCCAAAATAGGGAAGACAGAGAGATTGTTATTGCTGTTAGATTTATTCTACTTTTAATCTGAGGCACTGTGAGCCTTTTTTTGTGTGCATATATCTTATATCAGTAGCAGTGAATTAGGTACAAAAACCTGACACATTGTTTGATTTGACTTTTAGCAGACCGGTGCTCAGACATTGCTTTGGAAATAATAGATATGACACTTAGAGAACTATTATGAGATATTAAAGGAGGAAAGAAAACGCTCTTAATGTATTTGAAGCAGAACATTTCCTTTCTGCAAGTGGCCCATTTAGAAAAAAACAGACTCATTAAAGCTTTGAAGAGACCTGGTAAGAAACATATTCTGAAGCACCGGCTCTTCTAATAAGGCTGGAGCTGCCACTGTGACACCTATTAAAATACAAAACCTCTAAACTGATGAGGTGGGGAGATTTTAGCTACCGTATATAGACTTTTGGATCACTTGATGTAGTTTTATAAATGTTCTACTTGTAGTCTCGGTTGTAACATTCAACCTCCTCCTCTTTCAAAATGCAGATTTTTTTTCCAACGTTCAGTACTTTGCATTCAATAAAATGCCAAACACATTCAGCGTGATCTGTTTCGAATGTCAAGTTTAATTTGTAATCAAGGTTTATTGGAAATGCCAATTCAATCAGATCTTTAATGGTAGAAGGAATCGGATCAATGTTTTTACATGACAGGTGTGCACACGAGTGCTGTCTTAATTTCGTCGTAAACACTATGAATATAAATGCAACCAGTGATATACGATAAGTGGAAGCATCTAAGCACAACCACAGTTGACAGCTACTAATTAGCAGCTCGGTTGAGGCTGGAGGAAGAAGGCAAGTGTGCATCTCAGCAGCAGCTGCAGAAAGAGAAAAGTTGTTTCTTTCTTTAATTCAAGGAAGATTTTCTCAGCGAGTCTGTCGTCAGGAGTTTGCATGCACCATCTTAACCTCACAAACAACAAGGTAGACAAGGTGTCGTCCACTCTCTACACAGGGAAAACAATCAGTCACTGAGTTTTCAAGTTCAGCTGCAACGTGTCAGGAACAAAAGGCCTGGAGGTGGGCTAAGTATAAAGTCCTAGGAATGGACCTGCTCACCACAGACAAAGAGGAGACAGAGCCCAGAGTTCTCACACACATACAGTACACACATGCACACAAACACACAGAAATATGGCCACGGGGCAAGAGGAAAGAGTTCAACCAAAGACTCTCCTTCCAGAGGATAAAGGGATGCATCCAAAGCCTATAATTACATATACACACACAACTAAAAATCCAAAAATCTCTTTCCGTCCATTACGCCACACTTTTCCCAAGCAAATGGATCAAATCTCGTTCAGAAAATATGAGGCTCACTTTAAAAAAAAACTAAAAAACATTTCACCTCCCAACTTCCTTTCACTGTGTGTCTTCCGCTCACTCAGAAAAGGTAAACAGCCGGAGTCCGAGCCCCACAGAGCATTGGTTGCTACAGCAGCAAGTCAGCAGGAGGTGGGTAAAGTATGTGTGCAGTGGCATTTGTGTGATTGCATGAGTGAGTGTGTGTGTGTGTGTGTGTGTGTGTGTGTGTGTGTGTGTGTGTGTGTGTGTGTGTGTGTGTGTGTGTGTGTGTGTGTGTGTGTGTGTGTGTGTGTGTGTGTGTGTGTGTGTGTGTAAAGGCATAATTTGCCCTGCAGTTTGTTTGTTTGTTCTTTTTAAATCTCTGAATCAGAGACAGCACCCGAGGCCACAGGATAGGGCTGGTACAATCATTTACTGTACGCGTGTGGGTTTGCTGGGCATGTGTGCCGGGGCGGCCACATGCGCATGTGTGGGACGTTTTCCTGCTTCCTCCTGCTCGGGAGGATGTTGGGAAGGGTTTTCTATCCCCCCCATCTCTCTCTCCTGCCTCACCCTTGGGATGAGAGGTTGTGTACGGGTCTGCTTGGGCTACGTCCAGCACTGAGCCCCAGAGTCTCAAGTCCAGACCCTAACAGCTCATAACTAGAGATTACACACAGATACTGCAGTCATCTCGCTAAGCTCCTCGCGCACGACACTTCCACATGACGATGATGCTGAGCAGATAGCGCTGATCGAAACCACAGATCTCGAACCCAAGAGTAACGAGACGGACAGATGTGCTGAGTGAGGGAAACACCTATCGCGGGGTGATTGCACTCTATTACGGCCATGACGAACGAGCTGGGTTTCTCATCGTGATGGCTGCGTTCATGCTCCATGCTGCTTGGCTGTACAGAGCCATTATACACACACACACACATGTCTTATAACCCGGTGTTTATACACACTCAAGCATGACAACCCAACCACCACTGTAGATGGGTTATTACTGGCTGGGACTGCAGCATTCCTCAAGCCCCTGCTTTGAGATTCCAAGGGGGTAAGTAGTGTGGGTATGTGTGTTTGCCCGTGCATGTGTGGGTGGGGACATGAGGGCAGCTTTTTCTCCTGTGTGTGTCAGGTCCAATCTGGACCAGGCGAGGCCAGCCGTCACAAACTGTCGGCAGCGGAGGATCAGAGAGGAGGAGGAGGAGGAGGAGGAGGAGGAGGAGGAGGAGGCCTCCTTCTTCGGCAGCTCAGCGAGTGAAATCCCTGTGTGTGTATACTCATGACGGATCTAGACCACACTGTGATGTCTTATTCATGCCGTATCAATTCATAATGACCAGGCCAGTCCCCAATGTGAAGACGTACGTGCACACACATGCACACAAACACACACACACAAGAATGTGCACATGTGTATGATCAGGATGGTCATCGCAGAGGAACTTGTGTGAATGTGTGTGCATGTTTTCTTGTGCGATTATTTAGAGCATCAGAGCTGGTATATGCGGGTATGTGGAGCAGTGTGTACCAGACACCGGACGCACACGCTCACACAGACACACACACGCACACACACACACACACAAAACAGCACTGATGTCCCAGCGCTTTAGTGTGAATATTTAACAACCCTCAATCCATCTGTTCAATTATTCATGAGGAAGGACACAGAATCGTTAGTAAATATAAACACTGCTGTTTCTCTCCTGCTTTCGCTGCATCTTTGCTCCTCTCTTTGGCACCTCTGACCGTCACACTCTCTCTCCTTTCACTTTCCTCCTCTTCATTCCGTCTTCTTTTTTGTCCTCTCTCTCTCTCTCACTCCCTCGCTCCCATTGTGCTGCGGTTGTGAATATTTCAGATGGCGGAGTGGTTTTTAAATTACCCCCTTTTGGCTTCCGCTCTCCTCACATGGTTTGGTCTGCATTTCTATCTCACACACAGTCCGACTCGTAAAGAAAACAGCGACAAGCCATAAAAGCCACTTTTACCAGCTGACAAGGACAGGGGCAGGAAGAGGGGCAGGGGCAAGAAGTTAAGGCCTGCCTGGTATTTTTCAGTTGGCAGTCGGGTCAGGTATTTCATACTCCTGCACAAACCTAAACTGCAGCCCTGCATCGAGAAAGTTTGACTTAAAGAGTTGCTGAGATTAGTTTTTTAAAAACTCACTTATTTCTAATGGTATCCAGCCACGCGGACAGTTTTGGTTCCATTTTCCGAGTTTTGATTTATCTTTTCTGACAGCAGTATGATGGAAGAGAATTAAGTCTTGTTTGTGGTGCACAGCTTTTAAAAATAACATTTTAGAAATTCAGCAGCCGTATCCCTTTACAGAAGCACTCCCCCTATTACTCTAGATAATCCACAGATATCACTGGGAACAGCTTTCAGAGCTCCCAAAGAAAATAGTCCCTCTAAAAACTGTTGACAGTTTTGCATGAGTGTTCAGTGGATTGTAAAGAGATTCAACTGTTAAATTTTTTTGTGTGAGCGTCCCGAATCTCAAAGACATGTATCTCTAAATCTGGGTAAAATAAACTGTAACTATCTGGAAGGGTAGATCCCACTTGTGTTGAGTGAAGCAGCCAGTTTCTCTGATGCATGCAGGTATTATGCGCTCACTGCGCCTAAAGTTGACTTTCCTCACTGGACTCTTTGCTGTCAGTATTTACTTAGTGTCAGACAAACCACAGTCAAGAAATCAGGATGTCTGCCATCGATGGCACAGAAACCTCCTGATGAAGACAGGGTTGCCATGGGGACTGCTGCCAAGCGGCGGGGGCCCAAACGGTCCTCTGAGAGAGGGAGAAAGACCTAGCACGTCAGGCAGGTCATTCATCAGCAGAGACAAAGCGAAAGGAAACGACAAGACCAGCTTAGACCATTAACAGCCTGCCAGACACACATGCATGCACAGGCGTGCGCACAAACACACACACACGGTATTATACAAACACTCAAAAACACTCACAAGGAGGAAAAAAAGACATCAGTCTTTCGTGCCGTCATAAACAAGAAGTCAAAAGTTGAAAGAGTTAATTCTCTTGCTTTGTGGCACAAAAAGTTTGGGAACAACAAATTGAGTTTGCAGTCCGCTCGATCTGCAGCAAATGAGAAGGAGAAAATACTGTATATAGTGAGTGGTAACAAGGTCCAAAACAAGTGGGAAGACTGTCACAGAGAGATGATTTATAGGTTTAATGATAGTGCACATTATTTATTCTGGATTTCCTTCCCCCGAACAACTCGGGGTTTTTTTTTCTTTCTTTTTTTTCTCACACTCAGCTACCGTTCCCTCAGCATCAAGTCATCAACAAACAGAAAGCAGCATCTTTCCAACACAAACACAGAACAGGCAGCTCGGCATCAACACATAGCTGAAGCTGCTCTTTTATCTACAGTCAAAGCCATATAAAGAACGTAATCCCTCGTGTATGCCTGCCATCCACACATTAGCACACAGAGATGTAATTATAGTGTTATTCTGTGTGTGTTTGTGTCTAATTGGTGTTATTTACATTTTCCCTCCCGTTTTCTTCTCCCTTCCGTGGGCGTGTGCGCATGTGCGTGCGTGTCACCCAGCCTGCATTTCAGCGTTTGTGTTGAAGGTTTGTGTACATCAGGATGCCCATCGTCAAGCATTAACACGAAAATGAAAGATTGGAAAAAAGGGATCTTAAGGAAGGACGAGGCACACCCCCCTCTCCAATCCTTTGCCAGGGTTTCCTCAGCTCCCCTGTAGTGCAGGTACTACCACGCCCTTCCCCTCCTCCCTCCCCATCCTCCATACCTCCCGGGGTGATATGTACCAGGGAGAGCCTCTGCTAACCGTCCCCTCACCCCACCACGTAATACTGCACATTAGCCGTTAATGAAAGCAACACCCCTTCAAACAAGCCTGTGTTGTTGCCGGCGTTTGTTTGTGGCAGCAACAAGCAACACGATAATCAAAAACCGCAAAATACCCCTTCACCTCCTCTGCCCCCACCCCTCCCCATCATCCTGGGCCCAAACCAGATGCTATTCCCCGGGGCCAGTTATCAGACTCTGCACTCCTCCGACTCCGCTCACCTATCCTCTCTTTTTTTTCCACCACCCTGCCATCCTTCCTTCCTCCTGCTCTCCCACTGTGAAAAGACACTAATTACAGACATGGATGAGTAGATTACAGATCTGAAGTGCAGTGGAAGTGGGATGAGGAAAAGTCAGGGGTGGTGGGCTGATGGTGGTGGTGGGGGGGCAACAGGTCGTTAACAGTGATGAATGCAACTCTCTTTTCACTGTTATTGTTCACTGATGTTCTGCGCTGCACCTCTCACCTCTGCGCCGCTGTTCCCATACCTTCTCGTCGGTGCCATCCATCACAGGCAGCTTTAACTAACTCTAACTATCTCTAATCATCTCTAATCAATTCCAATTATCTCTCCTCTGCCCCTCATGCATCAGTGTCTCTGGTATCTCTCGGGCACGGGAGAGACAGAGGAGCCGGTGTGTAGATAAAGAGGTAGGCTCTCGTAAGAGAAAGCAGTAAAATATACTTGCCTCAGTTCTCTGTGTTGCACATGAAAGAAAGTGTGCTGTACATTTTCAACCAAGCAAAAACAAATTATTTCTAGATTTAAATTTGGTTGTGGTTAGTTAGTAGAGTCTGTGCCATTATTATTAAGTCTGCATCTTAGTAAAACACTTAATTCTCCATCTTCCCTTTGTAGTGAAAACTCATTACCCCATTAGTTTAATGACTGCATGGGAGTCAAGTGTTTGAAAACTCCCCACAAAACAACAGTCCATTGCTCATTTAACCGACAGGCTTTTTATTAACCCAGCTAACTTTTCCTCTAAAGTTTAATGAGAGCAACGATCTCATCTGCCATCCCTCCCTCCTCCATCCCCTACGTCCTTCTTTCTGTTTGTCCTCTCAGCAGGGTGTCTAAGACAAATAGCCACTTTGTTATACAAGCTTTTCCTTGAGCCCTCACTTCAGAATGAGCAAGAGGTGAAAGAGCGTAAGGAATGGTGTAAAAAAGTACAAGAAAAAGAGAGACGGGAGACAATTAATCCTGCATCCATGAGAAGAGAAACCATCTGGGTTAGTGCTCCACCTGAGGGCAGCGGGCTTTCACATTAACCTCTCTTGTTAGGATCATAAAGGCAGCCCCTAACAAGCCCTGGTGAGAACTTTGAGCAAGTGCAAAGAAACACACACAATATGCAACCGTGGACTCTCTCTCTCTCTCTCTCTCTCTCTCTCTCTCTCTGTCATCCTCAGACACACACACACAAATGCACAAATGAAATAGCGGCGAAAGTCTTCCTCTGGGAGCTGAGAACCTTTTAAGTCCATTAAAAGCTGCTGGCGGGAGCGAGACAAGGCTGTAACCTAACCGCATCAGACTGGAACCAGAACTTACGGTGTGGCCCAGACACAGTGCTCAGGAGTTAAGAAACACATTAGGAAAAAACCATTGTCTTCTACTGCTGGTCCTGATCCCACGCTACTAGACCCCCTTTTTTTTTTTTTTTTTACAAGCACTAGAAGTCTTTCATAAAGTAGTAAGTATCAGTGGGACAAAGGCCCCATAAAGATGGCGTTATTTTTGATTCCATGACCCTGGATTGTAGATTTGTTTTAACTGTTAAAGAATGTGCGGCACTTCCACACCTGAAACACTTCAAGATCCATTACAGCTCTCTTTCATCCAGCCAAGGATAAAGACCAAATGAGTGTATACACAGACACATAGCGAATCGATTAAGCAATGTTAAACCAGGGGTCGCGTTAACCGGATATTTTCCGTCATTGACCGTTTTTTTAAAACGGTGACGGAAAGATTTTGAGGCCATCCGTCATTTTGACAGATTGCAATTCACAGCCATGGCTGTCTGGCCATGCGCATTTGTTTACAATGAAGCCGGCGGATAATCAATACATGGAGCGGTGGATAACGATATAAAACATATACAATGTCACAAAGTCACTACGGTGAGAATTAGATTAAAAAAAAATAAAAACCTCACAGCTGGCTGGTGCGCTCAGTAGAAAACGCTGTAGTACCTCCTCTAGGCCTGTGTGGAGCGTGTGTGGCTGTAGCGCTGCCACACAGAAACACTAGCAACAGAGAAGAAGACAGAAAGCTTCCCCGCAGTATTCAAACTCCTTCAAGTGGATTAAATGTTGACTGGGAGTCGTGTCAGTGCAAATATGACGGTCGATAATGATTTAACGGGCGAGATTCAGCTGCAGTGTCCGAGGGACCGACAGTAGTCAGCTGTTAAGTTACGTAGCTGTAGCTACACAGCGGTGTGTCTCGGTAGCCTACAGGTAGAGCGGTGGGGGTAGGACATCACCGTTTCACACACTCGCCGCGCACAACTCTTCTAAAGGTAACGTTAAGCCTTCTTTTAATATTTTGCCCGCCGTGGCATTGTTTATAACACTTAAAGCTGAGTGGGTTTGGTCCTGTCTGAATTTGTGCTGCATCTGGCTGTGTGGTCTATAGCTTCAGTTGTTTCAGTGATGCGCAATGGCTGCGTGCGTAAAAGAGAGATGAGAGGCACAGAGAGAGAGAGAGAGAGAGAGAGAGAGAGAGAGAGAGAGAGAGAGAGAGCTAACGCCAGCGCACTATGCGGTACCTATGTGAAAACGTGCTCCTTTGGATGTTTTGGTATAACACATGGGTTAGCATGTTGATTGTTGACAGAAAATGATGTCATCTAACGTCCTATTTAGATGTTGAGTGGCAGAAAGTGACCCCCGCATTCACTGACTGACCCACGGTTAGATGTGCTCTGACGCCGGATCTGCTCCGGAGCATTCTCTGTTCAATTTGTTTGGACTTGATATGAATTAAAATTGAATGCTATTGAATATGGCATTATTATCATTTAAAAAAAATTAAAGTGACCGGTAAAAATAGATTATGACGGAATTTTTATGACCCCGTCAGTCAAAATGACCGGCGACGAAAAAGTCTAGCGCAACCTCTGTGTTAAACAAAGTCTCATTCTCCAGAACATGGCAGAAAAGCCAGCGCTAGGTTTAGAATAATGAGCGTGAAGTTAGATTGGATGAAACAGGGGAGCTGTGCTAGCACAATCCTCTGGCTGTTGGCAGAGCCCGCTGCTCCAGATGGACTAATCACGCTTGTTCAAGGCCATCCACTGGTCTGGAAGGCCTCGGTCTGCTCTGCGTCTGTTCCAGCTAGACAGACAACTCAGTGCTGCTCAGTGTTAGCAAGCCACAAGCGGGGCCAGCCTTGCCCCCCAAAAAAAGGATGAGGCTTTGCCCTTAAGCCCCCACAGGTTGGTTTTGGCATAATGATAGGTGACGTGGGGAGATAGTTGCGAGGAAGTGACAGATAGATTCAAGATGGTGTTAAAACATCAAACGCTAGATAAACAGATGGAGGGCTGAGGCCGGGATCATGGGTTAGTAGCACCACTATGTGGATAGAAGGGAGGGAAATGATTTTTCCATGTCCCACTGTTTCATTATTCCCAGATGCTTCAGGTAATCTGAACTGAAATAATGGGAGCTGGAATGATCAGCCACCAAGAGGGACACTGATTATCCTAAAGCAAAAGGGGGAAAAAAAAAACATGGAGCCTTGTTGCAGATGGGAATAAAAGTTTAGCGTTACTGTGGGATTGTCTCACTGTATGGGATGCATGAGTGTGAGGATATGTGGGTGTGTGATCATGGGATAGGTCTTCATAAGTGGAAACCAAATCAAGACAGTGATGACATATTTGATTCATAGGATGAAGGCATTTGAGCCCATTGGCAGAGTGAGCTTTGGGGACTTCTCCAGTGGCATAAAACGACCTCATTAAGTAACACAGACATCCTTTCACCTGGAATAGAGTTCAAAGTCTAATGTGTCCCCTTAGTTCAAGTCCTAATGTCACACCAGCTCCCTGTCACCAGTGGCTTCTCTTGCAGACAGTCGAGCACAGAGAAACTGCAGATGACCTGGCATGAGGGCCCAACAATGTGCAAAGAAGTCAAGATTTCCACTCATCCAGTTCATTTTGTCATACAGTACAGACAGGCAGCACATTGGAAATCACAGCGTATCGTTCGCACACCACCTAATAAGTAGAATGTTAATGAGACTTGAGGAGCTTCCAGCAAGACGCAATTGAAGCCTAATTGTTCTTTAATTATGTTTAAACCGAACCAAAGCCAAACATTCATCAGACTTCTTGAAACCATGCCGTGCAGCATATAGCTGCATGACATCAGATCTCTCAGCAACTTTGGTGGTTTGCATAATAAGAGGAAGACAAAGAGAGATGGTGTGTAGACAGCAAAGAAAAAGTGAGCGTGCAGTCAACTTAAAAATAAAAAAAAAGTGAACTTACAGTCGAGACAGGGCAGGGTTCTTCTGAAACAGCAACTCAGGAAGCTGCTGCAGTTGATTACGGTTCAGTCGCCTGCGGCAGGGAAAACATATGATCAACCAGTGAGTTTGTGTGTGTCTATGTATGTGTGCCCTTGAGTGTGTAGGCTGTGAATAATTTCTGCTAGCTGCCGTAGAATCGGCTTAGCCACAGGCTATTGTGTTTCAGTGCGCTCTGAATGTCACATAAATATCCAAGCGAAAGTTCAGGGGAATTAAACTGCTAGTGAGAGACAGCGCCGTAAATTATCTCCACACAGTTAAATTACAATGCTGCGCTTACAAAAAATGCAGTGCTCTCCTGACTTTCCCTGAGAAACGGAATTGCAAAATTCTCATTTAAACAAGTGAATTACATCCACCAGTTATCTGAACAGGAACCGATTTTATCAGGGGAAAACTATCAAAACAAGATGTTTCTAAATAAAATCAAGAGAAATGGATGAGCCTATTCAAGCCCAAGGAAGCACTGACAGGAATGGTGGTTGGCAATAGACTCCATGTCGAACAACTAACGTCCAAGACTGGCAGGCTTTATTCAAATACAACAATTAAGTCAATGAGGAACAGACTGTTGCTAATCTGTTGGAAACCACAACTCTCTTCCCTCTGAATGGCCCATTGGAGGCACATGGGAGTGAATGCAGCGGCTGTGGCACAGAGAGGCTACAAATCTGTAAAGCAGGCCGCTGCCATGCCTTCAGACACATTCAGACAGATGTTGGGACCTGTGCCACTCACTGTATACACTAAGAAGAGAGCTTGGCCAGCCGAGGTGGAGATTTAGTGCGTAATGGGCATTAATGGTCTGCTGCTGCTCCGTTCACACTGAACTGTACCTGCTGGTGGGTAAGTGGCTTTTAAACATTAGAGAAACGAGCCGCTTAATTTCCACATTGGTCTGGCACATGGATATGTCTACCCAATGTTTGGGATCAGTTGAATACGAAGGAAGGAGGGAAGGCGAGTTGTTACACGGCCTCCAGTATGGTAATGTAAATTGTTAATGTGGGTTTCAGATCGGGGGAAAGTTAACCACTATGTGTGCATGACGGCATGTGTCCATAAAATCATCTGCTGTGCAGGTTTCCATGCGGGTAGCACTATTGATTTGCTAATGAGCTGGTTGAGGTGTGGTTGACTGTGTTTGTCTGTGTGTTTTCCCAGCCGGTTTACAAGCTGCCGAGGAGTCCTGGTGCTGTCCAGATGAGCCAGGGTCTGCGGTGTGTGTGTGTGTGTGGGGGGGGGGGAGGCCTCTTAAGCCCACACATCCCACTGAGGGCATTCCTGTCAGGCAAAGCTAATAAAAAAATACTCCCAGCCCACGCTGTACCCTCTCAGCACCATCCGACCACAATGAAATGACAGGGAAGTGCCTCGCACTTGATACACCATTTACAGTCACTTCCTCCTGTTAGGCTCATTACACTTCAGCTAATACAGGACCTGAACAGACATCAGTACAATCTGAAGTTCAAGTTTAACATAGGAATAAAAACGTGTTATTGCTGCTGGTCACCCTCGGTGGTACTCACAGTCTCTCCAGCTCCTTCATGTCATCGAAAGCTCCACGCTCTATCACGGTAATCTGATTCTCCATCAGCTGCCTGCAGAGAGAGAACAGACAGAGAGCCTTAGAAACTACATGATACAGTGTGGCTTTGACTTTTTTTTTTTTTTTTTTTTTACCAGTCTGCAGACGGTCACTCAGGTTTTAACAAAGTATAGGGGGCTTTGGGGTTTGGGTGGCGAGACTTCTTGCAGTATGTATATTCAAGCTGCGTGCAGTATATTCAACACCTCTCTCTCTCATACACACACACACACACACAAAGATGCACACACACACACACAGAGGGGGCAGTGGTGTGTGGACTGAGGGCACAGTGTGGAATCTTGGCAAAAGACGCAGGGATAGCAGCCAGGAAAGTTTCCAAGGTGGCTCAGAAAGTGTGGGTCCGGGCTCTGGTGTGGTCCGCTGGGTGTAGCGGCTGGGCGGAGACGAGACGAAAGGTAGGCAGGGGGTCAGAAAGTGTTAGAGAGGAAACTAATGTGGGCTCCAAGGTTTTTCACAATTGGCATAATCAAAGGAAAGTAAGCCATGTGTGTGTGTATATACCTGTTGGATAACACAGTTGGACAGTATCAGGGCTGCAGGCACTACATCAAGGCTATTAGTTGAACATAAACAAACATGGATGCACACAAGCATACAGTACACACATACACACACACACACACACACACACACACACACACAAGCAAGCAGGAACGCTTCCTTTCCCCCCACCTACACTGCCAAAGCTAACGCACAAAAAAGAGGCTTGGATGGTTTTGGAAGTGTTACAATAACACAAGGTCAGGAAGGAGAGAAAAGTGTCCAGCAGCTTTAGAAGCAACAAGAGCTTTCCTTCATTACGTATACAACTGTTCTGTGTTGAAGGCAACCTCTCATGTCTCCTGTGAGGCCGCGCCGCGCTGCAACTCAGCAGTCTGCACCTCCTCCCCATCGAATATAAATGCTAATCACTGTTCGCACTCCATAAACATAGAGAGAAAAGTGCAATTCACCTCCGATCTCTTTCTCATGAATTTAGATGGAGTTGAAAAAAAAAATGCGATGAGTACTTTTGAATTGAGAAAAAGTTTTTTTTTTTTTTTTTGCAGACAGTCTGAGGGCATGTAGCCTTCGTTTTCTGTGATCTTTTATTCCCCAGATTGTTCCTCTGCATTTCCACACACACACAAATGCAGACACTGTTGATCTAGACCAGCCAGAGCCAGAAGAATGATGGTAAATCAGCTGTGTTGATTTTAGACTGACAGGATGGATGGCAGCTGACTGTAAAGATAACCCTCTGTTCCTGTTTGGCTCCTTCTGAGGGTTGCCCAGGGGTCAGCAGGATCAGAGGTCAACATGTTGTTAGTCTTGTGGCTGCTGCCTCAGAAAGATCACACCCAATACACAGAAACAAAGCTTTGTGCACACACACAGACATGCCACGCACCCACACCATTCTAATCATGCATCATGTATATGGTTGGCTGACGCTGCAGAAAGAGTGTGTGTTACATGTCGCGCTGCGGTGGCGGTGTGAAGGAATCAGGCTTTTACAGCAAAGGAAGTTCTGTTTTTAGTGCCCCTGCGAGGAGTTGTTTCCCTCTTACTTGCTAGTGACAAGCTGGCGACATGACGGCATTTAACCTCCACACGGGGGTTGGAAGATGGTGCAGAAAAGCAGGCATGTATGGGAAGACGAGAGGGGACAAGGAGCGGTGGGAGCAAGGGAGACAGGGGGATGGGCGAGTAACGATGGGGTTCGAAAATAGTCGAGCTTTGCTGGGTTGTAGGAATTATGTGCAGCTCGTGTTACATTTAAAACGTGTTCGGGTCTACACTGCTTCCCCTTTGGCAGCAGTTTTATCACCTATGGTACTACACACAAGTGTGCACATACACATGCACACATATAGACACTTGTGCAACTACTTTAAGTCACAAGTGCTTTTTTTATTTCAACATGGAGGGAGTCAATGACTTCACCTGAATGTGTTAACTGTGTTGAGAGCCTATTTGGGAATAGTGCTTGTGTACACATTACATGTTGATGTGTAGGGACAGAGGGCAAGTGAGCGTATGTGTGTCTAAGGGACAATAAGTGCCACTACAACAGACAGAATACAGTGAGAGAGAAGTCCATTACATCACTAGTAGCAGTCACTCAGCAGCTTAATGTACTCCTGAGTAGGACTCTCCACAGAAGCATCTGCGCTTCGCTGGGTTTATGCTAATTTGAGCTGCGAGTCTGTACAACTTGTGAACTGCAAGCTCCGGTACGCACGAATAGATGAACTCTGACACGGACATGCACCGCAGCAGACACATGTACAAACATCTCATCACCACACATCAACAGGAAGACAAGTACTTACAGAACTCGGAGGTACTTGAGTCCAGCGAAGTCACTCTTCGTGATCCGCGTCAGGTTATTCCCATTCAGCTCCCTGCGAAGAGACACACGGCAAAATTTGTGTGAATAATTCATCTTTACTCTCCCTGCGGACCTGTTCAGCCTGATGACTACAGGAGCAGACAGTGGCGTGGAGGCATCTTTGTCTACGGAGTCAAATTCTTCAATATGCAGCGCACACACACACACACACACACACACACACACACACACACACACACACACACACACACACACACACACACACACACACACACACACACACACACACACAGTATACACACACACTGCCCCAAGCTGTTTGTTTAAGCATAGTGCTGCTGTAATATATGCCGAGAATGTCTGTAATGTAATTGCTGTTGCTCATATGAAATGCAAATTGCTTTTAAATGTGATGTCAAATGTAACATACATCGTCGGGCAGAAACAGAATCAGGTTGTGTTAAGGGAAGTTCACAGTTAGTTCCAATACCACTGGGAGATATTAAAAAGTCCTATTAAAATGGAAGCCACATTTGAGCTGCCTGTTTGTCTTTCTATTCCAGCCCTCTCCCCCCCGACCCCCCCTCACTCTGTCTGCCATGTCCTTCTACTATTGGTGGGGATTAGCAGGAGCCAGCGGAGGGGATTTGGGTAGGGCCACAAGGCCAGAAAGCTAAGTGCTGTGGATATAATGGGAGCAGCCTCCCTGCTGAGAGCTGGCCATCACTGCAAAGGAAGGGAGAGACAAAACAGCTGAAAAAGAGAGGTTTTGAATTCACTTTTGGATTCTTACAAGTTATCCATCATCTATTAGCTGACTATAAATATTCCCTATAAAGTCTAGTGCTTTCGATAACTCCAGTGGCAGCAGGCTGAACTTGACAGTGTCACCCCGCAGCGGCTGGGTGGATTCAGTTACCTCTGCTGATATAAGAGCGTCTTGTATTATTTCTTTGCAGAATACTGTGGAAGATTCATATTTAACCTCAGTAGCCGACTGTATTCTCATGACAGTGGAAAACTAAAGCAGGCAAAGCACGCCAACCGTACGAGCCACCCGGGTGGCGAGCAAAATCAAAATATGCAGAGTTTCTCCGTGCTACTGCATTTTCTAAGCATTATGGGTCCACCCTACCCTGACCTCCCCAGCCCCCCACCCCAAAGCACAACCAAAAAACTGGTTCCAAATCTACGCCCAAAGCGCTGGTCTCTCTCCCTCAGTCACTCTCTCCTTCTTTCGTCTAATGACCACTCCAGGGACTGTAGCGCTATGCAGTACGAAAGAGAACGGTCATTATAGACAGATGGTGTGTGTGTGTATGTGTGCGCGTGTGTACACAGGTGCATCGACAGGCCAAGCGACAGGGCCACGGGAAATAAATAATGGACTGGGCTTCATTAGCCTGGGCTTCGATGCACACACATGTGGTGCTCATTACAGGTGCTTACGCAGATAGGCACACACATACACCCACACACACACGCTTCTGGATTTCCAGTGTCTTATCTTCAGGGTGGTCACTCCTGATGACACCCGGAGGACATAAAAGAAGGAGGAAGATAGAAGGGGAGAAAGAGATGGTTAAAGTGAGGGGTGGCAGGGAAAATGTGTGGTAAAAATGACTCACTAGTAAACAAGTGAAACCACACTTTTCTCCTGCAGCAATGGAGTCTTGCTTTATCCTGTAAAAAGAGACATGCCACAGCT
The DNA here is from genome assembly GCF_905171665.1 of Trachurus trachurus. Lineage (NCBI taxonomy): Eukaryota > Metazoa > Chordata > Actinopteri > Carangiformes > Carangidae > Trachurus > Trachurus trachurus. The sequence continues at coordinate 17,122,819 of NC_139906.1, forward strand.
TCAACGCGTACTCCAGAGCTAAGTAATCAAAGCTGTTCTGCAACAACATCTCAAAGTATTTTGTTAGGCAAGATCTTGTAACCGAACTCATTTAGCTGTTCCTGGAAACCCCCTGAGAGGATGCTGCAGTCGTCCATTTTAAAAAACCACATCGGCACCTGTTCAGCAGCGCTGTGACATTTAGGAAGTGCTCAAATGCCACCACCATCCTATGAAGTTTAAACTAGTCAGGATCCGCACTGTTTATGACATACTCTGACCTTTTCCTCTGGCATTTTGCTATAGAAACCGTGCAACGTTTTCAACTCCTTGAAATTGCCCAGGTGATAATCAGGTCCCTGAAAATTTCTCAGGTAATAACGTTCCTGCCGTAGCTCGTGTGCTTCAAGGACTGTTGACTTATGTATGTTGACATGACCTTTTGTATTTGACTGCTATGCCGAACTGTAAAAAGCACTTCTATGAAATTCACTGTCCCAGGCATGCATTTGACATTAGAAGGGGACTCTTCCTAAAGTGGACACTTTCAGCTTTATGATAAGAGCACATGGTATACATTGCTACGGCCTCTGGTGTTTGACAGATCTGACGATGTCTGCTGACTGGAGAGTATTCTGTCTCTGTGGAAGCTCCTCCAAGCTACCCCCTTGTCTTTGAGGATGCTCCGTTGCTCTGGTTGATGGAAAGTAGCTGGGATTCACATCAGCTTTAGCAGAAGTAACTTTTGCATGTGCATGAACACGTACAAAGAATAGTGGTATGCAAATGACATGGTCAGTGAACACTGCTGCTCAGTTCTGCACGGACGAAGAAAACTAGGTGAACCCACAACTTAAATACCGAAAGCTAAGGGAGTATGGACTCTAGACATGTGTGCAGTCTGGAGTTCAGAGGTGCTCATCTCTGTGTTGATTTCACATCAAGTCAGGACACAGTAATATATTGTGTCATTAGCTCAAAGGAAAATCTGCTGTTTATTAGCTACAATATCAGTCACTGCCATTTTCTTTGTTTTACAATCAAAGGGAGCTAAGAAATGGCTCTTGGCACAAGAATCAAAGGCACGCTCACTGCCTTCATATACACATGTTTTGTAGTACTAACTCTGTGCAGGTTTTCACATTACAGTCCTTCGGTATTACTTTGGAAGCTGAAAATTATTAGGTATCATTCCTCCTTCCTACAGCGAAGGATTTCCACCTCCAACTGCTTCAGTCAAATCCGTTCCATCCTCTGGAAACTCTGTAAGGATCCCCAGTGCTGACACACTTCCTGGAGAGCGAGTGGATTTATGACATCACTATCTAATCCTTTTTCATCCTCCGTCCCGAGCTGATTGATGCCTGAGAGTACTTCCTGGTGCACCTTCCCCTGGGTGGACACGCGGCAGCTACGCTCCACCGCTCTACATCTCTATAATTTAAAGGGGCTCAGAGCGCTGCTACAATGCTGAAAAACTCATTATGTTTATTTCTGCCAGCTGCTGGGGTCCCACGGCTGAGGGGGACCTGGTTCGAATTGAGCAACATTACATAAAATGAAACCCGGAGACTGGAGGGAGGGAAAGCAAACACACTGGCTCGCTGTTAGCCTGCGCACGGACACACTCACGCAGATAGAAATATCCACATGCACTCCGTTTCTTACACATATACACAAAGACCGTAAAAATACACTGTATCATCGAATGCACACACAAGCCCACCTACTGGGATGTACACAAACAGCCCCCCAGGGAGAGGCAATTGTGCTCTGTCGGGAGCAAAAGAACATAATGGCTACGGGGGAAACTACTGCCGGCTGTACAGCTTTTTTCATCAACACTATCGATTTAAGCAGAGACACTGCAGCACCACAGATGCAGTGGGACGGCGACGGCCCGCAGACAAGACAGAATGATGAGTCAGTCACTTACATAACACAGTACGGAAGGTCATTTAATATAAAGTTCTCATATCTCAAGAGTTTTGTGAGAGAGGTCCCTGTTTTTAATTGACCTGCTGCACTGCTGCCAGACCTTGGACTGGGGTTGGATGTGACTACAATGTGACTTCAATTACTCCTGCAGCCATAAAACAACTGGCACTGCAAAACTTACTTAAAGCAGAAGTAAGCGATATTTTTGTGTTAATATAAGTCTTAAATAGTTACATCTTCCGACAGCAATCACTTACATAGAGTGTTTGGACCGAAACACGGGTCTCTCAGTCACTCTGCTCTGCTCTGAGCCGAGGAGAAAACTTTTCTTGTATCCTACAATTTTTATCCAATGAGGAGAGAGAACGGCATGAAGGGCTGTGTGTGCAGCCAAGGGATGCCCGTGAATGTGGTGACATAGGGACGAGGACCAATAGATCCATGACGAGGGCGGGGGCTGCTAACTCCATCGGCTGACAAGACGTTATGGTGCATTCAGGGCAGCCCGTAATTCGTGTTTTTCTGACCTGTGAAGTCGTACCAGTTCGATCTGGTGCGAGTTCACGGGTCGGAAGTTACGAGTGGCCGTTATAGTGCACTTTCACAGGTAAAACAGGTCGGAGAAACGCGAGTTGCGGGTTGCCTGGAACGCTACAAAGTCGTAAGTTGTGACTTGAAGCTGTAATTTACGGTTTCAAAAGCCTGCCCGGAACGCAGCATTAGCCAAAACGACCGGATCGCTTACTTCTGCTTTAAAGGCAAAACAAGAAACTCTAAATTTTCCTCACCCTGTATTCCTATCATAGCACACATCATAACACACTGCTGCTTATTTTTTTTTCAGTATGCAGTCAAGCAAGGACAATGCGAAATGGCAACATTATTATTCTTTATCTAGAGGTCAAACTGTACATTGGTGAGTGCTGCCAAACTGCAGGTCAAAGTTTCATTCAAATTTGACTCTAAATGAGGCCTAAAAAGCAAAGATTTTAACTGGATATAAATGCATCTTGCATCAAATTAGATTTAAATAACTTATCATGGTTCTTATTTTCTATGCAGTGCAGCCATTCTGTATTATTGCTGTCAGCACCACAGGACCATTTGTCCTGAACAGCTTTAGCCTGGCAGGGAAGACAGAAGCCAGCTGATTGAGGACCGGTGGCCCAGCGCTACCCAAACTCCTCACTGAGGAAACAATCTGATGACCAGAAGCCCGCGGTCCCATACAACCCAAGCATGGATACTCATTAACCACAATCACACACTGATAATGCTATTTGACCAAATCAGCACGCGTTCTCCCTAATGAATGGACTGAGCAGGTTGAGGAGCTGCCAAAGAGCGAAGCATTCCTCCTCCTCCAGACTCTACAACATATGGACGTGACAGCCGCGAAACACACGGGAGGAGAGAAACAGGAGGGGGGGAAAAAAACCTGATAGAGTCACTGAGACACAGAAAAAGACAGCGCTTGTTGTTAGCTGCCTAAAAGTGACGGAGTGGAGAAGTGTGGTGGAGTGTTGCGAGTAGCCGGGGAGCTGTGAAGAGCTGACAAGCCGTCTGGGAAACGTCAGTGAAGACATGAGGCCTCGGCGGCTGGTAGAGCAGAAGGAGAAAGTGACCTACATTCTAGCTGGTCCAACATCAGGCTACGGGATCAGGCAGTACCATCCAGGCTCAGAGAGAGAAAGAGAGAAAAAGAGAAAAAGAAAGAAGAGAGAGAGAGAGAGAGAGAGAGAGAGAGAGAGAGAGAGAGAGAGAGAGAGAGCAGACCACCATGACCAAAACAACACACTCTTAAACCCAACTGGAACGCTTCTATCCACACCAAGAGGTCAGATTTCTGCTCAGCTTGAACAAAACATTCCCTCTCCACTGAAATGTGGCTTTCAGACGTGCAGTTAAGGCCCTCAACTGTACATTTTTAGTACGTGAGTGTGTGTGTCTGTGCCAACGAGCGTCTGTGCGTGTGTGTTTTCTGTGTGTCAAGACTATGTCTCAGAGTGTTTTCCCAGCTCATGGGCTCCTCAAGGGCTATTTACAGTTTTGATTCTGCTCAGTCAGGCCTCAGGAGCAAGATTACTGATAGGAAAGGTAAACATCAAGCTGATCCCACACATGTACTGCACACACACACACACAATCCTTGTTTAAACCTTGACCTTGCATCTTGCGGAGCCGCTCTGACATATAAACATGCTACAGGTAAAAGTCAGGGACCCCCCAAACCCAAGCATCTGTCTCTTGCTGTTTTTACCTGGCCTTCACACTACAACAACCTTGACAAGGGGGAATAGTGTCTTTTTTTCCCCCAGTAGCAGATGCTGCTGTAAGCAAAAACAGGACAGATAGCAAGAACCACTGGGAGATGGGAGGAATGAGCCGGGGAAAAGACAAGGGAGGAAAGTAGCACCCAGACACTTTCGGACCAAACATAGATAAGTTATGACACTCTCTCAGGCCGAAGTGAATCAATTAAACATCTGTTCTGCTGTGTGTTACCACCACAGGCCTGAGAGAGAACACACACAAGACTGTAGTAGAAGCAGAGACTTAGAGGTCTTTCATGGTTTGTACAGTATCTGTAGTTTGTTCAGTGGCAACGCTGAGGTTCTGTTGTGGCTTTGAGCCCCGTGTGAAGGCACTGAGGCTGGATGAATGTGTACTTTGACTGTAACATGTATGACGTGGACAAAACATCTGCTCTGCCACATCTATTATGTTTCAGTTATTCCACACAGAACAGTGAGACGACGTTTGCCTGACAGATGTGCGCGGATGTCTGGTAATTTCATGGATGCTGCATGTGCGCCTGAATCTGTCTGTTGATCCCGAAGAATAAAGAGTCATTCTCTGTGCGTTTGTGTCTCCCACTGAGCGCACTGATGTTTACACCCATCTATTTCTTGAACATGATCGGCTCATGTGCTAGTAGAAAAATTCCACTGCAAAAAATAAGTCAATTTAAAGCTGAAACCAGTCTGATTGCCACAGATTATGTGTTAATACAGGAAAAGCATCAGCTACTGTTTCAATTCAGAGAAAATTACGAAATGCATTAAAAGACAAACTTAGAAAATAATTGAAATATGAACCAATTTCGGAAATAATTTGAATTTGCATGCCAAAGTAATTTCTTTTCATGTTGAAACTTGAATTATTATTTTTATTTAACAGTATGGAATAATTCTGCCGTGGGATAAGAAGGTTTTTACTTTATTTCAGATTCATATTAATCTGTTTCAATCGTTTTTTTTGAAGATTGAAAATGACTAAAATCATCATGCATTACAATGTTGCAATGAACACAGCACTAACATGATACACCCCTCCATCTGGAAACCTGTCCATAATTTCCTCTCAAACTTGTATCACATCAAAAGCATCTTGACTAGCGTGAAATGTGGGTTATGAAGGATCAGTGTCAGGAGAGTGTTCATCGATTTAACACACACACACACACACACACACACACACACATACACACACAAACCACCCTCTTCAATCTCTCATTGCCAGCTTCTTACTGGTTAGCCAGGGGGTTAAAAGCAAAGATGAACTTCCGAGAGATGAAAGGTGATCTAGGTAGGTTCTCTAAATTCGATTTTCATGGTCTGCTGAGATACAGCCACTCTTAGACAGGCATGCAAAGCAATCATGCATGTACACTCACATGTGCACACACACATACACACATCATCATCATCATATATAAGCGTGACAGATATGCACAAGAAGAAAAAGTGCAGGCTCTGGTGTTGGGTTAGGGTTAGCGTTTTTTTTTTGACACACGAACATGCACGCACTCACACAAGCCACTGCTGGGGTCATTTCTTAGCTCTCATGAGTGCAATCAAACACTTCCATAAAGTAGCTGTGCTCATCAGGAGAGCGGGCCAGTAGGTCTGAGGTGTGTTTAGACACACAGCAGCTGGCTTTGATGCTTTGCAGCCTGTCATCGCTTTGCTTGGATAAGCAACGCTGGCTCTACATGTATGTATAACGTAAAAAGTAACGCATGATGCGATAGATTAACTATTATCTCATCTGCTGACTAGTTTCTTGATCAATGTATTATTTGTTTGGTCTCTGAAACATCAAAAAACAGTGCAAACTGTACTTATCCTAGACCTCAAGTATTATAGTAATGTCATCAGATGTTTTGTCTTGTCAGGCAAATACATAAAAACTCAAAACTATTCAATTTACTTCCATGTAGGTGAGTTATCACATAATGAGAAAATACAGTACCCACAGTCTATTTCCTGGAACTGTGTTGGGCAGCAGACTAACAAAACAAATACTAAAACTGAAAACACAGCCAGAGAGAGAAAGATGAAGTCCACATCAGTCTTCAGTGCAAGAGGAAAGACCACAGCTGTGTTGCACAGGCTGTAAATTGAACTTACTGAGTCCCAGGCCTGTAATTTCACAATCCTACACTGAGCATAAACATTCTCTGAATGATCTTCATTCCAGGCATTATCACTCCTCATGGGACCACTGGCTACGAGGATGGATATATTAAGAGTGTAAAAAAGGACCTGAATGAAATTCATTCTGCCTCAGGGTTAGACCTATTTAGCCCTTTATAATAAAAAAACATAATCTCGTTTATTCATTCATTAGCTTTGTGGTCGAGTTACAAGACTCTTCGCTCCTCTGCGCAGTAATCCCTTCATTAGTGATTACCACCTCAGTTACTGTGCCAGCCTCGCCTTGAAGGATCTTCTCATCCTGCTCTCAAACCCCCCAGCTCCACCCCTCACCCCACTTCTTTGTCTAGTCACATAGCCAGAGTTGGCAGGTAGTGGGCAGGCTGTGTTCAGTCTTGTCAGGGTAAATTATGGATCAGGTGGCCGGTGAGCTGTCAGTTGTACCAGCTATGTGCCGGTGCCAAAAACACCACAGGCATTTCCCTGGCACATGCACACTCACACACGCACACACACCTCCCACCTACAACCACCCCCCAATACATATACATGGTTATCGAAGCGAGGGAGCCCCTCGTCTTCAAACACCACCAACCCTCATGTGTTTTCATCTAGCATTACTTATTCACTGCACGCATGTACAAACACATATGGAGGCACATGGAGGCGCAAGTTTATGAACAAACACAAGTTAATGTCAGATTTATACAGGCACACACACACACACACACACACATATGGTGTGCAGCCTCCACCTCCTCTATTCTGGAAGAGCTCCAACATACCCCCAAATCTCAGTACAGGGTATTTTCTGGCACAGAAAACCCATCATCAATACACTGGCTTTTTGCAATTAGGCACACATACACAGACACACACGCTCTCTCTCACACACACACACACACACACACACACAGCATTTGCAAATCAACTCATTCAAAGATGAGACACACACTTAATCTGAGCAGCAGCAGGGCTGTTAGGGAGATAAAGCAGTGAGAGAAAAGCTTCAGGTCTGGTCAATACCTGTCTACCTAAAAGCTTAACTAACACCTTTTACTGTCGGTGTAAAGCCACTTTAATCAGCCTTACAGATGCTGATGTTCTCTCAGTGCAGTCTGATATCAGTGTGATTACCATGTTAATGTGATATTTTGCCACAGGAGATGAATAGAGAATTGGCCTGGAGACAAGGGAGAAGAGAGGCAGGGATGGAGCCGGAGAGAGAGAGGATGGATGCAGAGAGGGAGCAGAGAGGGAGCAGAGAGGGAGCAGAGAGGGAGCAGAGGGGGAGGGAGCGGCCGGTGGCCCGTACCAGGCAGCCAGGGTGTGATTTTAACACGTGGAGCTCGCAGTCTCATTACAGGCTTCAGTCTGAGCAGCGCAGGGGTCAGACCTGATCCAAACCCAAACTGACAAGTGCAAATGGGATTCTGCTGTCTGTCTCAACACCCTCCGTACACACACCCCACCCCACAAACACACACACATTCTCCAAAAACCAACCCCCTCCTTTAACACTATTTATCCCCAAAAAAACCATCACCTCTGCATACAAGAGCACAAACACACATATGCATTCACACTGATATCCATAAACATGAAAAACCAGCCTATCAAAGTGAACCGTTTCTACTTTTTTTTTTTTTTTTTTTTTAGCTTCCTCTTAACAACATCTGCAAACTATCTCCTCCTTTTATAACAGTCAGTTGAGAACATTTTTGCAACATTACACACTTCAAATCTTTGTAATTTAAACAAATAAAAAACTTGTGAAAACAAGGACCACCAACTTCTGAGCCTATTCTATAAGAACTTGACTTGACTTACTCATTATTCATTTCTGACCTCGGTGGTCGTTGCACAATTTCATTCACATGACCACATATTTTTCAAACACATACACATAAATCTAGCCATGCACATGGGACCACCGTGTGGGGGCACGGTGGGCTGCGTTGACTTGCACAACCACCTTGATGAATCACCCTATATAATGGTCTGCAAAAGAGGAGAGCCTCTATTGTTGCATAGTACCACTCTGTGGAGACTGACTATCTTCTATGTGACCTACACACACAGTTAATACATGCACCACCACAGCCACACCAAAAAAAAGACAAGGGGGCAGTGACCCGGGAATAAATTGCCCATGACCTTTATACACATCATGTTTAATGTGCAGCTCCCTGAGTGTGCTTGACGTGCTTGAGATGTTACGGCGATAAAATCCTCTGCTGTACATGACCGATGAATGCACAAACAACTTTCAACACAAAAATGCTCTTGAGTGAAGGGGCAGAGTATATTTCCAGTGTGAATGGCCATTCATGTAAAAGGAAACCACAAAATGACCATGTTTCCTTTCTGCTTCAGTGTTGAACCAGCATGTGCACATATGCAACCCGGAAACATGCAGACCGGCAGGCAAAAAAAAAAAAAGGTGTTCTTAGAAATTAAATATGAAAAGCATAAAATATGCAGCCAGCTCCCACTATGCCAACGCTGCCTCTGACACAGGCTTTCTCTTCTCTGTTCCCACCGCATGTTTTATTCAGACCTGATATTCTAAAAGCTGAAATAGAACAATCTATTTCCCCTTGCACTCCTCACTTCTGATTTACTGATGAATATTTCAGAGGAATGTCAGAAAAGACAGAGAAACTCCAATCCGCAACTCGGCTTCTGCCTCACCTCTCCCTCTTGCTTCCCGCCCCCTCCCGCTCCCCCTCACTTTACAAGACAGCTACGTGATCCTCGTGCAAGACTCACTTAAGTAGCAGATTTGCTTAATTTTCTACATGATTTAACAATTTGTGGAGTGAGTGTTTAGGGGGACTGAGAAGGGGAGAGAGGGGAGTCCTCGGCCCAGGAGTGGAAGAAAGTGAAAAGGGGTGGGGAGAGGGGAAGAAAAGAGATAAAGAGAGGCACAGTGCTCAGGACAGGACTCCTGATATGAGTGGAGGAAACATATTAACAAACATAACAGAGTCTAAAATAAACCCAGACCAGGCAGTAAATCTGGTTCTGTCTCACAATAATTTAAGATTTAAACTTTAAGTCAAACTTTACTTTTAAAACTCTGAAATTTAGATCACATTTTAAAAAGTGGGGCAAACATTTGACTTTATATTATTTGAAATGTATCTTATATCAGGAATTTGCTAATATTATAAAATACATGTAGAAAGCATAAACAAGCAGGTAAGTAAATTGTGGACATATGTGAAAGGCAAACATCTGCTCCTGCTCTTTCCAGTCCCTCATGCCTATTTATACCTGACTGGAATGCCAGTGAGTGAGTGACTGACACATACGCACATATAGACACACACACACACATGCACACACAGCTTTACAGGCAGAGCTATTGTTCTCCTTCAGTCTAAGCAAAGTCATGTGCACTTCTACAAGATAGCAAGGAACCAGAAAAGAAACATTGAGAAAAGCAGACAGAGGGGACACACAGTCAGGGAGTTTCTCTGTCTCTCTCACTCTCACTGTCTCACACACACATGCGCACATACACACACACATGCACACACAAGGAGGTAGAGTACAGATGGTACTCACAGTCTTTCAGTGTTGCGGGGGATACTCCTTGGCATGGTTTTGAGAGCCAGTCCATGGCAGTCTACTGTGGTGCCGCTGCAGGCACACAGGGCTGGGCAGGCACTGGCGTTGCCCATGAGCAGGGCAGAGAGCATCACCACCCACATCCAGAGTGGCTGCCTGGCCAACCTGCCCATGCCTGCCCCAAAACAGCTCTCTCTAACGGGCATGTTCACCACCCTAAGCAGCCTGCTGCTCTTCTCTTCTTCAACAATCCCCTACTTCTCTCTATCCACCTTTCTCTCTCTCTCTCTCTGCTTCTTTGCAAGAAAAAAAACACAAAACAAACCCAAGAGTCCTGCTACACCTCACGAGTCCTCTGAAATAATTTGATATGTGTGGTGAATATAAATAGAAGAAAAAAAACTGTAACAAATGCTAATATTTTCCTCTCAGCTGTGAAGCAAAGAACAAATCCTTTTTGATTTCTTTTGATGTAGGTTTGATATCCACCACAGTTTGCTGATGTTAAAAAAAAACAGCTGCCTTCGTTCTCTTAATTTTCTCCTTGCAAACTCTTCTCTCTTGTCTTTGTGGAGTTGCAGTGCTCTGGTCTGCACACGTCTGCGCCTCTGTCCTCCTCTCACTCAGTCCCGCTCCGCTCTGCTTGCCTGAAGAGAGAGGGAATAAGGAAAGAGCAGAAAGAAAAAAAAGCCAGTCTCTTTCTCTCTCTCTCTCTCTCTCTCTTACATACACACACACACACACCAGTCATCCATCACAAGGATCTACAAATAGCAGAGCCCCCGACTCCACCCCTACCCCCCCCCCCCCCCCACACACACACACTCCTCCCCCCTCCTCACACCCCAACCCACCCCACCCCCCCCACCAGAACCCTGCCTGAACTCACTCTCATTCTCGAGATCCTTCTTTCATTCCCTTGATTCTATTCACAACACAAATCTACACCGACCTATCTCTCTGTCTTTTTCTGTTTTTATTTCACTCACTCCACACCCTCTTTTCTTTTTCTCTCTCTCTCTCTCCGGTTTTGCCTCCAGACAAACCCCCTGGAGAGAGACCTAACCTGCATGACACTGCATAACCCCTGCCCCGGAGGGATGAAGCTGTGGGGAGACCGGGCTGTGTGAGTGTGAGCGGTGTCTGCGCGTGAATGTGAACATGTAACGAAGGAGAATCCACTGGGAGAGAGAGGAATCAACACCTCAGTCCTTGGAGGCAAAAAGTCGGAATAAATAATCCGTAAGTGTGGGTCTTAACATGTAGATCAAGTGTGGCCACACACACACAGAAGCCGCACCAGGGAACTGGGGTGAAAACACACACACACACGCAAATATTCATGATCTGTTGGGAAGGCAAACCACAGCCATAAAAAGTAAGTCAACACTATATTTTAAGCACAGCATGGGCACAGGAGCAGAGATTATATCCTAATATATACAAATGAAAAGACAAACAGCTACACTCATAGCCATGCCTGCTCTGTTATTTAGATTTATAGGACACAGATCTTGTCTTAATGCCAGGACCATGCATTCCCTGAAGTGGATTCAAAGTGTACGGACATAAACTGGACTGTGTTGAGAAGGGAAAATTTAATGATAAGCAGCATCTGCGGCCCATTATTTACTTTAAGAGGAATTCATAATAAATATTATTTTGCAGTGGCTGACATTTAGTTGAAACAGTGGTTGTATATTACAGTCCAGCCATTGTCGACAGTGTAATTGTAGATCTCACGAAACTTTTCTTAATTCGCTTTGATTTGCAGTTTGTGGGACTAGAACATCAGTGCTCTGGACGCGGGTAGGAAACGGAACCTCTCATATTTATGTGTAAAGTCCAAAGTTCATTGTTGACAGTTTTCCACACGATTAAACAAGTGACAGTTGAAAATAAAGTACAGAAAACTTTGAGAAGTTACCAAGGAAGAAAGAGGAACAACAGGCACTTTTTAACTTCTGTCCCTGGAGCACTTTTTTTTTTTAATGTGTAATGATTAGATCCTGGGTATTTGTGAGTCTGCATGCTGATCGCCTTCTTAATGAGGCACTCTTGATTAACACTGAATCAGCTGATAAAAGGCACAAAACCTATAACTGAGACTTTGGTTTCTTTCCTATACATACTAGTTTCACATCTCCTCATGTGAGGTGAGTCGAAAATCATTAGTAAGGTCATGGTAATGTTTCACGGCAACCAAGGAGGTAAGGATACATTAGTGGTTTAGTGCCATTTAGCAGCTGACTATGAATCATGAATGATTCATAGATGCTTACAGAGATATTCACAGATACTTGGATTGAACGGAAAAAACAACTAGACTGATTTTCATAGCATCTGTTCTGTTTTTCTACAACTTCATAAATGATTCTGATTCAGTGTCAATCTGAAACTTGTTCACTTCCTATATAAGTAATAGTAAAGTGTCACCAAAAAACAGCTCAGCTTTACTTGGCTATGTCTCAGTTAAAGCCACTTGTGAGCACACTCACATAGACCTAAGAACCCCATTCACTTTAACTGACAAAGGCACAGAGAGATCGAAAAGAAAAACAGGGAGGGAAGATGCAAGCAGAAACATTTGACTCTGTGTGCATCTGCTTTGCTGACTGACCAACTCACACAAACATGTGCACATGGCTGTTTGCGCTCATGCAGGTGTACACACAAAAATACACGCCTCGGAGAGAAAAAAAGCTCCATCTGTGCCAGTAAAAGTGTCAGTGCAGTGTAGATCTTTCCTCTATGAATGGCTAATTAAAGAGGAGACAGTGGTGTTTAGCAGTAATGGGGGGTGGGGGTAACGTCCCTCCTCTCTCTCTCTCACAGAGCCGTGATAGGAATGCGCACAAATAGACAACAGGAATTATTCTGCTGCTCTCAAAGCCGTGGGAGGACATGGCAGCAATTTACAATTAGTCTGGGAGAGGAGGGTTTGCAAGACATAAGACCGACACCAACAACTGACTGAAAGTGAGGAACGAACAGCAATTAATGAGGAATAACACCCAGTTTTTGAATTCAAAGTGCTGCCGAACACTGCGGGGCAAAAACAAATATCTTCCCACAGCCTAAAGTTAGAAATAAAGTTCATCAGGACCGCACTGGCAGCTGCTCGAGGCTGAATAGGGGAATGAATCGGTTAACGTCTGAATGCTTGCCGCAACAAAAACTGAAATGTTTTTGATAGCGAGAGAGGAAGAAAACAGACACAAGCCAGATCTGGCATCCAGAAAATTCCACAGAAGGTTATTTGTATTTCACTCTCAGAAGAGCTGTGCAAAATCCTCCACTGTCCAAGGAGTGTTGAAAAAAAGATGCAAAAGGATTTTAACTTTAAAATGAAGTGCTTTTATCTTTTATCAAAAACGGACTGTTTCTAGTATTTCACAACAGTTCTTGACAGAATTAGCTGCCTCTGAAAGGAATTTTAGTGCATACACTTAAAGCAAAATCAGATCCACTCATCATATATGCTTGTGGGTTTGTGTGCACACCAGTTAATGTAAAGTTGATTACAGTATGTCTGACTCATGTTACAGTCATCATGCTCATTCCATAGCAGGAATGCTAAATAAAACCCCTCTGGAGTTTTGGCTGTAAAACAATACTATTCCTATCATGGAAGCTGTCTGTTGTATATTTACAGAACATGAGAAAAAGCAGACCCATTCTCACAGATGTTTACAACATATACTTACAATACCAAACATGCATTGACATGGACACCATAATGACACACTGAGACATTCCTCCTATTGTGGAGAGCTGCCTCCACTCTTACTATCCACCCACTCACCATCCAACTCTGTAAAATAAGTTCAATTTGGGCAAACCTTTTACAGCAAACAGCAGCAACTTGGGCAAGTTTTATGTTTCCCTTTAGTGGCATTTAGGGTACTTCTCTTTATTTCTATTAGTCATGTTTTGTTCCTGAGCTCCGAGATGGATTTAATTTTCATTTAATTTTGTTTGGCATCTCTGAAAATTTCAGTGTTTTTCTTCCATTGGCTTCTTTGCCACAACAGACACAGCCCAGTTCATGTCAGTGATTTGTTGACTCATTTCTGCTTGAAGGACATGGAGACATTTACTGAGATTTACTGGGAGACAGACAAATCAAGATTTATTGTAACTGAGGGAACTATTGAGTATACAAATAAATGGGTTTTATCTTTGCATATGCCCACTATTAGTTACTTTTTATTTTCATAATAGACTTCCCATATTAAACAATCTAGGAATAGCTAATAATGGATGTCTCATATTGACACTTGTCCCTCTCTATGCAAATCTACTTTGACCAATTCAAAAGGGAACATCTCCGTGTCCCTTATTATTTGCAACTAAACAGCACCACTTTGTGGCTAAAAGTGAAATAACAACTGCAGACGACTGCCCCAACTCCATGAAGGGCTCAGAAGGGAAAACAACAGAGCTAACCCTAACCCTTTGTTTAGGAGATGTTGTTATACCTGCTGGAGCACATATTCTGACATGTTAAAGAAAAGGACAAGTACAGAATGCAGCTTGATGTTTTTAATAACAGTGAGTTGCATAGCTTCACAGCAACATCAATGTCATATGTTTACATTGCCAATTCAGTTGATCACATTATGGTTAAACCGTAACAGCTTGGCAGAGTGGCCACTTAACTGGACACTGCTACTGAAAGTAAGACAAAAGGAGATTTTAAAAGTGGCTCAAATTCTCCCACAATGCATTTGGGTTGACAACCCTCAATGCTACAGTACAAGGCAGCTGAATTATTTTCACTTGCATCCAGTAACCCTTGAAAACATGAAAATACACAATAAAATTTTGAAAACAGTTAAAAAAAACAAAAAAAACACTTGCACTAACAGTTGAATAACTGAAAATATATGTTGCATATAAAGCTACAAAACTGTTTACAATGTTGCATAGTAAAGTAAAGCCTGAGAAAAACTAAATATATAAGATTCAAAACGAACAAACCACCCAAAGTTTAAAGAAGCAGTAGTTTAAAGCATCACAGTGTTGAGCTGATGTGGGGACAGAGACATAAATATTTATATAATCTACACAACTGGTCCTTTGGTCTTTCACTCTTAATGTCCTATCTTCCATTTTTCAGGCTCCATTAGGCTTTACTCCCCCAGTTTACTGACACTCGCATGGGCCCTAAGAAGCTATTGGGAACTTTTTGGGGTTGGGGGCCGGGGGATAGAGGGGGTTGTTAAATTAGATATATTCACTTTAAGGCACATCTCTGAATACAAGACGTTTTTTATAAAAGTCTTGACCTTACTAAACTTACCACAACTTATAAGCAAATTTAACATTTAAATATAAAAGCCTGCACATCTCATACACTGGAAAATATACTTAAAATATCCCGATGACTGATAAAAAATAAATACAATTAGGTTTACAAATTAAATAAAACCATGTTTCAGTATACGATAAAGCTAAATACCGACAAATTCACTAATGTAACTACATGTCATTTGCATCAGCATTACAAATGGGCAAGGAATAAGGAACTTAAGAAAATTGAGAGATTGCATTGATATAGAATAAAGCATGCAAGATGAGTCACTTTTGTCCACCAACCCCCTTTACGCCACTTTGCTCAAGTCAAACTTCTAGACTGCATCACTGTGGCGATTTCCTTGCTACCTCGATAACCTTTAAGACTTCAACTTAGTTTTTGAGAAAAATGGCTCAGTTGAGATCTAAACATGGCGTCAAAACAAAGCAGAACAGTGCATCACACTGTTTATTTGCGAGGGTCCTCTAATGAATTATCTTAACAGTTAGAGTTGTTTCCTTAGTTGTGAAGAGTGAATTCTTTTAAAGATGATTAATCCTGGAGGAGATGGAAACAAAAGAAAGAGGTCATTTTTAAGGCTTTCAGTGGAGAACAGACAAATGGCTACAAGCGCAGCCGTGAAGAAAACTGGTTGATGACAGTTTTAGGAGTGAACCATGATGTCCCACAACTGAAACATGACATTTTGTTTGTTTTTCATTTAAATAAAAGACATCTATATTTCTCTGTTAACATCATAATGGACTGTGATCGACAAAGTTTTCAAAGTTTCTGAATTTAACTTTCTGTTTTGTTCCACCAGCAGCACTTAAAATCTCAGTCAGCTGTAGCCGATAGGAATTACAGTGGTAGGTGATGGTTTCAAACAGTGAAGATCGATTGCTCCTATGTATGATATCAAGAAACACAGTAAGTCATTTAAGAAAAATATTTTGTGTGTGTAGCTAGGTCTGGTAGTCACCTCTTCACAGCTGGTGTTTTCTGTTCCTTGGCCATCGAGCGAACTGCTGCGCAGAGGGCTCTGCAGTCTGCTGTTTTCTTTCTCTGACAATACTTGGCTTCCCAACACCTTTCTCTGTTTTGTGAACAAAGTTATTACAGGGAGATAAATGCCACTGTAGAGGACTGTCTAAAGATTCCTTGTTGATTTTTCATCAAACACAAACACGTATTTCAGCAAAACACAGTCTATATGGACGCATACATACGTATGCTTATGACCTTCAAACACATTGAACACAACGCCTTTCATCATAAAACATCATTCTGCTGATCAATATACTCTTCAGTGGGACAAAAGAGCAACAAACCTTGATCATTCCACCTAAAGAGCGTGAACGCCAGTGTTTCCTGCTGAAAGGTGTCCGAGACTCAGACGAAGGTGTCAGCAAAGGCTGCTTTTCAAACTGCACACAAAAACACACATTAAGGGGCTGGTTTGCAGATCTTTGTCTAAATGTTATTTCTCCTCACAGTGAAGTAGGATGAACAACTGCACCTGTCTGATGAGCTTTTTCTTTTTGGCAGACTCAGGCATGTTGTTGACCTGCTGGTAGAGCTCTCTGAGGGCAGATTCAGTATAAGTCTGAGTCTCAGATGACCTGGCAGAGCACGTGCTGCTGACCTCACTTTCAATTGATCTCATGAAGGGAGAAGAGGGGGCAGCTGACTCTGCAGCTATCGGCCCACTTTTGGTCCCAGAGCACAGCGTTGAGTCATCCTAGAAAGGTCAGCCATAACATATGAGCAAATTGTTGTTTCACTGACACTGCCAAGTATTTTCCAAGGGACACAACCATGAGAAAATGTGTATCGATTCGAAAAAAAGAAAACAGTCAATATTCCCAGATTCTATCTATTCTAGTGTAACAGCCTCTGCAGGTTTTGTATTTTGACATGATTAACAGCCAAGATTAACCAGACATCAAAGTTACTACGTTCAAAAGTTAGCAAAGACTTGTGTGAGTCTTAACAATGGCTTAATACCCACTGTCAGTATAAATACATAAATGTAATATAGTGCTAACACTCTTTTCATGGTTACAAACTGAAAGAAAAGGGGCAGAAACACTCACCTTTGATTGAAGAGATTTTGATCCTGTGAAGTATAAGCGGGCATACTCTTTGATATACACAGGTGCCTTCAATGAAAGTAAACGTGTACATTAAATCCCCTGCTGGCAGATGATTAAGAATGAATCCAGGACATCATAAATTTAGACGACTGGTGTTTAGAAATTCATGACCCTGTTCTCACCCTTACATAGGACTTATAGAAGCTGCCAATTTTCGACTTGGACGGGGGTATTGTGTTTAATATAATAAATACATATTTAAATCATATAAATGAAAATATAAAAAAACAATTGTCAAAGTCTAAAAGGCGGCTGATTGCAGGACACTCTGAAACAAAAAAAACCCATAGCCTTTATTTATTTTGCTTTCATATGTAAATTTGCACTCTCTTAACCATGTTTGTATTTCTTGTAACTGTAGCAACACCACTTCACTTCACAGTTCATCGGAGGCGAAGAGAAAACGCAATTATCGAATGAAATATTCCAACTGTGGAGGAGACATCTAACCTGAAAGAGCTGTCTGTGTTTTGTTTTTACATGAAAGTAAAGTTTAGTACAGTAAAAAGCAACAACTGAAAATCACGTTGTTTGACATTTCAAAATGTACATCAGCTGCAGAGACACAGGATTTAAAGCTACTTACCTTGAACAGTTTTTGTGAGTGTCTGATGAGGAATGCTATGCCGTTGTTCAATGTCTCAATGTTTCCCTGCAGATCACTTGCCAGCACCTGCAACATAAAAAACATAGACAAATAAATGAAAGAAATTTGTTAGAGCCAGGACTTGGTTGACTGAAAACAACTTGGAAGGTTGAATATAATGAACCAAAGGTCTTTACATTTTTGGGCCAGATGATGTGTGGAGCAAACATAGTGGCTAGATTGAGTGCAGACATCTTGTTGACTTGCTGATTGCGTGCGGTGTGGTACAGCAAGTCCAGCAGCAGCTTCAACAGGCTGCGATTGGCTGGTGGGAGCAACATGAAAAGCAGCTGGAAGGCCTCAATCTGGCGCTCTTTGTCAGGTGCATTTGTCTTGTTCCCCTTATCATCAAAGCGAGTGAGTTCTGGACACAGCAGATAAAAAAATTGTAACACAAATTAAGTGGACCACTACAATGTTCTTCGACTGAGTATGACAGACGATTCCTTGATTTTCAAATAAAATATAACTGAAGCCATGACAAGGATGTGCGCAAGAGTCAACAAACACCTCCTATCTTCAGGTGCACGTGATAGTGTCTGTGAGTGAGCAGAGGCTCTGGCAGCTCTCCCAGGAAGGCTTTCAGCAACGTGGCCGCATCATTGGGGTGGAAGTCGCCAGTCTCTAGATCTATCTCTGCCCCAGCATTCAGCATCTCCCTCAGGGCTGCCTGCCTTAGGCTGTGGCCAGGCACACGGAACAACCCCTCCAGATGAAGGTCTGTGGGGTGGAGAGAAAGATGGGGAGAGACAGCCGATGGGGAAAGGGAGGGGGGAAAAAGATGCAGTGTGTCGGCGAAGACACACAGTTGAGGAGACACAGGAGGACAAAGACGCATAAGTGAGGAGAGAGACGGAGTGAATGAAATGGAAAGAGGAAGACAGAAAGAGCAAAGTGCTTTCAGATGAATTATTGACTCAGGCATTTGCTCCCAGTGTCCACTTTCAGTGAATGACATCATAACTTTCTAGAAATAAACCATGACCTCATAATAATTCACTGCTGCACAGCTAAGTTAAAGTACAAGTAGTAATACTCAGGATGCCTGCCTTGACACTTCACAGATCCGATTTTTATGAGAATTAAAGACACATCATTAAATCGGATCATTCATAGAGGTGTTTTCTGACAGATGCTGTCTTGGTTAGGGATTTGTCCTCTAAGGTCACAAGCAACATGTATAGTCAATATATCACAAACTGGTTGTGTCCTTCATGTAGCATTGGATGTAGGCTATTAGAAGTAGATATGTGATACTCACTTTTACTCAGGTATTCAATGAGCTGATAGATCTGCGCTATTCCTTCCTCAGTTAATGGTGCACCAAAAACCACTCCTTTGTCTGAAAGAAATCAAATGACTGTTTGACACCGATTGTACCCATTGCATGTGCTAATTAGCCCATTGCACCCATTATCTAATTTGTATATTAATTTAATAATTTGAAATCACATGGACAATAGCCCCATTACCCTATAACAGGACAACTTTTGAAATGAATAAAAAAGAAAACGTGTGTTAGATTCACAAGGTTTACTGAGAATGAATCAGTGATGAAGTGATTAGTCGATTAGTAAGAAACAGAATATGCATTTGGCTAAAACACTCATAGTCTAACCTTTCCGCTTAAGGAAGTTCAAGGAGCGTAAAAAGCCAGTGGAGGAGGGCACCCGCGCCTCAGACTCTCCGGTGAACTGGGCAAACTCATCCCCTGGGAGGTCGACGAGCCGAGTGATGTTACAGAGTATGAGATCGGTGAAGGCTTGTGGATGCTCGTGTCTCAGCCTCTCCACGAAGAAATCCGGGTTAAAGATCACAGGCTGGCTTGCGTTAGGCTTTTCCTCGATGTTGAACACATTGCATTTTGTCCCCCTAGTCACACAGAAACACAGAGACTCAGCCGGGGGTTCATCAAAGCCACGGGACTAGTACATAAACATTTTGAACAAATACGCCACCCAAAGCTAGGTTGGCTAACGCTAACACGTCGAATAATGACGTCCAATATCGAAGAAAGATATGTAAATATCAAATGAAACGAATCGTCTCCGCAACCGACAGTTTACACTTTATATTTCTAACTTGTTAAATTGTCGAAATGATAAAAGAAAAGTTGTTACCTTCTGTCGAGTTTGTGATTGTTTTGGGGAACACTTTCAGCCGCCATCTTCGTTTTGAATCTTCCGCGGTCTCATCTTTAGTCCCGCCCACTCTATTGTGATTGGTGGGTACGACAACGTCATCAAAAAAAAGGGGGGAGGGGGGTGACATCCCTCGCACAAAGGCTCTCATACTAGTTGTACCAGAGTTGTAGTAATAAAGGGCCGCCCGGTGCGGGATTCGAACCGTTGCTGACTGCAGCCAGGACTGTAGCCTCTGCATATGTGATCTATTACTATTTTGTTTCAAAAAGCAGCCATGTTATGTGTAATGAACATGGATGTATAAAAGAACCTATAATAGTAGGCTACATCCAGTATTAGGAAGCAGCTCTCATGTCTTGCAGGAATAGTGTGATTAAGATTGCGGTGTTGGTGTTGGTGAATCACCATAGCAACCTACTAATAATGTATTCAGCATCAGTAAATTATGCATCCTTTTTTTTTTGCATTTGGATTATACAGTCCTTGTTTTGTTTTGAACTCATTTGACAAGCTAAGAGGAAAGGATAGATAGATAGATAGATAGATAGATAGATAGATAGATAGATAGATAGATAGATAGATAGATAGATAGATAGATAGATAGAGTAGAAACAGTAAACAGTAAAAAATATATATATTTATTTCACATGCCAAATACAATATAAATAGGACCACTGTTTTTGCAACATATGTAAACTTAAGCACAAAACAGTCTTTTGAAGCAATAATGAAATAAGGCATATCATCACTAAACAAGACTGTCAGTAAACATCACTTGACTCAGTCAGGGTGCTATCACTTAAACAAATAGTCTACTATTAACCATTTCCTGTGTCCGCTAGATCAAACAAACAATTGGATCATTAAAATTGCAGGTAAATTCTAAATGATCGAATTCTAATCTATATGTAGGCTACATACCACATTGTCCAATATTTTCTTGGGGAAATTGGAAATTACATTCACATCTAAGCTGTGAAGCATGACATATTTCTAGCTGAATAAAGTATCTGAAAGAAGATAAATGGAACAGGAAAACCAATACGTTCTGTCATAACAATAATCACACAATTTCCCAAAAATGCCATTAGGCCATGGCATCATAACACTGAGAAACTTTTACAGCAATAAAGAAAGGATTTTGCTTTTGACTGCTATGTTATTCTGAGAGGAAAACAATCACAATTCAGAGTACATATTGTTGCAGCTCAAACTGAAAGGGGCTTTCGTTTCTATCTCGACCCCTCTGACCTGATTTCTCAATAACTGCGCGTCTCTCTTTGCCCACCTTCTCTCTGGAGCATTTACCATTAATCCTCTCTCTGGCGGTTGTGCTTGATTCTTCACTAGAGGATCTCCGCCACAGCCAAGACATGCTCCTGTACGTCCAGAAGCACTGAGGCCTGAGCCTACTCAGAGTCCTCCAGCAAGCTCTGCGAAATGTGTGGGAGGAGATACAGAAAAGCAGAGGGTCCAGAGCACCATTGATATACCACAGGGGAAGTGACAAGTAAGACTTCAGGATTGTGTAGACCGATAGGACGGTGTCTGACCACACAACCACGTAGACCTGCATCAGTGACGAGGCAATGTCCGGAAAGTTGCAAACAAAAAAGGCCACCACGACTGCACCTGGAAAATAAAACATATAGGAGATGCAGTTTAAGTGTGCATCCTCCAACTGACTGCAATATATCAGTTTGATTACTTTGTATTCAGAAGCATATTTGGTCTATGCACAACACCATAAATGTATGACATCTCAATCTTAATTTTCCATGGCTCACCCATGAGTTTGAGAGCTCTCTTTTCATTTAAAAGCAGCTTTCCATTCTGATGACACTGAACATCTCGTCTTCCTTCAGGATCAGGATACGTGAGCCCCATGTTTCTCCTCTGACGTCCATTCCTTTTCAGGTAGAGCAGGATGAGCACATACAGAGTAAAGATGGAGATCAGTGGGACCTGTGGTTGGAGAAACATGCTAAGTGCCAGAGTTTGGTATAGAGTAAAGTAAATACAATCTGTTGAACAGCATTTATTTCACCAGGAAGAAAACTCCTGCTCGCAGGAGTAAAGCTCCTTTGTAGAGGTGTGCAGGATCAGGCTCTGTCATCTCGCACATGGTGGAGACATGGAGGGCTTCTTCTCGTGTGGTGGCTGTGTAGTCTAGGATACAGGCACGTGCCTGATCATAAACCAGGGCAAATGGCACTGCTGAGACCAGAGAAAGGATCCATACTGAGAGAAGGCATGGCAGCCGAGATTTCTTTTGGAAAGGAAGGAGAGAGGGACGTTTCATTTGTCAGACTTTGTTCAGTTGTATGAATTGAAAACCCAAGTATGAGGCATTGTATTATCTTCAATAGTTTTTCTCCTCTGTGGTGTGAAACTTTTTTGTGATCATTGCACCCCCTACATGTGTCCAATTCGCATCCTAATTTATTATGCATTTCATTCTTATTCACAAATATAGCACTGGTTAAAGTAACCAACTCTGGATTTTCTATCTGACCAGATTCAAATCATGTTGCTTCCAAAGAATATATTTGAATTCCAAAAATGTATGCAGTACATTGTTTGAATAAGAACATTTCCTGTGATTTAATACATCTACTACTCTTCATGTTTATATAAAATATCTCATGCAGTTTGTTCTCAGAGTGAAACATGAACACGATTTACTTTCGGGGGACAAAACCTTACATCAAGCCAAAGTAAGACTTTTGTGGTCAAATATACAAAATGCTTTTAGTAGACATTTCAGAGTGTTTTTCATTTTATGTCATACTGTAGTGACTACATCAGCAGAACGCTATTAAGAAACTCTGTTTGCTACTCTGTACTGCACCTTTAGGCTGGAAACAGACCACATTGTGTGGCAAATGGCTGCATAGCGCTCAGTGGTGAAGGCCATGATGACCCAGCTTGTGGTGGCACAGTACACTTGGCGGACCATGAAGTAGACCTTGCATACAGCTTGCCCCAGGCGCCATGGGTAACTTTCCCAGTAATACCGATAAAGAGTGACAGGGATGGTCAACAGCTGCAAAATGTCTAAAATTTAAAGACAGAAGAAGATGGACATCATTTAGCAGATTCAAACTTTAGGTTTGAACACCACAATGTAGGTGTGGTGTTTAAAAAGAAGTTCAAATTAATTAGGTATGGCTAGGGTGTTACGCACATCCAAAAGTATTTCACAGGTGCTGAATCAAGAAGGTTAAACTATACAAAAAGGACAAAAGTTTGTCTTACTTTTTGTCTATCCATCATAAATAAAAACAGATTTTAATAAATCTACTCAATATGAGATGAATTAGGCCTATTATTTGCTTTCGGTGTGCAGTATACAGTATAATTTTGCCATACTTAGAATGAAATGGAGTGAGAAACAGCTGAAATGCTGACTAACTCAGATAATGTTTTATATGACATGACTTAAATAGATTTTAGGGAACAGGCTTGAAAAGAATCTAGATTGAAAGTGAAAACCTGAATTTCAACTGTATTTTTTACTAACTGAAAATGAATGAATAAAGTTAAGTTCGGCCATAATCAAATAGTTCAATCAAAAGCATAATTATAAATCCAATTTCACTCTCCACATGATAAGAACCTCAATTTAATATCATCAGATGGTCCTCCATAAAGTAAATATTGGGTCTACCTGATATCACCAGGCTCAGCAGATAGAAGCGAATGGCACTGACTCTCATGTGAGCATCCATGAGCAGGGTAAGTATGCTCACACCATTGAATAAGACCTGTTGAACAAAGCAGCATAGTTGACAATGTGGAAAAACAGTATATCATTAACACACCCTATCACTTTTACTATGGTTTATTGCTGCAGTTTTATTTGTATTTTATGAACCACTCTTTTGGAAAGTAAATTGAATTTTCATACGCCAAACAAGAAGATGATGGTGTAGAAGATGGTCATGGGGACAGCAATTGCCAGAGGCTCACTCTTGGTGGCACCAATATTGAGCTGTGGCGTCTCACTTGGGCTGACATTGCAGGTGAAGAGGAATGAAATCTGCTCAGAGAGATTCATCATCTGGCAGCTGACTGAAAGCTATAAAGATTTATAGAAAGACAGATTTTAAATTCCACAACAAAAAATGGTTATGCTTAGGCTAGATCAAATTAAGATATTTGGGCATAATTACCATATACTTAAATATATTGTCTAATTAATAATTAATCATTATTATTTAGATCAGAATTATACTGTATCAAACATCATTGTTTTTAATTTGTCTGTTTTTGAAAGAATGCTAATACTTTTTATGGTATTGGGGAAAATAATAAATACAAACATCTAAAATAACAAATATCAATAAATAACTAAATAAAAAAAGAGGAGTGCATTAAGCAGCAGTGCAGCCAGCCAGGAAAATATAAGAGGTATTCACTTTGGACAAACTAAATCCTTCAGTACCTTACAGACAATACAATATTTGAACAAAAAGGAGTCATTAACATTATGGGATTATTATGCACACAAATGATTACTGTCAGTCAATGATCACTGTGTCAAAACAATTATATCCAGGTATCACTATGAATTGAGTAATTAGAACAGCAAGCAGAGTACACACTGTGTTTATATGACAAAATTCATAATGCCTGATTCAACTCTAACACACACACACCTGTTCCCCTGCCAGCCTAGAAAATTGCTACATCAAAGATAATTTTAGTTTTACAGCCATTAATATACCAGTAATGTGCAGACTTACCTTCGGAGGGTAAAAATGCAGGATGAAGCTCAACAGCTCCCTTCACAAGAATCAAACACCTTGATCGTCTCCCTTGTGCCTATGACTGACTCTCTCTCCCTTTGTGATGCTCTCTCTATCTCACCCTCGCTTACTCTGCCTCTCCTGCTCCACTCAAATCCAGATGGTCAGCACAGTCGCCAATAGAAAAACCTCATACTTGTAGATATACAGATGCTTGAACATGCACTCACTGAATTGAACAAAATGTCACCAGTAAATATGACTAATATTGCTCAGCTGACAGCATAGGTATTGACAATGGTTTTGGCATTTCATTCAGATCTGCAGGCATTTACAAATTACTTACTGGTGCTTTGCAAAGACACATGCACATGCACATGAATTGTGCTTTGTTGCCTTATATTATATTATTATATATTTTAACCAAAGGGAAAGACTAAGCCGGACTGTGAGAATCTTTTTTTCTCTGCACTTTTTTATGCTAAGCTAAGCTACTGGCTGGTGGCCTGGAGAGGCATCAACATCACCAGTCTAATTTTAATATATATATTTATGGGATTTTATCATCAAAAAAATTGAGAGCTATGGTGTTTCATTTTAGAAATTGTGTTATTTTTCTGCTTTAGCTGAGAGGATATAAAGCCACAAAAGGCTTTCTGTGGTCCTGGCTGAAGCAAAAAAACAAAACAAAAAACCAATAACATAGCAACAACAAAAAACTCCCACCCTGGGATCAGACTCTCCAGTGAGATGACGAGTAGGCCTAAACAGCTTTTCCAGAGAGTCTTTCAACTAAGTAGCTATAAAATCTGTGGATCTGTGGAAAGCCTCAGCTGATCGCAGGTGGGTTTATAGACGTCACAAAGATACAGAGGCTGAGCAGGAGTTCATAATAATAAAAAAGTAAACAGGATGTTACCAAGTTAGCTACATTGGCTAAAGTATTGATCCTGCAGCCTTCACTTGCACTTCATCATAATCGTATCATAATAAAACACTTTTAAGTCTTTCTGCTTTTTTGTAATTTGACCACAAAGATGCACAAGTAACTTGTGCAAGGCAATGTTTACTAGTGCATAAATGACGTGGCAGGAGCAATACATATTTGATCATGACAACACATATGCAGGACCATAAGATCATCTGCATTTAATGTAGTTTATTAGAGCATTACCATTAGAGCATCATTAATAATGAGACATACGTATATGTTCATGTAAGTATGTTTGAGATTGTAGCCCAGGCTAATTTACATCTAGCCCCACTGACAGGTTAGCATTACTATCCATATACATGTATATTTAAAATCACTACATATAATTACATCTCTAACTAGAAGAAATAATTAAGTAAGTTAAGTATTGAGTTTTGAACATTGGCTGTATGAGCATAATATAGTAAGATGTCTTGCTTTGTGAGGGGTGAGGCCTGACCAGTCCAGTTTCATTTCTGGATAAGCACATACTGTATATACAGTCAACAATGTGGTCAACAAAACTGTTCCAGCTTCATGTTTACTGTGCAGAAAAGAGTGGCATCAATCTCCACTGTTAATAATTCTTAGCTAGTGAACAACAGATTGCATTTCCCAAATCAGTTCACTTGGAATATGAGAGTTTTAAAATCTAAACAGGTTTAAACAACAAAGGTGGTTGTTTTCATTAAAAACAATTACACTTAATTTGAGAAAGAACATTTATTTCCTTCACATATAAAAATTATAAACATACAGAATATGATTGCTTCATATAATTTCCTATAAATACAAATACTCCACCATTCAATAAATCAAAACTTTTCAAAGCTTTTTAAATCCAACAACATAAACAATTTACAGTATGAAATGTGATCATCCTAATAAAAAAGTGCAAAATCAGAGTGCTGTGATGTCTTCTTGTGTAATCCCAGCATCCTTTGTCATTGCATAGAAATGGCCTTGTTTACTCAGCAGGTTGCTTGGAGAATCAAATTCCACAATTTTACCAGCATCAAGCACCATTACCCTGTGGAGAAAGAACACAGCATAAACTGTTAAGGGCAGAGCAGCATGTGCTTACTGACTGAGAGAAGAGGATCCAATACAGATGAACTAATGTGAAAGAGATGGATATGAACATCCATTAGTGTTTTACAGCACTTCAGCAACACACAGACCTTCAGGGTAGAAAAGAACATGACAAACATGGGAGGATGAAAGATGAGAGGAGAGAATTTACCTTTGACCTATTTGTCATAAGCAAATTCTCTCCTCTCATCTTGCAAAAATAAAATCTCACCCTACTCCTACCTAGTCTATAGAACTGTTTGTGCATTCAGGCACAAGATATTAGAGACTTTGAAATCTCAAAGCTCTTTTCATGTCTGATTCTCTTTACAGATGTGGTGATGAGGGCTCACTGGGTCCTCACAGCTGTGACCACCGGGCTTCTGACCCCTAATTGCTCCTTGAAACCTCACACTGAAACAGTCTAGGCCATTGTTTGGGACTGAACCTGGGAGGTGTTACGTTTGAAAATAAACAATGTGCAATACTGAGTTTTAAAGTCACTTTTCGCACAAAATAAAACAAATGCGAAGGAAGAAATACATTCACAGTAACTCACCTGGAGCTGTCCATGATGCTGTGCAGACGGTGGGCAATGGTAAGGACAGTACAGTGTGAAAACTCCTCGCGAATGGTATTCTGAATCAGGTTGTCTGTCTCCAGGTCAACGGCTGCTGTGGCCTCATCCAGGATTAAGATACGAGACTTTCTTAACAGCGCTCGAGCCAGACACAACAGCTGCCTCTGCCCAACACT
Organism: Trachurus trachurus; assembly: GCF_905171665.1. Taxonomy (NCBI): domain Eukaryota; kingdom Metazoa; phylum Chordata; class Actinopteri; order Carangiformes; family Carangidae; genus Trachurus; species Trachurus trachurus. The sequence goes on from NC_139906.1 coordinate 17,150,547, forward strand.
GGGAAGAAAGTAACATGATTATTTTTCTTGCTTTGTTTATGGAGAACAGAGATGAAAACACCCATAAAGAGACACTCATTAGCTCTTGCTAAAAATACGCTGGTGTTATACAAGATTTTAATAAATGGTGGCTCAAACACTTGAGCTGTGTTGGTGGTATGGACTGACATTTAATTAGCCTTAGATTGTGCAAAACACTCAGCACAAATTCAGTGATCATGCGGTTATCTGGCGGTCACCACACTGGTATTTAGGATTTTATTCCATTCATCTTGGTGGGTATGATCAGGTAGATTTTAAACTTGGTCAGTAGTTCATTTGATTGACATGAGCTAATTTTAATGAGAAAGTAACTGAAAACTGGATTAATTGAATGAATGACTGAATAAATCAAAACTGATTCCTTTACTAGAAGGGCAAAGGTAAGTTATAGAAGTAGTAAATAATATATACGACAGAAAACAATTGAAGGATTAGATGATTGATTGTATCAGAGAGGATATTGTGCTCTATAGGTTGGATTGTTGCAGATTTGAACATTTTTTAGGTTGCAGAAAAGCTTTTGAAATAACTTATGAACTAGGTATCAAGTATGCTCTGTGCCAGTTGTGAATTGACTCTATGTTTGTGTATTTTTAGGGCATTCTCATTTGCTCTGACTTTAATCCTTTGTAAAGTGGCAATTATTTCTGTGTCCCACCTGAGGTTCTCGCCACCCTCTGCTATTTCATGCTGTAATTTTTCCTGCAGCCCTGCCACGTAGTCCTTCAGATGAGAGAGCTCCAGTACTCTCCAGATGTCCTCATCACTGAATCTGTCAAATGGATCCAGATTCATCCTCAAGGTCCCGGAGAACAACACTGGGTCCTGTGAACACAGGGTTTGGATTGTTCAGTGTACCTTTTAAAACTGAATACTATTTGAAGGATAAATGCTTATATGTTATTGTGCATACCTGTGGTATGATGGTGATGCTGTTTCTCAGGTCATGCAGTCCTATTGTGGAGATATCTACATCGTCCAGGAGGATGCGACCTTCAGCAGCTTCAATGATTCTGAACAGGCAGTTTGTCAGACTTGATTTTCCAGCTCCAGTGCGGCCCACTATACCAATCTGCAATCAGTGAGAGAGAAACCAAATACACAAATACATGAGGCAACATAATGGCTGACATCTTTAAGCTTCAAGGTGATTTTCACTGTAGCATATACTGAGTTAGTGAAACCCTTTAGGACTTGTGTAAAAGGACCAGGTAATTGCATAAATCTTATGTTTAGAGAAGGATCAGCATTTGTTAGGAGTGTGTCTGTAGCTTGCAGACTATCTTATAAATCCTATTCCCTGTGTCCAAGACATATCAATCGGTGAAAAAAACAAAGACAATAGTCCTCTGATGGAGAGGGGAATGATAATCATCTTTGCTTTGTTGAAGATGTGTGTCCTGTGTTGTAGCCTGTGACTGCCCCGACTGCTCAGACGATTCAGGCTTCATCAATATAAAATCCAGGGAAAAAATAAACAGACCACTTCAGTCGGCATGGAGCTAAGAAAAGCAGCGGAGACCAGGCTTAAGTAAACAAAAGATAACTATTGTCTTCTAGAGATGAGAGAGCTCAAATGAGAGGGGACAAAGGAGAAATTCAGGTGTAGTTATTTTCTTTGAGACAGATGGTTTCGCCACAAGGAAGCTGCATTATATACGACTATTTTTAATTTGCGACTGCTAAAAACGGATGTAGGGATTACACAATTGTGTTAAAACTGTTTTACATCTAATTTTAGTGATGAATCATTTCTTAGGTTGTACAGGTTTTGTTGAAATTAAGTTATTAGTTAATGTATTTGCATATTACATTCACTTGTATACACAGAAATAAACAGACCACTAAAACTATTTTTATAATGAAATGTAACTATTTATTACACACAAACATACCTTCTCAGTGCTGGCGATGTCACAGGTGATTCCATGCAGCACTAGGTCTAATCCAGGTCTGTAGCGGACCTTGTAGTTTTCAAACTGAAACCTTCCGTCCTTGGGCCACTTCTCTGGAGGCCGAGTGTCAGTGACCCACTTAGCCTGTAGAAATAACGGCACACGCACAACAGATATGTAAGGGTACTGTACCTACTAAAAAGATAGGATAATATTAACACATAAAAGGATGAGAAATACCTAACTAAATAACCAAACAATGATACTATCTAGGGGCACTTTTAGATGGATCTTACAAAGCTGTGTAACAAAAGAAAAATATTTCTCAAAAAATGTGACAGAATCAAAGGATAAATAATGTGAATACCCAGCTCCTCAACCTCAGTATCTAAATGTCAGAAAAATAAGTGCATATCCTATTTTTACAGCATGTACCAGTGGGGGTCATGTTCCTGGAGTGATTTGTGAATTCAACATACCTCATTCTCTAGCTCTGTGTATTCACTCACTCTCTCCACGGCAACAATGTTGGTTTCCAGCTCTGAGGTCATTCGCACCAACCAGTTGAGGGTCTGAGTCACCTGCAGAGCCCAAGTAGGAGAGAGAGCTCAGTTTACATGGTTTTGAAAATTGTACCGTCACCAGAATTAATTATTGCTATTATCACTGTAATTATCAATGCCACTGGCATCAACCCATTGCGGTGTGCTTGATGTGGGTGTGTATTGGTGAACTAACATTAAGGGCATAAGATATTGACAGGCCAACCAGGCCGCTGTCCAGAGAGTCTCTGGAAATAACTGCAAACAAAGCCGCAAAAAACACCACCAGGTTTCCCAGGAACTCAAGACGGATGGCCAGCCACCTGTAAAGTAAACACACAGAAATACACACACAGATTTAAAGGCGGCATCATTTACCAGCACACTGAAAACCCAATAAAAAAAAGTGCCTGGATTTCATGTTTGTAGTTATCTGACCTGTTTGACACTATCCACGGGTAGACGCTCTTTAGGTTTTCATCGATAGTTATTTCGTTGTGTTTGAGAAACCTTTCTTGATGGCTGTACGCCCTGATCACTGACAGACCAGAAACTGTCTCTCCGAAGTGAGAGTATATGGGAGAGCGAGACACCGAGTCCAGCCGACGCAGCTGTCTTGAAGTGGCTACGTAGAAGCGCTGGGTGAAGAGAGAGGGCAACACAACAGAGGTCAATGGAAACATTAACTGGATTGTCAAGTCTACCTCCCTTTAATATTCACTGTTTTCATTTCAGGCTGTAAGATTACAAGATATACATTTCAGTCTTCTTGTTTTGTCTTGTTTGGTTCACCTGCACAAAGACGTAGACCAGGCCCAGAGGAATGATGATGATGGTGAAGAAAGGAGTAGCCAGACAGATGACAAACAGTGTCCCCAGTACACCCAGCAGACACAGGAGCCAGGAGCGGAAGGATTGAGGAATGGCTTCGTCTATTGTGAAAATGTCCTTTAGGAACAGTGTTAAGAAAGTTAGGTCATTTATTACAAGTGCTTCCAAATGAACAGATTAAAAAAAATTCCATCTCAATGAATCCCTCTATTTTTCCCCAGCAACTGTTAAAATGCTGTAATTAAAAGTTCACATATCTGAATATGTGCCAATGAAGACCAGCTGGGCTTGAAACCCATTTGACCTGTTAGAAAATCAGAACACTGTTTGCCTGCCAGTTTCTGATTCTTTTAAACTTGTTTTTAAAGCACTGTCTACTTGTCTTACAAGCTTGTAGAAACTGAGCCAGAACGAGGTCATCTTGCACTAGTCCTTCATGCGGGGAAAAAATCTGTGATGTGGCATCTTTTAGTTTTAATAAAAAATGTTATTCAAAAGTGTTCCTCGGGTGTAGGCATCCTCAGTTTTGTCCTTGACTTTGTGGAGCCTAATGAATGTCACAGGCAGAACTGATGAAATCATTTTGTTTGAATGGTAAAATTGCTTTGAATTCCACACCCTTAAAAGTCAAAATGAATAAATAAAACAAATGAAAAATAAGAGTTACTACCTTTGCAAAGCGGTTGACCACTCTTCCGATAGGCGTAGTGTCAAAGAACACCATGGGAACACGCAGCATGTTGTTAAGCAGTTTTGAGTGTAGGATTTGTGATGCAGCCACTGATGCATTGGCTAAGAGCAGTGTACCGAGGAACACAAAGAAGCCTGCCAGGAAAGGAGAGACTTTTAAATGTATACCTTGCAACTAGATTTTCACATACAATTACATCTATTTTTCCACAAAAGCATGAATGAGGAAAGAAGTGCAAAGAACTCAAACTAAGTCTAAAGAGAGCTTTTAAATCAAGACAGATGAAAACTCATAGAATTACAAAGGCACATTTACGCTGGTACTGTAAAAGAAGGACAAATGTGAAAAGGAGAAAAGTCCATTTAACCATTTTACAGGCATTAACACGTCATGTCTATTTCTTCCCACGGCCTTAGGTATTCAGCTATATTTGATTTAATGGAGCAGCACATAAACGCTTTCTGAAGTTCTGAAGTAATGCAATGTCATCTTAATTGGTGTTTCATCTATGCTTTGCAGCAGATTCAGTCACTAAAATGCAATAGAGAAAAACGTCATTTCAGAAAGAGCAATTTGCTGAATAACCCGAGCAGCACTTTGCAAAGGAAATAAAAACAAAACCTTTCTGGAGTCAGCCACTAGTGACGAGCCACAAAAATGACAAAAGTAGCTGCACAGTGATTCCTCAGTTCAAGCTCTGCTACTGTATTCTTATACTCCCCAAGGTTCCAGAGGTTCACTATTAAATTCAAAACCCCTTCGACTTCAATGAGACACTCAATTGTGCATCTTTTTAACACCCTGACATAGTTCATCCTCTGAGGGGAAATAAGTACAGGACCTAAGCGAATGCTTTCTTCATGCAAGGAAACTCTGTGTTAAGTTCAAATCTTTTGTTAAGAGTTACATAAGAAGATGATTGCCTATGCTTTGCACCACACTGTGTTCTATTATAAATAATTGTATTATGTTGTATTGTTTAGTTTTATATGATGGCAGACTGCTTCCCACACACCTGTATTTACTTGATTGTATTATTGTTATTACTGTTTTTGATTTTCTTTTAAGGGAGTGTGTCTAATAACACCCGGCAGGGGGACTGGCAATGTGAATCAGCCAAAGGCTGCAATTGGGTACAGCCGCACCCCCTTGGAGGGAGTGCTGAACAGAGACCTTCTAATATTGAGAAGGGCTTTGGTGCTGAATGCTGTACACTGACCTCCAAAAACAAATAAATATATTGAAATTGAAATGACTGCTACTCACAGTGTCTGTATGTTACAGACAGAGTTGGGAGGGCGTTATATAAGTTGAATAAATTATTATCCATTTAACATGTTAGATTCTGTTTGTAAACAAACTACAACAATGACAGGTTGTGGTTGTACATGGAGTTATGTGCTTTGATTATCTCTTCTTGACTTGGTGCTCAATAATATGGAACAACCTTAAATATGTAGACACTTCAAGTCAGTTAAGTCTGTTCCTTCAAGTAATTAAAATCAAATTAAATGGATATAATCTTTTATTATCCATAAGTATATGGCGAAGGATCACTTTACATGATATGTGAGATGTGTCGAAACTCAATGTACAGGCTGCATATTAAATAAAGGAAGAACACTTTATCATTAATAAAAAAGGAGAGACAGTGAGTTTCAGAAAAAATATCTATTTTGTTATTTGACGTGAATCAGAAAATATTTGCCAAATATAAAAGGCGTGACTGTAGTGAGAGGACTTGTTCAGTTACCTTGAGCCACCCCCAGAGCTCCGAACACTCCCACCCTGGTGTCTCTCATCGAGGCAGGGTATGTCTTGTTGTAGAAGTCCACCGCATCATTGGTCCAGTCACTCAGCCACAGGTTCTGACCGATAAAAGCAATGTTCTGGATGAAGTAAACCACGAAGACCATGGCTGCATAACCCCAGCCCATGGCACGCAGGTACTGGAGGTAGACCGAGAACTTCACCTGGATGTCAAAGAGCAGAAACGTCTCAGGAAAAACGGTTTCTAATTTTGGGTCATTGTATTGAGGCATACCAACAACTTTTATTACCTGTCCTGTCTCCATAGCCTCTTTCTCTATGAGCCTCTGGCCTTTCTTTGACTCACCAACATCCTCAGTTTTTTTAAAGGAGCTGGTTTTTCTTAGTCTGACACTAAAAAAGGAGAGAACACACACAATTAAGACAACAACAACAACAAAATAAAACAAAACTACAGATTATTAGTAACTTAGTAGTAGATAAAATATTGTCCTTGTTTTCTGGGCATGAGATCTTGTAATAATGTTAACTTGGTCAAGAAACCCCTCCCTCCCCCTAGCATTACTCCCTCACAATATGCTCTAACCTGCCGTTGCGTTGGCTGCGGCGGATACTGGTCTCTCTCTTCAGCGTAACAGCCACCGTGTCCTCCAAAGGAGAGTCAGGTTGAGTATCCTCTCCTTCAGGGATGAGCTCTACGTCGGCAGTAACCTGGCAACGATCTGAATAAATACGGTCACATACGTGATTAACTTGACAGTGCTTGGGGTTAATGAGTGAATCATACAAGTATGAAGTACTGGAACAAATGCTAATTGAAATGATGCTAATTGAAACTGAAATGTCTATATTCATACATAAACAGTCAGATTTGAATATGTCAGCTTTACCTGACTCTGAATAGGTCCGATTGCTTTGCTCTCTGGCATATGTGTTGAGAAACTCTGAGAAAGCTCCTCTGCTTGAACGGAGGCTTTTGTAGGATCCAACCTCAGAAATCATCCCATCCTGCAGGACCACTATTTCATCTACGTAAGGAAGGAAGCTCACTCCATGAGTCACCAGGATACGAGTCTGTTTAGGAAAAAAAAAACACTGGGCCTCAGTAAAAAAACAATACTCATTTTGGAAAATAGTTTAAGAAAAAGAGCACACTATGAAATGACTAGAAATCACAATTTAACATCTATTTTCAAATGTGCCAAACTGTCAGGTAGCCAATATATTGTATTGAGCAGATAGAGAATCTCCTGATCAATGCTTTAACTGAGGTTCAGTACAAACCTTATCTTTGAGAAGCCCCTTGGGTCCAATAACTTTATCAAAGAGATGCTTCCCTACATGAGAGTCCACAGCAGACAAGGGGTCATCCAAGAGATAAATGTCAGCCTGACTGTAAGCTGCTCTGGCCAAGCTAACACGTTGCTTCTGACCCCCTGAGAGATTGATGCCCTGAGGAGAGGAGAGGAGAGGAGAGGAGAGGAGAGGAGAGGAGAGGAGAGGAGAGGAGAGGAGAGGAAACATAGCTTATTATTTTATATTCATTCCGCCAAAAGAGTGCCATTTGCTCATTGTAACTCTTAAAAATTAAACTTCATTTTTCATTCCATTTCAGTATAGAATTTTTTAATATACACATTTACTCATTCAAAATGATTACTGGTCAATCTCAGGCTACTTTATTTAATTTATTGCTGCTTTTATCATTGCATTTTTGAAGAAAAAGTAACAGCAATGAGGGTAACAGCAATGAGTTTTTAGCATAAAATCAGCAATTGTGTGAAATCTAGCCAAATAGCATCTATACTAATAGCTTGAGCACACAGAGCATATTCTTAGGATTTAACTGAATATTTTACTTTTGATATCAACAAACACTGTCTAGAGATAATTTAGGTAACAGGAATGAGTTTTAAGAGTGACGGACCCTGACATAGCTACAATATCATTCAATTTCAGGAAAAATAAATTACATAATTTAATTTTGGTCTTCCCATGACTTTCAGAAGACCCAAATGATGTCACTTCCAGCAGAACATGTCACTGGTGGAATGTTCCAAAACTTTTAGAGTGTAGAATGTGTTCGGTAACAGCACTGAGTGAAAACCTGGGGACGGGACTAAAATGTGAATTTTAACCAAAATATAATTAGGTTTTAATTTAAAAAATGTTATATAAGTGTAGATATAATATAAAGTCACACTAATATGCAAAAAAAATTAGATTTTAGAAGGATTTTATTCATAATGCATTGTGGTAAACTATAGCGTTTGGCTCTGGGGACATGCAACAAAGGCTATGTTTCAGTGCTTTGAAAGCCTTTTTATAGTAATTAAAAATTATATATCTTTAATTTCTACAGTGATTCATGTGTATGGTGCTTTGTTTATTAATTAAATGCAATTTATATTATATTATTACATGTTTTTATACATTTAATATGCTGGGGACATAAATGGCACTCTTTTGGTGGAATCGCCAATATCATGTACATCATTATGCACAACCTTGCAAAAAAAATTAACAAGATGTCATGGATTTCTGAGTGAGTGCAAAGTCCTTGCAAGCAGGGCCGTAGCCAGGGTTTTGAGATTGGTGAGGTCCGGAGGGGGTGGTGGGGGGTATGTGAACATGTGGAAAATGTTCACATTATTGACAAAAAACTATGCTTCACTTTGGACCCCTCTAGCTAGTAGTTAGCAAGTACCTGTACATCATTACATCAAAATGACCCACAATTGGTTTTTCAAGATGGCGGCGTGAGGGACGGTCACGTTCGGGAGAGCTGGTGCGCTAATTCGCTGATTTTATACATTTAACCCTGCAAAAGTAGCATTTAACCTCTTAATGGTTCACTAGCCTAACATGAACATTGACAGTTATTTTCTGAGACAGTCCGACGGCATGCCACGTAAGAAAAATCAAACTGCAGACGATGCTGGTGAGCAAAGTCAACAGGCAGGCGGTGCCCACACTGGAGCTAACGTTAGCACTGTAGCCGACACCGGAGCTGGTGCTAGCTTACTGCCACTTCGTGAAGCCGTGAAAGAAATCACAGCCAACATCTCCAGAGTTATCGACGAAAAGCTAAGCCCACTGTCAGAGCTCTTAAAAATACATCGGGAGGAGCTCGACAGGCACGACAAGCGCATAACCGAGGCCGAACAGAGGATTTCGACGCTGGAGGACGCCACAGACCCGGTCGAGGGGAAAATGAAAGCGCTGGAAAAAATGGTGTGTGAATTAAGCGAGCGAGCTGACGACCTGGAGAACAGGGGACGACGTAAGAACATCCGCATCGTTGGGCTTCCAGAAGAGGCTGAAGGAGATGACCCGACCCAGTTCTTCGAGACCTGGCTCCCTGAAATCCTTCACATGGAAACGAAGTCGGGTCGAGTGAAGTTGGAGAGAGCACACCGCTCACTAGCCCCAAAGCCCCCCTCCACCCAGAGACCACGGCCGGTGCTGGTTAGGTTCCATAACTACCAAGATAAACAACGTGTTATGAATGCGGCGTGGGAAATGGGACGGAAAAATCAACCGCTGAAATACGAAGACGCGACGGTGATGATATTTCAGGACTTTTCCGCATCCATCCTCCGCAGGAGAAAGGAATACGATGCAGTGAAGAAACAGCTGAGATCACTCGGCGCTGACTACAGGCAAATCTACCCTGCGTCTCTGAGAGTCACCTGCCGCGGATCCACGAAGGTGTTCCACGACCCAGCCGCGGTGGAGAAATACGCCCGGTCACTGAGGGAGACCCTCCGTGAAGATGTGTGAACATTACTCTGTAAGTTTTTTCACGCGGGGCAGCGGGTTAGTCTGACTTTTATAATGTGCTGCAGTTAGACAATGGACACATAGCCTATTGCTTTTTTTCTGCTGTTAACTTTGCAGGATCACTGTTAGCAATGCATCCCGACCTCCTGGACAGATAGATCTTTTTTTGTTGCCAGAAAACCCTTTCACTCGAGCTCCTCTAAGTTTAGGAGAAGGACAGTGTTTACGTTTCATGCCAATATTGGCCAGGGTGTGCCTTAAGCGCACTGTTTTTTGTTTTTGTTTTTGTTATAGTTTTATGTTCTGGTTCCACTTGGCTCACTCTGTTACAGATTACTTTACAGGCGATATGTATTCAGGCATTATTTTATTTTATAGTCAGTAACTATGTCAGCTTTGAAGCTATGCACTTGGAATGTGAACGGTCTACACACACCTGTCAAACGGAAAAAGATCCTAACTTATCTTAAAAGAGAATGTGTGGACATAGCACTGTTGCAAGAAACACATTTAAATGACAGTGAACATCTGAAATTACAACAAGGGGGTTTTGGACAGGTTTATTTTTCATCTTTTACTTCAAGGAGCAGAGGGGTGGCGATCTTAATCAAGAGAAACTTACCATTCAAACTTTTGGACTGTACAAAGGACACAACAGGTTGTTATGTAATAGTGAGAGGCGTACTTTATGGGGAAAAAATTGCTATAATCAATATTTATAACCCTCCTGGATACCGAAGCGACTTCTTGCCTACTTCTTTCTCTAAAGTGATAGATCTTAATGTTAGAAACACATTCATCGGAGGTGATTTTAATTGTCATTTAAATCCTATTATGGACAAATCTCCTCCTGGAAAGCCGTCTCTCTCACCTCAAGCCAAAATTGTCTCTGCACTTTGTGAAGACTTGGACTATATAGATGTATGGAGAGCCCAACACGTGGCTGAGAGAGAATATACTTTCTTCTCAAATGTTTACAAATCCTATACTAGGATAGACTACTTCTTCCTTCCAAAGAATATGCTGCAGTCAGTTATCCATAGTTCTATAGGAAATATAGTTATTTCTGATCATGCTGCTGTGTTCATAAACTATAACTTAAAAAACCCAGTCAACCAAACTAGACACTGGAAGCTCAATCCTTATATTCTAACAGACCATAAATTCATATCTTATTTTAGAGAGGAGTTTCAGTCTTTTCTATCTGTTAATTCAGCTTCCACCGATGACCACTCATTGCTGTGGGAAACATCTAAAGCTTTTTCAAGAGGTCTTATTATATCTTATACGTCCACTAAGAGGCGAAGGCAGGACGAACAAAGAAAGATCTTAGAGTCCAAGCTGAAACATGCAGAGAAGGAATACGTTAAAAATATGTCGGCACAGAAGCTTAAAGAGATTTCTGCACTTAGATGCACTTTGAACTCACTACTAACAAAAGATGCAGAGAGTAAGATCAGACTGTCTAGACAAAAAATGTACGAACATGGAGACAAGGCAGGGAGATATTTGTCATATCTGACAAAGAAAAAAGCTGATTCCCGAAGTATTCCCTCAGTTACAGACAGCCAAGGGAAACAGGCCTTCGATACCATAACCATTAACAACACATTTAAAACCTTCTATGAAAATTTGTACAAATCTGGACTGCAAACTGGTAGTACTGAAAAAATGGATGCCTTCTTCTCTTCTCTTAACTTTCCAAGTCTATCTGCTGACCAGAAAACAACCCTCCAAGCTCCTATATCTAAGAAGGAGGTCCTCGATGCCATTAAAGGGTTACAATCCGGAAAAGCTCCAGGTCCGGATGGATTTGGTAGTGAATTCTACAAAGAATTCCAGGATTTACTGATTGACCCTCTTTTAAACATGTTTAACGACTCTTTCGAGAAAGGCATTCTACCACAGTCCCTGAGAGAAGCGCACATCTCTTTAATTTTAAAAAAGGGCAAAGCCCCAGAGGACTGTGCATCATACAGGCCCATCTCCCTGTTGAACGTTGACTTGAAACTCCTCTCTAAAATATTAGCAACAAGACTGGAACGCCTACTCCCTATCCTTATAAAAGATGACCAGACTGGATTCATTAAAGGTCGTAATTCATACAACAATATGCGCAGATTACTGAATACAATCCAAGTTTTTCAACAGCGGTCTTTAAATGGGTTGGTGCTTTCTCTGGATGCCGAGAAGGCATTTGACCGCGTGGAGATGCCATTCTTGTTCTACACATTACATAAATTCGACCTGGGTGAAAAATGTATAAGTTGGATAAAGTTACTCTATACGAATCCCCTCTCCGCAGTGCTTACAAATGGGTTATGCTCTTCTAACTTTCAAATTTTAAGAGGTACAAGGCAAGGATGCCCTCTATCGCCCTTGCTCTTTGCCCTGGCTATTGAGCCTCTTGCTGAGGCAATCAGGACAAATGAAAACATACATGGTCTCACCATTGAAACGAGACAACATAAGATCACTTTGTATGCTGATGATGTCTTGATTGTTCTGACTGAACCTGAGATATCTACCCCAGCCCTTATTGAAACCATTAATGTGTTTAGTACTTTCTCTGGCTACAAAATAAATTTCAGCAAATCAGAAGTAATGCCACTAGGCAGCCTGAAACAAATACCCCAAAACCCATCTCCCTTCCCCTTTAAGTGGTCACCCGAAGGTTTTATATATTTAGGAATACGCATAACACCCTCCCTTGATCATTTATATAAAACAAATTTCCCACCCATATTTGAGCGTATAAGGTTGGACCTTGAGAGATGGAACACTCTCCCAATTTCTTGGTTAGGCCGTGTTGCACTGCTGAAAATGAACATCCTCCCCAGATTACTTTACCCAATACAAATGATCCCAGTCATGTTTCTCCACAAGACCATCAAACAACTAAATAGCTGGTTTAGCTCCTTTATATGGTCTAAAAAGAAAGCACGCCTCAAAATGACTACATTATGTTTGCCTTACACGGAAGGAGGTGTTGATCTCCCAGACATTAGAAAATTCCAGCTAAGTGTTCATCTGCGTACTATAGCTGACTGGATGTGTCATAAATCCATGTCTCTCTGGTTAGATGTAGAAAGTTCAATGTCCAAATACCCTTTGAGTAATCTTTTGTTTATTAGAAAAAGTGCATCTTTGAAGTCTGCTTGTACTAATCCGATTACAATTTCCACAGTTAAGGCATGGCATGCTATTAGAAAGTTAGAGGGCAGATCTCAATTCACTTCTGTTTTTACTCCAATATGCGATAATCCTGACTTCCCTCCTGGAACGATGGACAATAACTTCAGGATCTGGACAAATAAAGGAATATCCACCTTACATAATCTACTTGAAGGTTCTACCATTCTGTCCTTTAACCAGCTGAAAGGGAAATACGACATTCAACAACAAGATTTCTTTCGATTTTTACAAGTAAGAAACTTTGTCACAAAGGATACCACAATACTGGAGTGTCAAGATATTTCACATGTAGAGAGACAACTCTTTTTACAGAAATCTGGCAGGTCCATTAGCTTATTCTATAATATCCTTAAGGGGTATAATACCACAAACACTTATTTTCTGAAAGGTCTATGGGAAAAGGAGCTCAATGTTAAGATAACAGATGATGACTGGAATGATGCGTGGAAGAATACAAAAAAGTTGAGTGTGTGCAACCGAGTGAGAGCCATGCAACTAAAGCTCCTGCATAGGGCCCATATATCTCCCTCTCAACGTCATAAATTCAATCCTAATTCATCTCCACTGTGCCCTAAATGTAAAATTGAGATTGGTAGTCTTACACACTGTTTGTGGCACTGTAGAAAAGTACAGCAGTTTTGGTGGGTCATTGGGCAGGAAATTAATAAGATTTTATTCATTAACAGAACTATCAACCCCTTACATCTACTACTTGGTATATCTGACCTGTCCATCGCTGACAAATTTAAAAGAAAACTTTATCAGACACTTGCTTTTTGTGCTAGAAAATGTATTCTTTTAAACTGGATAATTGATAAAGCTCCATCTAAGGTTCAATGGCAAAGGGTTGTACTCGAATATGTTGCTTTAGACTATCTGACATATAAACTGCACAGCAAAGATGATGTTTTTCGTAAAACATGGGAACCCTTTTTGTCATACCTTGGTTTGAATATCTCTACCATTTTTGCAAGAGGGTTCGTATCGTAACTGAAAACGCTCTGCGTGGCAGAGAGAGGACATACCATTTAATTTGTTTTTTTTTTTTGTTTCTTTGTTTATTTCTGTGTAACTCTCTGAACATGTGAATGTATTATGCACGCACGGCAGTGTATACCTTATCTTTCGTCCTTAACTTATTTTATGGGATGACTACAGAATCTCTCGCCTGTACAAATTTGAATCTGAGTTGGTATGTGAGCCAAATGTATGTTATGCTTGTTTGTTTGTTTGTTTTTGTTATGTATGTTCTGTCTTATTTCTTGAAAATTTGAATAAACATATTAAAAAAAAAAAAAAAAAAAAAAATGACCCACAATTATATAAAATAGACTGGGGGGGTTACAGGATAGTTGAGAGAGGCAGGAAATGGGAGGGAGAGAGGGGGGGAATGACACGCAGGATAGGGCCGCTCAGCGCGGGATTTGAACCGGGTTCGCCTGCAGTGAGGACTATTAGCCTGAACACATGCAGGTGTTCTACCAACTGAGCTAAACACCGGCCCAACTTTATTATTATTATTATACCATTTGGTATGAAAGGAGGCTGAGCTTTACACCGCTGACTAGCAGGAAATGTCCTGTGGTTTTCAGCCTTTTATTAACCTACCGTTTACAGCTGAGAACATCAGGTATTGTTCCCTCTCCATTAAAGCAGAAGTAAGCGATCCGGTCGTTTTGGCTAACTTCCTGTCAGCGGATGGAGTTAGCAGTCCCCGCCCTCATCCCTACGTCACCACATTCACGCGCATCCCTTGGCTGCACACACACAGAGAGGACCGCCCCTTTATGCCGTTCTCTCTCCTCATTGGATAAAGGTTGTAGGATACAAGGTAAGTCTTCTCCTCGGCTTACAGCAGAGCAGAGTGACTGACAGACCAAACACTCTATGTAAGTGATTGCTGTCGGAAGATATAACTATTTAAGACTTATATTAACACAAACATTCCGCTTACTTCTGCTTTAAATAAAGTGCAGTGAAATCTGCGATCTGCCGATACATCAACTTCCCGCGTGTCGTTTCAAAATGAAAGATGACCGATATGGTTATCATGCTATTTAGGCTGTGGCTTCTTCAATTTTTTTCTCACTGAAATTCACAGAAATTCACCTCATAGCTGGCTACGGCCAAGCTTGCAAGTTGATTTTCTATTCTATCAAAATCATTCTTTCATTTTTCTCACCTTCTCTCCAATCTCAGCGAGGTCTCCACCAGCCAGCAGCTCCAGGTCCGGGGCCAGGGCACAGGCCTGTATCACCTCCTGGAGCCTCCTTTCCTCAAGCGGGGAGCCAAAAAGAATATTATCCCTCACTGTGGCATTTTGGATCCAGGCTTGCTGCGGCACAAATGCAAGGGAGCCCTGGGGAAAAAAGACAATAAGAGTCAGGCTCTGGCTTTCCTCAAACAACACTGATGTCCAGTCACCTCCCATTAAAAAGGAGGAATTCATTAAGGTTTTCACTCAGCCCATGTTTTTACATCATTTATGAGGGAAATATTATATTAGCTCCATCAGCCCTCACTATTGGATCTACTCAGGGAATCACAAAGAATTTTAAAGATATTCTCAGTTCACCATGGGTAAACCTGGGATCAAACTCATTTTTGAGCAGGTGGAACTAAAGCTTTGCACTGTACTTCTGTAAACCATCAGCTTTAGTTTTAGTCTGCAATGGTGTTGTTCTAACTGGCTCTACATTGTATGTCTCAGCTCTATATTATGGATGTAACTGCTGTGTTTGTCTAGAAAGAAAACATTTCTTGCGCAGCAGTAAAGCTGAAGTTCTCACCTTTTGTTCGAGTGATTTAGAAAGAAAGAGTTTGCCATTCCAAGAAATAAAGGTGAAATTTGTTTTTTTCCCCCCTAACTCACAGATATTTTACAGCAGATGACTGCAGCTTTTCTTTATTTCGCTCCTGGAAAATGGACTCATCTACCTTCAAGCTGATCACATCAGAGCTTTTGTATGTGTTGTGTATAATCTTTGACTTGAGAGGCATCTTTGTTTCATGCCTTGTTGTTTGCAATATTTGCAACATAAAGTCATTCAGGATGTATTCTTCATTGCTGTGTTTTAATCCTAAATGATTCAACAACTGCTGCAGAGTTATTCAGAGTTTTCCATTCAGTGAATTGATCAACTGACACAATGGTTTGTGTGCACATATTTTGGAACAAACACACTTTTTTATTGTTAGAAATACATGAAAAGAAAAGTTAAAATATCACCTGAATGTTGATGAAGCCTTTGGTGCTGTGCATTTCTCCCAGCAGGGCTGACATGAGAGAGGACTTTCCTGAGCCCACAGCTCCCACCACGGCCACCAACCGACCGGGCTTAACATCTAAGGACACACTGGAAAATACACACAGAAGAAATGTGGTCAATTTTGTAAGAATTTTTTTTCTTTTCTTTCTTTCTTTTCTTTTTACAAAATTCAAAAGATAGACGTACTTTTTCAGCACAGGCTCAGCATCTTTTTCCCAAGCAAAAGAGCCATCACACACACTGATGGCAGTGCCTGATGAAAAGAAAAGCACAGAGACATGTTAACTGCACATGTACCAACAAAGTGGTAACATCTTTAGTGCTCAGCGGAGAAGCAGGAGCGAGTGCTGATGGTGAACGTACTCAAACTGGGGTCATGCTGCACAATGTCACTGTCAAGATCTTCCCCTGCCAAAAACTTCTCCAGGCGCTTCCTGGATACTGTTGTCTAAAGTGACAAACGAAACAAACACACGCACAGGTTAAGAGGCTTTAGGCATTCGTTTAATATGTGCGCATGCACTGTGGGTTGCTGCTTCCTCACTTGAACAATGGCAGCAATGAGCATGGGCAGCATGGCCAGGGGAAATCGGAGGATGTTGAAAAGTGAGATGGAGGTGAATGCTTTCTCGGCTGTCAGCACATTCTCCGAGCTCACCCCTACGAACACTGCAAAGGTGGCCAAAGAAACCTGTGGCCAAAAGAAAAGTGTGAGGGAAGAGGGAAAAAAGCATTTGAAAAGATCGTATTTAATCTGAAGTGTCTCATCTTTTTGTGACTCTTCTTCAGAGCACTCACCAGAGCAGGAGCACAGCTGAAGATGAAGGTGGAGACAGACGTCAGGTAGGCAAACTTTTTCATGACATTCAGTTCTTGCCCCCTAATACCTTCCACCTGCGCCTGGAAGGATGGCTCCCATGCATACAGCTTCAGAATCTGGAGGAGATGGCATTGCCAACGGACATGGAAAAGGAAGGGCGGGGGAACAGAGCACTAGTGTTCAAATCTTATGTGATCAATGCCAAAAAACCATAGGTGGTAGATTCAGTACAATGGCAGGAACTGCAGACTAGCATTTCAGCTTTTTCCTGGAGCGTTAAAGTCTTTTATTCTCAGGAAGGTCTCAATTAGAGCCTCAGCCCCCCCTCCTCCACTCTGCCTGAAGTATTTGTCAAAAAAGAAATAGCAGCAGAGGTCGTGATCTTACATCATTTAGGTAGTGGGGGGCAGGGTAACTCTGCATAGATTGAATAAGGCACTGACCTTGATCCCATTGAGTATTTCATTCATGATTTTCAGTCTCTTGTCTTTGAACTTCATGTTCTCAATCTGAAAAAAGACAATGTTAATCAGCAGGGAAGTCTAACTGACCTCATGGTAAAAAGAAAAGAAAAACTCATATCAATTAGAAAAATAAGAAAATCATTTAGCCAAGAATAGAGGTTTGACATACAGATGAAGTCATTTCATATCTCCTGGTAAAACACCATCATCTTATTCATTATAGAAAACATTCAATCACATCAATCCAAGGCCTGCCAAGAAAATAGATTAAACACTTGTGCACTTTGCTGACTTTAAAGGGCGCACGTCTTTCATTGACTTGACAGCATATTTAAAGAGGCCTTTCTCATAATTGATGGATTGCAAAGGAAACAGTATGTACAGTCTGCAAAACTTGCATTTTCCAATTGGCTGTTAATATTCATTTTTGGTCTGATGTACTATAAAAAAATAAAAAATAAATAACATGCAAAAGTAAACAGCATGAGCCCTCCAGTCCCTAATAATGAATGCTTCATGCACGGTTGTTGGTATTTCTGGTACAAAGGGCTCAGGCCTCTGCGCTTCTGTTTGCTTCTGTCACCTCTGTTTGCAGAGGGAATGTAATTAGTGTCAAGTTCCACGAGCACAACCTTGTGATCCATGGAAATGGATTGCGGTTTTATTCTGTGAAGTTCTGAGTTTCTCTACTGATTACCGTAGTACTAATTCAGTGACTTTGTTATTCAGTATTACTAATTAATTAGTTTCTAATCAAGTAAGTGTTATGCTATTTCTGTTACACACAGTGCAGCATTTTCTAAAGATAAAACAACTGTAACAACTGTATATGTGTACAATACTGCTGACCTGGAGTTTTCTGGCCTTAGTGGCTAAAAATCCATTGATCGGCACCATTAGCACCATGACTGCCAATCCTGCCAACACAGCGGGTCCCAGCTCCAGCCACAAGAAAACAATGGCCAGGATGATCTGCAGAGGGCAGGACCAGAGCAGGTGGATGAAGTTGGTCACATCGTTGAAGCGCTGGGCGTCGGCTGACATCAGATTCACTGTTTCTCCAACGGTCGACTCTTTACGAGTGTCATTAGACACCACCAAAGCCTTGGAAAAGGGATAAAGAAGGAGATGGATGTGTGACAGTGTCACAGAGTCAACAAAACATAAACTTGACTTGTGATGTGCAGTAATCGCATCATGTACAGGTACCCAAATGTATAGGTCATTGAATAGCTCAGGAAATTGCTATACTTAAGTGTGGCTGAGGCAAAGAGCCCAGGCATGATATGTTCTTTTCTTCTGTGAGAGGGTACAGTATGTGTGCATCACATGTCAATGAAAGTGATTTTTCCATCATACAGATGGCCAGTCTCTTGGTTGTGTGTTGAAAGCTACAGTACATCTGGCAATCTATTTCTAATGTCATGGAATGAGGTGGTAATTACCAGTTGTGACATCGGTTCTGACATTATGTTCGTTTTGGATGTGATGGCTGATTGCTGTGGCAGGCGTTTGTTTGTCTGTGGGCTGATTTTGTCAAGGTGACAGCATTGCAGTCGTGCATCAGGTAGCAAAAATCAAACTGAAGGGAAAGTTCAAAGATGGGTATGGTGTGACCCATGTGTACTGAAAACTCATGAAAGCAGAGAGCATCTTGTTAAAGCAGAAGTGAGTGATCCGGTCGTTTTCGCTAATGCTGCGTTCCAGGCCGGCTTTTGAAATCATAAATTACAGCTTCAAGTCACAACTTACGACTTTGTAGCGTTCCAGGCAACCCACTCGTATTTTTCCGACCTGTTTTACCGGTGAAAGTCACTATAACGGCCACTCGTAACTTCCGACCCGTGAAATCGTACCAGTACGTCTTTTTGTACAGTCTATGTACCAGATCGAACTGGTACGACTTCACAGGTCGGAAAAAAACGAGTTTCCTTGAACGCACCATAACAGTCCTCGTCCCTAGGTCGCCACATTCACGGCGTCCCTTGGCTGCACACACAGCCCTGCATGCCGTTCTCTCTCCTCATTGGATAAAAACTGTAGGATACGATAAATGTTTTCTCCTCGACTCAGAGCAGAGCAGAGGGACTGAGAGACCCGTGATTCAGACCAAACACTCTAAGTGATTGCTGTCGGAAGATATAACTATTTAAGACTTATATTAACACAAATATATCACTTACTTCTGCTTTAATTGGTGACACCATCTGTTTTGAAAACGCCATTTTGGTCTTGACCACAACCCTGTTACATTTCATGAGCGCTTCTTGCACTATATTTTGCCATGATGACACACACAGACTCACAAAATGAAAACAATACCAGTCATGACATGGTGAAATGCTGATGGGTGTCCTGGCTGGTGTGCTCTCTTGTTTAATTTCAGCTGTGTGATGTGAAGTAAGAAAATGTTATTGTTCTCCCACTCCCACTCCCACTCCCATTTTTTTTTTTTTTTTTTTTTTTACCTTTTTGTACACAGCAGCTATGATGGCGGTGCGAACCTTCATCCCCAGTACAAAGCAGCGCTGGAAGTACTGCTGCAGGAACAGAGACTGCAGAATGGCCACCAGCAGCAGCAGCACTGCATACACATAGCCTTCCCAGGTATATCTGGATTTGTCCTGAGTGAAGGAGACCATCAATCTGTGGAAAAGAAAAAAGGAAGTTAATCAATAGGGAAGCTCAACAACAAATGGGCTGCCACAGGGGCCTGCCCTCCACCCCTTCCTGCACTACACAATGACGCAACTGTATCACTGAGTGTGTTGCACCGACCTACAGTCAAGATGAAATGTCAGTCATTACACTACAAGACCGAATAACTACTTAATCTTTCATATTCCCTATGTGCACAGAAATGCTGGCAGATCTGTTCTCAGGTACTGTACCATACACTCCAGCAAACTGGCATCATACTAGAGTCATTTTTCCTGGAGATTTTAAAGGTTTATTATTGTATCTTGTGTTTTTTATGACTTTGTTTCTTAGTTTCTTTTGTAATTGTTTTTTATGTTCTTGGGATTGTTTGTTGTCGTCAGGTCTCTCTTGGAAAATAGATTTCTAACCTTAATCATGTGAAGTATGTTTTCATTTTCTTTCATTTAGCCTCCTACTTACTTTGTGTTGTTTCACCACTTTCCTCCCCCTCTGTAAGCCATTCGTGTTGATTGTTAGTTGATGTTTAAACTAACCACACAGTATTATATGGCTGAGCTCAAGGGTTGGTTCATTCACATAGCAGAGAGTCTGCTTACAGGTTTTGGGGAGACCAATGCATTAAGTTATATAAGGCCTTTTATGGCTTCAGAGGGAGCTGTGCAAAGTCTAATAAAGTAAAGTAAAGTAAAGATGGAAAAACAAATTATATTATATTATTTTGCACTTCTATGCTTCCATAGTGTGTTGTAGTGTTCATTGTGGATTTAATTACATGTATATGGTCACAGTGAAACAAGAGATCAATTCCTGTCATGTGCGTCTCGTGGCTTCCTGCTCTGTCACTAGTTCAGCATCTTACCGTTTGTGTTTGTGGGTATACGACTCTCAGTTAATGATTGCAGAGGATGGTGACAGTGTAAAGCAGTGAACATTGCTCTGTTGACAGTTATTGAGACTACTTGTCGAATTCAAGATTTGTCATCATTCTTTTTTTTTTTTTGGAGTACTGGTAGCAAATGTAGCAGGTAGCAAAAGTACTTCAAAACCACAATCAATAAAAGAAAATTGTAAAGACACATTAATCTGCTGCTCATAAAACAGCTGATCACAACCAAATAACAAAATCCTGACTGATGAGAGATTTTGTTTAAAAGACTCACTTCAGGAGTTGAGGACTGGCGAACGCCAGTAGGTCCTGTAGGAGTTTGAACACAGCAGATTCAAAGAGCACCCCTTTGAAGGTCTTGTAAATGGTGGTAACCAGCCATGAGTTGGGATAATCATCTTCTTCCTTCTTTTTGTCCTTTTTCTTTTTCTTCTTCTTTTCATCCTCCTTCTTTCCCTTCTCCTCCTAAAGAAAATATGTTGGCATTCAACCCAATATAATGCTGATTATTTACTGAAAATAAAATCCATTTTCCAAACTCTCACCATCATCAGCACATCCTGACTGACGCCTTTCCCCAGACCATTGGACAGACCATTTTGAAAGGCCTCGTCCTGAGCTTTGTCCTCGTTCTTTTCCTGTTTCTTCTTCATCTGCTTTTGGTAGCGGACCCGAGCGGCAGCCAACTCCGGCTGCATGAAATACTGGAAGCGCTGGTTGATATAAGCAGTGCTGTCTGTCTCATTCAGGTCCCACATGTCCTCCTGAACCAGGGGCTGCTTGTAGCCTTTCACCACCATGCTGGTGGGATGATGAGAAGTTGAAAGTCACAGCCTATACACATGAGTTGGATTTAAAATGTAACAACTTTTAACTCACCTGTTAAACCAGTCGAATGTGATTCTGCTCAAAAACACTGCGCCCGCTTCGGGATTCTGAGGACCAAAACAATTTCAGATAAGCAGACATACAGTATTGTGTGTATTACATTTTCTATATTTTTATGAATTCCACAGTATGAAAAAATACTTCCATCTGGGTGCATATATGTACCTTTTTCACAAGCTCCTCATCCTCTGGAGAGATATCAGCCACAGCAGAGAGAAAAAGAGCAATCAGTTCCAGGCCAAAGGAGATGTAGAAAAGGCAAAAACGAGGCAGATCACTGACTTCTCCCTGATGGGTGGAAAAGAGGTGTTCAGGGTGCATCAGGGAATGGTGCATTACTATAAATATGGTGGGGTACAATGAATCACAACAAGTACGCATTAGGTCTGACTAAAGATCAAAGTCTGTATTCAGCTAGCTCCCAGCTTGATGACCGTCTGAAGGTTTGTCATCATACCTGCCTGAGTGCCTCCCGTAGAAGGGTCTGGAAAGGGAAGACGTCGCACAGAACAAGTAGCAACCAGAAGAGGAAGAGAGTGGCTGAGTCCACTGCTCCTTCACTTCGCCTCACTCCCTCCTGGCATAACAGCAGAAGGATCTAACAAAGAGGACAAGAGGAATTGAAATAAATATAATACATATATTTATAAATAATACATAATCTTTCCATCTCAATACATTTTGTATTTACCCATGTAACAGCAAAGAGGACTGGGTTTGCATAGTATACACCAGCATGTTTCTCTGTCGACGGTGGGTCTTCACCTGGACCATAATCCTCTCCGAGTGTGACTGCCAGGGCTGCTATGGCCACGAGCAACAACAGAGACACCACGAGCTGAGGAGAGGAGACAAGGTTTGAACTTAACAGTGGAGAATGATGCAAGTGCAGAGTTTGATACTAGAAGGTAAAATAGCTGCCATTGCATGTAGTTAAAGAAGCAGAGCAGGTGGAGGAGACACCAAAACATTTGTACACTTTGCACAGATACTGGACATTTTAAAGAAGGAAAAGGAGCAAATGTATGTCATTTCAAGAATATCCAATGATATAATTGAACTTATTTGTGTAAAAACTACATCAAACACACACATTATTATATATGATTATATAATGACTATTATTATAAGATACCACTTATTATTACATCTAAAAATGTAACAGGAGGAAATAATAATTGTATTTTTGACCTCTTGTGCTATGGTTTCTTAAATTACAGGCTATTACATTTTATCTGGAGCACTGTCTTTACTTGTTTCTTTTTCTTACTGTGTGCATTACCTGTTTGCAGAGGTAGATCTTGGACAGGTGTTTTGTGTTCACTTGTGTTCTTCTGCAGAGAGACACCAGGTGCCACGGGGCACAGAGCCACAGGAACCCCAGGGGGATCCAGACCAGCACCGTCTGCTCCACACATACTGGGAGATCTGGGTCTTCTCGATTCACATATGAGGCATTCTGAAGTGCACACACAAACAATCATCACATGTGGATAAACAGAGAGCCTCACAAAATCATGTCGCCCCCATAATGTCAGACAAATATAATACAAATACACTCTCATCCATGCCCCTCCAGAGCCTGTGCTATATTACACCACAGGGACACCCAACAACTCCCTAATTAGAAATTTAATCAACAGCGACTCACATGTGATTAAATCCTCAGTCGCTGCTCATGATTTACAGCAGCAGGTGGAAAGTGCACTTCTGGAGAGGTTAACGATGGAGGGGCACGAACTAATGGACTGATGGGAATGTGGTGTGAAAGGAGCTCATTACTGATTTTAATTTGTTGTAAGAACAAAAGACTCTGACAGAGTACAGAAAAATATATTTAGTATTAGCATTTTAAGCACTTGGAAATTACTGAGATTGTCTGTAGTAGCAAACTGTTGTCAGATGAAGCAAGAGGGCATGTAGCAGTATGTCTGGACGGATGCTGGTATTTTTTAGACAGAAGGAGGAGGTGTTTATTAATGTGGATGTTTTAAATGGATAAAATCCTCCATGAGAAAAACAAAATCTTTACAGCAGCATCTACTGATGTTATTCATTTCTTTCATCAAAAGTCATATGTTTCACATCTGACCTCAGTTTCAGTTTGACAAGAAGAAAACCAGTAAATCCTCTCTTTCAAGACATTAAAGCAAAATACCATGTGTGTATATATATGGAGAGAGAGAGAGAGATTCAGTTGATTCATTAAAGATTATTGGCCAAATGATCAATTCCAAGGGATTGAAAGTCACAGCTTGTAAACATATACTGTAGCGGATGGACATGCTGAGTCATGTCTTACTTAAGGACAGTCACATGTTCACTGGGCTCACTGTGAACAGGAGTTGAAAACATAAAATGCTTTCAGTATACAGTATTCTCCATGGTCTTCCTTGCACATTTCTTAGCTGAATTGCTTCATTCATACCAACAGCTACAGTAGTTATGACATGGTATGTAGAACTGATAATATAACTATATAAAAACATGTACAGAGTAACAGAAGTTTCTGTCCGTGAAGTCCTATTCCTATGTCATAACAGAAGATAAAAGAGATGTTGTACTGTTGAGTATAGTGTCTACAAGTGTTGTCACCCTCTGATTACATAGCTTACGTGTGTCAAAAGTTTTTCACTGTTTTTAATGTTGTGACTTTAGCATGGGTCTAAAGTGAGTCGACTGAACTCCACAATTTCCCTAAACTCCCAGTCTCTCTCGTAGCTTTTGTTGTTTTTCATTGTTGAACTCACCCAGAAAATGGACCCACAGTATTCCTCCAAGGCTGCAGCACACATGGTCCACGCTGATGGCTTCAGTTGCCCTTAACCAGACGTCCAGACGCCTGAGGTTGACTTGAAAGCTCCTGCTCTCTGTCCACTCACACTCCAAAGACAATCA
Source organism: Trachurus trachurus (assembly GCF_905171665.1). NCBI lineage: Eukaryota > Metazoa > Chordata > Actinopteri > Carangiformes > Carangidae > Trachurus > Trachurus trachurus. Next base: position 17,175,182 of record NC_139906.1, read on the forward strand.
CAGGACGTACGTCTGAGGGACTTTGAGCCATGAGGCTTTAAAACTGACAGAAAAAACGTCCTTGTGCAGAGAAATAAAAAGACTACTACACCAAAAATGAACTGACTTAACGTGAGAAAACAGATGGGTTAAGGCTCTTTTAGCGTCCTCACTTCCTCAGTTACTGAGGTTTAATTCCTGGCAGTCCTCAGTGCCTTGTTTCACATCTGCAAGAAGCGCACACATGCCACACTCCTGTAAATGAAAGAACTTGACAGTAGTAGTCAAAGTCATTGAGAGAATCCAGCCCACAGACACTCCTCAGTGCTGAGAAGTGTCTAAAGTTCAATATTTCCGTCATGCAAGAGGAGAAAAGAGAGAAGCACAGGCTTGCATAACTATTCCTCTTCTGTTTTTCCTGTGTAAGAGGGAACAGCCTTCCCAAAAAGGGAATGTGTTTAGAGAGGGGGTGGGTGGGGGCTCATTAGACCCCTTTTCCTGTTATGTTTCCAATCCTCTTCTGCACGCCGTCTCTCTCTCTCCACGCCATCCATTCTGGGAACTCAAGTCCCATCTGATTAATCTCAGGCAGTCATTCATACGGATGGGGCTGTTGGGTTGAAGGGGCTGATGTGTGATTTTGGATTCTCTTTGTTCCTCAATTAATGGACACGGTATGTACAAGAAATTCAGAGAGATATTGAGAGCAGATAAAGGTCCCTACTACTATACAGTAAGACTGAAGATAGCCTATCTTCAGTGTATCCTGAAGCAACCAGGGCCTAAAAATGAAGTTTTGTGTTACTGCACAAAACCCTCGTAATTTGTGCAGTCTTTAAAGTTAAAAGTTAAAAGAAGTTAAAGGTACTCCAGAGGGAAATTGCTTCCAGACTCTAGTTCAACACAAACCACATTGAGTGAGAAGCTTGTTGCGGGTTTGTATGTGTGGGTGGGTGTCTGCGTGGAGAGAGAGAGACTCTTGGTACAAGAATGAACAGTATTGTTCTGTTGAAGCTGTGATCCATGTGATGACTCGTGTATTTCTGCAACCAGAGTTCAAGGCTAAGCACAGCGGCATCTCTTCAGCTTTGTACAGTGAGCCAAAGCCCAGTTTTTGATGAGCACCTTCAACAAAAACAGAGCTGGGAATAATCTGACATAAGTAGTGGTAGTAAGTAAACATGGAGTTGAAGAAAACACACAGCATGACTGAGGCAAACTTGCTGCGTAGCAAAGTGATTCATTTACAACATCGCAAATAGGGGTTTTATTAGCAATAAAAAATCTAAGTGAAAAGTATCTCACGGACTGTGATGGTCCACAAACAGATTACGCTGAGTGCCTGATGGTTAATCATTACATTTTGATAACACCAAATGGTTGCAATCTGGCTGACTCACTGTGTGTATAACCCCAAGGACAGCAGTGTGACACGTGAGATCACCCATACGTAATAGAAAAACATTGTAATAAGTAACATGATTTATAACTATGGTTGTATGCACAGAGGTGAGCGTAAGCTTGTTATTAGCCCCTTGGTGCTGATCAGCTAAATTCTGATTAACTGTTCTACAACACTGAGCGTTGTTAATATGACTGAGACTTAAATTGAAGCTGAGAGGGGCTGTGCTGAGGGACAGTTCAAAAAGGGGGTAGAGCAGTTCAAGCTGAAAATAAATACAGTTCAATATTAGCTGCTTATAGCTGAATACAACTATGAGCAATTGGTCTATATTCTCATTCCTCCAGGTCATCGTTATCTCTGGGCAACAAATTGTATCCCAGGCAACTGGACTTATATTTGTCTAGGACAGTGGTTCCCAACCTTTTTCTTAAGGGACCCATATTTTTACCATTGAAAACTTTGGTGACCCCCCCCCTCGATGAAAAATAAAACAAGATAAGGAACATCATAAACTTCTTTTACATGAAATACTTTATTATATTTGAGTAATTTAATAACAGCATGGAACAAACAATCAGGAGAACCTGTGTATGATTACAACATATTTCTTCAGAACTTGTACTTTTAAAAAATAATTGTGTTTTTAAAAGTACAAGTTCTGAAGAATATGTTGTAATTTTACACAGGTTTTTTCTCATTGTTCCATGCTGTTTTCCAAATTCATTGTGCCTGATATTGCCCTGCTGTATATTACGTATTTAATGTTTTAAAACTGTTGATATTCAATCATCTATTGATATAGGCTTATAATTTATTTGTTTATCTATTTAAATACACAAATAAATGTTTAATGTGGCCCTTGAATTTAGTTGATTTTGTCACATATATGAATTAAATGCTTAGCCTACTCATTTATTTAACATTTTAATTACATTAAAATTATTAAACCCCTTAAAATCAAGAGGGCTTCGCGACCCCACCTGGATCTTTGGCGCCCCCCTTGGGGGGTCCCGCCCCACAGGTTGGGAACCACTGGTCTAGGAAGATGTTTCACCTCTTATCCAAGGGGCTTCATCAGTTCATTGTGAACTGATGAATCGGTCTGACTAGTCTGACTAGTGAGGACTAGTCAGACCGATGTGTTGCAAACTGATGAGTCTGACTAGCTTTGATAAATTGTTTCCCTCAAGGTGTACAGTATGCAAAAGGTCCCCTTTGAAACATACACCACCAGCTAAGGCTAAAGCTGAGTGGGTAGTTAACTGAATTGTATGTCAATCAACAGACAATGAATCGAGGAGGAGAAATCATTTTCAATCAGGAAAACTGTTTGGGCAAATTCTTGGACCCACATGAGGTTTGGATTGTGGTATAAAACTATTTAAAGTGACATGACCTCATCTCTGTCATATTCTGCTTTGACTTCCTATTGGTCAGCTCCTTTGCTTAGTGACATCATTCGTTCATTGACCTTGAAGTTTTTACTGTAAGACATAAAACAGCTTCATTTGAGAGACTTGTGAATGATCATCCTGGTTGAATATCAGTGAATATCAAGATAACAGCATGCCTCTCCTTCATTTACACTTCATTATTACAGCTGGGGTGAATGGATCACGCTTCTGCATATTTGTGGCTTTCTTAAATTGGTAGGATGCTGGTTTTGATTGATTCTGGGAAACATTTTACAGCATTTAGAGTAAAACAAAGTGCGCTGATGCGTTGGCATTTTCTACCTTTTATTAGGCTCTGTGCAAACTGAAGTCGTAATGTTTGTGTCCTTGTAAAAAATTAAGTACAGGAGATCACAGCTTTGCAATATCTTCAACTGTAAATTGAGGGTGCTGTAAACAGATATAGGTCAATGATGCTGCAAATGGAAAACACACTGCTCTGAAAACACCATTTTTATTTTAAACACCTATGGTGTTTTTTTTTTTCATTTTTCATTTTATTAGGCTCTCTATTTCTGAGACCACATACAGTTTTATAATAATAATAATAATAATAATAATAATAATAATAATAATAATGATACTTGTAAATTACATATGCCCCCCTATAGGGTTGTCCCTGAGCTCTAACTTTACAAGGACTGTTCGATTAGTGATTAAAAAAACAGGAGAAACAAAAAAGCACTAAGTGGCAGTTCTGAAATATCTTCTTTCTGGGATTTAGTGAAAACAAATGATGACTTATAAGTATAATTACTCATGATTAAGTATGAGGTATCTGTTTTGTTGTGGGTCATGATGATTGTGCAGTGGCCTCTCACAAGGTATTTCTGGCAATTGCATTTAGAGTGCGGACTTTGCTCACATCTGCCACCTTCAGGCCGTATTCAGGTGCTGAGAAAGCAGCTCCCATAGTCACACAGGTGTTCCTGCACAGGAAAACATCATGTCTCAGACAGCAACAAAAAAAGATTAACGTTTATTCCTTGAAGAAATCATTTGATATGGGCTCACCTGAACTTCATGGCAGAGTCTCTCCCAGAGCGAGCTGAGCAGTGAAACTCTTGAGTCCCTGATCCCTCTAAAATTCTCTGCAGGTTCCTCTCTGTGATACCCCCTCCTGGGTTTAAAGAATTTGATAATATAAAACTGAAAACAACCAAAAATACAAGGGGAAATGGCACAGTGACAAAAAATACAGGCACTAACCGGGCATTATGACGATCCTCCCTTTGGCCTGTTGAATGGAGATAAGAACAGTAGACAAGGAGAGACGTGAGATGCTGATGTGCGGTGACTAAGCAGCACAGTTTAACAACCACACCATGTTAACATGCATTGAGTTCATACATATGTATTTTTCTTCGTTAATACTTTATTGGGTCGGATGATATCAATGAAACATACATCTAAAGACAAACATGCCTACCTACTGTAATGCGCCACCAACATCTATATATACAGTATATAGTATATATATATATATATATATATATATATATATACACACACACATCCCCTTGTGTATGTGTAAACAGGGAAAAACCTATATTCATACACACATACTTGATCAATGATCCTTTTGATGAGAGGGAGTCCTTCTAAAGCAGAGCTGTCACAGCCACTTGTCAACACACGCTGGAAGCCTAATGATACCAGAGTCTCCAGAGCAACTGTTGGGTCGTGAACCATGTCAAAAGCTGCAGAAGGAACCATATAACAGATACTTCAAAACTGAGTGCACGCCTGCACATTATCATTTAGATGGAATGAAATAATTAGTGCAGGGTATTTGATCTTCGGCGTAATTAAGAACAAACATGTGAGACAAACTCCATTAAAAATACAGCTATAAAAGCCTAACTGCATGAACGAGGTTTAAAAAAAAAACGTGAATATAACAATGTCCTCAAGCTTTTGGTCTGAGTTCTGTCTAATACAAAATGGCTCCACATGGTGAAGGACAGCTTGAGGTAGCTGAGAAACCAGATTGTGAGACTTCACAAAGAGAGGTGAGGGTTCAAGAACAGCAGCAGTCTACTGAAAAATACACACAAATTGCACAACCTTGCTTTCAATACGGACGGCTAAGTATTTTCATTAGACGCCATGAAGGACATTCATTGCATCACATTCCTTGGTCAGACAAAATCAATCAGTGCAAAAGGTGAAGAGAAGAGATAGTTTTCATACTACAACAATCATCATACAAAAATGACTCAAGAGTGTGTAATTAAGAAAAAAAATTGCAAAGCATGCCCTTGAATCATTCAAGTCTTTTGGAACACAGAGTGGAAGGTACAGCAGCTAAAAAAAAAGAGAAAAACAGCAATAACCAATCTTCGTAAGACTGGCCTTATCTATGGGTCAAATTTGTCATTACCAATAAAGGTGGACAGACAAAGACTAAAATAAACACAGTCTCAAAGATTAAGGTTGTACAGATGTAAGTGCCATTGATAAATATGGACCTTTCATTGTAGTTAATTCATTTAAGTATTTTTGCTGTCTAAGACTCAGTATAATTTGTCTCCTTTCTCTTTTTACTTGGAAATTTCATTGTAGCTTCGTGATAATTTCAGTAGAGGCTAATTATTTTAAATGACTTAGATTTAACAAAGAACACTTTACCTCGATGAAAGGTGACAGGCAAAGGACGAGCAGCCGCTGTGGGGAAAAAAAGAGAAAAAAATTGCAGAATGTATCAATGTCACTGACACATTCTGAACATATTTTCTGTATTTGTGAACCTGTACAACTTCATGGTCACATTCTGTATTAGTGTGTGGTGAATAGTGTGAGCAGCTGTCAACATAAGGCCAAAGACTGTCACATAAATGTGAGCCTACTTAAAGGGATAGTCCAACATTTTGGCAAATTCGCCTGTTGCCATAATCCCTGTATAATCATAGAAGTAGGTGCATTACATTTAATTATTGGTGTGTGCATGTTGTTTTGAGATCCACGGGGCAGAGACGGGAGCTGCTCGGCGAACACAATGACAAACCCATCAAATACACAATCCAACAACTGAAAAATGCTCTTGGGGAGAAGTTGTCACCTGCACATTTGCCACGCTATGAAATAACCATGAAATAACCATGTAGCTATACTATGTGACATTACGACGCATGAAGCAAATACTCAGAACTTTTGCGCTTTTGAAATCACTCCGCCGAGCAGCCGTGTTTGGGATGTAGTTCCGGCTGCATTTGCCTCGAAAACAACTCAGTCTTGTAATGTTACATTATAATTTAATAGCGTGGTGAATGTGCAGGTCACAACTTCTGTATGAGAGCGTTTTGAAGTTGTTGGATTGTGTATTTGATGAGGGACAGGGGACCTGTACCGTTCACCTCCATTGTGTTCACTGAGCAGCTCGCATCTCTGCCCTGCGGATCTCAAAACAACATGCTACAATAATTAAAGGTAATGAACCTACTCGACTATAAGGATTACAGCAATAGGCGAATTTGCCAAAATGTTAAACTATCCCTTTAAGTGTGCACACATTACATTCAAGTCTCCCAGTGTGCTAACTTGGATAACTAAAAACCACTGCAACTGGAAAAACCTAAATTAATTAAGTCATCATTGATGATGTTAATCATTCCTATCCCTGAGGACTGTGTGTATGTGTACTTTTATCATCTTGATGATGTTGAGGACAAATGTCTTTTTATATTGCATTACAACGTGAATAATGCCCTACGTTGTCCAATAAAGATAAGGATTACTGATTCATCTTTATTTTGGGTGTGTGAAGGTAATATAGTGAAATGATATTTCAGTGAGGTAGATTGATTAGATTTAGATTTTAAGAATCTGGCAGCAAAGGCAAAGCGCTCTAAAAGTTGACGATGAATCCTTAGTTATAGGATATATCTGTTGTGTTTGAAATGTTTTCTTTGTGACTTTGTCTGTACATCGTAGACTGTTCAAATACACAGGCAGAGACAATACCCAGTAACTCCATGCAGAGCTCTGTGTCCACCCGTCCATCCTCTGTCAGGGCTCCCAGCACTAGTCCATCGGCCCCATGGCTCTTCATCAGCTCTATGTCCTTCCTCATCACCTCCACTTCCTGATCCGAGTACAGGAAATCCCCTCCACGAGGCCGTATCATCACATAGACTGGGATTTTGACATACTGCTTCAAGACGTGCAGCAGACCTGTGGCCAAAAACAAAGAAGGGTGACATACTGTGTGTGTGAGGCTGTGTGCTTGCCTGGTTTCAGCAGATGCTCGGGGGCTTACTGCTGTGTTCATGTGTACAGAAGTGAACCTGCTCACCTACACTGGGGGTGAGCCCTCCCTCCAGGAGACTAGAACACAGCTCAAGTCGACCTGCACCTGTGCAGAGAGACATACACTCAGACTGCGCCAGCACAACTTAATGCGCATGGCCTTTGAGGGATGAAATTACTAGAATGTAAATTGCACAACTGGGAAGAACAATTGCTGTGAGATTTGCCTCAATCACAGTGAACAAGTGTCTAGACTAGAGACATTACTGACCTCCTCGTTCAGCATTGACAGCAGACTCCACGGAGTCCACACACACCTCCATTAAAAAGTCCTCTGCCATGTTGACAGTCTGGAGACTGGCAGACAGAGATTCACTGTTTTGAGTGTGTTAGCTAACGCGTCCTGAAACCCGTCGTACACTAAGTTACAATAACTACAACAACAGCAGCTACTTCTTGAATCCACTTCCTATAAATTCATGGCACCTTATCAGTCGTTTAGAGCCGTCATGGGATCAGTGTGTGTGTGTTTGGGTGACCAACTCACTAATTCTGCTACAGCCAGAAACCATAATACACCAACGTTAGCGGGTGGGCGGTGTTAAGCTTAAAACCCGCCCGTGCGGAATACGCTAAAACATAAAACAAGCACCCACCACCAGAGCTTCTGGAAAAATTATAATAATTAACCTTTTTTTTTTAAATTAGTTTTTTTCTTTAGATATTGTGTTCCGGTTTAACACAGTAAAAAATAAATACAATAAAATGATAATGCTAATTTCAATTTAGTCGTCGCGTGCGCTCGTCGTATTCGGTCGTATTGTTATGACGTCGTGAGGTCAAAGTTGAGACATGTTGTGTAAAGAGCCGGTTGCAGCCTTTACCTAAGCTCCATCCTTTACAAAACCAACCAGTGCAGCAGCAGAGGACGAGACTCGACTCAAACATGTTACTGTCTTCGCTTCGGACATCGATGTTGTGCGGCTGCAGAGGCGCCAGCAGAGGATTTCAACACAACAGTGTGAGTAATAGCTATCTGCTAGCATTACGTTAGCCCTCTGGCTGGATAAGCATGTAAAAGGTCAGACAGTCAACAACTATTACTTACATATCAGAAATAATCGCAGAGCAAACCCATCAGCCTACTGTGTTTTGATTTACTTTGTCGTCGTGTTCAGTGTTTATTTAAGTCACTGAGGACATGTAATGTCACCTGACGCTGCAGCAGTCACGTCCGCATGTATCACATAACAGTAGATCAACTTCACCATCATCCGGATGCAGCTAGCGCTGTTAAATTTATAATAGAGGCAGAAAATGTCCCAAGATTATGAAAGAACTAATATTATGAGTTCCCTAATAGGTTAAATGCATTTTTGTTGCATTTTACAATAAATACATCTATCAAACAACCACGGGAATTAGACTAGTTAACCACCTGTCCAAGTCCTGAATCTGACCACATGTCACATCACCTGGTCAAAAGCATGTGGACACGCGAATATCACACTGTACCTTTCCTTCAGCAAAACATAATGTCATGCTATTGTAGAGTCGCTCCTCATCTTTGAATTGGCCACAGTTGTTAGTCCCTGAACCTGAATTGGCTGACAGGTGATCTTCATATTTAACTCAGAGGTGTACGGTGTGGTTGTGGTCAGGGGTCTGTGCAGTAAAAGTTGAATTATTCCTCATCAGCCTCAGAAAAAAAACATTACCCCCATTGTGAACCTGGGGGCATTGTCTAACTCATAAAATTGTTCAAACTGTAAACCAATGAAATTTTGCCATAAGTGAGGTAAATGCAGCACTTTTCCCACTTATTCAACCCCCCCCTCTTCCCTTTTCCTATAGCAACAGCGGAGTCCACAGCTACGACAATGGCTTGTGAAGAGAAATCAGAGTACCATCACAGCAGAGGTGGAGTCCTCTTCCACCCTGACAGCATCCTCTGTCCCCAATGCTGCCACAAACCGCATAGTGGGTCGCTGGCTACTAGGCTGCAGTGGGCTGGTGGTCGGAGCTGTCGTCTTGGGTGGTGTCACACGGTAAGAGCGACTCATTGATGTGTCTCTGTGTACATAACAGTTCTCCTTGTATTATAAGTGTTGTTGACAGGGACATATGTGTTTTTGTTCCAATCAGGCTGACAGAGTCTGGGCTCTCCATGGTTGACTGGCATCTGGTGAGAGAGATGAAGCCGCCTCAGTCACAGGCAGAGTGGGAGGCCGAGTTCTCCAAGTACCAGCAGTTTCCTGAATTCAAAATGTGAGGACCGATCTTTCCTGTTCACCTTATCACACACACAATTACACATGTTTGAAGGTGCCCCCTCACTGATATTCCTATCGATCACAGATTAACTAACAGGCTTATAATTAAATTTTAATGAAAAAATTATGTAACTGAATGTACATGTGGTTTTATGTTGTAAGCAGAACTAGAGGTTAATGTGGAGTTGATTTCTCTGTTGTTGTTGTTGTGTTTTCCAGAATGAACCATGACATGACTCTGCCCGAGTTTAAGTTCATCTTCTACATGGAGTGGGGTCATCGGATGTGGGGCAGACTGGTCGGACTTGCATACATCCTCCCCACTATGTACTTCTGGAAGAAAGGATACTTCACCCGCTCCATGAAGGGAAAAGTACTGGGGCTTTGTGGATTTGTCTTCTTCCAGGTAAGACTCAGGAATGTAGCAGTGCTGATACTGGACAATGACAGCGGTTTGATCCCTATCCCACTCTTAGCGTTTATTTTCTAGAGCCGGGTTGGCGGGAGCACATTGTCATCAACTATGTGGTCAAGTTGCATCGAAATTAACAAATACATAAATGACTGTATTAGTATGTGTGCTCTTTCAGGGCCTTCTGGGATGGTACATGGTAAAAAGTGGTCTGGAGGAAAAGCCAGAGTCTCATGACATCCCCCGTGTCAGCCAGTATCGCCTCAGTGCTCACCTTGGTTCAGCCTTGCTACTCTACTGTGCCAGTCTCTGGACCGGACTCACTATGCTGCTGCCTCCACACAAGGTACAGAAGCAGGCTCCTGCTTACATCCCTTCACACTGATAGTTTTTGCCCTCAAGAAATACAGCTAAACTAGTTTTTTTTCTTCAATTCTGTTATTGGCATCTCTCGTAGATTGCAGAAACCAGACGTCTCACACAGCTCAGGAGGTTTGCCAAGGGCACTGGTGGACTTGTCTTCATCACTGCTCTTTCAGGTACTGTTTGATATATTGTCAGTTCAGTATCAAAGCTAGTTAGCAGTAGGTCTGATCCCTTAGATCTGTAGCTGTAGTCTTCATATTTGATTTAAAAGCTTAAGTACTACAGTACAATTTAAATCAAAATATTCAGAAAGACGGTCTGTAGAAGTTTGATATGCAGAAAATCTCCTCCTGTATAAGATATTTACAGATTTAACTATTGCACACAAGGATCTATAAATGTTTATCTTAACTGATTTGTTGCAGGGGCTTTTGTTGCTGGTTTGGATGCTGGGCTTGTGTATAACTCCTTCCCTAAGATGGGAGAGCGATGGATCCCTGACGATCTGCTTGCCTTCTCTCCCACCCTGAAGAACTTCTTTGAAAATCCAACGACTGTGCAATTTGACCACAGGATTTTGGTGTGTCTACATTTCTGGAAAGAAATAACTTTTTAGGAGACACTTCAGTTTAAAGTTAAGATAATTTGTACCCTTCTTTCTGTAGAAGTCAGCTGTTGACAATCTTCCCTTGCCTTTGTTTTTCCCTCCAGGCCATCTCTTCTTTGACTGCAATTACAGGCCTCTATCTGTTCTCAAGGAGGATGATGCTGCCCAGGAGGACTAAGGTTGCAATCAGCCTCCTTGCAGCAATGGCGTATGGGCAGGTAGGCTGTCAGTCATCCCAGAAACATATACACTCAGTTCATTGATCTTCAGAATAATTAAACTCAAATTAACTGTGTTTTCACTCTTCAGGTTGCCCTCGGTATCAGCACGCTCTTACTGTATGTCCCCACTCCACTGGCAGCTACTCACCAGTCTGGCTCTGTGGCTCTTCTCTCACTGGCCATTTGGGTTCTTTCAGAGCTTCGCAAGATGCCCAAATAAGATGCTTTATCGGGCAATCCAATCCCTACCAGCCACAGCTCAAACCTCTAAGAGTCAGCAGTGTCACTGAAAACAAGATGGTAAAGGAACAAGTGGAAAAAATTGAAGCGTTAAAAACTGAGACATTGTGCAGTGAGTTTTATGCATCTGTCCTGTGGTGCTGCAAAAAAAAGCTCATGTGGTGATACTGAATGATCATTAATAAAGCAGAGGTTTTATTTTGATAGTTGCTCACAGTTGTGCTTTTCATAATTGACTAAACCTGAGTTTGTGGACACATATTGTCAGGTTTCTTTTCAACATAATGTGAAGTGTTTTGATTTGCAAGGAATTTACACAAAAGACAAGACATGTAAAAGCCAAAACAAGCAGATTTTCATTTTCTTTCCAGCTTTAATGACACAGCGACAGGGTTTCCAGTTAAGGACACAGATTTGGTCTGCAGAAAGATATTCAGTAAACTGAATTGCTGTTTTTGTCCATGTACACAGTTTGAACAGGATGTTTGAATGAGAATTGTGTTGCAAATACATTACTCACCTGTTGCCTTGTCTGTTCATACACTGCCTGTTGGTTGAATTAGATGTGGCTGTTGGGGTCAATGTAATTATGTATATTTAAATTATGAACCATTTCTTGCTGATATTGTGTTGATGGATTATAAGGTAAAACACAACTGATTGTTGCTTTGTACTGTATCTTTCATAAAAAGCTGAAAGCACTGTCTTATTTTAATAAATTATGTACAGTCTTTAAAATTCAAACTCAAGTCCATTTTGCATAGTAACTGTGATTTTTATTGTCTCTGTACAAAATATACACATTTTAAATACGTAATGCAACCAGTTGAGGCTAGGTAACTAGACAGTCAGTACAACAGGTTAGTAGGTTCATTGTTCTAGACACAGTACATGCGGGTATAGACAGGTTTTTACTTGTGGTTGGGAATGGAAGTTAAAAACTGTTGGCAAGGGACAATCAGAGCCAAACCTCTTTTTCCCTAGAAAAAAAAGGAAAATGATGAAAAGAAAAGGAAACTGCAGAAGTGCATATTTTCATCAGGGTCTTAGTGCACCCTTTAGACTGCTCTGAGTGGAGTCAGAGGTTGGATGATGACTTGTTAAGGTGGTAGAGGAAATTATTGCTATTTCATGATAATGTCTGCATTTACGACAGCCTATTTCAGTACGGCTTGAGTGCCTCTGGTACTTACAGTACACCGTCTTAGATCTAAGAGCAGTTCTACTGTGAAAAGGACCAAATTAAGAAATGGTAGCAAATTCTCTAAAAAATAATTTATTCAGAAAAGCCTGTGGGTAGACAACCTAAGATTACACTTCACTTTGGACTGAGCAGGTAAACCACATTTCCAGTTCACCAAACTACACCCTGTACACCCTCTGATTGCCCCTTGTCCTACACACTACACAGCATCCCCCTCTCTCTTCACCCACAGGTGGGCTCTATGTCTGAACTTATAGTGGCTTCATGTACCTCTTAAATCTTCTCTTTGGTGTTGCAGAGAGAGGGAGAATTAGAAATGGAAGGGTGGGCATTAAAAAAAGGAGAAAATCTATTAAACCATGTCTCTCTCACTAGCAGTACACACCCACATACTATGCCTCTTTTAAATTGAATGAGCCTAATTTAATGGTACAAGGGTTTTGAGTTTTTTTTTTTTTTGGTTTTGTTTTTTGAAGTGGTAGAACCTGCTACAACCACATGACATTTCTGATTACAAGAAGTTCACAAATACAATCTGCAATCTAATAAATTCCCCTTGAATGTATATTGATAGACTAGTACGACAGTGGTATGTCAGTCCCGTGTTGAGAGACGCTGGGATATTGTGCCATCCCAACGCTGTACTGCCTAACATCACACAACTGGGAAGGCTAGAAAATGTACAACAGTCAATAGACACCTACAGCTAGACCTGTAACAGTTTGGAAGGCCGGGAATTATTCTACCAGAATCCCATGAATGGAGGCGGGTGTTGTCCCATTAGTGTCTTACATAGGTAAGATGAATGACATCTCTTTCTGTTACACATGCACACATACACACACAAAGGGTGAGGCACCTGTGAATGACTAGGACCAGCAGACAGACAAGCAGACTTTGGAGTATCTCTGTAAATACATAATTGGATATTAGTGACATCATCATGCGATACTGAAATCAGTTCCTCATGGAAAAACAACATGTTCGAACCTCCATCTGGAAAACAGGATCGCCTGGATGTCCGATTCGTGAAATGTTCCCTCAGCCATTGTCTCTGTCCCTCTCTCTCTTTTGTCCACTAGATGGTGGTAGATTCATTCCTGTTCTCGTGGCCGGGGCGTCAGCGCTCTAGTGGCTCCAGGGAGGTGTCACCCACGTGCACAGAGGCAGGATCAGATTCAATTCAAATTCAACTGCTTCTCTCTGCATTCACCTATTACAGGCTGCAACAGTTCCTCCATTGATAAAAAATAGTAATAATGATGATAATAAATAAAAGTTCAGATAAATCAGGTGGGGGATCTTGGGTAAGTGCCTGTGAGCCCGATGCTTGCCTTCTCTCTGTGTCTCTGGGGTAAAACGAAGGATCTGCATGATGAGGGAGGGAGTCGGGGAGGCTCCAACGTTGCTTGGAGATATGTCACTGGGGGTCCAGGAGGTGGGAGAGGGCCCCGCGGTGCCCTCAGGACTCACAGCTCTCAACAGAGACACAAGCACAAGCCAGGAAATGGCGACACACACAGACGCGCACACATTCACAAACTTTAATCCTGATTCCTTTTGCACACCCACTCACACACAAACACGCACTCCCCTCCCTGGTGCCAGCGTCCTAACTGGTCCAGACTCTTAGATGACATTGTCAAACAGCTGCATGGACTGCATGATGTTCTCATCCTAGACACAGGGAAGAGGTTTAAATCAGGGGGCGGCGTTGTGTCTCCTTGTGTTTTAACCGAACGACTCCCTTGAAAATCAGCTCTCAGTTTTTACTGGCCTACCTTTTTGCAAGACTCGATGAACTCCTCTATGGTGACCACCCCGTCTTTATTCCGGTCCATTTTCTGCAATAAAAATACAATCACAGAGATTTAATTCATGGAAAAACTAGCATGTGCTAGACCTTTGTACATGAAATCTTTTTACAGCAACATATACAGTAAATAATATAAATTATGTGGTTTTAGTCAATGATAAGATGAGAGGTTAATGAAAAGTCAAAACTGTTGAGTTCAACCTGGAAGAAGCTCTCCACATGTTCTGTTGGGGCATCGTCCTGCATAGTGGGGTATGTGTACTTCCCCATCATGTCATAAATAGACTTCATGATATCCAACATCTCCTACAAAGTAAAGGACAAATAGCAGGCATACAGAGCTTAGAGACCTACATGCAAGATCTTTATGGATGTTATGTGTTTTTTTCTGCCATGTGTGGTTACAAATGACCAGTTAGATTGGATACATGTGATATATTACACATTTTATTTTATTAGTCAAATATGTCAGTGACCATTTTCTTCTGTCTCTATGTGTCAGGGTTATGTTTGATATACTGGAGCAGAGTCTGAAATTTCAAGATAAAAGCTGATGTATTCAAGGATCTATATCTCAGTAGTATACAATCTTCATACACAGTGTAACAGGTTGTCAAAACCTGGACAGCTGTCCTCAGTAGTTTCAGTAAACTGAGTTACAGCAAGGCTGAAACTATTACAGTGCAACATGTGTGTTTTACCTCTTTGGTGATGCAGCCATCCTTGTTCAGGTCGTACAGGTTGAACGCCCAGTTTAACCGGTCGTTAATGGTCCCTCTCAAGATGATAGACAGGCCAAATACAAAGTCCTGTGATAGAAACGGGAACTATTTTTGTGTTGTTTTGGAGTTTCTTAACTCTTGGCATAGTAAACGAAGTCAAATCGTTATCACAGCACTAATCGCTTCAGGCAGGTGTTTTACAGCAATGGCGGCAAATTTCACTGGAGCACATTTTTTTTTGCTTTTATCTCTCAATGACACAAGAATAGAACTCACCTCAAAACTAACCGAGCCGTTCTTGTTCGTGTCGAAGGCTTCAAACAGGAAATGTGCATACATACTTGAATCTGCAGAGGTAGAGACATATAGTACAGTAATGCGTGTGCCATCAAAACATGAGGCAAAGTCTTTGAAGAGCTAGGATTAGCAGCGAGCTAAATATAGCCTGGATATAAAAATAATTTCAAATACAACTGGGGGCGAGTGGTTAACATTTCATCAACCTAAATATCATGGAATGAAAAATTGCCTTGCCTCGCAGTGCGTGTCTACTATAGTTCAGTGGAGCACATTTATAATGAGTTAATTATGTTCATTCCATTGTAATGATGAAAAGTTACATGTGTACTTCCACAGAATCAAATAAATGGCGCCATTTCCACGATTACCTGAAACGAATGAAATGAATGAAGACAAAAGGAATGGTGTAAAGGGAAGTGTTATGGACACAGCTGGAGCTCCTCAGGTTCAGTGGTAGGAGCTGACAACTCACCTCCCTGAGGGAAGAACTGGGAGTAAATGTTCTTAAAGTTCTCCTCATTCACCACACCACTCGGACACTCCTGGGATACAAATGTGAATCGAGAAAACTCATTAGTTCCCCTCTAGCACAGACTATATAAGGGCCTACATGTCAACTTAAGCTCTTGCCAGACTGATTCTGCTCTTAACTCCCATAATGATGTAACCTGAGCCAGACATTTTTTTATTTTTCTCTCTTATTACTTCAGCCAGACCTACATTTTTGAAGCCCCTGTAGAGGACTTGCAGCTCCTTCTTGGTGAACTTAGTCTGCTCCTGCAGCTTGTCCATGCTTTCAGGGCGATGGCACACAGTGGATAACTCAAAATCATCTTCCACGCTGTCTGTGTGAGGGAGAGAGACCAGCGTTAGTTCACGTATATCATCACCGCCACACCCACACAAAGCCTCCAGGGACCGCCATGACCTGGCCAGCGCATTTAAATGAAGTCATCAAACTGATACTCAGCTCATCATCTAGTACAAGTATCACATAGAGCAAAGTAGCAAAGTTAATATTTATTTTATTGTTTCATTTTTCTATAAGCATAAAGATGCAAGGCCAAACCATTTCCACACAGCATAAGCTACTGTACCTTATCTACCCCAAGGCAAAACAGGTGAGTAAGACTAATACTAAAGAAATTGGGGAGAGTCCTGTGCTGAAGAAGTGATAGAGGAGGTTTATCAATAATGAAAAAGGAGAAAGTCACTACCAGATATTGCTCATTGCGTTTTCAGTCCATGTGTTTCTCTGGTAATAAATGTCAACTCATAGTGTGTCATATCTACAGTAATATGTTTCCACACCTGCTTGTTTTCAGCCCACCTTAATATCTCACGCGCACACGCACCCACACACACACACACACACATAGATATTCCGTCGCCCAAGGGAACAGCACAGTCATCGAATCACAAAATACAAAAACGGGTCAGATCCATTATCCACAACAACAATGTTTCTTTGAGGGTGTGGGGTTTGAGTGTGTTTCTGTAAGTGGATTAATGTGTACACTGAATGTTTCAGCAGATGTGTGTCCACACAGGAGGCTGGACACATGGAAGAACGTGGAGATGTATAGAGAGTGAAGGAGCACTTGCTTTGACTGATTGAGGGGGCAGCCGAGGGTTTGCAGCACGGCAGCAGCTTGAGGAATCGCTGCTTTATGGTTTTTTTGCTTTGGCTGGTGGGATTACCTGCAATCACCAACCATAGCATAAAGGTTAGACACACCCACACACGCACATATACACGCAAGCTTGTGAATTCACGTTTTCTCACACACACACACACACACACACAGGCACACGAACACACACACACATGCGCATGTGCCTGTAAAACCACAAACACAGTCCATGCAACAGACAGATGCAAACTGGTAATTGCCCGCTGACCTGGTTAAGCAATGGGAGACCACACCACTTCAAACTGTAGATAATATCGCACAACAGCAGCACAGCGTGACCCCTGGAAACACACAGCTTCCCTCATCAATCTGGTCCTCATATCGCTTTACCACACTCAGTCGACTGTATGAGGTATTAGAAAACCCAGCGGACAGAGTCGACTTATCCCACTAGTCAACATCAACGGTTTTAATTCACAATCGGCTTAAACAAGGACATAGCTTCACTTCGTATTTGGCAGAACTGCAAAAAACAGCAACACCTCAACCAGAGCCCATCGTGCCTCACACCACAGCACCAGTCCATCTCAACAACACAGGCCTCCTGATGCCCATTTACAGAGTTATACTGAAAGGATGAATGAAGTAAAAACAAATCCGCACACACACAAGAACCCACAGACTTACTCTTGCCTCTTAGTTTCCATGGTAACAGTCCCCTCGCCCCTTTCAGCAGGACCCCTGCAGTCTGAGGGATGAAGGCCATGATGGGGTGAAAACCAATACAGTCCACACTACCTCTCCACTGACAATCTGGCCTGTGTGATGTGTCACCCTGTTGTCTCCTGCACCATGGGGCTTCAGGGACTCTGCTCCTGCATCATTTGGAGCCAGAACAGGCTGAACACTTTGTCCAGTTGATACCAGATTAATATAACCAGCCGCCTAGCACAGGCCCAGCCCTCTGCCCCGAGGTCTGTACAAATGAGTACATTATCTTTTTCCATACAGACCAAACTGCTGACCACAACACAGAAATGAATATCAGATACTGTGGCCAACATCACAAGTACACAAGTTAATCTGAATGATTTATAAATAAGACCCAGGAAACTCATTATGTAATGAGAACCTCCATCTGCTGAGTAGGATCATGTGATTTGATCAAAAATATTCTAAATGACCCTGAGGTGAGACTGTTGTTCTTTTTTTCTGTACTGTTGTTTGTTTGCTTGCTTACTGCAAGCGTCACATGTTCCAGGTTCATCAGAAGTTTTATAAACCTTGATATTCATAGCAATTCAAAAACTGCAGCTGTCAAATAAATGTAGGAGTTAATTTCAACTTGCCAGAGTCGAGGATAAGTATTTATAAACTAGCAAAAACAAAGTTACTTAGATACATGCCACTGTGTATATTAAAGTTTTGGAAGTCTCTGGCATAGCTTGGATGTGGTAGTAGTGATAACTGTTCTGAATTATGTTTTTTAAAAGCCTGAATGTTCTGAAAGGCTGGATAGAGATTGGTGCAAAAACAAATGAAAAGACAAACACAAAAATGATTTGTATGCCTCTGCTCAGCATGGAAGACTGAGCTTGAAATGTTTCCTTAGATTATGCTTGTTTTTGAGCAATGACACCTTATCCTTCCTCAGTTTCACAGGCTTTTCCATCTCCTTCTGCTTCCTCCTCTGTATTTTTGTCCTCTGCTGGTGATGATTTTTCTTGCTTGTTATTTGGCAACGTCTCTCTTGGAATAGAAGTATTTGATCTCAGGGGGATTGACCTTATTTTAATAAGCACATGCACATAAATGCACCTCTTTAAAGGTTTCTATATGCTTCCAAAACATATGTCTTTGTGTATCTATACAACCATTGGTGCTAAGCTTCTGCTGTTTTCTCTTTCTCACCTGCATACTATTAAATTAGAAAGACGCTGTATTCAATATAGAAGTTACATCTGACATCAACAGACTACTGTGGTTGAAAACAAGTAGGTTAGTGCGTTCCTTTTGCTACTGAAATAACATGCGATCAATTTGTTCTCTATCCTTTGAAGTTAAAATTGTTTTTTTGAGTGGCACTGACAATGAGACCAGGACTTCTTTCATTTCCGTCGGTGGAGAAGTAGAAACTGTTTATTCAGACCAACAGCTGCTGGTCTGATGAGGTTTGCTGTTGCGCGACATTATGACACTCTTACCCAGCTCTGTGTACCCTGTAGTGATTGTGCAATTAGTGTTCAATAGTTTCCTCCAGGGAACAGTGACAGACCACCACAGCTCTTCAGGATATAAGAAAAACTGTTCTATTTTTATCTTGATGGCAACACATTTTTGACAATATTCTGTAACTTTTGAAGGAGCTTCATGTTTCATGAACCCAAGACATCAGAGGATTTTCTGAGGAAATAGAGGAGCCAGGCAATTTCCTCAGCTGAAGTGAAAGCGGCAAACACATTATGGTTCAGAGCCACAGTGAAACAGTGTACTGTTGATGTCAACTGGTTGTACAGATCCAACACTGACCCATTCAGCTTGGACCTCCTGACGAGAAGCTAAACTGTAGTTTTGACAAATATTATCAATTCAAAACTTCCTGCTTGTTCAGTTGGTACATCTCCATGAATGTACAGAGAGGCAAAAACCAGGAAAAGAAAATGCAGTAAGAATCTTGACTTTCAGCCTTAATGTACTGTAGCTTCAGTTCCAAAAACTTCAGATCCTACATTTCCCATGAAGCAGCTTTTTTGCTAGAGTCTCTTGTGGGTAAGAGGTGCACATCTTATAAACTCCTGCCTCCAGTTTGTCATGCAGGCTGTAAAATAAAAATGTGTGGCCTCCAGCTGAAGATGTGGAGAGCTCCCCCTGCTCCCTGCTCCCCCCTCCCAGAGAGCAAACTGATGTTGATGTAGAAAAGTGGTGGCGTGCACATCTTGGTCACAGTAAAATCAAAAGCTTAAGTCCATGGTTGACAATGTTTCACAGACAAAATTGTTTAGATGTAAGATATTCAGAAATCTCCTTTTGGGACCATTCACAGATGTGAGTAGTACGACAACTATTTAATCCTACGCAGATACACCCTCCTCCTCCAGCTGTTAGTGTTCCTCTATCATATTCATCATTTTCATTTCTCACTCAGTGCCTCTCTATTGCTTTTTTTTTTTCACGGTCTCTCTTACCTGCCACGGAAATGTCGATGAGCCCCAGAAAGTGCATCAGTTTAAGGGAGCTGCAGACCACCAGCAGGATGCCCACAGTCTGCAGCCCCTCCACCTCCCACTTGTCTTTGAAGAACAGATGCATCCTCTCCTCTTTCCTCTCTCTTTCTCCGTTTTTGTCAACAAAAATCTTTCTCTTGCCCCAGGGCAACCACGCCCCCCCCCCTCTTTCTTTCTCAGCTCCAACCAGGACTGCACCGTCGTTCTCTCGTCAGCCTCTCCTCTCAGTCTCCCTCTATATGCCGGCACTCGGCCATCCTAACTCCGCACGGCACCCCACCCGCTTTCTTCACTGAAGGTAGATTGTTATTCTCCTTGTTTCTTCATTGAAAGTGGTAAGTGCATGGCTGCACGTCGGTGGACTTGCCGCTCCACGCCCGCCCCCCTCCGTGGCTGTCAAAGGTTGTTAAAGTTGCAGGTGAAGTTCAGGCAATTCGCTGTGTGCGTCCTGGCAGGTTGGTGGATATTGTTTTCCTCACTCTCTCTTCTCCAGCTACTGACTCTCAAACTCTTGCTACTCTCAATCTGTCCTCCCTCTCTTCCTTGCCTTACCTCCGTCACTCTCCTCCTGCTGTGTCCCTCCCCGTACTTAATTGGGTCAGTGATGGGACTGAGGGGAGCTGAGGAAAGAGGAGGCAGATGAGAAATGGAGGGAGGGGAAAGAAGGAAGGCGTACTACTTGTGGGTTAAGTGGGGGAACAGAATGGGAAACGTACAAAAGACAGATGAGAAGAATGAACTGGGAGATGAGATAGTAGGTGAGTCGGGAGGGGCAAGATGGGATGGATGAGGATGTAATAACAGCAGCCAGGGGTATAGTAAAGACTGATTCATGAAAAAGAGAGAAAAAGAAACAAATGATGAATCAAAAAAAGGTGACAGGGGGGAGTTGAAGGACAAAATTTGTGGAAAAAGAGGCAGAAAAGACTAACAGAAGGGAAGATATAACTGTGATGACCCAGTGGCTACTGTGGACAGACTCACAGATGTGACAACCTCCCCTGAGTGTGAAGTCAACACACACAAACACAGCCCGAAGGTGAAATCTGGCTTTAACATGTACTCCATATGCAAATCCAGCCCAATGGGGGATAGTTCTGTCAGGATGGGATAGATCGATGTCACATCTGGCACACTGACACACTGAGTTGGGATTTGATCCTGAAAATGATCTTTCCTTATTACTGTAAGCTGATTGGGGAATCAGCCAGATGTGAACAAACCACAATTCGGGGAGAACTGCGCTATAAAAATTAGTGTTTCTGTTTTTGGTTTCAGTTAATAGGTCACAGCAGGCCTCAGTTTTTAATGTCACAGCATGCCTGAACTTACTGTAATACCTCACATTAAAATGACTCTAATGAGTCCCTTGCTGTGAGATACAGATTCAACATTTAGGAAAAACAGAGCACTAGTGTCAGACCGGTGTTCATTACTGGCAGACACCCTGAGCGGAGCTATTGGAAACAGCACAAAACATAATTTGTATAACTTCCTTTGGTGGCACGTGTCAGTGTTTTCTGATCCAACAGTGGTTATGACAGGACGTTCCTGTGCTCTCCACAGCAGTTCAAAGTCAACAATGTGGTTAAGGGAAAGAGCATGTTTGGGCTCAAATACAATAAGCCCTTGGTAAAGGTTAGAGCAGGCTCATGGCCGTGGTTGAAAGAGAAAGAAACCTTGTGGTAGGAAATGGGAAGAGAACAATGGTCTCGCGAGTCACATTTTGTTGAGCTATCCAACCACCACAACCTCTTCCCTCTGCAGACTTTATGGCTCTATAAAAACGTCCTGTTCCTTCCAATACACAGAAATCAAGAGACTTTCATTATTTGATCATGAATATATAATTTTGAGGCATTAAATGAAACATCTGATGGAGTGAATTAGAACTGGTAGCGAAAAAGTGTATAACAAAATGGATAAACTATAACAAGGAAACTCCATCCCCTCCATCCTTCACCTCATGTTAAATAACTATAGAAAACTCTGAGGCGACAGGCGACATGGAAATATTTAGACCCCACTTCAAAAGCTTCATTTTGTCTTTTCAATTGCTGACACGTGGATGCATCTGTCTCTCTGTTCCTGTGAGTAGGTCGACTCGCTGCCAGACAGAAAGAAACCAGGATATGGAGGGGGGGAGTTAAAAGGGAAGCTGGGGGAGGCAGAGAGAGGTCTATACGGAGGGTTTGACGTGTCTGTCGTGTGATTAATGATTCTCAGAGTCAAAATGAGACCTGGGGCTACAGTATGGCTGCAGAGCCTCGGGGAGCACACATCTCAGAGAGCAGCCTTGTGAGACTAAACAACCCACACTCAATCAGAAACAGACTTACACTCTCCAGTAAACAGAATAACAACAGCAATGATTTTAGCTGTCGCGGACTGACTCCATATCTGAGGGCAGACACCGGCCCATGGACACTCAAGATGTGCAACAGTCAATCACTGTCACCCAAAGTGAGGGAGACAACTGGGACTGTCAAGTGCTCAACATGAAATAGACTCATCACAGCTTCTAATGGCACTGAAGGACCGGACATTGTTACTATGGGGTCTTTATGATCATGTAAATTGCAATAACTAAAGAGAAGGTCATTGAGAAGGTGGTTATTAAACATTAATTACTTTACGGCTTCAGTCTAATCTATATAAAGCATTATATTACCCTATGTGCATGCATTTATGGATATGATTAATTAAATAGACTACATGAATTCATAAATACGGTGACATATTCAGGCCAGAAAATTCTCACTCAGTCTGCAGTAGGAGAGTCAAATCAAGGATCAAAGTGTGAGAGATTAAGGCCGGTCGTGTCCATCTGTCATAATCTTTCACACACTTGATCAGGATAACTGTCACATACTACGACAGAAATGTGAGATCAATATATTACAAATAAACAACAAACTTTTAACTTCCATATCAGACCTGACAGCTCTGATAAGAGGGATAATGTAAAACACTTTGAACTCCTCACTTCTGTCTAATAATGGAAGGATAATTTATGGCTTTCTTCACTGCTGCACTGATTTGGAAACTTCCAGGTCAAAAGGTGTTTAGACTCAGGCTAGATTTCATTCTTTTTTCAGCTGTTAATATTACATATTACCTCAATGAATATGTAAAAATGGCATTTAGGTATGTGAGCTGGATGTCTACACAAGAGTCTACAGCCATGCCAGGGGCTCTGTGAGACTGTGAGACGGTGGCAGTTTGAGTTAAATGCTAATGTCTGCATGATAATGTGCTCACAGTGACTGTGCTAAAAGGCTGATGGTAATTAGGCGTAATGATTAGCGTGTTTGCTATCGTACGATACAAATTAGAAATATGACCCAGTGACGGCAATACATGGAAAAATAATGGATTAGCCACATGTTTACAATTCATCCAGAAGGGAATATTTAATTCAATGACAATCAATTCAATTATTGTTGAAATATTTCACTCAGAGCAACATATGCTGACCTTGTGGTGGCACCAGAGGAAACAGGGGTTCATCAGAGTGATTGAGATGCATTCTCTCAGGGCCATAAAGGTCTACACAACATTTCATAGCAATTCATCCAAATTTAGCATCTCCATATCTTGTGACCGACTAATCACCACATTTGTAACACTGGGATAATTCTGTGTTAGTTAGATGAACAACAAAAGCACTTCTATAACTGTGTAGAAACATGCACCAAACATCAAGCTCTCCACATGACAGCTGTCACTTCGCTGCTAATCAGATACAGGCTGTGTTCAGACCGAGTCCAACAGAGCGAGAGCGTAGCTCCGTGTGCGTGGAAACCGAGAACGTGTGGGATATAATTGGCAGGCCAGAGGTGAGCGAACCAAACAGAGCTGAGAGACGTTTCTCAGTTGTTTCCTCTGCTGCCCCCCCCTTGACCTCGACTCATCCCCTCAACACATCTTGCAAAGGCAGTGAGCGTGAGAAATCACAGATGAACCACAGGGGCTTAATTTAGCCTTAACTGTTTGCATGGAGTATGTGATGTCTCTAATATGTCCCAAGTGATGTTCTTATGTTAATATAATGATGGACATTCACTTGCCTGAGTGCTAAGCTACATGCACAGCGCACGCACACGCACACGCACGCGCACGCGCACGCGCACGCGCACACACACACACACACACACACACACACACACACACACACACACACACACACACACACACACACACACACACACACACACACACTTTAATAAAAAGTTGGGTTAATCAGTCTTACTTGATTAGTCTCTGTGAGGCATATTTTGCCTGAAGCCAGACACACCAAGTAATTGAAATACCACCATATTTAGACGTCTACCTGGGCAATTATTCCTCTCAAAACTGATTAAAATGTCTCAGAGAGCGAAAGAGGGGGGCAGCGCATGTGTGTGTGTCTGTGTGTGTGTATGAGGAAATGCGTGCAGTGAAGGAGACACAGAGGAGGTCATTGACAAATGGTGCTCAAAATTGGCTAGTGTGTTTCCAATTAGATAAGTGAAAGAAGAGATCCATTTGCATAGATCATTAGCTTTTGAGGATATTTTTAATACCGTGATGTGAGACAAAAACAGACCCATTCTACTGAGGCAGAGTCCTTTTAGCAAAAACTACAGAGAGCTGCTAATGAACACTCTTCTTTAAAGTGCACATAATCACAGACAGAGGGATCAGATCAGAGGCTTCTCTCCTTTGAGGAAATAATGCGTAATGGATTATATCATGTACATGAATTTAGCATTAATGCTGAAATTTAGATTTAAAATTTTATTCTAACATTGAAATATAGGCAGCTCTTCTTCTTCCTGAGACAGTCGATGGACAGAGGGAAATGAATACGATAAGCGTTCCCTCTTTGTCTGTGATTTTCCTTGTACATTTTTGTTGTGGGCTAAAAGCCGAGCCTAATAACCTTTAGTTTTAATTAATAAATCATTGATTATATCATTTCATTTTCAATGATGATTGAGATGACTTTTACCTAACCTTTCAGCTGAAACGATATTCCAACCAAACCACAGCTGTAACAATTAGTAATTTTGGATGATTGAAAATTCAATTGGCAACAGTTTTTGTAACTGATTGATCATTTAATAATAATAATAATTGTTTTGAGGTAAAAATTTGAAATATAATTCACTGGTTTAAGATTTTCCAAGTACTTTATCATTTTCTCTGAAACAAGACATTTATTTTGTCAGCCTTCACCTTTGGGGATGTGCAACAGGTGCTTTTCACAATTTTCTGGCAAATTAGAACACGTCAAAAGATCAATCATCAGCAGATGAATTGATAACGAAGAATGTTTTTGCCGCCCTAAAAAGAACAGTGAACTACATGGATGAATTTTGAAGACACACGGCTGAAAATCTCTGATCTTCTCAACCACACATTGCAGCAGTTAACTTTTCCACCTGAAGAGGGCAGTGCGAGGTAAGACATTCAATTAGCCACATCGTATTCAACTGCTCACCTCCAGCCACTCTCATTGTTATTGTCCTTCATTTAAATTCAGCTCCTGAGATCAGACGAGTAGTGGGAGGCTAATGAAAGATCACAGGCCATTAACAATTTCCAGCACACTCACATGGACACTACTGAAAGGGATAGTAACATTCATTTACCATGACAAGTTCAAATGCAAGGCAGGCCAAATTGTTATAAAGCTGCGGCACTTTGACCCTTATTTTTGGCACTCAGCTGCATTCGCACTTTTTAAAATGCATCCTGTGTTTTAAGCAGTCAATCTAAATTAGATTTTCATCACTCACAACAATCCCCTAAACCTATTTCCATCAAATCATGAACACTCTGCCCTGATGTTTCCTGCCTGGAGCCAAATCAGGTAAACATCCTGAACAGGTCGATAATAATACATAAAACTAAAATAAAAACTTTCTAGCAGCAAAAAGGGTTTGAATCTCAGCTCTCTGATGATTTGGTTTTGGGTATTCATAGATTTGTCGCTAAAATCATCACAACAACAAATCTTGAGATAAGTAGTGTCACGGCAACTGTATTACACAGCGAACTAACACAAGCCATACAACAATTTATGATGTTGGAACAAATCTTTGTGAAAGTCAAGCATCCAGCTGCAGCCTACAGCAAAGTTTATTGGGATCCAGCCATGAATAAAGATCAAATTGACAGTTACATCAGTAGCAGCACAGCAGCCCGTAGCCTTCTTTTGTTGTTGTAAAACAGAGTGAATAATAGCCACTGTCTGCCCAACATAAATGTTTTATCCTGGTGAATCCTGCTCCGAGGCTTTTGTGCCGTTGTTAATACTGTATGTCTGAAAGAGAGAGAAGATTATGAGAAAAAAAAGGAAGGATAAATAGTGTAAGAGAGACAGAGCGAGAGAGAGAGAGAGAGAGAGAGAGAGAGAGAGAGAGAGAGAGAGATGTGCTAAATGGCAGCAGCTTCAGTCACAGAGCCTAATGAAACTGTACTTCACATTTACCATCGTATTTTCATTCAACATCTTCAGGGAGCAGCCGAGAAGTGAGAATGAAAACTGTGAAATGTAGTTAGTTAAGTCATTAGCAGCTGATCACTGATTACAACCATTTTCATGTCGGTTCATTCAAGGAATCTGGTGCTAAAAAGTCAAATCTTCTGGCAGATTTTTCAAACTTGACACAAGGGAGGAATTTCTTAATGGCCAATATAAATAGGAGGATTGTTTCAAAGTTATATCTTTTATAAGATATGACTTGAAAAAATGAATTGATCCTTAAATTTGTGAAACTCAGATAACCTTCAGCTGAAAGATGTTGTTTACACTGTATATCCCCATATAATTCCTATATATAGTATGATTACAGACCAAAAGTTTGGTTCTAAACTCACTTTAATTCATTTTTTGTTTTATTTTAATATTTGCTGCAGGTCAAACCTTATTTGGTTTTTGTTATAGACGTAGGCTGTGGCAGTACAATTGCAGTGTTTCGGATAAATATCTAAAGGTGGCGATGCATTGTTGATAATGTTGATGGCAAACCCTAATTACTTAATGAATAGCTAATAAAAATGTGGCTAAACATAAAAGTAATCACATCCTCTTGCCCACATGCGACTGTATAATTGGCATAGGCTTTTTTAATGCAATAAATCATTTCAGATGTTTTTACAGTGCTTAGGCTGGTGGGTCTGAATGAGCACAGTGCATCACACAGTAAACTGCTACTTAATAGCTGACTCTGAGGTCTTGGATATTAGATATTAGGGCTCTCAACAGCACATGATCCTTTTGAGGTTACTTCTAATTGGCTTTAATTGTGCCTGCAAAATGCTGCAGCAGCTCACCCAGAAACACAAATGCCGGAACATTTATGAGTTGAGCTGCATACGGGAAAAGGTCTTCAGACAGAAGGCTAAGTTATGTTAATGCAAATCTCTCAAACTCTGAAAAAAAGTTAACAAGGGATATTTCCAAGGACATGTCTGCATCTCTGTGTGTGTATGTGTGCCTG
The DNA here is from genome assembly GCF_905171665.1 of Trachurus trachurus. Lineage (NCBI taxonomy): Eukaryota > Metazoa > Chordata > Actinopteri > Carangiformes > Carangidae > Trachurus > Trachurus trachurus. The sequence goes on from NC_139906.1 coordinate 17,202,777, forward strand.
TGTTTAAGAATTCATTGGTTTACTCTCAATGTTATCATCTTTCACCAGACGTGTGTCAGAGGAAGAGCAGCGGAACGTCAACAACTTCTGGTCTTTTATCCACAGAGCACCTGCCATGCAAATACAGTCACTCTCAGACACACAGGCACACATACACGACTGCAATAATCAAATTGAGGGAAGGGGAGCCAGAAGAAAGAGGTAGACAAGACGGCAACAGAAAAGCGGAGGGGGGCACGAAATAGAGGAAGAGAAGAGAAGTGGAGAGAGAGAGAGAGAGAGAGAGAGAGAGAGAGAGAGAGAGAGAGAGAGAGAGAGAGAGAGAGAGAGAGAGAGAGAGAGAGAGAGAGAGAGGGACGGCGGAGGATGGAGGGAGTTGTGTATTGAATATCGGCTGTCTGATCCTCCTGTGTCCCCAGCTCTCATCTTCTAGCGCTTTAGCCACTGGAGGGGCAGAGAGAGAAAGAGCCACAGACAAGGACAACAAGGACAGTCGCCTCCACTCGCTGCAGTTTCATTACTGTTTATAAAGTTTGCCACAACCTGGATACTTGTTGTCCAAACCGCTGATAGAGGCTACAGTGTCCATCCATGTGCCTGCCCTTGTTTCACCTTTCCCCAACAGAGGGGAATCACAACTTCTTGTCTAGTGATTGAAAACTTTAAACAATACATTTTCATAAAAATGTAAAGCCCTGAAGTGACATTCTGCATTTGTCTTGAGGTTCAAAGTCACTGCTACAGGTGACTGACACAGAATATCATCAGATCTGACAGCTGCAATGTCCTCCGACCCCTATGGAGTGTGAGAAGTGATGTAGCTCACTCTAAATGGACTACAAACGCACATGCACGCACGTACACACACTGCATATTCCATTAGCTTCTACTGAAGGGCAGTTACAATGAGGGTAGATGGAGGTGCCTCTGTGAGAGGGTGTGTGCGTGGACATACAGTAAATGGGTCCTCTGCAGACCGCTAAGCAATTTACCTGCACTTATTCCTCTCAGTCATACTGTCTCATTCCCTCACCCACACACACACACACACACACACGTGCACACGCATATACACACACACATGCAGATAGCCGATTACAGCCCAATATCATCTTAAGCATGATAAATTATTTGTTGATCCGAATTGTATATAGGCAAAGGATGTTGTTTCATTATGGAGGTAAACTGAAATGCTCACAAAACACTCTAATTTTCAATTATAGGGATCAGTTTGCTCAGTTCAAGCAGTTACTGAATGCATGAATGAATTCTGGAGGATTTTTCAATTAACCCATACAGTTCCTGCATTTACAGACAGAATTCAGAAAGGAAGACACACCTACATTGTATAAAAATGACTGGGGTTAACAGTGAGGCTGTTGGGAATATCATCTGAGACTAAAGAGCTTGCTTTTTAACCAAATAACAGCAGGAAAAACATTAGAAATCAAAGTTACACTGCAAAAACTCTTACCAAGAATATTTGTCTCATTTCCAGTCAAAAATGTACATTCTAGTCAAAACAAATCTCATTATACATAAAATAAGACACATTTTAAAAGTACCTTGTTTTTAGACACTTTTTTTTCCCCTTTCAAACATATTTTCACTTGAAATAAGTAGAAAAATCTGACAGTGGAACAAGTTTTTCTTCCTTATTACAAGCACAAAAAACTTGCTTTCACTGGCAGATTTTTCTACTTATTTCAAATGAAAATTTGTTTGAAACCAGTGAAAATTATCTAAAAACAAGACATTTTGACAAGAAATAAGACAAATATTATTGGAAAGATTTTGAGTTTCTGCAGTGTAGTAGAGTTCATCCTCTTAGGAACATGAATGTCTGTACAAACTATTGTGCCATTTCATCTAGATTTTGAGATGTCACTAAATAGGTGAGGAGTTTACCTGCTGGTGGAGCTAGTGGAAAAGTCAGAGCATCATTGGGATCGATACGCTTGGATCCACATAATGTATGTAGCAAATTTCACAGCAATCCATCCAGTATTTGGCCAGATGTTTAGGTCTGGACCAAAGTTGTTGGTACCTGATGAACTGACGCTGCGATCCATGACTTCTGAACATCCTAAGGTCTACAGAGCCAATAGGTGGCACAGTAGAGGTGAGTCCAACAAATTGTTATGACACATTAAAAGGTAAAATAATTACAGGATCCAATATTCTGAATAATCATTGCCCCCTTGGAAGATCTAGGGAATACTCCAAATATGTTTTTCTCTGCTGTGTGCCACCTCAGTGACAGGGTCGCTTCTAATACCAAGTGAGCAGATATGGATCAAACAGGAGGAGCAAAGTAAAACATCACTGTATGAAAGTAAAGGGTTAGATTCTTGCAGGCTGCTTTGACATATGGCTCACATCCTACGAAGGCAAGTAGAGACATTACGGTATCAAAGGGCTCTCAGAAGTGATGAAGCGGCGCTGGAACATCTCCCTGACACCCAGGACCTCATCAAGCCCAGTGCCAGCTCAATTTATTCTGATATCAGAGGCTGAAAGAGACAGCGGTGCGAATGGCAAGACGCCGCACCTTTCATGCAAGAAGTGAGTGATCAGGAAAAACACAGCTCATACAGTAGGTGCTGAGTTTCTAAGTAGCTCCTAATTAGCCACATATATCCACTCAGAGAGAGCACGGGAGTAAATCTCCGTGACAGGAACAGGTGGGAGAAAATAAAGTGATGAATCTGTTATTGGCAAACCGTCAGAGAGTGATTTCTTCTGTGTCTTGTGTAAGTTAAAGTCAACAAATTGGAAGAGGAGGAAGGTGGAGGAAAGCGCTGCGTTGTTAGAAACTCTTTTTTTCTCAGGCACGCAGCCAGCAAGCAGAAGCCAGAACTTCCCATCTGAACATCCAACTCTTCAATTTCCACCTCATAAACTTCTAAAGAACACACTCCAGCCATTAGCCATTAGCTTTAAATCTATCAGAGCCCTGTAAACTTCCAGACCTGAGTGTGCCTCACAGAAAGTGTGCGCAGCCTTCATCACACACTCACTTCCCTCTCTTTTTCTGCCTCTTTAACTTTCTCTTGGGAACACAGAAAGTATGTGCATGCAGTGTGTGTGTGTGTGTGTGTGTGTGTGTGTGTGTGTGTGTGTGTGTGTCTTTAATCAGTGTAGGGTCAGCAGCACAGCTCATTAAAGTAATGAGAGTCTCACAGTTTCTTTATTTTACTTCACCAAAAAATGAATCAGCATGAGTTTGGAAAGTGTGAGACAAGACTTTCAACCACAGTTAATATTAAAACTTCCCCATTGGTAGAGGCTCAAAGTTACACCAATCTACCACCAAAAATATCATCTTTTTGGTGCTATTTTGTCATACTGGTAAGAAGAAAACATAACCTGGAACTGACAGTAAACTGCTAAGTAAATCAGTGACACACAAGCAGACAACAAGACTCCACTTTCACGGCAGAGAGGTCAAGCAGGATGAGAGCACCTACTGTAAGTCTAATAGACGGGTGGCGCTTTCTTAGCGAGGGAGGAATGTGAAGGGTGCAAAGATGAGTCAGTTTTACACAGAAACACACAGTGGAAATTGATCAATTGACAGATTACATAACGGTAACACTGGCATATTGTAAACATACGTTGCTTTTCATATAAACAAAGCACACATACTGAAGGAGTGACGTGTAAAACAAGTGTATGTCACATGCCCTTACATGGAGTGTGCACTGGTTCTCCAGTGTGCACATGCTTCTACAGATAGCCCGAGTAACACACTGGTTCTGCCATTTGGACTAAGTTTCTCTATTAAAGATAAAATTCATTAGTTTAAGTACTCACAGGGGAGTTGGCACACACATACACTTATTAGGTTTGCCATTCCCAATAAAGTATGGTCAAAATATTAACAAGATTGATGCTCGGAATATAATGTGAGTATAAAAGAAACCCCACTGTGTGTGCGTGAGAGTGTGTGTGTATGTGTATGCAGAGCACTGTAGCATAGACTGTAGGTCTCCAAGGGGAACTTTGTTGAGATGACAGAACTGTTGGCAAACGCTGACTACTGGGTGCAGTCCAGAAGCTGCATCAGGAAAGGAGAGTGTCTCTTATAGTGGAGCATCCAGAAGAGTCTACCGGAGCAAAATCTTAATCTATGCAGTATTTTTTCTATTTAACTGAGTAAATTGCAAGTCTGTCCTTTGCAATCGTGGCTTAAAATGAGAGAAGAAGAACAGCACTAAAGTTTATTGTCAAGAAAGGAAAACTTAAGGCCCAGGCAGAGTGCCAGTGTTAAAAGATGCCCAAGTGTGCAGGGCACTCTGGGCAGTGAGCAGAGAGAAAAGGAAACAGAAAAACTGAGATAAGAATCCCATCTTTCCTGTTGTCACTTAGAGAGAAGTAGATAAGCGAGTGTGAAGAGGGTAAAGTAGATTGGACTTGTAGGGGAACAAAACACGGGTCATCCGTATAAGAAGGGGCCAAACAAGGCCTTGGTGTGTGGCGACAGCTCCTGGAGGTGAGCCACAGCAGGACTACGACCTTAGGACTCTTCATGTAGAAAATGTTTAATTAAATATGATAACTAAAGATTGGCCTAATAAGGATGTGGTTGATTATTCATCACCACAAATCAATAAGGGGTTATATAGAGTTTAGTCTCTTTTACATACTACTGGTCAGAATTCATTAATTGAAACAACTGAACTGGAATTTGTTCTGTCAAATCACATCAGGCCAACACAACCACAAAACGAGTTGAACTATGATCTATAGAAATAATGAGACGATTAGCCATGTTTAGTCTCCGGATACAGCTGCATACAGAGGCTGTAGGGCTGATGGGATGGCTGAGAGTAAGGCTGACATTCCCTCAGTAAGACAAGGGCCTCCACACAGCACTCAGACCCACTCTGTCCATAGTGTTATCGATTAAAGGGTAAAAGCACACACCCCAGGGGCAGAGGGAAGCATCACACACAGCTAAAGTTACTCTGTTTGTGTGTGTGTGTCTGGCAGTGAGTGAGAGAGAGAGAGAGCACACAAGAGAGTGTGTTGCATGGCCCGCAGTTGCACTAGTAACCCAAACCCTCAGGCAGGACTGCAGCCCACTCAGGTCCAGGGAGAATGGGCACTGCAGTGCATCAGCTCATGCACACGACATTGATCAAATGCACGCACAAGCAGAAAAAAAACCAAAAAACAGTTTTCCGTTAACATAACTGTCCCGTTATTAAAACCAACAAATCTCAGAGTAAATCCATTACCTTCCCCGCCGACTGGCTCGAACATCCCAAACTGCTCCAGGACTTTGATGAAGAGACCCATGACCACCAGCACAGCAATCATCTCCAAGCCATCCAGACTCAACATCTTGGGAGACCGCTGTCTGTCATCGCCCAGCACTGCGCCACCAAGCTAGGCCAACTTTACCCAATCTGAGCCGTTATTTTCCAACTTTAGTTGAGTCAACTTCCCCACTTTTTCTCCACTTGAATCCAATCTAGTTTTCTAACTTGAGACTGATGATCAAAAATTTCTTTCAGCTATGATGAAAAGAAAATAAAGAGGCCGGGTTGGTTTGATGTGAGTTTCTCTTCAGTCACTGAAAACCTGGCCTCAGTCAACCTTTTCTTATCCTCTGGCGGAGGCCATGCTGCTGGAGCTACAGGCTGCAATGCAGAGCTCCAGAGACTGTCACAACACCTGGGCTAAAGTTTCAAGGTTTTTTTTCCCCTTTCTCTTTTCCTTTTTCTTTTCTTCTCCTCTGTCTTTCTTCTTCCAGGCCCCCGTAGAGAGATGGAATCTGGGGATGTGCTGCGCCTGCTAGTCCTTTGGCAGCCGTTGTCAGGAAGCGAGTGTTGTGAGGGGGAAAGAGGGAGTGAGTGAGTTAGAGGCAGCAGATAAAGAGAGGGGGAGAGGATGAGTGGGAGATGGCATAGAAAATGAGCGAGGGAGAAAGACTAACCAAGCAAGAGAGAGAGAGAGAGAGAGAGAGAGAGGGAGACGGAGAGGGCCAGACACACTCACACTCCCATAGTGAGGCAGAGATTGTTTGACGGGGGGGTGGGGGGGTTGAGGTATGCCCTCCCTCTCCAGTGACACTACTTTCATTGATTTGCCTAATGTGGTTTCCTTGGTAACTGTAAGAGAGTGTTTAAAGCCAGATTTAACTAATGGAAAGAAAAATATATTTATGCTCATCTGAATTCAAGTCCCATCACAAATGTGTGTTTCCACTATATGGAGAATGCTGCATCTGTTGTGCAGCCTCTACGTCTGCCAGTCGATGCAATGTCTCATTAACTTTTTAAATGTGATGCGATCAGAGCTCCAAGGATTTCTGGCTACGTGCAGGGAAAAAAAACACAAAGTTTGGGACACAAACAGAAGAGTTGAGAACAAAAATAAGAGCTAAATAAAATAAATATTATAGCTGTTGATCTTGCCTGAGCAAACAGTGGAGAGGAGGGTGAGGAAAAACTTAAAGAATGTACTACTTAAATAACCCTGTTGAACGTCTTTAATATTACTAAGGTAAGAGCTATATAATTTATATTTAAGACCAAGTACAAAGGAAACTCATTTGAAACAGTCACGGCAGCCTGACTTTTACTATAGCCATTCAGTATGAACCAGCCCCTCTTGGATTTATTGATGCTGTATAAAGTGGTAATTGTCTTTTTATTCAATGAAAACTTTTGGGCTGTGTTTAAAAATTACTCACCGTTTCTAATATGCACACATTTGCCTTTCTGCGGCATTAACTATGAATGAACTCATATCTAATACTATATGTAGTTTAGCATATATTGGACACAAATCATGCACAATGTAGTGTCTAACCTACTTTACAACTGTAAGGCCATATGAAAACAAGACAAAAGGTAACTGCAGACATCTGACATCATTTTTTTTTCTAATGATTAATAAATAAGTGCACATAGCAATATTCTCCCAAGCAAAAAACTGTTTAAAGGTAATAGAAAGCTTAAAAAAAAAGAACTTAAGTGACTTTATGAGTTAAAAAAAAAAATTGGCAGATTAAGTAAATGTGTCTGGCAAAATGCCCCTGTATGACCCACAGCGCTTACAAAAATAATCTTTTGATGAAACTGTTTTACATTTTCATAAAATAAATCTTAGTCAATATGAGAAAAAAAGCATCCTCCACAAACTCCCTGCCCTCCAGCTGTTCATTTCTGCTCAGTCTATAAGTGAAAGTATAATTATTAGTTTTAAAAGAATGCAAAGAAGCACTTGATAAAGCTGATCGAGGCAGAAATATGAATACACTCTCCAATCAGTGAGTTTTTATCCTCGTGCAAATGCTTCCTCACCTGTTATTAAAAACCGGTGAACCTGATTCATGTGTTTATCACTTTCTTAGACAAAAATAATTGCCAACACTAGCAGAACCACATTCACCTTCACATCCACAGAGGCACAGCAGAGTAATTTGGTCGTTTCTTGCGTTAAATATCCAGATAGTATACCATCTGTCAGTCGCGGCTGAGATTGGGATACTTAAAGCATCAACAAGAAATCAGTGCAGGCTGCTTCAGTTATAGCCAGTGATCTGCCCCTCCCAGCACAGCTCCCACTGAGGGTATCACCTCTCCTTGTGCTACAGAAATAACAGAATCGGGAAAAGGTAAGCTCCCTCTTTGTCTTGTTCCTACTCTGTGGATCCCTTTCTGTCTCTTTCTTTAAGTGGAGGAGAAGTTGAAAGAGGCGAGACAGCAGGGGTTTGACAAATGTGCTGTGTCTGCATCCACTTCTGCTGTTGTTTCTCTTTGCTGATGTTCCTGTTCCTACATTTTTAACTGGGCTATACAGCAGCCCGCCTCATTACGGGGACACCTGTCACATAAACTGCATCACAGAGGGCCATGTGGGTCATTCTAATGTTTACACACACACACACACACACACACAAACACACTCAAATGCACACACACACAAACACACAAACACACACACACACACACAAGTCAGACATGGTGGCAGGAAACCTAATCTTTCGTGATGTCACTTCTCTCATCTGTGGCTTGAAGGCAAACAAACTCTCCGCCACAGCCGGTTTTCTCCTCAGTCTGTGGCAGTAATGTATACGGCTTGTATTGAAGCTAAGCTCCGGTTGCAGACACGGTAAATGTAAACAGAGGAATACTGAACCACACACTCTCAGAAGAAACAGAGTGAGAGGGAGAAAACTGAGCCTGACCTGTTGGTTGAAAATGATTTTCTTTGCCCACTTATTTATTGAAGAGTTGTCATTTAAGGAGAGGGACGGAGAGGTGGATGGGAAGAAGAAGAGAGGCAGCGGTCGAATGAGACTCGATGGCACGGGAGAGAGTAATGACAAGCAAGAAAAGACAGACAGAAACAGAACATGGAGGAACAAAGGAAGGACAAACTCAAGAACCTGAGTGACTAAGGTCAGATCCCCCTGTGTAGCGGTCTGCAAAGCACCGAGGGAAGAGGCATCTATTCTTTATTACCCTCCAGCATCTTTCCCCTCCTGGAGGATTTTTCACCTCATTCTGGCTGTCACTGCAGAAAATTGGACCTGCAGATGTGTCCTCTACTCCTTCGCAATTCTCCTCACCTACTTTCCTCTCTGTTTTTCCATCACATTTACACAAACAAGAAGCACGTATTTACGCTTTCAGAGACAAGGTTGACAAGAATAATTTCATATCTGTAAATCCAACAACCTCTGTCTGCCCATCTCCTCATCTTTTTATTTATTGATCTATTCAATTTTTGACAGTTGCTTGTGTCAACTGTGAGTTTTAAATGTTAATGTTATTTCAATGACACACCAACACCCCTCCACTTATCTTCTATGGGCAATATCATTAAAAAAAAGAAACGAGTAAACTGTCTCAGATAATCCCAATTCATCAAGGTTTTATGTAAATTTGGAATAAAGCAAAGAAAGTATGAGACAGGGAGCCCATGGGTGACCACATCTCACATTGCCCCCTACTGTCCAAGTTGCACCACAACATATGAATTACACTGGCCCCAAAGGAAATAACTGCTCTTTTCTTTTGGAGAAACAACAGTTTTTCTCATCTCAAGTTCAATTGCTTTTAGAAACTCAGTTCAACAGGTGTGTTTACTGTCTGACTCAGAGCTCCGTACCAACAAGTGAGAGCAAACAGCTTTCTGGAAAATTCTCTGTAGATGCAACTAACGAGCAGATAGTTATCACTTAAGTCTTTTCAGTCGACAGTGCCAGACGACATTATAGGCAAGAAATGACTTCCAGACAATGGAGGATTTTGATTTTCAGAGACTGCATAGTAAGATGTGGCTCTGACACATTGTCAGTGTTTTCCTTCTAAGTTATTTGCAAAAAAAGAGAAAAAGGGAGGAATGAAGCTACTGAGATTTTACTTTTCTTATTCACAATAAAAGTACTAGCTACCTATTGGGACTGATAGCGCAGGTTTAAAAAAATGTTTAAAGATCAATGTTTGAACATTTGTATGTCTGTTTTCCCACTTAAAGTTTATTTTTTCCTGAATCACATTAGCAATAACTACAGTGAAGATGGAAAAAAAACTATTTGTTAGTCTTGTGGTCCATGATTTCAAGCTCCTGAAGCATCTCTCTGAGAGAGGCGGTGTGAACAAGGTATGCTGAGGGTGTGTGTTGTCTTTGGTGATGTTACAGGCCCTCCTGATGACCCTGCTGGTATAAATATCTCGTCCAGTCATATAGTCACAGTTATACTGTGTATCTTAATAGAGGCTAATACATGTAGAAATATGACTAAATATTTTATGAGATTTTTTTGAAATGAAGGGTTAATTAAATTTCTAATTAGCCTCCTGTGGGGGTGGGAGGCAGGTGCAGTAGACTGTACTTATTACCAAACATTCCCCCATCACCATGTGGAGAGGTGGAGAGGTGAAGAGGGGAGGAGGGAGCTACAGACCATACATCTAGCAGCTTCCTTCACCTTGCTGTCATCATCACACTACACAGACTAATAATAAGAATAGCAGCAGTGGGTGTTGATAGGATTTTTTAAGGATGCTGGTTCTGGACACTGTCAAACTGCTCAGACATATTGCTACAGCATCTGTCCTTGCAGGTCTGCCACTTTCTGTTGTGCTCTTGGAGCCCGGAAGCCCCTCTCTCCCTCTCCATCTGAATCGGTTTCTTATCAAAGCATCCAAAGAGTCTCGCCTGCTGCCACTGGAGGGGCTTAAATGATTTTGGCGATGCTGCCTTTTTCAGAAAACGATGTGGAGGTGGTAAGGTGGAACTCCTCTTGGAGAGTCTCACCATCTTCAGTTGCCACGGCTTTTGTTCCTCCAGGGTCTTTTCCTCTTCTCCTCCTCTCCCAGATTGGCCTCCTGCCTCCTCTGCAACTCTTTCTTTCGTCTTATTCAATCTTTCTATTTCTTTATCTCATTCCTATTTTTTCCTGCTGCACCTTTGAAGTTCTTCCAGAGCAGCTCTTGCTCTGTGCCACATCTCCATTTCCCTCAACTCTCTAAAATCTTTCTCTCTCTCCTCGTGGGTCAGTTTCCCGATGCTCTTAACAGTCTCCATTTCAGCCTGGAGTTGACTCTGGTGTCTTCGCTTGGTCTGCATTAACCTGGCTTGCAGCTTTCAGCATGTGTGGTCATGGTCAGTCAGTAATGGGCTCTACTTAAAAACTCACAAAGTTGTCAAGACACTGCGCTGAGTGGTTGTCAAGAAAATGGAAGGGCAGACAGACATTTATTAAGTAAACGTTGATATTTAGTCCCTCTCCCCTTGGAGAATAATGTTAATTCAGTCCCTTAAATACACAGTGCCTGAGGTTGTTCTCTGTTTGTGTGTCATGAGAGACTAATGAACCCTTTGAAAGAAAAAAAAAAAACTTTCCACACACAAACTCGTGCTTTTGTCTCTAATGTGACCTACAATATAAGATAATAACTGGGCTCTAAAAGCAAAATACAAATTACCCCACTTCCTCTCTCTTTCCCCTCAGGCTCCTATTGATTTTTCCAAATTTCTTCTGCTGCTAAATATACTGTAAGAGATGCAATGAGACGTGAGAACCGAAAGGAAGCCTGGTCAACTGATAGCAGCTGAACTGTGGAGTCTGTGGTTTACATTTGTGCCCATCGGCTCATGGGTTTTATGATGGACTGGCCTGAAATCCTTTATTGACTTGTGTCTCAGTATTTATGTGCTGTTGGTATATGCCAAACATAAGGCCTCAGGGGAATGCTATATTAATCAGTGAGCTGCCATTTGAGCTCCGTCACCTCGAGTGGACAGATTAAGACTTGAAGCAGCGCAGAAGGATTCATGACAGATTGTAGGCCTGCAGCTCTCTTTTCTTGTAGCACATAAAAATACATTTTCCAGCGCCGAGGGTTGAAATTACACGATAGTTAAGCCTCTATACGGCGGTGTCTTGCACTATCGATCCTTGCATGTTACATTCTCTAATCCACAGAATGTGCTAATTGGAGAACATGACTATTGATCTCTGTTTCAATGAGGCCTGATGATTCTTAAGAGAGCTGCCCACATAAGTATACACACACATATAGCAAACGCTGTCCAAGAATAGAGAGCAGCTCAAGAAAATTGTTATGTTTACGCTCACTCTCCAGATGTCACATATAGGTAATTTCACCTGACACTCTGACATCATGCAAGGGCTCGGACGTGCATGCAGAATACGTTTGGAATCGATAGCGAGATAGGTGTCTGGCCAAACGTGCCCTCTTTAGTTCCCATGTCACACTGCGAGCTGAGCCCCACAGATATAACAATACAGATATAACAGAACATGATAGAAGAGATGGTTTTACTGTAAAACTTGAGGAGAGCAGTTTTTGGGTCAGCTAGACTGGGACATCTAGTGGGCACAAGGGGCAAAGATCAGACACCGCAGCACCAGAGAAAATACATTCATTCTGCACATGTATCAAAAGAGACTATAAGCTCACCCTGTTGATGCACTCACACTTATTTTACACTAAGATATAATGTAATGTAATCTCATTGGTTTGTACTACAATGTCAACATTTGGTCCACTGACGAGCCATAAATGCAGCATGGAATCAAAAATCACGTAAACTTTGCTTTAAGAAAGTGCCACTCACCTTTCCTCATAAAAAAGTAGAAAGACATGGGGAATATTGACATGAGGATGACGGTATATAAACCTCCAATGCCCTCCTGAAGGCAACACTCTATGGCCTCAGACATAACCAACACAGGCGAGGGATCACAATTACTGGGCAACGTGTGAATATGTGTTACGGGACACCTAATGTTCAGAGATAAACCTCTGCACGACTGGGTTTTCCCCTCCCTCTGTGGGTGTAAACACACACATAATGTTTTTTCCACCGTACACACATGAACAGACATAAAAGCACCACCTGTTTACTTGATTTAGCTTCTATTGTAAAGGTTTACAAAAAAAGCCGCCTACTATCAATTAACTATTCAGCAGGTCTGAATGAGGCCCATTATGTCAATCATTTATATATAGTCTCTGTCTTGACAGTATGTCTCATAAACGTCCATTGTTTTATCAGTGGCTGTTACGCCCCTTGACAATATACAGTACCTGTGGAACAGCGACACAGGTGGGCCAACACAGCATACAAACAAATGCAGTTAAAGTAAATGGCAACACAGCTGTTAAGAGATATAGGGATAAGAATGTTGGAAATTCCCAATACCCAACTCGACAAGCAAACACAATAAAGTATCAACAAAAAAAAAAAGGCTTGCATGCTGGATGCGAAATAAACAATGTATTATTTATATTGAATGCAGAGCGAATGAACTTTGAATTTCACAGTGCCAGCGAGCAGGTGCTGGATGGCTAGAAACCTACTGGGAGAGAAGAAAGAGAATGAGAAAGAAGGTTGCGAGCGAGGGAAGCAAGACAGACCAACAAGACTGTAAGAGAGGTAAAGAGAATTACAAAATAATACAGGAGTGAGTCTCTGAGCTGCAGAGAAAATATACAAGGTGCAGCTGCATTAGGAAAACACCGGGTGCAGAGAGGAATCGCAAAACAGACACGTATGGAGAAAAGTTTCTCACACACTTGTCACTGGACACTGAATAAAACAAGTGCAACTTCAATCAACCTCCACTAGAGGTCAGTGCAGATTTAAACATTTACATATATTTCAAAGACTTTCTAACAATATCTCATGCTCTGCTTCTGGCTTTCTCTTTCACAAACATAGCTCAAAATAACAAAGACAGTCGACTAAGCAGAGAATCTTCTGACCCTATGAAGCTGTTTGTCATGTGACTTTCAAAGGTTCTTCATGTATCCACTAAAGTGATCAAAGCATGCAGCACTTTTGTATTGGTGCCAAGTCTGCTTCCTCATCTCCTCAGCCAATCCCTTAAGTGAGCAGAGCATAAAGCCTGGCACACAGCTGGGTGCCCTGGTGTTTGACAAGGAGAGGAAAAAGCTTATAAGAGTCACAGGTTCGCCCGACATCACATGTAAAAGTCCCTGAGCCGTTTTACCAGTGCAACAAAATGTCCTTGAAAGACTACAAAACAAACACGCCATGACTAATGACAGCACATGAAACATCTTCACCGTGTGTCACCTCCTCTGTTGAATAAACCAACTGCCAGCTGAATTCATCACTCATTATATTTGACTGACTCATACGAGTCTGGTTGAGGATAAAATACTGTCGCTGGGCTCACAGTCCGTCCGCTGGCATCTGAACGGATGTCTCAGTGGACAACAGGACGAGAGGACAATGACAACAAGCACATGGAGCTGACGCTATGCTGATTCAGCAGTTTCTAAAAAGGCACAAAATGATACAACCTATAGTAAAGGACAAATCTGCCTCGACTACACAGGGAAAAAAAACCTCAGTCAGTACAGACTATTACAGACAAGCAAAAAAAAAGAAAAAATATACAAATAAGATGAAGGTCAGAAATCTGCACCTTTATATTTATGAGTCGATATGTGCAACCGACTATCTTAAAGAGTGAGATATACTGGAGATATCTGGGGAGGAGAGGAGAGGAGAGGAGAGGAGAGGAGAGGAGAGGAGAGGAGAGGAGAGGAGAGGAGAGGAGAGGAGAGGAGAAATGGTCTCTCACACAGGCCCAGTCAAATGCTCCATTGTGTTAAACCTGTCAACTGTCACCAAAGAGAGCGAGTGAGGGAGAAAAGAACTGGCGGAGAGAGGCAGAGAAACAGGGAGAGAGAGGCTGTCGTCATGGACACGACACATAACATCAATTCCCCAGGTTTGAGTGCTCACAAAGCCGCACACATACACACATATCTTCCCTATTATTTTCACTCAGCTCCGGGTACTGGTGACACCGGCACAGACACACACACTCCCATTTCATCTATTATACTGCGCCGGCCAATGTATTGATCCTGCGCACATGTAATATACAAAGTAACACTTATTCAAAAACACATGCACACACACAGTGCAGTGTGTGCTCCACCACACACAGTTAAGTTTCTGCAGTCCTCTGAATACCAGACCTTGTGGACATGACAAACCTCATTACCATGGCGCCCATTAGTATTCTGCAGAGCAGGCACACACACACACACAAACACACGCACATTGAGTAGGGTTATGTCACAGAACAGTTGCATATGGCTCCCAGAAGATAATTGTTTCTAATCCTCTTCCTGCCTCTGTTCCGCCTTTGAAGTAAACATACTGTACTACATTTGTCTGAAGAGACTTCTATTTCTAGGCTGGATGAATCAATCCTCGCCTGCAGGAATACGATCGGTCATAATCATGATCAACCCCTGTTTTCTGGGTTTCTTTTTATGTACACCGCTCTCTATTGACCTCAGTCATTGTTTATCCTCTCCTGTGGGCCACCGACTGTCCTCTCTGTCCTCTGTCGCCCCTGCCCAAAAAGTGTGAAAGTTTATATAAAGGGTCTGGCCAGATCGCATTAAATACATTTTTCCTGGAGCAGCCCAGCCATGCAGAAATGTTTTTGCCTGCATCCCAAAACAATGGGGTTGAATTGCTCCGAAAAAGACATTTTACATTTCCAGACAGCAGCATGATTCTCTATAAACAATGTCTCTCACAGACTTGGCTGTAAACAGTTTTCATCGGAGTCATTTCTGCAGAAGAAACACCAAAGCTCCTATAAAAATGTGTTGACAGCCAGCTTTGTGGATTATCCAGACCGACGAGGATAGTGATTCTGCAAGATGTAATTGAATTTTTTAAGCATTTTTCAATGCAAGCACAACAACCAAAGTTACATTCACATCCAATGTCAGTCTATGTGTGAGACACATACCTCAAAACTTGGGCAAATACATCTCAACTCCAACCCTCATTCACAAACAGTAAACAACACTCAATCTTTTGGACTATTGTGAGCAATAAAATTACATTTTCCTGCATGGATCCAATTGTTTTTGTTCAATTGTGGCACTGTAAGGCACAACAGAGGAGATACACTTATATATATCATACAACACATAGGGATAAAAAATGATTTCAGAATATCATTGACTGTTAGTTTAATTTACAGGATGGCTTTTATCCAATCTTTTTACTTTTACTCTTGAGGACTATGTAGGTTAATATAAATAATCACTGTTCATTTTCTCACTGGTGACACTTTGTTTCTGCCTGGAGTGAGGGAAGGTGTAACTACTTTGACAGTTAATCTGGATTTGTGTGAATCTACGTCCTTATTCATTTTAACAATCCATTTGCTCCATCTCTAACTGTAATCGCTGTCATTGTTTTGTTTTTTGTGCGTTTTATCTAATACACTTCTCAGTGGAAGTCTTTGTAGCTCACTGCATATGTGTAATCCTGCACACATACTGAGAACAGAAACATTTGCATTGTTAGAGGTAAGTGAGAAAATGTTTATCTGAACCATTCGTTTATTTAGCCACCCCACACATCAATCGAGCCTCGTAGCGATTCACACCTCGATATGCTTGTGTTTTTATGTGGCGACTGAAAATGGTTTAGGTCTCGGAAAAAAATCACATTGCCAGCATTTTAAAATTAACTTAGGGAGGGAATATAATAATGACCTTTCCAACTAAAGTCACAACGGCAATATCTGTCAAAATAATTGCAATGTGATTTGTTTTGTTTTGCATGTAGCCCTTGTACCCACAATGTTAACACAGGATGGTGAGTCTTAACTGAAAACCTCAAAGCCGACGGTGAGTAAGCAAGCGTTCAATTCCTGGAAAACTGCTATAAAGAGAACACAGACAGACACACACAAACACACCTGATAAAATTGCTTTAACGTGTCCTGTGCTCCTTTTTCACCATGGCAGGCAGGAACACAGGTCATGACGTGTTACACAGTGTGGAGTGGGCCTCCACATCTATAAATAGCCCTGAGAGGAATCAGATTTGGAGAACCGGGGGTGGGAACTGATGAGATCACACGTACCCCATGTGTGTGTATATGTGTGTGTGTGTGTGTCAGTGTGAGCGTACATACACACGCACACACACACCCACAATAGGCTCGGATCTTTGGAAAACGGGAGATGGAGTCAGACTGACATCATGCAGACTCGCCGACAGACGAGCAGACAGAACAGCGGGAAGGAGGCAGAACAGAGAGCGGGAACAGGCTGAACACATGCACCACCTCGACTGAGAGGACAGTGTGAAGTGACACCGAGATGAATACCTGGTGGAAAAACCAGGGGAGGGTCTGACTGGGGTGATGATGAGGATGAGGATGACGAACGTGAAGTGGTTGACATGTCTAACATCCATGTGCGTACTCATGCAGTCCTTTCAAGGACATCACAGTATTAATAAGACATGAAACTGGAACACTTTGGCATGACGGATCATCCATGCAGTGTATATTCTGTCTTCCACATGAATATGATTTTAATATGTTTGACTTTCACAGAGGACGAGAGGACACGGCTGTGGAAGAGAGTCAAAAGACTGGAGTGTGTTACTGTTCCATTACAAAATGAGACATCCATCATCTTAAAAAAAAAAAAAAAAAGTCAACAGGTGCTCAGACCGATGGTCGGTGTAAAATCATGCTGCTTGTTGATGAAGGCTGCCAAACCTACAGCTTGTTGCTCATCCTTTTGGTAGTAGATGTAGTAGCAGATTCAACCTCTGAAAATGTGTTTGTTTTTGTTTATATAAAACACGTAAGACAAATCATTACATGGATTTTTTATACATTTAAAGTGTGTTGTGCTGCTTTAATTTGGATACAAGAAACAGAATAAATACAACATTACATTTTTCTTTCCTTCCGCTCCAAAAACAAAGACAACTACTCAATGCTGTCGACTGAATTGTTCATGATCTATATTTTAATAAATTACTGTAACAAGGAAAGAATTCAGGGATTAAGAGTAAACTTGAGGAAATTACTTATTTTTGGAAAACACTATTTTTGCATCAAAAATCAACCAAACGTACCAGTTTCCTCCTCCCCTCTTGATTCTACATTTAGAAACCACTGTAAAATGCTGCAAATCCAGTGATGCATGACAATGATTAAGAGTGACAATAGTAGGAGTTCATTTTAATTTGGCTGTGCTATTGCTCATGCTCTAAGGTTAAAAAGCTCCTGATGCCATTTGCAGAGGACAGGAAGTCAAATGAAGTACAACATTTTTGCCAGTGATCGAGTCTGGACTGAAGCTGATAAGTGACCACTGTAAGCTCATTGATCCACTATCATCCCCTCTGTGTTCGACAGTTCGAACGATATTTGTACATGATGTGAGCTTCCAGATAGCCTCCTTGCAGCCAATCAAACGCTAGCATGCCTATGTTGGTTGTCTTGGAGACGTAGCCTCTGGGAGGGAAAATCGGAGTGATACAATGACTTAACTCCAAACAGTGCCAACGTGTTCATTCAACTATTATCAGCGACTTATCCCTACTGTCCATATGCAACCCTATGCCCTTGTGTAAGACATCATCATTCTCAACTGTAAAACCCAGAGGCACGGTTATACACACACACACAAACACACACGCACACACACACTTTTAGAGCTCACAAATGACTGACAGGCATCAAGCGGGTGCAGAAGAAAAAGATGACAGACAAGTGCCACTCGAGAAAATGACAAGCAAGCGACACATTTACAGTGATGGAGCGCGGAGAGACGTCAGGCATTGTTGTCACTCAAGAATGATAGTGATGAAATCTCTCAGCGGGACAAGATAAAATTATCCATCTATTTATTTCTTTATTTAATCTGCTCATAGATTGTTTTAATTTTATCTTGTGCCTTTATTTATCAGAGAAAAGTCATGGGTGCTTGTTTTGTGAGTCATCATTGATATAATCGACTAAATTAAGCCTTTGTTCATTGAAGCCACCCATTGAAGTTCTCTTTAATCTGAATTATCTAATCTATTTGTTCATCTATGAAATACTTTGCAAACATCCTGTTTTATTAAACACGTTTTATGCTAAATGTAGATTTACCCTCACATGCCATGAAATTCATTATTATCAGATGACACTGAAACACATTGATGACAAAGTCTGAGGAGAGAGAGAGAATATTAGGGGAAGGACTACAGAAATACAAAGGCAAAAAAACAAATAAAAATCATCTGCTTGACATGTTTGTGTAGAAAAATAAAAGACATGTTGTAACTCTCTGGCCACGTTCACATTCTACACTATCTCCCTTTAGCTGTGTCCCTTCCACCAGCCTAATCTTTATCCCTGGTTTGGTTTCCACTGGTGTGTTCACTTCCTTTTTTTTCACCTCACTAGAGCTCGCTCTTATCACCACAATCTGTCCTTTTCTTCCCGCCTCTACCTCCACTTCTATCTACCTTCCTTCACTTCCTCCCTTCGCTTTCACCCTCTTCTCACCCACTCTCTGCTGTGATGACCGGAGGTCAGCCTCACAGTCTCTCAAGGTCATCCCTGTCCGAGGTCTGGCCTCCTCATGCCTGGATGGCTGAGTGGAACAGACAGCACTGTCCCAGTTGGGGACCATCAGACTTTTAGTGCCTCTGACCACTGGCCTCCCTGGTGGATAGGCCTGATGTGCATCCTTTCTTTGTTCCCATCCTCTACTGTCCATTATAAAGAGTGTGACTCAGAGAGAAAGACAGGGAGACAAAAAGAGGTGGCAGGAGTTGGTATCGAATAAATACATAAATCTAATTAAATCAGCCATTTGAATTGGTTAAAATTGTAAATACGATTTGTTTCATATACAGTATTTTTTTTTACATAAGCCAACAAATATGTATATAACACATAATGCTGGGACTACAGTCCTTTACATTTTATAAATCCAAACCCCTGAACACTGCTCCTATATCTGGCTTCATCTGAACAGTTGAGAGAGATGTCATCCAAACTTCACACCGAAACTGCCTGGAATTGCGGTGTCATCTTCCAGATGGACGCAAGTGTGGTTTTTTTTGTGGTGAGAAAACAACATGAACCAACCGTGACAAAACAGCTGATTATTATTCGGATCACGGAAACCATTTTCTAATCTTGCTGAGGTGTCAGATGCTTTACCTGCTTTGTATTTTTCTAGTGGCACCTCTTTGATGGATGAGGTGATTCATGCTCGGTTTTGCACGATTCTTAGTGAGCTCAGACCCACATTAAAACACTGTGGTGACATGACATCCACTGTATGGAGTATACTGTATCTCCATTCAACTTCTACAAAATACAAAAAGGCAGCTATTTTTTACAATGATTGATCAATGATCATTTTTAAGTCTAAATACTCAAAATGTTACTGGTTTATCTTATATTACAGTAATATAGTTACAGTTATAGTACATTTTTAAGATGCATCAGGCTCTGCAAACTTCTATAATTAAAAATCTCATTAATTAAAGAAAGAATCAGACTGTTATTCAGGTCAAGATCAAGACTGAGAGTAACTAGGGGCGGCTGGCTTGGCTCGGGAGAAAGACACAGATTGGAAGGTCAGTGGTTGGATTCCTGGCTCCTCTAGTCCACATGTCAAAGTGTCTCTGGGCAAGATACTGAACCCCAAAATGTATCATTAGTGTGTGTGTGATGGAAAAGTGAAGAGTGCATAGAGAAATCACTATGTGCATGGGTTAAAAGAAAGAAAGAAAGAAAAGAGAGTCAACACCGCTGGTCTTTGTGTTGGGTTCAAACCCTGAAGTTTGTGTTAAGTGAAGTCAGCTGTAGCTCACATCCATGCAGCACAGGGAGTGTAACTGATATGAGACCCCCGAGGCATTTAATAGCTATAGTTAGCTTAGATTTATTCACTGCTGTGATAGCTATAGTTAGCAGTAAATTTATCCACCTGCCAGGCGAACTTGTCAACCAAGGATGGAAAATACACTTCCATTGAGTTAGTTAGCCTTTAATGACAGAGGGGCTGGCTGGAAAGAGATGATTAGAAAATTAATTATTTATCAAAATACTACTAAAAATTTCCCCAGAAAACTGAAAAATTGAGAACAAGTCATTAAGGTGTAAATTGAATGTTCTGAATTTCAAGTCATGGGCTGTAAATCTTTACACATGAGGGCATATGTGTGGCGCTTGTATGTATGTTTGTGTGAGTTTGAGTGACTCGATGTGTGTGCGGCTGCACCTCAGTGCATGTGTGCCTGACGGTGGAGTTTCATTAATCTCAAGGAATGATCAATAACTTACTAACCTGTTTTCACCTTGCCTATGTGTTTAATGACTGACTGGCTGGGGGTGTTGCGTGGCCACAACACTGTTAATATCTGTGTGCTACTCATATGTTACACAATACACACACACACGTCTCATCCTTGTTTTTATTCTCTCTATCCTCCACTCGGATTGTCAAGTATACATTTACCTTGGCCCATGAATAATACATCTACTATACCGTCATGTCATCAGTTTCAGGAACACAAATGTTTCCAACTCCAGTCTGGTTCTTTAAGATCTAAATGATTTACTGCTCTGCCACTGACAATTAATCTTTTACTCTTGTTCTTAAACCTCAGCTCTGCGTTCGATACTGCTGATCACTTTAGGGAATCAGCCTTAAGGAGGTTTTAATCATGTCTTCAGATGGGACATTGTGGTCGCTGGGCGTTCAGGTTTATTAAAAGGATTTCCCCTGCACATACTTTGTTATGTATAAGCAAGTTTTCCTTCAAACACTAATGAAAGCCAGGACTAACTGTTGATCCTCCTGATACCCAGAAACCTGACTCCTCCCAACATCATATAACAACTGACAAATGGTACTGAAATGGTATTAAATATTGCATTACTCTGATCATTAGATAAATTGCCAAGAGTGATTATAATTATGTTTTCCCACAGGAACGCAGGCGGTAATGATGCAACAGCTTCTGGAAAATGCAGACCAAGATACAGCCATTAAAAACTAATAGGAATGGATGGATATGGACAAATGAGAGGGGAGAGGTTGAAGTAAAAGAGAGATGAGAAACTAGGTGGGCAAATATGAACCATGTGCTACGATGGCATAATGTTACAGAACAGATGTTTTCTATAGAGGCTTCATTTTAACATATGACCCAGACATGCAGACATAGAGGCCACCGTGGGGCTCCCTGGATTTGCTGAGGGAAACCTGAGGACACTGGACACATCTGCTGATGTAGGTCTATGTGTGTTTAGGGAGCAGTAATGCCACTCCGAGTGCAGAGAGCGGTGAAAAAGGTTGAAGATGTTCCACATGAACAGTCAGAGACCAGGAGGAAGTCACCTCACTGCCACTGGTGGCAAGCGTGAATGTGTGCAAATATGTAATCAATGCACCAACTATATCTAAGTTGTGTACGTTACTTTTATTGTGCATATGCAGCAAATCCTATACAGTCTTGTTTCTGTAGTGTTCCTGTGAGCTTCAGATATAACGGATAATTTAATAAAGTAATGGACGTTTCAGCCTATTAGCTACAGAAACTGCACTCTCAGCAACTTTGGAACATACTGTATCTTTAAAAAAAGAAATCAATCAATCACCAATCACAGCAGCACAATGCGGTTGTTCAATAAATGCAAACTTTTCATAAAGGCAGAAACTACTTGAAGTTGAAGGTTAAAAGATAAAGGACTCACAAGTGTAGCTATATTTCAGCACCATGGACAGAGGCGCACAAAGAAATAGATTTAGCACTCTGTTGCTTCCACATACAAGAAGAAAAAATAAATAAATACAAGACTTCTACTTGAAAAAAAAGCATAGAAATGTTTTATGACCACCAATGGACTTTCTCCATTTCTTTAAAAAAGCCAATGAACCATTTGTTCTCACAAGACTGAAAATACAGTGACAAAACTTTTTCTCTCCAGCTAGTAGATATTATCCATTATCCTAGACCTTATAAAAAATTTATCAAAGAAGACATTTTGTCCTGTTCCAAACAAAAAAATGGCCTTAATTTAATTACAGAGGGCAAGCTGACTTTAAACTGGGATTCAAGACAGAGACAGACAGTCACAGCCTCACATTACCATGTGAGATATGGTATTCTCCTGCAGCCACTGCATTTACAAAGACAACCTATGCTGTATATTGCTGCTCTGTGTCCTTGCTGCCACAGTAGCTGCTACAAAGACACAATTGAATTTTCAGGGCAAATGGGAGAATTATGACATAACGCATTTAACAGTGACTGAGCCAAAATGTATAAAAAGTTTTTAAGAAAGTTTTACTCGAGGCTGGCTTCACATCCAGTCTTCAATGACAAAATCAATGTAGTTTTGCCTCAATAGCTAATTACAGTATCAAATATATTGTCTTCTTCTAATATTTGGGTTTACTGGAGTGTTTTCACCACATATTCAGTAAAAAATAGTGAAAATATAATAATGTAAGTGACTGTATATTTGCTTGGAAGATTAAATATTCATAGTCTGTCACACTCTGTCACAATCCAGCTGTGGTAGTTGCAAATCGTTCACCCGTTCATGCTCCCTGTTTGGTGAAATCGTTGTTCGATGTCTGCCAACAAGCAACCAAACTTCAGCTATTAAATCATCCCTCACAATCCTGGGGTGAGGTCATGTCTATATTTTGTGGACCCGACAGACCAACCCAACCTGCAAGCATTCACACATTCGAGAGCACCAAGGTCTTGTTCACCCTTTTAGTTTTTCCTCTCTCCTTCTCTTTCTCCACCAGTCACACCTAGTTTTTCCCCCTCCACCCCCCCCTCCCTTTCCCACCCCCTCAACGCTCAGACTGCTACTAATAGGAGTTTATTTTTAGCACATGTGAGAGGTGTGTGTGTGTGTGTGTGTGTCTGTATATACACATGATGGATGAAGGTGATGTTTCACACCTTTCTCGTAAGGAGGATGGAGGTGAAGGGAGTTGAGTCTGAAGGGGGAGGGCAAGAAGCGGGCTTGTGAGCGAGGACACATTGGTGGGTGGGTGGGGGTGTGGGATGGGGGGTGGGGGGCAGCTGCTACTACACGGGTGTAGTGTAGTGTCGAGCAGGAGACGGAGGGAACAGGACAAGGCTCCAACCTAAAATCCCTGCTGGCACAGCAAACTGACCTACAAGTGGCTGAGGATCAACAGGCCACTCTGCAGCAGATGATAGCGCTCCTCTTCACGGATATGAGGGATGACAGGAACAGCCTGGTGTACTGCACCGGCCAATTAAAATGCATGCAGCTCATACAGGTCTTTGCTTTGGGCAAAAACTGACATTTAATCACATATCATCATTTCTCGCATCTTGTCTTTGCCTCGGTATCTCTCAAGAGGAAGGTGCAGAGATGCTCAGTGGTGACACGGGTGTAACCTGCTTTAAATCATGTCGAATGTGAACATAAGGAGCAGAAACTGATATAGACGGTTCAGTACCTGACAGGCAGAGCAAGCTGGAGAATTGACTCAATCAGCCTGGGACGGAGCGAAATGTGAACAGCATGGAGCAGATTAGGGCTAAAACCGTGGGACACATGCCAGAGAAAACAAAGAATAAGAAAAGCAAGCAACAGATACACAGAGGGATTAATCAGCATACACCGAGTGCACAAATAACTACAAACCAACTGTCGCTCTTTCTTTAAATAACTTGATCTGGGATGCCACTGCCTGTGCATAAAAACGGTGGCACATGCAAAACAGAGATGTAATCTTTTTTTTAAATATAGATCCTCAGAAAGAGTTTTTTTTTTTTTCCTTCAGAACCGGCTTTGACCTTGAACTACAACAAGGAATTTATTTTTAGCCAACCTTTTTATCTCAACTGCGAACATGCGAGTCAGGAGGTGTCGACGGCAGACAGAAACAGAGAGACACAGAAGCGAATAATCAGCACAAGCGAGATAACTTAAGTGAGAATCTTCACATATCTGGCGACAAAACGAGTGTGTTCTTAAAATGGATTTGTGCGCGCAGACGTGATAGAAAGTGACATCTCTCTCTCGATCTGTCTTCTCACTTTGTTGCTCTCCGTCTTCCACTCATTTCTCATCACGTCACACGACAGATTATCAAATGACAAAACACTTCTCGCAACTTCTCACAAGTAAGCAGAATAATAATCTCAAATGAAGTGGAACAAAATCTTGTAAATGAATCCAAATATATCTACACTTCAAGTTGTGTCTACCCAAATCCGAGGCTTCAATTCTGCTCCCTGCTGGGTTTCATATTGCCTATTAGGCTCTGATGAGACAGCATCCAACTCAGTCTTCACCCCATGGTAAAGCACACAAGCAGGCTTTAGCTTGGAGTAAGTTATCCTTATGGTAATGAACAATTCCCTTCCCACTGCGCCTGCCATTACCACACACTGTGATATGGCTTGGTGCTCCCCACAGCAGCACACATGCACACACACTAACCCCTGCAAGCACTTATTAGAATTTTACATCACAAGCAGCCGATGTTTTATTCATTAAGCCTCCAGTTGACATTTAATGTCATTTTTTTTTTGTCAAAAATGGAAGCAAAATGATGGACAGGTGTGTAATGACATTTGTCAGAGACAAGAGGGAGGGCACAGAGGTAACACTATAAAACTTCATAAACTCTACAGGTGCTCCAAGGAGATAGCTCCATGGGAAAGATGAATATATTTTCACCTGAGAAAGACAAAGCATCTTTACTCCAGGTTAAATGAGAAGCAGCCATTTGGTCACTAAAAATTACTCCAATAAGTTCTTAAAGCCAGGCAGAGCAACTGTAAAAATAAAAAAAAAACACCGAACAACAGCATCAGAATGTTTTGATAATGAAATACAAAATGTAATAGCAGCAGCATCTCATACAGTACACAAACACATGAAGCTCAGTATCTCTGAGCCGGGGCCAAGGCTCGGACAGAACATTCTTCATTTATAGATGATGGGCTGATAACAAAATCTCTTTGGTCATGGCCACGAATGAGCTGCAGAGAGAATTGGCTTTAAGGTATTAGAGCTGAGAAACAAGTTGAGGTTGTGGAAACGTACAGTACGTGTGTGTCCCTGTCAATCTGGGCCAATGTGTGTGTATCGTCACCGGTGTGGAAGTATACTGTACATGCATGCCCCGACACAAAGGTGAAGCAGCACATGGGGGAGGTAATCACAGGTTATTAATTAGAAAGTACAAAGTTCTAATGGCCTCTGGAGGAAGATTAACACCCACTTTTGTTTAGAAAAATGTCAAAGCCCCTACTGTACTGTAACAAATGACTCCCTCTCTGGAGAAGGAAATGAATGTGACTATTTCTTGGTGCTCATATGAACACTGTGAAGGCTTCCTGTAGTAAAATAGGTGCAGTCGGGGAGAGTGTGTTATACAGAATGAATAAGTCACAGGAAGCTGGTCTCTGCAGGAGGAAACGCATGATCTTTGTCACCTGAAGGGAATTATTTTGCAGTAGAGACCAGCATGTATTGCTGCTCATTACACATTAATCTTCTAACATGAAATATTGATGTACGGCTATTTATTACAAGCCATGTAATTTAAAAAAGCAAACAAGGTATGTGTACAGTTACTCTGGAGCAAAGTTGTTGCTCATTAATGAGCTGGAAAAAAAAACCAACTGCACTTTGTCACTGTGAAATTATTGTCAATATGTCATTATGCAAAAACACAATCAGAATGTGTTCAGTGGC
The DNA here is from genome assembly GCF_905171665.1 of Trachurus trachurus. Taxonomy (NCBI): domain Eukaryota; kingdom Metazoa; phylum Chordata; class Actinopteri; order Carangiformes; family Carangidae; genus Trachurus; species Trachurus trachurus. Next base: position 17,228,860 of record NC_139906.1, read on the forward strand.
CAGAGACACATTCACCTGAAAACATGCTCAAAATACTGTCACTGTCCAGTAATAACACGGTGGACAACTGAACAGCAGACTTTTTTTTTTTCTTTTGGCAGTTTCTGGTTTTGTGAAACGAACACAGGCACTGAAACAGGGATTCAGTGTTTTGGACACATTTTTTTGTTTCCCCACCATGAGGGGATTATGCTGCATTAATACAAATGAAATCATGGGACAAGCACACCACAGACACGTGACAACATATAAACAAGACAAATATTTTAGTATGTGAAAGTAGACAATAATAGCCCTTATGCAGCTTTAATCGCTAATTAAAGTTTAACTCAACCTCTTCTGAGGACTGTATGGACATATAGAGACAGTATTTGATTCTTTTTCCACTTTTTGTTATTATGTGGTGTCATGTCATTCTCATCCAAATTCAACCCCAGCAGAGCTTGAACTTTCCAAAATAACGGCTAGTTTCCAGTCTCTTGACAGGACAATGACACACAGCAGAGGTATGTGATAGTGCTGGGGACAGGAGGCACTGTAGGAGGAGAGGCTAGGCTACAGAAAGAAGGAGACCTGTGCTGTCAGCTTTATGTTAGATAAGAGCACAGCTAAAGGACAGATCAATAGGGCTTACTGAGATCCTATACAGCAAAAGCCACAATATCCACAGACTCAGATAACGTCATGCAACAGGATGAAGTGGGGAAGGACGAGTGTGTGTGAACGGATAGCCGTATGTGTGTGTGCAAACAAATTAAACAGTATTTAACACTTTTTAATTGTACTAAACGGAGCTAGTCCCACTATTAGGTAAATCGACACAAACAAAGCTCTAGGGCAGAGGAGGAGCAGAGGAAACACACACGCACACATTGGAGGAGCCACACACACAGCAGCATGGTCTTGTATCCCCTACAGAGGCTCATGAAACAAACTAATTAGTGGGCAAAGTAGGGGCAAGAGGGAGGGTGACTACAAATGACTGTCATCAGTAATGCTCACACACACACACACAAACGCCAACGAGCCATAACCAGACACAGTAAGGCTTCTAACCAATGTGTAGGTCGATGTTGCGGTAGTTGTAATTGACAGAACTAATTATAGAGGCAAGAGTCTGTTCAGAAACACACCGTGTGTTATCAAGGCTGAGGTAAGAGAAGAAAAGCACAAAGGTTGAATTTTTCACACCCAATGAGGCAGAATAAAAACACCCATTAACCTGGGGCTTTTCTAATGTTTGTTTTTGCATAGGTTAAATCACTGTTATGTTAATACACAGTTTGACAGAGTAAATTCTGTCTCATCGTGGCTGACTGAAATGGCTCATCCCTTGGCACTTTGGCACATCCAAAAATGCCATAACACTCAAATACCAAACTGTGAATGGCCTTGATGAAATCCCTAAGTAGCACAGCCATTATACAGTTCAGCCCTCACTGGCTCCCATTGCACCGAAGCAGACATCGCTCTCTTTCTCTCGCTCTCCCGTTGGAACAGACATGCAGGAGCCAGTAGTCATGGTAACTCCATTCTGGGTAAACTTAAGGATGTGTATGTATACACACAGACACACACACACTCGCACAGACACTGTTTTCCTGGTGTGGCAGCTAGTTAGCTGTCTGAACAGTGAGTAGTCTGTTTTGCAAGCTTGATGTGAAAATACTGTGTTTACCAATGTTTCGATTTTCCTGTCAGACTTTACAGTACAGGTGTGTGTGTGTGTGTGTGTGTGTGTGCGTGAGGGAGAAAGTGAGAGAGTGTCTGTTTACAGTATGTATGAGGGACTGTACAGATGTTGGTAACATCAGTAATTGCAATTAGCACAATTCTTTCAAGCAATTATGCAAATTAGCACAATCAAAGGTCAATTAATTGATCATGGATAGTTTTTAAATCATCTGCTGTATACCTACTGTAGCTTTACAAACAAAAGTTCCAAAGTTGGTGTTATTGTCAAAATAAAAAACAATGACTGAATCAATGATTAGGTACAATTAAAAAAAAACAAAAACAAAAAAAAAACATGTGTCTCAGCACCAAGCTCATTGGTTTCTAAAGACCTTTCAACAAACTTTTAAAAACTACTCAGCAATATATAGTTTAATTGAAAAAACAAAAACCAACAAAAAAGAAAAAAAATTACAAACACTTTACGAGTGATTTGTGCTTGAGCTTGTCCCACCACCGAATGAAAAAGGTATGGACTGTGATTGTTTTGTGTGTGAGGATGGCAATGACAGGTGACACAGACCACAGTGACCAAACTGGAGCCTGTGTTCAAGTTCAAGTAGATGGCTGCAGACCAAGAAGTCTTTCTGAAAGCAGCATGAGTGACTTGAATTTGATTCAGATGACCATGGATTGCCAGTTTAAGTCGATGTGTAGTGGAGGGACATGGCCTTTCAGGTTGACCAAAGACCAAACAGTCTGCTGTGTTTGGTGCCATCTGTCAGGGTTTCACTGTGTGTGAAAGGAGACCAAGAGCACTGCTGTATTTAAAGTTACAGATAACCATAACATACACCAAAAGCTGGGTCAGTATTTACTTAATATATTTCAACATTATTTGAAAAAGATTGTACGTCATCACTTCAGTATTGAATCTAAACTTCAACTTTTTTATTTTAAATGCTTTAATATGATCTTTTCACTGATCTTATGTGGTAACGCAAGTAGCCTACAATTTTAAAAACATCTATCATCTCTCTGACAGCCAAATCAAACCAAATGGAGCGTAAACAACGGTTGTTATTTCTTTTCCAAATGGCAGAATTGGCCATCTCAGTCAGTGGTTTTGTTTAGGGCTTATGTTTGTGCACCTCTCCACACATGTATCCACAAGCAGCTCCTGCTTTCAGGGCACGCACACGAATCTCTGCAGATGTCAAAGTCTGAGGAGATAACGAGGAGAAAAGCAGAGGTGGAGATGATGCACGGACGTCAAATTAGCATTCAGACACCGCTCTATTGACAAGGTCATCTAAATACCGCTTTATCTCCACCTTCTAGGATCAACTGCTGGGATTCAATAGAACCACCCCACTTTGTTGTAACTTCCCCAAGGCAATGTGAGCTGCTGCTCAATATCACTCACAAGAAAAAGAGGAGGAAAATGGGTGTAAAGCTTAGCAGCAGGCTGTCAATAAGCAATGTTACAGGGGGTGTTTCTGGCAAAGGACACTTTATTCAACCAACACTAAGCCCAGTAGCGACTAAGGGTGTAAGGACATAAAAGAAATAAAACCTTCTAAGTATCAAGAAAAGATTGTACAGAAGTTTGCAGAAGTTTATTGCTAATTCTCTATGAACAGATTAGCATTATAAAGTTGTGTGAATCTGTACAGAGGGAGATGGAGAAGAGGGGAGGATGGGAATGGGTGAGTGGATGTCACACTGAGAGCTGGCTGAAGGGCTGGATAAAAGGCTGTATGACTCTTTCTCCCACTGAGAGTTTCTCAATGGAGGTGGAATGCCACAGGCATCCAGAGGGCAATCTGTTTGACTGGTGGAGAGGGAGAAGGAGGAGAGAGGAGGAGAGGGGAGGACAGAGCCGTGAAGGAAGTGGGGAGGGAATAAAAAGGCGGATAGAAAGAGGGAAAAGGGTGAGTTCAAGCCCACCAGCTTTCTATTTCTCACTGTGAATACTGATCATTGATTCTATTATTATGCATAAGAATCGAGAAAAGTGGAAAAACATATGCCCACAATTGCACAGACACTTATAGTATAGTATATACACATATAGTATATAAATAGTATTATACTATGCAGGAAATGACTGCAATCTTTAGCCTGTTTGATGTCTAAAGCTTTGTAGTCTCTTTTGTTTGGAGATGAAACAAAGCACTCAGACAGACATGGACACACACTCACACACACTCACACAAGTCCACCCACAGTCTTTGAAATGATATGCATGTTTTGGATCTGTGCATATGAGGAGTTCATCTCCTGTGTCAGCACTGAGGTAGAAAACAAACTGAGCCACAGACACAGGAGGGAAACTGGACGGATGGACCAATAACAGATCAGCAAAGATCAGGAGCCACACCAGGAGCTGAACACAGCGGCAAAGTCCACTCAAGACCATCTCCACTCACGAAAAGACATGGACCCACCAAGGAAACCTCTGGGTGTGGTAATGGAAGTTTTGGGTGCCTACCTTGGGTGAGCGTTCCCATGAGGAAGCGATAGAAATAGCGAGCCACCTTGGTGAGCTGCCTCTTGCACCTTTTCCTGCACTGGCTCATCTTGGTGCAGCTGTGGTGGAGGTGGAGATGATGATGGCAGTGCTGGTGGTGTTAGTCAGCTAGTCTGCCGGCTGAAGCAAGCTTTCAAGGTAGGAGGGGAGGAACAGAGCACCGGGAGTGTGTGTCAGTAGGTGTGTGTGTATGTGTGTGTGTGTGTGTGTATGTATATGGGTAGTCTGATTGCCGCTGCCTCTCTTCTCCTCCTCTCTCACCCCCTTCCCTTTCCTCTCTCTGTCGTCCTCCCCCCACTCTCTCTTTCTCTCTGTTCTTCTCTCCACCTGTAGGGCGCTGGCTGTCAATCAGCCAGCCTCGCTCTGTCTCCTCCCCCTCACGTTCTGAGAAGCCCCACTCTGGCCTCTGATTGGCTCGGAGCAGAGTGTGGCGGAAAATTACGGACCGGCGCTCATGTGAGAGTGTGTGTGTGTGTGTGTATGTGTGTGAGTGAGAGACTAAAAAGAGAGAGAGAGAGAGCAGTATAGTACGAGGAGGCTGGCTTGAGTGGCAGGTGGTGGTTTTTCTCTGGCTGCGCACTCCACACATCTTGTTGATGTTTTTTTTGTTTTTTCTATTTTTCCTCCACTCGCCGCTAAAAGAGAAGACAGCCTCTCAGAGTGTGTGTGTGTGCGCGTGTGTGTTTGAGCCAGCAGGAGGTTGAGTAAAGTGACAGAGAAAACAAAGCATACCCATTAATTAGCATCACACACACCGTCCCTCTGTGTGTCTGTCTCTTGCTTCCTCATTAATGGTATTCATAATACAAAGGATGGAGAGGAGGAGCAAAGAGGAAAAGTGAAGGTACACGAAGAGACAGATAGGGAGGTGGAGATGGGGCAAAAAGGGGAATGCATAATTAATATGTTTCCCTCCTTTCTCCAGTGTGCTGAAATTTAAAGAGAAAAGACTTGACAGGAGAGAGAGCTTGTTGGGCAAATACCAGCCCTCACGATGGACGGATTATTATCTGCCAGCAGAGAAGGAGGAGAGGAGAGAAAAAGGGGAAAGAGGAGGAGCTTTTAAATCCTGAGGGATTGAGAAATAGGTATTTATGTAAAGCCTTTCAGCCTTCATCCTTATCACTCTGCTTCTAATCTCCATCTCACTCAGTGTCAACACTGCAGAGTCACCAAACGGGGAAAGACACACACCTAGTTTTCCCTTTAGGCATTTTTTTTTATTGTTTTTCCCTCTACAACTCCCACATTACCCTACTAAACTGCTGCCACTCCACCTTTATCCTCTCCTTTTCTCCCTGACGCTGAATTAAAAGTGATTACCGTTACCACAGCAACCCACAGACTCTATGGATTTTGGCCTAAGTGGCACACACACACACACGCACACACACGCACAAACACACACACACACACACACACACACACACACTTATATTCACTTACACACCTGTCTGTTGGTCAGGCCAGAGAGGAAATCAATCAAACATCAGGCAGATGCCTCCTCTAAACACTCTGGCTCATTCTCATTTAGAAGTCACATGGAGAGGTAAAAGTGCAGGTGGATGTTGGACAGCAAAATGTTTTAAAAGCCGATGCAACACGAGCAGACGGAGAAAAGAGCCCTGATGTAACCATGAAACACATAATGATTGATTCTGAGAAAAGGCACTGAGAACATGTGGAGAGGGTGATTATGAAAGACTCATGTAACACTTAATACCTGTTAACTTTGACTCCTGTCTTTAAGGGGGACTTATTATGGAAATATCACTTTTTTAAGGCTCTTTAACATATATTTGGGTGTTTGTCTTGCCTTCAGGGCCCCAAAATGTGAGATTTGACAAAAAAAATCTGTAATGTGCAGGCTCCCTAGGTTAAAATCCATGTGGTTTTACGAGCTGTTCCCTCAGATGTCTTCCAGTGATGTAACTAGGATTCGAATTTGCATATTACCACCCCTACCTGGGACCGGTAGAAGAGGTGGGGCGGGGCAAGCAGTGGTTCATTTGCATTTAAAGGGACAGGCACTGAAACCAGCCGTTCTGAACAGGGCTGTTTTGAAAAGTGCTGTGATGTTTGATCCTTGGGGTATTTTAACCAAAGCATGTCACAGATATGTCTTTAAGACACCTGGGAACTATTTTAAATTGTGGAAAGGGGGCATGATATGTCTCCTTTAAATTAACTCCCCGATGTGAGTGTGAGCACACACAACAACAGATATTTCAGAATATCTGAAAAACTACTTGGTGTGAAGGGCTCACATGTAATTTGGAGCATGAGTCTGACTCTGTCGTTTCTCAGAGGAGTTTCACATTTTTCCAAACTCCTTCACCTCCGGCCCTGACACTGTGGGTGATGTGGAGCGATGTCAGACCCTTGGAAGATAGATGACGTGTTTACAGAAGATGTAGAGTGGCTTGTCTGAAACACTGAGGCGCCATCAGTTGAACCAACTAGACAGGGCAAAGGGAAACAGTAAGAAGCAGTGGTAAAAAATAAACATTTTCAAGTTTAGCTGTCCAGACCAGTGGGAAAATGAAGATTATCCACAAAGGATATAGAAGTGTTTAGAAGAAGCACAAGAGTGGGTGTGGCTGCTGTAGAACAGGAGAGCTATTGTGGTTGTTGTTTTAAACTCATCAAGGACTTGCATTGAGATTCTCAGAGTACTGTATACTGTATGTACTGTATGTGCATGTTTTTTCACAAATGTCTCATCAAAAGTCTGAGTCACCACCACCAAGATGTCCAGGGTGTGAACTAAGCAGGGCAAAAATAATTATTACTAAAAAAACACAACACAAACACAGAACACATCACCTCACATGGCAGAATTCATCACCTGACAAACCTTCTGTATTTAGTGCTGAGATGATAATTGAGCCTTCAATCAGTGGCAGCAGATCTTGATTGTGTTTTTGTGCAAGGAGCAAAAATAGTGTCAGTCTAAAAATGTCAGAGAAGTGAAAAAAATATATAAAAATGGACAGCGAGGCACAGAGGAGGAGCTGTCAGAGAGAGAGAGGTCAAACTGACAAGAAGAAAGATGAGTTAAGGAGCAGACAGACTTGCTGCACCACTGACATGTCAGAGAAGCTCCAGATCTGCAAGCTGTCTGAGTGATTGGATCCATCATTAGGATGGAGACCCTTGAGGCCTAAGACCTGCCCTGACCATCAAAACACTGTCGGAAACATCATCAAGCAACCGGGTAGATCTCTGTCTTTTTGGCAGGTCAACAGCAGGATAAATCTATAAATCTAACCAACTACCTGATTGACCTCTTCGACTTTCGTTTTTCAAGTTTCTCAACTCCATTCAAACCTTTACTAGCATATCAAGGTTCATTCTGAATAAGAAAAAAAAGCCAAGATGTGTGTGAAACTACTGTCTCTGTGTAATGAGTGACAACATAATGATTTTTGCACAGCTTTGGAAAGGGGCGCAGCAGTCTGTGTAGGCTGCCATATGAGCACAAAGGCACACAGGAATGTTGGAGGGCAGATGTGACACTGACACTCCACTCAAGTATCTGGCAAAGACGGGCACGCATACATGCACACTCTCGCACATTTGTTGTTAACACTATTTATGTGACGGGCAAAGGCACCAGCTGGTGAAACCCACTCAACACTCTATTCACTGAGAACATGTGACTGAGGAGGGAAGAAAGAGGAGAGAAGGGAGGAGAGAGGAGAAAGGGAGAGAAGAGAGTGGAGAGAGAGGAACAAGAAAGAGGCACAGGTGGAAACACTTGTCTTAAGGGAAGTGCGCTTAAGCCTTAAATACAAACAAAAATGTCTGTCTGGCTCTTAATATAATAGAAAAATAAAGGGAAGAGGAAGCAGTACTATGACATGAATGACTTATTTTAAATAAACCATAGTAAGTCATAAGATGTATACATTATTTCCAGAGAAATGTTGAAAAGTTGAAAAATTAAAAAGGAAAGTTAACACATTCTTCCCTGGCTTGCAGATCCCATACTGCTGCAGTATCTCAAACCTTGAATCTGCAACATGGATCAGTTTCACTTAAAATGAAAAAAATTCTTATGCTCCTCTGCTAATGCCTCGTGTGGTGCCCAGTATTATTCTCTCTACCAGAAATGTTCTGCCCTGTGCTTTTAAACGTGCTCTGTAAATAAAGTCGACTTGACTTCACAAAGCAAACTATAATGTGCAGCACAAGAGTCTTGATGTTTGGGCTATTATGTGAATGTAACTATGTCCTTTTTCCCAGTTTCTCACCATGAGAACAGATGACAGACACTGAAATAAACTTTTTTTTTTAACAATAAAGGATCCATTTTAACTGTATATATGTCATCCATATACATCAATTAACTAAAATGAACATGATATGATTGTTTATCAGTCAATCAGACTCATTCAAAACATACATTGCTGTGGCTCAGCAGGTATGGCACATGTACTTTAATGTCTCAAGACATAGCAGCCTCTCCAGCATTCAACGACTGAGTGGTATCTATCAAGCACATTCAACAGTAAAACACCAGAAACTCCTGTTATATATGGAGATCGCAAGAAGAGAACCTCTCCATGTCTGTGCCTTATTCATATTTAGGGGCAATTCTATGGACAAGGGTACAAATCAAATGATGAATATGTGTAGTGCAGACACCAAAACACCACAAAATAAGAGCCATGATGCTGCTGCCATCTGCAGGCAAAAACCTGCACCAGCACAACTCAAGAAGCGGTCGCCTGCCCTGAGGGCAAGCAGATGGACTGGAAGGAGACACAGGGGAAAAGAGGCTCATAAACTTTACAGACATGCACACCACACACACATACACACAAACACACCACACGCATCACTTTCTGACTTTAATAAAGACCATAGAGGAAGAGGGGATATTAATGAAGTCTAAACACTATATGCAGCTAATGATGCATGCTTCTTCCAGCTGGGAGAAAAAATCAACGATGGTGCACTTCAATTTGAATGCTAATGAATATTCATTAAAAGCTGTTCTAAAGATAAGAAAATATGGATTGCCAAAGTAATTATTTGTGTCTGTGTTTGCGATCAAAAAATATGCATATGTGTATGTCAGCATCAAACAGTTTGGCCGCCACCAGGTACAGGCCTTATGGTTCTTTCATTAGCACGATGACCACTAATGGACAATATGTCTGGTACATGAGAACGACCTACAGAGTTATAATAAAGACTAGGTGCCATAAAGAGCGACACAGCATCATTTTCAGGGTACAGTAGAGACCATCCTGATAAATATATTAGAATATTTAAAAGTGGGTCTAATGTCAAGTGTAGCACTAAAAATGTCCATCAAACAAATCTATCCATCTGACATACACCTACCAGCTCATGACTGATACACACATTATGTATTTAACACAGAACAATCTGAAACAGCACTGATACTGTACCTGCTAATTTGCTCTTTCCAGATCAATTGAGTTGAGTACAACTTCACAGACCTGTTTTCCATCCTGAATATTTATACAGGCCCTATGAGTGACTGACAGAAGGAAAGAAAAACTCCAGCTGTTATCTGGTACTCAGCACTCACTGCTGTCCAGTGCTGTACCAAATGCTTTAGACCAGTAGAGGGCAGATACAGACAAGTAAAACCACGGCTACGGCAGGGCTAAGAAATATTGCATGCAAACTGATTGCCCCTTGAAGGAATAAACAATCATTGTCATTTTTGTTCTTTATTTTGGTTTTGGGGGTTCAAATGCTCTGCAGCCAAATTCCACTCTTTAAAAAAAGTGACAAAATGCACATGAGATTGTAAATTGCAACACTACACATCACCAATGCATCACTTCAATTCTGATTATGTTAGATTGCGGATAGGTTGGCAGAGTCTTCAATTTAATATTTAATATGGACAAAGCCATTTTAAATCTTGGTGATAACTTCAGACCAATCTTGGCGAAGCATTTATTTGTGCCGACTTTCCTTATAGATTAATGTCCCGCACCAGTTTACAGCTGTCTGACTTTATACACTGTTAATTATCCCTCTGGCAGACAATATAGCACAAACGTAATTGAACCCTTAGGAGACAGATTTGGGAGGATAAATGCAGCCGAGATATCCTCTGGACTTTATCGGCCTACAGAAGGAGTTACTTCAGATCTAAGGATCAGGCTTCTACTTTGGTCCTCGCTCTAAACATCAGAGTGATGATGATGAGGATCAGCTGGAAGGTCGTGAGAGAACATGGAGTGGTCAGGGATTTGTTCACAGCACAAAGCAATAAGAAGATGCAAGAGGATGAATTAACGGGGAGTAAAAACGTCCACATCCTCCCTGTCACTGTGGTGCAGTTTGAATAGAACAATAAATATTAGATTCAGGTCCTGACTCTTCCACTCTACATTAAATCTACACAAACACACTCTCATCCACTGTTCTCAGCCTTTATACCCTGGGGGAGCTCCCCACATACTCCAAGGGATGAAGCTGCTGCTGTGTGGATAGATGAAGATGGAAAGGGTACAGACGCAAGGGAGACAAGACTGACAAGTAAACAGGGAGAGATGAGGAGAGGAATGGATCACTGGGCCATGAGGGCTACAAATAACCCACGGGGGAGAATCTGTGGCTTTCACATTGTTTTTATTGCAAAGCACCGAGTAGTAGCAAAGTCAGCCGAGCCGAACGCTGGAAAAGAGTGAGCACCAAATCGCAAGCTGCTAGAAGGCATCAGACGTCCCGTGAGTGACGGTAGGTGTCTGATATTCCTTAAGCACCGGTGTCGACGTGAACTCTCACTATTGCCTCGCCCTTGTTACAACCTCGCTCCACTGCTGCTTTACATGTTATCATCTAACGCAGGCACTCAGCGTTTCCTCCAAAGCCTTTTCCTCTCACATACTGTCACACCCCAACCTCTTGGCTTGCTTGACTGGTGTTCCCTCCACCTCAGCCACCCCCACCCCCACCTCCACCTCCCCCCGGCGCTCTCCATGGCTGTCTGAAGGCAGGCAGCAGGTGTTTTGTGACTTGAAGATCAGAGAGCCGCGCAAAGAGACGGAGCCCCTCTGAGCTCGGCTGCCTGTGTAGGAGGAGGAGGAGGACAGAAAATCTACGAGTCTGCCTTCCCTCTGCTCCAGGAGAGAGAGCTCTTATCCCACCCCCGGACCACAGTCGCAGCAGTTCAATACCAACGTGTGTGTGTCTTATCCGTGCTCTTGTACAGTACATCTCCTAGAGCCTGAGCCTTTTTTTTTTTTTTTTTTTTTACACTAAGGAGCCTACATGTGAGCTACTTGTTGCTGAGCTGAGTTGTCACTAGGGAGATGGCAGTGTGGGTGCACACACGCATGGACTAATATGGCAAATGGGGAGAGGGAGAAGAAGAACAAGAAGAAGAAGGTCCATGCTGTGCACGAAATACGCAAAATGCAGTACGACTTTGCACTGATTAAATCAAACCTTTTTTGAGGTAACCCAATTTCACAGCAGCTCAATTCCTGACCTGAAACTAGTTTCAGTGGTGCTGACTCAAACACTCCATTACCTCTCTCTCTTTCATTCTGAGAGTAGTTTTGTGAATTATAACAAGATTTCATTAGACTCGTAGTAGCTGCGGTGATGATTCGTGTGTTCATGAATATTCTCGACCTCTTCTTATTCACAGTCCGTCTTTCTCTCTCACCTGGCTCACCTCGCTTCTGGGGCCGGCCTGCCAGCGCACTGTAAAGGAGCGTTTTAAAGAGCAGCCTCCATCTTACCTGCCTCGATTATGTAGTCGGAATTTAAAACAGACATGGGAACAGCATAGCTTCCAACTTGTGGGTGGATGACTGTGCGGAGTGGAACATTTATTTCTGTATTACAAAATTCCTTCTCTGAATACATCTCGCCTCTGGTCCTCTAACCTGCTGCTATGTTTGCTGTTTGTTGTATTAGGAATTTATTTGACAGCTCGTGGTTGTTAAAAACTATATGCACCAAGAAAAATGAAAAATAAAAAGCATTTGCAGAATGAAACTTTGGGAATGGTAATTTCAAAGTCATTATCGTCTAAAAATATCATCACATAAAATGCTTCTGCCTCTTAAATACATCGAGCTGCTTGCTTTGTAGTGTAAGTGTGTTATCTTTCATTTAATATTTTATTCAAAATAGTTCATTTTTTGATTGAAGAAATAATTACTTCATTGATCAAAATCTAAAGGCACTGTTGACTCACAGCAGTCCACTTCTTAGCGCACTAATCACTGTGTTGCCAGCTGCTCTAAAGTATCACAAAGCTCGACTTTCAGTTCAATGACTTTGTGAAACTCTTACTGTCAGATACTTTTGAAGGATTATTTACTATAGTACTAGTAACTTTGACACTCAATTGTGATAAACCATGAGCTGCATCAAGCTGCACATCCATAACCTCCCACGCAGTACAGATCAGTGAACCTGGCAACAATCTGAGCACTCACACTGAATGCAAACACAAAACCCCATATCAGTTGTTTTTTTTGACAGCATCCTCAGAAAATAAGTGTTACTGTGTGCAATCCAATTATGAAGAGAAAACAGGAAAAATATGGAGCTGCAGATGGCTGGGAGACGCAGACAATATGGCCTGTTTCATCAGTGAAGTTTGGTTCAAGCACAGAACAGTCTGCAGCCGCCAAAATATGTTAAATGCTTCCGCAGCAATATTAAAATAAACTCACTGCAGAAAGTGGATGACCTTTGGACAAAAACTATGTGATAAACTGAACGGACTGCTCAACTGATGGAAACTTCTGACTCATCAGAAATCAGCTAAAGAGAGTTGGTGTTGACTATTTCAGATTTAAACTAAGTTCTGTTACCAGCGGATCATTTCACAGTAAACACACATACACAATCCGATGGAAAGGTGCCGCATTGCTGCTCCCTAGGGGTGGGCGGATCGATTTAAAATATCGATAGTATCGATACTAACGTTGGTATTGGGTATTGATTGATACTTGTGTGATGAGATTGATTCTTAAGTTTCAGTTTATCTTCTGTACAACTCCAGGCATTTACAGAGTGACCGACTGGCTGTACAACACCGCTCTTCTCTTACTTCACTCATGCTCAATTAGCCCCTCCCCTTTCCTCTCCCCCCACTCACTCATTGCGAGGCGAGCAGCGCACTGCTGTGGCTGCATGATGGCAGAGCGGAAGAGGAGCGCCATTTGGATATATGAATGTCCAGGTAGCTTATAGTGAAGTGAAAGTAAGATTTAGTCATCTCCAGCATTAGATAGGCTAATGTTATTTTTCAGTGTAATTGGTCATCACAGTAATTTAGCAGACTGAATAATAGACTATTCAGACAGTCACATAGGGAATATATTCAGCCAGTTGAAATAAAACTAAATGAATTATTTCACTGGAACTGAAAAATAGATAGCTACCTACAAAAAAATATAGAGATGGTAGTAGTAAAAAGTATCGGTATCGGTATCGGCAATACTGGCCCTGTATTTACTTGGTATTGGATCGATACCAAATTTTGCAGTATCGCACAGCCCTACTGCTCCCTCCTCGTCGTGACTCGCGAAAGTGAAAGTGAAACTTAAGTGAGAGCCGGGTTCCTACCATGCTCCTCAAAGCTGCTTAGTGCCAGTGAAGGCGATACAGACCCCCTCAGGCCATGACAGAGGTGTCATTCAACCTGTTGTAAGTCGATGTGCCATCACAAAAGTTATGAAAATATTGTATGAAGGTTGAAAAGTTCCTTAGTGTTGGTTTAAAGTTGGAGCTGATTTTCTCCTGGTGGGGACACATGTAGTTTTGTTGAGATAGCTGAGTTATTGACAGGAGTGAGTATCAGTTAACACAGACCACACATCTGTGGTTATGGCAGTTCAAGCACATTTGATCGCAGGTTGGCCTCTCCATCCGCTCTGCCACCCTGGTGCTCATGTATTTAATTTGTGTGTTTCCTCTTCATTGCCAGCCTCTGTTCCCCTTACGACCCCGTGTGAGCCATTAACCAGGGGGCTCAGTCTGGTGTGTCTGATGAGGACAGCTGCTGGGTTAAACGACCCATCTGTATCCAAATGATACAATCAGTCCTAATAGAACAGGGACCGATCAGTCCCGTAGCTGTCAACCGTCGGAGGGACGAGAGGTCACCTTCGCCGTGATTTAGGCACAGTCCACTTGATTGGGAATCCGCAGAGAGGCTCGACTGAAGCGGTGCAGCTGTCTGTGAGCGCATGTGTCGGTGTGTCTGCAACAGTGTGGACGTGAGCGTGTGTGCTTCAGCTTCAGGAGTGTTGTTTGTCTTTCAACAAGTTTACAGCGACTTTCTGCTCATGCTCTGTGCTACAGTACAGTGCAGATATTTTGAGGCTGTCACAGACTCTGAAAATGAAACAGTGGATGGGATTTATCGATGGGGAAAGTATTTGCACTGTGCACCCCGAGGGGATAATTCATCAAAAAAGTGTCAGCGCAAAGGTTATACAGACATAAGAGCATGCTGAACCTGCGTCTAAACAGGGTGGTTAAAGCGACTGCCACAAGACAGATAGAGCTCACATTAATCCCAAATGAGCCATTTGTCCTGCCTGTGTCTCCTTGAGCCAGACCTAAACCTGCAGCTCACCACCACCACGCACAGACAAAAAAACAACCACACATTTAAAAAAAAAGAAGAAAAAGAACAGAACATCAAATATCTCTCATTCCTCTCTGAACTTCTTACCCTTAGTTTTCTCTTCGACTTGACAGCTCCTCCGTTTGCGCTCATGTTACATGTTTCATGAGCCTGATTTGATCCTCACTAAGAGTACTAATAGCAGCTTTGATCGTGACAACTGCAGCTCTTACACTGAACTACTACAATCACTAACTCTCCTAATGTAATCCCTCACTTCTCTTGACATCATCTGCAGCTTTCTCAAGGAGCTCTCCGGCTCCGTCTATCCAGAAGGACTGCCGCTGAACTTTCCACCTCCCTCTCAACTCAATTTTCAGAGCTCATTCTCCTGCTCTTGCAGGGATTCTTAAGTGCTTCCACCTCTTCACTACATCTGCTGAGTGGAGGGGTGTATGTGTGTGCACACGTACTTTTTAAAATGACATTGGTACGATGGCGTGTGCGTGGGGTGTCACAGCTTCTAATACAGAGATCCTGCAGGCTGAAGCAATGGAAAATAGTTTTTCTCTGTTTCTCTGTGTCTCTTTCAGTGCATGTGTTTCTCTTTCCGTGTGGGCAGGGAGCCAGAGGTGAACCAGGGTGAACTACATCCCACTATAACAACACAATGATGAAAGACCAGACACTCAGCAGACTCTCCAGCATTTAGACAGACTTGACAATGTAAACACCAATGCTCACTATACAGATAAACGTCTTTCAGAGGGAAAAAGAAAAGTGCTGTGCTGATTCCTGGAGGACACTGAACTTGTTGCCTGCAAGTTTTCGCCTAACAAGCGGCTCATCCATCCTCCGTTATTGTAAACACAACTGTTATGTAAGACACAGAGGACAGTGAGTACGTGTGTGCGTGTGGGAGTGAATGCTAATGCAAGCATTTGTGTTCAGTTTGTGTTCTTGCAGAAGTGTGTGCTTGCTTGTGTTTGTGTGAATGAGCGGCAACGCCGTAGAAAGGAGCCCGATTTGGCTGAATTCACACAATCACCCAGAGGCTCATGGGAAATCAGTGGGCGGACAGGTATGGATCGGTGACAGGAGGAGGAGGGCGGGTTGGATCAGGTTCACTCAACTAACACTTTTTTTAAGGCTCTTATTCTCTGCATCTGTGATTCTCTCTCTTCTTTACCTCAAAATACCTGGACCTGATCAGAGTGGGTCACTTCGCATGTTCACATGTTACATGTCTGTCTAAACAACTAACCTGATCTTTGTCTGTCCATGAGTATGGAAAAACTGCTTCAGTTTTAACAGTTTTTCACACAAGGAAAATGTAGAAGTTGAATGGAGAGGAATATGAGATTTTTGTGTCTTTTAATAATTTTTTTCTGTATTAAATTGCTGTATTAAGTGTGTGGAGCAGACTTTAAGACTTTAATTTACTACATTGCTGATGTTTTATGAAGATGCCCCTGGCCACTTTAGGAGTAGAGAGCATCAGCACAGTGTAAATGAATATTTGCTGTAACAGGAAAAACATGAATTTTTATCAACGCACTCTGGCCTGCTCATAGCGGAAGCATATTGAATTTATTCAATTCAGCTCTCTCGGTGTTCATATATTAGACCAAAATATAAAGACAGAAATAAAGATTAATTCAGTGTGTTAGCTACACCTCATTACTCCAACTCTAACAATAATTGTAACTGGGGTTTATTTCCTGACTAATATCAGGGACACAGACCAAATCATCAGGCAGGATACCTGCCAAGCAACACTTCAACGCACAAGCAGCCATATTTTGAATGCATTAATTCACTGTTGAAACCCTGAGCTCCAAGACATGAAAAGCCCAATTCCAAAAATACAAAGAAAAAAAGCATCTCTCTCTCCTTTCATCAGTGTCTGTGACAGGCCTGTGTATCTGATGCCTCACACAGAAGAAAAAAACAAACAAAAAAACTCTATAAAGGTCTCGTCAAACCGTGCAGGAGGTAATTTTATGTGCATATGCGTGTGTGTATGTGAGAGAGAGAGTCTGGATCTATATGTTTTATTCAAACCCCACGATGACTCCCATTATTTATCTTCTTTCCTCATGTCTGCCTCTGCTGAGGAGAACTAAATAACACAAACATCGTCCAATACGACTTCTGTGTCTTTGTGACCACTTTTCAATGATGAATTATATTGTCTAACATTGACTTTTCAAGGTAAAAGAGGACAAATACGAAAATGGTGAATGTCAGACCTTTGTTCAAGTTGACATATTTTGCTAATTGGTTTTTATCTTAATTTTTTCAAATTTGTTTTAATGTATACAGTAACATGGCATGTGTGGGTATTTGTGAATTATAGTTTCAGTCTAAATAATGTCCTACATGATGAATTATGCACTGGTCATACTGTAATTAAACCATCACTGACTAAAGACAAGACAAGTAAACAAATTACTGAGTTGCAACAAAATTACTTAAATTCAATTACTACAAGTGTGTGCACTGTATTACAGTATATTGTACTGTGATTATTCTTTTAAGTTCCTATTTACCTTTTCTGTCAGCATGCTCTATGCGTCCTCTCTGCTTTGCTCTTCTGAGACTTGAGCCCTGTGTTACTCTCTCCTGCTGCTTACCCTCCTCCTTTGTTTGTGCACAAGTGACAGCAGCGAGGAAGCAGCACGAGGTGAAGCAGGCAGGTCAGCAATGGAGAAAAAGAAACTCTTAAGGCTTCAACAACTTTCCTTTTCTAGTATGGTGTGGTTGATATTAAATGCAGCAGTGCAACCCCTTGTTCCCAATTCACAAGGTCTCTTGGCTTCTTTGCTACCGAACCATTTTCATTCCAAAAGTTTTTTTTTCCCTGTGAAAATGCTGGGCCTCAACCCTGCAGCTCTGAGAGGATGCTTGAGAGCCCCCCCCCCCCTTATGTTCATTTATCCAATCCCGCTCTTATCGACCCATCTCTGCCAACCAATTTTGTCTATTACACCCACTATCTCTGACTCAATCTTTTCTCTCCCATCCTTTTTCTTCCTGCTTCTTACGTCTCGACACTCACTTTGGAGGGATGGAATAGGTCAAACACAGAGACAGTGGTGGAAAAATGCAAGTGAGAGAGAGAGAGAGAGCAAGCGAGAGAGAAAGAGAGAGAGAGAGAGAGAGAGAGAGAGTCTAATTGAGAGTAGGCACAGAATAAAACAGAGGCGAGCATTCACAAATAGCTGCAAAGATGAATGATGCAGTGAATTACATGCACAATTTGAACAGTCTGTTGCTCCCCTGCTGCCTCTCTTTCATTCTTAAATCCTTACAAATAGAAAAGGCAGCCACAATTACACCACTAATACTCATACTCCACAAGATCAGGAGAAATTGTCCTTCTGATTAATGCACAAAGACTGAAGCTTATGGAGGTGGTAAATAAAAAGGCTCACCCACTCATGCAAGCACACACACACACACACTACTACCCTCCATATTGGCATACTGTAGGTAGAGGACAGTTTTCCTGTTTATAAACTGGCAGATTGCCTCAGGGAGAAACAAAATATTCTGACATTCAACAAACAGAGATGGATAAGGAGTGATGCCGCTGCAAGAATACATTTTATTTCTATACTGCTGAGGTGACATGTTCACCATAAGGACAGATGACCGCTGCACCAAGTCACTTCATGGCACTAGACTACTCATAGAGGAAACCTGTAATTCACAGAAGGACTGATGGAAATGGCAGTGAGATGATAAAATACTGTAGATGTGTCTGTCAGAATCTGTCAGATTTGTTTGGAGTTCTTCATTTCTAATACAACAGCAACTCATGATTGATAACCAGTGTGGTTTTACAGATGGTAATGTTGAAACTGAAGCACTGCCTGGGAAGTTTGTTACACACAACGTCCCCCTCAGCTTGAATTGTGATAACTTTGGTAATCAATTGAATTTCAATCAACAATGGCATGGGGTGAACAAAGCACATGCACATTACCTTGATTAGTATCTCTAAAGTGCCTGTACTGTAGGTGTGCATTTACCCACGGTCACCTCACCTGGGATTGACTCCAGGATCTTGAGCAATACTAGTAAAATTAGCTTTCCGTGCCAGTAAATTGCAACAGCAGGTACAAATGTAAATTTGTTAAAGTAGAAGTAAGATGAATATTTGTGTTAATATAAGTCTTAAATAGTTATATCTTCTGACGGCAATCACTTATATAGAGTGTTTGGTCTGAAACACGGGTCTGTCAGTCACTCTGCTCTGCTGTAAGCCGAGGAGAAAACTTTCCTTGTATCCTACAACCTTTATCCAATGAGGAGAGAGAACGGCATAAAGGGGCGGTCCTCTCTGTGTGTGCAGCCAAGGGATACGCGTGAATGTGGTGACGTAGGGACGAGGGCGGGGACTGCTAACTCCATCGGCTGACAAGAAGTTAGCCAAAACGACCAGATCACTTACTTCTGCTTTAATAAAGGAGGTGGTAACACAAGGTGCTTGGGGTGGATGGTGGACATACAGTACAGTAGTCACACCAGAGGCTGGTGATTAGCAAACAAAAGCACTTTGATTTAAGTTGGTGAAAGATCATAGGATTAGAATAAGGTTTGGGGTTAGTATTGGAGCAATTTGCATAAAAAAACACAGTTCACTCATTTTCTGTTAATCAACTGATGAATAAAAGGAATGGATTCATGGATTCACTTGTTGCTTTGTCTGAAATGTAGGCCTACAGATCATCAATTGTATGACAGGAATGATTGAAATAAATGGATATTATGAATTTACATTAATAAAATACATCAAAGTAAAATCAACTGATAAAGATTGGAGCGTTTTTTTTTAACTTTCCATGCATCAGTGTGCAGAAGCCTCTTCGCCAGCAATATAGTAACGTCGAGTGAATGCCTCTTTACTCTGAGGCGGACATTTAGCTGGTGTGTGTTCGTGTGTGTGTGTGTGTGTGTGTGTGTGTGTGTGTGTGTGTGTGTGTGTGTGTGTGTGTGTGTGTGTGTGTGTGTGTGTGTGTGTGTGTGTGTGTTAGCACAACATCCATTTCTAAAGACAGAAATAGACAGCTTTTCCAGCCCTGAATAATGGGAAGTGACAAGGAAGGCCACTGACCAGCCAGCTCTAAGATCATCAGACAATGGGTGTAGGTTCCTATCTTATGCGTGTGTGGGCGTGTGTGTGTGTAAACATGAACGCACAGTGGTGCATCACTCATAAATCTTGAATGAACTTTCTATTACATCCTATATCTCACGGGAGAGATTAAGTCTATCCAAACAGGCAAGCATCCAAGCCAATTCACTCAAACCCTAAAGAAAACATACACATACACATACACACACACTCGACACTGTGCACATACACACAAACTAGATGCAAAAATGAGTGGGCGAATGAGGAGAAATGACAAGAGAGATGCTCAGGGAGCGGGGAGTGAGCAGACGATGGAGTACAGGGGGGATTAGATGTCATGTCTCTGACAGCGAGCATTACTGACTGTAAAAGTAACTTCCTGTTGTATCAGGGAATGACTCTTTTCTATATCTCTCTCACAAACTCACACAACACACACAAAAGCACACACATGCAGAGCCAATCAATTTGCAACGGTTTACTTGTGCTTTTCCAGCGCTCAATACAGCCTTGAGCTTGAGGGTGTAAAGTACAGGAGTCTACAGAGGTTGTATTGCTAAGCTCAAGTTGAAATAACGATACTAAACCAATGTCACACTAATGTAAGACTACTTATTATAGATAAGTACAGAGCACAAGTATCATGAAGGTCCTTTGTGTGCACTGTGTAGGTGTTCTGTTGGTGTCAAAGATTATCATTTAAAAGGCAGCAAAGAGGGAGCCCGTGTGACATTTGAGCACAAAGGCCATTCTGCCACATAGTGCGTGTGTGTACGTGCGTGTGTGTGTTGGGGAGAGAGTTTCTCAGACTTTGCCGTCTTGTTACTTTGGAAATCAACTCCCCATGGAGCAACTTCCTGCACACTGACTGTATGGCAGAGCATACTGTACTGTATGGTAGTGTGGGAGGCAATGGAGGATGAAAAGGGAATGAAGCTTTACAGTACATGTGACAGAACACACCTGCTGTGTCTTCATGTGCATGCATGTACTGTACCGTGCAACAGGCTTTCTTGAAGCTACTCATACATTTCAGACCCAGTTCATCTTTTTCACATTTAATGTTGCAGTCGTTTGTGCTCAACAGTTACGATGTACTGTATATCTGCTTTCAGTATTATTCTTTTTCAATACATAGGGAAATAAAGAGGTGGACATTTTTTTTTCACTTTTGTCTCCATCTATCAAACTTTCTTATTAATTTCAACAAAATTGCCACCAGGTGTTTTCATTTTCACATCCCATTTCTTCCTTTAACTAACCCTAGACAGATTTCAGCACAAAAACCCCAGAGACGTGGGAGGCGAAGCCCTGTAACAGCCCCGCAGGTGCTCCATAACGAAGCTAACTTGCCTCCAAGCTGTTGGCTGCAGCTGTATTGTCCTTCCTCCGAGGCTCCTCTGTTCTGGTGGCTTCCTGTCAGATCCAGTCTGCTGTTCAGACGGGCATTAAGTGTATGATGAAGTGGGTCACATGCCTCCGTCCTCTGAGCTATCAGCCAACTGAAATCAAAGCCCAGGTGAGTGTGTGCCAAGCGTATGGGTATATATATATGTCAGTGTTTGTTGAAGCGCTGATTTTTTGCCTCTTACTAAAAGTTTGCCAGCCCGTTGTTTATCTTGCTACCTCAATCGTTCACACAAGGTTAATTGTTGGGGCGACCTTTATCTAAGCAAACACCTCAGAGACATTACAAGTCTGGCACCACCCTTGGTGTGGAGAGAACAAAAATACACACACAGCGCATTTGTGTGCGTTTGTTTGAAGAACTAACACTGCCCTAATCCTGGACTTTGTTATGGAGCCATGAAATAGTCCTGGAGATAAAATTAGATTGTGTGATGTGTTGGCAAGTTCAAGTATAAGACAGCGCTGGATATTTGCCAGCTGTTGGGCCTCTGTGTGTTGTTGTTTATGTGTCTCTCTTAATATAAGACAGCATGAGGCGATTATAGAAGAAACCATTAACACCACATGAGTGAACACATTTGCATGTCAAAGAAATAACCTGAATTAAAAAAAGAGAAACCACTTGCTATCCAAATATACGGAGAAAAAAACAACAACAATAGCGCAGTCCTGTTGGCATTACGAGGTGTGACACTTGAACCACTTTGACTGTGCCATCAGCGACGCAGCACGACACAGTTCCCACCTGTGGCAATGCTGAGAGACAGAGGGAATGAAATCTATTTATTAAACAGAAGTTCCAGCGGATAGGAACGGCTGCCTCTGGTGTTCAGGTCATTTAAAAGTGATGTAAGAGGCAGCATAAACAAAGGCATTATTGTCAGCTACAAAACCATTGTTACTTGGTAATACCTTGAATTCATTAGAAAAGGTCAGAGTACAGCGAAAGTGATGGGAAACTGTCGGAGGTTTGTGTGGGCTTAATTAGGCAGGTCTGTGGAAGGCGAGTTTGAAAAAAACATTGAGAGACAGTCCAATTACTAACTTTGGCTGTGGCAAAACATTTTTTTTTTTTTTTTAGTTAAAAGCAATCTGTTCCATCCTGCTGAACACACTGAAGGTGCTTCAAGTTGCATGAAGAAATGTGTGTCCCCAGAGGACAGTAACCCCCCAAACCTAGACGAGCTGATGAATTTATGTTATGGGGCAACATTCATTTCACATTGAATTCTAGTTTCTGGAAAACACAAACTCTACTGATCTTTGAGCCGTGTTTAAAGCTCCATGAGGCATTTTAGTGTCTCTGTGCTTTGATTTTCCAGCCCACAACTTTATAGTTTTGGCTCTCGCTGCCCTCATCCTGAATCAGCAGGCAGCTGTTTTCAGTAAATACACCCTAAAATCCCATTGAAGGCTACCAGCCCAGCACCAAAAAGCAGACAGATGGAAGTAGCAACCAGCTGGTGAACACAGTGCAGCATTTAGCAGCTAAATAAACAACCACGAGTTGGTGGAGACCAAAACAGAGCTTGAAGGAAATCCAATTTTTGGACTGCTAACCAAAGCGGCTCAACAATGACACCAGTCATCTACTTAACGAAGGAATATTATGCCGTGTGTTGTGTTTCCAGCTTATTGTGCTGCCCCCCAGTGGCAAAAACAACTAATGCTGGTTCAAAAATACCTGGTAGATTTCAACAAAAAACAGCTGTCTGACACAGCTGATGAAAGTCGGCATATTCAATTTACAGTGAGACATTAAGCCATGTGACAAATAAAAGTCGATTCTGGCAGAGCATGTCATGGTAACACAATAATCAATCAACAAAGTGGTCATTATGTGACAAATTCTCATTAATGAGATTAGTAATTAATGTGATTTTGAGTCAAATCTCTCACACCAGCTGATCACAAAGCTGAAGAAGGGAAGCATATGATTCATGTCTGTTTCATGTCATCCTGGTTCTACTGTATGGTTTGTCTTTGAGCTTGAGCAGATACTGACTTCTCCATAGATCACATGGCTGCCTCACAACTTAAGTATTCTTTAAAAATGTATTCAATATTATCATCATGTTGTTGTTTTTTTAATTATCACTAATAATCTTTTTAAGGGTGACCATGCTGCAATAATTTGAACCATCCTTTCAGAGGTTTCAGTGTGGAAGTGACTGTTGGTATATAAAAAAAGTAGTGAGTAACATTCGCGATTTAAATAATGAAATCATGAACCAATAATAAGGCAAACTGTCTGCTGCAGGTGCTGTGGTCCAAATAATTAAACCATCCAAATTCGGGCTCATTTCTTTGCCAGAGTCATCTCAATGATTGGCTCCAACCTCTGGCCTCTCGCACAAACACACCGGCACATGTGCTCCTTGTGGCTGCCAGAGTTATCTCCATCCCACCTCTTCTGCGCTCATTTCAAAGTAGTCATTAGGAGAGAAGTAAGTAAAGATAATTGGCTCATATACAAAGGGAGCAACCCTCCAGCAGTTTAGGTTCCTCGGCTTAGACACACAAACACATGAATGTGCACCCACATAGACATAGACACACACAAGCGCATGCACACTGTACAGGTGGTTCATTAAGGTGCTGGAGTGAGTGAGGAGAATGGGGAAATAGAGAGTGGCTGTGTCATTAACAGCCATAGGCAGGTGGCGTTACAGAGTCTAGCAGAGAAGCTAATGACAGAGGGAAAAGGGGAAAGAGCCATCTGAAAGGAGCCATGCAATATTTCATATTTCCTCTTCAATATTATTATTTTGCCTCCACCGTCCAGACAACTTGCAGCCGCGAAATCTGGATGAGCTCCATGAATGTATGCAAGTGTGTCTGCGTGATATCCGGCAGTGTGTATGTGTGTTTGAGTAATGTCGTGCATACTGGAGATGTTTATGAGTATGTGTGTGTGTGTCTGTGTGTGTCTGTGTGTGCAGCATGCCAAATCATTGTCCCCCTGTCTTTTTGGTGTGGGGAGAGCTGAGGGAAGGAGAGACCCCTAGATCCCAAATCCGAACCACAGCTGGCAGAGGGCGATAAGACAAACAGGCTCCCCCATCGGGACGCAGCTGAATAGGAGCAGGAGGAGGAGAAGATGAGTGGAGAGGAGGAGGAGAGGGAGGTGTTCGGCAGAGAAATGTCACAGTTTTATAAGATTTACACAGGGACGCCGTCCATGTGTGTATGTGTCCGCGACCATTTCTGCATGTATGCATCAACGTGGGCGTATGTTTGAAATCATACTTTCACATTGGGCCATAAGCCAGCGCCGACTGATTTCCCATCCCTCTATAACTTTTCTTTTTTTTTTCAAAGTGCAATATTCAAAATGCACAACATTAACAGGGTCAGAATGACACAGAGACAACAGTAGAAAAAAAAATGTAAGACAACTCCTCCCATGTGCAAGACTCACACCTACAGAGTCGGTAGCAAGGCCCATTATGTTCTGAACTGAAACTCCACTCACTTCCCTCATTTCACACTACTTCCTCATGGATGATGATTAAAGCTCTGATGGATGTGCAGTCACACAACCGTGTCGATGGTGGATTAAAATGTGTGTGTTTCCTGGATGATACAGGTGAGTGGGGCAGAGGGGACGGGGGGTGATGCTAAAGATCCATGGGATAAAGAAACCTACAATGGCTGTGAAAAATAACCTGCTGTGTTTAAATCTTTGTGCATGTGTTTGTGTGTGTGTGTGTGTGTGCACATCCCAGTGTTTCTCAGAGCGTATCACCATCCATAATAACACAATGTGAAACGCACTCCTACTTGAGGGAGCTGACTGGAAACGTGTACTTTGACACTCTGACACGGCAGATGTCTTCTCTTGGAAGGAAGCAGCCTCTGTCGAGCCGGCTGAGGGGCGAGGGGCTGATGGAGGAGGTGAGGAGGAGAACAGAGGCCAGGGGATTATTGTCAAAGCTTTCCTGTCATCGCTGCTGCCACAATGCAGGTCGCAAAATTCCGCAGAGAAAGGGAGGGATGTCAGAGGAGAGGGGACGGAGATGGGAGGAGGATTTCCCACTGAGCCAAGACGGGCTGCACTTTGATTAACAAATGAGAGATGAACGGCACCATCAGCATTAAGGAGGCTCCAAAAACCCTTAAGATGCGTCATTTCATTTTTGTGCCAGGAGAGCCGGCGCTGACCAGCATCACACTATTCCTCTCTGTCCTTCTCTGACACTAAACGGCTATTTTTCTTTTCACTTACACACACACAGACACACACACCATCAGTAAGAGCTGCTGCCAAAGCCTTTCACTTTTTTTGCTGTATGCACATACACCCACACACATAAAGTGGCAATTTATGAGACCCTGGCTTTCATTGCTAAAGCTTGTTTTTGCACTTTATTTGTTTTAACATCCAATTTTTTTGTCTGGTCAACCATGGTGACTATCTCTGCTCATGCTAACTATCCAATTTTTCTCCTGTATTTATTACAGCATACTAAAAGTCATTACTTCCTGTGTGCTACATATATTCTCCACTGAGAAGCATCTGGGAAATGTGTGTTTACTCACATGAGTAGATAAGGAATTACCATTGTAAATCATAAAATACTAATTCTCCACTTATAGAAAGGCTACACTTACATATACGCATGATTAGTGATGATAATAAGGGATCCTATGTAAGTGTGAAGTGAGAGTAGCATCATGCCTAATCAGTAATCAGCAGTGGGAAGAAGTGCTGAGCAACAGGCTTGGTTCAGCTGTTTTTATATCAAAGTTTGAGCCATTAAAAAAAAAAAACGAGGGCCAATCATAGCTCATTAGAGCAGAGCGGTAGAGCAGTGCTCATCGTTCCTTTCTATCTTTAGACTGCCTGTCTAACTCAAAGCAAAGTGAAAAGCAGCGCACAGGATTGTTTAAGGGGCTGCTATGAAACAGAGACACAGAGGCACCGATTCGTCTCTGCTGCTGTAAAGGCACAGCCAAGGAGAAGCAGAACACACACCTGCCTGTTTTTATCTATCCCCCCTCTGTTGAAGGCATACCACACACACATACAGATACACACACTCCCTGACAGACTGTCGCAGGCTTTCCTCTCTGTGTGTTCCCCTCTGTCACTGACTGTCTCCCTTAAAACTTAAAGGAAAGCAAGAGATGGAGAACTGAGGAACGGGGAGATGCACTGTTACAGGGATAACACACTCTGTCACTGACTCAAGGGCACAAACAAACACTCATGCATATAACACAGGCAGTCTTCCCAGAGGCAGAAAAAGGCCACACACGTTGATGGGATTCATATCTAATGTAAGCTCCCCATAAAGATTTTATATGAAGCATTCCTCCAAGGACCAGAGAAGTGGGACTAGGATTAGGAGTAAAATGTGTCTGGCACTGAGAGTATCCTGTACTGTCCTCACCATATCCAAATCCTAGAGCCACTTAATCTGACTCCACTACTCACCACAGTCTATATTTGGAAAACTGAACTAGTCGTAATATTAGCAGCTGCCCAAGTACATTTCGACCCACTTTAACAATGGTGGAGGTTCATAAATACGTCATCCAATCGTCTCCAAATCTGCGCCTCCAGCAGCCCAAAGCAAGGTCAATCGACTAGTTCCTAGGCACTCCTGTATAATATCATGCAATAACCAACTCCATCCCATCTATCCAGCCTTGGTAATACAGCACTTCATCCAAACACGAGTGCTAAAAATATTTCCCATAAGCGTTACGCTGACATAAAGCCAGACTAAGAGGCATGCGGGTGATGACAGAGGTTCTTTTCCCGCTGCTTGGAGGCGCTGACACAGAGCAGCTGCGGTATTATAGTTCTGAATGAACAGATCAATGGCCATCAGTCACACCTATGTGTGTCTGTGTGTGTGCCGGTGTGTCTGTGTGTGTGTGTGTCTGTTTCTATTGTGTTTTAAGTGGATGCTTGTTGTTGGAACCTCCACTCCTCAGTAAATGGATGCTGCATTTATCCATAAAACTTTGATGTGGTTCACAGCTTGGAAGCCTGTTAAGTTAAGACAACAACAAAAACAAAATATTAAAAAATATCCAGGAAACTAAAACCAGATGATACGGAGATGGTATCGGTGCTAGTTAGTGTTTGAGGTCATTTACCTGAGCCCATTACATGTCTCTTGCATGTTGTCCATGGTCTGTGTGTGTGTTTGTGTGGCGCAGTGTGTCTGTCTGGCTGCCAGCCCGCCCTGATCACACTTAACTGCATCGATGTTAGATGTGTTTTTCTTTCTAGAAGTCTTTGATAGAAATGGAGGAGTTTGAGAGAAAAGAGGATCTGAGGCCTGGTGAATACTTTTTATATCAAGATCACTATCACAGAGAGGGAGCGACTGAGCAGGCCTCTAGAGATGACTTCTGTCCTGTTCTCTCTCTTTTACACTCCCTCTCTCTCTCTCACACACACACACAGCAAGACCATGGATCTTTGATCTGCTTCAGACTAAGCTCAGAGATTTTTTAGCACATGCGGAGGAATTACAAATTAAAAAACACATTCAAAGGGGGAAATAAGGTTCACAGAACTGAACAGAAGATCACTCAGCAAACATGGCCAACATTATCAAAGGTTTCTATTATTAGATAAGCTGCATAAAATATGATTTTTTGTATTAAATATGATGTATTAAAAAAACAGGAAGGTGTAATCTAAACACTTTCGCACACCTTTCAAAAGTGAATTGCTTCAAATATAGAGGGTCCCAATTCAGAACTATTAAGTTGATGAGCTCAAATTCTCAGTATGATATGGATCAAATTTCAACTGGGAGATTTATGGACATAGAGGACTCCTCCCTCCCCCTGTTTTGTTTAAATGCTCAAATCCACAGTCCAGTCACGTTAGAAGAGTATTGTTTATTCCAGACACCAGCTTGTAGAGAACACAATAGGCCAGTTAAGTTTAATTTTTGCCTTTTGGCAAATTACATATTGAACTGAAATTTGCAGTAGTTTATCTGCCACTGCACTTTAACTGGCAAAACCAATGGTCAATAAAAGGCAAAATTATAAAACTTTGTTACCTGAAAAGTACTGTTTGCTATAATATTATCTTAAAATACACTGATGGATGTTTCGTGGTGTAGAGGACTGTTTTTATTCACCAAACCTGATGTAAAAAAGGTAAAAAAAAAAAAAAAGAATAGAAATCCAAAACAATTAGCTCTTATAAGTAAATGGAAACAATACAGTATACAGGAGAGTGTGTGCAGTGATTTATGTGTGTTTGTGCTCATGATAATCAGCATGTGCTTATGTAAATGATGTAGTTTCCTCTGCGGGTGTTTGCTGCAAGCTTAATTTTTCAGACCTAAGAACACCTGCTGTTTCTTTGTCAACTCTAATTTAGCACAGTTAAAAAAATAAATAAAATAAAAATCTGAAACAACAAGGGCAAACATGATATTTGTAACTTTTTTTCAAACATAACTAAACCAGCACCCTGATAATTACTGGTGTCTGGTCTCACAACACAATATTTAAGACCGGTTGGATTCACAGACAACTTGATGATGCTAATAGCTCTACAACTCAAAGTAGACTGAGCTAACATACAGTACAGGGTACATGAATAAGACATGAGATTTATAATAATAATTACATAAAAACCTGATTAGTGAACATAAGTGAACATATGTGCATGTAACATCATATTACTGTAATATGTACCCCAGGATAAGAAGAGAGTTTCTTGAGAGACAGAAAGGAGAGGGAGGCCTGGCGTTACCGAACTATATGCACTATTATTTTGCTGCTAATATACATAAATTGTTATTTTGGGTCTCAGAGTTAGATGAGGATGAAACCCCAATGTGGGTTCATATGGAAAGATATGCTTCTAGCCCAGTGTCCCTGCGCTCCCTGGTCTGCGCTCCTCTGCCCTTAAGCAAACGCCTTTATACAAACAACCCTGTGGTATCTAATTCTTTGAAAATTTGGGTCCAATTCAGATCACATTTTAAAAACAGAAACGCCCTCCTATCTGCTCCCATCTATGGCAATCACTTGTTTTCCCCAGCCATCGGGGGAACAGCTTTTAGGGAATGGCATAGAGCTGGGGTTGAATGTGTCAAACATCTTTTTAAAAATGGTATTTTTATGTCTGCCGCTCAGCTGGAAAAGGACTATGGAATCTCCTCCAAGACTAACTACTTTAGATATTTCCAGGTTCGAGACTTTGTGAAAAAGACATTCAGCCCCTCCCTCGAGCTTCCACAAAGCGGATGGATAGACGAGCTGATGGACACAGATCCGACTGCTAAAGGGACAGTCTCCACGCTATATGCGGATATTCAGAAGGTGGCTTCCCCCTCCCTGGACGGTGTAAAAAGGAAATGGGAGGAAGAATTGGGGCTGGACATATCGGAGGTTGACTGGGGAGGGGCAGTGGAACTAGTACACTCTTCTTCTGTATGTGTGAGACACGGATTGATACAGTTCAAGGTGTTACACAGACTCCACTTGTCAAGGGACAAATTGGCAAGAATGTACCAGGGGGCCGATCCGACTTGCCCTAGATGTAAACAGGTGCCAGCCAACTTATGCCACATGTTCTGGTCTTGTTCCAGGTTGAAAGAGTTCTGGGCCAAAATTTTTAGAACGTTCTCATTCATTTATAACAAAGATATAGAGCCAGTGCCTCTGACAGCCATCTTTGGTGTGGCACCGAGGGAAACGCAACTAACAGTCTCTCAGAGGAAGGCAATAGCATTCACCTCACTGTTGGCTAGGAGACTGATCCTATTTAACTGGATAAAGGCAACACCGCCATCCCATAAACGATGGGTGGAAGAGGTGATGGCACACCTCAAATTAGAACATCTTAGATTTACTATACAGGGCAACACCAAGAAATTCTCCAAGGTCTGGCAGCCTTTTATTTCCTATTTTATATATCCAAGACTGTCTGTCTATCTGTCTGGGTATGTCTGGTTTCAGTATGGTATGTTGTGTTATTGTTTCGTAGTTTAGTCTTACATTGTGCTGTAGGACTTGAGTTCGTGTTTTTCTGTATGAATGATATACTTTTTGAAAACTCAATAAAAACACTTTGATTATTATTATTACTGTAATATGTAAACTCATTATTGTTTTTCACAAATTTGCCATATTGGCACTCTACATTATTAGCAGACGGAAATGTTAAAAAATTCATAACTTTGGAAAGACAATAAAGGGTTCACCCTGGAAGTACACCAGCTACCCTGTCTGTACTGTATATGTCACTTGGTAGCACAATGCATGAAGGGGAACATTTTCACTTACATTATTTATCTCAAGTTATGTTCTTCAGGACGGACTCTTCTCGTGAAGTTAATGTCTGACAGGCAGAAGGACGCCCATGTTTTGCTGCCATAGCTGTACAACTTTAATCTAAAGTCACCCTGCTGCCCTCACTGAAAGGGTGGGCTAATATAAATAAATCTCTCATAGTGACAAACAACCCCCCCCCCCCCACACACACACACACACACACACACACACACACACACACACTATTCCCCATCACTGTGCCCAGTGCACTCAAGACTTGTGCCCACCGAGGCATGGGAGCTGAAGCTGAAACTATTAACTTTACATCCACTTTAATCACCTTAAGGAGAAGAGAGAGGAGAGGAGGAGAGGGAGGAGGGGAGAGGAGTGGAGAGGAAAGGAGGAGAGGAGAAGAGAGGGAGGAGGAGAGAGGAGGAAAACATCACTGATACTACCTCTTATTAATAGCAGTGTGGCATGTTAAGGAGCAAAAAGTTGGAGAGGAGGGTTGAAGGTGAGTGAAAAGTAGTTGTGAGAGAAGACGAGGTGAACAGAATCCCCAATAGACCTCTGCTTTTCTCTTGTCAAACTCTAATGACTGTCTAATGTCATGATCTACTCAAGAATATCAATGAGTACTGTACACACACACAGGCACGCACACACTTCAATATATTCACAAACATACACCTAACAATCAGGATGTTTCCCTGTCCTGCTCTAAATGCAGATCCTGTTGCCACACAAGAAACCAAACCACAAAAGAAAACCTTAAGCACGACTTCAATAAGGAAAAGTTAGCTGCTAAATGCCAATGGGCTGGTGGTTGTTTGCATTTTATCACACAATAATCCAGTTTATCAAATCAAAATCCATTCAAGTCATCCACTTTGTATAATTTTCCAACATTATGTCATTAAAGAGGACCTCTCCCTCATGTTTAAAGGATTTTTAGCTTAACTATACTACATTTTTACCCAGCTGATAATTGTGATGGTTTAATAAATCACTTGTTTCAGAGAAAATGGAGGCTTTCTGCCTTCCACAAAGCATCTCTTGGCTGAAAACCAACTTTGCAAGATCAGCGCCGCCGCCCCGGTGTCCCAGCTCTCATCTCTGCGCACCGCAACACAAACGTGCCCTGTAACCCATAATCTCTTGTTTATGACAGATAAGACTACACAATTATACACGTCGTAACATTGTGTATGATATTTATATAACGTTATCTCCCGCTCTATTGATTGATTTCTCATTGGCTTCGTTGTAAACAAATGCACATGGTCGAGAGGAGGGTTAGCAAAACGGGAAAGCGACCAGACTTGCATAGTTATGTGTAGTTGCACAAACACACAGACCACTCCTGGATAAATAGTGTTGTTTGCTCATCCAACAAACAATCTTTGGATGAGTAAACACATCAGCTCACAGAAAACACAGTAACTACAGTATACACTACAGTATCCAACTTTCATGTTTGCGCTCTGGCAAGTTATGTATGGAACTCAATTGATGCTAATTTGCAGTAGGTGATATAATCTGATCCTGCCTCATTTTCAATGGTCAGTGAAAGGGTAAAAAAGAAAAAAAATCTTTGTTATTTGAATATACTCTTATTGTAGAAGAAACATTTAAGATTCAAGAAAGAGAATCGCAACCAGTATATTGTTACCGGATCCACCATTATTTCTAATAGGAGTGTCGAATATAGGCTGCATACATTCCACCATGAAGCCAATGAGATAAACATTGGTAACTCTGGGGAGAGGAAAAGGGTGTAAAGAGAAGAGGGATGAAAGTGCTTGAGAACCACAGATTTCCAGACACATCACATATGCACACAGCGACGCACTACAATAAATAAGAATATGATTGGCATGTCAAAGCATTGTGAGAACTTTACAGCCTTATTAACGCACATAAAAATCAAACTTAATTAACTGGTTCAATCCCTAAATAGTGCCTGTTCAGCTCTGTGAGAGTCAGGAGTGCCATCACACGCCGTCAGTAACATCTCCTTTGATGCCAAAATCCAGCAGAGCCTTTTTCAGTCGTGAACGCGCAGGAAGGAAACAACAGGCCCATATTTCAGCGCATGAATTATACTGGCCTCATTAATAATCGTTACCCCCTTTAATGACTCTCTCTGAGTGTGCATCAGAACGTGCGCACTGCATCTCCTTAATTCACCCTCATTAGAAGCCAACATCTTGTGGTTGTAAAAAAAAAAAAAAAAAAAAAAATTGCGACCAAAAACAACCTTCAGACAGAAGTTGCCCTATGACTTTCTTCAAGTGCACTTTTCATTACCACATTTATAATTACAGCCAATATTAGCTTAAAATTGGATATTACTGCTGCTGAGTAAGCTGTGAATTTAAGAGTCACAGTCTAATATCATGCTTGGTCATGCACAGCAAACTGGATTTTAGAAATGCATCAAATACAGAGAAAGCATATTCACTTACTTTTCATATTTTATGCCTTTCCTGAAGACAAAAGTACCTCATCTCATTCACTCTGTGTTTATCCTATTGTGTGTTTTCATCTCTGCCTGTCCAGCTAGAGCTCCTTAAAATGTTTTGAAAAGCTGGTAAAAAAAAAAAAAAAAAGTATAAATACCTGACACAAGTGGGGCTGAATGTGGATCTTCTCCAGAGTGGAGATAAGGACCAAGCTGTCAGGAAGCGGACCGAGCAGGCTACCAAGGACAGCTGTGCACCGTGCAATGAGTTTGGGGACCACAGCCTAAACTGCAGGTGAGTCCCCGAGCCAGAAAAACGTATTGCTATCTTACAAAAAAAAATCCTTTACAGCCCATGCCTTCAAAAATGAGTTTTATGAGCAAGGCAAAGAATATATTGTACAAACACTGACACTAACAAATGTAATTATGTATAAATAAGAAATGTGAGAAGAAGTTTTAGTCCATCCGGGGCTTTCAGCGCATCCCTTCCCTTTGGAGTCATAGATGTGTCATAGCAAATCATCTCACTGCTGGTTTGCTTTTTAGACATAATCAATATAAATATTATATCAGAGAGAGAGAGGAGTCTGCTGTTAATATTCCCTAACAACTGTGTTACATTTTTAATAGTTAGTGTCCCAATTAGTCTTAGCTAAAACTCTGTTACTAATTGTGCACTGATGGGCACTTTCTCAGGAAATCTTCATAATAAACCAGTTGTTTTCTACCTGATGAAAAAAAAATAAGCGCAATTGAAATGCCACCAGTTTCTATTACTGTAGGTTGTTGGCTAATGATAAAATGTCAAATCTGTCTGAATAAATGGAGGACAGGAATGGCCTCTTGGTTAAGTAACATGCCCGAGCCAAGTTACTGTATTTGCTCTGAGATGAAAATCACAAACACTTGACTTAAATTAATGTCAGGTTCTTTCAGCAACAAATGCAGCCATCTCCACTGATTGTGTGTTTGATGGACTAATTTAAGTTAGCACAACAGAACTGGTGACAAAATGTTAAGACTGCAGCAGGAGATGAGCAGCTGGTGAATGTGAGCAGGTGCTTAGCTATAAATATAATGTTTATGTTGTTTGTATACTGCATCAGATTGGAATTTGACGACCATGATTTAATTCCTCGAAAGTCACAAGTGCATTTTGCTATTTTCTATGTCTTAACTATTCAGCCCCATCATCTCCATCTCTCTCGCTGCTTCTCCCCTCTACATGATATTAGGTTCGGGTCCCCCTTTGAAGGTAATGTCAGTGGCTGTTGTGCTGTTCCAGGTCGGTAATGATCCAACTGCTGTCACGACTGTCACTCCACCAATCAATCAAACCCGCATGCGTGCGTGCATTTTTTGTGTACGTCTCTTTGTGTGTGTGTTTATGTGGGAGCGCCTGTTGATTAGTAGACTCCATTAACTCTTACGCAATTCTGGTGCCAAGCCACGGTGCCTGGGGAGAAGCACTTATGGAACGTCAGGTTGCTGTGTGAGTAATCGGTTTACCAGTGCCAGAGGGAGATAGCAGGGGGGGAAATAGGATTTTCAAGCCCCGCAGCCAACAAGCAAACACCCAGAGCAAGCAGTGTGTGCAACGGAGATGATTAAAGCAAATGGATTTCCAAGAACACAAATATGTCGCTGGACTTTTAAAGTCTGCATCTTTAGAGTTTACAAGTGTGCGGGGCCGCCCGAGAGGAGGCGGCTACAGGCTGGTTCCACAGTCGAGTCGGGACATGAAGTGACACAGCTCTGTGAAGCTGAACAAAAAATCCCCAGCTCAGCATTTCAGCGTTTCTCAATAACCCTCTCTCACTCAATTGTTATACCTTGAACCACACCGTAGCTTCCAAAAGGAAATCGGTCCTGGTTCCTATTACCCTCACACTGTGCATATTTAGCTGGCCGAGGATTTTGCTTACTTCAGCATCTCTCCCGAGAGATAAAGACCAAGGTGTCAGGACGTGTCGCCCATGACAACCTGGCCTCGGGCTGACAGAGGAACAACGATGAAGCCATTTTTGGGGCTGGAGCAAGGGCAGCTTGGACAACAACATGTTGTCTGAGATGCATTTTGTAATGACAGCTGTTGCAACAATTTCTGCGACCATACTGTACAACGTTAAGTTCAAATTGCATTTCGAGATTGCCTTGTTGAACAGTGTGTCACCCTTTGTACTTTACAAGTCCTGTGGTGTGTTAAGTTTTCAACAGCCTAAGTATTCATGTAAAACTTTTTACCCTCAATGTCCGATGCAATACATCGCTTCGATAACTGGAGCCCAAGTTAAACACAGCTGACTATCTATGAGTACCTTTCACATTTAAACCAATACAGTACCGATACCTAGTTCCTGGGAACCGGTACGGTTATGTGACGGTACCTGTTTTCGGTACTTTTTGTGTATATGTGTGGTAATTGAAGTTATTTTTTTATAAAATAGCGTGATAGCATGATCTTTGTTAAAGGGATAGTTCAACATTTTGGCAAATTGGCCCATTGCCATAATCGCTATAGTCATAGCAGTAGGTTCGTTACCTTTATTTGTCGGTGTAAGCTATCTTTAGAACGGAGGAGTGGAGCGGCAGGCTGCTCAGAGCTACGCTACGGAGGCTAAAGGAATTTCTTGGTTTCCCTCATCAACCTCATCAAATACACAATCTAACAACTCCACAACGCTCTGGTGGACAAGTTGTGACGTGCACATTCACCACGCTATGAGATAATAACAGAACGTTACGAAACGGAGCCGTTTTCGAGGTAAATACAAGGTAAATACAGAGTCTGCTTGCTGAAAAACTGTCCCTGAACGCAACGCGCATCAGCGGTTTTGCATGAATTTACCTCTAAAACAACTCTGTCTGGTAACGTTCTGTTATTATCTCATAGCGTGGTGATTGTGCAGCTCACAACTTGTCCACGACAGCCTTTTGGAGTTGTTGGGTTGTGTATTTGATGAGTTTGATGAGGAAAACCAAGAAATTCCCTTAGTCTCCATAGCATAGCTCTGAGCAGCCTTCTGCTCCGCTCCTCCGTTCTAAGAATAGCTTACACCGACAATTAAAGATAACAAACCTACTGCTATGACTATAGCGATTATGGCAATGGGCCAATTTGCCAAAATGTTGAACTATCCCTTTAAAAACTTCAGACTGTGCAGAGAGAGGAGGAGCTGTTCACAGACAGTAGAGTTCCTAACAGGCCTGGAAATTAAAACTCAAACCCACCATTGGGTCCAGTGTTGAAGCCCGGACACGACATGGTCCAACTCACTAACATTAACCCAAACCTGGTGGGAAGAAGAGGAAGCCCGGAGCCCGACTGGACTCCAGCCATTTGTGTTTTCGGTCCGAACCAGCGTGTCCGGTCGGGTTGAGACAGCTCCGTTGGGGCAATGCGCTGCGTATCAGCAAGACACTCGTACACTATCTCACAGACACAAGGGTTCATTCAGGTACCAAAATGTGGTATCGTTTGGTTTTACGTGAATCGAAACTCTGGATTTCTGTGGGAATTTGGTCTGTACCAATAAAAGTACTGAATTTGGTTCATCCCTACCGCTGACTATTTAGTACAGTATAATGTCCTCTTTTGAACTTGATTGGACTCTGTTAGACACTGTGTGCACTGAGAGACATTGAGTTTATCTTGACTGGTAGGATAACTGACAGATATTGACCAGATTTACCGACTGTGCTCTCTTCTCCCACTGTTTCACAGCTGTGCATGCGCATGTGTGTGTGTATTAAGTGTGGATGTGCACGGCTTTGTGTTATTGACTAGACCTTGTCCAAACTTCTGTCAGAACTAAGTGATTGATTGTAAGACCAGCTGCAGTGTTCTCCTGCACTGCCATCCCTCAGGCCAAAAACCCAAGTGTGTGCGTGTGTGTGTGTGTGTGTGTTGATAACGCCTGTACAGTGTGTGTGTTGAGAGTCTGCTTTTGTTGAGAGCCAACCCCGGGTCTTCACTAATCACCCCCACCTCTCTTTTTATCACTCTCTGCTGAGCTGTCCGTCACACTGAAGTACTAACTCGAGAACCTTCGAAGAACAGAGTTTCTAACCTCAGTACGACTGTTCACCACCAAATTACAGTCACTTATTGTCTGCTTGTTTGTGCTGTCTCTACTTTTCTTACACAAAGACGAGGGAAAAGAGGACAACACGGTCTTAAAAATCACATACTTCTATACATATTCAAACTGAGTCAATACATTCTTGTACTGTTCTATGAAGACAAGGGGGAAAAGATACGGCACACACTCCTCCACACATCCTGTCCCCAAAACAAGTTGAAGGCAGTCATGCACGCCCTTCAGAGATCCTCTATAAAAATGTGTGGCGGTTCACGTGCATACACACACACACACACACACAGCACACCCACAGTGATCCCTTATCTCCAATCTGAGACGTGCAGGCTGATAATACCTCTGACAAAGGGCCCATTCTCTTATATACACACACATCAAGTCTGAGTCAAACGGCACAAAGAGAGCGGAACAAGGGTTGCAACCCACACTGTAATGTACGAAAACATCATCCGCTGACCTCTCGTCCTCCTCCTCCCCATACATACTGATGAGTTGCTATCAGACTAATAGTGAATGGCTGAACTAATGGGACAGAAAATCATCCTCTAATGCAGATCAGATGTTGAGAGTGACAGCGGAGCAAAGGGAGAAAGAGATGGGGACTCGCAATGAGTGACACGGGCCACTGTCACACTCAGAGACACTTTCCGTCAGTCAATCAATCAGTCGGCCCGTTGATAAACAGCTCTGACAGGGCAACAGCGGCAGACTGATGGCGAGAACAGAAAACTCAAGACTTCTTGTACACTGGTGAAGCTTGAAATCAAACATTTCTTTCAATTTCTGTTCCCCACCGCCTCTTAATTCCTTCATCTTCAATCTAAGGGATAAATTGACTTTTCCCAGCCAAATTCTGCTCCGCCCTCCCGTCTTCTCATCTCCCGTCGCTTTCTTCTCCATCCTCTCACCTCCCTCTTCCCCCCGCAGGCATTTGTAAATGAATGTGCTTACAGAGAAGGAAGGGGGAGGTAGGTGGGGAGTGGAGAAGGAATGGGGGGGGGGTGGCCTAGAGTAGGAGAGGTGAGCGGCGCTTATTTTAATTAACGATCGGCTGTAGATTCGGTCAAAGATTTAAACTCGTTAGGATTGATTCTAGCTTCCAGCCACATTACGCTAGGGTCCCACCGTGTCCTGAAAGAGGGGGGAGAGGAGGGAAGCAGGACAGGGGAAGAGGGGGGGGGGGATTGCCACGATGGACGATGGGAAAGCTAAGAAGTGAAGGCTGTGGTATGTGGAGGCAGACGCAGACAAAGGAGGGGGCACTCAGCGAGAGGCGGGATGAATCAGGACACGGAAAGTGAGACGCTGGAGACACCACTAGAGACAGAAATATATATGATGTTATTACATAATCTGATCTGTGAGAGTGGAGACAGAGGAGGGGGGAGGGGTTTGATAGAGTTAGAGCAAAAGAGAGAGTGAGAGTGCAGTTTAAGCGGGGACTGTCAGTCAGATTACTTAGAAACAGAGTGGAGGTATTAGAAAGTAGTTGAAGGAGAATTAACGGGCAATCACGTAAACTTCTTGGGTTCTATATGCAAACACGAGAGGCACAAATCTGAATGTCAAGAGGAGCTCTCAGCTCTTATGGGACTACGTTGGTGGATGGGAGCTGTGCATTAACAGGATAAGACCATAAGGCAGGTGGGGCTGCTGTAACAGGGCAAACAACGCCTGCAGACTACCAAAGAGCATCACCGGGATTTACCTGGCAAACGCAACACCGTCTGCAACCTAATTCATCATCTTGCACTTTGCTCCTGTCCTTCCTTTGTCCCTTTCCCTCCTTCCAGTCTTTCATTACCCCCCCCCCCCCCCCCCCCCCCCCCCCCCACACCCACACACACACACCATTGGTGATGTAAGCACTGTGACAGATACGCCTATAAGTGAACCACTCCCAGCATTCATCCACGCAGGAATCCAGTCATTTCACATCAGCAATTCTGGCACTTCCAGGAGGAAAAGCCGGGCCCAGGAACCCAGGGAGGATCCCTGATGAGACAACGTGTCACATGTGTCCTGGCACATCAGATGACACATTGAATCAAGGATTTTAATTAGTGCCAGGGGCCGTTACGATTCCAGCTGCAGTAAAAACTGCTGTGCCGAGAAGTTGACTCTGGGCTAAACTCCCTCTGACAGGCTCAATTATGAAGGCAATCTTTGCCCTGGAATCGGCTCAGTCTTACGATTGTGAATTATGATTTTCACCATGGGAGGGCCAGGGGAGCTCTGCATCAGTCAATAGGCTGGGGCGTGTGGATTCCAGACCGGCTAATACCCTTCACCTTAGCACATCTACCCTCTCTCTCAGCTACTGTATCGTCCCTGTGTGAGAGGACTTTCCTGACTCTGAGCCTGGCACGCCTCTGAATGCCAATATTTTTAACATCGCTCATTAAGAGCTTAGTGTGTGAGGAATGAACTGTCCAAAGGAATCAAAGGCGAAACATCTTTCCTCGAGATGAGAGCTGCGTGAGACAAGTCTACAATAGGCCAGCTCTACATATTTGTTAAGTTAGGTCAAGAAGAAATACTTCACCTCAAGCAACCTATTGAGTTTATGTCTGTGCAGCCTCACACACCAGGTTAAATCATCTCAACGACAACAGTAATGTGCTTTGTCTGTGAGGGCGTAAATGTGTGTGTGTGTGTGTGTGTGTGTCTGGGTGTGTCTGAGTGCATGTGGAATAAATAGCCAATTAAACTGAAAAATGGATATTGATACTTAACCAATCTACCACTTACTGTAGCTATATCCTCTAAATGGAAAAACACACACAACCAATACAGTGTCTTATACAGCACACAATACTATCGTCTGTCTGAGGGTGTCTGTCCCATGTCTACGCATTCAGAAACAACTCAAGCTCCCTGTTTTTAAGTCCTTCATGCAGATTTTGAGGATACTTTCAGATGACTTTGATACCTTAAAATAAACATGACACACTTTTATCCAAAAACTATTAGGAAATGGTGAAAAATCTCAGTTTCTCTGAGCCCAAGGTGACCTCTACAGGTGTTTCATTTTAATCGCCCACTGTCGAAAAACTAAAATCCATTTTACCATCATACGATGAATAACATATTCAGATGACTCAGATTTGAGACTTTGTAACCATATTTTTGGCATTTTTTATTTGAATAACTTGATGATTAATCAGTTATCAAAATTGTTCATGATTAACTTCCTGTCTAACAACTAAGTATTCACTTCTAACCTCAAAAACAGATTTCAAACCAGGTTGGAAACATCCCTCCACCCTTACATTTCCATTTATACAGAACATCAAGATGATGTGGCTTGAGAATAAACCGAAAAACAAGGACGCAATCGATCAATGTGTCTAAAACCTTTTAATTAAATTTCAAAAACCTAATTTTCTTCACCAGTGCATGTGATGATTCACACTTTGAGTACGAGACAGAAGAAAAGGATGATTGACAGACGAGTTGTCAATTACTACTGATTTAGCCTCTAGACAATATTGTGGACTTGCAGTGAGGAGAAGAGGATCATGATGAGGTTGCGATAATAACTGCATGTGCATATGTGCTGAGACGCCATTGTGTGTGTGCGCGTTCGTGTGTGTAGGTGATATGATTCCTCTTGAGTGTGGCTTGTGAGGTGGAAGAGGAGATTACTGCACCACGCTTCTATAATTACCTCTCATCTCTCAGTCGGTGCTCTTAAACACAACAGGGAATGCCAGGCTTCCACACGCTCCAACACAGGCGCACACACACACAATGGGGCGCACTTCTGTACAATGTAGCAGGCTGAGAGGGAGTTATTTCTAGAGGGTTACATTTCACTCAGATAGTGATTGGAGACCACCCACACTACCTTTAAGCAACACAGGTCAGCTTTGCTTCCAGCGCGCGCACACACACACACACACACACACACACACAGAGACTCGCTCCCTCGCACACACAAATCACTTGTAAGTAAGAGGCATGACTCACCTGTCCTTCCCACACAAAAAACCCACTTAAGAATCCATTCTCAAGTCATGCACTCACATCACACTGTATACTTTTTCATTTTAGTGGGGATTGTGTAGAGAGACACCAGTCAGCTGCCCTTTCACTCTGTCACACACACACACACACACACACACACACACACACACACACACACACACACAGTATACAGTGTCTCACTTTACATTCAGCTGCATCTATAATATTACAAATGCTACACACAAAAGACAAGTGGTATTTTCTCCACAGCTTCAGCTACAACACATCTTCATTACACTGACTCTTATTTGCGAGAGCCAGCCTTGATAACCATGCAACTATTAGGGTTAAGTATGTTTTAGAGTTGACAGTGGCTCACAAAGATGAATTAACCATGCAATTCACTGCTTTGAAGAAGTCATTAAAAGCTATGCCAGGGGCAAATTGCTCCGCTACACTGGATGACTTGGTCACACTCCCTCTCCCCCTGGCTCAACTCTTTAAAAAAAAAAAAAAAAGGAGCGTGACTTCTTGTAGCCAGACACGAGGGTGACATCTCAACAAGACGAAACGTCCAAAAAGACTAAAAGAGTCCATCATCTCATAGTTGGGGTGTGTATTACGTCCTAATCTGAAACTGACGACAGAGCCAGAGGTGAGGCTGTAAAGGAAAAGACGGCCAAGCCGCTCAACTGTGCTGTGGAGTCCCTGAGAAGCTCCGCCAAGCTCACTGTTTGTCCAAGCATGACAGTCAGCAGCACACTGAGT
This sequence comes from Trachurus trachurus, assembly GCF_905171665.1. Taxonomy (NCBI): domain Eukaryota; kingdom Metazoa; phylum Chordata; class Actinopteri; order Carangiformes; family Carangidae; genus Trachurus; species Trachurus trachurus. The sequence goes on from NC_139906.1 coordinate 17,270,779, forward strand.
GGGTCAGTTGACATGACATATAATACCCGGGTGTTGAGTTGTGACGCCTGCATGGTGTTTGGGTTTTTTTAAATTCAGCACAACATATAATTCTTTGTATGTGTTTGGATTTTTTTTTAAACTCTCAGCTATCAGCTGTAAAAAAAAAAAAAAAAAAAAAAAAAAAAGTGATGCTGCTTCTTAACTCACCCACACATACATACCCACACACATGCTTTGAAAAAAAAAAAACATTCACAGATGAATTCAGGAGAAGATGCCCACATACTGCACACGTCTGTAGCACATCAGCGCGCACAGTGTTTTTGAGACACCTTGCAGCCATTTCGTAATTTAGAAATGCATTAAATTTGTGACAAAGACCTGCTTAGCTGCTAATGCGTGGACGACTGCAAATGAGATTCTGTTGCCCCCCAGGCACACAGCTGTCTGGCCGGGCACAACCCTCCCTCCCTCTGCAGGCCCGAGATGTGTTCAAGCATAAAACATTTTATTTAGACAGCTGCCACTTAACAGGGAAACGGTGCTCACATAAGCAGCGAGAGCCTGCGGGGTAGAAAGTGACAATGGGGAGGACGAGGTGACAGGGAGGGAAGCACCTCAGCGCACAGGTAGCACGTCATTACATCACCATAATGTGTCTCGTGTGTTAGCCTACTGGTAAAGTGGAGATACTGTCATCAGCCAGAGAGAGAGAGAGAGAGAGAGAGAGAGAGATGACCAAGTTTATTTTTTGTTTTACCCCACAGACCAGACACTCTCAGACGAAATTACGCGCAAATTTGCTCCGCTTTAAAATCCACATGGCATCAAGTGTCGCTCAGAAAACCTGCTGTGCCTCTAGGTAATCAGCCCCTTTTCTTTTCTTTTCTTACACACACACACACATTTCTGCAGACACAGCTCACACCGATGTGATAGATCTCTGTCTAGGCACCAAAGCGGAGGAATCTGCTCGAGCTCCACAATGTGGCCATCAGACCGCGGGCACACAGGTGTTCCGTCTTTTCCCCAGAGCAGCGCTCCTCTCTCATCAGTCAACACAGCGACGTGAAGGTGGTCTCCCATAGCCGTGCCAGGCCAGCACAATCTCTCTCTCTCACACACACACACACACACACACACACACACACACACACACACACACACACACACACACACACACACACACACACACACACACACACACACTGTGGTCTTTAAAATGTTGACAGTGAGCCAAGCATCATTCACTAACATTACGCACCACTTACGCAACCACATTGACATGCAACACAGACATTAAAAGATTCAATATGCCATTTTAGTATAAATGATTGTTTTTCAACTAGTCGCCCCTCGTCTTTATTGCTTTAGAAAAAAAGAACTGTGTATACTCTGCTACTTCAGTGAGGTAACACGGCAGTTAGAGGGAAAACTGAAAATGGTGTTACCATGGAAGCTGAAAATTAAAGTACGACAAAGATGGTATAAACTTGGATATAAACTTAAGGTGGCGCACCACAGGGAAACAGCCTCTATCCATTAAAAACACATTAAAATAGTTATTTTTCAGAAGAGGATGAGATGACTGTCTGGCGAACAGGTTGTGACATTTCAAAGCCACCTGAAGTTAGATGGAGCAGGCTCCTTCCAGAGTATCAGCTTTGCATATTAAATCTTTCTTCTTTTTTGTCTGCAGGCAAATCATTCAGCATTCAGCAGCGATCAGACGCCGGTCCACTCACCCGTTAGCTGGTCATAGGATCCGTCCAGCTCTCTGGAGTCCGACAGGCTTTGGTCACGGTTTTTCGCCTTCATTTTCACCCTTGTGCGCCGGAATGTGGAAACAGTGTGGAAACAGCCGATATGTTGCGATTGTGTTTTTGTGGAAATAACAGCGGGTCTTTTTTGTTGTTGTTGCTGCTGCTCGCCCTCACGGTGGATGGCTACGGATATGTTACCGTTAGCAACTCATGTTGGATTTGTAGTGAATCAGAAAAGAGAGCCATCTAAGTCGTTGTTTCCCCCCCGTCCCTGTTTCTGTGTGCGCTCTCGACATCCAGGAGCGGAGTGAACCAAGCGCGCTTCTGGTCGGCACTCTCACTTGGGCTGGCACGCGCTCACGCATACACTTAAGCGCACACACACACACACACACACACACACACACACACACACACACACACACACACACACACAATGCACGGAGAGAGGGAAATAACCAAATCTTTGAATTCAACCGCTAAAGTGTGGAGCTTCTAAGAATATGAAATGTGAGAATAGTGAGTTTTACCAGTGGCTTAAAGCGATATAAAGTTGGCTTCATTTCAGCAGTGTCTCTCTCTCTCTCAGTGTTGGTGGTCAGCCTCCCTGTCTGTCATTAATATCACCATCACATCCTCTCCTAATGCCGACCACTGAGTCAGCTATGTCAGATGTGTACAGAGACATCAGCAGGAGCAACAAGGAGCACACTGCTGCTGCCAGGCAGAGGTTCTGACTGTATCAGATCTATAAATACTCGCTGGCTCTGGGAAGCCTTGTATCCATCCTGCTTTTCTTCCTCTCTTCCTTCTCTACATCTTCATTTCCCTTCCCTCGCTCATGCTTGCTTACTACACTATGACATTTGGTCACAATCTGTCAACCAATCTGTCTTTGATGCCATATTTTCCTACATTTTATCAGGGTTTGCATCAATAACCCTCCTACATCCTTCTGTGCATCCGCTTAATCATTTATTTCAGGCATGAAATCCACATGAACCCTTGTTGTGTGTCTGTTACTGTGTGTTTTAAGTAATTCTCTTATTTAGATGTCCATGCCCTATGCCCCCCTGCTGAAGGAAGGGCGTGAGCTGTGTTGCACTGGGCGCTAGATTCCCCCCCTGCTCGGTCATCCATGCTGCTCTCTCAGGAATCAATTGACATCTGAATCAGACACATGTCACTGAAAGGATGCTTGTCGTCAGATGGGACTGCCTTAAGTGTCTTATCTGTCACTGGAATCACCACTCAAGCGTACGTGTCGCTCGTGTAGGAGTCCCGTAATTCCTGCATGCAAATGCTCCTGGTACGTAGCCCTTGACCTGCCTGTTACCGCATGGTTATACAGCACAGTTACAGTGAAGTGCATTGATTTTTGAAGACAATGTTATTGACAAATGTTTGGGTTCTGTGAGAGATGGCATGTTGTGCTCTAATCATCTGCTTTTGCTTTACATGAGCTCTCAAAATGATACCCACCCACCATAATAGTGTTTGCTACCATACATGCCTTGAAAGACTCGTAGCCTGTAACGGAGAACAGATGTCAACTGTGGAAGTCATGCTGGTTATAACAGACTCAAAGGGCATCATGTGTTCTATTCAATTAAGTGCTTGTGGGGTTATTCAACAGCGCCGGAGGCCTAAACACTGTTTATGCTGATACTGTCCAAAAGTGTGTGCACTTTTCATTTTGTTAAGACTAAAACACAACATTTTCAGAGGTGGCTGGAGACATATTGGATAAACTAGTGCGTCATACAGAAGGCGGAATTAAAATCTGATTAAATATAAAGGTTCTTACACACCAGGGACGTGACAAATAAAAGATATGAAAATGCTAAATATTCGCCAGCGAATATTTTGATCATCAAAACCATTCATAGCGGCAGTGATGCAAATATGTGACAGATGCAACAACTATAAACCCAAAGTTTCACTCTGGTGATTCTACACGTCGTGCTTTAAACCTTACTACACACACCTTCTCATTGATTATCCCTTCACATGTTCAACACTGGGTTGTTTACATTAGCCAAACCCGCTGTGCCACTGTCATCTTGTTACCAACTCCACTACATCCAACACAGCAACTCATCTCTTCCTGATCACTATCCTGCAACTGCTTCGCCACATATTGTCCCTCATTTCCTTGTCTTTGTAATGCTCGTGTTCCCTGTCAAACAAGACGAGGTGGTGAGAGACACAGGTTGTCGTCATTGTTGTTGTGTAGGCTTGGTGACGTACTTTCGTTTTTATCAACATGATTGGTTGATGTGTTTAGCCAATGGGCGAAAAAGCTCAGAAAAACTAACCTCACTCTGAAAAAAAAGCATGTCGCGTTTCTGCTGCATAACATTCGTGGTCTATGTGAAAGGACTCATGATGACAGCAGAGTTTGAAAAACAATGTTGACGTGCGAATAGGCCTGGGACGATAATACATTTTGCTGGACGATATATTGTCCCACAAATTATTGACGATAAACGATATTATTGACACATTTTTTTGAGAACAAATTAGCCACTAATATAATAATAATGTTTCATAATAATGCAAGTAGACCCTTTTAAATGCGATAAACTTTTATTTCTCATGAGTATTTTATTTTTGACCATTGTAATTGGAATGACAAGAACTTATATAGCTACTATCCTAAATAAATAAAATAAACAAAAAATAATAAACAGTGCAGTGCAGCTCTTCTGTCCAATAACGTTACACACCTGAAGCTCCACTTTTCATTCAAACAAACTAATGTGACTTCCACAGATGTAAGATTTCATCAATGAGACCAGCATTTATCTACTAAAAGGTATTAAATCAGCCGGTGGTAAACCTCTAAAAACCTGCTGATAAGTTTTCTTAGTCGTTTTCTCCCCCAATGACGGAGGCTGACCGGCCCGTGAGCTGCTGCAGACGGCTGCAGACTGTGGGAAGCCCCGCTCCTCCTGCTCGCTGCTACCACAGTAGCTCCAAAAACGTCGGAGGAAATCTCCTAACAGGCGATATGTGGATAAACTGACCACAGACTGGGGATCTAAACTGTGACTTTCTCGCATGAAAAAATATTAAAACTTTAAAAATTGACGTGTTAACAGCAATGCAGCGAGAATTACGGTAAAATAGCTTTTAGCTGCTTAGCTTTACAGCTAGCGCTGCCGGTTGCTGCCAAATGCATTCTGGGAAACAAAGATCCTGGATGACTGAAAAGAGGGTTCACTCCTTTCTAGGGCTGGGCGATAAATCGATTTTATCGATTAATTCGAATTTGTACTTTACGTCGATTTATTTAAATGAAAATCGATTTTCTCTTCAACACCCACCACCAACGCTCCCTGCTGGGCTCCCGTAGTTCAGAGTGCTCGCGCCCCCGCAACATCTCTCCCGTGTTGTTGCTCGCTATGAAAGGAACAAGACCCAAACACTGTCACCACCATGTACCAGCTACTGCAAATGACTGCAAATGACTGCTAATGACGGCGGCACCAGTTGCCTGTACCCGACGGTCGGGCCAGTGTGTTCCTGGCTGGTGCGTGGCGGCGGCAACCGGACTGTCGGTGCGGCGGCGGCGGGCATCCCCAGGACAGGGCGCTGTGCGTCAGGGAGAGAAGCAGGGAGACACGGGGTCTAAAGCTCGCGGAGCCGCGGTGTGCACTGTGCAGAGCGACCGCTCAGGCTGCGGCGGTGGTGCTGATAGAGCGGAGTTTATGTTGAACAGGTAGCCTAATCTTTGTTTTTATTGTGGAAGTTGTGAATTCGATATTTTACTCCGCATTCAAAGCTGGCGCCGTGTTTTCTGCTGGCAGCAGGCTTGTTGCTCTGCTCTGCTCTGGGGTCGGGGGTAGGGGTGTGAAACCTGCGGCCCGCGGGCCAAAACTGGTCCAGCAGGGAGTCCAATCTGGCCCTCAGAATGAATTTGCCATGTGTGAAAATTACATAGAAGGAAGAAGAGGCATAATATTGTTGAAATTGCATGTATTTTTGTCAAAACATTTCAGATTGTTCATAATATGTTCTGTAAAAGAATAGTTCATTAACTGTAAACATCTTATAGGCTAATACAAAGGAAAAAGTTATTTTTATTTATAGTACCATATCATGCTATTATTTTACTGGTCCGCTCACTTGAGATCCAATTGTGCTGTCGTAGACCATAGCTTTAGGTGAGAGAGGGGGAAAATCGATTTAAATCGTGAATCGGATTTTTTGTAAAAAAATCTGAGATTTTTTTTTAGGCCATATCGCCCAGCCCTACTCCTTTCATTCTGCTACGAAACAAACGGCCCAGGTGCTGAGACCATAGAGGCTGAGACCGATGCACAGAGTGAAGCCTCTTGTCATCCAGCCTGGTTGGAGGTGAGAGACCAGGAAAACAAATACGTGCGCATGCACATGGCGATATATCAAGGTCGGAAAAACTATCGAGTTCATTTTCATTTATCGTGCGATTAATTGATTTATTGATTATCGTCCCAGGCCTACGTGCGAATTACCTTCATGAAAACTACGTCCCTGGTGTGTAAGGGCCTTACAACTACAACTTTTACCCATTAATTTCCATCTATCCATTACTGGGGCCAATCCCATCTGACAAAGCGATAGCGTGGTGCATCATGGACATGTCAACTAATAACTTCTGCGGTGTAATCCACACTGTTCTTTAGTTTGTTCCAAACAATAATTTATTCCTTAGTGTGTTTTTGTCACCTGTTACTGATGCGAATTGAATCTGGCCACAGCTGCTGTTCTCTGAGGGACAAAACTTCAGTCACTGCTGTGATTGAACTCACAATTGTGTGATTTTACACCACAATTGGAATTAATTTGTTCTTGTGTGTTCACCTTTCATCCTGGCAAATACAAACACAGTTTGACTTGCCAAGATCCTCCTGGGTGAAAATTGCTGTATTTGCAAGCACTGGTTACACACCGAGAGCCCATACTGATAAGGAGACTTTGGCCTCAGTACATAAGGCCAACTCCCTTTGGTCAGCCCTCTGATTATTTCCGCTTGCTTTTTCAATCCATCACAGAAGAAGAAGAAGCCTTGATGTTCGCTCACTTGACTTTGCTTATTTGATGAATCGTCTGGAGCAGCTAGTGGACAAATATCCTGATATACAGTTCCCTGGGCACCGCTCTCATTACCATATAGATGCTTACCTGGTTGCTTCATCTGTGATCATACAGTTTGAGGTGATTTAAGGTCAGGAGGTTGTTGGATGTTCCTCCCTGCTAAGCCTCATTTGAACCCTGCATGCTGCCAATAAACAGGAGGAGGCCCACAGTAATCACAAGGCCTGTTTTTTCTGTCATCTAATACCAACAAAATATTTCACAGATACGGACGATTGGATATGGATTGGATTTTTGTGTGTGGTAAATGAAAGGAGACAAGGAGAGGTGGATTCTAAATGAAGGCGAGGGGGAGTGCACAAGAATGAAGGCGAGGGGAAACGCAGAGATCGATTCATGGTGAGTTAGCGGGGATTTAGTGATTCAGAGGTAAAATAGAGAAAATTGGCAAATCACTGAAGAAGGGCCTGTCTGTCACTGCAGGGGTAAGTGGTGGGGTCTGAACTTCTGGACAAACCCAGATGTGGACGTGCGCACGTCTCGGCTGTGCAGTGACCCAGAGACAACCTTGTTGTATCCTAGAAGAGAATCGCAGAAACCGGGCCCGATGCCAGCTGGGCACTGAGCTCTACTGTTGTTTTGTTTACGAGGTGTTGTTCGTTCATATTTTCAACACCAGGCAATATTGAGGACAAGAGAAGAGGCTTTTAAAGACGCTGCTGTTGACAGATTCTGAGTTTTTGCGACAGGTTTCTCAACTCGCATGACATCTTTGTATTTTCAGTGATATAGCAGTTTTAGCCTACGATCCGGTTCAGCAATAAGTCATCTCAAATCCTTCAGCTGGAACATATCTACACTGATTCACAATGTAAAAACTACTTGTCAGTGTGCATGTGAGTCTCACTGCAACTTGTGGGATTCAAATTAAACCAGAATAAGCTTTTTAATTCCTTCTTGTAACTGTCTGGATTATTCACACATACTTGAAAACTCAAACACATACTCAGATGTACAGGTAATGTTGTATCTGTCTCCAGATGATGGGTAAAAACTCAAGAGGAAAGGAGGGGGAAGTACAACTCGTCAAACTATACTGAAATGCTCCCTCTGGCTCCCACTGCAACCCCAAGGTCAGTCCCCTGTCCTTGTCAAAACTGCACTGTGAATATTAATAGCACAAAACACCGGGATCCCCAAACCAAGTGGCGTGTGTGTGTGCGGTGGGCAAACCATAGCTACAGTGATGCCAAACACAGACTGGATCACAATGTCACATCCTGCACTGTGACAGTAAAACAATGCAGAACGTTTCTGTGTAAAGCTTTCGTTCTCCAAACACAATATTCAATATTTGCATTTTCTGTCGGATCACAGGGAGAGATGTAAAGAACAATTCTGTACTTCAAAATGAAAAGTGGAATAAGAGGGATTAACATAGAAACAGCTGTCACCAATGTTATTGTCAAAGCCTTGAGCTTCCCAAAGTAGAGAGAAAACCCTCTTGTTAAGCAGCATTAAAAAGCACTTCAAATGTCCAAATGACATTGCCTTTCATCATCCACCACAGCCAGCGACCTCCTGTGCAGAGCTGTCAGCTTGGCCACTGTCACACAGTGAGTGACGGATGGTGTCCAGTGAGACACAGGCACACAGACACTCAGTCACACATGGTGCCGGGTGACAAACACATACCATCACAAAAAACACAATCAACTACCAACTCCCCAGTACATTTATCTTTCAGTAAGGATAAATCTGCACACTGCACACTTTCATGTGCACATTAAGTATCTCCAATTTTTCGAATTTGAAAAATAAAAACATGCTCATAATGCAGAAACTATTCCAGTTTTGCAAGTTTTAGTGTTTACAGTTCTTTTTCATACTTTGGTCCTTCAGTGAAACTTAACTAATCTTCCATGTGAGATAAGGAAAACAAATCTCAAAAAGAAAAACACTTTTTTGATAACATCGCAATTTTCATATAGAATGAAAAAATCAGTATCCAAAAATACAACTTTGGCTCAAGTTTTCTTATTTTAGACTATTAATGTCATACAGATGAAGGAGTCAGTCTTTTTGGCAATTGCAAAAAAAAAAAAACTATCGCATGATGAAAAGGAATCAGACCTTCTGGGATTGTCTTGCCTCTGTAAAGCAACACAAACTCAGGATTTTCGTCTTCCCATTGAAACACCCCTTTTTCAGTGTTGCTACATTTTTTCACCCACGTAAGTGCTGTATTCCTACGCGAAAGCACACCTACAGAGCGCATCGTATTACGCCTTAGGAATACATTTACATGACTCAGAGGAAGCGCTACAGTATGTCATCAAACGGTTATTTCCAAACTGCACCTTGTGCACATAGGGACTTCCTGGTTCTCACATACATAGTACGTACTGGGACTGCGAGGATGTGAGGCAATTTTGGGGTGAGGTTTCTGCTCGTCTTGATGTACTGACTGAAACTGTGCCATGTTCTCCCAGTGTGCCTCCTCATTAAAATTAACATGTTTGAATAAACGCATCCTCCTAATGGGCCTCACTGCTGCCAAAAAGATGCCGTCTTTACGTTGGAAAACTCTACATACAGTTGAAGCGCTTAGTGGATTAACACAAGCGGTACATGTATATTGATACTATTGGTAATGAGCCATCAGCTTGGTGCCGAAGCTGGTTCAGTGTAACAAACAGTGGACAGAAATCAGAGAGTTGTAGTTATCACCATGCCGATGTATTGCTAAATTTTGTCTCCTTGTGTCTAGAAAATATTATATGGAAATCTACAGGTGAATGTGTTACTGACGTTCTTTTGTGTGTGATGATCAATAAAAAAAGAACCCATAAACCTCATTCACTCTTGTACAGTCCTAACAACCACAGCTGCGGTCTGGCTCTAAACGAAACACCATCAACTGAACTTTAATGGAAATATATTTTTGCTGTTGCTGCAGCACCCCTCCCTTCCTTTTAAACAGTTTGCATCCATCATAACCTACAACAATTCATATATTTCATTCTGTTTTCATCAAGCCTATTGTAACCCTAATCCTAAACCCACCCTGCCTCGCCCCTCCATAACATCTTTTGTCTCTGTATCTCCATCTTTCTGAAACCTCCACATCCCCCCCTCTAAGCCTGGGATATATGATGACGCCGTTCAGGAAAGGACAAGTGTGTGTGACCTTCAGAAAACATGGATAGAATCCCTCACCACACGTGTCAAATATTTCCCCCCTGTGATCACACTTGACTGTAATTGTTTTTCATTTTGCTCCCTCGCTGCAGTCCCAGGAAGAGGGATAACGTAACCCCTGACCCCCCGAGATACGTTCGCTGTCTGCAGCGAGCATTTAAAACCTGTGATAGTTTTTGACAGATGTCAGCTGGGCTGCTGCTGCCGACGTCACCTTTTGCCTGAGGGATGACACCCTCTGAGCCGCACACACATCAGACATACACAGTCACGCCAACAATTTATCTGTCATGTGGGTCGTGAATGTGTAATAGCGTGAGTGTCCGAGAATTACGACCTCCCTTTTCTGTTTTAGGTCTGGCACACTATAGAGAGCAGCTGAATAATGTGGCATGTCTTTATGTTTACTGGCCTGGAGGAAAGAAAACCAAGCAGAATAGAAACCCATATGAATTACTCATGAGTGTAAAGTGCATGCTTTCTCTCCCTCTGACTCACATGCATCTCTCGTCATTTTCAATTTTTTTGTCCTTTTTTGCCATCTTCCTTATTCCTGCCATGTGCGTCCTTGTGGAAGTGTGTCCCAGACGTGTCCTCTCCATCCAGACAGTGAAGGCATTTCTGCAGAAAGGTAGATGAACAGACTCGCACACCCACACTCTTTCAGACCGGAGCGTATTACATGGAGGTGCCCTCTATGATGATTAATCAACAGGCAATTGCTGTTTACACAAATCATCTGTTTCTACATCATTCATTCATTCATTCACAGAGTCAGAGGCTCAAGTCGAGTTAGTGGGCTGTCATTTTAAGAGTCTCTTTATGTCCTGGCAGTAAGTTTATAGAGGGCTTTCATAGTAACATAAAACTGACGGTTCTTGAAGTATGGCCACTTTATCAAACATTCCCACCTTTCCCCCTGAAAATGTCATTTATAACTTGTTGAATGTTTTTTTTTTGCCAAATTTATTTTGGAAGAAGCCTAATTGCTGCTTGGATTAGATTCACTGCCTTTCCTTTCTTTATTCTAAAAAATATTTCCTGAGGTTGAAAAGCACATTTTAAGAGACATAACATTTCTTCTTGCTGATGGGATATCTTCCAGGGTAGGAGTTTGTGTGACCATGAACATCCCAGCAGTTATATTTCTCTATGGTGTTTCTCTAATACAGCAAAGAAATGTTGAGTATATAAAAAGTAATATTTGGAGAAAGGGTGCATCAAAATGCTTAAATGGGTCTGCACAGTGAGAGAACAGAGGTTTCACACTGTGAAAACACATGTATAAACAACATGTATACATGCACCTCCTGTGCTCCTCCAGAGTAATGTAAAGTGGTATTTATTGGCCCAAGAGCCTGTTGTTTATCCTGCAAACCACAAACCTCAAATTGATTTACCTATTGGATTCCTGATTGTATTGTTCTCAACTCACTCCCACATGAGGACGACGATGAAATCAAAGTTAATACAGAAGATTGTAAACATATAAAGCTCAATTTATAATCAACGACCAACGTTTCCCTGTGGGGTGTGTAACAGTCAATGTTCAGAGTGATTCTTCATTGACGTGTAATGGGCATCGTGTGAGAGGTTACACAGCAGCTCATGTTATTCTAGCGCCGTCTCAGTGTGTATGTGCCCTGCTTTTATGGTAATACAATCTGAGCTTGTGTACTGAAACAGTGAGAGCACCAAAGTGCAGTTTGAGTGTCCCATGTATTAGTGACAGCCAATATGCTCAACAATACAGAGAAGAGGAAGAAAGAAAGAAACAGGCAGCGGTGAAATTAGTGCCTGGAGACCTTTTTTCGTGATGGTTAAAAGGTGACTCTCGAGACATGTTAAATCCCATTTATCCCAACATCTCATCACACCTTTCATCTATCTATTCAATAACCTTTCACAGCAATCTCATTATTACTTCCCGTTTCCCTGATGTGTCATTGATCTGTCGACACAATACATTGTCATAACTTTCCATAAACACTCCTCGTATTTCATCGGTGCACCATCAGAGCAAACAGTCTAAATGAGTTGGACAAACACTTACAATAACAAATTGTCCTGTGCTGGGTGAGGACAGCTAAATAGCCATCAGTACGGGGAGAAAGCCCATAAAATCACCCTCTGATAGATCACTGGAGTGTGCTTGGCCAAAGCAGACGCATGGGTTTTATAGGCGCAGGAGGGAAAGAAAAAAAAAAGGCTGCTAACAGAGATGGATGGAGAGCAGCTATACTGGTGGGTAGATGCAGCGTATGATGGAGAGAGCAAACAGGGAAAGTGCCGATGTACCGTGCAGACAGATGGATGGAGTCTGGCGGGCCGGAAACTGTCGCAGCCTCTCCCCCGAAATGTGTGTGTCCCATTAACGTCACCAGAGGGTTGTTTTCATGCTGCAACAAAAGTTGTATGGTTAATACTGTTGTGGATGGGGCGTGCATCACGGGGTGTTTTAGCTCAGTCCCTCTCCACTTGTCTCCACTGAGAGAGGCGGGAGCAGCAGGCATCTGAATTACCACTACACGATGTGATGATTTCCTCTCTCGTGATGCTCTTAAGTGCATCCCTCTTTTTATCAGGATGCTCTTTACAACACTGGCAGCTCCTCTCTCTCATAAAACTCATTGTCAATCTAATCACTCTGACCATCTGTAAAGTGGCTGTGTGATCAGCGTGCTATGATACCAGTGGGGAACGGGTGAGATGAATGGGAGCTACAGAATTTAGATTAGAGTGTGTATTAGCTATGTCGAGCCACAGCAGGCGACATGATGACTGTTTTCAACAATATTCACAATATTTTTTCTGTGACAGTCAAATTCCAGCAACACGGTGTTTCACGTGTGATGTGGGTTTAGAGATGTGTGTGCGCACGTGGAGGGGCTATCTGTGAATTTGCCTCCATTTATGAATGTGCGTGTGTGTCCTATGGGTGTTGAATAAATAATGCAGAGGCGCCTAATGAAAGATAATGTGTAGTTAATGATCTGTCAAAATGAAGTGTTTGCTTATTGAGGAAGGGATCATCCCAAGGTTTAATTTCCACCCTGTGACTCATACTGGAGGATATTACTTCAATATACACACACACTCATGTGTACATTTAGTACCCCACATATATAAACACAGACGCACATACACAGAGGGCCAAAAAACACAAAAGATTTTCGGTGCACAGTGTGTTATGCTCAGGCTGAGCTCGGGTGCCGGTGAATGTGCTGGTTTGTTTGTGTATATGTGGAAAGTGCTGAAGTGTCTCATCAACCACTTCAGTTGCCGGCGGATTAACGGAGGAGATGGAAACAGAACACAACCGCCAAACCACCCATAAATGGCCATCTAGCCAACAGCTACGGAGGGAGGATTAGCCTCTGCTTTATTCACCACACATCGTTGTCAGGAAGAGCTCTTACCGCTAATCTTGGCAACAGCTTTCCTTCTCAGTGAGACCAAACCCCCTTTAGAATCATTTTGAATGCTCAAAGTAATGAGTGTTGCTGTGGCTGCAGAGATATGTGGCTCAAACCTGAACCAAAACAATGTACAATCAGCCAGGAGAAGTGAATGGATGGGTCTTGGAGGTAAAGACAAGTTAAGGGAGCACTCACGCATACACACACACACACACACACACACGCACACACACAGACGTCTCCTCGGCTCAAGCGAGAGATGTGGTCGGATCATCAGCGATAAGCACTGATGAGACGTGCGTGTGTGGAGACGCTGCTTCAAGGCCGGGAGAAGAATGGTAGATAAAGAGGTCGGACACAGGTCAGGACGTCATTTAAAGCATAAATGGAATCTTTTTAAATACGGCAGCGCACAGGAAGTGAGACGGATAAGACTACAAGACAGATCAGCTGAGCTTGTCTTTATGTGTCTGTGTCACACTGTGGCTGAAAAAGCATATCAATAGAAGCATGACCTGACTATTTTGATGATCAACTCTAGTTTCAATCGTTTACTCAAATATTTGTAATTTTTTCTCAAAATATGAAGCTTTGTATGTTTTATTAGTTTATTGAATGGTTTTTTATCCATTCTGGTTTAAATTTTACACTGATTTTTGACATTTCAGGACGAAATAATTTCCTTTTTTGGTTTTCTGTTAAAGCAGATATCAGCTTCACGGCCGTTTCGGCTAATGCTGCGTTCAAGGCAGGCTTTTGAAACCGTAAGTTACAGCTTCAAGTCACAACTACGACTTGGTAGCGTTCCAGGTAACCCGTAGCTCGTGTTTTTACCATCCTGTTGTCTGTGAAAGTTCCCTATAACGGCCACTCGTAACTTCCGACCCGTGAACTCGTACCAGATCGAACTGGTATGACTTCACAGGAAGGAAAAACACAAAGTACGAGTTTCTTTGAACGCACCATGAGTTAGCAGCCCCCGCCCTTGTCAGGCATCAATTGGTCCTCGTGCTACGTCACCACATTCACGCGCATCCCTTGGCTGCACACACAGCCCTTCATGCCGTTCTCTCTCCTCATTGGATAACACTTGTATCCCACAAGGAAAATTTTCTCCTCGGGTTACAGCAGAGCAGAGTGACGGAGAGACTCGTGTTTAGGCTGAAATACTTCATGTAAGTGATTGCTGACGGAAAATAGGACTATTTAGGACTTATATTAACAAAAACATTCCACTGATATCTGCTTTAATCAAAGATCTGATCAATATAAAAACAATCTTAAGTTACAGGGCTAACGCAATGACACCAGTGCCATTTTTCAACTGGTCAAATCACAGTGGCTGCACCTGAGGATGAAACGATGTGCTGCAGCCCCAAGATAAGTTTTAAAAACACAGTCACCAATAAAAGCATGGAGGCTCTGGCACTTTTACAGGAGCATCAACCTGGCAATGAAATATGACAGATCCTTTTTACCAGTTTTGATGGTGGATGGTGAATCAGCTCACTCGTCACTGTGTCTGTGTCTGTGCGTGTGCGTGTGCGTGTGCGTGTACTCTGTAAAGTGGTTGTGATGACATTGCTCCTTACAGGTGCTCAGTCCAGACAGAAGGGGAACCTCATTTGGCAGCAGGCAAGGGGTAATCAGCTTTTAATAGCAGATTTACCTGCATTTATATGAAGAAAGACATTAAAAGAAAAACTCTTGGCTGGTGAGTGAATGTATATTTAACCCTTAATGAGGCACTACAAAGAAGCAGGAATCCCAGTTGGATGTGTTTACTGACACCCAGATAAAACATGGGTGAGCAGAGTTGACAAGACAATAACACTGACTGAGATGTCCAGAGACCAACTATAAGGACACAGTGTCAATAGGTGCAGCGCCTAACTGAGAAGAACACCAACACACGCTTGGTAAACACAAGAGGACGTTTGCTGCTCTGATAAGACCACACACACACACACGGCCACACTCGAGGATGCACGGTGCGTTTCATTTTTCACAGCCTATTGTATGAGGTTATCTAAGCTTTACCTCCACCCACGGGAGCATCTGTGCATGAAGCGGCACCTGAGACATGGATAAACTACCAACCATAGTTTCTCATTATGTCAGTCACTGAAGCACGCCACAGACCACTGGTCTCCTAATGCAGTGCAAATGTAGCACAGTAGTGGTAACCCTCTGCACTGCATAGGCAAGTACAATCACACACACTGACACACACAGCCCCTTGGGCCTTTAAATCATTAGGTGTAGCCCAGGCAATTGTCCATAGCATATTTACTGGATAATACACACATAATGCGAGTCCAAGGAGAGCTGTCTGATTATTCTATTGAGTGTACATTACCCGGAGGCTTTACCACCAACCTGGGCTTGATGAAGACAGGATGCCATGAGAGAGACAACCACCTTACGTCCCAAATATCCAATTTTAGAATCTAAATGAAACCATATTTCCTGACACCAGCACTACTGTCATTTTGTTTAAACTCTAACATTAAATATCTGTACCTACTGTCTTATTTTTATGTGCATTTCATTTAACCATCATTCTTCCCACAGCTACAAACTTCTTGGTGGTTTATTGATTCAAACATGAGTGTGCACTCACTGTAACTAACGTGCTCTGCCGCCCATGAAGCCTCCAGCTCTGCCAATCGTCCCACTTAAGACTGGCATTTTACTCTGTGTGGTCGATACTATTATAAACTAGTGAGGTGCCATCACTTTAATTTATGCGAGTCATGTCCCTGATCAACACAAGGGAATGAAAATAGATTCCCCATCTATTGTCTGAATCGCACGCAAACTTCTGCCCCAAGGCTTCCATCTGCCCTTACATGCTGGCTGGCAGTGTGTGTTTGTGTGTGTGGTCCTGGCTTATAATGACGAATGCACATGGGATGTGTGGGATACAATTGGCAAAGGAGAAGAGACATTTTTCACATCCCACTGGCACTCACAAGTCCTTCTTTCGGTCAAGAGGTTCCATTGTATTCCAAGGAGTGAACATCAAAGCCATCTATTAAAGAAATATTACATCAAGATCAATATTTTAATAATGGCCTTTGATTGATTGAGCATATTCCCTGAGGATTTCATTTGTGCCAAGTATTTGCTTTTGTCATTTCCAGCCTCACACAGAATCCAACCAGATAATCAGCATTCGACTCAACACTCCTCTGTACCTGTTGAGAGGGAGCAGTGCCAGAGCCAAGCTGTCTCAGGCATCCTGCTGTTTCCTCCCACAGGGCAGAGCTTTCATCAAACAGAGATGCTTCACTGGAGCTCACCCCATCTCTGTCATCGAACCGCCACCTCGGTGCCATATGGCCACACAAGGGTTGGTCCAGATGTATGGTGTGTGGGGTGACCCCAGCTGTGTCGTATCAATCAAAACACAGGAAGACGCGATGGATATTATTCTATTGTAGTGCAATAACACCCAGCACTGGAAAAGCCAGCGCCACATGTAGGAATGTGTCAGGAGATATACAGAATATATGAATATACCCATTAACGATGCTGTAAATAAACCCTAGACAGAGCTCAGCAGTTGCTGATTCCTGGCTGTGAACATATAAAAATGGGAAATGGAAAGAGCTGCAGGTGAGTACATTTCTGTCAATCGAGCAATGATCTCAACAGTGGCAGAACTTCAATTTCTTTCTAATAAAACAAAGTCAATCAGTACATAATCTGTAAAACAGGTAACAGCACATTTATCAAACATTATAGTGCATTAGGAGCGACAGCAGCAGGGAGCATGCAGTGGCTATCAATCAACTTAAAGTATGAGGCCAATTAGTGAGAATTTGACGGGTGGGGTTCAACAAAACTCTTTTAACTGACAAACTCATTAATTCACAGTCAGCAGCTCGCATATTCTCCAGAAAGTAAAAACTGCTGCAATTTGAACACTAATGACTTTGTCTAGACATTCACAGGTTTAAATTGTTGCTGCTTTCGCCACACATAAGCAGGCTTTTTGATTTGTCTTGGTAGATGACAGCAAAGCACAGGTGTCAGTTATGACATTAACAGTGGTTTTGTGCCCTATAAGCCAGCAGCACAATACCAGGATCCTGAAACTGAAGCAACTACAGTAAAGGGAACCCAGCCATCATTTGTTTTTATTATTTACAGCTGACCATGTTCCTGCCTGGAGCTTAAGAAGAACTGCAAGTCTCACAGCTACATTCTTCATGAGGCACGAGGACTCCCATCACCAGCACGCTTAATAACTTTGCATTTAGCAAATCACCAGCCTGAGCCTTTCCCAAACAGATGGGGATAGTTTTCAGTACCTACAGTGGACAATAAGCCGATGTCACAGAGTATCAAAGGCAGCGTCACAAAAAAAAAACCCAGATACGTGTCAATCGTTGAAGACAGCTCTCTCATTACCTGGCATGAAGTTGAACCGGCAGATGGCACAGTCAAACCCTCAAAAGCATTTAAGGAACACATGCACAGTCACACACGGACCTGCACATAATTTGACTGTTCTGCTCTTGCCAAAGGTAAATGAGCGTTCCCATTCGGACTATCACATTAATGATACTGTGCTTTAGAAAAAACTGGCACACATGCACAGTAATGAGACTCAGACTTATTATTAGTCAAAGCAGCCATTAGAAAGAGATTTGTAGGAATAGTGTTATGGCGGGAGGTGGTCCTTGCAATCAATACACCAATGCCACTGCACTCTCATTAGCTGCAGATATTTATGTCTGATTGGAGAGGTGAATCAGAGGCAGTTTGTTCTCATAATGCAGACACAACACAAACAGACTTACACGGCAATGTTAAAGCCAAATATATAGCCAAAGAAAAGAGGTTAATTAAAAATCCACCTTAATTAAAACTATCCGGATTCTGTACATGGTAGACTATAAACTTGATCAGCCTGTCAGTGGATCATAAAGGAAACCCAAGAAAACAGCATAAATCATGGTGAAATATATAGACAAAAATAAAAGGCGAACAGTTCAAAATGTAATGGGACAGAGTACCATAGTGCCACATTGTGCGCTGCATGGCCCTGATGCCCCCAGACAAACATAAAAGCAACAAACTGGTTTGAGGGCAGTAATCTGCACGGCCCACACAGAGGGAGAGAGCAGCCAGCTGATCTGTCATCAACAACAATCTCTGGACGTGGTTGTTACACGTCTTATACTGTTTCAAATGGAAGCTGCAGCCAGGTCTGGCAAGAAATTCAAGAAGGTAATTTTGTGGCCTTCGTGAAAACGTAAGGTAACACATCACAAATAGATAATATAATAAAAGAAACAGATAAAAGAAACCACCAACCCTACAAGTATTATATCTCCTTTCTCACAAGATACATAGTCTCAAAGCAAAGAAGAAAATGAGAATCAGAGAGAGGGAGAAGTCGAATGGAAAGAACGAGGGCTGGCATGGGTGAGAGGGAGAGACAGAGTGGGAGAGCGATGGAAAAGCAACAGCAGTGGAGTGATTGGGGAGTGAGCAGAGCTCAAGGCTTGCAATGACAGGTAATCACTCACACACAATATGCTTTGACAGCACAAGAAACGTGTCAGAAAAGATCCCCCACGCAAACAAGTGACACATAACACACAGGCATTCCCACACACTCACAAGACAATCATCATCGTTTGTAAATTGGAGACATGTCTGTGGTGTAACAGAAATATCAGGAAAGAGGAAACAGCATTTTTCCCTTCAGAAATGATTTGCTAATACTGAGGGTTTAAAGCCGGAGTTTATGTGTAGCATTTGTTGGATTATGGCTTGCTGGTTCTATATTTAGTAAATATTGATGTGTCAGGTTCAATCTCACCCACACTGAAAGGTTTGAGGCAAGCCGGGCTCAGTTGCTATGTATCAATAAACACACAATTACACTTAGGCTTGCCTTTTTTTTTCTTAAACACACGGGCACATGCATACTCATTTTGTTTGCATAGCACAGGGCCAACAAATGGAGAGCCTGCACAGTGCCCTCGGCACAGAAGCAGATGTGCCATCCAGAAGATGAATCTACTCCACAAATAAATCAGACCTTCATAGAGTTTTCTCCAGGGGATTAGATTTGCTGGGGCACACCTGCGCACTTACACTCATACAGTATATACAATACAACACTAAGCTAACACACACTGACTTAATGTCCACAGACCTGTGTAAACCTGAGGCACACGCAATTACAAAATCTTCACACACATGCAGTCCCAGGCACTCACAGTCGCCGCCATTACGTAATGAAGGCTGCCCTTCTAATCCCAGGGTGGCTGAAGTTCCTCACTCTCCACCTCTGTAACACAGTGGGGATAAGTGGAGGAGGGGATGCACTGGATGAAATTCTCTAATCTAGTGTGAAATCAGTCACGAAGGTGTGTAGATTAATCCTGCCTCTGTGACTGAGGGCAGGGTGCTGCTACTTCCCTGCTTGCAGTAAAGCTGAAGGTCAAACTCCAACAGTGTGTAGCAATGGGGCCGAGCCAAGACTCTGAAATATCTGCATCTAACAGGATGTAGCCTATTGGTTTGACAGATACTACAAGATTAAGTCAGAGACAGATCTTAACCTGGATTACAGTTAACAACAACTTTAAATTGCTTTTGTTTAAGTGCAATGTTTCTGGGCATGAATCACATGAATCAGACCTAATAGTCATTTATTTGAAACCTTAAACTATCATTCTTGTAAAATAAATTGTCTATGGCTTGACCATATGACTTTCATATGGCTTTATACACTGTAATGTATGAACATTTAAGCTTTTATGCTTAACTGAAACACATCTTTATGGCTGTAGTAAAATAAATCTCTACTAACAAATGCATTTTGGTATGCTACAATGCACGTCTATGGACAAATTACTGCATCCATAATTGGCTTAATACTCGCTCCAATCAGATATCAGTTATGACTTAATTAATTTGCTCCAAAACACAGAGCGTACTTTCATGGCCCTGAGGGAAAGAAAATGTTTTTATACCAGTTCCGAATGACCGCATTCAAAAGGTACACATTTTCAGACATTGTCTGCTTAAATTCAATCCTGGTATTGTACTCAATTGTCTCCATGAAAAGCAACAGAAGTGGTTCGCTCAAGAATATATATATATATATGTATATATATATATTTTTTTAGGACCTGACCTTGCCAACCACTCCATATTGTAAAAGTGTATATGTGGTGGTGTTGAATAATTCCTCAAGCACTCCTGAAGCCATAATGGAATACAGTATAGTCAATTAAGCACTTTTCTGAGGTATCTCAAGCTATTACTTTTGTAATAAGACTCTGGGGCTGTGTAAGTCTCACTTATCATTAGCCAAATTAAAGTTTTCATACTAATGAGAGGTATAAATCTATTGGTGTGTAAACAGTGAATGGTAGGAGTACTATTTAATCATAGCTCAGCTAATGATGCAGTAGCGATGCTTTGCTGCAATTTATATTTAGTCCCGTGGCTCCAGTGAATCTGTCGGCTCGGGAGTACTCTGGCTGCCGTCTAAAAATATTTCACTGAATGACAGGAAAACGCTTGAATAGAAAAGACGTTTTTTTTTGAAAGAATGAGCCGATTAGCGGTTACAGAGAGTAAGGTGTGGCTTTCAAATTAACTTTAGTGACTGTTAACTGTTCCAGCCATTTTTCATTCACTGCAAGAACTGAACATCTTACGTCCATGGAGAGAGGCTGAACTGAGGTTCCTGCAAAAGAGCTTTTATTTATTCACTGGAAACGCTTCAAATTCCTGTGGGGCAACTAAACTTTCATTTGCACAGCTAATTTTTTAAAGGGGACCTTTTCCTTGTACCACAATGTATTAAAACTAAGACTAAACAAATTAAACAAGTAGGCTAAGGCACGAAATATGAGGGCATTAAAGAATTATACAGACAGGACAGGGCTACAGTACAAATACGAAGGCAAGACCTCCTAATTGAGTTAGTTTCATCTAAAACCGGACAGCGCTCCCTTTAGTGCTGACCCTGGGTCTGATACTGATAGAGGAGAGGGAGGAAAGGAGAATAAGAATGAGCAAATGAAAGAGAATAGTGATAGAAAGCGGGATCCTGAGGGGTGGAGAGGAAAATTGGAGAGCACGAGCTGAGGGAAAATGAGCGTGTCGGGGGGCATGAGGAGGCAGAACTTGAGGTTATTAATGAATGACAGACAAAAAGAAAAGGAAAGAACACCAAAAAAGCAGGGATGACTTTCTGATATATTTCACACAAGACAAGCTTAAATGGCAGAGCAGAGGGAGATGAAAAATTTGCTTTTTATCCGTTTCAGACACAGACTTGGCAACAGTTTGCACCGAACATTATTCTTTGTGCAGCCAGGTAGATCTTTTCAAATCTATGCTCAATTTTGTGATAAATGTTACAGTGACAAAAGAAAAGAGAAATGTGCTCCA
This sequence comes from Trachurus trachurus, assembly GCF_905171665.1. Lineage (NCBI taxonomy): Eukaryota > Metazoa > Chordata > Actinopteri > Carangiformes > Carangidae > Trachurus > Trachurus trachurus. Next base: position 17,292,659 of record NC_139906.1, read on the forward strand.
GATAAAAAATGGACAAAGAGGAGACCTGACTGGAAAAGCAAAATAGGAGAGTGTGGTGAATATGGACCATCAGTATGTCCCATAATGTAGAAGTAGTAAAACCAAACCAACAACTTTAGCTCTTACTCAAACTCTCCAGGACAGGCAAGTATCCGAGGTTAACATACAGTCAGTAAGTCAGTATGTTTTGGTGTCAATTCATTTCCTTCCAACTCTGTAGCTTCTTACTTTTGTTTCCATTGTATACATCTTTGTTCAGTCTAATTTATTGCTCACAACTACACAATTTCTTAGAGCAGCAAGCCTACCTATGTGTTTAACATCCAACAGCATTCTCAGAAAAGCATTGATTTGCACGGGAATCATGCCCAACATTATGCATTACGCTAGTTTAAGTTGTAAGAGCTTTCACAAGGAGTAGCCTATATTCAGAACAAATCATTTAGGATGCTGGCATTAAATTTGAGAAATGTATTTTTCTAATCCACTGAGATAAACCATGGCCACTAGTTGCGCACTAGAGCACCTGCATCTCCCACAACAACAAATGCTTTGCCAGAAGCCTCCTAAATTTATTAAACACACAGCAAGAAGCACAACTCAATAACAATATCAAGAGCCAGCAAAAAAAAAAAAAAAAAAAAATCACAGTCATTAGCCGATAACCCACGCTAACATTGTCCTATGCTCTTCAGTAAACCGGTTAGCCATAGCAAAAGTTACAGAACACGTTTCTAGTATCTGCAAGGCAACTGAGTGGTCGGTCACTAATGAGAAATTACTTACATATCCACGAGGAGAAAACGTAGTTCCCTGTCAAGTTGGAGACCTTTAGCAGCTTATAGGCTCCCCCATCTCAGACAATGTTCAGGGCAGGTTAGCCGGGATTTGAACCAACAATCTTCCACTCGTGTCCATCTCATCTCTGTCCTTGCCCCTGAAGACAAAAAGTGGTTTCTTCATCAGACATCATTTTCTGACCAATGTCTGCAAGTTGTGTATATTATTTGACAGTAGACAGTCTTTGCTAAAAAAAAAAAAAAAAATGTGTTGTGCCACTTCGTGTTGTTCACCAGACTGAGGCCTGTTACCTCTGTTACCTGAGTGCACAGGGCCCGCCTCTCCAACTCTCCTATAGGTCGGTTGCCACCGTGTGCCCTGCAGGGATTGGTAGTTCAAAGTGCTTGGCAAAACAATTAAGGGGCTCACAAATGGAATAAATCCATTAATCAGCATGTGAAGGCCAATGTGGTAACTAATCCATCAACATGACACAATAAAAAAAGAAGCACAAAACAAAATGATTAATAAATAAATGAATAAATATAGCCTACACACAAATAAATAAATACACATAAGAACTGAATTAATAAACATAATGTCTAACCAAACTAATCAATTTATCTGATATTGTGAGCAACCTCCAATATGTATAACACATTTTTCTATATACACCATTTGGAGATTCATTATTCTACATTTATTTTCATATATCTTTGTGAAACACTCGCAGAGACAAAATCATTATTAAGATACACAAACCCCTTATCAGTCCCTTGCTGCTTTATTCTGCTAAACCACAGCCACCCTGAAGAGGAAGTCCTCCATCCTTAAGCCATCAACAGATCCCCTCTCCCCCTCCCTCTTCTCCTCCCCTGGGATGCCTGCAAAGTGGAGGCATCCCCCTCCTCTTGATAAACGAGCTGTAGGAGAAAGAAGCTACATGCTGAGCTGAGGAGAGGGGACTATTATATACGGGGAGAATGGGGTCGTGGATGAGGAAGAGAGGAATGAGGGAATAGATGGCAGCTGTTTTCACAGATGAGAGCAGTGGCTGGTCACTGGCCTGTGAAATACAGAGAGAGGGATGGCTTTGGTTTATCAAGGCTGGAGCTCTGCCCGTCCAGATCTGTATTATAAAAGGAATCCTCTTTTCTCTTACTGGTTTTAGTTTAAGAAGGCTGTCTGTTGCTATAACTTTCTTTGTTTTCTCTACCATAACTTTTGCTTTGGTGAACTGAGCTGAAAGTGGGCTTGGGGCAAGAATCAGTATTTCCTAATGAGGACCTAAGCTCAATGTGTTTTAGCATAATCTTTTTACACATTTGTGTCCTTGAGGTAGGCTACAGCAGTTCAGTCTCATTAAGACATCCTGCGATGCCGATGCATCAATGTAAAATGTCACAGACTGTGCAGTCACACAAATTTAATATTATCTATTTGCATTGTCAACCAGATGATCCAACAACTAGAATAACATTTCTAGCAGTGGTGCACGTGTTATCAGCTGTTAATTGTATCTGCCATTTCTCTTCATAAATACACAGAGAGTGGTGTTGGCAATGTTTACAGGCATCCAAATACAAGTAAATGTCAGCAGCAAACATTCGGTCAGTGTATCCACTTGAGCTATTAGGACTAATACCTCTCATTCCTCTAGGCTGTCTGGCAGTCCAGCAGTCTTCTGGGCAAGCCCACTAAGTTGTCACTCATGCAGTCACCTGACCAATCTGCCAGCTCCTGACGGCCTGCAGTGAAATAAGGGCACATTCCCCCTCACCCTCTTCCAAGATCTAAAATGGCATGGCTGAGGTACAGGGGGTGCTTGGCAGAATCATTTACACATGGCATTTACTCACTAAATGTGCTCACTGGCCTGTGAATAATGCACACTCACTTCCTCTGGCCTTTCTTTCTCAGCAAAAAAGGGACTAATTTATCAGAACCCTTTGCAACACCACAGCAATGTAATAGTTTGTTGTTTCTGCGGATATACAGTGATCATGAAAAGGCCATTCAGATTATTTCATTTTCGGCCCTGATTCCCATTCTTTACTTCAGTGCTCTCCATCTGCCCTATTGTGCCCTGAGCAAATGTGTAAACGACAGGTTTGTATTGATTGCTTACACAAGGGTCTCTCACAGGTTTAAGACGAGGATTTTCTCTGTGCACGTTATGTGATCTCCTGTGGTTCCTCTATGTTCATGTGCACAAACTGTACTTGCATTGATGTGTGTTTAGTTGGGCATGAATGTATGTGTCTATGTCAACACAGTGTACGAGTGAAATATAATAAAAGAGTTTACATGAAAAGACACCCCTAGTCAAAGCTTTCACCCCTGGGGTGCCAATACAGAGCCTAATCAATAACCACTACGCAGCCACGGAATGAGGATCTTAACCATTAACAATCCATTTCAATCTTCTCTCTCTAAGCCATGCACATGCCATCCAATATACAGTTCATAAGACCTTCCAGTTACTGATTTATGACCTTTGCATTGTTTGTTGTCTTTGCCTTAAGCAGAAGGTTACAAAAAAAAAGGAGCTGGGAGATGTGACTATCTTCTTTTTAAAATTTGATGTGTGAACTGAAAGTAAAAGAAACACAATGTGGATTCTCCAGGTCTTGAAGCAGAGGCTGAGCGACAGAATAGTTGATGGGAATTTGATGAGATAAATGAACGAAAATGGGGGAGGAAATAAAGAAAGGACAGACCAGGGGCCAAGAAATGTTGTTTAAAAGAACAGGAAAAAAGGGCATATGAGGAGGAACGGAAAAAATGTTTTGTCCCTTTGTGTCTCAAAGCAAATACAGCGCAAAAACAAAGAGAGCAACAGCAAACACATTCTCAGCCAATGATCTACAGGGAAAGAAAATTGGACATGAAAGTAATCTCAGCGAAGCTTTATCTTATTGTGTTCGAGGGAGGATTCAACAAAGGAAGCAAGCCGTGGTCTCCTGACTCCAAGTAAAGGATGAGAGGGTGTCGCTTGTGTGACTACACAGTAATCATCTCTAATTATTGTTGCCAAAGCTCAAATCCCTGCAATCACATTGGGGCTTAGCTACACTTATCGCACTTTGCTCTAATGGGATCTGCTTGATTGAAAATGAAAGGTTATCATTCGGATTTATCACACAAGGGCGAACATCCATGTATCTTAACAGATGCGCACACATTTATGGGAATTTGAAAACTTTCATGGACTTTTATTGCAGCAAACAAGTGATGCCCTGAAGCGCTAGATGTTATATTATGGGATGGGTGATGATCCAAAACAAAATAGCAAATTAATAATTTAATAAATAACATAAATAAATGGCCTCATGCATTCTTCAAAAGTGCACAAATTCGGTTCAATACGGTGTACAGCAGTGTTCCATGTGTCGATACTATCACACACACGCACAAACACACTCACACACCGATTTAGATTACTTGCACCGCAGGAGCAATCATTAGATTACACAACTGGTGAAGTGACTCCACATGCTGTCTTCGTGGGAAAGCCTCTGTGCTGTGCCATGGGCGCTACAACCGTAAATCTGTCTGAATCACAGAGAAACAGACGCAGAGGGTCTGTTGTTAACAGGGACGTCAGTGAATCTCAATCATGTGCATTGTTTTGGTGTGTTACAGTAATAAAAAAGATCACCCTGTGGGCTCTGCCACTCTTGTCAGCAGTTGTAGCTCTTCATTGCTTTTGTGTGAAATCTTCACCGACCATTTTATCGATTTTGATGATAAATCCCATTAAAGTCTGACATGGGGGCAACATGGAAGAAAATAGAAAATGAATCTACTTTAGAACAGCTGCCGACTGTTGGTGACTCTGTTACTTGATAATTTGTTATATCAGTAAACACATTACAGAAGATTTGGGTGTATTGACACTGCAGTTTTATAGGTTTTCATCCTTAAACCTGTTTATGTCAAAAGAGAGCTTGACTGCATGGCACAATGTTGTAGCTGCAGACTGTAATGTGTTAAAATAGAAACCTTGCTGCCATAGCAAATGTAGAGGAACATCAATATTTCAGCCTTCTTCATGCAGTTCATGCAAAGCAAATGACTCAAAAGCTTAGAAAAACACACGCAAGTGTGTACAGTTTTATAAACTGCAGGATTTTAGCTGTGATATTTACTGTAGCATAGTGGTTCCCAAACTGTGGCAGCCAGGGGTCATCTAGTATTGCACCATTCATATAATTTTGATCAAAAGATTTAATCGTAAAAGAAAGTGATAAAAATATAAATTATGTTTTAAAATGAAATTGTTGGTCCAACCATGGCAAAAACTGCAACAGGAAGAAGGAAAGGGGACAGAGTAAAGACATGGATGGTAAAATGACCATAGACAACATGATAAATTAAATTGGATGTAGTCTCTATGACATCATCCACAGGTTTCTCAAGAGCGGTTCTTAAGTCCAGAGTGGGCCGTTCCACTGATGTGATTTTGCCCTGACTCCGCCCATTTTCTGGTTATTCCAAATAAGGACAAATAGGTGCAACAGCTGAGACTTTGGCGATTGGCAGATTCTGACAGGCATACTAACCCACCTGTCACTCAAAGTGGCATGCCCTCAACTATATGCTGAGTTATATAAAATTTCACACGCCACACAGTTGTCATGAAAGAGGGAATTAGCTTATAGCTACTGTTAAGTTGGGCATTTTATAATGGAAGTCTTCGGGGATTGACTATTAAAATAAAAACTGCTCTATAACACATAGGCCCCTGTCTTCTTATGGGTTTAGATTTTCAAGTGGGTGATGGGTTGGAAAAGGTTCCTGTAGGAGAATAACCTCTCATGCAGCTTTTTTCCTCTATTCACATCCTTTTTCTACTGACAGGGTCCAACTTGTGTGGTTGTGTGGTAGTACCTGTTCGCCTCATAGGAATTTTTGCTGAATTAAGATGGTTATCGTGTAAGGCTAGAACACGATCTAAAAACAACTCCAAGATATGTTAACCAAATATAGCGTAAAATGTGCAACTAATCAGCTGAAGTAAGGGGCGGCATTGCTTGCTTCTCTCTTACCACAACTCCTATTTAATGTAGCCTGACAAGACCTCCTCCCACAGCGTTTACACTGCTTTGGACACACTCTGGAAACACATGAAAGTTTAAAATAGAGTGCTGTTAGTTATGGAGAAAGAGCAGAGAACTGCCGCAGCTTAGTTTTTTCCAAGAGCATAAAATTATGTAAAGCTGTATTTTTGCGTGCTAAGTGCTTTCAACCTAAGGGCCTGACATCTACATTCCATTTGAGGGGGAAAAAAGGGAGAGAAAAACAACTATTTAAAAAAAATCTCCCTTTTGCTTTGCTCATGTGACACAAAACTAGAGCTCAAACATTTTTCTTAATGTGTGAAATAGCACAGCAAATCTTTTTGAGCCTTCTTGGGCTCGTCCTCTAGCAGGGTGATTGATCCTTTTATCAACAAAGGCTTAAGCGTTTGTCTCTGGTGACCTCTCTGCTCTTCATCCTTTGTACATGCAGCATGTTAGTCTTGCAGACAAGTTCATGGTTTGAATACAGATAAACTGTTCAATAACACAGCCGGCCTCAAGTGCATCAAGTCGACATCCATCAGATTTAGTTTCCTCTCTAAATGCAAAGGCAGAACCAATTTGATTTAGGCTGAAATGAGGAACTAGAGTCTGTCGTCATGAGAATAAAAGATAGAGCAGCGAGCCTGAGACTGGAGGGATGGAAATAACACGAAATATGAAAAAGGAAAAAAAAAAGGGGAGGGGGGGTGAGAGAGAGAGAGTGAGAGATGACAAGGCAACTGAAGGCTGCCACGAGGCACCTACACCAATCTCAGAGGTAGATGGCTAATTAATCTCTCAGCAGGAGCAAAAACGTCAAAATGCCGAACCACAGACCCAAGACGGCACTGAGCAGGAAGTGGAGGAGGTGGGAAAGCATCAGCAGAAAAACTGGGAAATGACAGACTATAATGAGCGAAAGAAACCCGGGTGAAAGAACAAGTGCATGACAAACAATAACAGAGATCACAGTGTTTAGGATGTGGGAGTCTTGTTGCTGGTGCTGACATGATGGGATGTAGGCAAACGTCTGTATTCTTTAGACTCAACTTGTCAAGACAGCAGATTGTTGATGATGTAAAGAATCCGTGCATGTTTTTAATAATCAATCCTCCTCCTCAAAAACTGCCTGGAGTGATGTGTGTCTGCCCTGAAGAAGTCTTCTGAACCATCAGTCAACTCCTGTGAAGTTATGTGATAGTTGCTGTGCTGCTGCACACATTACAGGTCTCATGGTGCACTCAAATTATGGCATATATATTCTACATTAAATTCAATCTTGCGGGGCAGCTCAGTGGGTAGAGCAGGCGCCCCATATGCAGAGGCTAGTCCTCACCGCAGCGGCCCCGGTTCAGTTCCACCGGTGGTCATCCGCTGCATGTCATTCCCCTTCTCTCTGTCTCAATTAAAGGCATAAAAGCCCCAAATTTATATTTAAAAAACATCAGACAGAACTCATAAATGTGATATACTGTATTCTGTGTGTTTATAGTAAATTATTGACGGTGATAATAGCTTGTGTGCATAAAAGGTCACCTTTCAGGACTTTAGGGTCGCTGTCGTTTCATCTGCATTCACAAAAAACTTCACAGTAGTAGCTAATTTCTGATGTCTAACCTCTGCACCTCTTTGTTATTAGAGACATGTCTCTATTAACTCTGGACGAAGCCTCAACCCACCCATTTTGTTGAACTATTTGTGTGAGAGGTGTTCTTTTCTCTTACAATACCTTGTGGTCATGCGTTATATATTTCATTCTGACCTTTTGGAAAGTTACTTGCGGACTTAACATTAATTTGCTACAGCAGCCAGCAGCTGTATGAGAGTCAAGTTCATCACCTAAAAATGAGAAACCATTTACCTCATCGTTTTGGTGCTTTGTTTATGCAAAGAAAGGGTTAGGGTTACAGCAGGTGTTGGGTTATGATTTAAAAGGATTTTAGACTTTACAGTTGTTTGTGCTGATGCTTTGAATCACCATAACTACAAACACAGAACATGCAACCTAAATATAGAGTCGGAGTGAGAGAGGAAGGACAGGGGGGGGAGAGGGAAGTAGAGACCATGTGACAATCTTACATTGTCTCAGCACTTGTCATCTTATGAAGTATGTGAATGAATTCAGCTGCTTCCACTCCCTGTCTTGTTCTCTGTCACTCCTGTACTTGTGCTCTGTCCTCCACCCTCTCTCTCTCTCTCACACACACACACACACACACACACACACACACACACACACACACACACACACACACACACACACACACACACACACACACACACACACACACACACACACACACACACACACACACAGTGATGAGATTGTGAAGAATCATCTGTCTTGAGGGAGCCGATGTAAAGGCAGGTAAGCAACAGAGAATATGAAATGTCTTTTCTTTTTGAGGACAACAGTGAGGGGGCACACACACACATACACATACACACACAGTGATGCACACACGGTTGTGTCATACCAGACAAATGCATCAAGTCTTCTTGCTATGACTGGGAAAAACACCCAGGTGTGTTTTTCATTGGGTTGCTGACTGATCCCTAGATAGTCTTTGTTGACACTGTACTCCGAGGAGACTGTTGGCATACTACACATGTTCACACACACACACACACACACACACACACACACACACACACACACACACACACACACACACACACAGCCCCAGAGACAGTGAAACTAAACATTAAAGTGGGGGTAGGGGATAGATAATAATAGATCACATGCACACATACACAGTATTGTATGTCGGTATAGAACTAGACAGAAAACATTCAGGCCTATTAATGTTAATGGCGTACATTTATATGCAAAGGGATTTGCACTTTGATCACAGGAGAAACATTGACAAATTGCATCTTGTAGGCAAATGGTGTGATAGCATTTTTCTAATTACCCCAGGCTATCACTGAAGATCGTGATCCATGCACATAATGCACACACACACACACACACACACACAAACACACACTCATCAGCCACTAAAGCTGCAAGCAGGCTATCACTCTGGCCCATCAGCTGTAATAGGTTTTTCACAAACACCATCATAATCCAAGTACACACACGCACGCACACACAGTCACACCTGAGGGGATTCATTCTGCTGTTTCTATTTTTGGCTGTGAATGAATCCCATCTTTCATAACTTATATTATTCAAACAAAATCCAAAAAAAACCTCTGATTGCGAGAGCACAGGAGGCTGCAACTGGGTGCTGGAATATGCAAATTACCTCTCTTCAGAGTCGTCCTCACACACACACACACACACACACAGACACTCACCCACGAGTATCAAAGCCATGGGCAGAGCTGTCCACATGACAAACGAGGCACCGAACCTGGGGCTGTTCTAAAAGGTCTGCAGCCAGACTACAGAGAGGGAAACCCCATCACTCCCCTTTCTCTGCTATACCTGCTACACCTGCTTCCCCCAGCACACACACACACACGCACACTTTCCCTGCCTTTATTTTTTTCCTTTCTGTCACTGTGAAGCATTGGTATGACAGTTCTCAGTGTTCCAAAACCATCAGGATAAATGAACCTGACAACATATTACCTAGATGCCTTATATATATACTTGATCATGGTAAGTGTGAGTGTGTGAGTGTGTGAGTGTGTGAGTGTGTGAGTGTGTGAGTGTGTGAGTGTGTGGCAAGTTGCAAGTCAGGTTCTGACTTTGGAAAGTTCATAAAGCTCACTCAAGTTTTGGGTCTGGAATCACTTTATAATAAGGTCCATAATATCAAGGAAATAAGTGTTGCAAAAAAAAAAAAAAAAAAAAAGCAGCTTTAGTCACTTTATCTCATTATAACATCTAAACTCCCATCATGACCACACAGCGATCAGTGTGTGTTAGATGAATGAGATATTTAAATGAGTGAGAGGCACAGTATAAAGTTCTCAGGGTGGATAGATGAATATTATCCAATTTGCTTGTAAAATCTTGATGAGGTCCATCGTCTGTGGAGTATTTGAACCAATACAGGGTTTATATTTCTGTCTCGTTCTTCAGCCATGGGAATCCAACAGAGCAGATAAATTCAGATGTGTTCAGACATTCTCTGTGGGTGTTTGTGGGTCATGGTCATGCATTCTGGGCAGCACATGATCAGCCTGGGCAGATTACATCATTAATTTCACATAGATCTTTGCAGCTATGTGGGCTATGCAAAAGTATACTAATTGGAGTCTATTTTCTTCTGTCTCACATGCACTGACTCTTCAAACCTTAAATGTACAACACTGTTCATGTTTTGAAAGCTGTGTAGTGTCATAAAAGCTCCAGTTTTGCTCTTGTACATGTCTAGTTTTGTCACTTGTTCAACTAATAGATCAAGGTTTTACCTAGAAAATGAATAAATTATAAGAAAAAAACACGTCTTGAATTGATACAACAGTGTAAAGTCATAAACATCTTTGTGTCACAGAAAGCACTTAAGCTTCTGGTACTAAGTAATATTCTTACCCAAAATGTTCAATAAAATGTACATCTCCAAATCAGATGTGACACGTCTAATTGAGTTTCTCATTGACATGGTCACACACATAGTTCTTGTTCTCATTATAGTAATGAGGCTGTGGCTGCAGAACTAGCTCCAAACACATAAAAGGACTTGGAAAGGACCTGAGCACACTGAGAGCACTTCTCCCTCTTCATTGTTTAGCAAAAACATTAACATCATCAGCCTCTGCCCAGCATCATGTTGCATTGTTTCCCACAGGAGTCTCTTTCACATGAGGACAGAGCTGCATGAGCTTGAATTAAACAGAAGGCTTAAATGTCATGTTACTAGATTGACTTCTATAAAATTCATCACTGGATTTCCTGAATGGGAATGGCAGTCGGTGTTAATGGCCTGGAAATGTCACTCATACACAGTCTGTCCACGCACAGCAGATTTCCAGAGGGCCAAGGAAAAAATGATTGGGTGGAGATGAGGGCTGTTGTATTGAAGAGAACCTATAAACACAAAGATCACATCACTGCTGCTGCCACTGCGCCTGCCTCAAGTGTCTTTCAGGGAAGGAATGGAGAAATTTCTGCTTTATATTTATATGCATGACAGTTTGTTTAACGTGTGTGTGTATATGTGTATGTGTAGCGCTTCAAGGTAACTTGAAGTGATTGCACTGTTACACAACGCCTACAGCTTTTTAATGTTTATGAGAGTGAAATTCAATCATCTGCTTTTAACTAGCAGGCCTGCACCTATAAATTATCCTTATTATTAATTTATCTGGAGATTATGTTGCGAAAAATGTGTATCCTAATAGCAAAAGGTGACATTTTCAGATTGCATGTTTTGTCTGACCAACTGCCTGAAACCCAAATATACATGACTAAGCTAACAATTAAAGTTGTCATTGTTCATTTATTGACAGTTTTCTAATAAATTAATTATCAAAACTGGTAATTTTCCATCAGTTGACTAATAAATCAATCAACTAAGTGATTCAGCTCTATAGTAGTCGAGGCAAAGTAGAAAACACAACTGTAAATTGTCCCAACAACACTGTCAACACTTACACAAATGCAGTATACTCATTGATTAACTTTTGTGACATTGAAATACCACATAATTTGGTTGGATTTAAATTTAAATTACATTACTTTTACATTTTAGGAATGCAAGAGTAATGTGAGTTGAATTGAGTGTGAGTTTACAAAAAGAAGAAATTTCACATCATGCAGCAGATCCAAAAGAAGCCGTCTAGACCTTACCCTCTGCAACATACATCAGCACATTTCCTATGGGATATTTTATCAGTCTTGTACTTTGGTCAATAAAGAATGTCTGAGGAAGCAGATTTTTCCATGTTTACTGTGTTCTTATGGTTAAATTAAAATTACAGGCAGAAACCAAAACACTGCACCTATAAACACATTTCATATTAATATGTTTTTGACCATTCTGACTGTTTTTGAGAATCTTTCCAGGCTCTCTTTTTTCAGTACTCTCTCCACACTGGTTTATAACTCATGCATGCACCCTCATCTCAATCCATCCCACAACACTCACACTCACAGCACCTTTTCCTTTGCCTTATGAAATATCCATTAAGGTTTGCAGGGAAAAAAAATGCCTTGAAATCAAGACTCAAAATAGGTCATGTTTTCTCTCCTCATTTCTTTTTGACTGCGAATGACAGCAATTCCTCAGAAAAGAGGAAGGGCTGCCTGCCTGGTTCAGATTGTTTGTGTGTAACTGAGTAAGACAGAGACTGTGTGCGTGAGAGATAAAATAGAATAGAGCAGAATAGAAAAGAAGAAACTGCAATTCACAATACACTTCACAATTCTTTGGTCTCAATTCATTCGACACTTTTTAAAGAGTATCATCATTTTGTCACATACATAATGAAATGACATTAGTCACATCAACTATCACTTGCAATGCTTTTGTGTAGTGACAAACAATTTTGGTCCATAAAAGCCAGGAAAAGATATTGAATCTGTGGTGTATCATTGCTTTCCATTCTTTAATTAAATGTTGACCAGCCCTGGCTGCTGTGGCAATGCATTCATCAGGACATCATCACCAGAGTAGCTTTAGTCAGCCAAACTAGAGTTCCCTATTTGCTGTGGTAACTTTTTTCAGGCTGAAATAATTGGTAGCTTTCAAAGCAGCAGCTCCCCCAAAACTGATGAACAGTCTGCTGAGTGCATGCTTGTGTCAGTGTTTCCTTTTTCTGTCTCTGTGTCTGCAGCGTGCAATGTGCATGATCCTATGAGATCCTATGACATTGATCACAGGCACAGCTTCAGATGGGGAATAAAAGACGCACACTGCTGCAGCGTTATGGAGGGAAAAGCGAAACAAAAGATGAAAGAGCAAAAAGACAGAACGAGGTATCAGCAGAGAAAGAAAGAGCAGGGCAGGAAGTCTTGATGACAATAGACTTTCAGAGTAGAACACCGGCTGTGACTCATTTTTTTGGCAGAAGACAAATCAAAGAGAAGAAGAGGAGAAAGAAAGAAAGAAAGAAAGAGAGAAAGAGTCATGCGCATTTACAAATAATAAAAAGGTCGGGAGTGAAGGTCAAGAATGATGGAGAATACAAGTCACAGCATGACAAGATGTGTCACAAAACCATTGTTGATATTTTGTAAAGATATATCATCATTCGATGCTACATAACCATCAATCTTTCAATGGGAAGTGAAGAAAAGCCAAACGTGTTATGGAAAATTACACAGCAAAAAAAAAAATGCAGTCCCTCAAAACAAAAACATCTTCTCAGTGCAGTTTTCCTTCAGTGCCCACTCCATATTCTCCCGTGTTATTGTCCTAATTCCTCACACTCTACTTTCTATCCACTTTCTCAATCTTAAAAATCTGCATTTTTCTGGAGTCATTTCTAACAAACAATCAATTTACTAAATAATATTAATATTCTCATCAGTCTTCATTCAGTTAGCCAGTCTACCCAGATTGAAATTCTGTCCTCATCTCAAATGGGATTTTGATCCAGAAAGATTACACCAAACAAAGGCCACATCAGCATAATGGGTTTCATATAAACAGCACTCCACTCCCGCACACACGTGAGCAGTTGTTGGGGACATTTTAATGACTTTATGCAATCTTTTGCTAAATTTCTAAACTACTGTCAGGAAACAGAAGCCTCTTCAGCTTTAAATCCAGTCCTAGAGACACACAGGTACACAGAGGTATGGAGAAAGAAATGAAGGATGTTGAGATTTTGGACCAATCAGTATAGATTCAGACACAAGAGACAGGTCCCAGTCGTATCTTTTGTGTGTTTGGTTTGGGGTTTGGGCTGGTTAGGCTGGACAGCGGGACAGACAGCTGAATAGGAAACTGGGCCAGAATCAATAGTTGAGAACGAGGCAGGGAGTGAGACACAGAACGATGTTTGAGAGACTGGATAGATTTGTGAACAGGTTCCTGAGCCGGTATTTGCAGACAAATCAGTGAGCTGAGCGACGGGGAGGTAGAATGAACCTGACCGGCTCAGGTTGACAGGAATTAGCAAGAAGAAGAAAACTTTATACCATATGGGGAAATGAACAATCTGGCACAGAGGTTGATGAGGTGATCATGAAGAGATGCACAGGTGGAATATCCACAATGTCAAATCCTGCAGACACACAAAAACATACAAGGGACAAACATGAAGCACCAGGGAGGAGAGCACACAGCAGAAACACAGGGGGGAACTGGGAGAGGAAGAGCAGGTAGAAATAACCCTGTCTGCTCGTATATCTAAGAGCCAAAGAACAAAGACCGTAAATCCGCTGCAGCTGGAAGCAAAGTGAAATAAAAGTCGGCACACATTTCTTATTCGCTCACTGTCAGCAGTAACACACCAACCAGCTATCTTTGATCACACTTCTCCCATTTAGACTCATTAATCTGCCATCCCATAAAATACACCTTGTCTTTTTTTTTCTTTTTTTTCTGCACAAAGCAGCTCCCACCCCCCCACAGATACCGTACTCCCCTCCAGCTTTGTGAACTTTTACAGCGACACACTGCCAGCATCGACACAGTTGTCTAACTTTACCTCCTGAGTTGGCAGCGGGTGTGTGTGTGTGTGTGTGTGTGTGTGTGTGTGTGTGTATGTTATGGACACCCAAGGATCTCTTCCTGCCCATTAAGCCAGATTTACACCTCCTTCTCCACCCTCTGTCCTCAGGACATCCTGCTGTCCATTTTTTTCCCCTTCTCATCTCGTTTACTTCACCCATCTGCCTTCCCGCTCTGCTCTCTCGTTCCTCATCTAAAACCTCTTTATAAGCCATTTCCTTCTTTAATTGCTGCTTTTTTTTGCCCTTGTGTTCATCATCCACAACATTATTGTAAAAGAAAGGTGGTGACCTTCTCGTAAATATTAGTGGCTGTTGTTTCAGTTTTCCGCTATTAAAAACAGTACATGGAACACAGTTTGGTCAAAAATATCTATTTTGACATCTGTGTCAAGATGTTAAATTTGTACATAGAAAACTGCAGTGTCAATTTTGAACATCTTCAGGTGTTTCTACAGGAAAGTTTCCATGCTATTGGATATACTGACGCCTCTGCGGCCACGTTCAGCTGTGTGTATGCCTTCATTGTGATCATGTAGGCTCTTGGTGGTGGGTATACGTTTGGGCTTACGTACTTGTAGCCCAGACTGAAGGTGTATTATACATTGCTGTGATTTCGTGGAACAGTCGATTCGCTTGGGTAATTTTGAATGTTGGCGCAAATGGCCAGAACATGCAGATGTTAATGTCAACAATATTATTTGACAATTTATTGATAAGTTGCGATATATTTTTTCAAAAAGGCCCAGTGGTGATGTAGTGGTATCACTCAAATTTAAATCACTGAAGTTCAAAATGTACATTTACACACTGCAATTATTAACATCTTAAGATGAAATTGACATGTAAAGACATTATTTTCTGTCATCTTAAGACATCAACTTTGATATCTTGACATAGACACCAAATGAGACATTATGGACCAAACGGCTGTTTCATACTGTGCAGCAGAATAGACAATCACCTGGATCACGAATGCTAATGGACCACATGCTGAACTGCTTTCATCTTCATTTACACTCCCTCCCTCTACCTCTGTCACCGCGTCTTACTGATTCTTCACGCATTGAACACAGAATTTAACCTCCACCTACGGACAGGCAATCTCTTTGTGTACCTGGCAAGCTCTCACCCACGTGCAGGTCCTCCCATGCACTCTCTGACATGAATCTAGCTACAGCGAGTGTTCACAGGAGTCCACGAGATAGAAGGTGGAGAGCCCACTTCACTTTTTTAAACTTCAAAAATATGCATGCCACGAACCACAGGCTCAGCAGAGGCTGTTGTCTGCCCTCTCAAGATTAGCTTTGGTGGTGTTGGTTTCATTTGCAAATGAAATTACTTTCATAAATATGAGCTGTAGGTGTGTAGTCATAGCAACGTAACACTTTCTGAGAGAGGATACTTTTTGTTTATCTGGCACTGACATTTCTCTCCCTATTTTGTTCTGAAAGTGTTATTGCATATGAGTCAATTTTTTTATTGGTATATTTAGATTCAAGCTGTCACTTTTGTTTTGAATCTTAACTGTAATTCAATATGTCCTGTATTTACATGTAAAGCGTGTATGAACAAACACACACCGACCGACCTCAGTCGAACTCTGCAAATTGTTGCTCTTCGCAGGTGGATTACTTAACCTTGTTATTCTTTAGCCCCGCAGCACATAGAGGATGTCGATGAGTGCAGCAACAGCTTGTGTGAGGGTGTAGGTGTGTGTAGGTGTGTTCATTATTAAATGCCAAATTCAGGGCGATAAAGAGTGGCTGTAATTGAAAGCCCCTTTAATACCACTTTTTAATGGGGATCTGAGTTGACACAGAAACTGATGAAGGCTTTAATTGAACCAAACCCTCCATCTGCCTGCCACAGCGAAGGCTTAATTTGCTTTTTAATTGCAATCAATAAAGCATCATGTGAGCATATCTCCAAGCCAAAGTGTCTATGATCATTCTGCACCAATACAGTTAATGGAAGTCATCGCCATAAAAGGATATAGTCATAAAGTCAACACAGATGATATATGTAGCATGTACACTAGTGGAGCAGCTCTGATTGTGTTTACATCCCTTACTGGATGAAATAAAGACATCTCCCTGCTGTTTAAGCACTTACTGTTCATTGCACATTTATAATTCAAGTAGTCTACAATGTATTCATAGCCGGTGATTGTTCGAAGGGAGGAGGGGCCGTCTCACAAAAAGCATATAGCCTCTAAATCATTAATATAAATTCATGAAACTAGATGTGCTGATCATAACAATTCCCCCAACTTCAACAATAATGTAGGATATTTGTTGCTGCTCTCTGATGCAACCCATAGGAACACCTCATGGAAAAAAAAAACAGCGGCAGCAAGCATACCACACTTTTGTTGTCATGGTTACAATGATAAAGACATATTAAGCTTAAGGAACAGTCAGTTTGAGTTTACTGTAGGTATAAATACAACTTGGTGAGGTTTACTGAACAATCACAGGTTAGATTGAAATAAGTATTTTGTTTAAGGACCTTTGTCGTCGTGCTTACTACAACACAACTACAAAGGGTGGTTGACCTTTGTGGAACGGTCAGGATAAAAGAAACAGTGAGTATTGGTTTTAATTCAGAATTAAAATGTGTTGTGTGTGTTGAAGTCCTACGTTTTGCTGAGACATGGATCCTCTGCTTCCTCTTTGCACAGTCAATTGCAAGAGGTCAGTTACAGAACAAGTTGTAAACATGGTGATGGAAGTGTTACCAAACAGTGGTTTTACATATTCAGCAGATGCAGCATTAGCATGCTTGCATTAGGAGTAACGTTTCTCGTGTCTGGACACACATAAACCCAAAATTTACCCACACTCCTTTCCGCTCTGTTTTGATCTCCATCAACTTACAAAGGAGATTTATGTCTCTTTGGCAGCAACATAAATGCTCCTCTGTGTTCAACAGCTAGTGGCAAGGTTTGTCCATCTGCTGTTTGTTGCTGAGCAGGTTGGGCATAGTGAATTCCTGCTGCAGCTGGAAAAGGGGTTAATGAGATAAGTGACCATGAACTAAAACAGCCAGAAATGCAGCATTAAACCAAAACAATGACCCAGGGGAAGCCAAAATGCTCCTCTGAGCTGACATGCGTCTCAGGCCAAATTGAATAAATATTTGCTTTTGAGCAGTCGCAAGAAATGAGTGACCGCTGACTCAAGGCCAAGGGTCACTCACAGGCTGGAAGGGCAAATATAAAATGTTTGTTCTTTAGACCGTGAAGGACTTAAGCAGTCAGACCTTGAGATGAGCAGATGCTGTATCGTTTTTTGTTGGGGGGTTTTTTTTTTTTGCTCCAAAATGCTTTCTTTGGCACAGAAGTAGTTGAAGTCAGTCATTTGTGAATCACAATGTGTGACTCAGTGGTTGTGCAAACAGAGGCACATGAGGCGTTTTGTTCTGTTGGCCATCTGCACCTCCATCGAGCTGGATAAACCCCCACTGATACCCTCTGGCAGGGAGGAGACGGGCAGCAGGTGCAGCGGGACGTCCAGCTCTGGTGAACACTTCATGTCGGGCCATCAGGGTCGCCCACAGGGGTAAGTGATGCCCAAGATCAAGCTTCATGTCAGTGGCACTCCTGCCCCACTGAAGCACCCTTAAGCAAGGCACAGAATCCCCACCAGCTCCACAGATGCTGTATGACGAAAATACAGATAATGAAAAATGGCATAATTATCTTGTCTCAAAACAGTTTGCTGAAAATAAAAATACAAAATGATTATGTAACATGAAAGAGCAGGAGAAAAAAAAAAAAACTTAGCATTCAACCATGCTAAGTGGACACATATGGTCCACTGGATATGGAGCTGACTGTGGCTGACAACCATGTGGGACAGATGCTACAACACCTCACATATACACATCAAAGTGTGGCACAGATGTGTGTGTTCACGTGTAGGTTGCGTCCGTATGTGTTTGAGTAAATTAGTTCATCTCTGCTTTACTGAAAAGAGAGGCGGTCCCAAGGGCACCTGTGTAGATATGTTGGGTAGGTAATTAGACAACACACACACACACACACACACACACACACACACACACACACACACCACCTGTATGAACTGTATGTCCAATATAGTGTACGTCTCCAGTATAGCATCTCTAAACTGTTGATGAAACACATTCAACTTGTCAACTTGAATTCAGCTGAATTTCAGGATCTCATATTGCTGATGCTTGACCCAGTTTCAGCTGCTCTCTTGTGAGCTTCCTTACTTTATAGAGGTGAAACACTAAATTGCTGTGGTTTACACCAATTAGAAAATCCACTATGAGACACAGCCGCTGGCCATTGTTTACTCAAACCATCCAGACCCCCAGCCACTAACAGGTTTTTTTTTAGTATTGTATTGTTTTCCTGTATTGTCTGTGTTGTGGAGTGTCTCTGCACACCCGACAGGTCCAGCCAGGTGCCCAGGGAGGAGCAGGGGTGGACTGGGACAAAAATTTGGCCCTGGACTTTTTGGTCCAGACCAGCCCACTATCTGCGCGCGGATATTTTGCCAACTAGCACCGTTGATGTACATACAAACACACAAGCTCTTAATAACACCACTACAACAAAGTACAGGAATAGTGTGGAATAAGTTAAGTTTGGACAAGATTACATGCACATAATGAGTCTGCATGCAATCAGAACTTTGGCTAGTTGGCTAAAGTCTGGAAAACAATAGTACAATGATCTGAAAAATAGACAAACACTAATTTTATCTTAGAAAGACAGTACAGCTCAACATAATGTATAGACAATGAAGCATGACAAGAAAATGTAATTTGTGTACTGCATCATGCGTAATATGTATGCAGAATGATGTTTTACTGTAACAGTAGTTAATCTGTGTTTTATTAATTTTAACTGTATAATGTTAAACTGTTGAAAGGACAATAAACCATAAACACTGACTGAAAAAAATATGGAAAGCATACATATTTGTTAAGTTGTTAGCTCAATGTCCTTCATGACCAAATTTGAGCGAGGGCACTTTAATAAAAGCAACTAATCAATTAATCAGGATAGTATATGAATATAGTTATTGTTTTCCAATACATTAGATAACTAGATTTAGCTCCATCACCACACCATCAGAGTTATTAGCTATAGCTATTTATTATGTCAAGTAAAGTTCATAGCAACCATTCTGGACCATTTACAGTATTTTAATGAATGTTTATCCACACCATTCTGGAAAGCACATACCTGCTTAACACGGTTAACACTACCTCCTTCACATGGTGGAGAGTCTTCCTCAACACTTATTTTTTCAGCCTCCTCCTGCACCATAAGAGCAGTGGTAATGGGAGCCACACTCCCTTCAGACTCACGTGAAGGACCTGCTGCTGAAGCTGCAGCATCGGTGCTTCCAGCCCTCACCTCTCTGCTGTGTCTGCAGCTGAACACTGTGGGCCGAGCCGATGCATGTCTCTCTCCCTGGGCCGGGAGAGTTACAATAGGCAAGGCGAGGCATGGCGAAAAAAAAAGTTAAATAAATAAATAAAAAAACAGCCGCCTATCGGCCCATTAGTGACCGGCCCACCGGGAAAACTCCCGGTACTCCCTATGGCCAATCCGCCCCTGGGGAGGAGTGAGCCGAGAGGAGAGACCTCTGGAACTTCAGCACCCGGGACAGCGACCGAGAGTCCTGGGCCAGCTCATTCAGGGCAGGTACAGTATGAGCCAGTCAGTATCCTGCACCAACACCAATGGTTTTCACCTGTGGCTGACTGAGCAGCTGGCCTGGGGCAACAAGGAGCCTCTCCTCAGAGCGGCTCACTTGGTAACACTTTATAATAAGTACATACTATTAAGCATTAGTTAAGCATGAAATACTGAATTCATCATTATAACACATGAATAGGCATTAGTGTGTAGTTTACACAGTTAAAAATCTTTTACTCATCATTGATAAGCACTGACTGTATTTATAAATTACATACTAATGAGTATTTATGCATTATAAATGAAGAATTCAGTATTTATTAATGCTTAACTAATGCTTAATAGTGTGTACTTATTATAAAGTGTTACCGCTCACTTTTGCCCTCGGGACCGTAGTTGTCGGGCAGTGAGTATGGACACTCCATATTCTCCTATTCTCCCCCTGTGCTGGATTTGTCTGCCTGTATACTTACCTGTAATCTCTGTGTCTTGTAGGCAAAGGGAAGAGAGCACGTCTAGAGAAAAGTAGAAACTAGCCTGGACCAGGATGAACCTTTGTTTGTTTGCCTGAGCAGGCCTTTAAGTTTACCCCTCCACTTCTAGGAAAAAACCCCATTAAAGAATCTTATTTTTCCTTGCCATTCTGGGTCTCAGCCTTGTGTGTCCACAATGCTGAATATGGTCTATAAGGGTCTATGCTGTCTTCTTTAGCCATGATGAACTTTGTTATTACTGTATGTCTTCATTTGCATTGCATTTTTATGTCATTGCACTTTAAGACACAATTTCTAGACCTGCTGCTTGCATATTTTTTAGTTTTAGATTTTTTGTTGTTTCAGAGTAAAGTGTTAGTTGTTTTTTTTATTTACTACAGCTACTCCTCTTCCATCTTACTGCTCCACTCTACCCAAGCATAAATTGCTGGTTCACTGTCAAGGTGACCTCAACACTTTATTTCTTCATTTATATCAGAACTATTTTATGACACTCTGTTGTCAGCAGATCATTTATGAATATTACAAGGAAATAATTAAAGTAAAATGCAGCAAAGGGACCATCCTCCTCCTAAAAAATGGGCTTTACTGTCAATCTGTGCAAGCTGCTTATTATGAGCCATAGTAACATTTTATTGTTAGATGAGCTTCAGCAGCAGACGTTATCACAAAATCAGCTGACGTAGCATAATGAGTGAAAAAGTCAGCACTGGGAGGTCAGAGAGGATGGACGGGTGGATCAACAAATCGTTACACAGGAGAGTGTTGTTTATTTCTCATTTGAAACCAAGCTTGGTTACTTTGACCATGACCACTTCACTACCATAGCTGCGTATTGGTTATTATTGTAACCATGAAAACAAAGGTCTACTTATTTTAACTAAATGGTCTTACCAACTTGTTTTGTGCCTGAACCACAGGCACAAATATGATCAATCATCAGCTTAACTGTATTTATCTTTACCATGGCGACAAAGGTCAAGTCCACAAGGAGCTCCTGCTCCTCTGGTTTGTATTAGAGGGTAACCACAGTATGGACAACCAATAATGACTTCACTCGTCCTCATTTCATGGTATGATCCAATTCTTTGTTTCTTCTGCTTGACTGTGTCTGAACCTTTAAAAAACCCACTCCTAAACAGTACGACTTACTTAGCATCTCACATTTCTTTTAAAGCAGATATCAGCTTCACGGCCGTTTCGGCTAATGCTGCGTTCAAGGCAGGCTTTTGAAACCGTAAGTTACAGCTTCAAGTCACAACTACGACTTGGTAGCGTTCCAGGTAACCCGTAGCTCGTGTTTTTACCATCCTGTTGTCTGTGAAAGTTCCCTATAACGGCCACTCGTAACTTCCGACCTGTGAACTCGTACCAGATCGAACTGGTATGACTTCACAGGAAGGAAAAACACAAAGTACGAGTTTCTTTGAACGCACCATGAGTTAGCAGCCCCCGCCCTTGTCAGGCATCAATTGGTCCTCGTGCTACGTCACCACATTCACGCGCATCCCTTGGCTGCACACACAGCCCTTCATGCCGTTCTCTCTCCTCATTGGATAACACTTGTATCCCACAAGGAAAATTTTCTCCTCGGGTTACAGCAGAGCAGAGTGACGGAGAGACTCGTGTTTAGGCTGAAATACTTCATGTAAGTGATTGCTGACGGAAAATAGGACTATTTAGGACTTATATTAACAAAAACATTCCACTGATATCTGCTTTAATGTCTTGTTTTGTGTCTCTTCTCACCAATCACATTTCCCTCTATACAAAGTCATTACACAAGGCTTTTAACCTCAGTCACATGTAGCATGATGTCTTTGTGAGCTAAGGAACTCCATGCTTTTTATTCTTTCCATGCTACATAATGAAATATCAAGGGGCTTCCTGAGTCATATAGGAAGAAAAAACAACAAAGAATTGTCAAGTAGTAGTTGTTGTACTTGTTTCTCCCTCTTAACTCTTACATATTAAAGTTAACTCAATCTCCTCCTGCTCAGATGTGATGTAACCAGTGATAACTCAGCCACTGAAAGGAAAAAGTCACAAATCACAAATGATCAGGATGTTAATCGGCCATAAACATTGCCAGCAAGACAAATGTCATGACTACAGCTCAACAGATCCTCCTCCATATCCTTTAGTGTGGCTGTTGACGGTCGTCAATCTCATCAAATCTGTAGGAATTCAACTTAGTTCCTGTGCTACTTTTCTTGTTTTGAGGATAATATAGATTTCCGATATTATACAATATCAAAAGATGTATGTGTGAGTGACAGCCACAGTACACAGGTGCAGATAAAGGGATAGACAGTCTGTGTCAGTCAGTCAGCAGCAAACACACACCAGGCTTTCAGTGGTCATTTGTGGAAGATTTGTGGATTCTCCACCTGGCCAGGCCATCTCCTCACACCCCCTGCTCCCCTGCTTTCACCTTCCACAAGGATCGAAGGAGATTAAGTGTCTCTGTGGAACACCGTGCCAAATTAAACATCTTCTTTCTATCTGTATCACTTCCCTCTGCCTTTCTCCCAGACTCCTTGGGGTCATTTTTTTTCCTCCTTCGTCCCTCCTGCACCCCGCCCCCCCGTCTCTCTGTCTGACCACTGATTGCTTTTTCTCTCCCCAACAAATCCCCTCCTACAGCACAAAACTGTGCTTGTTTTGGTGGACTCATACAGGTAAAGTATTGCAGGCCCATTGTTTAATAGCCAGGGGACGAAGTAGTGGGATTTTGCCTCTTAGAACAACAAGAATGCTGTAAGAGCTGTGAAAATTGTGCTTACAAGAATTTACTTTTTGTTTGCTTTGAGTTTGCTTTTGTTCTATTTTTTTCCTCTTTGAAACATAGAGGTGAAGAGATAAAAACACATGTGATGAAATACTGAAGGACAGTCCAATTAAACAGCCAAGGCAATAAAAAAAAAGCCTACAGTCTTGGCTCTCTGTCAATGTCGCCTTGCACACAGTTATAATGACCCAGCATCTCTGAGAGAGGAGCTCAGCTCGGTAGGAATAATTGACCACCTCCTACTGTGAGATATCATCACATTTATCTCCAGACAGATCAATGCAAATCCATTAATCAAACTGATCATGCGTGTGTGTGTGCGTGTGTGCATGTAAGCATGTGAGTGAGCCAGTGACTGTGAGTGCATTTAATTGTGAACTTGCCCAATAACATAAACTCTAAATCCCCATCTGTCCACCCACAGCAGTCCTGCGCTCTTGTGGAACATGATCGATCGCTGGAGGAGTTCCTGGTAGCATTTTAATTTCAAGGGAAGATCTGAACGATCGATACGCATCCGGCCGCAGAGGAGGAGGAGGAGGAGGAGGAGGAGGAGGAAGAGGGGGATTGTCGTCACAAGGTGTCATAAAACCATCAACGCCTACCATGAGGACGATCGCTGCGCTACATGTGCTGACATAATGTTGAGGAGGAAAGCTGCCAGGATGACTCATTTACATGTATGTTGCTCTCCCAAAACAACAACAACAACAAAACTTCTCCTGTAACACTATAAGACTGCAGCAATTTTAACCTCATGGATCTGAATGTAGTCAAAAGCAGCTTTTTAATTTGTAATTTCTAAATTCCTATTTAAGGAACGCAATAAGTTAATTCACAAAACAAGAGAACAAAGTTGATGAAAAATGAGGAATCGGATCCACTGCAACAGTTCTCGTAGGAGTTCTTTTTTTCTCTCCCTCCCTCTCGGGCAGTCGGCGGATTAATTTTCCTGCAGCATTTAATTACTGAGGTGCATCCCAAACCACCAAACACCAGAACTCCCCCCCCCTCTAGTCCATCCTCCTCCTCACCCCCACATCCTGGTTTTCAAGTTGTTGTTGCTCCTCGCTGTGGCCAAAAGGAGACGGGCCAAGGGAGGCTGCTCCTGAGTCGTCTTTCATCAGAAGGAGGACATCTCTGACAAACGTAATTAAAGAGTCTCATCAACCATAAATAAACACACACCATCCAATCACACCGGCATCATCAGTGGAGCTTTTAGAGGACTGTAGTAGTGTACTTACCCTCAGACAAGAGAGCAATGGATGAAATATTGCAACATTCATATCACTCCACTCAATTTCCCAGTCACCACAACTGCATCTAACCATTTCCACGATGTTGGCTTGCAGCATTGAAGAGAACAAATGTTTTACTGTGACAGAGTGGCGGTTAAATCTGTTTTGAAGCCCTTGAAAGTTTCTGATCCAACAAAGAAGCATTTAAACCTTCAGTTCGAGTGAAATTATGAAATTGTGTAAATAAAGTTACTTGAAATTCATACAGCAGCGGCAAT
This sequence comes from Trachurus trachurus, assembly GCF_905171665.1. Lineage (NCBI taxonomy): Eukaryota > Metazoa > Chordata > Actinopteri > Carangiformes > Carangidae > Trachurus > Trachurus trachurus. The sequence goes on from NC_139906.1 coordinate 17,317,567, forward strand.
AAAGAAGATGGAGTACTCTGGCTTCTGTTGTTCTGTGCTGTAATAATGCGAAACCCGAGTGTGCCTGTGCGGACGACAGAGAAATGATCACTGCCGGTCGCGCTGTAGCCTTGGGTCTGCCAAGAAGACTGAATGCAAGACATTACAAGCAAATAAACTGCCGTGGCAGGACCCCTAATGTATGTGCATGTTGTAATACGCTTTGCTACCCCCGAGGCACATGGGTATTAACATAGATGTCAGATAGGATTCAACTCTGCCTCTCATACATACATACATACTGTACATACATGCACACGCATAGATGTACATGCAGGCAATCGTAGCCCTATGTATTCTTGAAGAGTGATGAGTCAATAAGCGCCCACGGGCTTTCCTCCCACAACCCTTACATGTATTAATCAACAGACAGGAAACAGACATCCATGCAGGCAGAGAACCAAATGGATCACCCATACAGCATAATACTGGTCAGCTGGGCCTCAAACAGCTTCTCAGTCACCCATACCTTGCAGGAGTCAAAGTGTAAAACGACTGGGTTCAGCAGCAACAGTCAGAAGGAGAGGTGTGAGAAAACACTGATACAATAAAATATCATAGTATACTTTATGACGTGATGCTGTATCGATTCTTTAAACTGCTGTATATTTCATCAGTACAAAGTAACAGTGGTTTTGTGTTGCATTTGAGCCTCCAATGGATGGTAATTCATCAGTTCAAATTGCACATAAAGCATTTACAATCATGTGGGATGTTACAGGAACTTTGAAATTCAAGGTACAACTGTTCTAAGTCTGAGTACATTTTTTTTTTTTTTTAATATAACTTTTGAAAACAGAATATAGCCTATTGTATCGCCAGTTGCAGGTAAACAGAACTACTAACAAAAGCTTCCAAAGCTTCAAAAACGCCTGAAGTCATATATTTTCAACGAGAGCCTGGCGACCTGAGCGACCAAAGCGTCAGCTGCCGTCAGCCGAGCTTCCAAAGTGTCACCAGACAAGAAGTTGAGTCTTGGTTAAAGCAGAAGTAAGCGGAATATTTGTGTTAATATGAGTCTTAAGTAGTTATATCTTCCGACGGCAAACACTTACATACTGTAGAGTGTTTGGTCCGAAACACGGGTCTGTCAGTCACTCTGCTCTGCTGTAAGCCGAGGAGAAAACTTCTTGTATACTTCCTTGTATCCTACAAGCTTTATCCAATGAGGAGAGAGAACGGCATGAAGGGCTGTGTGTGCAGCCAAGGGATGCGCCTGAATGTGGTGACGTAGGGACGAGGACCAATAGATCCATGACGAGGGCGGGGGCTGCTAACTCCATCGGCTGACAAGAAGTTAGCCAAAACGACCGGATCGCTTACTTCTGCTTTAACTTTATGGTAATTAGCTATGATTCAGCGGCAACCAGTCAGAATAGAGGTGTCCTTTCATGTGTCCTGCTCCTTCAAATGACCAGCGCGATCAAACTTTGACGTCAGTCACGTGAAGAGCTTCCAAAGCGGCTAAAAATATTTTTGCCACTTTGGTAGTTGTCTTGTCTGAAGCACATCCTCGGGCGACTTTGCCTCTTTGGAAGCTTTTGGTGTGAACGTACAGTAACAGGAGGTTTGACGGATATGTTCAGCTACTTTGTTTGAGGGTTATGAGCTATGCTAACCTTCATACAGCTAACTTCAGTTACGATGCCTGTTAATGGTCACATTAGCTATGAAGCAATAATGGAACTTACTCCAGAATCTTCTCATTAAACTCTCAACGTTTAGATGAAGGTGTGTTTCATGAATGTCAAGCTCTTCCTTTGTTTATAAATGCACAGAAAAAGGCAGAAAATACAGCTCAGTAATTTTCAGTAATCAGCACTAGGCTACTAGCTGAAATGCATTGATTTCTGGTTTTGTCCTACTTCTTATCGGAATTTCCACTTCAGATATGAGTTTGATAGGGGATGGTGCATGTGCGCGTTCGCTATCCATTTTAGATCTAAAACGGTTGGTTAACCGGTTGGGTCACCCTCCATCACATCGCTGGTGCGACTGATTAAAAGCTTAGTGAGGCCATTGCAGATATTAAATATGCATTTGTGAAGTGAGACAGGTGTGTGCGTGTGTTTGTGTGCGTCCGTCTCCCTTCATCCGTGCGTACCACAGAATACAGCTTGTGTGTGCGCTCTCTGGAAGTTTGCCTAATGTCTGAAACACAAAAGAGGAAAGAGGGGCAAGCTGTTACATTATTAAAGACGCACACATCTATTGCCTGTGCAGACACGTGCGTGGCCTTTTGTGCATTTGTTTGTGTTTGGAAATTTACCCACAAGTCTTTAAGCTCTGGGGTATTAAATACTGCTCTTCTCTCCTTCCTATAGCAATATCCCTTTTACTGCAAATGTCTTCAAATTGCCCTGCAACCTTCCTCTTTACCTCTTTCACTCATTTCAGCAGGGGGGAGACATAACAATATAGCCTACTCGTCACAAAAACTCACATGAACCCACACGCTCTCTCTCTCTAACATACAAAGGTCGCTCACAGCACCAGACTCTCAGACTTACGACATCTCCTGCATAATTCATGAGTCCAAATAAGAGTACATGAAATAATCATGAACAGGGGCCCGTATTCACAGAGCCATCTGAAGCTAAAAGGTGGTCCTAATTGGCCAACTTAGGAACAAGTTCTAAAAGTAATGTGCTTTTCAATCATTATTTTTAAAAGCCTTTCTAAAAGCAATCCTTAAGGCATTACAGCAACAAAAAAAGAGAGATTTCCCAAAGACATGGAGGAGAGGTGTGACAAAGAAAACAATTTTCTAACATGACATAAAACGTTTGCTGAGCCATTACTGTCACAATCTGTCAATATGCCTGCGTGAGATCAATTTTGAAATCATTACATCAATCCGGCGAATGCTGACGGTAAAAGTGACCGTTCTTCCCCGTGTGTTGTCTTCATATTATGTCGCATCTGAAGACTGACAGTGGCAGCTGTAATTACCATGTCTGCACCCACCTATCACCAAGCAGATATTTCTAAAGAGGTGAGCGCTGCCTCGGTGTTCCCTAAAAATACTCCACTGTAAGAGCTGCCCTGTGAATAGTTTCTTAGAGGAAACTCCCAGGAACTTGTCTGTTGCTGCTGCTGTTTTGAGAAAGCAGGGAAGATGTATTTATTTTTAGATGAAATGCTGAGAGAATAGGGACCTGGAGCACATGAGTGGACTGCTATAGATTCTGCAAACAAGCTTAATGTCACAGGAGGGTGCTTTACAAGCTCCGGTCAAGGTCATAGTCCATGTTCAAGAAAATGCGTTGTTAGGTGATGTGGGTGGTTCAATGCTCATCTGTGGCGAAGAATTCCCTACCTCTTCAGTGGCTCTGCGGGTGTACTGTGTATACAATAGGTAAATCGGTTTGATACATATGTTCACATTAAATTTTATAGTAATTTTCTTTCTTGTCTTGTTTGCAGATAAATGTTTAATGTTGCTAATATTGATTGAACACAGTCATCATTTGAGTTATGGCCGTCAAAAACAATTCTACAGTTTAATTAAAATCTACATCGCTCAGTAATTGCTTTCTCCGTGAAAATCCAAACTTAAGAAGCTTTTATTTTGAGTTGTACACAAATGATGCCGTTCATCAGTGAAGACGGTGAAGTTTCTTTCTCTGTGTCCATAATCTCCTCCCGTGAAAACACTGGGCCTGGTGGACTAAATTCTAACAGTGTTTGTTTGCATATCATTCTCTAGTAATTGATTTTCATTGCTTCATCAAACTCATTTACACAGAGCCACATGCTACCTCTCTGCACTGAACTTCTTAAACTGTTCTCCTATTATTCTTAATACATCAAACTCAAACTTGTCCATGTGTGTGAGAGTGTGTATGTGTGTTATTTCCATCTCTGAATCTCTGATTTTACTGTCTGTTAATAAAACGACATCACAGTCAGCTCCCAATAGTGTTTATCATGGAACATGAAACATCCACAGAGATTTAATTACAGACAATTACATTCATAATTACCCCAGACATTTTAATAATGGAGCTGATTAACGAATATTAGAGAGCACTGGGGAATATTGCTCACACGCTGTGGTGGTGGTGGTGGTGGGTGGTGGGTGGTGGGTGGTGGGGGGGGGGGGGCGAACTGGGATGCAACGAATTAATTTCACAACCTGGCCAGCTCTGCAGATGTCTACTAATACTTTCCTCAAAGGCTGCAACACCTACTCATTTAATTGTGGACAACTTCTCACAAGTTACTTTCTTTTTTTTTTTTTTTAAAGTTCCTAAGACACAAAGATGACATAAAGATAAATAATTGATCAGATTGAAATAAAATATGAATGAAACAGAATTTAAACAAATTAAATCATGAGTGCGGACGCAATCCGAGAATCAGAAGTGCAATTTCTTTCATTTGAACCCGAAATCTTGAGTCCACAATGGACCGCCCACTCTCCTCTGAAAAATGAGGTCTTTGCCATTTCAACTCCAGTCTGTGTGCATTTATTATGCCCATCCCAAAACCTACTCACACACTCCCAAACGCTCTCACTCTGCCACATTCTTCAGCACTCTAACCTGCGGCTGAGGAGCCCTTCATACATTATTCTGTGTCCATTCTCCATGCCTGCTCGCTGGAACACTGAACTCTAATAGCAGCCAGGAGCTCGCCCAGCTCTCAACGGTGGCAGCTTCACTACCCCACCCATCCACTGCAGCCAAGTGAGAGGCAAAGGCTGCGCCCTGAGACACACGCACAACATGGTTTTCAGAACAGTAAGCAAGCTGGAGGCTTCATGCTTAAACAACCTCCGGGACATGCCTGAAGCCCGACTGGAGGACCAGTTTCTTTTTTGTCACCTTACTGAAGCTGAACGGACGCATTCATTTGACAGATACTCTGCCTTTGTGTGGATATGAACCATTTCACCCCTCCAGCTAGTCTGCTAAAGCTGTATTAATCTCTCTTTACTAATATTGCAACTGAAAGATATAGTCCTGTTTCCCGAGTGTGTATTTGTGAGTCAGAAAAAATGTGTGTATCAGTGTCGCCGCATCCGTTGTATTTTGATTAATCTGTGAAGTGAGTGAAAATAATGGAGCGAAATTGTGAGTTGAAGTAGATTATTACAATTCACTTTCTTTGGCACACACTGAAAAATAACCCAATTATTTTCCAAGGTTACTACCGGCATTCGCTCTCTCTCTTTTTTTTTTTAATCACAGCCCCAGAGTGGAGGAAGCCCGGCTCCAGAGCAGTAATCCAAACCTAAAGCAGCACAGAGAGCTGATCAGGGGGAGAGAGATGGAAGTGAATTAAAGACAAATCTTGATTTATAGTTGTCTGGATATTTATATATACTTGGCACAACCGACCTTGGCATTTGGTTGTGTTTAATATGCATATTGTCTACTGCTCCTGCAGGCAGACATTTTAATTGCTAACACCAAATCCTGATTTTGTGAGACTGGTAAAATGGTTGAATTCCCATCGAATTGATAACAAATTTGATCACTGACTCCACTTCCCAGTGAGTGTTGACCTTTATAAACCTTTCTATCACAGTAGTTTTTAGAGTTAAGGCCCAAGCAGACCAGAAAGGGAAGAAAATTCTGCTGCAAAATCAATTCATTCCTATAAAGTTGCAGTAATCAGGGGAGATATAAATCACCAAAACTCTGTGAACACCTCTGTAGCCACATTTTTCAACACATTTTGCAGCCTAATAATATTTGCCACCTCCATCTACATCGGTTGAGGTTAGACGCTTCAATTCAACATTCAAACTATGAGGAGGATGTCCATGTGTGTCCTGCAGCAAAGGTTTGTTAAACTCTTCCTTGTTTGTTGTTGGGTTTTGTGGCCAAGCAGCAGCGGCAGAGCGGCTCTCTCACTCCTCGCTTGTTGACAAAAGGTGGACGCTTCTTGGCAGGAAACGTTTCCAGAGAGGGAGATCAGTGAGGGAAATGTGTTAAAGACATAAATGAAAACAAAATGTTGGACTGTAAAGAGACATTTTTGATTTGATTGTCATTTAATTACATTCGCCAGGAATGGAACACTTTTTAAAAAAATCTTTTAAGCTTTCACGGTCATGTGCATAACACAACAGCTTTTGTGTTTATATGTGTGTGTGTGTGTGTTTGTGCTCTTGTTTTGGGACGGGAGCCAAAGACTGGCTGAGTACCACCTACGCTAACTCAGAGTGACACTAATTAATGGCTGCTCTAATGGCTCCTTCTGCAAAAACACTTGGACAGTAAACAAGATTTCAAGGTGAAACAATGACACTAATGTAATTTTCACCAAGCTGGGTGCACGAAGACTCATGATGTCCGAACATTAAGAAACACTGTACCTGTCATTCCAGATCCTGTCCCCATCTGGTTAAGTATGTTCTCCATTTGCATCAAAGACCCCCGTGCCCCCTCCAGCATAATAAAATGAGCTTGATGCCGAGCGCGTCTAATGTCATGTGGGAACAGATGTGCCGATGAGTCGAGTCCTGGTTCCTCATTATATCGAGAGAGGTTCCCTGCTGTACTGGGTCTGACCCAAGAAGACACTAGTGTCAAGCAAAGAAGAAAAATAAACCTTAATAAGTCTTAACTGAACTTTAGGGAGCGTGTCTCCACGTGCATGAGAGGAAGAATGTAACATAATGAGAAAAAGAAAGAGGGCATTCATCTGCGGTCACAAGTTTACCCTTGTGTATCATTGCACACTGGAATGCAAGGGGACATTATCAATGTACAGCAGGGCACAGGGCCACGCTATCTCTGAAGCAATAATGATCATTACTTTATCTGCCACACTGGCTCCAACGGCTCCTCAGAGGTTGGAGAGAATGAATCTGAATGCAAAGCAAACAAGAGAGAGAGAGAGAGAGAGAGAGAGAGAGAGAGAGAGAGAGATCTGCAGCAGAGGCGACCGGTGCTACTTCTACCTCCTGCCTCTCAGCGGTGGAGAAGCGTGGTGTTCCGAGAACAAGACATAACAGGACGTGCAAATCCATCAGTCCACTTATTTTCAGCTTTTAGAGAGTCATTTACCACCCACGCATGCACATAAATGCATGTTTTACATAAGCCCACGTCGGGGCGTTAAAAAACAAAGACACATCGGAAACCCGTGCTCACATGGCCGCACAAAGACGAAAGACACCTGTCAGTTACCAACCGGAGCACAGGGAGACGGCTTCGGCCTCACACTGTCTTTGGCCTTTCAACTGCAAAACCACTTCATGAAATCTGCTCCTTCAAAGGGCGGCGTAACTAAAAGGTCGCCACGGCACAGGTAGCGTAACCACATGGTTTGGGGGAAATGTAAGTTACTGGACTAGAAACACATTAAGAAATGATGAAGTCAGCGGAGAACATCCTTGGAGGTGAGCATCCCTTCCTCCAGGACATCCACACTGAGCGCTGTATCAGAAGAACAAATAGGATCACGCCCACCCAAATCAAGAACCGTTTCGGCTGCTGACACCGGGAAGGCGCTGCCGTAGCCTCAAGTCTCAGCCGCGCATAGACAACATTTTGTTTTTTTCTTGAGTTATTTTCCAGATTCCCAGCTTTAATTTACATTCAGGTTCTTTTTTACACACATGAAAAACAGGTGCATGGAAGCACTCCTAATGTGGCTGACTGAGCAGAGGCCATTTGCACAACATGTACCAGAGCATCATTAATATCATTAGTAATGCTTGTGCTGTGCTTCCTTAAAGCTGCCATGTGGTGCATTATGTTGCAGCATCCTCACAAATGTCAGTCAAGTGTGGGTTGTACAGTACATGTGCTGCACGGCAGATACAGCTAATAAAATGGATATAAAAAAAACATTTTTAAGTAAATGCAGAATTTTTTCTTTCTGTGTATGTCAGCGTAGTTTTTGGCCCTGATGCGGGAGACGTGGCTGCAGATGTGCGTCTGGCTGTGAGCAGCTTGGTTTCTGCCAGGATTTCGCTTTCTATACAGCAGATGGAAGATATCATATATAAACCATTTTCTATTGGAAGCATCTGCCTCCACCTCACAGGAGTAAACACAACAGAGAAGCCCTCCCTCGCTAATCACAGACAGTATTAATGTGGCATCTCCCCCAGGCTTTTCCCCTTTATCGGCCTCTTATCACAGCACTGTGACGGGCAGATACACGCATGTACTGCTCCAGGATTACTCTTAAACTGTGGCAGGGGCTGCAGATTGAGAGATAACACAGAATGCCTGAGTGTGTTTTCTTTTCCAGTGAAGCTGGACAGTCTATAGAGGACGTCAGACACACACACAGATAGCACATTATCACCCAAACAGGCCAGAACCCTGAGCTACTCGGCAGGCTTGCAATCGCCCATTAAACCCAACTAACTTGTTTTCTTTCTCTCTCTTTTTTTGCAGAATAAAAAGCTTATTTCCCTCTTTTTATTCCATCTTCCTTCTCTTTCCTGCCTCCGCCTCTCTCCACAGGGATCTGTTAGAACTGAGTGGTTCTCTAATGATCTCCGAGTGAGAGGCAGAAAGTCAGCTATGAGCATGAACATGGTCACAGTCACACACACACACACACATACACACACACACACACACACACACACACACACACACACACACACACACACACACACACACACACACACACACACTTATTTTAGTATCCTCAGGGATAATTGGGGAAGAGTCCTCTTAGCTCAGTGAATCCCAACATCCTGCCACCATTAAAGCGTGGAGCTGTGTCTGAGCAGCTACATTTAGTGAACTAGTGCACTGTGACTATGTGAGTGTGTGTGCGTGAGTGTATGCAAGAGAGGGAGGAGGGGAGAGAGAGAGAGAGAGAGGAAGAGCTGGAGGGAGACAGAGGAAGAGAAAGAGACGGGGTGGACTTGACAGGTGTTTTTGGGGATGAAGTGCAGCAGACAGCTTGTCAGATGGATGGAAAGTCAGTGTTTTGTGTGTGTGCGTGCACGTATGTTTGAGGGAGTGTGTATATCTGTGTGTGTGTAGATGGGTGGGCGTATGTGTGACATGTAAAGTGAAGTGTTAATGCTCGGTTGAGCATGTCGAGGGTCTGTACATGAAACTTCTCTCAGCCGTGAGACAAAGACAGAGACAGAGGAAGGAAACTGCAGGCAGGAGAATGGAGAGAGTAAATTAGGCTTTAGTATGTTTTTAAATATAACGTGATAACAAAAGGCATGAGAACAAAATAAAACTCATAAACCAACGTTCATTAATTGGCCAAAACAGCCAGACATTGCCTGAAATTCTCCTAATAAGCGAATAACCTCTGGCCTTATAAACAATAATAAAGCTTTACTGTGAAATTTCCAGTAACATTATGATGTGCAGTGACTTTTACAAATAGGCAAGCATATCTAAACTGACCTCTATCCAAAATATTCACCGTTCGTTTACTGTCAATGACACACTCCAGTGACGAGGCAGATTCCTGCATTTTCCTTCCTCGGTGTTGACACACTCACGGCTTCAGTACTGCTGGCTAACTCTCTCAGCACAGCCACTGGGCCATACTTGAAAGAAGCTGTCATATACTGCAGATGCTGCACAGAGATGATACGTCAGTGATAGGTTGCGTTGCTGCGGTATAATAACTGTTCACGAAACAGTAGAGCCAATTGGGACTAGCTCACTTTAATGATGTCAAAGGTCCCAGGATTATGCTAAAATAACAGAAACTATAGGTACAACAGCTGGTAGCCAGTCTAGTTTACAGAGACTATAGCCTACCACTACCACAAGTGGGCAGTAAATTACATGATGGATGCAAACAGGCATTAAGGGCGAGAAAGCTGTTCTGAGACCAGATATAAGGAGATATATATCATTTCCGCTTCAGTATTGATTAAAGTGATTTCTATTTTTAGCTTCAATAACACTGTTTGCCTTGTGTGGCCTTACCGTGACGACCAAAGTGTTATACAATAATGTTAAATCACATGAAATAAACACACACACTCCAGCTACAGCTGTTGAAAATCAAAGGGTAATTGAAGCGTATTGAATCCAATGTGACACTGGTGGCTATTCCATAAATGTTCATCCTTCCTTTGAGTTCAGCCAGCGAAATATATCATTATCATTATCACTCATTAAGGCTACTCAATCTTAAAGTGCTGTAATTGTCGTGGCTTTTGACCATTAAACACAGCTCCACCCAAAAGTTTGAATAAACTGATTCATAACTTGCTTCATCAAGCCACTAAAACTTGGTGAATGACTTCAGCCTCCACATCATTAAGGCTGTGATCCTGTGCTAATATTTTAAGATTTCCATTACATCTCTCACTACACACTCTTTATAGGTATACCAACCAACACTAACAGGGAAGTGCACCACTGTATGTGAGACAAGACAAAGGCCTGGAGCCTATGTGCATTTAACATGGTGTAGAAACAGCATGCGAACATACAGCGAGTTCAGTATTACCTCATCAGGTGACAGGCGATGTGATGGATCCCCTTACGCCACGGTCACTGCTCCTCTTCTGCTGCATTTCTGACAGCAGCCGTGTCTCTGCTGCCCCTGGTGGTTGACACACTTCCTGTTGAACTTCTCTGGAGGCTCCGATCCACTTGCCTCATATCTTCGATATGTGCGCGATCTCAGTACAGCACTTTAGGAGACCCCCTGCAAAATGAAAAGGTGCTTTATAAATGAACCTAAATTAAATTGAAGACACCCACACATGCCAAGTTATCCAAATGACGACCCATTAGGATTTTTTGCAAAGCTCTCAGACTAAATCCTACCAAATCACTGCTTGTCAACATATGTTTTGATGTACGTATATGGTGTATAATAAGAACAACTGAGCAGTTATCATCAATGTCAGCTGACTGAGACTGTGTACATCTGGTGACAAATAGCTGCACAGTACTATGATGGACTGTCACTCATGCCACTGATCTCAAAGGAATTCAAATAAATATCCAATATGAGGCAAATGTTGCTGTTTGTACTTTTGTAATTGCATCATTGTGTGGATTCAGTTTCGTCAGCTCGATGGAAGAGGAAGTAAATAGATTGTCAGATAGCACTGTCATAAATATTCAGTACTTTAATTTGCAATTGCATCAGGACTTTTATTAAATTTCTTTTTTTTTAAATAGGGACTGTAAAATACAATAAACGTGGTAAGAGCTGCTTTTGTTATGAAGCTATAATTACTAAGGGGATAAAATTCAGTTGGCTGACGATGACAAGGGACCAAAGAGCGAGTTTTGGAAAACCCCTCTTCAAATTAGTCACACAGCATTTGAAATCAATCTGGCGATAACTTGGTATCTCCCCAGATATTAGCTTAGTGGGCAATCAAATCCTTCAGTCCCAGATTCAACAGCTAAATCCAAGGTATTAGACCGCAACCCATATTTACCATTACTCTGCCAATGGTGGCATTGGTGCAGTCAAACACCTCCGAGCATCGCATTGAAAACCCTGCCACGGCGTCAGGGGAGGCAGCAACACCTACTTGTGTAAATCCCCTCAAAGCCACCACATTATCTCCACGGCACAGCTATAGATTTGCTGAGTCATGAATTGCTGTAGAAGAAACACAGGCTGAACACCTTGATAGAGCGTCTGCGCCTTAGTCATATCAGCATGAGACGCTGTAGCATAAGCTTCGTATTGAGCTAAGACAGACTGTCAATCAGTGTGAAACCTCTCACCCTAATAAGCTCAAGCGTCAGAATACTCATTGAGTATGCATGTACAAAACATAATCACATTAGCGGCTGCGCTGTGACTGGGAGAAGTTCAACCTTGTCTGAAAGTCTGGTCCGTGTGCTACTTTTCTATACCCACACGTCAGCTGCTCACCGGGTTGTTAGCTGTTGCATTAATCATTTAGATCAGGAAAAAGTATTTTTGTCAGTTTCCCTGCACAACAGCAAGTTTTTAGCACAGATGCTTTTACAACAGATTTAACCAGCAAGAGTTTGCATTAGTTATGGTAAATGTCATGAACCTCCTTCTACCTCAAATGAATAAGCAAGAGATAATTATTCGACAGACAGAGTAGCTACAAACAGCCATGATTTCTTGAGACATTTGTGATTGCTATATTAAGATCTTAATACATTTAATTTCTGCCTTTATCCCCAGTGGCATGTTACAGACTGATCATCTGTCAGATATGTGACAAAAAAAAGACAGCAAGCCGTCGCTGAAAGTTGTCAGTGTTTGTGTGCGAGCGCATCTGTGTGTCTAAGATCTATGCTTGCGTGTGTGTTTGTGTGTAACGGGGGCCTGCTTAATCACAGCGTCTGTTGTTGTCATCGCTCTTGGATATAAACATCATCAATCACCAGAGGAAGTGACATTATTTATTACCGCCGTATTTGGTGGATTATTAAAAAGACTTTATCATCATACGACCAAATCAAGTACAGCACAGCGTGAAAAGAGACTCTCTGGATAATGATGGTATTAAAAAAAATAATAATAATCCAACTAATTTCAATTAAGTGAAGACCTTTCTCATAAGGGGTGTGTAATTACGCCAGTATGATGAATGTGGCTGTTAGATTAAAGATTAAAGTCTCAGATTGATGTAATATCGTGGCTGTTTTTAGAAGCCACTCACTGCTGCATGTTGTCTCTCTAGCCATCTCTGAGTTATCTAAGATGTTGGCTGAGTCAGAGTTGCAGCTCAATGGAGATTTATGATGGATATCAAGTGTAGAGGAGGTAAAAACAGTAATCTCAAATCTGTCCAACACCTACTGCCATCCACGGTCTCACACCCACTTTCCTCTGTTCACCCTAACTCTCGTTTTTCAGAAAGCAGAGGGGTTGTGAGGCTTTTACAATTCCTGAGCAAGAAAGATATTGGCAAGTATATTAACAGTAATCAATGTTGTTTCTCCATTGTTCTAATCACCATATCACTTAAATGATTTGTCAATAACTGTGTTAAACAGTCCCTGAAAGGGTCCATTGCTCCTTTCCAGTGGTTGGTCACAAACAACCCACTACAAATTGTCTATCACAAGTCCTTCTGTCCATGAAATATTATACTCTGACACATGTGTCAAGTGGTCACACTCACACCACATAGCCAAAGCTAAATTAGCTACTTTTGCTGTGTTGCGCACAGTGTTGGGAATAACGCGTTACAAAAGTAACGCAATTACAGTAATGTATTACTATTTGCTGTAATTTAACGCATTACAAATAACATTTCGGTAATATTTTACCCGTTACAATCTAAGTAACGCATGTTACAATGCATTTTCATAAAAACATGTGAAAGCTTATGTGATGTAAAAACAAGAGGTGTATCTCATGCAGCCAGTGTAGTACTATGATCCCAAACTGAGTTTGAGTCAATTGATCGCATGACCTGGAAGCTATTGAGCTAAAATGCTAATATTTACACACAAAAATTAATTTCAAAAGAATTATGAAGAGTCCAATGGGTCCAGTGTCCAATCGAATGCTAGTGAGTGTGGACCATTGGATGTCTCCTAATTTGTAGAATGAAATAGTAAACCTGACATTAATACCGGAGGATGCGCGGTCTGCTCCACATCCTGACATGTAGACTGTATGTAATTTCTATTATGCAATCGGACATAAGTGACATGTTTAGTTCTGAAGAGACTGATTTTAATGTGACATAGCCTATATGGTAAACCTTTAAGTTGTGTAGTTCAAAGAAAGTTTCCTGTTGCCCAAACGACTTCTCCATCTTAGCCCCATGTTTTGTATTCACTTTGAGTCGCTGCTGTCTGCAGCTTTTTGGCACCGAACTGAAATTGTGTGCGTGTCAGCGTGTGTATGTGTGTGTGCACGTGCACACACCTGTCTATCTGCTGGCCCCTCCACGTGTGCATACTGGTTTATTTGCCATATGCCAAGGGCTCTTTGGAACAGAGGCACCATTATCCATTCATCAGGCCTGCAGCATCAGTGTCTGCCGGCTTCCCTGATCTACGGTCTAATTTACACCTCTGACACCAGCTCTCCTCCCTCTCAAAACCCTTGTTGACATATAACAGGAGCTACGATGATAAATCCGCAAATGCTGCATCCCACCGGTCAATATGTTCCTGTTTTTTAAAGCAATAGTTTTGATATGACGCATCAAGCTACTGACAGAGGCGTTATAGTGAAGGAAGTAAAGCAGAGATGCAGCTGAAATCAAAAGTTAGGCATTTAGCACACTTTTATCGCTAAGTTTGAATCTGATCTATAGCAGTAATGACAGTGAAGGACAGTTAGGAGAAAAAGAGGGCTTCATAAACAACAGCTACATTAAGAGACACCACAACAAGTCTCAACTCCTTGTCTCACACTTCCATTTTCTCAAGCCCTTTCTCGTTTCCCTCACTGCTTTTATGGTGGCGGAGCTGTAGGCCCCCGGGTATCGATTGTATGTCGAGGACTAATGGGCACAACAAAAGCAGTGTGGGCAGACGGAGCAGAGAGGGAAGAGAAAATAAGAGAGAGAGGGGATAGAGAAGGGGTAAATGAGAAAGACACGTGAAGAAGAGATGGGATTCTGCTACACCAGGCTGAAAACAATTGTCTCACAGACAGAGCAAGAGATCACAGAGCAGGAAACGGATGGGACAGGGGTGGGAATACCTGAATCAGAATAAAACCCTCCAGGCAAAATTATATTATGTATTTGCAGTTGAATATAATGTGAATTATAACAAAGTGATAATAAATTCAGTCTCTTGAGTTGATGGGTATGTTCTTCTACAAGAACTTTTTAACAGAAACTTAACTCCTAAAATGTTAAATGTTGATCCAAAAAAGCAGTAAAAGAGTTTTGCCTGATCAAAAATTGTCTAAAAAAAGAGAAAAAATAACCAGTTAACAAAATTCATGGAAAATAAAGATCTGACGTGGCTGTGATCTACATTTCACTGGAAATCTGCAGGACTTAAATTCCTTCACTGCTTCTTCTTCAAAAAAAAAAAAAGATCCCAGATGATATCAAAAATGTTTTAAATATAATTTTACAAAATGAGACCAAGCAAGGAACCACATTACAAGCTGCCTGCATATTACCACATGAAAACATTTGAAATTTAATTGACAAAGTTTTGTGAATGTTTTGGCCCGGGCTGCACAAAATGCAAAAAACATCATAATGCAATCATATGGGCAGATACTGCAAGGGTGATATGCAATTTCACTAAAAAATTAAATATTGATGATATAGCCTAATCTTTGTTGCATCTTGAACCAAACTAAAACGTCCCTTTACGTCTTGAGAATATGATTTGTGGCCACTTTTGGTGCTACAATGCACAACGTCATGACACATTTGACCTTTATAAATAAATAAAAAAACATCTCCTGTGATTTGGACGTTGCACTTGGCCATATCATAATTTTGATTACGAGCTAGTTTTGGCTCGCTGATATGATGTGAAATAGATGCATCATATTCTAAATGTGTAAAGTTTGAGTATGGACGGTTAATTAATGGGACAGGATTTAATTAGTTACACCTGCGCTCTTGCTGCAATGACTAACCAATTGTCTGCTGTGCAAAAACTCCATTAGATTCCATGTGGATCTTTAATTAAGAAACTCTGTTTTCAGTCGGCACTAAAAACCGTATTGGCGTTCAATACACCTCCCCACTCGAGGGAGGCAGGGTTTGCATTGCACACTCTGGAAATGAGGAAGAATAAAATCACAAAGCAAAACATCAAGGATGCAAAAAGACTCCTGGAGAGACAGAGGGTCAGACAGCCTTTGCTCAACCGATGCTCCACAGGCTAAAAGTTCATAAGAATAACTAAAAGACAGAGAGGCAGTGGGGGGAAGAAGCCGGACATTGATCCAGGATGCAACAGTCTGTGCCGCGGCTTTCTCTCGGAGCAGAGCTGCTACATAAATGAGTCTCAAGATAGCTGCTTTTCTTCATCCGCTGATCCTCCCCCTTTCCTCCTCAGATCCCTACCTGATCAGGCCTGCTCCTGGCTTTTTGTCTGCTACCCACAGGAAATCATTACACCCACTGTGAAACTCTCCACCAATCTCCTCTGTCCCCTGAGCTCCACCTTCTTCCAATTAGGAGACGTGCCGATTTCTGGCGAACTCATTCCCCAACGTCTCCAGTTTTCGCAGATTGTAAATGACGAAGGCCGATGTTGGCCTGTGCGTTAAATAATGTGAGCTGCATATCAACAGTTATTTTTTTGTTGCTGTTGATGGATGAAAAGCTTTTCTCAAAAGCGTTATGGGAAGTTTACGACTCATAATGCTTCTGATAATACCAAGCTAATGTGCGGTGATACGGCATTTCCCTGCCGTATGGCCCATGGTTAGCTAATAATGAATGTGCAGTGTAATGTTGGATGCCTACCCAGGGACCTAATTTATCAAGCAAAGGCCAACAGTGTCAAAGCCATTTCCTTGTGAGAAGCAGCCACACAGCGAATGACTCAATGGGGCTGCAATGGGCAAGGTGTAGCCATACATATTCGTATTCACCTCACCGTCCACGCGTGGGGTGGTGGAGCTAAGGTCAAATAAAGGGAAGAGGCATGCACAGGCCTGCAGGGAGGATAATGCAAGATGACAGGTCTCCTATCACTGGAAAATACTGATTTAGCTTCATCTAATATGGTGTGAATATTTTATGGTTTTGTATTGGAGCCATCTCAATACGGATGCTATGGGTGAGTGGATGTTGGTGTGTCCGAGGGAGCCTTGATGGGCTTTTCTTCGGTACAGCATGACAGCGATTTCCATTTTTGCTCCTATTCTCAAGAGGAAAATGCTTTCTGTCAATAAATGGGGATCCAAAATGCGAAGGTCCGTGCAGCAGAGCTTTCAGCATGATCTTGAGCTGAAATGGCAGAGAATGCCATTAAAAGATGAGAAAGAAAGGGCGAATTTAACAAGGTCAGCTTTGTAAGAAACATGCATCACATGTGCAACCGCTGCTTTGATAGAGTAAGTGGATTTCGTCATTTAATCCCTGTTCATTTTTAAATTGTCCTCTGAGGAACAGAACTGTTGTAGC
Source organism: Trachurus trachurus (assembly GCF_905171665.1). Classification (NCBI taxonomy): domain Eukaryota; kingdom Metazoa; phylum Chordata; class Actinopteri; order Carangiformes; family Carangidae; genus Trachurus; species Trachurus trachurus. The sequence continues at coordinate 17,334,590 of NC_139906.1, forward strand.
ACCAAGGCAAAAAAAACACTGTTAGACCTTGAGACCCACCTGCACCTGGCCTATAACCCAACTGACAGGAAACAAGAACATCAAATTACAAGACAAAAAGGAATAAAAGTTGTGGACAAATTAGTTTTTTGTCTCTTGTGTGTCTCTCCTGAGGAGATAAAATGGGGCTAAGTGAGTTCAACAAAAACACACAGCCACACCAGCTCTACTGCAGCTCTTCCCGGAGCCAACATTGGCCAAGTGAGTGCCCCTCTCCGAGCCAAAATCTGAAACGAAGTGGACACCAGATGTTTTTAGCGGTCAGACGAAAGTGGCCTGAAAGACAACAGAAACCCCCCTGGCGACATGATAACCAACCGGACTGCCTCCTCTTCACCACATTCTCACACTGCCGCCGGTCTTCCCGTCTCAAACTTTTGGTTTGAATGAAGTGTGATGCACCTTTTTTTAAGATGCTTGGATGCACAGCCAAAGGAGTGTTGTGATTAATGCTGAAAGGAGCACTATGTAAATAAACCCCCGGTTGTATGGAACAGGCATCCTTTAGTTAATCCTCCTTGAAGTGTAACAAAATGCAGAAAGCACTGAGGGTTTAACCAGGTAACCACCTGCATTAGTGTCGGCTTCATTTACATGTTCAGTCTGAGCTGACGGGAGTGAGCTGTTGATGTTGACAATAAGCTGTCTCCACTCCAGGATAATGTTTACTTGCTATATCAGGCAAAAGAAAGGGGGGAAAAAGTGCCATATGCAGGTATCTTGGAGCAGAATATACCATTCAAATTAACGAGAGTGAGCGAAAGAGAGAGGAGACAGTGGCTGCCTGTGTGTGTTTGAGCTATCATTATCACCTATAGAAGATTACAGGCGCATAAAGGCAATTTCTGAAAGCACACACAGACGATTTCAAATGCCACCGAGCTCTAATGACGCAGCAAGACATTATCATTTCACAGCTCATCGTGTGAGGCCCTCATCAGCCACAGCGCAGGCACACCATCGCAAGGTTTGACTGCTCCGCTTATCATGCAAGTGGGACAGAACTTATAAGGAGAAACCAATGGCAACATGCGGCACACATGCCAAAAGAAACACACATGTAGAGCAACACACCCCACCCCGTGTTTGGAAGGTATGATGGTGCCAAGATGCTGTCAGGTTCCCCTCAAAGTGAAGCCAAGGTGGAGGCCTTTCAAGTGACAGCATCAAGGTTTGGGTGGATACAGAAACCAGTTAAATTAGGCCAAGGATGGGGAGAGGATGCTCAGCGTGATCAAAGGCTACACTGATCCAGCTCTGACTGTTCCATGTTGCCGAGGCGAGGTGGATGTTTTCCGAGACAAAAAGGAGAAATTGCATCGGAGGGCTTATCTCAACAGCAATTACACCTGATCCTGGGACAGAGAGATGGAAGAGGAAGGAGAGACAGACAGAGGCTGAGGCTGACGGAGAAAGAGAAAGCATAAATACCAGAGGTGGAGGGAAAACCTTGATACAATTCCAGACTGATTAATGAAGAGGCAGTGAGGTGAACAGTGAACAGGAAATCTCGAAACGCTGAGGGAGAATCCTGTTCTTTGATCTTTTGCTTCAATGAGACTTTGTACACTCAAAGCTGCAGCGAGCACGGTGACTCACACCTGTTTCCATAGCTATAAAACACAGAGGAAACGGAGCCGTGTTATTGGCTGGTTAAGCTCCCTTGTCACAATCACAGAAGGAGAGAAGATTTAATGGCAGAACGTATGTACTCCACTCTAAACCCTCTGGATACGCTTAAACAATTCAGTCAGGAAGCCCCGCACGAGACCAGGGATGGCACGACCTTCTTTTATCCTCACATGACCAACCCCAGCTGAAGTCTCAAAGCCAGTGCGCATACTGCCAATCTGTGGTTGCACACAGTACTGCAGTTCAGTGTATGTGTGTGTGTCTACAATGAAGACAATACAGAGGAACAGATGCGAGGATTGGAGACAAGCAAGGGAGGCGACGGGCTCCCACAACATCAGCAACATCCCTGTGAGCCAAGGGCCATGAATCCGATTAATAGAGTGATGTGAGATCTAATGCTATTTATGCTCAGAGTCGGCGTATGGATCATTGAGATAAGAGTCTAGTGCTAAATGCGGAGGGACTCCAAATTGTAAATGGCCTGTTATCTAATCAGCCAATGAGGCGGGGTATCTGTTATGAGCGATGTCAGTGTCGCAGACATTTCAGCACTGCTGTGTGACCTCTCATTTGGGTTCATGGGAGAAACATCCAAAGTTTTTTAGCTAATTCTGGGATATTCTCATTAGATCTTTCTTTTCTTTTTTTTTCTAAAGTTTTCCCCTGTCAACTTTCTGCATCATTATGCCAAAATCATGGCTGATAACATTTCCAAAATGGCTGTCATCTCACCCAGCTTGTTATTGTTCAGTCATCTCGGCAGAAGATATAGTCAGTCACAGCTCATTTATCTGCAAGTCTGTTTGTCTTCCTAATGAACCGTTAAGCTTCCCCCTCTCTCTGCGTCGGCTCTCCCCTCTGTTCTCCGGGACAGACAGTCAATCAGGAATTGCCACTCAACGTGATGGTACAAATTCATTATGCACTCAATATTGATAGAGGGAGACGCTTCTGAGATATGCGCCTGGATATCAGAATATAATCTGGCTGGAAATTATTTACCACTTACAGAACTCCATCAGTTTTGGAAATGAAGCTCTGGAGAGAGAGAGAGAGAGAGAGAGAGAGAAAGATTTAACTTTCAAGCCTCTGAGGCACTCTGGCCCATTAAAAAGTCTAGATTGAATATTTCTCATATAGATTTCTAATGATTACCATGATTATTACATTTTCACATTGTCCCAGTCTGTTAATTCTGTTAATATTTTGTCAGAAGTGCTCCAAAAATCCTTTATTTGTCAGTAGTTTCTTGGTAAATACTCCTATCTGTTGCTCCAATGCCACTCAAAGAGATCACAAGAGGATTTAAAAAAAATCCAATTTCCAATTTTTAGATGGAACACGATGATAGTATTTAAATGAAATAAAGATGTCAGGCAATTTTATTATTCATCTCCATCTTTCCTCCATTCCTCCACATCAGGTCTGACCCTTTTATTCTCGGCTTCCTCTGATATGAGTATAAAAAAATGATGGATGACTTCAGCTCTCAGAGTGTGGGCAGTCAAGGAACGACCGACGACGCCCCAGACAAAATGCTCCGGTGGAGTGACTCGGGGGAGCAAAGGGAGATATGGTGAGAGAGAGGCTATATACATGACAGCTTTACGACAGCGAGAGCTAACTGACAGTAATATCTGCCTGTTCTCGCAGGAGACAGGAGGCTGACAGGCAGCTGCAACTTTCATTTGACACACAGATAACAGAGAAGCAGCATCTCTCTCTCTCTCCGACTCCAAACAGACTGAGAAACACCTCTCCTTGCTCTTTTAACACCCGTGCATTTCTTTCTTTTAAATTGTGCTGAAATTAAAATGATTCTATCCTGAGGGGCCGCAGAGTTGACAGCCTACCCATCTTCTTTACCCCCAAGCAGGAGGGATTTCGCAGCCACTGGTTTTCTTTTTCAACACCATACATCTCAAAAAGGAAATCTCCCCTGCCTTCAACCCCCTCTAGTCTCCAGACAAGCACTTTATCTTCCTGTCTACAGGCACACCAGACTAAACACACTCACTAATAGAAGGTGTTTTCTGTCCAAGGTATGGCTGTCTTGAGTCAGCGAGGCTCGGATCTACTGTTCGAATAACACACTGCATCCATATCCTTTATCTGTAATGACAAAAAGACATAATAGGACATAAATGCATGGGCGCACACACACCTGCCTCCATTAAAGTTCTTTCTGGCACCATAATACAGAGTCTATATAAATGAAAGCTACAGGTAAGAAAAATTGCACGTCTAAAAGAGAGAGCTCAAGGAAACCTATTCATGTTGTTCACCTGATTAGGTCAAAGAAAGTTTGAAAGAACTTCCTAGAAGCACAGAAACAGCATGGGAAGTTGAAATCGTGCTCAAGATGCAGGTTTGATGAGAATTTTCTTTTCTTTAAAGCAGAAGTAAGTGATATTATAAGTCTTAAATAGTTATATCTTCCGACAGCAATCACTTACATAGAGTGTTTGGACCGAAACACGGGTCTCCCAGTCCCTCTGCTCTGCTCTGAGCCGAGGAGAAAACATTTATCGTATCCTACAGTTTTTATCCAATGAGGAGAGAGAATGGCATGCAGGGCTGTGTGTGCAGCCAAGGAACGCCGTGAATGTGGTGACGTAGGGAAGAGGACTGTTATGGTACGTTCAAGGAAACTCGTAACTCGTGTTTTTCCGACCTGTGAAGTCGTACCAGTTCGATCTGGTACGAGTTCACGGGTCGGAAGTTACGAGTGGCCGTTATAGTGCACTTTCACAGGTAAAACAGGTCGGAAAAACACGAGTGGGTTGCCTGGAACGCTACAAAATCGTAAGTTGTGACTTGAAGCTGTAATTTACGGTTTCAAAAGCCTGCCTGGAACACAGCATTAGCCAAAACGACCGGATCGCTTACTTCTGCTTTAATGCGAGTCCTAAAAGTGGGTGGAAAAACTACTCAGTGTGCCTCAGCTCTCGTTAGACCAGTGGTTCCCAACCTTTTTTGGCTCGTGACCCCATTTTGACATCACAAATTTCTGGCGACCCCATGTGATCGCAGCCATCAATCAAGATGCTCAATTTATATTCGAGAAAGTTAAAGTATAGAAAACAGTTGTTTAAAGCCCCGGCAGCATGTAACTTATTTGGCTTTTTATTAGCAAAAATCAAATATTGCTTTCATAAATACGTATTTCACTGAAGTCGAATCATACAAATGAAAGCTTTCTCGTAGAATGAGTTGTTACAAGTCGTTACAAATATACAAGGGGGGGCGCACCAAACCGAGGCTGCCATGTTGCATCGCCATTTTTTATGTTCAGTGGCAGCGTGACCGTAGGTAACCACGGAAACTCACCAGAGCTGTCGGCTCGGGGAGAAAGTTTTCCAGGTAGCGCCTGTTAAAACTGTCACCACTGTGTAGTGTGAGGAAGGACGGAGGCACTGGTGTTGCATTCAGGTGCAGTCAGACGCCGTCGGCAAACCAACCGGATGTCATTTTACTCGACGAGAGAAAGACGGTAAAACGTGGGTCAGGTAAACAATAGGACATCACCATGACAACATTTGTCAGGCCTGTATTGTTTTGCCTCGTGCTGGCGGACCACTTGTTTATCCTGTTACATGCAGCGTCTGTTGTCTGTCTGACATCTGCCCGATTTCACGTGAACGCAACATCAAGAATACGTTCATATGCAACCGCACCGCTAGATGGGGGTAATTCCTACATACTGGGGCTTTAAGATTGTGTGTGGTGTTTTTGATCAGAATTTTAAAAATAATAATAATAAGTTAAAACAATATTTTTATCAGTAACTTCTTTTTATCAATTAGCTACTGGACATTTCAGGGGAACCCATTTGAATTCCAGGTGACCCCACACAGGGTCCCGACCCTAAGGTTGAGAAACACTGCGTTAAACGCACCAGCACAGGGTGACTGGATTTTCCTGCTCGGTATGAACAGTCCAGGCAGTGTGAGGTAAAACACACACAATAAAGTCATGAGTTTTAATGGACAAGTTTAGTTATCTGTGGGTGAGAGGAGACAGCAGCCTTGTGATGCCGCATCTGCGTGGCCATGTGATATTCATTGAAAAACACAGCGAGTGTTGTTAGTTAGTAGCGTTTTAGTTTCAATCCATATTCAGCTTAAAAGGGAGAAGGGGGGAAATTATGAAGAAAAACATCATCCATATTTAACTTTACCCCAGTGAGCACTTGATATTTTCATTCATTTTTATTTTGTACATTATTGAGCTGTCAAAACCACCCACGCAGTCAGTTAAGCTCAATACTGCCTCCTCCTGGATACAAAGTGTAGATGGCACAGCCTGCAAAATCTTCTAGATCCAGTGATCTAAATTCAGCAGATCACATTAGGGAAAGCGTAAAGTCAAATTTGTCAAAATAGAAAGGGGAAACATGCAACCAAGACACATCAACTAGCTAATCCTTGTGAGACAATGAAAACAGAGCTGTCATCGTGATTTAATTAGGTTATTGGTATCACAAGCTTGTTTGCTAATTCGTTTAATACTATCAAACACTTCTTCACTGGTGTTTTTTTCAATCAAAGCAGCGAGCTTAAAAGCTTTCATTCATGGCTATGTATAACAGATGACGAAAAATAGCTGTGTGAGAGACAAGAAAGTCAAACACAGAACGTTTAGTTCTGGTTGTTCTCTCTATGAAGGAAAGGAAATATAATTGGCACCTCCGCAGATTTGTTTGAATTAGCATCAACACAGTGCCAAGAGTAAATATCAAATAAATCCATGTACATTTTTCTAAGTGGTGTGTGCTTTTGCCAACCAATATTTTGTCTGAATCTGAGGTTTTAAATGTCAGTGATACAGTGTGGGCTAAAAGCTGGAAGTTCCCATGAAAGTTTCTTGAAGTAGCTAATGAATGTGATCCTCACAGCAGGCAGATATCTGTTACCCTGAGTCACCACTAAGCTTTTTATTCCCACTATAATAAATGCTCTTTTCTTTTCTTTGTCTTTTTTTTTTTTTTATCTCTGCGAGATGTTAGTTGGCCCAGACGCCCACCAGGCTGTCCTCTGCAGACTGATCTACCTACATCTCTTCTCATACCCTCCTGCACACACATCTGTTGTGTGAAGCAGGATAGCACCTACTCCAGAAGCTGATTAAAGTGAGTCAGTTTCTCAGGTTGGTATTAGCCCGGCTGAGGTTATTATCGAGCATGTCACTCTTTTCACAGCCTCTTGCCAAAATGAACAAGGACATACTGGAACTGTTTCTCTAGCATACTTTTCACAGTTTCATTTCTTGCCAGTGGATTGATTCTTTAAAAAAAAATCAGTAAAATCAGTTGTAGATACTTTTTTTTCTTTTTAAACATCTTTTAAAGTGTGCTGACAAAGCAGACAAGGAATTTAGCACAGTTCCTCTTTTGTGTTCATAAAGGTATTTGTATAGCCTCTCACCAACTGTGTCTTTCAAACTCTTCTCAACTAAAAAGTGCCAGTACTGAATGGACTCTGCTATTTTTCTTTTGAAACATGTTGAATGTGTCACAACAATACTTTAATGTTGTTGGTTTTTTTATTATTGATTTCTAAAGGGAAATGCTCTTTTTGTTTGCACTGTCTGTTAAAAGGTCAGAGGTCGAGGGCAGCTACTGAACCTAAGCAGATGCAGCTCAGTATCTTGCACAAGATCATGTTAGTAAACTGATGAGGACATAGTACCTGATTGTATGGATGGTGAATCATTAACTGGTAGCCTATTTGATACAGCAAAGTGTTTAAGACCCCAAACAAATGAACTGAATGATACGTTACATTTCATAACCACATACTCTTGCATACTCTGGGCGGTCCAGACACAGATAAAACCTACTGGTGCAATAAAGCTTTTCCCAAATTTGAACGAGCAGAAGTTTCCAGAGCTAACGTTACGGATGCTAACAACAACAGCTACTAGCAAGCACGTAAGTTACCGCGACCAGAAATGATAACGTGAGAGTTATCATCGTCGATAAGATAAATGTCACAGTAGTTGCAATAATATCGTTTTCTTATGATTTCCCATAGACCGTATGTGATTTCCTAGGCGCAAAGATGTTAAGATGGTTAACTTGGACCTACCGGCTGCAGCCGTTGCCATGAAGACCGTCGTGCAGGTGCAGGTGCAGTTGCTCTTTTTCTTTCTTTCTTTTTTTAAATAAACTTTATTTGTTCCCCCCCAAAAAATAATGGGACATCACCAGTCTATGGAAATTACAGAACAACATCAATGGGAAAATAATATTATACACAGATGTATAGTGCAAATATACAACAGCAGGGGTATGACAGATACAATATAGAAATCAAATGAGAATGGTGCAAATTAAAACAAAGAAAAAAGTTTATTAAGATGATAGGAAAACCTTGATTTTGGAGCACACATTTAACGTTTTCACAGCTTTTGTGTTGCAAGGGTTATTGTTTTATTGTAGGATTTGTAGGATCTCCTTTTTTAACACTTTACACTTATGGATCATATAAAACTTGGCCAGCAGCAGTATGATGAGTTTGGAAAATAAAAAATTCGTTGTCTAACTCTCTCTTATAGTTTGTGAAACCAAATAATGCATCCTTCGGTGCAGTTGCTCTTGTCTGGTGCCTGTAGAGACGATCTTTGACGCCGTCATGACGTCGCCCCGCCCCCTATGCTAAACACGCTCGGTATCCGGAAATTCACAATCCCGTGATGTCAGGGCAGTGCTCGCATAGCATCGGATTGACTACAGTCCCGTTTCTCGCACTTAAACGAGCTTTAAAAGAACAAAAAACGTACACAGTGGTTAATGTCAGCTACCGGTTCAGTTCCGCTGTCGTCTACAGACATGGGCTCGCCGAGGACGGAGGCTGTCGGTGGATGTACCCCTCCTCACGGGCTGTAACAACGGGATGAAGCCGCTGTCCGGACCCTGACGAGATGCTGCTCAGTTAGCTGCTCCTCCGGAGGACAGATTTGTGTGCCGCACAACAGGCTAGCAGGCTAGTGGATACGCTGTGTATGTGTGTGTGTGTGTGTGCAAGTTAATAACAAAAAAAAAATGGCGCGGATGGAGAAACTGTCAGATTTCGGGGACTACACTGGCAGTAAAGAGGTAACAGAGATCCTTCAGCTGACCAATAACAGTCTGACAGACGTCCGCCTCAGCCCAGATGGTCGTCACATCCATGTCATCCTCCGTAAGCCTAAAGCCGGTCTTGTGACTTTTGACAAGTATGAAAGAGCCCAGCCGGTCCAGAACCAGAAGAGGCTGGATTTACTATTAGCTCGAACCGTGCCCATTGTGGATATTTTATATTTGGACCATAATAATAACAACAATAGCAGCAGCAGCAGCAACAGTAACAGAGACTCGACAGCTGTGGCAGTGGTGTATGAGAATGGAAAAGCCGAGTTTTGGAAATTCCAGATGTGCAGAGCTGGCTGGCATCTCCTGCAAACATCGGACTTGTGCAACAGTCCCCGGGCCAGAGTGGTATCTGTGTGTGTTTGCTCCAATCTTATCATCTGGTGTGAGGAGAGGCCTGCCTCAGAGAGCTCCCCTGCCCTCAGCTCCACAAGGAACAAGCTGAGATACTGTGTCTGCAGACGTGACTTTGAGGTGGAGGAGGGGGCTGTCAGCTTGGGGGGAGTGAAAATCGCCCTTCACAACAATCCTAAATTCACTGTGGTCAGCTCGGGGGAATACGTGCATCTTCTCCCTGACTTAAAAGTAAAGCCGCTGCTGAGCATTTCCAAATTCTTCCTCTCCTGGTCCCCTCGCCACGACTCCTTCAGGATCAGCACCACGTGTAAAAACACTCCCTTGAAAAAGCTTTCCGCCAAAGAGTCTGACTTTAAGAGGTTGGTGACAGACTCTTTAGGATATTTATCGACTCTTGAGCCGCCTGAGATCTACAACTACTCCCCTACGGGCTGTGGAGGCCTGCTGCTGCTGCTCAGCACCGGCTGGCTCTGCCTCCTGCAGAAAGACGGGACGTTGCGACAGGTATTCAAACAGGCGGACAACTGCTTGGTGAAATACGGTACTCACACTAGCCTCTGCACGTACCAGGACACCCTGGGGCTGCTGGTGGGCCAAAACCTGCACATCATCGACGTGAACTGCGGCCGGGAGCTGGAAAAGATTGTGCTGGAGAGAGAGGGGGTGTTGTATGCAAACCAAGCTGAGAGACGCACGCCTCACCTGCTCTCAGAAACTGGACTTTTTGCGGTGGTGCTGAACAAGGAGACGGACAATAGAGACTGTAACGCTAAAACGAAGCCTTCTGGTTTCAGTGCAGTGGAGGGCGTTCATCCCGGAGCCCTCCTGGTAGAGGCCGTCTTCGAGGAGGCGTGTAAATACTACCAGCAGAGGAGCCTGAGCAGCACGCAGCTCACTGTGGAGGCGCTGAAGAAAGGAGGCCGGTTCCAGGCTCCCATCTCTTTAGCCTCCATCCTCAGGAACTACTTCAGCGCAGGGGCCAAGCAGAAGGGAGCAGAGCTGACCCAGAATGGAGACGGCGGATGCGTGGCGGGGCAGGACAAGCTAATGGGCTCCCTGGAGGCCGAGCTGAAGGCTCTGGTCTCTCTGGAGGAGGTGAAGGGGAGTCTGGTGAGGGGGAGCGTTAAGGAGGTGGACGAGGTGTGTGAGAGTCTGGTGGAGAAAGAAGTAGCCAGACTGCTGTCGTCCTCGGAGCTGGACAGAGAGAATCTACTTTACCTCAACTCCATCTTCAGCATCTTCCCCTGCCAGGCGTGGAGAGCAGCGCAGGCCGCCCTGCAGCTACACTACAACGGCGAGGACTCCCTGTCCAGCAGGGCGCCCCCAGACGTGTGGAAAACTGTCCTCGGCCCCACTTCCGCATGCAGCAGCCCGGCCGCCGCCGCCGCCGCCGTCCGGTTCGCAAACGGGGGGCCGAAATGCCACCGCAGCCTCAACGGCGACCACTTTGCCAACTGCAACGCCAAATCCCCCAGCCCCGCCCTGCCGGTGTTCGAGCTCCTCTGCCACTCGGTTTTCCACTTCCAGCCCAGCTGGTTGCCGCGGTTCCTGGAGCTGGCCCAGCAGCAGCAGGGCTCGGCCGGTCTGGGCCTGGGCCTCGGCCTGGCCTCCTCCTCCTGGAGCTTCTCCGGCGGCGGCGGGCGGGGCGGCGAGGGCGGGGAGAACAACGTGCCGCTGTACAAACGAGCGCTGCGCGTCTTGTCCGGCCTGAGCCTGGACCGGGACCAACACCAGGACCTGGAGGTCGAGCTGCTGCTGGTCAGCGGGCGGCCGAACGCCATCCTGCAGGCCATGAAGGTCCTCATGGCCAAGCAGGAGTGGGAGCGGGTCACACAGGTGGCGCAGAAGTTCTGCAAGCAGAGCCCCCTCCTCAACAAGGAGATCTTCACCACGCTGCTGTGCGAGGTGGCCCACCACAGAGACCTGGACCCGTACTTGGACCTGTTGTGGACCCTGTGCCCCGAGGACCTCACCGTCACCTCCATACTCAACCTGGTGCTGAAAAGCCTCCCCTCTCCCAACGCCCCCCCCTCCTCCTCCTCCTCCCCCTCCTCCTTCTCCATGTCCGGTCCGACCTCCTTACCCCCCGCTCCCTTTGCGGACCCCCGCAGCAGCAGCCAGTTGACCATCGGCCTGTTGAAACCTCTGCTCAGAAAAGTCCTTCAGCGGGAGACCAAGCCCAGCCAGCGCTACGCCGACATCCTCCAGTCCCCGGTGTTCCCCCCTCCGGCCCCTCCCCGCCAGCCCACAGAGCAGCTCAGCACAGACTCCCCACAGGCTCTTCACACAGACACACCTGACCAGCAGTTGTCCACACACACACCTGTTCAAAGGGCCAGGGTGGCACTACCTGCTGCTAACCCATTCTGATTCACATAGAAACTAAACTAAGCACACTTACAACTGAGAAAAAAAAAAAATATTGTGCTGACAATCAGTTTAAAACATAATAACTTCCATACGTCACAGGTGTCATCAGTGTAATGCAGTTCTTTGATAGTGTTTTTAAACAGAGTGGTAATTTCAAATGAAGTATGACATCTGGAAGAGAAAGAAAATGACTACTGAAGATCTTACCAGTGTAAATACTGCAGGTGATTTTACAGTCTGATGTATATACTGTATCTGCAATGTTATTTATCTCTTAAGCCTTAACTGCACGTGAATGAGAGAGGTATTGCATAGTCTTGCATTGAATAAGCTTAGCCTTTATCAGAATGTCATTATTGAGTAATAATAATAATAATAATATATTGTGTTCAGTGTTTTACTGCTCAGACGAACAAAGAAAGCCACTAATTCCCAGTTTTTTTTGTGTGTGTGTACCTGTGTGTAGAGTATTGTCCGTCTCAAGTAGCTGATGTCTGCTAATTGTAGCTAAGTATAGCTGCATTTCACTTGTTGATGTCAAAGTGCATTCCTGCAGCGGGTAATCTGCTGAGTTTTATCCAGACAAGCTGGCCTTTGTGTTTGAATGTTTGTTTTAAGTGAGGTATGGTTGAGGAGAGGAGGGAGGTGGGGGTCCAAGGTCCCCTTACCAACGTCTGGTATTGTATTTAACATGTTTAGAAATGCTTAAATATTAACCCCGGTTTCGATGGGCTCAATCATCTGTGAACAGACCCCACCCCCCCACCCAACACCACCACCAAACAGTCTTTTTTTTTTTCCTCATTCCTGTCGTCCATTTTTCTCTCCAGACTCCATCTTGTCCCCTCTGCTCTCTCACAGTCCGACTCGCAGGACATTTTCCAGCCAGTGAAACTGACTCACAGTTCCACTTTAAATTCAATTTCGGGGGGTAATTCTGTTAGGATTCAAGTGTGGGTTGGGCACGTTGCGACTAACACAGGCGCCCTGCTGCTGCTTGCATAAGGCCGTGTATGTCCTCCTTCCATGGACCCAGTGAGGGTAATGTTATTAGAGATGTTAGGCCCTCTGTCTTGCTCCTGATGTTTTTTTTTTTTCTCCATGCTCTGAAAACTGATTGCACTTTTAGATCACTCCAGTCAGTATTTGTTTGTACCGTGCATCTGTTCAACTGAATGTCTTCTGATCAAGTATTGTAATTGTGTATTTAAGTGCCTGCTGCCTTTTGTTGGTTCTTTCCTTCGTTTTAGTGACACAAAGTGTTTTGTTTTTTTTCAAACACGGAGCCCTCCAGAACAAAAAGTGTTGTTTATTTTACAGTCTTTGGAAGACTTAGCGAAAGGATCACCATGTGGGCTCCACATGGGTGAGACGCTGACAGATACTCTAGTGTTTAGTGACAATCAGGCTCCAAAATGCTGCAGAACAATCAGAGTGCCTTTCACAGTGCTGCTCTTCATTTACAGGGTAGTGCCACATTTCCGCTGCGTCATCTCAGCTTCAGCCACAGAGTGAAGATCTACTCTCTGTATTGTAGTTTGTTTTGTTTTTGTAGTCAGTTCTCCATATGAGGAAACAGCTCTTGTCCTGTTGATTTATCAATCCGGACCAGCTGGTGTATTAATAGTGTCGTTCCAAACTATGTACAAGCATGACAGTATCCACGCCACTGATTTCAGGTCAGTGCCACGGGTTGCCCCGAGAACCAGATGTGTGACATCCTATCTGAGAGTGAGTGGGAACTCCCTGCCTTCCCCTGCCACACAGCCCAGTGTTGATGATGATGATGATGATTCAAATGTTAAATATTAATTTGCCTTAAACTGAAACTGTGCCTGTTTGCTGTTTATAAAGAGGAGTCCCTCTTTGATGTGTATGACAAAGTTTCACATTATGACTTTTCATGATCATGTATTTAAAAAAAGAAAAGAAAAAAAGAAAATGTATACAATTATTTATGAACTGATGCTGTATGCTATTAAACTGGACATAAAACCTAAACTTTTTTAGACTGACTTTTTGGTTGCACACTTTCTTTTCTTGTTCCTGTTGCAGCACAGGCATCAATCATCTCCTAACAATAAACTGATATGTCAGCCACCTCCTTTTAATGGCATCACCGAGCAAGCACGTGTCAGTCATTGTCGCCTACCTGCCAAGTCCCTGTTCCCACAGATCTCTGTAGATCTGGTTGGTTCAGCTACGTCAGCACACCAACATCCATTGACAACACTGCATGACAACAACACACACTATTCATTCTCAAAACAACTAAAATGTCGAGGCCAGTAAACTCTTTCAGGTTTAGGTAACAGAGGAACAGTGGGCTTGCACACAATTATTCATTCATATGATCCACTGCCCCTATTTCTGAGTTTCACCATTACATGGACAAATCCACTTACAGCTGCACTCTGGTGTGTGTGAGTGTGTATGTGTGTGATCTAGTGGAGGGATTTGAGTGTGTAAATGTACTCATGTTTCCTTGGTCAGAGCCTATAAGAGGAATGTTCAGCCATTACCTATTAAGCTCTTGAATCAGAAGCTGCCTCTCCACTAACTAACTGATAACAACCATGTGTGTGTGTGTGCGTGTGTGTGTGTGTGTGTGTGTGTGTGTGTGTGTGCGTGAATGGAATGAGAGTAAAGCTGGAAAGTAGAAGGTATCACGTCTTGGCTTTCCAGTTTTCCCAAAGGGCAACAAAACAGTAGAGAGCTGCAGAAACAGTCATAACCTGATATCTACCATCCCTCTGCTCCCTCCCTCTTTCTTTTTCCTGCTCTTTGTGTCTAACATTTTTCTTTCCTTCAGATTAAGTTTCTCTTTGTCCAGCCTCTCTCATATTACAAGGTTTTCGTGTTGCGCTGGCACAGCTACGCCATCGATTCACTTGTGCTAATTATGGATATAGGCATCATATAAACAATAATACATCTGCACAGATGGAGGGTTGGCCCTGCCTGCCGCTCTGTCCTCCGCTTGTCCCTGAACAGTTGACTGGATCCTACGGAGCCTGAGTACAGGGTTAACGGCATGATTGTCGTCACTTACAGTTAATGGGACAAAATGACCTTCAGATAAGCTACAACAAGCAACAACCTTTGAAGGCGATAACACCTTTTACACCTCACAAAGCCTCGAGGTTCATGTTATTGTGAAATCTTTAAACAAAGTAAAACAACCGTTGACACAGTTGTCGTCTTTTTCATATGTTAATTTCATCCACACAGAGTCACATGAGCTCCGAGCTGAGTTCTTGATCTGTTTGAATGAACTGTTGCAGTGGCCGAGATGCATGACATTAATTATGATCACAGACACACCATCTCTGTCCGTCACAGTGATTCAAAACGTTATAAAAGAAGTGTGTCTGTGTAATCTGTTCAAGTACAAATTGACATGTAGGGCAGAAGCTTTAAACTGCAAACAGTGGAAGTAAGCTGCATGGGAAACTACAGTAACTGATCCACCATGACGTCAGAGCACTCAGATCATAATTATATGAAATGACAATGTCAACTGAACATGAACTACAGGACTGTATCTTAAGTTGAAGGTAGTGTTATGCTTTACCGCAAATGTGCACTGTGAAAAGAGTTTTCATGGTTTGTGTGGAAAATAGACATGGTGATATCTGAGATTCCTCTCATGTTATGGCTAAAAGGTAGAAAAATGCACAGCAGACTCATTTGATGGTCAGCAATATCTTTTACTCAGTAGTTTTCACAACAGCTGACAGAAATGTATGAACAACATAAAGTGCTGTGTAACAGAGATGTAAAACACAATCTACTACATGTATGGAGTGCAATGTAGAAAAAAAACATTCATCACAATCAAAACATGAATCTCAGCAGTCAAAATCAGAGTTTACAAAGACACAATAAAAAAAAAAGGTAAAAAAAAAAAATCTTTAGTTTCATTATGTAGCATTGAATAGAAATGATGTGGTGTCTGTCAGTTTGAGTGACTGCCACAAACTACAGTATATTCATTTCATGATTCACATAGGAAATTATGCTTTGATTTCCAGCATAACAGCAAAGGTATTTAGAGAAAAGTGTTGCCAAGGTTGCACATCACAGATGCCTGTTGGCACGGTAACACACGGCCGTGTTCTCTGAAAGCACAGGACTACTTATGTATAAATGTGGTCAACTCTCAACAAAAATCTCTTTTACAGTTTAAAGTGTGCAACCAGCAGCAGCCTCAGTTCACTGACTTTAAATACGTACAAAATTAGATATTTATGTAAAACGATGAATCACATTCAAAAATGAGCGGTCCCTGAAGATTCCCTTGTGCCCTGCGTCCCCCTGAGGTCAATTCAGAGAGTGTGGTGAGTGAAATCTGTTGTGTGTGTGAGTGTGACCACAGTAGTCGCCCCGTGAGTGGCTGTGCTTTGTCCACTGTGTGGTGAAAACTAGAATGTAAAAAAAAAAAGGACGGTAAGGTTCAGATTGAGATTTTTCTCCAGAGCGACAATGTGCCACATGTGTGGAGGAGTGCACCATGTGCTTTGATTTAGTCAAGGGATGCCACAGTCCTGTCTGTGGTCTCCTAAAGCTGTGCCGCACAAATGCCGCCGCCCCCTCAGGTGATTTTCATGTGGGCCCGAGGGATGTGGTTCATAATTATGTGGTCGCTGGAAACAGAGACATTAACAACGGTCAGATGCAGGTCAGCACAGTCGAATGAAGCAGTCATGTGATTCCTGTAAAACATGTAAATAGCTCCAGTAGATGCATGTTTGTGTTATTTGTGTGTGTGTGTGACTTACACAAACACATCAGACTCCTTCATTTTCCTGTAGTATTTGGCTAATTTGATGGACAAGATGATGCTGGGGATGAAGAAGATCAAGCACCAGCCCAGACTGAACCAGAAAGCATTCTACAGAGAGAGAGGGAGGGAGCAAACAGCAGCACAGAGTTGATAAACAGGAACATGATTCATAACAGTTTGAAGATTTTCCATGTTCTCATTCTCCAGTCGTGTATCGCTAATAACAACATCTGGTCCTCACCAGAGACTCCACCACGCGTGAGCAGACGATGGTCTCCACCGAATTCAAAGCTCCCGCCACCGGCCAACAGCGGCCCAGCTGCTGTGTGATCTGAGGGGGAAATACACACAGTGGGAAAAAGGTGAACTCATGTGTACGCACACACACACAGAGAGAGAGAGAGTGTGTATTTTATTTAACAAAGACTTGGGCAAAGATTTGAAGAGACTTTACCATGAGGTTGGCCCACTCAGCGTAAGAAATGAAGTAACCGAGCTGACAGTCCAAAAACTTTCTGCTCTCCTGTGGCACAGAGAGAGAGAGAGAGAGTAAATTCCACACATTTTCTCTGTGCTTTACAGTGGGAAGTCATGAGGAATCAGTGGAGCGCCTTGACATGTCAGCAGTGTGTGTGGAATTCCGGGTAATTCCTATTAAGTGACCTGTAAATAACTGCAATGGCATTATGATTTGACAAGGA
This sequence comes from Trachurus trachurus, assembly GCF_905171665.1. Lineage (NCBI taxonomy): Eukaryota > Metazoa > Chordata > Actinopteri > Carangiformes > Carangidae > Trachurus > Trachurus trachurus. The sequence goes on from NC_139906.1 coordinate 17,351,610, forward strand.
AAGGAAAGTTTATTTTGTTGAATGCATGTCATACTCAATTCTTTGCGTAATGCAATAAGATTATTGAAGGATAAGTCTGGAATATTTTTGATATTGTTCTTATTGTCTATATACACCTAAAGCTATTGCATATTACTTTGAGTCTTCTTAGTGCTGTAAATATGCAGGGTTGTGTTACTCCGCAGCTTAAAATAGTCCCCAACAAATGCACTTCACAACAGTGCCCCTTTGTTTTAAGAAATGTAAGTTTTTCTAAATAATATTACATATTTTTGAGATGTTTTTAAAGATTTCCCATCTTCAGTAGAAATGAAAATGCCTGAGGCTGAGCAGGGGCGAATCAATGAAAGATGGACCAGCACATGGTTAGTTTGGGATCTTCATCATGAAGAATGTACAACAAAACCAACCTAATCCTTTCAATAGAAGATGACTGACGATTGAAATTAACGATTTACTACTGGACAGTAAATGCTACTCATGCCCTGTGGATGGTGAACCCAACAGCCACACTGTTTCAGCTCCAAGCAGCTACATCTCCTCCCCCCCGCCCCCTCTGGCTAAATGACTGACCCACCACAGGCATTAACAGACCACATGGAGCAACTTTTTCTTCTCACTCATGTGACTCTTGGCTCAACTCACGTTCTTGACGATCTGTGCCGTATTTGTGTTCAGGAAGTCTTGTGCTGCTCCCACGTTGCTCAGCACCTCCCCCACTGTTCCCTGAGAGAGAGAGGGGGATAGAGAGAGAGAAAGTGAGACACAGTAGCAAGAGGAGAGGGGAGAGAGCAGTGATCTCTACTCTCTGCAGTTCAAAGGGCTGGTCGGTGTACTCACATTGATTTTTTCTGTCTGGGATTGAAGACCCTTGATAGTGGAGTTCAGGTTTTCCTGGGGGTAAAAAGCATGTGTGTGTTTAAAATTCAGAGAAATGGCCGACATGGAAAAAAAGGATGACGGGGGGAGATGTCAGCCGAGATAAGGAAGACGACTCACCACTTGTGGGATGATGGTTATTTCTATGCTGGTCTGGATCTCCCTCAGGTCACTGGCCTGTTTTCGGAGATCGTTTTTAACGCTATCTACAGTCTAGAAACAAGAAAACAGTTGGTTAGAAGATACAACATGGGCACAAAAAAAGCCAAATGTACTTGTAAGGTATCACATTTAATGCATGATTATGTCTTGTCACTCACTTGAAGATTAGCTAAATCATCAAGTTTATCTGCTGTTGTATTCAGATTTATCCTGGAAATGTTGTTCATCTGAAAGAGACATGAGAGAGTCATGTTATATTATGTTACGTTGTATATTATAATGTGTATGTTACTAAAAGAATAAAAAGTAAATAAGAAAAACAATACAAGGGTCACGCTCACCTGCTGCGTGGCGGCAGTGGAATCAAAACTCTGAGCCTTGGAGGAGAAGCTGCGGAGTTGTTCTTCAACTTCAGGGCTGAGGAGAGTGATGGAAGACAGAGTGATGTCTGTGTTCTCAAACTGCTGCCGAATCTCCTCTGTGTACTGGGGAGCGAGAGAGAAAGCAAACGTTATTAGTGTTGCTATATTACGTTATACATACGCACGTTAAAGTCCTCTATTGTAAAGACGTCAGGGAAACTCACCTTAGATACATTGAGGAATTCTCCGAGATCTATGGACTCATTTAAGTGCAGTGTCGTCCACAGAGGCTGGTTTTTCTCACAGTCTCTGTAAACATCAACATCAAGGGACATTAAGTTATTCAACATCCCCCACTGGCTTTGGATCCACATGCACGTTCACATTTGTTCATGTATGAGAGGTGAACCAGCATTACGTACCTATAGATATTAGTCAAATTGATGTTAGTAGATCCTACGGCCTCATCTAACCCTGGAATTAAACCAGGAGTTTCAATGAACTGTGGAGAGAAGAGGAGAAAATATTAACACAAAGTTTTCACTCAGTCATTGTGCATGTGTGTGTGTGTGTGTGTGTGTGTGTGCAGGTGTATGCGTATGTACCTCCAGCAACTTCCCATTGCTCCAGGGGCGGCAGACCAGAGTGTAAACGTTCCCACCCAGCAGGAACAGCAGCAGCACCGCGATCATGAACAGCCACGAGAAAAGGAAGCTGAACCCTGCGCCCCTGCAGTCGCATCCACAGGTCAGAGGTCAGAGGTCAGAGGTCACAAAACAGGTAAAAGTTTGACATTTTCTGTTTGGATGAGAGCTAAAAGATGAAAACAACATCACAGCAATCCAGTGCTTACATCATGAGGAAGGTGCCGCCACAGTCCGACGTGCAGGAACGATGCGTGGGGTCTGCTTTGGGTTTCAAACCCATGGGGCCCAGGAGGAGACCCAGGACGTTACACACCACCACCAGGAGCACCACACAGCACAGGGCAACACACACCGCCCATCTGGAGAGAAACACACACGATGAGTGACTTGTGGGTTCAAATTGTTTAACTTATCATGTGCAGTCATTTGAGGGTTTCACCTTATATGCTCGGCTCTCTTGATCTCTGGAGTGACCTTGCTGATTTCCTCGCTCGCTGTGTCCAGAGTCCCCGTGATGTTGGACAGAGCAGGGAGTTCACTGGTAACCTGTGACAGCTGTGTTTCTATGTTACTCAGCTGCTGCTTGCTTTCTAAGAAAAAATACACAAACACACATCTTAAAATTCACCATTAAAAAATGTGATTTAAGATGTAGTGGGGCGGATTAGCTAAACAATCGTTCACTTTGTGATAAAAGCATGAAATTTGGTGGATGTGTTGGTGAATATGTTTCAAACAAATCTGGATATTGGGCCACCTCAAAAGCGCCCCCTAGTGGCCGTGGCAGCCATTTGTTATGCGAATAAATGAATGATTAATATAAACTGCCCTTTTAATAATACCAACTGGTAATGTATTGTATATTGTTGGAAAGCCTGATTAGTCACCTTTACAACGAGGTACAGCTTGTAAGGATCGTGCGTTCATGGAATGAGTAACGGGGCTAAACGTGTGGGTAGCGCACCCCAAAAATGTGCATCCCCTATGGGGCGGATTAGCTCAATAAATCACAAGAATTGTTTATTTTGTGGTAGAAGCACAACATTTGGTGGATGTGTTTGTGGATATGTTTCAAACATTTTTGGTTTTTAAGGACCCTTAAGGTGTCTACTTAAGATTTTTGCTTGTTGCCCGGGTCAACTAATGTTCCATGGGGGTTTTTTGCCAGTCATTTTGAATTTATGTCCGCACGAATGGCGAAAACGCCAATTTTCATAACTCCTAAACCAGACATCATACAAAGACAAATGAACACACTTTTTCATATAATTATGACACCAGGAATCAAATGGAAAGGTCACTGAGATGGTAAAACCACTCTTTATCAGAGAAAAATGAACTCTCATGTAGTATTTTAGTATAAATTACTCAAAAAAAAGTTCGGAAATGTTTTTTCAGTCCATAATTTCTCCCTTTTAATAATTCCGGTTGGTGCTGTCTTTTAGATCGATGGAAAGCCTGATTAGTCACCTTTCCAACGAGGTACAACTTGTAAGGGTTGTGCATTCATAGAATGAGCAACACAACTATATGGGTCATTCCATGAAATTTTTGGTAATGATATATATTAATTATTATAAATATTTACCAATTTATTGGTGTCCCCTGATTTTATGTCAACCCTGATACCCTAACCAAAAAACCCTTGAAAAACAATGGTACATCCCAGATTTGACATGATTGACAGGAGTTTGCATCATCTCTTACCCAGGATGCTAACAGCTCAGTAATAAGTAGCTTTCTCTCATCTCTTATGTGCTATTTTTGATGTTTTTTCAAGGTTGGACCGGGGGGGACAAGCATATAACGTCAACCCTGTTACCACTTTTTAACATATAAGTCTAAACAATTTTCTATTTCTCATAATATAATCAATATCTACAGGTAATTACCTTTCAAAGTACACAGTTTGCCCTTTAGCTAGCATTTATTTCAGCTAGCAATGGGCAAATTAGCTTGAAATAGTCAACCCTGTTACTGTCAACCCTGTTACCTTTGCAGTGTAGACAATAGAATGTGTGTCCTGTCATCTATTGCTCTTGTCAACCCTGTTACCATAACTTCAACCCTGTTGTTGTCATTAATTTGATAAAAATTGTTAAAAAAAAAATGAATTTCAACTGTTACCATTATAGACTATATATAGAAAATATTCTCAATAATCTCTAATTAGAAATACTGTATATTGTAAAGTTTATGTCGGTAACAGGGTTGACAAGATTAGGAGAACATTAAAACTATAATAAAATATTAAATTCCACAGCCTGAGATGGCACAACATAATTTCTTGTCATTTTAAACTTTCTTTGATTCCTGGCTACTTAAAAAATAGCAATTAAATATAGTTTCAATTTTAACTTTTCAAAGTTGAAAAGTTACCAATTTCATGGAATGACCCATAGCCTATGTGTTGGAGCGACAAATTTATTTATACTAAAATACTAACTACTTAATTTTTCTCTGATAAAGAGTGGTTTTACCATCTCAGTGACCTTTCCATTTGATTCCTGGTGTCATAATTCTATGAAAAAGTGTGTTCATTTGTCTTACTATGATGTCTGCTTTAGGAGTTATGAAAATTGGCGTTTTCGCCATTCGTGCGGACATAAATTCAAAATGACCGGCAAAAAACCCCCATGGAACATTAGTTGACCCAGGCAACAAGCAAAAATCTTAAGTAGACATCTTAAGGGTCCTTAAAAACCAAAAATGTTTGAAACATATCCACAAACACATCCACCAAATGTTGTGCTTCTACCACAAAATAAACAATTCTTGTGATTTATTGAGCTAATCCGCCCCACAGGGGATGTACATTTTTGGGGTGCGCTACCCACACGTTTAGCCCCGTTACACATTCCATGAATGCACGATCCTTACAAGCTGTACCTCATTGTAAAGGTGACTAATCAGGCTTTCCAACAATATACAATACATCACCAGTTGGTATTATTAAAAGGGCAGTTTATATTAATCATTCATTTATTTGCATAACAAATGGCTGCCACGGCCACTAGGGGGCGCTTTTGAGGTGGCCCAATATCCAGATTTGTTTGAAACATATTCACCAACACATCCACCAAATTTCATGCTTTTATCACAAAGTGAACGATTGGTGTAAAATATTGAGCTAATCCGCCCCACTAATGTTAAGATTTGAATGGGAGATAATATAAAGGCCTAACACGTGTGCTCCACTCACTTTGTACTACATCCCTGGTGTCATTAACCACCCTCTGGGGGATATTGTTGACGTAATTCTCCACCTGAATTGAAAACAAGATGTGTATTATTTTTCATAGATGAAATGAAATGGAGTGAATATGTCTACATTTGACCAAAAAAAGGGATTCATCCCCTTTACACACATTCAGTGCACTTTTATCTTGTTAAAAATCCATTGGTCACAATTAATCCCATTATCTTTGGTTGAAAAATTCTACACACTGCTCCCCCAAATCTATCCACTTATTCTGATACGTTAAATAAAGAAAGATTTTTTTTTTTATGCTTTCAGAGGGGGAAAGTCACTGACCTCCTCAATTTTCGATGTAAGGTTAATTTTGATGACTTCATCCACCGCAGACCGAAACTCCTTCAGGCTGGGAATCTGTGAACCAATCACATGTAATACCTTTAAATAACAGTAGGAGGCAGCAGATCTTCAGCAAAACAAGCACGGTGAGTTTTTTTATTTTTTATTGATGATACCCAAGAGACAAAAAGCCACGATTATACATGGATTCCAAATAATGTCCTAATCTAGATGTCATGATGCTGATGATAATGTTTTGTAAAAAGGAGAGAGGAGAGGAGAGGAGAGGAGAGGAGAGGAGAGGAGAGGAGAGGAGAGGAGAGGAAGTCTGTATGTGTCACGCTGTGAGTAGTGTAGGAGGAATAGGGACAGATGGGAGGAGGATAAATCAGCTGTTCAGACAAAGCCCAAAAGGAAGAGTATTATCATCATCTCAGCCTGCGTCAGAGACAGTTTGACTCCATAACTGACTCCTCCTGTTGATTCATGCTTATGTCTTGTCAAATCCAATGCGTACGTAGATGAGTTCCTCCCTAAAACCTGATTTCTGTTTGTTTTGTTTTGTTTTTTAATCTGACAGGAGTGGATGTTTTGCCAATCCTCATGCAATTTGCCTGTGTTGTTCATTTTATCCATTCAGGAAGAAAACATCCCACACTACACACAGTGGGTGACGCACAAACTACTTACATTGATGGAGGTGTCCACATTAAGAGCCTCCAGCTGTGGCTTCGCAGCTTCACACTCTCGACAGTTTGGGTTGGACAAAGTGTCATTGATGCGATTTCTAACAGCAATGAGGTTGTCCTGGAGGTCGTCTGCGCTGGACTGCAGCTCCACCAAAGATGAGTTCACTCTGTCAAGTTGAACACTGGCGTTTCTAGTCTCTACGTGTAGAAATGGGAAAAACACACAAATAGCCAGTCAGTGTATGCACAGTGATAATAATAATCATCTTAAGACATTTATCTCTCTTTTGATGCTACATGGCTTTGAAATAAAAAGCAGCTTGAAAATGGAGCTTCTAAACACAAAGTGAGCTTGATGAGAGAGAGAACTAAAGGGAAAAATTGTTTTGCAATATCTTAGTAAGTAAAGCATTGAAAATGTCAACATGCAGCATGAAGAAACATGTTGGTACTGGATGTAGCTTAATTTGTCATCACAGAAAAGGCGGAATCACTGCAGGCAAAAATGGGATGTTATTATACTGGTGTATTTTGTTCATGTTGTGCATAAACAAAATACTTCCCTGACACAGATAGTGCACATATTATCAGAATCAGAATCAGAATAACTTTATTGATCTCCGGAGGGAAATTCTTTTTATAAAAACAAGCTGGAGGGGATGATACGTAAGTAATTAATAAAGTCATATTTGACTGGGCTCTTTTATCTTCCAGGAAGACATGTAAATAACTGTGCCAAAGAGGGGTTAAGGTTCCCAGCCCCTGGGCTTGAGCAGAATCAATGGTCTGTGGGCAGGGACAATTATTTCTATTTCTGTACTTGTATGTTTCTATACGCATCTTTTCTTCTTTTGTCTTTGCTACACAACGAATAATAGAAACAGATGTTCACAAAAAAACATCATCAAACGTTTCAGTGTCAGGCTAAGACGTTTAATGTCGTGGGACTTTTACGGTGCACTTTCGAACAGGACCTCACCTGTGTGATTACTGATCTCATGTCAGATATTCACACAGGCATTTACATGCTCGGGCTGAAACACGACCCAGCATGCACCCTGATCATACCTTGGTTCAGGCGTCTAACTGGGTGAAGCGCAGGGACCAAAAATGGCTGAAACTGCTCCTGGATCTGTGTTCCCAGCTGCTGTCCGATGTCTAATTCAAACAGACAAAAAGACAGGTGGTTATGTGATAAGGACATCGCAACACAACAGTTACGAAACTGGTTCCTCTATTGGTGGATAGTTAGTTCCCTGTTCTTACCATCCAAGTTTCTGCTGACCTCTTGTGTGGTATTGTAACTCTCCTTTACCACATAATCAAGTTGCTGCAGATAGGCAGAGGAAAAACAAACAATTTCAAAGTGTGCACATAAGATATGGGTTGAAGTTCCTGAGAATGATTACATGAATTAATCTTAGCAGCTTTTACAAACGAACAACATACAGAACCCTCCCCTGTCCTCCTTCTCCATTTTCCATTTGTGTGTTGTGTCTTGAGATAAGTGTATTGACTCAGAGAACAGAGAACTGCGCTAATCATGACTGGGCATTTGTTTGTATATCACACAAACGCTGTCGAGTCACAGCAGATTGATGAAGGGGCTGCAAGGAATGACGTGGCTAATCCCAAACAGACTCTTACAAGATTAGTTACAATTTCTATACGTTGGAAAGGTTTAAGAGCGAAGATCAAAAGAAGGCTAATTAGTCATCCGCAGTTGATAAATGCTGAGGCCCCTGACCTTTGACCTCTGTGTATTTCCATACCAACTCTATGTTATTCAATGGACTGGAGGTTTTCTCTTACCTGTGGCACAGATGTGAGGAAGGTGTTGATGTTGCCTATCGTTGTGTTAAGATGCGTCGGACCCTTTTCCACACTCACTCTGAGGTCTTCATTACTTTTGAACATGCAGATGTTCCCAGCACTGTAAACACACACACATACACCAATTCAATTAAATGTGTGCCATGGAGTGAGGCGCACACATTCAAGCTGTCTGTTTTTCACTGCTAATTTCAGATAACACATCATTAAGGGCTGTTCACAAACGCACACACACACTCACAGGATAATGACCGTGGTGACGAACGCACTCCAGTAGAGAGCTCTTCTGCGACAGTGAATGGAGGACGTTTGCTTCTGGTACATCTTCCCACCGCAGTTGCCACAGCAGCGACAGCACGCCAAGAAGAAGCCAACGATGGGCATGAGAATGATGTACACGATGCCGATTGCTGCACATACCAGGAAACCCACTTCATACACCAGGGCCTGAACACAGAAAACACACACACATGGCATGTATTACAGCTAAAATGGCACACATTTTGACATAAAAGAACTGTGGCAGGCCTTTGTCACGTCATGAGACCAGTAAGACAGTAGTTTTACTTTACTCTGGTGACAGTCCACAATCAGAGTGAATGAAAGAGCCTCAGTTACTTCAGTCGACTGGGTTTACACACACACAAAGATGCTTTAACATTAAACATTCTCACATTACTGCCTCCAGGGCTTCTGGTGGAGGGTGTGTCCGTGGTTCCCATGTATGTATGTGTATGTATGTATAAAGTGATGTGCGTTCACTTACGTCTTTGATGAGTTCTCGATCCGACAGCACTTGCTCCACATTATTGACTATTCTCAAGATCAGCTCTAGAAAGAAGTAGGAGAGATAAAAAATAAGGTTTATTGTGACGGTGCATTTTGAAAATCTTCAATTCTTTTAGAAATGTACTATCATTCACTCTTGGTTTCTGTCCCACTCATCCACTTGTAAAAATCCCAGCCAACAGGACCATGTATCCTTCTCCCCATACAAACATTATAATCTCTCGCTTTGTAAAAATGGAAATCTGACCCTTCCATCTTGTGGTTACTAGGAGACCCAAATGGCTCTCCAGAGAGATTAGATTTAAACACACACACAAAAACACATAGAGATACAAAGCCAGCAGTCTATGGTCCCACTGAACCCTGTTGTTGGAGATATTCTTTACAAAACACAAGGGCCAGGTAAATGAGTTCAGGTGCTGTTCACGTGAGATATTTGTGCGGTTCCCACCAGCTGCCGGTCACATCAGATGGCAGCATGAGGTGAAACGTTAAGGAAATTTGCATGGCACCTCAGCGCTTTTCATTTCCCCATATGCTGTGACATTTCTTTTAAAAAGCTTTTACTATTAGGCCTATTATTAAGTTATAGTGTGGGATCTCTAAGAAAACACTACATGAAACTATGAATTGCTTGAAGGATCATCATCAATACCTTTTTTAATATATTATATGTATTTACATGTTAATTTGTCTGAAAATTGGTGTTCCTATTTAATCCTGGCTGGTTGTCAGAATTGAGGACGGACCTGTGAGCTTTAAACTAACAAGAAAACACAGAGGAAATATCCACTCAGTTCAGCCTCGGTTTAGCCCAGTCAGAAACTGTTCACAAAAACAAAACAAGTCGCTAAAATGCAAAAAGTACATTTAAAAATCATTTTGGCCTTTCAGGTTGAAAACAGTTCAGTGAATGGTCCATTTGTCGTGTATCCTGTAAACGCTCTGCCATTTATTGGTGGCTTATCAACACTTATGGCACCAATAAGCACAATAAGTCATTCCGGTCCGGCAATTTTTGCTTATCATAGGGTGACGGAGTCAATTCAAACAACTGTTGACACAATAAACATGGAGATCTGGGAAGGCATCATTAACTTAACAATCACATAACATTCAACCCACAATATCCAGCATGATGACTACTATCACTGACATTAACCTGGACTGGGGTTTACGAGCATGTTTCGTGTCAGAAAGGGTTTAGGAGCAATTACAGCTTTATAACAAGGGCCAGGCAACAGCCCACAGGTGTGACTCACGTGTGAGTAACAGGAAGTACTGGTCCAAAAACATCAGAGGACATAAAGGTTAAAGATTGACTAGGGGAAATAGAAGAATTTCCATTAACTTATTGATTTACCAACCCTGCCATCCTTTTGTCTGGGCTTTAATAGGGCAGAGTAGGAGTAAAAGTCATGACTGATTACTTTACCTTTGCCCCCTGTATGGAAATGTTGCCCAGCACAGGGCTCAAAAGCCAGAAGATTTCAATGTAATTTAAATTGCACCAAGTTACTCTGTGAGCTGGAGCCTGAACAAAGTGTTGTGGACTGGGCAGAGCGAGCGCTGTATCTGAACATGGCAGGAGAGATTCAAGGTGTTTTATTCGTGATGATGACACTGACCTTTTGGAAATGCGTTGGGCTGGACTGTACGTAGGAAGGATTGTACAAAAGCTGCCATGAAGCCCTGGCCGGTGTTGTCTCCAATGTCCTGGTACTCGGGCTGGGGGAGGTTCTGCAGGGTCACGGTTGCTGTACAGACAGTCTTTGGAGGCACAGACTGGGCCAGGCCGAGACCCAGCAGCATCATCACTCCCACCACGAGGGTCCCGAGGCCTCCAGCACTGCCCCTCCACCTCCGGCCTCTCATACTCTCACATAATCCCATGTTTACAGGTAAAGGGAAGTGGGGCCCAGAAGAAGCAGGTTTATAGGACGATCACTTCACGGCACAGGCTCTGTTGTGAAGCATCTGGAAGCAAGACAAAAGAGAAGAAAAAAAGAAACGGAAGACAATGACACAATCTTTCAAGGCAGGAGAATTACAGACTGAAGAAGAAAACCACAGCAACCCACAGATTGAGTCACACTGGGGGAGGTCACAGCACTGTTCCTTAGAAAATGGCAATGTTGAAAAAAAAAAAAAAAAGCTACAATTTAGCAGAACCAACACCAACAATGGCATTCTGCGAAAAGGGGAATCTAAATGTTAAGCCAACGCCTGTTTAGTTTTTGAGAATAAGCGGTGCCCTTTAAACACCCGCTTCAAACTATATATCCAGAGACTTTCTTCATGAAATATGGGAAGTGGTGACATTTAAAAGTTACAGGAAAAAGCCTTAGAGAGCATTATAAGACACATCAAAGCTGAATAGAACCTGTGACGCTCTCTTCTGGGTGTTTGCACTGTTGTGTAAACACAGAGAAGAGACAGCCTCACATACCTGCATCACTACTGTTTTTAATGGGTGTTTCTAAAGTAAATAACTTTAGTCCCACACTAACTGAACACATTTACATCTCATAGACTTAAAATAACCAGTTTATGCCTTTTTCTTTTCCCAAAGAACCTATCATTGGATAACACCATGACCCTTATTAAGCTACCACACAGCAGCATGAGGATATTTACTGTACATAAATAGAAACAAGCCATCAGAGCAGTTTCTGCTGGTCAAAGCACAAGTCCAGGTAAGTCTGTGAGAGAGGAGGTGAAGGTGGAAAGAAGGCAGATAAAGAGGGAAACAACTCAACTCACCTTCCTCAGCCGGACAATGAAGGACAGTTGCTTTGATCTCCAGTGAATTAGTAAGAGGTGTGTGTCCAGCCCTAGTATAGAAACCGGATCTGCTCTGCAGCTGCGCTCAAGTTGAAGCCGACTGTGCGCTTGTATGGAGAAGACTGGCTCTGTGAGGAGAGGGAGGGGAGGACAGGGGCTGGAGGAGGGAGAGAGGGAGGGTCTTAAAGAGAGAAACAAGCAAAGGAAGGAGGGGAAAGTAGTGGGAAGAAAACAAATAACTGGCAAGGTTACCTTTTTCCCCACTTTGTTTCCTGGAAAAATAGGCTATGTCAACAACAACGGTTATGCTAATACCAGTTAAGGTTTGGGAAGGAATCAGGAAATGATCATCAATAAAACTTTTGTCTATCATCCCTGATAAAAGTTGGCATATATCAAACTTATTCCAAGCACAATCGGTCGTCATCTGACCTTCAGTCTAAACAAGTAAAGGATACAACCCCAAGGCTAGTACAGGGTCAAATAGCCAGGAAAGGAAGGAGACACTTGGGTGAGGGAGTTTTGAGAACATATTCAAAAATGTTGCCAAAAAATCCCCATAAATACTCCAACTGACATTACAGAACAGCTGAGAGATTTTGTTTTCACACTTGTTTTATCACTGTAAGAGACAACTCTGTAGCTGAAAAGGCCAAGACAAGAAGTAAACAGTAATGCTCTGTAGTATTAAAATAGATCCACCAGCCGGAACAAGGTGAAGATAGTGTTGTTGAATCGCTGTCTCATCATGACCGTTGTCTGTTTGAGGCCTGCAGGTCCACAACCTGCAGAGCTCCCCTCAGGCCTCCACAGCTGCAGGGTAGAAAATGCATTTGCACAAAAACGAAGTTAATACCGTAGTCGTAAATCTGATTTCTCCCACTAAACTTTGCAGGAGCACATGATGTGGAGGGAGTTGCGCACTTATCTTCTCTGTCCTCTTCCTTATCGGGTTCACAGTCGCTTGCCGACCACTGATCCCTGGTTCACCTCAAACCAGAGTCATCAATTACAGACTGAGCCTTTAATCTGCTACCTAGAGAGCTCTTACCAAGTAGCTTTGGCACATAAAGACTGTCAAGGCCTTGTATTGCTGTCGTTCCTAATGACTGTGTGCTCCTGAAACAATGGCACTAAGAGATCAAGTCCTTTAAACCCCCCTGGTGACAATAAGTGTATTATCTTTATATTTTTCCTCTTTCTATAAATCCCTCCAGTTGTTTTTCCTTCCTAAACCCTTAACTGCAATAAGGACATAATCCCTCACTGACTTCCCACCATATTGTGAACTGGTCTCTTGCCAACTTCGGTGCAGTTGGTGTTAACAGCAACTGTACAAAGTACAGGCCTGTCAAACGTCACTAAAATGATAAAGGATTTATTTATTTAGAACTTATAGAGGCTGCCAGGTTGGCAGGAAGGGAATGAAAATGACAATGATCACACACACACACACACACACACACACACACACACACACACACACACACACACACACACACACACACACACACACACACACACACTGCAGAAAAGAAATGAGGAAAGTGAAAACTGAGTCACTTATGAAGCATAAATATTTGTTTGCACAGTTTGAAGGTGGAGCAGGACATGGCAGCTGGATGGCATTTCTCATTGTCGTCTTTGTGTTTAAACTGACTGGCTTCTTCTCAGGCTTTGGTAGAAAGCAGGATCTATTACTTAATGTTTTAGTAATGGTGACCTGTGTAGTTTTACTTTGTAATTGGGTTTTTTCATCATGACTGTGAAAGATAGTGATAGGCCTACTTTAAAAATAAAGTGAGCAAGTGAGTGTAACTGAAGTTAGGGTGATTTCGCCACAGTCAAGAATAAGCTCACATGCTCAAACACCTGAAGGCACATCAGATTCCTGTTTTGGAAAATGTATTTTTTTTTTTAGGGCACATGTACACTGAATAAACCTGAATCACTGACAGTCTCCTCAGTCTGTTCCTGTGTTTTAAAATGGCCACTATTGTTAAACAATAAGTGAGATCGTACAGACAACACACGCCCATCGACCTGCTTTATCTGCCTGTCTCTATCCATGGCTGTAGTATTCTATTACACACACAGCTATTGTAAACATTTCTGTCCTCAGTTATCTGTTCTTGCTCCTCGCTACACAACATGGCTGTCGTCCTCTAAATTAGTTCTGTCCTGCCAAGATAGAACTTGTTCATAAAAAACAAACATCCCTGGCAGATAGAAATGGGTCACACTGAGAAACGCATCCTTGACGATTTCTTGTTTATTAACTCAGAAATAAGGGCTGCAGGGTTTTCGATCACATTCCTCTTCAAACTTTGTTCCAATAAGGAAATTCAATAAACTGCACCAGGGGACAGCTCTTGTGTCCATTCAGCATGCCAAGAAAAAAAAATATACTTATTTTGGACGGACCATGATTGCTCTGTAAGAGCTGAGGATTTTAAAAATCCACGAGGTCAGATTTAGCAGAGCATATTGAGTAACACATTTCCCATGATTGCTGGAGAAATAATTCAGTAGTTTTGTTATTTTTGGTGTGTATTTCTTTCACTCCAGATTTGAGTTAATCAAACAAACAAAATGTATTTTCCTTGGAAGAATAATCACAGTTGAGTCCAATAAAGACGACAAAGTTTTTCAGTGAAAATTCATCTTTATACATGAATTATCAATGACAGAAACCTGGAAAAAAATATAGATATAAAATCACCCCAGGGATGAGGTGCTACAAGATCCAACTATGGGTGCACTGCCGTTTCATCTGTCTCACAAACCCTTGTGTTCCCCTAAATCACGTCAACTTAGGAAACAGTGTTGTTGAGTTGCCCCTAGATTAAATTCTGTGTCAGCCTGCTGAAACGATAAACCACTAAAGTAGACTAGGGGTGCTAGAGACAATGAATAAGGATTTGAACACAACAGCCTGCAGCTCAGTGTGGATTTACGGACAATATTTCTGCCAGATATAAAGATGGAGGAATTTCTGACAGGCTGCTCAGTCTGTAACGGCGCTCTCATCAGAGACCCCTGCTGGGAGAGAGGGCAAATTACCATCCACTATCCGTCAGCAGGGATCTGTTTGAGTAGGGCAACATTTTTCATCTCATTATATGTATGTAAATAGGAAAGCCTGACACAGCTGCTTAAGGTCAGATACAGTGAGTCAGGATAGTCGACTTAGTTCAGCCATAATATGCCATATGACGTCTTTTTTGGTTGTTTTCCACTTTAATTATATCTGAAAAACATCAAATCTAAAAGCAAACCATGAAAATCGTACGTCTGACAGGTACATTTGATCAAATCACACTAAAGCCTGTACCTTTGTGGCACAGTCCCTGCCTCTTCAGAGGATGACTCACCATAGAAATCGAGCGAGTTCACAGAAATAAAATGGAAAAATGATAAATAAAGGACAACTTGGAGGTTAACGTTTTCTCTAAATGTGGTTATTTATTGGTTTTCAGTGCATCTGACATTTTCTCAGATAGACCAGAAACCTACAACAGCAGAGAATGGCTATTAAATATCTCTTCACTGTGAACATACTGAACCATTGTAATAAACAGGCCCGAACGACCTGGGAGCCGCATGTCAAAGAACAAAAGTAATGGAATGACCTCTATTAGCATTAACTGACTCAGCAGCCCCACAAACTCCTCCATATATTATCATGAGTATTGTACAGGTGGGTGGGACCTAAACAGAATGTCAGTACATAGAAAAATAAATACAGTTTGCTAAAATGAGGGCAAAATTCTTTTCTCAGTGATTGTACCATTAAAAATCACGTTTAAAAAAAACTTTTAAGAGGCTTTTCATCTCTTTACATTAGATTGAGTTTCTCATAGTTCTAGGGAGGAATACATAGAATAACTTTTACAGAAATTACTAGCTAAAAATATACAAGCACAGACACAAACATGAGGAGTAAAGCCAACAAAATGATTCTTCATAAAACATAAAACAGCGCAGTGTAATCAATATCTAAAGAATCTTTACATGTAGCTCCTTGGTCTGCAGCTTTCTTAATTGTGATTAAAAACATTTCTGGGAAACTTAAGTTAATACAAAAGTCTTTTTTTTTTCTTATTTTACAATCCTGTCAAAACTTGTTTTTTTAAAATATTTTGAGTAGCAAATTTGAGAAGTTTTCTATTCTCTGAAGTGAGGAACCCTTCCCCCTCCCAAACCCAGATAGAGATTTCAAGACAACGCAAACAGTTCTGCAATGACAAGACAACAGATCCAAACCAGGCGCTAGATGGTAATTTAGTGGGTAAACTGGTTTCCAGTGTGCTGCTTTGGACAAGATGTAGTATAGAATTAAAACACTAGCCTTGTTCTCCCCAGCCTGTTTTCTATCACTGAAGCCGATGGACCTGATGACAGTGTGATGTCTGACAGATGGATGACATTATATCGAGCATAGACTTACATGAAAGTTATTACCATCACAATAAGAATGATCTAACAGCAATACCTATACATTAATATACTGCAGGTTTCAGATGTTTTACAGTTCTTACATTAGCAATAATAGAAAAGAAAAAAGAAAATACAACGTCAATTCATAAGAAAAATAGATTGGAGTTAAGAGTGGAAAACAGTGCAAAGAATATTCTGGGGTGTTTTTGTTTGTTTGCTTGTCTGTTTACTTTTTAGAAATTGTTTACAAAAATAAAAAACAAAAGAAAAAGGAAACTCAAAACAAGTCTAAAACATAGAAAATGAAAACACACTTCTGTAGCGTCTGGTGCTCTGGTCCAGACATGCTGCGTACCACCTCTCTCCAGTACCTCAATGCTTTATGTTGTAGGTGTAGGTGAGGGTCAAGGTGTGTGTGTGTGTGTGTGTGAGTCTATGTATGTATGTGTGCATGTTGGTGTGTGTGCTATGTGTGTGCACTGGTCTTGGTGTCTGCATATCAATGTTTGTGTATATTTACATGTACATGTAAGTGTTGGTGTGTGTGTGTGTCTGTATGTATGTATGTATGTATGTATGTATGTATGTATGTATGTATGTATGTGTGTGTGTGTGTGTGTGTGTGTGTGTGTGTGTGTGTGTGTGTGTGTTTGTGTGTGTATTTAAGATTTAGCGTAGTGGTTCTCAACTCCGGTCCTCAAGCTCCGGCACTGTACAGGTTTTTGTTCCAACCAGGTCCTACAAAAACAAATAATTGAGTTTTTAAAAGACCGAACGTTGAATTTTGATACTAAGAGTGCACACAGTTTTCTGCAGCCTGCAAAAAAATACGTTAAAAGCATTTCTTCCCTGTGACATGAGCACAACAGAAACAACGAGGTGCGTCGTCAAGGAAAACGCACGCCTGAGAGACCCGAGGTTGGAACAAGAACCCACTGACATGGTCGCCATGGCGAGCACTCGGACATCAGGACACGCCACAAACTTTTGGCCCCAAACGCCCGTGGTGAGCTGATGATGGGGGGGATTTAAACACACACTTGTACACACACCGCCACCCCGACAGCCTCACCACGCAACCTAAGACGGACTGACTGGAGCCAGGCGGGCGAGGGCCAAGGCTGAGCACCACTGTTCATGTGCGACAATGTGAGGGAACGAGAGTGGGATCCTGCTGACCCTGTCCTTTTGTGTCACAGCAAAAGAGCTCTATCAGTTCGTCAGCGAGCATCCCTTCCCCTGATCACTCTCTGTTTGTCTTTAGAAGAGCATAACGGAACAAAAACAAAAAGAAAAAACTTTCACTGAACACAAGTGCTCGAGGCCACCCTCCCTCCCTGAGTCCTCTCGCTAGCATGTCGGCTCAGGTGGGTCCCAGTAGGCTTTTAAGCAATGAAAAAAAGGGGGGTCTGACTGGGACCTCGGCACTCTACTGGGACGACTGCGAGTTGTCGTTCTTGCTCTCCTGACTGGAGGGGGCTTTGTTGTTCCAGGGCGAGTGTGCCCCCAGCGCAGGCGAGCTGTTGAAACTGTCCTCATCCTCCAGGCCATTCGCCCCATCGAACTGCGTGTTCTCCAGCCGCGTGATCAGACGCTCGTCCTCGTCACCAAACTCCCCTCCCATCAGAGTGGGCTCTCCCACCATCATCACGTCCTAAAGGGGACAGCAAGGGCCGGTACATATTATCCCCATAATACAGGGGGGGTGTGCGCGGAATGACTGGCTGCACGGACGGGTTGTAGCTGAGGCGTTTTTATTTCACTACGGTCTAAGATGCGACCAAACTGAGTCCAACTCCAGCTTTACTAATTCTTTTTGACTAATGAAATGCATCAAAATCGATACGTCAAGCTACGTTTCAGGGCCCAAAGGACCTACGTTTTTAAAAAAAAATCCTTCTCTCATTAGTGTAGTCAGGGCATTAGCTCTGACACTTCAGTTGTCCATGTGGGCCTGAAAGAACCAGGGTCGAGGGGCCCTCCCTACTGGCCAGCAGTGGGCATCCCTGATCCTTGAGTGCTGCATCACGGGAGTGGGGGGGGCGGGGGGCGGGTTTCATTCCACCTCGGGTCTCGTTCGCTCAATCAAGCAACCAAGTAAGCAAAGACAGCAGTGCTGTGTGAGTCGTGTGCTCTGATAAGACTTAGTGGTAACTCTACAACCCAAGTTTGATACAGCGGATTTAGAGAGAAAACTAACTGACTGTCCCACTGCAAATCAGAGCAAGGTAACTCTAGCCCATTACTGAAGAGATGGAGGTCACTTGTATATAAACCCATAAACCTGTGGCCCCAGAGGACCAGGGACTGCCCATCACTGGTTCACATGAGGGGATATGCTAACTAAATCTAATTATCCTCAGTAGAAATACACAAATAACCCCCACCCCACCACCACCTGAATCCAAACCCCACCTCCAGAGGCCTCCCTAAACCATCTCTACCCCGACCTGCTGCTATACCCACTGCACTAGACACACTCCCACCCCCTGCACCCACAGATAACTGACTGACTGCCTATCCTTTTAGACCACCCACCGCCCTCCATCTCATCCTCCCACGCCTTGCTCAGCTGAACTTGGAGGTGCAGACAGAGGTCGAGCAGAAGTAATGCTTACAGGTACCTGGCTGGAGAGTGAAAAGCTGTTGGCTGGACTCTTCTTTTTGCTGTTGCTGTTGTTGTTGCCGCCTCCGCCGGTGCTCACCGTGCTTCCGCCGGACACCTTCCTTTTCCGCCGTTTGTTCGGGGCTTGTCTGGCTGGCTCGGCTACGAGTGCAGGAGGAGAGGAGAGATTGAACAGTCAGGATTATTTTAAATGATTTAAACTTTTTCCTTAAGCAACTGCAGATGGTGTGAGATGGTTACCTGGAGGGGCTACCATTCTTTGCCACTTCTGGAAGAGGCAGGTCTTCAGGCAGTCTCTGGGGCTCAGGCTGTAGGTCTTATGCCTGGACATCAACTCTTGCATGGGCTCCAATATCACACATAGCTTTAGGGAAGACACAGAGAAGACACAGAGAATGGCATGAAGTAGTGTTGTATGTTTAATGTATAGCTGAGATGACCATGAACATTATGACAAGGAGATTTGCTTACACGGAGGTAGTTGAGCGTGGAGTTGGACAGCCCACATCTGGTGATATTTTTAGCCAGCTGATCGAGCATCTGGGGATCCTGTGTGATTGAGTTAACAGAAGAGATGTATAATAACATGTACGGGATGTGCATTGCAGTGTGTATGTGTGTGTGTGTGTGTTGCACTCACATGCATAGCCAAGATGCTCCTTGGTAGGACCTCTCTGTGTTGTCTGATGCTGAAGTGCCACGTCTTGATCCTCATCATGTCGTCGAACATGAACTCGAGGTACAGACGGCCCTCCACACAAACCTTATCCGTGGAAGAGAGAGAGAGATCAGGGGTCAGGGGGTCAGAAATGCCACAGACGAGGAGCAAACAACATATCATCTGGTTTGACATTAACCGTACCTGTGTGAACATAGGTTTGCCGTTCTGGGTCACCATGGTGCACTGGTCACAGTCGAGAGACACAAAGTTACTGTGGAAGGACTCCTTTGGATGCTTCAAAACATAGAACAGCTCAGTCGCCCCTCCTTCGAAAATACTTCGAAAGTAACGTGGAATCAACGTCCTGCCGATGGCTGCAGACAAAAAAACGTCAAATCAATCAATCAAAAACGAATACAAATCAATCACAGAGGGAATGTGAGAGGTTACAGTAGCAGACAATTTGGCTCTTGCCTTAAATGGGAATCAAGTAGAAAGGACACAGCATTATGCTACTAACAGTCATCTTACCATAGAGATCTCAATTACATTTTAATAGTTAACAGTAAAACATCGCAAGAACTGTGCTGATATTTAAAATAAGAGTCTGAAAATACCTGCAACCAAGAACTAATGATCTTTTTAAAAGATCTTACTGTATCGCTTGGGTCCATCCTCCAGACAGAAAGTGATGGTGAGCATGGCGTCATCCTCAAAAAACTCTGTGGTGAAGGCATCCCACCAGAGATTGTCACAGTCCTGAAAGCAGAGGAAGAATGATTACCCTCAATTTTTCCACTCCATTAAATCTGTGTAGTAAAACGCTGTGAAAATGACACATTGAGTTGATCATCTTAAATGAATAATCATCACACAAAAACAAAACACATCAATCAAATCCAATATAAGACAGAGTAGATCCTACACGCTCTCCCTTAAGCATGATGACATTTCTGGTTCAGTTTAGCTTAAATAAATGTCAGAATTAATGCTGGCAGGGATGAGTTTCAATAATCAAAAACAACGGCTGTTGGGATTGATACAGAAGTTAAGATACCTTAATTAAAAAATGTTTTTTAAATTTATCAATGACTCCTACAATGTCCCACTTCTACTCTAACCACTTTATTTTATGGTCATCCACACAACACAAGTGGCCATGAACATTTCCATGAGGTGTATGTTTTATTGGTTTAGTTAAGGGCGACTTACATTCAAATATTCAAATATAATAACATAACTGTAGTCAACGCCCCTCTCGTCTCTCTACAGGTTATACTACATGTGTTTGTTGTGCTGTGCAGACTGACAGCCACAGAAAAGAAGGGAACGGCCACTCAGTTGCACGCTCAATTGGCACTCCAATTACGTTTGAGCCCGGTTGATCAGATAATCCTATTAGTCTGAATGAAAATTAAGTCAGTGAGTTCTCTGTCTTAATTTTCCCACAAAATCCCTAGCATGGTTTGCAACACAAAAACAGCATCTGGGAGGGGGCGGGGTTTGACAACATGTCAACAGCAAGCAGTTCACAGAACGAAGCACGAATCGCAGATTGTAATCACCACAAAGCTGAAAATGAAAACGACGATTGCTGTGAATTTTGTCTGTTTCCGTCTCTGTATGGCGTGACTCTCACCTCTGTCCAATTCTGTAGCCTTTTGTTCAGCTCATATATCCTGTAGTCTGTCTGGTTCCCGTACGGTGTGGGTCTCCTGAAACAGAAAACAGCATTCACTCACTGCTCCGGTGACTTTTCCACACCAACACGCAAACACACGACATGAGCCAAGAGGCGGCTCAAAATAAAGTTGATTGCAGGTTAACTTAATGCCTACAATTTTCCAACATGAATAGAGATATTATACCCAGTGTAAATGTTTTATGAATGACTTCTAATCCAGGGCAAACCACAAATATAAGCTCGCTATTAAAGCATCAGTGTACTCACCCCATTCCAGGCTCCATGTATGAGGGGGGGTACATGGGTGTAGGCCTAGGAGGGAGGGAGGGGGGAAATAAAATCAGCAACAAACCAGAGTAACATCAGACATGTGTGCAAATGTTATATATGGCATGACTTCTAAGGCTTCATTTCAGATCTGCACAGAAATTCGGTGTTTAGAGCCAGTTACTAATCTTACAGGACTAACATGGCGCTTCAGGGATGTAGAGATGCAAATGTCCAGCATTTGCAATAAAAAAGAATATATTTACTTTAAGCCCAGTAAAAGATGATGTCACTTTTAATTAAGATGAATGTAGCTTCCTCTCTATTTCTTTTGCCATTTTAGGACACACATTTAAAGCCATTCTGCTCCGTCAACTCTGTGCTGATAAAAACAGCCTCATTTGGAAAATATGCTTTGAAATATATAAATCACAAAACATCAATAAAGCAAAAATCAAGAAGAACAGTCGTGTTGTATTCTTCTGTGTAAATATCTAGGTCAAGACAACAAATTACGATATTAGACGTAAAAAGGACACTTCAGAGATTTAATAAATTACATCTTTTAATGAATAAATTAATGCAAAATGTGTCCTAGTTTTAGACCCATTTTCCTTTTCACAGAGCATCTCATGTCCTGACAGTAAAACCCAGACCTACCCCACATCTCTGTCCAGCATAGCGCCTGGGTGGAAGGGGGGAAAGCTGCCGCCGTTGGGGGGCTCCTTAGGAGAGTACAGCTTGAATGACTTTGACGAACAGCCTGCACACAACCACAGGGCAGAGGAGGAGGAGGGGGGGAAAAAAGAGCAGAGATTTAGAGGAGATTTAGATTTAGCTCATTCAAATCACAGCATCATCTAAGTAATCTAATGTGGGATGATTTTGTCGAGATTTACTCAAATAAAAGCACGCTGCCAAAACAATTTCCTGCTGCTTTCATTATCTAATGTATCTTCAATCTGGTAAATGGACAAGAAAACAAATCATCATGAAGAGGAGGGGGGGTGGGGGGGGCAGCAATATTTATTAGCCTGCGGAAAATCTGAGAAAAACAATCAGTGAAATGGGTGGGTACTAGTGGAGGAGATGGTCCGGCATGTTCTTTGTGTTCTTGTACCATCAGCACCATTTACAGGGAAACTCTCTTCTCCGCATCCAGCCCCATGTGATCTTAACCATGCTCCTCTGTACTGTGTGTGTTTCTCCCCCTCTAGTTACCTCCTCTACCCATCCCCCCACACTGGCTACCCAGGCTGTTGTTAACCCTTGTCTGCCCAGATAAGGAATTCACGCTCAAACAATTCAGGGGCTCCCAGAAAAAAAAAAAAAACATCTATTCTGCATCTGTGCTCAATGAGACCTCACACAGACAGCGAATGCATGTAATGAGGTCGAACCAAAGATATTTAATACCCAGGCAAGCAGACGGTGAGAAAAACAACTCCCCGAAATTTGACCCAGACTGGGGCCATCACAACCAGTTTCCCCTATCCCTGTATCTAAGCACAGATACAGACATTGATGCAATCTAGATAGAGGAATTTGACATATGCGATAGCGATACATTCATTATAGTGTAAACAAATATTGGATCATAGAAAATCCTCTGTGTGCCCACTCGGTAATGGTGTTCACACATGCTTTGCTTGTAAATCTGGCGTTCCCAACAGGAACCTGAAGGCAGCAAAAATGTTAATTTGTTAATTCGACTCGGTCTCAATTTATGCAAAGCAGTCAGTCACTGTCAGCTTGACACATGAAATGGTGATTGCAGCAAATCAAAACAGACAGGGGGAGAAACGGGCCGTCCCGAAAGGGGTCAATTTTATGGAGGGATCAAACCTAAGTGGTGCACTCGCCACTTTTTTTATTTTTTATTTATCTTTTCACGTCACTTTTGGTGAACTGACATGTGCCTCACACAGACAGACAACTTCACAAATGCTGGTGGTTTAAATGAAGATGTACACAGATGGGCATGAGATGGGGTTAAGTAAGCTTGTGTGAACTCCCCTCAGCTTCTTCAACAATTACAACTCCTCCTTTCGCCCTTTTCTTCCTTTACTTCAGTACACCCCAGAGAGTCATGGCAGGTCATGTTCTCCTCCTCATTAGCATGGGGGGCGAACCTGCTCAATGGCTTTCCATGCATTACCTCTGACCTATAGACCCACCCCCCATAACACCACCAGCCATTAGCCCCAGACAGCATTCAACCTCAACTGATAAGTCTTTGTTCAGAGTGACGCTGATGAACACTGCAAAACAAATTCCACTACAAGGACTGATTGATTCCTATTTCCTTCACAATAAAACTTCTTCGTAATCACTTTGTTTTCTGTCAAACAAAGAGGATGCACCGCATCCCCTCTAATATACAACACCTGCAATATTCTGAATCAATGTGCAAAACTGCTGACATGCACATTATTCTCACCTCTAATAAACACCACCAACACACACACACCAATTTAAAAGCCAGGGCAAGCGAATTGAAGGCATCCACGCAATATCTGCAAATTACAGGTCCCAGTCAAACAGGACAGGACAGGAGCATGTGTGTAATACTGATTTCACGGAACAAACATAACGTCTTCATGAATACAGGCATCCTTAGTTAAATGCATAGGCTACATGATAAATACACATGGATGAGCCTGACTACAACCTGAGAGCAACCCTGAACCCGTGTAAAAGCAGATGAGAGCTTATGATGATGCATGATCATCATATTCAGGTTAACTTAAAAAAAATAAATTAAGCCGGTGCACTTTAGTCCGCCCAAACTGTTCATAGCGAACAATAGAGCTGCATCCAAAGGCTGGCCCTCCGCCAGGAACACATCCACAGCAATGTGCAAAGCCTCTCAACATACTTGCTCTGCTGCTTTCCTGGCGTCTGTTTGTGTCTGAACCCACGGACTTGCACCGCGGACATTTAAAACTAAGCCAGTGTTTACTTTACTGTGCAGGACCGGGCGTAAACTGAGCCCCTGGGCCGCAGCTCGGTCGTCGCTTGCGTAGAACGGATGCTGCCATTGCTAAGCTACCAACCTAGTTGCTAAACTACCGTAACCACCGCGGTAGTTTAGCAACAGTTTCCAGCGGTTAAATGTGAACCAGTGGTGTTGTTGTTGTAGCAGAGCGGCTGTGCGTCGGAGTTACCTGCAGAGAAAGGTGCACCGAAACGCGGTGTTGCTCAACACCTCCGCTCGGTGTTTCTAGCCAGCTAGCCTCGGTGCTAGCCGGAGCGGCTGGATGAGGATGAGGGGAGGGGAGGGGGGAGCTCCAGCGCCGGCCGCTAATAACGCAGTCCTCCGATCCCGAACAAGGCGGCAAGCGACGGCAAGTGAAACGCAACCACTAGTTCCCTCGGTTCCAGTCAATTTTCAACCCCGGACTGGATGTTTTAAATGTCATTTGTGTGGAGGACGGCGCTACCTATCTACTACTACTACCGGACCCTTTGTTCCTGCCAGCCGAGACACGAACAAACAAAGGCCCCGCCTCCTCCGGGCTCCTCCGCCCATCCCGACTCACAGACCGGGACAAACAGGGGCCCCCAGTTTGTTCTCCCTAAGATCTATGATGATGATAATGATGATGGTGATGATGAGTTAGGTCCATATGAAACAATACATTAAAAAACAAAACAACAACAACACAGTGTCCCCCCCAGAGTCATACAATGTGGGTCTCCAACTGTGAGGGACAGCCATTACAACATCCCTATTGGATAAACAACTGTCATTTTACAGTCTGACAGCATCACACTGTTGTTTATCAGCTCTTTGCAGCTCCTCATTGAAGCTGTGTGGTGTCTGAACCATCAGCCTCATGCTTTTATCTCTACATCACTCTATTAAATGGAGCCACACTAGATATTTTTTGGACATTTTCATTATAATTCAGGTGCATGGTGTTTTTCTTCTTCTTTTTTTAACAGACAGAGTTTATGATAAAGCATCATCTGGCAGCTCAGTGAAGTTTATTAGGTTTTTTTTTATTGAAGCAAGTCTTAGACAGACATGATGCCCATGGACTCAAACTATCACATACTGATTTATAACCTGCTTTAACCCGTTTAATCCCAAATTTTTCCCTGCAAAATAAGTGCATACATTTCACTCCTTGGACCTCCCTAACACATAATATGTATGCTTTTTTTCATTTCATGTTGGTTTTGTCAGTGAAAATTTAGGTTTTATACTCGGCAACAATTGTTGCCGGTGGGAAACTGCATAGTCTAAATTTTCACAAATTCTATAATTTGACCTATTTACACATATAAAAAATTAAAACTGACACTAACATGTGAAACATATTTTAACAAGGCATGTACAAATGTGCATCCTAGAGGAACTTCTGCTTGTTTACCTTGACCAAGGACTACACTGGACCCTGTCCTATAGGCTACTTTTAGGCGGATGTGTGTGGACTCCACAATAGGGCTCCATGTAAAACATGCACACTGTGGGTGAAACAAGGCTCCACAACTTGTACTCAAACCAGATTGGTTTGCCCCTGATAAACTGACTGCTGCCATACTTGCCATAATACTATTATTACCACTACTACTAATAGTAATAATAATAATAAAATCCATATGTGAGCAGAATCCCATGAAAAGTCAGCAACTCATCCATGCTCCAATCAAGTGCCTTCCTTTGGTTTGCATTGAATAGGCATTTGACATCTCAACAGTGAGCTCCCTCAGAGAAGGATACATCAGCAGAACAAATCAACAGGGTCCGGGTTTAGTTTGTATAGCCTACTGCAGTTGGACCGTCACAAAATCTGGTATATTGGATGTGGCTGGTAACCATGTCACAACACACACACACAGACAGCACATATCACTTTGGGGTCTTTTTAGGTCTAGAAGATCCAAGACCTTTGATATTTTAAGCTGTGTAGAAAAAAACACAAGATCAATAGAATAAACAGCTAAAACCTTTGACATCTCGGATAATGCTATGTGACTATGTGTTATGCTAGCGGCAACAATTGTTGCCGTGCTTACATCTACTCTCCTTATGATCAAAATATGCATGCAGGCATATAATTCTCATTACATATCAGTAGTAGACCCTTTAAAGAATATATGTACAAAAAATGTCAGTTATATCTGTTAATTAAAGTATTTTATTTACTTCCTCATATACACGTTTGAGGCAGACATCTCCCCCATGAGGTGTAAGCAGGAAGTAAAGAGGCCTGGTCATGTGACCTTTCGCACTATTTACATGAAATTGATACAATTTAGAGTAGACAGCATATTATTTCATTTTAAAACTTGCATTAGATGCCCAAAGCTAAAACAGCAGTTTTAGAGCTTCCAGAAGTTAGAAGAAATGACTGGCAACAATTGTTGCCGGTGGGATTAAACGGGTTAAATACAGTCTTTAAAATGTCATCGTGTTTAATAAAGTTGGGCCCCACCCATGTCTGTTAGGGGGGTGGACTGCCATAAATCTTAACATGATGTCCTTTCATAGCTTTTACCAGATGACGTTAAATATCTACTTAGACCCATTCATAGGACTGGCTCACTGTCCATGCACGTTGGTGTGGAATTTTAGCCTTATATTTCTCAAACTCTGCAATCAGACTGAAAAGAGTTGTGACTGAATCTGTATACACGCAAAACTTTCTCCTGGATAAAAAAACAAACAAACATTTATCTTATGTTGTCTTGGACAAAAACTGTCATGGTTACATCCAGTGAAATCTGCAGGATATATGAGTATTTTTCCAACCTGGAGCATTTATAAAGCAATTTTATGGCCAGGGCATTGCAACCTAATTCAGTCATAATAATCAGTGACGAGGAATAACGGGGTAGTTAAATAATTTTGCCTGGGCTGCAGGAACTTTGTGAACTAGCACAGACCATCCCAGTAGAGGGTGTTGTGACATTAACAATCACAAAATGAGAAGAAAAGCATCAGACCTGTCTGACCGTTTATTACATCCATCAAATGTGACTCGGTCGCTCTGTTTACATTGTTCAGTACATCTTTGATACTGACTTGGTACTTTAATATGCTGTTTAATTCAAGCCAACTTTGTAAAGCCTTATGAAAAGTGATTGCCGTGGCTGATGACTCAAATCCTTTAGACCACAGTCTTGAGCCTGCCGTAGCCCGAGATTATGTAAGGGTATAATCTGCGGCCTCACTTTTAATCAATAACCACTCTAATGTTTACAAGCAAATATATTTGAAGTGGTCTCAAAGTGCATTTAAACCTCAATTTGTTGAGGCTTTCACTTGAGCCACCACAGTCAGCTTGCAGAATAAGCCAGGAGTGCAGATGAGAGAAGTAAAGCGATGCATTGAGAGAGTAAACACATCTGACCAACACCACAGTCAGTCTCACTGCACAAACCCCACGTCAGGCACAGAGCGTCAGCATCAGCTCGTGTCCACCACTGGAGGAGGCAACAACACCACAAACATATCCAGTGTGAATAGTGAGCCGCATCGTGTAACTGCTTGGACCTGGAATTTCATATTGTAATAACACAGGTAGAGTACGTTTATGAGTACATTAACATACTCCAACTCCATTTTCATCTTGTGTTTTTCATTTTTCCTATCACTCTGTCAAATTATGGAAAGAGAAGCAACTCAAAATCTCGCTCCAATCAAGACGTCTGCCTGTTTGGTTACGACAGAAAATCAATTATTAAAGAGTTACAGGGGGAGTAAAAGAGAGCGTTTTGTCTCGACACGAGCTCAGATCTAGGCTGTCTTGTTGAAAACGGTGATTCCTCAGTCTGCTGTCTGCTCAGTGCTGATGGAGTGACACGAGGAGACATGATAGAACAGCATCTCCCTCTGCTGGCAAACGCTGCAAACATCTTCCTCATGTCTCAGAGCAGAACAGAGGAATTCAACAGAAAGAGCTTCCAGGAGTTCATTCATACTCTATTCACAGCTACTATAGCATTTTTTTTTTTAAATTAAAGTGTATAAAATGTATTGTTTTTATCACAATGTTAGATCGTTATCTGCCTTCTCCATGATTACAGCAATCAATAACTTTTAAATCTATATTAGTGCTTATTTATTAAGGCGGAGATATGTGAAAAAGGTCTGCCTTGCATTAGCATTATCACATGAAACTAATAAAGATGGCTCAAAATGAAGTGTGCATTATATGGCACATGATGTGGGATACTTCACCACGGGAGGGTTTCTCTTTCGAGAACTGAATCCTATTTCATTTGTATTCACTAAGAGTCACATTTCGTTCACACATGCACGGAGTACCTGGGAAGCAGGGCTGGCAGGCAGTGATAACACTAAAAGCAGAATCAGAATAAGGCAGTCATAGACACGAGAGCTAAGTCCTATTTTAGTCACCGGAAAACTGGTCTTGTACTACACAAGATCTGATGTACCCGCTTGTATTAATAGATCTCGAGCTCTGACGACCACTTTACAAGTGCTATTTTATGCAGCGTTGCATAGCGTTCCCTCTGAAATGCCTTTCATGCATTGTCATTTAAATTAATAATGTGGTCTCTATATCAGAAAAATAGAAAAGGGGTCTGATTTTTAATTATTTGGTCCATTACTCAAATGCTGGTGGAGTTAGTCAGCTTTCACGATTTTTAAAAAATCAACCAAAAAAATGAAAAGAAACTTCAGATATATTGTATGTGTTTGCAGACTTATGACAGAGAGTGCTGGTGAACAGCGTGTTGTTGCTTTTCTTTTCTACACTCCACAGTGGAAGCACAAACCTGTCAGGGAAAAGTGTTGTGACACCTGACTGGTAGTGATAGCAACACAGCGGCTGACAGAACTAACGCAGGCTGCACCCAGAGGATGCAACTGCGGCTTGACAGGAGGAAGTTAAACAGCATGTGCTCGAGATAAACTGCAGGATAACAAAAGACAGATATAGTTGTGTGAATGTCAGAGTGACGGTTGATGTTGTGGACATTTGCAATGACAGATGTCAGCGATTTGAATCCAGACAGAATTAGCTAATCCCCGAGGTATTCGCTATAGAGGATTGTAGATTGTAGATAGGAGAGATAGGATCTGGGTTCGTTTAAACAGTGGGTTTGGGCGGTGAACCCCATTAATAAAACTGTCGTTTTTACTGCTTCTTTTGCTGTGCTAACATCCAGGGAATGAAATGACGTGTCCTGCAAAAAAATGTCTCAGCAAAACCTCTGTAATGTATCTGTGTAAACCCACCATAAAATAAAATTTACACTTGTATCCTTATCATACGGCACAACTCAGCTTTTACGTCTCCTCTTAAAACTAAACAACAGACAGACAGACTGTAGTCATGATGTTATTTAGAGACTAATCTTGGAGCTGCTCCACGGATAATGAATAATGGAACAGCGATGACACAGTGTTTGAGTTTACCAGAATATGGACACTTTATCTAACTCACAACAAGACGTCCTATTTAAATGATGCTTATTTTAATGTCGTGTCTCAAACACAAATTCCACAAACCCAACGAGTCACCTCCAAACAAATGAACCAACTCCACAAACTGCACATACGCCTTCTAACATCATCTATTCCCATCCCGATGCTCCGACCTTACCGTCCAAAAATCAGTGGCAGCACAATATGAATTATGTTTTAGGGCAACAGCTGCCTTTATTTGCATATTCTTTGTCAAACCTGGTGGTTTGCCATTCATGGTCTGTTCGCACAGTTAATCTTTGACACCTACCAGTAGCCCAAACATGCTGGTCAGTTCAAGATACATTTATAGAGACTTCTGTGGTTTGAATTCGCAGAACAATCCCCAAGCCTTAAATAGACTTCAAGCCACACACACACAGGTGGCACGGTGATACAGCACACAGCTTTCAAACAACTCTGCGGCTGTCCTTGCACCTTTTGTTTTTAACACAGCTCTGTTTCGATCTGAGCACTGTAACTGTCATGTTTTACCGCAGCATCAGACCTGCTTTCATGTTTAAAGACTCTGCAACTTGCACATCTCTCACAAATAAAGGTGTGCTTTCATAGAAAAACCTGTGTTCCCCCCCTCTCTCTTTTTCCCCCCATGCTCCCCCCTCTGTGTGGCACATGCCAGCTTTCCTCTGCCATCCTGTCGGCCTGCAGCAGATGTGACATCACTACAGCTCGTCTCCACTCTGCGAACACCCCACCACCACCACCACCACACACACACACACACACACACACACACACACCACCCTCATCTCTCTGACTCCCCAGCATCTCTGTCTCCCACGCATTCCTTCTTTCTCTCTGCCTCTGCACACACAGCCATTTTGATCTAGCAAACAAGATCTGAGGGACTCACTAGTGTGGAGAGAGGAGGGGACGAGGAGAAGGGAAGAAGTGAAGAATCGAGGAGGGAAAGAAAGAAAGAAAGAGAGGCCCAGGCTTTCAGTGCAGTGAGATAAAGCTGAGGCAGTCATGTTGTTGTGTAACGGTAATCAAAAAAGGAGAAAAAAAAGCCCTGGCTGTTTGGCTGCCATTTTGGCTCTGCTTTAAGCCACTTTTCTCCAATCAGGAGCCATGTGACTTTCTGCATGAGGTAACAGCACTGTTACTGCAAAAGGCAGTGAGCGGCGGCGGATGAGGGAGCGACAGAGAGGGTGAAAGAGGAAGAAGGGGGGAGAGTGAGATGAGGAAGGCAGAAACGGGAGGGAGGGGTTAGAACGAGATGGGTGAGAGACGGAGAGAGAGTGGTGAGCGTAGGGGAGTGCATGGTTGAGTGGGTACATGTGAAAATGGAGGGGGGGGGGGTATCTTCAGCTCACAGGCAATCTATTTTTACCATTTAGTCTGAACAAAGGATGTGATTGGCTCCACTGTGTTAGGATGGATCTCCTTCATGCGGGGAACAAAGCCTTAAAAAGGCTGATTCACAGCAAAGTCACAACAACAGCAGGATGTCACAGGGTTGTCAATGAACCAGACAGACAGGAGAAGTCTGTTCCTTATTATGGCTCACATTCTCCCACATGCAAGGCAGGCAGACATGCAAATACAGTCGGATCATAGCTCTTTATTCAATCATTTTCTGGCGCGGTAACAAAACAAAGATGACCAGGACCAGGTGAAAGGAGAACGTGATCTTAGAACGAGAGGCGATTTGTTTTTCCGTAGCAGAAACAAACACACAAAAAAAAAGGATGAGGAAGATCTTCCATCCACCATCATGCAAGAATGTAAACAAACCAGCTCTCAAATATAATGATTTGCAGCGCACGCACAGACAGGGAGAAAGAAACAGCAAAAACCAGTGTTGATCAATGTGGCTCGGTGGTTATCTGAGAAATCCTCGAGCCTAAACTTGCCCTAGCAGGATCCTGGTGAAGGTGTGTGTGCTGCTAGCTATAGCGTACGTGGATGGCGTGTTACTTGCACGCATGCCTGCACGTGTAAACCTTTGTGTGTGTTTGAAAGCGCGCACACGCCGGTGGACCTCGTTTTTTTGGGTGCATCTTTCGAAAACATGTGGATGCCATTAAAAGTTTCTGCTCCTCGGCGAAGTCTTGACAACAACAGAGGGAGCGACGGAGCCGGAGATACTGGAAAAACTACAGGAGAGAGTTGGGAATGATCTGAGAGGAGAACATCAAGCAGAGGCCTCTCTCGTATTATTCCATCTGATAGCTGACTACCAATGAATCAGAGCAGCCCCATTAAAATGATACTGACACCCTAATTCAATCTGCTCTCTCTGAGATCCCCCCCGAGCAGATGCTACGATTCAATTTCTGTCTGTTACTGGCTCCCTTGTGCTGCACAGAGCCCGTCCCCTGGCAGTGTGAGGCTTTTCACCATGTGCAAGGCGACTGTCTCTGCAGCCCGCCTGCTCTCACCGGGGTACCGTTAAAGAGAAATTGCTACAAAGTCACAAAGGACCAAACGCTCAATGGGAGAGAACAGGGCTACAAGATCTACTTGATAAAAACTGCCAAAACATTTCTGCGTGGGCCAAAGACTGACATGTGCAGACAGACTCTAGATGACACTAGATTTCCTTCCTCTAGCAGAGTGAACCAATGAGAAGCCATTTATGGCGGCAGTAAATCATACTTTATGCAGCCTTTATTTAAGGCTCAAGAGATCAAGAATCTTGATTCCAGGAAAAGCCAAGCTAAGCACAACGACTGTGTGAAAAAAAAAAGAAAATATGCAGGAATGCAAAATGCAAAGTCACAATGACAAAGAGCTGACTATTATCTACACAGCGGCTTAACTCGGAGAAAATTCAACTCTCAGTTAAATCTTCCTAAGTGCCCTCATCACTGGTTTGAACTCATCAAAAGAGAGCCTTAAACCATTTTGCTGTGAGTAAATCAAACGTTTGCCTCATTCAGTCCTCGGACAAATATGAAAAAGCAGTTCCAGTGACAGCGAGCGGTGACTCTTCTAGACATATTATGAGCACAGATAATCGAGAAGCAGACATGTAGCCGCAGATAAAGTTGAAGAAAAGAGGGAAAAGAGTCAAGCAAGTGAAGTGCTTATTGATATCTCAGTGTCTCCGTACGTGGCAAAACTCAAAGAGCCATTGATCTGCTGCACAGCAAGCTAGC
The DNA here is from genome assembly GCF_905171665.1 of Trachurus trachurus. Classification (NCBI taxonomy): domain Eukaryota; kingdom Metazoa; phylum Chordata; class Actinopteri; order Carangiformes; family Carangidae; genus Trachurus; species Trachurus trachurus. The sequence continues at coordinate 17,384,539 of NC_139906.1, forward strand.
GTGACTGAGAGGGTCTGCTGAACAACTTAATCCTGAAGTGTGGTAGCCTCAGTCTATAACCTTGTTTCAGGACATGTGTTGAAAGTGTAGCATGGCTTCACCATCACACACATGCATGCACACACAGACTCACACAGCTTGACGCTGGCCCTAGGCGGCTTTGCAGCACTTTTACATAAGTCATCTTTCTGACAGCACCACTGAGCACAGAGACGGAGAAGGAAAAGAGGAAAGAGGGAGAAGGGGGAGACGGAGAGAGAGAGAGAGAGAGAGAGAGCGGGAGAGAGTAGGCACTTACCGGGACAAGCACAACCTCCAACAGACATCTTCTCACATGTTGGGCTCTGCTCTGAACGAAACAGCTGCACTCAGTCCACACGATGCTCGCATGGGCCAACTCTGAGGAAAACAACACAGACAGGGGGGTGGAGAGATAAGAGGGAGTGGTACAAAGCAGGACATGTACACCACAACTACACTCCTCTCTCTCTGTCAGAGGCAGGAAGTTGGCAGTGGTGCTCTAGCTGCATCATTAATAGGCATATTGCAACACAAGTGGGAGGGAAAATGAGAGAGGAGTGAAATAGGAAGAAAGAGCCTTAACGGTATGTGAGACTGGAGTAAGTAATATGGAGGCAAAGGTGTGTGTGTGTGTGTGTGTGTGTCGGGGGGTGGTGGGGGGGGGTTGTGAAAGGGAGAATGCAAGAGGGAGGCAATTAGAGCAAAGGAGAGGAAAAAGAGAAAATGTACAAGGTGTGTGTATGTGGCAGTGATGCATCGTCTATTTTTGCCCGTTGCTGCTGTGGGAGATAAACATACTCAGTAGGTGCCCAGAGGCGGAGGGTCATTACTGCCAAACAAACACACTCACATACGCACACACACACTCACTCACTCACACACCCTGCCTCGTGTATGACAGATTTCCATCTCTCTTTCCGTCTCCCTCTCTCACCCCTTCCCTCTGTTTTTCTGCTGCAGAAAGAAGACTGGTGTTAATCACTACAGACAGTATCGATTAAAAATGCAAAGCCCACCTGGAGCGCAGGGACACTGGAGACCCATGGGAGGCAGAACAGCGCGCACGCACGCACAAACGTGCACACGCTCACAACAGGAGCTGCATGTAAACAGTCTCTGACTACAGACTGTTTGCCCAGCAGCCTCGTCCTCTTCTCTCTTTTCTACTCTTTTCTTGCTTTTTAATCTTACTTCCCTCTATCAATTTAATCTCCTCACCCTGTTGATATTACCTTGACCTTTCTGCAGCTTGATGTCGCCTGATGTGATTCTGTTTCATTTCCTTTCCTCGTCCACATCTGTGGTTTTTCCTTCTCCTTCGTCCCATAACTTCTCTTGGCTCGAGCGCGCCTGTTCTCCCAGCCAATAATCTCATAATCTCACACTTGACTACACCAACACACGAGCACATAACTGACTCCCATGAGCTGGATGTCTTTGTTGCTCATGATCCTGTCAGACAGATGACAGACTGAACCGTATCGCTGCGTTATTGTGACTGAATACAAGAGGATGAGAAAAATGGAAAATGTTTTACAATCCCAGCGATAACTGACAGCCAGAAATACAAAGATGCACAGAGTGTAGTCGACTATAGAGTAACACAACAAGTGTGACGAGATAGAAACTACAATTCATCAAAAAGTATATTTAAAAGTTGAATAGCACATGATGCAATTTAGAGCTTTTTTTTTTACCAGTAGTGAATAACTGGTTAAAGTTGATTGCTAAAAAGAATGTAGAAATGTTTCACATCTCAAATAAATGTAAATGTATATATAAATGTTGAAGTGGTTCACTATAAGAAATCTGAAAATCTCAAAGTAGTGAATAAATCATTGAAATCGATTAAAAGTCATGAATAGTTGAATTATAAAGCTAAAACTTACAGAGCAATAGTTTAAAATAGTATAACAGTAAATTACAAAGCTAGAAGTTAGACAAATAGGTAAAATGATATTCATCTTATGTCAATGTGTTGGTCATATGAATGAAAACTGTTAAACTGTACAAAAAAATAAATGTAACCACTTTCACATGAATAAAATACGTTCAATATGTGAGTGAATATCAGTATAAACCAAACATATTTTCCACACGACAGATGTTTGTTATGATGGACGCTCCGTGATGTGGTGCTGTGGTTCATGTGACGGGGCCGTGAGGCAACATCAAACACAGAAAGGGTGAGAACCAGTGGTCTGGCATAGACACATAACTGTATCTCCTCCTCCCCGAGTGAGTTTGAAGCCCACTTTAACAAACCTCAGATCTCTGTTTTCTGTCACTCACAACCAATATACTAACAAAAGACAAACAACTGTCTCCACTGGAACGAGAGCTGACGGGGCACATTCCCCACACACCAGCGCTCTGGTAGAGGCATCACATTTAAATGTCATAAACGGTGTCAGACACTGTTCTCAGGACCGAGACACAATGAACAACCCTGCGGGCCTCTTCTTTTTCCCCTGACTTGTCCCCCCCCCCCTCTTTTCATTTCCCCTTCACACACATACACTCACGCACACACACTTTTTTTTTTGTCTCTGTCTGTTTCAACAAGGTCCATCTCTTCCCCCTCGCTGCTATTCTATCACCAGTCGGTCCTTTGTACGCATTGTAGGTCACGATCTGCTGGTTTGACATTTACAGAAGATTCTGCTACTGTAAAATGGACAAGTCTGAACAAAGGCAGAAACGAGAAACAGAGAGTGGCGACCCCAACAAGGAGAGAGAGAGAGAAAGAAAGAAGAAGAAGAGGAGATAAAAGCGGCAGAGAAGAAACAGGAGGGGTGTGCGTGAATGTGATGTGATTTGGGAAATGGCTTCTGTTTCCAGGAGCGATCAGGCTTTGAAGCTGAGCACTTCACCACTGACTGCGCTGTCAGGTATGCTCTCTCTCTCTCTCTCTTCCCTCTCTTCCCTCTCACTCTCCGTACTCTTGCAGCAGATAACAGAGATTCCCGCTCTGTCAACACATCCACACATCGCTCAAAGAAGCTCTCTGAGAATAAATGAAGTTCCCCCTCGGTTCACCTCCTCGCCTCCGCTGTGGGAACACTCAGCGGCAGCACTTCCATAACACTGTGTGACAGTCAGCAAAGTGCTGCACAGACGCACTGACTGACTGAGCCACTCGTCTGCTCAGCACTTGCTTCACATGCACTGACAACCCTGTTTTTCCCCTCTCCCCCCCCCAAAAAAAAGGCTTCACAGTGTCATCCTTGGTATCTCAGGTGAGGTCATGCCATCAGCACTTACCTCTCAGTCTTTTGTCTTTGCAGCTGTTTTGCGACCCCCCCACCACCCTCCCTCTTCTCCTCCTCCTCCTCTTCCTCCTCCTTTCCCCTTTTTCTCCTCTCCACACTCTTAAACAACCACCTCCATCTCACAGCTTACCTTTTGTCTTCCTCTTTCTTCTGCGCCCACGCTCGCTAGAAAAAGTCTGCCTGGGTCAGCCACGCAGAAGAGGAAACCAAGCTGGGCAGAGAGAGAGAGAGAGAGAAGAGAAGAGAGAGAGTGATGAGCAGATGCAGATAGGAGACACAAATGGGGGGGGGGGGGGATCTAGCAGTGTGCAAATTGGATGATGAGAAGGAAGGAAGGAGGGAAGGAAGGAAGGAAGGATGGAGGAGGAGGAGAAGGAGGGGAAAGGGGGAGGAGGAGGAGGAGGGTGGGGGGGGGGGGGGCAGCTCTCAGCTGCACTGGTATGAATATGACGCAGAGGCAGCAGCCAGAGACACTTCTCCTCTTCCCTCCTCTCCTCTCCTCTCCTCTCCTCTCTAGCCCCATCCCTCCATGCCCACCGAGAGAGAAGAGAGGAGAGGAGAGGAGAGGGGGAGAGAGGGCACTGTATCCATGGCAACGGCAGAGCAGCGGTAGGTAGCAGTTAGGGAGTGTGTTGGGGCACAGTAGCGTTCCTCTCTCTTTCTCTGTTTTTCTCAGAAACGAGGTGGGGGGGTGGGGGGGTGGGGGGGGGGGGTGGGCTGTGGAGGAAATGCGAGCAGCGGTGGATTCTTCAGGGCATGACAGGTAATGAGAGGCAGACTGATTGGGCCTGTTGTGTCTCAGACACACGTGGGAAACAGACGCAGAGGAAGCACGTACAGTATTAATGCTACTGTAAACACACACAAAAAAAAGAACAGCAGAGGAGAGAATATGAAGTAACTTTGCGTGTAAATGTAGACAACTCATGCAGAGATAATCAAACACGAGAGCAGCGATTCATAGAAAACTCAAATTATGTCTGAGTGGAGCTGAGGAAATAAGCAAAGCAAACAAAACTGTGAACGCAAAGACGACGCTTGTTGTTGTTGTTGTTGTTGTTGTGGCGCCACTGCATCTTAATAAAGGCGTGTGTTTGGTTCCCACATCCACCGATCCACATGCCTCAGGACCAATTGCGGGTTAAAGGTCAAGGGTACTTCAACGTGTAAACAAGAAGAGCATGGGAATCAAACCCACTACCGAACCAACATTACAGCCTCATATGCTGTGGCACGTAATTATAATGGTCTTGTTCTTCAAAGAAAAAGCAGCAAAGGGACACAACTTGATCAGTGAGACTCGTAATTGTCGCCTTAGGGATTCCTGGATCGACGCCAGAGAAGACACAGCAAGCAGACACGAAACTACACCGCAGTGCTGCTGGTGTCTGTTGTTTTGAGACTGCTTGTCAATAAGGACGCTCGCTCTCTCAAATTCATTACAGCGCGCGCACGAGTTTACTGACGAGCTCCGCCACGGCTGTCGGGGAACGTAGAAGAAGGATTCTTAAAACTTTACAAACAACCGTTTTATTCTTCACACAAGGAGAGAGTAAAATGACAAACAGACAGTGGTACGCCACAATGGAAGACCACAGTGCGTGTGTGTGAGTGTGTGTGGCCTCACCTCTAATCCATTTCTGCCTGTGGGACGATGGGAATTGCCTATGGCTTTTCTGTGCCATGCAGAACCGATCCTAATGAGGAACGCATCACCCCCCCACTTTTGTATTTGACCCAATTTACTCCCCACCTCTGTGTCTCAGAGCCTGCCTTTGTGTTCACTCCTCATACCTTTAGTTCATGTGTTACACTCAATTCACCACAGCCCTTTATACAATTTTCCTCTCCAGCTCTGAGGGAAAACTCCTTCTCCTCTCAGTGTGATGTTTATTTAGTCCTCAGAGACCAATAAATGTTTTCATAGTGGTATTCCCTTGTGCTCGTTTAATTGTGACTCACTCTAAACTAAAGGTTAGTGTGATGCTTTATGAACTTGAACATGAGCTGAACCTGAAGATAGATAGTGTGAGACACGGAAAAAAATTATGAAATCTCAACTTACAAGCCTTTTCCAGAGCTTTAACTCAGGGTCCTCTTCTGTGACTGTAACCTCGGTTCAATGTGATGGATGTGAAAAGTCTGCTTGATCTTTGTCCAGTCATCCTCTGAGAAACCGAGGCTGCCATTCATTTTCCGGGGGGAAAAAATGTAGAGTAAAAAAATAAAAGTACATTTGCATTGGCACGATATTAAAGAAGTCTAAAGCAGTCAAAAGGTTCTAATGTCAGACAATAATAAGTTTGCCATTATCTGGTAAGTTACCAAAACATTAGCCACTATTAGCTACTGGTGGCATTAGCATGAGAGCGTCTTGTGTATGAATTGCATAAAGGTGCCTTTTACTTTATTTAATTTACATGGATCTAGTTTTAATAAGAAACTATAACCTACTTTCATCTACACCTTTCAGTGTTGCAATGTACAATTCAAATTTACCATATGATATTAGCACAATATTTGGAAGTATCTTCAGACAAGAGAGTTCAAGCTGAAACCAAAAACATGTTTCAAGGTCCATGACTGCCACTGTGTGACCAAACAGCATGAGCAGATTTTTTTTTTTTAATGTTAACAAATCTGTCAGAACAGATGTGTGTGTTTTCACTATAGCACAAAGCACACCTCAGTCCAAAGGGGAAACTGTCTCCACAGAAATGGTGTTTTTCTCATCCAAAGGACCACATGAGAGTCCTCCAGTCCTGGAGAGCCCTCCTTGCTTCCTTGTGTCACGGCCATTGAAAGTGAAGGCAATTAGACTAAACCTGTGGGAGCACAGTGAGAGAAGAACCAGACAACAGCACAGAAACTGACAATTAACCTTTTCTGAAAAAGTTTTAAGATGATAAGGATTCTTGATAAGAAAAGTTGGGATGCATGTCAGTCTATAAAGACAGGTAGATATAGCCTATAATGAGCATAGAACAGTTTCACTGTGCATGATTAAGTGGCACAAAGAGGAGGTTATATTTACACAATAAACAATAGTTGTTTTTTAATTAATTTGTCAAATATTACCCATGTTTCTCATCTTAGGTCATTATTCTGTTTAAATGTTGACCAGTTAACAATTGTCCATTCATTTTATCACATCATATATGTGATATATGTATATCATATCACCCATCAAATGATGAATTATATGAGGAATCTTTTCCCTGAAAAGAAAAACAGCTCCTAACAATTAAATTGTTTCATTTAGGTCAGTAAAGCGTTAAATCATGCATATCCACTATCACAAAGACGAGAACTGAGCCCTGACATTGAATGTTTGTAAATCATTGTTGTTGTGGTTGTTGTTGTGGAGAGAACTGCATGTTTTGCATACTGTGTGATTTGTCTAATGTTACCAGATACCAGGAGGGTTTGTGAGCAGTGCCCTGTGTTGTTGTCTTGGGTTACATTACCTTGTAAGGTAATTCTTAGGTAAGGTAAGTCTGCTGCTCCACGTGTGTAACTACAAAAGACAAAACATTGGAAACAAACAGTGTGTCATTTAGAAATACATCCCAATCTACAGACTCAAAACTGACCACAGCAAAAAAAAGGCAACATACAAATAACTGCACCCAAAATAGTCTGCAAGAAAAGTGAGTATTTGAATCCAGTGTGTTAACTTTGCATTAGTTGTTTCTATATTTCTTATTTAATGTATCATGATAAACAGGCAAATGGGCTGTTCTTACAAAACAACCTTAATCCTGCAGTTAATTTTACAATGTCATTCAAACAATATTAAATGATGCATATAATCCACACTTAAACCACTTTAAAACACTATGATAAAACTATCATACTACTACCTCCGTCGCGGACTAGTATAAACAACTCATTATCATATTAGAACTGTCTGCAAGCACCTCTTTTCGTAAAGAAGGAAATTCGTTGGTAAAATAGTAAAAGCAATTAAATGCAATAAAATGCCCACCATAGGTTCTCATATTCAAGATTATATGTTCACGTGTCTTATTTTGTCGAGCTAGTCAGTAAAAATAACTGTTGCTGATTAATTTTCTGTGGTTTAATAATTGTATGGTTGTCTTGTAGCTATCTCGTCACTGTCACCTACCTACTGCGGTCAAGTGAGCCGTCGTTCTTCCTCGCGGAGTCAAGCCAGCCGCACAAACATTTGAACTGCGCCCGTATCATAGAACTTACGGTAAATTCTCCGAGTCCACTGACGAAGCTAACGCTAGTTCAGAACCAAGCGAGATGACTTCCGGTTTTCAAAGTAAGACGCGGATAATACAAAGGCAAGCTGTGTGTGTGTGTGTGTGTGTGTGTGTGTGTGTGTGTGTGTGTGTGTGTGTGTGTGTGTGTGTGTGTGTGTGTGTGTGTGTGTGTGTGTGTGTGTGCGCGCGTGCGCGCGTGTGTTCCCGTGTGTGTGTGTGTATGTGTGTGTTCCCGTGTACCTACCTAACAGGGCCTTATGAATTTTAAACAGGAAAAGAGCCTTATACTCCATTTTTACTGTGCAGTAACATGACTTTGGCCCATAAGTTCTGGCAATACTTGGTACAGGTGACTTCAGGACCACCCTGGCTACTTCCTTAGTCATTATCAAACAATTTTACTGTATAATTTTGGAGAAATTAAGCCTCAAAGTTGCATCTCAGTTTTTTTTAAACAGGAAAAATGCCTTATACTCCATTTTTACTGTACAATAACATGACTTTGGCCCATAAGTTCTGGCAATACTTGGTACAGGTGACTTCAGGACCACCCTGGCTACTTCCTCAGTCATTATCAAACAATTTTACTGTATAATTTTGGAGAAATTAAGCCTCAAAGTTGCATCTCTAGTTTTTTTTTGTTTTTTTCTTTACGGGAAAAGTGCCTCATACTCCATTTTTACTGTACAGTAACATGACTTTGGCCCATAAGTTCTGGCAATACTTGGTACAGGTGACTTCAGGACCACCCTGGCTACTTCCACAGTCATTATCAAACAATTTTACTGTATCATTTTGGAGAAATTAAGCCTCAAAGTTGCATCTCTAGTTTTTTTGTTTTTTTCTTTACGGGAAAAGTGCCTCATACTCCATTTTTACTGTACAGTAACATGACTTTGGCCCATAAGTTCTGGCAATACTTGGTTCAGGTGACTTCAGGACCACCCTGGCTACTTCCACAGTCATTATCAAACAATTTTACTGTATCATTTTGGAGAAATTATGCCTCAAAGTTGCATCTCTAGTTTTTTTGTTTTTTTCTTTACGGGAAAAGTGCCTCATACTCCATTTTTACTGTACAATAACATGACTTTGGCCCATAAGTTCTGGCAATACTTGGTACAGGTGACTTCAGGACCACCCTGGCTACTTCCACAGTCATTATCAAACAATTTTACTGTATCATTTTGGAGAAATTAAGCCTCAAAGTTGCATCTCTAGTTTTTTTGTTTTTTTCTTTACGGGAAAAGTGCCTCATACTCCATTTTTACTGTACAATAACATGACTTTGGCCCATAAGTTCTGGCAATACTTGGTACAGGTGACTTCAGGACCACCCTGGCTACTTCCACAGTCATTATCAAACAATTTTACTGTATCATTTTGGAGAAATTAAGCCTCAAAGTTGCATCTCTAGTTTTTTGGTTTTTTTCTTTACGGGAAAAGTGCCTCATACTCCATTTTTACTGTACAATAACATGACTTTGGCCCATAAGTTCTGGCAATACTTGGTACAGGTGACTTCAGGACCACCCTGGCTACTTCCACAGTCATTATCAAACAATTTTACTGTATCATTTTGGAGAAATTATGCCTCAAAGTTGCATCTCTAGTTTTTTTGTTTTTTTCTTTACGGGAAAAGTGCCTCATACTCCATTTTTACTGTACAATAACATGACTTTGGCCCATAAGTTCTGGCAATACTTGGTACAGGTGACTTCAGGACCACCCTGACCAATCCTTCAGTCATTATCAAACATTTTTACTATATCATTTTGGAGAAATTAAGCCTCAAAGTTGCATTTTTTGATTTTTTTTTTTTTTTTTTAAGGAAAAAAGGCCGTATACTCCATATTTACTGTACAATAACAACACTTTGGTCCATAAGTTCAGACAAAGGTTAGTACAGTTGACTTCAGGACCACCCTGACTACTCCTTCAGTCATTATTAAACATTTTTACTGTATCATTTTGGAGAAATTAAGCCTCAAAGTTGCATCTGTAGCTTCTTTTAAACAGGAAGAAGGCCTTATATGCCATATTTACTGTACAGTAACATCAACATGGTGCATAAGTTCGGTCAATACTTGGTACAGTTGACTTCAGGTCCACCCTGGCTACTTCCTCAGTCATTATTAAACATTTTTACTGTATCATTTTGGAGAAATTAAGCCTCAAAGTTGCATCTGTAGCTTCTTTTAAACAGGAAAAAAGGCCTTATACGCCATTTTTACTGTACAGTAACATCAACATGGTGCATAAGTTCGGTCAATACTTGGTACAGTTGACTTCAGGTCCACCCTGGCTACTTCCTCAGTCATTATCAAACATTTGTACTGTATCATTTTGGAGAAATTAAGCCTCAAAGTTGCATCTTTAGCTTTAGCTGTATCTTATAATTATTTTGGCAACAACAAAGGTCTAGCCTACTACATAGAATAACATCACTTTAATTAATAAATACATTAATTATTCAATTACATTTTAATTTGATAGTTACTTTTTTAAATTTTTGCATATAAATTTACAATAGTTAGTTGGTAACGATCCAATGCGTCAGCGCATGCGCAAATGAGATTTTCCCTGTTGATTGCCTCCTCGACGTTCACTGGACGATCTTCACTTGGTTGCAAGAATGGCTGCAAGAAAAGGGTAAGTGGGGCTTTCAAATAATTTCCAATGTTACTTGGGTAAAGGACACTGGATTTTGAAATTCCTATATCTTTTTCTATTAAAATTATGTGGGTTAAAAAAAAAAAGTGTGTCATCACAAATATCTATTTAATTGGCCAAATATTATTAGCTTGGGTTAACCGAGACACGTGGTCAGCTTACATGCACTTTGTGCACATTATATAGCTATTTTAATGCGCTCTGGCAAGCGGGGGCCGTTAACCGATTGTGCCAGATGCGCCAGAGCGCGCACCTCTGTGCCAGGCTCGCGCTCTGTGGAGATTTGTGTTTATTCAACTTAACAGGGATGCTGAACAGAGGAATTAATACACACATTCACACAAAAAGGTCCTATGTTCCCTGGTTTGTTCATCGACCGGCAACAGCGGGGAACATAGGACCCGGGGAACATAGGTACGCTCCCGTCTCGGTTAACCCAAGGCAATACTATTTGGCCAATTAAAAAAATATTTGTGATGACGCACTTTTTTTTTTAACCCACATAATTTTAATTGAAAAAGATATAGGAATTTCAAAATCCAGTGTCCTTTACCCAAGTAACATTGGAAATTATTTGAAAGCCCCACTTACCCTTTTCTTGCAGCCATTCTTGCAACCAAGTGAAGATCGTCCAGTGAACGTCGAGGAGGCAATCAACAGGGAAAATCTCATTTGCGCATGCGCTGACGCATTGGATCGTTACCAACTAACTATTGTAAATTTATATGCAAAAATTTAAAAAAGTAACTATCAAATTAAAATGTAATTGAATAATTAATGTATTTATGAATTAAAGTGATGTTATTCTATGTAGTAGGCTAGACCTTTGTTGTTGCCAAAATAATTATAAGATACAGCTAAAGCTAAAGATGCAACTTTGACGCTTAATTTCTCCAAAATGATACAGTCATATGTTTGATAATGACTGAGGAAGTAGCCAGGGTGGACCTGAAGTCAACTGTACCAAGTATTGACCGAACTTATGCACCATGTTGATGTTACTGTACAGTAAATATGGCATATAAGGCCTTCTTCCTGTTTAAAAGAAGCTACAGATGCAAATTTGAGGCTTAATTTCTCCAAAATGATACAGTAAAAATGTTTGATAATGACTGAAGGATTGGTCAGGGTGGTCCTGAAGTCAACTGTACCAACCTTTGTCTGAACTTATGGACCAAAGTGTTGTTATTGTACAGTAAAAATTGAGTATAGGGCATTTTTCCTGTTTGAAAGAAGCTAAAGATGCAACTTTGAGGCTTAATTTCTCCAAAATGATACAGTAAAAATGTTTGATAATGACTGAGGGAGTAGTCAGGGTGGTCCTGAAGTCAACTGTACTAAGTATTGACCGAACTTATGGACCAACGTGATGTTACTGTACAGTAAAAATGGAGTATAAGGCCTTTTTTCCTTTAAAAAAAAAAAAGAAAATCAAAAAATGCAACTTTGAGGCTTAATTTCTCCAAAATGATACAGTAAAAATGTTTGATAATGACTGTGGAAGTAGCCAGGGTGGTCTTAAAGTCAACTGTACCAACCATTGCCTGAACTTATGGACCAAAGTGATGTTATAGTACAGTAAATAAAGTGTATAAGGCCTTTTTTCCTTAAAAAAAAAAAAAAAAAAATCAAAAAATGCAACTTTGAGGCTTAATTTCTCCAAAATGATACAGTAAAAATGTTTGATAATGACTGTGGAAGTAGCCAGGGTGGTCCTGAAGTCACCTGTACCAAGTATTGCCAGAACTTATGGGCCAAAGTGATGTTATTGTACAGTAAAAATGGAGTATGAGGCACTTTTCCCGTAAAGAAAAAAACAAAAAAACTAGAGATGCAACTTTGAGGCTTAATTTCTCCAAAATGATACAGTAAAATTGTTTGATAATGACTGTGGAAGTAGCCAGGGTGGTCCTGAAGTCACCTGTACCAAGTATTGCCAGAACTTATGGGCCAAAGTCATGTTACTGTACAGTAAAAATGGAGTATGAGGCACTTTTCCCGTAAAGAAAAAAACAAAAAAACTAGAGATGCAACTTTGAGGCTTAATTTCTCCAAAATGATACAGTAAAATTGTTTGATAATGACTGTGGAAGTAGCCAGGGTGGTCCTGAAGTCACCTGTACCAAGTATTGCCAGAACTTATGGGCCAAAGTCATGTTACTGTACAGTAAAAATGGAGTATGAGGCACTTTTCCCGTAAAGAAAAAAACAAAAAAACTAGAGATGCAACTTTGAGGCTTAATTTCTCCAAAATTATACAGTAAAATTGTTTGATAATGACTGTGGAAGTAGCCAGGGTGGTCCTGAAGTCACCTGTACCAAGTATTGCCAGAACTTATGGGCCAAAGTCATGTTACTGTACAGTAAAAATGGAGTATGAGGCACTTTTCCCGTAAAGAAAAAAACAAAAAAACTAGAGATGCAACTTTGAGGCTTAATTTCTCCAAAATGATACAGTAAAATTGTTTGATAATGACTGTGGAAGTAGCCAGGGTGGTCCTGAAGTCACCTGTACCAAGTATTGCCAGAACTTATGGGCCAAAGTCATGTTATTGTACAGTAAAAATGGAGTATGAGGCACTTTTCCCGTAAAGAAAAAAATAAAAAAAAACTAGAGATGCAACTTTGAGGCATAATTTCTCCAAAATGATACGGTAAAATTGTTTGATAATGACTGTGGAAGTAGCCAGGGTGGTCCTGAAGTCACCTGTACCAAGTATTGCCAGAACTTATGGGCCAAAGTCATGTTATTGTACAGTAAAAATGGAGTATGAGGCACTTTTCCCGTAAAGAAAAAAACAAAAAAACTAGAGATGCAACTTTGAGGCATAATTTCTCCAAAATGATACAGTAAAATTGTTTGATAATGACTGTGGAAGTAGCCAGGGTGGTCCTGAAGTCACCTGTACCAAGTATTGCCAGAACTTATGGGCCAAAGTCATGTTATTGTACAGTAAAAATGGAGTATGAGGCACTTTTCCCGTAAAGAAAAAAATAAAAAAAAAACTAGAGATGCAACTTTGAGGCTTAATTTCTCCAAAATGATACAGTAAAATTGTTTGATAATGACTGTGGAAGTAGCCAGGGTGGTCCTGAAGTCACCTGTACCAAGTATTGCCAGAACTTATGGGCCAAAGTCATGTTATTGTACAGTAAAAATGGAGTATGAGGCACTTTTCCCGTAAAGAAAAAAACAAAAAAACTAGAGATGCAACTTTGAGGCATAATTTCTCCAAAATGATACAGTAAAATTGTTTGATAATGACTGTGGAAGTAGCCAGGGTGGTCCTGAAGTCACCTGTACCAAGTATTGCCAGAACTTATGGGCCAAAGTCATGTTACTGTACAGTAAAAATGGAGTATGAGGCACTTTTCCCGTAAAGAAAAAAACAAAAAAACTAGAGATGCAACTTTGAGGCTTAATTTCTCCAAAATGATACAGTAAAATTGTTTGATAATGACTGTGGAAGTAGCCAGGGTGGTCCTGAAGTCACCTGTACCAAGTATTGCCAGAACTTATGGGCCAAAGTCATGTTATTGTACAGTAAAAATGGAGTATGAGGCACTTTTCCCGTAAAGAAAAAAACAAAAAAACTAGAGATGCAACTTTGAGGCTTAATTTCTCCAAAATGATACAGTAAAATTGTTTGATAATGACTGTGGAAGTAGCCAGGGTGGTCCTGAAGTCACCTGTACCAAGTATTGCCAGAACTTATGGGCCAAAGTCATGTTACTGTACAGTAAAAATGGAGTATGAGGCACTTTTCCCGTAAAGAAAAAAACAAAAAAAACTAGAGATGCAACTTTGAGGCTTAATTTCTCCAAAATTATACAGTAAAATTGTTTGATAATGACTGAGGAAGTAGCCAGGGTGGTCCTGAAGTCACCTGTACCAAGTATTGCCAGAACTTATGGGCCAAAGTCATGTTATTGTACAGTAAAAATGGAGTATAAGGCATTTTTCCTGTTTAAAAAAAACTGAGATGCAACTTTGAGGCTTAATTTCTCCAAAATTATACAGTAAAATTGTTTGATAATGACTGTGGAAGTAGCCAGGGTGGTCCTGAAGTCACCTGTACCAAGTATTGCCAGAACTTATGGGCCAAAGTCATGTTATTGTACAGTAAAAATGGAGTATGAGGCACTTTTCCCGTAAAGAAAAAAACAAAAAAAACTAGAGATGCAACTTTGAGGCTTAATTTCTCCAAAATTATACAGTAAAATTGTTTGATAATGACTGAGGAAGTAGCCAGGGTGGTCCTGAAGTCACCTGTACCAAGTATTGCCAGAACTTATGGGCCAAAGTCATGTTATTGTACAGTAAAAATGGAGTATAAGGCATTTTTCCTGTTTAAAAAAAACTGAGATGCAACTTTGAGGCTTAATTTCTCCAAAATTATACAGTAAAATTGTTTGATAATGACTAAGGAAGTAGCCAGGGTGGTCCTGAAGTCACCTGTACCAAGTATTGCCAGAACTTATGGGCCAAAGTCATGTTACTGCACAGTAAAAATGGAGTATAAGGCTCTTTTCCTGTTTAAAATTCATAAGGCCCTGTTAGGTAGGTACACGGGAACACACACACACACACACACACGGGAACACACGCGCGCGCGCGCGCGCGCACACACACACACACACACACACACACACACACACACACACACACACACACACACACACACGGGAACACACACACACACGGGAACACACACACACACGGGAACACACACACACACACACACACACACACACACACACACACACACACACACACACACACACACACACACACCTTGCCTTTGTATTATCCGCGTCTTACTTTGAAAACCGGAAGTCATCTCGCTTGGTTCTGAACTAGCGTTAGCTTCGTCAGTGGACTCGGAGAATTTACCGTAAGTTCTATGATACGGGCGCAGTTCAAATGTTTGTGCGGCTGGCTTGACTCCGCGAGGAAGAACGACGGCTCACTTGACCGCAGTACCTACCTTGCGTTTACTGTTGTGCCTGTCGTGTCAGCCACTGTTGACACTAACTGTGACTAATTTGGGTTCAAATTAAATCAATAAATAAAAGTCTACTTTACTACTACTTTACTGTGTGTGCTCTTGTCGTCTTTTGTCTTCATTTTGCAGCAGAGGTCATAAATACAGCCCGGCCACAACAAGGCAGTGTCGGACTCTCACGCTCACTTTTAATGGAACTACAAAACGACGTGGCCACGTACGTAACCCTTGACCCGCCACTGCGTCACTTTGCGTCATTTTGCCGGGAATGTGGGGACCACGTGTCTCCCCCCAACACCGGCGTGCTTGTTGCCTGACGCGGTCGGTTCATCACTTTTCACTCAGAAAGCAGCCGGGGCAGGGAGTATACTCGCAAGATGGCGGCGCGGTGGGGAGCAGGCGAGGAGACTTTAACTGCGTGCAATATGGAGTTTTTCCCCATGGACACACTAGACGAGGTAAAGGATGTGTGCTGTGTTTTATTTCCTGACTTGTGAATCCGCTGTTAGTAGTTGGGTGTGCGTGGTTTTAACAAAAGATGGGCAGAGTGTGCCGTGTGTGTGTGTGTACACTGCGCATGGAAAAGTGACACGTGGATGCAACCGTAGTATCTCTAGTAAAAAAAAACTTATCAATTAAGCACTTAGTGTTTTGTGGCGTTCACGGACAGGTTAACCCTGTCTTTATTTGTACGTGCATTTAAACGCAACGCTTCATTGTGATTAGCTTGTAAATTTTCTTTCGCTTTATGTTAATGCTAGCAAATGAGTCAGTGTAGCTTGGCCGGCCGGCTACACAGCGACGCAGGGTTTGTCCCGTAAAAATATAAACATTCATTGAGAAAAATGCAGTGACAGTTGTGTATTTTTACTGGTGGTCGACCTGGCATGTTTTCCATTTGTATCAGAGATATCGGTGAGACGTATTTTAGTGGGTGTATGTGTCAAAGTACTGTGTGTCCTGTCCATCCACTGAATCATACACACGTGGTAACAAACACTGCAGGATGCTAGTCCTCAGGCTGTGTCATCGTTGCAGGCTGGATGTGTCCTTATTTTCTGTTTGATTTATTAAAGCTTGAGGATAATTAAGAGTGTATTTATTGATTTTTTTTTAAAGCCTTGCTGTAATTTTATAGGCTTCGTGCCAGCACGTTGCAGTGTGTCATCAGCTCAGTGGTGATGCATTTACTATATATCTACTTATTATAAAATTTATAGTCACCGCAAGTTGGACACATTTGTCTGATTAAAAAGTCTCAGGCTGCTGCTGCTGGCACGTGCCAAGTTTTCATTCAAAAAACCTGTGTGTGTGTATTACCCACATGTGGTTCAGTCGTGGTGAATCACATGTTGGAGTTACTCACACATGCGCAGACGGAGTCGGGTCAGTTTAATCTCTGCACACACACACACACCCTGATTCATAAAGTTTGTAACTCACTACCTGCGACTTTTACCAACATTTCGGTGTATTAACGCGGACTGAGATGCGGTCTTTGCCTCCTGTGATTGTTAAAAACGTGAGACAGTTGTGTTGATGAGGCCCAGCCTGGGGTTTGTTGTAGTGCAACACGTGGGCAGTCGAGCTCCCCTCTGGACGGGGTGAGGCCAGAATCAAACATGTCTGCAACACGTGGGACACTGAGTGAAACGGGTGCGTTTTTAGATGAAAGTGCAAACTGTTATCACTTATGTTTTCTCCTATAGACGGATCTGTATGCTGGACTTGGTGTTATTCACCTAGCTCAAATCTGTTCTGCTCAGGCCAGCCTTTTAGAGCTACATTTATCAATGAAAGTTTAGAGTTATTTGATAAAACTTTATTTAAAATGTAGCTATTCAAAATTCTCCATTATTTTCTGTAACATTTAGTCATTTTTTGCCTTTTTTTTTTTTGAAGTTGTCTATTAACTTATAACTTGATAATGAAGTGTAAATTAAATTGGAGTCATGCATGTGCACTGTGCAGTCGATGTTTTTGTATGTTTCTAATCATAGGAAAATGCCTCTGGTGTTTTTCAAGTTGGAAAAGCATGTGCTCTCTTTGGCCTCTGGGGTTTCCTCTTCTGATTCTCCTTTTCAAACGCCTGAGTTTAGACCCATCTTCAGCTCCAACAACCAAATGAATAAGCTAGTATGCTCGATGTGCTTGTTAAACACACACTTGACTTATTTTCTTTTAGCAGGTTATTTAAATCAAGTGATACAGCTTTTGTGAAACAGGAAGTAGGCCTACTCTTTGCCTAAAGGGATACACAACACTGATTTTGTTTACAACACATGTGCCTTTAGACCTAGAGATATGTGGGGCAAGACTCTCATTACCAGGGGTCCTAGAAGAAGTAAGTCAAAGACAGCTGCACTGGCTTTTTAAAGGAGAAAAAAATGTAATGGAAAAGCCGCCCAGTGGTTCATATATGATACTACAAGGAAGTTTTACTCCTGGAGCACGTTTTTGAGTAAAACATGGAGTCGGCTTCAGGACCATGCTCCTGCTTACCTGTGTTGCGGAAAGCACAACATGCATTTAAGACATCACACTTTATATTGAATTAAAGCTGCTGCAAAACAAAATAACAAGTTGTACTTAAATATTTGCTCAAAGTTCGGTCAAATAGTTTGAAATATTTACATGACTGAAGAGGTAACAGTTTTAAGTCGGCTGATCTGTGTATTTAAAAAAAAAAAAAAAGGTATTAAACAGCAGTTGCTACAATTATGCATTTTGGTTGGCGGCTAGTTGATCATTTTTACCTGAATCATGTTTTTAGTTTTGCCAACTATAATCTATAAGTGTTGTTTCTTCTCTAGACTTCTACGCTGAGCTCTGGAGAAGCTCTGGAAGCCCTTCAAAGCTGCTTAGACCCCTCCATCCTGTCTATGTTTGAGGACACACCAACAATAGAGGCAAGACTCATTTCATAAACATGAACTGAAATATAAGAGGAGCCTTACTATCATGTATAAGCCTTGTGCAGTTGTTTGTTTACACGCTCTGCAGTGACGGCGTGATCTAACTTGTTTGTTTGTTTTTAGACTAAAGGACTGGATGAGGAGAGCGAAGCCACGCTGCTCACGGCCCTGACTGAGATCCTTGACAATGTAGATGATGAGAACCTGTCCCCGTTTGACACACTGCCTGACTCAGACCTGCTGTCAGGTCAGAAGGGCAGGGAACCCTCTCCGGTTAGTGGCCAGCTGTCATACATAACTCTCAAAGTGTCTCTCAGATTCACCCCCCCCCCCATCTGGCCTTTCAGAATGAGAGTTAAAGGAGGTGGAAGAGCAACCTGCTGACCTCTGATTCAAAATACACCTCCTGTTCATTGTTTCACATGTTTGTAGATATAACATTTGTGGATAACGTATCAATGCCCTGCTGGTTTTCTTTATCTTTGGCTCTCCAGCTGCGGAGATTGATGTGTCTGTCTCGTTCCCCTCCCGAGAAAGACTTGCTATGCGGCGCAAGACCTACATCAACTGGAAAGGTAGCTTCCTGCATAATTAATGTGTACATCAACTAGAAGAGCTGACAGATTTCAGAGCCTGACTGCATGTTTGTTTCTTTGTCTACGCCCAGAGCCTCCCCAGGGTCTTGGCGGACTCTCTCCAGAGGAGTGATGGGGAGGAAGAAGATGACGGCTCTCTCACTCTGAGCCCAGTGGGGTACAATTCATCTCTGGACAGTGACCTGTTGGACTGGGAAGGTCCAGGCCTCCCGCTTTCCGTCACCTTTGAGCAGGAGGGCGAGGACGGTGTTTCAGTCAGCCTCGGGGACTTGGTCAGGCATATGCACCCATACTGTATGGCCATTTGTGTAGAGAACGACGACGGTGAACAGATGTTGCCCGAAGGCGGCATCTTACTTGAAGTGGTGGACCAGGGGGTGAACGGAGAACCCATCCTGGCCATCCCAAACATGGACCTCCCCGTCTCTCTGCCACTTCAAGAGCAGTCTTCAGAAAAAGAGCAGAGACTTACAGACGAAGCAGAAGAGGCGGCCTCTGACAGCTCTGAGCATATTATCGTAGATGTAGATGATGATGAAGACGTGAGCGTCGGCGAGGCTCCAGTGACAGCGATGGCCCCCGCAACAGCAGACCCGCGCCCAGATGCGAAAGACGAGACCATCGTAAAACAAAAGAAGGAAGATGTAAAAGACAAAAGCTCCTCCTCGAGGAAAAAGAAAAAGAAATACAAAGAACAGATCCAACCTGAACCAGTAGAGGGAAGGGTCCTTAGAAGCGGTACAGTAAGGAAGACGGTACAGGAGGCTCCCACACAGCCGGAGAAGAGGTCGGTCAAAGAAAAGAAACGCCACAAAGTCCCAAAGGTTCCTGTTGCCTCAACTCCAGCTTCCTCCTCCGTGCAACCTCAGAAACTGAATCCATGCCAAACTGAAACACAAATCACCACTACAACACTATTGCCCAACATTAATGTGAAAGTTGCCACATGTGCGTCACCCAGGCAGTTAAAGGAAAGCCCCGAGAAGAGTCGGTGCAACGGTTCGCCCGCAGCAGTGAGCCCTCGACAGCCTGATGAAGCTCCTAAACAGCTGGACCCACCCCCCGCCAAGCTGGAAGACGCAGCAGCAGCAGCAGCAGCAGCAGCAGCAGCGGCTCCCTCTGCTGCTCCTGCCCCGCCGTCTTCCGAGAGCCCCGCAGCTGCTCCGAGTCCCGTCACACCTCCGACGACGCCACCTGTTTGCGAGGCCCCCCCTCCCGTGGCCGTCGCGGTCCCAGAGCCCAAACCCAAATCGCTCAGCCTGGCCGAGTACCGGCGGCTCCGGCAGCAGAAGAAGCCGACGCCGGTGGAGAAGCAAGACGACAACAGCACCAAGTGGCCCAGCCTGCCCGAGCTCCCCAAAGAGCTGCCCCCCATCCCCTGCCTGCCCGACCCCAGCCCCAAGGACTCCCGACGGCCCGGCCCGCAGGCGGCCAAGAAGGAGGTGGAGGAGGTCAAGCCCGCCTGGCAGCCAAGGGGGCCGGCTGCACCTCCCACCCCCGAGGCGCTGCTGGTGCCACCGGCCTACATGGTGGCCGCTTCCTCCAGTAAAGTTCATCCGGCTGCCGCTCCTGTTCCTAAAGCCCAGCAGGCGCCTGAAACTCCCAAACCTCCACCTGCAGTGCCTTGTGTGCCTCAGAGCTCTGGGTCTCCAGCGGCTCTAAAACATGCCACCGCAGATGGGAAATGCTCTCCTCCACTCTCAGGAGGAAAGGCTGGTGGAGCTGACGAAAAGTCCCCACCTCAGCCTGCATCTCTAAAGTCCGTGGAGCTCATTAATCCCGTTCCTAAAACCACTACAGAGTCAATCAAACCCACCGCTGCTGCTACCACCGTGTCTGCCCCCCGTGCCCCCCAGAAGACCACTGTCGTTTTCCAAAAGGTGCCTCAGGTCAGTGCTGCTGCCACATTATTAAAGAGCGCCATCACAGCTGACAACAAGGCCTCCAAGCCCACAGCCAGTGGTACCCAGCAGTGTCCCCATCCTGCTGCTCAGCCCTCAGACCCCCAGAGTCTGAAGGCTCAACCTGTCGTGCTTGAACCCAAAACAAACTGCACTACAACGGCCAAGGCCCAGAAGGCAAAGAGCGCCACGCAGGAGCTGATTGAGGCCTTCACCAGTGAGATAGGTGAGCTCAAAGATCACTCAATGTGATTTTATACATGAAAGGTTGATAGAAACTAGCTTCTGTTTTTAGTTGTAGCCATGTTATACACATTTAAACAATTATGATATCCACCAGCAGCTGTTATTTATCTATAATGCGCCTGTTTAGAAAATTGCCTCGTCAGTGTCTCCTCTGTGCTGCTCTGGATAAAGCCTGCGCTCAGTCTGCTCCAGTATTTGCTGATGTGCAGGAACTCCATATCAGAAATAAATTATTGTACTGTTAGTGCAGTGAAATAATATGCAGTGTCACCGCAAAAAAATCGAAACCCCCGTGTAACGTCTAGACTATTCTCTAATCGTCTTACACCTGTCCAGTCCATCACCACATTGAGCCTTTATCCTTGTGGTCTGTCTCATTTATGTGTGTGTGTGTTCTTGTAGTGTTTCTGCACCGTGCCATACTGTAAACACATCAGGATAATGTTTTGATCTCTTTTTGCAGGAATTGAAGCTGCTGATTTAACCAGCTTGCTGGAGCAGTTTGAGGAAACCCAAGGTAAACAAATGTCTTATTTTACTTCATTGATATTGTATGAGAAAAATCCACGATTGCTTGGTTAACTCCATGTTAGACCCTCCGGGGTTTGTTTGTTTTTTGGATTTTTTTTGGATAATGGTGCAATGGCAGGCCAGTAGTTCAGCAGGTCACTTAGTTTTACTATCAAGCTAAATGTAGTCAGAGTGTCAGTTTTCCTTGTTTCGTAATCGCAGGAAGTTTCTTAAAATATTATCTCCGGTCAGCAGTGGTGCATGTTAGTGAGTAGGGGACTTGGTCAGTATCAAGTTTCACTGATCACAACAAATACAGTGTTGTTGTATGTATATTTATGGGTGGGGTCAGCAGTGAAGTTGGATGACCACCTCTTATATCTTTCAGTGATAACGGAACAAAGATATTATCAAGCAGCTCATATTAACTTGACACTTATCTGATCTGCTGGGAAGGTGTTTTTACACCCAAACACTGCTCATAATGGCAGGATTTTTTTTCGCCCCCCACTGAAACATTCCCCTTTAAGAGTCGGGTGCCGTGGGGGGGCAGAGGAGCTGCTTTGTGCTCTTGCCTGCTCAGCTGCTGGAATTTTGCCCTGTCCGCAAATCCATTTAACTCTCACCCTGCTGTCTTTGTTTGAGCGGATGTACGAGCCCCAACTCTAACAAGTGCTCGGGCCGTGTCTGCCATTACTCGTGTTAGTGGACGCGTTATCGAACCACTGTACTGTGTGCTTTGGCGCTAATGTAGCTGCTGGCCATTTGGTGACATTCTGTGCAAAAATAAACTGAACAAATATTACCCAGCATGACTGCATTATTCACTACACGTGCTGTACACCGACAGTTTTATCCACACAATCTTTTAGTCGTTTTTGTGGTGTTCCTTTATCTCATCCTGTTGGTCTCTGAGCTGATGCACTTATTTCCCTGTCCCTTCTCTCTTCAGCCAAAGAGGAGCAGTGTGTGCCGGAGGTCTCTGGTAGAGCAGCAGCTGTAGGAAACTCGAGGTGAGTTACCCTACAGCCCCTACGCTGCTCGGTGTGAGTGATGGAGCAATGGTTTCTCACCAAGAGCCCACGTCACGTGAAACCCGTTTGCTCTATGTGTGTGTGTGTGTGTTTGTGTGTGGAGGTGATGGATGTTCTACTTTTGCCAAGACCTACCGTAAACCCTGCTGATGTCTGATGGCCGCCTCAAGTCTGAGTTTCGGTCCAGACCTGGTTGCACGCCAAACACAAACTGGACAAGCTGAGGTGAAGGATACACTGTTTTAGTGGTGAGACTAACACACACACTGTGCTTGTTTTGCAGTTTTGAGTCGGCTCCAGAGAAAACGGTTGTGGACCGTGTGAGAGCTAACGACCTCTCGAGTACTGCAGGTAAATTCAACATGTTGTCTTTGGCTTCAGAATGAGTGAAGTCATTAAAACAACACATACAGTAAAGGTGACTTTGTGTAGATAGATTTTTATCGTTACAAAAGGGCAACTCAAGTGCTTCCTCTTTTTTTTTTTTTTATTCTGCCCTTTTATGGCTCCCGTGCTCTCGTTGCGTTCAGCAGTTAAATAGCCCAGTCATTAAAAATGGTCAACAAGAGCACATTGTTATCATAGGTTTGCTACCTCGCAACACAGATGGCCACGTGTCCTTGAATGTTGGGTATAACTGTGGTGAACTCTCCTTCCCTCTCCTCCAGCTCTGACTCCTCCGACCACTCCTCCACACCAGATGTGGAAGCCTTTGGCCCCCGTGGCCCTGCTGGGGAAAAGCAAGGCCACCGAGGCCTGTAAGTCCAGCCCCTCCAAGGTTATCCAGATAGATGCTCGCCCACTACCCTCAGTGAAGACCCGCAGTAAGCCCACTCCCGCTGCTGCCCCTGTAGACCCCGACTTGGCATGCATGGACCACGATTACTGCCTCCCCAACAAAGGCACTTCCACCGAGCCAGGCAAGCGCTGGAATGTCAAACAGCAGTCTTTTATCACCATTAAACCAATCACGCAAGTGGCTACAAACGCCACACAGGTCCCGACAGCTGTCCTGTCCACCACAAACCCTGCAGTCAAAACCAAAACACATGATTTTCCAACAAAAGAGCCTCTGGACCACAGGACAGATGCAATGCAGAGAAGCTCTGTTCTCGAAACTCCCGACGCTTCTCCTGATGCCTCTCCCGCTCGAGACGAGACCGATTCCACTGTTGTTAAAGAGGAGAGCCACAGGAGGGGGCCTTTTGAGAGGGCCTACCACCAACGCGCTGCCTCTCGCACACCCAGCCCCAGATCTAGCCCCAAAGAAAGGACAGGAGGCCGATCCAGAAAGAGGAGATACCGGCGCTCTCCCAGCAGCTCTCTGTCCAGCAGTTCAGAGGCAGACTCGCATTCCTCTAGATCTCGGTCAAGATCATGCTCTCCATCTAAGAAAAGGTACGGTCCCCAGTCAGAACATGTAGACGGTGAACTGTCTTAATAGTCAAATCCAGGAAGTATGGATTCTTTTTTTCCATGTTCCTCACTGATATCCCTTTTTTCTTTTCTAGATATCGTTCCCGTCACTCTGAGAGCAGTTCCAGCTCCTCCTCGCGTTCCTCCTCTCGGTCCTCTCCCTCTGTGTCCCGCTCCCCTCCCAGGAGGAGGAGGTACTCGTATTCCTCCTCTCGCTCTGGCTCCTGGAGTCGCTCCAGGTCACGATCTCAATCCCCTCAGAGACGAGGACAGTGGAGTAGAAGCAGTAGCGTGTACAGGTACGGTCTATGAATCATAGTCATCCGGGTGGTCATCAATAACAACCGTTTAATCTGTGCGTTACTTTGATGTGCAGTCAGAAAAAAATCTAATTGCTTCATCTTACCTTCAGCCCCTCATACAGATCTGGCTACAGTCAAAGTCCAAAGCCAAATGCGCAAGAGGTGAAGAGACGCAAGGAAAAAGCCATTGTAAGTTATTTTTACTTTGAATTTACAAGTGCAGTTTGAGTAAGCAAATAATAGTATTGTAACATTCATTCACCCGATTGATTTGTCTCTCAGGAGGAGCGCCGAGTTGTTTACGTGGGTCGAATTCGGGGTACGATGACCCAAAAAGAACTCAAAGAGCGCTTTTCTTACTTTGGCGAGATCGAAGAATGCACCCTGCACTTTAGAGACCACGGGTAAGTCCACATTTCTCCTCCTCGTTTGCTTTTGTAATCGGGGATTACTGTTTGAATTGCAATAAGGCCGCAGACTGCGCTGTCTTTGAACCTTTTTGGTCTTGTCTGTGACCTCTTAGGCCAAGCTACAGTGCTAAAGCAAAGTGAGGCTTGTTCATAACTGGAGCGTCCTGGCAACATCCCCAGGTGGCTCTTTTAAAAGCAAGCCACAGCTCAAAACTGCACACGATCTGTCGAGTCCTTCAAGACTTATTAAACTGTGAAACTAACGCTGGCTGATATTTTGTCCGTCACAGGGACAACTACGGCTTTGTGACCTACTACAGCACCAAGGA
This sequence comes from Trachurus trachurus, assembly GCF_905171665.1. Taxonomy (NCBI): domain Eukaryota; kingdom Metazoa; phylum Chordata; class Actinopteri; order Carangiformes; family Carangidae; genus Trachurus; species Trachurus trachurus. Next base: position 17,409,402 of record NC_139906.1, read on the forward strand.
TGCATTCACGGCCATTGAAAATGGAGGCAAGCTGCGCAAGCCTGACGAGCTTCCATTCGATCTGTGTTTCGGTGGAAGGAGACAGTTCTGCCAGATGGGCTATGCTGACTTAGGTGGGTGCGGCTTTAAAATTGACAGACGCAACAAAAGCTCCTGTAGCTCCCACCCAGAGCGCTGCTTATCTATTCAAATGGTATCGATGTGGTTTGCGGAAGATGGAAGATATTGATGGCAGTTCATCCTGATACAGTGTGTTCACCACAAGCTGAGAGCCATTTTACTTTGTGAAGTGCTGCCAATATCTCCTCAACTTGGCAGATCACGTAGCCGCTGTTGGAAATGATGGTCGCACCAGCAGGAAGAAGGCAAACACATTGCATAGTGTCCTGATTAAGGGAATGTATATTTGACACTAAACACATAGTTCACATGATGAGTCTTTAAATGCTGACTCTGATCTTCCTGACTCATCATAGTTCATCAAGTTAGAGCCCTTTTTTGGACTCGACGTAATTTACTGAGTACTCAATATTTATTACTACATTACAAATATTCAGTTATCGGACCACACCCGTATTTGAACTCAACAACTGCATTCGCATGTGACACTATGATAACAAGACCTGTCGCCCGCCAGTGTTTATGGCTGGCAATCATGAATGTCACTCACAGCTCACATCAAGATGTGATCCTGGAGATATTGAGTAGTTGACACGATTGCTACAGAGGGGGTCCTTACTAGCATCACAACTGTGCAGTCATGAAACTCACCTGTTGGTGGGCAATGCTCCCATGGAAAGATGATCTCCAGTTTTGTTTTAACTTGGCAACCAATTAGAAATATGGAATGGGTTGTGCTGTGGTTACTCAACTCATGACATAAAATCCGGGCTACGCCCATTAGTCAGTCTGAAATGATTAAACCCCAGTGCGTTGTTGCTGTCCCTGTCCCTGTCCCTTTGTATGCAACACTGACTTTTTGCTCCTCTCTTTTCAGATTCGAGTAGAGAGTATGAGCCAGTGCCTGGGAAGGCCAAGTATCAAGCACTAGACTTCGACACTTTACTGAAGCAGGCCCAGCAGAATCAGAAGAGGTAACAAGAGGCCTGCAGCAGGAGGCAGCTCACATTTACCTCAGAGCCAACAACCGGCTCACACCTGCAACACTGTCTTTACATTTTAGTTGTTGCATTAGTTTTTTTTTGTGTTTGTTTTGTTTTTCTGCAAGCTAACACCTTCTATTGAAGTGAAGATTTGTAATGAAAGTAGGAAAAGAAGTTTAAAAAAAAAAGAAATAAGTGAAATAAGATAATTTTTTTAAAAAGTTTATTTAAATGTAAAATCAATTTGAATTGTATGGAGAGAGAGAGAGAGAGAGAGAGAGAGAGAGAGAGAATCATTTTTAAAAAGGGGGATAAATAAGTGGAATGCTGCTCCCTAATTCTCGGGAGAGGTTGTCATACATGTAAATGTACTGCAAACCTAAATTAAAAAAGAGAAACTGAAATGTGTTTGTTTCATTATTCACCTGTGTCTTTGCATTTGTCACTGTTTGGCAACATAAAAACATTAAGAGAAGATGTTTGTAACGATACTTTACACAAAATGTTTTGTCACAAAAGCACACAAGTATGTTCAGGTTTGCTGCTTTGATTGCAGGATTCCTCTAACATTTTGGTTGATCATAGCAGGAAAGGTACATGTGACACCAGAGGCGACTGTTACAGTTTTTCTCAATTGCTAAAACACTAAACCCTGTTGTCTGAACCAAATTCTCAGTTGCCTGAACCCACTGATTGAATCAGTCACTCTTTTGGCAAAACCATCAGCACTTTTCACCTGTTTAGACACATCTTACCAACACATTTTCATTGTGATGCACCTGTGTCGCATAATGCTGAGCACAGGAGGCAAAAGTCAAACACAAGTAAAGCACAAGTTTCACCGGTTGAACACAACAACTCAAAATGAATAACACTTGTGGCTAATGATGTGAAGGAACATATATATAAGCCAGTTGAGGATGAAGTCCTGTGGCCTGACCCAGTACAGAGAAATGATGCTGTGGCTGAGTTGTGCACTTCTCATTTCTATATTTTTGTACTTTATTTTTTACTTGGCCTACTGTATACAAGTGCTAAATGCACAAGATTTATGTTTGTCTTTGTACTGTACAAGTGCTACGTGTAAAATGCACAGGATTTCTGGTTTTTGTACTTCTTTTTTTTTACTACTATGTACAAGTGCTAAATGCACAGGTTTTTTGTTTTGCAAGAGGAGAAGATGAGAGACGACAGGGTGAAGGAAGAAAGGATGAGGGAGGGATGAACTGGGAAGAAGGAAGGAAAAGGGGATGAAATGGATGTGGAGAGGGAAGGAAAGGGAAGGAGAGAAGTGCTACAGTGTAAATGCACAGGTTTTTTGTTTTGCAACATGCATTTAGCCTACAGTGAACGATAAACATTTATTTCTACAGCTTCATGTGCTGAGCATTGTGTTTTCTATTTTTCTATGTAGTGTTTAGTGGCTCAGTAGTGTTTTTAATTTTGATTGACTCGGGGCACGATTTGACAACACAGTTCAGTTTTGGGCACAGATTGAACTGTTTTGAGGTGAAAGTTTGGTTTTGCAAGAAGAGTCTGAGGTTTTGTGAATGTAGCTTGAAAATTGGGGTTTGTGTTCACAGTTTCGAGAAATGTGTCTTAGCAATAGAGAAAAACTGTAACTTAAGATTTTTCCCATTTATTTATATGCTTCTGCGGTCTTATGATGTAGGCCTAGGCGGAAAATGAGCCTCCCCTCTTTGAAAGACCAGCAGCTGCCATTGTGTAAAACATTTCATTAAAGCATGACTTATTTTGATTCCACATCAGGGAAGGGTACGCATCTCATTTGTACTGTATCTGTACTTTTCCTGTTATGATGTGCTTGAATGTCTGCTAATGGTGACTGACCACACATTGCCACAGCTTGCCCATCGCAAAAGGACAGAGTTGCCTTTAATGTTGGTAACCTGAGCCTGATTTTCCTATCATCACAAGTCAAAATGTCTGATATGAAAGAGATCTATAACATAATGCATCAGCCCTTTGGGATTCTGTTTGGTTATAATTGCTTGGTAATTTCTATCAAAATATAATTGAACATGACCTGGTGGGTTTTGAACAAAGCATGTGTACTTTGCTGACACAACACACACAGGCTCAGGTCAAAACAGATGAGTAGCACCTCCCCTCTGTTTGAATGTGCTGCTGGAGCTCAGCTACATACCTAATATGGACTGGAATCTCAAGATCTTAGAAAGCAGTAGAGATAGTCAACACAGCCACTGACACAATAAGTCAACTGAGTTATTACCTGGGTCTAGTCGTTGCAAGTTGAGGAATTCTGTAAATAATTATTGATTTCATTTCTTTATAACTCACGACTATAATATTGTTCTCAATGATAATCAACAATTAATGGGAAGTACACTTTTAAGCAAAATTGTGACACTATATCCAAAATAAGGTATTTTCTTCAAATGCTATTTTTTGCCATTTCATTGTATTAATAAATAATACGTTTGCGACTCATCTATGCTTGCAAAAACGTTGTTTCGCCTTTAAAAACGTTAACTTTATGCTGATGTTTCACGTCGCGGAGCATGCGAGTCGTCTATCTTTTCAGCCGTGTGACATCTTTGTAGTGTTTTGTCACGCAGATCTAGTTTTGACTGGTTTAATCTGGTCCCGGGAGCATGCGCACTCGGTGTAAACAGGAAGAAACGACTGAAAACCAGGGTAAATCTACCATAAAGAAGAAGAAAATGATCGGACAAAAAAACGAGCGAACGACTTGATCTTCTTTAAGTATTTATCAACATAAACGATGTCCTACAGCACCAGATAGGAAATTTCGATTTCGTCGTGTTGAACCGGCGGCTACATTTTGGACAGTTTTGGAGAGACTGGCGAGCTAACGAGAGACAGACAGTGACGCGATTTATTTCCTCCAGGTTTCTCTTGGTTCAATCTGCTGCTGCTTCACCACCTCTACCAAAACCAGTCGGTGTCCCTTCTTCCTGAGTTTTGTGGCTTTGTTTTCTTTCGCCGACTGAAATCTTGAAACACAATGGTACAGAAAGAAAAGACGCTAGAGGCGCCTCCGGTGGACGTGGAGCCGAGCCCCAGCCCAGTCTCTGGAGGAGAGTCCTGTGCCGAGGCCCCCGGCCCTGTGGAGGAGCCCGGGATCGGAGTCGAGCCCACTGGCCACAGGAAATTCATAAGTGGAGTCGTGGAAGGTAATATCGATTGTATAAAACGGGGGGAAAAAAACATTCAAATCAAGACATTTGATCCGCTTGTGCTCTGCATGCGGTCATTAGTAGGCCATCACGTTGCTGCAGCAAGCCTCCTTCCTCAGGGAGGTGATTATTGGTACAAATTGGAAATAATATCGTGCACATGTGGAAATTAAATTGTCGGGTAACACATGGGCCGATTGCACAAAGAAAATAGTATGATGCACGCCTTTGAAATGAATCATGGAAGCTTGTTTGTGGACGTTTGCAGTCCAGTGTTGTCGTACGACGTTAACGAGCAGATCGATGAAAAGAATCCATTGGGTTTACAGGTATTAACAGGTGATCAGCAGCCAACCCATTCACTGGACCCCATGTTGACAGTTGTGTCTAATAAAGATACCAAACATTGACATGCTGCACCTTAATTAATTACCAAGAATTAATTGGGTCAAGTGTAGTTTGGACTATGAAGATGAATTATTTTGGACTCTTAGCCTCCAGTAAAATATCAATTAAATTGGTCATTTTCCATATTTCCTTAACAATTCTGTTAAAAAAAACCTGGTATATACAGGAGAACGTATAAACAACAAAGACAAAGGAAAAATCTATGTCTAGTGGCACTAAACCCCTCCCTGCCCTAAGGGCAAACTGTACCCTGTATTAGTGTAGCAGGTAATAGGTCAATATGAGCAGGAAATGTAGTTGATTATCAGAACTGCAGACTGCATGGAAACTGAATGTATTGTTTACTGACGCAGGCTTTTACGGGCGACCATGGACAATGGAACAGAGGAAAGAGCTGTTCAGAAGGTATGAAGGACTGTGTGAATTATTAAAGCAGGCACGATAATAACATTTTGTGACCTCGTGTTGGTGATTTTGGTAACTACACTGAATTTGTATGACAATGCGCTTCACAGGCAGCAGAAATGGGGACTGAATACATACCTTTATGCACCCAAAGATGACTACAAACACAGAATGTTCTGGAGAGAGCTGTACTCAGTGGAAGAAGCAGGTGATTATTCAGAGCAAATCTTGCGATCGGCTTTCCTGGGGCAAGGAAAGTGAACAATGTCTGGTTATCTAAGTTTAATGACTGTCTGAATATTCCATTAAATGTAAAAAAAAAAAAAATTTAAATCATTATAAAAGCACTAAAATGCATTCATTTTTCTCTTTGTTTCCTAGAGCAACTCATGACTTTAATTGGTGCTGCTAAGGAGCATGGGATAGAGTTCATCTATGCCATTTCCCCTGGACTAGACATCACCTTCTCCAATCAGAAAGAGGTGTCTGCACTCAAAAGGAAACTTGATCAGGTATTGCATCTTTTCATATGACAGGAGCATGAAAAATGCATAAAAATTCCTGATAGAAGAATTCAGCGGGTCTTCCGCTTTCTGTTCATTTTCAAAAACCTACCTCTCTTTCCTCCTCAGGTTTCTCACTTTGGCTGCAAGTCATTTGCCTTACTTTTTGATGATATTGACCACAACATGTGCCCTGCGGACAAAGAGGTCTTCAGCTCATTTGCACACGCTCAGGTTTCCATCACCAACGAAATCTACCAGTACCTGGGAGAGCCCGAGACCTTCCTCTTCTGCCCCACAGGTATCTCAGCCCTTTCTTTGACTCATTTACGCATCATACACAATTGTTTGATTCACTTACGGTATTTATTCATAATCTGTTTATTTTTGTCTCTTGAAATCCAGAGTACTGTGGAACTTTCTGCTACCCAAGTGTCTCTCATTCCCCCTACCTCCACACAGTAGGAGAGAAGCTCCTACCTAGCATTGATGTGCTATGGACAGGTGAGGATAACAGTTTGCCTAACATCATTACTTTGTCAAGTGTACAGTTATATAAGCTAAGGAAGTAGCGTGAATGCTTAACTTGTGTATGTTTTCTGCAGGCCCTAAGGTAGTATCCCAAGACATTACAGTGGAATCAATTGAGGAGGTGTCAAAAATCCTGAAGAGAGCTCCAGTGATCTGGGACAACATTCATGCCAATGATTATGACCAGAAGAGACTTTTCTTGGGTCCATACAAGGGTCGCTCAACAGAGCTCATCCCCAGACTGAAAGGAGTCCTCACCAACCCAAACTGCGAGTTTGAGTCTAACTTTGTCGCAATCCACACTCTGGCCACCTGGTACAAGTCTAATATGAACGGTGTGCGCAAGGATGTGGTTATGAGTAAGTGTTATCCGGATGATGATACAATGTAATGATGGTCTGCAGTGTGATATCACAGCACCCCTCATTTATAATTGCTGTTTTTTTGTTTTTTTTTCTGTGTTTGATTAGCGGACGGTGAGGACAGCACAGTGTCCATCCAGATCAAGTTAGAGAATGAGGGCAGTGATGAAGAACTGGAGACAGATATGCTCTACAGCCCACAGCTTGCTCTAAAACTGGCTCTCACAGAATGGCTCGGGGAATTCGGTGTGCCTCATCAATATAACAGTACGAGCAGTCCCATTATTATGTTGTATCTCTATGCTAATGGTTTTATTTTATTGGTAATTCCAAGCGGTAAAACTCAAATTATGCTCATAATATTGACATTAATGGCCTTAAATCTTAGTTTTATGTTGGTCTGAAGAACACAATGTGGTGAAACTGTACTTGTCTATCAGGCCGACAGGTGCCTCAAAGTGGTGCCAAAGGCACAGCCATAGACGTGTCATCCATGGCTGCTCCCTCTCTCTGCTCCTCCACAACAGTCACGACTGTGTTCCAGCAGCCCATCATGTCTCCAGCTATGGCTCCTCTCTGCCTGGATCCACTCTCACTCCCCATGGCAAAAACACCTCAGGAGGTGGAGGAGGAAGTGGAGGAGGTGAGGTTCATTGTTATTCATACTAAAGTGTATTATTTTAATGACCAGATCAAGTACTGCATGCTTCTCAGAGGAACTGGGCTTCTCTGTTTGAGTTTATTGTCAATTCTACTATTAAAATTGCTTATTAGGCCTTGGATTAATAAACAGCTGACTACATAATGGCTGCTACTGCTCATTTATACCACACAGGTCTTTTTCTGCTTTCTGATCAAGGTCTTGGCCTCATTTCTATTACTAATTTCCTATTTCTGTTGACCAATACAGGTGGAGGTGGAGAAGAAGGATTCAGATGAGGAGCCCATGGAGATGGTGGTTGAGAAGCAGGATGAGGCTTCAGAGGCTGAAGCTGAAGTGGACCCGGAAGAGAAGCACGTCGTTCCTATCTTAGCTGACAAGATGGCCGAAGACCTGAAGCCCATGGATACGGACAAAGAGAGTCTGGCAGAGTCAAAGTCACCTGAAGAGTCTCTCCAGGAGGACTCTGGGAGCGATATTGCACCTATGCAGACAGACGATCAGCTCAAACAGGTGCCGCAAACATTTGTGAGTGATTTTCTTTTCTTTTACGCCTGAATCTAAACACAAACACAACTGTGAGTTCAGATTTGCATTAATACTAATATAATACTGTGTCCTCAGGATGTGTTTGTGCCTGGGCCCGACGAGAAGCCTCTGTTCACAGCGGAGCCCCTCACGCTCGAGGACCTGTGCCTCCTGGCAGAGCTCTTCTACCTGCCTTACGAACACGGACCCAAGTCAGTGCAGATGTTAAAGGAGTTCAACTGGCTGCGGGCCAACAGCAGCGTCGTCAGCGTCAACTGCAAGAGAAAGGAAACCGAAAAGGTGGGTTAATGCACCAAAATAAACACATGGACTGATTTAGAGGAGAGAGAACGAGGTCTGTCTGAGGAAAACTAGTTCATCATTTACTGAACTTGCTTGTGAAAGTGTTGGTTGCTGAAAACAAAATGGTGGATATGTACTACCCAGACTGCCCATTGGGTGGTGTCATTATGACAGGAGACAGAGTTAGTGCGCTTGCACCACAGAGCACTGTTCTGTTCTTTATTAATCACACATGCTTGTGACAGTCAGAAACATTTTGATTTTCATAATAAATTGAATGATGTCGAGTCCAATTGCCACCTCATATATGAAACAGAACTATTTTTCTGAAATATTGGTAACACTTGTGTTTTGTTGTGTTATTTCCAATCACTGTTGGCTCAGGTGGCAGAATGGCAATCAAGGGCGGAGAAGTTTGAGGAGATGTGCTGCTCCGTCATCCAGATGTTCACGCGACTGTCCAACTCAGCCAACCGCACCATCCTCTACGACCTCTACCCATACATCTGGGACATCAAGAGCATCATTTCTATGGTCAAGTCTTTTGTCCAGTGGCTAGGTATGTATGAGGGGAACCACAGGCCGCTTTCTCTTAGAGCGCAGTAGCGTAGCAGTAGTCTGATCAAGTCTGGTAATCCTGACTTTTGTCATTTTCACAGACACATTAACTATATATAAAAATAAAACAAATCTGATTACATAAAGGAAAGGTTGATTGATTGGTTAGCTGCATGGATTATGTCACCATCCACTGCTATGTAGCATAGTGAGGCAAAGTTATTGTAGGCCTACACATATCTTGCACAGTCTGCTTAACAGATGCTAGCATTACTGATCAAACACCTAGAGAAACATGGCTCTTAGAGACCTTGGCCATCAGCTGTAAACAGGGTGAGAATCAGAGTAGCAGCTAATACCATAGCACAGATCAGGCCAGATGAATTGCTCTTGTTTCACACAATGATTGTGAATTTTATTTTCATTTATTTTATTTTTTTTGTTTGACTGAATGCCGCTTGCACATCGTCCTTATTTACTCCATAACAAGCTGCTCCATCCTGGTGAGATGTAAACTGGGTCTCTGTGGCAAACATCCCAGCAGGGTTACTGCTGCTTGCTGTGTATCCAGTAACATCACTGCTGCATTCCCACACAGACACACTTGCTTCCATCTCTCTGTCTGGGGATGGGCGCCAGGGGGACGTCCCCACCACCCCCACCCCCCTTCCTCCTCCTCCATGCCCTAGCGCGCACGCGAGCTTGGAGAGCAAGTTGACTGACTGTGGAAGGCCATTCTGGTGCGTAAAGTAACTCGACCCGTGTGGGTTCAGCACGGCAGGGTGTTGCCTCACTGAGCAGCCTTCAAACTGAGGCTGCGCTGTGATGCGTTCAACCTCGTGAGAACATCTCCAATCTTTTTTTGGAGTGTTGTTTTGGATGGTCTGAAGCACCAGCATGGCCTGTAGGTTACTCCCTGTAACCCAGTTTCATTCACAGGTTTCTGTCCTGTCCGGCTATATGGTAAAGCTGAAGACTCTTAGCCCACAGTACACAGCAGGCAGCATACCCGCACTGGCAAAGCCACATCAAAACTCCACACCACTGACTCATCAGCAAACCATAAACACTCCAGAGACACTGTGGAGTAAATGAATAAAAAGTTATCTCCGAATATTCCACTTAATAACTAGAGTGTTGTTAAATGTCTAATTATTGACTTCTGCTATTGCTATTGGCAGGTTTTACATCAGTCCCCATGTTTTCCCCCTGATAGAAGCTGTGCAGCCGGCACTTAGTCACAGCCTCCCTGGTTATTGTACTGAGAACACTTACTAATAACCATTTTCTACTGTTTTCTCCCTTCACTATGTACAGATGGAAGAATCCACAGTACAAGTTTCTACTGCTATTGGATCGACAGTGGCCGATGTATGCGCAGTGCAGGCGTCGTTTCTTTTGCTCATGTTTGAAACGGATTTATGTAATTTTTTTTTCTTAAACTAGATCTTTAAATGTTAAAAGATTGATTTGGAGGAAAGGAAGCAGCCTTCCGGATGAGGTCACATTTTGGGCAGCGATTTAGCTCTGAATCCTAAGTGTTAACTCCCAAATTTTTCTCTTTGGCAGCTTCTCTCTAACATGTTTTTTTGTTTCTGTCAGTAGGCCTATAGAAAAGGCTCAGACCAGCCTGATGCACCTACTCAAGGGAATTTACACTTGGCTTTGAAATTTTAACCATGGCACATCATCCTCATCCTTCTCGGGGATGTATTTCTGTAACTGTGTAGTTGCGATCATTGTGCTCTCAGACACAGACACACAATGGTCGGCTCCTCAGCAGAACTGTGATTGTGTTAAGACAATACAGTTTGAATAGAGAACTCAGGTGGGAGTGAACCGCTTGGAGATCACTCCTTTGTCTGATTTTGTCGAGGTTAATTTGGGGAGGCGCAAGTTCAGAGTTCCTTCCCGTGGGTGCATCTGCATGCTGTGTTGTCAGCTCGTCAGAGGAATTGTTTTAGGTGTCAGGGCGAGGTTCATATGTAAGTGAGTGGTAGGTGTCCTGCCCGCGCGCTGCATTTGTCTGGTCACATGACGGGGCTCCTCGTCAACCAGGGTTAGACTTCATTAGCAGCAGCAGCAGCATTAACGCACACAAACTCTTAAAGGCCCTGAGTGCTTTAGATATGTACTCCCCTTTATATGCGTTGTCCCAGCTGTCTGTTTCATCTGTGGTTTGTCTGGCTGTGGCTTTTAGCAGAAAGCCGAGAGGCCCTTTAACACAGGGAACGCTCACGCTACCTCTCCCTCTCAGCCTCCTGTCTCCCTGGTTTGATGACTCATGCTCCCCAGTCATGTGACGAGGCAGATAAGATGAGAATGTGACTTCACACGGGGTGCTAAGATCAGTGGGGTGACGGCAGCTGAAGCTTACTTTTACAGGCCATAGGCAGCGCAGGTTCTGGTTCTGAAGGTCAGTACAGTATCCATCGGAGTCTGTCGGGCTTTTCCCACGATCATTACCCTGATTGAAACACAAAGGGGGCTGAACTGCACTTGACTGTGTTCACTCGAAAAGTGTGCCTTTCACTGCACAGAACAACTTATTTGTAAATGCCTGCATACCATGTTATGTGGAGCAGTGTGACATTGTTGTGTCGACACAATCTTGTCCTGTGTTTTTTGAATAATTTATATCTTGGACCTGATACCATGTTCCAAAGATGTAAGCTTTAGTTGCTTGAGCCCCATTTTTTTTACCATAAGATCTTTCCTCTGAATATAATATATCTATTCCAAATTAGGTCCTTTTTTATGTTTTAATGGTTAAAACTAAAATAAATTTATTCATATGGACTATGCTAAGAAGATACATATGACCCCCTTCCTCCCCATCTCCCCATTCCCCTTCATCTGTGTCAGAGAGCCCCATCTTGTGGTAACACTGTCCGCTTGGCTCTGCTCCTAACAGGGTGTCGTAGTCAGTCCTCAGCACAGTTCCTTAGAGGAGACCAAGAGCCCTGGGCCTTTAGGGGAGGTCTAGCAGGAGAGTTCCAGGTATCTAATGCACTGAATTTACAGCAATCAAATGGAAAAAAAAAAGAGTGTTGTGAGCAAAGACAAAAATGGTAATGTGTGCGTAGGTACGAAGGGCTTTGGTCTGTCGAAGGTGAGCTGATTGGAGTGGGTCAGGCTTTGTAACATTTAAGTTCCATCCCCTTCACTTGTTTACCAAAGAAGTTCTGTATTACTTTGGGATACTTGATCAGTCTGTGTGAGGGGAATGGGTGACCTGAAACCCAATCCTGACAAGACAGGTCTACAGCCAGTGTTTGGCCGTGACATTTTCTCATTGATTAATTTCAGTTTCTTTCAGCAACTGCCCAAGGAGATGCTGCTTTTCCCTGGCGCACGCAGCGCAAGCGAGCATGGCTAGGTTTTTATTTTCATGACATCTCATTTCTTTGCAGGAAAAGCACAGCGCACAAATTACCAAGCCAGGCCTTTGCGAGCGCACGCGCAAAAGCATCGCAGCGCCAGCGAGTACGCAAGCATGTTTGCAACGGGAAAACTCCATGATCAAACACAGCTGTCCATGCTCAAAGTAACACCTCCATCCTTGGAGAGTAGCAAGACTCTCGATGGCAACCCAAGTGCCATCGAATGACTCAGTTAGCTCACATTTAATTTGCCTCTTTGGTTTGTTTCCTGGAGTTCTCTCTGTCTCTCTGCGCCAGCATCATTATTTTTCTCAACAGGAGGGTCCTGCGCAGCGAAATATTGCGATGTCTTACAAAAGGGAAAGGAGCATCTCCTTCAGCCAGTAAAACCTTAGTCAGACCAAAATACCACCCTCGTTTTATTATATTTGAAAAGCAGATATGTATGTGCTTGTTGTGCTATGCTCCTTTAACAAAAAAATGAGAGAGATGTGATGTTTGCTCTTGTTGTCCACTGTCAGATCAACAAGAAACATCAGTTTTTATCTTAATGATATTTTTTTGTTAAATATCCGTCACCACAAAGCTCTTTGCTTCCTGCTATAGTTCCTTTTGGTTTGACAGTGGCTCAATCGTAGCAAATGCACAGTGAGGCACTCAGCCAAAGCAGCACAGCGCCTGTTCTCAGTGAAACTGAACCTTTTTCTTTTGATGCCCACAGAGATTGTTGCCAATAGATGGGGCAAACGATCTTTTCTACCAACCTCCACCCTCAATGCCAACCTCCAAAATCTATTCCATAAGGCCATACTTTCCCAAGGATGAGGTAAGATGTTTGTGCACTTTGTGCGCTTTCATTTGACCAAGACTTATGTATTCTGTCCTTAAGTAGCACCATGACAAAATGTGTATTAATATATAGTTGAAGAAATGGTGTTTACCACATGAGAGTATTCCCAGTAGACATGGCCTAGTTTAAGCTGGGAATGATTTGCCCCACAACCTAATGCTAATGCTCCTCAACTGTGCTGTATATCAACATGTATACTGTAAAGTGTAAAGGCAGCTTCAGTGTTTTTCAGGGTTATACTTCAGCTTTTATATCCAGTGTTAACTCTGGGTGTGTGACATAATGGACTACTATAACAGGTGTACTGGTCCTTCTGTTTGCAGACTGCAGTTTATAAAATCTGTAAAGAAATGTACTCAGAAGGAATGGAGGAGGACGCTCCCTTCTCTGATGATGATCCCGACCTCATAGGAGACAGGTAAAAAAAAAAGAAGATGAAAATGTCTGAGTGTCGTCAGCCCAGATTAAAGTGCAAATCAATATGGCTGCCAAACTCCTTACTGTTTGCTCACAGGTTAGTGGGAGGTCTGCTGACTCTGAGCTCAGACTATGGGTTCGTGCTCGAGGACGATGAAGGGATCTGCGGTTATGCTCTTGCCACCGTGGATGTCAAGCCCTTCATTAAGAAATGCAAGGTGAACTGGTTACCCTGCATGCAAGAGAAATACCACAAGCCTGACGACCAGAAGGACCTCACAGAGGCCGAGGTAGGGTCTCAGTCCGTCTCTCTTACGTCTCTCTTAATCCATTATCAAGTGTATTGACTGCGTCTCCTATTGCTGAATCTTACTTCACTCTTCAATCTCTCTGTGTCGTCCCTGTAGAAGATGATGCTGAGTTTCCATGAAGAGGAGGAGGGTCTCCCAGACTCTTTCCTCTCCAACTTCCCCTCTCTCATCAAGGTTGACATTCACGCCAAGGTTACTGACCCCAGTGTGGCCAAAAGCATGATGGGATGTCTCCTGTCTTCTATAAAGGCCAATGGTAGGTAGCAGCCACCATCACTAATAACACAGATAAATCATGCTGCATTTTATTTTAGACTGACTGAGTTTTCGTCTTTGACTTCTCAGGGTCCCATGGTGCATTCTGCAAAGTTCGTGAGACTGATAAGAGGATGTTGGACTTCTATAGTAAACTGGGATGCTTTGAAGTGGCCAAAATGGAGGGCTTTCCCAAAGACATCATTATCATGGGACGCAGCTTATGAAGAAACGTGCTGCTTCAATGAAAGACAGAGAGAGCAAGTCGGCGGGGCTAAAACATGTTTGCTACCTTCATGAGAAAAGAAACTTCCATGATGATTTTATACTGAATGATCATCTGGGCCCAGGGAGACCTCTTTTTAGGATTTGTGTACAGAAGCACATCAGTCGCACACACAGATTCCCTGTGCTGCCCGTAGACGCTACTGGCTCTGTTGGTTTCAGCAGATCCGAAGCTAAAAGGCCGAGGAGTGATGTGTAGTCAGTTGATTTGAGCCAACATGGAAGAGTGGCGCCCCAGCACTGATTTCTGGGGTCCCACTACTCGTATACCTCCAGGCAACAGGAAGCGATAACTCCATAAGCCTTTTACTCATTTAATCCAGTAGCCATTACATGGATTTTGCCCGCATGCCCTAACGCAAAGTGTCTGTATCTGAAATAGAGGCAGAGCTGTGAAATGAGGGCGGCCTGTATCTCAGGTAGTGTCTCACTACCCCCACGTCCTGCTTTCCCAGCTTTGACGTAGTGAATAGCACAGCTGTCGACATAAGTAGGACACCTTTATACAGGATGTGAGGTGCTATGTGAGAGTTTGCCTTTCATCATCACATCGTGGTATTTCCAGTTCCTACTCAGTAGATACGGAGAAAGAGGCCTTTCAAGTGGCGTATTCCTAACAAAGCGTAATGTGAAATGCTCAGTCTGCACACGTGTACGGTGGAAAACTGTAGCTTTCGGGTGTTGGTGACACCCGCGGTAGAAGATCGTCACAGACCAGCAAAGTACTCTTTGAGACTGTTGAGACTTAACCACGAGGCCATCTGAGTTTTTGTTCAAGTAGTAGTAGTAGACAACAGAGAAGCTTCCACGAGTTTACATAAATGGTTCCCAGCCTGTTTCTGTTTTGCTTTTGTTCCTTTTTTTGTAACCGAGCAGATTTTGTGCTTATTTTCCCCTTTGAGCTAATTGCCTTTTGGTTTATTGCCTTTGGATTTTAGGTTCACATTGCAGACCCCCAGTGTCTTCTGCGTAAAGGCTGTCGAACACGTGTCAGATAGAAGAGTTAAGATTTGGACATTGGCCTTGTTGTTGCTTAAATTCCAGAGACGCAGCCTGACATTGACGGTCACATGTCTTAGTTTTGCCCTGCCAGATCCCAAACATCAGCACAGACATCCTTCAGTGAAGCTAAGCTGACTGGTGGGGACGTCGCTGTCAGAGAAAGCTCAGACCAGCTCAGTCAAGTTGACTTACGTGAAATGACACATTACTAAATACACAGAAATGTAAGCTTAGTTTTTCATGATTTTTTGTTTAAATAGTTAAAATGATATGTGTATTTGTATACAGGTCCTCTTTGAGAGAATGAGACCCTAAATCAAGCAGTACCCAGTGGGACCAAAATCCAGATTCCAATCTGCTGTAGAAAAAAAATCATTGAAATTGCATGAGGTGACGTGATGGAAAATCCTGGCGTTAAGCTCCCACTGTCAAAAAGCTGCGCAATTCTTCAAAATCGCTAATTGAAGATCCGACTTGTAAAGTGACCTGAGCTGCCTGCAGTGTCAGATGTGCTGCACTAAAACGTCATTGGTCATCATGTATAATGGCTTTACACCCGTCATTCACCCCCACCCCCCACTTTGTTTTCAACATTGCATGCTCTCAGACGAATGTCCTCTCAGTTGAGCTCCATGGATCGCCAGGGCCGTTAAATCCTGTCACCACATGTCACTGAAGTGGCACCGACTCCCACATTGTTGAACTGTTTATCCGTGGGGGAGTGAAGCAGAAAATTCCTAGGCCTTTTACTATGTGTCCATTGAATGTTTGATATTCAGACGCGTTTCCCATTTGTTTTTGTAAATCTATATAGGTGATCTAAAAAAAAAAGAAGCACTTTGACTATAGATAGGAGTGTTCTGTTGGTTACATGAGGATCATCAGTTGCTCTTCAGTAGCTGCCTGCCAATGTGATGTTTTGATACTGTGTACATTCATAATGTGCATGAGGTGTATTGGATTTGCTGTGGCAGTCATTAGAATAACCTCATCTTATGCTACACAGAGGAGGAAGCATGCCACTCACCTCTGAGCATAAATACTGTAGTATGTAGACAGTCTGTTAATGCTGTCAATCATAAAAGTGTTATTATTTTGTATATCTTTATTGAGACTGTTGCCAGTATTTTGTTTTCCCTCAAGGAAGACAAAATGGTGGCCTTGTTACAATGCCCTGTCCCGTACAGCCGTCCCACGTGGCTGTTTTCCAGCGAGGTGTGAAACTCACCAACAGATCTGCTGTTTGTCTCCTGAAACAACAGCGGAAATTTCACCCTTGTTTTAAATGGTTCATTTTCTTTGCAGTTTTCCAACTCTCCAACTTTCTTCTCTGCCAAGCGGGTTTGATAGAAATGGGCTGTCACTGAGAGAAAGGGCTCCAATTGTACATTTTGATTATCTGAGTTTAAAGGGGATGGGGGTCATAAGTGTCCGTTTACCTATGTAAAATTTGTATGTAAGATACATAATATTAAAAAACTAATAAATCATAATAAGTTACTTTGTATGCTTTGTCTTTTG
Organism: Trachurus trachurus; assembly: GCF_905171665.1. NCBI lineage: Eukaryota > Metazoa > Chordata > Actinopteri > Carangiformes > Carangidae > Trachurus > Trachurus trachurus. The sequence goes on from NC_139906.1 coordinate 17,425,970, forward strand.
TGTCATCATGTCTTCGCTCTGACAGACGTTTTTTGGTTATGCCTGTAACAGAAATATTACACAATGCACTAGGTGAAGCACAGACAGTTCACAAAAATCCTGATTTAGTATCCCTATTTGGGATTTGACAAATTATTTCACTATATCAAGTCCTTGTCTGATTGGTTTCTTGTGGATTAATTGTATTGTCATTTTTGTATTGAGTGGAAAAATCCATGTAAACCTGCCTCTGAGATTTATTTCTTGATGGTTAAAGTTCTTGGGGCCAATTTGCTAAATGTGGAGCAACTACATCATTCGATTTTTCTTTTTTATAAATACATTTTTATTTTCATATATATATTTGTAATCCTCAATTTAAAATGTAGCATTTGTATTGTAATTCATGTTTTGTCCTGTAGTCCATGCAGTTAGAAAAAAAAAAACACACGAGGAGTCAGCGACAGGCGCACAGTGATGACGAGGCGTCAATGTACTTAGTCTGCGACGCGCTTGTTATTTTTTCGCGAGGGGCTCATTTGGTTGTAACGTGTTAACAGCAAATCAAAAAAATATATATATTTAGCTCTTCGACAAAATGTCTTTCCACGACAACGACCCCGTGGATATGGGATTAGCTGGTCAATCCAAGTTGGAGAGCTTCCTGTTCAGTAAGAGCAATTTAAATCCAGTTTATCAGTTTACCTGTCGGCGCACACGTGGGTTACTTATGTAGATCTGCTCTGGAGACATTTTAGGCTAAAAAAACGACCTTTTTTCAGGTGTTAACTTCCCGCGCTGACTTCACATGATTGCAAAGAAAATACGTGATGTTTAATACTGGTTGTGGTGTTTTCCTGTAGGCTGCGAGCTCTCCTCCAAAGTCCCTTTCTACACTTTCCAAGGAGATGAAGAGGAGGACCTGGAGCACTTCCTTGAACTCAGAACAGTATGTACAGTTGCGGAGGAGAATCGGCGTCATCACATTATCAGGGCTGCAAAAAGCCTTTTGATTATTGAGTATCCATCTGTTTAGATTGCACTGTAATGTTCGGCTTGAATAGATAACTTCTGAATTCATCTGATTGCAGATTTGTCTGGGAGAAGGTGCCAAGGAGGAGAGTAACGTGGTGGAGGTCACGGCCATGAACCACCAAGGAAAGACCATTTCAGTGCCCATCGCCAACCTTCACATCAACTGTCTGCCCATGGTACTACCATCTATAATCTCTCCAGGCGGTCTGATGTAACCTCCCGCACAGCAGAAGCTAAAGTTTGATATCTCTTTACCTCCTCAGGTGAGTCTTGGGGAGTTTGAGCTGAAAGCCCCAGTGACCATCCGGCTCAAGGCTGGTTCAGGACCAGTTACCATCAGCGGGCTCCACCTCATTGGTAAGAAACTCCTTTTTAACCCTAACAGTACTTTGTTAAACTACTAATGGACCACTGACAACATCCGTTTAATGTGACTAATATCAAAATATAGAAATATTACAAGTGAGGTGAGAGAGCAGGCTGTTAAAAAACATAAAGGAATAACTATTGAATTCTTGTTATGACAGTGACACCAGTAAAACAATTTATGTAATCTCCAAAAAAATAATTAGATTGTGTTTGCCCCCTACTTTCAAGTATTAATAATTAATAAATTCACAGAATTTTTAAAAACACAAAAATACAGTCTCTTAATTGTGAACAGTTGCTGGTGTCTGTGTGTGTCTAACTGAATCTCCTATATCAGCTCAGCTTTTGAGAAAATGGTGTATTTTTTTTATCAATCAATTAATCAAGAAGATCATTGGCAGATTAATCAATGCTTTGATCCCTCAGAAATGGATGCAGTGGCTAAGCAGCAAATGTGATGTGTTGCAAGGATTCTTGAAGTTCTGAAATACTTTGCTCCTTTATTCACTTTCTTTTGAAATTGACATGAAAAGTGAAATGTATCTTTGAGCAGTAAAATGTTAAATTTCTATTCCAAATTAAATCTAAGACCTTCTCTAAAAGTTAAAGTCGACCGTAGCGTATTTCAGAACCCGGTGAAATAAGCATTTATCAGTGCAGCGGGGAACGCTCAGTGATTCTTCTCATTCTACATCTGATCGTAATGAGCGCGTGCAGCCGCATTTCACAAGCTGTGCATGAGGTCAGTTGAAAGGGCAGATGAAATAAAGCGACCTCTCTGGCCTTATGATTAAATATAACACCAGTATTTAGATTAAGACAGTGATTCAACATTGCCTCCTGTTCTCGTGCAGCCTCGGAGGTCGAAGACTCCGATCTGTCCGATGAGGATGACGAAGACGACGATGACGACGATGAGGAGGAGGAAGAGATCACTCCTATTAAACCGGCAAAGAAGAAGCAGAGGCAGTAGGCGCGGAGGTTGCTGATGGGGATTTCGGAATGATGACACGTTGTGAGAAACACCACAGATTTTTGTACCAGACGGACACATTTTTCGGAGATACTACTTCTTCCACACAGCCACGTTGAATGCTTAGTGTGGTGGCAGCTAAACATGCTGTGGGAGGAAGGAACATCACGAGGGGCTCCGATGCTCTCGCCTCTCCTCTCGGTCTGAGCAGTGTCTTTAACTGCGCTTAAGACATTCACTTGTAGAAGAACTGTTTTTGCTATTGAATGCTACCAAGTCTTTTATACTGTGTGTTATACAGTCAGCACCACTGATGCCGATCAAGTGCATCAGTGGTGGAAAATGTGTCTTTTGCCACCAGTGGATTCTGGTAATGTTTGAAGAAGCTGTTCCTGCAACAGACAAAAATGTGTGTGTGTGTGTGTGTGTGTGTGTGTGTGTGTGTGCACGCGTGCCTGTGTGTACTTGTCAGACAGGAAAGGGTTTGCACATGAATTGTGATTTCAGATGAATGGTGCAATCGATGATTAACATACATACATGCAGATTATGAAATGTTTCACAAGAGTATCTCCATTTCCAGTTGTTCCAGTTTGTAACATTAAAAAAAACTGTTTTGCTATGTAAGATGTCATAAATGTGAAGATTTTGTACGCATCAGTTTGTGTTCATTTTATTTCACTTTATGAATTTATAAAACAGAATTTAAAAAAAAAAAATCTCTTTTAGCCGATTGCATTAACAGTCGATATAACAATAAGGTCGTTTAGCAGAAAGGTTTTCATTTAAATTGACTTAATTTGCTGAGGTGAGAGATAACACCGAAGCTTCAGACACCTAATTTAACTTTTTAAATATTACATCCATTTAACAAGGCAAAGGTCAAGAAGGGAAAAAAGTAAAAAAAAAAAAAAAAAAAAGGTTCACTGAAAGGCTACAGGAAGCCATCACTGAGCCAAAGTCAATTTATTAAACCAATTTACGACTACAGCTCTTGTAAGCCTGTGAAAATTCACATTAATATAAACTATCCATGACAAGATGAGAGAATACATATAAAGCATCCTGAATTCTATGTTTTTATAAAGTTTAAATGACCATAATGTAAGGTTTGTTAATGTTAACATTGATTTTGAGTTTACTTATGAGACTTGAAGAAACTTTGCAAATTCAACACCAAATTAATTCTTTTCCTCCCCAAAAGTGGAAACAGCCCTCTAGGCTTTTGCTTCTGTTTCTCTTGAAGTTAGCATGCTTACTCATGCTAAGCTGTGGCCTGGTCGGACTGACTCATCATTCTTTGATTCAATAGCATCATCCAGTTGCTGGTAGTGCTGCTCAGAGGACATCTAACAAACAACCTCTTGTCTTGTAAACACAACAGATGCTTTTGCCAAGACGGTGTAGGAAATGCTGACACTATAGTTGTGTAGCAATGGCAAAACTTACAAAAACTGCCCAAAAACTAATATCTGAAGTGCAAAAGTGGAAACTACAGGCAGGAAGTGACGTGTTCTAGGAATCTGTTGCTCATTGAAAGTAGGTTTTCAGAGCTTTTTAAGGGTGAAAGGCTCAATTCAGTGGGACAATAGAAAAGTACTGAACTGCACAGAGAGAGATATAGACAAGTGAATTTCCATTTTGAGCACCATGACCTTAGGTTCACTGCTGCTGTGTAAAATGATTGCCCTTGCTGACAGTAAACCGCCAACAATGGATAACTCATTGGGGTGGATGAAGGGTGCCAGTAATGACGTGATGACAGTTGAAGCCTCATGAAGGCAGATGTGGTTGTATCAGGTTACAGTCCACAACATCTAGATACGCATTACAATCCCATCTGCGCCGAACTGACACGAAGTGGTGCGGCCGCAGAGGCAGAACATTTCAACGGCAGATCTCACTCTCATTACACATATTCCACATTTGTAAGCGTTTCTTATCACTTTATTGCACAATAAAGGCTTTATCTGGAGGATAACAGTCAACTCCAAGTAATGACAAACGTTTTGTCCATCTGTCAGCTGCCGTTACACACATTTCTGTGGGAAGCAGACGGCAGGCCAGGCAGGCACCACGTAAGATGAGTCTGGAAAGAAATGGTAGGAATCAGAAAAAAGAGAAGTAACACAACCTTTCCCCAGCAGATGACAGGGTGTAGGCTACATCTGCTTGCTTAAACCAGAGAGCCTCTGCCCACTCATGCACTCCTATCATCCTCAGTTGTAGAGGTGCATGAAGGAATGTGAGGAAACCTGCTGATGACAAACACACATTCAGCCATAAACACTGATTCATACGATACGTCTCCTGTCTGTCTCTGCAGGATCTGGCACCTTGACTGTTGCACAGTGGGGCGCAATCAGGAAAAGTTGAGATAGAAAATGCTCAAAAGGCCACATTATCAAGCACCACAACTGACTACTTATAGTCATGCCAGGTGCTGCCATGGTAACGTGAGAAATGACCACCTGTGTGATGCTCGGGATGGCAGCTCTCTGTTAACAAGGAGACAGGAATGAGGGAGGAGGAGGAGGAGGTGCTTTCAACAGAGGAAACTTAAATAAATCATTTTCCACTTTTACCCCAAAATGTCCTAGATGGTTGCCGTAGTCACCCTCTCTCTCTCTCTCTCTGTGTGTGTGAGAGAGAAGGGTGACGAAACAACAGGAGTAATGGCCTGGGATAAGCTTTTTTTTCCCGGAAAGCAGGAGAGATATTAATCGAATTACACACCACCAAAGTCTGAAAGCCCTCACAGTCACGTGCCAGACGGCAAATCAACGCGTAACAATCCAACAACTAGTTAATGTCAGTGGGAGCAGGTGCTGCTGCTTCTTATTTTCTGACTCATAAAGCACATCTATCTGGTGTGTGCCGAGTGGGAGCTTTGTGAACCTTTACACCACTTTTATTGGGTGTAAGGGTTTTATGGCGCGGTGTCTGTGCAGCGCATTAAGTCCTCACCTTCGTGTGGAGGTTACAGCAGTGAGCAGTGTAGGATGAGCAGCAACACAGAAGCATTTGATAAGAAGTGTTACTGAAAACAAGGTAAAGAGTTTTCTCTGATTACCTTCGTCTTAGACTTCATCAACATTTGTGCATTTTCCCTTTTAATCACTTTAAATGAATCTGTTATGCTCATTCTGTAGTTAAACTTCCTATATTTCAGTCCACATGACAGTGAGGACATGATATTCTTACATCCCTAAAACCACAGGAATCTCAAAACAGCGTGTGCAGCATCATTCAAATCCATGTCATGATCATATGATAAAGAATAAAACAAAATAGTCATCATATTCAGTTTCTTAAGAAAGGATGTAGAGCTGACGATCTGTGGGTGTGTTCAAGATGAGCACACCATGCATGGATGACTGTTTTTTTTTTTCATTCCTTCATACAATGGATTGGTGATTGGGAAGTACCAGGCAGCACTGTGAGTGTAATCAGGTAAGTGTAAAAGAATCCAGCTTCATCTATCGCCAGAGGTTGGTCCTTCCTCATCAATATGGATGACGCTGAGTCACTCATTAAATAACAGAGAAGCTGTTCTCTGACCTGGTCCTGGGTGGTAGGACAGTCCAGCTCAGTTCTGCTTTATAGAAATGTTTCAGTCAGCGTGTAAATACACTCTGACCCCACTGGGGAATGTCAGTGTCAGAGCGGCTTAGGTTCATTGTTAAATTCAATAAAGGTAGAAAAAAGTGGCAGATTTATGGTCTGTCTGTAAATAATGTGGTCTATTGTGGCCTGTCATGGTAACAACAAGCAGCAAGAGGACATCTAAACTACTCATGATACACACTTTTAGCTCTCCCTCTCATATCTATAACATTTTGATTTGAACACAGTAACAGTCTCATTAACAAATTAATTCCTACTAATCAATTAGTTTAATTCCAGCATTTAGTGTTTCTAACATGCTCATATATCCAGCTCATTTACAAGTAAGGAACTAAGTGTCCCAGTAGGGAAGATGATTTTGGAAAGTACAGTTACTTTCAACAGAAAGAGAAACATCATGTTCTTATATTGAACTCAAGAGAGGAAAAGCTGGGGATTTTCTGGTGTCTGTGTAATAACCATAGAGAAAGACAGTTGACTGGAGATTTTGACCACATCTGTCTGTGTCCACCGCTGCATCATCATGCTCCCACCATGGAGCAAATGGAGACCTTGTGCTGAGTTTCTGTCACTTTTATCTGGCCCAAGGCGATGCAAACGCTGTGGTCGATGTGACAGACTACAGAAGCAGAGGAAGCGCAACTAACTGTCACACAAACTGATGTAGAAAGTTTCTACTATGGTTTTAAACATTAAATATTTTTTCCTCTACAGCAGTGTTTTTCAACCTTGGGGTCGGGACCCCACGTGGGGTCGCCTGGAATTCAAATGGGGTCCCCTGAAATGTCTAATAAAAACAAATCTACTGATGAAAATATTTTAAAATTCTAATTAAAAACACCACACACAGTCTTAAACGTTCTGTATTCTATACTTTAACTTTATCGAATATAAATCAAATTCAGATCAAATGCAGCATATAAAAATATCTGAGCTGGCGCATCTTGATTGACATGCAGTCACATGATTGCGGGGTCGCCAGAAATTTGTGATGTCAAAATAGGGTCACGAGCCAAAAAAGGTTGTGAACCACTGCTCTACAGTTATGTGGAGGAAATTTGTAAATCTGCAATTTGATAATAATATAATGAAGGGATCACTTGCATGTGTCACTCCATCACCCAGTGTTACTGTGGCAACAACTGAAGCACACCACTTTGCATTCTCACTCCAAAACCGATACAGCTGTTCTCCACCAAGACACTCTGAAATGCCCTTTAATACTGATGTGACGTGTCCGCCACGGTTACACATAGAGACACGATTGCACTGGTGCAGCTCACCTGGACACAACTCACCTGTCCTTCCTTATTTCGCTGAGATTTAACGTTGCCTGTTGTTTCCCTTCAGCTGGAAGTCGACGGAGCGGAGGACTGGTTTATGTTACGATGATTTCCACAAGCAGAAAATAGACCTGGAGATCAATAAACATTGGCCATGGATCTTTGTCTTTGATGTTTGTGTGCTCGTGACTGTGTGTGTGTGTGTGTGTGTGTACACTGTTATCCTGGATTGGAGTTTTGGCACCGATTTCAAAGGCCTTATCAGATGAAGGTTAGTATTCTGCATGCTTGATGGATAGCTGCTCTGTATGCATTATGCTGTATATGTTCATGTTCCTGTCAGTGTCATTGGGAGGCCTGCTAACACAGTATGTGTGCCCAGACTATAAACACTGATATTCACTCATTTATTATACATACTTTAATACCTCAGTGCTGCCGTGTCAGCCACCTCTCTCATCCACCGCTGAGCTGATGATGGGACAGTTACACAAGCTGCAAGTTGTGTAAATGCACTGCCACCGCGTCAATATATCCATTAAGCTATGAAGGAAATCTCCACCCTCAAATACTCCTGCTCTGCTGTATATCACCACTCAGGGTTGTTGTATTGACTCTTTGATTGCTGCAAAATTGTAAATTGTCTATTTCTATGGTTAAATCTGAGCTGTTTCAATGTGAAGTTCTTTTTCAGGAAGTTATTGTTGACAAAACTTCCTTTTTTTTTAGCTTGTGCACCGGTGGATCTGTGGCTGGGATTCAAACATTGCAGAGCTATTACAGACGTTTCAGGATGCAAACATCTGTCACAGTATCAACATGTCATCAAATCATCAAATGTAAATATACTCTAGGGAATATGTAGTAATAAATACTGGGCAAGAGAGTGTGTGTGAAACAAATGGAAAGAGAGAGATAGTGCCCACTGTAAGTCCAATAGTACCGCTAACCACTTGCTAAAGCACACAAACAACAGCTGCACAACAGCTGACAGTTCCCCATGCATTGAACACACACACACACACACACACACTGAAAACAGGCTCACATCCTTCTGCAGGCTGGGGCGTGTTGTACTCACACATACACTGCTCCAACACACCTGCCACAACAGAGCACAGCTGTCAAGTGCATCACCCTTCACCCTATACTCTACCTCAATGAGCACACACACACACACACACACACACACACACACTGAATCAGCGTACTTCTGCACATATAGGAAACATATACAAACTGGCTGATTGTGCGCTGACACCTGAGCACACATTTGCTCACAAAACAGGATTCGACCCACTCAAAGCCTGCACATGAGGTAGCACAAACCAACCCCCCCACCCCACCACTACCACACACACACACACACACACACACACAAAGCTACACACCGTTTTAGAAGTGTGATGCTGATGCTGATTATAAATATTTGTACTATTTTCAGACTAAAGAAATACACTTCTTAACCATTTAATCCCCTTATTTTGAAGTTGTTACAGTTTTAAATGGCGCGATTGACATGAATGTGCAGCTGTAATTGAAATTATTTATATGGTTTTAATTACTAATAGTATGGTCTCCCTCAGAATATCTATTGTATGTTTTATTAATAACACACACAGCGAAGGAACAGCGCACAAGGGGAATGCTAATAGGCTGACACACACACACACACACACACACACACACACACACACACACACACACACACACACACACACACACACACACACACAGACACACAATAAATGTCAAATTGATGCCACACTGTAACTAAACCTCAGCTCCTCCTCCTCCGCTGCTGAAGTGTGCTGGCTTCATTGGACACAATATCAGAAATTTTAGTATTCACACTCTTGAATTCAATTATAGAGAAAAAAAAGAAAACCTAACTGGACGAGAGAAAAGGGAGAATGAAACAGTAGGGCAGAACATTTTATAACCCATAAATAAGTGATGTGCCTCACTTGCTTTGCCCCCCCCCCCAAAAAAAAAAAAAAACCTCTAACCATTCTTCCTCCCTCCTCTCCGCCCCTCAGCTCGCTCCCTCTATCTCACCGTCTTGCTAATGGGGGAGGGGAGCAATGAAAGGCGTATGAGTGACAGATAAGTAGATGACTATACTGTCCCAGCCCTCATTAAAACTCTGCGCTTATATTATCCGCCACTCTCTGACCCTCCTCCTCCTCCTCCTCCTCTGCATTCAGCCCTGGCAAATGATACCCCGGGAGAGAGAGAGAGAGAGAGGGAAAGGGAGGTGCTGCTCATCAGTTATTCCTGTTCTCTGACCTAACTTGACAACCAGCTCCAATAATGAGACAAAGAGGGATGAGACAGAGACTTTGCCAGAGACCAGGATGTTGACAAGGAAGTGAACTGTCCTAAATTGGCAGATAATGGGCCTGCTGTTGCCCGCTCTTTAACAAATCATTGTCCAAACCTCCTCCACCATGTTCTGAGATTCCTCTGAGTGCAGCCGATCTCAAACATGTGGTCACCCAGTGTCTTTTTTTTTTCTTTCCATCTACTAACCTTAACCTATGAATAGACTGTGGGTGAGCTGCAGGGTGGGATGATGAACTGTAATAATGGCTTTTCTTTTCTTTCTACAGGAAGCTCTGACATTTCAACTGTAACCCACTGAGTCAGACTGCAAAACCTCGTAACTCAAACATATCACAATGTGCTTCTCACTACAAACAGACCCCAAACTACAATAAACTACATGTCACAGAACACAGCTGGTTTCAAGTATGACCAAAAGTCTGTAAATCAATGCTTAAAATACACCAGATGTAATTTAATATGCTTGTTTATTCAATATTTTCCACTGGTTTTGGTTTATTCATAATCCTATATAAAAATTCATGAAAAACCTGACAAGCAGTTGTAGTCCAGTGTGTTTTGAAAGCCACATGGACTTTGGAGTGCATGGAGAGGCTCCCTGCATGCTTTCAGCCGCAAACAGGAAATAATCAAGAGCTAGGAACTTGCAAGTACATTAAGAGCGCGTTAACAGTCTTTTTAGGCACTGAAGTCTCTGGAGTCCTACGTCAGGACCTGTGATGAAGGATATGTTGATTCTCAGTTTACTGCTTGAATGGATTTAAGACTACAATATTCACATTAGCACTTCCAGTCGAATTGAAACAGAGAATAAATAAAAATACAAAATGTTTTCAGATTAGAGCCGTACAGCTGTCACTGTGATTCAGAGAGTAAACAGGGCTACCGAAGTTAACCGGGTATGGTTTCCCAAAATAGGGTCAAGTAAATGTCAAAATAACATTATAATGAAGGCGTGTAGGACACGCAAGGTTGACAACATACCTCTGAACCAAAATGGAAAGTAACAAAAAAGGAAACATGGAAATGCTGATGCCAATTCTGATTAAAAAGGAACAAACTGACTCTGGTTTATTACTTGGTCCCATAATGCTTGGTTGAAGACTGGCCGTACAGCCCGTAGAAGTCAGGGTGCCTGGCCGTCTGCGTGGCTTCCATCAGTCCCCTGATGGGAAAATGCTGCAGCGGCTGGCTTGCAGACAGCGGGGCGTGTGGGGGGAACTCCTGAGAGGTCACAGAGGGGAAGGAGTCTGACGTTGGGTACGGAGGCCGGGCACGAGCAGCGGGGGCCCTGGAGCAGCAGCAGTTATTCAGAGTGCACATCAATACTTTCCTCCCTTCGTACATGGCTTGTTGTGAGGCACCTCCACTGGGGAAGTGGGAGGGGGTGAATATGGTCCCTGAGTGGTGGCTGGAGCTGGACCCTAGACCCACCATGTGATGGGCCGAAGCATCAAGGAGGCGACTATGGCCGGGGCCAGCATGTAGATTCTGGGAAAGGCCTTCAGAGGCGTACATGGGAGAAGGGCGATGACTCTGCTCAGGCAGGAAGGGCTTTTTGCTGCTGTAGAGCAGCAATGAGGGATCCTGGGAGGTGGAGTTTTCTGTGTTACTGCCCAGGAAGGCCATGCTGTACTTCCTCTTCTGAAGTCCTGAACTCGTCCCCATTTGGGAGCCGGCAGAGCTGCTGTGAGACTGCACAATCTCCAGAATGGGCGCCTCATTGAGCGGCTCTGAGAGAGGAAAGAAGGAGCAGTACAGATAATAGTTAATCCTTCTACCCATCTACAATCCTCATCCTTAGTTACTCATTGCATTTTTTTTCTCTTACCTTCCAGCATTTTTCGCAGGTTCTTCTCTCTTGTTGAGAGTTCAGATAGCAAATGGTGAGAGTTGAGCTGGCCCACTCTGAGTGGAGGGATGGCACTACTCAGGTGTGAGTTTGACCTAAAAAAAAAAACAGATTCAGTCAGAGATTTGAACCCTTTCTTTGGATGCATTCTGCACCTTGAGACCTGCACTCATATTTCTAGAAGCATACTTTAGATATACGGTACATCTCTTATACACTTTATCTTTTGCAAGAAAAAATCTTTGGTTTTAAAACACAGATGAAGAACTGAACGTGCACATGAAAAATGAGCTGAGGTTGGGAAGATAACATTTGATTAACTGCTGTTTTAATCCAAGTGACAGCAGAATAAGGGTCAGTGCTCCAAAACATGTGCATGAAAGCATCGCTGATGTGTTTCAAATAAATTAACAGCTTTGAAAATAGTGCAGGAATATTAAATGAACACAATATCTAACAAATTCACCAAACAATCCAGGACTAATTGCTTTCTTGCTGCTTTTGAGTTGTACCTGCTCAGTCACATCACATAACTTGATAAATACATGCATGTAAAGAAAAACAGTGCAGAAACAATGCTTACCTGTCCATTAGCAGCTGGTATGGTTTCGTATTCTGAAAAAGACAGAATAAGATAAGACACAAACATCTGTCAGACTCGCTATCTGCTTTTTAATAGTTGATACAAAATGCTGTAAAACAACTGGCGTGTGTGTCTTGACGTGTGTGTTTTGTTTAACCTTTATGAAGTTAATGCTGTCCGCTCTCTGGAAAAACGTTTGTACTGAGCTCAGAAGCTTCTCTGCTTCCTGCCGCCTCTCGTTGAGCTGCAGAACCTGCTGGGAGTTTTTCCTCATGTACATGGTGCAAGTGCTTTCCAGCACCTGCATGGTCTCAGCCTGGTTTGCTTCTAGCAGCGTATGCATCCTCTGGTACTGGGCTCTCACACGCTCCTTCAGTTCAGACACTGCGTCCTGTGGAGAGACAGACACATTGGAGAAAAGTCATGAACATGTGCACAAAACTGCATTCAGGAAGCCTCATAACTTTTCCTGACCACCCTGTTCTTATTAGTCTAAAAAGGCCCTAAAAAGTGCATCATTTAATTGCTGATGAACAAGTTTGCATCTTTTTTCATTCATTAGTTTCTGCCATTTCCTGCATCATAATAACAGAAAATAAGTAAAGACATGGGATAAAAAAAAGAAAATAAATCACTGTATACTTCAATACACAGTAATGGCTTCATGTGTTCAATTATGTGTATTATATATTCTGACTTTATTTTGTGGGATCCACTTGTTCAGAACAGAAGTAGCAAAGTCATTTGTAAAATGCATTTTCCGCTCTAGTGCACCAGCCAGTCAAAGCTAGAAATAAATTATATTTTCTTTTCATTTTCCAACAGCGAACAAAGGTGCAGAGTGGTTTCATAACAGCACAGTGTCGACACAATTCAAACGCAAACCTACATGATGACAAAGAACTGAGGGACTCATACTGATAATGCTCAGAAATTGTGTCTCTTGTGAGTCTACACAGTGTGTGTGTGTTGTACTGGACCTTCATCAGTGTCTTGTCTGACTCCAGCTTGGTGAGCTGCTCATCGATGTTCTGAACACGACCCTCCAGTCTGTCTTGCTGCCTCATTAGCATGGCCTGTGGGGAGATGACATACAAGAGATGGATTAGACAGATGAACAAGATGCACTGAAAATAGAAAACACACACACACACACACACACACACACTGAAAGTTTCGTAAAAACTCCAGCCTCTGCCGGGACCTCGGCAACCTGGCTGCTATTCATGAGTCACTAAGACAACCTCCTCCACAATCCTGATTATACGGAGGAAACGACAGCTGCCAGCGACACACATGCATTTATCCATTAGGAGAGCACCAGCAAAGGCAAACACAATTGCACAAATCCATCTCTGATTGCTTCTAAGTTTATCAGGGCCCCTGCTACACCAAATGAAGTGCATTGTTGGGAACAGCCGGCTTCCTCTGTGGGCTGAATCTGAGTGCAAAGAGAGCCGAGGGCCAGTAAAAGCACCGGTAAATGTAATTCTTCTCCATTTACAGCAGGAGATGCAAATCAATCTGAAGTCACAGTCTGACAGCAAACTAGGAACAGCGGAGGGCAGGTAGGTTTTTTAATGAACTATTTCTGAATGGGGAGAGGCACCCTGGCCAAGTAAGAGAAAACCTGCTGTCATGGAAACAAAGCTGTGTGTATGTATTTATATGTGAAAGCTCATGTGAGAGAGCAGGAGGGAGCAAGAAGCGGGGGTGTCGCACTACCCCTTCTCTACCTTCTCTTTTCTGCCACATGCATTGCTCCCATTGTTTGCATTGGCCTCCGTGTCAGTGACAGATTGTCATGTCTGTGTGCACAACGCCGGGGTCTGCTCTCTCTCCCTCCGCATGAGTGTGCATGGGAGAAAAAAGGGGAACGGTAGGGAAAGGCAAAGTGCTGTGCTGCTCTGCTTGCACAAGAACACAGGCAGAGAGAAACTGAAAAAGACATACAAAAAAGAAGAGAGTGAAACCAACAGAGAGAAAGTTTGAAGCACACAAGAGAGATAGAGAGAATGAGGACATTCCTGCGGTCTCTAGTGAGCCAGTTTCAGGGTATCTACATTGTGGTATCGCAGCAACAGGCCTCTTCAGCTGCTTACAACACTCATGGAGTCTTATGTAGAACAACTGGCCACAGCACTATACCACAGTGAAGTCTTCCAAAAGTCCATCCAGTTTCTAAAGCAAAACAATAAGAAAGACTATGATTAACATAAAACGCTGGCCAACGCATTATGCTGCACCCTTTTCCTTGTTTGTTCACATATTTTAAAACTGTCCTTTTCAGTGAGGAAGGCTGCTGATCATTTTGTCACTTGGGGAACAGCAGGAATATTTTTGTCTCCTCCAGTTGAGTGGTTTCATAATTTAAGACTTACTTGGATTTTTGCATGGACTTTGGACTATTGGCATTAGATGCACAAACAAAGGAGAGAGAGAGCACAGCACATTATAAACAAGAGGAGCTTGCAAACTGGTAGCAGCATTACTGAGTTTTAGTGCCACTTCAGGGGACGGGCGGAAGGACATCCTATAAATGCCAAATTATCATCCCCTTTTATGTTATTTATAAATGTGTTAACAATAAATAACCTAATTACAAAGCAGACACCAACATGACATATTCACTCTGCTTTTAGTTCTGTTTGTATTTCACTCCTGTTTTGCCTCTAAACAGCTATCTTGCTACCATGTTTGTAAATGTGAAAGTTGGAGATGATCTACTCTAATGTTAGCTACTCTGGCAGTTAATGCCAAGCTAACTGTAACATTAGATAGCAGGAAACTTGTTGACTTAAATGTTAGCGAGCAAGAAGGTTGTGGACAACTTAAAGGGATAGTTCAACATTTTTGGAAAATTCACCTATTGCCATAATCCCTATAGTCACAGGGGTAGCTTCATTACCTTTAACTATCAGTGCATATTGTTTTGAGATCCGTGGGGCAGAGACGTGAGCTGCTCAGCAAACACAATGGAGATGAATGGTACAGGCCCCCTGTCCCTCATCAAACTCATCAAATATACAATCCAACAACGCCAAAACGCTCTCATGGACAAGTTGTGACCTGCACATTCACCACGCTATGAAATAATAATGTAATATTACAGAACTGAGTTGTTTTCGAGGCAAATGCAGAGCCGGAACTACATTCCACGGCTGCTCGGCGGAGTGATTTCAAAAGCGCAAGTAGCTCAGAGTATTTGCTTCATGTGTTGTAATGTTACACAATTATTTCATAGTGTGGCGAATGTGCAGGTCCCAACTTGTCCACGAGAGCATTTTGGAGTTGTTGGATTGTTAATTTGATGAGTTTTGACGGACAGGGGACCTGTAGGCCTACCGTTCACTTCCAAGCTGAGCAGCTTGCAGATCTCAAAACAACATGCACCTGCAATTAAAGGTAATGAACCTACCCCTGTGTCTATAGGGATTATGGCAATAGGCCAATTTGCCAACGTTGAACTATCCTTAGTTAAGCTAGCGATAACATTGTTGACAGGCTAACTGTAATAGCTTGTCGTTAACCTTGACAGGCTGCTATTTAGTGATAGGCAGATAGTGTACAGCGGTCATATCCTTTTCTCCAATACCAGCTGGCTGGAAATGTCACTGATGAGAGTGGGCTAAGTCAGTAAAGTTACCTTAAGGCCATTAAACCAAATTGATTAGCCTTGCTGAAAGACGCTAAAAACCTCCATAAAGCGGAAGAACACTGCAGTCGGCTGAAATTTCTCCATAGGTTCATCTCTTGCGAGTCTCTCACATTAAACATAATGAAATGATCCATTGTTAATATAAAAATATTGATCAGTGCAGCTTAAGTGCTTAGAGGAAAACATTACATTTCCATTAATGTGATTAAATGCCTTAATTGCACTGCATTGCTGTAGCAGTGTTGTGTCAGTGTTAAAGGGAATCCAACTAAAGATAGCTAGAATACATTTTGCTTTATTGTTTGTGATACTAAGGCCTGTAGCCTACTTACTATGTGAGTACGAGAGATAGGCACTAATCTGAGTTATTGAAGAAGACCAAACAGCATAAATGATCAAGATCACTGGGGCAACAAATCTGTCTTAAACAAGCCTTAAAAGTAGCCTACCTCTTTTAAATGTTTAGTTTGGAGGAATGTAATTCAAAAGAAAAAGAAAGCAGTAGCAGTTACAAACTCTTTGGTGTTTTAAACTGTGGTGGTAGGTAAAGGTTTTCACCATCTGGATCACTACAGATCACTTGGACTTAAAGGAGCCATGTGACATTTGCGTCTAATTTAATCTAGAGCAATATGTGCACTTCCACGCCTTGTATTGTTTTCCTAAAGCATGCACATGATGGTTGTGGATGTACCAACTGAAGAAGAGGAAGAAAAAGTCTGCCAATATAGGTATGTAAATATACATTTGTATGTTAGAGACCAAATGTTTTCATAGGCATTCATCATGTTTGTGAAGCTTGCAACACTCGTTTTGATAAGTATACCTGCCATTACATGTATACGTTTATGCATAGGTGGTTGTGTGTTCTAGAGACACGTACATGATGGAAATCTGTCTCAGGTTCACATGTGCTCACACAAGACTAGCAGCTTTCTCACTGAAAATCAGCAGTAATCCTTAATCTTGTCTCACAACCCACACCTGTGCTACATCTCCACACCACACGTTGCTTACACAAGAGGCACTTTCAGCTAAACAGTCCTCTTCAAACAATCTGATAATACCCATAGCGACTGACTCTCCCCTGCAAACTCACGTGGTACCTGGTTAGTTGGCTGTGTTTCTTGTTTCATGTGCAACACTTTAAAACCTTTCAGACATAGGCTACTATCTCTTCTATTAACAATCACTGTCTTAACACAGCATAAAAGCTCAGTGGTATCTTTACCTTGTGTGTGACAGTTGTACAACAAGAGAGAACACTCTGGGTTATTGCTATCGTAAACGTTGCATGAGCTGCTTTATGTGAGTTGGCTTCACATAATAGCAGCAGATTTTCTCTGCTTAGATGCTTCTGCTCAACAACCATGTCTTCCTCATTTTGCCATATTTCCTCCAATTCCCTTTTCGTCTTGTTGTGTGCTTGAAATAGCATACGGGGGCAGGAGGGAACTGTCTGGTTGCTGATCTCTCTGTAGCAGCGTGAAAGCCTACCTTTATCAAGATTAAACCCACCAATGATCACTTTCCCTACTGTCCTATTTAGGCATCCAGACACCCGCGGGTTGCCAGGAAGCTCATGTTTAAATGAGGAGCCTCAGGCTCAATGAACAGAGAACCTCTTTCACAATCAACTGAGAACTATTCCCTACGTCTGATGTCAATGGACTGCCCTCAGCATTCTGGGGGACTGACTCACTCCAGCCCAGATACAAGAAACTGCAAACGATAGAGCTTCTATGAGCGATGGTTTCCGGCAGAGATGCCTGTGAAAACCAAGGTGAGGTTGTGTGGGTGGGCTCCACCTCCGCCTGTCCCAGGGATGACATTACTATTATATTATCCTTCCTTAACACGTCCCATATTTACAAGCACACCTGCAACGGGTGACTGTAAAAGTCTCTTGTGAGAGCCAAAACAACCAAAGATATGAACATAGCTTCATTGGTTTTTCCCTCTTTGTTTATCCAAAAGGCAAGAAGAGTGCTGCCAGGGGAATTTAAAATCCTTTTACCAAAATAGACCACAGCCCTGTCAAGGAGAACAAACTCTCAGTAAGTGATGATGAGAAGCCATTCTGGCCTCAAATTACTTTAACAAATGACCCGGTATCCATGAAGACGTCTAACTTTCTCTTTTTTTTTTTTTTTGCTGTTGCCACATTTATCAACATTAGAGTGCGCTCTGTCTAAAGGACGGAGTATGGAGAGGGACTCTGACTCCGGGATAACTCCATTTACCCTGCAAACATACAGTTGTGAAAGAACAGAAAAACGGGTGGGTGTGTGCATGTGTGTGTAGAGAGCAGCTGTGGAAAGGGCTGAACAGACATCTTTTGTCCCAATAATAGCCCTGAACCAGAGCAACAGTTTGCACCAAAGACTTCTACCAATTTAGAACTTTGTGATCTACACACTGGAAAGAAATGCGTCTGTAACTTTCCCAACTGGAATAATGCGATCATCAAATGTTTCGACAAGACCGCAACACGGCAGATGCTAAAACTAATCTGATTCTCACTACCGCCCCTTGGCAGATAGAAATATGTATAAGGCAGTGTGGGTGGTTGTTTTTTTTACACCTTGCCACTTACATTAGACTTGTGAAGAGAGAGCCGACTGAAATTAAGTATAGAAATGAAGAAAATACAGAGGTGGGCACAGCCGTGACACGCTGGCCTTAAGCGAGACGCATGCCTCCATGCATCCTGAGGTCAACCCTTCAAAGGAAGACCATTATTCACTTCTTGTCAGTTAGGTCAAAACAAGAAGAATCCATGCTCTTCTCTCCCACTTGCAATTTTCACTAGGCTCACTTTTTCAACTCCTTTGAATGCTTGAAACGCAAAGTTTTGAACTTGCTGCCGTGTGATCGTCCTACAAATCACCACATTTCCCTTTCAGAACCAGTCATTTCATTCATCTCCCTCGCCAGTGCTGATCATAGCAAACCAACCAGCTAAACAAACTGCATGTCAATCCGCCCACGCTGCACCGGGGGGTTCATCATTTCCGGTGGATGCCGATTGCATCACAGCAACTCACCCCGAGGCGCAGGGTGTTTAATGTGAAGGTGTGGCAGCAGTATGGAGTGGGTGCCACAAGGGTTGACTTTTACCTGTCCACTCCTTTCACATCACATGAGATTAAAGGAAGAGGCAAATAAAAGAAGCTTTTATAGACTAGTGAACGGAGGGAAACAAGATTCAAAGAAAAAAAAAATCCATGAAAGAAAGTAAGTGCATCCATCACTTTTTTTTTTTTCGACTGTCATCTGCATTTCTGTTGACAGTTTAAAGTGAACTGCTGAGTAGGGCAGAGTATGTGTGGGTGTGATTTATCTACCTGCATTTGTATGCGTTGTGTATCCACATCGCAGACTGTATGTCTTTGGTTAGTGCAGTGAGAGATGCAGCAGAACGGACACAGGGCCACCTGCTCTTCCTCACAGTGGAGGAGCCTGTACTCCTCATGACTGGGACAGGTCCAGGCGCTCAGCTCCTCGGCGTCCACTAACAGGTGTCCCGGGGCCGCGCAGGGCTGCTGGAGGTGCGTCTGGATGTGAGTTTGGCAGCAGGGCTCCTTGCAGCGCAGGCAGACCTTTCGCACAGGCAGCTGGGGGCCTCTTCTACAGAGGACACACTGCAGCACAGCAGGGACTTTCTCAGTGTTCAACGCATTAAACCGCTTGACTATGTTGGCGAGCTTGAAGTTCTTCTCCAGTGTGGGTTTCTGGCTGTAGTCGTGGTTGCACTCGGGACAGCGGACCGCGGCATTGTCTTTGGCCCAGGCCTCTGAGATGCAACCCTTGCAGAAGTTGTGCTTGCACGGCAGCTGGATGGGCTCGTCGAACACATTCAGACAAATGGGACACAGAAGCTCCTCTTCCAAGCAGTTCTTCCAACTTGCATCCATGACTTCACCTGGATCCAAACTGATGTGCTGTGACTGAAAAGGAGCAGAAATGAAAATGATTTACTTTAACATACACATCATTTATCAAACAAAAGAAATACATTTAGTGTAGGCTACACAAATAAAATAAAAATAAAAAATCCAAGCCTGACAAAGTCTTGTTACTCACATCCTGTCCCAAAAATGGCACAGAAAGATGTGGGCTAAACTCTAACTCTATATGCAACAAAGTGACAAAAGAAGTCCAACCGCATGTCAAACATAGACAACACGCTGTGACGCTGCTGTCATAACGAAACACCTCACAATGGCAATATAGCCCATACCTGTCTCGTACATTTTCAACCGGGGAATTCACACTCACACACACACACACACACAGAGAGAGAGAGAGAGAGAGAGAGAGAGAGAGAGAGAGAGAGAGAGAGAGGCTGTGTCGACTGAAAGCTTCAACTTGCTACAGAATAACACTGGAAATAAGATCGTCTGATAAAACATCACACTGACATTTCATTTCCAGCCGAGGACACAATTACCTACTGTCATGAAAGCGTTAGGCTATAATAGCACTCTATTATTGGGATATCGATGTATTGTTAAAGGAAGTAAAAGCATCGTTACCAACTATTTATTTCCCATGTCGTCGGCAGCAGCAGACTCCGGTCGGTGCACCTACAATGCCTCTGTCTGAGCTTATCGCATCCAGCCCGCGATTAGATCCGGCTCCTCCGGTTAGATCACAGCGCTGTGTCCGGCATAGCGCTCACCGCTGCTGGGGCTTTTTATTGATTCAGTCCCCGGGCTGGTGCTGGTTGGTGGTTGGTTGGTTGGTTGGTTGGTGCCTCCGCTGCCGCTGCCGCTCCTCCTGCTTTCGCTTTCCCGTCAACTCTTTGACTAATATTTGATCGTAAGTAGTGCAGCAGGGCAGCTTGTGACTCGTCGGGAGGGAGCTCAGTGCTTCCACACACCGACTGCCTGCCCCCCTCCGATAACGTGACCCGTCACAGAGTTGATACACAGACCGGGGGGAGGAGGAGGAGGCGAGAGAGGAGGAGGAGCCGAGAGAGAGAGAGAGGGAGAGGGAGAGAGAGAGCAGGCAAAACGCACGGCCACAGCAAACTCTACCGGAGAGACTGTGGATGACCAGGAGACGGGTGTGTGTGTGTATAGAGAGAGAGGGACACTGACTCACACTCACGGGAAAAAGGTTGTCTTCTTCCTAGATAAAAGCATGAGTAATAGCAGGTCTATAACTATGGCTTTATTTATGGGTGACAAATATTTCTAAGTGGTTAAATTATTTACAGTGGTTTATAAATCAGTCACTATAAGATAAACTTTAATCTCCAACATGACGAGTAACCTGTAAGAGGAACCCAGGGTAAAAAAAAAAAAAAAAAGTAGGCTACCCCCCTACTGGCCTCAGTGCAGTGTACTGTGTCGGCTACCGTCTGAGCTCTTGTTGTTAAAGCAGCAAGTTTATAGGCTAACTTTATAGGTACCTACTGTATGCAGGGCCGTTGCTAGGAATTATGGGCCCCCTGAAAGAATACTAAAGTGGGCCCCTGACTTTTACACTTTTTTTCTTAGACTACGTATTATCATTTTGTATTTAGCCTACTTTGTTTTGATGCTAATGCAGCATTACTATGAGTATTAGTCAGGATCTTATGCAGAATAATTCAGTCATACAAAGATTAGACTACTGGGGCTTTTTGTGGGCCCTACTCGGCGCTGGGCCCCTAGAATTATCATCACCTTTCTCCCCTATACAACGGCCTTGACTGTATGTATTATGTGTGTACAGTATAAAACATGATGACAAGGAGCACCTTTCAGCACATGGCCTTACCACTTACCTTCTAAGAAAGGTCTGTGGACCTACCTATCTATTGATGAACAGCTTATTGATTTAATAACTGGTCACCAAAACTGAATATAGGTATAGAGTCATGTCCATCCAAGGTTTGCAATCTTTTGGTTGTTAAAATATATATAGTAATGATTTATAGCCCATTACTTGTAGTCATCCCTTTATAAACGGTTCCTCATTACTCGGATCTTACTGTTCTCTTTTCACATAAGCGTGTCTTAAAAACAACTTGCTCTGTAGTTCTGCATTAGTGTTCCAGCTTTATTTGTGTAAATATCTACACTCTTTAATGCACTTGGGATTACAATCAGCCAGTTCAGTCAATAAGATAGTAATTACAAAATACCATAGAAACCATGTCTAAACTTTACATTTGTCACTCTGGATAAAAAACAAACAAAAACAAAACAAAAAATAAGATTGTATAAGAGTACATTTTTTGTAAGAGGACACAATGTAGTAAAAGTAGTCTTTTCTTTGATTTGGTGTTAACATGGAATGCAATGATGGCACCAGAAAAAGGCAGTGAATGCAGCAGCAGCAGCCTTGAATCAAAGTGATGTTTCTTAACAATCCAGGAGCTGAAGGCAAAGAGTCGACAGAACATGTGGTCCTTTTCAGCACAGGGCATTGAGGAATTATACTCCAACTTGTTTTTAGGGCAGGTTCTACTGATTAAAAAAAAAAAAGATTGTATATTCCTGTGGCCACAGAAGACGACGCACGGCAGAGGACACTAAACACAGTTTTCTAGTCTTCGCTTATTAACAACAGACTTGATGGATTTCATCTTGTAACTCTTAGCATGACAAATCTGAAAGGAGAAATGTTCAGAAAAGATTACTCAATACAGGAGTCATGTTCTTGGCACAGGGGGAGAGGTTGTCACACCTGCAGCATTTGCTTGTTTGGTTGTCCAAGACAAACAGGCAATGAATAGTAGGCTACTTAATGGTTCAGCCATCACGTCATTCTTACAGAATCATGACACATTTGAGACGCAGACAGTGAAAACTTTGGTATGACCACAAACACACAAGAGAAAAATGTCCAGCATTTGTAAATACATTACACATTAGCTCAATTGAAAACAATACTGATAGAATGGACTTTTCTGCCCTTTCTAAGGCCACTGGAATAAATAGAATAAAACTGGTGTTGAGAACTGCACCTCAGTTACTTGCTCAACAGCATTTGTGACGTATATTTTGGACCTGGCAGGCCTAACTGGAGCAATGACAACATCCTGTTTTGCCCTACAGCTGGTGTGTCACCTATAATGATTGTTCTAACAGGTCAACCATCTGGACAGGCTGGCTTGACATTTTCAAAAGCATTCAAGTCTCAGAGAAACGTTGTAAACAGTGGGGCAAGTCTGAGAATGCAGTAACAGTCAAAAGTCTTCAGATCATCTTCAGGGATGAAACAGTCTCTGGCCGCCCGCTGTGGGAGGAACATATCTGTGCACCCTGACAGCTCAGGGTCGCTGCATGTCCTAGGAGGCTTCCTGTTCATGGATCCACTCTGGAAGTGTGTGTTTGCAGGCATTGTTGGTATATTTCTAGTGATTAAGTGTCTCTGTCTCACTGGAGTGGATTATCAAACACAGAGTCTGGTAGAACAGAGATCTTCAGCTTCTTCTCTGGCCAACTGTACTCCTTTGGTAACTTTGTCTAGACAAAATGAAAGGAGACACAAGGTTAGACAGGGAGGTATGGTGAAGAAAATAAAACTGAAAATAAAAGTCAAAAAAACATTGCTGTTTTTTCTAACTCACCTCCTCTCGAGTGTTGAGTTCCTGTAAATCCCCAAGCATCTGTTCCACGAACTCCTCAGTCAACAATATCTATACCAGCGGGACAGGAAATCCCAACAATATATTAAATGTGAAAGCATAACATGGACAACTAGTTTCTCTGCACGTCTGTGGGTGTATACCTGGAGCCAGGGGCCGTGGGCTGCATATGGATGCTCCTCAGTAGCAAAAGCTCCTTCAACTCCTGTAGACACAAACGTAATGGCTGTGTCTCCATTGATACTTTTGTAAGTAAAATGTCTCCCATGGAGCAACCGGCCCCTGAAAAAGATTGAGAACAGAACAGCATAAACTGCAAAGGTCATTACAAGTGTAGACGGTGTCTTATGATTTCTCCTTTTGACAATTACCATCAGGCTTCTTCAAAACATTTTTATGTGATTTTGGGGAGTGTTTAAGGAATTACAGACAATGTAATGTTTGCATAATATTATAAACAAATACTAAACCTATTTTTTATGTGTCTTAATTAACTTGGACAAATTTCCTTGAACAGGTAAGTATTTGATGAGTAATCTTCATTTACAAAAAGTCACACATTAAATGGCTGTGCAGTATAAACGATCCACCACAATCACCAAACAAATGTTGTTTATAATATTATATCTTAAATGGGATGTATATGTTAATGTGGGTGTAGTTGGGTCTGTTGCACAGTGTGAAATTCTCGCCTTTTTTCACAACCTTTAAAAATATAGTTTATAGGCTATATTTGACATAGTCATGCGCATAATCAGGCCGGTGGAGATTAACACAGTGGATTCATCCTCTGTTTTATCACTTTTAAAAGCCATTCAGTTCCCATACAGTAATTGTCTGCAAAAACATTTTCTAAAACAATTTAAACTTTCCACATGACTGTGAAGCCTAATGAAATCCTAGATTTAATGCAGTGAATCATTATCATTTCATTAGGTCTGTCACTGTGTATGCACTAGTATGTAGACTCCTCAGTGATTCAGTTACTGTATGGCATCACTGTGCTGAAGTAAACTTTGCTGACTTCATTTTGCTATGGGTGAGAAACGATGTGAAAACAGTAAACCTATTTACACAAAACATGCCAAGCAAATACAGAGAGACCTTGCCACTTCTTCTGGGTAAAAGTGACCAACAATAAATTAATAATAGTCACTTGATTCAGGGTAATGTGTAAGTTCACTTCAAACATTTAATTTACTTAAAATAGTGCCAAACATTGGAGTATTTTTTAACAGTTTGAAGGCGATAAGGACACAAATTAGAGTTTAATGAGAACTTGTAGTAACCCCTTGTGGACATCTGAGAAACTGGTTTCATTTGTGTTTTTACTCTGGTGTTATATCAAGACATTCTGCCACACCCATTTAACACAAAGGTTTGGACTATTTTTTTTTTTAATCTGTCTGTTTTACGGACAGATAAAATTCCAACAGTGTAAATATTGTGTGTGGGTGGGAGGTGGAGTGCAGTACCGCAGGCAGAGGGGCAGCAGTGTGCCTGACTCTTGGTTGAATTTCAGATGGACGCTCTCCAACTGACGTGTTCGGACCAACTCGTGTGGAACAATGGCGGCTGAACTCTCGCTCTCCAGGCTGTCTTTTCGACTCCTGAGAAACACGACAACGAAGACCAGAGAAAGGTGGAAGGAAAATGTGAGTGAGGAAGTGTGAAATGGTTCAATCAGCAATCAGAAGATGGCTGTCTTGTGAGAAACGGCCAGTGTGGAGGAAACAACATCCCCTTGCTCTGTGTCTGTACATTGGGAGTTCACAGGCACAGATTTCACAACTCCTTTCTTAAACCGTTACCTGATTCTGTGGAAGAAGCAATGACTTCGGCAGAAAAAACAGCAACAGGATAGTGACAAACCACCGTGTTGTGCTGGTAGCTAAGAAACAATGGTGATAAAAGTTCAGATGTCAAATGTGTCATGAGTCACTGCGCATGCTGGAGGAGTCATCCTGATGTATCCCGTGTACTGAGCCGAAGCCATTAGAGAGAGTGTGTGTGTGTTTGTGTAGTGGGGGTTGGACACTCACTGAGGTCTCTCATGGCTCTGTCTCTGGCTGCTGATGGGTGGTAGTGCTGCTTTGCTGTTGAACTCCAGTCCTTTTCTCAGCGTCTCCCTGATCTGCTCCGTGTCTGTCAACACAC
This sequence comes from Trachurus trachurus, assembly GCF_905171665.1. Lineage (NCBI taxonomy): Eukaryota > Metazoa > Chordata > Actinopteri > Carangiformes > Carangidae > Trachurus > Trachurus trachurus. The sequence continues at coordinate 17,451,417 of NC_139906.1, forward strand.
ACGCTAAGATCAGCATGGAAATATCCCACCATGCACTGCTGACAGCATATGGACGGATTGGTCAAGAGTTCTTGGAAAATGCTCAGTCTAAATTAGAAGATCTACTCTTTTCTTTCCTTTGGGACCTGGTTTACCTTTGTCTGAGAGCCTGCGTGGCTGTGATCCTATGCAGATGGATCGACTGTCCTCCTCGTCCTCTGGCGGTCGGCTCAGATCATCCCACACACACTTGGCGCTGACCCCGCTCAGGTTGGAGCCCTCTGTCTCGATACCCTGGTCCACTCTCTCCTGCTTAGATGAGCAAGAAATATACGCAATCATTAACACTAGCTCGCAATGAGAGGACACTGCATAAAGTTTTGTGTGCCAACAGAGGCCACTAAAGTACAAGTCAAGATGGAAAAACTTGTTGCCAATTTACTGTAACTTAAAGACACACACACGCACAACACACACACTTAGCTGGTGTGACAAGTTTCTTTATGAGGTTCGATCTGATCTGAGTTCTAAAAAACACAAACAATCAAATCGACTGTGAAAAAGTGAAGAAGGAGCGTGGACATCGTCTTTGAACCTCCGACTTTCGTTCTTGATTAATGAAAACATTCTTGGCAAATGTTGGTCCAAGAATTTCACCGTGGGCGCAGAGGCTCATGGGAAATGTAGTGTGAAAATACTTCTCAGAAAGTCCTCGTAGTCACTTTAAATGCGATCCAGCGAAACACAGAGAAACACTGACTGTGCTGTTAACAGAAAGTGGAATCTGATGATTGAAGTTCAGTAATTTGAATTGAAAAAATGGTCACTGTTGTATTTAGTTGGGTCAGACAGATAAAATTCCAACAGGGTAAATATTGTGTGTGGGTGGGAGGTGGGGTGCAGTACCGCAGGCAGAGGGGCAGCAGTGTGCCTGACTCTTTCAGATGGACGCTCTCCAACTAATCCAGAAACAAAATCAAGGCGTGGATTGTGATTCACAAGAAAGGAGGATCAATTCTTTGGAAAAATGATCCAAATACCTGACTCATGAGTTGGATTCTCAAGAAAATACAATGAAAAGCAACAAGAGAGTCAGACTAAATGAAAACTGAAAGTAATCATGATGATTGGAGCTGTGTCGGCAGAAGAACGCCAAATAGCCACACCTGATGAACTTGAGACTGAGGAACTACCAAGGTGACAAAGAGGTTCAGATTCAAGACCAGCTGATGATCTGTGCTGCTCAGGACCAACACAAGCTGAGAGAAATTAATAAAGCCTTACTTGTAGGTGTGGATCGATGTCAAAAATGGTCTCCCCTCTCCTCATGTCTGTGATTAGCCATGGGCCACCAGCTCTGTACACAGGACGATTATCAAACATTAGTCCAGGTCTGCATTAACCTCACGTTAAACACAGCAAAGTTAATAAATGGACAAGGAGCGACCTCTTTCCTTTCTGCTGCTCTGTCGATGGCAGCGGAGTGGGGATTTCTGTTTTTACTTCAGTTCACACACAAACACACTAACACAAAACAGATTACGTCTTGAAGCATGTGTCACGTTAAGTTGTATTAACTGCACATCTACATGCCGAGGCTCTCATCACTCGCTAGAATTTAATTTAGTTCTTGTACTGACAAATCCACAGCTGTGAAACAGAGATGTAGCCTAACTAGGTTTGACTAATGAACAATCGCTTACAAACCAAAGTTTCATAGCAACAAAATGAAACCTATGACAAGTTGCAGGGCGAACAAACCTAAAACATGGCATCACAATCAAAGTCAAACCATGAGCTCATACAAAAGTCTACTCACACTTTAACTCCCCGCATCAGCTCCAGGATGCCTTGGCCGTTCCACTGCTGGGCGGCCTGCAGCTCCTCTGTACACACACCCACAATCTATAGGAGACAATGCAGAGCTTAGAAGAGTGGTTCACAATCACATTACTGCATAATGTTTCTGACTCCTTCCTTGTGTTGTCGCTGCCTTCGTTTTAATTAGCAACAACAAAAACTAAATCGACACGGGTGCTTCAACATTTCTAATATTGTTTGGTGCCGCGATGAAATATTAACTAAATGCTACAATGGGTTTAGTCAGTTGTAGAGTAATATATTCATTTCACAATTCAGCTGATGTCACATGATAAGAAGGGAACATAAACACCACGATATGAGGAGTACTGTTGATGTGCCAGTGTCCTTGTTGCAAAAGGACTGATCACCCACACACACTCAGAGACACACACACGCACACAAACGCTGAGGGAACTTACTTTTCTTTAACTTAAGGGATAGATGAGTGTACAACACTGCTGGGCTGTAAAGATCATTTGTTTTATTATATTATAAAACACTTCTTATGATGCAATATGCAACTGTGCACTGCATTACGGTATTATAAAATGCAGGGTCAGGGTCTTGTTCTTCATATCCTGCAACGCTGATCCATGTTTTATCTTATCCTCCAATAAAAATCCATTACAGTTGCTAGTTGTCTGATTTGATTCAGTATGAATTAAGATCCCAAAAGTGTGTGTGTGTGTGTGTGTCAAGTTATTTACACTGTGTGAATATCACATATTTGAGCTCACCTGGAGAAAGCTGACAGCACCGAACGGCGTTGCAACTGGTGTCATCTGTGGATCCTCAGTAAGCAACATATGCTGGATACGAGATTCACTGTTGTCTAGAGGATTGTGCCACGATACATGGTCACCACTACAGAATGTGTTTTCTGAAAAGGAGGGAACAAGGGAAGACATTCATTTTAAAAATGTGTTGATATAAGTTGTCTAAAATACACACTTATGCATTTACGCCCGTCCCTTCAACCAGATGTAAGAAACACGTGATCTACACTATTCACTATTAGACCACACTGAAGTGCTCAGGGACAGTGACAGTAGAGGGGGGGACACAGATCAGCAGAGAATGAAAAAGAGAGAGGGAAGGGATAATTAAAACCCGAATGTCGAGAAAAATAAAAGAAGTAAAAACTATCTGCTTGGGAGGTAACATCCACTCAGTCCAGATTTTGCTGCAGGAGAAAAGTGAGTGGGATGATGGCCAGGAATCAGCATTCATTTAGCTCAGGGGCCCAGCCCACCCACGCGCAAATTGACCCCAGCTGGAGAGCAGAGAAGGGGTGTGTGGAAAGGAGAGGACAGCCTGGGGAGAATAACCTTCTTCTCTTTTCTGCGTAACTTTTAAATACCCCCATCCACGCTCAACCACACTTGTCTACATTATATACACACAACTGAAGGAGTTTAAAGAACCTCACAGAACAGTATAAGCAATTTCTGTCACACACTACAATAGTGCTTTTGTTTGCCATCCATAAAAACAACCCTATTAAAACGGTAAAGGGAAAGAAATGGGAAATTAGACTTCCTGTCAATACCCAGAGCTCCAACAAACACAGATGATGTAAACGAAACTTAAGACCCTTGTTGACAGCAGACCTCTCTATTCATGTGTGTTTACACGTATCAGTGGAATTACAGGCTACCTTCACAAAGAACACATTCCTCACATCGCAAAGAGATCAAGAAGGCACGACAACTGCAGCCAAAGGAGAGTTCATCTAGATCAATCATTTACTAGTCTATTAACAAAAGGTGACTGAATGAAAATGACAGATCTTTACTCTTTGACAAGAATTTCCAAGTGAAAGATGAAGGATGAACAGCTGCTGTTTCTAACAACCTCTTAATTGGTCAGTGTTTTTATTGACTGATTTAACTAAAACACTTTGTTAAAATGTCTTAAATAACATTAATGATGATAAATGTCTCAAAACTGCTTGTTCAGTCTGATTAAGAGCTAAAAGCTAAACTAAACTAAACTAAACTGAGAAGGAAAATAATTAACCTTTCAGCATTGTATATATAATAAATCTAACCAGCTCTCCTTGCATGGCAATGTGAAAAGTGAAAACATGGGCCACTTCATTATCTTTCTGTAAAAACTGAATACAATAGTTAAATAGAAAGTTTTCCAAACTAATTCTAACTATTTAATAATATAGTGTGGCAATACTAGCTTGCATTTATCTGCTGATGTTTATATGTGTTGCTTGCAAAGATGCAAAGCTTAAATATCACCGTTTTATGTCTTCCTAATGTTGGGCTCTTACCTGACTGGAATACGTAGCGAGCCAAGCCCTGCATGAGTTCAGCTGGCCAGGTCGGTGGTGCCGTCTCCCCCATTTCTCTTTTAAGTCTAAAGGTGAGCTCAAAGCCAAACCCACTAGGTCCATCTGCCCCTGTGAACCTGACACACACACACAAACAAAATCAACAGTATGCTCCACGATAATAACAACAATAGGGGGTGATTAGGTGTAGTAAAGGCACAGTAATGGAATATATAAAAACAGGGATAAATGCAGCTCTTGATCTATGACATCAAATGCGTGTTTAACTTGCAGCAACTCCTGTACTGCAACTGGAAGTAAAGTTGTAACATTAGGTACTTACTCATGAACTCTATTGTCGCCATACAGGTCACTCAGTCCAAAGCTGACATAGTGCCAGTGCTCCTGGATGTCCTGCGCTGGACAGCCCATATTCCTGTACATACTGATATAATCTAACGGGTCTGGTCCCCCCAACCTGAGAGAGGGATACAACACAATGAAAACCACCACCAGCCACATCAAACGTTGTTGTTTTTTTCTGTCAAGGGACTGCAGTTACTTTTCATTACAACTTTTTTTAATCCAAGCAATGGGATAAACTCAAAATAATGTGTGTTTGTCTTTGTTTATGTTTGTTTAATTTAAGCCATAATAGCCTGGCACTGGATCCTCCAACAGCACAAAACAGGGGGAGTTCATAACTTTGCTTCCTTGGTTTTATTTGGCTGAAACGTTAGCTTGGTAGCTAAGCTAACTTAACTTAACGTCTAACCCAAGTCCCACAAACTCAGCACCAACAGAGGTTTTTTTTTTTTTTTTGGACCAACAACGACAAAGCGAGCTGCTTACCAGTATTTAACAATGGCTGTTACTTGAAGCGGGTTGGCTTGCTCGGGGTACAGTCGCCGGCATTCCCCGTAGATAGCCTGCAGTCCGGGGGGAAACAGCGGCACCAGCCCGTGGGCTGCAGCACCACTGGTAGGCCGTACCTCTTCCATGCCACGGCCGCGAACAAACCTGCTTATTCTGCTTTTAAAGAAAACAACGTGAAGGCGGTTCACTTCCTCCTTCACTTACAGACAGTTCAACAAAAAAGAGACACGGCTAAACCATATAGGCTTTACAGTGGCAACGCTGTCTATTGATATACAGATTTAACTCGGTTTTCGTTGTGCTACACTCAGCAGGAGCCCAGCCTGTTGCTGCTCGTCCTCTCCCCAAAAAAATACGGATCAACCATTGGCTGGATGACGATGCTGACGTCATTGATGGACAGCGCGAATAACCAATGACAGACGAGGTTTGTGTTTGTGTGGATTTGTAGATGATTTTCATTGGTCGATGCACTGTCAATCAAACGGTAGGACGCTGTGGTTTTAGGGTCGGGACTTCAAAGTTTTTCAGAGGCCAAATGATGGAAAGATGGTCAAGCTGATCCTAAAAGCAGAGCTAAAGTAATTAGAAGTTGAAGTATTATTCAGATTATTCACAAAAGAAGCAGTTCGAAAATGTATAAATATTTAATTTGTGTCCCGTATTAAAATGTTTACCTCAGTAGCCATGTGGAAGACAGCAACATTTGCTAAAGTAGGCGACTATTGAGATTATTTTGCCTACGGTATATACATTGTATAATCAGGCTGGTCATTGTGCAGGCATAATTTTGATGTAGTTTGTAGAGTTGGGAGTGGGACAAAATTTAACTACCTTGTCGAGATGTTTTGGGGTTGTTTTTTCCGGAAATGTGTCTCATTTTATGATCTGATCCAAAACATAATCATCACCAAAGAAGAAGTCGAGAAGTTATTTCCTTCTCTACTGCAGTGACTAGCCTATAAAATAGAACAAAATGGTTGTGTGCATGTAATAGGCTACTCAAAAAACCTCAAAACTGGAGCTATTTAAGGATAAAGTTCTTGAGTAATTAGCTACTCATTTACGTTCCACTACATATAATATTGTTGTGTTATATTCCAATTTGGCACAAGAAATTGTTTTGAATTCTTTTTTGTTTATGGTTTCATGGTCCAGAAGGTTATTTTTTTGTAAATGCATTTAATCAAAGCAAGTGTAGTGTGTGTGAGTGCTTAAAGTGACTGTTATTTCATACAATCAAAGAGTTCAGTCAAATCTGACCTAGAAATATAAATAACTTGGAGATGTCAAGCCAAGATGTCAAATGACCATGCTGTGAATGAGTGTAGGCTACTATGCAGTGTACGTTTTAAATAAACATGCCACAGTAGACTTATTTATATAGAGTAGTATCTGCTGGGTATATTCATTAAACATGATCAGGATTTAAAGTCATCCCACTTATTTTTCTGCTGTTTGGACACTGTAATCTTTGGGCCACATGACAGTGACTTCATTGTATCCCACGTGAGTGATAACTAGGAACGAATGCCTGTCACTTCAATGAAATGTATCTATTTCAGAAAAATTATGATGCGTATCTACATAAGTGGAAGATGGAAAAAAGAATAAAGGGACTCTTGTGAGTCTTTTTTATTACCTCCTCCATAAAAGCTAATTATGGTATTGCTATCTCCTCCATAATGCTGAATGTGAAGTATAGGGCAACAACAATGGAGCATAGTTCTTTTTTTTCTTTCTTTCTTTTTTTAATCAGCCAACAGGTTTTTTAATTTAGATCTGCCTGGAAGGCATCAGGGTGTTGGCCATTCTTCACACATTTCCTCTTAATGCCTTTATTTCCTCATACATATGACACTGTTACATGCTACAACAGAGCATTTTATGACTCAGTTGTACTGAACAACAATTCTGGCTTCCTTTACATAAACAATGCCATAGAAGAAATCTTTGCTAAAACCATGACAGTGAAGGATAAAACCATTACGTCCGTTCTCCTTTGCTGCAGCTTGACTCATGTGGTAGATGTGTGCAAATTTGGCATCTTTGGTTTCTGTGGTTTAATTTCCACCCTGACCACTGTGGCTACAGCCCCAGAACAGGGTTTGGACTGAGGGCAAACTTTCTTGGCGGGAGAATAGAAAGGGTCCAGTCCAGTCACAGCACTGACAGGGATTGTCAGGTAGGCGTAGTGTAGAGTGTATAGTTTATCCCAGATCACAGGCACCTTAAAATAACTACTTAAGATCGACTGTAACTATCTATGATTGTGTCTTCCTCTACTTAACATCCATATAAGATGTTGCTTTACACTTGAATAGTTCCAGCTGGAAATTTTGTCTGGTTCTTCATACATATTAGTTTTATTGTTGATGTTGTAACTGAAAAGGACGTCAGCTTTTGTATCGGATCATGTTATTTATAGATAATCTAGCAAACTGCCATCACCATGACTGCAGATTTCAGTGAACTAGATAAGAACTGAAGTTATAAAAGTCCACAATGTGTGTAGCATGGCAGTCAGTGTATTATTGTGAACTCCCGCACCTAAATGTTGCAACATTTTGAAACTCAAACAAAATGTTAAAGAGAGTTAATAAATTACAAAGAAAAATGATTGACTTTGATTAACTTTATTAACAGCATACAACACACTTTACATTGACTTTGATCAAGTTAAGTGAAGAAATCTCTTTATTATACTGAAATAACTCAATACACACTTAAAGACAACATAAAAACAAAATGTAATGTACTCGAAACCCATTCTCTAGAGCTGCTCAGTAAGGCTGACAAACCAGTACCATGCCAAAAGAACTGAGCCCATAGATGACACCTGAAGATGCCACCATCTATGGAATTCAGTTCTCATAGTAGGGCACTTATTAAAATGTTCTCCTCAGCAGCCTCTTGATCCTTTGACTCACACTCTTTTTTTTAAAACTTACTGCCAATGTATTCATTGAAGAAAACCAAAAGAAAGCAACCGTCAATTACATTAAAAAAAAGTAGAAATTCAAAAGAAAACTAAAAGAAAGATACGTGAGAACATGTTGAGCGGCACATTGAGGTTAGGTCACCCATGATGATCTTACCTATTTCTTAAGAAAAGCGGGGCGACGACGAGATGATATCACCAGCCCAACTTCTTTCACTGGAAGATTGTGCAAGGGGTCATTGCAGTGCCACGGAGGGCGGTACTTGAATAGCTATTGATAATAGCTGGATTTTGCATGATACAAAAGTCTAATATATAATTTCAAACATGTATTTTTTTTTTCATAAATTGGCTACAGATTTAATAGTATTTTCTTGTCTGTGAAATAAAACCAACTTAGTAAACAAATTGCAGTAGTCGTGATTGACTGGATGCAGTTCTGTGGTTTCACAGAGCCTACGGAGAGTTTCAGGGTCGTCTGAGGAATCCAACCATCCTCTCAACCTAAGTATTCCTGGAAGTGCTTCACAACCACTGAAATGAAAGTCTGTCCACTGGGCTGATGCAAGCACTTGAATCAGATGGTGGTGATAGTGCTCTTCGGTCACGGCACGAAATGACTCATCAGTTATAGCAGTACACTCCCACGAGAAGAACTTTGGGACAGTGTGATTGCTGACGTACAAATGGCCAGTTGTGTGTCTTGAAACCTCTCAAAGTAGGTTTGATATTAACTGTTGCTCCCTGAATTACTGGATCTCTTCCGTCATCCACAAAAAACTCCTTTCAGTGCCTGGAGTTAATATTGACAGTGACAGTAGTGTGTGATAATTACTCAATGTTATCTCAGTCACAGTGGGTTATTCAGATTGGGTGCACATTCTTTTAGGATACACACAGTAGAGCACAATGATCTGAGGAAGGCCACACCTGAACACATTCAGGAAACTCCTATCTTTCTGGCAGTTGGATTGGGAAACAACCAGTTCTACAGCCTAATACAGACAAAAAAAAATCCCCCGTGAGGACACTAACCCAGTGTTTTACAGCCTGCACTCAGAGAAACAGCTCTCATACAAACACATGATTGGCAAACATGGTATGACAGTATGACATAAACACTTTTGAGCTGCTGTTACTCATAAATGTGGAAGTTGGTGTTTCTATATAACTGTCTTCAAAAAATGCTACACTGTTAAAGGTTTCTAGCTCACAGTCTTCTATAGTTATATCTGACAATCGTAAATAAATGATTTGACCAATTTGAAACAAACTTTTCTACCTCTATACCTTACCCCACTCATTCACTGAAGATATTCCTTCCAGATCCTGGATATATCTAAAATATATGTATGTCCTCATAAAGGCCTCCCGGCGCAGTCCTGTGTCAGTCGAGCTTTGGACACACTTCAAGCAGTCCAATCTCAACAAAATGATGTTTTAGCGGTGAATCAGCAGCAAGTCTTTCCAGTCTGAATGAAGTTACAGTAAAGCCATCCATCCCCTGTTCACCTGCCTGTTCTGCTCGCTCTCCCACGTCCTCCCGGTCCAAAGGAACGATACTACATACTGTCTGACATTCAGAGAAAAAGGACCTTAAATACCACCACCTTTCACATCACCCATCAGCCTCCCTCCCTCCTCTCTATCTGTTTTTCATACACTCCCTCTGTACGGTAAGCCTGAGTGTCACTTCCCAGTAAGAAGGAAACAGTGGGAGTGAACAGCACGCCCCCTCACAGTGAATCAACACATAATAGTTTCTGAGGAAAACCATCTGACTGGCCCTGCCCCCTGTTCCCATAAAGTAAGCAGGGGAAAGGCTGCGTCGACTCGAGGAACCAGGAATTCCCCCACAGGCCACGAACAGCTGTCGAGATGAGAGACCATGACGAAGCGGGCACACTGGAAGTTTGCTGGCCAGGCGTATGCAAACAGAAACTGTGTTAGGTGTCTGTTTATGTGCGTAACAGTGAAAAGACATTTGACACAACAGTATATTTACACAACATGTGATTGGAAAATCTGTCCCCACGCTGTGGGTTGTTAAAATGCAGAGTCATGTTTGAGCTGGTGACACCGTGTTTCCTAAAAAACAGTTTTTATCTCTGCTAAATATTGTTTATCAGCAAAGCAGTGCACACTACTTGCGTCATGGACATGTTCAGGATGAGGTCGATTCATGTGAATATTTGTGTAGCTTGAGTCATTATTCAGGTGAGGTTTGATAGCAGTTTCTTATCAAAAACACTGTTGTCCTAAAATAACTTTGTTTGCTCTGGTCACGGTCAAGCATGACCAGGATGTGACACTGACATCACTCAGACGGACGTGACAGGACCGGATCAGCAGCGGCGTAAAAAAAAAACCCAGTTTTAGAACAGCAGACCGAGACTCACAGCTCAGTCACCACGTAAAAATCCTATGATTTCCTCATTCTCTTCACCTAGTCACCTCATACACCAGAAACTTGCCTGAACTTGATGCATACTTCCTCATGAAAAAAGCCCTCTCAGATTAATTCGATGGTTGTCATTGACTTGGCTAAAAAAGAGGGGGATTCCTAATGGTGTTGGGAAGAATGACCTAATAGTTCCCTTCTGGTATTTGGATGCATTTTTTGCAAGCATTTCCAGGATGTAGATATACTCATAGTGTGTTATGGGTTTTGCTTTTGCAACACTTTGTCTTACGGACTGAATTTACTTAAGATGCAAACCAAAAAACCGAACAGGGGGAACCATTACTAGAATAAATGATACAGAGACCCCATAGAGTCCCATCATTGATGTGCAGTGACTCTAGAATCCACTTTCAAACTACATCCTTGGGCTGGTGGGATAAGTTGCAATTGACATTTTGCACCGGACTTCAGAAACAAGCCTGGCTTTCATGCTGCTGTTTGAACACTGGGGAAATCATTCGCAAAGGTCACTGAGCCCATTTCCTTTCTTCGCTCACCATGCATCTAAAGACCTGTAACAGCCCCTTTCAACTGCACTTCAGTTACTGGCAGACATATTCAAATTACTCTATAGGAAGTGAGAGCAGGTGTAGATGACCAAAGAGCACATAAGAGATGAGACAGCATTTTTTATTACAACTATTCTTTGTTTTGCCACTGTTTCCTTAATGTACATTATACAAGTTTCATATATCCATCCATCCATTAGCTTTGCTGCTTATCCTTTGAGGATCATTGGGGGAGGGTGTGAGCCAATCCCAGTTTCATACACAGGACTGAAACAAATCTAGATCATATTTATTTTCGTGAAATAAAATCCCTATCAAATACAGAGCAGGACACACCTTATTCAAGTGTCCTTTGGTGTTTTAAAATGTAGGACTACGACATGTCTCTGAAGTCCTTCATCCCCATCCCACCGGTGATCCACGGAGAAAGTTCCCCTCTGCTTCACAAACGTTTCAAACAGGTGCAGTCCACCGCCGACACCGAAGTAGTGGGACTTGGTGGCGAGGTAGACCAGTCCATCCGGTGCCAGCAGTTTGTGGAGGGTGTCATGCAGGGCAGGGTAGTAAGCCGTGTTGTAGATAGTCTCTGATGTCAGGATGAGGTCATATTTGGTTTGTTGACCCGCCTTCTGAACCAAAGCAGGAAATGTGCTCCAGTCGCCAGAGAAAAAACGACACTTAGTAAGCAACGGATGCTGGGATAGGTCTACGGCTACCTTCTTTGGAGATGGGCTGCCATCTTTTATCTCTTCCAACTTCTTTTTACAACCATCCTCCTCTTCTATTTTTCCCTTGCTCCTCCTTTCCTTGTCATCCTCACTTTCTATGTCATCATCCTCTTGGCAGTTTAGTATTACATTTGGCACTGTGAGCTGTTCAATAACTGTACTGTTATAATCTTGAAAGTGGATGTGTCTGGCTCCTCTCTTCAGAGCTAATATCCCCAACAGCCCCGCACCGCAGCCTAAATCTAAAACTGCCTTTCCCCCAAAGGTCTCTCCGTCTTTCTCAATGAGCTCCAGAAGGTCGTAAGTGCACTCCCACACCTTCAGCCCTCCCTCGTACACGCCAGGGATGAGATCAGACCTCTGCTCTGTGGTGCGAGAGAGAATTTCCTCATTGTCCTCTCTCTCCGAGGCCGTCCTCTCAAAAACCGTCTCGTTGAGGAAGTGGAGAGGGGGAAGAGTTCCGATGGTAACCGTTTCAGAGACGGCATCTGTGAGGAGGAACTGTGGGTCAGATGGCGGAAAGTGCTCTTTGGCTTCCTTCACTGGCTCTGCTGGATTGGTATCGTCCCGTGTCTGAAAAATACAAAGCAGAGCGCATGGTTAGGGAGCAAATGTTTTCCCTCAGCTGGGAGAATGTATGACTATGCAATGAAGGAGCTTGAGGCACATTTGATTGTTAAGTTATAAATAATTATACTCTATTCCTATTCAAATTATCAGGGTGCCTTTTGGTTAACTTGAAAATGTGAGTATCATTAACACCCTGTATTGTGTGCTGTATGCAAACAAGATCAACTTTATATTTTACTTAAACAATTTAAATAGAAAATGAAAGCTATCACTTCATGTAGAACTTTCCAATACCAATTTACTTTAATAACTTACTAGTAATTAGTTACTTCATACTCTGTTACCTCTGTAATATACTAATGACTGGTTGATCAACTTACAGGTAAGGCTGTTACAAATCAGCCATATTGTCACACCATGCAGCACAACACTATAGGTAAAAAGGCCTGACAAGTGTGTCTCATGCTTCTGAACTTTGCGGTCAGGTACAACAATAACAACTCATACAGTAGTGTACAATCAGCATTGACTGATTTCCGCAATGACTCTTTATTGACATGGCACTGCTCTGTGACGTCAATGCTCCTCGGCAAAATAGACCACCAACCTACAGGCTGAAAGGGCCAATTAGAAGAGGACTTTTCACTTTTGATTGATTAAATTACTAGCACAGTGGAAATTTCTTGGTGAAATTCTGTGTATATTTGAACAGAGTGTGGGTGTGTGTATTTGTGAGAGGGTGTAGCTCGCCAGTTTTCCTCTGTGCTCCATTCAACAGGCAACCCAAAATGTTTTGACTTTTCCTGCTTCTAATGAAATTGATGACTTAAAATTCATACCTATATTTGGACTAACTGCTTTTGTTGAAAACTTTGATTAATTCTTAACTCTAGTCTAGAAAATACAATTGCTTAAAAGTTATGTTATTTATCATATTATAACACATGATATAAAATGAAAGATTACTTAATAATGATGAGTTTATGATTTATCTTTGGGTGTTTTGGGTGCAGAAACTGCATTAAGTCTCACATCAGTTGACCAGATCACTATACTGCTTTTTCTTTACTCATCATCTGTATTCTTATATTGTATTTCATTTTTATAATCTGATGTAAAGAAATGATTCAAAACCTCTTAAATTGACACTAATGCACAATATATGTAATCTAATTACTTTCGCTGTATATTTTGTCGTCATTGAGCTTACTCATTGTCCTCGGATCTCCTGCACTGTAATACACAGGAAAGTAATATTGTTCCTGTAATAATAAAGCTATAGCTGGAATAAAAAGGCAGATCTACGCCTATGGCGCTGAACCAAGGGGCCTTCCTTGCACAGTCCCCACCTAATACAGTAACACACAGCACTGCATGTGCATGCTCTATGTAACTTAACCTAAAATGCACAATTTGTGAACTATGGTTACTCACAGATTTAGCAGGATCGTCTTTCTTTACGTTTTGCAGCCCGTTTCCATCCACGTCGTCCGGGTTTAGTGTTTGTGCTGGGACGTCGAAGTTAAAACAAAATGACATGATGACCATTAACACTACACACGGTTAGTTTGAGTTTATAGAGTTGAAGTCCCCCCCGTTCACCACCACAGGCTCCACATGGCAAGCACTGCGTGCTAGCGTAGCTTAGCTTAGCAGAGCAGCTGTGTGTAAAAAAAAGACTACAACTCCCACAATTACGAGCTCCAACGCCGCTACCTTGTTACGTTTCTGTTAATGAAACAAAGTCGTCTGTTAAAACGAGATAAAGGTGTTAGACACTTGTGTTACTCCTTAAACTTGAACACATCGATGTAATCTACTGTAAATATCTGGAGAAACCATGACAACATTGATTACTTCCGGACTCCGAGTTCCATGATGCCTTTCGCCGCCCCCTGAGGCGCATGCGCACTATTTCCGGATCAGGATTCGGATCTAAAAACTGTCATACAGAAGATCCCAGCTCCTGCTGTTCATCGCCAATATGTGGCAATAATCCCGTTTTTTTGCCTCCGTTTTGAAAATGTCGACGCGAGGCCCGGCTTCGGCAGTGTTCTTGCATTTATAGAACAGTGAGTATCTCCTAGTGTAAATCTGAAATGTTTATTATTTATCAGAGGATGAGCTGCCTGCAGCAAACAGCGTCGCGCGTTTGAGTAGGAAAAACAGTAGCCTATGTGACATCCTAACAAAAGGGATTTTCGGAGCGACGAGATTCAGTGTGACTATTATTCACAGCCCTGTGTTTTATGCACATTTTTTATTCTTTTTGGCCTTTGGTGACAGATGTAGCTGAGAATCTTGCACTGTGAATATCATATCAATGTCTCATGAAGCTGAATGGAGCTCCTGTCACAGTCAGCTCCACTCCTGACCGCTGTCCCTAAAAATCTCAGGAAGCTGCTGTGTCCACACAGACGCTACCGTGTCAGGAATGCAGCAAAGCAAGACTGTCGTGTCAGGCCAGACTGAATATAAACCTGTGCCAAGCCATTTTCATTGACACTCCTCTGTATGTCAAGTTAACACACGAGCTAACGCTCTGGCTTCTGTACCTGACGAGGTTCAAGTGTCAGCTGGCACAGACTTTCTTCTAAGAGTTATATAAAGGGCTCTCAAATACAGCATAAGGTAAGTTCGATGTCAAACACTGGCAAAATCTTTTATAGCAGAAATGATTACTCAGTGGAAAACTGTTTTTCAAGCTAACATGCTAAACTGTGTCTATTCACAACTGTTTATGTGGATGAGCTGCCTTTCTGTGTCTGAAGTAATTATAAACTAAATATCTTGTACAGGGAGCTACACTGGGTTTGAGTACATTGAAATCGTGATAGTTGTTAGCATTGTGTCTTGTTAGTGTGAATAACTTTATATGCCTCATCTGTAATTATTTTTTACTATGCATCAAGTACCGACAGGACTGGATTTCTGAGTAGCATGCCTGAGTAAACTTGGCATCCAGCTAAGTGAGTCCATTGTTTGTTTTCCTTGCAGGTGCGTACATGTCACAGATGCAGGATGAGGTGGTGTCCCGGCCCTGTTCTCCACCTGCTGCGTGGTGTGCGGTCACGGTCATGTACCAGGAGGGGAAGGAACAAGCTCCCGCAGTGGATGAGGGAAATATGGGCTTACATGAGACTGCTAGTGCACTCACTTTACTTTAACTCCCTCACTGACTCGGATGTGGTTTTTGACTCCATCTTTGAACCGGTGTTTTGGACTGTGGACTACATCACTCGCTGGTTTGGCACTGTGAGTGTGTGATTCGTCTGTGTCCTCATTAGATTAATCACAAGGAGTTTTTAAGTGTTTCTCTGAATGAAACTCTCTCTCCGATGTCTTTGTCTGGAAGGTGTTTGTTTGCCTGGTGGTGATCCTGACCAGCTCCAT
The DNA here is from genome assembly GCF_905171665.1 of Trachurus trachurus. Classification (NCBI taxonomy): domain Eukaryota; kingdom Metazoa; phylum Chordata; class Actinopteri; order Carangiformes; family Carangidae; genus Trachurus; species Trachurus trachurus. The sequence goes on from NC_139906.1 coordinate 17,467,024, forward strand.
CTTGTTGATAGCCTATATGGTCCTACTGCCTCTGGTCCTCAACACTTACTCCCCACCTTGGATCGCTTGGCACCTGTGTTATGGACACTGGAACCTCGTCATGATCGTTTTTCATTACTACAAAGCCACCAAGACCTCCCCTGGGTTCACCCCCACGGTAAGACGTCAACTCCATTTGTCTGTTGTGCACAAATAACAAAACTAATCTAGGCTTGAATTAAACTCGCAGTTAGTAATGCTACAAAAATGTCTTATTTAAAACAGGAAAAAAATGACACTCCCTTTGTGGCAGTCTGCAAAAAATGCATAATGGCTAAACCAGCAAGAACACACCACTGTGGCATCTGTAACAGGTGAGTCAGTCAGTGTCATTGTTAATCTGATGTTTCTTAAAGTGGTGAGTGGTTTACCCTAGAGCGGTGGATCTTTTAAAAATAATATACATATATATAATTACATTTTTATTTGTTATATTTCACAAAAAGAGTACTATTTTTAAATGCATTTGATGACCCACTTGCAGTACCTTAGGTTAGAAATAACTAAACTAGACTATCATGTCATGTTGCTACCTGTCTTATTTGGACCACTTGTATTTTTTTGATAAAAAGACGCTTTCAGCTGCTTAGTGGAATAATGGAGTTGCTAGGACCAGACCAGTTGAGCCAGAATCACATACATATGTTGTACTTTAGCTCTGTGATAAGACTAAATATTATCTTGTTCCCTTGCAGGTGCATTCTGAAAATGGACCATCATTGTCGTATCCTTTGCGCCAACATTATGTTTGTGATACCAGAAACCATATAACGTCACTAATGAATTGTGGTTTACCTTAATGGCGGCATCCCAGCGTGGTTGAATAACTGTGTGGGCCACTTTAACCACCGTTACTTCTTCTCCTTCTGTCTCTTCATGACCTTGGGCTGTGTTTACTGCAGCATCAGTGGCAGAAACCTGTTCCTCGATGCATACAATGCTCTTGAGGTGAGACACTCACGCACACACATACACCACACTGTTGGACTGCGGTTGATTAGGCCTGCTTGGTGTTTTTTACCCTTCTGAGGCTTGTCAGATTTCATCTGTTACGTTTCCTCTATGTCTGGTGTCCTTCTCTGGGGGGGTAAACTGTTCCTTACTGACACTGGCTTGTCTCTGTCTTTAACGCTCGGGTTTCTTGTGGGCCGCTGCATTAGCGCTTGAAGCATTTGGATGTGGACAAGCCGGGGGTACCGGTAACAGGGATGGCAGTTCTTATAGGGCTTCTGCCCCCTGGCCAGGTACAGACTCAAAATACTCTAAATAGCATCATTGGTCTTATCTTTTATTTATTAGTTCTGTAATAATTGCTCTTTTTATTTTCAACATATCAGACTCCTCCAACACCGTACACCTTTAAGGATAAGATGATAAATAAGAGCATCATCTACATGTGGGTGCTCACCAGGTAAAACATGCATTTCATGTTGTCCTTTGCCATGTAGGGAATAAAATCAAGTTTGCAATTTGTTTGATAGGACTTTTATCACTTCCTGTTAGTACAAAACTGTAAAGTATATTGAACACTTTCATACCAACTCCTATAAATCACATAGTGTCTGGATGTTACGTAGAAGTAAGACGTGGACACGTTGACGTCTTGTCTTTTATTACCTTGGCAGCAGATCAAATAAAGTGTACTGTCTTGTCTTCTTGCAGCACAGTGGGAGTAGCACTCGGGGCACTGACCATTTGGCATGGAGTTCTCATATCTAGAGGAGAGACGAGCATAGAAAGACACATTAACATCAAAGAAATGAAGCGAATGGCAAAATGGGGAAAGGTGAGATTAAATGTTAAAGTAATTAAGGTTGCAATAAATTGAGCGGTTTTCTCACAAACCTGTAATAATTGGTAAGTGGTAGAAACCCATATACATTTTTAATAACCTCTTCCCCCTTCTTTTTCTCTTTCTCTAACTGCTCTGCCAGGTTTATAGAAACCCCTTCAACTATGGCAAGTTGAATAACTGGAAAATCTTCCTTGGTGTGGAGAAGAGAAGGTGTGTTTATCTAATTGATTGCATCATGTATGACCAGCACAGACATATGTGCTTTATCACTCCCATTTATCTTCATTTTGTTATCTTTTGTCTGTAGTCACTGGGTGACTCGTGTTCTCCTCCCCTCGGGACATCTCCCATTTGGTGATGGGCTGACGTGGGACATCTTCCCAGTTAAAAAGGACTTGATACCTGTATGACGGATCCTACCTAGGTGTCCTTTGTAGCCTACACTCGACTGTCTTCAACCTCCTCTGGTTGCTTAATCTGGTAGGCTTAAAGGATCCTTGTGTTGTGACTCTGTACAACTGAAGAGCTGGGGTCATGTCAACCTCAAATACCTCAAAAACTTGCTGTGGGATTGCTCGTGGTTGATGATGGTCTACATTTTTCAGCTGTGAAACAGCTGTGTGTCATGGATGAGTTGTTCTCCTCTGGGTTTTACTAACAACTAGTCATACTTGACTATGAGCTATTGATAGGTTTTTACAAGCCACAACATTGACTGACATATCACTGGACTGTGAAGTACCTGTAAAATAATATTTCCTTTTTTTGAAACAGACAATCTCTGCTTGTTCTGCCCAAGCTGATATTTGTCTAAAAAAATAAAACAAAACCAAAAAATAAAGCCAAAAAAGTTTTGGGACAAAATGGTTAATCTCTCCACCATCACCACCACCTCCATTACTTGCATTCTCCAGTCCAATATTATCATTATGGAAACTGAATTACCATGATATTGTGTTATTTATCTGTATTTTGTACCTGTTAAGTTAATAAATCTTTATAACTTGCTTTATTTGAATACATTTTCATTGTCAGTTTTTTTCACTTATTACTTATTATGGCACATTATTCTCACAAATGCACAGACCCAGACACATGCTACCAGTAGATCTGCAAAAGTTTACAGTTCTAATAAACAGACACAACAGTGGAGATGCACTTTGACTAATGAAATATTTCAGTCTAAATGATGTTGTTTGAGCAAATGTCTTGCCAGCATGAAATAATGAGTTGGTGGAGGATGTCGTGAAAGGAGTGAGACAAATATTTGACACGTATGCAGCAAAGAGAACTAGAGAAATTGTTTTTTCAGTTTAGAGGCGAATGTAAAGAAAGTGGTTGTCAGATAAAGAGAGAAGAGATTAAAGGGTGATGACAGATTTCAGCCTGTTTCCAACCCTCGAAACCTCCTCATCACACCCGCCCACTCTGACTGAAACTGACTACACGCACACACACCTGTCAAAATTCAGTCTTCCAGCAGATGTCAGTGTTTGACATGTCAAGGTTAGGGTTAGATAGATCAGATAGATAAGATAATTGATAATAACTAAGTATGGGGCTATTGTTCTCATTACTTCATGATATGCTTATTCTAAGATGGCAAACATCTTGGACATTTTTTCACGACCTCTCATGTCATCATTATTTCAGGTACATTTTTGTTAACCTGTAAGTATGCTTGACTACATCAGGTATAATCAAGTATACTTGATCTCATGTAGTCACACACACACACCACAACACCACACACACTCTCGCTCTTAGGGACTTACATGTGACTTTGCTCTGTGGAAGCTGAAGTTGTTCCAAAAGCAAAGACAATCCCTCATCCTTATCAGGCACCAAGATGAGCTTATTTGTAGAGTTAAGAGTTAGGGTTCTCCTTTGACTCGTGCACACACTTTCACTGTATGTGGACCTGCACTGTATTTAAGATACTGCTGACTCTCCACCCCTTCAATGGATAAACAATATAGAGATAAGTTATTTTTTGTGCCAGGATAGGATTAAACCAATGAGGATTTCCTTGTTACCAGAACAAGATACAGACAATCCAGTATGATTTTAAACCTGATAATTAGATTAATTATGAATTTATTGAACATAATCTGCAGTATGGTTTATTCTACACTGTTTTTTTTTTCCAAATAGTTAATAACTTTACATAAATCAATCTTGCTGCTTAAAATTTGGATTTTGAAACACAGCAGCTGATTTCTTATTTTAAATGAGAAGAATACAACTTCAGGTGTATGTTTTTATTATAGATGCCACATTTTATGAAAAGAGATAAGTTAAGATGTAAACGACTTTGGCTGTTGAGAAACGTCAAGTGACCGTCAAAACAACAACAAAAAAAACAACTTCCGCTGTACACTTCAGATTAAAAGCCTCAGATTAATATTCAAGTACATTGCTCACCAAAAGTAAGTTGATTTTACATTTTTAAAAGCAAATGTGTCGTAATTGATAGTTTCTATAGTGACACTATTTTTAAACGCTTGTCTTCAAACAAATGGGTAATTAATTGTAGTCGGTAGTATTATTGTGAAGGTGTAATTTGTCAGTCTCCGCTCTTACTTTGGTAAACATGACAAAGTATAGATAATTGGCCTAAACAGCGCATGCGTGCAGACTGACAAGGATTTAATTCTAGCTCAGTGCAAACGGATTGTGCGGATGAGCTCCATTCATTATGATTCGGGGGGAACAGGGACATTGATGGTTGCAGTTTTCCTTTTATTTTGGAGAAGCTGCTGAGATTTCCTGGAGGCTCTGCAGAGCCCGCCGGTTCTGGTGGGGACACACTGCCCCCCCTCAACCCCCTCCTCAGTTTGGGTCTGTCAACCTGCTGAGTCGCTCCTTCCGCGCTGCTCATCGTCGCGACGTCAGGATCCGGTGATAACTTCACTTGGAAGCAAGTTCGGATGTGGCAAGCAAACTGCAGACGGATGCATAATTTAGCAGACTGGATTTCCGGTAGGCAAAAATGTAACACATTTTACTTTTGTGGGTTCTGATATGTCAGAAAAAGGCCTGTGACTGATAAGATTGCAAGTCAATAAAATCCCATCTGATCTCAAATTGGTTAAATGACATCAAACATGCATTGTAATGATGCATGGTCGCATTTTGAGTGAATAGATGTTATTGGGAAAATCAGAGCAAGGGTGGCATGAGGTTCAGGCGCGTGTCCCTGTCAGCTGGCAGTACACGTGACATAAACATCGGGGCTGGTCTGACCTCACACAGGAGCAAGGACTGCTGAGCTGTCATTATTCCCTGATGATGCTTTCACATACATTTCACCATTAATTGTTTGTTTATCATCATTACCATGCATTAAGAAGCATTTGTGTTCGACTATGTGGTTAAATGTGATGCAGGATGGACTGATGCTTTTTTCTCCCTGGTGCGGCATGTAGGGACAGTGATGGGAGGCTGTGTGGGGAGGAGTAGGACGGATGGACAAGGGAGTGCCCGGAGCTCGACAAGGAGCAAAAAACGTGGAGGTGAGGATGTGGAACTCTCCAGACTGCAGCCAAAATAGCAATTATGTCAATGCACTGGGGAGATGTCTTCAAATCAGAAAAGTATAGGAGACTGTTTCTATACATTCACTTTTGCAGAGAGAGTCATCACAAGTCAGTTGAAAGGTGGTGCTTACTAACAGCCTTGCAGGTCTGGCACTGTTACGTTGAATTCTTATTTTGTCAAAAGAGAAATCGCTTCTATGTCAATACATTAAAATACAAGTGTTACACACAATACTGCACAGTAATGACACCAGGATGCACTGTCAATACAAGCACAGCACAGCACAGCATATTACACCTTGTACAGCACCTTGAGAGCATAAGGAACATACAGTACTGATACGCCTGAGATGTGCAATAAGACATACAACAATTCAAGCATTCATAATGAAATGCAGGGTGATTTCTATCTACACCCTGCGCTGCACGGGCGTCTGTCTTGCTCTGAAAGCTTACTGTCTCAGGTGTTAAATGTTTCAGACGCCATGGCTTAGTCATGTGTCTAATCTGTGCTGAGGACCTGCGCTGATGAGGCCAGTGTTTTATATAAACACTCTTCAGTCTCATTGCCTGTGCAAGAGCAGCTGTGAGCTCCGCTGGATTGTCATGCATTATGTATTGAGCAGCAGCAGCAGCAGGGGCCGGCACAGAGAGTTTTCATATCAGAATTTGACCTATTTGGTGCATGATTGACCTTATGCCGACCTGCTGCAAAAATATATTGACATGTAGAAAGAGGTAAATATACCTACAGGATAGATATAGACATTGACCTCTCAGGTCATGTCTGTTGGCCCCAGACGCATGAGCTCTTGAAATAGTTCAGCATCTCCAAGACATGTTTGCATGCACTCATATATGGCATGCAGGTAAACAGTCACCTGTAGGGAGCAGTTCTCAGTGGTGCAGTGGTTTCTCCTTCACGCAGACTGTTATAGTCTGACAGGGGTTTATTGTCTGTTAATAGGTTTAGCATGTTGCCTTTGGGCATTTCTATCCTGTCTCTAAATAGAGCTGATAGGATTAGGCCTCTTCTGCAAAGTCTCCTGGCTTGGACACTCAACGTACTCTCCCCCTGTATTCCACCTCTTTCCATGAACTTCTCCTATGGTATTTTGGGCTTTTGGAGTGTTTGTTATTGCGAAGGATATAAGCGAAGTGAGCGTGGTTGCTTTTAAGCAACTGGGGACGTGTCACGGCGGTTAACGGAGCTCTGAATCTGAGCCCGAGCATCGCGGCAAAACAGATCAGGTGTTTGTCTCGTCAGTAGCGCGTCGTGTGTTGTTGTAGAGCGGTTGGACGCGGCAGGGGCTGGCTTCTTCCTCAGAGCTGCTCTCTGTAGCTCATTATTGAGGAACTTTTTGATGTACAGTAGTTTGACTCACATCAAACCTCAGAGGAAGAACAGCTATGGGAGTGCCAAACTCTAGGGAATACAACTACTATCACACTCCAACAACACCCCTCAGGATTATGCTGAAAAGTAAGTATAGATTTTTGGAAAAAAAGGAAAGAAAAATGCTTTCATGTTTTCTGTTTTGATGTTTGTGCAGACATAGCTTGCCTCGGAAGGTTTTGTGTAGACTTCAAGACTATGCTGTTGTTGTTGTTTGTTGTACTGAGGTTTCTTGAGGATTTATATATCACGCTTTTATTAATAGTTGCACATCAAATGAAGCAACAAGAAGGAAAAATAGCTAAAAACAAACATTAAAACAGATCATTACACAGTGCTGCTGCTCACTGACATGAATACTTTCACAGAGGCTGGCATCACTGTGATGGATTATGAGTTTAAAAGTTGTTGTCATGGTTGCAAAACTAATATGATTAGATAAACTGCCTATTAGCTCAGATGTTGATATTTCTGAGTTTGTGCATTTTGCAGTGCGATGGTTTCACGGTGCAGTGCACAACACTGACACAACAACAACAACTACTAGCGGCAGCTTCTAAAATAGAAATGGTGCAAAAATAATAACAGCCCAAAAACATCACATTCATTTACACAACTCAAATTCATTCTGTTCTTCCTGTGGTGGAGGTGTAGTTGAAGTTTTTCCATTCACTAGAAGCTTGAAGGGGGAAAAAAACATCATCCACTGACTTCAATTGAATTTGCTAAGCTTATATTCCAGGTACGTCGGCTTATTGCTGAGGTTACACCGGAGTTGATCTGTCTGTACGCTCACACTCAAACGTACACAAACAGTCTGGCTCACTGACTTACAACAGCAAAGATTTTTTTTTTTTTGTGTAATGCATGTTTTCCTCACTGATTTCATCCACCTCATTCTTGTAAACACAAAGCCATATCAAAAAGGTAACCAAGTTATGTTACAGTATGTAACTGGTGAACCCATGTTCATTGTTAAAACCTGCACTTGAAAAACGTCCATTAACCCCTCACAACACTTTTCTGAGAACAGGTTTTGTCCTTTAAGGATACAATTATTATTATTATTATTATTATTATTATTATTATTATTATTATTATTATTATTATTATTATTATTATTAGTATTATTATTAGTATTATTATCTGTAGTTGTTGTGAGGACATCTCTTGAATTAATTAATATGTCATCACAACAGTTCTGTGCAGCTCTGCATTATCTCAGTGTTTCCCCCGTCAGTCAGTTTGCTCATTAAGATTCCAGACGGCCACAGTATTTGCATTTTGTTTGGCTGGCATGTTAATTCACTCCTCTGCAACCTTGCAGATGCTTTTATCACAATAACAAAAACAGACATGAGCTCCAAAGACTCATGTTTGTGCAAGAGAAAAAAGCAAATAGTCTGTTCATTAACATAGTAATGTTGCACACACTAGATTAAATGAGAATTGAGTAAAAAAAAAAGAAAAAGAAAAGAAGAAGCAGATACTGTCTCCAGATTTGTTTCCTTCATTATAATTATGGCTTTGAAAGTATGCAAATGTTTCTTTGCTCATAAAAATAAATCCTAGTTTGTTACAAATGCATCAAATGTAGTAAATTGAAATGAATAAATTGTGTAAAACACAGTTTACACTTAATGTTCAGGTGGTCTCCAATGTCAGTGGTAAAGAAATAAATAGGAAATGAAGAAAGAAAGAAAGAAATGAATAGGTGTATATTGTGTGATAGGAATAAGACCTAATATCCATATAGTAGCAGAAACTCTGTTATAATGTTATAATGTATAGAACTGAGGCCAGTGTTTGTAGAAGTTCTACAATTTGAAGATGCGATGACGTAAAAATTGATGTGTAGTGGATTTGTATTTTTGTGTGCTCGCTGTGGTCGACGTGTGTGTGTTTTTGCTGCCTTTCATTGGCCAAAGGGTGCTCATCTCTCCGACCAATGCCTTATGGGACAGGGGCAGATAAATCCTGTTATGTGGAACCTGATTACTGCCCATAATCCACTGCTGCGTGTTTGTCTGAGTGTGAGCGCATGTCAGTGCAGATGTATGTGTTACTAGCCACTGCAGTAATCCACAGCACTATAAATAATCACTTTGATTTCCCTCCCTCTGTGAATCAAATTGACTTTCTTGGTATGTCGGTACAGTGGGTATACAGTATTTAGTAGATGCCAGCATGGAAACACCTGCAGTGGGTGTTTGCCCAAGCTTAAACACTTAAACACTGAAAGGAAAAACTTCTGACAATGATGTCTTATAATAAGTCTCCAACACTGACTGTTAGCATGTACATAAAATAATAAAGAGTACATTTGATGACGCTCCATCGTCAGCTTTGCACGGCTCTACTTAAGGTAATATATTATGAAGACATCTGAATCAAATATTTACATATAACATGATGCTGCAGAGCTTTCTAAGTGGTAAAGAGCTCAGTCATTTTGACAGCAGTTGTGACCTGAGCCAACCCGTCAACCACCTACAGTACATACTAAGCATGTTTCCCCTTGAGCTTCACCACAAACCTGATACCTAGTTTTACAACGCTATAATCCCTTTTAGCTGTTTTTGCCACGGCCATTATGCCATTAGGATAACCTAGCTAAAAAGTAACAAGAATTATGGCACAAAATAAAGCTTCCTGATTCCCGACTATACTGGCTTACAGTGTTTAGTTTTGTTCTTAGGTCAGTCTTTTATATCAGACTGAACACTGACATCTTCTTCTTTTTTTCTTTTTCTTTTTTCAAGGACGCAATGAGCCCCTCAAGAAGGAGCGTCCAAAATGGAAGAGTGAATACCCGATGACGGAGGGCCAGCTGAGGAGTAAGAGAGATGAGTTTTGGGATACGGCTCCAGCCTTTGATGGACGGAAAGAGATCTGGGACGCACTCAGAGCAGCAGCCCTGGCTGCAGAGTGCAATGACCTGGAGCTAGCACAGGCTATAGTGGATGGAGCCTGCATTACTCTGCCACATGGTACGAAACCGTCCACAAGCACACACACACATATTCTCAGATATGGAAATGTACTTCATCCAGCTATCAATTGTAAGCTGTAAATGTCCTGGAACGTCCAGCGCAAATGCATAACTCACTGTAATAATTCTCCAAATGTCAAAGGACAGTTTGGAGAATCCCATGCATCAGTTGTTCAGAGATTACTGCTGTAATAGTTACATAATAGTCGCAGTGCTGCGTGACCGCTGTGAATGGATTGGTGCACACAAAGCCATGACAGAGTTAGGAGGAAATAACACTCTGTTCATGCACATTCACGTACTGTCCTTGATTTGAGTTGTTTTACTACTTCAAGGATGCCAATGTGGTATATGTAAACACAATGTAAATGCGATGGCCTCATATTTCCACCTCGTAGACAATGGTTTGACATAGAAAAAAAGGTTTATGTAATGGGGTTGAATTTAGTTGCTGTCATTGATAGAAACACTTTTGGAAACTGGTTGCTAATGTAGGTCATTCCTCCCTCTGCAGGCTCTCTGACAGAGAGTTATGATGAACTGGGAAACCGCTACCAGCTCCCAGCGTACACTTTAGCCCCGCCTGTCAACCTCATCACTGAAACGTCCACTGAGAGCAAAGTTGCTGAATCCACACAAAAACAAGCTCAAGCTCCCCCATGCAGACAGGAGTTCCAGCTGCGGGTGCGATTATCAACAGGTAAGAAACACCCTTGTATGACCTATAACATATGGCATTCACATTAAAAAAACACACACACACAGAAATCTGCATCAACTCTATTTATGCCTTGTGATTTTCTTAGGAAAGGATGTGCGTCTGACAGCCAGCATGGCCGACTCCATTGCGGAGCTAAAGAAACAATTGGAGGAACAGGAAGACATCGACGTGACCCGCCAGAGGTGGTTCTTTTCTGGGAAGCTCCTGACTGACAAGACTCGTCTGCAGGATACCAAGATCCAGAAGGACTTTGTGGTCCAAGTGATCGTCAATGTGAACCCCTCAGTCATAACTAACTGAAGAATCAGACAGAGGTCAACGAGGTGAAGAAGAGACAAAGGATGTGCCGAAGAGGGCTGCAGGAATAGGAGTAGGGCTTGAAATTGTTGTCCAGTTGGTACTGCAGTGGAATTTTGTGTACATTTTTTATATAAGAAATTATTGCTTTTATATTGCTCCCTTTTGTATTTTTCCTTTTTCCAAACAAAATAAGAATATTGAAAAGCACTGAAACACTTTAGATTAAAAGTAGAGTCCTAAGATGCACATCCCAGTGTCTATCTGTCTGTCAATTCACAGCTCTGTTGTTTACATGGGTTCCCCCTCTTGTCATGTGTGTTTGTACTTGTGCTTATTGATAAACTGAATATGGTTCACCTTGGGATCCAAATAAGGGAAATGCATTCTCTCTTTTTTCATTTTTTTTTTTTTAAGATTTCTGTCATTCAATGTGAGAAATAGGCCGACGATGTAAATATCAGTTTCCATATTTGTTGTTTGGTCATGTGACTATATGCACACAACATTTTTAATTTGCTGTTTTTTTTGTTCATAACGTGGAAACTGAATGTAAGGAAGGCTCATTTATAAAAGGTAATAAGAAGGGAACTGTTTTTCTTTTTTATTTCATCACCACAAACAAGATACTGTAGTTTTATGTACAATAAGATGCTCAACTGTACGTCAATAACTTATCAATAAACATTGTAAATTTAATATCAGTGTCTGCTTTTCTGATTCTGAGTTACCACACCACTTGCATGGAAATGTTCCAAGTAAGAAAACAGGTTGTTGTTTCAAGACAAATTTGGGGATTTTAAGGACAAGAAAGAGAAATTATTTCTGTGACACAAAACTTTGAAGGCTTTCAAGATTTTTTTTTGTTTGTGCTTTTTTCCTACAGTGAAATGCTGGCTGCTAACATCTGTGCAGGCCTAACAGTCCTTCAAATTGAACAATCTATTCTGGGAAAATACTGTCATGATTATGCTATGGCCATAAACTGTAACAAGGGGGCCCAAGCAGAATTTGATTTGTCTTAAAGGTCAAAGATCAGCAGTCAGAATATGATGTAGCCTAGAGTAAATAAGATTAGTATTAATGGGGAATATAAGTTTCATAACTCTATAAAGCAGCATGGTTGCAAATCAAGTCCACTTATTATATTACACTTTGCAGATATACTTTTTTTTTCTTTCACAACATCTTCTTGGGAATGACTTTCCCATTTACATTAGTAACATCCATAGACTGTAAACATCATGCAATCTCCATCAGCAGATGATGACTGGGCTGGCTGTTGTCAAGGAGATGGAGCTGCTGATTTCAGCAGTAGTTATGTTCCTATTTGTTTATTTATATATATATACATAGAATCTAATCATTTATTCTTATTTATATTAGTATATTATTATATTTGTGTCATGTCTGTCTCCTGTGCGCCCTCTACCGACGAACCGACACCACAGCAGACACGTGAGAGCCCCGTGACGTCACTCGTGTAGCGACAGAGTCATCTGCGGCTGCAGCAGAAAGTCTCTACGCGACTGTTTTCAACCCCGAAAATGGTCAAATCGGGGAAACTTCGCTCTGGGACGGGGTCGAAACTCAAACGCTGGAAGAAAGGACACAGCAGCGACTCAAACCCGCAGACGAGCCGGTTTAGACAGGCTGCTAAAAGCCGCTTCTTCAGCCGACCCACCGGTGAGTCTGCCTTTACACGTGGGTCTCGGTCGGTGCTAGTGCTAACGTTAGTTAGCGTTAGCATTTAACTTTGAGAGCCCAATAAAATACACAATGTTGTGTCATTATGTGTATCGACAATCCCAGTAGCGTTGTCAGTGGAGTATATCACTTAATGTATTTCTGTATTTTTCCTTGACACGTTTGAAATAACTGTCAGAACAACTGAAGTTTTTTAAATAACCAGCGTGTGTGTTTGTGTGTGTGTAAGTGCAAGTGTTAGTTTGTGTGTGTGAGAGAGTGAGACATGTAATCCTGTCTCTAAATTATGCCTAAATGGCTTCTAGGTTACAGTGGAGTAAATTGTCTGTTGAGCTGTATTGTATAATTGTAATACCGGTAGTATAAACAATTTGGCCATATTCACTTATGTTAGTTGGGTTTAGTCTGTACAACAGTGTCTGTGGTTTATTGCCCTGAGCTTGATGCTCAGCTGAAACTGCATAGAGCTCATAGGCCTCTAGGTCTTTGTTAATTTTGAAATCTGATGTTATTGATGTGTTGTTGACATCTAACAGACACAACTGTAGCTGTCATACTCCATGCCTGGCATGCTTCTCTGTTTATATATAATCCCTTAATTTAACAAAAAGCCAGGAATTTGGGTGTGGTCATCCTAATATAACAGTGCATCTCTTCTGTTTTCCCTCCCAGAAAAGAGTGATCTAACAGTAGACGCTCTCAAACTACACAATGAGCTGCAGGTTGGTCCACTGGAGCTCGGCTCAGGAAGCCGCAAAGATGCCTTCATGGATGAGGAGCCGGAGGAGGCGTTTTCAGAAAGAACCTCGGGCACCTTCCTCAGCGGCCTGTCGGACTGCTCCAACCTGACCTTCAGAAAGGTGCAGCGTTTCTGGGAGTCCAATTCAGCTGCTCATAAAGAGGTAGGAATCACACCGACGGGAGCTTATTCATTCACGACGCACGCCGTTAACACATGGTTTAAATGGACGTTGCGAGCGATGAGCTGTGTGTCATGTTTGCAATCTCTTGTTTTTATAAATTGAAATTGTTGGCGGTGTGTAAAAGTTGTTTGACATTTCTAGGAATTGATGCAGCGACGTAAACCTTTCATAACAAGTGTGTATATGCAAATCCATATTTTAGTGTAGTTGTAACATTGTCACTTCATGTGCCTCACAGATCTGTGCAGTTTTGGCCGCTGTTACTGAGGTGATCCGTGGTCAAGGAGGAAAAGAGACTGAAACAGAGTACTTTGCTGCTTTGGTGAGCTCAGCCTTTTGTTGTACTTTTTCTTTTAATAAGTTCACTAGTAACATTGATGAGTTTCGGTGCTGTTAATGAAAATGGAGCATGTCTGTGCTTTTCATAGATGACCACCCTGGAGGTTGTGGAAACAGCGGAGTCGCAGGCTGCTGTGGCGTACCTGCTCAACCTTGTCATGAAACGGTAGGACTTCCACACAACAAGCCCAGTTCCAGAACAGCTGATCAGATATGACAGGATTTTTAAAAATCTGATTGGTGTATTTTATTCTCCAGGGTTCCTGCTCCCGTGCTCATGTCTAAGTTTTCGGACACCACCAAGGTTCTGATGGATGTCATGTCTAAAGAGGCCACATCCGACGCCGCCTCAGCCCTTCGATGGGTGAGCAGATTTTGTCCTAGTTCATTTCTATTCTGAAAACTAGATACAGACAGATTTCTTTGTGCCCTGGCATTGTGTTTTCGTGTCATCTGTCTGTCCCATTCTCGTGAACACAGTAGCTCAGTAACGCTGTGAAGAATTCCTCTGAATCTGGCACAAATCTTTATTTAAGGACAAACTGATGAGATCAAAAGTCAAATGTCAAATCTCACACAGACTACATAAAACCCTTTTTTTTTTTTTGCCATAACTCAATAATTCGCACACCAGTTATGACAGAATTTCACACAAATGGCAAATGTGTTACTTTATTCCGGTTAAATCTGATGTAACCTACTGTTTGCATCTATAGATCCTGTCATGCTTGGCCACTTTGTTGAGGAAACAGGACGCATCTGTCTGGACTTATCCGTCCACTCTGCAGGCTTACCACGGCCTGCTCAGCTTCACAGTGCACAGCAAGCCTAAGGTCAGTGTTCGCCATCATCCTGAGTCGTTATGTTGAATTCAGCATCGAAGTGGATGCTAAAGTCTGATCATTTTTATGTCCACCTTTTCCTCTCAGGTACGCAGAGCAGCACAACAAGGTGTTTGCTCCGTTCTCAGAGGGAGCGACTTCCTGTTTACAGACAACGCACCAACGCATCACCCCGCTGCAGCCACCACAGCCAAGTTCTGCATCAAAGAAATGGAGCAGGCAGGAGGTAAAGTAACATGTTCATCCCCATACTTTGCTGATGCATCCATCTGTGTGGTGTGTACTTATTTTTATGCTTTTTTCTTTTTTCTGTACCCCTCAGGGAGCAAAGAGGACACCACTACACTTCATGTGCTGGGTCTTCTTAAGGAGTTGATGGGTACGTTTCCTCTGGGAGCCGTCAAGTCCTGTTGTGAGACGCTGCTGCGAGTGATGACACTCAGCCATGTGGTGAGAACACAAACACACTCACAGGTGCGGCCAGATACCTCGTTTGTTCATCTCCACGAATAATCATTCCACTTGTGTTTCTGTCCGTAGCTGGTGACGGCGAGTGCCATGCAGTCCTTCCATAAGTTGTTCAGCGGGAAGCCGAACGCTTCGACGCTCTCTCCAGAACTCAACGCGCAGATCATCACGGTGAGAGAACGCAAACAGAATGAGAGCATCGAAGGCCCCTTTTGATGAAACGCGGTGTGAAAACGTGTATTTTCTCCTCCCCCAGGCTCTGTACGACTACCTGCCCAGCGAGAACGACCTGCAGCCTCTGCTGGCCTGGCTTGCTGTCATGGAGAAGGCGCACATTCATTTGGCGGGGTAATGAGCTGTGCTCTCTCTCACAGCAGCGACAGTCTTTCTTGTGATCATGTAATTGTGTGTTTACCCGGTGGGATGATAAGTTATCAGTTTGTTTATCAGCGGTTTGTTTTGTCTAGCTTGCAGAGCTCTCTGAGTTTGGGTCACCTCCCTCGCCTCTTCTCCGCTGCCATGTCCTGCCTGTTGTCGCCTCTCCCACAAGTGGTTTCTGCAGCCACCAACACACTGAAGGTACAGAAATGAATCTCCAGGACATCTGTACACCCAGATAGAGCTGTTCTGGCTTGTTAAGGATTGCTCCGTTTCCCAGATGGAGAAGTCTGTACATGATTTATTTGTTTATCTTTCTCAGACTTTGTTGACCGAATGCGTCGCCCCCTGTTTGGATGAAATGGGCACCATCAGTGCCACAGCCTCTGCAGGAAATCCCTCCTATGTGTGCAAAATATTTCGGTAAATTCCCCAAGATAATCTCACTCGTTAGTCCTTCACTTTCTCCTGTCGAGGCCACATGCAGGCGCTCATCACGTGTGTGTTTGTGTGTTCCAGTATCGTAGAAGAAGGATTGTCTTATCGCTTCCACGCCTCCTGGCCATTTGTGATGCAGATCCTGGGCTGCTTCTATCGAGTCGCAGGGAAAAAAGCTCACTCCATCATGACAAAGGTATTTTTCATAAAATGTCAAAATAACACTGTGTGAAGAAAGAAAGGTAAACGTTTTGGCTGACTCTCTGTGTTGCTGTTGTTTCCCGGTCAGTCCCTGCAGTCCCTGGCAGACCTGCGCTCCACTCCTCAGTTCCCCTTCAGTGGAGAGTTGGACCTGGCCGTGGGAGGAGCTGTGGAGAGCATGGGGCCTGAAGTCTTGCTTGGTGCCGTTCCTCTCAACATCACTGGCTACAAGTAAAGAGAAACCCACACACACAGACACACATACAGTGGAGCAGCCTTTATGTATTTGTTGTGGTTTAATGAACTTTTTTCTTTTTTAATCGTCACCAGTGATGACTTGGAGTTCCCACGGAGCTGGCTGGTCCCGGTGATACGGGATCATGTGAAGAACACTCACCTTGGCTTCTTTAACTCTTATTTCCTCCCTCTGGCCACCACACTCAAGCAGAGAGGTAAACCAAATATGCGCTGGTTCCCCCTGACGGTTGCAAAACTGGGAAGGTGAATTTTCTTCCTCTGACTTTTCTTGTTTGTGTTGCAGCTGAGGAGCTGGAACAAGCAGGACAAAAACTGGAAGCCAAAGTCTACCAGACTTTACAGCTTCAGGTATTTTTAATAGACTTAACAGTATCCTGAGTACAAAGAGCCAGCGAATGAGTTATTCATTTATGTGTTCATGCTCATTTAACAGATGTGGACCATGCTCCCTGGTTTCTGTACTTGTCCTGTCGACCTGCTCGCATCCTTTAAAGGCATCGCCCGCACACTTGGTATGACTATTAATGAAAGACCAGACCTGAGGCTCATCGTGTGTCAGGCTCTGCGTACCATCATCAACAAGAGCTGCTCCACAGGTAGGACACACATGTTCAGAGAGACAGAGGCAGTGCACAGAAAACCGTTGCAGCTACTTCTCTTTAATCAAGCCATTTCAAATCTTGTCTGCTTTATGTCTGCAGAGGAAGAAAAGGTTGAAGTCGGCCGCTTCTCTAAGAACTTCCTTCCCATCCTTTTCAACGTGTACAGCCAGCAGCCTGCAGCAGGAGAGTCTGGCACCTACAGGATGGCGGTCCTGGACACCATCAAAGTCTACCTAACTGTCACTGAAACACCGGTCGGTGAAGTTCCCTGACACCTACTGAGTGCACATTGTTCTCATGTGGTTCAGTGATGAACCTATTTATGTCTGTTTACATAATTTCACATTTCCTCTGCTGGTGTGTCACTAATGAAATTGATCATCCTCAGATGAGCTGCACTTTCCTGCAAAAAGCTACAGACAGACTGAGCAGCACAGACACCAACGAGTTCACACGGTAGGACATGGATATACGGTTAATTAAAGCAGAAGTAAGCGATCCGGTCGTTTTGGCTAACTTCTTGTCAGCCGATGGAGTTAGCAGCAGTCCCCGCCCTCGTCATGGATCTATTGGTCCTCGTCCCTACGTCACCACATTCACGCGCATCCCTTGGCTGCACACACAGAGAGGACCGCCCCTTTATGCCGTTCTCTCTCCTCATTGGATAAGGTTGTAGGATGAAAGGAAAGTTTTCTCCTCGGCTTACAGCAGAGCAGAGTGACTGACAGACCCGTGTTTCAGACCAAACACTCTATGTAAGTGATTGCTGTCGGAAGATATAACTATTTAAGACTTATATTAACACAAATATTCCGCTTACTTCTGCTTTAATTAGGGCTGCACGATTAAGCATTTTCATTGTCATCGCAATGTCACACATCGCAAAGGTTGCCTGTAATACAATGAGTAAGTTTTATTTACAGGCGCACGTCATACCTGTAACCTGAGCTACATCGCTAGATGCAACATAACAACAATGGCAGATTTCTGTCTGGTCCCTCGGTTACCGCGCCTGAAACGCATCCACGCGGCATCAATCTGCATATTTGTTCTGGCATGACTCGTGTTTAGTCAACTTATAATGTTTGGAGTTTGTTTACAGCAGGGCAGCTTTCTGCTCTTCTTCTCTGTTTTTGGTGTATTTGTGTGGCGGTGTATTTGTGTGGCAGTGTTACAGCGCCCCTACAGGCTGGTGTATGTACTACAGTGTATTGAGTCGTTTTCAGAAAGACACAAGAACTGTTGGTTAATATGCACACATGAATATTTGCTTATATCACAAGTCATATCGCCATCGCGATATTGAACATTGTCATCGCACATCGGCTATTTTGCTGATATTGTACAGGCTTAGTTAATATATAACATTACCTCTGCTTTATTGGTTAGTGAAATATTTTAGAATAGAATAAATATCAGTGTGTTCATTCTTTGCTCCTCTTTCTCTGATTTCCTCCCTCTCAGGCTGGCAATGATGGACCTTGTGGTTGCCATGGCTCCCTTTGTAGATGAGGTCACCATGACTAAAACCTTTGAGCTGATACGGCCATATTTGGAGGTAAGTTCATACATGATGCTCTCAAATCAAACCTGTTGAATCCGAGTGTATTTCTTTGTAATTAAACAACTATGTGTCTCTTGGTGCTTTTGTTTTCAGACCAAAGATCAGGGCATGCAGAAGAAGGCGTACCGCGTGCTGGAGGAGATGTGTGGAGGCGAGAGGGAAGAGTGTAGATCGTTTGTTTTGGAAAATCTGGAAACACTCAAAGTCGTCCTGCTCGAGACTCTGAAAAACGCTTCTTCACCAGCAAAGAGGGTGAGACCACTGTGTAGAGAACGAGAGTTAACTCAGCCTTATATTGGATTGCATGTATTGATTTACAGTGCTGTCTGATTCAATCTTAATGTTTGTTTTTATCTGTTTTTTTTTCTCAGCCGAGACTGAAGTGTCTGAGCCACATTGTGGGAAGGCTCAATGAGGAACACAAAACCTTTATCACTGCACTGCTGCCCGAGGTACACACACACACACACACACACACACACACACACACACACACACACACACAAACACACACAAACGCAGAGAGTAGGACAGGACAGGATAGACTTTATTGTCCTGATGGGAAATTTGTCGGTGCCCATTCGACAAACAATAGTACAAAGACAACACATACATCCGGTCATAATAAAATACAACATAATAAAATACAATACGTCAGCACTTTCGACTTGACCTCAGTCAGATTGCACATGCCCATTTACATCATAAAAAAACAGAACAAATACACATTCACAGTAATACTGTGCCTAGCGTTCACAGCGGGCCTTTTATTTTTTTTCTCAGGTGATGAGTTTACATACACATAAGTCAATGCAAATGAGTGATTGAGCGAATATTCGCTCAGGCGAAAAATCGCAGGGGCTCCGAGCGACAGCGACAGAGCCAAAATTCGCTCATTGCTCAGGATGAGAAATCCCGAATCGACATCATTTCGCTGGTCGTCAGTCGCTTGCCGCTCAACACGGATTGGCTGCCGTAATCCCGGTGGTGCCGGTGTATACAGAGAGACATGGCAGTGGGCATCACCAAGCGAAAGGCGAGTCTGTGCCAAACTGACGAGTGATTGCAGCTGAGCGATACAGTGATAACAAAGGGGCGATACAAGCGACAGTGAAAAAATAAAAGGCCCCGGTGTGAACGCACCTTTAGACATTAACAGCAACAACAATGGCGCCTCCACATTCCAGCTTAGGTGTTGTTGAGGGCTTTAATGGACAGGGGGACAAAGGAGGTTTGTTGTGCTTACTGAGGGGGATTCTGTATCGTCTGTCTGTGGGGAGGAGCTGATATTCAGGGTGAAGAACACGAGTTGGGTCTGAAATTATTTTCTGTGCTTGTTTGATTATGGAATGTCGAAAAATGTCTTGAAGACTGTGATGTCGGTGGACTCCCATGATCTCCATGGCTGTTTGTATCACTGCTGTGCTGTGCATCATCTTCACGAGGTTGTTCTCTCTGTCAGGTGATTATTTGTACAAAGGAGGTGTCTGTTGGTGCTCGTAAGAACGCCTACAACCTGCTGGTGGACATCGGAAAGGCTTTTGTTCGCTTCTGCGGGAACACAAAAGGTAAATCACGTCGTCTTCTATTGTGTGTGTGTGCTTGTGTGAGGACACAAGTGTACCGTGAAGTTTTTAACATACAACTCGTCTTGTCCTCTTGTCTCAGATGCCTTGGAGGAGTTTTTGGTGTTGGTGTATGCAGGACTCACTGGCTCCGTCACCATGATCACCTGCACGGTGTTGGCGCTAACTCGATTAGTGTTCGAGTACAAAGGTAGGCCAGCTGAATGTGCGCTACTTCCTGTAGGTGCTTTTTAAACGCTTGTGTGTTTGTGAACTGGATTCAGTTTCGGGGCCTTTTCTCCCCTCAGACTCGATCGAGGTGGGCACCATGGAGCAGCTGCTGCACAACATCTGTCTGCTGCTGACGTCTCGCACCAGAGAGATAGTCAAAGCAGCTCTCAGCTTCATCAAAGTCATCCTCTTCATCATGGACCCGAAGACACTGGCTTCACATGTCACTGTCATGGTACGTAAGGTACAATCTTGTCCAGGATTAAAAAGAGGATTGTGCCGTCATTTAACAGAGGTTTCATTCTCGTTTCCAGATGGAGGGCGTCGGAAACATTAAGGACGATGTGAGGAGACACTTCAGAACAAAACTGAAGAACATCTTCACGAAATTTATCAGGAAGTTTGGGTGAGTGTTGCGTGCAATGCTTGGACATGCAACTCAAATGATCAGTCGCTCTTTTGGTGCTTCCACTGCATCAATAAATCACTTTACTAAAACAAAGCATGAGCAAAATCAACATTTTTTCGTGAAGAGGAATTTGTTTAATCATGGTTTGAATAGTCTGAGTAAACAGATTGTTTTCATTTGATGGACCTGAGAGAATGGTAACTGACACCCGCACGATTGTGTCAGCTGGAAACACTTGTGTTGTGTTGCAGGGCTGAATATACAGCACATTTGTTTGCACATTTTTGTCTTTTACATATATTTTCTCCGTGTGCATTGACCTCTCAGGGCCACCGTACTTCCAGGTGATGCACTGTATCCTCATGGGACCTGAAGGAATCGATTAATTTCATAGCTGCTTTTGATTTGGATCTAATATTCCATCATTAGCGATGCATCTGTTTGTCTTTTTGGTTTGAACAATGTCAGTTTGTTTGCTACCAACTAACCCTAAACAGACTTGTTGTAAACACAGCTGATGAAAGCACAGCATGGTGAATTTATTAGGAGATGTTAGTAGTAATAAAGTTGGCATACTAATCATATTGTGACATTGACAAAAGAGTGCTTTGTGCAGTAATGGCACCAGCTGTCGGCAGTGGTAGAGATGAACACAGCTGACTCCTCTTAAAGTGTTTAGGAATAGAGGTTAGAGCTGGTTCCACGTGTCCACATTGTGTCATTCTTAATATTCTTAGTATTTATATAAATTGTGATTTAACCTGTGTTCAGCAAACCTTTCTCTCCTCGGGGAAACTTGCAGTCGCATTATTACTTCTGTTTGTTACAGTGTTAGGTAATTGTCTGAGTGTCTGATGTGTTTTCCAGTTTTGAGCTGGTGAAGAGCATGCTGCCTGCAGAGCACCACAAGGTGCTCGTGAACATCCGCAAGGCCGAGGCTCGCACCAAGAGGAAGAAGCAGGTCTCTGAGCAGCAGGACGACTCTGAGAGCGAAGAGGAGGCGCCTAAAACAAAGGGCCAAAGGTTAGACCATCTTCTGCTCATAAACCCCCCTCTCCCTCCCTCCCTCCCTCCCTCCCTCCCTCCCTCATACACGCAGCCTTATCCTGCTTAATAACGTCCTGTCCTCTCCTATGAAGTATCGAGGACATCCTGGCAGAGTCAGACAGCGATTTGTCAGAGGATGAAGGAAAGGCACCGAAGAAAGCAGGGAAGCAGCAAAAGGGACGGGCGTGGCTCAAAGAAGGAGAGGAAGATGATCCGCTCAACTTCCTGGATCCTAAAGTTTCCCAGAGAGTGCTAGGTAACGGAGCCGCCTTAATTTCCTTTTCACGGTCGAATCTATCCTAGTTTTTCCTGTGGCGTTAACACGGGTTCCTTCTGTTCCTCAGCCACCAACCCAGAGCTGAAGAAGAGCGCCAAGGTAGCCCACGGCTTTAAAGTGACCTCAGACGGACGGCTGATCATTAAAGAAGATGAAGAAGATGTTAAAGATAAAGGTAAGAGCGATCCCCTCCTGTCCTGTTCGCATAGAGCCTCATGTATGAACAGACTGTGACGATGACCTGGTACTTTCCCCACAGACGAGGGAGAGATGAATGATATTCTAGAGGAGGCCGGAGTCAAGAGTGTGAGTATATTTGACACAGGGATTGCAGAGTTTACTTGTTGTTGTATAGATGTTTTTATTAATGTATTCATTTTTATTCATCATGTTTTTGTTTTGATCACCCTCAGAAAAAGACACAGAAAAGGAGGTTCAAAGATGACAACTTCGATGAGGACATGGACATTGAACCTCAATTAAAGTATAAAGGTATGATTATTACCAAATGTCCTCCTACATGGTCAAAAGAGATTATAGGTTTGGTTTTAGGCAAAAAAATCTGGGCAACTTTTACTTGAAGGCAAAGTGAGGAGCAGGGATTCTGACTAAGGCTTTTTACTGTTTTTATTTTCATTCAGCCGGAGGCTCGGGTATCCACAGACCTCTTGGAGGAGGCCAAGACGCCGGAGCTGATTACAAGTCAAAGGTGGGTTCTTATGATGTCTGACAGAAACACAGGCTGCAGGATTCTGCAGGAGTCTGTTTTTTATATATTTTTTATTTTACATCTTCCAGAAAGGAAAAGGAGACGTGAAGAAAGAAGGAAAGCTGGATCCTTACGCTTACATCCCTCTGAAGAAGGCCCAGCTCAATCGCAGGTATGAGCAGCGATTCACCGTAGAACTCAATAAACATCTCTGGAAAGAAACTCATTTATATAAAAATGTCAGACGCTCACATGTTTTATTTTCTTGTGTGTTAACAGGAAGCGTGCCAAGCTACAGGGCCAGTTCAAGGGCATGGTGAGAGGAGCCCAGAAGGGGGCGCTGTCAGGAAAGAAAATGCAGAAGAAAAAGAGGAAAGCCTGAGGAGCACATCTTATATAACTCAACGGACTTGAAATTTGTTGTGTGATGGCGTGTTGATAAACACTTACTAAAATATGGACATACCCCGTGGATGTGAGTGTGTCTGTGTGTGTTTCTGATAGACTGTCATTCAAGGTGAAACCGGTTTGTTTTTTAAACTCTAGAAAAGCTCCAGATGACATCACAGCTTTCACCACAGTCAGTAAGTGTGTGTACGAGTGTGTGTATGTGTGTGACAACAAACGCTGAATGTGCTGTTCCTGTCTTGATGGATATTGACTGATCAAATGGAAAATCATTCTTCTGTCAAATAAACTCATCAAATCTAATCTTGTTTTTGCCTCAGATTAAATCCACCCCCTGGTAATCTAAATACATGCATGTATTGAAATATGTAGACACACAGGCCTGTTATTGTGTTGTTTGGTCTCTTGAGGGCGCTGCTGACTGAATTATTTAGATGAAGCATTCATGAATGGTTTTAATTTGATTTAACTTCATTGTTAAAGCTGTTTTTAGATTGAATAGTAAAGAAAAATACAGTTTTTCCCCTTTTCCACATAGGCAGCCTGCAGTTATCTCCACTTATCTCCAGATGATGCGATAGAGATTTTCCCAATGTTGCTCCTCCAGACACTGAGAGACAAAGCTGTTGTTGGTTGACTTAACATACCTTAAACCTCGTGTGATTCATTTCCTCAGTTGGATTGCAGTAAAGCGAGTCATGAGGTGTTGGACTGACCTCCTGATCGTACTCCTTTGTCTGTGTCTGAGTTCACTGTGTCCGTCCGTGTCTCTGGGGAGGGGGAGTCTGATTCAGGACATTCTCAGACCTGACATCATCAGGTTACACTGTACACTGACTTAATCATACAGTCACTTGGAAAACTATTCACACCTGCTGTGCTATAGAGTTCATTCAAAATTGACGAAAGACTTCTTTAGTTTACTTCAAGTGTGTATTTTGGATGTGTTTTTTTTAAATTACTACAAGTGCACTGTGGGACGGTGGCACAGGAAACAAGTGACAAAAAGATTTACATCACAGCAGTAATGTGTCCCAGAAATACGACTTGAAGATTAATTTTCTGGCTACCTCTAAAAATGTCATAGTTAGATTAGTAGAGTCCTGACAGCAACAGAAGTGTAATTAGTTTAATTAAAGAATATTTCCTTAAAGAGGAACACCAAATGTTGCATCCTGCAGTATATCCAATTAACTAATAAATGTGGCCTCTGTTGCAGTGACCCCAATATGTCTGGAAGCTGTTTCATAATGACTGTGCAAAAAAAGTCCGGCTTTTAATAACGGTGAAAGAAATCGCTGGCAGATGAGCACGTAAAAAACAATTTTTATTGAAGACAGTCACAAAAAAAAGTTTGTTAATAAAGAAATAATGCAAAATGATTATTTCAGTCAGTAAATGCAGAATACAGGAGACCCTGAAGGTACTTATTGTCAATGCAATCGTCCATGTGAATGTGTCAACAAGGATACAATCAGGTGCTGAGCCAGAGCGCTTCCTTATCCCCCTTTCCTCAAAGACCTAAAACTTCACCTGACACTGAACAGAACACAGATGCAGACAGGGCCTGTATTACAATAAATAAAATATGGAGAAACTGCCCTGCAGTTGCAATAAGGTCAATTAACTTTTACACTAAATTCTAACTAGGATGTAGAAAAAAAAAGTTTCTTTGGTCAAGAAGATACAATTATGCATCAGTGTGATTTAAAATAGTGTACATTTAAAAAAAAAAACCCAAAGCCACCATCACCAACATTACATCATCTTTCATTACATGCTGTATTTATCACTACGTTGTTTGCTCCGCATTATTATTCTCTGCAAAACCAAAGCAGACAGGTGCATTTATCATCACCACTCATACAAACTGTAACAGGCTTAACTTTCAACACATAAATCCTCTCTGCAGTAAAGGATTGCACTTACTCTTCCCACTCAAGTCAACATGACCTCTGATACTGTACATACAAGCTTAATCAATTAACTACATGCTCGTTTTTTTTTTTTTTTCCTATAATGTTTGTGTGTCTTAATGTAAAATGTTACCTTGATGAAACTCAATAGCTGTTTTTTTTTAATATCAGATAAATATTTTTTTTGCTGTCCAGCAACAAAGCTCAGAGCTTCAAGTTCGAGCTCCTGGCTTAGAAGAGTTTATGGCTCTCTGCTGTCTGAGTCTGTGGGTGAACGGAGGATGTGTGTGTTTTAATGGAATGAGTTGTTTATTGGAGGCTCTCTCTTCCTCATCATCATCATCATCACCATCATCATCACAGCCTGGGTGGGGGTCGTGATGGAGGGGGTCCCGGAGGCCCCGGGGGTGCACGGGATGGGGGTGGGCCCGGAGGGGAGTAGATCATAGAAGGGGGTGCGCGGGCGGGCGGCGTGGTGCGGGGCGGCGTGGTGCGGGGCCCCCTCGACGGCGGCTTGGTACGGGGGACAGAGTTAGAGACCAGAGGTCGCTCCTCAGCAGGTGGAGGAGGAGGAGAGGGAGGAGACGGAGGAGACGGAGGAGAGGGAGAGTGGTTTGTACGAGGGGGAGCCCTGTTGTTCGGGCCGGACTCTCCGTCTTTGACTCGCTGGAAACTAATACAGCGACCCTGTAGGAGGAGAAAAAAAACACACATATTGAGACAGGCAGATATATTGGCACAGCAGCAGACAATAGAATTTGTAGTTAATGTGACATCCAAGAGGTGAAGAATGAAACTCATTTTGTGTTCTACTGTCCTTTCTATGACTCTATGAGACAAAAAATGTTTAGTAAGGTAGATCCAAATAACAAATTTGTGTGGTTAGACAATGCTGAGAAGCTAAAACATCTTTTCCAGTTGAATATTTGCATTTTCTTTATTTCTTGAAAAGGCTTGGGCAATGAGACGAAGAGCGATATATTGAATACTGAAAGTAGTATGTCACACCTGTGTGGCAAGTAACACCAACAGGAAGGACTGTCTAGTCTTTTTTCTTGTATTTGTCATTAAATGTGTCTTGTAATCCCATATGGGATGGGCCACAGTGGTGGCATGACACGAAAATAAAAAAAATCATTCATTCATTCACAAGGTTAGAGACCACAGCTACGCATCGTCACATCGGTGCAGAATACAGATGAACATGCAGTGTGAAATCAATGAGCGCCTAAGATCCAGCAGCCGGAGTGGTTTGTGTGAGTCTTTGCCCAACTCTGCTGACAGAGGCGAGTGTGTTTGAGGTGCACAGAGCCGCTTCTGTCCACACCTGCACTACAATAGCTGTGATGCGAGCAGACACACACAAACACACACACTTCCCCTCTTCTTCTTTGGGAGCCTCTGCGGCGACTCGCCCTCTCTTGATGCCGAACAGAAAGTGGTTTATGTCTCTTATGTGCTCGACTTGTTGGAATGTAAAGGGGAGATTTTCAACATGCCCTCAATAGTTAACAGAGAGGGCCCCTCAGCATTTAACATAATTTACAAGTCGCGGAGAATGGGACGCTTCTCTTATTGTTCTCATTGATGGTCTTCCTCTCTGTTCACTGCATAGCATCCTTCTGCAGACAACACACACACACACACACAAACTCTTGCTCAGTCTGTGTGTGAAGGATGGAGAGTAGGTCTCTGTGTCACAGACCCTTGGTGGTCTGATTATAACACCTTATTAAACAGAGAGGCCCTAAAGTCACACAGGGGCCATTAAGAGGACCCCGGCAGCAGTAGCTTTGTGACTTTGGGGGGGCCATTGTGTGTTTGCATGTGAGGGGTGCGTAATTGATTGGGGGGAGGACAAGTTGTGGAGGGAGGGGGGGTGACTGCTTTGGTCTTGTCGCCGGGTCGTGGTGAAAAGGCCAGTTTGTGAGCAGCAGAGCAGCAGCGCAACACCAGAGCGAGCATATGGACACAATGAGAACACAAGCTCATGAATATGAGTGTGTGTGTGTGTGTGTGTTTGTGTGTGACTGTAAGCATGCTTCCACCAGAGCATATGGCCTGAATGAAACCTCAGCCTCATGAATAACAGAAACAGAGATGGAGAGAGGTTAGAGGAGGGGGAGGGGGGGGGGGCTGGATGCTAGAGAGAAGGAAGCAGAAAACCGAAGCAGGGGATCTTTCCACTTTAAAGTCGTCAATATGTAGGTGGATGAGTTGTGCGCGAGGTCAACAATGTGTCACATGTGACGGTCAGTCTTCCTCTGAGCCCCCCTCTTGGCTGTAATGTCTGCCACTGTTTTACCCCCCCACCCCCACCCCTCCACCCTCACCCTTCCCTGTCCCTTTGGCAATTGTTTACTTCAAACCCCTCGACTCCTTTTTAGGAGAAAAACAAAACCCTCCAAACACCTCCAGCGTCCCTCCTCGCACCACTCCTCTGTCTAGCCTCCGTTTCTTGCGTCTGAGCCCCGAGACTTTGGAAGCGATGCGCGCACACGTTCGTCACCATTTATAGTAAAGAAAAGGGGAGAAAGACGAGAGAGCGGAGACGCACATTTGACCTGACAGCTCTGCCTGTCACCTCGCATGACATTACAGCGATCCACTCACATAAGAGGAGATTCTCCATGTGCACTTAGAGGAGTTGACACAGTCTCTGTGGCACATATATGCTGATTCACAGTATGCACAGATAATATCAGTTTCCGCTTTTATCCAGACATCTTGATCACTTTTTTTTTTTATCTACTGCCTCTGATTAAAACTGTTTTATTTGCTTTTGAAAATGACAAAACTCAACAGTGACATTTTCCAGAGTTAGTTGGCTCAGCTGCTCTGGATCATTATCTTCCAGATGTGGATATCTAATAGTGTTAATTGATGGAAATTGTGACAAAGACTACTTCAGAGTGGGAGAAGTTGGGTGATGATTCATTGTTTTCAGCTACATTTCAACTGTTTCAGTTCTGTGACAGTATCTGATAATTAATAAAGTAGAGATCAGTTTATTTCCCTCCTAAACATACATACATAGATTTTTTTTACTTCTTTGTTTCTGATTTTTGAAGTCAGCTTATTTACTGCATTATTTTTGCATGAGCTGCTCCCCTAGTGAACACGCACTCACTCTCAGCTACTTCCAGTGGAACGAAGTTAACATCAAAGTTCCTATTAAAACTGGCAGCATCTTCTATGGAAGCAAATGTTATAGCCAGTACTTTGTTTTTTTAATGTCACTTCTCAGTTCAAATTTCTGCACAACTGTGACTGAAACAAACTTGGTATGTGATTCGGTTGCACTGATCCTTTAAGTGAAGTGATTGGGGTTAAAGAGAGAGAGGAGGGTGGAGATGGGGACGTGCTGCTGTGCTCATTTGTGGCTTCATTTGTGTGTGAGGACGGAGGGACGGTGGTCTGTACTGTGCGAGGGGGCCGTCGGTGCCATCAGCTCTGGGGACAAAAGAAGGGGGAATCTCTTCTGTCACAATATTGCTCGTGGCCTTTCAACTCTCCATCTGTTTGTGTGACGCTCACTCGGCGGAGCTGACACGCACGTTACAGTGACACACATGCACACGCACACACACAGTAGAGAGGAGAGGTGAAATGCAAACAGGGAGTGTGGCAGAAACTGGCAGCCCGCTGACGACCGTTTGCAGAGGCAGCGAGGTGGGAGTAATGTGGGGAGAAAGCAGGACGAGCTCCTCCTGAGCTGCTGGTTAAGAAGAATCGCCGTTGAGAAGTGGGATCCTCGCTCTGTGTCGCTGTGCTTTTTGCCGCCTTGTTGTGCGCTTCTTTCCAATCTGCCTGTGCTGTTTGACACCGGTTTGACGACCAGCTGCACTTGCCTGCTTTTTGAGAACCAAGATCTGTGCCAGGCTTTTGTCAGCGCTGAGAAATCAATGTCGTCTTTCATGTCTGATATGGCTGTTAGCACTAGCTCTTAACAACTATCTCCATTGCAACAAAAGTGGATTTTTTCCCCCCCTCATTTCTTTCCATGTGTGAAGCGGGGTTTTATTTTCCTCGGTTAATGGTGCGTAAAGAGATGTGGGGGTCATTGTTGAGTCCGACAAAGACTCGAGAAACTTCTGTCCTGACTGGGATGAATTGTTCTGCTACGAATTAGAAAAAAAAAAAAAAAAAAAGTTCATGATGGAAAGATGGGATAAAACCCATTGATGATGACCACTTTTATAGACTCCAGATACAGTAGGCACACACACACACTCTCATACTGATGATGAATCATGCCATTCAAAGAACAAATCAATAAATTTTACAGCGATATGGCCACGGCTATGAAAAGCGACAATGAAAGCATTTACAACAGACCAGATGTTTCACCATGACAACCGGTATGATGATGAAAACATGTCTGTGGGGTTATGGGATGCCAAATACAGGGTCAAGGTTACGCATCGCGCAGTGATGTCATGATTTAGGACTCTTCAGAGGCAGCAGTGGCGCCCAGAAGATTAACATATGAGAGGAAACCTAGCATGTAAAACTCCTTCCAACATGGTAGCAGTTTTATTTCATTTGGTCATTTAGCAGATGCTTCAAAGTGACTTACAAGTGAGGGACATCACTAAAGCTTTTACTATAATTATCCCATGAAAGTAGAGAGTGATTGTGTGACACGCCATTTGGAAACTTGATAGAAACCCGGTCGTTTTCTAGGAGTCACAGGGAAGAGAACGGAGGATACAGTACTCTTTGTGTGTGAACAATGACAGCTTTGACCAAGGGATTGGTATCAGTAGCTCATTGACTCACTCTGTGTGTGTGTGTGTGTGTGTGTGTGTAGAAAACCAGGACTGTGCTGCTGTGTTATAGAGTGTGCTGTCCATGCTGCTCATTGACACGTGTTGTCTTTATGCAGTGTGACAGACAGAGAGGAGGATGCAGATGCTCAATTGTTAACAACAGGGATAAGAAACACTTTCCAAAACCTTCTGTACCGTGCCACTTAAAGTGTTTTTTTGTTTTTTTTTTTACCCGCAGAGCCATCCCTCACCAAATTACACATAATTACTAAATTATAGTCTTCTATCAGTCATTATGCCTGTTTCTGGGACAGACATCAGATTTTATAGTCATGATTTAGGTCAAGATAAAAAAATGAAACGTGACAGTGGTTGGGAGGCGGGCTCACCTCTTCTCCAGGCTGTGGTCTCATCAGAGATACCTGGTCGTAACCTCTCCTGAACAGAGCCCACAGAGCGTCCAGCTTCCCCTGAACGACCCAGAGACAAAATAAAATTGAAGATTTTCAATGAAGAGGTATGAAGACACAATCTTAAATATGCATTCAACTTCTAAAGGAAGTGACGTAAAAGACAGACCTTGATGGGGGTGTACCACCTCCTCTGCTGTGGGGCGCGGCGGCGAGGTTTTCGAGGTTTGGGTTCATAAGGTTCAAATTCCTGATCTGGCATCTTTACGACTGCATTTTTGGGTTTGTCCAGCTTTGCACCTTCTTCAGTGGACCCCTTCTCCCCCCATCGCACCTGGGAAAAGGTAAAGTGAGAAAAAACTAAACTATATCATACATTCTTTAACTTAACTGCAAAGGTTGAAAACACAGTGTGTGTGTGGTATACCTCCATGCGTTTGATGCCACCCACTCCTCTTCCTCCATAGTAAGATGCATCCACTGTGGGCCACTTCTTCTTTGGCATCCCGTCTTCATCGTCTGACTCCTGTGAAGTGAGACACCAATGATACAGCTACAGCTAACTACTATCAACATAATACAACTACATAAGCAGTGAAAAACCAATCATTTGTGTATTAGAATCAATAACAAGTTGATGTTGCTGGAGACTTACAGGCTCTGGAGGTGGAGGTGGTGGAGGTTCTTTGATGACCTGAAGTTTGACAATAAAAGATCATTATGACATGAGGTAAATAAAATTTAAATTATTTACAAATGGTCCCCTTATTTCAGATCTGTAAAGTAATTTCAATAGGGTAAAGTGAAATGGCAATTGAGTCTGCTGATTATTAGATTATTACAAAAACTAAATTATTACAAAACTGGACAACAAAGACACACACGCATTACAAGACATAGTGGTTGTGGGGTAGGGAGGTTGCAGTGTTTTATGCATAGGTTACTATTTGACTCACTAGGAACACATACATTTACATGATTACCAACACCATCACATGATTGCATGCTCACATATTTTTACGACACATACTTTCTCCCCGAGGATAAACTAAAAAATGCATTACTTATAGTATTAGAAGTCAGCAATGGTCCATATTATATTAAAGAGGATGGGCAATGTTCTTCTCTCACGTGTGAGGTGTGAACTTACCACTGTGCAGCAGAGAGGCCAGAACCACCAGAACAGCAGCAGAGCCAACAGCAGGAAGACCACCAGCAACGATATGAGCACGATGGTGCCGTCGAACTGCACAACAAGACACACAGAGAGTAACGGGATGAAGATTGAAATTGAACTGGATTTAAAGACAACAACAGATGAGGAAAAAAAGGTGAAAACGACAAGCCGAAGTACTCACAGCCTCCTCTGAGGAAAGACACAACAGAGGAGACCTCAGAGAGGAAGAAGAGAGGAAGAAGAAGACTAGAGAACCAAAAGAAGGAGAAGAAAACAAGAAGGTTGAAAGAAAACTTTATTGAAATAAAGCAGCATGCCAAGAGGGAAGTATCATCATCATCATCATGCTTGTGTATGTACTCACACATTCAGTAGT
Organism: Trachurus trachurus; assembly: GCF_905171665.1. Classification (NCBI taxonomy): domain Eukaryota; kingdom Metazoa; phylum Chordata; class Actinopteri; order Carangiformes; family Carangidae; genus Trachurus; species Trachurus trachurus. The sequence goes on from NC_139906.1 coordinate 17,498,820, forward strand.
AGTGATGTGAACTGAGCTGGTGATGTAGGAGATGCCCTCGTTCATGCTCACCTGCAGGTAGATCACCCTGGAAAACACAAAACTCGTGACTGCTCTGATCCGACACCAGCACCGAAACACACACACACACACATCGCGCAGTTGTGCGTGCGTCTGTTTGCATGCACCGCACTCGTGACCTTGTTTCTGCTACTGTAAGAAGCTCGCCCGAGGTGTCAAACACATTCCTCCACCTATTCTGTCCATACTTGCTGCCTTATAAGCGCACAAAATATGCTGACTTAGACACAAAGCCAAAGAGGTCGGGGAGTTCTCCACCCATAGAAGGAATCTCTTGGACTGTTTGGACCAGACCCAGACCTCTAATGTGGAAACCACAAACAGCTAAATGACTTGTTCATCTCCGGTATTCAGCGCCGATATCTGCAGGACAGGATCTCTTGCAAGGACATGAAATGTTTTGGTTGGGACGATGACAGGACAAGAGCTACAAGTCCCCCCGGGCGGTGAGAGGTTAGCGAAAAATTACGGCGGGACATTGAGTCGACAGCTTATTCATGAAGCTCTGAAGGAATATGAACAAAAACAAGACATGGGCGAAGGTACAAACAGCAGACAGCTGGATCGTAGTTCGAGGTTTTTTAGGGAAAGAATGGAGAAAGGCTTCTTGTGCTTTTTTGTGGGGGGTGTGTGTAAGGGGAGGGGGGGTGCATGAAGAGACAAGGGTGCCATTGAGCTTTGGGTTAAGATTTGAGGGAGGGGGTGACAAAGGGGAGGTCACTGCGGGGGTGGGGTGGTGGGGGAGAGGAAACAGAGAGAGGGGGGATGGTAGGAGGAGGGCATTTCCTGTTCCACATCCCCTCAGCGCTGTCCCACTCCCTCCCTTCTGTTTTCGCCTCCTCGCCCCCCTCCTGAATCCTCTCCAAACCACTGGAGCTCATCTCATAACTCATGCTGACACTGACTTGGGAGTAGGAAATTGGCGGTGCAGGTGCCACTCATCTTTTCTACTGTTTCAGCCCTCCCTTTTGTGATATATACCCCCCCCCCCCCCCAAACTCTCTCTCCCCAATATGGTCATTCCTTCTTTCAGGCAGGCAGGGGACACGCTGCTATCAGCTCCTCTCTGACAGAGAGATCTCAGCCCCTATCAATCATCAATCTGCCCACTATATATGTCTTTGCCCCGTGTGTGTGTGTGTGTGTGTGCGGGAGGGGGGGGGCTGAAGCTGCATCCGGAAGGTTCCCAGTCAACACGGATTTGTGTGACGGCAGCGTCAATGACTTCATTATATGCGACAAGGCTCGGGTGGAACAGGAGGTGGTTGCGGGTCTTTGGGGTTTGGGTGAGGAGGTGACGCTGGGAGCTGGAATCCCTGAGATCTCCTGTACAGACTGAAGTCCAAAACAGGCAGCTTTGTACCTATAATCTGATCTGACATTCAATGTGATCTTTAGGGCTGCAGCTTTATTTTTTATTATTTTCATTATTGATAAAGTTTGATCAATACAATAGCAGGAAATGAGTTTGAGTTTTTTTTTTTTAATACATAAGTGTCTCAGACTGACGCTGTGATGGTGATCTTGAAAACAGCAACTGCACTGAGGAAGGCCATGAGATGCGCTTGAAAGCTTTAGAAAAACAAGCATGTTGTGGACATGGTGGTGAGATTTTTTGTAAAGGTGCTTTTACTGTACCTGTGTTTCAATAGTGTGTCATGTATCTTCTGTTGTTTTTATTGTCTTTTTGTGAAAAATGTTGTTTAAAACTGATCATAACCCAAGAAGATGTGTCCTGAGTGCATGGCTGGTATACAAAAAGTAATCTAAAAAGATAATCTCTATGTTTGAGAAATAATTCATATGTGTTGCTACACACAGGTGCATATTAATAAATATAAACTGTATATATATAAATATAAATACAGTCTCAAGCAGAGTCAAATCTAAAATCTGATGAACTTGGCTGAGGATGAGGAGGCTGGTTTTGCTGACAGGGCTAAAAATAGCACCGTTTTGGCACACGACTGTACACGCAGACATAGTTTTGCACCACACCTGTCCAGCCCGCTCTCGCTTCACTACACGTGTCCACATCTATCTGCGCGTCATTGCTCCGCAGCCCAGAACTCATCAGCCAGCTGCTGGCCCTCCTCTCCGGGCCCTTCAGCCATTCACAGCTGACTTCCTCTTCAGTAGCACTCAGGGTGTTAGGCAGTGCTGACTCTGCTCTAATGGGCTTCTGTTACATGGAAGGATGTCTCCTTCAGGCACCATTGCTGTGTGTAATGACGCTCCCCGTTCTGCTCTGCTCTCAGGAGGAGCAGCCCAACTCGCCACCAAACACCGTCCTGGCAACAACTATCACGCACAAAGATAAACTAAGGAGCAGATTGATGTATTGATTTGGCTTCTTCTGTCATTATGTTAAACCTCAAACAATCATGTATCAATTATATGCTACTTTTGTCAAAAGATATGGGTAAATTATACTGTGCTGTGACAGCGTCTTAAATCCTCTTGTGGCCGCAGTATAAAAACAAAATTCCTCTTCCCCACCTCTGAGCAGTACTTTTTTCTCTGGCAGACAAGACAAGCTCAAATCACGATAGAAATCTGAGTGACAGCAACAAGACAGATGATGACTGGGAGGTGTCTGAGGCCGCAGGCCCGGGTGTATAATTATGCACAGGACTCCAGGCGGCGGGGATGGGGAGGCTGCTGGGCCTCGGTCGTCTCCGAGCTCGGCCCACAGCGTGGCTCTGTCTGCCCCGCAACTAACTTCTGCTCCGAAATCTCCAGGAGCGAAGCTGGGAGCCCTGAGAGGAAACTTTACACTGCCCGGCCGACTCCACTCACACTTCCTCTCTCCCAAAGTGTCAGACTGAGGGTTGGGATACATCATGCACACAACACAACACAACACACACACATCCACGGTTGTGAAGGTCCTCTCCAGCAGGCTCTCATTAAGACGTGTTCCTGGGCTCTACTCCTGTTGTCCCCTCGTGATTGGTGTCTGGCTTCGTTAGCTGTGACAAACACTGATTGATCACAGACACTCAATGACTTTGGCCCTAATTTGTTCAAGGACAGCAGTCTTCTGTGTCCACACCAAACTTGCGTACAGCTGGCAAAGTATCTAGCTCAGAGTGGTACAGCTGTAGATGGAGGGTTTGGCAACAGCTAAGAAATGGTGTAAGGGTGAGAGGGAGGTGAGAGCCAAAAGAGATAGAGACCCAGCTTACCTCCCAACCTCCTCCACCACCGGAGCGGGACAGAGCAGGAAGGTATCCTCTATTCCAGCTGGTCTCTCATCTGCAGAGTCAGGGAAAAACAAAATCACACTTTATGAAGTCGAAATGGAAACATCTGCAGCGTAGAAACACAGCGCATATTCTTCTTAGATGCATAATCCTAACCAGATTCTCATGATCCATTTAAGCGTACGCACTAATGTATTAAAGCAAATTTGCTGTAATAAGAAGCATACAAATGAATTCAGTGCTCTCTTCAGATGATAATTTGGAGTTTGGATGCATCTTCACTAAATTACTCCCTGACAGTCCACAACCTTTTGACTCTTTTACAGTTAATTACTACTTTTAACCTGCCAACCTGCATCCTGATGTGTTTTGTGCACAACTCACCAACAGTGTATGTTTCATTCAGTTTGAAACTGCAGAGGACCTGATCAGTGTTTCTGGCGTGGAGAAAACCGTTGCCTCTCACCACCACCTGGAATCTCTCTTGAGATGAAAACAACAAGAGGACAAGCACCATCAGACATGATGAGCGATACACACAACAATGATAACACACATATTTTTAGCCATGTGCGTGCGAGATGTAAAAAATTAAAACCTGGCCTCCATTTCTGATCTGAAGCAGAAAAAGGATTTCTTGTGAAGTGCACCAAAACGGTCGGTGACTACTGACAACCGTTCCCTTTCTCTTGATGTGCTCAAGCCTTAGCAGCAGAAACTTGTTCATGCTTCATTACTGCTTGTTTATATCTGTGTGCTTGTGCGTGTATGTGTGGAAAGGCCATAATATGCTCCAGTGGTGCTAATGCTTAAAAGTGTTGCTATTCACAAATATCTGTGCTGTAGCCAGAAGGTGTGTGCGCATGTGTGTGTGTGTGTCTTTGACCTTTAGTTTCCCCCAGGCGCTGTTAAAGCGCACTGACAGAGGCTTGCCAGCATATGCTGGAGTGTCTATGTGGCTGCTACCCAGCATATGTTAGAGAGTGGGAAAAAAACACTTGCTTAAAAACGTGCCTGTAGGGCTGACAACCACGTAGCACTGTCAAAGTAGGTCTGACCTTACCTATGGCACCATAGCATGGCATTCCTACATGTGTGTATGTGTGTGTGTGTGTGTGTGTGTGTGTGTAAGTAGGCAGTATAGGCAAGTGCATACGAGGGTATGTATGTAACATGTGTCCAATGCCTTTGTGTTTTTCAGACAACTGTGTAAGGGTCTGCATGTCCTCACTCTATATGCGTGAATGTATGCAGGCATGTGTTTGAACATGTGTGTGTTTCCTCTAGCATTATCCCGGCTAACATAAGTGAACATTTGCTACACCTTTAACATTTAAAGCTCCAGCGTGAAGATCACTGGATAAAAACATCACGGGGCGTGAGTGTATACGTGACAGTGTTTCCTTAAAGGTCAGACCTGCTGCTATGAAAAGCCATAAATACAGATACATAAAACAGAGACAGCAGGGCTGAGTGGAGAAAACAAATATCACTTTACAGACGTCTGCACATCTCCACATGTTTACAGATGCTGCAAAAATGTTGAAGAGGGACGAGTCGCCTTTGGAGAAGATCCAAGATAAAAACTGGTGATGTGCAAGACAGACGGAAACTGAATTTTAGCTCTCACAAAGCTGGGCTTGTGTATAGTGAATATGAAATACAGTATATATTAGACATTATATATAATAATATACATCTTATCTTACTGACCACATTGCTCCTCAGTTTGTATGAGTAAAACCTTCTCTAAGTCTAATCTCTTATACAACCGTGCACACAGTTGATGTCATGTGACTGTATCTATCTGCATTGGTGAGTTCATGCTCATCTACACATGTTCAATGACTTGCAACTTGTCAGTCCTGCTCATGTCATTTTGCCACTAATTCTACATGTGTATACATACACACACATACACACACCACCCGATTACCCACAAATCTCATTACAGACACTCTAATCATGTACTGTGCGCCCCTGCCCTAATTCTACTGCAAAACACATGCATCACAGATTACTACACAATATAAATACAATATCAAACAACTTTGACTGTATCAATTTTCACATAAACCGACGACTCACGCGGTTTACAGCCACAACAACTTGCAGCTTAATGAGAGGACTCAACACTAATTATTCTTACTGCTCAGTGCCTGGTCTGCTTTAGCAGTCACCCCCCTTTCACACAAGGTTACCATCAAACAGCATGAGCTGCACTGTAATGAGGCGCATGCGCATACACAAAAATACCCAACTTTAAGTATCCGAAACATATAATATACTACTCTAATAAGAAGAGCTCTTCTTATTCAATTCTTGTAAAAGTGAAAGAAAAAAGTTGGTTCTGTTATTGATGCATATTTCTTATTGAAAGATGATGTTCAACATTTATCAGAGCTGGATCTTATTAATTCAAAATTCAGATGTGAATCATCTATTATGTTTCCAAACCAAAGAAAAATGCATTTTTAAGTATCAGATGCTACATGTGGATGATTTTCACACAGATCTTTTAAATCTGAATAATTCATAGATGACTTCTGGCTAAAAGCCTCAATCAGAGAATCGTCTACACACAACCGAGACAAACTACACACACTGAGGCTTGATGGGCTAAAAGGTCAGTGCTGTCAGACACATGGTGGGCAGGGACTGGTGGTGCCCTGCTGACATGTCCAACACATATGCTGCTGCCCTCTCCTCTCTGCTCTCTGGCTGCCTCTGTGGCCACATGTCCATTTACATTTGCACCTGCACGTTTGACAAGGATTTCATTTGTACGATTGTCCGTCCGTCCGTGTGTGACCGTACGTACACATGTACACGCATGTGAACGTGTGTCCTGCATGTGTGTGGGAAAAGAAAATGGGGTACGGCTTGTCCGAACAGCCGCTCTTCAATCACGTTAGTGCGACGGGACAGTGAAGGGCAGGGAGGGGACAGGGAGGAAGGGACAACGGAGAAGAAAGGGTCAGACGTTAATGAAAGCAGCAATCTCTGCTGTCATGTTAGATCTGAGGCCTGACTCTCAGTGTCCTCTCAGTGTGTGTGTGTATGTGTGTGAGGGAAATCAGTGCTGTCACGTCTGATAGTGTGGCCCAACGTTCACTGTCCAGTCTGATGGCCTGTTTGCAGGCAGCTCGGTCTGGTCATTTCACATCAGTGTGAGGGACGTGTGTGTTTATGTGCTTTACGATGTGTGTGTGTGTGCGCTCACTAGAGAACATCTAAACATGTGTGTTGCTATAGATCACGTACGGTACATGACTACACTCAGATGGAGAGGGAAGACGGAGAGAGAGACTGTCACAATACCTATGCAATATGTCAGAGTGTGTGCGTTTGTGTCTGTAAATAGATGTGGGTAGATGGATGTATTTAAACCTCTCAAGAAGATTTACCACTGTTCAAGATAAAAGAATGGTTGCAAAATGTGTGTTTGTGCTCCACCATCACATTATCTGTTATTGTACTGTAAGAATAAGCTATTATGAGATATATGAATTTTAAGATTAGAGCTGTATAATGTTCTTACACATGACCCCACAAAAGCAAACAAAGCAGATTACGATCTTTGTCCATCATTAATTAGGACTTGGTTTAAGTGGGTCCTTGGTTTCTTAGTTCACTGACCATTAGACTGCTCATCAATCGAATAATAAATGAGGCTGGGGGATATTTGTCCACATGTCGAGTGACACACACCCGGGCTCTGGCAAAAGCCCAAAGACTGTAATTATCACATGGGCACAACTGTGATTCTTTATTATCCCTTCCTCGTTGTTGCTCCTCTGCTCTGCTCATATCATATCCTAGTAATAGATGTTAATCTACATGGGCTGCCCTGGTAGGACGGCTCCAAATGCACTCTCTTAAGTGAGCCCTAATAAGGTCATGTCAAAGCTCATCCATCCTTCTGGCATGCACATTAAGGCGCACTCTCTCTCTATTTCTCTCTCCATCCTTCTTGGCTGTTTTTCTGCCTCTTGCCTCCTCAAGCTGCCGTCCACATGCGGAGGAGCTGGACATGGGGAGAGGAGGTGAGGTAAGAGATGTGGCTGAAAAAGTCCAAATGACTATTTAGCATACACGATGTGGCAAACTAGGCCAGGGAGGCAGCCATGCCTAAAGACTCATGGCTAATTCCTCTGACCAACACCCACCCCCCTTCCTCTTTTTTTTTTTTTTTTTTTTTTTTGCACACACGCTGTGCTGAAGCGGCTATGCTAATTTTCCCCCGGCCGTGAATGACAATACGCTCTCTGTCACTCTGCGGTCATAAGCGTCCGTGCGATTACTCAACCCCATGTTCTACTCCAGAGGCTTTAGATGACTGTCATCTGACACAATCGCACACCGTGGCCGCCCCGGTGTCTCGACGGGAAAAGGAAACCCCCCGCTCCTCACACCTCTTACCTCCCGCACACACACTGGACGGCTCCGCTGCTAGAATCTCAATACAGGACTTCTTGATGATCTGTGGGATCGGACAGAAGAAGAAGAAAAAAAAAACACAGTCAGGAGACGATTTAATGACATAATATGGTTTTTGTGTGTCTCAGTGTGTGGGTGAGTGTTTCTATGACTATACATGTGGTATGTATGTGTCATACCGAGTCAATGATTCCCCTGAGGGCCTGGAAGCCTCCCCACACAGGAAACACATGTTCCACAGTGTCTGCAATAGTTGCAAGCTAGAAAAACACACAGCCACAGAAAGAAAATAATGTCTTGAATGTCTTTTTTAGGTATTGGCCACATCTTCAGTATCCTCCTGTACCCTCCTCCTACCTGGGTCTGGTTGAATTCTTTGACCCCTACACAGTAAACAATCGCTCCCATGGACCTGGCCCTCTGTGCCTGGAGGAAGAGAACAAATAAACCAAGATGCAATGAGCTTAAACAGATTCTAGCGAGCTTACGAAGCCAAATATATCTCCCAAAGAATACCTCAGCGTTTAAAGAGAAGATAGATAACATGATATACATTAACTGTATAATTAAAACACCATCATGCATTTGTTTGCTTTGACAGGAATCTAACAGTGAATATAAATATCAGCAGGAACTGCTGGGGAAATTCTTGGAAAGAGAGAACCAAACATTGAATATTATTGGCACACTAAAGAGGGTTTTTGAGTCCAACTTCCAGGTGCAACTCTAAAAAAAGAAAAGAAATCCCAAAGAGCAACACTTGAACAGAACACCAATATCAAGTCAAACCTAATAAAGATGAATTGAATAAAGACCCACCCGTGTTTACTTGAAAATTGAGTCTGAAGTCTATTTTCATCAAGTTTTCACATTATTTTATCCACCCCTTCCCCCTAACCTGACTACATGTAATTACATCCTACCTCTCGCTGAGCTGTGTCAAACTGCCACTCATTCAGTTCTCCGTCAGTCAGGGCGATGATTACGCTGGCCGTGCCTGAAAAAACACACAACGTTCATGTTCTCCGAAACAAAGTGCTAAATGAAGGCTAGTGTACTCAGCATGTTAGACAGAACTTACCTTGTCTCTCTTGAAATATCTGCGTATTGGCCTGCAATTGCAAACAGCGAGTTAGTCAAGCTTTGGTTTTCGAACAATACAAGGACCAGACGATGAATTAAAACAGGTTGACAGTGCTGCAAAGCCAGCCCACAAATCCCACTTTCCTCAGCGTGATTTAGTGAAGTGTTATTTCAAGGATGACTATATGAATATACAACTTGCTAGCTTCAAAGTTGGATGTCATTTGGAAATGTTGCTAAATCTTTAACCACCAAAACATGCTCATAATTTAATTAGAAAAATAAAACCAAACCACGTGGATGTGTGGGATCATGCTCAACTTTACTTTATCTCTGGTCTCAGCAGATTCAAGAGGCAGCATGTCATTCATGATCTTAGCCACTCCTCATACTTATCTAATTCATCCTGGTTCCAGCTGCCAGATTCAATTAATGTTCATAGGATATTTTCCAGAATTAAATCTTATCATAAAAACTAGGCCAGTGTGACTTGGGCTGGTCTTGCCAGTTTGTTAGATCTTTAAAACCCGACTTACCATCTCCAGGCCTAAATTCATAAATGTGTCCCCTCCAGGGATCACCCTTCTCAGAGCTGTTAAGCCTCCAGTAATGGCCTCTCTGTGGGGTAAACAAACAGACTGATAAAATACACTGGAAGAGGACTGCTCTCTGCAAAAGAGCTTGAGAAATGTTTCCAGTAGTGTAGATATAAAGATGGGGTTAGAGAGCTGAAAGTAATTTTGTGGCTCAAGTTCCGAATGTGTTAGTGTCCAAAGCCAAAGTTGTCCACAATAAAGTGAATGCACTCTTTAGTATTGGTGGGCTGCCTAGAGCTGGATGAAATTTGTAAGCAATTAAATTTTGAGTTGCCAAAAAAACTCTGGTTTCCACTGATAGAGATAAGACCACAAGAGACAAAATCCCTACAGGAACACAGAGATCCAAACAGCAGACAGTGACAGATCGGGTGTTGATCAGCTATGGCTTTTTACCTGTCCTCAGTCAGCTTCATGATGATGTTTCCTCGTGTGGAGAAGACAATGAAGGACATTCTCAACATGGGGCTGCAAACACACAGTTGTTTCACTTTAACACTGAGAGGAGGAAAAAAACCCATCTAAAACATAAATGATTCATGAATGACTAATCCTGCTTGTACCTGATGAACTTCTCTGCCAGCTGCTCCACAAAAGAGTAAATCTCTATCCAGTGATGCTTCACACTTCCAGATCTGAAAATAAAACAACAAAACACAACCTTTTAAAAAAGAAATGAGATTTTACCACAGACTATCATGATATTAGAAAACAGAACCTTGACGTTCCCTCAACTTTTATGCATGAATACCTCCACAAGAGACTCCCATTTCTGTTTAGCACCGAACACCAACTTATTACTAGGTAGTATTTAATGATAGCATATTTTGCATTGCCTAATATCCTCAGAGCAGCTAGCATGGCTGCAGGCAGATTCCTGCTCATACGAAGTTATACCATATTTACACTTTCCCAGGCTTATCTAAATTGTGTAAAATACTCTGCTGTGATAAGCTGTTTTGCTTTAAATTATTTATAATAAGTGACAAAAAAGGAAACCTGTTGCTGATAGATGGCCTACTTCCTCATCTAGTCATCTGGATCAAAACCATGGATGTAAAACTTATGCCCCGCCCACCACACAGCTAACGTTACGCCACCTGAGGGCGCGTATGACGTGCCTTGTATAAACAGGAAGTAGATTCGTAACTGTTAAATCGATTAGTTGCAGAAAATACGACCAAGGATCATGGAGCCAAGGATGGACAGCAAAAACAGGTGTAGCGTTAAAATGTTGAGTTTAACCGCAAGACATCTGCTAGCAAAGACAACGAGGTCATTAGCGTGTAGTTCCTTGTGCAACCACGGGCGGTAACCATGGTTGTATCCATGTATCCATGATGGATAACAACCCGGAAGTTCCTCCAAAAGTCGATGGGAAAAAAATGGACGCCACGTGAAAACCTGGTGAAAACGCAGCAAAATGTGCAGCAAAAATCAATGATAAGAAGATAAGACATAAAGGTGAGTGTTTTTGTTTGTTTGTTTTAATGCTGTTAGCTTGTAGCAGGTTGGCTGTGAGACTGTGTTGGTGGCTGTGCTAAATGCAAACTCACTGTCTGTGCTGTCAAGGTTTTGGTGACTGGTCAAGATGATTAGCCAAGAGGAAACATCAGAGGGAGGAGGCCACAACGTTTGAACATCAGTCTGCCACACACTCAGAGGAGGAGTGAGTCGTGCACCAGAATCGGTGAGTAGCACACAGTCTTATGACAACTGTTGTTATAGTTGGCATCTGTTTGTTGTTTCTTAGCTGACAACTGGAGTAGGCTAAAAACCCATGCTTTCTATGATGACAAAGTTTTGGGGGATTGGTTCCCTGGATAAGCCTATATGACAAATGAAATCCTGTCTGTCTGAAGCTGTTTTTATTAGACTGGTTCACGCCAGGTCCAAGGTACCAATAACACTGGCTTTTACTGGTCACTGTGCTCAGCTAAGCTGCCGGGAACCTATTGTATTCCTAGGAATTCTTTCTTCTTCTTCTTTCTTCTTCCAAAGTCATAATTCCCATGGGCGAAAACTCACCAAACTTTGCACAAAGGTCCAGTCCTATGCCAGATTTACTCAACTCCAAGGACATGTGCCCTCCCCCCCTCCTAGGGGGGGCACAATCCCCCCAATAAGCGTTTAAATTTAAAAACTTAAAAAATTCCTACCAAACCAACGGTAGATGCTACAGTTTTGAAACTTCACCACAATGTAGCCTCAATACTGCTGAAACTTTTGTCCACTTAAACTCATTACAAATTATGAAGTCCATCACTCTGTTTTTTTCAATAACTGTAAAACTTTCAAAATGTATCTCCTCCCACAATTTTTGCTCAATTGACACCAAACTTGCTACAGAGCATCGCCAGACCGTCCTCCACAAAACTTGTTTCTCAGATTTTTGATTAAGCAAAAATTGAGTCTACAGTGCATGAAAACGTTTGACTGTAAACACTACTGTAAACATATACCATCAAATTCTTGATAAATACATTTTCAATCTTCCTGAAAAAATGAGAATATTCTGGAGTCATGGTTGATGAAGTTTGGCAAATATCAGAATTTTATCTCAAAAACTGAATTTTTGAGAACATTTTGAATTCTGCTCTCATGGGAACAACTGCAGTCAATGTGAGAGTGGAATTTTTAAACATCAGATTTTCTCTTATGAAGCAAAACACTTGGAGTTAAAAACAAATCACCAACATTCCCATGCTGTCAAGATGCAATTTATGTATTATCAGATTTTTGTTTAGATAACTTAATTTCTGACATTTTGACCATTTCATCACAACAGCTGCCCGGGCACTGACTCACCTGAGTTGATAAATGAAGCTACACAGCAGGTCTCACTACCAGCCAATTAGCTCAGCGAGTTAAAGCAGAACTATGCAGGATTTGGGCTGTAATTATTGTGGCTCAGAGTCACTGTGATGGTAGAGTGACCTGTTATGAGGTGAATGGGGTCTAGGCCAATGCGCTCACCCCCCCCACTGGCTGAAAACCGCACTTGCAAGATCAGTCGTCCGTCTCGGTGTAAATCTCATCAATGGATAGAACTATCGCGAGAAACTGCCTTACGGCAGTACGAGATAAGAACGCAGATGACGTCATGCATGTCATGAATCGTGATTGGTTTGAGTTCGGAAAGTCGGAGGAAACCATGGAAACATGTTTGTACTGATGAAGTTCGGCTTGTGGCTAACACGGAGCTAATGCTAACAGACACACACACACACCATGGATCTTTTAGGGTTGCCAACTCTCACGCATCTGGCGTGTGTCACACGCTTTTAGGTCCTGTCTCACGCTCTCACGCCACTCAAACAATTCTCACGCCAAAATCAAGCGATTTGAAAAAAAAAAATAATAATAATTAAAAAGCAAGCTTTGGCACTCATCAATAGGCTCTCTGATTGGTGTGCGCGATGCTTATCCGCGTGTCTATTGGACGACTGCTCAAGCCTGTGATCACAGCACAGTAGGACGGGGAGTTATCGATCCGCGACCCCCCCCCCCCCCCTCCCCCAACAGCGGCACGGTGCTGAAGCCTGGACCCGACTTGGTCCGAATCCGATGGTCAAAAAAAAGAGGGAGAGAGCGAAGCCCAAGACACAACCTGACCTGACCGACCAGGCCGTTGAAAACTATAAAATCAAGATGCAGACTGGGTAGCCCAAAAGTACAGCCAGGCAGCTCAGTCCAGAGAGCAGAGGAGAGAGAGACAGCGCAGCAACAGGTGTGTGTGTGTGTGTGTGTGTGTGTGTGTACGTCTGTGTGTGTGTACGTCTGTGTGTACGTGTGTGCGCAACTGCGCATGCATGTACGTGGGCCATACCTGCAAACTCCGAATGGGTAGAATGTTTATTACAGAAGAGAAACACACATTTCAGGACCTGACTTGTATCATCAGGCTGTAGTAGAAGACTGAAAATCACAGGACATGTCTGTTCTGTCCTTTCATATATTAATAGGCTCAATAGGCTGGTCCAGGCCAAAAGCCACAGCTCCCCACTAGACCAGTTTCATACACTCCAGCCATACAATGATAGGAACCACAGATCTGCTTTTTTCCCTCTTATCTGAAGCAAATGTTGTGTTTTCCCTTTATTTTCTTCTCAGAGTACACCAGAATGCTTCAAATACATGTTAAAATCACAATTTTTCCTGGGGGGGTGCCCCCAGACCCCCCTAGAGGGATATATTGTCACCTATTCCACCTCTACTCAGTTTGCAGGTATAATGTGTGTGTGTGTGTGTGAGAGAGAGAGAGAGAGAGAGAGAGAGAGAGAGAGAGAGAGAGAGAGAGAGAGAGAGAGAGAGAGAGAGAGAGAGAGAGAGAGAGAGAGAGAGAGAGAGAAAATCTACATTAAACATTACTATTACTATTATTACAGATAGCCAGCCCCCCCCCCCCGCCAATCTCACTCCAGCCCAGGACCGAAAGTTGGCAACCCTGATAAGATAATGTAATACATCATGACACACACACACACACCTTCGCGTTTTGGAACCTTTATTCATGTGTGTGTGTATGTCTGTGTCTTTGTGTCTTTGTCTGTGTGTGGCCGTATTAGCGTTAGCTCCGTATTAGCATTAGCTCCCTGTTAGCGTTAGCTCCGTGTTAGCATTAGCTCCCTGTTAGCGTTAGCTCCGTGTTAGCATTAGCTCCGTGCTTAGCAAACACCGCTCTCTACCTTCAGCAGTAAACACAAGCACGTGTAGGGAGGGGGTGGAGGAGGTGGGACGGCGAGTTTTTTTTTTACGACAGTGACATGTGCCTCCCAGAACTGTGGGGGAGCCCCGGAGAGGGAAAAAAAGAGAAACCAACGAAGGAGCGAGCTATTTCCGGCCAAGTTGCATAGTTCTGCTTTAAGAGCTGGTTCTTGGTGTCAGAGATTGTGAGTTCGAGACCCAGCAAGGGTGATGATGATGATGACAGATCAAAATGTCAGATGTCCTCAACATGAAACACAAGACAGTTGTACTGATGGTGGCATCACAGCAAGCCTCTAAATTTAAAAATCCAAATAGCTTGGACTGGACCATGTGCGAAGGCTCCTAACATCTTAGACTCATAGTAGATGTTTACATAGATGAATACATATCAGAATTTTACCTCAAAAACGGATTTTTCTTTTTACTGTGGTTTCAAATCTACCTGCACGACAGTGAATGGCTTACTCAATTTGTGAAGCCACTGTTGAACTGCCACTTGTCAATAAGCTCAGTGCGATAGACAACGGTCTTTGGTTCCCGAGGTTGTGGGTACAGTCCTCAACTGGTGCAAATTGAACATTATAAGGTCAACTGTCCTGTCTTCCTATTCTCCTGTTTGTTGCTCAGAATTTGCCTAAATTTGCCAAAATTAGCCCGGACCCGACCCATTGCTGCGCAGCAGCTATAATTCTATAAGAAACACCTTGTGTATGTAAACTTTTGCTGCAAACCAATATGGCAAACATAGGTATTGGCTTAGACATTTAATAGAAATAGAAGACCATATCTGTGTGATAAGACCATCATGTTTTGCCTTTCTTAGGCAGGGTGGGGTTTTTATACAAATTGGACAGAGACATGTTACAGGAGTTTATCTCTTCCTCTGGCCGACTAGTCACATTCCATTACTTTGGACTGTAACCTGTCAGTGGCGAGAGCTGCTGGTTCGCCCGCTACATGCTGCTGTGGACATGACAGTCTCCTTAATGAAGCCCAGTCCCAGGGGGCTGCTAATGGGGGCTAATTGCTACTGGGCCAGAGGGCTGAGGTTAGGCAGGGACAGATGTAGCAGTCTGCCTCTAGCAGAGACCATGTAGCAGGCAGCTGGCCAGTGTGCCCGTGTCTGTCTATGTGTGTGTGTATAGTATCTGTGTTTGTGAGAGTGTGCGTGTATGTGAGTGTGAAGGGGAACAGATGGTCCCAGTAAGCACAGCCAGTCTAACAACAGGTTGGGGGTCCGCAGAGTGAAAAGGCTGTGACATGAACAACACAGGGACGCAGGAGTAACACTCAGCAGGGGGTAAATGAGAGTGTGAGTGTGTACGAGTGTCTCTTGAAGGATGCAACATCAAACGGCTTACACTCAGCAAAGGGCAGGGCTCTGTTTGTGTGTGTGCAAGAGGGTCATAAATGAGGTGAAAGTGTGAGCTGGTTAGATTCATGATGGCTCTTTTGTGCCTTCTATTTAACCAGTCACTGCTTGGTTTAGTCATCCTTTCTCCTGGAAGTGAGGGCATGATATAATCCCTCAGCTAGCAGGAGTCAACAGGAAGAGACAAAAAAATCCTAGCCTCAAAATGAGTGTTTTACTGATGCAAATATACAGCAAAAGTTAGAATGTTTATTCCACCAGATCCTCAAGTGTTCACCTCACCAAACTGAAGCAAAGGACTAGCTTACTTATTTGTATGAACGGATGTAATTTTTTTCAACTGTCAAGGAAATATTCCAAATATTTTCCAGTTTCAGTTTCTCAAACGTGAAGATATTATGTTATATTTTGACAAACTAATTTAAGTTCAGATGAATCATGCAAATGGGAGTTTTTTTTAATTTATTTTTAATAGAAATCATCCCACTTGACAAGGTGCAAGTGCATTTAATTGCTTTTAAATACGCACCATGGAAATTCTCATTCTCAGCATGTCTACTATTGAATTAAAAATCTCTTAATGTAAATACATTATGTCCCCACCACTTTTTACGGAAAGAATTACAAATCATCCAGTAAATTTAGCTACCTACGTTTCCTAAGATTGCATAACCTGGGGGCAGAATCTCTTTGAGCTGGCAGTCAGATCAGTGAAAACAAAGCTGTGCTCCAAACCAAACCGTAAAACACAACACCTATTATTCGATTTGCGGGTAGACCAGATATAGAGGAGAAAAATGCAGCCTGGTATTTGGTGTGGATGAGATGTGGAGTGTAGGAATGTGGGGAGCTGAGCTGATGGTAGTTCTGTTTTTCTAATGCTCGTTCTGTGTCTACTGAGATGCTTCCAGTGGAGCGCACACACATTCTCTACACAGCTTGTCTCATAACCTTGTGGACGCTGAGGCACAAAGCCAAACGTGTTGGTAAGACAAACAGTGAAGACGTGAAGACCAGTGCGAGACACTTCAATAACATCCCTTATATGACTTTGCTCTGAAACATCAGATTAGGTCACTGTGTGGCATTTAAGATCTGAAAAACAGCCAACAAGTCGGTGCCATCTCAGGAGAAAGATCAGCGGCTTCCTGGAGGCCCCGCAGAAGCACGCAGGTCGGGGCCGTCAAAAACAAACAGAGGCGTACCAGAGGCCTGGCCATGCGTGACGTGCCACGCTCCCCAGGCTCCTCCTAAACTTTCTGAAGCAAAGGGTAAAGACTGAAGAGCGGCTGACAGATGTTGCCATGGACATCCGAAAGATCATCAAATGTGTTGAACCCAGAGCGAAATGTCACTCATCGTGTCCTACCTCACAAGCTCGTAGGTAGTGAGCCTGGGGCATTTGAGGACATACAGCAGGCCTTTTTAAACCATTACCTCACTGTAATTCCCAGATGTCATGCACAGATACCACAGTGTTTAACCGTGCTGCTGCAAAATCACTGTACTCAGTCCTCCTTTTGAAAACATAATCTATTCTTTTGACATTACAACCTGTTATTCTTCTACAGAAATAGAACAAATTTAACCTGTATGTTTTTTGTTTTTTGGGGGGTATTATTACCCCCTCTCTCTCCCTTTCTTTCCTCTGCTCTGCTCACTTTGCGTGTTTCGACATGTTTGATTGTTCTGCGTCCACGAACATAATCTCAACCTGCAGCTCGAGCCAAGATACGACAAAAATGTCAATTATAATGTCTGAGCACACACAAACAGCGGCTCGATCTGAGACTGCAGAGATCACACGACGGATAATTACTGGCAGAGTCAGGGTCCCTCACAAAGCCCTAAAAGGTGGTGAAAACAAGAGAACTGAAAATTTTTTGTATGAGATTTGACTGGGTCAAATATGCTTGTTGAGGCTCTGAAGTGGCCTAATGTGCATTCCTCTTGGTGAAAAAAAACTCCACACATTGTGACAAAGTACTGAATTTCAGGGAGGAGTAAGAGGTGTCACAATGGCACGAAGGAAAGGGGGATTGAGAGCCGGTGCTCATATAAGAAACCGAGTCATGGGCTTTTTAGGCAAACTAGGTCAAAGACGTCTAATCAGGATCACAGGATCTTTGATCTAAATCATGCCCAGAACCTTTGTTTGTCATTCTTCCTCTCTCACGTCTCATTTGCAGTCAACCCTCATTGGCCTGCTATCAAATAAATACACACATCCCCTTTTAGGATCAGTCGAAGATCAAGGTTAGGCGTAGATCTTTGAAGATAAACACTGGCATATACAGCAGATTTAAAAAGATAGGGTTTAAAATAGGTTGTAAATTGTTATTGTTTGCTAAATAGGTTTTAGTTTAGACTCTGTTGCCTGTTTGTGCAATGTCAATGGTTGAACTATGCTGCTGGGCTATAGAGAAAAGGCAAAACAAGTTATTTACAATAATTATTTTTGCAGTTTGGCATAGATGTTCTTACAAATGACTTATTAGTGATATTTAAATTTTTTAAGTTTAAGTTTTTATCTTTTAATCATTAACTTTAAGTTACAGCTCTTGAGTATTCCAAATAAAACGGTATATGCATGCCATGTTATTTTTTCCCCCCATAACAAACACAGCCATAATCAGATTTAGTATTGAGAAATCCAATTTCTTGCAGAAACCAGCAGAGCATGGAGGGTCTGCTTCTGCATGGTCTCTGCATGACCCGCTCAGGATACGACCGGCTCACATATAGTGGGATGTGGGGAGAAGAATAGTTGAAAGGAAAGATCACCGGGCCACAGCAGCAGCAGCGGTGTGGGGCAGCTGCTGCAGCTGTGTCCGCAGGCGTCATCAGCCTGAAACCCTATATCCATCCTGCTCGCCCTGCCCACATCCCGTGGGTAAAAAGCCTCTGCCTCGCCGCTGAGAACCGGCCCGAAAAGAACAGCATGCCCTCGTGGCCCAAATATCGCTCCTACTTTAAACACAATGTTGCAAACAAACCAGTCCTCATACAGGCACTGGGAGATATAAACAGTGAGGGTTAAAAGGCTGTGGACGCTTAATCAATCAATGAAACAACAACAACAACAACACAGTTCCATCAGACTGAATGTGTAATGCAAAAAGATGTTTGCGACAGTCCCCTGCCTCTGATTTTCAAAGTTCAAACTTGTAGGTGACTTTCCTCTTAGTACCGTTACAACATTACAGCAGGGGACATGGAGGCTGAATCCGACTGATGCGCTCCGCGTTTCCAAACAACTGGGCGGTTGCATGGCAATGCGCAGCGATGAGAAACTAACAAAGCCATAAATAATATCGGACACTCACTTGTCCAGGACAAAATAGAGGTCGAAGGCGCCCTGACAGGACCTCTCCTCCTCCTCCTCCTCCTCCTCCGCCTGTTGCTCTCCTTTCACCGACACATCGAGGAAGAAAATTCCCAGCAAAACCAAGGCGAGGAACATGCGAGTCTGTGTCCTCGCCATCTTTCCCGGTTACTGTTGGACCGCTCCGACACAGTGACAGCTGAAGATCTTCACATTTTCTCCCCGTCGTCTGTTTCCCCAGTCGACCGCGAGTGTCTATCGCGGTGTTTCTCGATGGTCTTGCCCTCCTAGGTTGAGCGCTTTCAGCCGAGAGGAGTCTTGTTCAGTTTAAGCCGGGCTCCCCCAAGTCTTCCTCTTTCAGCTGAAGAGAGAGAGAGAGAGAAGAAGAAGAAGAAAAAAACGCACTGGAGCAGCCAGGGCAGGATGGAGGAGAGGAGCGACACCCGAGGAGGGATACAAAACTCCACTTTTCCTTAGCAAGAAAATCCTGCCCCACAAATGATGAGGAGTGTTGAGCAGATATCCGGGCTGCTGTGGGTGGTGGTGGTGGGATGAACCAGAATAGGCCTATAGATACACACAGTTTGGTAATGGGGAGGAAATCAAGAATAGCTTTGAATAAGTGGGTGTCTGGGGAAAAAAAGATCAATTCTCCTTCCTGAAATTTAATTTTCATTTCCTCAAAGAAAAAAAAAATCGATTTTTCATTTCGTGAAGCAACAGCGATTAATCCAGTTTAACTTCAAGATGTAGGCTATAATGCAAAGTGTCTTATTTTTGCTTGAGCTCTTCATTATTCAAATCAAACATGAGTCACGTGGTCAACGATTTGAAGTCATACTTCGTTAATCCATTAGTTTATGCCTTGTTTGCTTAATTCCGTTCATAATTAAACTATAATGTGAAAAATAATGACACCCATCCAGTCATTTCGCCCCCAAATGAAATACAGAGGAACTGCAAAGACGACAGCATTTCCATGGATGTGGTGGGCCTATGACAGAATGGGACTCTGAAAGCTTTTCAATGGCTTCCTGTGATTGTCATTGAAATTCCGGGAAATGTGATCTAACGCTAAATAACATTTGGTATACTCTTCAGCCTATAGCTCGTGTAATTAGACTTTTAACCATGGCCATGCCGGAGGTCTCCCCATGATCCGAAGCCTTTATGTGCTTCTCATTAGAGAAAGTTGGCTCGATAACAACCAAGACATTTACCCAACCCAAAGCTTTGATGCAGAATAATCCATTAAATGCTCATTAGACAGAAACATTTAGTTTATGAATTATGCATTTGCCCGGTGGCAAACCCAGACCACCCTGCATCATGTCATGTAATCTGTGGCCAATTTTACTGTTTCCCACTCGCTACAGGGCCAGGGCCGTCTGCACTGCTGGTGTAAACCCTGTGTTGGATTTATTGTTTCCAGAAACTGTCTTGTGTATAGCCTAATGTAAAGACGGAACTGTTGCGCATGCATGAACACACTATGATGTTGATGTTTTGTTGTTGGTTTTTTAGTGCAGGTTGGTAAAGGTCTGCTGCCCCAGGTTGTATTCTTGGTTACTGCTTTCAGGAAGTTACCTCATATTGCACAATTACGCAGACTGGCACATTATAGCCTGCATGTTTCTAGTCGGAAAATTGTGTCCACCAGCCAGCTGTTATATTGACAATCACATTATAACCTAAAGACCCCCAAATGTTCATTAGTGTCCATGTTGTCACTGTTCCTTTCACACTGAGGCTCACATCCCCCCCCTCTTCATGCAGGAGGGGAGGACGGCCAGGGAGCATTTGCCAGGGGACTGTATTCATGCGTGTGTGTGCGTGCGCGTGTGTATACGTGACCGCGCACGTGTTTATATCAATGCGCCACGCTTCAGTGCGCTCTCTGAAGGGGATAAGTGGGAGTGGGAGAGGAGAGGGGCGACAGTACGGAGGAAGGTTCAGTCGAATAAGTAACTCGTCACCAAGAAACGAGGAGGGCATCATCACCGGGCTCCGCTGCACCAGCTGCAACTTGCTGCCACACGGCACCAACATCTCCCTCCATGTCCGGCGGGTGAGTCCGCATGCATCACTATTAATGCACTTGTGCTCTGTTTTCTTCACAGGGATGAACGATTTTCTTTCTTTCTTTCTTTTTTCACGTTATTCATATTGCAAAAACTGGAAATTTTTCGATTGGCACCAGGTCAGCCTGCCGCGCCGTCTGATGTCAACATTTGTTCAAAAATACAACCCCATAAAGATCCGATATTTCTTATTGACCAGAGAGGTCGGAATCGAGAGAGGCGTAATCCTCGTGTGTGAATATTGTTCATAAATTAGAAAGAAAAAACCGTATTGAACTCAACCTGCGCTCCGAGGAGGCAGTTGGGCTCCACGGCAGATGGGGAGACAAAAGGAGAAACCGAGTGAAAAACAGAGACAAAGGACGTTAGAAATCATTTTGCCTTGACACCGGCTGCACGAGCTTCACAGTTGGGACGCGTAATTTTTGCAGGAAAAATAAAAAAATGTAAAATGATGCGCACTAATTAGTAGTTTTTTTTTTTCAATATTGCACACAGGGATTTCAGCGTGGGGTTAGAGCATCTGAGTCATTGGCTTACGGCATGTCACCAATGTTTTATTTATTCTAGCGCTTTGTTCTCCATATTTAGTTTGACTGTAACAAATAATTATAAACGTATAGCCTATTATTATTATTTTTTATTTATTTTAAGTTTTGTGTTTAATTCTGTCAGATTATACTCGTGATTTAAAGTTTTTTCTTTAACAACTGAACCGTTTGAAACCTATAACCTAAAAACGATTTTCCTTTCCCTTCGACCCACAATAACCATATATTATCTCTTCCAGCCTAACGATGGATCACACCTTCCTGCCTCGGTCCATCTGGACCGGGGACAGTAAATTCCTCCAGCATCCAGCGGATCTCTACAGCGGTGTCATAGTTACGCGCAGCATCCCTGCAGGCACGTGCTTTGGTCCGTGTGTGCTCCAAAACACTTTCTATGACACAATCGCCTTCATAGCGCAGAAGTCCTGCGACAAGAGACCTAAATCTTATGTGTTCAGGGTGAGTTGTGCAAGTTTATTTAACCTATTGCTTTTATGTGTCTTCTATGTTTTAATGTCGTTCATGAAGCTGTAAATAAACAATAAAAAGTGCCATCTACTGTCGAAAATTTCGCCCCAATAACAAATTATCATTATTTATTTATTTTAACAATTTTAAGAGTCCCGTGGTGGAGCTTTGGAGCTGAAGTTAAATGCCAGTTTTTCCTTTCAACAGGTGGACCCTGAGGCCATGCGTAATTCTGCGCTGGTGCTGTCCTGGCTGCGGCTCGTACAGGCTGCGCGCAATGGAGAGGAGCAGAACACCGAGGCCTTTCTGAAAGCGGGTCAGCTGTATGTGCGAACCACTCGAGACATCAGACAAGATGAAGAGCTGCTGGTGTGGTACGACCAGGAGCTGTCTCACCTACTGGGCTTCACAGACATGACCAGAGGCTCCAGTGAAGGTGAGGATTGTCCACGGCATCCTTCATGCGCCATTCATGTTTTGGTTGAATTTTATTTCACTGAAACGTTTCAAATATTGATTTACCTGTGCATAGTCACATCAAGTTTTTTTTTGTCTCTTGTAGAATTCAGATGTGGCAGATGTAACCAGGTCTTCAGGAACGAGTATCCTTTCTTGGCCCACTGCCGGTTTATGTGTACTCAAGTAAAGAGTGACCCCTGGAGCCGCGAGGTTTACGGGCACAAGCACATGGAAATGAAGAGACAACGCCGAGTGACTGATTTCCACAACATCGCCAGAGACCTGGAGCACAAAAAACCGAGCAGCAACGAGGACGCAGAGATTTCACCCAAGAGAAGGAAATACGAGGAAACTCTATATCCCAAAGGACGGAAAACGGTTCTCTTAGAAAAAACAAACATTTCAAATGATAGTAATATTACACAGCTGATTAAAGGTTACGACCAGTCAGCGGGAGATGCATCTTCTTCTGCGGGGAAACTCAAAGCTGACAAGATTAAACCGGATCATTTGGGATGTAAGGATGGTGCTTTTGCTGAAGCGGGGGAAGCCAAAGAGACTTTTACGCACGACAGAGAGTCAACGGGAGAGGGCTCTGGTGTGCGCTCAAGTGGCAGCAGTGCATTTTCCCTGGTCCTGTCCAACAGTCAGGGGGAGCAGAAGAGCGCTTTCTGCAAACCGAGTAAAAGAACTTCCCCCGCTGAGCCCCAGGCGCATCTCAGCAGCGCTGCAACAGCCCCCTCTATCCGCATAGAGGAGATGACTGAAGCGTTTACCTCCAGGACGGTTATGGGATACAACAACCTGATGGCACCAACCGTGCCCTCCCCGGTTGCGTTGAACGGCGCTTTCCATTACGCGCCGGAGCACTGGTCCAGGAACATTGGCGCTCAGCTGCAGACCACATCCTCCCTCACCATCCTCCCGCCGACTTACACCTCGTTCGGCGTCTCGGTGCAGAACTGGTGCGCCAAATGCAACCTCTCCTTCCGCATGACGTCCGACCTCGTCTTCCACATGCGCTCCCACCACAAGAAGGAGTTCGCGGCGGAGTCCCAAGTGAGGAGGAGGAGGGAGGAGAAACTCACCTGCCCGATTTGCCACGAATACTTCCGAGAGCGGCACCACCTGTCCAGACATATGACCTCTCATAACTGAGACAAGAAGGGACAAACCAACGCAAACTCTAGGTTTATTTATTTCCGAAATGATGCTCGTATTTAACATGTTTATACTCCGTATAACAGCGAATGTAGGTAAATGTAAAGAAAATAGCAAGACGGACAGGCATGGCCACCGCAGCCTGTCCACTAGGTGACGATAGAGGTTCACGCCAAGCTGATCTCACTGCAGTTTGTTGTCTGTCCTTAAACCCTGTCTGTTCGGGTGATGATTATTTTGTGCCTTATGGAACTCAGGAGGGGGGAGATGTGGGGGACAGCTCACGATTGTCATAAATATCTGGACGCAGTTCTCTTATTTATCAGCTTCTCTCTGCTCTGATTTGTACAGAACACGTGGACTGAGTGTGTTTGCACATTTTGTTTTGAAATTTAAAAATGATGCAAATCCAAACAGACTTGTCGAGTTTTTTTTCCCCCCTCCACCATTATGTCCAGTAGGCGGCGACTGAGACCAACTTTTTGTAGGTTATAATGTGTAATGTCCATCAAACATGCTTTCTTTGTGATCTGACTGTTTAAAAAAAGAAAGAAAGAAAGGAAAGGAAAAAAAAGAAAAAATGAACAAATGGGAAAACAACCAGAGGCTGATTTCCCAAAAAAAGGAAATCAAGTTCAGCAGTGAAAATGATTCATTCATCACCAGATCTGGATGGGGTCCACATGAGCCCACTGCTTTGAATGTGTGATTATATGTTTCTCCATCATCAGTGAGCAGCTTACATCCCATTCGGGTCAAGCTCCGGACAGATGGACTTAAATAGCCGTCTCTGTTGCAGGTAAATGAGGCGGGAAGAAGGCATGAAGTTCATGGGAAAGTCAAGCCCGGACCCCTGTTCAGCCACTCTGTAATGTAAGCAGGGATGGAAACCCACCCACACTACTGCTATCTAGTTTTATTACAGTAAAAACACATGCTGCAGACTGATCAGACTATCAACAGGTGCCTTTGAGGAGTTCTGAAAAATATATGTATATTAGAGATCATTATGTTTTATTAAGATGAGATGTGAAAACTGCACAAAAGGTGCACACAGACAACCTGCAAAAATGTAGCTTCAACTACAAATATACTGCAACACCTTCATTGATGTTTAAAACCTCATTTATTTTCAGGTATTCAGAAAAATGTTTGTTTTAAGACTAAAATTAATTAAAAGTTTCTAAAAGCTTCTTGGAAGCATGTAGATTTTTTTCACTCCTGAAAGGAAAAATAAGATTTTTAAATAAAATACCCAAAGGTCCATATGATTAAATGAATGATTAAGAGGCACAGTGTCAATTTATTAAAGCTATGTCCTAATGAAGAGCCCCATTAGTTCCCTGAGCTCAGTAACCATGTGAGGAAAGAGTCAATTCAGCCCAGACACAGAAAATCCTCTGTTGTCTAATAATGGCCGTATTGCTCTCGTTTAATTGAACAGACATCATGTGGAAAAACAAATATTGTTCTTGGTTCCCCGCATGCCTGCTTTTGGCTTTTAGACATGTTGGCCTCTGTACACGAGCCGAGACTACTGTGGTTTTCTCGGCTGGAACTGACCATTGTAAGTACTCTCCTGTGACTGAGATTGCGGTTGACATGGGGTTCACTGTGTAATAGCAGACTTTGGGTCCGCACTGTACAAGGGATCAGTCAGGAAATGAGGGGAAAAATATGAACCTGGATGTGTATGTTACAATTGTGCCAGCCTACTTTGAAGCTTAAACGGCTATTAATGTAAACATGATTTATAATAACCCTAATTACAGTCATCATCATAATTTAAAGGGAGGTTAGACCCCATAAAGGGTGCGTTTGTACAAAGGGTTCTAGCTGCAGAACATTTCCACTTGTTCGAAATGGAGAAAACTGAATCATGCATTTGGCATTTCAGACATCTCTCTCTCGCCTCATCTGTCTCACTTTGTCATCCTAGAGTAAGGATTAAAGATAATCTTGTAGGATTGTGATACTGCCTATCACAAGCTGTTGTTTTGCCTATCACGAGACAGCAACACATTTACTTTGGAAACTCAGCCGCAGGTCTCACAATTTAATTTAACTCATGTTACAACACATGGTAAAATAGTGTGTATCATAGTTTTGTTATCAAACTACAATGCTGGTCATACTGCTGCTTGCTGGATTAATAAACAAAACATCCATCCACTCCTATACCCTTGAGAGTTTTCATGTTTTATTGAATCAAAGGAGATTTAATATTTGTGGAAGCACTGATCCTCCCTCTAAGAAAAGACACGGTCTGGTGTTATTTGATTTATAAGTCACATGCTTAGTTAAATGCACCAGGCTGCTGCTCTGGACAGTCTAAACACAACGTATTTAAAAGGTCCAAATCAAAAGAGTGAGTGAACATAATATTCATACAGATTTGATTTTGCTTTGACATGCGAGAGTCTTCGATTAATCTGTGTCAAATGTCAAAACAAATCCCCTTTGTTTTATAGCTGAAAGCAAAACATGAAAACTTGACACTCTTTCGTATAGTCTCTGAATAATGGACAAAGCAATGCAGACAGCAGGGGTAGTATATGTTTTTAAAGATGACAGCAGCTGACTGGCTGTTTTTCTTTTTTTTACCTCCCATGGACAATTGCATGTACACAAGCCAGAGGATATATACCGTAGCTTTATTCTCGGGTGCAATAAACAATATAAGGGCTCAGTGTTTTCTTCCTTTCCCCCCAAGTGGTTCCTAAATGTCTCTGGATGTGAGACAAAATTACTGTCCGGTCTCAGTGAGCTTCAAAGCATTCTGCTGTTGCAAACAGATGTGGTGCTCTGTGCCAACTTTTTCAGGCTCAGGACAAAAACAACCACAGAGTAATGGGTTAATAATCAAAAGGTTCCCTCTGTCATTTCGCTGTCAGCTTGACACACTGTTTAGGCACCACATGGGTCACCTTCCTCCTCCAAAGAATATAAGTGACACGCAGTTGAGTTTAAGTGGCTGAGATCATCGATCTGTAACCATCTGTTTAGGAAAACATTCTGCACTTTGAACTGTTCATCTTTTGAATTGGGTGGGACAGAGCGATAGAAAAGAGGAAGTTCACCATGTTTTGAAGTTAAAGTGGCTGACGTCCTAATAGGTTCGTGCTTGCTTCCTCTATCCACTATTAATGCACAGCAGCCGCATCAATCACATTATTTGCTGCTCAACAGACGCACCAGCCTTTGGTGTGGGGTAATAATGATTTCAAGGGGCTGCAGGGGTATGTTTGCTATCTATGAGAGGAACCTTCCTGCTTTTGTAAGTTATTTTGGAGGAACAGTGGTGCCCTTTTAGGCTAAGACAAAAAAAGTCTCTTCCCTTGAGAATGAAGTGCTGTTTGATGAGCATAAACTGTATGAAACAATAATATCCCAGCAAAAGTATTGGATTAAATTACTTTTTATTCTAACTTACAGAAGGCTACCTTTTCATAATTTAAACATTACACATGTACAAAGCACCATCTCATCTAAAATATAGTAATACATAACCTAGTAACAATGACAAATAATTTTTTAACCCAGTTTCACATTCAAAATAGAAAAATATTTCTGGTTTCATTATAACATTCTTGGAGGGATGGCGTGTGTAAATGAATTCCAGATGCCCTCTACAATTCAGTCTTCCTTTTTAAGATATACAGAGCAAAACATGTACAATAACCTTCCTGTCTTGCAAACAAATGATCATTGCATGCATGTAAACCGTGGCGTATCATTACATAACAGCTTGACACAGTATGTAAAAAATGTAGGAATTCATTTCATAATCTCTCATCTGTATGTTGCTGTGTAAGCTGCCTGATGACACTCTGATCAAGTCTTACATTTAACCCTAACTCTAACCCATGTGTCCCAAGAAAAGAGGAACACAAATGCACTGCGAGCTGCATGGAAAACCATTATATTCTGAGATGAAAGGAAAATATCCCTTAAAATGCTCCTGTCCATTAAATCCTCAATAGTATCTCAAACACAGAATCAAAACAACTGGGCCTCTTAAACATGTGTAGCCCTGGCTTTACATGTGGGACTCTGCTCCTCTTGCTAAGGCAGACGCCAGACAATGTGTCTCTTCAAGTCTGCTGCCACAGAACAAGAGAGATGGAAGTGATTTCTCTACAGCCTATGTTCCTCGAGGAATAACGACAGCCAAAGTGACTTTGTTTCTCAGTATCGAGAGACCACTCAACAGAGGTATGGTTCTGTCCCTGTTAGTCCTGTTTTCTGTTTCTCTCCACGTTCTCCCTGCTTCGTCGTCCTCCTCTTCCTATCTGCATGAGCAGGACTGGACGGACATATTGGGATAGACTTTGAGCACTGGGTTCCTGGATTCATCCTGGTAGAGCACAGCCAGAGGACTCATCTTTTCTGGGACACAACAGGGTTCAGGAACCCCAGGGATGATCCCAACGGCTCGAACTATGCTCTGGATGGTGGCATGGTTAGATGGCCTCGTCACCTTGGAGAGATTGAATGAGGGGACAAAGAAAAAAATGTAAGAATAACTATTGATACTCAGTATAACATCTTTATGCTATATGATGTTGGGTGAGGTGTTGGTGTTCCTACCTTGGGCATGGGAAATCCACATGTGCCTGCACAGTAGTAGGCTTCAAAGGCCTTCGGTTCTATAACCCATTCGCTCCAACCAATATCTGCAAAATCCACCCTGAGGTTCCTCCTGGAGCAGCCTCTGTGCTGGGTGTTGCCCCACTGTCTCCTCCTGGCATTACGCATTGTCTGTTCATCAAAACTCAGGACAGGTGACTGAGTGTTTGAGCTCCCTTTATGTCTTTTTCCATCCTTCCCCTCATTCCTCCGTTCATGCTTTCGCCCCTCACTGATGGTCGTCGTGTGACTGTCTTTGAGTTTTTTCATAGTTGCATCATCAGGTTTGAGTCCATGTGATGTTCTTTCTCCTTCTTTGAGAACTTGAGGTTCTTCTCTACTATGTGCTCCTTGACTTTCCTCCACTCCTTTTTCCTCTTGGCTCTTTCTCTTCTTTTCCTTCCTTCCTGATTTAGGCTTGGGTTTGAGGTACCAAGTGCTCTCCCAAAGGTCATCTTTCCTGTATCCATCAGGCTTGTAGTCAACCTCGGGAAGCTCATTGTTCTGGATGGGGTCAGAGGGCAGAGTTGCTTCCCTTCTCACACGTCCTTTCAACTCTGTTGAGGAGGTAGGTCTGTCTAGCAGCTGAGAGGAATGCGAGGGCTCTCCTCCATCACTGAGAGGGTCATATCTCTGAAGGCTTGCGGCCACACTGTTAGGCTCTGCCAAGGCTTGGTCATTAGCATACAGTAACAGGTAGGGCAAGCTGCCAGAAGACAGTGCCTCTTCTGGTTTCCTTTGGTACTGCTGCCCTAAGTCCAACTCCACTGACACCAGGAGATGACCCTTATCCCGTGCCTCCTTTATGACCTGGGTCACATCTTTCATCTGCCACACCCCTCTCCTGTGGGGGTGGAAGGTCACATTGCCTAGAAATGACCCCATTGACCCAGACCTAACCTCTGACCCAGAGGAGACAGAGCGAAGGAGCAGGCTGACGGACGGAGAAGGGTGGACGGCTGCGGAACGACAGGATGGGCTCTTGAAGCGTTTACAGAACCAAGGCTTTTGATGAGGGCGCCGATCAAGCAGGAAGTGGAATGTGGCAGAGAGGATGACCTCTGAGTCCTGGAGGGTTGTAAAGTTTAGATGATACACCGTCCTGTAGTCAGATGGGTCTGCAAAGACAGTCAGTGTCAGTCAGGTGAACAACACAACATTAAAACCTGTTTTTCATTAAGTTGTACTTCTGAAACGCTTCCCACTGCTCCTTTACATAAATGATGAGTCCTCACAGAAACAAATAAACAGTTTACAGACATGTTCTTGAACAAGTACATATACTGATTGGCTAAAATATACTATGTGATTATATGATGAAAGACAAATCTGGAAAATAGGCAAATAATTTGCTAGAGCACATTCATATGAGAGGGATTTGTAAATAGGGTACAAAATTGCACCAAACCCAAACTGCATTCCTGCTGCTAAAATCTGAAAAAGTACCACTACTAAACACCTTCCCACGTTCTGTTCTGTTACATGACAGAGCCGCATGCCTTGGTAGGATTTCGGAAGGTGCCCTTAAGAGGAACCAGACTCTGGGGATCTGGCTGCCAGGGGTGGAGGGGTGTGAGCAGAGAGCTACATATTCATGATGAACATTAACTCCAGAGTTAACAGCAGAGTTATTGTTCATTGTATAAGAGTTCAGCGGAAGTATGGACTGACTCAAGAGATATACATTACCTCGGATTCAGCCTGCATATGGAAATGCTTACCTCAGTTTCTCTTAAAGCTTCCCCTTTAAGCCTAATACAGCCAGCACTGTCTACCCAGACACCAAGACATAATCAACTGTTTTAACAGATCTTACATTGTTGTGAAAACTCTCTTACATCTCTCCTTAGATTACACTCTGCCTCTGCAGTAAAAATACACACGTGTTATGATATGCCATCTGAGAACTATGTGGGATATAAATGTCTATGCGTTGTGTTTATAAAAACAGCATCAGACAGAGAGGTACGACTGTGCTTTAAGCCCCTTGACTCCAGGACGTGGAGTCACACATGTCCTGTAGCCATAACAGGATCATAGAAGCCACTACAGTGACCCTTTGCCAGCGCGTAGCTGCCGCTGAGGCTTTAACTGTACTGGGCATCTGGGCATTGCTCGCACGGATTGCTCGCATGCATTCTTGCGCATAGTGCGCGTCTGTCTGCGGTAATTGGTCAGACTCCGCGCAGAAGAGGGACAGCTGCTGCAACAAACACAGTGTCCAAAAAGCATCCCAAAATCATTTAAATGCATTCTCAGACTGTTCCAAAACAATCCAACCTATTTAGAGCGACTGACCGAGGCATGCAGCCCCACTGAGCGCTTGCACTTTTAATAACCATCATTCATGGGAAGGATCGCGGAGCTTTCTGGACACTCCTGACATCTATTTTTTGCTTTTAGCGTCGCAGCACTGGTGCACTAATTGTCCAAGACTATAATTCCAAAATTAAATCAGCATGCATTTGAGCACGTATGCAGGTTGAGGAGCGTGTTCACACACCTTGGCTGGCTCTGAAACTCCTGACAGTGTTTCCCTCTCTGAGGCGGTTCTCCCTGTTGTATTTCTCGTACAGTTTGGACATGTGCTGTGAGACCATGTCCTGATCCAGGTAATCTGTGAACGGGTCCGACGAGGAGTGGAAAGAGCCACTGTCCTGTGTGCTCCAAGCGCCACCTTTCATTGTCCTAACCGCTGCAGCACCTAGGAAACAGTTTAACATCAGCAGAAACAGGTGCGGGGACACCATGCTTAGAGCTGCCATTTAAGTGCTGAAATGAATACAAAATCCAAGGTGGCAAAGAGTGCAGGGAAATGTTGTCCAAAAACTATCCAAGGTGGACTTTAATGGCGCGCCAAAAACAATCCAAACTAAAAAAAAAATTAAAAAAAGAGGCTGTGCGTAAATGTTCCACCTCTCCGCTCTGCTTCCGCCCCGTGCTGCCTGAGCCGTCTCACTCCTCTGTGACAGACTGTGTGGGACGTGGATGCTGAATGGGTTCGTCTGGGTGGGCAAGAGTTGGAGCTGCTACTTTTACACTTGCGCCTGTGTGACCGCCAGAGGCTTGAGGGGGGGTTATACTGGAGCAGTGAGAGGTGCTGACGTATACTCCTGTCAGCCAACGAGGTCTCTGCAGAGCGCACAGCCAGAAGTGGAGGTCATGATGCTGACCCCCCCTCCCCTCATCTCTCTCTCTCTCTCTCTCTCTCTCTCTCTCTCTCTCTCTTGCTCTCTGATGATGAGGATGTTGATGATGATGATGATGATGACTTCCTTATGTAGGTTTGCATTGGTGGACTGACAACATTGATCCAGTGGCTTTGGCACACCGTTTCAGAACAGAGCTAGTAGTCATTTGTTTAGCACCGGTCAGACAAAGCCACTGTTCAAACTCAATAAATAGAACTTTTTTTCTATACAGGCAAAGTAATTCCACCTCACAATTTCCATCTCACCACATTATTTCCAGTAACTGCCTCTGACATGCTCTCAGTCACACATAATTAGCATAGAAACACCTACAATAATAGTCTGGCCAACCACCCAAGGGCTATTGTTAGCAACAGTGATCCACATTTTGTTCAGTGTGTGTGTGTGTGTGTGTGTGAGACTCAGGTTTGTCATGAAAGGATGCGGTGTTGCAGTGAGAGGAGACTTTCGAGGGACTTTCTGTGATTGTATTCATGGCAAACAGTACATGACCTCTACTGGGACTGCTGGGTTCAAACTCTGCACGGTTTTGTCTCTAGTGTGTACGTGTATGTATTTTTGAACATGTGTGTATGTGTGTGTGTGCATAAGAGTTGTTTCCAGTGTGTGTCTCTGATGTCTGGAGCTCTGTACCAACAATGCTTGTTTTGTGGAAGTGGTGGTCTCCAGCAGGGAGGCTATAACTAGCTGGGCCTCTCGGGTCACACTCTGCCACAACACACACACACACACTCTCACATGCACACATGCATGCACGAGCACACATACAGAGCTACTTAGTACATTTCTGGCCCCCAAGGGCCCCACAGGATACTCCTTTTCACTATGTTCCACACCAACGACAGGTCTTAAATCTGGTCTACTCTGGAGATGTGTTTGAATGTGTGTGTATGTGTGTGTTATGACGACTTTGGCTGAAATGGCATTCACTATGGTTTTGTCATTGCACATAAACACAAAAATGCTGCGCCTCTCTCCACCCCATGCTGCGTTTTTTACTTGAAAAACAAAATATGATTAATTGTTGTGGTTATTTATCTGAACACTGATTTTTGTTTGATTAAGTGTCATCTTTGAAAACACTGTGAGAAATCCAGGGAGGATTTTGGGTGGCATTTGAGACTGACCGCTCCCTAAATCAAAACCCCTGGTTACACAAACAAATACCGAAAGATATACTGTTCTTTCTTTTGAAGCATTGAAAATTGCAAACCAAACAATAATTGCCCAACAGTGAGTTGTCTTTCTCTGTTATTAACAAGCCATTAAAAACCTCTTGTCATTACAACCACAGTGGAGTATCTAGTTTGTTCTTTGAAGCAACACATGGAAATAAACAAGGAGGCATTTTATACAGACTGGGAAGCGTGAATCAAGCTCTCACAGTCAAATGTAGGAGTTTATCCTGGAATGCCTCA
The DNA here is from genome assembly GCF_905171665.1 of Trachurus trachurus. Lineage (NCBI taxonomy): Eukaryota > Metazoa > Chordata > Actinopteri > Carangiformes > Carangidae > Trachurus > Trachurus trachurus. Next base: position 17,531,591 of record NC_139906.1, read on the forward strand.
AAAAGAGACCAAACATGTGCGTAAGCATAGAGAGAGAGAGAGAGGGGGGGGGGGGGGGGGGGGGGGGGGGCAGGGCAAGTCAAAGTGATATCTGAAACCAGGGCATTAGGGTCATAATAAATAGTCCTGGGGAGGAGACAGCCCAATACAAGTTCAAGCGTGAGGACGACAACATGAAATGGCTTTGACCTCTAACCCTGAATATGTAGGGCAGTGTGAGATTAATGTTGGGCATTATCTACAATAATGCTTCTCTCTCCATCATGACTGTGAGGACAGCAACATCATTGTGTCTCGATCTAATAAGATGAAAGACAGCAGGACAAAAAAAAAAACAGAGTGAGTGTTTCTCAAGAGCTCTCAATAGGCGCATCATCTGAGGCTACGGTTACACATGTCATTTCAGTATGACTTTTATGTTTTCTGCCTGAAGCGCGGGGCGTATTAGGTGACGAGGTCAAAGTGCACAACAATTTGATTTTTCTTATGTTGCTATTGGATCTTCAAAGCCACATGTGGAAGTCGTCAGGCTCAGACGGAGATCAGAATCTCACACGTTTTGATTCTAATAAATTCAGCCACATCAGATGCAGCAACAGCCACTTTTAGGCCGAGTGCGGACATGCGGCAGTGTGATCTTACAGGATCAGAAATCACATTAAAAGGGACGACCGGAGCTGAATCTGCCATGACACCCGAGCATGCAATGGTGCACCACAGAGCTGAGAGACACACACAACAGAGTTTGGATGGATCAGATGTGGATTGCTATGTTAGCACATGAAACCCGTGGCCTGTAATTTGAACAATTGTTGCATAATCCAGGTCTTCTGATATGTCAGTTTCGCTGCTCATTGATCTCTGCTGCAGCACTGAACTGTGAAACTTGTTGTATCTGACCACGCGGGCTGTGTTACAGGGCCACGGTGTGTTATAGTTTGTACAACATGGAGGTCCCCTCGTAGGGCCGTCCAAACCAAACAGGAGTTGTGTTCTGTTCTCTGTGGGGGTATGGAGGAGCGTGAGGAATTAACATGCCCGTGTGTGTGTGTCTGTGTGTGTGTGGGGTGGGGGGCAAAGACGGATGGTTGGTTCTGGAAATGCTCCTAGTTTAACACCTTTGCATGGTATTGGGTAAGACTTTTTGGTTTCAGACCTCAGCACTGGGGGTCTGAGGGATGTTTGTGTGCGGACTCAGGGGATTCGGTATGGATCAACTATTGGCCAGTCATCATCTGGTGCCTGGTGTTGGCCTGATGCTGTCATGTTTTGTCCAGAAAGTACAGTGCTGTGGGGGATGGACTAACCGGCAATGTCTTGAGCTCATAAAAATAAAACAGGGGGGAAGTTTGAGCCAAATGTTTCACATGTTGTGTATCCTCCAGGATGTTTACCGCTGCTATAAGAGAATTTCCTGTGTACCTAAGGAATACTTTATGGGTGGACAAAACAACAGGTCACACTCTAACGTACAAGAGGTCACTCAGGATTGCTGGAACTTGTCTGTTTAAAGGCTGTTTTAAGACTTTTAGGATGCTGTTAAACAAACACCCAAAACTGCTGCCATGTCTAAATCGCCACATTGTTTTAGGGGTTTTCTGTTCAGCTTTATTTCGTTGTTCAATTTCCTTATAGATAGATAGATAGATAGATAGATAGATAGATAGATAGATAGATAGATAGATAGATAGATAGATAGATAGATAGATAGATAGATAATTTATTAGTACAGACTCTGGGTCCAGTTAAAAATACAAGACAGGACAGGAAAAAAAAGAAAAACAATATAAAGTAACAACAATAATACAACAACAACTTATAGGCTCCCTTTGTCCATGTTATGAAAATAACATGGCAAACAATGAAAAGATCAATACTTCTCTATTTGTTCTGTTAAAATAAACACAAATCCTCAAATGACCTCAAATCTTGTTTGATCTGTACAAAAAACTAAATGTAAAAATAAAATTTTACACTTAACTTCTTCAATGGAAGCCAAGCTAACCTCCTAGTGGCTCCAGCTTTACATTTAACATACAGACATTGATCCTCTCATTAAAATCCTGCAAATACCTGTTTTTCTAGCTCTTGTGGGATTTGGTCATGGCAGCAGTTTTTGTTTATACTCATCCAAATTCTGACACTTTGAGATCCCGACCTTGAGATTTCTGCTTCCTACTCGATACTGTGAACGGGTTTCTCTTTGTACCACTCAAGCATTAGAAAAATACATTTAAAAACTAAAACGCAGCATCTTTGTTCCTTCAACACAGTCCTCATTTTTCTGGATAACCCACATGACATGTCAACAGGATTTGAAGGGGGGCTATGATCGACAGGGTTTCATTACAAACAATTTATGGATTATCCAGAGTGACCATGAAATTGTCCCTGGAGAGACATTTATTTCTTAATCTAATGTTTCAATGCCGAGACCACCACAAACACATTTTTATTGTACTGGGATGGAAGCAGAAATCTCAGTGACAGCAAATAAACCCAAAACTATTTACGTAGATACCACCAATGGAAAGTGATAAAATGTGTTTTGTAGGGATTTTGGTGAACTAATCCTTGCCTGTTTGTGGCAAAAAATAAAATAAAAGCATGCTTCATCTTTAAGACTGGTACCAGAATACAGGATACATGTGTCTAATAAAACAGAGATTGCCAACAAGCAGGGGACTCATGGTTTCTGGCCAGATTCAGACAGCCCGACCTAAGGTTGGAAGGTAATGAAAGACCAGAAATCCCACCATGCGAATGCCATGAACTTCGCCTGGTTAGGTAGGTGTGTGAGTGTGAGAAAGAGCAGGGGTGTGTTTTTGTGTGTGTGACTATGGAGACTATAGTTATGCTAGGGGGTGTAACTCTGTGATCCATTCACATGGTTAATAAAACATTCATAGAAGCAGAGGAATGTTATGGTTTTTGTGTGCATGCATGTGCAGGCGAACGTGTGTGTGTGTGCATGTGTGTCAGAGGGGGAGAGTGTGTGTGTGTGTGTGTGTCCTTGTGTCTGTGATGTTGGGCCTCCTGCAGTGACCCCACGGAGTGCACCATTCTGTCCGCAAACAAAGGGCTGGCTTGTTCCCCCCCACTTCAGCCGTGGACTGCTCTGACGCTGCCGACCGTTTGCCGCCGAGCTAACCAAATATTTCCCTTCCTGCTCTGAATTTGTCTCAATAAATAGTTTTTTGTGTTTTGGGGTTTTCTTTCTCCTCTGGCTCTTTGCTTTTGATGGAGAACCCGACACACAGGTGGTCATGCAATAATCCAGTCTCATCTAGTTTTACCTGAGGTCGAAAACCGGAGGACAGAAACCTGACTTCTCTTCGCTTTCACCTCATGTGACATCTTGACTTTTGTATGGAGAAACCATCCCACGGTACAATGAGCCTCTGTGGGAGTATTACTTCATGTTTAATTGACATATGACTGATTCGGATTCATTTTGTTCACTTCTGTCTTCACAGCCCGTGGCAAAGTATAGAGGGACGTATTGTGCTTAAGATCTCACTGACTGACAGAGTATTTTCTCTGAGCACGGCTCAAACCACTTGACAGGAGGGCTGATCGGTGATTAAGGAAAATAAATGGAATATGTGTGTGTGTGCGAGTGTGTACGTGTGTGTGCGTGTCTCAAGCGCTTGCAGGATTGATGTCCTTTCCCGGGTCTGACATACATCCTTTGTCCTGTGCCTCTCTATCTCTCAATGGCCATGTTATTCACTGACAGACATATCAAGGCTAATTCACACAGATTATTATTTTTTTGCGGTTTACGTTCACGTTGTGTTACTTTGCAGACACCTTTAGCCTTTCCAGCTCTAATTGCCTGCGTGAAAGCCTTTTTTCTAATACCATCAAAATGTTGTTTGTTGCTTATCCATTCATACAGTGCGGTCTCCAGTTAGACTTATTTTACAGACAGTGCTCAGTGAATGACTCTGTACTCAGACACTGCGGTGACTCAGTGCAGTGTTTGCTGGGAATGCAGAATATTCTAAGGAGAGTGTGATTTGAGCTGTGACTGGTGGTGTTGTGTTTACTCTGACGCCCATGATATTCATTACAGGCCGCGCTGTGTGCTGCTACTTCCTGAACACGTCCCATTGGCCCGTGACCTTCACCTCCACAGGCTTCCCTTAAACCCCATTGGGCTGAAGCCAGGATGGAGGAAATTGCACTGGGAGATTGATTGGCTAAATCCTTTAATTATTTGGATTTCACAAAGTCTGAGAAGCCTTTAGTCGTTGACTGTGTCAAACAAAGATGGGAATGTTTCACCTTCTTGACAGGCCACACTCTCTCTTAAAAAAAAAAGCCGTATCCCAAAAAATCAAGTGAAATTTGAGGTTTTTATTTGAGATCGGGGAATTGCCGCAGGTTTCATAATATTGACAGAAAACAGAGACTAAACACTTGGGAATGAGCTTGAGTATTTTAACTGTAAAACAAATCAAAGGGCACTTATTTGTCACTTCCTCCTCACTTCACATTTCTGGTGTTTTTTTAACTTGACTTCTGAGATGGGAAGAATGGACAAAGTGTATTTTTTCAGTGGGATGTGATAATTTTGTGTGTGCATGCATGGGTGTTTTACCAGAACGTGATATGCCCACACACATTCAGTACAATATCCTGCTGAGATTTACATGGGGTTTGTTTCTTTTGGGCTTTTACCCAACGGCCTCAAGGCTCCTTTTAAAAAAAGCCTGTTATCCCAGAGCTCCGGCTCTCTAAAGAAAGCAGATATGTAATTTGTGTTGGGAATATGATGGCAGGGCCTTTTCATAGCTTGATGGATCCGTCAGACTGACCCTTGCTCTAATTTGCTTCTGTCTCCATCATTTAGCGAGGTGGTGGGTGATATTTCCCAATAAATTTGCCCTCCTAGCAGAGCAATAACTATGATATCTATTTCCCATTAGTGGGGGTTCAGGCCTCCTGTCGCTCTCTGGCCTCTAATTGAACGTGACCATGGCTTCGGTGATGTCATGTTCGTGGTTTTCAGGAAGTGAAAAGCCTGATATAGATGGTTGACTGATTTGCTGAGAGTCAAGAAAGTAGAGCTCAAAAAGAAACATGTTGTTATATTTCCAAGTCATGTTGAATCAGTTTGATATTTCATGATTCTGGCAGTCGCTGACACAAGAACAAACATTTCATCCACTGGGGTCCATTGTCTCTGTTGATGTTACAGGCAGGTCAGCCTACAGAATAAATACACAGTATGAGAGAGTGAGATCCATGTACATTGTCAGCCCTGGAAAGCCTGCTGTAAGGTCAAGGCCAGAGCAGCGGTAGCTAATCTCACAGGAACGCAAGATTCAATTAATATCAGTGAAGGCCCTTTGTTGATAACTTCCTGGTTTTAAACAAAGTGACCCTTCAGTATTCTCCACATTATTACTTTCATTGGCAACAGAAAAGAAGACAAAGGGAAGGTTTTTTTTTTTTTTTTTTTTTTTAATGAACACAGGGAACCAGCACCACAACAGATTAGGCTGAAAACCAGCATGTTCAAGAAAAAAGGGTTCATAGGGAAAGATGTGGTCACATTGTTCCTGCTGGAAAAATTAAATCAAAATGAACATATTAAAAATATCAATATTGCACAATGAAAGAATACAGGCCTTCTGAAAAATAGAGACGTGTGAAATCTTACCCCCCTTTTTATTTGTCTCTTTTTGGCTCATTATAGACTTTTTCATCTCTTTGCAGCTTGCATCCTACAAAACTGGTGTCCCAAAGCATCCCCCTGATTCTGACTCCACTGTAGTGTGAGTGTATAAAAGTGCAAATCTGAATGATAGATTTACCCTGAATAAAACTCAGGATTTGGTTTGTGATAGCTGATATTTCTGCCTGTTGTGTAACTGCTACTGAGTCGTAGACAGCCACAGCAGATTGTACAAAACAAGACATTGGCTGCTAAAGTTTCAGACGTTTGACGACTATGTGGTTAAAATGAACAATGTCAAATTTCATGTTACCTTACTTTTACGGTTCAGTGCAGTGCACAGCGCTTAGTGATCGATGGTCCTGGCCCACCTTATCATAGCCTTTGCATATGAAACATAAATGTTATTTATGAATGGTTTTGGATGGGGTGGACACAGGCTGTTAACATTCAGTCTCCATGTAAACTGAAACCTCAGTCCTGGTTCAGAGTCTTTCTGATTCACAAGGCATTTTTCTGAAATGAATGGACTTCCCCTCCTGACACGGTGGGAGCAGCAGGGAAGCGGTGTCAGATGTTACAGCGCCTGTGTGTACTGAATGTGTGCATGTGCACATGTTTCAGTTGTGTGCTTGCTCCAAGGCCATGGACGCAGACTACGAGGTCTTTGCATTATGTCTGCTGTTTAACTTCTCAAACCACCAGCGACTCTAGTAAATAAATACAAAAGTCAATAATTGAATATAAATAAACACAAAATAAATACATTTCAGTCATAATATAAATGCTACTTTTGTGTTTTTACATTAATGTAATAATCTAATAATTTATTAATGTTTGCATATCTTCAATTATTTCTGCATTTTTATGTTATTTATTTCGGTGTCCGTATGTCGATTAGGTAGGCGGTCCTGATTCACTCTAAGCCAGACTGGTTCTAATAGTGTTATTGATTGATGGGATCTACTACCACTGCACTGACTTGAATGGTAGAGAGAGACACACAGAAGCTTTGCACAGTGTTGTCAACTTAGCAACTTTGACACCAGATAGTGAGTGGTAGTGGTTTCAAAAGAAAGAGCTCTTTAAAAGATAAAGTGTTGAAAATATAGCAAACATTTCAAAAGATATTTGCTTTTTCCAGTGTGGTTTAAACATGTTTTGGAGTCTAAATTTACTGCAACTTATATTAATGTCCTATGCAACCTTGTGTCATATAACTCAAGCTAATGCTTAAATCATCTGCTTTCGTCACTGTTCCATACTCATTTTACCGTCTGACAACAGAAATCCAAAAATATGTTAACAAGAACAGCTTTATTTATACTCGTACTCATAAACGTGACTGCCTGAATAACTCTCACAAATGCACAACTCCTCCTGTACTCCACTGTACCTCAGACATGAGGTAAAGACAGATGATAGATTTGAATGGGAGACGTCTGATGTCATGCTTGGCAGCTAAATAAGCCTGGAGCAAGAAAAATATTCCGTCTAACAAGTCGTTAGTGCAGTGATTCTAGTGGAATGGGAAATAAGCTAATTTGTTGGAAGTGAAACACTGTGAATGTGTATCTTTTACCTTCTGGACGCAATGAGTTTAACATAGCGAGAAGGAGTTTTACCCCGGAAAAATAATTAAATATCAATTAAACTAGTTAAATGAGCATGTGTATTAGGGCTTGACGATATATCGATACAAAAAATATATTGATTTATTTTGAAATGTGATATGGAATGAGACCATATTGCATATATCGATATATGTACATATTTTCTAATCAGTTGTTATACTCCATCAACAGGTGTCTTTTTCATCACCGATATGACAGCAGTAGCTATGATCTCATCAGCGCACACCAACGCATGCTTTTTAATAGAGTTGTGCGTGGGGTCATATTATGGAGATAAAGCTGTAATGGGAGTGCAGATCGGGTCATGACAGTGACAGGGGTGAGACATGCGGCACACACCAGAGTTAGTCTGCTAACACCCAGACGTCTGCTGTACCACACAGAGCCGATTGTTCCACAGCCATGGGCCTTTCCATTCAGGGTCCAGCACTTCTCCGGTCCATCCCGGGCCCAGAGAGGACTCCCCTCTCCTGGGGTGGCTAATGCTGAATGACAGGCAGACACTGATCAAAGCTGCTCCTGGAAGCCCTGCCGTCACAGTTGGGGGGGTGGGGGCAGAGAGGAGACGATAAGTGTAGAGACAGGAGCAGTATGCCCGGTCTGGACCTGGGCCAAGGATCAAGGATCAGACAGCATGACTGGACTTTATTAGTTTCATCACAGACAATACACTCTCCACGGTGGACCTCCACCATTGCCAGATTATCTCATCTCTCTTTAGAGTCCGGTGGCCCAGAGCCATTCCTCACTGGAGCTCTGGAGCAGGAGGACATGCCTGGTTAATGGGTGCTGAGTCTCGCTGTTACACTTTTGTTTACCGTCATCTTCTTACTTTTTGCAAAAAGACCCATGCCTGCCCGGAGTATTTGTCATAGCCGTCATGCCAAATAAGTCTCGTCCAACCCAAGATTTGGATGTTATGCTTTCTAAAATATGAATTTCATAGTGCATATAACTGCAGACTCAATGTGAAAGGCAGTTCTCAGATTCCCATGGAGGTAGTTGTGGTAGTTGGATGTGTCTTGAACTCAGCAGGCCTGAAAAGCAAGTGTGTTTGTGTGTGCATGTGCATGTGTGCAATTTGTGTGTTCCCAAGCTAACCTCAGAGCCACGCATGAAGTAAACTCTGCCTCCTGTTTGATTTTGTCTTTAAAACATGTTTATATTTGTAATATAAAGTTAAGCACAACATGTCATGCTATATCCTGGGAGCATACTCTCTCCCATGTTACTCACTCTAACCGGAGCCAAGGAAAACACTTTGCTTGGCCTGGACCACTACTCTGAGCCACTCTCATACATTTCCGTATCAGTGCACGTGCTGAAAAGTGGGACTTTACAGCAAGAAAAATATTAAACGTTTTCTTCCACGGACAGGAAACGTGATGCCAGCCCGTCGTTCATCTGCCGTCAATTCACATACCTTTGTGCGATTGTCTGAAAAAACACAAAGTGGGATTTGCCATAAATTCAGGAAATCTTTGGCTAAACTGTTCCTCGGCCGCTGCTGATGACACAAGAAATTTCTCAGCTGCATGATGGAAAATTAAGGTTTTTGTGCAATCAGTGGCTGAACTGGACACATTGGAGAAAATCACTCCAAGGGGGTTTATGAACTTAATAAGCGAGTTTCATCTTGCACTGTTGTTTCCATGACAAGAGTGAGGTTAAAGAATAGGAAGTGCTTTGACCTCTATGGTCTGCGCCTGGAGGCAGCCTTTACACTGGAGCTCGGTGGCATTAATTGCTTGTAGGAGCTCGGTGTCGAGAAAGCCCTTGATGTGATGGATGAACGAAGGATGCAGAGCAGCACTCTGGGCCCTGATTGTGTTTCTCCTCAGTCACCACATTGCCAATACAAACCTGGACAGGCAAAGACAAACAGGAAAAAGGCCAACGAGTCACTCTCCCTCTCAAAAGACCAGCAGTAGTTACATTTAGCTTGTTAGCCTTGAAGGGGGGTCGGGGGGTGCATGCTGCATTACACAAACTTTTTTTCTTATCTGCCAAACACATCAATATTGTTTATGTTCAACACAGTGATTTTCACTAATAGTAATTGTCAGTGGCAATCATAAACATGGCTGTTTTCCAAACAGTCACATTTGCAGTAGTTTTGTTCGTGGGCCAAATCCATTTAGTGTGTAAACAGGAACTCAAACCATCCTTCATCCACTTGCATGCGTGAAGTTGAGACTTCAAATCCCCTTCACCTTCTGGCCCCTCCCTGTCAAGGTCGAAAACAGTCCAATATTCTGCTTTGCATCTCTCATCATTTCTCAGTACATCATTAAAATTGTTGATGTTTACGTGATTGTTTTCTGTTATATGGGGCTGGAGGAACAGTTCAGTGTTCTAATATTGCATTTGATCTGGAGCTCTTCAAACGTCTTCCCATAAATCCTGAAATGCAAATCATAGACCCGGAGGATTGCTGTGGTGCCTTGAGGTCTGAGTGCAGTTTTGATGGGGTGAAATTCAAAAGAATAATCATGGTTTTGGGGAATGAAAACTGAAACCGTAGCCAAGCAGGATCCTCTCTGAAGTGCTTCCGTATGCCTCCTGAGTCAGACGGCCTATGATTTCATTATTCAGCCAGTACAATATGTGTTCAGAATTCATATCGTTCCTTTTATTATCCATTCAAATCCGCCTCATTAAGTCAGCCTCTCCCTGTGCTGCTAAAATTGTTTAAGTGAAGCTCAAAAGTGCCTTGTTTAATTTCAAGCTTCATCCACAACAATAAAATACTGTTATTGTGCCCCCCAGGCCTGCTCCCGAAATAGCAGAAGTGTCTGCTTTAATAGCACAGATCACCATGAGTGTCTTTGAAAATAGATCTCGTCTGCTCCTCTGCAGTTTGGCTGACCACAACAACTAGCTTAAACTGAATGTGGGTTCTGATCCATATGGAGCCAAAATTTGACATGTATGCTGCTTGACTCCAAATGTCTGTCTGGTTATGATATACAATGTGTCTGCAAGTATAAGGCACAAAACAGACATGAAGAAATGTGGAACATTTTTACTCTTTTTCTTGATAGACAAAAAAGGATAATGTGATAAAGCTGGACTTTTAATTTGAAATAGGCCTAAGACTCGTCACATTTTGAAAATTTGTTCCCCCAGTTTTAAAAAGAAACATATAGAAGCATATAGACTTAATCTTTGTCATCTATAGCCATGCAGATTGTTGTGGTTTGTTTTTGTTTTGAGATGTCTAACAATGAAAAACTGGACTTGACAAACTTGATGAAACTCAAAACCTAAAATGATTTTAAACAACCACAGGGTCCATGTTGCAGAAAGATTTCAGTTGTTGAAAAATTATCATTGGATTCTTCATTGCTCCCAACTATTAAATGCTAAATGCTTATTCTCATCTTCAAGCGATGCATGTTGGAGAATGTGTTGACAGAATGTGGAAAATAATGTGGGATCATTTGTGGTTTTGAAAAGATGATACGTTATCAAATACTCAAGTATGCGCCCAAAATATGCATATGCATTGAAATATGGAACTCGACGACCAATATCTTATTAAAATCCTTGAACCAAGAAGAAGGCAATCTCGACATGTCTGGGAATTCAACCATCAGAGTTCATTGAAACAAAGACAAAAATCCTCATCAGAAGAGAACTATTTGGAAAAAAACCCCCAACAAATTATTTAGAGAATGTCAGAGTTATGAATGCGTGCAAAATACAAGAGAAAACATGGCGGGGAATAAACCGACAGAAGAAGCTAACACAGTGTAACAGCAGAGATTGGTGAAGGGCCAGGGGACAGAGAAAACTGGGGCTCACTCCCTCTTGTGTCCTTTATGAACGCACATGGCAGATGACCAGTTGTTGACAGCCCTGAAAGAAGTCGTCTGATTGTTTTTGGACAGTGTAGCATCAGAAAATGTGTCTCTTGCTGTCAGTCTGGCCAAAGCCACATCTCAAGCAGCTCTCGGCCTCTGCAGCATTCCAGTACTATTGTGAATAATCATAGGGGTGTGTGATGAGCACCAGAACTTCTTTCTTCTGAAACCTGGCTTACGCACGGCGCCCGGGAGGAAGGAAGCGGACGTTTACTTTTTTTCTACTGAGAGACTTAAAGAAAGATGACAGCTGACAGATGCATCGCTCTTGGTGGCCACTGGTGCTGTTTGAGGACTCGGAGTGGATCGGAGGGTGATGCTCATCAACCACTTGTCATTATCTCCTTCACAGAATACAGCTGAGCCAGGTCTGGAGGCTGTGCAGCATGTCATTTGGCTTCGAGAAAATGAGAAACTGTGTCCTTCATTTTCACACCCCCCACGTCTTTTATCGTATGGCTGCTCTTCTGCTTGAGAACTTGGGTCTTTCTGTAAAGGCTTTCATGGTGGGCGGGTCATCGGGACCATACGAGTTCCCATGGGAATGGTAGATCTGCCCGCTGCTCCAGAAAGGTGATGTACGTCAGCCATTTCGATTCCCCGCTTTACCGCTGCAAGGCTCTCACATGACATGACCCACAGTTAATTTGGATTCCTGAAACCCCAAAGCCAGCACTTTATTCTTTCTTTGTGTTTTATGTTCTTTTTTTCTTCTGTGGAGCTGCTACTGAGTGGCGGAGCTTTATCAGCCCTGCTTGCCTGCTGGGGAGATAAAAAACCTGCAGTGCTGGGTCTAATGAGTCCAGCTTGTTGATTTATTCCACCTCGAGATCCAAGTCCTGCATGTCTCCCTCCAAGTCTGCTCCCTTTATTCTTCTCCTCACTGGTTAGGTAAGTGCAGTGGTGCGGGGCGGAGTAGATAAAGTCGTTATTTTTTGTAGAGACATTTTCTGTTTCTCTCAACATTTACACTGACCACTCTCACCAGCTGGCAGCCTCGGACTGTGGAAGAAGAGGGCTTTGTGATTGAGGGCGGCCTGCTGAGCATGCTCTAAACACACCCACAGTGCTTCAGGGGAGAGGAGCTGGGAAAGGAGAGGCCTGGGGGAACACAGAGGCCTCAAAACAGCAGCCAGTGACCCGGCCTGTTGCTAACACTTTACATTATCGCCCCAACACCATTACAATGCACAAGAGACGGAAAGATCCCAGTCACAGGCTTGGACACTTCCAAGTAGAACCTACTGTAGAAAAAAAAAAGTGTTATAAATGTTAAAGGATAAGAGGGGGGCTTGGCTGTTACAGAAATAGGGGCCTGCTGTACAAAGTCAACCAAAGAAAGCTCTGTAAATTGCGTGTGTCATTATTGAGCAGGGAGGCAGAAAAAGAAAGAGTGCTGGGGTTTGAGGTTTGACAGACTTCTGTAATGTGTGGGGCACCTCAACATCTAAAAGCAAAGCCAAATAAACCAGGCATTGGTGCCAAACGTACAACTGGTTTTCAAAAAAAAGGCTTCATGCATTATTCAAAGATAAAAGCGCACATAACATGTCAGAAGAGAAAGAATAATAAACTCCCTGCAGGAGGAGGCCCAAGCGCAGCAGAGAAAGGCCGTCAGTTGTCTCATGTGTGTGTATGTGTTCAAAGACAGCGGAAGATTGATGAGGCTGTCATCTTTGGTGGTATAGTGGTATCATGGTAACAGTGTAATAGTTTAATGTTGGAGTGGAGATGATTTGAAGATGGGGAAATAATGGCTGTCAGATGGGAATGTGATAACGTCCAACAGGTGTCCATTTCCTTTCATTAGATAGGTATTCTTGCCTTTGAAATTCATTAGTGTGAATTAAGGACCTGAATTCTGTATAAAAACAAGTCTTTAAACCTAAATGTTCTGGAGAGCATTTCCTGAAATTGTGTCTCTCAGTAGCAAGCATACTGGACATTGTTAAAACAATAAATACACAGTTGTGGTTGTGGGTTTTCTCTAAATTTACATTTACTAATTATTCGGTCACTTGGGAACATTGGATCAAGAAATAAACACAAGTAAACATGGTCAGATTATACATTTTTGTCAATCAATCAATTAAATACAGTTTAAACATACATTTAAACTACATACGTTTTTGCTATTGCCGTATAGCATTGTTAGCATTTACAGCGGTACTTATTCATCCTACAGATCATTATGCAAAGTGGTATAATGACGCTGACAGGTCTTTTCTTGCATTCAAAAAAAAAGGGTTTATTACAAGAAAGAACAATGTCACAAAAATGCCGAATCCGGGAGCATCTCTGGTGCCAATGTGAGATCTCTCAGTCTCAGCCCAAAGTACTGTCCTTATATACGTTTTCTAACCTCCAAAATCCCACCTTTTCCAAACAGAAGAATGTACCAAGCCAAATGATCCATAAATTAAGACAACACCCAACCCCTAGATTTTACCCTCTGACCAGGCTATCAACCCTTAGACTAATGATGTATGGATCTAAAACATGGGTTCACAGAAAACAGACAACAGACAGAAAACAAAGGTTTTTCAGAGTACAACATTCTAAAAGAAGATAATATACTCAATATAACATTCTCAAACAAGATATGAGGATAATATACTCAAAATAAGAGGATAACATTCACTATTTTAAGAAAAGAAGAAGAGAATTGACAGAAATACTAGCAAAACAAGAGTTAACACTAACAGCACTTGTCATCACTTTGAAACAGCTCCTTGTGTGTAAAGGGGTTTGATAATAAACTGTTGTCTGAATGCATACATAACACCGGCTATGTACTGTAGCAATAGCAAAACCTTATAGCACCTTTAAAGACCTTCAGAATAACAAATAAATGTCAAAAATACATGGCAAGTGTGGCAGCTAACTCCCTATTTCATCATTTTCTTATATAAAACCCTTGGTTAGTGATGCTTCATGGTTCAATAAAAGCTCAGCATTGGTACAAGGAGCCTGCAACTTATCAAGTTTCAGTGGGAGTTTTTGTGTGTAATGATGCTGGCACCACCAAAAGTGAAATTATGAAAAGTGCCTGTGTAATTTGGTGAAATCGTGGGCATAAAAATCTAATTTAAAGATATTAAATATCAGGGAAAACATCACTTACTGGCAGCATCAATTCAGAGTGCCAGTTAAATCATTCTGAGTGCTATAATCATCCAATTCTATTTAATGAGATGGAGTCTCTCTCTGACATCCATCCAAATCACAGGTGAGAAAAATATTCGTTGTGGGTGTTTTTTTGTTTTTTTGTACCCATGACATCAGCTGCCAAATGATCCATGATATTCCATGATACAGTTCATCCCACCAGTTAAAATCAGCCAGTGTGCTTTCTGGTTGTATGACATTGTGGAAAATATTAGTGCTGAGATGCTGCACTTCAGTTTCAATACATTTCAGTACAGAAATTGTCGGTTATGAACAGTGGATGCCAACCCCTCTATTTATCTAAAATCCCATGTTTGGAATGAAAATTGCTGCAATGCTAGAGTCACTGTTGTCTCCTCTCCTCTGCAAAGTCAGAAGCAGTTGTATTCCACTACCTCTTGTGTTTTCCATACACTCGCTAAGGCCAACTACTTTTTTTCTTTCTTTTTTTTGCCATGAAGTGAAATCAAATTGCAAAGGTTTTTTTTCCCCCTGTCTCGTTAAACAGGCTTCCTCGTTTAAGTTTCCAGCCTGTGTTCTCTCTGGGGTCTTTACCTGGTAAACAGCAGAAACATCTAAATCGGTGGAAAATGTGCCTCATGGTGTTGGGGAACAAAGGTATTAAACATTACAAGCACATCATCTGGAGACCCCAGACTGAACAATAATGAAATGTGAAGTAAATATGGGTCTAATGAGAGGGACGAGGGACTGATAAACAGAAGAGAGGGAGATTTTTTGTGGTATTTGAAATGCAGACATTGTGCACAATCGGAAGAAAGAGTCACAGTGAATGTTGGTGCACCCACATTTCTAGGCTTATATCTGATGTCTTAGTAATAACACAAACAAATCCAAACAACCTGCAGATTTCCAGCACGGGTTTATCTTTGTCCAAGAGAAGCAGAAATTAGCATGCTGCCCCCTCTCTGCATGCATGCATGTCACTGTCTATTAGTATGTACAAGTCTTGGTGCCTGGGAGGGTGGAGGAAAAGGATGTCGGGGAAAGCCCTGGTGAGGTGTTTCCTCATGGAATCCCCCTCCAAACGTCGCTCACTCGTTGGAGTTTCCAGCCACTTGAGAGAAAAACACTGTTATTTTAATACACACGCTGCTCAGTCACATAGCTGCACACATGAATGCAAACGCGCCAAACCATACACAACCTTTTTTTATGATGAACAAACAAGGTATTAATGTTCTCTAATATTCTCAATTTTGTCTTGGCTTGTACAGGATTCTGGCTCAACACAGACCAGAAGAGTGTCTACGTAGACCAGACTGTTAAATTGTTTGCTCTCCACAGTAAAGCAGTGTGATAGGAGAATACTGTGAAAATAAAAAAAAGAGTAACGGCCTCCTTATGTGTTTTACAGCCCCTGTTATAAGGTCACAGGCACAGAGTGGTCACGGCTCGGTAATAGTTGCATGGCTACGGTTGATTTCAAGGGTCTGATTGATGCTCTCCAATAATGATCTCCTTGTCCCATGCTGTGAGGTTCACTAATTGTTAAACAGACTGAAATATGGGTTTGTACTTTAGCAACGGCATGACGGGCTTTTGACCCAGGGCCATCTGTTAGTTTTAGCAAAAGTGTAAGACTTGCCTGAGACTGTTGGCATCACAGGATTTCTACATTTGTATGTTTTTCTTTGCAAATATCACAGAAGCTCTTACCCATGATTGCATGGACACCAAAAGGGACTATGTCTTTCTAAGAGCCACTGCGTCTTCTTTCACTACCAGAAAGCGGTGCTTTGACGAGCTGAAAGAAATTTGATTGATCATGTATGTGGGTGGAAAGAAGAAAATGATGAATTTATCAAAGTGTTTTTGGCTGTCAACTTGTAGCTTCCTTGACGTGTGTGGGAAAATGTCAGGAAGTTAGGGTGAGGTCACACTCATGCACCCACCCAAGCACACACACACACACACAAAATAAAACATTAAAATACACAATTTTGTGCGCAAGAATGTACAATGATTAATGGCCATTCATACAGTCTTTAAGTACCTGATAAATGATGCTTTGAATAGGAATTAATGATCTCTGCTGTCCTTGCATACGTGCACATAAATGGCAATTTGCATGTGTAATGCCTCATGTGAGAATGAAGATATCTAGCTGTCAACAAACACCCTGGGTATTGTGGACGCTTTTGTCTTCCCCTGCTTGCCGTCTCGCTTCACAACATCAGAAATAAAAAGGGAGATGCCACTCTCCAGCACAGATTTGCATGCGACAGCTTCAAAGTAAACATGTTTTCTAATTCTATTCTACCTCCAAACCTTTAAGCGCTGCTCTGTGCACACATCCCACAAGGACATTTATGCAACAGAGCTACCTGCACACTCAGTCCTGGTACAAACTCATGAAAAACACACAGATTACAATGGCAACCTGTGCTCCAAGATATACACATCTCTATCTTCACCAGCCTCTGGCACGGTCCTGCTGCCCTCTCTTTGTGCTCTAAACAACATCTTCCCGTCTTTAAAGAATGCCTCTGATGGGCCTCTTTGACATGCATTGTTTGTGCAGGAGAATTTAGACCCTCAGCCCCTGGCCTTGGCCCTCATCTGCAATCCAACTATAGGCAGGGTTGCCACTGTGACTAATGCCTCATAGACCTGCTGCTCTGAGTGTGTGCGTGGTTGAATGTCTGTGCGTGTGCATGTGTGAGTGTGCGTGTCAGCGAAAGAGAGAAAGTGTGACTAATGCCTACAGAATGGTATTTATACATTAGGGGGCCATTAGTAGTTTAGGCTCCTGGGTGGAACAGCAGGGAGGGAGACAGGCATTGTCGTGGCCCCCGTCACCCCTATCATAGGCAGCTTCACACAGGCAGCGTTCCTGCGGCACACAGCCATTTTTAGGATGTTAGAGAAACAAACAACAGCTGCCTGTGCACTGGAGAATGTTAAATAAACATGCTATCTAGGAAGGGTATCTTGATCAATAATATGAACTTGCTCTCACTCACTCACTTATCTCTTGCCTCTTTTTCAAATACTAGCCTGATTCAGCATAGTTGATTTTGCCTGAATGCTTGCTGTGTTTTTTTTTTTTTAACACACATTTTAATTTTCATATTTAGGCTACTGAAGTCAGATACATCTTGCTTTAATACATCTTTCATGAAATATGGAGGAAATATGTTAAAACCCTGTAGGTGGTGTGCTATTGTTTGAACCAACTATCTGCTATGAGCCATTTTCTGCTGCTAGTGTGTTGTAAGTTATGATTTAGCTAACTAAAGTAAGGTAGCTGATAGCGTTCATTTCCAGTGTTGACTTGTCATTTCCTTTTCACATGGCTGTGGTGGTTTAGTTAGCCTTTTACTTTTTTGATATTACCTTATAAAACACGTTTGATTTTACTCAGGAATTGAACATGTGGTTGTGTGTATTTTGAGCAAGGCTATGCGGTATTGGTAGGTTAAAGTTATGAAGAACTTAAGAACAATTTATGAGTATTTTTCTTGTTTATTTCCACTTATGTTACAACATTTCAGGGAGGGAAACATTGTAGTTTACACTCAACAACATTTATTTTACAGTTTGAGTTAAACAAGTAAAACACTGTAACATCTCAGTTCACTGAAGCATATGCCTGTATTACGCTATGTTCTCATTCACCCTGAAGACTCAATTTTTTTTTTTTAATTATTTGACCCCAAATAATGAGTTAAATGATTTTGGTTATCAATGTTAACATTCACATGCTGGATATATATTGTAAAAATATTCAATAATAAATCCAATGCATTTCAAATGGAGGATACATATTCTAAAAAAATATAAATCCAATGTATTTCTAGATGTGTTTTTAAATGGCTGTAGCAACAGGTTCCAATTGGGTTTTTGAAGGTAAATAAACTTGTTTCTCTGTATTTTTATGAATTTCTCTGTTTGGGCCTTTTGAAACAGATCCAATTTTACAGCTTACATTCATTTATATCATGTTTATACTCATTGTTAATGCCATTATGACAAGACATTCCGGAATTGTCATCATCATAGCAGAGAATCTTGAAGTAAACTATCACTATTGTGGCAGAACACAGTCACAGTAGTACGTTAGTGGTAGAGTAGGAGAGATAGATTACGTTTCAGTCCAAGTTTGACTTCGACAGAGCATTTTAAGATGATTCGCCTGTGTTCCTGCATCTCAGAGGTTTGTTTTCTAGACAAATTACACATTTTCTGTCATTTCTTTACAATGTATTTAACCTTGTCAATGGTAAACGGTGAAACAATTCCAACTTCGCAATTCTCACTGCTCTAGTTTATATTAGCTGTGAAGATATATTATGTTTCAATTAATCTAACACATTTTTTTTTTTTTATCCGTACAGCGTTCGGTTTCCGTTATAGAAACGGTGGGAAATGAGAGAAATAACATCCACCGCTCTTGGGCAAGGTAAGGAAGTTCATACTTAAGAAACAGTTTTCCTTTGCTTCAGTTACATAGACAAGTTAATCATCCTTCTTATTCAGTGTGTTGGATAATTTTACAATTTTAAAGAAATTGTGTGTGTAAAGTGTCTCAAGACACAAGCATTTATCCTGTTGGTAGAGTTGTAGACACCTGACCTGGACTCATGACTCTGATTCATCAGAATCGTGATTGAGTTGTAATTGGTTCAGATGTTTTACTATGGTATACCCTAAAGACATTTTTCAGCAGTGTACATACTGGTCTACTCACTATTATTTTTCTTTTGTCACTCAGGCCTTTTAGGAGAAACAAAGGTAAGACCACTCTTCCTGGCTACATATCTGTATTCCTTCGGCTCCTTTGTTAGCTTGGAGACTAAGTGCCTCAGAGAATTTCACAAGATGTTGAAATTAAAACTTTTTATCCTGCCAGTGTTAATGCAAGACTGTATTTGCTCTTTGCCAGAAACTGATTTATCTGTTCAAATGTTTCCCCAGCCAATCATTAAATTCAGTCAAATAACAATAATTGTTTCTCTCTTTTACCAGTGTCCCCCCTTCAGATAGCACAACCAGAAAGAAAGGAAAGCCAAAATGGTGGGAAAGAAAGGTATGTGTGTTTGACACATAGTGAAGGGCTCAATGTGAACATGTGAAGAGGTTTATTAATTGATTAGTGTTTCTGTAGTGCATGATTTAACCACAGTGTTGAATGAAAAAAAAAAGGTTTTTGTTTTAAGTATTGAAGATCATCATAGCTTTGCTATTTAATGTTAAACCAATCATTTATTTGTGTAGGAACAATGAAAATTGCTGTATTTAATACATGTATTACACATGTATACTATTAATGCAGTCAAAAATGCAAGTTGTACTCATCCTGAAAAACATAAAATCTGTTCTAGTAAATATTATGCTGAATTTGGTCTGCAATCTATGACACTAATAAAAACAAAAAACCAACTGTGTTCCTCTTGATCTCCAGAGTTGCCACTCCTATCGCCATTGCAAAGGCAGATAATCAAAGAACACCATGGTGGTGTCGCCTCCTTGGTGGACTCTCGGTATGTTTGACTGTTTAATTTGCTTCATATTAAACAAATGTACATAGTAAGAATTGCATTTGAACATCTGTGTTATCAACAATATGTTATTTGACATACTTTATCCTAAATACTGTTTTGTCCCCTACAGACAAAGGTAGATAATTCCAAAAATGAGAAACAAAGGTAAGACTACTCTTCCTGGCTACATATCTGCATTCCTTCAGCTTGTTTGTTAGCTAGGACACTAAGTGCCTCAGAGTGCTCTTTAGATGTGGCTCCAGCCAATCATTAAATTCAGTCAGATGACAATAATTGTTTCTCTCTTTTACCAGTGTCTCCCCTTCAGATGGCAAAACCAAAACGAATGGAAAGCCAAAGTGGTGGGAAAGAAAGGTATGTTTGACACATAGTGAAGGGCTCAATGTGAACCTGTGAAGAGGTTTATTAATTGATTAGTGTTTCTTTGCATGATTTAACCACAGTGTTTGTTTACCTCAACAGAAAAAATGTAGAGTTTCGCCCATACTTATAGAAGAGACCCCACGAGAAAACACACCTATGAGGAAGACCCCACAAGAGAAAACACCTATGAAGAAGACCCCACAAGAAAACACACCTATGAAGAAGACCCCACAAGAAAACAGGGTGGTTGAATGTAAAAGCCAAAAGGAGAAAAGGGAAAAACCAAATATCATTAGTGTTCCTCAAGCTCAGCCCAAACTGCCATCCAACCAGACACATAGACTTCAGCACATCAGCTGTCTTGGGTAAGTACATCTGGATGTCCATACACACACAAGAAAACAAGTCTAACAGACATCAAAGTCAAATCAAAGTGAGACAGTTAAAAGGACATTAACTCCAGTTTGTGAACACATCATTGAATCATTTATGATACTGACTGTTTGACTTGTTCTGTTTGTGTGTCAGATTCCCAAACCCAGCACAGATCTGTTACATGAACTCCTGCCTCCAAAGCCTCCTCACACTGGACGACTTCACTGGAGACATCATTCAGCAGGAGCGGGTTTTGAGATTGAGCCCTGATGCTGCAATCCTTAGGTACAGCACCCTTCTGACAGAAATACTTATTTTATCCTCAAGTTGTAGCCTGAGCACCAAAGTGTTTGAAGTCATGGACTATGCCTCTAACTCATCCCTTTGCCTCTCTCCAGATCATTATTAGACATTCAAAGGTCCCACTTCTCCGGTGAGGCCTTCGTTAAACTCCGACTTCTGTCTGCGTTCAAGAAGGCAGTGGCTTGTAATGACCCAGAATTTAAAAATCTTGACCAGAAAGTGAGTAAACAGGTTTCATAGTTTGTTTGTTTTAAACATCTTCCTGATAGTTTCTGCTTAATCATTTAAACCCCTCTTTCCATTTGTGTGTATGCATATTTACAGGACGCTCATGAGTTTTTGACATCCGTGCTGAACCAGATCAGATGGTTGACCTCCGATCTCCAGGTGTTGGGTCTTAGCATTGACCGGATCTATCGCTGTCCAGTGGAGAACAACTTTGTATTTAAAATGCACAACATCAGGAAGTGCAAGAGGTAAACTAGGCAGTTGCACACAGTTCATTTTGGTGAACTGAACATTAACTACTGGTGAATATTCCACTGACAATTCTGCTACATAATAACCATATTATCTGTTCAATTTGTAGTTGTCATACAATGTCTACCAGGGAGGAGGATTACACTAACCTGTCCCTGGACTTGCTTTATGGTTATGGAACTGTACAAGACATGTTAGAAAATTATCTTGGGGTAAGAAACAACTCTCTATTCGCATTAGAAAACTACTATTATAACAATAAATAATATAGAAAACACAACATTTTTCAATCTTGCTATAATTGCTTGCATAAGTATGTGTATGGATATGTAAATGTATAGTGTTGTACACCCAAATCATGTAGAAGTGAACTAATGTTGGTTTTGTGCTGTTATGCAGGAGAGGGCATTGAAGTTCAACTGTGAGTGTGGTGGTACAACATCAGGCCAGCGCTCATCATTTGTTAATCTTCCAAGGTAAGTGACATCAAATCCATCACATCCCATGACCGTAGTGCACGATAATGGTGTTGGTTCGCCCATCGGTATGAGTAATTATGAAATGTTTATGGTGAAAAATACCAACCAGACTATGTTATAACACTACATTAATCTGTCTGTCACCTGGTGCTCATGTCTCTTCTGTCTGTCTGTCCACAGAGTGCTGGTCTTACACCTCAAGCGGTTTAGCTATTCATCAGGCTTCGACGTCATGAAGAACCATGACAGTGTGGTCCTGTCCAGAGACCTGGTTGTGCCGTCTAATCAGGTACAGAAACACTAAATGACCCGATAACAAACAATGCCAACAGAGTGGGTTTATATGAGTAAATGTTTGGAGATGTGTGGACTAACTCTGATAAATTGTGTTTCTTCTCAGGGTGGTAGTTGCTACAGTTTGGTCAGCACCATCAACCATATCGGTAACACTACAAGATCAGGTATGATAATCTGTTGTTTTCCTTAAGCTCACACAGAATCTAAGAAATAATCATACCTTCATAACACCCAAAGCAACCCACTTAATTACGTTTGTCCTCCCGCTAGGACATTACACCTGTGATGCGGTGGATCCTGATGTGGGACGAACTGATGTAACCGACCGCTGGTTCACATATAGCGATAATGTGGTTAATGAAACAAGCGGAGCCTCTGTTTGCAACCAGCGAGAGCAGACATCCTACATTCTGTTTTACAAAAGACAAGTAAGTCAACTGTCACATGTCCGCTCATGTCAAACACATCAGATGATGCAGTAGAGATGAAATTATAAATTACATTTGAGAAGAAGGATTTAGAAATTCACTTATATTCTTTTTCTGTGTGTTTCTATTCTCAGGACTAGACAGCCGGACACTTCCATGAACGAAAACCATGAACGAAAACCATTTGCACTTCTCGTCTGCAGCTGACCAGGTGACAGACCGCACTGTAGAGGTGATGTTCATTTGGTGAGTAGAGCCACAAAGGATTAGAGTCATTCAGCTGCGTTGTTTAGACTTGACATCACATGTTCGAAAGTGTATTTCTCTGGAAACCTCTGCCATTGTCTCCTACCACGGTAAAGATACGTTTGTGGTAATGTTAATGTTGTGTGATGAAACAACCGAAACTGCTGCTTTGCCACCTCTCAAACGAACAACAAGCAACAAGCAAGTCCCACTACCAGGATAACATCCACCATCCCTTAGGAGGAGGGGCCCCCAGAGAGCCTGGTTCCTCCCAAGGTTTCTCTCTCTTACAGGGAGTTTTTCCTTGCCACTGTCGCCCAAAAAGCACAAATCACAGCTCCTTTGAGCAGTGATTCTAATTCTAATTGGACTTTAGGTTTAGGTGCATGGCTTGCTCTCTGGGGGAGAAGAAACAATGGGCCCAACTAGGTAGGACGAAACAACATGAACGTCTGTCCCATCTCTCTCTCTCTCTCTCTCTCTCTCTCTCTCTCTCTCTATCTATCTCTCTATCTCTATCTCTATCTCTATCTCTATCTCTCTCTCTCTCTCTCTCTCTCTATAAATAAAAATAAAAAAAATAAAAAATATGCTCAGTGTTTTGTCTTTAAATATATTTTTTATGAACTATGAGCTATTTATAATCTGCTGCTACTCTGGATGTTGACTGAACTAAAGTCTAATCTTACTGTAACTACCTCTGTGAACATTAACAAGCACACACTGTGAAATTAATTACATGTGTGAATATAATTGAATGTAGTTGAGTATAGCATCATTTTTTGAATACACAACACATTTTAAGAGGAGAATTTCCATGTTTACTTTGGAGACAAACTATGAAGCATTGGGTGTATTTGAAATGTTCACATCAAGCCCACAAAACGGAAGCAAGTTCAAGTTCACATTTTCCACTCATCGAGCTGAGGAAGATGCAACAAAAAGGTGGTAGTTTCGATATGCATTAAAACGAAAAAATAAAACAATATAGAAGCTGAAAGTAATCAGTCATATAAGGTTAAGAGAGGTGGGCGCTGTATGCTGTCTCAAATTTGAGTTCTACCATACTACATACTTGCTAATTTGAGTCCAATGCATTCATACTGACTGTTATGGCAACATGTCTATCACACTGATTATGTCAGGGGTCATTTTTGACCCATTTATAGAAGAGTGTACGTTTCAATGGCCTGTTCATGTAATGGTTGACAATATACAGATTTAACTGCGTAATTTGAATTCTTATTAAGAAGAAGTTGGGTTTTTTTTGTGAACAGCTGCACATTGTTATAACCTGTAAGTATTTTTAGCTTACAATCACCATGACTATGTTAAGGCCTCTCTTTCCATAATGTTTTCAAAGTCTAGACTAGTCCAGACAAGGAAAGCAATACCTTTCAATGAAGGAAAGGCCATGCATTCACAAAATGTACCCAAAATGTAGTGGATTCAGATTAGCTGTTTGTATAACACAGAGGCAGTAGAGACATGTAGAGAAAAGCTGCAAAAGACACTGGAAGTAAAACACAAAGATGTGAAGCCAGCAACAGTGTACAACAATATCTGCAAGACAAACAAGATATAAAACACATGAATTCATAATCACTGGGATGCAAAGAGAGGATTCATAAGGCATGCTCTTACAAAATTAAACTCTTTAATTTAGTACTGGAGCAGTGTTAACCATCACAGTGGACACTGGCTCTAATTTTGACATTTGGTTAAACTTTGCAACGGCATGAAAGGATTTCTCAGAGCATAAATGTTCAAGTGTTTTGGTTATTTTGTGTCATGCACAGTGAGGTAGTACACCAAAGTCAAGGTTTGCCCTTCATTGGGTGGTGTTGGAAGACCCAACGTGTGTGTATGTGTGTGTCAGAGAGGCTGTAACGAAAGGTGTAAAAATACCAAACCGCTCCAAGATAAACCCTGTCTCCCACGGTCTGACATTTACAGAGGCCTGGAGCGTGGGAGCATGTGAGGGGGTTGCCCTGTGTTGTGCACACTGTAGTGTGTGTGTGTGTGTGTGTATGAGGTTTCCCTCCACCTAGGAGAAAAGCTCCATTGATGTAAGATGGTACTCCTGTCCATGTCAAGTGCTGACCAGGGTCAACTCTGGGATTTTCCACAGGTACACAGTTGTGTATGTGTGAGTTTGCATGTTCCCCCATGTTTACATGGAACGCTGTGACGTTTTAAAGTGTGTGATTCATGCGCAATTGAAGGGGGAAATCTGTTTTCATGCAGCAGGGCTTCACGAAGGGGACGGACTTCCCTCTGGAGGCTCGGGGTTGGAGAAGGAGGTTTCAGAATCACAGTGGTTGAAATGCACATTCACAGGCTGATCTGAGGCCCTTTAAAAACACCTTTTATGGGTTTGTTACAATGCATATAATTACAGGTGAAATATTTATTAAACCTATGTAAAAGAAAAATATTTAATCAGATACTCATGAAGGAGCCAGTAGCTTTTGCATTTTTTTCACCTCTGTTTTTGGTGCTCCTCTGATGTGTAGCCAAGAGTTGGAACAAATATATGCTCAGACAGCCAGGCCTCCTATCTCTATCTATGGCTACAAAAACTACAGAAAGAAAATGGAAAAAAAAAAATCATGCTGTACATGTAATTATATAATCCATCTAAAGAGGCACTGTTGGTGTTAAAATGATAGCCTACAGAAATATAATGTGGTTTGCTCCAAATTGTTCTGTACTGTACATTGTATGCTAACTTTGTTGAGCAGTAGGTTCTCATTTGACAACTGACATTTTGACACTTGTGCATAATTGTCAGTGATTTTTAATCTAGCAAGAATCACTATGAGTCTGTATACTACAAACAGGCAGTGATTGCACACATTGGCCACTTCAAAACACAAATCTTCATTTTTGTTCATTTCCGTGTTTAATTGTCTGCACCATCACTTCTTCAGACGGAGACTGAACCTTTTACATAGGAAATTTACATGTGGCTTGAGGTCATTAAAAAGGCTTTGAAAAATATAAGCTGTCCTTTCTGCCAGACTGCCGTGTTTTTGCTCCAGCCCTGTCACCCTTTCCAGCAGGCCCCTGCCAGAGACCTGTCAGGTCAATAATATATGACCTTTGGCAGTGTACATCTGATAAAGTTCCTCACTTTACGTGGTGACAGCCTGTATTGGAGTAATTTACCGGGCTTCAATAAAGGAGCACTCAGCTCCTTTTGCCTCCTCTGGCTCAGTGGTTTGTGACAGGCAAGTGGAGGAGCAGCCCAGTCAGTGACCCGCCATGGTTGATGTTCATCACAATGACACTGACCTACTTAACTGCCATCTCCTCTTGGATGTCAAAGAAATGACCGGCTGACATTTGTAGAAAAGCCTGGTCAATATTAGTCAGGCATGACAAATAACCTGCACTCTGTCTGATAACAGCAGCTACTCACTAAATAAAAGACAGAAGAGAAGAATGACTCTTTAGTGAGTCGCACCCATTTCTTATCCTGCATCTCATTGGTGTTGTCTTTCAGAAGGTAGGTTAATTTGCTACTAAGTGTGCTCCGAGCGTACACACACGCCTAAGTAGAGGCCATCAAAGCTAATGTCTCAACTTGAATTAGACACAGATTGATGGTGGTGAGGCAAAGAAGGCTCCTCCGCCGCGCTCTTAGTAAGAGGCAAATGTGGGAGGCAGTGACCTGGAGCAAAGGTCTCATCAGTGCCTGTCCCCGTCTGAGGCCCCTCCGCCTGTCAAAGTCACATTTTAATCGCAAACATAATTTGAATTTACACTAATGAATACAAATGACTCCCAGGACTCCACAAGCTGAGAGTAATAAATTATTATCGCTGCTAACAATCGCATTTCTGAAGCCCTTTTTCAATTAGCTGCCCCTGTGGAGATGATCATGGAGGGCTCGCTCAAATGAAGATAAACGACACCCCTTGCAACGCCGTGCGTCTGCTCCTCTGATTTAATGGCTTTCTAATTCAGGAACATCTTCGACGTGACGAGGTGTGGGCCTTTTCTCTTTTTTTTTCTGTCTCTGAGCAGAGCTGTGATGAGAAAGTCACTTAATTGAAAGCAGGTGTTAATCAACCTTGCTCTGATGTGGCCGTCTGATTTAGGAGTTTGACAAAGAGAAGATCGTCCTTGCCACTCAGTGACACAGACCATTCAGTTCACACAGAGGGCTTTTTTGTTGCACTAGGCAGTTGTCTTTTTTGTTTTTTGTCTAGTCCATTTAGCTCCATTTCTGCAAATATACCATCATCTATGATACATGATTAACATCTGATGAATTGATCTGAAAGGCAGCATTTAGGATCAGAGGCGATATGTATCTATCATGTTGTTAAATTTAGGGTATATTTTACATTTATTTTTGGGTACCACAGTAACCTTTAAAATAAAAGTGACTTATAATTTTTTTGAATTTTTTTATGGCATTGGTGTTCCCCTCAGTGAAGAGCATCAGTAAAACCAGTTTTTATCCCCATTGTCAGGTGCTCATTTAGTCTGGCTGCTTGGAGAGGTCACATAATAATACTTTAATTACAGAGAATTATGGTTGTGGAAAAAGGCCTTTCCTTCTTTTGGTTCAGTTGGGCTCGGTGAAGCTCCAGAGCATACAGACCAAACACCTAAAATACAATACTATGAAACTTTCTGGCCCAGGATAAGGATAAATGCAAAAGTGTATTGATTTCCGCCTCTGATGTAGTTGTGTCAGTAAAATAAATCAGTGTCTTAAAGCTCCATAATGTTCTTTGTTGCATCCATCCTTTACATTCTTGTATTATCTGCACTGAAACCCTCAGGCAATTGTAATTATGTTGGAATCACTCTCTTGACATATCACATACTGTAAAACATAATAATTACAGATGCTATAATGTGTTGTAGTTTGTCTTGTATTGAATGTTACTGCCAGATTTAGTCAAACACAATGGAAAACATTCTCACGAAATGGCACAAATTTACGGGATATAGCTAACACTTCCAGAAAATTAAAATCCTTTTTCAGGAAGCACCACTGGATTTAATTCCAGACCCTGCTTGCAGCTCACCACAGAAAACCCAGCTCACCCTTTACATAACCAACTTAAGATAATTACAAGTGAACATACGAGAGGAGGCCGTAATCATAATCGGCTTCCTTTGACAAGTCTGAGGTTTTTGTAGAGTCTGGAAAGCCACATAAGTGACATTCTGCTCGGAGAGTGGATGAATGGCTCTCTGTGTCTCTGTCAGTGGGCTGTCATCATCGAGGAGCCTATGGGGTCGACTTACAAAGGGCACAATCAACAACAACTCAGAAAATCACATTAATTCTCGTTTATTTTGTTGCTTGAAACTCAATCAAATACCACATTCTGGAGGACAGAGACAGCTCAGTTCAGTGTCCATGGTGTTACGCATTTGGTATCTGTAGCACATGGAAATTTTCAGAGGTGTTTCAGGCTCTTGCACTGTGTCTGTGACATTGTGGTATTTGCTGACTACCACTGTGTGCGGTACACAGGTGGATCAACATTACGTTCTCTCCATCATTCGCACTAGTCTCATAGCAGAACTTTTTGGCTTCAGAGGGCAGCTCCAAGAGCTCTGGAGAACAAGTGTATACGCTTCCTGTCCAGCACCAAAATAACAGACAGACAAAGGTAGTGAGTACAGAATAGTAAATATATGGTGTTAAACATGTAGCATCTTAAGAGTAGCCTAAAATACTCACCTCGGGAGTCAGTAAACACAACTAAAATGAAAGTCCAACTCTAATATATCAGGTGACACACAAATCCAAATGAAAGATGACTGAGGGATGTTTATATGAACAATTGCTCAAATGTACTGTAGGTGATAGTATATCTGTCACCAATTAAACCACAGAAATTGCAGGTTTAAAGCTGCACTTTCTTGCATTTCCCTAATTCTGGAAATTTCACTATTACAGTGAATTAGGCTCACTCTTATAAAAAACTTAATATCTTAATCTAAAAATCTTGCTTTTACACTTTTCACACATTGTCGGTTGAGAAAATTCTCTTCTATTCAAAACCCCATTAGCTAAATAATGCTGAGATCTAACTGATGGTATCCAATATTGCAATTCTGACGTATCATATTCATGTGCAATTTTGCCCATTACCAAAAAATCTGAAGCAAATATGCTTTATTTCTCAGATAAGAATGATTAAAAACACATGTGCTTTTATATATTTGACCCTGACATGTAAACAGGCAGTTTCTCTTAAACCATGAGGCCTTTGCTGTTCAAAACCTACTTTATCTTCCAGCTTCCATGAATTCTCTGTGGTCACTGAACGTTCTCCTTTATCAGCTCAAGTTTAATCTCGCTGGTTCATCAGCAAACACGAGCTGGAAGAATTCATCCTTGTGTTTTTCTGAGAACCCAAATGGTCTATGACGGGGCCTATTTTGCAAGCATCCTGCAGGGTAATAATTCTCAGCCCTCTTGAGCATAGCTGCAGTGGTGGAGTCATACTTCTTCAACCCTCAAAGACCTTTTCAGGGGTAATCATTACGACAAACACACGGTGTGAGCCCAAACCTTATCTTAACCCACAGAACTTTAATCTCAAATTCTGGTCAAGATCCCAAAGTCTCTAAAATGCCAGGGTGAAATGCAGGAAATGTGCATTAAGTGACGCATGAGACCATTCAGAATTTTCCACCGTATCTAATGTTTCAGCCAAATGTTTGGACTCGAATGTGTGTGTTTCTCGCTGAGGAACTGAAACAAGCAGATGAATGAATTCTGTACTGTACGTGTATTTGCTGTTCTGTGATGCACAAAATAATACAGAATGAAACAGAGGTGAAATTTGACAGGAGGGGACAGGGGAATA
Organism: Trachurus trachurus; assembly: GCF_905171665.1. NCBI lineage: Eukaryota > Metazoa > Chordata > Actinopteri > Carangiformes > Carangidae > Trachurus > Trachurus trachurus. The sequence continues at coordinate 17,561,292 of NC_139906.1, forward strand.
GTGAAGGAGGATGGGATGAACACATGGAGGAGGGGGGATGGTGGTCGTGGTGGGCAGGTGTATGTGTGTGTGTGTGTAGTTAGTGGCAGCACATAATTTGTGAGCTATTTTTAATCAGTACACAGAGAAAGCAGGCCTGTGTCTGTGTTGCAGTGTGAACCCAGCGGAGAGCTTGAGGATTTACTGAGAGCGAATGAGCTCATTTCTGCACGTCCCTCTGGCCTTTAAATCACACTCTCTGACTGAGCGGCTTTCTGTTAATGACTTTACCACCAACTTTGCTCCCTGCTCTCTACACCTCTCTGTTGACCACATTGTCCGTCTCTGCATACACGCTTTATACAAGATATTCCACCACGATGCTCGCTCAAATTCCAGCTGCATTTCTGGCCCAACTGATTTTCAATAATCACCTTCCCTGCTCTTCAATATCACCTCTGAGTCAGGGAGCCTGTGAGTAATTCTCCTCTTGTCTTGTGGTCTGAAATTGAGAGGACAACTATTTAATAAAATGATACAACCGCAAGTGGGAATGGACCTTGAATCACCACATTGCTGTCACTCCTGCCATAACTTATAGCAATAACAAGGTCTGGGTTGGGGAGCAATGGGAAAGAGGCGGGTGGAGGCTGGTTGTCTGTGTGTGTGTGTGTGTGTGATTGGGGCGGCTGCAGAGATAGTGCACAAGGGCAGTGGGAGTAGCCGGAGAGAGTAGAGAGAAAGTGAGGGGAGTAAATCTGCTCGGCGGCTTCCCCCTGGCATCAAGTTTATATGTGTGTGGAGCGTGCAGTGTGTTTCCAGGGGTTTCCATGCTGTCACAAAGACCCCTGTGAGACCAGCTTATTTACCCTGCAGTAAAACCCGAGAGGGAGTATACCCTGCAGTAAAAGTGGAGAGGGGGCTCAGTGGAATTAGATTTAGGGCCGCCTCCGGCTCTCTGTTCTGTGTGTGCCGTCAGGGAAAACCCGCTCTGCTGCTCTTGTTCCGTTCAAGTTGAGTTATGTTGTGATTAGAGTCAAAGGGTAAAAAGGTGTTGTGTAACAGACAAACAACTTTCAGAATAGTTTTTAATTAAACAGAGGTATTACATTGTTCTCAGTTATTGGTTACATAGTGGCTGGTACAGTGACAAGATATTAATTTAGCATAAATAAGCAGTTGTGCAATCAAGGGTTATTACATTTCACAATGCTATTGCATAAGCACTTGCTTGACTGTACAAGGTGCGTTTTCACAGATGAATGCAAAATGTGCTTTTGTTTTGTTCTTTCAAGAATAATCATTTTTCCAATAGCGCCTCAAAGAGAGCACAAACTTGCACGTAACAAACTTCGAGTGTTATACCGATATCGCTGAAAAAACCAACCGACCAGCACTGACTGAAAAGATGTTGCATACACAGCACAGAGGCTGATGGCTCTGCATAGCCATCCACATGGCAAAGGTACAGTACTGCATATGTCTTACCAACATGCTCCAAACAGCTTGGAAGATGTCATCTGGGTAAGAGGTTGACATTCTGACTCTCCCCACCTCACGGAGAGTATTGCTTTGTTACATTCCACATTTTCGATCATGTTCAAGTCATTCAGCAGTCAAACTCCAGGCTCAGACCTCTGTATTTAAAGAGTCTACATGCAATAAGAGAGCTGGTGTGTGTGTGTGTGTGATAGCAGCTAAAAGAACAAAGCTTACGAGCAGTAACATCCAAAGGTTGAGGTTCAGACCAGCAGCTATAAATCGTCTTTGCTCTGTGACTTGGAGATGCAGCTCTTGTACATCATATACATCTAGAGTGGCAAAATGGAAAGTTTGTAAACCTTGTAATATTTTTTGCATTTTTGGCTGAGTTTGTATTAAAATATGCTATGGAATACAGATAAAGGATGTTTGTCACATAACAAATTACACCCAAAAGCTCAGCAACTCATTATTCAAATGACATTGAAATCGGTTTTGCACATTTTTACAAAAGAAACTGAGTACGTAGTGTTCACACCTTGTCCAATTTTTTTTTTTTAGAAAAGAGTGAATTGAAAATTTATGAGTTTATCCAAAACTTCGTTATGTTAAATCATTCTTTATCTGTATTAGGATGTGCAAATTGTGATTGTGTGGTTGTAAGACTTTCATTGTGATACCGCTGTGTATAAAATGGGCCCACAGAATAAAAGATAAAAAAAGAAAAAAGAGAGAAAAAGAAAGAAAGAAAGATTGACAGGCGGTGTTGTTTTGAAGTTACGATTGAATTAACTAAAAGGTGAGTAAAGTAATCCTCTTCTGGTTTGGATCAACCAAACATCCACCTGAAACCACAAACAGACTGAAAGCTGCACATTCAAGCTAACCACCATCGGGTACTCTCAAATCAGTTTCTTGCTCTCCTTCCCCGACCGCTTGTGACAAGTGGCTGGGGGGTCGATGTGGAGCAAGAAGTATGAGTCATTCCAAGGCACTTGATTCTTTTCATTTCCTTAGATGATGAACTGAAAAATCAATCATGTTCTTTTGCTAATGCCCCTTTCTCCAGGGTAGAAATGCACTTAATGAAATGATAAAACAATGCTTACTGAAATACCACTCATCACGGATTTCAAACAGATACTAACTTTGGTATGATGACCTTACACTTGTGCACTTTGATGACATTAGTGACATTACGGCCCGATAAAAGTTGTTGTTGGATATTACCAGATTTTAAATTCCATGCAATATGACTGTTCAAAATAAATAAACACAATATGCAAATTAAAGGGCATGAAGGAAAAAAATACAACAGGATACATTCAAATGTTAACACACAAAAACCCCAAGTTGCTAAGAATAGAAGGCAAATCACTAAGCCTGAAAAGGCAACAAACCTCAGTGATCTAAATTAAATTGACATAATCACAGCACCGAGAGCACATATAAGAAAACAAAGATGAAATCATTTTAACTAACCAAGAGGCCTCAACACAAAGTATCAAAACAAACAAGTACAAGTTTCATATTACAGCTAATTAAACCAACTACAGCCAAAGAAAAAGGTATCACCAGTCTGTGCTGTGGTAGACTGCACATATACAGCCTGTGCTTTACAGGCAGGTGAAGTGGAAGTGGAAACATTCAAACTACTTTGTGGTCTCGAGGACTTTCCGGTTGCCATTGGTTGCCATGAAGCTGTAAAATGCCCTGTAAAACCTCCAACCAGACTTTGTAGCAGAAGAGGTATTGTTCCTGAAACGAGAGAGACAAAGGCCGGATCTAGCTTTTGGGAACTGCCTTTTTTTTTAAAAAAAAGAAGAAGCTTGACCTTTGAACTTTGACACTGACCTTGGTTTGTATCATCCCATGCCGCTGAAGTCTCATCTCTTTTACGACGTCACTCACATTAATCTAAAGGAAGAGAAAGAAGGTTGTGAGGAGCAACCACAACATGTGTGTGAACAAGTCCACGGCTGTACTTTATTTTTAATGATATTTTTAATTAATTGAGTAGACTCTCTGGATAAAGAGTTTACTGTCATTCTAGCAGCTCTGTGTAGGTAAGACTTTGAGCTAAATACTAACACCAACATGCTAACAATATAGTGCCAATATGTTGATGTTTATTAGGGACAATCTTTACCATATTTGTCTGGCGCATTAGCATGCTAGCATTTAGCATGAGACGCTGAGCTTAATACTAACATCAGTGAGCTAACAATGAAAGTGCTAATGTGTTTATGTTTAGTTTGGTCTCAGTTTGGCACATTACATTTCATCCTGGGAGGGAATTTTGGGGAGCATACGTCAGTCCGACTGCCCACAAGTCCGACGGCTCATTTCTCCGACTACCCATTCTACAGTGTTGAGGTTAGTTAGGGTAAGGTTAAGGGTTAGGGCTACTTAAGTCGGAGAAGTGGGAGGTCGGACTGATGATGCAAAAATAAAGAAATGTATGGTCGGAGTCGGAGAAATGGGTGGTCGGAGAAATGGGTAGTCGGACAGACGTCATGCGCCCGGGAATTTTTGAGATAAATTTCATAGCAATTCATCCTCAAAAACTACGAAAAAGGATCGCCAAAGTCAGAAGGATTTAGTTTTTGGAGACTACTGTGCAAAGAATAACAGGGTTGTCATCCTAATCAGCCAATTTACCTAGAATCATAACATTTGCATCGTTAAAAATACAAATATGGTACAATAAATGAACCGTTAAACAAACTGGCCTCTACTCACAGGTAAATCGTTCTCAATGAGATTGAGGATGATGTCAGTGCAGATGAGAACCCCCGTGCGTCCGATGCCGGCGCTGCAGTGAACGGTGAGCGGCCCCTTGTGGTGCACCGCTCTCAGGTAGCGGATGAAGCGAACCAGCTGCTCAGAGCACTGTGGCACACCGTGGTCAGGCCAGTGTGTGAACTTCAGGTGACGAACAAAACGAGTCTCGCCAGTCTGAAATAAGAGTGAGTTGAATCATTGCATTAAAGAGTTTAGAGTAAACCAGTGTCATCAATGTGACTGACAGCAGGCGGGTATAGCTACTCCTCTCTCACCTCTGTCTCCACCATGCGGATGACCTTAATGTGAAAGTACTCCAGGTACTGCTGGTTCTCCAGGTGAAGCTTGTACCTGCCAGTGTCCAAAGGCACGCCCATCTTCACTGGCCAGTACTTGTGACATTTGATCCTTCCCCTCTCCACTTCCTGGGTCATCATGGCAATGATGTCAGATTTATTTTCCCAGATCATCTGCCAAAAGGCTGACACAGTGGCGGGCAGAGGGCCCTGGCAGGAGATGTAGAAGAACTCTTCATCGCCAACTTGCATGCGGATGTAGCTGGCGTTGATGTAGTCCTGGTTCTCTCCGATGGCAACACGTGTTTTGTCATCTACGGGGGGAAAAAAATAGGAGAAGACACCCTAAACCTCTTGTGTTTTTATGTGAGAGTGCTTCACTGCATGAACGACATTCCTTACTTTTTCTCCATGTTTGATACATCCATTGATTTCCTGATTATAAACAACAAACACTCCTCCCTGGCTGTTTTGCCTGAAGCACACCAGCCAAGAGTACAGTAAATAAGGCCGAGCAAACATCTCTGAGGTCTGGAGTTGTGCTCAACAAACGAGTGCTGTGAAGAAGTTTGTTGGTGATGAGAGGGGTGATAGACCGAAAGCGGAATGTTTTTTGGGTTCGCTTCCCCCACCTCCTGCTTGTGAGGTCAAAAAAGCCACAGACTGGAAATCTGGCTATGCTGAACAGAAAAGTTAAAGGCTACAAGCAACGCATCAGATCGGCACATACCATGCCCCCTTTTTTCTCTGAACCACTTGCACAAACAGCAGTTGTTAACAGGCTGCAGCCAACAGGGCGTATGGTGAGGTGCAGTGATAATCCACTGGGGGTCACTATCCTTTTCATCGCACTCATTCATCTCAACTCTGACTCCTTTCACCCCAGCAGACTCTGGGGGCTGGAGACAGCAATGCTGCTTGCGTGCACATGTGTTCTGTTTCCCTGCTTGTTTTGGTCAGTATCATCAGTGTTAACCACAATTGAAGCATTATATCAAAACACATATCTCTTGTGAAGTTCGTCCTTTCATCTTCTGTATTTTACCTCCTGAAATTCATCCTGATGAGAGATCTTGTAACATTATTTGTTCCTGCTTCATTTATTAAAACCATAAATCCCAGATAATTACAAGGTTGGTAACATTTACATTTACTTCATCATCACATACTTGGCTGAGTCAAAGTATTTAAGTGCAGCACCAGTGAAATACTGATACTAATGTGAGAAGTGATTTGCTGCGCAGTAATGACTTTAAGTGTTGTAAACAAATATCTCCGCTCCCTTCAGTATAGGCCTTACAGTCATCCTGAACCGAGCAGCTAAGAGAAGTGATAACAAACAGACTCTCCTATAAACGTCAAGTTTGTGGCTATCCAGCTTTTACAAGCTTAAGCCCACCAGTAATAAAAACTGGGAAACACAGAATGAAGAACTGGGGTTTGAACAAATGGAGAAAGTAGCAGCAGTTAAGATTCCTCTTCCAGACTTACAGGGCAGGATGTCTCTGTAGCGGTTCTTCTCTCGGTTTTCAGGGGCTTTTCCCACCAGGCAGTTGTCAGAGGGCTTCAGATGCTCCAGAGCCTGAAATCAGCAATAATGTGTAATCACTATATACTGAAACACAGTGCAGCTGGATCACAGTATGTCTCTCCATAAGAGTGATCCACATCCACGTCTTAATCATGACTGAGTATCTATGTGTGTGTGTTTTTGCTGTCTTTCTTTCAGTGTGTAATAAATTCCTCTCTATTGGATTTTTTTTTATAATGATCAACGTCAGGAACGGTTAAATGGCACATTAATTGGTCAATGTGTAATTTTACCCTTAGTTAAGGCAATTTTACAGCTATGAATTACACCAACTGTTAAATATGCACATTAACTGGCTTGATATGAATGACATAGTACACACCATAAACTCTTTGACCAGTTCCTGCTGGTCCAGTTGATGCTGCAGAATCTGGATCAGAGCCTTGACCCTGGAGCCTGAATACTGGCTGCTCTTTGCTGGGCTAATGAGAGCTAAACTGGCCAGTTCCTCCTCTGATACTATGGGTGGGCCTGAGGAAAGAAAAGCATAAAAGAGAGGGATATGGTTTGTTTGTGTGGCTCAGGTTGGATGTAATTTTTCACTCATTAGCACAAATAGCACTGGAATAGAAACCTGTTTGGGGTGAGTTCATTTCCTGATTGGTGACATCAAATACATCATCATCATCTTCTTCACTGCTCCAGCTGTCTGACTGCATTTTCCGGATGTCTTTGCAGGACTGGTCCAAAAGTTTGGTCACAATTTGTTTCCTGGGGGAGTCAGGGGGCAGGGGTGAGACCAGACCATTTTTACTCTTCGGTAGGAGGGGATGAAATCATGCAAGGCTGAGCTTCCTTTCCCTGCGACTTTTCCACCTAAAATACAGTATAGACAAGAGGCTAAAATATCTCTGTACGTCTACCATATACCTTTTGTTTTGAAGCTACAGAGATTGGTGCTATCACACTTCCTAACTGCCACACTATTTTTCCTCTCTTATTAGGGTTCACTGTCCATAAGCAACAGCATTAATCCCAAGGAGGTGTTTCGTTTCATTTATTGCTCTCTGCTTCCTCCTTGTGGTTAAAAGTGGAACTGCAGAACACCTAAACAAAAGGAGAAGGTGGAGGACAAAGGTGTGGAAGAGCACAGGAGAGGAGAAACAATAGGAGAATCCAAGAGGAGAGTAGTTTGGTAAGTTACTACCTGTCAGAGGCTCCATGCAACATGTCAGTGACATTGAGAGATGGGCAGCAAGCTTGATGAGAAGGGGTGCTGTTACAGCTCTCCTGGTCCACGGACAAGCAGGCAGAGGAGGCAACAGACGGGAGGGGCAAGATGTTAGTAGTAGATGTTAGTAAAGAGTCAAGGAGGGGTATGATTGAAACTGAAGAAAAGATTAGACATTAATCATGACACTATTCATGGACTTGAGTGTGTGTGGTTGTGATTGTTTTGGTTACCTGCATTGCAGTCTCATCTGTTACCACAGTCAGGCGACGTGGAGGAGGTGGTGGCGAAGTTAGGACAACACCTATTTCTTTAGCCACAGGATCTGAGGTCACTTCTGAAACAGTACATTTCAATGCACAATAAGGTCTCTTAAAGGGATAGTTCAACATTTTGGCAAATTATGAGATAATAACAGAACGTTACGAGACTGAGTTGTTTTCGTGGCAAATGCAGAGACTGCTTGCCCCCGACAGGAACGCGCATCAGCAGTTTTGCATGAATTTACCTCTAAAACAACTCCGTCTATTAACGTTCCTTTATTATCTCATAGTGTGGTGAATGTACAGGTCACAACTTGAGAGCGTTTTGGAGTTGTTGATTGTGTATTTGATGAGTTTGATGAGGGAAACCAAGAAATCCCAATAGCGTCCGTAGCGTAGCTCTGAGCAGCTCGCGGCTCTGCTCCGCTGTTCTAAAAATAGCTTGCACCGACAATTAAAGGTAACAAACCTACTCCTAAAACTATAAGGATTATGGCAATGGGCCAGTTTGACAAAATGTTGAACTATCCCTTTAATGGTGCCCATTGAGATAACTCAAGGTTTATATTAACTGTGTGTGTCACATAACTTGTGTGTTTTCAGCTCTGAATAATACATTTTAGGGTCTACAATTCAGTTAAATTTAAAACTAGTATCAAGTATCAACTTTCTACAAATTCATAATATGAGATCATACCATGGGGATGCTCAGCTGGCCGGTTCAGCATGATGTCAGGTGAGGAGCAGGTATCAGGAGCCGGCTGCTCAGCTAGAATAGCTTCAGTCTGAGCGGACATGTTGGGCGGTGTGGGTGATTCAGAGTAGGTCAGGGGCATGATGTCTCTGCAGATGGTGAGCTGCACTGTGCCCTCAGCTTTACGCAGGATATCCACCACCTTGCTGTGGCTCAGGCCGGACACAATCACACCGTTCACCTGGAGCATACACACTGAGTGTTAGAGTTTTCCCTCACAAGAGGGGTAATAAAACAGTCAAGAGGTGTGATGGCTTGTTACCTCTAATAAAATATCCCCCACTCTCAGCCGACCGTCCTGCTCAGCTACTCCACCAGAGCAAATCTCCCTCACTCTGAGCATGCTGCCATTGGTTCCTCCAACCAAAGCGAAGCCGAGGCCTCCTCCCTCTGGTTTTTTGAACTCTACTTGCATGATGCAACTCTGCAGGGGAAAGAAACCAGAGGGAAAAGAAGGAGAAAGAAAACAAGAGTTTGGAGCAATCATGAATTCCAGTCACCACAACAACTTATGTTCTTCAGTAAAGTACTTTCATATTGTCTTAAAAAGAACAAATCATATGAAACAAAGCCTGACAGACAGACAGATAGACACACACACACACGCACACACACACACACACACACACACACATGCACACACATGCAGACAATGACCCCACCTGCTCCCCAGGAGAGAACGCATTCGCAGATTGACTCACAGTAGACTCATATTACAGTGTGTGTTTCAACAGACACTTCAAACACAGAGCTGGCAGGAGAAAGGAATGAGCTTTTGGACAAATATAAATAATATGTTCAGAAACTTACGTCCTGTTCTTGGGTGAGAGAGAGGCATCGAAATTTACCAGCAGTCCTATACACAGGTTCAGCTGAAAAAAACAGTAGAGAGGCCAGAGAATTAGAGACCAGAGCAGACAAAACATCTCACAAAGATATCGCAAGTCAAATTTATAGTGGAGATGTTTCCGGCAGCACCAGTCTCCATCCGACCGTCCAAAACAGACACGCCGACAAAAAAAAAAAAAAAGCAACACACACCAACCTCCCACCTCTTCGGCCATTTTGAAAGAGAAGTGTTGATGGGTGCGTCTCTTCTATGACAGGTGAACAAGGTTGGTCTTTTCAAAGTGACCCTGTCCACTGTCCCTTACCGCTGCATGCACTGTCACCAGGCAACTGAGCTTCCTGCCCTATAGACCACTGACTGTATGGCACTGCCTGTGTTTGAGTGTGTGTGTGTGTGTGTGTGTGTGTGTGTGTGTGTGTGTGTGTGTGTGTGTGCGTGCGTATGATGCCTTTGGCCGTGCAGCCTAATACACCAGTGGAGGGCCAGAGGCTTGCTAATTATTAATCCTGCCGTGAGAGCCCAGGATCTGTCTGTCAGCATTCAGATCACACACACACAGCTGCAAAGAGAACTATCTCTCAGCACCGAGCTCCGGCTTCACGCGCACAATAGGACGACAAGCGAAAGGCTGAGAGGAAACCAGTTTCGGTGCTGATAGAACATGCCGATGGAGAGAAAATAAGAGAGGAAATAAACAGAGGGAGAAATGAGGGAGAGAAAGAAAAAACTCACCCTCTTCAACAGGAGAGTCTCTCTCTGGAGAGACGGACTCTTCGAAACGAGCGTAGGACTTCTTATCCTTTTTCCAGTCAAACAGACCTATGAGAGAAAAAAAAGTGTCCTGAAACACACAACTATAGATTGTACAAGGAAGCAGCTGTTTTTTTATGGCAGGCCCGACATCTTAAAAAAGACAAGTTATTACCTGTCCTTCTCAGATCTCTAACACTTTCTGGTAATGATTGAACTTCAGTTATCATTGTTTGGCTGAAAACATATCTGGTTTCTAAGCAATCCGTCAGTGCATATAACGGCCAAACATTTCTCTTCATGTGTCCTAGTGTTAAGTCAAGCAGGTGAAACCATCCATAGATCCTTTCAGAGGCGCTTACCATTCCACTTGGCCTTGGGGGTCACTGGCTGCTCCTCTCTGTCACAGACACAGTCGAGTCATTCACACGTACACAAACACCTGATCACTTTCTATCTCCTCCGCCATTGAGGGCACATACCTAATGACTTTAAGTTTAACTTTACGAGGAGCGATCTCACAGGCTTTGACTGCATCCTCCAGGGTCATGCCCAGCGTGCACCTGCCACAGATGTACAGGATCTTGTCATTGCGTTGGACGCTCCCCTCCTCGCTGGCTGGGGAGCCTGGCACCACCTCCAGACAGTAGATGCCCTGCCATTTGCTGCCAATGCCTCCTGTCAGCTTTATACCTGAGGAGTGCAGGCACAAAGATGCAACTCAGTACAAACAGAGAGAAAGAGAGAGAGAGCAGTTTGATGTGGCGTGTGGTCCCACCGAGCTGTCCTGAAGGCGTCTTGTACAGAACAACGTCAGGCAGGCTGTCGCAGGGCGGTGGCGCCACCAGGTTGGTAACCGCCCTGCCCAGCGTCATGCTCAGTCTTCTCGGAGAAGACCTGAGAATTGTCATGGCAACATCATCCGCCACACTAGTAACATCGTGTCCATTTACCTGGAGACAAATGACAGAAAAAAAAGAATAGTTCACAGTCAAATAGTAAAGCTCATAGAGTAGATACTTATATAGTCTTTAGGCAAGATGCCAAATAAAAAAAAGTGCTGTATATAAATGTTGGAATCACTGGTGTCCATTTACATTTTTAAATCAACATAAATGTACAAATACATATGTTTATACATACTGTAACAAGTCTGTCTCCTGCCCTCAGACGTCCATCTGCCTTGGCTGGGTTGTCCAGGATTTCCTGTATGTAGTAGCAGTTGTCCAGTTTGCTTCGTGTGATGGTGAAGCCAAAGCTTCCACTTCTGGACTTGGTCAGAACCACCGTGAGTTCAAACTCTTTTACCAATCCCTGACGGGCAAAGATACAATTAACAGTCATGAACAGACAAAAATTACCTCAGTTATTCATCACAACAGTTAATGTTTTTTCAAAACCGTTTTTCATTTCTGTCAAATTTAGGGATGCCCCAACTTGTCAGTGGTCACCAATCAATAACAAATGGTTTGTATTTGCGGAGAAAAGGAGAAATTATGGAGAAAGTGAAAGACATGCATCATTATACAGACAGAAAATACATACAATTTTAAAGAATTTCTTGACACCTGTTCAACTTTATTTATATTATTGTTAATTGCAAAATCGTATTCATTAATCAAGTTTCATCAATGATTTATCACAAGTAAACCTGATAAAAAAAAAATGAGCAGAGAGCAGGAAATGTGACAAACTTGCCTTTCTTCGACTCTCTTCCTCCTCCTCGTCTACCTCGTCGTCATCATCGATGTCCTTATATTCCATCTCTTTCTTCTCCGGCTCCTCCCTCGGCTGAGTGTGGCTCTGGGCTGGAGGGGGGAGCACTGTGGGCGTCAGCGCCGGGACAGGCGGACTGACACAGGGAGGCACAGAGGAGATGATCTGAGCGGTGATGGGGGTCAGCGGCAGAGCAGGGGGCTGGGGTGGAGGCACCACGGGCCGAATGTTCTTGGAAAAGGCTTTGTAGTGACTTGGAAGAAGCCCCTGCTGGATCGGGTGATGCTTGGCTTTGGGCGGCTGCGTTGTGAGGGGCTGAGACGGGTGGGTGAGGGAGCACGTGGTCGGGGTGTCAGACGGGAGGTCGAGGGGAGAGACGGACGTTGTGGGGACGTTGGGGCCGAAGTTTGGGTTCTGAGAACTGAAACCAGACGAGCTGTTGGAGGTTTGGGAACCCCGGGATGTGACCGGGGTGTGAGTGGTCACACTGGGAGGAAAGCTGTGAGGAGGCTCCAGGGTGGAACTGATGGTCAGGTACTCTTCATCTGCCATTATAGTTAGTCCATTTCCCATGAGGCAGTAGGTCACACTCCCATCTGCCTCCTCTCTGATTCCACTGCACATAAACAAACAGCACACACTATGTACATTACGCTTTGAATCATGCTTTCTATCCTTAATGCCAAAACAGGTGCAGCAGCAAGAGCTCTGATTGCAAGCTATGGATATTAAACTAGGAATGTGATAGACACATATATAAGTAAATAAAATGACAAAAAAGTTGGCATCAGTTTTGCTATTCCATAAGTTTTAATAACGCATAATTTATAGGAAGAATAAGGGAAAATTAAAATACTAATTTTACTCATTATCATCATTTTATAATTATATTTTTTAAAATGTCTAAATTACTGGAGATTTCCAAGTATGACTGGAAATGGGAGACTCATTTTGGAGCTGGTTTGATTTCAGAACAGTTTCAAGTTACATCCATTGTTGAAGAAATGCTGCTGCAGCGGTTTGTGGTTCTATTTTGTGTCAACACGTGAATAAAAACTTTTTAAATTGGAACTTCAGGTCACAACATAGGATGTGATGATATGTGATAGTTTTCTTATGTCTCAACATCTAAAACATTACCTGGCATATACTGCGTTTGAAGCGGTTTTAGGACAGATGTCCATAAGCATCACGGTTGAACTCGACCTCCTCGCAGCCTCCTCTCCTCCGTCCTTTTTCTTCTCCTTTGCTTCCACTTCCTGTTGTTCCTCTGGACTCCTGGTGGTCGGTCGTGACTGTGGTTTAGCCGGCGGAGAGCCACGGGCGGGGGAGGCCGGTGAGGCGGGCGATGCTGGCGAGGCGGGTGATGCCGGCGAGACCGGCGATGGAGGCGACGTAGGTGACGTGGGCGAGGGCGGTGAGCGAGGGGCAGAGGGAGGAGTCTGGGTGGGCCGCACTTCTCTTTCCTGGCCGTCCCGGTTCTTCAGGAGAACTGAATCTGCACAAGGCTCTGAGTTCTTCTCCTCTGTGTTGGTCAGGTCTTCGTCCTGGGTGGGGGCTAACTTCTGGGAAATTATGTTGATGTCATATTGAAACTTGAGGAGCTGGCTGTAGTCCTCTCCTAGTCGGATGTCCAGAGACCGGGATCGAAACTCACGGACAGGTGCAGGACTCTACAGGAGGTGAGACAGTCTGGATTACCGGGTCTAACTCAGGTGTTTTGTTCACAGTGGATGTGAGCGCTTGTGTGCATGTGAGCTCACCAGTGTGTTGTCGTCTGGATCGTACAGTACTCCAGGACCTGGTCGGCAGATCAGCAGATGAACTTCAGACGGAGCTCCGCGCAGCAGGAACAAAACCCTCTGACACAACAACAACAAAATAGCGTGTGTACAGCAATGACTGGATATAGCTCGAAATCTATTTAGTTGCTGTACGTTTAAATGCCCCTGTGTGAATACCACTGTAACTCCTTGGCAGCACACAAAAGATTAAATGACACATCAAACGCCATGACACAAGCAGCTTGCTATTTCCAGTACTATGAGATTAAAGGATTAGTGGACCAATGACATGGCCAAGACCTTAAGAAACAGCAGGGCCGAGCTGCTGCTCAGATACTTTCTAGCCCCATTCACAATTATTTATTCACACACAAAACTGTCATCTACTACCATGCTGCCATTAGTGCTCAAAGTTTCAACACTTTTTTACACTTAAAATATCTTGACCACATTGTGTATCTACTTTTTATGTCCCTGTTCCAATTTAGGAACAAATGAAGAAACAAATCTACAACCACAATAAAATAAGAAATCACTGGTTGTAAATGCACTGGTATAAATGTGTGAGGATGAATAATCATCTTATACGTATATCCCAAACCCTACCTGGTATGAGAGGTCCTTGACTGGCTCTCTGTTGACCGACAGAATGACATCTCCCTCTCGCAGCAGGCCACTCTCTAGCGCTGGCTGACCCGGGAACAGACGTTTGATGCGGACCAAGCTCCCTCGGTCTGGCCCCGAGGTCAGCTGCGAGATGTAGAAGCTGAATCCGAGGCCGGACAAACTCTTCTTCAGCACCACTTCATGGGTGTTCTCTGGGAATACGAAGAGACGGAGGGGAGCGTCGGGGCATTAATGTGTGTTGTGTAATCGTTAATCTGTAGTGTGGCTTCAGATTTGGTACTTTTTGATCAAGAAAATGTTCATCAATCCCTCCAGCACAACACCCAAGTAGTTATTTTTGCAGAAATATATATATTTTTTACCGACTCACATGTTTGTTCTGTTTCCAGTATAAAGGTACAAGAGAAAGAGAGACTATCCCTTTAACTCAGCTCAGGCAGTGAACAGGCAGCTTCAAGGTTTCAGCACAGGCTGTCTCGGGGGACTGAGGCAGTGTCAGCCCTGGATGACTCTGACAGCAACCACAATGTAGCTGTCAGATGACTCACAGTCACCTCTGGGCTGTGCATGCAACTGTGTGTGTGTGTGTGTGTGCCTGACAGTCTATCGTTTTTTTTTTCCACTTTTGTGAGTGTATTTACCCCTTCCTCTCCCCTCTCACCATCGGTAACAAAGCTGTAGTCCTTGGCTCGACCACTCAAGGTCGTTTCCACGGAGACCTCAGTCCTGGGGGGCTGTGTGTATGACGAACTGTGGGCCAAGAGGGGGCAGGGTGAGTCCGGTCTGGGCTCCAAGATAACAGTGGGCTCCCTTTCCAACTGCAGGTTCACCACCTATAAGGAACAGATACGCATAAACCCTCAGTATATGTTCAATAGTTTATAGCTCAAATAAAACAAGTGTATTATGATGCACAGAATCTAAGTGAGTAAAACCAGTTAAAATCTTGGGTAATGAGGATGGGAAGTAAAACCTGAACCTGAAAATATCTGAATACTCCCTATTCCCTTACATAACATAAACATAATTTACAGTGGACACATTGTAATGGTAACAATCATATCATATCATCAACTACAGTATATGACTTGGTATATCTGTGTGTAATTGTGTTTTACTTCATGTTTGTGGTTGTGTGTGTGTGTGTGTGTGTGTGTGTGTGTGTGTGTACCTCTCCAGTCTTCTTCAGGCACTCGACAGCTTGTTGGTGAGTCACGCCCCTCAGGTTGGACCCATCAACCTCCAGCAGTCTGTCACCTGTCATATGCACAAACACAAATCTCATCATCATTAGCAACATCAACACACACCAAACGGTTTGTGTGTATGTGTGCGCGCCTGTGTGTGTGTGTGTGTGTGTGTGTGTGTGTGTGTGTGTGTGTGTGTGTGTGGTTGATGGGCACGTCAACAAATCTAACAGTCGTTCCTGTTCACTGAAGCATGAACTGAGCAGACACAGACACTGCACAATGCTCCAGTAACATACACACGCACTGGCAAACAAATGACTGACAAAATAAAATGAAAAAAAGGAAAACAAATGAATGGCAGTATAATATTTAAATCCAACAGCTTGGCTACGCCGTCGTAGATTGTAGGGGCCACAGGCTCATTATTTAATCTACATCTAGTCACTTTTTATATGTAGTTCCAACTCTCTGTTTTTATTATACTATCCTTTGATGCTGATGATGCTGGTGGTAGTCATTTGTAATTGCAAATCAATGACTTTAGCTCCTGTTTCCTCCATTCAACCAGAAGTTGCGAGGGATCAACCCTTAACAGAAACTTTGTTTGTGTTTTCAGCAGCCAACTTGATCATCAGAAATGAAAAGTCTACCAATCTGAATGCGCCCGTCCTGCTCTGCGGCGCCTCCCAGCACCAGGTTCTTGATGTAGACTCCTCCAAATCGCACATTAGTGTTTGTTCCCCCCTGTTGGCAAGAAACACGACAAAAAAAGTCATAAGTCACCGTTGCAGGACTCAAATAACCCTACTCACACTGACTCAGCTGCATCGTAGCTTGTTACCTATTGGCCTGTCCCGTTCAGTCCTTTAAATCGGTTTGGCTGAGATGATGTAACACAAGGCAACAAAGTCACTACGTTCTTGGCACTATTTACTTGGCTTTTAATATGGCAACATGTCTTGATCTGTCTATCTAGACACTCGCTGTTCTTCTTTAGTCACACTAACCTAAACTTCTATAAAGAAGTATGAGGTACAGTAAAAGGGAAATGATTCACTCACAGCGACACTGATGCCGAGACTACCATTACTTTTCTTCAGCTCCACTGTGAACCGCTCGCCAGTTTTCAGACTTATAATGGACGGCGACCTGGAACACGCATCCTGAAAGAGAGCAAGAGAAAGGTAAACTGAACTGTAAGAATAAATACAGGAATACAGAGAACAGTGTTGTTTTAATAACCCATCTGTGGTTAAATCGATATTGTTAATCCAATCAAATAATGTCCCTACTTTGTTGAAGTAACATAATCTTCTGTACTTTGATCACAATGTTAGTTAATAAATGAATGAAAGACAAAAGTACAGATTTTGAATCATAACGGATTAAATGAGAGTGTTTTTTTTTAGGACACTTCTAAAGCCGGTGAATGACAGCCACACAAAAGTCCTATCACATTAATCAGAGCGCTTAATCCCTTTAACAATTAGCTCTGGTTGAACTCTTCAACCTCATGTTGATAATTGTGCTTCCATGGAAACAAAGCCACTTATCTCTAACCCACAGCCCTGTCTCTGACCTGGGCGTCGTGTATTCTGACGACAGGAATGTGAAGCCTCCTGCTCTGCTTCGGGGTTGCCATGCTGGACAGACTGATGGCCTCCTCCAGCTCCTCCACACCGGGACGGTACTCGGTGCCACTCAGCGTGGTCTGAGAGCCAAAGCTCCTCTCCAGTGCCAAACCCAGAGTACTTTGACTCAAGGAGCTATGTCTGTCCTTCAGAGACTCTGATGGGCAAACAACCATGAGAGATGAAGAGATGAGTTCACACTGAGGCTGGATTAGGTGTCACTGCTACACACTGTGATCGTTTGACAGTGATTTATGAAACTTTGCATGCAGAGATCTTACGTTTGGGCTGGGACACGATGAGCTCCACCTCGTCAGGGCTGTTCTGTAAGATGGCTGCAGCATCACTGAATGTTACTCCTTCCAGACTGGTCTTGTTCAGGGAGATGAGACGTCCACCTGGAAAAAAAACCAAACAATCAATGAATCAATAAAAAAAGTCTAAAGTTTAGCCTCTGTGTTCATCCGTTGTTCATCATCGGCGCTGCTGCTTACCGGGTTTGATTCGTCCATCTCTGTCCGCGGGTCCATCAGGCACAATGGAAGCAATAAAGATCCCAAGGTCGAGTTTACCTGTATTGTCCTCTCCTACTATTACAAAGCCTGAAACAGGACCAGAGAGGAAGACAAAGGTCTCGTGGTGCTGTGCTCATTAATTTTACATACAAGTTCACCGTTAGATTAAGCTTAACAAACTCACCAAAGCCCAGTTTGGGGTCTTTCTTCAGGCTCACGCAGACAATCTCTCTCTCTGGTGGGGTCATGGTTGGTGTATCTACAGAAAAAGCCCATTGACAAGGCATGTTTCACAGATTGTCCACTGATTTACATATTTTCCATTGTGTTAAAGGTCACAGAGACACTAAGACTTATGAGTAATTCAGAGCGTCCAAATCGCCTCATCTACATGTCTTTGGACAACTACACACAGAGAGAGGCCCCTGCTGGCTGGATCAGGGTACGAACAACGAGCTCAGATGTCACCATAAGAGCTCAGGATTAAAGAATAAGTATTAATCACTGTTTCTCAGTGCACTTGTTTGACTGACGGCTGGGGTATCATTATAAACATTCAAATGATATGCACATCAACTGTATGGTGACTGTCTGTGTATAGTTGGAGCTCACATAGTCATAACAAAGGTCACAGGTCATTTCGTATTTATTTTTTTACAATTCAGCGATATATAGAGATAATGCCCCTCTCACATAGAGGTGTGTTGGTTTTAGTTATTTTGTGTATTTTAACCTTTATTTATTCTCGAAGACCATTGAGGAAAAGTCCTCATTTACAGTGGTGGCGAGAGAACAACAAATACAGCAAAGAAGAATGAGAGTTTACATACGAAAATATTAGGAAACAAGTAAGAAAGGTTAACACAGTCAAACAATCATGATCAGGTACAAATAAAACAATTGCAATCCAGTGAAACCAGGTTTGAGAAGAGGATTTTGAACTGCTGCACTGATGGGAGAGATGCTAACTTTAAGATTTTCTGCAGCTTGTTCCATGTGTAAGGTGCATTGTGAGAGAAGGACATTTTACCCAGCTCAGTTCTGACATGTATGTATGTATGAATGTATGATGTGTATTTGTTAACACAAAAAGTTTAAGAGTTTAAATATAGGTGACATCCTCACCTCGTACAGAAGAGGAGGCATCAGAGTCCTGCTTCTGTAGCGACACACTGGACATCATCCTGGGAATCGGCTCTGGAGTGCTACAACACATGCACAGCTGCATTTAGCCACGTCCCTTCAATCCCTCCATGATGAGAATATGAATGTAACCATCATCATCATCCCCACCTCCAACACTGTCGGTGCTTCATGTCCCTGAGGTCTCCTGTTTCAGGGAGCTCCTTGTTCAGGTCCCTGCTCATCTCCCTCCTCATCTCTCTCTGCTGGCGGAGGCGAGCCTCCAGCTTGGCCGTCAGGTCATCGCAGGACTTGGAGAGGGAGTCCGGCTGACCCGGTGTCAGACCTACGTGGTTCAACATGCCCTCGGAGCAGGACATCCGCTTCAGGTCCATGTTACGACCCCGATAGACAGACATGTACTTATCCATGTGTTCATCTGGAGAAAGCAGAAAGGAATCAGGTGTCATTCTTGGTTTATCACCTTTGTGAGCTCATTTATTTCAATATGAAATCAAAGTTAACACCCTCCAACCGATCACTATGAGTTTCATACCTGGTATCATGGTGTGGTTAAGTTGTCGTGACGTCATCTCGCTATGAAACTTGTGCTGTGCTGAGCAGAGGTTCAGAAGGTACTGTGCTATTTTTGAGGTTTCTGTTACAAAACTGTGCTTTTTCCCGCTGGGCCCGCCACACTCTATTATCAGTTTACGACGCTGAAAGACACAAATCGTTGTAGATTTACTTCAAGCTTCGATCTCATAGAGCAAAATCTAGACTGGAATGCCACTTATTTTTTACCCCGGTGGAGATGGAGTCGGTTTCCCTCCAGAGGAAGCGCCTGGTGACGGTCCGAACGTGGTTCTTCATCTCGTACACGATGATCCCTTTGACGCAGACTCCCAACACCAGCTCTCCTATCACCGGCCTTTTCTCTCTCCCCACTCGGTGGAACATAACCCCATACTCTGGTAACTGCTGGGCAATCTGAGAGGCACATATTTTTTTAAATTGCTTGTGTGTCTTTGTGTGAGAGGGAATATGTGTTCTGTTTTAAAGTGTCATCATTTACTGTGCAGCACTTTGATAAACTTTTATGTTTTGAAGATCGGATCAAATTAAAAGCAAATAGTGGTTCTAGCAAGTGCAGAGCACCTTATTAATTTAACACACTGCAAGGTGAGGGAATAGCCAAAGGACAATGTGAGTCTTTGTCTTTGTGTGTGGGTGGATGCATTAGCAGTCTGGATACCTTTAGGTACTCTGTTTCTGCCTCTTCGGGCAGCATCTGGGCATGACTTGCATGTAGTCTTGGCAACTCTTCCTTGAGACTGGGCAGGGCCAGCTTCTCTAGCATCCTCGTGGACACGTAATGCTCTGGCTGGTAATAATTCTTACCATACAACTAAAATAACACAAAAAAAGAGCCAGATATGCTGCTGTGACACACTCTGAAAGATGATGCTGGTATTTATGGGCATAAAATGAATGTTTTTCATTTTTGTCCTTGGTACCTCTGGCATGTAGTCCCCAAACTCAGCTTGCAGAGCAAGAGCAGCGAGGAACAAGCCCGTCTCCTCGTTACAGTAAAGCCTGTCCTCCATGATATCCTTACGGAACTGTAAGTAGTACTGGTGACGAGTCAGTCTGTGCCTGTGAGCAAAAAGTAAAATATTTTTTTCTTTTAAACTATAGATTTCCTGAAATTGATTTCCAAGTAAGAAAACCAATGATGTACTTACAAAACGAAGGAAATATCGTCAACAAAAAATTTGACTCGAAGAAACACCAAAAAGGAAAGTATCTGGCCTTTTTTCCAACTGTCTGGTGCAACTTTGGAGATTTTTGTTTCATGGTCCAAAAAGAAATATTCATCGTCTGCATATAGAGAAAGAAATGAAACAACAACCCACTCACAGTAACTGAGACATAATCATCATGCCTATTGTGACTACATTACATTCATGAATATTCATGTAATTTTAAATTATGTTATTGATGTTCAGTTAATTATAAAATATATTCCCTTACCATCTAAAAAGGCAAGACCAAAATAGAAATGTTCCACCAAGTTTGCGTGAGCCACCACCATGTCAAACACGTCCCTTGCTCTGGACTTAATGTCACAGCGAACCACCACGTACTGTCCGCTGAGAAGCACCACGGTCACTTCTCTCTGAGACGAGCACGAGCGGCCCTTTCTGGACTGTTGGGGTGTAAACACACACACAAACACACTGACACACATGCACAGAAAAGAACATCTACGAGCACTTACACGCATGCACAGACACATACAGATACTGCGCATGCAATGATGCAAACAGACATAGTTCAGCATGCAAGAAAAGACAAGTTAGGGTACTGTGAAAAGCAGTTTGTATGAAAATGAGTCAGCAGCATATAGGAACAGGGAGGATTTACCACAAGAGATCCGGGAAGCTCGAGAACAGTATGCTGTTCGTCCGGCATTCTGATGAACTCAGGACCCAAAGCCTGACAAAATAAACATTTATCATAAAGAAACCAATTAGCTTCTATCAGCTAAACACCGTATTCCAAATTGAGTTATGTTTTTTTCGGGGACATTTGTCTTACTGAATTACCATTTTAGCAAATGTCCCGGTCTTACCTTAGCTTTCCTCTGGCTCAGGCTGAGCGAGGACTCACTGAAGGTGATGGAGGGACTGTGAGATCTGCCCGATGTTTTGGGAGAGATGTCGTGGTGAGGGCTCCGACCGAGCCAACTGCAGGTGCTGTCCCTGTGACGAACCCCACGGGGGAGTCTTGGGGGAGAGAGAGGGAGAGAGAGAGAGAGAGAGAGAGAGAGAGAGAGAGAGAGAGAGAGAGAGAGAGAGAGAGAGAGAGAGAGAGAGAGAGATGGAGGAAGGACAGATTGAGTAATAGTTGTGCAGACTAGTTGGAAAAGTCAAAGTGTGGGACAATGTCACGTCCCCTCAAAGTCGGGACAGACAACGAGGGCGGGGAACATGAAAAATGGATGGATTGCTTTATGCCAACATGAACACAAATATAATGTATCTTTAATGGCTGGAAAAGCATCTCCTAATTACAGTCCTGGTGGTGATAGTGTATATAGATGTGTGTATACTACATACCTTTCTAAAGAAGATTGGTACAGTGGTGTGGGAGAACTCCTCGGTCTCCAAGGTCTCTGAGGTAAACTCCCTAGAAAACACATAAATAAAGTATTTTCACTGACAAAATAAGCATCTTACTGCTGGAACACATTATTAATAGGAAGAAAAAAAAGCTACAAAAACACATAAAGCATTATAGGTTATGCTTAATAATAAATAAGGATTATATCAATATATATCTATTGTTAAGAATAATACCTAAGAATTCATTTCTTTCTACCATTCTGTGACTTCGTTTCAGGTTTGGTTTCCTCTGCATCACGGTCGTACCTGACTTTGAGTCAGAGTCCGTTGAGTATCTTCTCCCCTCAGCACTCCCTTCGTCTGAAAATGGCCCTCTCTTTCCTGTCAACCAGGTAAGAGATGAAAGATGACAGCAATGTTGGATTCCTGTCTGTCTCTGCGCTCCCCGGAGACACTGAGATGTTTGGACAGAACTGAGGCTGGCAGAGGGTTTAGCCCGAAGCCTCCACAATCAGTATCTGATTATTGGCTCTCGCAGGAAAACTAATCCTGGGCTTGCTTTAGGTTAAGATTTTAATCCTGTTGACCTGTACACTATCTCCAGTCAAAAAAACAGCTATTGGCTGCAACTATTTTCTGCAAATATGTGAAAACAACTGTTTTTTAAAGGTCAGATTTATTTATGATGGTAAACTAAAATAGGCTATAGAGCAAAACAGGAAACCCCCATGAAATACACACACTTCTGGTTCATTTTTTGTTACAGAATCACAAATTGACCCAATTTAGAGCAAAGTAATCCTGAGTTTTGTGACTCACCATGAAGTCTCTCTCTGATCATCTGGCTCCTGCCACTCAATGGGACGTTACTGTCTGGTAAAGAGCCTTGATCCTGGAGGAAAAGAAACAATTCTACATTTTACATTCATGTTTTTTTTTTGCTACGACACAGATTATTAAAGAGTACTTATTTGAACTCTGACACATTCACAATGGTCTGCAGAAAGCTGAAACGCTTGCAGAGCAGACAGGAACACACTGTGGGTGTCTATACTCACTGAATCATGAAAAACCTCCTCCACCAGCTGTCTGATGACTTTGGTGGGCGATGGCAGGATGGAGGCTTTATGCTGAGATTCGCAGGCTTCCAGGATGGCGTTGAGATTTACCCTGCGGTGGGCCAGGTCCTCACACATGCTGAGTAGGAGGCTGTTTAGATGGTCACTCAACTGGACTGGCTGAAGTCAATGAAAGTGGAAAAAACAACTGTAATAACTGAGGTGTGAGACAGTGATGGCGCTGAATAAAATATTAGAGCTTTGTCACTCCCACCTGATTTTGAGGTAGGTGAAAATCAACTGACCAGTAGAGAGTCATACCCAGTGAATATACCAGCATCTGCAACAAAATGAACCGATTAAGAACAAGAGACACTGCCATAATCGGCTAATTCTAAAATAAAACCATCAACAACATACTGTGGTCAAGCTGGAGAAGTTTAAATTTAATATAATTGAGAAGGGACTATTATATTATACTGAAATGATGAAGAAAAACACAAAGCACATACAGGAAAGTATATGTAGTAGACGTTAATCTATTTTTTCCCCCTTTCAAATAGTACACACAGTTTTCTTCATGATAACTCAACAGTAATTAATGCTTAATTTAATGAAGGGCAATTGTATCAATTAGTGTTTGAAAGCACTAGAGATGTAGCCTGACAAGCCAGACTATATCATTAAAATGTAAATATTTGCTGCTGCTAGGGTGCGTCTAGATTTCTAGGCTACTAGAGATGGGCAGTTGAGTAAAAACAACAATATTTGTGATGTTTATTAAATGCCACAGCTCTTCAAGGCAACTCTCTCCATCTACGGTTATATAAAAGACATATTATGACTATAAATATGAAGGATGTATCTAGGCTGATTGGCTAGAGGTGTGTGAGACAATCATAGATATTCTGATAATAAACTAAAGAGTGTTGAACATTGAGGCTTCAAAATGCAGAGCACAGATAGACCACTAGATGGCGACATTACATCTCAGCCGTCCTTCAGCTCCTGACATCCTGAGATTTCACATTTGGAGGAAAAAGACATGACATGATGGCAGTGACTTGTAATCAGTTCAAGTCAGTGCAGGGTTTAAAGTTACCTCAATGCAATATTATACTCTTTTAGTGTTTGACAAGTCTGCCAGTGGCTGTAACGTGAGGTCTTAGGACAGAAATGAGGATGCATGCACTGACCCTCTCTATGGCAGGCTTGGTTGAGCTGGCACGGCCCTGCAGCATTTCTGGAGCAGTGAAGGTGGTAACATCATCTGATAGGCCACAGTTCTTAAATGCTAAGGTACCAGTGGCTGACAGCAACAAGGAGGTGGGGCTTATGATATTACACATATTGTTGTGACCTGAAAAAAAAAAAAAAAAAAAAACAGAAGGAAGACCATAATATACAATGATGGTGCGAATACAGGTACTACGGTAAAGTAGCACTGAGTGAGACAGAAACACTGCAACATATATACAGATGGTTATGTTTACATTGTAGTAACATAATGATGCTGCTATGCTGTGAAGACACAATACATGAGAGCCAACAATAAGAGGGGTTATTTACCCTTATAGGAGACATCCACTAAAGACTCTGCAGTGCCCAGCAGCAGGGACCAGACCTCCTCCTCCAGCAGAGGTCCCCCTCGCGCCTCCAGTACTTCAGCTAATGTTACAAAAGTGCTGCTCATCCTGCACTCATTCCTGCACACCCAGTCCACACACAGACACACAAAACACACACACACACACACATCCAAATTACAAAATTTGCTGATTAGAGTCTTTGTTAATTTGGAAGAGAGGTTTCTTTTTTTCCCACTTTTGCTCTGTAAATAAACGTCTACAGGTGCTGAATGAATGTCTTAATGTCAGCGCTCACAGTGTGTACTGTCAGGCCTCTTATCCTTCTCCTCCTTCTCCTTCTCTCATTTCCTCATCCTCCTCTTACATCTCTCTGTGACAGTATTACTGCTGTTGTCACAGCCTGTCAACACCATTTTGTCCTCGGAGACACATATGAGAGGGAGTTCTGAGAAACTTTGCAGTTCTTTGCACTGGACTCTGATTAGATTATCTTAGTCCACTGGTCTCGCTGCCTCTCGATCTCTCTGCTCCTCCCATTTCGTAATAGGCTTTTTTCTGACCTGAGGGTGGTTCTGAGGGAGCTGCGCTTCTGGCACCACAGCAACTGTGTCATGATCCTATATTAGTTTTGTTGTCACATACTGTGTGGGTATTACCACAGCTATACACAGTTGCCAGCACAGACGGGAAAAAAGACCTTACAGACTGATGGAGATATGAGAACAGTACAGAGAGGCTTCCTCTCTTTGGAAATGATTGGTATCGTTGCTATACATCAATTACATATGACAAACATCATTTTGACCATTTTTGTTCTTTTCCTACAAATATGCAAATTAAAATCTAATCTAATCTAAAATTAACTCAAGTAATGAGTTCATCTTGCATCATTAGATGAGGTAGATGTGCATGGTTAGACTGAATCAATCACCCAGTAAAATGTCTTTCTGGCTGGGATTATTGCTTTCTAAGAAAGCACATGCCCTAAATGATCTTAAAGACTGCACGCTGTTGTAAATCTGAGATGAACACCAGATTGACTTGAAAACAAACTGCCACCATTTTGAAATATTACAGTATAGACGAACACTAGGCAGCTACTAGTGGATGTTAGAGCTCAGATTGCAGGAATGACTGCAACACATTAATGTTTATTAAGTCTGGGATTTTTTCTGACTGCATGTCCAACCTCAGAGTTTTGAGAGCAAAAAAAACAATACTGAGGATAAAATCTGACTTGATGTCTGGTTGTTCTTGATGGTAAAGGCCGTGACACCCAACCTTAATGCACTTCTTTCCTCTTATTTTGGTCCTCTGAGTGATCACAACACAAATACAATGGGTTGCTCACAGCCAACTATATACGTATCATACTGGACAAAACAACAAGCTCTGACTGATACACACCAACCCAATTACTTTAGGCCTGATTAAACCCCTCACTTAGACTGAATTTATCCTGAGCTCATGACACCCAGGTTGACTGAACTTAAGGGAAAGCCTTACAAGATTAGCCCCCCCTCAACAAAAACAACTCTGAAACTGTGATATTATGAGGTCTTGTGAAACTGCACATGGTCATTTAAAACAGTGATTATCATTATATTGACGAGAAATGTAAAACTGTATCCCTGTTCGTAGTTTGTTATTGAAGAAGTATAAAAGTATAGATAAAAATCCCTGCCAGGTGCAACCCACCCATAAACTGTTGAGTAAAACTTTAGCCGCTGTGCTCCCTCAGTGTGGTCTGTCTGCAGGAGTAGTGATGGGAAACACCTGGTTATTTGTTGCTTGTTACATTGACATCACACGGTCACGCATGGCTGGATTTCTGGGGCGGTAAACCAATGTAAAGGAACTTTGGAACCTCAACATTTGGACCATTGACGCTTTCACCAGCAAACTTTCACTTTCTATCCGAGCATCTCCCTAAATCCCAACCTTTGCAAGCTGTGATTGAAATGGAAGTGTAGAGAAATACCAAATTCCCAGACGTCTCTTGTGCAGTTGCAGGATGCCTCTTGCTGTCTAGAAACCAACTATTTTTAGTGCCTAATAATCTGATGCCACATCCGTTGCACACACTAGTTGCCACAGATTTGTGTGTACGAGCATCTTTAAGCACCATAAGGTTTGTAATAAATTGCAGAAAATAAGTCGACACTAACCTGATCCACACAACCCACCTTGTTTAGCAGACAATCACATGATGTATAGACACAGACTGAAGAGAAGCTGTGCTGTATCCTTGGAAATGTGGGACATGATGCTTGTTCAGGATCTAGGTCTCTGTTTTACGACCTTCTTTCCCACCACAAGGTGACAATCATGTAGCTATCATCATAGTATGGACATGATATTATGATCAGAGGCCAGTTTGTGTAGCTATAGAGCAGAGGCAGCATCTAACAAACAACAAAATTCAACAACATGATTATTCTCCTCCTCACAGGCCTGAATAAATGTGAATGCTACACTCTGCATCTTTATGACTCTTAAAGATAAATCTCATCATAATCCTGTGAGTGTGTGTAGCCTATCTTTGGTTAAAGTGAATTAGTTTCCATCTATAAATCTAACAGAGCATATTGATATAAATCTGAAGACAACCAACCACAATACAAAGTGCCACACAGGACCATAGGAAGGAGATGATACAGGAGAGAAACATTACCTGGTAGCATATGTAACCTATGTGAGCGTGCTGATCCTTTGTGTTATCTTCAGCGCTCCCACCGCGGATCCAAAATAATCCTTGTGATCATGGCATTGCTGTTTTGACGTCCTCTCACTAAAGGCTGCTTCGCTCTGGCAGGTAATTCATCAGTGACATTACCCACACATAGTGCCCCATTCATTTGCTCTATTACCAACCGGCACCACGCTGACGATCTGAAACTTTTTACTGTAATTTGCGCTATTCTTAGCTTCTCGCCTTTAAACACTTAATTGGATTAGCCTCGCGGTTTGACAGCGGCAGGTCAGAGCCACCAATAGCGGGTGGCGTGAGATCAGCTACACCGATTTAACTAATCCGTCTGACGCCCAAAGGTGCGGTGGCTCCTCAGCGGTATACTGTAGGTGCGCTACTGAGAAAGCCTGGGAAGGACGAACGACCTCGGCAAAGCGAGTGGACTGTAGCCTGCTGCAGTAGGGCTGCTCCCCCACGATGATCATAACACTGCGGGCTCTCTTCGAACAAGGGGTAAGGAGCCGTAGTAGCCTGCTCTTGCTGCGGGAGTCGGTGCTGGGACGTTCATCCATGCCACTTCCCAGGTCTATTGCGCGCAGCTTGTCTCTGCAGGCCCCGGGGTATCTGCGCAGGCAGGGACAAGGATAAATAGGCTAACGACCATCCAGGGCTGTCAGGTGGGTGCAGGGAGAATTGAAACTACTCAGCGCGAATTTAACGTAATTTTACCTAATGTCCTTATTCAGTCACATGCCCTCGCAGAGCGTGGCTCCGTGCATATACAGTACCCCCGCTGTTGTAGCGTATAGGTAGCCTACTACACGTAGACCCGAACTACTATGCAATGGATTTCTGCAGAGCCCGTGTCTGTCGTAGTCCACAAATGATCCCACAGTGAAATAAGCGCTGGAGATATAAAGATCTATTGGCTCACAGAAGATGCCAAATGTTGCCCTGGTGACAGTGGCCATGCAGTTAGAGTCTAATCATTCATTTATAGCTATATATTATCACTGCAGCACCACTGTTTATCATGGAAACTGACAAAAGTGTCAACACTTTCACATACCCATGCTTCCCTAACTAACTAATCAACTAACTGACTAACTGTTGTAAATCATAAATATTAGTGACATAAAACTAAAAGTTTTTTAGGGGAAATAGTGTCTGTGCACCATCATCATCATCCTAATTTTAGAACTGTAGAGTAGCTAAGTTGACTAAAAGACTGTTGTGTTTACATTAAAAGACAGAAAAGTCTCTTTTAAACTGATCAGGCTTATTAAAATATACAAATCAGACAGAGAAAGAATCACATTTGTTTTGTGTAAAAAAAAAAAAAAAAAAAAACACTACATGTCCATACACAGTGTCTACTATGTGCCAACATTTGCCTGTGTAGCCTACTCTACCTCAAACTGTTTTTGTCATCATGCTGCACCCACTATCATTTACTTGTGTTGTTGTCTTCCAATTGTGTTGTTTGAAAGATATACAGTCAGCCGACACACTGGGGTCCCATATACAACAACACAGTCAATCAAAACAGTGAACCAATAGAGAGAGCAACAAGACTGTATGATTTTGGTCGGTTGAATTGACAGACATGTTTTGTCCTAGGAGTGATCGACACAGTCTGATTGTTAAAGTAGTTTGGTCTTAACTGATATAAACAGAGACATGCTTTATCACATGTTTAGTTGACATAGTGTATGTGGACATATTCCAGTGCAAATTAAACCCTGTAAACTTACGTATATAGGCCTATACTGTACCTAACAATTCTTCTTGAAGCTTTGCAAATGCTTCACTATATTCGGTATATTTCCTTTCCCTGCACATTCAGCTTCCCTCTCTATTCCATTGTGCTGTTTTTTTAACAGGGAAAGCATAAGGGATTTGTCAGTTTCCACATATTTTCTGTCTCAGTTTAAAAAAAGAAAAGAAAAATGATGTGAGACTTTTTGAACTGTGTGCTCAGTGATCCATAAACTATACACACCCTGTCAGCCAGTATCTTTTGTCCCCAGAAAATAAACACATTTTAGGAAATATAAAGCAGGCGGAAGTTTGCAGCCTCATCTTTCTTCATCCATTATGGCATTTATTACTTGAAATGTTCATTACAGTTATCGTAACTTGTATAATGTGTTGTCAGGCAGAAATATGGCCTGTGTCTGTATCTGGGCTCTGACTGCTTATCATGCAGTATTGGGTCTATATATTTTCAATGAGCCTATCCATCTAAATCTACTGCGGGCATAAATGGCCTTAATTCTAGTTTAACGTGGATTATAGATAGATAGATAGATAGATAGATAGATAGACAGACAGATAGACAGATAGATAGATAGATAGATAGATAGATAGATAGATAGATAGATAGATAGATAGATAGATAGATAGATAGATGGCGGCGGAAGGAAGGAAGGATGGATGGAGGGGGTGGTGGGTGTGTCAGAGTGGATGAGTGACGTGATACTGGGACGCATGCCCCGTGCGCACTGCGCGCCCCGGCCTGTCAGTAGCAGCCAGATGGAAACGTAGGCAAGTGAATTTGGTGAGGTCATGTATTTTTAAGCCGCACAACGGAATAAACCATCCCTCACCGGCGGCAGTAACGAATCGCCCGCTGCTCCGGAACACTTCGCCGCCGATCGGACCTAGCGGAGGAGGCGGATCGATAGTTTGGTTTTGAAGACGGGAGGTAAGATGAGGATTCGCACCTCTGCTCCTCCTCAGACGTGCTTATTGTTTGGCCGTGGGGGAGGGTCGCACCGTATACACCGCTGTGTGTGTGTGTGTGTGTGTGTGTGCATGCTCGTTCACCGACTCGGCTGTTGTTTGAAGGGTGTTAGGCTACATTGTGTTTCCCGTTGTTACTCACCCGTAAACACAGCACACCGTCCTGCTGCACGTCGCTACAGTGAAATACGTCCGTACACAAGCGATCGCGTGGAGATCGAGACGACAGATAGTGTCGCCGCCGGCTGCGGAACAGGCCCCGTCATATCACGGTATTTGGTCGTTATTATCCCCTGTATTATGTCTTATTGTGCAGCGTCCGGCTTGTTGAGGCGCTTAGCTACATGCACGGCTCTGTGCTCTGATGCCGTCATTTACCTGCTGCCGTCGACAAGCCGCCGGGACCAGGGGTCGTGTGTCCAAGGTTAACACACTGACATGGAATGAAAATAAACAGCGGATCGATAGTGATCCTCCTCTCAGCCTCCCCTGTTAATATGGCAATTTGCTCTGTTTCTCTAGTCTTTCTTCACTTGTGCATGTGTGCTCCAACCAGCCTCAGATTGGATACACAGCAGGATATATGAGGGGTACAGTGCGGTATATACGTATGTGCCAGAAGCTACATGATCCATGACAAATGTGACCAGGCTATAGCTGATATTTTCTTGCATGTGTGGATGTAAAGGACAGAACACAAGATGGTATTAAACCCTATAGCCTAAATGGACACAATTGCCTATTATTTTCCAGCCACGAGGCTGTATAATTGACTATAAAGAAAGCTACAATGTATCACCTGATATTGTGTTGAGATGCAGTGTGCAACAGTGACACTGTTTTCTAATAACGTGTAATTTTTGTGTTATATTTAGATTAACAGGCTTAGATATTAATGCCAACCATTGCCAGGGTGTGAGTCGACCTTTAGATGCTGTGTGTGTGTGCTTTGGAGGCCATTCATGAAATCATCAGGCTGAGGCAACTTGTGCATAAAAAAGCAAAGTTATTAGACAAGACAGCAGTGCACTCTAGGAATGACCCTGTTGTATTTCTGCTTTTGTAGGATATTAAAGGCACCTTTTGATGTATTCCAGCTCCCGCCTTTAAATCCATTCACAACCTCCACATGTCTCACAGGTGCTGCTGCATGGAACTAGTACTACCGCAGCCTAATTGTGTGTTATTGATCCAGAGGAATTTGTTGAGGCTGCATGTACTTGTAAGCATCAATACTAATTTATTGTCCAGCAGAGACAATATGAGCACTGTGTGTGACTACAGAGGTGGTTAAGGGATCATAAGATATCAAACTTTAAACCTGCACTTGCCTGACCTTAATTTTTATAATGGACAGACATTATTAAAAAAATAATGACCTTACAAGAGAGCAAGAGATAAGTCAATATGACACCAAAGAGTACTCACTGCAGAATGACTCCAGCCTCATTCAAGCCATCATAGCTCAGATGAGCGTAATTGTCTTCCTGTCGAAAGTATAAAAAGAAGTGACATGTCTATTTTCATGTTGTGAGGGAGGAGGATGTTATGTACGTCTTTGTGACGTTGGAGGAACAGAAGGAGAGCTGACTCATTTTATTCTGGCAATTATATCCCTCATATGGACTGTGTGTCGGGAGAGTGGAGGAATGGGGAGGGCGATTACGTTGCTTATATAAGAACAGACCAATAGGAGAGGAAGGAAGTCGATTTTAGGTTTTCTCCTTTTTTTTTTTTTTTTTTTTTTAGATTTTTTTGTTTGTTTGTTTTGTTTTGATGCAAAATGAAACTTGTTCAGGAACATCGTGCTCACAAATTGGCATCTCCGTGTTGTGTCTTATCTGGGCTCACAGCCTCTTGGTGCAACTTGACCCAGTTAACATGCGGCTGTGGAAGACCTGCTTGTAGAACTGGACTGGAGTCCTGGGCTGGGGTCCAAACTGAGAGGAATTATCACTGGGCTTGGTTTTCCAGCGTGACAGAGTCACTCTGAGATTCATGTTTCACATGATGGAGTAGACCTCCCCGTGGCCTGCTGTTCTGCCACCCCTGCTGATGATATCAAATCTTCCATCCTGGTGTGTTTGCTGAGTTGCTGAGATAAGGAGCTGCAGTGCTCGCCTCAAGTGTGAAATTCAGCAGTGTCTTTTCTCCTTTACTCCTAATCTGCTTTCTCGGGGGCAGGGATTTTCATTTGACTTTCTAATTTTCGCCCGGTCTGCTCAGCGGCTCTTGTGGGATCTGTGGCGTAGTCCCAGCGCGACAAAATATTTTAACAGTGTGTGTCTGTCTTTGTGTACACAGAGGACATTTTTGGATGCGCAGAAGGCAGTAATTGAAGAATTCACCATGAACAAAAACAAGAAAGAGAAAGAGTTCTACAGCCTAGATGTCGGAGATTCGACGTTCACAGTTCTGAAGCGATACCAGAATTTAAGACCCATCGGCTCAGGAGCGCAGGGAATCGTCTGGTAAGTGTTTCAACCTCATTTATAGTCAGTCAGCAGCTATGTGGTGAAATATGTTTCACAGAACCACGTGAAAACCACAGAGCATTTCATTTAACATTGCCTCAAGAAATAACTATATAAATCCATGTAAATCAGAGCTTTTATTTGTTTTCTTGATGACAAAAGCTGAAATATTTATACTATCAAAGTGACGCATTCCCATCATTCCTCCATGTCTGCTGCCTGTTCTGCCTCATTTGTGACCGTATGTTGAATTTTCTTCGTCTCTTTGTCCTTCAGCTCAGCTTACGACCAAATCCTTGAACGAAATGTTGCCATCAAGAAGCTGAGTCGGCCGTTTCAGAATCAGACCCATGCCAAGAGGGCGTACAGAGAGCTAGTCCTAATGAAATGTGTCAATCACAAAAATGTAAGTATGCAAATCTGCTGGGCTACATCACACTCCACCAGTAGGAGACATACTGCTTTAGATTTATAAAATCTTATGCTTAAATGTGTAATGATGCTTTCATGTGAATATCATTCTGATTGATGGTGTTTTGTATCCACAGATCATCGGCCTATTAAATGTATTTACACCACAAAAATCATTAGAAGATTTCCAAGATGTGTAAGTAACGTCTGTTTGTTTTCATTGTCAGGTATACATTGTGTATTGCTCATAAACCAGAATGACTCCCTCTTGTGTGTTTGCTTTAAATGACTCCCACGCTCACACATAACTGTTTCTGCTCTGTCAGGTACTTGGTGATGGAGCTGATGGATGCCAACCTGTGCCAGGTCATTCAGATGGAGCTGGACCATGAGCGGCTGTCCTATCTGCTCTATCAGATGTTGTGTGGTATCAAACACCTCCACGCTGCCGGCATCATTCACAGGGTGAGCATCAGTCGGCCTACAGGAACGACACAGACCGATGCCAGGCGAGCGCTCTGAAGAGGAACTGTTAAATCTGCTGTTACATGACACTAAAGTAGAAACGGTCGACTGGCACGCCGTTAGATCAGGAGTATAGTCCTTTAACTACCAATAAAAACCTATAAAAATATATTGGACACACTTTGTGTTAACTATTTCTGCTAAAACAGCATTCATATTTGTGTCTTTTTTCTTTCGTCTAAATTGTTCTTAATGAACCAAACCCTATATTTCAAGTAGCTCTCTTGTAGCTGATACGAACCTCTGACCTCCTCATCAAATAGGGGAGGTGAGTGTATGATTTCCACATCTGGATCAATAATACCAGGTGTACAATGCACCGGCCCCATCATGAAGAGAGACTCGCAACAAAAACAAGACAAGACAAAATCATTACTGTGAAATGTCACTGCTTGATTATTCTGTAAAACTTGAAATGCGTTTGTTAGCAGCAAACCAAACACTTCGATAAATAGTTTTGTTCAGAGAAATATGGCAAAGTTAAATGATGTCATCTTTTATAAAACAGCTGCAGCTGGCACCTGCAGTACATCACTGTACTTTAATGATGGATGATAAAGCTCTCTGTGATTGTGTAACTTTTATAGACAATAAAAAAAAGCTGAACAATCTTTGTTTGAATGTAACAGCTGATCAAGACGCTGTAATGTAGGCTGCATGTTGTCTCATTGTGGTGTTTCGCTGCTTCACTAACGCTATAAGGGGAAAATGAATACATTAGCTGCACGCACACTTCTTCAATAAGGCCTTTGCTCTTCTTTGAAAACATTAACGCCATTTTTTTTGCCGTGTGTCCCTCTGTAGGATCTCAAGCCCAGTAACATCGTCGTCAAGTCAGATTGCACACTGAAGATTTTGGACTTTGGCTTGGCTCGGACGGCCGCCACAGGCCTCCTGATGACACCGTATGTGGTGACGCGTTACTACAGAGCACCTGAGGTTATTCTGGGCATGGGCTACCAAGCCAATGGTTAGTATTTATCTATGACCTGCTGCTCTTTTCTTTTCAGTATAAAAAGACCTTTAAAGCCTTTTTGCGTCAGATCTGTTATAACCCACATTCAGGGACCTGAGATAAATCTTGCTTTTAACACCGTGTTAGCTGCTTCTGTATAATGGGAATTTATTATAAGAAAATGCTCACTAACCGGCCTCATATGTGTTACTAACCTGTTGTTATGCATTCCTCTCACCTCTTATTGGCTTTGATTACCCTGTTCCACTAAACTAGTGGACATATGGTCTGTGGGCTGCATATTGGCGGAAATGGTTCGCCATAAAATCCTCTTCCCAGGAAGGGACTGTATCCTTGGGACTTTAAAATACTTGCAAAGTGACTGTGCTGTCCCTGCTGAGCTGGATTGAATATAATACTTTGTGCCAGGCTGTGGGGAGTTGTTAATATAG
Source organism: Trachurus trachurus (assembly GCF_905171665.1). Taxonomy (NCBI): domain Eukaryota; kingdom Metazoa; phylum Chordata; class Actinopteri; order Carangiformes; family Carangidae; genus Trachurus; species Trachurus trachurus. The sequence continues at coordinate 17,595,826 of NC_139906.1, forward strand.
TGTCAATTCTCATTTTTATCCGCTCACCACTGCATTGCTCTTCCTCTGATGCACCTGGCTGATGCTGCATGTTCTCCATTTTCATTTCCACACATCATCACACCACTGCCTCTCTGTTTGCCTTCTTCTCAGTTTGCCTTTGGTTGTTTTTATCCTTTTTTATGTGTGTGTCTTTATTTTCTCATCATCATTTTTTGTTTGCATGTCCACCTCCCTGTCATCTCAACATCCACCTCCAGTGGACGTATGGTCAGTGGGCTGCATAGTGGCCGAGATGATCAGGGGAAGCGTGTTGTTCCCCGGCACTGATCGTATCCTTCCCCATCATTGATTGAATCACCGTGTCATCGCTTCATTCTGTGTGAAGAGATCCAACACCATCTTGATAGCTTCCCTCTGTCACTTTGTCACAATCCATTTTCGAGTTTTCCACTTGACAAACGTGACCTCCATCATTGCTCTTCTCCAGAGCAGTTCATGTATAAGTTGTATAGGAGAAGAATGAGTGCGTAGATCATGTGATTTAGCTGTGTTATGTGTGCATATGGGGTATTGGTGTGTGTACCTCAAAAAAGCTTAAATGTTGCTGCCATGATGTCATGGTGTGTGTGTGTGTGTGTGTGTGTGTGTGTGTGTGTAGTGTTTCCTTAACATTTACACTTCAGACATCGACCAGTGGAACAAGGTAATTGAGCAGCTCGGCACTCCATCTCAGGATTTCCTAATGAAGCTGAACCAGTCAGTAAGAACGTATGTAGAAAACAGGCCACGCTATGCTGGATACACCTTCGAGAAACTCTTCCCTGACGTGCTCTTCCCCGCTGACTCTGATCACAACAAGCTGAAAGGTAAGCTGTGTTATATCATAATCCAAAACCGTTAAAAATGCATCCATCAGATCCCAGTTGAAGTCTTGTGATTCATACCTCAACACCTTATCTGTTTGTTGTTTCTCCTCTCAGCGAGCCAAGCAAGAGATCTCTTATCCAAGATGTTAGTGATTGATGCCTCCAAGCGCATCTCGGTGGACGAGGCCCTGCAGCACCCCTACATCAACGTTTGGTATGACCCAGCAGAAGTGGAAGCGGTAAGTGGATCGCCGATCGCACGGCGTGATCCTTAAATGGGGTCACATGATATTTTAATTACTTCTGTGGAAGCGGAAAGTTGGCATCGCTCCTCTACCACCAATGTGCCATTTAAGCCATTTTCTCTTTCTTAGCCACCTCCGAAGTTCGCAGACAAACAGCTGGACGAGAGGGAGCACACTGTGGAGGAGTGGAAAGGTTAGACAGCATGCTAAGAATCTTAACACTCAACTCCACACTTCATTTTCACAGTTAGTTTCAGTGTATTATTTACCCTCCGCCCCCTGAGTCAGCACGAACTAACCACTGTGCCAAGCTGAGCTGTTGATTTCACAGATAAAATACTTTTTTCTTTCCTTTTTTTTGGAAATTGGTTGGTGCAAATCTCACTACATGTTGAGCATAGGAATTTAACTAATTATTTAATGTTACCATGCAAATACTAACCATTATGAGGGCGTTGTGTTATAGTTTTTGGATAAAATTTGTGCAAATCTGATGTGTTTACAAAGAAAAAGTAACGGTCAGCTGGTCAGATTGTATGAATAGCAGTGACATCATTTTTTTTCAATGCATGGAAAGCACAAAAATAAACCATGTGTAACAAAATCCAGTGGGTGAGCCAGTGAATGCGTAGAAATCTAGCCAGTTGTTTACAGACATTGTTGCCTGAGGAGGTCTGCATCTCCACTGTGGTTGCCAGAGGGTGCGTGACATGACTTGAAATCCCCTTTTTAAAACCTCTCAGTTAATGTTTTCCACTGTGGGGCAACCTGAGTCCGTGGGGCATGAGAGGACTTAAGATTGTGAGTAAATATCACTTTCAGTTGTGCAGCACGATGAGCTCATCCTAAACCCTGCCAGGTGATAATGACCCCTCACTCATTTTTAGAAGGGTCACACCAGCACAGCTCGTCCAAATTAGAAACATGATGCTGTTTGGACTGTACAGTATGCAATACACTCTGACTGTACAGAAAAAGTGTATCACATACTGTGCATACAAGCATCAATTCTTCCTCTCTGTCTCCCTTGCCTGACATAACCCTGTTGTGTTCTTTCACTTGTAGATCTTATTTATAAGGAAGTGAGTGATTGGGAGGAGTGGACAAAAAATGGAGTGATACGAGGCCAGCCACCTCCTTTAGGTGAGTAATCATTATAACTCTGGGAGATACAGTACCAGGAGGTGGAAGTGGAAAGGATGAATTACAGTGAATCAGTACTATTTTTGTTTGTTAGAGGCACATGATGGTTGTTTACCAGAAGCTGACACCCACTCTATATAATTAAATGAAGCAAAAGTGCTAATATCTTGCTAGTAATCTTTCTTACATTACATTGTATTTTATTAAAATTCACTGCACACTTGTTACATGTACACAACCCAGATTTAGCCAAGAGATGTTAAAAATAAAGAAGTAAAATCTGCTGAAGTGTTGAAAAGGTTTTCCGAAGTTACATTAAACCACTGTTTTAATACCGGTTAAAGTGTATTATAGTCATAGCCGGAGATTTTAGAAATTAAGATGATCATCAAGTTGAAATATTCATTTTTCTTTTTAAAGATAGAATCATAAATAACATTTCAAGAATTAAGTCCTGGTGTTTCCACAAAACAGTACAAATAGTAATTGTAGAGTTAGAAGGATGTCAGGAAAAGTAAAGACATTTTACCCAATTCAGTCATTGTTTTATTGAATGTTTTTCTTGTAATTGTATGACTCTATTTGTAAAAGATATAAAAAAAAATATAAAATAATATTACTTTTTCGTCTGCTCAGTGCCTATGGTGACATCTGTTATGATTTGACACTGTATAAATTATTAAACTGAATTTAAATGCTTCAGTAATTACTTAATTTTTCGAAAAAGATTTAGCCCAGTTTTAACCTTTATACTTTTGGCCTGCAAATGACCCAGTCATTTCTTACAGGGAATTTAAAATGTGACAAACTTTCTCCATGTGCATGTGCGACTCATCGTGTGCGAAGGCAGAATCCTGTGTATTTCAATGAAACCTATGCGTTGACGTGTGTTTTTCGCAGCACAGGTGCAGCAGTGATCGACAGCCCCCCCCAGCCCACGTCCTCCTCCTCTTCGGCCAATGACGTCTCGTCCATGTCGACGGAACCCACTGACCCTAGCAGTGACCCCACCATGACCTCTGAAACAGACAGCAGCCTGGACAGCCATACCTCTCTGGGTGCACTGGCCTGCTGCAGATAACGGACACACACACAAAACACAACTCACAAACCCACACCTACACAAAAGAACAAACCTTTCCTCATGAAAGGGTCTAGGCCAATGGAACTTCTCGTTAGTTTGTAGAGCTGCTTTTAATGTACAGTTTGTTTTTATTTCCCCCTCCCTCTATCCTGCTGTAAATGATTGTGGTTTGAAATTGTATCATTATTACTGTATTTTTGCTGCAAAGAATCAAGAGTATGATTTGATGTGAATCTGTGATGTATGTAAGGAAAGAGAGGGATTTGAGTGTACTTGACACATTGCTGTTTTTTTAGCTACTGCTACACAGTCGACTATCACACTGTTAGCAATGCAATATTATGTTGGGTATATTTTTGAATTGTTCATTTGGCATTTTTGTATTATTCTTGGGACATTTGAATGAATTTACACCAATCCTCACTTTTAAAAGTAGACTATAGCACACTTAATCTTGGATCCAAATGCAGATGGATAGATTTTATTTTGACATGATTCCTCATCTTTCTTGTAGAAAGCATCCCAAGTTAACTTATTTCCTAGTATTATGTCACCTCTGATTGTGTGTATCTTGACAAGCGGTCAAATGCCCTGTTGCCCTGACACTGAATTTCTTTTTTCTACTATAGCATACTGTAAACTGACTGTATTTTAACTTGTTTATTGATTTAGATGTAATTTGTAGATGACGGTCTGTTGGATGAGGAAGAACAGGGTGAATGTAAGTGAATAGAAATGTGGCATTGCAACGAGCCAATGATAACTGTTAGCGCTGTAACAAGTTAATATAGGCCACTCCACTGACTAGGATGAGTGAGCTGTGTTTGGGGACTGTCACCAGAGACTAAGTCTAAATTAGTCACTTTACCCTGATGGCAGGTTCGTTCAGACTTTATTCACAGCTGTCTGATATTTAGGATATTTCATTTAAGTGCCCTTAACTCAGTTCAGTGATTTTCAGTCCTCTCCGTGGCAGATGCCCCTCTCTTCTGTGGTGCGTCTTTCTGAGTTCTACCTCACACAAACACACACACATATACTCAACCATGCGTTTTTGAAGATACAGTATGTATATCATGGCACACATCATTCGAAAGAAATGCGAAAAAACATCCACTTTTTTTTCTGCATTTGTGTTATTTATTTATTTATTTATTTCAAGCTAGGCGGTGTCTATTGTATGTAATGTACATTTCATTCAGAAGTACTATTTATACGCATTTTGTTTCTTTTTTTTGTGTGCAATATAATTCATAGATTAGTATACTTGGTAATTGATCTGTACATTTTTAATGTAGATGTATGTATGTTTCTGAGAGTCAGGAAACAGGCATTTGCTACCTGCCACGGTAACCTTTGGATGTATTTGATGGCTCAAATTCCCAACCTGTCCCTTTTTGCCCTTTTTCATGGTTGGGCACTATAGGCAGTAACCAGTAACCCCTAGCATCAGCTCCCAGAATGCACTTTGGGGATTGTGACGCATGTCCTGACCCTTTCTGGGCCACATTTTAAATGACTGTTGTGGCTTCCTCTCTTTTGTGTTTTTTTTTCTCCTTCCCCTCCATCTCCTGGAAAATAGAAAAAGTTAGAATAGATTACGCATGAGTTTTCTCTGAGCAAATCTGGTTTTAGTGCAGGTACAGTTAGAGGAAAGAAAGGAAAGCCATTCAGCACTACTGGGATGATGCTGTCGTCTTCTGATGGTTTTGGCCAAATATGGACAGTAATGAGAAAAAGCTGTTGTGTTGTGGTGTGTTATGATGATAAGGCCAGGTGTGTGAATTTTAAGCCTTTGGATCTGAAATTGCCTCACTAACAGACCAATAATATACATCAGAAATGGAAACTGTCTACAGTACCTTCAACTCCAGCAAATAAAAGAGTTGAATTTTAATGTCTCACGTTTTTCTTCCTTTCACTGTCCAGTTCTAACATCAACAGGGGGTTTATAAGGAAGACAATATGCCTCAAGTCATTGATAAGGCTTTTTCTGGTCTCCTACAGACAATTTTAGTCAATAAATAATCAGCTACATGACCTATGGAGTATAATAGTCAGGAAGTTTGTGGAATGGTAACATGGGAGGTGCTTGGTCCCTAGGAGTTCTCGTTTGGCACCGGCACTGGTCAGTGTAGGCACAAGACGGCCATACTAAAGAGGATACAACGGCAAGTAGTACTGCACTAGAGGTATTTGGTCTTCAAAGCTTTGGGGCTGGCAGGTCTTCCCAGTGTTCAAGCTCCTCCTCTGATGGACCAGATGAAAGCAGGTGGGTCTGGTCTAGTTGGTCCGTGTTGCTCCTGTGGTCAGATCTCCGAGGGTTTTGAAGAACTCCTCCATCTCCTGCTGGAGGAGGATGTTTCGGTTCTCTGCGGCTTGATGCGCCCGCTCTGAGTTCCTGAGTCGGATCTCCAGCATCTGAAACTTCTTCCTCTCCTGGTCCAGCTCCTCCTCGAGATGGTTCACCTGGGCCTGGAACTTAGAGCAGGACTCCTCCAACCTCAGAGAAAAGAAGAAGACATCATAAATAAAACCTCATGTGGAAATGAATTAGTTTTTTGATAGGAAATAACGACTGAGTCATCCTTACTTTTGAATCCTGCTTTCATAGTTTGTCCTCTGCTTCTTCAGATCCAGCTTAAGCTCAGTTAGCATGTTGGTGAGACCTTCATTTGTTCCAGTGAGATCATCCTCAGTCCCACTCGCACTGTGATCTGGAGTATTTGCACTGTCCGTCCCCTCTGTCGATCTTTCTTGACCCTGTGCCGCTTTTACTGCTTTGTCACTTTGCTCTGGATCGGCCAGTGAGATCTCAAAGGACATCCAGATGGAGGAGGTGTCGGCGGGCAGGCTTAGACTGGAGGGGGCCACGTTGTCGTAGGCAGACAGTCTGTGGGATTGGTGGAGGGCTCTGTGAGACAGGGACGTACGAGAGGAGTCTTCATCAGAGTCCCTCTGCGAGTCCTTGAGAGAAAGAGTGGTCTCTTTGAGGGAGAGGGTTGAATCCTTTAGAGACAGAGTCGAGTCTTTGAGTCTTTCACCAGAGGACGTGGTGCGCCTGTGAGCTCGGAGAGACGACAGACCATTCATCAGCCAGTTACTCCCACCAGCTGCTGACACATCCCCCGCTGATCCCCCTATTTTTCCCCTTGACCCCCTCTCGGATGCTGCACTGCCCTTGAAGGAGCATCTCCAGGAGGGCAGGGCTTTAGACTGTTTACTGGGGCTTACAGCTACTTCACCTCCACTTTTCCCTTCAGTTTTACTACACGATTTTCCGTCCATTTTCTCCTCTGATTTACTTTTGCCCTTCCCCTCCATCTGACCATCCTCACCCTTCTCCGATGTTGTACTCGGGCTCGGTGTAGTCGGCCTACTGCCTGAAATAGGGGTGGAAGATGGGGGTTTCTCTTTAGGGGATTTAGAGCCTGTGCCTGAGGAGGGTGCGGGGTCAGTTTCTTCTTGTGAGTACCACTCCACCTTGCACCGTTGGAGAGGGCTCAGCTGTGGCTGTGGGGAGGTCCTGCTCTCTGGCTCTGGCTCCTCATGTTGATAAAGTCTGGAGTGTTCACTGATCAGCACAGTCATCAGGTGCTGCACCTGGGAACTACCTGTTTATAAAGGCAGACACACATTCACTTAAGGTATAGGGAATTAGCCTGCTCTAAACATGTCATTTGTTCGTGTTGATTGGAAAAACAGATTTTTGTGAGAAATTCTTGACATTAACACCAACCCTCCATCATAGTAACTGGATCCTCCACTCTGGGCCGAAGGATGTTGGGTCCAAACACGGTGGCCAGATTCTGAACACTCATCTTGTTCTCGTTGGAGTGAGACTGAACTTCATCCAGAAACCTGTGCAGACAGAAACCAGTGTGTGAGTATATCCGGCTACTGCATTTCTCACATAAAGCCCTCAGCACTGCACTCCTTGTTCCTTTCAGTAAAAATCAAACTCATGAAAACAGGAGACTGAGTCACGCTTCTGGCTGGTGTGTGGGCACAGCTTGTGGTTATAAAGATGCAAAAGACGTGCAATTATGCACAGTCAGAGTCAATCAATGTGATGTCATGTTGCCTGATGGCAGGGATGTGGGTGGAGCAAATGCTATTTCTCTTGTATGACAGTGACAAGCCATCAAATAGTGAATGAGGAACAGCGACAACAATGAAGCAGTCACACTAGTGAGGTTAATAACTAATTGTTTAATACAGGGGACAACAGGGACAATAATGGTTTTAACATACCTGCAGATGTATTTGAGGATGCTGTAGTTGACCTGAGGAAGGGATTTCACCTGTTTGCCTAGCTCTACGATACCCTGGAGCAAGAAAAACACATGTTAACCATCAAATGAATGGTTTTAAGATATATCTATCGTGACAAGCAGAAATTTCATTACCACTTCTTTATCCTTGGTAAGTAGCTGAGCACAAGAGAGAAACTGTGTGTATTTGGAGAATGGGATTATAGGCTCTGGCAGCTCCCTTATGTACAGCTTTAGCAGTGATGCCACTGTGTGGACATCTGTGGTACTGTAAGAGACAGAGAGGGCACATGAAGAATAATATCCAGTTATTACAGCCTGGCATGCTGCTACTAGTCCTTTCACTACCTCACCTGTCAAAAACTGGCTTCTCGCCTCGGTCAAACGCATCCTGTAGCTCCCGAACATGATTGGTTTGTCCAGGGGCCCTAAAAAGACCCTCTTCCTTCAGCCCGTGTTCACGTATAAAACACACACACTGTTCGACTACCACCGGCACCAGCCGCTGGGGTCCAGATTGAGCCTCATACAACATGGTCTCCTCTAGGTGCTGCCCAAAGACACCTGAGGACGCACAGAAAAGACAATCAACAGCAGCCAGTTTAGTTTGGGATATTTCCTTAAAAATGTATTATCAATTATTATTTATATTTGTATGCAATGTTTAAGAACCACACCTCCTCCAAGTGGAGCCCATATGACTCTACGTATGGCTCTGACCCATTCCTCCATGTCACTCTGAGAATTGGCCATCAGCAGGAATGATTCATGGCTTATACCTGTTCGATCTTTTTCTCCACCGCCCCCTGAGAACACAACCGTATTTCATGACTTCCAACAGGAGGACCAACAGGAGCAAATGATTAAGACATCACATGAAAAACAAATACCACTTTTGCAAGTTAGTTTGCTCATCACTGAAACCATATCCCGTAACTATAAACAAGTGGGTTCTTCCAGATGGGACCTTCAGTATTTTCAATAACCTTATTAGCCCCTGCTCCCCTGTAAAGTACAAAGATGCAGCCATGCAGCTCTGCCTCTCTCCCCTCTCTTTCCTCATGGGCACACGCAGCTTGACACCACCTGGTTTGACATTTTAGTTTATTTTAGTTTAGCTTTGATTACACTACTTCATGTGAAAACATCTCCCTTTATGTGACTTTGTTTTTTAAGAGGTGCAAGTATGTCTACATTTCTAAAAGCAAGTTTGTTAATCATAAAATGTTTTTACGTTTCTACTGACAGAAACCATAAATACAATCCAAAGGACAGAGATCTGGTGGATTTGGCAGAGCGTAGCATGTGTCTTACTGTGTGAGATGTATATCAGTACCTGCTTTTAAGTCCTGCACTGTGGTGCATGGTGTGTTTGTGTGAGAGAAATGACCCAGAAAGAGTAGTGTTCCCAGTGGACACCAGTAACTGCACCACTGCACACTGTCTCCTCTTTTCCTTCTGTCCAGGACATTTTCCTCTGTGTCTGTTTTCACTCTGTTATTTCACTAGTTTTCACTTCAAAAGTGACACTGGATTCCATTTTACATATCAAAAGACATTAGTGTATTTGCATGTTTTACCCAATTACCTATTATTATATATAATAGTACATATTAAGTATCACAGTTGTTCCTGTGCAGTATTACCACAAAGCAGGCTTTTTTTTCCTACAGAAACCCTGATGCATGACTGTATTTATTCATCCATAGGCAGCCAGTTATTTGCTCTTGCAAAAGTGAAATTAACAACATAGAGGGAGACACATGCAATACTTTTCACCAGCCTAGTCTGTATTCAGACTGATCCAATATAGGAGCATAACAGTGTTTCTACAACACACCCTCCTCCTTGATAATCAGAGCTGAGATAAAATCTAACAAGAACCTCATCCTCAGGATAAACAGTCAGGGTGTTAATCAACCTATAGTGCATTGAACCTGTGCTGCCAGTAGGAAGTAGGTGCTACAACTGAGCCCTTTCGAAGAATCATCCAACCACGCCCCTTGATCTATGTGGTGCACACTCCTTCGTCGTGCCAACCACACATCAACAGCACGGTTAGGGTTGCTGTAGCAATCACATCCTTTATGTTATCCGGCATATTTCATCCATGCGCCCTGGCCTAAGACTCCGATGCAGCTTATTGATTTACTTTATTTGTTTCCATTCATCACAATAAGGTTTACAAAGAGAACACCAGCAGCAGTTCAGGTTCATTTTTCATATTTACTGGTTGTGATGTACACTGATGTTGCAACATTTGTGGTTTCGATGCAAACTCCTGAGTGTAAGTCAGCTGTGGCGCCCTGAATGTCTTTCTCTAGAAAATAGCTGATAGGAAATTACACCAGATATGCTTTATCAGGGTTTAGTGAAGCATACATTTTTAATGAAATCCTAAAATGAGCATGGTGTTTGGCACAGCAGTAAACAGATGGTTCAGCATCCCTAGAACAAGACCTCTTCACTTATTGACTTCCTTACACAGTGGCACTGTCGCCATGCCAACTCACCTGGAATTATTTCAAAAAGGTGGCGACCAGGCTCGTCCTGATTGGCGGGCAGCTCATTGACCTGACTGCCCTGAAGAGGAATACAACCCTGTAGGAGAAAGGAGAGGAGGCAGTGAGACAGACGGATAGACATAGGGACTGACAGGCAGATAGACACGAGAAAAACACCCACATCAACTGTATTCAAGAGCCAAACAAGAAATCAATCAGTGGCTCTGGACCTGGACGTGTAGTGCATGTTAAACATTATAGAGTTCTGAGCACTCTGGGCTCTGGGCATCTGCCCAACAGAGGAAGGTAATGATGATGGACGAAGGGATGACTCAGGGAAACATCTCTTCATCTATTTATCCCTCTGCCGCTTCCTGATGTACATGCATCTCTGATCCAGCATAGAGATGGTCAGAGGTCACAGTCTGAGTGCTTACAGGAGAACCACAGGGCAGCAAGTTATCACTTTATCCCTGTGTGTCAGGGTAATAACAGCGCTCTAAGACTCCAATGGAGATTGTGGGGATGGACGATTTTAGAGGGAAAGATTAATGGATATTTATACAGCTATAATTTGACACCCAAAAATATAAAGACAAGTGTGTGTAGCTGGAAAAATCAACATCACCTAATACAAACGCTTTATTTTCCCCTGAGGCCTACAAAATGTATTTTGTCACCCTGTTTTTCAGGAATCAATAAGCTATTTTCAGAGTTGGTGAACACACATTGGATCAGTTGCCCCGGGGGGAAAATACTCATTAGATAAATTCATGAAGCTTGAATATGTATCAGGCTTCAGACTAAAATCAATCCAAACCTCCCGAGGCAACAGGTGACATCAGGTAACTCTCTTGTATATGCATGTGGCTTATTTTGTGCGTGTCACCTGTGCCTTGGTTTCATCCTGGTCCTTGTAGAAATACAGAGCTTCAGTCCTCAGGACAAACCAACGCAGCTGCCAGTTTTTCATGATACTCCGCTGCCTCTTTAGCCAGCCTGCCTTCAGCGCTTTCTCCTGATCCAGAGGCGAGCAGGGCCTGGACACCCGGGACAGCTCTCCAAGCACCATGCTCTTGGACCGTGCTGCATGGACAGACACATAAAGAGAAAGTGAGCAAGAAGAGGCTTTCAGGATTACAAGATTAAGAGCATCAGAGTGAGACAGAGAGAGAGAGAAAAAGAAACACAGAGTTACATTAAGATGGAGGATATGTGTTATTTTTGGATTTTCTTCCTTACTCTAAAAATTCACCCAGATCTACAATCATTATTCACAGGACTCTCTCGTGTGTGCAGCTAAGTCCATGGGCTTGACCACGCATCCAGATTTCCTATTAGGACAATTCATCCAGAACACAACCTCCATTTTGTAGCAGAGACATCCTGCTTTAAGATGAAGCCCATCAATCAGTTACAATGCATTTTATAATGCGATTCAGATATTAATAGGGGCACATATTAATTTGAGGTTTACTGCTGTACAGAGGGGGATTTTATTTCATATTAGGTCACACTTTAACAACCACAGACCGATCACATGCATGGATTATATATTAGCATCTGTGTGCCAAAGGTACATAAGAAAAACAGTGACAGTAGAGTGATCCCTAGGGAGTCAGGGTGAGAGAGAAAGAGCGAGAGAGATAAACAGAAGGCAGAGGGAGAGGAGAGAGAAGAGAGAAATCAATGGCGTCTTTTTTCCTGTTAATTGCATCTCGCTTTCTGCTGAGGACAGCAGGGAAGGTATCTGTAAGGGCCAGGACTGAAATCTCTCTTTCTGTTTCTCTCCTGTTATCTCTCTCTCTTTCTCTCTCTTATTTATCATCAGCTCTCTGTCTGGACTCATCATTTTATTTCTCCCCTCTCTGGACGTCCTTCATTTACAGAGCCACGAGTGCTGGGAGGGGAGGGCACCGGAGACCGAGTGTACCAGTCATTAACAGAACTGTATGGTGACAGAAGCAGACAGGGCAAGATCTAAAAATACAGAAGACGTGGCATCTTCACATCTCAGAGAGGAGCTGTTTTTTAAATTATCTAATGTCAGCAAAGAGCTGTGAGTGGACAAGAATTAAATCATCTCTCCAGGAAATAATGTCACTCAAAGGGCATCGCCTCATATTTAATAACACAATTTACATGTCCACTTAAGCGCTTTTATGTTACTAATTATGAGCTATTATAAGCACAAATTAATCGGATTCAGACACTTAAATTAAAGAAGGATGACCACAGCATAGACAAATATAATACTCCTCTACATTTTAAGACTCCTTTACATTGTTAAACAAATATCCAACTTTTTTATATATATATACTGTATACTGTATATACAGTAGGCTATATTTCATTCTTTCATTAATGTGTAAACAGCAGAATCCTATATCCTATTGTTGCTAGTATTGAAATAGGACTGCTCTGATTATTGATTATTAATTGTAGCATTGTGCATTTTTTGTGGAGAAATTAAAACATTTTGCTGTTCGTTATATCATAAATATCAGTAAATATATTCAAATATATTAGTGTGAATGTTAAGATAGTGTAGTATAGTATATGTATATATATGAATGTGTCACTACCTTCAATAATATTTTCTAATGATTGTAATTAACAAAGTGCAGTAAAAATTCTTAACTTTATAGATCTTTTTATGAATTACATTTTTACAAAGATGATATAAAAAAGTCTTCATGGTGATTTAACATTTTTAAAACAATTATTCAGCCAAACAAATGATGGAGTGAAGCCTCAGCCACATCTAACTACTCAGGGTTTCTAGCAATAACATCTTCCCGTAAGGCTTGCACTCCACTTAGCTGCTTAGGATTCAAGTCTGAGATCCAAGTTTCTGAGTGCAGATCCAGCTCTGTGATGCTGTCTGAATTTGCCCTGAATGATGTTGCATAAAAGGGTCAGAGGAGAGCAGAGCTGGGAATCCAACCAAAGGAGAATACCATTACAGCAAATGAGAGATGGCAAGCGCACCAAACGTGGCAAGCAAACTTAAGTGGCCACTACGCTTTTATGGTCTTATTTTTACAGCTGGTCTAGAATAAGGACAAGGACAGCCAGGGGAGAAAGGAAGTACACACACAGTAATGGTTCTTCAAGCTGCTGCTGGCCAACATTTCACTCTGTTGTCATGCAAAAAAATGTATATTTGCAAACCTCACAGACTTTTATTTGCAGTCACGGCCGCAGTGCCTGCAGTCATGTGGATACACTCCTCCCAGCTACCTAAAGCAGTGTTCGTTGGTTGTCTATAGCAACCACCTGCTGTGTAGAGCACAGCAAGTATTTATACTCATCGCGATAATCTCAGCGCCAGAAGTACAGTTAGTTGCTGTGGTGTACAGCTTCCATATCCATCTTCACGCAGTCATGTGAGAGGCATGTAAATGTGGCGTGCTGACTTATGTGGTCACAAGTGGATCTCACCCGACGTTAGAGGAACTATGTTTGACGCCCAGCTGTTGTGTTATACAGAAAAGAGCCCATGCATTCCCTCTCACCACTGCTCATGTCTGAGTCTGGCACCTGCTCAAAACCACAACCCATGCCCCCACCGTGTGCTCAGGTGTGACCGTGTCAGGACAGACCATTGTCACAGGGAGAACTGTCCCTCCAGCAGCCATGTTTAGTACAACCCACAGTGATCTCCATCAGGATCTCTCTAAGAATGAAGAGGGTACAATCAAGAGACAAGAGGGATTACATCACCCTGTAGTAGTGCTTGTTAACTCTCAATGAGCACAGCAGATAAAGCCTCATGCAAGAAAACTCAGGTCACAGCTGATAGCAATAGCCGCTGAGATGCAGAATGACACCGGTGTGGACGTGCGGCACATGCCCGGCATTGTTACACCTTATGATGTCATTATCAATGAGAGCAGTGACAACAGCGTAGATATTATTATTACCAAGATGGGATGTCAGATGGAGCTCTGCAGAGGCAGGGAGAGAAGAAACAGATCACAGCAAAAAAAAAAGAAAGAGAGAAAAGAAAAGAAAAGAAAAGAAAAGAGAAGAGAAGAGATGGAGCGTACAGGAGGGATGGAGAAAGGGGAGGAGGGACCGTGCTTACCCCGGCGTGCCTGTTTTATCTTGGGGCTCAGCATGGTTACCGTTGCTGTGCTGCTCCCTCTCACAGAGACATGACTGCATCCCTCTGTTCACACACTATTCCTCCACTACTACTACACACATGCACACACACACACACTCAGCACCTCACGCTGCTGCCTCGCCCTGTTACTCCTCATCCTCTGCGAGCATCTCTCTCCTCCAGCTCACTGTCTTGCACTTGGACACTGTCTCCATCTGATTTCACACACACACGCACATGCACACACACATGCTTACAAGCACTTAACCATACACCCTCCTCTTCTTCCTCCCCTAATTCCTTTCGTCTCTCTCTCTCTCTCTCTCTCTCCCTCTCTGTCCCACTGGCCCGGCGTGCTGTTGTTCTCACACAACTAGAGCCCTGCCCACTCTCTCTCTCTCTCTCTCTCTCTCTCTCTCTGCCTTCTGCTGCACACTTTCAGTATCAATTTCTCACCGTCTATAAATATGTCTGGCTGTGTGTCCTATGTCTTGTCACTCATTTCTTTACATTGGCTCCCTCATCACTCCACAGCAGTCGCTCTTGCTGTTTGCTCAAGGAGATTTGATTATGGTCTATAGTCTGCACCTGGAGTACAACCTCAGATCAATACATTTGATTTAACTGACACCATCCCCACTGTCAAAAGACTGAGGCAGAGCAAGTGGACGTGTCTTTATGTGTCGTCTGTACTTCTAAACAACTGCAGATGTGTGGCAGCTAGGGCTGATCGTCATGTGTTTCAAACTGACAAAAAACTTGACTTGATCATGAGTCACTCTGGCTGGGATTTTCAGTCTGAAGGGAAATGCAACACCGCTTGGGAATCTGCATGGTGAAAGCCACAGCACTCAAGGGTGTGATGTTCTTGTTCCTATTCTGTCTGGTAGTGATGTGATAAAGCAGATAAATGCTGCAGTTCAAGAGGCAGCATGAGAGTCAAACGCAGCACAGAGACTCTGAGCTGACTGAGGTTTCTCATATGAAAAGATAACCTACTCAGCTCACACATAACAATCAATCAATGACAGATGGTCAACACTATGCACAGCCCCTTAGGAAGGCTTTATTATAGGAAGCAGCAGTGCATTAGCGATACAACTTTGTCAATTTAATTTGTTCCACCTTCAGCAAAGCTTACAGAGATGATCCAAAAATGCTGTGGACCCATAAATCACAAAGTTTACGTTTATAATAGAACTCAAGAGAATCATAGCAACAGCAGCATGCTAAAAATGGTCAATTATGCAAAAACAAATACAAAAAAACAAAGCTTTACCTGCTGATTCCTTTAGTGTATCACCGGCGGCCATAGCAGCCCTGGATGCTTTCATTGCAGTGAACTCGTCTGCACAGTGAATCCCTCTCCACTGGGCCCATTTCTAGAGACACACACACACACACACACACACACACACACACACACACACACACACACACACACACACACACACACACACACACACACACACACACACACACACACACACACACAGGGACACTCTGACTTTAAACAATGGAATTACAGAAATCTCCGTTTAATTGACCGTCACAAATCTAATGACATTCACATACCCAAAGAGAAGGGACTATACTATTCTTGCCATCAACACAGCGGTGACGTGTGCCTGAGGAATGCTGATGTGAACAGATTCTCATAGAAGGAAGAGAGGAAATAAAGACAGTCATGAGAGTATTACTTGCCAAGTCATCCTAGATGGGCGGACCGGATGACTCTTAGCCTCGAGTCAGACTCTCTGTGCCCAGCAAGAAAGCATCACATAGTCCCAAAGCAGCTTCTGTGATTGATACTGAGAAATAGGTGTAATGCTCTGCCACTGTCCGCGTCATCTGGATTTTCAGTTTGTCTGCCATTCAGGAAGTGAGCTAGCTTAATGGAGAAGTGAAAACTGCTGACTTCTGTCCAAAAAATTATTATAAGTTTTTTTTTTTTGTGTGTGTGTGTTTTTTTAAACCTTATTACTGTACATTTTCTTTGCTCCTACAGTAATAGGGTAAAATGCAGAGCTCGGGCTGTTAAAGATTTGCTTATGCAAATCTAGAGGGAAGGTCACAAGCTTTGAATCTGAGAAGCTCTTAGGAACTTGTTTCTCTCCAGCTTCACATGAAATAGAGAAGAGATTTTTATTTTCTACACAGCAGATTTAGGTGATTTCTTTTATTATTATTAATATTAAACATATTTTTCTATAGCATAAAAATGCACAATGACACAAATGAGGTATCATCCTGGAAACTAGTCACCAAAGATAAAATACATCAGTACATATGAAATATACTGGAATATCGACAAGTGGCAGCTTATAACATTGATCCAGGGACAGGGAAAAACAGTAAAAGCACTTAAGTTTCAAAGGCTTACATGCACTCATCTTAACCACTCCATATGCATAAAAGGCAGCACAGTAGACACTAAATTATATTACATGACATAGCCACTCACATAGTCCAGACACACCAGCCTCTGAGGGGTGTGGGGAGCATCATCTATAATCTAGAAATATGGTCCTGAGGGACACATAGGAAATGAGTATGTGTAATTGAAGGCATGAAAAGAGCACGTCCCATTAGTGAGAGCAGAGGAAGTGTCATGGTACAAATGAGAGAGAGCAGGTCACCGAGGTAACGACATTATGTTAGGGACAAAGTCTTTCATTGCACCTGTTATTAACCATTATCACTAGCTAATCACAGATTTGTTTTGGAGCACACAAATGTTCACATCTTGGATCTACAGTATGACTTATGCTTTTATTCAAAGGAACAATGACAATGATGTTAAAAAAAAGTCTGATGACGCGGAGTAGAAAAACGCAGAATGTGAGCACTCATGTTACCAGAGGTGTTCCCTGCTAAAAAATATCCAGTACTTCACACAAAACAATGTTATCCAACAAATTAATCACACACAAACACTGTTACTTTAAAAGTGTTCAGTGATATTTCTAAAAACTAGACTAGAAGTGGTAGTAATCCCGTAGTTATCTGCTCACAAACATATAGACGACTGTATATATTAAAATAGATTATTAAGATATGATCATATTTTACATTCAAGTAGACCTACATGTTATATGGCATTAGAAATGTATGAATCTAAAGAGGATGTTATCACAAAGTTGAGTGCACACTGTATAATTGTAAATGAGTGATGTTGATGAAATAGCTGCACACGAGACAAAACAACAGTTTTAAATGTCGATGGCAGTCTTGTCCTCTCTTGTTTGTCCGCTGCCCACCCGTCTTCGACCCTCCAGCAGAAACGACAGAACTACAATCCAGCGCTGTACTAGCGACCTCTGGCGTGCTGAGCTTTCACACTGTCTGAAGTAAGTGGTTGTTCCCGTGGCTACGGCGTCAAACTGCTCGGTCAGTAGCCACACCTCCCACAAAAGCGTCAGTGCGTTCATAACCATCATGACCACGACCCAGAACTCCTGCCCTAACAGTGTGAGCCACAGCGACAGGCTTCGACTGCCGGCAGGCATCCTGTCGAACAGGTAACTTGTTGCCGTGGCAACAAAAAGTAGGTGGGCAATCACCATGGAGAGGATGAAACAGAGGAAGAGGCGGTGGTTACCCCGGCCGACGCAGTGGTTGAGGAAAAGGCAGTGATGGTCGTAGTCTTTGATGCAGACGTCACACAGCTTACAGTGTTTAGTGTAGTCAGGCAGAAACAGCTGTGAGGACAGAAAAAGGAAGAAAAAGAAAAGAAAAGACAGGGTGAGAAGAACAGCAGCATACTTGCAAAAACTAATGTAACTTTTTGAAACGAAAAGAGGAACCTGGAGCACACGAGTCACTGGTGATGCAAATAATTTTAGTGCAGAAACAAGACCAACGTTTCGACGTACAACGTCTTCATCAGGGTCAAATGGTTCTGGTGCGGGCTACAAGGCATTTAAATATCCTCCCGACTGTGATTGGTTAAGGAGGGTGGGAGTGCCAGCACCTATCACATGGCCGCATACATCAATTCAGAACCAATCAAAAGTGTTAATTTGTTACACAATATACAACTATACAAACATCAATATAAACAATATTTACACTTTCATTAAGCAATAGATCGGTACGGACAAATGGCACATAACAAGATCACAACGAAAAAGCAACACGGAACATACAGTAGCCTGATACACAACACATAGGCTATAAGAGACAATTAAAGAAAACATGAGAGACTGAGTTCTTCATTCAGTCCGAGTGGTTCCACTGTGTTGAGGGTGTAAATCCAAAACGCCTCTGCTGGCTGCCTGCTCCCCCCTCTGGGTTCTACAGATGTGGTCACTGCGCGCACTGCTCTAACTCCTCTGACACTAAACACTTCTGTCACCCCCGGACTGGTAAAAAATACCCCATAAACTCTTTTATTAATTGCAGTACCACACATGTCATCTACATGCTCAAATGCCCCTGCAGTATGGTGTACATCGGCCAAACAAAACGCCCTTTAAAAGTCCGTATAGCTGAACATAAAGCAGCCATCCGGAACAATAACATGGACTACGCAGTCGCTCGTCATTACAAGCAGGCAAACCACGGCTCCGCTGCGACTCTGCGTTTCTGGGGCATAGAGAAAATGTCTCCCTCCTTGAGGGGCGGAGATATTATCAATAAGCTCCTCAGGAGGGAGGCGTTTTGGATTTACACCCTCAACACAGTGGAACCACTCGGACTGAATGAAGAACTCAGTCTCTCATGTTTTCTTTAATTGTCTCTTATAGCCTATGTGTTGTGTATCAGGCTACTGTATGTTCCGTGTTGCTTTTTCGTTGTGATCTTGTTATGTGCCATTTGTCCGTACCGATCTATTGCTTAATGAAAGTGTAAATATTGTTTATATTGATGTTTGTATAGTTGTATATTGTGTAACAAATTAACACTTTTGATTGGTTCTGAATTGATGTATGCGGCCATGTGATAGGTGCTGGCACTCCCACCCTCCTTAACCAATCACAGTCGGGAGGATATTTAAATGCCTTGTAGCCCGCACCAGAACCATTTGACCCTGATGAAGACGTTGTACGTCGAAACGTTGGTCTTGTTTCTGCACTAAAATTATTTGCATCACCAGTGACTCGTGTGCTCCAGGTTCCTCTTTTCGTTTCCTTAAGTTTTTGGTCCTTCCTGAGAGCACCGACCTCCACCTGTGGAGTGGCTGCAGCGCACAGATACTCCTTCCTAATGTAACTTTTTGTCAAGTTGTCAAAACAAGGACATCTCAAACAATGTCAACTTTGCATCAAAAGTGACATACTGTAACTTACCGAATGGCACTTAACAACAGCTGTCATAAATATTCATTGATGTTGACAGGTGTCATGCCATGGTTATGACAGTGTTATGTCAGTCTTATGAACATGTATTAAAGTAGTTACCCAAGTTTTTTCTAAAGCATGAAAATGGTTTTGTCTTTTATGTTCACCATAGTCTGTAAATAAACCAGGCTCAATCATCATAAATATTCCATCATTGTCTTTTTGTAAGATAGAATACATGTCTGTTTGATATATGTGTATATCTGCAGATTCAGACAGACAGTGAGATAACTGGATACAAAGGTAAAATATGGGTGTGACCAGTGTGAGTGTCTTACCTCACAGTATGGACAGAACCTGTGTGGGCTCTGGTTGTTCTCCACCAGGTCAGCGATGCAGGAGAATCGAAGATCTGCATCTGCTCTGTCCAGTGTCCCGGGGTCCTGTGTCAGGACCTTACAGAACAAACCAAGGACTAGGGAGAAGTGGACCATTGACACCTGGACCAGAGAACTGTTTGGCCACACACTTTCGCAAGGTTAAGGATAAAACGAGTCATTTCATTTCAATAAACAAATATCCTGGATCACATTTAGTACTGCACTGTGTATGTTTGATTGTATAAGACAGTTAGGAGAGTAATTTTGACACTAGACTGCTCAAAATGCAAAGGGTTTATCCTTTGGTGAGTATGAATGTGCTTTGCAAAGGTCAGACCATGCTCATTAAATATGCTTGTTCAATTTTGATATTCATTGAATACAATTATAGATGATTATAGATCTATATGCCAAAAATATGCATTGGTGCCAGGCTTACTTTGTTAAGGATATTAGGCATTATCTTTCCATAGAAGCAGAGCAGGGAGTGGAACAGGCCCGCTATGAGGGTTCCCAAGTAGATTGGGTTGGGTAACCTTGAATGTACAAATGGGTGTTACCACAAACGCTAAAATACATTTCTGACTTTCTTTCTGATGAACATTCAAGGTTCTGCAATCTTTGTCAAACCTTTGGTATGTGGTCATGCGATGGTATTGTGTGAAGATGCTTCTAGCCAGCCAGGGGAAGAGGAAGGCACAGGTCAGACCCCCATAGCCTCCCAACATGGCTGCTATTAGCAGGATGGCAGCTCCACTCAGAGTTGGAAAAAATAGTGTCCAGTAGTATAAAACTGAAAATAACACAAATAACACCAAGCATACTCATCATCACCATTGGTATCATCATTATAATCATTCTTGCTCTTGTTTAAGTGAATGATGAAAAATCAAACAGTAATATTTACCACGAGACTCTGTGGGATGGTGATGTTTTGGCTCATTAATGTGCCGAATCAGTAGTTTGGTGAGTTGCTGATGTCTAAAGAAAAATAGACAGTGTGGCCATCAGCAATACAATCCCAAGAGAAAACTGTAAAATCTAGAAAAGCAACCATGCTGTATATTTTAGAGGCACAGCGGGGTGTTAAAACACAGTTGCCTGCCAGTCAGTGTTTTTTCCAAATATTTCTGAAATCAGCAGCTTCACCTAAATGTTCTTCCCTGTTTGCAGAGATCCAGCGGTGTGAGGCCGCTGTGGTTCTTCTGATGGAGCATCCTGCATCCTGCTCTTTGCAGCAATGTCCAGCACACCTCCACTCCGCCCCTCTCTGCTGCGACATGAAGCGCTGTCGCTCCCTGCTGGTCGACTGCCTCCACAGCACATCTCTGAGACACAAACAAGAGGGTTTGAGGTGCACAGCTGCTAAATGATGGTCACAGCTGCTAAAACGTGGTCACAGCTGTGCTGAGCCCTGCTACACAAAAGCATCTTTAAGATTTTACTGATCTTTGTCCCATTTCCAAGTTTTCTCTGGTTTGATGGGCCTTTGTGCCATTTTTGTACATTTATTTAGATGTTTTCATTCTTTCTCTGGTGATATTTCAGTTGATGTCTGGTTGTAATTAATATGTGAATCACCTTAATAATAGTATCTAAACTTTTCAATATGATGAGATAAAATTCAATGGTACCCCATACCGCACCAAACTCATCATAGAGTTGAGTCAACAGCTAACAGCCAGCTTTTATTGCTGGGAATGCAGTTTGTAGGACTGCAGTCAATGCCACCAATTGTATACACTGACAACAGTGTACACCCACGTTTTTTCCACAAGCCAGCTCTTTATTTCAGATTTTACACTAGATATTTTATGCAATGTTGTGTACAGATAGTAAGCTTAGGTTATTTGCTAATAGTGGATTCCTAACAGTTTTATGTGAATAAAAAAACAATGAGATAAAGGTAAAACATTCTTGTAAATTCTCTGCTAGGGCAGCAACAGCTCTCATTTGACTCAGTGTTACCATCAATGCCATTATTATGTAGTTTTGAAACTGACCATGATGCCCCTGCTCACGGCGTGATGCCGTTAGTCAACTAGATCATATGAGTGTGTGAGACAGTGAAGATTATATCATACCTGGTCTCTGAGCAAGTACCGGACAACCTCTGTGTTGCCAGTGGATGCAGCCAGGTGTAGCGGTGTGACCTGGTACATGTCTGTATCTGAGAATCTGAACATTCCCGTCTCCCACAAATAGTGCACTGCAACGCTGGGGGCCATAAGATCAATAACAGTTAGTGTGAGAATCACAATTTTGGTTGTGACTGTGTAGTGACACAAAGAGAAAATACAAGAACAACAAAGACATGTGCTGTTTGTTGTTTGCACTCACATGTTGCCCCCAGTGACTGCATGATGCAGTGATGTTTTTCCCTGCAGGTCTATGAGGCGCAGGTCTGCTCCATACTGCATCATCTGGTGTATGATGTAGATGTTCCCTTGCCTGACGAGAGTCAAAAAATACAAACTGTTACTACACCATGAGGATTCAGTTATGTTTCATTACCACTACAGAACAATTGCTCACCTGCATGCAAAGTGAAAGGCTGTCTGTCCTGCATCACAAGTCAAGTTAGGATCAGCCCCGTTACTCAGGAAAAGGTCAACCAGGACACGTGTACCGTGGAGGGCAGCGTAGTGAAGCGGGGTAAAACCACCCCAGCCTGGATGAAGGTAAACACATGCACATGATCACAGTCAGGGCTGAAGGTACTGACTTTACAATTTGATCTGCAGTCTCCGGGACTAACAAGATAAGTCTGACACAAATGCACGGTGTCTTAGCCTGTTGATCGCCGAAACCCTCTGGAGCTGGGGTTAGGGTTCCCTTTGGCACAATGTGACTTTGTGCTGTGTTGTCACAGGATCTGTCCATCTAGATCTGTGCCAGACCATCTGACAGAGGAGCTGCAGCAGGGTTAGATTTCCCCTTGGCATTAGGACAAAATCACACCATGAGGAGACACTGAAGCATGATCAAATTTAAAATCGTCCTTACAATGATAGAGGAATGATACTTGTTTAGTGATAATAGGCCTACTTGCATGTGCAAGTTAATCTAGTTGCAGGTTTTAACAGATGTGTATTACAGAGACATGACAACAGGTATTACGGGTTTGTTGTCTTAATTCACTATGATCATCTGCAGTTTCCTGTCCGTCATATTAACACATCAGGAAACAACCACAGTAGGCTACAGTTAGGCTACAGGCTTTAACTGTGCATGTGCTGACAGGATCGCAGTGGCAAGTAGCGGACACAACACAAGAATGATCGTGACGTGGTGTTTGTTATTGCATAATCTTACCTTTCTGCTTGAGGACTGATCGATCACTTTGAAGGAAGTGTATGCACTGTTCTACATCTCCTCTCTGTATACAGTCAAATATGTCTCCGCCGCTAACGGAGCACGCAGGCATCGGATGCATTATGATGAGTGAGTGCACCACGGGAGCGGCCAGCTACTATTATTTCCACAGTTTAAACATCAAACTGCAGCGGGAACAAAATCAGCTAATCGGACGAAACGCTACAACATCATAATGTCAGACGAGAAGGGAGATCATCTTTCGCTTCAAAGTAACGGGGAGCTTTCATTGTGCTAAACTGATTGAGGCAGACCACGCCCTGGTCACCTCATTGGCTTAGAGC
Organism: Trachurus trachurus; assembly: GCF_905171665.1. Lineage (NCBI taxonomy): Eukaryota > Metazoa > Chordata > Actinopteri > Carangiformes > Carangidae > Trachurus > Trachurus trachurus. Next base: position 17,619,356 of record NC_139906.1, read on the forward strand.
TACCCACGTGATCAGTGACGTCAGCGCGCAACAAGCCACGTGGTCCCTCTAAATAAGATAACACCAAACCGTCTTTGATAACACCACACAGCCGTTAATTGGCACCGTGTCACGCCTTAACCGGTCAAACTAGGCCTGTTATTTAAGTAGGCTACACTTAATTTGTAGCGAGTCTATACAAGTCTTTAGAAACACAAAGGTTGAACATAAAACCACAGATGGCAAGAAATGGTACTCATCATTTATGCATCTCTTTTCCAGTAAGATACAGAGGTTTTCAAAGTGTGTGTTTCCTCACTGGCCGAGGTCCACTTATTTTTTTTGGACATGAGAGGAATAAAGTCTTGTCAAAGCACTAATGTGGCGTTATTAGCTGGAGGGGCTGGAGTCAACAGAGCAGGAACCGGTGCTTGTCCGGCACAGGAGATAATAAAAGTGGCCTGGACAGAATGAGGGACAGACTGTGCGCCATGGAGCTGGTCAGTGTCCAGAGAGAAAGTGGCTGTGGGACCTGGACAGGTGGTGGTGATGACTGCAACCACTGAAGGTAGCTCACCTGGCTAAAATCAATGTGACAAATTCTATTATTATAGGCCATTATCGCTACAAAACTCCACTGGACGCTCTCAGTGTATACACTTAGACTTTTCATGTCGGGCGAAGAAGTAATTAATCACATTGATAATGGTTAATAATGACAGTTTCAGTGCTCAAATGGTCACTGCTGTTAGCATGCACAGCAGGGAAACCACAGACAACAAGCAACATGCGCCATCACGTCACCGGCTACACCTGTGAGTTTACTGCTAAAATAAACTAAACTAAATAAAGGTAGGCTACATTATTGACAGGTCGTTAAGGTTGTGCATTTTAATTAGTGTTTTATCTCTCAATATCTGGCGGTGGTTGTCGATGTATTTCTTTGTCATTATTCCCCACAAGATGGCGATGTTTAGCTAATATGCCACTGAGATTCTCTATGTAAACTTGTTTACTCATTCAAACTAACATCATTATAAATGATAGATCGACATTATGAAAAAACAACAACAAATTCTGAATCATACCGTACTTTTACCACTATTACTTTATATTTTAAAACAAGATATAGCCTAACACTGTTTGTTTCCTTGCTTTACTGCACCTTTTTAGCACTATAATAGTAACAGACCTGTACCTATTTGAAATTATTATCAGCAGACAAACGGACAAAAGGAAGTTTGTTCTAATTTTACACCTACAAGTCAAAGGCTTCAGTCAATTTATCCACATAAAAGCTGTGCCTGCTTTCATCTTTGTTGAATCATTGGCTCCTGTTACTGAGATTCATAATCATGCCAGCCTTACATGATCCGTCTATAAAAAGCAAAGGGACTCTTCTTCTCTGAGCAGTGGGAGGGCCCCATCCAACAAGCTAAACAAGAGTTTTTCACTTCTGCTTCTCTGAGGAAGTAAGAAGGCACATGACCAGGGCCAGCTGATGTGAGTTACTCCGCTTGTTCAAAGTTCAGTCTGCTTGCTGCAGATTAGTAAGGGGCGGGTAGTTTTACAGAAGGGTCGGCACAGTATAGACGCTAGTCATGTTGTAGCATGTGTCTGCTTGTCTTTTTCCTCCTGGCATGGGAACAGTGACAGACCACTCACTCTGGAATAACACAACACAAATGACAGTTTGCTTTTACCGCAAGGAGACTCCCAGATGGCTCTCACACAGCTACAGGTAAGAATATGAAGACGTAACTGTGTTGCATGAATTTTCCTTTTGGAAAAAAACATGTTTGCATGTACCCATGACCACATTTTCACTTTGACCTATTTGTTTCGCACTATAAAACATGATAGATATGTGCTGCTCTTTCAGGAGGGTGTAAACCTAACCCTTTTTTGCTGTTGGTTTGTCACACACACACACACCCACACACACACACACACACACACACACACACACACACACACACACACACACACACACACACACACACACACACACACACACACACACACACACACACACACGAGGAAACATGAAAGTATTAATGTATTTGTGTGGAATGAGACTCTCCCTCTGCTTACCAGACCAGCATTACCGGCTCTGGCCTATAACAGTTCAGCAATCTCTGTCTAAAGATGTCCCTCATTGTTCATCATCTGTGTCTCAAAGCAGTAACTGACCAACCAAAATAATATCACTGTAATGTGGAAACAATCCTGTGGTCAAGCTTCGGCCAAACACTAACATGGCTGCTCCTCTTTTACACCAGGTGTGATGGAGAAGTGTAAAAACATTAACATTAACAGCCTCTTGTGTGAAGGACACACTTGGAAACTATAGATTATGATGAGGTTTTGATTGTCAAAGTATCCAAAGCTTTGATAATTAGTAACTAAATGGCCCTGAAAATCATTAGATTTGGTATCACATTTGAAACATGCCCCTCTAACTCTTTTGGACTCTGCCCCAACATTTGATTAGCATTTGGAAACAAGCTAGCTTCTCCACAGTTGCATATTATTGCAAATCAAGTGTGTCTCTCATTGAAACTCCTTGAGAAAGTTGCCCATGCCTCCTTATCCCACCTCCACTTTATTCCAAAGCCCTGCTGCCGACCTCCTATCTCTGACCTTTAACTCCATATTCTGACCCAAGTCCACCAGGTCATATCACTTGGGACACACAACGATTTCATACATCTAAGCTCGTGGGGTGACTGGGCCTTTGCTGTTGCAACCCCTAGATTGTGGAACAGTAGCTATACCCCTCTCTATCAGATCTGCACACAGGCTTTAATTTAAACACATTATTATTCTTTGGGTATTTTTCTCTATGCCTTTAACAATATTTACTGATTAGCACTTTTTTAATTTTTTATCAAGATTTTATTGCGCATCAAAATCACAACATCCTCTCTACTGTAAATAAAGAGGACTTCACTTGACTTGACATTTATTTGATTTAGGAAGAATAACATCAAGATTCTCAGTGTTTTGTGCATGTGCCCTTCAAAATACACATTCAGTTGTGAAATCCAGATTTCCTTCACTTGTGGGACGGGACTGTTTATTTTAAATCTGTTGCGCAATTACTGTTGGTGACTAAACGCCACACGGGAGAAAAGGAAATAATATGACTAGATTCTATTAAAAAAGTGCTAAATATAGGTCATGCAGGGGAGGGTTTGAAACTTGAAATGCTTCCAACATTTGGCGTCTCAGCTTTCAAAGATGGCATTTAATGGCATTATATTCTTACAATTACTAAAAATTGGCCATCAATTATACTATGAATCCCTTATGGAGGTTGATAACTAGTTAATGAGAGTGGCACATGACTGCCAGTGGTCTTTTCCTCTTTATCTGGTGATATTTCAATGTAGAAAGTGTACTCAGTTTATTTTGATACAAAGATTATAGAATTAATAATTATTTTGGATATTAGGTCATAAATAAATAATAGATAATAAACAAAGATGAAACATTGTGAGGATTTCTCATTTTCTGTCTTTCCTTTTTTCCCTCTAGGACCAGACAGCTAAAGGGGAGAGGATCAACAAGGAAACCGGTGAGCTCAGTGCTTCAGGGGAGTTACCTGTCTCGGTGGAGTTAAAGGAGCTGAAAGTGGAGGGCTCTTGTAGGAACCCCCAACTCGCCCAAGTGCTCAGAGAACGACTGCAGGAGCTGGAAATCCACACATACTCAAACTCTGACCACAGGACTGACCATGAACCTTTGGAGAAGAAAGAGGAGCATCTGGCTAAAGTCCTACCTCTCTACATACAGGTCTGGACCTGTGGGACAGCAGTGTGTCCCCTGTTTGTCTCTCATTGTTCATTTTTCATTTTCTAAGTTATATTTAACAGCTCATCTGTCAACCAAGGGAGTTATTTGTTTTCTTTTGGGAATGAAGTGGAAATTCTTCTGTTGTATAACTCTTTGATCCGCAACAAAGAGAGGCTGTCCACTGGAGAATCATTAATGGATCATGGCAGGAGAATTTAAAGTACAGCCAAAGCTCTAATTATTACCCTACTTTGAAAAGGTTAAATGGATGCCTCAGGCCACTGTGATCTAAAACACTGTTCCAGACTACTTGAATGAACAATTAAAACAACAGGAGTCAGATGTTTGGGCATCAGCTGATCCCACTACTGCACTGTCCTTTGAATGAATGCTTCTGTGGTTTCTTGGCAAAACAATAGTTTCCTGGATTGTCACATGAAAGCATCACATCGATAGCTTCAGGCCGCACTTTGATTTATTGAAAAAAGTGGAATTTCTCACTTTCAGTGCCTCACTTGCATCACAGTTGTGAAGAAACTCTTTTTTACCCCCGTCCACACTGTGAAAAATTCCATTACTGATCTGTGTGTGTGTGTGTGTGTGTGTGTGTGTGTGCACGTGTGTGCACGACTGCACGTGTGTGTGTAACACCATTGATCAGGCTTACAGCTGCAGACGTAATCGCTCTTTGGTTTGTGTGTGTGTGTGTGTGTGTGTGTGTGTGTGTGTGTGTGTGTGTGTGTGTGTGTGTGTGTGTGTGTGTGTGTGTGTGTGTGTGTGTGTGTGTGTGTGTGTGTGTGTGTGTGTGTGTGTGTGTGTGTGTGTGTGTGTGTGTGTGTGTGTGTGTGTGTGTGTGTGTGTGGTATGGATAAGCCTCATGACCAGAGATTTGACCAGAACGTAGGGCCTCACTTAAGAATAGCATACTCAGTGAAATGTGATATCCTCTTATGGAACTGAAAAGAGCATATGGTACGCACTGGCTTCTATTATTTATAGTGTAGCGCATTAGCAAAAGCACTTAAGATACAACTATAATGTGTTAATGGTGCTTCACTGAATATCATAATATATAGATACAGCATACAGTATAGTGAAATCCAGAAAACCTCAAATCTGGGAAAAAGGGATTTTTTTTGTGTCATTTCATTGCAGTCAGTTGCAAGTGTATTCATTTCTCCACATTTATTTAAAATGATCAATTAATACTCCTAATCATATACATAAATAGGGTGCACATGTACACCTCAGTATAACCCAGATTTGTCAGTATGTTGTTAAACCTTTCAGAATAGTGTTGTTATTGCGTGTTGCAAACTTTGTAATCTTTGTATTTTTTATAATTACTGTTTTTGTTGAACAATCTCCCCTCTGATCCCAGATTTGTGAGGATGGTGCCAAGCTTGAAGGTTTGGACATCAAGGGGCTTGCAGCTCTCACTGTTGATACTGTGATTCATAACATCCACAACAGACTGGCGGAGAGGCCTGCAGGTACTGACAAATGCACACACATCAGTCATAGCAGCACATACAGCACAGTTATTTCCAGGTATAGGGACTTTCTACCTCATCTACCTGCTTCTCCTTTCCCAATGTGATGTGTTTTTTTTTCTCACTAAATTTTTAATGTTTCCTTGTGTTAAAAATGGAAAGCCAAGGCATCTACAGTCTGTTTATAAAAGTAGAACCACTTTAAATACAGTTTATTTCTCGATTTAATCTTGATGTTTATGTACAGTAGGGGTTTTCTGGAGAATGCAACAAGATACTCAGCTTTTAGGGAAATAGACACTTCTGTTTTTTTGATGCAGCTGCATTATGGGCGAAAGTTTGACATGGTGTTACAGTAAATGGAGCATGTATTAGCAGCATACTACGTAACTCTTTCACAAACAAATAATAATCATATAGGCTCAGCAAGCCTTATTAGATACACTTCTGTCATATCGAAATAATTGACCTTTTTGACAACTGGTGTGTAGCCCAAAAATCTACCTGTCAAAAATAGAAATGAAACCATTTATGAGAATACATTACTGACCACATTATTTTAGATATGCATGTTGGTTTCTATTTGAATATTACTATGCTTGACTGACTTGTAAATATAGATTTTAAGGATATCGCAGAAGATAGAGAAGAAAAGCAGCTGTAGCTTGTAGCAGTCTTGCTGTCATTTTGTCTTTGTTTACAGCCTTCAGTCTTCTGGGGTCATGGCTCAGTAAATGTTGTGTCCTTTGTGTTTTCAGAGGCGGCTCGTGAAGAGGTAGTGTGGTTCTTCCAGAGACTGGATGAGGACACAACATCTGAAGTGGAAGAAAGTTCAGGATGGCTGCTGTTAAAGTCTCTGTTGCTGCTGACAGCTGACAGCTCAGTGAGTGATAATTAACAGTTGGTTTTAAAATGAAGTGGGTTTTGAGTGTAAGAAAGTGCTACACTTTCAGCTGATCAATGGTGTTTCATTGACTGATTTTTTAAGCAGTTGTGTTGACAGAAGTATTTATGGGTTAATGACCCTCATTTATGTGAAGTCCTTGATATAGTATATCATATCCACACACAAGTTCTCACCATCAGAAAGCATCAGTTCCCAAAACCAACAACATGGGCTGTTATTAGTATATAAATACCTTGAAAAAAAATAAAGACTCTTTTCTGAACTTCTTTTGCTTTAAAATTTCCTCATTAAGGTCTTTGGTGTTTTTAGATTATGTGTCAAAATGGTTTTTGATCTTTTTTGTGTGTGTGTGTGCGTGTGTGTGTGTGTTCGTAGGATATATCCTGTGTAAACCCAGGGCTTCCTGCTGCTTTGGTAAAATGTCTGTACCTGCTAGTCTGCCTTCCAGCTAAAAAGGAGAACACAGCTACAGAGGAGACCTTTCAGGAGACACTAACACAAGTCAGTTGAATCACAAGTCACATTTTACTTTTTTTCTTACTCTTATCATTCTGCATCATACACTTTCTACCTACTTGCTGTGCTGCTTCTGTTTCCAGGTTCTCCTCCAGCTCTGTAGGCAGCCAGTCAACGTGGAGAGACTGGTAGAGACTCAGGAGCTGCAATGTCTTATCATTGGCCTCACGTCACTGTGGGATCAGACTAGCTCCTCCTGGAGGCACCAGGCCTCCCGTGTCCTCAAGGCAGTCTCCGCTGCAGCAACAAGCAACACTGTCCCCAGCTTGCTAGGTGAGGTAACTCAAAACTAGAGGGTCAAGTAAGATATCAGCTCATCTTCTAATCGCTTAATTTCTATTCCACCCATGATACTGAACACAAATAAGGACAAATCCTGAACACAAGTCAGAAAAACAGGCTGCACGTAAAGTGAATAATTAGATTTTGTTAGGGAAGTGATTTGTACTGAGAGATATTTTTATTCCCGTAATGAGTTGATTATACAGTGACACATGACCACATATTCCGACAAGAGACACACTGCGTGCGTCTATGTTTCACATGATGTGTCCATCAGCATTGATGTTTCACTAAATATTCTTTTACAAAGGTTTACTTTGATTTGTTTTGGACATTAGCATTTTCCAGCAGGACATTTTGCAAAACTGCAAATTACTATAGGCTATTATTAGGCCCTGAAATTCATATCAAACAGATATCATTGTCCTTTGGCAGTCATTTCTTGAACTGAAAACTCTTGTTTATTAACTATGTTCTGAGCAATTAGGACTTCGCTTAACAAGAATACTGCCTTTTCTGCACTAGGGAAGAATTGTGTGCGTATCTGCATCCAGAACCTGCTGCATATCAGTACTGATGTCTCGGGACCGCTGCTAGCTGAGGTGGCCGTGGCAGTCTTCAGCTTCATTAGAGATACCTATTCCCTCAATGCAGCCCTCTTCATTGAGTTTGACACCAACAATGGCTACCAGGCCCTTGAGAACATCTTAAAACGGTGAGATAAAATGATTCCAGGATTTTTTGTAAATAAGTAAATGAAAACCCATCAATATATAGCTCCTTCAAATGGTGCAATAATTCATGTGTGTAATGTTCTGCTCTGAGAGTCAGTATTGAGAAATCTGTATTTCTCTCTGCTACTGATTGATCTGTATCTTTTTTTGTCTTGCATCATCGTTTGGTCTTTAGCTGTGAGGAAGGTGTGTCCGTGGATCAGTTTCAGCCTGTGGAGGAGCTGCTGGCTCTCGTTGCGTCTTTCACTCTGCTTGGAAAAACTGAACTGAAAGTGGCTCTTTGTGTGACCAACCCCCAGCCTCCAAGCTTTAAGTTTGATCCACCGCTCACCAAAGGTAGGTCAAGTAAATCAAGTCGACAGAAGTTCTGTGTTGTTATTCTCTGGGCGCCACCCCCTAATTAACTCTAATGGCTGATTGTACCATGAGGATAAACTCTGAACAATCCTCTCAAAATGCAAACTCCAAACTATCTAATTATTATCACTTGCATAGCTCAGCAAAGGCATAGAGAGAGAGGGGGGTTGGCCCCCAAATGACCACACAGTTCATCCCTCCTTTGCACTTGCCCTAATATAACCCACCCAAATTGCACCACCCACTTTCCCCTTTCCCTGATTCACCATATACCCCGGCTCTCTACTCCCCCACTGCTACCCCACTGCAGTGCACAACACCCCTCAGGTTAACGCGAAGCTGAGGTGATTATGTCTGGGATGATGAAGTGGAGGCTTCCCCTCTAACTCTGTTAGGATGCCCCACATCTTTTCAACGCTGGCCTACAGCAAACAGCCATCTATCATTGATGCACACACACACCTCCATCCAGCACTCATAAACGGAGTGTCCAGAATAAACACACACATCCAAACATACACACAGACACACGATCGGGATACATCTGTCACGTTGAGAAGTAGATCTCTTTCCAGTGGAGGGTTCAGGGACTGCTTTGTGTTGATCTGATTTGATTCTGATGCAATTTTGATTAAATGTGAAAATGAATCCTATTACTAACCAGGTATATCTTTTATTCACAACAAACAAAAGCACAATTTGGCGGCCCAAATCTAAGACCTTCTCTAAATATTTTGACAGTACACCAAACAAACCCTATCAGGGCAAATTATGCTGCTTTTCTTTTGCTTCCACGCGTGTTATGTTGTTTGTTCAATCTGTCTATGTATTTATAACTCAATTGGCTTCTTGGATTCAGCATGCTGTGTGTTAAAGGTGGTTTGTGATTTATTGGGTTTCCTTTTTCTATGAAATTGACTGACTGACCTTGCCAGAGTAAAATCAGATGAATCCAGCATTACATTCAAAACATCTTTTAGCTAAATTGACCTCAGGCTGATATTGGTTTGTTGGACTGTCCGTGACAGACTAGTACCAGTATATGTTCTCTTGTGCTTCAAAAAGTTGGGAAAAACAAATATGCAGACTGTGTTTTATTCATGCTGACCCATTTTAAAGCGCCCAAATCTCCTTTAACAAGTTAAGATTTTGCCCTCTGTCTCCAGGCTTAGCAGTAAAGAACCTGCAGGCCTTCCACCTGCTGCAGGCCTCTTTGCTGCGTTCCCAGGATTCCCTATTGTGCTGCAAGCTTCTTCGAACCCTGCAGACTATATGGGAGAGGGATGAAGCCAATTTCTTCCTATTGGAGTGGACGGTACAGTCAGTGACTCAGGTTGCTGCCTGTGTGTGGCGTAAACCAGCACCTGTCCAAAAACTGTTCTTTTCACTGCTAGAGATGGTACGACTTCTATTGTTGACAATACACTCTCTGTGCTTGTTTTTTCTTTGACAAAATGTGCCTATGGCGTTGGATTAAATCCTGGTTTCTTCCTACAGGTAGTATTTAAGTTGAACTACATCCCTCATGAGACCTTGCGTGCAGTGCTGTCTGTGCTGAAGCAAATCTGGGCTGGTACACTGGCTGGAGGGTTGGCGGGGAGAGAGTTTGGAGTGGTCGCTCTTAAGTGTTTTCACAGGTGAGCAGCGCTGGTTGCTAAACTTACTCAGAGCTGTTCATAGTACTGTGTGCTTTCTCCTAAAGGTATCTCCAGTCAGAGTTTGTTGTTCTCCTTTCAGCTTTCACTCATAATACTTAACACTCTTCCAGTGCAGGATGAAGTTATCAGTTTTAGGTATCAATACAACAACATATTTCTCTTTAAACTAGAATGTTTACTGAGTTGCATCATCCCTTCTCCAACTACTGACTGTGGTGCAAACAAACAGACTTCCTCCTTAGTGGTGGTAATTAGTAACCAACACCACAGTTGGGATCTGCAGTGCTTTGTTTATACTCACATCTTCTTTGATATTTGCTGAATAAGATCTGTCTCCTGCTCACCACAGGATGACTGTGCATAGTGGTTTGCTGGCTGAAGTGTTGAGTGACTGGGGTCTTCTGGAGCTGCTGCTCGGAGAACTTCGGAGGAGAGCTAAGATCCTCAGGAAAGCTGGAGTTGTTTCTTCCACAGAAACAAGTATGAACCAACATATTTATTTGTTCATTTTCTGATGTAATCATGATTTTACAACTCACAAGAACAGACAGACTGGTTAATTGCAGAACAACATGTCATTACAGTGAGCTTAAGCAACAAACTATACATTAAATGTGTGTGAACATTTGTGCTTGGCTTGCAGCCCAGTTTCACCTTTCACACTGCTCTTTACCTTGTGTGTGTACTGTGTAATTTGCATCTTAAGTACTTGTGCTGTTCAGATCCCCTGGAACTACAATGTGTGGAGGACGGTGAGAAAATGCTCACAACTTGTATGCTTCAAGTTGTGTCCTCCCTCACTCTGCGTTCAATAAAAAACACAGGTACACACATCCAAATTTGATAAAAAGTTTTTTTTTTTTTATATTTCCTTTACATACAGTATATGGGGCTAATTCCGTGTGTATTCCAGTTTCAGTGCGAGACCTTGGCATGGTTCCCTACATAAAGATCTTCTTGGATGAGGATCAGTATCGAGGTCCCACCTTGAGCATTTTGGAGCAGCTAGCTGAGATTAACCCTGAGGAGTTCATGAGTACAGCCATAGGAGCCCTGTGCTCCTCAACGCAGCAGGAGCTTGGATTGAAGTGGGACCTTTTGCAGGTACAGTACTACCGTCACAGACATCAGCATACACACATCTAATGTAGATATGCAGTGATCTCAGCTGAATTGAGAATGTAGTCTCCACTCTACATCAAATCATAACAAATTGTAATGCACTTAAAACATAATAAGCTAGTGAATTTATTTTCTTAGCATGTGGGACCCCGATTACATTATGGACAAATGCAGATTGATTTGCTAAAACGGGTTTAGCTGTTAACTCTGGACCAATTCAATTAGGCCAGCAGCCTTGTGCTGTGCTACTATGAAGATTGCAACCTCTATCAGATCAGTGAATGGGACAGAGATCTGATTAAGCCTAACTAAGTTACACACCTACTGTATGTGTCCGTTTTTATAGATGGGAGAGAGAGGAGCACTTACTTGCAGATATTGTGTGCATTCAAATGTGTGTGAGTGTACTTGTTTGTGCATTCAGGCATGGCCGCGCCTTTGTGTGTGTGTGTGTCTCTGTCTGTGTGTGTGCCTGTGCGTGCTCTGTGCTAACATGGTTAAAGCAAGTGGCAATCAGATTGGGTACAACCTGGGTTGGCAAGTGTTGAGAGCCATTGTGATTACTCCAGTTTCAGTTAATCACATTTCCCTCTGCGTTCTGTCTCACACATTACCTACCTGATGGATTAGCTCTTTAAATTGAATAAACCTAATGTGATTTTGTTCACCTCCAAAAACTAGTTACCAGAAATGATTTATGATATATCTATATGTTTCATCTATTTTTCATGACATTGTTTTAATTGACTAGGGAGATGCTTTTAGAAACCAAGACATCGAGGCAAGCTTAGTGTCTATCAAAATGCATTCTGTTTAAAGTACAGTAAACAGGATCTGCTTTGTTACAGTACATGTATCTGGTAATCCTACATGTCCGCTGTCCACATCTCGCTCCTCTCTGCTGTATTTCAGTCTGTGCTGAAGGTGCTAGAGAGCCCCAACAGCTGGGAGGCCTTCAGGAGAGCAGGAGGCTTCACTGGACTGCTGTCTCTGATGATCGACTTGGAGGGAGCTTTGTCCGACCCTCCGCAGGGGGAAGTGTGGAAGTCCTTGGGGCATCAACCGCTGCTGGACCTCCTGCTCCTTGGTCTTCACATCCTGGCCTTAGCTGTGCACCTTCACCCTGTAAATGCACACTATTTTGAGACTGATGGATTTTATGAAAGGCTGGCAGAGGCTTTGCTCCAGCTGGGCTGCTTCCACAATGAAGGCCTTGAGAAAGAGAGGTGGAACGGGGAGGAGGCCTCCTGTCCCAAGACTGCAATGGACAGTCCATCCACACCTGGGAAGAGCTTCCAACAGTTTATTGAGTTAGCAGAGGCAACTGAAGCTCCCTCCTCTCCCTCCACCACACCACAGACCATTCTGCCTGTTTCTCTTGGGACATGTATAAGGCTGCTTTCCTATCTTGACCAGTTTGCCACCGGAGCCTACTCTCCTCCGGAGTTAACTGTGGGACTAGAGGCTGATGATGTGTCTGACGTAGATAAAGAGAAACAAAATGGACCATCGGGGCATGAAGGAGTGTATTCTGGGTCCCCTCCTGTCCACTTTGGAACAAGCCCACAGTCAAGTGACATACAGGGAAGATCCAGAGGCACAGCATCCAGTATTTCTACAGTCTGCACAGAGTCTCAGTACAGGTGGATATTTGAAACCATTTGGAGGTTGTTGAAGTTTCAGCCATATTCCTATACAATGATTTTTTGATATTCAAATTAAGATTGTTGAGATCTTTTTTTGTTTTGTTTTGTGTTTTTCCCACAGTAGGTTCACCTGCGATCATGTTATTCTTCATCCAGGAGCCATCCGAGTTATAATGACCCTCCTTCCAGCAGTCTTTACTCCCAAGGACCCTCAGGTACCTTTATAGGCTGAACATTTTAGGGTCCCTAATGGCATATACTATTTAATAGATTTTAATAATTTAACACACCATACATGATAAGACTCCAGTATGAAACATTTTTTTCAATCTCTCCCAGCTCTCTTTGGAGGTCCAGTTCTCGCTGGTGCACCATATCCAGGCCATGGTCAAACCTGAGCGCAACCGGCAGATACTGTGTGAAGCGGGCCTGGTCTCCACACTCCTGACCCACTGTCAGAGCATGTTGCTAGCTCCAAACCACCCATTACATCTACCAGTTACACGGATCGTGGAAAAGCTCTCCTCTCAGGCCATCACACATTCAGACTTCAGGTGAGACACTTTCAGTATCTGTGGTTCAGACACATGCACTTTTTTAGTGCAAGGGGGATGAAGAAACATTTTACCTTTATAATCTTTTCTCAGTATTTGTACTAAGGAGATACAGTGTTTGATTTGCTTTATTTCTCCCTGTCAGAAAGTTTCTGTGTTTAGGAGACCCTCTCATGTGTTTGGCAGGCAGAACAGCAACACGTATGTACACTATTTGTTTTGTGAAATATTTTTATGTTGTTTCTTGCATGCTATTACTGAATTGTTTTGGTTGTATTATCTAAACCCAGGTCACAGTACAAAGGCAGATAACTCATCACGACCTAAAGCGAGGAAACTGAAGAGGGCATTCAGCTTGTTAAAATCCGCAGCTCAAAGGGAAGCCCCTGTTGGCTCAGCAGTTCCTGTCCATCAGATCATCAGTCTGGTGTCCATGACATCACCGCGCACCTTCAGACCACACCGAGTCTCGTCCTCGCCTGCTTTTGTAGAATTTGACATGAGTGAGAGTGGATATGGGTGAGTACGTCTTTTACTGGGTTTCTGTTTTACTGCAGTCCCACAGAGAAGTGACCAGATGAGTTGCTAAAATGTTTTGTCGCAGGACCATGCAATAGGAAAGAATTTATAAAATCTGATGCATGTAAGAATGAAAAAGACAAAGTATTTGTGTACTGTAAATGTAATGTAAGAACAACATTTATTTACTTGTTTCTTGACTTGGACATATGCTTTGCAGCTGCCTGTTCCTGCCCTCTCTGGCTACAGTGAAAGGAGTGACTGCTGACTCAATCTCGACAGGTGGAACTGGAAAAGGTGGGGGACGAGTCTAGGTTTTTGATACTCACACATATGTTAGTAAATTTTAACAAAATGTCTAATCGTCTCCCTTTCACTTTCATATTTTAGACTGCCGAGGGTTTCCCCCTGCAGCTGGTCTCTCATTTTCCTGCTGGTTCCAGATCAACAGGTTCAGTTCAGCCTGTGACTCTCACCCAATACGTCTGTTGTCAGTGGTGCGTCACATGTCCCGGACTGAACAACAGTACATCTGTCTGTCAATCTCCTTCTCAGCCTATGATGGCTGTCTGGTCATCTCCACAGAGGAGGAGGCATTAGCATACCTGGGTAAGAGCGATAACAGTTTGGTCAGCATTTGCTGCGTTTATTGACTGTCAAGAAATTAGCTTTCTAGCTCGTCTTATCAACCGTCAGCCACTTCTTATCAGCTGTTGTAAAAGTGGGCCCTGCACAGTAGTTACATGATTAGTTTATAATGGATACTGATTGACTTAGTATCTTTCTTCGTGTCTCTTAACAGATATGATGGAGCCAGAAGTTTCCACTCCCACTTCTCTGCCTACATCGCTGAGGCTCCGCTGCTCCAGCATGCTGGTCCCAGGTCAGTGGCACCATCTGGCTGTGGTGATGGCCAAGGACGTTAAGAAGAGCTGTCTGACCTCAGCTTACTTCAACGGCAAGGCACTGGGGACAGGAAAGGTATGACAAGAGGAGAGCGACCCATTAAACTAATTTCAGTTTGAATGTGCCATTCATTGTGTATATTCATATTAATGTATCATAGACATTATTATCATAAAGAAATAATGCCTGTGCATTTTCTGTTAGATCAAGTACATTCAGCCATTCCCTGGCCAGTATGTCTCCATGGACCCCACAGCTTTGATTGACGTGTATGGACTGATAGGAACGCCAGCTCTCTGGAAGCAGCACGCTGCTCTGGTGTGGCGAGTCGGCCCTTGTTACCTGTTTGAAGAGGCTCTGAGCCCTGAGGCCGTGGGTGTCGTATACACACAAGGAACTGCATACCAAGGCAACTTCCAGGCTCTGCTCAACATAGGTGAGTCACAAGGTCTTGTGCAGGAATTTCCCAGGATTACGACAGAATGTATTCTAGCCAACCTTCAGTAAGCCTCCCTGGATAAAAGCCAACAACACAAATTTAATTCTCTTTTTTTTTTGGTAACAAGTGACCATAGATAAAGATAACATTTATTTTTAGATTATTTATGAATGTAGTTTTGATCTGAGATCTTTATTTTTTTTCTCTAATCCATGCAATGGCATGCAGGAAATTATGTTGTCATGGTGCTCATCACATGCATGATTGTTTTTCTCTGCAGAACAGATAATGTGCTTCGTTACACAGTATACACTGACACAGAACAACTCAAACAGCTTAATACTTAGCAACTTATGGGTCATATGAACATATTGATTGATATTTTCGGATTAATTACATCTGTTGTACCACATCACGCCTTGTTAAACCTTTTTTTTTTAAATATATATTTATATTGTAATTCTAGTTCACTGACTGTGTTCTCACAACTGTTTGTGTCCAGGCCATAATCCAGATGCTGAGCCTCTCCCTCCCAGGTTGGTTCCTGAGGAAAGGATCTCATTTGGCATCAACCCAGCGATTTCTACATTAACAACGGTTGTGCAGATCAGAGAGGATTACAATGAGGTGGACTGCAGACTAATTGCTAAAGAGGTAATGTTGCAATTGGCACTCACGCATGTGTTTGTTGTTTTTATGCAGAGTGACAATCATTGCTCCTAATTACAGATGGGGATAACATCTCGGGATCAATCCACCCCGGTGTTCCTTGCGCGAAACATCAGCCAGCACCTGAGTGGTACAGCTCGCACCATAGGAGCAGCTCTGATTGGCCATTTTGGTAAATAACGTATTCATTTGAAAAAGTTGATTCAGTTCTTGTATGTACATTTGCTAAACTCACAGCGTCTCCCCTTTAGGTGTGCGTACATTCACTCCAAACAGTGCATCCAATGGTTTCCTGTATGTTGGTGGACCTGCTGTTGTTCTCAGTTTAGCTGCTATGGCTCCAGATGATAACTCTCTGTATGCAGCACTTAAAGTTCTTCTTTCTGTGCTGGAGACCAACTCTGCCATGCAGCAGGAAATGAGCCGCATTAACGGATACAAGGTCTGTCAGATCATATTTAAAATCATTGGCGCGGCAGCTCATTATGTATAAAGACATTTCAAAAGCTTTTATTTAATATTGTGACCAGTTCTTGTACTGAATTCACTTTCCCTGTAGCTGCTGGCTTTCCTGTTGAAGATGAAGAAAAATCTGGTCACCCACAGAACCCTTCAGCTGGTTCTGCATCTCTCAAGTTCAGTGGAGCTGAGCTCTGGGTCTGGTTACCTACAGAACATACCTGCTTTCCAAGCTCTGATGTGTGACCTGGAGGTGAGAGTCCAAAAAGTTGAATGAATGTAAAGAAGGGGACTTTTAAATGATAATTTTTTAAATTGCATCTAGAAGCTAATTGTTGTATTCACTGTTTTCAGGTGTGGCAGAACACATCAGATAATCTGGACCTTTCAGTTCTGAACCACATTGCTGAAATCTTGAAATCCTCAAGGTAATTTCCTCAGCTATCAGTGTGCGAACACTCCACCACGTTGTAGCTTTAATCTGATTTATTATTAACTTACATGACCAACAGGTTATGTAACACAATAAAGGGGCTCTTGTTCAGGATTGACGACGAACTCTATCGGCTGTTCTGTCAACATCTGCAGCGGCCTGTCATCAATATCACAGAAATGTGCAACAGAAATAGTCGGGGGAATGTTGAACAGAATCAGTCACAGAGGCTGAAGAGAAGAGCATGACTGAACATGTGCATGGGTTGCTGTATTAGATTATCTGTCTGTGGGAACAGATTGATATCGGTGCTCTGTCTGTTTTTCTCTGTGTGTCCTCAGTAGTGACAGCAGGAATGCAGCGGTCATGCACACTGTAGGTCTGCTACCAAAGCTGCTATTCGAGCTCTCCGATCCTGCCGTGACCCTTCGTAAGGTTAAGATCATCACCTGTGTCATCACATCCCTCCTAAAAACTCACTTCACCTCTCTGGACATGAGCAGGTACAGTTTAGGAATACACCCTGTGTGCTCCTGGCATCAGTTATGTTTTTATGAATAACCTTGTATGTAAAGTTTGTCCTTTTTATTTATTTAGACTCGGACTCTTTCTTGTCTACACACTCCCCCCTCTTAATGATAAGACTGAAGGCAAGGAGCTGTCTGACAGTGATCTTTCATTGGACACAGCAGGTAAAACATATAACATACAGTAAAATCACAAGTTGCATAGTGCTTTATATGTCTCATGGATGACACAAGTTTATCACTCCTGTGCTGCAGCTCAGAGTTCAGATCCAGCCAGTCTCATCTGCATCCGCAACCAGCTGCTGCAGGTGCTTTGTGAAATCTTCAACTCAGAGAGTCTCCTAATCAAAGAGTGAGTAGCATCTGTTACTGTTTGCTTATTTGCCCAGTATAATGTCATGGCAGCAACATAAACTGAGTTAGCCTGTCGTGTCCTTATTCCCCTCTAGTCAGCAGAAGGCAGTGTTTGATTCCCTGGGCAGCGATTGGTTCCTGCTCTTCCTTCAGCCCCACCTTCACTCCTCTACTTTGAAACTGGGTCTGGTCCTGCTCACGCACTTTCTGTCCAGCCAAGACCAACAGAGCAGCTTCAGGGACGGGGTGCTCCCAGGAACACTTATTGAAGGCTTGGAGGAGCCTGTTGGCGTCATGGGTAAAATAATAATTTCTCATAATGGAGCAGAGAAATAATTCAGTTCAGTTCAGTTGTCATTTTAACCCATTTCAGTGAAATCAAATTATAATATCATGAATTATATTTAGGGCTGTCAAACGATAAAAAAAACTTGATTAATTACAATACTACTGTGATTAATTGTATTTAAATACTACATTTTATACAGTATATACTAATATTACTATTTACTATTACTATTTTTTCTTATATAGTATTGAAGGATGCAATTCATGTACCAACAGTTAATGCATTAGAATTTAAGGAAGCAGATTGGTGAAAAACAATAACATCATAGTGTATTTTTTCACATCAGCACTATATTTTGATAGTGTTTTAAACAAATGCCTTTGTGCACCTCAACCATCATAAACTTCTTTCATTATTTTCTTGCCTTGTCACCAGACAACCTTCGAGCCCATTCTTGGTCTTATGAGTGTCTCACCACCACATGTCGAGGCTTTGATGTTCTGCAGGAGTTGCTGATCAAACACCCTCACCTGCCTCAGGTGTACGAGGCCCTGGCTGCTCTGCTGCTGGGGAAGACAATCAGCCACACTACACAGGGAAAGGTGGGCAATTTAAAATTTTTACAAATCATCATCTGAATAATCCCAGACATAATTCTCACATTGTGCGTCATCTACAGGTGCATTTGGATGATACCCTACAGTCACTGATTGACAGCCAAGCAAGCAGTCCAGCTCAGCAGCTCTGTGTTGAGGCTGCTACAATACTGCTGGAATTAGTCAAAGTCATCATTACTCAGGTAATAATGTAATAATAAGCTTGTGTCTTCTCAGTATTTTTCACACAACCTCACAACGTGTAATGCATTTATTTTTTTGTGTGTGTTTTTAATAGTCTGTTCCTCCAATGAAGCACATGTCAGGCACAGATGCATCATGGGAGTGGCAGCTCCCAGCAAGTGTGATGCAGTTCTTTTGCCTTCTTCATAACCTCCGGCCAAGAGACCCACTGTGGGCATCTCCAGAGTTCCTGCATGCACTCGCTGTAGTCATCTACCCTCTGGACGGGTCAGAGGTTTGTCTGTTTGTCTGGGTTAATTAAACCTCTGTGGTTCTAATCTCTGTGGTCTGACTCACTGGTGTGGTCACTCATTTCAGTGTGTCGGTGAGGCTTGCCTAATGAGTGAAGGCGAGGACATTTTCAAGATCTATCAAACCAAGAAGCCAGTGTGCGACTTCATCCGAATACTGCTAATGGACTGTCTGCTTAATGTTTCTGCCAACACCAACACAAATCCTCTTGTTCTGCTGCTTGAGGTAAATTCACACACCTATATTTACCCATAATACTCCTGAAACTATCACCAATATTGTATTCCCACTGAAAAGGCTCCTCAATATGCTTCAATACTGCAAAACTCTCATGTCTCCAGAAGGTGCCACTCTTTGCTCAGTAACTGAATAAGGCTGAGCCAAAGTGTCGTTGATAAAATTATTCACCATTAGGATAAAGAAGGCTAATTATGAGATTTTTGTAATGCTGGTTTCAGTTAGTCAAGCCTAACCTGTACGGACACACACCACCATCAAGTCAGGCAACATTAGAAAATACATTTCCCTCACTATCTGAAAAAAGACAGAAAAAAATACACAATATTTTAACGTTTTCATCGTTTTGAATTTTATCATTGTTTTATTTCAACATTTTTTGTCGTTCTTCAGTTCCAAATCAGCATTGGATAAGCTTTTCTAACAAAAACTATATACATATTGCAGTTTTCTCCTGATGGTGCATTGCTGGAACAGAGGCAGACTTTCCACACTGAGCTACTGGAGCTGATGATGGACATCATCCACATGCTCAGCCATGAGGAAGAAAACAACACTCATCTCAACTCACAAGGTAGAGTTTCCACGCATGATTTCCTCCTTCCGGCCTGACTGTCAAGGCAGAAAATTCTCCCATCTGAACTCATGACTTGACTGTATCTCTTAGACTCAAATGAGAGGCCTGAAGGACAAATGATGGCCACGTTGCTGGAGAACGTGGTGCTCTTCAGTAAGACTCTGCTGCAGAAGCTTTACAGTGGGACATTTGTGGGAGACTCTGAGAGTTTGATCAACTTCCTCGCAGATCAGATTGTGGTGGTGAGAAGAATAAATTGACTCTGTGCAGACCTGGTTTTAACATCCCATCTCAGGTGATCCAGTCATAAGTAGACAACTCTTCTCTCTAAGTACAGGCGTGAACACACTGGAGATGCATTGAGGACACATTTTAGATCTCATCACTCAGACCACAATTTGAGTTGGTGTGAAAGATGAGATTGAATTCTTTTAGCAATGTCTATGCAAATGGGTCCTGGGCTGCATTGAAGGGCTGACGGTCTCTTCTACAGTCTAATTAGTTCTGCTGCTGTTTCATAATGAAACAAAAATATTTTAACTTTTTCAAATTGTTGAAACTTTATTTGATTATAGAGCCGTGCAGCTCTACAATTTTCTTTGTGCCTTGCTGTCTCTCACAAACACATTGACACATTGTCAGACTGCCTAAAAACAACTAACATACTTAAAGCTGTCCACTTGTGATGCGATCACAAAATATGAATGTTAACACCAAGGCCATAGAGACACACCATTCATCATAAATCATAAATCTAACATTTAAAATGCAAGAACCTATATATCACAGATTTATGTTAATCACTAAATCAAAGTTAAAAGTAGCCTAAAAGTAATCTAGAGATCTAGTGAAAATACCTGATTACTGATGTATATTCCCAGGTTCTGGAGAAAGGCCAAAGTCAGAAAGAGAAGACGGTGTCGGCCCTCTACTCGTGCATCAATAAAGTCCTGCTTTATTTCCTGTCTCAACCGCGTCATTCCCAAGAGGAAAAGGACAGGGTCACCAGGGCGATGCAGACCTTGATGGAGCGCTGGGACGTTGTCATGGCAACTTACAACGCAAACGCAAACTTCATCATGTGCCTTCTTCATTGTCTGTTGCTGATACGCTCTGGCAGGTAATAGAGAAACCTAGAACCCACACACACGTCCATGCAAACCAGGATTCACTTTTAATTTACACAATCATACTTTTTTTTTCTAGCTACCCTCAAGGTTTTGGATGTGTGACGCAAAAAGTGCAAAAGAGGAAAGGGTCATTCCACCTGTTTGCTACTAAAGCTGGACAGTCCGCATGCCTCAGCAAGACAGCAGACAGTACCACAGGTATGAAGGGCCAGGACATGAGGGTCTGTTTATATTCACCCTGTAATCCTGCCATGGAGTGTGGAGTCTGTGGAGGCTTCCTGGGTCAATAGAGGGGTCAGAACAAATGTGTGTGTGCATGTGTTTCAGATGACAGAGAGCTAGTGTCCTTAGCCGAGGCCTGCTGGTCAAAGGTCATGATGGAGAGGCAACACACGCTGGAGGAAACCTATAAGATAGAGATCTCAGCAACACGCACAACAGGGGCAGTGAGCATGGCTGACATCAGCCCTCTCTGGGAGGAGACGGCACAGAAGGCCTGGCAGCTACACAGAGGTGAGCTCTCACTTTACTGATAACTGCAGGGGGAAAGGATATCTGAATGTTAGGTTCATAATCTTTACATTTAAATTGTGTTTGTCTTTCTCAGAGTCTCAGAAGAAGAAGATGGCCACCAGCTCCCAGACGAAGTTTGATATGATCAGCAGTGCTGTTCGCTCAGCATTGGGCAGACATGGCAAAGAGTCGGTAACAGTAGAGGTAAATACAGTGCTCATTCTGTGTGTGCAGAGATGTGTGAACTTCCGGTGGTTGCTCCCTTTGAGGAGTGTAGAGTCACCTTTTCTCAGGCGCCCCTGTGTCCCAGAGCGCTATACCCAAACACTCATCCCAAAGTCACTGCAGTGTTTGTGCTGTGGGCCGTCCACCCCTGTGGGGGTGTTTGATTATTTCTTTAAATGGATTTGGATTATCACAGCTGATCGCCCCTGAGTGGGCATAGTAATTGATATCTGTTAGGCCTATCCATGGGAACACTCACTACAACACACTGTTTGCTGCTGAAGGTTAAAGACGCGTTTATTGTTGTTTTTCCCCCCGAAACACGTGGCCCACATCATTAGTTCCCCCACAACGCTTAAGACGTTGAGCCATCTGGAGCAGGGAGCGGGGACATATTACTCAGGCACACAGGCATGAAATTACCGCGTCTGTGTGTCTGTCTCAGCCTCACAAAAGTGTGTGTGTGTTCTTGTTTGTGCACGTCTCTTGCCCACAGAAATCGGGTTGGCAATTATAGAGGTACCAATCTGATGAAAACATTATTCATTTGATGTTATTCTTTATCATATCAGTCTTTGACAGGCTATCAGAGAGGGTGATGAATTGTTTTTCCGTCTGAGAGGTAGGGAAGAAGAGGGAGGGACGGTCGCCTGCTCCCTCTCTGCTGTGTGTTTTGCACCACTTTGCTCTTAGTAGGTTGCAGCAAGCAGCGAGTGTTCAAAAAAATGACATGCAAATCTTCAGTAATGGTCAGCCAGTCTGCTCATCTTTCCATTCATCCTCATGACGAAACAAGTGAGTCATTAATTAATTTCCGGATCATCAACTTATGACCTTTATTTGGCAAGTCATGAGCTTATGATGAGTCTCTTTTCAGCCACTGGATCCATAGGAATGCGTTTCTACAGAGCACGGAGCACAGTTTCTGGGCTGCAGATATCTACTTTTAGTGAACAAAAAAAATCATTTTAAAGCCTACTGTAGGTAATGAATGAGAATATAGAGACTGATAGGCAGACTGTGTCCCCAGTCAAGCTTCAGTGCAATTCTTCTAGAGATTTATTTCATCAGCGAATGCAGTTTCCATAATCATATCTGTGTCCTCATATTAGAAAGATAATTAACAGCACTAATGATCACGTTAAGTTCATTACACATTCACTGCCAGCCCAGAATGAAGTTGACATTATGTTGCCTTATCATCAAAGGTGGCGTATTGTTGGGAAGTCATTAAAATGGAAATGAGTGTGATGTTCTGATGTTAATTGCAGAGGGAAGAGATGAGTTATGTATTTAATGCAACATTTAAAAAGCCAATGAGGTTCCTATCTGCTAAATGGGGTAATTAATGCTATATATTACTTATGTTTGTCCAAATGAAGGAATGAAATTAGGAGATGATGATGACGCCGACTTGCTGTTTATCTGTCACAACACGGCTCTAGTTTGCAAACTTCATTATTACTCTCTTTTCTGTCTGTAATATTTCTATAATCTCCCCTCAAATTACTCCTTTATTTCTTTCTCTGCACAACTTCTCATTTGGATAGGCAGTCAGTCATTTAGAGAAACTGTTTTCATTCTCCAGAGGGCTTGTCAAAGTTTGTTGTCAACTTTTATGCATGGCTTTATTCTGAAATTGTCACATTTTTTGCATCACTTGTATTACAGAAGTAGTTGTCTCCTTTTCATTGTACTTGAAATCAATTATTGCGTTCATGAGGTTACACAGAAAAACGCAGAATTAACATCTGTAAATAAGACTCGATATAAAGAGTTACTGAATGTTCATTCAGTCAATTAAATGGCTTTCCTGGGTCAGCCGTGAGGATGGACACATGTTGTTTCACTAGTCTCTCAGCGAGCACTGCTGTGATGATGGGCTTAATGAAGCAGTTAACAGTCAGAATATGATCCCAGTGTGTCTGCTGAACATGAGCATCCTGCAG
Organism: Trachurus trachurus; assembly: GCF_905171665.1. NCBI lineage: Eukaryota > Metazoa > Chordata > Actinopteri > Carangiformes > Carangidae > Trachurus > Trachurus trachurus. Next base: position 17,642,719 of record NC_139906.1, read on the forward strand.
TGTCAACACGGCTCTGTTTTGGGTTTTTCTATTTTTTTCCCCTTTCCTCTTTTAATCGACACATACACATTCAATCGCACACACGCGCACACACACAATGAAGGAGCATGCACACTTACCTTGCCCTTGACTGTGGCGTGGCTCAGTGATATTAATGTTTATGTTAATCAGATCACACCAACAAATGATTACATTTCCAGACAGGGTTATTGTAGCACTGTAGCCACTAGCTTATTTTGCCCAGTGAATGCAATTTAGAACAGATGTAATTGTATGAATGCATTGTAATTGCATGAGGAAACAACAATACCATTATGAATATACAATCTCTGTGAACATAATGTGTGTTGTGTGTGTACAATATGAGCTAGAGGAAGAGCGATTGTGCAACCCGCTCTTTTCATTTGCACCCATCAGGTTACTCTTCTTTCTTTGTAGGAGTTTCTGTCCTGCATGGAATCACATCGAGACAGAGGCCACAGCATGTTTGAGAATATGAGGACAAACCACTTACAGGTTTGACTGAAATGTTACCGTGAATGTACTGAAATAAATGTTGTTAGAAATCAAAATTAGATCTGTAATAATTACATCTCTATGTCATCTATGCCCTCCATCCCGGTGCTTTGTCTGTGTTGCAGTTACAAGCCAGTGAGTGGGAGCAAGTGAGCTCCAAGTGGCTGCACGCGGAGGCCGAGCTGTTGAGAGAGAGAGCTGTGTTCGGCCCTGGCCCAGGGGTTGTACTTACCCGAGACTGGGTGCAAGATGCTGTCGAAGGACCGAACAGAACCAGAAAACGCATACGCAGAAAGGCCCTGAGACGATCCAGACGGGTATAGTCTTTCATTTTAGAGCAAGGTCTTAGTCAGCTTTTCAAAATGTTGCTCTGTATAACCTTTAACAATGTCCTATGTTGTTACAACAGGTGCTTGGATCACTGGCTCTGGGTTTAAGGAGGGGCATGTCTGAAGAGAGGAAAAATAAAACACATGACACAGGTTTAAAAAAAAACAAAAAAAAACAGTGTTGCCTGTTGAGTTTTTAAAATATTTACTTTATTTGCAAGAATGTGTGTGTTGGATACAAACCTAACGTTTGCTTTTTTTTTTTAAATCAGAGCCAAAGATTCTGTGTGAAGTTGCTGCAGAGGCGAAAGAGGATGGAAAGGAGGGAGGACAGGATTGTGACCGGCTGACCTTCTTCCCAGCTCTAAATGAGACACCTGCTGTGGCTGAGGGTCCACCTGACCCCGCCACCCCCGAACCCTGCGCCCACACACAAGACTGCACCGACATCCGCATCATTCTGCAGGAGCTGCGCCCAGGAGAGGAGGTACTGTAGCACAGGAGGGTTTGTTAGTGTGCTGGGCGAAGAACAACATGCATAAAAACAAGCACCGCTCCTTGCCGCCCTACTAATATTCACAATCATAATTATCTGATGTAGACTGAGGGATTCCAATAGCCCAGCGCTGCTATCAGAATTTCATCTTTCCTCATTAGTGTAATGTTTTAATGTCGAGGCCCAGCTCAGCTCTTCTCATTCTTCCAGTGAGTTAGAAACCAAAGCACATGTTGACAGGGACTCTCATCGCTCCGGCAACCAGCCGCGGCTTTTAATGTTTCTGACAGAAGTATTAATAAAAACAGTAGGAGGTGATGCAAGCTGTCTTACATCCGCTTAGTAAGTGTGTGATGTGTGCTTGTGTGTCCTGTTGTCTTGCAGTGGTTCATTGTGTGAGTCCTGCTGAGCTTCCTGTCAAATGAACACAGTCATTAGCTCTGAAAAATGCACACACACACAGACACGGACTAACACACACACATATAGTTACACACAAAGGGAGACCCACTCATAATTAGCTTGCCAGCGCCAATAGTGTGATTATGACAGTAATGTGTATGGGGAGAAATCAATGGTCTGACATTAGGCTCTCAGTCAATAAAAGTCCTCCTTTTCTCTCCTTCTTCCCATCATCAGCTAAATCACCCTCAGACTGATAACGCGTATCTGTCCAGAGCACAGTAAGGCGATAAGGAAACAAGTTTATTGTTATGTATTTAATCTTTGATAACAACAAATTTAACTATTTTTTTTCTGAAATCTATTTATTGTTAGAGTCAGTAGGCCTGACACCAGTTTATATACACAGATGGAAACCGCCATAAATCTGACCACGATATAGCTTAATGTAAGATTTCTGTGCCATGTGGCTTAGACCCACTCACCTTGACTCTTCTTAAACGCTTTCATGTGACAAGCGATATTATCCATCATAGCATGTCTCTATGTGTGCATTCAGACAAGAGGTTCTGATCACTTAGCAGGTTTCCTATTGTGTGTGTGGCAGTGATTAATTCTCCTAATAATGGCCAGGCATGGCCTCCTCCTCCACCAAGTGTGTGACTCCGTGTCTGGGGGTAGGGAGTCTGATTTGATTAGTATAAATTGTGGGGGGCCTGCGGGTATGGTTGGGGCCCCATATGGTTTTTGGGCGCTGTGTCCCAGGGGGTCTGCAGAAGGGCCAACACAGGGAGACAGCCAGGTGCACACACTCACTGTGAAATGAGGGGAGACAATAGAATTAGCCACACATTATCACAATGCAGTTAGCATTAGCTACAACTGGCGCTGAAAGCAGCATGTGGGTCCACTTTGGCACTGGATGAAACACAGAGTCACACTGCTGAAAAAGGGGCCGGGTGTTCTCCTCCCCATCAATCAGCTCTGATAATGAAGTGTTCAACTGTGTCTTTTTAATAATGATTAAAATATGTGATTAAAATGATCAATCAAGTAAAGCCTGAAGTGCCTGTGTTGCTGCCATGTCATGTCCCGGGAGAGAAACGTGCCGATGTGTATTCTGCCTCACACATAAGGCTTAATGTATCTCTCTCTCTCTCTCTCTCTCTCCCTGTCTGTCTGTAGGTAAAGGCTAAGATGTGTGTAGTGATGGCGAGTGGCCTCAGAGTGACAGAGGGGGTGCTGCTGCTCGGAAACGAAAGCCTTCTCTTGTGTGAGGGATTCACTCTCAGTCCTTCTGGGGATGTTTGCTGCAGGAAACACCATCCTAGCAGGTACACATACTATGTGTGTGCACAGTTGTGTGCCGCCACAGAAAAACATATAAGCATAGTAACTCACTTGGGACAGTGAGTTATTCTTGATTTCTTTCTCTGCCAGTGTTAGGGATTCCTTCATTTCCACCATGCTGAGTAAGGATCTGCCATCAGCTCGCTGCAGACGCTGGCTCTACGAGGATATCAAGGAGGCCCGCTTCATGCGCTTCCTTTTGGAGGTCAGACATCCAAATATTCCCATAGATACCTTGAATTAACATGCATTTTATATGCAGATTATTCACATTAGATTTAAAAAATGTATCTTTTGAACTTGTTTTCCATTAATCAAGAAATAATAAGATTAACAACATTCATGTTCTGTCTTGGTTTAAAAGGGATGTGAGACATAAAAAATAACTACTGCACAATTTCATTGCACCTGAGTAACTACCACTGTGCCACTGTGTCTATCAGGACAATGCTATTGAGGTCTTTATGAAAAATGGACACTCAGCCTTCCTGGTTTTCCTGAATAAAGACCATGTCTCAGCTTATAAAAGGTACCACATTAACACAGACTAGGTGTTTTTCTTATTCATTTTTTAAAGTTATATTCTGACTGATCCTTATTCCTTCCTCCTCCTTAATGCAGATTGTGCATGGCAGTGCCAGCATTAAAAGGCAGAGGGGTTGCTGACGTCATTGCTAATGCCAGGTAAGTGTCATCAGTTAATTACAGTCAACCAGCATCAATATTTCAAGACGGGTACATGTAATCACTCTTTTTTTATTTCATCCATTAAAATGTAAAATACATCAGAAAATAGTTTTGTGACATACGGCTATGCACATATAATAATAAAAAAAATGACATTGGCTCCATTTGTTCTGTAATAAGACAGACAAAGTCAGCAGCTCTTTGGTCATTTGATTGTCTTGTGTTCCACCTTTCTTATTCTCCACACGTCCTGATCGATTTTAGCGCCTGAGTTTGGCGTTATCAGTCCTGCGTAAGACCTTATCCTTTTCTCCTCGGAAAAGTCACATCCTCCTCCTCTCCTTTCTCCTCCCTTAAGCCAGTCCATGTGCACTTTACACCTTTTAAGGCATGTCCGACACAGGTTGCTCTCATGTACCAGGTAGAAATCTTCCTCTGGTTTTGATTTTTCCTCAATCCCCTCAGCATCCCCCTGAACATATGATATAGGGTTTCGTTTCATGTTCACCTTGGTGAGGTTTTGAAGGACTTTCAGAAACTCTGGTTGGTTGATGAAGAGGTTGTCAAACAGTCCTAACTCTTGGAGACTGTCTAGAGCCGCCATAGAGGAAGGGAGTCTGTCCAGCTGGTTCATCCCCAGATTGAGACTCTTCAGACTGGTGAGGAAACCCAGTGAGGAGGGTAGACCCGCAGAGGTGAGGCAGTTGTTAGACAGGTTGAGGTGGGTCAATCCCACCAGGTTGCCAATTGACTCTGGCACCGACTCCAGCTTGTTGCTGTGTAGATCTAGCCATCTGAGTGAAGCGAATTCCCCAATGTCCTCTGGGAGTTTCTGTATCAGGTTACGGCTGAGGTCCACTTCATCCACGTTGGCCAGTTTGAGGATACACTTTGGGAAGGTGGTTATACCCATGTTGCTAAGGATGAGTCTGCGCCGTCCATCTAGTGTCATCCGGATTGCCTTTTTGGCAATTTTGAGGGTCACCTTTGTCCCTTTGGCTCCCTTTCCTTTGGGCATGGTACTGCAGCACACACACACACACAAACACACACACACATACACACACAGAGTTCGGTTTAAAATTTCTGCTCAATTTCACTTTTGTGATAGCTGCCCCCAAGAGGCTGATTTACAATAATTCATCTAATCTACACAACCACACAGTGCTATAGCAAATAAATGTGTTGTGTGTATGTTTACGTGTAAGTATGCGTGTGTAAAGCTGATGTGATTTATTCAGATACAAGGCTTATGTATGGCCCAGGGCAGTCGGGAAAGCATGCTCTCTGAGGAATGAGAGCCAGAGCGGTGTGTGTGTGTGTGTGTGTGTGTGTGTGTGTGTGTGTGTGTGTGTGTGTGTGTGTGTGTGTGTGTGTGTGTGTGTGTCACAGTGTTATGTCTGCGCTAGTGCATGCTCACCCAGTGTTGCCCATGGGGGTATTTAAGAGCACGACTCTCTAATTAAGGCTAATGCTGGGGAACAATAGGAGAGAGGCGACACTGGATAATACAGCAAAAACAAATGAGTGCTGATGCTCCCGCACCATTCAACTGACTGAGCTGTTTGGCTTTTTTCAGGGAAGGAAGATATGTGTGTGTGTGTGTGTGTGTGTGTGTGTGTGTGTGTGTGTGTGTAGGTCATCCACATGCAAGTGTATTGACAGACATGGAGACACTATTGTAGTGTACGTGTGTGTGTGTACATGTGTGTGTGTACATGAAGACTCAAATCTGGACTTTGATAAATGATAGATAGGGAGTGTTGGGAGTGCGATGAGGGCTTCGCTCTTCTCCCCTCCTTGTCTAAAAGAGCAAGGTGTGTGTCTGTTTGTGTCTGTGTTACACCCCAAGGCCCTCTCTCGCCTCATTCATCATCCTCAGGATGAGAGAGGTTATCCACTGGTGCTTGTTCCCATTATAACCTCCTATAGGAAGCTATTGCATGAAATTATTGCCTGCAATTAGATAACACATACTGGGCCAAATGCAATGATTGATTTAGTGTAGTTTTACAAAATAATTTGGTCAGGAGTTATTGGACAACAGGAGGAGTTATTGGACTCAGAAATTAGATACACTTCAAATAGCTTCTCGCTCTCTAAACCCATTTACAGCAGGTCTATTTACTTGGACAAAGGTGTCTTACTGTATTCTTGTTCAATATCTTTTTAAAATAATTAAATTAAAATATGTACTCACCATATTTTGTGTTCTTGTTTCTGATTCGGCCTCAATCAAGTGATGAGGTGGTCTTCAGTTTTTTTTTAAAACACAGCAACAGCTTTAGTTTCTGGGAACCATCCATTCAGCTCAAAGCCTCTTCCCCCCTGTAAATGACATTTCCAGTGCGGTCAGCATGTTGAAGTTGTATTAATATTACCTGGTAATGCTATCTCCCAAAATGTGGTGGTGAGTCTAAAGCGTAAAGGTCAGGAATGCACCGTTTGTGTGCAGCAACATTTCCGTAGCCTCCCCACACCAAACAGAGCAAGTGAAGGTTCCGCTTGTTTAATAGCGTTACTTAGCAACTGGGGTGCTTGGCGCCAGGACTTTATTGCCATGTTACTGGCCCACAGAGGGAAAAGAGATTTCAGGAGCAGTCGAATGCTTTGCCAACTTAGATGAAACAAGTTTAGATAGGTATTTCGGTGTTCCACAAGTAAAATACTTAATGAAATGTTCAGCAACATTGTCATTCAGATGTTTTGTTTGGCTACACTGTAGTTACACATGCTCTGGTAGATTCATTGAAAACAAGGCATTTTGAATGACCGTTTTTTGTACTCAACAGTTTGTTAAAGAGCAACTTTTTAAGCATGATTTGCCTCAGTTTGAATGGGTGCCTATTAAAATACATTGACAGCTAGAGAAGAAACTAATGTTTGTCTTAGCTATGAAGCAGGAAATCATTGATTTTACTTGGAAATCACCGAGCTGTTCTGTGACAGAAATCTAAAAGAAAGTTATTGTTCCTGTTTGACCAGAAATAATTAACCTCTGTATATCAAAGCATACTACAGTATGAGGAAAATATTGACTTCCTCTTCAAACTAGCCCACTTTGCTGATGCAGAGCAGCCACACAACAAGTCCCAGTGAGTTACTGAGAGTACGTTTCCTCAGAGCCTACAGACGGCGCCGTGTGCTGCGTCCTCACTGTTCATGCTACACACTGTAACTCGCCTCGATCCCATAACTGCTCCTACAGCTGTGTACACACACAATTTCTGTTTCCTGGATCGCTCACTCACCTCCACTCTGCTGCTTCTCAATTCTGCTGTGTTACATTTCAACACTGGTTGCTAGGCAACAGAGCAAGCAAGAAAGAAAAAAAAACTTTGTGTTGGTAGGCACTGCTCAGTGATCAACCTCTGGTGCTAATTTGAGGCATTTGTTTTTATTGTGTTTCAGGAAGACTCCTGTGGTTGAAAAGACAGCTCTGGTTAAATGGCAGGTAATGTAATAAACATGACGCCTCATCCATTTTGTTTTGTCTGAGGTGTGCGTGACATCAGTAATGAATGAATGAATGCCAAAATCTTTATTAGTATCAACATCGGGACTTATCCAGCTCCAGGTGTGTTCATAAATGTATTCCTGTGTTTTAAAGACATTGTTTATATTATTCTTGTCTGTGCTCTAGAGAGGGGAGATTAGTAACTTTGAGTACCTAATGCATCTGAACACGCTCGCTGGGAGGACGTACAATGACCTGATGCAGTATCCCGTGTTCCCCTGGGTCCTCGCTGACTACCAGTCGGAGGTAGGATCTCACTCAACGCAGATAACCTTTTTATTATAGTTCAGCCACTGAGGTAATGAAACTGCAGCTTTGTTACACCAAGCCATTGTAAAATATGGACCATATGCATATCCCCCCCGCTCTCTCATCCAATCATACTTTGTCTTCAATAGACACTTGACCTGTCAAATCCTGCGACTTTCCGAGATCTGTCAAAGCCAATGGGAGCTCAGACGGAGAAAAGGAAGCAGATGTTTATCCAGAGATATGAGGAAGTGGAGAACAGCGAGGGCGAAGGTATCTGCCTTATCACTCTTCATTCTCCTCACCTTTTCTGTGTATGGTACTTTTTATTCAATTATTGATATAATATGTTTCACTCTGTAGGAGACTTGTCGGCACGATGCCACTACTGTACCCACTACTCCTCAGCCATCATCGTTGCCTCCTTCCTTGTCAGGATAGACCCGTTTTCACAAACCTTCCAGGCCCTGCAGGTGATGCATTATACACCAGGAAATACACAAATACACCCAGACTAAAGTCACAATTCACAGTCAGTTTTATCTCCTTAAAACAACAATGTAGTAGTATATGAAATGCTGTGGTTTAGCACACCCATTGGATCTCCCCGTAATGGGTCAGGTGTGTAATATTTAAATGTACAGTATGCTAAAATTAAAATAAGTTTACTGAGAGACAGGATGATGTGATTCTGAAACTTTGAATACAGCAACGTAGTGCAATTGTTTTTTGACTGAAGCCCTTGATACTCTTACACATGAATACAAATATACACAGAGACACATTAAGCGATAAATGTATGACATATAGATGTAAAGGTGTGTTGCAGATCACTTTCTGAATATAATCACTGCTGATCACTGTAGGATTTGTCTCGAGGAAATGGAAGCATATCAGTCTGCTCAGTAACACACCGGCCCCTCAGTGCTCCAGATGCCCATTGACATTCATCACTTTGTCATTTTTTATTTTCTAACATAATCTTGCTAATAATATGACTCTAAAATGAGCTATTTTCAACACGCCAGACCCTGTTTCAGTGCTGCTTTTGGTATGAAAGCAGATTATAGGGAGATTTCAATATATATGCAAATAATTACAGAAAACATCTTAAAGAAGCCAATGCAAATAGCCACAGATGTTGCCAATTTACGGCGCAGCTTCCAATTGATTAGAATGAAAAGGCATGCATTTGATAGTCAGAATAAAGCAATAAAAATGGTAGTCTGGTAAATTACAGTGCCTTTTTGTCTTCTGAAGCGTGTAACGGGCGTGTAGTAATATCCATAACTGAATTTACATCTCTAACTGAGTTTACCAGTATATATGCTATTTTCATTCATTGAGGTAATTGTTTTACTCTAAATTACATTCCCTCTCATGAGATTTCCATTATAGATTATGGAATTTTACAGAAAGATGAAAAGCTTTCTTCAAATAGTAGAAAATATTTCCTTCTTACATAATACAATGAAGAAGGAGAAAATATAGTTCACTACTCTGTGTCGGGCAGACTGCTTTATTAATATGCCTGTTGCAAAGTTTAGTTCAACAGTGTTCTGGGGATCTAACAGTGTTGTGGCTCGTCTCCCCCACAGGGAGGGTTTGATATCCCGGAGCGGATGTTTCACAGTGTAAAGAAGGAGTGGGAGTCGGCCTCCGGAGACAACATGAGCGATGTCAGAGAGCTGATCCCAGAGTTCTTCTACCTGTCCGACTTCCTGCTCAACTCTAACCACATCCAGCTGGGTCAGGCTCAAAAATCCTCCTCAGTGTATTTAAATGAATGACTGAAAATATGAATTTCCTGTTAAGATATTTGCTTTGTACACACGGTGGTATTAGATATGCGCTCAAAGGATTAGGTGAGCATTAGTCTATGTTTTTCTTATTGTCAGTTGCCAGTGCAGTGGTCTGACTTTCTTACCTTGTCTGTGGGTTTCAGCCCCGAGCCCATTCTGAGCTGGACGCTGTAGTTTTTAGAAAGTGTTACTCGCATAGTATAAGAGTGAACAGTGAAGTTGTTGACTATTTTCATTATTTTCATATTAAGAGATGGTCCAATGACCATTTACAGCAGCAGGATATTGTATTTGGGACTGAAAAAAAAACAATAATAATGATAAAATAAACTACAGTGTGCATGTTCATTGTAATGAGGAAACATATCACCTATTCCAACCATGTGGGTCACTGATGTGTTTTTAATAGTTTTTGGACAACAGTGGAGGTGTGTGCCGCAGGGAAATGAGATATATTTGTTTTGGATTTCACAGCCTATACTTTTTCTTACAATTTATTTTGGGTTTGGTCTTAAAAGAAGTATCACTAGCCTAATCCTGTAAAGGCATAAAAAATGGTTTCTTTAAACTCCTTGACAGGAGGACAGAGTGATGTGATGTTATGTGACCCAGACTGCTGTATGATCCTAATGTCTGTATCTCTATAGGTTGTATGGAGGATGGTACAGCTCTGGGAGATGTGGAGCTGCCTCCTTGGGCGAAAGGTGACCCCCAGGAGTTCATTAGAGTCCATCGAGAGGTGGGTGACCCCCGACCTTACACGCCTGTCCATTACAATTGGCCAGTCTGGCCTGTTAGATACGTGGAGCTTTCCCATAAGACCTAATAATGTTTGTCAATACTAGCTGATGTTATGTACACAGAAAATGCACTGTTTTAGTATATAAAACAAGTATCTACTGTAACACTGCCGGCCGCTGCCATTTGTCTCCATTCTTTCTGCCACAGTATAAGAGACAGATCTTATTCACAGCAGCCACTGTTGAATTCATTGTATTCTCTAAAGGCCATCTTGTCTCTCCGAGTTTGGGTCAGTTAAATTCTTTTAGCACTGACTGTTTTCAAATATAAGGAGCAGTTGTTTTTCTTATCAAGAAATTTCATGGAAAGGGAAAGAAGTTGAGATGACAGACGTTGAAGGACAACAGGCCTATTTAACACTATTCAGAGCAGGCACAAGACGCTATTTTTCATAATGCCATTACTTCTGCCAGCTGTTTATGGGCTGAATATTCTCTCTCTTTTCTCAGCTATTTCTTCTCCTTCCCTGTGTGGGGTTATTGTATAACTCTGCTCTTTTCTTCTCTGTTGGTCGGATTTCTTCAGAGTGTGACCCTCCCCTTTTCCATTCCTGGGGCAACTGTGATGGTTATCACTCTGTAATCTACTGAACTACTCATATTGCCCAGCATTCTCATAAAATTAGTGACTTTAGAAGATTGTTTTTTTCTTTCATAGACAAATTAACTCAGGAGAATATATCATTCTTATGTTTTTTTTTTATTTATTTATTTATTTTATAGTTTTCGGTTATTCCAGGATGGGTTTATTAAGAATGGGTGCAGGATGTGGCTGGTCATAATGCCCACTTTTCCTTATTAACTCTTCAAAGCCAATCTCTCGGTAATTCTACTGAAATCATTCTTTAATTCTTACATGAAGATATGCTCATAACACAGCCTCCTGCTGTTTCAAACCTCTAAATTGACTTTTAGAAGAAAACATACAGTACCTGAATAATTTGATTGGTTGTGCATTCTGTTGTAAGTTTTTTTTTATATATTTCTAAACTCTCATTAAGAGTTTGACTGATGGTTTTGGTCTCACTGTAATAACAATGGTCACTGCATACCACTGTATTGCTTCATTGCACTGCTGCATAACACAGCATAGTAGTTTTGTAATGGTTCTTGACTAAGTGGTCTTTGTGCAACATTCTCCTTCACTGTTTGCCATAGGCCTTGGAAAGTGACTATGTGAGCTCCCACCTCCACCTGTGGATTGACCTCATTTTCGGATGTCGGCAACAAGGTCCAGCTGCCATAGAAAGTGTCAACACCTTCCATCCTTATTTCTACGCCCAAAGAGGTTGGCAGAATACGAAGGACCCCTTGATAAGAAGCACAATCTTTGGATACGTCAGCAACTTTGGCCAGGTTCCCAAACAGGTAAAAAGAAAATCGATGTTGGGGAAGCCAAAAAAGAACATGACTTCCATGCATTTAAAAAAAAATTAATCTTCATTGTGAATCATGTGCTTCTTTTCCATAGCTCTTCACCAAACCACATCCACCACGCAGTAGCTCCAAGAAAGAGGGATCTTCACCAACACATCCAACTCCATTTTTCTTCAAACTGGATAAACTGAAGACCACAGCAGCGCCATTCAGAGGTACAGACAGCTCGTATAAAAACACTGTGCCTATCTTAATCATAAAGGAGCTGATATCACTCTCATTTCTGTTCACTTTATATGAAGCTTCAGCCTGTAGTCAATTAATTTATCTTACTACAGTACATAGGCTGGGAATGGGGGGGGGGGGCAGCTTTACCAAGGGGTGCACCTTTAAAGCCTGGTTTTACACCAGGCTTCCACACAATATTGAACATACAGTATATACTTAGTTTTAGAGGTGGTGATGGTATTCAAATATATAAATCCTGATATATATTTTTCCCAGCCATCTGTTTTCCTCTTTCCAGTCTTTATGCTATGCTAAGCTAAGCTATTAGCTGCTGGTTTAAGCTTCATATTTAGTAAACTCTCAGCCAAAATGTCAAACTATTCCTTTAAATGAAGGCCTGAAATTACAGTATTATAATATAACCTCATAAACAACGTGCATTTCCAATAAAGTGAATCAACGAAGCCCTTTTCTGCTGAGTAAACTAAATTCAATCAATTATAGTCATCTACATTTGGCATTATTGTGTATTGTTCTATCTTTATTTTATTTCACACCATTTGATGTCAATTATTATATACAAGATGCGCCCAGGTCTCAAGGGAATCATTGAAACGGAGCGAGGATATCCATAGATTAATTTACACTATGGAAGGGAAGAAGGAGCTATCTGTTAGAGCTACAATATGGAGATGACTCTTCCGCTGAGCCCTACTTAATAATCTGAATATCCCTACAGGCCCACTGAGGGAGAGGAGATGAATCTGTGAATGCTCAGGGAGAGATTCCTGCATATTACATTTCATATTAAATCTTAGAGTGTCTGATCTGATCAATAAGCAGATAGAGATGAATAGGAGGAGGAACGCTAAGACTAATGCAGACACGAGTTCTTTCTGGGGATTTTAGAAGCTGAACTGGTGAAAGGATATATAATGATTTCTGCCTGTTCCTGCATGTACAGGTCAATTACAGGCACAATTACAGCCACTCTCTCACTGCCTCACCCACAGAGGCACACACACACGCAGACGTGCACGCCCATACAACTCACACTATCCAGGATGCTGGTGTCCCCATAGAACAGAGTCTTGCTCAGCTTTTTCTAACCGGGGAATAGCTGTTTTAATTGCCCACTTTTCTGCGGTCAATTTAATGAAATTCTTTACAAGTTTACTGAGCTACCAAACTCTTTAATATGATGTTTCTGAACAGCCATTACCTTTATTTGGTCAGGCAAGTTTATTCAGGTTCCACAAAAGGCAGAATGAGGTCACCATTACCTTTTATATGGGTGCATATTGTTTCACTGACAATTTTCTTTGAAAAAAAAAGCACACCTCACTTTCTTTCAAAAGTTTTTATACACAGTGCCCCACACTCAGTAACACTGTGAACTGCTCTGCAGAGCTGCCGAGAGGCCCGGTAGGTCAAATACTGTGTCTGGAAAAAGAGGTCTTGGTCCTGGAGAGAAACCGGCTCCTCCTGTCGCCCCTGACGACCTGCTTCTTCAGCTGGGGTTTCCCAGACAACAGCTGTGCCTTCGGAAACTATACCACAGAGAAGGTATGTGTGTGTGAGGTTATACAGTAGTTTAATTTTACATTCAATTTCCCACAACCCTCCAGGTCCAGCCGGATCCATGAATCAAATTGAAATGAGACGATTGCAAGTCTTGTGAAGGCGCACAACACACAGCCACAAAGCACTGACTTGTTTTTAAATTGAATTGTATTGATGGATTGATCACATTTAAATTTCTACAACTTTTATTCCCTTTTATCAATTAGTGCTCAGAATTTAACCCAATTTAATCACATGCATGTGAAGCAGCTCACAGACACCCGCAGCTAATCAGTACCATATCCATCAACTTATTAACGTAACACAAAAATACATAATGATTGTCTGCCTGCGTATGTCCACCTCTAGACCTTTGCTGTGTGTGAGAGTTTGTGCAACTGGGGAGCAACACTGTGCGCAGCGTGTCCAAACCAGACAACCATCATCACCGCAGGAACCAGCTCTGTGGTGTGTGTGTGGGATGTCGCAGTCAACAAGGACAAACTCTCTCACATGAAACTCAGACAGGTCAGTTTGTCTATGTGTTTGTTTGCTCCAGAGGTTTAATAGTAACATCTAGAGTGTATATCAGCAGACACACACACTGAGAATGACACTGACCCTTTTTTTCCTCCCAGCCGTTATACGGTCACACAGACTCAGTCACATGTCTGGTGGTGTCGGAGGTCCACAGCCTGATCGTAAGTGGCTCCCGTGACCTCACTTGTATCCTGTGGGACATGGAGGAGCTAAGCTACATCACCCAGTTAGCAGGACACACAACGGGCATCTCTGCGCTGGCTATCAATGACCTCACTGTAAGTCAACCTCCTCAGATCACCCTCTCTACCTACGCTCCTCTCAAAACCTCTCTCCTCCCTTTTTCATTTGTTCTGTGTAAGTTTTGGCACGGAGTTCACTCGGCTGACAGCGTGAGGAAGGGAGGATTCTTATTGTTGACAGCATGCGCATCCTCTTTGTGTTTTTTTGTGCATCTCCGTGCATGTCTGTACGCACACGGGTGTCATCTCAGTGTTGCTTTTTTTAAGGGCGAGATTGCGTCATGTGCGGGACCTCTGCTCTACCTGTGGACCATGAAGGGTCAGCTGTTGACTTGCACCAACACTTCCTGTGGACCTCGGGCAGACATCCTGTGTGTGAGCTTCACACAGCGACACGAGTGGGACTCCAGGAACGTCATCATCACTGGCTGTGCAGATGGCATCATACAGGTGATTTATTTACACACTGTCTTTAAAGTCACTGTCTGCAGCTCTTTGTAAGAGGAATGAGAATAAGAATAACTTTATTCATCCCGATGGGAAATTCACTTGTCAGGAAATGGTAGATAAGGAGTAGTACTGTAGGTACAGTATGAGAGGTTGGTCTGTGTAGTCACTACTTTAGCATTAGCTTTGCAGATAGCAGCTTGGATGTCCATCGGTGTATTAATAAGAGCATATGCAGTGTGTGTGTGTGTGTAACCGTTTATGCTTAGGATTAATATAAACCTATGATGCCTCTCTGCAATCAAAGCAGTAAACTCTAAATTAGGCTTCACTTGGGAGTGGGTGTCCATGCCACATGCACAACACACACACAAACGGTATTATTACTTTATTATTACCTTGAGTTATGGGGCGTGTGCGCGTGCTGGTGCGTATGTGAGTGTGTTTTGTTATTATGTTGAATTATGTCTGATTTTGCTACTCGTTATGTGTCTCTCATACAGATATGGAAGACAGAGTACACCAGAACACAATTACCTGGCCCTCCAGAAGAGCCTGTGTCCCCAGGGCAAGACCGAACAGAGAGAGACGGTAATGTTACTGGCAGTAGGATCGGATATGCATGTAGGTGCTGCATTTATAACAACACAGATAATGGGAGTGGCTGACAGTAGCATAACTGCGAGAGTGACTACGATGCAGCCGCTGACGGAGTTTCATGTCTCAAAAAGAGAACCATCATTTACTAATTAGATAAATCCTGAAGTGCGAGATGATTATTTTTTAACCGCTCATCTCAGAGCTAGACAGCGTGATTTCCAGATGAGAGATTATAATGCCTACCCCATCCCTCACTAGCGTTAGGGCTAGCTGGAATTATGTTGTTATAAAGTTATTAAACATAGAGGCAGTAAACACTGATGAGTAATTCTGCTGACGTGTGTGTGCGTGTATAATTTAGAAAGCAATAATACCCAGATCCAATTTGGCATACATTGGTTACAGCCTCGTGTCACCTCATAGGAGTATTATGCTTTGCAAATTACATTGAGACAAGTCTTTACGTAACACTGAAACATTTATATTTGAGGGATTTTTATCCCTTTAACAGCCCGCTGA
Source organism: Trachurus trachurus (assembly GCF_905171665.1). Taxonomy (NCBI): domain Eukaryota; kingdom Metazoa; phylum Chordata; class Actinopteri; order Carangiformes; family Carangidae; genus Trachurus; species Trachurus trachurus. The sequence continues at coordinate 17,658,383 of NC_139906.1, forward strand.
CCGCAGATAAACACAGTGTTAAAGAAGAGGCACTTTTTGTTTTTTTCTTTGTGAGAGAGGACCGCTGGGTCAGAGTTATTGACGGCGTGGACACCTGCCCTGTGATTCAGCAATAAGTAGGGGCTGATGTATTCTCGTGATGTATCCACAGTGAGCGGCTCATGCCAGGTTAAAAGCTGGAAGAGACATCTGGTGTTGTGTCAGGAGCTGAACAGAAGTCAGGCCGTGTCGCAACGCCGCTTCAAGAATAATCCCGCCATCACAGCTCTGGCCATGTCCAGGTACAGTAAATACATGAATACACCGTACACATCAGGAGCTCAGTGTAAATGATCTGAATGATCTGAATGATCTCCAACTCTGTCTTCCACACTCGGCATCATGGGTATTGTGTTATTGCATGCTGTACAACAGAATTCATTTGCATTACTCTCTCCTGTGTAGGAGCCACGCTACTCTGTTGGCAGGCGATGCCTGGGGAAGAGTTTTCACATGGACCTGTGAGTGAGAGGTGGCAATATTTGAGCAGTATCGCCCCTCCAGCCCCCATTTCCACACCCCCTCTGTCCTCTCAGAGAGAGACTGACACAGGAAATTCATTAGTGTCTCAGGTCCGACACCTGCTGTGAACGAGAGCTGCTGTGTATTGGCTTTCTTGTGTGTGCATTCAGGGATAACAGTGTTACAGTATTTGATATATTCAAGTCTCTGACAATATTTTACCGTACTTTATTATTTAATTCTCTTTTTGTTCTGTGTAAATACTGACTTTGAACAAATTTGAATAAAACTATTCATGGCCATTTGTCTAACTCTTCTCATGTGTGTCTTATTTTGATGATGACTTTAATTAATTCATTTTATTTGACTTCATCTTGGATTTATTCAGGTCAAACTGAAAGGTCACATTCTTCAGAACTGCTCAGTGATTTGGATGACAGAAACAATTGAAAACACTCACCACACAGTATTTCTTAAGAATAAGTTAGCTGCAGGGCTTCGGCAGAGCAAACTGGAGACCACAGCAGAAGCCTGTGATTGAACTGGGCAGCTTTAAACTGAAAGCAACAGGAATTTTGTGAACGATGAACAAGCGCGTTCAGGCTCAGACGGGGTTCGCTGAAAACTGCAGCTTTCTATTAGTATCGTAGAACTGGAGCAGTTCCTTTTCTCACGAATTGCACATCAAGCGTCCAGTCCTATGAAAACTCACTGCACACATGTCAAAGTTTCTTACGCTATGAAGTTGTAGTGTTTTGCTTTGGTAAATGTTTGTGGTATGAACAATTCAGGATGTTTAGTTAGTCGTGAATAATTTCCTGGACTCTCTTTGTTGTTTCGCACATGTTTTTAATTTGCTTTGCAATGTAGCATTTATGAACATTTGGCTCTTTTTCTTTTTTTAAATCTTCATGTACCATTATCCTCCACAAGTTTACTGTGCAGTATGTATGTGTGTGTTGCGGGCGATGTCGAATGTGTTTAGGTCTTGTTGGGATATCCTTTCTGCCTGTCACAGCTTTTTGTTTGCATTTTATAGCGAATCAAGGACAGATGTGCCTTTTTAGCCACATCACTCTGCTCAGCCTTTGTAAACACTTCAGGGCCTCGACAACACACTCTCGGGTAAATCTGACCCATTTGAAGAGGGACGATTTGAGATCTTCTAAACGTTGATCTTCATCTTTCAGTGGAAAACTACAGCGCTGACACTCACCACATCAGTGCACTAATGTCCCAATAAATAACTCACCATTTTAAACGATGTTAGATCGTCGAGATTATTGAGGCTCGCTCTCTTTCTGCGTCTCGCTTGCTCCCTCATGCACATGCACCACTGTTCTCTATCATAAAGAAAGGGGTCTCTCTCTTTAACCTTTGTGTGTGTGGCTAATTGTGCTAAGTGGAGTAGCTTAATAGAGTGGAAAATAGTCCTCATAATTTTCCCAGAGAGCGAGCAATGACCTTCTCTAAAGACAACGGCCATCTCCATTCTCTCTACACCGCTGGTTTTATGATATGAAATGTCAAACCATTGGGTTCCTCAGAATAATTAAATCAAATAAATTATTGCACCTAGGCAGAACCATCTTGTAGCCTAACCCAATTATAATGCACTGTAAAGCTAATTATTAACCATGATTACAATTAGTCTAATTTGAATAAATGTAGTCATTAGCGGGTTCATCCTAGTCAGTGAGTCTGAACTGTGGGGGATGATGGTCTCTCTCTCCATCTCTCCCACTCACAGAGATGGGTGTGGATGTGCATCATTCTCGCTCTTTGTGCACCTTTATCTTCATCCCATTTTTTTCCCACTCACTGACCTTCACAAAATGGCCTACACCCTTCACCTTTCCTGGGTACTTGAGCGTAATGCCTGATGCTTCCCAGATTTCATATTTACCGTTTATGTTTGAGCTGTTGAAATTTGTCCCAAACATACTCCTTTATTTTTATATGGATCAAATGAAAGAGACATAATGTTTTCATTAGTGAGCTTTAGATGTGGCAGTTGGAGCCAGGCAGTCGCTTTCCTCTGTTTTCAGTATTTATGCTAAGCTAAGCTAATGACTGCTGGGTGTAACCTTACATTTATCAGACAGATACTGTGAGGTCTTCTCATCTAACGTTCAGCCACAGACCAAAAATGGTTGTGTTCTCTTAATATTTGACATAAGTCGTTCATTTCTCTTTTCACTGAATGCACCACAGCTGTTTGTAATATTGTGTTGTTGTTTTTCTTTTGTCGTCTAAACCAGATCTTGTTTGTGACCTCCAAAAAATGTGACTATGTGCCGTTCAACAGATAATTAAAACCAGCATTTATAGGAATGAAAGGCGGCACTCTTTGAACGTCAGACCCAGGCATATGTTTATTAATTTTGTGTATTAGTACTGTAATTATAAATGCATTTTAAAAGGCTGAGTGTTAGAGCGGCCTTATGACACTGCAGCGAGAGAGCCGCACAGTCTCCTGAGTTTATACAGAATAGTTACCAGTAAGAGCATTCTTATAAACATCTGGCTCACAGGCCAGCGGTGCCAACAAACTAAACAACAGAATTATAAGACCCAAAAATTGCTGTGCTGGAATGGGACTGCACTGAGGAAACACAAAAGCCTCATTTACCAAACAGTTGTAGCGTACTTACAGCCAAAAAAACAAAATGCTAAATACCATAGTGATAGTTCATAAATATAGTCCTTTTTTGATGCCACTCAGTTCAGTTTGCAGAGCTGAATCTCTGCCCTCACTTTGGGAGGTGCCAAGCTGCTGTGTTTACAGCTGTTTCTCCTGGAAGAGGATCTGAGCGTACACAGTGTCCGGGCTTGAGGGTGTGGGGTCCGGGCTGGAGGAGGCCTGGGGCTCCGGCCTCGGCCTGACCAGCTCCAGCTCTGCGTATGTCAGGCTGTCCTCCTGAGATACCCGAGGCTATAAGAGGGAGGGAAAGGATGAGAGGAGCCTGGAAGGAATTCAGCTCAGAGATAACGCAAAAGGGGAAAGTATTGCATAGTGGATATATAAACAGTTCAGAAGTGTGTGTGTAGGGAGTGTATGCATTGCATCTCCACTTAATCTTTCACTGCGAGCAGTATTGTTCCACTTTCTGTAGTAAACATCCCCATAGTGCCTCTCAGCTGCAGAAAGTATGTGTTTACAGGCTTTGCAGGACCTTGGAACATTTAGTTTACTCGACAAACATTCAGTACAATAGGAGTCCTATCCAACGTCCTCAGATCCATCTAGTTACACTAATCCAATCAGTATGTGCGTGCAAAAGAAATGCTCACATCTTCATTTCACTCCAGAATCACAAGAACGGCATGAGCAGAGGTACTGATGATCCTTAGTTTGAGTAGTTTTCTTCTGTATATATTTGTTTGACACTTTTATTGTAGATATAAAACCAATGAAGCACTCTAAATAAATAATTGTGTTTGAGAAGCAATAAAGCTAAATAGAATTATCAAGCTCATAACTGAATGAAGAGACGGCAATAAACTCCTGTAGACAATCATACAGTCATGAGACAAATTCCCTCTTCTGCGTCTCTCAATAACAACTCTGTGCATGTAAAAAAAAAAAACATTTTGCAAAATGTTAATAAATACTTTCTAACGAATATATTAAATGCATATGTTTCAATAATGGAGTTATGGCAGTAGTGGGCACAGGAATAATAAGTGAGCTTGTGTGATGGGCGACAAGGAGGAGACTTACGGCAGCAGATCTTCTTGGCTGAGTCTTTAACCTTCTGGGCTTTTGAGGTCTCTTTGCAGCAACAGGCACTGAAATACAAAGACAAGCTTAATTGACTGAAAACAGCAGCCAGGAGGAACAGATTCCCAAATACAACTGTGTGACTGAAGTCAAATTCATCCCTCGACCACTTTATATTACACGTAGTCAGAGTGAAGCTTATTCTGCCATTTCCAATGTCACTTATTGAATTTACCTCAGACAATACGCAGGCTTTTTACCCAAATACATCGTAAGGTTTAATCCTCTGTCTGTTTGTCTCTCAGTCTCTCTGCTGCTGTTTCTGTCAAGGAAATTGAATTATACTGGAGATATCACTTTCTTCTTTTGTACTTGCTGGATACCTTGATTTAATGTTGTTTTCTTTACCCGTTAATTCCCTCTCTAAGCATCACATGGGGCCGGAGCCTCTCTTAGCCCCCTGTGACTCTAAAGCATCCAATGTGTTTGGAATTTGAGATGAAATTCAACCGCTACCCAAAGGTTCAAAGACCGAGATTTGAGCCGCAGGCTGCATGGTGACAGTAGTTCACTGAGCCACTGTCCTCTACCTGAACCAAAATATTAGACTGTGAATCTAATCTAATAATTCTGTTAGTATCTAGTTCATTTTATTATGTGGATAATTACACAATAATTGACAGATTCCCACGAGGAGGTAGTTGTTTTTTTTCTCAAAACTGAATGTTTTTGTCTTTCCAGAAACAATATGAGCAGGAAAAACACTATTTATAACTCATCTTTGTCCACACTGAGACCATAGCAGGTGATGAGGAACATTGAGCTTAAATAGGTTGGCAACCACAGTTTATGGTCCTTTATAAGGAATTTAAAGTCATATTCTGCTCTTAAAAATGTCACTCCACCTTTGGCTGGTATGTGTGGTGGTGGCTCTTCAGGTAGTTTAGGCGGTGATATTGCGACTCTTCTGTCAGGTTTCCGTCTTATATCTTTCCTCTGTGGTTTTGGGGAGGAACTGGAGGAACTGATGGAGCTGGTCACAGTCTCTCCTGAGCTGTATGGAAGAGAGGACTTGTAATTAGGGCTGCAATTTATTACCCCTGTATCAATTATGCATATATACAGCTATAGGTGACATTGTCGAAGAGCACATTTTCTAAACCAGAAATAAATAAATAATGTAAAACAAAAAAGTAGCAAATAGTCACATTTGAATCAGCAAATCCTTTGTTAATTCATATCCTGTTAATTAACTGAGCAACTTGTTAATTAAATTCATTACTATTTTTGCAGTATACCGTACCTGCTTTCTGGACACTTGACCAAGAGGTAACTGGCTATAAAAAGAAAAAGGAAAAACAGAGTTGACAGGGATTTTTTGTACAGAAAACATAAAGTTGTAAAAGTAAAGTACAGTGGTGGTTTTACCTTTGAGTCTGTGTCTTCTGAGAAAGTACTGGCATGTGAGGACCAGCGTGAACAGGAAGATGGACAACAGGCCCAGTGAGCAGATCAGCACGGCGCACAGATACACATCTGAAAACACACATAGATGATAACAGTGACATATACTGTAGCATTATCAAACTAGTATAGTAAAGTGAAGAAGATGAGGGAAAAAACTGTACCTGCAAATAAACGCCACAGTCCTTCGCTGCTACCATCCTCATGAGTAAAGTGCACTGAAGAAACAATTATTAAAACAAAAAAAGTCAGCAAAAACACAAAACTGTGCCCAGACAAAAAAACTTCTGTAAATTGCTGTTGTCTAAGGGCAGTGACCCAACACAGCAGACAACCTCAGTGGTTTCTAGAAATATCAAAACCGCTGTCATGAAGGGAGAGTCTGCTGCAGCATCAGCCAAACCCACCACACACACACACACACACACACACACACACACGGAGGCCTGGTTGCGTTGTTGTTCTTGGACGGTGTTTGGGGGGTTCCCTGTTGCTCTGCTTCTCCACTTCCTTTTGTTGGTCACTTCACAATTGTTTAATGTTGTGATTCTTTTTTCTTTCTTTTTTTTTATTGCCAGTGTGATAAAAGAATGAATAAAGAAGTCCCCAGTATGTGCCAATGAATGATTGTCTGTGTATAGGTCAGGGGTATTTGACAAGGGGAGTGAACAAGGTCTGTGTAAATAAATTACTTTGTGTCTCTGCTCCACATAATGAGATTTTAATACGTCTTTTAAACACAGGTTGATAAACATATTAATAAGAAATGATAAGGTATTAACTCTAATTGACTTCCATCCTGTTTCCAGAGTGTTAATTAATGACAAGGAGCAACACAATGGCTTTGCGATGTAACCAAACAAGGAAAACAGCAACAAAATCTGTATCAGATCTATGTGTGATCAGGTTTACAAGATGCACTTTAATGTAGCACAAGTGATGCATTTTTCAAGATACTGTGGCCAGCTCTCAATTAGATGTTGTTGTTTTGGGTATCCAGTATCCAGAAATAAGCCTTACAGAACACATTTGATTATAGATATGAGAGCTAAACCTTACAACAGTGCAATGCAATATGCTCTTCTTTTCAAAATCCTACATGTATAATTTTTGTTGGGTTGTGTAAATTCAGTGCTACGATAATTACAGAGGGATAGTCTATGATGTTTTATTATTTTGTCCTCTGTCTGCATAGGCAAAAAGACGAATTGTTGCAAAATCTATCAGATATATGCAACAGACATCACTTGGCAATGTGAACCATTCACAGTTAATGCAAGTGGGCCACATATGACCTTCACAGTGTGGTTAGCCACATGCTAAACCCTGCATCTGATTAGTGCATGCAGCCCGTGGTTAGCAGGTTGGCCGTTGGGGAGGTGTATGGAGGAGTTTCTGAAAATGTTCACAAAGAGCCAGAAACCATCAAATACAGATGTATGTTCATCTGCTTTCCCACAGTCCAGCTGTGAGGGGAGGAATACAGAAAGTGAACCATCCATGGCAAAAAGTGAGATTTCATTTTACGGGTAAAAAAGCAGCAGAAAACTTTGAGTCTGAGGGTCTTTGGAGAAGGAGCAGCCCAGTGACCTCAGCGGGTTGTGTAGCCTTCACTCTGAGCTCTGTAGCTCTGCAGACTGAGGGGTTCCCTGGATTACAGTTACAGTAAAAGTCAGTTTAGTCTTTGTTATAATGTCAGCTCTTGTGTTTCTGGCCCTGTGGTCGATGCATGTCGGAGATGCCTGTGGCTTCCTTAGTGGGACAGTGCCCTGAATATAGGGCAGGGCGTTGTCAGATGGATCAGTCTGACTTAAACTTCTAAACACACAACTAGTGAATCTGTGCAAGGTGTGGCCAGGTGAAGCCACGCCTCTAGCATGATAGAGCAGCACTTTGAACCTCTTCTTCTGTAGAATCAATCGAGTTAAATCAAACACAATTTTTTTGCTGCACGTGATTCAAATTACTTCTTGAGCAGTTTTGATCAGGTTGTTTATTGTTGATTTCTGCAGAAGCCTTGGCACAGACTAAATAAGTTCCACTGCAGCTGAATTCTCCAGTAAATTTTCTCCTGAGGCTTGCATAAAAGCGAACCCAGAATGCTGACGTCATGTAATTTGGAGGGTTTTTTTTTTTAAAACGTAGCCAGCTCAGCAACACTCTACCTTTTTGGTCCTCACGCTCAAACACACAGAGAGTGATATTGTTGAGTGTGGTTTGGCTGTGTGAGCTCATTGTTTGGAGATGGAAATGCCAGAGGATTGGGGTCACACTCAAACACATATAGGCTCCACTTAGAGCAAATAGCACAGTGAGAGTCAAAGAACACATACTGCACATTTCTGTTTGCTCTTGGTCCTGTTTAATAAGAACTGCTGCTCGTCTCTTTTTTTCTGCACTTCCATGGCCAGATAACACAGACACCATGCTCCCACTGAATCTGTGAGGGGATTCCTTGGAAAGGAGTATTCCATGGAAAAGATTTTGCGAGTAATAACACCAGAAATCCCCTTTGGCATTCATCCCTCATTGACCAGGGTTGTGCAAAAGTGTAAAAAGTGTAGAAATGAAATTTAATACGCTCTCTCGCATTTGGTCTAACAAAACGCTGCATTTCCAAGCTGGAAATAGTGCAGAATCAATATTGTTTTGTTAATGTTTCACAGCCTAATTCACTTTTGACTTGGCCTCCAAGGGGACAAAGCCCCGGTGCTGCAGAGTTTCAATATCTTGCTCTAGGGCACCGAGGCAGGGATGATGAAACGCAGCACCTTGGCTTGCCTATCCACGTGAAGGTTGTGTTCAAGTGCATCTTTAGTTACCTGTGAGCTGTGTGGTGCTGGTACCATTGGACGATGCTCTCCATATGGTTTTGTGTTTGCGGATCTCCTGAACCTTACAGGTGTAGAATCCCTGCTCCGTCCCCATCACATTGAAGATCCGCAGCTGGTACAGCTCTCCCTCCGTCGCCTCGTGCAGGCGAAACTTTGGCTGGGGGAAACGACGGGTGTAGTTCCCATAAAGCTTCATCTTCCTTATGCCCATCTTCACAATCAGAAACTGGGTGGGCTCGAAGGCAAGAGGAGGAGGAGAAGGAGGAGGAGGAGGAGGAGGGGGAGAGGGGGATGGAGAGGGGGAAGGAGGCGTGAGAGTAGGAGCAGGAAGAGGAGAGAAGAACCAGCGGAGGATGAGGACACTGTTGCTCCTCTTCCTCTGAGATACCAGGCAGGACAGGGTGAAGTTGTCTTTCTCTGTTACCATGACAACAGGTCCAGGGGTCACTGTCACATTCAGGGCGTGACATACCTCTGTTAAAAAAAATAGACACAAACAGCACAGGTAGTTTGTACAGCTTTTGTTGTTTTTGCAAACACACCCTGTGCACTTTTCTGGAGATGTGTGTCTCTTGTTTTGCGTATGTGGTATATTGATGTTGTTTTTTGTTGTTGTTCTTCACTGGATGCGCTGCGTGCTCTGACAGAGTAGTTAAACCAAACCAAACCAAACCAAACCAAACCATAAAATATTTTTCCCCAAACAAGAGTGCAATGATCTTGGTGTAGACTCCTCCCTGCTTTTTAAATTAGTAATTAACACTTGGTAATGTGTCCCACATGGAGAACGGCTGAGTTCATCTTTGCAAGATGTTTGATTTCCTCCTAGTTTAACACAATTGTGGCATTTTTTGACAAAGCAACTTTCAATGCACACCCACCAGTGGCCACTGGGATTTATAGTGTTAAGAGCTCATGCTGGTTCTACTTATACATGTCATTCCATCAGTGGATGGGAATTCAGTTGATATTACCTACTGTAGAAGGCATAAGAAAAGTAGGCCAGCCTGGAGGTACTGTGTTTTATTCTGCTGCCAGCTGGGTCAGGTCTGTCTAGAGGAGACATGGTGTCTGGACACAATATGTGTGATCAGACAGGCAAAGAGAATCTACAGGTGGGAGACATTCATCTTCAGGACGGTACACTCCGAAACAGGCAAAGAGAAACACGACAGGATAACAGGGACCATCTGGACTCCCTCGCTCTTTCTTTCTTTTTGTTACTCTGCGAGTTGGGGAATCTCCCTCAGGGTCTGTCCACCACTATTTAATGTGACAACAAAAGCAGCAACAGGGACTTAAACCAACATAACACAAAATTGAACATAACCCGAAGATTATAGGGCAGGAAATAATATGAGCTGTAGGTCGAATTTATGGCAGTTTATAGTACGCACATTATACTGAGGTTTCCTCTGATCACAGAGAACAAACTTTTTTTTTGGTTCATTTTAAACAAAGACATACTGGCCAAGTTTTCACAAGACCTCTGGTGTCTAACCTTATGTCAATATCGTCAGTAATGTAGTGGGTAATGTACTTGCAACTTAAGTTTGTTGTAGAGGCGATGGTTAATGCAAAGTGTCTCCTACATATTTGACCATTTTTATGCCAAAAATGTATATAGAAACAGACTCCAAATTTCCAGTTTCACTGTTAGATTACAAGTCAAGTTAGATTCATTTTCTGTCTTTCTTGCCTGATCTCTCACATTCTTACTGGTTTATATTGCTGTAAAAAGGTGAACTTACCTGTGACCAGAGCCTTAGTCAGGACAAGGACCACTATAGAGAAGTACATTTTCCACAGTCAGCGAATCCATAAACCCAGACAACTGCACAGCACTTACACAAGCAGCCACATTCAAAACAGAGCCTGACTACACGACCCACCAGAGCCCTTACCCACCATTAACTCTTCTCCTCTTTCTCCTCTTTTCTGTGTAATATGAAACAGTAAATGTTCTGTTCCCACTTAGAAACTCCCACTCACTCTCCCAGTACTCTCTCTCTCTCACTGTCTCTTTCCCTCTCTCACTCCCTCTCTCTCTCTTTCTGTGTGTGTCCTGCAAAACGTAGGAAATGTCATTTCCTGTGTTTCTGCGAGGAGTCCTGGACCATGGCCCAAAACCCAAGAACTCCAAAGCGATGGTCAAATCTCGTGGTTTGTGTGTGTGCGTGTGTGCATACGCTTGTCACACTGTGTGTCATTTTGAGAAGCATATACAATAAAGCGCTGAACATGCATTTCCATTACTCTCAGAGTTGAGGGGTAATCTCGCATCTCCCAGTAAAGCTCACAAAGAGAAAACCTTGGTGTTCATATATGTGAGCGTGCACACGTGTTCATGCATCTAAGTGTGTGTGTGTGTGTGCGTGTGTGTGCAGGGACCTCTCCCTGTCTGGCTGCTGGACAGAGTGGCATGGGCTTGTCTCTGGCTGTGGTTGTCAGACTGTCCCAGTGGTATGAAGCCTGCTGCTTTATTGGGCAGGCTAAACTGCTGAGGCAGGGCTTCTGCTGGCGCTTTGAGCTCTGCCAAAGCCAAATGGAATTACACAACAGATTTAACCCTTCATACATATGACCTACTGTGTGTGGGATTCACTTGGTGGATGGATTCAATGGAAAATGTACTGTTTGGGTTGATCAAGGCCTCTTTTCTAACCTTGACAACATGCTTTGTTTTGAAAGGAAATGTTGTATTGTAGTAAGTTTAGGCCACAATACTAGTGGTAATTTTATCAATTATGGTCATGTAAAAAAACCAAATTAATAGTTGTGGTGACAGTAGAGAAATAAAATGTCTTCTTAACTGCGCCTTTTACTTGGGGTTTCCCTCAAGTTTTACTTTACTTAAGTCTGAAGTTCAAGTCTTTTCTCCAGTGGGGGAAACACTCTGCTCTGCCCTGCAGTGGTGAAGTCAGGTTACTGCTCCTCAGGGCAACAACAATACTTGAGGTTACTTTGAAGCTGGGGAGTATGCAGGCATTCTCACCACATGTACATTTAATCTGAGTTTGTGAATCAAGGGAAATCAAAGAACAGACATTTTCACACTGCATCATTTCTACCACTGGATCCCTCAGGTATAGTAATCATGGATTTAAGCATTTGGATTTGATTCACACAGCCACAAAAAAGACACATTCGCCTAATGTTATCAACAAAATGTTATTTTCTCTTTTTGTGTTTATGAACTCTCTCGGGTCGTATTATTGTGCTCTCAATAACACTTTGTATAATGCACTCAGTAAAAGGACTCTTTATTTTGAGTCATTCAGACCCAGGGTACATTTCAAGAGTCAGAACAAGATGCCAGTGGCACTTATTGTTATTACAGTCTTATAGGCAGGAAAATGAAATCGACCTGCAGCAAAAAAGCTTTTATATTTCAGTTTTGTTTATTTTTAACCTTTTACATTGTGGTTTTCAAAGACAGTCATCATAATGAGAAATTATTTTTTAGAACAAAGTTTGTTTTTATTGCCATGTCCATGTCCACACTACTCTGTTACACAGCAACACAGAAACATTCTCACAAACTTCCAACTTTAAACATGGACTACTGTAAGAAATTTAAACTTTTAAAACAACAACAGTCACATCACCATGTTGTCACTTTGAGACAGTGGTTGAATACACAAACTATGCTTTACACCATCTGCAGATCTTTGATTGACACTGTGGCTTGAACAACATTTCATGCATCACAAAAATGCAAAGAGTAAGATTTCTCCAACAAGAAAAAAACAATTAAAACTTATGCAGGCCTGCCAGTGTTCATAGCAGAGACCAACATTTCCCCAAGCTACTAAACACTGTTGACATACTTCTGCTGTTTAATGTATGATAACATACTTCTAGATCTAAGAGACGACAGGATACTGATCACGCTGTATACACAAGAAACATCTTAGCTTCTCACATTCAAAAGTCAAATGGAATGGTGAACTTCTCTGTAACACAATAAATAGCTCAACAGCGTATCTCCAAAATCATCAGCAGCACATTAACAGCATGTCTCAGGGACTTTTTAAAGCTACAATCTGAAAACTGAGACTATTTTCACTTGAAAACGTCATTTACAAATACTTAAAGTACTGCATATGGGTGTATTTATGTTATCATATACTTCACTTAGCTTCTTGTCTACTTTACATCATTATTATTATTACATAATTAACACTTCTAAATCAAAGGTATCAGTCCTTGTTCTCACCAGTCAGAAATCTCCATAAAATCCTCCAAGTCACTCATAGTTATTATATCACGGGGCTGACATTGAGTGTGGGCTGAGTTATCATTTTCACAGACCGAGCCTCCTGCAAGCTGGCTGTTTGTGTCACACTCTGGGAACGCCTCATATGAGCTTTGTGTGTTGTAAACCGTGTTATATGTTTTCTCTGTATCATTAACTGTGTCCATGTATGGTGTCTTCTCCGGGCTGTAGCGATGCCCGTCAGAGTTCTGCCTCATTTCAGGGGCTGGATATCCCTGATTCTCCCTGACAGTCACGGGTGCTGGTGACCTGTGAGGGGGCACAGAGTTGATAGCTGCAGGTTGGTAGCCCTGTGAATAACCATGGTAGCCTTGATAAAGCATTAAGGGCTTGCCAGCTGGAGAGGCCCGGGAGAGAGGCTGTTGCTGTGGCTTGAGCTGTGAATGGGGTTGAAGCTGAGGCTGTGAGTACTTTTGCTGGGGCTGGGGTCGGGAGGTGCTCTGGTTAGACTCACGCACATTCAGCTGCACATACTTTCCCGTCTCTGGGTCAAAGAAAGTCTTTGTTTTCACCTGAACAGGAACGTCCACTACGAAATACTGACCAGAGCCAAGGTCTTGCAGAACCTTGCGCTGAGTCAGTGGGTAGGATTGAGGGTAGCCTGACTCTACATGGTACTGTGTCACTGGAGCTGGAAGGCAGGTATGTTGGAGAGTGGGAGATGAAGGAACATGAGCAACAATTTTAGGAGCAGCAGCGTGGGAAGCAGGGCCAGCAGCAGGTGAGGCAGTAGGGATGGCAACAGGGGCAGTAGCGTGAGGCGAGGCAACAGGGAGGGGCAAAGGACCTGTGGCTTGAGGGGAAGCAGTGACAGAGCGCTGCGAGGATTGGTGTTCTGTGAGGGAGGAAGGCAAGCTAGACCCCAATGCTGGAGCATGAGCGAGGGAGATAGGTGAGGAAAAATGAGGGGAAGCCACAGCATAGTGGTTAGGGGAGCATACCTCAGTGGAAGAGTAGGGAGGAGTACCAGGGACTTCTTGAGGAGCTTTCTCAACTCCAGAAGGGTTGTCTGCTGCAACTTTGCACAACTCCTTCTTTATCCTGCGTGTAGTCAACCTTTGTGCCCTGCGCAAGGCTTTCTCACTCTTTGGGGGAACAGCTGGAGGTTTACCCAGAGAGCGAGATACGTCACTGCTAAAGCTACAAGCTGACTCTGGCCTGTCATAGTCAAACAGGCCTCGCAACTCTGCAAGGTCTGCTGCACTTGTGGCAAAACTCTCCACATCTTCTGACATGTTGCTGATGACGGAGCGAGAGTCATCTTCATCCAGAACGATGCTCCTCCTGGAGTAGGGCCTATGTTGTGGGAGATGGGCCGAGTAATCCTGTGATGAAGGTGCTGGTTGAAAGGTTGAAAATTCTTTGATAGCAGCAAGTCTGTTTGACCCAACATCGCTGCGTCTTAGGTCGTGCTCCTCCTCTCCTTTCTCTGACACCCTATCCATAGGTGAGCCCACTCGGAAATCTTCTGCAAAAGTCTTATGGAAGCGTGGTTTGATTGATTTGGTGAGAGAGGAACCTCTCATGGTGTTATCCTTCACCCTGAACATTGATGGCTTAATTCCCGGAGCAGGAGATGAGGTGTTGGAGCGGGGCAGAGATGGAGCTGGTGAGGCAGCGCTACGTGGCCTGTAAATCCTAGAATGGTATCCAGACTCCTCAGTTGACTCAAGACCCGATGGGTTGTTTCTTTGTTGTGATGGTAATGGGGAGGATAGTTGTCTTTCTTTTGGTTTCCTTTCTGATTCTGTTGAAGTGATGGCATAGTACTGGAGAACATCTGACTTCTGTGCTGCTCTTTTCTGCTCCTCCACCTTTGTGGTTTTCTCTGTTTCCCTTTGAGCTGCATACTTTTCTTCATCTGTGTCCTCTCTCCTTCCTTCTTGTCTTACTCTCCTCTCATCCTCTTTCAGTGGTGTTTCAGTGTTGTCTTTTTCAACAGCTTTCCGCTCCTCCGCTGCCCTCTGAGTTCTCTTCTTTTCCTCCTCAATTGCTGCCAGCATCTTCTCTTCAATCTGTTTAGCTTGCCTTTGCTGCTTCTCTTTAGCAGCTCTCCTTTGCTGTTCTTCTTCATCAGCTCTCCTTTGTTCTTCTAGTGCAGCTCTTCTTAGCTGCTCCTCTTTAGCTGCCCTCCTTTTTTGTTCTTCCAGTGAAGCTCTTTGTTGCTCCTCTTCAGCAGCTCTTTTTTGCTGTTCTTCCTGTGCAGCTCTTTTTTGCTGTTCTTCTTGAGCAGCCCTCCTTTTTTGTTCTTCCTGTGCAGCTCCCCTCTGCTGTTCTTTTTGAGCAGCCCTCCTTTTTTGTTCTTCCAGTGCAGCTCTCCTTTGTTGTTCTTCTTGGGCTCTCTTTTGCTGCTCCTCTTCAGCAACTTTCCTTTGCTGCTCTTCTTGAGCAGCTCGCCTCTGCTCCTCTTTCCTTTGCTGCTCCTCTTCAGCAGCTCTCTTTTGCTGTTCTTCTTGAGCAGCTCTCCTTTGCTGTTCTTCTTGAGTAGCTCTTCTTCGCTGCTCCTCAAGTGCAGCTCTCCTTTGCTGTTCTTCTTGAGCAACTTTCCTTTGCTGCTCCTCTTCAGCAGCTCTCCTTTGCTGTTCTTTTTGAGCAGCCCTCCTTTTTTGTTCTTCCAGCGCACCTCTTCTTTGCTGTTCCTCTTGGGCTCTCTTTTGCTGTTCTTCTTGAGCAGCCCTCTTTTGTTCTTCCAGTACAGCCCTTTTTCGCTGCTCCTCGAGTACAGCTTTCTTTTGCTGTTCCTCAAGTTCAACTCTCCTTTGTTGCTCCTCTTGAGCAGCTCTCTCTTCCTCTTGCTGTTTCAGCCTTCTCCTCTCCTCATTCTCTTTCATCTGCTTTTCCTCCCTTCTCAGTTTTTCCCTCTTTCCTTCTTCAATCTTTATTCTTGTATTCTCTGTTTCTTTCTCTCTCCCTTCATCTCTTTGTTTTGCTCTTATCTCCTCTTCTTTTTGAGCAACTATGTCTTCCTCTATCTGTTTTGTTTTTATCTCCTCTGCTCCTCTTCTCTCTGCTTCTCTCTGTTTTTCCCGCCTCTCTTTGATCTTGATAGCTATGGCCTCCCTCTCTTTTGCTCTCCTCTCCTCCTCTCTCTGAGTGGCTCTTCTCTCTTCCTCAGCCAGAGAGGCCCTACTCTCCTCTAGAATGTGTTTTATTCTCACGTTTTCGGCTCTTTTCTGCTCTTCTATCCTTGATGTTCCTTCGTCCTTTTCTTCTCTCTGCTCTTCCATTTTAGCCAGGTTATTTTCAACCTTTTCATCTTTACTTGGAGCTGTTGTGCTTCCCTCTATGTTGTGCACCTGTCCCAAAGTGGCTTGTGGCTGAGAGTTTTTAAATGCATTGGTGTTTCTATTTGCACTGGCAACTTCTTGCAAGGGAGGGTTGTTATGGTGATGAATACCATGCTCTACATTACAAAGTCTTTGGGTATTGGTTCCAGCCACTTGTCCTTCACTCCCCTGGTTCTTGAGATGGGTTGTTGGTGACTTATTTCTTTCTTTGAGATGTTGTGCATGTTTTGCCTCATCATCTATCACACCATTGGCATCAGAAGATATTTTCTCTTGCCTTTCTTTATCTCCCAGTTTGAACATTCCTGTCCTCTGGTGTTCTCTCTCTGTAATGGGAAATGCTGGGACTTTGGGCTCTTTGTTCACTTTGGCACCCACCTCTGTCTTATTTGGCAAACTTTTCTCTTTCACAGAGACATCCTTTGGGTCTGCAGTGAACACTGGACGTCTGCTGTGACGAGTCTGTATTAGTGGGAAAAATCCTTCCTTTTTGTTGGGTGGGAATTCTTGAATTGTGTTCGCCCGCTCTTCTGAAACAATAACTTTTAATCTAGCATAGTCTGCAAGTGCAGAAATGTCAGGTATTGTGGATACCCTTTCTTTTGGTTTTGGTTTAACCTCAGGTTTATCCTTGACTACAATTTCCCTTGTTGGATGTGAATTTCTTGAACTCTGTCTATCCCTTGGTAGTATAGTTGATTGGCTTACCGTGGGATGCTTCCTGATGGGATTATCCTGACCTGCCTCTATTGTTTCATCATTAGCCATCTTTTCTTTTGTTTCCGAGTTTTTCTTTTCCATGTTCTGATGTTGAACACTTACTGAACGTGATTCCACTGTTTTCCTTTTGCATTGATCCAAGACCTCATTTTTGATTTCATTGTATGGTTTATCGCTGACAGAAGCTTTGTTTTGTACTCGCTCTGGGAAGTCCCCTCCCTTTGAAACATATTTCTCTCCTGTACTATTGTGTGAGTCATTATTTGTTTCTTCTACCCCTTGCACTTGGAAGTAATTTCCCTCCATTGACCCATCTACCGATATCCTACTGTCTTTACCCCTTCCTTTTTCAGGCTCTCCATTTTCAGCTTTAGTATTTTCAGTTGTAGCATTTACGCTGTTCTGTTGATTGCTGATTTTGTGTGAATCAGATAGTTTTGTCACATTGGATAGTATCTGTTGCACTTTGAATTTGTCCTCCAAATTTTCTTTCATCTGCTGTTCATTGTATGCTGGGGTGGCAACTTTAGTTGTGTCTTCTATGTTTGACGTTTTCACATTTTCTTGACAAGTAGATGATGAAACTTGTGTGTGTTCATTAGCTACAACCGCATGAGAAGAGGCAGTTGTGACATGATGATTTCCAGCCATTTTCAGATTGTCCTTCTCAGTTACTGCTGACACAACTCTGATGGCAATGCTGTCTATATGCACATCATCATCCACTTGATTAGGTTCTCCATCGTGTGTCTCACCATGCTTTAGTTTGGGATATTGGTTTTGATTCTCAGCTACATGGTGGGGTTGAGTAGTTTTGTTGACTGGCTTTACAGGTGTTGAGTCCGGTCTCTTTTCTTCCATTAGGGGTTCATTCTTGCCATCCATATTCCTGGTTATGAATGGATTTACAGCTGTTATATCTTCTTTCATTGATATTTTAACATCATGTTTTATCAGAGTTTCAGCATCATCTCTGTTGGAATCAGTCTTGCACTTGATTTCTGTGCTCTCTACTTTTACCATGATGTTCTCATTCCTATCTCCTGTTTGGATTTTTAGTGGATTTTGCTCTTCTGTTTTTCTTTTCCCTTCATCTTTCTTTGTGCTCTTTGCTGAGCTCTCATTTGGTGTCTTATTTGAGATGTTTTCCATTTCTCTTGTTCTTATGTCCTGCTTGTGAACAGGTGGTTGAGTTTCAGCCAACAGTTTTACGTTTTTAGCAGGTACAGTGACTCTGGATGGTACTGTTCCTTTAGCCGGTGGTTCTTGAAGTTGTATTTCCCTTTGGGGTCTTGCATTTATAGACAACGTTTCTTTTACATTTTCCAGATGATTAGCAACTTGATTTTGATCCTCCATAACTGTTTTCTCTGTAATTCTCTCTGTTGCTTTGGAGATACTGCACTCTTTCTCTTTTGTTTGTATTTGATCTTGGTTGCTGTTATCCCCATTATCATTGCTTTCTGATGGCTGTCTTTCTCGTACGGTTACCATTATTCCCTTGATCTGCAAGGAGTCATCAGCCACATGTGATCTTTTCTGACCAATGGTAAGATTTAGTGAAGGTGTCATGTCCTCATGACCTGCTTCACGGTTACTCTCAGGTGGCTTTTCTATTGTCATTGGATTGGAGCATTTAGTTTTGACCGGAGCTGTAGCTGGGGATGGATCCCCTTTCTTCTTGTTTGGATGATCAGGATACCCTTTAAGTCCCTCTTTCTCCTTTCCAGAGTTTGTACCATGGTTTGCTTCCTGTTTTCCTTGGTTGTTCGTTAGTTCTTGCTCTTTACTTGGCATTTGCATCTTAATCCCTGATTGATTCTCTTTCTTTTGATTTTCTACCAAGCCATCATCTGAGCTTGTAGAATAACTTATTGTCTGTTTTGCATCTCTAGGTATTTCTGACGCAGTGCCATTGATCTTGACTGTTTCTTTGGGGACTTGTTTCTGCGAATGGTCTACTATCTGACCAGTGGTTACTGCAGATTTAACTGATGTTGTAGCAGAGCTAGGTGTTGACTTGACTGCTTCCACCTGTATCCCTGAAAGCTCCATCTGGTGATTTGGTTTATTATTACTGGACATTGTGCTTTCATGCTTTTTATGTACCTCCTGTGATGGAGGCCTCTGCCGTATATTATTACTCTGAATACCTGGTAATTGCTTGGTAGGGTGTTTGGACATAAAACCATCTCGTTTCGCAAAGCCCTTCTCTTTAATTGCTGAAATCTCTTTTTCAGCGTGAGCTTTTATTCTGGAAGTCAGGATCTCTTGCTTGGTCTGCACTCTTTCCTTATGGGACAGTGCTCTTGGTGGGATAAAATGTTGATCTTTAGCTGGACCTACACTGTGCTCAGTTGATTTAGATTTTCTTTCTATGGGAGCCGCTTTTGCAAAATCAGAATCTCTTCGTTGTGAATCATCACTGTGTTTTACAGGGTCACATTTTTCCAACCTTACACTATCATCCTTCATTTTATCAGTAACTGTGTCAGAGTTAACTCTATTACCTAAATGGGTGGGTAAATAATTAGCACTGGATAATTTGAATTCTTTGGAAGTCTCGCTGTACACATAGTGACCTTCTGTCAACTCGCTGGATTTAAAGCTTACTACTTCCTCATTTTCTGTGTTAGCTGTTTCAAATGCATTTGTAGGACTATGTTTATTTTTTAATTTTTCATTACTGTTAACTTTATCAAGAGATAAAGCTCTTGTGTCATTTGCGTCATTAGAGGAATCATTTTCAGTAGCTGACACTTTGTTTGTGTTAGTTAAAACTGGAGAAGTCACGCCTTCAGCCCCTCTATCAGCTTTATCTTTGACAACTGACTCCTCCTTGTGTTGCATTTGTAATGCCTGATCCTTCTTTTTGTGACCGTCATTTCTAGTCACATTTCCCTCCACATATTTCTTTGTAATGTTATCTTCTTTTGTGCTGATGGAGTTTTTGGCTCTTTCTTTTTGCTCTCCTCTCATTTTCTCTTTTATTTTGGCCAATTCTGCTTTAGCTTTTGCTAACTCTGTCTTAACTAGTTCAACTTTATCTGGCTCATATTTTACCTGTTGTATCCCTGTTATTTTCGCTGCAGGTTTAGAAAACCTCTCCACCAGGCTCTCTGTTTTTGTTAGCCCTACTTTAGCTAGGTCCACTTTGGACTGCTCCAACTTTGTCTGCTCAGCTTTACTGTCTTTATCTGTTGCCTCTTTGAGTTGATACATTTTTGATGTAGGTGGTGTCACATTTACTTGAGTTTCCAATTGTCTATTATCCCTGACTTTAATGTGGTCTGCTATGACCGCTCCAATTTTTACTCCCTTTGTTTTCTCTTGTTCTGTCTTAGCTAGTTGCTCTGTAATCTGCTGTTGTTTCACTTCTGATTTTCTAAGATCTCTTTGAACCTCTTCTGTTTTTACCTTTTCTGTTCTGATTTCCTCTGCCTTTCTTTGCTCTCTTTCAATTTGTTGCACTCTTGCCTCTTCTTCCTCAAATTGCTTCACTTTGATCCTTTCTCTTGTGGCCTGTGCAGCTTGCTGTATTTTTGCTGTCTCGGTCGTTGCCAGGTCAGTTTTTATGTGTTCTTCTTTTAGCCTTTCTGCTTTAGCTTGTTCAGCTTTGACCTGCTCGGCCTGCTCCTCTTTCATATGCGTGACTACTGCTTCCTCTGTAGTATTTCTTGACTCTTCTGTTACTTTTGGTGCTTCAGTTTGCTCTGCCTTTTTCTGTTCCTCTCTTGCAGGTTCTGATTGGTTTTGTCTGAACTGTTCTGGCTCGTCTTTACCATGTGCAGCTTTAGCCTGTTTTACTGTCTTGTGTTCTGTTAGCTCTGCTTTAGCCTGTTCTGCTTTGACTTTCTCTGAACCAGCCTGCTCTGCTAAAATTAACCTACCCGACTCTGCTTTGGGCTGCTCTGCTTGAGCCCAGTGCTGAACCTTTGCCAGGTCTGCTTGGGCGTGTTTTGCTTTTAAATGTTCTGCCGAGGCCTGTTCAGCCTTGACCTCAGCAAACTGTCTATCCTTCACCTGGTTTGCCATTGTGTGAGCTGCTGCATTGTCGGGATTAGATAGTAATGTTTTCTGCACAATGTGTTCAAACTGTGGTTTGGCTTGTACTGGCTGGAGGCTTTCCATTTCATGTCCCTTTGGAA
Source organism: Trachurus trachurus (assembly GCF_905171665.1). Taxonomy (NCBI): domain Eukaryota; kingdom Metazoa; phylum Chordata; class Actinopteri; order Carangiformes; family Carangidae; genus Trachurus; species Trachurus trachurus. The sequence goes on from NC_139906.1 coordinate 17,679,340, forward strand.
CTTGTGTATATTGTTTTATCTGATCTGTTTCTTGTGTAAGCATAGTGTTATCTTTATCAGAATACAAGTTGTGTTGGTTTCTGTCCTGATCATCATATCGATTATAATTCTCTCGCAAATAATTTTCTCTCACAACGTTTTCCTTATTGTGTCCATCATACTTTTGAGGTATATAATTGTCTCTAATTGCTCCAGGTTGCTGTTGTCCATAATAGGCCTGTTTCTCGACAGCATCATTACTAAATGGAGCATATTGCGGTATCTGGGTTGAAATGTTAGGATTGACAAACCCAGTATTTTTATGAGAGGATGTTTCAGCACCAAATCTCTGCCTCAGCTCTATTTTTTTAAGCTCTTTATTTACACTTTGCTGACTTTCGCCTCTGTATTTGTCTCTGGGTATATTTAGTTCCTCCTTTATCGTGGCTGCTCTTTGGTGAGCCTCTACATGTTGTTCTTTTTCGATTAAAGCAGTTATCCCTTGTTTCCATGGAGAGTTAGCTGCTTCCAGACTGAGCTTTTCTGTGTCTTGACTGCTTGTCTGTTTCCACCTATCCTGTGAGGACACATAACTGTAATCATGTTTGTTGTCTTTGAGCTGCTGATATCTATCCTCCTTTGTGAATTCCCTTCCCACTGTTTCATTAAAATGTTGCTCAGCATTTGCCTTACTTATTAAATATTCTCTGGTTTGATTGTTGTCAGCATTTAGCTGCTGTGTTTCTGTAGCTGTATACGCTGGTTTAAGCCTGTGTGCATCCCCTCCCAGAGTTTCCACATTATCTATTATTCCTTGCTTGTAGGGAGTAAATGGTAATAAGTCTTCATGGAGATTCTGTCCATTAGCCAGCTGATTGGTGGCGTAATTTTCAGGTATGAAGCCAGTGAACCTGGAGTGATGAACTCTCTCACCTTGTATCTGAGCTGTCTGGTAATCACTTGAAGTGTATCCTAAATATTGCCCTGCGTGTGCTGTTGCAGGTTGAGAATTTGGGGCTGCAAGAGACAATCCAGGGTTTTGATACTGGTTTGCATATTGATGAGCAGCAATTGTCCTGTTGGCTTCCTCTACATGGGTAAACTGCTCTGGATCTGGAAGGTCAGGGATGTCTATTACAGTGTCTCTAGGCTCCTGGATAGCAGACGGTTTGTTTTTCTCCACTTTTTCCAAGCCTTTAAACTTGGTTGGACTGTAGGTGTTTTTTACTCTTTTCCTGTTGTCTTTGAGATTGAAGAGCAGGCTCGTTGCTCTGGACTTGTAGCTGGACATCCTAACATCAGGAGTTGCTCCCCTGCTTTCAGCTCGGACTGGAGGATGTTCCACTGGTTGAGGTGAAGCTGCATGTTGGCGGATCTCTGACATCTCCATCTCTTGATGTGCATGGACTGATGGTGTGAGCAGCTGACTGATGTTGAAGGGAGTTGTACTTGTGTTATTTTTGACAACATTTGGCGCCATTGACACTGCATTGTTGCCATAGAGAGCCATATTATTATTGTTATGAAGTACTTCTTGTTGATTTGCTAATATCCCCGATGCCACATCTTGCTCTGTCATCATTTTGATTTTTTGGTGGAGGGCTTTTACTGAGCTGATGGTGTCCCGGACACGTCGGGACATCTCAATGGTGGGCGATGCAGTTGACGGACGCTGGGACGGGAGCCTGTTAGCGCCCAGGCTCTGCGCCCTCTTCCTATAGTGACCAGCCAATTCTGACTCACAGCGTTTCTCCACGGCTGCAGCTTTATGCAGCATTGTGGATGTTGATGTGGAGCGCGGAGGAGCGGGAGGGCCCATCGCTGCCAACTTATTCCTTGGGTGTCTGATATCCCTCCCATCCAATCTGTAAGGACCTTGTGGTTGGGCCTCCAGTGAAAGCTCCTGGTACATTGGTGTCTCGTACCATTTAGGAAACTCTGATCTGTGCACAAACCCTGAGACTTCTCCTTGTTGAAAAGGAAACCTGTTATGGTCCCTCCATACCTTGAAGGGACTAAACTCACTGTGTATAAAGAAGTTAGAGTTACAGTTAACCTGGGAGGACATGCTGTGTTTACTGTGGGAAGCGCTCATGAAAGAGGATGCAGAATTCATGTGAGCCACTGCCGCTACTTCAGAGGAGTAGAAGCTGCTTTCACGGGAAGCGAAGGGGCCAGATGAAGGGAAATGATCACTGTTAAAATTTTGTTGGTATGATGTTGAAAATTCAGAAAGTTCCCTTTGGATACTCATTAGAGCTGATTTGTCCCAGCTTGTCTCATCATTCCACTCTCTGACTTTACCATCCATCCCTGATCCATCCCTGTGTCCCTCAGAGTTAAAAGCTCTGATGAGGGACGATACTCTGGAGCGGCTTCTGCGTTGCTGTGAACTCAACTCTGTGGCGCCATTGCTGAGGAAAGACAGCTGTTCTTCCCTCAGAGATTTCTCCTGTTGAGAGGTTTCCACAAAGGAGTGCTGGAATGTGGCAGAAACCCTCCCCTGTGTCCTTTCCCCATAACCCTCCCACTGAGGATCTCTGTGGATCTCAGAACCATATATCCCTCCATGGATCCAGTCCTGTCCATACTGCTGCACTCTGAGGGTGAAGCTGTCATGTGCAGCTCTCTTAAGTTCCTCCCTCTCCGTGTCCTCCCTGTCTCTGTCCTGGGCACTACGGCTGAAGGCCAACTGTCTGTCTCTCTGGCTGCAGGGTGAAGATGAACACAGGTCTGAGTCATTATAAACAGCCTCATCTCCAATGCAGAGACTCCTGAATGCTCGATCTGTCAGGTTGCTGACCTCCCGGTCAGTCTCATCCAGAAATGATCCAGCGCTGGAAGTATCACTGTAGCCTCCATCGCTGTGCTTCCGATGCCCGCCACTCTTTCGGCCTGAGCGGCGCTTCTCAACTGAGGTCATGATGCAGGCTCAATAGCAAAGAGCTCTGTCCTCAGGTGTTGAGTCATTCATGCGAACACAGACCTCAAAATTATACAGTCTGCCTGCTGCTAGAACTGCAGGACCCAGAGTTTGGGGCCCCTGGTCAGGATTTTGTGCAGCCGGTTGTTCCTAAGGCATTGTGCCTTTTAGTTTGCCTCTGTCCACAAAATCCTGGAATTTGCTGTTCTCCTACAGGAGAAGAGAAAGGGCTATTAGTCTAGATCTGACCATGCACCCACATAACCATTCATCTTAAAAGAAACAGTTGTAAAACAGTGTTTGCATGATGTGTACTGTATTTCAATCTTCCTCTAAAGATGTTTCCTCTCATTTACAAACTGCACCTGATTTGTTGTGGTGCTTAAATTTATGTCAGCTGGTCTTAATACAAAGCATTTATTCCTTTGCATTACGTAGCAATGTACTGTATGTGCTTCTGAGAACAGCCCTGTAAATCCGTCCACTCAATCACCGTGACCTTCAGAGACATGCTGTTAATAAAACTACACTGTTGCTGGGCACAGTAAAGACAGCCTCACGTGAGTTATTTTGGGAAAGCAGAACGCATCTGTACAAACTTACACACACACACACCTAACATGTAACATGTAATGTTACATTGAAAACCAATCTTGTAGTAAAAATTGTTTTACTAGAGTACGGAGAGAGCAGGTGGAAAGTGGATTAAAATATCTTTATGAAGAAGAGCTTCTAAACAGAGATTTCACAGGTAAAATTATAAAGTTTATTGCTGGTTTACGTTTAGTCTGTCATCTAAAATGGTTTAAAATGACATTTAAGTTACATTTAAATAAGATAGATTAAAAACATAAACATCACCAAAACGTCCAATTTACAAAATAAAATGTTAATAAAGCAGTTACATGAGTATTAATCAGGTGTTGGTGCTTTTTTATTTGGAAAACAGTGGTTTCTGACCCGTAAATGTGAAACAGCCAAGTCCATGGGTGACTGCTGTGACATATTTCTGTCTGTTGACATAAGGACTTTCTACCCTTGTTACTGTCTCTCACCACCAGTGAGCAGGCTGTTGTGCATTGCTTATGGGCGGACCTCAAAACTGTATTTATAATAAACTAAATTTAAACTGTAAAAATTATATATAATGCAACACACACTCCAACCTCTTATCTCATACTATGTCTGTTGCTTTTTAAAAAAGATATTTCAATTAGAGGCAACAAGGTAACGTCATGTGTATTTACTGGCTAGATTAACTGCAGCTGCCAGGCAGCCGTCACCTTACTCAGAATATCCAGTAGTTCATTAATATCTTCTGACCTGTAGGCCGTCCATTTCATACACATCTACAGAGCAGCTACACCACAATGTCATACTGCCAAACTAAGTCACTATCAAATGTAAGGAGATTTAAAAATGACAGCTTTTTCCTCAAGTGTAAAACAACTTAGGTGGGAAATAAACTTTTTAGAGCTAAAATCACTTCAAGAATCTTCTTCCAATTCATGGTTAACATTAAAAAACAACAAAAAGAAGAAGAGGACTCGCCACACTGTAGATGCTCCCAAAGTGTACAAAAATTTTATTGGAGGACTACATTAAAAACAAGACAACGTTTAGAGCAGTGCGCTCTTTGTCAGGTCAAATAATAACAATTAAAAAACATGCAAAATACAAAAAAACTCGGACTTTTAATGTCACTCCAGCACTGCATCAAAAGAGAAATTAGAAAGTGATGTAACTGCCCCTAATTTGAGCCCTTTTTGCAACAATGATCTCATGTTAAAGCCAGGATGATTTCTGTTCATTCTTGCATGTGACAGGTTTATTTTTGTCCAGTGACTGGCCTCCAACTCTAAAACATGACACCAAAGAGGCCTCGTTTTCAGAGGATCTGCGGTCCAAACGAAGACTGAACAGCAGCAAATCTGTCACTTCTGAGAGCAGAAGGGATACAACTCAAAATGTATAAATGTCAGCATGTGTCAATGGAATAAAATCAAGTTCTGTCAGTGGAGTTAAACACTGCACAATATCTTTAGTGAGCAGATGTGTGTTTTATCCTCATATTTTACTTCAACTCTTAAATTCTTAAAAATGCATGCTTGCTTGGGATGTTGATTATGTCTGTTGCTCAAAATTTTCTCTCGACATGAACAACAGTGAAGAGTGCGCTCTTATCTTACCTTTCAGGTTGATAATCCATAGTGTGAACTGTATTGTAAACTCGGCAGAAGGCTCCGTCTCCCCAAGAAGGCCTTGCTGATCTAATCCTGCCCTGTCACCCCACACGAGCCCCCCACTGGCAGCTCTGGCTCTTCCAATTGACAACAATCCAAAGCAAAAACCTCTATATAGTCCACAGTCTTTGAGCATCTGACCAGAAGACGGCAGCGGGACTTTGGGGGATAGCTACCAGACAGAAATAGAGGACTTGTCCCAGAGAGAGTGTCCACCATGGGGGACAGAATGAGGGCTTCAACTAGCATGCAGGTCTGCGAGATCCTTTGGTGTCAAGTGTCACACGGATGAAACAAACAGCCTCTCAACTATTTATAAATCTGGACCGCTAGCTGTTGGCCATTAGCAGCTAGAGCTAACTGTCAGCAAACTGGGGAAATGTTACAACCAGCTGGGGAGGTTGTGGGGTCTAAACCAGGGGAAAAAACAAATTTCCTAAAGATGTGTTATTATTGTGCTGGTGGGGGCGGAGGGGGGCTGTAGTTTGGGTGGCCCCCCACTGGGAGACAAAAATAGCTCCATTGCCTCACACTGAAGTGCCACCCTCTTCGCTTAACAGAATTGACAAGCACTATATGGAGTGTGAGTGTCAACAAGTGGCACCACCCACCTGCTGTTATCACTATGGACATGAATGAAGCTTTGTCCTGAACATAAGGCTCAAATGTTTAGCAGGTTTATCATTTATTTGCTCCTCACAGTGATTTTTTTTTTTGAATATCTGAGTGGCTTCTTTCAACAGAGATTTCACACTCACTCATAATAGTAGCCTATTTGATCCCCCTGATTACAGCCTCGTTCAACCCGAGCAGAAAAGGCCATGAGGCAGAGGAAGGGGAGGAACTGAACCTCCTCCTTCTTCCCCCTCCACTACCTCCCCCCCTACAGCCCGCTGCTATAATAGGAGATTGCTGTAGCAGATAGTTTCCTGGGATTCTTGGCGCGTGCCCGCAGGATGATGGACACACACACATGGGCCTTAATGGAGACACACTCCCCCACAAACACACACATACACACACACACTGACAAACACACAGATGGCTTTACATACAGCTCACCAAACTTTGGTAAAAGGCTGAGGTAATCCCTTTTTTAAACTAATCTCTTTCCTCCCTGCTCCCTGCAACCTCCATCACTGCACCCACACGATCTCCTCATCCAGCATTTTCCCTCTCCGCACTGGACTCTGAATGTCAGTAACATCCATCTCCCGACCTCTTTCATGAGATAATCAGCCTCACATCTCAAACATCATCATCCAGAAGTTGCAACTTGCTGATATAGGGAGCCCATCATCTTGTTTTGCTACTTACTTTTGGGCCCTCAATGCTCGGCACTTGTTAAAAAATTGTTTTGATTAATAAAATTTAATTTACAAAGACTTCCCTCAGCAAAAATTAGTGAGTGTGTTTATCCAAAGTGCTCAATTTCCCCACTGAGGGTTGAGATACAGCCTGTTGTGGGAAGTCTGGACAAGTCTCCTGCTCACTACATCCCTCTAGTGGACGAACCAAGAACATACAACCATCCAATTCAATTTGGCCTGTACTGAAATATTCAGAGTATGTATAAATGGGTATAAAAACTTTTATATAAAATGTATATAGTTTTTGATTGATAGGTGTTATTAGTTGTATTTTGAATTGTGAAACTGCTGGAGACTCTGGGCATTGATCACAAACGCTGAGGGTGCTCTTCTTCCCTGTGCTGAGTAAGGCCGAGCAGAGATGTGGTTATGTGGCAGACAGCAGACGGGCACATTACTTGCTGCATTAAGATCTGCTTTGTTTGTATTATCTCCATTCAGAGATGAGCTTAATTGATTCTAATTGATTGGGTTATTGATCAGTTCTTTTGCAGGAATTAAAAGCAGAGATGATACCTTAGTAGGGTGTTTTGGTCCTTCAGTGGACCAGGCCTGAATGCACTTGAATTGTAAAATGTAGGTGTTGCACCCAGTGTCAGGGAAAAGAATTATATGTCGGCCCCTATGTGTGTTTTTCTTTAGCATACGGTCTTTTTCTGCATGCCTTATATTGTCTGTGCGTCTGTGGATGGGTGCATGTGGACAACGTCTCCCTGTTTCAGGACATATTTCCCCACATCCCTGCAAAAATATTTCATTACTGCAACAAAAGAAGCCCATTAACTGCACTGTAAGAACAGAGTTCAACTGCTGTCCCCCACATTCACCATGTTTGTCTGCTTTTCTGGCCGCTCTCCAGCTAATTTGATATAACAATGCTCCACAAAACCGCCTCAGGACTTTTTTTAGGTGACAGAAAATTATCAATGATGCCACATGCACAGCTGAATGTCAACACCAACTTGACTTGTTTATGAAATATTAAAGCAGTGAATTATGGGCACCATGCAAAACTTAATGATGATCGGAGTCATTATAACTTCAGCATCCTTTGTTTTGGCTAATGATTAAATTCCACAACTACTGTATTCAATTTTGGAGAGATTGAATGTGTTTTTCACGTCTTTTGTGTGAGTGCGCTGGATTCCGTTGTCCACATTGGTGCATTTTAGGAAAAGGAGCTGATTTGGTATAAGGATATTGTGTTATCATTAGCTGCCATGTCACAGGGCTTAACATATTTGCTCTGGAGCTCTCTCATGCATAAAGCAAAATCATTATATTAGGACATGATGTTTTTGGTAACATCATTTGGGCCTTGAATAGATAAGAGCACCTGCTATATAACAGGGCTACAATATTATAATAATGGATATATGAAATCAGCCATAGATTTTGAATGTAAAACTTTATTTTGAAAATGTCTGCCCTGAAAGTAGCTATTTTATTTATTGATTATCTTATTTTAATATGGTGTATTTTTTACATTATAAATCCTGTTAACTCTTAAAAAGTGTGTGTGTGTGTGTGTGTGTCACAAGTGGGTGACTCATGCTCAAGAAAGTGTCACTTTATTAGAGTATTTTTTTGGTTATTTACAACATGCACATATAATGAAAAAGAGGAAGTGAGTGTACAACCTGGCACGACTTCTGACATTATCTCTCTCTTCTGTGTCACCAGGGTGTCGCCTCATCAATTATTGAACCAGTACTTCATGGTAATACATAATTTCTTATCAATTATTCATGGTAATGTGTGTGTAGTTTACTTAATTGTGTTATTGACTATCAAAAGTAATTTCCCGAAAATCCTCAAGGACGCAAATTGAATCAGCCCAACTACTGGTTTTGTCTGATCAGCTGATCACCTTTATTCAAGAGTCATTCTATGCGGAAAGATATTTAGGAATAATGAATCAACAAATGTATTGCCCGTGATAAACTACTGTGTGAAGAGCCCTGAGGTGATGAAAGATTATATATTTTAAAATGTAAATTCAACATTAATAAATAGCATTTATCATGTTTAATGGGGTTTATTAAAAACTGCTCAGAGAGAGGAAGAGAGAGAGAGATGGCAGGCGTTTCTAAAAGTAAATAAATAATAAGAGTCACGCTTGCTCTACTCTCCCGGCTTTAAGGGAAGCTGATAAATAATGTATCAGAACAGATGGCTGGAGTGAGAGGCAACAGGAGAGGAACATGAGCGACTACATCTTTAATTGTTTTAAAGAACATGTCAAAACAGGACTGGTGTGTTCCCTGTCTGCTGGCGCTACAGATGTGCTAACAGAGTGGAGGGGACAACCGCCGCTCTGTCACTGAGTCTGCTTCAGCCTGCACAGGAGCTCACACATCAACATACTGTATTCTGGCACATGTACACATTTACACTGGAAATGGCTGATTAATATTAAAGTGCACTTTCACTTTAAAAATCAAAAAGAATGACAGACGATTGTTTGAGCCCATTTCTGACCTGACGGCAAAAACATCATATTGCCAAACACCTCCAAATAATCCTCACAGTCCTGCCTTTAGTTCTACACGTACAGTTTACATGCATCAACATTCACAATGTAAGCATCTGTCCTCTTTAGGAAAACAAGAGGAACTTAAATTCACATTATCAAATAGGTCTTTGTTGCACACATGTTGTACTGTATCTATGTTAATCCATCAAATAGAGTCCAAGAGTGCATGACGACAGATACTGTATAGATCCAAAACCACACTTGTGCTTTAATGGGGATAACAAGGCCCCAGATATTCAGCATTTCTCACAAACAATAATAATTTACTGTCAAATAAATATTTATTGTTTGCATCCATACACTGTGATATCAGCAAAGTCTTTCCAGGCTGTTTCTGGAGTCAGTCAGTCAGTAGTTGTGCTTAGTTGCTCATAGGACCGGGGTAGAGGAGAGTAGAGTAGTAATAACAGGCACAATCACACAGATGTAGAGTATCCATGTCCACGTCCACAGCCTCACTTTTTCTCCAGTGGTTCCTTGGAGCATTGAGGGTGTTTGTCCTGGTTGCCGCCCAGGACTGGCACCTTGTTGGCCGGGCTGGGACTGGAGCTGTCTCCTCCCCGTCCCATAGAGCCGGGCACCTCGATGGCAGGACCCACCGAGGGCCTCGCCACGCTGACGCCCACTCCAGACAGGACGCCAACGCCGGGCCCGGTTCCTGCAGCGCCGAGCAGGTTGGCCGACTGCAGCACAGCCTCCGAGTGCTCCCGGGCCTTCATGCGCAGGGCGGCCACGCTGGCTGTGCGGTTGCCCTGACAACCGTAGGGCGGCAGGAAGGACAATCCCATGGGGTCAGAGACGCAGCAGGAGCACAAACCATTACCTTAAAAAAAAAGAAAGAAAAAAAAGAGAGAGACTTGTGGTGAGACTACCAAAAGACAAATTTTCATTTTCTCATCTCCATCATCACTCTCTCCATTCACCAGTAATGAAAACCATATTTACCTTTCAGTGTGGCGACCTGTGAGAGGGCCTGGGCGTAGGTGGCAGAATTGAGCAGTGTCCCTGGTATACAAGATGGGAAGAAGGGCCCACCAGGACCCACGGTCCTGCTGATACTGGGGAAAACAGACAGACAATAGCTGATTATTGGGAGAAAATTATAAGGTGACAAATTCCTTATTTAACACACCTACATTTTTTTAGTAACATAACTTTTTTTTCCTGTAGTTTCTCTGGAGCTTTGACTGTTTTATATTCAATTTAACTAAGAGTTTGTAAGAACAATGTACAAAAATGACCTAGATGGTCATCAGAGATTTGTGTTGGCAGTTATTGACAGAGAGGATATTGCTTCGTATTTATTTGCATCATTCAAAGCCGCCAGTCTGTGAATTTGAATCTGCAAACCTCTCTGTCTCCTGCCAATAAGAAACAGTGACAGCCACAACAATCTGATTTTTTATTTTTATTTTTTTACCTCTGTTGCATCTCCAGTGGTTCTTTCTGTTTTCTGCTCTGGTCCACTGGGGACTGAGAGTTGATGCTGCGAGATGGAGGAGTGCCCTCACTCATTTGCTCTTTCCCCCCTTCAGGCTCTGTGCTCCCTCGCTCTGTCTTCCTCCACTTTGCTCTGCGATTCTGAAACCAAACCTGCAATTTAAAAAAAAAGAGAGAGAAAGAGAAAGAGAAAGAGAAAGAAAAGACAGAGAAGACAAAAAGCAAAACAATTAAATTAAATTACTAATTAAAACTGGAATATTGCTACATGCCCTGACACATTTGCATCTATTAATTTTATTTATTGACTGAAGCTTTATTCATGCCAAAGTTTTTCTCATCAAGTTCTTCATTTCCCTTTTGCACATTCTTTTTTTATATATCACAGACAAACTAATGCCAACTTCACTGATATCTGTCTTCTTGACAGTTTAAACTAATTCTCCATTTGCTCTATTTTGTCTTGCACATCAAGAGGCACTTGAATGTGTCACAGCAGCGCTCTACTTTCCCTATAGTCACTGACTTATCTCTGAAACTTCACCATCCACACAGCTGAGAAGATATAGGCTCGCCAAGTTCTGGTATCTTAATCGAATGAAGGTCACTGCCTATAACAACATTTAATTGAGCAATTTTTCATTATCATATTTTAATGACTTCCCACTGACAGTTGTGCTGCCCGAGAGAGAGGCAGCTATGATGAAGTCGTTTATTTCCCTATTTAGTGATTGTTTGACAACATCAGATTCGATTAGGACTTGGTTCTAGCAGGCATTAATCATGATGTGTGAATGGAGGTTAGAGTCGTGTGCATGTGCTCTGCATCCCTCCCATTGTATGGGAGGTATAAATGGTGTCAACAGCCAAACAAAACACATGCATTCATTCGGCATAAAGAAAGGACAACATTTTTGGTGGCAGGACAACAATACAACCAATGGACTTATCTCACCCCTGCACCTTCCAGCTAGAAGTCGCGCCCCCCCACACACACCCGTCTCTGAATGGGCTATAATTGCTCCATTAATCTCAATTTGCGGCATGCTCTTAATGCGGGGGAGGCCCATTGACACTTTACAAAAAGGGGGGCAACAACACTACAACAGAAAGGAAATTTATTTTCTAATAATAATGTAAGTTTAATATCCCTGCATACTGCGGTGGATTCATGTTCAGATTTAATAATAGGAATGTGGTAATCGGATTAGGAGGGGAATAATTTGTTTACAATCCCTAATTTACAGCGCTGGATTCCATTATCAACCCCGCCATTGGGTTTAAGCGATAGTAAGATGACCCTGGGGAACAAAAGGCAAACTATTATATTTCCCACAATTAGATCTGCGCGCACAACAAAACCCAAAAGCAAATCTGGAATGCAGGAAATTACATACAGGACACATAACTTAATTACATCTGGCCAAGTTTATAACCGCGCATATGTGCAGGGCAGGAGTGGAATATAAATGACCAAATTTAAGGCATTTTTTTTCTTCTGGTGTGTGTTTGTGTTTTGAAGAGTGTGTGTGACAGAGAGAGAGAACGAGGGAGAGAGAGTTTGGGAGGCTGCAGGCTCCCTCTCTTTTAAAACACATATCGGTTTCTGTCTGCGTAACACGGGGAAAAGGGGAGATCTTGCATGGATGATGTATTCCTACCTTTGAGACGCGGACAAATTAGTGAGGACCATTATCGCTGGTTAATTATGAATGACCGATTAATCAAGCTAATCTAATATTCACCATTATGTTGATGTTATTAAAGTGCATCGCCGGAATGACAGAGTGGCTTAATTTACCCTCTCTCGCATGGTCAAACGTGCCCAGGACACAGTGCGCACACAGTGGTGCTGCGGTCGGACATACCTGCACCCTGGCCTCGGTCAGGTTGATCTTCATGGCCAGCTCCTCCCGGGTGAACACGTCCGGGTAGTGAGTCTGAGCGAAAACTGCCTCCAAAGCCTCCAGCTGCAAAAACACCAGTGAAATACAAAGTTTATTTCCTGTTGATTGAGTCATTCTTTACTTTACCTTTCTTTCTTTCTTTCTTTCTTTCTTTCTTTCTTTCTTTCTTTCTTTCTTTCTTTCTTTCTCTGTCTTTATAAATATGATCCTCATCAGCTCCATGCATTTCAAAAAATATAAAATCTTTAAGTGTAACACTATCAGATGAAAAGGTAAGGCCTAGCTAATCCCCCCCCCCCCCCCCCCCCCCCCCCCACACACACACACACACAGAGGTCAGCTCACTTGTGCAGATGCATGATCTTCAAAAATATAAATATTTCATAAAAGTTTCATAACCTTGTGTTTTAATTTTCATATGTGTGCAGCAATTGTGTCATTTTGTTCGAATCACTTATCATCAAAATTATTATAAAGGCCTGAGTTTATGATTAGCCTGTTATTCTCTACCTGGCTAAAGTCCTTTATTTTGAAAGTGTGAGTGCCATTTCTATTTTCCCACTTTTAATTTAGTTCCTCGTGCTGTTTCGCTTTGAGTGAAGTTTCTCATATTTCTCGGTCTCTGTGTTTTCGTGCCGGGAGATATTTACCTGTTGCAGAGTAAATGTTGTTCTGTTTCTGCGCTGTTTTCTGCGTAGAAATCCATCGTCAAAATCAGCCGCGGCGTGGTTGGCAAAACCGCTGGAATTCACTGTGGAGAGAAAAAAAAGTTTAAAAGAGAATTCAGTGTTGATGAAATTAGATTTATAATCCCATGTTTCTGTTTAAATTAATTCAGCAACTGAGTTAAAAAGAAAACTTTGATTGGGAAAAAAAAAGAAATGCAAAAAAAAAAAGTGTCTATGTAGGCCAAACACACAGGGAATTTATTCTCTGGCACATTTTGTATTTCCATTAGTAGCATGAAACACTGCTGTTGTGGCTGTCTGAGGGGAACCATGACGGACTAAGAGCCATGACACTCAACATCTGTGCCCGGGACAAAACGCCCCCTCTGCCCCGGGGCCAAACCACCAGCGCTTCTCACCGAAACAGGCAGCAGATTGACATGGCAGAGGGGAGATCTGACTTAACCCTTTACATCCACCTTTGAATTTGTGGGGAAAGAGAAAATGACACACGTGTTTATACAGATGCACTGAGCATCCAGCCTGTCTCAGTTTTAATTTTAATTTTTCTAACATGGGAAATATCAGTTTATAACAGCTTCGCCAAATGTTCTGAACATGGCTGCGAAATAGAAAATGATTTTTTTTTTATTTGTTACCTCATAAAACAGGTCTGTGTCATTTTCATTTTTTAGCGAAGATAATTATGTGAAATTAAAAAAGATGAAAACATGCGCACGGCACAGGCCTGCTCTCGGCTGTGCCACAACAACACACACATTGTGCGCGTAAATACGCACGGAAACATCACAAAACTTTACAGACGAGAGAGACAGTGGAAATAACTGGCAGCTGTGTGAGGCCGACGGGGGAAAAAACTAGGATGTAAAACTTACATGTGTTGGAGCGGCAGCACTCTCCGTCCAGCTGAGGCGGACAGTGGAAGTAGAACATCCTGACGCGTCTCTGAGCCGCAAAAACTGAACCTGGTGCGGAGAGGAGGAAAAAAAAAGTTTCAACCCGAAGCGCCGGAGGTCGGATACAGTGCGATTCAGATCTGTGGCTGGGAACATGAAGTCTTCCTAAAAAAAAAGAAGTACAACTTAAGCAGACTTAAAGTTGAAGATGCAGCGCGTCCTACCTGCAGTGAGGATGCTGATGCTGATGCTGATGCGAGTGAGTTCCCGCTCTGGAGAGAAGTGGCTGCTGCACCTCCACTGACTCTCTGACTCTGCCTGGGAGTGTCCAGACTCCTCTCGCTCTCTCTCTCTCTTCCTCTCCCTCTCTCTCCTCCTGTCTCTTTCTCTCTCCTACACACACACATACACACTCACCACACACACGCACTCTCTCTGGGAGTGTCCAGATGTCTCTATAACTGTATAACTGTCTACAGAGTGTTAAGGCTTTCAGCTAGTGTCGCAGAATCTCACGCCTAATTGGTCCTAATCGGATTATCACGGCTTTGTCTCTTTCACCCCCAACTCCTGGTGTGTGTGTGTGTGTGTGTGTGTGTGTGTGTGTGTGTGTGTGTGTGTGTGTGTGTGTGTGTGTGTGTGTGTGTGTGTGTGTGTGTCAGAGACAGATATAAAGACAGAGGGGGGAGAGGGGAGATATACCCAGGGTGGCAAACGGCAGCTCTGCTCTGGTGCCAAAAAAATTCATCACAAGTGATTGTTATTCCAGAGTCAAGCATATTCCCTAACCATAAACATGCACACATACCCGCTGCACTTTTTATTTGGTTCTTTCATATATTAAAAAAAGGAGGATGACTGCTTTTGGGTTTTAGATTGACTGTCGGGTGGGTTAATTGCTCGTCAGGGTGTGTTAGGGGGTCCACTTTACAAGGGGTTGCGCATGTAGAACACTCACAAGGCCAAATTTTTGATTTTGTTCACAGCAAGGGGTCCTGCGATTTATTACGCTTCCTCAGATAAATGATCTGCTGCGGGACCCTTTCAATTAGTTTTAAAGCGCATCAGGGACGACAGAGCGCAGACGCCATGCGTCTCTGAGGTGGAGGCAAAATGAGGCTTCGAGAAGCAGCTGAAATTTAGAAGAGGAGTGCGGGATTGGACTAAACCACATAAAGTGCAGAAAATCCCTTCTAATGGCGCGTAATTGGTTCTGTAATATCATTACAGGCGGATAATGGCCAGTTACAGGGCCCCGCGCTATTAAGGGTTTCCCTGGCGTGCAGCGTTTATGTTATTAAAGGGGGAATATAATGATATTTTAGTTATTAAATGCGCGTAATTAATTTATGCACCACTGAAAATAAAGTTGTTATTATGACCTCGGCGAGGTGCGTGGAGAAAATTGAAATCAAATAACGGTTGATAACTTTATCCCAATATTTGGTCTAGACAACTCTGACAAGAGTGCAGGCCCAAAGTGTGTGTGTGTGTGTGCGTGTGTGTGTGTGGGTCTGCTTCCTGTCAGCGCCTTTCCTCTCCAGCCTCTGATGATTGCTTCAATGACTAAATGAGATTACACTCTCATCTCCGCTGGTTACAAACTATTTCACAAGTAAACTTTCAGTGGGTTTTGCAGATTTTCGCTCCGAGGATTTCAACAGGAAACGTTTCAGCACCTTGGTCAGCACCACGCCTCCTCACTCCAGTCCAACTCTGAGGATCTGTCTGTGAGAAAAAGCTCCGTTCTTGTCTAATTTTGATAAATCAAATTAAAGTCAGCATTTCTATAATTTATATTGTATAACTATGGAAATGTATCACAAACTGCGAAAATGGGTCCAAAACTTGAAATTATTTTTGTTCTGTAAACTTTATTCAAAATACAGTACTTTGCTTCTTTCTTTGTTTCCTTAACTCACATTTCAGATAAGCAGAGATTTATAACATGCAATGTATGCAAGACTGTGCATCAAGTTTTTTTTCCGTTATTTTTTCTTTCTTTCTTTCTTTTTTTTGTTTCACATATAATTGGAGTTGGGCCATTTGAGTAATTCCTCACCCACTGTATCCTTTTGAAAGTTCATTAGAAAAACCCACCAAAACCTATGGTGATTAGGTTGTGTTCATAAAATGAGACACTACTCCCCTGTTACATCTCACAGAAGTTATGACACCATTGAGATACAAATACTGAAAGTGAAAAAAACAACAGATCTTTAAGGAAATATTAGCTAATACAGTTTTAACTTTGAGGAAAATACAAAGTGAATTCAAGTGTAAGCAGGTACAAATAAAAAGAAATAATATCTGAACACAAAACCAACCCAGACTTGCAGCTGAAATAAATTAAACATTGCAACAGACATTAGCTTCAGGATGTAGTTAGCTGATAATCACAGGAGTTCATCAACTAAGCCAACAGCCCACTGTACTGGAAAATTTGTCTCCTACAATATGGTCCTTCCATTACACCATAAAAAACTATAATAATATGAAGTTATCATACAGTGCTACAGATGTATTTTGACAGAGAGACAAAAAAAAAAAAAACATATCACAGTTAAGTCTATTCCTCGGTCCCGTTATTTTTTTCTGTGTTTCAGCGGAAGTGCTCCTTCAGCCTCCACACGCCCTCCTGACCAGTCGTCCGGTGGAAGTCACAGATGCTCCTGAGCAGCTCTCGGAAGACGGGCGCCTGCTCCTGGGTCAGTCTTGGTTTGAAATACTCCAGCACTTCCTGAGTGGTGGCCTGTCCGTCCACATTCGCCTGGAAAGCTACAAAGTTGCGCAGATCCACCAGCAGCTCGTCGTGCTGAGTGGGCGGAGCTGGTGGGGAGCTCCGTCCTGGAGCTCCAGAGCCGTCCTCCTCCTCCTCTTCTTCTGCTTCTCCTCTTTGGCTGGAGGGCACGTTGAGGTGATTACGGGCTTTCATCTTGGCCAGCAGGGAGGAGGAAGAGAGTGGGGCGGAGTTGGACTCACTTTCTGCCGCCTCCCCACTGAAATGAGCCGCAGAACCAGGCTTCTTTGACACAGACTTCTTCACAATAGCAGCATCCTGAAGAGAAAAAAAAATTGATGAATTTATACATCACATCACAAATGACAAATAACTACCAGAGCAATAAGTTACATCTTTTCATAATAACACTGTAGTGTTACCTTGCATTTGCTCGGAGTAGGGGCGGACTGAACTGTAGGCGTAGCCAGAAGAGAATTCTTCTTTTGTCCAAACCGTTTCCTAAGTGAACAAACAAGGGACAAAATGAGATATGTTTCCCTTAAGTGAGATGAGCGAAGATCCAACAATGCAAATGTTTGAGCGTGTTTGAGACCGTGTACCTTGCAGGTGGAGGAGGGGGTCTATTGTAGGGCAGTCTGCACTGCTGGCGAGAAACCTTAAGGGCTTTCAGGGCATCTTTAGCCACCCTGTTGGCTTCTGCCTCCACAAGAACATAGTCGGGGTTTGAGGACTCCATGATGGTGTCATGCTGCATCACACTGTGGATGCCTGATGACGACCAAGGAAGATGAGTGATTAAAAAATAACAGTTACTAAATGAACCATATCTGATGTGACAAATTCGTGCGAAGAAAAAAAGAAAAAAACCTACCGGATTTCTTGAAGAGCTTTGCCAAAACATAATCGTCGGACTTCTTCTCATCCTGCCCCTCATTGCCTTCATCCTCGGGTTTGTTATAGCTCTTTTTTTTCACCAAGTGAGAGATGCGGGTGCCTTCAAACCGAACATCACGGGAGCGTTTTCGTTTCTTATCTTTGCGTTTGTGCGATTCTCCTGCGTCACAGTGCTTCCTCTTTTCACTGTGTTTCTGCGGGCTGGTCAGGGAAGAAGACTCTTTGTCTCTGGGTGAGTTCGAGTTTTTGACTGATGACTTGGCTGCATCCCAGTCTCGGTTATTTAGTCCGTTATGTTGCGTATTTAGTGAAACATTTGGCTCTACATCCACGCCATTTTGGTTGGTGCTTTGACTGTCTGCCGGGATGTTTGGTTTACCCTGAGAGTTGTTACCGCACAGAGAGGTGTTTCCATCTCTCGATGCAGGAATGTTTGCTAAGGAGTGTCTGCTGTGTGCACCAGTTTCATTCTGGTTTGCTGAGGAGTGTTTATGTGCACGGCTGCCTTGGTTTACCGTGTGCGATGGCCGTGGCCTTTCAGGTTTCTTTGGCACCTTGACATCAGAGCCTGTACCTGTTTGAGGGTGAAAATCATTTTAGAGAGAGATTCATATGAGGTTTCTCTGGTAAGGACAACAAAAATAAAAATCTACACACCTGCAAATATGGCGCTGGTCTCTGTTCCCTGCGCTCCATCGGGGTCAGACAGGGTGAAGAGTTCATAGATGTCGTTAGACTTAAAGAACCGTCTTTGTTTTGGATCCTTTAGAACACGATTGGTCAGAAACTGTTTGAAGATTTGCCTGAATTAAAACAGATACAAATACAGAATTAGATACTTGTGTATAATTTACCATTTTACCTCAGCAGGCAACCCCGATCCTCTGTCACCACAGAGTAGTTTAGCTGATGGATGAGAAAATTAGTTAACCGCTCTACTGTAGGTATCAAAATAGAATCCCTGCAGTTCTTCTAACTTGCTGTTTAAAAGCACTTTACAGACACAAACCAAACAGAGCAACGGTTTAGAAGTCCTAGATTGGCCATTTAATAATGCAGGAAAGCTTTTCAATTACTGAGAACTGGGATAGTACAAGTAGTAATATAGCAGTGATGTGTGCAATTAGTCATGTCATTACCAATATTCATGAATGTGTGAAGTCTATGGAAAGACAACTAAAATGGAGAAGTGGGTAAGAGAAAACACACAAAAGCAAGCTCAGAATTTTAATTTATTTTTTTTAGTAAGCTTTGTGGTTTCATTTGATTACATCCACAAAAAAAACAAAACACTGCTGTCTTACCTGTGGTAGATTTTTTCCTCAATGGTCCCTGCAGTCAGCAGTCTGTAGATCGTGACTTGCTGCTTCTGCCCGATCCTCCATGCCCGTTCCCGTGCCTTTGACCAACATAATGCATTTAAATAAATGATTAAGGTACAAAAAAAAGGGAGGAGTAAAGATACAATAAGAATCATTTGAGATTATTGACCAGATGGAGAAATCTGTTACCCAACTGGAAAAAACTGGTTATTTAATTTTACAAACAAAGCTGCAAAAACAACAATTACTGTAAGGACATATAACGGGCTTCGGAAATGTTTTATTTGAATTACTTTGTGTCTGTCTGTCTGTCTGTCTGTCTAACCTGTGTGTCAGTACTGGGGTTCCAGTCTGGGTCATAGATGATGACTCTGTTGGCTCCAGTCAGATTGACTCCCAGGCCTCCGACTTTAGTGGTCAACAAGAAAATAAAAATGGATTTGTCCTGTAACATAGACAAAGGAAAAAAAAAATTGATCAGTGATTAATAAACATAATGTCCACAGTTTTATACCGATTATGATAACAACATTGTGAGTAATTGTTTTTGAGAAATAGCTTATAAATAAATTTCACATGTAAATTGTTATCTTATAATTTTACATGATAATATGAGGTAATATCATTCTCTCTTAAACTTAATTTTATTTAAAGACACGTGATTCTTAAAAAAAAAAAAAAAAAAGTTAAACTGAAAAAAAAAAAACTCTGAATTTTTTTTTTATATTAATCTGAGATTTTTGGACTAAATGAAATTATAAAATACCAACAAAATTTTTTTGCCTTGTATCTGAATAGAATCTGAGCATATGAGCACTGTTTAATAGTCATCATTTTATTATCTTTCTTCTAAACGTTCACATTCATCGTCTATAGCTCAAAGTAATATTTTTCACATGTCTATATTTCACCAGAGTCAATAAGAAACATTCTTTTTGAACAACAGATTGCCGTCAATTAGTGTTTTCACCTCAGGGTGAGGAGGGATCCACTGAAGCAGTTGTGTCCCTCAGGATGGGATTTTCAGGGGAAACACTCAGAGCCATTAGGGATGACTAATCCTTACCTCGTTGTAGCGAGTGATGAGTGGCTGTCGGGAGGCTATCGTGGTAGTGCCGTCCATTTTCAGGTACGTGTAGCTGTTCTCCCTCACAAACACCTCAAAGATGGCCATCATCTAGAAAGGAGGGGGAGACAATAAAGGCGGCAGAAAGACAGTGAGCAAAAAGGAAGAAGGGGAGAGAAACAGAGAGAGGGGCTGAGGTTTGGATTATCTCTAAAAGGATTAGAGCAGATTAATATTACATGGACAGAGATACCGACAGGGAGGGTCTCAGGTTCCCTCTGAGGTATAATCTCATTGGTATTGACTGCAACAGCTGGGGCCTCTCACTCATTCACACACACACACAGACAGACACACGCGTCGCAGACACGCACGCTCTTACAGGCATATGGGCTGTAGGTAACCAGCAGCAAATACACAGACATGACAATTCAAGATATTTATTCAAAGCCTATGCAAAAAATCCATCGGAGGGCATTAATACAAACAAATCTAAAAATGTATAATATTTAATAAGTGTATATGTTAAATGCTGTTTTTTAATTGAGACATCAATGAGAGCGAGGTGTTTCTGACCTGTCTAGACTGAGTGAAGAGCAGCACTCTGTGGCCCTGTTTGAACCAGAGACGCAGCAGTGAGTCCACCACTATCAGCTTCCCCGAGCGTTTCCAAAAGCCAAAGTGTTCCTCCTCAGTGAGCTGGTCCTCTGGGATTCCGCTCAGCATCCGGGGACCACCCGAGAGAAGGTCAGGGTGGTTACAGATTTTACGAAGCGCTATCAAACCTGAGAATACCTACAGAACGCACAAAAAAAAAAGGGGGAACCAAGGTTTTTAAAGAGACTACCATATTTCTTTCAGGTGACAAAGCTGGTAGAAACGGCTGCTAGACATCACTGCATTTTACAGTGTTGCACCTTTAAACAAATAAGCACATTTACTTTAGTCTACAGGAAAGAGTTACATAATTTATTTAGGGACAATAAAGGCCGTGTTTCTTGATGAAGGCCCAACGGTCACTGCATTAGTAATGGTGGTTAATGGACTGAGAGTGACCACTGAATATGTCTATAAGAGCATGTGTGCGTGCGTGTACGTGTGTATGCAATCTGCTGTGGTCACCCCTGGCTCTCCGACTGCGTCCATTTGGTCAGTGGTGATAAATTATCAAATCTTTCTCTCCAGGGCCCGACTAATGTGAGAAGCCCAACTGCACAGTTGAGCATCTTAAGGAATACTCAAGTGAAGCTATTAGGAGTTTAACAAAATTTACACGGCGAAAAAAAAAATTTAAAGGCCACTGACAATCTTTTAGTGTACAAGAGTGCACGAAAAGACACACAAAGGCCTGTAAGTGAAAGGAGTGAGGTGAGTGAGTTAGTGAGGTAAATAATGAATAGGGACGATCTTATTCCTGGAAGTCTTCTCGACTGAGAGTTTCAGCGTCCACGTTGCTGTGACGCTGTGTTGGTCAACGTGAAGAAGAACACACATGGAAGAAGCATAAAGCAAAGACGGTGAATCGGAGACATTTACCTGCATGTCCCCGTTTAGTATCTGGTAGACCTCTTTGGAATCCAAGAAGTTCTGATACACCTGCCGCTGTTCCTCCGTTAATCTGCAAAACAGGACCTACACACACACACACACACAAAAAAGGACAGTGGCATAAGTGTGTAATAAGCGGTGAGCATCAGTTTTAAAGCCCCTTGATGAAGTGCAATGTGCGAGAAGAGAAATTAGAGGGAAGCTGTGTGTTTTTTGGAGCCACTGTTGTCCCGAGGGACTGACTTAATGAGCCGAAGTGGACTGAAGAGTCAACCAGCGTCAACCACGAGGACAGACCAGAGACCAGCCTCTTTAATGAATACCTGCTCCTTTTACTTTACTGGGACTTTATTAGCTGGCTTCACCTGACGTGGGCCATGCTCATTCATCAAATACTCCTTAGATGTGACACATGCAGTCACATCCAATCAGAAATACACATCCCCAGTTAAGAGACCCGGGCGTGAGAGGCTGGTCAATACTTAAGACAGAGAAGGGTCAAATGTCTTTTAGAGTATGATGAATACCTGTTCGTTTTTGTCAGGTAAAGAGAGGTTGGCCTTCACGTCGGCCTTCATTCTTCTGAGCAGGTAAGGATTTATGGTGTCCCTCAGCACGCATGCGCACTTAAACGCCGTCTGGACCTGAAAGTCAACAACAGTTTAACCTTTTAGCACAAACAAACTGCCTTAACACAAAAAAAGCAGCATTCAGTTCAGTGTGTCAAACCAACAAACACTCACACCTGTCAGCGTGTGTTTATTGGGGGATGATGATCGTTTAGCCCCTCCTCCTCCTCCTATCATCACCTCCCTCATGTTGCTGTCCCTCTCAGCAGCAGCAACCATTAAACATTGATCAGAGTGCTGTTGGTCCCGAGGGACAGAGCCCTCCTCTTTTATCACTACCACTGGCCGGCTCCTCTGGAAACAGAAGGGGAGCTGCGGAAAGACTCTGCCCCGCCCCGCACTAGGAGCCCCACTGCAAATGGCCCCGCTGCACCTTACCCTGAGTTAGTGCTGAAGGCCGGTTAGCCTTTTAAACATTAACTCAGCAGGGGGGGGTCCACAGAGGGATCAAAGACACCCTCAGCAAAGCTGGAGGGGGCAATAACATGTGGGATTTAGGGCTCAACAGAGGTTAGAGTGGGGGAAGGAAAAGGCAGAGGGCAGCACATGACCCAGGTATCTCTGCACAAGCTGCTGAGTGGATTCACATGGGGGGGTTGCAAATGCTTGCTTCAGTAATTGATCCCACATCCACATGCTAACACAGCCCCACCCCAAAACACACTAGTTTTTTTTTTTTTTTTACATGCATCGACTTGTACGCACACAGGAACATGAACCGAGCACCTGCTTGTTGCCCTGTGAATTTCGAGAAGAGGATAAGGCAGCAGAGCTTAGTCCTCTCTGACCATTTAATAACATTAATAATTAGTAAAGGTTTTTATTATCGACAGCGGAAGAAGCATCAATAGCTGGCTTAAATAATTAAATCCATACAGTCAGTGGGTTATTAACGATTGAACACTAATGACAAAGGGCTACAATTTAGCTCACTGGCTCTCCACTTTAGCCTCTCCCTCTCTCTCTCTCTCTCACTCACTAGGGATGCACTGAAGTTCCTTTGCATGCACCTACATTATCCTGCACTGCACTTAATGGCTCTGTTGTTCCTTTATCGTTCCTTCTACCTGCTTCCATCAAGCTCGCCAAAATTGTGCTTGTGTGCACGTGTAGGACTAGTGCTGTCAAGTGACACTTTAGCCCTTCACTGCACCCTCCCTATGCTACAGTTACAGGTTTACTGACAGGTTTTCTGCATGAACTGATGACTTCTTGTTGCATGTGTGATATGCTTCTGCTGTCTACCCCTCCCAAGTCAAAAATGGGGGGATCATTACTGTTCATTATTACAGCTAACTTTTATAGTTCCAAATTGACAATGAGAATTGCAGAGCATATTTTGTGTATATGTGTTTCAGTACCTGTACAGGTGAGGCGTTGCTGTATCCTCCCATGGTGATGGGCACAGAGAACTGCTCCATGAACACAGGCAGTGTCCCCAGTTTGCCAGGGAAGACGAAGTCAAAGAGAGACCACAGCTCCTTCAAGTTGTTCTGCATGGGAGAGCCTGACAGGATGAACCTGTGGGGAGTACGAAACTACAAACAGGGAAAAGACAAGATGACTGATGTATTTCTAAAATATGGTGCATGAGGATGAGTAACACTAACAACTTCTTCCTAAGGTAGAAAACAAACTCCAAACAATGATAACTGTGTGATATAACTATTTAAACTCTGCACAGCTTACTTTTATTCATAAGCAACAGTCATTACTCCTGCCTCGACCCTTTAGGTGCACTGGTTAAAATCTGTGTGTTTGTGAATGTGTGTGAATACCTGTTTGCAGGCAGTGGTAACTCCAGCGTTTGGATTCCTGATCTTGTGACCCTCATCCAGTATGATGTAATGCCAGTCGTATCGCTGCAAGGCGTCTTGCATAGTCCTCACAGCTGAATATGAGGTTATCAGGATACCATGGCACGCTGCTATCTCTGGAATGAGCCGTTCCTGCAGCAGCAGAAATAAAAGAAAGACGCACAAGTTTCACTCGGTGCAACTCCTTACTGTCTCTAGTATCATGTACTTCAAGAGGAGGGTGTTTGAGAGAGCAGAGGGGGGGAGAAGAGTTAGGAGGTAAAGCTTCATAAACAGATCTCTAGTGCCCCCCAGAGGAAAACAGACCCGGAGGAAAAAACTTTGTCACTAAATCCTGAAAATCAAAATCCAACACACACATTTACCTTGTTACTTGTGAAGGAGCCGGTTTCATGTAGAACAGCCACCCTGAACGCAGGCCACCAGGTGTGAAACTCCTTCACCCACTGGTGCATGACTGTGGCTGGGCACACGATAACTGTGGGACCCAGACCGGCATACCTGAAACCAGACGCACAGATCCATGTTTTAATTCCTAAAATGGGATTAAAATGTGTAAACAAGAGGACTCTGGGTTCATATAACTTTCACCAACCTCAGCAAATTTCATTAGCAAATAAGAGTCATTATTTTTATGCAAATGTATACAAACCCGATGGGTAAAAATATAAAATTGTGTTAAACTCGCATGCACAATAAATGATTCTGGCTAATGAAAACCACCTAGATCTACTACTCCGTTCATTCTCTGTGCTTTGTGCATGAATCAAAGAAAGTGCATGGACACATGCTCAGCTCGTCTGTGAAGATTTACAAGAGCTTTGTCAAACAAACACATGCACACACACACACAAAGAGACACTAATGGGCTAGCATGAACCTCCGCCTGGTGGAAGCTATTGATACTGGGCCATAATTGAGTTTGCAAGCAATCAATTTGTGGGCGTCTATAGCAGACAGAGTATTGACCATCAGGGAAGCTCCACCTCCTAAGTGCATGAGTGTCATTTGTGCAGTAAAACCAAATTACTGCCTCATGTTTTCCGCCACTGATTTGTTGCCCTACACCTGCTCCACTCCCACTTCATGAGTCAAAGATTGACTTTAAGTGTTCATGAAGACACTTGCATGTGTACACACGCACGCATGCGCACGCACACACAGTGTCAGTGTTTTCTCTGATGTCTGCAGTAAGAAAGTGAAGAGTCTGATAATTGAAACATGTTTAATAATTCAGATGAACACTCTCAAGCAGAAATCCCCCTGATCAAATATTCATACCATACAGACACACAGTCTCTGGCCACAGTTTGTTTGTCCGTGTATGTGTGTGTGTGTGTGTGTGTGTGTGTGTGTGTGTGTGTGTGTGTGTGTGTGTGTGTGTGTGTGTGTGTGTGTACCTGTAGTTGGATCCTCTGGTCCTCAGTTTGCTGTAGCTCAGTCCAGCCAGGAAGCAGATGACCTGGATGGTTTTACCCAGTCCCATCTCATCTCCCAGGATGCCACCTGCCTGCTGACAGTGGAGTTCCCACAACCACCGCACACCTGTCTGCTGGTACCTGAAAATGTGATGTACACGACACGTGCACACAAACATTAAACACCTGTGCATAACAGCATCTACAGACACTGTAAAGTGTCAACTAAAATGTGACAGTGTAAACTACTTAATCCCTCACACATGCAGCAATGGTTTATAGAGGCCAAAAGGAAGTTTCATACAGGATTTAACAGGGTATTAGAAAATTATTACTACTAATATAGGCCGAGCAGAATGAATGCACAACTTGGGATAACTTCTAACAAACATGGTGCTTTGAGAAACACGAGGTAAGGAAATAACCATTAAAGCTTTAATGAAAACTGCAACAAGAATTTGGGATTTGCGTCTAGGCAAATTTATATTTCATGTTAAATTACCTTTCCCAACATCTATTAGTGACCTACTGTATCGTAGCAGTAAAAGAAAAAGATTTATGATGCAATGATGAGTGAAACAATCTTAAGTTAATAAGTAATTTCAGTATAAAGGTCTGTAAGACCAAAGGGTGTCTATGTGCACAACATAATCTTTATATCTATTAGTCATTCACCACTCCCAGAGCTGACAAACAACAACCTAAGAACATTTCTGTCCGACATTTTAAATGATAGAAATTTGACCTATCAGACTTACTTGTAAAGTTTTTTCCAGAGGAAACCAGGCACTTTGAAGCCTTCATCAAACTCAGCATCACTGTCATCGGTCAGCTCCTCACCTCTCTCTCTCTTCTCCTCCCTTTCTCGGAGACGCTGTCGCTTCCATCTCCTAATAAGACAATGATATACTGTTACTTATAGCACATCTGAATGGTGATATTATTATTATTTAGTCAAATCTGATCTAATCTTCGGTAAAATACTTTCAAAACCCTTGAATCTCAAAGAACTTGAGAATCTTCAAGGAAATTCTGTTTCATGTTGGACTGGATTTCTTTCTCTATACATAGAAACCTTGTGACACACTAATGACCTGTTCAGGATATAAAGTACCCAGCCGCCCGCTGCACAGTGGGAAAGGTGCAGCTATGTGCAACGCCACACGAGGTAAGCGAGTACAGCGAACGGATGGACGAATGGCCGGATGTTCCATTTGTACCTACTGCACCCAGTAATTCATTTAAAAAGTGTTGCCTACACAGGTGTGCAGGCAGCAAATGTTTGGAGTTGTGGCTTTTTTCCCTTGAGCTGTGGAACATCTACAGCTAAAAGGGAAATGTAAAGGAGAACAGTTTTAATAGTGCAGGAGAGAGAGCAGTTAGAGGCACAGTCGTCGCGCAGCAAATGAAGATTGATACAGACAATTAGTAGTGCGAGTTCCCCAGAAAGGTGTGAGGTGCAGAGGATAAGAATCCATCTTCATTTGGGCCTGGTCCTGTCACCCTGCCACAAAACTGGTCCTTTAGCTGGGCCTGGGAGACCACACTCTCTAATTAAGTCAAGACTAAGCATTGGTTCAGTTAATTACACTTTTCTGCCCCCACTCTACCCCCACCCAACTACAAATACCATCCACTCTAATAATATCATTCCTCATATAAGCTAGCCTCACCATCCATGCCGTGTCTATGCTGTTGAATTGACATTCAATCACTGTAGTGTAGAAAAAGGACACATGCCAACACAATTTATTTGGCAGCTATAAATATGAAATCTCATTAGGGCTGCTCTTCCATTAATTTGAGCATTAGAGTTAGTGAGTGTATAAAACCATGTGCAGGAGGATAATTAGGCCAGTGTGAGAGCAGAGAGAGAAGAAGAGCAGGGAGTGAATTTGCTTAGTCAAGAAACAGCTGCCAATCTCATCTGGGATTAACTCTCCTTCTGCACTATGGAGCCAGCCGAAAACAACTGCTTTTCTCCTTAACTAAAGGGAGGAACAATAGCACATTTGCACCACCGCCATTACAAATGTGATGCACGGTTAAAGGCTCAATATTGTGTTTGTTGAGCATGTCATTTACAGGCCGAGATGTCTCCGTTCTCCTCAGAAGACGACATATAGGGGAAAACTTTCAGCATCTTTACATTTAACCATAACTCCGAGTACAAATCTGCTCTTTACATACTACACTGAATAAATCAAACTAAATAGAAGTTGTGTAATGATAATCTGGATTCTAAAATGAACTAATTATATATGTTTAAAAAACAGCAAGAACAATGAGCATACCTTATTCGCTGTCTGTAGTACTCCACATCTCCGTCATCTTTAAACTTTTTCTCTTTACCCTTCCCCTCCTCCTCTTCCTCTGAACTCTCAGGACAGTATTCTTCCTCACTGTCGTCCTTTTTTACTTTCTTCTTCCCTCTTCCTGGAGTTTTTTTTTTGTACGGTTTCAAGTCATACTCGTCATCATCGTAATCCTCCCCAAAACCCTCCTCCATGGCTTCCCTTTGCTCTTGGTCGGGATCTATGCCCTCATCAGAGGGCAGGTACTCTGACCCCTCGCTATCTGTACCTTGTCCCTCAGTGTTGCGCCTTTTCTTGGACTTGGGAAGCTGTGGCTCAGCCTTAGGCCGAGCCTTCGGATGGGCCTTCAGAGCAGTTATCTGAAGCTTTCTCATGCGCTTTTTCAGTTTTTTATCCTTAGGGGCGAGAACGGTTCTGCTGGTTTTTCCCTTGGCCGCCCCGTCAGGGCTGAGCCCAGAGCGCATCTTCTTCTTCACAAGAGGCACTTTCCTCCTCTCAGTGGCCAACTTCGCCTGGTCTGCCAGGTATTGGTCAAAGGCCGAGTCCTCAGCGAGCATCACTCTGCGAGGCTCCTTCTTTACCTCCTTCTGAGGTATCCGGGTTCCAAAAGGCGTCATGTGACCCATGCGGATAAGTTCCTCCCATTCGGTCTCCTGAGCTGGCATGAGCATGCTGCCCAGTGTGGACGGCCCGGCTTCTGTGAGAACACAAATACAGGGTTAGATACAACGCACCCTGTAGTTTTTTAAATGTGTTATCCTACATGAGGAACAATTTGACAGGATTCAAAAGATTGTTTTTTGAAGAGGGAAAAACACTGAACATACTGTATTTGTTAGGCCTAGGCTCCCCACATTATATTTTAGTGACTGTACCTAGACATAACCTCAACAGGGTGGCTTCATTTTATTTATTAGTTATTAGTTTGTTCAAGCTGATAACAAACAACTGGTGTTCAGGAATTTTCTCACTGGATGTTAAATCAGCACAGAATCACATCTAGTAAGACACAACATACAAATATGTTGCCCTAACAGTCAAAACCCTCAGTTATATCAAAGTGGTTTCTATTTGGTTCCAGTTTGGCGCTGCCAAAACACAACATCATGGACATGCCAATTGAAATTGCAATAGCAAATGACTATGATTCTGCAAATTCAAGTGTCTTCTGAAGCGTATTTGAGAGGTTTCATGTTATACATCTTAGTTGTGGTGGATTTTTCTCAACAGATGAATTCCTATTCACTCCCATCACAACCACAAAACAAAAGCAAGCAGACAATAAAAGGTAAACATCACTGTGTAGCAGCATTTTTCACAAATCAGTTTGCCTAATTCCAGTGCACATCTTTCAACAACCTTTTCTCATATATTTTGGTAGAAGTGTTAGTAAACGAATCCACCAAAGATGTGACATATGTGGTCACTTTGATTTTCCAAACAGCCATCACTGCAGTGTAGAGTGTATTTCTTAACCTCCCAATAAGTATCCCTTTTGCTTACAATCTTCTCTGTCAGTGCCCTAAACAGGGAAAACCACAGAATAGCCTTCTTGGCCACCATACCGGCAACTGGTATTAATGCTCTGCTCTGCATTGTTTCCATCTCTGCTTTGTTTTGCTAAATGTCGGGCAGCGCTGAACATGACCCTGGTTTCACATTATCTATAGGAAGCAGGGCAGCAGCACTTTATTGCCCTCATGCAACTCATGCAAGTCGTAGCACAAAATTTTTTGTCAATAATACCCGGGAAGAAATTGTACCATAAAACTAAATTAACCCCTCACCTTCCTCTTCATCATCGCCTTCTGCTAAAAGCTCCGCCTCAACCCTCTGGGTGTCCTCTCCTCCTAGGATGGCCTGAAGTCTCTTCTGTTTGGCTCGGACTTTCTTCAGCTGTTTCTCCTGAATTGAGTGTTCATCATCATTACAGTCACTATCAATATTACAGTTACATCACATAATGTCAATTTTCGTTGTATTTTACCATTTTGTCATGCACAGTATTTACCTTATTTTCTTTCTGCCGTTTGACAGATTCGATTTTCCGACTGATATCTTTGCTTGAGGCAGCATAGGGAGATAGTTGCTGTATAATCTTGTTGATTTGTTTCAGAGATTGTGTAACAGACCTGAAACACACACACCAATACAGCCAGCCAGTTAAAGATGGGTTACTTTGATATTAAAAGCAAATTTATTTTAGAGTGGTGGAGAAACTCATTTTATATGTTTTATCTCATTCATCTGAGCTAACGTAATTTCTTTAAAACCACCAGAGAGAAACATTTTACATGATTATAGGTCAAATATGCTTCTGTAATTGAGTCCTGTGGAGATTGAGTGACCATTAAACTTTTATTACCGCAACACACAGGAGGATATTCATTTAAAGGTCATAGAAAACAGCATATCCCAGTTATTGTCCTTCACCTGACATCATCCAACACCGACTCGTACTCCTTCTCTGCCTCAGCTTTGGCTGCAGCCTGACTGGCCTCGTGGATTGCCTCATCCACCTGCTGCAGGACACCTTGCTCCAGGACGTCCTGGTCATACACAGCCACACCGAGGCCCTGCAGCTCATCTGCACCTGAACTGGCTGATGCAGCTTGAATACGCTGCCGGTCGATGTGCAACAAGGCTCCAGACCTCTTGCCGGCTGCATGCACAGATGAAAAACACATTAATTCAGTTTGTGTACCATGACAAAAAAAAAGCAGCTCTCATCTGTTTTAAAGGTTGCATAGCTCACCGCTGTTACTCTCCCCAGGTCCAGTGTTGGCAGGATAGGCTGCAGCAGCCTCCGAGCCCTGACTGTTTTCAGGGAAGGAGCTGACCGCTGAGCCTCCCGTGGCTCCATCCTCCTCTGTCCCTCCCGGGGTGAGAGCAGCGCTGGCCGGGCTGGACAGAGAGGACGGCGCCTGGTCCTCTGAACCGTCGACGGGCATTGTGATGCTGCCAGTCAGTGGGTCATCCAGATGTAAACAGATGCTGTGGCCAGTCAGACCACTATCACTGCTGCCAGCACTGTAGTAAAAGACAAAAAGTTAACTTATAGTTACTTTTGACCAACTTAGTTTAAACTTAATGTTTATCTCAGAACTGTAAGAGCCATCTGCCCTACTGAGTATACTAAATGCATGCAATAAAGTACATGTACACATGTACTTTATTATCACATTATTAAAATTATATTTTAATTTATTCTTATTCTATTTGTATCTTGTTTTATTCTGTTCTTATTCTGCTTTTATTTTAGTAATTACATTTTTATGTATCTTGATCCTGTCCATCCCCTATGTAACGTTATATCACTTTTGTTTGCTTATTGTCTCTTACTATTCAGGAGTTTGTAACGAAGAAAAACTACCCTCCGGAGATCAAAAAAGTGAATCTGAATCTGAATTTTAGCTGAAATAGTTAGTTGACGTAAGAGACGCAGACCTGTTACCCGTTTCTTAGCTACGGTGACTGCTTTTAAGCAAATTACTCAGTCAACGGGGAAGCGAAGAAACGTTTAAATATATATTTATGACTCTATTTCAAACTAAATGCTGTCCTAAAAGCAGCACATTGGTTATTTAGTTTAAAATGACACTTAGTTCACACAGAAACGTAAAACTCCTCGCTGGGGCTCCATTGTTTACGTGGCTAGGCTAGCCTGCCGAGCTAACAGCGAGCTGAGCTCCATCAGCTGCTCTTCACCAGCTCTTCACCCTTCAACGAGCAGCGGATACAAACACACAGAGAAACTCTCACCCGTGCTGTCTGTCAGCGCTGTGTGGCTGAAGTGTGGCACATTAAACCGCACTGACAGTGGCAGTGGCAGATAGTTACTTACAAAACGTGCAGTTACACAACATCACTGGCTTAGTGGGTTTGTGTCATATACTTGCCATGCCTCCTGGCTTCCGGTGTCGTGCTGTGTTCAATGTCTGTGGGACAGCGCCCTCTGTCGGCTCACCGCTGCAGCCACATCTCCACCTCTAGATGGCGCCACGAAGCTGTTTATTTAAAAAAAAAATGCAGACAGAAGTGGAGGAACCCTCTGAACCTCTCCACCTCCCCACCACCAGTGACAAAATAAATAAATAAATAAACACAGTTAGTCATGTTATCCATTGTCTTTGTGTTTTACATAATCAGCTTGGGAACCAGTCACCACGTAGGCTATGTGCTGAAGACGCAAGAAGAAAGTGTGGGAGTTCCTTGTGGTGCAATCAGGGTGCAGTTCAGACAGACCTTGCTTGCACAATAGTAGCATACTATCCATTAACCCTGTCTAAAAAAAATCTCAAAATTACTGTTCCTATGCAAAGCATCAATCTCTCTTTTATGTAAACTTTTGGTCTGCAAAGCCTTCCTTGATGGATGACAAAAATGTGAGCAGTGCCAAATACTTGCATCTCCAAGGAAGTTTATTTCCAGTGCTGCGCAATAATAAACGAAGGACTTAATTAAAATATCATCTCCGCCTTGCATGGAGCAAAGGCCGGCAATCTTTCCAAACAGTGTCATATGTGTAAACAGAAAGATCTATATAGGGAAAGATATTGCTGTTACTCTTGGCACAGAAAGTGAAGATGGAGACACTGGTCTATTTCATTTGCTTAACTGGTAAATGTGGGTCACCTTCAGTGAAACCTCTCCAGAGACATTAGAGGGGATTTGAATTTAAAAAGTGTTGAGCTAAAAGGAAAGTGTGTCACAGTAAGAGACCGGCTTTGTAGTTTAGTTAGTAGAAGACCAGCAGTGTGCAGAGGCTACCTCTGATCAGGTGGCCAGCAGATACAATGTTTTCCTTGTGTTTTTTTCCCCCTGGAGAGCTGATGTAAAGGCTCACAGATAGGAGTCATAAAAAAGAGTAGGATAAAATATCAAACTGCTGATGAACCATGTACGGTGGGAAATAAACCGATGCATTCACATAATGTTGTGACTATAAGGCTGAGCTACAAAGAGGAATGTAAACCTCTTATCTGTCTTCACCCTCCAACTTTTTGTGTATTTAAGAAAATTCTTGTCAGCTTTTATCGCATAGGAGGAGGAGATAATATTTATGTATGTTGCAGTGTTTTCTGCACATCATAATTTAGGTAAAAGAAGTTGACAGACCACACCAAGCTCACAGGATTTAGTGGGTGGCAAAGCTGTCCATCAT
Source organism: Trachurus trachurus (assembly GCF_905171665.1). NCBI lineage: Eukaryota > Metazoa > Chordata > Actinopteri > Carangiformes > Carangidae > Trachurus > Trachurus trachurus. Next base: position 17,712,239 of record NC_139906.1, read on the forward strand.
AACTTTATGTGGGTGCATGTATTCACATGTGAAAACATGCATGAAATCCTGCCACTTTCTGTGTGTAAGGACTTTGCAGATTTATAGGGTGCTGGAGGGTAGAGCGTAAATCCCAGAGGGTGCGGTGGTGTGATGTTAACACTGCTGCTGAGTGCTGCTTCGCATCCTGACAGTAGAATAACAAGTGGAGCGAGATTTAAAGAGAGAACATTACAGGTATAGTTTACATGTGGAAAGCATGGTGAGTTTGTTGTTCAAAGAGTCTTTATGTAGAGTTATGGTTCCACAACATGCTGAGTGTTTATGTACATAAAGTAACACAAGATGCTGCCGCACACTTCATCAGGTGATACGTGCTTTACACTCCTTATTCCTTGCGTTGGCGTTGTATTACCTTTGTTATCGCTTCCTCCCTGCGAGGGTGTTTTAGTCTGTCTGGCCTTCATCAGCCGCCTGGAACATGACGAATGTCTCAAGGATTAAATCATTTTATAAATAATATTGTGAGCAAGGATCGTTCCCGTACATTCACAGTACACAACAAAGATGTTTTCTTACCTCAGACGAACCGGTAACTTAATTGGTCTTTGAAAACAAGTCTCAACTTGTTTCTACCTTGGATTATGGTAAACTGTTTGGTTGACAGCCACTGTGCTCTTTGTGTCAACCAGTTGTGACATTTTAATTGTTCTAATGATGATTTCATTGTCTGTCCTGAAATACTCCTGTGATTTGTGTGTCCATGTAAAAAAAAAAAAAAAAAGAATATTATGCGGTCATTTCTCCCACAAAATTTAGATGTGTAATTTGAATCTTTTCAGTGTGTTCATGCTGGATTTATTTTGTTTTCTCCACAAACATTCCACTGCTGAGGGGCATTTTGTTTCCATCACACTTCATTTCACTTAAAGTGAATTTAAAAAGGTTGTAACTGAGCCTGAGTTTCTTCTCAATACATTCACACATGTAAAAATTATCTTTTTCTAGATGATGATGATCTGATAATTGATTGTTCATTCAGTCAAAGATCAACTGTGTCATCTTGGTTTAAATTGTTGGTGCAGTGATATGCCAGGCCATAGACAAAACTACTGAAATTCACACTTCTCACATTCACATAACAGACACTCACACACACACACACACACACACACACACACACACACACACACACTCACACACACAGGTGAAGTCTGCAATAAGGCATAGTTAGGTGGAACACAGTGTTTTATGTTTGTAGTAAGCGAACGCCTCAGGGTCTAACTGGGAGGAGATGAGAGCCAAGATGTTTTCTTAAGCCACAGATGAGTTAATAAATCAACATGAGTAAAGTATCATGGTGTCTATACTAATGCATAAGCAAGCCATTTTATACATTACACGTGTGGCCATAGTGGCAGTGCTAATGTCTCCCATATGTTGCCCTGTCCCACTTACTATATGTCTGTGTGCGTGTGTCTGATAGTAATTACAGGGGTGGGCTGGGTTCTCATCTGAGTGCATCAGACCACTGCCATGTTACAGTAGATGTCTAATCCATCTGCTTGTGATTTCACTCAGCAGCTAGTGTGTGATAATGCATGTTTGTGAGCACATAATCACACAGCAACTGCACACTTCTGTGATCTTGACAATCTTTTTAAAACGAGTTTCCGAGGTGAACTGTCCAAAGAGCTGAGCAGAAGGAAATTAGTTTCAATCGTTCACTCCCTATATAAAAAAAAAAAAGGTTTTAAAATGACTCCTAGAGGGCACAGGAGAACACCTGCACACAAACTGGTTCTGATCAGGACCGTGCACATTTTTACATGACTACGGGTCAGGTTGTGTCGACACATTACTGGGAGTTCACATAATGCTGTGTACTTAGGCGACCTCAAACACAGCTGGCGCAAACCACAGCAGAGAGAGTCAGGACGTGGTCTGTGTGGTACAGTGACACATCACATGAAACCGCCTGAATACCGCAATCTAGGCTCAGTTTACTGTATACGTACATGCGTGTTTACATGTGTGTGTGTGTGTGTTTATGTTTCAGTGTGTAAGAACTAACTTGAGGTCTGCATTTCTATCCAGTGATAAATAGTCCGCTCTTAGATGTGGCTTTTCGGGCCTCCTGCTAGTGATAGCTGTTGGACCACAACAAAGGGATCAGAACTGTGTTGGTGATAAACAGTGGCAGCAGTGTCCTGACACAGTCCATCGACTGAAACACAAGATGACACAAGCAAAGACAACACACTATAACAAACGTAGAAATGGCCTGATTAGTGACTTTTCAAAAAAAAAAAAAAATCACAGTGCCTGATTTCCAGTTTTGGTTCACAAATTGTTAAAATATCCAGTTGCCATATCAGCAATGCTGTCTGGAAAGGTCTCCCCTGAAAAATCTGTTCATCGGTGCAGTCTTGAAGACAAGGAGCAGCTCTGGAGGGGAGGTTACACTGGAGAGAAGATTGATGGACATTAGTTAAATGTAAACTTCCTACAAGAAGAAAAATTTCACTCTAAGAAGTTTTGTTTAATCTCCCAACAGTTTAAACTGAGTTATGGCTCTCGTTCTCGTACCTCACAGGCAAGAGAGAAATCAACTTCTGTCAACTTTTATGTTTAACAAGTTACAGTCAGTAGTTAAAATCTTTTTCTTTTCTTTTTTTGCACAGCAATCAAAATAGCCCCAAGGTCTTTCACAACTCTGTGAGTGTGTGAACGCATGTTTGCGTACATGTAATCCACTCAAAGTGATGTATGGCCACCTGTTCAAGGCTGCGCTGCTCTCTAACATTCATCTGTAAACACAGCAAAGTGTATCCTCATCCTCGCCCCCTCCACTTCTCATCCCATTTCTCTCCAGGGTTCTTCCTGTCATTGCACTGTCTGTGATATCTTTATTCTTATAATAAATTGCAGTGGTGTGCATGGGGGTCTGTCTTCAACCACACACGAATCAAGACTCAAGGTAAATTATTTCTGACAAATTCCATCACCCAAATTTGGACCTATAATATTCACTTATTCACTGTCATAACTGAAATGTTTCCAAACGTCCAATTCAATACGGCTCCATTTTCTATGATTTATTTGGCTGTGAGCTGGGTGATTTTCCATGCCTTTCAATGCTAGCAGTCAGATTCTTCACGTTTCTCTGTGTCACTGCGCTGTGGTTCAACATAGGTTTGATTCCTTTTTTGCCCACATGGGATGTTTGGGACATTTGAACAGCTCCTTTGTTTGCTGTGAGTTTGTTCTCCCTGTCTAATCCGAAACATGTGTACCACTGTCGGATCTGTGTGCTGAACACACAGAACTTTAACAGGGAGACCACTGCACACCAGGGACCTCGCCCACTGGGCAATTAACTCCGTGGCCATAAAAACAGATTTGCAGTAAACTGAAATGATAGAGCAAAACAACAGGGATTGATGGTGATGTGCTGAAACCATAGTATGGTACATTGCTGAAGTAATCATACTTAGGTGCATTAGGGGACAAACATTAATGCGAGGGGATAAACTTGTTATTTAAAATCCAAAGTATCTAAGCTAACTTCGGGGAAAAGAATAAAAAGATTGTGATTTATTCTTTACCAATGTTGGGACAATAAGGTCAAGGCCAAGAGGATCAGTGAGCGGGACAAAGTTCGAGGGACAAAGGTTATGTCAAGCTCCAAATTCAAAGCTCTTTCTTCCTGTCAGCATATTGAGACATGGTCTGGATGTTCTGGGAACAGGAAGCAGCTCAACACTTTTCACTGCAACTCCACACTTGTATTATGTGCAGATACATTGATTCCCTGAAGTATTTAATGATGGTGTTCAGCAAAGTTGGATAAAGAAAGTTTCACAATAACATACAGAATATAAATCGTTTATTGCAACAGAAATGTTTTTGCCTGTTTCATAGGAATTTGGAATTTCAGGAATTTTTATCCTAATATATTTAAATATATGTGGTTTATTACAGTTAGGGACCTTTTCATGCAGTTCATTTCAAAATTTAGTTTGTCGTTCCTGTCAGACAAAATAATGCCCAAGCTTTCCAGGAGCCAAAATTGCGGCATGGTCACATTTTTTAGATGTATGCCAATGAATATCAGAAATGTATGAGTTTATTTATGGTTATAAATCCATTTCATGTTCATGAAGGTTATTAACAACATTCTCAAATAATAGCCTTTAAAAAGTAAGTAAGAAGAAAAGTACGAATTTGCAGTAACATATAACAATACATTAATTTGGCAGACCCAGCTTGAAGTCTTGCTCAGGGAAAATTTTAAAATGTGGACAGGAGGAGTTGTGGAATAAACAACAAATCCTACAATTTTCACTTTAAAATCATGTCTAGAGAACCAGATTTTAGCTGTAGGCTCATGAGGAAAAAAGGACAGACTGACTGATGGTCATTAGACATAAAGAACGTCAGACGTCATGATCTCTTCACCCTGGAAAACCCTTTTTTTTTTTTTTTTTTAATTCTATCATTGAGTTGTATGATGGTCCGCAATACATCTCTGTGTCTGCCAGTGTGTCTGCCAGAAAAAAAATTAAACTAGAACCAGGCATTGATAAGAGCCAGAGAGCTCTGTGTCTCTAGGGTCCTTGGCCTCAAGAGAGCCCTTTGTCCATCACTCCCTCCATGTGCCTCTCCCTCTCTCTTACGTCCAGCTGATTTACACCAGGACTATAGTGTGAAGTGTAGGGGCGAAAGGCTGCCCGGACTGCTCTCGGTCTGTCAGGGCTTTTGAGTGGTTGATTTACTCCAGGGTGGCTACACGGGGTGTTGAGCTCTGGCAGGGTGCCCCTACTGCCCCCCATGACCAAGGAGCTGGGGCCAGGCCCCTATCTGCTCTGGGAGTCATAAATTAGACAAAAGCTTTGTTAACCGCTCACTCCTCTGCTCTGCCCCTCGTCCACACTTACCCTTTATTGTCACAGGCTTGGCCCTTGTCCTCACTTAGCATGATTAGAAGCGACTTGACGCCATGCAGCCAGGAGAAAACATGGCTGCAGGGTTTGTAGCAGCGGCTAACACAGAGGCCTGAACAGCTGCTCCTAGGAGGGAAACTGCATTGCTCTCCACGGTTGTTGTGGTTTGCTGCTAGTGCAGACAGGGATTTATTTTATTCAGATTTTACAATAATACATTTCAGCTACTTGTACTTTCAAATAAACCTTTAACACTATGTAATTTCAAGTGGATAACCCTATTTTTAAGCTGTGAACTTATGAGAAAAACTGACCAAGGAAACAAAATTATCATATTTCTGTAGTGGACCAAAGCAAACATGCTGACGTCTTCGGAGATCCAAATTTAATCGTGGACTCTACTGAAGTAGTTCCAGCTGCACAAAGATATCATTGGAGGCAGTGACCAGTCTTGTAAAACAACCAAATGCATTAGATGAATATATGGAGCGCTACACCAAATCCTTTCTGCAGGAATCAATCAAATCCCAGTTCAGCAGCGACGTACTCTGCTGATAATGAATATGCTCTGTCACTTTCTCATAAAGTATTTTCTCTGCCAGTATGTTCTGGTTTCTAGACTTTCAACAAAGACTTGGCAAATCTACTGCACATCAGGCTCTGATTAAAAATGTTTTATGCGTCCCATCAATGGATAAAAAATACTCTGAATTAGCCGGTTGAGCACAAAGAGTTCTATGTCAAGATTGAGAGGAGCTGACGTTTTGACTATCATTTGACCCTTTATTGTAGAGTTTGAGGAAACACCACACCTCTTGCCAGGAGTGCAGTGGACTCTAGCATAGCAGATTTATGTATATTCACCAAGGACACATCCAGAAAAATGAGGAGTATCGCTGGGAAAGAGAAAAGCTGACTCTGGGATAGATAAAGTGCCATGTCTTAGAGCCAAGAGTGTCTTAGCCGCTACGCAACCCAATCTGATATCAGCTCTGGGCCGAAGAATCAGCAAAGGAGTCGTGTCAGTGAGGTAAAATTAATGTTTTCTGTGTAGCCTACTACAAGTCAGAAGGGAGCAATATGACCTGGAAGAGAGAAAGAGAATGAGTAAATATAGAAACCGTAAAATGCTTTTCTCGTCTGTCTTATTGTGTCTTTGTGCGATCTCTTCCCTCCACCATCCTTTCTATCCTTTGTACTGCCAGGTCGCACTTTAATACATACAGGGGATGCAACCATGGAAAATACACGTCCCCATCCTATCGTGTCCTTCCCTACCGGATCTTGTCACTCAGCTCCACTGGCTTCCTGTATCAGGGACTGTTAAATGATGAAATGGGACATACACCCACCAAAATACACTTTCCTGATTTGAGTCAGTTATGGTTGGTTGAGAATATTTTTACTTTTTCTTCTAATACATCCCTGTTCAAATGCCCTTCAATCTGCACAAAAGCAGAACGCGTATTTCCCTTCATACAGGTGTGATGTTTGCCATTGATTAAACTGTGTTAGGCTTAAAAGGATTATTAAAGCACTATTCAGCAGACACTTATGTAACTCAGAGACTACGTCATTTGTTTCTGTGTTTTCACGTTGTTTTAACAAGCTGTCAACAACAAAGTAATGCACCACAGGCCCCGAAACTAAAACCAACTGGTTCAATCACCGACAATGATGATGATCAAATCAGTTTGAGGATCTGATGTTAAACATTTGTTGTTATGTAGGTTCAGTTAAGTTTAGAATAAAGACTAGAAATCCCGGGACAAGGGTCAAGTTCAAAAGTAGCTGCTTCATCATTCATCATAAGAAGAGTCCGCCACTTTCTTTGTTGTGTAATGAATTGTTATTATTTGTCCTTTTGGGGACATAATGGTGTTTTTACACTGTTTTTTGTCATTTTGGTTATCGTTAATCTCAGCTTTTGCGAGCAATGAACTTTTTCGTGTCAGACCTCATGACTCCAGTACCCATTCACTATGTGCTTGCAGTCTAAGTTTAGCAGCATGTGCTTGAGGTCATGCCATTTTTATTGTCACTTTTCAGCACAGGCTATTGTGTTTCCTGTGTCAGGGCATTTTTTTATTGTCCAGAACGAGTGTTGTCTCGCTCTGTAATATCCTGAGGGATGCCATGATCCTGGTTAATGGGGGTCTTGTTATCTCGCCACATGTTTGTGATGACCTGGGGTCTGCACAGAGTGGACATGCGGGGGAACTCCACGCTGAGAACAGCAATACGTGGTGTAAAGGAATAACAGGAAAAACCGGGACCAACAGAAGAATACAACACTTCTTCACACAGTGTAAACAAAAGGATTCTCAGAAGACGCCACACTGCTGCTGCATGTAAAAATCATTCTACTGTATAACTATTTGTTGACCTCTGGTATGTCTCCATTCACAATACTTGTCTCAGACATTGAAAGAAATGCAAGGTGGAAGATGTGGGCAACTCTGGGGCTTCATACTTTCACATTCAGGACGTGTTACTTGGCTTTAGTGCAATTGCATGTTGTTTATAGAGATTTTGCACAAAATAAATCATAGCAGGTCCTGCAGAATCACTTAAACCCATAGCCTTGTGCAAGACATAACATTTTAATTTATTTTTGGAAGATTTTATATGTCTGGAATATATAAGACATTTGTCATTCTTTTTGTGGCAGATAACATACTGTAGCTGCTGTGGTTAATGTGTTAATGTGGATTGGGAGAAAAAAATGCAACACTGAGGTGGCATTGAGATGAGGAAATGTTCTGGGCATTTCATTCAGCGAGGTCAGCACATTTCATTGCAAATAAATGGCCCTACGTCATCTAAATGGTCCCTTGGCCTTACTGCACAATCAGGTGTTTGAAAACGAGAGTGCAGAGACTTCCACAGGAGGAAACAGAGAGGAACAAGCTCATCACGTGTGAAGTGAGAGTCCAGTTTTAGAGTTTAAACACAAATTATTTTCTATCTATTCAGTCTGTATTAAAATCTTATCTCTATAGCCTACAATTGTAAAGTGATTATGAGAGTTGGTTAAACATACAATTATCCGAAATCCACCCTGACAAGGATCATGATCATTAAATTCCTAATGATCATTATGAAACAAACTATAGTTTGCGGTTTATTTTCAATTATTCATACGAATCTATTAATGTAAAAGATTTGTGAAACATAGTGACTGCACTGAATAGAAACTCACATCCCAGATGATTGCAGGCTCTTTCCAACACAACCTATCCCTCTGTTAAAAGATCTGAAAAGTCTGTGCTCACACGGAGAGAGTCAGAGATGCAGCCAACCAAAATGGACCATTGGGGGAGAAAAGCTATGGAGAAAAAAAACACTCTGTTCCTCAGTGGAAAAATATACAGTAGCTCTTTTTTTCTCTTTCTTTCTTTCTTTCTTTTATGGGCCCAATGTTGATGCCACCTAAATCTGTAACCAAGAAATCATCATCTTGCCGAAACGTTCAGAGAGGATGACACAATGTTAAAAAATACTCTGTCATGTTTCATGTCTTGATTTGTAGTGGGCATATGCCAGAGCTTTCAGACAAACTGTATAAATGAAAAACGATTTAATTCTTCATGCACTCCTGTTTGAGAAATCACACACATAAAAAAAATAAGTTCTCTATTTCCATCTGTGTTTTAACAGAAAATCAACATCAGCATGTGAGGTTTCACCTGCTCATCAGCTCTAATGCTTTGTTTTACATGGAAATGTGTTTGACTGACAATTACCAGTAAAAAGCAGCTGATTTAACCTTACAAGCATCTGTTGTTTGGATGCAAAACATTTTTAGTAAAGCTGACAACTTTTTGGCTCCCAGAAAAATGAAACACAGATGTTTCTATAACTTTGTGTGCTCGTCCACAGTGATAGAATACAACCTTCTCATTCGATTTGTCAGCTAATAACAGAGCGTTGAAGTAGTTTTCTACGAATGCTGGCATAGTCCCGTTCTCATTACTCAAGAGAGCTCACACACATAATGATGTTGTCCAACTCACACTAATCTTTTGTTGATCACCTCCCTACCTCAAGGGAAACACTGCTGCCCTGGCTGCTTGTTGCCCAGTGAAAAACCACTCCCCAAAACATTTTCTTTGAAACACTGATGTAGATTCAACGACAACTGAAATAGACTGGATATGCGCCACTTGGGCTGGGCTGCAATTAGCTATGGGATAAACTGTGCGGGACAAGCATTGTATTCTTCTGAAACCCTTTGGCTATTCTTCACCAAAAGGTAATTGAAATTGAAAAACTATATGAAAGGGTAGTTCAATATAAACTACAGTGGCCTGTTTGCTGAGACAGCGCAAAAATGTATTTACCCAGATATTTAAAACCATGACGGCTAATCATGATGCGATCTGCACTGGACATGCTCTGATCACAGCATTGTGAGACGCCATATGAAAAGATCTCCAGATTTTTTACAATAACTTAAATAGGATATCTTGAGGTTTTGGCACAGCGTGAGCAAAGTTACAATATCCACTTACCAGCGACTCTGAAACTCCCGTTAGCCTGTATAGTTTGTTTAATCCATAAAAAAGTGAAGTGTATACAACTCCAGGGAAAAACTGTTTTTGCATCCGAATAAATGAGACATAATGCAACAAATACTCCAACATAAATCATCGCATACAGTACATTGTTTGTCCTCAGCCATGGATACAAGCCGCGGGCACAATCTTTGTCGACACGGTGATGCCATCAAGGAAAACACTACACTTTTCGTATAGATTTGGGTACAACAACTATTTGTTTTAGATGTAGGCACAAACCCTCCTTCGTTAGGTTTAGGGAAAAGGTTGTGGTTTGGATTAAAATGTAGACGATTTCCTTAAGGTTAGACCTTTGTTGTCATGGCTACAATAATAAACATACATTTTAGTTTGTTGTGGAGCGGCCATGGATAAAACAAACCATTATTGGTTTCACATGGGAAAAGCAGTGTGTGTTTTATCTCTATATACAACTGACGTCCTCCTTTGCTCGAACTATTACAGCTGCTAGCAGTCACCTAACAATAAAAAGTAACCATTGGTCATAATACGCTCCTGCTCCCGTCTTTGTGGTAAACTAAGCTAAGATAACTGGCACCGGCTGTAATCTTGAAAAATATCATCTAACTTTCTGCCACAACCCTAATAAGTGTGCCTAAAATGTCGAACTACTCCTTTAACACTGAGGTCTGTGTATAATTCAAACCTTGACATTATGCAATGACACATCGCTGTTTTCCAATGTGATTTGTGTGAACAAGCCTTTATTACCTCTTATGGAAAACATCAGGACCATTTGGAAAGTCTCAATACTCTGACATGTGGGTAACAAGAACAGCAACATAATTTCTCAAGTTAAAATATGGCATCATCGACTGTTAGAATAACACTGACATTTATGTATACTAACAGCAGATAAGTATAATATATGAAACTACATTAGTGGCAGCTTCTTCCCAGTAATGCCTCTCACTCTGATGCACTGTATTTCTTTTTAATAGGGCATGAAATACCAGAAGTTTCAGTGTTATCTGTGATGAGGAGGAATTTTCACACTTGGAGACGCAACAACCTTCCCGTGGTGATGTTGTTGACTCAGCTGGGGTCAGTCAAGTGCTGCTGTTAGAGAGGACCTCTCATTTGTCCTGCTGTTATCCACCATCAACCCCTAAACCCTCTTAAGCCCCCTCTTTATTATCCTTAACACTTACCGAAGGCCACACTCTGCCTTCCTGTCCTGCTCTCCCTCTCTGCCCCCAACTGCCCTCTCCCTCGGGCTCACTCTTCCAACTCCTTCTCCACTTCCCTCCATCTCTTCTTCACTGTTTAATTTAATATAGCTATCTTTTTGTTCAAATGCACCAGTGCCCATGTTTTCAGAGCCCCCCTGAGAGGTTAGAGGTCAGCGGGGTTTCGGGGGCCAATACGCTGGTATTTCTCCCTGAAGGGTTTGTGTGTCCTAAGACTAAACATCTAAACATCCTCTGTAATGCCAGCCTGCCCAAGTGGTGTGTTTGTGTGCCTTTCTAACAAGCCTCCTCAGGCATGATGCTCTGATGTAGACACTTTCCTTGATATATTCTTTTGATATATTCTCTTTTTATATATTAATGTCAGCATCAGGATAAACCCACAGAGTTCATTTTCAAAAGCAAATAACTTTGACCAAGGAGATGAGACGTAACAAAACAGAAAAAAAGAAAGAAAGCTTTATTGAAAACAACACTATGCAAAGAATAATTCACAAGCGTCAGCTCTTTTTTTTTTCAAAATGGTGTTTATCTGCTTTTGCAAATAAACTCTTATACTGATTCTAAAATTTATAGAGTGGGAAGACACTGCCAACGTGAGTCTGAGCTACAAAACAGCCTCTAAACCCTGTAATGAAATTTATTTTCAGTGTATCCCAGTTCCCTTTCCTCTGAATTGCTGCAGTGAGCCACTTTACCCACATGAGCTGTCAACACAGCAGACAAATTTAATTTAGTTTAAGTGGATCATTTTTGTGCTTTATGATCAAAATGTTCCATGGATTCCTTGAGGAGAGCGAATGCCAAATTTACACAAGTCAGAAACTGACCTCCAAAACTCTCATTGGTCTCCGCGGTGCTTGATGCGGCCCACAGCGGTCGCTAGTTATCACTTCACCTGGGTGTTTGCTTTTTTGTCCTAATGTGATCACAGTTAGTATTTGTTGGACCTGCCGTCAGCCAGAGAGACACCATCTATCTCCAGGTGACGTTTTATTGGATTATGATCAGAGGCGCAAAGCCGCTGGTGAGTCCTCTAGACTTTAACTTTAAGTGACTGATAACAGTCCCTGTCATTGGGTAAGACAAATAAACATCCACACCAGGACCCCTGCAGTTTCATCTGAAAACAGATCCTCTCTACCTCCTGGCGCTACAATAACAAACTCAATATCTGTTTTAACAGATATCGGGCTTCCCCAGAGAGCTCTTCCCTCTGGAGCAACGCTGAGTCCTGCTCCTGTGTTTCCCCACGACTGCAGGAAACACAGGAGTGGAGAGGAGGAGAGGAGTTAGCACAATACAGCACATATGGGCATGTGGCTTTGTAATGTGGCCATAATTGGTGACAGTGTGCTCCACTTTGAAGTTGTACAGGTCATTTCCAGAGCGGTAATACATATGCTTCACTAACCTGTCATTGTTAATTCTGGCGCCTGATTTTGATTTAGTAGTAGTCTCACTGTCGGGGTCGAAATGGAGACGTGCAGCTAGACATCAGATAACATTAATGCAGCTCTATTCCTTTGGACTTAGATGGTCGACTGTGGTTTTTCACGGTAATATCCCATAAACAGGACAGACAGCCAACTGAAAGAAATGTTAATATTATATTCAGCTATACAGCACATATACGTAGTCATGTTAATGTTAGCCTTCTGTTTTCATACAGGCCTATCTATGGGTAGTCTCAGATGTTTTGTTGCTGCTTCTCAATAATATAATTCTGTTATATCTGTGCTCTTTATGTTCAGTCTTTTGTATTGTGTTTTATTATTTTACTTTTGTTTCCTTTAACATTGAGCTTCTCTATATTTACAGTATAACAGTATATACTGTAAATATAGCAAAGCTCAATGCAGAACTTCAGTTGCATTTTGTGATTTTCTTCACATTGTCATGTAATATAAACATCTACAGTATTTCAGTTTGTTTTGTAATCATGACTAATAATTTCATTTCCCCAGATTCAGATCACCACCAAAACTAATCAATTGTTGACAAAATATTACATTTTATCCACAAAGCAAAAATACTTCTCTCACAAAATATTGTTTAAGTCTGTTTGTAGGTTTATGATATAAATTGTTCATCCAATCTGGACAAAGTGACAAAAACAAAAGATTCACTTTCTTACTGAAGGTGCAAAAAAGGAATTCCCAGATCATGAGAAACCTTGAAAGGTTCCCATCCCAGCCTGTGGAGGTCAGTCTCTGCTGTGCATGTCTTCCTGCAGTTCAACCTTTACTTCTTTTCTCATGCTGACTGCTTCATTTTAGAAAAATCAAATGCTTTCCCTTTCTCTGTTGTGACTTAATCCCTGCTGCCTGTGGTGGCAGGTTTGGGCAGAGGCGAGTGCACCACTGTGAAGCATCTTTGCAAGAATCCAAAAGTGAAACGTTTCCAGATCTCAGAGTCGGTGGTCGTCTGTGGACAGAGAAGCTGCTGGCCGACTGCTGTGTGTGTGGGTGGATGTGTCCTGAGTATTAAAACAAAACAGTGACAAGGTATTTGAAGAGTCTGCCAACGGTGCATCTAATAACAGTGCAAAATTTCCAGTAACAGTCATTTTTATTCACAACCACTTTCATTCTTGTCAGCTCTCTGACACACAGGTCTTAAATTTCCCATGTAGGCTACTGTCATTCAAAGACTACACATCATTATTGTCCAAGATAGTGATAGAAAAACTAAAAATATTTTGTAATCTAATCTCCATGAGAGGAGAAGACCAAACAAAGACTAGTTGGAATCCAGTTTGAGGAGTAGGCTATTGCTGAAAATTGCCAGAGAGTCAATTAAGCCATGTATGTGTATAAACCTCTTTTTTATACAGTCTATGGTATAAACATTTACTGAAACCACAGTAGTGCTCTGTGATGAAAGCATCTTAAGCCACAAGTTACAATGCTCTTTTGCTTATCCATATTTTCTTTGTCAGAATACTAATATTTACACAAGAATAATATGAGATTGCTGTATCTTATTCTTAGCCATGTTATTGGTGTGGTCAGAGTCATAGTGTAGCAATATTTCAATAACTATTGGCAATTGGAAATTAGATTTGGTTCAGACACATTCATGGTGCCCAGAGGATGAATCCTTTCGGTGATTTTGATGATATTCTGACTTTTTCCTCATGTGCTGCCATGAGGTTCATCTCTGTGGTGGTTAACAGTGAGGTGTCTCCACAACTTTTGGATGAATTGACATAAAATTGTGTTTAGACGATCATGACCACATAAAGATGGATAATACAGTAATAACGCTGATATTCACCTTAGTTTTTTAGCTAGAATAAACATTAAAATGTAAAATGTTCATTTTTTCCAGAGCTTTGGATTAGTACCACATACAGAGCACATACCATAGCTGTAAACTCTTAAGTCTTCTTTATTTAGATTAAGCCTTGACATGAATTTTTATCACTGGATCAGCAACAAGTGCTTTCAAAGTGCACCCTGAGAGCCTGAGAGCGACTTTCCTGGAACTGTGTGGGAGATGTCATGCTTTGCTGAACACAAAATGCTGGGAAAACTCCACTACAATTTCAGTTGGACAAAGAATAGCACTAGATCTCACATGAGTATATTGAAATCCTTTTTTTTTTTCATAAGTGAAATCATTTATTTGCAACCAAAGAAAGTCAATCTCAGGAGAAAGAGATTTTTTTTTAGAGATTTTTTTTAGATAAACTGTAGATGTGCTCTGTTTACTGTTTCTGCCGTTTGCACAACCACACCATTTGGATGCTGTTTCAGTTTCATAAGCGCTACAGTATATACAGGCTAATGAGTCTATAAGAAATAGCACTGAGAGCAATTTTCAGGTGCATCCCATGGGCTGGACACCGAGATAACATAGATGTAACTTTGAGCATTTTCTGGACCGCGTTGTAATTACTGAACGGGACTGTAATAACTGCCTCCATCTCTGGAGTCAAATTAACAGGCCTGAAAGGTGTGAGATTCTCTTCCACCTCAGAGGAAATTATGCACGCGTGCACAAACACAAACACACACACACACAGAAACACACACACTTTGCGTTAGTTTATCCCATTATTCTTCTCATTCCTTTATTCTTTTTTTCTCTGGCCTTCACAGTTATAATTCTGTAAACCATTTATGCTATAAAGGAGTGAGATGTCCTCTCCTTGGCCACCTCCCTATGTCTGCCTGTCCTACATCCCTCTGTTTTCATTACTGACAATGACACCTTTTAACACTCTGTCCAAGAATTCAATTTTCTTTTATGACCATTAAATATGTAGGAGGTAATTTACGTAGGAAGGACAAGCATGCAAATTGTCAAATGAGCTGATCTGTGTCAGCAGTCTCATCTTTTGTGAGCAGCTTTGCTCTTGAACGTCCCAGGACACGGATGACGACAACACATGCAATCAAATCTGTCAGTTTTTTTTTTTTAAACGCACAAAAAAAGTCACTTGCGCTTCTTTTGTCCTGACAAATACTAACCACAGCTTTCGCTCATGTGTCAGTGTTATTGTGTTTGAAAATTCATTCATGACATGTTGACAGCACTCATTTTCTTATTAACTCTTGATGGTTGGATGCACGTAATAAAAACCCCTGCAGGGGGTCGCGAGGGGGAGGGTGGGGGTTGGGTGGAATGATGTACAAAGCTAACCATCAAAAGCGAGCGGAGACGTGGATGTCACAGCAGCACATTTCAAAAGGCTCAATGAAAACTCGTACCGCTAAGAGAGAACAGATAAATTTGTCCACAGCCCTCTGCAGGTGGGAGGGGTCCTGTGTTATCAAGTGGGTGGGTGTATGTGTGTGTGTCAGGAAAAGGGGGTGGTCGACGTTGACATGATTGTTTGTGTAAGTGGCCTTGAAAAGCTGGCAGTGAGTCTGTGGAAGACGGATACGGCTGGCTGGTGATTTGACAGAGACACAAACCATTTAGTGAGAACATTACTCCACTCTGACACATAAAAGATGAGAATGGCAGATTTGGCCCAATTAAAAGTTTTTCATGTAGCATCTGGGCCGTGCATGTGGTAAAATAAGAATTTTTAAAACACATGGTTTTTGTTCATGTAAAACGAAAAGATGCACAGTATTAATAAATGAGCTCAAGAGACAAATCTTTAAATGAAAGGAGTTAGCTCATCGCCCTAGTTTACAGTTTTTATGCTAACCTAAGCAGCTGACTGCTGGTTTAAAGGCCTGAATGGTATCAACCTTCTCATCTACTCTCTCTAAGGAAAAAAAAGTGATGAACTAATTCCCCAAAATGAGCTGTTCTTGTAAGTGATAATGTGAGCTGTCAGTAGATTCATAAATAAAATCTCCTCATGCTGTCGTTTTGCCCGAGGAGTCTCTGCTGTCTAGATCTCAGGTCCCAAGACTCTGGTTTCCCTTTAGTCTCCTGTTCTTGCTACTGAGTCTCCAAATTAGGCCAACACTGCAGGCGCTCATCACTTGAAAAAAGCAAAGCAAACTGTGGCTTCTCCAGCTGTGGTTTGTAAAAACTTATTTTAAATGCATGTGACAGTTTAAGTGAGAGAAGAAATAGCATCACGGTTCAGCCACTTGCTGCAGGTGGAGAGACTGAAGTTTCATTCACAGTTCAGAGTTCAGGATTCATATGTTGGCTGCTGTGCCAGCTTTGTTCATGTGTCCAATTCTGGAAAGTGAGAAACCACTGCACAGGTTTATGGCAGTTGTGTATGTATGGGACTTGGAGCAGCATAAACATTAACAATAGGGTACTAAATGGGTTATTTGATCCCAGTATTAAAATAGCTTTTATGTCCTCTGTTACAGTGAAAGAGTGCCTTTGGGTATAAATTGTCTTTCCCTTTTATTCACGATTTGGGTGCACTGACCATTTGATCACTCATGTGGTGATGGTTGTGATGTTGTTGGGAAACTGTTTTTCCTGAGAACGATTTCTATTTGTTTACACTCTGGACTAAAACTTTTTGTTTCGGTTTCATTGATGTGTAAAATTTTGTCACAAATTGCCTGCACTGGTCAAACATTTTGTTGTTGTTTAGCATATTTTAAGTTTGGTGACACTTGCTATTTTGAGAGCTGACATTAATCCAAACCATGTGTGAGTCAGAAGATGCAAAAACACCAAACCCAATAGCCATAGAGCATTGAAAAGTAAAGATGCAGTCAAGACATGTTGGTACTATCTGTGTATACGTGGGGTTGGTTATATCAATATAATAAGTATTTTATTAACCCTGCTGAGGAGAGTTTCCCGCTATAAATGTGTCATGTGTCTGCATCTTGTTAACAAAGCTCAGCTGCAACTATTTAAATGTCCCAGATTAAGATTTTGGTTTTGGTTTTGTCTCTTTGCCAATGTACACAGACTTTATATATGGATAAATAATAAGAAATGTTTATTTTTGAGAGGGCAGTGTGATGTTGCACATTTAAGACCAGCCCCGTAGAAACTGTGAAAAACTGGATCGTGATTTGTGAACTTCCATAAAGAGGCCAAAGGAAGAAAAATGCTCCTCTGCAGCCTCTTTAAAGACATAAGCCATGCCAGATCTGTCTCTGCTGTGTCCAACTTTTTTTTTTTTTCTTCTTTTTTTGCACAGCAGTTTTGAAACATTAAAGTTCATCACCCACACTCTTAAGTCAGACACAACTTTTATGAGCTATACAACCTGGACTTGTCAGGGGATCACCCAGTGAAATACACAAGCACCAATTGTTTGTCTTTGGAAGTGGAATAAATTTAATTTGTGACAGTTATGAAGGCAATAATTTTATTGCTTAAAATACTTCCTGATATTAAAATGCAGTAGCCAAACATTCCTCCTCTGTACTGCATCCAACAACAAACAGCCAACTTACATGATTTTCTTTATGTATTGTACAATTCATACCAGATTGATAAGGAATTCCTTTCAGTCTGGGCATTAGACGTCCTTTGTTCTCATTTCTTTGATGTGTTTTACACAAACTGCAGCAGACAACTGGTTTGTCTGTGAGGTTACGCTCTCCCTTAACAATAGACGCCATTCCAGGAAAGCTTCATTAAAACGGCCAGATGGATGGAAAGAAATGCTCTGGGCAGACGGTGCAAGGTGGATGGTCTTAGATATTCCTGTGAGCTTGTGGTTTCAGCCTCACAACTTGACTGCATTTCCATGCTGTGATTGGGTTTCCCGCAAGCTTGAGTGTGAGGCTCTGAAGGGCAGTTTGGGAAACACCGGAGTGAAGTTGGCGCTTGTATCTGTGTGATCATGTGAGATCATGTTTGGTTTGGATGTTACACTTCTCTTCCAGCCAGAGTGGGCAAGGATTTATGTGTTGGCTCAGCGTTTGAAAAGGACTGGCAAGGCGCTATGAATGAAAGTGGAAATACTATTCCCTCTTCTCTTGTTAAACATTTGGTTTAGATGTTTGCTCTGGCCCAGCTTTGCTGAGTAACTACTGATTGTCCAACTAGAATTAGGCCTGGTAGTCTCTATCTTCTGATCAGTATTCAAGGATTCATCGCCTCATCGCAAATGCTATTGTTTTCACATTACTGAAAAATCATTCATTATTGATGCTAAATTTACTAAAACAACTACTGAGAGGGTGCAGCCATGTACTTAAAGGCACAGTGGTGCTTCAAGCGAAACGCTAACATCAGCACAACATGATGTTGCTCATGCAGAATTACTTACTGTTGTGTCATTGCATCACATTAGATATAACAGATGAAAAAAAACACATCCCTAAAACAAACCTTTATAGAGCATACTCATATTGATTAGATTCATCATTTATATGATATATTTGGAGGACCAACAAAGTTTTCTGCATAATTCCAATAATTTTGGTGAAATTAAAATTGTGCTGTGCTTGTTGTTTTAAAAGTGAATGATGTACTAACTTTATCCTGGCTACCTGATGACATAAATGCTGTTTTTACATTAGACAGAACTCATCTTTTCTGCACTCTTTTGGTACCAGGTAGCTGCTTCCTTTCCAATTGCAGATAGTATCCTTGCAGAAGAAAGGGTGCATGTACAATCCAAAATATTTGTGGGGTATCATTTACATGCAAATGCAGTTCAGATGTATTGTGGGTCAAATGACAGTTAATTCGCTTTGTTTCTAAAAAAAAAAAAATGTAATTGTTTGAGAATGAACAATATTGGTGGATGATATTAGCCATCAGACCTCCCTGCCTGTCGCATCTGGACAGCGTGCTCATGCACTGACTCACGCTGCGGCCCAACAGTGGAGCCTCTATAGTGATCGACCTCAAAAGAAGAAGAAAAAAGCCACTCTGTGGTACTGGAGATGAGGCATGTACAGTATATTACTTTCATCTCCAGATAATGGAGTAATTGTTTCTTTCTTCTTATGGTTAGTCTCAACCGTCACGGTCTTCTTTTCCCTTCTCTTTGGGTGTCACATGGCATTCAGAGTTAGATATGGGAGGACATTAAACATGCCATTCATGGAGCCACTATGGATCTATCCACCAATTAGGATGTGGGCGATAATCCTGGAAGGAATGGAGATGGAGGGCAACGCAGTACGCGATATGTGGGTGAGGTTTATGTTTGGTGGTGTTTTGGCTACTCTGGGCCCCGCAGACCTCCTACTGTCCCCTAAGTCTGTGACTCCTTTGTGTCTCATCCATACCTAACATCCAGGGCTCGCTGCGGTTCTCCTGGGTTTGAAAACAGAATCACTCTGAAGGAATGTGCTCAATAGCTGGTGTTATTGTGTGGAGGGAAGGCCCCACGTCCTGCACCGCTAATGTGTGTGTGTGTGTGTGTGTGTGTGTTTTCCTCACATTCAAACATCTGTGTGAAGATGGATGGTATCGGGACTCATAACCTCTGAAATATTAGCACATGAAAGGCCGACAGTCTGCAGGAGGGCTATTTTAACTGCTCATATGGGCCCCTCTATTAGCCTCACACTCATTCTCAAACAGACACACACATGCCGCTGTTATTACACACTGCATGTTGGTCACTTTCAACATCCGTCGCAGTAACGAACTCTTCCCGAGACGTTCAGCTGAGTAATTTTGTCATAATTGTGATTAATGTTCTGTCGGGTCACTGGCAGTGTTAAGGTAATTAACAACACTCAGCGGCCCCCCTCTACACAATCAACAAGTCATTTACAAATCATTACGTGGGACTTTTCAGACTATGAGTGTGCACTTGTGGAAATGTGCTATGGGTCATCTGATACCAGAGCAGCTATGACTCTGCTAATGTTTCCCTTGGGGAGCATGATTTTGGTGCACCCGATGCCCCAGGGCAGTGGCCTGGTCTGGGACGGGGGGGCTAAATAACAACACAAGGGGGAAGCAGAGGGGGAGCTGTGGTTGAGAGAGCACGGGAGTTGTGGATACACACTTCCCACAAACACACACACACAGTCTCTCAGAGATTTATTTAGCAAAAACTTTCTATAGGAAACAGTCAGAATCAAGTCGGTTTTTCTGTGCTGGAGGAGCGAGATCTGCTCTGATAAGAAAAGAGGAAGAATCAGTGCTACTATCTAAGAAAAGAAAAAAGAACTGCAGACATCTCTGCATGCAAGATATGCAATATAATGCATGATACATCACATCTGGTATGCAAGTGCACAGTGTTGGATTCTTCTCTCCCATGCTGTTATAAAAGTTTGTTGACTGACAGTCAGTGGAACAATAAGGAAGACTTTAAAAGATTATGAAATGCCTATTGTCCATTTTGATGGATGATATATATATAGTGACATTTCCCATTATCTCAGGCTACAGTTTCTGCAGACGTCTAATGTTTAAGCTACATTTTTGCACCCATGTCTTTATTTACTTGTGTATTGAGAGACAGACTCTGGCTGCCGAGGAATGCAAGAACAAACAACCCTTCAAACCAGGAAAAAATACAGATTAATTCCACATGACAGTTGAGTGTCTGCCCCGCAGTAGCTGACCCTGCGCTCTGAGCAAATTGTTGAGGGGGTGAAACTGAAGATGTCAAGTTTCCCTCTGGGAGATCAAATGTTTTCATGCTAAACTCTCACACTAAAAGGCTTTCAAAATGCCACAGAAACAGTAAGACGGAAGATGTCCAAAAGTTCAGCAGAACAAAAGACATTCACTATGTCATGAAAATATTTTTCCTAATGTGTGGACGTACTATAGTGACCGTAGGGAAGGAAATTAATATTTATCCAAAATGCGTGCAAACCATAGAGCATTTTCATGGAGAAGAAACAAATATAATCAGACCTTCAGTGGACCACAAAGCCCTGAATAACATCAGATCTGTGTGCAGTCACATCCTCATCCTGCCAGTTCAAACACTTCACAGTTTAAGATCACAGCTGCTCAGCAACTGGCCTGATAGTTTTCATTTCCTTCTAAGAGATTATTGTTGTGTTGCAACGCTTTGTTCGTCCACAGTCAAACCCCACTGATGAGTTAGTGCCTGCGTTTTGACCTCGTAGCACTGTGCGATTTTCATGACATTTCAAGTGGTTACAAACAATGGATGTTTCCAACCGGCTGTTGGTATGAATGACCTTGGAGTGGAGTTAGGAAGTGACATCACACACAGATATACATACATACTCAATGATACACACACACTTATATTAAAACTGACCCTAGGTTAACTTTACCACCTTGTAGTTTTTTATTAAAAACTGGTCTGACCGAGGGGAGCAATGTTCCCTGGGACCTGCTTGAAGTGGCTTTCTATGACCCCTGTTACCTTCTCAAACGCACATGCACACCCACATACACACACACACACACTAAAATTTTATATTTTCATGCTCAGCTTTTCATGATGAATAACCACTAAGTGGAATTTGACTGGCTGCACATCTGGGAGCCCTTACAGTTAAAGATGGAGGGAACATGTACTATAGGTTAAATGAGCACATTCACTCCACTCGTCCCTCATTTCTGTGTCATTTTGTGCATTTCACATGACAAAAACTTTATTCATCTGTCAAGGTGTCAGTTTTTTTCTGACATTGTGGTTGAACTCAAAACCCCAACAGAGTTGTGGAGGCATTGCTGAATATGGATTGCATATGTCCTCTCCTGTCTTGTACATTCTTCAGCCTTTGAGCAAACCAGTGCAGTGTTGGCTCTATAGGCTGCAGCTCATACCAAGGTGCTGAGCAGCCCCCTGGTTTCATTATTTCTGAGGAAAAATTACGAAAGAAAGAAAAGAAAGTATATTTTCAGTAAATTACACAATATTAAAAACCCAGTCTTGCGACACAGATTTTAATTTTAACTTGTAAACTGACCTTTTAGTTTTGAAGAAGTAGCTCTGCTCTTGCTGGGATTTTCTTTATCTCCAGAGTGGCAGTGAGTCACAGTTGATTGGTTTCATGTACTCGACTCGGGGTTTGATGATGAATGTGAGAAACACGCTTGGGATGAATAGATCTGAGGTGTGTTTATTTAGGCTCGGCGCCCAGGCAGCCTCAAGTACGAACATGGCACTGAGGAAGATCAGTTGCATTAATCTGCTAATAAGTCTTTTAATCATGTTGTTCTGTTCCACTTCAGTAAACTGGATGTATGGATGCATTAGTGCTGTAACACATCTCATTTACGTGCCTCAGCCTCTTGTTTAATGGGGATTTCGTTACAACAACCTCTGTATATGTTTACATTTGCTGTTTTGCTTGTCAGACACAACACATTTTTTATGAATGACTTAGCTTAATAAGCTTTTTAAACACATCTTACTCTTTTTTGTATCGTTTTCCATCTGCAGATAAATGCAACTTGCATATAAAATATCAAGTTAAATCTTTTATTGCCCCTCAGGCTTCATGTGTTCAGTCACACCACCTGCATAGTTGGTGGGTGTTGGCAGTGATCCCAAGAACACAATGAGTTATGAACTGTTACAACTGCTTTTCATTAGAGCTCAAAATACATTTCTATATGTTCCTGCACAACCCACACAGATCAGTCGGTGATAATGCAGCGGCTAACATACTGGTGATAGAAGACAAATGAGAAGTGAGCTATTTGTCATACAAGGTTTAATTGGAATTGGACAAATACTTAACAGTGGGACATATTAAGTTGTGTAATCTTCACATTACTGGAGAGGAAAATACTTGTTGCTACCTGCAGATTCCTGCACTGATATCCACATTTGACACAGTCGAACACAATCAGATCCTACAGCTCCCTGCAGATCCCTGCAGATTAAATGTGATTAATTTCCATTCCACATTGGGACTACAGAGCTAAATCAATGGCCTTATCTACCACAAGAGTGCTCCTGACTGTGCTTTTATCAAGCTTATACACTGCACATCAAAGCTGATCACAAAACATGACGAAATGGGCCATGGACTGCCACTCACAGCTCCTTTATCTCTCCCTGATGTTTCAATCAGTAGGCCACTCTCATCACAGGAACTACTGTGCTCCGCCTCACATAATGCCCTTATAGGGGGAAGTTAAAAGTTCATCCCTTTTAGCTCTAATGTTTTCCTAATGGCCGCTTGTTGAGTTAATAGTTAAATAACAGGCAGGATCATTGTCCTTGCCTTTCATTTGCCCTTGTGAGTAAAGCTAAACACATGTTTGACATCAAAGAATCAAATTTACCCTATGACCCTCTGGTACAGTAAGATTACAACAGCTGTGTGTTGGCGCTGGAAAATCCTGCTGCTTTACACTCACTTAACTCAGCTGTGTCCATTAGTGGGTATAAGTGTGTGTGCATGTGTGTGTGTGTATGATGAAAAGAACATATAGCAAACATTTTAAAGATTTCCTCTTTTTCTTTTACTGACCAACATACAAGTTGTACAATAAAACATTGGCTAGGTGGCTCAATTGTGAGAGTACAGTTCCTTCATTTAAATGTTTGCATATATAAACGCATTAGAGTACAAAAATAAAACATTTTTATAATAATTAATTTCACATATGAAAAGGAGATTTGAATGAATAGATGGAAACATCTCCCAGACTTGGACAGTTAAATGCAGCTACACATTCATCAATCAAAAGAGAACAGAATGGAAACAGCAAGACAAACATTAAAAAAAGAAAAAAAAAGAAAAAAAAAGACAAAAGACAGAATTAAATGATCAGACTTAGTAATAGTAAATTTTGTTATACATCAGATATAAAGTGCATTGCTATCTGCATGACAGTTGTAGGTAGTCACATCTATGTACATCTATCTATTGTCAGTAAAGGTACTGCTTTCTCGACTGTGGCTCTCATTATAATGTAGTGTTTTAACTATAGATGTGGTATCTCTTATTCAAATTTCTGTACACCCAATCCAGACAACAAATGTTTTAGTAAATTCACTAACTGTGACTGGTGTGTCACTATTTGTTCTTCCTATCTCTCATTTACTGACGCAGCTTTATGATTCCAGGAAACTTTCGCTCAATTAAGAATATTCGGTATCCAGATGTTTAGTTTTTCTCTAACAGTGACTAAAGCAGACATGTTGGGTAACACAGCATCACATAATCGCAGCCACAGAACGGCTCAGGAAATGCTCGAGCTCTTTTGGCATCCTAACTTCCAACACAAAAACATTGTAATTGCCGTTTTTACTAGGATCTTGTATGCATCTTATATTCAGTCTAGGGGTAGCTGGCACCAACTGAAATTCCATGGTGCCAATTAACTCGAAACATGAAATGCAACTTGGCAAATTCCGCGGCCCTGCCCATTCCTCAGTCTTTAGAAGGGAAGCTATGCTGTTATTCATCGATTTGCACAATTTAAAATCAGAGATAACCAGATCCTATTTTAGGATTAGTTCAAATAAAACCATTTTCTCCAGGCTCAGCAGTCCACAGGAATCTGCTACTTGCAAGTGGGATTTGGACCTGTCCTACAACTCTTTTAGACCTTGAGGTCTTTTACTTTTTTGTAAATGACGGATTGGCCAGAGGGATGAGACAATCTCTAAAAATACCTCTTTACTGTTGAAGTCTGTTAACAAAAAAGTATATATATACATTATAGTTAGAAAAACATACACTCATAGGTATAATTGTCCTTTACACTAATGACATCTATGACCTCTATAAGTGGTGAGGGCGGTGACGGTGACGGTGACGGTGAAGATGGTGGCATGGCTGGTGGATTTGTGTTCATGGTGAAGAGTTGTAGGTTGGTTCCATGCAAAAGGCCGCTGCAGCTTTGGCAGCCGGGATAAGTGCTGACAACAACATACCAGATGATCTCATGATGGTCCAGATCCTCAGTGATGGCTCAGGAGGATCTCTGAAGGCCTTTCAGTTTAGTTGCCTTGCTTAGATTTCTTCATCCTGCAAGAAAAACATAAAATGTGTTATGTTTCTATTATAAGGATAAACTGTATGTGAGGACAGTGATGTCAGAGCCATAGAAAATATTTGGCTCTGAGCAGATAATAAGAAATATCTTTGGCAGAGCGACAGGACTATCATTTGTATCACGTCCATGTGGACAAACGCTTAGCTGTTAACTTGTAAATAGTAAACACTAAAATGAAAATTTATGAGTATTTGTTTAACCATGACTGGATGCCAGGTAACAAAGAGAAAGTGCCAACATGCAGGATGTGCTCAGTCCCAGCGTTGCAGCTAAAGTTTATTGGGCCAAAATGTTTTTTTGACTTTAAATTGTGAGCTAAACATTTGGCTTATTAAAACTGATTTTACTGTGCATTCACTTAACCAGTCCCCCCTTTCGTCCTTATCTAACTCTATTTATCAGCTGATGTTACATTCTGTTTCTCCATCTAAGAAACTTCTGAGTTCATTGCTGGTAAAGTGAAGAATGTTTTTATAAATCAAGGATCTAAACATGTTTTTTCCACATAACATTCATCTGCAGAGTGATGTATATGTGCACTGTACAAGCTGACAGAGTAAACACTGGATCACGGGTGGGCAGTTTATTGACTTTGGATTGCATCTGTAAATGCTGGGGCAACAGATTCAAAAAGGTAATCATGGTTTTGTTTACCAGACTTAAGAGTAGCATTACAATCGTGTGCATTTCTACACATTGTAAATAAGTTGGTCCCCCCCCCCTTCCCCTTTCACTGTGTGTGTGTATGTAATTGGAAACACATAAGGACTGATCCATTTTAAATGACCACCATCGACTCTCTACATGGGCTGTTTTGTTATGCAGAGGAGTGTTGACACCTCAACAAGTCAAGGCTCCACAATCATCCTTGAGACAGACAGTCTGACTGCGGGACTACGGGCGGCTCAGTCTGTGGGTATTGAGTGTGTATGTCAGAAGCTGGAGCACAAAGGATTTATCAACTCTGCATTCATTTAGTTTTCTTCACATCAAAACACAGGAAATCTACTTTTTTTTTTCCATCCAAAAAAACTGTGTCTGCCTCAACAACCAAGCGCACAGTTTGTTTCATCCGGCCGTTGATGGGTCCTTATATGACTGCACAGATTCCAGGATGGCAACTTGATCTCTTCTATAAACTGTATGGTGCCAGGGGTTTATAGAAAAGTGTCTCCTTCAGGGCAGGAAGGAGACAGATGACTTTTTATCTCTGACAGAATGTATATAGTTGCATTAATGTCACATTACATGACTAGTGCAGAGAGATTATGATATAAGATTGCACTATTTTTTGCTGGCGTTAAATCTCCAGTGTACATTTTAATGTGCTCATAGTCAAAACTCTTTACATTATATATTCCAAGAGTGGCTGAAGTGTATATTTTATAAAAGTGCATCTGCAGATCCAGGCCTCTTGTATAAACTATGGTGAACCCATAACAGTATTTCAGTGAGATTAGATTTAATGATTAAATGTGGTTTTAAAGTCACACATCAAACCACAGATTGTGTGTGAAAGTGAAATCAGTCCCAACTCCCACTGGGTCATGTACCAGCATGTTTTGAGTTTGGGCTCTAATATAAGTTGAGCAATTATGGGCTGTCACTCTCACAAAGGTCTATTGATAGATGCCCAAATGCGCATTTGCACTTTTACATTCTTGCATTGCTCACTTTAAATTTCTATAGAGTGGAAGTGATCATACAGTGCTCCAGACGAGTTTTTTGTTAACGGCTGACAAATGACAGAGGACGACAGGAGCTTTGTAGCAAACACACACTCCCTGGTCAGAATCAGCCACATTTAACCAGACTCACTTGTTGAGAGCGTTCTTCA
The DNA here is from genome assembly GCF_905171665.1 of Trachurus trachurus. Taxonomy (NCBI): domain Eukaryota; kingdom Metazoa; phylum Chordata; class Actinopteri; order Carangiformes; family Carangidae; genus Trachurus; species Trachurus trachurus. The sequence goes on from NC_139906.1 coordinate 17,739,087, forward strand.
GGTACTGCTGCAGCCACCGGATCTCTGGGTTCACACACACCTCCTTGTTTGTCTTCAGCTTGGCACTGATCAGAAAAAGGAAAAGAGTTCAGTTCGGAGTATCTGCTTTACCTCAGCCAAAGATGAAAGGGAGAATTACTCAAAGTCAAACATCAGATATCTCGACACCTTGTTATCAAACAGACTGAATTAACACTGCCCTGTCAGTTTGACACATACGGAGAGCTTTTTCACAGGGATGTATCAGTTTGATAATGATCACACTGACTCTCCCCTCCTGTTTGTGAAGCTGCTGCATATAGTCACACAGAATATGTGGCCTCGGGCACTTCTGAAAGACCACCCTTGATTGAAGCATTCCTAATTAGTGTGCAGTAAAAGTTTATGTGAATACACTGAGGTTGAGGAGTCAATCCCTCAGCATACGGCTACAGGCGACTTTCTAAATCCAGCATAACTGTGTGGTTATTTACAGAATGGGATCAAATTTCTCTATGCAGGAGATCAGGCCTCCTTTGGTGCACGTGTCCCATTTTTTAGTCATTAAAATCAGTTTTATGTTCTCATTGTATTAGTTAGGCCCCCCCCAGTTCGATATTGCACTCCCAACCATTCCTGAAGCTTTCCTGTCTGCTGTAACCGACCGCCCACTTTCATCTGCAAATTCACTCCATACAGACCAAAAAAATGAATGGGATCAGGCTGAGAGTTTGCAAGCACAGTACAAGGAGGAGGAAAAGGCTGCGTGACAAGCAAACGAGAAGCAAATCCAATTATAAAGCCCACAATTATTGCTTTCCTGTTGAAAACAACACTGCATCCAACTTCTACCTCCCTTTCAGAGCCACTCATACTCAAACTAAGCATTTCCTGTGGTGGTGTCACTGGGCCTGTGGTGAAAAACATCTTGCTTTCTGTGGAAGCGTGTGACGACGAGTGACAGAGGGGCGTGTGTGCGCACATGCATTCACTGCTCCTTTCTCTGCCCTGTCACCTCTCGGAGATTGATGGTGAGAAATGTCTAACCGAGGGGAAACCTGTCTGATTTTTTTTTAGTTCCAGGGATATAAAGCTTACACTTCATTCAAACCAGACTTAAAAAACAATACTCACATCACTTGGAAGGGGCAGTTAGGCGTGTGGATGAACCTGAGCTCTCGGATGTAGCCCCGTGGGAGGTTGTTGACCATTGAGCGGCAGTAGCATCTCTCCACCAGGCTGATGGGCTTCGCTGAGAAAGTGAGAAGATGAAGGTAAAGATCCCCCATATAAACAGCTACATACTGTATATTCTAATAAAAAAAGAAGCATGATTAAACATAATCACATATTATTAGGCTTCATCACCCAAATTAGTTGAGAATGTAATGATGACACAAGCAGATAAATCCACACTCAGCATCATCTTTGACAAGTGAACAAGCAGAAACATGCACAGCTACTACAGATCTGCACAAATGTGTCCACACATGCAAACCGCACATGTACTCTTCTGCAGATTTACAGGATCATTTCCCTTCCTTCCACTCCATTTGGTGGGTGGCCAACATTAAATCAAAACTACATATTTGGGCTTTCGAGATTTTTGTTTTTGCATTTGTTGCATCACAGAACTCAGACAGAAGCCGGCTGCGTTTCTATCGGAGCTTTTAGATCCACAGACATAAGCTCTTTCAGTCATACACAGCTGTGTGGTCCTTATACTTCATGATGGATGTGCATACTTTCCATCACAACCTCTGCTTTCAGGTTTGTACACAGATGTTCACGCATGATTAATGTGGAAAAATAAATAAGTCTATGTTTTCTCTCTGTCTTGTGAAACTTGCAGGAAAAATGCAGGTAAACAAAAAAAGAGAGACTGAACTCATGTAATTGCTTTAGAATAAAGAACTAAATAATAAAATGTTGTTTTTTTACCTGTTAGTTTCTCTTACTGACGTATCTCACACAAACAGATGGTCAGAAGTACCGCTATAGATTAAGTCCTATGTTAATTGTATTTTTACACCTGATCTCCTGCATTACCATGATAAAAGGCGCAACACCTTCACGTTGGGTGACTGGTGTCGCCATGTAGACTAGTTGTGGCTTTGTTTTATAGCTGCCTCATTTGCGCGTAATTACATGAAAACAAAGAGCTGAACAAATACACACGTTGATCAGCGACTGGCAGAGAATTTCTCACAGCCGGAGCCACATGTGCAGCACGTTGGTTTTGTTTTTCCTATTCTTCATCAAAGTAATACATTACCCTATTAACTTTTGCTTCAATGACAGTAATAATATTTAGGCTAATCAAAAATAAGGAGGAATTGCGTAAAACATATGACGTTGCAATATTGCTTATATTTTCAATTAAACATAAAGAAGAATTGCGGTTAATTGCATTTAATTTAGGCAATCTTTGCACTGATTGAAATTTGGCATCTAAACTGAACTGACAAATTCTGGGTATAGACTCAAGATTATTGGCTGGATCCTCTCAGGAAAGTCAGGATTAAAATAAACAACACAGACATGTGTAAGTCTATCACTGATTTAAATATGATTTACACCTTCTTCCTCTCCACTTGTGCAACTTTTAAAGTAAATTTACTCACAATGAGAATAAATAATGAATGAATAAATGCATTAAAAAAAACTCCACACGGTCCATCAATAATGACTAAATAGGATCTCACAGTCAATAATCACTTTACTTTACACCTACAACTGCAAAAATAAAAGTCTAAAAGGAGGTGCAGCAACACAAACTTGTTAGAAATAAGTCATACCTTGTGATGGAGGCGCGTATGTCAGCACGGTGAGCGCAGCTACGAGAACCAACAGTTTCACATCCATTCTGCGTAAAGTCACCGAGGTTTGATTGTGCTCGGAGTAAAGTCCTGAGGAGATGTGACAGACGGCGCCACTGCGGAGCGTTAAATTAGGCTTCAGAGTCAAGCGACTGCTCCTGCTGGCGGATATCAAAATAAAAGCCCCACTGGTGCATAGTTTGTTTAAAGTAAGATTTAGTGCATTTCAAGTGATGCTGTGTATCAAAATGACTAAAAACAAAAATGTTAAACGATTTACATTCAAAATACGTGTTTTATAAATTTGTGTGAGGGTATTGTCTTCACAGGGTTTGATTTGCATGCTTTTATTTTCTAGGAACATTTCCTCCATTTCCTGCAGGGTGGGATTGATCAAACCGCGCGCACGCACAGACGCACGCGCACACACATGCACACACACACACACACACACCATCCAAGGTTTGATGAATCACATTATGTGCTGTGATCAGCAATGTTATGACTTTATGAGCAACTGCTTCAGAAGAAGCTGATAAGGTTCCCAGTGAAAAAAACACTGATTTTTTTTTCCCACTTTAGAGACACAATGAATATGTTTTCATTAGCTCAACATGCTCTGGTATGATTGTGGCTAAGGATGTGGGGGGAAATGGGAGACATTTGTGTGCATGTGTTTCTTTTTAGTCATGGATTGTCTTTGCATGGACTTCATCGGCTCAAATTAATTAAATACTAACAGTGAAAGTGGAAATGACTAACATGAGCAGAAAGTGTTCTGTTACACTGATATCTGATTCCATTAAATAGACGTAGCTAGAGATAACACACACACACACACACACACCTTGCAGTGCGTGTTTGGAGAGAAGTAAAGACTCTTACTGAATCCCTAAACAACTGTCTTTATTCAGCCTGCTGAAAATTTCCACTCCCTCTCTTTCTCTCTCGCTCCCTCTCTTTGTCAGTGTGTGTGTGTGTGTGTGTGTGTGTGCATGTGTGTGTGGCGCGTGTACATCCTCACTCTTGTGTTTGGGGGTATTATTAGCGTGTTTAACGGGATGCAGATGTGAAGTCAGTTTCCAGACATTTGGCTTTCATCTTCCAGAGAAACACCCCAGTGTAGATGTGTGTACTATGTGCGAGTATGATATGAGTAAACGCATTGATTCTGTGCATGCATGCATGTGTGGGTGTGTGTATGTGTGCAGAAGTTTATCCCTATACAACCGGGATGAAACATAAATGAGCCTTTGCACTGATCACAGTCTGCGCTACTTTAATGCTTCAATACCTGAAATACACATTTAAATACACATTTAAATCCAATGCACACAAGTGAACTAAATGCTGTCCCACAATACAAATAGATTCTGAAATCCCTTTACTCTGCAGGTCATAAAAGCTTGTATTTATACAGACGGAGGATGTGTTTTGTTACCTCTTTTTTCCTGAATCACAGATCAACTTTAATAATGTGAATAAGTGGTTTGTTTTGTATTTTCTTTTTCTTTTTTTTTCATTTATTGGAGACATATTCTCTCATCACACAGCTGTGGGAAAGCAAACCACCTGCTGACAGCGCACTTTATCATGAAAATGAGTGAGAAATAGAAGAGGGTAGTTCAAGGAGAATAACAGCGTTTTATGCATGTGATTTACTGCGTCTTGCTGGTATTATACATAAAGTATGAATATTTCTGTGCACAATATCTGTCCCGTGGAATGAGCATTAATGTGCATACAGGGTGTTGACTGTGAAGCTTGTGCTTTATACTTTATTTTATGTTTAACCCTATGCATGTTTATCAAATTGTGTCTGACATTGTGCTCTATATGGTGCAGACAGTCTGGTTTTGGGTCTCAGTTGTTATATAGATGATGATGCCATGGAGACGAGCCGGACCAGAGGAGATGCACAGAGGGTAGAGTCAGCTGACAGCTGAATGGACACATATTGACTTCTCTCACAGACAACAAAGGCTAACTTTAACTGTGTGTGTCTGAGATGGACGGAGTGTAGTATGAAAGCCAAAGTATTTGAGTAAGCTTCTCTCAGCTTGGAGTGAAAGGTGACTTCAGAGGCTTCGCAACAGCTCTTCAACCTGTTCTCTCTCTCACACAGGATGCCTGACATGTCATTACAACGCTCGCTTCACATCCACATCTCTGTTCTGTTCCCAAACCTGTGCGAGCCTGCACAAACAACAAACGTGTGCAGTGCGGTTTGCGCAAGCACAAACACAAGTGGAAGTCATTTGTCTCGAACACTCACACGCGCGCACGTGCACACTCATACACACCCGCAGAACAATATAAATGGTGGCTATCCTGTGATAAGTCATGGGAGAGAACATCCAAGTATTTCAACATCACGGCACAATGAGTGAGATTTGCATTCTTCTGCCGAGGTGAATGGACTGGAATAGCACAGTTACATAAGCTGATTTGGCAGCACGTCTTCTTGCCCAATTATTGTTTTCTTGCATTGACAAGTTCACAATCTGCATCTTCCCATATTTCTCAAACATAAATCATTTCAGTAATCATCTGTAAAATTGAAAGTGAAGGAGATTTATATTCACTTTGATTTAAGTGTTTTGATTTTGATTTTGTTTGGGTGGAGGCTGGACTGACACTACCTGTTTGCTCACACCTGTCTCTGTGTCTCGTATATGTTTGAGTTGTGGTGTGGTGTTCTGTAGCCCATCTGTCTGTGTTGGGAGGTCTCACTGCAGGGGTCCATCTCCTTCTCCCTGCATGAATCATTTCTTACTGTAATCTCAAAGAGTGCCTTTTTGACTGCATGCGTAAATCACATGTCAGGGTTTTCTCTGATGATCTGAGCACACAGCAGGTTTTCCTCAAGGGATTTTTTTTTCTTTTTATAATTTTTTAAACCCTGAGAAAATTTACAGCTGCCAACTTTGATTGCTATTCTTTCTGTTTCTCCACTTCTGTCAGTTTCTCTTTCAATTCAGTTTGTTTTTGACTTACGTTTTGTTTCATTGATTTGATGATGGAAAGTGAAGATTAAACTAAAATAGAGAAAAACAGAAAGAAAAAAATATATTAAAAAAATAATGAACATTTAACAAAATATCCTAATATAATAAAAAAATATATACAGCAATCTGTGTAGTCTTATGCTCATAAACCTGATGTTGATGCCTGATGTAGTATTATACACAATAAATGTTTCTTTTCTCATGTCTGTACGCATATCTCTCTCCTAATAGATCCTGCAGCCGACAACATCTGAATTTTAAGCCTCCACACATCACACACAGTCTCATCATAATAACACTTTTACAGTTTGAAATTTGAATGCTTTTCTTTTCTAAATATTTGGGAAAAAAAGCTCACATTACATCAAGTAAAGCTGTTCAATAACAGTAACACCTCGTCCCAAATGAATCTGCGAGCTGTCCACGATGAGTCTGTCACATGCCAATAGAGTCTAAAACATTCCTTAACTGCTATTCACCTTTAAAGAGAGACCACGTGGCCCAGGGGGGGCAGGAGTATGGATGGCTGAACGTATTATGGTGCAATGGCCAGTTTCCATAGATCAGACCTGGTTTGAGAACGTACAGGCAACTGGTCCCAGTGGGGGATCTGCCAGCGCTCCATTGAGGCTCAGGGTCTGCTGGCTGAGCCTTTGTCTGGTTTCCTCTACATCCTCCAGAGAATCACGAGTCCTGGGCCTTCACACCGCCATATGGACCACCTCAATGGCCTCTTGACAAAGTCTTTAACCATAGATTTTTGAATCAAAGGGAAAACAATGTGGTGGATAAAGGCTTTCTAATCACTTGGAGGTTTCAAGATCTTCCCAATACAGCAGCTTGAAGGGAGTATCCTGTTTGATTTTATCTATGCTGACACTTCCAAGTTAAATTACATGGTGCAATTCCTCTATCTTTGGACACAATCTCTATTTATGTGCCTTTTTTAGCTCAAACTTCCATTTTTCTTTTTTCTCTTATTTTGAATAAGATTTAACCACTGTCAAGTTTCGATTTTTGAATTGCCCTTCAAATGGGTTTGTGAAACACTTACATCATGATGCTGTCGTCAAATAAATACTTTTAAATCAAATTTCTCAGACCTCAAGATCCTGTTTCTTGTTCTCACTGCACACAAAAAAACATAATATTGTTACTGCAGGCAAGACACTAGAGCTGAATGTCGTATTAATAACAAACAGCAGAGTGAGTTTCTGCCTTCTGATAAAAAAAGAAAGAAAATGTGTTTCCACAGATTCTCTCTATTGCCACTTTACATCAAAATATAAAGCTGGATTGAAACCAACTGTGAGTTGTGCTAGTTTTTATGGTTTCAGCTGTGGGTTTATGCCGTAGTGGGCCGCATGAGCCACAGCTGCCTGGTAAGGTTAGTGGTGGATCCATAGGGTTTGACACCTGGTGCCGTCCGACCACGGGAACAGAAACCCCTCAGCTGCTTCTGTGATGTCGCCCAGGAGGAGCCGAGAAACATCCCAGAGATCCATTAAGTAACACAGTTCATGGTAAAACCGCTGAATTGCCTTTTTGAAGTCAGGATGATGATATACTGGTTTCATGCAGTTACGGTTTTTTGTAAATGGAAGCAATGCTGTAGCGGTATATCATCTTGATTCTTTCTCCAAAACTCTCCTGAACATGTTTTTAGTGGGTCATAAAGATGTGTCAGTCGCCCTGACAACATATAGAAACAATGAGACGTTAAATTGAACATTGCAGAACAGGTTTGCAGAAAATCTCCTGACATTAGTTTGGCCTGTAACCCAGTTTGATTTGGTTCTGTTCCTTTATTGTAGTTTCTCAACTCTGTGTAAGCTGGCAGCAGTGGACCGTGAACTTGTATATATGGACACGTTGGTCGACGTGGTTGTTACTGTGTTGCAACCGTACATAAACACACTCTAAATACAGTACAAGGACAGACACACATATGCAAACACACTTTTTCTCACAAGCAAAAAAAAACGCCTGCTGTTTATTTTGTCACTGATTCTGAGAACCTCAATACAAACAATATGCCCCATGCTTCAGTCCCGACCACATGTTTAATCGCTGACAAAGGGACTGACACACAATCCCTTTCTCCACATCTCCCTCTTTTCTTCTCTTTTTTCATTTCTTTGGATCCTACATTAGTCAAAGCATCATCACACAGTTGATGTTTTTGGCTTCTTCCTTAAACCTGATCCATTTGTGTGATAAAGGACCTTAAAGACACATGGAGCCTGTTAATATTTCATTATTCATTCATTCCTGTGTGTCACACAGCACAAGTGGTTCCACCACATTGATCCTGTCTGTCATCAGACTGGTATGTGGCCATGTAATGTTTCTTGGTGCTGCCAGAGATGCTTAAACAGGTGAGGATGTGCCGTAAAACCTCTGACATAAATCAACCTGTAGTGTTTCAGTTTAGTTTAAAGGATATAAAAATAATTTGGCATATTAGATTTGAAGACATGAGAGACTGTCTTAAGAGTCCCTCCGTCGATATCAAAAAGTGCAGGCTAGATTTGATGACAAAATAAGTTACTTGCAATACTTTCACACGTGAAAGTGAATCCGTTTCTTCCTGTTCAGTCTGCAAATAAGCACCTTGGCTCTTATTTCTGGCAGACTGCAGCAGCACTAAATATCCAATAGATACAACCATAATAATATATGGACCACAAAAAACATTCAGCTGCTTAGATTTAGTAGCATTTCTAATTTACTGTAACAGATATGAGAGCATATATTTAATCCCATCCTTAGACTCCCATAGAGTATTATTTACATTTTAAAATTCATATCAGTAACTCATCCACGGGTAATGAGAGGACTGAGAAAATGCCGAAAAAGGAAAACACAGTTGTGCTTCTAAGAGCTCAGAGTCCTGCCAAAGCTGCAGATCGTCCAGATTTAAAATAATGAATGTGGAGCTCTCATTAGCCAGTCTCCAGTGCACTGGACATATCATGTTTCCTAGACTGATCAATTATCGAGGAATCATTGGAAAGAAATGCTGCCATCTATTCCTCTTTTTTTTTGCCACCCCTGTTTCAGGACAGGCCCCCCCATGTCTTTCTATTCTCAGTCCTGCGCTGAGCCGTGACACCACAGCTGCTGTGTCTTTACTGCTTTTCCCTGCCCTGGTCACTACATAAAACACTTAAAGAGCATTTAAAGGGAGAGCTAAAGCTACAGCTGTCAATCAGAATGACAGGGCAGCTTAACCTGACTGTCACTTTTATGGATGCTCTTTGTAACTTAGCAGGCTATAGGCTTCATGTGCTCACGGGCACAGGTCTGAAGCTGCAATCAAAGGCCTATTAATCAGCGTGAGGAAACAGCACCAGTAGAAAAGTGAAGACAGAGTATCTTGTCCTCTTTCACATGGACAAATACGAGATATTGTTACATGCTATTCATCCTGCCTGGCGGCTTTGAAGTAATTCCCCAGATGGGAAACGATGGGTGATTTTTCATGAAGGCATAAATGAACATGAAGGGGATTATGTGTGCAGATCAACTTGCATGTGCTTGGACCTGTAGTCACATTGTGCAAAAAACCACACACATCGATACAAAAAACAAACAAGGATGCACGTATGGATAGATAAATGAGTGAATTGCAGAGTTGTGGAGAATTGTGTGTCAAGTGAGTGTATATGTACGTGTGTGTGTTTGTGTGCAACCCGTGTTGACATGGAGTCTAGTTGGCCTGGAGCTGTTGGCCTCCTCTCTGCTCATTTTAATGGACCGTGTGCTCCTCCAGGCCTCCTCTCGATTCACCATCAGCACAGCACTGCACGCACGTCACCGATGTTCCCTAAAGTGCAGAGTGCATGACAAATGAATAGGGGACACAAAGGAGAAGACTCTCAGAGGAGAGGAAAAACAGGGAGCCAAGCCAACAACAGGTAAGGAGAGAGGAGAGGTATAGATGATGTAGAGGAAAGACATAGTAACAAGAGGTGAGGGAGAGAAATGAGCGGCCAGCTAGAGGTCTGTTTCCAGAGCTGGCTTTGATTAGTGACAGTAACCAAGCTCTGTTCCTCATTAACTCACCGCAGCATGGAGGTGTAGAGAGAGAGAGGGAGGGAGGGAGCGGACTCTTTCCAGGAGCTTCGTCTGTACAGAGTCAGAGACCTTGTCCTGCTCTAAATTCATCCTCTGCACATTCCCCTTTCAAACCAAGGTTACCATAATTCAGCGACAGCTTCTGATCTAGTTGGTGTGGGATTCACGCCTCTTACTGGTGTAAAATATGTGTGTTACAATAAAGTGATCTTCACAGTGGAGCTCAAGGCCTCACCTGCTTTTATAACATGTTGGTATCTTCATCAATGAGGAGTGGAGACCGCTTTATTTTCTGGATTCGGTCCATGTACATACAGGTGGAGATAAACTGTAGATTTGATTGTGTGAGGTTTGTATCACTGAGGGAAAACCCCTCAGATTATCTCTATTAAATGGAAAGATTACATCGGCTTCTAAGGAAAGCATTGAATTGTATGATATTCCTTCTATCAGTGTAGCTTGGTGAGTAAGTTTCTCCAAGAACATGAACAGTGTCTGCTGGCGACAGTCGGCCTTTAGTGTTTAGTTAGCCGACTGTAACGTGTTTTGGTGCCAAATAGAATAAACTTCATGTCATGATGGAGAGATAAAATGTGACTCATGTGACCAACAGACAAGCTACACAACTGTGCGGGATTTATGTGATGGTTTGTTGGAGGTGTTACAGTTCTGGTTTTATATGAGAGAACAGGTTTCTGGACTGAGCATTAGCCCCCCCTTCTGCTTAGTCTGGAAGCTTTTCAGAGGCTTTTTTTCTCCAAAAATAGCTGCTGGACGAAGACAGCTCCTCTTATCAACAGTCTCATCTCATATTCAGGCTAAATTGGCACACACACATAGTGCAATTATGCCTGGTCTTTGAAGTAGCCATATTAACCACTACAAGTGCTCTTTTTAACTTTCTCCACATGTGGTCTGGCAATTTGAGTCAGCCTGATCAATGGTTTTATGCTCAACAGGTCATAAACCACTAATATGTCGCACACACGCTTTAGTCTCAGCACCTGGTCGACACACACCGAGGAACCAGCGCTCTGCTTGTAGAGGCAGGTGCCAAACATTGTGATATACAGACACTATTAAACTTTCATTGGGAGCTAATTTATTCCTGTCGTTGCAGCATAGCAGCAGGATTAAGTGCATACTATGAGAATCGCGCACCACGATTGAATGAAAACAGAAATAAATGGTAAGTGGTGGTGAAATGAGATCTGTTCGTTCTGCACTTCAGAGGAGAAAATGACAGATGAAAAATAGCTCGATTTTTGCTCGTGATGCTCCAAACCCACAATGGGCCGATTCCAAAACGCCCTAATGTCTTTGGTGTTGTGCTCTGTCTTCGCCAAACAACTGGGATGGGCTGTTTTTCACAGGAGGAAGAAAACAGGACCAGGAGTGGGAAGTTTGCACGATATCACCTCATTCTAAAGTTTCACACCTCTCTCCTCGCCTATCTTCTCCTCTCCTCTTCTCTCCTCTCCTCTCCTCTCCTCTTCTCTCCTCTCTTCTCCTCATCCATCCATCATCTCAACACTTTTCTTCAGCGACAATGACTTCAGCTTCCTGCCACGTACGTCTGACCACATAGAAATGAAGGATCATTGTCCTCATTGCAATAAGATTCACCAAAAATTCATCCCATCTGTAAAAAGGTACACGCATTTTGTGAGTGCTTATGTTTGTGTGTGCTGTTGTCTTCTCTGTCCTGATGAAGACCATGTGAGTATGAGAATTAAATGAAGGAAGCCTGTTTTATCCTAATCTAATTCAGAGAATCATTTGAGTTTACAGCTAAGGTTGCCATTAAAATTAGCCTTAGACCACATCGGTATTCATGTAGATAACATTTTTTACAATCTTGGCCTTCTGTCTGCACAAGAAGCCAACTTTCTGTTATCTCACAATGTCCTTTTGTTATTTCTATTGACATATTTTTCAGCTTCTGTTGTACAACAGCTATTCAAATATGAAATAATTTCTTCCAGAGTTCCTCAGTTGCCAAAGTTATTGTTTGCCTCGAGATACAGGTAACATTTGGTCAAACAGTATTTTTGTACTTAGAAGAGTGAGAACAGAGTTTTACCCAGGCATAGTTTAAGGATCTGTTCCTGTTTGTCACAATGTCCAATCCACTTAACCGTGGTCCTCAACATTTGTTAGTGATAATGCTTCAGCATTTTCCAACCTCAAATGAACTAAAACAAGAGGAAAAAGACGACTAGTTTTTTTTTGTTTTGTTTTTTCACAAAAAAAAAGGAGACACCAGCATTTTTCACATGACAGTGTATGAATGGCAAATGTTAAGAAAACAAAATCTGGCAAGTCTACTGTAAACATAAACCCTTTAACACATTGATTGCCCACAGGTCAATAGTTTAAGAGATACAGAAGGCATTAATGACGAGCAAAGCTGCATGGGCTAAGGGAGGTGAATGTAACTGAATAAGGTTTACATTACTGTAACAGTACAGACGGACAAGATGTTTTATATTAGACCTATCTTTGCTGTTGTTTGATAATGTAAACTTTTCTTTGCATCATTGTGTGTGAGAAGGCAGAGAGGTTCCTAGTGGCCTTGTCTCTAGACCCTGAGCAGGGACTCTGTTAACCCCAGACTCCCCAGACAAAAGCCGCTTTGTGTCTGAGAGCTGTATGCGCAGTGAAAAGGTTTCGGGAGGTGAATGTGAAATAAGGTTCTCTCTTTTCTTCTTTTGCAACCATGTCTTTCACTTCCTCACTTTGCAAATGCATGGGCGCCCTTAATGGGGAATCAAGGCCATTCAAAAGGTGTATAATGGTCAAGAAGCTGTGATAATCCACTGTTCACATGTTGGCTGACGGTTGAAATCTGAGCCTGATTTGACTGAACTGTATGTTTGTCTGAGGGACCGTGGCAGCTATTCAGCTACTGTGGCTTTCAGCAGAATCCCATTAAAGAGGATGCGGAGAATAAAAGTACACGGACCAATCAGTGTGGTCAACCTCCTCTTTCACTCCTCACCTCTCCCTCTTTTAGAAAGATCTCTTTCTTTCTCTCTCTCTCTCTTTTTTTCCTGGTAATGACACTCAATAACAGCCGAACAGGCAACAGCCATTTCTGCATTTATTAAGTGACAGTGGCAGAGAACTGGAGAGCAGTAGGCTATATTTTCTAGATTTACCCATGACTCTCACACACACATACTCAGGTACAGGATATGAGGTGTGGAGCGTAATGGATGTCAGTCTAATAAGGTTTTTGTGTAAGTCTGAACTGGGCTTAATAATAGTGTGGGTCAGTGATGATGTTGAGGTTTTACTGCACAGAGCCCTGTGGTGAACATGCACTTATTAAAACCGTCTGACTTCCAGACCTCTGCGACGCTCACAGCAGGCCTCCATGTGTCTGGTTTAACATCAGCATTGGGGTTTGTTACAGTGGACAAGCCGTGGTGACACAGGACCACGTTGAGAGTTTGCACTCGCATCGTTAACACCTTACAATTTATTGCCCAGATAGATAAAACCCTCTGTGTTAATCTCCCTCTTTGATGCAACACTTCCTTTCCATATTTTACAGTTCTCTGCAGCTCCTCTTTGTACCCCCTTCCTCTTCCTCTGCTCGCTGTGTATCACTGTTATCAGGTGAGGCTGGTTAGCAGGCCCGTGTCGTGCTGTGATTTTGATAAGAAGCGTCTTGTTCCCAGGCCAGTGCCGGGTGACCCCTTTATTAGCCGCATGCTGTCAATCCTTCTGACCAGACCTGGGGAACCTACAGGGGGCTTCTGGGAAACGTCTGAGCCTCAGTGCGCTATCTCGAACCTTGTAAACGCCTGATAACACAAGGGTAAGGGGAGAGGAAGAGGGGGTAGGAACGGCTTTCATTCTGTCACATTTTAACACATATAGCAGCTATAAAAGAGTTAAAAGAAGATAAAAGGAACTGGTTTTGCATTAAGGAGCAGAGCTAACTCTGTGACCTTGTGTGTGACTGGTACACAGATGAACCATGGCTGCACGGCTGAACGGTTTGTTGACTATTACTATCTGCTGTGGCCTGTTGAAACAGAGCAACAGACAGGACAGAGATCCCTGCTGTTTGCATATGTCTGGCGATCAAGTATCTTATAACCAGACCTGAATTAACAGTAAACGTTACAATATGAAAAAGGCATATTTGAGAAATTGACCAGATATGAAGCTTTGTCCAAGTGTAACAAAATTTCCTAACCAGCAATTCAAAGCTCACTAATTAATGGGTTATGTTTCTGGTCTTTACATAGATAGAACAGTATCAATATTCCCCTTAGTCTCTGGAAAATGCACATGTTGCAAAATGTAGTTATTCCATTGAAATGAAGCATTAAAAAAGTATTTATCATCCAGTCTTCAGGACGTCATTCGACATGAAATCTTGAAGATATAAAAGCCTCATTATCATATCTGCATCTCACTCATCTCATTCCAAGATAAGCAAAACATTTTATACTTGTGCCTCTGGAAGAAATTAAAGAGTTTCCCTTCTACATGGCTGCATGTCTGTGGTTGAGGCATTCCTTGGCAGTTTCTATTGTCCTGATGTATTAGGTGTCCCCTCCTAGTATTTTATTTCTAAGGTTTGAACTCTATCTGCATCGTCTTGTCTGTCACAGGCCTCTTGTATGAAATGAAAGTTATACTCCCTGAGGGTAAATCATTCATATTTGCACAGCTGGTCGAGCCTGTGTGGAAAGACTTAGACGTATTTGGACAACTAAACAATGTTAATTTGAAACCTATTAACATTCTGCTTTGGTTCGGGTTGAGGAAGATATTTTCAACGCTTAACAAGCACAGAGAGCAGCATTTGTTTTCTGTTGAGGCGACTTGCTTTACATTTTCATGCGTGAAATCACAATCACCATGCTGGACCATACCACACGGCTTTCAAGAAGAAATGAAAAACAGTTATCGAACTCCGGTTTGTTCTCGCGTGTTTAAATATTTGCCAACATGTCAAGCTGTGAGTGGTTAAGTGTCTGAGACAGTATTGTTTTGTTGCTGTGTTATGTTTTTGTGGCAGAAGTAATTATTTTTTCCTTTAATTGAATCTGTCTGGGGCTTAATGGACAGATCCAGATGGATTAAGTTGGTTTCCTGTCCCCCCTCTCCCCCAAAACACATTCGCTGGTGAGCTCTCCACTCAAGCAGTTATGACTTATAAAGACAGCCGCAGGCCACTTTATGCAGCCATAATCCTACTTGTCCTGTAGGACAAACACCATCAGATGCAGCTTTCACCCACGTGCGGCAGTTTAGGGCTTCTGGGATCACGCTCGGGCCTCGCGACCACAGCTTAAGGCTGGATGGTGGTTAAATGACTTTCCAGCAGGGCTGGAGCTCGGTCCCCCCATGTATGATTTATGATGAGCTTCCTAAAAGAAACGTTGGAGTCTCCTCATGTAACCATGTACTGCCAGTGTTAGTTTACACCAAAGGCTCGTGCCACTTCGATCTTTTGGATGCAGCAGTATCTCTGGAAATAAATCCAGCGAATATGGTGCAGCTGAATGGTCCATCCAAACTGTGTAAAAAAAAAAAAACATATAAAAGAAGAATTTTCTTTAAAAAATAAATAAAATTAAAACTATTTTGAACTAAGAGCTAAATTCTTTCTTTTTTTTCTGTATGCACTATAACCCAATTCTGTTATAATCTGTTTCATTGATTCATTCATAATCATGTGTTGTTCATTTGTATCCACTAAAGAAATAAAAAATGTCTTTGTTGAGATTAAAACAGAGCTATCATATGAATACAAATATGGTTTTGATAGATAAAGCCAAAAATTCTGTTACTGCATCACTGTCATTCAGTGAGTGAAAGTCATAAATCCTTTATTATAAAACATTTTATGTTAGTATATTCTTTTTTTATGATCAAATTTGTCAATTAATTCATTGTTAATTAAAAAGTTTAGCTGATTGATGAATTTGTGTCGGTTCAACATGGTGTTATTAAAGCAGAAGTAAGTGGTCCGGTCGTTTTCGCTAATGCTGCGTTCCAGGCAGGCTTTTGAAATCGTAAATTACAGCTTCAAGTCACAACTTACGACTTTGTAGCGTTTCAGGCAACCCACTCGTGTTTTTCCGACCTGTTTTACCGGTGAAAGTCACTATAACGGCCACTCGTAACTTCCGACCGGTGAACTCGTACCAGATCGAACTGGTACCACTTCACGGTCGGAAAAATACGAGTTTCCTTGAACGCACCATAACAGTCCTCGTCCCTACGTCGCCACATTCACGGCGTTCCTTGGCTGCACACACAGCCCTGCATGCCGTTCTCTCTCCTAATTGGATAAAAACTGTAGGATACGATAAATGTTTTCTCTTCGGCTCAGAGCAGGGCAGAGTGACTGAGAGACCCGTGTTTCAGACCAAACACTCTATGTAAGTGATTGCTGTCGTAAGATATAACTATTTAAGACTTATATTAACACAAATATATCACTTACTTCTGCTTTAACTTGAATTATAGTATTATTTTTACACATTTTTGAGTGGCCTATATGTATTCATTCATTATATCCCTCTGGTCAGATATATGTGAAGAGTGTGTTTGTGCTTGTGTCTGTCTTTGTGTCAGTGCAAAATGCTCACTGTGGGTTTATCTGTCTGGCATTTGTTTAGACTGTGGTCAGGCTTGTTTCATGGGTTCCTCGGGGAAACATCTCAAACACAGTTTCAATTTGTGAAACAAATCTGCACTTTTTCACCTAAAAGAGAATCGTTTGCCTCTCTGTGTTTTTGGTCTTTGTCAAGTGTGGGTGACAATCTCCATCAAGGGCACATGCTTATAAAGAGAACATGCAAGCAGTTGCTCAGGACATGAATCAACCTAGAGTGGAATTAAAGAGGTGTTTTTACTGAGACCTCATGCAGTTAACTACCTGATGACTTGTTTTTGACTTATTAGTCACATGTTACTTTGCAAAAGCCCAGCCACCCTCATGCCAGCTGCACATAGCTCATGAACTATGACGTACTTGTAGAAAAAAATAAACATCCATTTAGCCAAAAAGCCCATTACAACTTTTATAAACCAGTTTTTTTATTTGTTTAGCAGAAAATGAAAACACTCACACAGTAGCATTAACAAAGTGAACCACTGATGTAAAAGTTTGTTCAGGTTTTGTTTTTTTCAAGCTTATATCATTTGTTTGTGTTACGATGAAGATAAGCCAACAGGTTAGGTCAGAAACATTAACTGTATAAAACCCTCATTCATAATCCTTTCCCTTTCTTTTTCTCACATGGTACGGTGTAATGCCAATTATCATGCATGTTTTTACAAGTGAAACCATGACCTCTGCATCACTTAGCACAGGTCTGGCACATGCTGGTGTATTGGAGGTGAGGTGGAGGTCTGTATGTGTCAACGCAGCCGTACGCATGTGTATATAGATGTTTAAAACAATGTATGCTGCATGAAATGACTGAAATCTGTCATTTATTTTACTGTCTTTTCCCTGCCATATGTAATGGGTATATATATCCTGTGATGTTTGTGTTGCCATTTTACTTGTATCATAATGTATCATTCCACCTCCTGCTGTAATATAGGCTACTACAGAGTGACAATGGTGAGTCAAGTTGTGAAACGCTCCGACTGTCCACAGTAAACCTCCAGCAGCGATCCCCCATCATGATTGGATCGCTCATTCACAGGTTGTGTGTGGCTGCCAGAGGCCACAGTGTGAAAGGTCACGACTGTAAGAATATATCATAGTGCGACCGCCATCAAACAAAGTGACCATGAAATTTGGACAAGGTGCAGTGTCAGGCATCACCGGACAGCTAATCGACAAATTCTTTCTCAGAGTGTGGTATGTGGAGATTGAACGCAGAGGGCTGGATTTTCCTGAGGTCATGGGAAGTATTTGCCTGAAATGGAAAAATTTAGTGGTTAGAGTGAAGAGTTAAATTCTATTTATGCCATTAACCTAGAGCGTGTGATTCGATCACCAGCTCATTTTTCGATATATCTAGAGATGCAGCTGGGAGCGGTGGTGGAAGAGGTATTCAGGTCATTTACTTAAGTAAACATAACAACGATACTGATTTTTTTAAAAGACCTCAATCAGAAGTAAAAGTCTGCATTCAATTACGTTCTTAAGCAAAAACACATAAGTCTGGGCAAAATAAATATCAACAGTGAATCTACTCATTATACAGAACAACCTTTGTCAGTGATAAATTATCACAGACTGTCACTGTATCATTATTACCTCAGTGTTGTTAGGGTTCGGCCAATCCATGTTTCATTTTGTCAAACGCCCTATGGGGCCTCGGGTCACCTCTTACTGTACTGCAGCTGAAACATTGGCTGTTCCAGGCTTTATATACCTGTTGGCATTTAGGCATGTTTATTGCTCTTGGCTTTTAAACAGGTTGAAGAGCAGGGGAGCAGATGCAAGGGTTAACAGCTCTGCTGAATCACACACCAAACCTCTGACCCTATAACCCCGGGGAGGAGTGGGTTGGGAAGAGGACAAACTATAAAGTCATCAGGTGTCCGTGCGTATTGATTTCTGGGAATTAGGTTTTTCTCCATCTTCTATTTGTCGTTTGTTTTATTGTTTCTTTTTTTGGAAAACAGGTGGAGCCCAGGGGGTGATGAAATTTATGATTACAGCAATGCTTTACAAAGGAAATCATAACTATTTGTCTGGATGAAAACCAGGGCTGCTCTAATCAGGAACTGACATTTCAGAGCTGAGCATGTTGGGGCTTGGAGTCCTGCCAGAGGTTCATATTATAGCAGAAGAAATAATTATGATTTTTACTTTTCTTTCCAACTGAAAGCACTTTTGCTCTCAGGTAATCTCATCTGTCCCCAGTGACTAACACCTACCAAGTTCCAATTCCTGGGGATAAACTGAAACAATTATGGTCATTACTACTGATGTTGTCACTGTAACAGAATCGTGTTCATTTGTGTTTATGTAAGCGTTTGCGTGTAGGACGTGTTAAACTCCTGTGTTTTGTTGCTGTGCTTTGTTAAGTAGAAAAACACATTTCATGCATGACTTATTACTGTGCTGAGTTTCACCATTTAGACAAACGACCACGGCTGAAAAGGGACTCTTGGGATCCAGCACCGCGGTCACCAATTTCCTTAAAACCTAGAAATGAGAGCTTTTGCTTTTTTCACACCTAACAAGCACTTGGCTTTATGAAATCCTATTGACCTCATCATCAACCGTCCACCAATCACTAGAATTGATCCTCTCCTCCATTATTCTGTCTTCGATTTTTCACCTCATATCGCGTCTCTCAGCAAGTCTGTGCTATTCCCCCACAATATTCAAGTCATGTGATTGTTAAAATAACCCCCCTACCATGAACTCTTATCGCCACAGTTACAAGGATGACCTGTGACGTCAGGAGAGTTGCGAGCATTGAGAACGTCCTTGCACTTCAACACATGTGAAGCCGCAGCATCAGAGAGGGTTAAAGTGCGGCCATGACCCTGCTGATGGAGCGCTTCTGTGTGGTCAAACAAGGTCACAGGTTCACGGCGGAGCAGCGGGAGGTGAGGCGGGAGTGACAGGCGAGCAGCATACATACAAGGCAATACAGTCTAAAGCCGGAGCAAAACACATCACTCCGACAGTGGTCACATTTTCTATTGCCACTTCCTCCACTTCTGTATTCAAACCAGGGGCTGCATCAAGACAGAGGAACCATCCTAAAACATTTCCACATTTTTATTTTGTCTCATGAAAAACAGACAGTGGATTTAAAAAAAGACATTATATCTGCCTCTTTACTGTTATTCCGGTCATAAAGTATAATGTTTTTTCACTTCCACGGTCCATCTGTTGTCACTCATAGCTTATTAGCACATCCAGCTATGGAAACAAAGCAATTAGGGAGTATTCTTCCTGTGTGTCCTCTCATGAGTCTGCTGTGATTTATGTAAGTGACAGGTGCGCACATAAATATAAACACACTGAGGACATGCTGCAGCCATTATTACCATAAAGTCAACGCTGCAGTCTTACCAAAGAAAACCTTTGCTCCCCTCTTATTACGCCAATGAGTACATGGATGCCAGAACAAACAATTTCTGAATTTCTATCATCAAATCTGTCTATTCTCATAACACTGCCGAGACTTAATTCTCATATGAAGTCATTTAAATTCACATTTGGGGAATTAAAATATTAGCCAACATTCAGAGTACTCTGAGAGGATGTAGTTGACCTATACAGCTCAGTGGCTGCATGATATATTGTATAGTCTTTTCCCCCTTTCTTTCAAGCTTCAAAAGTTAACAAATCTGTCTCGTTATGATGTTTGACTCTGCTCTCACTGCTTCACAAATTTAAGAAAAACATTCATTTTGCTCCCTTGACACTAATTACAATCTTCAAAAACTCTACCCCGTTTCTCCATCATGTACCCATCTGTGCATTGATGCATCCATTTGCACGTAGCATGAAGCGTGAGCATGCAAACTTGCAAATCAGCCAGTCCAATCTCCCTGGCAGGCTGTCCTTGATCGAGGCCTCCTCTCATTGGGGCAATTGGGCAAACAGCTGCGATTAGCAAGACTCGGAGGCATGGAAACGTTTACCCAGGCTGAAGGATGGCCCTCACCCTGACCACCACACACACGCACAAAACACAGCCATGTGTAAAGGATTGCAGGGATGGTGACTTCTCTTTTGATATTTAGTATGAGGGCAGTAGGCATGGCTAATGACATGGTGTTTATAATGTGGCATATAATAAGACATGATTCCACTCTCTTAACCTGGATCTTGAAGTTAATCATCCAATTTATTAACTGTCTTTCGACAGAGCTGGCAATTGTAAAAGTCAGCCACAGGATTATGGGTTGTGTTTTCGGAAGAGACTCTTCACAGGGCCACATGGTGGGGTTTTTTTACCGTCTGAAGGACAAAGAACTAGATGCAGTCCAATTTTGTTCTAGTCATTTCATCCACTGGAATCCCCAACCTCTCCAGACATGTCTGCATCCAAATCCACGATGACCAGTCAAACAGGAGCTGCACTTTCTCTGCTCTGGTTTCCAGTGGCCCAGAAATGAAGAAACACAAACCTGATCACCATCTGTCTGGGCCTCTGAGGCTGTTAAATTCACTCCTGGTTTGTGGCCTTGACATTCACATAGGGGATAGACTAACTTACATAAATTCCTCATTATAAAGTAACAGTCAGTGTACTGGGTGCCAGTTGGCTGTATTTCTACTGTACACAGCCAGAGTATCCCTGATGGCTAAGTTGAACTTTTGGCTGGTGTTTAACTTCACAAAGGCAATTTGTCTGCATTTTGAATCTTGTTAACTGCAATTTTCAAGATGCTTTTCATATCTCATATTATTCAGATTATTTTTCTTTGTTTGTAAAAAAGAATTGTAAATTGAAACCTAGTGAGTGTCCTTATCCTGCCCTGTAAAAATGTAAACTGCAACTTGATGATACTCAGGTTTGTGGAAGTGTAATGTTATTGAATTTCTTTGTCAGTGAGGAACTTCAGTAACATACAATTCCCACAGGCTCACTTTTTCAACCATGACCATTTTTGCAAGTAAATTTTCCAGTAAATCTTACACACAACAGTAATTTATGTAAAAACTTGAGTTTCTCACCACAGTTACTTGGAAAATTGCTTAAGACAGAGACTTGTTTGTGACTCACACTGACCTCTGACCTTTACTGTATTTTACTGCCCCCAAATGGACAACAAGGTGTCAGGGTTTCAACTTGATTCCAAACAGACTCTGTGATGGGCGTCACACAAAACATGTAGGTTAACTCTGTCATCACCCAGCATCCATTCACCATGATATACGGTCCAAAGAGCTTCCCTCAGGAAGGAAAGAGCCTCTCATATCCACTGGCATGCTCTATTCATGCAGCCTAGTGCACAGTGAGTAGTCAAGATTCTTCTTTTCTCTTCTGAAACCTTCTTTAAAGTGGGACTTCTGTCTCTGAGGACCCCCTCAGAAACTCTTTACAGCCCAGCCAGATTACCGTGAAGGCTTTCCTTCTACTCCTGAGTTGGAACAAGGAAGAAATGAAGAGCAGATTTTTACGACCGAGGTTTGGATGCCATTGAAAGAATGCCGAACTGTGTTATGAAACAGCTTTTCTGTTTACAATGAAACACTGCACCGTCTCAGATATTATCACAAGGGGGATGATATACAGCTATATGTTTTAAAGGAAGAATACTGTGTGCTGAATATTTTATTCATAAATCACTTTAGATCCACTTCCTTCTGATGAATTTGAATCGCTGACGAAGGCATGTGTAGCAAAGCCAAAATCGGCCAACCAGCCCATATGGGAGGCTGCCATCACTCCAGAGGGAACAGAGGGGCCTGGGATTGTGCTGCAACCTCTTAGTTACAGGGCAAATACTCCATCTTTAATGACTTTGCACTCTAACCACAGGATAACTACTCAGGGGACAGAAATTTTCTTTTGTACAGAAATTGATGAAAAAAATATCATAACCCTTCAGTACCAAGGCCAAACTCTGATTACTTACAGTTTTGTTCTCTGTTCACTATCAGTGTGTGAATCTAATTGCGTGCTCACATGTGTGTGTGTTTATGCAAACACTTGAGAGGCATTGCCCTCTCACTTAGTGCAGCATTCCTTATGGCCTCTGCCAGACAACATGTTAGGACAATGTGGCCCTGTTAATGCTCAAAATAGTGGTCTGGTGTAAAAATATGAGGCCTTGCTGACAGGGCATCTTTTGTCATCCTCTGATTGGCAGAGGGAAATCCTTCACTCATCTGGACAGCTCCTTTGATGGCACCTGCCAGAGTGAAAGCAGTTAAATGGCTTCTGTTAAGTAGTCCTGTCTGTGGGCTGGTGAAAAGACAAGACTGACAAAAAAGCTTAACATTGAAGAGGTGGCAGGTTATGATCCACAGAGTGATGAGAAAATGAGGAAATGCTGGCTTGGCTCAACATTATAGCATGCTGTCGTTCAAAGGGAGACGACGGAGAATGATGTGCTAACTCAATCACCACTGAACAGTCAATGAACTCACTGGTATGTGATCAAAATACACATCAGATCAAAGTCATTTTTGTTTTATTGCAGAAGATGTAAATTTCCTGACTCAGCTTTGCTCAAATGAAAACAGACTCTAAGTGCATCAGAAAAGATGTGACAGTTTAGCATTAGCGTTGGACGAGAAGATGGGGATAGCTGTTTATTTGACTTTGCATTAGCGAAGCTGCAGGCCTCAGATGCTGAAGATCAACACTCACATGCACACATTGTATATATACTGGTAAGTGAGACTCTAGTGTGATGGATAGAAACTGGACATGTCCACGTTGTCTTCAGCCAGCTCATTTGCATCCTGTGTGAACGGGAATCAAGATTTCTCACACCTCTCAGCCAAGTCACGCTCTGCCAGTCAAAATTAAGCACACGTGATGGTAAAACCTCACCATATAAGGTGTGTATAACACCCAATCCAATGAATGTTGTTTGGAGCACCTACAGTATATAGTCAATAGTTTGATCACATTTGACTACATGTAAGTAAATGCAATGCTTGCAGAGGGCATAAAGCAGACACGTTAACCCTGCAGTGTGTTTTTGTGTCTTTCAGCTCATTGTTTCTGTTTCGTGACCTGCAACTTTTATTTGGACTTGAACACAGTCTTGATCTGCACCAGGTTGTTGGACAGCAGAAATGTGATCTGATTACTTAAACCTGCATCTGATTTTTCCAATGTCCAACTCTTATTTTACCTTTAAGAACTGTTGGGGGCTCTGAATACGTCATCACAGCGTAATGATGAATATAATCGGCATTGACTGTTGGACAATAAACAGGCAGACATTACACATCCTCTCTGTCTTCCCAAAAACTTTCTCCATTATTCATATCTGTTTCACAACCGCACATTTTTACATTTTTCTGCTCCTTCCCATGTCTGTGCCTCATTTCTCTGGGAGATGCTCCTGACCTTTTGCTATTGTTGTAAATGGGATGGGAGCAAAAAAAGACACAGCACTTTGTTATTGGTCAGTTTCAGCTTGTACATATCTCATGGGGTTCATAACTCAACTAGTATCTGACCACTGAAGTCATTTTTATGGCTGCATTGTACCAATGCATATCAACCACTAGGTGGCTCCCTGCCTTTGTAAATTCAGTAATTAAGCTGCACCATGGTGAGGCACCTGGTGGTAAAGGCTGCACATGGGATGTAATAGTCACAAAGCATCCAATAAGGCTTTCATCTTCATATTTTAAGAAATATTAATGTATTCTGCTGAAATTGTTCAGGCCTTTGAGAGATGTCTCACAGCCCTCCTTCAGCCTTTAGATAAAACAGACTGTAGGAGGTGATTATGAGGAGATTGTCTGAACAAAGCAATGTAGCAGGGTCATAAAACTGCTGGTGTAATTACAATTAGAGCTGGTTTCACTGGTTCTGACAGGCACCAGACACCCACATCGGCCTCAGAGAGGCTAGATGGGCAGGAAGGGGGAGAGACAGTCGAGACTGACTGAAAGAGAGAGAGGGAGGAAGAGAGAGCGGCATGGATAATCTCCAGTCCCATGCCTGTGGGCACGGTGGAGTGAAAGGAGGGGCACGTGTGAATGGTGTGAAGCTGTGATGAGGAAGGTGGAGAGGCACAAAAGCAGGGATGATTACATGACGAGGGAACGTGTGAACGAGCGAGTAAAAGTTTGGGAGGGGAGAGGGGGAGAGGTCAGGTGGTCAAGCTGTGTGGAGCTGGGCGTTGAGAGGAGATTTGGACACGACTGTGTAGCGGCACAAAGCAAAGTGAAAACATGAGGCCGTATTTATACTGTAACATTAGATTTACAATCTCACTAGAAGACAATCAGTCACAATTACTGTATTTAAACTACTCCACCTTCTGGCATATCCTGACAATTGCCATAAAACTCACAATGAACAGCACATGTCAGCAACGGCCCCCCTCACAGCTCATAGTGACTTATTATGATAAATTATATTTCTCTAGTGCTGTTTTTCATGTCACCGTGAGGGTCAAGCACGTGAAATAAACATAAACACACAGCCCTCGGCGGCCATAATGTTGAGGCTCAGTTAACATGTACAGCACACATTCCTGGCTCGTGTATGTCTGGTTTATGTGCAATAATGCACTGCAGTATAAACATGTACGCGATTTAATTAAGATTTCTTTCTTTCTCCTATATCGATCATATCTCTTACAGTGGGTGGTCAAACAGACGTGTTTTTCCACGGATTTTCCTGTTCACATGTACAAATGTCAGTGAGCAAGACACTGAAACCCAGTAGCTCCTCAGTGTCTGCTCCCAGAAGTGCATTAGTGTGAATACGTGGGTGAATGAGAGACACTTACTAGTAAAGTATTGTGTCATTTGTTTTTTTACACATCAAGTATCACTAGTTTTTTTGCAGCAGAGCGCACCCACACACACTTACACCCTATACCATAAATGCCTCAAATAACCTGGATGTTAAGCCGGAAACAAGTGTAATGAGTACAAAAACACAAAAGCGTCTTTGTTAGAGATTTAAGGAGATTTATGTAGCTTACTTTGGCCCCTACCAGGAGTCAGTGTGTGTGTGTGCGTGCTCTGTGACTCTTACTGCTCCTTCCAGTAGGCCTCTGCTGTGCCTGAACAAGATTACACCCCAGCCAAACCTGCGTCAAACGATTATGTGGGCTTGCACTTACGCATGTGTAAGTGTGTCAAAGAGTCTGTCTGTTCTTGTGGCGCCTCATCCCGCATCCAGAGACTTGTTACACTCTTCACAAGCTAGAGAAAGTCAACGTTGCATTAAAATACATTTTGTACACTTTGTGGAACTTGTTTATATCACATTTCTAAGTGTGAAAACATTGCCTTTTGTATTGTGACGCAAGCTGCAGAGTGTTTTGTCAGCACTCACTCTAGCATACAATGTTCTAATATGTAGGCTAGATGCCAAACTGGAAACAGCATTTACGACTGTGACTTTGAGAAAATGAAGCATTTCTGATCGTTTGATTTCACTGAAAACCACACAAGAAGGTGAAATTACATGAAGGAAAGCAAGAGGAAGTTGTTGGAAGGGGACAAGAAAAGGGGGAGTTTGGTTGTGAGGCAAGCAAGGTCGCTGATCCCAGTTCTACAGTTGCATACAAACGACTGCTAATGCAGAATACAGTATGTGTGTAGATGCACGTACGCATGTGTGCGTGTGAGTTAGTTTTATATTAGTTCTACACAGATAATTTTTAACCAGCTCTAATGACAAATGTGATACAAGGTAAAACTGACCCTGAGCTGGGCAGTTTCACCTTGACGTGCACGGTGGAATGCTACATGTGCGTGTGTGTGTGTGTGTGTGTGTGTGTGTGTGTGTGTGTGTGTGTGTGTGTGTGTGTGTGTGTGTGTGTGTGTGTGTGTGTGTGTGTGTGTGTGTGTGTGTGTGTGTGTGTGTGTGTGTGTGTGTGTGTGTGTGTGTGTGTGCGCGAGGCTGATTAGCAGTTATTGGAGCAACAGGGGCATTGAGTCACAAACTTTTCTGAAGTAAACTGGATCCGTTTAAGAGGCTCCACATCATGGCACTCGTGGATTACCCGACTTTAGCTTTTCTACCAGCAACCGTCAATGCAGCCGAGAGTCAACTATGTAACTAGAATGTCACTTTAGTAGCTACTAGGTCAGTCAGGACAGACTATTGCAGATAGCATCAGGAAGTTGAGAAGTTTTCCTTTTTTTTCTACAAGTATTTGAGGCCATGGGGAACTCTGAGAGCGTAGGGTGGATAGTAGTGGAGTGCGCCTGCAGGATCCTTGGTATTTCCACAGCAACAGGTAAAATCTACATAAAAACAAACAAAAGAATTATAGCAACAATAAATCTATGGCATGTGTATCGGTTATTACTTCAGTATGAGTATGATTTAGTTCTTTGGATGCACTGGAAGATGCACAATAAACTCCAGATCCTCTCTGTCTTTAGTCATCTGGTCAGTTACAACTTACATATTGTTGCAAAAATATCAATGAAGACTTAAAGTAAAGCATAAATTGTCATCAGTAGTACTAGTAGCAGTGGTTGGCTAGTAGTACTTTTACATTTTATCTGCTATGTCGTGCTACCACATGTTAAGAACCTGATATCTGACTCTGAGCTATGATAGCATATTTCCATCCTAAATCTCCAAACTGTCACAGTTTTCAGGAACATTTTTAAGCTCTCCTGCAGAGGAGGGTTCTCCAGCTGTGTTTTTAAGGATTTCATAAACCTGAGATGTTACAGAGTCAGATGGTGATGTTGGCTAACTGTATTCTTGACCTCCAAGAAGGTCAAACCATCTCTTGGCAGAGATATGGAGCATATAAAAACATACTTGATCATACATAACCTTGCCCCCCCCAGCCCCCACTCCTCTGTTTTCCTGAGGCACAATGGGACAGATTGCAAGCAGCTCTCTTAGCCACATTAAATCATCACGGGGGAAATGGCTCTCTGGTTCCTGCCTTCTTCAAAAAAATATGGGACCCCCCTCTTCCACTTAAATTCAAACAGCTGCAGACGCTGAACATTTACTGAGAGACATGTGCCTCAGATCGCACCAAAACCAAGTCTCTGTATCAAGCTGGGTTACAGGGCTTACATGATCACAGGCTGTTAGACGTCCACACCTACACAGGCTTTCTCTAGCATTGTTCTACATACGTGTGTATGGGTACTTTTATGGCGCGTCTGCGTGTGCCCACGTCTAGTCTGCCTGTGTGTTCACGTCTGCGTGTCTGCGTTGGCCTGTCTGACTCTGTGTGTGTTCTATAGACAGACATACACACAGGGAGCACATGTATGTTAATTTCCAGCTGTGTGTGTTGTGTATGCAGCGTTAATTCCTCTCACACTCTATAAACTACCAGAAACCACTTAGCCGCGTTCTCTTGATTTCCCTCCGGTGCTGATTCTATCTCTGAATTTCTGGTAAGCAAGCCAGATAAATTGTTTCCATGTGTATAGTGGCCATCACCACATAACCATGCTTACCTCCTTTATACCTCAGAGGGAAAAGATTGGTTATAAAAACAGGGTTTTCTTTGTAGCATTTTAAGCCTTGATTTCATCTCATTTTATATCATTCCTTGTGTTCAAATGTATTTCACTGTCTGTGCTGTCAGGAATAGTTTGACGTTTTGGGTTTCAATGCTGAGAATTCGATGAGAGGATTGATAACACTCTCTTAAATAAAGCACTGGCAATGAGCTATGTTAGCTGAGCATTAGACTGGAAACAGAAGCAAACAGTGAGACTGGATCTGCCCAAAGGTGACTAAACTACCTGCCAAGCCAGGAAGTTAAACTGTGCCTGGCCAAGAAGTAGTCCAGCCTGTATTGTAACTCCCCATAAAACCACCAAGTCAAAGTATAATGTCAATTAGCAAGCTGCAGAAGTGCTGGTAGGCAGATTTTGTTTCTTTTGGACTGAGTCAGGCCAGCTCTTTGCAAATGTTTCCAATCTTTATGCTAACCTAAGCTAAGCTAACTGACAGCTGGGAGTAGTTTTATACACAGAAATTAAACGGGTATTGATCTTTCCATCTCTCCCTATGCAAGAAAGCATCCACATGCTATTTCTTTAAAATATAAGCAATCAGGGAGAAGTGAAATATAGGTGAAATCAATTAAATCAATTCATTGATGGCTTCAGGGAAATTCCTCTTAGCTTTTCCCAAAATGGTGAGGTCATAGGTTAAGGGAAGCTGCAGTAGACATTAAGCATCTCGCTAAGGGCTCTGCAGCAAAGTTGATCTTACACTTACTTGCGATAAATTGGAAGCTTCCCGCTGCAGCGGAGAATTGCTTCCTTTTTTTCAGAAAGCATGTACATTTGGTGATATGGAAGGATCATTCTTAAAAAATCAAATAAATAAATAAAACTGTTCTGCATCATTGGTCATTCATAAGCCAAAGACGTCAGACAGGAAGGGCAGCTACCAACACAATTTTACATCTGATGACGACTTCACAAACAAGTGCTGCAGTTTTTTTTTGTTTTTTTGTTGTTTTTTTTTTAGCATATCATGATTGTGGTTCACTGGAGGAAATCTGTGAAGTGGTAAGAGTGCACTCAAATAAAATCACCAGTGATAACATAATTGTCAGCATGAGTAAGCTATTAGCAAAAATCCTGTGACCATAATAGAAGCAATTGCAGCAATTATCAAAATAATGTGTTTTTTATAAGGCACATAATCAACATTTCAGTGAATGTAACCTTTACCTTAAAGGCTCCTAGTTGGGTCTCTTTAGGTCATCTTTAATCCATCTTTTTTTGCTCTAGGAGGGAAGAAATAGTTTTCAGCCAAGTCATAAACTCACTGCAACTGTCAGGGTGCAAGAACACAGTAAATGCTACCTTGAGAGCAATATGACAAAGACACATAAAACATATGTCAAAGAACAGGAAAAGCAGCACAACTCAAAGTTGTTTCATAGGGGAAATGTTAACAGTATTCATACAGATCTGCAACTCAACCCACCATGAAGGAGAAAATATGAGCTAAGTCTGACATCTGGTGGACAGAATCTGCTCACCAGGAACTCCCAGGGAAAACAAGCAAATGAACTACCTGTTTCTGTTTCAGTGCTGTGTGCTGTGGGAGTTGAGACCCTACACAGGGGAGAATTCAACAGCCTTGGCATCTACCTAATGTAAGTGTGTATAGTTTTTGTAATTTGTGTAAAAGAACATGTGGCTTGTCGACTTTTAGCAATCACTTTCAATACTGTACTTCATAGTCACACATAAAGTGCATATGTATATTCACTTGCAAAGAGATGTTGGGAAGGAGTCAGAGGGACGAGGCGAGGTGAAGAGGACAGTCCTTTAATGCTATTTCTATTTATATCTGGGGCTCATGGCCAAACTCCCACAGAGCCAAAGGAAAACATCCCCCAGAGGAGACCAGAAATGCATGACTGTTTATTCTGCCAGTACGCACAAATGCAGTTGAACAAAGTAGTCCTACACACACACAGAGACACAACAACACATTTTACATTAGTTTATCCTATTATTCTTCTCATTCCTTTATTCTTTTTTCTCTGGCCTTCACAGTTATAATTCTGTCGACCATTTTTGCTATAAAGGAGTGAGATGTCCTCTCCTTGGCCCCCTCCTCATGTCTGTCTGTCCTGCACACCTCTGTTTTTTTGTGTTTTACACACACACGTCCTCGTTTTGCTCACAAGCCCTGAACCCTATGTTTAACCATCACAAATGAATGCCTTCAAAAAACATTAACCTACCTCTGAGTCTAAAACCAAGTCTTTACCCTCAGACAGCTGTTTAAATTTGTGGGATCCAGCTATTTGGTCCCCAGAAAGCTGTTCCACCCAACAGCCATTGTGGGCTCCCAGTTTTTGGACCCCACCAGTATAGAAAAACAAGGTCACACACCTTCACAAACAAACACAGTCTCCAGCTCTTGAGAGTGAGAGTGCAGTGTACGATGATGATGAGTCTGGAGCCATTTTTCTGGTTCACTGGATCTTTATCAGATTATTTAAACACAAAACAGTGATCGTTGACAGAGGAAAAAAAATCACAAATGCAGAGACTTAAATCTGATTTTTTTCTCTCTAGCAGAACACTTTAAGTTGCCTTTACCCACATTTTGCCAGTTTGTCAAAAAAAAAAAAAGAGAAAAAGATGTGGTCCTCACCCACAGCTAGTTAAGATACAAAGACATGGACACAATTAGATAGTTTACATAGTTTAGAAACTGTTTACTGATTTTTATCACTGAGGCTGTCACTTTCATCTGGCTCTAACTCTCTCCTCCCAGAGTTTCATCTTTTGCCATCATGATGTTTGAACTGGCGTATTTCCTGCATGTTCTCCTGTCTATGTGTCTGCCGTGAGTACACAACACTCAACAACAACATCTGTGCTTTATACAGAGGGGAAAACCTCATACAGATTTTTTTAACCTACCATATGGTTTGTCAGTGCAAAACAGGTATAAAAACCTAAACACAAATATGGATGGATATACATTATTTAATTTCTGACATGAAAACATCAGTGTGCATTTCTCTTTCCTCATCTTCTCCCTCTTTATCTCTAAAGATGCCCTCCACACTGGCAGCTATTTGTGTTGTGGGGGAAGATGGCTGACATTGGAGGCTTCCACAAGTTCCTCTATTACTCCATCATGTCAGTGGTCTGCTTTTTGCACCCTGTGTTGGTATGGCATGCGATTATTCCAGGTAAAATGGCACCAGCATGTACAAAAAAAAACTGTTTACTGTGCTTGTCTTATCATTGGTCTTTACAGGAGCAGTAGGTGACTGTTACTACATTGTTTACACCTCTATAGAAAAAGAAATATATTCTGTGGTTGCAGGGACAATGCTTCTGGTGACAGCCTTTTTCAACTTCATACTCAGCAAGAAAACAAAGGCCGCGTCTCCCAAAAGACCACAGGAGAGCTACAGTGACCAAGGTCCGACCACCGTCTGCGTGACGGAGAGAGCGGGCCCGGACAGCACCGTCTCATTCTTCCACATGATGACGGGGAGGAGAGGCCGGGGGCTGGTCCTCGCAACCAGAGACCGCCGCCTCAGCCCGGGAGAGAGAGGAGAGAGCGTCCAGGCCATGCTGGAGCTGGAGCAGACAGCAGCACCTAAAGACACAGACAGGGGGAGGAGGGGGAGGAAAGGCAGGGAGGAGCCTGTGGAGAGAGAGATGGAGGAGATGTACGGCTCCTGTGAGCCAGAGGCAGACACCACCTCAGACACTGCACCTATGATTGCTGACTGAACATCCCTCTGCACTCAGACTGAGCTGCTTACTGATATCACATGATGGAAATCATGTGTAATTTAGTCATACTGGCTGGGTGCAACCAGCTGTGGCTGACTTTTATGTAGCTGGAAATACCCTGATAAAATGCCCCACTTTTGAGCATTTTTTAAAAGTAAAATATATAAGATTATTAGATCTTTTAAATTAAATGTTCTATTGATTTGTATATTTTTTACTTTAAAAACATCTATTTGTACGTTTGTGACATTTTTGATGTGTAAAGTCTATCGTCGTGTATACATTCAAAGAAATAAAACCATTTGTACCTATACATGTGCACATGGGTGGCTTTTAATCTGATAGACTGCTTTTGCAGAGCCAGCACTGATTGAAAAGGAGACATTAGCGTCAAACAATCCAATCCAGTTACCGCTGCATACATTATTCATAAGGTGGTAAATTAGATCAACTGCTTCATCCATTCAGCGTCAGAGGAAAATATGTGCGATTGTGAGTGAGAGCAACGGGCACCGAGAGCTTGTGCAGGTGCAATGTGTTGCAGTCACATTCAAGTCTCCTCATTGTGTGTTTGTCATGTGCGCGTGGTGACCATGGAGACGGAGCTCTGGGAGGAGCACAGGCGTTATTATGGTGATGAGGGGAGCATCAGATCACCCAACGTAGGCCTACACTTCACCAAAACACATCTGATGTGCCAACGCACCAAAACTAATCACAAGCATTATTCATGCATTAATAATATGTCATACACATTACATGGAAGACATCAATAGGGTGCCTTGATCAGACTTAACCAATATAATTCACCATAAAATTAATTTATACATGATATTGAGGGATTGCACTAGATTTTTGTGGCTACAGAAATGTTCCAATGACAAAAAACGCTCTTTACTTTACTTATTTTACTACAAATATACTAGGGGAGAGTGGGGTAAGTTGTCACACTTTTTACTCTAAGTTGAATTTCTTACTAAGTATGAGCCCAACAGATTTCCTTTCAACATGTGATGGTAGCCTAGAATGTTAGGTAGAAATGGAATTACTTTGTTCTCCCACAGCTTATTCTTATGAAAAGATGTGAACTGTCAAATACATCATGCACACTTGTGACAATTTACCCCGACCCTGGGGTAAGTTGTCACATACTATGGGGTAAGTTGTCCCAATGTTATTTCAATGGGATTAAAAAAAAAAATGGAGATCAACCAAAAAAATGAAAAATCACAAAGTAAGCACCGCTGTGACAGCTCATACTACATCAAAACATGTCTTTCTATGGCTGGCCTGTTGCTCCACCCACCACTCTCTCCCAAATCACAGCGTCAGGGGCATTTTGGCCTCTGGGTTGCCAGTTAAGCTACCACTGGTGCTGCTGTGCATGCTACTGTGTTTTGAATTTGACTGCAGTACAGGTTTTGGCCACATTCTTTCATACTGCTCCTTTAACTTTACTATTTTTATGTAACACAGGGTTTTCCAACATGACTAGGCTAAGTGTTTTGACTACGGCCACTTTGGCAGTGTTGAGCATCCTGCCTTATGTCCCTTTAAGGGAAATCAACATCTATTCAGGCTGGCAGGGCCATTTAAGTGCCTTAGCATGACCCTGCATTTCACTTTGCATGCTTAACACACACCGGGGTATGTGACAACTTACCCCGAGGAGAGCTGTGACAACTTACCCCAACTGGACTTTTTTGCTAACAACAAAGCTAACTACCATTTAGCAACTAGCTAGCTAGCTAAAACAAATGTAAAATATAGCTCTCCCTTGATACTTTTTACTGGTAATACTTGTTTTTATATAAACCCATTGGATAAAAGATCACAAGAAAAACACTGAGAAAAAAAATAGTTCGAAATTGACATGAAAAACACAAAAAGTTCTCTTACTTTAACCTTGAGTGTTTCCTGCCAAAATGCAGCATGTGGGTCATGTCAGAGTGCAAGTCTAAAAATGTCAGTACCAACGTTTTGTGGCAGTGGCCCCTAGTGGCTGAGATATAATGAATGTGACAACTTACCCACGAGACAACTTACCCCACTCTCCCCTACTACAAATGTAAGCAGGGAAAGCCCGTGTTATTGTTTTTCCTTTTTTTTCATCATGCTACACATGATAAAATTCTCCACGCAGACCCTCCTCTTTTGTTCAGGTCATAAATCAATACGGTTTTGCTCTGTCAAAACACAAGCGCACACACTGTAGTGTACACACACCGTATTCCTCAGTCTTTTGTTCACTGAAGTGTAGATATGCAACTGTACGTAGCCTTAAGAGGCAGCATCTCAGGAGCATCAAAGCTTAAGGAGAGAATCAATAGAAGCAGAGAGTCTCATTCATCAGGAAACACCTCACCGAGAGCCGGGGCCAGACACCAGACTTGCAAACACACACACATGTTCTTTGGTCATATTTTAAAAAATACACATCATATTGTATAAATTCCACTTTCTTTGTCAAACTAACAATAAAACCACCTTAGAAAAAATGTACCACCTTTCTATTATAATTTTTTCATACTTTTCAACATTCTTACAAGTGTCAAAATCACTGTTTTACCCTTGTCGCGCACCCAGACTTTTAAACTTCAACAATGAAAATAATGTTTAAAAATGTGATTTATTTGAAAACTACTAATGTGCCTGAATTAAGTATCAGTAAAATAACTAAAACACATTATAGTGTTTAATGTAAGACAGCCATCAATATTATTTTTTATCCAAAATATATCTGTCGCACAGTATCATGGTCATTTCCACCACAGCACTGTAATGTCCCCTTAAAAAAATTCTCTGAGAGATTGTATGGATGGTTTCTATGGCAATGTACACTGACATCAGAGCACATGTTGGACATGGAGGGAATTTTCAATTTCATCAACAACTATTGAAGAAAAATTAAGATAAATGTTGCTCGATCAGTATATATATTTATTGCACGTCATTTCCAAACATGTTATACCTTCATAGGTGTTTTTTTAAAGTTTTTTTTTTTTAGTTGAGTAAGTGTATTTTGCATACATGAAATCCTAAGTATCAATTCAAAGCTAATCAGTTAAGCTAGTCTGCATTTTTTCACAAAATACTGTAGAAATGTCATTTCCACCACCATCATTTCCACCACATTATCCTCTGTGGTGGAAAAGAAAGTAGTGTGGTGGAAATGACATTTATGCTTAAAGTCCAAGTGATATGGATTGTGAGAGTAGTTATTTTTTTAATATTACATATTAAATTAACATTAATCAACATTAATAATATAATTAAATGTTATATTCCATTTATTTATATTTTTTTAAGATGCCACGTAAGACAGCAGCAGAAAGGTCACAGGCCTATAGGGACTAAATACATTTTTGTCATCTATTATTTGATGGAACTTAGATATTGGCTTTTAGACTACACTACAACCAGGGATGGTTTTGTTTAATGACAGTTTAAGAAATGTTCCAATAAATGTCTACTGTTTCTATACATTCACATTAATTTGTTGTCATTTCCACAACACCCTGTCATTTCCACCACCAAAGACATTTAAAAAAATTATTGTAAAAGTTCTCAACACACATAAAAGAAATCTCCACAATTTAAAAGGTCATGATCCACTTTACATAATAATTCAAGTTATTTATTTTCTAAAAAGCCCCTACCCAAGCAATATTAAATTCCAGATGTAGCAGGTGTACAATTCAGCAGTTGGTCCTTAAGAGATTGAATTTATTTAATTCATAAATGTATGATTATTGTGTATTATGGAAAAAATGGTAAAACATAGTTACAAAAAGGGTCTCAGATAGTTTTAGAGTGGTATAAGTTATTTATAATTGAATAACAGTTGTATATTGAGATGTGGTGGAAATGACATTTGTTCATCGCAGATCAGAAAAAATGTACAAAATTAACAATTTGCCTTGTAATCTAAGTTTGTCCTCTTACAGATCTTAAAACTAGACAAACTATTTTAACTTATGAGACTGTGTTAGGTCAGTTTTGAATAACTTTTTTTTTTCAAGTTCACATGGCTAAAAGTGCACCTAGTTGAAGAATCGCAGACAACTGGAGTATTCTCTTTCTCTTTATCAGACACAATCTACATCACCAGCAGCAATATGGTGTCACGTCCTTTTTTTTCAATCTTTTTAAACAGTGTTTTTTCTGCATATCAAAGCTGTGACATGTGAGTCTAGTCAGGAGATGTTTTGGTGCTTTATGGAGGGAACAGGGAGTCTTTGTGCAGGGTTTTCAGAGGTTTTCATGGCCGCTCACTGGGCCATAATCAGAGCGGCATTGTGCTCTTCATGAGGATATCTAGCAGCCGAGTGACCCAATAAGAAACAAAAGAGAAGGAACACAACGTCAGTATTTCCACACCACTTCCATAAACGCCTCACCGACCTCTTCCCGTAGCCATATCCTTTAGAATGAGCTGTTCTCCGTCAGGGAAGTTTTTCAGCTGCTGGAACAACTTACTTCCTCTGTGCATGTTAAATCATAAATCCTATTCAGACAGAGAGAGGGAGAGGGAGAGAGAGACTTCCTACAGCTTGTGTTTCCACCCTACAATAGTTTCCTAGATGGCAGATCCAGACTCAAAAACAGGATGGGTGAAGTAAATCTTAACAGGTCACTTAAAGAGACATCTTCCTTTACTGCTGCGCTGGACAGTGTTTTAGTGATTGAGGGATTAGATTTTCTTATCCTTGTATAGCTACTGTATGTGAAAATAAATGCACATTAGATGGTTCTTTGTACATCTTATTTGACATATTAATATATAGGCAAACAAAAAAAATGGGATAAAAGCATGTAACAATAAAGGTGAAATCCTAAAATGAAATTCAAGCATGATACAATATACAAATTAAAGTAAATCACAAATTGGTCCCTAATTTTTTTTTTAAAAATACAACAACCTGGATTATAGGTTAGAATAACAAAATTAGTAAAATAAATATTGTCTGATAGCCTAATTATCCTGAGTTGTTTTGTTTTGTTATTTTGTCAAAGAGCTGAATTTAAGACACTGCTGTGAACTCAGATGCACCTTGATCAGGAGGAGAGAGGTATGTGGCCCTGACTGCCTTAACCCCGCCTGCTTTTCACACGCTGATTGGCTGAGGCTTTCCGATACGTACCTTCTATTGGATCACTGCGTTGTCAGTTTTTATCCTCCGGCTCTGAATGCCGCACGGCCGGAGAGGCGTGAAGATAACGGAGGTTGTGCGGGACAGCGAACATCGCTGGTAGATACGCGGAAGACGCGCTCTGATATGGTAAGAAACAAACGGGTCAAATTTACTGCCGCTTCTGTTGTTGTTGTTTTTTTATATTAGGTAATACAGAGGGGGAGGGAACTTTACATTTACAATCACGTGGTTAAAACCCGACAACAAACAAAAAACTGAAGTTGCTGCAGGTTTGTAATGGTAACGATTTTATTTTATCAGTTAGGCTATATTACTAACCTGACGACTGCTATAAAACTTCTCTTTTCGTCAGTTTATTGTCTGCAGAAGAAATAGATCAGTGCTTTGCAGGGGGATGTCTGTCCTGTCGTCGTTTGTCTCCAAATCTAGACGTTTGTGTTAAAAGCACTGTGTGTGTATGTGTGTGCGTGTGTGTGTACGTGCTATTTGGAGCTGGAGTAGCTGGATAGTATTTTTTACGCATGGGAATAGATTGTCTTTGGGCGCAGCTGCCGGTGAAGGTGCGATAATTGGATACGAATCTCGCGATGATCAAACCAATTAGCAGACCTGCAATGAAGGTTCTTTGTCCGCTGAGGGAGAGAAGAGAAGAGAAGAGAAGAGAAGAGAAGAGAAGAGAAGAGAAGAGAAGAGACAGAATATAAAATTCACCTAAATCTCTGCATCACCAGCCAGTGAAGTGACCCTTATCTTCTTTGCACAGTCTTTGGTCCATCTCCTGTGCAGCCATGTGCAGTGGCTGAATAATTCATAATAATGGTAACAGACTGGAAATCCTTTAAGTTATGGAATATTTATACACCCATTATTATGTATAAATATGCATGAGCGATAGACTGACCATCCCATCCCATTATATGCACCTACTCTGTCAGCAGTTTCCTTGGATGAGAAGTGGAGATGGGTAGAGGTCATTACAGGGAGGGAGGAGGGCTGGTAGGTGCAGCCCCTGCCTCAGGAATTAACATAAACATTGTTAGATTTTTATGTAGATGATGAGTCCTTTAGACAATTTGGGATTTTAATCTTTAACTGTTTAAGAGTGATAAGTGGAGCGGCGACGTGACTGAAATTCAAAACAACTGGACTCCTAGCCTATTTCTTTCTGCCCAGTTGTTCATTGTTCAGCTGAAACTCTGCCTCACTTCCCGCAGTCACTTCCCAGTCAGACAGCTGTAGTCAGTACTGGGCAGTCTTGTTTCCTGGTTTTTGTGGTGACTGCCACTGCTCATGCAAGCATTTTTTTTTCTCTTCTTTTTTTTCCCCAAGACAAACTTCAGTTCAAATACAAAAAAAAGGCAAAGAGATCATCGCCTTTATCATGTGACCAAATGATTCACTGCAACTCCATAGCATAAAGATCTCAGAGCTTTGAGCACTGGGGAGTAAAAACACATCAAATCAAGTGGCCTGCAGGCTCTGTCCCTGCAAGTGGTGTCATGGTGAAGACACACTACAGTCACTGCATAATAAACCACTTTCTTCGTCAGCTGGTTTATGGACCATTAATGAGAGGGGGACAGTTTTGCTACAATGCATGAGAACCTCAATGATTTTCAGTGTGCATTACACTTTAGACACTGGGTGGCACCATTGCAACATCAATGACATGTTTATATGGCCAGTGTGACAGCTGTCATAGAAACAAGTGTTTACGCAAAGACTACTGTATGTTACAGTTAAAACAGATGAGAGAGTGTTACTGCACTTTTACTAGACTTTTTTCATATTTATATCTTATTTTAAAATTCCCTTTTAAAATAATATCTGACTTCATCATAAAAAGTAAAACTCAACAGTAACACTTTCAAGTTAAACTTGAGATAAGACAAATCTATTAGTGAATACAACATCATTATACCTTGTTCATTAACACAGTAACAGTTGTGTATTAAAGACTGAGAAAGGGGAACAGCAAATCTGTAGTTTGTGTTCAAGAATCAGGAAGTTTCATTTAGTTTATGTCTTTGCTGGTATATTGAGGTTTGGGGGTCATGAGAGCTTCTGTCTGTAGGACAATACTCAGTAAATACTCAATACTCTGTTACTAAATGTGTGTTAGCAGAATAACAGAAGAGAATCATTCAAGTATTTGGGTAAATATCATCATGTAAATATTACAATTCAAGCTTTTTATGTATTTAAGACTAAGCCTCTTTCTAATTATTGACATTCTGTAGGGTAGTGGTAGTAGTGGCACTGTAGATTATTGAACAATGAAGGAGGTACACATAGCCTACTGCTCTCATATAAGTGTAGTGCTGTTTAATTTTTTTTTATAAAGTATTGGATTATGTGTGCTGAGGATTTTAAGGAGAGTTTCTGCATGCCACACAGAAGCAAGACAGTTATCCAGACAGCTGGTGCCATATCCCCTCAGCTGGTATCCTGTCTAATCCCATTAGAAATGAAAAATTCTGATGGGAGCTTCAAAGGAGCCTGGAAACGTTTAAATGCACCAAATATGGGCAAATTCCTTTCCCAGCTCTACCTGAGACAAAGGCGTCTTTGTTGAGCCGTTTACTTTCACTTTCTGTTTTCCCGCCGTGTGCTGTGAACTCAGGATGATTTCATGGCAGTTTAGCAACAGACCAGTTCGATTGTTGTCGTGGGAAAGGACAAGTGGACACACGCGGTGGTTATACAATATCTGTTCCCCAGATCGATGTGAGAGCAGGGCAAAAGTGGGCAGAAGTGTGTGTGTGTGTGTGTGCGCGTGTGTGCGTGCATGTGGGATCTATTGTGTCACATGCTTTACAAGAAATCTCACAGCTGCTTTTCATGAGCCGGCCATCATAAAAACTCACTTTCAAAGCCTGTCACGCCGTCCGACAACCTGGATGAGCCTGTTGTGCAACACCAGACCTCAACCTGAGCCTGTTCATCATAAAACATTACAACCTATGACAGACACAATCACTGGTGCCTTGTTTTCCAAAA
Organism: Trachurus trachurus; assembly: GCF_905171665.1. Classification (NCBI taxonomy): domain Eukaryota; kingdom Metazoa; phylum Chordata; class Actinopteri; order Carangiformes; family Carangidae; genus Trachurus; species Trachurus trachurus. Next base: position 17,778,964 of record NC_139906.1, read on the forward strand.
CACCTCCAGCAAATGCTCTACATTAACTAGTTTCCTCTGTCACAGCAGTGATAAACTCCTGTTACAGCTTTGAGATATTTGTACAGATGTTTTCACTGAGATATATTTGCTCAGTGTGTCACTGACTCACATCCTGTAGTTTATTAACCAAAGCTGAAGACAGTGGGTTAAGTGACCTCTCATATCCTGTTAAGGAAGTAATTGTGTTTTTAAATCAGAGCAAAAGAAACAGAACACAAGGCTCCACCATTGTTCAGATATATTTATTTTAAAAAAGACACAATCTGTGAAGAAAATTCCCATATTCGTATAAAAATAAATAACCAACATAGTGTTCACTTAGCTTTTACAGGTGCGCTGATCTACACATAAACAATATACTGACCATTTGATAGTGTTTTAGAGCTAAAACCTAGCTTTAAAATAAAACATCTGGTGCTTCAGTCATTTGCACAGGAAAGCCCCCCACCGCTGGCGAGTAGAAGAGCAGTTCAATTTACAGCCCGGACAGAAATTCAGGGGAGCTTGACATCTCGTCTGTGACACATCTGCCTGGAGTTATGAGTCCACAGTTTGGCAAGAATCGGTATGTGCCCACTTCTGTCCAATGCAGTAGCTTCATTTCATTTGTCAGGACGGCTGATTATTGCGAGTCTGAGGATGAAGCCTGCGAGTGTTGGCCACCGCTCCTCAGTCGGGACCGTCGGCGCTGCCCGCCTCTCCCTCTCCCTCTCCTCCTCTTCAGACACAGTTTCACATCACGGCCCAACTTGTGAGCTCTAGAAAACACAACAGAAGAAGTGTAAATTTTAGCATGGAAGTAGAGCTGGGAATATGCTCCTGTAATATTAGACAATGTGGGCTAAAACCAAAGCTCTCAGCTTGGTAGATTTAATAATGCATTAACAGCTTATATAGGAAAAGCCAATAAAAGTGCCAAGAAAATGAAAGCCAAATTTTGGCACTAATACAAAAGTCAACACAATCGGATTACCAGCGTGCCAGAGGTAATAGGTGCCATGTTAATACAGGCACTGGCTTGGCAACAACTAAGATATTGTTGGCCATAAAAATGGGTGGAGCCCTTCTTTACCACAGTAACATGAATATTCTGCAGTCTGTTGTTGCCAAGTACAAAGGTCGTTGCCAAACTAAGTAACTAACAAACCTAACTTAACAATAAAAGGATCCTCTGCTTTACAAGTCTTGGTATCCCTTTGCCTTCTAGAAATCAAGGTTTTCAGGACATGTCTACAGTTTCTACCTGTAAAGACGGTGTGTTTGTCCTACTAGTTAACTTTCACTGATGCTCACCTATTCCAGCAGCGAATTAGCTGTTTTCCCATCGGTGCTTCTGGATTCAGACACACTTGTTCATTGTTTCCCTTTAGTGTCACTCTAAAAAAAACACATGGAAAAAAAAACTTTGAATCACATTTATCTTCATTTGTGTGTGTGTATGCATGAATGTGTTTGTCTGCAGGATGTGGCACTCACATGACTGTGATTTTGCTGCAGCTGGGGCTCTTTTGGTAGACTGTGAGGTCTTTCAGTTGCCCCCTGACGCCTGTTTGTGAATGTGGGCACATGCATCTTCCCGGGACATACGTGCTCTCCGACTCTCTCACTGCACACACACCATAACAGGATTATAGGTTAATTAGAAACAGCACAGCCCAAGCAGGGATTAAGTTACTGCAAGTTCACACGTTGAGAGTTTTGCCCAAACAAAACAACAATCCAAATTTTCCCTGTATCCTCATTTAATCGAAGAAAAACAAGCAAATATAAGAAAAAAAGATAAATTTATAGGTTCTTACCTGCGATCAGGACGCAGCAGAGGCTGAGGAAGACGAGCTGACAGACTGACTTCATGGTGGGGGCAAGCTGAGCGTTGACTCTCTCTGAGCCTGTTGAGCCACATGTTGCTGCTTTATACTTGTGCTCCTCCCCCGCTTTCTTTAGCGCTGGGCTTTCCAAACCAGGAAATTCCCCATGGCACCTCTCAAAATCAGGACGCGCAGCCACCAGGATGCAGGGATCAGGGACAGCGTTTCCCTACTTTTTCTAGAGGAGACTTGACACCCTGAAGGACACAGTGATTAATGGTTTTCACCAAGCATTGAATAAATTAAACCAAAAAGATAGCAGTTGTGCACTCTAAGACTGCACCAGTGAGACAACTTTCTCTTTGCGTTTCTTATCATTAGTTAAGTGCTTGTCAAGTGTTAAGAAGAGGCTGCACACAGAAACAGAGTTGTCCTTGAATGAGACATGAAGACACAGTGTCAGTTTCCAGGCTTTGTTCGGCTTTGCCGCAACGACACGACATCTATCAGTTTGTTGGCTCCCGGTCAACAAACATCATGTGATTTCTCCTAAATGTCCATCCCTGCACTGTAAAAGAAACACTTTCGAATACTCAAATTGAGTCAAAATGAAATATGATAGCATATGAGATTCACATGCAAAGTGAAACAATGTCATCCTAATGTTATTTTTAATGGTTGTCATATTTTTGTGCCACAGCTGCACTTGAGACAGAATGGGTGAGCGTCAGACCTGCGTGAAGCTCAGTGAAGAGAAACTTATACCAAAGTAAGTCCTTTTAGTAATTACATACAATAAGGTAAACTCACAAAAGCCATTGCATGTATTGAATTTCATCTTTGCTGCGATCGTGTGAGAGCCGTGAGAGCTAATCTTTCCTTTGTGTCCTCGTGTTCACACTCAGGTCTGACGTCTTGTCACTTCTGAGGACCTACAACTGTTACCATGAGGGGAAAAACTTCCAGCTGAGGACTCGTGAGGTAAGAAAAGAAAGATAGCTCGGCTGCACAGAGGTCACCTGGTCACCTGACAGGACAGGAGATGCTGCAGCTGGAGGAAATAAACATGGGGAGTTACCGATAATTCCTTGGCAGTGAGAGTGCGTTGTGCACAAATCAAAACTGGAACCACTTTGATCCCTAGACAGATAACCTGAGACCAAACATGCCTCAAATATGGCGACAATGCTGGGGTCAGTGCACCTCTGCAATTTCTGGCTTCTTGTGCAACTTACCAAGGAGCTGGTAAACCACAAAAAAAACCTTAACCACAAAAGGAAAATGGAATTGGATGGAGGGAGAGGGAGTTGTACATTTCAGTCATATGTACTCACTGCTTAGCAAAGCAGTTCCACGGTAAACGCCTGCTGTCGTGGTTTGTCTGTGGAGATGTTTGTAAGACTTAGAGGTTATTTGTTTGATAACTATTCTGATTTTTTGGTCGGGAGTTCCCCTTTGTGTTCGCAAGCAGGTTTTTGAGAACAGGATCATATCTGTCTGAGTGTGTGTGTGTGTGTGTGTGTGTGTGTGTGTGTGTGTGTGTGTGTGTGTGTGTGTGTGTGTGTGTGTGTGTGTGTGTGTGTGTGTGTGTGTGTGTGTGTGTGTGTGTGGGCAGTACATAGCAGGGTGGTCATGGTCTGTCCCTCTTTTCTGGTCCCCTCCGCCAGCCTCACTCCATCGTCTCACTCTGGGAAAATCCCCCCATGTTCACAGGCCTGATGAACATACATGCAACATACACATGTGCAGTAAAAAAACACCAGACGTCATGACATTGACTCAGTATCAACTGGAAGTTAAAGGCGCAATATCCTGAACCTCTACAACAGATTTAGACAGAAACATTGTTCTTGGATGAGAAGTTGTTAAAGTGAACTCATAACAAAGAATGACTCAACAACATAATTATTTACTGCTCAGCTGAAGATTTGACATGGAATTTGGCTGCTTGTGGGTTTTTTTTTTTTTTTTACTTTCAACCAAAACATGTTGGGTCAATCACTAAACGGATTCAGCTCAGACTAGAATCACTTCAATCCAATATATAAATACTTGAATATATATTCATGTATAAGTGTGATTATATAATGTATATAATATTATTTTTAAAAAGGCTATTGTTGATTGTACAGTACATTTCATTTCACATTAATTGCTCAAGTTGTCCAATGTTCCAGTTTGGAAAGAAAGGTTGAAAACAGCAAACAAGGACAATTACGCATTCATATAAGCATTCATATAATGCAAAACATATATCTAATAATATTTCATTAGTCTTCAAATATTAGCTATAAAACAAATCAGTGTTTCAGTTCAGGCACAGTATAGTAAATAAAATCTGTCCAGTGTGGTTTTAACAGAAGCGTTGTAAAAAAATAAATAAATAAATAAAAAAATGCCATCAAGACTGCATTGTTTGATCAGTCTAGTGTGATTAGATTAGAGTGATGCTGACAAAAATTAAAACTTCACTCCAGCTGTAACGCTACACCAGCACAATCTGATAATCTGGCCGATGTGACTGTTGAAATTTCAACAGTCAGTTGAAAAACACAAGTCTGTTCTTGCTCCACTGTTCAAATAGTTCACAAGTTGAATCTGCAATGACTTTTTTTCAGAATAAGAGTTTGTTCTTGGCCTTAGAGACAGCAGCTGTCAAAACAGTGGCAGTGTGATAGACTCGAAAGCTCAAGAAGAGCAATGTAATGTTACAGCTGGTTTCTCAACTGCTTTTTCCGTTGTTGAGCTCAAACTTTTATAAACAAGGACAAGAAAACACTTTGTGAGTTCATCATCAAAGTCAATTCCTTCATTCAGTGGTGGAGAGGTTAGCATGCTGCAGCCCCTGGTATCTCTGTCTGATTATGTTGAGGTCCCTGAGGTTTCTCCAAAATTTTCCGTTAAAAGGATTTTCTTGGGAGTTTTTCCTCAGTCCATGCGAGGGTCTAGGCTAGGGGCATGATGTTGTTATGATGCCATGTAGAGCCCTTTGAAAAAAACTGTTTGCAAAAATGGGCTACACAATTAAAATGTCCTTGCCTTGCAAAGGGAGTGTATTTGGTACATAACATGCTGACAATGATGGCAAGGCAACGTAAGAAACATGAGAAAACTTCCAAATTACCCCTTTAAACTGCCAAGAAAATTTAAATTTGAACATCAACATCATCAGCAGCATTGTCTGTTTGTGAAGATTATGTGATATGACCCAAAAGCTTCAAAAACTACCAAATTAACTCTCTTGTTCCCGTATTGTTAGAGTAGGATGTGACATTGCCGTTCCCACATGCGATTGAAGTCGAGGCAGCTCTTGTTAGTGTTTCCCTGATGCCGAATGCTAACAAATCATATCCTTCTCTAACTTCAATCATCTCTTAAAACTCACTTCTCCTGAAGGCACCTCCTCTCCTAACCCTGTTATCCTCCTAACCAGCACTTATTATAAACCTCTTCACCTGTTATTCTTTCTTTATTGAATAAATGCAGTACTTCACAATCTCCCAGTATCTCCTATTGCACTGAGGCTTTAGTGAAGTGAGGTCCCTCACTTGTAGATCACGCTGGACAAAAACATCTCCCCATGAGTGAGCATAATATAATGTACTGAAATGTAATGGGGGATATGTTGTAATGAAAAGGTCCTCCTGCCATACTATGTTAATAATATGTTAACAACTGTAATGTTGTGTAGAGCTACACTTAATGTAAATTCTTCTTGTTTTTTGTGAAATGGATTTATACATTCATGTACAGTGACATTGCTAGACTTCGTAAACCTCTTAAACCACAGAGGGTGAGACTAACGTTTTGTCATTACTGACTCATTAGGTATTTTGTGGATATGAGGGACAAACATATTACTCAGCAGTGAAATTCTTGGAGTTGAAGCTGGCATAAGATGAAATCAGGAAACTCATTATGAACTTGATGACAACCAGCCATTTTACTTGTAGCCTACCATAATTCCCAGACAGAGCTTCATTACGGCGATATCTATCTGACATGTCTGTGTGTTTGTTTTAGCTGTCGGGCGATTGTTTGGAGTAATGCAAACAGGTTTTGTGTAGGAAAAAGTCTGTTTGCGATTTGAAAGGATTTTTTAAAGATTGTGTCATGGTTGTGCTCTACAGGTGTAGTCATGTGATAAGTAGGCCTATTAGTCATGTCATGACATTGCACGTCAGGTGATTGGAGGTTTAATGCCAGTGTTGAGGAAAAAACATGTACCGACATATACTCCTTAGAGTACAACTATGTTATAAGTCAAAAGGAAACTTATCTTGATTTCTGGAGGCATCTTCCTCTTTTACTGCTCACACAGCAGAATGTTCTCTGGATCCAGGATCAATTCACTGTCGTGCTAAAGAGCACTTCAGCATGGTCCATAAGTTCACAAAGGGCTAAACCTTGAATTTGAAGCATTGCCATTCAAACAGTTAAACCCACCTCTTACCAAATAATGTGGTCACATTATACCGTGGTTAGCTGAAACATTTCAGTCTGAGTCAGCTCTGGGCACTCGAGTAGCTGAATGTGTTTTACTGTACTTGGCTGCGCTGATGCCAAATATCAATATGTGTGTGTGCAGCTCCCTCTAGTGGCAGTATCAAGCATTTTTCAAGCAAAACAGTCCTCAATGCAGCACCATTGATTACCACTAGAGGTCAGTGGCATGTTTTGTTCTTCAGATTTGAAAATCACTGATAATAAACATTAGTATGGTTGGTCAGTGAGGACTGTAACATAGGATTCACATTATTTTAACAGTCCTCATCCTGTATGGCTGTCATGGGTTTCATGCTCTGTTAATAAATTAATCTGATCGTTTATCAAAAGATGTAAATATACCGTATACAGAAATATTTGATGAGCCGAATAGATTTACAAAGCACAAACTTATGATGTGATAAAAGTTGGGTCTGGTGGAGTGCAGGCATGGGCGCATAGCGGACACGGGGTACACGGAGGACATGTCACCCGCACTTCAGGGTCATTCTATGTCAACTCAACCAGAGTATGGCAACTTTAGTTTAGATTTTGACATTGTATATAATTTTTAAAGAGCTAAAGTCGGTTTCCTGGTGCTGTTCTGTTTGTTTGTGTGGTTCTTTAGCTGCTAAGGAGAGGTGCAATTGAATGCAAGAGGATGATAAATCACTCAATAGACCTTCGAACAATTTGTCCCCCTCACTTCTAAAATGATGGCTACGCCGCTGAGTGCAGGTGCACATGCGTGCATGAAATTAGCATTTAGTATTACAACAATAAATTTGGGCAGAGCTCATCAGCCGCCTGCCAAACTGCCTGACAAATGTAAACACTCAGTGAGGTCGTATCCAGAGACTTTGTTTCCAGTCTGCACAGTTTCCGGAAACTTTTCCACTACTGCTCCACTGCACTACCGAGCTGTGTTCACACAATAAACACAAAGTTACAAGTCCAGTTCCCTCACAAGAATTTAGTTTCATACCTCAGGGAAAACAAGTAGCTACATTACTCACATGGCATGAGTTTGAATAACAGGATAATGAGGCAGAAGTAAACTACACCAATGAAATTTAGGTAAGCATAGGATATTGCCTTTTAAAATCTGCCAGGCACTAAAAAAGTACGCCTCCCAGCTAAGTAGAGTTCATACATCCAGCACCACCAGCAATTGCAATAAATCCTGAGGAATCTATTCATAATTAAGATATACTTGACATATGCTCACACTGAAGTGGAGTCAATCCATAACAGCTTTTCAACCAACTAACTGTAGTATAGCATATTTCAATTAGCCATTAAGTTTCCGAGATGAAAGAAAATATTAAAAATGTTTAAGTTTAAAGTCCCCAAGGTAATAGTTTCAAAATCCTAGAGATTCAGTTTATGACAGAAAACGGGAAACAAACAGAAAATCATCACCTTTGAATATCTTGAACCGGGAAATACCTGACACTGGTCTTTTGTGTGATAACTGATTTTTAAAGATTAAACAATTATTAGATTTGTGGAGTAGAAACAGCAAACAGTAAACATATTCATGGTTATTTAAGTATTTTTATTACAAAACATAATCCTTGACATCTTTACAAAATATTAATGTAAACATGTAGACTTGAGTCCTCAGTGCATAGAAATAAATAGATCTTCTTCATTCGTGAGGACTTCATAAGTGAGTCCCATGAACCAGCGCTCTGTTTTAATCTCCATACACACAGCAGGTCCTTCCAGCCAGATTTATTATGAGATATTCCACCAAAGTGTCCACAGGACGCGCAACCGCGTCTCCCTTCAAGTCCTTATTTGGCCAAACAGCCAGTCCATGGGGTCTTTGCCCTTGTTGTCTCGTTCTCTGCCCATCTTCAGAGATAAATCCTCTGTGCTGTTTAGACTCAGGCTGGAAGCTCTGGTAGTCCTTAGTGCGCGGGGAGACCCGCGAGGAAGTGAAGCTGAAACAGACAGCTTCATCTGAGCCTTTGAGAACTGCCGTAGCCTGGGGGACCTCTGGAGTCTGACGGGGCCGCAGCTCGGGGCCTCAACGGGGCGAGCAAGGGCCTGAATACTGGTCATGTAGTCCTCAAGAGACTCTGGGCCCTGGGTACACAGGGAGGATGTGGGGGGGACAGGCAAGTCCTCCAGCGTCTCAGTAATGGTAGGTAGGAGAGGCAGAGAAAGCAACAACCGCCTGCGTTTCATGCTAAAGTGGGAGAGGGAAAAAAAACAGTTAGTTAAATATTAGGTAACTAAAAATAAATTTTGTTTTAAATTTTAATTGTCTGTGCTAAATTAGTTTTTCATATTGTAACAAGTAAATATGTAAACGTATTATAATTCCTTAGTAGGTACAGCTGGATTGTAATAAAGAATAGCTAATAATGGAAACAGAAGAAGAAGTATTCTCACCTTTGCGGCTTCAGTTCTGAGTCCGACACGCAGAGCGAAGCAGAGTGATGTCTAGTCCGTTCAGTTGATCAGTTGAGTATGACTGGACCAGAGCGGTTTCCAGGCTTTATAGAGGCACAGTGCAGCAGAGTGATTAACCACAGCTGCCAAAAATAGCCCTGCTGACCTTACTCTCATCTGCAGTGTGTGTCTGTGTGTGTGTGTATGTGTAAGGGAGGGTGTGTTCATGCCTGTTCAGGAAACTCAGGAGTGGCGGGTCAGCGAGGTTCAGTGGTGCAGCTGCTCCGACTGTTTATGTTCCAGAAACAATGAAGCCCTGGGAGCCATCTGACACACCTCCAGAAACCTACTTTCTGCTTCTTCTCCCCCGCCCGCCCTCTCTGACATTTACATTAATTTAGGAACATATCAAAATTATTACCACTTCATTTTGATTCCCCCGACTGTATGACAAGAAATACGTAATCCACAAGTTATCCATGCGAATAAAACCATTAACAATCTGGATTTCACAGTCCACAGTGGTTGATTGTCCATGGAGAAAAACAGTTTTTCTGCCTATATAACCTCTTGTACAGCTTTACTTTTGGGGGGATTATTTAAATGAAACACATTTTTCTGTCAGGCAAATTAATCATGAAGTACAAAAAGATTTTGTACATTTTACATACAGTATTTTGTAGGCTACATATTTTGGCCTTTCAGTCTGTGGTTACTTAGCACTGAATTCATCTTTCTCTGTTGAGTGTGATGTTTTGTTCCTCAAGAGCCAGACAAAACTGTTCATAAATAATTCATCATCTGACCAGACTGAGGCCGAAAGTCTGTCTCACATCCCATGGTACTGCCACATTAACTATTACAGTAAATCCAACACACTGTGCAGTAGGCCTATATTATTTACAAAGTTGCATAATTGTAATCACCACATTTGTGATTCTTGTATAATGCTTTACCCAGACATATCTTTTTATTTGTTTACCAAACAATTAGATTACTTGGATTTAATTTTAAAAAAGCACCACAGGGTAACCAAATTTCCATCTGGAAATGCATCAGCTGATCAGACTGACATTTGTGGATTATTATGAACAGGGCTTCATTGTATTATCACTCAAATGAGATTTAGTCATTAGATACAGTGTTTACTGATGGTGTGATGGTAATCTATCTGTCAAAGTGATTACATGTGTTATGTGAGGTTACCATTACATTTATTTGTGGCTCAATTGTCAAATTTGGACAAAAAAATCAGCTGTGCGACCTCATGCGAGAGGCCAATTTGTTTTGGTTGAGCATGTAAACACTTTTTCTCTGTTCTCAGCTGTGTGGACGTTTACAATTTAATTTTAGAGTTTCGCTTTTGTGAAATCAAAACTGCTCCCTTGTGTGTACGTGACCAAAAGCAGCACAAGTTCCCTGTTCCCATTATTGCTGCCTTCTCAGACGTGACTTCATCCTTGTACTGTGTAAAAAAAAAAAAAAAAAAAAAAAAAAAGGGGGGGGGGGGGGGGCTTACAGGTTTTCTCCAAGAGGAGAGGGTTCACCGTGTTGCTGTGAGCGGCTGCTTCTGCACGTACACCTGATACTGAGCCACTATGGCAGGTGGCCAGCAGGATATCCCCCCTGACCATGACTGCTGATAATTATTGTTATACGTGTGTGTGTGTGTGTGTGTGTGTGTGTGTGTGTGTGTGTGTGTGTGTGTGTGTGTGTGTGTGTGTGTGTGTGTGTGTGTGTGTGTGTGTGTGTGTGTGTGTGTGTGTGCTATTGTGTACAGGAGGATGGGGAGCTCATCCTCGAGGGGTTGCTGAACATCTACTGGGGCCTGCGCCGACCAATCAGGCTTCAGATGTACGACGACAATGAAAGATTTCGCCTCAACTGGTACAAGAACCTTTTGCACACTGACACACAGATGCCTGAACAAACAGATGTGGAGCAGTAACATTCACAGTGAACTCTCACACAATAGCGGAGAAATTCCACATCTTAATAGTTTAACTCCACCCTGTATTATTTAGTTGAGGAAGCTGTGGAAACTGCTTCTACCTGATGACTGCTGTCATGATGATTTTTAATTAAGATAAGACAAAATAAAAGAATTTATCTCAGAAAACATTCAGATGAGATAGTGAATGAACCCTGAAAAAAAATAGACATAAAGAAAGGACATCTAAAAATCTCTCTGATTTGACACTTTTCATTCATATAAAATAAAATCAATATGTTGGGTTTTGGATATTAGGTCACACAAATCAATAATATATAGTATTACTGTTGGATCTGAATTTTGGAAATTTTAATGGTTTTCAGTTTTATTAAATTTTTTGACCAAAACAAGAATTAAATTAGGCTAATGAAGAAAAATGATTGTCTGAATAATGGAAATATCCATAATTGCAATGCAAGTAAAAAATGAACATACTGTAGTAGTGTGTAATGAAGGTAAATAGGCTCATTTAGAAAAAATAGGAGGGAGTACAGAGGAGGAGAGTTATATTCTTCACCTCATGTCTCAAGTTTTACATGAAATAATTGTTAAAGGTGATAGAAAATATGTTGTTAAGTTAGTTACTGCTAATGTTATATTTGCAAAACACATGGATGCATATTAAGTTTTGTACCAACAGTGAGCATGTTTTCCCTCTGTCTCCACAGTAACGACAGATCCTCTGTGGCATTTGCAAACAATAATTCGCTGGACAGAGAAACTGAACCAGCAGGTGAGTAATGGACACGTGCAGTTATTGTCACACATTCACAGTCACACTCACAAACACACCTGATGGATTACTGTAGATTAAACACACTCACACACACGCGCACACACCACAGTTACTGAAACGGATTAGAGCTCCACAAGTGCTTCATTCAGCGCTTCAAATGGAAAAAGGCTAGCTCACATGTTGAGCACAGATTATTGCAGGAGGTCAGATCAGATCACCAGGACTATAAATAATCAGGGCTGGATTTAGTCATGGGGCTGACATTGGGCTTTTTAAGAAGTTTTGTCAACTGCTGACATCTCAAAGATAAATAATTGAGATGGGATGTTCACAGCTTATTTACTCCCCCTGCTAACACAAAGCATTGGTTTGGAATTCATTATAGTTTTGTCACGTGATGATTTTACAGTAATGCTGTCCCAAAGGAATAAACACTCTGATTGAAAAACTAAGGGGGAATAATACAGCACATGTTTATGATATTAATTCTATTTTATTGTACATTTTTAACTTTGAATTACAGTAAAATAAAGTGACACTAACATAAGTGTCTTTATTAAAATTGAAACCATGTAATGTAACATGTGGTGATGTTGGTGCTTATCATATCAATGAATGTTCACATGTGAAGTGTTCAAAATTGTTTATTCATTATGGAGTGTACCATTTTCTTATGCTGAAACGAAAGATACGTGATGTAGGATGGCAGATTTTAGTCAGATATAGACTTTTCAAATAATATGATTACATTGAATATAGTGCCTATTGGCTTTAAAATTTGACTCAATTATTGATTAAACTCTATATAAGAAATGAAATAGGTAAGTAGAGCCAACATGCTCTGGCAACTTCGAGGAGAGAATAATAGATTTAACCATGGATAAACCAAGTGAATTAAGTTTTTAAGTCTCTTAAAAGAAATCTTAACTAATTCTTTCCATATTCCGTTTGAGTTTGTGCGACACATATGAAAAACAGCTGTTACACGTGTTAAGAGGGGTGTGTGTTTGTGCACGTGCGTCCCTGAGGTGGTGACATGGGTGGTCAGGAGGAAGAGGATTCTCCTCAGCTGCTGAGGACCAGGAGTGACGCTTCCTTCATGCGCGTCCAGAGGAGGACAAAGACACACACGGCCAGAGACTTGCAGCGATTGCGCACACACAGGTTCTCAATCAATGGACACTTCTACAACCACAAGGTACATTAAACAGAACACACACACACACACAAGTGCACACATTAATGTATCCCGTTGTTGACACATCTCCAGGTGCAGAGGGGCAGTGGTTTCCTGTGCGGGTGTGCCTGCACTTGTGCTCCGTCTCACAATGGCCTGCTGTAGGCTGATTTTATTAATGTGCTGCAGAATACAAGGTTACACTGAGTTCCTTCATCAGTTTCTCCTGGTGTGCGTGTCCTGACCTCATGCATGTGTGTGTGTGTTGTTTTTGAACAGATTCCAGCTTCAGATTGAGGGATTTCCTTTTTGTTTTAGATTTCCCGGTCCAAAATGTCCAAGGTGTTCAAGTCCAGGAATCCATGTTCACATCAAGGACTCAGCAGTGTTTGTAAAACTTTGTGTTCTCTCACTTACACGTTTCTTGCTTGTTTATTTTTCTTTCCCTCAGACATCTGTGTTTACTCCAGCCTATGGTTCAGTCACTAACGTCCGAGTAAACAGCTCCATGACGACCGGTCAAGTCCTCAACCTGCTGCTGCACAAGTTCAGGGTGAGCGACAGTGAGACACTGGTGGTGTCATGAGGAAAACCGAAAACAAGAAATAAAATGTTTTTTGTGTTTTTTAAGGTGGAGAATAATCCTGAAGAGTTTGTCCTTTATATGGTGCACGAGTCTGGTGGTAAGTCGTACATTTCACTGTGGTTTTCTCACCAGACATTATGCATTTTTTTGTGTAATTTGTGAGTGTGTATGTTTGTGTTCACTTGCTGTCTTGGACTGTGACCTTGTAGAGAGGTCCTGCCTGAGAGATGGTGAGTACCCGCTGGTGGCCCGGGTGCTTTATGGACCCTGCGAGAAAATTTCCAAGATCTTCATCATGGAGGCCGACCTGGGGGAGGAAGTCACGTATGATGTGAGTCTGGGCCTCCTGCCACCACTCCCTCTCCCTCTCATCTGTTTTACAATAAATTACTCTTTTTCTTTTTTATGTGTTGTCCTCTACATAGACACACAAGGAAACAATGGACCAATGACAGACAGTTGGGTTAAATTTAGCCAGATGAGGAAAGATATCCTGTTTTGGGACTGATGTAACAATAGACTAAGGTGATCAACAGTGTGTTGTGTCTGAACCGAGTGATATAAATAAAACCAGACTGTTGCTGGAGAGTTTTCTAGATTCTCTATAGTGAAATCTAATATACAGTATATAAAGATATATTTATATCAACACCGTAATAGAAGTTTAAATATCAGATCATCTGTCAGTGCTATAGATAAAGTTTTATCTCCCCAGGAATTGAAATATCCACCTATTATTTTTGCCATGAATGGAGGTGACTAAGATTTGGTTGTGCTGCTTTGGGTATTTAAAGATTACATTTAAATTATTCAACAGTAAAGTTTCTTTGCAGAATTAACCTTCTGGTCACTGTGGATGCACCACAGAACAAGCTGTTTTAGAGGAAGAGGGAACAGATTTATAGGTTGCCTTCTTCAAATTACTGTCATTTTGAATGTTATTTATTATTTTTAAATACAAATAATGTGATTTTTGTTTGTTCATAACCTTTTTTTACTATCTATTGAAAAGGGTCGCCTTGTGTTGCAGACAGTCAATGTAATCCATTAGTATTAATATTTTATTATCAATTTTTAGCTCTTTCATTCTTTCATTTTATTTGTGTTTATTTATTTATTTTGGACAAAGAAAAGAAGTATGAAGACATTTAATTGATGTGTAGCTCATTCAAACTTATGTCTGAATCTTTCTCTCCACAGGTTGCCCAGTACATAAAGTTTGAGATCCCTGTTTTAGACAGCTTCGTAGAGAAACTTAAAGAAGAAGAAGAACGTGAGATAAACAAACTGACCAAAAAGTAAGTCAACAATCTTTCAGGGTTGCAAAACTGGCTTCAGTCGAGACAAAGCCGGCTTTAATGACCACAGCTGATTTCATTATGTGAGGCCAGTATCTAACATCAAAACAAGGCTGCCTGTCTTCAATGAAGACTGTGTTTGTGTGAAACATTCATCACTCATTGTTTTCACTGACTGCATAATCATTTAACTCATATGACTGATATTTCAGCCCTTTAACCCTGTTATGTGTTTCTACGTGCGTATGTCTGTTTACTTGTAGCATGTGGGCTCAAACATAATGATTCATTGTTTTACATGCAGAGGGATATTTTACAGCTCGCCTTGCATGCACTCGTAACATCCAACACTGTCACTGTTGTCAAGACATTACATAAAAAGGCCAAAAACTGGGGAAAGGCCTCAAACTCATCAAATACACAATCCAACAACTCCAAAACGCTCTTGTGGACAAGTTGTGACCTGCACATTCAACGTTATTATCTCGTGGTTAATGTGCAGGTCACAACTTGTCCACCAGAGCGTTTTGGAGTTGTTGGATTGTGTATTTGATGAGTTTGATGAGGGAAACCAAGAAATCCCATTAGCCTCTGTAGCGTAGCTCTCAGCAGCTCGCCACTCGGCTCGACGGTTTTACAAATAGCTTGCACCGACAAATAAAGATAACGAACCTATCGATTATGGCAATGGGCCAATTTGCCAAAAAGGTTGAACTATCCCTTTGAGTCAATTCCACATACACCATTCCAACGCCATAAATACAAGCTAATGTGTAGTAATCAGCAGGTTGAAATAGAAATCTTGGTTTGGTCATGCAATGCCTACTTATAAAGAAAAGATAAATAGATGCAGAAGTTGTTTCACCATACTATTGGTCACTCATTTATGTCTGTATGTGAATGTATAATAGTAGCGGTCTTTAATCCTGTGTGCTTTCTCACCTCTGCAGGTACAGTGCTCTGAAGTCTATGATTGTGCACCAGCTCGAAGGCAGAGCTCACTCCGCCGACAGAGTAGAGCAGGCTGTGTACGTGTGAGTGTTTGTATGTGTGAGTGTGTTTGTGTGTGTTGGTGGGGGGGGGCAACACTAATGATTGTTGATTTGCTGTGGGAACATTTCCAGATAGTGAATGTAGAGGTTAAGGTAAAATAAAAGGGTAAAAGTAAAGGCTGCAATAGAACCATATCATGCACCAATGTGCTTCTACTTTTAGAATTTCATATCTCAACCGTTTGTATGATCTGTATTTTAATGTTATTACTTCAAGTGCACCACTGTTTTGATAACTCTGCAATTTATGTATTTGAATTTTGTATGAAAAATTCCTACTGCAAATGTGGATATTTATACGAGCTGCTTTTGGTAATGTTTTCTCTGACTTGGACCTTTTATTGTAATAAATCAGTTTTAGTGTGGCCTTTCTAAATGCTGTTGGATCTCTGCTGACACCAAACATAATACACAGCTCAGACTTCCCACAAAGAAAACATTCATCTTTATTATTTCCTGCACTTCCAGTGTGACTGGAGCTCAGATTAGCATTGTTCTTCTGAGTGACCCTCTGTGCCAGCTAGTTCCCATGAGCTTGTGTGTGTGTGTGTGTGTGTGTGTGTGTGTGTGTGTGTGTGTGTGTGTGTGTGTGTGTGTGTGTGTGTGTGTGTGTGTGTGTGTGTGTGTGTGTGTGTGTGTGTGTGTGTGTGTGTGTGTGTGTGTGTGTGTGAACTTATCAACATTACATTACACAATGGGGGTATCCTGAGAGAGGAGGACTGTTCCTTTTTCCCACAGTTTTACAAACAGTAAGACTGTTGTAATGTTTTGTGGACCCACCTTGACCCTAAACATGGATCCACAGCCAGACCCAACAGGTTGGGTGGGTTTGGATTGAATGTTTGTAATTGTTAAAGTTTTTTTTTTTTTTTTTTTTTTATGAATCCAAGCTGAAATAAAATTTTAAAAAAAACACACACCGTCGGTCCAAGAACATTTATACACCATGGACAAGGTTTCAATCCTCAAACAAAAGAAGAGAAACAGCAGTTTCTCTTCTTTTGGCCGCACAAAATAATGAGGTAACTTTATATTTTACAGCCTTGATATTGATATTTGAATATCCACGCTCATTCCAGTCACTTAAGTCAGATGGAATATGAAGCAACAACTTATGTAATTGCCAGTAATTGCCAGAAATAATCAGCTTTTCTAAAAACTAAAAAGTCTAATGCAGCACTGTGGATTACCTTTCACCAAGAAGGCCAAGCCTAGATCAGGATTCAAGCTTCAGGGGAGCTCATATGGGGGTGAAAATTAACCCCAGAGCTCTAAGGAACATACACAATGTGATGTATTGAAATTACCAATCTGTTGAGGCTCCAAACAAATTGAACAGATCATCAACACAAGTCATTAATTCTAAGACGTCTGTTTATAATTGCACATCTTCTCAGAGAGACAAATGGCTGTAGGCTATATTGTAGAGTGGCTTGAGTGTGTTATTGCTGAATATGACACACCACCAAAGAAAATCAATGTTTTTGTCTGTGACAATGCTGTAAATGTAACAGTAGTGATAAGGATTTTAGCAGAAAAGCAGATAATTATTTTGTCTATGAACATCCTAAGGGGAGTGATTTGACATTCTCTAAAGCTAAAATATTATGCAACAGTAAATAGGCAGCACACTGGTACATGTAAACACTACTGGAATAACACATCAGCCAGACTGGGACGCAGCTAAATAATGACTGCTACATGGACTGACTCAACAGTGACTCCAAGAGGGACACAGAGCGATTGCTGGTATGTGAGTGTATCTCCATATCATTCAACAGAGGACTTTGTGACTCTGTAAGATGCAAGTGGGGCCATAGTTTCCAATTTTCTGTTTCAGAACACAATGTTCAAAACAAAATGTGACACACCAAGCGCTCTTGAAAGGTCATCATCTTGTGCTGGTCCTCTGAAATGCTGTCAACTTCACACGAAAGTGCAGATTTGAGTCGCTTTCCCAGTTTTTGTTTGACGTTGATATAGGAGGAAGGAATCAGCTGATACAGCCTGCTCTTAGTGTTTGATGGGGGAGGGAGCATCATGAAGTCAACCACATAATTATATTCAAATTAAATGAAACATGGCTAAAGCAGTGTGAAAAAGAAAGGAAGGGTAGGTGGTATTACAGGAAAGTAGGAGAAATAAGATGTGCAGAGAGAACCAAGAGGGAAGAGATAGTTATCTCAAAACTTAGGATTGGACATATGCTACAGCATGAACAGTAGGCCTACTTTATACAAAATAGGTAAACATGGCACAAGGGGTTGTGATTATTGTGGTGGTGGAGCATGTTAAGGAATAACAGCGAGGAGGCAAATGGTTCAGGACCAAAAGATAATGATAATTTAATTTGGTAGATATTCATCCAACTTGCATCCAACTTGGTTGAAAATTCTCAGAGTAAGTAGCCTATCTGTTTGAGAGAATAGGCTATAGGTTTTTCTTCTTATGATAGATAGATATCCTGATTCATACTCCTGGTCCGTTGGTGGCGGTAATGCGCCATAACGTTAAGAAGAAGAAGAAGAGGAGGAAGAAGGGGGCGGGGCATAGACTGTATATAAGGGGGCGGGGCCAAAAATCGTCGAACCGGAAGTCAACAAACGCGCGAGCTCCCAGCGTGAGCCAGTGGCGAGGAGATTTGTTGTTTTCCTAGGAAGAAGAAGGACGGAGTGTTTTAAATAGAAAAAGATAGAAGAACAATAAGACGGAGAGTTTCGAGGAGAAAATGAGACGTTCACTTAATGTCCGTCGATCCATCGAGTTGTTTTATGGAGAGGAAGACGCAGAGTGTGAGCCTATTTCATCTTCATCGTCCGAGGAGGAGGAGGAGAGTGGTGTTGAGGACGATGAAGTGATTGACCCGTCTTATGTCGCCGGCGATGAGAAGTAAGGCAAACTTATCAGGAATGTTTAGGCTATAGCTTTTGTTTTGTTTATTGCTCGTATGTTAACGATATAAAACTAAACTGTTGCATACACATGCACACATTGTTTCACCCTTTA
The DNA here is from genome assembly GCF_905171665.1 of Trachurus trachurus. NCBI lineage: Eukaryota > Metazoa > Chordata > Actinopteri > Carangiformes > Carangidae > Trachurus > Trachurus trachurus. The sequence goes on from NC_139906.1 coordinate 17,797,529, forward strand.
TCTGAACATAGATGAGTAAACCCTCATACTCATTTTCCAAGTGTTCATTTTGGGTTATATTTTTATATGTTAGCTCTTGCCTCAATGTTTGGCTACTTGTAATGTTTTCTTTTTACTGAGTATTCACATTGTTGTAGGGAGACAGAGAGTGAGAGTTTTAGTGCCCACATTTTCTTCACTATCCATCATGTGCACATGAACAGCAACTTGAACAATCTCTAATTTCTTTACACATTGTTGTCATGCACAGATACAGTGATGAGGAAAGTAGACCCTCCATACAGAGGCCGACCCAGAGAGATCGTGGGAGGGGGAGGCGGAAGAGGTCCAGATCTCCACAGGCTCAGCCACACCAAGGCTTGGAGCCCGGGAGAACAGGAAACGACCCCGACACCGACACTGCTCCACAAATCGACCAGTTCGTGCCACGGAGAACACCGGGGCCCCAGGTGGACACCCGTGCAGCCTCTTCACCTCTGGACCTGTTCAGGCTGTACTTCCCCCCAGCCACAGTGCAAACCCTCTGTGAAAACACCAACAGGTACGCAGAAAAAAACAAAGAAATGGGGAAGAAGTACAAATGGGATGACGTTGAAGTTGAGGAGCTGTACCAGTTAATCGGGCTCCTCATCTACACATCGCTGGTGTCACTGCCGAGTCTCACGGATTACTGGAAACAGGACACAATCACGTCCGTGCCGTTTCCAGCGACCGTGATGGTGAGGGACAGATTCAGGGCTCTGCTCTGGAACCTCCACCCCAGCGACCCGGACGAGGACAAGAAAAACGACGAGAAGAAGGGAACGCCAGAGTATGACAAGTTGTTCGGGATCAAGCCCATCATCGACAGCATCCTCAGTGCCTGCCAGGCTCATTATCACCCAAGGAAGGAATTGACCGTCCATGAGAGAGTGGTGACCCGCAAGGCGAAAACTGGCCTGGCCCAGTTCATGAAGGACGAACCCCTGAGGTCGCGGGTCAAGCTGTTTGTGTTGGCCGACTCGAGCAACAGTTACACGGTAAATTTCAATATCTACGTGGGAAAAACACACACGGTACACGGGCTCTCGTATGATGCTGTGATGCACCTGGTTCAGCCGTCATACCTGGGCGCCGGCTACCATGTTTACTTGGACAATTTCTGCACGAGCCCTCAGTTGTACGTCGACTTGGCCAACATGAAATATGGAGTTTCTGGGGGAGTGGTCAAGAGCAGGATGAAGGAGAAAAATGGACATGAGGCAGTGAAGAGCATCTCCCACCCCACCCCAATCACATCCTACCAGAACATGGGTGGGGTTTGCCAGTCTGACAAGATGCTCCATTACTACTCTACCCACCGCAGGACCACACGCTGGTACCGCACCCTCTTCTTGCACCTCATGGACATCGCCACCACAAACGCCTACATTCTGCACTGTGAGATCAGCTTCTTAAATGACGCGAAGCCCCTGTCCCACAAGGACTTCCAGACTGAGCTGGTGTCCCAGCTGTGCGGGGTGGACAGCGCAGGCGTGCCCGTGAAGAGGAGCGCCGACCACATTCCTGTTCCCATCGCCACGGTAACAGACGCCAGCCGGAAAGCCACACAGGGCCGCAGGATTTGCCAACAATGCCACCAGGTGGACAAAAAAAGAAATGTCACTCCCTGGAAGTGCCAATCCTGCGATGTGGCTCTGTGTTTGATTGTGGACAGAAACTGCTTTGCAGAGTGGCATAGATAAAATTTAAAAAAGTGCCAAACTGTGCCCCATTGTATATAGTTTGATATATTTGTATATACGGTAGTTTGATTACACCTCTTTTATATTTTGCATTTGGAACTGTGGGAATAAAAAGCCCTGGTGCAGCTCCGTGTAATTTTGTGTAATTAGTTTGTTTTGAAGAGTTGGAGCTGACAAAGTAAAAAACACCTATACATTTTTTTCATGGGAAATGTTTTTCATATATTTTTTTAACTTTGCCTTTCATATTTGCAACCTATGTTTACTTCCTCAGGTTCCAAAACAGTTAATTGAGCTTGTTTTTGTTGTGATTAATTTAGATATTTTTTGACGTTTTTGGGCCCAATATGTTAATTAAGTATGTTAAAGTGAAAACAAATAACTGTCAGATCATACAGGTGAGGTTGTACTGAAAGAAAGATACCAAATATGGGTATGAAATAAAGGCAACATCAAATGTATTCAAAAATGCCAAAATAGGCTCAGACTCCTAAGGGTTCATCACATGATGTGTTCATGTAGCTACATGGGGTGATCACTGCAAGTTGTAACCACAATGGACTCTGCACCTGAGGATAAAAACACCCAAGATAAAATCTTCATCGAATGTGATTGGTTATGTTGACTAAAGAGAAGTTAGATGAGGGGAATAAGACTCCCAGCCCCCTTGACTCTTCTTCTAAATAAACTTTGTGTCAGTTAGTACCTGTACATCACCAGCAGGTGTCAGCATCACTACATGGATGCTGTACATGGAGAGCTCATGGTGTGTGACAGACATGGATAATTAAGCATATGACAGGTTGAGGAGATAATTTTGAATTCATGCCTTCTGATATAATTTGTACAGTTTGATCACAGAATCTGCTCATTGTAGATTAACTGCAGCTTGAAAAGTGGCTGGTATCAGGGGTCAGTGATAAAAAGCTGCAGTTAAGACAGTTTCCACCAGCCTCACTCTGACTTGATAAAATCACATTACTTTATTCAGCCGCTGTGAATGGGCCCGGATGTCAGACTCGCTAACAAAAAACTCACTGAGATTTTCTAATCAAAATCAAAGTGTTTATTAACCAAACAAAAGAGGTTAACTCATAATAAAGTGTGCAAACTAAACCAAAGTAATCACAGTGATCAACATGACCTGCTACTAAAATTGACATGAACTAAGTAATACTCAAAATAAACAACCCATAACCTTAACCAACCTACAACCATATTAAAATGCTAGAGAGAGATCATGATTACATATAATAATAAACAAACATTGCTCACTTATTCATTGATTTCTTTACATGACTGTACAAGCAGAAGATTGATGGCGCCGTTCAGCTTGGACCCTGGCCCTTGACGAGTAGTTGCCTCTTAATCTATGTATTTTTCTCTGAAGGTCACTGTCATGTTTCGCTTGTAAATCTCTCCTCATTTTACCCAGTTCACGATCTCTCTCTTCTCTCTCTCTCTTTCTCTCTGCTTCTCTCTTCTCCCTCTCCCTTCTTCTCTCCTCATTCATCTCCTGCTTATCCCTCTTCCTCTCCTCCTTTCTCTCTTTCCTCTCTCTCTCTCTCTCAGCCTGCAGTTGTTCATTAATCTTCCTCATTGCCTCATCATATTTTCCCCGAAGTTTCCTCTCAATTGCCTCTTGTTTTCTGCGAATTTTCTCTTCTTTCTTCTCCAGGATGCGTCTTTTCTCCTCTTCGATTGCCCTCTCAGCCTCTTTGAACAACTCGTTGGTGTAGTGACTTCCTCCGTTCCTCTGGACCATATTTCTGATCTTCTGAAATAGCTCACTGACCTGTGAGCTCTCTGTCAGCTTATTGTTGAAGACATGGTACTGGCCATTGCATTTGGCCACAAGCTCTTGCAGGTCTGGACATTCATCCAAGAACTCTTCAATGGTGTTGTCCAGAAAGTCTCCACCAGTGAAGAGAACCATGCTGTATCGACCTGCGTCCTTGCCAAAGATTTCCTGAATCTTCTTCACCGACCCTTTTTCCTCCGCTGTGAATCTGCCCACCTTGATGACCACCAGGAAGACGTGGGGTCCAGGAGCAGCGAAAGAGATGCATTTCCCCAGTTGCTTGGATGTTTGTTCCTCATCAAACCTGGTGTCAAACAAGCCTGGGGTGTCAATGACAGCAACTTTCTGCTTATCCACTGTAGCTGTGCCCTTAGAGCACTCTACAGTCAGAGATTTAGCACTGCACTTTGATTCAAAGCACAGTCGGCCCAGAATGGTGTTTCCTGTGGCACTTTTCCCGTTCCCCGTCTTCCCCACCATCACAATCCTCAGCTCCTCATTATTTGTTCTGCAAGATCCTGTGAAGAGCAATAAGAATATGTAACAGGTTACTCATAGATGTACAGGAGCGGGTAGGCTACTTAGAAAAAAAAGTTGTACATTATTAATTTCTCACCCAAAACATAGCAAAGATATTAAACTGATCAGATGAACCAGAGTTAAAGCAGAAGTAAGCGGAATATTTGTGTTAATATAAGTCTTAAATAGTTATATCTTCCGACAGCAATCACTTACATAGAGTGTTTGATCTGAAACACGGGTCTGTCAGTCACTCTGCTCTGCTGTAAGCCGAGGAGAAAACTTTCCTTGTATCCTACAACCTTTATCCAATGAGGAGAGAGAACGGCAAAATAATGGTAACTTGACTCACCTGAGTTGTCGTCCATGTTTGGGTTATAAAAGTTGCTGTGGGTGATCAGAGTATAGAGACGCTGCAGCTGAAGTCAAGAATTTAAGTGTTGAAGAGTGTGTCTGCCACACCTCCTGTCTGTCTGGTTTTATACATACCAAACAACAACCTGAGAAATTTGCACTGGTCACCGTCAAACAATAGAAATCAAAGTAAAGGTATTTAAAACCATTTACTTTATACAGTATGATCTTGGTGTGGCAAGGATATCAAGATGTGCCTCGGTTTAAGTTTGTTACTGAAGCTGTGTAGTTAAAGGTTTATTTGAAATGGGACCTCACATATTCATGAACATACAAAAAAACAAAACAATTAATTGCAGTAAATATGTCGGATTTAGCTGGGAGCTAATTTCCATCCGTAGTCCCATGACACATAATTAAATAAAATTACACTCAGACATTTAAAACGATAGACAATAACCTTAGCGAGGGGGTTAGCACATAGGGTTAGCATCAGGTTGTGTATTGACCCACAAATTGCCACATTGCTCAAAATCACCTTTTACCAACCACACATTCATGTCTATCTGAATTGAATTGAATTGAAAACTTTATTGAACAACATTAAACAAGTGTTCAAAAGGATTAAAACACAATAAAGCCCAAAGGCTTATTTCCATTGTGGTCCTATTTGATGGTAGACAAATACACATGTGAAAACTATTTTTGAAAACTTACATAAAGTTGGTTGAGGCCTGCTCACCTTACTAGCCTACAGTAACTGTAAGAAGCCTGATAAGAAAAAAGAAATGCTTCAAGACAAGAGACTGTATTAAAGACTTTTCTTTTTTATAACTCCCTGTTTGTTACAGAGAATGGAAACAGGTAGGCTATTTTAAGCTCCATGCTGTGTCAAGTGGAACTGGAATGGTATGTATGAAATGTTTTATGATTATTTTTTTTTCTACAGTAGCCTACTCCTACACTGTCTGACTCAACAATGACTGTGATTTACTTTTTTCTGGATGTTAGAAAGTAATTCCACAACAGTAGCTTTAGGCTACACATCTCACTTGTTACAGTGGGTAATACACAAGACAATTAAACAGACCGTCCAGCTGGTCTGGTCATGATTATGGGCATGTGGGTACATCTACTGTATTGGCATGTCTGTCAGTGAGTCAGTATAGCTATACATACAGTATGTGAATGAGAATTTAAGAGTTTCTTCGATGTTGCCATGAAACGATTCAGTCCACTACAAATTTGGCCTGTTCCTCTAACAGTCAGTCAGAGTGCTTGTAGCAGGTTTATTAAAGCAGAGTAGTGTATTCTCTTAGATTATTAGACTTTAAGTATAATCAGCTCAATCCTGCAAACAACAGTTGGAAACAAAAGGTTTCTAAAGAATATTATCTAAAATACAACATAATAGGCTGCAGATTTAATTTTAGAAGTTCTGAAAAATGTTTATTATTATCTGGTAACTGCTGGAACTGCATTGTGAGTATTGGCAAACAATCTTGCTGGAATTATTTACAGGATTGTACAGGGAAGCATGGAAAATGGATTGATGTGCTCAGCTTGAGACCTGGCCCTCGATGAGTAGTCGTCCCTTATACGACTCATTTCCCTCTGAAGGTCACTGTCATGTTTCGCTTGTAAATCGCTCTTCATTTTACCCAGTTCACGTTCTCTCTCTTCTCTCTCTCTCTTTCTCTCTGCGTCTCTCTCCTCCCTCTCTCTTCTTCTCTCCTCATTCATCTCCTGCTTATCCCTCTTTCTCTCCTGCTCTCTCTCTTTCCTCTCTCTCTCTCTTTCAGCCTGGAGTTGTTCATTAATCTTCCTCATTGCCTCATCATATTTCCCCTGAAGTTTCCTCTCAATTTCCTCTTGTTCTCTGCGGATTTTCTCTTCTTCCACCTCCAGGATGCGTCTTTTCTCCTCTTCGATTGCCCTCTCAGCCTCTTGGAACATCTCATTGGTGTAGTGACTTCCTCCGTTCCTCTGAACGATATTTCTGATCTTCTGAAATAGCTCATTGACCTGTGAGCTCTCCGTCAGCTTATTGTTGAAGACATGGTACTGGCCGTTGCATTTGGCCACAAGCTCTTGCAGGTCTGGACATTCATCCAAGAACTCTTCAATGGTGGTGTCCAGATCGTCTCCACCAGTGAAGAGAACCATGCTGTATCGACCTGCGTCCTTGCCAAAGATTTCCTGAATCTTCGTCACCGACCCTTTTTCCTCCGCTGTGAATCTGCCCACCTTGATGACCACCAGGAAGACGTGGGGTCCTGGAGCAGCGAAAGAGACGCATTTCCCTATTTGCTTGGCTGTTTGTTCCTGGTTAAACCTGGTGTCAAACAAGCCTGGGGTGTCAATGACAGCAACTTTCTGCCCATCCACTGTAGCTGTGCCCTTAGAGCACTCTACAGTCAGAGATTTAGCACTGCACTTAGATTCAAAGCATTTTCGGCCCAGAATGGTGTTTCCTGTGGAACTTTTCCCGTTCCCCGTCTTCCCCACCATCACAATCCTCAGCTCCTCAGTATTTGTTCTGCAAGATCCTGTGAAGTGAGATGAGAATATACAACAGGTTACTCATAGAAATATGCAGGAGGAGCAGGTACTTCTAACATTTCTTATACATTCTCCATTTCTCAGCCAAAACATAGCAAAGATTTAATCCAAGGTGAATCACGGTGAATTTGAAAGTACATCTTTAGACTTATGATGCCTGTTGGGAGACTGTGTAATAATGTGAGTCGTACATGTAAAGGTCAGAAGCTCATGCTATGTCATCACGTTTTGTTTAAGCCACGCCCGGTGTGTTGTTTTCTTTTTTTTCCTTACAATATTTATTGGTAACCATGAGGTTTAACAAACACATGACAGAAATTTGTTTAACACTGAACAGACCAGGGGATACTGCAGTTCATTGTCAGTCCGTTCAAGAATCAAATTAAATGCATAGTTTTCAACAGATCTTCTCAGCTTTGTTGTTGTTAATCAGTTCAAGTAGGGTGCCATACTGCTGGAGTTCAACAATGAAACGAAGAAAGCAGGGTTTCGATCCAGACCATTTTGATTTGTGAATATGAAACTTTCCAAGAATAATTAGAAGTTGTATTATGTAGGCAGTGTTGCTCTCCATCCCACCAAAAACAAAATAGAGCATTACATCAAACACAGTAAATTGTATAGTAATATTAATTTTTCCATTTTCAAAGTGATAAAACAGATGAAATATTGTTTCTTTGTCAACATTACAGAAAGTACAAGAATGATCAATGTTTGACTTAGCCTAAATCTTTCCAAAACCTCCTTAGCGGGATAAATTTGGTCTAACACGTTGTAGGATAGGTTCTTTCAACTTATTATGCAATATTTGTTTAAAACACTACAGGCTTTTTTCCACTGTAAATTGCTCATGATAGACGACCAGAAGAATTTTGCTGCAGGTGCTACAGTAGCCTATACTTCAATGCGTTTCTAATGTGCCTGTTACTGCAAGCTTTATCTTGAATATTGATATCTCCAATAAAAAAAACTGCCTAGAACAAAATTAATTGGTTTCTGCTAGGTTACAGTTCCTTAAAAAAGTTTTCTATTCTGGGGAAGCTGGAAGTGAGTTCCGCCATGACACAAGATGTGAGTGTATGCTAGTCTCGAATAAACATGCTTGAAGAAGCTAAAGAATATCTCTGCCTCTGTCAACTTATTCTCCGAGTTCAGTGCGAGTAAAAGCTGCAAAGCTCAACAATGCCCCAAATTAAATCATGATTTTCTAAGTGAAAAATGGATACACACACACAATTAATGAATAATCAGTTATTTGCAGTTTTATCCGTTTAGAGAAGCATTAATCTATAGGACCGACAGCTATATGTTACATAAAACAAGATCTGGCAGTGATCACTGCTGCACCACCATAAAATAATAGTAGCCTACTTTAAAGCATAGCAGTAACGTGACTTACCGAAGCTGTCCATGGTTCGAGCAGAGACGGAGACGGAGAGTCAGGAGCTGAAGTGTTGAAGAGTTCAGTGTGTGTCTGCCTCCTGTCTGTCTGGCTTTATACATACAAACGAGTGACTCGTAGTGAAAGTGAAACTATGGTTTCATCTGGCCAATCAAAGACAACGATGTGCACAGTAGGCGTGGTTTAGAAAATAAATAAATTTCAATAAAATTCTAATGTTATAAAGTGATAAGATTAAGATTAACCCCACATGATAACACAGGAGGAAATTATGTTCCTATAGCCTAGCTATCTTGTAAAGACAATCCAAAGAAAGACAATTCTTGATATGAATCATATCATCTGTGCAAACAAAATGTAGGCTATAGGTTGTCAAATGACAACATTTATTTCATGGCAGTTAAACTCTCATCAAATCAGTTTTATTGATTTCACTTCAAACCTCACCTCCTACTACTTTCTTTTTGGTTTTACACAGTGGATCTTCATGACAACATCAACCTATCCTGATTAAAGCAGTTGAACAGCTTTTTGTACAGTCCATCTAGATAGACTTAAAGCAGAAGTAAGCGATCCGGTCGTTTTGGCTAACTTCTTGTCAGCCGATGGAGTTAGCAGCCCCCGCCCTCGTCATGGATCTATTGGTCCTTGTCCCTACGTCACCACATTCACGCGCATCCCTTGGCTGCACACCATAGACTGTAAAATCTGCACACACAGCCCTTCATGCCGTTCTCTCTCCTCATTGGATAAAGGTTGTAGGATACAAGGAAGTATACAAGAAGTTTTCTCCTCGGCTTACAGCAGAGCAGAGTGACTGACAGACCCGTGTTTCGGACCAAACACTCTATGTAAGTGATTGCTGTCGGAAGATATAACTATTTAAGACTTATATTAACACAAACATTCCGCTTACTTCTGCTTTAACTAATGACATTTTGTCTGTTTGGTTGTCCAAGGCCAAGGAACAGTTTCACTTTGTTGATTCTCCCTTTGGTGCTGGGACACTTCTCTTGTTATTTTCAGTTGGTTTTGTAAAGAATCATTCAGACAACAATGTCACTAACCTTTGTATTTTACTATTTGTAGTAGTTGTTGATGATAGGAGCTACAAATGAAGGGTCACATTACCTGTGTGTCATAGTAGGTGAATGTAGCTGCTCACATGTTGAATTGGGAATGACTGATTATTTCTTTTTTTAGAGAGTTTAGTTCATTCTCTCACTTCAAGTAATGCTGCTATGAAGTATTTTTTATTTGTTTAGATAGTTGAGATCTCAAATGATCTTAAGCAGCATTGGACAATAGAGGAATGTGAGACTGTCTCAGATGAGTTGGTAAAACTAGGTGTGTCAGACAGTGAGAAAAGGTGAGAGGACTGAGAGTCACTGAGGTGCTGTGACTTGATAACCCATTTCTCCAGAGATTTAATTCATATTAATGCAACTCATTATTTCAAAAGTTTTCAAGTCTTCAAACGTCTTCAAGTTAGCACAGCTATAAGTTGAGAAGTTGTAAAGATTAAAAATTAGAAATTTTTGGTTGAAGTAGCTTCAAATACATAAATAAAATGAATGGATGCATGAATGATGTACAGTATATCATTGAGAAGTGATAGATCATTTATTTTAATTCTGTATAATGGTGTACAACATTGATATTAAGAAATACCTTTTAAGAATAGCAAAAATGTACCAATAATTGACAGATTATTTTTCCAAGCCAAACGTTGTCCTGGTTGACCACATTGTGCACCCCCTTAGAGAAGCCCTATCAGCTGTCCAATCTGTCATCTATGGCAGACATGCCTACCAGCCAACACAAAATCTACCACATGACACACCTTTACATGAGAAACATCCCAACCATCCGGCAGAACTGGACTGAACTCGGTTCATGGCAAAAGGTGAAGCCAAACCTTAGACAACATGCACAACAGGTGGATGTGATGCCAGCTATGTTTATCACATATCAAACTTCAACACACGCACAGTCGCACACAGGCTGACAGCTCATTAATGTCAGTATCAAGGGAGATGATCATTTGTCTGATAAGCTCTGTCTGCCCAATGGGTGGCTCTTGATCAAGATCTTGATATTAAGATTGAGGGTTTGATTCCCATGATGACAGAGATCAGACTGCAACTATGATGGTGCCACAGATTGAAGCCTTTTTTGCTTTTAAAGAAATCTGTTTTGCATAATCATCAGCTCATCAATGATTTCATACATTTGGAGCAGTGTTTTAATCAAAGATAGAAGAAAGCTCTACATGTATCTCTACATGATGATGAGCTGTGTTCATTATAGTTCAGACCATGCTCTTGGTTAAAAAAAAAAAGAAGTCAGGCAGATGAGGGGAATGAGACTCCCAGCCACTTAGAGCCGGGACCCCTAAACAACTGTTTTCACAGTACCACTATAGACTTTTTTTAAACAAACAAAAACATTTCCTATAGTCATGCAAAGAAAGGTTGGTTAGTGTTACAGTTTTTTATTTATTGATATCTATTGTCACTGATACCAGTAAATCTAGTAAATCACCAGCAGATGTCAGTATCACAATAACAGCAGATCATGGGTAGAAAGGGTCAATCGCATGGAAGGTAAAATGAAGATACAGACATTTTATATCAATATCTTAATAGAACCAAAGACCTAAAGAATCTAAGTTTATGGATATCTGTACAGCTGAATCATACAATTTGCTCGTTTCATTTGATTTGATACGCAGCACTGATATTGGTATTAACAAACATAAGTTGATGCAGAATTTGTTTTACAGGATTGCACAGGGAGAAGATTTACGCTTCTGCTCAGCTTGAGACCTGGCCCTCGATGCGTAGTCGTCCCTTATTTTATTCATTTCCCTCTTAAGGTCACTGTCATGTTTCGCTTGTAAATCGCTCTTCATTTTACCCAGTTCACGTTCTCTGTCTTCTCTCTCTCTCTTTCTCTCTGCTTCTCTCTCCTCCCTCTCTCTTCTTCTCTCCTCATTCATCTCCTGCTTATCCCTCTGCCTCTCCTGCTCTCTCTCTCTCCTCTCTCTCTCTCTCTCAGCCTGGAGTTGCTCATTAATTTTCCTCATTGCCTCATCATATTTCCCCTGAAGTTTCCTCTCCATTTCCTCTTGTTCTCTGCGGATTTTCTCTTTTTCCTCCTCCAGGATGCGTCTTTTCTCCTCTTCGATTGCCCTCTCAGCCTCTTGGAACATCTCGTTGGTGTAGTGACTTCCTCCGTTCCTCTGGACCATATTTCTGATCTTCTGAAATAGCTCACTGACCTGTGAGCGCTCCTTCAGCCTGTTGTTGAAGACATGGTACTGGCCGTTGCATTTGGCCACAAGCTCTTTCAGGTCTGGACATTCATCCAAGAACTCTTCAATGGTGTTGTCCAGAAAGTCTCCACCAGTGAAGAGAACCATGCTGTATCGACCTGCGTCCTTGCCAAAGATTTCCTGAATCTTCGTCACCGACCCTTTTTCCTCCGCTGTGAATCTGCCCACCTTGATGACCACCAGGAAGACGTGGGGTCCTGGAGCAGCGAAAGAGATGCATTTCCCTACTTGCTTGGATGTTTGTTCCTCATCAAACCTGGTGTCAAACAAGCCTGGGGTGTCAATGACAGCAACTTTCTGCTTATCCACTGTAGCTGTGCCCTTAGAGCACTCTACAGTCAGAGATTTAGCACTGCACTTTGATTCAAAGCACTGTCGGCCCAGAATGGTGTTTCCTGTGGCACTTTTCCCATTCCCAGTCTTCCCCACCATCACAATCCTCAGCTCCTCATTATTTGTTATGCAAGATCCTGTGAAGAGCAATGAGAATATAACAGGTTACCAATAGAGATGTGTTGGAACATTTCTTTTGTAGCTACATGATTAATTTCTCAACCCTGAAACATAGCAACTATTTAAACTGATTAGCTAAACCAGAGCTGAATTTGAAAGTTTGATTGTGATCTTCTAATTGAAAATGGATTATAAAACAGAAATAAAAAATAATTGAAAAAACAAAAACAGTTTGCCATTTTATCATAAGAATTTATCTATGGGACCTACAGTATTATATAAAATAACATCAGGCAATAATCACTGTTATGTCACCATAAATATAATGGTAATTTAAAACACATGACTCACCGAAGCTGTCCATAGTTATAGCAGAGACGACACTGGAGCTCAATAGTCTGAAGTGCTGAAGAGTCCACTGTGTGTCTGCCACACCTCCCTTCTGTCTGGCTTTATAAGCACTGAGCCGACCGGAAAAATCTGCACTGTGACGTCAAAGTGAAAGTGAAACTCAAATAAAGTCTTGCTACTTTAACCACAAAAGACTAGTGTTCCTGCTGCTCACCCCTCCCTTCACCATTTACCAGAAATGGCTTACAGTTCTCTTACAGTAAACTGAAACTGCAGTAAACTGAAAGGTGTACTGCAGAGTAAGGAATTCCCCCATCGGCTGATCCTCCTTGAAATCCTACCACTTCCCTCACCACATACACACACACCACCACACTGTGACTGATTGTCATGGTTTGTCTATAGTTCCTGTTTTATTCTGAAGTTCCCATGTTTTGTCTTCCTGCGCTTTCTCTCCTGTGAACACGGGTGTTATACCTCATGTTAGTCACCTGTGTCTCGTTTCTGTCTCATGTTTCACCTCAGTGTTTGTCCTTCATTGGTTTGTCTGCATTCATCACTTGTTTGCCTGTGGTTGTGTTCAGTGGTGCTTTGAGTTCCTTCCTGCATGTTCTTCAGTGTACCTCTGTAAGTCAATACATTTTTTTTCATTACTCCATCATACCTGTCATCTTCTGAGTCTGCATTTGGATCCAGTCCCTTCAAATCTGTGATACTAAATAATTTATTCATCTGCTTTACATCTAATGGCCCATCATCAAACACACAGGCTTCCCATGACCAAGCCCTATGTTCCCACAGCCTTATGTTCCCACAGCCATATGTTCCCACAGCCCTATGTTCCCACAGCCTTATCCCACAGCCCTATGTTCGGTCTATCCTCTACTTGGTCTTCTTACTAAACTTAACCAACTCCTTTCATCATTGCCTAAGCCCAACCAGTGCAAAATCTTTTTTGGGGAAAAATACGCCATTAAAGGAATTGTCGGAAAGGCAGGATGCAGGATGCAGAAAGGCGTGTTTTTAAAAAAGAACAAAAATACTGTCATTCAGACCATAGGAGGCGGGAATTGTCGGAATAATCGGACGTTTGATAGAAAATGAAGTGTTGCCATTTAGACAATTAGAGGCCTATGTCGGACTGGTGGGATGTCGGAATGGCGGTTGCCCCCCTGTGGGAACACAGGGCCTAATTTTCAGTGAAAAAAAAAAGTTAGAAATGTGGGAACATAGGAATGGCCCCAACAAAGGGCAAACGTTGTTCCTAATGCAAGGAGCAAGTGCAAATAAAATAAAGTATTTACAAAATAAATGTTGTAATCTGTGCCAAAAATATAATCATATCAATCAATCATCATCAATAGATAAGCCTACCGGTGTAATCATAATTATATTTTATCAGTTAAACCCCCACCTTTTTTTTGATTTCAGTTTTACACAATACGCCCTTATGACAGTATCAACTCTTCCTGATTAAAGCAGTTGAACCTTTTGTTGAAGCTAGACTAGCTGGTTTGTGCCTGTCCAAGGTTGAGTAATGGTTAAACTTCCCAGACTCTCCCATTACTGCTGGGATACTCCTCTCTTGCCATTTTCATTTTCAGAGGATAATGTCATGAAGTTCAAGTTCCTTACATGAAGGCAGTACTGTGGGTCAAAGTACAGTAGCTCAATATAGCCTTCTGCTCACATAACTGTTGTTTAATGATTGATTATTTATCAGAGCTTTGTTTAATTCTCTCAGTTCAAGAAAAGCTGTCATCAAGTTTTTTTGTTTTCTTTCATATAAAATTTTCTTGATCGTCTATCAGACAGTGAAGATGTCAGGACTAAAATTTGGAAAGTTTAAACTGATGCAAAATGAATATGATTTATATCTACTGTAGGCCTATTTGTGAGAAGCAATGAGTTGATGCATCTTAATTCTGTATAATGGTATACAAAACAAACATTTACAAAATAACTGACGGATTATTTCCCCTCATGAAGACACAGGGGGAGCAAAAACAAGCACAGCAGCAGGCCATGCTACAGTAAATAAGGCATTTTCTGGATATTCCCCTTACAGAGGGGGGCATGTCCATTAAAACGGCTGGTTGGCTACATCCGACGTGCACCCCCTCAGAGCAGCCCTATCAGCTGTCCACTGCAGCGTCATCTATGGCGGACTGTGTAGCTACTGTACCTGCAACAGAAACGCTCCCATATGAACTACGTACATGCCTTCATATGAGAAACAAACTTTATCAACCACCTGAAACTGGACTGAATCTGGCTTAGCCTATATGAGCAACAGTTGAAGCAACATGCAGAACAGGCGGAGGGATGTTATAGTCCAAAGTCTGCAAAAAGACTTGCACTTTGTCTTCGTCGGGTAGCAAGACACGGTGGACTTAGGATCTGTCTGTTATGTTCTACATTAGTTTATAGTCAGTGCCTATAGGAGATAACGCCTCTAACGAGAACCGAACATGTCTGGGAGTCCCGACCCAAAGGTTATAGTAATAGGCTGCGGTATATCCGGTATATCAGCGGCACACAGGCTCGTTCAAGCTGGGTTTCATCATGTGCGGATCCTGGAGGCGACTGCAAGAGGCGGAGGACGAATAAAAACTGGAAGAGTGGGTGAGCAAGCTAATGCCCAGTGTTATAGCCTAGCTGAAGTTTCTCTTTAAGTCAGATACAAATATATACAAATATGTCCCACCTCACCCATCCCTCTCCATTTCTTTCACAAAGATACAGTGGCCCTTAGAGCTCAAAACCGCAATTAAAGAAAATACACGCAAGGCACCATAAATATCAAAACAACTTGACAACATATGCTGTAAACATTGGCAACACACTTGAAGTGTTAGGAAAATAAGGTAGCCTACGTTGTTTGGTTTATTATAACGTTAATATGGCATGAAGATTTTTTATTTCCATGGGCACAAAAAAAATGTCCTATATGCTGAAAATCACAGGACATGTCCCCGACCCGTCCCCCACCCCAACAGGCCTTTGCCACCTTGCTCTCAAAAAAACCCAGGAAAAACCCTGAAGGCTGATATTACTACCAAATAAACTCACCTAATTTCCAGCCACCACAATACTTCTCCAAACACACTTCTCCACTTCTTCACTTCTGTGTTTTCTTAAGTCGTTGTGTTCTCACTGTACAAAGGGAACAAATCATCACTGTATATGTTAATTTTAGCTCAAACAAAATCCTAACCCTAGCTTTGTTACACAGCTCACAGAGCTCTTTTCCTCCACAGGTAATAACATTACAGAGATAGGGGCAAGTTATATCCATGGCCCATGTGAAGAGAACCCGGTGTTTTGTTTGGCTCGTGACTATGGCCTCCTGGATCCAGAGGCCCTTACTCCAGAGAACCAGGCAATGGACGTTGATGAGCGTCCTCCCTGGGTACCCAACTGGTTCAGCAATTCAGGTCATCAGCCTGTTTTAACACATTACACCTCCAGTCGTACTACTCTTTTATGTGAGGATTACCATACTGTATGATGTCCAGTGATGTGTAGGCTACCTATTACTCTGTGTATGTGCACTGATTGTTGTTGTTAATTAATAATGTAGCCTACTATTGTGGGTTGTGTGCAGGTGAGAGACTAAGTGCTGTGGACATGAATCCTGCTCTGGAGATGTTTTATGAGCTGATGAATGACACGTCACAGTTTAAGAATCAAGAGGAAACACAGTGGGCCAGCATAGGGCATTTCATACGGTCAGAGGTACATTTACTTTTGAATTATTTTAAGCTCAAGGTCATGATGACTAACTGAAGTCTGTAAAACAAGTCTGGTTGCATGTCTACACGTCTGCTCTGTGTGGTTTGTCGGTACTTCATGCAGGCACGACTGCGAACAGCAGAGAGGTGGAACGATAAACCCAAAAGCACCAGGGAGCTGCTGAAATGTGCAGTCAGTGCCATGTTGAAGGTGGAGTGCTGTGCCAGTGCCACTCATACCATGGATGAGATGGACCCAGCGGGATTTTGTATGTACAAGGATCTAAGTGGACTGGACTGTACATTCCCAAGGTTTGTGCTCCAACATTTCAAACATATTCAGACAGTATAAGCACAACCAATCAAGTGGTGGTATACCCCATGAATAAGTAGAGCTGAAGTGATTAGTCCATGAGTGATACTACTAGGATAATGCTGCACTGTTTGTCAAAGGTGGCCAGTGGCATTTATGGCATGTAGGTAGTGTGGTAGATATGACGATGTTCTGAGACACATTCTTAGTGAGACAGGTTGATATCAAGTCCATTAGATGACTGTGTCTGTGATAAATAACTTTTATTTATACCTTTGTGTTGCAGTGGCTATGAAGGTCTAATCAAAAACTTGATGTCAGAGCTCCCCAGTGGTTCAGTGACCTACAATCGACCGGTGCGCTGTGTCCACTGGAACAACACTGGCAGCGGAGGCAACACTGTGACGGTTGAGTGTGAGGATGGAGAGAAGATCACTGCTGACCATGTTATTGTCACCGTACCGCTAGGTAGCCTTCTGCTCGCATATTGTACTGTTCTTCATCCCATGAATCAGAGATGATGTAAATTTAGATTAACCACAATAACCAGACATTAAAGAAGAAGCCATCTCAGTAAAGATTATTGTAAGCACAGTATGTCAGCATAAACTTTTCTTTTCTTCTTGAAGGTTACCTTAAGAAACACCATTCAGCCCTGTTCCGTCCTCCTCTCCCAACACATAAGCTGCAATCCATCCAAAAACTAGGATTTGGAACATGCAACAAAATATATGTAGAGTTTGAATCACCGTGGTGGGAGGCTGACTGTGAGGTCATCTACCTGGTGTGGGATGATGAGGTCTGTAGTGCAACCAAGAACACGTACAAAAGACTATATCTCAGTGTTTCCTGATGGTTTGCAACTTAGCACCTTTAAATATCAGGCCTCAGATTTATTGATTTTGTCAGCCGTAAAATACATAGTTTTGATTTATTGATTTTTAAACCCATTAATACATTTCTATGATCCTAAAAAATGTAACTTAACATTTGACTGCCACACTTACCAAATAGGGAAAAGACTTGTTTTACATAATGTGATTTAATAACCTGATCATTTATTAGTTGTGTATCACTGGAAAATCCACACACACACACACACACACACACACACATTAAATATTTGTTTTACACCCTTTGTGTCCTCAGAAGGACTTTTCAGACCATGTGTCAGATATAAGCAAATATTGGATTAGAAAGATGTCAACATTCACTGTGCTCAAACCCTCTGAAAGGTAATATATCACATTAATGGTTCACTGATTAAGAGAGCAATGCAGTCCTTTCACTAAATGTGATGAACCCTTTAGGTATAGCCATGTTCTCTGTGGCTGGATTGCTGGACATGAGGCCTCACACATGGAGACGCTCACTGAGCAGGAGGTCAGAGATGCCATCACAGAGCTCGTCCAGACGTTCACAGGTGAGTGTGAACCTCTAGCTGCTTTAGCTGCTTCCTAATCACTAACATGGAGGAAAATGGAGAGTAATTCTTTACCATTTTACTTTTTCCTTAAGAAATACAATCTGTTTTACAAAGGCAAGGTTGTGAGAATAAATAAATGGAAATACAAGGAATGTGAAAGACATGTGAGAAAAGCAAAATAAATCATACACCCACACATAGAAACTTAATGACACAAATGACCATATGAATACAAAACAATTAGCAAATAGTTCTACAAAGTAGGCTATGTTTTATGTAAGTTGACAGTAGATTTGACAATGTAACATTGAAGTCGTGTATAATTATTATCTAAATATCATTCTAACATGGTCAGAATTTGTAGAGTCATATCCATTTTGTTTTAGGAAAAAGAAAAACTTTTGCTGTGCTGCCGGCTGCTGGACAAACTGCACTGTACACACACACACAAAAGTATAAATTTTTTGGCTTTTTTGCCTTTATTTGATAGCACAGTGAGATAGACAGGAAAAGGGGAGGCAGAGAGAGGGGGAATGCCCGACGTGGGATTTGAACCGGGGACGCCTGCGTTGGGGACTGTAGCCTCTACATGGGGCAGCCGCTTTAACCACTGTACCACGCACCGCCCCTATTTGGCACATATTCATCTATAGCATTTGTAAACAGGTTGGACTGACTGAACTAGGTGAAGGTACTAATTTGACCTGAGGAGGCTAAATTATTATTCCTCATGCAAAATGTCATTCTTTATCCAGCTTAGCTGCACATTTGAGTTAGGAAGAGAAGTAGATAACATTAAGTGATATACTTGTTTTAAGATTTATTGTGGTTTCCCTGAATGAGGAAATTCTTAGTTTGCTGTTGTTTAGGTGTCTTGATTGGCATAATAATATTAGTATTATTGGCTAATTCTACTCTTTTTCCTATGTGTTTGAAGTGTTTCTGAGCCTTGGTCATTTGAAGGTGGTTCTCATCAGAATAATTTTGTGTGTTTAGGAAACCCTGCCATCACACCGAAGCGAATCCTCCGCTCCCAGTGGTTCCATGACCCCTGGACCTGTGGATCTTACAGTCACCCAGCAGTAGGATGCTCAGCACAGGACATAGAGAATATGATGGAGCCTCTTCCCATGAAGGGATCACAGTCACAGGTGCACAGATGAACTTGTTGCATTCCCTCACAAACGCATGAAATTTACACCAAAAATTGAAAATGACTATATCACTCCTAACTGGCTGTGTGTGTCTCAGCCCTTGCAGGTGTTGTTTGCTGGAGAGGCCACTCATCCCTGCTTCTACTCCACCGTCCATGGAGCTGTTCTCAGCGGATGGCGAGAGGCTGATCGCCTCATCTCTCACTACTCCCCCAACAGTCTATGTCTACAAGATCAAAAACTGTAAAAGACTGACACTCTGGGTGCAAAAAAAAAATATTGTTTTTATTTTCAGGTTTATTGCAAAGAAACTTGCATTTTTCATGGTTGACTCAGGGAATCCTGCAATACCCTTGAAATAATTGCTTGAGGCCTTTTATTTGTGATTCATTTTCAAACCATCTCCACCTGAACTGGTAGGGGGCCAAGTTGCATTGTGGGTAATGTGTGTAATGTGTGCCACATTTTTAACTAATAAGAGATTACAAGAAACAATACGGAAAAAAACAAGAGTTTTGATCTTTTTTTTAACTGACCATTGTAAGTCCTAAATCTGACAAAAAAATATCCGTCCAACAACCTTCCGGAAACGAATTTTATTTTGAAACTCTTAACCGGAAGACATTTAATCGTCGCCGTAAAGCAGAAGAGGAGGAAGAAGACAGCTTCAACTAGTGAAGGAGTGTGTGTAAATGTGTAAACAATGGTGGTATCGGGTGCCAACGCTAACATAGTTATAATAGGCTGCGGTGTATCAGGTATAGCAGCGGCACGGAGGCTGTCTAAAGCTGGGTTTCAGCATGTGCGGATACTGGAGGCGACTGCAAGAAGCGGAGGAAGAATAAAAACACGAAGATGGGGTGAGTATGTAGCGGTATGTAGAGCCCAAGAAGGCGAAAGTGCAAGAAACCACTGTCAAATGTACTAAAATATAATATATCCTATTTATACAGTTAGATCTTTGCAATTGCACAGGTTATTAAACATATGGTCACTGGTTAACGGATAACCTCATAAGATATTTTTCCATAGCAAACGTCAACTCCGTAGCAACAGAAACCACTAATCTACAAGTCTTCATGTAGACTTGTAGATTTGTAGATTAGTGGTTTCTGTTGCTACGGAGTTGTTGCCACCGACAAATAAATAACATTTAACGTCATCATCTGTTAATCTGAAGTGTGAAAAACAGTTCCAGCTTCCTGAAGTTTATGGTGGTGTCCTTAGATGACCTGCCTCACAAACACTTGAAAACCTGCAATGTTTTTACCAGTTGAGAAGAAAACCAGAAAATATGAGCTAAATTAGACAGTTTTTCTAGAAATAAAAAATGGCTCAAAAGAGCTTTGTCTGCATGCAGCTGAGTCATTTGTTAATTATTTACTCCAAGAAGAAGGAAAGAAAGATCAGAGATATGACGAAAAAAGACCTATCCTATTGCAGCAGCTATACAATATAAGATATAATCAGTAATTCAATGTGAGTTACCAGATGTGTAACTGTAGGTTCAGTGTTGTACAGTAGGTAGGCTATGAATGTATACACCTCAAAAACTTTATTAAAACTTGAGAGAGGATTTTCTTCCATGCTGAAAAAAGCAGCCTTCTTCTATAACATCTTGTGTGGATTTGTTTGTGCTCCCAAAGGCTTTCCCCACATGTGAAAATAACAAGCCCTGATTTCAAGCTTTGTTTGTGTCATCATCACAAGAGTGATTTAATGATCTGATTAACAAAAGGAAAAATAATCCGAAGTTAAAAAAAGAAGTTTTGATCCTGATCATTGTGGCATCTTAAATCCCTAAATCCAAACGATAGTACTGTGAAATGTTTCCTCACCTTTTTTTTTTTTTTTTCAACTATGACCAGACCTGTTTATGTCCGTTGTAAATCAAACTAACTGATAAAATTCAAGAGATAATTTTCTAAGGGTTATTCCACTTGAATGACCCCGTTATTTTCAAGCAGCAATGGCATTTCAGTAACAAAACTGACGTGTTTTCTAACATTTCATAATATTTTTCATCTCTAGGTGATAATATTGTTGAGATAGGGGCAAACTGGATCCATGGACCATCCGAGGGCAACCCAGTGTTTTGTCTGGCTCGTCAGTACGGGCTCCTGGACCCTGAGGCCCTCACCCCAGAGAACCAGGCCATGGACGTGGGAGGACATCCGCCATGGGTTCCCAACGTTTTCACCAGCTCAGGTCAGCTGGTGCCAACTTTCATGATAAGACAGGGGAGGATTATTACAGCTTGAAAGTAAAATTTGTACCGGCTTGCTTGTACTTTGGATACACCCTGGTTGATTGTGCCTGTTATCTGTAGCAGTCAACTGCAAAAGGCATCTAACAAGAAGTGAAAGGCAATAACACGATGCAGACAAGAAACAGATGTTTTCTATGCACTTACTCTGCAAAGTAGTAGTGATGTTTCAGTCTGGACTGTAATAGTGCACTGATGATTTCAGAAGTCATAAGACATAACAGCGGTTTAACAGCAGCCTGTTATTCCAGTCACATAGTTAAACATTGATGGTCCTTCCAGGCTTTAGAGAATATTCTAAGTGTGTACTTAGTAATATGTGTTTGGCAATAATACAAATGCTCTTTTTCTGAATCTGGAATAACAAGGTACAGGTATAAAAAGTGTGAAACCAGAATTTTAGTAGGAAAACTGCCACTGAAATTTGTTGATGCTATCTTTGCTTTCTGTAATGACACATGCAACCAGTGTCTGGTTATTGATTGGTTATTGGTTACCTACTGTGTTGTGTCAGGAAAGTGATGTCAGTTCTTCTTTCCTTATTTGTATTCTGTGGGTTATGTGACGTTTGTAGGTCGGAAGTTGAATCCCGAGGACATCTTTCCTGCTCTAGAGATGTTTTTTGAGCTGATGAATGAAAGTTCAGAATTCCTTGAAGGAGGAGAGCCCTGTGCCAGCGTCGGAGATTTCATACGGTCAAAGGTGCGTTTCTTTCAGGGACTCACAATAGTAATACTGGTCATTTCAGCTGTTTTTGACAATAAATTGCATCCGGAATAAAGAATTTGCTTTGTCACAGGTGCAACAACGAGCACCACAGCTGTGGAAAGATATGGATGCAAACACCAGATCTCTGCAGCTGTGTACTATCACCACCTTGTTGAAGGTGGAGTGCTCTGTTAACGGGACTCACAGCTTGGATGAGGTGGGCCTGGGCGCCTACGGCCTTTACAAGACTCTGCCTGGACTGGACTGTACATTCCCAGGGTCCGTACCCCGAAACTGCAAACATATGCTGCAGCAACTATATTCAATAATTACAACAATCAATTTTAGTTACATATACAAATGACTATTTCCTATGAATATTTAATAAAGAAATATTACAAGTATCCTCTTTCTCCTGCAGCGGCTATGAAGGTATAATCAAAAACTTGATGTCGGAGCTCCCCAGTGGTGTTGTGACCTACAATCGGCCTGTACGCTGTGTCCACTGGAGCAACACAGAGAAGAGAGAAAACCTTGTGATGGTTGAGTGTGATGATGGGGAGAAGATCGCTGCTGATCACGTTATTGTCACCGTACCTCTAGGTAGAATCATATGTGTCAATAAACAATCACTCAATAACTGGGGATATTATAAATAGCACTTTTGTACTTGCTACACATCCACACATACTGTATGTTACTTAAGCTAATTAGACCTGACATCAGGTGGGAGCCATGTTTAGGATCACATGAGGTCACCAAACTCTATGACCCAATAAAAGTGATTAGGGTGAAGCCTGTTCTATTCAAATAATTAATAATTGTCTATTATGAACACCTTAATTGCTACATTTTTGTTTGATTCTTTAGCAACACAAATCAATGCTTCTGTATTTTTTTTGTCAGGTTACCTAAAGAAGCACCAGTCAACTCTGTTCAGTCCCCCTCTCCCTCTACACAAGCTGCACTCCGTCCAGAGGCTGGGCTTTGGAACAAATAATAAAATTTTTGTGGAGTTTGATTCGCCATGGTGGGATGCCGACTGTGAGGTCATCCACTTTGTGTGGGAAGATGAGGTAAGATATGTAGTCAGTGAATAAAAGTACACATCCATTGTCCACATACAGCACGTAAGTACCGGTATGTGCTATAAATTAGCTCAAACATTTTGACTTCACAATTAATTTGCTGTACGTCTGACTCAAGACAGTTCTGATCTGTTCTCTCACTCATTGTGATTCAGGATGCCATGGTGGACCAGGTGCCAGATGTGCAGAGATCCTGGATAAAGAAGATGTTTGGCTTCACTGTGCTTAAACCTACTGAAAGGTCAGCAACCACATTAGGCGCACAAATGCTCACACTATATGTACCTTGCTTGTTTATGTTGTATTTGTTGTGTATAAAAGTTGGCAGATTGATTTAATGTTCATGTATTGAGAAATCAGTCCTGTTTGCGGTTTAACTCTCAGATATGGCCATGTTCTGTGTGGATGGATTGCTGGGCACGAGTCAGAGCACATGGAGACGCTGTCGGAGCAGGAGGTCACACATGCCATGACACAACTTATTCGCAGGTTTACAGGTAAGTCGAAATAATTCACAATACTCCTCCATTGAGTATTATTCCTCTTTTATATTTTCAAAAGTATCTCTTAATGCTGGTTACTCTGTGCGTTTAGGAAACCCCACCATCACCCCGAGGAGAGTCCTCCGCTCCCAGTGGTTTCATGATCCATGGACGTGTGGGTCGTACAGTTACCCCGGCAAAGGCTGTTCGATGCAGGACCTGGAGAACATGGCCGAGCCCCTGCCCTTGAAGGGATCACAGTCACAAGTACTTAAATGTTCATAGTCAAACACAGATGTGTACGCACGAGCCTGTAGGTAACGATCCGTTGTTTAAGAATCCTCATTCTAAATATTTGGTGTTTCAGCCCCTGCAGGTGTTGTTTGCCGGGGAAGCCACTCATCCCAGCTACTTCTCCACCGTCCATGGAGCTCTTCTCAGCGGGATGAGAGAAGCTGATCGGCTCATCTCTCACTACTCCTCCATCAGTCCATCTCAGACGACCAAGTCGAAGCTTTAGAAGAACAATGAGATAAGATTAATGTCCACAATCTGTGACTCCTTGTAACACTATGATCTCATGGTTGATTGTAAGGGTTTGTGTGCTGCTGTTGTAAATCAGTCACTTTGTCCTAAGACAAATGAGGTGCCATACTGCTGACCTTATACTGTGGAGTTCACAGCATTGCAATCAAGTACAATTGCACTCAATATAGTAATTATATTATCAATAAACACATAAAGGGAACAGCTTTGAATATTAACTAAAGAAATGCCTGTAAGTACATCTTGTTTACAAATTTGCTTAACCATATTACATTTATCAGTCATTTCATTTCACAATGAAGTATTTCAAAAGTTAAAACAATGACTAAACCTTAGCATTATAGACATTTTATAAAGACCAATTTCACATGTTTTGGGGTTCTACCTACTAATTTTGTCATCTTTGTATCTCACAA
Organism: Trachurus trachurus; assembly: GCF_905171665.1. Taxonomy (NCBI): domain Eukaryota; kingdom Metazoa; phylum Chordata; class Actinopteri; order Carangiformes; family Carangidae; genus Trachurus; species Trachurus trachurus. Next base: position 17,822,165 of record NC_139906.1, read on the forward strand.
TATGTTGCCTTATCTTTTACTGTTGCACAAATGTTGTCATTAGCTACAATTCATTTTGAATGATGTGAAACATCACCAAAGAAAAGTGTATAACATTATGTTTGAATAACTATATTATCCAAATTATACAGCAAACTTTCTAAAAGCTATATTTAATTAGATGTAGGAAGCAACCCTAGGCACAGACAATGCATAAAAAAAAAAATCAAAAACAAACACAATGTGAATGTGTCTCTGCTATGTTGCTCTTTTTCTTATATTTAATTCTCAGCCTGTTTGTTTTATGACGGGCATTCAATAAATGGACAAATATATTTGTCAAATATCTGTTTGGAATTTTTTTTGTTATATTATATATCTTTCTTTGGTTTACGTGATCAGAGTAATTCATTTTCTATCCTGGGGAGGGCAACAATGCGTCCACCAGCCTGTAAAAGAAGAAGAAAATGAAAGCAGTCTCGACCCGGAACGGATAATTTGACGGTAGATTATTCGAGTCGGCATGTAAACAGTGTAACACACCGGCATGTCCTGGTCCTGTGCTGCAAGAAGTTTGTAGCCAACTGGTCAACAACATACGCCTTTCATGACCACTGTTGGACGTGAAGTGTAGTGTTGTTCAGCGGCCATGAGACTGTACCAGGCTCTCCGTCATGTCGACAAGTTCAGGACCGTGTTTGACTTCGGGGGACGGGATGTGGCTCACTGGTTCCCCGGACACATGGCTAAAGGTGACAGCTTCACGCCAGCTTCACACCAGCTTCACACCGTATTATCTCCACAATATGTTGGATGTAATGTGGTCGGGGCAAATGTGAATAACCTGACTGTTTTACAGGTCTGAAGCAGATGAAAGCCAGCCTCAAGAGTGTGGACTGCATCATAGAAATACACGATGCCAGAATATCCTTTGTTTTTACACTGACAGTAAAAATGACATCTTATTGTTTTTATTCAGATATTTTTCTATCATTTACCCAGAGAGCACTTATTTCTCACAAGCAAGTGAGTTACAATAGTGGGTTTTGGGGGAAATGGATAAATTGATACTCACTAAGGACAATATTGTTTGCAACCTTGATGTAATGTGAAAAAAAAAAAAGCTACACATTAGTGTCACTCATAAAGGTGATGTTCAAGTTTTGATTGTTACCTGGGGGGAAAAAAAATAGTAAAATCATGTAATAATATATATCCATATAAGTATTTGTATTGTAGTGTTTTTTTTAACAGCCATAATGTAAATTATAATTTCTAAATGTATTTCTAGTCTAGGTTAAGGCTTGATGACCAGTTGGATAATCCAGGCTATCCAGTTGATTTAAATTTTCATATTCCAAAGTGAATGATGTGTTTAAGCAAATATCCATCCGGCATCTCTGTGGTCAGGAATCACTGTGGCATGTAAAATGTGTACACCTTGCACAGTGTCGAGGAGGAACTTGACTGCTGTTGTTTTCTGCAGAGGTGTTTGATTTCTCTTTAACATTACCCACATCCCCTTCTCTGGAAGAAACCCAGTGTTTCAGGAGGCTCTTGATGTCAGACCACATGTGCTCATTCTCAACAAGATGGACCTTGCTGATTTGTCCAATAAGCAGGTAAAAGGTCTCGCTGCTATTCTAGCCACATCACATGTGAGTAGTATTTTTAAATTGCTAAGACTTATCAATGTCTTTACATTTAACGCTCCACAGAAAACCCTGAAGAAGCTGGAAAAAGATGGTGTGAGGAACGTTCTCTTCACAGATAGTTTAACGCAACGACATGAAAATATCAAAAAGGTAAAGGTCATCCGCACATATGACTGTTTTCACAAATTTGTTCCTGATGTGGAATAGAAATCTGATCATGCAAGTTATTCCTTTCTTTTTTCTTTTGTTAGTTGGTGCCGATGGTGATGGATATTATTGGAGACACACCACGTTTTAACAGAGATGAGGTAAATACATTCACGCAGTGTAATCATATATTGTACCTCATTGTAACTCTGACAAAACATTATAGCTCAGCAGCAGACATTTACAGCTGTGCGAATAAATAACTTAACTAAAAAAAACTTTATTCCTGCTGTTTATGAACAACTTCAGTGATCTTTTCTCATTTCTCATTGTATAACATCTGCAATAAGATACTACATCAGAAACATCTGCATAATGTGTCACAAAATAAAAAATAAGAGGCAGGTCACAGCCTCACACAACTATGAACAATGCTCATCAAACCTATATATCGCATATATTTAAACTTTATATACCGTACTTTGTTTTTTGTATTTAAACCACTGTGTGATTCACAAATTATTGAATCTTTGAATATTTTGACAAACTTTCAGAATACAAATTATTGCCTGATGGTGATCGGGGTGCCCAATGTGGGGAAGTCGTCTCTTATTAACTCATTAAGAAGAACAAACTTGAAGAAAGGTATACATAATGAAAATAGCTGATAGTTGTTGGGCATTGCCTCTGTGTAATACTAAGTATTGTAATTATGCACCAATCTCAGGTCGTGCATCTCGAGTCGGTGGAGAGCCTGGTATAACTAAAGCGGTCCTGACTAAAATTCAGGTGGGTGTGAAGGACATATTTGTCCATGTGCATGTTTGTATTCATTGTATTTGTGTATCTGTGCAATATTTGTAGCTGTCTTTGTCTTCAGGTGTGTGAGCGACCCATAATGTACCTGTTGGACACACCAGGAGTTTTGCCCCCCAAGATTGAGAGTGTTGAAACAGGCATAAAGCTGGCTTTATGTGGTGAGCAGAACATGGTCTTTTATTTTTTACCCAACATAACAAACGTTTTAATTCAGTAAACGCCACGTGTAAATTTGTTGTGCTGTGTTCAGTGGAGCGGCTCTCACACTCGTTTGCATGAGAGGTTTCTCTAATGTGCTCAACCGACCTTTTTGTCTTTTTTTTTCTCTGTCCCCAGGAACTATACTGGACCATTTGGTTGGTGAAGATGTTATTGCTGACTACTTACTCTATTCTCTAAACAGGCTGGGAAACTTCAGGTGTGATTTTTTTCTTTCTAAATTACAGTTACGGTTAGTGTATTCCTTCCTTTTGCTTCACATTGACTGTTTACTGCACGTGTCTTCTTGATGTGCAGTTATGTGGAGAAATACAACCTCAAAGAGCCCAGTGATGACATCCAGTATGTCCTCAAACGCATCGCTGTAAAACTTGGAAAGACCCAGCGAGTCAAAGCCATAACAGGAGTGGGTAAGGAAAAACTAATCCTACAGATACCCCTGTTACATATACTATGGGCTCTATGCACAGCTCCACCACTTCCTGAAATTAAGGCAGGTCCTTCATTTCCTGTCTTACATTATTGGACAAACTGATTAATCCAGGTGTGTCTGACCATTGTGACTACTCAGACACACCTGGATTAATCAGTGTGTCCAATAATGTAAGACAGGAAATGAAGGACCTGCCTTAAATTCAGGAAGTGGTGGAGCTGTGCATAGAGCCCATTACAGACACACCATCTGTTAATGGGATTACTGGACACTTTGGGAAATATAGACTTGTTTACTTTCTTGTTGAGAGTTAGATGAGATGAACTGTATCATTCTGCACAGTATGTGTGAAGCTATAGCCAGCATCCAGTTAGCTTAGCTTCACTTATGGTAAGTTTGCAAATTAATTATGGTGATTTAAAAGGGAAAAGTCTAGTTGAAATAAAATTAAGTGACTGAGGAAAAGAGGCCCGTAGACTTTAGCTATAGCCTTTTTTTCTGAGAAAACGTTTTATATTGATGTACTATAAAGTATTTCCTTTGTACAGATTAACAAGTAAGCTGTGACATTATAATAAGTGAAAAGGTGACAGTGTTCCCCTGTTTCCAGTCTTTATGCTAAGCTAAGCTAAGATAAGCTACTCTAACAGAAAGCGAATATGCATCTGTCCTAAAATGTCACTTATTACACCTATGTCTGCTATTGAACCAGATAATCCACTATATTTACATATTTGACCAATACTTCTGTGATAATTAAGCAGACTGGATTTTCAAAAAACTGAAATGGAAAATTTAAGATGGTAGACAGCAAAAAGCAAATAACCACATATTATTTAATCCTTGCATTCGGAAGCAATGTGCACAATTTCTCTTCAGTTTGATTGGCATCATCTTAAAGAATAGCCCTACTATAGAAATGTTTGTTGCTCCTCTCCTTCAGGGAACATCACCGTCACTCTTCCAAACTACACGGCAGCAGCCTATGCTTTCATAAGAGCCTTCAGGAAAGGAGAGCTGGGACAAGTCATGCTGGACTGACCTGAGCCTTTTGAATCAAGGTAACAAGAGACTGTTGCTGGATTTTAGCCAGTTCGTCCTCAATCTGGATGAATTTCAATTTAACCACAAAGAGTGTCATCGAGGAAATATGGTCCATGTCTGTCCTTGTGGCTAAGACATCCTGCGGTCTGCAGCAATTGATGCAGTCTGTCTTCAATTGTAAAAAGTCACTGTATCTTTTGTAAATAAAATTATTTAATTTGATCCAGTTTGACATTTTTCTCAGGTTTGCTTAGAAGACACGAGGCACACATATCCGACATGGTGTAAACAGGATATTTATTAGCATAAAGACAGTGATAACAAATTATTGATCATGTACATAATTGTAGTAGCATATAATAGATTGCACTTATATATATGGAACAGTCTGTTGCTCCTGAGTGTCTACTGCAGATTAAAAGCTCCTCTTGGATGACGGACAGAGAGAGACAGGAATAAATAACAGTGAGAGCAGCAGTCTGTTCTCTAGTGTCCCTCCCAACCAGGACAGGGTTCACATAAAGGTCTGAGAAACAAATTCACAACATTTCAAGGTTTTATAAAAGGGTTTGAACGACACAGAAATTTGAGGTGATTGTGGAAGATGCAGTCTAGTTTTCCCAATGACTGTTGCCATAAATCAAGCAATACTTTGAGGTTTTTCAGAAAGAATGAAGACGTAAATAACATGTTGGTTGAGGTCACAAATAAGAAAAATGTGCCAATTATCTTCCTAAAATAATAATGTGGGGGAAAAAAAGACATGTTTGGGTTTTAACTTGAACTTAAACTGTTGAATGACGTCGAGTGACCTGCACTTGAGTGTTTTACACACAGATGCAAGTCCAGGCTGATGAATATATATATACAAATAATGAATTTAAGTTGTACAGAGCAGTGTTTATGGTCATTGGTCACTCACATTTCTGTTTATGAAAATACTTCCTTTTATTTTTTTAACATACAGTTGAGTTTGGCAGTATAATTAAAGCTGTCAGCCAGCACTGTGTTTACACTCTTTATAAAGGCTATTTGGGATTTTTATGACAAACACTTTCTTACATAGAAATCACGATTTAGGAAACTAATTGTCAGTCTCTGTCACACAGATTGAAGTAGATTACACAAAGACACACTTTTTGACAGGTGAGATGTCATGTTGAACACTGTGCTGGTAATGTCTGTTGGTATAGAGGATCGTATGTGTAAAAACATACAGTACAGTGATGTTTTTTTTTGTTTGTTTTTTGTGATCGTGGTGTCACTCCACCACTGTGATGCACCTCTAACTGGTCTTCCCAGTGCAGGTTCTAGCCAGTCCTGCACATTATAGTCAGATCCAGGGCAGAAGCTCAGGCCTAAACCAAATCAGGAATTCATCCTGAGAAATGACCTCAACATCTACAGTATAGTGTCCAGTAGGAGTCCGTATTTTGATGAAAATGTTGCAATAGTGATAGAAACCAGCTTGGAGAGAGAAATCCCATTTTGAGTTGAGCCTGACATTAGTGCATCAAAGTAATTGGTCCTGTTGTAGTAATCCAGCTCTTCCTCCGAGCTGTCGGCGTTGCTGCGGCGGTAGGCAGAGGCGTACCATTTATCCGCCGTCAACGCCACCGCTGCCCCTGCAGCTGCTGCGCTTGCCACCCTCACCGGGGAAGATCGCCCCGCCACCCTGAAGCGAGAGCGGGTCCCACCGTAGGCGCCTCCTCCCCGGTAACTCCCCGCTGTGGAGCTGCGGGAGGAGGATCCTCGAGAGGAGCCCCGAGACCCTCCACGACCGCCCTTGGAAAGAGCAGGTTCAAACAGGAAAGCAGAGAGCAGGAGGCAAGTCCAGCATGTTGCAACCACCTGGTTCATTCCTGACGCCTGTGCAGGAAGAAAATGGAGCAGAAACACATTTGAGGCCTACTATACCTGTGGTGGATACCTGCACCTTTAATGTCTGAAATAGAGAAATTATCCACATCCTGTAAAGACAATTTTGGGAACATTGCAGTAAACATATAATATTTTCTATTCACTGATGAATTCTGTTTAAAATCCAGAGTGTAAACCAATATATACACCCTCAACAGAACTGAAGAACCCAGATTATAGTACTGTTACACAAACGTGAGCAGCCTTGTAGTGTTCAGTGTTGCTGAATATATTGTCTGATCATAAACACAGTGTTGCAACATCCCTCTCTCCATCAAAGTAGGTCAGTTTAAAAATAAATGTCCTCAGCAGAGAAAGAGAAATGTGCTGTTTCCTTTCAGCCTTCATGAAAAACTGCTCGGTTTATTTATGATTATGAATAAAAAGAAAAAGATGACATGTTTGCCAGTGGTAACAGGCCATCAGCAGAAATGCCTGGTCTGGCAAGTAACTGGGTCATTCAGTAGAAATATACACAGTATTGCGGTTATTGCATGTACAATATGTCATCAGTAACAGGTTTTTTACTAATGCATATATAATGCAAGTAGATGATGTTCATCTGACTGTAGTCTCATAAATCAGCCTGTTCGCTGCTGTAGCCTCAAGGAATCCCTCCATGTAAAACACATGCATTGTTCCCTCACACATCCACGCCCATATTAAACAGTAAACCTTAATGGTCGGTGCTTACCTTATTTCCGTGTGTTCTTATCCTTGCTTATGTTTTTCACTCGGAGGAGAGGAGATGGAGATGGGATTGTCACGGGCGATGCATAAAGCTCGTTCACGCAGAAAGCTGCGAGAGCGCGCAGCACGCTCACAGAGTCTCACAGGAGCATCAGATACCACGAAACAGTCACAGTCAGACTGGGAGCCTTTTCCAAAGATGATTTTTGTGATATTATGTGATAAAATGATGAAATTGTTTGGTTTTTCTCTTGTCTTGTGCGACACAACGTTTTGTCAAACGTTCATCTGCATTTACTTATTTCCTTCATATTTCAACTCATAGTTAGTGTTATATTTATTTTGGTTGTTTGGGGGGTGTAGGCTGGAAGATCCATTTGTAGGCTGGAAGATCCATTTGCTCTTCATATTTAACGCCAGGTATTTCAGCATAACGCTACTTAGATAATATTATGCTAATTGTGTCGATTTAACAAGGATGAATATTAACCAGACCAACCAAATTTTTCAATAACAGTGTAGGATATCAGAGAAAATTATATGATATTAGAATATTTCATACGTCCACATATATTTAACCTTTTGATAATATCCCCGGAATGAACTAAATAAAACATAAAATAAATAAATGAATATAATGCGAAAGTCATGTAGCCCCTATAAATAAGTGAATGGAGCAAAATTGTACTTAGGCTAGTTAAATAAATACGTTTTTTTTAAGGCAATTCCCCCTGGTCTGCCCTTCCCAGACACCAGGGGGCGCTACATGCCTCCTAATGAAAAAACACCAACAGAGAAGAAGACGCAGGAGGAAGAAGCAGCCCGAGATCCAGGAGCAAGTTCATTGACAACAACAGTCTGTCGTCGCCGTCGTCGCTGTCATGGCTTTCCTCTGCAGAAGCGCCGCCTCGCTGCTGAAGCCCTGCCGGGCCCCGGCCGTCCTGTCCGCCGCCCGCCTCTACAGCTCAGGTCGGTGTTCAGACTCAGACACAACCCGGGGTCAGTCCGCTGCTGCTGCTGCCACAATGTCAAGAAACCTGCGACACGCACCGCGACGCATGTGCAGCAGTCAGCAGCAGCAGCTAACTAACTTCACTCTGTCCAAACCATAGACTGTTGTTTTATCAGCACTGCTGCTGCACTCTAATGACAAATCATTTTTTAACACGTTGTTCGTTTCGATATCAGTGCTGTGTAAAGAGAAATTCCACCCTAAAGTGGAATTTACAGGGGTCATCTCTGTACAATCGTATGATTTATTTATGCATTGCAAACAAGATTAAAAAAAAGAAGAACCTTCCTACAGAAATTAATCATGCAACCCAAAATGCAGCATCTAAGTTTGCTGTCTTCATCTAAAAACCTTGAGAAGGAGGCATGATTGAGGAAAGTTTGATTAGTATTTACTATGTTTGTTTGTTTTTACTAATTATACATTATACAGTCAGTGTGATTTGATTTACAGTGACAGTTGTTTGTGGTTTTACACAGTAATGGGAATAGCTTGGAGTAAATTCTGTTTTGGGGTGGATTTTCTCTTAAAGGCCAAACATACATAAATCTGTGTTTCCTGCAAACATGAGTTTATTTTGTAACTTTTCTCCACAAGATGTATCAGGGCCCTCCAAGGTTTCTCTAAGGCCTTGGCACAAGGTTGTCACCTTTCATGAATGATTAACAGGAGGCCGGGACTATGAAGTGCAGGTGACCAGATAGTTACATGATTTCGCAACATGTTAGATGTTTTTATTGGACAGAACCTCACTTACTTTCTACATTGATTAAGTAACTACATGAATCAAGTAGCCTACTTTAACCACTGGCAACTACAGTAAATCAAAGGCCTAAATTAACTTTAGTGAATTAGTAATTTTTCCAGGGTTAATCCTTTTCCTTTTTCAGTGACATGAAAAATCTAATGTTAATAAATCATGTCAGGGACATAGCTTTTCTGTTCTTTTTTTGAATTGCAAAGGTCTGGAGAGTCAGCAGAAATCAAAGCCTTCGATTCTAAGTGTATTAAAGTCTCCTCTTATCAGTGTTTGTTTGCTCTTCATGCAGGTGGTCAGTATGAGTACATCTTGGTGGAGAAGCGAGGTGAGAAGAGCAACGTGGGTTTCATCCAGCTGAACCGGCCCAAAGCTCTGAACGCTCTGTGTGACGGGCTGATGAGGGAGGTGGGACAGGCCCTGGACGCCTTCGAGGCTGACGGCGACGTCGGAGCTGTCGTCATCACAGGCAGTGACAGGGCTTTTGCTGGTGAGGGAACCAACCAAGTGTGTTTTTTCTGTGCTGGTGTTTTGCATTGTGCCTCCTCGGAGCTGGGAACAGACGATGTAACGATACACCGTTCACAGTGATACATCAGCAGTAAGTCTGACTTGTGTTTTCCAGCGGGGGCGGACATTAAAGAGATGCAGAATCGAACCTTCCAGGAGTGTTACGGAGGAAACTTCCTGGCTCACTGGAACAGAGTGTCCACAGTGAAGAAGCCTGTGATCGCAGCTGTTAATGGGTTTGCTGTAAGTGTCTTTTTTTTAATCATTTATTGTATTAATTTAATTAAGATGAAAGAAAAACAATATACAGATATTTTGTTGAAGTGAACCTGTCAAAGCAAACAAACACAGACTCAAGTTGCAACCAGAATTGGAATATATTTCCTCATAATTTGTGTGTATTTTTCCTTGAAACTTTTAAAAACAATGAATAGAAACTTCATTCACTTCCTTCTACTACCTTCTATGGTTTCAGCTGGGTGGAGGCTGTGAGCTCGCCATGATGTGTGACATCATCTACGCTGGAGAGAAGGCGCAGTTCGGCCAACCAGAGATCCTGCTGGGGACCATTCCAGGTAAAGACTTGGTTCTCTCTACTTTCCTCATCCGTTCAGACTTTACTTCCTCTTACTTAAGTTACCAGATTGTTGCTCTTGGAGCGGCTGCTCATGTCGTCTGTCTGTCTGTCTGCAGGGGCGGGTGGCACCCAGCGCCTGACTCGTGCAGTGGGGAAGTCCCTGGCGATGGAATTGGTCCTAACAGGAGACAAGATCAATGCTCAAGTAGCCATGCAGTCAGGTAACAGCAGTGTTAGAAAGTACATTTATACATATACAGTGGGGATTATACAGTATTTGATCCCCTGCTGATTTTGTAAGTTTGTTCCACCACAAAGAAATGGACAGTCTGTAGTTTTTATGGTAAGTTTATTTTAACAGAGAGACAGAATATCAACAAAAAAATCTAGAAATGATATCAGCATAAAGGTTATGAATTTACATTGATCAAGTGAAATAAGGGTAACAATCAGCAGGGTATCAAATACTTATTTTTCCCACTGTATTGTTGTCAAATACAAGTTGTCCTTTACTTGAGTAATACCATTGTATACTACTTTATATTTCAACTCCACTACTATTCAGAAACACATATTGTACTTATTCCTCTGCATTTATTTGACAGGTGTAATTATTTGTCACCTTATTTGCACATGAGGTTTTTACATGTATATGATAAACTTGTCATGCATTAACAATGGATTAGATTTCTTTGATGTATCAACAACACTGTATCAAAAAGTGATGACAATGTAATGATGATATGTCAGTCAGTACTACTTTAGAATGAATTACTTTTTCTTATAATGAAGTATTTTTACACGAAGAGAAGGTTTAGCAGAGCCAGACATGTTATTTACTCTTTCTTTACTCTTTCCAGACATATGTTATTTACTCTTTCTGTTATTGTTTCCCAGGTTTGGTGAGTAAAATCTATCCAGTTGACCAGTTGGTGTCTGAAGCTGTGAAATGTGGGGAAAAAATTGCTGCCAACTCTAAACTGGTCTCTGCCATGGCTAAAGAGGCTGTCAACGCAGGTGAGTAAAGTTTGTTTCTGCTCGTTTTTCAAAAGTTGAACATGCTTCAGTGTAGTCTGACTGGTTGCTCTGTGTGACCGCAGCTTTTGAACTGACTTTGGCTGAGGGCAACCGCTTGGAAAAACGCTTATTCCACGCTACCTTTGCTACGGTGAGTAGACGAGCCCATCTCACAGTGAGTTAGTTGGGTGAGGGACTTAGATTTTGACAGTGCAGTAATGATTTGTTTTTATTTGCAGGATGATCGTAAAGAAGGTATGACAGCATTTGTGGAGAAGAGGAAGGCCAGTTTCCAGGACAATTAGAGGACGAGCAGATCAAGAGCTCAGCCAAGAACACTAAGTTCCTGATATTAGCAGGACATTTCCTCCTCATCCACAACAAGTCGAATGATGCAGAAATCCTGATGGTATCGGGACATAAAACGCTGGTTTAGGTTATCATCTGGCACTGAGTGATTGAGTGCACAAGAGTGTCTTATCACAGCGAAGCCCTGCCTGCTGAGGCTCAGTGTCAAAATCTGGTGCAGTGATGGTGCAGGAGTGCTGTGGGTTTGTATGTGAATACCATTTAATAAATAACATGCTATAGTCTGTGTGCAACGGGAGCAATCAGCCCCGATGACTTCTACAGACTTTGCCTTATTCATTTTCACCGTCTAATGTTTATCTGCGATTTGAAAGCAGTTTTTTTTCCTGTGTAAATTTTACAAATAAATCTCTAGACTGGTTTCCAGTGCTGCAATCAACCCACAATGGTACACTATGACTACATGTAATTCACATTTGCCTCTTTCAACACAAATAGTCAGGTATCTTTTGAAAGGTACAAGAAATTCAGTACAGCTGAAACAAAATTAGTTCAGCCTCTTCCAGCCAGTGTCTAATTTACATCACTAGAGGGCGCGCTTGTCTCGTATCGTTACCTACATACCGTAAAAGCATAGAAACTGGACATTGACAATAACTTCAAGGGGCCTGATACGTCGAGATGTGCACGGTGGTTTTTAGTCTGATTTGGTGCAACTCTTTAAAGTGACAGATACAATGTCAAGTCAGATCATGTTAAAAAAGAAAAATAAGTAGAATGTATAGGGTCAATATGTTCCCTTCAATATTAGGCTACGTTTTGTAATTGTATTAAAAAATACCAGTGTCTCTATTGATTTGTAAGTCTATAAATAATACTACGGCCAATTCTCGTCACAGTACAGACTTAAACTCGATATTAATTAATGACTATAGAGATAAAGTGAATGTCACTGAGGCTGATTTGATTCAGTAAAAATAAATATGTTGTATTTCATTGTATTAAAAAACAGACGTGATTCACACTGATCCGTATGTCAGGTCCTGCTCATCACCTATTGGCTTAAAATATTCGGTATAACTATAATTTTGAAAACAGCAGAACAAATGTGGTTAGTGTGCGCTTTCTTCTGCCGCTCCAATCATCGCGAGGCACCTTTTTCTCTGTGTGATCTTCACACGGCGGTGCCCCATATCTCCACAAGGCCATGGCCTAATTGATTTTTATTTTCATTCAATATTCCCCTGGAGCTTTGCTTTCTTGTCAACCCCCTGGAACAAAACTTTAAAAGGGAGGAGAGAGAAGAAGAAAAAAACTCGTCCCCTCAGTCCGCGGGGAAGCACAAAAGTCAGCAGAGAGGCTCCGAAAAGAAGCTCCTTTTTGAGGCTACCGAAAGGTCAAAATAATAAATGTAGACTCAATTGAGGCTCTCCTCACAGACAAAGGGGGCAAAACGTTACATTTTGGCAGCGCAGACCCTCATAGCGTGATAAACTCATTTAAAGCAGGCCAGATAAAGGAGGAGCAGCGTGAGTCCAGAGAGGGAGAAAGGGTCTTTGAGTCCGGCAGACAGGCCTGGCTCCTGCGAGGGCCTTTTCTCCTGCAGCCTCCCACCCCTCTCCAAAAAAATCTCTCTCAGATTGCTGAACTACACTGACTCTCTGCCTCTATCTATGCGTTTTCATCCAATTCATTATTTTAACACCAACCATTTTCCATTGGCTCCAAGAAATTAACAATAAAACTATGGCTTCCTATGAAAATAGGTTTTTGCAGTGTGATGTTGAGGATGTCTTCCTGCACAATTAAAGAAATCACAAACGGCACATTGGCGCTAGATATATGGGGGGATATTACACGGATAAAGTGGGAATAAAATGCAGGGCTGGAATGCAAAAATCCTTTGAGCACGTATAGAAAATATTTGCAATAAAGTGGCTGCATATTTCTCCCGTCCATTATTAACAGCAGCTGAATGAGGATTGTAAATTCAAGTATACAGGCCAGGGCCACAAGCCCGCAACGCTACACTGTGACTTGACTTTTATAAAAGCCTTTTTTATATGCAGATGCCTTGACTTTTTTCTTACACACAACCGGGATCTGCGGTCATGGAAAGGATTCCTCAGCATTTTTTCTGCCATCCAGCTGAGAGTTTCTTCTGGCTCGGATGAAACAGTGCCGGGTGGAGTGTGGTTTTCATCTGACAAATATTTTCATTATCTCACATTCTTGGCACCGGCGACCGTACGTCGAAATAACACGTTCACCAGGGGTGTCTGCTTTGAATTATGCCCACCCAAGGGTGTCAGAAATAACATAGGCCGAAGATTAACCAACTATGCAGCTTGTCGTAACCTCCTAATGACACTGCCCCAGTCCATATCTTTAGCCATTATACTTTTTGTAAAGGTGACTCCACATTGTAATTGTGTTTCTTCCTTTTTTCTTTTCATTTTATTCTATGTGCAATAAAGCATGCAGCTAACACATTTGGCATGTCTTTTTTTCGTTACAAGCCAACTCCACAATTTAAACGCCCAAAAATAAAAATAGATAATAATTGAATGTAGCTAATAATGTTGGAAACAGGTGGATGCGTTTAAGCCTGCAGTATTTAAATCACAAGTCTTTGAAAGGGACTTGACGTATAGCGCCTCTAGCCAATTAAATTAGGCCCGGATCACGTGACGAGCCTCATAAAGACGACGGTGTTGAATCAAGATAGATACAACAGCGCAGAAAAACTCCGTTCGGAAGATAACAGCCCAGATAATCGGCTTCACGGCCAACAGGAAACATCACAGTGATTCACACGCGACAGTCGCTTCCTCATAAACGTATTTTACAAACTATTTTACAGGCATATCGGCTCGCTTTTTTTTTTTTGGCGGAGCGAAACGAAGGCGGAAGTCGACTGGAGTGACTGACTGCTCTCACTCCGCTTAAACACTCTTCGGTGGTGGTGTTGCTACCGCAGCTGCTGGTATGGTCGTCCTGAGAGGAATCCCCTCTGTGTTATCTCCTGAGCTGCTCTATGCTCTCGCTAAAATGGGCCACGGGGATGAGCTAGGTATGATATACAATACATAACCACGGACACACAGGTCGCCTGCCTTTCCAGGTCCAAGCTATCACCTACAGAGCAGGAGGCACTTCTCAATTGTAGCTACACTGTCAAAGTCCACAAATTTAACCCGTTGTGGTTCATTCAGTCAGTTTGTTTACTTCTCACCATATAGACTGTGTGGTTTTTTCCTTTTTTCAGTTCTTGCTGATGCAAATTTTCCAACATCTTCTATTTGTACCCATGGCCCGAAAGAGATAAGAGCGGATGGTATGTAGCCTACTTGTGTACAATGTAAACACACACACATCTGTGAAAATAAAATCCTGTATTGGAGCTGTTGTTTCAACTGTGCCTGAATTTAATGTAGGTGTGGGAATCCCACAACTTTTGGAGGCCATTTTGAAGCTGTTGCCTCTGGATACCTATGTCCCCTCTCCGGTAGAGCACCCTCACATCTAAAAAAAAAAAAAAGCCACAGCCAGCAGACTAGTGTCTTTTTTTATATGGAAACAGTACAACACTCTTAAGTCTGTGGTAATATGTCTCCACAGGCTGCAGTCATGGATCTGGTAGACAGTGACAAACAGAGATGTTTAGCTGTTCCTGTGTGGGACACGTACACACAGCTCCTGGACCAGGCCGGCTCTCAGGTAAAACACCTCTGAGTGAAACAGTTATAGGCAGCACAATATAACTGTGCATCCCATTGAATTTTGAATCACTGTGTGTTGATTTCTGTCAACATACAGGCTCCTCTCGAGAGGGTGGAAAGGTTTGTTTTCTATGAAAGAGCCAAGAAAGCCTATGCAGTCGTCGCAACAGGGTGTGTATTGTGGGTTAATGTGTACAAGAGCACAGATTTCTTCATTTGTAAAAGTCGAAACCTGGAGTCATACTATTATTTGGGAAATAATATAAAAATAAACAAATGCTCAATTTGAATGTATTCCTCTGCTCTGTCTACACAGGGAAACGGCTCTTTACGGTAACTTGATACTGAAGAAGGGGGTGATTCCTGCAGAGCTGCTACAGTGATGCGCACATGTTAAAATAGTCTTGATCTCATGATGTCAAATCTTTCAAGTAAAAATCAAGGAAAGATTAATATCTTGGCATGAACAACAATTTATGTTTGTTAATGAGTAAAATACGTTTTCGAAAAATCTTTAGCTTACATGGAGCAGAAATGAGTTTGTACTTTTGTAAATATCTTTGGTGTTGAACCTGCATGTCAATAAATGAAGGACAGAAGGTCTTTGAGTGTGTTTGTGTCTTTATCATCAAGATACATATAGATGACAGTGGCATTTGGATCATTCTTTGGATACAAAGACAATTTTAATGAGGCAAAATAAGCTCATGATTAATTTTCCTGCTGCTGCTGCAGTGTATGAGCTGTGTCTGATCTGAAATGAAAATGATCTCCACAGGTTGTGTATGGTTACTGAAGGATCACTGGTGGTACAGAGCATCCAGATCTTCCTCTGGTTCACTGTGCTTCCTCTCTGATGGCAAATCAACAGGAGCGGCGGCGGCAGCATCTTGGTAAGGGACGGGCTGCAGGAGGTCTCTGTGGTACAGGTCGTCCATGTCCTCCTCTGGTTGAAGGTGAACTCTGACCTCTCTTCCTTCCCTGACCTCACGCTGCAGCAGCTCCATCTGCACAGGTGAAGGCTGGTCGTGGTGGTGATAGAGGTCGTCTTCATCCCTCTCAGGCTCAGAGCGTCTTCTGTATTCAGCCGTCAGTGGAGCCAGATATCTCTCCAACGCCTCTCTGGCTTGGTTGTAGGCTTCTTCACTGATCTCCTCAGGTTCCTCTTCCGCTTCGCTGAAAACAGGGTGGTCGACTTCGTCTCTGTCCTCCTCCGGTTCAGCGTACTTGCGGGGTTCTTCCTGTGTGAGCTCTGCCTGGATGTCAGCAGCTGGATGCACGTCTCTGAGGAGATCAGCCATGGAGGGATGGTTCAGCTTGTCAAAGTCTTTTTCAGCCATCAGGGGTGGTTTGTCCTGCTGCTTGCCCATCATGCTTTTCCAAATCAACATACTGGGGTCGATGTCGAAGTCAGTCTCATCCAAGTCCTCCGGAGGCTCCACCTCCACTGCCCAGGACATTTTTCCATTGTCATCTATGGACCTGAAAATATCACACAATCTCAGTCTACAATTCCTGAGAGAAAATCATTCACTTTCGTGTTAGTTAAAGGAAATTAAAACTTACATAACAGTGTCCTGGAAGGCCTCAACTGTAAGTTTAGTCTGAGAAACGAGTACAAATGTTACATGACTGTTGTAGGGCGTCAATAGACGTCAGCAACCATACCAACAATGTTTGTCAATTTAAAATGATCAGGCACAATTAATCATGTGATACAAATTTACAGTGTACAGCCAGAAGTGAACATACCCTGGGTTTGTATGGCTTTGCTGCAATGCCAAATATCAGAGAAACACAGACTAGTAGAGAAAACCTAGAAGTGGAAAGACTCAGGATTAATGTCCACATTTCAAACTTCAACGTGAGACCACACAATAGATCCTTGCTCAATCAAAGAAACAAACTGTAACTTTAATGTACAGTCTCTACTCTGTTTACCATGAAAACCAGGTCATTTTGATCTGAAGTCAGAAACCATTTTAAAGTAAGTGTTACTCCTCTTACCTGATCATGATGTCTCCTTTTGCAGTCCGCTCTACGTTTTGGAATGAAAAGGGAAGTTTGACTTCAGTTCACCTGAAGCAATAGACCAAAGTTCCTCCTATAAACCGGTGAGACTTTCTTGACCTTTGCATCCTCTGAATACTCTGAATACAGGAACACTCGCTGTAAGTAATTCATCTCTCCTTATCTCATATTTGTGCATAACAAAGTGGCTCATGATATAATAAAAACGGTGATGATTGATGACAGTTAAATTCATTCTGTCATCAAGTCTAATAAGAGTGAATGTAAACTGCACATATGAGAGTCAAAATAAGATTATCACCCATGTTTTAGATAATCTTTGTTATTGTACGGTGTTTTGGATAACAGGTAACGCTTGTGTATAATTCACTGCATGCAGAGACTTAGAGTTATTTGCTAAATCTAATATAATTACTAGCATAATAACTACATTTTGTGTGATTTATGGTCCTTATCAGCAATCAGTTATCACAAGGTTAGAGAGCCCTGCAGCCTTAAAGCTGAGATTGAGATATTTTATCATGAGACAATCTTTATTATGCAGAAATAGTTTCTCCAGTCTCTGTGAGAGGGTTGTTCCTACTCCTAGGGTTCAGTGAACTACAACAACAACAAAAAAAAGTATATCATTGTTTACTATGGAAATGATATTGTATGTTTATGTGTTGGACTATGCATATATCAAAAACAAAGCTGACACTCAATTCAGCATTGTTGACACAGTTTGCTTCACTGTTTCTACCTGTAACAATTTCAACACATTTTAGAAATTGAATTCTACTCTGATTTTGGATGTGTACACGTGTTGCCAATATGTTATATTCAAACAATGGTTTTATTCAAAAGGGACACTGTCCAAGGTTGTATCAGTAATCAATAATGATTTATACAGAAACCTTCTCAGAATAAGAGAGACTCCCTCCGGTTTACAGCTTCAACCATTTAAAACAACTAATTACCCCTCACATTCACATTCACAGTAGGAGGACAGATTGGAGGCAGATGATTCATCTGTGATTTTAAGACCAGGCACCACTAAAGTGAATCAACTGTTCAGTGTGTCAGCTCTGAAATATGTCCATGCTAGATCCCATCCACACATGTAAAACTCATTATTTTAGTGTGTGTTTTACATGAGCTGTTTAAAGTAAATTAAATTTCTCTTTATGAGTCAGTTTTTTCTGATATGCACCCAAGAAAGAAACCATTTAACTCAAAGGCTATAGGTTAAACCTATGTAGATATACATACACCACCACAAACTAAGTCAGCTAATGTAACATAACATATACATCCCTGAGGGATATGATTTAATCTCAGCTTTCTCTCACTGTCCATCACACTACTGTTGACATTGAGGCAATATTAGAACTCTTCACTACACCTCCTTCACTCTTCATATGACAGTGGGGGAGTCACTGAGTTAACATATGGGTTAATAATAGCTCACGACAGAAGGGTTCAGCACACACACACACACACACACACACAGTACAGTATAGAACAGGAGCAGACAGACACACCGCACACTTCCTGCCCTGTACAAGGGATGGCTCCACGGCGTCTGCTGGTTATCTGCCCTCTCTATCAGATCCATATGTGCAAGTCCAACATTGCCCCTCGACTCGCCCCACACCCAGGTCACTCACTGGCCTACTGTCTTCGACCTAAACATGCTCTCCCTAAGTAAGCAAATGCCAGACGTCTAAGCAAACAGCCTGTTCAGTTTTTACTGCTGCAGTATATAACATTATTTAAAAGAATATTTAGATAAATGCTAAGAATGCCATGAGAAAGTCAATACCATTTAAATGTTGGTAAACTAAATATGAAGGTACAGACAGCTAGCTTAGCTTTGCATGAAGACCAAAGGCAGGGGGAAACAATTAGCTTGGCTCTGCTGAAGTTAGCCCCTGTAAAAGCAAAAATTGTTGTTTCTACGCTTTGGTTATTGAATGAATTAAACAAATTAGATATAATGTATCAATTAGGTACTGGTAGGCTGTTTTTGTTACACCAGGACAGAGCCAGGCTAGCTGTTTCCAATCATTGTGTTAATCAAAGCTAACTGGCTACAGGTTTTAGACATGACTGATGAGAGAGAGGTAGTCATCATTTCATTCAACTTTCAGCAAGAGGGACATCACATTTTTCAAAATGTTAATCTATTCTTTTAAATAATACTGTCCTTATGAAGATAATCATAAAAACACTGCTGCCCGGCCCCGGCTCACCACTGATGACAAACTGGCTGCTGAGCCATTACAGAAATGTATCGGAGAAACCACAACCCCAGGAGAAGACAACCCGCAGCTCCAAGGCCTTGAAAGTGAGGTTTGATGGATCAAGTGTGCAGAGGCTTCTACCAATCCACCCTCTGTGCTCTGCACACAATCAGTAAAACAGCTTTCATGTGAAGCCCAGAGGCCCAGCAGTTACCAACACAGATTAACCACATGACTCTGTGCTCCCTGAACTTCTGATGCTCCCACAGGTTTCCAGGAAAACATGCTCCTCTGTGGTTGAACCAGCCTCTGGTTGTGGCAGAGAGCTGCAGCTCAGCAAATGAGTCGTTCTCCATTGGACTGAATCACGTCTCAGTCACGCCATCAAGGTGATCAAGATCTGTTTTTCACAGCAACAGTGGAAAGATGCAGTATAAATAAATACTAGGCTACTGTGTAAAATCTTATACTATATATTTAATACGGAAACTTTTTAAAGGAATAGCAGTAATTAGCTTTGGCACATAACCCCTATAAAAGAGCAAATTGTCACTTAAGTCTCTGTACACATTAAACTAATGACATATAACATGTTCGTTAGTGAGCTTAAGAGGAGCTGTTAGATGGATTTTTAAAAAAATGTTTGAACAGAACCTAACTTGTCGTTTCCCACAGTTTCCACTCTTTATGCTAAGATAACTGTCTGCTGCTGTGGCATCATTTTGACCACAAAAATAGGGAGGGATATTTATGTCTTTATCTAACTTATCTCATTTTACTGCCACTTACATTTTTTATTAGCAGTGATTCTACAGCAAAGCACATCCCCCTATTAAAATTCTCTAAATGTAATATGTACATTCATGTTTTATTGCTCTGATTTGTTCATAGATTTATCTTATTGGGGTCATATATTGGTCATATTTCACAATGAGTTTGTTTATACTTTAGTGATGAAGAAATGTATGTAGTGTAATTGTCAAGCCTGGGAGCCAACCAAGAATGAAAGATGGCAAGATACCTCAATGAGTCTCTCTTCTTTCAAACAGCCTGCAGGTGATATGAGGATAATTGAATCTTTATATGTGGTGTGTACAGATTATACCCTGACACCTTTAGGACTCATCACAGGCTTGGTTTAATCTGCCAAGCACATGAGGTGCAAATACGTTTTCCTTGTCCCGCCACATCACGTACTTCTGTTTGTATCCTGCTGTTGGTTCGGTGCATGTGGTGGTTCAACGTGTGAACGTGCATGTGTCACATGAATGGCAAACTTTTCAGAAAACGTAACAGCAAGACCAGAACGAATGGGAGTTGTCAGCAAGTAATGATTGCTCCCAATAAACTGTGAAGCAAACACACACACACAAACACACACAGCCGTTCAATGTTATTGCACAAAATGTAAAGAGGGAGCCAAGAATAAATTGCCTGTCTGTAACTATTTAAATGCAACATTAAGTCATGATTTATGCTCGTAACTCTGGGTTAGAAAACATGCTCCAAATGTTGCAGCTTGCAGCAATTTATGGGGGAAACCACTAAAATGAATATTTGACTGAATTCCCATTTCAAAATGAACAAACTTGGCTTCACTTTTCTTAATGTTACTGTTGCACACTTGTTGCATGGGTGTGTGGGCGCATGCATGAGCAATGGATGCTTGTGTACACAGTTTGCAGTGTCTCTTACCCACATGCAGAGTGTGTAGTCAGATACGGTAGATTAATATGTCATTGCCACCGATGACAGCACTCTCTTGAAATTGTATCTTAAGTGCAACATCTGTTATTCTGGCTCTGCCCCAAAAGCCATAGAAGCTTTATCACTGCTGAAACTGTGAGGAATGCAGCCGTCGTGTTTCTACTTGACTTAAAGTGGCATCTTTATCAAGATTTCTCTACGGGTAAAAGGGCAAACATAAAATTCAATATCTAACGGGCGACAATCAGACTCCATGCTAAACCTCAACAGAGACTATCATTATCTGAGGTGTGAGAATTAATATTACATAATTGTATGAAAACAGAAAAGATACCCCTCTGCACTAAAACAATCATCAGCACCAAAACCTCCTTCATCCTCATCATTACTGTCAGTAAATCCCATAAAGGTCGTCCTGCAGCGTGGGGCTGTCAGCTAACCGCCACCACTGTCTTCACTCGCAGTCTTCCGTCATATCCCCCATCACTCACAACATTTAGGAAAGCTGGGGTTTTCTAAATAACTAAAATTAACTCAATGATCTACAATTAACTTAATTGATGCCTCACCAACACCCATTAAACACACATTAGACATCTCACAGTGGAGTTTAACCGCACAAATTACAGGGCTGAGGGAAGGACCTCCATGGAAGAGCGGAGGCGAACATGAAATGTTGTGACGACGGTCTGGTGAACGGAGGAGCTGTCAGGCTCGTGAGGCAGCCGCAGAAAGAATTAGTGAACCATCTGCTCGAAAGTAACATGCCCGCAGTTCAGTTTTTGACACTGCCCTGAGCATGTTTTGATGCTAAGTGCTTAATAAAATGCCTTCTCCCTGAAGAGGCTGGATATTAGGTGTGTTTTGGGGGTGGGGGGGTTAAAGGACGGGAGTGATGAGCCAGTCAGTCTGGGGCCTGGAGCCACCTGACTGTGGCTCCACAGGTAATATCTGAGACAGTTCTCCAGCAATAATGGCACTGATGACAGCAGAGGCAGTTGAGGGGAGATGGACCAGGAGCTGCACGAGTCCGACTACACAGGAGACAGGCAGAGAGAGCAACTTTCCGCTGTCTCTTATGTAACTGATGACAGAGGACTGGGAAACTCTTTGTCTGTTTCAGATGAGACGCACAGGAATATGGTTGACCTTTTTGTCCAGAGCGGCTAATCTGAAAAGCCGCACTGAGTTTCTGTGTGAACGCCGGCCATTAGTGGCTCCAGCTGCTCGGGGCTGACGCAGAGCCATCACACAGCTCCGACAGTGTGTATCAGCCATGGAAATATCATATTATAGACACAATAATGAGAGGGAGAGCTCAGGTGGTCCCTCCCGTTCTCTCTCACGCACACACACAAACATACCTCACACCCTTATCCTGCCTCAATCACACCCCTCATAAACTCAGTAAACATGTGGGAGCTGTTAAAGTAAGTTTAATGGCTATTTACTGTGTTTTGTACGCTTCTCATTAAACACATTTTCCACTCGAGGAGAACTAATGTTTTGGAAAACTCTGTTAAATCAAGCACACATCATGCCAAAACTTGGCAGATGTGGTTCATTAATTAAACAAACTGCCCTCTACAGGATTAAGCAGGGAACTGCAGAAACATGACTACTGACATGCACTCACAGAATAGTTTTACAGATGTGGCTTTACCTGTTAGTTCTTGTTGTTGCTGTTGTTTTATGTTTAACAATGTGATAACTGATGTCAGTTTGAGATGCTCTTTGGATATGGGGACGTATATGTGCTTAAAAATCACAAAAGCTCTCCTTTAAAACTATTAAAAAACCTTTATTGTAACAGCATAGTCACGTGAGACCTTAAAACCAATAAATTGCAAAGCATTTCAGTACAGCAAAAGAATTTCCAATAGCTTTAAAGTAGATTGCCTTAGAGTGTTTTGTGATTTTTGGGAAATAATTATCTTTGGATTAATCATTAAGAGTGAATCAGTCACACATGTGTGTCATGTGAGCCACTGTTAGGATAAAAATGTTGATTGTAGCTCCTTCAATTGAGATTGAGCCCTGTAAAATTTAAACTATCTGCTTTTTCAGCCGTTATTAAGTCGTTATCTGAGACAAGTGATGATGGTGCCAGAAACGAAAAGCACTTTCAGGGTGGAGTACTTAAAACAAGACACAGAGAAAAAAAACAGCCTCGGCCTCCCCCTCGTCCCCCCTCCTGCTCCAGCCACTGAATGCCTCCTCACTGGAGTCCACAGCGGCCCTGGTTGCCAGCTGGAGAAGCCCCGACCTTTAACATCTGACCCCCAGCACCACAAAATTCATCACAGAGCCGTCGGCTCAATGCACTCAGCGGGGAGCGCATCCTGTGAAACAGTGTCACGACAACAGAGCGGGCAGACACCGAGTACAGGTGTTAACAGTGGGGACAGGTGTTAAGGATGTTCTTCACACTGCACACTCCCCCCCTCTCCTTCTCTTGATACTCACATTGAAGAAGTATCCATAACATCACAGAAATCCTCTCAGATTCTGTCACGCTCTGAACTGGTGAGTTGTGTGTGTTTGAGTTTGCGTGTCACGGTCCCATCTGTCCTGATGCTCCTGGGTTAAAAAGAGGATCCTGCTGTTCCTTGATGGAAAGCTGCCTGCTACAGAGAGATCCGGTTACAAGAGTGCCGCGCTTTCATCCTTATTAAAGAAACATGTGCCCTCTCTGTGCAGTGATGTCGGCAGATGAAACTTTTTCATGCTGTCTGCTTTTAGTTTCTCTCAGTAGAGATAAGGATATTACACAGATATGATCAGTCCACAAAACTCTAATCTTCTGAAGTTTATACACTCCTTTGTCATAAGAAACAAAAGGTTCAGCCTGTGAGAATATGTAGAGATGAATAAAAAGACTGTTATTTGTATCTGATTGTATGTGATTTATGCCTCCTTTTGGTGCATCCTCATACTTGAAATAAGGGTGGTTTCTTTGTCACATAGTCAAAGGATAATTACAGACTGCCTGGTGACAAAGAATGTTACACCCAGCTGATTCAATTAAGATGATTACTTAATCTTTGGTCCTCCCCGTTTATCCACAACTGGATTGGAGCGTGGCTTCTAGGGCTGCTCTCATGTGCTGGTTTGGCGTAACAGCAAAGTTTCTCTCAGTACAGGGAGCAATTTGACCAAAAATCTTTACTAATGTTAATTTCATTAGCATCTTACAATTGGAAATTTGTGCTATATTCGAATAAATAAACAACCCCAGGATCAACACAGTCCTGATGTCTTCTTACCCTGCTAATCTTCAACTCATGTGAGAATGAGAGCAACAAAACTATAATAAAAAACGGTCTCTTTCAAGTTTAAAACACAAAACAGGGATACTGACATCCTGAAGTGGACAAGACCTAAAATCTGTGAGATACTGATAAATAAATGTTGATATTTTCTAGTCAAAATCCAAGTGTTGTACCTATTCTAATGCAAAAAATCTCCCCAAACACAAAAGGCTCACATTGCATTCTGGTTTTATGACATTAAATGCCTGCTTTTATGAAGCAAAGACATTTCCAGTATTTAAGAACTACACAGAGTGTGTATTTGCCCTTGTGTATAATGCTCAGTAACTGCGCTGTCTCACAATGACAAATTGTAATCGGATTTGAGGAATCCTGTTACATGTAATACATCGTTCATCAGCCGCAGCTACTATAACGACCTCCATTCATGCCAGAATAGCAAAGTTGCTCATTGCACGTCATTCAGTGCCAAGTAAATATCCTCGGCACAGTCAGAGGATGTGAGTCAGACCTCTGAATCCACTCCACTTCGCAGGCTTTCATTTGAGGACGATGACTGTCCCTAAGATGTCTATCTCTGTAGTCTGAAGCCCCCGTGCAGCCGCCGCGCTCCCTGACCTCCCCTCCCAGACCCGGCTTTGTTCCCACGCTGTGCCCTGTGGAACGTCTGGCTCCAACCTTTTCAAACCATAATTACATACCTGCAGAAGGCAGACAACGGCAGCAGCGGCAGCAGAAAGAGACACAGCATGAAAGAGGAAGGGGTCGCCATCAGTGATACGTGATAACTCGTTGCCATGTACAAACCACTGTATCCAATTTACTTTAAAGGGAAGTACTGTAAATAAGTCTTTTACAGTCACTGCTCACTGAAACAACAGTAATGTCGAGTGTCTCCTCAGTTCCTCTGAACCCCAGCAGCTCAACATATTAAATATCACTCTGTTGCATACAGCGTCTCTCCAGTGAAAAGATTACTGCTGACGGACATGTTTACATAATGTGGATAAAACAACTCCAGATAAAGTGCAGTCAAACAGTTCAGACATAGAAAAGGAGCGGATGCAGAAGTAGATGCCATAAAAGGAGATACTGCAGTGATGTTTATACTGGTCTTCTTTTGATTTAGATATATCTCAATATGAGGGTAAAGTAAGAGGAAGTTAAACTAAACTTTGAGAATTACGTGGTATCTAAAACTGCGGCATGTTATGGCACAAATGC
Source organism: Trachurus trachurus (assembly GCF_905171665.1). NCBI lineage: Eukaryota > Metazoa > Chordata > Actinopteri > Carangiformes > Carangidae > Trachurus > Trachurus trachurus. The sequence goes on from NC_139906.1 coordinate 17,847,434, forward strand.
TTTGAAATTTCTCACTGAGCTTGATTTGCCTTTTGCTGGCATAATCAGTGACTCACTGTTGTAAATCTCTGTTTAGGCAACTATTTAAAATATGTTATGGGTTACAATAAGAGAACAAAGCATAATATGAAAAATGAGGGAATATTTTACCAGAACGTTCAGAGGATTTTTATTCTTTTTTTAATAATTCACATTTCATTCATGTGAACAAAATATAAAACAATAAATTCTGTTCTAATAACCCAATCCAGTGTAGTAGATGCAAAAACTACAGGCCGTGTGTATTTCAGCAGCTACTCACACATGTAGTGATGAGAGTTAAACACTGTACCCAAATTCAAAACTCCCCACAACTCTTTGCAAATTAAACTAACACAATAATGATGCCCACTGTGTTCAAATAAGCCTGCACAAGATGAATCTCACCGAAGAGGGTTGCTGTTACATTATTGGTTTACATAGTCCTATGAACTTATCCCTGAGGAAAGACGCTTGCCAGAATGGGATTTTACTAATGTCACTAAATCACTCCCAGCTGGTCTGACTGCAGGAAATGCTTCTTTCTTCTCAAAACCTCAGAGCAAATAGTACATGAAGCATGGTGCATTCATGAGCATGTCTGTCCTCAGAATTTATGTTAAACTGTCTGTCCGGGATTTCATAGCGTTTAATGCTCTCCAGGGCTGCGGTCACAGTCTGTCTCTGTCAGTCTGCTCAGCCCCTCTGCGCTGCCATGAGAGCCCCCATTCACCACTTAACCTTTCAAAAGTGCTCAACTAACTTCAGAGGGGGAAACCATTCCTGGCTTAAGAAGGTGTGAGGAACGCCAGATCAGCGAGCATTGATTCCATAATGATGGTAACAACCGCTTTCAGGTCAGCCGCTCAGTGACTGTGGGTCTGAGTGGGTATTTAAAGGGTCTAATAGACATTTGAGCAGGCTTTGGTCTCATGCTTGTAAAAGCAGTTTAGCAAAGAGGTAAACAGCCTGGGGCCAGCAATAACAGAGTGGAACTGATTAGAGAAGGAGAGAGAAAGAAAGAAAGAAAGAAAAGAGAGGAAAAATGAGACAGGGACTGATAGCATCTTCTTACCAAAGTTAATTATATTAGTTGGCTAAAGGCCCCATAATCTCTCAGATGACTGTTTTTAAAATTATATGTGAACTGCAAGACAATAACAAATGAATATTCTGTGGAAATATTTCTGTTTTCTGGAGCAGGAGCAGGTATTAAACTGACCCTCGTTCATTTTACTGAAAGATTAATAACATGCAACCTGGCGCTACTATTAGGTCAAAGGGTTTTAATTATTTTAATTTTTTTTTTGTACGTTTTATGATAGGGTTATTATCACTGATTACAAAATCATGCTCAAACAATAATCAACAATAATTTGTCTTGATTATTAGACTACAACCCATAGAGCTTGTCCTAAAATGTATCGCGGTGCCTCAGTCATGTCTGATTCTGCTCAGGATTCACTTCTGTAAAGAACAGGGTGGGACATATTTCCTGACGGGGTGAATGAGAAAAAAACATGTATAGTTTACTACTCGAAGGGTACTACTTCGGTGGGAAAATGTATTTTTTATTATTTTTTTGTGCATATCAGTGATGTCAAACTTCTATCCATGACTCCATAATTTAGCCACATATCATCATACTTTACAGGGAAACATCAAAATGTTTTATTTTACCTGTTGTCCAGAAGCAGATTGAAGCATTTAAAGTATTTTTCGCTATCTCAAATATTACTACTTCTTTGTATAAGATCGTAATTCTTTGTTATTCAAATTCAAATTTTCACAGTATCAAGAGCACAACAGTCTGTGGCCATGTTGGCTTTTAACACTGGTTTGGCTCCAGGCGAACATTTTATCTCATTGGGCAGAAAGACAGTCGACTGTGAGATCAAGAAAAGATACAGGTCACTATTGGTGAACAGGTGAAAAGTAACACTTTGATCTTTCCCTTTAGTTTTGTGAAGGAGGGGATATGTGACCAAATTATGAGCGCACACACAGTTTAAACTTCTGGAGTGTTGTATAAAATACATTTGAAACCACAACATATCAATTCAATCAATCAATATCATCAGTAAGTAAAAGTACTATTCGCAAAGTCATGATAAGAGGCAGAGATTCAGTGACTCAGTGAATTTCTGTTGTTTTTCTTCTGCTTTGACAGGATGTGGATACGCTGAAATGACTAACCCTCTTTTCCTGTCCTTCATCACTCCTCTATCTTTTTTTTACTCTCTTCATCTCTCATCCCCTCCTTCACCCTATCTATCCATTGCCAAGTCTTCAAGTGTCAAGTGAAAGCTGTTGCTAATGAAAGTTAAAAAGCAAACTATGAAAAGGAGGTGAGAGGGAGGCAGAGGGAGGTGCATTCTCTTCTCCCCGCATGGGAAGAGTCTTGCTTGGGCGAGAGGGAGTTCAGAGGAGGAGGAGGGTGGAAAGAGGGTGGGTGTGGAGGGGAGAGCTGAGTGTCACCCCCATCGCCCCAGGACATGGAAAAAACATTTTGTTTCGTCAAGTTTCAAAGGCAACAGCAATTACATCAGAGACGGGGGATGACAGGACATCCCTGCACGGCAGCGGCAGAGCTGTAAAAAAAAAAGAAAAAAAAAGGAAAAGACAAACGCTGAGGGGCACGCCTTGAAAAACTTAACTGGGGAAACTCATCCTCTCCTCTCTTCTCTCATCACCTCTCCTCGCCATGGCTATAAGCAAAACTAAAGCAGCACCCCAATAGCTCATCTCCATGTCCTCTGTGTCCAGAGAAGGCGGCCATTGTGTGCCCGTTCCTCTCTCCCGAAGTCAGTTTCCTATTGAGGCTGTGAAAGAGCCTTTCAGGGGCCCTGTTTTGGCTGCGCAGCTCACCTGCAGAGGGGAAACTATGGGTCTATTCTAAAGCCCAGCAGCTGCCAGGGCAGAGAGGCTGGCACCCAGTGGGAGAGAGAATAGCGTCCGCAGAGCCTTTCAATATGAAGCCACTTAGTAACAGAAGGCATGTGCCAAGCCTGCAAAGCCAGAATGAGGAGTCACCCTTTTTGGAGTTCACTGCATATCAGAGAAGAGTTAGACCCATCTTCTCTTCGCTCCCTTTCTTCCTTATCCACTGTGTCATATCTTTGTCTGTTCTGTTCTTTGTCTGGCCTCGCTGTTTATGGACTAATAATCTACAGGTAGCAGTGTGCAAAGGAAGCGTGGACGGTATCAAATAAAAAACTTATGGAGGATTCAGGGAAAAGGTAAAACACAAATCAACAGGTGGGTTAGCAGAGAGCAAGAATTACACTGGCAACAAAAATGCTGCCAAAGCAGTAACCTCCTCCATTTTTTTCCTTTTTTACAAGTATCCGCCGAACCTTGTCGTGCGACAGATCAGGCTATGATATACCGCTGTGAGGATCCCAGTGGCTGCAGGCCTGTGAAGAAGCCTTCACCACACAAAGCCCCTTTTCTGTCAGCAGGCTAGCTCCCACACTGGCACTAATTTACGATGCCCTCACAGCAATTTCCACAGTCAGAGAAGTTCAATTGTGTTTTCCAGCTCATTAAGCATCAGCACAACAAAGCTTTCATCTTCTCCTTCATCCCCCTCTTCTCTCCCTCCACCCATCTTCCTCGCTTTATCTCCCTGTCCACTAATCTGCCGCTTTCAAGCATCCAGTATAAAAAGATAAAGTGGACTGGATAAAATGGGCTTCCTTATTCCAACAAATTTCCCTCTCCCTGCATTCAATTCTGTCTCTGTCTATTATTAAGTTTTTGGAGGATTTTTTTTTTTTTAAGTTTTATTTGTAGCACAGCTCCAAGTCTGAAGGCTCCCCTCATAGGGAGAATTTAATGGTTGTTTATTCAGGGGCCTCTGCTGTGCCCTCCCATCTCTTTCAGAGCTTCATGAGACGACGTGGAATCTATTGTAATCTCAGAAGAATCAACTCAGCATATTTGTTCAGGTTGTCACTGCGCTGAGATCACAGGCACGCACTCACATTCTCACACAAATACAGACGAGCATCCTAAATATCTTTTAATTAAACTATATTTCTTTTAAACCCAGAATCTGTAGCAGACATGTTTGGTCCAGTATTGGCTAAAAGTATGAGAGATAAAAGTGTGACCACAACATCACACTGACTCAGTTCCTCTGATAGCCTGAAAGAGTCTGCATGAGGGGTTTGTGAATGCAAAATACTCTTCCCACAGTCAAAAATGCCGCTGAGCAAGGCATGTAACCCCAATTTGTTCCAGTTGCAGCTCCTCTGTGGCTTCCTCAGAGCCTCAGTAGATGATGAAACCGTCATTTATTGACATTATCAACTTGATCTTTTGAAGTCTCAGTGTACGAGACTTCAAACACACAGTCATGTACAGGTTTTGCTCCAGTGATAAAACAAGACAACTCTTACGACAATTAAATATCTTATATGCTTCATAAACAAAAGGCGCCTCAAGCGACTTTCAGCTCTCCTCTATTTAAGGATCAGTTTAACATTTCTTTCCAGAATATGCTGATTTACTTTCTTGCAGAGTGAGATAAGATGGACCACTCTCATATGTCTCTGTGCAGTAAACATGACACTAAAGCCAGCAGATTTGTGCTCATTTAGCATGGCATAATTGGCTTGAAACAGGGAGACAGCTAGTCTGGCTGTGTCCAGAGGAATTTAATCCATCTACCAGCTGAGCTGAGCTTCTTCTAATCTAAATATAGTGTTGATCACACAGACATTAGAGTGTAATATTCTCATCTGTCTCCTGGCACGGAAGGAAATAACTTTTTTTCCCCCAAAAAAAGTCATATTACTCTTTGTCTCTTTCTGAATTCAAAGAGGTACCGCAGTCTTAAAAACAAAAAACACAAGTATCTCTGTGTTGCTGCCATCATGCAAGTGGTTTCAGAGAATTCAATTTTAGTATTGTTTGGAAATGTTCAAACACATTTGCAAGACACACAAAACAGATCCAGCCATCTTCAGCTTCCAGCAGGCGGATACACCAAACTGTGTTCACTGCCGTCTCCCAGTGTGCTGTGGTCTGACCTCACGCTACAATTCACTTAAGACAAAGTGGGAAATTGATGCTGTGACACAGAAAATTTGTCAAATTTAATTCACTGTAAATCCACAGACTGTGGAGAGGAAACGGGAACACAAGTAGATAATAAAAAATATGTAGAGAGTATTATACAGTATCTTGTGGTAAGAACTTTTCAGTAGTTTATAGTTGAGCTTGTCTATATTTTAAGACTCTGCATGGGGAGAAGCTGCACCTCCAAGTGTGTGTGTCAGGTTTCTCTAGCTCCCATTAGTCCTGCGTTGTCCTCAGCTCCTCCTCTGTCATCACCCACATACTAACGACTCCTACATCTGCTACCATGGCCACACAATAAACAGCCTATGATAATTTGACATCATCATCATCATCATCATCATTATCCTCACAGAGTGCATGGCAGGCTACCATCTGAGTCCCCACCTCTGCTGTCAGCGAGGTCGCTGAGCTCACCCTAACCCTTGGCTCGCTCCGAGTCCAGAGAGGGTGTCCGGTTCCCTCTGCCCCCCTCCGTTCCTCCCAAACTGCAACAATAGAGCAACAATATCTCTGTGTTCACCTGTTAGCACCTGGCACCGCAGGTAAGACTCACTGCCGAGTCCCCGACAGCCAAACACTCTGCTCATCTCTGTTGGACGCCATGTGGAACGCGCCTTCCTGTCACCAAGCCCAATATCCTACATACAAAACACACAGAGGCATAATAACCCACTCGCCTCTTGCTTGTCAACGCTTCCCCCCCCGGCAGCCGAATCATGCTAACATATACAAGATAAATGAAAAGCACTTAACCAATCAACAACCCATCAGGTAATTACAAAGGTTTCAAGCATCATCCGCCATTTGAGTCCCAAACATGTCGTCCTCCAGGAGGGAATTACAGACTCACAAATAATGCATAGATCAGACAACTGCAGGTCATGTGGGCTTAAAATGTATTTTCAAGTTAACAATTCAAGTTGACGACATTTATGGCTTTCGATATGGCTACACTTATAGTTTCACATAAATTATTCAAATAGTGGTTTTCCTGGACAGCATTCAAACTGTTGAAGTCTTACCTACAAAAGTTAGCTCTAACCCTGTTTACTTTCACACAACTGGCAAAATACAATGTCTGTGTGAACTCTTTGTAAAATTTCCAGTAATAGTTCACTGTGCGACCCCTTGAGCGATGTTCTCAGGTGAAAACTTAAGTATGGTTGGTGCGGGTCATATCAGTGACGCCACTGACAGGTTAGACCTGACCCTCATTGGGTGTAGAGAGAGCAGCAGCTCACATGACACAATGTGTTGATGATGGTGGGAAAGATAAAACAACTAATCAAGGCTAACAAGTTGTGGCACTTCCCATCCAGCTCAGATCAGTTGATGCTGTGGGAAGACCCCAGGCCTTCCATACACTCTTCTTTGGCATGACTGGGCCTGAGCGAAACAGAGCTGGAGTCAAGCGGGCCAAATGTAATAAAACGCTCATATCAATTCAATTTACAGTGTGAGTGTTGTAAGCAGCCTATTCCAATGTAAATGGTCTGACTGTGATAAATAGATATAAATAGTCCTGTAATCCAATGATCCCAGTTTATGTCATGGACGCTGCTACGGTAGCTTTAAGTTTGCTCTTATTAATGTCCTCAATGAGGCCTCTTCATTCTACCACGTGACGTGATATAATCATCATGTGATGGCAGGACATTAACTAGTCACAGTTAATGGCGTTCAGTGATGGCGTGGTGATGAACAAGCTAGATGAGGTTACAGGGCTGTAAATTTAGAGTTGTGGACACAAGTCACATGACCTGAACTCAATCCTGACTTTACATGGATTGTACATGGAAAATAAAAAAGATGAGACAGAGTATCCCATCCAATTTAAAACATAATTTGGCATTAAAATGTAATTTCAGACATGAAAGCTGCAGTGGACTCTGGAATATTTATTACTGAGACTTGACATGAGACTAGACATATGATATTTTACATTTAGAGTCATTTCCAGAGAAAGGACCAATTTAATCACACCAACAACGGCTCAGTATGAGCTGAAGGAAATGGACCAAATCGTAAAAATGCTAATACTTGTTTGAATTTCAATCAACACTGCATTCTGTCTGTGAATATAAAGAGAATTCATATAGGGTGTGATTTTATTGTAAATGTCAGCCGGAAAAGGAAAGTTTGTGATCGCACATCCATGGAGATTTTGACATACTGCACAAAGTTGGCACGTCCACTCAGACACAGGATAATACTCTGTTATGCTTCACCGGGCAGGCCTCCCGTCTCTTTTAAAGACGATACACTTTCACCACAACGCTCCCCGCTGTGTGTTTCATAAATGTTTATCCCACATGACTTCGGCCCCCTCCACAAAGTTTGCTTAAGAGAACTGGAAACCCTGCCAACTCTCATGAAAGAGAATGATTTAAAAAATGAAATATATAAAGCTTGTCTCAACATGCTTGTTTGAAGGGAAAACTCTTTTGGAAACCACAATTACCTCCCTAAACAATTCTCCACTTTGGCAAGCCAGCAAGGATCAGAGAGGTGTGTATAAACGTGTGTGTGTGTGTGTGTGTGTGTGTGTGTGTGTGTGTGTGTGTGTGTGCGCATGTGCGTGTACAAAAACCAGGCTGACAATCAGACTGACTGGTTGTAGTTCGGTTTGATCGCTGTTTGATTGCTATTTTTTTTCTTTCATTTGTATGTTTAATAGGTTTGAAAATTATAATTGTTTCTTCACACTGGTGCCGAGGCTTCACAGTTCACAGTGTTATTCAGTTGGATCATCACTTTCAAATGTGTCAACAAGAACTAGATGGACTGCCACATTCATTGTCCACAGAGGATGAATTTTAAAAACTCCAATATCAACAGATTTTATGTCCAACACCATCAGCAGGTTGACATTTCAGACTTTATGGTCTGGCATTGGATGGAGAGTCCTGAAATTTGGCACACATATCCATAGTGCCCAGATGTTGAATCCTAATAACTGGGCAACATTTCAGCTCCACCAACAGGACCAGTGAAGTCAACATCAACATACTGGATGGATTAGTATAACGTTTTGTACTAAAAGAAATTCCCAAACAATGAATCCTCATAAACTTTGATGATCCTTTTACTTTTGATTTTGTGTCTTAAACATGTAAAAAGTGTTCAAAACTTTGGTTTATTACCAATACAACCAATAGCTTTACAATCACCTTAAGCTGTATTTGTCTTTTGAGCTAATAAACAAATGTTGGCATTTATGTAAGAGTCTGTAAACTTTGAACTGATCTGGTTTTATTTATCAAATGCATTGGAAAGTCCTAATGCATAGATTTAAAAAAAGATTAAAAAATAAAAAATAAAAAAAATAAATAAAACTGTAGTGCAGCTACTGAATGAATTTTCATCTCTCAAACCAAAATACTGAACTCATTGTTGACTTTGCTGGCATGTCCGTGCGACTCAGGGAGAGAGGCAGGAAATATCATTTACTCATTCATTATAAAACAGTTGAAGAGAAACAAAACATTACAGACAGCCCTACATCCTTCTTCAAACAGAAGGGGAGTGAGAGTGGTAATATTCGCATTAAGTAGAGGAGAATGTAATGTTGCGGGGCACTAAATTACAGTCATTGAAAGCTTGTATGGTTACCCAGCAATCTATCACTGTCACACAGAGAGGGAGAGGAGGGGGGCAGAGCAGACAGGCGCCAGGCGCAACAGGATCAAAGCAGAAATGTACCTCGGGGAGAGAAACAGTTAACTTCATTTAACCAATTGTCCCGGAGACAGACAGACAGTGTGCTGCAGCAAGCCCAGCAATAGCTCTAATAGGACAGAAAAACTCTCACATATTAGGTTTCACTGAAAATGGTTCGATTTAATATGAGGAGCAGCAAAACAAGGCCAATTTGGACGGGCCCCTTCAATGGGCTCCTGCAACATTAGTTGGGGTTTTACTGTCTTTGAAAGGGATCACAATGAACACAATAGGCTGAAATATGGCCAATGTACAACCATAGATAATTGGATTACAGGCCACAAGACAGAAATTTACAGTGATAATAACTCTTAAGAGAATAAAAAGTACTGTAATCCTGGATTGTCTTACTGCTTTAATGAAACAAAGTGATAAAATACTGCGAACATTTTCCCAAGCATAACCTCCAGTATGGGGACAAACAGCAGCTCTATAGTTTCAGCAACATAAGGAAAGCATTTATGCTGGTAAACTTTTGTAAAGTAAATGTTCTCTAACATCTTGCTCTTTTGGAGTCTATTTAGCCACTTGGGAACAGCTAAACAAGATGTAAATAGAGCATTAACATATTATCACTGATAGGGGGGTACGACAAACACCCCAAGACACAGCTGGCTTATGAGTCGTCATGAATATTCATTTGAAGTCGTGTATGTGTCAGAAAGTTAGTCCAGTTTTGAGTGTCCTTTTAGCTCTGTTGTTGATCTCAGTGTATAGCAGGACTTTAAAGCAGCTGCCTGTTGCTTCTGGGCACAGGGTTGATGAGGACGTTAAATCAAAACAGTCTGTGTTGTAAAATCAAAACACTGTGTTGAAAGGCACAAAAGTGCTCCATAGCGCTGATGGAAAAATGCAGCATCGGATATATAGGCCTACTTCCTCTAAAACAAGAAACACATGTCATGTTGAAATTTTGTCAAATGATCACCTGTTAAAAACTGATCAGTGCAGCTTTAAACTTGGTAAATACCAAGTCTTAAGAAAGTCATGGTGAGATGTGGTCAGCATTTGCCCGCATCAGCTTAATTTATATTCACTGAAATAAGAGAAATCTTTAGTCAATATTATGAATATTAAATAAGATGTGTCAAACAATATAATGTATAATAGTGCTATTTAAGTAATGTCTGAGTGCACAAATGAAACCCTGTAATTGTATTTTGGTTTTTGTGGATGATATTGACCACTACGGTGTCATAATAAGCCCGACCTATCAGAAACTGTTTTGGTTGGGTCACGTGGAAACACCGACAGACTGATAGGCGGGTGCCAAGATGAAAGACGAATTTGTGGCAACATCACAGAGGGAGAGGCAGGTCCGTGCGTCAAATCTGAAGTTTACCACGCAGCTGCGCATCATCGGAGGAGCCTCAGAGGTCTGACAGATTTACTCACGACGAAAACACGAAAACATAAAACAGGAGCGAGGAGGAGAGCGGCAGGAAAATTGGTTGTATGGCACCTCAGTCGTGCGTAATGAATCCTGCGCAGGGATCACCACCCTCGACTGCTCCGGGGGACATCTCACCGGAGGACAGAGCTACAGGCGACATGGGAACAGACGAAATGGATCTATCGCCCGTCAGAAGATGTAAAACCAAGACTTTGGATCTGCCTTTCAGTGTGGAGTCCCTCATATCAGAGCGGCCGCCCGTCAGAAGCGTCCACTCCCCGGAGCCTGGCTCCGACTGCGTCCAGGCGGTGGAGACCGAGTGCGCGTCACCCAGTGGACTTTATCGGTCCAAACCAGAGGCAGTGGACTCCAGTGACAAGGAAACGAGCCCCTGGTTTCAGGGTCCTTGCACATCCCCACCAAGTGAGTGTTGGATAGCTGCCCCCTGTCTTTATTGACACTGAGAAACGCCTGGTATTTTCATCTGTCAAACTGTTTTAAACTAAAAAATCTCCAAAACTCTATAACAAACTAAAGTAAATATAGGCTTTAAAGAATATTGCTCACCTTGTGTGTTTTAATAGAAAATAATAACGAGGAAATTCAGTAAATCTAGATGGAGAGGGATTTTATGGAGTGATATGTGGTTGTGTTGCCTTAAAAAGTACAGAAACTGTTCCTATGACACAAGCAACGTCTTCTTCTTGTCCTGTTTTGACTTATAGGCACTATAAAGGCTACAGTCAAATCACATGTTTTGTATGCCAGTGTTGTGATTATGTGACTTCTATATATTTCCAGGACTTCCCAGCCCGTCCAATTGTAACCTACGGAAACACAAGAACAACAGGAAACCTAGAACTCCCTTTACAACCTCTCAGCTGCTTTCTCTGGAGAGGAAGTTCCGTCAGAAACAGTACCTCTCCATCGCGGAGAGAGCGGAGTTCTCCAGCTCCCTCAGCCTCACAGAGACCCAGGTCAAGATCTGGTTTCAGAACCGCAGAGCCAAGGCCAAGAGACTGCAGGAGGCCGAGCTGGAGAAGATCAAGCTGGCCGCGAAGCCGCTGCTGCCGGCCTTCGCTTTCCCCTTCCCCCTGAGCGCACCTATGGGCGCTCCGTCCCTCTACGCGGCCTTGAACGCACCGCGGCCCGCCTTACCTGTCCCGGGACTATTCAGTGGACCATATGGGATGTACTACCTGTCCTAACCCTCACTAACTCTGAGCTGCATCGCTGGGAAAGTTGCCTTTAAAAATGCCTTCACACAGCAAATAACAAACACTGCACAAACGTCCACCTGTCTGAAATATCATGTTAAATCTAATGTAAAATATTTTTCGTTAGAGTGAAAAATATATTTGCGTTGAGAGGAATATTTTTCATATAAAAATGTTGGCAGAACAGACTGGTCTCTTTATATTTTCAAGGAACAGGAACAGGGATGAGAGACAATTGGAACAGAAACAAGTCCAATATTTCCACTTGGGTAATTTTGCATTTTCTATGACGTGTTTCAGATTTACTTTATCGTAAATTATTTGTTAATGTGGTCATTTTTTGCAGTGTAATCGGTAATATTCTTTTTTCCCCAAATCACAAACTTTCTGAACTCATTTTCCGGATTTTTTTTTTTTTTTTCAAAATTTCACATGTTAACTTCTGTTTTCCACTATTGTGCAGTAATTACTTGATTCTTTGTTATTTCAACGTAAAAAGAAAGAAAGAGACGATGATGTGATTGTTTAAAGCAATAACTTCTGGTGACTCACTGAAGTGACCGTGTGAATGTCTTATTTCCATTTCTGAGGCCTTTTGAAATTTATCACCTTGAACGGATGCAGTTTGTTTGAAATTTGTGTGGTATAGAAAACTCTGAAGAGCACCAGCATTTCTCTGTATTTCTGCTTAGACACAGATATAATAACTCAGTCAGACTTTTTTTTATATAAGCTGAAGGTGGAAAAATAAATGTTACCAGACGAGTTTGACTTTCGCATTGTAGGCTACCTACAATTCAGAAGCAATCTCACACATCAGTCATTTAACAAAAAAATACTCAAATTGGGTCAAACTTATATTAATATAATAGCCATAAAAAATACAAATTAGGTCTAAAATAAATCTGCGTTGTTTTTTGTTTTACATTACCTCAAATGAACTTTTTTGCACAAATGTTCAAAGAGCTCTTAAAAATCCAAGACCAGTTTCATTACAAAGTGTAAATAAAAGTCATCAACTATTTTTGCAAACACTCCAAAATGCTAAACAGGACTGATAGACTCACATCAGTCATTAATGTACAGTATATTTTATATTTGATGGGTGAGAACTTGTTTTGTACAATTATTAAAATCTCTTGTGTAAATTCTGTCATTCCTCTCATTTTTCTCCTCATGAAAACGTCCCTGTAAAACAGTGATTCAAGCACAACCATGAGTTGCACTGCAGCTTTCTTTTGAACAGCAATTGCATTTTGATTTTATTCAGCCTCTAGTATAACAGACAACTGCTGGATGTAACCTCACACAGGAGCAAGAAGAGGAGCCTTGTAGCAAGAAAAGGGATTCTTCTCTATCAACAAAAAAAATGCTAATGCATGACATGTTTTCTTTCTGCAAAAGCCTTTAATTTTTTAAGTTAAAAGACACATGTGACAGCAAGTATATTACAAGTCAAGGGCACTGAGTATACATTTTAAAAACGACAAACAGAAGGCGCAGTCCTGTGGTTTCATTTCCTCCTTCCCCGCCGTCCTCTGAAGCCTCGGACAGAGCCTTGGCCGAAGCACACTGTTGTGGGGACCCTGAAAGAAAAGAGCACGGCTGTTGTTTTCATAGTTTTCATAGGAAAACTATGGTGAATATCAACACAACACACATGTAATTTAATAATATAATATTAACCTACACATACACATAATACACCTGTCAGAAAGATCCCTTCCTACAGTTTTCTCTACACTGCTACAGTTTGCCAGACAAAAATTGGACAATTTTAACATTAACAACACTGATATCTTATCTAATGGTTAAAAGCTTGCCTTAAATTCATAGGATGAACCTAAAAACACAATGAAGTTTTTGTACTGAACTCCCTGGTACACTTGATAAAATGTAAAGACTGACCTGTAGGAGAATCGAGGTTTCACAGTTGTGGTGCTTGCAGACTCGTTGCTGTGAGCTGCAGCTGAAAGACGTGCATGCTCCCCAGAAGAGATGGGCTCGGCAGTGTGCGCAGCCGCTTCCCCAGACACATGTGTTTCCATGGACTCCCCTTGCTCAGTTTGGTCAGACAACACATCACACATAACCTCACACACACCCTCAGACTCACACACATCATCTACTACCTCCATGGCTGAGTCTTTCTGCTGCGGTTTCTTAATCTCTCTGGTTCTGTTAACACAAAATAGATAATGCTATGTTTACACATATAAGAAATATATAATTATTTAACAACTTTATAGCATCTGTTTTTGCATATTCTATGTTAAACAGTTTTCTTGTCTGTATACAACATCTATTGCACGTCTGCCCGTCCTGGGGGAGGGATCCCTCCTCTGTTGCTCACCCTGAGTTCAAATTTTCCCCTGTTAAAAGGGTTTTCTAAGGGCAGAGGATGTTATTATGATGCTACGTAAAGCCCTTTGAGACAAACTGTTAATAAAATTGACTTGCCTTGCCTTGTTTTACTTTTTTTTTTGCACCAAAACAATAATAAAAAAAAACATTTACAACAACTTTCAAGTGTACAGTGTGGAGTTCTTAAAGAAAACACCCACTGGTTTTTAATACCCTATAGCAAGGAGAATCTGTCAATATGAAATATGTCAAAAATGTTCATTTCAGATGCATAAATTCTTACTATTCTTATTTTAACCTCTAAACTGAGTCGTTCAAAGTAACAGTTCTACTGATGTTTTGCTGCCATCTAGTGGACAAAATATGGAAGGTGGCGACTTACCCTCTGTCCTTTTTGGGTTTGTCGAATCTGAAGTCTGGAGGATATTTGTGAACTCTTATTAGATGGTCTTTCCTGTGTTTACTTGTCCTGAACTTCTGTCCACAGCCTTCCACCAAACACTGGTACTGAACAATGTGAAGGAAGAGCTCTTCAAACAATGTTCAAAAATATGTAACTATAATTATGTATTTTCTTTGCTTTGGCTTACCATGTCCTGCCTCTGGGCGAGGATAGTGAAGAGAGAGTCGTGCCACTCCTGAATGTGAATGTCCAGGAGCCGGGCACTTGGCAGGGAGCGACGGCAGGAGCAGCAAACATGTCTGTGCAGGGAGTTGTAGTGGTGTTCGTACTCCTCCAGCGTACTGAAGACAGCACTGCAGCCAGAGATGTGACAGGCAAACTCTGACACACTGTGAACACAAGATGTGGAGGAAGGTGATTAACAGCCCAAGCAGCACTGACACTGTAATAAGCTACAGTTAAAAAGGGGGTCGGCTAATACCAAGGATTTATCATTAATGAATTTTATTTGGTTTAGTTTATTTTTTATTTCTTACTTTCAAAAAAGGTTTGCTGATTTTTGTGTTTCCACATGCTAATTTCCCTCAACCAAATGACCCTATATAAACTAACCATTGTTATCTGTAGCCTATCTTGTCAATCGTTCTCAATTGATCGACTAACTTCATAGTTTGGTCCACAGTGATAAAATACATTTCAAGGTGATTTATCAAACCAACAGTCCAACTTCTTAAAGATACTTAATCATAGGTTATATATATTTTTTGCATTGAAAGACGGCTGAACACTACGAAGCTTTTTGCTTTACAAATATCTCTAATGACTATTCGATTAACAAAATAGTCTATAAACAACTCTTTTCACCTGCTACAGTGTAAATAAAGATTTGTTTGCTCCTTCTTAACACAATGTAGGCCAACCACAATCACCTCATACCTGGGGCTTGGCTTGTCGTCTCCTCCCGAAGCGTACAGGTCCTGCAGATACATGTGTCTGTGAACGTCTCCATCCTGCAAACAGCGTCCACGGGCAGTAGCTACGTTAGTCTGGTTGCTATGGTTAGCCGGTTGCTATGGTTGACTTGACGGGCCAGTTCGTTGTCGCTACGTTACCTCAAACAGCTCGTGGTCCTTGTGCAGGTGCACGAGCTGTGGCGTGAAGCTGAACGGGAGCTCACTCTGCTTCAGCTCCGGCTCCTCCGTGTTTCCTGGCAGATACTTCACCTGCACAGACGCCGTCATACTCATACTCCGTCCGCCGAAAGAAGAAGAGCAACTGTCGTGAAGGAGTTTTATGTTTTGGTTGCAATTGTCGCGGAATGATAACGTCATTTCTTCGTTTTAGGCGGGTGTTCCATGCTGCATTCACGTAATGTCAGGTAACGTCTGGATTTTTCCCGCCTCACTTTCCTGCCATGTTCAATTGCTCTTGTCTGATATATAAATATGATATAATGAAAGTTTTGCCCTTGTTGCCCCATAAGGGCTTTCTAAGGGCAACTAGGGACATTGTGGTCTTGCCCACAGCGGCTCCACACCGGCCTGAAATGGGTACATTTGTTTGGCAGCCCTGTATCAAAATATTAACATTTATTCAGCCCACATTTTGCCTGCATCGTGAATATTTATTATGACACTCATAATCACAGTATCACAAACAATCACATTTTTTGTGTGAGGTTTTAATGACATTTGGAGATAATTAAACACTATTTTTTCCTATGACAAGACAGGACAACAAAGGCAACACATGAAAATTAAAATGTATGAAAACATTGACGCCATTTGGCCAGTAGATGGCCCCAAAGGCCACTAAGAGGCCTCACAGGGTCACAGCTTTTTGCTCAGCTCAGTGACCATGTGTACAGCATACTTTGTGAATGAAAGAGGGGAATTCCCGTTATAATTTATTTATCATTTTTTATCACCTCAATAAAATATGCTGACACACGTACAACCTAGTTTACATTGTTATGGAAATGTAGGCCTATATGTGTGCTGTTGGTGGTAGGCTAATTGGCTGAATATATTAGACCCTTCCCACGTGTGGGAAGAAAAAAGTTGGGTTGCGTCTCGAAGTGGTTTCAATTTAGGCTCGTGACCTGTGAGAGTATTTTCAATAAAGTGCGGAATGTAACTTGATGTTTTGCTCTTCCAGGAACTGAAAAAAAAATCATGTTGGTTTTGTAAAAGCAACGTTGAACTTCTTACAGTGACTCATGTTGTGTCAGGCAGCCTGAGATTGTTCAGGATATTACACGGCGGAGGGGCGGAGAGATGAGGAGCTGGAGAGCTACTTACCTCAGTCTGCGAGCCACACAATGACAGTGTCCGTCCGATAGAGCAACATGCTACATACTGGATATTTAATAGGGATTTTACTCTCCTCATGGGGTAAAGGCTAATTTTTTCTTTCTTTCTTTCTTTCTTTCTTTCTTTCTTTCTTCCTTTCTTTCTTTCTTTCTTCTTTTTCTTGTCTCATGTAAATGTCCCTACTTGCAGGAATACTGGTGGACAGTGTAGGGACTCTACCTCATGTGATGAAGTACCAAACAGTGATACCTCAAAGACTGAAGGATTCATCTCTCATCAATGATGCAGCTACACATCAGGTAAAACACACACACACACTTTAGATACTTAGCAGTTTATTTTTTGTGTTTTATTTCTTGAAGGAAATATTAAAGTCTCTTCTTTGTCTGTGTGTGTGTGTGTGTGTGTGTGTGTGTGTGTGTGTGTGTGTGTGTGTGTGTGTGTGTGTGTGTGTGTGTGTGTAGACATACCCTGATGTACTCCAGTACTCTTTGGCGATTGCTGGGGAAAATTACACTCTGCACCTAGAGAGGAACAAGTAAGATTTTTTTTATGTGCAGTGCAGGTTTATGTATCTACATATTGTGTTTTATGTCTTTATCTATCTATATGATTGTCATTGAAAAAAAAAATCTGTTCCTTTCAGAAATCTTATCGGGAATAACTTTTCTGTGACACACTATTCTGAGCAGGGCACCCAGATCACAACTACTCCAGATCTTGGGGTATGTACCTTTTGAATTCTTTCTGCACAATTTCACGAACATTAACATATTCTCTGTACTCATGATCAGCCTCCAATATAATGGGTTATATCATGTCTATTAGAAACAGACATGTATCACTTAAATTTAATCATAACCCTTTTTCTGAGTGTGTTATTACCAGACCAAATTACCAAAGAATAAATGAATTACCAAAGAACATTACCAACAGTACCAAAGAAGTATCTTTCTTAATAGATAACAGATACGCAACAATTGACTAATTTAAATTAATTAGGCTGCAGGATGTCCTGTTTCAACTGAAAACCCAATGTCTGTGGTTTTGACACACCTTTCTTCCTGTACCTCGCTGAATGCTGAACTGTTAAATGTGAGAAACTGGCTTAGTAATAAACTTCCTCTGAGAAGTTTGATCTCGAGCTGCTGTAACAAGTTTTCTGAAACTCCACAACACAAATACTAATCACACAATTAAATCAATCAATAATTTATTAATATTTCGCAGTTCAGATACCAGTTATCCTCATCCCCATCTTCAGTGCTAAAAACCTGCATGCAATGCGAGTCCCGTGTTCTTATTTCAAAACATGGGAGGTTATCATGAGCCTTTCAGCTTTTGGGTTTCTCAACTATAAAGTTCCTCTTAATGAGTAATGACACCACACACGGCAACACACAGCAATTCCCGAGTCTTAAGAGGAACAGGAATTGACATATAAGGTCAAGACTGTCAATCCCTCTGACCATGACGGACACATATGTGTTCTTTAGATTAGATCACATTTCTGCTCTGAGCTTGAGACATTTGGCTGATTAATGAAAAGCAAAGTGTTAGTGTGAAATCTCTCCTCTGATGACCTGGTAAATGATGGACGTCTGTTCAGGTTCACTGCTACTACCATGGACACATTGTGGGAGTGGAGGACTCGTCTGCCAGCGTGAGCCTGTGCTCTGGAATAGAGTGAGTAATGCTGGATGCAAATGTATTTCATCCTGTATCTCTAATTACAAAAAGGTTATTGTCTCCCCAAATAGAGTGTCAAATCAAATTAAACCCATGACCGTTTGGGACTGTAAGTGCCCTTCTGTGACTCATGACCTGCGTGTCCAATCCAGAGAGACAGTCAGTTCCACCATTCGCTCCAACATGCAGATCATTAATGCTGCATGTAGTGCTGAAAACAAGTTGCGCATATTTCTTTGATTAAAGCCTCTCTTCCGTTTGTCATTAAAAGGTGTGGAAAGTAAAAGCATTATAAACAAAGGCTGTTTTTATGATGCTAAAGTGAGATATGTTTTGATATGTTTTGAGTCGAGGTGTTTGCTTCTGTCCCATCTCATGTTCCTCATGTGTTGCACTGCAGGGGGTTTGTGCTTCTCCAGGACCAGATGTACCTTATTGAACCTCTGGCCGGTGCTGACGGGGGACAGCGGGATGACGGGCAGAGCTCAGGGGCTCACAGTGAGGAAGGTCTACATGCTGTTTACAACTACAAACACCTGAGGAGGAAGAGGAGCTCCTGTTCCCATGGAAACACGACCACTTTCTATGATCATGGAGCTCGTCCGTCTGGACTGTTCCAGCTCAGCAGCCTGGTAAAGACGCACAGAGTGGACACAGACATATACACCAGGACTGGAAACCTCAGCTGGTATTTTTGGACTGAAACAGCTGACGTCTAATGTTTCGTGCTGCATTCTTCTTACATTTGACAATTTTATGCAAAGAGAGAAAACACAAACTTACATGCAGTAAAAATCCTGTTTTTCACAAAAGCTCTGTGACTTATCACAATACAAAGTAAAAGAAAATACAGCAACTTTATTATGTTCAGAAACTGTAAGTAAACAAGTGACAGTTATTTTTTAAATATAAAATTGCATATTCAAATAGATGAATCACAATTATTCTCAATCATCATAAAATGCATTTTGTTGCAGCAGAACTACCAAACACCCAAACTCATTGTCTGACACACTCACTCACACACTGACTCCTTACACCTTTTGTGTTTTGCAGAAAACCAGAGCCCAGACGAAAGACCGCAAAGTCAAAGGCAGGACAGTGGAGCTGGTTTTGGTGGTCGACAACACTGAGGTTTGATTTTCTTTATTTCTTTGTCTGTCATACCATTTTGGAATGATGATGTTTTCTATCTTGATTGAATTGCTAATTTAAACAATATTTATTTTTAGTACAAAAAGTTCTATCCTAAGAAGACAATGGAGAGGAGACTGCTTGAAATAGCAAATCATGTGGACAAGGTATGTTTGTTTCTCTGCTCGTCAAGCAGTTAAAACAATATAATATATTTTTGAACTGCAATGAAATTGTCTAATTTTGGGAGGAAATTAGAGCACTCTAAAACTTTAAATGGGTGTAAAAGCTTAATTGTGTAATTTTGTGTAATTTCATCTCCTGGAATCAATAACGCATTCCACCTATTTTTATCAGTCATTCGGTAATTGAGCTTATTTTTATTGGCTACAGCTCAGACTTTCCCACAATGCAGCACAGTCAGCTGTCTGGCACACTGTGAGGGTTCACTTTCACTGTGGATTAAATGCAAGAAATCTCTCCTGATACTATCTGTTCTTCACTTATTGGAATTAGACCAATAAAAAGGAATGAGAAGTTCTCTCACTGTGAAAATCAAACTTTAACTGTGAATCTTCACACCGAAACTGAAAGTTTTCACACATTTCGCACAATCCTCTTCACATGCTCTGATAGAGTGGGGCCAACATGAACAACAGTACTAGACCCAACAGTGGATCCCGGTAACAGCATTATAGATGAGATTATATCACTGGCTCTGCTTTTACCAGTTTAACTCACATTCAAAAATATTGATATGAAGTATTTGTCTGATAAGTCATTCAGTGTTATGGGGATTTCCACTGTCCACTTTGTGATAAAAATCCTGTTCTGTTTCAGCTGTATCGTGCTGTGGGTGTTCGTGTGATGCTGGTCGGTCTAGATATCTGGTCATACAAGGACCAGATAGAAGTCAGCACGAACCCTGAGCTCACCCTTCCTCGCTTCCTCGCGTGGCGGCAGAAGAGTCTGCTGACCAGGATCAAACACGACAATGCACAGTTCATCACGTAAGATGCAGCTGATTTCAACATATTTTAAGTATTTGTTAATCTATTTATTTATTTATTTATTTCTCACAACTCCTTGGAGCAATTAGTTAACATTAATTCACTAATAATAATTGGAAAATTTAGGGGTAGGTAGGCATATGTAAGCTGAACAGCTTCATCCTATACCCTTTTGATCATTCAAAAAAAATAAAAAAAAGTAAATTAATGTATTATAGGCTCCAGCTCATAGCGATATAGAAAACGAATGAATGTATACGTCTGCTTGTATTACTTTGCACATATGATCAAATGAATGAAATGAAATAAAATAAAATTTATAGCTAAAAATAAATTGTTGATCCAATGCTATGAGTTGATTTCTGATAACTTTTATCTCCTCTTCATTTAGAGGTGTGGATTTTGATGGTTCCACAGTTGGCCTAGCAAACACCAATGCAATGTGCACCTCTAAGTCTGGAGCTGTCAATGAGGTAACAATACTTTTTTTTTTTAATTGTTTGAAAAAATACATTATTCATTTTTTTAATTTAATTATCCAAATTTTAATTTCAGTTTAACTCAACTGAACCTTTGTCTACTATAAACACAGGACCATAACACTAAGGCGATAGGAGTGGCATCTACTATTGCACACGAGATGGGTCACAACCTTGGATTGTCCCATGATACTGAAGACTGTGTCTGTGACTCCGTAACATCGAAAAAAGGCTGCATCATGGCTGCGAGTGTTGGGTAAGCAGATTTTCTCACCTGCACAAAAACTCCCTTAAATCTGCTGTTACCCAAAGTAAAGTTAATATTTATCCTCCTTTGTCTTGCTACGTCTTCTTCTAGTACCGAGTACCCGCAGCTGTTCAGCAGCTGCAGTCGGCAGCAGCTCAGTAGGTTCCTGGAGCAGGTGAACCCTACCTGTCTGCTGGACACTCCCTCCACTAATCGCATCTACGGAGGGGCGGTGTGTGGAAACGCCTTCCTGGAGCCTGGAGAGGAGTGTGACTGCGGCACTGTAGAGGTTAACTTAATTGTTTAATTGTTATATTTGGATCCCCATTAGCTGCAGCAAAACTGCAGCTATTCTTCCTGGGGTCCGACATATACATAACTCATGATACATCCCCATATGATCGCACAAACAAAGCAAGCAAATGAGGCTGCATCATAATACTTTCCCTCCCTCTGTCTGCTTTATAGGAATGTAAGAATCTCTGCTGCAACGCCACAACCTGCAAACTCAACCCAGGTGCCCAGTGTGCAGAGGGAGAGTGCTGCCACAACTGCCAAGTAAGTCATACTCGCTATCTCCTCTCTCTAGATGAGTGAAGTCACACTGTTACTAAATGTGTTACCATATTGCTAGACACTGTCTGACTGCACCGTGTGGCTGGTTATGTGTGAGTGTCATCAGTCGGTACATCACCATCTGCGTTTCTCTCCGCTCTGCAGCTGAAACCGACAGGCAGCATCTGCCGGCAAAAGTCAGGAGACTGCGACCTGGCAGAGTACTGCACCGGCTTCTCCGCTTCCTGTCCGACTGATGCCTACACCCAAAACGGCCTGCCCTGCAACTGGGGGAAAGGATACTGCTACAATGGACAGTGTCCTTCGCGACAGGAACACTGCAAGAGACTCTGGGGACCAGGTAAGACACCGGTGAATTACGGTTTAGTTTATTAGAGCCGCTTCGATACATCGAGACTCTTTACATCCGCATTTTGTTTGTTATGATTGTGTTTAGACGCTCAAGTCGCTGCAGATGCTTGTTTCAGCCTGGATTCAAGCTGCAGAACAACACGCTTCAACCCGAGATGTCCAGGCAGGTATGAAATCAAAAGCCAAAACAGCACTATAATAATGTGTTTATCGTTGGGTGTTTATCGTTGGGTTTATTGGGATGATTGTTGGTTTTGGTTCCAGTGATCAATCCTGCGGGACACTTTTCTGCACCGGAGGCTCGGAGTATCCAGTGACATCCATTAAATCCGTTTACCAAGTAAAAGAAGGAACATGCAACAAAGCAACTATAAACCCTGAAGATAACCACCCTGCAGATATAGGCATGGTACCTACTGGCACCAAATGTGGCCACAATATGGTAAGAAACCAAAGAATGAACAAAAAGCACCACGCACTGCAAATTCTGTGCCAGCGTCCTCACTACATCCCTTCTTGTGTCTATCAGGTTTGCTACAATCAACAGTGTCAAGACATCAAAAACATCAAAACATACGGAACAAATGACTGCTCTGCCAAATGCAACAACCACGGGGTAAAAAACATGTTAACCTAACAAACACTTTGTTGCACTGTAGATCTACGAGCCAGCGAAACTGACTGCACGTGTCGTTTCTTTCAGGTCTGTAACCATGAGGGTAAGTGCCACTGCCACCCTGGCTGGGCCTCCCCTTACTGTGATGTGCAGCAGTCAGAGTTGCCCGAAGGTATTGTTCACATTATGCTCGTCTGCCGTCACATGCACATGTAAAAACTGATAGTCACTGATGTATGTGCCTCTTTGTATCCTTGACCTTTTATGACCACATGACTGTTTGTGTCTCATCCTCCAATGCTCTGTTTGGCATCAAGATTTAGCTATTGGGATAGATCTCTCATGGATGCCCGGACAGTTGTGCTCTGTTTGAATGAACACAAACACACAGTGATTTGATGGAATTCCCCTCTTAGTCTGTACAAATGCAGTAATGACGTTACAGTGAATTTTTGTTGCCTTGAGCAGGTGACGTCTGCTATTATACGCTCATCCTGGGGCAATAAAAGAATATTGTGCTAATCAATATGTTTTTGTGTGTGTGTGTGTACAGGGACAAATGTGGTGAATTTAATTGTGGGATTGGCGACTGGCTTTCTTCTACTGTCTACCGTGATAATTGGGTCTTTGATGTGCTGCATCAGAAAAAAGCGACCTGTTAAGAGGTACAGTACAGAATAAAAAGTTATTCCTGTCTTCCATGCACTCTCTGTTAAATCACTTCTGCGTGAACATAATGTTTGCTCTGTTTTTATCTCGTCTATATTTTACTTCAGCGTCTGTGTGTGTATTTCTTTACAGATGCTTCAAGTCTGCTTCGGGACAAACCAACCCATTGTTTCGGTCGAGCAGTACCCGAGGCAGCCCTCGTCTTGGGACCACACACATCAGCCAGCCGACGTTTGTGGAGTCTTCGGCCACTCAAGCCTGTAAACCTCTGTTCTCCGCTACAGCCGGACCACATACTGAAGCACCGAGGCCCAGCAGAGCAGCTCCACAGGTGAGCCGCTGCAGTATATTCATCTAATAGCCTCAGGCAGCACCACAGAGCAGAAATACATTGACACTAACTCTGTGTGTGTCAGCCTTTGATCTTTTCATCTACATATTTCCATTTGAGGCAGAGAGTTATGGTTAAAAGACCAAAATAATCATCCTTTTCCTTTTACTCATCTCTCTTTTTGTCCCTCACAGCCACCTAAGAAAGTGCCGGCTGTCCCTCAGCAGGTAACCTACCTTACTATAAATTAATCCTCATGTAAAACTGACCTCATAGTCCAGGTTTCAATTGTATTTAACCACTAAATACATTTTTTTTTATTCAGGCTGTAAAGCCGTTCCTGCAGCCACCAAATATTTCAAGCAAGCCAACCTATACCGAGGTAAAACTTCACACAGAAAATCACATTATTTCTTATTTGATTTTTAAGACACTTTATGATTGTTTGGGTATAATGTTTTTGGTCTTTTCTTGTCAGCAGGCTAAGCCTTCACCTCCATCCAGACCTCTGCCACCACTTGCAACAAAACCAGTGAGTGACATTACCCGCTGTTTTTATATGTTTACATTCATAACTTGGTCCTGTCGTCGCCTCTTACTTGAAATCTGCTTTTCTAAGATCACGAAGTCGAAGCCTCAGACGCCTCCGATGCCTCCAGTGAAGCCGAAGCCCTCCGCAGCCCCGTCTCCACTGACACACACTCAGCTGGTATGTATGCAGACACAAAGCCAGAGTCAGCCAGACCTTCCTAAATCCATGGCATTCAGACATTCTTAATGTTGTTCAAGGCATTCACATTTATAAAGAGGTCTGTGGTTTCGGGCATTGTCCCAACATAACAGTGTAATGAATAAGCAGTGGCTCACTGTTTGTGAGTTATTAAGCACAACCCTCTCCCCGGCCACCACTGAGCAGTCAAGAGACACAGGCTGGAATAATCATCGACATTCAAAATTGAGTTTTGGAGAAATAAAATTGCAGCTGCGCCGGGAGAAGCTCATCTAAACTGTGTGTATTAACAGTGTTTGTTTTCTCTAGCTTGCAGGGAGAGTTGCCCTGATGCCCCCCAGCAGGCCCAGATGACAGAGATCATGATTAAGCGTGGCGTGAACACTGAGATCCTCTGACTGAGGACGCTGTTTTTGTCCAACCAAGTCGGACCTTGAAGATCCTCTCCGGAGACGCTCGTCTGTTTTTAGGTGGAAACAAGATCCGCCGAAGGATCAGCAACATGAAGCGACAGAGCTTCTTTGTCATTTACGGTCTGCCTGAGGATTAGCGCCGTCTGTGTCTTGCTTATTTGGCCCTCAGTATGTCGATGAAAACCTGAAGCCGTTATTGATAAACTCAACTTCTGTGCTTTATGAATTTACAAATGACAAATGGCTCTTCTGCCATGATGATTTTTTTTATTTTCTTAAGGGAAATGTCATTCTGCCTTGATCCTTGGATATGTGAACACTTAATGAATTGTCTTAATTTAATTGAACTCTTTACTGTTACTACTCCCTCACATGGTTTTGGTACTGATTTTCTAAGAAATAATATTAAGGGATTTTAAAATGTGGCACCAACGTGGGCACTTTACAGTTTTTTGGGATTGAGGGCGTAGGCTACCACAAAGACTTTTTCTTGAACTTCATTTTTTTTGTACTAACCTAATTATGCCCAACTTTGTGGGACTTACTTGTTACATGCAGCTGTTTTGTCTGATGCGTTTGCTGATTGTAATTCTCCAAGGGATTTTATATTGCATTATATGCAGGAGATTGCACACCTTTTAATTGCCTTTCCTTACATTTAGAGTTCTGCCTTGATGTTTCTTGCACACTGAACTGAAAATGTATTTGAATGTTTTTATTTATTGAGTTCTTTTTTTGTATTTGTTTTTTGCTTATAAATGATCAATAAAACTGAATCATGACAGTGATTTTGAGTGTTTCTCTCTGAATGAAATATATAGGATCTGCGTTGCCATGGTAGATAGACGGGTGGGGGTCGCCTAGCAACGGCGTAAACAACCAGTGGGGGCTAACAAGCTAGCTCAGTCCAACAGTTTGGAAAACCATCAAATAGTCTCGAAACCGATGTCTATATAAGAAGAATGGATCGAGAACTAACCGAAGAGGAGCTGCAGGATTTATACGCGTGGATAGACAACATACCACTGTCCCGGCCGAAAAGACACATCACCAGAGACTTCAGCGACGGAGGTAGCTGGTTTAACCTTTGGCTTTTGCTTAGCTGTGCAAAAGAAAGTGGCGAATAAACACTAAAAACCTCGTTTGGCCGCATTTGTCACGCACCATATTCAGCAACAATAATCTGTTTAACAAGTTTTATCAGCTCAAGTGTCTTGTTTGTTTATACATTTTCTTGTGAGCTGACTCTGCCCCTCTGCTGAACCCTCTGCAGTGATGTCTGCTGAGGTTGTGAAACATTTCTTCCCCAAGCTCGTTGACCTGCACAACTACATCCCTGCAAACTCCACACAGCAGAAGCTCGATAACTGGAGCCTCCTCAACAGGCAAGAAACTAACTCCTGTGTATTTATCTATTCAAACTGAATAAGGATTATAGTAATTTATTATCCCTGTTTATTATAATGTGATAGGCCTATAATAAATGCTTCACAACAAATGATGATGTTGTCTACTTGTTATAGATATATGAAATTACATAATAATTAATGCCAATACTACATATTAATGGGAGAAACTGTAATTGATGACAATATCTGTACATTCATAGACACTTACACAGTATACAAAACATATGTTACACATCAAATCAGGTAAATAAAAATTAAAGTGTTGCAAAGATACTTTTAGTGGCTGTGTTATAACCTTGATACAGTCACTACCTATCTTTGCAGAGAAATGCTACCTCTCAGCTGGAAAAACTTTAAATTACACAGTCTGACTTTGTTAATATGTCCACATCCACCCACAACATTTTTACATACAATCCCAACTGATATTTACTAATAGAAATAACAGACATTGCTAAAGGTTTTCGCTTGTCAATAGATTTTTTCCCCCAAAAACACTTAAGTTGAACTCTACTATTGGCCTCTGCATCTGACAGTGAGGACTGGTCCAACACACACACCCTCTTCCTCCTCTTCCTCCTCCTCCTCTGACATGGCGCACAGCCAGCTGCAGATTTATGGAGCATCACTGTAAACGTATTAGCCTCTGTGGTGTTTATCATCACCAAACATCATCACTTAAATCACATTCAAGCTGGAGTTCCTATTGTTTTGTAAATTCAAAACAGCTGTGTGTTTTCTCTCTTTTTTTTTCTGTGGACAGGAAGGTGTTTTCCAAGCTGAACTTTCACGTGCCTGAGGAGACAGTGAAAAAGATTGCACTGAACAATGCAGGAGTGATAGAGCCTGTGCTGACCATCCTACGGGAGAAGATAGACAAGAAACTTGAGCACAACCCACAGGTGTGTAGTGTATATGCATGTGTGCTTAGGAACATACACTCTTGGAGTCACTTTTTGTTTGTTTGAATGCTAACTGCAAAATATAAATTACTTAAGTCCTCCTGGAAAAAGCTTGAAAAATCACAATACTTTGAACTTTTTTTTCTCTTTTGAACTCAGGATCCAGAGTACTTTGACACCAGGACCCACAAGAAACCTCATGCGGGTAGAGATACAGAGATATCATACCATACATATCATACCATAATCTTAAAAACTAACAGGCATGTCTGTTGTCATATGTGACTTCCTAAGAAATACAGTCAACAGAGATAAAGGTTTCATCAGAAGTTGCAAAACTGCAATGACATCTCTACCATCAGCTGGATTACAGAAACAGAACCAGAATTAAAAGGAATGAGATGACTGTGTTTTGACCTCACATCTTGTGTCTGATATATCCATTTTTGGAGTGCATTAGTTGACGCAGCCTGTCTGTAACCCTGACTGAAGCTGCCCACTCCAAAATTTGGCCTTTTTTAGCACAGGAAAGGAAGTGGGTATAATTTTAGAAAGTTTAAAATAGTGTTTTACCCACTCGTCAGCTGATTAACAAGCATAAAATCAGCATATTCCAAGTTTCTGAATGAATTGTCTGGCAAGTGCTGTGAAAGCCGATTCTGCCTCTGTAATGTTAGTTTTCCACATTCTTCCCTGGTTCCTGGCTTCTCCTGCCTGTGCTGACATGGTTGGTGCTTGTTGCCCTGCTAACAGCTCTCAGTTAACCTTAATCTTTCCCAGAGATAGCGGTGACCACACACAGACAGACACAGACGTAGCTACATTCGACAACAGTCAGAGAGAGGACTGATTAGAGTGCCACAAACTTTTTAGGGAGCGGATCGGTGACAGGTTCCTCTTCCGTTTCCCACACCTAATCTGTCCCTGGAACTATCCTGTAAGCTGACTTCAGACCAGCACCTCCTCCCTCTGCTCTTTCCTCTGCCATCTGCACCTCCTCCACAATCAGACACACAGCTCAGACCAGGTCCTCATATCAGCTCCCAGCATCACCAGATGGCCTTTATCTCTGGCCTGAGCTCAGCACTACTGGACTTAAAGGCCTCCTAATTTTTTTTCTTTCTTCGTCTAATAATCCAACCTCCCTGTGCCTGTGTCTTCTGCTTGTGGTCATCAAATATCTGCCTCCTATCCTCCTTTGGTTTTTTAAGTTTCCTACAATGGCATATTTTTCAGTCACGTCACAGTGGGAGAAATGTTATATTTTGGTTTTGCTGTCTCCAGATATTCAACAGACAGAGGCAAAACTCCTGGCTCAGCTGGCAGAGGAAGACATGAAACATGAAAACAGCAGACCGAAAAATGGGTATGACTAGATGCTAAGAAAAAATATTTTCAATTAAATGAATCAGCAGTGGAGTTTATGGTGGTAATCGTGTGTCTTGTTTATTTAGTAAACTGCAGAACCCTCTGCAGACTTACGCAGACATGGACCCGACTTTACGAGCAATCCTGCAGGAAAAAGAGAAAGCTGTCATGGCTTTGCAGGAGACTGTGGAGGTACACACACACACACACACACACACACACACACACACACACACTGCTGACTGGTAGAACATCTGCAAACAAAATCATTTTCCATTTTGATGTCATGCAGGGGGGGAGTTTTGTTATAAAGTCATACCACCTGTGGTGTTGTTACAGATGTGTGTGTGTGTGTGTCACAAAGAGGAAGAGAGAGAGAGAGAGAGATTCTGGTGTGTGTGTGTGTGTGTGCGTGTGTGTGCGTGTGTGTGTGTGTGTATGTGTGTGTGTGTGTGTGTGTGTGTTTGTGTGTGATACATATGCGTCATAAGCTGTGTCAGCAGTGGTCAATGAGTCAGTATCTGCTCAGCGGATATAATGCTTTTTTTTGCTTTCCCATCTGTGGTCACATCTGCACATTGAGGAAAACAAAAAAAGTGACACAGATTCACAATACCTTAAGTTTTCATCAGTGAGATAAGTCACAGTCACTTTGCATCCTGTGTGTGTCTGTGTGTGTGTGTGCTCTGTTTTGCTACGTCTTTGGGACTTTTTCTTCAGTATAAACAGATCTTGTCAGGACCAGAGTCATTTCTGATGTTCTGGTTACTGTAGGGCTAAGGTGTGAGGTGAGGTCAGGTTATAGGTAAGGTTATTATGAAGTCAATGCACTGCAAACTTGTGTGTTTGTTTCTGTGTGTGTGTGTGCAGATCTTGCAGATGAAAGTCAACCGATTAGAGCATCTGGTTCACTTGAAGGACATACGTATTGAAGATCTGACGCGGCATCTGGAGACGTACAGAGCCCAAGGCAACACATACTGACGTCAACAACGCAAACACCAACAACACATTACGCACAATCACATGCAGAGGATTTGTTATAGTGGATCGGATCGTATAACCCCGGAACATAAACTCTTTGTCAAGACAAATAATTATTGTCCTACCAGCTAAAATGCAGCACATTTTGTTGAAATGCAGTTTACCAACCTCGTCTTAGTGTGTTTTGTGATACGTGCATGTTTCAACAAATTTAATATTCAGGTGAACAGGATTTCTCATTAAACAAATGATCTGCTTCTGTGTGAGGTGTGTGTGCAGAGTGTGTTTCTCAGTGTGTTCGCAATGGATCTGCTGCCACTGTGCCTTTACAATGCCTGTAACGTCCGACTGACAAGTGCTCAATAAACCAACTCGCAACTCAAACACTTCAAACTGTCTTTTTCAAAGATGAGCAGAGTGGAGCAGATAAGAAATTAACTTTAACGTCCGCAGGCGAGAACTTAATGACATGCAGTGTTAGGTGCGTGCGTCTCACTTCCTCTGAAGTCTGAAATGACATCAGTCAATTTCTTTGAAACTGCTCTTCCTGTTTAATCCTGAAGTATGATTTAATTTTTTCACAAATGTAGCAATGCACTGCTGACACAAGTCACATCACATCCTGTTGTGTGTGCATCGATAGGTAACGTTTTCTTCATGTTCTGAAGAATTGATCATTGCCAGTTTTTAGGGAGATTGCTCTCTATTGTCACACAACCATTAAGACCTGTGAGTTTGTTTGTGTGTGTGTGTGTGTGTGTGTGTTTGTGTTTCCTTGTGTGGCGTCTGATCCCACCCCCCACCACTGTTGGTGTACAATGACAGGAGACAGACGTCCTGCTGAGCTTTATCAGGAGCAGCTGATCTTCTCCAGCTGCCTGCTGCTGTGACTGAGTTCTGTGGTACTGATCACTTTGATATCACCTAATCAATCACAATTATCAAGCTTGAACCAATATAATAGAGATACACATCATTTTAATTTCAGTACTTGAACATATTTTGCCAATCACACATTTGATCTATGTATTTGTTCCACACAACTTCTTTTTTTTAACCCAAAGTTGGAGTAAGAAGGAAAACATCCTGTGAAAACACTGACTCCTACAGTTCCCATAATGCAATTCTGTGATGTCGCAGTCTAAATATAAATCACTGATTTTGTTAGAATTTCAACTTTTTTTTTCCAACTTTTTCTAGAAGGTTTAGTAAAGGTATAGAAAACCAACAGACCCAACAGGCATGACGTGCATGCTGCTGATTCCGTGAAACTGAATCATTTACTGAAAGGGGCGTGTTCAAAAAAATAGCAGTGCCAGGTTCAATTATTGAGGTCATTGATTATGTGAAAAAAAATAGGTGTTAAACAGGTGGCCCTTATTCAAGGATCAAGGCAACTGATGCTGCATATGCTGGCTGTGCATTTGTCCTTGAAAAACAGAGTAAAATGGGTTGTTCAAGACACTGTTAAGAAGAAGAGCATTCTTTGATTAAGAAATTAATAAAAAAAAGGGGAAAACCTATAAAGAAGTGCAGAAAATGATAGGCTGTTCAGCTAAAATGATATCAAACGCTTTAAAATGGCAGCCAAAACCAGAAAGGCGAGGAAGAAAAAGAAAATCGACTATTCGAAGGGATCGGAGAATAACCAAAATGGCAAAGGCTCAGCCAATGATCAGCTCCATGAGGATCAATGAAGATCTAAGATTGCCTGTGAGTACTGTAACAATCAGACAACGTCTATGTGAAGCCAAGCTACCACCAAGAAGCCCCCGCAAAGTCCCATTGTTAAAAAAAATACATGTAATGAAGCGGTTACAATTTGCCAAATAACACATTGACTGGCCTAAAAAGAAATGGCGTAATATTTTGTGAACTGATGAGAGTAAGATTGTTCTTTTGGGGTCTAAGGGCCACAGACAGTTTGTCAGACGTCCTGCAAACACTGAATTCAAGCCACAGTACACAGTGAAGACCCCCACCCCCCCACAAGCATGGTGGTGCAAGCATCATGATATGGGGATGTTTCTCGTACTATGGTGTTGGTCCTATTTATCGCATACCAGGGATCATGGATCAGTTTGAGTGCACCAGAATACTGGAAGTAGTCATGTTGCCGTATACTGAAGAGGAAATGACCCCAAACAAGACAATGACCCCAAACACACCAGCAAGCGTGTAAAAAAAGATGTCAACACTGCTATTTTTTTTAACATTATATTTCTTGACTTTCTGTAAAATATTATCTAATTAAATTACTTTTTCCAATTTTCTTGGTTTGAAATAGAATGTGCAGTGTCCCCAATGCAGTTGTGTTCCTTAAAATACAATTTATTTGAAGAATTTTGAGGTTTACTCACCTTTTTAAACACACTGCTATTATTATGAATATGAACATAACTGTATCTATCTACATTTTTTTTTTTTTTTTTTTTTAGAAAAATGCTTTATTCCCCTGTGAAAGCTCCTACTCCTACAGTTCCCATGAGGCACCTCTGTGTGATGTCTTTAAAACCTTCCCAGTCTGGAAAACGTCCTCAGCTTTTAAACTCCATTCATACTATTAGTTTATATCAAATATTTCAGGTCTGAAGACGTATTAACCACAGCAACCAGCCAAAATAACCCTGCACGACTGCACTAAACCCAGCACTTTCTTAATGTCAATGTGCAATATCTATTTATTCTTACAGGTTCTATTTCTAATACTGATTTTTAATAACTGGGTGCTTTTTTTTCCCAGTGTGAGCATGCATGTGTGTCGTTGTTGATGTCCTTTTTAGTTTGTTTTAATCCTTTTTAGCCCTGGAATGGATGTGGCACCACAAATCTCGTTGCACTTTGTTTGTTGTAATGACAATAAAGGCTATTTGAATTTGAATTTGAATTTGAATTTGAATTTGTAAAGGCCTGGATTGAGCCAGTCTCAACTGCAGCAGACGTGAGGATTATTTGCCCTGGAGAAAGCCTCATTCAGCGCCACAGACGGCACAATACAAATGATTTCAGAGGCTGAGCAGGACTCCTCCTGATGAGTAAACTGACCTTTAGTGAATAATGGCACAAGATTCACTTTGTTTGACCCAAAAGGGCGAAGGAAAGTTGACTCTATTCACACTCACACAGTCTCTCTAAAAGCATTTTTACCGTAATGACTGATCATTTGAAAGTTGGATAATAAACAAGAACAAAAACACACATACAGTGGGTTGATCAAAGCAAACACACACGCAGCAACAGAACTAGGTTTAGACTCCTCGAGTGTTGACTCAAACATCGGTCCTGAGGGTCAGCACAGTAACGTAGAGGTCGCACAGACCTTTGAGAAACAGCAAAGGTGAGACTCTTTGTGTGAGCGTGTGTATTGTGCCAACACACACACACAGAGACACACTGGAGAGGAATGTGAGAGAAAAACTTGCAGAACAGAGCAGCCATTGATGCAGGCGCTGTCTGCTGCTGATGAATCATATTCAGAATCGCACTGGTGCTTAGAGACTTAGATTTACAGTCAGAGAATTCAGTCGGGGAGGAGAGGAGAGGAGAGGGGAGGAGAGGGGAGGGGAGGAGGACCGCACCCTTGGATTTCTGGGGGAGACACAGATGCAGGGAGGGGTCACCATGGTTTCATGTCACATGAGACAAAAGGAAGGAAAGAGAAGAGCTGGCTCATCCAGGAAGCGGCAAACCTGACCTTGACCTCATATCCCGAGGTGGTGGTGGCAGCATGAGTGTGTATGAGTGTGTGTGTGTGTGTGTGTGTGTGTGTGTGTTCAAATTGCTGACCTTGTAGCCTAGATAACATATGAGACCACCCATTTAAACTCCTATTAAAAAAAAACATCCTTCACTTATGAAAACACACTCACAAACATGATTAAGATCACATTTCTCACAAATACTGACAACCAAATTAAACAGCCCTCCTCCCTCTCTGAGAGTTTGGCTGCCAGAGCAGAGATCTCCACGAGGAGGAAGCCATCCCTCATCTGGTCACTCAGGCTGTGGTCACACGCACTCACACACACTCTCTGGGATGCTTCCTGGAAACAGCTGACCGGCCTTGCCCCAGGGCACGGCCGGAGGTTTGGAGTCAGTCCCTTGGGACAAGCGTTTTACAAACTCACCACGCTTACACGCGTGTTTTTTGCAATGTTCACAACTCATTATGTTAGTGAGAACAATTGAGACAGTGTGATTGTGATAGGCTAGATGGGGTGTGTATATTCCGCTAAGTGTTCACTGAGTCATCCTCATGTTGGCACAACCACTCAGACAATGAAATAAATCAACGGCCAACACATGTTGTGTCTGATAGCTGCTATAACACTATAAGAAATATGAGAATGTGGAAAAAGTTTCAGTTGTTGAAAACGTCGGGAATTGGAACTTTTACAATCCAAACTAAACTTTGCGGTCGGAGGTTGTTACAGCTCACGTTTTTAGATCTGTATCTATATTTAAGTTAATT
The DNA here is from genome assembly GCF_905171665.1 of Trachurus trachurus. Classification (NCBI taxonomy): domain Eukaryota; kingdom Metazoa; phylum Chordata; class Actinopteri; order Carangiformes; family Carangidae; genus Trachurus; species Trachurus trachurus. The sequence continues at coordinate 17,881,328 of NC_139906.1, forward strand.
TTTCACTTGTGGTAAGGTGAAACCTCACGTGATTTTTTTTTAGACATTCTCAAACCTTTTGCTCAACTACAAGCCGCAATGATTCACAGTTTTCCTTCTGATGTGGTTCTTTTACCCTGACTTTGGGCAGATGCTTATAACTCAGGGCCAAGAGACTCCAGCATCAGTACATCTTTACATTTTCTTCTTAACATTGATTTTCATGCTCAATGTTTTATTGAACCTAGTGTGAACCAATAAATTGATCCTTATCCATCTATGTTTGCTTTACTTTGTTCAGTCTTGGCAAAAAAAAAAAAAAACCTAAAATCTGTTGAGGAAGTGAGTCAGAGCCATGTAACATGGTGTTAGTGCTCCTCCTGTCGGCGTCCAGGTGAACTGCAGAGTGTCCACATCAACAGGCACAGGGAGGAGAGAGAGGTACCAAAATAGGTTTTATTTTATAACGTTGTCAAAACTTCAAAACATTTTTGCATATAAACCTTTTAAAACAAGGAGACAAAGTTCAAATTTCACAGATTGTACAAAATATTGACAAAAGGAAAAGGAAAAAAGAAAAAAAAAATTTCTTGAGTGATTCATACCCCTCTTTTGCATCTTCATTTGAACCCACCACCACCACCAAAGCAAACGTAGAGTGCAGCCTTTAACTGCCTCCCGGAGGTCAAGTAAACATCACTACATCCTCCAAAACACCAGTAGTGTCCACTTCTAGTTGTGTCTTTCTCAGCTAGAGTCTATGATGAGGCTGTACAGTAACATTGTGCACATCCAAGCTCTTGATACGCCGCACAGCCCGGTTCAACTGGAGACCTGTAGTTTTTTTTAAGAATCACTGAAATCTCACCTTCAGGGGTGACTCATTATTACTTAAGGCTTGAATTCTGAGTCGTGGAAGTATTTTCTATGCTTCTGAAACAGAGAGCTGAACAAAATCCAAAAGCTTCAACAAACAATAAAAACTAGCACCAACTTGCATCTGGTTTAAGCCCAAGCACAACATTCACCTTTAAATAAAACAATGTTTATTGTGTAGTACTGGAACTCGTGTGGTCGAGCAAAACTAAATCAGAGGTTAAACCAATTCTCACCAAGTGTAAGCTGCTGTTATTACCAGGAACTGTGTGCTGCTTGTGTTTCCATTAAAATCATTTTAATTATATAGTTTAGAAAAAGAAATTGGAAAAAAAAAAACAATTTTGCATTACATCAATTTGTGAATTACACAAAAATGTAAACACTGACAGTGACAGGGTGCTTTTGTTTGTGTCATTCCTGCTTTGACAGACCGACATGCCCATAATATTCAATGTCACAGACACCTACCGCAAAGGAATGGTGCAACAAAAATGTCTCCTTAAATATTTGGAAACACACATTTTGATTTTTGTTTATGTTTTGGACATTGGTTTTTAACTTGATATTAAATCAAAGCTTTGAATTATTCTTTTCTTCTTTTTTTTTTTCTTTTTTTTACAACTTCACAGCTTATAAAGTTATTTTCTTACATTTTCTTGCAAAAAAGTACCCATTTAGACTTCGGAAGAGCAGAGGATCTGTCCAACACTAAGCAGCCGTTTTATTAAAATAAGTCCGCTTCCTGAGAATTTACATTTAGCCACGTCTCAATAAGCTGTACAAGAACAGAGTTGGCAGACAAACGCAGGCACTACTAATCATCTGAATCAAGCCAATACAAATTTCCACATGCATAGCCCTGATTATCAAAAAAAAAAAACAAGGAGGAGGAAAGAAAACAACTTAAACACTTCTTCCAGTGTAACAACCCTTTTCCTAACCGTTAATCGCCTTGAATGACTTTTTAAAGATTTTCTTGAAGCAGCACTAAAACCGTTTTTTTTTCTCAGGTGGGTTCACAGTAGATGCAACAGCAGATCTTAGTGCAGCTTCTTAAGACTTTCAGTGGCGGCCGCGCTCTCACCCACAACCAACAGCAAACTGTCACCAAATTAACATAAAATAAACTACATTACAACCAATCCGACACCACTGTATATTAACCTACTTATAAACACATGGTGACAGCCCTCCAACTTCAAAGACTTATGTGCATGTGGAGTAATATCTAGCTCGTACAGGCTCAGGTGAAAATTTAACAAAGTCAGGCCACTTGTTTGTAGAAAGCTATCGTTTAAAAAAAGAAAGAAAAGAAAAACCTTTGCAGATCATATTTCGTATGTTTGATTTCAGTCTGTAAATGTAGGTGGAACCACATTAGAAATGGATGCTTGAATTAAACTGTGTTACTGACACTATTTTAAAGTCATCCACCAACAACATTGGATCCAGGGTGTGAATCAGCATCCCTCACGCTGACTCGTGTTCAGAGAGAAAAGCCAACCGGTGATTCATTGTAAGAGACGACTTAACCCACATGACACACTTACACAAACCATCCCGCTTTTAATTAGTGTTGCCTGTCGGGTTCCAGTTTCGGCTAAACCAGAAATTAATTCTCAAAAAAAAAAAAAAAAAGTCATGTTCAGTTTCATCACTAATCACTCCTCTTGCATACAACAAACAGAATTAATGCAGATTCAAAAAAGCAAAAAAGTTCAACACTGCACTGATTGCAAGCACGTGTAAATTAGGGCGACTGTTGTTGCCGCCTTCCCAGGCAGAAGCATTTATTATGCTTTTTAAATTTTAAAACTATGGCATCGTTATTTCCCAGGATTTGTCTTTTTCCACAGAGTGGAAAGGTGAAAAAAAAATCCTTCCCTTTTTAATTTGCCCCTCCTACCTTTCACTTTTTTTTCACCTTACATTTTACCACTCTTTCTTTTGCCATTTCGATTGAAGACTGAAGTGTGCTGTTGATCAAACCAGCCGCAAAGCTCTCACTCCTGTCACCTTCAGTTCAGCGCTCTCTCCGCTCCACAGACAAGTCCTCATCAGGCGTCTCCTGTCCTTTCTTCGCTGGGCTGACCATGGGAGTTCAGACTGTTGGCTCCCTCTACAAACATGTTAGGGATGTCCTGGCCGAAGTAGATCTTACTGTTGCCCGCTATGGCCTGAAACTTCATCAGCTCCAGGTACTCCGGGGTCAACTTCAACTGTAAAGATTTTGTAGAAAGAGTATGCAAGGATTAGATGATATTAAGTGGTTGTGTGTTTAAGTGGAACTGTGTAAACACTTTTTTTTTACCCTGTTCGCCTCAGCTATCTTGGCAGCAGAGTAATATTCTGCGTCAGCTCTGGCCTTCTCTCTGGCCAGGAAGGCAGCGTCTGAAACAAAGAGTCAGTGTTGAGACAGACAAATGACAAACCAGCTCTCCTTAAGCCTCCGCACACAGGAGCACAAAAAACCATCTAAAAAAACCAAACAACTAATATTATCTATGCTAACCCTCTATTTGAGAGATCTTCTTCTCTGTCTCTTTCTCCATCACCTTCTGCTGGAACTGGATCTTTGCTACCAGAGCCATTTTCTCAGCCTCTGTGGGAACAAACAACAACAAAAAGAAACTGTGAGTTTTAACATGAGTTACACATGAGCGCACAAAAAAAGGGAAACTATGGTCATGCAAATGAAAACACAACAAGCTGAATTACAGTAAAACACCACAGTTACCAATAATGGCTTTCTTCCGTTCAGTCTCCGCTTCCTTTTCCACCACCTTCTGAGTCTGAGCTGTTATTAACAGACGAGTCTTTTCCGCTTCCCTGCACACACACACACACACAGGCAAATAAGGTTTTAACAAATATTTTCTTCTCTGTGTGGTCTTACTTGAACTAAGTGGGTGGGTCGTACTGTAGGTAATCTGAAACAAGCACCAGGACTGAGCTGGAGAGAGAAGAGATTTACAAACTCACATGAGTTCAAAGTTCCTCCTGATAGCCTCGGGGATCTTTGGCTTGGTAACGCGCACAGCCTTCATGGTGATGTCGAAAACAGTGCAGAGGAAGAGAGAGAAAACACAAAATGGGCCTTCGCTCACAATCAATCTGCCAATGATTTTCACACAGAGTGGGTGACAGCAGTTTTACAGTTGGAACAGGTCTGGTGGTATCAGTGTAGTAGAAGATGGATTAGTTGGGATGTTGTGTTTTTGATGCGATTGTGTAATTAGTTTAGAAAAGGTGTTTTTTAATCTTGTAATCAGGGCGCCATTGAAAAAGAGAGCTTGCCCTCAACCGTTTTTTTTTTTTTTTTAAATCTATTTATATAGAGGTTGTGCTTTTCATGTGAACCTTTTGGCCTACTTTCCATTTCAAGATGTCACAGATTCATTGTACACAGAAAAGTTGCACTGTGCTTAAGCTATATTACCTACAGGAACTGTGTTTACATTATGTCATTCACTACGTCATACAGAGCTAAAGCAGGATACACACATATGCCCACATTACAATAGTTACATCCAAAGAAATATACGGTATATATATACACAATATACAATCTCTGTTCTTATGGCTTTTTCTTTTCTTTTTTTTCTTCATTTATACATTTATTTGAGTGAGTTGAAGGATTGTTGGATGTTTTGCCACCAGAATTAAACTGGAGGGAGAAAAGAACAGTGGACCAATCACAGTTCTTGTGGTGACGTGATATTATTGTGGTCAATGTGGGTTACATTTTTGGAGAAGATGTGCAAGAGCAGCTATGGAATAGGCTCTGTAACCTGTTCACACACACACCTACACATCCAGTTTAAACTCATTTTATTTTGTGAGCAGTAACGAGCAAACACATTCCTTTAGCTCTTACTGCAACTTCAATCCTTCTGCTTAGGTTATTGTACGTGTCATGTATGCATTTAAATACCTGTATTGTAAGTCCAGGTGCCATACAATTCAGATCTTTCTGTAACGCAGTCTTTAGGTTCTCATCTATGATGTCTGTGAGAAAAAACAAAACAAAAAAACAACAGCAGCTCTTTCAATGCACAACATCCTGTGAATCACATTTCAGGAATTTCAGTCATGAACTCACACAACAAGTTGCTTCCTATGTAATGCATGTACAAGAAACAGTGCCATCTGTGTTATCACAAACCCGTACTCACCAAACAGCTCAATGTAGACTTCCTGTAGCGTGTGGACGCTGCAGAACTGGTTCAGTTCGTGGTGAATCTTGTTGAAAATTAGAGTTTTGTCGTAGTCTGCAGTGTAGTTTCTCACAATTTCCACCACTGCATATAAATGAACAACAGTAACTAACGCTTGTTGAAATGCAGCTGACACGGTTCATGTGTCAATACAATGATGAACTTTTGCAATGATGGAAATAAAGACATTTTGTACCTGCTGTAGGGACCAGCATGTTAACAACCTCTATTCTGTCAAAGTAGATCATCACACCACCACTGTGAAGAGGAAGGTATGTGTTAAATACAAAAAACATTTTCATGGATGGGGTAATTTGTTACACCTACCTCAGTAAACTCTCTCTTACCTTGTTCCACAAGGCACATTCTTGATTTCATCAGTTTGGAGAGTAGTCTGGAAGAAAACAGATAATTCACCTACTGCGAAGGTCAACTCAACATGTATTTACATTATTCTTTTTCCAAGTTGTTTTTAATGTTCCTACTTTATGAAAGTATGACCGGCTAGAAAAAGGTGAGCACTATTTATAATACATTACATGTAACTATTACACATGACATTAACTTCACGTTTCATCTTGAACGTGAATAGTTGATCCTGACTTTGGAAATAGTTAACCTCAGTTGACTTATAAGGTTACAGAGTAGACACTGAACCCTCTCCATCGCAACGTGATCATAAGATGCAAATAAAAGCACAGGCAAATGCTACTTAGTTGACCTTGAGAGAAGATCATTTCATTCAATTCTTATTTGTTTAATAAAAAAAAAAGATAATCTAAAATACATTTATTAAGTAGCACAACAAAATGACACCACTGTAGCCATGGTTGAATGGCAGCTGTTTGCATGTGGTCGCTGACTTATTTATAGAACATATATTGATTTTCATGTGCAGCACCATATGGTGAACTCGTACTTTCCACATAACTCTGCAAAAAAAAAAAGGACGACTGAACGGTCAGTTTACCTGCACTGATCTGTAGGTGGTGATGAAAGGCAGCATAATGTGATATCCAGGGCCGTTGGGAGAAGTCAGCAGTGCCCCGCCCCTGAAACAAACATAATCAAATTGTTTGGTCTGACTTTTAAAAATTAATTATTGCTCATATAATAATATCCTGTCAATGGATGGACTTAATCAATAGTTAAGATTTTGATATTTAGATTCTAGTTGAGAAATGTATTTTCTTTCCCCCCAGTCCTACTTTTCCTCAAATGCATTATTCTATTGATAATGAAAGAAATAAACATTGGCGTTGGCAGCACTAACTGGCATACAGTAACATTGTGCATAGTAAGCAGGGCGATTGCCTGGGTTGCTGCCCTGTTGCAACGGCTCTGCTCACAGGGAGTTAAGCTCAGGCCTAAACACTGTTCACTCAGTCATAATTCATTTGTTCAGTGTTGATATTCTCAAGTCCATGCTCAGCTCTGGGATGGAAAATCCTGCACTGTAATAGTAGGTGGTAGTAGCCTTCTCTTTGCTCAAACAGGTTTGAAGCATCCACACATCATCTCTCCAAATAATATTTACATATCCAGGCCAAAATTATATGCCATCAGGAAACAGGCTTCAGTCAAATAAATAACAATGTGCAATCCACATTCAAACAGTATGCGTTGTGTCCGTCACTGGCACAAGGCCTCTGTTGTGATACCTGTAGTACACGGCAAGGTGTCCTTCCTCTATCTTGTGAATGGAGGAGTGCAACATGATGGCCACCACTCCTGCTATTGTTGCAAACACTGCCCCTACATGCGGCATCGTCATCCTTGCTGGCAATCACCTGTAAGCAGAGGAAGAAACATAAACACACAGAAATATTTATACAACATGATGTACTCAGAGCACCGTTACAGTGGTGTAACAGCCAATCTGTGATGAAACACCAGCAGTTTCATTAAGAGAGCAGTTGATTCAGCAATAAAATTTAAACTTTATAGTTGTTTCTGGCGCTGTTGAACAATATAGTATTACACTAATCTGAGCTGTTTATAATATTTCAACTTAACATAAATGGTGCAGACAAAATTTAACATACTGTGTTTGTTTTTAAAAAAAAAAACACTGGCACTGGCCATTACAACAAAAAAGAGTGTAACTTCTTGCTTTTTAATGTATCCTTGATTACAAAGTTTTATTTACTAATGTCCTAGAATTGTCATCTCTTTATTTCCCCTTCTACCTAAAAGGTAAGAAAGTAACTTAATGAAAACAGTATGTCATACTGAGAGCTGACGACTGATATGTAATGGGACAGGGACACATTATGTGCACAGGTCAAAACGTCAAATTAAAGCAACCTCATGATCATTCAAAGTAGAAAGCCAACACATCAAAAGCATGTAACGCAATATAATAGCTGATACTTTACCCGTAAGATGACTGCTTACACAGCTGGTATGTATAGTTATACAGTCACAATAACGTGTTATATTTACCTGTCTTGATTGGAAAAGTGGACATGTAGCTAACGCTAACTTGCACCTATTAGCAAGCAAGCGGTTTGACATGCAAGTAACTTGCTGTAATTTCCTCTGTCAGCAACATGTTTGGACGACTGCAGCCGTAATGCAACCATCCCACTCAATTAAGGTCTGAATTAACCCAGTTCAACCCCAGCCAGCAACACCTGGCACACACCTTTCATGGTAACGTTGGCGTTAGCTCGCCGGGTTAGCCAGTCGTGCTAACTCCGTTTATCGGGTGGGTCGGTTTCTTGTAGCTTGATGCTAACGCTGCCTTAGCCAGGCTGCTGGAGCAAACCGTGAAACAAATTAACTTACCTCGCACTAACGCCGATGTACAATGATCAATTCGTGGTTGTTTGTGCTGGTTGATGATACATAAGATGACTTATCACTGTGTCGACCAGCCTTGCCTTCTTTCTGCTCATATCATTCAACGACCCATCCCCCCTAGCCAACCCCGCCTCACCCACCGCCTCCAACAGGTTTCGCTCTCGCTTTTACATGTTACATTATGCTGCCTTCAGAGGCAGTCGGAAGAATGGGTGATATATATATATAGGACTACAGTATATTTTTCTGATAATCCAGTATATTATTTTTAAGCGTATATAACATCCACATTCAGGTGTATGACTGCAACAGAACAAAACTAAACATACCTTATGTAGCTGAAAATACCAAATATATGTAAGGGCCGGGGCGTGTGTATATTACCATATATAATTATTTATTGCAATATGACAATTAAGAAGATTAAAAGACAGACAATGAATGGAATACAATAATAATACAATACAATAAATCTTTATTATCCACCGTGGTGGAAAATCACCGTATAAAAAGTATGATGTGTATAAAACATGTAAATTTAATCAGGCATATAATAATTATTATTAGTAATAATAATAGTTGTTATTAATAATATTAAAATGAAATGAACTTTTAATAGTCGAAAAGTAAGGCAGACTGCCACGTGCAGCGCCGCATTTGGATGTGTCTGAAGCTTGGAGCTTGACTTCCCTACGTTTCTCCTACAACTGGGCCTTGAGCTTGTTTGGAGGTTCTAGCAGGGGAGCGCAGCTACTGGTATACCGATGGATGGTCGTCCGCCGGGGGGACCTCGTCCTCTTCCACCGAGCGCGGAGCTTCGGGAGGGACACACATGGAGCGGTGAGGGAGGAAGGGGACACCCGCCTAGCCAGCCAGATCAGCCGAATCAACCCTAGCGATCAATGGGGTGACAGATGTCGCAGCCAGATCGCCCTCACATCCAGTTAGACGAGAGGGAGGCGGGGGGTTTATATACCACCGGTGGAAACAAGCCTCTTCTATTACGGTGCTGATATTTACATTGTCGACACAAAGTTAGCATTTTAGCGTTTCACCGAGTTTGATTACATACTACGACATTTATGTAACGTTTTGGTCGGCTAAGCGAAATATCGTCTTTAAAGAGAGTAGTTAGTTAGTTACCCATGATCCTTAGCGTCAATATGTTAATGAGCCGTGTTCCTATTGGCCTGAAACAACCAATCCGTTTCCAGTCCACTTCTCAGAGGCAGTCGCACACTTTATTTTCAAGAGGAAAATACTATTTTGTTATATTTAGTTAGCAAATGTGTCTTTGTTTCTTTTCAGCGAGAAATCATTATGGCCGACACAGGGGTTTGGTTTTGACTCGTAAATAAATAGAATAGAAATAAATTCAAGATTGTTTTGCCTTGTGTATTTAGAATAACAGCCTGCTGCTCCACAGGTTTTTAATGCACTGTGTGTTAGTTTGTTATGTTATGTAAGTAGTGTTAACAGTAAGACATTTCAGTGAACATACTGTTAAATACAGTACAAGAAATGCTACAGAAATATTTCCTGCTATAAGTTGGGAGTAGGTTAATAACAAATATACAGTAGCCATATTGTTGTGTATCACTGAACTCTTCAGATGCTGACAAGTGCTTACAAGTATAACCAACAATATTTTAAAAATACTGTAAAGTATTGTAGTGTATCACATCATGTCTCATGTATTGAAGATATTGAACTCTTGATGCAATCTGTACCTTATGAATTCATTTGATGGAGATGTTTAATGTTTACCTGGTGGTATGCTCAGACAATGGATATAGTCTGAAGAAGTTACAACAATGTCGAGTAATGTGGACTTTTTAATTGAGCAGGCTAGGTCAGGAAACAGAGTGAGAGTAAAACAACAGAAATGCAAATAAGTCTTCCACATAGGATATGTCCCTCTTTAAAGAAGAATAACATAGTTCTGAAGTCACATGAGTAACTGCATGTAAGCCCCATTCTTCCCAAGACGACACTTTTTGAGCTTCTTGTTATTTGTTTTCTTGTCATAATAATTTATGCATGCTACTCTGAGCTGCATCCCTGCTGTTGGGTTTCAGCAGCTCCCAAGCGGATTTTGAACCCAGGGTCTTGTAAACAAGCAATTTCCTGTGTGTTTGCAGACAGTTGTCTGGTCCACTGTGTGAATGTGGATATCCAGATACTTCATTATCTTCAGCAGTTTAACACTTGCAGAGAAAGACAAAGACATCCTAAGAAATTACATTTAATCTGCTCAAACAGACAAAACATGGTGTGTCGTACAGTTTACTCACATTACATCATGCATAGTTGGTTAGCAGCAGCAATTTACTCTAAGTATTGGAAGTAAAATAAATAAATGTTGATGACAGCTCAAACCTTGAAATTCAATAACACAATTTTAACTTAAAACATGAGTAGCTTTCCACATTATGTCTCTTCATACATTACCGTTTAACAACATCACAATGTGTTTAAATGATACAGTCTGGAATCACAAAGCTTTCAGATAGTGTCACTCTGATAAGGCACTTGTTTACAGTATACATTTTTGACTCATGACACAGAGACTGAATTCACTTTCTACAACTTCTGAGGTTGAGCTTGCGCTGTTTTGTACTGAGTCCAGCTCCAGTCTTGATCCTAGAGACGAAATAAACACACAAAGTCATTGTACCACACAAATTACTATTATACTGTATGTTGTGATACTTGTCATTCCCTGTCAAAACATTCAAACAGTATGAACCAGCATGATCAAGTAAAGACTGAAGGCAAATGTATGTTTTTAAGAAAGAAAGTCCCATATTAACACTGAATTGACAAGTTTAAATACTAGCTGTAACTTCATATCATCTGTTTGTGCATAAACACATTCCTTTATATACCGTACCATAACACTGTAGTCCATCTCCTGGGTGGCATCTTGCAGCAGAGAAGTTAACTGACCGAGATAACGCTGATTCTCATCCAATAAATGATGAACAGTTTCACTGAAAGAGACAAGAGACTCTCAATTGAATATATGTCTTAATGTTTGTACGAATCCAGGAGGTTATGAGTCCATTTCCAACACACAACTAGACTTTAGAGTGAACGGGGTGACCTCTTGTGGCCATTTGCGAAACACCAAGCAACTGGTTTTACTGTAATAGTTGTAAAGATCTCACCTGTCAGTGGGTTGCTCCATCAGTGACGGTGACGGAGAATTGCTCTGGGCCTAAATACACAACCACACACTGTATCAGCTATGGTCTTATTTGACTTTTAAATTGAATAGTTTACTACATTACGAATCTTTAAACTCCAAAAGTATGATTGATAACTTTCTGGGATGCCATTTGTTCCATACTCACACATGCAATCTTAAGGAGATACCAGAACTCTTTCTGTCGCTTCATCTGCATCTGCATTACTGCTTTTTCTGCAGTTTTTATATTCTCCACTGCTTTCTCCAACTTGGGGAACAGATCAACGATGCGCTGCTTACACACCAGAATTGTACTACAGATAACAACGAGAGATGGCGGGGAAACCACAAATCAAACACAGTGAACTCTAATACGATACCTCAGTTGTGTGTATCTGTTGGGACGACACTTACCTCAGGTGAGTGTACAAGTCTTTTAACACTCTGTCCTGGTTCTGGACGGTTTGGAGTATGGTCCTCACCATGTCTGAGCTGTCACTGTAGCCATGTGGAGGATCGGGGCCTGTTCAAACACGTACTCATCATCATTCATGTCTATCAATTAACCAAACTAGATTTAGAGACCCCTATAACCAATGTCTACTATTTTAGATGTGTAATGTTTGGTACTAACTTTTGCATTTAGCTTTCAGTTGCTTGTAGAGTTCAATAGCCTTTTCCTCACTGAAAAAAGACAGAGAGAGAGTTAACCAGTGCATATCAAAGTCATTTTTAAGAAAATGATTACAGTGTGGATATGACAGAGATACTAACAGCTGCTCCATTACATCCCCTTGCCTCCTTGCAAATTGGCTCCTCTGCAATTCCACAATCTCAGAGTGCAGAGCCACTATCTCTTCATCCAGATATCCCACATCCGCAACCTACAGACAGAAAACAGCCTTGGAGTCTGCTGCTTTTGATGAAACTGCATGTGTGAAGAGTTACTGCGAGATGTAACACTGTCCTACCTTTGTAAACCCATCAGCCTTCTTTTCATTTTCCTGCCACGTCTTCAACATTTTTTCTGAAGCTGCAAATGGACACACATAATGTCACATAGGTCTTCAGGGATAATTTTGAATAACAAATGTGTCTCAGCAGCAGGATTGTATCAACTCACAGACTCCAGTGTGCCTCTGCTTGGTGTACTGCTCGAGGTCGTGCTGGATGCTGGTCTTAAAGAAAGTCAGTTTGGCTCGGAGCTGCTGCGACTGGGAGAACAGCAGGTTCTTGTACCGTGTAAGGTTGGTGTTGTAACGCAGCAGACTCAGCCTTCACACACAAACACTAGATAAGGACATGTTTTTTTGGCTGAGTGCATATACATATATATATGTGTGTGTTCATGCACTTACATGGCAGCCTTCTGTCCTTGGTACAGACGAATATAGTCCTCCTTCAGTCCACAGATGTAGCTCACTGCTTCCCCCCACACCTTTCTCAGTGCAGACAATGGGAGCTGTGTCTTGGTCTCCCTGACTGAGACGACACAAAAAAGAATGACACGTGACTCCCACATTCACTTGGACACCATATAACACTTTATACAGAGAGTGCATCAACAAAGATTTCCCTAGTTTTACTTTTCTCCAACGTGAATACCTTCAATAACTTTCGAGGCCAAAGGAAACCCTCCAGAGTTTAACAACAGACAAAGACTGATGATAAAATACAAACTTATATATCTCACCTATAAAGTTGACACTGTCTGGCAGAGGTCTGGCAGTCAGCGGTCCTGAATACTTGGTCAGGCTCTTATCAAACAGGAAGACTATGGAGCTGTCCCAGCCTCGCTGAAAGCAAAGAACAAGTATCACCAGTGGAGATCTATGCTAAGGTTTAGATTTGCTGATATTTTTTCTTATTGAACAGTGAGAAAGGCTAGAAGCAAACAAATTAATTAATTCATATGGTCCAAAATTCATCAAATATTACAAATGAACTTATATTCCTTATTTATTTTAGCTCTTCTGCAAATCAACTGTTAAATTACTGTTGAAATGCAGAAAAAAAGACAAAAAATAACACAGTAATGCAGAAAGTACCCCAAAATCCAAAACGCAAACAATATTTTTAAATACAAATATATATACCGGTATATATATATATATATATATATATATATATATATATATATATATATATATATATATATATATATATATATTTGTATTTAAAAATATTGTTTGCGTTTTGGATTATATATATATATATATATATATATATATATATATATATATTTGTATTTAAAAATATTGTTTGCGTTTTGGATTTTATATATATATATATATATATATATATATATATATATATATATATATATATATATATATATATATATATATATATATATATATATTTGTATTTAAAAATATTGTTTGCGTTTTGGATTTTGGGGTACTTAATAAAAGTAGGCCCTATTGTCCTCTGTACTTTTTGCTGGGGTTTGATTGACAGTAGACACTTTTTGTTTACATTTGTGTCTCATACCAATCCTTCTGGCAGACAGTGCGCGGGCGGTCTGCGTGGGTCGAGGGAGATTCCCGTCTCCAGCAGCAGCTCTTGACTCAGCGGGGAGATGTGTGTCTGTGTGTGCGTCTCAAGTCGAAGCTGCAGGGAGTGTAAACTCTCCTCAGCTCCCAAAACCAAGGAGTGCAGCTGGGCTGACGTCATGTCCAAAACATGAATCACCTGGAGTCATAAATGTCCCAAATGAGAGGTTTGCTCTGCTTAACGTCCTCTAGCCTAGTGGCATGTATAAATCCATAAAAACGCTCCATAAAGTTAGATATTAGTGAGTCTAAATACAGTTTAAAATCATATATTGGACCTTCATGTTCAGGATATTCTGTAGGACAGTGTAGCAGTTTGGCTTGTTTGTCTCAGGATCCAGCCCTCCACCACGCGCTGCAGGGTCCCACAGCAGCAACATCTGTAGTAAAGACTCAACTGGCTCCAGCAGTGGCCTTTTAACACATGCACACACCCACATACGAAGGTCAGATGTAAGCCAGAATAAGGAGCGCTGGTGGGTCAGAAATAACATTGTATTATCCTTACCTGCTGAGATTGTTTGGATATGGGAGATGTGTGGAGAATCTGACTTCTCCATTCATGTCCTCTACTGCCATGATGTCCTTAGGGCCTTTGTTCTTGACTTTACTTGTCCTACAAAAGCAGGCAATCTTAAATACGATCAAAAAACGAGATCCACAATATGTTCTAAACAAACAAAATCTATATTCAGTCTCATTTCTTTGTCTCCAACTTTAACACAAATGTCTTGCAGGTCGATATGTATTAGTGCTGACTCACCACTGTACAGGCTGCATGTGGTGTAAAAAGGGCCGAAAGCCACAAGTACATTCAAAGATCACTGTGCCAAAGCTCCAGTAGTCCACAGTTACAGTGTAGGGTTTACTCTCAAACAGCTCTGGAGCCTGGGACACATACAGATAGATTTATAAGAGCTTGATTGTTGACACATATTGGTTGTACTGATGATGCAACACTGACCAGATACTGGAGAGTTCCAACAAAGGATGTACAGAGACTGCCCTGATCTAGGTCTTTGGCATAACCAAGATCAATGATTTTATGGACAAGCTGGAGAAAATACAGTTTCATAGTGAGAGCAAGGCACATACAACCACATATAACACACAATATCATTTCAGTGCAGTTTATACATGCCGTATACATGTACACAAAGATATTACTTTACCTTTCCACCATTCTCCTGCAGAACTATGTTCTCTGGCTTCAGGTCTCTGTGAATGATCTTGTTTTCATGGAGATACTGAATACCAGAGCCTGTGTTTGTAAAAGATGTATTATCCTGTTTATACACATTGTAAACTAATTTGTGATGACTGAGATGATCTGGTTTATATCAAAGTACAAGTTGAGGGGAACATTACCAATGTCACTAAGCAGTGAGAGGACTTCACTTTCCTTTAGCCCACAACAGTTTTCTGGCTTATTCAACACCTACATGAAGAGGTACAGGGGTTAAGAGTGCACTGTTAAAAGAGACCGTAAACTTCTTTGGGTTTTTGTAGTTTACTAATTTGGGACCTTGCGTAGGTCTCCTCTTGAGCAGTACTCCATGGCCAATAGAGGTAGGTCATTTAAAGCAATGGAGCTCAACTCCTCTGGTACTTCTCGGGCCTGAACAACATTCACATGGTTCAGTCTGGAAGAGGAAGAGAGCCAAACAATTAAGGTTGCTTTGACAAGATGCAAAAAGATGAAAGTTTGTTAATGAGTTACAAGCAGATGTTTTAACTCACTTTTTCATGATTTGGATCTCTCTGCTCCAGCGGTCTTTGTTCTTGGAGTTCAGCTCCAGGCGGCAGAGTTTCACAGCGATCTTGTCTCCTAGCTCCTGCTCCAAACACAGACAGGGGATTAAAACAAGCCAAAGACAGTGGACGACGTGGATCTGGAGTTCATGTTCTCCTCGGTGTGTAGGTGGCTGACAGAACTTACAATGTGCTGGTACAGGTAGACGTGCCCAAAGCCTCCCATGCCAAGTCTCTCCTTCATCTCCCAGGAGCCACAGAGCTGGTTCTGTCTGAGTGCGGTCCGCTCCATAGTGTGACGTGTACCGGAGCCACCGGGCAGCAGAGGTAGTCTAAAAAAAATCATGAAAAGGAAAAAAACAAGGAAAATACTACATTATCCTGAGACTTCTGGACTTCATTGTAGATCTTAAAAGTCTTTCTCTTCATTCATATGCACAATATGTAACACTACTCTATGCATCAGCAGGAAATATTATCATCATTATTTACTAACAATTAAGGGGCATGTATTGCATATGCAGTGGCATGCAAATGTTTGGGCCCCTGGTCAAAATTCAAGTGGAAGATGGAATGATCTCCAAAAGGCATAAAGTTAAACATGAAACACTCTTTTGCAATATTTTAGGCAATATCATTGTATTATTTTAATTTTAGAGTGACACCGGGAAACAAACCATCAGCCTGCAAAAGAATGGGAAACCCAGGAGACTCAAGCTCTCAGATAACTTTGACCAAGGTATCAGACAAGATATTTACTAGGGGGCCGGGCTACTATAGGTACTAACTATGGAGGGTACCCAAACCTTTGCTGCGTGCCCTTTTCATTTTCTGTCTTTTTGAAAATGTAAAAGATGAAAATAAATAAATACATTGTTTAAAATGTAAAGGGAATGTGTAACTTTATGCTTTTGGAGATCATTTCATCTTCCACTTGCTTTACTGTTCACATTAACAGAAATTTTGATCAGGGGTGCCCAAACTTTTGCATGCCACTGTATTCATATTACAATATTGTATTGTAATACTGTCTTTATGAAGGGTGTTGGTAACTTATAAGTCACAAGTCTTCTGTTTACCTTGCTGAATTTAACTTCCTGTCGCTACAGTGACCTAAATCTGGGGTCAAGACAGGAGCCATTGATGTGTCGCCGAATGTCCAATGCTACGTTCAATAAAATCAGACAACTCAAAGAGTGTGTCAACTAAAACCAGCTCGTCCCACTGACAGACTTGGTCGACTCACCTGTCAGTAGATGATTTTTAGCTCCAGACGTCAGAACATTGTTGCTCCAGACTAGTTAGCTAAACGTGTTGTTTACGCTTCGTTTTTCTTGTTTAGTGTTGAGAAGAAGAGGGTTAAACCGGCGAAATTATACCGTCACCCTTCAAAGTCCCCCAAACGCGACTTTAAAGTTTGTCTTCGTGTTGCGTTTCGGTAAAATAATTTCCACCAGAAAGCCAAACACGGCCCAATATCTGCGCAAAGTGAAACTACATACTGACAGTCACACACACAATGTTTCTGCGCATGCGTAGTGATGTTGGCCGCAGCAGCAGCAGCGGAGGACGAGACACATGAGGCTCTGGGCAGGACCACTCCCTCTGGGGGGGGGGATTTCCCAGCAGCCCACATCCAAACCCAAACATTTGACTTGAGGGATTGAACGTAAACACGACCGTGAAGTAAGCATCCCGCTTGTTTCTCTTTTCAGACAGCCACCGGTTTGTCAGGAGCTGCTAGGAAGGGACCATTACCAAAAGTTGACAGTGTTTTAGTTTGACCACTAGATGGCGCCATGTGCACAGTTTCTGTCAGCATCTTACGGCCCAGTAACGTGACATTTTTTATTGTCAGACTTTTTAGTGTGTGTGAAAAACTCCCCAAGTATACACCCAACGTACTGTCATTTTATTTTAATATAAATTATTGTTTTATTGTCTTGTCTCTATGGACCTAATCTGTGTCAGAAATTAAGTAAATAGCCTATAATAATAATATATTATTAATGTGACAAGAAAGTGTATTACAGCTGTACTACAAACTCTACATAAACAAATAGACAATAAATCAAACCATCCATAGAAAGAAAAGAAAAAAAAGAAGTGCTATATAAATCTTACATACATACTACATTTATGCTATAGCTGCATTATGCTTATATTCCAATGCATTTGGTGGCACATATTGTACTGTTAACATTTATCTGGCAGCTATTGTTACTATTTAATTCTCCTTTTTTGGATGATACATGATATTATGAAGTAATAAATTGATGCATTATGGATTAATCTTAAAAACATTAACATAAATCCCATTTCGATGCTAGTCAGCTGTTTTATTCCCCAGCCAGACTCTCATACAATTTTGGCTTTCTAATCCCTCATTGTTTTGATTCCTTTGTTTCAATTATGAAATAGGAAGACCATTAAATTAAACCAACACTAAGGAACTTTTCAACCTTCATATAATATTTTCATAACTTATGTGATGGTACATCGACTTACAACAGGTTGAATGACACCTCTGTCATGGGGTGGGGGGGTCTGTATCACCTTCACTGGCACTAAGCAGCTTTGAGGAGCATGGTAGGACACCGGCTCTCACTTAAGTTTAACTTTCACTTTTGCGAGTCACGACGAGGAGGGAGCAGGCAATGCGGTACGTTCTCGTCGGATTGTGTATGTGTGTTTACTGAGAAGTGATCCGCTGGTAACAGAAACTTAGTTTGGACGTCTTAATTTCCATGCACCGGGAGATCAGGATGTTTACGGCGCTACGCGCTAGTGCTCATGGGAAATGGAGTCTTCCTTCAGGCAAAACACTACCGCTTTGGGCCACTGGCGCCGCCAAACTCAACCAAAACTGAAAGTTCTTTAGTACTGCTTTAAAAAAGAGAACTTTCACCAGTTGGTGCACAGTTGCAAATCTTCAAGCCTGACTAATCCTTTCAAAATCCAGGAAGACGACAAAAATGCTTTTAATATTGTTAGTGCTGAAATGTGCAATTGATAGATTAATGTGTCATTGTTTGGTTGCTAACGGGTAGAACTCATAGTTTCTCAATCTATCAAAGAAAAGATGATGCAGCCGTGTGTTACAGCTGACCACAAGATACATGCATTTTGTCAGGAAATGTGACGTGGTTGTGGTTAAAAGTTGATTAAGAGCTGGTGCAATGACGACCAGTGCAATATGCACAGTAACTGTCTGGAGTTTCATTAGGGTCCGGGCAGCTAAGCTGCCAGGACACTATTGTATTTCGAGGAATTCTTCTTCTTTCTTTCTTTCTTCTTCCAAGGAAGTCATACTTCCCATGGGCGAAAACGCACCAAACGTTACAGACACGTCCAACCCCATGTCAGATTTACTCAACTCCAAGGACATGTGCCCCCCCACAATAAGTGTTTAAATTTTAAAACTTTAAAAATTCCTACCAAACCAACGGTAGATGCTACAGTTTTGAAACTTCACCAAAATGTAGCCTCAATACTGCTGAAACTTTTGTCCACTTAAACTCATTACAAATTATGAAGTCCATCACTCTGTTTTTTTCAATAACTGTAAAACTTATAAAATCTCCTCCTACACTTTTTGCTCAATTGTCACCAAACTTGCTACAGAGCATCTCCAGACCGTCCTCCACAAAACTTGTTTCTCTGATTTTTGATTAAGCAAAAATTGAGCCTACAGTGCATGAAAACGTTTGACTGTAAACACTACTGTAAACATACTATCTAATTCTTGCTAAATACATTTTCAGTCTTCCTGAAAAAAATTGACAATAGCCTATTTTAGAGTCATGGTTGATGAATTCTGGCAAATATCAGAATTTTATCTCAAAAACTGAATTTTTGAGAAGATGTTGAATTCTGCTCTCATGGGAACAACTGGAGTCAATGTAAGAGTGGTATTTTTAAACATAAGATTTTCTCTTGTGAAGCAAAACACTTAGGCTATCATTGAAAACAAATCACCAACATTTCCATGCTGTCAAGATGCAATTTATGTATTGTCAGATTTTTGTTTAGATAACAGAATTTCTGACATTTTGACCATTTTTAAATCTGCCTTGACAACAGCTGCCCGAACAGTGACTCCCTGAGTAAATACATGAAGCTACTGTAGGCGACACATCAGGTCTCCCTACCAGCCAATTAGCTCAGTGAGTTAAGAGCTGGTTCTTGGTGCGAAGGAATGTGGGTTCAACACCCAGCAAGGGTGATGATGATGACAGATCAAACTGCCAGATGTCCTCAACTAGCCTCTAAATTAAAACAACAACAAATAGCTTGGACCGGACCGTGGGCGAAAGCTCACCAGATTTTGCACAAAGGTCCAGTCTCATGTTCTTCTTTCTTCTTCCAAGGAAATCATACTTCCCGTGGGCGAAAACTCACCTCACCCCATGCCAGATTTACTCAACTCCAAGGAGCTAAGCTAAGCTGCCAGGACACTATTGTATTCAGGAATTCTTCTTCTTTCTTCTTCCAAGGAAGTCATACTTCCCATGGGCGGAAACTCACCAAACTCTACAGAAACGTCCGACCCCATGCCAGATTTACTCAACTCCAAGGACATGTAACCCCCCCTCCTAGGGGGGGGGGCACATGTCCGATTTTAGAATCAAGACCCAGCAAGGGTGATGATGATGACAGATCAAACTGCCAGATGTGCTCAACTGGTAACACAAGATGACAGTCCTAATGGTGGCGTCACAACAAGCCTCTAAATTAAAACAACAACAAATAGCTTGGACCGGACCATGGGCGAAAGCTAACCAGATTTTGCACAAAGGTCCAGTCTCATCTTCTTCTTTCTTCTTCCGAGGAAATCATACTTCCCGTGGGCGAAAACTCACCTCACCCCATGCCAGATTTACTCAACTCCAAGGACATGTGCCCCCCCCCCCCCCCAGGATGGGCACAACCTTGACAACTGCTGCCTGGTTGCTGACTCCCTGAGTCTATTTGAGAAGACACACACCTAAGTGCACCTCCAGACAATTAGCTCAGTGAGTTAGGAGCTGGTTCTGGGCGTCAGAGGAAGTGGTTTCAAGCCCACACAGTGGATTCAAATCTGCCTGCGTGACAGTGAATGGCTTACTCAATTTGTGAAGCCACTGTGGAACTGCCACTTGCCAATTAGCTCAGTGCAATAGATTTGTGACACAAGACGTATTTCAGATTTTATTTAAACGTGAGAACTCATTGTTTAACAACTGATCAATAATTAGTAGCCAAATACTTGTTTTATTTAAAGGCAGTTCAGCTTGTCTGCTGACTATTTAGAGGCCAAGGAGAAACTGGGTATGAAAGCAAAGAGGCATCCTGAGGATCATTTAATGTAAATATATTTATCTTCAGACTTTAGTATTGAACTGGCCCTGTAGATGTGGCCTTGCAATTTCTCACTTTTATTCTAAGGAGGGTCCACCTCTGTCGAGTACACTGGAAAAGAGAAGCAGGAGGTGTGTATGTGGTGATTTAGGCTAATAGAGAAGTAGAGGTTGCATTACCTGTGAAGAAGAGTATGAATTTGAAAATGATAAATGTTCAGTCTTCATATTTTACTGTATATAGCTCCTTCGCTTATAAATGTTGTAGGCTACCGTTAAAAAAGCTTTCTGAGTTTTAATAGAGCTTTTACGGGAGACATTTTGCACACAATTTTAAGTTCCAGTGATCCAGAGTCAATAAGAAAAATAATAAAAAAATAACTCTCATTGTTGGCAGAAAAGCAACAACACTTGTTTGTAAGCAACTTTGTGAGTTCCATTTAAATTTAGTGTCAGATTAGGCAAAAAAAAAAAAGAAGAAAAAAAAACGATAGTCATATTTTGGTTTTGTCGGTCTTTGTTTCCCATTTTCTGCTTCCCCAATTCTTCACACTGATGTCTGTTGCTGATGTCTGCAAGCAGAGGCGATTTTAGAGTCTGCTGGTTCTTGGTGCGAGGGGATGTGGGTTCAAGACCCAGCAAGTGTGATGATGATGACAGATCAAACTGCCAGATGTGCTCAACTGGTAACACAAGACGACAGTCCTAATGGTGGCGTCACCTCTAAATTAAAACAACAACAAATAGCTTGGACCGGACCATGGGCGAAAGCTCACCAGATTTTGCACAAAGGTCCAGTCTCATCTTTTAGTTTAAGGGGATAGTTCACCCAAAATTCAAATTGCACTCATTATCCACTCACCCTCATGTCGACTAAGGGCTGGGAGAAGTTTCAAAGTTATCCGTGGCTTCTCTGAGTTACAGGTGGTCTCAGCGTAGCAGTGCATGTCCATATAACTGTTGCAAATGGATACCACTTTTCTTCGTAACAAAAAGACACACCAAAAAACATCCAAATACCTCCATGCTGCTCGTATGTAATGTGACGCCCCGAAATCCAATTGGACGGACCAGGCCCTAATCTAATCGGACGGACTAGGAAGAGGATGTTTTTTGGTGTGCCTTTTTGAAAAGTGGTATTTGCAACCATTATATGGACATGCACTGCTACGCTGAGACCCCCTGTAACTCAGAGAAGCCACGGATAACTCTGAAACTTCTCCCATGAGGGTGTAGATAATGAGTGCAATTTGAATTTTGGGTGAACTATCCCTTTAAATGTTACTCTGCTTTCAGACAGTAAAGCAACAACACTTGTTTGTAAGATAGGAAGCAACTTTATGAGTTCCATTTAAATTTTGTATCAGATTAGGCTTTGTTTCCCATTTTCTGCTTCCCCAATTCTTCACACTGATGTCTGTTGCTGATTTCTGCAAGCTACCATTATTGAAAAAAGGTTATAAGCTATAGTTAATTCATACATTACACATAGAAACCATGTCACATGTCACAAGTACACTCACCTGAAAAGTAAAACTGCGCCCTTGTCCTTTGTCAACCAATCTTTCTTTTTCATTTAGATGAAGATAGATGTATGAAAGAAAGCTCAGGAAGATACTTGGGACTCAAAGAGGTGAGTCTTAAACCTGTGGGACATGACATGGGAATTTGCATCAAGTTGCACATGATTTCAACCACACATCTTCCCTGGATTTGCTAACTTCTGTGTATTTCTCTGTGGGGTAAAACACCTGTATAGGACTTAAAGAAGACCAGTGAGGTCTCCAAATTAGTGAAGTACTGTGTTTTGTTAAGTTGATTCATGCTTCCTGACATGCTACATATTAACTACATCCTTCAAAGACAAATCCGGTCCCGGATTCTTGCACAAAGATGTTATAGAGAGCCTAAGCGGAAGCAGGAAGTAACGGTCACCATGGGACCTCAACTCTGAAAAACTCTCCATACAAATGAACGGGAGTCCAAGTTTTATTTCGTGATCCGTTTGAATTGTGCCATGAGAAAAAAATTTGACCTCTACCTGTTTAAAACATCATGTTTAATCCCGAGAAATCAGCAGTTTGTTGTAAAACTATTGTAAAATAAAATTCAGAAGAATCTGTAACCAGAAAGACTACAAGTCGCGTAGGTGACGTCACACACCAAATGCCGCCCTTTCCCGTGTCAGTTGGTGACGTATTTTTTGTGGGACACAGATCTGTAGTCCGTGGAGCGCTCTTTACACAAAATACATTCTTCTGTTGCCGTTTTATGATCTTGGCATGAAACATGATGTTTTAAACAGGTCATATTTTTTTCTCATGGCGCAATTCAATCGGATCACGAAATACAACTTGGACTCCCGTTCACTTGCATGGAGAGTTTTTCAGAGTTGAGGTCCCATGGCGACGTTACTTCCTGCTTCCGCTTAGTTCTCTCTATATTTGCCCATTGTCATAGTCAGAGAGCAGGAAATGTGAGTTATTAATGAGGTAACTAGTGGCGATTTTACTCAAGAAATCCTGACAGAATTCATTGTAATACTTTTTGTTTGAGAGGAAGTTATGTATGGTAACACTGTGATGTAAGATTTCTGAAGAAACCTGTCTTAATTAACAACTCAGCAGGACTTAATTAATTAATTAATTAATTAACCCATATAGTTGCTTACAGAAGAAAGACAACCAAGCACATTTATTTCCAGATGTAGGCCTACAATGTGCTGCACATGTGAAAGTAATGATTGTTAATTGTGGAAATCACCGATAAAGAAATACACAAAATCAAATAACCTAATAAATTTGTAAATAAAAGCAGGTTTTCATTAGCTGTTACAAAGCAGATTTCATCTGAATAATGTGCAGGTGCATTTAGTGTCATCTGTAAATGATGATTTGGATTTTTACAATACAGACAAACCAAAACCAAGGATGTAGGCTACATCTTTAGGTTTATAGTCACTGTGTTTTTTTTTAATGTAAGCAACAGTGCTTATCCCATCTTCTTGATAAAGGAGTAAAGAATTTTTGTCATCCCGTTGATTTTTAAACAAGTATTATTTGAGGCTTTTATGTGTTTAATTGATGGGGGATTAGAACCGAGCCAGGCTGCAGCAAGGACTATAGCTTCTGTATATGGGGCGCCTGCTCAACCCAGTGAGCTATACAATGCCCCATCCCGCTGATTTTAACATTTGTCACAACTTACTCCCCCAGATTCTCAAGAAACCAGTCAAGACATGTAGTAGATTTCCAGAGCTGGATCAAGCATCTAATCTAATTTTACAGCTTCATGAGGGGAAATCAATGAATCAAGGAATTAACTGCCTACATGTGTTTTTCATTCACTTCATTTTACTGTACATGAAGGGATTCAGAGTTTATACCACAGTAGTAGTATTCTTCAGGAGTTATTCAAGCTGGACAGCATGAGATCCCGCTCTACAGCAGGATCTCATGCTGTCCAGCTTGATCCCAGTAGGGCACTGGAAAAAGCATTATTGAAGACCTGTAGTAACTTTAAATCTGCTTCCACTTTTTATTGTTAAATGTATGTATTATATTATATATCTGTCTGTCTGTCTGTAACTAATTGTTGTATTATGTCCGTCTGAAACAGGTCTCTCTTGGAAACGAGACCCTGTGTCTCAATGAGATTATCTGTTTAAATAAAGGTTAAATTACATTTAATTGAAAAGTTAAAGTTAAAGTTTTGAATCTGGTGTTCTGCCTCTGAAAGTGATGTGCTCTTTTGCACCTACAGCTGATACATATTTCTGACTGTGTGGTTGTGGTTTAAGGTGGGGGTGGTGGGGGGTGAGAGCAGTCAGTGTGGACGTGCCACACAGGACATGACCAATTCTTTTTTTAAAGAGTATACTGATCAGTAATTGGATGGCGATGATGTTTTCTTTTGACAAACCCCTCCCACTTCTGTGTTTTAAAACAGGAGGTAACACTGAGGAGGATCAGCACAGCAGCACTGGAGGAACCAACAACAGTGTGAGTCTGCATCCTCAGGTGCACATCGGAGCAGAGACACTTCAGCTGGAAGAGAAAACAAAGAGCTTCATCAGAAGGTAAAACAGATCTCAACAAGTCTTCTTTTGTGAAATGTGTGCAGCTCTTCTGCTGCTCTCACATTAAAACCCTCATTTCCTCTGCAACAAATGCAATCAGCAGGGATGTGACACTCTGGGCACGCTCAAACCCAGACCAAGAGGCCATGTCTCTCGTGTTTGTTCTGTCATGTGCTTTAAGATCAACTCCATATAAGGGAAGAAGAGCTTTAAATCAAATGTTGTTATGTTATGTTCCCTTTTCAGACAAAAAAATATCCCTGGTAAGGAGAAAAGAAACCAGAGACTAAGATGAATCGGTTCATCATCTTCGCCATCCTCGCAGCAGTCAGTGTGAACGTGGTAAGTGACAGTTAGAGGGATAGTTCACCCAAAATTCAAATTTCACTCATTTCACTCACAACCACGGTATGTCACTATAACGCGCCCCATTGAATTAAATTTACGTCCACTGTTCTTTTGCCGTCCATCATGGCATCCCTATATCCCGCGAGTGGAACGTGACGTCACGTGCAAAGGGTCAATTGAAGCCCCAACATGAGAAATTGTTCTGAAAAAAGTAAAAAAAAAAAAGAAAAAGTTAAAGAATATATTTTAATCTTGTTTGTAGCAGAAGCTCCCAGCACTGCTCTTACATTACAGACGAGCTGTGTGGAGGTATTTGGATGTTTTTTTGGAGTGTCTTTTTGGACGAAGAAAAGTGAGCCCTGTTCGCAAGTTGCGAATCACAACCGTCATATGGACATGCAGTGCTGCACGGAGCGCCGGAAATTTGAATTTTGGGTGAACTATCACTTTAAGAGGAAGTAACTTCAGGAAGTTTTAGAAAAATGTATGACTGAGTTTGTCTCTGCTCCTCTCAGGCTTTTTCACGAAGACGTACACTGAAAAATCAAGACACTCCTTCTGGTAAGTCAACTCTCCGGGTAACACTTTAGTTTCTTATTGTTTGTGACCTGATGAATTCACTGTCCTCTTCTCTTTTCACTGTGACCTTCAGACATGTGTCAGTCTGGAGACGGGAGCAGCTACAGGGGATTCGAGTCCAAGACGGCATCCGGCAGCAAATGTCTCTTCTGGAGCAAGGTTGGACACGACTGGGGAGCTTCGGAGGGAGTTGGCCGTCATCCTTACTGCAGGTATGATTTAAGTCACCATTCTGGGATCTAGATTTACTGGAATAGGTGTCATGTGTTTTAACATTATCCCACTCAAATCACAGGAATCCTGACCAGAGCTTGATGCCGTGGTGCTATGTCCGAAATGGGTGGAGGATTGAGAAGAAACTCTGCAAAATCCCTAAATGTATGCTGAAGCTTGAGAATGAAAGATCATTCAAATACTTTATAGTTTGATTCGTTTGATTCTAAAAATCCCTGTGTTCTGTTCACACACAGGCTCTACACCATCGACAAAAGCTCCACCAGTTGTCGATACGGGTAAATTCAGTTCTTTAAATACCTTTTATTACTTGCATGGTGATATCTTGTCATATACACTCACTGACCTTCGTGTGTGCCCTGCAGAGTTCACGTGCGGTGAAAGGTCAGAGCGGAAAAGGCATAAAGTCGTGGGAGGCTCTTTCACAGCCATAGAGTCGCACCCATGGGTGGCCGCTATCTATCACGAGGGCAGTTTCCTCTGTGGCGGCTCTCTCATCTCACCTTGCTGGGTTCTCTCGGCTGCTCACTGTTTCGCTGACAGGTCAGAGAAAAAAAAACACAGCATCCTATCATTTCCTCCACTGCAGCTCTTGTAGCTACTACACTGACAGTATGACTCATATGGGTATGTAATACGTATGTTTGCTCACTTGTGTGTGTGTGTTTTGTGCAGTGATGACATCAAAACTGAGGATCTGACTGTTTACCTGGGGAAGTCTGCCATCAATGAGACCAATGCCGACAATGAGCAGTTTTTTACTGTGGAAAAACAGATATCCCACAAAGATTTGGACGCATCCATCAACTACAACAATGACATCGGTGAGCACAAACATCACCTATATGTACACAACTGAGAAGAAAGACACCAGTAAGGTTGCTTTGTGTGCTTTTCTCAAAGTTTGTTTTCACATTTCAGCATTGCTGATGATAAAAAGCCCGGATGGAGGTTGTGCAGCAAAGACGGCGTCTACCCGCACGGTGTGTCTTCCTCCAGCTCACACTCATCTTCCTGTAGGATTTCCATGCAGCGTCACAGGATTTGGGACGGAGGCATTCGGTGAGTAACCTCATATCCTCTAACCTTCAGACTCAAGGTCGACCTCTCGGCCGCTTCAGTGACTCTTACACTTGGCATTGTGTTAACTGCAGGGGCGAGCTCCTCACAATATCTAAAACAAGCCGAGGTGAGGCTGATCTCCCAGGCCGACTGTAGACGAGAGTCGTACTACGGAGATCTCATCAGCGACAACATGATGTGTGCCGGGAGCCCTGACTGGACAGCTGACGCCTGCGAGGTGAGCCACGTGACCTGTTATGTGAACATGTGTGTATGTTCACTTAAAAAAAAGAAAGAAGAAGATTTCCTGCTTTCAAGATGTCGTCATTGTGAACATAAAGAAGTGAACTTGTAAGCTCACATGCAGACATGCAGTGTGTTAGAAACTCTGTGACCTTTGGCAGCATTAAAGCAGAAGTAAGCGATATTTTTGTGTTAATATAAGTCTTAAATAGTTATATCTTCCCACAGCAATCACTTGCATAGAGTGTTTGGACCGAAACACGGGTCTCTCAGTCACTCTGCTCTGCTCTGAGCCGAGGAGAAAACTTTTCTCGTATCCTACAAGTTTTATCCAATGAGGAGAGAGAACGGCATAAAGGGCTGTGTGTGCAGCCAAGGGATGCGCCTGAATGTGGTGACGTAGGCACGAGGACCAATAGATCCATGACGAGGGCGGGGGCTGCTAACTCCATCGGCTAACAAGACGTTATGGTGCGTTCAAGGCAACTCGTAACTCGCGTTATTCCGACCTGTGAAGTCGTACCAGTTCAATCTGGTACGAGTTCACGGGTCGGAAGTTACGAGTGGCCGTTATAGTGCACTTTCAAAGGTAAGACAGGTCGGAAAAACACGAGTGGGTTGCCTGGAACGCTACAAAGTCGTAAGTCGTGACTTGAAGCTGTAATTTACGGTTTCAAAAGCCTGCCTGGAACGCAGCATTAGCCAAAACGACCGGATCGCTTACTTCTGCTTTAAACTGGATGTGAGAAGAGACAGATCGATTATCGATTATAGGTCATCTCTTTATTCAGCGACAGCCTTTAAAACTGACATGCTGTTTTCCTCTTCTCACAGGGTGACTCCGGTGGTCCACTGGTGTGTGACGTGTCAGGCCGGCTGTTTCTGTTCGGGGTGGTGAGCTGGGGCGACAACTGTGCCAAGAAAGACAAACCAGGTGTTTACACACAAGTCACCAGCTACAACGACTGGATTGCAGAGAACACAGGGCTCCCTCAGTACACCAAAGGGATAATGTATCCCCCAAAGTGAAGTTGTGGCAGAAAAGTTACCTCTTTGGCATTGCACGTTTCTTTAAGGAAAAATCTGTATGCAAGCATGTACAGATGTAGGAGGTTTGGTCGCTGATAGGCATTGCTTTCTGTGCATTGAAAACGGGTTTTTTGCACAGTGACATTTTACTGTGACAGTTCTGAATGAATGTTTTTTTTAAAAGATATTTTGTTATAGATATAATATATAATATGTTTTTATAATGTATACATTCATACAAAGAGTATGGATTTTTAAAGCAAGCTATTATAAAGTGTATTTATCTTATTTAATTTTACAAGCATTTCCTCATGCATAAGGCTGGCCCTGCTGTTGAGCATTTGTTTTCAAATAATAAATACTATTTGTATTACACACTGTATATTGTGCTCATTAATCCTCAAACTCTGTGTTTATGCCCGTAAGCGCCATTTATTATTGTTTTGTCATTTGCGCTGATTTATATTGACTAGTAATACGTTTTGAATATGTTTTGAGTTTTGATCTGTGTTACGGTTTGGGCTTGTGCGGCTTCTGTAGCGAGATCAGGAAGTGAAGCGTTGTTGTAAAGAATGTGTTGAACGTGAGTGACGACGGAGCGGCGTACGTCTGCAGCTCGACAAGTAGAAACGGTCTCCTGTCATTTCTCATGAGTGGTTAAAAGAACAAGAAATGAAGAACATGTGAAATTCAGAAATCCAAATCTACTGAGTCTGGTAGTCAGACAGGGAAGACCCCTCATTAAACACTGGAGGGCACTGTTGTGTAAAAATTATGTATGGATAGCTCATCAATCATTATTTATTATACTAGCCTATAAACTTTTTATTGAACAATAATGGCATACAAACTGGGTCAGTGTACCTTGCTGTATTCTTCAAAGACAGGGGATCAATAATACGTTGTTTCCGTTTGGGAACACAAACAACAGGACCTTTCATTTTCATGAGTCATAAGACTGTATTCTCGTTTTACAAAAGCGATTCATCAAAATGATAACATTTTCTAGCAGATTTACTAGATCCACACCTCTGTTTCAATCCCTAAGTATTCTTCCTGTTTTTGCTGTAAATACTTTTCAAATATGTATTTTTGTTTATCAATCTATACACAAGTTACTCCCAATTTGTTTCCAAACTGTATTTCAGTTAAATTCCCAGATTCATAATTTCAACACTAGATCAGCAAATAATCTTCATCCCACCTTTTTTAAGTCTACTTTTTCTCAGTTCTCAATCAGATTTAGAGGTCCGCATTTTTGGAATGCATTACCAATCCACCTTAGAAACTGCAGAAGCATAAATTCATTTAAGAAACAAATAATTCACTTTCTATTGGCCCAATTGAGCGATTCATAATTCCACATACTTTTTACATCATTTTTGTTTTTCTCTCTCTCCTTTTCTAATTGTTTTGTTTTTCACATGATGGTAAACTGAACTTACGCTGAATGTCAAATGTTTATCCTGAATATCCACACAATATTGATGTAGCGGCCCTTGGTTCCCCAAGAAAGGAGGCGGAGAGTTCCTTACGGGTGCATGAGTTTATTGCCTTAGTTGATGTAGCACCGTGAAAACTATGAGGGAATATACAAAAAAAACACAAGAAGATATATTACACTTCACATACAATTTCCCCAACACAGATTCAAAAGCACCCAATTTATTACTATAAAAAAGCAAACAAACAAAACTACATTTTATTAACCCTTTACAAAATTACTAAAACCTTATTTAAGGAATTAAAATATAATGTGAACGGCATCACCCCAAAACCAAAAATAAAACAAGACACCAAAATAAAGTAATAGCCCAACATTCAGATACACTCCTTGTTCCACAAACCAAGGGGCTAATAGAGGATGGAAGGTGCCGTCTATACTGTGTGTCTCCTAATAACAGAACAAAACCAAACTATAAGGGAACCTGCACCAACACAAAGATTACAAATAATTCAACAAAGAAAACTCACTCAACGAGCCACGGACATGGTTCAAACAAAGCCAGCAGCACAAACACTGAGCCAGCCAGGGGAGAACAAAGGGAGGATGGTGGTGATGCGCACAGGTGAGCGCACACACCCACAGGAAGAGCTTACAGGTGACAGTGGCCTCCTCCATTTTATACCCCAGAAAACTGACCACTAGATGGCAGTAATACACTGACCTTTACACTCCCACCAATCATGCATGATGAATTTATTACCACAAGAATCATACATGATTTTTAAATAACAAACTACGATACTTGAAAGCTCAGATTTATCACTTTGACATCCTTGCATTGAACTACAATCTTAACAGGCCACCATAACAATAGAACGCAGAGTCAATCATTCTCAAAAAGGAACACCAACTTCTGGATAAGCCTTTCAACGGCTGTGGGTTTCTCTGATGACTTCTGATTTCCATGCTCCCACCAAAGAACCCTCTGATAGTTCTGTACTCCAAGGGGAACAGAAACCAGAAGAAACATCCCTTTAATATCACACACCACAGCCACAGCTTCCTTCTGAATGCGACAAAGGACTCCCACCAATGAGTTAATTGGGTCTGGACCAGGCAGAAGAGCACCACTAAGGGAGACTCCCCAAGACTTTGGTTGCAGGTGAACAATAGCCAACCCTTTGTCATTTGGTAATGAGGATGGAGTGCTGCTCTTAAAGGGGAGGGGGATCCCATAATGTGTGTCGTCTCTCTGCCTTACGTTGTTGCTAGGGAGTTGGAAGAAGCGATCCTTGTCTTGTGACACATACTTGTCTTTGTGTCCCCTTTCATTTAAGTCCATTTCAAGAATATTAAGATCAGCAGTGGCTGATAGCATTGGCATTTCCTTCACTGTAACTCTGTGTACAAAACTCTGGGTTTCCAATCTTTCGATATGGAGATTAGACGATCCTGTTATACTCCACCCAAGCTCTGTTCTCTGTGCAAAAGGTTCATTTCCATCACCTCTGATGACCTCCAGAGGTGCCAGTGCTGCTGGGCAATCATATCCAATCAGCAGTCCCACTTCACAGTCCTGCAGTGGTGAAAGTTTGTCCGCCAGGTGTCTCAGATGTGGCCACTGCAGGGCTGTCTTGGCAGTTGGGATATGCGATCTATCTACTGGGATAAAATCCCTAGAGTAAGCCTTCTGCAACTGAATTTGGGTTTCAGAGCAAATTCCTCTGATTTGAAGACCATGGGCAATCTTGCTCTCTACGACAGTGTTGACAGCTGTCATTGTGCTTAATTTCAATTGGACTGACGATGCATTCACATTAAGTCTATTCAGCAAATCTTCCAAAATAAAGGTTGAATCGCTCTGTGCATCAAGTAAAGCATAAGTGAGTATCTCTTTTCTTGGCTCTTTCACTGATGACAAAAATACAGGCACAATATTAGAGGTGGAGGCAGAACTTCGAGTCATGGTGTGGGACACAGCATTGTGGACTTCCAAGGCCATCAATGCAGCCCCCTTCTCTTCATGAAGGCAGGTCGGATGTTGCCGGCCACATGTGCCACATGTGTGCCGCCTTTTGCAATCCTTTGCAACATGCCCCTTCCACAGGCAGCCAAAACAAAGTTGGTTTTCTCGAATAAATTGCCTTTTTTCTTCAATGGTTCTTTCTGCGAAGGTAGGGCATTTAGCGATTCCATGCATTTCGTTCTCACAGACTGGGCAAGGTTGTTTGGGCTTAAAATATGATGTTCCATGTACCACAGCAGAGGAGTTGTTAGACTGAGTACTTGTATTTAAAGTGTTTGCTCTTTTGGGTGATCTGTCATCCATGACTTTGAAATTAATCAGAAATGGGGATGCAATGGGGTTACATGCTATCCGAGCTTCCTTTTGCATAAAATCTGTAAAATGAGAAAAGCTTGGGTAGTCACCAGACACATCCAACTCATCTACAACAATTCTGCTCCATCTGCGCACAATCCAGTCTGGCAATTTCTGAAGTAGTTTGTGATTTTCCTCACAATCATTTAAGATGGCTAGCCCTTTAACATGGGGCATAGCCTCAGCACAGCCTTTTAAGAAGTCTGCAAATTCTCTGAGGGCTAAAGGGTCACTTGCACTGATTTTGGGCCATTTCGAAAGTTTGTCGCGGAAGGCCCTCTGAACAATGAAAGGATTTCCATATCTCTCCTGCAACAAGGCCAAAGCACTGTGATAGGCATCTTCAGAATTTCTGTAAAAGAATCCCTCAACAGCCTTGCGTGCTTCTCCTGCAAGATAGTGTTTGAGATAGAGCATCCTTTCACAAGCTGGGAGGGGCTTCTGGTCAATAAGTGCCATGAAGGAGATCTTCCAGTCAATAAATTTTAAAGGGTCGCCAGAGAATGTTAATGGTTCAGGAGGAGACAGCCTGGTTACACTTAAGGAGCTTGCAATAGCTTGGGCTAGATTGACTGTGTCTTGACCTGTCATTGGAGGAGGTGTCTGAAGTTGAAAAGGCGTGGCCTGTGGGTTTAATGGATAGCTGGACTCCACCCTATGATGCGTCTCGGCAGGTCCACTCTCTTCTTCCTGATTCTTCACGCTGCCTTCAAGATTTTTATAGGCTCTTACCCGGGCTGCTGCTATTTCCACCTCATTTTCAACTTCTAGCTGTTTTAATCTCAGTTTCCCTTCTTCTCGTTTTAAGTGCATTTCAGCCTCCTTCTGTTTTATTTCTGCCACCATTCTTGCTTCACTCAGTTTCCATTCATTTTCCATTTGGCACAATTTTGCTTGTTCAGCTTGTATTTTCTGCATTGCCTTTGCCTTTTCCAATTTTACTAAGAGCTCTGCTTCGGCCTCCGCTCGTTTGCTAGAGACCATGGAGAGAGAAGAGTGGACTGAAGGTGTCTTTGTTTTCTGCATTGCTCCCACCTTTCCGGGTTTTACTGAGGGACCTGCTTCATCTTCAGCTTGTTTATTAGAGGGCACCTCCGAGATTACTGTTTCTGTGTTAGTATATCCAAAAATGGAGCCATATTCATTTTTGTTTAGTATCTCCCTCACCCTCTCTTTTTCCAATTCATCATTAAACATATTTTCAATAGTTCCTTTTCTTTTACACACAATGTCACAAATCTCAGCTGTGAGGGAGATGCAGGCATCCATTTTCTTGGTGATTTCTGGGGTGGAAGTACAGTTGCGTCTGATAGGCTCATATAGTTCATACACTGTGTCATGTTCAGTTTGTATGTTTTGTTGAATATTGTCGAGGTCGTCCAGTGCACAAAATGCCTTCAGTTTTGTCCTGGAGTCTCTTGCTATTTGTTTCCAAAAGCTGTATGCTTTACTGAAGTCATTCTCATATTGTTTAGCCCTCTCTTCTCGCAGCTCCCTACCCTTGTCTGTTAAAGTTCTTTCACGGGAGCTGGACCTGGATGATTGAGCCGTGAGCGCAATGTTGTCCATCTTTTGTGATTTGAGTGACATTTTATGAGGCTTGTTGTATTAAAGATTTGTGTTCAAATATCTGGGCTGTGGTTCATTTAGTTCACAAGGTGATGCCTTCACACATTCTTTAACAATAAAATATCATAACTGTAGCCAAATGAACACACAACAGCTATGAGCATAAAAACTTATATTGCTCTTTACCCTTTCAACATTTTCATTTAAAGAGACATTGTAAGTGTATCATTCACGGATAAAATACATGGGCTACTGTGGCCTTTACCGTGTATTTAACTCTTAAACCCTTGAAACACTTAATTTCTACTGCATGTTTATTCTTGACATTTAACTCAAAAACAACATTCAGTGCGTTGCTCCATTTTCTTTCTTTCTCCCGTTTCTTTATTATTTCAGTCCAGTGTCTCTCACTGCATTTGGCTGTACCTTTAGAAGATGGGTTACTGTTCATTGCGTGTGTGCCAAAGTGCAGGCTGCGTGGGCTGTGTCGGCTGCTGACAAAGGACGACGAGGATGGCTCGGACGTGATGGTCAAGTTTTCACTGTAGCGGCCCTTGGTTCCCCAAGAAAGGAGGCGGAGAGTTCCTTACGGGTGCATGAGTTTATTGCCTTAGTTGATGTAGCACCGTGAAAACTATGAGGGAATATACAAAAAAAACACAAGAAGATATATTACACTTCACATACAATTTCCCCAACACAGATTCAAAAGCACCCAATTTATTACTATAAAAAAGCAAACAAACAAAACTACATTTTATTAACCCTTTACAAAATTACTAAAACCTTATTTAAGGAATTAAAATATAATGTGAACGGCATCACCCCAAAACCAAAAATAAAACAAGACACCAAAATAAAGTAATAGCCCAACATTCAGATACACTCCTTGTTCCACAAACCAAGGGGCTAATAGAGGATGGAAGGTGCCGTCTATACTGTGTGTCTCCTAATAACAGAACAAAACCAAACTATAAGGGAACCTGCACCAACACAAAGATTACAAATAATTCAACAAAGAAAACTCACTCAACGAGCCACGGACATGGTTCAAACAAAGCCAGCAGCACAAACACTGAGCCAGCCAGGGGAGAACAAAGGGAGGATGGTGGTGATGCGCACAGGTGAGCGCACACACCCACAGGAAGAGCTTACAGGTGACAGTGGCCTCCTCCATTTTATACCCCAGAAAACTGACCACTAGATGGCAGTAATACACTGACCTTTACAATTGATTTTCTCTTTTTTAATTGTTTTATGTTGTTTTTTCATTCTGTAAACTAAATTTATGTTGAATGTTTGTCTTATGGAGGACCACTTGACAAGCCCTTAGGGGTTTTTTTGGTTTCTCCTGCACATTTGCTTTATCTACTGTATACTTTGTATGTCTCTTGTCGTTGTCGTTCCACTTTTTTAATATGCTGTTTTATACATCTTTTATGTGCTAAATAAAAATACAAATACAAATACAAAATACAAGATTGATACTTCCTTAAATATCTGTTTTTGATTTGTCAGATGAATATAGTTGGAGAATCTGTTCTCATACCTCTTTGGTGGTTTGTGGTAAATGACACAAAAGGAAATGTTCAGGGTTTTTCTTGTTTGACTTGACTTTCAGCCTTTGTGTTTGCATTTTACAGACAGAGCCAGAACTGCGCATAACTGATCGAAAACCAATGTCTATTAACAAAACAAAGCAATGTTGGTGCAGTGAAACCACATAATTCATCTTTTATCTCTTTTCTCCAGGGTGAATGGGACCAGACCAGAGGGGAGAGGTGTGACATGGTAGGATCAGCAAACCGGTCCACAACAGCAGTCAGTCAGGCTGCTGCGAGCATGTCACAGTAACCACAGTGCACAGTGACCATGTTAACATGTAGCTCTTAAGCATGTATCATTTTAACGTATGTACAATGTTTGTGTTCACATAATTCAATTTAGCATGTCAACATTTCCTAGGTTGAACTTACTCAAAATACAGCCAAGGCTGATGGGAAAGCTTTGCAGGTATTTAGGCATGAAACCAAAGTTATTACAATGAATCATGCAGGAATATGAATAAACAAAATTAGTATTTCACTCAAAACCAAAACCTCATGGTGGATTGGTAATGGGATCCCCAATAGTCATTGGGATTCACACACTGCTAGCATGGCTAAAAGAAACCTAGCAATTTGGTCTGCTGTAAGTCAAGATTTTTGCAGTGGTAGGCTATATTTATATAAAACCCATTTTAAAAAGAATTTACTTTGACTACATAAACACTGTGACTTTAGTTTTTTATGCAGCATTATTTAAATTAAAAACAAAACTAAACAGTGAGTTATTAATGAGGTAACTAGTGGCGATTTTACTCAAGAAATCCCCACATTATTCATTGTAATAGCCTACTTTTTATTTAAGCGGAAGTTATGTATGGTAACACTTAGGGCTGGGTAAAAATATCGATTCAGCAATGCATTGCAATTCTTTTCTCTGCAATTCAATATCGATTCAGCAATCTTCTGAATCGATTCAAGCCCCTGGCCAGTGGGGGCGCTGCGAGCAACACCCTCGTGTGATTCGCGCTGTACGGACGGGGGCCGCACTAGACCAAACCATAACAATATGGGAGTGAGTAGCAGCAGCAGCGTTAAGCCAGCACCTTCAAACCTGAAAGCAGATGTGGGGATTCATTTTGTATTTATAGGCGCCGATTCCGTGGGTGCTCCGGTGCTCAAGCACCCACTGACCAGGTTGAGCCACCAGATGCGCATTTTCTCCGTGCCGCGAAAAAGCTCCACCGAATCAACCTTTTTTTTTGTTTTACACCGCAACATATGGTTCACGTCATGATAACTTCTGTATTATGGCCATTGAAGCTTCCACAGTCCATAGTTCTCCTCTTTGTTTGATATTTCAAGAGACTTCCTAACCATGGATAGCTCTGCTGTGTTGTCGCCCCCCGGTCATCGCGGCCATCGCCCCGCCGCCGTCATCCGGCGGACGGCCGCGGGGGCGCCCCGCACGGTTACGTTACGGCGCTGAGCGTCAGACCCGACGACAAGTCAACAACATAACACAAACTTATCTGACAGCTGCTCTCACTTCTTCCTCTGCTCCTCCTCACTCACTCACCTACACACAGACAGGACTCTGTCTTCCTCACACTCACCCCAGCCCCTCAGTTTCTCATCCCACCTGCCCGTACCATACACATTGACAGTCAGTCAGAAATCACAGAACTTAAACATCATAACAAGAACATTACTGCGGGGTCGCTACAATATTTTCAGTTGTGCAGTAGGCTATTATTAATAATATTGTTTTGTATTGTTTTATTACTCAAAATGTTATGAGTTATTTTCCAAGAGGAAAGTAACACATAGCCTAATTTAAATTTAGCTGCACTGTAGTTCAGTGTTAAAGCAGTGTCATATTTTGTTATGCTATGAGTTATACTATGGCTGTTCATAAGGCATGAAACTAAACAAATAATTATTAAAAAAAAAAAATCTGGTACTCTTATTTGTGTATTTCTGCTTGATACTGAATCAATATCGAAGCATTTCAATCAATATCGAATCGAATCGATATCGAATCGAATCGTGACCTAATGAATCGAAATCGAATCGAATCGTGAGATTCTCAACAATACCCAGCCCTAGTAACACTGCGATGTAAGATTTCTGAAGAAACCTGTCTTAAATAACAACTCAGCAGGACTTAATTAATTAATTAACCCACATTTCTTTCCAGATGTAGACCTAATGTGCTGCACATGTGAAAGTAATGATTGTTAATTGTGGAAATCATAAAGAAATAGGCCTACACAAAATCAAATAACCTAATAAGTTAGTAAATAAAGGCAGGTTTTCATAAGCTGTTACAAAGCAGATTTCATCTGAATAATGTGCAGGTGCATAGTGTCATCTGCAAATGATGATTTGGATTTTTACAATACAGACAAACCAAATCCAAGGATGTAGGCTACATCTTTAGGTTTATAGTCACTGTGTTTTTTTTAATGTAAGCAACAGTGCTTATCCCATCTTCTTGATAAAGGAGTAAAGAATTTTTGTCATCCCGTTGATTTTTAAACAAGTATTATTTGAGGCTTTTATGTGCAGTGGCGTGCACAGGGGGGGGGGCAGGGGGGGCGGTCGCCCCCCCTCGTGGCCCAATTGTTGAAAAACGCGTGCTAAAGTGCCCCCTGGGAGCCAAAACCCGCGTTAAAGTGCCCTCTTGGAAGCCAAAACACGTGCTAAAGTGTCCTCATGGGGGCCAAAACGTGTGCTAAAGTGCCCTCATGGGGGCCATACGTGTGCTAAAGTGCCCTCTAGGAGCCAAAACGTGTGCTAAAGTGCCCTTTAGGAGCCACAACGTGTGCTAAAGTGCCCTCTAGGAGCTGAAACGCGTGCTTAAGTGCCCTCTTGGGAGCCAAAACGCGTGCTTAACCCGTTTAATCCCACCGGCAACAATTGTTGCCAGTCATTTCTTCTAACTTCTGGAAGCTCTAAAACTGCTGTTTTAGCTTTGGGCATCTAATGCAAGTTTTAAAATGAAATAATATGCTGTCTACTCTAAATTGTATCAATTTCATGTAAATAGTGCGACAGGTCACATGACCAGGCCTCTTTACTTCCAGCTTACACCTCTTGGGGGAGATGTCTGCCTCAAACGTGTACATGAGGAAGTAAATAAAATACTTTAATTAACAGATATAACTGACATTTTTTGCACATATATTCTTTAAAGGGTCTACTACTGATATGTAATGAGAATTATATGCCTGCATGCATATTTTGATCATAAGGAGAGTAGATGTAAGCACGGCAACAATTGTTGCCGCTAGCATAACACATAGTCACATAGCATTATACTAGATGGGAAGGTTTTAGCTGTTTATTCTATTGATCTTGTGTTTTTTTCTACACAGTTTAAAATATCAGAGGTCTTGGATCTTCTAGACCTAAAAAGACCCCAAAGTGATGTGTGTTGTGTGTGTGTGTGTATGTGTTGTGACATGGTTACCAGCCACATCCAATATACCAGATTTTGTGACGGTCCAACTGCAGTAGGCTATACAAACTAAACCCGGACCCTGTTGATTTGTTCTGCTGATGTATCCTTCTCTGAGGGAGCTCACTGTTGAGATGCCAAATGCCTATTCAATGCAAACCAAAGGAAGGCACTTGATTGGAGCATGGATGAGTTGCTGACTTTTCATGGGATTCTGCTCACATATGGATTTTATTATTATTATTATTATTATTATTATTATTATTATTATTATTATTATTATTATTATTATTATTATTACTATTAGTAGTAGTAGTAATAGTGGTAATAATAGTATCATGGCAAGCATGGCAGCAGTCAGTTTATCAGGGGCAAACCAATCTGGTTTGAGTACAAGTTGTGGAGCCTTGTTTCACCCACAGTGTGCATGTTTTACATGGAGCCCTATTGTGGAGTCCACACACATTCGCATAAAAGTAGCCTATAGGACAGGGCCCAGGTGTAGTCCTTGGTCAAGGTAAACAAGCAGAAGTTCCTCTAGGATGCACATTTGTACATGCCTTGTTAAAATTATGTTTCACATGTTAGTGTCAGTTTTAATTTTTTATATGTGTAAATAGGTCAAATTATAGAATTTGTGAAAATTTAGACTATGCAGTTTCCCACCGGCAACAATTGTTGCCGAGTATAAAACCTAAATTTTCACTAACAAAACCAACATGAAATGAAAAAAAACATACATATTATGTGTTAGAGAGGTCCAAGGAGTGAAATGTATGCACTTATTTTGCAGGGGAAAATTTGGGATTAAACGGGTTAAGTGCCCTCTAGGAGCCAAAACGTGTGCTAAAGTGCCCTCATGGTAGCCAAAACGTGTACTAAAGTGCCCTCTAGGAGCCAAAACACATGTTAAAGTGCCCTCTTGGGAGCCAAAACACGTGTTAAAACAGGCCACATCGACGTTTTTTAGTCTTAAGGTATTCAATTAAAATAAAGCAGGCCAAATCAACGTTAAAAAAGGCCAATAATATTCGCCACCGACCTGTGGTCGCCGGCCAAATGCACCGTGTTGCTACAGTCTCACTCTTGTCATTTTCTGAAACTTGGCAGCCCTGAAAGTGCCCTCTAGGAGCCACATCTAGGAGCCAAAACGTGTGCTAAAGTGGCCTCTTGGGAGCTAAAACACATGTTAAAGTGCCCCCTTGGAAGCCAAAATGCATGCTAAAGTGCTCTCTAGGAGCCAAAACGTGTGCTAAAGTGGCCTCTTGGGGGCCAAAACACGTGTTAAAACAGGCCAAATCGACGTTTTTTTAGTCTTAAGGTATCGATATTAAAACAGGTCAAATCGATGTTAAAAAAGGCCAAAATTCTTTCGCCGCCGACCTGTGGTCGCCGGCCAAACGCACCATGTTGCTACAGTCTCACTCTTGTCATTTTCTGAAACTTGGCAGCCCTGAAAGTGCCCTCTAGGAGCCACATCTAGGAGCCAAAACATGTGCTAAAGTGGCCTCTTGGGAGCTAAAACACGTGTTAAAGTGCCCTCAGGGAAGCCAAGACGCGTGCTAAAGTGCCCTCTTCAGTGGCGAGGACGCGCTATTATGTGCCCCTTTTTTTTCCTTTTCGCCCCTGCCCTTCAAAAAGTCTGTGCACGCCACTGTTTATGTGTTTAATTGATGGGGGATTAGAACCAGGCAGGCTGCAGCATATAGCTTCTGTATATGGGGCATCGTAGCTACCCATTGAGCTACGATGCCCCATCCCGCTGACCCTGCGTCATACGAGGACATTACATTTTTGCCTCTTTAACACCATGATACTCCATTTTTAAAAACTTGAGCCACATTTAGCGACGATGCCTGCGCCATCCTGTGGTGATATCACAAATTACACCAATTTCTTTGAAAACAACATGTAGGCTACTTTAATAACATAGTATAGTCCCAATGTCCTCAAACGAGGACGTGACATGTATTGATGTCCTAGTCTGCTACTATTACTAAAATGTGTCAAATTTTAATGCCATATGAAGACAGAGACATTGTTGTACATAAATACACTGGTTTCATTCATAAAATTTGGATTTATTCTTACCTTGGTCTTTTATCTTTCGGGAACTGCCATAGAAGGCTCCGGCTCCCCCCCCCCCCCCCCCCCCCCCCCCCCCAAGAAATTGGTGTAATTTGTGATATCACCACAAGATGGCGCGGGCAGTGTCCCTTAATGTGGCTAAGGGATAATAGGTCAAAGTTTTCAAACCCAGCCATTTGACTTGAGGGATTGAACGCAAACACGACCGTGAAGTAAGCATCCCGTTTGTTTCTCTTTTCAGACAGCCACCGGCCTGTCAGGAGCTGCGAGGAAGTTGACAGTGTTTTAGTTTGACCACTAGATGGCGCCATGTGCACAGTTTCTGTCAGCAGCTCACGGTCCAGTAATGTGACATTTTTTTATTGTCAGACTCGGTGTGTGTGGAAAATTCCCCAAACGTAGGCTACCGCAATTTTATTTTAATATAAATTATTGTTTTATTGTCTTGTCTCTATGGACCTAATCTGTGTCTGAAATTAAGTAAATAGCCTAAAGCCAACAAGAATAAAAGAGATGTGACAAGAAAGTGTATTGCAGCTGTATACTGTAGCCTACAGATACAGTCATACTCTACATTAACAAATAGACAATAAATCAAACCATCCCTAGAAAGAAAAAATAAAATAAAATAAGTGCTATGTAAATCTTATATAGCCTACATTTATGCTATAGCTGCATTATATTTATTTAATCTGCAAATTCTCCTTTTTTGGATGATACATAATATTATGAAGTAATGAATTGATGCATTATGGATTAATCTTAAAAACATGAACATAATTTCGATGTTAGTCAGTGTTTTATTCCCCAGCCAGACTCTCATACAATTTTGGCTTTCTAATCCCTCATTGTTTTGATTCCTTTGTTTCAATTATGAAATAGTAAGACCATTAAATTAAAAAAGAGAACTTTCACCAGTTGGTGCACAGTTGCAAATTTTCAAGCCTGACTAATCCTTTCAAAATCCAAGAAGACAACAAAAATACTTTTAATATTGTTAGTACTGAAATGTGCAATTGATAGATTCATGTGTCATTGTTTGGTTCCTAACGGGGAGAACTCATAGTTTCTCAATCTATCAAAGAAAAGATGATGCAGCCGTGTGTTACAGCTGACCACAAGATACATGCATTTTGTCAGGAAATGTGACGTGGTTGTGGTTTAAAGTTGATTAAGAGCTGGTGCAATGACAACCAGTGCAATATGCACAGTAACTGTCTGGAGTTTCATTTTGTTTGTTGTTGAATTTGTGACACAAGACATATTTCAAATTTTTTTTAAACGTGAGAACTCATTGTTTAACAACTGGTCAGTAATACTTGTTTTATTTAAAGGCAGTTCAGCTTGTCTGCAGACTATTTAGAGGCCAAGGAGAAACTGGGTATGAAAGCAAAGAGGCATCCTGAGGATCATTTAATGCAAATATATTTATCTTCAGACTTTAGTATTGAACTGGCTCTGTAGATGTGGACTTGCAATTCCTCACTTTTATTCTAAGGAGGATCCACCTCTGTCGAGTACACTGGAAAAGAGAAGCAGGAGGTGTGTGGTGATTTAGGCTAATAGAGAAGTAGAGGTTGCATTACCTGTGAAGAAGTGTATGAATTTGAAAATGATAAATGTTCGGTCTTCATATTTTACTGTATATAGCTCCTTAGCTTATAAATGTTGTACCTTTAAAAAAGCTTTCTGAGTCTTAATAGAGCTTTTACAGGAGACATTTTGCACACAATTTTAAGCTCCAGTGATCCAGAGTCAATTAGAAAAATAATAAGAAATAACTCTCATTGTTGGAGTTTAAATGTTACTCTGCTGGCAGACAGTAGCCTAAAGCAACAACACTTGTTTGTAAGATAGGAAGCAACTTTGTGAGTTCCATTTAAATTTAGTATCAGATTAGGCTAAAAAAAAAAAAAAAAGATAGATAGATATGAGTCATATTTTGGTTTTGTCGGTCTTTGTTTCCCATTTTCTGCTTGTCACATGTCACAAATACACTCAACTGAAAAGTAAAACTGTGCCCTTGTCCTTTGTCAACCAATCTTTCTTTTTCATTTAGATGAAGATAGATGTATGAAAGAAAGCTCAGGAAGATACTTGGGACTCAAAGAGGTGAGTCTTAAACCTGTGGGACATGACATGGGAATGACAGCTGTCTAGACTGGACTGGAGGAGTCAGAGAACTTCAGACAAAATGTCAAAATAAAACACTCCAAGTTGCACATGATTTCAACCACAAATCTTTCCCTGGATTTGCTAACTTCTGTGTATTTCTCTGTGGGGTAAAACACCTGTATAGGACTTAAAGAAGACCAGTGAGGTCTCCAAATGAGTGAAGTACTGTGTTTTGTTAAGTTGATTCATGCTTCCTGACATGCTACATATTAACTACATTCTTCAAAGACAAATCCGGTCCCGGATTCTTGAACAAAGATGTCATGTTTGCCCATTGTCATAGTCAGAGAGCAGGAAATGTGAGTTATTAATGAGGTAACTAGTGGTGATTTTACTCAAGAAATCCCCACATAATTCATTGTAATACTTTTTGTTTGAGGGGAAGTTATGCATGGTAGCACTGCGATACAACTCAGCAGGACTTATTTAATTAATTAACCCATATAGTTATTGCTTACAGAAGAAAGACAACCAAGCACATTTCTTTCCAGCTGTACAATGTGCTGCACATGTGAAAGTAATGTTTGTTAATTGTGGAAAAAGAAATAGTACACAAAATCAAATAACCTAATAAATTAGTAAATAAAAGCAGGTTTTCATTAGCTGTTACAAAGCAGATTTCATCTGAATAATGTGCAGGTGCATTTTGTGTCATCTGTAAATGATGATTTGGATTTTTACAATACAGACAAACCTTAGGTTTATAAGATAAAATAAGATAAGATATACACTTTATTGTCAGATCACTCTGAAATTTGTCTTGCGTCCCATGACGTCCAAGGTTTCACACAAATAATAACAAAATACCACAAACATACATTTACAAAAAAGCATAAATGTTACCCTCAAAAGTCACATTTAAAGAAAAAACACAAACTACCTCCTAACTCCATTCACAACATAAATCCAACATTACAATGTGTCTTTGGTGCAACACCCAGTGCTCAGTCTGTACATAGTCACTGTGTTTTTTTTATGTAAGCAACAGTGCTTGTCCCATCTCCTTGATAAAGGAGTAAAGAATCCCGCTGATTTTAACATTTATTTGTCATAACTTCCTCCCCCAGATTCTCAAGAAACTTTAATCTGCTTCCACTTTTGTTATTGTTAAATGTATGTATTGCATTTGTTACGACCCCCCTTGAGTCTAGGGGTGTGGGAGCAGTAACAAAGGAGTGCGCAGGAGACAAGAGGCAATGATAAGTGGATTTATTGGATAAACAATAAGGTAACAAGAGTAACTGGGGGCGTAACGGGTGGCGTCAAACCAATAACCAAACAAAAAGGAGCAACGAAGTACAAAAAGGAACGCCACCCATAAACTAAAAGAAAAGCCACAAACAAACCAGGGGAAAAACAATCCCCAAACCAAAACAATAACAACCAAAGCTAAAGCCTAACCCCCAACCAAAGACAAAAGGAAAACGAACACGGCGAGGGGCCAACAGCCTCGTGCAGACTGTGACTGTTGCCCACCGATCTGCCCCTCCAGCCGGCTTTTATAACGTCTTGACTTCCGGCTTCCGGTTTCCGGCTCGGACGTGAGATGACGAGGATGACGAGGATGACGAAGGATGACGAAGGGCGACGTGATGACGTCAGCAGCACCACGGTACCTGGGCAAGAAATAGCGGCAAAAATACCCACACAA
Source organism: Trachurus trachurus (assembly GCF_905171665.1). Lineage (NCBI taxonomy): Eukaryota > Metazoa > Chordata > Actinopteri > Carangiformes > Carangidae > Trachurus > Trachurus trachurus. The sequence goes on from NC_139906.1 coordinate 17,925,934, forward strand.
ACCTATACCCATAACACCCCCCCCCATAAATACAAACCCACAGGTTTGTTACACAGCACGAGACAAGGCATCCGCAACTACATTCTCAGACCCTTTTTTATGCTTAATCACCAGGTTATAATCTTGGAGGAGCAATGCCCATCGCATGAGACGCTGATTATGGTTGTACATACGCGCCAAAAACACCAACGGATTATGATCCGTATGCACGACCAGGGGCAGACTACACGACCCAACATACACGTCGAAATACTGTAACGCCCACAACAACGCCAATGCCTCTTTCTCAATAGTTGAATACTTACTCTGATGGATGTTAAACTTACGCGAGAAGAAACTGACAGGATGCTCCACACCAGAAGAATCCTCCTGCATCAAGACAGCTCCAGCTCCCACAGCACTCGCATCCACCTCCAAACTAAACGGCCTAGAGAAATCAGGGGCAGCAAGTACCGGCGCGTGACACAACAACATCTTCACACTCTCAAACGCACGCTGACATTCCGGGGTCCAGAGATATTCACCCTTTGGACTGGTCAGACTGGTTAAAGGCTGGGCGACGGAGGAAAAGTTCCTGCAGAAGCCCCGGTAATAACCAGTCATCCCGAGAAACCGCTTCAGTTCACGACGCGTGGACGGCACGGGGAACTGAACGATGGCACTGATTTTGGCCTCTACCGGACGGACTTGGCCACGACCCACCTGCCTCCCCAGATATGTCACGGTACCCTTCCCAAACTCACACTTCGCAAGATTCAATGTGAGGGACGCGCGCGCAAGCCTCTCAAACACCTCTGTGAGCGTCTTCACGTGATCACACCACGAGTCCGAATACACGATTAAATCATCAAGGTAAGCATTACAATTAGACACTCCAGTCAACACAGTATTAATCAAACGCTGGAATGTAGCGGGTGCGTTACACATTCCAAACGCCATGACGGTATACTGGAGGAAATGGTCAGGTGTAGCAAAAGCGGAGATTTCAGCGGCGCGCTTAGTTAACGGAACCTGCCAGTATCCTTTTAATAGATCGAGCTTACTAACAAACTTTGCAGCACCCAGATTGTCAACACAGTCTTCCATCCGTGGCAACGGATAGGAGTCTGGCACAGTAAGCGCATTTACTTTTCGAAAATCTGTAATGAAACGCTGAGAACCATCAGGCTTCGCTTCCAAAAGACAAGGAGAACACCACGCGCTGTTACTGGGTTCAGCCAAGCCATTTTCTAAGAGATACTTAACCTCCTTTTTCATTAAGTCTCTTTTGATCTGATTTACACGGTACGGATGCTGTTTTACCGGCTTAGCGCTCCGCACATCGATGTCATGTTCAATCACTGTGGTGCGCGTAGGCACATCACCAAAAAGACATGGGAACTGCGCCACTAGTCCCACAATGTCACGCTGTTGCGCGGATTCCAAATGCTGCAGGTGATCCGGTAACACTTGGAGCATTTTGGAATTCGGTAACCGTGCACTTTGCTGGGAAGATGGCGCAGAAGGCAACCCATCCTCATCACCGGAATCATTTTTCGTTACAATGAGCGCAGAGCAACCACCCACAGAGACAGCAGCCTCCTCTCCAAGGGAGCGCGCGTCATCGCCACGAGAATGATACCGCTTCAACATGTTTATGTGACACACGCGAGTTTTCCGCCGCCGGTCTGGCGTACCGATCACATAGTCCGTCTCACTCAATTGTTTCAAAACTTTATACGGACCCGAAAAACGCGCTGACAGAGAACAACCCGGCAACGGGAGCAGAACAAGAACACTGTCATTAATATTAAAGTGCCGAGCAACAGCCGAACGATCAAATTGCTTTTTCATTTTTTCTTGTGAGCCACCGAGGGCACTGTGCGCCACCGAACGAGCCTGATGTAACCGTTCACGGAATTTACAGACAAAATCTAACACGTTCACATTTGGAGACGCATCAATAGACAATAGCTTCTCTTTTAGCACCTTTAACGGACTGCGCATGGTGTGCCCAAACACCAGCTCTGCAGGACTAAACCCCAAAGACTCCTGTACTGCGTCGCGAGCAGCAAAAAGAACAAAGGGGACGCCTTCATCCCAACCTCTGCCCGTGTCCAAGCAGTATTTACGCAGCATGGACTTGAGTGTCTGGTGCCACCGTTCAAGCGCGCCCTGCGATTCGGGATGATACGCGCTCGAGACAACGTGCTTGATCCCCAACGAGTGGAGCACTTGTTTAAACAATTTAGACTGGAAATTTGTGCCCTGATCAGTCTGTACTGTTTTTGGTAAACCGAACGTAGCAAAAAACTTGGTTAAAGCCTTTGCAACAACACTGGCAGTAATCTTACGCAGTGGCACAGCCTCAGGAAACCGAGTCGACGCACACATTATAGTCAGTAAATACTGATGACCGGATTTTGTTCTGGGCAACGGACCCACGCAGTCTACCAAGACTCTTTCAAACGGTTCTCCCACGGCAGGAATTGGTCGCAAGGGAGCCGGCGGAATCACCTGATTCGGCTTCCCCACCACCTGGCACGTGTGACAGCTGCGACAATGATTAACCACATCTGATTTTTGACCGGGCCAGAAAAAATGTCTCAGGGCTAGGTTATAGGTCTTATTTACACCCAAATGACCTGCCCAGGGACTCTCATGTGCTAAGCTCAAAATTTGGTCTCGATAAACAGAGGGAACCACAATTTGATCCACCACCCCACAGTCAAATTCTTCCTCTGACGACGGCGACCACCGACGCATCAGAACACCATTGTCAATGAAAAACGCAGTGGAACCCAGTTTAGGAGTATCCACTTTCTCCACAGCCGCAAAACATTTCACAAGACTCGCATCAGACTTTTGTGCTGTGATTAATTCCTCTCGCGTAATAGGCACCTGTGTGCTGGTCGAGGAGCGAGTACTGGGTACCTTCGTCACTGTAGTTGATGCAGGAGAATCAGCAGCTGGTGCTGGATCTGGAACCGCATCCTCTGTAAAGAGTTTGACAAACACAGAGTCAGTTAAATCAACATTGGCAGAGTTGGAACCCTTACATTCCGCGGCGCGTCTCCGGGACTGAGCGCGCGTAATTACGCATGAGGGGAACTCCGGCTGCACCGCATCATCCGGCCGGGAACTAATGCGGGGCGCCGTGTCCAAAACCTCGAGGGAAGGAGTTACTTTACCCCCAGCAATGTCATTCCCCAACAACATGGTCACGCCACGAATAGGTAACGCAGGACAAATGGCTACAGCAAACACGCCAGTGACTAGTTTGGATTCAACGCGCACAAAATGCAGCGGCTGCGGGACGTAGCCCATTTCAATGCCACTGAGAATTACACTGTAGCCACAAGCAGACTTTTCAGAGAACGGCAACGCGCTGGCAAGAATAACTGACTGAGACCCACCCGTGTCGCGCAGAATCTGTACGGGCTGTTTCTCCCCTGGGTCTCCGGGAAGAGATACTAACCCATCAAAAATGAACGGCTGGAAACACGGGTCAAACCCGGTGCCGCTCGGTGCTGGATCGACCCTCTGTGGAGGAGCTACTTTTATCAAACCAACACCTTTTGGATGTCGCACCATCGACGCCGGATACGACTGCTCTTTTCTTTTTAACATTATGCAATTTGCAATGACGTGCCCCGGTTTGTGACAATAGAAGCACTCTCTCTCCTCCGTGACACTGGGGCGAGCTCGATTCACCTGACCCTGGAACGAGGAAACCGGACGCGAACGATCTGGGCCTGGAGAAGGAGAAGAAGGATATACAACCTTGTGAGTAAGCACATATTCATCGGCCAGAACTGCTGCAGCCGATAACACCTTCACTTTCTGTTCATTTAGATAAACTACTACACGATCTGGTAAACTCTTTTTAAATTCTTCTATTACCACAAGCTCTCGCAGCTCTGCAAAATCTCTAATTTTACAGGCAGAGCACCATTTATCAAACAATGTTGCTTTATCTCGTGCAAACTCTACATATGTCTGTGAAGGATTTTTTCGGTGACCACGAAACTTTTGCCTATATGCCTCAGGTACTAATTCGTATGCTCGCAGAATGGCCTCTTTTACTGTGTCATACCTCAAACTATCCTCAAGAGGGAGCGCCGAAACCACCTCTTGGGCTTTCCCATGCAATTTACATTGTAACAACAGTGGCCACACGTCATCGGGCCACTTCAAAGCAATGGCCAAGCGCTCAAATGTGTTAAAGTACGAGTCCACCTCGGCTTCCCGAAAAGGTGGCACCAACGCCACATGTTTACTGATGTCAAAATGGTTACGAGACAAACTGGGAGATATGGATGGCATGCCTACCGGCTCTGACACACGCTGAGCCTGCCCTTGGGCATCGAGCTCAAGCTTCCTCAGCCTGACGGCCGTGTCAGCCTCGATTTCAAGTTCCATTTTTTTGACTTGCAGGCGGAACTCACGGTCGGCCTGGCGGGCCTGCTCCTCGGACTCCAGCTGAAGACGAGCCAACCGGACTTTCACCCGTGCCTCGTCTCGCCCACTGGAAGACCCCGGAGACAAGGGCTCAAACCGAGGAAGGGTGAACGGCGTTTTGCCCCGCGCACCTCCCTCCAAGTCAACGCCCAGGGCATCTTGCCCCTTAACCTCGCCAGCCGCTGCACGTGGGGGACTCCCCTGACTACCCAGCTGCAGGGCGCCATCCGCCTGCACTGGAGCTACCGGAGGAAAAACCGGAGGCAAAACTTCCATCTCCTCAAGTTTGCTCATGACCTGCTTTTTTAGCTCTGCTTTTACCGCTTTTGGTGCTACCGAGAAGCCGAAATGCCTCGCAATGGCCTCTAGATTCTTCCGTTTACAGACCTCGATTTGATCAAGTGTGGGATTTCTTACAAACTGAGCCAAAACAAAACGTGGCATACCACTATGCTACGCTACCCTGCACACAATAACTCGGACTACTTCAAAAGGTTTACAAAGATCCCGGACGAGCCCCCAATTTGTTACGACCCCCCTTGAGTCTAGGGGTGTGGGAGCAGTAACAAAGGAGTGCGCAGGAGACAAGAGGCAATGATAAGTGGATTTATTGGATAAACAATAAGGTAACAAGAGTAACTGGGGGCGTAACGGGTGGCGTCAAACCAATAACCAAACAAAAAGGAGCAACGAAGTACAAAAAGGAACGCCACCCATAAACTAAAAGAAAAGCCACAAACAAACCAGGGGAAAAACAATCCCCAAACCAAAACAATAACAACCAAAGCTAAAGCCTAACCCCCAACCAAAGACAAAAGGAAAACGAACACGGCGAGGGGCCAACAGCCTCGTGCAGACTGTGACTGTTGCCCACCGATCTGCCCCTCCAGCCGGCTTTTATAACGTCTTGACTTCCGGCTTCCGGTTTCCGGCTCGGACGTGAGATGACGAGGATGACGAGGATGACGAAGGATGACGAAGGGCGACGTGATGACGTCAGCAGCACCACGGTACCTGGGCAAGAAATAGCGGCAAAAATACCCACACAAACCTATACCCATAACACATTATATATCTGTCTGTCTGTAACTGATTGTTGCATTATGTCCGTCTGAAACAGGTCTCTCTTGGAAATGAGACCCTGTGTCTCAATGAGATTGGTTAAATTACATTTAATTCAAAAGTTAAAGTTTTGAATCTGGTGTTCTGCCTCTGAAAGTGATGTGCTCTTTTGCACCTACAGCTGATACATATTTCTGACTGTGTGGTTGTGGTTTAAGGTGGGGGTGGTGGGGGGTGAGAGCAGTCAGTGTGTGGATGTGTCACACAGGACATGACCAATTCTTTTTTAAAAGAGTATACTGATCAGTAATTGGATGGCGATGATGTTTTCTTTTGACAAACCCCTCCCACTTCTGTGTTTTAAAACAGGAGGTAACACTGAGGAGGATCAGTACAGCAGCACTAGAGGAACCAACAACAGTGTGAGTCTGCATCCTCAGGTGCACATCGGAGCGGAGACACTTCAGCTGGAAGAGAAAACAAAGAGCTTCATCAGAAGGTAAAACAGATCTCAACAAGTCTTCTTTTGTGAAATGTGTGCAGCTCTTATAGTTTACTCTCTAAATGATAACTGGTTGAAATCTGAGACTAATATTTGAATGCAAGAAACTATAAACTAAAACTGCCAAAAAGTTGTTACATTTCCTTTGAGATCATCAAGTGTGTATAAGAAATAATGTTGGAGCAGTGCATGGCTAAACTAATGCGATTTGACTGTGTTTATATGCTATGCTGTAATCACCTGATCCAAATTGATATTACACTGGCTGTACAGATAAAGATTATGTTTACAGTACAGTGTGCACAGTGTGAGCCTTGCACTATCTGCTGCTCTCACATTAAAACCCTCATTTCCTCTGCAATAAATGCAATCAGCAGGGATGTGACACTCTGTGACCAGAGGATGAGCACGCTCAAACCCAGACCAAGAGACCATGTCTGTCATGTTTGTTCTGTCATGTGCTTTAAGATAAACTCCATATAAGGGAAGAAGAGCTTTACATCAAATGTTGTTCCCTTTTCAGTCCGTTCTCAGACCAAAAATATTCCCGGTAAGGAGAAGCGAAACCAGAGATAAAGATGAATCGGTTCATCATCTTCGCCATCCTCGCAGCAGTCAGTGTGAACATGGTAAGTGACAGTTAAGAGGAAGTAACTTCAGGAAGTTTTAGAAAAATGAATGACTGAGTTTGTCTCTGCTCCTCTCAGGCTTTTTCACGAAGACGTACACTGAAAAATCAAGACACTCCTTCTGGTAAGTCAACTCTCCGGGTAACACTTTAGTTTCTTATTGTTTGTGACCTGATGAATTCACTGTCCTCTTCTCTTTTCACTGTGACCTTCAGACATGTGTCAGTCTGGAGACGGGAGCAGCTACAGGGGATTCGAGTCCAAGACGGCATCCGGCAGCAAATGTCTCTTCTGGAGCAGGGTTAGACACGACTGGGGAGCTTCGGAGGGAGTTGGCCGTCATCCTTACTGCAGGTATGATTTAAGTCACCAATCTGGGATCTAGATTTACTGGAATAGGTGTCATGTGTTTTAACATTATCCCACTTAAATCGCAGGAATCCTGACCAGAGCTTGATGCCGTGGTGCTATGTCCGAAAAGGGAGGAGGACTGTGAGGAAATTCTGCAAAATCCCTAAATGTATGCTGAAGCTTGAGGATGAAAGATCATTAAAATACTTTATAGTTTAATTCATTTGTTTCTAAAAATCCCTGTGTTCTGTTCACACATAGGCTCTACACCATCGACAAAAGCTCCACCAGTTGTCGATACGGGTAAATTCAGTTCTTTAAATACCTTTTATTACTTGCATGGTGATATCTTGTCATATACACTCACTGACCTTCGTGTGTGCCCTGCAGAGCTCACGTGCGGTGAAAGGTCAGAGCGGAGGAGGCATAAAGTCGTGGGAGGCTCTTTCACAGCCATAGAGTCGCACCCATGGGTGGCCGCTATCTATCACAAGGGCAGTTTCCTCTGTGGCGGCTCTCTCATCTCACCTTGCTGGGTTCTCTCGGCTGCTCACTGTTTCGCTGACAGGTCAGAGAAAAAAAACACAGCATCCTATCATTTCCTCCACTGCAGCTCTTACACTGACAGTATGACTCATATGGGTATGTAATACGTATGTTTGCTCACTTGTGTGTGTGTGTTTTGTGCAGTGATGACATCAAAACTGAGGATCTGACTGTTTACCTGGGGAAGTCTGCCATCAATGAGACCAATGCCGACAATGAGCAGTTCTTTACTGTGGAAAAACAGATATCCCACAAAGATTTCAACACATCCAACTACAACCATGACATCGGTGAGCACAAACATCACTGTGTGTAGCCTGTAGCTACACAACTGAGAAGAAAGACACCAGTAAGGTTGCTTTGTGTGCTGTTCTCAAACGTGTTTGTTTTCACATTTCAGCATTGCTGATGATAAAAAGCCCAGATGGAGGTTGTGCAGCAAAGACGGCGTCTACCCGCACGGTGTGTCTTCCTCCAGCTCACACTCATCTTCCTGTAGGATTTCCATGCAGCGTCGCAGGATTTGGGAAGGAGGCATTCGGTGAGTAACCTCATATCCTCTAACCTTCAGACTCAAGGTCGACCTCTCGGCCGCTTCAGTGACTCTTACACTTGGCATTGTGTTAACTGCAGGGGCGTGGCGCTACTCACAATATCTGAAACAAGCCGAAGTGAGGCTGATCTCCCAGGCCGACTGTAGACGAGAGTCATACTACGGAGATCTCATCAGCGACAACATGATGTGTGCCGGGAGCCCTGACTGGACAGCTGACGCCTGTGAGGTGAGCCACGTGACCTGTTATGTGAACATGTGTGTATGTTCACTTGAAAAAAAAAAAAAAGAAGATTTCCTGCTTTCAAGATGTCGTCAGTGTGAATATAAAGAAGTTAACTTGTAAGCTCACATGCAGACATGCAGTGTGTTAGAAACTCTGTGACCTTTGGCAGCATTAAACTGGATGTGAGAAGTTTTTCTTCCTCTTCTTGAATGAGGGTGTTTTCACACCCTCATTCTTTACAAAGAGACAGATTGATCGATTATAGGTCATCTCTTTATTCAGCGACAGCCTTTAAAACTGACATGCTGTTTTCCTCTTCTCACAGGGTGACTCCGGTGGTCCACTGGTGTGTGACGTGTCAGGCCGGCTGTTTCTGTTCGGGGTGGTGAGCTGGGGCGACAACTGTGCCAAGAAAGACAAACCAGGTGTTTACACACAAGTCACCAGCTACAACGACTGGATTGCAGAGAACACAGGGCTCCCTCAGTACACCAGAGGGATAATGTATCCCACAAAGTAAAGTTGAGGCAGAAAGTTACCTCTTTGCATTCTCATTGCACGTTTCTTTAAGGAAAATTCTGTATGCAAGCGTACAGATGTAGGAGGTTTGGTCGCTGATAGGCATTGCTTTCTGTGCATTGAAAACGGGTTTTTTTGCACATTGACATTTTACTGTGACATGTTTTTTAAGATATTTTGTTATATATAAAAATATGTTTTTATAATGTATACATTAACTTTTCATACAAAGAGTAATGGATTTTTAAAGCAAGCTATTATAAAGTGTATTTATCTTATTTAATTTTACAAGCATTTCCTCATGTACAAGGCTGGCCCTGCTGTTGAGCATTTGTTTTAAAATAATAAATAAAGTATTTGTATTACACACTGTATACTGCTCATTAATCCTCAAACTCTGTGTTTATGCTCTTTTTTTTTTTGATTTGTTTGTTTTACAAACAACAGGAACTAATCTTAAATTATATTATCTAATATAATAAGTGGAAAAGTTTTGACTTTGTTCAACTTTGAAATTAAATTGTATGAAATTCAGAAATCCAAACTACTGAGTCTGGTAGTCAGACAGGGAAGACCCCTCATTAAACACTGGAGGGCACTGTTGTGTAAAAATTATGTATGGATAGCTCATCAATAATAATTTATTATACTATAAACTTTTTATTTAAAGGGATAGTTCAACATTTTGGCAAATTGGCCCATTGCCATAATCGCTATAGTCATAGCAGTAGGTTCATTACCTTTAATTGTAGGTGTAAGCTATTTTCAGTACGGCGGAGCGCAGCAGCTGGCTGCTCAGAGCTACGCTATGGAGGCTAATGGAATTTCTTGGTTTCCCTCATTAAACTCATCAAATTCAACATCCCAAAACTCCACAGCGCTTTTGTAGACAAGTTGTGACCTGCACAACCACCACGCTATGAGATAATGACGGAACGATACGAAACGGAGCCGTTTTCGAGGTAAATACAGGGTAAATACGGAGACTGCTTGCTGAAAAACTGTCCCTGAACGCAACGCGCATCAGCGGTTTTGTATGAATTTACCTCGAAAACGGCTCCGTTTCGTATCGTTTCGTCATTATCTCATAGCGTGGTGGTTGTGCAGCTCACAACTTGTCTACAAAAGCGCTGTGGAGTTTTGGGATTTTGTATTTGATGAGTTTGATGAGGGAAACCAAGAAATTCCCTTAGCCTCCATAGCGTGGCTCTGAGCAGCCTGCTGCCGCGCTCCGCTGTACTAAAAATAGCTTACACCGACAATTAAAGGTAACGAACCTACTGCTATGACTATAGCAATTATGGCAATGGGCCAATTTGCCAAAATGTTGAACTATCCCTTTAACAATAATGGCATACAAACTGGGTCAGTGTACCTTGCTGTATTCTTCAAAGACAGGGGATCAATAATACGTTGTTTCCGTTTGGGAACACAAACAACAGGACCTTTCATTTTCATGAGTCATAAAATTGATACTTCCTTAAATATCTCTGTTTTTGATTTGTCAGGTGAATATAGTTGGAGAATCTGTTCTCATACGTCTTTGGTGTTTTGTGGTAAATGACACAAAAGGAAATGTTCAGGGTTTTTCTTGTTTGACTTGACTTTCAGCCTTTGTGTTTGCATTTTACAGACAGAGCCAGAACTGCGCATAACTGATCGAAAACCAATGGCTACTAACAAAACAAAGCAATGTTGGTGCAGTGAAACCACAGAATTCATCTTTTATCTCTTTTCTCCAGGGTGAATGGGACCAGACCAGAGGGGAGAGGTGTGACATGGTAGGATCAGCAAACCGGTACACAACAGCAGTCAGGCTGCTGCGAGCCTGTCACAGTAACCACAGTGCACAGTGACCATGTTAACATGTAGCTCTTAAGCATGTATCATTTTAACGTATGTACAATGTTTGTGTTCACATAATTCAATTTAGCATGTCAACATTTCCTAAGTTGAACTTGCACAAAATACAGCCAAGGCTGATGGGAAAGCTTTGCAGGTATTTAGGCATGAAACCAAAGTTATTACAATGAATCATGCAGGAACATGAATAAACAAAATTAGTATTTCACTCAAAACCAAAACCTTATGGTGGATTGGTAATGGGATCCCCAATAGTCATTGGGATTCTAACGTCTGCACAACTATTCTTATCAAAGCTTTGAATGATGATTCAGCTAAATCTGGTCAGTCACAATGTGATGGATCAACACTGCTAGCATGGCTAAAAGAAACCTAGCTATTTTGTCTGCTGTATCATCTCAAGTCAAGATTTTTGCAGTGGTATATTTATATAAAACCCATTTAAAAAAGTATTTACTTTGACTGCACAAACACCAGTTATGTGCACATGCACAGCACAAAATGACTGCCCTAGAATCAGCTGTAATTAATGCAAAACACAGTGACTTTAGTTTCTATGCAGCATTATTTAAATTAAAACAAAACAAAACAAAACAAAACACAGAGTGTAGGAAGCAGTTGCTTATCTGCAGGACTGTATAATAGAGAGTAGTTCTGCTGAACATTGGTCTGCTACTGAGAGCAGAGAGCTGAGCCTCACATCTTGTCAGAGCTTATGGTTCCCAGGAAATTGTGTACGGAGCAGTGAGTGTTTACATGTTCACTCAGTCTGCTGACTCACAGCTCTCTGTCCTCTGTCTAATATCCTATACTACACCACTATACCATCAACAACCCCCACAGAACGAAAAATGCAGAGCTGCTCCAGTCCTAATAATAAATCAATGCAAATGCATATACAACAGAAACACAGACAGAACCAAGAACACTTTGTTGCACTGAACGACCACAGTCCAGCTGATCATCACGTCATTATTTAAAGCATATTTCAGAACCTCTCCAGGCAACCTGCTGCAATGTTTTCTATCAAAGTCTGTTTGGACAAGTCCACATATACAGATAGTTCACAGCAGGGCTACTGCAGCCAATCACACACTGTCCTGTCCCCTCTCAATTACTCACACACACCAGTTTACTTTATTGCTTCTCTCAACCCATATATGGGTCCGAGATGCGAGAATGAGTCTCACTCCTCTTTAAGGATAATTCCTAAGGAAGAGGAGAGGAGAGGAGAGGAGAGGAGAGGAGAGGAGAGGAGAGGAGAGGAGAGGAAGGCAGTAACAGGGTCTATTCTAACCAGGTTGACTAGACTGTCCAGTCTCTCTGGTTTGGATAGCGGCCTGTCATCTACACCAATAATGGACACACACACACACACACACACACACACACACACACACACACACACACACACACACACACACACACACACTGGGGGATCTCTTTGCTGCAAGCAAATTGGATCTTTAGCCAACACGGGGCCTCAGGGGTATAAATACCACTGTTTTTGCTGCTGGGGTCTCTGGTTTCCCCAACACAGATTCAGATCTGAGAAGTAGGGACAACCCTGCCAATACCGACACACGCGCACAAACACACACGCGCACACACTGACACAGAAACCCGAGAAGTGCCAATACACCCATAAATTACAGTAGCCTACTGTAGGATCAATTTGAGTGTTTCCCCTTAGTGTGTTAATTACAACAGCAAATTGATCACTTTAATTCTAATGCATTTTCAAGTGCAACCAGCCAGGTGGGTTTTAAAGCTGCGGGGGCAACTGTTCATCGAGGACCCTCTGTGCCAGAGTGGAGAAGCTGAAGAGTCAGTGTGGAGGTGCAGCTCAGGATCTTTGAGACTCCTTCCCTCAGCTGCAGCCAGCAGCAGCAAGCTGAGGCCTTGGGCTTTATTTAGACCTGGACATTGAGGCCTGGAGACATGAACTCCTGACCCACCTTTTAATGAACAGAGATCATATGTCAGATAGAGGTTTCAGGCTTAGCCTGAGCCAAAAACACCCGTTTTCTTCAACATTGAAGGCGCTGGTGCTGGTGCAGCTCCCAGTCTCATCTCTGGTGTCCACCATGGCTTCACAGACATGAAGATGACCTTTAGCCTATCAGGCTGCAGGGAGCAGCTTCACTGTCATGTTTACATTTTCCTCTGTTGTAGTTGTTGCACCTTATACACCCCTCGTTTCCAAATACCTCTCCTCCCATGTCCTGAAATTACGATCTCTTCCCATTAAGTTACCCCAACACTTTCCTTTTTTGGGCCACTCGCTTGCATGACGTAATTTGGGAAGAGCTCTCCTTTGCAATGTGTGTGTGTGTGTGTTTGTGTGTTTGTGTGTGCGTGCGTGTGCGTGCAGGGAAAGCGTCAGTGCGCACCAACACCAACCCGCTTGGCAGCTGTATTCCTTCGCTGTGATTGGGCGGAGGGCGGTGATTCCTTCTGTCACGATTTGGGTCGCTCCCACCGGAGCACACCGACCGTCGGAGCCCAGCCTTTACTGAGGTGCTGAGCGGAGGAGACGGGTGCACGCCGGGAGGGGAGACGCATGAGGGTTTCATCTCAGGGGCTCGGATTTGCCAACTCGGGATTTGTCCTCCTGTCGGTGAGGAGAGGGAAGGAGAGGAGAGAAGAGGAGAGAAGAGGAGAGGAGAGAAGGGGGGGATCTTGAGTGCTGGAGCGACCAGCCGCTTTTTCGTCTGTCGGGGCTGCGGTAAAAGTCGTTCACGATGCCGGTGTTTCACACCAAGACAATCGAGAGTATCCTGGAGCCGGTGGCCCAGCAGATCTCCCACCTGGTCATCATGCACGAGGAGGGGGAGGTGGACGGTAAAGCCATCCCGGATCTGACGGTGCCGGTGGCCGCGGTGCAGGCGGCAGTCAGCAACCTTGTGCGGGTGAGTCCGGAGTTTGAACCAGGGCGTCAAAGCAAACCACAAAGTCCCTGCATCCAGTGGCATTTATCACCCCCAAACTTCCACATAAGCTGCACGGTGCAGTGACAGTTCTGACACCGTGGCCTCAATTTTCCCGGGGACATAAAATAATTCAAAAGCAGCTCATCAAACTGTCCTTCGCACTGCATTCAGGGATATTCATCTTCCCTCTCTGTGTGGCTCCCAGATACATTTAATGGCAAAACCACCTTGATCTCTGCTCGCCATTAAAATCATATAAAACTGCCATAGCTACAGCCCAGCTGACGCTCATGCGTGTTTCACGAGCTCCTGCAGTAGTTTTGTGTGTGTGTGTTCACACAACAACATTGTCAAACTCTGCCCTATTGATAATCAGATGACTGCTGAGCTCAATGAAGTTTGTGGGGCGGAAGAAACGAGTGCTGATTGAATTAACAGGATGCGTCTCTCTCTCTCTCTCTCTCTGTCACTCACTGTGTGATCAGTAAATGTCACTTGTGCTAAAGAGAGAGGTGGACTGTAGCTTTATTTCCTCCCAGCTTCACTCAACTGAGTCAGAGTGTGCACTGTGCAGTTTATTTAACAGTGTCTATAATAAACCCATTCATTGTAATAACCTCCACAGAGAGCAGATGCAGTTCACACTCAGGTCATTTATCACACTCCCACACTACACTTCCCTTCATCTATACTTTCCTCCCTCCTTTCCCAGCATCTCTTACTCCTCCACTGTGGCCGTCAGTTTCACCTCCTCTCTGTCCATTTCCTCTTCTGTCATATAGTCTAAATGGTCATTTTGTACAGAGGGGAGGAGAGTCTCGGTCAGACAGAGTGGAAAAATCAATACAGGCCACACCATTAATGCTGATCCGGAGTCGTTGTTATCGATGCAGGGGCCTCACTCACTCAGGAGAAGTCAGCCACAGACAGGAGGAAACATTCAGTCGTTTTACATTTTGATCATGGAACCTGATAAAGAGAAAACAAACTGGTTTCAAGTCAATTTGTGCAAGGACACACTCACTGTGGGGCTGTGGCAGAGTCTGGGAGGAGCAGTGCATGCTCATGTTTGGTCAAGAATTTAACATGTGCTAGTTTACTACGCTCTCACTTTTGAATGACTTTGATCATGTTTTGTGTTTGTGCATTTTCTGTATCTGGCAGCTGAAACAGCTGGCCACAAATTACTATTCAGAAAACAAGCTTGGAATTTTTACGTCTGGTGTTATTCAGGGAATATGGGAGTAAATTGATTGATTTGACCTATTTTACACTATGCAGGCACAAAGATTCTGAAATTAGACAGTCATTTACATCAACATTTAGCTGGATTCATATTGTTCAAATATGGTTCTTAATTTGTTCAGAATTAAAGTGCTCTATCGTCCCACATGTGACACAAGATCAAATCTAACTCAGTAGACTAGTATTATAAGGTGTATTGTGTGAATTGCTTCTTTGAAATAACTTGTAGTGATTGTTGTTCATTTAAATTGCTCTCCTGTCAGTAGTTGAACGGCCTTGACTACGCTGCTGCTTTTCTGTGCACGGGCCCACAAGATCATTCAGATAAATGTCTCATTAACTGATTATTAAAAGGTCCCTTCAGCCTGGATCCAAACACCGAGGCCTGTCTTGATGAAAAATCTCCTTTTTATGCGATATCATCCACCAGCTTCACTTAGCCCTTGATATCCCATTGCTACCGGGCACACGAATCCATCCCTCTCTTTCTCTCTCTCTCGCTCTCACTCTCTCCCTCTCTTCTCGTCCTTGTTGATCCATTCAGTTGATCCATCCAGACAGAGAGCAGAAGGGGGCTAATAGCAGCCTCGGGTACTGTCGCTGGTCTCAGATGATGGAAATGCGAGGCTACAGGAAGAGATAAGGGCAGAGGGCCAGTGACAGTGGAAGGTGTTGAACAGAGGAAACATAGGAATGAAGGACAGGAATAACAAATGAAAGGAAAAGTAGGATGCAATAAAAAAAGAAGTTAAAATCCCAGGTGTATTTTTGAAGCTCTTATAGAGTACTGGATAAAGACACCAACTAAATGCCTAAATATGCAGCTGGAGATGGGATGGCTGGTAGTTGTGTAGTTCACTGATAGAGGGGCGAAGAGTTAATAAGTGGGTGAAAAGAAGGTGTTGAAAGAGAGAACAAAAGGTGCTTGAGAACAGAGCTTGTAAAATCAGCAGCGGCTGGTTGCCGGGTAGACAAACTTAATTGGATGCAATGGACACATAACACTGAAATCTATACAGATATTTCTGAGCACATACACTTTATTTTAGAAAGCTGATTCAGTTTGTGCTAAGACATGATGCGATATACAGCAACATGCCACAATCACCACAAGAGTCCCACTGCACACTGATACAATTACACTGTTAACCCCCCGTCCAGGGTGGGCTGACAGCAGGGGGTACTTAAAATCTAGGTCACTGAGACACTTAGAAACACACACACGCAAGATGGTGTCAGTCTCAATCCGTCAGAGGGCCGTGCGTGGGCTGACGCCGATTCAACGAAAGATCTGAAAGATGCTGCTTGGTTGAAAGTGCGAGCTCGCTCAAGTTGTGCTGATGACAGAGCCGCCTCGGTGGTGTTTGAGAAGTAATGTGCTCCTGAAGGAGTCAACATAGAATCTGAGCACGTCTGGGAGAGGGAGATGGGGAGGGGGGAGGAGGGCAAGGAATAAATAGATTTACCGTTGAGTGAAGTAACTACACTCTGACAGAACGGAGCAGAAAGAGAGAGAGAGAGGAGGGATGTGAGAAGTGAGACTAAAATTGTCTAACAGCGTGATGCAGAATGAGCAGAGAACAGGAGCGCCATGGGGAGGAGAAATAGCCACTTACAGTCAGATGCCGGCATCCCGCAAGGGGGGGAAAGTGTCTCTGGCATCTTCTGACTAGATCTTTTGACAGACTGCCAACTAGCCTCCCAGTCTGAGTCTACCCCACCCTCATCCCCACCCTGTACCTCCCTCAGATATACTGTACACACACCAGCTCTCCTCAGCTCGACCATGTAAATATGAGCCATCTCTTCAGACCTACGATGAGTCCTTGTCTCCAGCTCCATCTCTCCCCACACATTTTAAACGTCTTAAATCTAATCCTGGCTTGTATTATATAGCAGGATTACATCAATGTCTTAAATCTAATCCTGGTTTGTATTATATAGCAGGATTATATCAATGATTGTGTTTTCAGGCACTCGTGGTTCATTAATTGACATGTGCTTTCAGTACAGTACCACATATGGGCGCATTTGCATTTTTTTCTCGGATATTGGCAAATGTGATACTGAGACTTTAGGCTCTGGTCCTAGTTGGATGCATTTCAATTGAGTCATTGATTAAAATAAGAAAAAAAACATCAAAGGATTGTTGTGATTTTTTGAAGTGTTTTCAGGGTGGGAGGAGTGGAAAGGTGAGAGGAAATAAGGCAATACAGAGGAGGGATGGCATGCAGCTATAGCTTTATACCGCAGTTGTTGTGTAGTCATTGTCTTTGAAACTTAGACATTACCTGATAGAGGAGTTAGTCATCATAATTTGCAGGCATAGACGTTTCCCATCGTTCTTTGATTGAACTGCCTGGACTGTCACATTCAATGTTATGTTCATGACAAGACAGTAACAGCTGATGCCTGTGGATCTCAGATAGGACCAGGCTAACTGTTTTGTGTCAGCTATTGACAGCTGTCTGTTTCCGTGCTTTCCGTGGCTATTCAACCACATACTCACCGCACCATCAGCGTGCACAGCAAACCACTTAACTCTGCATCAATTATGCATTGTATAATCAATGCCAAGTGTTGCTGCTTACGGGAAAAGTCTTTGATCAGTGACCTGATGTGACTGTGGCTGCAGGTGTACCGAGAGTTTCCCAAACCTGCGCTCGACTTGTAGAGCTGCATTCCTCACATTTCACAGATGTGACTCTCTTGCTGCTTTTAAATAAAGAAGGAAATTCAGAACGACTCACTGAGGCCCTCATATATTTTAATCATCTCCCTTAAGACCTTTGCAGAGTTTATGAATATTCATTACAGTGTTTCACATGGACAGAGTAAGCACTGACAGATATACAATAATAACTACATAGTGAATAAAATTGAAAGGACAAATGGCTATGTAGATTATAATTTTAGTTTACAGAGAGTATCACATCTATCATATGATATTAAGAGGATAAAAATGATCAGGTAATGACATATATTCTCTTCATATCTTTTCATGCTGCCTATTTCTTAAAGTGGAGGTTGTCGTGTTGCTGTCTGATATAGAAACCCATAATTAAAAACTTCAGCTTCACTGGAAACCTTAAAGTCAGAGTTATTTTGTGTTGCATTAGTTCCACAAAGATGAAAACCCTGATGATTTCTTAAATAAAATGCAGCCTCTGCAATTACATTAATTATTGATGTAAAAGAGCAGAATAATATTGGTGAAAGTCGGTTTCCTTGTTTGATGTTTTAGCTCTTACTGGCCACAGTGTGTGATGAGAAGAAAAGTGTGTAGCAGCATAAATGGATCTCGCTGTGTAGGTGAAAGTGTTGTGTGATGGAGACATTCTAAGTCTCTGGAGCCAGAAAGTCTATTAACAGACTTTCATCGATGCAGCAAGAGACTGATGTCATCATCTCGCTGTAATTGCATCTCACATGTGTGTGTGTGTGTGTGTGTGTGGGTGTGTGTGTGTGTGTGTGTAGGTGGATGCTTGTGTGTGTTAGGGGCTGTGTCATGGTTTTTCAGGCAGCTGCTGCATCAGTCTAGAGGAAGCAGAGGATGCATCCTGCTGTGTTTTAGGTGTATGTGTGTGATTTTGCTCACTGCACTTTCGTGTCTGTTTGTGAGCTATTTATAAAATTTCAAATTTGCAGTAGACCTTGCTGGAATCTCAGCATCACTGCATGCAAGCAATCCATCTTCCTAACAGGAGAAAGTAACTCAGAATCTGAGACACTGTTGGACCCGGGGGAATTTCCTGTTGTGGTCCAAATTTGTTTGGTGACATGAGACATTTGCAGCATGATGAAGAGGAGGCACTCTGAGTATACTTACTTACAGAGAGAAAAACATTATGGTTTCTTCACTATCCACTTACCAATCATTGCATGTGGGCGGTCTATAAATGCAGGTAGTTGTGCTCTGTTCTGATCCCCCTGCCCACCCTGTTCCTGTTCACTGAACTGAAATAGTCACAGTATGTGTGGTCGCTTGTTTTGTTTGTTTCCCAGTTCATTTTAGTTTTTTCTTTTGCTTTTGTTATTCATATTTGTGCTGAGAGTTGAAGTGTGGTGTAAGTGTGGTCTGATGGGTGGCCTGAGTCCAACGCCCCACAGCCAAGCCTCAAGTGCCACACTTACCGGTAACCTATTACCGGTTCTGGTAGTGGGGTGGTTTATCTGGGACAGGGCTGAAGTGGTTCACGTCCATTAGTTCAACCACACATATTGTATTTCTATTGGTGACTAAGTTTCACCCCTTAGAATTAGTTTTGGCGTTCCCCAGGGCACCCTTGTAGGACCATCTCTTTTTGTCATTGTATACTCCCTCTAGGTGGGATGATGTACCATGGGCATGAACTAATATACCTATACTGATGATATACAGACCTGTGTGTCCCAGTAAAGCATGAAAACCCTAGTAGCTTGTCCATTATGAAAGAGTGTCTGGTCGACCATATCTCAGTTGATTTCAGCCTTAACGCTGAGCTTCACATCATGATGATAGTACACAGTGCTAAGATCTGTTCATGTCTGAGCTTCTGAGACGCAGAAACCATCAAACATACTTTCATTCCCTCACTATTAGATTACTGTGGGGTCCTAACTATTGTAATAAATCACAATATAAGTCATAGACTTTAAATAGTACAGAATACAGCAGAGGGACAACTAATAAAAAAATTAAAAACCAGAGAGAAACCATATTTCCGCCCTCCTACTGTCTTTACATTGGCCTCTAGTCCATTACACAATCGATTTTGAAATTCTCCTTATGACTTTTAAAGCACTTCATGGTCTAGTCTCAGATTAGATTTCTGGATGAATAGCCCCTTATCACCCCATAAGTGTTGTCGGGAGCTCCCAAGTCAAGATGTTTGGCAAAAAGGCAACAGAGGTTTTGCTGTTAGGGCACTGCAACTTCACAGCCTTTTTGATGAACACAGATTTTCAAAATCAGTATCTTCTTTTAACTCACTTCTAAAAACACATTTCTTTCATAAGGTGTTTGAAAAATGTATTATTACACACAATCAAAGCTATATAAAAGTTAAAGCAGAAGTGAGTGGTCCGGTCGTTTTCGCTAATGCTGCGTTCCAGGCAGGCTTTTGAAATCGTAAATTACAGCTTCAAGTCACAACTTACGACTTTGTAGCGTTTCAGGCAACCCACTCCTGTTTTTCCGACCTGTTTTACCGGTGAAAGTCACTATAACGTCCACTCGTAACTTCCGACCCGTGAACTCGTACCAGATCGAACTGGTACCACTTCACGGTCGGAAAAATACGAGTTTCCTTGAACGCACCATAACAGTCCTCGTCCCTACGTCCCTACAGCCCTGCATGCCGTTCTCTCTCCTCATTGGATAAAAACTGTGGGATACAAGAAAAGTTTTCTCCTGGGCTCAGAGCAGAGCAGAGTGACTGAGAGACCCGTGTTTCAGTCCAAACACTCTATGTAAGTGATTGCTGTCGGAAGATATAACTATTTAAGACTTATATTAACACAAATATATCACTCACTTCTGCTTTAAATCAATGTCCTTAGTGTATCAAAAGCACACATTAAAAGTCACAGTTTCAGTTTGAGTCTCAATCAGGAAAGAAGGAAAACAATGTGAAGCACGTACAGAGTCACAAAATCAACAAACTCTGGTAGAAAAGTCACTTATTACTATCAAGCTCTGCTTGTGCCATAAGAGAGAAAGCTGAAAGGTTATTTTCCGTATTGTTTACACTGCACTGATGATATTGTCATGTGGATCAGTTTAGAGCAAAATAATCGTCTTTCCTTGACCTGCCCTCCCATGGACCAACCGTCAGCCAAGTCCACCAGACCCTGAGCTGTGCTGAGCTGAGCTGCTTCCCCCCAAAGCTTGAAAAATATGACATGCATGCATGGTTGAAATAGGTGTGAATTGATACACACCCGTTCACCCTGCAGACTATTAATAGTGCTTACTTGAATACTATTTCCTCTCTTGCTGCAGCTAATGATAATAAAATGAAGGTGTGTGTGATTGTTTGTTTGTGTGTGTGTGTGTGTGTGTGTCACAGGTGGGGAAGGAGACGGTTCAAACGACCGAAGACCAGGTGATGAAGAGAGACATGCCTCCTGCGTTCATTAAGTAAGTGTTCGTCTGAGGCGCTGCGCACACTTTAGAAGAAAAAGAAGCTCTCTTGTTCCTTTGTCCCGCTGTCGCCCCCACTGTCACTCACGGAAAAAAACTGAGTGACAAAATATGGAAATGATCCACTTTATCCGAGCAGACAGAGAACTTGTTAAAAAGGAGGATTCCAGGCGATTTAATGTCAGGAAATGTGGCTCCGTTCCCAGCTGCAACAAAGAGCCACTTCTGAGGCCGAGGCTGTCCAGCTCCAGCATCCAGGCCGCTGAGAAGCTGTTTGTTGTTTTCCAGCTTGCATCCAGAGAGCTGACATGAACTCTTGGGTGCCGGCTGAGAGCTTGCTACTCAGCCATCACAGGACTTTAGACATTAGGCCGTATTTTCTGGCCCGTACACTTACGCTTACTTATCAGAGCTTTTCCCACACATTCATCGCAGTATTATCTGTTCATTTTCTCCTAAATTTAGCTTATTTACCCCAAATCCAAATGAGTGTTTTTAGTTTCAAGAAAAAGGCCCAGACCTCAGTCAGACCTATACAGTGCTCTCTAACTGCTCACTCACACATACACGGGGCACTACACCATAAATCTCACTCACAGGGCTTAGGAGGGGGCATGTGGGAATGTGAACCTGACTAAATATAGATGAACCAGCAGCCATCGATACCCTGACCAATGGGGGTCAGAAAGAGGAGGGACTTGGCTTTATTCATGTGCTCCTAAAATCCATCACCTCCTTCAGGCTGAGCTAATCACCGACCACCAAGGAGCACACGATTCAAGACAGAAAATGAAACATGAGAACTTTCATTGGTCTCACATTGTTAGTCAGAAATGTGAAAACTACAGAACCACAACATGTTATGAATCCCAGATCACCCCCCCTCTAACCGCCTCGTTTTGGTTTTCTATCTCATCTACGAAGGTGATAAATCCCTGTTGTTGTTAAGCGTCTGTGTTGTGTTTTTTCAGGGTGGAGAACTCGAGCTCTAAGCTCGTCCAAGCCGCTCAGATGCTGAAGGCAGATCCGTACTCTGTTCCTGCACGAGATTACCTGATTGACGGATCCAGAGGGATACTGTCAGGAACATCCGACCTGCTCCTTACCTTTGATGAGGCGGAGGTGTGTGTGCGTGTGTGTGTGTGTGTTTGCCTTTTTATCCCCATGTGTGTGTGTATCCTGAGAACAGCTTTTACTTCAGCGGTGCGGTATCTTTCAGTGAAATAAAGCTTTATATAGCCACACAGAGGAAGGAGGAACTCGGCTTCAAGCAAGTCTCGAATGCAGCCAGATCTAATCACTGAGATCAAATGACTTCCCTCTGTCGTAACTCAGGATATGTGTGCGGCTGACTCTGTGTATATGCTATATGTGTGTATGTGAGGATATAGTATGTACAAGGTTGCGTGGTGTGTGTGTTATGTGTGTGTGTGTGTGTGTGTGTGTGTGTGTGTGTGAGGGCAGCCTCATAAGTGGAATCACATTGGGCACGTGATGAAGCTCACCACATCTCATCAGTAGCCTCATTTTTAAAAGAGCAACTTCTCGCAGTCACAAGATGTACATCACAAGACTGTACACACACACACACACACACAAAGACACACACACAAAGACACCACACAAACAACGGGGCAACTTCAATGCCGTCTAAAAAAAGCTAATGCACACATTGAATTTTGTGAAGACGTTTGTCTCCGATCACCATTATCAGCCCTTTGTTTTGTCTGTACTTATGATTTCATCCAGTTGTGTTCATGTCATTATGTTATTATGTGTTGTGTTGTAGGTGCGCAAGATAATCAGAGTGTGTAAAGGTATCCTGGAGTATCTGGCTGTGGCTGAAGTGGTGGAGACCATGGAGGACCTCATCACTTACACCAAGAACCTAGGACCAGGTCAGCAGGATCCTTTTTTTGTTTAAGCCAATTTAAAGGTGACACTTGGTGAGGACGACACACACGTGTTGATTAACTGAAAGTGAGAATCAAACAGTGCAAGTGGACGAGCTCACATTCAGAATTTATTTAATCGTACACATTTTAAACATTTACACTGACAAAATTCATTCAAAGATCCTTTTTATGGGCTTTTTAAAGTATTTTTTTTGGCTTTTCATGCCTTTATTAGATAGAACAGTTGAGAGAGACAGGAAATGGGGAGGCAGAGAGAATGGGAATGACATGCAGGATAGAGCTGCCCGATGCGATCGCCTGCAGCGAGGACTGTGGCCTCTATACATGGGGCGCCTGCTTAACCACCTGCGCCACTCGACGCCCCTTTATGGGCTTTTATACGGGAGCGTGTAACAAAGGCCCTCAGCCAGAGGCAATCTGGGGATGTTGGACTGGCCCTCTACATAAAGGGATATGTATCAAAATCTTTGGCTATTAGAATAACTCTGCAATGAAAATTATATATTTTAAGGAAGCACAACCGGTCGCTGCAGGGTCATTGAGTTCCAGTTTAGAGCTGCACTCTCGGTTAATAAATCAGTGATGATTTAAACTTTTCCTTGTTTTATATGACGGCAAAGGAAATATTAGTTTTGGTCTCTGTGTTCAATTTTGGACTTAGTTGTTTCGGACTCTGTGAAGGGAATTTTCAAGAAAATAAACAGCAGATTTATTGATAAATAGAAAAATAATGGGCTCTATGCACAGCTCCAGCACTTCCTGAATTTAAGGCAGGTCCTTCATTTCCTGTCTTACATTATTGGACAAACTGATTAATCCAGGTGTGTCTGACCATTGTGACTACTCAGACACACCTGGATTAATCAGTGTGTCCAATAATGTAAGACAGGAAATGAAGGACCTGCCTTAAATTCAGGAAGTGCTGGAGCTGTGCATAGAGCCCATTGTCTGTTGCAGTCCTGTTCTAGTGACACTGGGCTTGATGTCATAATTCTGTGAATAATTAAGTAAAAAAGGTCAATGCGAATGCATCATGCTTTCTAGCTTTGGTGTTTTCTTAGAAACTCCACTAAGACATAAAATGTAGAATCAAGCTCTATTTCTGACTCTTCTCTGGGTTAAAGATCCAGCTGTCATGTGAAAAACTTAATTACCCACCAACTGCTCCTCTGACGCTAAGATGCTGTGATTTACAGATCAGAGTCTTTTCACTGGAGCATAAACAGTCTATTTATCATCAGAGGTAAAAGGTCAATTGTGTTGTCCGTGCACTGTGGCATAATGAGCCGGAGGAAATCTGATGCCAAGGCTTTCTCACACTTTGCTGATGCCGTCATTGTACGAGATCAGTGGTTCATGAGGTAATGGTGTTTGGATGTGTTGGAGGTACCCATTTGGTGAAAACACTGAGAGGTGGCCTCAGCCTCTGATTGCTCAAGCACAGTCGCCGTTGTAATGCTGACGCCAAACACGAGCTCATTACCATTTCTCGCATGCGTTTTGGTTTGATTTTGGTCGCCTCCAGTTTTCACAGCACAATAACATCTCCGTCATTTTGCTCTCTCTCCTCAGGGATGACCAAAATGTCAAAGATGATCGAGGAGAGGCAGCAGGAGCTGACGCACCAAGAACACAGACAGATGCTCGTCAACTCCATGAACACCGTCAAAGAGCTGCTGCCTGTTCTTATATCAGGTATGTACTGTATGTGTGACTGTATTATGTATGTGTGAGTGTGTGTGGGCAAATGACTGTGCAGGTCACTGAGCACCCAACAGTTGTTATAGCAACACTGATAATTACAGTCATTAGGTGCTGGGGATGTCAGACTACACACACATACTGTATGTCGCCCACTAGCGCCTCACATACTGTCTTCTGTACCAGCAAAGAGCAGAAACACTGTCACGGCTTCAAGTTCTACATTCACATGTGAAAGTTTAATTAGGGTGTAATCTCAGAAAAATTTGGATTACAAGCCATTTTGCACCTTAAAGTGACTGTAATCCAAAACGTTATGTTGACAGTGTATCACATGATTACTACTGTTAAAAAACAATCAGTCCCATAGATAATTAACACTTGGTTCAATAGTTGTCTTAACAGAATTTTTTTTAGCATCTTTCAGCTCATTATTGCTCTTTGTCCACAACGTTGATTCTCTCTTATGGCTTGGTTTAGATGTTTTCAGTGGAAAGACTCTGTGCTTTACATGGCCAACACTAGGAAGACGAAAATTAACAATTAAATGGCGACTATAGTGAAGCATTTAGCAGCCAAACATCCAGATGTTTCCCTCTTGGGGCATGTTGAGACCAAAAACAGAGCTAAAAGAGAGGTTGGATCTAATCTAATCTAATTTCAGCAAGTAACAAGAAACCTGACTATAAATGAAATCTAATGTTGCTTTATATGTGCTGCATTTATAAATAAGCAAATAACAAAATGAACTTACAACATGTCGCATCTGCTGCCCCCCAGTGGCCACAAAATACAGCTTTACAACTAGAAGAGTTATTATTCTGGTGGCAGTTTTTTGTTTGTTGAAAATGATGGTGAAATACGGTGCTGCTTATTTTTTCTTCAGGGATCCTTTAAAAGGTTTTTTTTTGTTTTTTTTGTACTGCTAAGTGGGCAGAATTTCAAATAAATAGTAGCTTTAATGAACAGTTATATATTTTTTGTGACAATTTTACAACTGTAATCATAAATACTCATGTTTTTTTCCCCTTAGCTATAAAGATTTTTGTGGCAACCAAGAGCGGCCGAGGTGCCGGTGTTGAAGAGGCGGAGAGGAACAGAAAGTTTACCTATGAAAAGATGAGCACTGAAATCCACGAGATTATAAGAGTCTTACAGCTCACGACCTGGGATGAAGATGCATGGGCCAATAAGGTACGATATGTGCTGCACATGTGAACTCAGCCACCCAACTCCCTATGCACTCACTTTTGCTTTGGTTTGCCTGTTCACACACACACACACACACCTACACACACACACACACGGACACACACTCTAACCACACATCTCTGTGCTGTAGAGAGCATCTTCAAAAGTCTCACTCTTTACTTTGTCTCCACTTTTCATTTTGCTCGGTAGTATAACTCCTGGTTTTTCTTTTTCTTTTCTTTCTTTACCTTCCTCCTCCATTCTTTTCCTCCCTGTAGAAGGTAAGCCTGTTTCTCTCCCCCTCTGCAGTTTTCAGCATGCCACTGTGTATGTGTGTGTGAGAGAGAGAGAAGGAAAATGTCTCCATGCTCACACCAAATATATATATATATATATAAATATATATATATACATATCTATATTCTAATATATGTGTATGTATATATGTCATAATGGTGTTTGACAGTAAGTATTTCATGCGTTTAAATCCGCACTGGTCTCTGATGATGTGCAGTACACATGCGTCATCACTGTATTACAGTAATATGTGTGCATTATGTTTGTCTCTATAGCGATTTTAGTCAAATGGCATGAAGCAGATGGCAGTTCTTTACGTTTTAAGCTTTATAACTTCCTTTTTTTTAATCAATACCTGCTTCAGAATTTTCAGTCATGTTTTTTTTCTCGTACTGCTCATGTTTACTGTGCGATTAAGCTTTCAATAGCACAATAAGACACTGTTTTGGGCAGAGTATCATCACTTGGAGATCATTTTGGACAGATAAATTAGAGATTGTGCAATGGGATCTTTATCTGATCTACTAGTCTAACCGGTAACCCTGCATGTTTCTCTGCACACAGCCACCTCAGACACTGAACTTCCTGTCTGTCTTCTGCGTGTGTGTTTGCTGTGGAAATACCTCATAGTTCGTGTGTGAGCTGTTACAATAATTTATTGTCAGTGTGTGTGTGGGGGGGGAGCCACTGGCACACAATGACTGTCCTCTGCTCAGGTCATGAATTATAGAAATAAACTGGTTGGTGTCCAGACACATTCATAATAGATGGGCTGTATTGAAGCTGTATTGAACACGTTCACCTAAGTGGTTCATTCTCCTTTCAGCTGGAAAGTATTTTTTGTTTTTTGCTCCACCTGGTATTAAGCACTTTAGATGTGAGATTAGCACTCCTATCTTCCCCCTTCATCACAAGTAATTATTAATTACAAAATATCAGTTAGATAGCTTGGCAATACAGAATTTATGAAAGCTATTACATTTTGCAGCATAAAGGCTTGTGTTATTACTAATGACTCTATTCATGGTAAATTAATAATTCATTACTACCCCACAGTTCAATAATAAAGACTAATGAATAGTATAGAGCCCACAAATAAGTTTATACATTTGGCTGCAATGGTTCTAACATAGTAATCATTTATCAATGGCTAATAAAGAGTATAAACTTTCTAAATAGTTTGCACATTTGCTGCTATAACTTTAAGTAAACCAGTGATTAAAATATACATTTCTGGGATCCTTTAAAGGAAAGAGGTGACATTTCTTTTTCAAGTACTGTCAACAAAAAGATCGAAACTAAAAAGTATTAATTGTGTAAACTCATCTTACATATTCAGATAAACAGCACGGATAAGTCAATACCATCTACACGTGGGAAAACATCAAGTTTCAAACTGACACATCTGTTGTTTTGGTGTTTTGTGTACTCTATTGGCTTCTCTCTTTAATTTCTCTCTGTTTACTTTAGCATATTATTGTTAGAATAGCAATGAATTGTTATCGTTTTTCCATAATGTGAAGTGGTACCTTCTTATTGAACACCCACTGCTGTTTGGACAAAGCTATACACAATGCTGTGTTTTCTCTTTACCTCAGGACATGGAGGCTTTGAAGAGATCTCTGGCTTTGATTGAGTCAAAGATGGCCCAGGCTAAAAGCTGGCTCAAAGATCCTCATGGACAGCCAGGTACCTGTAACAGTGTTTTTTTTTTTTTTTTTTTTACCATGTCTTCAGCTCTTTAGATCTTATTCCACATTGTCATCTTATTGTGCGTGTCATCTTCAGGAGACCCCGGGGAGGTTGCCCTGCATGTGATACTGGATGAAGCTGGTAAGGTGGGAGAACTGTGTGCTGGGAGGGAGAGGAAAGACATATTGGCAACCACCAAGGCTCTGGGACAAATGACTGACCAGATTGCAGATCTGAGAGCCAGGTAGTGTGTCTTGTATGAGAGGGTGAAACCTAAACTATTTTCTTTATGTTAAGTACTTTGTCACCATGTGCATGTTTTTCTTTTGTGGCAGAGGCCAGGGCACGACGCCGGGTTGTGTGCAGCGTGCAAGCCAGTGCTCACAGGGCTTAGACTTGTTATTTGGCAAAGTGGACAGCGCTGCCCGCAGACTGGAGGCTTTAATCAATGCCAAGCAGGCCATTTCCAGGAGGCTGGACGCTGCACAGGTCAGATAAAACAACAACAACACAGTAATCCATGTTAACCCTGTCCCCAGTGAACCTTACCTCCTCTCGGCAATGTATTTGTCCTATTTCTGTCTCCCGTGAAGTGACCTTTTCACATGGCCAAAGCAATCTTGTCATGTTTTTTTGCACAGATATACGTATGTTGCATGTTTTATGGGAGGGGAACTACAGTCATTCATGTATGTTCTGTAGGCCTGGCTGGCTGATCCTCACGGTGGTCCCGAGGGGGAGGAGATCATCAGGGCGTTATTAGCGGAGGCCAAACGCATTGCCGACCTGTGTGAGGACCCCAAAGAGAGGGATGACATACTGCGCTCTATAAGTGAGATCGCAGGACTCACCGCCAGACTGGTGGAACTACGCAGACAGTACGCTTTCCTTTTTCTGACACATGATGCATGACTAACAATGTTTTTGTGATTACTTTGAGTAACTCTTAGACCCTCTTTTTCTAGGCGCAAACTGCAACCTCATGCCACCAATAGCTGGCATATTATACCTGCCTGGAAAATATGTTGTTGCCTGTCAACCTTGGGCATCAGTCCTGCCATAAGGTTTCAAACTGTTGTAACTCAATATGGTGTTGGTGAAATGGGGATTTACCGTATTGTGGTGGGCCAGTCAGCCTACGTAAAGTAAAATATTAATCATCCTAAAGTTCAAGCCACAGAATTTTGTATTTCAAGCAAACTTCAGGTTGTGTTTAGAGCAGTAAGTTTACCAAACAGTGCAACAGTTTAATGAATCATGCCACAATGAGTCATCGTTAACGAATATGTCGTCTGTAGCCTACCGCACCTCCAGTGCATCGTCTGACCATAAAAGGAAGCCGCAGATAAACACGACAGAGTGAACCAAATGATCAAGCTGTTGTCAAGATCCACACAAAACTATGGATTTAATCTTTAAAAGAGACTCTGCAAATTGCACCAGAAGATTTAGGGGATTATCAAGTATTTTCTGATCTGGAACAGATTGTACTGTCATAATATGAGGCTCTGTACACATGTCAGCCCTGAATGATCTCATGATAACTGAGATAAATACAACCTTTATTAATCTTTCAAATAATGTACATGATATAAATATTATTTGATTTGTCTGGCATTAGGTCAGTATTAAATTACTTGTAGAAAACACATGCTCCCAGTAAAGCCTGTAACACAAGCATTTATCTTCATTTAATGGTAACACAGGATTAGGATGAATGTTGACAAGAGCAGATGGAGAAGTGGCATCAGCCTTTGGTGGTGGTATTTCCCTTTATAGATGGTGAATAACAGTGGTGTGGTGCAGACTAGACATATTTTGGGTTTAACAGCTTATTTCTAAACTTTGGCCTTTTTGTTTTTTCCTCTAATCATCTCTCTGTCTGTCACTGTCTCAGGGGTAAAGGTGACAGCCCAGAGGCCCGTGCACTGGCCAAGCAGATTGGGGCGGCGCTGCTCACCCTGCAGTCCAAAACCAACCGGGCCGTGGCCAACATGAGACCAGCCAAACCCGCCATCACCTTGGAGGGCAAGATGGAGCAGGCCCTCCGCTGGGTGAACAACCCCGGAGTGGACGACAGAGGAGTAGGTGAGAGAGGATGGATGACAGCTGCAGCGATGGATGATGTAGTAGTTTGGTTTTAAAAATGGGAGCGCTGACCTTCTACGCCTTTTGTCAGCCTCCTTGTATGTGGTTGATGGATGGGTGCGGGGGAAGTGGTAATAGCAGCACCTGTGTGAAGGATGTAAGGTGTTTGTGGTGCATTAGGACATCGTTCAGTCTGGAAACATCTCTGCATGTGCCACAGAAATAACCAAACGTGTGAATGATGCCATTTCCTTAAATGCCCACGGTGATGCATCTCTTGCGTTAATCACACTTACTTAGTCATTGCGCGTTGCATTATATTTACTGCTTTGTTGTCTGTTGTTGCTATAGCCCTGTCTTTTGTGTGTCTCCTATTTTCCCTCCCATGCTTCCCTATGGGAGCAGAGTGTGAGAGGCTACAGTGGAACACAGGTACCTGTCTGCTACGTGCTTTCTCAGAAGATGTAACCCAACACAACAGATATTAATCACACAGTTACTTCCTGGAAACATGAAACATGAGCTCAGCATGTGCGACACAATACAGCAACGTAGAAATTTCAAAAAAAGACATTAAAAACCACAGTCGTTAGTCACCTGTTTCCTTCCTATTTTTTATTTTACCACATCATTTCTCCATCATGGGCGGAATAACGGATTATCTTATCTTATCTTATTACCAAGAAAAATGTCAAATGTCTAAATAAGGACCTGTAATTGTTGCACCTGGGTTGTTATTGAACCACGAAGAAATATCAGGCATCCAGATGTGATATATTCTTGACTCTGATGCATTTCTCTCTCCAGGCCAGGCAGCGATCAGAGGGATGGTTGGAGAAGGGAGGAGGCTGGCAGGAGGCTTGTTAGGCCCCTATCGGCAGGATATGATTGGACGCTGCGACCGAACAGAGGCGCTGATGGCATCTTTGGCAGACATGGCAGGCAGGGGAGAGGCTGAGGCTCCTCACGCACGAGCTACAGCCGCACAGCTGCAGGACAGCCTCAAGGTATAGCTCTGTGGTACCACAATCATACATGTATGCGTTCACAAATAAATCAGGGTTCAGTGTTTCACTGTGCAGACCCTTAAAGGTTATTATTATAAGTTACAGTCGAGATCATTAAGTGTCCAAATGCACCAAATATATCAGATCACATAAAATTTGTGGCAGTGTCAATAAAATGATAAACAGCACATGTAAAAAAGATATGGTGCAGCCATATAAAGAAAACATGGAGTCTTAGGTTTGTATACATGATGCATGCATATGTGGTGATAGTGGAAAGCGTTGGTGCAGAGCTCCACCTAGTGGACTAAGACAACACACTCTGCTCCTACCAGGACCTGAGGCAGCACATGCAGGAGGTGATGACCCAGGAAGTATCTGACGTCTTCAGCGACACCACCACCCCCATCAAACTGCTGGCTGTGGCGGCAACTGCCCCTCCTGACGCCCCCAACAGGCAGGAGGTCGGTAGCAGACATACACTGCTCCTCTATCCAGATGTTGTCTGTCAATGAATAAGAAGAGGGAAGTAAAATGTTGTGCTTTATCTGACTCTTCCCAAAAATGATGTGTTTATAGGTTTTCGAAGAACGTGCAGGGAACTTTGAGGCCCACGCAGGTCGGCTGGGAGCGACCGCGGAGAAGGCGGCTGCCGTGGGCACAGCCAATAAGGGCACAGTGGAGGGGATCCACGCAGCTGTGAAACATGCCAGGGAGCTCACACCACAGGTGCTCCTATTTGTTTTTAGTATTTGCATGGTTGCACACACTGATGAAAGTCACACACGTATGTCTGACATGTGTGTGTGTGTGTGTGTGTGTGTGTGTGTGTGTGTGTGTGTGTGTGTTGTTCAGGTGACCTCTGCTGCTCGGATCTTGTTGAAGAATCCTGGAAACAAAGCAGCATACGAGCACTTTGACACCATGAAGAACCAGTGGATCGACAACGTGGAGAGACTCACTGGTGAGGAAATTCTCAACATTTCTTGTATTACTTGATTATTATTATTTTGAGGTAGTTGCAGTGTTACAGCACACAACATACAAAAGAGGATTTAGAGAGCTGCTATAATGTGTCTCTCTGTGTCCTCAGGTCTGGTGGACGAGGCCATCGATACCAAATCTCTGTTAGATGCCTCTGAGGAGGCTATAAAGAAAGACATAGACAAATGCAGAGTTGCCATGGCAAATGTTCAGCCCCAGATGCTTGTTGCCGGGGCAACAAGCATAGCAAGACGAGCTAATCGCGTCCTCTTGGTGGCTAAGAGGGAAATGGAGAACTCTGAAGATCCGCGCTTCAGGGACACGGTGAAACATGCGTCAGACATCCTCTCACACACCATCTCGCCCATGGTGATGGATGCAAAGGCAGTGGCCGGAAACATACAGGATAAAGGTACAGGACAACGCTAACGATAACACGCGTTCAGGATATTGTAGTGGATAAAATGTTCACACACTTTTCCCTGCAGCTCTGCAAAAGGCCTACTTGGACTCGTGTCTGAGGATCCTGGCTGCAGTCGGGAAAGTTAGAGAAGCTTTCCAACCTCAGGAGCTGGACTTCCCTCCTCCACCGCCTGACCTGGACCAGCTCCATGTACGCATACAAACACACTCTCTATTATACACATAAATACATAAGAAATACATTTGAAGAGCCTACTACTGAGTTTGGACTCTGGTGTGGTATGGAGAGAATAGAAAATCTTGCAGCAACAAGGAGCTTTAAACATAACCATCCACAAATATCCTCATTCGCCTTTATCTACATATTTGTAAGTCATATCTGTGTGTGTCATTTTTCCAGGTCAGTGATGAGCAGGCGCCACCGAAGCCCCCCTTGCCTGAAGGCGAGGTGCCCCCTCCTCGGCCCCCACCTCCGGAGGAAAAGGACGAGGAGTTCCCGGAGCAGAAGGCTGGAGAGGTGCTGAGTGAGCCCATGATGGTGGCAGCCAGGCAGCTGCACGATGAGGCACGCAAGTGGTCCAGCAAGGTCAGTTCACACAAACACACAGGAATATATACAGCTGGCACATTCTCCCAATCAAATGTGATGTATGTGCAGTTTCAAAATCAGTCACAGACAGTTCTGGGTTTAAAAAAAAAAAGTAGATGGCAAGTGCTGGCAAGATGATCCCAGGATTTTACTTTTTCTCTGTTAGACCATAATGCACTTGTCGTCGTCGAATGAGGAAGTATCTGCTCACATTTGGAGAATATCCTGAAATCAAGTTTACTTTTTTCCTCTGAAATCATTTTGATCCTGAAATGTGTAGATCAATGTGACTCGATTCCAATTTCAGAGTGAAACTGGAAGCTGTCATGTGTCATGTACACAGTAAATATCAGAAATATATATGGAGAGACGGTCAAGTCTCTCATCTACAGCAAAACTAGAGATCAAGCACATCATATTTGTAGCAGATTTTGGATTTCCTGCACTTCTATCTGTATATTGGTGTCTGTGTTTTTTTCCATTATGTGTGTCCAAGTGTTTCTATGTGGAGGAGCTGTGTAAAGGAACAGTTATATTGTCCGCCACAACGATCCAGGAATATCTTCTTACTCCACTCTCATTGTGAAGCTCGTAACGTTTCCCCCTCTTTAGTTTCCTCACACTCATATAATGATCTTTGCATCAGATGTGTCTTTGGAAACAAGGCACAGTGATAATTGCACTGGGTCACCTTATGTTCTCCAGCACTCTCCTTAGACTCTTATATGCACCAGAGGGACGCCAACCACTGGTTTTGGTTACAGTTCGACTCTATTTGATTGTGCAAATGCCACAGCCTCAAGTCACATCATCCACCTGCTGCCCACGCAAACCAGCTCCTCTTTCCCTCTTTTTTTCCCCCTCCACAACACCATCTCTGCCTGTGCAGTTTCACCTCCCCTCTCGCTGCTCTTTCATGATGCTTGCATTCTGTCCTCCTCCCTGCTGTGAGTCTCCTGTCCTCTCTTCTTCCATCCAGTGCCTCTCATACTGTACTAAATGGCTCCTTTTCCCATGCTTCCCTCCCTCCCGCCATCCTTGGCTTTCTCCTCCCCCTTCTTTTCCACTTTCCTCCTTTTTTTCCCTCCTCCTCCTCCTCCTCCGACCCTCTGTGCCTCCCTCCCTTTCCTACCCATCCCAATCGACCCTGCTGCTCCAACCTCCACCAACAACTCCACTCCCCACCCCCCCCTCCCACCACCCCTTGCCTTGCCCTGCCCAGCCTGAGGATGAGGAGGCAGTAGAGGAGAGGGAGGTAGATGATGAAGATGAGTTTACTGATGGTGAGGATGACTATGAGCCAGAGCTGCTGATGATGCCCTCCAACCAGCCTGTCAATCAACCCATTCTGGCAGCTGCCCAGGCTCTCCACCAGGAGGCGCGCAAGTGGTCCAGCAAGGTCTGCGCACGCACATATGCACATGAGCGCACACACACAACCAGATGTGGGTCAGACAGTATTTGTAGTGGATCATAAGGTAACACTTTACAATAAGGGTCCCTTAATTAACGTTAGTTAGTACATTATTAAGCATTAATTAACTGTTTACAGATATATTAACAATCATTATTATGTATTACTTAGGATTAGGAAAGCCTATTAGTAAGCAGTTAATTAATGTTCAAAGTTAATACATTTAAAAGTTGAATAATGTAATTAGTTATCATTATGTATGCATTACTCAGCATTAATTAACACATTAGTTTATATATTAAAGGGACAACGAGGAGTTTTGGAAAGCGAAGTGTCTTCACACTACATTTACCATGAGCCTCCGCGCGCACGGTGAAATTATTTGACCGGCGCAAGACGGACGTCTTGCCAAAAATGTTTTCATTCATCAAGAATTAAAGGTGTACAGAAATGGCCGTTTGTCCTGTTTGTCGCGCCGAGTTGTCACGAGCTGCAACACAAGTTTACCCGAGTGAGGAAAACGAATTTGATTGGTCGTTATCGAGCGGGCGGGATATTCAAAGCTTGGGGCGAGACCGAGCTCCGTGTGTGTGTGCGTGTCTCAGACGTTGAATGACGGATTACGGATCCAATATCAGTGGCTGGTGAATCGTGTACAGGCTGACGTATAATCCGTGCGCCTGCATTATCCAATGCGAAAAAAAAAATACACACTTTCATCCCGGATTTACTCAAAAATAGAATTTTGCACAAAGTTTGGCCTACAACGTCTGAAAAATGAGTTATCACATTAATTTTATCACCCAAAGTGGGCTCAAATTCAATTTTCTTTTCTGTACACCTTTAAAGTCAGAGTTTATATTTATCGAAAATGGACCCATTAACAAGTGTGGGTATATGAGACTTTTTTATTGTCACGGAATTTTTCTGCCGCTGGAGAAACTTCTCGTTGTCCCTTTAATGTACGAACTAATGTTAATTAAGGGACCCTTATTGTGAAGTGTTACCGATCATAAATACTGTTTGACACCCCCCGCCCCCCACCATGCACACACACATCCACGCATGCAAACACACAAGAAAAGGACAAAGAAACACTCTCTGGATTATTAGCCCACAGTCACTGAAGCTCTGCATCTGCCACTACCATGGAAACCGCCATCCAGCTGTGGCTGCTGTTTTCACAGTTGCGGCATCACACTCAGATGGTTGACACACGGTTATGCTGCTACGGTTGCACTAAAAGCCAACTGATTGAATGGCGAGTTTGTTTGTTTGTTTGTTGCACCACATGGACAAACTGGTACTGGCTTCACAAGTCTCACCCACATGTTTTCACCATTTAGTGGGTGAAACGGAGGGGCTACACACCCCCCCTCGTTGCCTGGTCAACCTGTGAAGCCAAGGATGACAGTTTCCCAAAGACTTCCGGGTGACGTAGTCTGACATTAGACTTGCTTGCTTGGCCCAATATGATCACTTGCTTCTGCTTCTTAGTCTCAGGGTGTGAACTGAACTCACCTCCAACACTGTGAACATCAACTAACCTCAGGTTGACTGTGATGTTGGAGACACAGTGAGAACCTCAACGCCGTTTCCCTCCAAAACGATGGATGTATTGTAATCGCATGCAGCTTTATGCTAAACACGCTTTTAGATGTAGTGCTTGGTTTGCTTTTTCAAAATTCAGATTCATGCACAGTTTAGTATTTTGATTATGCTATTTTCAGAATCCTACATTTTGATTATCATTAGAAAAATGTGTGGAAACATGATTCAGAAAATAATGTTTCTGTAGATTTCTCCCTCTCGTCCGAAGCCATGCTTCTCTCCAGTATCCTGCTTTGCTCTCAGCTCTCACTGCTTCCTCCTCTAATCCCTCCCACCTCTTCACAGGGCAACGACATCATCGCAGCAGCCAAGCGGATGGCTCTGCTGATGGCGGAAATGTCTCGGCTGGTGCGCGGAGGAAGCGGGAACAAGCGAGCGCTGATCCAGTGCGCCAAGGACATCGCCAAGGCCTCGGACGAGGTGACGAGGCTGGCTAAAGAAGTGGCCAAGCAGTGCACTGACAGACGCATCAGAACCAACCTGCTGCAGGTGAGGACACAAAGACACAGACTGAAACGTCCTCTTTAAGTATCTAGACTTCTACTTTACACATCTTTCTCCTCCCAAAGGTGTGTGAGCGCATCCCTACCATCAGCACTCAGCTGAAGATCCTCTCCACTGTCAAAGCCACCATGCTGGGACGAACAAACATCAGTGAGGAGGAGTCAGAGCAGGTAAACTCACTAACAAAACTGCACAACATATAGGAACAGATACAACAACGTCAGAGTGAATGAATATGAATGAATGAATATAACAGATTTCACTGATTCACTGAGAAAATGTGTATTTAATGTGGACCAGTTTTGTCCGATCCACTTAACCCTCCTGTTGTCTTTCTGGGTCAAATTGACCCAATTTGTTCCCTTACTCCATCCTTCCTTTCTCCTTCCTTCTTTCCAAAATCCTTCCTTCCTTCCTTCCTTCCTTCCTTCCTTCCTTCCTTCCTTCCTCTTTTGATCCAATTGACCCTCCATCTTTCTTTCCTCCCTTTTCCCTTCCTTCTTTCCCTTCTTCCTTCCTTGAACAAATCTGTTCCCTCCCTCCATCTTTCTTTCCTTCCTTTTCCCCTTCCTTCTTTCCACAACCCCCCCCCTTCCTTCCATCCTTCTTCCTTCCTTTTTGACCCAATCTGTTCCCTCTCTCCATCTTTCCTTCCTTTTCCCCTTCCTTCTTTCCTACCATCTTTCTCTTTGTCCTTCCTTCCCTCCTTCCTTCCTTCCTTCTTTTCCTTTGTCCTTCCTGCCTTCCTTCCTTCCTTGACCCAGGTGGACAACAGGAGTTGTTAATAAGTTCCAGAAACTGATTCATATTGGTTAAGTGTGTCATTTATAACTTACAGTCATGGAATGTAAACACACATTTATTTCTGCACTATACTTCAGTACTTTGGTACTTGTATTTAATTTAAGATACACATTACATTACACGTTTTCCATCCCCCATCAAGTGTTTACATAAAGTTACTGGTTACTTTTCAGCATTTTTCATCATTAAAGATTAAAGCGGGGTTAATCAGGGCTCACATTTTCCAATTCACAATAAGACAATAAGTTCATTGAATTAACCCCTCAAATTCAAATTGCGACTTGTTGAAGTGGTCCGACCTTGAAGCTGGACTAAACCATCTCAGAGTAATTCAGTAATTACTTGTCTGACGGTCCAATAAATCCCATCTGTGTTGTTATTTATTAACGGCTTCACTTGTGTCCCCGACCAGGCCACAGACATGCTGGTCCATAACGCCCAGAACCTGATGCAGTCGGTGAAGGAGACCGTCAGAGAGGCGGAGGCGGCCTCCATCAAGATCCGCACAGACGCAGGATGCACCCTTCGCTGGGTGCGCAAGACCCCCTGGTACCAGTGAACAGACCCGAACACTGAAACAACATTAAAACTTGGCGCAGACAGCACACACCTCATGTAGGAGTAGCAGTGCGCACACTCGTCACGGAGCAAGCGTGCACTTTCTTCACAGAGGAAACTGCAGGTGATTTTGATTTATTCTCCACTGTAGTCTTGGGTGTGTGTGTGTGTGTGTGTGTGTGTACCAGGACCATTTGATTTGGTACCGATCAGGTTTCATTTATCGGAGTGAATTCAGCTTTGCTCTCCAGTTCCCTTTATCTGTAACTTTTTAATATATATTTTTGGTATGTTGTGTTACAAGAGTTTATCCAAATCCCAGGTATATATTTTTTGCATGGAAATTTTTTCTATTTTCTAAAGGCAAATTATGACATTCAGATATTATCTCCTAGAGGATATTTTACTTTTCATTCATTTTTTTGTCAGTGAGATTTTCTTATTGTCTATTGTATATACAGTAATAATTTGTTTTATGGACAACACTCAGCTGTGAGCTTTATTCACTGAGTTTGACACTAAAGTGTGAGCTGACGACGAGCTCTCCTCTCTTCATGTTTACTTCTGGTAATAACACTGTTCTTAACTGTGGATCTACAAATTCAAAGGTGACACCTACTCACTGCTGTCCGTTGATGTTTATACTTGAAAAACTAAAAGGTCTTTTAGATTTAAAGTGTTACGACTCTGAGGCAAATGACACAGTTTCAAGGGCAATTGTGTAATTTGAAAAAAAAAGTATGATTGTCAGTAAAAAAGTCTTTTTTTTGTTGACTGCAGGAAGGTTGGTAACAGAGATGAGGTTTTCACTTGACAGTGGCAGTATGAGTGACAGTAACATAGAAGTTCAGATGTTTTTAATGTGTGTTTTGAGTTCTTTTTGTTGAACTGTCACAGTGAACAATGCCAAAGGATTTGTTTTCTTACTGTAAGCTGCATAGTTTTCTTAACACTTAAAATCCAGGTTATTAGAAACAAGACAGACAATTTTTTTTTGAAGCTCTAAAGTACGTTTTGTGGTCTGTTCGTTTTCTGTTATTGTTTTTTAGCAAAAAGGAAAAAAAGTATATTTTTTTTCTAGTTTGCATTTTTTTAAACTAATTGTATTGTTTTGTTTCTGCGCTATCACTGTAACAGTTGAACTGTTGGGATTTTTTTTTTTCCAAAATAAATCAAAAACAGTGATTTTTTAGTCGGCCATCCAACATCCTGTTTTTAGACGTTTCTCCTTGTGTGAGCTCAGTAGTCCCACTGGATGTTCTGAAGCGCCACTGTCATTCACGTTTTCTAGACGACCCCGGCGGTTTGAGTACAAAAATAAACTTTTACCTTGATGTCAGGCATTGATGCCACTGCAGCGGTCTAGTTTATTTTTAGGTTTCACTCAAAAAAAAAAACACAGTTTAAAGAGGAAGTGTTTGAGTCTGGAGTAACTACACAGCAGTTGAACAGGAAACTCAATATGAAATGCACACACACATCAGTTTTATTAATTTGTTCCTGTTAAATGGAGAATTTGTATGTGTGTGCCTGTGTGTATGTGTGAAGCGTCTTCACCTAGACAGCACCAGAGAGCCCTGCCTGTGATCCGTGGGGACAGAGCTCTGAAGAGCAGCACAGAATGTACAACCGCATTTTCATTGTTTTTATTTGGGCCTACTGAGCATGTAGCAGTCACTGACCCCTCACTGAGAGCGACAGGGTGTTCTTCTGTGTGTACTTGATGTGTTCATCCACACCCTGAATGTATTCTGATAGCTTCTAGCCCTGCCATCACATCTGCTGTGCCTTGGAAGAATAAAAGACTACGATTATGACTGAACTCGTGCCTCTTGAGTCACTGCTGCCATTACATAGAAATGAGTGAGTGTTGTGGGGAAACCAGCTTTGTGATTGAAATGCTACCATCAGCTTGCTAACACACCCATAATGACAATTTAACATGAGGATTATAAGAAGGTATAGTTCATTTAATACTATTTAGCATGTTGCATACTTTGCTGATTAGTACTAAACATAAAGTATAGCTGAGGGTGATGGGAAAGTTTTGCAGGTATTAAACCAACACTAAGTAACTTTTCAACCTTCATAAAATATTTTCATAACTTTTGTGATGATACATCGACTTACAACAAGTTGAATGACACCTCTGTCGTGGTCTGAGGGGGTCTGTATCTCTTTCTCTGGCACTAAGCAGCTTTGAGGAGCATGGTAGGAACCCTGCTCTCACTTAAGTTTCACTTTCACTTTTGCGAGTCACAACAAGGAGGGAACAGGCAAAACGGCACTTTAGCAATGGATTATGTTTGTGTTTTCACTTTGAAATGATCCACTGGAAACAGAAACTTAGTTTTGATGTCTTCTGTTAATTTTAATGCAGGATATTTACAGGGCTTCACGCTAGTGTTCTTGGGAAATGGAGTCTTCTTTCAGGCAAAACACTACCGCTTTGGTCCACAGGCGCCGCCAAACTCAACCAAAACTGAAAGTTCTTTAGTACTGCTTTAAACAGAAGTATTGGACAACATGGGCTTTAACTCATGATGGTGCTACAAATAAATAAGGATCACCAAAGTTACTATGATTCATCCTGTGAACATGAGCCACATTTATCATGTAAACTGGTCAAGTAGTTGTTGAGATATTTCATTAAAACCTCAAATTTCATGATGGTATTTGGAAAGTTGAGGAAAGGTCACAGGGATCTCCAGTCGGTAGGATTAATCCTTTAAAGGACATCTCTATAAAAGTGTTGACAATATTTCCAATGGTTTAAAAGAAGGACACAAAAATACGTCATTTTAAAGTTTTTATAAGACACCTTATAGACTAAAATACAGGTTCAACTTCATACAAGAGCTTTAAGTAGTATCTTCCACATGAACAATTGATTGTGCAAATGCTGTGCTGAGTAAAGAAGTTGCATTCAAGATTATGTGAGGATTTCCGAGTGCTTTTAATACAACTGTTCTCAACAGATTGACAGACTCATCCCTCGAGCCGGCAGATTGTAGTACTCCCTTCCAAAGTTAAATGTTGTACCTTAGATATAAGATATATTTACGATTTACTTCCCTCGGTTCTTAAAAAACATGCAGGTTGTGCTGTAGTGTGTGCTTGACGAAGCACTTGAATCTACTCATACAAGGCCACATTGAAGAGTGAATGTGTGCAAAAATACCTGCACTAAAGACGGTGCCTCGGGATGCACCGCAGCTACTCAGAGAAGTAGATACGTTAGATAGATTTTTCAAGAATAAACATGTGTATAAAACTGGCTACCTCTTATTGTGAAACATGGGTTTCAAAGGCATCGCTGCTTCTTCTTAGGCAACATGCAAGTATGCTTGAGAAAGTGTTGAAGTAGTGCGAAGCAAAGGCAGTGAGCTGAGAGTGTCCCTTTTCAAAGTAAAATATTCCCAAGAGGTAACACTCAGAGGATGATAAGCAAAATAAGAAAAAAATAAGAAAAAATATTCTTCAAAAATAGTCAAAAAAAACCAACAAAAGAGGAATGTTTCACACAATGCATCACAATTAAACTGTATAGAAACTAATAGCACTTCAACAAGGTCACACTGATTATTAAGGCATCCCTTTACAGGCCACTAATACCATCCAGTCGTATATAAGTAATGCCAAACACATTATAAATAACTGTTAGAATGCAAAAATCGTTCATTAATTACAATGAGACATAGGATATATAAGACTTATTGGAGAGCTGACTCAGCGGTGTGCGTGGCGAATTGGCCTCCTATTTGGCACATTGGATTGTTGACCTTTGACCTCTGACAGTCACGGCGCTCAGGTCCTCACTTGGAATTTCCCGGCTTTTGTCAGATATTTGACGCCTTTAAACGGCTTGTACTTCTCTCCGTACATGTCGAGACGACTCACCTTGAGACCTGCAGAAGGGGGGAAGGAAACAACGTGAGAAAACGGCAGGAAATGGAAATCAAATGCAAAAAAAAGAAGAGAGAAAGTATCAGATGAAAGACCTGATATGGCCAGCTGCTGTATCTTCAGGTCAATGTTGAGCGAGGGGTTCTCCTCAGGTCTGGGGGCTCCAGCCTGCATGCTCAGACTGCCTCGCAGGTTAGGAAGCTTCTGGGGGTTCAGTTTCCCAATGTCCCAAACCAACACCTGAGAAAACATAAACACACTTATAGTAAGGACAATGAAACAAAATTTCTCAATTTTGTTTCCTGCCACTTCCGTCTTTCAAGACCGTCTTCACAGAAAATAATTTGTATTTAAAAAGAGAAAAAATCATGCTATTACAGGCAGTTGTCTATTTAGGGGGAACTATTTAAGTCTTGTTAGTATTTCGCTGTTTTGGTCGCTTTTTTTCTTCTCTCTACGGAGCTCCCCCTACAGTTTCCTACAGAGTGCATATTTTCAACTGTCGTAAAAACTCACAGCTAAGCCCCCCCCCCCGCGGCCATGTGCACTTGTTTTCAACGAAGAGAAGGCAATCCGTGAGCAATGTCTACTGAGGTGGGTAACGTTAACAAGAGATTATGGATCACCGGGCGCATTTGTGTCGTAGCGCCGTAAAGCAGTCCTTGTTTCTCGAGACGAGATCTGGAACACCGGGTCGGAGGCACTGATCTTGCAAGGTTGGTTTTTGGCCAAGAGACTCTAGGTGGAAGGCAGAGAGCCTCCACTCTCCCCGTAACAAGTCACTTAACCATCTCAATTAATCTGAAGCTGTTAAATTAAAGGGATAGTTCACCCAAAATTCAAATTTCACTCATTATCTACTCACCCTCATGTCGACTAAGGGCTGGGAGAAGTTTCAGAGCCATCCGTGCCTTCTCTGAGTTACAGGGGGGCTGGGCGCAGCACTGCATGTCCATATGACGTTTGCGAACGGGGCTCACTTTTCTTCGTCCAAAAAGACACACCAAAAAACATCCAAATACCTCCATAGTGCTCGTCTGTAATGTCCCTGTAATGGTGTTTGTAGCGGAAGCTCCCAGTGTCTCAGTTCATTGCTCTGCCTGTGTCAGTGCAAATCTGGGAGCTTCCGCTACAAACAAGCTTAAAATATAGACTTGTTAAATTTTTTTTGGAACAATTTCTCATGTCGGGGCTTCAATACAAGACGGACATTACAGACGAGCACTATGGAGGTATTTGGATGTTTTTTGGTGTGTCTTTTTGGACGAAGAAAAGTGAGCCCCGTTTGCAACCGTCATATGGACATGCACTGCTGCACGGAGCCCCCCTGTAACTCAGAGAAGGCACGGAGGACTCTGAAACTTCTCCCAACCCTTAGTCGACATGAGGGTGAGTAGATAATGAGTGAAATTTGAATTTTGGGTGAACTATCCCTTTAAGGTGCACAATTTGCATAGTTCCTCTTTAATCTAACAATTATAAAGCAGGCAAATAGGAGGTGAGCAACAGTTGGTAGCATTTGACAAGACTAATAAAAACTGAGCAGTATAATAGACACTGAGCACATTCTCACCTTTCATTTCACACAGACCTATAAATCACTTCTTCGACACTCTTGCATGTGGTTGGTTACCTTGGTAGTGAGGTCATAGGTGTAGTTTCCCTGTGTGGGTGTGAGGTTGACACTGAGCACCGTTTTAGGCATGTGGACAGTGACCATCATTCCCTCCACTGTCTTCCCCATGGTCTGCTTGGGTCCGATGGTGATGTCCAGGCGACCACAAGATCCCGTCTCCATGAAGCTGATGTTCTGCTTCACGTACACCGGGATCGCCACGAGACTGAGGGTGAGAAAGCGCAAATGAATAAATTATCTGGTCCCATACAATTCAGTCTTGATGATTATTAGATTAGTTTTTATTTTGCTTTACTTCTGAGAGCTGACGTGATAGGTCATGAGTGTAAAGTTCCCGTCTGGTGGGATGAAGGAGAGGACGCGCTCTGACTCCCAGCGCTTAAACCGCACACACGGGTGGAAACTCATGTCGTCAAGAAGACGAGGATTCTGTCAGCAAAAACAGCAACAGTGAGTTTTAGGGATGTAACGATTACTTGTTTTCACAATTAATCGTGGTATTAAACGCCACAATTATTTACTCGTAAAGATTCCTAAATACCGTTACTTTCACAAAAAATTTATGTTGGAACCTTATTGGCAGATGTGCGCAAAAATAAAGGTAAATGCACAGATACTGGTCCATTTAACTAACGTAACACTGAATTGGTAGGAATTTAAATGTTAGCATGTCATATTTAATAAAAAAAAAAAGCAAAACAAAACAAAAAAGATTAAAATAAATGCAAACATTTGGTATAGATAACAATTCATGACCTGAATATTTCAAACATTTCCAAGAATTGGTCATATATTAATAGATACTTGAAATATTTTGTGTAAACAATGAGTAATGTAGTTATATTTTGACTATATTTGATTTTACACATTCATAATGTTGTGAAATTAATGAATGCAGAATAATCGTGAAAATCGTAGTACCGTGATTATTTCTCTGACAATAATCGTACCAAGAAAATGTATAATCGTGACATCCCTAGTGAGTTTTGAACTTGCACAAATACACAAACGCTACGAAGAAATGAACCCACCATGAAGGACAGTGTCAGGTCGGGCATCCCCGTGAGCCGTACGCAGGCTTCAATTACACCCTGGATCTCTGCAAATACTGTTGTGC
Source organism: Trachurus trachurus (assembly GCF_905171665.1). Lineage (NCBI taxonomy): Eukaryota > Metazoa > Chordata > Actinopteri > Carangiformes > Carangidae > Trachurus > Trachurus trachurus. Next base: position 17,970,365 of record NC_139906.1, read on the forward strand.
CTTAAAACAGAAAGGTCAACAGAGACATGGGTGTGTTTAAAGAGTAAACCAGATCCAATTAATGTCCAATATTTCTACTATAAATATGTGATTAAATAAGTGGTTTGTACCTGATTTGTCCAGAATGGCATCTATTTCCTCAATCACATCAAAATACGCTTCATTATTAGTGTATTTAACACCAGCCCGCCTCCATGGGATGTTGGATAATTGACCTGTTGGCAACGTATCTCCAACATTACTACTTCCTGCAAAACACACAACAAAGGGCAACAATGTTAACATGCACACGAACACTGCAGGTTTTACATCAGATGCGGTTGAGGTAACAATGTCTGGGCGATATCTGTTTTACCTGTGAGCGTGTTGACGACTGATCGCAGGATAGTGGGAGGCCTGATCATCTCTTTGAGGACATTGGACTCTGTCGCTAGCGGGAAGCCGTTGTCCAGCATCTCCTCCAACAGCTCGTACACCGTCACCACATTGTCCTTGATTATATTTTCGGAGCATTCTCCAAAGTAGTCCTGTCAATGTGGCATAGTAGTGTATACTAAATGTGCACATGGAGGATGTACAGTGTACTGAAATACAGAGTATGTTAGGGGTGTCAAACTCATTTTAGTTCAGGGGCCACAAACAGCGCAATTTGATCTCATGTGGGCCGGACCAGTGAAGTAATAGCATAATAACAAATAAATAAAAAGAATTTTGGATTTTCCCCCTTTGTTTTAGTAAATTATAAAGGTATTCACAGTTAATAGACTATATATTTACAAAACATATTATGAACAACCTGAAATTTCTTGATAAAAATATTTGCAATTTCAAATTTTCACACTGAGGGCCGGATCGGACCCTCAGCCGGGCCGGTTTTGGCCCACGGGCCGCACGTTTGACACCACTGGTTTACACAGTGCTGAACAAAGCAGTGGTTGTCAAACTTAAAAGGACACATAAACTGACGCAAATTGGAGCACAGTGTATTTTGTATGTTTTTTAAATAAGGGTTCCCTTATTTAATAAGAGTTTGAAACTATGACCAAAACAGCCATACATTTTACCATTGCAAAAATTTGAGATGAAAATATGGTGAAAATAAATTATTGTGATTATCATTATTATTATTATTATCACTCTTTTTGCTGGGTTGTCACTTTGAGAACCAATGCAATTGGTACCAAAGCAACACTTGCACACACAGATGTGCACCACCCTGACCTCACACGGTCTGGTTTAATGTGTGATGGCTGAGTGAATGGCTCCTCCTTTTTCCTCCATACATTTGCATTATGAGGAACTACAGTACAAACAGCAGCACACTCTAAAGCCAGCACACAATCAGTTTTTTTTTCTTTTACAGACTGTTCATTAGCCTTGGTAGAAGATACTTTATTGTGTTACTTTACCAGTGTGAAAACACTGCAAACTCAAAGTTAGTATGAAGTGTGCAACTGAACCACAGCTCCAGGCCATACTCAACAATAAAATGCACCACAGCTGTTTTAAAAAGCAAAACATTTTGCTGAGTTGCTTGTTTGCTTCCTGTATCATTGTTACTGACTTAAAAAATATGTGAGGTGGAGGGTTGATAACTTAACTTAACTTTTAGCCACTGGGCATTGCATGTTATAGAAAGTTTGTGACACAAACAAGCCAACAAATAGTGGGATGCATGTGAGAAAAGCAGCATATTGTTTCACTGCAAAATGCGATAATGTGTTCACATTATCTAGACACAATATCCTCATTCTGCCTCAACAGATGCAACATTGTTACACACTAACTAGTCTGGGAAAAAGAGCCAACCTGAAATGTGTCTGCCACTCTGTGCAGGAACTCGATGACAAACAGCGGGGGGACCTCGGTCTGGATGACGGAGAGGAAGAAGAGCTTGCCCCTGTAGATGCTGATGAGATAGTGGTGAGGGGTCTGCAGGACCGGGGGCACATTCTCCGGCTCCAGCGCCTTCTCCTTGGCCTCGAAAAAGTAATCGCACACACTCCGGCTGATGACACTCTTCCAGTGTTTCTCCAGGAAGATGTCTCCAGAGTGATTAATCAGGAACAGGCTGTGGATCATCTCAGCTGCAACAATGAGCTGGTTGTTAGTTCATTGTAGTTGGTTAGTTAGTAGTGGTCTGTTATTGAGACAGAGGCAGATTTATAACAACTGTATTCCTCCTCCACATCTGTCGGTCCACAAATCAAAACAATGCAATGATTATTGTCAATATTTATCCACTGTCAACATGTCAAACTAACTTCCACCTCAGGTAATTTAACCGGTTTGCTAACAACCACACGTTGGTAAGTTCCGATATTTTCTCCTTTTTTTATTTTACAATATGCATCAAAAAGCTAAAACAAAACAAAAAACCCAGAGGCGACACGAAAGCACTAAACAGATGATAATGTAGACAAAGTTTCGTGTATTGTTGAAAGTTTTACCTGCTTACTCCAGCTGACTGTGCCAAGAGTGAAACACTCGGTGCCAATATGGCAGGACAGTGTGGAGCGGGTTGAGGCGACGCCTGCAGACCGAAGTACACGTAAACGCAACGTAGTCCCGAGTAGGTGTCAACAAATCAAACCAACTAGCCCCAAACCTCATGAGTGAGGTACTGAGATGTGTTCAAATGTTAACCTGCACCTATGTCCGCCTGATCGATACTTTCAGAGCAAAGTTGATCACTTTTTACTCAGGCAACGTTTTCGGGCAGCTATTTGGGATTCGTCGCCCTGGGCAGAGTCTTGCAGGTGTTTATGCGGCCCCTCCTACATCAAATAAAGTTCCTTGGAGGAGTTCTGGCAGATCTTTATATCCTATCTATAGACTGTATATAAAAAGGATCTTAGCACTCATCTTGAGTTTCACATGTAAGAATCTAAATGGCTGCCATAATTATTAAGCTGCTCTTTAAGTGTTTTCATTTATAAAAAGGCAGCTTAATAATAATAATTATTATTATGTATCACCAGTAAACCATTAATCCAGTGAGTTAAATAACTCTATCGTTTATTTTTTAATATGGGGAAACATATATTTAGTAATTTTTATAACTAAACCTTCAACTGAGATAAGAAAGAACTAAAATCAGGGCAAGTTGAGTAGATGGCCAAACTCCCCATCCCACCCCACCCCTTTTCCTGGTAAGAGAAATTGCCTTTTAAACAGCAAAGGAGTAAATGCTCCATTGTGTTTACAAGTGATTGTTTCTTTGCCAACATTTCATAGACCATAAAACCAAAACAATGACACGCTCCATGGGGATGTGGGCAGACAGCAGAGTCAGGTGAAGAAGCAAAGTAAACCTTTCAATGGCCGAATATCATGTCAACAATAAGATTATATCATTTACAAAGTGGGCGGCCACGTACGACTCAATATAACACTTTTGATTGGTGGAGCTCCGTGAAGACGGCGGCCGCCTGCGAGACTCGACTCTGGGTCACAACACCCCATCTATTTTGTGTGTGTGCGCGCAGCACGACCGCGGCCACATTTTCTCACCGGTTAAGGTGATTGCAACGTGCTCCAGTGTAGTCAACTAGTCAACCATGGCCTCAGACGAACCCAAAGCAAAGAAAGCCAAACTTTCAGAGGAGGAGAAGACGGAGTCTCCAACTAAAGAGACTCCTGCCAAACTAAGGTGACCGAAATATTCAAGAAGAGAAAAAAAGCGAACAAGAAAACAGGCAGTGGAGGAGACACGAGCCTCGTTTGAAATGTTTGAATGCTAATGAGAGCTCAAATCTCCAGTTTGCAATGTTTACATTGAGATATCATGAATATTTTAATTTGAAAACATTGGTTTCATGCGTCCTGTTGAATATGTGTTAAAGCTAATAGCACGGCGAGGAGAAAGGGGGTCGTCGTTTGTGCGGAGCGGAGTAAAGTCCCTCGGTGCTGTTACTCTTTAACACGCTGCTGCTGCTGCAGCTGGCAACTGTTGGCTAATTGTAGAAAGAAAGCAGTGTCTGGTCTGGTGCATTCACGGTGCTGTTGTCAGCTCGCCTTTGCAAGACGCTGCATGCTCAGGTGTGTGTGCCAGTATCTAATCTGAGTTCAACGTGACCTCCGCCTGCCCCTGCAGGGTTTAAAGCAGCAGGGAGACACAGGACGCTCCGTCCATTCAGCGCCAAGGACCGCTGCAGAGAGAAGCTGCTGGCTCGAGCCATCCAGCACCGGCTCCCAAAACAAAGCATTGCGAAATAGTCACATGGTCCTCTCCGTATCTTGTGTTTTGGTGTGATTTTTTTTCCTTCCTCAATAAGTGTTGATCTTTTCGACCATCCGGCTGGAACCTGCAGGTTCTTGTCATATATCAGGGTGTCTCTGTGATCAGCACGCTTCTCACGGCGTTATTTAGCTTCAAAGGAGTGAGCGGATTCAGACTAGACTGGGCAAAACAAGCCAATCACCAGACAGAGGCAGACTACCCCCGGACCTTCCTCCTTCAGATGCCTCCAATCACCCAGGCCCGGGTGGGCGGAGCTGCGGTTGCAGGGGTAAATCGATCTGGCCGCACACTGAGCTGAAATTGTGAAGTTTTTCAATCCTCAGCTCTTCCTGAGCCGGTTTTTTAAGGTTGCTCAACAGGTCTGTCACTACCTAGCTGTTACACAGAGAGAGGGAACCATGTCTGCTGCAAGGTAAGACCACGCTGGCATCCAGGGATCTGATCTAAATCCAGACATTGGTCCTGGTTTTAGTGTAATTGGCTTCAGAAGCCCACTTATCACCTGTGTGTGCAGTGGGAGATGATAGTGAGGCATCTGACACATAATGTTGAGATGTTTTCTGTTTTTTAGGCTGTCTCTCCTATTGCGTTTTCATAAGCCGTCGTCCACGTTGCACCATCCTGCTGCATTAAATCTTGCCTTCGGGGCAATTCTTGAAAGAAAGGCAGCATGGGGAAAATATACTCGCACATGTTCATGTGGTGGCATCTGTCATGAGCTGTGTTCAGAGTTTTCTGCATCTGGGGGTTTCCCACAAACACAGACAAGACACAGATAAGATGGATGTGAAATTAACATGCCACACCACAATTGCTTGGTGCTTTTTGCAGTATTACTCACAGACTGTCAGTATTTCCTTTTAAATAAGTTTAAGATTCACAGGGTCAAACCGAGAAGAGAAAGTCCCATTTAGTGTCAACACATGATGATGTGAGGTGATTTTCAGTCACTGCCTCGTGTTTTTCGTGGCCCCGGCGGTGAGAATGTTGCTGTGCTGTTGTGAAAATAATGTGTTTTTTTTTTTTTTGGCAATCACAAGACTCGGATTTGCAATGATATTCAAACCTTGCACTCACTTGTTTGTGTCTGTGCAGTGCATTTTTGTCCCTGAGGGAGAGACGTGCAGCAGCCGGCTGAGTGCTCTCCTGATGTTGCCTTGCAGTGAATATCATAACATGGTTATGGATGCACGACTGATCGACTGAGTGTCTCACAGCCGACCACATCCATATTTATCTGTAGTATTATTTGATGAGTCATGTGTTTCAATCCATGACTTGTGGATATGTATTAGGCTATTTCCTCTTTTCTTTCTTTGTGAATTGGGAGTTTTAAATCATGTGGTTGAAGTCACATGGATGCAAAGCTGTGAGATTTGTAAATTAATGGTTCACACTGGGATTAGAAACCCAGCACACCCAATGCAGAGAGTGAGAGTGAATTTTTTAAGTTCAGTCAGTTTGTCTTTGTACAAACGAGGGCTGTCTGCTATTTTAATGAATGACCGACAAGGGAGAAGAAGCTGTAAGTGATTTCAAATCCAGTTGAATTATTAAGAGCAGTTGCAACAAGTAAACACTGGATTGTACAAGATGTCCCCTTACTGTCATGCCATTGAAATGGGAAGTGATAGTAACCAAGTCCTCTGACGCTCTGCTTTTCCTTTAACACGCTGCCTTTATGTTTCAGCTCTAATTCACTCTTTGGGATGGGAAACCCCTTGTTGGACATCTCTGCTATCGTGGACAAAGACTTCTTGGACAAGTGAGTGAATGAGATTCTTTACACTTCAATAAAGTACTTTCATTAGTGGTTGTCGTCCTCCCTGCTGAGAAGCAGAGCTGAGAAATCCCCAAAACGGTTGTAATCTACCGCACCAATTATTTCTTAAAGGGGAATATTAATTCACACATGGTCCAAGTCATACAGACCCTAGAATTATATAGGCAGTTTTAGGCACAAGAGATATAAGTATTTTGTTCCAATGTTGAATAAATTACTCCATTGTTACAGACATGGAGCCTAAATCCATTAGTATGCTGCTGTAACATCTGGATAAAGCACAGTCACAGTCAGATCAAGTGAAATATGTGGGTCTGACCAGAAGAGACGGAGGCTCCTCGATGCAATTGGATCAATAGAGATACAAGATAATGGTGATAAAACAGAGCAGAGCACAGGAGACAGCGTCAGCAGAGATGTCTGTGCTGCAGATGCACTCCTTCAATAGATCCTGAAATGAGATAGTGTATCATATACACACACAGTGATTGGTATAGGACTGTTAAAGCTGAGTGAAACATTTAGTGCCTCTCCCTGTTTTGTCATTATGTTCACATTTGTAATCATCATTTATCAGCGTGGTTAAATAAATAACATGAGCCCAGCCTTAAGCCCCATGAGCTGAACACAAAAAACTTACATTGACTTAATAAGTCATCCTCTTCGATGTAAACATGGCAGGGTTTCTGTAAAGGCAGTGATCCACTACTGTGCTCCACTGATCCAGAAATTTTATCTCAGCTTATATATTTATGTATTGATTCAATAATCAGACGTATTTTATCCTCAGTCGACATATTTCTCAGTTGTGTTAGTAGTTTTCTGGTCTGTCCAAGCTCTGACACATCTGACCAGGTCAAAGGACTCCTCTGGGTTCCAGCTCAGAGTCCACTCTCAAAAGCCTTGCGTAAACCCCTGGATTAGAGCTAAAGCAGCCGACCACAGCTCTAATTCAGTCTCACATAGAATAAACCAGGACTAAATCTGCACTGTAATCCTCAACCTACCTTTGTCTTTCAAGGAAACTACTCCCCTTGAAGCATTGTTGATGAACATGCTGATATGGGAGTGATGATAGTAATAAAGTCTCTCAAAGATTTTCCCTGGGATGTATTATCTGAAATTTCATTAATCACATTTTCCATAAGGGAGGGTGGGTCAACCTATTAGGCAGCAGCACTATAGTGTCTGCAAAGTCTAATTATGTTGACATTATCCACATCCTTGTAATGTGGGATTGAGCATATGTTTCTGATGATGTGGAGAAATGAATGACTGTTAATGTCTTTTGCAGGTACACGCTGAAACCCAACGACCAGATCCTGGCAGAAGACAAACACAAAGCGCTGTAGGTGTCTCCCATACTGTTAATATTTCCTGTAGAATATAGGTTGTGAAAGAGATCTTGAACTCCTACAAAGTGTAGTCTGCAGGGAGTAAAGTGAAATGTCCATGTCCTCATTGAGTTTGCTCCTCTCTGTTCTGGAGCGGGCCAGACAAAACAGGCGCACACCAGAAAACACCAGGACTGACCTCCGTTCCTTTATAGACAGCCAATGGCAGAGCAGCAGATCCTGCAGAGAGAGAGTCTCGACCAATAGCAAACCAGGACACTTCGCCTCCCCAGTCCCTCTGAGACAAAGCTAAAAAGCAAACATTTAACAGCAGGAGATAAGAAAGTGACTGTGGGTGAGAGGGAGGGTGTACATTTACACTGACTGATATGTGAGAGCTGTTTTAAATTGAAAAAGTTAGATACAGCATTTCTGCAATCACTTTACTGTTGAAGCTCATGTGAATTATTAATGTCATAGATGATTTGTAGAGAGAAGAGAGGGTGTCTTCATAAGTTCAAGTGGAAACACTTGGGGGACACAATGAAACAATTTATTAAAAGAAAAAAAGAAAAAGTGAGTCACCAACTTAAAATTTATTTCTCCCAGATGTTTTGGCATCATCTGGCTCAGTCTCTGGGCCATTTTAAAAGCTGTCACTTAATTCTGTTTTCCAGTGACGCATTTGAATAGACTTTCTCCCTCACATCCACATAAACCACACAAATGCACGTCTCAGTGTGCGAAGATATGTGCGCTATATTTAGACCACAACATGCTAAATCAGAGAGCCCCAAGCGTGAACATCAGCGAGCTGCTTCAGTCACGTTGTTATGTAACGGGCGTAAATGGTTCAGATAGTATAATCAATGACCAGTCATGCGTGTACTGTATATTTTACCTTCAAGAAATGTTTTGCATAGAGTACAGTCTGACACCAGATGAGGTTACCGGCCGTCACGTTACATCCGTCACAAGCACGCCTCAGGGGTGTACACAGTGAAGCTAAGCTAACTGGATACGGGCAGAAATTAATGCATTTTATGTACCTTCTTTTGAAAAATGTAAATTAGTAAAACGTCATATCCATCTCTGTGTAGATTTGATGAGCTGGTGAAGAAGTTCAAGGTGGAGTACCACGCCGGAGGAGCCACACAGAACTCAATAAAGATTGCTCAGGTCAGTCAAGTACACACAAACTCACTTCCTGTCTCGACAACACTATAAAATTCGCTGCCGTCAAACTACCAAATGCTGATCAGAGCTGTCGCCTGTAGTGGATGATCCAAGAACCCCACAATGTGGGCACGTTTTTCGGCTGCATTGGCAAAGACAAGTTTGGCGGCATCCTGAAGAAGAAGGCTGAAGAGGCCCACATCGACGCCCACTACTACGAGCAAGATGAGGAGCCCACAGGGACGTGTGCCGCTTGCATCACCGGAGACAACAGGTGGGTAATTTAGATTAACGCACATTTGTTTACTCTTTATAGCCTAATCGTCGCCTATCTACAGCTCTCCATCTGTTGTTTTCTCCTCCCAGGTCTCTGGTAGCTAACCTAGCTGCTGCCAACTGCTATAAGAAAGATAAGCATCTAGACCTGGAAGAAAACTGGAAGCTGGTTGAAAAAGCTAAAGTCTTCTACATCGCTGTGAGTAGTGAAACAAACAAACCACTATGGTGTCTTCTGTGACGGATACGTACGATATTCTGCTTTGTTTCCATTATGTGGGCATCAGGGGGCCGACAGGGGCATTTTGTGGACACTCTGGTTTTCATTAGAGTCCATTAAAAGATAAAGATCAGGGGCCGTATTCTCAAAGCCTTTTATCTTACCGCTAGGAGTGCTCCTAACTCGCACTAAAAGTTTTTACGTAGGAGTTTTTTCTTAAAAGCTATTCACAAAGCCGCTGAGACCTACTCTTACTAAGGATAAATCACTAAGAGCACACTAAGAGTCACGCCCCTGGTGACGCCCCGTTGCTATGGATTACGTCAATTCTCGTGCACGAATTAGAGGCGCTCAACACGGTGATTGGTTGTTGAGTGCCAGCGGTCGAAAAGCAAGGAAGTGGCATAGGCTACAACCTAGTCCGATAAAATAGGTATTAACAGTGGGTGCAGTCGGCAGAATACACGCATGATGACCACGGATGTATTATATTATAGATCCATGATGATGACACGTTTGTGCAGGACAAGCAATTACAACAAAGAATCGTCAAAGGAATATTGAGTGTGCTGGCTTTTTTATCCCCTTTCAGTCTGCTGCTGTCGTGGTGCACCTCTATAAGATTTAGGCTTATCTTTAAAAAAAAATGTTTGGGTGTGTTTTGCTCGCTTGCAGACCACGAGAATGACGCTGTGCACATAAGAGAGAGAAAGTAAACAAAAACCACGTGAATATTATCATAACCATGGAGGTAATTGCAATCGCCCTGCTATTAGGCCTAGTCCAATCAGCATTCCCTATACTTTACCTAAACACTTTAAATATCAGCCCATACCGCCATTCAAATCCTCCTGACATGATGACTGAAAACGGAGAAAACAAACGGAAACGCAAGCCCAACTGGTCACAGGACCAGTTATTGCTGTTGGCCCAGTTTGTGCTGGAGAGGAGGGAGATTATAAAGGGGAAATTTGGCTCGGGGGTGACGAGCAAGAAGAAGCGGGAGACGTGGGAAGAAATATGCCGAAACATGAATGCTTCGTTCCCTGCAGTGTGTCGCACAACTGAGGAATGTGAGAGGAGGTGGTATGCGCTGCAATCACAGTGTCGATTTGAGATCGCAGACTTTAAAAGAGCCGTCGCGGCAACAGGTAAGTCCACTATAACCTTGCTTGTATAGGACTTGAAAAGCTAGAGCTAATATGACTTTCCTGTGAACGTAAAATATGTGCTGTATCAAGGAAAACCCAACACGAGCCGGCTGTTTAAAACAGAGGGGGGCCCTTGGAGAGAAACGTTACAATGTGTCAGTTTTTTCTGTGTGCCTGCGTCTTTGTTGCTTTTGCTTTTCCGGTGGTAAATAAACTGTTTTGGTAAACTACTTAAATTTAAGTCATGCAAACGTATTTCACACTCGGATACAGTCATTTTCAGCAATTAAATTAAATTTAACAATATTGCAATTAAAGTTATTTAACAATATATTAAATTTAAGAAACAATAAACAAAGCCTACAGTGATATGAAACGTTGTGAATTAACTGAAACATTTCATGTGTTGGGGGAGGATCTGCACCAAAGCCACTGTCCCCAGTTGCATCAGTGGTGTATGCTGTCCTTGGATCAGACACCAGCATAACCGGCCTTGAGGGTGCAGCTGATCCTGCAGTCCAGCTACTACATGAGCTTGAGGGGTATGCATGCAATAATTGCAATAGACGTGGAAAACCTTTTTGTGTAATCTTTACTGAATTACAATGTGCAAGTGTACAACCCACTTCCCAAAAATGTGCTTGAAATTATACATATCTTCCCCACAGGTCAAATCAACAACAAGCAAGTCCGGCATCACATCAGACAGCCCCAGCTGCGCCTCTTCTCCCAGCCCTTCCTCCTCTCCCAGCTCTCCCTCTCCCTCCTCGTCCAGCTCTTCCTCTTTCTGCGCCTCCTCTTCCAGCTCTCCCTCTCCCTCCTCGTCCAGCTCTCCCTCTCCCTCCTCGTCCAGCTCTTCCTCTTTCTGCGCCTCCTCTTCCAGCTGCACCTCCTCTTCCAGCTCTTCCTCTTCCAACCGGCCCTCTTTGTTCACCGCCTGCCTCTCCTCTCCTTCCTGCTGCCTGTGCTCCACTATTGAGGAGGAAAATGAGAATGGAAATTCAGGTTTTAAAAGCAAAAAAGAGGCTCCTGGATTTAAAGGCTGAATATTACAGTCTGAAGATAAAGGAAATCACAGAAAACAATAAATAATACATGTTATGAATTACAGAACTGTGTGTTGACTGATTTGTGCCAAAGTGCTTACCTAAAGTGTGTATACACAAAGTGATCCCTAAATGCCAGTCCACTCTGTGCCACACGGCCAGCGTCCTCATCATCCTCATCATCATCATCATCATCATCATCATCATCATCATCATCATCATCGTCGTGGTCATCGTCATCTTCTGGTTGTGGGATGTTCCTCCGTTTGCAGAGGTTGTGGAGAATTGCACACGCCGTAATAACTCTGCTCACCCTCTCTGGGCTAAGGCGTATTTCGCCGTGCAGGACATGAAATCGGCGTTTCATCTGCCCAATTCCTCTCTCCACAACATTTCGTGTTTTTTTGTGCGCTCTAACATACATAAACATAAACAAAATAATAAATATGGATTCCACAATAAAAAGCGACAAGAGCCAATACCATTTTTTACTCATATGCGTAATCACTTACATGTTGTAATTTAACTCTGCTCCCGGTCGTGGATTGAGATAGGGTGTCAAGAGCCACGTCTTGCAGGGATAGCCACTGTCACCCAGCAAGTGACATCCAGCTGGTACATGGTGCCTCTCAAAAAGCTGCCTCAGACCACTCTCCATTAATATGCGCGAATCATGAGTAGATCCAGGCCACTTCGCAACAATGTCCAGTATTATGTAATTTGGATCAAAAACAATCTGTGTGTTGATGGAGTGGGCTTTTTTTCGATTGACGAAAATATCCTCATCTATTGATGGTGCAATGATTTTGATGTGTGTCCCGTCAACAGCACCGACCACACCGGGCATACCTGCGATTGCCATGAAGTTGGCTTTGATCCTGTGAAGTTGCTGAATGTCCAAAGGAAACCGGATAAACTGTCGGATGATATGTGGTCTACAGAGCGCGTTTATGGTTTGATTTATGGCACGGCTGACTGATGGTTGTGATATTCCTAAATTGTCCGCGTTGCAAAGTTGCATTTTCCCTGTTGCTAAATATCTAAGTGTTGCTAAACATTTAATTTCTGCACTGATCGGGTTATTTCTATTAGTTGGGGACGTTATTGCATCCCGCACTAATTCAACTACAATACCTATACCCTCACGATTCAGCCGATATCTTTTCAGCAATTCACAGTCCTGCATTTCCTCCAAAACAATCCGCCTGGCTGCAGCCATTTCCGATTCTTTGTGAATAGGTCTTAGTGAGTTAGGAGTCCTCACGAGGACTTTTAAGCTCTCCCAGACTTAGGAGCTACTTTTAGGCATAAAATACTTTGTGAATTACTCTTATTTTAAAAAACTAGGAGTCCTAAATTTAAGACTGACACGCCCACTTTTTTTAGGAGTTGCTCCTAAATTCGGCCCTTAGGAGCTACTTTTAACCTTAAGATTCTTTGTGAATACGGCCCCAGATCAGTCTTGACCCTGTGTCGTTCGTCCTTCCTCCAGGGTTTCTTCCTGACTGTCTCCCTCGAGTCCATCCTGAAAGTGGCGAAGCACGCGTCTGAAAATAACAAGATGTTTTGCCTGAACCTCTCCGCACCCTTCATCTGCCAGTTCTTCAAGGACAACCTCATGCAGGTCATGCCCTACGTTGACGTGCTGTTCGGCAATGAGACGGTTAGTCAGACTTTCACTGCACATTCTGCACACAGTCTTTGTGTTGACCACACACACTTATACAGGTGTTTGTATGTAAAATATATACCCTAACCTTCTTTTGGTTTCTCAGGAGGCAGCTGCATTCGCTAAAGAGCAAGACTTTGAGGTGGGTGGACTTGTTAATATTCACACATTATTAAATTGTCAGCATTTTTTCTGTATTTTGTGCATTATGAACTGGTTGTGTTGTGTGTTTTGCCTGTAGACTAAGGACGTAAAGGAAATTGCGAAGAAAGCCCAGGCTCTACCTAAAGTCAACAAGAAGAGACAGAGGATTGTAGTTTTGACCCAAGGGAAGGATGAAACCGTTATGGCCTTAAGTAAGATTTTCTATTCATTGTTATTTTGGCAATGCTCTGATTCGTCAGTCTGTTGTTCTCCTGCAGATGTTAACCTCACAGGTTTCAATTTTTCCCTTATGTTGTTCAAGGTGACAAGGTCGAGACTTTCCCTGTACTGAAGATTGACTCAAAGGACATCGTCGACACAAACGGTGCAGGCGATGCCTTTGTAGGAGGTAAGTTTAACATTGGACTTAACATTACAGGATTGCTTTGGGTCTTTCCTATGTTCTTTGCAGATTTCTACAATAGTGTTTCCTCTGTGATGCAGGTTTCCTGTCTGAGCTGGTCCAGGAGAAACCACTGGATCAGTGCGTGAAGGCCGCACACTACGCTGCCAACGTCATCATCAGACGAGCAGGTTGCACCTTCCCAGAAAAACCCGACTTCAAGTGACACACTTCCGGACATCTTTTCCTTCAGCCTGAAGCCTCATGCTAATCCTGCCATCCACAACTCTGACACATAAGCTTCACCATTTTTACAAATGCTACCCTCAAGTCCCGTATTGCCTTTTTTTTTTAATTATCTTTTTGATCAGCTATACCCGTCCATGTTATTTTTCAATCCATCCACACATTATTTCTTACCAGTTATCAGTGATTATGGGTGACCCCTGACATGTGCCTGTCTGTGTCCTCAACGTGGTGCCACTAGAGGATCATGAGCTAATCCAAGGATTTATATATACATATATAGAAATCAACATAAAGGACTCGCAGTTACAGCACATGATGTTTTAATTTTGGATCTAATTGTGGTAATCAAACAGTTTATGGATTGTTTCTAAATGTTGTTTGGCTCTGACACTGCCAGCGTCAGCTGCACTGAAACTGATCAGACTGTCCTGGGAATTTACAAGTTGACGTCTCATAAGTCTTTTTTTTTTTTTCCTCCTGGACACAGAATCAAATCACATGAGGCTGATTCCACAATGTGAGGACACATAGTACACAGAGGAATGAAGAATTGAACACCTCTGTCAAAGGAGGTTTTTGGATACTGTGTTGAAAATGTGCAGGAGTGATTTGTTTTTAGATTTTTGTAAGATTAATTTTACCTTAATGTGTGTAGTAGTTTTAGTTTAATAGGCCAGTTATGAAACCAAATGTCTCTTTTTTTTTTTTAACACACTTTTTAAATGTGTTGAAGTCTCTGCCCGCCATGTCCCGTGAACACTGTCTAACTTCACGTGTACTGTGTCAATTATACTCAGAAGTTACTGTGTCCGTTAGTGTTAGAATCGTGGAAGTTCATATTGTTTGGGCAGGTGCTTCTCATAACGAGTGCCTTTTTTCTGTTCCGAGGCCTACTTGTGAACCTGCATTTGTCCGTGCTAAGAAACTTGCACCCTGAACCCGTGACGGGCAACTCAGTGGCCTGTGGGGTTGAAAATGGACACGTGACATCTCTGAAATGCATGTTAGGTAAATGGTATTGTTGGAAAGAGATACAGACATTATGTTTGAATGTTCTCTGTCTGAGGAATACAGTGGGCATTAAAAATGACCTGTCCTGTGTTACCCGAATCAGTGGCCTGGTGTTGTTTCTGGGTGCGTTTTGACCTTGGATTATATGAAATACGAACCCGCTTTAACTCGGTTATTTAGATCTGACTGGAAGTGGAAATACAGATTTCACATCAGCATATTTTTAATATGTTTATTGGGCAACTACTGCTGCAAATGAAAGATGAAGAATTTGGGTGGGAATCAAGAATGTGAAATGGGGTCAAACTTTTTAAACAGCCTGAGGTTTGTGGTCTGTTGAGGTCTGTGCAACCCTGAATACTTGAATTGATATATTCTGAATATCAACATAGTCTGAAATGACATTATGGAAAATAATCTGTTCAGTGGCCTGAAAGCAAAAGAGATGTTTTGAAACTTGTGTGTTAAAATAATGTGTCCCTTTGGCCTTCTTGATAGATACACCAGAAACCTTGTGACCTTTTATCACTGCTCTCAGTAAAATCAAGCCTTTGATCTTATTTCTCAATCACTTTTCTGTCAGGGTAAGTTTTTAAATGCTTTTTATTACGATTTTTTTATCAGAGTATTTTACTGAATTCCAACTACTTGCCATTTCACATCCATGGTGCAGGAAACTTAAAGCACTAAAACATGATTGGTGCTTAAAAAAAATAATACTTGCAACCTGTCATTACAGTTCCACTATTCACGCACTTTACAGATGTAGACAAAGCAAATCACTCTTACTCTTTAAATCTTGAAATGGAGAAACAGTCCCCATTAGTTAAAAGAATGTTTTTTAAAATGTAAGATAGCGGAGAATGGATGGATCAAGGACGTGTTATTGAGTATAAAGCCTGGTTTGATATATCTGAGTCAGAATCACAGTTTGGCTGCTGGGCTCAGAAACAGAGCTGGGATGGATGTGATCATTTAATTATTTTCTGTACCAGGACATTTCTGCCCGTTCTCTGATTCAGATCTTTCTGTTTGATCAGTAAAAGCACTGGTCTAGTCCCAGTATATGTTCTAAAACATCACCATACCCTTGAAGGCACATTTGAACCACACAAAAATTATTCAAATCAGAGGTTATTGCCACAACAGTTGAAGAAACATAAAGAACACTTTTCTCTACCTGAGATGGATTCAGGGGATAATGGAATATGTAAACATTGGTCTATAATCTATCGATTGTCTATGAGCTATTGGTCTTGTATCTGTCTCTTTTCTCTGAGCCTCTCCTCTTGTAATGTGATGTCCAGGGCTCTGAGCTGCTTTAGGAAGCCGTGATTGGGCAGGATACAGCGCCGCTGTCGCACATGCTCAATAGCATCCACTACTGTTAGGCTGTGCTTCATCATCAGGTATGCCAGGACCAGAGACGCTGACCTGCTGCGACCCATCACACAGTGCACCAGCACCTTGTCTGGAACAAAAGTAAAACATAATCTGGATTTATTATAAAGAAGAGGAAAGTGTTGAGGCTTCTTCTCCAGAGAATGATGTGGATTAAAGGATTTAATTTCCTGCAGGACTCACTCTGTGAATGACTAAGGGCCTCGTGGATGAACTGCGTTGCAGCGTAGAAGTACTGGGAGATGTTGAAGGTGGGCTTGTCATCAGCCTCTACACCGAAGTACAGGATGTCCATGTCTCTGTAGTAACCAGCCCCAGTCAGCACATTGTTAAACTTCCCTTCTGCAGCATTCAGGACGTGTGTAATACCCAGCTCCCTCAGACCGGCCAGCTCCAGAGCCGTTTTCCTGTTTTCATCAAGCACACAGACTCAGTGTGAGGCTCTCCTGACCTTTGACAGTAACAGCAGAACTATGACACAATGTCTGTGCATTTACTCACTGATCCCCGATGTAGATGCTGGGCCAGACCTGGTTGACGTGGGCAAACTGAGCGCCGCCTCCGGCCCAGAACAGCTGCTCCAGGTCTAATGTCCCTGGTGTGATGTAATCGCTGTCTGGGTCCACCTGCACTGCTGCATATGGGTTTTTACCTCTGGACTTCATCACACAGGACGACATGTCTCACCTCTGCTGCCCAGAAAACACACACATCAACCAAAATAACACATTATACATACAACAATAACACCGTGATCTGCTCTTAACTGTGCATTAACACCTATATATATTTGTCAGTCTTAGAGCTGCAATAATTCATCCATTAGTCAGTCAGATTTTAAATCCTTTGAGTCAAATGTGAACATCTGTTCTGGTTTTCTTCGTTTTTTGTTAATGACATTAAACGTAGCTCAAGCAATAATCAATTAATGGAGACTGATCAAGATGAATTAATAATAAAAAATTTATATTAATGGCAACCCTATGGCATAAACTTATGGCAGATATATGGAGGATGTTGGGAGCTATTTATGCTAATTACTTTATTTTTTTTAGAATTTATTTAATAAAATTTTCTTTATTTATATGAATGATATACTGAAAAATACCATACAAACCAGATGTACATAAAATTACATATCAAGTAAAGCTACATTATTATTGTATACATGAAATCAGTGCCATATATAATATTGTTCTATCATAATAATGATTCATTTTGATTTCCATTCAACAGTTCAACTATTACTGCATTGTGGTGCTCTAAAGGTTCCTCATAGCAAAACTTAATTTATCATCTGTCGGGACAAATAAGAGCTCTTTCAACAACAAATTCAAGTAACAGACAGTTAACAATGACTCACTTAAATGAGAGAGGTAACATTTAACTATTTTATAAGGATACTGTCTGTTTAAAGAGAATTACCAGGCCAAACATTATAAGAAGGAAAACATGACTTACCTATATGTCTTGTAGCTGTTAAAAGTTCCTGAGTAGCTCACTGACTGGCACTTCCACCTTTACTCGGTGGCAGTGCATGTGTGTTTGTGTGTGTCTGCAGTGAGCATGGAGGGAGTATGGTAACCGCTCTCTCCAGCTCTGTTTAAGATGATATTTTTAGTCAGCTGGGCTACGACACCTGACTTCACAACTTGACACACACACACACACACACACATAGAGAGAGAGAGATTCTTTCCACAGCCTTCCTAATGTGATTTGAGTCATTTAATATGACAGCGATTACTTTGCTTTAGCCTGCATAGTAAACAAATACACTGAACAGCACAGTGCTAAAAGACAATAAAAAGTTTGGTAAGAGTGGGAAGTTGTCATTGTCGTCATAGGAATGTCACTAATGTGTGGACAGGTGTGGGGTGCAGTTAGCATTTGTCAGCAGAGTTATTTCTGGGGACATAAAACTTAAGTGTGCAGTTCTTAGCTTTTACTGATTGTTTCTGTGGCAGAGATGAGCTGCAAGACTGAGACTGAGAGATGACACACAGATGACATTTCTATTTGATTATCAGGACGTGTCGCCGTGGTCGTCTCCTGTCGTCCGTCTGCTCTGGGGGCCGAGGCTGAGGTCCAACTGTCTCAGCTGCTCCAGAAATCCAGAGTTGGGTCCAATGTCTCTGTTCAGACGCACAGCAATGATGGCCTCCACCAACGAGAGGCACTGGTAGATCATCAGATACGCCAAAACCAGAGCTCCAGAGCGACTGACGCCCATGGCACAGTGGACAAACACCTTCCCTGGAGGATACATTGATTATAAGACCACCTCATCCCAATGTGAGCTCATCTTATCTACTCATACTCTGTGACATGTGTTGCCTTTTAGAGCTACTTTCATGCTCTTTCTAAATTGCCCCCTGGGGACAAAAGTGTTTTTGAATTGAATTGAACTGAATAGCCCATAAATAGAGGTCAAACTGTCAAAAAGTCATTTTCTTTAGAATATGGGCCTGTAATTGGCTGTGTAAGGTAGAAAGACATATTACATAGCACAACTTAATAAACCAACAGGTGGTGTTAGTGTACTAATTGTGTTCTCATCTTAATGCTGAACTGAAAAATAAAAATCCATTTAAAAAAAGCATGTATACTCGTTCAAAATGTTTTCAAACCAAAAACTTTGACAGAAAATTAAATGTATTAAAATTAATGGTACAACAGAGACATGAGGATCATTATTAATTATTATAAAGAATAAAGAGTGAAGTGAAAAAAGTGATGAGTAGAGTAAAAGACTGGAATCGCTAAATAGATAAAAGAGATCAGAAATAAAGAAATAAAGCAGGAACAAACCTTGTAATACATGATCTACTGTATATCTTGTTGCTGTGTATTTATCATACATATACAAAATATTAATTCTGGTGTCATGTTTGCGTACTGACCGTCTTTCTTTAGAGCGCTGTCTATGAACTGTGCAGCCGGCTCGAAGAAAGGCTGGATGTTAAACTGTGGGTGGTCGGCAGCTTCAACGCCGTGGTACTCCACCTCCAGGTCGCTGTAGAACTGCTGACCCGTGTTGATCCTGTGTCGACCTGCTGCAGCGTTCAGGATGTGAGTTACACCCAGAGACAACAGGGTGGATTTATCTCGTGCCACAGACCTGCAGACGCACATCACACACTAACTGAGTTATTGTAATATCTTTACACACTGCAAAAACTCAAATATCTCACCCAGAATATTTGTCTTATTTCTAGTCAAAATGTCATTTCTAGTCAAAACAAATCTCATTATACTTAAAATAAGACTAATAACATTAAAAAGTAGCTTGTTTTTAGACACCTTTTACTTCTTTCAAGCATATTTTCACTTGAAATAAGTAGAAAAATTTGATAATGGAGCAAGTTTTTCTTCCTTATTACGAGCACAAAAAACTGCTTTCGCTGGCAGATTTTTCTACTATTCAAGTGAAAATTTGTTTAAAATAAGTGAAAACGATCTAAAAACAAGTTAATATTTAGGTGATGAGTCTTATTTTAAGTGGAAAGAGATTAGTTTTGACTAGAAATTAGACATTTTGACAAGAAATAAGACAAATATTCATGGAAAGATTTTGAGTTTTTGCAGTGCAGAAACTTTCAAGGTGCTGGATGTGATTTTGTGTGTACTTGCTCGTCTCCGATGTAGAGGTTGGGCCAGACTTGATCGACAGGTGCCGCTGGCTTCCTGTTTGTCCAGAGAATTTGCCTCAGCTCTATCAGAGATGGCGTGTCCTCCTCCTGACCTCTGTAGCGATAAACATGTGTGTGTGTGTCTGTGTGTATGTATATGCTGATGTTTCTGGGTTTTTTTTTTTTTTTTTTTTTGCATGTGTCTGTGTGTCTCTTTACAGTGTCTGGGCCTGTCGCCGCCTCCTCCTCTCCCTCTCCAGGCTCATGTCGAGGCCGCGGAGCTGCTGCAGGAAGCCCGGGTTGGGGCAGATGTCTCTGTGCGGCCTGACGGCAGCCACGGCCTCCTGCAGCGTCAGGCCCTCGGCAATCATCAAGAAAGCCAGCACTAAAGTTGCAGAGCGGCTCACACCCATGAGACAGTGGACAAACACCCGTCCTATAGGACAGGGACATTTGTCATTACTCTGAGGTCGTGGTTGAAGATTTTCAAACTCACTCACACACAATCAATCTGACTTGCCTCCCATAGCCAATGCAGCTCTGATGTATCGTGCAATTGGGTAGAAGAAAGGACTAAGCATGAAATCTATTGCATCGTCAGCCTCCACCCCATAATAATCCACTGTCATGTCTCTGTAGAAACGCGAGCCAGTGTTGACATGTTGACGTCCGTGAGCAGCGTTTACAATGTGAGTAATTCCCAGACTGTGAAGAGTTCCCTTGTCACGAGCTGCAACCCTGAAACATAATCACACATTCATTTCTATTATGTTTATGTAAATGTGCTGCATGTGTGTGTGTGTGTGTGTGCATGTTGTTGTGTGTGTACCAACTCGTTGCCTATGTAAACATTGGGCCAAACTTGATTGACGTGTCCAGTAGGTCGTCTGTCTGCTAACAGGAACTCCTGCAGCTCTGACACAGAAGGAGGATCGTATGGTGGATCCCTCAGAGACATAACTGTAATGACACACACACACACACACACACACAGAAATGAACAAGGGGCTTCTCTTAACCTGTCAAAAATAAGTCCTAAATCTTAATAAAAAAGACACTGCTGCTCTCTGAAACAATATGCACATCAATAATCAATTATCTGACGTGGTAAACCCAGAGGTGACACAGTGAGCAAATAAGCCTTGAGAGAAACTAACCTGTTTCCACTCTGAACTTTCTTCGCTCCAGGGCTGTGCAAACTCTTCTTCTTTCAAGCTCACTCTTATTTCTCTGCACACACTCAGAGCCACACACAAACCGTTTCCTTTTATAACTCTGTAATCATACACTCGGTCGTGTCAAACTCATCTTACGGGCTGCATTCAGGCACTTTAAAAAACACATCCAGTCCACTCTGACCACATCTACTCGATCTCATTCTTATGGACAACAATGTGGCGTCTTCCTGTCAACTTTAACATTTGCTCTCTTGTTGAGATTCCATGATGACCGCAGACTGTTATGTAACACACCACTGAACCGTACGGCCTCTGTGTTGCTACCCAGCAGCTGGGTGACATCTGCTGCCCTGCTGCTTTAAGGAATATGATCGAGGCTGTAATAAGTTCAGTTTAGCTGCTGTTGTTGTGAGATAACACAATAGAAAAATAAGTAAAGGACATTTTGTAATGATGAAAACTGCAAAAACTGTGATCTAGTTAATATGGGTTGAGAAGATCAAATAAGCAAAAGTAAAGATACAAAATGAACAAAATAAAAACAGACTCTCAGTGATGAGATGAAGTCTGCACTGACGTTGCTCCATATCGTTCTTAGATATGGACCTTTGGTTGGAGTTTAGGAAGTCGTAAGTTATACTTATTGTACATGTTTTGTTATATTACTTAACAATTCTTGATAAAGACTATGTCATTAAATGTATTGCTTGTCATAGTATATTATCCATCTTCATTTTAGCATTCATTCAAAAGGATTATGATTGTTTGTCATTCTTAGCCACTGTGTTTTCCACTGAGTTTAGGAAAATTATTCAGTTAATGAAGCATTTCTCTCCTTCTTTGGTGAAAAGTTTTGAAAAAGTGCAACTGTATTTAGATATACAATGTTTAAATGAAATATCATGAAAATGTCTTTAATGGGAATTTACAAGTCATAAAGTTGGATTTACAAAGTTTATGGACATGCCTGACAACATTGAAAGGAAACATTTGAATACAGTTTGAATATGAAAAATAAAGAGAGAAATATGGTATTTACAATATTTAACAACACATGGCCATAGAAGCTGTACCCAGAAGATAAACTTGTGCAAGAATAATCTTCAAAATAAAAATATGGAATTTCCCCTCCAGACCTCTAGCTGTGTCATACACATAGTGATAAATATATAATAATGATAATAATAGAGAAACACTGCCAGTGTTGATTAGAGTGTAACACATGGAGAGAGAGTGAGTGGGAGTCCTGAGGTGACTGATGGCCGATGGCTAATGTCATGAAGGAGCAGAGACAAATGAGACAGACAGATGTCACAGAAGAGGACACAACCTCCGTCTGAGCGTCAGCTGATCGTCCAGCTTGAGGAGGAGAGACAGGAAGTTCCGGTTGGGGTAAATGGCTCGTTTTTGAACGACACGCCTCAAAGCATCCCTCAGAGTGAGACGCTGCCGCAACATCATATACACCAGGACCAGAGTGGCTGAGCGACTTACGCCCATGATGCAGTGTACCAGCACTTTTCCTGTAGAGCAGGGTGGAGGATGTGAAGGAAAATGTGAAAAAAAGCAAAATACAGAAAGATTCAACGAGACAATGGTTGTTACATTTCTATACTTTACCATCTTTGCTCTTGAGGCCTTTTTGTATGAAGTCGGCTGCAGGTTTGAAGAACTGACTGAGGTCAAAGTGGTCTGAATCCTCTGCTGGGATGCCAAAGTAAACACACGTGTTCCCATAAAAACTCTGGTCACCGATGCTGCCCTGCTTGGAGTGCGCTGCATTCAGAACATGAGTGATGCCAAGCTTATGTAACGTCTTTCTGTTCTGTGCCACAGCCCTGGAAAACACACACAAAGAAAGACAATAGACATCAAAACATGTTGCACATGTTTGCACTTTTAATTGCTATCAAAACTAATTAATATCTCTCTGTAAGCTATACGCTGTTTTACCCGCCACACAAGAAACATGAGACACTCACACATTTCCTATGTACAGGTTGGGCCAGACTTCATCCACTGGCGTCAGGTCCAGTTTGCAGGAATCCAAAGTGAGCTCCAGTTCTTTAATGAGCGCCAGGTCCTGTCTCTGGTTGCTCCCTGACATTGTCGCTGCATGGACTTCGACTCCGGCACGGCTCCTGCTGCCTCTGTCCACCGTCCCTTCACCGCCACCACGGTCTGCAGCTCACTGAGAGACATGAGCAGGTGGCCGTTTGAATGCCGCCTAGCTCCAAAATTAGTTCAGTGTGTCCTCTCTGACTGGATGTGGAGTTATTCAATGTTGCTGTTGCATTGACTGGTGTGTTCATTGACGCCAAAAGGTCCAGTGGGGGGGAGGGAAGGGGGAGACAGGGACTCTCTGTGACCACTGAGGTCACATCGGGAGAGGAACAAGGGAGAGGGGAGGGATGGAGCAGCTGATCAATGTGTACATGTGTACAGTAGATGGTACAAACAGAGACAGTCTTTGTGTGGTGTAAATGAGGACTTCAGCCAACCAACATGGGACAATATCTGTGGATTTATTGTGCAGGATTGTTCCTATAGATTAGTTTTTATTTTGGCTCATTCAACCCCGTTCCCCTGCAGCCGTCGGTCCAGGGCTATGAGCTGTCGTAGAAAGCCTCTGTTTGGGAAAATCCAGCGTTTCTCTTGCACACAGCGCACAGAGGACAGAAGACTGAGGCGGTGATGAATCATTAGGTAGGACAGGACCAACGCAGCCGAGCGACTCACGCCCACGGCACAGTGCACAAACACCTTTCCTGGGAGTCAAACAAAGACAGTGGAAGGACAGGTAACCCCACCTTTAACGCTTACTTACTTACTTAACGTTTAATCTCTCTTTCCCAACAGCCTGCGGTACCTCCTGATGTCAAAGCCTGGTGAATGAACGCAGCTGCTGGGTAGAAGAAAGGTGAAAGGTCAAATGTCGGCAGGTCGTTGGCAGGGACCCCGTAGTACTTCACCGTGGTCCCATAGAAATCGTCGCTGCCCTTACAGCACAGTTTACCATGTGCGGCGTTCAGAACGTGCGTGACGCCCAGCTGCCAGAGCCCCAACCTGTCATGAGACATAAACCTGGCACAAGCACCACATTTGTTGTGTATTATCAATCAATACGTACTGTAGGTATGAAGATGAGGCCTACAGATACTCAATGGTGGACAGTAACGGAGTAAATTTACTTGAGTCCAGAGGATTTGTACTTGAGTAGCTATTAGATTTCTTTGGTAGCTACTTATTACTCTTACTTGAATACATTTCCAAGACAAATATTTTTTACTTTTACTCGAGTTAATTTCTAGGAAGGCTGAAAAGTACTCGTTACTTTCAGGTCTTTTTCTAAAATCCTATTGGACACAAGCTGTGTTTATCAAAGAAGGAAACCCTAACCCCTAAAAGCAGCACATCAGTGCAGCTGCTTTCAAAGAGTTCATTCTCACAAACAAGAGTTTAAAGGTCCTTAAATTAATTTAGAAAAAATTATAGTAGGCTAATTCATTGATGTGAAATATAAGAAATTTACTCTCTTATTTACTCTTACTTTTACTTAAAGTACATTTAAAAGCATGTACTTTTGGATACTTAAGTACCTTTAAAAGCAAGTACTTTTTTACTCTTACTCGAGTAACATGTCGACTGAGCTACTTTTACTTGTAACGGAGTAAATTTTGACCAGTAGTATTTGTACTCTTACTCAAGTACTGGGGTCGAGTACTCTGTCCATCTCTGCAGATACTCACATGTCTCCCAGATACAGGTTTGGCCACACCTCATCTCCATGGCGACAGGAGCGTGGAGCTGAATATAAAACCTCCTCCAGTTGCGGTAGAGTTGGGGTCAGGGCCTCCAAAGACTCCCCCTGTGCACCTTCTGTCGCACTTGTGCATGTTTCCTCTTCCTCCGTGTGACGTCTCACCTCCGAGGCCTCACCTGTGATCGACGACTCTCTGTCAGACATTTTTAAGTATAAAATAAGTAGCTAATCTCCTCTGTTCTGCCTCTAAAACTAAACCACGCTGCTGTCTTCGACTCTGTTGCAGCAGCAGCAGCAGCTCCTCTTCGCTCTCTAACCGTGAGTGTCACAAACAGGTGGTGGTGCTGTTTATTGGCACAGACTCTAGTCATTTTCTCCAACTCCCTGCCAGGTGCCTTCACGACATGAACAACAAGTAAATTATATCAAGTGATGTTTTTATTGACCGGTATAATGAGTTTTAATGTGTTTCAGGGAATAGTACTGAAGTTTGACACCTCTCTGTAACTGGGTCCTGTACTTCCTGACAAACACAACCTGTTAATATCCATGACGTCCCACTTTTCTCCATCAAAACTTCTCTTTATCAGTCACATGCTGTTACATCTTTGTGAAAGAGATGCTGGTGTTTGTTAATGTCAGTTTTTATGTATGCAAAATTGCTTGCAAACAGTTAACAGCAATACTTTTTTTCCCTCCTTTTTTTTTAACATGATGCCAGGACAGACCTTGGCAAAACATCACTTACCATGGTCTTGGAATAATTTACAAAAACATTTATATCTATTAGCCTAATGATTTTAAAGTGTATAATAAAGAGTGCAGCGGGGGTATTAAATTATGTTGTTGTTCTTCTGGAGTTGCCTGTGTCTGAGTAGCTGACATTTAGTTTTATTGTTTATTGTGTATGTGTGCTGCTACCTTGGCAGGTCTCCCTTAAAGAGCTCTGATCTCAATGGGACTTGGGACTCCCTGGTTAAAGCAGATATCAGTGGAATGTTTTTGTTAATATAAGTCCTAAATAGTCCTATTTTCCGTCAGCAATCACTTACATGAAGTATTTCAGCCTAAACACGAGTCTCTCCGTCACTCTGCTCTGCTGTAACCCGAGGAGAAAATTTTCCTTGTGGGATACAAGTGTTATCCAATGAGGAGAGAGAACGGCATGAAGGGCTGTGTGTGCAGCCAAGGGATGCGCGTGAATGTGGTGACGTAGCACGAGGACCAATTGATGCCTGACAAGGGCGGGGGCTGCTAACTCATGGTGCGTTCAAAGAAACTCGTACTTTGTGTTTTTCCTTCCTGTGAAGTCATACCAGTTCGATCTGGTACGAGTTCACGGGTCGGAAGTTACGAGTGGCCGTTATAGGGAACTTTCACAGACAACAGGATGGTAAAAACACGAGCTACGGGTTACCTGGAACGCTACCAAGTCGTAGTTGTGACTTGAAGCTGTAACTTACGGTTTCAAAAGCCTGCCTTGAACGCAGCATTAGCCGAAACGGCCGTGAAGCTGATATCTGCTTTAAATAAAGGTAGGCTAAATAAATAAATACTTTTTGAAAACCTTTGTAAACCTTCTTTTCCCTCCCAGAATTCAAAAACAAACTGTCCATTTAATACACCCTTATTTCTTTCTTTTTTTTCTTTTCTTTTTTTTATTTCATGGATCTCAGACAGTTACCCACAGTTCCCTGCGCTTCCTCCATTCAGCCACTACATGTCAGTGTGCTTTCAGGCGCAGCGCTGCGCCAGGCCGGTGGCTCTTCTTTCCTAGTGTTGTTTATCATAGTCTCTTCCTGTTTGATGTTGCCTGTTTGTCACAAGCATGTTGGCCAAGAAGTCCTGCTACTGCTGCTGCTGCTCCTGTGGGTTGAGACACCGACGGGCGGCTCGTCCACACCCACTGACAGCTCACTGACAGCGGATTGATGGTAAGAGGCGTAGCTCCGGCTTCAGACCAACTTTTAGAGAAACTTTAAAAAGACTAAATGAACTTTCTGTAACTTTCTAGTCCCCCACTCAACATGTATCCTTCTACTTCTCTTGTTTACCTCGAGTAAACAGCGTTTAAACTTTTACCATGGGGTTGTGAAACAGAGATAACCACTTAATGTGGAGTCCTGTAGAGTTGTATATCTCTCTCTGTGTCTGTATGTGTGTGGTTATTGTGGCCCGGTCGGTGGGGGACAGACCATGACTATGAGCCCTTTGTCAAATGTGTCTCTTGTCTCACACACACTGAAGAGCTTTCTCCCTCCCAGCTGTGTGTCACTGCTCGCTGCCTGTGACTCACTGTAAGCCGCAGCAGCCAAACAAGCTGACATGGCACTTATGAATCCCCCAAGTAGCTAAAGCCTCGGGCCAGAGAGGCTGCAGGATGGTGCCAGTAAAATCTAGAGAGGCTAGTTTTAAAATACCACATCTCACCCTGAGGGAAGCTGAGCAGAGCAGCCAGTCATGTGAGTTACTTTAACCTTTCAGGTGTGTGTGTATAGGTAAATATTGATCAGCTGATCAGCTCAATTTGGTAGATTCTGTGTGGGTCAAACACTGCGAGCCAGATGCCCATTAGCTTTCATTGTTTGTCTGGCTCTGAAAACTTAGATCTAATACAACTTTGATACTGCAATACAACATTCAAACTGCTTGATGATAATAACTTTATTTATATAGCACCTTTAAAAACACAAGTTTACAAAGTGCTTCACAAAACAATATAGAAGAGACAAGTCATAAGAGGTGGGTGGACCGCCCAAGCGATACAGCAACACAGGCAATACAAGCACCCAACAACAAATTGAGACCAGGAGGACTCACGTTAGAGTGCAGGATGGTTGGTGTTATGGTGTTAATATGTGTCCTTATGATATATGACAGGAACTGAGTTTAAACAGTTTATTGATTAGAAGATAAAGAATTTGTCAAGCGAATGTATCAGATATTTGGTGGTTCCTTCTTTTTAAAAGTGTAAATTAGAGATGCAACTGAAAATCATTGTCAATACTGAATTGGTTGATTTGCCAAACCTATTGATTTGAATTACAGATGAATTGCTTGTTCAACATTAGACAGTAGATGTCTTGATTTGTCCGACACAGCCCATCTAATATTAATATTTTATTTAGCATGAAAAAAGGTGAATTAATTGTCAAATAAGTTACTGGTTGATATTCTGTCCTACCAACTTACTAATGGAGTATTACTTTAAAACTAAACTGGGTGTTGTTGTGTTTTGAACTGTTAATAGGCAAAAAAAAACAAAACAATGTAAAGTTGTCAATTTTTGCTCAAAGAAGCTGTGATGGGAATCACTGACAAATAGATTTATTAATTAAAATTATCAGCAAAACTAGGGTATGGTATTGAATGAATAATCACAGGAGACAAATATAGTCAGAAAGTCTGTTCAAAGTTTTTGTAAAAGTCAGCAGTGTCTCTTACTGATAGAAAGCTGCTTACTTTAGTCATTTCGGGTCTGTATCTGATGTCCTGGCAACATGTGGGCTATTGCTCACCTGTAGCAGTGAACAATCATGTTGGTTGAACCTTGAACATCTCTGGAGGAGCAGGTAGCAACGCTGAACGGAGTTTATCAGGAGGTCAAAGGTCAAAAACGAGAAACATGCAAAGCAGAGAAGAGTGATTCACAGTACCAGAGTCTGTCTTCTGCGGGAGAGGAACTAGTGTACGCTTTGGGCTTTTGCAAAATCCTGGATGGTTAGTGACTCATTGTTTTTCTTTAATTCTATTTCCTGCTGAAATGACAATAATGAAGCTGAGACACCGTTTGTTTTGGTGAACAACATACAGTAAGCCTGCTCTATGTTGATCAGGGTGTCACTGCATACGTGTCCTGTGTAAGCCTCTGCTCCGCTGTACGCTGACCGACCTGGACACAGATGATGTAATACTAAGTAGCCTGCGTTGTTTAATGCTCGGTCACATCAAGAAGATTCCCCCACAGCAGGTTACCTTTACACTGACTCCTGATCAGTTATAGCACACTGTCTCTGCCACAGGCCTTTCACAGCATGTAGGGACTTTATTATTGTGCTGTGATCGCTTTTCTATGATTCAAACCTGCAATCATTTAAAAAAATATATATATATTATTGGCTGGTCATTTGGTGTACAAGTATCATAAGTTTTCCAGAGCTCAGAGTGACGTCTTCAACCAACAAGTCTGAATCCCAAAGATATTCAGTTTTCCATATCCTCAACACAGAGTATTCTCAGGTTTGGAAAACAAGATGTTTGGAAGTTTTTGTCTAATAATGGACTGTTTGATTCATCAACAGCTTTTGTGTTAAACTGTGTCCCTCTTTCTCTCTCATAACTACAGAGAAGTGAACTGAAAACCTATGTTTTTAGTCGTTCAGTGTGTGTGGCCTTTATGTAGAGAGAAGTCCTATGGTTTATAGTTACCTTATTTATTTATTTAATCTGTGTTGTATTCTATTGTTTTTACTGATTGGTCATTCTTATCTTTTCTTTCTTGATCTTGTCTCTTCTGTTTTTTTCTACTTTTACTCCTTTTATTGTTATCTCACTAACTATTGCTGTTTTTATTTTTGATCTTTTATTGTGCATTAGTCTCCAAGTCAATTTTACCTGTTATGTTATTGTTTTTTCAATCAAGTTTTAAAGCACTTTGAATTGCTCTCTATCAGTCAAAAAAGTTAGTTTCTATATATAATATGATGAGGTTACACATAGTGGCTCTGAGGAGGTAATCTCCATACTGAACAAATGCCAGAATAGCTGTGATCAATAGCATGCTAATTGAAGACAATGATGAAATCAAGAGGTGAGAAGGGAAATGTTGTTTGAGTAGGTTTTGATCAGACCAAAGAGAACATCACGTCAGTTTGCATTTTTGTTATCACAGTCTTTTGATGGTGTCTTAAGTGCCGGTTTAAGTTTTGTACTTGATCATGACTTAACACTGTTTATGTCTTGTGTCTGTGTGTGTGTCTGCAGTGGGCATGGCACCGCCACCAGAGGACAATGTGAGTGCCTGGACCTGTAAACAGGTGGCCCAGTGGCTGCAGGAAGAAGGTTTCGGGGACTACATGGAGTTATTGTGCACCCAGCACCGACTGGACGGCCTCAGTCTGCTGGCTCTGACCGAGGCCGACCTGCGCGGCCCCCCGCTGGGCCTGACCGTGCTGGGAGACATCAAGAGGCTGACCATAGCCCTCCGTCGGCTCCAGAGACAGAACCGGGCGCAGCTGGAGGAGCTGGGTCTCCGTCCTTCAGAGAGCTCCTCCCCCTCTGGCTTCTCGCTGGGTGCCGCGGGCGGCGGGGAGTGGAGCTACGACGGAGCCGACAGGAGGTTCAACGGAGGAGCCGATCGCTTGTGTAACGGGACTGAGCTGCGGCTGAGGAACGGTGACAGAGCTGGACACGGTTCAGGGGCGGCACTCTGTCATGTACACTCCAGCGGAAGGTGTCGGCCGCTTATGGCTGGCAGGCTGGACCCAGAGGTGTGGAAGACAGTCATCAGCTCTGTATATGTCTTTTTTGTGTTTGGATTCACATCTTTCGTTATGGTCATTGTACACGAGCGCGTCCCAGACACGAGGACCTACCCACCGCTGCCTGATATATTCCTGGACAGGTATGGATTTCATGCTCCGATAATCACCAGTGAATCCTCGCTCCTTACCTCTAAAACTGCTTAGTTCCTATAGTGCACATTGTCCTGCACTCATATCTAATCTACACCCTGATACAGATGTTTTTGTGCTCTGACAGCGTTCCCAGAATCCCCTGGGCCTTTGCGATGGCTGAAGCTTGTGGCGTCATCCTGTGTTACATGTTTCTGTTGATCCTGCTCCTTCACAAACACAGGTAGTCCACTGTTCCACTTGTTCCCATCACTCATAGTCCAGAATAATAATACATGCAAATAGGCAGCAGCACTGACATACACATACTAGTGTTGGTGATGTAAATATATAGATTTTTGGTTTTCTTGGTCATACAATAGGTCTTGAAGTGGTACAGTAAGTGAGTATTTTTTAACATGTTTCAGGTCCAAACTGTTCGTTTCAGATCCATTCTCTTAAGGCGGCTGTGTTCATTGATGGGAACTGTGTTCTTGCTTCGTTGCTGCACCATGTTTGTCACCTCGCTCTCTGTGCCGGGGCAGCACCTGAAGTGCGCCAGTAAGGTGTGAAGCACACACACACACACACACACACACACACACACACACACACACACACACACACACACACACACACACACACACACACACACACACACACACACACACACACACACACACACACACACACACACACACACACACACACACACAAGAACATGTGCAGATTAGATAACGTTAGCCAGAAGTTATCCATGTCACCGTTTTCTGTGTTAATAGTTATTAGCTGCTCACTGATAACCGGAGCTGTTTGTTCCTGCAGACGTACGGTGACACGTGGGGCAAGATACAGAGGGCGCTGACCATCTGGAGCGGTTTCGGGATGACTCTGACCGGTGTCCAAACATGCGGAGACTACATGTTCAGTGGGCATACTGTTGTCATCACATTGCTCAACTTTTTTGTAACTGAATGTAAGTGTTATTTGATTGTTCTCTTTAGGCAAGGCAAAGCATCTTTATTTACAGCATATAGCGCATTTCATACCAAGGCAACTCAATGTGCTTTACATAAAGACAAAACATTTTTTTTTAAAGAACAGCATAAAAACAAAAAACACAGTTAAAAGCAGGAACAAAGAAGAATAAATAAGTAAAATAAAAGAAAATAGATAAAGTTTAAAGTTATTAAAAAGAGCTCAGCTATAAGCACCTGAAAAGAGACATGTTTTTAACCTGGATTTCAAAGTGCTTACAGTTGGGGCTGATTTCAGTTCTGCTGGTATTTTGTTCCACTTGTGTGCAGCATAACAGCTAAATGCTGCTTCACCATGTCTGGTTTGAACTCTGAGCTTCACTATCTGACCTGAGTCAGTAGATCTCAGAGCTCTACTGGGTTTATACTCTACTAACATGTCATTCATGTATTCTGGACCAAAACCATTCAGTGATTTGTAAACCAGTAGCAGAACTTTAAAATCTATTCTGTAGCTGACTGGGAGCCAATGTAAGGTCTTAAGAACCGGGGTGATGTGATCTGATCTCTTTGTTCTGGTTAAAACTCGAGCTGCAGCGTTCTGAATGAGCTGCAGCTGTTTGATACTTTTTTGGGGGGAGTCCAGTCAGAAGACCGTTACAGTAGTCTAGTCTACTGGAGATAAAAGCATGAATCAGCTTCTCCTGATCAGTTTTGGACATAAAACCCTTAATTATGGATATGTTCTTCAGTTGATAAAAGGCTGATTTGGTGACTGATTTGATATGGCTGTTGAAGGTCAGATCTGAGTCTTATCAGCACGCCAAGGTTTCGGACTTGGTCTTTAGTTTCTAAAGACAGTGACTCAAGGTGTTTACTGACAACAACCCTCTTCTCTCTATTGCCAAAAAGCAATCATCTACATTTTTCTTGATTTAACTGAAGGAAATTTTGGTTCATCCAATTTTTGACTTGCTCTAAACAGTGACATAATGACTCCATTGGACTGCAGTCATCTGGAGACAGTGCGAGGTATATCTGTGTGTCATCTGCATAACTATGATAGTTGACATTAGAATTCTGCAGAATTTGACCCAAAGGCAGCATATACAGGTTAAACAGAAGGGGTCCAAGGACTGACCCCTGAGGAACTCCACATGTCATAGACAACCATGGAGCTCAGTGTTCAATTAGTTGTTTTTAAATCCTTTTTTCTTTTCTTTTTTTTAACCAACTACTCCTCCTGCAGACACTCCACGAACCTGGAACCTGATCCACACCATCTCCTGGGTGTTAAACCTGTTTGGGATTTTCTTCATCCTGGCCGCTCACGAACACTACTCCATCGACGTGTTCATTGCCTTCTACATCACCACCCGCCTCTTCCTCTACTACCACACGTTGGCCAACACCCGTGCCTACCAGCACAGTCGGAGGGCGCGCATTTGGTTCCCCATGTTCTCCTTCTTTGAGTGCAACGTGAACGGCCCTGTCCCCAACCAGTACCACTGGCCCTTCAGTAAACCTGCCTTCATGAAAGCTCTGATTGGATAGAGTAGACTCTCAAAGATCAACACTTATTTACCTGAGATGCTGCTTCTTATTTTTTCGATGATTGTTAGTTTGTTATGTTGAATTGAGTATTTTTTTTTACCTTAATATGCACATAATTTGATGATCTTTGTTTTGTTAAGAAATGCTATGTTTAATAGTAATAGACTTTTTGGGAATGGCGCTAATTTCCTTTCTTGGACAGAGTTAGAAGAGAGGATTGATACCACTTTCATGTCTGTCCAATAAATAGGAAGCCAAAGCAGCTGATGAGATTAGCTTCTCGCAAAGACTGGAACCAGACAGCTAGCACTGCTCACTCTCCACACAAACTGAATATTGTTTGTTCAGTCTAGAAAAACCAAAGAATTAACACAGCTATTTCTTATAGAGTCAGTGCTTCCAGCCAATTGTTAATCTGGATTGTTTTACACTGTTGTGTTTGTTTATGCCAAACAAATAAGATTATATTTTGACTGATGAGTTTGCATATGTTCCTGTAGCTGGCAGACTAGCTGTTTCCTTCTGTTTCCTCGTCTTTATGCTAACCTAAACTAGCCCGCTGCTGGCTAGAGCTTTACATTTAATGGACAGATGCTGTATTTAAACATTGTTTAACTTCTCATCTCTCTCTTCCAAAATGCAAACCTCTTCCTTTTCTAAATCATTCTGACATTCAATTGCACACTACCAGATGAAACAAAGAAATGAGGCCAGGAGCCGCAGTTGTAAACATTACAGTGTATGGGAGACTTTTTTGCCTTTTTAATAATCACATTGATTTTATCCATCATATTGTTTATTCCACCTTGGGGGACGGTTAAGGTTCACATGAGGTTTGGGCTGTCAGGTTTCACACAGTTTTATGTGGGTTGTCACTTTTTGCAAGTTGTCATGACGACATGTTCACATGCCATATGTTTGCAGCCAGTTACTACCAACAGAGCAAGTGTTTTGTTTGATGTGCAAAAGGAAAAACACTTCCTGTTCCCTATCAATAGAGCTCTGTTTCCATCACTTAAAAAAAAAAAAGGTTTTGTTATTTTCCTTCACATTTTATTTTTATTTCAACTTTATCTTTGTTGTATTTGAATATGTCACTATTTGGATATTATGGTGTGCTTCCTATACAGTACATTTAACCAAATATCTGAACATTTGATGGGATGTTCAGTTTTGCCAATGAGCCCTAACAACATCTTCATGCTAATTTGATAGAGCGGTTTTAATTTTTTTACGGGTTAATTAGTTCTGAGTACATAAATGAAGCTGAGTTTGTTGATATTTAATTGTCCAGTTTTGAGCACAGCACAAACACTGACTTTTTATTAATACAGCTTTTTATAAACACTTGTATAACAAAGATGCAGTATTGTTTACTATCAAGGTTGATCCAAACTACATATTTTACATACATAACTGTTTACAATGTGGCTTTATTTTCAGTGCAAGAACTCTATATCTGCCTTTTGGCCCCACAATAGAAGAAAAACTGTTTTTGTATATCCAACCAACTGTTTTCTTTGTCATTTTCCCCCCAATTAACATGTTTCTTTTAGCATTTGTTAAATAAAGTAAATCATGAATTTGACATCCAACTTCCTTGTGCTCTAGTTAAGAAGGTATTATATCCATCAAGTATTAAAATGTCATGAGAGAGGTGTGCCTTCAGCATGAGCAATATCCCTGCTGCTTTCACCCACCTTAAACAAATCTTCATATCTCTCTTTAAATATAAAACATTATGTGCAGGTGGGACACACCTTTATATAAGCCACTATTAGAGAGTTCTCACACACATCAACGTCTAGTTCACTGGGTCACATCACACCTGAGGATGGTACGTATCTTACACCTCTCATTTCAAAAGTCTTGGTCTTAAATCATGATTCAACTTCTGTGTAATTTTACATAATGGCTAGATATATTACACTTTAAAGTCAGTATCACTGTCAAAGTTCTGCTCTATATGATCTAAAATTCAATTGGAGTGCCTAGTTAAGCTTCACGATTACCATCACATTGCTGCAAGATTTGATTAAATCATTGCACCATTTATATCAAGTATCATTATTATCATTGGTAGTAGCAGTGTTGGTGGTAGTAGCTTTTCAAAGTACAGCTTGATACATTAAAACAATGGATGGAAAAGATAAATAATTTAGTAATAGTTAAAACATCACATAATAACCTTTCATATAATGATTATTTTACATTTCCTACAGAAAATGTGGATTTTAACTTGTCTACATGACAAGTTAAAATCTGTCATCCATCTATCTTGCTGTTTAATAGTATATTTTCACACAGTTATCACAGTTAAAAGAGCCATTTTGTATACTGGATTTTTTTTGTGATAATAACACTGAGATACATGCAAATAGCTGCAATGCTAAGAACCTGTGCAATTACAAAAAAAAAATGTCCCCACTATGGTGGTTGATTTCTGTTTATGTAATGTGCTTAGAAAACTAAAGAGTGAATGAAACTCATCTACTCCAGGGGTTCTCAACTAGTCTCACTCTGGGACCCACATTTTCCAATGGTCATTAAGTCGCGACCCACTTTTATAGAATTCAAACCAAGATATATTTTTTTAAGCCTTTAAAAACTCATTTAGCTCTTTATTGAGCAAAGTGCATTTCAGAGCACATGAATGAAACTGAGGAGGACCATGACAACTGTACGGAAGTGAATAAAATAATATCAAACTGCACAAAATGGAGACCAACAAAATGATATATTTGACTTCTAATGCATCTCTGCATTCAGAGCATGTTCACAAAAGTGGATAAATATCAAATTGCACAAAATAAAGACCCACAAAACAAAACAAGATTCACTGCATTCAGGCCACATTAATAAGAAACAGACATCTTTGCATTCAGAGCAAATGGAGCAAACAATAAGAAACTGAGGAGGACCATTACAACTGCATGTGGTCACGTGTCTCGTGTGCCTTTCAAAATAAGTTATTTTTCAAAATAAAAGACATGTCCAACATCAGATGTGCATTAAATATTATTTACTTTTTTGACCAGCTGTCCGCGACCCATCCAGAACGGGTCCGCGACCCACTTTTGAGAACCACTGATCTACTCCTTTGTAGTCCTTCAGAGATCTTTAAAGGATGTCCTGAATGGAGGTTCATTATTGAGAAACATACACCATATTCACAGATGTCATGTAGGCCTATGTACTCTTTCAGGCTTCTCTCCATGTGTTTCTGTGTCTTCTGGGACTGGTTGTCCTGTGCCACTCGGACTGCTACTTCCAGCCGTTAGAGCTCAAAGACTTGAACAACCCTCCAAAAGGTGAGTGGAAATTATATTATTGAACAGTCGCTGATTTGGAGTAGTGGTAACTTTTTCCTCTGCAATGTAAATTTATTTAACACTTGACAGCTGTCCGCTGAATCAACACTTACAGTATCAGAACCACACCTATGCACACATTGTTACGCACTCATACACACACAATTACTCATTGCAGTAGATTTGTCAGAGAACGATTAGTAAGTCAACAGCTGCTCTCAACTATGGTTCTCATTTCATCACATGCAGGGTGTGTGGACATTGATGGGAAGCAGTACGAGTTTGACGCTGAATGGGTGAGAGACTGCGTGTCATGCTACTGCAAAGATACGGGAATGAGCTGCTGTTCCATGTAAGATTTTTTTTCTCCTTGGGATCATAATATGACACTTATCTGGAAAAATAAATTATCCAACTTCCACCCCATCTCCCTAGAGAAAATAATAAATGTGTATGCATCATATTCTCCCCTTCCATTTTTTAGTGCAAGTGCAACTTCCAAAGCTGAACCTACAAATTTCAGCCATCTTGGTTCAACGAGTTGGCCATATGCTTAGCTAGTGGAAAAATGGCAATAAGAGTTAAATCTCATAATCCTAATAATTTTGTACTTCTTTAAGAATGCCATTTGTTTTCCTCTTCATACAGTGGTATTAATCTTTCTTTTTGTCTCTCAGGATCCCTGATGAAAGTGAACTGGATATTCCTGATGAGTGTGAGTTGCTTGCGGATAAGAAGGCCTGCTTGTACAAGGTGGTGCTAAAGTCAGACCACTCAAAAGAGTGTTAAACACACTACTCAGTGACCTACAAAAATGCAATAGGTCCTTTTCATCTTTTAAATTTCATCAGCAAGTTCATGGTGTGTTCACATGCAATAAATAACCAATAAACAAACCTGCTTCAAGTCTTTTTCCTTTGGCCTGCTCTTTGTTTGTTATAGGCTGTGACCTTTGTATGAGGATATCATCATAACATAAAAATACATAATTCTACATTCTTCTCTTTTTAAAAATCATTTTCTTTTATGTTATTTTTCTTGTACACTCTTGAGATAAATGAAAAATGAAAACCATAACAGTTTCCAGTCTGTCTGAACATTTAAGGCGTCTAGAGGTGTGAGATGTACACGAGACATTCAGCTGTGCACATTGAGCACAAACTCATGAGACAGAGAAAGGCCTGAATCTAAGAAGTTTGCTGCCCTTGCTGTCATGAAAATGTGTTGTTTTAATCTTGTTCAAATGTTTTAAGATGTGTTGCTGCTGTCTGTCTGTTAAAGAGTCACTGCACAGCAGTGGTCTCCAGAAAACCAAAGCACAAACACAGTGATTACAACATTGCATAAGGTCACTGTAACCTCCTGTAAAACCTCAACCGGTCAACTTTACACTGCTATTTTTGTACATATTACACAAACATTACCTTTGGACAGAACCAGATTAGCTGGTTCCTTGTCATTGTGCTATGCTGCTAAACTAAACTAAGCTAAGATGCCTCCTGGCCATAACTTGCAGCTATCTGTGAAAGCATCGTCTAACCTCTCATCTGACTATTAAATGTTATAGCCTACTACTGTTCCTCTGATATTAAATTGCACGCTAAAGGCTAAATAAACTAATTTTTGAAGAGACCAAGAGATGGCAGATGGAGACATTTTCTCACACAGTTATTTTCCTTTAGATTATTATTTTGATTATTGATATCTCACCACATTGATGTTTCAGGTTTCAAGCTGTCTAATCTCTCAACATTTCTAGAAGGAAATTGATCAGGATTTACATGGTTGGGAGTTGTCATGGCGACATGTTCCCATGTCAGTCTGCCAAAACACGTTCTCTTCACTAGGCTACTGAAAGAGCTCTCTCGGTCACTGAGGGTTTTTTTTTTTTTCCTTTGAATTTTTGCTTCAGCTCTTAATCTTAGTTATGTTTAGTTATAGGCCTATTTCACAGAATGGTCACTGTTGAAGTGTGTCTCATTCAGTTAAACTGAACCAAATATCTGGACATGAAATTCAATATTTGACCATAGTTTCCTCTGCTGTTTTTTTCACTCATGTGCTTCTATCTACGTGTATCAAATAAGGTGAATAATGTTTCTAAAATCCAGCTTCCTTGTGTTAGTGGAAAGATATGTCTGTTATTGGTGAAAATGTCATGATTCAGCGAGGGATGCCTTCAGACATATAATTAAGAAATTGCTGCTTTCTCCCACCTTAAACAAATATTTGAGTCACATTAATATTGAAACAATAATAATGCTGCAGGGGGGCACATCTTATAAAGCCACCACCAGAGCACCCTGACACACCGTTGTCCTGTTCATTGGGTCACATCACACCTGAGGATGGTGAGTATTTTACACCTCACATTTCAATTGGGAAAGTCTTCCATGGTCTTGAATCAGTGTTGAACTTTTTAAGATAAGAAAAAATTGTATGTCATTTTATATATGGATAAAAACATTATTTAAAGTCATCATTGCTATCTAGATTACACTTGATATATTGTGGCAGAAATACAAGTAATTGAGTTTAGCTTTACAATTACTCCCAAATTGATCTGAAACTTGATTCTTAGCCCCACTGCAATATTTATATCATTATTAAGATTATAATTATTTGCAGCAGTGGTAGAAGGGCTGGTTGATTCCTGTTCCTGTAATGGGATTATAACGGCTAAAAAAATGAATAACACCAATCTATTCCTTTTCAGTCCACATCAGGATGCTCTGAGTGGAGGTTAAGTGCTTTGATATATTATAGACTATTAAGCATGCACCATGTTTATTGATGTCATGTGTTTACGTCTTAAGGCATCTTTCCAAGTGCTTGCTTGTCTTTTGGGACTGGTTGTCCTGTGCCACTCCACCTGCCTCTTTGAGCCGAACAAAGGGGACGCGGAAATGCAGTGTGAGTGGCCATGAACACAAACTGTAGAGAGATACAACTTACTGTAACTGTAACTTACTTAACTGTAGAACCAGACCCATGCACTCATCTGAACACACTGAGGATGATTCACTGCAGCAGATCTATTACAATATGTTTATCCTCACATGCAGCTTGTGAGGACTTTCATGGGGACCTGCATGAACTTCACTCTAACTGGGAGAGAGACTGCATGGAATGCACTTGCTATGCCCATGGCTTTGGCTGCTGTTTCAAGTAAGTTTTTCATGCCTTTCATTATGATCAACAGATAAAACACTCTTATGTTTGCACTCCACTCAAAATAGATTATGATTTTTCTCTGCTTGTGGAGATATTAATCTTTGTTTTTTCTCTGTGACCTTGATCCAAATGTAGGGAGGGAAGCTGCTAAGGGGTCACGGCCGACACTAATGAAGTGACCTCCAAAATGCATCGTTGATAAAATCTCTGTTTTATCCACATGTTTATGGTGTGTTCTCATACAGTAAATTACCAATAAACCAAACTGCATCGACTGTATTGCTTCTGGCCTGCTCTTTGTTTCTTTTACTGTATTCACATTAGGAGTCACTTTTCAGATGTAATTGAATGGATCCACCACTGTGTGACAGCAGAGCTTAGCACTCAGAGGGTCTCCACAACCACAGGGCTTTAACACTCCAATAATAGCCTCACTTCTAGCCGCTGTCTCTGACAGAAACGTTCTGGTTGTTATGATGTTTAGCTCCTTCTCCAACTCTCGTCTCTGTGTATTCACACCTGTTCAGAGGATCATTTTCTCCTTCTTCCTGGCATCACACAGACACTTCACTCAAGCAGCGCACTATGTACTGTAAGTGCTTCATTTACTCAGAGTGATCTTTGTTAGGAAAATTATTCTTTTATTAGTTAATGAGTTATGAAAAGGCTGTCTTTCCTCTCGACTTAGTGTGCACAGTTATGCAGGTGTACCATAGCAAATGTATCTTTCATTAAAAAAATGTGTTTGAACGATGCATGGACACAATAGTAATCTGCAGAAGGCATTTTTTACTATGCATCCAGATTTCACCAGGTGAACAATAGGGAAAAACCTGATATAAGGTAGACATTATGGATCTGCTCTAAATGAATATTTCAATACTGTGCAGAGATGTGATTATGTCACGGGGGTATCACCCACAATCCCTGACACCTTCAGCGAGGAATAATGAGGTTTGAGTCCTTATCTCAGATTCAGACACCACAGTGTCCGCTGCCGTTTATTTAAACACATTTGCAATAAATATTGATCCAATACAACAGATGTGCGAGATTTGCTGCAAGATGTTCGTTAGTCATTGTAAACCAATGGATGTATGATGTAAACACGGAAGAACATCTCACAGCAAATCTTGCTCATGATGCGCACAAACATCAACAGAGCCACTGGGAGCAGGGGCGGGTCTTCCATGGTGGCACAGGGGGGTACCTGCCCCCCCTGAAATCTGATTGGCCACCCTGTGTGCCCC
Source organism: Trachurus trachurus (assembly GCF_905171665.1). Taxonomy (NCBI): domain Eukaryota; kingdom Metazoa; phylum Chordata; class Actinopteri; order Carangiformes; family Carangidae; genus Trachurus; species Trachurus trachurus. The sequence continues at coordinate 18,010,922 of NC_139906.1, forward strand.
CAAAAGTAACAAAAACTGTGTGCCCCCCCCCTCCCCCCAAGATTCACTGTTGTTACCCTCTGTGCCCCCCACCAGAAAATACTCTGTACCCGTCCATGACTGAGAGCTACTACTACAACAAGGCTAAAAACAGAGATCAAGTTATTTTTTTCCGAACAACTTTTTCATGTCGCAGCTTCAGGGCACTTGGGTCAGTATACGGACGAGCAGTATGGAGGTATTTGGATGTTTCATAGTGTGTGTTTTGGACGATTCAAAAGTGAGCACAATCTGCCGCCATTATATGAAAATCCATCCCATGAAACCTGTAGAGTTCGTTCAACCAAGCCCTGACTGCAGTAACCCTGGGATGAGGAGGGCAAAAGGATGAACTCTGTACATAACCTTGTTCTCAACTGATCTATGTTGTAAATTCCTATAGGTAAAGCAACAAAGGGGGTTGCCACAACATCACTTGTGGGACACACATCCATTGAGTATCGCACCCTGAACTCATCTTATGACTAGGAATGAGAAGTATCAGAAGGGGCTGCAACCAATGTTCCCTCTAATTTTCAAAACTCCTGAGCAGAAATTCAACTCCCCTGATGACCCGCTTGAGTGACTGTGAGCGACAGCTCAAGCATAGTACGTCCACATGCTGGTGCTATGGCCTCACCTCTCCAAATCCAAATATCATGATTAATGTGTGTGTATATATATATATATATATATATATATATATATATATGGTATAATATAATGATTAATAACAGATTATTTTGACAACATTACTACTCCAGTTACAGTTAATGATAACAAAATACAATATTGTTTTGGCAAAATAGATTTTGCATTTATTGCCATATGAACAATTATGTCAAAAAATAACTAACATGTCATCAACTCTTGGCACTAGCATTCTTGATATGAACAGTACAAATAATTTTAAAGCAAAATCTTAAATTGTAGTTGCACTTTACAGACCCAAGTGTGTGTGTGTGTGTGTGTGTGTGTGTGTGTGTGTGTGTGTGTGTGTGTGTGTGTGTGTGTGTGAGAGAGAGAGTGTGTGAGTGTGTGAGAGAGAGAGCTTGCAAAATTGTAATGAACTGTAACTGTTATTTCACAGCTCCATGTATTGATTTTAGGCAGCTTCTTGTAAACAAATGCACATGGCCATATATTGATTTTTCGCAGCTTCTTTGTAAACAGATGCACGTGGCCATGTATTGATTTTTTTGCGACTTAATTTAAAAATAATGCACATGGCCAGGGACTGCTAGCAAACCAGCAGAAAAGCAAGCGGACTTTCCATTATTTGTAATAGATTTCACTCAATATGACCACTGATCATAGCTAGATGGTAAAATAATAAGTAAGGTAATGTAAGAAAAAAGAAATTATCCCTCAAGTCTGCGGGTGCACGTGCCCCCTCGTTTCTATTGACATGACGCCGCTGGAAACATTGTCCACTCCACACTTTCCCATTCTGAAAACTCGCCTTTTACTTTTGCGTCACTGCACGTCTTGCAAACGACTCCAGTCTCGGTTGAAAAAGAAAAAAAATCTCGCCGACTTTCACCGGTGTTCCCTCGTCCGTATTTGTACCACAGACTGTGACAGCCACTCCACTTTCAACGATGCGCGTTTTTTCTTTACCTTTCAGGCAGTCTCACAACCCTCCCGTTTAGCCATTGCTATGCAATAACAAAAACGCCACAACAGCGGCTACTCGTCATAACACATTGATTGGCTTTCAAGCTAAACAACCGCTGCGTATTGGCTGGGCAGCGCCTCGTGGGCATGTTTTTTTAATGATCACTGGCTGACAGCACCCTGTAACCTGTCACTCATTGCAGTGATAAACGCCTACAGAGGTCATACATTTCACAATTCGAAGCGCACATTAGGGAGAAATAATCCGTAAACTAGTCGGGGATATTCGAGTGCGCAACTTTTTTTGTCTTCTGCGCAAAGAGGTGGGGAACAGTGCGCAATTGCGCAGTAAAACACCTTACAGGGAACAGTGGCTGCAACCACTGCTCAGTGGGCACAACCCTGAGCTCATAGACTGCCGTATGGTTCTGTGTTGGTTGTGTCCCTTCTCTATATGTAACGGATGTGCACTCACTCCACCCATAAAGGACGTGCTAACCACTTCGCCAAGCGGTTATTAACCTCTTGGCGAAGCGGTTAGCATCGTCGCCTGCCGTGCAGGAGACTAGAGTTCGAACCCCATCTAGGGCAGGCTGTGAGAAACACAACGCAGAGGGCCAGATACGATATCAGCTACATATAAATCATTGTGCATGATATTTCATTGGTCTTGTTTTTTGACTCTCCACAGGCAGGTATACATTTCCACAACAAATGTAATGGTGCAGTGGTGGAGGAAAATGATGTTCAGATATCTCTCATCTCCCTGTTAAAGTAGAAGTAAGCGATGTCGTTTTGGCTAACTTCTTGTCAGCGGATGGAGTTGGCAGCAGTCCCTGCCCTTGTCATGGATCTATTGGTCCTCGTCCCTACGTCGCCACATTCACACGCATCCCTTGGCTGCACACACAGCCCTTCATGCCATTCTCTCTCCTCATTGGATAAAGGTTGTAGGATACAAGGAAAGTTTTCTCCTCGGCTTACAGCAGAGCAGAGTGACTGACAGACCCGTGTTTTGGTCCAAACACTCTATGTAAGTGATTGCCGTCGGAAGATATAACTATTTAAGACTTATATTAACACAAATATTCCGCTTACTTCTGCTTTAAAGAGCACTACTTTGTCGTTTACATTTCTCTGAGGAAGAAAACAAGAATATGATAGAGAGCAGTGCCAGGTCACAGTGTTCCTTATTCTGCAGAGATTTTGCTCTGGAGGCGACTGATCATGCAAACAATTTCATGAAATTCTATCTATATCAATTCTATCAATATCCTATACTGTATTCAGAGTGACAGTGTTGAGGGAAAAAACTACGAGTCCTACCGGTAATGTAATTAGGTACTATAATCTGTGTGAAAGCATCGTCTAACCTCTCATCTGACTATAAAATGTTCCTCTGACATTAAATTGCACGCTAAAGGCTAAATAAACAAATTAAATTTTGGCAGATGGAGACATTTTCTCACACAGTTATTTGCCTTAAGATTATTATTTTGATTATTGATATCTCGACACATTGATATTTCAGGTTCAATCAATATTTGTCCTTCTAATGTCTCTTGAATCAGGATTTACATGGTTGGGAGTTTGTTGTTCCCATGCCAGTCTGCCGTTCTCTTCACTAGGCTACTGAAAGAGCTCTCTCGGTCACTGAGGATTCTTTTTTTTCTCTTTGAATTTTTGCTTCAACTATTAATCTTAGTTATGTTTAGTTATAGGCCTATTTCACAGAATGGTCACTGTTGAAGTGTGTCTCATTCACAGTTAAACTGAACCAAATATCTGGACATGAAATTCAATGTTTGACCATAGTTTCTTCTGCTGTTTTTTTCACTCATGTGCTTTTATTTACTTTTATCAAATAAAGTGAATAATGTTTCTAAAATCCAGCTTCCTTGTGTTAGTGGAAATATATGTCTGTTATTGGTGAAAATGTCATGATTCAGCGAGGGATGCCTTCAGACATATAATTAAGATCACATAAGAAATTGCTGCTTTCTCCCACCTTAAACAAATATTTGAGTCATATTAATATTGAAACAATAATAATGCTGCAGGGGGGCACATCTTAGATATAAAGCCACCACCAGAGCACCCTGACACACCGTTGTCCTGTTCATTGGGTCACATCACACCTGAGGATGGTGAGTATTTTACACCTCACATTTCAATTGGGAAAGTCTTCCATGGTCTTGAATCAGTGTTGAACTTTTTAAGATAAGAAACATTTAATGTAATTTTAGATATGGATAAACATGCACCATGTTTAGTGATGTCATGTGTTTACATCTTAAGGCATCTTTCCAAGTGCTTGTTTGTCTTTTGGGACTGGTTGTCCTGTGCCACTCCACCTGCTTCTTTTTGCCGAACGTAGGGAACGAGGAACAGCAGGGTGAGTGGCCATGAACACAAACTGTAGAGATACAACTTTACATACTGTAGAACCAGACCCATGCACACATCTGAACACACTGAGGATGATTCACTGCAGCAGATCTATTACAATATGTTTATCCTCACATGCAGCTTGTGTGGACGTTGATGGAAAACAGTATGAAGTTCACACTACCTGGAAGGCAGACTGCATGGAATGCACTTGTTACACACATGGCATGGGCTGCTGTTTCAAGTAAGTTTTTCATGCCTTTCATTATGATCAACAGATAAAACACTCTGTTTGCACTCCACACAAAATAGGCTATGATTTTTCTCTTCTTGTGGAGATATTAATCTTTCTTTTTTCTCTTGTGATCTTGATCCGACTGTAGCGTGGAGGAGTGCTTGGGGGCCATTCCCGAGTAAACCCTTAATGAAGTGACCTCCAAAATGCATCGTTGATAAAACCTCTGTTTTATCCACATGTTTATGGTGTGTTCTCGTACAGTAAATTACCAATAAACCAAACTGCATCGACTGTATTGCTTCTGGCCTGCTCTTTGTTTCTTTTACTGTACTCACATTGGCCCTCATTTATGAAACTTGCGTACACCAAAAAAATGGGTGTACACCAAATTCACCGCAAGGATCGGCATTTATTAATCTGAGTGTGAGCGTACGGTACGCACAAATCTCACGCCAGCTCTGACCAGGTGTACGCACATTTGGAACCAGCGTAGAACATGCAGGAACGAGTGCTGCTGTGTCAGAACGATTATTAAACCATAGTCTAATAACGCAGCGATGTGGACCACATGTTGTTGTTGTTTATATTGATAAAAAGATAAAAAGTAGCAAAAAAAAAAAAAAGAAACGCTACAACCAAGTCCGTGTTGAAAATTTAACTCGACTTTTATTTTGAGCAACTGAGATGAATTAAAAACCACGACGTGACAGATGTAATCAGCTGTGTAAACAGAAACAGTGAATGACAGACAGACCTGTTATTGTTAGATCACACACACAAACTTCCAACATCTCCTGCACCAGAGCATGACCGGACGGCTCCTCAGTCTCTCTCTCTGCCGGACACCGGAGCGGCGGGGGGGGGCTCCGCTACCTGTCCAGGTGCAGCTGATCTCCGCGGCGGAGTGTTTTTTTTTTTTTTCCCCGTCACCGGGACCTGTCAGCGGGAGATCGGGCCGGTGTTTCACATCCCTCCATCAGCTGAACCATGCCAGCGGTGCTGATGGTCATAAAGTCGCGTTCGCAGCAGTAATATGCCTATGATTTCTCCTCAGTCACTTGTGTTTAGTAAACTGCAGGAGCATTTCATGAGATCGCTGGTTTTCCTGACGTGGTCAGTGACACGTGCGTCTGCAGCCTCCATCCGGGATGACGCTTATCAATCACAAAATCTATTCCAGATAGTTAATGTTGCCGCCCTCTCCCTGTTCAACGCGGTAATGTCGGTAAAGTCTCTCTTCTTGGCCGTCTTCCGTGTCTCCATGTCGTAAAAGGGGCAGGGCGACGCCTCTAAAGCCGGAATATATCGGGGCGTGACATTTAAATGACGCTCGTTTCCAGCCGCCGGATTCATCACCACCACGCCGGTTCTACGCCGAAATCAGCAGCGTACACACTTTTAGTAAATCACACGTGACACTTGGCGTACACTGATATTTACACCAGAATCTACACCAGATCCTGCGCAAGTTTGATAAATGAGGGCCATTAGGAGTCACTTTTCAGATGTAATTGAATGGATTCACCACTGTGTGACAGCAGAGCTTAGCACTCAGAGGGTCTCCACAACCACAGGGCTTTAACACTCCAATAATAGCCTCACTTCTAGCCGCTGTCTCTGACAGAAACGTTCTGGTTGTTATGATGTTTAGCTCCTTCTCCAACTCTCGTCTCTGTGGATTCACACCTGTTCAGAGGATCATTTTCTCCGTCTTCCTGGCATCACACAGACACTTCACTCAACCAGCGCACTATGTATGGGAATAATGAGGTTTGATGAAATGTAGGTAATGATGCAGTGGTGGAATCTGGTCTAAGGAAAATGATGTTCAGCTATCTCTCATCTCCCTGTTAAAGAGCACTACTTTGTCATTTACACTTCTCAGAGGAAGAAAACAATAGAGAGCAGTGCCAGGTCACAGTGTTCCTTATTCTGCAGAGATTTTGCTCTGGAGGCGACTGATCACAAACAACCACATGGTGGATGTGCATTAGTGCCACGTCACTGTTCAAATTTGTCCATTAACGGGTCTTTTTTTTTTCCTGCTGGTGCTCATGGTTCCTCAGCTCTGTGCAGCTGTTTGTTACATCTGGTTACTGGTGACATTACACCTGCCTTCCCTCCCTGAACTGTTTCATGCAAATCATTTCATAAAATTCTATCTATATCAATTCTATCAATGTCCTATAGGTTTGTATTCAGAGTGACAGTGTTAAGGGGAAAAGAAACTACAAAGTAGGGGAGACCGGGGTTGGTTGGCTACAGGGATTGGTTGGCACACCCCTGTTTTCTGGCCTCCTGTTGGTCACATACTCACAAATGTGACATCAAAATGATCATCTTTTTGAGCTGCACTTATCTAGTTTGTTAAAACATCTGAAACTCACTCACTTTTTTGCTGAGGGCAAAATATCAGTTTTTTAGTACCAAAAGTAAAAAATTGCCCCCCGCACTTAAAGTGTTATAAAATTGCTTTGGATAAAGATATTGGAAATGTGTTACTTCCAGTTTGTAGAGATAGGAGTCAGCTTCAATTTGATATGAAACTTGAAAGTCTTTGATGAGTGATGTTACCTGGGCAACATCATATATTCACAAAAGTGGGTTTGTTTTGGTCGGGGTTGGTTGGCACACTCATGTCGGGGTTGGTTGGCACACACAAACCAACCCCAACATGCAGTATACATTATTAAATGTGATTAAACATAATTTTATACAATTCAGTGCACTGAGTGCAAGAAATGAGCACATGACTTATGCAGTGAAATGGGCCACAAAGCCTACATATGCCAATACTGTAATTCCAGTGATTCTATATAGGCCTTAATGTAAATAATCTGCATCCACCCCACACCGCAAATCTAAAACACAGTGAGATGGAAATAAATACAAATACAAAGAGGTGATATGCTATATTTAAGAATAAATTATATGTTCATTGAATATTTTCTGTTAAAAAAAAAAAAAAAAGCTCAAATCATTTACTGTTTGATGTTCTGTGTACGTGTTATCTTGTTCGTGGCCTTAAATGCCCTGTTTTAGTGTTATACATGCAAATATATGCATGCATATACATGCTAACTTCTTAAATTTGAAAATATTAGAATTAAATTTCCAATTTATTATTATATTGGTTGCTTCATCCATTCATTTTTATATTGTGCCAACCAACCCCACAAAGTGTGCCAACCAATCCCGTGTCGGGGCTGGTTGGCACAAGTGCGCAGTATGATTTCATTCATAAATAAATAGATTTTAGAATATAACTGTGGACATTGAAATGTGTTTAGTTAAAGCTGACACCTTAACCTTTCATTTAATGCTGGTTTGAATATTCTCACATAAATGATGCCAGAGTGCTATGGCAAAGAGTGAAAAGTGTGCCAACCAACCCCGGTCTCCCCTACCGCTAATCGGATTACATTTTAGCAGGGGTGGAAAGAGTACCAAAAAAATCTACTCAAGTAAAAGTACAGTTACCTTGATGAAATTTTACTCAAGTAAAAGTAAAAGTACTGGTGTAAAAATCTACTCAAGTAAAAGTAAAAAGTAGTTCATTTAAAATTTACTCAGAGTACAAGTTACTTAGTTACTTTTTTTTTTTTGGGGGGGGGGGGGGGGGGGGGGGGGGTATAATGGCCAGAGATTGGCCTAACATTCTCCGTGCATGTCTCTGTGTTTCAAATTTGCCCCTTCTCCATCGATACACTGGTCTCCATCATCTTTTAGCTCCTGTGGCACCAACTTGATTCTGACCTTCTGACACTGCAGTTGTCCAGAGCCAATCAGATGGACAGTTACAGTTACTGGCCTAAGGTTGTCACGATCATGATCATGATACTAACATTTTCAACTCAATCTCGATATTAAGGAAAATATTCGATACTCAATACCATTTTCAATACGGATAAAAAAAGAAAAGAAAAATCTCTCTCTCCCTCTTTCACTCACACACACCTGTTTTTTTTTTACTGTCTTTCCTGTCTGCTCTCAAGGAGGAGGAGGAGGGGGGGGGGGGGGTTACTGTAGGTTCTCTCTCTCTTGCCTCTTTACTGTAACTGCTCTGAAGCAGTGGGTTGCTGCTTGTCTGTTCCTTTGAGCATGGCCATGGATCTGACTGGGCTCCTACATCAACGGACTGCCGGTCCGGCCTTCAGCCCCGGTGTGTCTGGCACGGTCACCATAAACGTAGCCGAATAGATGGACATGCCTGATAACGTTGTCTTCAATCATTAACGTCAGCTTTTAACCGCTAGCTGTGGCTAATGGCTAATATTAAGACAACAATAGCGACGAGCCCTGTTATGCACAAACTCACGTAGCGGTGAGGGGGAAAGAGGTGTGTACCTGCCTGCTGCTGTGTGCGTCTGTGCAGGGAGAGAGAGAGAGAGAGAGAGAGGCGGCAGCAGCGTAGCTACTTTTGACAACCCACACAGAGTTATATATTTTTTACTTTGTAACTTAAGCTATTTAAAATGTAACTAAGTAAATTTCTTCCAACAATATGTACTCAAGTAAAACTGATTTTAAAAATTACTCAAAAAAGTACAAGTACACAAAAAAGCTACTTAATTACAGTAACTTGAGTAAATGTAACTCGTTACTTTCCACCCCTGCATTTTAGAATATTGATCTGTGCTGATGTGGACACATGTAGCCAACAAAATATGGCTTAAATAGAAGAAATTTTGTTCAAAATGAACAAGAGTCAAAGAGTAAACAACAATGTAGCAGTCAATAAAGTCTGAATAGGCCTGTAGGATGTTTTATTATCGTTGCACGTAACCGGCTGGGTTACCAACCCCGCTGTGTGACATTTTATTAAAGCCTAGCTAACATTTTCAGGAAGTTGGTAACGTGATTTAAAGCCTCAGTACGTAGGCTAGTATTGGGGCTAAACCATAACATCCAGCGTTCAGATTCTGCAGCGCTCCCTCGCTCACCCCTCCCGTCGGCAAAGTGACAGTGGCCGCCGAGGACAAACAAGTTTGCAAACTAACCGCTAACTGATAACAATATATCTGACCAATTACTTTTGGTTTTTAAACCTTTTTTTCTTTTTTTTTAACACACATGCAGACTTCCACTCGTGCCTTCAGTCATATTTCACAGCAAAAAGTTACACAGGAGGACTTACAGGATGTGCCAGTTATGCAGAAAAAAGGACGTGGGTTGCTGTGCTCTCCAGCCCACAGCTGTCAGAGGAGCCTCTGCTGTCCTTCTCTTCAGCCTGGTGTTTGGCTGCACTTTGTATAACAACAGTTCAACATTGTAAGATGTAGCCTAGCTGCTGCTAACTAGCACCAGAAAAAACAAAAACAACTACATCATTGATCATCCTCTGGGGGCACAAGCACAGACACTCAATAGTGCGTTTGGGTTTGAGCCAGGTTGTCCGCATTTGCGTACAGTATTCAAAGATGGCGATCCAACATGACAGCCCCGCGGTGGGTGCACCGGCCACCTATGTATTTGTAAACAACTTATTAAGAGTCAGCTTTCATTTGTATGCGGTTGTGATTAGACTTCGGTAGGCTATTTATGAAAGCAATATTTGATTTTTGCTAATAAAAAGCCAAATAAGCTAGGCTACATACTGTCCCTTTAAATCAACGTTTTGTTTTAGACAACAAGACAGTTAATAAGAACATACATAATTAAATTTGCTGACTTACACAAGCAGCTAAGTAATCGAAAGACATGTATGACAAAGGAATTTACTTAAGTCGACTGAAAACACTCTTCATCGCTTAACTTTGTTGAATTGCATTTCATATTGATGCTGGTGGGTAACTAGCCAAAAGCATTTTGAGAGGGACCCAGTGTCACCACTTCAAATGTCCGTGTTACAACTGACCTGCGTTAGGACGTGCTCCGCTCTCCCCTTTGGACAGAACCAGATTACCGGTAGCTGTTTCCTTCTGTTTCCTGATCTGATAAAATACGCTAAACTGCCTCCTGGCCATAACTTCATGGACAGATACTGTGTGAAAGCATCGTCTAACCTCTCATCTGACTATAAAATGTTAAACTGCTCCTCTAACATTAAATTGCACGCTCAAGGCTAAATAAACTAGTCTAATTTAATTTTTGAAGAGACCAAGAGATGGCATATGGAGACATTTTCTCACACAGTTATTTGCCTTAAGATCATTATTTTGATTATTGATATCTCACCGCATTGATGATTCAGGTTCAATCAATATTTGTCTTTCTAATTTCTCAACATTTATTGAAGGAAATTGATCAGGATTTACATGATTGGGAGTTGTCGGGATGACATGTTCCCAAACACGTTCTCTTCACTAGGCTACTGAAAGAGCTCTCTCGGTCACTGAGTATTTTTTTTTCTCTTTGAATTTTTGCTTCAACTCTTAATCTTAGATATGTTTAGTGATAGGCCTATTTCACAGAATGGTAATACAATACTATTTAAGTGTATCTCATTCAGTTAAAGGAGCATTATTGCAAATCCAAATTCTTAATTCGGCCACTAGATGGAGCCAGGCGGAGCTTATCAGATATAAACAAGTGGGCAGCTGTCAGAGAGAGAGAGAGCAGCCTCGTTTAGCCCCCCCCCCGCCCCCCCCTCCTCCTCCTCCCTCACCAGGCTGAATGAACGTGCAATCGCGGGAAAAAGAAAACTAGCTAGTGGAAGCGGCAGCTCTACGTCGCGCACAACCACAACAACGACAACAACAGCAACTGCAACTTCCTCCTCCTTAATAACGCTGAGAGGACAGCTGAAGAAAGACACAGGGACGTGGAGACAAAGTGTTCTACCGAGCGATTCAGTGACTGTGAGCAGCCTAACACTGCTACATTACTATTTACTGTTGCATTTTTCCGGTTCGGAGGTCGGATTTGCGAGTTCCGAGTGCAATTGAACGCAGCAAGCACCGGGCCGGCTTGGATCATAACAAAGACAAATGCTGCATTTGCCCCACGGACACTATACTGTTGGCGATTTTTTTTGTAAATTTAGTTATGGCTCCCCCCGACCCATCTTTTGCATATTTCAGCTTATTTTATGCTATTACTGCTGTATTTGCGATAATGCTCCTTTAAACTGAACTAAATATCTGGACATGAAATTCAATGTTTGACAACAGTTTCTTCTGCTGTTTTTCACTAATGTGCTCCTATTTACTTTTATTAAATAAAGTGAATAATGTTTCTAAAATCCAGCTTCCTTGTGTTAGTGGAAATATATGTCTGTTATTGGTGAAAAAGTCATGATTCAGCGAGGGATGCCGTCAGACATATAATTAAGATCACATAAGAAATTGCTGCTTTCTCCCACCTTAAACAAATATTTGAGTCACATTAATATTGAAACAATAATAATGCTGCAGGGGGGCACATCTTAGATATAAAGCCACCATCAGAGCACCCTGACACACCGTTGTCCTGTTCATTGGATCACATCACACCTGAGTATGGTGAGTATTTTACACCTCACATTTCAATTAGGAAAGTCTTCCATGGTCTTGAATCAGTGTTGAATTTTTTAAGATAAGAAAAAAATTGTATGTAATTTTAGATATGGATAAACATGCACCATGTTTATTGATGTCATGTGTTTACATCTTAAGGCATCTTTCCAAGTGCTTGTTTGTCTTTTGGGACTGATTGTCCTGTGCCACTCCTACTGCTCCTTTGAGTCGAACAAAGGGGACGCGGGTGAGTGGCCATGAACACAAACTGTAGAGATACAACTTTACATACTGTAGAACCAGACCCATGCACACATCTGAATACACCGAGGATGATTCACTGCAGCAGATCTATTACAATATGTTTATCCTCACATGCAGCTTGTGTGGACTCTGATGGAAACCAGTATGAATTTCACACTCGTTGGGCGACAGACTGCATGGCCTGCACTTGTTACCCACATGGCTTGGGCTGCTGTTTCAAGTAAGTTTTTCATGCCTTTCATTATGATCAACAGATAAAACACTCTGTTTGCACTCCACACAAAATAGGCTATATGATTTTTCTCTTCTTGTGGAGATATTAATCTTTCTTTTTTTCTCTTGTGACCTTGATCCGAATGTAGGGAGGAAGGCTGCGAAGGGGCCAAGTAAACCCTTAATGAAGTGACCTCCAAAATGCATCGTTGATAAAACCTCTGTTTTATCCACATGTTTATGGTGTGTTCTCATACAGTAAATTACCAATAAACCAAACTGCATCGACTGTATTGCTTCTGGCCTGCTCTTTGTTTCTTTTACTGTACTCACATTAGGCGTCACTTTTCAGATGTAATTGAATGGATCCACCACTGTGTGACAGCAGAGCTTAGCACTCAGAGGGTCTCCACAACCACAGGGCTTTAACACTCCAATAATAGCCTCACTTCTAGCCGCTGTCTCTGACAGAAACGTTCTGGTTGTTATGATGTTTAGCTCCTTCTCCAACTCTCGTCTCTGTGGATTCACACCTGTTCAGAGGATCATTTTCTCCTTCTTCCTGGCATCACACAGACACTTCACTCAACCAGTGCACTATGTAAGTGCTTCATTTACTCAGAGTGATCTTTGTTAGGAAAATTATTCTTTTATTAGTTAATGAGTTATGAAAAGGCTGTCTTTCCTCTCGACTTAGTGTGCACAGTTATACAGGTGTACCATAGCAAATGTATCTTTCTTTAAAAAAGGTTTTTGAACAATGCATGGCCACAATAGTAATCTGCAGAAGGCATTTTTTACTATGCATCCAGATTTCACCAGGTGAACAATAGGGAAAAACCTGATATGAGGTAGACATTATGGATCTGCTTTAAATTAATGTTTCAATACTGTGCAGAGATGTGATTATGTCACGGGGGTATCACCCACAATCCCTGACACCTTCAGCGAGGAATAATGAGGTTTGAGTCCTAATCTCAGATTCAGACACCACAGTGTCTGCTGCCGTTTAGTTAGACACATTTGCAATAAATATTGCTCCAATCAGATGCGCGAGATTTGCTGCAAGATGTTCGTTAGTTATTGTAAACCACTGGATGTATGATGTAAACACAGAAGAACATCTCGCAGCAAATCTTGCACATGCGCACAAACGTCAGCAGAGCCACTGGGAGCTACTACTCCAACAAGGCTAAAAACAGAGATAAAGTTAACTTTTTCATGTCGCAGCTTCAGGACACTTGGGTCAGTACGGACGAGCAGTATGGACGTATTTGGATGTTTCATAGTGTGTGTTTTGGACAATTCAAGAGTGAGCACTATCCGCTGCCATTATGTAAAAATCTGTTGCCAGCCGGACCTAGTCTTGTGAAGTAGTCGTAATCACTGGCGTTTAAGCCATGTATGAAACCTGTAGAGTTCGTTCAACCAAGCCCTGACTGCAGTAACCCTGGGACGAGGAAGGCAACAGGATGAACTCTGTACATAACCTTGTTCTCAACTGATCTATGTTGTAAATTCCTATAGGTAAAGCAACAAAGGGGGTTGCTACAACATCACTTGTGGGACACACATCCGTTGAGTATCGCACCCTGAACTCATTTTATGACTAGGAATGAGATAACAAGAGGCATAGGATGAAGTATCAGAAGGGGCTGCAACCACTGCTCAGTGGGCACAACCCTGAGCTCATAGACTGTCGTGTGGTTCTGTGTTGTGTCCTTTCTCTATACAGTACCTCTCTAATAGAGAATAAATCATTGTGCATGATATTTCATTGGTCTTGTTTTTTGAGTCTCCACAGGCAGGTATACATTTCCACAACAAATGTAATGGTGCAGTGGTGGAATCTGGTCAAAGGAAAATTATGTTCAGCTATCTCTCATCTCAGAGCACTACTTTGTCATTTACATTTCTCTGAGGAAGAAAACAAAAATATGATAAAGAGCAGTGCCAGGTCACAGTGTTCCTTATTCTGCAGAGATTTTGCTCTGGAGGCGACTGATCACAAACAACCACATGGTGGATATGCATCAGTGCCACATCATTGTGACATGTTCAAATTTGTCCATTATTGTTTTTTTTTTCATTTTTCCCCGCTGGTGCTCATGGTTCCTCAGCTCTGTTACAGCTGTTTGTTACATCTGGTTACTGGTGACATTACACCTGCCTTCCCTCCCTGAACAAAGGATGATCAATGCTGTGCAACCCTGCCTGCAGCTCACACAACACTCTGACATTGTAGGTTAGCAATGATGCAGTGTGAAGTGACTAGCATCAGAGTACCTAAACATAAACATGAAAAACAATCGGTAAAGTAAAAAACAGACAAAACACATTATTTACCTCGTTGGCTGCATGCCCTGTAAAGGAATTATCTCTGGTCTTTTGATGTTTCTTTAACACTTAACCACTTAAATTGGTCAGTAACTTAACTTTTTTAGCTTTACTACAGCACATGTGTGTCTTCACCTTCGTATGTTTAGGCTTACTTCTCACACTCAGTTTCAGAATGTCAGAATAAAAATGGTAATTTCAAAATAAAGGGTGACAGCCCGCTTACAACAACACAAATAAGCCTACACAAAGACACCAGCCGCATGTAGACAATAATAACATAAACAATGACAAATGAATGTTTATCAGCAACTGTGGTCCACTGTTACTGCTCTGCTATGTTGGTGGGCCCCTGACTTTTCCACTTTTTTTCTTAGACTACATAGTATTATCATTTTTTATTTAGCCTACTTTGTTTTGATGCTAATGCAGCATTGCTATGAGTATTAGTCAGGGTCTTATGCAGAATAATTCAGTCATACAAAGATTAGACTACTGGGGGTTTTTGTGGGCCCTACTCGGTCCTTTCTCCCCTATACAACGGCCCTGCGCCTACGCTGCCGCAAAGAAATGCTAGACCATGCCAGGACCCCAGCAAACCACCAGTCTATGCGCATTACCCACAGCTGCCGAATCAACATCATATGCTGGTCGCCCTCATAGCCTATCAGTCTTTGCTCTTTGCTGGCTGCCACTCACTATCTTGGTGGCGGCGGCCGACTGGAGGAGGCTGCCTTTATGCTGTTCTCTCTCTGCCACCTGCTGGCCATGTCTTCCACCTGCATCAACCTGATAAAAAATTGGGAAAAGAGTTGGATCTCATAATACTAATAATTTTGTACTTCTGTAAGAATGCCATTTGTTTGCATGCAGTAGGCCTATTGCTCTTTCTTTTTGTCTCTCAGGATCCCTGATGAAAATGAAGTGGATCTTCTTGATTAGTGTGAGTTGCTTGTGGATAAGAAGGCCTACTCGTACTAGGTGGTGCTAGACCCACCCAAAAGAGTTTTTAGCTAATTAAACACACTTCTCAGTGACTTACAAAAAATGCAATAGGTCCTTTTCATCGTTTAAATTGTATCAACAAGTTTATGGTGTGTTCACATGCAATGAATAACCAATATACAAAACTGCTTCAAGTCTATTTCCTCTGGCCTGCTCTTTGTTTGTTATAGGCTAACCTTTGTAGGAGGATAGGAGGATGGTTGGGATGTCCCTGGCTCTTGGTGAACATCTGCTTGGCCTGGTGGCGGGTCTATGGCAGTGCTTCGCTGCTGAGGGTTAACGCTTCTGTTTCATGCAAACGATTTCATGAAATTTTTTATATCAATTCTATAATACTGTATTCAGAGTGACAGTGTTGAGGGGAAAAAAACTACAAAGTAGGCCTACCAGTAATCTAATTACTGTAATCAGATTACATTTTAGAATATTGATCTGCGTTGATGTGGGCACATATGTAGCCTACACAAAAAAATGAACAAGAGTCAAAGAGTAAACAATAATGTACAGTAGCTGTCAACAAAGTCTGAATAGGCCTGTAGGATGTTTTATTATCGTTGCACGTAACCGGCTGGGTTACCAACCCCGCTGTAAAGGCCTGTGAGAGGGACCCAGTGTAACCACTTGAAATGTCCATATTACAACTGACAGGATGTGACCTGCTCCCCTCTGGACAGAACAAGGTAGCTGTTTCCTTCTGTTTCCTAATCATGCTATGATAAACTAAGCTAAGATGCCTCCTGGCCATAACTTCATGGACAGCTACTGTGTGAAAGCATCGTCTAACCTCTCATCTGACTATAAAATGTTAAACTGTTCCTCTGATATTAATTGCATGCTAAAGGCTAAATAAATTAATTTAATTTTTGAAGAGACCAAGAGATGGCAGATGGAGACATTTTCTCACACAGTCATTTGCCTTAAGATTATTATTTTGATTATTGATATCTCACCACATTGATGTTTCAGGTTAAATCAATATTTGTCTTTCTAATCTCTCAACATTTCTTGAAGGAAATTGATCAGGATTTACATGGTTGGGAGTTGTCAAGACGACATGTTCCCATGCCAGTCTGCCGTTTCTCGTTGTGCAATAGGAAAAACACGTTCTCTTCACTAGGCTACTGAAAGAGCTCTCTCGGTCACTGAGGGTTTGTTTTTTTTCTTTGAATTTTTGCTTCAACTCTTAATCTTAGTTATGTTTAGTTATAGGCCTATTTCACAGAATGGTTACTATTGAAGTGTGTCTGCTATACATTCACAGTTAAACTGAACCAAATATCTGGAAATTCAATGTTTGACCACAGTTTCTTCTGCTGTTTTTTCACTAATGTGCTCCTATTTACTTTTCTAAAATGAAGTGAATAATGTTTCTAAAATCCAGCTTCCTTGTGTTAGTGGAAAGATATGTCTGTTATTGGTGAAAATGTCTTGATTCGGCGAGGGATGCCTTCAGACATATAATTCAGAAATTGCTGCTTTCTCCCACCTTAAACAAATAACAATAATAATGCTGCAGGGGGGCACATCTTAGATATAAAGATACCATCAGAGCACCCTGACACACTGTTGTCCTGTTAATTGGGTCACATCACACCTGAGGATGGTGAGTATTTTACACCTCACATTTCAATTGGGAAAGTCTAAACATGCACCATGTTTATTGATGTCATGTGTTTACGTCTTAAGGCATCTTTCCAAGTGCTTGCTTGTCTTTTGGGACTGGTTGTTCTGTGCCACTCCATCTGCGTCTTTGAGCCGAACGTAGGAAACGAGGAAATGCAGTGTGAGTGGCCATGAACACAAACTGTAGAGAGATACAACTTACTGTAACTGCAACTTACTTAACTGTAGAACCAGATCCATGCACACATCCGAACACACTGAGGATGATTCACTGCAGCAGATCTATTACAATATGTTTATCCTCACATGCAGCTTGTGTGGACTTGGATGGAAACCAGCGTGAACTTCACACTACCTGGAAGACGGACTGCAAAACCTGCACTTGTTACACACATGGCATGGGCTGCTGTTTCAAGTAAGTTTTTCATGCCTTTCATTATGATCAACAGATAAAACACTCTTATGTTTGCACTCCACACAAAATAGACTATGATTTTTCTCTTCTTGTGGAGATATTAATCTTTCTTTTTTCTCTTGTGATCTTGATTCGACTGTAGCATGGAGGAGTGCTTGGCCGACTATTCCCGAGTAAACCCTTAATGAAGTGACCTCCAAAATGCACTGTTGATAAAAAAAAAAATCTGTTTTATCCACATGTTTATGGTGTGTTCTCATTTACAATTACCAATAAACCATGCTGCATCGACTGTATTGCTTCTGGCCTGCTCTTTGTTTCTTTTACTGTACTCACATTAGGAGTCACTTTTCAGATGTAATTGAATGGATCCACCACTGTGTGACAGCAGAGCTTAGCACTCAGAGGGTCTCCACAACCACAGGGCTTTAACACTCCAATAATAGCCTCACTTCTAGCCGCTGTCTCTGACAGAAACGTTCTGGTTGTTATGATGTTTAGCTCCTTCTCCAACTCTCGTCTCTGTGGATTCACACCTGTTCAGAGGATCATTTTCTCCGTCTTCCTGGCATCACACAGACACTTCACTCAACCAGCGCACTATGTAAGTGCTTCATTTACTCAGAGTGATCTTTGTTGGGAAAATTATTCTTTTATTAGTTAATGAGTTATGAAAAGGCTGTCTTTCCTCTCGACTTAGTGGGCACTGTTATACAGGTGTACCATAGAAAATGTATCTTTCTTTAAAAAAGGTTTTTGAACAATGCATGGCCACAATAGTCATCTGCAGAAGGCATTTTTTACTATGCATCCAGATTTCACCAGGTGAATAGGGAAAAACCTGATATGAGGTAGACATTATGGATCTCTTTTAAATTAATGTTTCAATACTGTGCAGAGATGTGATTATGTCACGGGGGTATCACCCACAATCCCTGACACCTTCAGCGAGGAATAATGAGGTTTGAGTCCTAATCTCAGATTCAGACACCACAGTGTCTGCTGCCGTTTATTTAGACACATTTGCAAAAAATATTGTTCCAATAAAACAGAAAAAATAAAATCTTGAAGTGTACTTGTTCTGTACTGCATTTTTGCTCTTTTACATTCCAGTTCAACTCATTAAGTTTCAAACATAACAATATTTTACATGTATGTTTTCTATTTGATGAAATGTAATGGTGCAGTGGTGGAATCTGGTCTAAGGAAAATGATGTTCAGCTATCTCTCATCTCCCTGTTAAAGAGCACTACTTTGTCATTTACACTTCTCAGAGGAAGAAAACAAGAATATGACCGAGAGCAGTGCCAGGTCACAGTGTTCCTTATTCTGCAGAGATTTTGCTCTGGAGGCGACTGATCACAAACAACCACATGGTGGATGTGCATCAGTGCCACATCACTGTGACATGACAGGTTCAAATTTGTCCATTAATGGGTCTTTTTTTCTTTTTCTTTTTTTCATTTTTCCCCGCTGGTGCTCATGGTTCCTCAGCTCTGTTACAGTTGTTTGTTACATCTGGTTACTGGTGACATTACACCTGCCTTCCCTCCCTGAACAAAGGATGATCAATGCTGTGCAACCCTGCCTGCAGCTCACACAACACTCTGACATTGTAGGTTAGCAATGATGCAGTGTGAAGTGACTGATAGCTAAGTGTGTGTGCTGTTAATGGAAAATGACAGGCTCATTTTCCTCGCGATGCTGGATTTCACAGCACATGGCAGAGGTTCCGGGGGAGAGAGTTGGTATCCATTTTTAGGATTTTGACAATGTCATGCCCTTTCACTTCAGCATCGCACACAATCTATCATCTATGCTTAAATGTCTGCATAGTAACTCACTGTTGTTGAAGCGATTGTGTTGTGTTACAGTCTTGAAACCGAACTGGAGGCTTCTAAAAAGTCTGAGATCGTCAGTAATAAGACGAGAAAAGAGAAGTAGTAACTTCAGTGCTGCTTAATACGAAATCCTGATAAAAGCATTACACAGTAACCATTGTCATCCTCTCTGTATGTGTGAACTGTGTACAGATACTGTATAAACAGCAAGATCTCCAAATTGTAGAAACATGAAAGAAGGTGTACAGGAGGGTATAGTGTCATTAGTGGGGAGGGTCAACAGGAGCTGGCCAGACAGTTGAATAGGGATCAGGAGCAGGAGGCGGGTGGACTACCAACAGACGCTGATGAAGCCTGGGCCACCGACTGAAGATCAAGAGCTTTAGGTGATGGGACCAGTGGCAGGAAACCAGGGGCTAATGTTGGCTGGATTGTAAGCAAAGCAGGAGATACAACATCAGCCAGGAAGATGGTCAAACCGGCAATTTGGGATCTGGAGCTACGTGACCAGATAGCTGAAATGAGACTAGGGGCTGCTAATGGGACATGAAGAGCAGGTGTAATGTCGACTGGGAGCTGGAACAGAGGAGGCATCGCACCAGGATGGCCAATGTGGGAATAGACAAATCACCTTAGGCTACAGGATTCAGGAATAGATGACTCAAAGAGCAAAACCATAAGCTCTAAGAGATGTAAGGGAAACATGAACAGGAACAAGATGAATAAAATACTGACATGACAAAACCTGACATAACAATCCTACAGCCATACTACTAGCTTGGCTAAATATAGAGCATAAGGGTGTTTTAATGACAGTGCTTTCTTGAACAAATTGCCACAGTGTCTTACAGTAAATTGTAAAAAAAAAACACAAGTTGCAGCTTTCCTTTTCTCCACAGCTGCAAGATGAACTTGAATATACATATCACTTCTACATGAGCAGTTCCTTTGAAGCTCCGCAAGTGAATAATGTATTTTTCTCTTGTCTCCCTCTGTGCGTTTCCTCTCTTTGTTTCAGATGCATGTTTTCAGAGGGCTGGGATGGACTGTTTGATCCTGGAGGCTGGTGACACTGAAGTCCTGGTGAGATGTCCTTTAGTGGCAACACGAGCACGAATCAGTCAGCGACAGCTTGGTCTCTGTCCTTGAACAGCTCCAGCTCTGCACACTCACTGCCATGGGAGGAGGGAAGAACCGGTCATGAGCCTGTGCAGGAGCGGCCGGGGAATGAGAGCGCGCTTCTCTCAAACCTCTTTGTTCTTGGGCATGAAGAGCAGTGCCACATGTCTCCTGTCATCACGGGGTTTCTCGTAGTGTGGTACAGCATCACAATGGTTCTGGGGCTGGTGGGGAACATCGGCCTCATCGGCATCATCACCCGTCGCAGAGAAAAAGTCAATGTCACTAGCATTTTCATCTGCAACCTGTCATTCTCTGACATTCTGGTGTGTGTCTTCTGCCTGCCCTTCACCGTTATCTACACGCTAATGGACCATTGGGTGTTTGGGTCGCTGTTATGTCGGCTCGTGCCGTTCATCCAGTGTGTGTCTGTGACTGTCTCTGTGCTGTCTCTAGTATTCATTGCTCTGGAAAGACATCAACTCATCATTAACCCCTCTGGGTGGAAACCCAGCATTCCCCAGGCCTACACGGCGGTCGTCCTCATTTGGATTCTTGCATGCTTCACCTCTTCACCTTTCTTGGCCTTTCAGCAACTCACAAATGAGCCCTACGCGAATGTAATCCTGCCCCAGTCTCCAATTCATCACCAAGCCTCTCCTCAGTCCTATCTCAATGTGTCTCCACCTCAGCCCGCCTCCTACACAGACAACTCATCCGTGGTTCCACATCCATATCGCAGTCTTTTATCTTATGTCCCCTCAACTCCCCACATGGAGGCCTGTCTGGAGCACTGGCCGTCCCAGCAACACAGGCTGGCCTACACCACATGGCTCCTGCTTTTCCAATACTGTGGTCCACTACTGCTGGTCCTGCTCTGCTACGTTAGAGTTTTTGTGCGCCTACGCCGCCGCAAAGAAATGCTAGACCGTGCCAGGACCCCAGAAAACCATCGCATGACCCACAGCCGCCGAATCAACATCATGCTGGTCGTTCTCATAACAGTCTTCGCTCTTTGCTGGCTGCCTCTCACCATCTTCAATGTGGTGGCCGACTGGAACCAGGAGGCTCTGCCCATTTGCCACCACAACCTGCTGTTCTCTCTCTGCCACCTGCTGGCCATGTCTTCCACCTGCATCAACCCCATAATCTACGGCTTCCTCAACTCCAACTTTCGACAGGAAGTAAGAGAGGTGTTCCTGCACTGCCTCTGCCACCCACTGGAGGAGGAGTGCGAGCATTTCCCTATGTCCACTGTGCACATGGAAGTGTCCCGCACTTCAGTGCCTCTCCAGCACAGGAGCAACTCTGTCGGACTCTGACCCAACAGATGCTACTGCAGTAGGATGTAGTCGCATGTAGACTGCACAGCTGTAGGACTAACTTCTACTGTTTGTTCCACATTAAACAAAAGTGCAGCAGTTTTGATAGTGGTTTTAAGTGCAACCTTTTTGTCAGTGAAGTGTGCAGTATAGTGTTGGTTTATCTTATTATGCGGTAACTCGTAGTTACAAAAGGAGCAATTTAATTTTCAATATATTGTCAAGTGTATACCCAGTGACTGAATCCCAGTTCCATGTTTAATAGTGATAATCAGCATTGCACTCATTACAGAATACTGCTTCTTTTTTTTCTTTTCTTTTTTTGCAATACTGTAAATAAGGGAGAAAAAAAGTAATCAACATAAGATTTGTACATTTTATACTAACAGGAAATTACCCAGTTGGTTGTCATTTAAATTTCAGAAAAACATAGCAAAATGTTTTCAAGATGTTTTTCCTTATGTCTCGAAGTATTTTGGAACAACTCTGGAAGCTGCAGCGTATGTTATCAACATGCAGAGAGGTGACAAGAAAGGAGAAAATGAGAAACATAACAGGTGCATTCAGAGAGAATATGCTGTGTTCGCTGAATAGGCCTTTTCACAGCACATTTGGACTTGTCATTGCAGGAGAGGCACAGGTGCTGCTAATAACATTAACAATGGTTCTGTTGTGTTCAAGTGCACCAGTGTGACAATGTGCATAACACACTGACTCTGCAACTGGAGCATCCATACATCCATTATCTATACTGCTCATCCATATAGAGACTGGAACCAATCCCATCGACATTGGGCGTGGGTGGGATTCACACTGGACAGGTTGGCAACAGCAAAATGGAGTCCAGCCATCATGCACTGTATTATTTACTCCTGTGATTTTCTTACTGACATGTCAACGTGTCCTCAGTGTAAAACTGATGAGTGTAAAAAATTTTGTGACAGTACTGTGGCACTTCCCAGCCACCTATGATAAAAAAGGAGCAGTTAGGATGTTCTCGATGCACGTGGTGCACTATTAAGACACCTTATGTGTTGATTTTTCACTTAAGCTGTCATGGAATATGTTGTTCTGAAAAGTAACACATGCCTTTTGAGATATATACTGAACATGAGTGGACTGGTGCTGTTGTATTTCTGGTATTTTATAGTATTACTACTTTTACTTTTATATTCATGACGTTGGTAGCCTACTGTGAAATCAGTGTGTTAGCTTAGTGAAGAAAAATGCATTGTGTTTGGTGATTAATGTGACTTTAAGAGGTAAAATGTAACAGTTTATAAAATCGTTGAATGAGAGTTTAATCTACAGCTGTTTGCTAAATAAATAAATAATATCCAATGTGTATGCAAGGCAGCCAATGTTAAAATGTGTTAGTTTAGGATTTTATTAGCCAGGGTGTCTTTGTAGATGCACTATTACTAAAACTACCTCAGTATTTAGTATTTCTTAAATTATAATATTTGAAAATTATTAGCCTATTATTAATTCTATCTATCTGCTTAGTCCAGCAGCTACTGTGAATGTATGTAGCAAACTAGAATTAATTAATGCATTGGAGTTTTGTCTCGCCTAAAATAACGCAGGCATCAAACGTGCCATGACTCCCAAAGCATATAATCAGTATTCGTTATTGATTGTTTGATTACTCTGAGGCTGTCTTGATCTGAAAAGTCTATGAGATGTCTGCAGAAGTAGGTACGTACACTTTTGAAATATTTTAGAATTTAGGTATTATAAGTACTACAAAATTACACTTGATAGGCTAAAATTCATTCACATTTAAAAGATAGGTGGGCACTGAAGTAGGCCTACACTCCTCAGAGCACTGTTTTTTTCTCTCTCAATGAACTTTATTGAAAAGGCATTGAACAATCACATGTACAGAGAGCATCAGACAGGTGCTCCATAAAATGTCACATTAATCAGAGCAAAAATAATAGTACCCAATTTATGCTTATGGATATGAGCAGTATTAACAATATTTAAAAAAGATATAGGCTAATAATAATCATAAAATATAGATAAACAAATAAATAAAATGACATGGGGATAAGAAGAAAGGAAACAGAATAGACATGTATGCATTACTCTTCTTTGAAAAGATTCTCATATAGATTTGTAGTTGTGACGCTTTGTTTAGTATCAATACATGTTATGGTTTTCCATTAAATTCACATGAAAAACTTCATGTTGGGGGAGACTTTTGAATGTTTACATTACATGTATACATTGCCTATGGAATTTGCCGTACAAAACCAATAGATTTGTGATATACCGTAAGTAATATCATGTTTTCCATGGTCAAAGTAGGCTACATAATCTTTTACAGTCAATTAAAAAAATTTACACTATTGCTCAAGTTCCTTAGAGCGACTGTAAAGCTGTTAATATAATACATCCATGCTGTAAAGAGGCCAGAGGTGACGTACACGTCTTCCAGCTGTAAGCCAATCAGCTGCCTCCTGTCCCAGAATGCTTTGCAGCATAAACTGCACGCGCGAATACTGGACCATCATGTTATCAGATTTTAGCTGAAAACGTCGCAATTTAAACCTCACTGGCGTTAAAAGTAAGTACAGAAAAACTACTGACGAAATCTGGTCGATATCCGTGTTCATGTCCACGTATTGTCCAATAGTCAAAAAGGGCGTGATACGTGTGTCAAAACTTTACGGAAGTATTAACTCACGTTAGCCACAGCAGCAACATGCTACTAAAGTTAGTTAGCTCAGCAGTTTAGCAGCTAAACGTTGCGTAACCAAGCACCAACGTTAGAGTTGAGCCTGACAAGCCATGTAGGAAACATTTATAGATGCGGGCTGAAGTCACAGGTGTTTTATCAACGTATGTGCTATAAGTAGTGCACTGTACACTGTGACTAAGGTCAAAGGTTGTCTATATTTTTCACTAACTTTTGCTGTTGTTAACGGTTAACGTTTAAGTAATGTTTAAAAAGAAATAGTATTTAAAACACGACAGTGTCTGGAAAATACAGGTAGAGGTGGGTGGGTGGGCATACCGTGAACATTTCATAGATGCATAGAGAAAAAAAAACTTGTTTCCTCCACCAAAGTCAAAGTATCTTTATTGTCCCAATTCCGAAACAGGGAACATGGGTTTGCAGCCAGGTAGATGTGCACACAGAGACATTCAAACACACTGGACAATACACAGATGGACAACAACAGATGGACAACAACAGACAACATGTCATAGTGGGGAGATTAAAAGAACCTTATAGTAGGGATAAAATGCAATTGAAAAAGTAATATATAAATAAATGAACAGTATGAAAGCGCAAAGAGCAGATGCAAAGTATCCAGCAGGTGTAGATTTCAACAGCCTGAACAATCTGTGAAAATAAACATATAAGCACCATGTCAGGTTTTCATTGAAATTAGACCGATTATATCCAATATATTGACATTACAAGTTGATATAAATTCAGTGCAGTTAGATGAGATTGTTATGCACTGGGCAAAACCTTCATGGATGTTTTTAATCGGTCCCTAATCGATTCTGCAGCATGTCAAAGACCCCTAACCTACAGTCAGAGTCATCGGTCTGAACGATCCTGAGAGACAGGAGCAGCCCTGCAACAGATGGTCCGGCTCACACAGAGACCTGCTCATGAAGGGACGGGACACACCAAGGCAGTTTACTGTAAATCCTCACAGGAACTGTGGCAAGTCCTCCATGGTACTTGGATCAACCCCCCTGCCAAGTGCCTTGAAGAACTGCACGCAGGAGAATTGGTACTGATTTAAATGCAAAGGTTGGTCACACCAAACATTGTTTTTTTTATGTGACAGCTATTTGTGTTATGATTTCTGAGAGCATTCTCAATTCTTTAAAACACAGCACAGCTTTTGATTAAAAGCTTGTGTCTTCACTCGTTTTCTTACGTTTAGTCAATAAATGATTGGTTGATTGACAGAAACTCTGTTCATTCCTCTGCAGCAAAATAAGCCTGAAAGTCACTGCCAGCGGCTTGTTTTTCTCTGTTTCAAATCACAACTCACAAGTTTTATTTTAACTTTTTAGACTTGTAAGACTTGTGTCTAATTCTTCAGTTAACACAATTTAATGGAATGACTACAACAACAATAATTATTGTAGTTTATAACAATTAATTATTATGCATTTTCTCTGGACCAAGCAGCTGAAGTAAAATTCTTGTATATTGCGAAAACTTCCATCTCAAAATATATCTTTATTGTTTTTGTGTAGGTAATTCTTGGACCTAAGGAGGCAAGTAATGACCACCAGCAACAAATGTTCACTTCTAAAAGGTACTGTACATGATCTTAGTGTTACTGCAGTTTGGTTGGACGTTATGGCTTATAACTCTCTTTAATGTGTCTGCAGATGTCGTCGCCTATGTTGATGTGTGGTCATCAGACAAAACAGCGAACTATTCATTATCATTTGTTCAGCAGCTGCAGGAAATGGGTGCACAGGTGAGACCACAGGGCACCTAAACACATTTTTACTATACTGTATATTATTTACAGACAGCACGTACATATTGCCAAATTTAAATCTGCCTTTCCTTTACAGATATCGAAAACTTTCAATAAACAAGTCACACACGTAGTCTTCAACAATGGTCATTTAGCTACATGGACAAAAGCCAAGAAAGGTCATGTGAAGCTGGTCTCTGTTCTCTGGGTAGCCAGGTAACCTCAACAACTCTATGATGTTTTCTGTGATTGTATTGTTATTTTACAAGATGTGTCTGGGGATCATTGTGGCTTATTTTTGGTGAAATGTTGTCCAGATGTCATGATGATGGTGTGCGTGCGGATGAGGAGTCGTTTCCAGCCTTAAACGAAAGCAACCCTGTGTTGAAGAACAAGAAAGTGAGTAGAGTTAGGTTTACCTATGATGTTTATGTTCATTTAAAGCTGTCGTTGTAAATGTATTTAATTTTGATTCAGTTGCTCAAGTCTTATCCTCACTTGATTCAGAATTTATAAATGAGATGTCATGTAGTTGTATTTTAAATGTTGATCGTGGTCATGATTGGAGATCGTTTTATCGCCCAGGCCTATAGATAATATATTTAGTATCTTTTAAAAAGATCTATTTTGAAAATGATTTGGGGGCCTACTTGTAATACCTACCACAGGTTTGGAATGACTGCTCTAGGAGACTTGAGTGAGATAATGATTTGTTCATTGTTAATCATAGTACCATTTTTAGTTTTGCTCTTTAAAGTATTAAAATGTGCATCTGTTTACTTCCTATTCTAAAATTGTGTTCATTCATGTAGCATCGCTGCATGCGGCCGAAAGATTCTCCAGACAGGACACCTGAAAATGACAAGCGCATGAGGAAAAAGTTAGACAAGATGATGAGAGACCTTGCTCCAAATGAACCTCTGGGTAAGAGATTATTGCACCTATGGAATGTTTTATTAAGACCAAAGGATGTAGATTATCGTCTGACAATCATTTCTACAGTTACAGATGTGTCGCCCATCATCATTGATGAAGAGAATGGAATAGTCTATAGCCCTGCATTGAAAAGATCAGACTATATGGCACAGCGTTTGAAAGACATGAAAGAGAAGCGGGAAAACCTCTCACCCACTGGTATGTGTATCAGCAGATGTGCAGGCTGATGAATTGATAGGGCCTTAAAAACATTTCAACACTTTTGAAATGCCAACCAATTCTCTCAAATGTCACTGTCTTTCAGCTTCACAAATGCTTGAATCCTGCTCTCCCACCGGACTGAAACCCGCTATTGGAAGCACACCGACAGTCCTCAAATTAATGTGTAAGAAAATTAAGTGTGATCAGTAAATTATTTTATGTATCTCTACCTAATCCCAAGTTCTGTTTCTAGGTTTCTAGGTAAATTGCAGCATTTAATATAGTTTGTAAATAAAGCCACAAAATGAGGACAGATGAACCCATATGATGCAGCATGAGATACAGTTGGAGTAAACATCTTGGCAAATTATTCATATATTAGTTCATGTTTGTTTCTCTGAAGCTCCTGAAATAAGAAGTGAATGTTTGAATTTGTTGAATATATTACTTAATGAGTCACATGATGCTCTTAGGCAAAAAGCTACAGAGAATCACATCTTCTATTTGTGTACGTTTTGCCTAAAGATGTACTCTTTAGTGTGTTTGTGGCATTTTACTGTTTTAAAAGCTGCCTTATAAGAATCTAGGGCGATACTAACAGTAACTGGCAGACACAAAGCGACAATGGCATCCCATTGGAGTCAGCTTCTGAATGTGCAGTATTTACTCTTGTTTTGCCCTCATTGGCTCTGACAGCTAAGAAAAATATCCTGGTCTTTGAAACTTGCTACATGAGCAATTTTCTTCTTCAGCTCCCTGTTTACTTCAGCTTTCACAGTTGCTATGTAGCGGACAATGTTGGTGTGTGAGCTTTTGAAGCACAAGCAGAAGTCTTTGGTTTATATAGTGGGGGTCAGTGGGAGCCACTGACAACCCTGCTAATCACACTAGGAAACTCAACACAGGCAGTGACCCTGCGGTAGCTGAGAGATGCATAAACCCCTAATGATCATTACTCTTTCTCCAATATAGATGACCAGTCAGATGATGATTCCAGTGCTTCTGCCGCTGAGCCTGGTTGCTCACCTGATAAAGAAGAAGGGAGAACACAAGTTACTGACCATGACCATCTTGAAAAACACCCCAGGAAAGGTTCTGAAAAGCCCTGGCTGTCCCCCTGCCGTGAGGTGCCAAAAAGGATCCCAAGTCCTTTGAAATTCCCTGACCTGGAGGACAAAAAGGACGAAGAATGCAGTAGACAAAAAAAGTCAAGAAGGGCTTCAGTCAGAAAAAAACCTGCAGATAAACACAAATCTGCAGACTTATTAGAAGCTCCGCCCCAGGATACTAGATCTGATAACAGTAAGAACTCTCAAAGAGAAAAATCACCCGTCCCATTAACTAACAAATCTGAAAAGGGAAAGCAAAAAATGAAAGCATCTAAATCGTTTACAGAGATTAAGAGCAGTATTTGTCCCGATGATGTGAATTCTCTCAGTTGCCTCTCATCACCCGCTGTTTCAGGTGATACCGCAGTCGAACTGGCAAAAGAAGCTGCTCCTCAGTTACAAAAACAGAAGATACACAAACGAGCCAGACCATCACTTTCTACCTCAGTACGATCTTTAAGCCTATCTGGTGAATCTCAGAGTGTCGCCTCAGTTTCAACTGAGGATGATAATGTGTTTGAGGACTATTTCTCCCCAGCTAACCACAGCAAGAGGTCAAAAAGACCTCTCATGTCTGGACTAGTTGAGGACATAGACATTAAAATTCCTTTTGAGTTGGACTCCACCACACAGACGAGAAAACAAAGAAGAAGTGAAAGCATTGGATCTGAAACTAACAGTAAAAAGAAAAGGAAACTTGAAGAAAAACAGAGTGGTAAAGGACACAAAAACAAGCCGTCTGATGTACATGGTCATGCACAACAGGATGTGAAAGACCATCAGCCTGCAGTGGATAGTCCAAGTGCCAATGTAACACTTGTGGCTAAAAGGCGAAGACAAAGCACCTTGTCATTCACAGCCACCAGGTCAACTACAAGTGATGCAGGAAAACGGAGAAGAGCATCTACACCAGGCCAACCAACAGCGTTAACAGAGGATCACCCAGTCTCTGAGCTGCAGAAAACCTCTGATGTCAGTGTCCTTTCTCATGTCTTGGAAAGTGAGTAATAAGGCTGCCAGAGTTTAGAACGTGCACATTAATAATAGTATTAATGGTAGTGTGCATGTTAATAACCATGAACCTCATGCTCAGATTTTCAATCAAACTATTATCAATTGTGTTTATGTTGGTGGGAGACTTGTAACTGTGACTGTAACTATACTGTAGCTCCAAAAGCAATTTTTCTTTCAGGGAATACTTTAAGTATATGATTAAGTCCAGCTATTTTCTTAACCTGACCTTTAACTTTGAATGTCACATTTATAAAAAAGAATAAAGACAACTTAAAGAAACAAGGGCTTTTTAAATTGTACATCTTTGTAATTTTTTTTTATCTATGTGTGCTTTCCTGTAAAGGCCTAATTACTTATTTAGTTCTCAAATCATCTCTAGCTTTCTCCCACAATACAAAGCCATGTACACGAGGTGCTGTTGGCTGCAGGTGTTATGTTTGTCAGTGATAGACTCATGACTATTCCAACTCATGAGGCGTGACCCCCATGAATGGGATAAGTCTAGTTTTGAAACTGGACAGTTTCAAATATTCAACCAGCATTTAATGCTTTTCTATTTAAAAACTACTGGTGTAAGTAGATCTTACAATATCAGATATGACTTAAAGCAGAAGTAAGCGATCCGGTCGTTCTTGTCAGCCGATGGAGTTAGCAGCCCCCGCCCTCGTCATGGATCTATTGGTCCTCGTCCCTACGTCACCACATTCACGCACATCCGTTGGCTGCACACATAGCCCTTCATGCCGTTCTCTCTCATTGGATAAAGCTTGTAGGATACAAGGAAGTATACAAGAAGTTTTCTCCTCGGCTTACAGCAGAGCAGAGTGACTGACAGAACCGTGTTTCGGACCAAACACTCTATGCAAGTGATTGCCGTCGGAAGATATAACTATTTAAGACTTATATTAACACAAATTTCCGCTTACTTTTGCTTTAATGTATGAAAGAACTTTTCAGTATCACATTTTAAACTTTGGTCACATTGTGCCCCCATTTCATAACATTTAGGTTTCAGCTACTGGTAAGAAAAAAAAAGTCACTGTGTTACCTGATTCGATTTCCTCGTATTCATGAATAAAATGTGAAAAACAGAAATTAATTGTGATTCAAAAGTTACTTTTTTTATTTGCTAATTGCTAATCAAATTAAGTAATAGTCTGTTGGGGATCTTGAATTAGTAACGTACATGTGGTGTAACGTAGCAGAGATGAGCCAACATGAATACACACAGACAGCCCCTGCTGTGTGATAGCTTGAGTGACACACCCCCACACTGTTTTCAATTGTTTTTCTTTGTTTTCACATGTAGGTAGAGGAAATGAATGTACAGTTGCAGCTGGCTTAACAGAGATCTCCTCTGAAGGTGAAGGAAGTCAAAATAAGCAATTCAGTCTTCAAAAAATGGTCAACAAAACAAAGGTAGGAAGATGCAGATCATTTTTGAAATAGTTTTCTAATTTAGCTTCAATAATGTTGGATGAGTTTAAAGACTACTGCACAAATGCATGTTGACATTGCATTTCCTCCAGTGTTGTGGGGGGGTAAAATGAATGAGACTGGAAGTAGAGGATGTTATGAGTATTAAGTCATCAGTAGGAAGCTGTGTGATTCATTGAAAGTTGCTGCTATGACATCCTTTTGCTCATTTTTACAGATCCTTGTCCGCTCATGACACTCGAGTGTCTGGTAGATTGCACGTAGCTCATACAGTATGTTGGAACAAGGCTTTTGTTTATTCAGTTGTAACTTCCATCCAGCTGCAACTTAACTTTTTTTTTTTATCTTACTTCATTACAAACATACAGAAAAGTGAATGAAGTGTAAAATTAATTCACTTGAGTTCACTTCACTTGATTTATCCTACAAAACATCTGTAGGTGCAGAAAATTACAACAAATCCTGACTTAATGGTTTTTTGTAATATAGGAAGTTCAGGACATAAAGTCAACATCAGTAGTGTGTGTGTGATTCCGTTTAAAGTATTTCCTCCATAAGGTCATACACTTCCATAGCTGTGGGTGTTTTTGACGCATCTAGCCAAGATGTTCTGTCTGGTCCTGAGGGCTTCCTGTGTTTTTGCCTCTGTGATGGTAGCGTACAACTTCCTTGCTTGTGAAATGCACCTGGGCTCTGTTTTCGTTACACTAGTAACCTCAACAAGCTGCAGCTTAAAAAAAAGAAAAAAAGAAAAAGCAAAGCGTGACGTCATGCTCCCCAGGGAGCTCTTCCGATGGGTTGACTTTATGGTAGCCTCATTACAGAGATGATGTAGTTGCTGTCTTCCTTTTTATGACGATCATGAGAGCAGACTAATGTCCAAATAAGGTGGTCAAATTTATGCAGAGTCTGTAACTACAGCCATCTGTAGTGTAGCTCTTGAAAGCCACACCTGTATGGTGCAACAGCCAACAATGATAAACGCCACATTGCTCAACTTCGGGTGCAAACATTGTGCATTTGCTGTTTGCTGCTACTTTTGTGACAAGTAATACAGATAACAGAATTATTAACCCTTATTTGTTAACTCCAACCCTCATTTTAAACAGATTACAAATGCTCAGTATTAAATGAGTGGTCTGGGGAATACACTTAATAACACAGCCCATCTTTCAATCCTTCAAATTCAGTACCGCCCTTTGTCATATGTCATTCACCCTTTTATCTCTTCATTATTCTATCCTGCTCCACTGTCATTATCTATGAAAGATCAGTTCTTTGAAAAGAGGTCGACCTTAAGCGTGCACTGCTGGGCGAGGTGCTGAGGCACTAAAGCAGGGGGTCTTTATTGAAATTCCCCATCACTCTCTCATCATTTCTTGTCATCTCTGCACAGTGAATTCTACAAGAAAGCACAAAAAATAACATATATTTTTTGAATCAACCGTCAACCAAGGACAAAGTCTCCTCATTTAATGTGATTTTGTTTGAAGGTGAATTACACATGAGGGAGTTTATTCTCTTTTATAAATCCTACCAATCAGAAGCAGTTTAGGACTATATTCACAAAATATGTTAACTGATATAAAGTGCTGTATAGACCCATGGTCTTTGCTGGGGTCAGTTTTTATCTAAGGTGCACTGATATTTATAATTTCCTCTCACAGCTCCAGTTGACTTCCACCTTTGCAGAGACCCAGAGTCCTCGCCTGTCTTTGATTTTCTAAAAAAAAAAAAAAAAAAAGTCATTTTCAGTGGGCACAAAATTGTAGCCATCAAGGAGACCTAGTCATACACTGAAGAATTTCCTTCATTTGTGCTCGGAGACCCTGCTGTGGTTCACACCAGCTCTTTGTCGGTGCCACATTATGCGCAACTCATTCTTCAGTGCCTGTTTTCTTGAGCTGCTGCCAAAACATGTCCACCGCATGAGATAAGCCAAAGTCCCCTATTGAGGAATCTTCAGGGAATAGCTTCCCATATTTTGATTTGTGAGACTTGATTGTTAAAGGCTCCTCCATTACCTATCATTAGCAGAAGATAACCCTGTTGTGGATCATTAACAAATTGGACTATAAAAGCATTTTTAACCAAAGACAACTTCTGTCAGGACAGTTAAAAAGTAGCAGTCAGGGGTTGACAACAATCAACACCATGACCAACTTGATTATCATGGATAATGTAACTTTTACCTCTGATGGGGGCAGGACTGGTGGGCTGTTTTGGCACCACTGTGTTCAACAGGCCTTAACCCCTGACTTCCAGCTGGGGGACCAGATACCAGAGTCTGGTGGGAGCGGACCCGGGGGTCCTGTTTGTAACTGCTGCTTAGGTGTTTGTGTCGATGATAGCTCTCTGTTTAGGGCCAAAGTACGTGGCTGGATGGACCACACTTGTCAGGTTACAAATTTACAGTTCCGGTTCAGTGGCTCTGAATATGTTTTTCTCGACCCATGGCCTTGGTGTTTGATTTCCTTTTTGGTCTCCATGCAGCTATGTATCTGGCAGGGTTGTTAAAGTGCATGGCCTGTTTGGCTGTAGAATAATCATCATTTGACATCTTCATTGCTGTGTCATTTAACACACCAGTTCGCAATAAGATTAACATTAACATTCATTGAATTTCCAAGGATCTTTGAGCCATTTTGTACAATTTATATTGGCTAGTTTAAAGCTTAGATTAGTGTTTCAGCCAACCATTTCTCCTTTTGCTTCTACAGACACAAGCCAATAGATGAAAATTAAGCCAAATTAGTTCTACTTACACATCCAAAATATATGATTGTTGTCACACATCATAAAGTTTTGTTTTGGCCCTGTCATAAATTAAATGTGTTTGCTGTTTCAGGCTATGAGAACATTGGTCATGACAAGCATGCCCACAGAGTAAGTAACTCAGACGTTTAAAAATTTTGCCTCAGGATAAAATATCCCCAGAAAACCTTCACTGCATTGATGAACACATTGATATATCTTGATAAATTGTTTATGTTGGATGCTTTCTGTTTTGTTCTCCTCTTGTAGGCACCAGCAAACTGTGCTTCAGCTGGTGAAGGCACTGGGTGGTTTTTCAGTTGCAGACCGTGTCTGTGAGAGCACAACTCATGTGGTGTCCGGGGGTCACCGGCGGACCCTCAATATTCTGCTGGGCATAGCTCGTGGCTGCTGGATCCTCTCTTTTGAATGGGTATGTAGTTTACTAATGTTAGGAGGCAATTACATGTTAATGGTGAACTGTTACAGTATCTTTTTTTTTTAATTTCTTTTTTTACTTTTCCTTGAGTAGATTCTTTGGTGTTTGGAGCAAAGGCAGTGGATTCCTGAGGAGCCTTATGAACTTTCAGACCATTTTCCAGCAGCACAGGTGAGAACTAGTACTAGTTTAGTAGTAAAAAAAAACACACAAATACTGCCAGCAATAACCCTGATGCTAAATCAAATTATTTTTTACCACTGGTGCAACAACAGAAATGTTTGTCATATTTTTCACTCAAGACGATTTTACGTGTAAAATGTTTTATTTTGTACATGAACGTGTAAACCATTACGTTCATGACAAAAGATACAATTTTCAGTATATAATCAATTATATTTTATCCAAATATATCATCCTTTTTCACACTCATAACTAATAAAGGATCGTAAAACCAAAGCTGAGGAAGTCAGTCGGAAACCTGCTATTTTTTATTGCCAGTCATCCATTTTCAGTCCGCTTGTTTTTCCTGAAGCATCCTGTGTGAAATGTGAATGTTGCCTCTTCCTGAACTCGTCATTCATGAATCACTGTCCCCTCCTGCCACTGCAAGGGAAGACGTGGGGTCTTGATGCAGACAGATGTCAACAGATTTCCTCTTGAAATTATGTGATGGCTTTTGTTGCGACAGCGAAAATATTTTCATGCCCTGAAGGCCTTTTATCATTTGTTTACTCCTCAAATCACAAGCTTCTCTGTTTAATTCATATTCTTTGCCCTGAGGACCACGGTGTTACTTTCGGCTGCTGTCACTGTCGTTGAATGGCATTGTTTAAAAAGACCACTCAGTGAAATTTTCATCTCTAGCATATTCACCTCACACTTTGCATATATGACACTGATATTATAACCCTATCATGTGCAGCTCTTCAAAATAATGATGCATGGCCTCATAATTCAGCAATAAGGTTAAAAGATTTAGACATACGGGGCGGTGTTTAGCTCACTGGGGAGAAGTTGCAGGCGGCCCCGGTTCGAGTCCCGCGTCGGACGGCCCTTTCCTGCGTGTCATTCCCCCACTCTCTCCTTCCCCATTTCCTGTCTCTCTCTCGACTGCACTATCAATTAAAGGCAATAAAAGCCCAAAAATATACTTAAAAAAAAAAAAAAAAAAAGATTTAGACATACATATCACAAGGCCATTATTGGACCAGTTTTATCACTTTGAAATAAACTCAACTCCTTGTGTGCATTAATAACATCCTAGAATAACCTAAATGTCCCATTAATATTTATAGGAAATGCAACAAATCATTTATCAGGATTACTTTATGGCTATATAGGATAGATTGCTGTTTTCTCCACAAGCAGATTCTCAATACATTTCCCCAAAAAGCAGCAACAACAAAAAGTGAATATTTGAGATTTTTTTTATTTTGAAGTAGAAATCACAAAAGATTACTGAAAACATGTGGTGATCTGGCATTTGTGCATTCACCAGACTGTTCAGTGTTACAGTGTAGAACAAGAACAATTGTGGAAAATGACTGAAGAGCCATATCTTAAGTTCTCTGCCTTGTGGCTGTGTTTAATATTCAACTTCAGGTATATAACAGCTGGTAGAGCATTACATTCAGCCACTCTAACAAAACCTAAAGCCAGTGTTTACTTGTGAGAAACTCACTTGGACATCATGCCATAAATTGTGCTTGTTGTAGCTTCAAAAGAGTCACTACATAAATAAAAAAAAATACATTCCCAAAAGATTGCAAAGAGATCATCGTCATGAATGAGCATGTGGGAAGGTACGGCCACTGCAGAACAATAACAAAAGATATCCTCTTAGTTTATGTGCAATGAAATAATTAAGTAGCTTGGAACTAGGAGGCACTCAAGATCTATGAAAAATCTCTAGCCCATATAATAGTGTTAAATATCAGCCTTAAACTCTACATATAAATTAAACAACAAATGTACACACATTCTCTAGAGAAATACAATCCTAAGAGAAACAATTTCTGTGGCATTTTTACATTTGCATTTACATTGTAGGTATTCTACAAAAAACTTTCTAGAACATATAACAATCACTTTGAGCCAGTTGTGTTCATGTTGTACCATAGTATCTTTCTAAAATGAACTATTAGCAGCTACTATCCAAAGTCTAGTTAAATGGCTGCTTAAACTATATCAAAATCATTCAAAAAACATAAATGAATGTCACATTTTACTCTGGCCTCTCCTGTTGAGTTACGTAGCTAACTGTTATAACTCTCTGTAATCACTATATCTCTTGTTACGTATACATACAACACACATAGACATAGATATTTTCAGTATAGATATTTGTCTGTTATTTTTGTCAGTCCATAATTAATAATATTTTTTTTTCCTTTTTTTTTTTTTGCAACAACCCATTTCATAAAACGTATTAAACATATAAACATGCACAAAATATGTCTTTTCGAAAGGTAGATAACATTATTTTCATTAAGTGCTTTGGCTTCCTTGAGATTTTTTATTTTTGGCTTTGTTGTTTTTTGCTGTTTGTCAGGCAGAGTTTTCTTTCCCACTTTGTTGAATCAGAGAGTGACGGCTCAAAGGGGACCAGCGAAGTCCACTGGTCTGATCATCATCGTAGTGGACTTCAGTGAATAGCCTGAGCCTTTCCAGTAGTACCATTTGATTCCATTGAAGCGGTTTGAGTTTTGGCCCTGTTGGTAATACATCCCGTTCAAATTGGAAGGACCACAGGCATCAAACCACCAACCTAGAGCATCAAAACAAAGAATCAGTTTAAGGGAACATGAAAGAAAGAAAAACTGTACAGCAGGGGGTGACTACTTTTTATATTGTATAAAATGGTTACTTTTTGTTTTTTGAAAGGGCTTGTTTGGTTTTGACTAAGAATTTTGACTCACTTAACTATTTCAGTGTGCCATGTGTTTTTATGATAATATGGCAAACTATTATAACAAAATCAGATATTACATAATGGAAAGCCATTTTTGGAACTGAATCATCTTCATGTTTCCTTCTGATAACTTTCAGTCAATTTATTCTCATAACAAATGCATTTTTGAAACTTAGAATGTAAGTTGAGTTAATAATCTGAATGAAATGGTGGTAGAGATTTCAGTAAATAAGTACTAATGTATATTTTTCAAGTCATAATAAGAGCTATAAAGCTTCAGCAGAGTGAATTTATTAATACACTTTCCACTGTCCTGCTCATGTGAGCTGTAATTAACGCTGTCATGGCATTACATTAGCTGCCAGTTGAGCTGTTAAAAAGTGGCAGTACATTCTTCCGTCTTGTCATGGTGACAAGGCAGGCGTTTCACATTTGACAGTCTCAACTTGAATTGGAAGTGACAGTGTAATTAATGCTGCTCTTACTGGATTGTCACTTATTGTTGACACACCCTTTTTTGTTTTAAATCCCTGTGACACTCCTCAAGTTTTCACCAGTGTGAGCTGGGAAGAAACTGACTTGACTGATAGCTTGGTTTATGAACTGAAGGATTGTCAAAGGTATTGAAAAAAGGGTGTGTGACAATCCAGTAAAACTTGAAAACTGAATTTTCAGTAAAAAATATGTAACGATTGCTTATAGTTTTACATGCTATAATTTCACACTGTTCTCAAACATGGCTTCCACTGAGTTACGGGCTTATTGCTCACTCCTCTTACATTGTCAAACTCACTCAAAATCAGACAGAAACATAGATAGCATTGTAGTGATCATTTTTCTGCTTTGAATTACATAGGTTTGCTGCATCCATTCATATTTTTGTTCATTCAAATTGAGGCAGTCTCATGTCGGTACTTTTTGCACTGGGTCAGTGCCAGTCAGTTACAATTGTGCATAATGTGCATATTGAGTCCCCTGTGAGAGACGCCTCATGGGAAAAAAGGGAAAGGGTTAGCTTTTTCATGCTTTCATGCTCACTTGGCAGACCCCGACACAGAGAGAGACAAACTTCTGGCAGTGGAGTCACTTTCAAGGGAACGGAGGAGGACCTTTAAGCTCTGTTCCCAGGCTATTAATGTCAGCCATTGTAGGGACTGAATTCCCCAATGAGTTGATCAGTGATTAACTCTGAGCTAATTGTGCTCTTTGACCTGGCAACAAAAGTCCAGGAGCCCTTAAAATGCCCTTGAAGATTTTTGGGGAAAGTGCCAAGATTTGGGGTGGTTGGGAATTTGTTCCTGTTTGCCCTATGCAAATTGACGTGATTTTTTGCGATGAACATGTTATCCACAAATATGCATTTCTTACCCCCTGTGGTCAGTTGTGAACATTTGCAAACACATTTGTCATTGTCTGCATCCTTTGTACTGAAATCACTTCCTGGCTGCCCGATGCTGCTTATTTTGCCTGCTGTTCCACTGTAGCCCTTAAGGTGTATCCTGTAGAATGGAAAAGGAAAAATGAAGGAAGAGGAGGAGGAAGTTAGTGACTACTGTTCCTCAAAAGGCAACGTCCTACTCACTCATACAATTTCTGGCCATAGCTTCACTACTACTGGATGTAAAAGAGGCTTTGGCAGAAGGATTAATTGTGTGCTTGCTTACTATTTGTTTATTTTTGCTGCTGTTTCTGAATTTAACAAGCAGTTTAGTGATTCTTGTTTTGTTATGGAATTTTTTCTTTTTTTCCAAAGGATGTCTGTAATGGTATTTGTGTGGGGTCTTTGTAGGAGACATATGTTGCTGTGCCCTGTAACTCAAGTTCAAATTGGTCATAGTTAAGGCGGCTTAAGACGTGAATAGCAGCATTTCAAGGTCTGTTTGCCAAATTCAAAAGAAGTATCCATTCCACTTTGAAATCAGTTTTGGTTCAGGAGGGACAATACCTCTGAAGGCTGTATTGTCGCCAAGAAGTGCAGATTGAATGTTAGAAATTCAAGACATTTTATGTATTTCCTATTTTTCAAATTCTTACCAGTTTTATTACATTTTCTTTGGCCTCATGCCAGTACCTCTGGATCAGGAAGTCTTATACAGCAAAATCCAGAGAACTGTCAGGAATCTCTACAATGTGATGTGCTGTAGTAGCAGTAGTAGTAGTAGCAGTAGGTCAGCAATTATGATCACAAGCTAGTGTTTACAGAAGTTGTTTTCAGGAAATAAACACACTGTCTGTGCCAAAAAAAAAAGTCACCTCCTGGATTTAACAAAGCTAATAGTAAGAGCCTCCCATTGGATAATTACTGCATCATGATTGTGTTTCAACTGGCAACAACCTGTTTAACCCTAACTGATGCGGTCTCATTTCTTTAACAACTATCATCTGTGGTCGTGGAAAAGATGTTAATCTGTTTCAGAAGGGTCAAATTATTGGCATGCATCAGGCAAATAAAACATCTAAGAGATTGCTGAATCTACTAAAATTGGGTTAAAAAATGTCCAATGCATTATTAAAAACTAGAAGGATAATGGAGAACCATCATCTTCAAGGAAGAAATGTGGTCCAATGTTTTAACCCCATTGAGAATCTTTGAAAAATTCATGCAACTCTGGATGGAAATAAATGTTGTGACATTGCAGAAGCTTATCGAAACGATGCCACAGCAAATGCCTGCTGTAATCAAAGCTGAAGGCAGTCCAACGAAATATATATACAACTTTCATTTAGTCTGTCATAACAACAAATTATAAAATATTAGAATTAATGCTTCTTGCAAATTAGCGCAAAAAGTACACAACCAGAGTAAATTCACCACAAAACCTATTAATGTTGTTTAATCTTCCCTGGCAATGAGCCAATTGTGAAGCATAAGCCTGATGGTCAGTCTTTCACATCATTATTCACAAAATTAATTGTTGATAAAAAATTTGAGCCGGGTGATAATCCTGACACAAACACTTTCCTATTCACATTCAAGCATTTTGTATGAGGGCACAATTAAAGCCAAAACAAAAGATATTAGATTAGAAAACAGAATGCTGCGACACACTGCACCGTGTTACAAGGAGAACTGCCTCTGAAATGTGTCAGTAGGATAGTTATTAATTTCATCATTATAACCGAAAAGCTTTAATTTTTGAGGCTGCACTTTAGTTACAGCTGAAAACTGCAACAGCAGTTTTTGATATGTTCCGACTTCAAAAGCAATGTTGTAAGACAGAAAATTAAAATATTTAGTAAATGACACCTTGTTGGCAACGTGTAAATTACTAAGGGGAAATTTCTTTGATGTTGTCAGTACACCAGACCTGTAATTTTGTGCTTCGCTGTCGAGAGAAAATTGATCATATTGTGAAAATCCAGAATTTCCTTCCCAGTCGCTCAGCTCGATCCTCAATTTGTAGGACTGGTGATTTGTCAGCTTGGAGACAAATTCATTTCCCAACCAAAATTCAGCTGTAGGTTCTCCAAACCCCTGAAAAGACAAAAAAGAATTGTAATTAAACCTTGATGAATCCCTGCGGTAGCCATTTAAGATATCTTTTTCCATTAACGAAGCAGCAAACGGAGCGAGAATCACCATGTACTGTTCATTTCTTGGCTATTACATTGAAATCTAGTTTCCCTTGTAGCTGGAATATTTCATCTGTACTCAAAACACATCCAGCAATTAAACAAATCGAACACAATCCTTCATAAGAAAGTATGCCAGTTTTAATTGCAAAGGAAATTGCATGAATGCTTTTCTCTGTAATAACTGCTCTGTGGGGAGTTGAGATTGGACTCGATTCATTTTGGCGTGCTGTTACACTATTTATCTCTTTGGCGTGGGCACTATTTTTAGTAGTAGATTATCAACACAGTTTCAGATGCACAGACAGAAAAATTAAATATGCTGTGATTGAATGTGGAATTTGAATAATGGCAAATAGCTAAAACTATTGTGGTTTCAACTTTTACAATTACTTTGATGAATAGCAGATGGTGATGACTTCAGACCTTTGCCTGGGTGGCTGTAGTTTGTCCTTTCTCCTTCAGATTGTGTCTAGGAATTCCCTCTAACTGTGCAGTCACCAGGTCTTGGAAACACTTTCTTTCGATGGCCAGAACCAAATCTGGCTGCTGGTCTTGTGGATTTGGAGTGACAACGGTAGCCTAGGATATATATTTTTTAAAGGAAGAATTTCTTCCTGATAGTTTTACCTTTTTGTACTCTTGCCACGTTCGGTGAAAGTCAACATGGCCGTCAAAGCGTTTTTGTAGGACTGTCCAGCCTCCTCCTTCTGTCTCCATGTCACAGAAAGCCTTCAAACACATGGAAGAAAGAGGTGCTGAGATTAGTAATTAAAAATTAATGCTTGGTGAAGAGTTCATGGTCACTTATAATTGGACAATGTTTTCTTATTAGAGTTGGGTTAGAACAACTTTTAGTTTGCAGAGAGGGTTATACAGAATTGAAATCCCAAGACCTTAAATCACTGAAAAGTATCTAAGGAGATCACAGTTTAAGCTCAAGTATGCACATCATTAATGGAAGTCTGAGAACATTTTAATTGAACTACCCCGCCCTCAAACACAATACTGTTTACTGCCAGTGGTGTGCAGTGTTTAATTTACAAGGTTATGTAAGTACAGATAGGACAGCGCATATCATTGTGCACGTATATACTATGCACTGTCATGGCAGCAAGTAAACACATACACAGAGTGGTACTGTATGATTCTGCTTCACCACCAGGTAATTGAAGTTTTTTTTTTCTATTCCAGCTTTATCTGATCTTAGTCTGAAACAATTAAATAGGGGTTACTTTACCTTAACCTCTGTGGTAGTGTTGGGTAATGTGAGTGTGTAGACTCCACTTTGGGTCTGTCCTGATTTATAGACAGCAGCACAGTCCAGGAAAGTGGTGGGATTATCCCGCAGCATGGCCGTTTCTGTATCTACAGAGAAAAATATTTACCTTCTTTTAATTCTGACAATACTCAAATAAGCATCTAAGTGTGGCCTCCCTTAAGAAGTTCACATATTCTAAAAACAAATGAATATTTAGCATCAATATGACTGCTTCAGCCAGCACTACATTACGGCTGAACTCTGAAGATCTGTAACACTCGATAGTTGGACTGGAATCAACTGGAAACATAAACAGTTGGCCTGGCTCTGTCCAAAGGTAATCTAATGCACCAGCTATAGATTATTTCTTGGCCCTGAGCTGTTGTTAGACAATCAGCCTGCTGGCAGCCAAGAAATGGTCCATCACATACTCCTGGTTCTGTCCGGTCCGGTGCAAAGCTAAGCTAACAAGTGGCTGGATATAGTTTCACATTTAACAGTCTATTCATGTTCACTCTCTTGACGTAATAGTGTCAGTGGAGCCAGTGTCTACGGTAGTCTTGGTCTATAGGTCATGACTATGGGTGTAGTAATATGGTGCAAAATAAGAGGTCTATATATGTATTTAGTTTTTTAGTGGTAACCATGGTTGGACAGGTTGTGATGACCTGTGATCCTGACTCACCTGGAACTGAGCCGACAGAGATGGTACTAATGAGTTTGTTGACAGTATCCAGCAGCTGCTGATGTTGATGCTGCAGGACAGTGTTGTTAGAGGAGACTTTGAGCAGCTCCTGCTCCAGCTCGCCTATGATGGCAGTCTGCCTTATTATTAGAGTCTGGAGCTGCTCCTTTTCTTCTTGAAGCATCTTCAGCTCCACTTGCCTCTGCACCTCGAACTCCCCAACTTTTTTCTCCAGAAAGCTGCGAAGAGGCAGATAACAAGTTCAGCAGCAGCTTTGTCTTTGCTCAACACATTGTTCAAATAGTGAACTGTCAGTGGCCCTGAAATGGTTTCGCCATGTGATTTGATGTCCTCACCTGTTTTTGTCATTCAGCTTGTCAATTTCATTTGTTTGGACAATTAGTTGTTTTTCCAACTTGTTTGTTGACAAGGAGTTCTCAAGAAGCTGACGCTCAAGTCGAGTTGTATGATGAATTACCTGCAAAGGAAAAACAGGCGGAGAGTTTACAGTATGTGCCCACATTATGATGTAAACTCTGAAGTCAAGTGTTTCACATAAGCCTCAAGACAGGCTCAAGGTCATTCAATAATGCCAGCCTGGTCCCAAGTTTAAGTCACATCCGGACACAGGATGTATTCTAGTGAAACAGTGGACAGAGGAATATTTTAATCTGACATAATGTGATTTTGTTGAAACGTGTGCTTGTGGTGCTGTTGAACTGTATTATACAATACAAACTGGTGTATAAGTTTGTCCACCTCATTCATATAAATGGGGATAAACTAAATAAAAAACACTTCTTTGTCAGGGAATACACTTGAATTACCACAAACTGAAGATTCTGTAAGAACTGTAATAGACTTTAATACATTTAGCAGATCTATATAAACTGCTATAACAGAGTAGTTGGCAAATTATAGTACAACTTATAGGAGTCTATAAAAAAAAACTGAAGAGCAGTACACATGTGTAACAACAATCTTTAATGACAGACCAAACTAAAGATGCTTGTTGGTGTAAAGGCATTTTGTCGCTTTTGTTATTGCAGCAGCAGATGAAGTTCACACACACACACACACATGCCCAGTAACAGAGCCCCAGTTTGTGCCTCTAGAGTGAACAAACAGCCATTTGCAAAATGGAAAAGCATGACAGGAAAGAAGAACGAGGGTCCAATGCAGCAGACATACCTGAACAAGGGGAAACTTTCAGAATCCACGTATTTTCACAGACAGATGCCTCTAATTTCCCATTTTGGAGGAACTGAACTCAGCAAAAAGCAGGTTGTTTACATGGATCCAAGCTATGTGTCTCCAATGGAGCTGTTGATGTCTTTGAACAGACGGATGTCTGATTGTGACAAACTGATAGACCCTTTCTGTGGGAATATGAGTGTGCTAATAACAGGAAATGCTGTACAGTTGGCTCACATAAGGTCATTGACGTGTAGCCACAATAATAAACTGACGCAGTCATGCCTGTTTTTCCCCCCCTGCTTATTTTTTTTTACACTCCAAAGCTACATTATTTTTAATGCATTGAATGTTAGAGCACACTGTTAAACAACCACATCACAGAAGTCTCTTGTAGGTGCAGGTGCAAACGGTCTGACAGTTTGTCAGTGTGCTTCTCTGCGTGTTACAAAAAAGCTGAAAGCACTGGCTCACCTGTGCCTCCACATTGGTCAGTTTCCTTGTTTGCTCAGCAGTTTGACTCAGCAGGTTTGTTCCAATTTCAATCATCGTAGCTGTGTGGTTGTGTACAGCAGTCTGTTGGATCTGGACCATGTCCTGCTTCATGCTGTCCTGTATGTAGTTCTCTAGCTGCAGGAGAAAGACAATTGGGTTTAGACAGTTTATAACAACTATTATATCAACACTATTGCTGTTTAAACCAGTGGTTACACTGTGCAATGCGGCGTTATATACACTGGTAGTTCTTCCATGC
Organism: Trachurus trachurus; assembly: GCF_905171665.1. Taxonomy (NCBI): domain Eukaryota; kingdom Metazoa; phylum Chordata; class Actinopteri; order Carangiformes; family Carangidae; genus Trachurus; species Trachurus trachurus. The sequence continues at coordinate 18,055,495 of NC_139906.1, forward strand.
CGGGCAATGCTCACTGTTTCACTGCTTCTGTGAAAGGAGACACAGAGCAACTCTCTGTCTTTGCTTGAGTTCTTCAGCGACCTCATTTGTATTCAATGAGGGAAATCATCTTTTAATGTTGGTTCAGGGACAAACATTCATTTTGTGGTCACTGAACACTAACAAGGGTGCAGGTTCTACCATTGTCGTACTGTAGAGAGTCACTGAAGTATAGACAGTTGCTCTCACTAGTCACTCATACATACTGTGCATTGTTATTGGGTACAGGAGGGAATATGTGTATCTGTCACATACAGTGAAACTCAAACCCTCTCTTCACAGCTCATAGAAGTTCCTTTGTTTAAGGTCCATGGGCATAGAATTAAACAGAATAGTCTCATGGCAGGTAATTTCATTTTAAATCATGTACTGCCCAATATTTAGAAACCTCCTGTAGTTGGAATAGGAGCGTAATTTGGACTTTCGTGTCTAAATATCTTCCCATAAACATGAATGAAATAATAAATAAATTATTTTTTATTATAAAATAATTAGAATGAAGGGTTTACTCATCAAATATCAAACCTCTTAATCATAGTTATAATACAATAGCTTAGAATGGGGGGTGGGGGCTTTGCTGGTCAGAGTTTCATCTTTACGAGATGTGTTCTTATCTACCTTACACTTTTGCCAGATTTAGACTGAGACTAGTCATTAAGTTATTTCCTGCATGGTGTTCCTGAGTGGCAATCAGGTCACACGACTCGTAAACAGGATGGAAGTGTTGAGTGAGGAGTTACATCCTTCATGATAGTATGACTTGTGCACAACTGGAAACCAGTGTCATCTGCAGTCAGTTTTCATAATAGCTTTTGTTATTTACTCATCAGTCAGCAACGCAACCCCGAACAGCTAATTTTATCACTATTTTTCTTACAACAAGAGCAGCAATTAGCGCTGATTTTGTTTGTCTTCCTCTTTCGGTCTCCCGTTTCTGTCTGTGTTAGTCCACACAGAAATGTGTGCTAGGTGGAAGGATTTCATTTGACTTTTTGCCAGGATATCCCATTGACACTCAATGATCTAATCAGTTGTTTACTCCGTGTGCCTCAAAGGCGTCAGCGAGGAATGAGTGTGTTCCTAAGTCACACGAGAGCATGACAACAATGTGTTTTCCCCAGTTGTCTTCAGCTGGTGCAGCAAGAATAGGAAGTCCAGAAATTGTCACTAGATATTGAACTAGAGACCATTAAAATCTGGTGCCTCTCCTTTTGTGAAGGCAATAGCAGTATTTGGGTGCTGTTACACATCATAATACCAGTTCACAAATTGGTATTTTGACGTGTAACAGCACCCAAATACTGTATACAGTAGGTAAGTATAATTTGTGTTTTTACAAATAATTTTTCTTTATGGCAAAAAACAAGTTTTATTTAAAGGGATAGTTCACCCAAAATTGAAATTTCACTCATTATCTACTCACCCTCATGTCGACTAAGGGCTGAGAGAAGTTTCAGAGTTATCCGTGGCTTCTCTGAGTTACAGGGGGTCTCGGCGTAGCAGTGCATGTCCATGTCCATGTAACGATTGCAAATGGATACCAACTGTCTTCGTAACAAAAAGACACACCAAAAAACATCCAAATACCTCCATGCTGCTCGTATGTAATGTCCGTCTTGTATTGAAGCCCCGAAATGTAGCGGAAGCTTCTCGAAGCTCCTCTTCCCGGTTCGTCAAATTTGGACGAACTGGGAAGAGGACGGAAGAGGAGCTTCCGCTACAAACAAGCTTGAAGTATAGACTTATTTAATTTTTTTTGGGACAATTTCGCATTTCGGGGCTTCAATACAAGACGGACATTACATACGAGCAGCATGGAGGTATTTGGATGTTTTTTGGTGTGTCTTTTTGTTACGAAGAAAAGTGGTATCCATTTGCAACCGTTATATGGACATGCACTGCTACGCTGAGACCCCCTGTAACTCAGAGAAGCCACGGATAACTCTGAAACTTCTCCCAGCCCTTAGTCGACATGAGGGTGAGTAGATAATGAGTGAAATTTCAATTTTGGGTGAACTATCCCTTTAAATAAAACTTGTTTTTTGCCATAAAGAAAAATTATTTGTAAAAACACAAATTATACTTACCTACTGTATACAGTATTTGGGTGCTGTTACACGTCAAAACTTCTCCCAGCCCTTAGTCGACATGAGGGTGAGTAGGATAATTAGTGAAATTTCAATTTTGGGTGAACTATCCCTTTAAGGATGGAACATTTATTTTATGAAACTTAAATCATAACTCTTCACAGCAATAATATAGCGATATTTTTTCTCACATATTTATCTTTCGAAGTGCAAATTAATGTGGTGACAGCACCTAACCCTAAAAATGGGAGTCCTTAATTGATTTACATAGAATGATGTGAAACAGATAAAACATGCTGATACAAGTACAGGTAAATCTTTAGAGACACAATTTTATTGGAAATGCCTCTTTCTTTGTAAGAAATGCGTAACCTGCAACTTAATTAGATGTTTCATCGGGCTAGTTGTAAAACTTCCTCTTGAACATGAACCGCCTTTGATTTCTGATGCAGCAGGTTTCGTGTCTGTCAATGTGAGTGTAGTTACTGAGTAGCAGCGTCTCTAGATCATGAAGAACATCAAAGGCGAGTGCCCTCTGAGCCCTCCTGTGGAAAGGATCAGAGCTTGTTTTATGTTACGAGACGGGAATCGCTTGGTCAAGCTGTGAGATGTTCTTGTCTTGTCTGGCTCGTCTTGTATAGCACTGATCATTAATCACACTCTGAAGTGGATGTAGAGAGGCAGCCAGAGAAAGAAGCAGTTCCCCTTCTTTCTCTCGCTCAAGTAAAGACTCAGCAGGCTGAAAGGAAACCGTGCATCCCTCGTGTGGACACCTGTGCTGAGTTTTTGTTGGCTGTCAGAGCCATTATGCCCCTTTTGTACTGAATAAAAGTGCATCGTAGACACTCAAATTAATTCCAGCACAGTCTGAAAAGTTTTTTTTTTCTTGACGGAATCTCGGAGATACACATTCAGAAAAAAATGTTTTGTAATTGTAAAATTTTACACATGCTTTTTTTCTTATTTTAGTGAATACGTTTTATCGCTTTTATTTTGATAAAGTGGTTAAGCATTGTTAATGTCATCACCGCACCACACAAAGAGCTTGTGGTTCATTATGAGCCTAAAAATCTGACCCTCACATAAGTACAGCTGAAAAAAAGAAAACACGTTTCTTGTGATTTGGGATGTTAAAATGTGCCTGTTCCCTCAGAAGAGGTTCACTAGATACTAGAAAGGTTTTAGTGGAAAATCTTGCAAGGTACAGACATACTGGATAAATCTGAGTCCGGTGAATTGCTGCACTGACACCTGTGTGGATGGTTTCTCTTCTCCGCTCCTGTCTGTCACATACGTAAAACAGACTTTTAAAAAAAAAATTCAGTTGCTAGAATATGTTTGTTGTATGAATATGATAATCGTGGATGTGACTGAACTTTACCTTAAGCAGCCACTGCGTGTTGTTCTCCATGATGATCTCCAGTTGCTCCAGCCTTTGAGCCGACTCGTCGTTGTCCACGGGTCCATCCTTCTGAACTGGGTAGTTGTAGCTGTTGCTTTGGCTTTGGCAGTCTTCCTGCTCCGGCAGCAGAAAGGTGTAGCTACATGGCCCGTTTTGGATCTGATATTGTTTCTTACCAGGAGCACTGTATCCTGTCCCTAGACCGAGGCAGAAACTTAAAACCAGCAAGTCCACATTCAGCATCTTCATAGTAGTAGTTGTTTAAATGTAGCACAACTTCAGGTTTTCCCTTTAACTTCTCTCAGTGGATGTGCGTCTTTCCCCAGTAGCATCCAAGTGTAAACAATCCTCTTGAGGTCCTGCAGATTCCTTTTATTAGCTCTCAGTGGTAGGAGGAGAAAAAGCCCATCAGGATTTAGAGGTAGTGTTTCTTTCCCGTAGGTTACCGGTGCCAGACTGCATGTGCTCGCCTTTCATCAAGCCCCCAGCCACTTGTTGGAGCTGCCCAGGGCTCCACTGATTAGCTAGTGTTTTTTAACCACTCCCCCCTCACTGTGGCCAGTCACTGTGAAGAGCAGTGAAGTGGAGACTTCTTTTCTCAGTGAACAACACAGAGACAGATGCACAAACTACACATCTTTCACTATATCCTCTACGCACGTGTGTGTTTTTTTTCTGCCAAGTCGAACAGCCACTCAGGATGCAGCTGTCCACCTTCAGGACACTGTGATAGTAACCGTGTCCATCCCATTCATTGAAGAATGTTTCCCGGCCCACGACAAACATTCAAGCATCTTTGAACAGGCCATTCAAAGGAAGAAGTCTGTGTGTAAATCACACCATTATGTTTTTTTACGTAATATATTTCCTACCATGCTTTTTAAAGATGTTAAATCTATATTTTAATTCACTGAAATCAACAGGTTTTTCACTGAAATTCTTTAGTGTGTCACTTTTACGGCATTTTCCAAGAGACTGGAGTGTTTTTCAAGCATCCTCTGTCAACAACGTGCCACACAAGCTTGAGTTAATAACTTGTTTTCTGTGGATTAAAGAAAATGGCTTTGAAAAGATTCAGCTCTGGGTCATACTGTAGAAGATTAGAGACTGGCTCCCCACAACATGTGATGATGCACCCATACCCAGCCCTTGTTGTAATGTCTGTCCTCCAAGACACAAATGGGGCTTCTTTCTGTAAATCCATTAAAAAAAAAGCATAATCCCAGTCTGGCAAAGTTTTTTGCACGCAGTTAAGTGTGGGCCCTCTGATGTCACTGTGGGGAGTGCAGGTGTGCTGAGCAGGAAGGGCGCTGATATAAGGAGGACGATTTTCTCCCGCTCTACAGGAATGTGCCTCCATCACGGACACTTAGCTATTGCTTCAGGAACTTGACTTAACTTAAAGAACAGATAGACTTTGATGTCGCACCCACAGTCTGCAAAGTAATCACAGACAGACTGAGCTTTATATTTTGTACTGAATAGTAATTTCAATCCAGTGTAACCACATTTTAGTGTCAACGGCACCATGTTTAATTATTTGACAGGAAAGCCGTGGATTTGCCCTCAGTAGTGGGATAGAAATACCGAAACAGAATTGCAGGAAGTAGGCTGATGTAATAGTTACTGTATACAGGAAATGCAACATATTTAAGGCACATTACCAAAGAGGAAGGACTTGTCGTCATTCCAAAAACACTGACTTTTTCAGGTGTTCATGCTGAATCACTCAAGCAGTGGATTCATCTACACCGGTTCTTGTTTGTCTTATGGCCCTACACTATACAATACCATGCACTATTTCCTCATGCTGCAAGCAAACATTTTGGCATTGGCTGAACTGTAGCACACACTCTATTTCATTATACAGGGCTCTTAGACTTAATTTATTCTTGCCTGGGAGTGCCTGCCTCACTGCACACTCACTGTGCATAACAACAAAAGTGTACACGCGCATGTACATCAGAGGTATTGATTAGGTTGTCTGGGTAAGGAGGTGGGAGCTCCCATGTGACGAATAAATTGATTGTTATAGGCATTAGGCACAATAAACTGCAGCGCATCTAAGCTGTAATGATTTCAAGAATATTTACCAGAGACAGATTGTTACCCCGGGGATCTCTGACTTGGCCTCTAGAGATTAAAAAAATTCACTCTGATAAGAAATTCAACAAACCAGCAGATTTCAGCTAGTAGCTAGTTTACACATGAATATTTCTAGAGTGTAGGGAGAGAGAAGTGTATTTGTAGATGTGAAGTAAAATGTATGCAAATCCAAACTGCTGTTGACGATACCACAGTAAAAATACTCAAGTGGACATTTTGTCGTAGTGTGTTATCACTTAATAGAGGCCCCATCTCCATGCCTTCATGGCCATCTAGTCTTAAAATCCTGACGCAGATGAATTATAATCACACATTCCTCCAGCCAATTTTACAGTCTTCACAGTGTCATCGTTAGAGGATGTGGGACGTTTTATTTGTATGCAAAGTCTAGGCATCCAAGATCTGTCTGACCACATACCAGAGATAACTTTATATATTAATTTAACTTCTTAAAGCCAAGTTTCAAAATGCAATCCAGTTTATCTGTAGTTTTTGTGTCAGCCTATTTGCTTATCTCTCTTATTTTCCTTTTTTTTGGGTTGGCCTGTTTGCCCTAGTTTTTAAGCCCTCTTTTCCCACATAATAGACTTTGCATGTAGTCTTCAATCATTCTCTTTAAAGTGCACAATGTGGGTTAACGCTAACCTGACCCTGTCGCTGAACCTTCTGCCCAATCCCCAATTATTGACGTAAAGTGAAGCCTGTGTGAACATTGACAAAAGACTGAAGGTTTCCTGGCATTCAACTTGGAATAGAGCAGATTGGTCCCCTTCATTTTAACAAATGACCCCTGCAGGTCACAGAACAGGCCTGTAGTGAGAGCATCATGCATAACATAGCAGCTCACCTTTTTGACACTCGGAGATAAACAATAATAGTGTTGAATTAGTTCACGTGATTCACATAAAATATGTGATTATTTATTTCACCTTCAAAAATATCAGTAAGCAGGCTACCCTAGATTTAGTATTCAACAAAAATAGCGCAGAAGACTTTGTTAATGTTATTCTACAGTGAAACTCACTTTCACGTTCAAAAGTTGCCATTTAGATTGGATTTCATGGTACATTTAGCCTTTCAGTAGAGGCACTCCATGCTCTGTTTTTCATTGCCTTACAGCCAAATAGCTTCAGCTTTGCTGTATCTCCAGCAGCCACCTTCAGGCCATTCTCGGTATTGAATCAAGGTTTGTTATAATTTGTGGCTGTCTTGACATACAAATTAGGTTAACAACATTTATATATTTATTTGATGTTGGATGTGTTGGACAATTCATGAGCCGTCTGGTGTCGACAGTGCTAATCTAAGAGTGGAGCAATATGTATTGTTTTCATGTTTATCAGAAAGACCACCGGTGACTCACATGAGATACATTCATGAAATATGTGAGAATGAAACCACAAGACTGACACACAATGAATGCTGGGAACCGTGCCAATATGCTCGCAATGTCTCTGAACAAATTTGATTTGATGAGTTTAGTGAACAATCAGCAGGACATTGATTAAACCAGGGACCATGTTTGAAGACAGACCCTCACTCGCACCTTATCTTTGTTTCCCGGCTGGTGTTGGGATTAGTCCGACGGTTATCATGGGTCTTTTTCAGATGACATTTTGACATGTCACTGTAGGAGAAACACAGGTGTAAAAATATGAATTAACGCTGCCTGACTTCCAGTTCGCTGCTTCACTTTCAGGGCTCTGTTGTTATGTGTTTTGGCTCAATATCTCACTGGAACACAACAGAGCCACGCTTAATGTTATTAGTAACACCTGTGTTTTTCCTGCTATTTGAAGTCCAAATATTTAGTGTGAAATAGACCCAGCTTCAGCTCTCATTAACAAAAAATAAACTTAAAGAGAACAAAGTTAACTTTTTGTTAACTTTTTTCTGTTCTCTTCTTATACAGTTTATTTCTGCCTAAATCCTCATCAATTAAGTTACCCACGAAGAGAAAGGAAAATTGTTCACATATGTAACCCCTCAGAAATAGATGGTTTTGTAAACCAACAGGAAATTCCTCATTATGAAACCAAATCATTTTAGCATTGTTTCATATTTTTAGAAAAGAACAGATCAGTTTTTCTGTACAATGACACTTACAAACATCTCTCAGACCCTTACGTTTCAATTGAGAAGCAATGGATTTATATGAAGATAGTAACCACCCTTATTAATAACATGTATATTAGTAAGACTGTTGAATTTATACTTGTTTTAAAGGCTGAACCCCTCATTTCATTGAATTGCAGTCTGTTTTAGATGAAATAAGCAGATTGAAGAAAAGAAAAGTAAAATATTCTAGGAAGTCTTCATGAGAAACTGATCTACTCCCATTCACCATGCCCAATGCACAGATTTGTTGCCCTCTGTTTACACTAAGATTTAAGCTTAGATTTAAAGTTGACATGTGGGGAAATATTCTTCATTCACTTTATTGCAGTTAGGTGAGAAAATTGATACCACTCTCAGGACAATGTATAATATTTCTTGGCCAAGGAATAGTGTGGCTCCCAACCCAAACATTTCAGCACCAATTAAACAAACAAGATATAATTAATGAATTAATGAGCTTTTACAGTGGTGTTAAATGGATTTTGTTTCAGTTTGTGGTCTTTGTTCTAAGATAAATTAGCTGGCTGCTGGCATATTCAGCATCTTTTTTTAAAACATGTTTTTTAAAACATTCAGCATATTTTTTTAAAACATGAAACTATTCCTTTAACACCTCTGGAGATTGAGAGATTTGTCATTGTGCTTGTGTTTTTTCTTGACCAGAGAAGCAGAACAGGCTCCATTTCTGTATCCTGTTTGTACCACAATATTTTTAACTCAATTTATTTATATTGCACTAAATCATAACATACATAATCTGAAGGCACTTTACAGAGTGAGGTCGAGACCTTACAATATTGTAGAGAGAAAGCCAGTAGTTCCCACCATGAGTAGGCACTTGGCGACAGCTGAGAGGAAAACTCCCTCTTAACAGGAAGAAACCGCCAACAGAACCAGACTCGGAGTGGGCGGCCGTCTACCTCATGTGGTGGAGTTTAAAAACAGAGAGAGAGAATTAAGACCAGTAAGAGCTCTGCTTACTGTTGTATTTATTTATACTTTTTTAATTTGATATCATGTGTCATCAAACACTGTCAGACTGGTTGTTACATTAGTAATAATATCAGTGATATTTCTGGATGTAATGGTGTTATAGCATTGACAGTTGCACTTAATACAAATTATGATAATTATGATCTTGATCATGAGTGTTGAGAAGTACTGTACTGACGGAGTTGGAGCCAGCAGATCCAGAACCAGAGCTACAGTACCTGCAGAATCAGGACAACGGAGAAATGTCTGACAACAGTCCAGTATTTAACCTGGTCATTGCCTCCTTTACGTAGATCTGTCGTCTCCAGAGGCACCTGTCCGCCGGGGAGCACCAGCAGGACCTGTTCCAGGGCCAGCCAGCCATGTTTGTGTCCCAGCGCTCGCAGCCGCCCACTCAGAGTCTGGTGGAGCTGATCCAGCTCTGTGGGGGAACAGTGTGCAGCACGGTGCGGCAGGCTGGTATCTGCATAGGGAAGTACAGCGGCAGGAGACCAGATGGAAGCAGGATCCTGTCTGAGCAGTGGGTGCTGGGTAAGATCATTTCTACTCATCTCTTTTTTAAATGTTCTCATTACGTTACCAATAACTGTTTGTCTTCTTTTTTTTTTTTTTCCTTTTTTCAGACAGTATCACACATCTGAAGCAGTTGGCGTATGACAACTACAGTTTGGAGTGAAACCTGTGAAATATGTTTTGACTGTGAAGTTCAGGCCACAGCACCCTCTGCCTGTTTTACAATTTGCCTGTTTTGTATATTTATTGTCTTGTTTTTAAACCTTGTTGTGAGGGTTTGCATAAATCCTCCCAAATCTTATATTAACAAAGACTTAGTTCCTAGTTCCCAAATAAGTTACTCTCTTGAGGACTGTTGGCAATGATGGAGGAGCTGCTTTAACATGCGGGTCCTTTATTGATAACATTGTTTTCCATATGTAGCAAACACTACTGCAAAGTGTTTTCCTCAGCAAGAGAGGCATAAGATTGAGCCGTTTTTTTTTATTCATAACATGATTCTAAAAATTCTTTCTGAGCCAATTCAATACTTTAATAGTGACAGAAATGAAAACTACTGTACCTTTTACAGAAATGCTTTGTGATGTCCTTTTTAATAAATGTTTTTTTCAATTTTGATTATTGGTTTTCCTATATTCTCTCAAGTCAAAAATGTGACTTGATGAATTGGCAGTTACCACACACACCCTTTATATTATGTGATTTTGAGTTTTCCAGGACTTATTGAAACTCAGTTTTGATGAGCTGAATAGAACTGTGGGTGTATTCAGTGTTAAAAGGGAACGTGACAACTTGATTCAATAATTTACTACTTCCCTGCTTACCGGTACATACATTGCTTTTAGTATTTCTGAATTATTAAATGTATCCCAGAATTGAAATTGCTGATTCATAATGTCAAAAGAAATAATAAAATTAGAGCTATCAAACAGCACATTATGGAAAAATGATTTGCTAAGTACTTTGCAAAGTTTTAGCTGTAACATTTACCTGTCACATTGTTTGTGCACGCAACTTCTGGAGCCAGTTCCTCAGGCCAAGCCCCACAAAATGAACGAATATGTGTTTTACTGCACAATATGACTAATATTATAGTGGACTACACCAAAGACGTAAGGACTTTGACTACACCCTCTGCCATCTCCCCACCTGGAGTACAAACATTACAAAATCACATTTGCATGATTTTTCAAAACATAATGTAAAGTAGTATTTCTCCATGTGCCACGGACTGTTAGAGATCTGTTGTGTTTTGACACCAGGAATCACCTGCTGAAGGTACAGGCTGTTATTATCACCACATTTTTCACATTTTACATGTGTGTTTTTTTTTTTTTTTAGTTGTCACTTCCTTGTTTCAAATGGTTTTTACCATGGTTTTTACCAGGTTTTTACACAACAATGCAGCAAAGACTATCACATGTGGGGCTGAAAGGTCTCGTGAATTGACCTTGGATCAATTTTTAATTATTATTTTGTCAGTCTCCTGGTTTTTTTTTTTTTTAAGAGGCACGTTGGTTTGGTTTTTACACAACTCAATAAAAGCGGCATACTCCTTTAACATTAGCCCGCCCTTTAGTCGGCCTCTACTACGTCACTCGACCAATCAGCTGCGTCGATGTTGAGGGGTGTCGTTACGTACGGAGGCGTGTGTGACATTTGCTGCAAGAAGCTAGTTGACGAACAGCTAACCGGATGGAGACGAAGAAATAGGGAAGGAAATAGAAAATATTTAGTCTTTTAATTACCGAGCTGACGTTTGGGTTAACACTTTGGTGTCGTATCGACATCAGAGGAGTAAGTTTATGTCAAATGTAGCATTAGTTAAAACTTCCTCCCGAGGACAAACACGTCAGTTTAGTTGGGCTAACGCGTTTCTCTTAACTTGCACTGTAAATGCACGGAGTTAAGGTCGTTTCTGGGTTGCTGCACTGAGATGATGATGCTAATCGGATAACACCCGGCAATTTCGTTTATTGCATCGCAGCATGGATGACCGTGAGCGCGTAAACCAACTTGGCTAACTGCGGTTTTTGCACGCTTAGGTTAATGTTAGCTTTAGCCGGCTAGCTCCTCCTCATTACCTTCTTGCTGCAGCAGCTTTATCACTTTTTCTTATGCTGACTTCCCAGGACAGGTGTGCAGAAAGTAGGCCAGGTGTGGTGTGGGGTAGATAGTCTGTAACATAGCCACAGTGCTTGGAGAGTGGGGCCGAGTTGCTTCAGGGATTTTTTTTAAAGTTACTTTTATTGGAGCCAGAGGTGGAAACATGCTGCTCTCCCTGGTTGTGCACACATACTCGCTGCGGTACTGGTTTCCAGCCACGATCATGCTGGGGACAGCTCCTGCTTATCTGCTGTCATGGGGCGCCTGGCGTTTACTATCAACAGTCCTACCGACGAGGATGTATCACAGGCTGGACGACCGGCTCTACTCCATCTACCAGACTATGGTCCTCTTCTTCTTTGAAAACTACACCGGAGTTGAGGTGAGTGAGTGAGTCTTCACTTGCTGCATGTAAAACTTAACACAGGATCTGATTTTACCCACCAGTTTAAAAATAGAAAGCACAGCCCCAAGTGACAGCTGCCTCTGACTTCCTGTGCCTGCAGGATTTGAACTTGCAAACAATATTGCACCTAGACACATGTACATGTGCAGACTTGTTATGGGTTTCTGTGTTTTAAGGTGACAAAAAGTAAAGTGGATTCAGACAAAAGGGCTGTTCAACCTGAGCTTGATGAACCAGATGTAAAGCAGGAAGGCCTTCATTCTTCTGTGCTGTTGCCGCCACTCCCCTCACAGTGACAGTTTGTGGTTTTCTACCACAGGTTGTGCACAAAAAGCAGAAGAGACGGGTGTTGTAGCTGTTGTGATCTCTGACATGATGGTGTTTGTGTGGTGAGCTGCTTGCTCCGTCCCTCCAACTGGAGGCCACATGAGTGGATTGAAAAGGACTCTTTTTTTTGATAAATCCTCTTGGGTTTATTGAAAAGCTGCAGTCTTTGCAGGTTTATTTTTTTTCTACAAAAAAAAAGACAAAATCAGTCTGAACTTCCACCAAATCCCTGACGTAGTTTGACTACTTACTAATCAAACAGAATAAATGTTTATCTTATTGTAGAGTGAATGTGTAAATTGTAGACTATTCAGGATATTAGTGTCATGTCTTTAATGTACTTTTACTCCTTTTTCTTAAGATTGTTATATATGGAGATATACCAAAGAACAAAGAGAACGTGATCTACCTGTCTAATCATCAATGTACAGGTAACATGTCTGAATATGAAGTTGTAAAATATATATATATCCCAGTGTGAAGCACAGTGTCAATATCTAATCAAATGAAACGGTCTTCCTTGTAGCTGACTGGATCATCGCCGACATGCTGGCCATCAGGCAGAGTGCGATTGGTCACGTCAGATACGTCCTTAAAGATGGACTGAAGTGGCTCCCACTGTATGGATGGTATTTCTCTCAGGTAATGCAACTCTGTGAGTATTTTGGATGTACATTTTGTAAATTGCAGATGTAAAGATGTGAACAAAAAAACATTAGTTGCTTTCCTCACTGCAGTTCCAATCAGATTATCTTTCTCCATCAGCACGGAGGAGTCTACGTGAAACGAAGCGCAAAGTTTAACGAAAAGGCGATGAAGACGAAGCTCCTCACACAGGCTCGGTGTGGAACACCAGTGAGTACACTTCATGAATTAACCTCCTGCATATTTTACTCTGAGGTAGACGCACTGTTTGCTGCTACGTGCCCCAACATTTAAACCTTCAAAACTTGTATTCAGATTTTGCTGTGGGGATCTTCTATCTATCCTGTCTCCCAAAAGTTCCCTCTTATCCTAATCATAATTAGGACATTGACATTTATGAACAGAACATCATGAACTGAAATGGATAATTACACATTGGATCATGAAGGTCCCTTTACAGTGTGTGTTATTGTGTCGACAGGGCTTGTTTTTAATCACTTTTTTGGATTAAACTGTGGGAGATTAGTGTTTTTCCCTCTGTGTGTGTGTGTGTGTGTGTGTGTGTGTGTGTGTGTGTGTGTGTGTGTGTGTGTGTGTGTGTGTGTGTGTGTGTGTGTGTGTGTTCTGGCGCCAGATACACTATGAAAAGCTTAAAAGTTTAAACATAATCGGTTGTCACAAGGACAAAAATTCAGAAAATCAGACTGACCTTGGAAATAATCAGAATTATACTTGAAACACTGATGTTAAATAATATGTATTTTTTAACGGTGACCCAATTTGACTAGAAACTAATAAAGCTCTGCGCTCTCACGTACCGGCTGATTCCTGTAATTCACAAACAAGCGCCTATTGAACCGCTGGATTTTTCATAGTCTTATTGTTAAAAAGTCCTTCATAGCCTCAGCACTTTGCGGAGGATGAATAATAATTATTCTAGCATTTAATCATACAGTGCTTGTGCGAATGTGAATTGTCAGCAGAGTATAACTTCTGGGTAATTGTTGACATTAGACAACATAACACTTTTTTTCTGTTGACATAATTCAAACTTGTAAAAGAAAACATGGCAGCAGTTTAGTCCTTGAACAGTAGGAGATTACTTAATCAAAAACTTGGTTCAGTTGCATTTATTATCAGTGCACAGTTTTATTTTTCTTTATTTTTCCTCAAAAAATCAGGATATTAGATTTTTTTTTTCTATGATAGAGGTTCAGGACAACGTTTTGGTTTCCATGTCTCTTGTTCAGTGTTCAGAGTTTTGACCAGTTCATAGTGAAGCAAAAGTGAAGACGCTTTCACTTCTTGTGTTTCTTCTCCCCACAGATGTACCTCGTCATCTTCCCAGAAGGAACTCGGTATAATCCAGAGCTCAAGAAGGTTATCGCTGACAGTCAGGCCTTCGCTACGAAAGAAGGTACTGGCATGACAACAGCCGTTTAGCGCGGTGCTGCGGCAAACTAATTTAACCTGCTCAGTCTGTGACACAGTGGACTGAGGTCTGTTGGGAGTTCCTGTTATGTGGTTTTAGCTACCGTTTGACACATTGAGCAACACCTGTATGCAGATGTTTGTAACTCTTTACCTCGTTTCAACCTAGTTTTTTGGTTGAAATTGTAGAATAATTTAAAACAGTTAAGAATTTGTGTAAAATTAAAGCAGAATCAGAAAAAAACTCAAAAATATACGTTTGATTTTGGCATAGTAATCTCCATTTCTTATTTATTTCTTCTCATGGTATGTTTGCACAGTCCATTAGTTCTTATGACATTGTGTTCATGCAACTTTGAGTAAGTATTGCTTAATAGAGTTTTCTAACATCAGAACTACTGTATTCATTTATATCTTCACTGGATCACTGGTGTGGTGCCAGGCACTAGTGAGCTCTCACCAAACGTGCTTATTAAATATTCAGCCGATGTTTTGAGGAATAAATGGACTTGGCTGCCGGTCGATAAGAGAGAACTCAGTGCTCACTTACAGTAGTGAAAGCAGCCCGTCTCTAAGAGATGCATCTCTTCTGGTTATTTCAGTCCCAACAGGAAGTGAAACTAATCGATTCAAGGGCTGCTTTTATTTGATCACGATGTACATTTCATTAAAGCTTTAAAGGTTTCACCATTAAATGCATTAGTTGTATCATGATCATTGTGATGCTTTTCTGCAGTGTGGTTGTTCACAAACTGTATCCATTCTGCAGAGATTAAGCCTATCTCTGGACCACAGCTCTGAATATCACCTTCCCCCATTAATCCAAATAAATCGCTCTGGAGAGCCGACATGTGCACATGACATTATCTGCTATTAGTGAGGTATTAGTGTGCAGAGGATGGTGCCACGGCAACAGAGGAACAACAGACAGTGCAGAGACTGACCCAAACACAAGCATCCACATTGCATTACTGTTTCATAATGCATGTTTTATTGTATATATTTTTTAATAAGTGCTTTATGGGCTAATATGACTGTCAATTAACTCCTTGCACTCTCTTCCACCCTCACCGTAGGACTGGCTATTCTGAAGCACACACTCACACCCAGGATGAGGGCGTCTCACATAGCCCTCGAGACCATGAAGGACCACCTGGACGCCATCTACGACGTCACAGTGGCCTACGAGGGAACACGGGACACCTTGGGTCAAAGAAGACCTGCGCCATCAATGCCAGGTGAGCAGGCGTCTGAGGTCGGCCACAGATGTTCGGCTTTTAGACCACATACTCCAAAATAGAGCATGTACATCAGAGCAACTTCCTCTGTTTGATTTGACACTCACATCTCTTTCACAGCAGCAATCAGTAATGAGGCAAAAACATTGTCAGAACAAATCATGATTTAAATATCTGAACCTGATTATCCAATGTCGATAAGGGAAGAAGTTAATGTAAAATGTATATGTATATAGTACTACCTGGAACGTGCCGTGTTTGTTGACAAATCTATAGGCCCCATGTAACTAATTTCCATATTGAGATCAGATCACAGCTCTGGCACAATCAACACAACAGGAACCAGCTAGAGATGCATCAATGAGACGTCAGATAAAGATCACATGTAACAACCGCTCACCTCATTTGTTTGTTTGTTTGGATCCATGTTAGCTGCTTTATCACCTCAGCTGCTGTCCCTGTAGTCCATATTTAGACTATTTTTATCATCAATTCGACATCATTCGATAAATGCAAAAGCCAAAGACAATGCCAGTAAAGGTCACAGCACAAAAGGAAAAACAAGAGAATACACTTATGATTTATCAGCAAAACAGTTTCTGATTTTTGTTTTCTGTCAGTCATCTAGTAGGTTTATAATTGCCGCTGTAATCCATATAAATTATACAAATTGACGAGTACAGTTCGCTACTGCAGTGCCCATATCAACATACATTTACAAATAAAAACAGCAGTGATAAAAAAAAAAAAGGCACATTAAGACCAGGAATAAACACAGTCACAGAAAATGGAGTTGGCTGCTGTAAGTTAACAGTCTGTTTATCAGTGCACTTTTACAGCCGTTTTATTATCAATGCTGTTGTGTACTGTACACTCCCTCAGCAATTAATCACACGGCAAACATCACCTATTAACGGCCGTGTTTTCCTGTAAACAGCATGGCTCTGTGTTTTGGAGTTTTTGATTATTCTGTGTTCCTGGCTGTTCGACAAACTCTGTTTGAATGTTAACAAAAAAAAACATCCCGTTTCAGTCAGGAATAAACATCGATGTGTTTCTAGCAAACAGAACAGAGAGAACAGAAAAGCATTCTTCTCATCACGCACTTCCTGGCACCATGCGGTGGAGGTGACTTTAGTAATTTCACATGAATGTGGAAGTGATGGAAGCTCTTAACTGGGAAGTCGCCGCGGGGATATGGATGCAGGTTTCAAGCTATTTCCTTTACTGATAATTAGAAACGTTAACAAGGAATAGACAAGAACGTGCAGAAGTGCATGTTTTTCCAAGGCGACATTTTGGGACGACTAGTATAGGCCATGGTCGCTGCAAAATTTTAACTGATTAGTTGTTTAAGCAGTTAATTAAAAATGTGTAATTATAAATATGAAATGATGTCTTCAAGTGAACACTTAATGAAACTCAATTTTGTTGCTTTTGGATAGCTAGATAACTCCAAAATATTAACTGTAGCAAACTATGCAAATGAAACTTTTTCCATTATTTTTTATCTTGTACGGGTGCATTTAATAAACTGTATGTTATAGTTTTACTTTGTACTCCGGGAATTGCTTTTGGTTAGAAGAATTCAGGGTGGCATGTTAATTTTTGGTGGCATTTCACCATTGTTTGCTGCTCTTGCAAAAAAAAGCGTATTTTTTAAACTCAGAGGGAGTTGTTAGGATGCTCGCTCCTGCATTATTCCACTATCACAGTGTGGATGTGCTCCAGGGCCTCGTCAACCATGTGGAACACGATGAACAAATTAAGAATTATTGAGAACACACAAATAGAGAAAAACAAGACCGTCTCATTTTGGATAATAGAAGCCAAATGTTGCCAGAATAGAAATAGTAATGAGACTCTAAAGAGCAAATGATGTGAAGCTGCGCCTCTTGTGTTGCTGTTCAGTTCCCTCTTTGTCTCCAGATGTTAAATATTCTCCTCCAACTTTCAGCTCCACTCAAGTTGTTTTTTAAAATCAGGAGGAATTGTTTGTCACTCCAGAGCGAAGAGTTGATTTCCTTCATCTCTTCCCTGTTGTTTTTTTGTTGTTTTTTTAAGTGTGTTTTGGAGCATTGTTCTGCGCAAACACACATGACCTGCAGGGTGGAAGCGCGGTTTTCTTTTTAGCAGGTTCACCGAGTTGCCCGTGTTCATTAAACTGGCACATATTGTGTCCGAAGGTCAATTTATATCCGTGCGGCGGCTGATGGAGGTCTCTCGCTCTCTGCACCAGCGAAGCAATCTTTTCGCTTCTGACTTCGATCAAGTTTCCTCTTTTGGCAAGCGATGCCAAGTTTCCTGATAATATTGCATGTTGTGGAAACAGGAACTCGAAGGTCTCTGGGGATACACGTGTAGCCTTGAGCGTTCACACTTGGTTACATTTTTATATCTGACCTTCTCAGACACTGTGGTTTTCTTTCTCCACTTGTCGTCGTGACAGTTTTAATTTGACTTGAGACTGAAAAGATTTCACAACTGTGTTTCCTATGATAAAACATACCGTATTGGTATAACTCAAAAAATTAAGAGATTAAGAAGACATTATTAATTTCAGATATTAAATTGGACTGTCTGCATTCAAACTTGACTTTAAACTCAGACTGTTTTTGAACTGAATTCACTCTCAGCTCTTTTTGCTCCTGTTTGAGAATTAGTTATGTAACTATTGTGATCAACAAGCTGCCATACCTCAGGACTCTTTCCTTTTTGAATCAAAGAGCCTTGGCATCACGGCGTCACAGCAGCTCCACTCTATCACTGTCACCTCGTGTTGATTTTAAGTGCTTACTCTACGTGCCGTTTTGCTGAAAGGCTTTTCCTGTTTTTGTTTAGTCTCTTTTATTTTCTGTGTTTGACAGAATTCCTGTGTAAAGAATGTCCCCGTGTCCACATACACTTCGACCGTGTGGACATAAAGGAAATTCCTCCAGAGCCAGTGTTTTTCCGCAGGTGGCTGCACGAGCGTTTCGAAATCAAGGACCGGTAAGTGTGCGTGGGTGGAACAATCCATCACGCTGAAATTGCATGTTGTCCAATCGATATGTAACCTGCAGTGAGGTTTTTAAAATGTTTTGCTTCCGAATACCGTCAGTTTCAAATAGAGATATGTATCTGACTATTAGAAAACCTGAAAGTAACACAGTCTTAGCTTATTCTGAGAATCCAATTATGTGCAGT
Organism: Trachurus trachurus; assembly: GCF_905171665.1. Lineage (NCBI taxonomy): Eukaryota > Metazoa > Chordata > Actinopteri > Carangiformes > Carangidae > Trachurus > Trachurus trachurus. Next base: position 18,074,092 of record NC_139906.1, read on the forward strand.
TCCCCGTAGAGCAGAGATGAATTAATCTGCTTCATGTAGTCCGAAAGCAAAAATGAATATCAAAGACAAAATGCAAATTTACTAGAGAGATATATCTGTCAGGAAAGAAACGTGGGTGTTGCTCATAAAACCAAAATATCCTAAAAGCTTGTCTGGTTCTTGAGGTCATTATTTGGTCTCTTTTTCAGTTTGAGAAAATTTTAACTTTTCATTTGCAGAAGTGAATAATGTGAGTAAAAGAATGTGGCTGTGACTTATTTCATTACAAGTTTCCTAAGTATTAAATTAACTGGAGAAATGGTTGCTGGGAGCTTTTTATTTTTTGGTAACTTTGTGTGCAATTTCTCATATAATCAAAAATAAATAAATAAATAACCAAAAAAGATGAATAATAATAAAACAAATTACTAGTTGCTGCCCTAAAATCAATTACAATGAGACATAAAAGTTGTCACTTGCTGAGCCAAAAAAGCCCTGATATCATGTGAGTGCAGACTTACTGTTGATAAAGTCCTGGTGTGAACTTTTGTCACGCATATTCTTTTATTAATTTTTCTTTCTAGTCCCTATGTATTTCGAAGATGAAGTCAACTCTTAAGAAATCTCTCTCTCTTTATAAAGGCTGCTGACGGATTTCTACGAATCAGAGGACACAAGCAAACTTCGCAAATTCCCCGGGGAAGGCAAACCGTCTCCGCTGAACCTCTCGAAAACCCTCCCGTCTGTGATCATTTTGGGGGGACTGACACTGCCATTGCTGCTGACGGAGAACGGCAGGAAACTGTACGTGAGGACCTGGGTGTACGGGACACTGCTGGGCTGGCTGTGGGTGAACTTTTTTCCTTAACGAAGGGGGCAGAGGCTGCCACGACGAGACGCACAAAAAAGACATGGAGAGACGGTGCCATTTTTCTGTATCGCAACAACACGAGGTGTGTTCCAGATGCAGACCAGTATCTGATGAGAGGCTCAGAGATTTATCCCACACGCCTGGCTCTCGGTTGACCTTGAGCTGCAAGCTGAGCAGAAATACGGAGAAATGTGAAAAATGAAAAGCTCTTTGTTGCTACCTGTTCCCCCCCTAGCGTTATTTGGATTTGCAGCCTGAAATGATGAGAAACCATGAGTGGATTTATGGAAAAAGTATTAGGTTTATGAAACCACCCCTCTCTACTATTGAATGAAAATTATTACATACTTATAAAGAAAATGTCCCTTAAAATTATAACTTACCCCTCATCAAATTTAGCCAAATTAGTATTCTTGCATGCTCACTTTACCATCAAACATTGGCCAGTTTTAAAGCTCTTTTATGGCATTTATTTGACAGCAAAGTGTGCTGAGCACTCACATTAAATGATGGTCAGCTACTACATGTAACTGACACAGTGCAATAGCCAAATAATGATGGATAATTAATTATAAAAAGCATTGGCTCAATGACATTGATTGTAATGTCTGAATTTTATGCCAAGTCCACGGAAGGAGAATTATGCACTTTGCTCAATTAAGGTGATGTTTTTACATTAGTAGAACAATTTAAATGGCATGTACTCCTCTGTAGGGGCACAAAACCATGACACCAGCTTCACTGTTTACCATAAATATTCATACAGACATCACTTTGCTTTGTATCGATAATGAATGTAGCTGTAAACATGTTAATTGATGCATATATGAAAGAGTACCGCCATCCATTAATATGTTTTTTTTTTAAATTACAACCCAGTGCACATTTTTGGGCAGAGTCCTTGTCACTGAACACCATCAGATGCCACAGTGAGCTCTTATAGAGGAACACATGTTTAAAATGAAGATGTTCTACCACTGTAAAATGTCACTTTAACCTTAAAAAGTCAGCCATTTGCCAAAACCTGGTGTATTATTATTATTATTTTGTTTGGCCTAATACATTATAATTCCATTTTTCTTATGGTTTATTCACAGTTCCATGACTTTTATATGCATTTGTTACTTCTAATACCGTGTTACAGCTCACTTGAAAGTATCTACCTAGCAAAAAGCTGACAAAGCCATGTTAACAGTATATCACAGGTTCCTGTGCACTCAAAGCCATTTGTATTATAAACATCACTGTATTGTGTGTTTGTCCGTTGTCGTCGTTTACTGTAATGAAACCATAGCATTTTCCACGAGCCACTTTACATACCTGCCGTCTCATCGTCCTCCTCGAGTTTCTCTGTAATATATGTTGTTTTCCTCATGTGGGTTGTACAGTTAAGTCTCATGGTTTTTACATGTCGCTCCAATACCTCACTTGAATAATCCTTCCTTGTTCTTAAATGACCCTTGTCAGCCATTTTATAGTCATTTTTATCCTGACAAGATCAGACTGTAACTCATCAGGAAACTATATGTAGACAGTATTTCAATGCCAACTGTTTTTGGAAATGTGTGCCTTCTCTCTGGAGGAGTTGGTCCTCAGCCCTCCCACAGAGGGCCACAGTGGCTCTTTATCCAGCAGGTGACTGCTCAGAGGCGCTCTGCTGGAGCTGCTGCTCACTGCAGCTTACGGTCACATTGTCTACAGTTCATAGTGGCTTATTTTGCTCTGAGAATGCATTGATTTACACTTTTTGAGGATTATTATTGAACAATGAAACCTTTAATGTGTGTAAGTTCTGGAAATGGGTGGTCGGACTGAAATAAAGTGGTTTTCTTTGGGGAGACTCAAGTTTTCTCTGTTGAATCACTCTGCAAAACACATGATAATGAAGACATCTGTCGTCAGTCGCAGGTATTACAGATGCAATCAATAATATCGACACACTACCGGTGTGATGTATTATTGTTGGATCTAGGCTGATAGAGGTACAAGCTCTTTTCAGGATCCTCACTGTGAAAAATCCCGTGTTGTCAAGAGTTTAAAATATTCACGCCCAAGGCTTCATTTTCTTTTTAACCTTGAGCTGCCAGAGGGACAGCTCACGGCCAGAGTAAATTATCTTCTGGGACCATATTGACCACCCACCTCTACATCTCACTGCTCTGTGTGTGTTCTGGATGCACATTAAGTTTTGTGCAGAAAGCAGACTCTACACTTCAAGATTATTAATTGATGCAGGACCTTATTGTTCTCTGTTGAATAGTGCAGAATATTTAAAAAAAATTATATTTAAATGAAATTACAATAAACCCATCTGGTCAGTTTACAAAATTGACACAATGATGAGTTCAGAGCTGATGCACTGTATGTATATTGCCTCTATGAAGGCATTTGCTTTTTCATTTTGATTGAAAGCAATGTGTCTGCAGGGGTCAACAAGTAAAATTTGACTTGTCTGCCGCATAGAATGCAAGGTAATAAGCAACCTGTCTGATGATCATAATGCCCACAGTATGAAAATGTATAATTGTAAATGTACAAGCCTGTCCATCAAGTCTGTTTTCGTAAACTACGGAAAGGGGAGTCAGAGTCTGAGAATTTTGACCTTAAAACAAATCATGCTGGGAAGTATGATAATGAAGTTAATGAATTCAATTAACTTGAAATTAACAAAACGTACTAATTAAAATGAAATTAATGAGAAAGGATTAGTTGATTCCACTAAGTTCCTAAATTATGTTTGATAGTCCGGTAACTTTATCAATCAGTTGCATGCTTTTAGACACAGCACTCAAAAATAAAGCCATTTTTAATACGTTGAGCCATAGCCTATATTATAACTTTACTAAACTCAATTTAATTTGACTAAAAGGTAGAGATAATGAAATAAATTAAATGCAATAAACAATTTGACTTCAAGAGATGGGGGCATTAATGGTAAATGTATCCAAAAGGGTGTATTACTTTGTTGCAGGGACTGAAATATCAACGTTAATGTTCTGAAACAGTACTTTCCGAGTTGATGGACGGTCTGTGAACGCAGCACGGACCGAGCTGCACATGCGCAGTACGGCCTGCGCAGGGTAAACGAGGAAGTTCACTGACATATTTTGAAGGCGTCTGTGACTGCTCTGCTGCTGCTCTGTTGTTTGGATTCAAGGTAACAAAACACGCCGAGACGAATCAGACAACAGTGTGACGATATGAAGACACACAATACGCGCTTCACACGGACTAAAATATTGGCATGAATACGAGTGTAGTTGTGTTTGTGTGAGGCAAAGACTGTAGTGAAGCTTCTGCTGTTGTTGTGTCATGTTTTAATCACAGCGACATCTAGCGGCCAGTCGGGCTTCCTGCTGGGAGATAGATGAAGTGCGTACTGTACTGTATATCCTCTGAAGGCAGGTCGCTTTCTTTGAAAAAACTGTTGATTTTGAGAAAAGACTAAGTGTAGTGAGAGAAATGTAAAGTGCGTTACAAATAAAAGGTATTATTATTATTATTAGGTGTCAATCAGGTGTCAATATGTGACTTTGTGGTTGGGACAAAGTCATTTGGTCAGCCTATTTGTTTGTAATAGCAGAGTTGTGTGTTTCTTCTTTTGTAACTGAATAATCATAATTGCAATGAAATGTGGGCATTAATGGTGCGTTCCAGGCAGGCTTTTTAACCCGTAAGTCACGACTTCAAGTCACCAGTTACGAGTTTGTAGCATTCCAGGCAAGTTACGAGTTACGAACTGGGAACTGGGAGTAGATCGATCTAGTACGAGTTCACAGGTGGGAAGTTACGAGTTTGACTGTACGTTCTAACTGGTAACCATAGGAACAGGTCGGAAAAATACGAGTTACGGGTTGCCTGGAACGCACCATTAGACCAGCTGCAGAAGCAGAGAGAAGAGTAACACATGAAGAAACAACAGCACAAAACAACAAATGGTCTTCTTCATCTATTGAAATGCCTAAAGGTCCAACACAACCAATAACAAGCCCTTTTTCACTCAACAAAATGTAACTGTAGCATCTACCTTGTCATGAAAGGTCATTTATTCTTCAAAATGACTTGATTTCTTCCACTCATCCACAAGGTTTATATTCAAAAGGTTATAGCACACACACACACACACAGAGTTTTTTTTTGCCTGTCATGTCTTGCACAAACATTAAAATGCAAATATTTCATTGGCCACAATTGTGGTTATTCAGTTGCAAACCTTTGCCATTACAATGGACATTAAGATATAGGTCTATGTATTTGATGGCGTGTTTCATCTGGGTAGCTAATGCTATGAAGACTGTTTGTATTCCTCTGATTTCTGCTTTTGTGCTTAGTGGGAAAAAAAAAGTGTGCCTCAGAACACTCATCATTTGCTCCTTCATCTTTAATATGTAAATGAATGTACCAATTTTGAGAATATTGTGGGAACTTAACCATCTCAAGACATCAACACATCTCTGGTCCTGTCTTGTCTTGTGCAGCCTTGCGATGGCAGTGGACTGGATTGGATTTGGCTATGCTGCAGCCATCGCCTTTGGAGGATTTATGGGCTACAAGAGAAAAGGTTGAAATGTCACACTTGACGATCTCAAGTATTTATTTTCCTCTTTCAATTTTGCCAGAAAGCTCAACTGCTGCACAGTTAATATAATCATCTTCATATGTCTCCTCTCACTGCAGCCAGTGTGATGTCCCTGATGGCTGGTTTAGTTTTTGGTGGATTATCTGCTTATGGTGCCTATAACATCTCTAATGACCCTAAGGACATTAAGGTCTCATTGCGTGAGTACGGCTAAGCTCCTTCTAATGTGCTGGTTTTCTATCAGAGAACTGGTTAAACTGTCCAGTCAGTGTCATGTCATGTCATTGCGTTTTCTGTCTTTCAGTTGCCTCAGGAGTCCTCTCAGTGGTGATGGGAATGAGATACAAGAAATCTGGAAAAATATTACCTGCTGGCATCATGGCAGGACTGAGGTGAGAGTCTCAATGTGCAGATAGTTCATCAACGAATCGAGCGCGGTGATGTGAAGTAACAGGCCACTGCATGTTTGCTGAATTAGTCACTTCTCGTTTGCTCTTGTCTCTTTCTTTCAGTCTGTTCATGGTGTTTCGACTGTTACTCCTGTTCGTTGCGTGACAGGAGGAACAACCCCGACGGGACAAAGGAGAGACACAATCTGTCTGTCAAAGAACGTGTCAAACGTGTCAAAGCCCTATCTTAAAGGCATCGTCATTCCCAGTGATCACAGTTCTGTATGTTTTGTAACATAACGCCCATTCCACCAGGAACCTTACAAAAAGCTTTCACCACCTCCAGACCAAGTGGATATTAAAGAGATTTAAGATCAACTATTATTCCAGTAAATCTTTTTCATGATCATGTATCAAGTATATTTTTTGTACCTGCTTTAACATAAACCTCATGATTCATTTTTCATTTTCTAGTATTACCACAGACTTATCCCCGCCCTGTAATGACATTACACATGTACATGAGTTTTGTGGGTGTGGTGCATTACAACATCATCACTAAAGGTATTTAGGTGAAATATTCAACCCACTGAGAAAATGAACAAGATTGAAGGACATTAAATAGCATTCTTGACCCCTCGCTTTCTTGCTATGTAAAAGAATTAAAGTGAAGATGTTTGTATTTTTTGTAATAACAGTAACACTAAATAAATGGATGTGATCCTTAACATGAGGCTTTTTATTTTCTGTTCCACTTATTGTCGACACGAAACAAAAACATAACAATTCTGCAAATGGTCCTCGTAAAATATACAGTATGGTTTATTGAGAAGAATCACAAAAAATAAACGAATAAACGAATATCTTACAAAAATTGGGAATTAGTACATATGTTTTTGTTTGATTGCAGATTAAGGATATATAGGATTTTAATAGATAGTAAAACTGGACATGCTAGTGTAATAAAACATTGACGCTATGAGGAGTGTACTAGAACTTGATGTTTAACACCTCATAGATCGTCTTTACGTAGTTTTCATCTGGCTGTGGCTTCCTCTTGCTGCCCGCTTCCATGAACTTGCTGATAGCGGGAATCCGAGTCATTCTGCCCTGGAAGGACTGAAGGGAAACAGAAACACAGCCGCCAGGATTACAGTACATACTCTTATGCACTGATGTGATCACTGAGATTTTAATAGGAATAGCAAAATATCTTCTTATCATCGATTCTTATGTCCAACTTTACACAAAGAGTCCCATTTACCTTGATGTTGCGGAAATCACCCAGGATCCCAGGGAATTTCTCCTCCAGCATTAACGTGCATTCAAACAGCTGCACATCTGCAACACTTAGTTTACCTCCCACCAGGTATATAGGCCCAGACAGCGCCTGAGAAGTTTGTCAAACATGTGCCAGATCTCACTGAGTCATAAGAACTGTGAAGCAGGATTAGTCGCCCCCTGGGCCATTTCATTTTATACATAGGTGCATTGTTACCTTTTCAAACACAGGCAAGTAGCGCTCTTTTGCTTTAGTTTGAATGTTGTCTAATTTTGGTTGAAGATCTGAGCTGAAGGGCAAAATCATTATCATCTCCATGAGATCGATCAGTCCCTCTGAGTACATGTTGATCCTGTGGGAGAAAGCATCCACACACATCACATGAATCCACTGAGACTAAGAAAAGACACACAGTGACAGTGGTTGTTGCACTAGTAAAATATGAAGTGGATCATACATGGCGCGGTCTTTGAGGTCTTTTCCATGTAGGTTGTACTTCTCTGCGATGTAATGCAAGATTGCCTTTGTCTGGACAAGCTTCATGCCATCCATTTCCACCAGAGGAACCTGCTGGAACATGAGAGCTCCATCTGCAGAGAAAACACAGGACTGACACTCCTGCTGGTAAAACATTACAGTAGCCTAATACATTTATGATTGTGTCTCGCAATGTTTGAGACATTGACCTCAAGATTGCTGTGTCATCCCAGGCTCCGTCACATGTAGGAGGAAGTTAACATGTGACAAAACACTGTGATATAAGCCAGAGAGGAATTTACCAAGTTTACACACTTTCTTTTTTCTTTTTGCAGCCAACTTACCACTGATGAGTTTTTCATACTGCTCACGGGTAGTCAGAAAGACCTCATCAAACTGTGAATGAGGCATTACAGCGTAGATTTAGGGTGTGTTCAGGAGGTTTAACATTAAGACAGCAGAATACCACCACCACTACACCTTTCACCCACCTCAACCTCTGCCACTGCCAGAAGCCAGCGGATTGGCTCCATTCTCCCTCTCCCATAGAAGTAGTACAGCACAACTTTATCAGCCATTGCTATTGTATTGTAAAGAGTTGTGAATCTGTAAAGCTGGAGAGAAGAGGAAAAAATGCACATGACAAATTACATAATAAAGGTGCATGTAATTAGAATTAAGTTGGGATGACCTGTCATACCTGTGCAGCGCCGGGTGAGCTGTGGGAAGACGGTGGAAGAAATTCCTACTTCGTTGTATAACTCGTGAGAAAAAAAGGGGTGAAAGGTGGAGGAAAGAAACAAAGGCTGTGATTGGTTGGTCCCAGCCAATAGAAACAAGGGTATTAATATTGTTGTTAAACATCAGGGATATAGATTTGTATACAGTTGTTCAGTGTAATACTTTTTTTTTCTCACATGTAGCTATATTTAAGTGAAATTGAAGTTACATTTACAGTTACATTAACTTAACTTTGCTGCTGACAGTTTGCATGAAGAGTTGTGAGTCTTTTGACTGCAACAGTTCGAGTTTATGAGGCAGTGGTATGTCACAAGAATCATGATCCAGCTGTCACAAAAACAGAACATAATCATGACCCAGTCAGTCCTATTTAAATTTACCACAGTTTTATATAGAGGTGTTAACAAAGAAGTATGTTTTATAACTGAATAATCATTATAACTGTGTATGCAGGTAAAAAAAAAAAAAAAAAAAAGGCCAAATATCCTGGCTCCAGCATCTTAAATGTTAAGATTTTATGTTCTACCAATGTGTTATATTAAAGGAGTTAATCAGTCGAAACAACACATATTTGTGGTTTTTATGCTTTTGTTTGACAGGTAAAGAGGAGAGAGGAAAAAGACTGACCATTACGGGTGTCTTTCAATCGTAGTATACAAGTGCTAGTACAAATCCGTGGGTACTGACTTGATTCACCATATTCATGTATGGATAGCATTAAGAGTGAGATTTTACTGCCCTGGATTAACTCTGGCTGCAGATTAACCCAGCTGCTCTGCTGCACCAGGGCTCCTGTACTCACACTGTCACAGCTAATGGTCTGACATGGAAAATGGACTGGTGTGTAATATTTAATCATAAAGACCTTCTGTCACCAAATCAACGAAATATTCTAAAAATGACACATATTACATATTATGGTACCCAGTCAAAAGTTTAATTACAGTATATTCAATAACTGGCGGTTCAATATTACACTCAATTTGGCCGAGAGAATAGATCATGTTCATTTGAATCATGTTACTACTGAAACTAAAAACAGATTTACAGTGTGGCAACGACTTGCATTGTATTCATTGGAATTTAAATTACAGCACTGCTTTGAATGTCATTAATACAGAAACAATAGCAAACTGATTGACAAGGTGATCATTATAAAACAAACAGCAGCAATGTAAAAAAAAAAAAAGACACTGTTTTGTACAGAGGCAAAATAATTAGTCAGCCAAAAAACAAGTCACAGTGAAGTTTTCATAAAGTTATAATATGCATATTAAGTTTACAAGTTGGTGAACAACATTCAATGATAAATCCAATACAAAACTGAGGGTGTAACCTCTGCAGGACAGTAGTAAAGTTTGAGAAATACAAAATAAAACACTGAGGAGCAAATCTGAGCTCGAATTTTGGCTGGTTGCATTTAGCCGTATACATACATACATACACTTAAGATATTTTACAACTCACGACATCCATAGTACACATAATGAAACAAAAGTTATTGCTGTGCAAGATGTATGTACAGGTAATGATTACAAAATAACTAGGCCTACTCTTTGGAGGTGAAAGAGTTCGTAGGAGCGCAGATCTCACTGCTGTGGCACAGATCACAGCTCCAGGCAGGCCACTAGCGGTGTCCGTATTTGGCAGACCAGTCTGTTCGCCCATGGATAGTCTGTACTGGCGGGCGAGGCAGCGGGCCAGGGGTGCTCTTGTTGGCCAACGGCATGTTGCTGGAGCTGTTCATCTGACTCCGGCCAGACCGCCATGTTGCATAATCTGAAATAGTAATGAATATACAATGAACAATAACAGGTTTGGAGTTTTCTCTAAAAAACAGTTCATATTAGCTGAAACACAGACAGAGGAATATTGCAGGAAGCTCAAAGCACTAAAATCTTCACTCACTTGATGCTGTTGATTCCACTGAGGGACCCTGATGCCCTCTGTGACTCGCCGAACCAGTTTCTTTTTTGTAAAACGATGGCATGTATCCACCAGGGATTGTGTTTGTACCTGATATTAAACACAAACAAACAGATACATTCATTTGAATCTAGTCAACAGTGAGAATGATGCGCTGTAAAGTCTACTGTGAGGTTACAGTGTAAGATGCCCTGGGTCTTTACCATGAGCGCCTCTGCTCGGCAGAGTCCCTCCAAAAGGAATACTACTGTTGCCCCAAAGATGGCTGCCACTGAAGTCCTTACTGGCATTTATGGCCACATTCTTCTTTGTGCTGATACCTATAGGAGACAGCAAGAGATTATTAGATATAAAATATATAAGGCAGGGGAACAGCACCACAACTCAATTTCGCATTGAAATAGCCACAAAAAGTAAACAATCTACCGGTAGTTAATATATCGAATCAAACTGGATAGAAATTATACATTACAGATTGAGCTGCATCTTATCTTAATTGTAAACTGTTTTGATTAATGAGAGAAAAAAATTTAGAGAAAATTACCTGGTAAATATCTTGACTGCCTCAGGTAATGCTGTTTAGCAGAGGTGGTCCTACATGGCTCTTGATAAGATGAAGTCTTGTTCAGGTTTAAAGGTGCATCTTCCTTTCCACTGGAGCGGCTGTAATCCAAAACATTTCCATATCTGGAGGACAGAGGACATTCAGTGAGACTTAGGTGGAGTGGACAGGGGGACATTGGGTGGTTGTCACGTGGGGGTAGGGGGTGTAACACCTGTAGTTCCATCAAACTGTTAAGTGATAATGGACTTTTCTGTGATATTTGAATTTATTGAGATGCATCTGTATATACACAGGAGTGTAGAGGAGTATAAGACTGAAAAACAAAATACATGGATAACTCACGACCAAGGTGCTGAAACAAGAAGAGTTACAACTAAACCTGGTCTCAACTTAATGCCAGTAGTGGCACTGTGTATGTAGGGTGACTCGGGCATTAGATCTTGTCTGGCATTCAATGAATTATATCCCTACATCATTCAGTAGTGTTCAGATGTTATTACAGTGTTGGATGCACCAATGTCAGATGATGACCTCACCTGCTCAGGGCATCGTCCCCCTGCCTCGTTTTCTCTGTGGAGAAGCTGCTTTTTCCAAGAATACTTATGGACGTTAGATCCGTTTCCTCATAGTCGTCCCAGTCGTCACTCTTGAGGTGACCTGTCCCATGGCCCCAACGCCGCCGTCCTCCTTTAGGCTTCATCTGATAGCTCAGCAGGTTGGCATTTTCAGACTCCTGTCTTGTTTGCTAGAAGAACAGTCAACATTAATCGTGAATGTGAGTAACATTTTGCACAGTTACATGTTAGAAAAAAGCCTCGCTTTGATGGAATTACTCTGTACCACGTAACTACTGTAAATAAAAGAAGTGAAAACCAGCAAAAGGAACGGACCACTTGAAGAAGTTAGTATAAAATGAGGTGTTTACATCCCACAGACAGGTGTGTAAGAACCCAACTGAACAGGATTGCTGCATCTCAAACATCTACATTTGTATTGTATGAAGAGACTTGACTCATCCATCCACAGCAGGAAATAAGATAATATCTTAAATTTCATTATACACATTTAAAAATAACAAAACAACAACAGATATTTAGTTAATACACAGAAGCACACACATGATGTTTCACCTTGCTCTGGAGACTCTTGTCTATAATGTAAGGAAGATGGCTCTGTGGCGTTCCCTCAGTCTGCTCCTGCTTCAGGATGTGCTTTGGCTGCTGCTCTCGCATCAGCTCTGTGTGCCGTTGGTACGCTGCCGCCTGCGCAGCTGCAGATGCAGGGCAGGGCTGGATCTGCTGGAGAGGCCTGGAGGGGGAGCAGTGCTGGTTGGGGGGTGGAGGCTGGGAGGGGGGCACAGGCTTGAGCAGCAGAGGTTGCTGCTGCAGTGTCTGTTGTGACTGTAAAGGAGGCTGCAGTGGCACCAGCCCTGGCTGAGGTCGGCCCTGCTCCAGGATCTGCTGAGGAGTGCCTAAAGCCTGGCCTACATGGAAGTAGGAGTACCTGAGAGCCTGAGGAGATAAACACAACATCAGCAGCGTTCAGTGTGACCGGTCAGTTGTGACCGGTCAGTTGTGACGGCTGTGGAAGCAGAGCTCAGGCACTACCTGGGCAGAAGCTGGTCTCTTCTTGGGATCCCACTGAAGCAGGTCAGTCATCAGATGGATGGCCTCAGGGCTGGCATTTGGGATCAGTGTCTTCAGGTTACTGGGGACACACTGAGGCCAACGGAAGTTCATTGCACTCGCCAGCTGGAATCCCTCTGGCCAATCGTTCTAGAGGGAGAAGACACATTCTAACTCACACACTGACTTTACACCAGATCTACAGAGAAGTTATGTTTTTATAACTAAAGGAAATGTGCCTGTCCTTATACATACATTCATACAGTATTTCTACTACGTCATATGTACTCATTTGTTAGATTCACCGAAAAGAAAATACTAGGAATGTGCCTAAATATTCGCTTTTTTAGTTGTTACACCTGTAACATCACATCACAAGTCATTTACAACCACATTGAATTCGAAAAAAAGGTGCTGAGTGCAAATGCTTATCTCTTGATAACCATCTGTAATGGTGATGAATTACAGCTAGGTGTCACTAATTTGTCCAGTTTTGTGTGTGTGTGTGTGTGTGTGTGTGTCCCATATTGCTAGGTAATTAATTCAAGATCAACTGCAGCACTGCAATTGTTTGCAAATCAGCAGTTACATTTTTTGGTCACACTGCAAATACTCAGATGTGAGGAATATAAGGCTATTTGTTCTGATTTGTTCTGGTTTGCTGCACAAGTGCAATTAAACAGAGTGTCTTCACCGTCAATGCACTAACAGCAGGACATGAGTGCAACAGCAGCAGCTGCAGTTGTCCATCAGTGTCTGTACAGTGGGTGTGTTCGGCCATGTTCACTCAGAAGCTTTTAGACAAACCTCTCAGCCCAATACATGATCATCCACTATACTGCAGCTAATAAGCAGAATACACTTGACGGAAACCGATACTTCCGCCCTGAATTATTCTGTATCAAGTGCAGCTGAATTGTAAAGAGTTACGCAACTGGTGTGTGTGTCCTTGTGTGTTTAACATTTGTACTTGTTCACCTCTCTGTTTATATACACATTTTTTTTTATCAGTGAGGTTCAACCAAATGAGCCTTTCGAGCTGTGTATTTGTTGTGTTTCACATGTTATAAATATTACCTTTTTTGGTGTTCCCAAAACTTGGCAAATCTTGAATATGGTGTCCACTTCACTGGAGCCTGGGAAAAGGGGCCTGAGGGTATAAAGTTCTGCCATGATGCAACCAATTGCCCACTGGTCAATGGGTGAGCTGTAGGATATGGATCTGAGGAGCACCTCTGGGGCTCTGTACCTAGTGAAAACAGAGTGTGTACCAGGGCTTCAATACACTGAACTATGAGGTGTTCTGTTAGTTAGTTTTGTTTGTGCATTTCATTTTGTTGACTCACCATCTAGTTGAGACATAATCTGTGTACGGTGGTCGAGATCTGATCTCGCGGGCAAGCCCAAAGTCAGCTATTTTCACCAGCTCCGGGCCCATGCACAGAAGATTCTCGGGTTTCATGTCCCTGTGAAAAAACCCTAACAAAGACAAACTGCATGACTATCTTGATTCAAAGAAAGTTAAAAAAAAAATAAAAATAAAAATAAAGTGCTAGTTGTGCCACTTCAAATTTAGCAGTAAGCATACATACCATGTTTATGAATGAACGCGAGCCCCTGTAGTATCTGAAACATAATATTTCTGACGGCAGATTCGGGAAATAACCGAGTCCTGCAGCAAGACAGAAATGGATCCAAAAGTCAGTTAAACAACTAACCATTAACCAAAAACGGTTTTAATGTGGATGTGATGATGTAAAAATAACAGCTATGTTATTTACCTGTCTTTCATTAGCTGATATAAATTTTCCTTCATGTACTCAAATATAAAGTACAAGTGGTCATTTTCTCGGATTACCTCCTTGAGTTTGATCACATTCGCATGGTTGAGTTTCTTTAAGGACTGAAAAAATAAAGAGAGCTTGTGTAAGAATATGTAAAATGAATAAACAAAAAATTGTAGAATAAAAAGTAACTTTAACCATGCTGAATAATACACACAAGTCACTGCAGCACATTCAAAAGCATATCCTACAACTATAAAACAGCCTTCTTGTTAAAACATGGCTTGTGTAGGAACGCAATGTAGTTTGGGGGTAAATGCAAAGGTGGGATTTATGCTCAAAATTTAAGAAGGAAAAATGAATACAGAGTAATAGAAAGCAGGATGGACATATACTGGATACTTCTCCCATGCACTGGGATGATACAGGTTTAACCATGCTAAATTTTTTAGTAGGGACAAAAAGCTGTAAAGGGTTTTTTTGAGATTGTATGGTGTTACATGCTGTAATTACAATCTAATTAGCAGTAGTCTAAGGAACCAGCGTGGTCTACACATGTTTTGCTGCGTTGAGGTCAAGCTCTAAGAAAGGGGGATGTGTAGGGAACCAGAGCTCAAAACCAACAGCACACAACAATCACCTTCTACTCTTATAGCTGGTGTGTGACTTTCAGCTGCGAGGGAATTTAGACAGTAACAATGAACTGGGTTGGTGTGAAAACAAACAACAGGAAAGTTTTCAATATTTCACATGAAGGCTACAATTTATGGTACGCTAAACATATCATTGCATTACCCACAAATCATCAAGCAATCAATCCATTATGTAAAAAAACAAAAAACTTCTCTTGGAAAGATATTTTTTTTAAAAGTCACGAAAAATCAACCCAAACAGAGAGTTTTCTGGTCAGTACATCAGAACATATTTGATTGTGATGTTTATCTACCATCCACCATCTATATTTGCTCTGACAACTTTAATCAATGTTGACGTTTCAACTTTGAGCAAATTCTTGTACCATTTTAAAAGCTGTGCAAAAAAAATGTGTTTTCTTGTAACCACCAATCAGTGAGACCAAATGAATGGAATGACTTCCTCATAAAACATTTGCAAAATCACTTTCACGTTACTAAAATTATGAAAATATCACCAGATGAACCATTTCGGATACAACAAACAGGAGTTTTCCCAGTGCAAGTAACTTATTGATGCCCTCTGTTATCTGTGTCAGTGACCTCATAAAACACAAAGTGGTTCATTAAATTCAGCCTTGAGCAGTTATAGTATTGTTCCACTCATCTACTCCTTTGTAAGATTAGCTAGTAATGCATTGTGCCATACACACAACTGTGCCAATTATTGTGAGGCTTGGATAACAAGCCAAGTACAGTACATGAGCAAATATCAACTGACATCAGTTTGATCTCTAAGTACGGGAGGGTCAAGATGCAACTTCAAGCCCAGAAATGAGAAATCCCCCCCAAGGTGACTCTGGGTTGATTTTTCTACAATTCTTCTGTGCTATTCAAATGTGTGAAACTGTCAAAAATGTGGAGAACATGAACTCACCTTAACCTCGCGGAGGTTCATGCATTCTTCCCAGGAGTAGAATTTTCTTTTCATTCTGAAAAATATTGTTCCTGTTAACTAAAATGTTAAAAATGACATTGAATTGCATGTTGGTCTCTCTTTTTTCCGCATTTGTACTATCTGTAATAACCACAGAACAAAAGCCACACTTGACAATACTCATGTAGTTGCCCTGCATTGTTCTCACAGTAACACAGACCACTAGTTTTCAGGGAAAACAATACAGTATGGTGTAGAACATCATAGTTTAACTTGCAACAGTAACAAAGAAATGTGTTTCTAATTTTGCAGCAAAAAACACACACAACTTCAGGATACTCACTTCTTTATGGCAACTAGTTCTCCTGACTCCAAACTACGGCCGAGGATGACTGAGCCGTAGGTGCCATCCCCAAGCTGTCTGATGGTGGTGTATCTATTCATTATGCTTGTCCTTCCATAGCATCACCCGGGGGCAGATAATAATTGGGTTGAAGACAGAGGATGTGTTCACCTCCAGCTGCTGAATGCAACCAGATTTTCCTGTGACAACAGCAGAAGACCACGGGCAGAGCTGGAGGACTCATGGTGTCATGGATTTGCCTCCTTCAAGCTGAGAAAGTGAGGGAGGGAGGGACGTCAAGACTGATGTTAATTTTATAGCTGTATAAAAAGCAACCTACATGGCTCAAAAAATGCACATGACGTTGACTGAGCAGTAACTGGGACATTTAAGGATTGCAAAACATTAGTGCTTACAGTAGCTTAGAGAACATATTGAAGGATTTTGTGACAACTTATTTGCGATTTCATATGATCCCCAAAGCATTTAATTATCCTTTCCTCATTTTTCATTCATAGATCCACAATTTCCTGAGAATTTAATCCTCCGCGCTGCCATTCAATTTGTGTATATTCGTTTTGCATATTCACAGATGCAGGATTTTTCATTGAGATGAGGGAGAAATTAAGATGTAACGAAATATCAAGGAGGTAATCAAACCTCAAATTACACACACACATTGTGTAATATAGATCTATCCATGACCCAATAAGTGAATTTGTGTGTAACAGGTAGCTTTTGGAAAAAGGGTGTCGCCCTGACAACTTGATAGAGATAAGGATAAAAATGAACTAGACCACCGAGTGTTTGTTCACATCTTTAGACTGAAATGTTGCGGACAGTATTAGCCAGCTAACATATAGCCTATGTTTAAGCCTACAGCCATATTTACAACCATGTTAATTTCAAATTCTTCCTTTCGTAATGTTTGTTTCATACCCAGTTAACAACTGTAGCCGACCTCTCAGTTATTTCGTGTAAACAGTGCAGACTGAATTGCTAACGAAACGGTAATTTAGCACTAAATGTCAATTATTCTGATGTCATTCGTGCTTTTAGGTCCAGTTGTTTCGTCTTGCGGTCTTGGCTCGTCCGTTTGTGCGATTTAAGCTTAACTTTAGCGCGTCCTTTGAGCAGTTAGTGGCGCAATTAACACTAATTGCGTTGTGTTGCTGGTGTTGGCCCAGCTGCTGCCAAAACATCACAGCACTGGTAAAGACGAAGGGTCTCCCTCCCAACTGTCTGAAATAATAATTTAAAAAAAACGACAAACAGCAAAACACACTCACCGTCTTCACGTCAAACCGACAACAACACATAGCCGACCATCCGTAGTTACCATTCAACAAATGCCTGGGCGAAAACAACCGGCTGGCTGGATCAACCCTATCGCTCTGGATCAACCGCATCCAGAGGGTCCTGTACTCAACATAAATACAATTTCAGTTTGGCCCTTTGATGAGGGAAAAAGAAAGAGTACCCGTCGAAATCTCGCGTTACTTGTCTGTGAAAACAGTTTGCAGCAGCAGTCCCATCTCAACAAATCACAGCTCGCACACAAGATAGATGCAACAGCATTACTAAGATGTGAAGGTAAAACATTCATTTACAAATTGATAACCGATTAAATAGATCACTAATATCGTTAAACGACGTAATTGTAGTCATTTATAACACAGAAACAATAAAAAAAAGAGCAACATAAATACTACCGGAAAAAAAACAAGGCGTAGAACAAAGACGGAAGTGACGAGCGCGTAAACATCTCGCTGCGAGTTCATCTTCTTTGATCACATCTCCCACTTGACTAGGAACCAATGGACATTGTAATTTATGGCGCACAAGTGGTGTAAGAAGCAAACCGTCTTTGTAAGACGTAAAAGGTGGATGTTTTTCAGGCTAACGAATCATTTTTATAGTAGAGATTTCATAGAGTGGCGTCGCTTGTAAAATAGTCTGCACCACTAGCCAAACAGCTGTTGTGGAAGTAGCTACAGTAAACCGACGTCCCTCAGCCTCAGATGGCATCAATCAATAATAGTAAAAAGTTATGATAAAATATGTCAATAAGAAAGCCATAACCATTACATCAAAAGTGAAACTCATGTTGGTCAATGGCCATATTACCGGTATCACCACCTTTACTCACCCTTACTCTTTCAGACATTTCTGTTTTTAACGTGGAATTGTCTATAAGTATACCTGTTTTCTTTTATAATTGGACTTGGAGTCTGTGATTAAAGATACATATATAGGCTATTAATTGCATGGACTCAAATTATTATTATGAATTCACCACAAAACCATACGAAACAGACCCTGTATGAGACAGTTGCCATTGTACATCAACATAATCATGCGGTTAAAATGTAAAATTATTGAAGCTGATCAATGCACATAGAGTATATAACCCCCCCCCCCTCCCCCCGAGCAGACAGCAGGGCGCCCCTCTGCTCAGTACCCCTCTCCTCCTCCTCCCCGCCCCTGACTTCCTGTGGAGCTCGGGGCCACTCAGCGAAATGGCTGCGTTCCTGCGAGCTCGCAAATATGTTCGTTGTGTTGTGCGTTTCTCCGACCGTGAACTGTAAACGCCGTTGTTGAACCGCCTGTGAAGATCAAACACAAGAGCTGCCAGCCGAGCTGTCATGGTGGGTGACCGTGCTTTAACCTGTTATTCGTGGGGGTAAAGGACTAAGTTAGGGCAGCTAGCTCGCTAACGTAGCTAACGTCACCTGTCGGTCACTACCTGCTGTGCTGCACGGCGGCCGACGTGTCTCCAGAGTTAACAACACCAGCGAGTAGTTATGAAACGCCTGAATGTTTCTGTGAACTCATTTCGGCGACAGGTCCTTTAAATAACCTTTGAAATAAACCACATGCTAGCATGAATCTGCAGCAGAGTCAGTGGTAATTTTAAGAGAACCTAGCATAACCCAATGTAATGCTGCTGCTCTGGGTCTTGTTGGTCTACTGTTACCAGGAGCAACTTTTAATAATTTTAATGAAGTTTTCAGATGTATTGAATTCATTTCAAAGCTAGTTTTTTGATAACCTGGACATGGTTAAAAAAAATGGACTGCTGAAATCCTGCGATGAAAATGTTATTTAAGTAGAGTATGAGTAGTAATCAGGACATGTACTCAAAATATTTAGCATGATAAATGGCATCTAAAAGAGTTAGGCTATACAACTGCAGAATTATTACTAACACCAGATTCATGTGTAAACAGGGTTTTATTTTGCAGCTGGTTGTTGTGAAGCCAGTTTACTTTAAGTTACAGTGGTGTGTATATACATATACAGTATATATATATATTATTGTGGAACAATCTGCTGATGGTTTTCTTGATTTATCTTGAAAGTCATGAAAAGGACACCTCATTATGTCAACTTTTAGATCTCTTGTTTTCAAAGTATATATTTTTGTAATTTATTAAAATGATGACGAGAAAACGGCTGATCAACCAATTGTCTCAGCTTTATGACATTTAGGTAATTTACTGATTAACAATGCATTTTATTTCATAAGATCCTCATAGAAATTGAATCAGTTCAATCTAGGAAGTAACTTGAAGCTACAGCTGTCAAATTGTGCGGTTGTAAAGTACCTAACACACATTCATTTGTCGTTGGCGTCAGGGTTAGTCTGATAAGCACTCTCCACTCTGCCTCATTTCCAGCTCATATCTGTGTTATGTTGCAGAAGAGATTGCAGTAAAGAGCAATAATGGAAGGACTGAGTGATTTCTACTTATCACATGCATGCCACAGGGTGTACACTGTACACTGAAATGTGAAAAAAAAACTCTAAAAGCCATGCAACCATCATAATATAAGATAAAAAATAGAGAATGTGGATTTAAAAGGTTTAAAACGAAAACAACATTGAAAATATCCCAATACAATTCTAAGGTATTAAAGCAGAAGTAAGCGATCCGGTCGTTTTGGCTAATGCTGCGTTCCAGGCAGGCTTTTGAAACCGTAAATTACAGCTTCAAGTCACAACTTACGACTTTGTAGCATTCCAGGCAACCCACTCGTGTTTTTCCGACCTGTTTTACCTGTGAAAGTCACTATAACGGCCACTCGTAACTTCTGACCCGTGACCTCGTACCAGATTGAACTGGTACGACTTCACGGGTCGGAAAAACACGAGTTACGGGCTGCCTTGAACGCGCCATAACAGTCCTCGTCCCTACGTCACCACATTCACGCGCATCCCTTGGCTGCACACACAGCCCTGCATGCCGTTCTCTCTCCTCATTGGATAAAAACTGTAGGATACGATAAATGTTTTCTCCTCGGCTCAGAGCAGAGCAGAGGGACTGACAGACCCGTGTTTCGGTCCAAACACTCTATGTAAGTGATTGCTGTCGGAAGATATAACTATTTAAGACTTATATTAACACAAATATATCACTTACTTCTGCTTTAAGTATAGGTTGAATTTGCATTCAGAAGCTAAACAAATCCACAACCACAATAGTAACAGTCTGGTTTTATGGAAAAATGACTCCTGTGATTATTTGAAGCAATGTTTCACTTATTCTTTGAACAGGCTGACGAAAATATAGATGTTGGAGGTACAATAGAGGATGAAGATGAAGGTTCAGATGACCCAAACCTTCAGGTGAGAGATCAAGTGTGTCTGTTCGCCCATACCTTTCCTACAGTGTATCAGTAGTAGCTTAGGCCATTTCTTCAAGTTTGAACATTCAGTTGGACTTGAGGATGAACTGAGAAGCCAAAGATCAAAAGACATGATCATTGTGACTTCATATATCAATGTATTTGGCCATAACTCACAAATTCATATGCTGCTAACGCTAAAACCTCTGACCATTATAGCAGGTTGGTGGAGGCTTACAACTACAGGGTTGTAACAGTCTTTTCTAATATCTAAATTGGTACATATGTCTCAGCTAATCACTACACAAGAGCAGTATTTCTTTGGCCAGCTACTGTTTCCTGTTAACAGTAAAGGAGCATGCATTCTCACTCAACCTACAATGTTATTATTAGTCTCAGAAGATATTTTAAATGGGCTGTAATTTAGAAAAATATTTTTGATTAAAACCCTGCCGATAATCTATCAACAACGAAGTTCAGAACATTTCTTTCGTATTTCACTGCAGCTGGAGCTCAATGTGTTCAGAGCCCAATGGATGTCTGAACTCAAACCGAGCTCTGGAGCGAGTGGAATAGGTGGTCGGCTGCTGCGACCTAAAGGCCAGAGGAGGACACAAGACATAGCTCGGGAGGAGAAAGTAAGTTGTGAAATTATTTCTTCTGGACCAATTAGTTCACATGTCGCAGAGTGTTCTCACTGAAATTTACAGAGCTGTTGAATGACAAGAGTCATCTTCATTCAGGCTACGGAGCTGTTCCTGAGAGCTGTGCAAGAAGAGCAGAGTGGAGCCGTCTATGAAGGTACGGTAACACAATATGTGATTATACCAACATTGGCTTGCATAAAATACCATTTATACTTATAAGGTTTTAAAATAAAACAGACTTTTATAGTTTCCTCCAACGCAGTAAAGGACCCTGATAATGATTTGCTGCTGGTCTTTTCTTTTAAGTATCAATGTGTGTGTTTTTTTTTGTTTTAGGTCTTTAATGTCTTGTGTGTGTGTGTGTGTGTAAAGGTGATGTTGGGCCATGCAAGGCAAACTTCTGTTACCCTTTGGTTTCAGACAAATAAAGTTTCTATTCTATTATAAAAAATCACTTGTTGCCATGCTGTAAGCGGTTTGCGTAGCACAGAGCGATAGCTATAACAGAGTGGCTGTTATATTATCTATCGCTCTGGCGTAGCAGGTACGCAATGTGGTACGATTCGCCTCTCTAAATTATGCAAAAAAAAAAAAAAGCTGCTGACATCCGTGAGTTTAAATGTTTAATTGCAGTACTCATGTCTAGCAGCACGATGCAGCAGCTTCAACTAATTATCGAGCGGAAAATAGCGTAGAATAACGAGTCTGCTGAACGTATCGCGTTATAGGCAAAGATAGCTATAGCGTTACAGCCCCTCCCCCTCCCTGTTCCCCGCTCACCTGACCCACACCGGCTGGCAAAGGGCATAAAAAGGTAAACAGACTTGCGTGTGCGTGCATGTGCAGACCTGCCAACTTTTGGTGCATGTGTAACGTTAAAGCAGAAGTAAGTGGTCCGGTCGTTTTCGCTAATGCTGCGTTCCAGGCAGGCTTTTGAAATCGTAAATTACAGCTTCAAGTCACAACTTACGACTTTGTAGCGTTCCAGGCAACCCACTCGTGTTTTTCCGACCTGTTTTACCGGTGAAAGTCACTATAACGGCCACTCGTAACTTCCGACCGGTGAACTCGTACCAGATCAAACTGGTACAACTTCACAGGTCGGAAAAACAGGAGTTACGAGTTTCCTTGAACGCACCATAACAGTCCTCGTCCCTACGTCACCACATTCACGGCGTCCCTTGGCTGCACACACAGCCCTGCATGCCGTTCTCTCTCCTCATTGGATAAAACCTGTAGGATACGATAAATGTTTTCTCCTCGGCTCAGAGCAGAGTGACTGACAGACCCGTGTTTCGGTCCAAACACTCTATGTAAGTGATTGCTGTTGGAAGATATAACTATTTAAGACTTATATTAACACAAATATATCACTTACTTCTGCTTTAATAACGTTATTTTCAGGGTGGAAAAATGCGACGGTATATCAGGGCTGCTGGGGGGGCACCGAAAGTTGAGCTAAAGTCTACATTAAAAAAAAAAAAGAAGAAAAAATTTTTTTTGTGAGTTACGCCGTCCGGGAATAAATAATAGACGTTGCAGATATTGACAGTAACTGAGCATGTTTTATGAAAACTGTCGTATTCATTGCATTTTGTGAACACTTAAATTTTCCCCTTTTCTGTGCATTATTTGATGTCTTCACCTGCAGCCATCAAGTTCTACCGCATGGCTATGCAGATTGTGCCTGACATTGAGTTTAAAATCAACTACAGCCGTCCTCCTGATGCAGACAGAGGTGGAGGAAACTAGTAAGTTGCATTCAAGTGTTGCATCATTAATCAGTGTCTATGGTTCAGTTAATCTAAGTCAGCAGTGGTTCAACACTCAGGGAAAGGTCTGGGTTTCTTTAAAAGATTTCTTTAATCCACAGTGGTCTTGAGGTGCTGAGTTAAAGGCAAAGGGACTTCTTTCTTTTTTGGATGAAAGGTGAATTGTCTTCAAGCAACCGGTCCAGTTGCCTTCAACTCGGCACCTAAAGACTACAATGCCCTGGACGACTGAGAACCTTCACAGACATTAAATCCACAACATTGTGAGCTCATTGCCTTTAAATTGAATGAATTAAACTGGATCAACCTGGCAAACGGAGCCCTATGATATTTTATTTTTGTCGCCTCATGAAAAAGCTAACGCAGCATCTTCCTGTCTGTATTAATCAAGGTTAAGTATCTTTGCCAGGTAATTTTATGGCAGAGAGGAGTATAACTATCTGCTACATTAACTGAAGCGATGCAGAAAAAGAAAATAAATCTGTCACAGTTAGAAGAGAAACAGTAGTGATACCAAAGTTGTTCTGACCCATTCACATCAACAAGAAATACAGGTTTTTCGGGGCTCTTATTCGTGTCTTAAAGGGGAGTGGTATAGTGAATCAGTGAAAGGGATACTTGCACTTTTTAACCTGAACATGTCATGTCTGATTGTTGTAGCATGGAGGACAGCGATGTTGATGGTGAGATTGAGGATCTACTTGCCTATTTTGAGCAGCAACTCACTCTGGAAAGCTCCTTTCCAAAGATTTGCACTCCTGAGTTGGAAATGACTCAGATGCACATTTCAGGTACAAATCGGTCCTTTTTATGAGATTGTAAACATGTCTAAAGCATTTACCCACTTGCATTCGTTATGAGTGATTTTACTTTCTGTTTTGACTGACTGCAGCCTTGCCGCGGGAAATCCTGATGTACATATTTCGTTGGGTTGTGTCGAGTGATCTGGACATGCGAGCCTTGGAGCAGCTCTCGTTGGTTTGCCGCGGGTTTTACATTTGTGCAAGGTCAGTCCAGCTGTCGTAACAGATCAGATGTGCGACAGCTTGTTTGCCAACAGCTTGCCTTTCTCAGGCTTTGCCTCTCAAAAATGGTTTACTCGGGATCAGGCAAGTGGGTGATCTCATGCACAATAGTTGAAGCAATTAAAAGAAATGTCTCTCTCTCTCTCTATATATATATACATATTCAGGTTCAGCTTATCTTATTTTTTTTGTGTATACTTTTAATTTCACTGCAGAGACCCTGAGATTTGGCGCTTAGCCTGTTTACGAGTGTGGGGGCGGAACTGCACCAAGCTTGTACCCTTCAAATCCTGGAGGGAGATGTTTCTGCAAAGGCCACGTGTCCGGTTCGATGGTAATGAAGCCGCTCATCAGAGTGTTTCCATATTCTGAAACCAGTGATATATTATTATCTTCCCCCATTCCCATTATAACTCCAGGTGCACAGTACTTAGGAGGTCGACAGCTATGTTTTTGAAGCGTAAAGTCCATGACTGCAGGAATCTTAAAATGTAGTGTGAAATTGCTGAATTGCTGATTCTGTCTGGTTCTGTCATGAACAGATTTAAAAACAATGGAAAATGACCTGATTTTGATGCTTTATGATACTCACATGATGATTTAAACATTAAAAATAAAAAATGAAAAATAAAATT
Organism: Trachurus trachurus; assembly: GCF_905171665.1. Taxonomy (NCBI): domain Eukaryota; kingdom Metazoa; phylum Chordata; class Actinopteri; order Carangiformes; family Carangidae; genus Trachurus; species Trachurus trachurus. The sequence continues at coordinate 18,098,930 of NC_139906.1, forward strand.
CTTAACATAAAAGTTATATACACAAAAGAGTCTGAATTGACCATATCCTTACCCGGCTAAATGTTGCCATTAAAAATAGTGTGGAACTGAACTGCTTCAAAAAGTTATAAATGCCCAGTGTTGCTGACAGTCTTTATTATTACTGTAGTTCACATCTAAAGATTTATTGAATGTTGAACCTCTCCATTCATATAATTGTCACAGGTGTCTACATCAGCAAGACATCATACATTCGTCAAGGAGAGGAATCCCTGGATGGATTTTACAGGGCTTGGCACCATGTTGAGTACTACAGGTAGGTATACTGTACTTCTACAGGATGTTGTGACTGTAATCATCATTCCCGGGTGTGAATTCTACAGATGTCGGAGCTAAATGTTGACTTCATCATCACAGATACCTCCGGTTCTTCCCGGATGGCCACGTCATCATGTTGACCACCCCTGAGGACCCACTGGTCGTCATCCCCCGCTTGCGTACTAGGAACACCAGGTCTGTCCTCTCTTGTTTTCTGTAAACTCAGCCAGAATGGAAGCTACAGTGTAATAGAAATAATTGAACATGTTCATCGCCAGCAAGTTCGCTCAATTGTTGAATCGTGTGTTCATTTCACAGACTGGAATCTGTTCTGCTGGGTCATTTCCGTCTGTCACAGGAGACAGACAATCAAACCAAAGTCTTTGCTGTCGTCTGCAAGAGAAAGGAGGAGGTGAGAAACAGTTGGGGTGTTTTATGATAAGAGAAAGATTAAAAGAGAAATGTGCTTCCTTTAAAGGGATAGTTCAACATTTTGGCAAATTTGCCCATTGCCATAATCGCTATAGTCATAGCAGTAGGTAACTCATCAAATACACAATCCAACAACTCCAAAACGCTGTCATGGACAAGTTGTGACCTGCACATTCACCACGCTATGAGAAAATAACGGAACGTTACGAGACGGAGCCGTTTTCGAGGTAAATTCATTCTTCAGGGACAGTTTTTCAGCAAGCACTCTCTGCATTTGCCTCGAAAACGGTTCAGTTTCGTAACGTTCCATTATTATCTCATAGCGTGGTGAATATGCAGGTCACAACTTGTCCACCAGAGTGTTTTGGAGTTGTTGGATTGTGTGTTTGATGAGGGAAACCAAGAAATCCCATTAGCCTCCATAGCTTAGCTCTGAGCAGCTCACGGCTCTGCTCCGCCGTTCTAAAAACAGCTTGCACCGACAATTAAAGGTAACGAACCTACTGCTATGCCTATAGTGATTATGGCAATGGGCCAATTTGCCAAAATGTTGAACTATCCCTTTAAAGTTCTCCAGATGAGGTTTTGTCTTTTGTAGTGAGGCCTTAATATGAGCTTTTTAAGTAAGTCAGTTCATGGCCCAGGTTGTAATCTGATTTTTTATTAATTTAATTTTTTTGTAACAGAAAGCGACCGAGTTTCAAAGGAGTCGGTTCTGCAGGCGGAACCCAGCTCAAGAGGCTGACCACACCTTCCATGTGGGACTACATTTGTCCTCCGGGGGGCGTCAGAACTTCAGTAAGCTGATGTGGATCCACCACTCCTGCCACATCACCTACAAGTAAGATACACCAGCACCAGTGGTTGTAGGAGAGAGACCAATCATTTCTATTTTTCTGCGGTTTCAAAATTTGACACCAAGTATGTTTTCTTTAGGCTGACTGGGGAAACGGTTGTCACGGCGTTCGACCTGGACAAGATGTACGCACCCTTCCTCTTTGCACGTGTGAAGAGTTACACTGCTTTCTCGGAGCAGCCTCTTTAAACAGCATGGACACCTGCACTTGACCCGAAGAAGACCACAGTAAAGGTTGAAACAACATTTAACACAAAGCATATTCCTCAGCCTGTTTAATTTTGTTCTGCAGCTGGATTATCGTGTTAGTACACAGTACACACCCCTCATGTTTCCTACACACAAGCATGTTACGTTACAAGTTTGCATAATAGAAAACTACTTATTTTCTGATTTCAGAAATTATGGTAATGTGCTGAGAGCTAAAATGATTAGCAACCTTTCCCACCTGTTCCAAGCGATGAATGTTCATAATCTTTTTTGTTTCATGGTGCACTTTCTCCCTCAAATAAACTGTGGTGAAAAATACGTAGGCCTACATGTCCTTAATTTACATATTTTCTATGGATAAATGGTGCATAAAAAGACACTGGGTCAGTGTGAGATCATGTTAAAACAGAAGTTTATATACTGTACCAGCCTCAGGTTTGTGATGTGGAACCAGGCAGGATATCTATGAGATTTATCTAACAATTCCTCAGTATGTAATGCTCAGTTATATCTATAGAAAATACGATACATCTCAGTAAAAATTGCAGACATCCTATTACACAACCCTCAGTAAAAAGACATTGCAGATGTGATTTCAGACTTCAACATCATTTCTCTTGCTGAGGACACACAGGGGTATAATCCACGCATTACATTTTCTGGGAACCAAGCGCGGACAGATCAAACAGGATTTGCAGAGGGGGAAAAAAATAAATAAAAGTGGAAGTTGTATTGGATTAGGCTAAAATGATTTGTTGCTTGTTGACTTTAGTTGGTTTTTCAAATATATTTTTAAGAAACTAGTCGGTTGCATATCCCAAATTAACACACAGTAATACCATAAAGTTGTTGCTCAACAGCTATGGCTGCTTTTGGTGTTAGTTCTCTGGAAAGGAAGCAAATGTGGGACAACAACAGACAATAGGCATAAACAGCTGAGAGGATAAAAATAAAAGAACAATTATAAACATTTTTCTGCTTGGAAACTGGAGTAAGAGTTGATTTTTTTTTCACATGATCCCTCTTTTTTGATGCTGTTAAACTCGTGTTCTTACTGTCACTAATCCTGTTGAATTGTCATCTGTCACAGAGCCAAAGCACCCTACATTTAATACAGTGCAATACATTTACAAATGTGCAGTGCATTTAACTGAGGGAGAAATTTGAAAAAATGAACGGTCATCCATCCTGAACGATGCGGTCATTTTGAAATACAGTAATTCATGACTCCTCAGACACACCCCCGCCCCCCCCTCACCCTGTCTCCCTCAGGCCATGGCCTCAGTAAAATGAGTGAGTAAGGCATTGTTTTCATAGTGGCTGGGCCAGCAGACACGCCACCAAAGGGCACAAACAGTTGTTCTGTCCTCCAACTGTGAGCTGTGTGTGTGTGTGTGTGACAGTATTGCAGTGCATCAAGTCTGCACACAACAGTGGTGAGGAGGAGGCCCTACTGATAACCACTTAAGTGGAAAGGACTGAGGAGGGCAAAGGTAGGAGGCTGTTTCTCAGAATAGATCACCGGCTCTACATTTTGACTGGAAAATGAGAAATGAACTGGACTCCCTTAGTCAAGGCAGGTGTCAGGAGAGGAGTGGAAGTCTTTGTTGTTGTTTCCATGAAAGGGTCCTGTTTCTGTCACATAGGGAGCTCAGCAACAGCTCACCAGCCATGTGTCCTTACTATACTGGACTAAATGAACTAAACCTGATCCACACAGATTTACAGTCAACACTGGACTATTATTACCAAGAGTGACAAAAAAAAAATCCTCAGGTCTTGGGCTTATCCCTCCAAACCTTATGAAGAGTTGGGGGCTGGTATCAGAAAACCGAAAACTTTGTTCTTGGTTTTGATGCCTTTACTGTTACAGCAACTTCCTTCTGTAGTTAAACATGGTGGCTCACAAAATCCGAATTTCTATTTCAACCTCACTCCAAAGGAATAGAGTAAAACACACAAGAGACTAAAAACATTAGTGCTTTATTTGGCCAATTAGCAGTACATCACTTTAAGTGTAACTGTGAAGCTGCTGTCATTTCTATGAAGACATTTGATTTGAAGCGTTTCAGTTTGTTTGAAACACTGCTGTTGTCATTATGCCACTAGTTTATCTTCCACTGTTGTTCAGAGCTGTTGGCACTACAGCAGTACTACAAAAGAGGAGTTTTCCAATCATTGAAAGCAAGCCATTATTTATTTAATTGAATATTGAAGTAGCAACAGAGAGGTTTAGAAATGAGAAAGGCTCTGGATGTATACATCTCAGGAGAAACTCATATTTAGTATTCAATATTATAATCTTGAATATGTGAACACCCAAACTATCACATCTGAATAAAAACTGTCCCTTTTCCTTCATTGATTTGTTAATATTTGAAGGAAGAAAAAAAAACACAAACCTTGCAATATAAACACATTTCAACACCTGAGTAAATCCAACAAAACATCAAAATATTTGACACTTTTGTTCAAAAAGCTTCTCTAAGCTATTTCATCCTCCTCTGACAAAGGGCAGTTGCTATTACTGTAGTTTTTTGTTTATTAGAGCCAGTTTGGGGGAAAAACAAAAACTCAAACTTGCATCATATATATTAAATCACAGCAGTCTACAGCCATGTGTGGTTTAAGCTGCATGCTAAGGTAAGCATGCTGTTGCCTTATAAATGTTTCTTTGTTGTTGTTTTTACACTTGAATCAATTATTTGTGGCATTCACATCATTTTCAAGGAAGGAAAACAGCAGGTTTACAATCTCAGTTCATTTTAATCTCACAATGAGTAAGGAGTCAGAGCATATTAACCCACATTTACCCCTGATTTCAGAAATTTATATATTTATTTCAACAGTTTATAAAACCTCTTACCTGTATGCTTCCTTGGCCGTTGTCAGTTGGGGAATAATTTAATGCTAATGCTAATCCTGCCCTTATAGTATGTAAATCCTGTTACTTTGTACAACAGAGGACCTGTACTAGCGAAGGAGTATAGCTGAAAATAATAATAATAAAAACAAAAAAAAAATCAACCATATTTAAATGTCTGAGTAGATGTGGTTCATGCTTGTTAAAGTAGTTTTGTTATTGGCAGATATGTGTGGACCAGATTTATCATGTGGAGAAACTACAGCCTTTGTGTGTACTATTCAGGTTTTAACAATCATTCCTGATGCAGTGAACATGAATGTAGGTCACCTATACATTTAAGCAACATGTCATGCTCATTCAGCGGTTAAGGCCTTACAGCACCTCATTAAATTGAATCAGCATGGTAGAGTGAAGCAGCAGCGCTCTATAGCGAGGGTGTCAGCTTTACAGTTCATAATTCAAACATCTATATACTGTTTTTTTCTTTTTAACCTTTCTATACCAGCATTTACCGTGTACAAGAAAACCCCTGACAATGGTAAAAGGAAAATAACACAAGGAACATAAAGGAATAAATATTTGCATACAACAACCTTGTTTACCCACAAAAATACATTCTGTATTGTATTGACTGTTGTATTTAAATAACACAAAAATCCTGTTAATATGGAAAAGAAACATGTTTTTTTTGTTGTTTTTTGTGATGACACTAATCTGCTGAGTAATAATTGATAGGATCTAAATACAAGGCTACAGCAAGGCTAGCATTCAGTTAGCTTAGTTTATTATTAAGACTGGAAACGGCAGGTCTGGCTCTTTTCCAAAGGTAAGAATGAAGATTTAAGCTGAGTTTTAGAGGTTTTGGTAGGCAGATTTTTTTGTCTACCTTTGGACAGAGGTAGGTTACCTGTTACCTCCAGTTCCCACTCTTAATGCTAAGCTAGGCCAACAGAGAGAGTGGTATTGATCTTTTCTCACGCTCTTATTTCTCAACCATCCATTAAACCTATGATAAACACCACTTTTGTGTGCGGTATGTGACTGTTGTTAGGAATGATAAGTTTAGGACATTTGATAATTTGAAAAAAAACAAAAAAAAACTATATATGACAGAGTCAGGCACAGGATCTGAACAGGACGTTTGACACATATTAGTCTGAAATAGACCAACATGAGCCTGATGATAGATGACAAATGCTCCATTAGAAACCAAATGAACTGGTCCAGAAGGCACCCTAATTATGTATGTCAAAAAAAAAAAAACTGACAAAAGAAAGTAGCTGTCCTGACACTTTTGATGTTATCACAATCTCCCCAAATCCTTGTGTTGGTGAAGATGATGTAACAAACAAAAGCACCAGAACATCTAGCACTGTAAATGGTAACTGGGGTTGTGTTGAGACCAGTTTTTCATTTGCTGTTTCCATGGTCAGTAAAGCTCATTCTCAATTATATATTAAAATTTAGTTGAATATACTGTAGCTATGTGCATATTAAGTGCTGAAGTAAAGCTTAGCTTGATCATTTTAATATCTTAACAGTTAACAATAAGCTGCAGTGCAAATCTAATGGGCATCGCCTCATTTGATTCATATCTGTGAATTCAAGTTCTAGCTGCATTTACTGGATAAAAGCTACAGTAGATTTAACACATGAAATGGGGGAAAACTGTGCTCATCATAACACAAAACAACTGCCCTCTAAAACTATGTCTGGTTTAAATATGAAGCACATGAAGGACATTATATGCTTTGGTTATCCTTTGGTTGGATGGCTAACTATTCCAAATTGGAGACGCTGTGCTGCAAATATACAGCAAAATGTGACTTACTTAATACCTGCCAATATAACGCATTACAGTATCGCAGGGTAAAATTTAAGATTATGTAATAGCCCTGGCAGGAGTTTGATAAGGCAAGACACAAGATGCATGCTCTAGTTAGACATTAAAGACCATGGTAAGCACTGTGTTGTTTTAATTGTCCCTTAGGTTGACGTCACTGAGTGTAATGAAACCTCCAGCTGCCAACAAACTTGCTGGAGCTGGAGCTTTGGACTTTGTGTGTGTGAAGCATCATTGAACGAGTCAAAATATGCGTTTGTTTGCTGGTAGCGAGAACACGACTTTTTTTGCTTTGGAATGAATTCCCTCTAGAGGGCGGGGGAGGAAACGTTGTGCAGCGTTGGTCATACTACAATACTCTTCTCCTTTTAACTATATTAATTTCAGAATTCAATGCCATGAGTAGCAGTGTGCAAAAACATGGAAAGTCTCTGGATATATGTGGCTATGGCTTATTTCATCTCAAGTGAATGCTAGATTATTCTAGATAAGAAGATACATTTACCTCCTAGCAGCATTAGCTAACACTACAGTGAGCAGCGGTTTCGCAAATGTCAATCCATCCTCAGTTTCTTCTGTACGTTGTGCTCCACAGATGGCGTCCCATTTGCATGTCCATTTGTTGATACAGCAGAGCCATTCTGGAGCTCCTTTTTTAGAGAGCCACTGTGCTTCTTGTACGTCTTGAGTGACAGAACATGGAGAAATAGAGAATATGTTATTATACACAATGTTATTATGGAAAATTGACTAAAGTTGTTAACTTATCAGTTTGTAAAAAGTACAGGATGGGCAATAAGCAAAATGTAAGATAGTATTAGAAGCAACAAATTAGGTCGCCAAATTTTTCCACCATATTCATCCATGTAGAATGACAAATAACACAGTTATTACATGATTATTGTCAACGTATTGGAAACACTGAATCCAACAACACAATATACACATTTGAAAATTGGTCACAATTAGTGTAGTGTTTCAGCAACTATTACTCTAACAGGAGTAACTGCTGCATTTGTTAGGGACTATTTTCATCTGCGGTTGAATACATAATTTGTGCTTAGTGAGTACAGGTATTTAGAGCAGCAGGACAGTGCTTGTGGGATAGACTTAAAATAAACTACAGTGCCTATGTTCATGGTAGTAAAGGAACACATCACCCTGTGCAACAATATGGCTCATTGATGAGTTTTATAATTATTATTTGGGGTACAATGGAGTTGTATGCCACAGATTCATCATTTAAACTCTTTGTAATGCTTTAAAATGGAAAAACAACTCACCTGACTGTAGAAGTTTGAGAAAAGGATAATGAGTGTGACCATGTAACTTATTTGGAAATACAGCCATCCCCTGGGGAAGTCACATGGCCATATGACAGCGCACATTGTCTGAGACATGGTTAAAAAGAACTGGATCTGGAGGGAACATGACACATACATACCAGAGTGAGAAGGTGACACTGAGAGCCTATACAAAGGTAATATTGATCCAGGGGCTAAAATATCTTAAATGGATGGTAAAAACATCTGCATTGTGATAATACTAAAAGACGGTCCTGCACTAAAAGCTCCAGGAAATCTCCCAAGATCTAACTGATCAGCTCAACACTGTGAAAAACCTTTTGTTTTCCACCCAGAAATTACTTCACTACTACTGCAGCTTATACTTTTCACTTCACTACATTCAATTGGCAGCTATGGATTGACAGCATCAGATTTTTCATCCAAAACAAAAGCTAAAAGTGAACAGCTCAACATCGCATTCTTTGCTCTCATTTCCTGATCTTTACTTATGCAAAATAATTTTAAAAAATTAAAATAGTTTAAAAGCTGTATTCTTACTCTATTACAACTTTTTTCCCACCTCTTTTAAGAAGATGTAATTCCTATGATGTATTTCTACAATGTCTTTATGACATGGGGGATTAAACTTCAATTACCCACAAACAAACAAAAAAAAAACTACTCACAAATTCATGTAGCTGTAATTATAATCACTGTATGTGTAATATATCACCATCAAATTACCTCTGTTTCTTTACATATTGATAGCAAACACAAATTTTACTTGAATAAGCTTTTGGATTGAGGATTTTTTCTTGTAAGTGAGGATTTTTTTTTTTTTTACACTCTGCTACTTTCACTTGATCTGAATACTTCCTCCACCACTGGGAATAAACTGTAGGATGAACCCACCAGCTGCAGCTGTGTGATGTATTTCTTCCACCAAAGGTACGGCCGCATGGCTGGGATGGCTGAGAGCCCGTAGTAAGAATACATCACGACGTGGACGAAGCTATTTAGGGATGCACCGAAATACGCTGGGTAGACACAGAGGAGAGACACTGTAAGTTATTTATCTACAAAGCAATTGCAGTGAGTGAATGGCAAGAGTACAATGGAGTGCAATGATCATACAGGGAATATAAAAATCTTTTCATTAGTCTGCTCCTTTTACAGCCGTTACTACTATTTTTATGTAAAATCAATGAAAGCCATTAACAGCAAGGTAACACAGAAATAACACAGTGAACATCTGATAAATAATAGAACACATTTATAGATCAGAAATATCACATTATACTTAAGTCAACAGTAAACAGCATTATTTGAAGCGACTTTCAGCCTTAGACCCCTCTAAGTCGCTGAGTGCTGTGCTGTTGTCTTTAATGGAAAAGGGCAAAAAGTGTGTTACACTGTGCTGCAGTGTTCAGGTCAATAAGTGTCACTTTGTGTCCTTCAAGGCTTTGTGGGGAAAACAGGCTGTTTTCAGGGCTAATGGGTTTAACATTAGAGCACTTGAATTATTTAGCTCAGTGTGAGCCCAAACAGCCTAAATGTGGTTCCCGGAAAGATTCGCGTCACTGGAGGGCAAAGTTGTGGTGGAACACTCACAGTGGCCGCAGGGTATCCAGTTCATAACAAACCACCAGATATTCAGCATGGTAGCGTGGTGGTAGATGTGAAGAAATGTGATCTGATGATTATTCTTCCGTAGTATGAAGAAAAACGTGTCCATGAATTCGATGATCTTGGAGAAGTAGTACCACCACAGGACATTTATAATCTGAGAGAAGACACAAGACACAAATGGTTAAAGATTCAGGTAAAACAGGATTTCCCTAAGAGACAACGCAGTGTTAGACAGCAAATCATAAAAAATACAGTGCATAAACTCCACTGCACAATTAATCAATGCAAGGTGATATCTGTCCCGAAGGCCCTTGAAATTTCCGGATGAATCATAAAGCAATTTAACTATCTGTATCTGTGACACGTTGATAAAACTTTCTTTTATTTAATCACCGCAGAACTGCAAAGCTGTGCACATTTCCCTGTGAGCCTTGTTTTCACCTCCACTGCAGAGCTCAGTGGGGACACTAAAGACAGTCATCATGATGACAAGGGTCGGATTAAATTGACTCCCTGTCTCTGCAGCTTATCTGCTGGGATTTACAGGTTCTCGCTCAAAGAAATCAGAGCAGTAGATTTGAGAGAAAACAAAAAGGCACAATTTGCTTACGTTATATGTGTATTCCAGCTGTCCTCTAGTAACTCCTATTCATGCCTATCTTTATTGTCCTGCTAATAACTTTTAAAAAGTGAATGGAAATCATAGCTTCAATGTAATTAAGTCAGAGATGTTTTTATAGGAAAAACAAAAAAACAAAAACATCCCTAGCGATAAACATAAGAGTTTTCACAGTGCCAGTCTGACTGACTCACCTTATTATCCACTTCTGGTGCACTGTAAATGTCCTGGCAGTAGAAGTTGTAGCCACCGTGCCACACAGCAGTAACAAGCTGAAGAAGAAACCAATCAGATTTGGTGATTAAATCTAGATATTACCAAATCATATGAAGACATTTGCAACATCCAGACATGTAAAAGTGAAACCTGAAATGTGACTGTCTCTTTCCCAGGAGTAATAAACACAAGCACAAACAAATGCACAGATAGCACATCTGATAAACCAGACTTGGTCACGTAACTGTCTATGGTCAGATTGGGGATTGTGATTTTTTTTTAAAGAGACCATGTCTAATATTAACATACTATAAATGGCACAATTTGATGTACAGTATTGCACATTTGCACCAGATGCTAATTTTGATCTGAAGTCCCTTCACAATTCCTGCATGCATGCAAGATTAGGGCAAATTAAAAGCATCTTCAGTTGGAGATATCACATAGATTTTCTATTTGAAAGTCTCTCAAGTCCAAGAAAATGTCATCTGTGTTATTTTTACAGGCTTGACAAAGTCTTTGCGACAAGTTAAACTAATATGAATGAAAGTGATAATAAGTGATGTGCCCCTTTAAAGAATAAGTATTCAAATGCACACAGATGGTGGGGTTCAATGCTGATTCACCAAATCGATATAGATCCACTGCCCTTGTCTGCTGCTGTAAAAGGCTTCACTGACTAACATTAGCCAAGAAACTGCCATCAGTTAAAAACCAGCATCGGAGCGACCTTTGCTTTTTAAACATCATGTATCGTATCATGGGTGCACACTGCCCTCTAACCTGATATAGTCAAAATATGAAAACAAAACAGATATTTATAGTCAGTTTTAATTATCATGTGATTAACCGCTGTACCCTGGACAGCTGACAAGAACAAAACCACCCCGTATTTTGATGCACATCAGGTGGTATTGATTTTGGACTGACAATAGCTCACCCCCTGGCTGGGCAATGGTCAGAGTACAGGGTTTAATGAATCACAGAACAGTCTACCGGGCCTTATGCAATGCAGACAGACAGACAAGAAGCTTGTTCTGCCAGCTGGATTGGGAGGAGAGTAGATACTTTAGACTCACTCGTGCACTAAAACACAATATCTGGTCCTCACGATCTGCTGTTCACAGGTACACCGTTCAACACAGCTGTAACTACGAAGTGGAACCTGGCCACTATACTGCCACAACTTAAATCACAAATCCGGCTAAGACCCTGTCACCTTGTCAAATCCAAATCCCATTCCATGTTTGTTTACACTAAGGGATCTATCGATTACAATTATTTAGTCAGCTGTTTATGAAAAAGCAGTTTTCCAGCAAACAATAGGCGGCTGTGTTGATGTCTGCGAGGGTAGATGAGGGATTTGATGGCTGAAACAATGAGCCTGTCAGCGTCCAGCTGTGTCCCTCTCACTCCCCGATTGCATTGTCCCTCATGGATGCTTTCAGTGAGAGATGCCAGGAGCCACAAGAGTAAAGTGTTGGAAATCCATTTGAAATCCATTTATGCCTTCTTTATAAAAGTTAGATGAGACTGATACTCTGTATTTCTGCTCTTTAGATATAAAGCTAGAGATACTGTATGTTAGCTTAGCCTCGCACAGAGAGCTTAGCATGAAACAACAATTAATAGTAACATTTGTTTTTTGTAATTAACAGATTTAATATGTTAATTGGTAGACTGGAAGTTACTTTTGTGTCTTGCAATTTCCCGCTGTTTACTGAGCTAACTGACTTTTGGCTCTAGCAGCACAGGAGACGTTTGATGTTTTGGGGAAAATACTCAAGTTGCTAAAAGGAGAAGAAGAGTGATATATAGCCTATTTGTAATATGTATACATATCATAAATATGATTGCTAGGCTATAGCCCGCAGTCAGTTAGCATAGCAAGCAGTGAATAGGCTAACCTTATGTGTCTCTAAGACTCATTCTGTATATCTAACCCACTAAAGATTAGTAAGTGTAAAAAAAAAAAAAAAGTATTGCTTATATTTTCTTTTTTTTCCCTTCATGATACTAAGATGCTTCATGTTTTTGATGGGATAACTAATAATGTCTTTATAATTAGTGAACTCGTAGCCCATGTTACGTTTATGTGGGAAAATGAGAAATAGCCTAGTTCATTTTTGTGGGAAACATTTTGGTAAAGGTTTGACATTTTCTGAAATTTGCTTGTCAGCTTTCTTGCTATCTGTGCACTTATTCTATAGCTGTTTATCTTATTTTAGGAAATGGGAAAACAGCTAGTCTGGCTCTGTTTGAGGGTTACAAGACTGAAAGCATTCACACATTAAGTGTTTGCAATCTTGTCATCTAATTCTGGCAGTAATTCTGCCAAGAAGGAATGTATCCAAAATGTAAAATTATTTTCTTTATTAAGAAATAAGTAAACAGATCTGGTGCATGCTATGCACACATTAGTTTCAGTGAGTATGTTCTTCTCCTTTTTTCTTTTTTTCCATAATCTGTCTGCAGTGTGAGCTTGCAGTGATTGCTTTGGCCTACTTCAACACATCTCAGTGCCGAGCAGTCTGTATTTACCTCATAGACCATGTAGAAGGACAAGAGTGTGAGGCCCAGATTGTAGAGCACCAGGAGGCCTCTGCAGGAGTACGGCTGCCTGTGTTTCATGTACTTGGGCCCCATCCACACAATCAGAAGGTACATGACTGTGAGTGCAAAGGTTGGTGTGTAGTTGTCCAGCAGCAGCCATCCCTTCACTCGCTGATCTGAAATATGGAGATAAATGGGCCAATTTTTATGCAGGGGCTGATAAGGTGGCCTCATTTGTAAGAGTGGATGAACTTGAGAGGTGGCAAGCAGTAGCAATGTTTGCTCAGTGTGTAAAGTTGGCAGTAAGAAGGTGAAAAACCAGAAGAAAGCAGAATTCTTGTGCAAGTCCATGCAATGTGCGCAGCACGTAATGAATGACGTGGGTCAGAGGTTTTAAGCAATGTTTACCTTGACTACCATCACGTGAGTTTTTGAAGTAACTACAGCATTTGCAACATCAGTAAACTTGACTTACCTCTGGGACCCATCCATGTCTCTATGTAAGTGTTGAGTTTATGATTGAAGGTCTCCATTTGTCACCTACAGAACCAACACAAACCCATTAGATAATATTTTTTCCATCCACTTAATGTTAAAGTTATCAACAATCTGCTTGTTTTTGCCATCACACACACATTTGACATAAAATGCAGTTTTTAATGTTAAGAAGCATTAACAGTTGCCACTAAATCCAGCAGACACTTGAGTTGCATTACCATTCATTTGAAATTGTTACATTTCTGGTGACCTGATTTGGGTACTTTTGACCCACTAAAAACTCTTCACTGGCTAGTTGCAAACCATTTCTGTCCATTTGATGCCAAGCAGGTAGTATCCAAGGTGTTTTATTTCATGAGAGATGGGCGAGTGAACTTAAACAGGTAAGATGTGGGCCGTTAAAAACCAAAACAATGACCTGAAAGAGGTTAAAATGCTCTATAGAGATGACGGGAAATACACATTGGAATTAACTGTGTGAATTTTGTGTGGATTTGTCACTTGAGGTGCCATATTATACATTACATTACATTACATTATAAGTCCTATGACCAATAGTGCAGCTTGCAGAATGGTTTGCTTAATTTTCTGCCTGAAAGAAGGCTTAATTAACAGTCATCTTGAAATGATAAAGAATGTTGTGCTTAAATAACAAAATGTCTATCATATCCAGTAGTCAGAACCTAAAAACCTAACTTTTTTTTCTTCCAGATTTTACTCTGTCATTAGTCTTGTCTATTGTTACTGTGTTATCAATCTGTACTTGATAACTGTGTCTTTTGCCTCATTTTCATGTCTGTTTGTGCTACAGACTGTTTAGCCTCTCCCATGCCCCAATAACTGATCCTTTGCATCCCTGTGGTTTCAAACAACAGATCAAATGTGGCCACTCAACAGTGTGGGACACAAAACAAGAAGCCAGCAGGCAGGTGTGTACTGGAGATAACCGTATCTCTGTTCAGTTAAAACTGCTGCATAGTGATTCTCTGGCTTTTGGATTATTCGAGGTAATGAGGGTGTCAAAATGTGGAGATTTATTATCCTTTACATGCTCCGCTACAATAATTGCAAAATCCTGTCTTACCCAGGCAACGCTGCTACTATATTCCCTTGCCAAAGTTGTCAGATTGTAGTGGTGGTGCATTTTTGTTTGCATCTGCTAATCGCGCAAGGCTTTTTGATAAATGGTTGGTGTGTCCACTTTGATTTTAACAGCTGCCAGTGACATTATATACAGTATAACCTACAATATTACATAAGATTTGCTGGTCTGCTTCTGACAGTCGGACCAGCCCTGTGACATGAAACAGAAACCCATTCACACAACTGTATAAACATACTGTTCTCTTCTCAAACTATTGTTCTCTGCTCAAAGTATTGTGTTCACTCCTTTGTAAAGTATCATCAGCATGCAGGAAGTTCATGTTAAATTGCACAGACATGTAAAAGTGGCCTGAGTATCAGGTCAAACTACATTTTTGGTTTTTCCCTTATATAAAGTTGTGACGATCATCCACAACTGTTGAGAAAAAGCAGTGTGAAATGGTCACACTGAAAACCTGATAACTCTCAGCCACAGACTCTTTCTTCATCATCACCCCCTGGGTATGTAAACAGTCTTACAGCGCCTTTATATTATTTTTCAGACCATGCTGTATTACCTGAGGGTTTTTTTCTTTCTTTTTTTTTTGCACAAAAGCCGCCTCAAAGCTGCTGGAAATCGGAGCATTTCCCACTGAGCTATACATTCGCTTCAGTCCTGTTACGCCACAGACTGCTGCACCACTGGACAGTCTCTACACCTGCGTCTTCAGCTGGAAGCATGACACAAGACAAAATATGGACTCTATTCTGCCCTGGGTACATCTTCCTCTCGTACATCAAACCCTAACCTCAACAAACTAGGCTACTAAAAAGCCTTAAAAAGACACACATCCCTAAACAAAGTTTAACATTACACCATAAATGAATCTGCAGATGGCTTACATCTGAGGCGACAGGGTTAACAACAGAATAACCTTGGACTTAACTGACAGAAATGTGAGATTGTCTATCAAATTTAGCTAAAGCATCTCAATTCAATCTGCACAGGGCTCCTATATACAGTCATATGATATTGAACCTTGGTCCTCGACCTATAGAACTGAGGTGGCAATGCCATGTCAATGACTTTGTTCACATCCATTCAATTCATTTTTCAAAATCTACGTAAAGATGTATTCACAGGACACACACTGCAGGAATGTTTTGAGGAAATACTCTTAGCACACATTTATTCCAGATAGGCTGTTGTGCAACTTAAATTATAAAAGAATTGCTATCATTTAAAGGGATATTTCAACATTTTGGCAAATTTGCCCATTGCCATAATCCCTATAGTTATAGCAGTAGGTTTGTTATCTTTCAGCCTCCCCATTTCCTGTCTGTCTCAACTGTCCCATCAAATAAAGGCATGAAAAGCCAAAAAAATATACTAAAAATAAATAAATGAACAAATAAAAATACACAATCCAACAATTCCAAAACGCTCTCGTGGACAAGTTGTGACCTGCACATTCGCCACGCTCTGGTTAACAAATGAGTTTGTATACATACTGCATATAAATAAAAGCTTAGGCGGATTTGAAAGGGACCCTACATGTTGCTGTGAATCGCTGCCTTGGCAACAAATCAGATATTCCTGAGAGTTGCCTTTGTGCATAATCACTCATTTGCAGGAACTAAATATGGCTTATTCTGATCACTGGTACAGTAATGTCCATGCTCTGATTATCAGAGATGCATTCGGCCGCACCAAAACACGATAATCTGCGAGGCCTTAATCAGAGTATATGATGAACCACAACAGGAGATCGTGTTAGCAGCTAGTCAATGATGAGTCTTGCTGCAGCCATGCAAAATATGTCTAAACAGGCACAGGCAAAGCTGGGTCTTTCCTAAACACTAATGCATCACCACGACTTTGGTCAGAAATACACTGTGGTTTCATCACTGCAGCTGATAATGATTCATCCGAACAGGCCGATTTACTGTAAGAGTTTGGGTTGGGCCATGTGATGTAACTATGAAAGAACTATGAAATATGTTGCCAGAAATTTTGCAGAACCACCCAACTTCTATGTCCTATGTCAGTGCGTTTAGTGTTGCAAAGTAATAAGTGGTATTATTATAGCCAACTTGGATTAGTGTGAGAACTTAATTTTATTTGTTTAATGTGTGCTGTATGTGCATTCTATGATGATAAAGATTTTCATACTGGAAGGGATAAATATCATTCTACCACATACAGGCACATGTACTGCAGAGATCAATAATAAGACATTGAAAATAATAATAACAGTATCAGTAGCCTGGGGTGGAGGATTTTACATTTGCAGTCATGCTCTCCAGACGTTTCCTAAAAACAATATTTTGTGCATGACATCATACGGACGTGCGAAACTGCAAAAACCCCAGTGTGTCCAGACAGAGCATAGAAAAGTTTTCAGCAGGAGGAGTAACTTTGTCACAGCACAGTCCAGTAGCTACATAAAAACATCCTGCAGCAGCAGCGGCAGCAGCAGCAGCAGCAGCAGCAGCAGGCTGTGTCCTCACAGGGATACTTTAGAGATACGACAATGACCACGCAGCATCGCCAATAGAAAACAAATGCGCTTGAACAAAATGCGTCCTGACGCTTCTTTTTTTTATTTTTTGCGCCACCATGTTGTACAATAGTAATTTTCCATCAGGGTCACACGTGTTAATCTAAAGTGCACTTTACGCGCTGTTGTCGACGCTACGGTACAAAACAGCAGCCCAGTCTCCAGCTGAAGTGAAAGATGTGAGCCTTTTATTATTACATGATCCACTTATATCATAACTCAAACTTCCAGACAGGAGTTAATAACATTACGATATTCAAAAAAAGAAAAAAAAGAAAACCCTCATCGCATCCTGTCGATCGCATCCAGGCTACAGTAACTATGGAGGTCATCGCTCCAGCATCACCCAAACTCATCGCTTTAGACGCCATGCGCGCTGCAACTATCTTTTTCTTTTTTCTTTCTTTCTTTTTAAATCCTCATCCGAAATAAAACCATAGAAAGCCTCACCTCAAAGTGCCCCAGCCGTCCAGTGGCGAAATGTTGAGTGTGGATGAGGAGCCGCAGCTGTTTGCCGTTGGACCGTCTATATCTCTACCTTCAGAGGCGGGGGAGAGAAAACGGCTGTGTAACCTTGCTGGCTGGCCCGGTCTGAGCACAATGTGCAGCCTTGTCGCTCAGTGGAAAATAGTGGGAGAGTGGGAGGAACGCGCAGGCTGGCCCATTGCCCTGCAGGAGGGTTAGAGCCAGGAGGTGACCCGGTGTGTAGTAGCCACACACACACACACATACGCAAGCACGCACGCACGCACGCACAATATGACATCGAGTCGATCTCTGCCCCTTCACTAATGACAATTTAATAGGCTGTAATTCCTGTAAATCATTAGCATCGAGTAGCCTATATAAATCTGTATGAGTGTTATTCTTTTTAAATTAATTTCCCTAATTTTTAAAAAGTAAACTTGTATTTTTGTAAGCAAAGAAACAGTTTTGGACATGTATGTAGCCTATGTTCAGTTTTTGAAGGGTTAGAGTTAGGGTGAGCAGGGAAATACAGTTTGGACTTAGACTTATGAACATGTATGTAGCCTGTTCAGTTTTTGAAAAATTAGGGTTAAGGTGAGCAAAGAAACACAGTTTTGGTTTAGACTTGAAACTAGATGTGCAGGAAGTAGGAATAAAGCCTATCACCTATCTGCAGCAAACTGATCAGACTGGCTCCCCTGGTCACAGCTGTGATTATCATGTTTCAAACTGTAAATGCCTGACATTATTAGTTATGTTCAGAGCTCTAAATGAAATCGAGTCATAACTTTTTTGTTGTTGTGCTTAGACCAAAAACTAACATCAGTTGTCACCCAGCTGTGTACACATAAACCTGGCAGACCATCAGAATTGGACGTAACTGGACTTCAGTGTGTTTGACTGAACTCACACTGTCCACTTTACATCAGCGAACCACCATGTAATGAATATCTCACTACTATTGTAAGGACATTATCACCAGATTGTAGGCGTAATCTCAAAGCTATTTGATTATCAACTTAATTATCAACAGAAAATTCAATCAAAAGCTTTGGTAATTAAATATTTGACAAAATGATTTATCAAGTTAATGTGCCATCTGTAAATATGAGAATTTCCTTCTCTGTGTTTTTCATCTTTAAGAGACCACTAAGAGATTTTGAAGGGTTACAAAAGTTGACCTCCTGTCTGTCCCACACTGCAGCAGCATGTTTTACACTACATATTCATTTACTGTAGCAGATGCTGTTGTCTAAAGTGACTCACAATAAGTGAATTCAATGTCTGTAGGAACAGTGGCCATATGTTTACAAAACTCTGAGTACATCCGTTCACAATGACCAAAAGTGTGTGGAATGCATCAGGACAACTGCTGCATTTACAGAGAAAGACTTTAGCAGATTGTTTTATACAATGTGGTATTAAAATAAGAGGGTTAGGGTTAGGGAATAATATTTACAACTGTAGCTGTAAGCAGATTGCAGACAGTCCACCGGCACTGCTGAGTGTAGACAAAATACTAAGATAAGCTGAAACAAGCCTTGAGACGGTGACAGTAAAGTGTTGACAATGGTTATGTTTAGGTTAAGATTAGAAACTGCTGTTGTTCGGTTGTAAGGCGTGAGTCCTGGCAGTATTGGTCCTTTGGTTCACATTGACACATCTCTGCATCTATTGGATGGTCTCCTGTGAAACTTTCCACCTTCATACATGGCCATGTTCTCCTTAAAAGCTGAACTATGTTGTATAGATTTTCTGAATTGATGGATGACAGGAAAAGGTTTATTAAATCCAGTAGATGTGGAGTCTTGTTTCTGCCTCCTAATCAATCTATCATCTACCTACAGACAATAAAGATCTTAACCAGGTTAGTGATAAAATGAATTAAAACAGTTAAAGATGGCAGAAAATCAAAACAAGGAGCTGAAAGATGATAAGACTCTGTAGAGCTGTAAAGAACAAAAACATTTAACATGAAGTACATATGACTGAATATTGATTATTGATACATACATTCCCGAGAGAGGACTTGATTAGCAATCACAATGCAGACTTGTAGAAGTTATGATTGTATTAACTGTAACTCCAAATTCCTGGTGATTATAACAACTTGAAGTTTGACTTAAAGGTGTACAGAAATGGCCGTTTGTCCTGTTTGTCGCGCCGAGTTGTCCCGAGCTGCAACACGAGTTTACCCGAGTGAGGAAAACGAATTTGATTGGTCGTTATCGAGCGGGCGGGATATTCAAAGCTTGGGGCGAGCCCGAGCTCCGTGTGTGTGTGCGTGTCTCAGACGTTTGAATGACGGATGACGGATCCAATAGCAGTGGCTGGTGAATCGTGTACAGGCTGACGTATAATCCGTGCGCCTGCATTATCCAATGCGAAAAAAAAAATACACACTTTCATCCCAGATTTACTCAAAAATAGAATTTTGCACAAAGTTTGGCCTACAACGTCTGAAAGATGAGTTATCACATTAATTTTATGACCCAAAGTGGGCTCAACTTCAATTTTCTTTTCTGTACACCTTTAAGTCTCAGCTCTGGTAAAAAAAAAAATAAAAAATAAAAAATAAAAAATAAAAGTTTCAGGTTTAAGAGCTGCAGTGCCACTGATTTAGTTTCCAATAGAAACTACATTCAAGATGCATCATCTGTGCAACATCTCCATAATAATGAAATCAGGTTCAGTGCTGCTGGTGGCTTGATGGCTGCACGCCAGATCAGTCTGGGAATCTGTTGTTGGCTGATGGCATTAGTGTGTAGAAGCTGCAGAGGACAGTTTAGTGATGTACGCTACATGCTAGTTAGCATAGCTTACTGTTAAGATGTTAAGATGGTAACAACAGCTGGGCCACAGCCCTCCATGCAAAGCTGTGTCATGCCACCTCGTTTTGTTTGGGTGAGAGAAGGTATTTTAGGTCAGGGCTGGAGAATGGTGTCACCCGTCGTGGGATCCACCAGATTTATGATGGTACGGCCCGGTAGGCTCCCCACCGCAGGGCCTAGTGATCAAACATTTAAGGTGCACTGGGTTTCCAGAGGAGTTCTCATCCAACACATTTCACTCCGTAGTAGACCTACTAACTGCCTGAGAGACATCACTCTGACTTTTTTCTGATCTGAAGGATCTATAGGTGTTTACGGTGTGACAACCTGCACCTGGCTTAATGGTACCTGACAGTGTGTGAACTGATAGACCTTTATACTGTATAGACCTTTCTATAGAGGAATTTGTGACAATAAAGTAAATGATGGCTGAATTCTATTTAGCTGCTTCAGTTTCCGTCCTACTATCATGTTTTCTGGCTCACTGTCACACTGTTGTGGCTTAGTGGGACACTTGAATAGAGCAGAGCCACTGTTAATGTTATTAGTAACACCTGTTCTCTCTATTGCGTGTCTCCAGGGATCAGAGGGGATGGAGGGCTGTACTGAAATTCACTGACCTCTAATAAGTGGGGTTTTTCATTTGACATAGGATCTAATATCTGAGGAGCTCAGATGTGAACAGTGATTGATCATTTGTTCATTTTTGTGTTCTAATTACATTTCTATCTATCTGGATGTTAATTTTTCATTGATCACTTTGTGTTGAAGACCGTATATGCATTTTATTTTAGTGTCCATGGCATTAAATAAACTAGTTTTCATGGGTGCTTTTTTCTGTATAAACCTCTCTGGTCTCTCTCCAGGCCTGTATCAGCCATAATCATTATTTACCCCAGGAGGTCAAAGTGAGGCAATGCTCTGTTTGCCTTTGCAGCTCAGTATTATGTAAAGCTGTGGTTCAATACCACCATCTTGTGGATGGAAATGGACAGGTATTGGCTGTTGGGTGTTGGAGATATTATTAAGGCTATAACAGGTTGAGGTGAAAATGAATGTAATGAGCTTTTCTGACAAATTAACCTATATTTACCCCATTTTCTCTCTCTCTCCAAGAGCTAGGGCCAGGGAATTTTCTTTTGTTAACAACACCCTACTGATGAAAGAAGGTATGTGGTATCGTCTTTGACTTTTCCTTTCCGAGAGCAACAGTGGGTGTTCTTTGAGCCATTGTTTTCTGCAATGCATGAGGCATGGCTCCAGGAAAAGCAGTTAGTCCGTCGGTGACTCAGTCTGTCCACTTTAGCCCACGCCCAAATATCTCAACGGCCTTTAGACGAATTGCCATGAAATTCTGGAGACGTTAATAGTCTCTCAAGATTTTCCTGAGACATTTGACTTCAACTACAGGACAAAAATGATGTCTTCTCTAAATCTTTGGCTAAGGATAAAAAAAAGAGATATTTTTGTATAGATAACTTTCATATGAAGGACAAATGTTTTAGCATCAGTTATTAATTATCTGTATCCAGTGCAAATGAGCAAATGTTAGCATGCCAACACTCTAAGATGGCGAGGATATTAACAGCAACAGCAGCAGCCTCACAAAGCATCTAAATATCTCAACATATTATTTTCACATTTGGACTTTATCCAACATCATAATGTGGTTTATTTAAAACAGTTGAAAATAGTCTCAGTGCTTTGTCTCGACTTTCTGTCTGCTCTGGTTTTTCCTACGTTAAATGGTGTAAATGTGCTGACCGCAGACATGTCAATCAAAATGCTGCGAATGTGGCTGGTTGGAAGGATTTCAACACTATTTTTTATGAGGGCTAATCAAGATCAGGCTTCATGCTTTTGTGCTGGCTCAGAAAACATATTTGAGAGAGTTAAATTAATTGCTTTTGGTTCCATTAAATAAACAGCTTTCCAAAAACGCTGTAAGAAAACCGGACCCGCCTACTCTTGTACAGATTTATTTTGAAGCAGCATCACATTGCAAACAATGGTTCACCATTTCCACTTAGATGCAACATACCTTCAAAAGGTCCCACTACAATGTCAGCAGAGCAAAGCAAACAAGTTTTTCTTAAAGTGTGAAAAAAAAATCTCTACCCAACGCGAGGAAAGCTCATATCCAGAAAATAAAATCCCCATGATGTTAATTCTGTAAAGAACGGAAGTACAGTATTTACAGAACACAAGATTAAAAGCAGACTACTGTACAACTCTTTGCTACATTTACATTCTCACACAGATAGGCTTAATTTCCAGAGAAAAATAAATACACATCTGATTTCTATTACACAACCTTTTGAATGTCTTAACCCTATTAAAATAATTTTGTAATCATAAAAATCTGAAACAGTATATATACATATATTTGATGCACGTGTGTTTTCTTACAACACTCACATGCTTCTTTTGCATTCTCTCACACTTGGACCGCGTTCGTTCTGAGCCACACATTTGGTCTCTCTTCACATGCGCATGTTTTTTGTTTTTTTTAATAGTTACAATGCCTTTTCCACAGTGTTTCTTATTTGAATTTGTTTACTGGGTTTCCAATGAGCTCGGGGCATTGCTCTTCACCTCTCGCAATCCTGTCGCACTTTCGGAAGAGGTCGTAGTTGATCTTGTCAGTTATGACGCTGTCCTGCTTGTACTGCGGGTGCTCCGCGACAAACTCCCTCATCCACTTGGCCATGGTCATCAGTTCTCCTGTTTGACATCGACAAAGTTAAGAGTTACGCTCAAACTTCAAGGTGCACGAAGAGAAAACACGCTCATTGTTTTGTCCTTTCCTGCATATTTACCTGAGGCACGTTTCTTGATGAGCTTCAGATAATTCAAAATGGTGCATCTGGTGTCCACATCAACTTCCATGTTTTCCAGATAACAGTTAAGGATCGGGATAAGGCCTTGAAATACCCCTTCCTGGTAATAAAAAAAGAACACCATTTTATTTTTTCACATGGCTTTAAACAATCTAAAGAGTTTACAGCTGTGTTAGCAGCACCAAGTCTCTACTTGAACTACATACATACTCCAAAGACAGAATCAGAACAATAGGATCACCTCCCATTACTCTTTACATGATGAGCCTGCATAGACTTGAGACGCATAACTGAAATAGCTCCTCTGAGAAACTTCTGCTGTAGCACATACCAGATACAGTTGTGCTCATAAGTTTACATACCCTGGAAGATTTTGTAACTGTGTACCATTCTTTAAGGAAAACATGAATGGTCATGTAAAACAGATGCTCTTATTTTTAACGGAATGGGCTCTTTGCACAGCTCCACTACTTCCTGAACTTAATGCTGCTCCTTTGTTTCCTGTCTTACATTATTGGACAAACTGATTAATCCAGGTGTGTCTGAGTAGTCACAATGGTCAGACACACCTGGATTAATCAGGTTGTCCAATAATGCCAGACAGGAAATGAAGGGGCAGCATTAAGTTCAGGAAGTAGTGGAGCTGTGCAAAGAGCCCATTCAAATTAAACCGTGAGACATCCCAAAATAACATAATAATTAAAAGAAAAAAAAAGATCATCAGAGAGTCTGACCAACAACCGGACCGTGGCTTGGTATCAACAGAACCCCTCAATTTCCACTTTTATGAGAGCTTGAACACGGCTGATTGGCTTTCTCAAGTCTTTGGATATCTTTTTATATCCTTTTTCTGTTTTATAAAGTTGAACAACCTCAGAACTTTTGACAGATCTTTTGCTTTCCCCACGGCTCAGAATCCAGCAAAGTCAATGCAGCAATGGATGAAATGTGCAGGTGTTTGTCAAGAGCCCAGAATCTCATTGACTTTTTATACACAGACACTAATTACAAGCAATCAAGTTAGAGGCGTGGTCAGTTCCCCTGAGTAGCCATTTAAACCTGTCTGTGTCAATCTGTGTGTATATTATCAGGGTAAAACTTTGAGGGAATGTAAACTTTTGATCAGGGCCATTTTGGTGGTTGCACTTATCATTAGGATTTATAAAGCTCAAGCACAGTTGTGTGATAATAAATGGCTTCGCCCAGCCACTAACTCGGAATAAAAAAAGTTGTGTTGCATTATCAATTATATTTTCTGAAATGTAGGGTATGTAAACTTTTGAGCACAATGCAGATTAGACTTAAATGCAATGGGGACTTTGCAGATATTTTGCTAATATTGTGTTGCCATTTCTGTAATTCTTTCCATCAAGTGGGGAAATATCACTAATGTAAGAAGTCCACAATATTTTTCACTGCAGTCCATCCAGTTGTTCATGTGATAATTCAGTCTGGACCAAAGTGTTGCATCGCCCAGATCACTGACATGGACTTCCACTGAGCCACGGCTCAAAAGTCAAAAGCCATCAACTACGAGTGTAATAATCACCTTTCCATTGATGATAGTGTCGATGCTCATCAGTGTGTACTCCTCATTAGCACCATCAGTCTCCAAACCGTTCTGAGCAGATGTGGTACCATCAAGGACCGGGTTACAGCCTATCGGTGGACAAAACAAAGGTCAGCCAACTCTTATCTGACAAAGTCACTTCAAGCATTAACCTGAAGTTGCACGTTTTTGTTTCACCCACCTTTGAAGATGTCCTTTCGGAAGTAAAACATGCCCTCCTGTACCGCATTTCTCTTCTGTGCCACCTTCATGTTCTCATCAACCTAATGGAACAAGTGTTTTCTGTATCAGAGAGCTGTGTGCAATAACTCAAGATCCAGGGTTCAACTTCCATCAGTTCAGTTTCTCTTCATATAATCAAATGTGTGTGTGGCTGTTTTCACCTTTGACAAAGGGATCAGGAAGTCCAGTTTGTAGGACAAGATGACTCTGGTGAGCAGGACGACAAACACCACGTAAGCAGCGTTTTCAAAGTCAGTTAGCTGCACCTGAAAGTCAGAAGCATGAATAAAAATAAAACTCGCTGTCAGGTGTTTTTTTAAATATTTTTTTTAAGGTTATAACTGTAACCTTAAATGGCGACCGTGGAGTCATCAGTTACCTCCATGGGGCGGAACTCGACTCTCCAGCCGATGTCAGAGTTTGGAGGTGGAGGTTTAAACCTCATCGTCTGCCAGTTGGTCGACTGGAGGTTCTGCAAGACATCATGTGTGGCGTGTCAGTACATAGTCAGATATGCTGAGGTCAATCCAGCATGCTTTGCTTTCTTCTAAGAAGTTGCTTCAGGAATCCTGGAAATGTCACCTCGAAGTGATCGGACTCGTTTTCGTCGTCCAGGTGTATTTTCTCCTCGAAGACAGAGAGCGGATCTCGGATGAAGAGGTGAGCTATGTGTTGGGCCAGCATCTTGTCAATTCCTGTCAACAAAAAGCTCCTTAATGAACAAACGTCACGGATTTTGAGTGTCATCGTCTTTCATTTCTTTCACATATTCCTATTGATGACCACGTGGATAATAGACATTTATTTTTCTGATACATCAGTCTCTCCATTTTCCTTTTCGGTACCTCCGCTGAGCAGCTGCTCGTAGATCTCCTTGTCTATCGTCAAATCAATGTCGTTGTACTTCTCGCCACAGCTGGACAGGTAGCTGTCAATGGAGTCATATCTTGACTTGAAGATCCTGTATTTGTTGTTTTTCAAAGGCTGCAAGGAAAAGAGTAATTTTTCACACGTTAAACTCAAAATACAAACCTCAAGAAAAAGGAAAAAGCACCAACTTTGTCATCATTGCAAAAATATTTGTGCTTGAGAAATGTTTTAAGGGGATCCAAGTAAAAACAGAAGAACACAAGAAGGAAACATAGGTATTTCCTAAATGGGACAAAATGACAAGATGCAGTAACAGCATCATCACATGCACAAACATCTAGTCCTATGTTATTGAAAGGAAATGTTAATTCATATCTCACTACAGAGGTCACATTCAGTGGCTTTGACTGACAGACATGAGTAACATCAACAGTAGTAAAACGAAACAAAGGACATCCTAAAAAAAAACAGACATGGTTAAAGCCAGATCCACACTGTGGTCCGCCTACTCACCTCGAGCCCCCGCTCCTCCGGGGTCCTGTCATCCACTGAGGCAGAAATAACCCCCCAGCGACAATCATTATCTGACACATAGCCTCTGTAGAAGGGTGAAGCTGCACTCAGCGCCATCTTGAAAGAGCCAAAAAAGATGATTCAGCGCAAGTTGAAATTAAGTGGAAAAGGAAAAAGATAATTTCTGCCTCAGTCTTTCCTTATTATCAAGTTCTAAATAGCAGCAAACCTGCTGAGAAGGAGGTCAGGTACATAAAGATATTATAGGCTATGAATCACATGCTTCTCCATCTACTCACCACAATGGGGCAGAAAGTCGCTAGCTGGTCGTAGAGGTATCTTGCCTCATCGATGCTGCAAGCTTGGAATGTCACCTGTGACAACACAATACAAAAAGAGGCTGAAGTACATTTATAAATCACTTATTGGGATCGTAAAGAAAGAGTCGCACACAACTACACAGTCCCAGTTACATCCCCTCATCTTCAAACAAAAACAAAAGCCCCAGAGATCTCATATGAGTACCTGCAGACAGCAGTTGCCCATGCCAAAGCCCATGGCGTCCATGTAGATGTGATCAGGCAGAGCCGCCCTCTCTGCTTCACCATCGTCCTCAGGAAACTCCTCCACAAATGGAGATGGAGTGCACTTGTCTTTGAAGACTGAAACAGGAAAAGGAGTATAGTCTTATTCATACCAGTCAAAAAAAAGACAGATGCAATAGATTAAAACCTGCTTTAACTGCTTCTACCACTTCAAACACTGGAGTCTACAACATTTGACTGAGAATTTTGATTTGAAAAAGTATTGAAAAGTTATTTTTTGTTTAAAAAAAAACTAAACAAACAGTAAATCAATAGAAACAAATTACAACATATAGTTCACAGTACAGTTTATACGTTTGATTTCACTGAAACTTACTCGGCACGTTAATTGCAACTTTCTCTCCTCTTCTGTGACGTATGTTTCTGGTAAGGGTGCTGAAAAGGCAAATTCATGCACACACACACAAACACAGATATTATAAAAAAGGAAAACAATAAGTATAAACAATGAAACCAACATTCATTCACAGTATCTTCAAATTCTTCAGACAGCAACAGTAAAAACTGTCACTAAAAGTAACATGTGGTTATATTATAGGTTCCCCGACTAGATGTTTACTTATAGTAATTTCTGTCTATATAATAGTAAACACTCAATTTATAAACAGTATCTTTGAGGCAGCTGCACCTGCATGTTGTCCTGAACTCACCTGAATCTTGGGTGTCTGTTGATGGCTTCATCTGGAAAAAACAGGGACTTGGACACTCCCTTCTCTACAGGAGTCGGCCGGTGCTCTGGTTGGGTGAAACCTGGGCAACCTAACCTAAACAAAGGAGCAACACAAACACACATACAAATATTACAGGGCTGCAATTAAACTTAATTATATATATTTTTCTCTTTATACAATCAACACATAGAGAACAGGAATGGGACACACACAAATGGTTGAAAAGTATTCTTCTATTCTCCTAAATACTTTGTTTTGTTTAGTTTCCTGCAAAGCCTCTATATCAAACTATGAACCTGGTTTGTTTTGTGTTGCTCTGGTTCAACCACTTCCTTGTTGGCAACTAAAGTACCTTGGAAACGAGGTGATGGTGCAGAGAGTTTCATTCTGGTTGAGCACGGACGAGGCCTCTCGTCGTCTCTTCCCCATGTTGCCCTCCACGGTGTTGAACTCTGACATGGTCCCGCCGTACGGCTGCCCTGGAGTTCCTTCGATCATGTAGCTGCCGTACTCTGGTCTCCAGAGCGTGGGGTGACTGTGGAAAAATTAATTCATTAATTAACTAAAAAAAAAGGTGTTATGGAAATGTTTTGCTTTTTAAAAAGGTCAGCAGGAAACAAGGCCGTTAAGATAAAAGCCTCGTTTTCAGTTTAAGGATAACACTTCAGATTAAATAAACTCCCCCTTTATTGTATGGCAGCCGTAATCTTGGCGGGACAAACCAACTCGACGTATTTGTGCTTCAGAGCGTGCTCTGTGGTGTGTGCGACAGAGGGGCAGTAATGAGGAATGCATCGGCTCTACTATTCCCACTGCCATTGGTATTTCCCCTGGGTGAAGTTGGCTCCACAGATCTAGACCGACGTCATGGGCAGCGAGCAAGCATAACACTCAGGAGCTTGTACAAACACATCTACCCTGCCTGCAGAGAATTCCTCTTTTTTGAGAGAAATGTTACCACAGGGTTGACATGCAAACGACATGCTCAGGAGGAGCACCGATCCTTATCGCTCACTGATACCTTCATGCAAAACGGCTTTACATTGCCTCCACATATTGGAAATTTTCATAACTTTGTAACAGGTCCAGCGTGCACAGCCTTTGTAACATGAGCTTCTAAAATGTTCATCTACTTGTGCATGTGCAACCAGTAAATTTGCTGGGGGGGTTTTTTTTGGTTCTTTGGATATACATCTGGTATCTGTCATTACAGGTGGCAGGCAAATGTGTGTGAGGATCATGAACGAAAAGGAAATGTTAATATTTGCTTTGAAGACAATTTACAGTTTTTCTGCTTGCGCTCCTTGAATTTTAAGTCAGGGGCCACTGTGCTTCGAGTAAAAAAAAGTTAGTCTGGAGCCCTGAGTGGGAACAATCACTGCATAGAATAGGTTTTTGCAGAGCTCATTCCAGTATTTAAACAAACTTGGGCAGAGATGGTACCAAAGCCAGCCCTCAAAGATCCTCTGCAGAGATGGGAGAGAATCACTCCTCCACCCAATCCAGTCTGTGTAACTACACTTAACGACTGACCATCAGAACGAGGAAAAAGCCCCTGTGGACAAAGATCCAACCATTTACACTGAATTCCTACATACGTGAATTCCTAATATATCTGTGGAAAACACACTGCTCATCATGTCTGTGCTACCGGCCATCGCAGAGGTCAGTGGCAGTGTAATGATGTGGAGAGGTGGCGCTCGGGGCTGAGTCAGCTCTGTGAAAGCATGCAAACAGCGACAACAACTGTTTACTGATCCTGATCTCATGACCTGACGCCGCCCGAGGGGTCTGTCTCGGTGAAGAGAACGAATGTGAAGGAGCTTTAGCCGTTTCGACCAAGTGATGAATAGAAGGTCTTCATATGTTTATGGAGAAGAGCATATTTAATACATACTGATTCATTGCTTTTTAAACTACCACATCAGACAATAGAAAATATCTTCCATTTTGTTATCAATTCATCTATGAAGGACCTTTTGGCACCGATTCAGCCTTTTAAAGACTTTCTAACTGATTACAGGTCTGTTCACTTTATGGTTTGATGAAACTATGTCATAGTAATTTGGCATGGTGTTGTAGGGCAGGGCCGCCCACAACAAACAGGTGTGTGGGAAAAAAAATAAATAAATAAAGTGCCAATGTTGTGTGTACGTTTGGCAACAGTGAGCCTTGTCTGGGCAGTTATGGCATGTCTGGACAAACGACAAAACCAATCTTATGATGTTCAGTGAGAGTGCTGTCATGTTTACAGTACGTCTTTGTGCCAATCCGACATTGGTCAAACAGGTTCTGAGCACTGAGACGTTATCAGCAAAATCGGCCTTATCAGAATAAAATACCTGTGTGGTTGTGTTGTATCACAGCTACATGTTGATTTAGCTGCCTTGCCTCTATGTTGAGCTTAAATGTAATTTAAAAGGGAATTCACCATGATCCAAATCAACCATGATAGTCTCAGGACACTGTTGCCACTGTTGACATTCAGATATGAAATTAAGTGCTGCTATTTCTGTCTGCTGAGTGGCTCAGGCAAATCTATGACTTAAAAAAAATGTGAAAATGTGAATTGTAACAGGCTTCCTTTAAAACATTGTACATTTAGCTGACTATTCAGACATGTGCGGTGGAGAACAGACTCACTTGGGGTTTATCTTTTCACCCTGGTCTTGGAGAGTTTCCAAAACATCTCCACCATTCAGGACGAGTCGGACCTTCTCATCTTTGTCGTCCAGTTCCACCAACATGTACTCAACCTACAAGCAAATAAGAAAAACCACAACAGGACACACCGTCAAAAAACCACAATGCTTCATTCAAATTCAATGTGTGGGTCTAACTTCTAAACCAGGGTTTTCTTTTGGCGCTAGACTGCAGGACAAAGCCGATGTGTTTCAAGATCAGACTGGGAGGCCATCACATCGATTCCAATTCATCAGTCATGTTTCCTTGACTTTGACTCTGCTCCCCTGTAATCCCCTGTCTGAAAGGGGGATTAATCTATAACAACAGCATTCCACATTGTACGAAATCAAAACACTTTGTTCAAGCTGTAGCACACCAAACTTTTACGGACTGGTGGCGGGCAAAACCTGGAAATGCAAACTGCTGCCAGGGTCTGATATAACATGAAAAGAGAAGTCTTCACAGGGATCTGCCAAGCTCACATATCTTAAGTTACAGCTCTACAGGGAGGTTCCTCCTGAATTTGTAGTTTTAAGCAGACAGTAACCAATTAAAGCCAAATAGGAACATTCATCAAAAGCTGGTGGATAATCGTGAATGTATATACGTTTGATAATTCTCAAAAAACACACACATCTGGCTCTGGAGTCTGGACGCAACTCATTCACTTGTCTCTCTGATTATAATTATAGTGTCATTCAAGAATCTCCACAGGTTTAACCAGTAACCACAGGTTTGACTTTTGTTGTCTTCTCTATCAGAGGCAGTATGGACTATTGTATAATGAGCACATGCCAATGGCAGCAATATAGCACTGGAAGATACATGGTTTGTTTAGGTTATGTTTTTTTTTTACTGCAGTGTGGACAAAAACAATGAATTAATTTAAGTGAATCAATAAAAGACCACTATTGCATCATGCACAGCCAACATGACTTGACAGATCACACATATTATTACCACCAGCAGCAGCAGCAGACACAGAAACAGCAGCAGCACATTTCCACATGTTGGTTAGTTTTAAAGAGAGAGGGTGGTAAAGAAAGAACAGTTTGTTACCTCATCGCCCCATTTCAGCACATCCCTCTGACGGTCCTTCACCTTGTTGTAGATGTTGAGAAACTGGAAGATGCCGTGCTTTCTAATGTGGTCAGCATACTTCTTGGTTTCTTCCCAGTTCAGTGGAGAGCCCTGTGACAGTAAACCCATCGCACAAGACAGGCTTGTGAGGTGTAAAAAAAAAACAAAAACAAAACAAAACTCGGAGGCTGGAGGAGTCGGTTGCTGGCTGCACTCAACACTGAACCTGCACGCCGAGCGTTAGCTAGCTGCTGTGTCCACCTCGCACGCTATCATGAAGTCTCGGTGCTAACAAACGGCGGCAGGTCTGGACTCGGGCTCCGGCGGCTGTCACAGAGTCGTCAGGCCGAGGAGAGACTCTCTAGGCGGCTGTTAAGCGGCGTGCCCGGTCGGTAACCTCAGCGGGGCATCCAGAAGCAGCAGGCCCCTGCTCATCACTTGGCTAATGACCGGTTAGCACGGTATCGCAACACCCGTGTGGGGCTGAAAACGCAGCACAAAAAAAGTGAAGCAAGCAAACAAACAAGACCCAGGCGAGTTAACGGAAAGCGTGCCGGCCGGGGCCCTTTGCCTACGTTACCGACGGCGGAGCGAGGCTGTTAAGGTGCGGGTGAAGTGACAGCGAGCGAGGTGGTGGTGGTGGACCTGTAAGGTAGGTCGTTGTTGCCAAACCAATCTGCTGCACGGTGCTGGGCTGAGTTCAACATATGAACGCCCTCCTGGCTGCGCACACGTGACGGCGTCAGGCGGAGCCGCAGGACAGCGCGATGGCGTCACCATGACTCAGCAGTCTTTCGCCGCGTGGCCCCTCCCATCGAGCTGTCGATCAGAGCGGCGGTGCTGCGTTCAGGGCCGGCGGTTTCACTGCAGCTGGGGGCTCTTTACTTAGGCAAGGAGTGATGATAAAATACCATTTAAAAATTACATATATTTTCACTCTTTCTCTTTCTTCCTTTTCTTTTCTTTTTTTAACCAGTGAATTAATTGAGCAGTTGTCTTTTGTACACACATTAAAGCAGAAGTAAGCGATCTGGTCGTTTTGGCTAATGCTGCGTTCCAGGCAGGCTTTTGAAACCGTAAATTACAGCTTCAAGTCACAACTTACGACTTTGTAGCGTTCCAGGCAACCCACTCGTGTTTCTCCGACCTGTTTTACCTGTGAAAGTCACTATAACGGCCACTCGTAACTTCCGACCCGTGAACTTGTACCAGATTGAACTGGTACGACTTCACAGGTCGGAAAAACACGAGTTACGAGTTTCCTTGAACGCACCATAACAGTCCTCGTCCCTACGTCACCATATTCACGGCGTCCCTTGGCTGCACACACAGCCCTGCATGCCGTTCTCTCTCCTCATTGGATAAAAACTGTAGGATACGATAAATGTTTTCTCCTCGGCTCAGAGCAGAGCAGAGTGACTGACAGACCCGTGTTTCGGTCCAAACACTCTATGTAAGTGATTGCTGTCGGAAGATATAACTATTTAAGACTTATATTAACACAAATATATCACTTACTTCTGCTTTAATTTGTATGTAAAAGGTGGAAAGTGTAAAAGTGTGTAAAAGGAAAGTAAGCTAAGCATTGTAAATTCTCCATCTGATATAATAGCCTAGATATTTGTAAATATTGGACTTACTCCCCTTGTACACTCAGAAAGCTAATAGCCCCATTTGCAAATATTGGACCTACTCTCCTTGTACTCTCAGAAAGCTAAATTATATCAGTGACAACTTAATACGATAAAACAGCAGTCAACCAGACTAAGGAAGTTGTAGCACAACTGGTGGTAGCACAAAGTAGTCATTTGCTTTTTTGTGTGCCTAACATCTCAAGTTATTTACTAGCCTCGCCTAAACCGCAGCATGAAAAATGAAAGTCATGTTTACAATGTGGAATGTGCCACTTTGTACATGCATGTAAATCATCTAAAGACAAGAAAATATGATCGTAATAATGACAGAGCACTTTTCTTTTCAGAGGGTGTATCTAACCAATCTTTACACCCACATGAATAGAAAAGGAAGTTATAGGTCAAACGATTATGTGGTTTTAGATCCAATGTTGAGATTTTCTTGTTTTTCTGGTTTTCATTATAGGCCTACTATTATACTAGATTCATGTACTGGCTGTAATCTGCCTGAATTTGTGAAATTCACTATATCCTCCTCCACACATACAAACACAAGCTGTCCTGGTGTGTTTGTAGTGTTCCATGGGAATATTGCTTATTGAGAGAGGAGAGGTGTTGTGACTCATTGTCACAACAAATCTGACACAAATGTATTGCCGGCGGAGACACAGCAATGAGGCAATGAGGTGGTTGTTGATGAATGAAATCACTGAGTCACTGAAACCATAAACTAAGAGATTGCAGCAGAGCAAAAGTCAAAGCACTGTCATAACCCTTAACCCCAAGACCTGGCAAATTCAGATTATAGCCTTCTTGTGTGCATTTTCAGGGCAATCTGGGTGTGGTTTAATAAAATTTGGCAATGGTGGCAACATAAACGAACAACCTCAGCGTGACACCACATTTTGACTAAAATGTTAAAATCCCATTTTCTCACTTGAGCTTCATCCACTTGATCAATGAGACGACAGAGGACACACACGTGATATATGTATACACATATATTGTGTTACATCCTCAATTCGGTTGAAACCTTGCTAAAAAAATGTTCAGGAAGGAATCCATTGCTTACAATCAGTAGCTAAACAAAATCCTTTAACATTGAAGGAATTCACAGGAATTGAGGTTTAAATGGCATCTGTGTCTTTATGACAATTTATTAGATATCATAATTTATTAGATATCACAAACAGAGTATGTTTGTATTGCTTATCTTTCACATTTACTGTACTGTGTAACAGTGACGAAGCAGAACACAAACACTGTGGTGGCTAATGTGTTTCTTAGCGTCCAAGATCAACAGTTAACATGGTCTAACCTGTTTTACCTCTTGCTGAATATTATTCATTATGCGGGTTTAAACATATTAATGAAACTTCCACTGAAGCTCACAATTAAACTTTATGACCTGGACAGCCATACCTCTTTGCCTCAATAAAGAATGAAGAAAATGCGTCGTTCTGTTTCTTTATGTAGAGGTGCCTCTCGGTTTGGGGCCAATGGATTTGCATATCAGAGGCAACAGTACACCAAAAATGATGTAATGTTGCATAATGTGATATCCCTATATTCATTTGGCTACTGTACCTGAGGTTCTGTTTATCTGCTCTCTGTGTTTACGGGTCAAATGACCTGGCTGGATCCTTCCACTGGGAGCTGAAATGTGGTTTTAGACTATTATGTTCACTAACAAATTACAGGCAGATTTGTCTCTTGGCTGGACATACAAACTTTTTACACAAAATTTGACACCAGCGATGTAGGATCAAAGACAGGAGGTCAAAAATGTCCTCCTTTACTACAAACACTGCAGTCAATGCTGAGCAAATCTGGTGAAAGTAGGGGAGACTGGGGATGATTGTAACACTTTTTGTCTCAGCTCCCATAACATGCAGAGTGTTCGTGGTAGGGCTCTCAAATTTCGACACAGAGTCCTCTCATTTGTCCACTACAAATAGCAATGCCTTAAACTTCTCAAACTATATCACATAATTCACTATTTGATGTCAAATGCAAGGAGTGCCACTGTTGGTAACCTGGGGTAAAATGTAGTTAGATTTAAAACTAAAAACTGAGACCAAACCAAAAAAACATGCATGTAAGTTTACTGTGCATGTTCCAACACTAAAGCATCTTTCTGTGGTTCAGTATGAACAAAAATAACTCATTACTAATGGTTAAATGAAGAACAGTGACAGTGGTGTGGATCCTAACATTAGAAAGCTGTCTTAAAGAACATCTTCTGATAATACCAGTGAATGGTGTACATGTATGAATGGAAACCTTCAGCAGGAGGTCAGAAGAAGCTCATATTCCATGTAAAATTCCAGGAAAGATGGTTGACACTTGATGACACTTAATAAAACAACAAAGGCAAAAGGTGTTACAGCCATTCCCACCCCTGTCAGTCAGTGTTTGACTAGCTGTACCAGCATGGTGTTTAATAAACATCAATGAAATGACTCATATTTTACCTAAGAACCTGCTCTTTCATCTTATACAAGTGACCTAATTCAAACTTCAATGGTATCGATATTCATTTAATTCATTATTCATTTCTGACCTAAAAAAAAAGTTTTTTGGCTGTAAAACCAACACACTTATTCACACAGCCATGCAAATTTCACATGCAATGTCAGGGAGTGAGTGGGTACACATGATATTGATCACATAACTCTAATGTTATTCCTTATTGGTGAAAGTGATGCTGTTACAACCATCCCTTTGTTACGACCATCCCCGGTCTCCCCTAAATATATTGTTGTTTTCAATCCCATTAAGTCATCCACAATATTGACATTACCTTGGCCTTTTCAATTGTTTCCCAAAATAAGAAATAACCAAAAAAGGCAAATAGACTTGAAGTGAAGTTGATAAGATCAAAAATGAATAAATCCTATGTGGAAGTTTGTCGATTCATGGTCTATTTTATCTTACGTGTTTTACATAAATATATCTCTTTGCAAGATTCAGAAAAATTATTCAAAACATATTCACACGATTAGCATGGAAACAAATAATAAATGACCACAGCTCAGAGTATCATACACTTCATCTCTTTAATTAATTTAAAAACAAACTGAAAAAAAGGTGAAAAGACATGAGCAGTCAGGGAATTCATGTGTACTGACTTCCAGGAAAGCTCAGGCTGACAACGTCATTCCCAAGTCATATTTTTCTTTTTCTTTTTTACAAAATAGTTTCCTACTGTCACATCTAGGCCCATTCAACCCTCATCATTCCCAACATCTTCCCAACAGAATCTGTTTCCTTTGCACTGATGGTGATGACACAACAACATACGACACAAGACCACTGAATGCTATACATTGGACACATGTAGAGAGACTGCAGTCTTAGTGTGTGGTACGTTTACACACTAATCACAAGCACCTACTCCTGGTAGGTGATGCCAACACTTATTCTGGCTCCAGCTTTCTGACACTCATTATTCTGTTCAAGTATCTGAGAATCACAGTAGCAGTAGTCACCATAAACTGGACTGTCACAAAATCCAGTATTGTTTATTTCCATGGAACTGGGTAAAAAAGACACATGTTATGTTACAGATTCATTTTCATACTGATTTTATATTTTTATACCTTCTGTATAACATTATATTTGCTATAGAGAAGGGTTAATGAAATCCCCAACTGATTTGGCCCCAAAAGGAAAATTCTGTCTAAAAATGATCAAATTGAAACATATTGTAGGCACTATGTAAATGTATTAATGCTGAAAATAAGATTTTGTTTATGACTTCTCTTGCCAGCACTGACTTTAAATTCCTTTAAATTAATCAATTCTTTTCTTTCTTTTTATGTTACTAATTTTATAAGAATGTGTTTCCAAATTTGTTATTTTTGCATTTTGCTAATATTTTTACCGATCAGATGAGATTTGATGACAATGTAACTGATCATCTTTGCCCCCAAAAAGTGACTGTTTGTAACTTTATGCAACAGCCAAGCTGGAGACCTTTAGACATGTAAACTACACCATTAGTATCATTGAAACTCTTATATACTGACTGGTGCAGATGAAACTGAACTTGCTCTGGACTCTCTTGTTTTCCGCGTGGGTATGGTGACGACACAGCATGAGATGCCAACTGTGGCTTCCGGCAATTCGTCATCCTCAGTCCATTCATTGAGGTCAGGGTTGTAAACCTGAATGCATTTCTTGTACTTCTTCTCGCCCTCGTTCCAGCCTCCAAGGAGATAGACCTTGTTGTTCGAAATGGAAATACCGGCTGTGCTGACTCCAGTGTGAAGAGGTGTGCAGTAGCTCCACTGCCCATTGTGAGGGTTGTAACTTTCAACAGCGAGGACATCCACCCTCTCCCCACGACCTCCCAACTGACTGCCACCGATGACGTAGGCCCGGTCTCCCATGGTGGCGGCGCAGTGCCAGCCTCGAGGTGTGCTGAGGCTGTTCTTATCGTACCAGGTGTCAGTAGAGGGGTCGTATGAGCACACGGCCCTGGAGTAGGCGTTGTTGATGTAACCTCCAGATACGAGGATCTTGCCATTGATGACGGAGCTGCCGTGACAGCAGCGGGGCACCTCCATTGGAGCTTTCATCTGCCACTGGTTGGAGGAAGGCACATAGCACTCCACAGAGGCCTGAACACCATCAGAGTTTCGACCTCCGATGGCGAACAAGAGCCCATTGAAGGTGTTGAGGCTGAAGTGGGTGCGCTTCTGGATCATGTTGCTCAAGTGGATCCAAGCGTTGAAGCGTGGATCGTATCTAAAGACAGAAAAGATTTTAAGTTATTTCATAAATCTACACAAACTATTATGACAAATA
This sequence comes from Trachurus trachurus, assembly GCF_905171665.1. Lineage (NCBI taxonomy): Eukaryota > Metazoa > Chordata > Actinopteri > Carangiformes > Carangidae > Trachurus > Trachurus trachurus. The sequence continues at coordinate 18,136,680 of NC_139906.1, forward strand.
CTGTCTTCAGATGAATAAGCTCTTACCTGCAGAAGTTGCTAACAGCATGTTTAGCCTGGTTCCTTGCATCATTCTGGTCCTCACCACCTGCCACATATAGGAAGCCATCCAAGACTGCCACGCACTGATTGAAGCTCTTTGCTGGCATTTCTGTCAACTTATTCCACACGTTATCTGCATCTCTGTAGAGGACATCCTTGCTGAGAGATTTCTCTGTCAAGGCAGGGCGTCCACCAACTGTGAGTATCACCCTGAGGCCACCGCGCACCTTTGTTCTGCGTGACTGGAGGATGTTCTGTTGGTATGGCAGCAGATGGTAATTCATGGCGTCAACAAGGAGACGGTGGCACTCAGGGTCTTGCATCATCCTAGGCGCATTCTGGACATGGTTCACCAGATCTTGAGCAGAGATTGTGCCAAAACGGATGTGAGTTAGGAGATCTGCTGCGTACTTCAGCCTCTTCTCGTCAAAGTCCAACCACTTCATGGCAATCTGGAAGGCTGTGACCTCGGAGGGGAGCTGCAGAGAATCATCAGAGAGGAAGTCACATATCTGCTCATAGGTGAGCTTCAGGAACTGCTCCATCTCGGAAAACTCGATGAAGTTCTCCCGCATGAACTTCTGAGCTGCCTCCTTGGTTTCCTTGAGGTCGTAGGCGTCAGCAATGTTGCCCACGTACATGCAGTTCTCCACGCTGAGCTCCTGCATGAGGAAATCACTGCACATCTTCACTAAGCTGGTGATCTGCAGCAGCATGGCTGCAGCGATGGTGCTGCCGATGCTGTACAGCGACAGGGTCAGCTTTCCAGAGTATGCGTATGTGATTGCAGTTGCAAGGCCGACAGGTGACAGGTCGTTCAGGTCGATCTTTTGGAGGGTAGAATCCTTCTTCAAGATGTTTCTGATGTACTCGCTGCAGGAGGCCATGACAACCTTGTGGACGTCGAATGACTTGGACTTGGTGGCGACTGTTAGATCGCAGAGGAAGTTCTCGTGTCTCATGGTGCTCATTCCCTCCAGCAGGTTTGGTGCGTACACGGAATCAGTGACTTCAGTTGAAATGCAGTTGAAGCCGTTACCTCCTTCTAGCAGGGTGTTTAACCCATTGATCTTGTTGATGGGGCTGTCCTCAACCATTATGGTCATTTCATTTATGTCTCCTTTATTCTTTTTGGTCGTCTTGCTCTTTTTGGGTGCCATGGCTGTTGCAGCAGAAGACAGCCCAGATCTTCTGGAAATATAAATACAATGTGTCAAGATATTGTCAGGGAAGCATGTTACACCTTGAGAATGATACACGGAAATCAAAGTGGATTGTGGATAAGTCAGCCAGACAAAGTAGTGAGCCACAGATAAATCATTTTGATAGATATGAATTACTCTTGCAAATAATTCAGCAATATTTTACCTGCTCATCAGATTATCAGCCATGTGGTTGAAAATAAAGATGAGTTGAGGACAAGCATCATACCTAAACTGATCAGCCTATATAAATCTAGATCTTTCCTTTATTGTCCACAATATGGAAATTTGTCTTTGGCTTCACCACATAAAATACCACATAAAATCACATAACATTAAATGAATAACATGTAATTCAATACACGCATTCCTAGAATGCGTTCATGAATTTAATATTGTAATTGCATTCGGTATGAATGACTTCTTATAAATATTTTTTGTTGTTTTGGCAGCTCTATAGCGCCTATACATTTGAACATATTGTAGATCATTTCATGTCCTGACTTGTGTTGTGCGCTATTTTTAGGACAGTGTGTTGTATTCTCTGTATCAAACTAAACAACCTTGTTGGATCAAGGGAGAAGAAGATACTTTGGAGTTTGTTCAATTTATTTTGGCACATCCAGACTGACACCTACAAAAACATGTGTGCTACCAGGTAATACTGGAGTGAGTGAGTGCAACAACATGCCCCTCTCTGCATCTGTCACAATTTATCAGCAGCATGTCCAGGAATAGCAACACTGCATGGCTCTCCCATGACGTTCCTTTTATAGACTTTGAGGCATGAACAGCAGGCCTCGTGTCCTCTGACTATTTAAATTCAGATTAGGGCAAATACTAATTATTTGTACTCTTTCTGTATTGAATTCCTTCAAGCTTGTCCTGGATAAGTCTATAATTGGCACCGGCCTCAAGGCAAAAAAAAGAAAAAGGGGAAAAAAATTGTGAAAAGGCATTCCTCATGTTATTTACCAAAGCCCCAATAAACCTGAGGCTTACTATCACCATGGCTATGTGTAAAAACTTTTTTTTTTTTTTTGCTAAAAAGGCCACAACCTTGAGGAGATGTATTCACCCCTTTGGAGCCAAATTTTGTGGAATAAGACCTGCTTTTCAGTTCTAAAATGAGTGACAACAACTGAAGAAGTAATTGCACCCCACTGTCTTTTCACTGTTAAAAACTGCAAACAGTCACAGCATTGGAAAACACCACTTACCTGAGAAATGAAGTTGAGGCTAGTGAAGAAGGAACTTGCACCTCCAGTTACTGGAGCAGGAGAGAGAGACCAACAGCCACCCCTGCTCAAAGAGACATGCACTTAACTCCTCCTCTAAGAGTGTGAGTGCCAATCAAGTATTGTGCAATGCATGTGGGAGAGGGCTGGCACCATACACCCCCGACATACTGTGTCCCACAATAGCTTCCAATCACTAGATGTCAACATACCACAGGAGCTCAACATCATATCAAGAGTTTCATGTTGGCGACCCACTGCTCAGAAAAAGAAATGTTAAAGCTGATGGTACGAATTGGCATCTTGGTTTAGTGTCCAGGTAGAAAGACTCCATGATATTTCAACAACTCTTACCACACCTCACCTGGTAAAAGCCCTCAACTAAAATTAAAATGACCTTGGATCACTGTTGGATCTCATTCGCTGGACAGTCTAAATGGAAACCAACTGAATCTTTAATGCACCACTGCATCACCAAAACATTTTGTAACATCATCCTGCATCTTTCTGTGCAGGTGATATGCAACACAAAAAGAGGAATTTGTAGTTTGGAGAAGTGTAAGAGAGTTTCAACCATCCAGCTCCTGCTCATATTACATTATTGGATTCTCCAGTGTGTTGGCTGATGAAGGCTGAAAGCTGTAGTTGTAGTCCTGAAACACATCCATTTCCACAAAATATCATTCTACGGCTAATACATTTAGGCCTAATCTCCTAAAGGGAGGGGTCTTAAAGCATTTCACATCATGATAAAATGATCAATAAAGTTTTTTAAAAATCCTGTTAAGATGAAAAACATCTCCTTCATATACAAAGAGGGACCTTCAGGTATACTACCCCAAAACTAGTAGGCATTATAGAAAGGTAATTTATTTCAAATAATTAAATTATTTCCATTTGTGCAACACTATGTTGAGGAATATTTGTCATATGTTTGATATGAAAGGTTGGAGGAATTCCATACACCACCCACTATCACATCATCTGTCATCGGTTCCGCCCATTATAATAATGTCATCAATGGGCGCGCGCTGCCCGGTGTGTGTAGACGGTTGCACGTGAATCACCGTGATGGCCAGCAGCTCTGATGTGGTGAAGAAAGTCACACGGTTCAAACTTCAGCTCACGGACACAGCAGAGTCAGCCACGGTAGACGGCCCACAACACGCACGACATGCAATTTATAATAAGACTTTGGATGATACAGGCTGGGATACTCTTCTGACTCATCTTTCATTCATTGTTTTGTTGCAGTTTGCATAGAGACAAAAACTGCTCCTGGTATATTTGACACCTGCTCTCATTGGACGCTCTAAAAAAAAGTGAACAGAGTCATGATTAGGCCTAATTGACAGTTTCCTCTCTGCATGCTGTGATTTCTCTCCCCCGCGCTTGTGCTCGTGTTGTATCATGTGTGGTGTGGACAGACAGAAGCTGATGGCTGCTGTTTCGGTCACTGACATGTGCGCTGCCTCAGCCGCACTTCACCGTGGGGGTGTCGGGCTATGGGAGGCGCTTTTTGCTGCTAAATTTGGCAGCTCTTCCAGTTGTTCAGCTGATGGCTGCCGTCCATCATCCACGACGGTTGTGACGCTCTGCAGGCCTGTTTAACTCAGCGTTACTGCTGCCTAAATATAAACTGGACAATACTTAAATATTCAGATTAGGTTAAGATTACGGTCAAATTTTCGAATGCGAAACGTGACAACAGCCATTTCAGCCATATAGTGAGACTTTATAGGCTACCAGCAGTAGTATTAGGCTATCCATTTATAGTAAGCCAGTAAAAGGAGCAGCCCAAGTGGGTGTGTGTGAGGTTCCCATACATAGCTCCTGCTCTGAATGCACAATCAGCAACTGTTGAGGTCCTAAACCAGGACTTCCATATTTGGCATGGCAGGTTTTCTTCAATTTAGCAACTGTTTGTCCTAATTGTGTGTGTGAAACCCACCTCCAAGCACACCAGACGGTCAACCAACACTATTTTAATAGAATTTAAAACCTCACCACAGGGATTCATGTGTGTATTGCTCTCTTTCCAGGTTCTTAAAATCTTGCAGAAACTAAAGGATCTGGATATCACACTAGATATTCTTGCCGTGAGTCACGTTTGGCAATGTTGGATTTTGTGTTGATATATCTTCAGAGCCTTTTGCAAACATTAAAATTGAATTGACTGACTGCCATGTCTACATGAAGGAAACTGGAATTGGCAAAGCAGTTAACTCCTTGCGCAGACATGAACAGGCTGGGGAACTTGCCAAGTCGCTAGTTAGAGGTTGGAAAAAACTGGTCCCTAAGGACACATCAAGGTGAAGTGTATTTAAATTTGTATAATGTACAACACAGTCATTCAATTTTTATGTGTTTGGCATTTTAAATTCCATCTTAAATCTTCCCCTCATACAGCCATACAGGAGATGGGGATGTGTCAGAGATGTCGATGTCTGTTAAAGACCAACTAGACGACCAAAATTGTCCAAAGAATGGACGTTTGACACCAGAGGATTTAAACAATAACTGCTTGAAATCTCCCAGCAAGAGTCAGGATTCTTCAGATGAGGCCCTCTTTAAAACGGGGGAAGAGAAAACTGCTTCAGAGAAAAAACGATGTGAACAACAGAAAGAAAAAAGGAATGAAAATAGAGAAAAAAGTCGCCAAGAAAATAGCTTTCAGAATGACGTCCTGGAAAAGCAAATTGAGGAGAATAAAATAGACGATTTATGTGCTTCAAAGAAGAAGAAGAAAAATGATCAGATTGACAGAAAATTGGGAGACTGTGATATTGTACCTGGAAACAAGAACTCAGAGGACGCTGAACAGAGATCCAGGAGAGACACCAGGGAAAAACCAAGAAGCAATTCTGATAGTGGAGGATTTGGGCCAGAGCAAGAGTCAAATAAGAAATCAAAGCCATCAAAGGACGACGAAGAATCTGTTTCACTTGAGTTCATTGACAAATACTCCTTAAAACTAGACGATGTCAGAGATGACAGATCCCCAGAGAAACCAAAGAGCTCAAAGGCTAAAAAGAGAAAAAGACACAACTCAAGCAAAGAGAGACATGTTAGTCCTCGGCACAAACAAGAGTCTGAAAGTAAGGGGCATTCAAAACACAAAAGCAAAAAGGCCAAAATAAAACACAGAGGTAGGGACAGAGACAGTGACCAAGAGGAGCCCTCCAAGTCTTTTGAATCGTACTTGAACTATGATGTGAATGTTCGGAAGAGAAAGGAACAATGTGGGCTGAAGAAACCTCCCAAAAAAATCAAGACTCGAGCAAAAGAGGAAGCAGCAAAAGATCCTGACATGAAACTCATCATGTCTCCTGTGATGTCTATAAATGCTAGCCCTCCAAAGCAGGTAACGATAACCTTACTGGTTTATCTTGTGCAGGGTATGACTGATAAACGTTGATCAATAATCTGTCATGTTTTAGAGGTTTGAGGCATCTGTGATGGACCTGATGAACGTTCCTTTGCCTGCTGTCCTACCCGAATGGGACGGGGCCTCCAGTGTCGACTACATTGAAAGAAAAGGTAATACTGTACGTTAAAGCAGATGTATTTTCACATTGGTTATTGTGTTCTCGACACTTTTTCTTCTTCCTTCCAGTTGAGAGGGAGCCTGATTCCTGCGACGCCTCCGAGGAGTCTTCCGTCTTCACCGGTCAGAGACTTAACAAGAAGATGCAGGTGTACTCTGGTGCCAAGACCGTCTTCCTCCCAACCATGATGAGCTTGTACCAACAGTGTATCCGCATACTCCAGAACAATATTAACCGTGAGTAAAGCCCGGGGTGGGAAGCTGTTTTGCTGTCATGTCTTGTCTTTGTTGGATTTATGTTTAGGTTTAGGACTCTCTCCTCAGTGCTTTATGAAACTGGGGGAGTCCCGTTTGAAATCCTCGAGCCGGTGTTGGAGAGGTGTACGCCAGAACAGCTGCTACGCATTGAAGAACTCAATCCAGTAAGAATGTGACGTATGAATAAATTTAGTGCACTTTGTGGCCACTTTTATAGGCACACCTGTTGAGCACTGGGTTTGACCCTCTGAGGGCTCGGGGGGTGGGGGGGACATAAGAGTAATCTGGGGTCATTTTCCTGACACCACTATAAAACAAATAATAGTCTATGATATGAGAAGAAGAAAGTTCATTTATATAGCACTTTTACCAGACAACAGTCACAAGGTGTTTTTATAAGTAAAGCGCAAGAACAGTCAAAATTCAAGTACACATTGACAGACACAAATCAACCAGCAATAAAACAGTTACAATTGCATAAAATTAATAAAATGCCAGTGTAAACAAGTGAGTTTTTAGCTGCTTTTTAAATGATACAATGGAGGAAGCAGCTCTCTGCTCAGGACAACCTACAAAACATTATCCTTAGTTACTCTATATCAATTGGTATTATTGTTGATTGATTTTCTGATTATTCATTAATAATTGTTTAATGTTTGAAATATCAGAGAAATGTTCTTGTGACAGTAGTAGCCTACATCTGTATGTGTTGTGTCGGACCAACGGCAGGAAACCCAATGAAGCTGATGTCATAATCATACTAAAATGGAGAAAAATAGGAAATTCTCAAAATGAATAAGCTGGAACTACAGTATGTTTGGTATTTTTGCTTTAACTGATAATCATATATCAAATCATCATCATTTTATCTGCTGGGATGTATTAATAGTGTTAATGAGCACATTTATTCACAGTGGCCACTGAGTGTGAATAAGATTATTCTAAAATCACCGTTCTTGGTCAGTAAATGTGTTCATTAGAGTTTGGGTGGAAATTGGAAAAGTTACTGTAAAAGTTGTAATTAGAAAGTAATTTTGATGAGTGTTTTCATTTATCCTGTAACTGTTTGTGTCCACAGATATACATTGGAGTGACGGATCACTTATGGGGGAAACACTGTCAGAGGGACTTCAAAGACTCCAGACTTCAGGAGTATGAGTCATGGAAAGAGATGTACATCAGACTGTCAGAGGAGAGGGAGAGGAAGCTGCAACGACTGACAAAAAGCATCGTATCGGCACACTCTCAGAAACCCAAAGGTGTGTGCTGTGTATAAGATCAGTCTGTTACTGAAACTATAGACACTGTATATTGTATATTCAGTTTTGTCCTTTTTACATTCTGTACACTGTGAGGCTTTTCTTTTTTCTTTTTAGGTCGGCAGGTGAAGATGGCATTTATTCACACTGTTGCCAAGCCACCGAGAGATGTGCGAATTCAGCAGGAAATTCATGGAACTGCTGTTCAGCAGCCTCATCCGCCCAGGTGCAGGTGGGCCTAGTGAAACCATAATTTTTTTTAAATAAATTTGTTCACATTTAGTATATTTAGTTTTTTCTACTCACAAAGTTCATAAACAAACTCAACATTATAAGAGCCATACTGGGACACTGCTGTGCATTTGTTTATCTTCCCTAAATCGTGGACACCTGGTAAGCCTTGTGCTTGCTCTGCTCCTCTTCCACATAAAAGCCCTTGACTACAAAGTGATCACTCAACAACAGCAGCTTAGCAAGGTCATAACCTGTCGGAGACTCGTGTGATAACAGTTAGTGAAATGCTTTTTGGGTGAGCTTATCCAAACGCAGGAATTGGAGCAATGTGCTGGATAAACTGGTTTTATTCTGGTTGGAGACGGCTGCAGGTCCTTTGTTGTCAACTGTTGCAACATGTGACGTTGGAAATTCTTTTTTACAATTACATGTGCGTTGTTTTTGTGCTGTAAATAATAACTTGTTGATCCAAATCTGTGCTGTGCTTTTTATTTCACAAACCTCCAGCATCAAGGTTCAGGACAACAGAGTGAAGCCGAGTTGTAATGAGCCGAGTCGGCCCAGCAGCTCCAGCTCAGGGGGGAGCGCCACACCAGAAGCCCGCAAAAAAACAAGTGAGCTCACAAGAGAGTGTTGTAGATGCAGTGTTGTGTTGAGACGTTTCTATTCTATATTCCTCTTTTTTTCACCCATAATTTTCTTCAAAGATCAAAACGAGAGCTATACATATAATCTTAACTTGTGTAATCCTGATTTTCATTTCTTTCTAGCTAATTCATGTTCACCGAAATGCATGGTTAAAGATTTTTTTTTGTTTTTGTTGTTCTCACAGGAGTTGCTCCAATGATGGCAAAGTCCTTAAAGGCCTTTAAGAAACAGTTGGGACGCAGATAAATGCTCTTATATGATCTTGCTGTTTACATTGTGAGGATGTGGGAAAAGTGCACTCTATCATTCATTAACTTTGGATAATACCAGGCCTGTGTTCACCTTAGATTACTCTGTGTTGTTTGTCTTAATATAACCTCCAGGCACATGTCATGTTTTGTTCTCTGTGAATTTTCTTCACTATTAAATGGACACTGAAATCAGCAAATGCACTTGACTTGATGTATTTTTTTTTCCTTTTTATCTGTTTGAGTCAAACATGATCAGTGGTGGATCTTTTAATGGGGTGTGGCTCCCCCTAGAGGATAGATATGGGAATGTTATTTTCTGTATAGTAGGCTATATTTTTTCCCCCACAAACTCTTTGCTATAGAAACATGCAATTTCAGATCTTTTTCATAAATGTTAGTGTTTTGACATGATGAATAAGCTTGGAATAACAATATTCTACAACTTGTATATAGCTGTCAAACTAAATGTTGGTGAATCAAAGAGCAACCCTAAAGTGTTATAACTGTCAGTACTTTGCAGATGCATTTATCTCTTATGTGCTTTCATCCTTCATGTCATCCACCCAAACAATTGAAAAATGTCAACAAATTTAGAATAATATGAAAAATAAAACACCTCCTTGTCAGTCCATTTGAATCGCCAAGATGATGTTGTGTTAAATTGAGGGAAAATGTTTGCCGTCTCTCAAGGACTCTTCCTGTCTATTGTTGTTTTTGTGGGTTTGAACAACTGTTGAGAGATGGTAGAGGAGAGTCTGAAGCTGCTGTAGCAGCCTTCTCTTATTTACTAGAGGGCTGCTACTATGTAGCTATCTATGGGACTTGTGAATGTGTTTTTAGTTCTTGTATGTTTGAAAATGTTTGCTTTTATAGGCTTAACAGAGGGGGAGAGAAGGATCTGAGAGAGCAGGTCTCTTTTTTTTTCTTCATTAATCTGTTTGAACAGGGCAACAAACACAGACTTATTCCTCTATAAAAACAGATCTGTAAATTATAAAACTTAAATTAGAAGTTCAAATATCAGAGTGGAGGCCCCATACCTTGGGAGGGGGGTGGTAAAAATGACCTGACGGTTAATGACGCTGTCCTACCACAAGGGGTTCTGGAAAAGAGGCCTGGAGCTGACCTTGACCTCTGACCTTGAAGGGAGCAAAGTAGGACAAAAACCACAGTGTCATTTTTAAGGAGCATGTTTTCCATCTGGAAATTGAAACTATATTTTGTCTAGAAAACTAAATTGTAAATCCTTCAGGATGTGATGACATTCAGATACTCTGCATACATTTACAATTACTGCATACACTATTGCTTTTGGACACAGTGGAGCTAAAAAGGGCATGGCTCGAAAAAGACAGGGTGGCACACTGGCACGGCTGGATTACCAACAGGGTAAAGTGCAGGGAACCACCCAGTGGCACCACAATGGGTTTACTGTGTGGCAGCTTGCATATATTTAATTGTGACTTTGATCAGGAATGTACACAAATATAAATTACTAGGTTAACTAACATGGTAAAGAATTAGTAGCCTATGGGCCCTTTCTCTGTGTGTGTACTTCAAGTGTGTCCCTGAATCAAAATCTATCTTTAATTCCAGTATTTCAGCTGATATGACTTCACATTGTGGATATGAGTCATTTGTGTTTAATCACATTACCACACAACAAAATACAGAGAGAAGGGGAAGAAAGGGATGTCTGGTTAATACAAGCTGTTTAAGTTCACTGCACAAAATAGGCAATAAACAAACTGCAATTAATGCTCTTTAGTTTTTTTGTGATTAGAATTTATCTCAGAACAATAAATAAAGTCACAGACTCTGGTCTTCAGCATTAAGACAAATATTGAAATGTATTGCTGTTTTACTTATGGAAAACACTGCAGAGCAAAGCACACTTAGAAGAGTAGCACTCGATAAAAATGCATTATCAGCCAAATGTTTAAAAGTGGAGTAATTATACACCAGAATTACCCCCAACAGTGTTATACTATTTGAATATTAATACTGATACATTATTAAGTATGCAGTAGGCTACTTTGATGTTGCAGCTAGGTGAGATGGAGCTAATATCAACAGGACACAGTTGGATAATTGAATCTATAACAAGACATTCTATATTATAATGTGATTGCTTTTGACAAAAAAACAGCAACAAAGAAACACGTCATTATAGCTGTTAAATAAATCATATTATTTCCATGTGAAATGAAGCAGGGTGGAATAATATCTCCCTCTGTTGCATACAATAGTGAAAGTGGCACAAAGAATTGTTTTTAATTTGGACAGACAACTTGTTTTGTTCAGGGGATCAACATGTGCAACAGTGTCCAGGACCAGTTTTTAAAGAGGGATCAGTCAGAAATGCTATGCTACCTGTCCCACAGTTGATTTAGCCTATATTGTCCTACCGGTATTACTGTTTGTAAATATTTTTTCTTTCTCTTTTGATTCTGTTTGCATCATATGCTGTCTGTTCTGAGCAAGTTTTGTAGTTTTTGCTGTTTTTAAATCTATTGTCTTTGTTACTTTTCTTTCATTCTCATTTGGTGGCATGCAATTTAAATGACATTCAATTAAAAACTAGGCCTATAGGTTTTCTTATACATCTATAGCTTTTTCAAATGTAGGTAGCCTATGGTTTTAAATGTTATTATTAGGCTGTATTTTCTTTGTTTTATATTAATTATATTTTATTACATCTGTAGCAGACCCTTTTAAAACTCCTGAGGCCCAGAGTTTTTTATTCCGGGTGGCCCGCCCCTCCTCCAGGGTGCTCGGTGCCCCACCATGGCGGCGGCCCTGTGCGGGACGGGACTATCCAGAGGAGGGACCGGGGGGAGGAGCCGCCAGGAGCGGTGACGCAGGATCGGAATGAGGGAGTGAATGTTCCGGGTCAGAAACTGGACGAGAGAGGAAATTAACTCTGGGACGAGACGAGAGAGAAAACCGAGAGAGACCGCTGCCCGCCTCCACTCTGAGATGTAGCCCGTGTGTTTTTTTTTTTTAATGGTGAAACAGAGAGGGCTTGAACCACGGCGGGGGTCGACGTGAGACGAGGAACCAAGTGGAGACAGAGTAAAGAGAGAGAGAGAGAGAGGGGAGAGACAGAGAGAGAGAAAAAAACAGGTGCCTACAAAGTCACCAAAGTGAGACAACGACGGACAGTAATTCCCATGTCGGTGTCGACCTCACGGACGTCGTCAGCTCGGTAACCTTATTTATTTACCACCGGAGTTTCGCCGCTCAGTCCGCCTCGGAGTTTCGCTCCGTTTCAGTGTTTGACGGTGATTTTTTTTTTTTTTTTTAGTCCCGAGCTGCCCCCCGCCGTAACAATCTGTTGCATCCCCCTCCTCCTCCTCCTCCTCCTCCTCCTCTTCCCCGCTGTTTGTTTATCGCACGGGTACGAGATTTCGCTCCCACCTCCCCCGTGATGTTTCACTGCATACCCCTGTGGCGGTGCAACCGTCATGTGGAGATGATCGATAAACGCCACTGCTCCCTGCTCTATGTGCCCGACGAGATTTATCGCTACGGACGGAGTTTGGAGGAGCTGTTGCTCGATGCCAACCAACTCCGAGACTTGCCCAAGGTAAGTAAGCAAGCAGCCAGCCTGAAAAAACAAAAAACACAACAGCTTCCGCTCGCCGGGGTTCAGACGCAGGGTACCGTGGCTTATTTTTGGTCACATGTGTAATGTGTCCCTCCGGTTGGAGTGGCTCGGACACGGAGCTGCTAACTGAGCTGATCAGGCGTCCCGTGAGAGTCTGGTGGTACCTGGGGACAATAATTACGCAAGATAAGCAAGGCAGGCGAGCAGTGGAGGTGGAAATCTCTTCCCCCCTCTGAACTACACCTCCCACCTCCCACCACCGTAGACTGATGCACTAGGCATGTGCCACAGTCTGGGTTTTGGCCATAAAACATTTTTATTTGAGTCTCAAGTGTCTGAGCGAAAGCCCATGTCCTACAGTCTGATATGTTAAACCTGTTTGGGCAGGTGATCCTGTGCTGAGGTCAGAAATACCCATGACCCCTTGTGTCTGAACTCAAGAGAGCCATGACTGTTTGTACTGTAGAAAGCATGAAGGGTGTAATCCTTCAAGAGAAAACAGGTATCACTAATGGTCCTGCAGAGCAACTAGCCTATCTCTAGAAATGTGGATATCAATTACCAAACAAGTAAGAGCTCCAAACAAAACAACAGTTTCAGTTTCAGCCAAAGTTAAAGGTTCATTATTTCCCTTGGAAATGAGTCTGGTAACAAAAAAAGAGAAGCCAAACGCAATCAACTGATGAAAGCCATGAGAAAAAAATAAAATTATTAAATTTCCTAATAAAATTTCCTGTAAGTGGATTCTGTGCCTAGATATAAAATGGCTCATCGCAATTAATCCCCTGTAATCTATTGTAGAATTATCTGTAGTCTCATTTCACAATACTGTCATGTTTGGTTGCGACTATCCATTAGGCTTGTTTTCATTTTCAACTAATTGACCATTCATCACATCGTTTTGGAGATGCACCAATGAAGCTTTTAAGCGCTACACACGATCTTGATACCTCAATTCACCGGATACCAAATACCAGCCCAATCCCAGTGCTCTATTTTCTTAATGGTTGGATTAGTTTAGATTAATAATCATTATTTTTGCAACGTAAATGAATGAAATAAAGTGTTAGTTTATGGTGGTGTTATTTAAAAAAACAAAAAAACAGCGTACGTACATTGTGAATCTGTCAAGTTGTAAGCTGAGTTCCAATCTGCTTGAAATGGGCAATATTGGCACTGTCACCAATCTGCCCATTAACTAACTCATTCAGAGTGAAACAAAATGATATTCAACTGATTCTGAGAAAAGAAGGAAAAGCTTGACATTACAATATGTAAACAGTGAGTAATTGCTTCATTAGTGATTCAGTCTGTTGATTTACAAAGTGATTAAATGAAACAATTGATTCAACATTGTGTACTAAAAGTCAAAATTGGGTTGTGTTGACAGTTCAAGATGACAAACTTGCTTGTGGCTACTTTGGATGACTATAACCAATACACACCATGAATCATAGGATGATTGAAATACTCCATTGCTGCGACTGGCTATATTTTTTTCAAATAGAGACGACGTGTGAGGTAAAGATACAGAAGCCCGGCCGTCTTACTTGTGACCCTGGCGCTCAGGATTAAGTGAGGATACTAGTTAACAGATTTGCATGTTATTTAAATGGCTTATTAATCATATGTCTCTGTCCGGGCATGAAGATCCCAGAGTCTGAAGATGTCTTTGCGTAGCCTAGAGCTGCTACATTGAAGGAAAGGATTACCTACTGACTTTGTGGCCTTTGTTGCATATTCCCTTTACCTTTTGCAGCCAAACCGGTTCTGCTGTTGAAGGTGCTCTCGGTTCCGCTCCAGAGAGTGTATTTTTAAGCCTGGGAAAATTACATTTGGTATTCTCACTGAAACCTTCAGCAGCGGTACATCTGGTAATATATTGGGTTTACAGCCGGCCTTTCCAAGTGGACAGAGTATGGAATAAGGCTTAGCACCTTGAGGAACTGTCCTGACCGCATATAACTGAAGTCATGGTGGGTCAGATGTAAAGCTGATGGGATTGAAGGGCTGTTTCGTGCGACCATCTTTTTTGCTTAGTTTTCACCTGAATACAACTAAGAATGGTGCTATTTGCAGCTCACTGAAGTCCATACAGTAAAAGAAAGTGGAAAAAAAGCAGCAGAATCAGTATTTTCTAGGCGAGCATGTTCATAGAAATCTGATGAGACAGAGATAATGTCGGTAACCTCCCCCAGCTCTGTCCTGCTGCTCACTTTGTCCATTGAAGAAAAGCACAGGAACAGGTATTCTGTCTGAAAACAAAGACGGCATTATGTTTTTTGTTGTTGCCTCACATGTGCATTTGTAGTGTTAACTAATGAGTCATCGACCTAAATTGAAAAGTACAGACCAATAAAACCATAAACCAATTCACATAAGAGACAGTACACCTGGTCAACTAAGTGCTGCTGGCATGGTTGACAATTTTTCCATTTGCCTGTTAGTGCGAGGGTGTGTGATTAGAAGGTGTACTCTCATTGTGACAACACAGCCTGACACATACACACACAGGCAGCTGTTTGACAATTAAGCAATCTCTATGCTTGGCTTGGAGGTATTTGTAAAACAAAAGTATGTTTAAAGGCAATGAGGTGGATTACAGAGAACAGAAATGGAGTACTGTGTCCTTTGGCGTGTAACTAATATCATCAATGCTTGCTGAGTGAACCCAAGAATTGTCCCAATGGATAAACCTTAGTATCCGTCCACTGAAGTGCTCGCTGTGTGGCCTCGTCACGTTCGCCTCGGAGGTGACTAACGTTAATATTATACTGACGATGATGTAACAAAGCCCAGACATGGGAACATATTTCAAGTCAATCATTTCAACCAGGCAGATAAAGACATGCACGGAGAGATGAAAAGGCAGAGGTGTATTTTTACTGTAACAAGATGAGGCAAGTTGAACTCCAGCAGATAGTTTCAATAGTTTTACAAAGAAAAATCTGCTGACCAAGTCATGAAGCGCAGGTTCGTAGAAGTAGGTGTAACGCCGTAGGTCCTCTTTTTATTCTCTTCTTTTTCTTGTATGTATTATTTGTGCACGCACTCTGAGCTGAATCAACAAACGGTAAATTGCGTCTCTTTATTTATTCAAAAAGGCCCTTAAGCAACCGGCCCTCAACATCATACATACCACCGAACTGGTTTGTAAACAGCAGTCAAACGAAGAAACTAACCAGCAAAGGAGAACAGGAATGCAAGACTAGCTGGCTGTTGAAATGTCTTTGCCTGTTGGTCCAGTTTAAAAATGAATGTAGTTTCCAGGGTTTCCGGTTCGAGTGAAACTGAAAGACTGAGGTGTTGGTGGCTGTGACAAAGAAGACCCTTTAAATGACATTTTCTCTCTGCTGTAAGCTGCGGTACTGAAAGCAACTCCCTCTTCTGCTGTGTTTATATTTCTGCACAACAGGATCATTTATAGCTAAAATGATTTATTGATTAATCAGTCAATCTAGAGAAAATGAGAGTTTAGAATTGATTATTCATTTCGTTAAAAATTAAAAAGGCCAGTCTTTCTGTGGTCGCGGCTTCTTCCGTGTGAGGATCTAATGCTTTTCTATGTCATTCGCCATAATGAACTCAATACATTTTAGGGTTTGGCCTGAGTAAAACAAGGAATGTTAACACGGCTCAGGTGATGGGAAATTCCAACGATTACAAGTTTTCTGACATTTTGTAGACAATTTAACGACTGAGAGGATTAATCTAGTAAAGTTGAGAGGATTTATCAATTGATCGATTCGATTAGTCAATCAGCAGTTCCAGGACGCTGCAGTTGGACAAAACAGTCATGGTTTAGATATGTAACCTTATGGCCTTGGGGGGGAAAAAAAAGCTGACAGACACAGCGATGGCGAGAGGAAGCAGTATCCGGTCCGGGACAGGAAACTGCAGAGTTTCTGACATGTTTTGAAGTGGTAAAAGAAAGTGGTGCGATGGATCCCAGAGCAGGAAGCTGGTGGCTGAACTGACTCCGAAACTCTGAACTCTGATCGACAAAAAGATGCTCGTGCAAACACATAACTTAACGTGCAGTTGTTGAGTTACTGACATGTGGTTGTGGTCGAGACAGTTTTAAACCTACAGTAGACTACACTGTGATATACTGTTTTATATATGACATTACTTCAAATAGACTCAACTAAACATTCAACACTTTTACTTGGCCTTTGTGGTCGTAGTGTTGTTGCTTTACAAATGAAATTGACATGTGGTTCAGTTGATTGTATTTTATTTATGACAAATGAAAAAGCACAGAGCTCTAGTCCTAGTCCTGCAGAGGCAATGGTCCTTGCTGCAGCGTCCCCAGTTCGATTCCACCGGTGGCTCTTTGCAGCATGTCGTTCCCCCTCTCCATTTCCTGTCTCTCTACAGCTGTCCCGTTGATTAAAAGCCTAAAAGCCTCCCAAAATACTTTAATAATTAAAATAAATAAACCTATAACTTAAATACTGATTTCATATGTTGTGGTTTAATTGTGAATATTTGTTGCTAAGTTTCAAAGCTGTATCTTGCTTCACGTGACCGTATCAAGGGCTTTGGGTGACACACTTGAGGTGTATTAATGAGCCGTTACCATCAGTGCAAAGGGTGAAACTGTAAGTTCAAACATTGACATAGTAGGATACGGTTAATGTGTGCTTGACTCAGCCTGTTTTGGTTTTTGTGTGTCACACATGGGTGACTGTTGGGGGCGTGGCGGTAAATGTCACTGACAGGAAGAACAGGTTTTTCTGTCAGTAAGTTGAGGCAGGAATCACAAAGCTCGTCACAAAATTTCAACAGAGGAATCATTTGTATATTTACTCTTGATGACTTATGCGATTGTCTTTATTGTTTTGAAGAGGACTGGGAAACCAGATGAGCAGCGGCTGCTTTCTTTTGAGTTGTTTATCTGGGAAGTTTCACAGCACCGTACCTGTGTTTGCTCTCGCCTCAAGCAGGAAGTCTGGAAGTGGTGTGATCAAGCCAAGAACTGAATTGGCAATAACATTTTCCTGATCTGTCACACCTTTAGGGTAGTTTTCTGGAAATGAACAAGTCTGCACATGCAACGACTCCCTTGATAATATCATCAAGGCGGAGATAAATCCTTGGCCTGTGGACTGGCAGACTCTCATACTTGGTTTCTTGTTTTTTCTTATATGAGAGTGAAACGTGAAAGTGAAATTTAGGTGGCTAAGACGTGAACGCTCAGACAAACAGTCATTTCTTGTCAGGGTACAGGTTTGTTTGACCAGTGAAATGATGGATTAGTGACTGTTTTCTTTCTTAAGACCTTGGAATGACATGCATTTTGTAAAAGGGTGGAGTTGACTCTTGGCCTCTTGGGCTCTATTTGTTGTGCACACAAAATTAAAATGTGATATAGGTTATAGCTCTCAAAACGCAAACAAAACTTACATGTGCCTTTACAGCTAAGCTGACGTTAGCTAATGTGAGATGTGCAGGTTCTCTGGCAGTTTGAATAATGTTATAGTTTTATTACATGCTGCCTATGGTTGTAGCCGCTAATGTACTGAAACGACGAGGCTAATTTCACAGTAATGAGCTGCACGGGGTTGTCTGTGGACCAGCTGTGCCGACGATAATCAGCCTTTATTACAGCTCAACATATTTTCTAAAGAGCTAAAGTTTTCAATTCATCTCAGGCTTGTTGAGATCCAGACAAAATGCATTACATGTACCTGCTTTGAAAGCCTAATGCCATCCTGTGGTTGTTGCTGTTCAAACTAAGGCTGTTTACAATGGATTTGTATGGAGACATGTTTTTACGTCGTAAAAGTACAGTACAGAAAAGTAGAAACCTGTTGTGTCCTGGGCGCTCAGATCAAAGGAGTCAGCTTCAGTGATTGATTGACTGAACAATAAAAAAGGAGAGTATGTTTTTCATTGATGAGCCCTCGTGGCCAGCTGGCCTGCCTGGAGAAAATGGAAAAGCCAGAGGGGGAGTTTTTCTCTTTCTTTCTTGCCAAAAACACAAAGGGAACCTGAAGCAGCATTGTCAGCTCTATACCTGCTCCACCACCACACCAGCAAAGGTTCTGCCTGCTCTTGTTTAGGGCGTCAAGTATGTGCTTGTGATAATTGCCTTAGCCTTTTCAAAAAAGAAGTGTGCCAACAGGATCGTTTCTTTCTCAAGGTGGATCTTTGCGCATTTAAATGGCAACCTGTGAGTTGAGTCTGAGGCCTGGCATCCAGTCTGACAGTGTTGGAAAAGCACAGTAGAGAGGAGGAGGAGGAGGAGGAGGAGGATCTGTGGGAGAACTTTTGACACAGACTCGTCGTAGCTGGGAGAGGGAGAATAAAACCTGTTGTCAGACAGAGGCGGTGCAGCCTGTCGAGCTAAAATGTCTCACAGTGACGACATTTGAGATGCTAATTGTCATTTTTTCAGAAATGGCCTTTCACTGAAACGGGAGGTGGAGGTTTCTGTTAATTCAATAGGCCACAGGAGATGTTTGCTGTTATTTAAGTAGAAATGGAGCATGGGATTTAAGGTAGACAGGGAAAGTATCATTTATATGTCACCATAGCAAAGCTAATTACATTCAATACGGCAGGCTTCCTATTGGGATTAGACTATAGGTGTGAGGTGAAGGTGAAGCCTAAGTTTCACAATGTTTTTTGAGCATGTGTATAAAAAATTCTGGGTACTGAATAGTTATTAGAAACACAACAGGGGGAATGGGGGGCTTGAGTCCTAATAAAGAAGCCTATGAGCTGATTTAACAGTAACATGTTGAAGCTGCAGACTGGTCCTCATCATACTCATACTGTCATGCTAAATCTTTTTGCCTTCAACTGCAGTTTTTAGCTTTTTGGAGTAGTGTGTATTTGTATTGAAAGAGACCATTAAAAAAATGTTAGCACTGTTCATGTATCGTGTTAAAGCAGGAGACAACTTGGATTTAGACTTTTGTTCCCTACACTGTGGTGACCTCATGTGATTCCTATCAAAGCCCCACCCAAGTTCAACCTGAGCAGACGTCTAATCAGCCAGAATAATTGAAAACGGCTGTGGCACTGTGCGCTGTCATTAAACATGAGAAGTAAAATGCTCTTATTATTATTTCTGGAAAATGCCCGCAAGGTGCATGCTACTGCGAGAAAGAAACCAACCACTGGTAAAGATGTGATTATAAATCAAACACTTGATTTGTGTCAGCAAACATTAAATCACCTCCAGCTCAGTTTAAATTGAATAAATGTGTTGTATGTAATTGAATGCATCTGACTGATTTACATCTACTTTAAAGCCCTTTCACTCACTATTCTTTTTGCCTTGCAGCCATTTTTCCAGCTGGTGAAACTACGAAAACTTGGCCTGAGTGACAACGAGATCCAGAGACTTCCGCCAGAAATTGCCAACTTCATGCAACTGGTAGAACTGGATGTCTCTCGAAATGGTAAGAGGGCAGAACAGTGATAGATAACACACAAACAAGATGACACAGTAACACAGAAACACAGTTATAAAATGTGATGTGTAACAACTGAGTATGTTTATATTCTTCACCATCTGTGAGGATGTGGTTTAACAGCTGCACTTAAGATGGCACTAAATTCAAAAAATGATTGACAGACACTGATGGATTCATTTGCCATTAGTGAAGCTGATGCAAGAGCAAACAAGCATAAAGCCGCATGGTTTGAACTAGCCTGAATCCCTTAAGTTGTTTGAATAGACCTGAACATATTCCTTTAGACACACACTTTAGGTTTCTCCTGCCACAAAGCAGCAGCGTGTCACAGCAAAACCCCACTCCAGTTAATAGAAAGCACATCACACTATTTATGTTGAGTCATGATTAAACCTTACAGGTTTATCCTCATTAAATCTTGCACAAAATTCTGCACCATCACTGCAAAAACGATCATTTGTGTTGCGCTTGCACTTTAAGCAATAATCTGCAATGTATCGCTGAAACAAATATTAATCCATTTCTGCTGAGTGTGTTTTATGTTTCTTTTTATAATGCAAAGACCTTCCTTAGTACAGTGAATAAGTGTTGTAATATGTGTCTTTTCTCTTATTCAGATATTATGGAAATTCCAGAGAGCATTTCATACTGCAAAGCTCTCCAAGTGGCAGATTTCAGTGGAAATCCATTAACAAGGTAAATTACACGGATCATGTTGTTTTATTTTTCAAAGAGGAGAACAAGTAATCAGTCATATTTGATCACTTCACCAGCGGTCTCTTCTAAAATATGAATCTTTTAAAGTTTGCGACATTGCTGAAACTACACATTTCACCTATCAAAATAAACAGTCCCATTTATCCAAATTGAAATGTTAGAATATGAGAAGCAGGGGATACGTCTTCAACGCAAAACACTTTTTTCTTGTGCTTTGTCTTTCCATTGTCTGCATTGTGTGTATTTTGTGGATCCCCTGCTGTAACGCCTGCTACTATGAACATGACAGATTGCAAATTGTGCATTGTTTGCTCTTTAAGTGTGTGGGTGAGACTAAGTTCAATTTGCACCCCAGCAGGAGGGGAAAAAACGCCACACTGCTTTTCAGTCTAGAGCTTAGGAGGCAACAATGAATAGTATAACAAAGCATTGGTGTTCAATACTTTTTAAGTGCACATGGGCTTGCAGTCACACACAGCACTCTTTTTCCACAGTAGTAACCTAATTTGTCACTCTCACATCAGCCCTCTTTTCACAGTTTCGTAGTAAAAGTCTAGTTACCACTGTGGGTGATGGTGTTCTGTTGTCATAAAATAACAGGGGTTTTAAAGGCTTTATCTGTGTTTTCTGACCATACAAATAATATGAATTTAAAATCTAAAATAAAGACAAGATTTTTGTCTTGTGTTAAAAATAAATATGAATAACTATGATTTAGTTGTTTGGTAAGTTTTAGGATTTAAGGATTAAGGGCAAGTTCCCGTTTGAATTGCAGGGGTTGGAAATTGTGTTTATATTGGCAGGTTTAAGTTTACATTAAGCGCTGTGCTTAATCTGGAGTGTGCCTGGGTCCAAACAGCAGCAGCAGGTTACTTCTACTCAGTTATTAAGACTTGTTGAGAGCTTTCTTGATCTCTGGCTTACATCCATTCCAGATAATGTTCCTTCCTGTAGAGAAATACTGCTCAGAAGTAAATGTTTGGTCTCTCAGTCACATTTATGTAGAATGCTCATAGACAATTACATGTAAACTGATGGAGATAACTAGAGCTCAAAAGATGCAAGAAGCTTCATGCTGTTGTTGCTATATATCAGTGTCATAATAGTAAAACATGACAAAATACAGTTCTATTCTATTTTTAGAAGACCAGAATGCAGAGACTTTATTGTCTTAAGTCCTGGTAAACCCTTGTCTATTGTCATTGGTTACATTCTCAACAGACAACGCAGTCGTCAAACAACACAGCCTCTTCTTTCTAGTAGCCACCATCCATCATCAGTGTTTATGTCAAAAGTGCTGGATGACATGTTTAAAACATGTGGATTAAATCATTCTCTTTCAGTTGTCTCACACTGTTGCTGCTCTGTCTTTTATTTCTGCAGGTTACCTGACAGCTTCCCAGAGCTGCGGAATCTAACATGCCTTTCCATCAATGATATTTCATTGCAAGTTCTTCCAGACAACATTGGAAAGTAAGCATTTCATTGTGTTGGTCTTCTTTTCTTTCTTTTTTTTGAAGTGGATCTCATGCTTGTCAGTGAAACATTTCCACACAGTTTCATAACAGGAGCAAAACAGAAAATGTTTACCTTAGCTTGAAATGACAAATGTCAGCGTTACTCTGAACACATGGCAAACTAATGATGTTCAGGGAGCCTGTAACCTGTCAGATCTTTCAGAGGAGATCAAAATATGACCACAAATCTTTATTACACTGTTGTGATCATTTCAAGGGACTTGTCACATAACATCTTACATGGCTCCGTCTGCACTTCTGTGTCACTTTGCTTCCGTCTTAGTGATCTTGGTAGGAAAATCATGAATTTCACCTATGAATAGATTTAAAATGTAGATGTTTCAGTACCATGCTCAGTGATGTGATATGTGTTAACAGATGTTAAACACTCTACTGTGTAAAAAAAGCAGCAACGTTTTTTTTCCCTTTAAAATCCCTTGAGCTGTAAACATTTCTCTAGAGTGGCACTTTGTATGAGTGACTTCTCATCAAGTGGCAAATAGGTCAGGTTTTATTTCTTTTACTCAGTGAATGTAATGAGGTTGGAAGTCCTCCTCTACAGCCACTTTAAAGGGATAGTTCAGTTTTTTGAGGTGGGGTTGTAAGAGGAACAAATTGCCCCTGTAATATGTGCAGTAGACAGCTCTCTGCTTTCCCCTATTTAACTATACCAGCACATATTGCTGGACAGAGATACAGGCGACAACCGACTGTGTACGGACCCAAGCTAACAGTGTATTTTCGCTGCCTATAAGAAGTCCCTAATCAAAATAATTCACCCGTTTAAGTATACGCTAGAATTTTTTTTTACAGTGCATCAACTGGTCGAAAAAAAAAAGCAGTTATCTGGAACTAACAAACTCACTCAGTATTCCTCCGCACTCCACCTATCAGCTGTTTGGGTCAGACTCATAGCTGTATGTGGAAGAGACAGAGTGATACAGTGCGGACTTCTTGTAGGCAGCGAAAAAACACTGTTAGTTTAGGGTCCGTTCACAGCCATTTATCACCTGTATCTCTGTCCAGTAGTATGTGCTGGTATGGTTAACTGGGGGAGAGCAAATAGCTGTCTACTGCACATATTATACCATTTATAAAAAAATAAAATAAAAAAAAAAAAAACCCAAAAACTGAACTATACCTTTAACATATGCTATTGCAGTTTTTCTTCTTCGCTGAAAGAGAGATAAAAACATATTGAATGCTTCCAGATCTCTTGTTTGACCCCTTATGTGCAGTTTGGTGCGTTAAGTGTCATTATTAACTGGAACGTACAGTACATAGTGAAAGTACTTGGCTTCCTATTGACTTCCTCTCCTCTGTTATAATTTCCTCTAAAATCTCTTCCTCTTCACTGCTTTAGGGGGGAAACATACCAATCACATTACTCTTCACAGACACATCAGTCAGTGTCTGCTCCCTGGCTTCATTGTCTTGGTCATAAAAGGCAAAGAGCTTGTTGTGAGATGGCAAAATAATCCAGACTAGTGAAAACTCATGTCTGCCAACATTCTTATTCCCTAAGA
The DNA here is from genome assembly GCF_905171665.1 of Trachurus trachurus. Classification (NCBI taxonomy): domain Eukaryota; kingdom Metazoa; phylum Chordata; class Actinopteri; order Carangiformes; family Carangidae; genus Trachurus; species Trachurus trachurus. The sequence continues at coordinate 18,160,158 of NC_139906.1, forward strand.
AGTCTCTCCCATTGTTGAGTTAAGTTATAATTGGATTTAATAACAGAAATATGTGCTTTTAGGTCAAAGTACCCCAAGGGATGTTTTTAGTGGAAGTTTGGAATTGAAAACTTAACCTGAACAGATTTTAAGGGATAAAATGACTGTAGACGTCAGATGCTGTTTCTTTTTTCATCCATAACACCTGGCAAACTGATGAATTGTTTACAACAGGATTAAAAACCAAATGTCAATAGGGATGTTTTTAAAGGCACTTTTCCTCACATCGATTACTACAGTGAAACTCCCCCTGATGTTGTGCAGTAGTGTGTTTGAAATGATTCCTGCTGCGGTCTGGATGGCATATTTGAATCATTAGATAAGTGCTGAAACAGTTGGAGTTAATCTAAACAGAGATTTGTCTCGCCTTGCTGGCGTACCATAAATTAAGGATTATTGCTTCACCTCCCAGAGATAATGCATGGATGGTGGATGACAGCCTGACTTCTTTAGGTTCATAGGTCAGGACTATAGACTTTGAAATAATACTGTGCCTCCTATAGATAGGCTTTTATGACTTAACCTTGATTTTATGTGACGCATACAGCATTTGGCCCATTGATAGCCTTAATTTGATTTCATGTAAGACACAAGCACCTTTTGATTCAGATCTGTACTGCAGTGGTTCGTCCATATGATCGTCCTGCAGAACTGACCTTAAACATTTGTGGCTGGGTTGTGTGTTGAATTTTTCTCCTGTGGTAAAATATTCTGCACCTTGTCAAACCCTGTTGTTGAAAGACTATAAACAAGCTTCAACACATAAAAACAACTGTAAAACCAAAAAGTCAGTAGTAAGGGATCTATTTGAAAACTATGTTTTTTTTTTCCAGCATGAGTGTTTTCATATACGGAATATTAATCAAAAAAAATGAAGCCACCTCTCAAAAATCTGTTTTGTAGATCACCTGTTTGGCTCTAAGGTCTATCTCTCATACGGTTCGTGTTGTTTTTTCCATAGCAACGGACAAACTGAACATAGGGCTGGAAGTGTCTATAATACAACTTGGATTGCATTAATTTCTATGACATGTACTGCACAGTGTTCTGACTGAAAAGTCACTTAAAGTTCAAGGGATCTCTTCACACCCGTTTCCTCATGGTACGACATGCGCCCCACATATGTCTCATATCTGTCTTACATAAAGCAGTGGCTTAAGGCCTGCGGTCTGTTCAGGGAAGAAGGTAATGAAAACCATAACACAGTTGGAACAACACGCTGAAGGGCTTTTAGACATGGATAAGATAAACGGTAAAGGGGTTAAATGACATCATTTATCTCCTGAGATGGGAGTGTTTTCTCACAAAAAGTATTCACAGAAACCTGAGACACTGATGTAGTAAAGCGGTTGTTTACATCATTTAGTTGATCTCTGAAACCAGATTTCAGACAGAGTGCGCCTGAAGATTTTGTCTGTCTTTTAATCTCTGGCTCCGGGATCTGATATACCGAATGAAAAAGGAAATAAAAAAACTCAAAGAAAGCAAGATTAAGGAAAAGTAGCAGTTGCGTTGCATATTATCAAAGTTAAGGGTCAGTGAGGTTTTCAAGAGAGACTTAAACAGACCAGATTAAAAACCAAGCTGAATAGAGAACTGCAGAGCCACTGTTAACGTTTTAGAAACACTTCATTCCCATGTCTTGTTTTTTTTGGAAAATGATAGAGCTAGACTGATTGATGCGATGTCTTTATATTTACACCAGGAAAATGTTGAAAAAGATAAACACCGTAGTCCATCTCTAATGCCACAAAAACACTGGATTGTGTTCTGGTCACCTAGATGGACTTTGTACTGTACTAGTGGGCTGTTGTCATAAAACCCTCCATTAATTAGCTACATGTGCTGCACGGAGTCGTACAAGCAGCTCTGTTCTGTACTTTGGTCTGTGACAGCTATTTAGACATTTTGCTCCTCATTTAAAGTATGCACCAGTTGTTTATGCCACCGTGATTTTAGGGCCTTGATAAGACTGACACACCTCTAAGTACTTCCTGTTCTCACATATCTGATCACAAGGAGGCATTTTATGGTCTTTTTTTTTTCTTCTTCCCACTGTCATTTAAAGTCTTTCTTGTAAAAAAAAAAAAAAATCAGGGGCATCATGTACTGAGGAGGGAGTTGTATAGAAACTACAGTTCATGTTTTTGTGGTAGTTTCAGAAGCATATAATAATCTTTTTTTCCTCCTGTCATTACAGCCTTTCCAATTTGGTATCACTAGAACTCAGAGAAAATCTGCTCACATTCCTACCAGAGTGAGTATTCAGCTAGCTGCACTGTACATGTGAAGATGTTTACATAACGTTTCCTTTGTGTGCATTATTATAAAGGAGAGGTTTAAACATTTGATGAAGCAACTTTTCCTTGAGGTTAATAAGTTATAGAACTTGCTTGAACGCCTTTTTGACTTCATGTTCCTTCCACAGGTCACTATCTCTGCTTCACAGACTTGAAGAACTCGACCTAGGAAATAATGAACTTTACAATCTGGTAAGTCGTCTTGTCTCTCCGGGTGCTACTGAGCTTTTTTTTTTTTTTAGAAGAATGCCACATGGCTGCTCATGAAATGAGCAGGATGAAACTTTTCCCATTTCCTTGTTCTTGTCATGTCCAAGTAGATTAGCGTCCCTCGAGAACAGCTTTCACCTCTTATCACGCAGATGGGAGGATGACCATCTGTGTTGAGCTCCGGTTTTAAGTTGTAATCTTATGTGAGCGGTCCAACTCTGACGGTGAATGATTTACTGACAGATCAAGCAAAGTCAGACCGCAAAGAAACAGCTTCTATGTGTTACTTTCTCTGCAGTTGTAGATAAATATGTATTATTATTAATTTTTTTTATTATATACAATTATACTGTGTTTTACAGTCATTTAGATTACTATATGAATCTCTGTTGTGATTATTAATTGGTGCATTCCAAAATTATTTTTTCAATACTGTTGACATGGCTCTGCCACATTTGATAAACACAGTGAAACTGATTTTGATGATCCACAATGTTGGTTTGTCATATTGACAAAAGAAGCAGAATAATTGTGTGAAGAAAGCAGTGTGTCCTAAAAATAAAATAAGTATTGATTGAAGTACAAAAGAGAGGCTTGGATCTTTATTTTCATTCATTTGAACAGATTTTCAATGCTCATGCTTACAGCACGCTGCACCTGGCTGTGTGTGCACATCATGAGTTTGAATTAAATGAAAAAGTATATTGTCAATCAAAACACTAATATTGTATTTTTCTGTGTTGTTGTCTCTTCTGTCCTTCTGCCTCTCACTCTTTAAATCCCTCCATTTATTTTCCTCCCACACAGCCGGAGTCAATAGGCTGTCTGGTCAGCTTAAAGGACCTGTGGCTGGATGGAAACCAGTTGGCTGAAATACCTGCAGTAAGCTATGCATGCATACAGTACATACAGTATTGTATTTGAGACGCTGTTATTGCTTCTATTCATTATTGCGCCGCTGTTACATAATTGATGTTATGGCATTGTGCATTGGTACATAGAGGGCTCTTAGCGATGAACCAATGAACAGTGAAAGTGCTCAGACACATTTAGATAATACAATTAGAACAAGAACACGACTGACAGAAAAATCCATTCCCAGTAGAAACAAAAGTTGTTTTAGAGGCTCTGATTTACAAGATTGTATTTGTTGCCGTATAACAACAACTTTGGTGTTTTCTTACCACAAACCTCTGCTCTGAACCTCAGGAGATGGGCACGATGAAAAGCCTGTTGTGTCTGGATGTGTCGGAGAACAAGATGGTGCACCTTCCTGAGGAGCTGGGGAACCTGCTGTCTCTAACTGACCTGCTGGTGTCTCAGAACCTCATTGATGCTCTACCTGAAAGCATCGGTGAGCACATTATCATCTTTACTCTAGGAGCACGATTGTTTGCCCTTGGTATTTAGTAGGGCTGACCCAAAAACCCCTCCGTCAGACGTTACGATCACGCACCCCCCGGCCGCCGAAGCTTCGATCAAAATCGATTTTATGTCCGCGAAGCTTCGATTTAGGTTATTTCTCATTATCTTGTAATTCTTACACTTGGGAACATATTGTCTTTCTGTGTGTACCGAATGTGCAGAGCCAATGTGCTTTTATTTATTGTTAAAAGTACCAAATATCGAAGCACTTGTGATTCAGCACTGCTTTTAGTCATTTGTTTAAAAGAGATACACTCAGTTTTGAATGGTATCTTACCATAAATATCACTTTTGAGATATGAGAGTGTCTGATATGTATATTTTTTTCTCTCCCTCTACAGGAAAACTGCGGAAACTCTCCATATTGAAAGCTGATCAGAATAAACTAACTTATCTTCCAGAGAGCATTGGCAACTGTGAAAGCCTCACTGAACTTGTGCTAACAGAGAACCACATACAGGTTTGTTTGCAACTGAGGTGACGCTGAGCCTTGATAATGTAATGAAAGCACTTAGGGGGGTTTGTAACCTACACAGTTATTTCACAAAGTTTGGCCTTGACCAGCCCACGCTCACCGACTGGAAAATAGCTATAGGCAGACTGTTGAAGTACAGTGATGACACATACGCACTGAGTGAGACAGAGACACAGACTGAAACCACACTCAGGTGATGCGTACACGGCTGCTGTCTGTGTTTTTCTGTCATGTCTCCTTTTTGTCTTTGTGCATGAGAACACTGCTCTATGATTTGGTCGACTTTGTCCTCATGTTAGGGCTAACTTCCCCAAAGTGTTTACAAGTTTCTATAAATACTAAAAATAATGTATACAAACAAAACTAATGATTTTTTTTTCTTCTTATTGTTGTGTTTATTGTTTATTGTTGCAGAGTTTGCCGAGAAGTATTGGGAAATTGAAACGGCTCTCCAACTTCAACTGTGACAGAAACCAGCTAATGTCATTACCAAAGGAGGTAAGCCCTTCATATATCAACCAATATCAATGAAAAGTTAACTGATGGACCCAAAACTGAAGTTTAGTGGTACAGAGTTAAAATATGGGTTTTGTAATCCAAAGATAACAATAAATATGTCCAGAGTAATAACACCCACATTTAAAGGAGACATATTCAACACACAGAAATTAGTCAGCCCACACTGACGGCCTCTCCCTTCCTCACTAAGGAAACCAGAAAGACAAATGAGAAATGGTATGAATTAAAATAAAAACATAAAACGTGAAGCCTAAAAACTGTAAATTCAGGAACTCTGGTTCCCTGCAAGTGGTGCAAATGTCAAAATGCTCAGAAATAACGACTTTGTGACACTTGTCAACATGTTCAGGACTGAGCTGTTGTTGCCGTTGCAGTTGTTGTCAGCAGGTGGTGCAGGTTAGACAGGAACTGAACTTTTGACCTTCAAATTATTATGAAAGGGAATTTTTCTGTCCTGTTTTTCTTTTTGGAGAGCACTGATTCAGGGCCGGGAGCCATAATTTGATATAATATGTTACTAATACAACTGTTTTCACCTGAGCTTGAGATTCTCCTCGACTCAGATTGCCAATGCCAAACCATCTTAAGTCCATTCACGTTTTGGGTCAAGAATGCTCGTCTTTGTTGTGCTTTTCTCATTTCTGTGTTTCTTGCTCTTGGTTTGCTCGGCTCTGTCTGAGTGTCTCCATTGTTTTTGTCTGTGACATCCTTCTCTAACCTCTTGTCTGTTTAAGAGAAGGCACGTGTGGTTGAAAACTTCATCTGAAAGGCTTCTTCAGACCCTCGTACAATGGCTCTGTGTATTAACGATGCAAGGGCTGCAGTGTTGGGAGGAGAAAAAAAAACAGTTCGACACACTTGGCCTCAGATAATGAATCGATGGTGTCACTGTTTTCTCAAACCAGCTTTGCATGACATCTCTCACAATCACAGCATTACCATTTCCAAAGTATTGATTTGTGCTTTGCTTGGTTACTTGACCGTTGGCCCAGTTTTATGGATTCTATTGATTGTTGATTAGCTGCTCCTAACACATTTTCCCTGGCTGACTTTTATCTGTGCCCACATGAACTTGTGTACTCCAATTGGTCCAAAACTGTTGATTAAAACCTTTAGTTCGTTCCTTACGCTTCGTTTACTGTTGACTCTACCCTCCTCCCCTGTGGACGCACGAAGCACTTCCAATATGATGAGCTTAACCTGCTCCTTTTAACATGATGAATCTCTGGAACAGTACTGGTATCCTGCTCCTGCAGGTCTCTGTCTGAGCAGATTAATAGATTACAACTGCAGTTCAGCTGGCCCATCAAGTCTCTGCTCTGTCTGGCTACTGGGCCTAATTGCTCCTAATTTTAGGTCCCTGTGCCACATCCCATTGACATTTAACTAATCTGCCACCGAGATCACCAATTCTGGGACAAAGCGGCCGAATACTGCCGGACAGATTCACCCTGGTTTCCTTTGTTCTGCCATTACAGCGCCGGATTTATATCCACTATCTTTATATTATGTAATACTCCATATAGAAAGTAGGGGAGGAAAAAGCCCTAATGGAATGATATAGTGTTTTCATGCCTCATGGGATGCCTGCTACTGTAACTGACATGCAGTTTGACAATGGTGTCTCCTCTATCACCCAGATCGGAGGCTGCACCGGTCTGAATGTCTTCTGCGTACGAGAGAACAGACTGCAGAGGATACCGTCAGAGCTGTCTCAAGCCACCGAACTGCACGTGTTCGATGTCTCTGGAAATAGGTACGTGCAATAAAAAGGAGACGGTAGTTTACACCAACTCTTTAATATAAACACACTCTGCTCAAGTACTGTAGGAAACTTTCTGATGAAGTAATACAGATAAAAAGACAAATACTGTACAAACCTAAATGTTAAAAAAAACTAACTGTGATGACAAAGTTGTTTTCTACTTCCCTGGCGATTATCTTCATATTTTAACAGTGTATTATTCACTCTGTCAGTCAGAGGTTGTTTTGGCTCTGGTTCTCTGCCTCTGTCTGTTTTGGTCCAAGTTTTGTCTTCAGTGAAGGCTGCAGCAGTGTGTGCACTTTGAGTCACACACACGTTCAGTTCTGTGTCTGGGGAGTGTTTCCCCCTCCTGCACATTGTCAAAACTACTGCCAAGTTCCTCATCTGAAGTGCTGATCCTGAATGTTAACAGCAGTGTTGTGAAAAGAAGAAGCTGCATGTATCTTGTTGTTTCATTATATCCTCCCTAATATGAACCAGGTGTTGATTATTCATTTTGTTTGTTGTCAGGCTCATCCATTTACCGCTGTCGCTGACCTCACTAAAGCTGAAGGCCTTGTGGTTGTCTGAAAACCAGTCGCAGCCTCTCCTCACCTTTCAGACCGACGAGGATCCCGAGTCAGGAGAGAAGGTGCTCACCTGCGTGCTGCTGCCTCAACAGCCGCTGGAACCAGACAACAAAGGTAATGTCTCTCTTTTAAATCATCAAGCCTAAGATAAAGCCATGAAGTTCTCAAGAGCCAAACCATCAATCATCTGTGTTATCAAATGATGTAGACATTTTCAGTGTCTGCTGAATGAGTGGAATGAATAATACTGTACATGTACAGTAGATGTGTGCAGGCCTGCTGCCATTATGCAATACAAATATTCTACACACACTCTTGTTTCACTCAGTCCAGTATGGGAAAATATAGATTTGTATATATATATATATATATATATATGTGTGTGTGTGTGTGTGTATGTGTGGGGGGGATCAGTGTCTCCATGTTCCTTAAGTGTCAGGCGTCCTCTCCAGTGAGACGAAGTGGTGGCAGCCCTGTGACATTTATTATTCCTCATCATTTCTTGCCTCATCCCTGATTATTTATTGCCCCGCGGTTTTGGCGACATTATCACATGACGTGCTCAGGGAAGCGAAGCGTGTTCTGTCCCTTCTGATCCCTCCCCTGCAGTATCTGTCGATTATGAAGTCCTGTAAGGGATCACAGCGCCTACAACAGATCAAGCCCTCTCCGGTCCCTTGAGGCCCTCCTTGGTTATGTTTTTTTTTTTTTTTTTTTCCAGAAATGAGGCGGATTGCACTGTTAAAGAGGCTTAGCAGCGGCTGGCCTGCTGCCATTAAAAGCTCGCCTAGTGCGTATAGAGATGCGGCGACAGGCTGGCTCTATCTCTGCCTGATACCACAGTATACTGTAATGTTTTTTTTTTCTTTACTGCTGTCCTCAGTGTTAATGTGTGGAGTGTTTGTTATTCACTGCAAAGGGCCCGGTCCTTCACGTTGCTGTGTTTCTCATGCGAAAAACATATTTCCCCCATCTCAACAAGAAGTGGCACGTGTATTCGCTGATGTGCTGTGTGTCTCTCGTGTGGAGAGATGCAGATGTAAGACTGGTGGAGGTCAGATGAGTGAGGCTGAAGCCGTAGTTGGGGGCAGGGAAGATTGTGTTGCTGTAAGCCTGTGACTAAGCTGGGATTTGAAACTGTGATCTGGCAGTTTCAAGCTCTCTCTCATAAGTGCTGGGTTATGTGACAGCTTTCATTTCTGGTGTTGGCAGATTGCGGAGAAGCGATCACAACAAGTGTATTGATTTTAATCAAGTGAAATATATTCATCTCTCATCTGCGCATTTATTCACGCACACATGAATCCCAGTAATATTAATTTGTTGTTTCTTACCTCAGGCTCTGATAAACTTTCCCGCTTCGGAGCCCTGGAGAGCCTGGTGAATGACATGGCAGATGACACGTGGGACAACAAAGCCATGAACAGGATCAGTGCCATTCACTTTCTTGATGATGATGATGACGAGGATGATGATAAGGTGAGAGCAGCGAGCTGAAAGACACAGCATGGTGTCCATTTGGGGTTTTTCTTATTTCTTGTCAACAGATCCTGCTGAAAAGACTCAAACTGACAGTGACTTGTATCCAGGTGTAACTTCTTCCTCTGTGTCACAGCTCTGTCAGTTATGTCCATGGCGGCTGTGGCTCAGGTGGTAGAGCGGGTCGCTCACTAACCGGAAGGTCAGTGGTTCGATTCCCGGCTCCCCCTGTCTGCACGTCGAAGAGTCCTTGGTTTTTCTGATTATTTTTCTCCCGATTAATCTATCGACTGTTTTTTCGATTAGTCGATTAGTCTAAAGGTTAATTTTTTGACTAATCTAACGATTATTTTTTGGTTGACGATTAGTCATTTACAAAAAAACACTTTTGAACACTTCTCTTATTTAAATTCTTCAGATACTCTTTCTGGTGTGCATTCCTCTAAATCAGTGGTTCCCAACCTTTTTTCCTTTATGTCAATTTTCCTTTGTTGTGTCATAATTGTTATCAAGTCCCTATAAGCAGGTAGGTTTTATGTAGGTTTTTGTTCCTATTGATTTTGATGATTTTGATTATCCAATTGGATGTGTTATTGGAATTTTAAAATTTCAACAAATCAAATTTTGATAACCTCACAACCTCAGAACAAACAAAGCTCTGTGGACCCCCTGACATCTCTGACGCCCCCCTGAAGGGGGCCCGGACCCAAGGTTGGGAACCAATGCTCTAAATCTTTTTTTTTTTTGGAGGGGAAAAACTGTGCCACATCAGTTTGCTTTAACCTGGAAAATAGACAGATAAAGCAGAGTGCACACTGAAATATTTGAATAGGCACATTTATTTAGTTTAGTCATGGAGCAGACCAGTCTTTCCTCTAGGATTTTTTTTAAGCGGGGGTGCGTGCAGGACATCACCCTCACATACGATCAGCATGCTGTGCTGCGTCCGGGTGCACAGAAAGCAGCAGCGGAGTGGATTAAAAAAAAAAAAAAGACAACACGAGGACGTGTTTACATCTATGGATACATAAAGCAAGGAGACTGTGCTCGTATGAGTTTCGTTTTTACCGCGCACCCTTCGCTCTGTGTGTGTGTGAGTGAGAGAGAGTGAGAGAGAGAGAGAGAGCGTCAATAACGGTGAAAGAGCGCTATGCGGAGGTGAATGAACGGAACGATGTTGCAGCTTCAGGTGCTCGTTCATCGCCGTGGTGCTGCTGTGGTACAGCATGTGTTTTTCTGCTGCACGTGTTACAGTCTATGGTTCACAACCCGACGGTGTGTTGTACCCGTCGACGTATTTACGTCATCGACGTAATCGGAAACAACTCGACGGTATGTTGCACGTGACGACGTATTTACGTCATCGACGTAATCGATTAGGTCGATTAATCGGGACAGCCCTAGTCTTTGGGCAAGACACTGAACCCACATCTGCCCTGTGTGAATGTGTGTGAATGATTATCTCCAATCTCCAAAGCCTGTCTGCGAACAGAGCTGTATGAATGTGTGTGAAAGGGTGAATGCAACCATTACATTGTAAAGCGCTTTGAGTGGTCCGAGTGACTAGAAAAGCGCTATATAAGTGCAAGTCCATTTACAACAAAGAAGAGCTGCTTTTAGCAACATGCTGACAATAACAACACCATCATGAGTTTATTCAGCAGGATCAGGTTGTAAAAAGCTGTTAGTTAGTTGAACATTTCTCTGTTACATGTTCCTAATTGCGAGACATTTTCAATCAGTCACTTTGTGAGGACATTTCTCACATTCTCTGTTGTAAACTGTTTTCTTGTCTGTAAAACATCTATTGCACGTCTGTCCGTCCTGGGTGAGGGATCCCTCCTCTGTTGCTCACCCTGAGGTTTCTCCGATTTTTCCCTGTTAAAAGGGTTTTCCATGGAGTTTTTCCTCAGTCGATGTGAGGGTCTAAGGACAGAGGATGATGCCATGTAAAGCCCTTTGAGTCAAACTGTTTGTAAAAACGGGCTAAACAAATAAGATTGCCTTGCCTTGTCTTCACGCAGGGAACTTTACTTCGACGGGCGACGCCTCACCCTGGCGAGTTGAAAACCATGAAGAAAGCGGCCGAGAACCTCCGCAACGACCTGAACGCTGCCAAAGGCCTGGACTCCAACAAAAACGAGGTCAATAACGCTGCAGACAGAGTGACCACGTCTGTGTGACCTTTACCTCAGCAATGTTTCTTACCTCCTGTGTCTCGCCGCTGTGTCGTCCTGCAAAACCCCTGCAGCCCCGCCCCCCACCCCCCACCCCTATTTTTCTTTCCTCTACCTACAACCCCACTCCCTCCTGGTGTGGCCTACCCCTCCTCTGATTAAACCCTGGGACGCCTGTAACCTTACTCCATCTCCAGTCCTGTGTAAAAGGTGTTGGACTCAGAATACACCAGGGCCGCTGTGCCTTCCTTTCTTTTTTTTTTCTTTTTTTTTTTTTAAATTAACGTCCACAGCAATAATCTGCACAGAGATGCTCCTTTTTAAAAGATATTTTAAAAATTTATTACTTTCTTTTTTAAATGCCTCTTTTTAAAAATATACATTAGGTAGTTGCACTATTATAAGTCTTTATAATATGGTCAAAACTTCTTAAATGTATTATATATTTGTTCTGTATCTATTTTTAAAACACTGGGTGAACTTCTTTTTACATTTTGGGCAAATATAAAAGCAGGAGTTTTTTGGACCTACTGATTAAAGATTATTGTAAAGTCTTGTGAATATTGATACTTTTATACTTTTCGGCAGCTCAGATGTAAATAAAAATGTATAGTAAATTTCTTAATCAGTTGCAGATTTATAAACTTCTTCTTCTGTTTCAAACTTGGTACTTTTTTCCTTTCTATTTTTTTTTTTTTTTTTAATCAAAGCAATGAACAAACCACAGTCACTAATGTCTTATTCAGTCCATATAATTGTCATTGGGTGAATGGATGGCCTTGAGTCCTATTTTTATTCATTTATACTGTAAAATATCTAGACATATTTTTGGATAATAAATAGATCTGATTAATTAATTCAGTTTGGATTTAAGTACTGCACATCAAACTTAAATTACTCATCTGCAATGTAAGTATGCAGATATAACAATGCTCTCTTATTTATATGTGCTGTGCTTCACTGCTTTGCAATGTCTTTCAAAATAGATGCCAAAACCAGCTGTTTTATCTTATTTTAAAAGTTCCTCCTTCCCTTTAAGAAAGAGTACTGTACAGAATAATCATCAGGAGGTTTTGGTGACAATGAGGTTCATACCACAAGGATGGCATCCTTTTAAAAATGCAGTTGTAAGAAGTTCCACTATAATGCACTTCTCAGCGTTTCTCAGATCTTACTCTTTTATATGGTACATGATAAGTTGTATTATGTTGTTTTTAAATTGATTGCAAAAAAAATTGGACCAGAGGACTTGGTTCAAGTGTTTGGTGTTTATGTTTTAATTATTTTCTGATCAAACTGCACAAAACGGATCTCGAACGGGCAGTGGGCCTTGAGATTTGGATGACTTTTTAACCACTGATCAATAAAAAGAGTGCAACACTAAACAACATGTTTGTTATTCCTTTAATTTCATTTATCAGCCTGTTGAATCCAAAGAGAATAACAAGGGCTCTGTGACTTAATATCATCTAAGTGGAGTTTTAACTTAATTTAACTTTAAAAATGTTAGATTTAACTACAGGATACAATTGGTGTGGTGTGGTAATAAGAAATATAAAAATCTAATAATGACAAATGAGATGATCCATTCCTAACCCCTCCATTGCTTGTTTTGTCTGTCCAGCGGTGCATGATGTTTCTGTAATGCTCTGCCAGCATGTGCCACATTTGACTGGTCCACCCTGCACGTGCTGCATGTTGTACTGACGCTGTCATGTTTCCAGTGTATTAGAAAATGAATGTTTGTATCTGTGCTCAACATGTCCTAGATACAGTGAAATTAGAGCAGCAGATCTTTGGAACACGTTACTCTGATTAATTATCTGTTTATATAATTCTTGGATGCACCTTATGTACTTTAAATCTCATTGTACCTTTTTACAGTCAACATTCTGTCTCTGGTTTTAACGAGAGGATAAATTAATTATGCGTCGGGTATTGAAAAGTAATTCACTGGAAAGTCTCGGCTATTTGAAAAGAATAATAGCCTCGCACAAATTAGACCTCGGTGTTCTTGCTTATTACTGTTTTTATTAAAGAGCTGCTACTGATGTTCAGCTTGAAGTATCGACATGTTGCCACTAATGAATGCGGTACTGATTCACATGGCCTTCCGCTGTTTCTTAAGTGGAATCTCCCTCTGTTGACATGACAATGCCTTTTCAAGCATATCATTATCCTTCACTCTTCGAAAACTAAATTTTGCCAAACGCAGAGAAAGAGACTAAAACAAATTAAACTTTGGAGATCCATTCAGCTTTGGTCTCTGCTGCATTTTAGGTTTTCAAAACAATTATTCCAGTGAGGGAGAGCTGCAATTAGGCTCTGCAGTAATGATCTCCTGTGTGCAGAGTATGCATGCGTTATGAATAGTCAAGCAGTGTGTTTTAACTGAGCATCAAATGCTCTACTGGCAAACACGGTATCCCGCCAGGATTGGCTTAGAGGAAACATGTTACTCCTTTTTTATGTTCTATTTTTCTGGTGACCAATTATGATTTGTATTCAAGATGAGGAGGATGTTTCACAGGGCTCATCCTCTACTAATCCATCACTGTCGCCAGCCATTTCCTTCAAGGTTTCATTCTGAAATAAAATTTTCAGCAACAGGTGGTGTCCTCTGACTATCTCCAGGAGTGTAGAAATCCTCATACTAACCCGTCCCTCAGGACCAGTAGCCAAAACTGGGCTGTCCCAGGCCTCGGCTGGGCGGCAAACAAAGAGAGTCAACAGGGGGGACCTCAACTGTCCCAAGCCAGAGACAGTGTGTGTGGTCACCGCTGCAGCACAGACAAGAACGCAGAGGAAACTAAGCAACCTGAGGAGGTTAGGTTTTTCAATGTTGCAAATTCATATTGTTAATTTCTTTTGACATTGTTTTTATTAACAACTCCATGTTTCCATTCATTCTATATTTGTCCTTGTGCTTTATGTACCAATTAAGAAATGCTATCAGAGAGGATGTTGATCTGAAAGTTCCATCCTTCTTCTATCTTTTCCTTTTGCTAATGTATTTCAAAGAAGAAGAAAAAACCATTAGGCTGCACTGGGCACACAATAAAAGCTCCCACTCATTTCTTGTTAGGATGGTGCGGGCCAGCTGTCTGAGAGTGATGCGTTACCACGTCGGTTTCGCCATCAGAGAGGAGAAACCCGAGAGGGCAGGAAATTTCAGCATCACAGGGCTCTTAATGCTGGGTCCGCTGGTCTCCAAGGAGACCCACTCCACAACATAAAGATCTCCTCCATCACAGGGCGAATGAAATCCTCTGTGGTGACAGAGAAGACCCCTCCTCAGGAATCATTCATCTCCCAAGTGCCATTGAGAGTAACTGCATACTCTATCTTTCATATATGCCAATTTATTAATGTCATGGCTGCACTATATAGACACTGCAGGGGAGACTGGCAATTGTGGTTAAGATATTGCTCATTTAACTCCAGTTTGGCTCCAGTCAGGCTTCAGCTGCATATTAACTCCCAGCTTTTTATTTGTAATGAACCAATTTCCTCTTAGTTGCAGATCAAAGTGTCTGGCCAGAGGGGCAGTCTGGGAATCAGCATTGCCGGTGGGAGGGGCTCTCTGCCTTACAAAGACCATGATGAGGTGAGTTCTGTGGTGCAGAGGAGCCGGCATTGCTCAATCTCTTGCAACATATTTGCTCGTTTGACTGTCTGAATGGGGGATAATGAAAAGCAGCAGCACTGAAGCTGATGATGGTTTCCTCTGGTTTTTATTTAACTCCTATAAATGTGGTACAGGTTCATTTTGAATTAAACTGCAAAAATATTTGGGATGGATATGTATATGATATGTGTTTCCTTTCAGGGCATTTTTATTTCACGAGTAACAAAAGGGGGGTCGGCAGAAAAGGCAGGGGTCCATGTTGGAGATAGACTGCTGGAGGTAAGAAGGGAATCATGTCTCTGATGTTTGTCTATATTCATCTTTTCTTAATTACTCACTGTGAAAAGCTGGTAACTGAATGAAAATCATATACATTTGCTTCATACTGGCTCAATAAAGCGCAGATTTGCCCTGCTGCTGTTCCTATTGTGGTCAATAGGGGGCATTATAATACCAGCAGAACACACTCAGCTTCCTCAGTGATAAAGCCAATATGAGCTTGAGAGATAGAAATAACATTAAAACCAATTCTAGACTCACATGTTCAGGGGTAAAATTTTTATAAGAAACCTGTATCATAGCCTGTAGTGGGAGCACAGAGTTTGTATGTGACTTGAGTTCCCCACATCTGACTGGTGCACCCACTAATGTGACCATATATTCCACCCAGGTCAATGGCCTTAACATGCAGGGGGCGACTCACCACGAGGCGGTCAGTGCCCTGAGGAATGCTGGGAGCTGTATCAAGATGAAAGTACTCAGAGAGAGACTGCTACCTCGAGAGGTGCGTGACCTGGATGAGCTTCAGGAAACTCAGGACGTGATTGGACCACAGCTCTGCAACCAGGATGAAGCAGGCCAGAAGAACAAACAACCCCAGATGGAGATCGCGGACGAGTGTTTGTCCAAGAAGATTGATGTGGTTGTCTGCAACGGCAACAGCATGGTGGGTGGTTAAGTCAAATCACAGCACAAACACAATACACTTTGTATATTTCACTATTGTTTTTAGGTGGGCATCAAGCCTATTAGGCTACTCTCCCTCTTTCTTATACTGTTTCTGATGTTTGTCTTCTGTCACCTGGTTTCATGTCAGTCTGATCTGGAAAGTGACCTGAACAGGACCTTGTCTAACCCTGAGGCGGAGGCAATAACGAAAAATGATTTGCTTCCAGTTGGCAAGCACACAATGACAGTAAGCAGATTTCTCATTCCTCTCTTGGGTAAATCCTTTACTGTGTATTGACTAACCCTAAAATCACATCATTTGAATCTTTTACAAATTAAAAAATCGTGCAAAAAGAAAAGAAAAATCAGTATTATATGACACAATTTTTCTGATGTTTTATATCAAATAATTCCTACTATCCCTCCCAATCCCGTTCCCTTCTGGTGCAATCATCTGACAGATCCCACGGATCATCCTCACTCATCCCTCTACCTCAGATGAAGACGTGGAGCTCCTCGCACAGAGCCCCGGCAGAGATTTGTTACATGACTTTGACATTCCTAATAGGCGGGTGCACCCTGACTGTTTCGACAGCGCTTTCTATCCTCCTTGACTACAGCGTGGAGGGACACAGACTGTTATTACCCAAATCTTTGTTTTGTATTTTTAGGCACTGACACATTTTCAAGTTATTTAACTATGGAGGTTTAGCAAAAAAATATTGGAATGTGTTTTATACAGTCAAGCTTTATCTCTATCAGATTCAACTGCTGCTAAAAGTATTTGGTGATATTAAAGTCATTTGCAAGAATGGGGAACTTTATGACTTTATTTTTTTGCTAAAACCCACAGAGCTTCGCTTGTGTAACTGCACTACAGAGTTAAACATGAGCACAATGTTCTCCAATGCCCAGATGAAATACATGACTTAATGTTACATGCAGTCAACTTAACAATGGATTCTTCTGGCTACCTCTACTTCACATCGCTGTACTGTAAGCCAGCCAAGAATGTGCTGGTAAATAGTGTCTCTGCCTATATGACAACGTGAAGCCGTCAATCTTTTTATTGTCTGCACTGAGATAAAATGCCTTTTCAGCCAGACTTAAGCGAGTGCACAGCAGGGAGTCTGATTCCTGCAGAGCTCAGAGACAGGCAGACAGACAGACAGACAGAACTTTGATTCACATCTTCACACACCTGTTGTATTCACACTTGTGAGAGTAAACACTCTCTAGAGAACTAGAGTTTCCGGAAGAAAAGAAAAAGCACTGGAAGAATTTATAATCTTGCATTTGAAGCATAGAATGTAAGAAGTCTAGATGTTAATACCTACTTTGTATTATTTTACAGCTTTTATATCGCTCAAGAGCTCATTGTTCAGTTTTCCCTCAATAAAGTGCAAATATATTATTCCATGAGGCTTTTTTTTTCTTTGAATGGCAGGGCAGACAAGTCAATATTGATGTTTGTACTGGTTATGTGCAGAGAATGAATGTGACAAGCACTTTGAATAGCTTTTGTTGAGTGTCAAAAAGGTGTCAGATATTATAATTCTATTATAGTCTGTAGTGATTTTGTACTGGATTGCTTCATATTACGTGTGTTCTCATCCATCCTCATTACGCTTGCTGGCCACATAAAAATCGGCATCACTACTTGTTATCTTTTTTTCTTTGCTTTACGAGTGGTGCTGTCAGTGACGGCTGTCTGCTGGGTGATAATCTCCTGGGAACAAAAAACACTTGTTGAAAAGTGCATCCTGCATGCGAGATTCAATTCAGAGTCAATTACTGGCAGGTCAGGCTCATATTGTGAGATATGAGTTTGTCTCAAGAGGCGTTCACGTAAAGTCACTGGGAGTACCTGCGGAAGATGAGTACACATCTGGATGACTCAGTGTTAAAAGTAGAACACTGATTATACAAGCAGACTTCATTTTCAACCAAATATTTACTGATTCACTTTATTAACTATAGATGATTGTAGCAAATCTCAAGGAGCAATTTTTAGTCTTGGAAGTAATGTCATTTGTAAAGGTTTTGCCATAGAGGAAACGTTGACTGATTTAAAATTCTTCTTTAAAATATCAGTGAATCAACAATCAAAATCTTCTTAAGTGTCGACTGTCAAAGTATGTAAAATCAAAAGAGGACTAGAAACAGTTATTTTTACTTAAAGCACTTCTTCACTGTGATGCGTCCAATTTCTTGGTTTTAGATGTCAAAGAAAACTGAATAATTCATGTTACGATGAAAACATCTGAGAGTCCTATATGCGTCTGTTAAAACTTCTCATCAACTCTCACCAGCCAGAGGAGAAAGAAGTAACATGGGAAAATGTTGGGTCATCTTGTATCTACATTATTTTCTTGGCAAATTGGTTCATTGACTGTAACAGAGAACAGACTACTGGTAATTACAAAAACTCATGCAAAGCAGAATTGGTAAGGAGCTACTGTAAAAACAAGTTACCATACAGGAAAATCAAGGGTTAAGGATTTATACTTTTCTAGTATGCCAGTCTGATTACATACAGTTTCTATAACGTTTGTCCATTGTTGTAAATAATTAGCTTAGTTGTGCCACAGGAATGAATCCTACAACTTGTAAATTGGTTTGCATCAGATGATCAAATCCATTGATGTTTGGAACAGGTTTCTGGTCAGATGACTGAGATAAGGTCTGTGGTGTAAGCTCGAGATATTTTCACATTAAAAAAACCCATCAGTAAACACCCGAGTCAGGATTTCTTTGAGTTTTTAAGTCTCTTATAGACTTAGTTACGCCTGACACCCCTCCTGGGGTATAGGCCATCGACAAGGGACCTCCAGAGTACTTGGTCACTGGCTTTCTTCTCGATTCTGCGACCAGTTGTATCCCATCTTCTTGGTGTCTGCGTGGAGATCTCTCTGCCAGGTATTTTTCGGCAGGCCTCTATTCCTCCTCCCTTGTGGGTTCCAAGTCAGAGCCTGTCTGGTGATGTTAGATGCTGGTTTCCGAAGCGTGTGTCCTATTCACTTCCATCTTCTTCGTCCTATTTCGTCCATAGCTGGTGTTTGGTGTGTCCTTGTCCACATATCCTCGTTTGTAGTCTTGTCTGGCCAGTAGATCTTAAGAATTCTTTTTAGGCAGCTGTTAATGAAGGTTTGCACTTTACTGATTGTGGTTATCAGCATTCTCCAGGCCTTGGCTCCATAGGACAGGACAGATTTTACGTTGGAGTTGAAGATTCTTATTTCAGTTACTTATTTTATCTCTCTGGAGCGCCAGATGTTTTTGAGTTGTAGGAAGGCCGCCCTGGCCTTGCCTATTCTTACTTTTGCATCAGCCTCTGTTCCTCCCTTCTTGTCAATCACACTCCCCAGGTGAAGGACTGTGTTCATCCTCATACTTTGTTTTTCCTTTGTGGATATGGAGTCTGTCTTGTGCTGACATGCAAGTATGTTGGTCTTTTATAGACGCTGGTTGCAAAATGTTGCTAAAGTGGCTAAATGAGACCAAAGTTTTTGGATCAGCATCAACCTGAGCATGAAAACTGATCAGCGAGGCTAATGTTATGATTTAGCACACTTAATGGGCTCTCATTTTCAATTTAATTTGCACCAGCCAATATCAAGCTTCTGCTTTTGCTACCAAGTAATGTAAGACTCACCATAGCCTAAGAAATTTGATGTTTATAAATCTTTAGCAGTAATATTTAAATTTGAAATGATTTGATGATAGTTTGCAGTCTGTATGTCATATTTACTACAGTATGTTTACTACGAATGTTAGGCTGTGTTCAATCAGGTAAAATTATTCTTCATTCTTCTGTTACTATAGTCATACTTCTAATGGTATGCTAAAAAAGATTGATGATTTTCCACCAAGACACAGAACAGTCTCCTTCCCCAACTTCCTGTGCCTTTACAGGGTGCATGTTGGCTATCTACAGTTCAAGCTGTGTGGAGACCCTAGAGTCAGTCTGTAGAGGTGCATCTGTTAGGGCACAACACTTCATGTTCTTTGGAAGGGAACTTCACAATGTTTTCTTCCAAACTGTGCACGCTAAAGGGCACCATGTTTCTTATTCATTGAAAGAACTGCCATTATGGCATCATATTTTCTCACAAATATGAAAGGGCACCCCATGGTGCACTTCAATATATTAGATTTAAGGCTATCCTGAATTGCACTCATTGTATTTTCTCCTTATGAGAGCAGCAAAACCTTGAGCTCACCCAGTGACAATAGAGAAAACTATGGTCCACATCACATCTTCTCCATTTAAAGGGCATTCATGTTACCTTGCAACAGGCAAAAGTGCATGAGATGACAGCCAGTTTAGAAGTTTGGGATATTTTCTCCTTCAGGAAAAGGTGTCAGAAGACATTTTTATGTTTGCTCTTCTGGGCAACTTAGTACGGCACCAGGGGAGGAGGTTTAGACAATGTCTTTCTCCAATGTCGGAAAGAACATGTAGTATCTATGTAATGTAACATCTATTGTTTAATATCAAAAGTTGAAGTCAATAATAAAACACAAACAAGCATTCAAAAATAGTCTACTGATGTATCAAAACAGTTTCTGAAGTTTACAGGCACACTGCAGTTGTTGGTGTGTGATGTAGTGAAGGTCAATGTTTGGCAAACACACCAGTTAATCCTAATCCTAAAAAACATTTTCTCTTTGTTAAAGTTAAAAACATACTGGACACACTGTTTTCATGCAGATCAAACATTATAAACAAACCATTTGGCAATTTCAGCAGCTGCATTTGGAAACAGTGGCAATTTATTTTTCATTAATATTTTTTTTCTGTCAAAAATGAATCACAAATTGATTTATAATGACTAGAAATTCCAGACTAAAACATTCCAGCAGCTCTGTGTGGAGAGAGAAAGCTGCAGGTGTGAACACACACACGTGCTTCTCTGTAGCAGCTCAGTCAGTCTGCTGCCAGGCTTATTCAACACAGGCAGGGTGTGTGTGCTCCTGGATTTAAACTTCACTCATCTGAGGACGTAGAGGCACAAATTTGCTGCATTGTTACAAACTAATTCTAATCAGTTTTGCTTCTCTGTTGAAAGTGTTTTGTTTACGACAAATACTACATTACATAATAATACATCTTGCACATTTGGACACATTATAATTAAGGCCAGATTTTAAAAACAGTAGACTGCCTTAATTAGAGATGCATCTCTGCTGGTGTTCACTAATGGACTAACACAAGATTAAATTAAATGTTTCAGTATCAGAAAATTTCCTCTAGGCTAAAAGCTAATAATATGTGTCAAATGTTATCAAATGTTACACGCCTGAAATCAGAGAATAAATGACTTTAATCTGGGGAAACAGGGTTATATAACAGTCTTTTAGTGCCTTCAGGCTGTAATTTATGCCTTGTTCCTATCAAAACTGCTTTTTGCCAAAAGCACTCACATATTAACATTTTGGGCACTTGTCAGGTGCTGTTTTATCCGGAACCTCTCCGCATGGATAATAATAAAATCACAATATTCCTTCCAGCCTAAGACAGCAGAAGTAAAATCAAGAGGAGCAGGCAGCTATGTTGATGTATTCTTTGTCTTACTGTGACTATCCCGGTGTGCGACTGCCACAGACAGACAGGGGGGAGGGAGTCAGCCGGGTGGAAATAGACAAGAACAGCTGTGACTGGAATGAAGAAAGTAGTGTAGTTAGAGGATTAACATCCACTCCAGAGGTCTGCTTTCACTCACTGATAAGGGAACAGACAAGTCAGTGTAGTGGCAAATAAAGCAAATAAATGAATCTGTTACAAGCCGCCTGATAACTAATTACTGGAAACATGCTGGGATGTATTTGCCACATCAGTCTGCTGCCTGGCAAGGGTTTAGATTATCTCCAGGCTATATGATCATTCTATGTTATTTATATCAAAAGATGTGCTGCATTGAAAAATACATAATCTTTTCTGATTAAAAAAAAAAAATTGTTTAAAATATCAGAATTTCTTAATCCTGCTCTTGCACCACAATGTTCAGTTTTTTTCACGTCTCACTCAGACAGTTACTTTTAGTCAGTTTTCTACAGCTTCACAATACAATACAAAGAAAGAAGAAAAGTCGTTATAGCGGGTGGAGAAAGTCCTGCCACTAATTGACATCAAATTCTTGATACTGTTCCTATTTTCCATGTTTCACTGTCCAGTCAGCACATCTCTCACTTTTGATCTGAGCTCCAGTCAGCCAGGAAAATTGCTTATGTCCTCAGCATGCTGCTTATTATTCATATTGTGGCTCTATGTGAAAGACTCATGCTGGGCGATACACATTTCAAATCATCCCTGGAGATCAAACATGTGAGATGTTATTTCACAAAAATAAATTAAAATGTCTCAATTAAGGCCTCTTTTTTCCCTCTCTGGGACACAGAGCTGTGTTGCTCGTAGCTTCCAGTGTGAACATTGTTACTGGTGCCCAGCAGGCTGACTGCTGTCTGCAAGCTATTTGTGGCTATTATGTGTCTATAAAAGGAAATCTGCAGGGGTGATACACACACCAACAGTAATACACTTTGAACTTCAGGAGACGGTGCTGAAAGGGGGAGCATCCTGCTCTCTGATCAACATTTGTCTTGGGAGAAGTTTGTCAAAGCCTGGACACATGCGACAAGACTAGATGGGGAGACATTTGAAGCAGCAATGGACAGTTTGAGTAAAAGTCTGGGAAAGGTAAGAGGGTTTGGAAAAAAGGTGTATATCTTTCTTTTGAAAACATGCACCGGATGAGAAATCCTAGATATTTGTAAGGCTTAAGTAATATCACAGACCTGCCTTTGCTTTTCTATATGGTTTTATGTGCTGTTTTGAAATGAAGATTTTACCTCAGAGCTGATCCCGCTGGAAAATGAAACCAGTTAAAGAACTTGGTTTTAATCCATCAACACTATTAACTCCCCCCATTGTGCCCCCGACAACCCGCTGCCACCTTCCAGGCTTACACACATAAACACATAGACACAGTCTGTTCAGCAACTTGATACTTATCCTGTTATTTCCTGTCACACTCGGGTGAAAAACGGCTACCGAGAGACCTCTCAGATTAATTTAAATGCACAGCAAAAACAGGTTATGAGAATTACTGTCAATGCATGATATTAATTCTATTAATTTTATCATGTGCTTTCACTTTTATGACTTTTTCCATCTCTTCCCCACAGCGCTGTAAGGCTACGTACGTTAACCATATTGATTGTTACTTTGAAAGTATGTGAGTAATTATGAGATGTTAAACGAGACAGCGAACAGAGTTTCTTACGCAATTTTCAACATGCTGCTGTTGCAAATTACAGGGATTGATCGAAATGTGCATTCCTTTTGTTGTTTCTGTATTGAAGTACGAGACTTGCATTCATAGCGTTTGTTTATAATCTGGAGAGACAACTGAATGTGCTCAGTAGAAGCTGGCAGCAGGCTATATTTGCCCCCCTTATCTACTGTGGAGGGAGGGGCTGTGTGTTCTCCTGTAATTAAACTCTTAAATAACTGGCACACCCAACTGTTTATGTCTTTGCTGGGACACGGCGTGAACCACTCGTGTATAGATTTTGACATCTGTGGAGCACGGCTTCACAGCAGTAATTGTGCTTTCATTCTGCAGTGGAAGGGCTTATGTGCTTAATCTGACATTGAACCAAGGAACAGTATCAATAGCAAACACAGATAAGAGGCGATGACAGTATTGTTGCGCAGCTTTTGTTAGAATGGTGCTCAAAAGCTGGACATGAAGCTCAAATTGCACAATAATGGAGCAGATCACAACATTTATCACAAGAAATACCAAACTGCATTAATTCAGTTTCCTTTAAGTATATTTGTCTTTCTGGTCAGTCAATGTTTATGAGTGTCCGTTTAAAGGCCCACACAGGGTGGTCTGCTTCAGGAAATGATTTAGTGCTGCTTGTACCCGGTGTTTGGGACAGGTCTGACATGCCACAAGAAATAACTGAGTGAGAGCACGCAGACCGCGAGGCGATATGTAGCACAGTCAACCTGCGGTGGTTGGAAATGTGATCTGTGAGGACGGCATGACCTCGGCAACACTCAGTGCAATTAAACATTCAGGAGGGCTCCAACGGGCAAGTATAGGAAATGCTCTTCTCTAACCTTTCACAGTATAAACTTACTCTGCTATGACTACAGAGAACACGCAAACAAGGAGGTTACGTAAGAGCACAAACACATAAACAAGTGTATAAGCTGGCACGTGACTATTTTTAGCCGGGACATTTGTTATGTTACTTTATTTATAGCTGAGCACAGATACACTGGTATCTTTTGATATCTTGGCCCTTTAAAGTAAACGTGAACCTTCTCACGGCTCAGAAAGCGGGTGTCATGTCACAACTGACATGGGTGGCATGTATTTAAGGAAAGTGATGGAAGAAGTGCTCGCATTCTTTGCATTACTGTTCTTCTCAAGCACCACAATTGAAAACAAATCTGCATTATGATGAAAGGCCCTGCATTCAAGAATCGGAAAAATGAACTACTACAAACTATTCCTCATGCTGATGATGCTTTAATGTTGTAGCTTGTGCACAGGAGTTGTTCCTAAAAACTAAAATTATAAATGTATTTGTTTCTTTCATTTATCTGGTTCTGTCTTGTGCTTCTATGGAAAATATATTGAACCAAAAAGCCCATCCTAAAGTCTAAAAATCATGTTGAATGTATAATGTATTCAATTCAGAAAGTAAGCTTTGAATACATTTGATCTTCTTGATAGAAAAACAACATTAGTATCCCAGAAAGGTAACTTTTGGAGCTGTGCTCATTTTGCCGTCTAACTGGACTCAGTTCTGTCACAGATAAGAAAGCTAACTTTGACATTTTGTGAATGGTGTTGTTCTGACAGCAAATAAGTCTGCACCTCTTCCCTTGTGTTTAATTTGAATGTGAATATCCAGACGTTTCTTTGTGATTGTTGTTCCGTGCTTCTCCAGGTTGTAATTGCTGGTTGAACATGTGGACATGTTGATGTGAAGGGCTTTTCTTTTCTATGAATGCTGCTTTGCTCCACGTTCTCTCTGTTCATGTTGATTGCCCGTTGGACTGATTGTAAATGCCTGTCCCATACAATTCTGTATAGGAGAGGCATTCCACTCAAATGAATCTTGGCTTTTATCCTTCAAAGGATGAAAATAACTAAAACCTTACACTGTAGAATTTAAAATTGAGGTATTACATCACACACATGGATGTGCTTTCCTTTCATGTCAACCTGTGAATCGTTTTTTTCCCTTTTTCCTCTTTAGTTATTCTATGTCCAGCTGATAAAAACGCCAACATCCTTTTACATTTTTATCATACATCTATAAATCATTCTGTCTGATCTGCAGCTACATTCACTATAACAGAGCCTACAGTATAGCATGAATATATAACACTAATGCAATGCATGCAACATCAATTCATCAACGCAGTGTTTTACTTTATTTACAATGCATGCTGTGTTATAATTACCCAAGCACAATTTGATAGAAGATAACAAAACATCATGAGGTTGTTTTGGATTGTTTTGTTGCACCTGTTGAATAGCCACACTTTTATTTAGTATAATGTAGAGTTCACATGACATGTGACATGCCTACTTTTAATATGATGTCTGAAATTATGCGTTCTCCACTTAAAGGAAAGAGAACAATAGACATGCAGCCAGCTGTAAGTGGAAGTGGTCTGTCACATTCTGATGGTTTCATTGAAAAGCTTGTTCATGCGGGAAATAATTTACATTTTAATTACATATGATTAAAATTACAAATGAAAACCAATTTTACATTTTTGAAATAGGAGTGTTCTCCAAGTGCAGTTGTCTTGTACACCTGCAATATGTGTAAACACGCTGCTAGTTGTGATTTGGAGCTGCCTCTACTCCTCTTCTGTTAAACCTGCCACATGAAGTGGGCTGGCTGGTTGAACCTGTGTCTGTAATGAAACTGAGATGAAAGGTGAAACACAACCTAATAATATGCTAATTCTGTGCCTGTGTCTACATCAGCAGGCAGAGATCGTGTGATCTAATTTTTAATAGAGTCTCAAGTATCTGCTACAATAACCTCCACTGATTAGTGAGGGAAATTTCAATGCCCTCACCTTCCAGTTTTGCTGTTTGCAGATGACCCAACAACACTGTGGAGACGACAAGCGTGATTAGTAAGCACCGAAAGTACTTTTGATGAGTGTGTGCTTTGATTGCTGCAGTGGGAAAATATGGGAAATATTTCAACACATCCAGATGAAAAAAAAATGCCACTAGAAACTGTGATACTTTTACTCCCTTTGCATCACATGTGTATAAGACAATGGACATCAAATAATGTTTCCAATCATATTTATGGACATGAATTAACAGTTCAATGGGGGCATTGTAAATAGCAATTGAAACTGTTGTTCATCTTGAATGTGAACTAGCTACACTTTCCTGTTGCTGTCTTTCAAAGGTGAAGCTCTTCTCCAACCTGCTTCCGTATAGATTTTCAGCATCAATGATCCCAGTGAGATTCATTACTGCCGATGATGTGAAATGAGTCACTGAACCTAGAATCACTAGGCATCAGGAAACGCTGAGAAGATGCACACAGAAGGGTTGTTTTATGATGCCAACACTTAAGATGCACAGATGCAAATTAGCTTAAAACTATAATCTGGTACAGGGCATCAAATGGCAACATTTATATTTGAACACTGTCCCTTTTAAATAAATTAAAATTGAATTAAAGTGGAGACTTGACACAAGTCCTATTATTCAGTCTTCAGTTTTACAGAGGACAAATGTCTATTTAGCCATGAAAACATTAGTAACAAGAGCTCGTTCATCACATGATCAGAACATTTTGATGTTAGGTTTTGCTGTAGATTAACCCAAAGGATGCTAATTTCCCTAGCAATACTTACATGCAGCTTTCACAGGTAATTGATTAATTGATCACCACAAATTGATTTTGATGATGATGTATTCTTTATCATTCACAATACAGGGAGCTTATGTTTTTATTTCTATTTGATCTATTTTTGATTATGAATCTAAGTGCATCAAAAACAGTCATAAAGCAATATCCCAGCCTATAAACAAAATATGTGCACAGTAAAGGACATAGTTTTGTAATTTCAGGAAATATGCATATTCATTTTCACACCGTGAGCACATGTGGCACCCTATCTATCACATTTGCATCCACAAACAGTCAAAATTTTGGCAATAACCTTTGCTGAATCCATGACACAGCTGGGTCCAGTTTATTATCCACTGACGATGCAGACACAGCAGTGAAATGGTGGATGGTTACTGTGACATAATCTGTTATGTGCCACCAGCTTGACCAATCATGATCGACAGCACTGCCTATAGACCGTTTCAGAGAGTATAAACAAATACAGGTGTTACCAAGGATACTAATTAAGGCTCCATTCCATTTAGTGTACCAGAGCGTTTTCTAATGAGCCACACCTGTCTTTGTTTATACTCTCTGAAAGGGTCTATATGCTGTACTGTGAGAGTACCTGTCCTTGGTATTTAGTGTCACCTCCTGAGCTTTGCTGAATTTTTTACTTCCACTGAACATACTTGTGAATCAGACAGATGGATGCGGAAACAAAAACAAGCTGCGGGTTGTTCACCCTAACCCTGCAGTGTCAGGCCTGTTGATTTCAAAGCTTCCCACGTTGTTTCAAAACAAAGGAGCATCCCTGTCTTACCTCCACAGAGTTTCAGTCATATAACTTCAGCACTTCTTCACAAAAACTAACAGCTCAGCACCAGTGAAACGCACCAGGTGCCTGAAGCACACGAGGACTGAAAGCTACTTTAATTGCAGCTCATTACTCTTCACGGAGTGTGGGTGTGTCAAAGCTTTGAGCTGCAGGGTGCTAAACTGCCTAATCGGTGAGTGTGTGTGATGATGGATCATCAGTGTCGGGGTACAGTTACATAACCCCGTGTAGCAGAAAGCCATCAGATATTCAGAATATCAAATTCAGTGGTATTTAGATGTGAGAAGATGACATGTTGAGAGATTATGGAGAGCTCAAAACCATCTCTTCAACAGGTCTTTTAATAGCGCCATTGAATTCAACTGGTCATTTATGAAGTAATTTCCAGACACACTTATTTTACTGAGTGTCTGAGGATGAATTACTAGAAACGTACAGTACTGCTGAGAACTGATATCATTTGGACAAACTGTTCTCCCTCTTTGTTTTACAGGTTTCAATAGGAGTGCCATCCCAGCCATCCTTTTTCACATTTGTGCCACTGGTGCACAAACTCCCATTTAAAAGCATCATCACTGAAGAGGAGAGATCTGGAGCTCTCACACCAGATAAGGTAGAGCATCCCTGGACATCGATAAAGTGAAAGCCCTGACAACTGTTTTTATTTTTTTTATATTTTATATATATTTACTATATTATATATATATATATATATATATATATATATATATATATATATATATATATATATATATATTTATATATACAACAAAATTCCAGTATATATATATATTATATATATTTTTTAGCTATATTTTATATATTATATGTAACATGGTTTTATAACAAAATACACGTACTGACATTATGTCAATTTGCAGTTGCTATCTCACTTTTCTAACTTTTCTTTACATTGTGTGGGTTTGTTGTTTTAATGGTGCGTTTGCATCATCCCAGACCTCAAAATCCAATAAGGCTGCTCAATGAAGCTTTCACATTTGTTGATCAGCCGAGGTGCTGTTTATTAGCACTTCTGTCTTATTCATGCCTCATTAGATGAGCTGAAGATGTGTCTCCACAGTGTTCACATATTTGTGAAATACAACGAGTTTCTAACTGATATTACCAATAATAACAACAACAACAAGCCTGACTAGTGCTGGTAAACTCAGGTGTGGCATTATCCACCTCTGTTGGAATGCAGCTATACCTGAACCTCCTTTGTCATGGTTCATATTATGGGGGAATGACCTCCTGTGCACAAATCAAAACTTACATCAGTTGAAGAGCAGCAGCTGAAATGCAGCTTGTGTGCTGTTCCAGTTTAAGAGTGGAGATGGTCGATGAATAGGACTACTTTTTCCCCCAGACTTGTGAACCTTGACTGCAACATTTTTACTGTAAAGTACTTCTCTCTCATTTTAAACCGTATTGACAGTACTCCACCTCACACAGCGAAAACAAAACAACTTGAAAAACTTATGGTGAATGTAATAAATGTGAGATTTCAAAAGATGTGTAGTTCTTTTGAACAGACAAAAAAACCAAAATTTTCCATGAGCCATACAATTGATTTCAGCTATTAAAGTCTTTTGGAATGACTCGAGTCCCTTGTGATTCATCATGTCAGCGACCTGAGGATTAAAGCACACACCTTACCTCCCAAGGAAGAATCAATATCTCTCACTCTTACCTGCAGCATTTTAGCAATTACATCCTTGACTTCCTTCTCAGATGGTGGGGCAGCAATCAGTGTGACTCATCCCCTGCATGTGAGAAATCAGAAAAACAGATTCAAAAGCTGCAATTATTTCGTATCTCAAAATGTACTTCTGTAAACTTCAAAATCGGAGAGAAGCTGTCAATACGAGATAAGAAAAGTATAATTCCTGTAAAATGGCTTCCCCAAGTAATCCGCTATCGCTGAAATGAAAATCATTGATTGATAGGAACTGTATTAGGCTATATATTTATATGGTTGAAGGCTGTATTATGTGTCTTTCTCACACACCACCGATCAATATGATGTTTCATAAATGTATGCAACATGTCAAACATATCCCTGAACAACCTCAGTGATGGAACCCCTGGCTGTCAGAGATAGCCTACCAGACATGTAGCCTAACCCCGTCATTCTGAAATCCTTATTTCCCAGTTCACTAAATAAAACACACACAGCACTGATATTGCTTTTTCTATTGGATGTTTTTTAAATTTTTCTTTTTCTCTTATACCTTAAGCCCAATTGTATGTAAGAACTACCTAATTGCACACAAACTCCAAATGCTCAAGTGTTAGCTATTGAAAGCAGCCATCCCAGAGGCTGATGAAGACCTGCTGTGGTGTCAGTTGCTGAAAGGAGTAATGCGCTATTGGATCCAGCATGAATATCACAGCAGCACCGCAGCTCCGGGTGTTTTGGGGCAGCTAACCGACTCCACTGCCTGAAGTCAGCTCGCTGGCTGC
Source organism: Trachurus trachurus (assembly GCF_905171665.1). Taxonomy (NCBI): domain Eukaryota; kingdom Metazoa; phylum Chordata; class Actinopteri; order Carangiformes; family Carangidae; genus Trachurus; species Trachurus trachurus. The sequence goes on from NC_139906.1 coordinate 18,189,898, forward strand.
CTGAGTGAGACTTCAAAGGTCTTCTCACAGGGGGGTGGCACCGTTAGGTTTCCAACTTCCCCCGCCTAAACCTACATAAGTTGCTCCCCTTGACGTTATGCCGACAAAATGTAACCACACAGCTGCAACACTCTGATCGACCCTGTGGTTTTGCATATAGCGGATATTATCTGCATGCATGATAATGGACTGTGCCATGTTTGCTTGAATCTTTGTGCCCATTTCCCTCGGCCATGTGTTGATTTGAACTCCATTTCCCACATTAGTTATTTATCTTTCTTTGGTTAGAGTTTTGCTGGTTGATCCTTTGCAGTAGTAGTAGCAGATCCTTGCTGTACTATTGGATTTTATTTTATTATAATTGTTTTATTTTATCAGTTTCTTGCAGCCAGTTGAGATGGATCAAATCCACTACTTAAAGCAGAAGTAAGTGGTCCGGTCGTTTTCGCTAATGCTGCGTTCCAGGCAGGCTTTTGAAATCGTAAATTACAGCTTCAAGTCACAACTTACGACTTTGTAGCGTTCCAGGCAACCCACTCATGTTTTTCCGACCTGTTTTACCGGTGAAAGTCACTATAATGGCCACTCGTAACTTCCGACCCGTGACCTCGTACCAGATCAAACTGGTACAACTTCACAGGTCGGAAAAACAGGAGTTACGAGTTGCCTTGAACGCACCATAACAGTCCTCGTCCCTACGTCACCACATTCACGGCGTCCCTTGGCTGCACACACAGCCCTGCATGCCGTTCTCTCTCCTCATTGGATAAAAACTGTAGGATACGATAAATGTTTTCTCCTCGGCTCAGAGCAGAGCAGAGGGACTGACAGACCCGTGTTTCGGTCCAAACACTCTATGTAAGTGATTGCTGTCAGAAGATATAACTATTTAAGACTTATATTAACACAAATATATCACTTACTTCTGCTTTAATGTAGGTTGGGGAATTCTCAGTAGCCTACAGTGTCAAGTGGAAATGCTAGTAACACACTTGGCACCAACATACTGTGGTAAAACCTATGGCTAAAACAAATCATAATATGTGAGCTATATTATAGCTCACATATTGTGAGCTATGATAACGTGACTGTTGCGCTTTAGAGTTGCTGGTTGCTTGCTGGTTCTTTTAGCAAGAAGAATCAAAACATGTGGAAACAGCAACTCTGACTGACTAGATCCAGTGGTGCTGAAATCATACAGTGGTGTGCACGAAACCATGGCATTTTCTAAGTAGCTAGCTAGCCTTTATAAATACCATAGAAGATGACAGTTAAGTTAATCATCTGCTGGCTCCGGCTAGTTTTGCTTATAGCAAAGACGTGTTTAGCTTATAAATACTGCCCAAATATTATTTGGTTTGACAGAAATCCAAAAAGGTCAGCTTAGAGTGAATGACATTGTATCTGCGTATGACAGATAAGTAATTAACTCCCTGAGGGGAGAGCTTCTATAGGCAGATGCCAGTGGGCAGAGTGTAAAGGATTACCTGTGAGACAATTTATCCTTATTAATCCACCAGTGTGATTTGGAGCACCCTGCACTTCCCTAAATGTCCTTTTCAAAAGAAGGAAGCTGCATGTGCCCATTTGCAGTCAGCTGGATCGATGAAATAACCTCAAGTCATCATTATCAGTTTGTATTCTGAGAGGCCACCAAGGATTTGAAACATGAGCTACCACACAATGCTTAGAGCTTCCCAGCCTAATTATCACACTTAAAGGGTTGTCGGTCCCTACTTGGCCCATTGTGCACCACTTAAACTTTCTCTCTGAGATATTCAGCATGACTATTCTGAGACATCTTCCACAGGTTTCTGCCAGAAGGCGGCACGAGATTTTAATGTTTTAATATCACCAGAATAAATTAAGCAAATATCTCCATCCTAATTTGTGGATAAATGCCTCAAGTCATAATATTATGTTATCATATTAAAGCAGAAGTGAGTGATCCGGTCGTTTTCGCTAATGCTGCGTTCCAGGCAGGCTTTTGAAATCGTAAATTACAGCTTCAAGTCACAACTTACGACTTTGTAGCGTTCCAGGCAACCCACTCGTGTTTTTCCGACCTGTTTTACCTGTGAAAGTCACTATAACGGCCACTCGTAACTTCCGACCGGTGAACTCCTACCAGATCAAACTGATACAACTTCACAGGACGGAAAAACACGAGTCTACGAGTTTCCTTGAACGCACCATAACAGTCCTCGTCCCTACGTCACCACATTCACGGCGTTCCTTGGCTGCACACACAGCCCTGCATGCCGTTCTCTCTCCTCATTGGATAAAAACTGTAGGATACGAGAAATGTTTTCTCCTCGGCTCAGAGCAGAGCAGAGGGACTGAGAGACCCGTGTTTCGGTCCAAACACTCTATGTAAGTGATTGCTGTCGGAAGATATAACTATTTAAGACTTATATTAACACAAATATATCACTTACTTCTGCTTTAAGTAGAAGTATTTGATTTGTGCTGAAATGTCTATGATGTATTACTCTTGCATGACCATAGCACGCCTTGCATGACAGATTGAGCTATGTAATCAAGTAAAAGATTGATTTTATGCATACATAGCCTACAGACATAGCTACATACATACATAGATACATACATACATGGTCAGGACAACCTGACAGCATGTATAACGCAAGGTTTTTATGGCAACAGATGTGGACTGGCAGTGCTTATGATTTAAGTTCTAAATACAACTGCCTTTGACACAAGATGTGTGGTGATATTATTGGCATAAGCTGCCATTTATGGCAAATAAATTCTCAGGAATAAAAGTCTTCCTGGCAGCCGTTCATTTGTTTGATAACTGCTTATCTACAGTAAGGCAAAACAGCATCACTGACAGAATCATTTAATGGGTTTAGAAAACTGAACGCTGTCATTAGAAGATGGTGTCATGTGTATTTTTAGGATCATAATTATCATAAGTGGAGGAGTTCATGCCACTAACGATTTACGCCATTAGCAATTACCCTTTTATAGCTTCACTTCAATGTCACACATATTATCCTAGAATGTGCTTTAGTTTGAGTCCATGCGATATAATAAACTGTAATCAGTTAAATAATTTCCCTTAGAATATTATTTTTATAACGTAAGTGTGAGTTATTTAAATATATGTGACGCAGCCATGTGTTTCAAAATGAGTTTTTTTGGGAGGTTATTTATTTGAGGAAACCTGTTAATTGAGAATATTTATTTATATATTTTTTAGCTGGACAGCTGTTTATACACAACAGTGATGTGAGATCACACACAATTTCTGCTGTCTTGGTTGTAGCAGCTGTTATCATGAAGAAAGTTGTGATTTTGTTGTGGTTTTGGACATAAATCACTCTGGCATTGCTGGTTTTGGAAAAGATATGATGCTCAAGTTTTCACTCCCATTTATCAATGACTGGGGACCATGCAGCTGTTAAATGACTTACTGCTCCGTGTATTGCAGCCCCTGTTAGTAACACAACACTGTACAACTAAATTCCAGTGCGACTGCCCTCACCAGAAAAAAACAATATGGGTCACTGTTTTAATTTGGTTGTTTGACAGGCAACCTCTTACGGTCTCCGTTGTGTTTGAGAAGCAAAGACAGCAGCAGTGTGAACTTATTATAGTCTCTCAGCAGTGAACACAAAAAGCTTTAAGGGATCAAACTTTAATATCTCAAATAGTTTTTTTTAGTTGCCTAAACTTAACTATAGTGCGGATGACACACTGAGTGAATCCATATATAACTCCTGTATATAGCATTAGAAAATGTTGGCAGCTTCTACCGGTAGTATAAAAAAAGATTCTGTGCTGGACAGTGATATAAATACAGAGAAAAGCAGCAAAGACGATAACCGTCGCTTGGACTCTCTCACTCTTTGGAGATACCATCTTGCTTATTTACAAGACTCAAAGTTGTGTGTGTACACAGACCCTGCCTCTCATTTCCAGCCCTGCTCATGAGGCATGTATTACACCAATGTTGGCGGGACATGTGCATGCACATGTGAATTATATGTGTGGGACATGTGGTGTGGTGAAACCAAGCACACCCCTGAGTTTAGAGAGGCTCGCTGAAGTTCACCTCGGCTTTTCTCGGGTTTCACTTGCTCAGTTCCTCCTAAACATTTGCTTCATTTTCTCCTGTCAGACCGTCGCTGTGTCCCATGAGAAGACAACCGGGGAGACCATGTCGGACGGGGAGATTTTCAAAGTAGAGAAAGTCTTTATCAAAGACGCTGTGGAAGGAGGAGCAGGAAACACAATCCAGCCGCTGACAGAACTTCAAGTAAGTACAAACAGAGCCCCCTCAATGTCATATACTGCACTATATGACATTGGGACAGTATAAGAAAAACTTGTGTCTATCTGTGTATGTGTGTAAACCTTTCTGTTTATTCTCTGTTCTTATTTTGTTTAATTTAAAATATAAACTTACAGAGCTAATAGATTATAAACCATTTTTAGTACATTAATTAGAAAAAATGACATGGCTGATCAAAGTGGATATTGATTGATTTTCAAATCTGTTGGTTTAATTGTAATATAATAAGTAAACATGTAATTAATTCATCAAGTTTCATAGCGTCTACTTTATAACAAGCTAATTTCAGAGTGGCAGATGGAGGCTTCATTAAAACCACTTTCTTCCTCAAATTAGATGCAAATGAAAAACTGTGTTGAAAATTTTAATTGCAGGCAACATTTTTGGCCACAGTGGGTTTTTTTTAAAGAATTTAAAGCAAATTTGAGTGTTTCAGTAATTGTTGCCTTGGTTGTGGATTGTCAGCAACAACACAGAAAGAAAGAAAAGACAAACAAAAAACAAAAATAAAAGGAACACTGTCTTGTTTTAAGCTATGCAAGGCTAATGAAAACCTTTTGTTTTTCAGTTGAAGCCTTCACTGGATCACGCGAGACCATCTCTCACCAAAGCCTGCCTTTCATTCAGCGCTCGGTCTGAAAATACACCCGACCACGCAGCCGCCGGCACGGCCTCTATGGAAACAGCTGTTGATAAACACAGGGGCATTTCCCAGCGGCAGTGTCACGATACCTCTGGACGTGCTGAGGTTAGCTCGGGTTGCTTTCCAAATAGGTCTGTGTCAGAGGACAGGGCGAGCCCCACAAACTCTGCAGACCTGTTCCCCTGTACCCTGGCTTCATCCAGAGAGTCCATCCTCTCTGAGGGCTCGGACAGAGACAAGAGCTGGTCTGCTGTGCCGCTTTCCTCTGTGGCTTCCCCCGCCTCTTTCAGCCGTACCGTCTCCCCCTGCTCGTCTGTCCGCTCCGGGGCCTTCACCCCCTCTGTGACGCAGGTCAAGAGGCACTTTCTTGCTCCTGGCTCTAGTCTGGTTCACCTCCCTCAAACCTGTTTCTCGTCCTGCGAAAGCCTGTCCTCCTCCATCTGTCCCCAGTCGCCTCCCCCCCGGCACCGGCCTCCTCTCACCCGGCTCTCCCTCCTCACCGCCATCCTGAGGAAAGGCCGTCTTCCTGTCCTGTCCCCCACTCCGCAGAGGCCTTACACCCCCTGTTGGCCTGTTAACCCCGTGACTCTGTCCTTCTGTAACGCTTGCTCAGCAGCCTCCAGTGTGGCCTCCATTCCCCTGGAGTTTTCCTCTCGCTTCTCTTCGACGGCCTCTATAGATAGTCACAGGGAACCTAGTAGATGTTTCACCTCTCCTCCACCTGTGCAGTCAAATGCGCTCAGCAGACCGTGCGATTCAACTCAGATGAAAAGATGTTCAGAGCAAATTACCAGTGTGCCTAGATGGGAGCGGGTTATTTCACCCACACCAGCCAAGAGCAACAAGCTACCCCGAGCCCCATTGCCGTTGTTTTGCTCAAACTTCAAATCTGTTTCTCCAGCAGAGCATGAAGAAATATTAGACTCTGCAACTTCCAAAAAACTGCAACACACACACACCGCCACTTCCAAGTCCCCAGAGATGAAACCCAGCAAAACTAATATGTACTTTAAGGGCCATGTCGATAATAACTTTAAAAAACTAATCTCCCCCTCCTCTAAACTTAGGAACGAGCATGAGACCTCTACGCCCCAGAAATGGAGTCACACACCAAATTCATCTCTATCGCAGCTTCATTTGCTGTCTCAAAAACTGAGATCTCCACCCGCCGGCCCTCAGCCACCTTCTCCATCACCTGCTGTCACAGTTTTCCCTGCACGCACGGACGCGCCATCACCTCTCCCTCCTCTAGAAAACAACACCGGGGGGAGCGAGCCGCAGAGGAGCTGCTCTACTTCCAAACCCGTCACGCTGTCACAAGGTTTTCACAAAGCCCACTGCTTGTCCCCTTCCCGCTACACCCCCATCAGCTTTCCGGGGTGGCCGTCGCCCACCTGCTCCCCCACCCCTACGCCCTCTCCCGCTCCACCAATCAGAGACCTCACCCCGTCCCCTTCTCTCTCCCTGCGCTCCACCACGCCTTCCCCAAGGCCGGGGAGTGGAATATCAGACTGCAGTGACAGGGAGGGTAAAAAAAGAAAGGTAGCCGCCTCTTTCGCCGTATGCATGACAGGATATTATTTAATATGTTCTGTGTGACATACTGTTCCCCCACACTATGCGGTTAAAAACAATTCTCTCAGTTGGTGGATGGATATCAAATGCTGTCTGCTGCTGTCCTCCTCCTCTTTGAGATGTTAATCTTCCCAACATAATTTACTGCTGTTGGTGTAGATCTTTGTGCACATTTCAAACATACTTTAGACTGCTGGATTTTAATGACTCTCTATCTGAAATCAAATGCCACATGTTGAAAGAAGAGCAAAGCCATCATCGTAAAATCGATGCTGCAGCTGTTAAAAAGCTCCAGTTTCTAGGCCAGACGGCTGGAAGCTAAGAAACGCCACGCACACACAGTTGGAGTATTAACAATCAGTACACTACACAGTTGTCTTCCCTATCAGGCAGGAAACACTTGGTTGTAGCTGAACTTTTCAGTGACATTTACAGTCAGTCAAAGGAGCGACGACAAGGCAGTGCTTTGAAAGCAGATGAGCACACGACTGGAGTGCGGCTGACTGTTTTGCATGATTAGTAGCCTGCAGCAGTGTGAGAAAAAGGAATGCCTAAGGAAATGTGAAAAAAACAAACTATAAATTATCCAGTACTACAACTCTTACCACAAAGTCTATCTTTAGGTGAAAATTGAAGAAATTTGACTTTTAAATGCATTTAAACATGTGTCTGTCTCTTCTGTCTATAAACCCTAGACACACAAGATTAAGCTAAGCTACAAATCGCTTGCCGCAATACCCACAAACACCCTTCTGCTGGATCAGCAGGTGAGTTCACTTATTTGACTCTAATCCCATTAATTCAGCTTGTTATCCTGTTAAACATCCAGCTGCCATTCTGATGCAGGGGCTTTTGCCAGTGTTGCAATGTGAATTGCTATGTGAGGAATGACACATAGGACTGAACTAGTAAGCCATAAAGCTTGCATTACAAAGGCTGAGGGTGGGGGTAAATCCTCCAGTCTCCACTCACAGGGCTTTATAGGAAAGTGCATGCTTTAATTGCAAAAACTAATTAGGTAAGGAAAATTACAGACAAGTATTTTCATCAGGATTTATAAGCGACTTATAATACTATACAGAAAGACTGTCAATATGTTTTTTTTTACTTGATAAAAAGTTAAATCAGACTCAAAGAGACATCAAAATGTATGGAGTAGTTGCAGTATTCACCCTGCAGTGTGATTCATTAAGATATGCAAATAGGGAAGTGCTGCCTGTGAGGAGTACAGAGTGTGAACGGTCTGGAGGAGATGCTGCAATGTTGTCTTGCATTAAATCGCCCAAAGCAATCAGCAGCTCAGTGTGTTCGCTCTGCCTTGTATTCTCAGGTGATCGACGAGCAGGTAGAGAGAGAGGACAGCCCCTTTGACACGCTGGACAGGGGGGTTACGGACACTCACGCCGAGGTATAACCCTGCACATTATTACTTCTGATGCTCACCGCCAAACTTTACATGACAATCGATAATTCTGGTTCTTCCTGCAGATGTGCTCGCCTGCTCAGCTACGGCAACAGTCAGACGAACTTTACACAGTTATTGATGAAATATTGGCAAATTCCAATCCACCAGTGAGTTTGTTATGATATAGAAGTAATTCAATATAAACACATGTTGCTTTGTAGGAATATATGTGAATTAATTGGTTGATTTCTTCAACATTTAATTGCAAACCATCCCACCCACGGCAGCCCTCCAGGTCGTTGACGTCAACACCAACCAACATCGGTGTGCAGGTAAAGTTTGTTTCCTCCACTGCATGGTCACTTCAGAAATTATTGATTTTCTCCTTCCAAAAGTTTGGCATTTTGACCCTTACAGGTGCTGGTTGGTGGTAAATGTAACATCAGCTGCAACAATAATACAGTCGTCCATTTAGCTTGTGAAGCTTTTCCTCCCATGAAAAGTGATGAATCCTTCCTATAGAGAGCCTGAGCAGAAGCGGAAGAGAAGCTCGCCATGGGAACTCAATTCAGAAAAAATCTCCATGTAAGTGAATGGGAGTCAACATTTTATTTCGTTATCTGATTGAATTGTGTTATCAGAAAAATATATGACCTTAACCTATTTAAAACATTGCGTTTCATGCCAAAAAATCTGCAGTTTGTCGTAACGGCAACGGAGGAATTTATGTTGTGTGAAGACCGCTCTACGGACTACAGTACAAGATCGGGTATCCCACAAAAGACACCAACTGCAGACATTATGGTGTGTGATGTCACCTACACAACCTGTAGTCTTTCTGGTTATAGATTTTCGGAATTTTATTTTACAATAGTTTTACAACAAACTGCTGATTTCTTGGCATGAAACGCAATGATTTAAATAGGTAGATGTCATATATTTTTCTCATGGCACAATTCAATCGGATCACAAAATAAAATCTTGAGTCCCGTTCACTTGCATAGAGATTTTTTCTGAATTGAGGTCTGATGGCAAGCGTTCCTGCTTCCGCTTACAGTAGGCTCTCTAGTTGTTCTTAGAGTCTGTCTGGTAGTTGAAATTCTCAAACACAAAAGCTTAAAGCAGAAGTAAGTGATCCGGCCGTTTTGGCTAACTTCCTGTCAGCGGATGGAGTTAGCAGTCCCCGCCCTCGTCATGGATCTATTGGTCCTCGTCCCTAGGGGAGAGTGGGGTAAAGTGAGACACTTTTTACATTTGCTCCCCTCTAAGCGAGCTAAAATGATTTATCAGTAAAATTTACACATTTCCCATTAATTCAGGATGTTGCCTAGCAATGGAAATTATCAGAATGTATTTAGGACGAAGGGCAGTGAAAATATGATTGTTTTTAAAAAAGTGGTCTTGTGTCTCACTTTACCCCAGCTCAGGGGTAAACTGAGACAGACTAGAGAAATCAATGGGGTAAACTGATCCACTTACTTTTTCCACTCTGAAACTACCATAACAACACATGTTGTAACAGTTAGAGTCCTGACAGCTAGCTTGACAACCACAATTTCCAGAACTAATGTCGGACTAGTAACAGAATCATGGTGATTGGTCAATTAAGCACTTTTTTTTCTCAACACAAAGTGACTCAAGAACAAAATCAAATACAACACAAAATGTTTTAATCAACATTGAAATGACAGATAGAACCAGTTAGATAGTCTGGGGGTCAGATTGTAGGCCCCGACAATCGTGACCATTTTGATCAAAAGTCCTCTTGTGTGTGGGGGGAGCCGACAAAGTGGAATGTGACTAAAATTGAGTTAATTAACCAATAAAGAAGTGAGCTGACTGAGCATAACAAAGCAGTGTGGCTACAGATCATTGATCACGCAAGATTTCTGGTTTGGGGGACGAGATTCTAGTGTAAATCTTTGTGTGTGGTGTGCTCACAGTGTCTCACTCATGGATTTATTATAATACATCCATGGTCTCACTTTACCCCGCAGCATTTGTCTCACTTTACCCCAACACCCCCATTTTAGAAAAAAAGACCTCTCTTAGAAATTTATGCCGTTCTCTCTCCTCATTGGATAAAGGTTGTAGGATACAAGGAAAGTTTTCTCCTTGGCTTACAGCAGAGCAGAGTGACTGACAGACCCGTGTTTCAGACCAAACACTCTATATAAGTGATTGCTGTCGGAAGATATAACTATTTAAAACTTATATTAACACAAACATTCCGCTTACTTCTGCTTTAATATGGCTAGAATGATAAATAATATAAAGTCTAAAGTCTTAAAGTGGAAATACACAGTGACCCTGGGAGCTCAATATACCGCAACCACACAGGAAAGTGACATCTTTGACGACAATGGAGGACGTGTTTCATCAAAAGTGATGAACTCTGAATGCATCTGCAGTTAATTGCTTTGTGACCTCTGTGCAATTCTGTATTCAGTGGTGAAGTGCAGCAGTGTTCTCTAACTGATGGAAATATTTTCCCGTTTTGTCCTGTTGTGTGTGCTCTTTTTCTTTTCTATTTACACTATGGAGATGGTATGAAAGAAAGAAAGTGATGTAAATATAAACTGTGAACACAATTTTTTCATTGCATCGCTGAACAACAAATTAACAATAATGTGTTTTTTCAAAGCTGTTTATTCACAATGTTATGTCACACAAGGACTCTTGACGCTCTGCTGTCCTTGTTGTATTTTCTAACATCTGCTACCCACAGCATGCAGATATTTATGGCCCTCAGCTTTCAGCCACAATAAAAATATAACTAAAATAGTAAATCATTAGTCAGATTTGCACTCTTACTGAAACACAAACGGGAAGTGGGATAAAAGTGAATTCCGACTGTATCATCAGCATCAGCATGAGGAATGAAAAGACATCTCTTCATTATTCATCAAAGGAAAAAAACCTTTCCTGGTTTCCGCAGAAAACAAGTGTGTGTGCAATGTGTGTGTGTGATAAAAACCTGTGAAATTCAGTCAATGATGAGGAAAAAGGAAAGTTACTCAGCTCCAAAAGAGAAAAAAACAAAACACTTAGGCCTAACAAAAAACATTATTTATTTTTTCTCCAAAGTTTAGTTCGGTTCCACCCACAATTTCTTTTCATCTTCGTCCTTCCTTCGTCTTTTTTGCAACAGTGACTGGCATATATTTGAAAGGAGTGATGAGTAATTTTCAGATATTTCCCACCACATGAGTGAATAACTCTGTACTTATATTTCTTTTCTCTCTGTCTCACTTCCTCTCTTTCTCCCTTTCATCAGAACAACTCGACTCTTCCGAAGTCCTTGGGACGTGAAACCAAATATGTGAGTGGGAGCAGTTGGTTTTGGTAAATTCAATACAACACATTTCCTTCAGGACCAAGGTGCCAACCTGTGACAGTCTGACTTTAAGACATTTACATTCACAGGGCTGAACTACATTATGTTGTGAAGTCTTGACCTTACCCTGTAAAATGCCTTCACGTAGTGTTGTGAATCAATGCTATATAAATAAAATTGAATTGCCTGGCATCAAAAACTCACCTCACCACTCTAATTTTCTAGTCTTGTCCTGTGATCATAACATTTCTGTCATTATTAATGCACATTTGTATTTGACTTACAATTTCACCCTTTATTTGCCACATTTCCAGAAAGGAGGCACGGTACTTTCATACTTTTGCATATCTTAAACATGCAGCCCCTCACATGCTTTATTTTCTCAGTATTTGTGAAACACTAATAATTATGTTAATCTATTTGTTCCACGTTTTTTATTCAGGCATCTTTATGCAGCCTGCACCCATCGACAAGTGTGGAAAGAAGGGTGATGGATCCTAGAAAGGTACAAATTGAATTTTCATTTGGTCAAGCCATCTGGAATACAGTTGAAGAAACCTGTGTGAATTAAACTTCCCTCGGCTGTAAAACTTCTCAATCCCTCTGTCCAGACGAAGCCCGGGGTTATTCGTCCCATGACAGCCATTCCGAGGCTGACAGTGGAGAACGACGAGGAATTTTATCCAAACCCCTTCAAGCAGCCTGTCGCCAAACAGACCTTAACTGACAACAAAAAGGTGGGCAGATGGCATGAATTTTTTTCATCAAAGTAAAAAAAGAATGTTTTCAGACAGTGCAAATTTAAAAATGAACAAAACATTTCCAGAAAGTTTGATTTAGTCTCAAGGCTGGAGATAGATGCCAAATCCAATCCAATCCTTGTTTGTCTATTGTTTACATTTTAATTTTTAATTTGATGGCTATATAAATTAGTTCTGAAAGCTTCTTACTAATCTTTTATTAATTTCAGGTTTAATGAACAATAATAAGGGAAATTTCACTTTCAAAGTCTTTGTATGTCGAAAGCTTAAGAGATGACAATATTTAATCAGATATTTCGCATCTTGTTTTATTCTGTATAATTGAGTTTCTCACAAGCCTCTGCAGTGTTGCTTTTGAATTTCACAAATCCCTCATAGTTTAACTTTAAATAGCCTTTTAACAAATTTTGAACCAATGCAGCCCATAATAAGTCCTTGATTTGTGAGATCACTCATCAGATCGTCAATTTTAACAAATCCTTGTTGAAATGATTCATAATTTCATTTTAATTTGTTCACAGCCTTATGCAAAAGAAAAATACACTACAGTCATCTAACAAACATAAAAAAAACACCCTTTGGGTAGAGCTGTGCACAACTGTAAACAATATTGCAGTACATATAGTAACTGAACTGTACAGACTGTAAGTCATTCCTGCACATCCAGATGTTCCTGTCTGTGGCCACATATTTTCATCCCATCATCATTCAGTATTCCCAAATATATTGTCATCCTCGCTTTGTATCTCTCTCAAACTTATGCCATTGTTTGCAATCACCATTGCACAAATGGCTTCTTCTTGTTGCAGAGTAAAAGGGTCCTCTTCCACCTCTCTGAGGTTGTCTTGCAATCCTATGTGGTGCAGAGTAAAATTACAGTAATGTATAGTACATATACTGCATCAACCCATATTACTGTAGTGTACAATAACAGTGCTGTAAATATGGCAAATCTTTACTGTAAGCAGGTTGCTGTAGGACACTACAATACAGTAAATATGTACTGTAAAGCTGTTGTACTGTAGTAAAGCTGTAAGTCTAAATGTAAAAACAAAACAAAGTAAAAAGTTCTGTCTCACTGTAAGCTTAATGTATGACACAACAACAGTAGTGCAGTGCAGATTGTTTAGTGCTGGTCCTGGATTACTGAAATGATGACTATTCAGCATTCAGCATTCATAAGTATAGTTCATTTTGATTGACATGACAAGCAAATGATAATGTTATAAAACAGCAGATATTGTATGAGAGCAACTGATACATGTCCAAAAGCATTTGCAAGTGCTACTATGATGTGCACAAATGACTAAATGTGGTGAAGGTTGAACTAAAAGTTTTTTTTCATTCTGATCTGAGAAATGCACCAAAGCAACTAAGAAAATATATCTATTTTCATTACAACAACTATAATGTAAACAGCTTCTGTTTCATGGCCTAAGGCTATCCAGTAGCTGTGTTACCAAACGTTACCAAAGGTCCCACTTGGTTGGTTTTTTACCCCACCACCACTCTTGTCAGCGAGCCTTGTCAAAGCTTCTGAGAGGATGATTCTTTTTTTTTTGTTTTTTTTGTACTCTGCTGAGGCATTTTTCTAAACAACTCCAGCTGGAGAGAGAAAGAAAGTCACTTGTGCTTAGCTCATATTCAGAGTATTTGTATGATGACGTGGTTAGCGTAAGAGTTTTTCATGCGTAGTTCATTGCAACATGGTTTTTCAACTGCAAACAATGACAGAAGCTTTTTAAAGAAACTGGGTGAGGGGTGGTGGTATTTTTCATGGCATTTTAAAATCAGTGAATTAAATTATAATAATAAAAAAGAGGACAAATTGCAAATTGACTCCTCATGTTGTTTATATCCTCTAGAGTGTCTCAGTGAGAGCTCCGCTGATGAGAGGAAACAGGTTTGGAGAGCTGTCAGGAGAGCTGATGAGTGTGTGGCAATTTATCAGACAAGATAAGATGCTGATTTTAAAACAGCAGGAAAAAACCCCACCAAGGATTTTGTTTTGGGCTACACTTAGGGAAACAGGTGGTGCAGAGAAACACACAGAATTAATGAGAACGTCCCGCAGCTTCTGGTGCAAGAATTATCTCACTTTATTTGTACTATTTAGTGGGTTTACACAGCAATGTTTTCTACATCAATATGCAAATCACTATTTACTTGTCATGCAGAAAATATGTGAAAGTCATAAAACTACCAGTGTAGTCTTTAATACAACTATTACCGCTGAAGGTCATTACGATGCAAGAATCCAAAATTAAAGCAGAAGTAAGTGGAATGTTTGTGTTAAAGCAGAACTATGCAGGATTTGGGCTGTAATTATTGTGGCTCAGAGTCACTGTGATGGTAGAGTGACCTATTATGAGGTGAATGGGGTCTAGGCCAATGCGCTCACCCCCCCCACTGGCTGAAAACCGCACTTGCAAGATCAGTCCTCCGTCTCGGTGTAAATCTCATCAATGGATAGAACTATCGCGAGAAACTGCCTTACGGCAGTACGAGATAAGAACGCAGATGACGTCATGCATGTCATGAATCGTGATTGGTTTGAGTTCGGAAAGTCGGAGGAAACCATGGAAACATGTTTGTACTGATGAAGTTCGGCTTGTGGCTAACACGGAGCTAATGCTAACAGACACACACACACCATGGATCTTTTATAAGATAATGTAATACATCATGACACACACACACACGCCTTCGCGTTTTGGAACCTTTATTCATGTGTGTGTGTATGTCTGTGTCTTTGTGTCTTTGTCTGTGTGTGGCCGTATTAGCGTTAGCTCCGTGTTAGCATTAGCTCCCTGTTAGCGTTAGCTCCGTGTTAGCATTAGCTCCGTGCTTAGCAAACACCGCGCTACCTTCAGCAGTAAACACAAGCACGTGTAGGGAGGGGTGGAGGTGGGGCGGCGAGTTTTTTTTTTACGACAGTGACATGTGCCTCCCAGAACTGTGGGGGAGCCCCGGAGAGGGAAAAAAAGAGAAACCAACGAAGGAGCGAGCTATTTCCGGCCAAGTTGCATAGTTCTGCTTTAATATAAGTCTTAAATAGTTCTATCTTCCGACAGCAATCACTTGTATAGAGTGTTTGGTCTGAAACACGGGTCTGTCAGTCACTCTGCTCTGCTGTAAGCCGAGGAGAAAACTTTCCTTGTATCCTACAACCTTTATCCAATGAGGAGAGAGAACGGCATAAAGGGGCGGTCCTCTCTGTGTGTGCAGCCAAGGGATGCGCGTGAATGTGGTGAGGTAGGGACGAGGGCGGGGACTGCTAACTCCATCTGCTGACAGGAAGTTAGCCAAAACGACTGGATCGCTTACTTCTGCTTTAAGGTCCATGTATAAAACAACTTAGCCACTCATGTCAAAATAATATACCAGACCTGGTTTGTTAGTTGAAAAGATACCTAATTAAATGTCAAGGTCAAACTGAGGATTACCAGTGTAGAAAAAACATTTAAAACATTTAAATCCTAACAATGACAGTACACAATCTTCTACAGTAGTTTTAATTCATTTAAACTTTCTTTTTAATTCCATTTTGCAACAAGACAACAAGACAAGCTCATCAAAAAGCAACACAAGATCACAGCCTTCCGCTGTCACAAATCACAACATACAACACAAGATACTGTAATACAACACAGCACAATAACAACCAAAAACACAAAAATATGTAAAGGCCAAAAAAGAAAAAGAAAGATGTGGGTGTGTCCCTTACCCCCCTACAGCAGTTTTTAACACATCGGTGCATTTGAAGTGTTTGATGCCAAAAACAGCCCTGAAAGGCAGCCATTTATCACTGCAGGGATAAACTGCAATGTAGCTCATTTCCAAGGACCTGTCCTGGTGGAGTATTTAGTGTATAGTTGGTTTGTCATGATGTGGAACACTAATGATGCGTAGTAAGGCTGTCCATGGGCTACCCTGCTGATTTCATTTCAGATCTCTGATTCATTGCTGTCAGCATTATGCAGTGAGATAATCATTTATTCATTGCAACTCACGTTAATCGCATTTGAGGTAATACAATTTCGATTATCATGCTGCCAAGACTCTTTTGTTCTTACATGCAAATGCTACAAAATCATTCGCTGGTGTGTGTGATGCCAACAAACCTGTTGGCTCAAAGTTAGGAGACTTCTGTACTTTGATTTTAGCTGCATGTATGGTTGACTGATGATAAGGGTCAGTGTTTTTAGAGCTTTCTTTGGTCCTATCTACCTACAAAGTTGCCATTGACTTGGTTGCTTTTTCACATACCCACTCCCACTTAAACAACATGGGATGTGTGCAGAAATGAAATGGTCCAAGGTCAGGTTAGTTAATATTTAGGGATACTCTTTGTACTTATCTCCTATACATTGTGTCATATGAAGTTTTGAAGATTGATTGATTGAATGATTAACCAACCTCTCTATCTATCAATTTTTTACCTGCTGCTCTATAGACAGTAATAATTATAATTGATTAAATTGAATATGGATATTGGTGGTGTGTATCTGGTGTGATTTGGCTGCTTCTGAACATGTCACTTTTATGTTTGAAGGTCTTTCACTAAAAAGAATTCTTCCTTTAAAAAAAAGAAGAATGTGCAGGAAGTAATGTGTGAAATTACCCACATCAAATTCATTTGCAGTGACATAGGAGTCCTTGACCTGAACTTTTTTGTTCATTCACCTCGGTCCTTTCATGCCTCAGACAAACTGCTCTAAAAATGTTTTCAACGTCAGATGTCTAGAAACATTTTACACCAATTTGTTCCTAAGTATGGCTTAATTGATCTTGTAGAGAACATGCATCTTATTACCCTCAAATTTAATTTAAGCAATTGAAATTTCACAACATGACCTCCCGGGTGCAGTGTGTCGCATGCTTGACCTTCCCCACTCAGGAAGGAGCGCTGTACTGTAAAATCCATCCATCGGTTGCTACTGCTCTTACACAATTCAAGAAAAATGACACAATGTCTCTGACAGTAGACATTAACGCCCTCTGCCTGTAAAAGATTATGTAACTCCCGTGATGTTAAAATTGAGACCTGAATTTTTGAATTCTAATATATTTGTACCTCAGCTAATCACAGAAGTCTTACGTAGGCCAGAAGCCGATTCGCCGAGCCGATGTTTACAATCACAACCCTCTTCTAACAAATCATTGAAGGAGTCTGCAATCTGCATAATCTGACAGCCCACACACTTTTTCTGCTGTTCATTCAGGTCTGTTGGTGTCATTACTGATTATGTTGATTTCTCTTTCCACCACAACGCCTCTTTCATTCTCTGGTTTCATCTTAGAAGTTTGCTTCACAGTGAATACACATTTCATATAAATACATGACTCAACAGTGAGCGTACTGACATTATTTATTCATCATCCTGGTGTCAGTTTTTGCAGCCGTTTTCATGTGTAGTTTATCACTTCTGTTATTTGATATGTTACCTGACACACTGTCACATTTATCATTCTTATGCATATAAATTAAGAGTCTTTCACCTGTGTTTGTGCTGCAGAGAGTGTCCCTGTTCAGTTTGATTCATGCACATGCACAGAAGTACAAGCACAGTATTATAATGCATATTTAATGATATTTTACTGATGTAAATTTGACAGCACTACATCTAAAAATGCAGCAAGCCAAGAAGCACAGAAGAACTTCTACTTGGATGAAAGACAGAGGTCATTATGATATTTAATCATTACCATCAATATAATTTCATTACTTTTATAAAAGTATGTCTGTTCCTATAAAGATGAAAATGTATTCATACTTTAATACTGACTGTACTTTTGGATTGCAGAAATATTGCAGACTCTCTGTTGTTTTATAATCTTTAATTAGTTCTTAGAAGATCTTCAATTAATTCATGAAATTTTACACACAAGGCAATGAGCAGCTTTTAAAACCATAATCCAAGCTTCAAGAACAACAGCTTAAACTTATCCATTGAATTTGGCTAGTGATTAATTCTCAAACATCTACTGTTTATCATTTCATTTAAATATTTTATCATCTACATCCATTTTTATTGTTTTATTTCAATCAATTCAACATTGATAGTGTAGGATTGATAATATGGAATAAAAGGGGGAAGGAAATCCACAAAAGCTGAACTGTATGTGTGAACATGACTTTTTTTTGTTTACCACTCCCCAGGGCAGTTTTAACATGAATGGTTTATGAAGTTGAACAAAGTTCAACTCTGAAATGAGAACAAATAATTTATTGAGTGTAAGAATTGCAAGCAGCATAGGTATCCTTGAGCGTGGCTGCAGCAGGTTTGGCATCAGGCTCTGTCTCAGTTATTTGTTCCCTGAATGATCTGCTTTGCCGGACATTACAGGGAATGAAGCAGACCTCCGTAGGGGATCATAGAAACAGAGCCCACAGGTGGATGCTGGGGAGGAGGTGGGTTTGCAAAACCTCATGGGTTGCAGCAGCAGCAATGAGATGTATGCAGAAGCAGCAGCAAGGACAGCAGAGCAGCAGCAGAGCAGAAAATAGCAGCGGCAGCAGCAGCATAGCCAGGGATGAGCAGGGGGTTTAAGTAGCCCGCCCTATTTGGATGAGGAGAGCATGTGACTGATCAGTATGGGCGCAGCTTGAGTTGTCTGCCTGAACTAACTCCGCAGGCTTCGCATCATACAGTACAGTATGTGACAGAGGTGCTGGCTCTGCCTTTCTTGGCATGTCGACCATGTGAACCTCAAAACAAAAGATACCAAAACAAATGATGAGAAACACCGCTCTGTGTTTGATCAAGCCAATTGCATCCGACACACATCATCCTCATCCAACTTTAGTTTAGTTTAGTTTTATTATGGATCCCCATTAGTCCTAACCTTGGTAAGGAGTCCAACCAACTTTACGTTGCATGTTGGCTTGTTTTCCCAACTAGTAACATCTAATACAATAATAATGTAATATCTGCTACCTTAGCCCTGAATGATCCCGACTTGTGTGTGAGATGTCCAGATGTGAAAATATGACATGAAATGTTTGGCTTTAATGATGCGCCTGAGGAAAAACATTAGTGTCAACCTCTGGCAACCCTGCACAGGCCCAACAGCCTCCGAATCCAGAGAGAGTGGTATAGACATTTTATTTTTGAAAGATGTGGTAGTGTTGAATGTTGTGTGTACAACGGTGTAGAGTTTATTTTCTGCCAGTGTCTTATTTGAGACTGTCAGAAGAGTGGGATTCTATGCATATTAAAACTACAGCAGGATTATGGTTGTTAGCAGAAAAAATGACAATATTGAAAAACAAAAAATGTTGCTCTAAACTTTAAAGTCTTGTTTTGTGTACATGTACGAAAGCATACTTGTGTATAGTGGAAGCAAACTAAGACTAACAGTTACAGTTACAATAGAGGCTGATGCAGCAATTACACTGAGATACTGTATTCTGCCGTCACTGGGCTCACAACATTAGCACAAACTAACAGGCTGTTATCCACTTGTTTCTAATTTATGTTCACACACTTCAAATATGCAGGATACAACAATGTGCAAGGTAAAAGGCAGCTTTGTTGGAGGTTGAGTCATTTTTCCTTTATCTAGCTCTGCAAAAACATATCACAGGCCAGGCTGAACCACAGAGTAATGAAATATATATATTGATCTTTTACCCCTCAGAGTGTATAGATAAAGTAAATATAAAGTTTCTCAAAGTGCTCTGTCTGCAGAAAAGGCCAAACAGCAACATTCAGGAGGATAGAAATATTGTGAAATATGATAATTTCAATCAGGGCGAGCTACACCTGCTCTGACACAGCTTTTTTCCTGAGCAAATGTCACATCACTTTCTAGTATCATAATTATGTTGATAAGCAACGAAAAAGATATTTTCATTCAAATAGGAAGAAGAATGAACCTTTGAGTTGGAGAAATTGGAGAAATGTGTTTGCTGCCTGCTGTTTAATGGGATATGGTAATGCAGTGTTTAAACACTGTCATACATACATGTTGAGGTAATTGTGCTAAACAGCTTATCAATTCAAATTTTCAGTCTTATTACAGTAAATATAGAGCCGTTGATTATAGTATATCCAATCCAGGAAGATGACTGTCAATTATAATCAAAAACATAATGAATATTTATTCCAGTGTGAAGCACAGCCAGCCTCAGGGAGAGCTCAATCCAGCCAATTTCACTGTGGGCTGAAAGCAGTCTAAACTGGAAACCAACTAAAAGGAACTGCTGGAGTATGGAAAAATTGATCATCTGCCACATGGCTGTAAAAACAACTTGGAAACCTTTGTGTCTTTTTCTATTTCAGGTGGAAAATATGCATCCTAAAGAGGCAAGGAGAGATTTTTTCACATTTTTGAAAAGTGAAACAATGAGAGAGGAGAAGAAACCTGTAAGAAGAAGTCCATTCTCATTATGTGACCTGCAGATCACAGAGCCTGAAGACCCCATCACTCTCCCCGTCAAAGACGCTTCAGCATCTTTCAGTCCTACTGAGGGCCGCATGGGAGCATTTGAGACTCATATTTAGAGCTTTTTTTCAATTAAGAAAAATCTGCTTAAACATATTCAGCATTTTAACCCATTTGCACAAGGATGAATTACAAGTTAACTGGATTTGTCACCTAAATTAGCGAATGAGTGCGGCATATGCTCATCTGACAAGATGAGACAAGGACAATAAAAATACATGCAGTTGACTATTTCCAAGCCACCTAAATCTGTTGAACTCTCCTTTTGCCTTCAGAGTAGAAAAAAAAGGCTTTTTTAAGTTTGCAACCTTAATTTTTGTATTCTGATCACCTCTACCTAACTAATTAAACTCATGCTAGCTCTGTCAGCTAGCTGCAAAGTTTTTTTTTATGATTACTGCTGTCTTGTTAGAGAGCACATGATGGCATTGATCTAAAAGACTAACGCTAGATTATGTTAAGAAGCAAGTTGTTTGTCCAACCTCATTAAATAAAAGGGCAGAAGTCATCGTGTCTGTTTGTGTCTGACTTGGAGGCAGACACGAGATCCATTTCACACAGGGATAACAAAAACAAAAAACACATTTTCAGACACTCTCCTGCACTCACACTGTTGCACCTGGCTGTGCAATTGTCAATGTTTGATGCGCAGCCCCTGACAAACGTTCTGCATTTGTGTAACTTGTGGGGTCCAAAAACTGGAAGCCCACAATACGTTGAGGCACAGTTAAGGGCTTAGAGTTAAGGTTTGGGCTGTTGGGATATAGAGGTAAAGGGCCCTAGTTTGCTGGCGCAGCGCAGGTGGCGCAAGGTAGTGCAGCCGGTCTAATGCAAGTTTCGACTAGCGCAGCCTAGCGCAAAGTCAGATTGGGAGATTTGTAGATCGCGCTGCGCTGAGATAGGCGTGGCCGCGCAGCAGGGGGAGGCGTCACAGATTCAGCTTGGTGCAGTGGAAGTTTTGTGCGAAAAGGTCTCGCCGAGGTTGCGCTGAAAGCTCGCCACCTCCAACCAGGTCTACTCTCAGCGCAGGGCGAAGCGCAGCAGGTGCAGTGGAAGTTTGACTGACTGACCTGCAGTGCACACACGTCACCAAGACCTCACAGGCAGATTTCCACAGTTCCAGACACATTTCAATGCAATAAATATCCACAATAACCACTATTTAATGCAACTAATGGAATCAACACGTGAATTTATATCTATATAGATTGTCCCGTCACACCTGACGTCAGATCAAAGCAGAGATCAAAGGCTGTCGGCAGCGTAATGGAAACTCCACCTGAATTAACACAGCAGGGACTAACTGGCACTGAAAAGCAGCTGTGGATGTCCCAAAAGCAGGACTGAGGGTGGATGACTGCATGTCGCTGCCGTGTTGAGATACCACTCAACACCCTTGTGATGATCGCTTTATTTATTTATTTACTTATTAATTCATTAGCGCGAGCGACCGCATCAGGCAGCTGTAATGAAAAACAAAACACAAATCTTCATCTCTCTTAGTCCACCACAGCCTCGGTATCAGATAGTCAGTATATAGCCTACTACAGTACTCTCTATCACAGAAAAAAAAGAGACGGACAGAGAGGTAGAGAGAGAGAGAGAGAGAGAGAGCGTCCTTTACGCTGATTTCATCCGTTACGCATGGTGTTTGTTTATGTTGTGATTACACCTCTCATCTTGCTTACACAGGGTTTGAATAAATGTGAGTTTCTTTATTAGTTTATTAGTTGTTGTTTCTTACATTGGGCAGGGGTTCTCAGTGTATCAGATCAAACCTGATTAAGGATAGCCTATTTGTATTATTATTAGTAAACTCATTATTGGTCACTCTGAGCTCGGACCTCCGGACCAAAACAGCTGTTTCCTCCGGGGAGAGGTTCGGCCTCTGGCGTCGCTGTCTCCTCCGTCCATGTCCAAAAATGACAAACTTGCAGCGCGCATCGCCCTCCGCGCAGTTAAAGGTGAGGAGAGGAGCTCATTTGATTGGTGAAGATCTGACTCGGCTGTGTCAAACCCACTCCACGCCTTTCTCTCCTCCTCCTGTCTCCCTCCCGCCCTGTCTCCTCCCTCTTCGCCGTTTGCGCCGGTGGGAGGGACGAGGGGAGGGCTTGCGCTGGTCTAAGTCTGACTGCGCCGCCCACCAATCTTGCGAAATGGACCTGGTCCACGCCCCGTTGGCGTGGCGAAGCTGCCCTGAGGTTAGACTTCGCTCGGTCTAAGAAACTAGGGCCCTAAATGTGATTGTTAAGGTCGGGGTTTGAAGGGGCTAGGGAATACATTATGTCAATTACGGGTTCTCAGAAATAGCTGTGTGTGTTATGTGTATTTTTGTGCAGCAGAATGAAGTGCAGTCATGACAGAGTTTGCAGGTGCCATCATCACCAGTCAGTGTTTCATGTGAGGGATATTTTGTTGCAGGACTGAACCCTTGTCATATGAGTAGAATGAGAAAAACAGGTAAACTGGTATGTGTGTGGTGTAAGAAGAATGCCCTATATCCATACAGTGCTGCTCAGGTAAGTCTTTGGGGAATTAATTTAACAGTCAGTTGATTCCTCGGCTCTGGTAAAACCTTTCTCCTTTTTCAAGCAAAAGCTACACTGAATTATAAAGAAACATGGAAAACACAGAATGGGCTTTTGTATGGGGTTTTAAATTCACATGTTACGGTAATTTACTTTATGTAAGGTGACATCACTCAAAAAAAGAAAAGAAAAAAAACTGTATAACTGAATAATTCAAGGACTAATAAAAAAAAGAGCTTTCTTGCTATCTTGATTTTCACAATAACCTTGCATTACCAAAACATACATTTCCATGTTGATATGACATGAAAGTCTGCTTATATCTTATTCATGGATTGATGGATAGAATATTTCAAAGAGAATATATTCAGAGTATGAGGGCCACAGGCCACACATTTGATTGGGTCTTTGGGAGTTCCCTGATTAGAAATCCTCAACCTACTCAACCTCAGATTGGCTCTTAGAGAACCAGGAGTTAAAGCAGTGATTGCCGTACTCCTGGCGTCTACTGCCTGCGTACACTAACTTAACTCGCAAACCTGCACCATAATCAAATGAAGAAGGTTCAAGCTGTTGTGTAAAAATATCTCGACCTTGAATTCAGCAGCCTTGGAGAGCTCTCATTTTGTTGTTTTAAAACATTTCAAATGTCAGATCGGAGTGGCAGGATCACACTAAAGAATCTGTCATTCATCAAAACTTAGACTTTACAGACTTTCCTATACTGGGGATATTGGTATCCATAGCAACAAGGTCGTGGCTGACTTGCACAGTCGACAGTCACTGCTTTTTAATTAATCTGTTGCATATAAACACAAATGTATCTTGTACTTTACTACCTTTTACTTTTTAAACTCATCACACTCAAATGTCAATATTAGATAATTATGTAAATAAGTGTGTGAGGCATGCAGTATGTTGTTGAGACTGTTTTTAAAATGCAATGGGTGTGTTTATGATGTGTGACACACAAACACACACACATTTGGTTGATTTTAAAATGCAAGGTAAAAGCCTCAGTGTGTCCGCAACAGTTTTGATCTGCAGACATAATGGAGAACGTGGAACGAATAATTGAACCTCACAGCAATTTAAAATATTATAAGATGGACTCATTTATTCTGAAACATGTTGTCTGTTATGTCTCTGTTCTGGTGCTCTCAGCCCAACTAACTTTTCACATCACTCTCCTCCTTGTTTGGCTGCACAAGCATTAGTCCTTACCCCTGGGTTCTTATATAGTATATACTGTATATAATATGTAACTTTATGTCAATATTAGCTCACCGCTCACTTTCACACATTTCTTACTCAGCTCTGTGAGACATCACTCTCAGAGATGGACTGCTCATATTATATAAAACAATGTATTTACAAGAGCACATTCAGAGCGTTGCCCTGGGAAACGCTGACGGACGTGTTCACGTTATAACACAATGCAGTCAATGCCACGATGCTGCTCATACGTAACCACAATTTCTGTCAAATCAAGGTTGATGCACTTGTGATCATTGTCAGACATGGATTCATGGATTTTTCCTTTTTGACACAAACTGAAAATAGAAATGATTGATGCTGTTGAAATAAGACAGGTTTGAGTGCTTTTACTGCTTTTACTGACTGGCTGCAATTTGTTTAACATATTGTTAACATGTTGAATTGAATTGAATTGAAATTTGTTTATTTCGGTCATACAACACCAACATCAAAATCAACCATTTTGTGTGAACAGTTTAGCCAAAACATATTATACACAATTGCAACCATACACACACACACACACACACACACACAAAAAAAAGAAAATATCATACAGTGACCGAAAAGGGAATAGGCTGAAGCCCAAGGCTTATATTTGCCTTTCCTTTACACTCTATGAAATTAAATTACCTAGAATGTCAACAGTCCAAAATAATAAGATGAAAGTAATCATTACTGTATTTTATAAATTTTCATTATTTTACATTTCAAGGCTTTCTTAAAACTCAACAAAGAACTACATGTCTTCAACTCATCACTGAGCTTATTCCACATTTTAACTCCTAAGACTGAAACACATTTGTATTTTATGTTAGTTCTCACTTTACACATTTCAAAAATCAATAACCCTCTTAAATTATAGTTTCCTTTTCTTAAAGCAGAAGTGAGTGATCCGGTCGTTTTCGCTAATGCTGCGTTCCAGGCAGGCTTTTGAAACCGTAAATTACAGCTTCAAGTCACAACTTACGACTTTGTAGCGTTCCAGGCAACCCACTCGTGTTTTTCCGACCTGTTTTACCGGTGAAAGTCACTATAACGGCCACTCGTAACTTCCGACCGGTGAACTCGTACCAGATCGAACTGGTACCACTTCACGGTCGGAAAAATACGAGTTTCCTTGAACGCACCATAACAGTCCTCGTCGCTACGTCACCACATTCACGGCGTTCCTTGGCTGCACACACAGCCCTGCATGCCGTTCTCTCTCCTCATTGGATAAAAACTGTAGGATACGATAAATGTTTTCTCTTCGGCTCAGAGCAGAGCAGAGGGACTGAGAGACCCGTGTTTCAGTCCAAACACTCTATGTAAGTGATTGCTGTCGGAAGATATAACTATTTAAGACTTATATTAACACAAATATATCACTCACTTCTGCTTTAATTTAAATAACTGAAGGATACAAGCTGGAATGCTGTTCTTTACTCGAAAAATGATTTCCATCGTCTTTAGGAACATAATATCTGAACATTTTTAATGCATTAGATCTTAAAAATAGTGGGTTGGAAGGTTCACAATAGCACTCTTTGTTTATTATTCTAATAACTCTTTTTTGAAGCTTGATTATAGGGTCTATGTTTGTTAAACATTTCCCCAAACTTCAACGCAGTATGTCAAATATGGAAATATAAGAGAATAATATAAAACATGCAGACATTTCTTATTCAACATGTCCCTTGTTTTATAAAGAATAGCAATGGATTTGGATATTTTTCCCTTGATATATTCTATATGAGGCTTCCAACACAATTTATGATCAATAATTACTCCCAAAAACTTAGTTTCATATACTCTATCGATTTCCACTTGATTTAATTTTACTTCACAATTTGTCCTAGCACCGCTAAACACCATAAATTTTGTTTTCTTTTCATTTAATGATAAATTATTAATATCAAACCATTTTTTTTGCTGAAACAACTCTACTTCTACTGTCCTCAGCACTTCCTTCAAATCCTCCCCTGAACAATATACATTAGTGTCGTCCGCAATCATAACAAATTTCAGCTTAGTAGACACAGTACAAATATCATTTAAATAAAGTATAAACAACTTAGGTCCCAATACCGAGCCTTGTGGAACCCCACAAGTGACTCTTCTAAAATGTGATTTAGTCTTATTAATTTCCACATATTGAAATCTGTTACTTAAATAACTTCTTAACCACTGTTGTGAGACACCTCTTATGCCGTAGCGTTCCAATTTCTGCAGAAGTAAGGAATGATCGATTGTGTTGAAAGCTTTACATAACATGTCCAACTTGTTTTTCTGTACAACTCAACACACGCATCAAAGCTGAAGGATGCAGTGCAGTTGCATCTACACAGACAGCTTGTATTAACACAATTGACCCTTAATGTTGCAAATTGCCTCTGACTATTACAAGCTAATGAAAAACAAAGAGATGTTAACTACCATGTATTATTGTTGCTGATAATGTTTGTGCATGGCAGACTCATCTTTGAGGAATCTGAGTGAGCTCAGTTGTCATTGCTGACTTTCTTGATAGGCACTGTTTTCACCACTCAGCCTATAGCAGCAGCAGCAGTGGGCCTGACCTGAGATGGCTCTATAAGGGAGTAAGCATAGATGCACTGCCAGGTCCTTTTCTTGGTAACTGGTATGACTGCAGATCATTTTTACATGGGCTACTTTATAATGTGCCTGGGCAGGAACTTTAAGCTACATACCGAATAAGATTTATGTTACTCACATTTTCTACTTCAGCTCTAAACAAGCATTCCATTCTGATAATCATTTTTAATTACCTTGGTCTTTTTTTTTCTTCTTTTTTTTTTAAATACAGCAAATCACACTCCTCACCAATCCGAAATTGACAAGTTCAGACCAAATATCAGAGCTTATGATGAAATAAAAAATTATAATTCAGCACCTTGACATTCAAACAGATGAAATAACTTGCTACATCTAAGCTTGATATGACACAGGACATTTGTGGATTAATATTAAGTTTGATTACTCTCATCTGTCAATGCTGGGCTTTAGGAAAGTGGCACAGAAAGACTGTTGCCACCTGCTTTGCCCCCTTGTGATATGATCACAGGAGTGCTGACTCTGCCCCATGGATATCACGTTGCACAGACAGCCCATCTAAATGCTTACTGAGGGGCTGAGCAGCAGAATGAGGCAGAGGGACAGAACATCTTTTGGTGATTGGACTTTACTTTGCAACTAAATTGTTTTCTGAGTTCTGGCTGCAATTTCATCCTGCAGAAGCAGCAACAGAAGCAGGGAAATGAGAAACACTTCACATTGCATTAAAGGAAGTCACTGACAACAGAAGTAACAAAGAGCCCTCTTTCAGATCTAAAAACAGTAATGAGTTGGATTTGTTTCCTTGAGGCCATTGTGTTGTAGCCCTGCTTGTTGTGGCTGCAGCTGTGATCAGCTGGTTTGAGCTAAGGTTTTTAGCTTCTGCCCACACCAGCAACTGTCCAGCTGTGCCAGCCAGCTGCCTGCTCAAGCGTAAATGATTGGGTCACAGTCGGTAACCCGCTCCTTCAATTTGACGGAAAATTTGTGGAGGCGGAAAAAAAAAAGCCACGCAAAAAACTCTTTTGTCAAACGGCCTTGAGCCAGAGACCCGAGGAGAAATGGTTATTCTATGTTTTTGCAGTTTAAAGAGATACTTGTGGACCCAAATGCAGCCTCGGAGGAGCTGGTACGTGACAAAAAGGTCTTTATTTTACCACGAAAAACTCAGGGATGACAGGAGGAACACACCAGGAAAAACGACATGCACACAACAACGACAAATTAACCGACAACAGAGAGTGGGAAACACAGAGGTTAAATACACGAGGAAACGAGACACAGGTGGTGCAATCAGACACAGGTGAGACACATGACGTAATCAAACAGGCGGGAGAACACAGGAAGACAAGACAGGAACTTCAGGAAAACAACAAACTCACCTGCAAAGAAAATGACACCAACACAAGACACAGGGACACAGACCATGACACTATGTATTTATTTTGTTTAGTTAAATATGCATTGATGCTCTTCATAATTGAAGTTCCTAATGGAAAAATAAAGTTCTTTGAAGTTCAATGATGGCGATGCAACATGGCAGCCTCCGGTGGGTGCACTGTATTTGTAAACAACTTATTCTGAGCTACGAGAGAGCTTTCATTTGTATGCGGTTGTGATTAGACTTCAGGAAATACATATTTATGAAAGCAATATTTGATTTTTGCTAATAAAAAGCCAAATAAGCTACATATCATGTCCCTTTAATAATACTTAATATTTATTTAATTATACATTATTTTTGCTGCACGTGGGTGGATGTATGATGAATGTTTTTGTGTTGATAATGTTTCAATAAAAAACCACAGTGCCGGTGTGGAAATGTTTCCTCTGAGGCTACGGGTGTTTACATAGTGATACTGCACATCTCTGAAATGCCCTACTGTAGCACAAAGAAAGGTTGAGACTGCCCTTGTGAAATGTACTTTTCATGAAATGGCTTTCATCTGATTTTTTTTTAAAACCCTGAAACAGCCCAGTGAGTCATTATAGTTAATACAATAAAACCTTCAAAGCTATTCAAAAGTGAACAGTACTTTAAATGGAGCTAAGCGAAAGTTCAGAAAGGAAGCCTTCCTATCTCTTTAAACATGCCTCCAAGCCTCTTCCCAGTTTTCCCACTATCCTCTCATTCCACACTTCTTCACCCAATTCATCCAAATCAAAGTCTGCCATCGTCTCTCTCGTCTACCAATCAGTCATTAGCTGTCAAATTTAAACGTGCTGTCTTTCTCTGTTGTCATCCACCTCCATCAATATACAGACCGCCTTCATCCGGATCTTCAGCCGAAGTTCCCTCGCCAGGCGGCCTCATGCACCACCAGTGTCTAGGCCCGGGGGGAATATATCTGCTTCAGATGCAAGCTTCTCTTCACCATATCAGTTCACTCAGCCGGTCTACTCCCTGGGGTCTAAGTCTATTTTTGTGCACAATAAATGTTATTTCATTTTCATCTTCAACCTGTCTCTCTTTGTGGTAATTAATCTGTCCTGATTGAAATGCATACAGTGCTATTTTGTCTTACTGTTTGTTGAGCTTTAAAGATGAGTTTCAAAGCAATGCAAAGAAAGGACCATTATGAGGTTCAGGAATAAAATTTAGTCATTTTCTAAGGAACCATGAGCAGCATTTGATGATGACTAAAAATGCCAGAATTGAAAGTAGGAAGGGGATACGGTGGCAGAGGACAGATGTAAAGTTCAAACGTGTAGATAATCTATTTCTATAAACAGACACGCACACACTCTGAGTGATGTGCATGAAAGACAGATGTTCAAATGTGGCAGCAGGACGTAGAGGTCGAGAATGTCTTCCAAAGTTGTGGGGGAGGAAGACATAGATAGAAGATATCAGTGTCCTGCCAACAAGAACTAATTTGGTTCCTCTTTTTATAAAATAAATAAATCTTGCAAATAAATAAAAGTTAAGACATCTATCTCAATACAAACTCATTTAAATGTAACACATCCATGCAAAAGCGTCACAGGCCTCGGGGCATGATTACATTCATTGCTGGCTTTATCAACAGCATGAATAATGCCACAAATTAGAATAAAATGTAATTTTTGGATGTCATGTCATTGGATGGTTGTTTATTTTTTATTTTTTGAGTCTTTAATGCAGAGGGAAATGTTAACTTTGGGGTGGTGGTGCAAAGCAGAGCGGCGATGAAAATTCACATCTCACCCGCAGACCAGCCAGACTAATTGAAGTCCACCAGCAATAGTAACAAACTTTCATTGCCTGAACTGAAACTTCCCAGTGATAGAGCGCCTTACTCACTCTCTCTCTCCTGCACATAGGAATGATCACAAGAAATGTGGTACAACAAAGTGGCCTGTCTGCTGCTCTATTACAGTAGTATGATTCAGCTTGTAGTAAATACTGAGCCTCATCTCACAAACTCAGATACAACTCTGTAAAAGATGCAGCACCAGCAGCACACCCTAACAGCACAAACCAGATACTGTAAATCACTAAAGTAATTATGTGACCTTTCAGGTTGCCCTCACACGAGAAGAACATATCGACTAAACCTTTACCACCTTCAAATGCTCAAAACCTAAGTCAAACCTGACTCACATATGAACTGTTCACATAGCTGTGAAAATAACAATTGTTGCTACAAATGATCAGAGACAGCAACCCCCAAAGGCCAAAGGAAACAAAAAATCTTCAATGCAAAATTGATTGGAAATGTCATTGTCATTTCTGACACTGTAAAAATAACTTCACACTGAAAACAACATCTGAAGGCCTAAGAAAGGTCTAGGCTTGTTCAGATAGTCCTTTCAAACATAACACCTGTGTGTATGTTAGAAGAATTCAACTTTGTTGGAGCAGAGAAAATCAAAGCAGATTTTCAAAACAGAACAGACTTGAGAGACAGCGACTGATATAGTTCAAGAAGAACAGTCTAAAACAGAAGTGATGAAAAACATCAAGGCAAATGCGTATCACATCTGTCATCCATCTTTTTCATGCAGGATGTGATGCTAAAAACATCACCAGTAATTAGTAATTAGGGCAAAACGATAAACAGCCTCAAAGGGTTTCGGGGTTGGGGGTGTAGCCTCCAGATGTGCTGCTGGGGTCCTGGTGGGGGGGCTGTCGCTCACCTCCTCAGTGACCCAGTCTGCCCTCACTCCTCATTGCTGTACTCTTAGGAGTAACTATTACACTAATTGTGTATTTATTGTTACTTTATTATTATATTAGAACAATAATAATAACTGCTGCCACCCCATATACCATCCTGTTAATTTCAAGACAATGCTTTTCTCACACACTTGCTGCATTCCTTGCTCCTCATACGTGTCCAGGACTGCTGAACATTGATACATGTCATCATTTCTCACATACTATACATTCCAGAAATACACAAATTAACATTGCCCACATGTACAGTAGCCTACCGTGCTATTTAAAGAGACCCCGAGGAGTTTGCTTTTGATTATAAAAGAGTCTCATATTAATGTGTATGAAATTTACATTACCCACACTTGTGAATGGGTCAATTTTTGATGAATATATCGTTTTGTCTTTATAGTTATTTTGATATTATTATTTAGTGGTCGACTTGCCCAGCATTTCCTACCCAGACAGGTCATGGGAATAACGCTGCCAGAACGCTAGTTGGCATAATTTATGGTCGGAACTACGACGGTATCTGATTGTATTCGAGCCTCCGACTTTCGTCCTTGATTAATGAAAACATTCTTGGCAAATGCTTTCGCGTTTTGTCTGTCTTGCGCCGACAGAAGATAATTTTACTGTGTGCTCGGAGGCTCATAAGAAATGTAGTGTGAAAACACTTTGCTTTCTGAAACTCCCTTTAAAAGTGTACAGAAATGGCCATTTGTCCTGTTTGTCGCGCCGAGTTGTCACGAGTTCCAGCACGAGTTTACCCGAGTAAGGAAAACAAATTTGATTGGTCATTACCGAGCGGGCGGGATATTCAATGTTTGGGGCGAGACTAATGCGAAATCCAATGCGGAAAAAAAAAAAAACCCACTTTCATCCCGGATTTACTTGAAAATAGAATTTTGCACAAAGTTTGAGCTCCATCGTCTGATAGATGAGTTATTACACTAATGTTAAAGCAGATATCAGTGGAATGTTTTTGTTAATATAAGTCCTAAATAGTCCTATTTTCCGTCAGCAATCACTTACATGAAGTATTTCAGCCTAAACACGAGTCTCTCCGTCACTCTGCTCTGCTGTAACCCGAGGAGAAAATTTTCCTTGTGGGATACAAGTGTTATCCAATGAGGAGAGAGAACGGCATGAAGGGCTGTGTGTGCAGCCAAGGGATGCGCGTGAATGTGGTGACGTAGCACGAGGACCAATTGATGCCTGACAAGGGCGGGGGCTGCTAACTCATGGTGCGTTCAAAGAAACTCGTACTTTGTGTTTTTCCTTCCTGTGAAGTCAAACCAGTTCGATCTGGTACGAGTTCACGGGTCGGAAGTTACGAGTGGCCGTTATAGGGAACTTTCACAGACAACAGGATGGTAAAAACACGAGCTACGGGTTACCTGGAACGCTACCAAGTCGTAGTTGTGACTTGAAGCTGTAACTTACGGTTTCAAAAGCCTGCCTTGAACGCAGCATTAGCCGAAACGGCCGTGAAGCTGATATCTGCTTTAAGACCCACAGTGGGCTCAAATTCAATTTTCTTTTCTGAACAGCTTTAAGCCTTTACTTCATTAGCCTTTACTTGATTCAGATGTTGTAGCAATAGACCCAGGGACGGACTGGCCATAGGGCAATATGGGCAAATGCCACAACGACCACGTAATGATGCGGCTGCAGTGAGGTGGACGCGTGAAGACGTGACAGAGGTGGCTGTGTAAAGATGCAGTCGTGCTGAAGTGGCATTAAAAAAAAAAAAAAAGTTTGTCGGGGCCAGATGGTTTACGGCCGGCCGATTCTGAAAGATGGAAGACACAATGATAATCAGGGCCAGTATCAGCATATACCTCACCTGGTGGGTCAGCTCCACCTGTGATCAAAAGCTTTGTTCAGATCTGGGTTCGATTCCTGCTCTTGTGTTTGGAGAACAATGCATTTTCTTATATCTTCATCATTATGAGTGTTTGTGTAATGTGTAGCCTCTCTCTGTCAAAAATGCCAGGGCCTTTTTTTGGTGCCAGTCCATCACTGAATAGACCTACAGACCTGTGTGTCCAACCTCGCTTTTTATTTTAGTCTATAGTTGTTCCAAACCTCTTGTGATCATTTGCATGACCTCAAACAACTGACAGCTCTAGTGCTGCATGAGTGAACACCAACAAATAATGCAAATTGACCTCACCTCTATATATTTTGGGATCAATGGCTTGAGGAGCCTTCATAACTAAGGGGTGGTTGTGGCTCAGGAGGTAGAGTTCACTTATTAGGTTGTGGTTCTATGGCTCCTCTAGGCCATGTGTCAATATATTCTTGGGAAAAATACTGAACCTCACATTAACCCTGATGGCTGTTCAATCACTGAATGGGTAAATGTGGCAAGGCTTTACTATTTATTATTCATCATATGCTGAGAGAGAGAGGATAAAAAGAACATAGGCAGGCACGGTTCAAAGCACATAGTTTACAGAGGATGATCAGTTTTAGAAAGCGGGTTTCCATTATCCTCATCTTCAAAAATGTGATCATCTGCCTCTCAAAGGTTGAAAAGATCTCAATATTTTCATATAGTAAGTAGTCTTCAAACTGAAGTTTGAACTGGTAGGGAGGCAGCAGAACTGCAAGCTTTAGATTTTACCAGCCAACTGAATTTTGCAAGGTCTGAATGAGAGTCTGAGAACAAAGTCAAGAAATGGCCAGGCTTGCGTTTTTTTGACAGAGCATTTATTCATAACATTTTCAAATAGAGGACAATTAGATGCTTTGTGCATCTAGTGAAGGACAACAATTTGTTATTTAGGAATAAAGTCATTCATTCTTTGCTCAACATAAAAAAATGTAGGATCCAAACTGAATGTCACCATGAGGGTAATTTAGAAAAAATCTGTCTATTTAAATTTTTTTCATTTCTTTGTGATTCATGATGAGGTTCTTTTCAGGTGTCTGTTCCCAAAACGATAGGATACAGTATAATAAATCAATGATCTCTAATCTCTACACCACCTGCAATCACCACTCCACTCCTATTAGTGAAGAATCAATATACTGTAAGTCAAAAGGTTCTTTAACAAATCACCCTTCAAATCCCCCCAGAGTTAGTATGCAGAGATAGTAACTGCAAGACGATCAACACACCTAGCTCCAGCCAAATAGACAGTAACAGCATGGAAATTTTAAGCAGAAGTACAGCATTTGAGATGAATAGCCAAAACACCACTTCTTCCCATTCTAAGATTTCTAATATTCACAACAGTCAATGGCCTTGCACATACGTACATTACTTTGACAGAATGGAGTAAACCCACGTAGGCAGGCCGTCAGAGAGGCAGAATTAATACCAGGAATGCAGATCAGAGATGCAGCAGGCACACATGTATTAATGTACAGTATGAGGGCATATGAGTCAAGGATACCATTTAACAGGCTGTCTTCATGGGATGTAAATGAGATTGGATTGGCGACCATCCAGGGAGAGAAAAGGCTTCAACTGAATTCCTGTTTCCTCTGATGGTGATTTTGAAATCACAGAAAACGCTATAGAAGCACTTACAGTGTGGACTGAGGGTTGATGTTTCAAAAACGTTTAATGAAATCCTCAACCTCTGCTCCTGCTGAGACAATATGGTGGCAGATGAGAGTTTAACAAATGTGGCGTTTAACAGAAATTGAGAGGGTGTGGAAAGTCAATTTAAACTACAAAAAAACTCTCCTATGCCTGTCAAACACATCGGCCAGGGATAGATGAGTAACACCCACAAGTAAGAAGGCAACACTTACTGAACCATAGGAACAAACCTAAGCTGGCAGCATTTTAGGCAATAAAGTGGGCTACATCCAGCAGACTGCCAAATCAAAACTGCTTAAGATTCAGAAATTCTATGTCTACAATGTAAAGTGTAGCAAATAAAAGTCCTTGATGAACACATATGAGAACAGACATGCACATCAATAGATTATGTTGGGCTGCAATTCAGCATGTCGCAAATTAAGCTGGTGATTGAAAAATCTTGTTCCATGTTGTTCCCTTCTGTGAGTCTCTGTCCAACCCTGGTTAATTCCTTAGAGTACTAACAGTTGTGTTTGAACCAACTCCCATTGCCACGGGCTGCTCTGAGGACACAAAGGCATGATTTGGCATTGCATTCAACACAAGAGACCAGGACCACAAGACTGCGGGGCGCTGCTACACCCCCTAATGTGTGTGGCTCTATGCCACACGACTCGCTGTGAGACCAAGGAGCTGCATCCATCATTAAGAATCTGCACAACATCGATGCATTGAGCTTGACTTCATCGGGCAGCCAGACTATACAGAGGTGTGAGGGAAGATAATCAGTATACAAATCAGATTAGAATTGTGAAAATTTGCTGTAACGCCTGCTAAAAGACTAAATACTCACCCTTTTTTCTGATGAATTCTTTTCAGGTGGTTTTACAATACACAGTACTGCATAGCACAGCTGTGACACACACAAACAACACCACATTTCTTATCTACTATCTGAATTTCTAAGGTTCTCAGGAAAACAGCTGACCTTCATGCCACACTGATTGCAGGTAATCATTTAGCAATTGTTTGATGTTTGTATTACTAGAGTTGCTATTAGTGTTTTCTCATAACTTCATAACTTTCCAAAGAGCAGAGCATTAAGACAGGGGTCCTGATTATAAATGTCCAAAAACTTGATATTTTAAATGTTACAGGCAGACAAGGTGATATAGCCTCCATGCTGCTCTGACCTGTAGCTATACACAGTGGAGAAGAGTTTCTGTCCCAGCAACCTTGAGATTTTAAAGGCTCTCATTAATGTCCAGCCTGTGGGACACGGACACACCTGAGACAGGTGAGAGTTGTGACAGAGGTTTACTGAACACCTCAGTCCCACATTATCTCTGGTGAGCCTAACTTTTGAATTTTACAGCAACTAACATGGAGAACTTCACAAGAGCAACTGAATGCTGATAGAGGAGAATCAGCCTGCCTTTGTCATAATCAATGGACAGCTTCTTTGAAGCAGAGGTTGGAGGAATATGTATTTTTGTTGTTTTGTCATTTCATAGTAATTTATTACAATTTTGATTTAATTAAATGTAACATTTTCAAGTATAAATAGTAGTAGTAGTAATAATTTCCCAGAATTTGGGTTGGGTTTTTGGTAGCTTTAACCCAACAATATAAGTAAAAAAATGTTTAACCCAATCTTGAGTTAAAACCTTAACCCAACATGGCGTGTCAAATCTCTAACCCTACATGCTGGGTAAAACTAACCCAGCATTGGCCCGGTCCCTTTTGGACCCAGTGCTGCGTAAGAAAATTAATCCAACTTGGGTTACTTTTAACCCAGCAGTTTTAAGAGTGTAGGGTTTCAACATCCACCACCTATTTGACCAACGCCACTCACCCGAGCCCCAGCCCCATGATCCTCAGTCACCACCCCCCAGTCCAAAACCCCCACACACGTCCAAAGAGGCAACACTAAGCACAAAAAGCCAACAAAGAAAAGGGGAAAAAACAAACAAACCAAAGAACATAGATACGTACTGTATGTATACAATACATGTACACTAAGCTCCATCCAGAATACACAGTACACACTCTCACAATCTGCCATGCTTCCCAGCCATCAACACAAAACACACCTCACACACGACTCCACCAACAGATACAGGTCCCCAGCCATATTAGAATAAAGCTTTAACTTTCTGAGCTGCTGATTTCAAATTTTATGGTTTCCATCTTTGCCCTTTGAGCATGAGCACTGGATGTTTCTATTGCTAAAACCTCAAAGAATAGTAACTTCCACTGATATAGCGCACACTAAGCACCTGTGGAGGTTTCCATCTCTTTATCAGCATTTTCCTTGCCGCCGTTAGACCTGCCAATTCTAATAATCACTGTGGTTGTCTGGATGTTTGTTCATCATGATTAGAGAACCAGAACTCCATTGGTGTATCTGAAGCAGCACACGTGTTTGTTTTGTTAGATATTTTTGTAAATTGTTAAGCACCTATTGATCCATTCAGAGATGTTCCAGTCAACATTTTTGTTTTGATGTATCTTGTTGTTTTGGGTATGCAAAATAATTGTGAAGCTTCAGCCTTGTTCTGTCCTACACAGAGCGCTGATAAAACAGGTGAGTAAACAGGTGTTTCTAATCCTCAGATCAAACCACCATGCAAATGTGCTTCTTTTTTTTTTTCAAAGCAGACAGCAAAAACAATATTGGATGTCATGAATTTCAGCAAAACCAAAATGCACAATATGTTCAAGTAGAGGTGTAACAAGAATCTTCAAACACAGGGTGAGGGAGTGAAATGCAGGCTTGGTATGGGGACTGGCAGACAGGCAGACAATACTAAAACACATCGAGCACACCTTTCTCATTAATAATAAAAACACACTCACACCAGAGGCAGACCGGTGTCACAGAGGAGGGGTCATGACACTGCAAGACATCACAGGGCTCAGCTCGTCTGCTTCACAGAATGACGGCAGCCTCAACCATCACATCCTGGGTCCATCTACACTGCAATCATAGTAGGCTACACATATCAAAATATACAAATTCAAGTGCAAAGTATTCACATTATTACACTGTCTGGTGAGTGAATAATTTAGACATGATATTTTATTCTTTATTCAGATTATTCCATAACGTTCGCAGTAAGGTTCACACATTCATTATTCATAACCAATGAGTAGAAACAGTGACTTATATGATTACTATTAATTTTCAGTATTAACTATTTCAGAGCAGTCACATAGCCAAAACTCATCCACCTTGCAGGTTTTTGGGTTACTGCTCTACACAATGTGAACTCATGACTCTTTGTTTGTGTTATAGTCAGCATGAGGAGCAAGCATTGTTTGTGAATGTATCTGTGTGACAAAGTTGGTGAGAACCACACCATTTGTCTCTTTGTGATTGTTTTACCTTTAATTTAACCATGCTTGTCAATTATTTGTTTATCTTTTATTTTTTCAAACCATTATTCCACATTTGCTCTATAATGTGCAGATGGATATCCCAGGTTTGTTTAAGTTTGCTTTATGTTTGATTCCAGTTCATAGAACAAATATTCTGGGTAAAGTCATACACAATAAGGTTAAGGTTAAATTCGTTTATTGGTTCAAAGTGGTGAGCTTCCTGTATCTGCTCCATAGTTTGATCCAGGGGGGACTCCTGCCTCCTCCTAATTGTTGGCAGTATAAAAACAGTTGCTTGGGTGAGGAGCTACAATGTGTGTCATGGTGAGCACATTATGTCATGTCGATTTAGTTAAGTCTGAATTTAGTTTCCTCAGGTTAAGCCTTGTTAACAGTTTATTTTATTTCTAAAAGAAAAGAAAAATACGGATACATTGTTAACAGCTAAATAGGAACGATCATCATCAAACATCAAATCTGCTTTATATGAAAGATTATGATTGGAGGCAATGTTTTTGGTCTTTTATTTTGAAAGCCTAATGGCACACATTTATAACTTGCAGAGGTTTCACATGCACATGGGTGGCTAGATTGAGGCTACAGAGGCTCTCTAGCTGTTAGAGTGTCTGAGAGCACTGTGAACCTTTTACTCTTTAAAACCAGACAAAAAGAGGTTAAACATGACCATAAATCATTTTAACAGTGGACACCGTGGGCTTACTGCAAATTGGAAATTTTCGCTAAAAAAACAAAAACATGCTGTCTGTGAATGTGTGATGTAGCTATCACAACACACCACTTTTACGGAACTGCTAATCCAGATGCCACATCAAATGAAATTGTTTCTGTCAGCCTCTGTCAGTTCTCCAGAAATGGCTTTGAAGAGATAGTTTGGGTTATTTGACATGGGTTTGTGTTTGATGCTTATCCACAGTCAGTGTATTACCTGCAGTAGATCTGAGTCAGCGGGCTGCCAGTTCAGGGAAGCAGACAAGAGTATCAGCACAGAGGCAGAGCAGTGCACTGCTGTGGGTGGGGACAGTAGAAAAAGACATTTAAGTACACACTCTAGGTCACATATATTTGATATGTGATATTTCTCTGAGCACTAGGGGGTGCATGATAAAGTTTGTCCACTGAGATTGAAGCCACAAGCCGGTAAACACAGGTCTTGATCCAGGTGTTTTTCGATTGTGCTCAGACAACATCATGACACAGAGAAGACATACTCTTGTTTTTTGTTGCATTTGATTGAGGAACATGAAAAATTCAATATAAAGAGAAAAGAAAAGAGGGAAGGGAACTCAAATTTTAGGTGGGCGCACATTTGTCTTGGGCAGATGACAACATTTATGACATGCAGATCCATCACATATCCACATTAAGCCAATTCAATTATTATCTCTCTGTTCCAGCTCAGCATCCAGCCTGTGATTCTATTCAGTAACTTTCCCCAGACTGGCTAAATCTTAAAACACCAGTCTGCATGGTGTTTCATTGTGTTCATGGAGAAAACAGAGCTTGGCAATGCAATGACTAAAAAACAGCAGAGCCCTGAGGGTGGGGTTGTGAGACAGTTAAGTTAATCTAACTTCCTCTGTGATCACTCACTGTACATTTTATTCATTCATATTCATCCACTCCTTATCATAAGATGACTGTGATGCACGTTCCCAATGCTTGCCAAATGGAAACAGGAGAAAGGGTTTCCTGGGTGTTTCCATCTTGTAGGCGTCTTGTTTCACTTAATCTTCCTATTGTACTTTAAGTGGCCATAACTGTATATTAAAGAACCCAGTTGAACCAGCTTTCCCTCTCCTCCCCC
Organism: Trachurus trachurus; assembly: GCF_905171665.1. Lineage (NCBI taxonomy): Eukaryota > Metazoa > Chordata > Actinopteri > Carangiformes > Carangidae > Trachurus > Trachurus trachurus. Next base: position 18,229,614 of record NC_139906.1, read on the forward strand.
TCCTTTAAGAGGAGCATGACAAAGACGTCTCGTACACCTCAACCTCGCCTGGAATTACCTGAGCACCTCCCACTAATACGCCTGACCTCTGAATTCCCACAGTCTCACCATCAGCACAACAGGAGTATTTCAATCACAGGGATATACTGAGCTTTGACTTTCGGTGGTACAATAAAATATTTTTGTCATTTCATTTATATCTGGGAGGCAGGATACTGCACTTTGCCTTTGTAGGGCAGTATAGGTCTTTGAGTTGAACTTGTTTGTTTCCTGTGATCTTAGTGATCACCCAGGTCATCTTGTTCCCATACATTACTGCTCCACTTTTTTGCCCCTTTATCTAAACTGACTTAAAAATTGGCCATTTCCTGTCTGCTCCTTTTCTCCCTCTCAGTCACAGCTCCTTGGTGTCACAAACACTGAGGTTTATAAAGTTTCCATCAATCTGAGTGGCAAGGTGGGTGATGATCTGAGAGTAAAGGCAACCATGTCATCAGTGTATTTAATGAGAGAAATGTCTTTGCTCTTGTCTTTGACCTCATTTGCGTACATGGAAAATACCAGGGGAGACAAATGACACCCCTGTGGAACAATGATGCTCAGGACGAGTCATTCAGAGGTGTTATTACTACGGATTTCTCTCTTAGGAACTATGTGATCCACAGGATAATTCTTCTACTGGCAAGAGTGGCTTAAGAAAATATGCTTTTCTCAGTTGTACTGCGGTGAATTTTAATAGAGCAGTGGTCATGGGTAAAAATTACTTTTCTTGTATTTTAATAGAAATAAAATGAAGGTTAAATGAGCGGAGCCTGGCTCTGCAGACCTTCCGTTGGATTTTAAACTTGTGAACCTTGATGTATTTAGGATGCCACAACTCACTGACACTCACAAACAAACAGAGAGTGAAGGTGGGGTTTATTTCATTCCTTTTGATCTGAATTGCATTACAGATGATCGAGGTAGCAGACTGAATTTCTTCCACACTGTTGCCATAATTTGTATATTGTGCACTGCACTTACAGTATGTTTGGTTTGCATCCACTCATGTTTAGAGTTATTTTGCCACCTGAGATGCTAAAGCCAAACCAAGGTCCTTCCCCAAATCTATACAGCATGCACGCTGCCAGTCCTATTGGTGTATTAAAGGGGGTTCAAGCCCTGAACCCTCTTCCTGGATTTTTACTTACATGATTTGTGACATGGACATATTTTAGCCAAGTGACAGTTACATATCATACATGTGGGCTATGTAATATAATTATAAGTAATACAAGAGTTTGTGATGATAGTGAGCAACTGACGATGTATTTAAACAACTCAGGGTTGTTTATATCTGTAATTTAACATATTTGGAAAGGATAAAATTACTTTAAAGGTATAACTTTTGTTATTGTGGGCTGCTTGAGCTTCACTGTCCTCACATAACTCCTCTCCTCCACAGAATGTCATCATGGGAGGCAGCATGACACATTTAGACTGCAAGTCTCCTGCCAGCATAGCCAGCAGGAGAGAGGCCTCTAGTGCATTATCACTGACCTTCACCAATCCAGCATTCAATCACAGGCTTTTACTGGGTTACAATACATGTTTTCATCAAAGCAGATGTCCAAAATATCAATATCAATTCTATCCATCCAGATGAGTGGCAGTTACAAATTATGAAGCCAACTGTGTGGGCTACCCTATATCTTGGAATTGTGTCTGACTTGACATTCTCTGAACATTATCATAAACTGAATCTTGTTTGTTTGGTTTGTCTATTTGCTCAAATTAATTTCTAATCATAAAAGCAAAGATTTAAATCAAAGAATAGCAACTCATGTTGGTAAGACCAGGTAAGTGGACTCGGAGGCAGTGACAGAGGCAGCTGATAAATGCAAGAATTTATTGTTCTTCTGAGGGAAGATGGAGGCAATTGGAGAGATGAGCAGCAGGCAGAGCAGGGAACTTGCTAAAGAACACAGGTCCGTAGGCAGAACTGAGCTGGCGATCTGAACACCTCTTTATCATCCAGCACCGGCTCACTGAGGCACAGGTTAAGAAGGAGATTGATGAGTGGCAGATGTGGAGCAGAGGCCCCACCTCCAGCACAGTTCCTCATCGGAAATTAAGCACAGAGAGAGAGAGGCGAGGGGGCAGTGGGCGGTGACCCATGTCTCACCTCAGTCCTTGAATGCACCACAAGTATTGCGAGTGATGAGTGCAACTTTTTCACAAGTGATACAGAAAACTCTGGAAAACACTTCCCTCTCCTTTAATCCCTGATGTTTTAGTTTAATGTGAAATGGAAACTGAGATAGAGATTGGGAAAATGTATTGGAATATATATTTTTAAATTCAGAATCAGATTAACCTGACATTCAAGATATGAAATAGGAAAACTTTGCAATAACCTTTAGAATTTAATCAGTTCAAATACATTAATTGATGTGTGTCCATACATGATGTTTTGATTAATTAATATTACATGATTTGTAATTAGTTTTCAAAGAAGGAAATGAAGGTGAAGACTGTGCATTGTTGAAAGATAATATTCTTTATATAATTAGATTCACATTGTTATCAAAAATGAGATATTAATTTCATTTAATAATTTCAGCAGCACTGCAAAAAATGTATCATGGCTCTTGATAAATTCTGCTTAAGCTGAGCAGTAGATACATGTTTCAGTCACGTGAAATCCATGTCTCACTCATCCTGACACCAGGAAATGATACATTGAATTATTTCTTGAATATATTAAATTGCATATTTTAGGTGTCAGATAATTGTACATTCATATGATTTCAGATGTTGCAGTCAATAAAATATGAAAATGAAAGGCTGAAAGGTGAATCTGCAGAAAGTTGACCAAATGAGTATCATTGACATTTCTTTGATCTCACAAACATCTCACAAGGACGTAATGTTACATCGGGATCAGAAGCTGCCGTGTATACAAGAGTCTATATTTACCACCGTGTTGGTGATCTCTCTCCTCGGCTCAGTTTGGTTTACATAAAGATATAGAAGCTATTTTATATAGAATTTGCTGAGTAAAACTGGCAACAGCTTTCAGATGATTTCAGTTTGAAAGGCCTTATGTAATTCATTGCCACTGAATAACCTTGTTTAATTTGTCATTCATGCCAACTAATGAGCCGGTCGTCTTTGAGAAACCTTCAAAGATGCTGGAAACCTCCATGTATTGAGACGTTGCCTTTCATAGCTCTATTCTCCTCTAATTGGGTCTTATAAATCAGTGGCCTTCTCTGATGTTGAAGCATCGGGACCCAAATGAGGGGACTCACCTGTTGTATAATTTGATTCCACTTAAATACAAAAACATCTTGACCTCATCAAGAGATAAAGCAACATATTTACTCCTTGTCTGATATAGTTAGTAGTACGTGTATAGTTGTTAATGTGCTATGTGACAAGTTCGACTTCTTCTATTTTATTTAATTGTTAAATGTTATTTGGGGCTTAGAAAACTTTGACGTGGTAGTTAATAACAAGCAATTAGCATCTCCAGCAGAATGAAAAATGTTGATGTAATATCTTTAAGTGTGAGGTGAATTTTCTTTCATTTAAATTATCTAATTGTTTCTTTCTCCACTTTTGATGTCCCCAAAATGATTCTGCACAGTGTTGTTTCAAATGTGTTTTGTTTTTTTTTTCCTCAGATGCCTTTTGGCAAGTCCTGAATATGTATAATAAGAATTCGTGAAAACTATTTGTGCTTGTTGTAAATTGGCAACAAATAGAGACCAGTTGGTCTCTGAAACAACAAGGAGAAAAGTCACCTTCATTTCATGCATGCAATGGTAGTCATAGGAGCATTTAATTGAACCTGAACTTAGCTTTTAGGCCTGACTGTCTATTTCTAATGACACATTCACACCAGAGTAATTTAATTTGCTGGGCACCTTATAATGATAGATTATAATTTGAAATCCATTATTGTAAGATACAATTTCCTAAATTTACTATCAATGTGCGCAGTGCTCTGCAGGACAGAACTACACCAAACTGGCAGATGAAACAAGCCTGTGATGTTTCTCAGTGTCTGGTGTCTCCTGTTCAAGTCTGTATACAACCTGAACAAGGGCAAAACCTGAAAATATGTGGGTCCCAGAACAAACTATCTTGACATCATCCCCGCAGCCCCTGAGGAGAAACTGTCAGAAAGAGCGTTCCCTGAGATGTTTGGACTAAAAACTCCCCTACGTAAAGAAAACGCGATGGTCTGCATCAGTGGTAATGAGCTGCCTCAGGTACCAGCAAGGGAATAAGATCCAGGAAGGCTGGTTTGGGTAAAGGATCCTTGATTGATCAAACCGCACAGTGGGTCATGATACAATCAGAAAACTGATTGTATCTTTTCAACCAGTAATAATGTAAGTCTAAAAATATGTCTGTGATTCACTGACTGCACGGACACACAAAGGCCCCTGCATTCTTTCAGAGAGATCAAGGAGTGTTTGTAACCTGGAAAAAAGTAGCAGCAGTAGGTTTTCCACCCACCTTCGAGTGTTTGTACCTTTAGACATTGTGACTAACACATTGTACAGTCTTATTTATCTCAAGGACTCTAAACCCTTTAGAAGTGACAAGAACTGCAGCACATTGGTGTTGTGCATATAATATAAGCAGCACAGGAAATAAACTCAATAAAAAAAAAGGCGTGGACTTGCTCTCTGTCAGCCGAGTGTCAAAAATGGTACTTTGATGTTCTGCTCGCTAACAAGTGTACCCAGCTGGAGAACAGTGTTGTCTCACAGCATGGGTTGGTAACACAGTTTGTAAGCAGAATTTTGACTGAGATAAAACCTGAAGTAGATGTCCCTCCTCATTTACCACTCCAGCCATTATTATACTGTTTGTGAGGTATTATACAGTTTGTGAGGCCTCCAGACAGCATAGCCACACAGTTTAATGAGTGCAGCAAAAACAATCTCACTATCTTTGGGATTTGGTAAGAGAAGAAGCAGCGAACCAGATAAGTAAAGACAAAACTACTCCCCAAACTCTGCTGGGGCTCTAAAGGACAAAATAGAAAGTGCACAGGCCCCCAAACAGTTTAAGTCCCTGGTTACAGAGAAACCAAGATGTCGTCACCACATGTTTGAGCCCGACTACTCCCACTCATCAGACTGGTCAGCTGAGGTTCACAGAGTAAAAAAATGTAACACAGTATGGTGTTTGACAAAAACTCATTACTTTAGCTCGGTTTGGTAGAGCTGCTCATGTTGAGGCTACAGTCCTCACTGCATTATCGATTAAAAAAAAAAGGCAGTTAAAGCAGAAGTAAGCAATCCGGTCGTTTTGGCTAATGCTGCGTTCCAGGCAGGCTTTTGAAACCGTAAATTACAGCTTCAAGTCACGACTTACGACTTTGTAGCGTTCCAGGCAACCCACTCGTGTTTTTCTGACCTGTTTTACCTGTTAAAGTCACTATAACGGCCACTCGTAACTTCCGACCCGTGAACTCGTACCAGATTGAACTGGTACGACTTCACGGGTCGGAAAAACACGAGTTACGGGCTGCCTTGAACGCGCCATAACAGTCCTCGTCCCTACGTCACCACATTCACGCGCATCCCTTGGCTGCACACACAGCCCTGCATGCCGTTCTCTCTCCTCATTGGATAAAAACTGTAGGATACGATAAATGTTTTCTCCTCGGCTCAGAGCAGAGCAGAGTGACTGACAGACCCGTGTTTCAGACCAAACACTCTATGTAAGTGATTGCTGTCGGAAGATATAACTATTTAAGACTTATATTAACACAAATATATCGCTTACTTCTGCTTTAAAAAAAAAAACAATTAAAAAAACTCACTACTTATTACTTGACATATAACAATAAGGTAAATACTACTCACAGTGATGAGTCGTTAAGGAGGGCTAGCCATGAAAGAAAATGTACTACCTGCTCTGTGACGTTGTAAACGTCTAGACTGTGTGTGTGTGTGTTTCTCCACTGGTGACTGCAGTTCTGATAAAACTCCTACTGTTTGTCTCCTTTTTCCTCTCAACTCCCCAAGAAAATGCTCAACTTGTGTGGACCTGTCTCTTCACCTCACGTCACACCACCTCGGGGGAATTTGTCATTAATTTTGCACACAATCACTTCATGCCCTAAGGTTACCTTGTGCTCTGAGCAACAGTTCAGGGTTTCTATTTTGAAATTTAGTAACTGAATATTGTATCTGCGAACTTATCCCAGTAGCACTCCCTTATAGTGACATTTTGAAAGGAGGGACTGAAGTGTCACAGAGTCAGAATGGCTTGAGGGCAAGTAATTAAACAATTTCCAATGCTTCTGCAGATGTAGTAAAGCACTGTACAGTACTTAAACATTGTCAGAGTTAAACTGCAACATAGTAGTCATAGAGAAAGAGAGAGGATAATTATAATAAATAATTATTTACAAAGTAATTTAGTTAAGCTATGAGACAAGTGGTATAAAAATATGTAATATTTCCTTGGTGAGTCGCTAATCACACAATCATCCACTGCTTGGGTGCATTTCTTTTGTAAATGTTTTTTAGGAACTGGGAAGCATAGCCGTACTTTGCATGTCAATATTGTTTGATTGATGTGGTCTGACCGCGTACATTACTTCCTTGTTCTGCAGACCAAAATCCTCCACAGGCAAACCACCAAGCCAGGCTGCCACAAACCATCTGTAATGAACTGTTTAAACAACCCCGTTTAAATGTGCGCCTCCGAGGAGATCCAGCCTTTACAGATAAACCTGTAATTTACATCCACTGACACCTTTGATGTCACCTTTTATGTGAACATGCTATTACAGAAAGCTGCTCAGATTTGGAACATTAGTATTATCATCCAGGGTGGTGATTTAAATGATGCATGATAGGGGTATGAATAATAATCAGTACAGGCTATGAAATTTAAATTATAATTCTTTGTCTACTCAGTTGGCTCAGTCTCTGTGGTATTTTCCACAAATGAAAAATAATTGTTTTTGCAGTCTAACACAAAAACACAAAGTAATGTTGGCATGATAAAAGATTATTAAATGCTTTTGAGACTTATTTTCCCAATCTGTATTTGCAGTTTAGTCAATGGTGTCCTACAAGCTGATGTCAGTGCTGCATCTAGCTGATCAAAGGCCCATCACTACGACACCATGCAGCATGTCACTTGCTCAGACTTGTTTGCAGGAGCAGAAGAACAAACTGAGGAAGTGATCCTACTTTGCACAGAGCAGGGATACGGTGTCACAAAAGGTGACTCACAGGGAGGACGCTTGAGGAAAAGAAACTCCCTGTGACTTGGTGCACACGTTACTTAATCTACACACACCCAGATTCAAGATACTACAAAACAAAAGTGCACATATCTTGTTCTTTACGACTCCTTTCAGATGAAACACCGTGAAACTATTATCAATAGTCTGATCGAATATCAGGACTGTGTGAACAGCTTTCTTCAAATTCTTTTCTACAAATGAGTCATTTGGAAGATGGGGCTGAATGATTGCGGTTACATCGCAGTAAATTTCCATTTTTGCTTTAAACTAATTTAAATGCTCATATTATGACAATGGTGTTTCAATTTCCTGACTTTATCTTGCCATGCGCATATGGCACAATAGAGACGGCAGAGGGAACACATCTCATATGTTGCTGACATCAATGAAAGTTAATTTCATAAACTATTTAATTAGGACGGATCAAGACTAGTGTTAATAAAGAAGGAAGCCAGACGTAAACAGATGAGACAGATCCAAATGTATTGATAATCTATTAATAATTCTTTAACAAAAGTGATTGACGTAGTTCAGTGACTCTGCCAACCACACAGTAAAGATTTCTCTCTCATCTTCTCAAGGTCTAATCATTGTCTTTTCCGATTGAGCACAACATGGAACTGAACATAATCAAAGCATAGCAGGCTGTTATTATAATCATTGTTCTCTGTTGGAGGCTCAAAGAAATAATGTGACATTTTGGTAAATATGCTTGTTGGCTTTTTTGCAGAAAGATGAAATCATGGATGGTGAATAGCCACTTATTTATTGGCCTTGAGCTAAGCTACATAAAAGTCAAGACATGAATGTTAAAAGCCTCATATAAAGTATGTTGGTATGAATTACAGCGACAAATACTGAATTGCTTACAATCTTACAGCAAGAAAGCCAGAAAGCATACCCCCTTGGATGTTAACCTGCAGCTCAAACATAAACACACATGCTTTGTACATTTGCATGTGGTGAGGTCAGTGGTGCTTGCATGTCTGCGCTATAGTCAGTGAGACGATATGTTCATTTGACCAAATGTTGCCTAGAGCCAGTGTAATGTTTGCGTAGACCTGGAACGACCTGAAAAATACTTCATAGCTGATAGCGGAGGATCACGGAAGTTGGGCGTCTCCAGACTATAAGGTTTCTCCAGTAGTGCAGGTCTGAAACATTCCTCGTTTCATTCTTATAGGTCAACTAATGGGAAGTTGTGATGTCTGATTAATGCATTTGAAGCCGGAACATTTGATTTTTGCTCCAAAATAACACGCATGTACACACGTAATTTATCATGTTTATGTTGTTGTGAATTTTGACATTTTCATTATTGTAAATGTAGATATTATATTTTCGACCTGGAATGCTGGCGTATGTATGTATGCATGTATGTACAGTATATACATGTTTACTGTCACTTTTACTGTGATTACCATGTAACCTTTGCCCCAGGCTGACAGAACAAGTTGCTCTGCAATTTATTCTAGGGCTAAACTCAATGCATACAGTACCATATCTAATGGGCATGAGTGCAGTTATGCTGTTAAATGTGATTCAGAAAGATTTGCAGAAAGAGAAAGCCAGAATAATAGAAACACAGATCCATGACAACAGCGCACACAGCTGTGTTAGATGTATGCATTCTATATAAATCTTTACCACAGGCTTTGGAACAAAAGGAAAGTCAAAGAAAATGCTGTTGAATAATTCAAGAATTTAATCCATCGAAAACATAACACTTTGAATGAATAAATCCACAGAGCTATGAACACAACAGACACTGAAACAGAGCTTGAATGTGACACCAGTCACCAATTCCTTCTATCTTGTGTTTTGTAAAATGAGCCATTTTGCCCTCATGGGAGGTTGCCCCTCAGTTATGTTCAATAACAATAAACATTTCTTATGGATTCATTATGAACAGAATACAGTAGATTCTATATTTTACATGAATGTGTAAAAAGCCTTAAGGCACAAGGTCACACTGACCTTGTGCCTTAAGGCTTGAAAGGAGTGTTGTGACTGCAGCGCTTCCCCTGAAGAATACAGATGTTACACAACAGGCCAGTTTCTCAAGAGACGTAGTGAGAGCTGACCAGACAGGTTGAGACATACCAAAACTCCCCAACACCTACACTTTATAATAAGGAGGAGGAAATAGAAGAAAACTCATTAAATTTCAAATATTCTTGAGTCTCTCCTACATTTACAGGGAAATCAGCAAAAGCTCCCCACAGATGGAAGAACAGCTGCGTCCCCACCACAGTTTGGTTAGTTCCACCCTGATATTTCACCCACATGTCACATGAAAGCGATTCTTGAGCCTTGGCTAATTTAAGTTTATTTGGATGTGTGGGACTCCTCTATTTGAGAAACTTTTGCTTGACACACAAACCTAAAGTACACAGTACAGTATCTGGTGAACTGGAGTAAAAAATCCTGCCTTATTGTCTTAGTCTGTGTAAATTCACAGCTCTGGACAGGATATTTTGGTGAGGTCCAGAGCATGAAGTATTCATCAAAGGCTCCCTGTGTATGTCATTATCTTGATTTTCGTCAGTGTGACCTTCGTCCTTGTATGAAGGAATGGAGGGGAGTGGCCACTTCTCTCAAACAGGTTTATGGCTGCCTGTGAGCAAGTTTCCAACCAGACCATTTGCATGTCAAAACTGGAATCCACACCCTCCATCTGCAGACAGCTTATCATGCTGAGGCACCTCCTTGTCTTTGTCTATTTCAGCTGGCAGACAGTAGCTTCTTCAAGTTCTGAACATAAACTGAACGTACATAAATCTAAGAGGAGTATTCGGGGAGCAGTCAAGAGGACTGGAAGTTCCCATTCTAAATGTAAGTTCCTGTTGTTCAACATAATATAACAGTGTCGTGACTTAGTCACACTCACTGCTTTTGAAGCTGCAGCGTGAAGCAGCTGGTCTGTAAGATTATCAAGCATCTCAGTTTGAAAGGAAATCTCCAAACAGTGGGGGTTTTGTCACAAAATGTTTCAATGAATATCCTGTTTGTACAGGATTATGATTAAACTTTGCTGTTCAATGTTTCTTTTACAGCTTGACATATCTATTCAAATAAGGCACACCAGAGTTAACCATCCAAATGTTTAAAACTTTGCTCAGAAAGTATAGTTGTAGGTTTGTGCAAGCAGAAAGGCAACGAGTCTTTAATAATTACAAAGAGGAAAGCATGTCTGTACTTTGGGTTATTGGCTCTCGGTGAGAGCTCTTCTGTCTGCATTGCAGTGGCAGTGGACCTCGACTGAAAGTTTAAACATTCACAAAATACTTTCCTGTGCATGTTGGCAGAAGTCCTGTGCTATGAAATCACAGAGAAAACTTATTGTAAGCACTGAAGTGCCAGATGATATGCCATCTAGCTATATCAAAGTAAACAACTTGAATCTTTAAAACGTCACCTGTTTCTGTCTGCATGTTTGCTTTGATCTGCTGATGTGATGTGATGTGATGCAATGATGTCAAATATAATCACAAGTGAAAACATTTAGACATCATTAGACATGAAGGTTGTTTGTTCATTATAAACTGTGAAATGAATAGGAAACAATCTATTTACTTCAAGGTTTACAGCCTCCCTTAGACTGCAAACATTCATTGAGGGTTTCATTAGGTTGTACAAAGGCAAAATTGAATTGTCCTTTCTTTTTTATTATAAACTTTCTTTTCTTTTCCTTTATTTAATAATAACAAAATCACACTTATCCAGTCTGTGTAAAGCTCTAAACCTGTATTTTCAGAATGTGTAGGACACATTGATCATGTATTGAGCATGTTATTACATGCTTCACCATGTGCTTTCTTTATTCCATGGTAATTACTGACTTTATTTTTCCCCACCTCTACTTAGATAGATAGATAGATAGATAGATAGATAGATAGATAGATAGATAGATAGATAGATAGATAGATAGATAGATAGATAGATAGATAGATAGATAGATAGATAGATAGATAGATAGATAGATAGATAGATAGATAGATAGATAGATAGATAGATAGATAGATAGATTTACTTTATTAATCCCAAAGGAAATTCAGGTGTGGTCAACTTAAGTACAGGTGCAGCAATAAAATTTTCCTGAACAGGTAAAAAAATGTGATATGAGTCACCAGTGACCTATGGTATGTGGGGATGGTGCTGCTTTCAGACTGATGCACTTTTGTAAATGAGACGTATCCACAATCCCAGAGTAAACAAACACTGGAACCTTTACACAGACCCCTGTTTAGCTAAGAGCTAATTAAGAATTGCTTGATAATTACAATCATGACATACAAATAATTCAGGACATGTTAAATGTGCATTTCATCAGATGGTTCAGTTAATTTCAGATCAGCGTCAGTCTTTTCTTAAGTAGAATAACTGTCTACTATATGTTCTCTATTTCAGCTTTTTTATTTTTCTAAATTGTATTATGGTTTAAAGATTATTAGTATTGCCATACTCATAACTTTACAGTGTGGCCTCTCCATGTGTGACATTACTTTATTGCACTCTACAATCGCCAGTCTTACAGTGCTATGTTTGTTCTCTGGTCGTCTGACACTTTGTCTTTGGTTTCTATTATCTATGACAGGTGTTACTGAAACAGTCTGGAGCGATGGAGTCTCCAGAGTTTTCCATGCTGTCATCCTTGAGAGGGGACTTTAAGTCAGAGGATTATATCCAGCCACACTACAAGGAGTCATATCGCCTGGCAATTGATCACCTGCTGAGCGACGGCAGGGATAGTTACCTTGAATTCCTCAAGGGGGAACGGATTGGGAGCTTCCTGTCAGAGGATGAGCTCCTCTTCATCACCGCAAACGCGGAACAGCTCACACTCGAAAACGAAACAGAAGAAATCAGTGATTCCCCGGATAACCAGTCATCCTCAGGGACTTACTGGCCTCTCGACTCGGATGTGGACACGCCAGATTTGGACATTGGGTGGCCGGACGTCATGCATGAAATGATGCAGACAAATATAGATCTGCTCTTTCATCCACCAAGGCAAAACAGCCCCAGCATCAAAGAGGTGATACGGAAGAATATCCAGGATGCAAGAAAGGTGATCAAAACTACCTGCAACAAAGTGCTGAGACACACACACACACACACACACACACACACACACACACACACACACACACACACACACACACACACACACACACACACACACACACACACACACACACACACACACACACACACACACCCACCCACACCCAAACCCACACCCAGACGCATGGGCGCACACCCAAAGCCACACACATGAAAAGCACAGCAGCAAATTGGCTTAGATGTTATGTTTGATTTGTGAACTGTTCTTCTTTATATCTCACACACACCTTCACTCCCTCCCAGCAGCTCCACAGACCTTACTGCTCTCAGTTACCTTGTTGCTCTCAGTTGTCAGAGCCAAGAAGTGTCTGCTGGTTGCTGAGGTCAAAATCTGGTTTTGCAACCAGTAAAGTGTGGGAACTATTCATACGTCTGTTACACCATTATGGAGTCATGTCATGTTCTTTACAAAGGTAACGCCTCGGTTAGTTCTCAGACTCTCATGATGAATCATAAACTAGTTTTGTAACACAGCATAGTGGTTATGCAGTCAATTTTCTGCTGCACTGTTATAAGCATGTTTCCAACGTACTGGCTCTTAATTCAGGCAGATAAACTATATAGATTATTTGTGTTCCTCTTAATTAAACCAAATTGTACAGCAAAAGACTGGCAGAGAGGTCTGGACAGGAAAACATGCAAGACTCTGTTTCTCCCTGTTCCCCCTAATGCAGTGTAAAATCATCTTAATTAAATGCTGACGCAAGAACCAGAAGATCTTGCATCTAACAAAACAGCAATTTTCATCAAATAATATTTATTTAAACACATTGATTGGGCATTGCACATATTTATCTCATGGTTAATTTAAGGGATAGATTATTTTTGTTTAAATATTGGGAAACCAATCAATTAACAGAGAAATCAACAGTTATGTTTCCTTTTTTTGTTTTTTACAGAAAGTTAAAAAAAAAAAAGATAACAATTACATCCACTAACACCATTCCTAACAACAATTACAAATGACAAAAAGGAATAGCAAATAAACAGGAACCCGCAACAATAAAGCAAACGAAACAAAAAGGACAACAACAAAAAAGCGACGGCGCAAACCCTCCCATCACCCCCCACTTCCAACCCCCCCCAGGAGCATCCAACTGGAGTCTCAGGGATATATTCTTTTTACAAAAACCTCTCACACAGGAAATTAAAACAGTGAAATCAATTAATGCAAAGCAACATGCCATATAGTTGGACATGAGTTCATTAATGAGCTAATTACATGCTACAGAGTCGTAATATTATATTATTGCCTCACCATATTTAATGTTTTTATTGCACATTATCACGATGAACTTTGACTGCAAATAAATAATAGAACAGACAGAGAAGCTTTAAACCTGCCACTTGAATACTCAATAATATGTTGTTCCAGGAGTGACAGAAATGAATTTGGAATAAATAAATGTTGTATTAATTAAAAAAATACAACAATATTTGTCACAGTTTTCCCCCTCACGTACATATACTAACTTATATTGGCTACTTTTACTGTATGTACCTCGTCTGTCTCCAATTTTCAATAAAAACTCACATGACTCACATGTCCCATTTATGTGCATACATTTTGACCATGAGTGTTTTCTTTACAGTAATACGTCATTCACAGGTTTCCCAAGTGTGAAGCAGTTAAATGTACTATACCTGCTCCGGTCTTGACAACTCATGATTTATTCAACTTGTCCTCACAGGTCATTGCCATTGTGATGGACGTCTTCACTGATGTCGATATATTCAGAGAGATTGTTGATGCCTCAATACGAGGGGTCCCAGTCTACGTGCTTTTGGATGATTTCCATTTCAAAAGTTTTCTCGAAATGGTTGAAAATCAAGATGTAAAAATTCAACATCTCAGGGTGAGTATATGGCAATATTTGTTTCTCACATGGTTTACAGTGAACATTTTGTGAGGTGATAAAAAAAACAACTTAGTCTTGTGAGTGTTGGAGCTCTGAAGTATTTACATGCAGGTGTAAATTACTAAGTATAAATACAGAGCAAAAGTCTCAACTCGAAACCTGTTTTCTCCTGTTTGTTGGGTGGAGGCATAATCATTTATGCGTGCAAGATACTAGAGAATCAAACACACCCTTTAAATTCCTCTTAAGTGCTTGTCACATGGCAGCAGTAATAACAACAACTCAGCAAATTCAGGCATTTCATGATTGACATACTTATTATGCTTTTCTCCAAACTCTGCCCGTGATCAATCTTTTCTGTTGCTTTCCTTTCATTCCTCTGATGACAGAACATGAGGGTGCGCACAGTGAGAGGTCAGGATTACCTCTGTCGATCAGGAGCTAAATTTCATGGAGCAATGGAGCAGAAGTTTCTTTTAGTCGACTGCCACACAACGATTTATGGCTCATACAGGTAAATGAAACTGAACTACAAGAGACCACTAAAGTGTACACATTCATAAAGCAAAAGCACTGCCTTTACTGTCACGCAACAATTGCTGTCATCAATTCTTGCTTTCTGAAACAGTATGTGGTGACTAAACATAAGAAAAAGAATTCTTAAAGTGCAAACACAACTCTTATAGTAGTACTAGTAATTTTGTTTAGTTATTTTTTGTGGTTTGAGCCTGAATTTCTTTTCAATAATATTTTACATTTAATCCCAGTGCACAAAGCAACGTTTGTTTTGTCTTCATTAAAATACTCAGCACTCATATATTTTTATGTTTGTTTATAGCTTCACTTGGTCATTTGAGAAGATCAATCTGAGCATGGTGCAGGTGATCCATGGTCATCTGGTGAAGTCGTACGACGAGGAGTTTCGAACGCTCTTCGCCCGGTCAACTGTACCAGCTGAGCTGAGCCCCCCGGAGGGCATGCTCCAACGCAACACGCTGCAAGGAAGCCAGATATTGCCAAAATCTCATTCTGCCCAGAAAATTGACCGGAGGGACCAGCTGAGGCACACACTGGACACGGTGTATCGGAAGACTTGTGAGAGGAAACTGGGCACAAGAGACTTAGAGGAGAGGCTCTTGGAGGAGGAACCGAACTACCCCAGACCCTTGAATGAGAATGGGATTGGTGCTCAGAACCACTTGTCCCCTTTTCAGTCTGCAGAGGTGATGAACTTCTACAAGAGGCACAGCTACGCAGGGGAGAGACAAGAAGAAACCACGCCCCAGAACATGATGCCCAGAGCGAGCAACTGGAATATCTCCAGAGAAACAGGAAATGGAACAAAACACTATCCCATGGATTATTTACAAGCTCCACAGATGAACAGAGGACAAAACATACGTCAGTCTTACAATGGGAGTGACAAACAGGTTCTAGACACGCAGCAAAATATGCCAACATTCGAAAACACCTCCAAGGCGTTCATGCGCACTTTGCGGATCGAGTCTTACCTCCAAAAACCTGACGACCCATTTGGAGACTCTTGTGATTACTTAGACCAGTTTGAATCAAGGGACAAAGCTGGCTCCTACATGCAGGGAAGAATGAGGTCTTCCCTTGTTTTCAGGTCCAACATGCAGGAACAAATGGAACCAAATAGACACACAAACAACACCTCCCCTAGTATTACCTCCTCAGCAGCACAAAACGTCCCTTTGCACTACAAATCAATGCAGTGGAATCCAACAGCAGGTGACAGTAGAATGAGTAATGATGAGTTCATGTTAAAGAGAAAAAGTTTGCAGATTTTGGATGACAATTGTAGTAATGCAGGCTACGGCCCAGGGAGAAATGCTCACCCCTCTTTGTATTCCAGCTACGGCAGAGCAAAAGGTGGACAGATTCTTACAAGCCCTGATATCCTAGCAGACAATTGGCACAAAAGGCACAGTGTGGCAGATCCAAGATCTAACACTGAGTACAGACATGAATCCTCAGGTCACATGTATGACGCTTTTTCAAGGATGCAGGTCCACAGAGGCACAGCAGGGATCCATGCACAGAATGGTGGCTATGGGTTGAATTTGAATGGAGATCAAAGGTCCATCTCCCATCATGATGTCAAGAGCATCACAGGCACAAAGGGTCCGCACTGGCAGGAGCCACCATCCAGGACTGTGTCTGCAGCAGTGCTGGATCTAAACAGCAAAGACGTGACAGCGAGATCCAACAGGGTGGGCTCCCAGCACTTTCAACAGAAGAATATAATAAACATACCTGAGAAAGGGGAGGATTCAATTGGGACAGCGGAAACATCAAGTCTCAGGTCAAGTAGCAGCACAGACACTTTAACATGTGAGGATGAGAAGAAAACGTCAGGTAGCACGAGTGGGTCGGTCAGATCGTCCTCAGAGAACCAGAGGAGGTGGCTAAAGGACGACGACCACCTAAACTCAAAACCTCGATTTGCAACTGAGGACCATCAAGCACAGGCTTCTCACTCCAAAACAACCACACAGAGGAAATCCACCATTTTCGACAAAAGCATGAGGTCTGGCCTCGACATGGGCAGCTGGGGCAAAAACAGAGGAGCTGAGAATCGCCTGTACAGCAGATTTGAACCTTTCTGCTCAGTTGACAAGAAACAAGAAAGAGAGAAAACCAAAAGCCTCTCTAAAGGTGAGCCAGCCACTGAACACAACCTCACCCGGGCTACAAGAGGACACCATGAAAATAAGCTGGAGAAATTCTTTCAAAGAGTGGGGAATCTCATACACAAGAACAAGTAGTGACAACTATTTTAGCAGCCCATACAGTCAACAATTAGACAATTACTATTGTACTTATGCACACTTGACTTGTATATGGACGTCTCCTTTTTCTGTATTTACTTGAGTAAGTTTTTAGCACTGTTTACATTTTCACCTCTGCTTCTTATGTGCACTGATTAACAACATCAAACAACACAATATTCGATTTTGTTTGAATACATACTGCAGATATTTATGCAGCATCTTTTCCAAACTGCCTTTGTGGCAGTCTTCCAATGACGCAACAACCGAGGCAGCTAATTCAAATATTGTTGACAGATGTTGCAGCACCATTTACTTATGTCAAAATGTCACAGACATATAATTTACTGCTGCTGGAGCGGGCGTGTACGCATACCAAAGTGCTATGGTACATAATCACGGGATTGTTTTCCATGACTATTGCTGTTGTCAAGGTAAAGATGCCTCATATACCCTATGACGGATATAACAATATGTCACTACATCCTGCTTTATGTGTCAGACGGAGGTGATAAGAATGCTAGAAGGGTTACAATATGTTTCTGAATTGATCATGTATTTTTTCTAGTAGAATTTCATAAGAAAGTAATAATAATGTATTCTATTGAATCTTTTATAAACCAACTGAATTTGAAATAATGGTGACAGGGCCCAACAGAGATTTTGCCCTTTGAGAGACATCATCCAAGGGTTTGTTTTATGTTAAGAGCATACCTTGCAGCAAAATTCAATGTGCACTGTAAAAATAATGAAAAATGCATATGCCCTCACAAGGACAAGGATTTCAACTTAATATATCCCTAACTCAAGGTTTAGACACAGAGAAACATGGCCTTCTATGTAAAAACAAAAATGCATCATGTACATATTCATACTTTACACTTAGGTACTTAGTATTACAGCTGAGTATTCTGTGGTATTTTAAGTTGTTACTTTGACATTGCTCAGACGATCCATGTACTTTCTGTTGATGATGCTGATAAAATGTTGTTGAAATTGGATATTTGATTTATGTCCAGAGCAGCATTCATTTACAATTCATTCAGTTACATTCATTTACAAGACGTGTCAAGTTTGAGACGCTGGCTCTGATTCAACGGGTTGGGTTTTAATTTCCAGAGATTAGCCTTACAATACAGGTTTTATGTGTGTGTCATCATCACCAACAATAAACATAGTAAATGAGATGAGTAAGTGACTGAGCTGAGGCTATGTGTACATCCCGCTCTGTAAAATGGATGTGTACAGGTGTGTGTGTGTGTGTTGGGGGGGGGGGGGGCTCTGTGACACTGCTGTGAGCCTGACCACCTGTGAGTGCTTTGGGACGGGGCGGGGCAGTACCTGCTTTCACGTCGGAGTCTCCAAACCAAGAACGTCTGTAACAACCCCCGAAAAAGTCGCTAGATTTGTTGCTAGTCGCTTTTGACAAAAAAAAAAAAGTCACTAAGAGGGTTTGAAAAGTCGCCAAGTTCCTGCAGCCGGGCAAATTTTACACACTTTATAAAGCTGGCCGTTGGCTGTATCCAGGTTCTGAGCTTCTTTCAGAGAAAAAAAAGAAGCACTCTGGGTTCTTTTTCGGGAATAATTAAATGTTCAAAACCTGCAAACTCAGAATGTAAGAGGCTGTGGTCACAGCTAGTGTGATTCTCCACATTCACTGGCTCGGAAATTACAGTGATTAAAAGGTAGGCTATGTTTTGTTGTAATTATTTTTGCGAGAGTGTGTGTGAGCCCAATTATCTGATTACAAACAGTTATTCAGTATCTATGAAAGTCCACCTTGCTAATGAGCCATTGACACATATTGCCCCGTTAGTAATACTGTAAAGCACAACATACATAGACAAAGCTTTATATATAAAAATTAGGACCTTTACAGTCCTAAAAACTTGGCCTTGACTATGAGGGAGTCAAATGAAATGTGGTTGATGTTATAATGTGAACCCTTTACCAAACCTCTTTTTCAGACATTTTGTGAACATTTCTTTAATTTATGTTAAAAAAGTGAAATCACAGGAATTTATCTGTTTTTTTTTACATAGAGAATCTGTCCCACATCCATTTATAGAGATATAGATCTATCTCTTCCTTGCAAAGAGTTGCAAAGCTATAACGTCTTTCCTTGCCTTTTTCCTGGGAAAGATGTTATCTCACATATTACAGTTTTATCTTCTGTACGCTGCACTCCCTTAGTTTATTCATCAGAACTCAGTTCTAATCTAGTCTGAGCAGTCTGAATACCCCAACCCCAAGATAAACCTCAAACCGCAACAGCAGCAAAGACGTAAACAAACTTGATCATGACAAATTGTACAAGACAAATCCTTTATATCCCAACACATTAGTAGTTAAGCACAATCATCTCATCTCATGGTAGCAACAAAGCAGGTGTCCTGTGATAATGCTGCTGTGAAACCAACAAATGAAGTCATGAATGTAGCAGAAACATAGGCAAAGAACATGTACCCAAAGCTGAGCTTCACAGTCACTAGTTTTAGTAGGAATAATCCCACAAGTCTAATTTTTGTTTTCGTGAGACAGTGTACACTGTGTCTCTTAATTTGGGGTTCTCTGCTCATCCAATTTAAAATAGTTTCTTAAAACCTGTATAGCTTGGGACTTTGTGGTAACATGCAATCTCCCCTTGGGGTGAGTCAGTAGGTAGCAAAGATCCACCTGCACACAGTTTGATTGGCATTTAAACAAAACCGCACATCAACAGGCTTTGCTGCTTACCTGCACAGCCATTGAATAAAAGCCAGGTTTTAGAAACATGCTCTGAAAACTGCACTTGGACCTGCACATTGAACTGCACTTAGATGGAACTTTTTTTTTTATAGTTTTATTGACCCCTCAAAGTGCTTCACATTTACAAACTGCATTCAATCTTCCACACAGACAGCGGTTTTTATGTGCATTCACCACTATTATATTATAAAATGTTGTATGTGGGATGCAGGGCAGCAGGATATGCTTTGTGGGACTCCCAGAGGCCAGGAGAAAAAACCCTGACAAAAAGTGAAATATTCATTTAAAAGTAAATGTGCTGTTCAATCTAGAAACTGTAGTAAAACATACTCCTGGAAGCTAATGCAAACTCACTTGGGACAAACAGCCCATTGCTCGATTTTGAAAAACCATGTCAGACAACAACCATTGTGGAGAGTTTGACTCTGCCTTGTGACCTCACTGTCATTGTCCAGTCAGAATCACGTGTAAAACACAGTTCTCTGTTGACAAATGTTCATGAAAGCACCTTTGCTCTGTTACCACTGATGTCACAGAGATACAAATCTTTTCCAATTAAGGACAACCTTGGATATTTATTTTACAGGTGTTAAAACTACAAAAAAAATCATAGGAACATCCAAATGTTACCTTGTTCCATCCCATTATATCTAAAAAAACAAAATAAATCCCCTTCTCAATATCTGAGAGCAAGAATAACAGCCTTCTCATGTGATGCAATTCAGCCTCCTCTGCTCTCTTTGCCACAGACGGTCTCTCTCCCTTTGATGGCGATCTTTAGCTCATTCAAAATACAACATCAAATTTATTACATACAACTAAAGAGCATCTTCTAGCTCCAGATACTGAGTTTGACAATGGTGAAAGGATGTCACTTGGTGCTGGTTACAATGCAGCTCACATCCTGAAATTGAATTCACCTCTGGGGTGAGTAGATGTGACCTGATTGCACTGTCGCTGTCCTAACGTGATGGGGGAAGGGAGGGAGGAAGGGAAGAAGCTCCCAACACCCTCATTGTCTCCTGATCACAATGAGCTTTGGAAGATTGAGCAGGCAGTTTTATCTAGAGTAGATTAGTTTAATTGGACCAATAATAGAGGGGTTTCTTCCTCCTGTGTGTGCTGATAAAAGTACAGTATTTAGTGGAGTCCTGGGAATCAATTTAGAAATGACAAAAGATGTGAGGCATAATCATGACAGAACTAAATTTGTGTTTTTTTGCATTAACTATACAGAGTAGATTAGAATAGCATCAAAACATTTCCCTCTGCTCAGATTTCGCCTATACAGCATCAATGTACTGCAGATTTACTCTGCTGTGGATGTGGTGACATTTTCAGTTTCTCCCACACAGTTGATCCTATCTTTGACATTTAGCACACAACACGTACGGTCACACATTGCCAGAGTTTAGAACCAAGAAAGTGTCTCGCAGCTGCACAAAGAAAAAAGAAAAGACATATTAATGAGTCATGACACACTAAAAGTTTGAATGTGTTAAACTGTCACACTTCATGGGTCCAGCTCCACCTGCTGGTTATGAGCTGACTGAATGCTTCAGCTTTTCATCCACTTAAACACATACAATTTTGATGAATAAGTGGATCATACATCATATGTATGTTGGATTACAATAAATTGTGCTTTAGATATATGGCACTGCTGCAGAAGACATTCAACTGAGTGAGCTTCTACTATGGGCTTAGACTAATGGCTAATGGCCGAACTAATGGCTGCATGCGACTGTGTAATTACTGTCTGGATCAGAATGTCCAGCTTTTGCTCTGACACTTTTGAACTTGACATAATTATTATCATTGTGCAAGAACATACTAATCCATTCGCTTTATGCAGACATGTGTGTGTTGAAAGTCTACTCTGACAGATGCTTTTATCCAAAGCAACTTAGAAGTGAGGGACAACACTAAAGCTTCAGTCCAATAGGAGACCTTGGTGTGAATGCATTGTTTCAATAGATGCAAGGGGATTGAGAATGCACCACAAGAGTAAGGTATCAGCCATCACTATGTCACTATGTGAAAGTGTGAAAGTTTCAGTCACATATCATGGAATAAACACAATATTGTATTATAGTGTGAGAGCCAGCGGAGTGATCAAGTGTCTAAGAATGCAGGGCATTGAGCCGTGAGGCAGGTAATGCTGAAAACTGAATGAGACCTAATTAAATCAGAGCTGAAATGGGCTGTTATCAGGAGCAGGTACTAAAAGACGATTACGTCTAGTTTCAAAATTTCTGCAAATTATCATGAACATCATCGACTGTGGCCGCATGAGAAACATACGTTCAGTCATATGTAAGATCTGATCAGTACCAACCCGACATACACATCATTAAGACTAGGTCAAATCAATATATAATAAATTTGATCCGTTAAGTTAGGAATTGGAGGCAATGAAAGCTTCATGGACAGTTTCTCAAGTTGCAATGATGATTTATAAACATTTTCACATTGTAAGGTATCCCTGCAGCAGCATGATGTCATCGCCAAGTCTCTGAGCATCAGCTATTTCACACACATCTTTAGAAAGAGTCACCAGAATCATGTGCTGTAATTACTCATTAGTTCAAATGTAAAGACACCATTTAGCATGTGGCGTAATAACCTCGCCTGACAATCTTTCTGATTGGATAATTGATAACTCTTTGGATGTCATTAAGAGGGCAAAAAATGAGCCAACATTATAGGGACACTAACGTACAATTAGTACACTCCAGTTTCCATTAAGGGAAGCACAGAGTTAAATATCTTCACCTCATATGAGATCGAGGATTTTAGAGGCTGAGGGTGTCATGCTAACCAAGGATAGAACCAAATTGTTGCTAATTTGCAATCATCCTTTAAACCTGGACTTGCTCTGATCTCCAGAGAGGAGCTCCCAAGGCCGAGCACTTGCCTTTAAAGTCATGGCTGAGTAATTTTTTGTTATGTGTCAGAGTCTTGATACTTTATCAGGGCTCACTGATCAATAGCAAACACACAAGAAAGGTCAGGTGAATGGGGATCATTGGTGTTGCAAGTGTTTGTGAGGCGCTTTAATTAAAGACAGTCATTATCTGGAGTACAACTTGTTTCAGCTCCAGAAATGACAGTGGGAAATTAATTAACCAGACTGTGTTCCGATAAGAGGTATAGTGCTGATATTTCTGTTACACAGTACAATAAACATTGATTATTTTTTTCTATTTTTAATCCATCTCCATTCATTAGAAACTACAATTGCCATTAAAAAAGTTTAACATTTAGTCCTTCTTTTAATGCCTGTTTTTGCTGTGTCCAAACAAAACAATGCTACACAGACAAGCACTGTGTCCTTTAACACACATAGGCTACACAATGAATGAGTAATGAGCAACTGTGAAAACAGACGATTTTGCTTCATGTCAGACGTGAAGAATAAAAAACAACAACTGAAAGTTTATGAAAACAGCTCAATCTTGTCAATCTCTGCCAAATGAAGATGAAAACCAAGATGGAAAGATCAATAAAAGCAAAAGATTGGATCGAGTCTTATCATACACAAATCTGACTGTGGTTTCATGGCAACCATGGACGGGAGGTAAAGCTTTAAATTCACAGGCCACTTTGCAGTCTCTTCTTTTTACATGACACAATGATAATGAATTGGAGGCAAAATGTGACACCTGGGTCTGATCAAGGTTGCAGATACTCCACAACAATGCACAGTCATTTAGTTTCTGGTCTTCCTGTGAGCACTGAGGGGAAATTATGCCTGACACCTTTGCTGTGTTTCCTCATATAGTTTTTACAACAAATAAATTGGACTAAAGGAGAAAAAATGTGCTGGATCACATTCTGCTCCTTTGGCGATGCCTCCAACATATAGGAGCTGTATAGCAGCTATACTACTATACATTTTCAGCTCATCCTTCACCTCTAAACATCACGAGTTAACATTTAACAGCTCTGATTTAGCCTGTAGGCATGAGAGTATAAGCTTCTCAATTAACTCTCAGCAAAAAAGAAAATAAGTTTATTTTCAAGAGTGTCAATCAATTGATTCCTTTCATATGGAGGCATTTCAGGCTGTTTAGCGAGAAAAGCCAGATAGCGTGGGTTAGCATGGTCGCCTTAAAGCAAGAAGGTTTGAAGAGTTTGAACCCCAGGCCGGAGGTGTTTCTGTGTGGAGTTTGGATGTTCTCCCTGTGCCTGCATGGTTTCTCTCCATACTGTGCACACTTGGTTGATTGCGCCAATAGGGATGAATGTGTGAGGTTGCATGTTTCTATATATCTGTGATAGACGGGCAACCTCTCCGGGGTGCACCCCGCCCTCTCACCCTACTGGATCCTATAAGGAAGTGGATGGATGGGAAGAAACAGAAGCCAAGAATTTCAAGTATACAGAGAAGAAATGGAAAAAATGGTTGAAAGTTTCAGCTTTCAATTTTGTTGGCAAAAAAACATGGTAAAACCTACACTGAAAAAATACAAAACAAGTGAGCTAAGACTGAGAAGACCACAACTGCTGTGCTTGTGGAATAAAGAAAACCCTGAGAAATGATTGAAATGATTAGTCATTTTTAATGATCTTAGCAGAGACAGTGGACTTGTACAGAGTCAATAATAAGTCTCCACATGAAGAAATGACGCACATCACATTTACACAACAGAGTCAACAAGAAACCTGCAAAGAGGAAACACCTGCTGCATACAATGGAATTACAGCTAAGTACAATCTGGAACATCTTATTAGATATGGTGATAGTTCCGACAGAAATATGTCTATACCTCTGTGTGCTCCTTAAAAAACTAATAAGCATGTTTCCCTCTGGCTCCTTGCACTTTCAAACCAAATAAGGACTTGTGTTCAAAGTTAACTTCCACCACAGTATTGTAAATATATCCACTTTTACATCATTAATCGTATCCAGTTTGATCTGGCGATTTTAAAATCCATTTAAAAGATGGCATTTGGGACATGATCGGTGGCTCTTCCGACAAGGCTGACAGGGTGCGTCATGCATGGATGAACAAAAACTTGTTCCCCTCCAATTTGATTCATTTTGACCTCAGCTGTCATCAGCCATTTAGGCAGTTTTGTCTCATTTGTCTCACTCCATGTTCCGGCCACTTTTATCTGAATCCACTTTTCTCACCGTAGCCATGCTGTCAGTACAGAAAAATACTGTGTAATACAGCAGGGTGTTTTAATTTGTACCCATTGTGATGGTAAGAAAAATAACTGTCAGGAAGAAGAAAAAAAAACAATAGCTGCATGTTGACCTCATTTAGTGTAATTATTAAATGTGACATTTCTCCAATAAATTTGTCATTTTAAAAAGGACCTATACTGTATGTAAGATCATTCACACCCTGTCAATATCTCAATATTGTAACCACATTTGGAGACAAATTACCCAATTTATTCTAATCGTGTGCACTGCTGTGTTCAGCTCATGCAATTTGATCATGCAGGTTAACTGGATGTATGAAATGGTCTCAAGCCGTCCTTGGGGTATTTATGCAGTAATTTCTCCTTTAGAGGCTCCTGATGGAGCTCTTGCACAGAATTCAAAACAGAAGAAGATGCCGCAGTCCAATATACCTGACTCCAATCATTTGCATTCCCTTGTTCCGCAGAGGGAAAACTCTATGCCCCATTGAAGTATACTCAAATAGAAGCAGTGGAGTGAGGATTAATATTAATATTTAAAAAAAAAGAACTCTGCAGAAAACTTCTGCAGATGTGCATCATAATTGATGAGAAATAATCTGAAATGTGATAGTGTACCATAGGGTCTGAGATCCCTGGGGGTAGTTCAGAAAATAAAAATAGCACAGCAAGGGACCCTGTAATCCCTGTGCCTCTCCTCCCAGACTTTACCATGTGATCCCCCCTTTGTCCTTTGGGGAGTAGTGGATGGAAGCAGCTCACACCTCCTTGCTGGCAACAATCAGCTGTGTTGTTGGTGTATGACCCTGCTGTGGCCGAGCACAAGAGACAAGGGGAGAAAAAATCAGCGTCACACTGACGAGGTCTGGAGCGCCGTTATTATCGCACCACAGTGCCGCGTCCTTATTGGTTGTCTGCTGAACAAACCTGCGGTCACTGCAGACACACGGTAAACAGCGGGGATTACTGACCAGACACACGCAAAAACACATCCGAGGATGTCGGGCATCACCGGGAATCTGGATTGTGAAGACTGTTTATCTTCCGCACATGTGGCTAACACCACGGAGTTACACCTGCACCCCGCTGTGGATGAGGACGATGAACTTCTGAGATACATCTGGAGAGAGTACTTACATCCCAAGCAGTACGAGTGGGTTCTGATTGTGGCTTACATTATTGTGTTCTTCGTTTCACTCATTGGAAACTCGCTAGGTAGGTTCTATCTGTCATATATTTCTTTCCCCATCCGTGCGTAATCAACTTTGAGCAACTTTTTTATTATTATTATTGAACTTGAGAAGATGAACGCGCGTGTTGCTGCAAGGGAAATATGAATGGAATCAAAACGGTGCACTGATGAAAGATCTTAAACACTACACTACTGTTTAATTTCTATCGCAGCGGTGCAACTGCTGCTGGAGGAGAGAGCTCAACTCAGGGAGGATAAATCACAGAGAGCAGTCTCCCGGTGCAGCTCCAGATTAACAGAAGTATTTCACCAGGAGGGCGCACTTAACTCTCACTTAGAGAAAAAGGGAAAAGCTGTGATATTAGATTGAAATTCTAGTTGTTGTTGTTTTCTTTCTCTCATCGACCATCTATCGTTGTTAATTTATTGTGCTGAGCAGGAGCAGATCTACCCAAAATGTGTATAATGGGGTTTTCTCTATAAAAAATGTGTGTGTTTGGTGGTGGGCGGTGTGTGGGGGTGGGGTGTGGGGTCCACTGTTGGACACACACAGTCAAGTTTGCTTGTGGGACGTCTTAGCCGCTCTTGGGGGCCCTCTTGTGGCCACAGAGGATCCGTGGCTACCTGCTGATTTTCTCATTTGCAGTTTAACCCATTTCAGCCTCAAGTCTTTTTGTGCAGATACGTGTTGATCATTCACTGCAGAAGCCACCCTTTGTAGCACCGTATTGCGCATTTGGGTGATAGCCTACTTCCCTCTGATTTTTGTTGTTGTCATGAAGAACATCACATTATGACACATTAAAACAAAATAAAGCCAATCTATCTGTGCTTGCAGGACCTGATGTGAAATAACACATAAAATGCATCATGTGGCATTTTTTGGTAAAACAAAAAGCAATTACAGTACAGTACTAAAGAGCATTTCCATGTAAGTAGCCCAATTGCTATGGGTAGAAATCAGAGAATAAATAATAAGAAACAGTGATTCGTTTGTCTGCCTGCGTCTATAGGATCTACTCAGTCAGGTCTCACGACCTAATGGACAGTTCGACTTGAAATAACATGCTTGTGCGCAAAGTTACGGTCAGAGTAATGAGACACTCTTTCAGTCAAATACTGTCAGTCAACTCTGTATGAAGTCAGTTAGTGAAGTTTTGTGCATGGGATCCTTACTCCACAAATGACTGGCAGACTTTTCCTTTGTACTAAAATCAGACTGTGTGAACAGCAGCACCACAATTAGTCTTCTCTCTCCTGCAGAAACAGCAAATGTCAAAATCCCTATTATAATAGTTTTACTCATCTAGTGGGCTTGCTGTGTGTACAGATAATAGGTTTAACTGCAGCTCCGGGGTAATTATGTCATGTACTTTGCCGAAGTTGTCCGGCAGATTAACTTGTATTTTTTTTCCCCCTCCAAGTGGAATTTGCATTTGTTTGTATCACAAATCCAGGGGAGAGGGCTGGCATTTGGTTTCATCAAGCAGGCCATTACTTCCAGAGCCACAACTGACAGGTTGTCATTATAACTGTCTCCTTTGGATGAAATACAAACAGCACAAGGCAAAGGCTTTTAAAATCATCTTAGCTTCTCTTTCTTTGTGCTTTTGGTCCCAAGACATTGTTTTGATGTTTGCAGCAGCGTTACCAAAACCAGAGCACAGCAATGAAAAGTTTAAGATGTGACAAAACCTGTTTGTTCCCCTTGAATTTAAGGAAGTCAGCATCATCAACAGAGCAGTGAAAAACAACAACAACAGAGGACTGCATGGACATTTTCCAGCGTTCAGTTTTTAAATTTTTTTTTATTTGGTTTGTTTTGACTATTCTTCCTCACTTATTTAAGCGATTACATTTTTTACATGAGCAATGGATCAGTGCACGTGAAAGGGAACTCTTGCACTAAATGCAATGAGAATTAACTTCTGACTCTCTGACTTTCAGCTCTATGGTGCATTTACTAAAAATTCTAATTGCAAGTTGAACAGTAACAGCCAATGGCCAGTATAGTCGATTACCTATATGTTAAGATTCTGGTGGTAATAATCTAATTATCATCATTATCATTTTTATCATTATTCGTGTGCCCCATTTGACAAGATGATGTTTCACTTTGAACTTCCTCCAGCAGCATGTCAGCATCAGATGGATGCCTTTAACTTTGCGTTCAATTTAAAGCTAAACTGCATTAATCTAATAATGACAGTGAAATGGTGGGGATCAAAGATGGAGCTGTTCAAGTCAATTCAAGCAGGTGAATGTAAGTTTTACTGTGGTGGCCAGCAAGCACACCAACAAGAGCTAAGGCATCAATTACCCATTTGCAACAAGTTCATTACGCATTAGTTAATTCTCTTTTGTGTCCGTGCCAACGTCTCAGATCTGGTTTGCTGAGGGAGGAATTCATCTTGTGCTATGCTGAAATCAAACAGCATTTTAAAAATAAAGCTACAGTAGTTCCCAAATGACCAACCTGCACAATGTGGTAATGTGTACTTATAAGTTTGACTGATGTATAGATTTTGTAGCAGCCGTAATGGTGAAAGCAAATGTTCCTATACAAAAATGTAAATATATAATAGCTAATGTGTCCTGTCAATGTTGATAATGGAGATCTTTAAGGTCCTCACTGAACATATCACCATGTACTATGAAAGAGCTTCAGGAAACTTCATGCAAGTGCACATTTTATTCATTTCTGTTCCTTAAGTTTGGTTTTATAGCCTTAGATGTTAGGTGCCCTCTCTATGCAATAATACATTCTCATTATAATCAATGTCATTAAAATATACCCTGGGCTCTGAAGGACTTGTCATTTACATGTCATGCCATATGTTTTGTACATTATGAGACGCTGTGCATAACATGTTCCATTTTTACTCTCAACTGATTGATGGTTCTTTAATATGTTTTGAGCCGGAAGCCTTAACAAAACTTGCAGTATGGTCCGCAGCATTAGTTTCCAGAACAACAGAGAGTCGTTTGAAGTCAAGCCACCTTGAACAGACCAGATCAATCCACTAATCCTGCTTTGTGAGAGAGGCTCTTGTTCTCATGGCTAATTTGATAGCAAATAGTTTCCTACTTAAACATGCAGCACAAACAAAACAACGCATACATCCAGTTGGATTGTGTTTGTGGCTGCCAACTGGCATTGGATTCCAAGGCTTTGGGTTAGATTCCTGTGGAAGTGGAGTGACCCGTGATGTGGCCAGATCCTCTGGAAAATACTGAAGACATAGGCTACTGTAATAGAGTGCAGCATTTTATGAATGGTTTTATTCAATCAAGTGATATTCTGTCTATCCCTTTCATAGTTTGTATATACATCAATTTCACTGTATTATTTACTAAAAATAAAATAAAAAGTCTAAAAATGGCGCATACAAATTAAATGGTACGATATTTCAACCATAAATCTCTTTTGGGCTTTGTCTTTTTTTTCAAGTGTTTCACTTGATGGTCAGACTGTAATGTTTTTGATGTGGCAGCTAAAAAAAACATTGGGGTTGTGCAAAACAGCTTTCAGACTGTAATTTTCCTAGTTTGACATGATTTGAAATAGGATGCTGTACAGGACTTAACAAAGAGAGGGCCTTGATTAAAGAGGTCAACAATGGCTAGGACAAAGTAGTCACTGAAGACCAATCAACTTCTCCTGAGGGTCTAAGGACAGAGGATGTTGTTACGATGCCATGTAAAGCCCTTTGAGACAAAATGTTTGTAAAAACGGGCTATACAAATAAAATTGCCTTGCCTTGCCTTGCCATCATCTGTAGTGGCAGAGATGGAGGATGAAAAAGAGGTGTTGTTCCCATGACTCTCTGTTATGTTTGAGCCTTTGGCAGCGCAGAGAGCAGTGGCTGGCAGTATTTCTACAGACTGACACTCAGATAAGAGCCTCGAGACAAACCTGGTACACCTAAATGAAATGTGACTGTAAATTTGACAAGTCAGAATAATTTTGTTAATGTCGTTATGCATGAGAACAATAAAAGCACAACCACATATTTGGATTTTGAAGAATTTTGATTTGGCAACTATGTCATAGTAGATGTCCATGTCGCATGTCCTTATGAAAGACACGCTGAAAATAAATGATACTATTTTCTAATACAAATAAAAACTGTCCATGTCTCTCCACTGCTGTTTGTGGAAATTGATATTCATAACATGGCACTACTTCTGAGTTGCATTATAGTCAACCATATAATAGTTTGTGGGCCGACATGAGATGTCATACACATGCATACAAGGAATCACTGGTTAAAAAACAGTCTTTCTCATTCTCAGGACTGAATAGTGGATATGGCTGGTTGTGCAGCTCCTGCTTGTATTGACGTGGATCTATTATTCCCTCTTGGGTAAATATTGTTTGTCAGAGTTTCCGTGGCAGTACATGTAACATTGTGGAGAGCTGTCTGAGAGACACTGTTACTCATAAGAAAAACGTGTCAAACTTCAATACATTTTTAAAAGAAGAAAGTGGAGGGATAGTGTTTGTTCATGCTGCAGCGTTTTTCCTTTTCTTTTGTGATTCCTTGGTGTGAAAAAATGAAAAAAACAGTTGCTTCACTGGTTCACAAATAAAGCAAATACTTTTAATTTCAATTATTATTATGTTTTTCTAATACATTGGTTGTCGTTGCAGATGCAGCGATTTTTTTTACTACAATCTACCCTGTGTTTGCTGTTGTGCATAGTTACAGTTATGGTCTAGATTTTTCATCATGTTCATTTAATCCAAAGCAAATCAACAGTGTCACATTTTAAAGTTTGTTGTAAGGCTTGAAGAAAAAGTTAATACAGATGGATCTGACAACACCAGTGCATTCACAGATCACTGAAGTAACAGAACAGTAAAAGACCCACATAAAACAGCCAAAGTCTACTAACAGAGTTACAGTAAAAGGACAGCATGTAAGTGCTCTGTGCACTGCTGGTTCACTACAGGTGTTCTCACTTATGTTGCCTGATAAGACCTTTTCCCAGGACTGTGTGGGCATGTACATGTACAGCCTGTTTCTCATCGACATGACCCACACTGTACCGTTTCATCTTTCATTCTTACTGATATTTGTGTTTGATGATGTAGATTGAAGATGAACTTGTTCCTCTTTGATTTCACTGATGAGGGGAGCCAGAACCAATTTGCCTCTGTTAAAAAATGACCCAAGTTTTTTTTCTTACTTCACATACAGTTCACAGTGACTGACATGGAAATTGCAAGCCCCCCTGGCATAGTGCCGTTTCACAGTAGGAAAGCACAGATGTAATTAACAACAATAATGGATGAATTCCATTTAGCTGCCTCAGTTTCCATCTAAATGTCAGATGTGAAAAAGGACAATTTTCAGCTAGTTTGTGGGGAGGGATTGAAATTGTCCTCTCATTCAGAAAATACTGAATAATTACATTCTCTGCTTCAATAGAGTGAGTGCAAGGACAATATGTTTAAGAAATCGTTTACTTTATTCTCCCCTGCCTACTACTTGCTTAGTAATGTACGTCATGGTAGCAACAGAGAGTAGTTTAATAACTCACAGCTCTTATGATTTCCAGCCCTAATAGGTAGCTGATTGCACATTCCACCAGTCACTTTGCAGTGTACATATTTAGATTCCAGATATTTAGCATTTTGTATACTATTTTTTATGAAAAATATTTTAATTTTTAGTACATTTTTACATTTAAGATATTTAAAGCAGAAGTGAGTGATCCGGTCGTTTTCGCTAATGCTGCGTTCCAGGCAGGCTTTTGAAATCGTAAATTACAGCTTCAAGTCACAACTTACGACTTTGTAGCGTTCCAGGCAACCCACTCGTGTTTTTCCGACCTGTTTTACCGGTGAAAGTCACTATAACGGCCACTCGTAACTTCCAACCGGTGAACTCGTACCAGATCGAACTGGTACCACTTCACGGTCGGAAAAATACGAGTTTCCTTGAACGCACCATAACAGTCCTCGTCGCTACGTCACCACATTCACGGCGTTCCTTGGCTGCACACACAGCCCTGCATGCCGTTCTCTCTCCTCATTGGATAAAAACTGTAGGATACGATAAATGTTTTCTCCTAGGCTCAGAGCAGAGCAGAGGGACTGAGAGACCCGTGTTTCAGTCCAAACACTCTATGTAAGTGATTGCTGTCGGAAGATATAACTATTTAAGACTTATATTAACACAAATATATCACTCACTTCTGCTTTAACTTGCAGTTCTTGCCTTGTTTACCTTCGTTTATATGTCCTCTCTTCTCACTATGTTTGTTGCTCCAGGACACTGAAGCAAATTTCTTGTCATGTTACTTGTAACCATGTAACCTACTTGGCAATAAACCAGATTTTCATTCTGATTTGAAATTATAAACAAATAACCTGGAACATGGATTGTATTGTCAGCCTTGTTTTTTTTTGTTTTTTTTTACAGTACAGTAAACAATAATAGTTTAAGTAGGCCACGATGATCCTTCCTGAGATTGAGATTCAGGAGGTGTAACCATTTGTACTTTTTCAGAATTACTCAAAGTGTATGATATGGAAATGCATCATCTGGCCAGGCCTTCACAGTGGTCATAATTATATGAATCAGACAGAAGCGATGTTAAATGAAAAAACAAACAAACTGTCCTTTCATTTAGGGCTCAAAATTGTCTCTGCATTTAGTAGTTTACCAATAGGAATTTACCTATGTCACAATGCATAGATGGAGCTTGAATTTATTAAAGCAGATATCAGTGGAATGTTTTTGTTAATATAAGTCCTAAATAGTCCTATTTTCCGTCAGCAATCACTTACATGAAGTATTTCAGCCTAAACACGAGTCTCTCCGTCACTCTGCTCTGCTGTAACCCGAGGAGAAAATTTTCCTTGTGGGATACAAGTGTTATCCAATGAGGAGAGAGAACGGCATGAAGGGCTGTGTGTGCAGCCAAGGGATGCGCGTGAATGTGGTGACGTAGCACGAGGACCAATTGATGCCTGACAAGGGCGGGGGCTGCTAACTCAAGGTGCGTTCAAAGAAACTCGTACTTTGTGTTTTTCCTTCCTGTGAAGTCATACCAGTTCGATCTGGTACGAGTTCACGGGTCGGAAGTTACGAGTGGCCGTTATAGGGAACTTTCACAGACAACAGGATGGTAAAAACACGAGCTACGGGTTACCTGGAACGCTACCAAGTCGTAGTTGTGACTTGAAGCTGTAACTTACGGTTTCAAAAGCCTGCCTTGAACGCAGCATTAGCCGAAACGGCCGTGAAGCTGATATCTGCTTTAAGGCCAATACTAGAGTTGTCATGGCGTGGCATATAAGAGATTAACAACATATCATTATTTTCCCTGTATTCTTTCTGAGTATATATCATTTTGGGGAACTTTTATTTTACTAATCATATCCTTGTGTGACATTTTAGCTGTGTCCCTTTCTGTATTTTCGAGCTATGAGGAGAGATAAGACTATGTGATAGCTCCTGTTAATAATGTGTGATAACCTGGTAAAAGCGCTAAAACTCTGTAGAAATGCACAAAGTGCATGTGGTCATGGAGGGTTGTTCTGAAATCTTTTTATTTTTATTTGAACAGTTCCATAATATATAAAGATTTTTTAAAACTGCTGCTGATGGATTATTTATGTATTTATTTTATAGTTATACTGTGATGATAACTATATGATCAATATACAACACATTTTACTGATGTTAGATAGAGTGGAAGATGTAATGGCACGAGTTATAGTCAGTGTATGGCTCCGCTGGGGACATGAGAATATAGAAACCTGATCATAAGAAGTTGCTGCACTGATACACAGCAAGTCCTTGAGAGAATAAATCCCTTCAGCTGGTAAGGCAGTGGTTGTCTTCGTCTCATTGTAAAACAGAGCCTACTATCTCTGTGTGCTGTTGTTTAATTCATGGATGTTGCTTGTTCCTTCTCACCTCTTCTCCCTGAAGTGAGCTGATTTGGTCTAAGTGGTGATTGCAGCTCTCCTCGATGGCGGACAACGGGTCTTTCCAAGAATTGTCCTTATCCAACCGGCTGAAATAAAATCACTGTTGTTGCTTAGGGCTGTCAATCTCTGGGTCTAATAGGGTCTTTACCAGAGCACACTGGGACCAGGTTGTTTTTCTTCTATCCATTCCTCCCAGGTAATGTTTGAACTTCTCATTTAAAATCCTTTTTGAGGTATATTGTATCTGTTTTCTGCAGCTGTCAGTCTCTTGGATCAATACACAACATAGGCTTCCAGCTTTAGCTCTCACCATTTAACTATAGAAAGATGTTTATAATCCGTTTTTGAATTGTTGCAATGATGTAAGTGCACTATTTCAGGAGACCTCTGAGTCATATCAAAGGGTTGAACAAGGGCTTATTGCTTGGTCGATAATGGGTTATGGCTCCTTCAAGCTTAGCTTAGGAGTAAAAGGTTATTAAAGTATATTTTATCTTTTAATGGAGCTTTCCAGTAAGTAACGGCCCCTACGTGAATGGTGTTTAATATCAATTCCTCCACTGGGCTGCCTTGATTGCTGCTAATTTCTCATCTCAGGATTTACTTCTGTGCTCCTGCTTGAGGTGATTAAAGATTAAAAGACACAGTTATGGGTTTTCCATGGGGGTTTTGCAGGTCTCACCAACAAGGACTGCAGCAGATGAAATTTCTAGTATTCATACTGAGCTCCCCTTCATTACATCTCATAAACCATCTTTCCAGTACAAGTTATTACTCCAATACTTCTTGGTCCCTTTGGATCAGTCTGGCGGTGTGGCTCAAGGTGCCAGTAGCTTTATTTCTTTGAGCCATGTGGATATGGTGATCATGATGAGACTGTCTCCAATTTCTGTGCTCCACTCCATGAGCTAGTGTGTGCCCTCTTTACCTCTACCCAGAGGCACCCTCACCCTCTTCATCTGGCTCTTCACCCATTTCTTTGCATCATCCCCCATTTCAGTAGAAATGGAAATGTCCGTAACATGACCTTTTGCACATTTCTCAGGAAAGCCTGTCTTACAACAGAGGAGCCTACTATGACGCATACATGTAAGGCTGGGCAAAGCAGGACTGCTTAAAAAGACCTCAATAAAAAATTGAAAATGTGTAATTATTTTTTATTATCATAGAATCTGGACATTTATGTATGATTAGAATGGGGTTTAATAAGTAAACCTCTTGAATTGAAGTCGCTGCTCCTGGCTATACTTTTTTCAACAATTAACACATTACAGAGGGCCGTGGGGTGTCTTATAAACTTTATAAACCCAAGACCTAAATTATCTTATGGCTTCATAAATGAATCCTCTGAGATTCTGTCAATAATCCTACCAGATATGACAGGTTTTTAATCCTGGATTCTTTTCATATTTCTGCCACCTGCTCCTCTGAACTGTCATGGAGGTTTTCCCATGATTCATTATTTTAATTTATCTCACCCACCAACCTGGCCACTTCTCATCAGGACCTTGCATTTGATCTTGTTTTATCTTGGG
Organism: Trachurus trachurus; assembly: GCF_905171665.1. Classification (NCBI taxonomy): domain Eukaryota; kingdom Metazoa; phylum Chordata; class Actinopteri; order Carangiformes; family Carangidae; genus Trachurus; species Trachurus trachurus. The sequence continues at coordinate 18,265,239 of NC_139906.1, forward strand.
GTCTCACATTACTGTATGTGACTTGACATATTCAGTCCTTGTATTCCTGATCACAGTTGTACTTTCTTTGATTTAGTTTAACCTCATTCTTTCAGCTCATTATGTCTATGGTACCTGGGCATCCAGATGGATAACCTCTTCAGCTGGAGTGATCATGTTGATTTGGTCTGTTGTCGCTTACAGCAAAGGCTGTATTTTTTACGTAGGCTGAGGGTGTTTGGGGTCAGTCAAAACATTATGTTTCTTTTTTATCAGGCAGTAATAGAGAGCGTTATTAGATATGGCATAACAGCATGGTATGGTAACCTCTCTGCACAGTCTAAAGCCAAGCTGCAGCGCCTGGTCTATACGGCTATGAAGGTGATGGGGAGGACTGACAAACCCTCCCTCCAGTCCATCTACGAGCAGTCTGTAGTCAGGCAGGCACGGAGGGTTTTGTCAGACCCGTCCCACATCCTTCTGGAAAACTACGAGCTCTTGCCTTCCGGTAGAAGGTATAGACTCCCTAAATGCAGACTGAATCGTTTTAAATTCTCTTTTGTACCCACCTCCATCAAACTTTTAAACAGCTCTGTAGATGGTGTACGCTGAGGCCTGGGAGGTGTGCAATAACTCTTGTTCTTATTTTTTATCTGGGAGATGTGCAATAACTAATGCTTGTTTGTCTGTTTGTTTGTTTACTTTTTAATCTTGTTAACCCTTGACTGGGTGTGTCATGAGTGTGTGTGTACATGTCAACTGTCATTTATGTATTTTATGTATATTAAGGCAGCTTTTTTACCATGCACTGAGTCCACAACAAATTTCCCCTGTGGGACATTAAAGTTTATTCTATTCTATTCTATTCTATTCTATTCTATTCTATTCTACAGCTTTCCAGACGAAGAAATATGTAAATGTAAACTAATCTGCTCACGTGCACTGTTTTCAATGTGTAGTTCTATTTGATTGATTTGACATAATTTGCAATATGATTTGATTCACTTTGCATTGTTCCCCTGTCAAAGTCCAGCAGTGCATTCACCTGTTCTTTCACTGTGGTGTTTGCATTTGCAGTGTTCTCGTGGTTTCTAAAAAGTTCAGTTTCAGTCTCTGATATACACATTACAGACACACTAGTCAATTTTAATGCCATCTTTTCCCAATTTAAGCTAGAGCTCTCTGAACTCATAAAAATACACACTTCCCAAATGCTATTATTAAGGGTCCCCAGGTCCACAACAGCAGCTCTCCTGGTGGTTCCAAAACCCAAACTCAAAAACAAATGGGCCCCCATGCAGTACAACTATCCAGAGGTGATTAGGATGGCTAACACGCTTCATCTGTGTACCCTCCTAAAACACACTTTTATAGCCTCCCTGTGAGCCTAAGTCTTACCTTACTATATTGTTTTAATTACTTTAGATATTTTTTAACTGCTCACTCTGGGAAAAAAGCATATTTCTATCGGTGTTATCATTATGAAGGTTTTAATTTTTATTGTCTTTTATCGCTATTCTTTTATTTGACTCAGAAGGGATTTTGATTGACCGAAGGCTATACTTTATGCACAGTAATTTGTGTATTTGTATTTCACTTGATTTGGTTTCAATACTGGAGGATCAAATTTGGAACCTATGGTCTTACAATGTCAATTTAATGGAGATGCTTTCATGGCAGAGGACTTTGTCCTTCACTAAGTTTAATCAATACAGCATTTAGATAATACATTACCATGACCATAACAATAAATTGCTTAAGAATAATACGACACAATCAAAAATGATGCTTAAAAATAATTAGCTTTTGCTGTGGCCGTCTAGGAAATGTCACACATTTAACTTTAATTGTCTCTATGTAATTTCTGAATTGAGAATAGTTTGCCTCTTTGTCGTGAAAAGGAATTTAATTAGATTTTAATTCCGACCATGATTGACAGCATGCCTTCAAGACAGTGGTTATTAACATCAGTGTTTCATACGTTCTGGACCTAATTTGATAAATGTTTATTAAGTCTTTGGGCTGTCTTTGATTGTGCATCATTTTCAGTTTGTTTTGCAGTGTGGAAAAACCGGCACATGCGGACTGTGACCAACTATTTCATTGTGAATCTCTCCTTTGCCGATGTCTTGGTCACCATCATCTGTTTACCTGCGAGTCTTGTAGTCGACATCACAGAGACGTGGTTCTTCGGAAACACACTTTGCAAAGTTGTGCCTTATTTGCAGGTAAGGGATTAACATATTTTAAACCAGATCTAAACAACTCTGCCTGAAAACTTTTATATTTAGGCTGAGTCCCTATTCTTCTGTTCATTTCTCTTTCTCTTTATTCATGGGGGTAAAAAACTCTTTTTTTCATATCCCAGGAGACATGCACTGTGTCAAACCTTTGATGTTATGCCATGGTGATTTAACGCCTTGAGCCAGTTTTTTTTGCCTTCTATTGCAACATCGACCTCAACAGATCTGCTGAAAGAAAATCACACTCCGGACCACAGTTATCTGCACTGAGTGTGAGCCAAATCCAGCACTATTCTGAACAAATCCTATATCCCATAAACTAAATCCAACTACACACACACAACACAAACAATATGACCACCACCACCATGTCACAAAACCTGTTTCTGATTAAATGGTGTACACAAGATATTCTATACATGGATGCAGCCAAGGCTCCAGACTGCGACCAATATAGTTGCTTACACTTGTACTGTACGTGACTATTTTTCGTACATGAGCAGATTTAACTCTGCCTACAGAATCGGGGATTTTAATTTCACCCCACCAGAGCTCTGTGTCCTTTAATATCATGGCAGTCATATCACACTATATATTATATTATATATATATATATATTTTTTTTTTTTCGACAGTGGTGTGAATAGCATTGTTTGACCCAAATCATTGTGCTTGATGGTGAGTTTAAGGTCACTGACTCTGAGAGGATACAGGGATTGCTCAGAGCATAAATATGTTATTCTCATTCATTCCCATTCTGCTGCTTCTCTCCAGCTGACAGTCACTGTCTCTGTCTGGTTTTTACACCAGTATGCTTTTGCAACTACAGTATCATGAATGTTATTATACTTCTTTACCAAAATCCAGCGTGATTTCAAAATTGTTGTTAAAATTGTAACACGGTTAATGAAAAAGAAGCCTCAGAACATTCTTCATGAGGAACGTGGCTATAAACAGTTTGAAAATGGGTTGGTGGGACCAACTGAGAGACATGGTCACAGCAGTAGAAACCAGCTAGGTTAAAGGGTTAATTTATCCTTGTATATACACGTGAACCCCTGCTGTGCTCACTGCTGTCCTCCCAGGCACATCACACCTCATGGGACTGGGTTGGCAATCCATCTGAATGTCTTGATGGTCACACTCACCCTGCTTGCTGTTGTCTGCTTCTCTGCTGGATTAGAACTGCTGCTGCTGAAGTATTTTTGAAAGACTATACTGTACCTGCTGCTGTTTTTACAAGGACTGTGTAATAGCAACAAAACTGACCTTGTAGTGACACTGTTTTGTCAATTATTGTTTTAAAGGAACAGAATGATTTTTCCAATAAAACTGAAATACTTATGTTAGTTCTCTACAGTACTGAAAAGATATGTCATCGTCAACACTTAAAGTAACACATTAACAATTTTAAGGCCACATAGACTGAATGTGTCAGTTATATAATACAGACAGTATAAGGCTGTTTTCTCCAACACAATTTCAATGAATTGCATGTAGGCTATAGGCTAGTCTTTTGTGTTAAGCTTTACTGCACATGTCCTTCCCTCTACACCCTCTCCACAAATGTGTAGTTTTGTTATGTAGGACACTATATATTCAGTATATATTAGCAAGATGATGTATGAGTAGCTGAATTTGTTCCAATGTCTCTTGTGATGGAGATGTCACCTGGTACAATGATGTGTCTCACTGATTTTTTTCAATTGCTCTCCTACAACTGTGGCAGAGATGAATCTGTCATATCGGCTTCAGCTGCACAGACAGGATGAGTTCATTGTTTGTTTTAATTGTTTCATGGGATTTGTAGATTTGCAGTTATAGATTGGCATTGACACGTCTTGTTTCTTATGGCTCAAAAAGACTACTGAAGCTATCCAGCACTGTGGCCCTGAGAGCTCAATGCACAAATACAGAAACATTTCTGTTGTGTTTTGCAGCGCATGTGTTGATGTTATTTTCTGAATTTCTAGCATGTTTGAATCTTTGGTTCTCAGGGCCCTTGTACTCCAATGTACCAGTACACTACAGTCTTGCACCAGATCTTAATTCAAGGCTAACATAACAAGCTCAAAATATCTGTACATGCACTATTCATTCACAATTCAGCAAAGGTGATTCAGTACACCCTAAGCATTGTCAATATTTGAAAACGATGGAGCTATTTCTTGCTGGAAATGACCCTGCCACAACCCATGGGGTTTATCTCCCACATGAAACTTGTGGTGCTGCAAGTGAAACATATGGACAAATTGAAATTCCTGAAGACAACCATGCGCAACATGCTGAAAATGGATAAGAGCATCTCCAACATCGGACTTCATCATGCATCAACAGGCCACTCCTGAAGGAGACCTCTCCTCATGCCATAATTGAAATCTCTCTTCATCTGGTATTGCTCCTTTCTCTACTCCCCTATAAGAGCAAGGCCATTATCAAAGTGGCGACACTCGACTGCACTCCATCAAGGTGACAAAGGAAAAGTTGAAACAGAATTGTGTTGACTTCAATCACAATGTTTGACAACAACACAGCCAATCAGTCTATTAACTGGCCTTAATCTAATGTGTGAAGTGTGAGTGTGAGTGAATGCTACATCATGCTGCAAAGTGTGTGAAGTGCTGCCCTGCCCTCTGACACACTGGGTCATAAAGAATAAATTAACATATTTTACAGTGGGTATTGACATAAATATATTGGTCTATCCAAAGGATGTATACTGTATGGCTATATGTATGACTATAGATAGAACAGATCAGGTGAATTGGGACATCTATATGACTGTGTATGTGACTTGAACTAATGAAAGATGTTTCACCATCCAAGCTTTTTAATACTGACCATGGTTTGTTGGCACTTGCTCTGAGGGCAAACAAACTGCATATAAAAAAACAACACTTTCTATAGCAAGTAGTCTCAGGTTTAAAACTTATTCCCAGCAAGGACACATTCTGAAATAATATTCCTCAACATTTTTTTATTGCACCTATTCACCCCTAACCACATTAATGTCAAATTCAGGTGAATGCCCCTGGGACTGTTGTACCATGACTAAAATAAGCAATGAGATCTGCTATATTTTCTGGGTCTTTGGGTCCTGACAGTTCAACTCCTAGAATAGTTGAGTTTCTGTCTAACTGTACCTTCTTTTTCTTCACAGACAATTTCAGTTTCTGTATCAGTGTTAACGCTGAGCTGCATTGCTCAAGACCGTTGGTATGCTATCTGCCACCCATTGATGTTCAAGAGTACAGCCAAGAGGGCCCGCAAGAGTATTGTTGTCATCTGGGTTGTATCATGCATCATCATGATCCCTCAAGCTATTGTGATGGAGTGCAGCAGTCTGCTGCCTGAACTTACAAACAAGACCAGTCTGTTCACAGTCTGTGATGAACACTGGGGAGGTAAGTTTTCCACAATGCCCCTTGAATACATAACAACGCTGAGCCAGTTCTCTCTTCATTAAGTTGCGGTAAACAAAGCAGGCTATTGATTTGTTACCTTAGGATCACAGGAGACATATTGGAGGATGCACCTGGTGCAGCTGCAGGATGTACACACACATTACACTCAAGAAAACTTCAAATAGCTCAAGTGCAACACTCGTAACTCCCAACAGCTTAGCAAAATATTATGAGTAGTACAACATTAACTGACACATCAGGGACATTGTGCAGATGACTAATGATATTAAATTAAATGATATTCTTTTTGTACAGGGCCAAATGACAACAAGTTATCTCAAGAGTCATATTCATGGAATGCCATTTTTCTTAAGTAGCAGTGCACTGAGCTCTCAGGGCCATTGTGATATTACAATATCATAACGAGAAACCCAACAGCTGCTACAATGAGTAAGCACTTAAAATTAAACCACAGTGCACTGCAGTATGTGAGTGTAAAGTTTAAATCTAACTGCTTTGTTTAAACTTCAATCATGTAACATCAATTAGATGATATGTATTAGGAACATCTTTCTTGCTAAAACCAGTAGGAATACACAATCAGGAAGCTGACATTTTGCCTCAAATATGTAGGCCTAAGCCTGTCAGTTCCTATTGTCTACTGTATATTTCATCACATAACAGAAAACACATCAGCTTCAAAAAACAGAGTTTTCACCCAGCTGCTTAAACTCATTTCAGCCAACAACATTCATAGTCTTACAGTAGAACTGAAACGCCTGATTTTGTTTATTGTGAGGTCGAAGGCCCACGGTTTCAAAAATGGATGTGTTTTTTTGAGAGATACCTCTGAATGTAAATGTGCTTTGTGAGAACAGAAAGACTGACAGGCATAATAGCAGGTGGCATGGGGTTCTAGGGAGAGATCCTGCAGTTAGTTTTCAGTCAAATTATAATGACGTTTGTTTACTTTTTCAACAGCTGACATCTATCCAAAGGTCTATCACACCTGTTTCTTCATTGTCACCTACTTTGCACCATTATGTCTCATGGTCCTGGCATATATCCAGATATGTCACAAGCTGTGGTGTCAACAGGTGCGCATTATGATTTTTTTTTTTTTTTTTTTTTAAACAAACTCCTACAGTAACAAGCCGTGCTTAAACATAAAACTCAGTGATCTGTGGTGCCTGATGTGTGCACATTTTATTTACAGATTCCTGGAAGCACATCAGTGCTGCAAAGGAAGTGGAGGCCCATGCAGTGCTCAGCTTCTGCTCCAAGTCGGGGAGAATCCATCAGGGTCAGGACCAGCACGGCCTGTGCTGAGATCAAACAAGTCCGAGCCAGACGCAAGACAGCTCGCATGCTGATAGTGGTGCTTTTCGTTTTCGCCCTGTGCTACCTGCCAATCAGCGTGCTGAATGTCATGAAAAGGTAATAACCTCTCAAGCTCTGTAGCTTCAAGTGGCATTTAAGAAAAAGAGAGAGGGAGAGATGCAAGACAGAAGCTGCTATATATCACCCTTAACATTGTGCATTTAGGTTACCATGAGGGGCTCAACTTGGTAGTCTCATGTGTGTTTACCCCACTGACAGCACTAAATTGTTACTTGTGTTCTGCAAACCTGCTTTAAAGTTGTATGATTTATAGTACAGAAGAAAAACCCAACTGAGAGAATCTGTAGCTGACACCATCCTGCTTTACCTGCAGAGTCTTTGGGACATTCAAGAACACAAATGACAGAGAAACAGTGTATGCATGGTTCACTTTCTCACATTGGCTCATATACGCCAACAGTGCAGCAAACCCCATCATCTACAATTTCCTAAGTGGTAAGTTTGTAACCTGTCTCATCACTTATACCGTGCAGCAGTATATGAGTTTATTGCTGCCCTCTAGTGTAATGTTTGGGAACAAAGATACAACCCACTGCTGTAAATACTGTAGTTCATCTGGCATGTTGTAAATATGAATGTAAGGCAAAGTTGCATCTACAGTACCAGGGACATGTTTTCAATTAAATAACAGACATGCATCTCAGCTGTCATTATGTACCCAAAAAACTGATCTATTTATCATGAATCAAATAAATACATTTGTTGGTCAGAACTTTAGTGAACCTGAAAATTTCTGTTGTGAATGCAAGGCGTAAAGAACAGGTTCAGTTTGACAGTAATTCTTTATTTCTTTATCTCATTTTCCCTAGGGAAGTTCCGCGGGGAGTTCAAAGCGGCCTTCTCTTGCTATTGTCATGGCCAAGGCCAAAATGAAACGCAGAGGATAAGGACCAGAACAAGCACAGACAGCCGGAAATCTCTGTCGACTCAAGTAAACAACATGGACAATGTGTCACGCATATCAGATCAGATAGTGTAGGGGTTTTGTAACACTCGTAGTTTGTATGACCAGTTCAAGCTTCAAAGGACACTACAGCTTCTCACATCTACATTTACAGGATTTTAGAGCAATCATGGCAACTAACTGTCCAATTATTATATTAAAAAAAAACACCACTTGAATGTTTCGTATTTAATAGCTACCTTAGAGGTTTTATGATACACGGTTTCAGTTGCATAAGGTTTTATTGTATTATAAGTGTCTTTTGTATTTATAACTTTCTGTTTTGCTCATTAGTCAGAATCAGGAGTCCAGATTGTTGTGGTCTTTTACAGATTGGCCTAACAGTATCAGTTAGATGAGGTCCTTCGTCAGTATACATGCTTATAAATGAGTGAGGTTGTTTTTTTTTAAATTGCAGCAGCACATTTACCCCACGTCCTTTAGAAAAGGGAAATTAAGATTTAAACTTCATCAATAGTTGCATTTCCATCAGCTGTTTAGATGCGCATCAAGATGTATCGCATCGGAAAATGATGATGGAAACACACATGATTCGAATTTATTTTGTGCATTTCCCAGTAATTCGAATCACTTTAGATGGAAACATGACTAATGATGCAATCAAGTATTTCTCTGTTCTCAAACATTGTGGTCTCCGTCAGCACTGGGTAGAAGTGACGTGTCAGAGCTTAAATCTAGAGTGAAATGCACTGAAATGCTTCTGTCACCTCCTCTGACAGCTGTAGAGCCCAGCGGGCACTATCCTCTCAGTCATGACAGCCACTGTCCTCTCAGTCAAAACCAAATATCTTCATGTTGATACTAAGGTACATTATGTGTGTGGTCAAGAAACGTGTCCTGAAAGGTGCATAATGTGTTTTGTGGTCTACATCAGTCCTCAACTTTATCCTTTGTTTCTAATCTCATTTCTGAAATAATTTCCATTTAGTTGGCTGGCCTTATACATAACAGGTTACTAACAAAAAAAACAAAAAAAACAGAAACACTTATAGACAGCCAGTGACGGACTGGCCATGGGGCAATATGGGCAAATGCCTCAGCGAGGTGGCAGTGTGTAGATGTGACCGAGGTGCATGTGGCCGCAAAAACAAAAAAAGTCAGTCGGGGCCAGCTTGTTTACGGCCAGCCAAGTCTGAAAGACTGAAGACACAATAATGTATAGGGAATCAGGAATAGTGTGTAGCTCACCAAGGTAGGGCAGCTCCCCCTTTAGCTTATCAAGAACTTTGTCCCAGTCTGAGTTTGATTCCTCTTATTTTGGCAATTTTGGTGGTCAATGCATTTTCTCATCGTCGTCATTATGATCTATATAGCATTTGTGTAATGTGTGGCCTCTCTGTCAAAAATGCCACGGCCTCTTTTTGGTGCCAGTCTGTCACTGTAGACAGCACACTGTCTGTCCACACAGTTCAAACCAATATTTCCAATACATAGAGGTGTACAGTATGTCTGTGAATTTTCTCATTCATCTCATTCATCTCTAGGCAACTAATTGAATTGAAGGCAACTACTGTAGATGATCAGATCAGGGAACATAGGAACCTTTTTTTTTTGGAAAAAAATCTAATTGGCCAAAACTTTTTCTTGTTGAGCCAAAAATATTTCTGAAGGGTCATTTAAGAATGAGAGTAGATTTGTAAGAGAGTAGTTTTGATATTAGCTAGTAGCTTTGAGTCTCAATTTGAAAGTGAGAGTCACACATCAACATCCCATCAATAACAATATGCTATCCTACACGTCCAGGAAATATCTCAAATTTGTGCCCCCACTGGTAGCAGACAATCAGCTGGCATGTACTCCCCTCCCTCAGTTCATGTTTTTCCATTTATAAAATTTTGATTGTATGAAGATATCGTATTGGAATCTGTGTTGTTTTTCCATAGCTATATTTTTTAAATGTATTACAAAATGGAATGTATTATGTGAACTGCCATGTTACGTCTTGACATGCACTTTATACCTTTATTCTTATATTTATTTATTTGAGTGTGTATTTGACATTGGCGTGCACCATGATCTGTATTTGTAGGTTCTAAATGTGCTTATTAAATATTCCTGTAAGACTCAGTTAATTTTGATTGACAGTGATGCAGTGTGTGTGCATATTTGGCTTATTAAAAAGCACAGACATTAGCCTCACCTTTTGAGATTCTCTCAAATTAAAACTAATTTGTTTCATTTAAATTGTAAATGGTTACATTTCACATTTTGTACAAATCATTTGAAATGTGAAATATCTGACTAAACTATAACAAAATGTTAGTCTCAGACCAGTGTGTCAGAAAACATCAGTATCAGCATCAGGAATTGCCTGTGACCCTAAATGATAATACATGTTCCCATCCACAGTTCTTGAAAAGCACTTTGGTGGTGATGGTGACATGTAATGTTGTGGTGCATTTGTTTCATTCTGCACAGATGTGTTTTGTTTACAGTGGAAATCCATTAACAAAGCTCCAGTTTTTGATTTAGTAATAGAATAAAGATTTGAGTATATTTTCAACATTTTGTCAAGGCTTTATGAGAATTTAACATTTTGCTTATTGGAACTTCTTTGTATTTCTATGTTTTTTCTCTCAATTTTGAAAGCTATGGTTTGGTGTTTAACAGTAATATGACAGTGTTTGATTTTTCAAGATTTTCAGTGCAAATCATGCCATGTGGTTTGGTAGTCCTTATCAACACGTATTTATTTATTTTTTACTGATATTGTTGTTTTGGTTTTAGTTTAGCATCAACAGCCAATTAGGACATATTTTTTTTACCATTACCAGGAGGCTCCTTTGTACTTGGTATTTTGTTTTGTTCAATCAGTGACTGTAGACCTTGATCAGCCTGTAAATTGACACATAAACTCCCATCTTAAATTAATTACTGTCAATTTTCATGTTTAGGGTTTATGTTTTAGAAAAACATACCTGACATGAATGTATTACCGTCAGCGCTTCACTGAGTTATGCACACAGTTATACTTACATGTGCTCGGCTTGATCTTCTCAGATTGTTTCATTAGTCCCTTTACTTGATATTTCTGTTCTATTGAGGTCTGAATGTGTAATGATTAGTTTTTACTTTTCACTCTTCATTGTTGTTGGGTACAGATTGTAAAGTGGAGAATACCAAAAATAACAGCAACATTTAATGTTTTATGATTTAATATAAACATTGAAGAAAAGTAAATGCCACAAGGTTTTTTTTTTATTATTATTTGGAGCTAGATTGTATTTTTTAATTTTATTTCAGTATGCACTACTGTACAATTGACACTTCACTGTGTCTGTTTTTTTTTTGTTTTTTTTTTACACATCTTCAATTTATTTATTTATCAATAAAGTATCTGCCTTCATCGTTTATCTTCAGCTGTCTCTCATCTTTGCTTCTAGTCTCTCCCCAAAATACAAGTACAGTGCAATTTCAACTTATTTTCTGTATAAGCTTATAGCCAGTAGACCAGAGTTGGCAAAGGTAGCATCTCATCTAATTACTTCAAACACCGTAAAAAACAAACACAAAATGCTTCAAATCTGCAATTATTGCTCTTGTTTTACCAGCAGGGGGATGGAGGTGGGGGGCGGGGTACTAAATGTTCGTGACAGTTAACAGTCGCCTGTTACACATCTAGCAAACACAGAGCATCATCATTTAGAGTGTTTCTGGGAGCCAGGTGCATTCAAGTCCAAGTGCAATCTTATTTGCAGATGTTTTTGAGGGGATTGGACCCCTGGGGTTAGAGTTTGAGGGAAAATATGGCTCGCAGCTTAACTGTGTTCACCAGCTAACTTTTTTGGTTCGGCGCTGAGAAGGTAAATTTAGTGTACCATTGGTTTTTAAGTGTTTAATCATGGAAAACAGCTGCATTCTGGGTATGGAAAGAGCCTGATGACAGACATGAGTGTGCACCAAAACAGTTCAGTGGCAACTAACAATACTGAGTTGAGTGACAATCATCTGTTAATGGCTGAGGGGTGCCTTAAAGAAGAGGCACGGAAATAGTAAAAGCTAACAAAATGCACTGAGACAACTTTATTTAAAATAGCTGATGACGGGTCACAACCTGATTTCCAAAAACCGTTATAGTAATTACTTTCTGTCCATGAATAACTGCACTGATAACTTTGTACATAAGAAAAAAACACAACCTGCACACAAATTCAAAGGGAGTCAGTCCAAAATATTTGTGTTAGTTGTTCTTTTGGTTTTGTTTTGTTTGTGAATTGTCTGTGTCATTTTATTACATGGTGTAAGGTACAGCCTCTAGTAAATGTGTTACATCCTGTTGACTGTGGGTGGTGTATCCCAGCTTAAGTGCATTCACACCACAGAGGCACGGATCAGCTCTAGGAGAGCCTCAGCTGTCAACTCAGAGCTTTACAACAGCTATCATGCAACTCACACGTCTGGAAGCTGCAGTCATCCTTGGTGAGTCTACAGTCAACTGCCACTATGATATACTATGTTTCTGTATGGCAAATATTACAGCTTGATTATGCTTGCTTGATTTTGTATCATTTAATCATTTGTCAGGGCATGGGGGTTATAATACTATGACCCCATCCCCTTATAATACAGACAACAAGTTGTGTCCATGTAAAACATGCATTTCATGATTCTAATGTGTTTGTATTTCAGGGATTGTTATTCCTCATATATCCAGCATCAGTATTTCATCTGCGCCTCCTGACTGTGTGGCCACTCTGAATGTCTGCATGTCGGATCTATGTGTGAGGGAACAGGCATTTTACAACGGCATCTGTGAAAGTAACAGTGACATATTTCCAATTTTCTAATCCTGCTGCAGGGGATTGTAACATGTTATCCTTTCTAAAATTAATGGGTATTGAATTAATTTCATCAGGAAGCACAGGACATGCAACTGTTTGACCGAATTGCAACTCTCGTAGTATGGCTTAAATGTAATAACCAAGGCAATAGCCTGAAGCAAAGCTTAAAATAGATTATAATGAAAAGGTCTTGACTAGCTTTTTGAATGCTTGATTTGACATTAGATTCCAGATTTATGGTCATGTATATTTATATATCTAAACAGCTTTCACTTGTGGAATAATCAGAGCAGGAGGCATGTACTGTAGGAAACACCTGTTGCACAAACAAGACCTCACTCACTTATGGAAAATCCTGTTTTTCTGCTTCCCTCTTGTGTTTGTGTCATTCAAGATGAAGGCTGCCAAATAATAGGCTCATGGGGCTGTAACATGACCATCCAGACCGTACTGGACCATTTTCCCTCTCTGCGAGGGTGTGTGTGTGCCTGGGAGGACGAGCTTTGTGACTCCATACAAGCGCTCGCCACACAATGCCACAGAAAGCCAGGTGCACTATTCTCAGTCGTCTCTGCGATAAGCATTAACAGCTGAAATTACATTTTTGTTTACCAAAGGCGATCTGATGTATGAACAAACACTATTGTGCAGCAGAGTCAAGAACAGCAGATTGGTTTTAACAGGCATTTGTTGTGAAAAAAGCTCATCAGGTTTTCTATTATTTACACAGCGAGTCGGCGGAGGAGGAGCACACTGATGGACTGGAAGTCAAGCAGCTTGACTGGCTATGGTAATTATTTTATTATGGTTTATCCACAACTGACAATGAAAAGTGAATTCAACGAAAACAAAAAGTGATGCTCGTGATATCTAAAAAAAAACAAAAAAAAAAAAAACTCTTTCACTCTCCTCGTCATAGCATATGATGCTGCTGGATCCTGCATTGATCAGATGCGAGCCTGTATCAGTGATGCAGTTTGCAACAAGTACCTAGCACCTGTTCTCCAGGCATGTACGGCAGATCTGTGTGATCCTGAACGCTGTCAGCGAGTGACTCAACATTTCCATGGCAGCTTGCCACAAAATGTCGCAGAGATGCTGGGCATGTGTGAGTGCGAGGATTCAGATCAGAGCTGTCTGCAAATGAAAAGTGTTCTTCACAGTGGCACATGTGGAGAGGAGACCCGGATCTGCCAGGACACAGTTACCCAGTGTGTCAGGGACAGTCACTGCAGGTATGTTGCTCCTCTGTCTCTACACTACGGTGGCCATGAGAGCTCAACACATACATACCTGAAGGAAACACATGCCAGTCGACAAAAATACAATAAATTCATTGGTTTGACAACACATGATTTGCAAATACTCACAACACAATAGAAGTGTTTCCAGGCGACAATGGCAAATGATGAACCTGGCTGAGACACATCTGCTGCTTTGTGACTTTTAGGTTAAAAGCGTTGAGCAACAAGTGTGAATGGATGTGTCACAATACATTCATTCAGGCCGGGTTCACCCTTTAACTCTGAAGACACTTCAATTGTGTTGTGAGTCTTTGTAAGGTATACATTTTCAAATTGATCAAGATGTGTTTCATGTGTTGCTGTGCACTGAGTGGCCTGCATCATTATCAGCATCAGAAATTGCCTGTGACCCTCATGTGTATAAATTCAGCTTTTAACGCGGTATTATTATAAAATGATAATGTTCCCATCCACTGTTTGAAAAGCACTTTGACGTGTCAAGCTGAGCCACAGCAACCAATTTTCCTTTAATCAAATTTTAATTTCCATAGAGATTGTGTGGAATTTTTAAAATAATGGTCCGTCACTGCAAGGTGATAATGTAGTGCTGTATATTTTTGTTCCCGATTTACCAGAGACCTTTTAAAAACTTTCCAAGCTAAATGCTGGAGCTCCGATGAGGCTCTATGCAGCGACAGTGACCTCCAAAGTGATGACGAATGTTTCATCAACATGGATCCAGCCCTCGTTCTTGGAACGCATTCTGAATGTAAAATGGCCTTCTTAGCTACTTTGGGCACTCCACTTCACCATGCTTGTTCATGCGGAGGCATAAACAATGATGACCTGAAGAGGTGCAACATGATTCATGATGTACTTCATAACAGATCGTACTTCAGTGAGTAGCATATGGATTTACAGCACAAGCTTTTTAAAGATATAATGTGTTTATTGGAAATATTCTAAGGTTATTTATGCTCCATTTAGTGTCATCTTTGAAAAGCGCTGGCCCGTCCAAACCTCCTGAATTCAATGAGTCTGAGCCTGGACACACATGGTTATATGGTATAATTCCATTTTAATTTCTTCACTATACACTGACTGTTGATCAATATACAGTACTTGTCAAATAACTGAATGTCACATGTTTTGTATTTTCAGATTACCCCCTATATGCTTTTGCAAGTGTGCTACTTGTTGGAATCATTATAATGATAACTCTGGCTGCTGTCAGTTACATTTGGTAAGTCTACATCAACAATATGTCACCACTAATTATGTTACGTCTCTGACATTGAACTTTTTTTTTTTTACCTTTATGTCTTGCAGGAAGTCAAGAAAAAGAAATAAAACAAAACTCCACCATCCGAAGAAAAGCAAAAGTGTTCTAATTCTGTGATTTTAATTTGTCCATCATAATCACAAATCACTTTAATTCATTTGAACACGAAAGATTCCCTGTGAGAAATATTGTGTCAAAGAGTTATTACCATTATCTTGGGGTTTTGATATTGCCTTAATGTCAGTAACATCGCAAGACATAAAATCATTTACTGTAGCCTATATGTCCTCTGTAGTGTACACTGGTTGTGGTAACAGATTACATGCTTACGAGTGAGTTTTCTGAAAATGCTGTATTAAAGAAAATGTATTAAATACAGTTAAAAGTGTCTTGAAGCAAACTAGAGGTTTTTCAGAAAGATGAATATGTTTTTTTGAACCGCAAAAGATAACATTTTCACAGAGCTGAAGAATCGATCCGCTCACTTCAGCTTTTAATCTTTTTATTGCGTTGACCTGTGCTCATCCATCACATCCGACATGTCTGGGATTGCTTTATGTCATTCTTGCTTTGTGTCTTTTTGTGATGATTTATTGGTGCTCTTGGCTTCCACTATATCAGCTAATAAAACATATCTATGAGCACTCACAGTTTGTTGAATAGTCTCTGAGGTGACAATCTGTGTTTTGGTCCAGGAGGAAAAAAATGTCTTAAAAGAAAAGGCTGCAATTTATCATTGTAACAGGTTCTTTTTAGAAATTAAACCAGCTAAAAATGTTTTACAGCATTTGAGGCTTTTACTGTATATACATCCTGTGCTTTATATGCCCCAGGGACATACACAAACTAAACAAAAGAGACAACAAAGTACTGTAGGATTAAATTAAAAAATTTAAAAGAAAGTAGAATATGAGAAACAGCCAAAGATGTCAAGCTTCAGACAGAGAGCCATTTGAGGCACAATGTAGCACTAGTTAGTGCTTCAAATTTAATCTCAAAAGCAAAAGTCTGACAGGTGGAGGACAATTACATTGTTTGAAGCAACTTTTCAGAAAGCGCTTTCAACAAAGCACTTAGTCCTACATGTGGAAACAGACAGAAGCCTTTGGTCAGGCGATGTCAGCTCTCTGACAGAGAGACACAGAGACAGCTGATATGAAATATAAGCAGAGCCAAGACCATTTAGTGCTTTGTACAAACAAAGAAGATAAAAAAAAAAAAACTAATTTCACCTCAGCTGTACTGTAGCGTGAGGCAAGAACTGGTTTAATATGGTCCCTATTCTTCTTTGGAGATGTGAGCGATGACTAAACATAAGAAGCAGCAGTAATTGAGGCCATGAAAGCATGAAGATCATTCCTAGGTCAAAGTCGCAGAGGACTGTGCAGAGAGATGATTAAAATATCAGATTCATTTTGCTTGATGATTTAGTCGATTGAACTTCAGAGCAGGAGATGTTTAACATGACTTGACAGAAGCAGAGGTGCCCAGGTGAGGGGCAAGCAGGGAAGCTCAATGATGTGGTACAAATGATAGAAATTTGGATTTAATTTGATTCTGTCTGGATAGATTCTTATCTTGTCTGCAAATTATATTATCTTATACCTGGCTCTCTAACTGTGTACACTTCAAAGCTTAAAAAAGGATGGGGGCAGAGGAAGGAAATGGTGAGATCACTGAAAACATACACTAATGGTGTCAATTGTACTGTCTGCAGGCACATGAGAGATAGTGACACGACCAAGAACAAAGCACACAGCGCTGCACATAGAGCTCATGCTGCTTAGACGCCAAAGCATTCCTGATGTGAAACAACAGTACTTAACGCCAAATCAACCATGAAGATAAGGAAGTTGCAGGGAAAGTGAAGCAAGTTGAGGAGGGTTTTGCTTTGCTCTGCGTTTCTCCTTTTATTTTTCCATCAAACACTTATTGTTTTGCTCAGAAAGGCCTCCTCAAGCCTTTTGATTTCCTGGTGATCAAAAAACAATATCAAACTCGGATATATCATCTGGGGGTCCGAGGGGAGTCCAACGCAGAAGGTTTGGTTGAAATCGGGCCGGTGGTTTTGGAGAAAATGACCAAAAACCACACAGGCCATTTTGAAAAAAACGACCACCCCGCGGGTTAAACGGACAACGAGGAGTTTTGGAAAAGCGAAGCGTTTTCACACTACATTTATGAGCCTCCGCGCGCACCGTGAAATTCTTTGACCGGCGCAAGACGGACTCATGTTTTCATCTATCAATAATTAAAGTCAGAGGTTCGAAGACGATCACATACCGTCGTAGTTCCGACCATATTCGGCGGTGTTATTCTCATGACTCGCCACGAAACCGAAAGTAAAGAAAGCTGGTCGGCTCGACCAGCATCTTCGCCACCACTAATAATAACAAAATAACGATAGAGACAAAACGATATATTTATCTAAAATGGGCCCATTAACAAGTGTGGGTAGCGTAGATTCATCCACATTAACGTGATACTTTTTTATAACCAAATAGAAACTCCTTGTTGTCCCTTTAATTTTTTTTTTTTTTACCAAAAATTTAAATTTCTCCAAACTCGGATATATCATCTGGGGGTCCGAGGGGAGTCCAACGCAGAAGGTTTGGTTGAAATCGGGCCGGTGGTTTTGGAGAAAATGACCAAAAACCACACAGGCCATTTTGAAAAAAACGACAACCCCACGGGTAAATTTTTTTTTTTTGGGACTTACAGGAAAGGAAGGAAATTTAAATCAAATGCAACTGGATTTATTATCAGTCATAGTTATCTCAAGGAAATTTAAATCGAATGCAACTGGACTTGGTTATTTGTCTAGGAAGACGTTTCACTTTTCATCCAAGAGGCTTCATCAGTTCATGTACGCATCTGACCAGGCTAGGACTGGTTATTAAGTGCTAGGTGCCATGCTACAGTAGGTCGATGATGTGATTGTTAATAAATCAATTATGTTGAGTTCTACATTTTGGGTTTTTATATGTTTAAAATTATTAAAAATCCATAGCTACTATGGACAAACATATAAGGATGTATAGGTGCACATATAGGTGATTATATAGGTGAACATATCGGTGAACATATAGGTGACCATATAGGTGCACTTATTGGTGAACAAATAGGTGAACATATAGGTGACCATATAGGTGCACATATAGGTGACCATAAAGGTGATTATATAGGTAAACATATACAGTATGTGCACATATACAGTAGGTGATTAATTATATAGGTGAACATATATGTGCACATATAGGTGACCATTATGTGTTTATATAGGTGCACATATAGATGAACATATAGGTGATTATATGCGCATATAGGTGAACATATATGTGAACATATAGGTGATTATATAGGTGAACATATAGGTGAATATAGGTGATTATAGGTGATTATAAGGGCGGCACGGTGGTGCAGTGGTTAGCACTGTCGTCTCACAGCAAGAGGGTTCTGGGTTCGAACCCGCCGGCCGGAGCCCTTCTGTGTGGAGTTTGCATGTTCTCTCCGGGTACTCCGGCTTCCTCCCACAGACCAAAAGACATGCAGGTTAGGTTAATTGGTGACTCTAAATTGCCCATAGGTGTGAATGAGAGTGTGAATGGTTGTCTGTCTATATATGTTAGCCCTGCGATAGACTGGCGACCTGTCCAGGATGTACCCCGCCTCTCGCCCAAAGTCAACTGAGATAGGCTCCAGCCCACCCGTGACCCTAGTGCTGGATAAGCGGTATAGAAAATGAATGAATGAATGAATAGGTGATTATATAGGTGATTATATAGGTGAACATATACAGTATGTGCACATATAGGTGCACATATAGGTAATTATATAGGTGCACATAATCGTTGGTACTTCTTGAAATTTTTGGTACTTCTTGATGATACGTTCCACCATTGACACTGGCACCTTCTTGTATCCTTTTCCTTCTTTTTTGGCATTTCCAATGTGTCCTTACTACACTGAGCTCTCTGGTCTTTGCCATAGCAAGTCTTGCGTTGACATGAAAATGACTGAAATATCCCTAGCAAGTCAACTTTTACAGTCAGAAAACTGGTCAAAAAACTCCCAGAAACATTGAAAATAATTGTAAACACTTTAGAGAACGGTTTGTTCGAACATCCTAGGAGGGAAACTGAATCCTACCAGCACCAAAGAAAACACTTGTGGGGACACTCTTCTCAGTCCACAGCAGTTGTAGGAACAATATAGCAGGAGCCTCCACCTGTCTGATAGCAGGCTGATCTCAGTATTGGGTAAATCCTCCGACACGACTCCTGAAACTCCTTCCAACCACAGTGGTCTCCGCTCTCCTCCAGGCAGGTGAATTGAAGAGGACGGTTCTCTCTACAATGGTGGCAGTGCAACAAACCAAGATAGCTATCTCGGCAGTGAAAAAACTTTTCACTGCCAACAATTCAAAACTCACAGAGGACGTGTGGACTAGCAAAGAGTCAGCAGTCCAACATCTCAACTCAAATGGTAGATGAACAGAAATTACATTTTATCCATTACTGGGATACACATTTTTTGGCATTGATGGACAGTCAATACACCGCTTGCCTCTGCCTCTCTTAACTGATAGAATGCTGCGTGCTGATGTGAACCCACTGACTATGCATGACTTCCTCATACAACCCCACATCAAGATAACTCATCACTATCACTTTAAGCGACTGGACGGATTTCCTGTTCCAAGAGAATTAACAGTAATGACTTTAGTTGCTATCCCTGACTTGTCTGTAGCACCGCCAGCAGTATTCACTTATTTAGTTATATTCCCAAATCTACTGGATAGATCAGCTCAAACTTTGGTGCATACAGTAGCCTACAGTCATGTTTCCCTGATGATGAATTGTAATAACATTGGTGGCACAAAAGCTAAAAATAGACACATAGTGATATCAAAGTGACAGTGACATACCTCCTGAACAGCATCCTGACACATAAAGCATCTAATATGTCTAATGTAATGGCTGTCTGCATCCATCATGTAATTTACTGCCCTCTTGTGGGTAGTGTCTAAAAGCTAGCTTGACCACCAGCCGATAGTTTCTGTCATTTTCATTGGCAAGGCAAGGCAAGGCAATTTTATTTGTATAGCCCGTTTTTACAAACAGTTTGTCTCAAAGGGCTTTACATGGCATCGTAACAACATCCTCTGTCCTTAGACCCTCACATCGACTGAGGAAAAACTCCATGGAAAACCCTTTTAACAGGGAAAAATCGGAGAAACCTCAGGGTGAGCAACAGAGGAGGGATCCCTCACCCAGGACGGACAGACGTGCAATAGATGTTGTTACAGACTTGGTGTCCAAACATGCACAGTTCCGACAGGTCATAAGCTAATATCCTTGAAAAGTTGTTAATCTTGGTTGTTCAGCCCTGATTGTCAATCTTTAAAAACCAATGCAACCAATGCTGAATGTTAGAAGGTTTAAACAACATTAGCCAAATAAATTATTTATTATCTCTTTCCTCGTGACCACCTGCGAGAAATAATGTTAAGACAGGCCAGATAAAAGTGCAGGAACTCCTAAGAAAAAAAAAAACTCGGAAAGGAGATTTATTTTTCTTTAAATGACACCGCACTGGCACTGAATTTATTACTGTATAACTAAGACCTAGTCCTAGGCAGTAGACCAGACTTTCTAGGTCTATATCCTTCACATGATTCATCTACTTGATGTCTATTATTTGATCTTCCAAAGCCTGCTCATTATTGCAGTCATCTGATTTGCATCTGTCGAGCACATAATTTTTTGATGAGTACCAGTTTGCATATGTGATCAAGATGGGCTATTGTGAGAAGGCAATTATCACATTTTAATACACTTATGCAAATGTGCCAGTCATCTGCTGCATCTATTCATTAGAGTTGAGTTTTTATTCAGTCTCAGAGTCCAGCCAGCTTTCACTCATGCATCTAATTACATTGTTTTCCTGCTGGGATATGAGGTGAAGAGAACTGACAGCAATGAAGTCACTGGATAGGAAAGCAGAGGTATCCTGAGTCAGAGATGTCCACAACAGACCTTTTGTCTTTATTTACATTATCTGAAACTAATACATGAGGACATACATTATATTATTTCTTTTCTCAAGTACAATGTATATGGCATTATCAGATAAAAGTTCATTAAAATTCAGTGCCACATTTTGATTTTCACTGTTGCTATTGTTAAGTTTTACAGACAGACAAAACACGGATGAAAAGCAAAGACATCTGACTTCCACAATAGCTTATTTCATGGCAAAGGATTTTTTTATGGCAAAAACAGTCAAGGGACACTTCTTCAATAATCTTTGGCAAATCTGAGGGCAAAAATACTTAAGTTTAGAGGCTGCTTTTCGTGGATGTTTGAGAGGAGTCATCTTTCTGGTTACTACTGCCACAGAATCTGAAGCTGAACATATCTTCAGAAGTATCTGAAGTCTGCATAAGGAAATATTTATGTTTATAAAGCAGCAAGGATTCTTTTTGCAGTATTATTCAAATGAAACGCATTTTGGTGATAATAAACTTCAGCACACAGCCAAAGCAGACTACTAAACTATTATTCTGTTACTTAAGGCCACAAAGCTTTGCAATGTAATTACAGTACTAGTAGTAATTACTGACCTCTACTGGGTGTATTTGTCAGACCCAAATAAAGGCAAAAAAGTGAAAAAATAGAAGTGGAAAATTACGTCAGTAAAAATGTGTGTTTATAACTAATCAATCTAGACCTGTGTGACAGAGGACAGTCTTAGAGTCAGTTGTCCCCATTTAGTTTTCAAGCTGATATGACCTCTACTCTCTCCTTTGCAGTGTCCAACTATATGCAGCAGATAATAAGAAAACCAAAATTCAGGAGAACTTAATGGTTCTTCAGCTCTGAATAAACCAAAACAATGTAACAATGCACTTCAAATACAGCGGCATAGGCAACAAATTGGAAGGCAGCAACAAGAGGGGAAGCACTTCAAAGGGAGCAGGTGGAAATGTTTAAACATATTCCTCGACTGAAACACATCACAACATTCTGCCTGTGGCCTGGGCAACTTTGGAGTTTGTCTTGCGGCGTAAAACGTTGCAAATGAAGTCACCAGCCTCTATGACTTTGCTGAGATCTACACCCTGCAGAAAAATAGTCGTATTATCAATTACTGTAAAATGCAACATCTCCAAGGTGACATGATGTCGGTGAGGTGAACAAATAGTGGCAGAATGAAGGATGTGAATGGATAAATGCAACAGGTGAGAGAAAACTAAGGTGTAGTGAAAATATTCTACCAGCAGGGGTAGGAATTGTTAAATAAATAGTTCCTGAGAAGGGCCATGCAACACCGTGGGCTTATGCAAGTTCTGTAAAACTACTGATATTATAAAATAAACATTTACAGAGTGGTATGTTTGCACTGCGATCTGTTTATGTAAATGAGCTTGGAATGATTGTATGAGTTTCGCTGATGTGTTTGGGAATTTAAAATACAGCAGGTCTGCCCCAATAGCACGGCACAGACATACTTACAGTTTCAATGCCCATGCCATGGAGCATGTAGAGAACATCCTCTGTTGAAACATTGCCAGATGAACCTTGAGCGTACGGGCAGCCTCCCAGACCAGCTACTGCCGAATCCACCACACAGACCCCCATCTGCAAAGACACACAAGAGAGACATTCAGCAGCTCAACACAGACTTCACCTCAGGTAAAGTCCTGGGAACAAAGATCCTTGTTCTGTTGAATTGTTCGAGGTGCTGGCTGTACGGCCACACGCTGCGGTCGTGTTTTACAGCTGTTTAGGAGAACTGTGGACTTATGTCTTGAAGATGAGTGGGCACAGAATGTCCCACAGTATGCCTTAGTCATCCTCTTTGTCAGTTCAAACCACCAGCACCACATAATTATGGCCTTGTTCATATGAGAGGAACATTATAAATGCTGAACAGAACATTTCATATGTTTCTTATTCTCCTGGTTACTCATGTTTTTACAGCACTACTCTGCCCTTAACCATGGGGATTCACTTTCTTGCCAATGAGAGGATGTTTTTTCCTCGGCTGGATGGTGTCCTATTACACTGTGCCAACAATACAGGAATTGTAACAATACTTCTCAAATGTGTTCTTATTTCAGAGATTTGGTTCATTGGCTAATTATAATCAATATTTTAAGGGAGGATGTCCTGAGACTTAAGTATCAAGTGACCCTAACCCTCCATATGAAATTTTATCATGTGTTTGCATTGTGTTTCTTTTTGTTGTTGTTGTTGTTGTTGTTGTTGTTGTTGTTTTTGCCGCTTAGGAAATACAACCATCCTAAGATGAGTAGATAAACTTGAAATTTCTCTGAAATGAGATACTACATGAAGAGATAAAACAGCAGCATTTTATCACTGTCCAACCTTTGTTTTCACACATGATGAAGCCAGACCTTCGGTTTTTCAGAGTCATTACAAACTCAGGTCTCAGGATGTTTTCCACATGTCCCTGGGATTGTCATGAGAATATTAAAGATGCTTTCCAGCTTCCGTGGCAGAGCCAGATGTCAACGGATCCCACAGTGAGACAAAATTAACACGCTGATCCTCTCAGTGGCATTGGGTCATGAAGGACTTTTACCTCCATGGTGCATGACAAAGAAGGCTAAATTAAAAGAATCTCTGTTGCCTTTTTTTCTCCTTTTTTTTGAACAATGCTGCTAATTGGTTGCTTTTCCTCCAGACAAGAACCTACTTCTTCCAACGGCTGTCTGAGCCAGCCGTAATTGCTGTTTGTGTTGGCAAGAGGAGAGAAGGAGGTGGGGTAGAAGGAGGAGGAGATCTACTCCGGTGTGTGTGCAGTGCACAAGATTTCCAGACCTTGGTTCAAGCCAGAGCAGGATATTGTACTAGGCAGAATTTTTGTAGTATAAACACAGAGTTGTAATCTACCATGCCAATCCTCTCGCTTTCAGCTGCTAACCGTGTAAGGCCAGGGGTCTTGAGCATACTGTTTCCGAGAGGAACAAAACAGAGCCTTCAGCAACGTGCCCTGCTCCTCTGGACAGTAATCACGCAGGGATTGGTGGTCAGCAACTCAAACTTGCCAATGCTCAGTTAGATTCTCACTGCCCAGAAACCAGATGTGCACTCAGTGTGAAAAAAGCCATATCCAGTGAGCTGTGGCTATATAAAAACAATACATTCCTGGGTAACGACACAGTGCATTTTCTAACTTTGCGTGATTGGGGATAAGCTTGTTGACATTCTACACACTGAGTGGACGAGGCTGAGGATGGACGTGCTCCCATTTTGGATTTATAACTGCGTCAGCAAGAGAAAGAAAGAGCGCATATTCACTGTGGGATATGCAGGAGTGATGCTTTACCCACTACTACATAAACTGGGAAGCTGAAAGAAAACTGTCACAGATCCACTGCTGACACATATATAACCTCTTTCCAGGAACCTGAAGCCCAAAGCCCAGATACTGTAGGGCAGCTGCGGGAGATAGACAAAATAAACACAGAGAATAAATAAATGACATTTTTTCCTTCATGATTTACTTAAGCATAAAAATACTGAACCATGTAATCAAATCATTCATCTTTATACCTCCTCAAGCATCACAGAGTTTTGACAAAATTTTGACCGTAATTTAAAATCCTTGTGCTTTTAAAATTATTCAAATTCATGTTCTTCTGTGCTTTTTTCATGTGGCCAGTAAGAGGGAAATTATATTAGCATATCTAACTTTATTACCCCCCCTAAAAAAGAATTATGTTTTAGAGCTGCCAGAACGACAGAAAAATAAATCAGCATCCAAATGACAAGTTGCCATAGATACTGACCGTGCCAAATGCACCTGTTTGTTTGTTTATTGGCCAACTCTTAATCTTATCAAAAAATATTAATATATTTTTAATATTTTTTTTATGAATATACTTGATTTCAACATTTAAAAATATTACAACAGTAGACTTAGAAAGCTGAGCTCTCTCACTCTTAGCACTTCCTATATCTTTGTGACTTTTGGGTGAGTTGGTTAATGTATAAGGGTCTAATGTGATGTGATATAGTGTCCACAATAATTTGTACTATACATTAGTCCATTCTTGCTGTAACCTCTTGCATGTGGTTTGATGCTGTTCTGTTTATTTAGCCTATAGTTTGTTTCCCAGAAGCTGCAAGTGAAAGTCGAACCCATTGACACATCATGTACACTACATTAACGTTCATTCATTTGTGGTGTGCCTAATAAATAATATACTGTATATTAACATACTGTAAGTGTATGAATACACTCATCTTATAAACCATTTTAATGTTGCAAACCTAGTTTTTGCGAAAGATCATTCAGTTTCACAAAATTGGTTATTTTCTATAAATATTATGTGGTGATTTGATTCTCTTGATTATCTAGCTTCAGAGACTGTCATTATTCATTTTTTGTTGTTGATCATGAGGCTTTTCCATTTCACTGAAAAGTGACAATGATACTATTAATGTTTACCATGATGATCATGATGATGAAGAACATAAATACATCAATTTTATATTGTCACATCAACGCCCACTAATGAGGCCAACATAAAGGTGTACTGAAGCTGTAAACACACTCAGTTCATCTATGACCGTTACTGACCCTGCACAGCCCAATTGTGCCTCATGGAAAAAAAAAAAAAAAAAAAGTGCAGATGAATGTTATTGTCAGCGGAGAGCTCAAGTGTGAGCACAAACAGGTTATAGTGTATTCCCCAGCTGCAGCACTACACAATACACCAAAATTGTGGGTAAGAATAAATAATATTCTTTGCCAAGCCTGTGAAATCTAAGTACATACATTGTCATTGTGTGACCTGCCAGGAGTAGGTTAGTAACAAAGCCCCCCCAGACCTCATGAGAAAAAAAAAAGGTACAAAGACTGAGGAATGTCTTTATCAGGAACAAAAGAGGTGACTCAGGGCTGACAGCGCTGGGGGAATTCATTTCTCTCCCAGTTGGTGGTGTGGGCTTCTGGCACACAGTAATGAAAAACTATGATAAAATCTTTCATTTCCATCTTGTTTATGGGTGAGCAAATGGTAGGCTAAATATCCGCGGCTGCTATTACTCTCTGTGGCCATGGGGCAGCTGTGATGAATCATTTTAAGTAGGAATTTCACTATCCCTCTGTGCTTCCTCACTCCAGCGTAGAAAATCTAAGATAACTTTCTAAATATTTGCTATTTTACACATGGAGATTGTTGAGCTTCACTTCTGTACAATGTTACGGTGTTACAGCTGACCATCACCATAGATAATCGACATTACAGTGAACATACTATTCTCCAAATTGAAGCCTTATTGTGTTTTGTGTCCCGAATGAGTTTACGATATATCATGACTTGTTTTTTTGTTTTTTTTTAGGATTTTAAGAAGTTAGAAATACAAAAGTTCCTGCTGAATTTCATAATGATAATGATTTTTTTTTTTTTTTTTTTTTTTTTTACAAATTCTCCTTCTACACTAAAGTTTTGTATAGAAGTTAGGAATGCACATAGAAATAACAAGTATCCTAATTTTATTTGATCTATTTAGCAAATTAAATATCAGGAAATAAAAGTGTGAAATGTGTGAAGATGTATTTCACAGTACTAATATTGACGTTCTTTGTTTGATGGGCGTGAGACCCTTGTTAATTAATTGTTTTCAGGTTTTAAAACATCTTGGTCTCTTTTGTTCTTGGGTGATACTTTTTCTGACTAAACATCATAGCACAGTAGCTAATTATGCAGCCATTTACACAAAGGGAAATTATCTTCTGCACACCAGACATTTACAGTCCTATGAAACAAAGTGCTCCCGAAGTCTTCTCAAGTTGGCTCTGCAGCTGCGGTGCCATTCATCACGTGCTCCGCAGCCAGCGAATGAAAGGATCATTTTCCACTGGCCTTTAAGCACAGCATTGTCAGAGTTCAACAGCCAAGCGACAGATGAGTTAGGAGCCCCCCAGGGCCCTTCTATCCACCTACCTTTCTGTTGCTTTGTACAACAGACACTGAATAGGTGAGCCTTTGTGCTGACCCCCTCACATCTGTTGACCCACCCAGCCCCCAATGAGCTTCCTCCTCTGCAATGACAATGTGCCCCAGAGAACTGATACAGCCATATCTACGTTACCTCTGTTTTATGTCTGGATTTATGTCAGTTTTACACTCGCTACGGGCAAAGTGCTGAATTCAGTGAGGTTTACAAGCTAATTACATTTTTGTGAGTCGCCAATATTCGAGCATATAACTGTAACAGTCCGTGAAGTTCTGCAATAGCATACATGTATACTATGATGGGAGGGCCCTTTGGAAATATCTTATGTTCATTAAGATTCTGGGATTTTTCTCTTTTTTTTCCACGGGGCAGTTTGTGAATCATCTTACTTTGTGGGACGGCTTAGATCATGTTTCTTAATGCCCCTCTTCCTTGTTGAATGATAGTTCCTGGTTTTCTGTGTGTCCCATTGTGACCTACACATTTGTTTTGGGCCGTCTATACTCGCTGAACAGAGGATACATTCATAATGTCGTAAACTGACACATTGCCATTAAAGCTGAGGGCCAATTGGGGTTTACGGAGACTTTCATAAACATCTTATCATACTCTACATACTCAAAATGACAATATTTGTTTAAAGGAAGGCAGTCGACTGAAATTTTATTCATATTATATTATGTTTATTCATTCTAGATGTTAGAGGCTTGAAAATACTTAATTTCATTTCAAACAACTTCACCCAGAATAAATGGCTTAATTGATGAGAATTTAACTTCCTTTGCCTGATTCCCATGAAATAATATTTCCATAACTCTTATAAAAATGAAGAAAAAAAATGCTGTCTTTAAATGTACTGTAAAATTGTCTAAAAAGATGGATTGGGAGCAGCTTAACATATGATTATCCCCAGCAGGAAGAATGATTTAGTGCCTCAGAAAAGACTTGTGATCTCTACGATGTTGGCAGTTACTTGAGCAAGTTGAAAGATATCCTGGAACAAGAATCAGCACCTCAACTTTGCTTCCACATCTGGTTGCTCCTCTTCATGTCATCATGACTAACAACACTGATGTATGCACAGGCTGGGCATTTATCCACGATGGGCCGCAAGAATATTTATATTCATCAGAAGGAGAAGGATGTGCATGTAAAGGAGAAGGTGCCTGAAGAATCCTCGCCAAGCCACGAAGAAAGCACAAACCAAAGGCTGTCAGGCAATTTAACGTGAGGATGTGAGGATCAAGAGGATGATGCACTGCTGTCTTGTGCTTGTACAGTGGAGAAGCTGCACTTCCAACTGCTGCCTCTTCTCCTGTAATCATGCCAGCATTCGTAAGCCCTCGGACCTCTGTAACAGAAAGTACTACCGCTTTTCACATCACTCACACAAAGATCACGAGGATTCGTCCTCTGACCTACATCAAAGCTCTGTGACTCACACCTGTCCTCCCTGAATGATCAGCGCCCACATCTTTCTTCTCTTCATACAAGCCTGAGACATTTGCAGAGAGCCCTTGCATTTGCTTCCTTTCACTTGAGTTTCAGGGACATCAGTTCTCTTCTTCACTCTGTTTTAAAAGATGCCTGATACAGTATCTCCTAGGTTTTGAAAATTTTCGAGTTTTTTCCACTGCATTTTCCCAGAAATCACGGTCTATCCACTCTACTATTGGAGCTGCTCCACCCCATTTAAGAACTTCCAGGAATACCAGGTGCTTTTAGAGTGACAGCACAGTCCTGACAGAGCAGCACCTTTCCCTCAGCCTCTCCTAGAAAAATGTTTTACTTTGTTTTTCTCTTTTGCTCTCCCTGTGAGTGTTACAGTAATGTTTTTGTGTCTCATGACCCTCTAAAAATAGATTTATAATGAGCGTGTTGTGTTCATTGAGGTTGCTACAATCACTTTTTACATCAGAGAACTGTTAAAACCATGTACAGTAGTACAGACAATCAAAGTTGAACAAGTTGATACAGCCAGGCAAAATGAGGAGAATGTTTCAAAGAATGTGAATGTTTCTCACAGATTTTTTCTCTCTTTTTGTCAAAGTCAATATACTAAATCTATATCTACACTTTTCCCTTCTGCCAGGCTAATTACAAAATAGCCTGATGGATAGAAATCAGTCAACATGGATGATCATTACATAATCAGTCCTTATTGTCAGTATAGTAGCACTATTGGTAATTTTGTGTCGATTGGATGTATTGTATATTATGAAGTCTTACCTTAAGTGCAGTTAGGATGTTGGGCAGTGCTTGTCCATAGGTGTCATGGCAGTGAATTGCCAGAGCATTAGTGGGCACCTCCTTCATCACACTCTGTAGCATCTTAAACATGGACCCTGGAGTACCGACACCGATGGTATCCCCCAATGAAATCTCACAACAACCCATTTCATATAATCTCTTTGCCACCTAAAGAGAAGTAAAAATATGGCAAAACAATGTTTACATTTACAGGAAATCATACAGTGACAGAATGGTTAGTGCATGTCTGATATGCAAGTATTGTTTGGTTTTTCATTGAACATTAATTTGTCATAGCTAAATATATTTCATTCTGTGATTACAGTGGGAAATATGAAGAACTGCCTCAGTGCCTGAAACCGAGGACCCATGGCTCAGATTTGTGATGCACATGGGAGGTTTTAGTCAACATCAAGTTTCACAGTTTCACATTAGTTTTTGCATTGCAATACAAGTTCAATGATGCCAGATAAAACAAAAGAGCTCAGCTTCGTTCCCAGACAATTATACATGCTGCTGAGATAAGAGCCTGCTCTACTGTAGTTTAATGAAACAAACCTCATCTCATAAATTTATCTTGCATAATAAAATGAGAAAAATACATTATACATCTGGCAGTTACAGCATAGTTACTTAACCTTGACCAATGTAAGCTTGTAGTATGTACTGTAAAGGTTGAATAAATTATGATTCATTGATTACTGTATATATCCCCTGATTCAGGACAGGGGATATATACTTTTCAGACATTGTTTCAGACATTGAAGAAAAATAAGTAAATAATTAATCTCACCTCAGCAACCTTAGAAGGTTCAATGTGTCCCTCATGGGGGCATCCAAGAGCACAAGAAACATATCTGAAAGAATAACTTTTTTTTTGTAACATACGATAGCATGCAACGCTTCTGCTTAACTAAAAAACTAGTGGTGTGGATAGAGCAGCATTTTTCTCTAAAAACTGTCTCTGAATCTATTATTTAATTATGGGTTTCATATTCCTGATAAAAAATATGTGTTTCACATTCACTGGAAAATAAATCACCATTTATGAAAAGCCAGATATGAAGCAGCAATTTTCTCTTGTCTGTTGTTGTAACATGAACATGTCCAGTTTAAATAAGGATAAAGAGCTTCTGGAGCCCTGCTGTTGATTCTGATGTGTTCTGGCCTTTAGCGATTTGGCCATTCATCAGTTTGTCAGCGAGATATCACAGAGGAATCCAAAAAGATTCACATGAGATCTGATTCACAGATTGGTGATTAGAATTTGGTGGTAATCCAGACTTCATTTCTATCACATTTGTAAAAGACTCAACAGTATTTGGCTCTTACAAAGTGACAGTGTTTAGACTAATCCACTTTTGTTGTGATGTGTTTATCTTTTTTGGACGGAGAAGCTAATGTAATTCAAGAAAACATGAATTACAGTCTTACTTTTCCATGCATGACAAAAGGCATGGCTAAATTCAGTAACTCCATCTGGACTAGTGGTTTTCGGATGCATAGATATAGCGTGGTGAACATCTGGAACTTTGCTATAAAGGTATCATTACTGAAGTGTGTTTTCTTCTACTTATAGAAACAGTATTTTAAAATGTTTTGTTTTCATTTGGAGCAAAAAGGATAAATGTGACAGTCAGAGCAAAATCAGCAAGTGAGTAAATGTGTTTACAATTGACAATTAATATACAAAGAGTACTGACCCGCGGACTGGAATTTGTTGCTGTTTGGCAGTGTTAATGACTTCCTCAAACCTCACCATGCTTTCATCAATCGAGCAGTTAATGTTTTTTTTACTGAAGGTTTCAGACGCTGACCCAAACACCGCCACCTCGGTAGCACCAGCTGCAACCTTCAAATAAGGAGAGAAAAATGAACTCGTAAAACTGTTCTGAGCGCAGCCTTGGAGTCACACTTACGTAAGCGCAGAGTATATGTGAAAAGACGATGTAGTGCCAGCAATTAACTCAAATTGACAAGTATGGGTAAACAATTGTGCTTTGTAGCAGAAATCTTGAGGCCGAATTGAAAATTAATGCTTACAGCGTCCTGGAAGCCTTGCATGTTAGGTGTCAGAACAGGGTACTGAATGTGAGGCGCTCTCTGGATTCCTCTGAGAACCTCAGTGTGGTCTGCCATCTAAATGACGGAGGTAAAACACATGATGCAGAAAAATAAACCATTAACATCATCTGAACGTGTTCCTGAGAATACATGAGTCATTCTGCACCAATGTTTTTTCATTTTTGCGATCCTTGGCTGACAGAATTCACATTTCTCAGTATTAAGAAAACATGTTTGCTGTTTTCCGGGGAAGTAAATAGTGGAACATTTTATGACAGGGAATGAGAAGGCAACTAAATGATGTACATCTTCAAATATTTTTTTTACATGGAGGATAGAGGAACAGATTTTTTTTCTTCAGTAGTTATGCAGACGAGAAAGAGGGGCTAATAAATCACTCAGCACTCTTTCGCTGTGCACAAAGAAGAGTTATTACCTGCGGTACCCACTTTGAAGAGACAAAGCTGGTGGCCTCGATCACAGACAGGCCTGTGCGTGAGAGCATGTCTATCAGCTGGATTTTCACCCCTGTCGGAACAATTTCCTGGAAAACAATGAAACTGAAACAGCTCTTTCTGGATTTGATTCCACTCAAAATGAGAGGCACAACTCAGATAACTTGCAGATTTCTTCTTTTTTTTTCTTTTCTGCAAGTCACATTGACATTGCTGATATTTTTAGATCTTTGAAGAATATAGACTGTAGCTCACAGTAACATGTTGTGGTAAATAAAATTATTTCTGCGTCCAGTGCAATCTGTAAAACCACTGGTGTGCAATAAGGAAATCATAAAGCTGTGACATGCTAAGAAGAGTAAACTAAGCCAGAAGTCGTGTCATCTTTCCTATTCAATTTCAAAGTAAATGTGAAACACATGCTCCTGGCAATTATGGCATACAAGCCATATGTTATGAATTGTTTTATGAATGACAGACACAGGAAAACATGGGGGTTTCCAGGGATGAGCGTGTATAGTAATACAAAATGAGGCTGCATATAAATGAGATTCCTGACTGAAATGATGGTAGGCTGTATACCTACCTTTTCATTTTGAAGTCCATCTCTGGGCCCAACCTCCACAATTTTAACAAACTCTGGATACTCATGTCCTGTGATGGTCTGACAAAGAGAAACAGAAAAGATAGTTTAGAAAGAAGAGGAAAAACACTCAGGACACTGAACACAAGCACTTAGTCATCCTTTTGGCATTGGATGCTCCAGATCATGTCATTTCAAACATGAAGAACTCTTTACCTCAAAGCAAAATGAAATATAAGACCCAAAACATACCTACTACGCTTGTCAGGCCATTAGGATGCAAACTCATATGTGTCACAGTAAAAAGCTGGGAGGGATACTGAGGGTAACTCCACAAAAACCACAGGGGGATATTCTGAGGATGAGGGTATTTTTCTAGTCTGAACCTCATCACTCTCAAGAAAAAGCTCTGATGGAACTCAAACTTGGGACCTCAAGAGAGATCAGATATTGCACAATGTATCATTATAACTTCAGCTAATTTAAGCTAGCACTAGCTGACCAAAAAAACCCAAAACCTTAACTTTCTTATTTGCGCACTATAGGGAGCAAAGAAAACAAACAAGCTAACAGCTGGGAGCTTATTTAATTGTTACTAGAATCGGCTAGAATTTCTTTATTTTCATTGTACAGTGAAGCACAATGAAATTTGGATGCATCTCTCCGGGAGAGCGCAAAAGCCACTGCGTGTGGATGCGCCGCCATGTTGACATTCTGGCTGATGGCTAAAAGGGTGGCAATCTGCCATGCATAGGCCTACACATGATTTCACATTTTTTCTAAAATAATTTATAAACTTTGTTACGTAATAGCATGTAAAGCGCCTCAGTTTCACGACTTGCAGACACTAAGAGACACTCTGTTAGTACAATTGCATTAGAGAAATATTGTTTTTCATAATCTTTTGTCATATTACGGTCAATTTAGAAATACATGACATAATTTTTCATTCTTAATGATAGAGAACCCCATGCATCCATAAGAATAAAGCAATATATAGGCTACATAAGGCAGAGTTTCATTTGAAGAGGACCATTATATAAGCAGCATGCAGCATCAGCTCTGTCGTCAGTGGCTGAGTGCTGCACAGCCTCTCTGTCATGAGAGAGTCATGTGGCAGAGCATGTGCAGCAGATTAGGAACAAGAAAAACGACGCCCACCTTCTCCTCCTGCAGCCAGCGTCTCAGCCATGGGTATTCCTGGACAAGTTGCTCATAGCTCAAGCAATGCTTCACTGTTGTGGGTACGTTACCCATCCGAGTGGCTGCTGTTCAGCCCTCCGCACGTCTGTATCCTCCGAGGCTAACTTGCAGGCTGCTGGAACCAATATAGCAAATTAAATCTTCAGATCAATATGCTAATGGAGGGCCTGGACGACGGAGGGCCTTGCTACACGACGAGATGGAATTAAGGGACGGACAGTGGAGGATGATTCAGCAGTTGCCATGGCAGCCACATCCCTAGCAGGGAGGGGATCAAAACAGAGAGGGGAGGGGGGCGGGAAGGTGGATGAGGAGTGAGAGGGAGGAAATGGTGTGAAGCAAAGTGGCAAATGGAGCGATATGGGAGATTACTGCTGCACTCTGGACTGGGAATTCTTGTGGAAACATTTTGAGGAAAGATGTAACA
Organism: Trachurus trachurus; assembly: GCF_905171665.1. NCBI lineage: Eukaryota > Metazoa > Chordata > Actinopteri > Carangiformes > Carangidae > Trachurus > Trachurus trachurus. Next base: position 18,299,515 of record NC_139906.1, read on the forward strand.
TGTGCATCCAAAAAACGCAATGCAGGTGCAGGGCAGGAAAGTGGAACTATAAGGAAGGAAGAGTTTGCATAAGTGATTTATTAACAGGCTGAGTGCTGAGTGCTTTCTTCACTGTGGAAGCATTTAAAACAGCCCTCACTAAAAAGTTTTATAGTTATCTTGATTCAACAACAAGGTCCGATTCACCTCCCTGTTCCAGTGAGAACTGAAGGCTTCAGGGAAACATGCTGCTTTGATTGATTTCCTGTGACCTAAACATTTGAGGGCTTTCCATTGCCAGACGTGGCACTGCTGCCAATGTCAACTGCATGGTGTAATAAAATCCCTTGTTAAGCTAGGGCAACATTTACCAGAGAAAGAGCCATTCTTCTGAACCCAGATGTTAACAATAGAGGGGCTTAATGAAGTCCTAGCATTCAACCATCTCACCGCACTAAACTGCTCTGTGATGAGAGACCTCTACCTCTCTCTCAGGGGAGGAGAGTGACTCACATGATCGGCCCTGAAAAGCCTTTTTTGTAGCAGACTTCAAGGTTGATGTCTATCAGTTGCCACCCCCTAAAATTTAAAATGCCTTTTTGTGTATTTGCTCTAATCACTTATTCATGTTTCCCCAAAGAAAAGCAACAAAGTGGGATTAATGGTTGAATTTTGAAGCCTTGAAACTTTTAAACTTGATGTTTAACCTTTTTATCAGCGTTTTTTTTTTTTTTTTTTACAAGAAACCAAATAAGTGCTTATTATTTAAAAAAGGGAATTTTATTTTGTATTTGCCTGAGAATAACTGTTCATGCATTTGATATAATTTCACGGTTTTAGTGGTTTGTTGGGCTTTAAATTATTTTCAGACGTGAGTGCACTGATCAGAATCAGAGCAATGTATATGTCAACCCTTTTAGATAAAAATGTTATGGAAACTATTCCTTACAATATCACAAAGTAAGGTTTCAATCAATGATAACTAGATCAATCACTTAACCTTAACTGGCCTTTTCACATTTCTGCTTTCAAGGAATCTCGGCAGCTACAGTTTATCTTGACAAATACCAGCTGCAGGACAGTCACTTTAAACACCCGGCCTTCAGGGGCTTTCCTGCTTTTAGGAATCAATAATGTAACACAGGTGAGTAAAAAAAAAAAAAACTTAAGAATGTAAGTAGAGGAAAATTTGACATTTTACAAAACCTAGTGCCTGGAAAGAGTTAATCTGACATTTGTGAGACAATAAAAAATGGCCGTTTTTTGGAGATATTAAAAGTTGTGGTTGTGGTTTAAAAGGGAACATTGATAGATGAAGCACCTGTAAAAACATTTTTCTGTAGAGCATACATTCATACGATATAAGAATCTCATATTGTCAGATTACTTTGCAAGTAGTTTGGTCTCCATATTACATGGCAATTTTGATGTTGTAACTCATTTTTTGGATGGAGGATTTTCAGGACTCTGTGTGTCACATGCAACACATCAAATAGTGGATTTTTGAATCACAACAGCAACGGTTTTGTGTGTTTCTAGACCTCAGAGATCACAGCCATGTTGTTTGACTTAAATCTAAAAGACTTATAAAGTGTTGCAAGATGGTTATTTAATGTAATTATGAGGCTACTAACAAATGTTAACAACTATGAGATCTCTGAAAATAGACAATGCTCTTTAGGTTTGTGAAGATTAGGCAAACAGATTTGCTTTGACAGGAAAAAGGATGTCTCTGCTCTAGCTTGTGAGCCGTCTCCTGAGAACAATATATTTTACACATGAGGATTTTGGAGACCAGGCAGATGATGAATGCTTCAAAATATTAAATAAAATCAAACAGCCACAACATGTTTCTCCACTGGAAAATGGCGCATATAAAAGAAAGGGACTATTCTCCTTTTTTTTGTACTAAGAAAGAAACAGATGTGAAAAACAGCACTTTATAGAGTACAGGTTTCGGCATGGCATGAAAGAGGTTTTAAGCTCTCAGATATATACCGAAAACAAAGTGGGAGAAAGAAAACAGGAACCAGATTAAATCAATTTTCATCCTCCATCCGTCTTCAATTTCGACATCATGGATTTAACTGAACTGTAACAACAAAAGAGTCCATGGTGCTGAGCGAATAGCACATTATCATCACCCCTGAAAGCAATAATTATGACACAGTCTTTCATACCCAGGGAAGATGGAAGAGTTTGACTGCCTGATGGTTTGTAATTGAAACTGAATCATGCCTGAAAAACAAACTTGAACACATATTAAAAACTTGCTCTTAAAGGCAAGAAAAACCAAGAGAAAAAATTTATAATACCATTTATATAAAATGACCACCATATATATATATATATATAGGCCTTTATAAAAATAGCAGCCTACCTTTCGTCAGGAAGGCCGCCCGCTCTGAGCCAACTTTCCACAGCTCTCCTCAGAGACACCATGTGTGTTAAAGATTATCCTTGCAGTAATCACACCGCAGAGCGTCCCGTGGCTTTTAGTCACAAAAGCCACTGACCTGTGAGTCGGGTTTGTGTCCACACACAGTCACATCGAGGGCTGTTGAACACTGATTTATTAAGTTCTGTTTCTCCTGCTTGATTACCCGCCTGTTCAAAATGATGAACATCATATTTAATAAGAGGTGTGATCAAAAGCACTTCAGTCCTCGCCAGTTAATGATCAATAATCACTCACCTTCATATGGTCTTTTTCTTCAAGTCAACAGCAGTTGTCACAGATATACATTCACAAGCAGACTGTTTTCTAAGCAGCTCAAAATTTATTGTGTAGATTTTTATATTGCACCGTAGAGGACTTCACGGCTGGATTACTGCTCCGGTTGGATCATAAAGCGCAGAGGTTTCCTTCAGCATAGCCGTATCCTTGGTGGGAGAAATTAAATTTCACAGCAAAATTTACAACAGCGGTATACACATGAACTGGGTTAAGTGGAGAGTGTTGACGTCTCTATTTGCTCTCCAAATTGGAAAAACAGCCTTGTTTTGTTCATGATTTTATGGTGGTGTGAGACAGGACAGATGCAGTAAACATCAGCCCTGTGCGGTCACATACATTTTGTTCATCAAAGTACAATGGCTGAGTTTACTTACACCTTTTTGAGCAGTGTACACAACACATTTTGCTACAAAACTCAGTGACAGCAGCAAACACACACAGCATGGGGCAGCAGGAGGTGTCATCCTCCTGTAGTCTCCCACCTTTCCTTTAACAATCACTGCAGTCATTGGTCAGTGAGGTGGATGATTGTCTTTCTTTAATAAGCTGCAGAGAGGTTTCTGAGTGTTAGCTCAGCTCAGCTCAGTAATACTTTCAATCTGCATTATAAACACAGCTAGATACCTTTAATTATCTCTGGGTACTACAGTGATTGTGATTAATGTAGAGTCAGTGCATTAAATCTAAAGACTTGGACAAAACCAAGCTTTTTCCGAGTGTTTTCATCTTGGAGACAACAGAGCAGCAGGTTTTAATAAAAGCATTTTTCTCTTTGCTACCTTGCTTTTGATCTTTCTTTATTACTTAGTTCATAATTGTGCCCAGATATGCCCACATTCTTCTGATGTGCCCTGTTCTGGCAGCATATTAAACATTGGTTTAAAGCTCACTGTTACAGTAAATCAACAATGAATAATACTGGATAGAGATGTCCTTGGCCTCAGAAACAGGTTAATATCCTGCGCATCTGCTTCAGTTTCATCTTTTCCTTTTATTTTATGCGCTCTTTGACATAAATTGTACAATAGATGGGCAACAGGAGGACATAACTAACCAGCACACAAAGAGCGAAGTATCATGACAGACGCTTTTATTTCTCCAGAAACAAACCCACAAAAGAATCTTAAAAGGCTCATGTCTGTTTTTTCAAGGTGTTTTTTTGGATTCTCATGGAAAATATCTTTCATAAATGCTTCATCCACTAGAGAAAGGGGAAAATGGAAAGCCCAACCAGGATTTGCTTTAAAAACAACTGTGTGTACATCCATTTTACAGCGTTATACAAAGTAAACAGAGGGTTTAGATTTATTAAATGTTAAAATAAAGACTGAAAGCATGCGATTCCAAAATATAGAAATGATTTAAATGCACAGGTGCCACCTCTAATGGTAATGGGAAGTGACAGCTGAGTTCACAAACACTCTGTTGTAACTCCCAGGACCCAAAACGCCTCTCTTCTCTGGCTCGGGAAGTGAACTTGAATATGTGAATAACAAGCAAACATAGCGGAGTTTCTGAGTTGCCCTCTGAGAGGACACATTCCTCTCTGGTCCTGCTGCAGCCTTGTCATACCAAACAACATGTAAAAATGTGACCCATATGGTCTCCCTTTTCAAGAGGGACTGATTGAGCTGTATGGAAGTCATAGCCCACCCACAGAATACAAATAAGGAGAACCATATGTGAGGAGATGAATAAGGTAAACTGCACAACATTTTTATTAGATACAATTTCACTTGCCTTGTGGATGGACTGCAAGGTGAGACTTTGAAAATAAACTCTTGGCGAGAGCAAGAAAAAGATCTCTGCTTAACAGAGGGTAAATCTATGAAACATGGAACCGCTAAAACAAACGAACAATAACTATTACATTTTGCAGTTGTAACAAACTGACCAAAATGTGATCAAAGTCAGCATCACGTCCATCAACCAACCCGCTGACATTAGAGCGGACTGCACCAGAAACTGAAGCATGTTAATGAAAAGTCAACATTTAACTAGAGGTGTGTCTTTACAGTAGCAGCTCTAATAAACTCCACCAAGAACATGAACAAATGTTTAGTTACATCGTTTATAATACAGTATGTTTGTGGAAAATACAACTTTTCTTTCACTGACTTCTCACCACATAATTTCATTTCATAAACCAATGTTCTCATTCAGAACATATGTTTAGAAAATGAATAACAAACTACTTAAAATTAACTGTAAATAAATAAAACTTAGTTTAGCTGTTTAGTTTGGTGGAGTTTATTGTCATTATGCCCCAAAAATAATATTCCCCTTCCAATGTTTCTGTTGCATGTTTCCACATAAGCCACTTATAAACTGTTGTTTACATACATCTAACATGGATAACTGGGAAATCACTGTGCTAAAATGTAGGTTGTTCTGATGTAGATGTAGAAGTTCTGCAGCCTGTATGAAACATTGTTACAGGACCTGTCTGAGTGGCCCCCAGCTCATACGTACACCTCTGCTGGTGGTCTGACAAGATCAGTGGCTCGTAACAGCAGCCCTTTGTTTTTGTTTTGCAGTATTTGTCAGTGTATTTCCTGCCACTGATGGTTTAGATTAGATTAAGAAATGACCTGAATCATCAAGCATTTGCAGACAGCCAGTCCTGCCTACTAAGAGCTAAGAGCTTCAAGATGATCTCTCCTAACTAAATATTCTGGACAAAAGAGCATGTTCCTCAGAGCCACTCACATGAACGTGCCTGTTTTCTCCATCAGGTTTAAGAGAATAAATATGTTAGAAAAAAAAAGTACTGTAATACCAGCACCTGGAAAGACATCCTGACATTATGTAAAGTGTAAAGTCTAAAGCCAAATAGTGTGTAGTGGCATATTTGGTAAACCTGAGAGGGTGATGCACGAATAATACACAAGAAGCCCTTCATGAAAAGTAAACTTCTGTGGGTTGTGACCTTTTCCAGCTTAAAGTGGCCACTGGAAGTGCTGATCTGATGAATGTCGAGGCACCTCTGACTCACTGCAGGCTGGCTTTTGACCGCGGGGGTCTCAGAGGAAAGGGGGCCGATATATTAATCTGCCCTGAGTATGGCAATTGTTACCCTTTCCTTTCATGTGGTGAGGAGGTTGCTGTCAAGAGGGCTGCGGAGTCTCGGGGTACTTAAATAGGAGCTCATTCATAGCAGCTCCAGCGTTACAGAAAAGGAAGAAATGTAGTTGAATTGGAAAGAATCCATGATATTAAACAGTAGATGGGATTGTGAAGTGCTAGGAGTAATCATGCCAGGCAACAGGCCACAGGAATGCAAATCACCCCTCAAGCCAAGAGTTAAGTTAGCAGGTGGCCTCTTCTATTCACTGAATGTCAACACTCCTTTTAGATGCAGCCCACATAACATCTGGGCAGGCCGGCCACTGCTTTTAATTAAGTGAAATACAGTCACTCAATGTTCTGCCATGTCAGAGAAAAAATGTTATAAAAGTTGGGAAGGTGGGGGGAGAAAAGTGCACAGTACATATCCTGTGTTCAGGGAAGGTCAACACAGTTGTGTAAATAAATATTAATCCTTAACCTAATCCCTACATTTCCAAGACCATTGAAAATCTGTGCGTAACCAGAGTGTTTCTCTGGAAATAGCACGTTCTCTCACACTTCTCTGGAAGTTCTGCTCAACCTGAGCGAGGAGGGAATGTAGCACGCTCGCTCCGTTACAGTTTATGGTCTCCACTTTGTTTCCAGGGTTGAATCTTAGCTCTGAGGATGTGAGCATACAGAAAGCAAGCAAGCAAGAGGTGTGACACACATATCACATAAATCATTGGGCGGATGGTTGTTTTCTCCCCCATAACCTGGAAGGGATTGGTTACAAAACAATATACCTTGCTCTGCTGGCCGCCTCGTGATAATCGCTGAGTTCGTTTTGTTTTGGAGGTCACAGCACTGCTTTATTGCTACAACTGTACCACTAGCATTACCACTCCCCGAGAGCATGTCAACAGGCTCTGTGGGTGGACCCCCGAGTTTATATCATACTTGTCAAACAGTTATAAAGCTGAGACGGTAGTCCAGTAACACACATGTGAAACATCCGCAGAGCTCCAAACAGAAATACGAAGGGACAGCTTGAATTTAAAAAAGTCTGGAGACCTTGCAGCTGGAGGACAGAGGGGGGAAAAAAGGTCCAAGATGAAATGCAGTTCCGCATATAGCTGAGAGTGATGAATGGAGCGAGAAAAGCTGTGAGGTCAAGAAAAGGCAAAGCACGAGACTGTGGTTTTCAAGTGGTACATTTATTAAAATACACAACACTCTACATTGAGATATACTTTCCCCAAACAAGAGCTAGAAATTAGTGCGGAGCGGAGATGTTCGCAGCTACGACTCAGAGGAACAGTGTTTATGGAAGAGATTAACAATAACACTGTTTTTGAAAAGAAAAAAAAGCCCTGCAAAGTGTAAAGCATTCATTCATGAACACTCGGCATAATAAGAGTTTCATTCCAGATTGACACAATTCCCATCTGAGAACACGCTTGTAAAAACAAAACAAAACACAAAGCTGACATGGAAAAGGTGAAACGGTATCAGTGCTGAAAGATGGTGACAGCTTGTAAATAGCTTTGGGCAGTTTGGTTTATATACTGTAGGAGAACCTCCACTGTTTTTATTTTTGCACTGATCAAGTCAGATCACAGCCTGTTCAATTTAATTATTAGTGTAGTAGCATTTTGTCCTTTGTGTATCAAATTCACATTTTAACTGTTTCTGTGTACAGTATCTTTGCTTCTCTGTATCTGTGTCAGTCATTTAAAATTATTAAGAAACAAACAGATTACGAAATTAGCATTGAAGGAAAAAAGCACACACACATATTATATTAGAAAATGGAAAAACAAGCAGGAGGGGATGTAACCTTATGTATCATGATGACTCCAGTGAATAATTTACTCATAAAAGTTATACAGGCGTAACTAAGAGGGAGTATATGCCAACGGACACAAAAGATATGAGATAACTGGCATAAAGTAAAATCATTTTGTCCTAATCATTTAAATATCACAATATTCAGTGCTATTTTTAAAAAAAGAAAATAAATTAGGTAATAAAACTTTATATACATAATACTGTACATCACATCACACCTGCAGCAGATGTGTTTTCCAGCGATTCCCATAGCAGATAGCATAAATTAAAGTTAGCCCAGCCACTAATGGCAACCACAAGACCTAACTACCATATTCCTGTATTTCTTGAGGATAACGTTTGAGCTGTCATCAAAGTAAAGTACTGATATTGCGTTGAGCTTGGTTGGGGCACAGCATGGCTTTGGCACATTGTCAGGAAACATTAAATGGACCTATAAGTGAAAGCATGAGGTAGGTTTAAAAGAGGTGCGACTGCAGCAAGTTGCAAATGAATCATAACTGCTAAGAACATTATGGAGGTTGAAAACATGGCTTTATTGTAGGAGACATGTGCAATAGACTCTAAAGGATACTCACCAGGGTTTGCACAATTGCATGATTTGTTGCGTTCATGTGCGCGTTGAGTGGAAACGAGCATTCACCATCACAGTAAAAAGCAGCATAGCCCTCAGGTGCAATGATCCAATCCTAGACAGACAAAAAAAAAAGAGGACAATCTGTTTTTCTTTATTTGTGACACATTTATATGTTTTCTCAGTGTGACCATATAATCTAAATTTAACAAGTGTGTCATTCTTTGCGTTATTGCCATGTGGTAGTTCTATCACTGCTTTGTGCAAAAGAAGTGAAATCACTTCGCCTTACCTGCCAACCCAAATCTCGAAAGCTGACATAGAGTTCATGTTTCTTACAGGCTTGCTTCTGTTCACTGGTGTTATAATCTGAAAATTAAGATAAGTGATTATGACAGATAATAACATCTCCTTATATCCTGCTGTTCCTGCTTATTATGGGAAGATTAAATACAGCATACACTGTAGATGTCTGTAAAACTCATTAACGAATGCACTAAAACCATACACGCCACTGTGTCTGTACATTAATACGATGTTCGGAAATATTTCCAATAAATCTTAATTTATTAACAAACAGTAAATGTTGCACAGAATTTATAGCCTGTAGAGTCACAGATATGGAGAAGCTGTGACTGTAGAGCTGCAGAGAATCATTAATTAATGAAGATGACAGTAACTCATCCATCGATGTGCTGGATTATTAATTATTCCTGATTAATCATTAATGACATGTACAGCCCAGTACCTTACAGACTAATCCACAAGCCATTCCACCTCTCAGTCTCTCTGTCTAGTATTGTAACAGCAGTGTCACTTTGGTTGAGAAGAGAGAAGAGCTGACCTGGGATCTGAATTGAATCCTGAATAAAAACCTTGTTTGTTTCCAAATTGAAAATTAGTTGTTTCACACAGGGACATTTACAGTTAAAGAAACAGTTTTGGAGGAATAAACAAAAGAACATTTTGTAGAAGGAAGCTTTTACAATATTGAAAGTTCATTCCACCTCAAACTCATGGCAGATAGCCCATCACTGTGAGCATATGAGCAAAATATTATTTCCAATTTTATGGCAATCTGGCCGGTAATTGTGGAGATACCTCGCTGCAGACGGTTACAGTGGTTTGTCTGACAAACGCATCCACAGTCTGATGCTTGTCGTTAAAATGTAATCAAATCTAGAGATTTTATGTAAAAGAAATTATAGAAAAAATCTACCACGTCGTAAAAGAGCACATACCTCCACTTTTTGGCGCCCTGGATGATTCTTGCTGATTAGTGGATTTATTGCGATTGTGGTTCTTTTTCTTCCCACCAGCGGCTCTGACAGAGCGAAGTAACACCCCGCTGGCCTTGAAGAAAGCAACCAGGAAGGGCTGCTTGGACTGGGGCCCGTTCCTCCCAATGATTCCAGCAGATTTTATGTTGATGCTTCGTCCTTTTAAAAATCAGCAGGTAAATAAAACGTTCAAAACAAAACAGAGGAAAAAACGGTTACTTTATTATTTTATGATGCTTTCAAGGTAAAGCTGAAGTCCAGAATCACTAAAAATACAAAGACTGGATCAGCCCATTAATCTTAGTGGTGGATTTATGGTTATTTATTGCTGATAAATAATCACCAAAGTCAGATGCACAAGTCAGATTCGCTCTGAAGTCAATGAAAATACTGGTTCTTAATCAAACACAGACATTATGAATGGTTTCAAAAGATGAACTTCCTGACCCCTTTTTTGGATTCCAACAGTCTTAAATAAATCTGGTGATGTTACAAGGGAAGGAACAAATAGAAATAAAATCTGATCTTCACTTGCCATCTACAGTCTCCACACAGAGCTGCAGGCCCAGGTTCTGCTGTGGGTTCATTACCCAGTGGTTACTGGTGGCCGTGATGTCAAACACCAGCCAGCCTCCATCGGACGCCTGGACCTTTTTGGAGTCGAGTAAGAACGTCTCTGCATCTCTGAAGGTAGAAGAACACAACGGGGGGAAAAAACAACAAACATATGTATTAAATAAACTGCAGTTCAAATGATGCACACATTATCAATGATAGCTGCAGCTGCTATTACACAATAAAAACCATACAGTGTACCTTCTGATTATGTAGAAAAAATTCACAATCCAGTGTACGTACAGTGCATTGATTTTCAAGATTGTTACTTCTGCATTTCAGACCAAACAAATGATGAAATGAATGGCCACTTAACGGCTGCATCATAAACAAATTACAAAACCTCTGCCACAGTTTTTTTAAATGGAAATGGCCTGTGCACCTTATTGCTTCATACTGTAGCTTTAATATGACATAAAACAGAAACCATGTGCATCTTAACCACTTAGACAAGAGGAGATAAAGGAGGTATCACTGATTGAACACAAATGGATGCCTCAGCCCACGCTGTGCAGCAGAAGCCAGAATCTGAATGGCTTTTATTAGTTTCTTCATCTCTTTATCATTTTGAAACCAAACATTATTCTCCAAAAAGCCGCTCACTGTTGAAACCTGGTGATTTGGTGCGTAAGAGTAACTTGGTGATGTTTTGTGTGTCAGCTTTGTAGTCGAGATAAAAAGAAAAAAAGCTGCCAAAGACGCTGTGACTATATAATAAACTGCAGAGCTGTTGTGGCAGAGCGTGGGCAGAAATCTCAGCTATTTGATGAGTAAAACCTTTTTCAGGAGGTATGAATCCTGCATATCAGCCCTTGTGTGTATTTTTAACATGACTCTGACATAAGGCATCAATCAAACCCTAAGTTGAAAAAGTCCCCGCTGCGCAATTTGCATTGGAATACTTTCAAGCAGCAGATCGGATAAGGCCTGTTCAGTTTTTGTGGTTACATGGTGCTGGTTGGAGAGAACCAAGATTTTCCATGTGGCCTCGAGAGTTCAGGAACTATTCATGTGTTTATTACAGGTGTAATAAAACTCAACCACACAAGGTTAATCCTTATGAGTGACTTCCTGCTGAACTTCCTCTTTGAAATGTACAGCATTAAGGCTACATCCTGTGATAATTTAGTTTCTGTAGGTAAGAATTTGCAACTCTCACCGCCCCGTCCAAGAGGGAAAATGTTTTTCCCGCCCTTTAATCTGTGATTACTGGATGTACTGTCCCACTGAAAGCAAGTTTAACTGAGTGGAAACCAGGGATAGAGGAACTCAGTCTGTTTAGACTTTTTTCAAGTCTGTTTCATATGTCATCAGTCTCCAATAGCAATATGAAGAAGGTCAGGGTTGGTGCGCTGTCATTTTTTAAAGTGCCCTAAAGTGTAGGTTTCAAATCCATCTAAGAATTGCTTCTGTACGTGCTTTAGATGAGAGGAAATGCATTCAACATCTTGGTTGGACCTCAGTGATACTGTAAACACAGTGAGAAACAGTGAACGTAAACATAAGTTTGTTTAGAAAGAACATCATCTCCAGCTCAGCATCACACCACTGAGTAAGATGTGCTGCACTTTTTAAAACCCAGATTGACACTTTTACTTTAATCATAATCGAATGACTTTGTTTTTTCTTTTTTCTTTTTTCTTTTTTTTTTTTTACAATTGCTTTGGTGCATTTCTCAGATCAGAATTAAAAAAAAAAAAAAAAAAAGTTCAACCTCCACAACATTTAGTCATTTGTGCACATCATAGTAGCGATTTTCATTCCTTTGAACAAATTGCAAATGCTTTTGGACATGTCAGTTGCAGTTGATCATCAGTTTCTTTCATACAATTCTCTGCTGTTTTATAACATTATCATTTGCTTATGTCATGTCAGTCAAAATGAACTACTGTATACAGTGCTTACAAATGTTGAATAGTCATTCCCTATAAAACTAATAGTCCTCATTTCATTGCTTGAGTCACTACATACAAATTGTTGAGCAAGTTGTCAAAATCTGTCAAGCAAATTTTAAATGTTGAGAGAACCACTGTAAATTCAATTACTCAAACATTTCGTAGGGAGAACAGGTATGTACTGTATAGTATTGGACAGTAATTCATCACTAAACAATCTGCACTACAAAAACTGTCATTGTGTCATACATTAAGCTTACAGTGAGACAGAACCTTTTACATTTTACATTTAGACTTACAGCTTTACTACAGTATAGATTTACTGTATTGTACTGTATTACAGCAACCTGCTTACAGTAAAGATTTGCCATATTTACAGTATGGTACTGCAGCATTTTACAAGTAGGAAGCACTGATATTGTACACAACTACAGTAATATCGGTTAATGCAGTATATCTCATGTGTACTATACATTACTGTAATTTTACTCTGCACCACATAGGATTGCAAGACAACCTTGCATAGGTGGAAGAGGCCCTTTTTACTCTGCAACAAGAAGAAGCCTTTGTGAAATGGTGATTGCAAACAATGACATAAGGTTGAGAAAGATACAAAGCGAGGATGACAATATCTTTGGGAATATTGAATCCATTTCAATCATTACAAACATATTTGATGTAGATGAAAATATGTGGCCGGACAGACAGGAACGTCTGGATGTGCAGGAATGATTTACAGTACTACTTAGGTTCAGTTACATTATGTACTGCTATATTGTTTACAGTTGTGCACAGCTCTACCCAAAGGGTGTTTCTTGTGTTTGTTGTAACATGACTGTAGTGTATTTTTCTTTTGCATAAGGCTGTGAACAAATTCAATTGCAAAGAGCATATGCAGTAAAAATGTGAAACATACGTATCAGTTACTCCACTAGTAATGTGTAACTTTACTGAAGTTTTCACATGGCTGTACACGTAGTGTATAGTGCTGTCTTTAGTATTTTTAGGAAGTGTCACCAAGACCTGACATTTTTGCATTGGAAAACACTTAGAGAATAAACTGTCATAATGAAAACATGACTATCTTGTTCGTAAACAATGGTGTGAAGACTTCTCATTTTGATGACACTGACAGTTTCATTGACATGAATACTTTGCTTTTGAGGGAAGAACTATCCATTTTGAGCAAGTGATGCACTTTTGCAGGTTATACACTAGGTTTTGCAGTTTGTACTAATTGTTTTGAGAAATGCACCAACTGTTGTGTAAATGTTAATAGTGATGTGAGAAATGTACCAAAGTTACTGAGAAAAACTGGAAGAATTGAGATGAAGAAAGAGAAAGAAAGAGAACTGATGATGATATTTGCTAAAGAACTCATAACTCATAACCCTGATCTTGAGTGTTGAGGGGATGTTGTAGAAATAAGTGACTAAAAGCTCCTGGCTGTGACTTGAGGATTAACGTTAAGGAATAAACATAAAAAGAATATATATATAAAGCTGTGCAGGGCAATCTACCTTTTTGAATAAAAGAATGATAGATAGATAGATAGATAGATAGATAGATAGATAGATAGATAGATAGATAGATAGATAGATAGATAGATAGATAGATAGATAGATAGATAGATAGATAGATAGATAGATAGATAGATAGATAGATAGATAGATAGATAGATAGATAGATAGATAGATCTGTTATATCTGATAGAGCTGTTTAGTTGAGAATAATCACATTCTTCAATATTGATTCTAAGGTTTCTAACTAAACTAAAAACATACAACTCCTCATAAAAACGCGTGTGAAAACTCAAACTGAGCAGTCTTCCCCTTTAAGATGGTAGAGTCCATTGACTTGGACCTTTTCAAAGCCCAGGAGGGTCATATCTCCACTTCAATCACCCACACACATTTTTGGCAAGCAAATGTGGGCCCACTTTTAAGTACACCCTTGTGTATTCAGCTATGTCATGGTTTAAACTTCCGGGATATTGTTAAGACAGGCAGGTGGTGGGCATAACAGTGATCATGGGAGCACCCGAGGGAGCCCCCCACCTCCCTAATATGGGCCCTCAAGGTTTCATCTGGGACGCGGCCAGTTTGGCAGGCAACACAAGACGAGTGATAACTGATGGACCTTCTGAGCTTCATAAGTGGCCAACTTGCTAATGGAGCTCTCTTTATCCGAGGACTATATTTGTAGGGCAGACATGGTGCGAATGAAGGAGAGCAGAGTTGGAGATAGAAGGAGGTTCTGTGTGAGTGGAAAGTTTCAGCCGTGCAAGACAATAGCTGCGGGACTATTTGCTTTTTTTTTTAAACTGTGAAATAAGATTAGTGCAGAGGATCAAAGCAGAGCTGAAGTAACAGCTATTTCTGTTTTCTTTCCAACAATTTGCAGTTTGTAAAGAAGACAATGTTTGTTGTGTGCCGTGTGCTTTGTGTTTCACAGCATTTCATATAACTCAGAACAGGCTTGATGCAAGTCCTCCTGCCCTGTATTATCATCAACATTATTAGTACGATTACTATTAGTATTGTGAAATGTTTGTTACCTCTGGGATTGACTGAGCATCTATTTACGCCTGACATACATAAAACATATAAAGTTCTATTAGTTATTGGTGCAAGAAGCATTGAGATGTTTCAGTTTAATTCATACATTAGCAGCAAAATATATTTCAATCATCAAAAGTAGAAATATTCATGACTCCTGTCAGAGTGTTATATTATATTATTAGACTATATTTACAATGCACAACTGAAAAAGCAACATATTGATGTTTTAAGGAAGAGCAATTTTGTAATGATTTGGTACTTACTTGTTTTGATATTCCTTGATGACTTGATAAATGGAAACCTTCAGAGTTATATTGTCATAGCGGGCATGACTGCGGTCCTTATAGATCCGAAACTCCGCAGCCGTCACCGCCTCTCCATCTGGGATCTGAGTCAGATCAAAACGGAACTCCTTGTAGTGTCTTCGTTGGTGGGAAAAATCTTTATCTTTCTCCACTGGGAAAGAAAAATATTTTATGATGAATTTCATTTTTTACTGGCAGCAGAGCTTGTGCTGATCAAAATATATGGCTTCACCTCCTGAACCGCTACGTGAGTTGCTCAAAAGAGAAAATATGCCAGCATTAACGCACAGAAAAAGGGTAATTTATTACATCTTCTTTTACATTCCAGGTCCAATCCAAACATTTTGACTACCAACAAAAGCACTTTCCAGTTCATTAAATCAGTCAACTGAATACAGGTAGCAGTTCCCAGACAGGCGCTCTACTGTGTGCCTTAACTGCATTCTCTGGCCATGATGAATGGGCTGTCAGTTAAGAAAAACAGGCTGATTTCAATTAAAAACACTTTGGTCTGATCCTCAAGTGAGAGAAAAGACCAGACAGGATTCTTCAACATCATGGGAGCGTCTACTCTGACCTCATTTCTGACCTTTTACTGACCTCCTGTAGTTTTCATACAATGTGTTAAGAGTCTTTCATGACCCTTGACCCTTAAAACTAAATATTTCTAACATAATGAATGAGGTGGGATGTCTGTTAAGGCCTGTAGTTGTGGAAATATTTACAAACTCATATTCTGTTACATGGGAATAAATAAAAGACATGTAGGCTACTGCTTTATTTTTCAAAATAAAGTTCCTGAGTAAAAAAAAAAAGAAGACTTTTATAACTCAGCCTCAGTCACTCAATATCCTCACCTGTCAACTTTCAATAGTTTGATGCTATAAACGCTGACTGCTAACTGTCTCACACCCCTGCTGTTTAACAGAGAGGGGGCATGTGGCTCAGCTCAGTGGATATTCTGCCATCCGTAGTGATATCATGCAGTGCATTTCCCTGGTATTTTATCGGGAGAACGCCTGTGGTTACTTAGCACAAAGAGGTCAGAGGTCAGGTCTGACTTTTACCCACTGAGCGTGTTCCATTATTTTAGCCACAGGCAGTAATCTGAAGCAGAAGTGCCACTGAGAGCATGGAGCATTTTACTTTCAAATGGCTAAAAATTAAACAATAATGGCCTCATTCTCCGGTAAAGGTAAGCTGTGTGCATTCTGGATGTGTCCATCTTAACTGGATTCAGCTTCTACCACGAGTTTCCATATTTTGTCTATAGAATTAATAAATGACCTGTGTATGTGTTACATTGTCACATCTTTACCCCTCTTGCATACATATAGCTGCCTCCTATTCATACTTACAGTAGGCACGCTGCACAGCGGGAGATCCCACATAGATGTTTCTAAAAGAGCTGAGGTCAGTAGCTATATTTGAACATACTGTAATAAAGACAGAGCCCTATTGAACACTTCACTGACAGTCCCCAGAACGACAGCAGAGCTTTCAGGGCTGACAGTGTACATGCCCTGGTATAGTGGTAAGTGGAAACAGATGGGCTCAAGCCAAGGTGAGGGAATATACTCCCAAGAAACTCTATAGAAATCCACTTATACATGTGTTTCTGTATTTAAGAAAATAAAATCCTCAACACTGCAGCGCAGACACGGCATAAAGTTTGATTAATTTCATCATTAATTTACAATTCTGCAATGTTGCATTGTGTTTCATTTTTAAAGGTAGTTCATGTGTAGTGTGTTTAATATTTGAATCATCACTAGAGAAAATGAAATACTACACCAAACACAGATATGAGGAATGAGGCTCCTGGTTTCTCTTAGTGAGAGAGCTTCAAGAACTACAGCCATCAGTCAATATCACTCCCCTTTTAACAACAGGAAATAATTTAGACCAATTTTCTCAAGGTCAGACAGTCATCTGATAAGTTACTCTGAACTGCAGGGTTAAAGGTCACGGCTACTGAACAAACACAATCATTATACATCAGCTACTTTTTTTCCCTGTTAAATAGAAAGCAGCACAAACGGATAAGGTCCAAAAAATGTTGGAGCTTCATTGTGTTTAAATAGAAAAAATATTTCAAACAAGGCAAAAGCAACTGAGGCCAAATAATGACTGAAATCTGAAAATTAATGAATGACACCTATTCATTTAAATGTTGAAATTCAAACTAAATACATAAAGAATGAATGAATGAATGAATATGTCATTCATTCAAAAATGAATGAATGAAAGTCAAAAGGTGGAAAAACTTGCTCACACAATTTGGATGCTCACAACATTTTTAGAGAGTAATACTTTTTGATTATTTAAATAAAATCTACATTTATTTTGACGGTAATAAACTCCACGTGCTGATGTATCCATAATACAACAAGGAGGCCAATAGGCTACCGTGTTAATTTATGTATACCGGCCTAACTCCCGTCTATGTCCTTATATCCCCTTATCCTCAGAAATTGGAGTCCATATAAAGGGATAAAAAATGATTTGGAGAAGGATTTTGTGTCTTGAGGTTGTTAAATTTGTCTCCATTTGAAATATTAATAAAACCAATTACCTGTCTGTACTTTCAGTGTATGAATTAGGATTTAATAAAAGCAGTTGATGAAGAGAACATTTTAACTCCACTCACCTAAATTGACAAAACTCATCACCATGTCAGCGTCATTGAGAAAGTTGGTGTCGTGCGCTGTGGTGAGTGCGGGGCTGTGGCCTAACAGCGGGGCCGCTCGGTAAGGCTGTGCCACACGGCTGTAGCCGGCATGCTGGGGGCTGTAGTAACCCTTCCTGGAGTGCCCTTGAGCCTTGGCACTGAAGCTCTTCCCTGCGCCCTGCTCCACCGCAGCCGCCGCCGCTGCAGCCGCCGCCTCCTCCTCCTCCTCCACGGCCATCGCGTTGTACAGGTCGAGCATGAAGAGCGGCGCGGAGGACGCCTGCTTCCCGGGAGAGAAGGGCCTCGGACGGTGAGGCAAGCCCAGGATGGAGAGGATCTCTCTCTGGATCTCCCTGCGCTCGTGATTGCGCAACCTCCTGTAAATAAAACTGGAGTGCACATGGTTGTCACTTAACCCGCAATGAGCGCACGACAGAAAACTCAAACAGCTCCACGCCAGTCCGAGCACGGCACGGTTCAAAGGTGTAAGCGCTGTCATCTTGACAAATAGCTCACTCTGGGAGGTGAAGTTGAACTACATCGCACTCTGCGAGAAGAATAAAGCAATTTATATCTCTGCCAATACGGAATCATAGACTCTCCATATCAGCCAGAGGCACCACGACCTTCACGGTGGTAAATGGGAGAACTTTGTTTTCTCTACAGATGGAGGTATCAGTTTGCAGAAAAGTCGCCGCAGTACTTCCCTGTGCGTAAAGCTCCTCCGGCACTATTTACTCCTCCAGGGTCCATCCAAAGACTGTGCCACACCAAGTATTTATGGAGCTGTGACCCCCGTCCCTCACCTTACTCTTCTGTGATGAAAAAACAAGTAGGTACGCCCATAACGTCGAGGGATAACCCGGAGTTTCCAATGGATGAAAAGTGTTGAACAGTGTCAGAGAAGCTCTCGACTCATGGCCCGGCTCGCATTTTTCTTTCTCTCTTCTTCTTCTCCTTTTTTTTTTTTTTTTAAACCCAGTGAGAGTGGAGCCTACTAGGGCTAGTTGCCCTCTGAGTCCATCCCACTCAACTTTTCTTTTTAGTGCGTTTGTGTGTGTTTTTGCATCCACCTCTAGCGGCCGCAATAAAACTTCAGCCCCGGTCCCATGATCAATGTGGCGGCTCTGGAGTGTAAAAGGAGACACTTGAAATCCGAGAGGCCGTCTTAACGAGTGAGAGAAGAATGACAGAGCCTTTTAATCACCTCAACTTATTGAAGTCTGCTGTGTTTATGGGGAAAGAGCTCCGCTGCGTTCAGGGAACAACAACAAGGACCCTGTGTTCATATGCTGCACAGGGCTCCACTGGGGTGCTGCAAAATATATTTTTTTTTATTAATTTACACCAACAAATAAGTGGTTCTGTTTACACTGTAAAATCCCATCAGAGAAGAGAGGAGATTAAAAAAAGATAAAACCCCAGATAGATAAGGATGGTTGTCAAATCAATAGACCCACTACAGGTCTCTTAATCCAATAACAATTTCCATCTTCATAATTACATAAACTCCCAGAAGACCAAAGAACTTACTTTGAGCACAGAAAAGTTAATTTAAGGCAAATAGGTTTGACGTAGAGAGCTCCATTCTCAGAGGAACCTGAAGTAAACAGTGTGTTCAAGTGCACTGGGATAATTAAAATCATAAATAATCAGAGGTTTCCATGTGATGGGTGGCTGCTGTCCAAAGTGGAAAAATGAAGCTCCCACAAAGGTAAATTGACTCCAGGACATGTTGTGTGACCACATGGCGCCATCTAGTGCACAAACACTTAATTGAAGTCTCTCTCTAAAAGACACACACACACACACACACACACACACACACACTCACACACTCACACACACACACACACACACACACACACACACACACACACACACACACACACACACACACACCGCCCACACAAACTTTCTGTAGTGGTATCCAAGTTTCCTAATGCGCTGTCCTTAGTGGAAGACCCAGGTGATGATCTCTCTCTCTCTCTCTCTCTCTCCTTTTTGTTCCACAGCCACCACACTCATACACAAACACAAAACCACCACACCCCATAATTTCCAAGAGAGAGTTGAAACTGATGATGTGACAGTCTTGAAATAAAGCAGAAGCTTAAAACCGAAAGCAGAGGACAAACTAGGTTCACAAATCATTAAGATGTTTTAATTCTAGTAAAAAACAAAACAAAAAAAACAAAGGAAACAAAGAGAACTTTTCATTTAAAAAGTCACCATCAGTCACAAAATAAAATTACAAATGATGCTTAAGACATGTCACTGCTGAAATACACAGCTGTGACTCTTTCATAAATAACAATAAAATACCTGCTACAGTAATGAAAGGTAAGCTTCAGGAACATAAATGACAAAAATTCAAAGTAAAATGTCAGCATGTTCTCAGATAGCAAAACTTTTTGACAATTTTCTTTTTAATTGGAATAAAATGACACATGAATGGACTCAGGGGGAGGGGGTAATTTACCTTGAATGACACGCTGTTGTAAAAGCTTTTCATAAACAGTTAAGTGCTTAACAGTCTAACTGGATGCTTCAGGAACGCAGGCTTACAGCAGCTCGTAATCAGCTATGGGAAATCAAACTCACAGTTTTGTGCTGAAATGTGCCAATTTCTGACATCAGATATGGTGAAATCACTGAAATTGGAGTTAATAGATGATAGAAGTTGTGTTTTGTAATGTAAGATGTAGCACCCACTCAATGTGCTGTGAAAATCTAGACAGCAACATGCAACGAAGCAAAACCAGGGGGCAACATGGAAAAATGTACCAGCTGTTTGCCCAGAGGGAAAGTTCAAGGTGTTGATACTAGAGGTATTACATGGGGCCAATTGTTAATTCTATCCCCATTAAAACCTCAAAGCATGTTCAAACACATCTGAATAATAATACAGAATACCAATAGAGAAAAGGTGATAGGATCTAGTTCTGTTGACTGTCTGAGATCACATACAAGCTGTTAGAAGAGGTCCGTTTTGTTTCCACGACAGAGACAACTGTAAAGATGAGATCTTCCTGAGAATGACTGTTTGTTCCACATCAGCTCTAGACTGGTGCCTGCAGGGGTGCTGCATTACATCAATAGATTGGCCCTTTGCTGTAAGGATCCCGCCTCATCATGCTACCATAGCACATGGATGGATCACACACCCCGGGCTGGCCAGGGATGCCAGGACTACCATTTTTACCCTCTACTCCGTTTACACCAGGGGTTCCAGGCTTACCTGGAGGACCTGATTTACTGTACCCCTGGGGACCCATTGGACCTGAGGAGATAAAAGTAATACGCCAGCATAAAATCAGTTGTACACAGGACTGATATTAATATGAAAACCTTGTCAAACTATAGCTCCAACGTGGTTTTCCGTAAACAAAATCAATAATAAATTAAATAATTGGTGAAAACGAATAAGAAGCCTCTTAATTTACCTGGAGGTCCAGGCAGCCCTGGTTCTCCAGTCACACTTCGACCAGGACTCCCCTTCTCACCCTCAAAACCTGGTTCTCCTGAAAATGCAAGTGTCCTTGTGAGAGCATCCCATAAAGTAGTTTAAATAACACACTGTGAACATGACACTGACTTTACCTTTGAGCCCGTGCATGCCAGGGTGCCCTGGTCGACCCGGGTGGCCTGGCTGTCCCCTGGATCCAGAAAGTCCAGGAAGACCCCGGAGTCCCTGGGACCCAGGTAAACCAGGAGGACCAGGAGATCCAGACCGGGTTTGGCACCTGGTGCAGCCACTCTGCTGGTTGCTCAGCAACAATAAAGGCAGCTCAGCTAGGGTGATGGACAATGACAAGATTTCAGATGTGTGCGGTGAATCAAAGACAGAGAAACAAATCATCAGTCTGTCTTTGATGATACTCACTCTGAAGAATGTCTCTGCAAATTTGCCGAATGTGACTGTCTGACATTTCACTTGCCTGGAACAAAGTAATGGATCACATGGTTCTACAGTAAATGTCTGTGCAATTACTGTCAATCTCAGATAAAACATCACAATAAAATACAAGATCAACAGTAATACTGTTTACACAACACGTATCATGCATACAGATCTTCCTTCAGGTCCGGGTGGGCCAGGTAGACCATTGTCCCCCTGAAGCCCCCTAGGGCCAGGTGGGCCTGATTGACCGGGCTGTCCAGGCCGTCCTGCTTGACCCTCTTGACCTCTCTGCCCCGGGTCCCCTGTTGTCCCTTTCTGGCAAAAATACAAGCCCAGTGTTGGCAGTGCATGGGATAATTCAGGTAAGATGGAGGTAGAGTAATTAATGTAATCAGCTTAACATACCTCTCCCTTTAGTCCCATTGGACCAGTGGAGCCCTGTCAATCAAAGTCAGGATCTGTCATTAAAAACTGCAGTAGAAAGAAACAATCCTCAACCATAAATGACATTTAGATCTTAATCAAAACACACAATAACAGGCATTTGTGGTGATCTTACAATAATATTCTAAAAATGGAAATACTGTATATGGCATAAATATTGTAGTAAATATTTTTAATTTAAAAAGAGTCATAATTATGACTGCTGAGTTAAGACCAGCTATTAGTCATCATGTTGCTGTAGCACCACCTGTAGGCTAGACAGCACTGGATTTCTGCAGGATCACATTGAAACGGGACCATGTTGCACCACGTGTTCAAGAATGATGGGAATTTATGACTGAAGAACTTGGCAGAACAATGAAGGAGTGTATTCACCAAATGACTACAACCACATTTAGCAAATCTTGGATACCTTTCATTGACATGATAAAAAAAAGAGAAAAAACATTTGCATTTAGATAGGAGAAGATCAACATATAGATCACAGACACTGTATGTAGCTTCTTTGGGTAAAGTACAGTTCTGGACCGAGGGATCGAGGAAAACAAGAGTTTTGCTCTTCAGTTTCATAACTCAGAAGTTTTAAGTGAAAAAATGTTTATAGTGTTTTGTAAATGGCCACATGGTGGCACTATCAACTCTCAAGACACTCAAACTATTTGTTCCCTGGACCATGGCTTACTTTTCCAATTAATTCCTTTTATTTTAATGTTCACCAGTTTTAAGGCATACTGGTTTTCAACAGAAAAATAGGTGGAGGTAATGCATTTATAAATATATAAGTATCAACCATAAGACACCAACATTTCCAAATTCATCTCTCAATGTCTTTAATCAGATACATCTTCAAAGAAAAGCAGAAATTGCCTTTTTTTCCTCAAAATGTATTTTGTTATATTGTCAATCAGCAGACTACAAAGCTGAACAAAAGAAACTCACGTGATTGCCTGGTCGTCCTGGCTCTCCTTTTTCACTTCTCAATCCCTGATGATTAAAAACATAAAGGGCACAGTCACAAAAACCCATGAAATTACGTAATGTTCCACACATCAGTCTATAGTGGAAGTGCAGCATCAAGTGTTGCACTGAAGATTCAAATCTCAATTCAAGATTACAGATGTTATTTATAGAATTATTTATGGGTGCTAATGTGGTTTAAACGCAGCACGTTAAAAGCCATTAGATTTGATTACATAAATATGATTGAACCTCCCTGTTGCATTCCAGAGCTGATTTTGTTTTCATGACATGAAATTAATCCAGTGTGTTGTAATGGAGAAAACCATGATGGAAGTCACAGCAAAGCATCCAGTTGTACTTCCAAAAGACAAAATATAGCTGACACATAATAATTTTCCAAACCCAATACATGATAAATGAGGCTTTGTTTCCATTGGAATATAGTGATTTCTATATTAGATGAATTAAGACAGTGTAATATATTCCTCCACTAATCGGGATTCACCACTGCAGACAGCATTGAATACAAGTTTACAAAAATTATTTGATATGAAGCTCCAGTGGGAACAACTTTTTATGACAAAAGTATGTTTTGATCCAAGTGACACTCATTTTTTATATTAGGCTGAGGATGTTCTCGCAGCCTGTCAATATCAGTTGTTATTTCATAATAGGAGCACAGAGGTCAACAGGCTCACTGCATTGTCTAAAGGTTTTTCTAGTCTTACCATCTCTCCTCTTTCCCCTGGATTTCCCCTTTGTCCCTGGTAAAAAACAAAAACAAAGACATGATTCATAATTTTATAGATGTTTTATAGCAGGAAAAGTTCCACATAACAGAGAGAAAAAAATACATTGCTAGAACACATCCTTCTTCGCTCTATCGCAGTAAAGATGTTTGACTTATTTTAACATCTTTTGTCAATGACCAAATGAAATGTGAAAAAAAGTAGCTTAGATGACAATTACTACCCAAAAAAGTGATAGTAACGTTAGGTGTTTGCTGGTATGGAAGCAGAGGCATTATTACAACTAGAATTTCAATGGACATACTGTAAACTGTCTGACTGGGTTGACCATGACCAGCAAACAGCGGCAAATGATGAACTATCATTATAATCACAGGTTTAATCACATCAAGGTTTCCACTGGATGAAAAGGAAAAGAGAAATGACAATAATGTCACAACATGGTCAGAAAGAATAAAATCACAGCAGACCAACCTTGCTGCCCTTCAGGCCTGGCATGCCCGGGTGCCCAGGCTGACCTGCACTTCCTGGCTCCCCGGAACTTCCCTTTAAAGGCATTTATTCAAAAACCGATCATGAAAAAAAAAAAGCAATAGCATTATGGACATATTTATTCGCTCACACCTTAATCGATTCAATGCATTTTACAGTATTTGAAGTCAGACATAAATCCACCTGGTTCATGTTAGATACTTTAAACAGAAACATACCGTGGACCCTGGCGTTCCTCGTGTACCTGGACTTCCACTTCCCCCCTTACTCCCCTGGATTGAGAAATAAAACATGTCTTGTGTTACAGAGAACATACAATGAAACAACATCCAATCTACTTCAAATCACTGACCGCAGCGCAGTTGGTATTTTCACTTTCTTATCATAATTCATTTTCCTTGATGCGTGCAGGAACTCCAGCATACCTTCATGAGGTTTTTGGATATGGCAGTTTGATGTTTAATTGTGTCTAGTCGAATGCTTTCTTTTCCAGTTGAACAAGCCTCAGTAATTGCAGGCTGAAGCTCAGCCATAAAATCAAAGTCTTTGCCTGCCTGTCCATAAACTAGGTTTTCACTTGTGTGCCATTTACCAATACACATTGGCTTGTTAAAGGCAGATCAGCTAATGAAAAGTGATTAGGAGACAGAACGTCCAGACCAGACAAGCCCAGACTGCTTACATTTCCACTAAAATTCCACTGACGAAAGCAGTAAGATCGGATCATCGCTTAATTTAGCGCTGCCAGTGTGGCCAAGAGGTCGTTACTTGTTCTAAAGTGTATTTCAGAAAAACAGTGACCAAACAAAACATATAATGCTGCTGACCCAAGCTGCTTTTCTTTGCATTTCAAGAGGGCAGCAAAGATTTAATCTCATCCAAACTAATGAGACTGTGCCATATGCGCTGGACGACGTAAGGCTTGGCTGCTGGTTGACTGCTTAGACTGAATTTAAATCATAACATGGCTTGGCCTGCAGCTTGTCGATCTGCAGTGTTAGATTTTCTAGGTCACAGTTTGATCCAGCGCGCTCACCGCCCCGGGGATGTAGGGATGAATTCACATTATATTTAGTGAACAGTTTATCCTTTTTTTAAAGACTGTATTAAAACTTTTTGATGTCAGCTGGTAAAATGAAACTCAAGTCATTACTTTTACTCGCTTTTGTGGCATTGTAACTTTGTATTACTAACAATACGGTCATGATTACCTTGGGTCCAATTAGTCCTTTTGAGCCGGGTTCACCAGGTAAACCAACTTCACCCTGAAGGAGAGAGGCAAGAAGAAACCCCTTAGATTCAGTATCAACAGTCTGATGTGAAGTGCGTAAACAGTCCGGCAGCTGTCAACTTACGGGCGGTCCAGATGATCCTGTGAATCCTCTTGGTCCAGGAGAACCAACTTCCCCCTTAAATGAGAATCGTATCAACCAAATGTTGTCACAGAGAATGAGTAAAATAGACCACTGATCAGTTTTTTTTTTTGCACATCAGTTTGGAGTTTGTTACCTTTTGTCCATCCAGGCCTGCAGTTCCAGGTGATCCAGGTAATCCCTGACAGCAAGGAAACAGGTTAACTAATGCTGATCGGCAGTTTCAAGACCCCTGTCAATTCGGTCCTTAGTTATGTTCCTAATTTTTCTTGAGTAATGTTTCTAAACTGGTACTAAACACACGTTCCAGTTTACTTCCTTTCACAGTTCTGAAATAATTACTTCATTGTGTCAATAACCACTGAAGCCAGTTGCTCAATAAAAGCAATCAAATGAACTGGTCCTGGTGCAGCAGAACATGTCTGCCAACAGCTAACACTCACCAGTTATATTTTGTAAATATAATCACTGCAATAAAAAAAAAGAATATTTGAATTCATTTCTCAGACTAAACTTGCATCATTGTGCATGAGTGGAGCCCTGTCTAATGTTTAATCTGCATGTGATGAAATATATAGGCTCCAAGTGGGCTGTTGCAGTTGTTTTCTTTCTTTCAGCTAGACACAATAAGACAAAACATAGTTGCTATTTAAATTGCACTTGTGGGGGGAAAAAAAGTATAACAGCAGATACTGATTTAGAGAATAAATTTAATACATTGAAAGTTTATTTGGTTCAACATGCGCAGCAAAAGTGCCCTGGGAAGACTCTTTAGTTTCTTTTTTTTTGTTTTAGCTGTTTTCTTCAGAGATAAACGCTTGCAGATGCTTAGCGGTTGTCTCACACAAAAGTTTGAGAAACATATGTGCACAGTGAATGCATTAGACAGTCAAGCTGAGAGACGGGGATATAGATAGAGCCACCCAGACACTTGCATTTCAACCTATAGGTAAAGAAATCCTCACGCTGGGGCCCACACTGGGAGTGCTAACTTCATCTTGTTTTAACTTGAGGAAGTACAGTACTAATCCTGTCTCCCTGGATACATCGCTAACTCTATTGTTCTGGTTGTGGGGGAAATGGCTTACAGCCTTGTGGAGCAACTGACTCATCTTCTGTAGACCCATCTCAAACTTTTGGATGACACTTATAATCATGATCAGCGGGGTGGCTGCCCAGTTGAAACACTTTCTTCCTAAAACAGATTTGCCAGAGAGCCGCAGCATTCCCTCGATGAGTTACTTTCACTGCCTAAGATTATGGCCTGAGTCTGCTTGTTACATAACAGGGTTATCCTAGGATGAACTACAGGGGAAATACCCCTAATTTACTGGCTGTTAAGGGGTACTCTCTCCACTGCTGACAATATGTTAACACACAGTCTTGCTATGGTAAAAACATTATGTATCTATTTTACAGTTCTGTTAGATTAATTCATGTCAGCCACAATTTATTGCGTTTGTGTGTGACAAACTCCATGAACCGTAATATAAAGGACCACACACACATATAAAGCTCCACTTCTCTTGTTTTAAAATGTTTGGGTGACAAGTTTAAACCTTAAACCGACATGACAGACTTTTTCATATGTCATCCATGCACAATTTGCATCACATTTTGCATCAAATCCTGAACGTCTAGGGGTCCAAGGGGTAAATTGCAAGATAGCAATAACAGCAGTAGCAACCTACAAAACACCAAACATGTACACTGAGTAATATTTGTGTTACGACTCACAGGATGGCCTGCTCTTCCATCGGCACCAGGAATGCCACTGGCCCCAGCTTCTCCCTTAATACATCAGAGAAATAAAAATATTATTAATACAGTACATTTTCATCTGAATTTCTAGTAACGAGGCCTTAATTTGACACATAAACATAATTTTACATGTCATGCTGGATTTATTAAGAAGACATCTTCGATCTTTGATGTTTGCTAAAATTGTCAAATGGAGCTTGTAAAAACAAAGGGGACAGCAGCACTGTATGACTCAATATGCGTGGTTGCCAACAACATCAACAGTATGATTTTTGGGAACAGTTAAGTCTTTTAAGACTCTGCACTCTGCAGCCAATCTCGTGCTTCTATTATTCTCCAAATCCCTGAACGAGCTTCATGATGTAACTTTACAGTGCTGTCAAAACACTAGACCTTTTGACCAGGTCCACCCGGAAATCCGTCCTTTCCATCTCTGCCAGGTAGGCCCTAAAATCAGAGAAAAGGGTGTTGACACTGACTTATAACAGCACAACAGATCTGGATTTGATTCTGATTTATTTGATACATACAGGTTTTCCTTGATAACCAGGCAGCCCAGGAGGTCCCATGCTTCCTTTTTCTCCCTGGATATATCACATCATGCAAGTTAAAGTTGATCCGTTTTCTGTGTCATGTTCAGAGACAGAACTGTTGTGTCGGCAGCCTTACCACTTGGCCAGTTGTCCCTGGTAACCCTGTAGTTCCTGGCGATCCAAAAGAGCCCTGAGAAAAGTTACAAGATTGAAATGATCATTAGATGTGCCAATTATCTGTCATTCACATTTCAAATATGTGAAGCAAGCAAAACAGGGGATCACGGAGTGCAAGTTGTGGGATGTGAACACTTAATAGTCCCATTGTGAAACCCACACATGGTCGTAGATATGCAGTCAGTGTTTGGCATGAGTCAGCAGTTGTTTTTCTGAGAGAGACAATCAATTAAACCATTTCCACTGAAACCTAAGGGAGTGACTTGTTTCACTGTGTCATTCTGGTTGACCTAGAAGTACATGTTGAGTGTTTGTTGAACATTGCGTAAACTTAAGTTGCTGCGTCACTGTTTTATCAAATCTTCTGAGTAATAAAGGCGGAGTGATTGTTGGAACACAGTGGGACATTACATAATGTGTTTTCCTCTGGGTTTTCATCCCAGTATTCAAATGTATGCTAATCAGGCTTAAGAGGGGATACATCATTATTCAGCATACAACCAGACGACAATGTTTACTACTGGCTGACTGGTTTTGGAAGTGATGTCATTTTGTATAAACAGGATATTTTGTATGTAAAAGGGCTTTGTGGTCAGTAAGGAGATAGCTGCATAGCACAAATCTGGCCGTCACAGAGGCTTTTGTTTGGGATTGGGATTGGAAGTTGTAGAGGGGGCATTGAGGCTCAAGGTGCCACTGACTGGCAAGTGCTGCAGCCAGGGCAGTAAAAACACAAATATGGACCCTAACTGTTTATGTCTGTAGAGATAAGAGCCTCTAACCGGCATGTACTGTACTGTACACTCCCCAAGCTCCAACTAACATTGATTTCTGTCTAAATGAATGCAGACAATAAAAGTGACTAATGTCACTGAGAGAGAACAGACCTCCTAAAGAGTCAGTGTCAAACAAACAACATACACCAGACTAGAGAAAAACAAAAAATCTAATTTATAGTAAATGATGCAGATCTGCACCAAATTATTGTGAGTTCTTCAGTCATTTCTGAGTAATATTGCTGACAAAACATAACCTCCTTGGCAGAGGTACTAAACGACAGAGATCAATAGCACAGATTGACAGACTGGATGCCCACAAAATTAGCTATAAGATGTTCCGTCAAAGGTGATGAATGGTTGTGGTCACGATTAAGTATCACAGACTGTGAACACACAAACAACTGCCAGTTTTTTGGCGAAGTGTCTGACAGTCTTTCTTCCTCTTGTGATCTTGAATTATGTACTTCTGACTTAATTTAGCAGAGATCTCAAGTTTCCATTCTCTAGAGTCTGTGCCAGGAAAATGAGGCTACACCCTTTGGTGGTCTTAATATGGGAATAATTTGAGATGTTGTAGTTTGTAAGTTTGTATCCAAAGAAAATCTGATTTTCGACAAGACGAGGATTCCCTCTAACTGTAGGAGAAGTGGCTTCCTGCTTGTTAAAGACATCTTGATCTTCAGAGACTGTTTGCTGTTGAATGGAGGCTCTTTAGCTGCCTGGCTCTTCAGGCAGGCAAACACCTTTTGGCACCAGACTTGAGGGAAATTCAGTTGCCAAGACTGAAAATTGTGACGCATTTTCACTTGGCAGCCTTGAAGAATAATGTAAAGCTGAAGTCTGAACTATGAAGGTGCCAAAGACGCCAGACCTCTTCACTGTTTCATATGTATTTCCTGTTTTCTCAGACATGCAAAGGCTGGTTTTATTATTGCATTTACTGCTTTTAGTCAAGTTATTTTTGGATCAGATGTGCTAGTTTAATGTGACTGAGGCATGTTTTGGGGGATATTTAATGCTCTCTTGGTCATTCAACTGAATTCAGTGAGTTTGCAGTGAAATGTCACTACTACATGGTGTCTGTTTTACCTTTTCATTGAAATAATTCGGTCAAGGCTTTTTCCAAATCTGTGCTGTAACTCATTTTGGCAGCTGTTCTTTTTTTTCTTCTTTTTTTGCCATGCTGGTGATGGAAAATCACTTTCGGTGCCCCTTCTAGACACTCATCTCATCATTCAAGCCTCAGACCATTACACTAATTAGATGTCTAATTATCGGATTTAAAAAGAACTCTTTGATAGACCTAATAAAAGCTGCAATCCTTTTATGTGTTAACTGTAACTGGAAATGGGGGGAAGAAATACAGTAAATCCACCTGATCTTTAGAAACTCAGCCTTCCATTGTGGTCTCTCTCTTTGTGTTTTTATACAGACAAAACCAAAAGCATTTGACTGAATCAAAGACAGTTGTGTGGACAGTCCAAACACAAATAAAACCTTAAATTGATACATCCTGGACCTGTGAGTGAAACTCTAATAATGGGACAGATGGTACAGGAGGATCCGCTCCAGGTGCAGACACGTGTCTGCAGCCAGCTGAGACCATTTTTGACATGACATTAACTGCTTGAACTGCTCTGCACCTCAGCCAACTGGCAGGGGGTCATCCTGTGGTCGCACTGATTACAAGGTAGGACGATATGACAGGGGTGATGCAATCTGGACAGCATGCATTACTTCACTGTACCTCACAGTAATGAGGTATTATTGTGGCTAATGCTGCTCAGATGCGATGAGAAAAAGCTCTAAAGAGCCTCAGCTCACTCCACTTTTGTTTGGATTTGTACTGACGCATTTCGGCTCACAGGTGTTATGTCCTCGTCGTGGCTCAGGTTAGTATACATATCATGACAGCTGCTGCTAACACACAGCGTCAATAACTGCTTGTGTGACTTATCCAGCTGACTTGTGCGTTGATTTCCTACCATCTTAATACTTTGGCTTTGTTTGGCTGCGATCTAGACTTGCGCTGTCAGATTTTTATCTGGTAAAAGAGAACTAAATCACATTTTGTTTGGATCTGTTGATACATAAAGTATTCCTTCTCCTTAATGATATCAGGGAACATTGGAGCAGATGATGTACACTGCAGCCAGGCCTCCCTGGATTGCAAAGTTTTATTTCTAACTGACAGATGCAGATCAGGGACATACAGTCCTCACTGTGTGGGGGTGTGACTTTCTGGGATCTGACGTCACTTTGATTTACATTATCGATTCACATGACACTAGCATTGATTCATCTCTTCCTGGCACCTCCAGTTTAGATCTTAACACTATCGGAAGGCAAAGACTAGATGCTTGTGAGTGGAAAAAAACACAGGGCAACAAGGGAAAAGAGACACCTGTGGTTCCCTATAAAAGCAGCAGAGAAAGTGTTTGAGCTCACTGAGGAAACTGAGGGCAGAACAAAAGTCAGGAAATATGAACAGTTTTAAAAAGTCTCTGACGGCCCTCATGCTCTCCCTGCACAGCGTTCTCGTCCCACAGTGTAGGGGTTGTATTTTTGACTCTCCCAAGGGATCGGGCTTTATATTTATAACATATGGTTTCTGGAGTGATTGATGCAAAAATGTTCAAATGGCTCACGTTGATGTGTCTAGCAGGGATTTCCTGTTAATCCTACATTTGATCTCATAAAAAAACGAGAGGATAAACCTTGAAAATTCAGTGTGTGTTTTGTACTTTTTAACGATTGCTTTCTTTCAGCGTCGGTCAGTACATACAATCTCTCCCTTAGAGGATATTCTGGAGAAAATGAGCTTCTAAGGCAGGATCATCGAGACAAAGACACAGTACAGTCTTATTGTGAAGAGGCACATTTGAGAAATGAATATCAGCACCTTCTCTCCTGGTGGTCCAGGCGGTCCTTGTAATCCAGGCATACCCCTCTCACCCTGGAAATACAGGTATAGTATTACAAAATTGCTTTTCACTATGTCACAAATTAGTGCTACACAATGACAATGAAACACCCTTATGTGTTTTTTGACCTTCTTACCGAAACACCGGGCCTCCCTTGCTCTCCTTTGTACCCGTCTGACCCACGTGGCCCCTGGCGGAGGTAACAAAAGAAACCAGCATTACATTTTCTATCACTGATGCTGAATTGAATGTTCAGGTAGAATAAGTGAGTTTTTTCTTCATCTTCTTTTTTTTTTTTTCTTTTACCTCTACACCTGGTGGACCCGGCAGCCCTCCACTCCCCCTAACGCCAGGGATACCCTTAAATAAAACCAAAATAGTATGGGAGAAACACAGTCTTTGTTAAACATTTGAATCCAGCTGTGTGCACATTGTCTGAGTGAGTCTGGGCTGCTGTGCTGGATTCTGTCTCTGCCCTTTTTTCAAGATCAAGCTATAGAACATGTGGTTTACTTTTGGTTGGTTTTAATCACACAAAATCACCACTGTGCTGTCACTATACTTATAATCAGACATGTTTTTGTATTTACCCTTTGGAAAAATAAGCAAACAGGCATATTCACCACTGTGTCTGAGCGCTCGGATGTAGCCCTAACCACATACAGTTAACAAGCAGAAATTGTCGTGACCTAATGGCTACGTTAATTCAAATGGGCGACTGCGGATGCTGCTGTGACGTTGCTGTTGGCAGTTATGTACTGTATGTTTGCATATTGAACTATGTAGTACTCACAGGCTTACCATCAGCACCAGCAGGTCCAGGCTGACCAGGTTTGCCCGTGTTTCCTTGTTCTCCCTATAGAAACAGCAACAAGGTCACTCAGTCATGTGTTACTCAAAAAACTTGCATTGCAGCAGCATGAATAAATCCATTTAAGCATCTTTGGTAACGGCGTGCTTTCTCAAGCATAGAGTGTTGATTTATTTATCTATAAACCATCTCATGTAAGATACTCTTGGGCACTCTGTGGAACATCTGTGAGCCAGCAACAGACCAGCATTTTGGATCTATTAGTAAATGTAGTAAAAGCATAGCATTGACCTTATAAACACAAACATGCCTGAAACCATGTAGGTTTTATGAAGTTTTGTTGCTAAGGTTATATCTCTCTGAGGTCCTTGTGTAAAGGTTTTTTATGACCGGGGCTGCTATTATTTGCTTGATGCCCTGTGATCAATAAAGAACGGAGATGCAGGGCTTATTCCTTAGTTTGGTAATTTTCCATTCTAGTTGGTGTTTATCTTGAGCAGTGGTCTGGTTTGTTTCCAGCGAGCAGTACAGTACAACAGGATCTTGCGAGAATAATTGTGACTCACTCGCAATGGAAAGCCTCAATTTGGCTAAGTAGAGAAAAGAGGCTATTTGTTGCATTGGATAATTTGTTAAACTGTACACTTTCGGCAGGTACGTGTTTATTTAAGAGATAAAAGGTTCTGAAACCTCCCACACAGCGTGAAGGGAGTGTGTGTTTACAGGCTGTAATGACAGTGGGATTTGACCTATTGGTAAATTGCAACCTCATTTGCTCATCACATAATTATCTGACACAGGGAAGCAGGGTTTAGACATCGCTGGAGAATTCAGCAGAGATCCCCTCAGAGCGAAACTGTAGGAGAGATAGAGTGTGTGCGCTAACGCCCAAACAGAAGCCATTCGGTCTCTTTGTCATTCTCCAGTTTACACACAAACTGACACTGTTAAAGATTAAGCAATTTTTCTCTTATTCAATCTCAACAGACCTCCACTGTTTAAAGTAAATATTTAACCAGTTGTCTGAGCAGTGAGGGTTTGCTGAAGCAGGGACAAGCTCTACTGTCTGAGATCCAAGTGTGTGAGGTTCATGTTCTGAAATGTGCTTTTCAGAGTGGCACTGTTTTCTTTTGAGATACATAAAACAACAACATGCCATAGGACAAATAAGGAGAGGAAAGAGACCAGCTGACCTTCATTCCTTGAAGTCCAGGGGGTCCAGGAGGACAAACACACGGTTCTTGAGTAGGTTCAGTGTAATCAGGACTGTTGGAGCACTGTAAGGAACAAACATAACTAGTGTGCAATTTTCATTTTTTCATAATATTCTACAGATAAATTGCTTTCTTGATTATTTCACTTTTAAAAAAGACCATGAAAAGCTCATTTTCTAAAATCAGATTTCAGAAAAAGTTACATAAACAGAAGGAAACAAAAACACAGATTTTAAGGGCTGTAATAACAGAAAAGGCAGATGGCATATTTAGCCTGCTCCACTCTGTAATTAATGATCTTGCACTTGGATATGAGTGATGAATATGTGAGATTCTGCCAGAGAGAAGTCTGATACTTAACTTCATACAGAAATTGATAACTTGAACTTGGAGATTCCATAACAAATAAACCATTGAAACGAACAGAGAGAGTGGAGAGAAGCACCAGCGCCTGGCGAGCTTTTGTCATTTTAGGCTCCTCATCTTGTCTCTTTGATATTTTTATCCAACAGCTTCACATTAAAAACAGTAATTTGGCAAAGCTTTTGTGGTTAGAGCAATTTCCAGGCCAACATAACAATGGGCCACTGCTTCACAAACACATTTTTTGCCAGCAGACAGAGGGGAAAAGAAAAAAAAAGAAAAATACTGAGCGCAATATGTTTGAAGCGGAGCCATGTGGTCCTCCTCCTCCTTCTCCTCCTCCAGCAAATTGTTTTATGCATAAACAGATGCGACATAAAAATGAATATGCCGAGTTTACACCTTCACCGCAGAACACTACGGTGTACTGTACTGGTGAAATATAAAGCAAGAAAGCGTGATTTCATGCCCTGCCGTATGAGGTGTGGAGGTAAGTGATGATGAAAGGAATGGCTGCACCACAGCGGAGCAGAAACAGATGGAGCTGGATAAGGTGTGAAGTAGGTGAGAAGAAGTCATCTTTGTTGCTTTTGGACTGAAACTAAAAAAAAAGAAAAAATGAAATTGAGCAAAGAGCCAAGCAGTCTCTTGTACTTACAACTCCAGGTATTTCACATGCAGTCTCTCTGTTATTCTGCTCGGGGTCACAGTAGATACGAAGTTTCTGAATTTCAAACTAAAACACATTGGAAAGAAGAAGAAGAAGAAGAAGAGGAACATCTTGTGGAATTCACATCCTCCTCTCGAGACACGAAACAAGCTTACAAAACAAACAAACATGTAATACTGGGGTAATTTTGCAACATTTAGTCCAGTGATTGGCCACTAATGAATTGAAATAGCTATTATTTAACTGTTAAAGGAGAGATAAGTGCCCTCACTGGGCATTGAATAGCTACACGTTGCCAGACCTCCCTCAGTGGTTGGGAGTGTTTTGCACCATCCACCGATATTTGGTATTTGGTCGATGTTGGTGGTAAAAGACATGGCTCCAGCACGTCAAGCGTTTCACTTCAGTTACCACGTGAGCAGAGAGATGATTATCACATGTGATTTCTATTATTTCCAGCTGTATGAAAACACTACCAGTGCATGACTGTCAATCTGAAATAATGTAGTTGACATTTTGTTGATAGTGGCTTACATGATAAGAATGTCTGTTGTGTTGTTTAAAACTGCGTTGTGGTCTAATCACGGTGTACTTTAAGGGGTCCAGTTACAACAATCTGTTTGCAGTTATAGATGTATTTGTCTTACATAAGTACATTGGCTTTGTGGGTCAGTACACACAATAACAATAACAATAACATTTCCTGCCAAGCTGCATTCATGTTAATATTCACTGCTAAAATGATGGCTGACACATGATATAGAAGTGTCTGTCATGAATGAATTATATTCTTTATTTTGTTCATTTAAAATAAAAGACTTTCTGCACTGACCCTCGCCACCACCAGATGAACCAGGGGTTTCATTCTTTGATTTGAATTTATTTTACATTATTTCATTCATCATCATTAATGCCACAAATGAAACGATGCCAAAGTTCCCTAATTGCTTACATATGTGTTTGAGGTATTTTAGGAGTAGGTCTGTGCTATTGTTTCATAATACATCATACTGACAGTTAGAATAAAAGGATGTATTGTGTAGAATTTTACCAAAGCTGTGTCATTATACAGTATAACAATGTTATATTATGTTTGCAGGGATGCATTTATTTCAAAGCTCAGAGTTCACACCATCCAGCCTTCTGCAGAGCAAATTACAACACAGCACAATTATGATTTATTACAAATACAGCGTTTTTGCCGAAAATGATGCCAAATGAGACAAATAAAACAAAGATTAATAAGCCCTTGTGGAGAAAAAGGGCTCTTTTTTGCCAAAGATTTATTATCCACAGGGTTTAGCATGTCTCTGAGGAGGCAGCAATAAACCGTGCAGTGCTGTGTGATGCCTTTTGAACCATATATCAGCTACTCATTAAATCTGAGTGTATACTCAAGTTGACGCAGTGCTGGGTTACCTCTCTGGGGACCAAACAACATGCAGTTTATGATGATGCAGATAGACTTACTGGCACTGTTGTTTCCTTGTTCACATATTTTCCAATCTGGGTTTTTCCATTGATGAAGATGCCAACAGGGGGCTCCAGGGATAGGGTTTCTATTTCCAGGTCATCAACATAAAGAGTAACATCCTCCTCCGTGACCAGCAGCCGCAGCTGGTGCCATTTCTCGTCAAACAGCTTCTTTAGTCATTGAGAAAGAGTAGGAAATGGTAGTTGTTAGTACAATGGTACACCCTGGAAATGTTCCGATAAAGACAAAATACAAACAATAAAACAGAAACACTGAAAGGAAAAGGGTGTGTAGGATTAGAGTTTATTGATTACATAAAAAAGATTACGTCTGACTGATGCTTAAATCCTAGAGGTTGATTTTAATCTGTTTCTGCCAGAGTTGTATAAAATAATGAAGAGAACAGGCAACTGTTTTATCCCAGTGGGAGCAGCTTTCCTGCTGAAATATACTTGACATTAATTACCTGTGTCATGCAGTGGGAGTGTGTTTTTGCTTGACTGTTGCATGTGTTGCCTTGATTTAATATTGACTCACAATCTAATATTGGCTCATTGATGGTCCACATTGAAGCAGTAGTTAAAGAGATATTTATAACTTGTATCTTGTAGTATGAGCTAAGTTCCAGAAATGTTGGGCCCTACTGTACATTTCCATAATGCATCTTTGTAGTGTCTTGATATAACTCAGAATTTGTAACATGTTGTGAGTTGCGTTACCCTGGCTGTCTGTTGAGAAAATGTAACCGTCTGCGTTCCACTTGGTGAGTCGCTGGTTGTAGTGAAAGAGACGGTGCGATCCAGTCCATTTAGAGTTACCGCCATCTGCGGTTTTCCATCGCGTGTCTGCACTCTCCACAGGTCCCACTCCTCAATCATTACAGATCCTTTGTACCTCAGCGTGGAAACGAAGACGTAGGATGGAGGAAGGCCGTCGGGAAACAGGGTCCTGGATGGACAAATGTTAAGCAAAGTGAATTATGCCTGTACTGATGACGATGTTGTTGATGACACAGTAAAAGTATAGATGACTACCGTGTAGTTGTGCTCAAGTCAACTCGAGATGTCACTTCATAGGCCTTAGAGCCGTAATATGCCCCTTGTGTCCTCTTTGCTTTTTTGGCCAAATTCAAATGCAACAGAATATCAAAACCCTTCTCATCACGGGAATCCACGGGAATTCTTGATGGGCAAACAGTCTCTGCAAGAGAAAACAGTGAACAGTGAAACAGACCAAGACTGGGGAGATTGGAAAGATTGGAGGCAGAATGACCAATGGAATAGTGTGGGCTTGAAAAGATGCCACTGATGCAGTCAAGACAGCGATATTTGATATCTGAGTTGAAAAAAAAACAGCAGTTACTTACCTTCACACAGCTTCTGTCGTATGACCTGTATGATCCTGGAAATAGCTTTGTAGTCCTCGACAGAGAAGACATAAGTTGAAAATGGTTTGTTCGCAATAGCCCCCAACTGGGACGGTTCTGTCTCTGACCCAACACCAATTGCAAACACAATTACTCCTTTTTTCCTTGCTGCCTCTGCTGCTTTCAAAACCTCATCTTGAGACTTCCCATCAGTGAGGACAACAGCGATTCTGGAAATGCCTTGTGGGCCACGCTCGGAGAGGCCAAACAGTTTGTCTGTAGCAAACTTAATGGCCGTGCCTGTGTTTGTGTTTCCCCCCATGTACTCAATGGACTCCATCGCTTTGATGAGGTCTTTAGTAGAGGAGTGCTTCCCCAGAGGTATTTCTAAAACAGGGTCATCACTGTATTGGACGACTCCAACCTGTGTAAACTTCGTTCCGATGTTGAAGCTTGTCGTTATATTGACAAGCCATCGCTTTACTAATTCAAAATTGACATCTTCAACACTCCATGAGCCATCTAGAATAAAGACCAGATCACATGGCGCTGTCCTACAACCTGAGGCAGACAGGAAATAAACAATTAGCAGTGTATTATAATGGCTGCAATAATTAACAGTCTAGTTTGGTGGAATATGTTGAATCAAATTAATTTACAGTACATGAAATCACCTTTGCCAGTTGTATGCATATGGCAGTTTTTAATTTATGGACAAAAAGCAAAACAAGGTGTGAGAAAATGAAGACAGAAGCACTCTTACTTCTTATGTCTTCATCTTGCGCTGCACTAAACAAATGGAGAAGCATGAAGCACAGGCATCTCAAGACACAATGCATGGATGTCGCTTTGTAACCCATTATGCAGCAGTACCAAGTTCCAATTGTGCACCTAAGGGGAAAGGGAAAAACATGCTTTGTATTGCAGGGAAAAAGAAAAGGACAATGCAAGCAATTGTGACATGTGGTCCCAGAGTTATTTTTGCCTTGACAGAAGTTAATGTCCAAGACTAGTGTTTTTTGTTTTGTTTTTTTCCATTACTGAGATGTTTGATTGCCATTTGTTTTGGCTCCTAACTTCACCATAGACTTAAAGCTCAGAACTCTACAACAACAACACAAAACTACCCATCTGCCAGCAGTTTAACACACAAGTGATCAAATAATGGGTGGTTGATAGGCTACCTGTGACAAAGTTCTTGGCTATGCTGCCAGACTCTGCAACGGATTCTTGCCAATACATGCAAATTAGCAGCCTTTGTGCAATGAGATCAAGTTGTCTCTCTGAATGATGCACCAAAGGTCAACCTGGGGTTAGATGAAGGTGATCTGATTCAGCTTTGTAAGAATACACATGACTCAAGCATGACAGCAGGAATTCATGCATACATTCACATTGTAAGCATGTGTTATGACCCATTTTCAAATGCTGTGTATGTGACTTTTGTTATTCTTTGGTTCTTTTTTTAGTTTTTGGTTGTTTTTTTTGTTGTTGTCTAGTTAGCAGTTAAGGAAGTAAGTATTTCCTGAAGCTAAATGGTGCAGCTAAATGTCAACATAATTGAGAACGATACGGAACAATTTAAATCTGATCAAAAACTGTTATTATTGAGGTTTAATGAACAGGTAGAGCAACAAAAAAGTGCTTCAGTTTTCACTCTTTGTTTATCCCGTTTTTGTTCTCTTCCAGCTCCTGAGAGCCTTTTAGCTCTTAAGTTGCACTAT
This sequence comes from Trachurus trachurus, assembly GCF_905171665.1. NCBI lineage: Eukaryota > Metazoa > Chordata > Actinopteri > Carangiformes > Carangidae > Trachurus > Trachurus trachurus. The sequence goes on from NC_139906.1 coordinate 18,338,749, forward strand.
GTTCAATAGCTAACTGCTACAGTAACTCTACAACCAAAACAATGAGGTAAAAGATGCTAAAACACACCTGCAGGGTCAACTGATCATTTACATTACACATTCACCTTCCTCGATTAACTTTATTTATAAAATACTGATAAGTGCAACTTTAAATCCAAAGTTAAATGCTATTCATTTACTTGTGGGTAGAGTTGATGTGTAATGGGAGGATATTAAGACATGATTCAGGACAAGTCTTCACACTGATATATGGTTCATAATCTTTCTTATAGTACTAAACCGCAAAGGGAAACCATACAGCACACCATGCAATTTGAGTGCCTCTTAAAGAGACGGTTAGCACTCATCAACCCTCTAACCTGAATGTGGTTAAATGTCACTGCGGGTCTCAAGTGCAAATCCCATTTGCCAATGTTTGCTTTCCCTTGTACTCACTTCCTACCTCCCACTGCTGCCACAGACACTGCTATACACAAATCCTTAATTCACTCTCTAACCACTAAATTATACTCAAAACTCTGCATCCATCCTCCATGCGGTGCACTCTATCTTTCCAGTCTGGCGGCATACAGTACATACTGTAGCCTCGGCTGCCTCGGTACACCTAAGCATTTTCCTTTCAAGCCTCATCTACCACATCCTCACATGGCACTGTCAGCTTTACTAAATAAACAAGTCACTGAACCTCTGACCACAACTACCCTTGAAACAGTGCTCACTGTTTCCTGTGGGATTATGAGCTGTTTCCTCAAATCTGCTGCCATTTGTCACTCTCTGCCCACCCTTGGCCCAAAGGCAACAGGCCTGCCCAGAAAAGCTTCACTCCTACACTTTTCCTCCCTCATGGATAAAACCAATTGTAATACCTTCCTTCCCATCAGCACATGAAGTAATTTTAGCCAGTTACTGTGACATGCTGCTGAAGCACTTACAGTTTGTTATGTCACCAGGGGTGTCATTACTTGGAGTAAGATTATTTTACACCCTGGCAAAATGTTTCAAAACACTGGCATGTCTGGACATATTGGAAACTGACATTTTGGGAAGATGTTAGCTGCTAAACAGTTTGTACATATGATTAATGTCTTTTGGTTTTCTGCCATTTTTTTCCTCCATTCATCCATGGAGACGGTTCTGCTGAAACAGCCGTGTTAGTGCTCATGTTTTGCTTTAGAACCATTCTGTTTTTTCTCTTGTTATTTTTAATTCAATCTATAATGATTTCTCTGTACTCAGCCCTGAGGCTGCCCACTCTGCACCTGCACAAAAACATCCGTGCTGTCTGTGTGGTTGACTGTTGAAATGCCTCAGCTACACCTCCACAGATTTCAAAACACAAGAGCTGATATGTCAAGATAACCATGTCCTGTGATGATGGTATTCTGTAAAATATCTTGATAAGGTAACCTGATAACAAGTTCACACCCAAATGGCAAAATGGGTTGTTTATCAGTGCACTTAAAAATAAGCCATGTGAGTCCTCCCCTGATTTGGCACCAGCACCACCATCTGTCAAGTTTAGTGCCTTTCTCATAATGTAGCTGCCAAAACATGTTGTAGTGGTCATAGTTAAAGGAAACCGCCATTGACTGTTGCTAAGAGACTGGATGCAACTTTTCGCTCCACCAACGCCACCACAGTTTAGTCATCCCTACAATACATCCAAGTTGGTACAGTTATATGAGTTGCATCTTAATTACTTTCAATTTGTGCCTGTGCTTGATTCAAACACAAATGTTAGCATGCTACTAAACCAGACTAAGAGTGCGTTCATTGGAAAAAGTACAGGCCCACCTGCTTTAAGCAAAAATATTATATTAGCTTATTCGCATTTAACTCCAAGTTGGCTGTAAGATTGGTTTTGTTTATCTGAACACAGGAGGTTGACTAACCAAATCTAAACGGTCAAATGACCACCATCTCAGAAATGGCAAACAAATCCCACTTGGATTTGAATGAATAAACGTGCAACACAAGACAAAATGCAAAATGTTTGTCCTTTAACATTAGGTAATGTAAAGTACAAAACAATAGCATATTACATACATGCTACTTACTGCATTTTGCAAGTTTATATCTGAACGTTAATATCATTCAATTCTGCTACAAACAAATGTAACATTGTAATGGAGTGTAATGATGGTTATTATGTTCATGCTGATGGAGTCAGAGATGAAGGGGGACATGAAGAACCAGGGAAGATGACGATGAGTTTCTCATTTGCATTTGCAGCTGGAGAGTTGCACGTCAGCAGAGAGCAGACATCTGATCGCATGTTGTTTTTGTTGCTGTGCTATTTAATTATCTTTTACTGTATTTTCCAGCACATGTAAGAAAGAAACTGCTGACATCCTAAAAGGAAGCAGTCACAAATGAGGACCAGATATACATACAAAACAAGGCTTGTGGAAGGAATTTGATAGGAAGGAACTGACCGTACACCTTATTCAGGGATGAGTCTGATTGCGGCATGCGAAGGTCAGCAAAACAGTGGCCAGGATGTAACCTTTGGCCTCCCAAATGCTTTTATTTCTATGCAGCCAAAGACGGGGTCACACTCTTTAACATGACTGCATTTTTCCACCGTGTAAATTCAGCGTTGAAGTAACACAGTCGAAGGAGGCGTTAAGCTGGAAGCCATTCCCCTCAGAATTTTTCCCCACTAGAGAGCTGGAGGAGGCTGCTGGAAAACCCCCTCATTGGCAGCGTCTAGGCAGAATGACTTTCCCCTCAACTGACTTTCCCCAAACTGAGTATTTCTACACCTCTGCTCAGGCCACATGGAATTCATTTACACCATCAGACAGTGAAATTCCGGCTGTGGACAGTGACCAAACACATGTAGTCGTGATGAAGGGAAGCAGCCTCCATCCAGGAATAAACTCGCAACATTACACGTGCCGTGCTATAATGCTCAGAGCTGGAATGCATGCATAATGTAGTGGAATTAGCAGGTGCACTGGTGTTGTAGGTTAGCACCAGACCCCAGTGATCCCTATTTTTTTTATTGCAGCTGCTCAGACACTTGGACACTTGGTTGGTATGTAGAATATTTAACTACGCAAACTTATTGTGGAAATATCTACAACATGACAGTAACTGTGACTTGAGCCTGCTGTTTGTCTGGCAATGCTCTGCAGAATTAGCAAGATTTAATGTTTGAGACTTGGTTTAGTGGTGGTTTAGATCCAGCTGGATGTGCTGACAAGGAAGCTGCGGAGCAAATGATATCTCATATTTCACCAGATAAAATTTTGCTTGTTCAGGGTGGGCGACTTTGACTCATCACCCAGATTTTAATCACAGTGTCAGACCACAGATTTTGTGCTTAACAAGTTCAATCATGTGAATTATTGAGCCCAGAAGCAAAAAACAAACTAACAGGCTTTTCTATTTGCTTTGTACCTGTAGTTTATGTAATGCAACAGCAGGCTTCAACTCCAAATGAACCGTTTAAGTTATAGTTATCTGTTGTAAATTTGGCAAAAGGAAGTTGTTCCATTCCAGAAACAACAACTGCTGTTCAGCGTGAACAGCAGTTGCCAAGATCGGGGGGGGATTTATTGCTGCCAAATTCTTGAAGCAACAAGGGAAAGCCAAGCCCCACCATAGAAATCTGTTCAACTAATCCACAAAGTTAAATAATGTCTTGTAAAACATTAAATCACACAGGTATTATCACTTTCCAGCCAACATGTTCACTTTCGGGTGCCTGATATTGTCTTCTCTAGTCACAAAGATTGTTGTTCTTCGTGTGCATGCAATTTTTCACATCTTTAAAAACCTGCATGAGCACTGTGCATGCAAAGCTGTGGTGCCGCTATCCAACGTGCAGGAAATATGTAAGAAATATCCATTTACGACAAGTGGAATAGCCAGGAAAATTCTTGCGATGATTCCATTCATTCTTTTCATGAAAGTAGCACAAACAAGGGACTGATAACTGAGCTTAATGTCTTCAATATGCAACTTCTGCAGCACGAAGGAGAGGACACCGAAGAAAATGTTGAAACAGTGCTAAACTACTGCTAATCTGCAAATTATAACATGTGCAGCACTGAAAATTGAATAAAAAAAAAAAAACAGCCCTCTGGACCGTAGCTGTCTCATAGTTAAAAACACATGACAGTTGCAACTTGCATGCATGAACTAAATCTGCAAAACATACAAAAAAAAAGTTGATTTCAGAAATACAGCATGCTGCCTCACAAGAAAACACCCACAAGTAAACATAAAAAGTTACCGGTAAGCGTCCAAGCCCTTGTGTGAATCCCTGTTAATCCTCTCATTGAGAGCCAGTGATCAATACTGTTCACAGCCTCAGGTTTACAGACACTGAATATGGGGAGAAGTGCACATGTTTCTTTGCTGAATGAAAGCCTGCCCTTTCCAGCAGCTCTCTCTCTGTCTCCTCTGTTTCTGTCCTTCACCGCGCCCCCCCTCACTCACTCACTCACTCCGGACTTTCACTGGCCTACTGCCATCCTCAATTACCATGGAAAGAGAAGCAGATAAGGAGAGCATGAAATAGCACAGCAGACAGCCCATCTGACAGTCCAAAAAGGAAAATAATTGTAATCAGTGCAACCTTCTTCCAAAGTGTTGCGGGTCTGGATCGTGTGTGGGTAGCTTAGGGCATAACCAGAGAACATGGAGTTTTCTGGATGCACGACAAGTACATATTTTAGTCTACTGAAACACATAATGTTGATGGTACATTCAACAGGACCTGAAGTAATGCATTACACTGCTCCCTGGTCTTTCCACTTCATCACCCAAATAGACACGAGATAGTGCTGCAATGAACAAGGTAAGAATAGCTACTGCAGTGCTTTTCCTGCACAAACAGCTGGGAGTTATTAGAAATGCAGAGTTGAATCTGCTGTCTATCTATGTGTAGAGCAGGAAGATCTTAGTTCGCTCCACTCTAACAAGTTTTATCATGTTTGTCCTCAGTGGCAGCCTGCTTTGCATCAAGGAACAAGAGCCTCAGTGTTTTCATGCTCTTAGAGGCTCCAAAAAGCCCGAGCACAGTGCTGTGTGGCACTATTTTATTCAGAATTAAGTAAAAACAAGGCCGATTGCTGACGGCAGACCAGTGTGGTCAATTATAGTCAATAGCTGTTCCTTTTGTTTAAAGTCATTTGTATAAGAATGAAACTGAATTTGACAATGGTGTGGTAAAGATTCAAATCAATGACATAATGCAAATTTCCATTTCATTAATTATTGTACCTCCAATTCAGTGTAAGCTGAAGATGCTGACAGACACTTGCTTGGGTAACAAGTTTAAGTCAATAAACGTTGAAGTTAAAGTGTTTGTTTTGTTCTTTACTTGAAGTTTCCATTAAGCTTCAATCCAGAAATGGAAAGTAAGTTTACTCATGCGCTGTGATTAAATCTGAATTTTACATCATTATATTCTATATGTATATATTTTTTACACACAACATAATATTGAAAGCGAAACATCACGCAATGAAATGACATGAGCTCATGTGATATTATGCTGAGATTGAGTTGCAGTGGTTTCCCCCCTTGTGACGGCCTGGTTGACCCTGAGACTCAGCACACTCTGGTGGATCATGCCGGCAAATACTGAGCTGGCGTTTGGTGAGTGGAGCCTGGGAGTGGCCAACCTGCTGGTGAGACTAGACTTTCCAATGCTGAGTAATCCTCTGAAGCTATTGACCGGTCTCTGGTTTGGAACCAACAGGAAGGAAACCCCCGGAGCAGAAAATCTGTGTGCTCATGGTGTTTTCCCACAAGAAAACCACTCTGGTCCTCGTCCTCTCCGGCCTGCACATCGATCAATATGCAGTAAATGTGAACAGCTGTCATATCTGGAAATATGACAGTGAATAAAATTAGCAATGACCTCAACAAGATTACATAATAGTTAATAAATAAATGATAAACACTATTTGGCTAAATCAGGTATGCCAGGAGAAACTAATTGTTTTAACTGATGTAATTAAACTGCCACAGTATAATCAAGTAAATTAAACTGTTTTGTGCCTCGGCTGTTGCTAATTAGTCATAATTTTAAGTAGATATGTATGTGCAAACAGGTGAACTCATTTCATTGTCAAAATAAATTACTCCAATTAATGTTCAGTGCTGTGAAAGTGAGAAAACCATTTCAGCAAAACAAGCTTTAGGTTATTTATCTTGCGCAAACCCAAACCGGAGCTACTGCTACTGTACATAGGCAACATTATCATTGTTGGCTGATTACTTACCAGTCTTACTGTGACCTCCAGTCAATCTAAGACGTCCCAGCAGTGAGCGGAAGTCCAGCTGGGTAGCTACTATATGCTACAAAGTGACTAGAGCTAGCTGGTTAACATGCTGTCTGTCCTAGAAGACAATATACAAACAGGAACAACACAAGAGAATGGCTTTCCACCATTGGAGACAGCTCTTGTTGAGTATGCGAACTGTATTTGATGAACCTGCAACATTTCTTCAAGAATCGCAGGTTAAAGCAGAAGTAAGCGATCCGCTCGTTTTGGCTAACTTCTTGTCAGCAGATGGAGTTAGCAGTCCCCGTCCTCGTACTGCGTCACCACATTCACGTGCATCCCTTGGCTGCACACACAGAGAGGACCGCCCCTTTATGCCTTTCTCTCTCATTGGATAAAGGTTGTAGGATAAAAGGAAAGTTTTCTCCTCAGCTTACAGCAGAGCAGAGTGACTGACAGACCCGTGTTTCAGACCAAACACTCTATGTGATTGCCGCTTTTTGTTAGCAGTCTAATGATAGGACGCAAGGCCTTCTTTTGACTGTTCAGGGTGCAGCTAGGCCTCATGTGGCATGACAAAAGCAAAAATGTATAATATCTAAACACTTAAGTGACTATTGGTTTATTGTAGGAGCCCAATGGGATATGTGGCTCATCACAAGCTACAACTTGAGCACCTGACTTGCAAACCATGGGCCAGGATCAAAACTCAGAACTTGCAGAACTTAATTTGTGCCCACCACATGCTTTTCTGTGTATGATGTATAAAAACGCTCACCCTACTAAAAAAGCCAGTTTAAGAAGTTTCTCAACTGATAACTACAAAATTCTATTCAATAACAAATTCGCCTTCAGGCAATCATGTGGGAATACAACTGATCAAAGACGCTCTAAAATCAGTTGACTATTCATAACTGTGAGTTAATAACTGCTCCCATGATATAGCCCTACAGCCTCAGACAAAAGGAATAAAGACCTTTTAACAGCATTGGCCTTTAACTTTTTTTCCCCTCATGATCATCAGAGGACTCTTTTTGTGTTCAAAACTCAACCCCAGAGAAAAATTCCAGTCTCTTGTCTTTTTTTGCAACATTGTGAAACAAGTCTGAAGTCTGTTAAGGAGCTCAAATGCTTCAAACAAATATGCAGTTGGCGCGCACACATATTAGCTGTGCATACAAATAATGAGGAGGCAAATTAACCAGAAAAAAAGTTTATGTCATCCACCACCACCCGCCCAGCGGCATCTCATTCTGCCAGTATGTTAAAAAGTGTGAATGTGGTAAAAAGTTGTCAGTATATTTAATGAAATTTAGAGTTGGAGCTAGCAGCATCAACACTCTTCTCATTTTCACTTCTACAAAACATAATGACACATTTGGATTATTACTTGAATCAGCTAACATTTACAGTGTCTGGCATTTGCTCTGAAACCTTTTAAAGAACTGCCTGAGGACAGTATAAAACCTCTGTATACTAACCTCTGATTCAGTGCCATCACTTTGAAGCCCAGTTGTACTGGTTTGTTTTAATCAGCTCACATGCATTAACGTATTTACCATGATCACTTGCATGGTTTGCCACAGGGATAAATAGTGAGCATGTCTGAAGCAAGTGGTTGAGCTCAGAGAGAAAATTCGGGGGATAATCGTGTATTAGTAATAGTTTCCATGACAGAGGTGGCCATAGCATCCTTTGATGGAACAAAACAGAGCAGCATGGCACACGACGCTGCAGTCGCACAGTGGTGGAGGATGACGATTTACAGTCGATGGGCTTCTTGCAAGAGCCAGGAAAGACACTGGGAAGAACCACACGCAGCGCATCCAGCGTGTGTCTCCCTTCAGAAGTGTCACTCCATTAAATATGAGCTGTGGAAAACACTCAATTATGATTTTTCTCAACTCATTTCGTCCTGTCTCGGCTGCAGGCCCGCTGGAGCCTTTCCCAGCATACGTTGAACACAAAGCAGGGAAATGCTCAAGACTGGGTGTCTGCCAATTGCACGGCTAATGCAGATAGACAGGCGGCACCTCACACCCCTCAGTCGATTTAAACTCTCTCCATTCCACTTGACCAGCAGGTTTTTCAACTGGAAAGTCCACACAAGCCAGGAATCAAACCAGCGCTGTGTTGCTGTGAAACACAGAGTGCTGCAACAGCATCTACAGAGTCATCGAGTGGGGAAACACTGCTCTTTGTGTCATTGTTTGTTCTCATCGCTACAACAACTTCTGCAAAAGAGGGAGGAAAAAAGTGAGCACAGGTTGAAGATCATCAACAAAACCCATGTATAATCATTGTAGTCCCATGAAACATGTCATGAGAGATGGGATTTCCATACCTTCCAGCTGGGGAAATCCAGAGGACTCTCTGTGAAATAAAAATACCCATTGGCTTCCCACACACAGGAATGGTGTGAAAATAAGCACCGATATGACTTTAATAGACTTTTCACATTTTATTTAACCATCAAAATGGATTCCATAAACTCTATGTATTATTAGAGTTTATTATATTCACACTAGCTCTCAAATGCCATGCCTGATATACTGTAGCTGTGATTGTGAACCTAAAGCAGGCTTTCACTCAATAGATTTTAAGATTTTTATTATAAAGAGCAGATGTTTAAAGACAACTCAGACTCAGTTTAAATAAAACTATCAAATGACGATGGTCTTTTTATACAAATATATTTTGTTACTACTCTCCTTCAAATCACATACAGTACAGTAGGTGTTGTCTTTGTTCCCAGAAGTTCAGTTCAGGTCTTAGTTGTATATTTACATGACATGAAATGTATTTGAACAAACAAATATTAACAATAACATTCCTCCATTTAGCTCAATATTCAATTCACTGTCCACATAGATGCTTTCTTTCTCTACGGGCGAGTCCTCGACCTCCTTGGCGCAGGCTGAGGTGTCCCACTGGTGGTGGCATTGAGCAGAGGACACCCAGAGGTGAGACAGACACCTGGAGGTCCTCTGAGACCTGGGTGGCCCCTGAGTCCCAGCTGGCCTACACGTCCCCGCTCACCTTGCTTCCCCGGCTGGCCATCGAAGGCTCTGCCCAGACGTCCACGCTGACCTGGGATGGAGGCACAAGTGTTGTTTAGGCTGCGTACGGCTGCGTTAGCTGAGTCAGACCAAGTTTTTCGCCGATTCCAAGAACAGAACATTTACAGAGAAAAATCATTTCTTTTTTGGCAGATAACCCACTCCCTCTTACAGTAACACATCTCCCTCCCCCTCTTTCCGGGGTTTTGTAGCACAGACTCAGCTGAATATAGTTTGCAAAACGTTGCACAAGCCCAGATGTGCACGTAGATTAATGTCTCATTTTAGCGATGTCATCAGGCGACAGTCAATTCTGGAAAATAAAATTACCCTTTGGCCCCTGATCTCCAGTGAAGCCAGGTAGGCCATAACCCTTGGCTCCTTTATCACCTTGCTCTCCTCTGTCACCTGGAAGCCAGACACACAGACACACACACACACACTTCTCTGTTAGCAGGAATGACAGAAGACAGGCTGAAATGCTGTTCCCCCAGGAGTGATCTCTAGTCAAGAACATGCCGTTCATGTTGATTAAAGACCATGTGTGTTACTGAGATCATTGTTAAATAAATGTTTAAAACACCTTGTAAATATTCTTCGATTTCATTGGTTTGGCACAGAAATGTAGCATGAGTGTCACGTTATGACATCATGCTAAGGCTGTTAACCATAAATTAAAGAATGTAAATGTTAGCCTATGAGTTTTACAACACTGCCATATTTGATTCAATACTTTCATACAGGTTAAAGGTGACATGTTTGTTCTTTCCAGTGGTGGAATTACAATTGGCTATTTGTTTGGCCATCAACAGGTTGCATATTAAACACAATGAACTTATATGATATGAGGTAAACAGGATATAAACGAATGAAAATATAGGCTAGGACAGGATAAAATAAGTGATAAAATTGAGTGCTTTTATTTTTGATAAATGTTGCCAACAAACCCAATGTGTTTCTGTTTAGAATTATCCTCCATATAGCTGGGGCACAGATTTCAGATTTAAAATTGAACGGTCCAAATTGATAGTCCAGGAAATAACATTTCCCAGACTTCAGCACATTTGAGACATTTGTGAGGCTCTAACATGCTCACGTCTCTCAAAATCCATTCCTCCAGTTTGTATGGCAAGCAGTCTTTTAAACATGTGCAAAATCCAAGCACTGATATGCCCCTGATGGCGTTGAATGTTGACGTTGCTTAGTGTTTGCTGGATGTGTAAAAAAAAAAGTATATCAATTTTATAAGCTGATAACATGTTAGTGATGTGTTTGTAACTCATCCTGCCCCATAGTGGCCAAAAACCTGCGAATGCAGATTTGAGTAAAGGATCTGAATTCCCTTTTCCACCACTGGCCCTTTCTAAAACAAGACACGGTGAATTTGTTGTTAGTTACATTAATAAATATGTCCTGTCAGGTTCGTTTTCCACACCTGTTTCTCCCTTTCGGCCCGGATCTCCAGCTTCCCCGTAGAATCCCGGTTGGCCCACTTCTCCTTCAGCACCATCATTACCAGGGTCACCCTGACAACATCATCAATAGGAAAATACATCATTAATCTTTTGGGTGTTTTCAGTATAACCCTGCATTGTTTTTTTTTCTCCTCAGGTTCTATTCAAGCCATGAATTAAGGTTCCATTCACCTCTGACCTGAAGCCTGTAAAGATTTTTCTGCGTGATCGTTCAACACTGAGTTGGCAAAACATTGGACATCACTATTCTTGGTTTGGCTCTAAACGTCACAACATGGGGCTTACAGGCCATAATCTAATAAAGTGGAATGTTTTTATATAGTAATGGCTTCAAGAGTATTTATCAGCCTGATAGTCATTGTGATTAAAGAAGTTGTGGAACATGAATTGGTTCTACACTGTATAATAATGTGGAAAAGGCTTCATCCAAGGACAGCCTTGATACTCTCCAAAAATCGTTCAACACAGACCAAGTGTCTAGTCTGTGACTCCTTATTTGTCCTCATAGAGACGTGGAAAATTGTAATGTTTTCATTCCAAGATTTTCTGCCAAATACTTCAGCTCTTTTAGTCCAGTCCAGACCATCGCAATGTGTTTGCATTTTACTCAGCCAGGGAGGCAGAAAACGAACAATGTATGGAGAATTTACTCCAGCAGACTGGAGAAAAAAGAGGAACCGAAAGCATTGGCGCAGGCCAATTAACCTATAACAAGGAATACCAAAAACTCACAACAGGTCCAGGGGGTCCCGTCTGTCCGGGGGGACCGGGGGCTCCCATGGGCACGTCGCCATAAAGAGGACACACGGCGGCGCACGTCCTCTTCACTGAGTTGGCGAAGGTGGACATCTGCTCCAGCACCACTTTCTTACAAACTTCGATCACGTGCTGAGCTGGGAGGGTCGGGCCCTGTGTGACAAATCATTACCACTTTCATCGCTGGAGGTAACTCAACTGTGGAGCATGTAATGTGGAATATTACAGGACAGGGCTTGTAGAAGCAGCAGTTACTTCTCTGAAGAAATGCAGAGAGCAAGTGAAGCCAACAATATTTCCTGAGGCTCATTATGGATTTATAGACACACTAAATGCTGTGAGTCACTACTAACTGCTGGCTAATGAGAAACTGGTTAAATGTGTTTTTGACACTAAAGTTGTTAGCAAACACAGCTTGTGTGCCAGTCAGTGTAAATGATTACTCTGCTCTTTCTGTGCCACCATTCACAGATAGATGAAGTTATAGTCAATTACAGCAGAGGCTGAAGAGCAGTGACCGCATCGAGTACCACTCTTTACTATCACGCTGAAATGTTTGTTGTATCAGCCAAGAAAAAAAAAAAAAAAGACCCAACGGCTTGTATTTCACTTACTGCTGGACCTGGGGGGCCCTGAAAGCCATCTGGTCCTCCTTCACCCCGAACCCCCTTGACTCCAACAGGACCTGAACGTCCAGGTGGGCCTGCCGGGCCACGCTTCCCCCGTCCACCCTGGGGACCCTGCCCCCCTCTGTCTCCAACCTACAGACCAGGTTAACAACATCAGCAGGCCTGAATTCATCACGCAGCCAGTGCATCCATAACAGAGAGTGCACAGTGAGAAATCAGTTTTGCATGGCCACAAACTTCATGGAAAGCAGTAAAAGCTTAAGATGAACATGCACTGTAATAATAAAACAGTAACTACAAGGGTCAATCTGTTTATACACAAAACCTGCTATTGAGATACAATATCTGGATTTTAGTATTACATCTACAGATGCCCAAAACATGTTTGAAATGTCATCTGATGAGTTGATGTTAGATTTTTCTGACAAAACAATGATGAATACAGCATTTTCAAATAACAATCAAATGTTTATCACACAATTTAGAAATGTGACCAAACTCAAGACAGTGAACATGTTCAGATTATCTTTTAGTCAAACTGTTAATTATTGGATTGATGTCGAATTGGAAAACCTTTTATCTACAAAATTCTTACATTGAAGTAAATTGTGCACTAAGATCCCATTGTGTAGTACAGAAGCCACAATTGTATGATTCTCAGTTACACTCCACCAACTGAATCACAGCTCACCTTTCCTTTGGGGCCTTTAACTCCTTTTCCTCCCTTGAAGAAAAGAGCAAATTCATGTTAAGAAAAAAAAACATGAAAACTGCAATGACAGAGATGATGAAATATTTGAGGTGGTACCTGTGAACCTTTAACTCCTTGGATTCCCTGGATTCCTGTGTCACCCTGCACAAGGCAAATGAAAAAATAAACAGTGTAGAGAGACTGGCAAATATTTGGTCTATCAGGATTTCACAGGTGCTCTGCTCTATGAATGGACACATTTCATTCACTGGTGAACTAGAGCATCTATCAAATAAAAACAGCTGCTTAAAGCAGTTCAAAAGGCTCAGCCAGGCTACAGTATATGCAGATTCACCGTTTTCATCATCTTCATATTTCCTCACCAGTGTTCAACCATTAGGTGTAGTTGCATTCAGCAAATAAACATCTCCTTTTGCTCTATTTCATTCATCACCACATGTGTGGCTCCCTGTCCTGATCACATTTTGTCTACATAGCTACTGGACATGGGATCGATCCACATTCACCGTAGGCAGGCAGATGGTTGTGAAAAGACAATGAGACTCAGGGATCAAACAACTATTTGAGTTGGTATGCAGAAAACACGATTTATTTTTGTTCTTACTTCAGGTATTTTGATCATGTGTCAACAGCCCACTGTGAATACATCTGTTTGCACCATGGCTGAGTGATTTGGCTTTTTGAATTTTTACAATTAACATTTTCTTCATCCAAACAGACCAGTGCCAGATTTCTTCTTTTTTTTGTTTTATCTGATTTGTCTGCCACAAAAATGCCACAAAAGCATAAACAGCTGAAAAGCGGCTTGTGCAGGAATATCTGCCTCTTTAATCAGCGTGGGACATCCTGTAAACACCAAGAACAGGACCTGAGGGGAGGTTCAGCACGGGCTGTGACCTTCAGTCCAGATGAAGACAACAGGGCAGACGGAGCCAACATGCCCTGACGGGCAACCTCTGATCTGAACTATTGAGGTGTTTATTCTGCCTCTTCAGGGTGGCTCATTATATGAGTTTGCTCACATGAAGCTGGCTGACAGCACGGTGATCAAAGGACTAACTTTGGTACTATTATTAAGTACTAATACCTCATTTGACCTTTAATTTAATTGTATGAAAACAGAGTTCCCACAAGTCTAGTGAATACACCTGGTTTTAGAGAGAACCCATATAGAGATCCAAGTGGCTCATTTACCCAGTAAATAATTCCTGAATAGTTACAGTAATTGTGCTGTTAAATGGTAATTTTGCTTTCATTTTATATCTCTAATGTGTAATGGATGAGGCTGTATTACCTTGGTTCCTGGTTTTCCAGGCACACCCACGTGTCCCTGTGAAGAGATGACAAGGTTTAATGGCTTAAAGAAAATGAACTAGTGTTGGGGAGAGTTTTGAAAATTCATCTGGAGCACTTACAGTAGGTCCCGGTGGGCCGATAAATCCAGGTCTTCCTGGCTTCCCAGCAGAACCTTTGTAACCTCTTGGGCCCTCGAGAATAAAACATTTATTAAACCGACCTTAGGGACTGCTTTATTCTTTATCTTTTTCCTTTAAGATGGCAAACTACTTTATGTATAAAATGCATTATGTGCTTGTCTTCAGTGACTGAGATGGCTGAAAAGTGACTTACAGTTCGGCCTTGGGGACCCATTTCTCCTGCTGGCCCCAGGGTGCCTTTCTCCCCCTGTAAAAGTTACAAATGACAATGAATGAATCCGCCAAAAACAGCTCATTTTAACATTTATTTACAAAACCACACGAGAACAGTGAGTTACCTTTATTCCAGCTCGTCCAAGTTTTCCACCAAGACCTTGTGGTCCTTGATACGCCTGTGGGGAACAGTTGACAGCTCTAACAACACATGTGCACAGCTTCCAAAGTTCAGCATAACAACATAATTACCAGGAAAATAATACCTCTATTCCTGGATCTCCATCTCTGCCAGATAATCCTGGATCTCCAATAATGCCCTAAGGAGACGCTATCATTATTATAAAACACACAGATTATTTTCAGAGTATATGTGAGCACCCAGTTATGGGGGCAGGTAGTGTTGGCAATGAATTACCTTTGGGCCAATGGTGCCAACTTTCCCCGCCGGTCCTGGGATCCCCTAGTTTTTGGGCAAAAAAAAAGAAATGTCCATCAAAATTTTAAATAACACATTTTGAAATCTATGTGATACTTGTGAATTTTCATGTAGGCGCGTCTTGTGATACATACAGGCTTTCCCTTCTCTCCAGAAGCTCCTCTCTCTCCTGGATCTCCCACAATACCCTAGAGTTAGAGTATCATTTGAATAAGATGACATAAGAAAAGATAAGATTCTACTTTTTATGCAACATATATGATTCAATTGGCAACATGATGAACCAAGGAGCCTTCCTCCTTGTACAATCCATCCTTCATGAGTGGGTTATCATTGCGGTTGAGGCTCTTCTTTCAGTGACTCACCAGCTTATGTTGATATAGTTCAGGCTCCCAGATCTCAGCCAATATCCAACCACATGGACTTACATTGTTTATGGAGACAGCACACACGCCAAAGACAAAGCTGTATTCCAGTGTTTTACCACATTAAAAATGATTTACTGGCTCTCTGCACTCAAATGAGGGAGTTTTGAAGATAGTGGTCACAGAATTAAGGAAGGCTTATTACGGATTATGGAACAGGAATCCCACAGCAGCCCACCTGTTTTCCTCTAGGTCCTGAACGCCCCGTGGCACCAGTGGTCCCACTTTCTCCCTGAAAAAAAAAAAAAACATGATGGAGTTTAATTACAATATCAAAGGATAAAAAACAGAGAAAGTTGGGAATATGAGTACCTTAACTCCTTGAAACCCAGGAATCCCTTCAAATCCTCTTTCACCTTTAGAGCCCTTCAAGGAGGCCAAGATGTTAGCAACACATTAATTACAAAATCACTTGCAAAAGGACTCACCACTGAGTCTGAAAGGTTAACTTACAACTTCCCCTGGATTCCCAGTCTGCCCAATGTCCCCAGGTGGTCCACGAACCCCCTGTAATTGGAGTTAAAATGTTGACAATAAACCCCTCTGGTTATCTATAAAGTTGTAAAAAAAAACTTTAACAACAAACTGCACAAAAAACCCAATGAAAAGTTTGTAATTTAATGAAGTGGCTGCCTAATTAAACAGATCCAATTAAACCCTGAACCCAGCCGAGATGTTTACCTTGAAGCCAGCTGCCCCGCTTAATCCTTTAAGCCCCTTAGGACCTCTGTCTCCCTGTTAATACAACATCTCATTAAAACAAATTTGTGACATATCAGTGTCAAGAGAAATGATAAATCTGGGTGTCATAAATTACCACTTGGCCCCAGAGTCCTCTCATTCCTTTCTCGCCTTTGATTCCCTCTTCACCCTGAGGAAGTGTGTTTAAAGTTTCATTAAGGTGTTTTGAGGGCAAGCCAAACCGGAGGAGCATATAGATGCTAATCTTACCTTTGGGCCTGTCTCACCGATGTTGCCATAGTCTCCTGTGTTTCCCCTGATCCCCTGCAAGACATGTTGGACTGAATCATATGCAAGACTTATGCTCAAACTCTTTGTTTGTGAATTGAAAAGAGTTTTGTGAAATAAGGCGTAAAATGTGAACAGTGTTTCCAGGGGGAGAATTCACTATTAACTTTTTCAAATTTGAACATTTGATGTATCAGGACATCTGGGGTTTGCTCTTTGAATAAACACAGAAAGTAGCTTTTGATTTTTTATGCAGTCAGTGTGGCAAGATGGAAGGGGAATAAAGATACAAAAACAATTAAAAGTAATAGCTGGACATGCTGGGAAATACATTTATATTCACTTTCTTTCTGAGACTTGGATGCACTCTCATGCCTGTGTTGTAAATATGAAGCAGAAAACAGTTCGCCTGGCTCTGTCCAATCGTAATAAAATTTCCCAGGATCCTCTAAATGTAATTGACATGCTACAATTTGTGCACAAACCAAAGTGTAACTTCAAAAAAACAGCATGTAATGATGGTGGAAAGCCCGCAGGAAGTCAGCATGTGTGGAAAAAGTTAATCTCCCATGAAACAGTTGTTGATTTTACACTTTGGTTTTTGTACAAAGTAAACAAACAAGATGCAGCGTGTTAGTTCATGAGCTTTAAAGCTGCAGCTCTTCACTTTAATGTCCCAACATCTAGAGTTCATAGAATGTGTTTTTGGGACAACATCTAAAAAAAAACATTTTGTTGTCAGGACCGTGACAAACAGGCAGACATGAAATATTACACAATAAATAACAGTTTCATTGCCAAAGTGGCCATTTCCCTTCTTTTCTAGTCTTTGTGCTAACCTCAGCTAACAGCTTCATACTGGCTGACACGAAAGTCGCATCAATCTTCTCATCTAACTGTAAATTTAGACTGGAAAATGTCAAAGTGACTGGAAGTCATTCAGTTTGTTTGATAGCAGAAAGCGACATGCTGGTTGGCGACGCATCTTGAGCATTGAGGGCTTCAGAACGAGTTAAAGTCCAAGCTGCTTTATGGTAACAAGCTATGATACAGTTCAGCAGCGGCCAATCAAAGGCTGAAGAGGAAACAAGCTGAGTGCAGGAGATTTTCATTTTGAGATTTGGGCGGGTTTCCATCCTCTAAGACTTGTTGCTGTTTGCTGACAGGGACTTAAGAAAAAAGGGAAGGGAAAAAGCATTCTTAACAAATGTGGTTTTGGTCTACTATACTAACTCTTGTCAATGAAAGTGAAGAAGACAAAAGAAAACAGGAACCTCTAAAGCTCAGTAATGTAATAATTAATTTGGTGTTAGCAAGGTAGGCTAGCTGCTTCTTACCATTTCCATTTTTATGGTAAGCTAACCATATCTGTAATCTTGTTACTAAGTATTCATGGCACTGATATGAGTCTTTCAGCAAGGAAGCTCAACTGTCATGCTGTGTTTATAAGATAAGCTGTTAGGATTAGGTGAGAAAATGAGGAAAATTACAGTTAAAATGTGAATGTGCTATAAATTTCAGTCACACTCGTCGCATTAGTGGAAAATTTACTCCAGCCTCTTCAGCAGGATTTAGGAAACATTAGTCATGAATACAACAAAGTGTCCCAGTATTGTTTGCACAGATGCTGACTTCCTGGGTAGTAGAGGGACAAGTGTTTTCCAGTTGGCTGTGTTTCACTGAGTCAACAAACAGATTAAACTCGTCCAGGACGCCTTTGCATTGTCAGTTTATTTGATCGTCTCACCTAACACCGCTTTTTACGCAGAGTCAGCTAGGCGGAGGCTAACCTCAGAGATGGCCGACAGGCCGGCAAGAGGCATGACCGTGAACTTTACGACAGTACTAAGGCGGGAATAGCTCTGAAGAGAAAAGGACCACCCACCACCTGAGATGGATAGTTCATGTATCTGTGCCAGGAAATGCCCTCCTCGGATGCCAGTGGGGGGAGGAGATAAACATGTTGGGGCTCTGTGATTCACAAGCTGGCAGGACGTCAAACTCTTAACAAGTTACACAGGGCAGATGTTTATTCCCAGATGTACAGCTCTGGAAATGTGCTCTAAATGTACATCGCTCTTCAGGAGAACATTTGTGTGTTCTCAGACAGCATGGCCGACGTTATATACCAAACCATCACATATGCATTAAAAAAAAGACCTTTCTCCTTTAAACACATGTTCTGTGGACCGCTATTAAAAGACTGTCAGATGTGCTCCGACGTAACAGTGAGCGCTAAGGATCAAAGAGATTAACAAGTCATAAATTTAAAGTGGAAATAATCACGTCCGCGGCTCCCTAAAGGACACAACTGTGAGTGTATTTGCTCTTTCACTGATCCCTGAGTTACTGGCTCCTGCAGCCGACTACTTTGTTCATTGTCATTTTCTCCAACCTCTTCTTTTCTTTCACAAGTTGGTCTTCCTGTGGTGAATTAATCAGCCCTGCCGCAATCATGAAAAATGCTTAAGAAACAAAACATCAGACAGATTTCACACAACAGTTATGCAGACTAATGCCACTCATTACCAGACACTTTCAGGGTATGGTTATTGCTCAACTCACTGGTTTTCCTGTGTGTGTGGGATTCATTACATTTGGCTCAGTTTCTTCCAAATGGAAAAGCAAAGCCATTACAAAGCACTGTGATCGTGTGCCAATTTGAGTTAAATCCTATATTTGCTATGTTTTAGGATGCAAATGGCATTTTCAGAACTGCAAAAACAAATTTATTGTCGCATCCGTATTGCGTTGTGTTTACCTTGGCCTCTTACCTAAATCTTTTGCAAAGCGGACATGAGTTTTCAAACTATGAAAGGAGCCCCTGTGTTTACTATCGCTGAGCGCTTCTGCTTCCAGATTTGTTTCCATCCTGTCGTGTCTCGGTTGTACTTCTATTGCCATTTTCCACAGCTTCACTGCTGTCTCACAAATGAAGGTTTTACAATGTCACAATTCATCTTAACTCTTGAATGTCCAGCAGGAGGAAGGGGTTGCTGCTAATGCTCAGGAAATGCTAGGTAACCACACACATCTAGTGTCATATAAGGTTTGATATGTGCACAATTGAGACATATTGTACAATTATTTACCCAGTTTCCTTGTCTTCCTGGGTCTCCGGGTTCCCCTGGAAGACCTATGTGACCCTGCAGAAGAATAACAACATGTCAGCACAGACTCGGTTTGTCTTGTCAGTGTGTTTCACCAGATTTCATTACAAATGCATGGTCACCTTTGGCCCTGGTGCTCCCTGAACGCCTGGTTGTCCGTGCATACATTTGCAAGAAGCTCTCCCAGCCGTGAGACCGATCTCTGCGTACCCACCACACTGCCATGGGAAGATGAAGAAATTGATTTGGAAATTTCACACATGTGTAACAGCGGGAGCGAAGCCTTGTTGAGTCATAGGTGACTCACCACATTGGAGAGCTCACAGCAGCCCTCTGAGTAAGCCTTCTCTGGGTCACATGACACATCCATCTGCTGGAGGTCCACCTGGGAAGACAGAAGAGATACTAATGAGAGAAAGAAAGCTGTAATCCAAAATCAATGTAGCTTTAAGTACCCAAGGCGTTAACATACAGATACAGATCGATCTCCTGCCGCCCGCTTAACAATGGAGGTGTAGCCTCGTCGGATTACTGGCCTTGACTCATCAATGGACTCCACGCTGACCTCCTCACAGTCTATCAGCAGCTTCACCTGACTGCCCTTCACACTCAGCGCCAACTTGTGCCACTCTCCATCAAACAGCTTTTCCACACCATGGAAGGTCCTCAGCATCTGGCTCCCATGGGGGCCAGAGTAGAAGAAGTCCAGAGAGCGCGTGTCACCTTGGAAACGAAGGCCAACTTGATCCCGTCCCTCGGGGTCACTGACCTGCCACAGGTTCCAGGATTTCTTGGCAGTGTCCTTGGTCACCTTAAATGTGGCAATGACAGAGTAGTCGGAGGGAAGTCCATCTGGATAGACATCGCTGTGGCAGAATGATGGAGCCCACAAAGCTGGTTAGCATCATACAGAGGCTTCTTTCTTCACAAAACAACAATTGAAGGCTTTTGTGGGAACATAAGGGTTGTGTTTCAGAAGAATGTGCATAAGCTGAAACAGAGACCTCAGCATCCTTAAATCCCATATTAGCATATGAGTTGGGACATGGTTCAATATTCACATTTGTTTGTAACTTTTTGTGAAAATGCACTACTTAGCAGACTACCATAATGTGGTTTAAATGTGCACAGAGTACTAGAAGCACTAGACCTTGTATTCATTAGCAAAAGGAGCTGAAAGAAAAACAAGATTGAGTGACCCACAGCTGTGCTAGCATTCCTGAGTAGGTGTGAATGGGCTAATGCTAATGTTAGTGCACTAACAAACATAGATACACAAGTGTGGGCCACAACAGCACAGGGACCAACATGGTTACATTACTATCCTTATAGTGAGGCAGGTAGCAGGGCAAAAATGAAACCACCAAAAGTACGTATTAATACAAGGAACTTCACTTTGCTATTCAAGAGTTACTGCCAATTTCCATCTGTGAATAATATAAAGCTCACAAATAAGGACTTGTTGGTCAACTTAACACCAAATAAAAATCTTGTTTTTGCAAACGCAAGAGGATTTTCAGCTTTTGTCTTGCTGGGTGGAGTTACAGGTGCAACATAGCTTTTCAACCTGGTGTTACGTTACCCTTTAAAGAGCAACACAACACCAAGCTTGTTAAGGCTGAAGCTTTCAAGTGTGTCTCACCTCTGACCACACACAGCACCAGTGCGGAGTGTGTTTGGGTGTGTTCAGTAGTGTGCGTAATTGCACCTGTAACCATACCTGATGGTGATGTCATGGCGTACTGACACACTGTGGTGTACACTTCTATCTCACTGCAGCCAAGTGAGATTTTTAAACCACTAAATCAGCAAAAAAAAAAAGTCTAATTTCTGATTACACTTTAATCATTTTCCAGCTTCACTGAAATTAAATATACTCTTGGGAGTCTGGCACCGTACCTCATGGTCTTGCGTAGATGGATGGAGGGATTGACGCGATAGGCCACCGCCTTAGGTTGAGAGCCTTTCACCCTCCTCACTCCTCTAGACTCAGGCACACGGAACTCCTCCAGGAGATCAAAACCTCAGAGCACAAACACTGAGCTTAGCTTCACATCAGAGGTCCAGCATCAAAGTAGTTGGACTCTTTCTAAACCTTATGTCATCGCTGATATCACTGACTTTTTTCTAACTTGCATTAATCATTGTCATTTGCAGTGCCATCTCTTCACAGGTACAATGAGGTAATTTCATTAAACCGATTAACGCAACAAGGCTGATTATTTTTCTTTCATGAGTGGATTTGGCTACTGAATTCTAAACACTGTGTGCTGTGTGCTGCAGTTAGAATGAGATCAGCATGGCAGCAGTGTTTCCTGTGAGGTTAAAATGAGAAGATGAAAGCTCTCATTACAAATGTTAAGACTTTAGTGGAAAATAACTCGGAGTAGCTACTCTACAATAATAATAAGAGAAAAAAAAAGTCCTGGGCCCTGCTGCTGTGGCATGTTAACAAATTGTTCCTTTGATTTCAGGTTGAGTGTGCGTGTGCAGAGATTTTTTCCATGATCACTTGACTGAAATCTGTTTTGTCTCTCAGTTTTGTCACATTGTTATGCGCTCCCATCAATAGGCCAACAATACACATAGTATTTCTGCAAACTGACAGCTTCATCTGTGGGCAGGACACCACAGGGAGAAAAAAAACATTGTGTTAACCTGTTTGTTTATGCTATCAGGGAGAGTCTGTTGCAGGGCTTCAAAGGTTCATGCACACAGTTTAACCCCAGCATGACCTTCTGACCTTTGGGTGTCTACACATACACAGCTCTGAGAGAAGGTAATATGACACTGGATCAACGGCGGTGCAGGCAAACGATGGACTAACAACTGACAAATGCTGACATCTGCTGGTCCTGGTGCTGTAGTGCAGTGTTAAATCTCAAAAAAACTGAAGTCTCAGTTTAAGATGATGTATAGTGGCTAAATTTGGTGATTGTTTTGAAAGATACGTAATATTAGATCATGTTTGCTATATTCACCCTTTAACAAGAGTGTTCCTGCAAAGAAAGTCAAACACATAATGTCCACTTGCAGAAAAAAACATGTGAGGATTTGTTGTAAATGTATCTATGCAGCAGGAAATATGTTATTAGGTATGAGAATATTCAATTTTCATTTACTTACTTGGCAACTTTTGACATTGGGCCAATCCCAAGAAGACATAGAGTGCTGCAAACACCAGCATATCTTTGCAAGCTGGCATTTTCAAATTTTGAAGTGCTACAAGTGCCTGCAGTACAGCAATGAAATAAATCAGCAATTCAGTATATCACATGCATTTCTATATGTATATCCAGTGGTTCAGTAGTACAGTTGACTTCAATGTGTGTTAAACCTGCACATTTCTGCTCTATGCATGGATATCAAAAACATACAGAATTAAGGATAGGCAAAAGAAAAGAAAGAACACTAATATCCTTATAATAATAGTGGGTATAACATTCTCTACGAGGAGGATATACTGTATATTAAATAATATAGTAGTAGTGACATTTTTTTTTTAAATCCTTAATCCTTGAATATATAAAATATTTCAATTTATTGTGTGCAATACAACTACTAAGGTTTCATGTTAAAAGAATATCTTCTTATAAAACCTTAAACTATCTATAAAGCGATGTGATAAATGTGAATCCACTGAATGGTTTTGTCAATACGATCTCAAGTTTTAACAGATCAGAGCGCACAGTTACACTAATCTGAATTGATCAACAACCTCACATAAGTGACAACTCCAATTAACATGATTTCTTACGAGCATAGAAAATATTTTGAAAATTGACAGACAATATGAGAATGAATTACTTACATATTCTTGAAAAAGACAGTCCAACGGCTGCTGTAGGTGGATCTTTTCCAGTTCCTGGTGTGAAGATATGTCCCTTTTCTAAAGTGCCATCCCGGGGCCAGTGTTTGAGCTGAACAGGAGGACCATTCAGAGTGGACGCTCTGGGTCTCAGAGGAGCCTGGCCCTTGAGCTCCACTCCACCTTTGGTCCCCAGGGGATCTGTCTCCTCTCATAGGCCAGTTACACCTACAGTCACTACATGATGACACCGTCCAGTCAACTGAGTCATCATACTGAGGAAATGTGGGTGAACACAACAGGGCCTTCATATAGACTAAAGCTGCTATAAGGAGAAAGAAACAGCAATGCTGCACGATAAGTTTTGTTTAGTTGTACATTTGTCAAAGAGTGTGGTGTATTTTACTGTGGTGATTGTAGGCCTAAATCTCCTTACTGGTACAACTAGAGACAAAAAAAAAGACTATTTTGAAGACTACTGAAGAAGAGTAGTCTATAATTGCTTTAAAAACACTCACACAGATATAGTTTATGTTCATTCAAGACCTTGTTTTACCACCTGCATGGTCTCACTGAGACACAGATGTAGTATGTCACAGCTAAACACAAGACGCTCTGCAAACATTCCACCCAGAGTAAACCCACCTTCAATCTACACCACCACACTGGATCATAAACCTCTGGTAGGCTATAGGGGATTATTGTAGAGAAAAAGGGGATTAGGGCTTCAATATATGGATATAAATAGGAAATAAAATAGTGATCAAACTGACCAGTTAGCCATAATTATATATCTTTAACACTGTGAATGGGTGGTGGTGACATCTAAGGCCTGTTGAGATATTTTAGATTGTAGCTTCAAAGAAAGACTGGGAAAAGACGAATAAACAGTTCACAGCTGTGTGAGGCTCTACTTAAGATACATGCTAACGTCATCATGCTAACTTGTTTACTCAGTAACAATGCAAATATTGATATTCAGCATATCTTCGTTAGCATGCTAACATTTGCTAATTAGTGCTAAGCACAGCCTATTAGTTGCAGCTGATGGGAATGTAATGAGGTTTAAGTTTCTAACCAAATATTATTTAATACTGACCTGATGATGGTGCTCTACGGGAAGTCGGGGGCCAAGATGCTTCATCTTCCCTTTACAAAACTTTGACCTGATGTCATGAAGAAGTCAGGATCAGTAAGATTCCTCCTCCAGAAGCAACAAGTTCCTGTGCAAAATGTTTACAGTGATAGCAGACGGACACCGACGCTGCCAGTAGCACGGCTGATACATGGAGATAAAAGCAGCAAAAGCAGAGAGGACTCTGTGGTTGACACCAGTATCTGGTGGCTTTCTGCAAGCAGGTTTATTACAAAGTAATGTTACAGTAACAATTTCAGCTCTACCGAAATTAACCATACACTGACATGGATGCACACGAGAATGTCTACATGGAGTGGGCACCTCGTCAAGGTCAATGCACACGCTGCTGTGAAGTGGTCAAACAAAACAGGGGCTGCAGCTGCTGACAAACAGACAGGACTTGAAAGCTTCATGGTTACGAGGTTTCTGCTACTTTATCTTAAATAGTGTTTTTCAAAGGTTTCTGCAGTGCTTACAGGGGTTTATTGTAGTATATTGCATTGCCCATTAAATGCATGTTGGCAGTATATCATAGCACTTAAATAGATAATTGCAATGCCTCACGTGGTACCATAATGCACCATCTACTCCAAACATCAGCAAACATAAATTACAGTACATTCATCAACTCTCAGCGCTATCCTGCGTGTTGCCCTTCATTAGTGTGTAGAAATGTTAGCTAACCATACAACGTAGTCATAACCCAGGTTTCCTAGTGTTCATCGAACCTCTACAGGTTTTGCACCAATAAAATAAAATACAATAAAAACAATTTGACATTTTTCACAAAAAATAAAATACATTAAAAACAAATACACAAGGCCATTGACATTCCATTCTCACATAAAATTAAATCATATTGCCTCTCAACAGAATATTTTACATCTTTGCAACAATTTAAATAACACTCAACACATTTGCAGTCTTTTAAATTAGATATCTCCAGTGTCCGTTATGTGTTTAGGGTGCAACTAGCTCCTGGGTTGTTTGTTTTCAAGGCCACTGACTATCGCTTGGATCCCTTGGCCAGTTTGCTTGTGGGAGTGGTTCTTCTTTGAGGGGTGGGGATCTTGGAGGGTTTCCCTCCACGTTGGCGAGAGGCAGAGCGCGGCGTCGCCCTGCTGGACTCTCCCACTGTCTCGGACATGTCTGAGCACACAGACTGGATGTCTGAGATGTCGAAGTCAGAGGCGTCACTACCTCTGCGACTGCTCCCTCGACTTCCTGCTTTACTTCCAGGTCGGCTGGAATTTCTTCTTGAATCTAGAAACAGAAAGTCATGAACAATAAATGAATAAACCTTGGACCACCACTACTGGAGCAGCGCCAAGGAGAGCTCACCATGACCACCATTTACAGACATGGAGCCACATGTCATTTTCATGAAGCCTCCTGTTTTTGGTCTCTACTAGCTCCATATGAAACATCTGCCTCTTGAGCTGCTTCGTTTTTTAGTTGTATGCACCACTGCCTGTCTGATTTATCAGTTAAAATACTGAAAACAGCTGTTTTGTGTTGTTACATACTGTATGTTACATATCTGATGAAAGTAAACCACGACAATACATTTGTGTATGAAAGTCAAAAAAATTAGCTATATGCTCTGTAGATATATAAACTGCTGAGTCTAGTGATGACTTTCTACTGTAAATGTTTGTCCAAATAGACAACTTGTTTCAAATTCAAGTAATCATGGCATTCACCTTTAAAAAGAAAAATATCGATTTTTGTAGCTTTCTTAATCTCCATTCGGGACAATTGTGTGACAATCATCATGTACCTCTTCACATGGCTAACTTTCCTGATAATACCTATATTTTCTTTTGATATAATGAAGAGTGACTGAACATCCTCTCTACTCACCACCTATTGTCTGTTGTCGAGCTTTCAGTACAGCAGCATTGATCAGACTTCCCTCCTCACTGGACTGAAATCCTTTTCCTGACAAGTACCCAGGAAGACGTAACTTGCTGCCTTGGACCGGTGTACTCTGTAGAAGACACAACTTCACTTACTTTCATCCGTGATAAAATTGCAGTTAACTTTGCAGTGTGAGGACAGTGTTTTAGAAAATGGTCCTTATCAGTTGAAGGATGTGATAAGTTGTACCAGGAAGCACAGTAAGTATTAAAAAGTTAGTTTTAAATGTCTTTTTAAATGCTTATTTCTGCTACAAGCTGTTAGTGTTTCATTTTGTTAAACCTGCAGAGTTGATCAATCATTAAACAATCACACATGCACAGATTTAAGATTCTTCAATTTCCAGCCCATCGAGCCCATTAGTAATTAAAGATACCAAAGTTTTAAGACCCAACTGAAATATCTAATAAAAAAACTTGAGCTCCATGTTGAGTCCAACATGCTTCAGTATTCATTTTGAAATCAGAGTCAAATAAAAATTATTACAGAAATACTTTTTATATGAGCCTAGTTTTGTCAGTTTTCATTAACTCTTTCATAAAATCTGGGTAGATGTTCAGTTGGGTCATAAATCCACAGCGTTCCACATCTTTTACCTCTGAGGATGAACCTTGGCTCCCAAAGGAGTCTGATGATTTAAGAGGAGTGGAGGGTTTGCTGTTTGTAAGCCAGGGCTTATCATAATTGCGGGTTATGTGTTGGGGAGTCTGGGAAACAATGGCAAATCAAAAAACACAGACATGGATTCACAAATCAAAAACTAGAAGAAACACTAGATGGAACAAACACAAAAAAAACAAATCAAATAAACAGGAAAGTAATCAAATTAATGCAACATAAATACGCTAAGGCTGATAAATGAGAGTGAAATCGTAGAGTGGGAAGATGAGTGTACAGTGTGAGAGACGAGTGGCTCTCGCAGCACGGCAGAGCCCCTCACCTTGGGTGTACTGGTCAGAGCTTGGTGTGCCGGGACCTGACAGCTCTGACTGGAGGTGGATCGGTTGGGAGAAGCTCCTCTGGACGACGGCCGGGATCGGCGGCCTCGGTAGCGGAAGCTCGCCATCACCTGGGTGGTGCCTTCTGGGAGGATGAACTTCTCCCGCAGCTCCATGTTGGTCCTGCCCTTAGCTACAAAAACACACTCCAAATGAGCCGTACTGCATGAATACAACCGGGATTCATTTTTATTAGTATTATGGTGTTGATGATGATGATGTGAGTTAACACTTTATTTTCCACTTTGAGCTCCTGACAATTTCCCAATATTTCCTGGGAAGTTTCCTGGAAAATACTACAGTATTTAATTTGGTCCTGATTATGGGAAATTTCCATTAAACCAAATGTTTATTGATTATTCATTGGCTAATAGAAACTTCACTTTTCATTAATTTGATTGTGTGCTTGGCTGTGGAGAAATTTCCCATTCTGGCGTGGTCTATGTTTTCCCTATAATTAACATCACACTCCACAGGGATTTCCTGGAAACCTCTGAATAAATCACTGGGAAAATACAGATCCTGTAAAATAAAGTGTTAAGGTCTGCTTTTAAATAAAGCATACTTCAAATGAAATAAAACAAAATACTGAGGAACCCATGAAAACCCAAGACCTCATGCAGTTTCACATCTCATCCATACTGAGTCCAGTTACTGCTACAACAGAAGAGTGAACTTTTTGTTTCTCAACCGGCGATATGTCTTTGTTTTCTTAGACTAGTGATCAAATGATGGAAAAATGAAATGAAATCTAAATGTGCCTGAACACTTCCACACCACAACTGCCCAAATGAGAAGAATTACAAAACCAAGGAAACATAAACAACACAGAATAAACCAAACAGACATAACCAGTTAAAAATAACAAACTGGCTTACATGCAGTTTTTACCACGCTGTCAAACAAAGGAAACAATGCATTTCACACTGTTTCAGTTTTGTTGCGGATGTTTCACAACTTGATAATTTTATTTTACCCCAATTGACTATGTGAGACAGTTTGATTGATTTTCAAAGATTGTATTGTCAGCTAAACATCTCTTGAACCGTTCACTTTTTTTCCCCAAATGCTCGTGTGATTGTCAAGCAAACCTGAAAACTGCAAAAGAAGCTCAGCTCAGAAGCTCTCACCACATGCTGAGAGAAGAAAAGAGCCACTTTGTCCCAAATGAAGAGCCTGAGAGAAAGTGTCAGCAGGTGATGTGACTCACACAAACAACTGCATGCATGGGAACCAGCTGGAGGTGAATGACAGTTGGTTTGTGAATGGGAGCCGGTTCACACGGTGTGAGATATGTCATTCATTCAACGACAACCGCTCACCCACACACACACACACAGCGGCGGTGGTTGCACACACCGGCGGGACCAACACCAAACAGCACACACTCGGATGTGCAGACACACATACCACTGTCGGGTTCATGGAGCAAGGTGAGAAAGTTTGAGATTTGCCAACCTATAGGAGACTGAGTAATTGAAGAGTTTGATTCCGAGCGCAACATTTTGCTCCCATGGTGATGAACTAGAAGAAATGATATCACGTTCAGCAGGAGGAAAGTTGGAAGAGAGCAGAAACATAGCACATCAAGCTTTTGCACTACAAGTGGGCACAGAGAGGAAGTTTTCATACTGATACACATGTGAAGGAGCAGGCCTTTATACGAGCTAGAGAGGTGTTCAGACTTTAATAAGATATTATTCCAAATTATGGCTCATCTAACAGAGATAAAAAAAGAAGAAAAAAAAGAAAAATCAGTCCCAGAGGTTCCTTCTAATTCAAATCGAGGATTAGCTTCAAAGTCTTTAATGGACCTGGAACTGAGAAAACACTAATCCTTTTACCATCAGTTATTCTGAAGTAATGTATTAGTAATGAATCACAGTGATGACATTGATAATCTTTTAAAATTATAATTTTTCATACTTTTTTAATCAAAGAAACATCAGTTTTGTGAAAGGATTTTCACTGTGTTTCAATTTAAATGTTCATTAAAAAAAAATCCTTATAATGATAATAATCTTTATCAAGATTAATTTCCACTGAGGTAGGAAATGTTTTTATAATTCAAAAATTGAACAGTCAAACTTTGATTGATGGAGGTTTCAGCTTCCTAAAGAGATAATAATAGGTTAATGATTCAAATGAATCTTAATCTTGTCATTGTGTACTCCCTGGAAGGCCAAAGAAGTTCAGCATACACTAAAAAGGAAAACAAGATTGAATGCAGAAGTGGAGTTATGCCTCAGTGTGACTTCTCGTGGTGAACTTTTGAACTCACCTCGACAGGGGTCGTTCTTCACCAGGAACTCATCCAGGGCCATCCAGCCTCCTCCCACCCGCACCATCACAGTGCTACGTAAAATGCGCACCAGACGAAGCTGCTGAGAGTCTCCAAACTACGGCGGGGGAGGGGAAAAGAAAAAAAGGAGACGTGTGAAAACACAGACTTGTGTGTGTGAACCGTCCTCACTGCAGATTAAGAGCTGTGCAACACTGGAAACCAGAGTGGTGTGGAGAATCAAATCCAATTCAAATTGACTGATTTGTCGGTGTATTGTGTAGAATTATGTTTAATCAAAATTGTCTCATTAAAGTTTCAAAAATGATGTATCATCAAAGATGCTTTATGTCCACTTCTGATTTCCTTTCTATGTTTACACAAACAGGATTTTGACCCCATTATATTAAATTTTCGGTTTTCATTCTCAAAGACACAAATTACACAAAGGCCAATCCAACTGGTTTCTTCTATAACTGTGTGCAGGTGTGTTGATACAAATGCATAGTCTAGAATTGTATACTAACTATGTGAGCTCATTGATACTAAATGGGTTCATGCTAAAAATATGTTTTATATTTTCTCATACTATCCACAAGTATGTACAAAAATCTGGTGTGGGGCCTGACTAGTTTTTATTGTTGGGTCAATATTATTAGCTATCATGTAAAATACTGAACTGTACATCTTTGTTATATTTTAGCCAATTAGAAAAAATAATCACAGCACCACAGACCCCAGTCAGGCTCCACACTATTCAATATATATATTTATATTGAAGTGATATCTTCTTATAGTTTCAGGATTTAATGTAATGACTTTAGCAGGGCTTGACTTTACTTGACTTGCTGCCGTTACTGCAGGTTGAGCTGTGAAAAAAACATTAAGTGAAGGCAGATTATTATACTACACCACCACCACCACCAGGAGGCACTGTTGTATTATAATTTGCCTTCATCTTTCCAACCACACATATCAAACATTCAGTACACTGAGCATGTCATGGATGTGGATGGTTGAAGCTTTATGAGGTGACACGACACAAGACGTCAGCCAGTTGGATGTGACCATGAGCATTAGCACAAAGAAAAACAAAACAAACAAAACGCACACAATCACAGCCGCATGCTTTCCGTCAAAAAAAGCAACAACAAAACGAAACAATCTCACATCAAGATCAAATGGACAAACAGCAATCTCCTGCAATCCAGCACTTTGTTGCACTTTCTACAACTACAACTCAAATGCTCAGGATGCATTGACACTGATGCAGATCCAATGCAGCTAGCTCCGATGATACACTGAGAACAACATGAGGAATGGTTCAAATCATTTCAGTCTAATCCACCACAGTGTGACACGCAGACATGACCAAACACTGATGACCCTCCACTAAAGTTCCTACTGTATCATGGTATCTTTAAAACTGCTAAAAAAATCTTGCACTGTATGATTTTCAGAATGATTTAATGCCACTGGTGATTTAAGTGATCAAATACATTAAGGGTGATGATGATCTGAGAGAAAAGAGGCACAAGAAACATCTTAAGAATAACGATTTACCAGAATACAGCTTTCCAAAACTGCAACGTGTAGGTGGGGGGTAAGATTTTGATTTTCCCTGTTTGCTATTGTCTCATCGCCGATTAAGGAGTCATGTAAGCAGTGAACCAGACCAAACTGTCAAAAGAATTATTTCAATTCAATGTAGTGTGATACAGCAACACAAACTAGTTCACAAACCACCACTGATGCCCCTATCCCCTCTCTCTGACATCATAAATCCAACAGGCTTCAAAAAGCATGTGACACATCTACCTGTATGAGTTTAACATTACAACATGCAGTTTGTCATGACAAAACATATTAACTCAGCAGGTAAAATGAAAAATTGAGTGTTCATTAAAATCATCAAAGTTGCCCAACTATAAAAAAATAAATGAATAAACAGTGTCAGTTACATAAGAGTGTGTCAGCCAATCATTCCCATGGTACTGAAGCGCCAAAGGCAAGCACACAGAAAGCATTATTTCCCAAAATGCCCAGCAGATGAATTTATGCCCGTGGACCAATAATAAAAAAATATGTGCTGAAATGGTATTGGCTCAATAATATCGTATTATCTGAAACTCAAAAGCAGATATACTATAAACATTTGCTAAACTACTTTTCACCTGGATTCTTCTTTTGCAACAAAAACTTATGTTCAAAATTGCTATAATCACAAAAAATACTTCAACACAGGTGCCTTTAATGATTCCTTTGTTACTCATTTAAAATCAACTTCATGTTCAGATTATATTCAGCAACCATAAATTGTTAGATCTCAGGCCAGTGCTCCATGTGGATTAAATCAGATGGCCATAGATCTTTATTTCTACTTCTGAGTTCCAGTCTGTAAATACCAGCCAGGAATCTGGACAGAGAGTGTTAATTGAAAAGCAAACATGGTAAATGAGAGAGGGCATAAGGCACAAAACAAAGAGATTAAAAACACAAGAGGACGTTCATATGTACCTGGTTTCCAAGGTAGAACTGGTGATGCGAAGAACAATAAAAATATAGAAAGGTTAGAGTTTTTATTTTATTGGCAGGTTTTTCAGCACATTCATCACTTACCTTTGCAAAGATTTCCCAATAAAAATAATGAGTTTGGTTTTTAAAATGCATTTAACAATTGTGACAGAGTGTGTATTTGAAGAAACACATGAGATATTTTTCTCTCTCTTTTAAACACATGCAGCAGGTAAAATTCTTCTTACCCGATATTTGTTGGCACCGATTTGCTCCACCTGGAATCGTTTTGGACATTTGCATTTTGCCACTTGACGTGTCACCTACAAACAGAGAATCATTTTTATTGAATCCTGATTTTAACAAGCTGCAAATTATTTGAAATATGGAGCATCAGAGTTCATTTTTACCTCATCTTCAATTTTGTCAGCATCTGTCAGTGGTTTGTAAGCATCTTTGTTGGGATGAAGAGCTGCCACAAACTCATAGTAGTCAATGTAGCCGTCCCCGTCTCTGTCAAATATGTCTGCCACGGCGCTCATCTCCAGACGACTGGTGGGGAATTCTGTTAAGGTTTTAATAAGTATATAAATATTCTGCTGGAAGGGGTTCACGTTGTCCAGTTATGATCTCATACTGTATGTTAGACACTTACTGGAGGAGAGAATGCCCTCTATGAACTCCTGTCGGGTCACCTTGCCATCTTGATCTTTGTCGATGCGGCGGAAGAAGTCCATGACACGAGATTTTTTATGGTTCATCCAGCGCATGTAGCGCTTCCGCCACACATCAAAGTCAAAGTTGGCAAATTCCTTCAACTACAAAGAAAAAAGGTGATGACATTAACAACCATAAAGGGAAAAATGTGCTTGAAATAACACTGAGAGCAGGTGTGAGTGCTCCGTTACCTCCTCCAGTCTATCCATGGCATCATTGAGTTTCCTCCTTCTGTCCAAAGCCAGAAGCCACACATGCTGCCACTTAGTGACCAGCAGGTTGACCCGGGGGTTCTTGGTTTCAATGGGGGGTTGTGTTGCTGACGCATACATCGTTTGTGTGGGTGAACGCTTTCCTGCGAATGAAAAACAAAAAAGGTCATGATGCATGTGTTTTTCTCCGTGTAATCAGGGGGAATAGATTGGCAATGACATCATTCCAGGTGATAAAACGGGACGTGAAGAGGATGTCGTGTCACCCTGCAGTGACTCAGCACTTGGCCAGATGGTTCAGGTCACGCTCTATAAGGGGTATTTGTGGGATACATACTTCCAGCTCTTCCTTTGTCGAGCACAGGGATATGTGACTGGATTTGGGGCTCCAGAGCAGCCTTCCTTTTGTGTGTCTTGGTGATTTTGTCAACATCTGGTTGCTTCCTGGTCATTTCCTCCATGAACGCCTGCAGGGAACAACAACAAGAATGTTTCCAACTTCAATCATGTACTCAGAAGAATATCAACTACTTTAAAGGGGAACTATGCCGGTCTGGTTGCTTTTTTGCTGTTTTGGTCGCTTTTTTCTCTACAGAGCTCCCTCTACAGTTTCGGACTGGATATTTTCACAGTCGTAAAAACTCACAGCTAACCCCTCTCCCTCCCCACCCGGCCGTGTGCATTTGTTTTCAACGAAGCTGGCGAGAAGGCAATCTGTGGAGTGTTGCCTACCGAGGTGGGTAACGTTAACAAGAGATTATGGATTACCGGGCGCGTTTATGTGGTAGTGCTGTAAAGCAGCCCATGTTTCTCGTGAGACAAGCTCTGGGACACTGGATCGGTGGTGTTGATCTTGCAAGGTTGGTTTTCGGCCAAGAGACCCTATTACTCCAAAGCTGTATAAGCTAAAAATCTTGCATAGTTCCTCTTTAATTCAAATGAATTGAAAACAGTTTGCCTTTACCTGATGTTCTGCTATGAGGCCTTTGACCTCTTCGATCTCCTGCGGCAGCGTCTCCTTGTCCTTATCGTTAAGGTTGGTCTCAGCCCACTGCAGCCAGGTCAGCAGATTCTCCAGCAGCTCCTGAGTGGCCAACAGCTCAGTGAGGGCTGTGGCCAATCTCTGCTGGTGCTGCCGGGCCCAAGCCTGCACCTGCAACAGGAACATCACACACATTACACATATTAAACACATGCAATTGTTGCCCGGTAATACCTGTGGGTGTGACGGAGAAGAAAGGCATGTATGCAGACACGCAGCTGTGAACTGACCTCTTCGAACCGGGCTTTAATGATGGTGTTCCAGTGTTTGATGGTTGTGATAGAGTCTGGATGGCAGATGCTCAGAATGGCCTCCCCCATACTGGTTGCTTTATTTAGAGCCACTCGCTTTTCCTCCAGTTTCTTCATGAACTCCTTAAAAATAGAAAGTAGAAAAGAGTTCAGATTTGCAGCTGGATTATCGTCAGCAAACATAAAAATTATCACATTGTTCATGAGGTTGTTTAAACGCTGGAGCCAGGCCGAGCTATTTCAATCAGATGAGATCATAGTTAAGAAAAATATTCCTGCATTGTTGGCATGGTACAGTAGATGTCTTCATCTACTCACAGACAGTTTATTTAATCAAACGATGGTGTGTTTCATTTATTTACTGAAACAACCAACTCTGTCAAAATAAAACAAATCCAAACATACATGTATAGTTTTGTTAAAGATAAAAGAATATAAATGTTTGCACTGCTTGCCATGTGTTGTTCGATAAGCGCCCGTAGAGCCTCCTCATCATCAGGCAGGCTGCCATGGAAACGCAAACTCTGCTCTGCCTCAGCAAGCCACTCCAGCAGGATATGAACAGTAGAGTGAAACTCCTCAGCCTGTATTGAGATA
Organism: Trachurus trachurus; assembly: GCF_905171665.1. Taxonomy (NCBI): domain Eukaryota; kingdom Metazoa; phylum Chordata; class Actinopteri; order Carangiformes; family Carangidae; genus Trachurus; species Trachurus trachurus. The sequence goes on from NC_139906.1 coordinate 18,373,695, forward strand.
ACAAACGTGTTGTGTCAGACTCACAGACTCCGTTCACCTCCTATCTAAAACCTGTGGAGGTTCTGCAGTACCTGACACAGGGCCTGCTCCAGCCGGGCCTGTTTGGACACCGACAGGTTGCACACCGTCTCCCAGCGAGTGCTCAGCTCCTGCATCTGGACTTTGACCCAGGACGAGTCGTCGTGACTGCTGTCGATCAGCTCCCTGGCCGAACGTTTGAGGGCCTGAACACTCACCGTCCTCTTTCCCAGCTCCTTCTGGAAAACCTGCAGAGGACGACGACACAAGTCAATCAACATGAGCTCACAAACAACAGACTGAAATAGCAGCTTGAAAAATGACCTGAACAAACAAAATAAAAACTTATATCACCAACAAAAACAACAAATGTCAGTTTTATTTACTAGATTACTTTTTAAAATACATGGATCTTCTGTGGACTTAGTGTAACAAAGAACACCACTATGTCTTGTGTTGATGCAGCACAGGTATTATTAACAATAACACTGGAAATGAGCAAACATAACAGAAAGTTTCCCACACACTCTTTCTGGACAGAACAATGCCTATAGTTCAACCCTGCTGGGGTTTAAGTGTCCTCTGTCTTCTATTGTGGTATGAAACATTGATGAATAAACGTCAGTGACGAAAGCTGCTGTGGTTTTCTACCTTGTGGTTATCTATCAGGTTGAGAACCAGGTCTATGTCTCCATGTACGGGCTGGTCCTCAGCCATCTGAGGTTCCACTCTGTACAGCCAGTCAATAAGCGCCTGGAGAGCGTCTGTAAACTGGCCGGAGAACAGAAGGGCCTCCTCCAGCTTGTTTTGTCTGCAGGAGAGAACAAATCATTCACTGTGAATGAAGAGGTCTTTCAGAAATAGAGCAAACAGTCTGACTAGTTGTTGGTGGGATGAAAATAGAACAAGAAACGTGGGAAAAAACTGTCCATACCTTTCTACGGACTTGCCACAGACAGTGTCCCATTTGTCCCTCAGTTCGCTCAGCATGTCGTCCAGCTTCTGATTGTCGTCCTGAAGGCTGGTCTTGTCTTTCAGAGACCGTCCTGTCCGGGCGGTGGTGTCGTACACTGAGTGTTTGCTTCCCAAAGCTTTCTGGAACTCCTGCATATGAGGAAAAAAAACAGCAATTCATTCAGCAAATGAAGTAATTCTGCATTTAGAAAACCAAGAAGCTGACAAGAGTTTTGTTGATCGGATTGTTTTAAATCCGTGTCTTTGGATGCACATGGTTACAGTGAGCCTTCTCAAGGGATTTTCTTTTTACTACTGTTGGTATGTGAGACAGTATCCTAATCTGTGTGCGTTTTGTGATTAAGAAGACGGTATTTTGTGAGGGAAACAAAAAAGGGGGTCAAAACTCAAGAGCCACTGCTTCATAGAGATTAAAAGTATTGAAAAGCAGGGTCACCCCTGATACATTTGGTCCATCCTGGGATTATGACAGGATTAGCACAATCTCCCCATAAAACAACTGCAGAGAAAACAAAAGGGACTAGGCGGTCTTTAACATAAACAAATGCACGACTAATGCACTGTAGATACTCCTATAAATATCTTTTACTACTGGAATTATCTACTTCCATTGCCTCACGGTTCAGGCTTGTACAAAATGGTTTGTATGCTGACGCCGTTTCTGTTAACTGAATGAAACTCAGCTGTAGATGCTGTCAGAGGTCCATGTCTATTTTAACTTTCACTCTTTTCTCATTAAAACCACGATAAGACGATGCTCAGTCACCTTGTGTTGTGCCAGCTGCGTCTTGATTTTGTCCGGATCATTGGCAATTTCCACCTCTGAGTCCAGAGTCTTCTCAGATTCGTCCAACCACTCCATAAGTTTATTCCAAGATTCACTGAACTAATGAAGGATAAAGAAACAAATGCAGTGTAAACCATTTTGAAAGAAAGAAAAGGCATGATTTCACTTGATGTATTGCCGAGTACTGTTTAACGTTCACATGATTAGGTTTTCAGGCCCAAGGAACTTAAGAGGCCCACGCTAATGAAAACACTATAACAAGCTGCAGGCGGAATATGAAACAAGTTTCATATACTATTTCCAGAGCGTTCCAGTGATAATAAAAATGTCTAAACAGTGGTGAAACATTGCCTATTTTAATCCCAGAATAAATATGGACAGAGCTGTACCTGTTTGGCCCTCTTCCTGGTATCATCCAGCAGCCGTCCCCGCTCAACAGATCTCTGCACCAGCTTCTCCCAGCGGCCTTGCACGCTGAGCAGCAGGTTCTTGATCAGGACCACATCCTGTTTCTGGCTGAAGTACTTCAAATGTGTTCCTGTCTTGTCCAGTTCAATGATGTGCTCTCTGTGAGAGTTCACTTCTGTCACAAACATCTGCACAAACACATGGAAGTGTCGCGAAACACAGACAATTAGGTAAGGTTCAAACTGAGGTCATTCAGTCATGAAGTCACTGATGGCAAAGGCAGGAGGTGAATTAGCAAACATGAACTGCTATTTTACAAGTCAGCCTGGTATTATTTATAATTTTTCACAACTAAAGAAATTACACAAGGTCATAGCAGCTGAATAAAAGCAAAGTTGGATGAAAATGCTTCAACTTGGCACAGATAAACCAATCATAACACAAACATTAAAAAAGAAATGTCCTGTCATCAGCATTTCATTTTGACTCTCACATTGTGTAATCCTCTCTGTGCAAACATTACCTTATGCTCATCAATCTGAAACATGATGGTCTCCAGAATAAGGGAGGCAGGGGAAACCATGTTGAGGGTCTGCTCTGCCTGGGTCAACCAGTTGATGAAGTCCTGCAGGGAGTTGTGGAAATCCGTGGCCAGTGTCAAGGCCTCTTCCAGTTTCACCTGTAGACACCACAAATCATCAGGGGTCCTCGTATAGTGAATCCTGTTACATTATCACATCAATGCTGAAAACAAACCATCTGGTTGCTACAACATTTGAGGGGTTAAAAAAAAACAATTGTGTTTCAATTGTGCCAAAGCTGACCTCTATTGAAACACAGGAAGTTCACATCTCTGGAGAGGCAGTATGAGGAGTGATGAGCTTTTAATTGAATGAGAGAAACATGCACTGCGTCTCGACTGCACAGACACATCCGTTTGCTACAGCCGAGGCCACTGGCACAGGCTCATCACATGACAGTTAACTGCTGTGTTAATGACATTACAAACATGACAGCGTCTATGAGCATTAATGTCTCCCTGGTTCATGATGAGCGTCTTGCTAAATATGGAACTGCAGTTTCTCTACGTATTTTATCATTTGAATTTTATTTGTGTGCGTTTGTGTTGCACACTGCACCGGAGGAGTGTCACACTGCTGCTGAGAGCTTGTCCAGCAGCTGCAGCTCTGAGCCGCTTTAAGATTTACCAGACTTTACATTCCCGGGAACACGACCAAAGTAAATAGGAAAAAAACCCAAAATGTTACAGCAAAGCCAGAATGAGGAACTCCTTATCTGGAGTGAGAGTGGGAAGTCAGAGATGATTTATCTTTTTGTCATGAAGTGTTGATGTTTATTTTTTGTAGCAACACAAGTGAGAAGCTGTTGTTCTAACGGTGTAACATATAAATAGGATAAGCACAACATAGTGAGTGATGTGTCTTTATTTTGGCTCTGCGCTTATTTTAGCTCCACTATTTATTTAATGCACTTGTCAGCTCTTCGCTATGGCAACATATGAGACGAGACCACTGTTGTTTCACACTGACTCAGACAGCAACTGCCCGTGCTGTGATCTACGGTGTGACCACATCCTGTGTGTGTGTCCTTGCCAACGCTCCGTCCTTATACCATTCATTATCGGCACTGGGATTAGAGGCTCTCAGCTACAGAGTCATGGCTCAAGTGGATGTCAGCGATCTCTCACTGGGAGCTAAATCTCAAGTTGTGAATCATTAAGCTGAGAGCAGTGAGAGCCAGCCATCATCTCCATACCTTCCTTTCAGCGACCTTCCCCTGGACAGTTTCCCATTTCTCCTTCAGGTTGGCGAGGTCCTGCTCCGTGTTGCTGTCGGGACCCTCGGGCGTCAGCATGAGCAGCTGCTGACCCTTCGTCTGCAGCTCCCGATACAGCTCCTCCTTCACCTCCAAGGCAGAACACAACTCCTGAGAGAAAAAACAAAAAACAATGACATGAAGAGAGCAACGCTTTCGTCACACAGACTTAAGTTACATTCACAGACAGGTCCACTTTTACTTTTGGATTCTACCAGCGTGTATGTGTATGTAATGAATTTGTCTGCAGTTCGTCCAAATCCAGCCCAAAAATGGTGAAAGAATGAGCAGAGTGAGGCACGCAGACTCTCAAGAGGCATGTTCCCACAAACATTTAAACTGTATAATGTTACTAACTTGACAAAGGTTATTGCTTTCAAGTAATCCCTCTGTTTTTGGTTTAATGAAATGCCAGTGCTGGTGCTCCTTTGCTGTGAAAGTGTCTTAAATTTCTCCATTAGAGGGAGAGAAAACAAAGGAGGAAAACATTCCCAAATTCATTCATTATAGTCAGACAGCCCTGAATCAATTTGAAACACTTCAAGAGCTTTTTGTCATCTCCTGCAAGGATGCAAGAAGTGTATTTTGCAGTGTCATTTAATTTTCACACTTCAGATAAAACACAGAAGAGACACCGTCGTCTCCTTACAAGCCCCGCCATCTGTATGCGGCCTTTCATATTGTTAAACACATACCAGATGGGCGTTAAGCTGCTCCCGGGCCGTGTCTGGTAAGCCTCCCACAGCCTTTGATGCCAACAGCTGACGTTCTGTGTCTTTCAGCCATTGCTGCATATCTTCTATCTCACCATGGAAACCTTGGGCCTACAACACAATACAACCTGAGTCAGGACAAAAGGTGTCTCACACACACACGCATTGTTAGCAACCTATGGCTCGAAGAAGAGGATGACTGAGTTATTAATTCCTTGGAATTTATTTTAGCTACCAAAACTATCAGCAGTAAAATGAAAATAAACAACCAAAAAAACACTAATTAAAGCTTAAAAATTAAAGCTGTGATTAAAAATTAATTGACTCTGTTAAAATGTAATGGAAATTTAAATTTTAACTTAATTTGTGTCACATTTTCCTGGTAAATACTCTCATTTATGGCAAATCTTGAGGACATTTTATAAACATGTCTTGAATAAAAATCTGTCCTAAAACTGCCCCCGTCCTAAAGCTGCCCCCAAAATGTCAAAATTATGAATATAAACTCAACATGGTTGCAGAAGGAATGAGGAGGGGAAGAAAGAGGAGTCACTCCTCCACACTTACATACTTGTTTCCCTGGAGGAAAGGTTTCACTCACAGCTCATTAAACAATAAATAATGATAAATGAGGTCAGGGCTTATCAGCTTTTTTTTTATATACCTGAACCAGAGCACTCTCCAGTTGTTGCTTCCTCTGCCCTGTTTTCTCCAAGATGGCTTTCCACCGCTGGTTCAGGTTCTCTAGTCTGGTCTGCAGACTAGAGGCCTCCTCACCAGCGCTGGACTCCACCAGCTCATTACCGGCTTTGTTCACCGTCTCCACTGTCGCTTTATGAGCCAACACATCATTCTGGAGGACCTGTGGAGATACAGCAGCCAGAGTTAGCCGGATGCTGGGTGGATGGGTCTGAGGCACACAAGACTGAACCAAATCTGCGTGGATGGGAGTAGAGGAGAGGAGATTTGTCGTACATGGTGCTTGGCGAGCTCTATTTCAATGGCTTTGGGGTCTCCTCCAGCCTTCCTCTGCTCGTTGAGCAGCTCCTCGGTGTGGCTCATCCAGGCCAGCAGCTCGTCCAGTGCGTGCTGGAACTGGCCCAGAGCCAGAAGGCCTCCCTCCAGTTTGTGCTGGATTAATGACGGATTAAACCATTAGTTATTGCAGCGTGTGAAAGCGCTTGACATGGATACAAGACAGCCTTTTGAGACACTATATATTATATAGCAGCTCAGGCAGTAGTGGTGTACAATATATTTCAAGTAGCTTTCACACTGTTTAACTGTGAAAAGAGACTATTTCAGTTTAAAAGGATTTCTGTCCCTGTGCATGTATATGTGTTTCCCTCGTCTAACCTGTCGGCTGATGATCTTCTCATCCAGGTTTTCCCAGAGCATCTTGAGCTCAGACATGGGCTCCTGAATGGCGCAGCGATCAGCCTCCTCTGTCACCTTCTTCAGCAGGAGGCCCGCCTGGTGGTTCAGGCGCTCCATCTCGATCTGCAGCTGGTACGCCTCTCCTTTGAACTCCTGGCAAAACCAGCGCACACACACAGTTACACCCAATCAGTCAACAGAAGAACAAAGTCACAAAGACAATACCAGCTCTGCCTTTTCAGCACAAGACTTGTATGAATGTAAATCAAAGCAAATGTGACCACATTACGTACAGTAATCTCTATAGCGCCTTTGTACCTGTACAAACTATGACATGTTATGAATCAAGACTCAATATAAACACAGCTGGTGACACAGCTCCTTTACATGTGACTACTGTGGTAAAGTTAAAGACTTAAATTCATTAGGCATGCCTGTAGATCGTAAAAGAAAGTCCGCTGTTGCATCAGAAATAAGAAAGAAGAGTGTACCTTGTGTTCGACAATCTGCTGCTTCACAGTTTCCAGGTCTGTGCCTACAGGTGACATTGAATCCAGTTTGCTCTCCAGAATATCCACCCAGTCAAACATTCCCTGTGTACGAGGTGGGAAAACCATTGTTACATGGAGAAAACAAAGCCTAGTGGCACAGGGTCAGGTTTCATATTCAGTGTCATGTACTGTACTGCGGTAAATCTCCATGGCTGACAAATTAGGTAAACAAACATAATAAAATGAGAATGAAAAACACGTTCTGAGGATAAACACTAACATTAAAAAAGTATAAAATGCGATCGTTTGAGCAGCTGAGTGGAGGATTCCTTTCTCACCACAAAAAGATCTTAGAATAACTTTATGAGGTAAAATGTGAGCCAGACCTAGAGAAGCAATGTAGTCTGTGTTTATTGTTTCAAAATTAATCTGTCTCCAAAAGAATGTTGCATCACTTCAATCAACTACGAAAGACAAAAAACAAAACAAAGCACTGTAATCTGTGGTTTCATCTGAAGGCCTTACAAATTGACTCACTTTCAAACATAGAAGTATGTCTGTGAACCTGTGTATAGTATAGTATAGTATATTCTCCCACTGATTACATGATAAAACAAAAAATATTTGCTTTTTTTTTTAAAGTCTGGGGAATGTTTTGGAAGAGATTCACCAAAGTAAATAAAGAACTTTATTGTATTGCCCTTGAAGCAGCGATCAAAGTACCTGCAGGCCGTCCTGAAACTGCACAGCAGCCTGCATGGCTTCCTCCAGTCTCTCTACTCTCTCCTTCCAAGTCTTATTGAGAGTCTCCCAGGCTGAATTCACCTGCAAATATCACACACAACAAGCATTACCACCAAAAACACAATAACTACATGGACAAAGTATCAGCAAGCGAAGAATGAAAAAAGTCTTTCTACCTCATCCAGACTTTTCTTTATCACAGGTTTATCAGGTTCCCCGCAGGCAGTCATAAGCTCCGCCCCTTGGTTTTGAACCACTTCTAGCTCTTCCTGCAGCCCGTCAATCTCCTCTTTGAAACCCTGTGGACATAAAATGCAGACAAAATAAGACTCCTCACTCTTATTTATCCGTTGGTTGACTCCGTTGTTTCATTTTGGGGATCCGTCTACCTCCACAAACTCCTGCTGCTGTTTGACGACGGACGGGTCGACTCCTGGCTCCTCCAGCTCCCTCAGCAGGTCCTGGCTGTCTTTGATGGTGACAATGAGAGCGCAGTGGTCACACCAGAATTTGTCTGCCAGGTCCATCACGTCCAGCAGCTTCGCCTCCCGCTCCTCTATCAAAGCCTGGATGTCATTCCACAGGAACACCATCTGGTCCAGTTTGTCTTGTACAGCTAATGGGGAAAAACACAGGTGACAATTACAGTGAATACAAAACAAATGAAACACAAATTTCTCACATTTAAATGAAATGTATTTGGTTTATTATCTCTCACTCTCTCTTTGATTATTTCTTGTGTCTGAAAATAGAATGGCATTCTCATAAAAGCTACACCTGGAGGAAAGCTTACGCAATCCAGTGTATGAAAAATCACAATCCAAACTAAATTTAAGATCTCGAGCCAAGATCTTGAAGCTTTGTGTAGTAATTGTGTTTATATACCCTTGATAAAATTTGATTGTGCTGACCTTTTATTATGCCATTTTTCTTATTTCCTTTAATTACCCGAATGCCCTCATATGTAATTGAACTGCCAAAAAAAGCTTTTAACCTTTTTGTTAGAGTATTATAACAAAAATAATTACTTCATTGCATAAACTGCTAAGAGGAAGTGAAACAAAATAATATCAAACAGATAAGACAACATGATGTGTAGCATACCTTTAGCAGATATGTCCTTGTCTGCCCCCTCAGACCGTGCAATCATCTCCTCGCCACGCTGTCGCAGTGTTTCATAAGAAGGCTGCAGTTTCTCCAGATCCATAGAGACGGCCTTATTCTCAGAGATCTGCTCTTTGATCTTGTCCACCTCCACTGAGATGGACGGAGGCTGACGCAGGCGCTCAGCGATCCGCTCCAGGGATTCCAGCATGGGGTCAATTTTATCATGGAACTGGAGGAGAGCGAGGAAACATCTCAGTTTGTATTCAGAATTCATCCAGCTATAACACTGAAGAAAGCTGAGACAGTGTTTGGCTTTTCTTTTACAGACAGATGCTGTACTTAAACACCAATACTTGCATGTACATTTAAGATTAAATAATCAGTTGATCAGACAGACTCACAATCATTTTACAATTTTGATATTCCCTCACTAGTTTTCATCAATGACCAAAAAAAAAAAAAAAGAATTTACTTTTAATAAAGATTCTAATTATGATCTAAAATTAATTGATTATAAAAAAAAGAATAATGTGCAGCCCTAATAAAAATGATTATGATTTATAAATTAGTAAGACATCGTCATCATTTTATCATCTGTTATATATTAGATATTGTAATTATTTATTTCAACCAATATTTAAATATGGCATTTCTTCAGCTTGTTATCACAGATGGACAGAACCAATGAAAACACTGTCAGATGCATAAGTAAAATTAAAAATATCCATAGAAAAGCCCAACAGCCAACAGCTTCTCACCTGGGTGGATTTGGAGATGGCCTCATCCAGAGTGGCTGCTCTCTGCTTGACATCAGCCTTCAGTTGGGTGTAAAGTTGATCAGAGGTTGTGTACTTCTCTCTGATGGGCACTCCCTCCACTGGGCTGATTTCAAGTAACTGAGGCCCGGTCTTATTCATCTTGTCAATGTGGGGCTTGTGCTCAGCGATCAGCTCCCTCATTTGCTGGAGAAGATGTGACACATTCAGTTTAGTTTTTTTTCCATCATTTGAATAAAGTTGTTGTGCTGAACATCTGCTGCTATCAGCTGCTTACCCTGAGCTCCTCTTGCTGCTGCCGGAGAGTTTCATACTCGATGGCAGGCGGGGGCAGCTGGCTGAAGGTGCTCAAGGTTTCCTGCAGCCACGGCCACATCTCCTCGTAGGTCTCCCAGAACTGACTGGCCAGGGAGTGGGCTCGCTCCAGCTGCAGACAGCGCTCCGAGTTCAGCTGACTCACGACGCCGTACTTCTCCAGGAGAGTCTGCATCTTCGCCTGATTGAAAAGCAAGAAGATGCTTTAGTTCTGATGAATATCAGAATATCATTCCTGACTGCTTCAAATTTAAAATAATCGTATTTTTTCACCTTCAGGATTTCTTTCTCCTCCGGGTTTTTGCAGTTCATGATGGCCTTTCCTGTTTTCACAATCTCATCCACAGCATCTTTGTGCCTCATGATGTCCATGAAGAAAATCTGGAAAACCAGAAGATTGAGTTAAGCTTGATGTTACAAAACAAACTTGTGTTTACTGTACTTAGTTGAAATTGAGTCCTGTGTGTACTCACAGACACACAGACTCACAGACACACAGACACACTATGACGGACGGGCGGGCTAACCTTCTGTGCTTGGAGCTGAGCTGTGTTTTGGTCTTTCTCCAGCCTGATCTCACCCATCGACAGCAACTTCCCTTCAGCTTCAGTCAGCCAAGCGAGTTCACTATCAGCAGCCTGTTCAAACTGCAAACAAACAAGACAAAAAAAAAACACTTTGGTCTCTGATTTGGTTCTCTCTGTTGGAGAGAAGTGATACAAGCAGTTTGTCCCTGGTTTACCTGCTGTGACTTAAGTATGTCAGCGTTGATCTGGTCGACCTGCTGAGTGACAGTCTCGCAGACGGCTCTGTACCGCTCACTGGCCTCAGTCACCAGCTTGTCCAGGCCCTCACGCGTGTGCCAGGGGATCAGATCCAGTAGAGAACCACTCAGCTCATTCAGCTTGTCCACCACAGGTTTCTGGTCTTTAGTCTCGTTCAGCAAGGCCTTGAAGACAGAAAACAACAAATGAAGAGCTCTTTTCCCAAACGCGATAAACGCCATTTTGCTGTGTACTGAACCTATTCACAGCTCCATCAACATATCATGTCAAATCGCTACATTTCCCTGTTTAAAAGGCACCGCAAGATGCAGTTCCCCTCCAAACCGCGATAAGCGCCAAATCTATTTTTAGCCAAAATGCGACTCTGAACCGAGGTTTGTTTTCAGTCATTCATTCAGTAGTTTCTGGGTTCTGTGTTAATTAGCCTACTGTATTTGTTTATATGGTGGACACTGTGCCGTTAAGTATATCCCCACAGCCCCCGCTTACCGTAGGGGCGAGTTTTTAATTTACACTATTGTTGTTTGATTTAATAATCATTGTTCAACATGTTCAGACTGAGCCAACAATCATTTTAACAGGATAAATTGAATATTAACAAAATGGGTGGGTCTAGGTAAAAAAAATTCATTTTCTGGAAAACTATTAAAATGGATTTATAGCGTTTTGGAAAAGAGCTCTTCAAATGATAACAATTGCTCTGATGTGTGTGTTTTATGTTTAATCTCTTGAAGAAAAAAAGGACAAATGACTGACCTTCTGTCTACTTTGTGCATGAATGAGCTGCTCGCCCACTGGCTCCTGACCAGCAAAAGCACTGATCTCAGCCTCTGTTTTCTCCAGCCAGGAGCTCAGGTCCTCATGAGTATGTTGTAGCTGAGAAGAGAGACTCAAAGCGCGTTCCAGTGTCTTCAAAACGTTGTCACTCATTGAGCTGATCTCAGCATATTTGTTTTTTATGCCATCCAGTTTGCCTTGGATAACAACCACCTCATCACCTGTGAATAGGAAGTAAATTAATATTTGTTAACTTAAAGAGTTTTGTTTCTCAGTGGTGATCTAAGCAAACTACAGTAAACTAAACTTCTCTTTTCTATAAATAAGAAAATGATGTGACAGATTTGAAATTGCCTGCGTTTTCTGAAAACTAAATTTTAACACATTTTGCTGTTATAAATTCAGACGTGCCTGTTGTTTGCTTCAGCAGCTCCATCCCATTAGAGATGGCTTGATCAACATTCTCCTTCTTCAAGTCAATATCACTTTGTAGTGCCTGAAAATTAAAGAGGAAACTTAGGAAAGGTACTGAGAGTGACACAAAATGTTAGTGTAAATAAAGTATAACACACAAAACACTAAAATCATATGAAACATGATTGATGCAATGAAAGGGCAACGTAATGCTTGGCCTGAGGAGGACTGTGTACCCGTTGTTCTGCCAGCTGCTTTTCAAGCACATCTATGTTGTAGTCCACCGCGGACACATCACCCAGCTTGGTGTGCACTTCACTGAGCCAGTTCATCAGAGCCACTTCATCCGCTCCAAACAGTTGGGCGTTTGCCAGAGCTTGTTGCAGCATCTCTGCTTTCCTCCTGCATCGCTCCTGGAGCTCAATGTAACTGGCCTGGGTGGTGTCCAGTTTAGATTGCACAAACTCCTTCTCGTCCACTGAGCTCACAGCTTTGAGCATTTGACCCAGACTCACAGTCTGTAACAGGTCTTTACTGTGATTCATTATCTCCTCCTCTAAGGCCTGACCGCACGGGATGGGAAACGAACCAAGGAAACATGACACAAACAGAAAACACACATAAAAAAAAAAAAAATGAAACAGAAATTAAATGAAGAACGGAATGGGAAATAATGACGAGCACAAACTTAAAGGTGCAAGCAAAATGAACAAAACTGAATTTAGATGAAAAAACAACATATGGTGATGAGGTAAAATGCTGTGCATTACCTTATGCTGAGAGATCTGATCTTCCAGCTTAGACGTCTCCGTGCCGATTGGCTCGGAGTTGGCCAGGTGTTTCTCTGTGGTGGACAGCCACTCGCTCAGGGGCTCCAGAGTCTCATGGAACTGCTGAGTGACCACTAAGATGCTCTCTAGTTGCTTGTGCCTGATACATAATGATAACACAAGGAATGTGTGAGGAACAAAAAACAGGCTTCACATTTATATGGACAGACCGGTCCATATAACATATTTGAACAATTACGATAAAGCTCCATCCTTAGCTTAGCACATCGTGTGTAAAAAGATAGACACAGCTAACCCCACTCTGTCCAAACAGAATCTGCCAACCAGCACCTCTTAAGATGATTAATTAACATGTTATATGTTGTTTGTTGAAAAAGCAGAAAAACTGTCTGTGTTGAAACATGAGTGTTGTCAATCATCTCATCTAATTCTTGGCAAGAAAAAATATTGATGTGTTTGGCAGAAGGAGACAGTTTAACATTACAGGTGTTTATACAGACCTGTTCTCAGCCTTCTTGAGCAGAGCGTCCCACCTCTGCCCCAGGCATTCGATCTCTTTTGCAACCTTCTCCTTATCCACAGACTCTGCCAGTTCTGCTACCTTCCCTCCCTCTTTCTTTATCAGCTCCACTGTCGGCTTTCGGTCATCCAGCAGTCTCTGTAAGAGCTGTCAGAGGCAAACAAAGGGGGAGAGTTATTGGGCGCCTTTAACACGCTCCAACCGCAAGCATTGCTTGGTGGTGAGAAACAGTGAATCTAATAGGCGCAAATTAAGTGTCCATTAAAGTAAAAGCTTTGTGTTCCACACTCTTGTTTAACAATGGATGTCAATTAAATAAGATGAATGTCGAAGTCATAATGCTTTGTGGACTTTGTAGAGTTGAAATGGGGAGATAAAAATAGAGCTGGTGTTTTCTATGTGAGAGTTTCTGTGTGTTTATGTGGTTGTGCCATGTGATGTTGACTTACTTTCTGCTCTTGTATCTGTGCCTTGACCACTTTGTACTCCGCAGAGGGAGGCTTTTGATTGGCTATAAGCTCCTCTGTGTCAGTCAACCAGCTGAGCAGGGACTCCAAAGCGTCCTGGAACCTCCCACAATGCAACAGGGCTTCGTGGAGCTGGGCTGAACGCTCAGCAATCTGCAGACCGCACAGTAAATACAGATGTCACCAGCTTTACTACTTATCAAAAGATAACCATATGACAAATAGCAAAGATGGACCACAATACGTCTTTGCTTTTGACTGCTAGTGATTGGTGAAAATACAAACATCAAACATAACAAATAACCTTTTTATTGAGGGTATTCCACTTTGTGTTGACACCCTCCAAGTCATCGTCAAGCTTCTTGGTGCTGGTGCCTTTGGCGGCGCTTTGGATGAGGCCCTGGCCGAGGGAGTTGATGTCTTGGAGCTGCGTCTGCAGTGGATCAATGTCGTCTTTCTGGAAGACCTAAAGACAAATGGAACAAATCACCATAAATGTTTTATAAGTGCCGAAATTACAATGCAATCAGCCTCATTTGGATGTTCATTAAACAGACTTTATTACTGCTCCAACTGTTCAAAGACCAGTGATTCCAATGATGCCTCACTGGCTTTACTGCAGTTTTCAGATGAAGCTCAAATTAAGTGTTTGAATTTGAACAGTTCTCATTTAACAGGGATTTTAATTTCAATATCACTTTGTCATGACTCTGCTCTAAAACGGACTTTGTTCTCCTGAGCTTTACACAAAATATCATTCAACAAGTCATCATCATCAAATAAATGAAATAACACTGGATGGTTGAGATGTAGATCTACAGACAAAAGCCAAGCTGTAAAATAGATGAATAATCTATTATTCAAAATAAATCATCTGCGATTATTTTTGAGAATGTTATAAGGTGATTTCTCGGAAATAAATAATAAAACAATGCTTAATGTTTTGAAATGGTAGAATTTGCTTTGTTTTATATCTCAATAAAGTTTGGTCAGACAAACAACATATTTGATCAGATCACCTTTGTTTCCCTCAAATTGCAATTGGCCTTTTTTTTTTGTTGACATTTTATAGACATAATAAAGAGTTCAAAAGAATTCTCCCATTTCCAGAAACACAACTGCCACGCCATCACCTCAGGTTTGGTGTTAAAATTCAGCTGACACAAACAACTCTCTAACCAGTCAGCAGCTTCTGAAAGGGCAGAGCAGGGCTTCCAGTCAAAGCACAGCTGTGCACAATCACATGGGACAGACCAACTTCCAGGCTGAACTGGTAAGCAAAACCTAATTCACCCATCATGTAATCGGATATGTTGGTGAACTACCATGGCAGCAGCCAGGAAACACTCATCTAAAGAGGCGTATCATCTAGTAAAGCCTGCTGGTCTGACTAATGAGTAAGACACTGAAATGAAGGAAGGAGCTATTTTTGGGCACCTGTGAGGAGAAATAACCCATAGGGTCCATTTCAGGACACACGGCGATGGCGTTCAGTAAGGCCTCTATCTCGTGTCCTCCCGTCTCGTGGAATGCCTGTAAACTTTTCGGCAGACAGGCCTCCACCGACTGCAGGAACTCCTCCAGCTCCTCCATGTTGTACTCGGACGTGGCTTGTTGCACAGGGCACGGTTTGGTGTGGTGGCGGTTCTCTATGGGTAGAGTTACAGAGTTTCCGTACGTCTCAGGCTCCGTCACCACCACACTGACCAGCTCGCAGTCATCCTGACGTGACGCATCATCCAACAGCTCAGCAGTGGACAGCTCATCGTAGTCTGTTAAAGTCCTGGAGCGCCATCCAGAGCTGTCGTTTTGAGTCCTAGAGGCCGAGCCTGAAGAGGACCTCCCTGTGGAGTATTTGTATTCTCCATTGCTCAGGGTGTCCCTTTCATTGAGTTCAGCCACACCAGATCCTGTCTTTCGCGGCTCCTGAACCAAGCTACTGCTATGATAATGAGAGCGGCTGTCCCTCCCAGGTGTGAAAGGGAACTCCTCCTGCCCTGAACTGAGCGATCGCAGAGTTTTCAGATCCCCTGACATGTGCATTGCCTCCGAAGACGACAGGCTCCTTGTACCAGGACCTGCTCTTTTGTGGGAGCGATGAGCGTGTCGCTCCCGCTCCACGGTCGGGCTGTACAGACCCGAGTCCTCCTCAGATGTCAACGAGCTGGTCATACTCTGTCCTCTCCTGTTGTGGATCAGCCCAGGTCTCTCCACGCTCCCAGAGCACAGGGTTCCACTCCGGCTGGCATACTCGCTCAGATTAGTGGGGGCGAAGGTCCGCCATGACCTCCGATGATGAGGATGGTCCTTCTTCTCTCCTCCTTGGAGTCGTGACTTAGGCAGCACGGCATCGGTCGCCCTGATTATGTTCCCGTTGAGTTTAAGTCCATCAAAGACCGCGCGCTCGTCCAGCAGGGCAGGCTTTCGGCTCCGCAGCTCAAAAGAACTGGAAGCAGAGATAACTCCATTTCCACACAGACTGCTGAGGTCTAACGTGCGGTGCGTGTAAGGCAGGGTGCCTGTGAAGTGCCGGGAAGAAAGGCTTCCTTTAGAGCCCGAGTCTATCTGCTCGTTGAGCCGCACGGTGTCATAAATGGATCGCTGGGGCACATAGCAGTCATCAATGTTCAGGTCCTCCTCCTCCCCCTTCCCCACACAGGAAGGGTTTTGTCTGAGGCAATCTGGTCTGCTCAGGGGTTTGCCCATGCTAAAACAATTGCCACCGCTCACCACACAAAACAGAGAAAGCTTAAGGATGCAGTGAAATCCTTTGAGGTAAACGTTGCTCTAGTGCACATGGAGTCATTTACAAAGGAGCACGATGTGACAATGGACATAGCATGCAACTGTGTGCAAAATAATGAAACTTCTCTTTTAAATGAGAAGTTAGCAAATTGAAAGTTTCCACTTGTTTTGCAAAATAAAATCTACAAATACATATAGAGATTTAAAAAATAATCACACAAATGTAGCTACATTTTAAAAAATAAAGCTTTTAGAAATACAAATGTGTCAAACAATACAGTATACAAAACAAAACCTGTATAGCAGCTTCATACTCCTTATAAGGAATGAAAGTCCAGTCTTTCAATACAGTCACCTATGCTAAAAATATTCCTCTAGGCTCTTCTTTGTGCATTGCCAGAACTTAATCACTAGTCCTCTGGTCCAAAGTGCTTCTTTTTCCCTGAAATCCCTGCAGCATCCATGCGGGTCAAAGGAAAATCTTCAGTGCAAAGTGAAAAATATCCACAGACAAATAT
Source organism: Trachurus trachurus (assembly GCF_905171665.1). Lineage (NCBI taxonomy): Eukaryota > Metazoa > Chordata > Actinopteri > Carangiformes > Carangidae > Trachurus > Trachurus trachurus. Next base: position 18,390,259 of record NC_139906.1, read on the forward strand.
CCAGCAGGCTCTACCAAAAAGCTGTGGGCTGCTCTGAGGAGAGCTGGTACTCTTGGATAAACAAAAAAGCCTGCCCTTTCTCTCTCATCGCTCCACTCGCAATGACAGACACCCTCCTGGCAGAGGGTTTCATGCCCCGCCCCCGCTCATTATTCAGACAACATCTGCCACAACTCCATTTGTGCTCAGAGCCGCTCCGGCACATGTTGATTGGTGGACACATGACCCTTTTTTTTTCCTCCTTTCTAATTCCCCCTTATGTCTGCATGGCCCATATGACTTCACTTCTAAGCCTTCTCCTGCATCCTGACACAATCACTCACTTTCCTGCTTCTTTTTCTTTCAGTGACTAAGGGAACGGGGAGGGGAAGCTGTACGCAACTGGTTTTTTTTTTACCTCACAGAAGAAAAAGAAAAAAGAAAAAGAAAACCTAGACCAGCAGGCAGCAGCAGTTCCCACTCTGGTGACATCACACCATGCTGAAATAGATACACATTTTTCCTTTTTTCCTCTCTTTGCCCTCTGTTTTCCTCTTGTGGACAGTTGCTGTGGACCCTGCAGATATTCTTAATTACTGTGGAATGCTGAGGGGGGCACAGGTCCCAGGTAATTTAACACCGACATTTCTGCCAAGTGCATGAAGGGGCTTTTTATGTCCAGTGACTGCGGTAGGAGAAAAAAAAAACAGAGGATCGAGGAGATAATAAAAGGAATTTATTTTTGTTTCCTGGATTGTCCACGCCGCAGTAGCTCGGTGAGGAGCTAAGCAATCCCACCTTCTTTGTCCAGTTCCAGCACGCATGAGAAGAGACGGAAAGAGGACACTGGCAGAGATAAATAAGCAGTTAAATATCTGGTGGGATTTTAAAGAAGGATGTTCAGCCACTGAAACCTGCATACTTTTTAAATATTCCGGCTTTTAAGTGAATGAACACAAATAATTCTTCTAGTCATTTTCTTGGCTGCTGCAGGTCCCATTGTCAACACTGTTCCAAATATCTTTGTGAAGTCCACATAAATTATTTTTAGCAAATTCAGACCAAAAGTTTCAAAGACCTGAGGTTGAAGAGAGGACACATTTTTCTGTTAAAAAGAAAAGAAACAACTGAATAAAGCTTGTTCAACAGCAACACTGTGGTTCAAACAATCAGCCACAGAGGAGTATGTACAACAGTACAGGGACAACTAGGAGCCAAAACTGAGAGACAGACAGGGAGAGAAACACTTGCTCTTCATGTGGAAGAAAACAGAGAATTATGAAAATCTCACCAGTGATAAATCACAATGATTTTAAATCATTCTATCAGTAAATCGGACCGTGTGGAGCAGTAACTTTTCCTAAAGTGAAGTAGAAAGAAGACTTTCCTGGATTACCAACTGCTAAAATGCTACAATTGGTGATTCATTTCAGTATCAGTTAATCTACCAAGAAATTTGTCATGATAGATGAATGAATGAATTGAAAATCACAAAACAACAAAGAAACTTTTGCAAATCTAGAACCAACAACTTTGGGCTCTTGTCTCTAACAATTTAAACAAAAAATAATATAATAATAACATATTATAACATATTATGAAAAACAAATAGTTGAAAATGAATTTTCGGCAACTAAACAGATAACATTTAGGACTTATTCAGTTGTGAACGCAACATTCAACTAGGTTTTCATGTAAAGAGGATCATTTTCAAACTGGTCGTCTGTCACTTCAGCTGATCAGTGCATTAACACTGAAGATTGAGTTCTGCACTGGAAACAAAGACTGGAGCCTTTGATGAATGGCTGAACTCAACATAACTGCCTTACAGCAATACAATGTGCACTCTATCTGTATAGAAAGTGGCCCATAGAGGGTTCATGTTTCACCTCGAGGAGAGTGTATCATCACTATGTGGCGGTGAGTAAGCAACACTACGTGGTCCCAGTGACACTTTTTTACCATCGACTTCAATGGAGTGGTTTAACTATAGTATGATTCAGGGGGTAGACATTTCTTTGCAAAGTGAAAGACACACTGATGTAATGTCTGAACAGTGAGAAAAGACACCCACACTAACCCCCAGTAGTGTTGAGTCACCAGAGCTGTTCTTTAAGGTACACTTAAAGACATATACACCAGGTCTTCCTCGCATCAAGCTTCCACACATCTCATGTGGAAAAACAAGAGTAAACACATGAAGTCAGGCATGTCTCTTTCAGAGCTTGACCTAAAATGGTAACAGCACATGAAAGAGGTGAATCCAAGTGCTGTCTTTTCTCTGTTTATTTCTTTCCCACCAGCTGCCAATAAAGCCCACTCACCTACACCCCGCAGTCTGATCCAACCGATATAATATGACAAAATAATTTCATGTTTTCGTGCTGGAATTAAATAAAGAGGCAATTCAAGTTTTGCTAAGTGTTGGCATGACAAAGCACAAAGGGGATTTTTCCAGCAGCAGCTGAGGCCGCGTATGCCCTCTCAACCCAGACTGGTGACAGCAACAAAGAGGGGGGTGAAGACACGCACCATGACAACACTGCTCCACAACAATTTGAATCAATCACTTCTTTAATAGTTCCCCTTCGAGGCCTTTGAACTAAACTCCACATAACAAACTGACTGACACAGCACCACGCCCCCCACTCCCCCACAGTGATACTTTAATCCATGTAACTCAACAAGGGGTTTGGGATGCAGCCCCACCATGGGAGTACAGCAACCTCTTAATTGAAAATAAACATCCCTTGACCTACATCTTACCATAGATCTGTGTCATTTGCCTATACATGGCAGTTTACATTGTTTTATTGTAATGCTGTCTAATACTATAAATGATTAAGTGTTTTTATAATTTCACCTCAAAATATAGGTTAATCCTCTTTTGGAAAACTCCACAGGAATTTATAGGCTTTTAAAATATTTTGCATCTGTCTGTAAATCTTGCTAATGGCTCTTGTTTTATCCCTCACTGATACCAACAGAGGCCTACAGCATTTTATAGACAATGTGGAGAGTCAGGGCAAGTGAAAACAGACCATTAGGACAATTAGGGAGCTGTGCTGTGTGTCTGTGGCTTTGCATGAAATAAAATTTGCATGTTTAGTCCAAAGACTCTCAATACAATAAACAGATGCCTTAAGGAACCATTTCAGGAATAATCTAGAGACTTTAGGATTATAGCGCTCAATGACATTGGGGAACTATATAAATGCTAAAGAAAATCTTCTACTTGTGAAGAAAAATAAAGAATGACATAGCTAATTTAAGTACACAACCTTAAGCATAAGCTTAAATGGACACTAACCCTGCACTACAGGGTTTCACTACATTTTAAAGACCACTAATCATCAATTGACCAACATGTCAAGAGAATCAAATTAACACCAGGCTCCTCTGATCTTAAATCCAACAATAATATCAGACTGTGGTTCAGAGGTAAAAGAACAACAGTATCAATGTGGGGAGATCAGGAAACAGACCCAGCGTCATTAATGAATCAAGTGACGCCCTGCTGGTGACCACCTGGCTGTGAGGGTCCATCCCTCCCTGCACCACCATTGCATATGGGCCGCAGCTCTTTTGTTAACAGCAGATGCCCTGAATGAACCAACAGTCCCCTGAGGGTTGCCGGCAAGTGTTCAGAATATAGCCTGCTGCTAATGTGCCTCAGTTTAAGGTTTTGTGAAAAGGAAGAATCTGAAATATAATTTGTACGATTCCGAGAACGTTTTGTAAATGTATAAGAACATTAGATAGATTACAGCTTTTAGTCTGGATGATTTAACATACATTAGCATTTTAATTTTAAAAGCAATTAAGTCTTTTCATGAGGTAATTGTTATCCTTAAAACTGTATCAAATGCATGTAATTTGTATTTTTCATTTTAAATTAAGTCAAAATTAATGTTATCATGCTATAAAAATGTTATCAAAATGTTTGCTGTAAATGAACAAATTGTAAAGGCATAAATGTCAATTATTGTATCTGTGTAGACATTATTGAAGGAAACCTCTATATGTAAACACTACATTGAAAATAGTAAGGTTAAAGGTAAGAACCAGTTCAGTTCATGATCACAGCTTCATCACTTAAGTGCACAGCAGACTGAACAGGTCTCTCTGTGTGAAGAGGTGCAAAGTCCCCGTGGAATAATTATATCATCATGTTCAGGACTGTAGCAACTCACACTGATCCCAAGAGGGCACAAAACAAACAGGTGCAAATGTAAAGAGCAAGCAGTTAGAAGAGATCATAATGCTCCTGTGATTTCACATATATTCAATCACACGTCTCATTCACTCAGAGGAATGGAAATGAAGTCATCTGAAATTCTGTATTTAGGCCCATGCGATGAGATAAATGTCAAAGAGAGGGCACAGTACCTTTAAGGCCTCCAGCTGTTGGTTGATGACGTCTGTCTCCATGCCGACCGCCTCCTGGGACGCCTCCTTGTCCACAGCTCTGCAAAGTTTATCTTCCATTTGGTTGACTTTGCCGTACAGCTCCTCTATCTTGGTGAGCGTGCTCTGCACCTGCACCTCCCGGCCTTTAGCCCTGTCCAACAGTTTACCACACTGCTTACTCAGAGCATCCAGGTCTCTCTTCAGGCCCAAGAGGTCGGGCGAGGATTCGGTCTCTAGCATCTTCTTGCAGCTGTCTCCTGCGTTGGCGGTGTTAGCCATCAGCTCCTGAAGCTTAGCCACGAAGCTCTGGATGCTGTCCTGCTGTTCTTTAAGAGTAGCCAGATCGAGATCCACAGGAGCCATGCTGTCCAGCTCATCATCCAGGTCTGTGAAACGGGCAAACATCTCACGGATGCTGTTTTGGAACTGCCCGATACCCTGCATTTTACCCTCCAACACTTGGCACGACTCCTCCAGTTTTGCGTTCAGGGAGCCGTAGTCTTTCTCTATGCTGTCAGCCTGCAGTAAAAGATCTGTCACTCCATCAGCATCTGGGACATCCACCACCAGGTCCTTGGCCAAGCTCTTCAGGTGCTCTACGTGGTTCTGCATTCCCTCTAAACTCTTATGTTGGGCTTTCATGTTGGTCAGGTTTTTATTGCTGTGGCCCTGCACTCCCTGTGATTCATAGGCATCCACCTGCTTCTTAGCTCCTTCCAGGTGACCTTGTGCCTCCTTGTAGGAATCATTAAACTCTTTAACCGTGTGTGAGATCTTCTCCAGGGAGTCCCTCTTGCTCTGTAGACTTTCCGCTACACTATCCATTCTTTTGCCAAGACTGGCCTTCTCCTCCTTTATAGCTTCAGTGTCTTCGTTGGCCACCTCAAGGAGGCTATCTGCAGCCGCGTTGAGCTGCTCCGCCATCCCTCGGTGCTTGTCTACATCCTTCTGGAGAGCTTTCACCTGAGAAATTGAGGTTTCAACGGCAACAGGGTCAACGGTGAGTTTGACTTGGCCCTCGCCCGCTTCGCACTCCTGAATCCACGCGCTGAGCTTCTCGGCATTCTCCTGATACTTCAGAGATCTCTGCAGAGCAGTCTGGAGTTTATCGGCCTGCTCCACAGAGCCCTTCTTCACCTCCTCCCAGTTGGAGGAGAGGGTCGTGAGCTGCCCTTGTAGTGCCAGCTTTTCTGCGCCATCTGTGTTCTGCAGTAGCATCTCCCCTTCCCCAACGATTGTGTTATAAGCCTCTTCATGTTCACCGAGAGTCTTCTGGAGCTTACTGTGATCCTCTATGGCCTGTTGCAGGATGTCAACTTTAGCAGAGATGGGCTGAGGCTGAGTCTGGTCCTGGAGCTTTTCACCCAGCCATGACTGGAAGTCTTTGGAGGTCTGATGGAACTGCTGAGAGCTGGCAAAGGTTGAGTTCAGCTGCTCAATCCTTTTTGCTACAACAGAGAAATGTGACAAGTGGTGAGTTAAATACTGTAACACCTTTTACACAAAAAGTAGAGCCCCTAATGCAGCACGATGGTATAACTGCAGGTGACTTTCCTAATGCATTCTTCATTTCTGATAAAAGTCAGTCATCAGTCTTTGGACCAACTATGACAGATTCAAATGTCGGGAAAAACAAGTTGTAAAAATGTTGGCAAAACAAGTTCAAACAGAGCCTTGATCAGAGTGTAATATAAGAGCAACAGATTACAACAGCTTCGTCTTTTGGGAAGTTGTTGTCATAGAATAAATATATTCTGCAGTGATTCAACACTAATAGAATCATTTCTTCTTTCCAAACATTACAACACTGCATTATTAGGTTAAGTTACAAGGCCAACCTGTTTTCTCTTCCAGCTGTTTGAAAGGCTTGCTGACACTCTCCAGCTGCCTGGCTAAGTCTGCTTTCAGATACTCCTCGGTCACCATCGCCGTGAGCTCTGAGTTGATGGCCTCGGCCTCCTTCAGCTTCTTCTTTTCCTCTCTCAGCTGAGCCGAGATGTTCTGGACGTCCTCCAGCTGCATCTTCACGGCGTCGGGCTGGGTGCTGTGGCCCTGGTGGTCGGTGAGCTGACTCTCCAGCTGAGTGGCGGTCTGACTGAGACTCCTCAGTAACTCCTGAAACTGCCCCGTCTTCACCGCGGCCTGGTCGATGAGGCCGTCGCGCTGGTCCAGCTGTCCCGTGAGGCCTTGCCACTTTTGGGTGACGCCGGCGAGCTGGTCCCTCACCAGCTTCCCGCTCGAAGGATCCTGGTTGTCTGAGGAGCTCAGGATGGCCGAAGCAGCTTCCTCAAGTTGCTCATATTGAGGTTTACGACTCTTAAATTCGTTCTGGAGGATCTATAATCAAAGATATCAAAGTTGAACGATGTATCAGAAAACGAGAGGGGATTAACTGTCCCCAGCAGCTTGTGCCATGCTTACCTGAACCTGCTGCTTCTGCATTTTCAGCATGTTGGGATCTATGGAAAGGGGCCCAAGGACGCTCATCATCAGCTCCTTCTCTGACAGCCACTGACCAAGCTGCAGCTCCGTTGTCTGGAAGATATCCAGGTTCTTGTTGGACTGTTCCAGGTGCTGCTTCCTCTCCTCGACCGAGCTGCTGACATCGGCCCAAGCAGCATCTGAGCGGGAGGCCACAACAATCACACCAGACTTCATTAGTCAGCACAATCGCACCTTCCCATCCACTGTCCTACTGTTCACCAAGCGCACCTCCCACTGTGCAGAAACTTGGCACAGCAAAAGTGTTAATTTAACTGGTGTGGCAGAGAGCAGATGCTGATACAGGTTCACATTGTATTACATGTATGTATGTGGTCATATATCTCAGAGAGTACATGCTGTTTTGTAAAAAACCTTTACTCAAACACCAGTGCCGTAATGGGATACATTTCGTCGGTGAGACTCAACATACCTCTGACAGTTTCAGTGACATAAATTACCCAGGGCCATCTGGATGCAACACCTTAGTGCATACCTATTTCTGCCAGCATCTGCTTCCATTTTGCTGCCTCAGGGGAGTTTGGATGAGTCTTAATCAAGTCAAGCAGCTTCTCTCTGAGTTTCTGGAGCTGCTCCTTCTTTTGCTTCATGTCGTCTTCAAACGCCTGAAATAATAAAATAAATCATCATGAAAGTTGAAGCCTTTTGATTCCCACAAAAAAAATTGTCACATGAGTATCTTATTCACAACAGACCAAAGTCACTGACAACTGTGTTTACTGTAGCTTTGGCGCATAATTTAATGTAACACTTAATTTGGTGTGCAACAACAACGGTTCTGTACCTTCTGCTGCTCGAGTTGTGTTTTCACTGCATCTTTCTCTGTGGCCGTGTTGTTCCACGATGCTGCAGTCTCTTTCATGCTCTTCAGCCATGTCAACATGTCCTCTGTCTCTTTTTGGGCTTCTTTCATCTCCTGCACCGAGCCGCTCAGCTCGGCGGCTCGGCTCTTGAGCGTTTCTCCGAGACTTGTGTATCCCTCGTTGACGAATGACATGTTCTGCTGAATCGTCATCAGCTCTGAGGAGATTCAAAATAATTCCATCAAGTTTCCTTTCTGGGAGTACTGTATAGTAGAGTGTCATAATGAGATTATGATAACAGTGAGGCAGTGTTAATGTAATAGCCTTGATGTGCAGTATGTTCAGAATATGAGCAAAGAAAATATCACCAATTCCTTGTAAAAAAAAAAAAAAAAAAAACACAGTAGAATTGTTTGTGTGAGTGTGTAGGCTGAAGTTTAAATGGTGCTCCCCTGAAAAGACATAATTATTATAAAATGAATACTTGGATGCATACTACACCCAAAATTTATTTTATATCATAATTCTCTTGTCCACATCCAGGACCTTAACTGCTTCTCCCTTAACTGCCTCCATGTTTAGCCAGGGCCCACTTTGCTTTACCAATATTGTAGCTTCTAACCTCATGTCAAACCATCACTTGTTTATTTCTGTCATGATGCTGCTCTGTAATGTCACACTGATGACAGCTGCAGTGAGATTTTTCCATCTTTCGGATTCTGTAATGATACGACTATCACTGCCAACGTGCTTTTAGAAGCAGGACTCAAAGTACAGCACCATGAACTTCTGTAAAGTTTGATGGAAATGTAAAAAAAAAAAAAAAAAACTCTCTTTCACCATCACTCAGTATCACTCGTCCTGTGGAGTTTGGTTGAGACTTATTGTCTTACTTAGAGTGGTGGGAAAAAAAAAAACCCTGTCCATTTCTCAAACTCATGAACTGAACATACTGTTACTCAGATTTTCAAAAGCTGCTATTTGCTTGGCATTGAGCCACCACAGTCATAGCAGTGTTTCGAAAACCGGCCATGATACCGTCACAGCAGACCACAAAGGCTGTATTTTTCCACAGCAGCAACCCACATACACACTTCATTACCTTTATTAGTTAGGTAGGAATGGCTCGCCGGACCACCACCATTAGTAAGAGCTGATGCAAAGACATGAGACAAAGCTTTGAGTGAAGGACAAGACAGACTGACTAGGACTGCTGGCAAAAGATCTTTTCCATGGTCTCTAATTGTTAGTGATTATATACAGTACTCAGAAGTGTGCCCAAACACCATGCTTCCCATTCCACTGAATGATTCAGACACATGAGGTTAGGTGTGCTGTCGTTTACCTGACTTGTTCGGAGTCTTTGTTTTGGCAGGAGATGTGAGGAAAGTAATGAGGCTACACAGCTCTGATCCTTTGCTGTTCAGGTCTTGGACAGCAGGGCCTTTGGATATCCATTCATCTAATAAACCCTGATGAAAGAACAATCAGACAGATAGATGGCATTTATGGATACAGATACAACAGGTGGCATTTGTGACACATGAAAGTGAGAGGTGAATAAAGTAAAGTGGGATATAGGATCAAATTATATTCGATTAGATTCAGGATCTATGATTGTATTTCTAACATCATGGAGAAGAAAGTAGTTCCTCTGCTCCACAATGTTCTGTTTTACTCCCAGATCTGTCTTGTGTGAAATCTTACCATCCATCTGTCATTCTCTGGCACAGAAAAGCATGCTGGGATAGGGGGGAGTTTAGGGAGGATATGAGTGGTTGTTAAAACACACTATCTATCTATTTGCAGAACACATAAGCAAAAGATGGAAAGTGGAACATCAATGGCTTCTGTTCCAGCATTTTGAGTGCAGTTGGATGAAATAAATATAGGAATGACACTTTATAGTTTTTTATTTATCTCATGACTCACGGTGACAGTCTGCAGGTCCTTCTCCAGACTTTTCTCACTGCTGCTTGGCTGAACTGCAGGTACTTTCTCATTGGTCTCCTCCAGCCACTTGGTGAGTATGTTGGCTGCAGATCTGAACGCTCCCAGCTGGTCTTGACAGGATGAAACCTCTTCCTCTCTGTAGTAGACAAGAATCAGTCATATCATGCAGCCATGTGTAAAGTAAGTAATTGTTAAAAGTGGAAAGACAGAGATCTGGCTCTTTCTTTCCCCATGTCACAACTTACTTCTCTTTGACGGTGTCTTTGAAAGTGGTGAAAATATTGGAGATATTGTCTATCTTGCTCTGGATCTGGGCTTGGTTTCCATCAGGATTTATTTCAGACATCTCTTTGGACAGAGTGTTCAGCTTCTCCAAATCACTGGCATGTTCAGCCATCTCAGCTTTAGTATTCTACAATGAAATAAAGAGTAAAATAGTCAGTCAGTCTTTAAAAAAGTTTAAAAGAAGTCACCAAATATGTAAATCAACTGGCCGAGTACCATCAGTACGTCTACCTGCATTAGCTCAGACAGTTCATTGAAGGTTTTCCCTGGCCCGTCTGTCTCATGTAGGTCTTGCGTACGCTTCAAAACAAACTGCTGAACTTCATCTGCAACCGTCTCAAAGTCGTCCACTTTGTCTTTCAGCTGCTCCAGTTGAGAAACTTTCTGCTTGTGCTTGTCACAAGCATCCGAGAATCGCTGAGACAGAGTATCCATCGTAGACTGCAGGAGCGCAGCGGCAGATGGATCTGCCGTCTCCACAAACTTCTTCACCTTGGCTTTCATGGCTGAGATGCTGCTCTGGCGACTTGCAATGTCCTGCTCTAATGTCTTTAAATACATAATGGATAACAGCAGAATTGTAAAACAGAGATAATGTTAATAAAAGTTACAGCATTGTTGTTGCACTAGTAAAATAAAGACAAGAATACACACTGCTTCTTTGCTGAGGATGTCTCCAATAGATGCAGAGTCCAGGGGAATTTGCCCTTTCTCCTGGACACTGGCCTCCACTCCCTCCATCCATCCCATCATTTCATCCAAACCATCCTGGACACTCATGGAGCGAGTAAGAGTGATCTGCAGTTTCTCATTGCGATCACTTACAGACTTAGACACGTTGTCATAACGCTCCACTATATCGTCTGCAAACACAGAGAAGGAAATCAGGTTATATATCAAACAGAACACTTTCTCGCTGTTTGTGACGCACTGTGAAATAAACATTACAGAGTAAAGCACAAACTTATGTGGAATTTATGGGTTTGTTAAAGCTATAATTTTGGCAAAGGAGTGGAGTCACCAAGTTTAAGAAAAAGAAAAACACAGTGATTGGGGGAAATGGACACAAATTAAACACTATAAAATCACAATGTTTGTGTGTAAATTGTGGAGAAGAAATGGTGGAAGCTTTGTGATATGTTGCCAGTTTTGTGTGCAATCTAATGACAGTCTGCTGGCTTCAAGACCGTCCCAATTATTGCATGTTTTTAAACATTTTGCTGTACTACAGGGTTTATTAACTTCAAACTGTGTAAAATACTTTTTGATGTCTGGCAGCGTTCAATTTGTCAATCAAAGGCTTTAAACCTATTGAGTGTGATTGATGACACATAGACGGTGTAAAAGCTGCTCCCTGCTTTGATTATGTTCCTCACCTACTGTCTCCTGGATCTCATCTGGGTTGCTCAGCAGGTCTCCTTCAGACGTGATCAAAGACTCAGCTGTTTTGCGTAGCGTGTCGATAGCAGTTTGATGTCCTGTCATCTGACCTTGTAGGGCCTGTGGATGAATAAAAATTAGGAAATCAGAGAAAATAAAACTACATCCAACTGAAAAGAAGCCCTCTTTCAAGATTTATTCTGTCGTGTGCTGGTTATCCATTTCACCAGGGTGATGGATTGAAGATAAAAGCAACAGAGTGATGACGTGCAAGGATGTCTGGATAACAAATATGTAATATTGACTCATTCCACAGATACAGTTGGATGTAGCTGCCTGCCTCGCTTGTTACATCTTCAGAAAAGCCTAGGAGTTATGCAGTGATTTGTAGCCAAAGACAAAAGTACAGTGCTCTTTGGTTGGCTCACAGGCGCCTCTTATCTTGGCATATCTATGCCGTAAGTCACTACCTCCCTACAGAGAAATGTTGATTCTAACTGCAGCCAAAGCTTTGACAGAGACAGCTTTGTCAGCCGAGTTTCTTATCCTCTCGTAGGGAGTATGCAAGATACAAATAACTAAACTACTCACATGTGGGTCTGAATTTGAACAGGCAGCTAAAAATAGCTTTGTTGTACTTAAGTCGGTGGAAACACTGTACGTATATGGTAAGGCAGGTCTATTGTGTCATGACCCTATAACCCAGTAAATGCTCCAAGTTCTGCGTGTGTTCTTTCTAAATAAAGCTATCTTTTATTTCTTTACTTGGATCATTCATAACCTAACATCCATCACCAACCAGCCTTTATGAACTATAAAAAATCATTTTCTCCATAATTTAATGCATCACATGGGAGGAAAAGATCAAAAGGTTTTTCATACGAGTCTTAAGAATTACAGAGAGTTCATAGAAAAACAAAAAGATCACAGTCTGAGACAAATCTGAGCTTTTCACCACAAAATTCTGAGGCTGGGCTTTATACCAAGACTAGACCTAAGCGACATGGCCCTGGCAGTGTTTCTTGCCTTGGTCTCTTCCAGCTGTTTTTGCAGTGTTTGTGGGTCAGCTGCTATGGCCTCTGATTGCTGCTTTCTCGCCTCATCCTCTGAGTTGTTGAGCCACTTCAAAAGACTTGAGCTGGAGTCGTCATATTTCTTGTATTTGTCAACTACATCTTTGAGGTTGTTGCCAAGCTGATTGCACTGAAACAAAGGAAGAGAAAATATACTGTGTGTGAGAAGATACACAGATAATGACATGCACAGACGCAGTACAGTACATCTAAATAAAAATGTCAATTCACTGTTCTTGCAGAAGAGGCATTACACCTCTGCTGGGATTTCTATAAAGACAAATGCTCCCACCCAGTGGCAAGAATAAGCCACTGCAGCCTCTTATGATGCCACTGAAGGGATGCAGGCTAAAATACCTGGGAGTGCAGGGTTTTATAGCGACTTGCAGCTGCATCCAGTTTATCCTTGACAGCAGAACAGGTTCCTGAAGTGTCCACGCCCTGGAGGGCATTCTTAGCAGCAGGGTCACCCGCTCCACAGGGTTTAGCCACATCCAGCACCTTCTGCCCTGAAATAGTGATGAAGCGAAGGTCCCCTTTGTGAGAAATCACATCCTCCGAGAAGCTCTTCTGTCTCTGGAGTTTGTCACTGAGGATGTTGAGGGAGCCTGCCGGAGCGCCCAGCTGCTCCATCTCTCCTTCTGCCTGGTCCAACCAGGACTCGAACTCCTCGCAGTCGTTCTGGAACTTCTTCAGCTCCTCCTGGACACACTGCACCTGCTTCATCTGCTGTTCAGCCTCTGTCAGCGAGGCCTCGTAGCGTCCCTTCAGTTCCTGGATGTTCTTCTGCAGTTTCTCCTTCTCCTCTGGGGACAGCACGTTGGCCTGCTTGTCAAGCAGAGCCTGAGCCGACTGGGTGGCCATGATCAGATCCTGCTGCTGGGACAGAATCTTCTGGTGATGAGCCTAAGAGAACAATAAAGACTTGAGGATAAAATACCAACACATGGTAGCAATTATTATTTCTATTCACATGTTTTTGGACATTATGACTTAATTTATACTCTTCTATCTTTTTAACATTTCTTGCTGTTTGTCTTCACTTGCTTCAGATGCTGGTCTTCCTTTTCTCCTGTTTCTTTAACCCCAAATTTTAAGTTAGCTTGATACTATTAAAACCATCTCCGTATCTATTTTGTTGACATATTTCATCACATGTATGTACATTTCACAAAGTAATGCATATCTTCAGCTTAGTATCTTCTAATGGGAAATATCTGGTTTCAGTTTGAGCTTTTTCTGGATAACAAGATTTAGTAATTACATTGTGACCTTTCTTTGGCAAAGGTGCTTTTATCATTTTTGACGTTTGCTGTTAAGAGATTTAGAAACTGATTATACTTTACTTGACTATTTCGACATTTCTTGTGTCTTTTATCTATAGAGAGGTTAAGTCAAGTCAAACCAACTATACCTTGGCTTTGTCATATTGTTTATCGAGATCCAGGGAGGCGTCGTTCTTGCCAGAATCATTTTCAGTGGTCTGCAAAGCGTTTCCATTGGCATCGTCATCCTCTCCTATCAGTCCCTTGGCCGTGGTTTCCTCTGGCAGGTTTCCATTCTCTTTGCTTATATGGTCAGTTTGTTCGTTCTCATTCCCAATGTTGGATATCCAATCGAGAAGACCTTCGATTTTGTTCTTACTTTCTTCAAGCTGCTCAACAGCTGCTGCCTGAAATGACATATACATCACGTAAACAAAATACTAAATCGTGAACAAAATTAGTTTGTTTAATTTTGAAGTATGTTTGTTTCAACACATAAGGAGGTAATCTGACCTTTTCACTTTCCTGTTTTATGGCCGTCGTAACAACCTTCTCTAAATCTTTCCTGGACTCCTCAGCCCGCTCGTTGATGAGTTTGGCTTTGTTTTTAGCCTCTTCCAATTTGCTCTCAATGGCGGTGATCTGATCTGGTGTCAGCTTGTTCCGGTTTTCGTCAAGGAACTTTTTAGTACTTGTGATGACCTCATTCAGGGCGCTGGCATTTGTCAACACGTCTTTCTGCAGAGCCTTGAGATCAAACAGGCAAAGCAAGAAATAGCACAAGGATGAAATAAAGCTGCTTTTTTTACCGAGTTTAATATGTGCTTCTTATATACAAAGATAATGTTTTTCAAACCTGATGTTCCTGCTGGTACTGCTGCAGATCTGTCACACACTCAGCGTTATCAGACTGTTGCTGATGACCAATCAGGCGGTTCTCTGTCAAGGTGAGATTATCACAAACTTCCTCCAATTTGTCTGCAAACTCCTTGTGTCTCTCCAATAAAGACTGACAAGAATAAATGAAAAGAAGAGTTGGTATTAGAAAAAATTTAGACACATCCATGCTAAAAAAAGATTCACATTCATCACTATTCATAAATCCTTGTAGTCGGAACAGTCAGTCAGTATTTGGGAACAAGAACATCAACATTGGGGAGACGAGCCAGGCACACAGAGGTAACATGCAAAATCTGCTTTAGAAAACATTTTCCTTTATCGTAACCGGGTAAAACTCTTGTATGCTGTAAACATGCTTTTTCGCCATTCGCCACTTTGGTCTTGTGATAGTAATAAGCAGACGGACATAATATCATGTCTGTTAGTGGGTTTGATGTGGGTTGAAAGGGTTCCAACAGGAAAATGTGCATTTTTTTCCACTGTTAATTGTTCACTGCTGTCTTGAGCCCTGTAGAATACAACCAGCATAAAGGTTAGTGCACAGGAGTGATCGGGGACTTGAGCATGCAATGATGTTATTTCTCCAAAACATTTAGGCCATTCACAGTAAAACACCTAAAATCTGGTCCCTGGAAAATAAAGCAAATAATACATTTGAACACAAGATCTAAATGCTGCGTATTCTAAAAAGTCTAATCAGTTTAAATAGTAAAAATCATCAAAATCCAATATTTGTTCAAAATACAAAATGTTTGTTTCCTTTTTTTGGTATTTCACTCTTGTCTGAGGTTCAGATGTGTCAAACCTGATCTAATTTAGATGAATTATACAACCCTTGCTTAGATCAGTTCACATGGCTCAACCTCTATGAAAGCATTCTTAACTATGTTACTTTTAGTTCAGCAAACCAATGCAACCTCTGTGATATTTTATAGCATATCCTCAGGCAGACCTTCTCCTGGTTCTCCCTCTCTCTGGTGTCCATTAGGACATCTAAGGTGTTCCTCTGTGTAACGAGCCCCTCTGTCTGGTCCCTGAAAGCTCGCTGGGTGCTGCTAAGGACCTTGAGGAGGTGGCTGCTCTGAGCTGGACTCAGGAACTGAGCATGCTCAGAGATAAAGCACTGGACATCAAATGTTACATCCTCTAACTTCAGCCTTGTGTCTTTTAGCAGACTGCTCTCCGTGTCCTGGAACAAGACAAGATGGAAACAAGATGAGCATGTTGTTGTTGTTACTGTAGACATTGAATTTAGTTGACTTAAAAAGATACCTTGTTCTGCTGAATCAAACACTTCAGTGTGTCAATATCACACATATCCAGATCCATGCCCTGCATCTCAGGGTTGTTTTGAATCAGGCCCGCTAGTTCTTCAAGATCACTGAGATATTTCTGGTACATTGATTCCAAATGAGCCTAAAACCAAACTCAAATTAGTCAATGGCTGATGCAAATGTTACATACATCACTGCAATGAAGCTACTAGCAAAGAACACTGACCTTCCCTGTTTCCATCACTTTCATCAGGGAATCACTCTTTTCTGTACACATCTGGGAAACAGCAGTAAAGTTTTCCTCTAATTCCTGACACGTTGAAGCTAAATCTTGGTGGATTTGTTCAGGAATGTCGTCATCAGCAGAATTCAAGAGCTGTTTGGCCTTCTCCATGTCATCTGTCAGACCACCAGCCAGGCTAGAAAGTCGGGACTCCAGACACTGACCACAAAAGCAGATACGTGTGTTAAATAGATTAAAAAAAGAGGATTCTCTGATATCAAATGATCAAATTTTACACCACAAATGTGGAAGACAAATGTGTCTTAGATATTTCATTGTTTAACCTGGCATTCCTCTAATTGGATCTGCAGTTCTTCCATGTTGTTGCCCATTGGGGCCTGGATCCCAATTTTGACTTCATCTAGAACATCAGCGTGATCCTGCAGTCTCCCAACACACTCCAGAAAATCCTGGATGGACAACAGCTGAGTGGGGACATCACAAAACAAGAAGAACAGGTGTTAAAAATGCCAAAAAGCTAGGGACAAAGGGGTGAGATTAAACAACTTAGATTTACCTTGTGTTTCCCCTTCTCATTTTTGCAGGTATCCGAGTTGGCAGATGATTGAGGAGATGTTCTGTGACTATCAGAGTGACAGACGGCCAGGTCATCCTCTGCTGACCCCTCACCCTCTCCCTCTGAGCTCTCCTCCTCGATGCTCTCCAGCATGTGCTGGCGGTCCTCCTGAGAGTCGCCCCCCAGAGCACTGGACAGAGTCTCCATCACTTCCTGAAGCATTGAAAGGTCTTGGCTTGAGGAAACAGTCTTAAGAACCTGCAGTAGTTGCAGCTGGACGTTTGAAACGTCTGAATGATCTGTCTTCTCATGAACTTTGTCTTCCTCCGGTAGCAATTCTGGATTGTCTTGTTCCTTGTTTTTCAAACGGAGTGTGCTTTGCTTCAGCAAATCCACAAGAAGATCTGGGTGACAGCTCTCCGGAAGCCCCTGAGGTGTGTCTCTCTCACCTTTGTCTAAGGCTTGCGGCATAATCTGAGCCATAGTGATAGTGTCTTGAGTTTTTGAATTTTGTAAATTACCAACAGCCCCCTCTGTAACCGTGTCCTCCTGATCATCTATGTGTGTCTTTGGAGCATTAGAAAACACAGATGCAGCTGAAGAGGCAACATCAGATGTGAGGCTGCAGTCTGACAGGAAATCGGTAGCTACCTGTGGGTTTTCAAAAGCACACACATCGGAACTATTTCTTTTTGGCAGAACATCAGATTCTAACTCTTCTCTCATTCCAGTTTCAGACTGTCCTGACTCGATGTCTGATGATGCAGTTAGTTGATTAAAACTGCAGACTTGTCTATCAATAGGTGTATTTTCCTCATGCCTTGACACAGGGATCTGCTCAGAATCACTGAAAATGTCCTCATGTTGCATCTCTGGGGAAAGCCTCTCCGTGTGTAACTCAAGGTCATCTGCACTTCTGTGCTCCGAGTCCAACGAATCTTTACGAGTCATTACTGTTGGAGTGTAATCCTCTGAATTGTCTATATCGCAGCTCTTATGACTGATGGTATTTGATGCAGAGATTTCACTGGAAACGGCAGGTAACTGAGAAGACGAGTTCAACTGCCCATGTTTCTGACCATTTTGAGAGCATCTGGGCTCAGATTCAACACTTAAATTGCTTTCTGAATGAAGAGCTGCTTGCTGAGGTAATGTTATTCTGCTGCCATCTTCTGTAATGTTTTTGTCAGTGTTACAATCACCCTTGGAAACTGAGGTAATTGCACTTTCAACTAAATCTCTGTGCGATGAGTAATCTATACTTGGAGTTGGCTCATCGTCCAAACGTAAGCGAACAGCACTTGGGTCATTCTCCACTCTACTCTCCTCAGACAACACATTGCGGTGTGGTGAGGTCATGTCTACGTCACTCTTACCAACTGTCTGATTACCCAGTTGGGGATTGTAGCCAGCAATGAAAAATTCATCATTCGTGGGCGAGCCATCATGTTTACAAGAGAAATCCACGAGAGTCTGACTCTGTGGATTAGTGTTGCTATCGGAGGACCTGTCACTCAGGCTAAAGGGATGTGACTGGGTAGTTTCAGAAGTGTTTTCCATCACTACACCGGATACATCAGCTCTATCTGCCGGTTGGTTATTGATTAATTCCTGTGACTCAGTGTCCTCAGCCAATAAAGGCAACCTGTCTGTTTGATGGATGCACTCTGCAGTAAACTGACTCCAAGAGGCGGGTGAGATCATCATCTGAGGCTCATGAACACTAACTGAGGGAGGGGAGCTATTTGCTGTATTACTCATTTGTTCTACATTTCCTCTTGTCACACCATCTAATGCACTTCCGTACTCTTTCTCCTCATCCTCATCTGTGAAATCAAGCACCATAGCAGCAGCCTTCTTTTCAGGTGGCTGCTGTGTTTTTTCAGCTTCATCCATATAAATTAACCCCAGATTACGGTCAACTGACATACTCTGGCTACTCTTTTCTCCTGGGGAAAAGATGGCTGTGGAGTCTAAGTTAAAGCTCTTAACAGCATCAGGGGCTAATGTAGACTCCAACGACTCACCAATAGGAATGGAGCTATCAGATCTTGACGGGCTGTGCTGTTCCACTGACGGAATAACAATATTTGAGGATATGGATCCATCTGACAGTGCCTGTTTTAAAACAGACATTGTGACTTCCTCATCACCTGCATCGCTTTCATCCGACAGCAGGTCAAGCACTCTCAGTAGAGTCATTTCGTCAACCAGGCCCTTACTAAGAGCTAACTCCAGGTCATAACGTCTCCCTGAGGTGACATCTAAAATGCCCCCTTCCTCGATTTGTGCTTTCAGAACACGAACAACATAGTCTTGCTCACTTTCGCTCTCCATAAAATCCTCAGAGCATAAACTCTCAGTTGGGTATGTATCGATACTCTGTGGTTCACTGCATAGTGACTCAGCATCACAGAGCGGTAGATTCTGAGGTCCATGCATCCTGGAAGGTGAGTCAACATTTCTACTTTCCACAGAACATAACCTGGGAAGGACTGAAACCCCAGGAGAACTTGGTCTATCTAGACCTTCACTAACATCACCTCCCACATCAACCTGTACAACACTTCCACAAATTCTCTCTTCTGACTTTGCCCACATGCTCATATATGTGGTTTTCTCCCCTCTATCAGTCTGTGTGGTATCAGAAGATTCCTCAAAAGGATCTTGTTTTAGAGCCTTGTCGTGTGTATAATATGTATTTTCATCAAAGGTAATCATCCCTCCACTGGCTGAGGACGCAAAGTCACAAGGATTGGGGGTGTGTTGCGTGTTCTCATCAAAGGTAATTCTTCCTTTGCCAGATGAAACAAAATCATGAGGATCGAGAGCACGCTGTGCGCTTTCATCAAAGGCGGTTTGTCCACCAGCTGAGAAAGTAAAATCATAAGGATCAGAGGCGTGTTGTGTGTTCTCATCAAAGGTGAGTCTTCCACTGGCTGAGGAAACAGAATCATGAGGATCAAATGAGTCCGTGTTTTCGCCAAAGGTAATTCTCCCACTGGCCGAGGAAGAAAAATCAGGGGTATCAAGATCGCGATGTGTGTTTTCATCAACGTTTATTCTTCCACTGGTTGTGGAAGTGAAATCATCAGGACCAACGGTGTGTTGTGCATTTTTGTCAAAGGTAATTCTTCCACTGACAGAGGAAGAAATATCACCAGGATCATATGCGTGTTGTATGTTTTCGAAGCCAGTTCTACCACTGGCCGAGGAAGCTGATCCGTCAAAATCAAGTTTGTGTTTTGAGTTTTCACCAAAGGCAATTCTACCACTGCCAGAAGAAATAAAATCATGAGGATCGAGAATGTGGTCTGTGTTTTCATCAAAGGTAATTCTTCCACCAGCTGCGGAAGAAAAATCGCAAGGACTAGTGGTGCGTTGTGCGTTTTCAAAGGTAATTCTTCCACTGGTGGAGGAAGAAAAATCATCAGGATTACATGTGTGTTGTTTGTTTTCATCAAAGGTAATTCTTCCACTGCCAGAAGAAACAAAATCACGAGTAGAAAGAGCACGTTCTATGTTATTGTCTAAGGTAATTGTTCCAGTGGCAGAGGAAGAAAAATCACAGGGATCAAATGTGTGTTGTGTGTTTTCATCGCAAGTACTTCTTCCACCAGTCGAGGAAACACAGTCACGAGGATCAGAGGTGTGGTACGTGTTTTCAACTACTGTAATTCTTCCATTGGCTGAGGAAGAAAAACCACAGGGGACAATGGTGTGTTGTGTGTTTTCACTGAAGGTAATTCTTCCATTATCAGACAAAACAAAATCATGCGGATCATGAGTATGTTGTGCATTGTCATCAAAGGTGATTCTTCCACCAGCCAAAGAAGTAAAATCATAAGGATCAGAGGTGTGCTGTGTGTTTTCATCAAAGGTGATTCTTCCATTGCCAGATAAAACAAAATCATTATGATCAAGAGCGTGTTCTGTGTTTTTATCAAAGGTAATTCTTCCAGTGGCAGAGGAAGAAAAATCATGAGGATCAAGTGCGTGTTGTGCGTTTGCATCAAAGGTAATTCCTCCGCTGGCTGAGGAAGGAAAATCACGGGGGTCGAATGTGTGTTGTGTGTTTTCAGTGATGGTAATTCTTCCGTTGCCAGAAGAAACAAAACCATGAGGATCAAGAGCACGCTGTGTGTTCTTATCAAAGGTGATTCTTCCACTGGCAGAGGAGGAAAAATCATCATCAGGATCAGAGGTGTGTTTTGCGTTTTCACTGTAGGTAATTCTTCCAGGGCCAGAGGAAATAAAATCACGAGAATCAAATTTGTGTTCATCTGTTTCCTCATTTATGCGCAGTGGTTCGCCTAAATCTGACTGTTTGCCAATATTTAAAGTCAGACAACTCACATTTTTCTCTCTGTTCTCAGAAAATAGCAGATCATCAAGAAAGATTTTGACTGTCTTACTCAGTTGTGTGTCAAGTATGAGGACCCTCTGTCCAGACTTTGGATCAATGTAACTGTTGAGTATTAGGTAGGAAATGAATAACTGCCTTGCCTCTGCTGGAGTAGGGATGTTGTCAACTTGTAAGCATTCTGCCGCATGGTAGCATCCATCGATTGTGAGTTTTTTATACATGAGCCAAGATGAAAACTTTTCATTAAGGTCATCAACATCGGGGGCATCGTCAGGAATTTCTATAGACTTCAAAAGCTCTGCTGTATAACTGTCAATCAAACCATTTTGGACGGCGAAGGTGATGTCTACTATCTCTGAACTGCCTGGAATGTAAAAAGCCGCTATTTTTTGCCGATTAGTGAACAACGTGCTGGTAAACTCACTGGTGGTGATCTGTTCATCGTACTGGAATGAGGTGGACACAGTTTGGATTTCCCCAGAGTGCGGCAACACAAGTCCCATAAACTGCTGCTGATTTCCAAGCACAACAAGTGTGCTGTTAGACATCATCATATCACACTGAACAGCTGCATCAACCTGTAGCCTGTCACTGTTCTGGGGGGTTTGGAGGTTCCTAGTGTCCTGTGACACTTCAGCACTTACATTTTGGCCTTCTTTTAAGTCACCTACATCAACCTGAGGTCCTAATAGCCTTGACATGTTCTCCTGCTCACTTGAACCCTCACAATCAGACCTTAGGGTGTTGATATTCCTTCCTGGTGTAAGTGATTTATTTCTGCTGAGGCATTTTAAGATCAGTCTACTGGCCTCACAAGGTTCATCCTCCTGCTCAGGCTCTAGGGGTGACACATTTTGGACACTGCTAGGGTTTCTCATTTCTTGACAAGTCTTTTGTCCCTCAAGAATCTCTGCATAGACAGAAGTAGATATTAAACCACTCTGAAATGCATTCTCTAGGGTAAGTGTGTTCCCTGTGTAGCAAACCTTCACTCCATCGCTGTCTTGTTTGACCTCTATCACCTTGATGACAAGGTCTTCACATGCAGGTCTTTCCCTAGCTGCTGTTATGTCAGAGAGGGGCGCTGAGGAGGCCTGTGAGCTGTGTATGCACTTATTTGCATCACTGTAAATGAGATCTTGTTTGAGAGCGTCAGAAGTCAGGAGCTGGGCCTCTGGAAGAGCGCTCCAAATCATCTTATCAGTAGGGCAACTGATGATGTCAGTCCCAAGCAAACCAACCCAATCATCCTGCAGAAAAAAAAGACAAAATGAATGGATTGGATTTAACTCCTAGAGAAATCTGTATTATTAATGTAAAAATTCAAACTTCAAATATTCAAAAGCAAGACAAAATATGTACTCACCACCACACAAACACGGGCATATTAAAACATCATGTGCACAAGTGCAAGACTGCATCAGGGTTGCAACAGGAGAGTGATGATTAATACACTTAAAGCTATCATGCATCTGGGATAGCAGTTTCCAGCATCTTGCAAAAAGAGGGTTGTTAGTCACATCACATACTGTGGTGTTATCTGTTATAATAATCCTAAACTTTAAGAGAACTAAAGCACATTGATAACAGTGAAATGTAAGACCAAAGCCGGGCGCGACTAAGCATGTTCACAGCATACGTGGATTTTCTGTTTCAATTGTACAAATTCTGTTTTCTGACCCAGTGTAAGCGATGCAAAAGAGAACTGCTGACACTGTACTGAGATGGGGGGGAAAAAGGTTAGTCATGCAGTTGAACATCAGGTGGCACTGTTTTCTAACACATTGAAAGACACAAACGCAATCCACTCAGTGGAACAAAGAGCCCAGTGTCCAACCTCTTCTGCAGAGGTTGTCTGGTCTGAACACTGCTGGGAGAGTTCACTGTATGCCTGGTTGAGAGCCTTCAGCTGCTCCTGGGCCTGCTCTCTCTCCTCTTCTGTCATTCTGTAAGGCAAACAAACAATGAGGATGAGAGTTTTAATAGTGGATAAAGGATTTTGCATATGCATCACAGCCACTTTGCTTACTTGTCACTGTGTTTGTTCAGCATCATTTGTGTGGCTCTCAGTGCCTCTGCTATTTGTTCCTTCTTAGTGACCATTTCCTCAACTGAGACCTAAAACATCAAACAGAGAAATATTAATACTTTAACTTTTCAAAGTAAAAATGTGACTGAAAAATGACTGAATAGATGTGTTGTAGGTTGCAGGAAGATACATAACAAACAAAGTAAAATATAAACTCCTGTCCATATCAACGCAATCCAATAGAACTTAATAAAACGTTGACTTTCTCAAACATAAAGGCTAGGAAGAAGACTTTCAAAGCTATGGTCAGTTAAAGGACATGATTTTTAATATTAAATGTTGGACTGCAGAGGGTGTAAATATTGTCCGGTCCTTTAAATTGAGAGACAGAATATCAAAAAGACTTGTGTTAAGAAACAGGGGGAGAGACTGTTCTATAATACATAAAATTAGGAAGTCAAAAGCTTTCATTATTACATTGCAACTGTTGTGTTGGATCATGTACAAAAAGGTGAATTAAACATTACTTTACTTATATGTATTGAACAGGGCTAATGTAAATACTGGAATAACTGGCAAGACAGTTTAAATAATTTTATCTATGTAAAATACACATAGATGAGCTCCGTTTTAGTCACTGGTTTTAACTCATACACTCACTGGCCACGGACATGCAAACCAAGTTGCAGATATACATCACGTCATGCCATGCCAGTATGGCTTTTTGGAAATTTATCATAGTTTCCTTAATGCATGTATATGATCTTTTCTCTTCTTTTACAATGGACAGAGAAAATGCCAATCAATAAAAAGCCCTTCCTTCAAGATTCATTCTGATACTTTTCAGTACTATTACATTATATGATCATTACAATTGATTTTTGTTCCAAATTCAATTCAATTACCAATTATCTTTATTTATATTGAATAATGACAGCTTTGGACAGTATGTGTTATGTACAGAGAGACAGCCCAAACATCTGAGCTTCATTTTAATATTTTCATAACCTGTGGGTCTTATTCAATTTATTAGTCTGTGAGGTTGTAAGTATGAGGTGCTTGTGCAACTTGATCATTTGGTGCTATTGAATCAAATGAATAATAAAGAATACAAAATAATACCTTTATGATACCAAGAAAACGGGGTATCGATATGATAATAAGTTATTACAACCACTGCCTACTGTATAATGTAAAATATATAAGTAAAATGAATTTTTAAAAAATGATAAGAGTTTTTATTAGAAATCATACATGATGACAGCAAAAAGCTGTGATATCATTTTGATTAGAAAACAGAATAAAACGAAGAATTGGATAATGTACAACAATCTTGTGGCAGCAGATTAAACCAGTACATACCAAAAGCATAAAAATCAATACATATTGTTTACCTGGGGTTTATTAGAAGCATCTGTGTTGGCATTGCTATCTCTGAGAGCATTCCCATCATTGTTCACAGTCTGTTTCACATTGGACATCCAGTGCAACAGTTTGCTAACTTTATCACCATGCTCTCTCTTCTCCTCATCAACAGACCTCTACAATCAGAACAGATGAGTTTTCAACAATATTATTAAAATAATACTTAATGTGGGAATCCTGAAAAGGAGAAACATTGTACGACTACATGTGTTAACAGACTATCAAAGCTTAAGAAACATTGTCAGTTCCATCAAATGCACAATTCATGTGTCAAGCATTCAACTGAGAAAATAAGATTAACTCCATTGCTAAACATGAAACCAAAGAAAATCAAATTTGCAGATTTTGATTTCATGCTATGGACAACCACATATTTACAAATGTTTATTGTCGATATGCCCAAATGTAATGAAATGTTGATTTGGCTCCAAAACCAAGAACTTTTGTTGCCTCCAGTAAGCGTAACCCTGTATGGCAGTCATACACACTTCTTTCAAGTGCCTCTCTGAAAGTGATTCTTCTCTTGGTCTTTGGACAGGTGAGACTTTTGGTGTGGAACTTCTCATCTTTGAGTACTGTGGCAGTAACTTTGTCAACAAGGCCGCTCTGAATGACTTCCTCAAGTGAGACTCTATCATGAGTGTCAGGATTAATCAATCCTCCAGTAAGGAGCTGGAACTCGATACAGCGAAACCCGGCATCATTTGGGAAGAGACTTTCTTGAATGGCTTGGGGAATAGACAACGTCTTTGCAGTCTTTGGTTGAACAATGCCATTAAATGCTTGTTCAAACAGTTGGAGCTGCTGACTCAGTGCTTCATCTACAAGGCCTCTTTTGACAGCCTCAGAGACTGGAACTTTCTCCCCTGAAGAGGGATCGCAAAGACCTCCAGTGCAGGCCTGAGCCTCCAACAGCCTTATGGTAGTGGTTCTATCAGTAAAGCCCTGTTGAAAACCCTGAAGAACTGACAGCCTCTTTTTCCGAGTGATGTCCCAGAAGCCAGCAATGGGGCTGTTAACATCATCCACAACCACCATTCTTGAAAATATAAGGTCTGCAAGCTCACAGATACTAAGAAGCCCTTGGCAATAGCTGTCAAGCTCAGATTTCTCAAGAAACCTCTGACTTAGAGCAGACTCTAGACAAAGTTGTCGGCCACTTCTGACATCAGTGATGATGTGAGTTGGGCTTCCAATGGCATCAACTACAGACTTTTCATGCCATTCACATTCCTGCTTTGACAGAAACAGATATGTCTTCTTGTCAATGTATTTCCCCTTGTATGCTTCGTACGCTGACATTTCTGTGCCACAGCTGCTGTTGACAACAGACACTCTGTGAGGACTCGTGGGAGAAGTGTTAGTTAGATGCCTATCACCAAAGGGGAAGAGAAACACACAGCCATCGATGTCGTAAAGGCATGTCTTGAGTATTTCAGAGTAGTATGCTTTCTGTCCAGTGTCAGGGTTATGGAAACCTTTAGGGTTGCTGACTGGATCGTACAAACCCTCCAGAGTTTCCTTGTTTAAAAGACCCTGATCAACAGCAATGCTGGCTGGTACCCTGACACCAATCTGTGGGTTGATCAGTCCTCCAGATGAAACTTGGACTTCAAGGATCTTCTTGCCTTTGTATCTATCAAGAACCCTTTCCTCAATTGCCTGAAACACAGACAGCTTTTTGCCAGCATGGGCATAGCCACTGACAGCTTTCTCCGCCTCTATCAGTTTATCTTGCAGACTTGTCCCTATAATACCTATTGCCAGAGCCTCAGCAACTGAGTGTGTTTGTCCTGTGGCCAGGTCTGTAAGGCTTCCTGTTGCAGCCTGAGCTTCAAGAAACTCATGTGCATAAGTTTTTGCTAGGAAGCCCTTCTCAGCAGCCTCTAGAAAGGATATCTTTTTCTTACTGGATTCCACATACACTCCAGCAATGGTAGCGGGTTTACCAGTATATTGAGCAAGCACTTCCTCCATTGTTATGAAACCCATCTCCAACTTACGCAGAACCTGTCCATCCAAGAGCTTGAATTTGATTAAGTCTTGAATACCTGTGCTGCCTTCGAGCATTTGAGACGTTGAATATGTCACACTCAATTTCCCCCCACTGTCTGCTGAACCTTTCTCTGCCATGTTTACGGTTTCATGAGTCTCTTTGGTCTGATAGATTCTTGTCTTTGTACTTTGACTTTTATTTGGTCGTTGTTCTGTTAGTCCACACAGAGCCATGTATCCTTGTGTTGTCACAGTCATGCGCTCATCAGGTTTGATTTGGCTCTTTAACACATTTTGCATGTCTTTTTGTAGCAGAGCGGGACCAAAACCACTCAATGCTTTCTTTGTTGTTGAGTCATGAAGGTTTTGGCTGTGGATGGTTTCAATTTCGTCTTGTTTTACTTGTTTCAGTCCTTCAAGACTATTTTCTGTCTCCATTGTTATGACATATTTATGACTAGTTTGACTGACTTCCGGTTTATTTGTCCCCTGGTTGTCAGTTTGCATCTTGAGCTCCAATGTCAAAAGCTTTTCCTGAAGACTTTTCACTTCTTTGACGTATGACTCAATTTGTTCCTCAAGAGATCTCTCCTCATTTGCCCTGAGTTTCAGTTTCCACTCACTGTCTGTCAACAGCTGTTTAGACTTGACTGACTCCATTGACTGTTCATTACAAATGCTTTGCAAAGCACTTATTTTGGAGTTGAGTTTTAGTTTGTCTTCTTCCAGTTGGATAATTTGGGATTTTGCTTTTGACAAGTCTTGGGTGAGCTTTGATCTTTCTTCTTGCAGTTTGTCCATTTTGACCTGTAGTTGTAGCTGTTGGTCCAGTAGTTGCTTTGATTCCACAGTGGTTTGATGCACACTTTTTGTCTGGGTTGCATCATGTGTGAAATACTTCTTTAGCATTCCTGATAATTCTGCAATGTGTGCTTGTTGCTTTGACTTCTCATTGTTATTTGTGATTTCAGAGTGTAGTAAAATGAGTTTTTTCTCTATTTCAGTCCTCACTAGAAACAATTGCCTCTCATAGCCCTCTTTCTGAAGTTCTAGTTTACTCTTTAAATCCTCTAACATTTTCTTGCATTTCTCCAACTGATCTTCCTTCTGTTGGTACCTTAGCTGAAGGCCAGAGTTTTCTCTTTGCTTTTGCTCGGCTTCAGTCTGGGTACGCTGCAGCTTTTCTTTCAGTGTTCTCACTTCAGATCCCACTGAGATGTTTTTCTGTAGTGCCTCAGCTTTCTCCCTCCTGAGAATTGTATTCTCATTCTGTAGATTCGACCCGGATTTCTCAGAGCTAGAAATTATTTCTTTGATATTCACTTTATGTTTCTGAACCTCAGTTTCCATCTGCAAAACCTTGGATTCTTTTACTTGTCTTTCTCTGGTTTCTTTAGCCAATTCATCTTTGGTTCCCTTTAGGGTTATGCTTAACTCTGACATTTTCTCATTCAAGTTCTTAACTTTGCTTTCTGCTGCTTTGTTATCATTATGCAGAGCATATATCTCCTGCTTTAGACTTTCTGTCATTTTCTCTGAGCTAGTGGTCAACCCTTTAATACTGTGCTTCTGTTTGAAAAGCTCATCCTCTAATGTTTTAACTTTATTGAGATGTTTTTGATTCTCAGCAGATTCCTTTTTCAGTTCTGCATTCTTTTTCTGTATTGTCATGGTCAAATCATTAATTTCAGCATATTGCCTCTGGACTTTTTGATTTATTAAATTATTCTCAGCAAGCAATGAGTTCTGCTCTGATCTCAGAGTTGTTATTTCTTTCTCGTAGCTTACAATATTTGAATTGAGTCCTTTCATTTTCTGCTGCAGTTCGGTCATTTTCTTAACCTCCTCACTGTAATCCTGTATCTTAATTTGAAGGTCATGGGAGCTCTGGGACTTCTTATGAAGTTCCTCCTCAAAAATTCTGATCTGTGATTTGGTGCCCTCCACTTGAGATTTTAGGATTCTGATTTGTTGCTCCTTGCTGTCAGTTTCCATTGTCACATGATCAAGTTCAGCTCTTACATTCTTCAGATTATTTTCCATCTCTGTGTTTATCTGTTTCAACTCATCTACTTTCTTTTGCAGTTGAGAAACAACAATTTCACTATTTGCAAGTTCTTCTTCTAGATTTTTACATTTGAGTTGGGACACCTGCTCAGACCTCTTCATTACTGTATTTTCCTCCTTTGCTGTTTGAAGCTGCTGCCTCCAGCTTTCTATCTCTCTCTTCAAAGACTTTATCTTATGCTCAGAAATTAATTTCTCTTTTTCCAATGACTCTGTTTGAATCTGAAGACCTTGAATATCACCATCAAAAGAGACATTTATCCTTGTCAACTCATTGCATTTAAACTTCAACTGATCTATTACTGTCTGCTTCGAAGCTACCTCTTCTTCTAAGCTGCTAATCTTAAAAATGTTGTCCTGATCTGAGGAGCTTTTCTTATGCAGTTCGCCCTGGGTGATCTTCAACTGCTCTTTAAGGCCTTCAACTTCTGTGCTTTGGAAGAAAGTGTTTTGTTCCAGGGCAGACTTTGCTCTTTGGAGAGATTTGATTTCCTCTTGAAGTTCACTTATGGATTTTTTCATGTTCAATATGTCCTGCTGGAACTCATCTGATCTCTGCCTCATGCTGATCCGCTCACTCTCCATATCCATCTGAAGTTTCTTCATTCTGTTATTGCTGTCATCCAGCAGCTTTTTGTAACTTTGTGCCTTCTCCTCAGCAATTTCTGCTCTTTTCTGGACCAGGACTAGTTCTTCTAGTTTCTGCTGCAGGGCCTCCACCATCACGCGGCCATTTTGAGTAACTGCAGATGAGTCAGGCTCACTGTTGACTGTTGATTGACTGTCAGTTGCTAATGGCTGTTGAGCTACGTCATTTGCTTTAGCCTGGGCTTGGCTTTGCAACTCTTCCTCAGTACCTTCCTCCACAACTGTTTCTCTCTTAAGTTTGGTGCCCTGTTTCTCAAGATCTGGGTCATCATTTGTTTTCTTCAAGAGGTCTTCTAGTTTCCCCTGAGCTAAAGACCATTTGGCCTCTAACTGCTCAATTATCAGTTTTGTGTGACTTAACTCCTGCTCAGTGGCAGCTTTATCTGTGATGGCGATCTCTAATTTAGTGTGATACTGATGAACGTCGTGCTCAAGCTGCGACTTCTGAAAGTTTAGATCCTCAATTGTCTTCTGTTGTGTGTCTACTTCTCCCTCCAACTTTTCCAGCTGTGCTTGTCTTTCAGCCAGCAAAGCCTCCTGGTCATGGACCCGTTGCTTAAGTTGACTAATCTCTACTTCCCCTGCAGCTTTTTGGAGCTCCACGCTCTCTGTCCTTTTTGCATTTTCTGCTCGTTCAAAAGCTTTTGTGGTCTATAATACAAAGAAGATAAGTCATCTACTGCTTTATACTTAATTTAAAATTCAAAAAAAGATTGCATGAAATATTACTTCTTACCAGTGCACTGCAGCAACATTAAGCAATCTCTCCAGGAATTTGCAATTTCAAGGCTGCATGATTTTTTATTTTACTAAAAATACTGTGGAGGGTTGAAATGATCAACATTGGCTAAATTAACAACATGATCTTAGATGTATTTAAGATCATTTTAATACTACTTGTAACTCTGATATCAAACTTGTAACAGTCAGGTTTTCAACAAACAGGTGTGAGATTACATCTCAGCACCGATACTAGACATAATAATACTAGACAAACTCCTGGAGAAGCTGTATTTTTCCCACAGAAAGGCCAACATGAGAAAGACTTTCTGTCGAAGAATAAAAAGCATGTCCCAGTCACCAGCGATAAGGAGTTTCCCTGCGTGCAAACATGCACTGCTTTCCTGCATTTTCATTGCTTCTTTTGTGTTGTAAAGAAGCAATTTACCTCTAGTCACGATAAGCTGACTATATACTGCATATATTTATTGGAACCCATGGAGGAAGTCAAGAGGGGTAAGAAGGAAATATACTGTAGGTGTCTTAGTGAGGTAGTAAAACATGTTGATGCAAAAACAGAACATCTAGGAATCATGCAAAGGTGAAGAAGGTGAAGAAACATTTTGCATGATACATTTCAGCAGCCACAAAGCCCCAAAAGTCTCATGTGCTGCATGACTAACTGTAAATGCAGAGAGTACGAGTGTCTCACCTCCTCCTCTTCGGTTCTCTTAAGTGTTTCGCTGGCAAACTTCACATAATGCGTCATGAGAGTCACAAGAGCGGTGTAACGGGTTCGCAAATCCATGAACTGTAAAATTAAAGACAAAAAAAAGTAGTTATTACGCATTTCCTGCAGCATAGAGCACAACTCCCCTGACGAAGATAGATTTACCTCCTGTTGAATGGCGTCAGAAGAGCTCTGCATCCGCCGTTTCTTGAGAGGGGATTTATGTTGGGAGTCAACCATTGCCCTGAAGGTCATCAGCTGAAGTTCATAATCCTAAAAAAAAAGATGTATGTGTAAGGATAAAAAGGTAGTGTTAATTTCATTATATTCTTAGATCATTGTCAACAAAATTGTCAAAACGTAACAAATTGTCATTATAATCGCGCAAAAATGCAAATCAATACAGTGTCTAAACAAAATGAATGAAATGAATTGAAATAAATGAGTTTACCTTAATGGAAGATGAGTACTGTTCTGAGTACTTCTGACACTCGTCCATTTTACTCTGTTTTTGTTCAATTTCAGCAACAAGGACCTGAGAAACAAAGACATTATCTAAATACATAATTCTACACTTTATGGTGTCTTTATCTCAGTGTGACAAAGCTCAGTCTTGTTCTACCTTTTGTTTATTTAACAGCTCAGCCAGTGCCTTGCTATCTTCGGGCTTGTTTTCTTGAGCCTTTAGCTGTGCCGCTTCCATTTCCGTTATCCACTCATCAAGACTGCTGTAAGAGTCTCTGTAGTGTTTCAGTGATTTGCTGATGCCATCCAGGTCCCGGAGCCTGAGAATTCAAGATGACCTCAATGAGAAATACTTACTTTCACAATACTTTCACACCTAATGTTGTTATTTTAATCTTGTAGTGTAAAGAAATCTCAAAAAAGGACTAACCTGCTATCAATCTGGGAGTGAACGTTCTGCCATCTTTCACTCAGCTGATCAGCTTTTTCCTTGTGCCAGTCGAGGTCAAAGTCACGCTCATTGTGAGTCTTGAACATGCGGTCACTGATCACTCTTGCTTTCTGAAGCTCATCCTCCATGTCATGGAACACCTCCCGCTGCTCATCGATCTCTGACCGCCATTGCTACAAGAAGAGAGATAAACAATCACTCGGAAAGAAATGAAACTGGTGCCAATATTGGTAAAGAGTTTTTGCTAAATGGTCCATTACCTTTAATGTTGAAATGACAGTCTCAATGGACTTGACGTCAGAGTTCATGGCATCTTCCTCATAGAGTTTGGATTCGTAGGCTTTAACTAGTGTCTCTGCACCCTGGCTGTGCTTCACAACTAAGCTCACTGTTTTCAATCTGTGGGGAAAAAAAGGGGTGTGTCTTAAGTTCAGTCACTTAATACCAGGGTAATTACTTGAGGAAAGTGGAGGGAATATCTTACTTGTCCATATAAATGGAAGACATGGAATACACTTGACTCATGCTCTGAACGAGGACGGTGAGTTCGGATGAAAGCGCTGATACAGATGGAGAACCTGCAGCTTGTCTGAGGAACAGCTCACACTTCTCCTTCATGACATCAAGATCCTCTTTCAGTTTATTCAGCTCCGCTGTTTTCCTCTGGGAGGTGGAATGTAGAAAACCCTCATTAAAATAACAACCTTTATAAGTTCTTGAATGTCTGAACTGTTAATTACTGTTACTCTGATATGTACCTCGTGCTCTGTGATGCGCTGGAGACTCTGCTCCAGGTCATCCCTCTCTAGTGGCGTGCGGATTTGTCTGATCAGGTGTTCTTCGTGGGCCTCCAGGTGCATGCGGAAGTTGCGTATTTCTGAGATGTAATTGTTGTACACAGACTCCTCATGCTCTTCTGTTTGAAAAAAAAAAGAACTGGTAAAAAGATGAGAACATAATATATGCAACAGAACGGTTTTGTTTTGTTTATGTTTTCCTCCATCTGAAAATCTACTGACAAACAATTATTCATGATAAAACAGAGGGGATGTTAATGCTGTGTACAGTAATGGCTAAAATATGAAATGACATTAGTTCACCACTAGGTGTCATCATTATAAGGCATTTTGCAAGACCAAATCAGACAGAGTCTACACTGTTGTGGTAAAGTCATTAATTGGTCAATGTAAAATTACAGAAATTACTTTAATAAGATGAGAACCTTTTTAAGAAAACTGGAGAAGCATCATTCTGTGTAGATGAATGTATCCCTGTTTATCTAAGCGGATCTAAAAAATGATCTGTATTTATGCCAACCTATTCAAAACCCATGACTACAAACTAACAACATCCCAGTGTTTGCATTACTTCATAGCAAAGCTAATGATCTCTGTAGAAACTGAAAAAAAAAACATAATGCCGAAAAGGAATTGACTTGAGGCTTAAAGGGCTTAAGGAGCCATGTGTTTCCCTCGCGGCGCTGTGTTCACTTTGCACCAGCAGCTCCCGGTTGGGCGGGACGGGAAGGGAATCGGAGCCTTGCCTCTTTCTGCAGATCTGAGCAGTTCCTGGTAGTATTCCTTGCAGGCGGCGACGTCTCTCTCAAGCTGGGTGCAGTCTGCCACTGTGAACACCTCGGACTCTTCGCTGTCTTCCAAGAACTCATCGAAGTGGGACTGTAGGTTGCTCAAGACCTGCTGATGCTCACCTGGCAACATGGTCTTTATCTGGATTAGTCAGAGAAATAAGAGTGGGAATAAGACAAATACTTTTGTCATTTCTTTTTAAAGGCAATCATCAAAAATGTATCTGTTTATTGAGAGGAGACGTAAAAGGAGCATACTGAAGCCACATTCCAGTTGCGAATGGCTCTTATATCAGCCATTAGATAATGCCAAGACACCACACTCTTCATGTTGATGTGGGAGTGGTGCCACAGCGCCAGGACATTCTGGTATAACTGCTCAGTCCTGCAGAAAAAAGCAGGAGGTATTAATAATGAATCCCGACTCAGCCCAGCCACCACAAAATGCGCATTCAGTGGCATTTGAACTTATGAGTCAACTTTATTTTTAGCACAGTAATTGCAGCGTAGGGAACTCTGCGCACAAACTGAATCCTTGCGTCTCACCTTGTTGCCATATCAACGGCCTCCTTGTTGGGCGGAGGCACAGTGAAACACACAGAGGGAACCATGGCCTCGTTCCCTGCTGGGTTGATGATTTTCCACTTGGCCCGGTGAGAGTTATTGGCCAATACGCACTCATCCTCTTTGTAAATAGTGATCTGAAAAAGAAATGCAGGTCAGATTTTGTATGACACATTGAAATAAGGTGAGATGGCACATCCTGCAGTAGAGCACAGAGGACCGTACCTCTATTTGACGATAATCACAGATGGCTTTTACAGGGAGGGAGGATCTCACAGGGCTCTCAGGGTTCCTGGGTCGGAGCTGCACGATGTTTTTGGCCCTGCCCACTAAACCGGCTACAGTGCTGCGGTACTGAAGGAGCTGCTCTTTCTCATCCTAGGGAAACACAACACCAATGCAATGTCTTTATTTCCTGTATTTACATTCACAACATAGTGTACGCACTTCATCTCCCTCCATGAGTTTACCATGGACTCCTGGATGAGGTCCTCCAGTCTGTGCAGGTTGCTCATTCGATCGCAGCTGTATTTCCTCTGAATGGCATCTTGCAGGCTCTTAAGGTAATCTATGGACTTTTTGGCGTCACTGAAAAACTACACAGGAGACAAGTATGAGAAATCGGCTCTGTCTAATGAATGCATTTCTTTCTGTATTAACTATGCAGCGGCTCACCTCGAAATAAACAGCGTTCTCCTTGAGATGCTGCTCCACACAGGAGCAGAGCTGCAAGATCCAACTCCACTGTGTCTGCATGGCGGCTCTGTACGCCTGAAGGAGAGGCAACACGGAAATAAAACACACAATATCCAGGTGTTAATAGTTGGTAAATGACACGCTGAAACAGGACTTTAAAATCTTTTAATTATAGTGGCAGCTGTATGCAGGGTGGAGACACTATTGCTGCTCCACATCTAATTGTCATTCTGACCACAGAGCTGAGAACACAGAGACAAAAACAGGGCTTACTTCAATAGTCAGTTTGGCTGGGTGGTTCTTGAGCATTAGGCGTTCTGCCTTGTCCTGCACAGACTTGATCATGTCCTCCTTTTCATCCAGCTCCCGCATCAGGTCCTGTATAAAGACATTAAGCTGAGTATCTACAACATCCAGCCGTGGAAACCGACTGTTCACTGCATCCTTTTGCACAATCACACATCCTGCCTCACACAGCTGAGTGTGAGGTTAATCACTCAGACCACAATACATAGACAAATCCCATCAATGACATGATTGTTTTCTTAAATGAATGCAGCTGAAACTTAGCCAAAACCTCCACAACCAAAACAAGTGTTTCAACAAGCCCTCGCTGTTCCGTCTGCATGGAGGATTTCACAAATTGTAGTTCATTACAAGACTGTTTATACACACTTACAGCGTGGTAGTCTCTTTTCTTGGAGACGGTGCTGTTGCGATCGCTCCAGTCGAAGGCGACCTCCTCTTCCTCCTTCTCGTTCAGCCAGATGAGCTCCTGAGTTGCCTGAGACACAAAGTCCTGCAGGCTTTCCAGGTGGCTCTGTCGCTCTCTTGAACAGCTCTGAAAACAAAACAGGCATCCACGTGATCAGACCACAAAGTGCGCACAAATAATCTATAGCATTTATGCAGCAGCACAGATTTTAGATTAGTGTGTGGGGGGGGGGGGGGCAGAACAGAGAACTTACCAACAGCCTTTCATATTGCTTTTCCAGTTTGTTCAGTTTGTCTGAGTACGATATCTTCAGCGGAATGGTCATCTGAATCTGAGAGAAGAAAGATTTTTTTATGATTATTATTATCTGTGATATTTCAAGTAGCTTTTTTAAAAAAAAAGACTTAATCCAAAAAACTTACTTCACTCAGTTTGGCATCTTTAAGACTCATTTGAAATTCTTCAATGGCTCTATGTACACTTTTGTGGTTCTCTATGTGCGTCTCCACACTTGGCAAATCAGATCCCCACTCTGAGCGGTCCAGCTGCACCTGTAAGACAGCACAGAAAAAAACAATTTAACAATTTTCTTCCTTATTTTACAATAACAGCTGTGGTACATGATGAACAAACCAATGTTGGCAGCTCACCTGCATCTCTTCCACCCAGTTCAGCAGGTCCTGAACATATTTCATGTTGACCTCCTCCTCTGTCAAGGTGGGGTCGGCCAGTGAGGATTTCTGTAAGGGCTTGCGGATCTGCATGTGTTTCAAATGCCTGAGGCTGCCTGGGTCCATGCCGCCGCCGCCACCGTAGCTCTGGACTGAAGTAGGCTGCAAACCGGGGGTCAAGGCAGGGGTCAAGGACGGGGTCAGGCACGGTGTAAGGCTGGAGGTGAATGTGGACCCAGGGGTACTTAACCCCCCGGGGGTGAGTGCAGGAGTGAGGGCTGGTGTCAGGTTTGTGCTGATGTTCTGGGAGAAGCCAGAGTTCAGGCTCTGTGTGATGCCTGAGATCATCATTTTGGTTTGTTCTGTTGTCAGTGTTCGACCTTTGCTGTACACAGAAGAACATTCAGCTCTAAGGGTTAGAAGGTCATCCCGGAGTTTCGATACCCTGTAATGAAAAAGGAAAAATATGAGTTGTCATAATGTGTGAGCGAATTCAGTCTTTTATTTTTTCAAGGGGACTCTCTATGTACCTTTGCACTAGTTGATCTGCAAAGGGGAATTTTCCATCCAGGAGAATCTGGATGTCCACCACTTGTTGTCTGAGGATATTCTCACACTCCAACAAGTAGCCTGCAATCTCAGCTTCATGTTGGAACTGAATTCCAGACTCAAGACGTTTTGCATCCTTAGAAGAGAGAACAAGAGACTGAAAACTCAAGACAAACAATGCACACTCGGTGCTATTCTTTTACAACTTTCAACCAAACTTACAGACTGTAGGGCTGTCCGTGCCAACGCTAGCTTATCCTCTCCGTTAACACAGTCCCGCTGGACCCTGTTGGCGATCTGTTGTAACATCTCCAGCCTAAAACAAAAGGACAAACAACATATATATTAACACTAACAAAAACAAAAAAAGCTTCACAAAAACACATGCACACCATAACCTCACCTGGATCCATAGGCGAAGCTGTTATTGAGAAATACTGAGCTGTTAATCTGTAAAGGCTCATTGAGGACACTGTCTCTGGAGCTAAAGCTGTTGAAGCTGCTGTTGCTAACAGATGAGGTCCCACTAAAATAGGCCATCTTACTTCACATGCTAAATATCTATTGCCGTTCCCAGCCAGTCAAAAAAATTTTCATCATTCGTCTTTCATCCTAACCATCCCTGTGTAAGCATCACAGCCTCGACCTCACCTTCACTACTGCTACGCATTCACAACTTTCAACCTCCTCTTATTTATAGTGTCACAGCCAGGTAAGGAGCGTGGAAAATGAATCCCACCCTGAAATAATATGCTGCCCTCAGGGGATAAAAATTAAATAGCAGGTTGAGACAGTACCCTTTTATGAGAGCTGAGGCTGTATAAAGCAAAGCCAAACTGAGCTTCCTGCCAGTATCCACCACGCCCAAGATTGATGCAGTATAGTGTGTTGAGAGACCACAAAAACAGGAATGGAGATGTAAACTTGTCTAAACTATTGTTAATAGATCATCTTCCACAGAAACAAGTTCGCCTGTGCAAACAAACACAGATGGAAAGAGAACACTGGATAGAGTTCAAACCCTTGACCAAACTTGCCATAAGAATGTAAAATATTAGAAAACATCTTGGTTCAAGCTATGACATGAGATCCACCATTTGCATTTTGTTTTAAACATAAGTTTCTATCCTTTCAAAGCAACTAGACCCATCATGATTTTATGCCTGAACAGCTGAACATTTATCTTTTATTTGTCTCCCGCTAATTTTGCAATGGAAAAAAACAGCCTTATTATATATAAAGTGTGCACTTTAGCTGCAGTAAATGTAATCTAGAAATACTGTGTGCAATGCCTCATAAATATGTTGATATAAACCTTATCATAGAGTCCATCAGCTCAGTGAGGGGATTTCTGCTCTAATAAGAAAAATCACACTCACATAACATTAACATGCAACATTATCCTTCAGTGTCTGGTTTTAGTAGAGACATTAGTGAGCCTGTAATACGACACTGGGGCACTCCAGCCTCAGAAGAAGTTTTGCTGACTCATGTAGCATCTCCTCTCCTTTATTCATGCACTTTATACTGCACTGAGAAAAGCAGCACACTATCCAAATATATCCGGTCTTAGATCGTGTGTGGCCTCAAACGCACATCTTGTTATATAAGGCACCATTTATGTGCCTCTTAAATAGTGTTAGTTAAATAGTGACATAGATTTAAAAGGCTATAAACAGTAAACCCTCAATTACATTATGATATGGCAGGCAGTGTTAAGTGTTAATATTCTGAGCGGTTGTGCATACCTCTCCACCTCCGGCCTCAGGCTCTTCTCTCTTTCCAACATAGCAACAATTAACTTTCCCCATTCTTTCTCCACGTCGTTGGGATGATGACCCGGGGGTAACTGTATTCGTCCAAACTCGATCCACATCTGACAGATCAACAAAACAGGAGATTTTGTTATTATTACATCATATAGAACTACTAACACTGCAATAGGAGAAAGCAACATGCACTGCTGTTCTGCATTTCCATACAGTACCTCGAGCATTTTATAGAGATTTTGGATTTTTGTCTTCTCGTTCTCTTTCAGAGGGATGTCATGTTCTTTAAACTGCAGATACTGTGTATAAAGTGCCTGTAAAACAAAGCAGAGATCAGACTGAAAATGTAGTTTTTCTATTTTTGAACCACAGAGCATCAGACTTGATATCAACTAGGAGGGAGATGTCTAAATATTTGCCCATGTTCTCTACTACTCATCATTAAAGTGTATAAAAGTGCCATCATTGGTAGAAGCTATTGATCTCCTGCAGCAAATGGACGTTGCTGCTCTCTCAAATCCATCAATATCACTCTAAGTCTCAGTTACAGCAGATTAATGATTGAAGCAGGCAATTATTCGTTTCTGGGCACTCTGTAAAATGAGACAGGTGAAGTTCCAACTCATGGAGGATAAATTATAAAACGATGATAACAATAATGACTTAAATTCATCAAAAGATGTTTATTTTGTCGTGGTACGATACCTTGATTTCCACAGGGTTGTTGGGGAATGATCTGTCTGACATTATGGCCACATTGTGTTTGATCCACTGGCTGAGGTATTTGATCATGTTCTGATACTCCACCCATTTGATATCCACATCCTGTTCGGGGCAAAAAGGATCATCAGCCACAAAACACTCAGCACTTTCACTTGGACTGGGTGGAGCTACCAGGGGACAGATGCTATCGACTTACATTAGCACTGATTCCATCAACACCGTCTGGTACTTTGGGGAAGGCGTCGTACAGCGTTGAGACATATGTGATGACCGATTTTTCATCTGGAGACTGAACATCTACGTCTGATGGAAGAAGATGGAAGAAGAAAACCCAAAAAGGTCAAAAATGCAACACATGAGCTACTCTCAGAGGAATTACTCCTCAAGCCAAACTCCAAGCTTCACTCAACATGATTTATAGTGTACAGGTTTTTAATGAGCTTTACTGGTTGTCTTTTGAATCCAAATCAAACAGTATATATGGGTCTCACCCTCAGGGTCCAGTAGTCTGCCAACCCCCAGCTGCTCAGCTACGCCAAACGCTTGCTCTAAATTTGATCGGTTGGTCTGTGCGGACACACGGCTCATGTCAACCAGGTCTGGCCTATAGCAGAAAGAGAGAGAAGAGGCAAGACAATCCAAGTAAGTGAAGATGACAAGATACAATATGATGCGAACATGTATTTCCTCCAATTAAAACGTTTTTTTGTGTACCTGTATTTGTGAATGATGGCGTTAAATAACCTCCCATCCCTCCAGGAGGTTGTGAAGTTGTCACATCTGACGCCTACGTAGCCATCTGTTATCTGCTTGGACCAGAGCAGCAGCCGTTCCTTGGCTGTCATGTCCTCGGACTCCCCTGTCACATGGATCTCCGAGATCTGTCACAGAGATAAAAAATTAAAAAAAAAAGAAGGAGAAAGGTGTTTCAAAATGTGCTGACATGAAGAGTTTGGTTGAGAGACACAGAAAATATTTTACCTTTACTGCTTTGTTTGTTTTATGATATAAAAACAAGGTATGCAATATGCATGTGTGATAACAATATCAGAAACTTACAGCTGCAACAAAAGCTTATGTTTATGTCGACACCTCTATGACACAGCAAGTATGCAACATGTAAATAATGAAATAATGCATTTCATTTCACAATTGAGTCAGGCTTTGTCTGAGAGCTGAAAGAGCTGCAGCTGTACTTTAAACATGGAAAATATCTATTGGTCAGAAGTAGAAGCTGAAAGATAGAGCATGTATTAATGACTCAACAGCTTTACAGCAGGTGAAACGGATGGAGAGCATGAAGATGTCAAACAAACAGTGCCACGTAGGACAGGACAGGACACACTATATGTCAGAGTCATTGAAGGTTCTTAGTAACTTGCAACAATAAGAAGGAGGCAAAACAGTATAAAGTTTTCTGAGCAATTGTAAGATGAAAAAAAAAACACACACACACAAAATCATTGAGGCAAAGTATGCAAATGTGCTCATTGCAGAGTAACACCATAGTTAACTCCAGGAACAAGGAACAAAATATTGCATCAACACTGCTCATTAAAGAGTCTAATTGCCACAGGAACAAAAGACATCCTGGACCTTTCAGTGGAGCCAGTTTCTCTCACTGCTCTTTATGAAGTGACTGTGTGAGAGTCCGGTGACAGAGCACCACTCAGTTACCCTCTAGTCCTCTGCTCTGACAACACACATGGTGGATTATTGAGTCGCAGGGCAGGAGTCTCTCAAGCACACACAGGTTGAGATCCACAGTATTCTTGGCCCACCACGGTTAAAGGTCATTGATGTTATCTTAACAATACACACACCATACTGCTTTGAGCCTTTGTAAACTTCATTCTTCTGTATTACATGTGTCAAACAGCCAGAAATATTTTGCTATGCAATACTTCCTGAAGAGTTTGTTCCTACTTCCCATACCACAGGAAATTTTGCTTCACCACTTCATTGAACAAAAACAAATACAGAGAAGGTTTTATACAACTAAAACCAGTCATAAAAACAGAGAAAAACAGGAAAGCACTAACAATCATGCATACAACACACCTGAGCTGAAACAAATAACTATTCTCATCACTAATTAATCTCAGAATCTACCGATTGTTTGAGTTATTCAACCAGTAAAAAAAAATCATCATATATGAGAAGCTATAATCAGCAAATGTTTGCCATTTCTCTTGAATCAAATACTGACACAACTATCTTATAAACTGCCAAATTTTCTTTCAATCGTCTCATTGATTAGTTACCTAGCCTTTTCAGCTACAATACACAAGATTTCCACACAATGCACATGTCGCATATATCATGAAGATGAAGCACAATGGAAGAATCCCCCGCATATCACACTACCCAGATTAAATAACATCTAAAGCTTGAAACATTTCTACAGTCCAGTTAAGTTTGACAGAGGTTTAACAGGCCCACACCCCAGACAGACGGTTCATTTAGTCCTTTTAGTCCATCCAGTCCTAACATGACAACTGTGCCTTAGCTGAGACTTCATGAACAAGGGATCAACAGGACAATGCGGCACCACCTCAACTCTCCTCTGTACGTTAATGAACTGAACATGATTCACCACTTTTACACTTTGACAAAACCGTTGAGTCACTTTCTACAGACAAGCTGAGGTTTCCATCCCAATAAAACAAAGCACTCATGGACCCATAAACAATTCTCAAAAGTCAAAGCACGGTTCACTGGAAATCGACACATTTAGAAGTGTTGATGGTCAATAACCACTTCCAGGCATTTGTTATTATCAACCAGTATCAAATCACTAATGTCACTTGTCACTTATTTTGTTAACATAAAGCTAAAAGAAGATGAAGCCTCTAAGTCCTGTCTTTCTGTTTCTGTAAGACAATCTCTGCATCATCAGCAGATTTTAAGTGCTGATTTTTAAACAAAGTTTGGCAGCCATTAGTTTCCAATAATGTAATATCAAACATAACCAACTATTTTGGTAAGATCACCATTTAAGATAATCAACACAAGGCATTATAGTAACACTAAGTGACATCACTCCAAAACTGAACTTACTTCTCAATCTAATTCTTGTCAATGAATCCACCTCATTTTTCATCAAAAGAGTCACTTTTCCATTATACTGTACAGTACATGTATGAGTGTGAACAGAAGTATAATTATGGGTATAGATAATTGGCTTTTAACAGTTACTCAAAAGTCTCATTAATCTATCAGGAATCAAACACGTAATTACTATAAATAACATGTGCTTGGTTTACCTCGTGTTGCGCAGAAATACATTTGGCAGGAGGTGGAGGATGTTCTACGTAACCAGAGCAGGTGTAAGCCCTCCGTCTCCTCCTCCTGTGTGCTTGAGAGTCCCATATAATCTTGGCAAACCTTTCCTCACTCCCAGGTCTGTCATTACCCCTCAGAGTTCGTAGCATGTGCTCCACAGCTCCAAAGCTAACAGCCCTCCTTAGCTGACGCCGTAGCAGCTTCTTCACAAGCAGGCCATCCTTGGCTGAGACACCTCTGGACGCTGTGTTGATACAACGAAGCTTTTCTTCCACAGAGGACCTGCGCCTTTCACCGTCTGTCAGCTCTGTGGAAAACTTTCCCAGCCTGATGGCTGACCTTTTTCCAACAGGTTGATTGAAAGCATCTTTGAGGATTAAAACCGGCACCTCTCCGACATAGACGCCTTTGCTGATGCTATCTCGCCTCAGTAAAGGATTCTCCACCTCTGATGGTTTCTCCACCAGTTCTTGGTTTTCCCCTGTGCTCCCATCTGGGCCATCCTGAAGCTCAGCACTGTCACAGATGACCCCACTTGTAATAGTTTCACTTCCAGTACTCCTGAAAGATCCAGCAGGCTGAAAATCTCCCGATTTCCTCTTCTTCCTTTGAAAATAGCGTCGACCTTTGCGTTCTTTCGAGTCAGGGTTCAGAGGAGCTTTCTTGGGGTCAACATAACATTCCTCTTTAGGGCCTCGAACACAGCCACAGATGTTTCCCATGGCTGACAGTAGGATAGCCTTTCCCCCATGGACAGTGTTAGAGTGTGTTTTCAAGCAAAGTATCCGGTTAGGTCCACTTGATCTGAAGAGCCACTATCCCACTGTAAGAAAGCCATGTTCGGGCTGTGCAAAGAGCGCACAGCACGCGGTGACGAACAGCCTGGCAGCCAGACATAAACCACAGCTTCACCCAGAGCAGAGTTGGCTTTTCCCTTCCGTTGACTCTCAGGTTTACAGCTCACAACCGGTCAGCCTCTCTCTCTCTTCCTCTCTCTCTCTCTCTCCCTCTATCTCTCTCTTACTGCATTGCTCTCTGACTCTCTCCCTCTCTCCTGGGTCTCTCCTCTGACACTGGAATCTTTTCTGACCTTTGAAACATTTCTCTGGCTTCGCTAATCCAGCACAAACACCATAAATGCACACACAGACATGGCCCACGTGTCTGACTGCAGCTCTCAGCTGAGCA
This sequence comes from Trachurus trachurus, assembly GCF_905171665.1. Classification (NCBI taxonomy): domain Eukaryota; kingdom Metazoa; phylum Chordata; class Actinopteri; order Carangiformes; family Carangidae; genus Trachurus; species Trachurus trachurus. The sequence continues at coordinate 18,433,524 of NC_139906.1, forward strand.
AGAATGGAAAAGACTTTGTGGACAGACCTGTTTGTGGCCGGCCTAGGTCTGCTTCGCCTACTGTAAACATGCGCACGTCACAGATGCTACTTGGGTTTCCTAATATTTGTGTTCGTGGCGTGGAGGGGTGAATGGAGGACAAGCTTTAAACTGCTAGAGGATGCCAGCTGATGGGCCACCTATTATGCTGTGAGAAACTTTGGCTCAGCAAGTTTGGCTGCACGAAGCAGACAGAGTCCCAGCCGGTCAGAGAGGCTTTGAAAAACAGAACAGCGTGGGTCAACGAGAGCGGCAGAAGCAGGGGCAAATCCGAGCTGGACAACAAAGTGCTTTCACTTTGTCTGTCAATCAAGCCACGCACAATGGCAAAGCCAGAGGTGGGTGGGCTTAAGGACAATGGTTTAGATAAACACTATTATCTGAACAGATCACCACCACCGCAGTTCACAAGAGGGCAAATACTCTGACTAGGAAGTGATTCACCGTATAAAAACCATCACAACAATTATACAATAACATTGCCTGACAGAATGAGGCGAGCCCAAGCAGCTGCAGAGGTGTATTGTATATCAATACTTTTATTTCAGGGCAAAAGGAGAAATAAGTATAATGTCAAAGAGTGAATATAATATCAGCTCCACTAAATATAACTGTGTCACTGTGAGCTTTCAATATCTGAACATACAGTTTCCCTGAAGGTCAAAGTCACATGACAGCCAAGCAGTTCAAACTCCTGCTGCTATTTATGACCAGCCTATGGTCAAAGTATTGACCCATGATGTGGTATTATATTATGTCTGTGCATGTTCGAGTTCAGTTAAATGACCTTGTGATTTATAGCCTTAGCTGTTACAGGGCAATGTTATAACAACAATGGATGAATGGAATGAATGGATCATGAATATGTGTTTGTGAGTCATTGACAGAACAAGAGACAGTGACAGTGAATCAGGGCAAAACAAACAAACGAGCACAGACACACCTGACAGAGGGGCACTGTCACTAGCCATGCTAATGTAAACATTACACTCCTGTTCTCAACACCTTGTCCCAGGTGAAAATGCAACGTGGTGGCTGCAATGCAGTCTACAACTGTGATGTAATCAACCTCTTATCTGTGCAGGCATGATCAAATAATGGAGTCTGATGTCTGATGTCTGAGATTTGACTGTTGAACAGTAAACCAGCTATTAGGAACGGCATGCATACTGTTAACATATATGAACTGCAAAATAACATTTATAAATATAAATATTTAAAAAAAAAATGCCTGCAGAAATAAGAAAACAATGTACAGTACAGTATGTTCCCAAAGCAACTGACATCATTTAGACACAAACTGATCCGGATACATTCAAAAGCCTGTTGTTACAGCAGAGCAAACGATAAAAAAAAACATTGCTCAGTTTATACATGTCAACCTGCTGTCAGCCTATTAAAAAGCAACGCTGAGACTGAAGCGCAATATTTTCTCTTGATGTGCCCTGCTACGCTCAAGAGGAAACAGGCCCATCGCTGCTGGAGCCGCTGCTCTAGGGCTTGCGTGCGACTGACAGCAGCAGGTGTTGGCATCATCACCGACGCTACCTGTCAGCGTGTTTGAGAGAGTGCACGCCGTCCACATTGGCTACTTTTTTTTTTTCCTCTCATTACTTCACAGAGTGCATTAGTCAGACAGATGATAGCTTGTTCCAAAGTCATATATCAACTCAAAGCCACTAAGCCAGCACCATCTCAATCAGAGCTCTAAGTCCGCTGTAATATTCCTGTTAGTGACCAACAAGTGAGTCATGTGCCATGTGCCAGAGAGATATTAATAATCCAATGCAAGAAGACAGTCAGAGAGAAGGTGAGTAGGGGAGAGTGTAAATGAGAAGTACTTTAGAGTATGAGATGTCGGCATGAGACTGCACTACACTGGCAACCTGGATCCTGACATGCAAACACAGACCAGCCCACTTGACATGATGTGTGTCACTCCAGCAATAAAAAAGTATTTCCTGAGAGAACATTTTTCAGAAACATAAATGTAGCACAAAGCAAACAAAACCACAGCAAACTACCCCGACTATACTTTAGTTCTGTAAATCAAAGTTGGACTAATGTTGCCTCTGGGAAAACATGCTTTACATAGGCTTTACATAAATTATAATACATTTCAAAACAGTTCAGCCACTGAGAGCCACCTGATGTGAATTTTTCATGTTACAACTCGAGTTGTACGTCTGTAACCAACACTGACATCATATGTTTCACAGTAGTCTCCAAGGAGTGACACTGCAGTTTCAGCGTGATGCCTGCTGCACAGCTTTGACACCTTGTGGTCAAAAGCACAAACACCCACTTTATGGGTGTGTGAACTCATTGGAGGCCATCTGACACGTTAATATCTAAGTCAATAGCAGGCAAGATGGGAATCTTTATGTTGCCTTCAAATACATTCAAAACCCTAATATCCTCCACTTTAAAAACATCTAAAATATGCAACACATATGTAAGATGTAGAGGTTTACACTAGTTTTAAATTAACAGCCATTATCAGTATAACCTCCTCAGCTGCACATAAAACAAAGAAATTAAACTGTGATAATCCATTATCTAGGTAATAGATCATCTTAATTCCTTGGCTGTAAAAGACAGAAAGGAATTTCTCAACCATGAGATGATAACACTGACCTGAAAGTGCAGAATTATGGTCCAGATCAGTCCCAGGGTCAGTTTTGGGTTTCCGTCTGTGATGTCGTCATTCCTGATATTTACAAGTTTGACCTGATGACAGGAAACACGTGATTAACACACACATATTCACAACAAGTCTGTAAATGGGGCACCAAGTGCATGTCATTCCCCCCCTCTCTACTCTCCTGTCTTTCTCAACTGTACTATCAAATAAAGGCATGAAAAGCCAAAAAATATACTTAAAAACAAAAAGAAAAAAAAGCCTGTGAATGATGATATTTATTTTTCATTATATTTGTGTTGTGTGAATGTGAGCATGAACAGACTATTGTTTAGAATGCACCACAAGGTGGCACAATAGTCATTTCACAGTAGGGCTGAGCGGCCTTATCATCCTAACAGTGTGGGGCAGAGGTGATTGAGAGTGCATGTTTGCTACTAATTAAATGCTATAAACCTGCCAGAACGGCCTTATCTACTGCTTTATCACACGGAGGAATGGTGTCTATTTAATGATGTCCTTCACATAAAACAGAAACAGAAACTGTGCAGGTGTGAACAGAGTGTTAACATAGTGATAATGAATTTCTTCCTCCAATGCCAGGCTGATCATCTTCAAAAAGACAGAGTTTAAACGTCTTTCTCCAGGGGATGCGTTAACGTGTCTGGTATGTCATGTAGCCAAAACAATAGAACAACTCATTTGTGACCATCTATGAATCCTTTGTCTCCAGCCTTACGTCACATCTGGCTGTGGCTCAGCCAGCCAGTGTTCTTCATCACGTTCTGACTGAGGTGGGGGAGGGGAGGGCAATCAAGGCCTTTCTGAAAAACCGCACTGATGGGATTTGTAGTCAGCGTTCCTTAAATGCTGTTACTAGCTCTTTAAATGCTGATGTTTACTGTTATTGTGGGAAATGAGTCAAAGATAATCTGTAACAATAAGATCAGATATGATGTAATCTTTCAGGTTGATGTTGCCATGAACCTGTGGCAGCTTAGAAAGCGAAGAGAAAAATGTGTTTTTGCCATAACATCGCTGTTTCAAATCTGACAGTAAGATGGTTCCCACTAGTTTTAACGCTTTGAAAGGTTTATTTGGATCCAACAGACCTCAGTAGTCTAAAGTGTGAATTCACAAGAGGTGAAGATGACACTGGCTCTGATTCTTACCTGCCGCCTCTTTAAATAATCCAGCGCTATTTGTACATTCTGGAGTCTGTGGAAGCGCATCCTCCCTCTCTCCCGAGGCTGTGGACATAAAGAGGGAAGAGGAAACATGCATAGTAATCGGGTTCTTGTTAATGTCAGGGGACAAAACACAGAAAATGATTAGTAGCATAGAGGACACACAATACATGCTTCTGGGTTCTTACCCGCTGGTCTGGTGAGGTAGACTTTAAAGAACACACAAAAAAAGAAACTACCAACAACAGGAGCATTCATTCCTGCAAATCCACACAAAATCTGTGCACGCTGTACATTTAATCTACCATCCTAGAACATTTTCCACCATTTCCACCTCAACACATTTCTCTGACTCTGAATAATAGATTAAGTTACCTAACATGCTAAGATAACCTGCTCTAACCTCAGCAAATGATGCAATTTAACTACATTTACACTCGGTTCTCGGTGCTGTAAAGAAATAGTAAAATGTCGTATTGTATGATTTCATGTGGCAAATGCATGTGGACGGTCAGGAGCCACAGCATGAGGTAATGAAATGGAAAATGCACTCAAGCCAGGGTGCAGCAGCAATGGCAAAAGACTTGCTGCGTTCAGCCATATCTCTATGCTGATGGTAGGAGGAGGATGAAGAGTCCTGCTCATCTCAGTAGCAAAGCAACAACGCGTCATAAAAAAACCCGTCTCTATCATTCGGTGAATCTCATTCACTTATGAGGCCTTCTTGAGGCGTCAAAGCAGCAAAATACTCAAAAAGCAGCAGATGAGAAATGTCCTGATGCTCACGCAGGTTCTGTGCGCTTCGACTGTATGGTTGAGTGATGTGCAGAGCTAGTGAAATGGGTATAAAAGACATGTTCTGAAATATCTATTGCAATTTATTTTTTGCTGTGTCAGCATGCCAGACTTCTTATCATTTCCTCTACTTTATCTCACGAAAAGGAAGCTGCCTGGACACTGCATCATGTGCACATTTCTCTGCATCGTCAGTCTCATCTGGTCTCGTAGACAAAGATTCTGACAAATTTCCTGATCAAAAGCAGCAGCATTTTGAAAACATAATGTTGCACAGAAATCACAAATTTAGCAAATTGGAAAAAGGTAGAAAAAAGAACTACAATATCTGCTAAAGCAATTATGTGAGACTACACAAATCATACAGTGGAATTGTGGGATTGTTTCTACACCTCTGTTAACCTGCAACAGCACGCTCTGAATTAGTTTGTTACAAGGGGGTGGAGGGTGGGGGTGGGGGGGTGAGCCACACGTACCCCCTTATCATCATCCACCGTGTCTCCATGCTGCTCAACTGCACATGCTTCTGTCCCACTCACCAACCGCAATGTCTTCAGAAAATCACGCTCCCTTGGCTTTATCAACGAAAAGGCAACACATGGGGGAAGAAAGGAGGACATGGACGGGGACACACGCACACAAACACAAACACACACAAACACAGTGGCCAAATCAAAGGACGTTAGACAATGGACAGAAAACGATCAAAAGAGTGGAGAACAGAAGATGAGGAAAGAAGGATGTCAACAGAAAACAGATCGCTATTCAGAGGATGAAAGTTAGTCACAGCGGCGAGGTAATAACTGCTGGGGTTCCCGCTACAAGCATAATATGCTCTTAAACTACTGTGTATACAGTATATATATAGTAAGGGACATCACAGCATGATAACATTATGTAACTCAGGACTTCACAAAGACTGCATCTACATACTTCAATACAAGGTGAAAGAATGTCATGTTAACAGAGAGATGGAATAATAATACTGTAAATAACCTGCAGCACTTCAGTCCTATGTATCTTAGGCCAAAGCAATATAACTACACATGGTAGTTTAGTTTAGTAGTTTTAGACACATACATGTACTGAACTATCTAAGATTTGAACCCCTATATGATTTCCTTGTTCCACAATAACACGATTCTGGTCATTCCTTACTTCCACCATCCCTTTTAATGTGGAAATATTTCATGGTGAATAACAATTGAAAAATGTTCCTGTAAGTCTACTGGATTCATTCACGATAAGATGAGCAAACCACAAACAATTGATGCAGTGATACTGCAAATGGTTTTTCTTTGGTATAATTTTGTGCGATTGATTGAAAATTGATGATACAGTACAGCCTTCATCGTGATCACTCCACCTGTGCATTGATCACTGTTGCAGAGCATCTCCCTGCACTCAGAAACAACGCTCAACCTTGTAATATTATTGCATTACAATGTAGTTTTGTAGAAACAACCCAACGTGTTCATGCTGCTCTGTGTCAGCTGCAGTGACATTCGTCCTTTGAGTGACATACATTCCTCTAATAGAGACGATCACAGTAAGGTCTATCATAATTCACTTATTGTATTCTCGTTTTTCTTATACAAACTGATAAATTGGTGCTGATTCTGTATCTCTGTGGCATACTGGATTTATGTTGGTAAATTAACCTTTGGCAGTTAGAGAGTTAAAAAGAAAATGTAGTTAGCGAGTTGAACTTTTTAATGACTCTTTTTTGGATGCCAACAACTTGCAGGAAACTCCAGAGGGCAACCAGAGAGCTAGTTTTCCAGCTTGTTGGATTTCCCCTGATGTGTTCATGACAATCTGTTCTAAGTATCGTATTTCATATCTCACGTCAATGCCAATAGAGCATCACTATCTGCTACTAATGTGGCAACAAGTGCTCCACCTCTGGCTGCAGGGCAAACTCCACCACCTTATTCAATAATACTTAGTGTACACCTAGAAGCACAGTAAAACTAACCACAGTGATTTGCACAACGTTTAGTTGCTTCGATACGAGGAAGAGGAAACAAATAAACAGAACAACTCGAATCCCAGAATTCCCACATCCCTCCTACCCTCAGTTATATAAATCAGGAAGGAGGGAGGGCATTAGTCATGCAAAGGTGTGACAGATTGCTCCATGTGAGGAAGTTCTCTCATTTTCCATGTCGGTGTCCAATGTCAATCTGAATGGTTTGTGTTTTCATGCGACTGTTCTCAGTGGCAATTTCTCTGACTAAAAGCTTAATGGCTTTTTTTGAGCTCTTACTCCTTTAAGGGATGCTGGTGATGAAAATGACCATAAAAGAAAAACATGAACTCACCAATGTGTCTCCAGACAAAACCTCCAGCAGTGAGATCAGGTTATGTCCATCTCGTAAGTCTTCATACAGGTCATTTATATGCTTCCGTACCTGCAGACAAAAAGGAAGAATGCAACATGTGAGCAAAATGAAAGTACAGTATCCAGGGTTTCCTCTACATGTAATTGAACGTGGCGCACCGCCACGGCAAAATAAAAGCCGCCACACCTTCAGAATTATGATTTATTTTTATGTTAAAACAATGTAAAGCAGGGTTTTCATTACCAGTTACCATTACTTTGCACCCCTTTCCACTACACAGTTACAACTCTCGACTCGGTTTAGGTGCTTTTCAATCACAGCTGAGTTCTTCATAGTTCCTCCTCAGTAAAAACTAAACTTATTGACCAGCGCATCCAAACGAGTCTGTGGCGGCCGCAACTCTCTCTCGCGCTGACGCACGCGCGCGCGCACGCACGCACGCACACACGCACACACACACACACAGGTCGCGTTGTGACGGTAATAAACATATGTGCTAAATCGTGCTGATGTTTTCAAATTGCCCCCCATCAGACCATCCGACGGGGGGTGGTCGACAAGCGCTTCTGCCCCTCAGCTCTGTGTGTGTGTGTGTGTTCATCTCTCTAGATTAATAAACACAAATAGTTTGTTTTATTTTGAAAATTGACCGGATTCTCTCGTGTTTCTTTGTGCGACTTCCTGCCAAGATCCCCCATCCGACCACCCTCACCGCCACTCTTTTAAAAAAATCCTGGAGGAAACACTGGTATCATTGTTGTTATCAACTGTTCACTATCACAATTGCATTTACCTGACTACTGTACATGTATTCAACATTGTTGTTGTTTTGAAATATCTGACTGGCTGGTACAGAACCATAACAGTCTAAATTTTCAAAAGAACAGATCTTTGAGGATGATACCAGGAACAATGACCCCCACATTCTTGCGCCTGGCATCACAACCTATTGCCTTTGATGTTACTTCCTTTTGTCAGGCATTCAACTGTTTAGTTTCAGTTTTAGCCCAGCCTCAGAAAAAACACCATGACTGTTTTTGTTACTCCTTGACATCTCTATACTGAAATGCATGCATTATAAAACACTTGGTATAAATGCATGGACAGCATATTTTTGTGACCTATCTTATCTAAGCACTTGAGTAAGGCACTTAACAAGTCCAGTCCTCCCAGCAGGCCCATATTTCCTTCCTGTCCTAAATACCTCTGTCTGAAATCACCCTGCTGCCCGTTGACCTGCTTTCACACAGGGTTTTCATCACTGTAATCCCACATAGCAGCCACAGCTGTGGAGCCAAAATAGACCTGCACCCTAATGTTATTGGGTCAGCCAAGCAGATCCCCAACTATTACTCAGCACCTTTGCTTTCTCATGGACCATGCATGCAGTCTGCCGATAAAGACCTAACGGTAAGCTGAAGCGGCCTGAAATCCAGCTGTCAAAATCTGATCATCCAACATGAAATAAAAGGCAAAAATCCAACAGGTTCACTCAGCCTTTGGTTTTTGCACACTTGATCTCTGCATGTCCCCCACATTTTATTGAACTGTAGACATAAAACACTGTTTCATTCTTTCTCAAATCAAGACTGTGACACAATTTCATGACATGGCATTTCTTAAGGCAGAACTGGAACCAGCATCTCCTTAGGGCTCCATGTGTCCTTCTAATTATTGTTCTGTTAGAAACAGTAAATGCATTCAAGTTTCAAAACATCACACACCAGTGATCATAAAACTAGTCGATGGCATGGATCCATGGGAAGCCCAATATCCATCAAGCAAAAACAGGCCTAATTGGGATCCTTAAATTGACCATTCAGGACACCAAGCTTTGAAGATGATTATCAAAGGGTCCAACAAGCCCTCAGGGGCAAACCAGTCAATACAATATGGTAGGTGGAGAAGAGAGGCCCACTGTTATGTAATAATCTAAATCGGTCCATTCTGGCACTTTATTTACATTTCTGATGAAGAATTAGTAACAGGTTAGCTACTACACAGTTGTATTTCCAGTAATGTAAGCAGCTATGAGGCCAGAGGTTTAATTTATAATTGTGGTGGAAATTTGCTGTGGTTAGTATTCTCCTTGTAATAAGTAGTAACGTAGTCTTTGAAGTAGTTGTAGTAAAACCTTGTAGCAATCCTGTTAACTCCATTAGTGGGGACATTTGTGTACCGACTACAATAAACCATGGGGGCAGAGGAAGGACACTAGGATGACCCACGTGCAACCGTGTTTACCAACTGATCTAGGTTGTAAATTCCTGTGACATAATGAATAATAAGAGAATAAGAGTCTAGCTATTCCAGCAGCTCTATGAGGCATCAACATGCTAAAACACACATAACAACAATGTGAACATGCTGATGTTAAGCAGGTAGAATGTTTATCTTGTTTGTATGCTTTATCATGTTTATCTTGTTAGCATGCTAACGGCATACCATACAGATAAGAGTATGTGTGAAGTTTGTCATGAAAAAATATAATTTGATTTCATTGCCAATGAAATAAATAATGAATAAAAGGTCATGGGATGTTTAGGGGCAATATATGCATCTTACCAAGTGTTGGACAAATAATCATGTTCGTATTGGGATGGTTTGCTGCATATGTGAAGTCTAAAGGCACTAGGCACTAGACACTAGAGGAAAGTTCAGATCACCAGTCTCAGTGACTTTCAACCTTTGGAGGCCTTTGGAGGCATATGAAATTCTACTTGGCAATAAACCACATGCTGATTCTGATACAAATGGCAATCCATCTGAAACCAGCATATGCTTCACACCACTGCTGGGTGTTTCCTTTATATTCATGTCATGTATTCCTGCATTTGCCAACAAAAAAGAAAGAAAGAAATCCCCTTGTTGAGAAAGTTTGAGCAAAAACAATCAACAACCAATGACCCATTACTCTTGATGGCTCTATAACTGAGCCCTGAGCTGCCAAACAAAATAATCAGCATCTAGCAATTTTTTGTTCCTGCCAGGTAAGCTTAAAAATGTCCTGTTAGCTTGACCCCATTTTCTGCTCTTCAGTGTTATCTGGGATGCCAATTACTACCTGGAAGATATCCAATTTTCAAGACTTGAGGATTCAATGAATAAGTACCAACTTCTTATCTCTTAAAATGCTGTTATCGCTGATACAGCCTTTAAGTCCCCTTTTATTTATATATCAGAGATGGATAAATTGCGCAGACATTTATGTTATACATACAAGCATGGGTGCGATTTATTAAAGGAGACTTGCCATTGCTTGCCTAATGTATTTCATCAAATTCCATAGACGGATGAAACAGCAGACTAAGTGATTCTAACATCTCAGTCAACAAAACACAACCTGTTGCTGCAGCAGCGTAGCAACACATGTCATGCTAAATGACTTTCATCCAGCTTTAATGGGGGGGAGGAATGTTGGAACGTTGGAACACAATATAGAGAGTGGTAATAATTATTATTACTGTCTATACCTCTCCACTGAGGAAAAACTGGTTATTGTTTTGAGTATTATTTCAGTTCCATGTGCATTAGTGAACATTGTTTCCATTTAAAAACATAGGGCACAAGGAAATCTGATTTTTAGATTTGCTTTTTTGTGATGAAAGTCTCATTTTATAGACAGGACAAACAAACAGATCTTACCTTCAGCAGATGCTGGTTTATCCATTTTGTAAACGTCTTCTTCTGCACTCTGTCTCTTTCATCTGAGGAGGAGAGGGAGAAAAGAAAACACGACCTGTGATTTTGTGATCAGAGTTAACTGGGCAGCGCAGATTTCTTTGTGGGAAGGTTGTCTGGAGCAGTTTAATTCTCCTCAGCGTAAGCCAGTTATGTAGCCTATTATGTTACAAGGTGTTAAATGCCACAAGAGGTCAGAGACAAATACAAGGCACATAGACAAGAGTAATCATGTTTTCTGACATGCAAACATATTGGCTTTTTGAGGTTTTGAAGCATTTGGAGTTTAGTTAGTATAGTTGAATCATTTCTTTCCTGTTGCAGACAGTCAGTTCTTTTTACTTCCAATGAAAGTCATTTAGCAAAGGAAAGGATAATGAAGACCTCAAGTCTCTGTGGCTGAAAAGAAGGATGTCGTTCCCAGAGACTGAAATGGCATCACTCTTTCCTGCATGCTGCTGACCACATTATGTTTCTTGTTTCCCATCACCATAGCAACCACACTTCCTGCCACCAGTGACATATGTGAAACCAGAATGCAAAAGCAATAAAATAAGGGGGGGGGGGGGGGTTTAATGTTTTTTTTTTCCCTCATAATATTTTTTTCTACTTGTATTAGTACGATGAAGAGAAGGAGTGCTCGCTCCTGGACTACGTGTCCGATTCTCGAAATATGGACGAGATATTTTTTGTCACGGCATTTTCCTTAAGACTGTGCTTTATGCACGGTCAGATGTAGAGACTGATTCATGCCAGCCACATCAGCCATGACTCATGTCGTGGCTGCCACGCCTCCCAGCCTGACAGTCACAACTCCTCTAATTATCCTCAGAAAACACCAAAAATAAAGACTCCAACAATCGATCACATTTCCAACATCATCAGCCGGCTAGGTCGCATTCACAACAACACTGTGATAACAACTACAATCGGCATTTTTCTGAACTTTGCCCACAAGACTGACAACACAGATAATCTCCTCCCTTTAATGTTCCTTAGTGCTCCGGGATGTCTTAGCGACTTAAGTCATGAGCAAGCACAGACATGAGTAATCTATCAAGGAAAAGAAGTACGATCAATACTGACCCATACAGCACATAAGAGTTACCAGGTGAGTCCTATGCTCCCGCTCAGTCTCAAGCAGCCACTTCATTCTCTGCTCTAGCCCCTTGGAGCTGTCAGGAGGATCGAGGTTCAGGTAGACGGATGCCATGGATAAGCCACTGAAGAAGGAGTTACAGTTGCCGTCTTCTTGCCTGACTGCCTTCCTGCCTGCCTGCCTGCGAGAGCCTCTAGGGCAGCCGTGACTCCCTTTTTTTCATCAAGCTTCCAGAACGAGTTCTGTCAGGTTTTCCGTATGCTACTCACTATTTTGAGTTTCCACGCGGTCAAGTGTTTATCTAGCAGCAGCACTCAAAACCACACAAGAAATCAGTGCTTCTTGTAAAAGAGAAATGAGGAGGGAGAAAAAAAAGAGGGAAAGTTCTTTTCTGACATGTTTCAGGAATGACTGCCGCAGGACAGTTTATCTAAGCTGCTACTCTAAGAGCGATGTACCATGATATACACTTGATTAATTACCAATATCTTATCATATGCTTGAGCAATATAAGCATGCTCTATGTAAGTTCAAAGGTGAAAATGTTCTCAGGTAATCATCTTTCTATTCTGCAGTTGCTACACTCTTTACATAGACAGAAACAACTGGAAACATAAAGACAAATCCCAATCAACACTCAAAAGGGATTTTTGGTAATGGTTTTTACATTCAGTTATTGATTATTTCTCCACATATACCAGTTACATAAGGCAGTCTGCTGTTAGAGTGGCATCTTTTTCATGTGACATTTCCTGTGGGTGGTTATTCTTATATAAGGGACGTAGCTGAATTATCATAAAGCCTGAAGCACACATTTTCAGGACAACAGGGGTACCTTAGGAGTCCTGTGACTGTACTCTCAGTGGATTTTTACATTTAGTTCATCTAAAAATAGTCCACGTGTAAAAGCTGCTGAGGATTGGAAAGTGGGTTGGTCTGACAATTATTTTGTGTGGTGGTCTAGATCAAAGCCTGACATGTAGCTGAAATATCAAATGAAAGAAGGAGGATTTTGGTCAGTCACAGAAGTTTGGCTAAAATGACACAATAAAGCCCATTAATGAAATAATGCTGTCAAATGAGGAAAGTAGATGGGCATCACATTAAAAGGCCTGATGCAGTGAGAGGCCTTTCCCAGCAGTGCTGCTGTGTCATAGCTGATGCATCTGTCCCTGTGACACTACAGCACAGAGATAGAGCAGTGCAGTCTGCAGTAGGACACCAATTTGGTTTGTAACGCCCATATCTAAGCTCTCTGCTGCATAATATATAAACCTCCTCTGAGAAACTCATTAATATAGATTGACCGGGCAAGTATTCAGTGAAGCTCTCCAGCTCAACGATAACGGCCGGCTGAGCAAGAGTGTCATCAAGCAGCTATCAGATGTGGTCAGCAAAAGGCTGCTATGCTTCACATTTTGCACAGATGACTGATAAGAGACGCACTGAGCACATCAGACAGTGAGACAGACGGTTTTTCATTATTTATGCCCTCCATATTCAATTTTTCATACTAGTGGTATAAACAGAAACAGAAGCAGGCAGCAGGTTTGAATAGGTAATAACTGAAGATATTTCTGTACCTGTGCTTTCCAAAAGCATGAAGGTGAGTTTAACAGTATGGTGCCCTCTTGAGGATCTTATGAGAATAAGAAGTGAGTGTGAACTCAGTTTAGTGTATCCCACAGACTGAATTATCCATGCCCTTTAACGGTAGTAATAGATTATTTTGGTCATAACATGAAAAGTAGTAAAGATTATTAAAGATATCAGTCATTTAACAAACAAGCTCTCTCCATCTAACAAAATTGATGACATAATGTCAGATCAAATATGAGCATACACTCAGTTTCGTGAAGTTGCGCAAACTGCATCAGCATCATCAATCTTCTTATCTAATAAAAGCTGTGATCATGCTACTTGGACTTTCACACTTTTTACTCATTAAACTCCATATCGGATTCATTAAACTGTAGTATAGTGCTGTGGCTTATCATGTAGCTTATATGCATTTCATTTATTTATTCATTTCTCATTAGTTTGATTTGTTTCATATCGTAACGAAATGCATTTCTCACACAAGATTTGCATATGGTATAAGGAGCCTACAATCGTGATCATGAGCTACATACTAATACTACTACCTACTTTTACTTTAAATACTTTTTTTATTTTTTTTATTTACCACATTGTTTGAATTATTTAAGATTAACACGTTTTGATGATTAAATATTCACATTTCAAATTCAGGTAAATAGATTACTTACATCCAGCAGAGGTCAGGGAACAGCTTAGAGTATAACCAACAGCTTGTGACCTTTGACTTTAATGGGTTGATGGTTGAAGGATCACATAAAAAGCCTGACTAACCACCTGTCTCTCACATTACATTTGCACTTCTTGACGTTTGGGTGACGTCTTAAAAATAATTGCCACTGAAGCCTTTTTTTTTTTCAAAAGTGCAATTTCACACCATGACAGAAGGTTAAACTGGGAGTCATTAAGATATTATTGATCGAACAGTACAGTGTGCCCATTGTTTTGTGGCTTCTGCGTTCACTGTCTGCAGACTATAAGCCCAGCACTCACCGAGAGACTACCACAACATTCAAACAAACAGCCATGGAGCTGCTCAGACACTTATTTGAAGACCTCAGCAAAGCACATGTGCACAGCTATAAATAACTACAACTCTAAACCATGCTGCCCCTGAAACTGCAAGCCACATAATCTGTGCCACTGAGGTGACGTCCTTCATTTCCTCACATTCAACAAACATGATTGAAGTTAATATTTGTATTAAGAGTCTTTGAATTAATGAATATTTGTAACTAAACTGTGAATAAAGACACTGCACTAACAGACTGTAGAAAATGCATTCACTAAGTCTACACCACTTCACTCTGGCCTTTTTATTACAATTTTTTTTTTTTACAAGATTCTTTGAACAACACAACGGACAAACTGTTGTCATCCAGAGAATGACTTGCACAGGGGGCCAGTGACATGCTTTGGCATCTTGTTGCGTCAGGATGCCTAAAATATCCCCACATGATTCTGTGCAGAGCAGAGTCAAAAAGTCCTCGCAATCAAAATCCAGCCTGTGTAATCCTCTTGACCTTGTATGGGAGGGAGATCAAAACAGACCCAAAGTCTAAACTGAAAAGCCCTCAACCTTCCAGCGTATGACAAGGACTCGTGAAACATTCTTGCTCAACCGCTCTTGTGAGCAAACACAGATTGTGATGTTGAAGTAAGTATTGGTCATTTTCACTGTTATCCTAATCAAAGTCAACATCCTACCCCCCTGACTAAAAAAAAGAAAAAGCTTTGCTGCATCCTAAAGATCAGCTGTAGATCCCCTGCATGCTTCATCAGGACAAACAAAGTGCTAAACATACTGTTTACTGTTTAAATACATTTATTTTCTCCAGTGGATTATAAATAATGAGTTTCAAGCCTTTTTCATTTTAAAATTTCTCAAATTATATTTTGTATCAATCTTGGCAGTCTACTGCCGTGTTGTACGCTTTTTGAGCCTGTACTATAGGAAGAGTGGTGCTTTGAGCTAAATGCTATCATGGGCATGCTAGCATGTTCACAATGACTGAACTAAGATAACAATCAGTGGGAGGTTTAATGTATACCATGTTAGCAAGCAAAGACTTGCCTAGTACACATTTAACACAATGCACAGCTGTTATTGATGCCAAAACCAATAGTTTCATCAGTCATTTGGTCCTGAATTAGTAGTGCATCAATGACTGATTTATTAACTTATTAAATGATCAACAGGAATTAATCAAAGATTTTAATAATGAAATAATTATCTTGTTTTTGAAACCCAGACCAAAAAGATATTTGAAGACATTACTTTGTGCTGTCAAAATTATGAATCCTGACAATCCATCCGATAGTTGTTGAAACATGTCATTAGTGGACAAATAACACACTACAATCCCTTCAGCTATAAAGTACCAAATGGTCTGTTGCAACTCCCAGATCGACAACGCTAGTGATTTAATGTATGTTACAGACGCCCAGTGGGAGTGGTGACTCAGCACAAAGAGGCTACCACTGCATTTTTATAACTATGTTGTCACATATCGGGGTAGGTGGTAAACAAAAATACAATGTGAGACGGTGATGGGGAAATACCTATCATACTTTGGAAGTGAGAATCCTCTTCTCGGAGGGGCAGGGCAGAGACTGAGATATGTAACACGAACAGCACTGTGACTGAAACAGGTTGCCAAGCCTTCAAAGCAGCCCTCCCACTCAGCCTTTGCTTTGTCTTGAGTAAAGAAGACTGCAGGAAAAAGGGTGCTATGTCTCAACATCTATGCAGAGAGTGTTATTATTATCCTGTCTGTCTTGTTTAGAGCCAATGTCGCAATTTTCAGCATTCCCCTCTGATTATTATTTTTCCTCAACCTCGAACTAAATGACAGTGATCTGCGGTGGCTTATGCAAATGAAAAAGTAAATAAAACGGAAGTACCGTACAGGGCACAATAGGAATATATATACAGTGTGAACTGGAATTGCAGCACTGATTAACTATATGAGCTCCTGTGGAACATTGAATGAACCTTGATGAAAAGGCAAATGGAGGGTGAAGGTGAAGCTGTCAAAGTACCCATAAGCATGAGCTGTCACTTCAGAGGCACTCAGCAAAGTCAAGGAGAGGAAGAGGGGAAGCATTAACAGCAGCTAATGGGGCAGACATGCACACTAATGGTACGAACATGAGCACACACAGATACACAGTTGCTAACACTCAGCTATCAGCCCCCATATGTGCAACAGCTGCAACTGTGACATTTAAGTGAATATTTGCACATGGAAATCTGTTACTCTCTCAGCCCTCCCTCTCACATCTATTACGGAGAGTCCTGATTATGATTTATAGCTATGTTAATTCTGGGGGTCATACATGGTGATATTCAAAATCAACAATTACGATTATAGCCTACAAAATGCCATACAAATGAGCATATGATGAAAGATGCTATTAGAAGAACTCATAATGTTCAGACAAAGCTTTTCTTGGCCAACCTAAAAATGATCGATTTGTAGGTTTTGCTATTTCTATAATGTTAGCATTAACAGCTTATTAGCCACCAGTCATGGCAAGAGCTTCAGTCAATGTTGGGTTTAGAAGACAAAAGGGTATGATACATCCTCTGAGCAGCACTGTTTCTTCACAACACACTGAACTCTACAGTGACTCCCTATCAAAAATGAGACAGTCTGACCAGGCCAGGGCTTGCTTGTTAGCATGCTAACTTCAGTAAAAGGTAGGAAGTAGGCTAAAGGACGCAAAACAGGAGGTTTTTTCCCTCACCTAAGACGGCTCTTAGTTTGTAAAGGAATGATATTTCTTCTACACTGGGAAATAAAAACAATTGTGAAAACTAATGTTAGCAATGTAGCAATTAATAGATCCTTAAAGGTTTTAAAGTAGAACCCAAGAAATCACACACATGAATTCAGAAATAGTTGCCAAGTATTAAGGGTGATTATTAGCAATAGATTTGCTTGGTAGTATGCAACTGGCAGTAACATGTTGAACAATCTTCACTCTAAAAGGCTAGATGATTTTTGTATGTTATTATTGAAAACAGGCTATACAGGTGACACAGATTCTACAAGTCTTTTTTTTTTTTTTTTTAATGCTGCCACATTTGGTGTTTTGATGATGGTGCTGTCCACAGTATATGATTGACATCATTTTCATACTGATGAAAACATTTACGCAGTGGTTTAAATGTTATTTTCTCATTTGGCTCCCGAAATCATGTGAGCATCAGACTGAAATACAACAATAGCTTTTATGATGTGGGGTTAACATAAAAGCAGATGGAGCTGCCCTTGGCCATCAAATAAGAATTGGAGAAAGGAAATCTGTTTCCTGTTTCTAGTGGGACTGCTTCCCAGCATCTGCTGCATTCGGGAGAGAAGGGTGGTGCCGGTGGAGCGGGAGAGGAAAAGCAACTGAGCATGAGTCAGGGGTGGGACAGAGACTCAAAAGATGATCTCATGTAAGAGGAGCTAAGCAAAGCTGTGGAATGAGGTTCAGCCACGCTGGTCTTCCCATCACCATGACAGCATATAAATACAACATTTAGAAATATAACAGTGAGCAGACAGCACGCTCAGACACAGACATGCAACCAAATCTGACAGCATTATAACGTTATATTTAATTCAGCTCCCTACCAGTATGTTGATAATGTACTCCAAAGGGGACAATGCGTTTGCTGTACGTACATCTATGATGCATATGAGTGAGCAATGAATAAAAATGTCTGTAGCTGACTGACTGATGGAGCAGTGAGCTTTCTGAGATCCCTGGTTTGGATTACACAGCTCACAGATCAATGAAAGGCCTGGCAACAGCAACAACATTATGTTGGAGCTTAAACACTTCTAGTATCGTGTATTTACCGTTGCTTTCATTCTTAAATTTTTTGTTTTCCTCATATAGACCTTGGCAATAACAGCAAACAACCAGACATTAGGTTTCTGTTTGCAGATAACTTGCATTCTGATCTCACTACACATACTGGTGAAACCTGTAAAATGAAACCATAGCAGCTGTTTTCAGAGTTTCAAATCAGCTTCTGCCCAGTGTTATTGTGAGGTTATGGAGCACCATTTGGATCTTGTGCTGGAAAACTGATCCGAAGATTTGATGCACTTAATTAGGTATTAGCACTTAGCACTTTGAATTCTGGCTGTGTTAGCTGTGAAATTACACCAGAACACATCACAGCACTATAATTAGATAGTGATTGTACTATCTAAATCATATTTGCTCACGTATCAAATAAATCATATCCAAGTAGCTTTTTTTTTATTCGTTCAGATTATACAATAAAATCACACTTAAAATGTATTTCATAAAAAAGTATTGGTTGGCACTGGCAGGTATAAATGGCACATAGCTACACAAAATGATAACTTTGTGTATTCTCTCAATTACCAGTCAGAAAAACAGGGCTTAATTCAAACCTATATAGCATGATCCTATTGTTTGTGAACAATATACATTAGTGGGTTAGTGTTTAGGAGGCTACAATGCCCAGCTGTGCATGTAGCCTACAATATGTTGTACATTCACTTGTAGGCTGAATTAGGTGGGAAGAGACCACCTTCAACGTTTGGCTCCTTGACGTTCAAGCCTCAATGAAAAGCCAAAAAAGGAGTGTCACCATCAGAGACTTGACACATGAACAAGTCTGTGGAACTTGGATGCTGCTCGCCTAAAAAACAAAGTGTCTTTTGTATGGTAGCAGACAGTCTCCATAGAGGCAGCCTGCTGCATGTGTGGGCCACTGGACCATTTGAATGTGATGAGTGGGCTGTCGACATAGAGCAGAGGGGTTGGGCTGGGCACAGCCCAGGAGGATGGACAAAGGCAGTGACTGTGCAAAAACAAAATGCTCTTTCACTCATCACTGTTTGATAATACAAGATAATATGAGTATCATAATCTTTAAAATATAATATATTTAAACTATAATAAAAGTATTCATTGTTATAGCTACAAAAGTCTTGCAAAGAAAAATCAAATCATAAGACAGCCTGCAGCGATACACAGACGGAAACATCAGACAGCCAGTGAGAGGCCACACCCTCCTATATAACACACAACTTACAAAGCAGCCATACTACAGACTGGTACTGTATATGGGCGTCTACTGAATGGAATGAAATAGCCAATACCATACTGTATATAAATATACACACACACAGTTGCCCATAAGTCAGACTTTAATATTTTTTCACCTTTTCTCATGAAATGATTGTGACAATGGGATTTATTCTTGATAGATAAAGTGTATATCTTCTCAAAGCTCTATTGGTCAATCCCTTCCAAATATATCACTGTGAAAATTAAACCACAATTAACCTTTATAATAGGAATAAAAAGAGGAATGTGTCTGAAAACAAAATTATTCCAACTTTATGGGCAACTGTGCATATATATATTATGCATCTGTGTGTGTGTGGTGTGTGTGTGGGTCTACAATCTGAGGCAAAAAAAGATCATGGGAAATGAGCTTCATGGATGTTTGATAAGAGCACGAGATTTCATCTTCTAAGAAACTGTCCAAGAAGACGATTTTTGAAAATAAATGCCGTAAAATTGAAATATTGTTTTCTATTAATGTTTAACATTGCAGTTTTGTTTTGTGTATTGGCAACTAACAAATGTCTGCACAAAACTTGAAGAACTTTGAATATGCTGCAAGACTGTCAAATCTCTACGAGCAAAACATGCTTATTTTGGGTGCAGTTCTTAGACATGTACTCTTCCTTACACTCTTGTCAAACTATTGCCACCATATGGCATCTTAAAAAACAAAATGAACCAACTGCAAAGGGAGCTGGCTGAACCACCAAATATCTAATCCATTAAATCTTCCCTCATGTCAGAGGATGATCATCTGTTGGGAAACTAACGCTCCCATCTCGCTGACGACCAACCAAGCAGGCTCTGCTAGAACAGCCCGATCCCACAGCAGCCACTACCCACTGCATTTAACTGTTGTACGCGTCAAGGAAACCATGTCTTAAACTCATTCCTCAAGTTTACGGCCTTTTGTAAAGCCTGTATTGAATTTCACCCTGGCCTAAAGCAGTACTGTTGTTGGGTGTATAATTAACTCTTAACACCTAATTGGTATGATATTCTTACAGCTGGGACAATAAGAACTACATAAACATTCCTGGTGGTCGGTGGCAATTGTTATGCTTAGTCTCAAGATATGATCGAAACTCATGGTTCAGCTCTTCACGGCGTATTTCCTTAATCTTGAAATGTGTCAGTTCATTTTGAATGGTTGAGTTCACTACAGGTCCCACTGTAGGTCAATAAGTGCACATGTCATACAATGTTGCTCATTCACCGCCATGAAGACTATATTTTTGTTTGATCTCCTTTTCTCTTGTCTTGTCTTGACTGCTGACGTTATCTTAAAGATGTTTGACAGGTCTGGAGCCAAGCCAAACCACCAACGACAACCGCCCAAATTAACCAAAAAGTCACCAGAGCACAAACTATTAGTTACAATTTGTTTGCCTGAACATCCACTGTCAAATATGAAAAGGATCTGATCCTATATGTTGTTTTGGAGAGACAAAGAAAAAACTGTTTTCTACTTTATAGCTGAGCCTCCTGCTGTTCTGTTTACTGGTCTGTTTGTTTGGTTACTATTGATGACTTGGCTATGAAAATGTGTCCCTTTGATACGCTTAGCGTCACATGGAGAGAAGCTCGGGGCTCTGGCTGATCTTGTTAACTGCAAATAAAACTTTTACATTTTAAATCAGGATTTTTTCCCCAGCACTTAGCCCATGTCCTACTGAAAAATAAAGCAAAACATATTTTACAGAAACAAATGTTTTATGGGAAGACAAATGTATATTGGAAACACTATTTAAAGAAGAACGAGGGTATTTGACTTTGATGTAAGCATACATTTCTCCACCTACCAATCCAGTTACAATATATATGCTCAAATACACGGTTTCAAACAATAACTTCTCAAAGATTTAACTTTTCACCCTGTCACA
The DNA here is from genome assembly GCF_905171665.1 of Trachurus trachurus. NCBI lineage: Eukaryota > Metazoa > Chordata > Actinopteri > Carangiformes > Carangidae > Trachurus > Trachurus trachurus. The sequence continues at coordinate 18,454,895 of NC_139906.1, forward strand.
CAAAAACTCACATTATTTTATTTCTGTTTATCTCCTAATTGTCGTCAGCTCACTCACCACTCGCCTACATTATCAGACACAATAATGGAGTTCACTACTTGCAAAGAAAATATAAATTATTCATATTATAGTCTGCTCCCTCTCTCCTTAAATGACCCCTAGTAAATAAATGTTGATTAAGGTTTTCTGCTTCAACACTCAAACTTTTCCTGCTAATGATTAGCTTCTTCTGCTAAAGCCAACTTCCTACTAGGATTGCAGCAAAAACAAAAAAACAAATCTGTGGAGAGCAGTATATCGTATATAAGTCAAAACAATGTTGTCAGTTTTACCTAAGAAACAGTCAGCATAATGAAGTGGTTGCATTGAGACCACAGGTAAACATTAGCATTACTGTGAGGCTACAACGAACACATCTAAAAACTTGAAAATGTGTTGGTAAAATCATTAAGAAAATACTAAAGAATGCCTTACCCCTCAATGATACATTCATTGTTCATGCACCAGCTGGTGGAGAGTCAGATATCCCCCCAAAATCAATACTCAACATGTAATAGCTAATCACAAACTGGTAGTTAATGATAGGAGAAAGCTGAAAAATAAGTAAGCTCATTGTGTGTCACTGCTCCTCTGCCTGAAGAAAACAGATACAGATTCCTAATGATGCTACATCATATGATCCCATTAAGAGTCCAGTCAGGGCGTTTAAGCCTTATACCACAGCTGACTGGCCCTGCTGGCTACAATGCCTCAACAGCTGAGAGAACATGCTCATGGCAAGCATTTCACTACAATAGTCCACAGTCAGTTAGTTATTGTGCTGTTGTTTTACTTTGTTGGCCTGAGTGAAAAGGAAAATGAAGAGTTAAAACCAGTGCTGTCAGTTTGAATTCAGCTCAGCCGGATGTCTCCTCACGCCTCAGAGTACATGTGTGTGATTTTGTCAACGAACTCTGGCTGTCAAAGAGACACTGAGGAACATAGATGTCTTATGTGTGATGGATTCGCACTAATTAATGCGATTGACCCAAAAGGAGCAGCTCCATGAAACGACACGAGCCACTGATATGAGCTAATGCCTCATCCTGCTATGTCATTGTCCTGTTTGCCTTGAGACACCACACAAGTCACAGAAGCCCTATTCACAGAAGCGCAGTGGTTTTTCTTTAGGCGATCAGCCAAACACTATGCAAACACATTCATTTGTATTATGAAAGTACAATTAACTCAAATCAACAGACACTATTTATCCGTTCAGATCTTTCAGGCTGCCAAGTAAACAATGAAGACACCGGCTTGATGTATTGTTTTTCCAGGCTTATTTCAAACTAAAGATTTTTCATACACCAGCCACACAAGAGAAATAATCCCATAATCTAATGATCAGATGTGATCATATAATAAGGCCTTTGTATTGGCTAATAAAAATCAGCCTAAACGTGATGTCATGCAGGAAATATTCTCACTTTTCCAGAGCAGGCATAAAGACACCAAGACCAGCCAGTCACCACAGGGAGAGGGGCGCAGGCTGACATTTATCGAACTGTCAAGCAGCAATCGGGAAATTTCCTCATCTCTCAAGTGCCTGAGAAATAGGCGATTCAATCACCATTGATCCTACCTTTGTATTTTTCCAAAACATCCTCATAGGCTTGGAGGTATTCCTGTTCGTCGGAGAGCACGTAAGCCTGCGTTGCGTACTGAGCCATAACCCGGGCTCTACAAACTGGACATTCACCAGCGGCGGACAGGGACACAGCGTGTGTGTGTGAGTGTGTATGTGTATGTGTGTGTGTCTATGTGTGTGCATGAGCATGTGCATGTGTATGTGCTGAGAACTCGAGAGTGATCGGCGCTGTTGTTGCACTAAAGGAAACGCCCTATGTCCCGCCCTTGTCTGCGTTTTGTCCAATGGGCCACACTTCCTCTCTGGAGTTCACGGATTGATAGGGAGGACAGCCGGACATGCTGCACTGCAAAAAGTGCCTGTTTTAACAAGTCAGTCATGCCAACGCTGAGTGTAAAATTCTCAAAAAAGTGAGATTCAAATCCGACTTTACGATCACAACAGGATGGGTCTCAACAAGCCTGGTCCCTAATTTCGCAGTTTGCCTCCAGTGAGTGAGAGAACCTGTGTAAAGCGCACTGAATGAATGGCTCACCTTTTACAGCGTGCGACAATAAACTCAGGCTTCTCAGTACCGGCTCGTGACATGGACCACTTTCTGTTTTCTCTGTAGGCTAGTCCACCTGCCAGAGACTTTAAACAACTCTGGCACATTTACAGGACTGCTGCTTGAAACGATGTCAAGTGTCTTTGCTGCCAGTGGGCACAATCAGCTGTCACTATTGTCACACCGAGTCCACGCGAGCTGAGAGTTTCCATTGAAAACTTCTCCCCCTGTATCGATTAAAGGCTCTGATCTGGATCTGATCCGATCTGATCTGATGAACTTTATTTCTCACAGGAATTTAACGACGTCAGATGGAATTAGCCTATCATTATAAGCGCGCTGTCATTAAATAGCCCAATGAGAGCTATAAACTTTAAACTCCAACCTTGTTATCAAGTGTGAAACAAACATGATCATGTTTTATGTTGGGCCCAATTTATTTAAGCGTCTGAATATAGCCTATACTAATCTGACTTTTAGGTCTAGGCTTTATCTCCCTAATTGAAATGAAAACCAAAAATGACATATTTAAAATCATCCTCTGAGATATGTAGGCTATTTGATGACGAGTATAACGGAGGTATAACTCAAAGAAAAACACAGTAGTTTCTTATTCATTATTCCATAAATCCATCGGCGCTTTGGTTAATTTTAAAGCATCATCCAGAATAAGAACAGACCAAAATACCATCACATGTAACAACCACAGGTCCATGTCACTGTGTCTATGATTAAGTCCCCAAATAAACCAGGAATAGGCTACATTTTAGTCACGATGAGATCATGGTCTCCGCACATTGCAGCATATCCGAGCGGCGTTTTTCCCTTCAACTCCCTGTCTGATAATAACCGGACAACAATAAAGACTCAGCCGCTCACCTGCGATCCTGAGCACGGCTCTCTCCGCCGGATCCAGCACGGATCCTCCTTGGATCTTCCTCTTGGACCGCTCGTGTCTGGGCAGGTTCCAGGGTAAAGTGTCCCCGGGAGCAGGTGATGCCGACCCGGATTTAACGCTGTAATCATCCTCGTCCGAAAAATCCGCGGAGGAAGACATGGAGCAGTGGAGGGAAGGGTTCCCCGAACTGGAGCTCTGTGAGACAAAAGAAAACGGGGCATAAAGAGACGGGAGAGAAAAAAAAGAACAATGCTAGTCTTGATTTCACTCCCCGTCAAAATGAAAGAGAACAGCACAGCAACAACAAGCGCAAATCAGATGGTTTCTCACCATAGCGGGTCAAAGTGCGTAATGTGAGCGCAGGTTAGGTGTGAGGACGCTGCGTGACACGAGCCACCAGCTCGCAATCACCCATAACAATTAAAGATTGAGCCAAATAAAGGCGATGTGAAATCAATAGTAAATGGCTCCCCCGCCAGGTCAACAACAAGACTTACCACTGTATACATGGAGACCTGTCAGCTGGAACAAGAGAAGGAGAAGAGGAGAAAAAAAATCCACAATCCTGTTTGTGCGTTATTAGCTTCCAGCCCTTCGGTCACACATCTCGTGCGTTAATTTCTCAGGGTGCCACGCCCTTTAAGGGATGCTCCGGCCATCGGAGCATTAAGGATGTGGGGTGATGTCAGATCTCCAGAGGGCTGAGGGGATGGTACGCTGTGTGCTGTCGAGGCAGAGCTGCACCGTGATGGGGAGAGCAGACTGCATGTGTCTCCGCGTCATACCCTGTTGTAGCCAACAACAGCAGCAGCTCCGCCAGCGACGGCGGTGTTAGAGCGCCATCCCTGCACAAAAAGAGGTGCTGGCTGACTACACATGCCTCTGAAAGCAGGGGGTAATAAGAGGACAAGGGCTCCCATGGTTTCTAATGGCAAGGACCTCGCTGCAGATGAGCATTATTACTGTCTACACGGTGAGTGGTAGCCTATGTGAACCGCAGGGGTGGAAGCATTCATATAGCCTACATTGTGCTAATTACCTCACAGTAATGGAGTGGATCATGAGTGCACAACGAAATATTGCATTTGGATTAGGTAGGTTTAACCAGGTTTAATTTTAAATCCAGTTAAACCAATTTACCAAACGGCTATAGCGATAATACCATTAGATTCATCCCATCCTATCCCGGATCATCTCTGGTTTATTCTTATATTATTCCTCGGACAGTTGCAGACATTTTCCAGTTCTTACTCAAACTGAATAGAGCACAATTCCTCACATGAAGGAAAATTATGAATGAATGACTTTCCCACTGCAACCAGACACACCTGAGGTTGAGCAACAGAGCAAACACAGGTGAGCACAACCAGACTTATAAGATAATGGGTGGGGCCGATAATACCTGTATAGTTACACCTTATTTGCTTAATGGTTCAACCCAAAGCTGAATGCTATATATGACCCCTGCCTTGGTTATATTTTTAATATAGTAAGTCTGACAACTTTGAAGTGTCTGAAAATAAGTTCTGGTTCAAAATAGCTGTAGCTGAATATGTTTCAAATTCAGTGTGGGGTCATTCAGTGCAGAATCTGCAAGAGCAGTGCTGATAAAAGCAACATGTTGCTAATATTAGCAGCCTTTTCATCATTGCATCACTTTTCATCAGGATAAAACTCTAGTGCAGCTTACTGATGCAGTTTTTAACAGCTTTCTGCTTATCCCTCTACTAAAATGAGAAAATACTCCATGATTTGAGTAAAGTTGATGTGCACTATTATGAAATAGTTATTAGTTGGATCTCCCAAGTCTGTTTTTCGCTTTCTTTATAAGGAAAAAACTGTAGCCTAATAATATGAATAGTTCATTTAGGCCTTCTCTCATCACTTAATACATAGCCTATCCTCGCAATTTAAGAATGTAAGGTCTTTAGTCTTTGTTGATACCACCTCTTTTTTTTCCACTTAGTTTTAAGCTTGTGTATCATTGACAAAAAAAAACACCAAAAAAAAAAATCCTCAAAACAAGGCCACCATTGTGAATTATTCATCTTTTACACATGCAAACAAACACAGATTTGCTTTTGAACCTGCACATTGTGTCAATACAACATTTGGTTTTGTTTTACCTATGGTAACAAAATATTTGGTCTAAAGGCATCAGAAACAACAATAACACATTGATATGCTCTTGTTGTGGTGTCAACATAATCAGTAGGATTATGTTCAGAGTGTATACATAGGAGACAAGGTTGTGATATGATAAGTCTGTTGAAAATGGTGGTTCAAGTCACATTGACACACATGTATTTTGCTGACAATGGCAATAAGAAAAAACACCAAACTGTTTGTCTCTATTATCTGCAGTATTGCAGAAAGGAAGCATGACATTGCAACACATTCGCAGAGATCAATACTCTTTTGAGTCAGTCAGTTCAGCATCAGCGTCATGTCAAGTCTTGTAGCCTACTTAATTTGATTTTCAAGAAAGCAGTAATAGCGAGACAATGTTCTGTAATTATAAAGGTTGGGTGTGATATTTAATATTCTGGATTGACATCTGACATTCAACAATTAGACACACCCAGAAACATCTAGGGACATAAAGTGTTTTGAAAGTTTTTTCAGATTGAAGCAGCAAGAAAAAACACAAAATAGGTCATAGTTGTGCTTTTTCTGGTTAAAGTCCCCTCAAGTTAATATTTCTAGTGCAGCTGAATTCTCCCCTTCTCTCCTCACCTTTCACTTTAATTGCACTAACTGAATCTGATGTTGAATGGCGAGCACACCCTTGTTTGGAAAGAGCAGCTAATAGACAGGTTTATACTAAGATCCAGGCATGTTGACCCGAAGGCCTAAACATGTGATGAGTTAGCAGAGCTGAGCTTTTCATCCACAAAAGGACACATTATGTGTTCACATGGACATGGTAAATTGGGAACAGGCTTTGGATGGATTAGAGAAAACAGGTACCAACACGCCATTTAGGATGACTTCAAATGAAGGCCAAATGAACAGATACCATGGAAACCATAAACAGATTTAAGATTTTCTTTAGCAGATCACTTGAAGAAATTGTGGATTACCTGCTGGACAGATGTGAAAAGGCACTTGCCAAGTTCCTAGGATCTGTTATTAAAGGTGTGCCCTATTTTTAGTGGTCCAATGTATGATCATATTTGTCATACAATGCTAAATAACTGAACACCTATGGATGCAAGGTGCAAATACAGTAACACTTAATTTCATAGGACCTATTATGTAAAGAGACCAGCACACACAGGGTCCAAGCCCTGTAGTCAAACACTTGCCCTGTGTCCTTGAGCAAGTTACTGAATCCTTACCAGCATCAAAGGCACAACGTTGTCCCTGGGAAGGGAAGCAAGCAAAAAATAGTATCACTTCATCATTATGGTCACTCAAGGTTACAGGTAAGGGGGGGTACCTACAGGCTTGCGTGTTGGGGTGACTTGTACAGACTGGTAAAATTCTGGGAGCACTCTCTTCTTCACTTTCCGTTTTCTTAAAGTGGAGGATGAATCAGGTTCACTCTCAGGAACCTCAACCAGACTGGGTTTTTCCTCTGTCACTCGAGCATGTATGCTCCTTCTTGCATGACGTGGACTGTGCCTGAAGCCCTGGGAAACGACGAACAAATGTCAAGCATACAGCAGACTCAGCAACAGAAATTAAAAGGCTCAACATATTATGAATAATACATGTAATGCCATTCATGCCTCTTAAGCTAACCGGAGACCGTTGTAGTTGTATGACCTAGATTTCCGGCATGCTAGAGATAGATGTACAGACATTTTTATTACTACACAGGAAGTAAAGACAAACATTTCAGTGCAAATGTCTAACTATTACCTTCTTTGGACCCTCTGAGTTTTTCTTTAAGAGCTATTCGGTGTTGGACTTTATGTTTGAAGGTAATGATCAGCAAGACTGTTCTCAGCCACTGTCCTGCTGTTGTGTCCTTGAACATGATACTGAATACCCACCAGCTACAGCACTGAGTACTGTAGGTAGGGATTCAGTGTCCTGTGGTTCAATAACATGACCTGCAATGGACAGCAAGCTTCTGGAGTGTTTAATATAAAAAACATCATAACCACAGGGAATCATGGAAAATGAAACTATAGAAAGAAAAAAGAAGACTGTCTGATGAAAATGTAGTCTAGAGTAGCCTAATAAAAGTGATAAACCTAAATAATGAGCTTACATGGCACCAATCCCCTTTTAGGGTCAATGAAATAACAAAGCTTTCCCATTTAGACCTGCCTGAAAGAAAGAGAAAGAAAGACTGTCTTGTCTTTACCACAATACTGGCAAGGGGGTTGAGGTTTAAACCCGTTTTCATGCAGTCGATATATTTACAACCTTAAAATGTTATTTTATTCTGAAAGCTGTGTGCGTAAAACGGAAACGGGTCGCCTGAGGGTTTACTTGACGCATTTAAAACAAGCATCAAACATGAAGGAACATGTAGATTATGGATCACACATCCGAGTAGCTTTCTATCGGCTCGATGAGATCTGACATTTAAACAGTGTTTCTGAGAAGACAGTATTAAGAGTTTCTACTCACCGTGGAGCATGAAACTGCAAAATCACCTACGTTAGGCTATGTATTGATAAGACATGCGCATTGCGCACAACATGGTCCCTAAAATAGTCACGCAACCGTTGATAAAAGTCCAAAGAATCAAATTTGTGGATCAAGAATTTCTTGTTTTATACTTGAACTGATCATGCAGCCTGAACATGGATTTGACAAATTTAAAGTAGCCTATCATATCTTCAGGTAGCCTAAATAGATATGAATGAATGACTCAAGTCAATAATGCAAAAAGTTCACCCTACCTCTGATCGAAAATGGTGCGTCCGGAGGCCAACTACAAAACAGATAACAGATGTTAGACAGAAAAACTATGATTTAACATTTTCCACAAACTATGACGTGTCACATAAGAAAGCCCGCATCTTCATTTGCTATAGTCTATTAATAACTTCAGCACATTTCCAGCTAGTTTGACTAAAATACCCCCATGAGAATCATGTTCATTTGATCAGCCCAAACTGCAGATGTCTATTATAGCTTCACACTTTGGCTGCTCGGTACAGCAGTCAAGAGAAAAATACTTTACGGACAAATATACGGATATTTAAAATGCCCAGGGATGAGATGAGCTGGCAGGGAGAGGAGATGCGGCTGGCCTGCGCTATACTCACCGCGGCTCTTGGAGCGTCCAGAGAGCACAGATTTTATTGGATGTTTTCCATTACGAAGTCTCCGATGCCAGCAGCAGAAAAACAAAATAGTCGCAATAGTCCCGAGCAAAAGCAGCAATAACAGCAGCACACATTGAATACTGTACGGCCTTAGCAGCACCAAAAACGCCGCAGCGATCATCATAAGGCGAGATGTAGGACAGATCCCGCAGCCTCAGGCAGCTGGCTCCTTCTCCTGCCGCTACACCGCTGAAAGCTCAAGATGAGAATAAAGACGCTGAGCGACATACGTGAAGCATCGCACAGCAAACCGTGTGAAGTCCGTAGGTTCAAAGTAGACAGTCCAGACTATTGATATCATTATTGTGAGGCACAATGCATGACTCAGCAGAGACGCAAGTTTTATTTATTTATTTTTCCTAACAGGGGCAGGGAGAGTCAGCAGATTCATCTGAGCATCGCAGTGATGTGCTGCAGAGTCGACAGCACAGACGGATGATGCTGTAATACTAGTTATAACAAGCACATCAGGATCCACATAGACAACGGTGTGTAGCCTAAACGAAACCATACAGTCCAGGGAAATGGTTTATATAGAAGATATTTTGCATTCTTAACTCATGGTAGGCTATAGCTAATATTTTACCAACACATTTTGATCATTGTAACAATAGCAATACAACATGCCTGTCTAACGCAGTTGTAATGTAATGTAAGTAGCTATATTTTGCTGTACAGGCTTCCTATATTCGTGTAAAATGTGGCCGGTTGTATAGTCACAGGCCCTGCAGCGAGGCAGGTGTTATGCACAGACACTCCCAGGATTAGGGGGGGAAATGGAGAACAAATCTATTCATAATCCAACAAGCGTTATGTAATTTTTTAAAGAACTAATGTCATGTGAAGTGTTCAGATGAAAAACTCAGACAAGCAAAGTGTGATGGATGAAAAACAAGTTTTATTTTCAGCTTTAAAAAGGCAATTCTGTATCCAGGCAAAAAGCCAGATGCTGCCATCAATAGGATATAACTATGTTAGCATGTGTTTAAATATACAACAGTTATCTTACATAAATTCTGTAGCAATTGCAATACATTCAGTGGCCACTTAGTTGGACATCTACAAAATATAGCTAATACAGTCCAATTCACTTACAAAGATAACAATGTTAATTTTTTTCTTGACAATGTTTATCACCGAGTTTGTAGTTGGCAGTGGTGAAGTGGTCAGCATTATACCGAGAGATGTTACTACTGTTTTTCCCACTACATCCACAATGAGTGGGTAGAAACATATTTCAGTGTAATGCAGCACAGGTAAAACCGAGCACTAACAAGATCAATCTCATCAATAAACATAATTGAATAAACATATCACCAGTTTGAACAAAAACCAGCTATTGCGTGATATGTAAGGATATGGGGCAATTGAGAACTGGATAGCATTAGATTACATGCAGCACATGTGTGGTGAGTTCTGGGTTCATTAACATTAACATTATATACATGTCATATATCTACAGTATGGAAAAGATACACATTGTCATAAGCAACCAGACACTCGCATGAGGCTGCAGTTTTGCAGTTTCAGTGTTTGCCAAATGTTGCTTTATTAGTTTGTGTGTGTGTGTGTGTGTGTGTGTGTGTGTGTGTGTGTGTGTGTGTGTGTGTGTGTGTGTGTGTGTGTGTGTGTGTGTGTGTGTGTGTGTGTGTGTGTGTTAAAATGACTTAACACAGTTCGGTCAAAGGAGGTTTTTGGATCAGATGTTATTTAGCCATGTTTTGTTGTTGGCAGTGTGTTACAACACGCCTACATAACAACAATACATCATGTACGAAACATTTGTGTGCAAACATTCAATAGTTATATGAAATAATCAATTATATATTAACCTACTCACTACATGGGGATATAATTTGACATGTGCAATTAGTTGATAAACTTCTCAAATAATTAGCATCATTTAGTTACAGTCTATGTTTAACTATTCATCAGACTAACTAAAACATTAGAGGGAGTCTGAACAGACAAGTTTAGCACCAACTAACTGGAAACGGGCGGAGTTTATCTCAACTGCAACTAACCCCGTCCACGCGGCACACTCCGCGGGGAAAAGGAGCGCTTCAGTGACATGACGTCGCAGACCAGACTAGCTGCATTTAGCCTGCTTTGATTTGGGGTCTTGGAGCTAGCTGCCTGCCACTCTTCTCTACAGAGGGACCACTGGGAGTAAGCGGTAGGTCATCTTAATTAATATGTTCGTTTCAGTCATATTTCATCAATACTCACCCTGGTGTGCTGTCCTAAGTTTAGTTAGGCGGTGCCAAAGCTGCTGCAACTGCAAACGCCAGAGAGCTACGGTTAGCTTACCCAAACTCCTGGCGTTGGTGCCACTCTGTCGAAGTGAAGCATTTCAACATTTCGCTGCTTATAAAGTATCTTAATAGATAAGACTGGACTATACGAACTCAAAACTTTAATGGTGACCATCTCAGCGACGGGTTAGTTTGAGTCGCGTCGACGACATTACGTGAATATTATTGAAAAAGGAGTTACCGCGAGTTGTTCAAATAACTTCAGGCTGTCCAACGAACAGCCTGTGGCGCGTAAATATCATCCTCGCTGGTCCTTAAATGTAGTCTGGCAGCTCGGCGGCGCTCAATGCTGCCGCCAGTGGCCGAGGGCCGAATTGCAACAACACAGTGATTTGAGAGCATTGCGGACGGTTGCAGTATAGCTTCCACCCATCTATGGCAGCATAAAGAAGAAGCCATGTGAGCGATAAACGAGGAAGATATGCCCTCTGACCTTCTACTGGATCTTACACGGGTTGATCTGAATTTAATGGTACGAAATATTGCACAGCGTCGGGGAGCGAGTCGTGTTTTTGTCACTGCAACGCTACACAAACCTGACGTCGAGGCGAGGTCCCAATGTCCCTGTAGTAATTTGAGCAACCTTTCCTCACTAATACTACCAGTGTATATCAGATATGAAAGCGGTGTGGTACTTTGTTAGCTAACTTAGCTTACCGAACCCAAACGCATTTCCTTTCTTTTGTTTCTGGTCAACGAAGTCAAAATTGAACTGTGTATGTTTAAGAAAACACCACTGACTTGCATTACTTGCCAATTAGCATATATGACAGGCTTTCAACTGTGTTTAGTGTTGTTTGTTGGAGTTGGAACTTGTTTCGACTTTTAGCCTCAGAAGTTACAGTAGTTGTTTTTTTCCACAGAGAAATGTCATCACCAGCTCAAGCAGACGATGATGAGATGGAGGAAGAAGAGGAAGAGGAAGAAGAAGTGGAGTTTGTATCAGTAAGTCACGTGTCAACTTTATCTGGTTTAATTGAAAATCGAGAGATTTAATGGATAAGATGATCGATTGCATTTGCTTTCTCTCTGTCTGTTGACATTGGATAGACTAATTGTGCAATAACTGCAGCCTAGTTTAATGATTAGACTGGTGTGCCATTTTACCTCATTTCATCATTCGTTCATGATTGCAGTGATATTTCAGGCAGATACCACCTCCCTTTGCAATTTTAATAAAGCATCCTCATTTCACAGTGCACAGGCTTTGCACGCTCCATTTGATCAATATATTGTAGAGATGTGTTTAATAACATTTAATGGCATGTTATCTCGTACTTGCTTCAGGAGGGCCCGATCAAATCTGTACCAGAATGTATTGATCTGCTGAGTGACAGTGATGATGAGGGATGTTCATCATATGGAGGAGGGGTGAGTGGCTGAATAGAACATCCTTTTTTTATTTAATTGTGTGAATACCTGACTACAGTTCTGAAATTGTTATGCCTTCTCTTTCTGATATAGTTTGAAGATGAAATTACCCGTCACAAAGCACATGTTACGTCTACACTGGACAGACTCGCACACAAGGTGGCCCGAGAGAAAAAGGAACGAGCAGATAAATGTAGAGCATTCCAGGTGAGGTCCCTTTGGTATAAAATGAGCTGCTGTCATTGGTTAATTGTCAGATTGTAATTAAGCTATTCATTTCCCTGGAGGTGTCTTTATCACACCACTATCTTTACTCACTTCCTCTTGAATTTAAATGAAAAAATGATTTGTGCTCATCATAATGAGACATTTTAACAGAATGTAAAATAAGAAGGCATTATGGTTCAACTTTATATTTTTTTAACTAATCAATACTAAAATAACTGAGTGTTGCCAAATTGGTAGCTATAGTTCATATATTCTGTGGGATCTACATTGTCTCATACTGTGTCTACATTGAATCATCAAAATTGTGTTTTAATATTATTTCCAATAATGTTTTTCTTTTCTCAGTTACTCTGTAAAAATCATCTTCATGTACTTTAGTCCAGTCCAGTCTGTAGTGTCACTGCTGGCAAAACTTTCTTGACAATGTTCTTAACACCTGTAATTACGGTAGTATCTAATTTCAAGGCTGGATGTAACTTAAAATGCTTGGGTAGAAATTTCCTGAGTGTGTTGTCTGGTGTATGGGGTCAGTTGAGGTCAGTTGTAATAACAGTAGTGCCACCTGGTGGGCAGAATGGAGAGAACAGATGCCGCCTATAGTTCAAAGATGAATAAACAAATACATGTATCATACGAATGTAAGGTATATGAAAAGAAAATCCAGAATATGTTCTGTTGTTGTTCATCTCTGTATTTTTTTATTTTTCAGGAGAAGCAAATCTTACAAAAAGCTCACGGACGACAGGAGCTGGCTTTTGGTTCTCCAGTTAATCAGGAAGCAAAGCGCTGTGTAGACATGTGGTTGAAGATGCCAGGTACGTTTTCAATCAGCCATCTGTTGCATTATCTCTGACACCCCCATCTGTTAATTTGTCAGAACAGCAGGTTTTCTCAGGTCATACTATTTTATTAGTATATTGTTTTGTGCTGCTGCAATTACCTACTTTCCTCACAGGGATGATTATTTCGTTTTAATAGATGCAACCATGTAAACATCAACCTTTTATGGTGCTGATATGTCAGCTGACTGTCTCCACCTCTGTGTTTATTTAGGTGTTCAACCTGGAACATTTAGTGGTGGTTTTGGAAGAAGGCACGGAACCGCTTCATTCGCTCGTAATAGTTCAACTAGACACACCTGTCCAGTGATTAACTGTGGTCGAATTTATGACAACGCATCCCTCCTCGAAGGGCACTTAAAAAGGTCATTATCCTCTCTTCGTTTCCCTGCTGGTGTAATGGGTTTATCATTTCCCTGTTTCTTGTACAAACTATTTTTAAGTAAAATATCTTGTGTGCAGGTTTGATCATTCTCCTTGTGACCCAGTCATCAATCTGAGGGGAAGTGCCTGTGAGCTCTTTGCCTGTGTTGCCTGTGGTCAACATTTTCAAACCAAAGAAGCATGGAGGAGTCACCTTGAAACCAAGGTTTGGTCACACTAGACTTTTAGACAAGTTTTACCAGTTAGTTATTTCAAGTCATGGCTCACTATTGATTTATACGAGTTAAAAAGAATATTCTAGACTGTTCAATTTTGAACCCTAGGTGTCCTCATCTGCTGCGAATAATCACACCATCGATCAGACCTATCAGCGGATTGTGAGCTTTGCCTGTCCTGCCTGCTATGTCCTCTTCAACCTCAGAGACGAGTGTCTGCAGCACATGTCAGCCAAAAACCACTTCACAGAGACACTCATCATGAGTGGTAAGATTTAATTTTCACCTCACATATCCATGTCTCCCTGAACTTAAAGAAAGCAATCAGGAGGTATGGCATGAGCAGGATTATGTGTGATTTATTTTTCTCTTCTTATTAAAGAACCCAAAGGAAGAGCACTGCCTGTTCCTATCCCACAATATGTAAAGAAGTCCATCATCGCTTTGTGCAAGGATGTGGCGTTCAATGTCCGGTGTTCTTTATGTCATAAAGTACTGATGTCACATCAGACCGCTCAAGCTCACTTTAAGTAAGTTTGCTGAGATAACTCTGACATGCATTGTCACATATTTATGTGTCAGACTTTCTATGTTTCTGTATTTTTACTGGTTTTTCCCTCATTTTTCTTTTTCAGTGTGCATTGCAGACAAGGCTGTGCGGTGGCCAAGGCTGATAAAACAATAGCGCAGGTGATGAAACAGCTGCAAGTGCGAGGGCAGTGCTGCCTCTGCCGTAAAATCTTCCTCAGCCAAGCTGAAATCGAGAGACACGAAGAATCGACCCAGCACGATGTGGAGGTCAACCAGACAATGCAGAAAGCACTTCTTCAGCACTGCAGGTTTGGTGAAATTCAACACAGCCAGAGGGATAAAGAAGCACAGAGGAAAAGACAGTCAGCTGGCCTTGAAACATCTTTCCAAAAAAGAACACGTAAGGAAAACGCTCATGAAAATTCTCCAAACAAGCGGCGGAGGCAGAGCAGAAATCTCGTGACAGCCTGGTGTTGTGAGTGTGGTCTACAGTTCCCAGAGGAGGCCGCAGCCAGCAAGCATCTCCTGGCAGTGAACCAGATTTTCCACAAGTGTGGCGTGTGTGGCAAACTCATGGGAGAGTCTTCAATTACGCACCTGCATATGTGTCGCTTCCATGGGGGAGCTCATCTCTCCAACTTCCTCTACTTCTGTCGCAAGTGCAAAGTGGAAATGCCTCGATATGAAGACATCCTGTCGCACGTGTCAGACGATCACAGCGGCCACACCTACTTTACCGAAGAAGAAGTACCTGAACAGGTCAGCACGGTCAGTGACGCAAAGCCGTCAACCAGCCACGAAGTACATTCATCCTCCAAGTCCACAGCGCGGCGGAACGCAGCAGAGCCGTCTCCTTCGAACGCAGAGCAGAGCTGGATGTGCAGGATGTGCGAGGACATCTTTGACTCGGAGGCGGCCGCCCACAAGCACTGCAGCGACGTGAGCAGTCACAGCTTTCAGAGGTTCATCTGCGGACATTGTCCTCAGAAGTTCTTTAAAGAGTCCACCGTGTGCAGGCACTGCGTGAACGAGCACGACGGGGAGATAAAGAGCTCCCACTTCTGCGGCCTGTGCGAAAGCATGCAGTTTGAATCTGAAAGCGAGTTCTTGGAGCACTACAAGAACCTTCACAGCAAAGACTACTACTGCGTGGATAATGCTGAGGTTGTTCAGCCGGCCGTCGCCGAGAGCACCAGCCTGCCTACGTGCCCATGCATGGCCTCAGAGAAGGGCAAAGACGAAATGAAAGCTACGTACACACAGTGCATGAGGAATCTGGCCTCTGATGGAAAATGCCAGTACGTGTGCACTCCTTGTGGCGTATCTGTGCCTTCCTATGCTCGAATGAAGACTCACGTCCACACAAAACATGCAGCCTTGAACCTTGAGAACACGTTCGATGTGGAATGCAACGCTTGCCAGGAGAGTTTCGAGGGTGTACCCAGTTTCCATAAACACTATCACTCCCTACACTGTACACTGGAGCCGTGCATGAGCTCCAGGACCTGCAAGAAAGACGTGAAAGCAGAACCCACCACTGTAAAGATACTTAACGCTGTGGAGCTCGAACCAGACAACAACGGTAAATCACTTCACGGCACATTTTAGCTTTTATTATTGAACTTAGCACACAGCAGTTCTGTAGTTTCATAGGTAGAGATAGAAGGCTGAGAGTTTTCACATCTACCAAGCCAACAAAGAGAGTCAAGCTAATGAAGGCTAATGACGGTAGGCCATAAATAATGCATAGCAACTGTGTAATGTGTGCTACATGGAAAAGTATAGAAGCAAATAAATCTGTGTTAAATGGCATCACATTTTAGTGCTTTTGTATTCAATGTGTTTATTAAGTCATGATATGCGGAACATTGTTTGCATTTCTTTGACTACAGATTTTCATGAGCCAACCGCTCTTTTCTGTGTGTTCTTTTACAGAGGGTTCAGATGACGAGATGAAGCAAGCTGTGTCTGTGTTCGACGAAGAAGCAAGAGAGACAGCAGGTATACCGTGTGAAAGAATGTAAATGTTCCAACTCAACATGTTAGTGCTCATGGTGTGCTGTAAAAGATGAATCTAGAAAGTAGAAGAGGAAATAAGAAATAAAAAGAAATGTGAACAACCACTTCAATGTTTTCAGTATTATTACAGTGACCGAGCAATCTGTGGTTTTTATTTGGATTTACTGTAACACAGATTCTAATGTGTTTTTTTTTGTTGTTGGTTTTTTACAGAGTTGGAAGAAGTTCTTAAAAGAAGTCTTTTGGAATTCTAATGCCCTGATGACCTTGAGCACTTTTATGACACAGTTTATCAGACATTGTATTGAAACAATTTGTATGAGGTAATTCTGTTCAGAATATATTAAATAAATGTTAGCTGTTATTTTATGTTTTCTTCATTTTTAATTGTTTGAAATGTATATAGTACAACACAGGCTCCACATTTAGAGTTTCTCTCTGTTCCAGTTAACAGCGTAGCTCCCTGATCATACCGTTGTTGGCAGATCTTATGTTTTTTGATTTACACAGTCACCTGCTAAGAACGACACTTCAGTGTGTCGACACATGTGCTATAGATGGCACCGATGGCTCTGCAAGATGCCGTAGCTGAACTTGTGACCGTGGTGCCAAGTGTGTCTCCAGTTGCAGTCTCTGTTTTCAGCGCAGACATGGAATCCAGTGGATAGTCTGCACCAGTTTTTTCCTGGAGTGCAGTAGATCATTCCTCTAAAATGATTTGTATTTGCTTTAGTTAATGCTAGTTAGGAGTCAACAGTATAAAGAGAGAAATGTGATTACATAATTTGGAGCACATGGTAGGCTACACAACGCACCAGAACAAATTCTTCTTCCACCCACTTGAAGATGAAGATAAAAGAAATTTTTGGAGACATACACCAGAGGCCTGTAAATAGTTTTTTGTGCACAGGTTTGAATATAAAGCAATTCTGGCAACAACTCTTTGGGCTCTGTTAGTTTCCTTGTGTTGCCATTAACAATTATAGGGAGACTGATTAGTTTTAAAGTTGATTCACACTGCAAATTGCCATTTGGATGCATTATGTGATGCTGCCTTTGTAATTGGGATATACTGCTGTCTAATGTATTCCCAAAATATTTGCTTTCTGTCACATCCTCTTAAGATACTTACCAGGTGGTAACAGCTTGTTTATGCACTCATGGAACAAGTTAAATCAGATTAAATCCTGCCTGGTTGTGGAATTTAACAGCTACTGTCTAACTACACGTTGTACCACTGGTGTGAAACCACTTCAATGATCATTCAGCAAGTTGTAGAACATGGCAGGTGGATTAGGACAATTCGTTTAAAGAATGCACAAAATCTTTTTCTTATTTGACATTTCTGATCTTTATTTTGTGGATCTCAAACCAACAAGGGTTTCTTGAAGTAATGAGTTCACCAATAGAACCAAATCAGGTAAAAAATAAAAAACCCAGATGAGATTATTTGATATTTTAAATTAAATAAATACTGGCAATTGAATTATATTTGTGAACAAAAGTGCAAATCTTTATGTGGACCCTCTGGAGTTTCTCATGGACCTGTAGTGGTCCTCGGACCCCACATTGGGAACCACTGATCTGTTCTGGGCTCCTCGGGAAACTTCTGCAAGGAGCGAGTGAAGGAAGTCGCAGCCCATGTTAGGAAATGTTCTCCCTGGGGCGCAGCCGGTGGAGTCAGTGTCAGTTGGACGGCGCAGGGTGTTGATCGCACACGGGACTTACTCTCAGGCACGGATCATTAATAATAATATAAGAAGAACAAGAATCATTCACCGACATGGCTCAAGCTAAAATACACGCGAAAATGAGCGAGATTCCGTGCAGCAAGTTCAGCAGGACCCTGTCCATGGCAGACCGCTCCGGGCGACTTCTGGAAAATTTGGATCAGCTGGAAACAAGGTAGAGTTAAGTAACAGGCCTCAGCCATGTGCGTTATGTACAGTGCACTTGAGCTGTTTTAAGCACTATCGTGTTTACATTGTGTAGTTTTCACAAGTTATATAGGCCGTAACAGAAAAATCACTATTTATATTGTTGTTGATTGTGATGATCCTGTTCCTTAAACCATCACCAATAATAAAACCGTTACTTTTTACAATAGGGCGTTGTGGTTTTTCAGTGGGCGGTGGTGTTTGTGACCTGCCTCTGTCTCTCTAACCAGGGTGGAGACTTTACGCGAAGCAGCATCGGCCATGGAGCAGGAAAGGGAGTGCATCCTGGAAATGATTCAGTCCATACAGAACAGTCAAGAAATGCGTAACATCTGTGCTGGTGAGGCTGCTGACTGACTGACTGACTCCCACAACTAACACTGTTACATAGACTAGTGATTGAGTCTGTCTTCCATTGTGTATCTTTGTTGTTGCATGCTGTAAAAAAAATAAAAAAAAAATAGTGATCTGGTGAGGTTATGCTGACAGCTACACTGTAGGAGGGAGGTGGTGTTCAAAAACCGCAAGGGATTTCGAGGAGAAAGTCAACATGAGCGTTTTTGTACCCCACCCTAAGACAAGATGGAAGTTTGTACCAGGGAGTCATAGTTTTCCTCCTAGTTTCCAGTAGGCTACTTGTTCTATTGAAGGATACACAACAGTCTAATTATCATATAATATGTATGAATAATAATTTCCTGATTTCCCAAATGAACATTAATGCAATTGGTCTATAAATATGATGTTATAGTACACTGTGCAGTGATTGGGCCATTAATACCACCATTGTAAGTCTTATAGGGAATTGTGTATCAATGTTGTTGAGTTTGTAAGCACATTATAATACAGTCTGATAAAATGCTGTTTTTGTTGCACAAAAAAGCTGAATAGGCGCCTGCAGTGACACTGTTTAAAATGAAGTTCACATAAGGTTGAAAGTTGAATTGTAGCCTATTTATTATCCCTGAGGAGCAAATTGTTGTGCCAGCCAGCAGTAGCCAAATAAATCACACACAGTAATACAAAGGTACAGCCAATTCCAGATCTGTATCTCAAATAGATTCTAAACAGTAAATCAAAAAGAAACTGTGTCCAATAAATATACAACAAATACACAAATGATTAAATATAAAAGGTAGAGAGATGTAAGATCCATGTAAATTTGCAGTGAGTTATTTAAAAAATAACTGAAGCAGGAAAAAAGGAGTTTATGCATCTTTGCAGTTTGTACCGACTGGCTAGAAGCTGTATGAACTCCCTGAACAAAGGGTGGCTTGGAGTTGTTCAGAGTCCTGACCTTATATAGGTGGTGAAGGTAATTAAGTGTCATTCCTGCAATTAGGATTGGACAGCTCTGTTCACCTGAGTTGTCTCATATTGAGACTGAACATGGAAACTTGTTATGTGGCAACACAAAGCTATTCTATGGCCCCTTAGTAGTAGATTGCAAGATGTTCTTATGATTGTGTCCATTACAGTACCAATGTATTTTATTCATTTGAAGGTATTGATTTCTCTCTTGCTTCATGTCCTCTAGGGGAGAGAGAAGAGTTGGAGTTAACTGCAAACCGTCTGATGGGCCGGACACTGTGTGTGGAGATCTCTGTCGGCACAATCAGAAACACCACGCAGGAGGAGGCGCTGCGCCAGGCCACATCAATAATAGATGAAATAGTGCAAAAGTTACTGACTGACATGGACAGCGGCCGGGAGCGGCTGCTGGCCCTGCATGCTGCCTGCGTAACCGAGGCGCCGCCCGTCCCCATCAACCAAAAGTTTCAGGCCCTTGTGATCAGCTGTGCTATGGAGGACCAGAAGGATATCAAGAGGCGGTTGGAGACTTTGTTGAGGAACGTTGAAAATGCTGAAAAGAATATCAAGATTATGGATCACCAAAAACTGGAGGGCCCACAAGCCAATGGCAGTCAATAAGACCTGTCACCAAAACATAAAATGTGTCTTAAGCACCACTAACCTCACGAGAACTGTTGTAACCCTGTACTAACTTTAAGAGAGAATTAACATGTAGCATAGAGATGAATCACTTTAGGTAAATTACAGTGATGTTCAACAGTAGGGCTAAAAATACAGTAAAGCACAATCACGAATGAACAGACACCAGGATTCTCCTGCACAGTGATTCTTATATACATAATCAAGTTTTACTTTCAAATGATCATTTATACTAACCAACTCAATATTGATTGTTGATTGTTTACACCCACCACACAATGTGTGTTCACATGTGTAGCCCACTAAAGACAGAAACAGATACAGCAGCAGTGGTTCATTGGAGGTTTTGTTCCTTATATAAAATGATAATACAGTGTTAATTGTCTACCGAGGTGAAAAGGAGTGACTTTATATATCTGTTACTATCATCAGGAACATCTGGACTGAACATCAGCACAGCATTAGCCCGAGTAGGGTAAAATGATTGGTCATAATATTGGTTAAGGAAAAACTGCTCAGTGAACCCAGTGTTAAAGTGTTTTTTTCCGTTTCACTCACCTTTGAAATCAGGCACTTGTCTTGCCACAGGATTTTGGGCGTGCATACACTACCTCTATGTGTGAAGGCAACACGAATCACATCAAGCTGTGGATTCAGTTCACATTTACAGCTGTTTGTAATGTTGAATTGTGTATCAAGAAAAGTAAATAAAAAAGGCTTTGTCTTCTAAGTGAATGTATTGAAGGTGGTCAGTGGTAATCTAACGGTTATCAGTTGGTTTTTATGGAACCTATTCTACATAAGTGATATCACCCTAAATGAACCCTTATTTATTGTCTTCTTTCATCTATCCAGTAACCTACGCATGTTCATATCAAGTCTGATATACAGTAAATTTTCAAAATTGGGACAAATTATTGTTTAGGATATAGTATAGTATTTTTTCCTATATGTATAATATCAACAGGCAATGGTGAAATGGTGCTACGGTCACATGCTGGTGTACGTATACACATCTTGGTAAGTTTAATGTTTCAACTCAAGGCCATATTTGTTTGAAAGAAAGTTGAGTTAAACATTGTTAGTCTCTGTCACAACTTGTTTCCAAGGTTAAGATTCAATCTCCACACCAGTCCTGTTACTAATAAACCATTGTGTTAACAGGAGTATGGTCATTTGAAATAACACACTGGATGCCAAAGAAAAAAGTTTTATTTAAGTCAGATTACCGTCAACCTTCCCACCAAACTTAAGGTGCACAGTCGTGTGGCACACTTCAAGTCGTGACACATTTGTAAACTGTTAAAACAAAGATCCAACAGTGAGAATTGTTTTTGTCAGACTCTAAGCATACATATATCGTTCTGTCTATCTTAATGTGTGAAACTGGTTTGTGAAGTTGTGTGTGGAAAAACAGTAAGACACCTGAGAGACAGCACATAAGTATGGTTAGTTTCAATTTATGGTTCTTTTCAGATTATATGCCATCTTGATGATAAAGTGCGCTAAATCCATTCAGTCAAAAAAAGCAAAAAGGCAACTTAAACACAATGTTACAAGTAAGAGAAAGCTTGAGAAAGAATTATTTACAGAGTTACTGTGCAGGCAGTCTTAACAAACAGCAAGAGTAGGATTCAAATGTTATTGATGGTCAGAGGAGGAAAATGTAAACATGGACAAGGCATTGTGGTATCGCAATTATGAGTTGAATGAGTGTTCACTGATGTGGAAAAAAGGCATACATGCATTAGTTGTCACACTTTCTTTTTTTCAAAACAACTGCTGACATACAAACTAATGAGGGATCTTGAAATGTGACACAGTCTCAGTGTCAATGGTAAAACTGTTGAACACATTTTAAGCGACTGCCAGGATTTTCACAACAGACTATGAAATTTAAAAGTATAAATTCAATCCTTATCTAATCCTCATTTCAAACTGGTAGAAGCCTCTAACACAGATCTGATATCAATTACAAAACTTTTTTAAAAGACAAAAACATGCATGCACATGTAATCCCAGATGTCTATGTATTATAATTCCATGTAAAATATTTAGAATGTATCTATCAATAAAGAAATGTCAATAATCTCAAGACAGGTGATAGCCACACTACCATATATTCTTTTGTGCTTGGTAAACCGGTGTCTTTCAGATAATGAGTTTTGGAAGGAACAATTATAAAAAGGCTTGATTGATGCAGACAAGGCAATAACATACGGTTCAGAGCTAGCTGCGCCTACGATCCAGCATTAGTCTGGGAGATCTTTTTTGGAGTGCCCTCGTGGAGTGAGAAGTAACTGGATTTGCTTGCATATTCAGGCACATACAAGCAGTTTAGCTGAGAAATATCCAATCGTAATGTTCAGCTTTTTGTAAAAACTTTACACCACGAGGGCAGATATAACTGTGCTATTCTTACTTCCTTTCCCTTCTCTCCATCAAAGCAAGAGCAGAATGATGTTAACAAAATAGTAATAACTGATAAGATACAATAGAGGCCAAAGGAAAAAGAAAAAAAATAATGCACCATTTATAGTGTTTGAAATGTAGTGAAAACTGAATACAAACATACTGAAACATATTCACTCAGCTGTACCACACTTTAAGAGAATCTCAGTTAAATATGAAATGTGTAAGTTGTAAACAAGTGAAATTAAGCCATGGTACCATCTGATTGATGATTTGATGTACAGTACTACAAGATACAAGAGTATCATTAATTCAACCCATGTTTTATATCATTAAGACTTTGTCAAAGTCTGAGAATTCAGTCAATAAATGTGTAAAGAAGCAGACATGGAGGACTATTTTTAACAATAGTTGTTGATATTTGGTTATACATTGGAGCACATTCTATTAATTTCATGTTAACATCCAAATCACTGCCGTGTTAATATTTAACTACAGCTCAGATAAATGGAAATTTGGCACTATGTCAACACTTAAGTGAAAATATCACTCAACACTGTTGATTCATACAAAAATACTTCTGCACAGAGAACTCCCTCTGGATTTTATAGTGTTTTTGTCCATGAGACAATAGATAGAAACAATAGTGTGTCTGTCACTAAAATAAGATGCCTCTATCTAGAGAAGGCTGCAGCTTCCAAAAGGATTTTTACTCTTCTTGGTCCTTTGTTTGTTAGGTCTCAAGGTGATGACTTCTCTGCCGTTGCTGGAGCTCTGGTTGCAAACATTACTACTTGTGGTATTGAAAACACCTTTGGAAAAACACAGTACATGAGTTACATCACCTCAAAAAAAAACGTAGCATGAAAGGTGATCTGCAGAAATCTTTCTTACCTATTTTATTGCTTGTTGTGTGGACCACCTCTGTCTCCTCTGCTGTTTGCTGTTTGAGTCGCTGAAGATATTTCTCAGCTAAGTATTTAAAAACTATAAAGAGAAAAACAGAAGAGATGTTATGAAAGGAACATTCAAAATGAGTTTGTGTGCTTTGTGTAAAAGTGTTTGTCCACCCACCCTCGTTGACGTTGAGGTCTTCTTTTACTGAAGCTCGATAAAATCGCAGTTTAAGCCTTTTGGCCAAAGCTTCTGCCTCCTCGCTGCAATGCAAGTAAAGAGAACACATTTACCAGTCAGTATCATGTGTCTCTCCACTGTGATTTTCACAGAAAAATTAAATAAACTTACTTTTTTATAACAGTCTCTTCCAGGAGGTCAATTTTGTTCTGCACTAGAACTGTGGGAATATCTCCGACCTCTGCCTCCACCTTCTCCCTCCAGCTGTCAATGGCCTGATACGACTCCCTGTCTGTGGTGGAGAACACTAGCACACATGCCTGCGCTCCTGGAATGCAAGACAACACACCATGACAACAGTTCACATTTTACAAGCTAGTAACTCCTTTTAAACGAGGACTTCATTTATTCCAATACATAATTCACCCTCTTTAAGGATGTAAAAACAATCCCACTGGAGATTCACATTTGAGGTGCCAGAATGTTTGCTTTGGTTAAATGCTGTGCTGCCAGTAAACCATAAAACCCCAAACAAAACTAAACCCCAGCAGGTCAGTGAACCAAAGCAACAGTACTAGGGGACTTACCACGGTAATAGGCCTTGGTGATAGCGTCAAACTCCTCTTGCCCAGCAGTGTCCCACAGCATTAGTCGTACCTCTTCATCATTTACGCTGAAACAATGAACAGGTAATGAGGGAAAATGTGTGTAATAATTCCTAGTTAGCATAACAATATTGTACCCAGCAGCACAGTTGTTTCTTTGTCTAATATTTATGTAGCTTTCTCAAATCTGTTTTATGTGAGAACGTTGCATCTCACTGTTTTCTGGTTGATTCAGTTCTTGAATGAATGTGCAGTTGTTGTCTCTCAACTTTAATATAACATTACAAAGTACAATATGTGTGGGTCGAAACTGTGGTTACATCAGAGCAAAGAGGTAGAGAAATGAGAATGTGTGTGAAACAAGCTGCTTACAGAATCTGCCTTTCTAGGAAGTCCACTCCAATGGTCTTTTTGTAGTCCTTGGTGAAGATGCCCTTGCAGTAGCGTTGGATCATGCTGGACTTTCCGACAGCTCCGTTACCAACTACGACCACCTTAATGGCCACTTCCATGTCCTCCTCCAACATGGTGGCGACGTCCAGGTGCTTTTCTCAGTTCCACTCAGCCCTGGTAGTTTCAATTACAGTATGTGACACAGACATATACACCACCTGAAAGCATAAAATTAAAAAACATTGATGTTCCCTACCTTTATAGGTTGGTACAGCAGAAACAAATGTTTATGTTTTATGTGTAGTCCAAGAGTGTGAGGCTTCTATTGGATCCACTGTGTTAATAAGATATCAACAAAATTACAAGAAGAGCATAAAGCAACAGCCTCTTTGGTTTAGTCAACAGACAAAACTTTAAAATAATCCAAATTAAAATTTGAATGGCTCACCCAATTTGAAATTTCACAACTTTTGCGACCACATGTTTCCATAAATATATAATTAAGGACAAGGTACACTCTAATAAATGACTTTATATACACAATAACTGAAATCACCCATTTAACTATTATGTGTGTACTCAAACTGAACAAACAGTTGTAAATTTTACAGGGAACTCTTATGGAGTGGCTGTGCAACGTGTTTATTCTTCCATTAGCACTGAATGCAGCAGACTCTGCATAGCAACGGGGTCCTCCACAGTTATATGTGTGGAACAGCTGAGTGCGATGCTAAACAACATATTGTGGGAAAGCTGTTCCCAATGGACACAGACAACCTACTGTGTGACTGTGGTGTCCAACAGCCTGTCTGACTGTCACAATATTGCAGCAGAAAACATTATTCAACAACCATAATTGAGCTGCCTGATGCAGCTGTCGTTATAACACACGTTCAAAACATGGCTTAGAATAAAAACAGCCAGCTCTTTATTCGTACAGTCCTCTCCGGTTAATACAACGCACTTAAAAACAGGATCTGGTCTTTCTTTTAACCTGCCATCTCACCAGCAAGTTGTATATTTGCAGTTCTTCATATCTCAGTCTAGAAAGTGGTTCAAAGTAGATTACACTTGAAGAAGAGTTGACCACTAGTCTTAACTGTCTGTTCACACACAACACAATGAAATTAGTTTCAACATCATACTATCAATGTCAATAATAACGCTGTTCAGTTATTTGACATATTGGTATCACTGTGATGAGTGAGATATAATCAATATAAAGCAGTAAATCTGACAACAGTCTGTGATTTTAAAAAACAGCTGAAAACTACAATTAGAGTGACACACCTTATACCTCCACACATGACTATACTTCCCAAGGTCTTCTTCACATGTTGCCTACTAATATGAAATCATAATCCCAGTCATGCCATGTTTCTTGTAAAGCAAACAATCTAAACTGCACTCCTATTTTTTACATGATAAATCAGCAGGGCTGGTTATCCCGTGCATTACAGTGCACATACAAAAAAAAACTGTCAACTATGTAGGGGATGATACACCTCCCTCCAAGTCAGTGAGTCATCTTCAGACTCACCGTTAAGTTACTTCATCCAGGCCTCAAGGCGGGGCATTGTTAAAAGCAATAATTTTAGGCACAAGGACAACAGATGGTTTAAGATGTAACAACTCCTGTTTCTATATTTACTGTTACTGTAGGTGACATGTATATCCCCAAAGTCTGTGAGTGGAGTTAAGTTGATAGTAAACTTTCCAATGTTTTTTATTGGCCCAAATCAGACTCCCTCGCCCTCAAGACATGACCTGTTGAATGGCAGCTGTTGAGACCCGAGCAGCTGCTGGTGTTTTCCCTTAAAGCTGAATGAAGCGACCGATGCTGCTGACCGGTGAAAATTATTAAAAGCTAGCAAACCCAGCGAATGGGTAAAATTTCTTACCTGTAAAAATCACGTATCGACTCACCCGTTGTCCGTCAACATTAGATGAGCTAACCAGCCAGTGAACCCACAATCACATATCTGCAGCCTCTCCTTGCTCTTCTCTGAGACAAGAGGAGACGCTAATGACTCTGGTGCTAAGGTTACCTAGCTAAGGTTAGCCACTTTTCCTAAAGAAAACCAGCTCCTGCTCCGCCCGTTAATGATATCCAGCTAATGCCTCACACAGCCAGTGGGTTTCGCTTCAAAGAGGCAGATAAACGACGACAAGTGTGTAAAAATCTGTGACATTTAAGGAATGAAGATAACTGTCTATCGGCATTATTGTCTATCGGTGAGCCTACGTCTCAGCTAACTACGTTGCGCATGAGAGTAGCTCAGCTAGCCTGGCAACTGGCTAGCTCGCTAATGTTTGTTGCTAAGCAGCAGAGCCAAAGAGTGCACAAGGCAAGATAGTTACGTGACACACGCACGCACGCACGCACACACACATGAACATTTGGAGCTCTAAAGTCACGACTGTAAATAAATGTGGATCCTGTTGTCTTTGTCACATATTTCTGTCTTTAGTTTGTATTGTATCATGTGTTTTCAAATCAGTTATTTGGCACGATGTATAATGGAGATATGACTGAAAAAAAAATAAACGAAATGACTCCTCCTCCCTGATTTTTTTGTACACAACTACCATGTGTGTTGCAACATTAAAATACAAAACAAATAAATATTCGAGTACGAAAGCCTCAAAGACTTTCACTCAAAAGCACAGCTATTCTGAAAAATCATTAACAATGCTGGTTAACAGTCCCAAAGTTCCCAGGAACTTTGATTGTCAATTGCAGATACATTCTCAATAAATCAAGCATTGCTACACCACCATGACCTATTTTTGAAAGCTTTCTAGTAAGGCTAGAGAGCATTTTAGGGAGAGATGCTGGGCTCCAAAGGCCACATGTTCCGGGTGCGTTTGTTATGTACTACAGATGCTCCTATGGATTCGTGGCTGTTGCATCCAGCTCGACGACAAATGATTCAGAAAAAAACTGTAACTCTATAAACGCGGGATATTACCATAGACTGTAAAAGGATATTACCCGTAAATCACAATTTATCCAGGTACCGTATATGACAAGTTCCAATATGTCTTTAAAGGTGAAAGGATTTGACGCTGTCGTCGACAACGGGAGATGCGGAACAACTAAACGAGCGCTCACGTCATGACGGCGTTCCTCTTCCTGCGTTCACTAAAAACGTCACCATTTACCCGCGTTTGTTGAACAGCCCACTTTGTTTGGCGGGACTGAGCGTTGAGACAGCGGCTCCATCGTTTAATCGGTAACGTAGTGACAATATTGCACATTAATTCTTCGACCAGTCGCTGGTGTGATAAGCTGCTCCGTTTGTTTTAGAGCTCGGTCGACTTCAAGTGAGTTTCCAGGGCAGCCTGCAGTGTGTGTGTGTGTTAGCTAGCATCTTTCACAACCTAACAGTCAGAGTTGTGTGTGTGTGTGTGTGCGTCCAGCTAAATGGACTCTGTCACAGATACCGTCCTGATAACGTGCGTTTTGATACTCATTAGTTAAGTCTCAGAGTCGGGCTGCTGGTCAGGACTCCTTGTAAATATATTCAAGCTTGTTGCTAGTAAAGTTAGTTGTCAATGTGTTGCTAGCTCACGGCTGCTACGCTTGTAAGTTACCCATGTAGGAATAAATATCACAGTGACGTTAGTCTTTGCAGACTGGTCAAGGGCAGCTTCAGCTTGGACAGATGCAGATCAAAATATGTTTTGTTTGTGCTTTGTACACATGTATATATACGTATTTCTAGTCTTCACTTGCGTTTTCTGATGAATTATAGTAAGATTAGTTTGTTTAACCTCAGTATAGTTTGATGATAGGTAGTAAGTGAGATTAGGTAGGCATTTATTTTATGTTTTTTATTATTATATTAACTGGGTGAGTCACTGTATTTTTGGAATTTCATAAAGTCAGGGTCTTATAAGAGGTCAGACAATTCTTCTGTCCATGCTTCTTGTTGTTGTTGTTTTTTTTTTGTTTTTTTTTACCTTGTATGGATCATGGATGCAACTAATGATCAATCGGCTCATCAGTGATTTCCTGCAGATTATCTTTTTTGATCAGGTTGGCCCTAGAAACATAAAGAATGAAAATGTCTAACATATGACATCTTCATATGTGTTATTGTTACTAACAGTTTGAAACCCAAAGAGTTTCAGTTTACTGTGTGATTTAAACAAAGCTTTTGTAGTTTGCTAAATACAGTATGTAATTGAAAAATTAAAAGATTTGCTTATGGTGTTCTGCCAATCAACAAATTGATTAATCAGTGAATTGACACTGATTTGGACCTGCATGTTTCAGTTGCACCAGACATCCTAACATGGTGACCCAGCAGCTTTTTCTCTGGTGGCACATTAAAGACTCTTATTTTCCTTTAGGATTTGGCACAATGCAGTTTGGTAGCAGACGAAGAAAGATTGATACCAGCCCTCAGACGGAGCTGTATGGACATGCTCTGCAGTTCTACGGGCAGCCTCCTCTTGAAAACATCTCCCTCTCTGAGTTTGAGACATTTGCTGTGGACAGAGTAAAATGTAAGTACTTGGTCTCATACCATTCAAATTGCTTTTGGATAATGAACATTTCTGTAAGCACTGTATTCTCTGATGTCATGAAATACATTTTCAGTGTGATTAAACAAGAACATAATCGTCTTTTAATGCCACTGCAGTGTTGAAGACCACCGAGAACTTGGGAGTGAGCTATGTGAAATTGTCAGACGACTACAAGAAGAAACTATCTGCTGAGTCTAAAAACCTGAACTTTCCTTACAGGCTTGACGCAGTGAGTATGGCATACATTGAAAACTGCAGTGCAGCTTGTGCAAACTGTTATTGAATACCAGTGTGAAATCCTCACCCTCAAAGCTTTGTCATACAATGATTTCTGTGTTCATAATCCCAGTTTTGGTTTTCAGATGAAGCCTACACAACATTCATCTTAAATTGTCATCGCCTTTTTTTTAGGTTTTAGGCATCCTTTTTCAGGTTGTCCCAGAATGGTGCATAAATGTGCATATTTCAAACAAAAAAAATCTGTCAAAATGTTTATTCAAAGTAGCAGCTGATGAATTACATTTATGTAACACTAGAGGCCTGCACCTCTGGCACCATTACCAGACAGAATCTAAATGTCTGATCTAAATGTTTATCTTTTTACATATGTTCAAATTAATTAAAAATCCCCAAAGCCCTGAGATAATTTAAGGGATAGCAAAAGCCGAGAGAAAAGAAGAGTTGAAAACTACAGCACTGTAATTTAAAATGCTTGTTACCTAGATACCCAAGGATGATAAGAAATCTCACATTGGACAAGATGAATATGAGAAACGAAGAAAGGATCATATCTCCCACTTCATTCTCAGACTCGCCTACTGCCAAACGTAAGTGAAAATTATTTTAGTATTTAATAACAGTTGTATCTTTTTGACAGCAAATGCTTTGAAAAGCAACCAAACTAAATATTTATTTTTAATGTGATCTTAAAGGGAAGATCTCAGGCGTTGGTTTATACAACAGGAAGTTGATCTTTTCCGCTACCGATTCGATGAGTTGCCATCCGATCAAAAACGTGAATTTCTGCACAAAAACAACCTGCAGTACAACACAGTAAGTTTCTGGAAGCTGTTCTTTTGCTTGAGTTTAATGTTTTTATGCATTTCAGTGAATAACAGTGTGCATCACATTTCCAAACTTAAAAACTCAGTATGTAATGTTATTCAGTTGTATTCTCACTAGATGGAGCTGTTTGATCACTGTAACTGGGCCAATGAATGTTGAGGGCTTTCTTGTATGGTGATTAAAAAGTTTCATTTTTCTTAATTTATTTATTTTGGTCAAACATTGATTAAAATGATATTTCACAGATTTAAAATTTACATAAATTGGCAATTTTTCTAACACTTACATTCCTAATAATGTGAAGAATAAGTCTTTGTGTCAGTGTCTTTTGTCTCCCTCCTACTTATGTGCATCTAAAATCACACTTTAAAGAAAGCATGCAGCAGGTTTTCATAAGTGGAAAAACTACTGAATAATTCATCAGCGCATAATGAGTCTAGCAAGGATGAAAATGGTGCATTCATTTGATAAATGACATTTGGTTTCCATGAGCTTCAACCTTCATTGTATTAACACTGACATAGCTCTGTCTTTGCAACTCTTCACTGAAATTCATCATCCCCTTCAATACCTTTTCAGATTAGCGCCACGGAGAAGGAGGCTATGAAGGACCAGCTTGTCACGTCCAGTTACGGCACCAGTGGAGTCACTGTTGAGAGTCAGGACTTCTACAAAGTAAGTTACTCATCTCTGTCAATTGAGTCCATGAAGAAAGTTAAGTGATTAAATGTGCCTCCATAAAATCGTTTCTAAACCTTTTAGTTCCCAGCAGGTGAATGAAATGTGCAGAATGTAGACATAGGACCATGAACTAGCAGTTTTAACATTTGTATCGTAACAGCCAATCAGAAAATGCTTTTATGTTAAACTCACCCGCTCCTCTGTAATTATCTTCAAAGTGTTTCTTCTATTCACTATCAAGCTCCATCATTTCCAGCAGATGGTCGTGTTTCTGTAATTTCTGAGTTTGGCTCATTTTAACAAAGGGGTGTCCAGACTCAGCCCTGGGGTGTTTGCCATGTTAAAGGAGCACTCCACCAGTTTTACCCCAAATGGTGTCATCGGAGTGATCTCAGATCAGGTTCACCTGGCTTTAACACAAAAAGGCTGTGTTTAAAACTGGAGATGTGCGGTTATAAAGTCACATTAGCTAATCAGGAGAGTTTCTAAAAAAAAAAAGATGCACTTTGCACTTCCATTATAGTGGAAATCTCTGTCCTTGTGATTCTCTCCCCGAGTTTCTATTTGAAGCCATTACTAAGTGATATACTGTATAACAGAATACATGTTTATTTTAGATCATTTTCTCTGAGTTCCTCTTCTTAATGCTGAAGCATTAATCATGAATATTAACCATTAATTTTTGATTCTGACCATCACTATTACATGCAATAACTCATTGCAATCGGCTGTCATAGAGTGTAACTTCTGCCTCTGGGCCAATGTTATGCTTGGTATAATTATCACAAGAGCTTTCTCACTAGTGTCATCAATTCTGTGTGTTCCTAACTTAAGAAGACCAGCCACTCTTAAAATACTCTTTAAAATGAAATATTGATCATACTAAAGTAAATCCTAGTACTTAGGTCTATGTTTTTACTCACCTACCCCCAGGGCCTATATTTTGTCAGATGGAGTCAGACCATCTTATAATATGAAATAAATAAGCAACTATTCTTCCCTTAGGCAGTTTAAATCAACATATTGGAGAATGCATACACTCCCAAATGTGTCTGACTGTTTTGTAATACTTCTTAAGAAATGTTTTGACATAAGATTGTCAAATCATTAAATGTTAATATAAGTGTAGGAATCTCTGAAATTGGTGTGGATGGGTGAACCTGAAAAATAATTGCCTGATTGACAGATCACCATCATAACCTTTCACAGTTGGGTAACTTAAAGACTGTTTGTCTATTCATAAAAGGGAAAGGAGAAATGTCATGGCCTGCTACTTGATTTTGCATTTTATTCTTGTTGTGGACAGTCTCTTCATTGAGAATGTAAATCATTAAACACTTTATGGAATATCACAAGAATAAGTCTTAAATCCTTGGATCGCATTTTAAGTAGCCAAAAAACATAAAGGGCAAAGGGTTGGCATCAACATCCTGACACTAAACATGCAAACGGAATATTAAAAGATCTCTTGTGAATGCATGCATTCTTTTGTTTTGTTTTTTAAAGGTTCCCTTTCAAGATGCCCTGGATCTAGTGCGAACAAGGAAGGTGTACCTCAAAGGAGGCTACGTGTACATCCCTCACCAGGACATTGTTACCATTGTTCTCAATGATTTTCGCACAAGGCTATCTAAAGCCCTCGCAGTAAGTGTTTGCAGCTCTTTGCTGTTTTTGAAAAGCTCAATAATGGGTCTTATGTGATGTTCCAGAAAGCTCACAGATGAATGAGAATATGAACTTGGGAGAAACATGGCAACTTCAGGCATACTTCACAGCTGCAGTTCATGGTGTAAACATGTAGCAACAACTTACCATTTTCTTCTTGTACTTTGTGAATGTACAACTACAAGGCTTTAATGCAACACACGTAACTCTGACCACAAAAATAATCACTATCATAGATTTGAATGAACATCTTTCTGACTCACTCCCACCGCTTCATTTTACATTATATTCTGAGGTGTTAACGTCCACGCCTTGTACATGTAGTTTCTGTAAATGGACTTTGTGTATACAGTAACCACGGGTGCATAAGGCATAATATTAAATTGGCTGTTCCCTCGAGAGCCCCGAGGGCAACTGGAGAAAGTTGTGGTTCAAATGAGGGGAGTAAGTATGCACACATGACATAAAATGTCTGGAGGGAAGATCGGAGGACAGCTAGTGTGAAAGTGCTTATTCTCCCTATGGGCATGATGTTTTTTTTTAAAAGGAGGTGGAAGAGGGTCTGTGAAGTCGCAATATCGGAACAGTTGTGCATTGCATCGAATGCCCCGAGGGTTGTGAACCATGATGTTTTGGGGACCAGAGGCGTTTTTTATAATACATGTGAGGAGACAACCTTGGTTCAAGTTAAATCGCGGTCCACACCGGGGAGCAGGCACAGGCATGATCAACAGCCAAAGGCAGTGGCCATGTACGGTTCATGAATAAGGCTTCTTCTTTCAGAAACACAGACGATAGTTAGTGTACAGGTGATTTAGAAGCCACAGACAAATGATATGAAAATTATCAAACATGCAGTTACAAGGACCTGCAAATCACAATTGTATTTGTTGGTGAGTGTGAATATCACACCTGAAGTCACTATCAGAGTTGCATTGGGAAATCCATTGTTGGATCAGAACAACGTCTACAGATGTAACAGCCACAGGAAACCATGGTGCCAGGAAAGGGGGAAAAAAACACATTCATTAAACTATTTTTGAATGTGAGAGAGTGTATAATTAATATGAGGGATCAGTGTTTGCAGTAATTGCACCCACCTTCTGCTGAAAATAAACCCTGCAGTTTTTGCCTGTTAACACAGCAATGATTGTTAGACCAGATTACTGCCATTGACACAGCACTGCAGATCCTCAGTCCCAGACAAACAGACAGTGGAGCTCATCCTTTGAGTTTGCCTGAAGTGAACTTATCTGCTACGAAGGTTTTGTGTCAGTAGAATAGATACTTGCTACTTCTCTGATCATGCATGCCATGCGTCACAGATAGGGCTGGGCGATAAAACGATCTCGATTCGGGATTGCGATAAATTTTTGATCGATTTCGATAACTGGCTATGGTAAGAAAGTGGAGAAAAGTCCAACTGTGAAAACACTGAACTGCTTGTGACGTTAATTCTGCGGTAACACACCTCATATGTTGGCTCATCTACGGCGTGAAGAACATGCACTAATACCAGTGCCAATATCAACAATGTCAGTCAATTACATGATGATCATTTATACAAGCTATTCAAATTTAAAGGTGTACAGAAATGGCCGTTTGTCCTGTTTGTCGCGCCGAGTTGTCACGAGTTGCCGCACGAGTTTACCCGAGTAAGGAAAACTAATTTGATTGGTCGTTATCGAGCGGGCGGGATATTCAAAGCTTGGGGCGAGACCAAGCTTGGTGTGTGTGTGTTGTCTCAGACGTTTGATTGACGGATGACGGATCCAATATCAGTGGCTGATGAATCGTGAGCAGGCTGACGTATAATCCGTGCGCCTGCATTATCCAATGCGAAAAAAAAAGCCACACTTTCATCCCGGATTTAATCAAAAATAGAATTTTGTACAAAGTTTGGCCTACATCGTCTGATCAATGAGTTATTACACTAATTGTATGACCCAGAGTGGGCTCAAATTCAAATTTATTTTCTGTACAGCTTTAAGTTTTTTATTTTAAACATAAATGTGGAAACAAAAAAATATTTAAAAGATAATCAACCATACATTTTGCGACCCCCTTGCAGTACCGACCCCCTGTTGGAGACTTCTGCTTTAGTAGTTTGAGCAAAGGTTAGATTGTGTTCTGCTGTCCATTCCTTGTATGCAATCAAGTCGTCACTTTCAATCAGGGAAGTTCTAAGCTAATGCCCATGTTCAAGTCAAAGAGTGGACTCTGCACAGCCACTGATCTAAAATGTCTATTGACAAACTGAAGCACTCATCTAAGACTCACTGCCGTGGAAGTCTAGAACTGCACCGGCTGTAGAAGTGACTCTGGTGTCCAAATAATGATTGGGTTGCTCTAATATAGAACGCTGTTATCTCTGTGCTAATGTTGGTATAGTGGGCAACATTTGCTTGATTTGCTTTAACCTGAATACATTTCCTCCATTACAGCAGGGCAGGCGGACAGGATTAGAAAAAGAGACAAAAAAACAAATAATGAGGAAAACTTGGTCCAGTTCGGCCATTCTCCAATTTCCTGGTAATTATCCGGACCACTAACTGCTGGAATGGAATAATGCTCCAGAACTATTTCCTTGTAACTGTGCCATTGTCACTGTTTCTGTGTTACTATAATGGCTCTTCTCCACTGGGGACAGCAAGAGGACAGTGCCAAAAATGTGCCATTAAAAAGGCATGAAATGAAAATCTGCTTCTCCATATGACTCCAATGACCAGTTGTTGGTTCTATGTTCATTTCAACAGATAGAGTCATAATACTAAGCATTTTTTGTGTGTGTATCTGTAGGGCAGACCTTGAAAGGGTTGATAGTATACTGTTGCTGTTTGGAGTTGTGTTTATGATGCAATTTGACTAAAGCGTTTTCATGGGGAGAGATGTGCTTATATCTCTGTTTGCTTTTGAATTAAGAAAATCCAGTCTGACTCACAGCTAAAAAAGTTCACATCTAGCTGAAACTGACTGAGGCAGCGTGTCTGGAATTTACTCCTGATTGAT
Organism: Trachurus trachurus; assembly: GCF_905171665.1. NCBI lineage: Eukaryota > Metazoa > Chordata > Actinopteri > Carangiformes > Carangidae > Trachurus > Trachurus trachurus. The sequence goes on from NC_139906.1 coordinate 18,490,490, forward strand.
AATGTTCACTTGTTTGGTTAAATTTGGATAATGTGGTTCCAGAAACATTTGAGTCTTAATGAAGTGATTGCTTTTCTTGAGTTTTGTTCAACCCTGTTGAGCCAATCTGATTCCATGACCTTGTATTTTAACTCTTGTTCTATGTTTTACTTAATCTTGGCACACCTGCAAATGGTAGACTGCTCCACTCTTTTGACCTACGCTGCTGCTGACCATCACTCATTGTGATGCCTGTCTCTCTGCAGCTGACTGCCCGCTCCCTACCAGCAGTGCAATCTGATGAACGGCTCCAACCACTCCTTAACCACCTCAGGTAAGCAGCAGGATTGATAACTTTGTTTCCATTTTGCCAGGACCCTGTTGGAGGAAAAAAAAAAAAGAGATTTAGGAGGATTGATCTTTGGCAGCGAGGAGGGCTGGGGGCTTGTGGCTGGTCAGAGTCAACCCAATCTGTCCCTGTAGACACGTCCAGATGTTGTGGGAACGTATGGTGCCTGGCTACGTGTACACCATCATCTACAGTATTTTTATTGTTGCTTACCTCAGTCTCGAGGCAATCAGAAATATGCAACATATGCATCGTGTCTCCTACGATTTCTCACGCGTTGCATTTCATTAGCCTTCGAATAGTGGGGGGCATGTTTTCACCTTGTAAGTGCTTTTTGGGATTTATTACATAATTGATTTAGAATTTTAAAATGTAATGTGTTTTCATGATCAAATATTAGATTAAGCGGAGCTCAGTATGCAGGCCAACTCCATATGGTTGGTGTACCTGCTTTGTCGTACTGTGAGCAGACTGTGATCAGCATCTGTGATGTGGACACACTGCAAGTGGTTTCCATAAGAGAGGAATGGTGCAGTAAGAGCTGTCGCTTATCTTGATGTATTGTGGGGTTCAATTTTGCAAAAATATGCAAGCCAAGCCTGTCACTCGATACGAATGCTGCCCTAAACCTGCATCTTGTTTTATCAGACCTGCATTGCAATATTAAAAGACACCTAAAATGTAAATTTAGTTAACATATTTAATCAAATACCAGTGCTGCCGTCTGATACTAAGGCAGCAGATATCTTGATGTAAAAGCCAACTTTTACACTACTGACAGCTGAAGTGAATCAGCAACAGCAGGAGTTTGCATGAAATAGTAGCTTAATGACAACTGACTTAATTTCAGCTTCAATAGCCAAGAAGAGCAACTCAGAGCAGAGTGAGGGTGTTTATCTTACTTGAGATAAAAGTAGGAGCATGAATATAGGGGTGGGAGAAGTCGTGTTGCCCGATTGTTGTTGAGGATTAGTGGGCAGGTTGTTGAGATTAGTGGGCAGGCCACTAATCTCTGTGGTGGGGGGATTGGAGGGGGGTTATATGAAGCACTGCCACATGGGAGTCGATAGATTGCCAAAGTCATCGACTTAAAAATCTACTGCAGCTTAGCAGTTTCAAGTTTGTTTGGCAGGACGTTGAACAGCATGTGTTTTTATTATTGCAGTTCTCATCATTTGAGCTGTGTCCAGTCTTTAGGTCTGCCAGGTATTATATCTAAGAAGATTTGATTTAAGTTGAGGAAACATTTCTCAGAAAATATGTTCGTGTTTCACGGCAACCCCAGTTGCCTTTTAAAAATTGCATTAATATTCCCAAAGGAATACAGTCTCATTTGTCACAGTCCTGATATTTTTCACATTTTTTTTTGTCATTTCAGTCATGCCTATATGGGACAGGATTACAGCATCCAGAAGAATGTTGGGAAAATCTCCTTGGAACAAATTGATTCAGTGAGTCGCACTGACCATTTATTCTCGAAATGTCAAGTTGAGGGTGCCATGTTGCCTGGGAATAGGCAGTGTACAAGGGGAGAATGAGGCTTGTGTAGTTGCCCTGGTGGCCCACAGCGAGAAATGAATAGAAAGTGTATTTAGTGTCACATTAGTTGTAATCAGTCAGTTCACATTATGTTCAACATGTGGGAATTTACAGGTACTGATGAATTACATTAGTTTTTGTTTTGCTTGTTAGTCATTAAATGTGTTTTGCCTGTAGCTTTCGGGCAAGTCCTTCCCACTGTGCATGAGGCAACTGCACCAGTCTCTGAGAGAGAACCACCACCTCCGTCATGGAGGACGCATGCAGTACGGCCTCTTCCTCAAAGGGATCGGCCTCTCTCTGGAGCAGGCGCTGCAGTTCTGGAGGTCAGAGTTCATCAGAGGAAAGGTGGATGCAGACAAGGTAATGTTGACAATTTTAATTTTATAATGTCATGATACAAGAATGTGCCAGACCAGTCAAGTAAAGTTAAAAATGATGACTATGCTAAAGCAACACACAACGGCAGTGTTAATATCCCAGCAGCGCCTTGTCCTTTCCTGGGTGCTTGTCAATACTTGGTTTGATGGTGCTTTTGTATTATTGAAGAGGCCCCATCAAAGCTGTATTGATAAAAGGGAAGTTCACTGATTTCATCAGTACTACAATGAGTCTAATGAAGACTTAAGTGGTTTGCTGATTCAGTTGTAGCAGCAAAACAGTAAAGACATTAAAATTGTGCCACAGGAAGGGAACATCTTTTCTTAATGTGACAGGATATGCCACAGGCAGAATCTCATGAATCATACTGTTTGTTCTGGTTGTGATACTTTTGATATTAAATGTATTAGAAACGAGTCAGGACCACACCAACATTTATTGAACAGTTCTGAAAAAGTTTGGTTTCATTTCCCCAATGAGTCCATTAGATAGCTGCAGACATGTTGTTAGACAGCGGGCCTGAGTTGGCTTTGTCTGAGTACATGGTTTTTAAACGTCTGATCTTAAAAGTGCTAATGCCTGTCCTTGTTGAGTGTAAAGGAAATAACTGCTTTTTAAATAGTTAATTACTTGGATAGCATTGATTTGCTTTTAGGAATATGGCTCTATACACTAAAGACTGTTAGTCTGCCTCACCTTGGTGGGCCTGTATAGGAGATATGAGATATTGCTGATTCAGATGTGTATGTGGCTTCTGACTGAGTAGTTTTTTAATGCTTGAAATCCACACAGAGACCTTCAGGAATATGTTATTGAGATCTTATGCATGAAACATGAAAATGTCCAGTAAAAGTTAAGCTATTCTTTTATTTTTATTTTATTTTTTTATGTGAAAATTTGATCACAACACTCTGAGCTGTAAGAAATGGGGAAAGTCTTTCTTCACTGCTCTCTGGTGTTCCTAGAGAAAGAGGTGAGGTAATAAAAATAATTGTTTGTTGCAAAGCTTCTTCACAGGTAAATATCAAACCAGCATGATCTGATTGCTCTGTGGCACTGTAAGAGACTTACTGTATGTCATCAGCCTCGTAAGCTTTTGACCTGTTTTTGTAGTAATTTCTATTTCTGTAAATTATTTTTGCAACGTAAAAGCTTAAATTACAGTCTCTGTGTAGCTCTCTAACCTACTCTGATAAGCACCCCATCCACTGCTTAATCTCACACATAAGTGTGTGGCATTTCTGAGTGCTCATCAAGAGATGCAGTATTAACAGCGTGCGAGGTGCCAAGAAATCATATAATTGTGCTGTGCTGAATAGAAACCCAGTGCAGCAGTCTGGCACAGCAGTTCATGTGAATGGGCCTTGATCCCTAAGCGCTGTTGTCTTTTAATAATGACTTGTAGTAGTATAGTGGATCCATTTGTTGGTGTCCCACTCCCTACCATGCCACTCCAGGTAGGCTCCTTTTGTTTTCTCCAGTCCAATGATGTGTTTTGCGTCACTCAGATAATGTCTGAGTGACATTGTGGGAATATCCTGATCCTGTTTCCTGCTCAGTTTTTAGTTATGAGATGCATTAAAAGGACTCTGACCAGATTCTTTATTCACAAAGATGCATGGACGTTTAAAATTCAGACACTTTGCCATTTGTAAGGTTGTTTACTTACATCTCTTTGCAATAGAACAAAATACACTGTCATGCAACTGGTTAGAGACTCACATGGTCTAAATTTATGCCGTCTATACAGAAAAGGCCCATGCCCAAAATCCCTAGTAAACACTTTGTGTAATTTATTTGAACATTCTAATTCTTACCAAACACAAAACTGTTGAGCTGTTTCTGTCACCATGGAAAATCACAAAACAAAAAAAATTCTCTTTTTATCTTATATTAATCGTTTTGTTTTTTATAATAGAAATCAGTCTTCTGGTCGGTTGGTGTTAACTGGCACCATCACCTGTAATTTATTCTAATACCACACAGTGTAAGGAGAAAACATCCTGCAAACTAACACAACTATGTAACTATTCTCAGGCAGAATGTGAACCAAAAATATCAGCAGTGATTGTTTTTTTGTTGTTGTTGTTGTTTTTTTTAAATTAGTTATTCACTGGAGAACAATTTAGTCTTCAGTCTCCAAAGATGTAATTTAGTCTGTTATTTTTTAGTTTTTATAAGTGTACACCCCCCCGCCCCACCACAAAAAATAAAGAAGGATTTTCATTTGAGCCATTGAGAAGTGTCCCATCTATCCCCCGTCACTCTGCTGTCCCAGAGACTGTCTCTCACTGGCCCTCAGTAGGACTGGATTCACGTTACATCCCTCTTTGCTGGCCCCATCTCTGAGGTAGCATGTACGAGCTCCAAGAGAAAGTGTGATGGGCTCTGCATAAAGCCCAGCTCTTGTTCCACAGCAGAGGCAGCAGAGTGGTGCTGACCAGATCGCAGCTCTCACAGTGATGTATGTGTTGTGTCAGGGACTGCACTTTGTGGCAGGCTGCACAAAGCCTGCTCATTAGTATGCGACTGGCACGAAGAAAAAGATGGGAGGCAGCGATGCCTAAAGGGAGGCCTGGAGGAAGAGGCAGTGTAATATTAGACTAGAGGGAGAGGGGAAAATTGATGAAATCAACTTGATCTAACCATTTTTCCTGCCACGGAAGTCAGCCAATTTATTTGGAGGAGTGTCTATTTGTGCCACATTTTAGTGTGTTGTTTAGCCTTAGGGTTGGACTGCTCCAAACTGCTTGTTTTACAGATGTTAACTTCAGGTTAATTAATTTCCACTAACTGACACCATTTTTCACATTACAGCATTGTTTTTTCCTCTGGGGTCTTTTACGACCATAGTGGAGATTCATTGGATGACACTTTATATTAACTGCTCTTAAATTTGGTTACAAATGTACACCATTTTATTTTAATCACTGGTATTTTCAGTACATTTCAAAGAAGCCCCAAGCTCCTCCTCGGCGAGGAGGAGGACGAGTCTTTTTTCTTGAGGAGATCTGAGAGAAATTATCTCACGATGTTTGTCAGTTTTTGCTTCTTTTTTCATCAAAAAAGGTTGAGCCATATAAATAAAAGCCCTATTCTTAAATAAACAGAATAGTGCATCTTTATCTCATAAAACAAAAAGTCTAGAGAATGACTCTTGGTTTTACTGCTGGTGCTGAACATCAGTCCAAACTAGGTCCATGCAGATGTGTAGCTTGTATTGGATTTACCAGGATAATTTGTTTGGTTTGTGATTCTACTTGTTCATTTCTGACAAAATGACCATTTCAAAAAGCAGTCAACTTCTTCTCCCTGCAAAACTCGTTACCTTGCGTGCACTTGGGAGTGTTTTATAGTCTCTCACCTTTTATTGTTTTTAGGGTGTGAAAAGGCCTGTAGTGCAGATTAAAAAGTATTTTAATGGTATTACATATAAGAGGGATTGGAGCTACAGACACATCAGTCACTATGGACTCAGCCTAAGAAGCCATGCCAAGTTTACATACACACACACACGTACATAATCCCTTTGATTGTGTCCTATTTCTCTGTCTCCATTGCCGCAGGTTTTTGTGAATGTGTCCTAGAGTGTGGGGGGATGTTGCAGCGATGATGTAGCCCCACGAGCCAAGATGTGCACTAGAAGAGCTGCGGCTCTGCTCCTTTAATACATCTTTTGTGCTTGTGTTCAGACTCGCTACTCTGATTTTTCTCAATTTCATCAGTTTGGAGGTCAACAGTATTAGAGTAGATCCAGGATTATCTAAAGTGTAGGCTGAAGTGTAGGAACACAGTTGGTGATTAGAAGAGGCACTGGAAAAGATATTACAATTTTTAAAGAGCCGCATTCAGCGCAAGTAAAAAAAAAAATGGGACAAGAGGAGAACAAACTGAGCTGTGTGTAACAGGGGGATCTGAGTACAGTGTTGAGACAAAATCAAACATCAAAAACAGTTATATCTCATCAGTTATTAAACATCAAGGATTTGACTCTGGAGCTATTTGCAGTTCTGTGCAAAGGCTTTTGTTACCTGTTGTTCATATGAAGTTTTGTCTTTCATCAAACCTCCTCAGTCTTAGAGATGACCTGGCACTGAACTTGTCAGCTAAGTGTTTTTGTTTTGTTTTGTTTTTTTTAGATCACACAGGATCTTTTTAATGCCCTAATTATTTCATGTAGTACACATTAAACACACTTTAGTGCCAGAGAAGTTCCAGGATCAGTTTTAATAGAGTAGGGGGGTCTTAAATTGGGAAACAGCCTCTTGAATCCGTAGAAGCTCTCAATAATTAATATTTGATTTATTGTACTTAAAGAAGATTTTATGGGTTTTTAAATTGCTATTGCAGGTTGTCACATTAGCAAGTTCAGGGGTTTTATTGCAACATTAATGTGTTATGATCTGGTGCAGTCATGGTGATTGTGTTCTGCCACTGTCGAAGCACACAGTGTGTATTTTACTGTTTGAGTTTTAGAGGCAGGGTCCTAATAATTCATTTTTAATGGTTGCTCAGAAGCACGGTACACATAAAAGGAGTTGGCTGTGGAGATTTTGTGGAATGACCCCCATCAAAAAATTATATAAAGGATTCTTTGCTTTGGAACAAACTGGACAGAATATGGCGTGAAGGTTTGTAGAGGTCTGGCACTTAAAAGTTTATTGATACAGTTCACTTGTGTCCTTGACTTTGGGGCTTTTCTTTTTGGGAAGTCATACAAATATTTTTCCTGATACTAAAGCAGGGGCTCACTTAGTTTGTTTGAAGTCAAACCCTGATAAACTAGGAACAGACAGACAAAGCCTGGTTTTGTTTGACTGAATTTAGCTGGTCAGTGCATTTGTTTGTCAGTAATATTTGGAGCTTGACAAATGATTGACTGATTAAAATGTGGATGCTCAACATGTTTGTTTAAATACATTTCATATCTTCTGCCCACCTGTTGCTACAAGAAATCATCATTCCATCACCACTTACTGTATCGTTTTCTAGATTTATGAGTCAGTAAATTAAATAGGTACGAATGCCCATCACACCATCTTGAAATCAGAAGAGCTACTTAATGCGCTCATTTTATCCATCAGCAATCCTAAACCAAAGACATGTGGTTTGGAGCAAAAACTTAAGAAGCACACAGATTCAGTAAAACTACATGCTCCACTGAGACATTGCCTCTATTATTAAACCTATAATATGTGATTAGATTGTTAACTCTGATGCATCAATGAATAAGCAGCATTTTGCTGTTGTAGGTAGTTAACAGTTACAGTTTGTTCAGTCCAGTGGTTCTCAACCCCAAACAACCCTCCAGTGGGTCATGAAATAAATCTGATTAGTTGAGGAGCGCGGCAGAAAAGAATGAAAGTTAAGATATATAAACACGTCTTTATGTTTTTGGACTTTAATTGTGAAATGATTGGACATTTTGCCCAATAAGAGAGTTTAAATGGGGAAATGACACTTTGGGAATGAAACAACTATTGCAACCATTGCTTGCCATACTAATATGGATCTGATGCATTTTAATAAGGGATGATAATTAACTTTCCCACTGACCAAGAGAATAATGAAATGCTACGTTTTAAAGTGGAATACTAATACATCATATTAGGATTTCCATTCTTCTATTTAAAATATACTCCTCACATTGTGTCAAAGTGGACTCTGCAGGACAAGGAGCATAATCACAGAGGGAAAGATGGCCGTATTAAGGCAGCCATAATTCAGCTATCTCGAGTGTGGCGACACCTCTACAGCAGGTTCTCTCTAATAGCTCTATATTTCATTGAGGAAAACACCCTGTCAAAACTGACATGATGTATGACAATGTCTCTTTTCACCCCAACCTTGTCCCTCTTACACTCTCATCCTCACTAATGCCCTCTCTTCCTCTCCCTCTCTGTAGTTTGACAAAGCATATGCCTACAGCATCCGCCACATGTTTGGCAAAGAAGGCAAGCGAACAGACTACACCCCCTACAGTTGCATGAAGGTGATTTTATCAAACGCACCCAGCCAAGGCGACCATCATGGTGAGTTGACGGCTGTTTGGAAGAAGCCATTACCCGTGTGATAAGCCACTCAAACCCTAATTATCGGGCTTTTCAGTTAAAAAAGAATTTGGCTTGGAAATGGGGACACAGCAGCTGACTGTGGATGTTCATCACCAGAATCTCTGCACGAACAGTTTTCACGTGCTGAATGCTGTGATTGTCCATTTTCATAATAAATGATTAAAATGCATTTTTATGTTATGCTTGTAGGATGTCCGTTTCGTCACAGCGATCCAGAGCTGCTGAAGCAGAAGCTCCAGTTCTACAAAGTGTCTCCCAGTGGAATCAATCAGGTGGGTGTCGTCGTGTTGTCAGTGGGTGTCTCAAATGGCTTGCCTCAACATTTCTTTCCTGAGCTCATGAAACTCAGGAAATATGTTTTTTGTTGTTGTTGTTTTTGCAGTGGGGGTGTAATAAATAGAATTTGTGTACCGGTAGTTCATTTAGAAGCTGGAAAATGGCACTACTGTTCACAATACCCTCAGTGGCAGAGGGCAGCTGCTCTTAGACAGGGTTTTAGAAGTGGAGCTTTAATTACAAGTTGAAAGTAAAGGCAGCACAGAGGACTGCAGGGCCGAGGGCAGACAACACCAACCTTTGACTGACTGCAGGTACTCAGAAACCAAAATATTGAACAAATTAAAAACATGACCTGGTGATGGCGCTTGATGAAAAGTTGATGGATCCTCAGATTTATTATTTGATGGCTGTTCATGCAATGTTGTCAATATATGTAACTCAAATGGCACATCAACCTCATGATTGTGCCACAGGAAATACAATTTCACAGGATACATGAAATCTTTGATTTGCTGGAGGCACTGCATGAAAAGTCGAGTCCCGATTCATCCATGAATGTGCGTACAAACTAGTTGCTTTCGCAGAGTGACCTACGATATTTCTGCAACAGTGGTTTATTTTCTTTTAAAAGACCTGGCAACTGTCTTATCTTAATGTGATAGTGTGGATGTTTTCTCAAATCCCTGAAGAACCTTCCAAAGTACCTTCCACAAATACAAGTGAAGTAGTCACAGAACACACAAGTGTGATACTTAGCAAAAGAGAAACGGTTCCCTCTTTTGCAAAAGAGAAAATAGGAATGAAACTCACAGCACAGCCAGTGTTTGCCTTTTATTACCCCTCTCGTAGATCTAATACCAGCCACAGTGGTTGAGCGTGCTAGTGGCAGTATCAGGCTGGAGGCAGCCTTCAGGAATATAGAGAATAATGAAGGAGCCAAATACAGGCAGATTCCTCACTAGAGTCTCTTTCTTAGTGACTGCTGAAGACCTTGGATTTATTTTTCAGAAGGTAAGTCACCCTGAGTGTGCAGTAGTACTAACACTACAGTGGGTTTGGTACACGAATGTGAGAGCCCTCATGCGACCCGACCAAAGCCCGTGCTTCAAAGTGGCTCCTCACACCGTTTGCAGCTTCACAGAGCTTCAGAAAGGAAAGAAAAAAAATAGAATAGAAATTAAAAAATGTAGATGTAGCAGGAGAGCAGAAGGTGTAATGGTTTCTAACAGTTCCTGCGTGCTACAAAGAGTTGATTCAGGGCATGAATATTTAACGTGATCTGTTTTGATTACATTCGCAAAGATTTCCTGAAGGATGCACTCTCTGCTGTCTTAATGATTTACGAGGGATGTTTGTGTAGGTAGTTGATCGAAAGCCAATTAAAACAATTTTGATTACAAGAGTGCAAAATCACAAAAAATGTTGGCAATAGCATATGAAAATGTTCTGTGCCAGTATCTGAAGTGTAACAGTTTGACAGTGTGAGAACGCGGTTGAAATTTCAACTCTGATGTTTTTGAACTTCTCTTTTTCTGTCCTCTACCCCATTGTTGCAGATCCTGGAGCTGGTTAAAGGAATGCACTATCAGCTGGCATGCCAGAAGTACTTTGAGCTGACACACAATGTAAGTTCAGGTTTTAATTTGGAGCGGGGAGTACCTGCATCAGACGCAGGTGTTTGGTTCCTCACATGCGATGCGGAGAGGCTCGGGAGAGAGACCCAGAACTGTCATCACATCCATCATTAGCTGGCTGTCATAGCCACTTAATTTTTAAAGGTTTATTATAGCATTCAGATTTATTTTGTCCCCTGTGGATACTTACTTAATTTAATCTGTTTAAGTTTGGATGCTTGAGTCATCATCCCTTTCAGTCACACTCAGAGTCCTGGCTTCAGAGAAGAGCAGTGACTGGGGGGGAAGAAAAGACAAACAAGGTCTTTAACTCACTGTATTTGCTTGTGACTACAGATGTCATTCATGTGAGTTTAGCACATTATGATCAGCAGTTAAATACACACTCTGGTTTTCTCTCCCTGTCCTTACTGCATTTACACCTTCATATATCACATACGTATATGAGATGAAACAGTTATTTTTAACTCTCAAACATAGTCGTAGTTAATTTTGGGAAGTGATGCCAGTTCATACATTTTGATTTTAGTGAGCGAGTTGGTGTCCTTGAAATGGCAATGACAGTGTCTACACATACAACATGAAGAATATAAGAGTAGCTTTGATGTTAGATTGTTTTTTTATATAAATTGGAAATGCACTGATTGTACAATAGCTCTCAGACACAACAGCACTCTGTGTGAGACATCTCTTCTTGAAGTAGATCAGTAATTGCGTAAATTGCATAAAACTGTGTCTGACAGTGGCTGAAGTTGTTTATATTGAGACATATTCACTATTATGTAACTCGTTAAAAGCGTCATCTTTTATTTACTTACTTAACACATTAAAACCTGCTTATTAGAAAGTTTTTTTCAATTAATATTCTATAAATGTTGTTTACAGTGATCCTACAGTTTTTTTTTTTTAATGAGTAAGAAATAGATGATTGACAGTCTGAACATTTAGTCAGTCAGCCAAGTTTAAAACACTTCACTTACTGAGTGATGTAACATGTCCAATCTGCTAACATTAGCCTTCAGAAGCTACCAGTCATATCATGGACCTCATAAGGCTGTAGCAGCAAAACCCCAGTTTTTTTTAGCACAGTCAATGTGCTAAAACAATTACATGTGTCAAAAAAACAACCTTGAATATACCTTAGATGACTGACAGTTGAAAAAGCCAGAAGTGTGTTGTCACCCTTCCACTGCAAACGTATGTAGTTAAAGTGTTTGCTATTTTTACCTGTTGAGCTTGACAGAAATCATTCAGTACCAAAGTGAACTGCATTGTGTCCAAAACTGTCGCAGTAGCTTAAAACGTTGATTCTTCATCATGAAAGGTTTTGAAAACATCACTCACCATTAACCAATTGTTTAAAAACTAAAGGTCAGCATTTGAAAGATCCAAAACCTCATCTGTTCATTGATTCATAGGTTTTTACTCACAATGAGTGATTTTGACATTTTATTTCCTGAGAGGACGTTTCATCTTTTCACTGTGCTCCGACAGAACAGCGAGCCGGTGACTTAACTTGCTAATGCGCCTGTGGAAGTTCTCCTGATTTTAAATTAGGAAATTTTTGGCAAATTAAGCAAAGCATTTCACATCTCAGCCAACGAAGCAGATGTTATGTGATCATCTTATAAACGGTGACATGAATCGATCAATCTGCCACCAAACTCCCGACTCCCGTGAAAACCAACACCCACCGCTCCTGTCTTCTCTTCTCTTCTTTTTGAGCAGATCGAAGACTCCGGTTTTTCACTGAACCACCCCAACCAGTACTTCATCGAGAGCCAGAGAGTTTTGGGCGGAGGCAAGGACGTGAAGCGAGAGATGGAGACTCCACAGAGGTTGCAAGAAAACTCTGCCTCCAAAGGATCCACAGCAGCAGCACGAGAAACAACAGCAAATACCTCCCAGGATTTGGCGGAGATGACAGAGGATCTGGACTCTTTCTTTCAAGATGCCTGATTTTTTTTTTGATTTTTTTTTTTTTTTATTCCTTTCATTTACTGTGTACATGTAGAAATAAGTGTCTGTCTTTTCTATGAGGGATAAAAGGAGTGGGGGGAGGTCGATATTCTGAGTTGATTTGAAGAATCTGTTCCTGACTTATAAAGTATTAAATTTGCATATTAGTGATCTTTCAATGATCAAGTCCTTTTTTCAACACAGCAGGGTTTCATCCGGCCTTAATGCAGCATTATTTTAATCTCAGCATCATTTTCTACCTGATAAAATTCCGCGGCGGCGTCTGTGAGGCTGCATCGCTCACTGAGCTGTGTAACCCGTGTGTTTAAAGGGATAGTTCAACATTTTAGCAAATTGGACCATTGACATAATCCCTATAGTCACAGAAGTAGGTTGGTTTTTTCCTCCTCAAACTCTGAGCAGCTCGCGGCTCTGCTCTGCCGTTCTAAAAATAGCTTGCACCGACAATTAAAGGTAATGAACCTACTGCTAAGACTATAGGGATTATGGCAATGGGCCAATTTGCCCAAATGTTGAACTACCCCTTTAAAGTAGCCTCTTGGTTTGCTTTATTTCTTTGTTTTCACTCTGCTCTGGACTCAGATGGCTTATGCACAGTCTCAGTGCACTGTGTTTTGGCAGGAATGCAGTTTTGGGGGTGATGACTAGAACATTTCCCAGCTGTCTCAGAAACAATGTCATTGTATTTGCTGGCAGAAGTATGGATGAATGGTGGCAGGGGGATGGATGAAAATAAATAATTTCCACAGTTGTATTATACCGCCTTGGAATATTGCCTCATAGTGCACAATGCAATTTATTCAAAGCATACGTGGTCAGGAGACATTTCCTTTTTTCTTATCTCCAACTGCCTGCCCAATAATTTGAGGAAAAAAGGTGGCTGCCTGAAAGTCAAGGACCTTTAGCACTGCTGTGATGTGGGGAACAGACGGCGCTCCCCTCATCTTGGTTCTTTAGGAGCTCCACTTTTACTATACATTTTACTAGATTACTAACTTTAGATCCAATTAGAGGTGCTGAAGAGTTGGCCTTGAATTATATGAATACGAATGTGTTTCCAGGGGGCAAAAGGAAATAATTGAATGATAGGATGAAAACCATTCTGTGATTTAATTATTGATCATTTTAAATCTAATTTAATGTACCAGATGGCATCGGTGTCAAATGTTTTATAAAAAAGAAAAAAACTGTGTTTCTGCACCTTTCTCAGCAGACTTTGACACTTCATCACTGTCATGTGCTTTTTACGTCAGAGCTCAAACACATGGCTTTTACCAGAGCTGCATATAGCTGGAATTAAATTAGGTCTCAAAATCCAGGCATGGTGCTTGACATAGAGAGGATTTATCCAGTATAATAAGGCAACTGGATAACAGTGCGCAGCCGGGCTGCTGTCAGCAAGAGACCCTTGATGTTTAATATTTGGTAAAGCATGACTACATTTGACAAAGCTGGCACTTTCTTAGACTGTGGGCAGGCAGTTGACTAGAACAGTGTTTATCTCCTCCGAATGGATTTACAATCATTAGTCATGAACTTGCTTGCTTTCGTCGTGCGATTCGTTCTCTTCCCGTACTCATTACATGGGCGAGAGGTGTTCTGGGGATGGTGCATTATCCGAAAGAGCGAGAAATTCAATCCAAGACCTAACCGCAACATTTGTTTCATGAGCCTCACATGGAGGCCGACATGCAGGGAGCATCTGTATGCAGGGATGTGTGGCGTAGATGGGGTGAGGCTTTTGTTGCAGCCTCGTGAATGTGCTGCAATCTGGAAATCGTAAATGCTGCAAACATAACATCCTCTAGTTGGTTTGTATTGTTTCCATAAACAATTATTAATGCAGATGTAAATAAGAAAGAGATGAAACATGGGGAGAAAAACATCAGATACAACACAGAGATGTTGGAGTTACAAGTGCAACTGTTGCATTATGATGTGAAGTGCACCAAAATAAATCAATAGGTCATTTGTCAGTGGTATTGAATTCTCAGCATTGAGTCCATTGTACATCTCTATTCAGAGCGTGATGCTTCTCTTTGTCCTAATATAATTTTGCCCAGGGGGCCAAATGTGCAGCAGTTTGATTTGTTATTTAATATGCCTCACCAGGAGCAGCTCTGGTTCATTTGTGGGGATTTGTGTCTGTTTTTTGTTTTCTATTTATTTTTAAGGATTAGATAACGCCCCATAACGCATACTTGTCGTAAGTCTCGCCCCGGAGCTGTGCAGAAAAACTAGCACAATTTATTTGATAAATGCCTTGTTCCCGATTTCAGATTTTGTGAAAGGTTGTGAAGTCATGATGGAGCTTTAATGTTTCAGTGGGAGGAAGAGCAGATTATTTTGGGGGTCTTTGGTGGGTTCTTGTCAAATTATGAGTTCTGCACTCACTGACTTTGTCCTCACTGCGCTGGGGTCGCCGCCACACTTGGAGGAAATAAATAAAGATTATAAAGTTTGAGCAGATGTGAAGTGAAGTCTGGTTGAGGTTAGGAGCAACATTTAGGCTGAAGAGAGCACAGTGCATGAATTGACTTTTGTAACTAACTCAAACACTGACTCATTTAGTCTTAAACGCTCCTCTGTTAGAAGTTTGTGTATTTGGACAGAGTGGCAAAAAGGGTGACATTTAATTCCTTTACTCTGTAGAATCACTCAAATGTCATCCATGAGTACGTTCCCTATATACTTCACCCTCCACCTCCGAGTCCCACTGGGATGTATTAAACACAGCGCTCAGATGTTTACCTGTGGAGAAAAATGTACCATGAAAAACATTACTTCCATCTGCTAACAGCCTGAAGATTATATTCAGAATAATATGTAAAACCATCAAATAATACTAAGTAGTAAGTAGTTTTCTATTTTAGTAATTTAATTTCCCTCTGAGAATTCATATGACTCACCACCAGACTGACATTTAATCAAGAAGTGGTCCTGGAAGATGACTGAATTTGAGAGTAGTGCTACTCTTGCGACAGGTTGCAAGGCTGATAATGGGAATCATATTAAAAGTATATTCTAAGCATTATGTTTCCAAGATTAAGAACCCTGATTACCTTTTATATTTTGTTTCTTCTTGGCACTGGGCATGTCATCTAAAGCAACATGACAACGTTTTACTCTGGAATCTAATATTAAATACTGAAAAATCATGTAGAAATAGTCTGGAAGTACCCAGGGGTGCTAAACTCTTAATTTATACTATTTTATTGATATCACTTAAGCTGTTGTCAAACTTTTTTTTTTGTGCTTAAAATGAACCAGATTTCTCCATGTTTTTAGGATGTGGAAGAAAAGCACCACAGACAAAAGACAAACACTCCGGGAACTGGTGTTTTGCTCTTGAGGAAAGAAACATTGTTAAAATATAAAAGTGAATTTAGCTCAATCACTGTAAATAGGTGTCCTTCTCAGTAATGCGAGGATGCACCTGTTGGCATCACTCCATCAGTCTAAATCTGGAGATCCACTAGTGTCCATTACTGTCTCTTGGTGACACTTGGTATCGATCGTAACACCAGATGGAAGCATCATTTACACTCCCATCAGCATTTTGTCTAATTCATGTAAAACCTGACAGTTCTTGTTAGGATACACAGAGTGAGATTTTGGTCCCTTCAATTTTACAGGAAATCTAAAAAAAAACAACAACAAGCAAACAAAAAATACATTTCCCAAACCAAACACAGAATTATCCAGGAGATGTGACGCGATCCTGTTGGTTGTAACATTGGTGGCTGCAGCTGTATGTAAACTCACCATTAATCCCCTGGGTGTTGTTTCATTAACCTGACAGATGTGTGAGCCCGCTGCTCATGTGATTAACTTTAACTCACAAACTCATTCACTCTTTCAGAGCTCCGCCTGGAGACGCACTGTCGCTTTGTGTTAGACTTTATGTTGGACACGACCTGTGAAAAGAGGGAGAGTTGGTCCCTGCTCCTGCTCTGCTGTGGTTAAAGCAGGCTTTAATCACTGCGGCACAACGGCAAGTTTGTTTTACCCCACTTCACACTGCTGTGACTCACGCTTGCCTGGTAAACACACTGACCATCTATTTGATTTCCACACTAGAGCTTATACCCGGGTAGGACACGTTCCTCTCCACAATTATTTTTCCCATGAGTTATTAAAGCTTAGAAGAGAGAATGTAATGAGATCATATTGCTCTATATCCACATTTGACCTGAAAATGACTTTACCCATAACAACACTCTACTTCCTACTACTTATATGACATTGTTATTGCTACATCTATATATTTAAATACCAAAACATCATCAGTATGTATTCATACTCTATTGATCACACTGAAGGATACATCAATGAGGGATTGTTGGACATTTTGGGGATTATATATATCTGACTCTCAACAAAATGTGAAGTTGTCACTTCAAATAAAATTACAGATTAGTTAGGAGCTTTTTTTTCATTCAGATTTTGTACCTCAGCTGTACAACACAATGTGGACTATGGCTGCTCTATAATTGCTTGTGGTTTAACACAACACAGACTATAAGAGTACCATGTCGGGGGTTGAATGTCTGCTGTCAGTCCAGGAAAAAAAGGTTTTCCTCTCGCTACCAGTTAAGTGGATTCTGTCACACATGTTAAAAACAAATCTGCAGCAGAGTGTGACACATCAAAGGAGAAATGGAAAGCAACCCCCCCTCTTTGTTAATGGGGGGAATTGTGGAAGCAGGGACTGTGGGATGTTGGGGAGGGGGGGGGCATAATGGCCCTGACAATCAACCAGCAGAGTGCCCATCCTTTTTCCCTGCAGGGGGGTGTTGATGGAGACAGAGCGCTGGAGCTTGTTGATGCTCCGTGAGCTGACACAGAGTTAGCGGGCTGAACCGACGACGGGTGATAAGAATCCAAAAAATGGGTGAGTGCGAGGAACCAGAGTTAAGAGTAATCCTCTGGATTTCCTCTTTGACATTGATCGATTGATGAGCCGGAGCTCACACTAGTCCACCAGATTGCCCCCTTGTGATTGATGGATAAATACGTTTTCCTCGCCTTATTTTCAATGTTTATGCCCCTTAACATGACAGATAAAAGGCCTTTTTTCTCTCTCACACTACCACTTCCAATTTGAAGCCAACATTTAGATGAAGAATGTAGCTGATATCTTCTTTTGGTTTGAGCTTATGACTCATGGCTCATGTGTCTATACACGGTTTCAAATTCTACCTAATGCAACGAGAAAGGGAAGTGATGCTCTATACCTATTAGGCATGGCTATAGTGACAAAAAAAGCCATAAAATGAAATGTCAGTGTTTTGTTTGATGAATCAATTCCTGAGCTCCTTTGCCTTTGTACTTAGATTTATCACTGTGAGAGCAAAAACGTCTTTTGGGGCCTTCAAGTTGACAACAATTATTTGCTCCATTAAATCACACCTGCCATTGAACATTTATTAAAAAATAAATCATTGTAGAAATGATCTGTTTGAGAGGGAGAGCAGAGAGAGAGAGATAGCCCACCTCTCTCACAGGTTTATTGGTTAATCTCTTTCTCGTGGTTCACAGCTTCACCGCCCCGCGGGGAGCTGGGACTTTTCACTACTGACATGCATTTTTCATCTTCACTGGGTTTTCAGCAGCACTCACCACGGAGAATTGTGGTTTTCCACAAGCCGCATAATTGTCTCCAGTTTGATGTTTTAGCTGTGGTTAGCCACGCGTCTGTGCAGATTTGAACCGGTGACCTCAGAAAAAGACTTTCTTTTGCATTACTGTGACCCCCACAGCATTATGTCAGCACCTCACAGGACTTGGATGGTATACAGAGAAACTGATGACTCCATATTTTTTTAATAATGGTTTCATATGGGGTTGCCTATAGCAACAGAATTTATTATGGTCTCAGCCCTTGAAATTTAACAAAAAAACAATGAAATCAACCACGAGCCCTGCAAAAGTGACCTTTTAAAGTTAATTTATGATTACATTCACATAAAATTATGCAGGAGGCTGTTTTTCCTTTAAAAGCTTATCAACATTTTCTCCAAATTCATACATCATGGTCAAAAAGTACAGGTCAGAGGCAAAGTACTGAGAAAAGTCTTAATTAGAAAATACCAGAGAGGCTGTATGCAGATGTTGCACTATATTTGATCCTGGAAATGTTGTGGACTACTTTCAGGAGACAAAGCACTAATATAACCCCATGGGTTACCCCACTGATGCGGTGAGGTCAAAGTGGGCTTGCAATCGACTGCAGCAGCTTACTGCAGTGACCCTTTGGGCATTTTACCAAAAAGAACAAAAGCAGCAGTGAAGGAATATTTTAGTATCTGAGCTGAGGCTGTGGATGAGTTTTCTGTCCACGATTCTATCAAAAATTATGGCTCCAGAAACTGACAGGATTCAGTAGACTTTATAACAGCTACATCAGATATAGACTTTAATTAACCCCCAGAAGATGTGTGAGATATATCAGGTGTCCAGCAGCTCATTAGTCATAATAATAAACAGTAGTTCAGTAGTCAGGTGTAGTCTGATAGGAGTAGGGACAACGGATCTCCTTAACTGCTGCAGCTGCATTTCCTCTCCGGAATCACATGGATTTATGTGTGTATACGTGACATGTATTAACTGAACAATTCAAATGACATGTCAAAAGTAATATACAAGTGTATACCATTGGCAATCATTTGGTAAAAAAAAAAAAAAAGCAACAGGTTTTTAATAGTCAGCCTTTTAGTCGGTAAGCAAACAAACAGTTAACAAAGTTCACTAGCTATGTTTGTTTGGTAGCTAAAACCACAAAAGTCCTTATTTCCGTTTTGGTCCATGATAAAGATGAGAAATGCAAGTGAGGATGCCACAGATTAAAAAAGATTTATATGCTGGAGCAATTGAAGGTCAATACCATGTTATTGTCATGGAGTTCTTGGCATTCATTAGTTAAAAATACAATAATTCATTCATGAACAAATAATGGAAATTCAATTTAAAAAATGGATTCACAAATTGAATTAAGAATGCATTTAATCAGGAATAAATGTCTGTTCCCCCCTGCATTTCCGTTTTCTCTCTTCTGTTCACTCATTTAACCTCTGCCATTAGCCTTTCCATAACACTTCTGTGGTAAACCAGGGTAAAACAATTGAAATCCTCTCTTAATGTAAACTAACCATTGATGAATTAATACTTCTCTTGAGGACTGAAGTACAATTTCATAAATAAACCACACAAACAAATTTATAAATGTTCAATTAGTCAATAGTTTGTGACGTGCTATTTTTGCTATTCTTTCCACGGCTTTTGTGGTCCTCCATAATGTTCACTTATATTTCTCACTTGTCTATTAACCTCTTACCACGTTCTGTCAATTCCAGGGCTGCATATGTCAAAGCATATGTTGTGAATTAAAGTAATAGATAGTCTCATTAGCATAGAATGTGAAAAATACACTGTAAAGTGAATGAGAGCATCTTCTCATCACAACACAGTGAATCTGGCAGAGTTTACATACACAGTTTCAAAGGCATTTTGCATGCTGTAAAGTCACATTATGTTTGCCTATGGCGTGTGAGCCTAGAGGACCCATTAGTTGTTAATCCAGTCCCTGCGCAAAGCACCGACTGTCCTTTGCAGAGATGTAACGGGTCTGACTAATTTCACTTGTTTGGCTCTGAAGAGTTCCCTATCGAAAGTGCAGACTCTTGTCATATGCTCTTCATTACGGCACCCAGGGACAACATGACTCAAACATGACCTTGACTGACAATCAACTACTGCAACAAATAGGGGACTCTGTGTGTGTGTGTGTGTGTGTGTGTGTGTGTGTGTGTGTGTGTGTAGGTGTGTAGGTGGGTGGGGGTGGGAACGACGACTAGCAGGATCACCTTGTCCTAAGCAATAGTTGCTGTAGTGTAGACTGTACTTTTGTCATCCAGATTGAATCAAACAACTGTGTATTATTTCCTTGTCCCTGAAAGGAAATACAATCTAGGCAAAACAAAAAAGGCTTCATTGGGGACACCCATGACGGTGAATCTTGATAGCTACATCACAGTCTCATCTTTGGGCGGCATTTATCTGACATGGCATCCTGCACTGTAACTCATGAGGGTGTGAACTGTGGTGGAAAAAGCAAAAGAGAAAAAAAAGAAAATAAAAGACCTGACTCAAGACACCTGTGGTGCTTTCATCTTTCACTGCAATCTTAGATGTAGTTCTAAGCTGAATGGACTTTTGGATTTCCATGATTGGTGCCGCTCACCTGAAATAATGACCCAAATTTTAGTTTACATCGCGAAACACTGTGAAAGAAGATCAAAGCTGTAACACGCAGCGGTGAATGGCATGGAAAAGCATGGAGATATATGAGAGGATCCATTTGCAGTAAACAACTGCTGAGGGCTACAGTGAGGTTTATTTTCACCCTTGGCATGGTACAAAGTTGTGTGAGTAATGACAATTTGAAAACCATGTGCAGAACAAATGTCATTTTGACACATAAAGTTTACCGCCACAGTTTTAGGAGTTTACGCAGAAGCGCTTGTGTTCTATCATGTGTAGTTTAGGAATGAATGAAACTTCCTCTGTTATGTTCAATACAAGTTTGATACATAGCATTTGACAAACCGTGCACAAAGTCATGTTTTATGTTGCACCAAAATAAACCACTTCAAATACAAAGGTGGTTGTGAGTCAAACAGTTTCATTCACATTGCAATAAACATTCTGAACTCCGAACGCTGAGGAATAAGCATGGCCCTTATCATCAAGAAATGTGTTTGTCTGCATGTATATCTATGTTTTATGTTTAATGTCCTTCATGTTGGAACCTGTAGGCTACCAAAGAGCTGTACTGGAAACAAATTCCACCATCCTGGCTGTGTGGTCATTAAATGAATCAATCGATAAAAATACACAGTTCTAACAAAGCAACAGCTTTTTGAATGCACTCTGAACAAACATGGTAACTCAAGATCATGTAGAACACAATTTTATTGTGTATACTCATAACACCAAATGTTTTTGAATCTCAGACATATTTTACACACCATGGAAAGCATCATAGAAAATACCTTTGGTACCGAGTGAGGACAAAAGAACAGACTATACATAAGCACTAAATCCTCTTTAGAGTTTGTGTTGCATATACTGTACATACTGTATGTTTGACGGTAGCTCTGATCCAGTTAGTAGAAACGATACATGAGCTATGCAGCACTTTGCCTTCATGAACCACAACACTGAGGCATATAGACACTGTGCCTGGTTTGTTCCTTCCTTTTGTAGTCTATAGAAGTCCAGTTATCAAGGCAATATTATGTTAATAATAGCCATTTTTAATCTCAATATGGAGATGTGTTTCATAACTCGCATCGGTATTATGCATGAAGACAGTCAGTCAGTGAGAAAAGATTTCAGGCTACAGATTGTTTTAAGACACTATTCAGTTTTCCTTGAGAGGGACTCAAGGTACATTTAAGGTTTGAGCCCAAACATTTGAAAATTATGATAATGAATATCCATTTTTGTGTGATTCGGTGAAATATTATGTTTAGTATGTTTAAATAAGCAATGGGATCCTGCTACAAATATTAAGGACTGCTTCATCCTGCAAGACATTTCATGCAATATTACAAACCAAGAAAATCTTGTGCATCGAACCAGCACTGTGTTTTGTGTTTTGTATACACAATGACTTCATCAGTAGAAAACATGGTTATCCCAGTTCACTTGCTGCTTGGTTTATCCAAATGCATGGTGCAACACAACATGTCAGAACTCATCATCTCTCCAAAAATAGCTCTAATGAGCTGGGAGGCAGGCTTTTGTGCAAAAGGGAGCTAAGATCAGTGCTCTATACAGTAGCTCACAACTTCCTAAAAACTGCAACTCAAGCTATACATCCTCACCTTCTGTCACCTGGCTTAGATCCCAGCCTGCTGTCGCAGGGGAAACAACATGAAAATCATCAAAACCCGTCAAGGACTCTGCCTCTGCACACCATTTCATCACAAGTGCTATGCTGGTGAAGAGGCCCTTTTAGACTTGGGTGATCATAAGCCCTCATTTTCTATTCTGGCTCATCAAGCAGCTGTCTAAACAGAGCTCAGTTTGCTCAGGTAGCTGTCCCTGGCTGCGGGAAATGCACTGTTTTGCATCATTGAACATTTCTGGTTACTCGCCTAGATCCTGATCCACTTTGGTATGTCTTTGTGTTTCCAGTATTTAGATCAAGTGATATATCGAGGAAGATAAATGTCATGCCGTCTGACAGGCTGTGTGGGGCGCATGTCATGGAGCAAATGAATTAAACAAATGCCAGAGTCAGGGGTGCATATTTTGACGAGATGACTTTGCCACACAATTGAGCGGATTCATGAAATCCATTTCCATCCGATGAGATAAGAAACAGATGATCAGCTGCACTAAATCTGACTCTTTTTGCCTGCGTGCGGTTCAAGTGGAGTATGTTGCAAGAAGCTCGAGATGTGCTTGGGTTTATGAGGCTATCGATTTATTGTTTTGTAAATCACACAAGAACAAACAAATTCAGAAAGAAGTCACATATAACTAGTGTGATACCTGTATTGCTTCCATCAATCTCAAGTGTTAATCACTGCATACCAAATGTGGAGCTGCAGACGGCACCATTCATTATGACTATACCACTCCGAAAATGACACAAGGTGTGAGCTGTGACTCTCTGCTGAAGTATATTCCTGAGGCGGAGACGGGCTGGGCTCGTAAAGTAGCTGTGACATTTGGTCAGAACGCCAGCAGTGGGCTCGACTTGCTTAATGAACTAACATGTTCATGTTGGCAGCACTAAGTGAACCATTTATTAGTGAGCTGGGAACAGACATGGAGCACTCACAGGTTGGTAATAACAGCAGCTGCCAGATGACAACACCTCTCAACGTGGTTAAAAAGATGGTGCAGTCGTGTTGAGTTTTTTTTCTTGATATTACGTATTTCCAGGGTAAAGTCTGTTTACTTTTGGCCTGATTGAATAAAAAAATGTATTGTGACATAATGCTACTAAACACGTTTGGTATTAAAGTTCTTTTTGAATTATTATTAAATAAACTAACCTGAGGATATTTGTACATGCCAAAAAAAATATAACAAATAGATTCTTAAGCACAAGTTTAAAGTTTTATTCTCCACAGGGAATGTGACTTCATGTTGTCTTCATAACATTTAACAACCTGCAACACAAGAAAAGAAGCACAAAACAATGAATGTTAACAAAATGAGCAAAGCACAAATACCGGCAAATACTTATAATGATAGTACTGATATTTTGATTAAATATGCCAATACTCATATGGGTTAAAGAGATGGTTAGTTTAGCCTTGCACTGTGATTGTATGGCTAACATCTACTGTAAATGCAAAGCTATTCCTTTCAGTCTATATAATAATCTGTACAACCATTTATGTGTCAAGCATGTTGACATCTGCCACAATTGATTCTGAGCATGTATGATAAATGACCTTGCGTCCTTGGTGTGCAGTAGGTTGTGTATATGCGTTTGAGCCCCAGGTCTGACATTTTTGGCTGGGTGTGTATGGTAATTCCCCTAGATCCACTGACGCCCTCTTTATGAAACCCCCAGTTATAATCTGTCAACACTCGTCTGACGTCCGGTCTGACATTCTGTATGGAGAGGCAGCTTTTAGCCAGAGACAATCAAGCTTGTCCTTGAGGTGGAGACAGATGGAGACAGACTCTCACCTCACACTCTCACCTCAACCTTTTTTAAATGAGCTTTTATTGTCTTGTTAAGAACAAATAGGTGCAATTATTCAAGAAAATAAGGCACTAAGTGTGGGAGTTGGCAAGAAACAGCGTGCTGCCATCATTTATTTGTTCACACAGTGGTTGACTGAATTATCGGGAATGGTGCGTTGCATATCTGAGGATGTCTCTCTCTCTCCATCTCTCTCTCTGTCTCAGACGGTCTGAACCCATAACCATACATCATCAATCATACATAAATTGTACATATTTATCTGTGTTTCGCATCTTATTACCGAGTCAGTGAACAACGACAGGGTGAGATTTAGTGCACTGCTTGGAAAAGGTGCATTCTGAGAAACACACTTATTAGCTTTCCTGCATGAAGAGATTTGAAGATCAATACCACTGTCATATTTGCACTGTAAAAATGAGGTTACAAGCAGCAGAGGGTTAGCTGAGCAGAAATGGGTGGAGACAGCTAGTTCTGTTCAAAGATAATACATCTGACGAACAGAAATTCAAAAACTCAATATCAAAACATTGTGGTTTTATGGGTTCATGTACCCCGTAAAAAAAACCACAGGGGGAATACCAGAAAATACCAGGATACCAGAATTTTCTTTCCAGTTGAGATCAAATAGTGACGTTTATTCTAATAATCAATATTAATGTTTACCACCACCTCCTTACCTGTGAGTCATTTGTCAGTCTTTGCCACCATATGTCATCATGAATCATCATTTTTTCTCCAGTCCAAACGTAGCCTATCTGTGCACAATAAACAGAAGTTAGAATAAACAGACTGTCTTTACTTTTTCACAGGAACAGATGCATAAACAAAGAGAATTCACTAAATAGGCTAATGTGTATTCTATTAAGAGTGTTGTGGCTGCATAAACAGTGTTGCCAAAGGTGATAAAGTTGGCAAAGCAACAAAACAAGCAGCTGCCAGTTTTTTTCTTTTTTTATTGCGCCCTTGGCTACAACTCAGGACTGCCTAATGGACAAGAACCACTGTGGAGCCACTAATGACAAAGAAATGTAAAGACAACTAAAGCCTTTAAACACCTTAGACTCACATTTTTTTGTGAGAAGAAGAAAGATGCACAATGAGGAATGATTGTTTTTTTTGTTTTTTTCAAATCCTTTTTGTAATCTGAGTGTGAGGGGAGTTTTATCAGTGGCATTCACTTTAAGAAATGCATCAACATCCGTAGCAGGCTTTGGGATTTTGGTTCTTGGCTGGATTTGAGCTGGCGGCCAGCTTGTTATGAAAATGGATCTGAGAGCGCTTCTGGCAAAGTCTGCATGAACATCACTGGCACACACAGAGTTTCCAGCAACACTGATCTCTTCCAACTCATGGGTGCAAATAAACATGACAGTTAGTTTTAAGAAACAAGTCGAAAGAGGAAACTTAGGCCTCCAAACTATGAAATTGAAGTCACAACCGTTTACAATTTTTCAATTACAGCCATTTAATCAACCTCATTTTATTCTTGGCTGTTGAGTGAATAAATAAATAACAAAACTGGACTTGGATTTAATGAACAATCGTCTGTGAGCAACATTTTCTCTGAACAGCGGTGTCTGAGCTGCTTTGCTGTTCCCGGAAATATGTATTTAATAAATAAGGCAATGCTGTAGCTCACAACTGATTTACAAGAAAGTGCTGCTGAGAAAATAGCCTTGAAAAACAAACTGTAAGACGATGTCATCTTTTAATGAAATGCAAAATGGAGACATCTTGTTAATTTTGCATCAAGTTGACACTAATTCTTCCCGTAACCTCAACAATTAATCTCCTCCAGTGCAGACAGCTTTATAGGGAACTGCTTTATGGAGAACAACTTCAAATACTTACCAAGCTACTTTCCTGACTGATGAAGCACCCGAACATGTCTGATGGCTGAGTACAATCTTCACTCCTCTGGGAGCTGGTTTTTGTGCCTTCTGCTCTGGAAAAGAAGCACAAGCGAGAGTAGAAAATAGTATTTTTGCAAAAAGGCAGTGGCAGCGTGATGTGAGTCGTGTTACATTACTGCAGAATGAGAATACATTGCAGCCAGACTGTGCTGTAATTGTACGATTCAGCTGAACAGCACTTCAGCACAATGCGACTTCGACAACAATGCTTCCTGTGCGTCAGTGTCGAAACAGTTCAACTTGCTACATGTAGCCATTATTGTGACCACTACATTGAGGTAAAGCAAGTGGATAGCTTTTTTTTTTTTTTTTCAGAAAAAGGAAAAGAAAAATAGACTCTTCCTTTCAGGGAACTGGCTCATCATTATGAGATTATACTGAAAACGAGACAAATGGATGCCGTCATATTTTTATCCCCATTTCCCGGTTTTAATGCAGTATTTGTTTTCTAATGTTAAAGCTGTTTCAGCCAAAGTCAAACTGTTTGCCCTGAACCTGTTCATTAAATGTTCTGTATACACCAATACAGCAGCAAACAATAGTTTTCTATGTGAATATATAGTGGAATATGCTTCATTTTTGCTCCACTGGCAGCACTGGCATATTAATGCATGTACTGTATATTCATATATATACTATATTTTTTAAATTCATTTGTACAATTGCTCCCATCAGACAAGTCCAAGGTGCAATTTCTTTCCCAGTCCAATCATAAAGTCAGAACTGGTTTGTCTTTATTAATATGCATACTGAGAATGCATAGGAGGGGCAGAGCATTTGTTTTGATGTGAGATGATGGTGCGAATACAATGTAGTGATGTTTGCCTAGAGAACATTTAATTAAAACAATGTTTCTTTTGTAGATAGATCTCCTTTGTTTTACAAGCTCAGAACAAAAATACAGAGGATCTCTTGGGGACACTTAAAACTGTAAAATATGAACTACTCTTTGAAACTGACTATGGAGTGAGACTTTGTTTTTGATTTAATCTTTCCTTTCACATGAGTAAGAATTAACTTCAGTAAAGCTTACATAAAGCAAAAATATTTACAGCTCTCAGTCAGTCCTGTTACTATGGTTTCCAGTCATCCTCACATGGCATTAAATATGGTGACACGTTTTAAGGTTTGTGGGGAGAATCAACAGCATGTTACAGTTAAAGATAAAAATAATCTTAGGAAAGCTTATACAGTAGCATCTTTGTGTATGTAACAAATAATAAAATATTACAGCAACAACCACTGATGCTGCGCCTCCAACTTCTCAGCGTTGCTCATAAATCTTGTTGTGCATTATCAGCACAAGTGTGTAATTAAGGTGTTGTACCTTTGAATACATTTGCAAAAAGCACTGCAGCTTTGGAAAAACATCCGTCGAAGGGCATGAATTATGAATTAGTCACCAGGTGTGTGCGTCCATAGGGATGAGGTGCAGCTGAAGTTTGCTTGGCTAAAAAAACATAGATTGGAATAGACAACACATTCATAGTTATATAATAAAAAATATTAAAAGAACAGCATAAAGAAAAATGTGCAAATACCCAGTGCAGAAGTTACATAAAATTAATTCATACCACAAAAAAGAAGTTATGTAATGTATGTAGGCCACAGTAAATATTATTTTTAATTAGTTAAAGTACAGTTCAAGTAGTTCCACTGTGAAGCTTTAACTGTGGAGTCATTACTCTGCTGTTCTACTGAAGATGATTATTTCTAATCACATTGCAGTTTTAGTGAGATTTGTTTCCTGTATCCCTTTTGTTTCTATTATTTTAATTGCATGTCTGTACTTTATTGTATTTTTAATGAGCCGTCAGAGTAATAAAAACTGTGTAGTCTAGGACTTGCAGCCGATGTAAATGAGCTTTAATGGTGAATTTATGAGAGGTGGAAATTATATCGCAGTTCTTTGTGAACAGTGTGCACGCAATGAGCCACAAGAAAGTATTTGCTCTCTGCAAAACAATTACACAACATAAATGGAGAAATTCAGCATTAAATTATGTCATGGCACTAAAAACAAACACACGCTCATTTAAGTTTCAGTCTCTTTTAAGATGTAATCTCTGAATCAAAGCAAACCTGTGAAGTCTTTGCTAACTGGCTAGAGACTGAGGAGGTCAGAGAAGTCAAAGCTGCTGATTTTCTGTTAATTATGTCTCATTTCAATGTTCAAATTAAATACGACTCACCAGTAACCCCCGAAGATTTTAACAAACCTACAAATCATTTGCATACATGAATACAAACATATATCCACTCACCTGTTGTATTTGTCTCTGCTTTGACCAGACCACACTATAGTGTGTTTCTTTATCTGCAGGGAAGAAAAACAGAACAATGAGATAAAGAATATGTCAATGTCATCACTCACAAACTGCATGCTATGTATATGAATGTAATGAGCACAGTTTATAGCACAGAACATTTCATCACTGTGAAAAAAGTAAACCAATTCAAGTTGTTATAAATACAGTATGACATTTTATGAAGAGTTTTGAGCAAATTTATTTATATCACTGATGTGATGTTTAGTTGGCTGCACATTATTTTAGTATCTTTTATTTATTAAAAAATAACGTATTATTTCTTTTATCACAGTTTAGCTGTATTTCTTATGAATTGTCTAGTTAGAGATAGAGGGATTTTTAAATCAATCGTGTATTTATTTGGGGTTAAAAAGGGCAGGTTTACTTTTTTTTAAGTGGAAGTTAGCATTTGATGATTATATTATTATAATGTTAGTATTAGGGTTACCTGCTTAGTGTTTAGTCTTCCTTTCATGAGAGCCAGGCTTCAGGTGTACTAATCACAAAAGAGAATTCAAATGGCTAAATGGACTTCAGCTCTGATGTTTAAGGCACGGAAAATTACAGTGCATATACAGCTTGGTCAGGTTAAATGACAGAAATGCAGAGAGAGATTAGCAGAAACATTGATGAGTTGCAGATAAGACACTGTGCTGTTTTTTTTTTGTTTTTTTTACCCCCACTCAGCAATAACATAATCTCAGAGGGTAAAAACCACTGTCTACATCCTGTATGGCCCATTGTTCTCTTCAGGAGCCAGCTTTAAATGCTGAGCGTGTTTGAGTCGTTATTGAGATAATATATGAGGACTTCTTACCTCTTTTAACTCCATATCATTCTCAGAGTCAATCAGTGTGTCTGTTTAATGATGTAAAACTTCAGCGGATGGATTAGGAAAAGAAATGTATTAGTTTATAAAAATAAAATAAAAAATAAATAAATAAATAAAAGCTTCAAGGACATGTAAATTAGTTAACCAGTGATTCATTTGGGACAGGTTGCAGGGCTTTCTTTATGAAGTGGGTTAGCCATTACCTGAAAGCATCTTAAGTTTGCTTATGTTAACAAACTGTGGAGAAAACGCCACTTTATAGCTCCATAGCCACCTATTTAGAGAGTCTTACACACTGTGTTGAGGTTTATGTTGTTTTTATTAAATGCTTTATGTACAAATACAGATTACACACAGAACAAAGCACGCATTATAAATTACACACTGTATACTGCTGATTGCTTTCCACCCACAAAAAAAAAAGAAATGTTTTGCACGATTACGATCTCACATCTTCTATCATTTAAAATCACAATGTAACTTAGGCTAACTTTAGTCCGTCAGCTCACTTTTACCATGAAGTCATCTTCTCATATAACAATCAGTTACGGGGAAACGTGAGGACTGGTTTAGATTGGTCAACATTAAACATTTTCAAAAGAAATGTTTGGTAAATTTAGTCACTTTGCACTCAGTTCTGTAAAAGGTTTGGCTTCCATCTGTGGCCTTTAATGGAGTTTATCCTGTCATTTTCAAAAACAAATTATGTTTAGAAATATGTCTTGAAGAAACCAGTTTGTATCTTGTGAGGTTAAACTTGAGCTACAAGGTATTCATTAAAGCAAACTGATTCCACATCCATACCAGAGGTAGATGTTTTCTTTGTGTATTTACGTGTTTCAAAAAGTTGAAATGAACTGAGCTCTCAGGGCCACAGTCGACATGGGTTGATCTTTACCCAAGTTGTGAAAGACAACATAGAAATGATTGGTCCGCGTCCAACATGTTTATCATGTCTCTGGGTCAAGTCGTAGCTGATGAGCATCTTAAATATACCGTGTAGTTGTATTGCTGCCTTACAGGGGTTAGTTGATCACTGCATTAAAGGCAATACATGGAAACTCATTTGTCAAAATCTGAGACGTAACGTGTCCAAAAACTCTGTTTAATGTCAAAAATCTAAGATGAATAAATGTTTTTTGGGGGGGATGGAGGGCATTTAAACAGCCAAATTTAAGAACAACTTTCCTGTACATACATTTCTTCTGTTTTCATAAAAGGACTCTGTCCTTTGTGGAAAAAAAAAATCAGTGCTGCAATATTAGATTTTGTGAATTTATGCACTATGTGGGATTATAGTTTTTATTTCAATTTGTGAACGGACAAAAAAAGTAAATGTTACAACGTTTTATGTGGAATTAAAAAAAGAAAATTACAAACAGTTTGAAATTGGAGATCACATGGAGCACCTTCAGTATCTACCATAGGGATGTTTCCTGTAGCCCCCTCTTGTCAGCCGTAAAATGGGGGCTTTGAGACTGGGTCGGGTAGTTGTCCACTCCTCCTCTGCAAAAAAAAACAGTTGAAAAACACATAGTAGAGAGCTGCATCCACAGAGCTCATGTCACACAGGTATTGTCTACGACCACCTCACAATTTTCCGTGGAGAAAGGTCTACAGAGGCTCCTCTCCACGGAAAATTAATTTCATAAGCTCTTTGCCCTCTGTTGGGCCAATACTGAGATCTGACAGTCAGCAGCTCCTTCCTCGGAGCCAAATTACATAAAGATGGCCACCTCTGCTGCATGGCACATTGCACAGCTTCCAAATAAGAAAGTGTTTATGGAGCAGAAAATCAAATCATTGCCCCCTTGGTTTTGGTTTGGTCTGACCTCAACACACCAGTGCACAATTCATTGTGCTGAAAATGAATGAGGCTGCAAACCTGCTGTGGCAACCAGCTTATCGCCGCTGTCATGTGATAACCTTGTAACTCCACTTCAGGTGATTTTAACATTTTCTTTGCTTAAATCGAAGCTTAATGTGTTTCGTTTAAAGCTTTGAGGAAATTTTGAAGATGCAGTCTGCGTTTTTGGAGATGGGAGATATTTCTTTATAGCTGACAGCGGTGTTGTATGCACAGCAGAGGTTACTCAGCAGATAGAAACAGCCTTTTTGGAATAAACCCATGAGGGCACATATCCAAAAAAAAGGCAAAACACTCCACCTTTACAACACGGCATTGGTTAGCCCCCTGAGTTTCCTCTGGCACATTTGCTGTTCTAGTCAAATGCAACTCATAGTCGAGAAGGTGGGGAGGGTGAAGCATGCAGGAGCAGCTCCCTGGGTGATGATGATTAGAAGTGGTCTGGAAGCACAAGGTTTTTTTTTCCTCCTTTGTTTCTCTGCTGTGGAACATCTTTTAAATATCAGTGCAGCAGCAGCCAAGATTATGTAGCCAAGGCTCTCTTTTTTTTCTTTTCAGGAATGGATTTAAATAAGGTCCAAGGATGTTTGGTGGGAAAAAAAAGTTTGTGACCCATATTTTTGTTGTTGAGCTCACAAAAAAAAAAAAAAAAAGCTCTGCAAACAAGCTGTTCTTACCGTAGTTGTTGTAGGATTCATCATTTGTTGCGTGTCCGTATTCGTAGTATTCTGAGATGCTAAAGAGCGGAAACATAACAGTCAAAATAATGGCACGCTACTATATAAAACATTGGCCAGTCTCGCAGTGCACTCCATTATAAAAAAAATATCAACACCAAAATATCTCATTACATCTTGCTAGTAATTCTCACTCTCCTACCCATTCAAACCCATCCATTCCTGCTAATACATCTTTAAAATGAATCATAAACACAACACATATGTACTGTATGTAATTCCTCAACACAGCTGGGCACTGATTTCACTGCCATGTACTGAAACAGGAATAAATAGTGAATTTGCTGGGGACTATTTTCAGCTGCGGATTAATACACATTTGACGCTCCAGTGAGTATTTACTGCAGCAGAACGGTGTATGTGGGATTAACTCTGGTGCCCCGGCTGATGGTGTCTCTAATAGTTTCTGGAGGACAGTTGAGCACGGTGGCACAGAGAAATGAGCTACATCAGGCTTCTGCTGTACAAGACTTGTTAGTTGGACCAGTTTATTGTTACTTTTTAAATGTCTCGAAGAGGGAAAGCCCCATTCTTTAACAAAGATATGTGGTGTTCATTTGAAATGTTGTAAATGTGGGAAATTTCTTCTTATAACAATACACACACAATGATGAAGAAAGCACTTTTCACATGCTGTGCTATAAGTGGGAGGGTGCCTGTTGTAAAAAAAACAGTGTTTAAGTGGCTTAAAGAGCTACTTTGCAAGAAAGTATCACCTCTTTGACTGATTGCTGTAGTTATCCTCATAGGCTTCGTAACTCTCGTCATCGTATTCACCACCATATCCATCATCGTAGCCCTGCGAGAGGAGACACACTGTAAGCATTCAGGTCGACTTATCTCCTCATCTTCCCCTCTAACGGGTCAGAGATGAATATAAAAACAATCGATACTTAGTTCCACAGGCAAAGTCCATCACTTTGTGCTCATAATAGAAGAGGAAACAAGAAAAATTCATGTCCGGCTGAGATTATTGATTGAGATGTTCAGGGGGGAGCATGTCTCACTAGTGGAGCCTAATGGACACCTTCTGAGCCTTAACAGCAATATGGATCTCATCTATTGATAAGTAGCTACTCAGAAAACAACCCGTTTATGCAAGCAACCTGGTTTAGGTACACACAATTCAGGTAAACACAACTCAGAAGAAGAAAAAAGAACATGATGTCAAATACTATAATAATAATAAACTGGTTACTGTGGCATGGAAACATCTGACTCCTTTTGTCATCTGCATAAACCATATACAGTAATGTTCACATAATCAATTCACTGCCATCTACAGTGGCCCTGAGAGCTCAATGCACTGCAACGTCAGAAAACCCTTCAATTTGTCCTGTATGTATCCATCAACTTCATTTGACAACACAAATGCCCTAGAAAACCTCACAACACCTGCAAATACGTCAAGAGAGGTGTTTCTGGGGACACAAAGGACTGTGAGGCAGAATTTGGTCCACCGCTTCTTCACTTGAGAAGTTCTAGGAAACAGCTACCTGTTAGAGTGTTTGAAACTAGGGTGGGTTTCTTTGGTTTATTATTATAATGTGATTGGTTCATTATAATTCAGATGTTATTGCAAATATGGACTGTTAGATTAGCATTAGGCTTTACCCAGGTCTGTCACTTTTTTGTGAGTTTTTGAGGTATGTTCGCGGAATCATCAGTTCTTTACCACAGGATTGCTCTGTCGTTTTGTCTGTTGGACATGTTATCTGGATGAGGTGGACACGTCCATCATTCTTTTACACTCTCTCTTAATTTACTCCCCAAACTCCTTTTGAACAGAACAATGTGCAGCTGATCAGAGAGGAGAGGAGCTGCTCAAAATCTTGATACCCTCACCAGAGCTGCTTTTCAAATATAACTCTGCACTCAAACTGATTAAGTTTTATGAACAGAAGAAAGCACTTGGTGACTTTTCATCCAGGGTCTTTTCATCTCAGGCAGCACTCAGGCCGCCCTGTCATCCTGGAGGAGGTTGTTGGAAGCGTGTGCAACCTGAGAGGAAACCTGCAGGAACTATGTGGGCACTGAAAAGATGGTAGATTTGAACATCAAAGATATGGCACGAATGGGCAGTAGTGCTTTTACACCTTGTGGTATAGAGAACATTATTGATCAGACATCATGAGGAAACTAGTTAGTTCAATACAGTAATAAAGCAGCATTTACATAATATTTCTTACTTTTATATGCATCATGTGTAATCTGCTATTTGCTAAATTGTTGTAAACCACACCTATACCTGTGATCTACTCTGTGAAATGGTTTATTCCTGACAGCAGGGGAAACCAGCACATAAACAGCTTAACCTGAATAACACCATAACTGAGGAAAGGCCAAAGTGTGTGCACAACAGTAAACTTCCCTATTGTCTGCTCTTGTAATTGTTGGATCTCACTCATTTAAGGAGATTTAGTGGAGTTTAAAGTGCTTATGTTTCTTTTTCAGCCATGATCTAATCTCTTCTAATCCTTTCCAAGCTTGCTGTTTCAAATCAAGCTCCACCACGATACGTACAAGTGCTCAGTTCCTTTTAGACGGCCGATGCATTTTACATCAGTAGAATGAAACAGCGTTGAAAGGCTCAATGAAGCCGGTTTATGCCAGGCGCAGTCTCCACAGTGCATTATTCCTTCAAGTCTGCCTGTAACATTAGAGTAATATCATCGTGCATTAGGTGTGGCTGCGTTTGATTTCGCTTTGTGACACAAAAGCAGACGCATAAGTGTGAAGGACATCAAGTGCAGCAATGCAAAAAAAGAGAAAGAAAAAGAAAAAAGTACATTCTCGACAAACGTACGCGCTCCCTCTTTCCTGTCGGGTAATGCCGGTTCCCGCTATGTGGCTTTATTTGTGCGAACATGAATTTGACTAAATTAAAGTTAGGGATTATGTCAGGGATTAAGTTGTTTCATGGGATCCAATACTTCTCTTTTTCTTGCGTGAGTCTTTTCCCCACAAAGGCATCAGGAGTCAGAGACCTGCATATCTTGGTAATTGACCATTTTGTTAGCAATTCCACATCCACACTGAAGTGGATTAATTTCAGTCAAATATATTAGAAAAATGAAGCTAAGATAAAGAAATGCAGGAGTGTGAAGTCGTGTAAGAAACGTGAGTGAATTCTTGTAATATCTGTGCTGCTTTCAGGCACATAAAATAAATATGTCATTGTTGTTGTTCGTGCATTAGCTGCACAAAAATAAATAACTAAATAAATGATAGAGACAGGGAATTCATTTGAACACATCATGGCCTAGCAAACTGTTTGTAGCTGTTGGTTTACTAGGAAGATGTGTGTGCTCAGCTCAGCATAAGGAAGGTGTAGATAAAGTTATCTCTGTGTCCTGCTGCTGTTTACATTCTTAACACAGCAGTTGTCTGGTTTATGCTTTTACTTTCTGAAATACCGTTTTTTAAGAAACACAATTCCCCATATTTTAGTTGACTTTCAGGTCATTGGTTTTTACTTTAATACTTAAAAGTTTGTGCGTCTAATTAAACTTGTGTGAGGCTGAATTTGTGCTAATATAAACTATGGAAACGTGAGCGATGGACTGCTTGCCCAATCATCTGAACAATCACATCTTAGCAACGGTAACTAAGGCATGGCAGGTCTATCTATGGAAGTAAATCAACGACAAAGGATTTGAGAGAAAGCAAACATCAATGTCTGAGCGCAACTCAGTCTGCGAGTCGACATTTGAGGGTGTCAAGGCACGGATTTGTGAAAGCAGAAATAGATCTGAGCACGAGGTTTCAGAGTCTGTTTCCCCAGTTTCCTCCAGCAGTTAAGGCAGTTTCTGAACACTTGTGACCTGACAGCCATGTTTGACTTGTAAACAGGACACACCCACATCACTATCTGGACTATTTTGGGCACAAAGTGTATTTTATTGCCTTATTATTTATTTCAACTGCTGTATGGATCAACACTGAGTACAGTTAGTTGACCCATATCCTGCCAATCCTGCTGATCCCCTTACAAAAACCTCATCCATTCATACTGTTGGTTTTCAGATCAGATCACAGATCATTAGATTTCTAAGGGCAGCACCCTGCTTATGGAGTAAACTAGTCCCATTCATAAATCTTTTAAAATTATATCAGCCTAACCCTACATGTGGGTCAGTATAGATATGGGGGTTAGCAGTTTGCTTGCTCTCCCTGCGTCTCAGCACAGTCCAACCACATAGGCTACACACTCGAGAATGTGAACATATGCGCCTTGTGCATCTCAAAATGTCAGGCCTGTTATAGATTGGCAACCTATCAAGAATCAACCTGGCTGCAGCCCCCCTCTACAGTACATGGATTAGTTGTTTAGGCAATAGATGGATGGATAAAAGTTTGCTAACATGATCAGCTTTTATTTTGAAAGTCACTGGATGAGTCTCAGAAGATGATGATTCACATAAGTGAACAGGTGAAGCTCTGTATTCAGTTGGGGTTTATTTCCACTCTTATTTGTTATGCTCACACATCTTACTCATACTGCTTTACTGCTAATAAATGATGCATGATTAGCCATGAGACCCCTGAAGCATCAGTGGTCATTTAGCATCAGTGCAGCGTCTTTGAATCGATTGTGAAATTGGATTTCAAATGAACTCTAACTGTGTAGGCCTATGTTTATAAATGTATGATACATCTCGTGGGTAAGCCTTGAGTCTATATGTGGTTAAATACAAGCAGTGAATGTTTAGAAGCTGTGGAACAGATGTACCATATGATAAAGCTGGATGATAATGATATTCAGCTCAAAGAAAACAAAATGTTCATCACTGTAACTTATCTCTGCGTTGACCTTAGTCCGACCCACAACGCCGGCTGCATTCAGATTGGACAAGGTGCTGCGTGTACATAGACCTGCCCCCAATTATAGAGGCTTGAATCCTTAAGTTTGACACTTACCTGTAAAAACTATTAACACTGGTCCCTTTTAACGAGGCAGAGGAAATAAATCAAATGTTAACACAAGGGTGGAGAGTCCTAGCTCAGTGTAATTAGGACAGCGGGAACCGAAAGGCCCTTAGCACTGTGCTTCATTATCAATTGACAACCTGTATGTCCCCTGACAGTGACTGATCTTCATAGGGAGCTGCCTGTGAATGCCTCTCCACACAGCAGAATGGGAGAGAAAATGAGATTTGCAGCCTTTTGTCTCAGTGAATAGATGCTACTCTTCGCTGCTTTCTACCTGTGCAAATTCAATCAGCACCGACCTTTTGTTGTCTGCAATGCACTTAAAAATACGAGTTTACTTTTGAATACAGTACCTTCACTCGAAGTGTGCCACTGTAAAAACATGCTTTACCACAGGAAATAATAACGATGAGACTGGGATGCGATTACTTCGCTGACATTAAACAATATAATTTTGTCATATTGGCTTCAGGGGGGCTGGAGAACAATAAACAAATCAGACAGGGTTTTCTTGCTATACAAATAGCATTACTTGGTGTGCTTGCAGAGTTTAGCATCAGATGTAACTGCATCTGTCTGCTCTTCCCTCAGCAGCAGCGTCACTCCCCGATGGTACGACAGAGGCCATTATGCATTCTACCTGAGTTTTACTTGTATTAAATAATCCCAGCGCAAGTGAGTGTCATACATCTGTTTTAATAAACAAGAGAGTTCTGCATGGAGAATTTCCATAATTAATTTAACAAATGTGAAGTCAGCAGTGTATCTGAAGCCATTGTTAAAGTGTAAAGCAATTACAGCAGATGTGCATACCGTCCTTAAAGGTGGCCTGAGAAACCGCTCCCCTCCAAAAAATATACAGCATCTCAGGCATCTTTTTATGTTCGTGAAATAGATGATATGGGGAGATGTTTTTTTCCCCCATTTCAAAAGGGTGTCCTTTTGCTTTTTTCACAGTAGATAGATTAGACTTTTTTTTCTTCAAAGCCTCCCGAAGCTCTGTGTTTAATCACATTATGGCATTTCCCGCACAGCTTTGGTATGGTTGCAGGGCTCAGGTTTAAAAACCAAGCAATGCGTTTAATTTTTTTTAACCATCAATTTGTACAATTCATGGTTTGCTGTCAGGGATTGAATCCTGTATCACTCTCAGATTCCTCTTTTCTATCATCAGTGTTGACATTAAAAGATAAGATCCAGATGGGATTTGATCTTTAACATTAAACCGAGGCCATGGTCCAAGTCTATACTAAATGCCATCAATCACGGTCTTTAATCTCCCTCTGCACTTTTCACATGGAAGAATTTTCAGTGATCACAGTGAAATGTCTCACTGCTGCTCTGTCTCAGGGATTAGACACATTCATTCAGCAACGCTTGTTTAAAAAGTCACAAAATCACAGCGGCTAGTGGTAATTTTAGCACTTCAATATCAAGTATACCTCAATACTACACTTACAATGACAAACTTCAATAAGGTGTTCATATGAATAATGGATTGTAAGTAGCAGGCTGTAATAGTCACAACCATGTTTGAGAATGAAACTAAAACTAATATCTGCTCATAGCTTAAAAAAAAGGCAAGGAAAAGAAAGTAGTGCAACTTTTCCATTTCTGCTTTATGTATTAAACCATACACTTTTCATAAATGTGCCATCATATGAAAAGCAGTGCCACATACTGTACTATGTAAGACATTTTCTCTGCTACAATCGTAAAACAATTAATAACACAGTTTTACACATTGGCTGATTGCTGAAATAGCAGATAACTTATCACTGAAAAACAGGCCCCTTTTTGACTGGATAACAGATCTGCATTTTAAGCACTTTCACATATACAGGCTACATATGGAGAAATTCATTCAGCGGCTCTATGCAGATGGGTGGCTGAATGCTTATTTTCTTGTGTAATGAATATGTCAAATAATTGTGAAGTCATCATTAATAGTTTGGATTTTTAGTCATGCCTGTCGAAATATTATTTACAATATTCCAAGATATGGGACCTTCCCCTTAACCAAACAGCAAGTTAAAGCCTAGTGCTTACAGTAGGTCAGCTGCTGTGTGAGTAGATGATCCTCAATTGGTCTTAATGAAAAGGTAAGAAGTATGTCACCTTAAATTACCAGACCAACTCATTTTCTAATGATCAATCGATCCTATATGGATTCCTCAATCATTAAAGGACCAATCAGTTTGTCTGAACTGATACTAAAAGCCCATTCCCACTAATGTATGTGACAAAGACACCGCAGATGATTTAGTATAACACCTCTCCTCAGAACTGAAATCCTGACAGTCATCAGTTTCTGCATAAGGAGGACTTTGTCTCCAATCGATTACAAAACAGTTTCAACCCAGAACCATGAAATAAAACAATTCTGACTACAACTTGTAAAAAGCACTTGTAGCTCATCCCCAAGGGGTGATACCGTCCTGAATGTCTACATGCTGGACCCCCCCCCCCCCCCCCCCCCCCCCCACAGTGAAGCACCGCCATCCACTTCACGTCTATCCTTTAAGAGGCACAATAATGTTAACTGTCACTGTATTAGTTTTACGACAGTGACAGCGTGACAGAGGCCATTAATCACTACAGTCTCACTTTTACATGATCACCTGCTCCACAGCAAAGACACAGCAAATATTTATGGCAACCTCACCCCAAACTGAGCAGTAAACAATAGTCTGTCATTCATCCACTATGCCATAGCTGCAAACTACAGGGTGCATGCACAATTACATGTGTATGTGCTGGTTATGAATAAGCAATCCTATGCAAATTGGTTTCTGGCAGCAGACTGCACAACAACGTTAATAACAGTTGTATTGACTGAAGCATGAAGCATTGAGGGACAATGCAACTGTAAAATGATGCGATGCAGAAAACAAAGCAGGAGCTCCAAACATGTCAGTGAGAGCTTTGTTATACCTGAAGAATATATATTAGTAAAACTCTCAATGATTTAGCCTAAAGACACCCCCCTCCCCCAACTCTCAACTAATAGACTCATAATTACTGTTAATTAAATTCCTTTTAGACATGCACCACTTTATATTAATCTGATGGCAGTTATCATCCTGGTCACTTATACAATGTCACAATGGCAGGTTTAATAGGTCAGACCTAGAATTTAAATTTCGACTACACTTTTCAACAGTTTTCTTTTCTCATAAACACAAGTAGAGACACACAGACACAAGTTACTAAAACTTGGGCACTGTAGTTTTTGGAAAGTGTTACTCAATCTGTGCTGTGTTTTTGTTGGGGACTATTTTCATCTGTGGATTAATACACATTTGAAGCTCTAAGTTTTTACAGAGGGAGTGGAATTGAGGTTTTCATTGTAATGAGGAAAATGCCACAGAGTTCAATGGTGTGACTCAGTGTTTTTGAATAGTTTTGTGCACAATAATGGGGCTTGGTGGCACCAAGCAATAAGCTGCATCCAGCTTTGGATACAGATAAAACTTGTTAGTGGGATCAATTTATTCTTAGTCTTGTTTTCTTAATGGAATTTGCTGACGGTAAGAGCATTATCAACAGCTTTATCCTTTAACATCCTCAATAGAAAAAGAGATTTTAGCCAAGTTGGCCTTGAAGTCCTTCACAGCATAACCGGGAAAACATAAACATGAGGTTGCAAATCTGTTTTTTTTTTTTTTTGTTTGCTTTATGTGGTTTCGGTGAGTGATGGGCTGCGTTCTGTTCACCTGAATGGTAAAAGCTAAGGTGAGTCATCAAACAAAGCGCCACACTCTGCGAGGAACAAAGGGAACTGACTGGGTGCTGGAGTAAAGGATACAGCAAGGTGAGATTTGTGGGAGACAGATAAAGAGAAAACGTTCATAAATTATAAAGCCAACAAGGATACATGATAACTACCAGCTTCCTCATGCTTCCCATCGCAGCTTTAAATCAATACCGACCTCGATTAGGAACAATTATGGACGTTCTCACAGTATCACTTTTATGAGATAGACTGACAGTTTGACAGAGTCCATCAATCACTGATCCCCGGAGAAATCTACACGATACCCGTGTAACGCTACAGTACATTCGGCACCTACCCAAAGACAAACACAGGATGTGACAACAAAGAGCCATCTACTACTGCTGCTGATCTACAGTATTATTGTGTTTCAGTAGCCTGTACAGTGCTGGATTCTTGTAGTGGAATAACAACAAGCTGTGCAGGATCTTGCGTAAAAACAAACAAGCAAATAAAAATCTGGACCTTGGCATAAAGAGGTCTTGCTACATTCTGGAAACATGCTCAAAAAAAATCGTGTAATGTAGTAGAAAAAAAAATAGCAAAGTGAGATATGAGGAAGGAAAATGTTCAGGACAAACTCATCTTTCCATAATCCCCCAGTCTCTGTGCTCCCACCCTCCAATTACAAAGAGAAGAAATGCCTCGCTTTCTCACTCCTCAGAAATACACAGGCTCTACATCAGAACTCAATTTGGTTTGGTAATGAGACTGCGCTTGTGCATTTCCCCATGCAGACAGCCCAATCTTCAATTGCCAGCACACATGGGGGCTTTGCTTAGCAGGAAGGCTCTGAGGAAATAGACTGGTAAAAGTGTTGCCTTTTTTCATTTGGATGAAACTTAGAGCTCACCTTGTGTAGTCTTTTCAAAATGACCTTGGGAAATTTCCAAGATCTGAGGACAAGCGTACTTTTAAATAGGGCCCCCTTGATTCAATATGGATCCCACCATCATTTTAAGCGAAGCGAACAAATATTTGATAGAGCACTGGTCAAGGGACTACCTACAGTTTACTGAGATCAATCTGGGCCGGCTATCACATCAGTGGGGCGGTGGACCATCTGTCCAGCCCTTTTTAAGGCCTCTCTGTGTGTACCTGTCAGTCAGGGTGTGAATGAGAGCGTGCTGCGACTGGCCAATCAAAACCAAGTTTCAGCCTGAGACCATGAGAGTGGACAAGTGGCTGAATTTCTGTCCCTCTTCTTTTTTTTTGTGCATGTTAATCGGGCAGCTGTTCATAGTGCACAGCTTCATGGATTTTCATTCAAAGCTGCTTTACATTTACAAGACACGTTTCCTCAAGGTGAATATTTTTAATAGAAAAGATAGCGTCTAAGAGGTAAATGAAAAAATCTGAGCTAATTCCATTAGCATAATTAATTGTTATTCGTCAAATGCAGTATTTATCTGCAAATCTGCACAGCAACCTAAAACTGGATGAAGAGAAAATAATCCCTACTTGCAAATAATGGATATAAATATGCATGATGCATATAAATATACATTATTATGCATAGAATTAATGCTTGCAAATATATTTCACACAATGATAACCCAGCTAAAAGACAAACGAGGAAGGCGATGCAATGTTCACTGGGATAAATTACTTATTTGAAGCAGTGTTTAAGTCAAACAAGTTGATTTTAACATTGTGTGGGAATAAATGGAAACCCAGGGGCTTGAACAGAGGGCCCGCGTTCATTATTAAATGTATAGGATGTTCTTGATTTTAATTACAAAAAATAAAATAATATATTCCAATGATTGCCCTAATTTTTTTTTCTCAGACAGCCTCGCATCTCCATGTAAAGCAGGAGTCATCCAGATCACACGAAAAGGGATTAAACCAACTGTGATTTACACACTGTTCAAGTGAAATTACTATCAACGATACTTTTCAGTGTGTGCAAAGAGGATTGGACTCACGTAGTCGTCGTATGATTCATGTGTGACTGCTAACAGTGGGACCCTGTATCCAGCACTCCCCGCCGCCGCCCCTCTGGCTCTCGGAACTTGCACCTCCCTCGATAAAACAGTGGTGGGGAGCTTGGTGTGTGTCACCGCCGCCGCCGTCCCCCGAGGTGCTGCTGCACTCCTCCCTGTTCCTCTGTGGCACCTGGTAAAGCAAACAAGCGGTGAGACATGGCATCAGTTTAGCCCTGAGAATTTTCGCTTCATGACGCGTGTAAATAAGCCACAGCGACTTCAGTGGAAAAGGAGTCAAAACAATGGGAAACTAGTTATATCCCTCTTATTGCTGCATACGTGCTGGCAGCCGCAGCTGGAGGTTGTGTGGTAACCTCTGTTGGCACAGAGGGTTGATCTTGTAATAAGGAGAGTGGCTGAAGAGTGTCACTTTGTGTCTTCCTCTTGCTCTGCAAACATGCCTGTAGGATGCTGCGTGGTGACACGGTGGCGCCGTGCCATGCCAGCGTTTGTACAAAATCACATCTCCGTTTGCCCGAGTCGACTCAATCCACTCAGGTTGAAGTCCAACAGCTGTGGTGTTCGAAGGCAGTAAAGACTCATTTAATATTGTCCAACAGAGAAACCCGAA
This sequence comes from Trachurus trachurus, assembly GCF_905171665.1. Lineage (NCBI taxonomy): Eukaryota > Metazoa > Chordata > Actinopteri > Carangiformes > Carangidae > Trachurus > Trachurus trachurus. Next base: position 18,533,366 of record NC_139906.1, read on the forward strand.
AGGCCCAAAGGACTTGGGCAAGTGCAAGGAATTTAAGGTGGATTGTTTCCTTTTACAGAAGTGTGACTGTCCAGCAGCAGGACCACATGAACGCCGCAGGGATTGCAGGGTGGATTTAGCGCCGCAAAGCCATCCATTGTCTGCCAACTTACATTTTAACAGCAGCATGATGTAGGTGGGCTAGGATACCCTTTCTTCCTCTGGCACATCCTTTACTAGGTATCAGCTCATTGTGATCCAAAAATACAGACACTCAAAGGGAAATTACTGGTGGAAATTTTTCATGGAGATTTACAATAATCGCTTATCGGCGTGCCATAAGGAGGAAATCTGGGTAGGGAAGTGGTGGTGGTGGTGACTTTAAATTGGGAGCGTCCTGTGTTGCTGCAGGATTTAGAGCATCTACACGCGCTGCCTGAATGAGGCCACGCTGCCATGGCAAACTGTACCTGCTTACTCCTGAGGGACTGCCATGGCTCAGATAGATTATGGAAAATTTGCTCTAAAAACAAACTGTAAAGGCGACTGGAAGAGTCAGGAGTTGCATACCTACAGCTTCTTGCGCAGCCCGACTAAGCCAATCAAACGCTCTGTAATGCCAAGTTGTGCTCTAAGTGATCCTGACTACATCTTAGTCCAATAATATTAGTTATCTGGAGGAAATGTACAGAAAAAAGTTAAATCCTGTTCCAAAATATTACCTACTGCATGACCTAAGGAAGACAATGAATGTTTTCCAGTGAACCAATTAATATGAGAATATATCATGAAGCTGAGTACTTTCTTTTATATCATAAAAATTGTGATTCATAGAAATGCACGGTGAGTTTCAGAATATACAATAATAAAAGTGCAATGAATAATAAATCCGTGTTAGGAGATGCTGCTTATATTTCTGTGTGATAATGTGTAATAAAAGTCTGTTTTGCTTTGGAGGTGGAAGTAAATAAAAACTAAAATAATTGAGGCTGGCCTGCAGCTCTTTCCTCTCCCCAATTTCCCCATCCCTCCCTCTCTGTCTCTCTCTCTCTCTCTCTCTCTGTCTCCCTCTCTCTCTCTCTATGACTATAGGCAAAAGCCTGAAAAAAAAAATACTTTAAAAAGAGGAGAGTCTGTCTCTTCTAATTTTGTCTCCCAGTGATCATTTCATAAGTAAATACAGCTGAAATTACATCTCAGTCTTCGACTTTCATTTATGTGTTTGATGATTTTGTCAGGTTGACATCGTGGTTAGAAAATCAGGATTTGACTATAGGCGGTCCAGCTACGTTGGCCTTGTTTTTCATCTCTCTCTTTCAAGTCCCCAACGTAATGAAATTAAAATACATTGGTAAAATACCCCTAGAAGTTTTCTCAGTACAGCAAATAATTTGATTTTGCATCATGTGCTCCTATATGGTTGAGTGTAATTCCCTTTCACAGTACTGTGAGACAGCAATACATGATGTGCATTTTAAGCCTACGTAACTTGCATTACTTGCTAGTCCAGCAACAAGATGCCCCATGTCTTGTCTGAGTAAAGTAAATGTCAGTCCCAGATTTAACCTTGTCTAGTTCCTTGCTCCTCTACTCCTTTTTCTTCTCTTCCCCCAGCAACTTTGGTCTCTTCGGACCCTCTGCCATGACGAACATACTGAGAATAGTGAGCTAGCTTGCTTCTTAAAGCTGGTGTTGATTTTGGTGTATGACGTGTTGCTGGAAAGCAATATGTGTTATTAAGAGGAGAGTGTGTCGGACAGGCAACCAACGATGTGCAATACGAGGTCAGCCAGGCCCACTGGGTCAAATCTCATTTCAGGGTGAAATAGCAACATAGTGTTGCCTTAAATAATTGCTTCTTATAAATCTGACAACATTCACAGCAGCTGTAGGCAACCACGAAGAGAAGTTTACCACAGTTTCTCTCACAAAGTTTATTAGAACAGTAACCTTCACAATGTCTGTACTTCAAGAAGCCTTGGTTATTGTTTTTTTTTTTTCCCAAAAAAAACCCCTCCGGGCAGCTTTCTCCATAGCTGTAACAAGGACTTTACCTTGTGGATATTGTGGTTGCTGGTCGTCCACTCCTCCCTTGTGCACTCCTCCCTCTGCTCGACTCATCAGAGCCGTTCAACAGGGAGAGCTCTCTCAGTTGCTCCTGTCTGATCTCGTCATTGTAGTCCTGTGGGAATAAAAAAAAGAAACGTGTTTCATATAAATAAAAGGAAAAAAGAGCAAGGACATTTGTCTTGTGACTGCAGCAGATGCTCGCAACAGCAGCAAAATGTCATCAAATTGAAATTATCTTGACATGCACAGGAAACACATGGCGTTCCTGAGCATTGAATACTCAATGGAGACTCTTTTCTCTGATTATGTTTGGACACATAATGCAGGGGAGGGATGACTAATGGAGGGAAAGACAATACATCTTCCTCAATGGAAGTGTGGATTCACTGTCTGCAGGAAGTTTGGATGATAAGCAAGAGAAAAATGAGGAAAAATCCTGTTTCTCCTCTGCAAAATGTGGAGATTTTTAGCAACAAAGCACCTCCCGGGTTGAATAATAAGAATCAGCAAAATCAGGATTTTCAAGATTTCTAAATAATTCCAAAAAATTTTATGTTGAGAGGAAAGAAATATATTAATAAATAAAAAACAACCCTTCATTTCCCTTTAACACAACATAAAAATACCCTTTACTTTGTTGGCACACTGCCTGTAATTGACAGCTTCAACTTTGTGTGGAATATCGTCATCTTGTGCTTCTGAACCATTTTTCTCAACCCGTTATCAAACATGATATGGATCATTACACAGCAGATAAGGGAGTGGACAAAGCAGTATTCATTATCTTGTCATTGCTGACAGATAAACAGGCTTATTTCTCAGAAACTCTCAAACCAAACCCACAGGATTTTCTACAATGGGGAAGATGTTTTTGTACTGATAACAAAGCAATGGAGGCAGGAAGTGTTTGCTTTGATTATCAATGTTTTTGTCCTGCACTGAGAGCAATAAAGCCCCCAAAACTTATCGCATCCTGAGAAAAGTTTTCAAGACATGCATAGGTCATTACAGACAAAAGCCCAGTTTGCACTTGGAGTATTCATCATACAGTGAATTTCTGGACACGAGAGATAGTGTAAGAGTCGCAAATAACTTCCCCTGGTCTCCATTAATCATCGTACTCTAGTCTTTACAACCACAGAGTCTGTGACTCTGTGACATCTTTGTGTGAGCGTTAATCCAACCAATAAATTAACCGCACGTTGATTCCTGAGATATGATTCTGTCCAGAGTGATAAGTGCAGGGACTTGATAACGTTTGATGTGTGCGTGGTTTAGATTACAGCTCGCAGTACAATATAATACACTGGTGAATTAGTGTCATCTTCTGTGTTTCTTTACACCCTCCTTCTCTTTGTCTTCTGTGTATTTTCATTATGTTACATCTACAGTACCTTCAGTGTTACACCTACACCACTCTTAGTCATGTACAGCAGGCTACAGTTGCATCCTCAATGATTTTCATATTTTTGACACTGAATATAATAAAATCTCTGACAAACACTTATTATTAGATTATTAGATATAAATATATATATATATATTTTTTTTTAAGTTTAACACCAAAAACTGTGAAATTAATTAATTCATTGTCGAAAAATGTGATAAGCAAATCCTCTTGTATACATCATCAACTTTAGCAGGAAACTCTACAACTGCGCTCTTCGTGTAATAATTCATAATTTCCCTCTGGACCTTTTTCCAGCTGGATAACACTGGCAGATCTCGTTTTCATCTTTTACTACAATATGTCAGAAAGTCCCCTTCCACTCATAAATGTTTCTTACTGATTTTTTTTTCTACATTTGCAGGTTTGAGCTTCTTTATGCAGAATGATAAATGAGTAGTTTTTAAATTCGTCCACTGAATGAGGAAATGTCATAGCTAAGACATGAGCAAACATACATGGTTGTGTGACATCACAAATACACAAGTGTGATGAGTAAACTTGAATCATCTAGTGCACATTCACTGCTATAATTTTCTTTTTTTCTTTTTTTTAACCAATATTTGCACGAGTGTCCCCACTTTGTTCACACATGGGTGACATACAATACAACAACACATTCCAGCCAGTGGTTTCACACTCTCGCTCACCACGGATCAACAGGTACCAAAGCAGTGAGGAAGAAGAAGACTGTTAGACTGTAAACACCGCAGCTTTCACACTTTTAAGAAAAATCTGCTTTGGAAATGTTTTATGGGGAAGGAAATGCATTCAGCATGCTCGTTAAACCTCGAGGACACACACACTGTGTCTTGGTGAGTAAAAGTGAATGTGAATAATATAACTCCACAGGGCACCTTTAAACTTTGCATATTCACTTTTCATTGAATGAGAAAGAGAGAGAGAGTTTTTTTTTCTTGTTTTTTAGTCTGTTCACCGGTGACAGCCAGGGCTGGAGGCTTTTATGTTTTTGTGTTGTCCATCAGCCCTGTTCCTCTAGACGCGATATCTCAGTAACACCTTGAGGGAACTTTCTCAAACATGGCACAAATATTCATTTGGACTCGATTTTGATGGTCAAAGCTATTTCCAGTTTTTTCAAGCAGAATATTTTTATATATCTTTAAACACCTCTGAGGAATCTGTGAAATCTTGGCTTAATGATACCAAAAACACCACATTTAAAGAGGAGTCATGGATCAGGGGTGGAGGAGAATTATTCCAGAACTGAAACACTGAAAGCATCACATCATAAAATCACCGTATTTAACACTTTGCCACTCACAAAAAGTAAATATTTCAGTGTATTTTTTGGTCTACTTTCCCTTAACCCAGAAGATATGTATGTGACCAGGCATGATGGGAGACCTGAGAAACCTCATGTTCCTTGCTGCACCCACAATTTTACATGAAAAACATGGAAGAGGCAGGAGAACAGAGAGCGGATGGCACCTTGTCACAGCTCTTCAGGATACTGACACTCAGGGACTTAAATGATGAACAGATTTCAAAAATGGGATTTTTTTTCACACCCGTCAGCCATGGGGGGGGGGGGGGGGGGGCAAGGAAGGAAAGAAAATATCCTCTGAAGATTTCCAAAACATTTGCCACATTGCACACATGTGCTCCTCTTGTCAATGAATTAATACGGCCTACAGCGTTGTGTTGGTTTGCAGTGAAGGAGACTGGCACAGCTTTTTAATTGAGGAGCTGGCAACTTATCCAAAGCACAACAAATCTGCCAAAGCCTGTAAAAGTTAACTGTTGACAAAGGCGTTAACATGAGTACACAGAGATAAACCTCATGCTGAGGCTCCTCGGGTCAGACTGTTTGCTCAGTGAGATTGATTCTGACCATGCATGACCTTGTGCACACTGGCTGGCCTTCAAATAGCTGAAGTTAGACTTTTAAGAGGTCAACACATGACGCACGGCGATGCCAATCACTGTATTATCTTCTGTCTCAGTGATACGGCTCTGTCTGCCACAGGAGTGTTTGTGAAAGAACTGCTTTTGTATCCTTGGACACTTTTCTGGTAAAAAATACACACGGCCACAGGCGTGCGCACACACACAAACAAACGGACACACACACAAAACTAGTCTGTTTGGATAATCAATCTCAGCGGATTTAATCTTTAATTAAAAGAGATGTTGTTAAGACAGACCTCCCCTGAAACATCGAGGCTCGAAGTGAGCTGACATAACTGAGTGAATACATTTCTCGAACAGAAACAAAATATTAATCCAAGCAAAATAAATCAATGTCAGCTTTTAAATACTGCATATCCTGTGGCCTTTGTTGTATTACTAATCTAAGATTGTTCAACATTGTGCGGTTTAATTTAAGCGGTCTGCTATCACTACAATGAGATCTATTGGTCAGTCACACTCAGTCTGATGGATGGATGTCAGGAGCTCTGGTGTCTTTGGAGGACACATCCCAGGATTCAATGGTAACTGAATTGTCGAAATGTATCTCGTTTTAGATCAGCTGATGCAACGCACTCTGTCCATCTCCGTCCATTTAGAATGACCTCACAGCTCCGGGACGGCACATTTACGGAAAATGCTTTCACACAGTTCAGGTCGTGTCATGGCCGCAGTGCTGGATATGGGGTCAGTGAAGTGTGAGAAACATGTTTGTGTACATTGCTGGTAGGCCGGTCAACATCCACCAGCAATTTGCAGGGACATACGGTTTCACAAACACATTCGTGCTACAGATAATTGAATTTGTTGCGATCCCACTGCACAAAAATGGCATTAACTAATACTGTAACAGGCTACAGGTTACACAATGCATTTCAAAGCAGTGGAAGAAGAGACTTAAAGAAGTCACATTTTGACTTTGTGTGGCAGCATTTTTAGATTCACCACTTCTCACCTCTTGGAGACAACAGGAACTGTTATAGCGCAGGGCAGAGAGAAAAAGACGGCAGGAAGATGGAAATTTCTAAACAGTTTTTTTCTTCTTCTTTTTTTGAGCTTGAGAAGGTCTGAAAATTCTTCATAGCACATGCTGCCTCGCATAACAACCAACTGAAAGATGTTCCTCCCGGAGCTCGGGAGCAGCCTCACAGCTGCTGCAGCTGTTAATCTGCATCTTGATGTGATGTTTGTGAAGTTTTGTAATGTATGACCGTATGTTTTTTGGTGTGAGCTGCTGATTTTCTTATCAAAAGACACAGGATCTGGATTTTGATTCTTTTTTTTTTTGGTGTTATCACAAACTACATTTATCTTTATTTATCCTAATTTGGACTTTGTGTTTCATTTTGTTGTGCTCGCTTATGACCACAGGTAGTTTAATGTTAAATACAGAGAAGAATCAGTGCTACTATTGACATTCTGATGCAGCAAAGCATAAATGAACCATAGAGTGAGCCTTTTTTCACACCTGGAAGTTGCATATATTTATATATTGTCTGCTACTTTCAAAGTTAACTCAGCACATATTGCACCTTCCCCATTTCCACAGCACAATTGGCCCTGTGTTGTGAAGAACACCTGCACAGTCTGGATGGATGCACCCAGAAAAGCACAGATAATGATGTGCATCGAGATTTCACCTCTGCAAACCCAGAACCACCTTTAGTCCCACAGCTCAGGCTTCTTCATTGGAAGCATATGGCTCGAGTAAATTACATTAAAAGTAAAAACAAAAACAAGCACAAGCAGACCAGTGTCAGTCATAATCTGTTTGACTTTATGCAAAAACAAATTACGGCTACATATCTTGTTCAAGCATCTGTGTCATCCCCTCTCTGCCAAAATGCTCCCCATCGCAGTTTGGCCCGAGATGAAGGCCACATGCTCATCCAGCTGAGAGCAGGATCGCTTGTCCTTCTCCAGTACTCTTCTCTCTCAGCCTCTACATACAGTAGTCCACTGATTAGATTCCTGTTTACATTTTTTTCCCTTTTCCTCTCTGAGCTGACAGGACCGATCAGATTTTGCTTCACGGCAGATCTGAGGGCTCCCACTAAGACGAGCTTTTCTCAGTCTTCTCACACAGACAAACTGCACTTGTTGGTGGCCTGTGTGTTCTTTTTCAGCTCATAACTAAATGAAACACACAATATACACAAATTATGCACCTTAAATTCCAACTGAAAATGACTTATAAACAACAAAACAAGTCTGCACACCGCACCGAAGTGAAAAGATGAAAAGAATGTGTATTTATTTCTCCTGTTTTGTGGATGCGAGCTCAGTGGGAAGCAGGGTTTTGTGAAATGATAGGGATAAGGCATTTACAGTACTTTCAGACTTCATGGGACTGATTGAATAGCACTCCCCAAGACCTGTAAACAGACTTTGATAGAGTTCCCCTTTAAGTCCATCCACATAAACACATTTATATTACCCTGTCTGTTGGGAACATACATACTTTAAATCCATGTTGCTAATTTAAAGCCAACGAACCCTTCACATGATATTGTACTCTGACAACCTGCTCCTAATGCACAATGCAGTAAAAAAATAATAATGATAATAAAAAAAAGGGGGGAACACGGCAGGACACACTTGCCAGTCTCCACCAGAGGCAGGAAATATCTGTCACTATGGATACTGACAGATGCCTGTTGTGTTGCATTATGTGCAGTTTATTTGCAGTCCCATGAGATAACTGAAGCAGTGAGCATGTGCTATAAAAACAGCATGGTGCAATCTTTATTTTTATATGACCAGATAATATAAGGTAGAAAATGTAAGGTTGTTTTGAATTTGGATTCACATTTACAATAATAAATCATTATTTTAGGATTTTATTGTCCTCTCCCACCTTCCACTAACTGGATTTGGACTTCCCCACACTAAGCATTGACATCCACAGTGTTGATTTTCAGTCTTTTTGTCACTTAATGAAATATCCCTCGTCAATGAATTCTGCAGGTGGATTTTTACAAAAGATTTCAACTTTTGCCTGGCCTTACCTGTCCATGCTTATTGAATGAGCGCACCTATTTAAAGAGAAATGTATTACGACCAGACCAGTGTGTATGCTATTTAGAAAACGCTGCTGCGGTTCTATGTAAGAATGTAAGAATAATTCAGAGCACAATACCCTCATCTTTTCTCAAGGTGCTGCAGCGAAGCGAGAGCTGGGACTCTGGCAGCATATTTACAGTCAAATAAAGCATTAAAATACAATACGTATAAAGCCCCTGCTGATCTGAAAAGAGCAAGAGAGCCAGCTGACCCTTTTATTGGTGTGGATTGCACAGTATGAGGAACGGCATGAATGGGATGCTGATTTCTCAGTGAATACACATGTGGTGTGTGTTTATAACACCAAGGTGGATTTCACAGTGCTTTAAACAGATCTAATACGTTTTCTGGATGCATGCAGTATAGTACAGCAGGGGGCACATCCTTTTGCTTTTCAAGGCCTAATTCCGCATACAAATTGTTAGCGCCAACATGAGTCACGGGTTCATGGGACTCTGACAGTGTCAACATTGTTTCTCTCCTTGGTTTTCACTTTACTCATGTTAGAGTAAACCTACACCAGCTAACCGCCTGCAAACAGGGAAACAAATCGAATCTTTTCCCTGAAAGCTAACCCACAGAAATGTTTCTTTGTTAGCTTTCTGTGAAAAATAGGAACAGATTAATTATCCTATATTCGTTCGCTTGTTGTTGTTTTTTATGGCAGACGTGGCACTGTTAAGTAATTTGTATTTGGAAGAGTATGTACTGCTCAGTGCAGATGCAGTATCATCATCCCCCTGGCTCAGTGAGCAGACATGCTTGTAAGAACACTGGCTGACTATAGGAGACACATGAACTCCATAAAGTAGACTCATGCAGCACAATTCCTCTATTAGACTTGTCACATTTGCAAAGCTTGATTAATATTTACAGCTTTGACTCAGCAAGAGGACACAACACGCACATTAATTATTGCTAAGTTCTGCAGGCTATAAGTTGTTGGGAGTCTTGCGAGTTGTTCCATACTGCACTTTAATTGCTGAATACATTATTTTTCATTTGTAAGCAAAGGCCTGAAGTGCAGAGCAGTGGTTGTAATGCAGAGGAAAAACTTCATGCTTATATCTTACTCTTATGTAAACACACCCTGGATACTCTGCAGAGTGCTGTAAACCAAGAGGCTGTTTGCTTTGTGTTAATAAGCCTGGTGGAGAAATGATCAAGACGGCGGTGGTGACTGATGATCGGAGATGACACAGGAATAAGAATTAGGGAGGAATAAATAAAGTGAAGCATTGAACTTACTGGAACTAGGAATTTCTTAATCTCCTCCAAGGCGTGACTCATGCGAGAATACGCCTCTCCAGGTGGAGCGAAGACTTCAATTAAAACGTGAAGATCATTACTCAGATGGGCGTACTTGGCCTCCCCGCTTTTCCTTAATTCTTCCTCCTATGTGAAAAAAAAGAGTAGGGGAAAGTTTTGTGTCCATGAAAGAGAAGAGTCAAATGCTTGTCATCTATTATTACTATAATATTACTATTATTATTTGCTATACAATAGTAGAAAATATTGCCAAATGTAATCAAAACAACAACAATGACAGTTTGCTAAAAACCAAAAATGTCAACCTCCTGGAGGCATGAGGAAAAGTCAGCTGGATCCCCAAAGACGGCAGGATTTGCACTCAAGGGACCATGAATGTCAGCACAACATCACACAACAATCCATCAATAGTTTAAGTAGTTCACTCCTTGGACCAAAGTGGTGGACAGACTGACATTATAACCCCAAGAGAGCTGCTGCTATATTTGGTTAAAAACCAGATGGAGTAGATGGAGTTGTTCTGCTTGAAAAATGTGTGGCTGCACTTGCGCAAGAATAATTACAGCTCATCTAACAATGAAAAAAAAACTATCTGTCCAGATAGTGGAGCTCTGCCATGGGCTGTGACACCAGGGATGCTGTTAGTGAATGTTTTTCTCATAGAAATTGAATGTTGTGATTGTGTGAAAAATGCTCTGCAGGCACTGCTCCAAAAATGCTCCTGGAAATGTTTAAATGGACAGTCCTGTGTCCTGAGACCCAGACATGATATTTAGTTCACGTTATCTATGGTCAGAAAATGATTTAGTGACCACTCAGTGCCAAATGGATCTGGGAACCCATAACAAAAATGAAATAAAAAATAAAGCAGAATGTAGCAGAAATAGTGTGTTAAAAGTCACAACTAAGGGACAAAAAACTGAAGTCATCAGACAAAGAAATTGCAATCAGACAAAATAACCTTCATGATTTCCAACATGCGAACAGTAGAGTTGAGTCAAGAATGCTGTATATTACATGAACAAAACTGATACAAGACTGATATGTTAATGAGAGGACTGACTAGCTAATGAGGAACAGGGCAGGCAGATCCACTCGGAGTCCCTGGGAGACAGGTGAGGTATGACAGGTTCACCAAATAAAAACAAACAAATCAGTTCAATTCAGTTTTGCTTGTATAGCACCAAATCATAATATACATTATCTCAAGGCCTTTTCAACAAACCTTTCTGTCTGTGTACCTATGTGTTTTTTTTTAAATGAGGAGGCGAGGAGTGAGAGAAAGATGATGCAGACATCACCATGGCGATACAACATACAGCATCCTATTAAAGCAGCAGATGCAGTGCCATTTCAGATTTTTTTTAATTGAATACCAGAAGGTGTTAAAAAAAGAAAAGGTTTCCACATTCCCTTTATCGAATTAGTTCCAAGTTCTGTCGACAAAAATGGTGCTAAAGAAGTGCAGTAATGGAACAGACCTTTTTCACAGGAAACTCTTTGACTTGTTAAAACAGGAGAAGCACAGGTGGAGTTAATGTTAGCTATGGCAGCTTTCCACTTAGCTGCTCCAGTCTCAGTTACTTGCTCACTGGCATTTTCACTGAGACAGTTTAGGAATGGAGCGTTGTTAATGCTATTAGCTGCACCTGTGCTTTGCCTGCAACAAGTGGAAATATGTGTGGGGAAAAAAAGAATTTCCAAAGATGCTAAGATGATGAAGACCATGAGATGGAGGTGAAAGCTCCACAGGTAAGTAGACCTTGACACACCATTTTGTGGGTTGATCCACCAATTGTGTCCAGCCTGAAAAATCTCAACATCTAACCTATTGGATGGATTCCCATGGACATCCATGGAGACCCAAAGACTTCCTCATGCCCCACCTTGAGATTAACATCTTCAATTTTTAGTAAAATGTTAAAACAATTAGACGGTCTATACCATTCAGTTTCTGGCAAAAACACAAGGGATGCAAAAAATTCGACAAACAGTTTTAATGGGACACAAAATTAGGAGGAACACCCTTGAGTGCAGGACAACATATTAGCATTCTGATGTTAACATTTGGCTAAACGCTAGCTGTGAATAAACATGCCCATACTCATATATTATTCATTAATTTGCTGAAGTTAGTATAGCACAGTGTAAAACTGTGCTCACAAAGTGATTAAACAATGAAGCCCAAGGCAAATTATAAAGAAATGAGGCAACCAATTTGACTCTTCAGTTTGGATGCGCGGTATTGGGCTACGGCAAGACTAAGAGAAACAAAAGATTTCAATCCAAGCTCCTATTGCAATTGTTTCCAAAGTCTGATCAGAAGAAAAGCACAGTCACCTTTCAGTCTTAACCCAGGCCCCGAGGGGTCCTACCTGGGGCTCTATACTGGCTTTGAAGGCTTAAAAGATCTGTAATACAGCTTGAGGTCTTAACTATATTTTAAAAGGAACCAGTTAAATAAAAAAAATACAGTCTCCTCTGAACAAACGATCAGAAGTCACGACAGAACAGGAGAGGCAACATTTCTTCTACTTGTAACAGCAACAAATGCAGCTGCTGCAGTATGAACAATGGACAGATTACTCAGCCGTCTCAATACAAAGACAGTGTTTCATTATTTTCTGCGCTGTTACAGTTGGGTGTATAGTGCTTTGCTTCAAGGACACCTTTATTCAGAGAGGTGAGAGTGCCACTCATGCGCTTTACTCACCGAGCCAATTTGGGGCCTCAAACTTTTGTCCTAGCATCACAGGACCGTTCTCTACCCTCTGGGGAAGTCAGCTTTAATTAAAAAAAATTCTGCAGGCTTCACAATGCTCTGTCAGAGTCCCTCAGTCATCACGGATCAGATCAAAACACTGAGATGATTGTGTCTCTCAGTTGTTTCAACACTTTGTCCCTGAAATGTTTTACAGTGGAGAGAGAGAGCTATACATCAGTCACCATGACAGCAGCCTGTGTGTTTAATCAATCAATATTATATGTTTGCGCTGCTATAAGGACTTTAGGAACTCTGAAATAAAACTTCTCTCTGACTTTGTGTTTGCCTTGGCTAGTGGTGCACAGACTGGAGTCAGAGAGGTGAAATGAGGACTCTAAGCTTTAGCACTATGACTCAGCACAGTGTTAAGGTGAATACCTGTGCACAATGTGACATATTGACCATATGGTCTGATATGAGAGGGTTGTCTGAGATGAGTGGGTGGGTTGCTCTGATGCAAAACCTCCAAACCTGAGCAATTACCTTACTACTCGACTGATGCTTCCTGCAGGGGAATGGATGAGATGGCAAAAAAAATGTCAATCTGCTTTTGCATGTAATGGGACTTTGGCTATCTCTGTACCACAATGCCTTGTAGCCAAGCTGCTTGGGATGGCAGACGCTCTGTCAGTCATAACCTTTAGGCCTCTTTCTCAGGTTTTCAGACCCTTAGACAAGCTCAGACTGTACACAAAATCAATACGACAGACTGAAAACACCAAGCTAAGTCCAATCGTTACACAGGCATCCTTTAGGCAGAGGCAACTGTTGAGTTTTTCTTCAGTGCTGCACACAATACTGTATGTGTCTCCCTCAGACTGGATCTGATAGTCATGATGTATAGGAGCAGAATCAATACCGATGTGTTGTATTCATGTAAATAAACTGTCATATAGCCGACAGTTTGGCTTGTGTTAACATTTCAGAACCTCTTTATTTACTTCTCAATGCAGCACATGGGTAAACTAATTGGACCGAGTGGCAGTAAACCAAATAATTTAATGAACTCCTGCACACGACTAAGAAAAGTCCAAAAATGTGAACTTCACAATTAGGCCTGGATTAAAATCCATGTAAATGGCATTTTTCCTAATTACAAAGCCACAAGAATATGAAGAATTCTTAGTTTTATTTAATTCACTAACTGTTTATAGGCAAATTTGGGTGTTAACAGTCTGCAATTTGGATTTAATTGTAAAAACAACAACAACAACAAAAACTTATGCAGCAGACACTACACAAACTTTGCACCTCAACTCTTATACCAAGACTGACATTGTTCAAATGCTTAACAAAAAATAAAAATGAACATTCTTATTTCCATGAACTTACATCAAAAGCTTTATAGAAGCTACTGAGTGGTCTTCATAGTGAGATTGCTTATTCAGCCAAATAAAGCAGATCATATGCAACTAAAACCACACTGATTGTGTAAGAGCTCCTGTGGTGTGTATTTGACATATTGAAATGCAGCTTCGGTTCACCAGAGAGGAGGTGAGACTGCAGGGCTTCTGTCAGGTCCTGATGTCTGAATCGGCGGCTACAGCACTGATAACCATGTAACTCTATAGCAGCACACTGAGACCTGTTATGAGCGTGAATACCAGATCCAACAGCCTGTCTGCGAACATGCTCGGATAAGTTTGGCCCCAGGGGACCACAAGTCAGCAGGATAAATGACTTTGGCAGAGATTCATTACTTTGCATCCATAATTGACTATTACACAATGTGCTATTAAACAACACGCAGAAAAACATCCCCATTTTTTCCTTCATATGTTTGTCAACTGAAAGCTATTAATTCTACTGCGGGTGCCATTCATCTCAGTTACAGCTCAGATGTTATTTGTTAGAATATTTCTCAGTGCTTTCAAGCAGACTTTCAAGAGCTTTTGTTTCTGTAAATATTTCCTCTTGATCCATATCTCAGAGCCGCCAAACAACTATATTTCAACACAGATCAATATTTCTCTTACCTTGCCTTTATCCCTCATGGACCCTTTGCCGAGGATGGACATCTTCACACCCGTTTCCTCCTGTAATCGCTTCATGGAATTTCCCCGTGGTCCCAGCAGCTTTCCAACAAAATTAAACTGTGACACAGGTCAGAGAAAAGAAGTAATCAGACTCCTTATCAATGCTTTTAACAAACAGTTTGTAAGCAGAGGACACACAATGAAAAATGCACATGTCAAGACGAATCTCTACGAAGCAGGCTCTCCCTCTCTCTTTATGCGTGGATATAAAAAGAAGTTGATATGTTTGGAGAAAAGGTTAAATAAAATATGTTTGCTGGCCATTAGTTATCTGTTATCAATATAATCTCACATTCCATTCACCATTCATCATGTGAGAAAAAGCTGTAATGTGACCTGTGATAAATCAATATACTGTAATGGGGCTCTGTATGTAGCACATTAAAGGTGAATGAGACTCTCATCTGCAGCCTGGCATAAAGTATGTATCCATCCTTTGGTTTAAACTGTCATGTATCTTATTGGCGTTTAGGGTCATGCATGTCCTGGGCGAGGAAAAAAAAAAGGAGGGGGAACATGGGCTCAGACCAATAATGTTCCTCAGACTGTTTCAGAGGTCAGTGCTGAGATAAAGTCAGAAATAATGAGTTTCTTCCCAGTGGGAAATTAAGTAATACTATCCAGATGACAAACTATCAGATTCAAGCCTCGGGGCTCTGATGATCATTTCCCTCTCGCTGTGCACCAGCTAGTGTTCATATTGAGAAAAGTAGCTCTGGGTTGTTGCAGGCACAACACTGCTGGGATTAGTGGTAATTAATCCGAGAGGTGAAACTCACAGCACAACTGCAGACAGATGGGTCGTTTCTGAAGAAAATATGAGCCCAGGATCAATTAGAAAATGAGGGAAGGAAAAAAAAAAGAGACTTAATCTTTTGCTACTTGAAACAAACCCATAAAGACCTCTTGTACTATCTTACACTGTTTTTTATTTTATTTTTTAGTGTAATAAATGGTCCGACCTTCAGATGTGTGCTGTGGGATGAGATGATAAGAGACCTCCTCCAGAGCTGAACAGGTGGTCAGTCGACTACGACTACCTCACCATAGTCTGGCCAACCCTAAAATGATATTAACCTTTTCACAAAACAGCCTCTCCCACTGTGGCTCAGCGACTAATAAGTCCACCGCCGGCTGTGTGGCTGCTCCAACTCGACTCCAACAAATGCACACTCAGCTTATTTCATGAAACGCGATTAACATCACGTCTGACTGCTGCGTCTCGGGTTAGAGAGGCGTACAAAGATGAACCCTTCAAAAACAAAGCCTCCCCGCCGCCCTTGCCCGTCCTCTGATCTGAATGATTAAGGCACCTTTTGTGGACGCCTTTCGTCACAGGGGTTGCTTTGACAGGACTATCCTGTAGCTAGCAGGGAGCTGGAGAGCAGATGGTTGCTGCGGCTACGCGGGGAAAGTGCTCGCTGGGCGGTAGAAGAGTGGCCTGTTTTCATTAAGCTAATGAATGTCTGGAGCCACTCTGCTGCTCCGTGGCGAGCAATTTGGGCTTCAGAAAGGGGCACGATTCGGTGTTAAATGAGGTTTGAAATGATGCTGTGTGCCCCCTGCAGTCTCAACACTGATAACAATGCAGATATTAGAAAGATGGGTGTTGTGAATGCGACAATTATGAACAAAGACATTTTAGACATTGAGCAAATATCCAGCAATGAAATGGATGCGCTGATGTGCCTATTTGTATTTCATAAAGTGCATATTATTCTACATGAAGGACACACATTTCATTGTGAGCGTGTCTGCAGGATAAACTGTAATTTATTAACCTGCGTTTTAGTTCTAAAAAGCCAATTTTATAAAGTTCTGTGTTGTGGACACACTTGGCTCAAAGCACCAGGTGATGTGGTGAATCTGCAAACCTGCTGCAGCAGCTGAGGAAAGCACCTTACACAAAAACCTCAGACACCGTGGTGTATTGCTTAGTTCTACTTTTGAACACGATTATGATGATTCACGCAAAATCTTCTCACAACAGTGGCCTTGAGGGACTCAATGCTCTGAAACTGGAGAAGAAACACATTAAGTGACGAAACACAAAAGAAACAGAAAAAAAACCCTAGAAGAACAAAAAACACAAGCAAACCTTTCAACTCTTTTTCCCTCTAGAATGTCTTTTGTAGCTGTTCTTTTAGTCTCTGTATTTACAGCATGTCTCATTGGGCTGCAAATGTGTCGTCAAACTGGTGAATATGCATCTCAGTCATCGTTTGTTTTGTCTATTTGTGTTTTCTTTCCCCCTCACACATAAGGAGAACTCCATCAGGTGAACACATCAAAGTCTGTTTACAGGTCTTGGGGAGCAGACCTACTACTGTGTACGCACGGTTTATTGTATAAAGCTTTTTGCGGCTTCTTGTGGAGCTATGTGCAATCTAATAAACTCATATGATGTCACTTGAGTCTTGAGTATTGTTTGGTTAGCAGACCTCTGTAGCAGACTTCCTCATGCTTGCAGCTGCTCCAGGCTACATTGGTTGCCACTGGCAAACCACACCTGAACCTCTCACTGAACTGTAATTGGTTGGGATGCATTGTGGATAGCGTAAGAGGGATGTGTGGAATAAAAAAAGACAGTATCCATTGTTCTGCTGCATTGATTTTAAACCGTCCTTCATTAGTCCGACGGTATTAGAGGAGGTGGAGAGCATTTTTAAGATGCAGTACATTAAGCTCTGAAATCCACCACAGACATTGAGGACTAGAAACATACTACACCTGTTGTGTAGTACAGCTAATCTCTGTTTTGTTATATATAATCCATACGTAATCTCCTCCTTTTATGTGCTTGTGCCGGTGTCTGCTTTTCCGGTTTCATGAATGATTTTCGCACTACAGTGTGTATAGGATGTATGTTATATCCCCAAAACTTTAATATTAAAGTTGCCAGTGATCTACATTTATCTTGTGCTGGTGACAGACAGCAGCGACTGAGAGTCACCAGAAAAACATATTTTGAAATATTCTGTCACAAAAGGAACAAGTCTGAGTCACTTGTTACTGTGGTTGTTTTGTGTATTCACACCATGTCTGAAAACTGCTGCAATCTGCAACAGAGACATGACATGGGACTCTTTATAGCTGCCGTGAGGACCTGTACACATAGGATATCTCAACTAGGAAAAATTCATGTAAAAAAACAAACGTGAAACTTGGTTACTGACACACATTCAGCTCAAATAAATATTTTACTTTTTAAACAAATTATGCATTTTGGCATAATATTGTTCTTTAATCATCTTGATACCTCAACCACACAACAGCTCTTTTCAGAGGCGTGATGGTGGAAAGCATACCCACTAATCCTTTGGAAATGGTTTTGCACCTGTAATGCAGCACAGCCCCCCTGAGCATGAAGTTGTTAATATTCATATGGAATTTGGCGAGTGAAGCCTGACCTTGTATGGATTATCACATACAGTAGCCTATATAAAACAATGTAACCACTGCTGTCCATAAGAGGATTCATTTATTTGATGAAGGGGCCAGTTCCTGCTGCAGGCTGCTGCATTTGATCCTCATGTCACTAATGTTCCTCACAAGGCCTGAGATCTCTATGGACACACAATAACATCCCAGCTCAGAGTCACAGCAGCAGCACACAAAGAATATTCTTCTATTCACTAAAATAAAAATACTGTTGCTGTGAATGGAACTTCTCACTGTATTGACCTTGATTTTTTTTTTTCAAATGCTACTACTGTAAATTTAAAGTAATAGGAATAAATCAAAGAAGATCAAAGAATTAAAAAAAATCAAAGCCGGCTTTGTGTGATTTTATGAATCCGACCAGCATCCCTTTGTGCTTTTCAGAAGCATGGAAATATTGATAGGTGCTCTAAAGTTGCACATTTAATAACAAAACATCTTTTTCAGCTTTCAGTTTGTAAAAATGTGCATGGTGGTCGCCCTTTAGTGCAGCGCAACGGGCCTAGTCAAGATTTGCAGATGTCCTGAGGCACTTACTGGCAGGTTAGCGAGCTGTGCTATTGGGGAAAGTCCAGGCCCGGTCTGATAGGAGGATTAAAGCCTCAGGTAGAGGTTTCTCCTTTAATGACAGCTAGGGATGACTGGGCTGTGAGCCACTCAGAGGAGTGTGTCCTATCAACTTTGCACACATTAAAGAAAGCAGATGAGTGGCTATTTGGTGTGTGTCACACAAGGGGAGGTAGATTTACAGTGCACCTGGTGAGAGAGGTATCCAAACCAGCTGAGGCTTTCTGTCAGCTAATAACAGCTGTTTTCTCTGGTTTAAAACATCAGGTAGCACTACTGGATTGGGACACATTACGTAATTCACATTTAATTATATATTATATTTTGCAAACCGGTTGAACTCTGACTATAAGGGAAGGAAATAATTGTTAAATCTTCATTTGCACAAGGTGACAGAATGACCTATCATCCCTCATCTTTATCGTAACAAACAGGAGCTGCTTGTTCTAATAGAAATGTCAGAAATCCCATTAATATGTAAAGCCAGAGCTGTCGCCCAGATGGCCTACACACACAGACAGTAAACAAAACAAATATCACGATTACTGTAAATTCTAACAGGTGACAAACAAACTTTGACAGACTGCGCGTTCCCTCCCGGCAAAGAGGAATCAATGCATACAATCTGAGCTCTGTTCCGAGTCTCTAACAAGCTGCAGCCTTAAAATGACAAATGACGAAAACACCTTCTTTTCTACAGAGTTTCTTCCGCTCTTTCAACATTTGAAAAGGCAGAGTTTTACAAATCCTGCTCAAAACGTAACAAAAGACAGAAAGTCTTTGTACTCAACCACTTCGACCAAGTCTTAATTTCACTCCCTGTGAAAGCATTGCTGTAATATACACATTGCATATGAATCATCACACCATTCTGTGTATGTTAATATGCAGTAATTCACAGTTAGTTATTTCATCCATTATTGATGTGAGATATTAACATGTGCAGCTTTACAGGGAAAGCAAAATGCTCCTCTAAACATTTGTCACTTTATTTTTGTTTTACTGTTGCTTACTGTTTACAATTGACTTTAATTTCCGCCGGCTGTGATTAGCCCCTTTCTGTTGTACATTTCATCTTCGGACAATAATGTCAATCAGCTGCACACTTAAAAAATCAAGTGAATCTATGCTGCATGCTGATATTTTCCTCCACTGGTCACATTAGAGTGAACAGCACAGCATTATTGAACTGTACTGTACTCATACAGGGCAGGGGCACAGCGAACAGTATGGGGGGAGGTTTTTAACATGGGGAGGCATTTTATCTTCATTCCATCTTGTGAGCAGCATTGTGGCAGACAAAGCCATCACACAAACACTGACTCAGTGGCATCCCAAAGTGGAACTGTGATGCTATCATACAAGTGCTTAATTTTAATTCACATTCTGTGCTCTCTTCGCCGTATTCAGCACTTATCTAAGCAAAACACCTTTCCACATGATAGACCTTTCTTTGGGACACTGACATCTCTGGGCCGACAAAAATGGAATTTCTCTATGGGTACAGCACAGCTGTTGCACTATTTAAAGGTTACAATAACCCAAGACTGATAAGCTCGAAATTGTGGCTCCCACAAGGACAAAATACAATTTAATGTGTTGCTGGCTGCGTACGCACCTGCTGAATGGATAGTTAAAGCAAATACCATACAGAGGGGAAATAGCTTGTTTAGATGTGACAAGAGAGAGATATGGACATTTTGGTTTTGAAATCAAATTTGTCATAATTAAAAGGGCAAAAATCATTCCTGTAATATTCTCATCCACACGCAGAGTAGACCAAATACTGGACTCAGACTCACAAACAGTATTAGCCATTAAAAATCCATTTCATGCCCAAAGGTTATGAGATGCTAATCAAGCTATCTCATTAAACAGGAGAGGGTAGATTCTACTTAAGCGATAATGAAAATGACGATGCTGATTATCTTAATCATATTTTTAACTCTAGTAAACAACAATATCAGCGACAGCGTTCCATTTCAAGACTTTCTTAAGCACCCTGTGAGGACCATTTGTTTACATGTCAATACGGGACAGGTACAGATGCTCCTCGTCTTCTCCCGCAGACTGAGATCAACCCTGATTTCAAGGTTTCATCCCTTTTTCAGGGGAGATTAAACATAGAAAGTGATGGGAAGGTCACTGGAGGAACGCTACAAGGCCAGATTCCTTTATCTCGACAGGCTGTAAAATGACAAGAAACCTAACGTAGATTTTACAGAGAGTGGTGCGCAAAACACACAAGAAATCCCCAATGAATGATGGATGCAAGAGGAGCCAGTCTGCAACAAGATGCATCGTCCTTTCACGTTTTTATCCAAATAGATCTGCTGTGTGGCAGCTGCAGATTCATGCATCTCACACATCTTCATCAAAATTCTTACTTTGAATGTTTGAATCATACACGTTATTATGGAATTACGTACGTTCGTAATTCTATAATGATTCTTTAACTAACAGATGTCATGTTGCAAAATTAGTCATTTTATTAATACATTTTGATGATGAAACTTTTATTAAAGTTACATATTTAATGCAACTTTTTATAGTATGTTCTATTAATGTTATTTTTACTTTTCCATACCCATTCTTATGACATTTCTCCGAAAGTTTTGCTGACTAATTACATGAATGTTGCAATTAATTATAATAGTTGTATTACAATAGTACGTTTTTAATTGCATGAATCGGACATGTAATGTATTGAGGTTACAGGACTAAGTGAACTGGTCTAGTGTTTTATGTCCATTAGCTTCTTCTAATGTTTAATTCACCAAAACCGCCTGTTGTATTTTAACTGCATCACAAATAAAAGTAATCAACACTGTGAATGTTAAAATGATATAAAATATCCCTGTAATATGCTGTTTGTTTGCATTTGATTTGTTGATGACATAGTTATAATGAGATATTTTGTCACACACACACACACACACACACACACACACACACACACACACACACACACACACACACACACACACACACACACACACACACACACACACACACACACACACACACACACACACACAGGAACCATGAAAATATGTATCATTCCCGATCAGGACTAAACAGGTTCTTTTCTCAGCAGATGTTTGACTTGTCATGGCAGCAGAAGCACATGTGGAACTAACAACATTACATGACGCTGAGATGCGTCAGCATGCACAATACCCTGCACAGGACTCCTGTAACCGACCAATGAGATGTAGCCATTCCTAATGTCATTACCAACACCTGACGCGATCTCAACGGGTTTTACACAGTCTATGTTATTACCTGGTTAAATAAAGGTTAAATAAACACCTGACACGTCCAAATGTCTCCAGTGACCACGGCCTGCAGTGTGTGTCTGTCAGTGCCCCATAAAGAATGACTTCATCAGCACTGGCTGTTTCAGTGTTAGATGACATTAATCTTCCATGTGTCACATTTTCACATCTGAAACCCTGCAGAAGAGTTCTCACAAGTAATAATTTAATTACTTTGCTTTAAATTAATCTGCAGAAAGATGACAGGTGCTAGCTCCAATGAGCACAGCCAGGCTGCTGGGATGTGAAAGAGCAGATTTATGATTTTTTTTTAATTTTTTGCTCTGTGACACTTTCTAAGACTGGACATTATTGAACAGTTGACACTCTAGAAAATAGTGATGACGCAAAGTGAGGTTCCAATGTGAAGCAAAAAAAAGAAAAGAAAAAAGAATCAATAAGTTTGTGCCTCTCAGATGTTGTCAGAATAAAAAAATAAAAAATAAAATAAAATATATCGACCAGTGAAAACTGGCAAGAATCCATATCTATGTAGCCACAATGTACAAGCATATTTCAATCGCAGTAAGTGCAATATTAATGTTGATCTCTGATCTAGCTTTTAAATAAATATAATTTGGTTTGCAAATGTCAAAGAAAACTGATTAGTTTTACAACATTTAGTCTACCATTCAACTGTCTGTTAAAATATGTTAACATTTATTTTTACAGAGTGGTTGTGAATGAATTTGAATTTTGAATAACTATGTAGAAGGTCATATTTTTGTGTCCAGTTTAGACTTCACTCGTGTACTAGAGAAGTACAGGAAGTGCAATAAATATGTTTGGAACTTGGTGAGGTTTTTTGACTCATCTTTCCAATCTCTGCTCTACTTTTTTTGTTTTTCTCAGCCTCTTCGTGCTCTTGATCAAAGAGTTGCTTCGTGAGGCTAATGACTATTAACTCAAAGTGCAGTGTTACCAAGATGTCTAAGATAGTGACACTGCACTCTTGTAGGGTGCTGACTCTGCAATTAGGTCACACAAACTGTTGTTGGACAACTGCTCCATCCCCCTGGACCGCACTGATTTGCTTACTTTGCAGAGTTGGCACTATTATGCTAATTATACACAACAAGGATCTAGAGCCTGTGATGTACCTCTGATTATTTATTTTTATATTCACAGGTATGTTGTTTCTCTAATATATATCAGTAATCTATCACAGTAGTTATTTGTTTTTATTTTTTTGATGCCATGCTCCATTGGCTTTCATTAAACATCCAATAGGAAGCTGAGTCACACATGGGACACCATGCAATTAACCAGCAGTTTGGGGGAAAAAAATACAGATAGATATATATCCTTATTTAACTTTTAATTTTATTTAATTTTATTTCTTATTTGTAATGACCAAGAAGAAAATCAGTATTTAACTTTAATAGAGAGAGAGAGTTTATTCTTAGCTTTACATACTGAGGGAAATTTCAGCGTTCACAGTTCAGAGGTACTTCAGTGATGCTGTTTACATGGACAGAGAATGCAGCTTAATGAGATATCCCCGAGTCACTGCGGGTCTTCTGTTCGCAACAAATTGCCTAGATTGGCTATTTTATAGATTTGAAATCAATTTAATAGAGCGAGGAGTTCCTGAACGCAACTTAATTACTTTCTCAGTACTGTTCCTAAGCAGGAAACAGCAAATTGATTTCTATGCAGTGTCCTGAGGTGCTCATTGGACTTAAGTCTACCGCCTGTTCTCCTGAGTGACAATTAAAAGTTTCCTTGTCCTCCTGTCCTCCTGACATCCTCTGATAAGACAGACAAATGCTGTTCAGTACTGTACATGTAAAACAAGCATCATATGCCTTTTAAATGTTTGTGTATCCAAACACCAGCAGCTGTCCTGTGTGGTGCCATGAAGTAGCTGTGAGAAGTTGAAACGAGATGCTGAGGAGCGACACGAGAAGTGATTCATTTCAGATCAGCACTCAGATACAAAAAGTGTCACAGAGTGTGGGAGAAGAGAGAGAGCGGAGAAGAGAGGCGATGATGATGATGATGATGATAGCAGTATTGTAGCAAACTGACAGTGAAGTGTCAAATCTTGGTTTACAGAACAAAATAGCCCCTGCAGGTTATAATGTGAAGTGCTTGCTTTCTTTTGGCATCATAAAAACAGTGGCACAGAT
The DNA here is from genome assembly GCF_905171665.1 of Trachurus trachurus. Lineage (NCBI taxonomy): Eukaryota > Metazoa > Chordata > Actinopteri > Carangiformes > Carangidae > Trachurus > Trachurus trachurus. The sequence goes on from NC_139906.1 coordinate 18,557,383, forward strand.
GGTGAGACACTATCGGTTTGAGTTTTCAATAAATCTCCTGTATGATCTTTTTATATATAATTATTACACTACAATGAAAAGGTGTTGACAGGCTATTATTCAATTTAATGCTAATGTACCAAATCATTTTGACCATATATTTCATAAACATAATTTATGCCATATGTTGGAGGTGATTAATTAATGAAAATATTCATATTATATATACTATATTCAATATTTGATATTCATAAGACAAGATTATAAAGGGTTTCTGAATCATTCCAACAAACCTAGCAGCATATGTTCATTTATTTTTTACATAGACAGTAAAGAATAGAGCAAAGAGAATTACATTCTCTATATACTAATGATCTGGAACAGGGATTGATCCACACAGTACATTATGTATTTGCACAACAGGACAAATAATCAATGAATTATATCAAAATATATTCTGTTGCGCTCAGTGTTGCTACTCTGAAGCCATTTTTCTGAGCAGCCTGTTGCTTGAATAGTGTAAATGCAAAGTAAGTGGAGCAGATTTTCTTGATTACAGTGCCAGTGAAGCCTTTCACTTCTCCACCAGCAGCTGTGTGTAGCTGCATATCTGCCCAATGGAGCAGCCTCATTAGGCCACATTTCAAACTCCGTCAGTACTGACATTGCACAAGTCAGAATAAGTGTGTGTACACTGTGTCATACGGTGATTTATGGTCATTGTTGTTCACTGTGCCCTTGGGTGCTTTAGTGCAGTGAAAACTTTGGTTTTTGATGACTATATGAAAAATAAACAGACGCTGCCTGATTACTTTGTATTTGCCTGTTTGAGGTTTTCAGCGCCAAAAGCATTTGTGCAATGGGTGGAGCAGATGATGACATGGTGCCAACACTGAGAGGCTCCATCCACCAATTGACAACAAAAATGAATGCAACAATATCACACACATACACATGGACACAGACAGATAAGTGTGTTTCATCTCTTACCTTTGGATACTGTTGGACTGGAATGAGCACTCTTTCGGAGAGCTTGATATTTTTATTGCTGATGATATCTAGGTATTTCTTTGTGTCACCATCTTTTCTCAGTTCATCCCCTTCATTTTTTTCGATCTCTGCAGAAAAAAAAACATAATGAAGAATCAGATCATTAGTTTGTTTGGTAAGTGAAAAAGAATTAGTCACATCTTAAAGTCTGCTCTTGTTACAACTGCAGCATGACAACCAAAACAGTGTGATGTTAGACTGGGGACACAGTAGGAGAAATGTAACTAAGCATTGCACTGCACAGTGAATATTTAGCTGATTATATTGGTATCTCAGATGTAAATATGCTTACATTGCAAACTTAATAATATGAGATTATCCCACTGACTCCCGATACGTCCTTTACATCAGGCCCTGTAATCTCATGATCCAGTAATTCCAATCAAAATAACAACAGAGGCAAACAGTCACACTCAGCTCGCTGTGCCTGACTTCACTGCAAACTGAGGTCTGGTGGGCTGTCAGTAGTCTCTGGTCCAAAGGCCTTTAACAGATGTCAGATTAAACGTATAAAACATTTGATATTAGAGTCATTTAGGAACCCCAGATTAGATCTGTGGACTCTCATATTAAGATCATATTTGCAGATCATTGGTTCCAATCAAACTGCAGTATTCCTCCTCATAATTTACTCGATGGACAAATCATGTGCAAATTGGCTCAATGGTCCCCCCGTGTCTCCCCAGCGTTATTGCTAATAGGAAAGAGATGAGAGGTGGATATTACTGTCCGGCTCAGTTTGACAGGAACACCCAGAACGCTGATATTTCTGGACTGATGCATTTTACAGCACTTGGGCTGAAAGACTCACAGCGCATTAAGCTCTCAAACTGAAGCGATCTGTTGTTCATCTTGCGGGGATCCTCTTTGGTCGCTAATTAATACTCCAGGGAATTAGAAATTATCACTCGGCCACACACTTGCTGGACAATAAAAGATTTTCCTGAGCAAGAACCTCTCCTGAGCTGCTATATTGAAACTCAAGAGTTCATTTAGGCTGGAGCACTTCAGCCTTATCTGAGGTGCCAACTGCCAGTGGACAAAGCTGTGAGGTTAACAAACAGCTCTGGCTCGGACAAATAGGTGGCTACAAACTGTCCACTGAGGAAGGAAGTCGGCTACGAACTGTAATACATCCTGAGTGAATCCAATTTAGCATCCATGTTAAATCTCTCATAATCTGGGTGGAATCCAGAAATTGTATTGCAACGTTAGGAAAATGTGTCCATCTATGTCCACAGTGACGTGTCCTGAAACTTTTCCCTGACATGACTTTCTGGATATCCACAATAGTTAAATCATCATCATCCAGGCAGTGCCAATGTTCACTCATTACAGTCCCAAATGGCCAAAGGTTTCAGTTATGCACCATGAATTAAGGTAATTTGTTTGGTAACCCTATTGTCTGTGAAATCACAAAGACCAAATTCCAACTTGCATCGATTTCTTCCAGCGTAACACAGTCTCTCTGATTGTGCCTGATTGTTCGGGGAAGATCAGTTAAATTGGAACATGCCGTCTCTCCTTTGCAATTTCTCTCTAAAACGACTCTAAGCAAAGCTGCAAAACTCTTTCAGAATCTCAGGCCATTCAAAAAGGGTGAGCGCAAATGACTGAATGTGAAAATTACGTTTTTAGGATATTAAGGATGCATGAGTCACTGCCAGATGGAAGAGTCTTAACGGAGATATTTGCCAAAGGAAAAGTTTTGTTCATTACTTTGTGGGACTACTTTCTGGAATCTTTATCAAATCTTTCAGGTGGGTAAACAGACTGAAAGACCCATCTAACCTTTTCTTCCCATCAGCTGGGCTGATTCACACTTTGTGACACTTAGCACAAGACAGGTGTCCCAGGATAACAGGAGCTTACAAAGTGTGCCTTTTAAAAATAACATTTATGTGGTTTGCCAGAGGCCATAAATCAAACACAGCCCGTGGTTTGCAAACACATGCATATTTTGAATTACCTCTGCTTAATAGACGGTAGCAGGGTGCTGCATAGGCACAAGTTAAATATACAGGGTACGGGCATACAAGAGAGCTTTAGGTGGATGGACCGATCAACAGAACATTGGAGCATAATGTTGTGTCTCCTGTTTATGAAATAATTTTGGTTTCTTTTTCCATGACTATACTCTTAATCTAACCTTAAAGCAGAAGTAAGCAGAATGTTTGTGTTAATATAAGTCTTAAATAGTTATATCTTCCGACAGCAATCACTTATAGTGTTTGGTCCGAAACACGGGTCTGTCAGTCACTCTGCTCTGCTGTAAGCCGAGGAGAAAACCTTTATCCAATGAGGAGAGAGAACGGCATAAAGGGGCGGTCTTCTCCGTGTGTGCACGCCAGAGCGATTGATCGCTCTGGTGCACGCCAAGGGGACAGTTGCATAGACTGAGGATGATGCACGTGCATGTGGTGACGTAGGGACGAGGGCGGGGACTGCTAACTCCATCCGCTGACGGGAAGTTAGCCAAAACGACCGGATCGCTTACTTCTGCTTTAAACAACAGGTTATGACTGTAACTTGGAAAATAAAGGCAGTCTAACCCAACCCAACCCAACCCAACGTAACTTGTCCATGTGCTTAAACTGAACACTCCTTATCCTTACTACATCGCCAGATCAGACAACAGTTGCAGTTTAGTGATTTGTAATGCTTTTCGAAGGGTCAGACTGATAATGTCCTCCTATCAGTGTGGGGTGCATGGACAAGCCACATACTTTTTCACAATTCCCAGGACTTGTTGGTGTTGACCCTCCTTAAAGTTTTGGTAATTTCAGATTTAGCTGCAGGGAACACACCGACACTCTATCTAATGCAAATTTAAAAAGGGCAAAAAATATATTTCTGTTACAATTAGTAAATCTCACACCATCAAATAAAGCTCTTTGGATTCATAAGTGCTTTTTGTGCTCATTGTGGAGTCTCAGTTCCCAGTTTCATCAAGGATTTATTTCTTGATATACTCATAGATTAGTTCTGCGCCCCTGCATATGGGAGAAAATTTGTTTTGGGTTATATTTTCATTGTGAAGTGTTTAACTTTCCAGTGGGTTTCATGTTCGTATCATTTGAATAAAGTAATGAAGTTTTTATAGCCCATGAAGATGATTATGCTCCGCAACAGTGCATAATGGGAAACACCTTTATTCTGCTGTGCTGCCTGCCAGTGAACTCAAAGGAGATTGTGTGTGTGCGAAAGAGAGAGAGATTAAGAGATGGAAGAGGAGAGAAAAGGTGGAAAATGAGCTTACAATGCATAAATGTGGTGGAGCGTTCACACCAGTATCATTGTTGTCAAATATGTGGTGGGAAGTGGCGGAAGCCTGAAGATCAGAAAAGCGGGAATGTGCTTTGAAGGTCACTGGTTTCAGTCCTCACGCAAAATGAAAATCTCATTGGGGGGAACTGAATGAGTAAAACACTCTCAGTGACTATTCTAGTGCTCTTGATCCCCTCTGTTGCGCTACCGAAACTGCTTCAGCGGAGCTGCTGCGCGGCCAAGAGTGAAAAAAAAAACAAAAAAACAACAACAGTGGTTTAACTGGGCAGCCCCCAGATAACTGTGTGCAACTGTACGAGTTAGGAGACAAGGTTTTGCTGAAAAAGAGAAAATGTGCTCAGTCAGCCTGCCATGGCTAAAGTTAAATACATCTGCTTTGGTCGGTATGCAACAACACTGAGCATCAACACAGACAGAGGAGCAATGTGAAGTTTATTCATATATCCTGGAAAACAGTAAAACGTCCACAAATGTACACAAATCTGTATTCCTATATCACAGTGAATTACCTCCAGCTTCCATTAGAAACGCAGATATTAGATTTAGCAGCGATTTGATCGGCCATTAACATAAACTTCAGTGAAACAGCTACACCGCTGGGAAACATTTAGTTTGTGAACAGGTTATTCTTGCTGACCAACAAGATCATTGTGCCTCTGAGATATGCTATGAATACATTTACTGTGATGGACTGTGTTGCACCGATTAAGTTAAATCTTTAAATCATAGTAGGCTACACAGGCTGCAGTACAGTGTGCTAAAAAGAAAACAGTCTCACATTGTTTGAGCTCCTGTCAGTATAAAGCAGCACATATGCAGTTCAGTAATATGATAATATGTTTACTGCTCAGCTCCTTATCCCCACATTGTAGCTTTATTAGATTTAAGGTATTGTGTGTGCCATACAGTCCACACCACTCCAGCATGCTCTTTGTTCTCAAGCTGAATAGACGCTGTTTAGAAAATGTGTGTGCTTTCCACTCTATGATGTGGATGAGATCTATTTGTCTCTTACTACTCTGCCGCGGGGTGTTTGTTGATAGTGGGTTTTTTTTTCTCTTCCTGATGGGTCAACAGAGTAGCCTAACATGGTATCTAGATCCATAGTAAATGAACACCCCAGCCAGACAGTGATAAAAAAAAGTCACCCTAATGAATCCAATCAAAACGAATACCTTTGAACACAGGTTTGAGTAATCTCCACACCCTCACACTGTCATGCCACAGAGGGATTTGATGAGGCAAAACAGAGCATGAAGATGAACCTCATCGCACACAGCAGAGAAAACTGAGGCTGGGATTTGACATGTGCTCTGTGTAGACAAATAATGCACAGAGTAAGCACCCTCCCCTCTTTTGTCTTACTCTCACCTTTAATTTTGCAAAGCTGGCTGAAAGACATTAAATGTTGAAGAACCCGCAAACCGACTGACAAGCTTTACAGACAAAAGATGCAGATAGTACAAAAATATATGTGGAGTTGTCTTCAAGCTTTAGGCTGATGTTGGTAAGTTACAGCTGAACAGCGCTTTTCCATTTGTTTACTTAAAGTTTTATTTGAAGCTTGAAATTCGGTCAATACAGAACTGAGTGATTATATTTAATTTTAAATATTTTACTGCACCGTAGGCAGCTACACCGACTGCAGTCAAAGTCAAAGAACAAAGGCTTCGTCAAGTGCTTCCATTAGTCTGTAAATTATTCACCAATTTCTCCTACCTACTGAATTGTATATCTACAATAAAGACTGCACAGTGGGAGCCAAAATGAATCAATGTAATTACTCTTAGTGCTATCATGGAATTCAGCTTTAATGGCACACCAATTCCTATATTCAAGCTTTCCACATGTTATTTAAAAAGATTTTGGGACAGGTTAGGGTTAAAGAGGCTATTTGTACGTTTCTCTCCGCTGATGAATGCGGTTTCTTTTCAGAAGCAGGTAGCTTGGTGATTGACGGTTGGTAAGAGCTTTGGCTATTGTTGCATTTGGTAAGAGGTTATAAAATACCCACTGAGCAGTGTTGCCAAGAACAGATTGGAAGTGAGCTGCTATCAGAAAGTGACAGGGCTAGTTGGTTAGCATGCTAACGTCAGCTGAGGGAGAGACATGATAGAGACTTGACTTAACATTGGTGTTGCTTCTGACTGCTGGAGGCAGTTCTCGGCCAGTACAGGAATGAAGTAGCTCCTTTGAGTGGGGGGGGGGGTTAGTCAGTAAAGACAGATGCCCTTTGCTGAATTACTCTCCAATAACTGATTGCTTATGGAGGTGGGGGGTGGGGGAATGAGACGTGCAATTAGCTTTGACCTTTTTCACTCTGGACTGATGAATTAAAATGCAAAGCGTTGGAAATATGCACCACCACTATTTGGCCACATGTTGTTTATGTGTTATGTTTTTTTTTTTTTTTTAACTAGGCTGCATCGAGGAAAATTGTGTTCAGCCGCTAAATTGTATTCAGCCGCTGACAAGGTGATAAAGTATTAAATCTTCAATCTAATTATAATGCCATCTTCAAATTCTCCACTGAGTGGAATGGTAAGTTAATGGAAAGTTAAGTGAAAAAGTAATTATTATTCATTCAAATTACGAATTAAAAAGCAAGCAAATTACACACATGTTAATCGTGATGGTTTTTCAATAATCATCTATTATTATAACCTCATGTGCACAGCCCAGACCAGATGGAAAAATATTCCCTCAACTATCTTCAGATTGATCAGATTGACACACCATTATATAAAATACGTTATTACATACATGTTGCATTACTTTCTCTTTGTAATATTCAATCATCAATCTGTATGACATATAGAACTAGTATTATAGTTGTAGTATGTTGTAGCCTACTTTCAACTCTGCTGATGTTTAGTGCACATTGTGTCATATGTTTGACTTCCTGCTTTTTGGCTCAGGGCATTATACAGCACCACAGCTACTGCTGCTATCTGCTATTTAATGAACTGATATTTTATTTATTCAATCTACATTGTATCTACATTTTAATTTATTTGACCAGCAGGGTGGAGGCATGGCCTTGATAAGGAGGAAACCTTAGCTGTGGGTGGATAAGGAGACAAATGTGATGTATTTTGCACTGATTTTTCTGTTGAATCCTCTAAAGGAAAATTTAAATTGGGTTTCAAAAAGAGTGACTGACTGATTCTTTCACTGGATTCGTGTTGGTGTTAGTTGCCAATTGTTGTTTGCAGTGTTTCAGCATGCAGGGAATAAGACACACTACTTGCATTTATGCTTTTACATGTTTTTGTCCATACAGTAGGCTACTTCTGTCATCTGGTTGTTTGCCATTTAAAGCATTTCATAGTGTTGCTCAGTCAAATTCATATATTTCTCAGTAGTTGATAAAGAAACAGTGACGTGATGTGAGTCATGGCTAATGGACTGATTAGTTGACTGGTTGGTTCGTTCATTCAGTCAGTCATTGATTGCTGATCGGTATGGAAATCTATCACTTTCTTATTTCCTTGTCTAATGAGACAAACTGTTTTTGGTGTTGGATGAAAGAGGAAATTAGGTTCATCAAAAATGCTGAGGCTGATGATGTTTATAAAAGCAAAATATTAGAAAAAGTAGTAGGTTTCACAGCTGTCCTCCACTCTAATACATAAAATTGTGATGTCTTGAGATGTACCTGAAGTAGAATCGAAAGTGACTTACTAAATAGATGTGTTCACATGTGTTTGAAAAGTATAATAACCACAGAGACAGTCATTTTGCCTCCTCCAATGTCATTGTCACGGCTGAATTCAACCTTTATTTTTGCTTGATTTGATTTAAAAATCCCATTTCTATCTGTCCCTTGTTTCTTTATTTAGAACTTTCCTGTTATGTGTGAACATTCAAGAGGCACAGTAACACAATCTGATATCTAATATCTATTGTCTGACTGCTGCGGCTTCGGCTCATCCACTCATTTCTGTTGCTTGAAATGCTCATGACCTTGGAATTTAATCTTATTCGACCCGTGCTCTCATTGTAAGTCACTCTTGATAAGAGTGTCGGCTAAATGCCGAAAATGTAATGTAATGTCTCACTTTCCTGAAATGTAATTTTTGTGTCCTTTTGATAGGTCATACCACACGGGGTGGTGTTTATCTGTCGCTACGAGCCGGGTCACTGCCGGATACTGAACGGGCCATCTCATAATGGATATGTGAGCAACAATTTATTAACAAGAGAGAGAGGGAGAGAGATTAAGTGAAAATCAATCCTTAGAGTCTCCAGACAGAGCTGCACTGTGTGGTGAAGCATCGTTCAAATCACTTGTAAGAATCTAAGATGTGTCTTTTTCAATATAAGTTATACTTTCTGACTTGGCAGGAAACCTGTGTGTGTTGAGGAAAAGGCTATGCTATGCGGTACTGTAAGTATTTGTTCCTTGACTCTTTTGTGCATCATGCATAGTCAGAGTATGGAAAACGATTAATATCTCCTCACCAGCCAGTCACTGAAGCTTACCATCACAGTTTCTAATTACCGCTCTCTATTATTGGCTGACTACAGTTAAGACTTAAGGCTGCAGTGCTTTGCACAGGATCCGGCACTCTCTGATTAATTCTAATAAAAGTTAAGGGATCATTGCCTAAACTGTGGCATAAGAGTGTTTCTGACAGACCCTTGGTCTAACTCTTCTGGAGTTTGTCCCACGGGCTTTTACACCGAGTACACAATGTAAACTGACCACTGCTGTCATTAGCTGCTAGATGGTTCACCTAAGAATATTTCCTCTTTGTGTAAACACGAGAACCACAGGGAAGTGGTGCCAGAGTGCTGAGCTCAAACACTTCAGTGAATGGTTAAATGGAAGGCGAAACGAACATGATGAGTACAAAACCCAGATATGAAGAGGATTAAAGGGTGTTTTGAGCTCACGCACTGTGGTGTTTCACATCAAAAGGAGACTCTGCTCAGGCAGTTTAAGCTGCTTCAAGTATCTAACTCACTCTTTAAGACATTAAAACTGGCAAAATCATGAACTTCCATAAGTAAAAGCACTGTCGTAAGGATTTTTGTGTGTGCGTGTTCTTCTGTGATGGTCCTCCTCCACATACACATGTACTCATGTTTTATTCAGATAAGTCTACATCCATCAGATCTCATTAAGATTTATTTGTCCTGTCAGTGTGGCTTGCAGTACTTGTGAGGGCATTTGAGTTATATATCCTATCAACACTAGTGAGAGTCTAAACTAGATTTTGGAGAAATGTGGAGACATGAAACATACAGTGGTGCACGCTTGCTTTAGTTTTTCTCATTAACCAATATTCCTCTCCATGTAAACGTCTCACTGCCTCCCTATCTGCCTTCCTTTTCACCTTATTAGGAATCCCATTGGTTTTCACAGCAAGCCGGAGCTACGTGGCATGTATGTAGGCGAGCGCTGCAAAGAAAACCTTTGGGATCTATTAAAGGCTTTCCTTTCTTGTCTCTAACTTCAACCCACTTTTAAAACAACTACAGTTGTTCAGTCAGAGGAAAATTGAAGTGTAACACATGAAGGAAATCCCTTTTTAGGTGTCAATCTGAGCAATCATCAAGTCCTCGCTATACTGAGATGAGCTGACTCTCATCCAAGAAGGAACGGTATTGAGCGGAAAATGGGAAAGACAGGCTTGAATATTAATCCATAAAGTTATTAATAAGGATGAAGTTTTTCAAATAATCATCTTTGTTTTGTTATTACTTTAGCTATCAAAGAAAATAAGAAGCTCACACAGAGAATTATCCCCACCCACCACCTGAGAGCTTCGCCCCAAACAGCTCTAAATCTGCTTAAAGAAAGACAAATGATTTTGGAGGCAACAATAACTTAAACACATAACTAATTCAGAATTTCATAAATATGAAGCCGTTAAGTGAGGCCACGGTAAATCCACCTTGTGTTGTTTATTGTGCATGTTGTGAATAATGCAGGATTACACGCTCTGCTATTCAGTAATAAATAGCTGTGAATCTATAAATCTGTAAACGTAGTTTGTCTCGCTGGCCACTGATGTGCAGGATCTTGTATTATACATGAGCGTAGACTGACAAAGGGGACAGCAACTGTGTCGGCAGTGGTTAAAATTATGAACATTATTTCACACGCTGCCCACTGCTGATTATGTTGAACATTCCTCACATTACGTCTGACTGAACTGACAGTTTGTTATATTGATTGTTCCCCATTGTGTGTGATGAACACAATTTTCTGTGTTGACCTTGCACATTCTTTATAGGGTAATGCAAGCTATTCTGTTGCAATGTATTCCAGTGTATTGTGTTTTTGTAGACTGTGCTGCATTATGCATCCTGGGGAACTGCACGTGAAGTGAAGTACAAGTGTGTCTGTATAGTAGTTCCCAACTGCTTCCACTGAATTTCCACAAAAACCATTTTAACATGGTAACCGCTGTTCACTGTGGTAGACATGATAAAGACAGCATTTTTTGGGGTTGTTTGTTTGTTTGTTTGTATCCTGGCTATGTGAGTCAGCCTTGAGTAAATCTGGCAAAGTGTACTGTGTGACAGATGATCCCATCTGCATCACAGTTAGTGACAAGCGCGGGACTGTCAGGTGTCTCATCAACACATTTCAACGGGAAAGCTCAAGGGGAAGAAGCACCAGAGCATAAACACTGTGTCCAATCACAGCATATTAATCCAACAGCTTGACTTCACCCCTTTTAACAATCGCAACAAAAAAAAAGCTGCTTTGTGTTCATTTAAAACTCTTCAATCTGAATTTCAACACATTAATGAACATGAAATCAACATCTGTTATACTGTTTACATGCAAGGATTAAAGTACCTTTAATGTAAACAGTGCCCTCTAAGCCCATGTGGGCTGAGAACCTATAGCTTTATGGCACCAGAATAAAAGTATATGAATTCACTCACTTCTTTATTAGCGTATTTCTGGGTTTATCTTCCACCTGCCCTGCACAGTTAAAACAAATCACAGCGAGAGCACAGACTCTCAATTTGCACTAGAGAAATGGAAAAGTTTCATCTCTAGGCTGCATGAGCTGAGCCGCCTTCTTGTGTTTGCTTTGTGGGGTGATAAGTTCTCCATCAGAAGCGACACAGCCTCAGTATGTGAATAAGACTATAAGGCTACCTGCGGGATGAAGAGGCACTTTATATGCTGCAGGCCGGACCTGATTATGCTGCCCTGTTGCCGTTGGACAAACAGTGACATTAAGTCAGAGGAGAAGACTGGAGAACATCTGTCCCAATGGCACCGGCTCCCTTCTGTGACCTTGATGACAGCGTTGGTGTGAAGAGAAGATGACTCTCATGCTAAATGACTAGTTTATCATACAGCACATTTCCGCCTGCATAGTACCTCAGGTAGATTTCTTCAAAATGTCAAGTCTGATGAGTGTGCTTAATTATTCTAGCAAGAAAACTCAAGGAAACACATAGTAGACCACAATTTCATATGAAATCCTGATATTAGTCTGTGCTGAGGAGAGAACAGTAGACAGACTGTATAGGTAGTTAACACTTATAAATCTAGTCAGTCCTACAACTGAGCTCATTAGTCCTTTCACCATTTTTACCCTGAGGCCAGGAGGGCTGCTTTATGAACAGTGTCTTTATGTTTTTGTGCTGGTGCCTGACCTTGTAAGTGGTGGGTTATAGTAAGAGGTGATGTCTCTCTGACTTAACACACACTTTACTTTCTGTGCACAACTGCATGATGCTAATATAAAAAACGAACCTGAGAAAAGTTCAGCTCTGAAGCAGTGCCAACAATACCACCCATTAACAGCCAACGGTAGCGAGTGAGAACACGCTCACATCAGGTTTTTAAAGGCACTTCCCTCAAAATGCAATGCAAGGATGTTTTCAGTTGCAGGGGACACAGTAAGCGAAACAAGTGCAGGCTACTGACAGTAAATCCAAAATACCTGACTTACCTTCTGCAAGCAGGCGCACCGCATTCACGAAGGAGGGATCCAGGCTGTTTTTCTCGGCCACCAATTCAGGTAAGTACTTATCTGGATCCATTATTGTCACAGCGGACCTGTTCTCCGGGAGGTGCAGGTGAGACCACAGGGCTGCTGAGCGTCGGAATGCAACTATAAACCTGCTTCACTCTGCCGGTCTTAATGAGCTCCACCAGAAAAATCCTCTCCAAAAGAAAAAAAAAAGAGAAAAGAAAAAAAGGGAGAAAAAAGGAAGGGGGGAAAAGAAAAAGAAAAAGAAAAAATAACTAGCCGTCCTTCAAGGTCTCCGAGATGCTTGACTGGAGAGTGAGTGTGTGATTCAGGGGTGTGAGCCCATCTCTGCCGCCGCTGCCTCTTCCTCGGCACCCCGCCAGACTCTCAGACTCACTGGGTCTGCAGACCGCGCTGCTCCCCGCCCCTCAGCACCGTTATTGGCCATACTGGGACTGGCGCTGCTGGAAAACAAAGACCGTCCCCGCTGAGCGCATACCAATTGGGCGATGTGCACGGAGGGAATGGATAAAAAAAAAAAGAAGAAAAGTTGAGGTTGCGATTGGTCGGGGCTGACATTGGTCTTTAAGAAAATTTCCCTCCAAAAGTGCTGAATTCAGATGATTCAGAAGTTTTATGACACCCTGCTGAAAGTAGTGAAATACCTGCCATTCTAATATGCATTACGCAATACTGTGCTGCAGCACTGTAAATCTTGTGAGGGTTAAAAAAGAAATTATTTCCAGTTAAATCATAATAAAGCCACTTTAAACTCTTAATTCAGTACCAGCCATCCTTTAAGTCCTTATGAGAGCATATAATAAAGATGTACTTTATTTTTAATCAGGGGATTCTGAGAGGCTATCAGCTGAGCTTAAATTATAACTGACTTTGATATAACAAAGATTAATTAGAGCTAAATCAGTAATGTCATACTAGAGAGAGATAATTGCTTATCAACGGGGAAACATATCTTATCCAATTATTTTCTTGATTCAGCCAATGAATGGTGGCCTGTGAGTTTCAATTAGAGTTTCCAAAGTTCACTTCAGTTTGTTGCCCTGTCATAATGAACAATGCACTTTGGTTCTGTGGCCCCCGGCAGCTGTAGCTCGAGGTACAAACACACAGTTGTGGCCTCTGTTGTGTGTCTGTCCATGGTGCTGAACACCACCTGCGTGCATGACTCACATTTCTCTTGATGTGGGGGGTGCACATGAAAGAGGCATTTCTGAGGCCATGTTGTTTTTCCTCATGACATCTATTGCAAATGAAAACCAACAGGAAATAACAAGTCATTACTTTCCTAAATTGTGTTCTCCTCAGTCCGCCCTCGCAGCCTCGCAGAACCTGATCCATACTCCCACATCTCTGTTAAACACTCCAGGAAGAAATTCGGCTGTATTATTAAATCACTGCTTGGCATCTGTCTGAAAAGCATTTACAAAATGATGCCCATCGAGAACCTTTTTTTTTTTTTTGGAGAGAATTTTATAGCCGCTGGAAGAGGGGAGCAATGTCAGCACTCTTATTTCATATTTCCTGTTTGTTGTTGACTTGACTTTGATGTAGAAGTAGCTATGTAAGAATCTCATTCATTTTTGCCTGCACTCTTTTACTTAATTAACTTGGAAACCATCTTAGGTCCTTTTGATTAAATCTCAATAAAAACACAAAATGAAGCAGTTTCTGTCATTTCCTGTCATATCTGACTTTCTTTCTTCTTTCGCAGTATGTGTGCTGTACAGTACACAATGCCTTTTGAAGCTCTGCACGTCATTCACTGTACTACATGTATATGTCGGCTGGTAAGAGCAGAGCTGCAATGCCAGCACAAGATTCAGAGTAAGGTAGAATAATGTAATGGTTTTCACTTCCTGCCCTCTAAATGATTTGAGACGGCTTAATTGTTCCTCACAGAGGTCAAGTCAAGAGGAGCTTTTTATGCTTGTGAAGTAAATCACAGGACACTACCTTAAAGAAGCAGTAATGTCAAGTGAACGCCTCATTAGCTCCTTACAAAGCAGTGTCAGCAGTGTCGGCAATGTAAGCATGGACGTTTGCATCTCATATGCCTCTCTTGTTCCCCCCAGCTATGATATCGATTTGAATCCTGAACTCATCTGCACCACAGCTCGCCGGCTACTTTACTTACTCATAAATGAGTTTTGAGCAGAAGAGGCTGTTGAATGACCAATTCTGGCTCTACTTGACCTTTAGAGGTACACTGATCAGAATCATAAAGACTTTGGGAGGCTACAGGTGAACACCGGTCTTTTAGAGGTGCTCTGCTTTAACATTTCTGACCAACCCTGTGGATTAAATTGAGAAAAATGATTTTATTTCAAAGTCTGTATGTGAGCAGAACATTAATGACTCCAAGTCTAGTTCAAGTGACTGTGTGAACATGTTATTACTCATTACTCTAAATTTTACACCTCTATTCACCGGTTGACCTATAGTGTCTTGAGTTTAGGGGTGGATATGAAGCTTGAAGTTATTGCAAAGTAGATTGTTTGAGACTATGTTGTTGAGGTCTTGGTTTGGTTAAATATCTATTCAGGAAACTATTTCATTAGCAATAACAAACCTTGCACATCTGTATGAATATTCAGCCTTATTCATATTTCAAAATGAATGATTCATTTCTCTCTGAAACGAGGCACAACTTAATTTTTCTCCTTTATAACCCAACACGAGTGACTTCATTCATGTCAGCTGCACTGACTTTACGTTTCATGCTTGCTGGCCCTTCACTGATGTAATATTCATTCAATTAAATGATTCCTAATCTTGCCAGTGCTACGGTAATGTTGATTATGACTAATGTGGTTTAATCTCGTAATGCTATGGTATGGTTGTAGCTTCAGAGTAAAGTTTAAAAAAGAAACAGACATCACTTCCTTCATTGTGACATTAAAGGAAATAGAATATGTCTGGGGAAAATGGCTGGTCTATGCAGAGAATGTTTTTATGGGATTGTTGGTTATGCATTGTTGTGTGTTGTGATTTCACTACAATTTTCTGAAATACCGTAGTGCAACTTTTTCAAATTTCATGGATTTGTGCAGCCCTCTAGTGGTCAAACTGCAACATTACATATTTCACTGCTATATGAGCAAATGAGTCTTTTAAAGTTTCAATAGACCACATAATGCTTCATAATGTGCACATTTCACTTGCAATACTCCTTTGCCTTTTGTGTGTTTATTTGCATTCTTTAGGACATATGGCACACTTCAGGGGCTGGTGTCGCTTGTCTTTGCATGAGTTGAACTCTTTATGGAAGTGCTACAGTAGATTGTGTCAATATTTTAACTATGAATGCGAGAAGTGAATACCAATGTTCTTTGTTAAATGTTTATTTATTATTCAAGTCATGGTTCCTGTCTGAAGCCCTAGTGTGGGATGATAAACAAGATTAACTATGCTTTGGACACAAATATCAACAATACCCCCTTCACTCTCCTCACAAGAACATGGAAGTTTACTGATGTACCGAATCCAACTTAATGTGACTGATGCTAGAAGGAGGTTTCTATGCCCATTGTGATTGCTTGGTCAACTGATAAACTCTGTCCTCGTTTTGCCCCCTTTAAGCCCTGCCTCCATCAAGCTGGGAAGATGCTTCTGACAGTTTGTTCTTTTTTTTTTTACTTGGTTTTCAAAATAAAAGTGTACAACTCTGGGTAACACTTTATAAGTACACACTATTAAGCATTAAATACTGAATTAATCATTAACACATGAATACTCATTAGTATGTAGTTTAGAGTTGGATAACACTTTATAATACACTACAGTAAGTAGCCTACACACTATTAAGCATTAGGTAAGCATTAAATATTGAATTCTTCATTTATAACCCACGAATATTCTTTAGTATGTAGTTTCTAAATACAGTTAGTGAGTAGGCTAAAACATTTTAACTGTGTAGTCAAACAATGGCTGACAGGAATGGGGATGGTTGTAACACCTTTTACCTTTGTTGTTTTGTTAAGTGGCATCCATCTTTCCTGGAATTTTACATGGATTATGAGCACTCCTTGCATTTGACATGAAATAATGAATTCTGTGTCAAAATGTGACAGCCCTACCATGAACATTATGCAAGTTATAGGAGCAGAGACAAAAAGTGTTACAATCATCCTCTGTCTTCCCTATTTGTTTCTGTTGTTGTTGTTGTTGTTGTTGTTGTTGTTGTTGTTGTTGTTGATAAACGATTTGCAATGTATTCTCTATATTAAGAAATAGAAGAAGTTCTGTTTTGAAGCCATCTGTTGAGGATTTCTGTTAACAGATGCGGTGGCTCCTATGATTCTTAAATGAAAAAATGTTTGTAGGCTATAAACCAGGAAAGTTCTTCTTGAATTTAATAATTTCATATGAAGTTGTAAAATAACAAAGTGACGGAGTCTGAAAACTTTCTGTTTGCATCTTACTCATTCATCTGACATCTGAAAAAACACACACTTGATAGCCTATATCTGCCCACTAACCTTCATTGATGATTGCTCCCAAGGGTCATGAAAAAACACGGGTTTTATTTTGAAAGCTCGTCCCGGAAGTCGGACTGGCTAAATGATATTAGACTTGTCATAAGTGTGAGAGTGGCCGATGAACTTGAGCAAAACATTTGTCAAGTCTCACAGAACCACGTATGGCGGAGCGTTTCTGAAGCGTGAGGACTTGTTGGATGTTTGGATATTAACATCTCATTAAAATCTGCACACACTGACTCAACCAGCTGTTGCACTATTATAAAAGACAAGTAAGTGTTTACGTCCGTTTAGGTCCAGTGTTTTTCTCACGTGTTTCCTGGTAAAGTCAGATCCACTCTCAGGATATGAAGGAATCAGCTGCACGTTTCCTAAAATGACCAAAGAGATTATCCAGTCTTGATTAGAAGATGATTACGGTTAATTATAAAGGTGTGGCCACCAGCTGTAAATATAACTGATGGTGCAAGGCGGCTGCTGCTCCTGCCATTAGGCCTAAGTGTTATGGCTTAGTAAGCTATTGCATAAGTTGCTCATTCAAATGAATGTGTCTATGTTGCAGTGACTCAGGTTAAGTTTGGAAAGATCAGATAGAAGAGAAGTGTGGAGGAGAGAAATACAGTAAAAGTAGGCTAATATAAATGATAATAATTTATAGCTCAATATGGGGTCGGAAATGATCAGCTGAAACACGTGTATGCATGAAAACAACTTTTTCTGATAGTGTAGTTGAATATTTTTCTGTGAATGACTGATACTGTCAAGTTTCAAGTGTGATTTTTGACCCTGGAAATAGCAGCTGACAAATCAGTCTCACCTCAAGATCCATAGCTCTTAATTATACTTTATGTTATTATAACTGCTTAAAAACAGTTTAAATGTGAAAGGAAATGGGTAAAGGGATCAGAGTCACATATTTGCCAATTGAAACATTGGTTGGTTTATTCCAATTTTACATATCACAAAAGTACAAGTTCTCATAAATTGTATTTTACTGTATTTTGTTTATTGCTCTGGGTCAAACCAATTTTAAAAGAAATGCAATGCTACAAAGTTTGTTTATATTTTAAATTCAAAGGCAGAGAGACTACTGTTTGGTTTATTAGAAAACCAGTATTTCATTAGCTATAGCCTACATTTTGTTATACTATACCTTGACCTTTTTTCCCTGCAGGAACCTTAAGATGTCAGCAGTTGTAGTTGTGCATGGGGGGGCCTGGGCCATACCAGATGAACTGGCTGAGGCCTCTGTTGACGGTGTGAAGGCCGCTGCGCGAGAAGGGTTCGCTGTGCTGAAAAGAAAAGGAAATGCAGTGGATGCTGTGGAGGCAGCTGTGAGAACTTTGGAGGATAATACTGTGTTTAATGCAGGTAGGCTACATGGGAGTATTCACATTATGTTATGAGATATGATGAACTGATCTTTGTAAAAAAAAAAAAGAGAAAAAGATGGAGGCCACAGGTGTTGGTGCTTTCCCTATCTCATTCTCATCATAAAAAAATAAATATGACACTTTCCTAACTGTCCACACAGAAGCGGGTCAATGTTCACCTCTTCTGCAGTCAGCTTGGTCTCTTGTCCTCTGTCTCCATCTGCTGGTGGTGATGTCAACATCCACCTAGACCCCATAGGTGTTGATGATGATGGGAGTCAGCAGAGGTGGTTACTGTACTAATTATGGGGCTCATCTTCATCATCCAGATGATGTCCTAGATATCTGAACAAAACTCAAATCAGCATTTTATTTTATGTCACTAAATATATTAGTTTTGTCTAAATGATGTTACATTTGCTCCCTAAACACATTCCTCCAATTGTGAGAAGTGTTCACTTCAACTTGCCAAAAGAAAGTTAGATTGGGGCGGTGTTTAGCTCAGTTGGTACTGCACCCGCCCCATGTGTTGAGGCTATAGACCTCACTGCAGGCGACCCCGGTTCGAATCCCGTGCCAAGTGGCAATATCCTGCGTGTCATTGCCCCCCTTTCTGCCTCCCATTTCCTGTCTTTCTCAACTATCCTGTCATTAAGGGCAAAAAAGCCCCAAAAGATATATAAAAAGAAAAGAAAGATTTAGATTAGATTTGTACCCCTTACAGAATAGAAGTCAGCTCCTGCTGACATTAACATAACCATCTTTGGGATAAATTGGATTTAAAATAAAATGAATACAAGCCTGAGCAGTTTTCTGTTCACTTTAGGGTCTCGACCATGACCACTGACATATTGTGAATGGGCAGTATTTTTGTGCTGATGCACTGGTAACAGCCGGGGCTGGATGTATTATGTATTCAGACTGACCCTCATTCCATCCATCCTTTCTTTTATATGTTCTTTTCTAATTCTTTTCTTCAAATTTGGCATTAAGAAATCACTTTGACTCATGGATGACTGTCAGAGATTAAGGTCACAGTGACCTTGATCTTGTGAAGGCATTAGAATAACCAAAAGGACCAATCAGAAGAATGCATCAACGATATAAGCCTTATAAATTTCTGTCAGTGTGAACACTGTATCAGTCATTGGTGCTGTTTTGTATTACACTGTCACTCACCACCCTGTGGACTTGTGGAGGATGGAGCAGTTAATGTAAGCCCAGATGGATACTTAACATTATAGTTCTCAGTGGACAAAGTTGGAGAGAAAACACATCTCTATCCTCTTGCCATTACTGTCTGTTGTTGTTAGATTTTATTCAGTTGCTAAGCACTGACTAAGACCATCTAGTTTAGATTAGCACGCAACAATTTACCTGCACTGTTTGCTGTGAGAACACCTCCATCAAATATTTGCCTGAGCCATTGTTGCTGTTAGTTACTGGCTGTGACATTTAATTATAGGGCATGGAGCAGCACTAAATACTGATGGAGAAGTGGAGCTGGATGCCATCATCATGGATGGAAGCACACTTGCCAGCGGTGCAGTGTCTTGTGTGAAGAACATTGCCAACCCTGTGTCGCTGGCTCGGGCAGTGATGGAGAAGGTGTCATGTCAAATACTCTTTAGTTTCTCTTGAACAGAAACAGTAGGACATCACTTACACTCACAGAGTTACAGAGATTCAAATACTGATTTATATCCTTTTATTATGAAAGTTTCCAGAGGGGAGCTTCTGTGTGCAATGAATTGATTAGTTTTACATATCAAAGTGAATTTAATGAAATAAATGTTCACCTTTTCTTCCATGTTTGCTGCCATGAAAAAACCCTCAGACTGCCCACGCCATGTTGACGGGAAGAGGTGCAAACATGTTTGCAGAGAGCATCGGTGTGGCCACAATTCCCACTGAGACACTGGTGACTGAGTATGAGAGGAAAGAATGGGAGAAACATAAGAATTATGTCACTGGTGTAATGGAAGATTTCAACTCTCACTGGTAGGTATCTGCAGTATTTCACTTTATTTTGACACATTCTTGTCTGGACTTTAATTTCCTCATAAATCTCGACACATACAGCATCTTTTCAGCCTGAACAGCTTGACAGTATCTTGAAATAGAATGAATGAACACTATTAATATAAATGCTTTACTGTACACAATTACAGATCTCTTCGCTTTATCTTTTAACTTATGTGCTGTTAATTTGCAGTGTAGAGACACAACTCGAAGTTAACTCAGACATGTTGAGTGCATGTTGCATACTTTCTCTGTTACAGCAATTTGGATAATATAGTTTTTATTTGACTTTATTCAAGGGCCCATGATACAGTTGGGGCAGTTGCTGTGGACTGTGCTGGTAATGTTGCATGTGCAACATCAACTGGAGGGATCAGAAATAAAATGGTTGGCCGTGTAGGAGACTCTCCCATTATTGGTACGACTTTATTAACTTCTACTCTTTCAAATAACACCTTTTACACCATGAGCTAAAGAACAAATTCATTTACAGGACACCATCGTTTCAAATGCTTTTTCTAAACAGGTTGAGATGTAAGATTTCTACTCACAACATTGTTAATCTTTGTTGAGTTTGACCTATCAGTGATAGCTTTTTAAAATATGACTTAATTTTTGTGTGTGTTTGTTTTTTGATGCTCTCTCTTGGAAACAAGGCTGCGGAGGATATGCAGACAACTTTTTTGGTGCAGTGTCTTGTACTGGTCATGGAGAGTCCATTATGAAAGTCACACTGGCCAGACTCATTCTTTCACACATAGAACAAGGTAAATATCCAGGTATAATAATGCCAACTTAATATATAACAATATCAGTGTATACAATAATATTGATGTATAATTCAATGGCACCACTTTGGGGGGTCATCAATCATTCAATCACAGATGCGATAGAACTATATTAATTCTACACAGACTTTGGTTGCATGAAAGTAAAAACCTAGATGACAATCGAACACAACTGGACTTGGTTATTTGTATATACAGTATAATACAAATAACCAAGTCCAGTTGCGTTCGATTGAAATTTCCTTGAGATAACTATGACCTGGATGAATGAGAATATCCACAGGCTAGAGATGATACATTTTTGAAAGTAAAGGTTTCTTTGGATTAAAATTGTCTTTATTAGTTTGATTACTGTAAAATATTCAGTTACAGTAGTTATCAATTATTTACATTCAATTCTATCATTAAGGGAAGTTATTTGAATTTGCAATGGTATCAGACGTAGAGCTAGGTAGTTCCAACTTTGGTATGAATTCAGGTGGGGGTTGGGAGGGTGGGGTGTAAACAAATTTTCAAAATGTTGGATTATTTTTCCTCTTCCTCCAGGTAAATCAGTAGCAGATGCTTCACAGTTGTCTCTGCAGTACATGGGAGACCGTGTTCGAGGTGCAGGAGGTGTGATTGTGGTCTCTCCATCGGGGCAGTGGGCAGCCACATTTACCACAGAACGGATGGCTTGGGCTGCTGTGGAAAGTGATGTTCTGTGGTATGGATTAGACCAAAATACAAGGTCTAAAGAGCAGCTGTCCTCATAATAAGTATAACAGTTTTTGTCCAAATTATTCATTATACTAAACAGTATAATGGAGAACTGTATTCCACATATTTTTCTGCAATTTCACTCCATTTTGGGTTATTTGGTCTTGCTTATATTAGCTACTGTTCTCTTTGTTTTATTAAACAATATTTCTCCTGTCTAATGTGTGATGTAAAAGCTACATACTGTTCATATGTACAGGGAAACAAGCTGAAATGGATGGATAAGATACATTTTACAGTCTTGAGGAATCTCAGTGAATGGAGCACATAATCCATCCATTTGACTGGTTGTGTTATTGCATAATTACAAATGCAAACACAGGTGTCAGTGCAGGTGTAATTTCTAAGATTTAATGGACCGTCAGTAAACTGCATATCAGTAGTCAGTCTTTGTGCATACTTCATTCTGACCTTACGATAGAGAGCTGTAATTGTCCTGATAGTGGGACAGGAGAGCAGCCCCCATTTTAGTGATTATTTGTTTGATTGCATAGCACTCAGTGAAATGAGCTTTTCAATCTGAGCTGATGAACTGATAGAAGTGTTGCATTGTCTGTGAAATGTATCTGTCACTTTATATTCACTAAAGGTCATTCACTTCCATCATAAGTTGTTTGGTTTTAAGTGCTCCTCAAGCACCTTGAGTGCACTGTTGTTTTTGTTTTTATATGAAGTACTGTAGTCTCATTCATGAGCTCACTTTGTTCGGCCTGCAGCATTGTTGGCCTGGTTTCAGCCTTTGAAACAATGGCTGCTTGACTAGAGATACTCGCTGTTAACAAGACTGATTCAGAATTAGCACTTAAAATTCCTCTTAGATGGTTAGGGGTTAGATAAATCTTCTACGAATATGAATACGAATATGAATTATACAAATAGGAATTACTTTATTAATCCACAAAAATTCATTAATGAATATTTAGTAATTATTGTGTGCAGTGCAATTTCACCTCAATCATTTTGTTTTCATATATCCATGTTGTTTGTTTTCCATGAGAAATGTAAATGAACATAACTGTGATCCATAGTCAGAGGTGTAGTGACAGGTTTTAAGCTTTAGTAGCCTATAATATTAAAATGAATGTACTATTAACTATTAATCTAAAGAAGGTAACCCAAGAATGGTAACTGACTGTATGGTAACTCCTGTCCTGCAGGATGTGATATTTTATCTTTTCACTTTAATAAAAAGGAAATAAATGGACATGTTTACATCAAATAGCTTTTAAAGTTCTCATTTTCTCTACATTGCACTGTTGATGCATTTTGACAAAGGCAAATATTTCTTATACACAGTCAACCTCTCACTGCTTATGCCAATTTCTTCACCACTGTCAAACCAGCTAGTTTCTCGTCTTGACATTGAAAGACAGAGGCATCGAGGTCAGATCCTGTACAACAGGCTGCTACCCCGGACAGTTCAAACACAGAATACATCTTTATCAAAACAGTCGGTAGGATGATGCAAGTAGAAAAGAAAACACCATACCTGAGCAGGTATTGTGTAGTCACATTCAACCTCCACAGCTCATTGGAAAGACTGGATAGAGAAACACTGCAAGGACAAGGACTCCACAAAACCTGAGTAGCCTATCCCACATTTGACACACTACAGTAAAGCAGCCAAACGCAGCTTAGTTATTCTGACTTTCACAAAAAGAAGGAAGACAAAACATCATTATGGACAGTGTTATTAATTGCAACAGCATGGTTAAATTGAACAACAGGGGGCCACTTCCTACTACATTCATACAGACATAGGCCTAATGGAGCCCTAACTTATCTGTTTCATTCTAGATAGTGGCTTACAGATACCTTTTAGATTTCCACCAGGCAACGTTTAATAATGTAATTTTTATGTGTATATTGGCTATTGTGGTACAGAACATCCTACCAAGATCATTGTGAAGTTAACCAGTTAGCCTTTGGGAGCGTGAACTGCACATCTACTACAGAGCCTGAGCTGAGAGTGGCCCTGACTTTAGGTTCAAGAGAGGAGGGAGCTGTTTGACAGCAGGTGGTGCAAGACAACTGCTGAGGATAAGACCCCAGGTAAGTGTTTTTGCCCCTCAACTTTGAATTTGAATCAAATTTTCTTGATTTGTTGGAATTCATTTGAACTGAACATATCTGAATCTTTTCAAATTTATTTAATTAATTCATTTGAATTGAATTACGTTTTTGGAGTGCATTCCTTTGGATTTTACTGATTTGAATTGCACTGATATTTGGCATCACATTAAAGGACTGGTAAGAATCACAGATGCAGGGTAGGCCTATTGAATAGCTGTATACATAGCCTATTGATATTTAATCTTAACTGTCTTATTAAAATCTGTTTGTTTGGAGGGTTGCTGTCTCTGGTTTGTTTAGGAACTTCTGAACTACAGCTCAATTTGATTGATCACTTTCGACTTTCCTATCAATCTCTCTTCTTCAATCTGAGATATCTCTCAATCGAATGTCTCATTCATGAAATAAGCAATTAGGATCACCATGGCAACCTTTAGGACCCCAGGAAGAATAATCGCTGCTGAGGAAGTGGATCAATAATAAAACTAAACTAAACTAAACGAAACTAAAATGTCTGAGTGCAGTGGCACTGATTAGGGCCGGGCGCCTTTGTCTGACATTTCTGTCAAAATGCATCAGGCTCTTAAAACATCACATAGGCTAGGTAACTTACAATAAACATGGATTCACACACATCACACACAGCTGTCACTAAACTTAAAGTTTTTTGGATAGGCTAGTTTTACTCAGGCATACACAAATAACCAGGACTCTCAAATATTAATAGATTTTACAAAGTAAACCAAATTAAAAGATTGTGGTTGTGATGGATATTAAACAATTTTTTTTCTCGCAGTCGCTGCAGCTTCCGTTCATGTTATTCCTTATAGCTGTTTACCTGATTTCTAAAGTTTTCAATCATACTCTTCTTGACTCCTATTTTTTTTTTCTTTCAGATAGATGACAATAAGAGGAGAGGAGTAGTTTTTTTTTTTTTAATTCTGAGCTGTCGGCTGCCATGCTACCTGTAAACACAAGACACGTGACGAGCGGCGCTGCCTGTCAGGGGCTTTGCAGCACCAGGGGCGAATGACGGCTGAGTTGGAGGAAGTTACTGGGACCAACTGTGCTAGTATGTAACCTCACGCGAACTGGACACGGCCTTGCAGCAAGGGAGAGGTGAGTGTTTAGTTATATGTGCACCAAGATATTTGTTAATATCTCAGCTGCAGGCGTTAGGGACGGCTGCATGTGGGCGTGCTCGCCTAGCAGCTCCCAGGCTACAAACAAACTTGGTATCCAGGGCCTATGCTAACGCGACTTAGCAAGCCTGAATGACAGATTTAGCATCGAGCTGTGCAATAAAAATATTTACAGGTTTTGTGCAACTTGTGTCCGCTTTGCCGACACGCACACAAATCGACGTGAATGCCGTTCATAAATATACTGTTTCATTTTAAAAAGGCGACTTCCCTAGGGTTGTAACTTCCACCTTAAGTTAGCGTTAGCTTGGTAGCATACGTTACCAACGCGCTCTGCAGCGGTTGTTGTCACGTTAGCATGCTAACTAGCTAACATCTCAGTGGTAGAACCTGACCACACATACTCTGTCATATGGACATTATGTTGCATTAGATCATATTAAATGAATATACAGAGATGTCCATGCTTTTCTGTTTGAGATTTAGGTAGCTAATGTTTTTGTGTACATGCTTTATCAGTTCTGGCCTTTGTGCAGTTGTACTTGATTTGAAAACGCTAACTTGCGGGTCATTTAACGTTAGCCTCACTCCGTACACACTGCCAAAGTTGACCACGGAAATGGTTTTCTTGCATTAATTTAAACATGCGTCAGCGCATCCACGGTGCTCGATTGTAGGCTATGTAAACACTGACGACCCATTGCAATGGCTACAGAAAAAAAAGAAAAACAAGGCGACGTTGGCTCAACGTAGTCGGACAGCTGGACATGTAGCATTAACATCTGACCAACAACTTAGTTGTTTTTATATTTGTTGTAATGTCTCTAATGTAACAGCGGTCCATTACAGACTATGCACAAGCCTCTGTAACCTTGTTATACCACTGCTTGCAAGTGTGGAGAAGTTGTCTCAAACTAGTTTGCCCTTTATAAACAGTGATTATTTGCTTAGATTGTCATTGGTTTGCCAGTAAGACCATCTTGAGATATATTCTCTGCTACTGGCATAACGCATGGTAGGTGTCTGGAAGAATTATCAACGTAATTTTGCATAATCAAAATGAGTTACTTGACACCTGCTTTTCCTGCACTCTGTGTTGTTCTGATGCAGGAAGGCAGCAGCATTCATGGATATTGTGGACACCTTTAACCATTTAATACCCAGTGACCAGTTGGATGACTCCCTGATAGTAGCTCAAAATTTGGAATGCGAAGCCAGTAATGAGTTTGGTTCAGGACTCCGACTGGAAGATTCACTGAAGAACATGCTCAGTGACAAAGATCCTATGTTTGGATGTGCAAGCTCTCAGTTCAATCTGCTGGACAATGAGGACTCCGCTTTTCAGGTTACTGGCTCTACAGGTAGATTATGTATTTAGTTTATAATAATTACTCGCCAACATTATTTATGAATCAGCAGCACCTGCTCTGGTTTTTCTCAGTTGTGATTTATACCTTTGACTCCTTATATGGTGGTGGGTAGGGAAAATCCTCACTGTCAACATCTGTTTGTACTGTCAGATATCATATTCAAGCAGTGTTTTACTTGAGAGCTTGAGAGCAAATTCACGACACCAAATGTTTCTAGCTGTATACGTTGTGGAAAGTTGAATGGATACAGCAAGTGAGGAAAATTCAGTTGTGGTTCAGAAAAGTTTTGTGTACTGTGACAAAATGTTATTGTGAATTTGCTGTACTTTTCTTAGAATATTTGCACCTCCTATTGATTCACAGGACGATAATCTAAATTTTTTTTTTTTGCTGTTGTTGGCAGGTCTCGATGAAGGTTCAGCACCCACAAGTCTTGGCAGTGAACTGACTGCAGAAGCTGGAGAGTCCACAAGTCAAGTCAAGCGACCTGTTGGCAGGCCGAAGAAACTTTCACGTAATTTAGTATGCGGTAAGTTGGTACTTGTTTACATTTATGTATCCACAAGTGACATTCATTTTGAGATGGTGTGACACATTTTCTTTCTTTCTTTCCCTTCTTCTTGTTGAGACAGGATATAGTGGTGGTCCACAACCTGCTTCTACATCTACAAACACCATGGCTCGTGGACGACCAGGAAGGAAACCAGCCAACAGACTGCAGAAGTCATTTCTCATTGAGAAAGGAGTTAAAGGCACCCAATTAAAGAAAGAATTAATTATGGGAGGGCGCATCAATGTCGGTGATCTTGATGGTGGATTATGGCTAAATCCTTCGGTTGTATTGAAACGGTTGACAGTCACAATTGGGGGATTCAAGATCGAGTTGCTTCCAGGACCCTCTTATACACAAACCATTGACACAAGCCAGGCTGCATGCTTTGATGACGGTATTTCATATGCTGGGGACATAGGTTTTGCTGTCTTGCCTGGTGAAGCTGTCACCGTACAGTGTCCCGTACCTGAGAACACGGCAGAAATGGATGCAGTTGAGAAGAGCTCTACTGATGATGCAGCGCTTGGGCTGGGCCCATATGTGAATCCTAATGATGTGCAGACCTCTAATGGGGCATTAGTAGGGAGCCCCTGCACACAGGAGACGAAGCCTGACAATCAGAGCAGTTCTGGGAAGCAAAAGTCAGTCGCTAAAGGAAAAGATGACAACAAACAGCCACAAAGCAATGAGGACAAGAGAACTGTTGTTAGTGAGACTGACAGTAAGGAAAAGCAACAGATCGTGGCCAAAAATGCACTAAAGCTTAAACCAGGACTGACTCCAAACAAGAATAAGGACTTGGTTTCATGTAAACCCAGCAATATGATTAAGGAACAGAAAGTATCCCAAACCACGCCGTCGAAAATCATCCAAAGAGGTGACCCGCACAAAATGAAATCGCTAAAGGAAAAGAAAGACATTGCACCACTGAAAAGGCCGGCCGAAAACACCCAAAGTGAACATGCTACTAAAGTGCAAAAGATACAGGGAACAGGAGATGGTAAAGTGAAGCCAAAATTACCAAGTTCACCTAGCTCAGTAGTGAAGAAGAGCCCATCATCCAGCAACCGTGTTGGTGATCAGCAGGCACCAGCCAAACAGACCCCTCCTCAGAATAATAGCGCCAAATTCCAGCCAGCTCAGCAAGCACACAGTCATCCAAGCCATACGTTAAAACCGCCTGAAGAAGTGGGTCAGGAAAAGGCCAAACTGAAAAAGCCAGAAAAGATCCTTCAAAGACAGAAAAGTAAAAATACAAGAAGCATCTCTGTGGATGAGCCGCAGCTGTTCATTCCAGATAACGCTCCTGTTGTGAAGAAGGAAACGGCAGAGGAGCAACCAGCGAACAGCGACACTACATGGGATGGAAACAATTGTTGTGGCTTGTGCAAGAAACACCACAATAACACGTAAGTATTTCTCTTTACCTTCTCTTTTTTTATGTTATTAGTTTGTTACACAGACTTAGTGTATGTTGTAGGTCTAAGTTGAGTTGACAATATAACTGCAACTACACTGAAAAGTTGAAAGCTCTACATTTACCAGCACAGAATGTTTGAAGGGGTTTAAGTTTTGAGATGATTGGCATGATGGAGCAAAGGTGAAAGCCAGTGAACTACAGTATTTGCATGATTATAAGATCACTGCCTTAGCGTGGTTAAAATGATAAGCAGATGTTTGCATAAACAAAAAGGAATTTTAATATGAATTTATGTCAGAGAGTACTCTGAGGGTTCAAAAGGCTCATTTGCAAACACACTTTTAATAATAGCCCTACTCTGTCTAGGTTCATGGTAGGCTGCGGTCGCTGTGACGACTGGTTCCATGGTGACTGCGTTGGTCTCGACCTGACGAAAGTGCGCGAAATGGAGGAGGAGGACCAGATGTACGTGTGCTTGAAGTGCTGTGAGGAGGAAAGCAAAAAAGTGGAGCCTGAGCCCTCGAGTGCAGCCAAACCAGAGGTTCCAGTAAAGACTGAGGTGCAGGATCTCAAGCTGCCTCCCAAGCCCAGACCAGGACCCTCCCAGACTCTTACATCAGGGGGGGTCAGACCTGTAAGAAAGGTAAGCAGTGGAGCCAGAGTTTACAATGAAATGTTTAGTCATGGATTGAAGAAATTTAAATCTTTCACATCCAACGGAAATTCTATTTTTCCCCCAGCCTATTCATCCTCTGATATTAATCATAGCCAGTGTTACCACTATACAAGGGTTTGTTGTCTTTTTGCTTTTACTTAGCAGGAGGGTTGCACATGGGGTGTGTGGTTAACACAGTGTACTCACTAAAGTTTTGTACATTTTACTGCACATAAAACTCACCCTATTTTTCATATTTGGCTGAAGGGTTAGAAGAATTCATGTTACCTGTTGGCCTTTTTCACATTCTGCTGATATATTCTTTCTTTATGACAGAGAATATAATAGTATAACTAATGCGCTTTTTGCACTCCTACCCTAAAATAGGACCCCGACAGAAGGCAGTCCACAGATGTCAGAGATGCAGCTCATAAAACAGGTATGTTATTACCGGCTAACAAACAAGCTCAAATGAAGACAGCTACTACAACACAGAAGAACACAGGGTGTTTTTTTTCCCCTTCAAACTTTATTTGACCTTTGTACTTCCTGCTCGAACAAAATCAATCACAATTATGCTAAAGGATTTTAAAATGTGGCTGTTAATTAGATAGGAGAAGGAGAGCATAAACGTTACTTTTGGAGTCCACTTGAGTGAATAGGGATGCTGGAATGCTACAGCTACCTGTCGACTGGTGGGAGGTGAATTTTGATTGTAGTGTGGTGGCACATGTGGTTGTAGCATGTTGCCAGTGTAAAAAATACCAATAGGAATATTTTAAATGCGGTTTTGGGGGGCGTTGTATAGCTCAGTTGGTAGAACAAGCGCCCCATGAACAGAGGCTATACTGTAGTTCTCGCTGCAGCGGCCCTGGGTTCAATTCCACCCTTGGCAGCCCTTTGCTTTGTGTCGTTCCCCCTCTCTCTCACTCCCCATTTCATGTCTCTCTCCGACTGTCCTATCGTAATAAAGGCACAAAAATACTAAAGTTTTAGAGTTTTGTTTTGTAACCTCCTCAGAAACTGTCTCCCAGCTCAATGTTTATGTTTCAAAAACTCATCAAAGTTCTCTGTAGAGTTTGAAGTGTCGGGGGAGGACATTTCTGGAGTCAAATACTTTTGGAACGGAGGGGAGGTGGGGGGGTGTGTAGGGTGAGCAACTCCTTAAAATAGCTGCACACAGTTTTATTGTGTTGCTTCAGTTATTCTTTGCTTACATACTGGGGAGCCAATGTCAATGTCATCTTAGTGCCTAATACAGTTTGTCTACTTACTGTTGTGGTCAAGTTTGCTTATTGAGGTTAATTTACAATCACATCTACAATGTGCTTGCTTTGTTCAGTGCAGAGCAAGGCAAACTTCTCTTTTATCATCTCTTTGACAAGAGTTTAAAGAGTTTCTCACATTGAGCATTCAATATATAATTTTGTATCATAGCTTTGCACTGAGCACACTCTTGTGCCATCGTTGTAGCCACAGATTTCCTTCAGCTGCTCACTGGATATTGTCATTCTGTCCTCATAGGCGCTCAAAAAAGTAAGACTCTATCTTCAGCTTCAAAGAAACCTGTGTCTGTGGAGGCAATCAGACGAAGTGTGCGTGATTCTCTTAAAGAGATCCTCATACAGAGGTAAGTCTTTCTTGAGTTGGAAGTGATAAATGCTAGTGATGAATGCTGGAATTAAATAGCTTTACAAACAATTACCTAAGTGCAACAAATGTGACGTTTTCTTTTCTTTTTTTCTTCATTTTAGGTTGAAAGAGTCTGATTTGAACATCTCAGTTGAGAGGGCCTGTGAAGTTGCCAAGAAGACGGAGAGAGAGCTGTTTCACTTGTATAAAGACACTGACAACAAATACAAGAACAAGTATAGAAGCCTCATGTTTAACCTTAAGGATACTAAAAATAATGTAAGTACTATTTTAAATCAGATACAATCCAAGTGTATTAGTGTTCAGTTTGAATATAAATGTAGTTCCATCTCACTTATCTCCATTTTATTTCCTTTAGGTCCTCTTTAAGAGAGTTCTCAAAGGGGAGATTTCTCCTAGTAACCTAATTCGAATGAGTCCTGAGGAACTGGCCTCGAAAGAATTGGCTGCTTGGCGCCAGAGGGAAAACCGACATGTAAGTAATGTTGCACATGCTGTGTTGCTATAATTTCTCACCAAAGTTATTTCATGAACACACCCTGATAACAGACAGTAATTCATGAATAGTTCACAATAATCCTGGTATAAAAAAGTACTTTATATTAACCTATATTGTATTATTAACATTCTGTCCTTGTTTATTCATTTTAATAGATGTTGTGTTTTGGAAAGCAAAATAATAATAATAATAATAATCACCCCCTTAAAGCAATAAATCTCTGATTTTACAGGCAATTGAGATGATTGAGAAAGAGCAAAGAGAGGCAGAGAGACGACCCATCACCAAGATCACACACAAGGGTGAAATTGAAATTGAAAGCCAAGAACCAGTGAAAGTACCTGACCCTATAGAGGTAAGGGACAAGTCAAATAGTACTCAATACTCAATTATGTATATTTAAGTAAAAGAAGGTGATGTGTCTTTTTTTTTTTACCCATGTCCTCAGCTGGATTTGCCTCCAAAAGTGACAGAAGTCTCAGTAGAACCTCCAAAAACCCCAGAGAATAAAACAGACAGTACCAAGACAGAGAAAGACACTACCAACCAGCACAAGTCTCACTTGTTTGACCTACACTGCAAAATCTGTACAGGTAAACACTGACATGAGGAACAAACCTCATCTCACCTAAAAAGAAAAAAAAAAAAAACATATTTCTTAATGTATATATCTCCTTAATCAAAGATTTGTTCCCATTTTCCTTCTGTAGGTCGTATGGCGCCCCCTGTGGAGGAGGCACCCACCAAAGTGGTCAAAGTAGCTACAACAGTTGTTCGGAGGCAGTCCACCAAAACAGAAGAAACAAAGAGCACAACCCCTCCTGCAATAGATGATGACCTGCACCTTTCTGTACTAGAGGAGAGCTTTAGAAATGCTCAGTCGGGCTATGAAGGAAGGTATGTCATTGTATCAGACACTGTTGAGTGGTTCTCATGTGTAAGCTATTTTTTGCAAGTTACGAGTAGATCCTCATTGATAATGTACTCGTCACAGGTCAGATCATGTAGCTGGAAGAGACGACGAGGCAGCTTTCCTTTCCACCCTGAAGTCCCTGTGGCGAGGATTTATTCATATGCACAATGTGGCAAGACTTGTGACAAAAGCGTTCCCCGTCTCAGGCATTTTGGATAACATAACTGAGGTAAAGTGAACACAACAGAGCATATTAAAAGTTTTAATAGCTAGTCGCTGTTGAAAAGTACAGTTTTAAGTTCGATGGTTTTTTCCATCCCCCAATAGGACCTTCCAGACAGCATTCAGGTTGGCGGGAGAATAAGTCCACAGACGGTGTGGGACTACTTGGAAAAGATTCGAGCAAGTGGAACTAAAGTGAGTTTTTGGCAGTTTTCCTCCTAAAAATGATAATGCAGCTCATAAGCACAGCACAGTTATTAAATGCAATCACTCATAATTACTTGTGGTTCACTGCAGTGAGGAGCAGCAGATGCTTTGCTCAGGCAATGTTCTTCTTCACTTGTATATGGATGGAAGATTTTACTGACATGTGCTTTTTCTCTCATTAAAGGAGGTGTGCCTCATTCGCTTCTCCCCTGAGACAGATGAAGATGAAATCTCCTATACTCTTCTGTATGCCTACTTCAGCAGTCGTAGACGTTTTGGGGTGGTGTCCAATAACCTGAAACAAGTGAAGGACATGTATCTCATTCCTTTGGGTGCCACTGAAAAAGTTCCACATCAGCTTGTTCCCTTTGATGGGCCAGGTAACCTGAACGCTGCATCTGTTTCCACATAGATAATCATTTTTTACATCGTATTACACAGACATTCCTGATCTTTTAATTAATCTTCTTATCTGACAGGCTTAGAAAACAACCGGGCAAACCTTCTCCTTGGACTCATAATTCGCCAGAGATCGAAAAAGGTTTTTCTACCTGTTGACATGAATGAAACTGCCAGGATTATTCCTGAGATCAAGCCTGTCACCGTCTCCACTATAGAAACCAGAGCAACAGAGGAGGATGAGAAATTATTCCTGTCTTCCTTGACGGCCACGCACAAAAAAGAGAAGGACAAACCACTTAACACTACTGAAGATGTTGATGAGCCAGTTACGGAGGCTTTTGAAGAGCCATCTGCATCAGAGGAGACCAACAACCAGGAATCACAGAAGCCACTGCGCTTTCTTCCAGGTGTATTGGTAGGTTGGGGTGGGGAGTTACCACCTCTGCCAGATGTTGGCGGAAAACTTGCAACAACAGCAGACGATGCTCCGAAGACCCAACCCGCTCTGAAAATTGAAGCATCAACTGGAAACTCCAAAAGTTTAACAGCTGCTGCGCCACGGGAGCGTTTTGTCATCAAGAAGAAAGAGGCTAAACCTGCCAAAGCTGAACCAGAGCTCTCCAGCCCGACTGATACATCTACTGCTAACAAGGCATCAGTAAAAGATGCTGCAGTGGTGACCCACAGCGCGCCTATTTCTCTGAAAGATAAGCCTCCAGATGTATCGACTGAAGTGTTCCTGGCAAGCTTGTCAACAGCTCCATGTGGGACTGAAACTAGCAGTGCTGCCTCTGCAAACAAAGGCGATGCTGGCCTTTTGTCTGAAACTGAAAAAGCAACGTCTGAAGGGAATTCTTTGTCACAATCAAAATCCCAGGCTGCTTCAGATCCCACAAACAGCTCAAAACCTCCTTTAAGCGGAATATTGAAAAAATCCTCAGCATATTCCAGTGTGACTGACGATAAAACAACGGTGCTACAAAAAGATAAAGCCAGCCACCCAGCTGCTTCAAATCCTAAACCTGTTCCTGTGCTGAGCAGCAGTAGAAATGATCCAGTTACACCATTTCACCAAGGATATTTACAGCTTTCTCAGGCTAAGAACAAGCTTGAGGAACAAAACCAAAGTGCTGTTCAGTCGTTTTCTAGTGAAAAGGAGGATCCTGTCGTGTCCCAGACTGGTGCTGCAGTATCTCCAACAGTACATCCTCCTGCAGCACCGGAAACACAAGCCGTACCAGATCTCCCAGCATACACCAGTGCAGCACCATTCCCACTGCAACAGCAGCAGCCTCAGGTACTTGGCAGCTATGACTACACAGGTGGCCCAGCTCCTCACACCATCCCCACCCCAAATGCCCAGGATCAGAATCATAGCTCGCCGTGGCTTCAGGATAGCACCTCACACGCTATCCCAGGACTCGAGAGTTACTCTCAGTCACCTGAGCACCCTCCAGCGCTGGCCAAAGACCACAAGCGTCTGGAGGAGCGGTACAGTGACCCGTGGGAGAGGCCGCGAAACACAGAGGACAAAGACCAACACGGGAGGCACGGCCACCGCAGGGACTCCCATCACGGGAAAAAGAGCCGACATCAAGACCGGGAGAGGGAGAAAAAGCACGAGCGCAGCCATGACGACAAGCACAGAGAGAGGAGCAGGCACCATGGACATTCAGATGACCGTTACAGTGAGAAGAGGAAAGAGAGGCACCACAGTGATGACCACGGCAGCCGTCACAGAGACAGGCACAGACATAGGCGGGACTCTGATTATGAGAATGGACGCAGAAGTTCAAAAGACAGTTACTCATAACTATGTTGCTTTTGTTTTGCTTTATAAGCCCTGCTAGCGAGTATTCAGGGTTTTGAGAAGTGCTGTTAACTCGCTGGTCACTCGGCTGGTTCAAACCACTTGTAGTGGAGTTATTTGTCATTTTATACACCGGTCTGCAGCTTACATGCCATTTCCTTAATTGAAGTTCCATTTTATGTTATTGAAGGTAAAGTAAAATTGAGATATCATTTCAGAGGGACTGTGACGATTATCATGGATTCCTTTCAGACCAAGAACAACGCAGTATTGGAATGTTTTCAAATTTTTAAACTTTTTATTCTCCTGTTCATACTGTACATTTGTAGCGACTACAAATGCCAGTGAATGCTCTCACAGTCTCTTAACCTACAGCTCATGTGTGGACCATTTGGTGAGAAGTTTTAAGTTGAACTCAAACATTTGGAATGAATGTAACAGAAAACATTTAACTGAAGATGGATCTAAACAGCAGCTTTGCGTTGTTTTCAACAGAATTGCTTAAATATTTTATAAACTTACTTTCTATTGAAAAAGTATGTACATTTTGGCTTGTAATATACATTAGAGATGAAGCGTGCCTTTGCACTGTGTGTTTATGTACAGTTCGTAATAAAGCTAATCCTTTTTTATTGTTGATTATAAAAACTTCTCACATGTCTTTCTATTAAAGGGAAATACATCTTGGTTACTAGATTTGAATTGTAGTAGTGCAGTGATTTCAGAGACAGTTAAGTTTTTGTGTCCGACAAAGAATCAGACATAAAGAAACTCAAATTCATGGTAGATGATGTGTTTTTGAAGTTTCTCCTTTACACAGCTCTGACTCAGACAATGAACCTGAGTTGATATGAGTAAAATCTCAATAAGCCATAAAAAAAGTTTCCTGAGATAAGAAGTGAAGAAACAAGCTGTACAATATAGTTTGGTATGAACTTTCCTTTAAAAACTAGAACCCAACAACTATTTAAAGTCTTACACAAATCTCCTTGTGTGTAGCACTAGAAGGGCATTATAAAACATCATTATAGCTTAAGCTTGTGTCACAAGGGAAATTTTCAGCTATTGTAAAGAAGAATTAAATTTTCACCACTATTCATCACCCTCATGAACATTAAAACCTTCACTACTTTTGAGAAACAGCACTGGCTTGGTATCTTCAAACAAATGAACATTTTTGAGACTTCCTTCAAAGCCCTTTGGAAACAACCCAGAGGTGACAGTTGACATGTTTCTGTGTAATTCAAACCCACCAAAGTAAATCTGACCCCCATAGTTTAAGGCCACATAACGCTCAAATGGGTCTACATCTTCAAAAAGGATTCTCTTACTGTTCAGTAACACCTGAATAATGGTGCTGTTTAAAGACAGGGAGACATTATGCCATTTGTTGCAGCACACTGTAATATTTCTAAAAATCAATGGGAGGGAAAGTCTCTCTCCAAGATTGACTGCAAATTTGAGGTGGCCACTCTCGAGTCCAATTGCGAGGTAGTCGTCATCTTCGTGCTCTGCCTTTCCCATCCACATGATCAGACTGGCATTCGAGCTCGTGCGGAAACTGAAGGACACCTGTGTGTATTTTAAATTTCTTATGTTGTATCTCGGGTCCAGGTGTCGAATGTACGAGTTTCCCACAAACTTGAGTGTGTCTGTGGATATCTCTGTGTCACAGAACCTCCCACCCCTTCCTAAGGGGCACATGCAGCGGTATGAAGTCACGTTATATGGAGTGCACAAGGAGCCGTGTTTGCACATGTTGTTTGTACAGCTGACAGACTGGTTACACACAGAGCCGGTCCATGGTGGTGGGCATATACAAGTGAATGAGTGACTTCCTGTTGGCCTGCAGTGACCTCCGTTTTGGCACAGCTTGTACCCGCAGGCTGTCCCGTCCCAGTCCCCTACGTTCACTCCACCTGCTGCCCCCGTCTCTGTTAACTCCAGCTCTTGACCGTTGACTATAAGTTCTCTCAGCCCGCCGGTGAAGCCCATTGGCTCTCCTTCGGTTGCGTCAGTGGAGACGAAACTGAGAGTGGACACGCCCCCGACAAAGATGTCTGTAGCAACATCGAGGGTGGTCATCCCTTCAGTCACGTTCTCTATAACCTCCTTGTTATCCAGGCTGAGGAAGCCTCGCTGACCAGTTCTGCCTGCCTTCACTGTGTGCCACGTCCTGCCACGCGAGTCCACTCGCCCGGCGGACTGCAGCACGTGAGTGCCATCACCCAGATTGAACCGCAGCTGGACAAACCCAGATTTCAAGGAGAGGCATAAGAAGTCTCCTGTAGGAAGAAACAAAACTTAAGTTACTTTACTTTAGTAACACAAGGTCAGTGCACAATACTATCTGTACAGTAGAAACTAGATCACAGCATTGAGCAGAATTACAAGGGCATTGCTTGTGGCGAGTTCAATTTTTTAAATGTTACATTCAAACACTGCTAGAAACTGTAAGGCTTGAAAAAATAAAGGTTTAACTTTGCAGATACAATGAGAGCAGTGAACAGAAACCTTCTCACAGGCTGAATATGTCTACAGAATGTTATCTTCTCTGAGCCTCCCAGAGCAGCATGGATTTATATTTAATAACCTGAAACCAAGCTCACATAAACTGGCATTTCATATTTTCCATACATACTACATACTTCATATTTGTGTTACACACAAATAATAGTAAAAATAGTGTTTTTTTTGTCTCTGCAGATTCCAAGTCTCTTGTGTTTGAAGTAAATCTGTGGGTGTTAGTTTGAAGTGCAGTGTGTTGTGACAAAAATCAATTTTAATAAAAAATCCTATCATCTGAGTAGCTGTTAAAGGCTCAATGAAGTAAAACCTTCCAGCATTTCTCAAGAAACAAGTTGAAAGAGAAGACAGATAAAAGAACCTTAATTTGAGAAGCAGAACAATATTTTTCTTTTCAAGCCTTCCTGAGAATCACCTTGAGCCTCTTCAAATTCCTCATATGACGTCCAGATTTGGAACAACACATTTTTTTGTTTTGTTTTTACAATTTAATTGAATTGACACTCTGATTTAACTGTATTTTGTCATCTTTTTTTTTCTTGGAATACTTTGTCTGCAAAATGCTGCTAATTAAACATTTAGCACAACATTTACTAAAATCAGCCGTTCACAACACATCAGCTACAGTGATACCAGTTTAGATCCAGTAGGCCTACTGTATTGTGTTATCAATACAGTTTCATTCAAAGGGGTATTTTTCTATGAATTTATACAATTGTGGAGGTTGCTTTTAAATTGCTTCATCTGCACAATGGAGCATATTTATAGGTTAAGTGCAAATATTCTATCATGTACGTACCATTCTTTTGTTATACCCCTGAAACAAATGATGATGGATCACATTACGTGGGTTATGGTGGCATAGTTTTCATGCTTCTTACACTCTAGCATTCTGCCTAGTGAACACAGCCTTTAATTCATTCATTTAATTCTTTTTTAATTTGATTTATTAATTGAAGATGATTAATACAATGGCCTTTAACTATGGAAGTCAATGTCCTCACCTGCTCTTGCACTGAGATGCTGTGCAGTGTAGACCAGGATGCCCTCTGGTGACAACGGCTGGAACTGCAGCTGCAAAACAGTCCTGTGTCTAATGCTCATCGGTGGGAAAGACATCCATGAAGACAGGTTCCCGCTGAAGAATGGATCACTGATGGTCACAGCTGAACGGGCAAAACAACACAGCTGTTAATAATTGAACAGCGGTGGTCTCGTCTTATGAGATAAATAAGTAAAGAATCTAATGATGCAGTTTGTGTTCAGTGATGCAACCTTGCTCGCAGTAGAGCCCTGCAGTCCCGAGGGGGCACTGGCAGGTATATCCACTTGGGAGAGGGATGCAGGTGGAGCCGTGGGCGCACAGAGGAGGGGGACTGTGCTCCACATCACACACAGACACGGTCTCGGAACAGAGCGCTCCCTTCCATCCAAATGGGCACTGGCAACTGCAGACGGACACAATCAGACGCTGTGAGGAGCTTGTAAACACCAGCGTTTCCTTTCGCCATAGTTGCGCTGTGTAACCGATTCTCTGTAGGTTATTGTTGTCTAGTCACAACACAGCATATCAGAGCCTTCGGGTAAAGGCCACTCAACAATGAGGCCTTCATGTGTTATTCATGAGTGGAATCATTAAAAATAATCAGAAAACAAATCCAAATATTTGTTTATATTTTCCCCACTTACTACACAGATGAGCCAGAGTCCACACATGTTCCCCCGTTCCTGCAGCGAATATGATCACACGGCGTGACTCCACATTGACCCACACTGCGCCCGAAGGCAGGATGTCCCACAGGCTGTCCCAGCACTTGGAACTTTCTGTCTCTTCTTGTTCGAAACTGCACATCAAAAATGCACCCTTTTGAAAAGAACAAACACATCAGCAGCCAAAAACTGAACGTCAGTGGGATATCATTCGTTTATCTGGAAGAGGATTATCAGAGGAAACAACAATCCTTTGTTTGGCTTTGTACCACAACCAAAGGTGCACACGCTAAAAATGTGATTAGGATCTGAATTCAGTTTCCTGCTCAAATAAGGCCAATAAAAAGAAGAAAAAAAAACACTTCTCATAATGTGCAGTGTTGGAGACAAATCCCTTTGATTGTTGTTTATTCTATCATGTGACAACACGGGGTTTTCTATCAAAGATACATACTTAAATCTTTATTCAATGCTGAATTTGAATTTGATGGAATAAAGTCTCTGCAGCTCACACTCAAGATTTCAGAGGTTTAGAATCCAAATGTCACCCCCCCATCCTGTCATCACGCACCCCCCTCATCATATTTGCTTTTTTGCTTTCATAATTCAATTTTATCAAGACAATATTTGCTTTGGCCTGTACCTGCAGCACACTGGGCCTTCTATAAATACAAGGCCTGAGCACAAGCCTTGTAGTCATCTGCACATGCAGACTCCCTTCTCTCTGCTGCATTAGTCATTGGCATAAACAGGATGCAGGGGAAATGTCATGCTCATTCATGAATATTCATGGCATGATGCTGTCTACTTGGCAGACTCAAGTGATGGTTGCGGTGCTGCAAACACAGACCACTGAAAAGCGGAGCAGATTTATAAGGAAGATTACAAAAGCTGGTTATTTTTGTTTTGGCTGCACACTTCGACTCCTGTAAGAGAACCAATAAACCTGATGCTGACAATTATACCTTAGAGAAAATGTGCTGTGAATCTGTTCTTGTGGGAGACATTCTTTAACAAAACTTTCAGCTTGTTCCTTGAATAATATTTTTCTCCCAAAGTCTTTATGGTAATATTTGAGAATGTAGAAAACTGACTGTGGTTCAACAGGTTCAAGAGCTCTTTCGACAAATGAGTGCATCAAAGCAGCATGAAATTTAAATAGACAAACACAAACTTCCCTGTTCTATAACGTCTTGTTATTTGATCAACAGCTTAAAGGGACAACGAGGAGTTTTGGAAAAGCGAAGCGTTTTCACACTACATTTATGAGCCTCCGCGCGCACCGTACATTTCTTTGACCGGGCGCAAGACGGACTCATGTTTTCATTCATCAATAATTAAAGTCAGAGGTTCAAAGAGGTTCACATACCACCGTAGTTCCGACCATAAACGGCGATGCGGCTGCGTTATTCTCATGATTCGCAACGAAGGAAACGCTGGTCGGCTCGACCAGCACTTCCGCCACCACTAATAATAACAAAATAACGATAGAGACAGAACGATATATTTATCGAAAATGGGCCCATTAACAAGTGTGGGTAGCGGAGATTCATCCACATTAACGTGAGACTTTTTTATAACCGAATAGAAACTCCTCGTTGTCCCTTTAAACTGGCTAACTGATTTATCTTTTTCTTTCCCCCAGCAGCCACAGTGCCTCCTCTACCACCTTTCCACAGGGGAGTGAGGATCTGTTGATAACTGGGAGTGAAGTGCATTATCAGTGTGTTCACTGCCAGCCATCATGATTAGGGCTCGAGGAAGGTCACACAGATCTGATTAGACGCTCATGAGTTCTCATTACATCCCGAGCAGAAAGGTTATGGTTCCACCAGTGTCGCCGGGCTCAGGTAGTGCTTACCAACACTGTGGACTGTGGAGGGGTCTGATACAGGCTGGGTGGAGTGATGCTTTACCACAGCTGATTTAATATTAGAAGCCTTTTGTTGGTGAGCAGAAAAAATGAATTATATGATGGTAAATAAGCAAACACACAGGATCACCCCCCAGTCTTTGAACATGAAAAGCTGTTGTTCACCTCAAATGGATCAGCCATGACATTTATAATAACAAGCTTCATTGCAATAGTGCAGAGACTGCTGAATATGGTTATGATGATATTCATAGCTGTTGTCATTATTACGGTTATGGCAATTTTGCTCCACAGCTCAGCACATTAGCAGCCACAATGAATGCCCTGCAGAATACATTCCTACACCTGAGAGAGAGCGTCGATGATGCTGATGATGACAAAGATTATTTGTATGGCACCCTTGTTCAAGTGACCTATCAGCTGTGGAATAGATTTGCACCAAACGCACAACTGTGGGGGGTGTGAAGTCATTAAAGGGCACAGATACAATCAACCTCAAAGCTCTGCTCCGGTCTGAGCCTGTTACTCCCTTTTCATTACACACCTTCCCCTCGTCTTACAAAGAGACAGGGATCCTGAGAGAAACTCCCAGCCCCCAGTACTCTTACTGCAGACAACAGTGTTGGGTTGTAATGAAGCTGTACAAGTCTTACCCTGAAAGCCTTGCCGGAACCTGGAGCCAAGTGGGAGTAGCTCTGGGGTGTACTCATTATATCCACCTACAAAGAGCTGGTTGAAAACATTGAGGCCCACCAGAGGTCCCGGAGACGATCCCGTCCTGTTACGTTGTCCATCAAGCTGAGAAAGACATAGTCGAAATGTCAATACTAAAGCTGGAGTCTTACATCAGTAAGCGTCAGAGTGGGGGCACAATTCATTTAGAAGTCTGGCAAGCAAGGCTGACAAAATGTATGACCTTGGATTGATCACTGAGTTATTCAGCCTGCGTCCACTTATTATCCACAGTAGCTGCTACAGTGCAGTTCTGTGCTTTTGCCTCTGAAAAGACAGAAATTCTTCGAAGCATCGACCCCCTGGGGACCTCTGGGCCTTCGGCTGACTCTATAGCATCTGAATGCTTCTGCACATTTTCCGACCACACTTACATTAGAGGAACATCCTGTTCTACCTGATCATTGGACAGAAACAATCTGGAACCTGAGGGGCTCTGAGAAAACACTCACCTCACTGTAGCACTATTTAGCAGCCTACACCACCCACACCAGGAACAGTGTGGTAGAGGGGGCACAGGGCCATTTGATGAGATCAAATGAGGGAATATTGTTTAGAACAGTGAATCCAACATATTATATATATTTATATCTTTATAGACAGTAGCTCTGCATGCACCTTTGCTGCTGGTTAGATGCTAAACTGTACAAACAATTTATCTGCAGTGGCATACACTCTATGTATGACAGAGTTGAATCTACTCCTACTTCCTAAAAAGGAAACATCTCATCACAGGTTGGTGCTTTACTAGTTGCTTTCC
Source organism: Trachurus trachurus (assembly GCF_905171665.1). Classification (NCBI taxonomy): domain Eukaryota; kingdom Metazoa; phylum Chordata; class Actinopteri; order Carangiformes; family Carangidae; genus Trachurus; species Trachurus trachurus. Next base: position 18,599,613 of record NC_139906.1, read on the forward strand.
TATAAATTATCAGTATATGTGAACAGTATGTATGATAACCTTTTTGATTTTAAAAAACAACACTTTTCCAATTATCCACTCACCTTCAGCCATCCTGTTTTCTTGGATCTTCCAAATGTAACAGTGTGAATGTTGATCTGGGGGTTCAGTCGATCGCTGACTATGGTCGCTACACCTGATCCGAGGTTGAATTTGTGCATAACTCGGCCATTTCGTATCCCCAAAACAAGAAAGTCGTCACCATCGTTCCCTGCAAAACATGGAAAAATATTTTTTTTCATTACCACAACAGTCTTGAAATATACAAACAGAGAATAAAGAATACAAAAGGCTTTGAAAATAAACAGAATAAAAAACATACCAAAATCAAATACAGTCATGCTTCCACTTAACATTACATCTTTGGCAAACATTTATAATAAATAATACATTTGTACGCTTAAGGAGGGAATTTACATTACCATGTATTTTATTATATATTTTGCATCACTACTTGTTTAATTTAATGTAACTAGATGAGTGCCATCAAAAGAATGAACTCTGCTCCACTCCATGTTGGTGGGTGCTACAAGAAGCTACTTCATTAAACCAATTATCATGTGAAGTGTTCATATTTTATCTGTTCATATGTTGTGTCTTTGAATTTGCACCATTTCCAACGCTGCTGCTCACTCTCCTGACAAGTGTTTCATTATTCATATTGCTCTTGTTTTGTTTTTGCCTCCACCATGATGAATTGAATTCTCAAGAGAAAACAAGTGCGGGAGATCCACAAGATCTTCCATCTTTTCCTTTTTTCTTTTTTTTTTAAATCTCTCCTTCTCCTCCTATTGATGAAAGATGCTGGAAACAATGACACACGTTGGTTACCTGCTACCAAACCTGACCCCCACAGGAAGGAGATCCTAATTTATCTTGATGGCTGCTGACAGCATCACAGAGCACCTACGCCTCAAAGTCTGTTTAAGGCAATTAACACTAATACTTTTGAGATGCTTGGCTCACATGTTTATTTTATTCTATCAAAGCCAACATGCTTCTATTTGAAAGTCATGAACAATAACAGTTAAGCTGGAAGTCAACTAATTGCTGGACGGCAGGAAGGACTCATTATTAATGTCTCAAAATCTGCCAAGGAAGAAAATCCTTAGTGAATCTTCTTGATTAGAGGATCTCAGAAGAGAGAGGAAATCTATTAGATGGCGCATTAACATACACAGCGGGTGAAACCTCTCAAAACAGCAATTGCGTTTCCTTTAAAATCCCTAATGAAGTTTGACAACGCAAATTCAACTAAGGAGCCATCTCAGAGTTGTTTTTCTCTTTTCATTTGACCGAAAGAATTATTTTAAATTGCTGTGCAGTGTGTCTGGATTGAGCTCACCTTGTCCTTTATGCCCAGCGAACAGGATCAGGTTGTCTTTCACAGCGGATGAACTGCTGGCGAGCGTGAACTTCAGCTTGAACTCGTAGAAGAGACTGAGGCTCGGGATGGAGGAATAAGCCACAAAGGAGGTGTAACCAAACTCATCACTTCCGCTGAATCTGGCACGGGTTATGTTGATGGCTGCGTAAAAAAAAGACACATTTAAAAGATCACATTTGTGCTAAAATGTGAATTAAGGGGGGCTGATTCATCATCTCCCTCGCAGGTTACCAAAAGATGGCACTATTGCTACATAATACAAAACAGGGGTTAGTGAAACGTTTTCTTTTCTGAATGCTATTAGATGATGACCTGTTTTCAAATACTATCACCTCTTCAGTCCTTTTCTATTTTCATTAGTAGCTGTTTAGGAAGGGCTCTGGCAAGAAAGCATCGCTTCATACCCGGTGTTCACCAGGGTAGCACAATAATCCTAGTGATTCAATTACAATCTCAAGTTTACTTATTCGGAACGCATGGTTGATTCAGTAATGCTCTCTCATGTATTCCATCTCAGCGTACCCATCTACTTGATTTTACACCAGGGACTCAATGTAAATTTCCCCCTCCCGCTCATTCAAAATTACATGCTGCTCCATGTGTGTATATCTTTGTGTGTGTGTGTATATGTGTGTGTGTTTTCTTTTTACAAACCAGTGAGGATTTAGACACATAACTGCTCTTCTTCACTGCAAACACCTTGCATATTCTTCTGCAGCCCCTGGCGATGGCTAAGAGGGGTTCAGAACTCCCCTCTGCGACTGCCCTCAGCTCAGTTTGGCTGCTAAATTATTAATAAAGTTGGAAAAGCTTCTTTTATCATTTTGAGTCGGGTAGAGCTTTATTTGCCTGTTGTTTCATTGGATGGGCCACAGTCTTACGGAGGCATCTTTATTTTTTAAAGCTGTGGTGTGGTTGAATTAATCATAGACATGATGATCTTTCTGTTCTGTTATAGCAACTGAGGTGTGTGTGTATGAGTGTGTGTGAGTGTGTGCACTTCTCCTGCAGGTGCAGATGAGATAAGGATGTATAAACCATCATAAGAAAATTAAATAACTCGAATTATGTTTATGGATGAGCTATTTACTGATCTAAACTGATATTAGCTAATTTTGGATGAGCGAGGATTAATACAAAATTCTATTAACTTTGTGTGATATGAAGCAACTGTTGGTAACTGTTTTACTCTGCATAATATTTGATCTTGTAATTACATAATTTTATCAGAATTTCTTTTGAAAACTGATTTATTCATACACTTATTTTGAATTCCTATTAACACTTGTCATATTACATAATGAATGAACCTAATAACACAAACTGTGCTATCTATTTAAATCCAAGAAATAGCTCTTTGTGAGAATTGTAGTTCACATTTTACACTTCATTTTGACAGCTTGTTGTTGCTATAGGAGGTATAATTGGAACCTACAGTTTTGTCACCGAGTGAGGGGCAGGGAAGGAGAGAGGAGTCATTGTATGTGTCGACCATGTGAAATTTCAAATACAAAATTCTCCATCTACATGAAATCAACAGATACTGACAAAATGTTGTTCCATAATCTGAATTACAGAATATATCTGTAGGGTTTGTTACTTATCCAACGACTCATTGAACACATGTGAGCACTGTTTTCAGATGAGCAGAGAAAAAATTAATAAAAGCCATTTTTACAGGTATACATGTGTGCTCTTACTCAATAGTTTCTGTTGGCCAACTCATCCTTGTGCAACATTTTGAAATATGGCTCAGTGCCGGCGAAGGTAGTGGTTACAAAACATTAACAAAAAAGCTGCCTCATGGGCTGCCTCTGCCAAATGCATCCAAGGAAGTGAAATAATATGGTCTTTCCACTTTCCTGGGTATTTGTGTAATATGGTGCAATAGAATGGGAGCGGCAGAAGAAAAACAGAATGACATTTGGCACCCAGTTGTAAAATGCATTCTGACATACAGTGCATGTACATAGTGGGCACAGAGCAGCTGGAAAACAACACATCTCCTAAATTAGACGTGCTGCATGCAGTAAACTATTACATTCTTCTCAGTCTAAAAACAATGCAAGGTTAACAGAAATTTGACTAGATCAATACTAAACAGATGTGCTGATGCAGAGTAATGCTAGTGTTTCAGTGTTTAAGCACAAACATCGACTCCTTTGAGATTGTATGAAATGAAATGTATCTATGAAAATATATTGCGCTAAAAACAGATTGCATTACATAATTTCACATCTACACTTGGCTGTTTGTGTGTTTTGCAATTCAACTGTTAAAGCAGTGTTAGCATTATTTTTCTTGCTTTGTGCACTCAGACTTGACAGCATTAATTTGAAATTAAAATGATAATCGCATTTGCAAGTCATGGAACTGCACTAGCATTACTGTACACCTCACATGCAGCATATTGTTTTCAGTAATCTATTAATTCTTAAATGAATCTTTAACAGGAGGTGTGGGCAAGTTGTGTACAAAGGTAGACCATTAATAATTCTGAGTGAAGTTCTCTTAAATATCCATTAATGTTTCACGAGCTTAAGTCTTGAGGCACCAATACCACTTCCTAGTCTTCCCTTTCCTCTATTTCCTGAGTGTTCACAGACCAACTAACCTTGCCCACATGGAAATAAAGAACTGAAAGTATTATATTAAGAAACAAAAACATCTCTGTTTCAAGTTGAGGTTACACTCAGATAGAAAATAATAATAAAAAAGAGATAATTACCACACTCTCAATGACAGTATTTTGCTAAGGATAAAACATGAGAAAAGTTATATAGTAACAAATACAAAAGAGCCCTGTGAGGCAGAGGGACTTTAGGAGTTATCACTTTTGACTCTGATCTAATCTGATGATATCAGGATTAAAATTCAAATGCCAGCCATATACAAAGTGTGACACTGAAAGGTTAGATTACTGTTTGGTATGTGGGTGCTGAGACTTTGACAGGGACTGTGGCATGGCAGAGCCACTTATATGCCAAGCACCCTGCTGCTCCTACAGTCAGTTCAGTCAAGCAAAACTCTTTGTTTCTGTGAACCACAGTCAGTGAGGGCTGCGTTTATATGGTATTTTCTATTTAGAAAATAAAATGTTTAAAAATAGAAAATCATCACTCTTTATCATGCTGCATTGATGGGGTGTTGGAAAAAAGTTAGAAATGAATGTGTATATGCACCTTCAAGTCGGAACAGCAGCTAGGAAAGTATAGTTAGGTAAAATAGGTTACTGGGGAAGTAATTCATAGTTAATTCATAATTCACAAGTCAATTAGTTGGTAATTAGGAAAAAAATGCTGTTGATGTCATGTGAGAAACATGGCACATGCAAGTAGGCTGGGCTGATGGTGAGAAGATTTGGCTAATAGAGAAAATCCTTCCCCACATGGACACATGGGAAGAGCAACTTCCTGGGGTAGTTTAGCCTACATAAGCTAACTACTCTGACACAACATGGTGATGTTTGGAGGGCAAAATATTTACCACGTTTACTATAGCTATTTATCTTTTGCATGTCAGAATGCTAACATTTGGATAACACAAATCATAGTAGGCTATTAGTAGCAGAATAACAACTCAAGAAAACATCCAAAGAAACCAGCTCAAGTTTGTAAGATGTTTCAGTTTGGACCCCCAGATGCATGTAAATCACAGCATGTTTAACAGTCAAGAATTGGCCAATATATGACGTTCATGTCTTCTATCACAGGAACTATTTTTTAGTGTTACTGTTCATACATCTTCCATGTCAACATAAACAGCTGTTGACTAACCAGTCCTGTTAGAGCTGCAGACATGGTTGCGTTAACAAGACAAGAGGTTATCAAATTTCCTCTGAGCAGCACTACTTCTTCAGGGCAGACTAGACAAAACAGTGACTTGGTATTGGAAAATGACTCGGGTGTGACAAAGTGTGCGGAACAGACTAAATAAAGTAGCATAATAGAAAGAAAGGCAAACAAGAGGGTTGCTTTTCTCCACTGGAGACAGCTGTTGATGAGGAATGAACTTTGATGCTGAACTTACAATGTTCCTCTTGGCTGCAAAATAACAGCTGTTAATGCAAATGTGAGCTATGTAGCAAAAAAAAGAAGAAGAAAAAAAGACCTACAAAATAATAACTCATTTAGCCAGTTAACTGCTGCTAAATGGCTTGGGCTGAGGTGGAGCTAATTTACTACACTTTTATTTCAATTTATTCCAAAATTTCAATAATTATGTATAGATCCATTTCGTTTCCATTGTTATATATCTGCATGAGTAATAGCCTGTGAACTGATTTGAACTTGAGGGTCAAAATGCTAACAGCTCAGATATTATCATTAGCTAATAGCTGTGGTTAGCCAGTCAGCATTTTATGTCCCTTGATCAAATCTCTCTCGCTCTCTCGCTCACTCTCTCTCTCTCTCTTTTTTTTATTTTTTTATAGCTGTGGAGTTATGTGATAGAAATAGAAAGTTAATGTATGCCCGGTTATTATGTTAAACAGCAGCCTATAATGAGAGGGAAAGTAAGTGACCACAGACAGGCAGATATGACAGCAAGCTAGCTTATTAACATCTCTGGTAGTGTGCGAAACGAACACATTCACACAAGAGCACAGCACCCTGGCACTTTTAGAGGAAAAACATTATCAATAAAAGTTACTTTGAATCACACTAGTGAAATTAAAGCTATTTGGAGTGAAGATCTTATGAAGTAAAAAGAGTCTTTTGGAATATTCAGCAAAGCAGATGTGAGTTTTGCTTTGATTATCGGACTATGGCTGCAGGAAGACATTTCTGCTTTTTCAGCAGAATTCAGTTTCATTAATCCCTTTACTTAACAACAGGCTCTCATTCTGCCAACTGCTCAAGGCTCTCATTCACCAACTGTTTGCAGATCAGCCCCTTAATAAAGCTGCTAAATGTACGCAGCGTTGCTCTGAGTGGGGCTGCTCTTTGTAACACTCACGTTCATCACACAGAAGACCTTGTCTTCCGTAGGGGCAGAGGCACACGGCCTCCAGTGGCGACTTTGGGATGCATGTAGCTCCATGACCACAGGGGTTGCGCTCACAGGCAGTGAACTGGCACAGCCGGCCTGTGTAGAGCGGGGGGCACTCGCAGAACCAGTCCTCAGCATCACTAAACATGTATACATAGAGGGAGACATCATTAGGCCAGAGGTGAAAATGGACCATGACATTGTAGCAACATGCGCAGGTGTTCTACAAGCTCACACGGCCTGCTGATCACACAGGGAGAGAGCTTTACGGATGAAATAACCTCCCCTGGAAAGATTTGAAAACATGTTAAGAGTAAATGTTGCCATCTTGGAAATGACTTCACGTGTCTTTTTGTCAAAGTAAACACACGCATCCGGAAAAATAACAGCAGAAAGCAAATGATTAGTAACATCTCAGGAAACAAGACTGTCTTCTTCCCTCGATTCATATCCTACGTGCGATTCCTCTCTTGGCAAGAAGAGGAGGGTGATCTAGCATGCAAAGTAATATCCAGACAAGGATTTTATAAAATGCTCCACGATGTGCGCAACTTTGAAAGGTATAATATCTGATAGAAGCATCGTTGGGGTTTCAAATCTATAAATTAATAATGTGTTTTGAGCAGCAGCACTGCAGGATGTATCCTCCTTGCTCCTTGGAAAACTGGCTTCTTGAAATGAAATATTTACATTCTGTCACCATAGTTGAGCATTGTTAGATATGACTTTATTGGAGGTAGCTACGCAAAGATACTGCACAATGCAGTAAAATTTCTAGGGTATGGTTATTAACAGGCTGCTAATGTCAATTTCAAGACGTTTTAAGGCACAAGCGTCTCTCCCAATTGTGGCCGTTATTTTCAAGATAACAGTCACAGATGGAAATTGTCCCACATTGAACAGAGCTGCCATTGTCGTTTGTATAAGGTTTGACAACCTGCAAGAGGAAGAATCAAATATTTAGCGCAGCACCTCCTGGTTGTGTTTCAGAGCTTTGAGTGCTGCTAATTTGTCCCCTCGCATTGTCAGTTAGTGTTTGCGTTTAAATGTCGGTGACACACACAGACACACATGGCGTGGATTTTCCTCCAGATGCTCAAAAAAAAAGAGAGAGAGAGAAAAAAAACAAGCAGGTTAGGTGAATAAGGGTGACACTCTAAATTGCTCGTAGGTGTGAATGCATGTGTGAATGTGTCTGTCTGTGTATTTTGGTTGTGACAGACTGACTACTTGGCCTTGCCATCATATTCCAGCGCATGTATAGAAAATGTATACATGAACGGATGGATGCATGCTTTAAATATTTCAGATGACTAATTGGACTATAAATGAATGCTATAAAATTTGACTATGCTTACTAACACTGAATCCGTGCAATTTTAAACCTGCCTCAGTGAGAACAATTCAGTGGTGGTTGTGGTTTGGTTGAGGAGGGATTTATTTATTCATGTCTTTTTACATAAAATATTTCAGTTCAAGTACAGCAGAGCGGGAGGAAGATACACAAACACAGACACACACACAAAAACAAACAGCTCATGATGCAAAAGGAAAACACGACAAAGCCACGCAACAAGATTGACCTTGAAACAATTCACCACCTTCACTGGGTAAACAACAGTTCTCTCCAGATGTGTTGGGAGCAGATTGTAATTAACAGTCTGGACAAGAATCAGTCGGGTTTGAAGTTTTTGCCTGATGTGTGTGTTTGTTGTGTTGGCTAGGGACACAAATATCTTTGCATTCTCATTGTATAGTGTTGATCCTCAGAGGCATTAAAAGGATGTTAAGGATTGTTAAATCCCCTGTATGTAGTATTTGTGAGTTGTGTATGAATATTTAATCAAACAGTTTATAACACATTTTAATGTACAGTAGTTGTATGAAGGTTTAAAGAGGTTTAATCTACAATATTTATTGACTATTATTATCACATTATTACAGCTGTTTTACTGTAGTATATCTATTGATCCACAAGCCACAGTACTGTGTTTATCTGTTTATATACCGGACTTCAAATAAAGTGAACACACTAATGCACAACTTTGTAATATAAAAGATGACAATCCAGTAAAGATACTTTATCAATCTCTTGAAGATAACTCACTACCATATCACAGTGGATATTTCTGACTCCGAAAAGGTAAAGTGTAGATAGACAAGTGGAAGGACCACGATTGAAAACACTTGAGTTTTAATTGGCCTAATCAAAAACCTGATGTGTAGGGTGACAAAAGGTTATTTTAATTTGCTGGAGGCAATCACTTTGATTACTAAATTGTAGTAATGTTTGCAGACTAATTTGAATATGTTAATCACAAATGCATAAAGTTGGTCCTTGCCATATCTCACGCCATTCAAAGGCTGCAGCGCCACAGCACACGCTGCATAAATTATTAAGGGGGACTACATTTTTAATCTAATGAGTACCAGATAAAACAATGAATAATTGACCGGTTAGCTTATGATATCCCTGTCAGCCACTACAATAAGCTATGTGGCCACATGCATTTCTCAAATTTCATCCCTTGTAAGTTATTTACAGAACACTTCTTTTCAAGTGCTTGTTGGTATGCAAATACACTTGAGCAGTAAGGCACTGATGAGGCTCTGCTGCCATGGCAGTCCTCAGTTCTCCGGATGAAAGAATTTAGTCCACTTCATCCTTTGTTAAAATAAAAAAGGACCGCTGGGTTTAGCAGATATTATTTATAGAGAAGTACTGCTTTAGTACTGAAACACCATTTGCTTTCCAGTAGTGTAAACAGCCAATTGGACACTGTTATACTACAGACACTATAGTTCTTAGTTGGTGGGAGGGAAAATCATTTGAATGATGACTTGCTCTCCACTCAATTATTTCTTATTTGAATTTTAATACGAGCAAGTGGATGAAATGGAATTTACACATGGCATTCACCTGACGTACCCAAGCTCCTGTTTGAGCAAATGCCTGTTCGATATTTCCCTGACCTCCTCCAGGCACCCTTGCAAACATTTCTTTGGCAATAAAGAAGGGTGATGTCTGTTAAGTCTCCATCACAGAGTCTTTTGAAACATACTGCCATAGAAAAGAATACTTTAGATGATACTTGAAAAAAAAAAAATCCTTATAGAGACGGGGCATAAAGCATGAGGGAACTTTTCTCAAGGGATCAGACAATTTTTCTATGGTCCAACCTAGAACACAGTGCACTCTACAGAAAACTGTGAAAGCTTTTCTCACACACTCAAATACTTATACTCGCAAGCTCAAATGAGACTTTGCAAAAGTGCCACTATTAGTTCAAGATTTATTAACTCCTGATACTTAACATACCTTCTTATGTCTGAGTAATAAAGCTGTTATCAGTGATTTAACTTATCCAAGTTTCGATGGATGATAGAATTGATCTGCCTCAGACATGAATAAGCCTCTTTGATCGGCGAGATTTTCCAAACTATTTCTTTGCTATATGCACAAAACTCATCCACTAGTCAGTCTGCATGCTGTGATGTAACAGTCTCACTGGCTGTCTCTTTCACCAACACACAGGCTGTAAATAGCAAACCCTCATCGAGCCCAATGATGTGAAGTTCTACCTACTTGAATAAACCAGAAGTAGCATTTGCAGAGAAAAAAAAAATCTGGCAAAGTGTTGAGCTGTATTTTTGTTGAAACTAAAACTGCAACAGGGTTTAAAAGGACAAAAGGAAACAACAACAACAACAACAACAAAATAACAGCTTTCACTGACATAACAAAGGGGTGAGAGACAAAAATATACAAAAAACGGAAGGAAACTGTCATTAAGTAATAAATTGCGAGCATGTTGAAGACTTGCTGAGCTGGATGAATACGACCAGGGAAATAATGTGATTTTTTTTTTCTGTCTTGACTGCACGACATCTCACAGAGCAGAACAGATTCCTTTAACAGGAGATCATAATGTTCTCCACTAAAACCACCTGCTGATGATGATGTGAGCCCACCACACACAAACACTTAGACACACAAATCAGTTACCTTTAGTCTTTGACATAAACCACCACAGAGGGTTGTGAAAAGTGTAATTACTGCTATGTTTTGTTTTCTCACGATCACATAATAATAATTTTTTGGCACTTACATTGCAAAGAGATATTTGATGTTGACAGATAGTTGTACTGCATTCTTCTGATTGTGTATAATTAACTCTGTGGAATCTTGCACCTTTTACAATAAATACAAGGTGTCGGCCTGTGTTACACTGAGAACAGCAAATAATTATTTTTTGGCTGCTAATAAATTAGGAGACAAAAGACGTTACAGATACAGACTTACAATTACAAATATAGAGTTTAATGAAATTGTCTCTCATTCACAACGTCAAATAAGAAACCTATTGTATTATTCTCAAGGCTGTAGTCAGTCACATCTCTTGGAACACATGCACACACATACTCCTGCTTTAAACCTTATAAATCCAGATTAAATTTACAACAAAGTGGAGTTTATCTGCTTAAAGGCTAAGGCTGATTCTATAGTGTTTTTAATATCAGCAAATCCCATGAACCAAAACCAAATTGATCCTAAATATTGCCTGTTTATAAGACTCATATATCATATTCCTCTTTGTCACTGTCCAAATCCTACTACAGTACAAACACATCAGTGTGCCACATCATTGCACATAGAATGACACCTCTTTTTATTGTTCATAAAAATGGCCTGTAGTGTTCCCTGTAAAGCACTAAGTATTAATATGCTGCTGAAAATAGTCACTAAAATGCATTATTTAGTTCAATTTGATAAAATTTGCTAAAAACCACAGTGCAATTCCTGAGCCCTCTTGAAAAATTAAACTACATTTGTTTAGTGGGAACCAGTGGGCTCGGGGCAAAGTGCCACAGGCAGGTGGAGAATATGATTTAAAGCATTCAGAGACTGATTAACGCACTGTTGATTTTGACAAAAACAAAAACCTCATCCTTGAAAACTGTCCTTGAAGAAAAAAAAGCATGGTTACTTTCACTTTACTATTATTTTTACTCACTGCTGCCTGAAGACATTAAAATAACGTGTCTGGAAACCAAAGTGATGGACCTTTTTTCTTTAAGATGTATTTTTTAATTCTTCATCTGGAGTCAATCTGGCCATTTGCAACAGAAAAATCGAATGCAGAAGCATTTCTAGTTCATGTAGGGTGTTCAGTTATTTGTAACTTGTCCCCAATTCACATCAGAAATTGTGAAATTATTACATAGTTATTTTTAAGCATGTCAAGGTTGCATACAAACTAATTTTTAAAGAAGAAAATGTCTATGTGTATAAAAATAACCAGTATGGACAAAAAATACCCTCACACAGTTGTTTTGAATGCACTTGTCCTCCAAATTTCAAAGACACAAATGTAATAAACTCTATAATGAGCGAGTTCTCAGGAAATATTCTTTAGGGATTGCAATTGCACACATGATGATATGTTTGTTTCTCTTGGTGAATTAAAATAATTGTATCTTGGACCTTGAGTTATTTTATTGGTGCTTTGAAACAAGAATAGCTGGGGCTCTGATTAAGATAAAAATTGGTTTCTCTTTCTTTGTTAAGAACAACGAGAGATTTTACTGTTAAGTGGAATTTGTGCGTCATCGAAGCTGGACCATAGCAAAACAAACATGACACTATCTCTACTGCAGCCAATTAGCAGGAGGGAATTCTGTCTGTTTGAGTTTTGCTCTGTGTGTGTGTGTGTGTGTATGTATGTGTGTGTATGCAGAATTCAGTCCTCTACTCAGTAACAATGTGGATCTATTTATGTGGGCAAGGAGGTCACAAGATGTCACATTCTGATGCTAAATCAGCAATTTTATATTTACAGTATATGAAAGGTGTTGCTTGATGTCAAACACACACACATTACTGGACTCTTCGGTTCAGTGTCTTTCAGCTCACTGAAGTAGTTGTTTTGGTTCATTATCACTGCTCTCTTAGATGTTTTTTTTCTCCCTCTGCAGTCAACTGTTCTTCAGCAAATAGGCTATAAAAACAATAAGGTATAGAATATCCACTTAACAGCACTGGGGTTAAGTGTCAGACTATTGACTGCGTGCGGTAATTAACATGTCAATATTACATAAAGCACACCAGTGAGCAGACAAATGTACAATATAATATATGGCATATTTCCTGATTTCTCCACCACTGACTGTTCTCTATAATAAATGGCATACACTACATCATTTTAGACATATTTTAGACATTTCAGACAAGATGAACTAATATACAACAAAATTCATTTAGCTGGGCGCTTTGTACATGATCCCTAATCACTGACAGGATTCTGCCACCTGCTCCCACAAAAAGGTTGACTGCACGCTCAGACAGATGCACACCAGGATGCCAACAGCATCAGTGCCCAAGCAGCACATCTGTAGTCAGAAGACAGGGGGATCCAGGTGCAAGTGTCTTCACAATGCGCCGTCCCCTCCCCCCACCCTACGACTGGTCACTCACAAGTACATCTGTGCATCTGTATGTGGATGACATGGGAGGGAGAGTGCAGTTGTATAGATTTGGCTAATTGTCTAATCAGGAGATGATGACATGTTGCAGTTTGTCTCTGTCTGATGGATACAGGTGTTCACATGGCTCCACTGATGAAATATTATTTTCTTTTGTTTGTCACAAAGAAACTGTGGAGCACTTACATCGTGAATTGTGCCTCTTGGAAACAATTTCCACTTCAACATTTCGATCTATTTTTCCTTTTTTATTTTTATTTTTTACAGTGGGTCTAATGACATGGTTTGTATACAACCCAGAGTAGAGGTTTATGAATGACACAGATATCAGGCATCAGAGAGCTGCCACTAAAGAATAATAATAAAAAAAAAAAGGCCATGGTCTTTTGGGTGCTGATTGCTGGCTTTTCACATTGATGTCACTTAAATATCTAATATGTATGTATCACCCGGCGACCACAACCCATTATCCTCTCAGGTTTAATATTGATATTCCTACATGCCTAAGTGAACAGAAAACCGCATGAAAGGGGGACAGAGCCGAAATCACCCCAGCTGAACCCACAATCAAAGTCCTTATTCATCCTATTATATTGTGGCAGTGCAATTCAGGGCAGCTACCAGAATGAAGAGAGCAGTGTGAACTCCTGGTGACCCCTCCATGCTGTGCGGTTCAAGAGGATACTGCATTAACGTGTGTTCATCACACAGATAATTGCAAGGCCCACTCTTTCACACATGACAGGCCAATGTGACCACAATGCCACCGCTTCTTAATTGGTATTCTTCATTCATATTCCAATATTCGCCGTGCCCTTTTTCATTTCCTGTCTAATAAATGCAACTGCTAATTGATAGTGTCATAACACAATGAAGAAGACATCGAGGGCAGCTATTTTCTGGATTACTTAAGGTGAAAGAGTATCATATGTAGTTAATGCATACTTATAAAAAGAAAGCCAACATGGCTGGTAAGTGGGGTGTGATGGCAGTCTGATGAGCTGGACTAGATAAAGATGAAAGAGGAACGGAGCCTCACATATTTGGCACAGCACAACGGACTAATGTTGGCTCAGGGATTACCTTTTCTGAGCAATCAAATTACTGAAGATGTACAGGAGGAAGGGTGGTGAGGCAGGCAGCAACTATCTCACTCCTCCGTGTACAGATACTCAGTGAGTTTGTGGATCATTTTACATGTAAAATCAATGAATTGAAAGGTTACTTTTAAAGATACTCAGTCCCTCCTCTGCCAAGTCAATGACAAAATAATTAAACTTCAGTGTGATATGAGCAACAATACAGCTTAAAATATGTTAACATGAAAATTATTATCATCTGCAACAATGGATTTTTTGCAGCAGTAAAAATGAGATCTAAACACAACATTGTACTATCATCATTACAGATAATGTGCTAAACTGTGCACATCCTGCATATGTGGAGTAAAATTAACATTTATTCAAGGGTGTATTCAAGGGTTTATTCATGTTTCTGATTATCTCAGAAATATATAACTCAGTTTTTGTCTCCACCAGCTCTTGCCCTGTTAGTTGTTGAAAGCTCTAATGTATCATAAGTTAGTAGCTACAGTAGTTGCTGACTAAGTATGGATTTCAGTTACCTTCTCCAGCCAGAAGAGACACTGAGTGGATGAGAGTGGATACAAATTGTAAAGCTTTGGGCAAATGCTTAAATATTCTGTTGAGCTGAGGGGTAATCATCATCACTAAGAGAGATTCATTTAAAAACAAGCAGTCATATCATTAATTTGTTTAAGTAAAAATTATATTCTGGCAGCTCCTCTGGTGTAAATAATATTTTACACGAGATAAATATCTGCTATGACATGTTTTGTGATCTCTTTAGTCTTCAGAAGGAGCTGGAGTGGAAATCAGAGGATGATCAACAGCTTACTGACCTTTCTCAATGCTGCTGATGCTGAAGTGGGGGCAGGCGCCACCACACTGAAGCCTGGGTTTCTGTTATTGCAGTGTTTATTGTGTGTTGTGCATCTAATTGGTGCAGTGTTACAAACTCTTGGAAAACACAAACTTTCAACAACACTGAAAAATTTATCGACTTGCAAAGCTGCAGCTTTTGTAACAGCTTGTTTATTGTTAAAAAAACATTTTGCATGCAAGTGCTACTGACTTGGATGTTCCAAACCTCACCACAAACCCTTGAATTATGCATAATGCATATTGTGCCAGTGTGGAATACAAAAAAGAATTTCAAAATCACAGAACGTCAATTTTCACCCTTTTTGCGATTAATAATACATTTATATTGATTTTCTGGTGATAGTCCCAGTCTCAGTATTTGCTAGCGCTCAGTTAGCCTACAGAAGGCCTACATTCAAATTAGTCCAATGCAGATAAGATAAGCCTGACAACTGAACCGCTCTGCACTAAGATGGTGGAATGGTTTGTGCTAGGAAGAGAAGCTGATGCCAAAAACTGTCAATTTCACTAGCTGGCTGACTGGGTTAGTGAGTGAGTGTGTGTGTGTGTGTGTGTGTGTGTGTGTGTGTGTGTGTGTGTGTGTGTGTTCAAAGTTTCCATTGCACAGCAACATCTCCATTCAAGTTATTTCTACAGATTGGGGAAAACAATTTAAACTGGAATATATATTTCTACGATGGATACTGTCTGCCTCTGACAGTCCCACTTTATACTGAGTTTGGTCACGTGGGCTTGAGAAAACAGCAGAGATGCACTGACTGTCACTCATTCTCCATTTTTTCATGACTTTGGTTGTTTATAGCTTAAGCATATCCAGTAAACACAGCTTTCTTTTGTTTGACGCGTGCTGGTCCATAAGTCTACTTCCACTCAGCTGTCGTTCATCTAATTTCTAGAGTCATTCTTGTGCATGGTACCTATTACTATCCCTGGATGAAAATATACTTTAGACATTATATATTTTTAGTGGCTTTCAAGTTCAAAAGGGAGTTCAGTAATGTTTAATCAGTGTGAAAGGCGACTTAGTACCTGACACAGGTTCCTCCATTACGACAGGGAAGGTGTTGGCAGACAGGCGGATCACAGTTCTTGATGTTTCTTCCTCTCACTGCTTCACCCACCAGGTAAATCTCCTTTGAGTTGACCTGAAGTTCCCTGATACAGCCAATGAATCTCCTTGCTCCCTTTGCACTCCCATCATGCATCTCCCAGTGGGATGAAATATCCCCAAGAAATATGGGTCCAAAGGTTCCCTGGAAAGAAAAAAGAAGGGATCAGTGATCACTTAGTAATTCACACTAAATCACACAAAATATGTTCTCATCAAGTATTAACGTTGCAGCTAAAAACAGGTTCTCAATATCAGTGTGTGAATATATTACATTATTATTGCATTAACAGGACCATAATGTATATTAAGATGAACAAGAAAGATGAACACTATCAGCTAATGTTACTCTCCAGCTTCATGTGGTTTCAGTATAACCCAGACATGAAACTGGAGTTATCGTCACTCGTTTTTCAAATGTCTTGAATTCATATGATAATATACATGCTGATACAAAGAAAAAGAGGTAAAATATAAAAAAAAACTGCTGCAAGCTTTCTTTGATGTGCGAGGTAATTGGGTAGAATTAATGTAGATAAATTCTGTGAACTTGCAGCTTATCCTGCCATAATGGTCAATTTAACAAGTGAGGCATAATTGTGTCTGCTACCAAAGTAGAGCTGCAGAAAGAAAAAAAAGTAGCACAAGAACTATCTCATGTTAGCACTGAATTACATATATATCCCATTCACAGCAGTGACCTTAGGTTCAAATGAATATTGAATACTACAGTCTATTCATAAGGTTTACATAATGCTTTCATACACACGCCATGCTTGATGATTAATTTATGACAGACAAATCAACATTAATCACAGCTCAATTACACATTCTTTCCATTTATATAACGCAGTGACAGTGGATTTCAAAACAAACCTCCGTTGAATCAAAGAGATTCCTTTTGGTTACATTTATTTTCCTTTTTTATGTTTCTCTCTTTCGATGTTGCAGTTTATGATCATATCAAATTGTAAAACAGGCACTCCTAAATTGACTTAATTTGACTTAGTGGAAACACAGACGCGTCCTGTTTCTATGACTCAATACGTTTAAAAACTTTTCCATCCTTATGGCCCTTTATGCTTTCTCCTTGTAAACGTTTTAAGGAAAACAATACAAAAAACACACCTTTTTTATTTTGACAGTTAGCAAAGTGGATACTAACAATTCTCACTATCCCTTTTTTTTTTTTTAGCTTTGTTGACATGAATGTTTTTATTTTATCACATCTGCCCATGGGAGATATGAACGCTGGTGGACATACAGACAGTTATTACACTAAGGGCCGGATTTACTAAGATCCCAGATAGCGGGCGCTATATTGTTTGCGCCCTCTAAAATATTGCGTGTTTGGTTAGTGCACGCAAAACAGGTGATCTACTAAGAGTAACCCGCTAAATGAAAACACGTGCAAACCGCAATATGTAAATGAGGGTTTTGCGCGTGGTAATCGTTTCCGCCATGGAGAGAGTGGACAGAGAGCTGGACGGACGAAGGGACAGAATTACATTTGATCCGATGCATACAATGACAGCATGTGTGTTTATCTCTCTCGCGCTCTGTTTAGATAAATAAACACAAATCGCTACAGGGCCCAACTCGTCATATAGTGACGAACAGGCAGCAGCTGCAGCGACAATCACACACCTATAACGTGTGTGTGTGTGCCGCCCATGATCCAGTGGATTAATAGAGAGCTCAGGTGGGACACACGGATCTAAACGCTCTGACCACTGACCAAAGGGGTCAAAGACGGGTGAAGGCAGCGGTGACGTGTCTCAGTCCGGGACCGGGACTGAGAGTCCGAGCTGAGCAGCCAGGTACTGGAGAGGGAGGAGAGGAGAGGAGAGGAAAAGAGAGGAGCGCACTGCAGGACAGACGTGCCCCGTGCGTAACGGCGCGTAAAAGACTTTTAACACGGCTGAAAAACTGTTACAGAATTACCCAGACGTGAGGAAATGCAGAGATGTAAGATCATGGGGCTCTGACAGGTATCAAACCAATAAACGCATACGTTTTGGCAAAGTTGTATCAGTTAGTACATGGTTTTCAGACGTGGTAAATAAAGACGCAAAAACAGCCACCGCAATCTCTTCCTGGTTTGGTAAATCACATTGCCCTCGCTAAATAAATCGATTTGCATCTACTCCTCCCAGTATTTTGCGTGTTCTGGCAGAACGCCCATATTTACATATTCATCAAGGCAAACACGCTAAATGGATTGCACGCGCTATTTTGCCCATTTGAGAGACGCAATCCTCGGTGCGTCCGGTTAGTAGATCAGGTTCCACGTGTGTTTGCGCGTGCAATCACGTTTGCACACGTTTTAATACACGCAAACCTTTAGTAAATCCGGCCCTTAATACCTTTCACAATGCAGGCCGCTCATGTCATGTATTAAATGGGTGAGTCAGGCAGACTCTGTTGTTATGGGAGGCTGTGTGCCAGAAACTATAAATCTTACTTATGTGGGTCAAGGTTCAGCTCTTGCTCAAATTTGTCTGTCTCTTCCTGCCTCCTTTGGGTAGAATTGTGTGGAGTTTCAAAGTTATGCTGATGATATGCACCTCTATATGAGAAACAATAAGATATTGATAAGATAAAAATCGTATGACTTTTTAACATCACTGTGAATATATCACGCTGCGTTAAATCTTGGCATTTTCAGTTATACATCAGTCGCTCTGAAATTGTGCCAGTCTTTTTTTTTTTCAATGACGTCTTTGCAATGTAGAGTTCGTCATCACTCCACCACACTAGCGGTGAAGGGAAGGTGTTGGACAGCTGCAGACAGTGGAGGTGTTCGGCAGGAGGTCAGTAAAGTGTTGGACCACATCATCATTTGAGATGTTGGCTTAATGCAAGCTGTAACTGACATAACTACTGCATATTTGAAAGCCTATAAAAAATAAAATAAAATAAAAAAGACACGGATGACAGGGTTCAAAGGGACGCGTCTAGAATGTCACTGCAAAGTGAAGAGCGTTAAAAGTATCTTTGACAAAGTACAGATTCAAATAAAATAACCAGCTGTGGCTGGATACTTTTACAATGAGCTGAGCTGTATTTTATGCGACACAACCAGCAATGAGCCACTGGAGCTGCATGATGATGATGGACTGATATGGAATGACTTTATGATGCCTTCAAGTGTGTTTACCATGTTTATGAGAAGAGTCCATTTGAAAGACCCCCTGATGTAATATTCATGACTTTGTAAGTGGACTCATATCGTTGAGTTCTCCACTGCCATACGCTGATTTCTGAGTTCTATTTGAAGGCAGCATTAGTCAGTGTGTTTCCATTATTATATATATTATTATATACAGTATTATATCCATATTCTTCACACTTCACACATTCGTCATATACTGTATATTATTAGATACAATTATATTAGATTTAAATCAAGAAAATATCAAGAATAATACTGGCTTTGACATTTTTCTTGTTTGTTTGTTTACTTTCTATTATAATTTGACATCATTTCAGTAATGTCAGTGAACACTACTGCACTGACATCTCATGAACTGCCTGATGAGCCTCAGTCTATAGTCTAGACCAGAAACTGCAGGGCCATGTTGTTTTTAACCCTTCTCAATTTCCTATGTGGATTCACAATGTCAGGTCACGTCAGTTTATTCATATTGCCTCGCATCACAAATCAGCCTCAGAGGGTTTTACTATCTCCTCTTCATATGACACCCTCGATCCTTAGACACTCGACAACCCTAGACAGCAGGGCTAGCCTGTCTAGTAGCTAGGAGCAAGGCTATTCCAACATGCGGGTTAACAGCTTTTCTTACTGCATATCATTTTAATGAAATTAGCTTGTCTATTTCATGCCAGCTCTCATTTAGTTCACTTTAACTGAGTCCTATTTAAAATCAAAACCCATTAATTTACAATATCTTTAAATCTTGGTGATATATCAGTCTTTAATAAACATGGTGAAGGTTAACCCACGACCAGTGTGCAATATAAATGTAGCAAAGATGCTTGTGTCATGAATGTGTTATTAAAAAAAAAAAAACATCTTGGCATCTCAAATTAGAAGACCATAAATCAAACTAAGGGAGGGGGAGGCATGTTGAGCCTGTGGGAAGGTTGAGCCTCTCTCTGCGTCTTTGAAATAGAAAAACAAAATTATTAATTTAATAACAAATATAGGTGTTGTTAATCAAATTAATGAGCCAGAGTGAAAAGATCAGCCTGTGATTAACAAGTGAGAACTAGCTTAGTGCTACTTACATGCTTGCGAAGTGTCATCTTGGAAAAATAATGTAACAGGTGTGTTTTTAATAGGAGCTCCTGTTACTCATTCATAAAGCAAAGCTCTTTGATAGCATACAGTTTATCTACTCATGATCTTGCCTCAAGAGTTCTATAATTGACTGAAGGCAATAATAAATTCTGTAAATGGCAAACTCATACAATCTGTTGCTGCAGCACCTTGGGGCTTTTATACCAAACAATCAACCAAGTGAACCAACTAACATTAGGTACAATATTAAAAACATATGACTTATTAGGTTACCAAACACCATACAATATCTTTATAATCGGAAGTTCCAAAGACCACATTTTAAAACAGGCACAATTTGTGTCTAAATCAGAAATATCTTGAATGAAGACCAGGATACTTGATGCTACAAAAGCATCATTGTTTGGACCAAAGTTATGTAGTGAGTGTGCTGGACTCTTAATGCGAATATATGATTCTTGTCAAAGGCCACAGTGGGGGGTCTACTGCTGACAGCTTTGGAAAAATAACGCATGGTTAAGCAGAAAAACTTTAGCCTCCTAAACTTTTGTTAGAATGTAACAACAACAACGTCATCCAGTGAGATTGTCATGAGAAAAGACAAAATGGATGTGGCTGTTATAATTTCCCTCTTAACACAATTAACTACTGTGAAGTGATTTGGAACTGGATAAGCTTTCAAACCTGTAAAGTTATTACTCAAACTGGGATCCTGGATTATTTTTGTGTTATTTTCATATCACTCATTATTATTGCATGGCTCCAGTTCTGAAAGCAACCCCCACCAACACAGCCCTGGTTTTAACACATTGAACTCATGCAACGAGCATAGTATAACTGACAGCATAATATGATTTGACTGTTTACTCATGATTGCTGAAAGTCATTCAGTTCCATTCAATTTATTTGTATAGAGGCAAATCACATACATTATCTCAGTGTCTAACCATTCATGACCTTACCCTTATAGGACAAGGTCATTATGCCAAATTATGTTACTGCTTTAATTAACATTTTATTACGTCTAAGGTAAATTACTTTGTAAAAGTAAGGAGATACCAAAGACATAATTATGGATTAGAAATGCAAATTTGAGATAATGGCTGTACAAAGGGTTGATTTGACTGCAGGCAGGTCAAGTTACCTCTGACACGGGAAGTGACACGTACTCCTCGAGACGCTGAGCTGTGCCATTATCTGCAGCTATTTCAATCATACATGACCCTCCTTGTTTGCCAACAGGCAGATGGTATCTGTTGAGAGAGAACAGAGAGGGGAGCGGGGTTAGTTAGAAAGGGTGCTCTCTTCAATATCTGATATCTGAAACACAATAAATCCAGCAAAGCATGAAAAATATTCTGACGTTGAGACAGACAGACAGAGCAGTCTAGGTAATGGAGCTGCTAATGTGGCCACTGAGACTATACAATAAACTCGACTATCTATGGCCGCGTATACGTTACACACTGTTTTTATGAGAAACTTTATGCACTGCTAGATCCGGTTGGAGGCAATGGTGCGTTTGAATCCAAAAGCTACAGCTCAAACCCAAGAGAGACAACAGAAATAGGGTATGGTTTCCACAGCTGGATTTAAATAATCAGACCAGAAATAGGTTCCTGCTCAGTGCTGTGGTGATATACTTTAAGTTGTGTGTTTCTCAGCAGATATGTACCTCACACAATAATAATGCCAGTAAATTCACTAAAATAAAGATAAGCCGCAGAAAGAGATAACCAGTCAGAACCTGTGTTATGGTGTATTATGTGCATTACTATTTCATACAATGATAATATAATAATAACAATAATAATATAGAAACAAATCACCCTAAAAAAACATGATAATGGTTGTAAGTGCTATTTATGTCATTCAGGATTAATTAATGATAAAAACCAGGGCACAAACTAGATATTATAAACCTAATGAGAAGGAAGACAATTTTATCATTTGACCCTCTGTGTCTCTCTGGGGAAATATACAATTGCAGCAGTCATTAATGTTGCAGCCATAATGTTAAGTAGCTGGTCTACTTGTGTCATCTTCCAGCTTTGGCAAAGTCAAGTGATTCCCTCTCTCCAATTCATCACTGGCTTTACACAGGCGGCACACAATAGCAGCTTCTTTACAGGGCTGTACATTATGCAAAAGGTTGCACACTCTGCACCACACGCGTAAACACGGCTCTGTTAGGGAGTAATCTCCATAATGCCCTTTTGTCCCATAGGTTTCATTCATTGTTTACCTGTAAACATGTTAACACAAGTAATAACGTTGCTTATCTGCAAATCAGATTTCTGCAAAAAAAATCATCTGTGTGTGGTGTTTTTTGTGATTGTGCCTCCGTTGTTAAGGAAAAGAAAAGAAGAAAAAAAAACCTTACAATGTCTGTTTTAATGGCCAGATGGAAACAATCAGGCCAATTGCCCTCCTGCTAATTTGAAACAGCCTTCCAGGACGTCTCCCTGAGGCAATCACATGCATACAACTTCAGGTAAGACTAATTACAGGTATGGAAATCACAGGAGCTGTTTTCTATACACACACACGCGCGCACACACACACACATACACTAATGAATTAAGGCACATTTCAGGCTGCAAATAAGAAATGCAGCCTAATGTCCAGAGAGGACATCCATCTCCATCCTTGGGGTACCTGCCTTGTTTCAGAGGTCACTCTCTCAACATTAGCATAACAGTACGTGATCAGTGAGTGATTTCAGAAAATCGCCTCACTGTTTATTTTCAAGTCGTATAAAAGAATAACGGGATCAAGATGAAAAGACTGAAATGATTAAATGTTACGATCTATGTCTTTGTGCGATGAAAAAAGGGTCATTGGTGAAGCACTAAACATCACGATATCGCAACACGACTGTGTTGCCAAAGGCATCGGAGGCATATTTCGGTGCTTAGCAGAGTAGCTTTTTATTTAGCCTGCTAATGCTGCAAAGACGACCCCTGTGAGACATGGAGAGCATGCTCACTAAGCAAACAGGATGATGTTACTTGATGAACTCTCGTGAGCACATTGAATGCTCCACCAGGCTAATTTACATTGGTGTAGCTCTAAGGCAAAGATGACTATTTATAAACATGCCTACTGTATGTCTACTTTACTTGGTGTAGGAGTTGGATGGCTGGGACTATGCCCCACAGCTCCACATCACCATCACCACTACCACACAACACACAGAGACGTATAAACACAAAACCACAATGGGTTCTATTACACAAACAAACATATGAGTGAATCAGAGGGAAAAAAAGAAGCCGGGGTTTGTCTAACGCAGAGATAAAGCACTGTGCAATTTCTTCCTGAGCTCCCTGCGCACCACTCACTGCTGGGTCTCGTAGGACTAACAATAGCAAATTCCCAATTTGAGGTAAACAAACAAAAACATATGAATATTTCATTTTCTCCAAATGCACAAAAAACCCACAATATGGCTGTGATCATTTTTACTTACTCACTCATCATTTATGCATTTCTTCATCTGGCTAATGCTCTAATCATAAGTGATTTGTCATCTCTAACATCCTCATTTAGACTGTGTCTGGTGTGTGACTAATTCAGTGCAACTGCATTACAGCAACTTTCCTGAGGTTCGGCCCTGAAATATTACCTGCAATGTTAAGGGACCTTGCAAATATTTTCAGCACAGCACCTTTACACAAAGGTATTTGTTAAACCTGATGGTGGGTGTTTATCTTTACAATCCTATTTGAACGTGCCTCCCTCACAGTCCCCTGCAGAAAATTAATAATGAGGGAGGATCATCATTAAAATATTACTATTGCATAAAACATCTGAAAGTATTGGCAACAGATGGCAGTAAAACATCACACACTGCGCTGGTGCCCTTGCAACAGTTCTCACTCGCTGATAGGCAAGATGTCACTTTTCTTTATGGCTTATTATTCTAATCATAATTCAGATTTGTACAAAAAGCAAATGATAATGTGGAACATGGTAGCGGAGACTTTATAATTTGTGACTCATTTAGTGATTCAGAGTTGAGAATTTCTTTGTACTGCATGGACAGAGAATGTACTCGGTTGAGTTTCTTACCTGTGAGTAAATAGCACATAAATGGGTCACACATATTACATATGAAGGAAAAAGAAAGCCACCTGTTACTTATGGTCTTTAGCGCAGCAGGCTTAACATCAGATATGACTGAAGAGAGAATAAACAAACCCCCATATGCTTAAGAATGATGTAGTATCGTGAAATGTCACATCTTACTCCAGCACCTACTGCACAAGATGTCAGGGCGGATCTGTTTGTTGGTTTTTCCTTAAGTGCAACAAGCCCTGTATCACACCATAATCTACACCTACATTGACAGTAATGCCTGCTCTGGCTCTGGTGCGGTGACTTTCTCACACGAAGCACTGCAGCATTTGCTGCATAATTTGTGCTGTGACTGGCAAGCCTCAATTAATTTGGGGAGCCTGTGTTCTATCATTATATCTCCACCAATACAATTAGACAGCACCCAGCAAGCCTCTTGGCATTGTGGGGCTTCATGCAAGAAATTCAAAGTGAGCAGGCTGGGCTGCTGGTTGCTTCTTCAATGAATCTTTTATGGCAGTGCTTGTCAATAGAGCACTGAATACAGTGTGATTGATAAACATGCGTGGCCTCAGATTTGGCACCGTGTCAAGAGGATGTGGATTTAAAAACAAAAGGTTCAATATTAGGAGTTCACTTTTCACCCTGCTGCACATGTGGCATGGCTCTTCCCCAAAATAAATGTTGTTTCCCCATTAATCCTCCAGCAATTAAGACCCAGTGGGAAAGTGCTCAGGATGGGTTCTGTCCACTGTTAGTGTAGTTTAGGAAAAAGTAATCAATCACTGGTTACTAATTACTTTCCCAAAGTGCACAGGGATTCGTTTGCTCATTGCTCAGATAAACATTAATTACAGCTGTGATTACTTTACTTTTTAGTTACCTATGTCCCTGTATACATGATGTATGTACCAAAATGCAGCTGTATTGGACACAAACAACTGTCTTAGCTCTTTGTTAGTAAGCATGTTAAGGAGGGGAGAGAGTAGACAGGGGTGAACAGGTCTTTTGGACCCCGACAGATGTTGAACTCACAGTGTTGAGCTTCTTACTTTTGTGAGGTTAATTCAAAGAGCTCCTCAGACGCTCTGAAATGTGCCATTATTTTGAAGTTCTTTTCTTCTCACAGCACTCCTCGGTTTTCTTCCTCATACAGCAGCTGTTGCTAGGCAACATTTCACACCCACATGTGTATTTTTACATCAAAACAATATTCAACGGTCAGAGAACAGACATAAACATAGGTCCTATACGGATCATGAAATAACTGTTCGAATTCCATATGACCGCACGAGCATGTTCACGAGCTCAACAGCTAATTACTAAGATTCAAAGAACACTTTTATCATATCAGTGTGAAAAACAACAGTGACAACAACATATTACTTATTAATGCATTACCCACAGCACAATAGCTTCAGTTTCTCAGATGTGTTGTCCTGTGTTATGAGCAGCTCTTAAAGCAGGAACACACTGCTGCAGGAGATTTGGGTGAGACCCGAGGGGGGGAGGGGCTGGGTGACTCAAAAATGTGTAGCTTCTGTGAAATCACAGGCTACAAACATATGAAGAAGGCAGATTCTGCTAGACAGGGATAGAAGAGAATATCTGTGTTGCAGAATTTGAAATTTTAAAGTAATACATTTTTATTTAAGCTTCACAATAAGGTCACATGAAAAAATATTTTTTTCATGTGACCTTATTGTGATTTTTTTTTAATCATTCATACAGTATGTATGAAGATCAATGAAAGTGGGACAGAGGGGCAACAGACTCTCAGCAGAAAACCAGTGTTCTGAACTTAGAGTAGAAAGATATGGGCGTTGACCAGAAAGGAAGGGTCTAATGAAAGTCATTATTGTGATGCATTATAGGAATTGTAGGACTCGGTGTTGTTGAATGTGCTCTATGTGGAGCAAAAGTCGGGACATTAATCATCCATAAGTAATGGGTTTGGTTCATTGCTCTCTGGTTCACCCTGTCCACATGTCCAAGTGTCCTTAAGCGAGACAATAGACCCCTAAATTGTCGAAATGGCAAATAGAGGTGGTGCATGTGTGTGAAAAGTCAAGCAAGGAGCAAATCAAGTCAGAATTACAAAAAGCCACCCTAACAATACTCTATCCCATCACCAAACAAGCATGCAGGTAAGCTATTCTGGGTGTTTTACTTTCTTTGATCGAGTGTTACATTGACATTTTCACAGCAGCGAACAAAGAAGTTGGGAGCATTGTGAGAAAATTGCAACTGTGATGGCCAAATATTCATGCATGGCTCCCGGTGAAACGGAATATTTAGTGCATTTCAAACAGATAACAATGTGACAGTTCATAAAAACATCAACACTAGCATCAAAACTCATGAGTTACTAGACACAAAATCCTCTGTCATGAAAAAGAATATTCCCTCTAAGTCAGAGCCATATTTGAGGTTTGAGACACTACTCCCTTTCCTTTCACTGGAGAGGGAGAAGGAGAAAAAAAAAAAAAAAACAGCAGCCACAAAAGCGGCATAAATTTGAATAATCGTATCTGCCAGGGACTCTGAGTTCACTTGTGACAAGGGGAAAAATGTGATGCTGCAGAATGCTATGTGTCACACTTGTTGATCTTTGACTGCACATGAATGAAAATTACTCAAACACTGAATGCTAAGCGCAACGGGATGCAGCCAATAATGTACACAGCCTCAGAAATGACCTGGGGAGCGTTTGGAGTCTGACACTCTCAAACTTTAATTGTCGCGGAATTGCCCCAAACATCCCCAAAGGGAAACTTTCCAACATCAAAACCCAAGCTAACAACAAACATGTCCTACCCAAATGAAAAATGACACAGCTTTTCCTCTGCACATTCCGCCTTTGTGAAATTATATAGCAGTACAAGGCTTTCCAATGCTGGCCTTTTGTCTTGGCAACTTTATATTAGAGTGCTACAAATGCTTTGCAGATTCAATTGTGGGAAAAATGCAATTAAACAGTTGCAGAAGAAGAAAACACACTTTAAAGTTGCTGTGTTATGGTAATGTTGTGTGTGCCTTACATCTGCTGTCAATCTTGTCCATTATGCATTCTTATTACAGTGTAAAAGAAAATGCACCATAACACCATTATATGATAGTTTGCCTGACTATATGCAAACTATAATATCCTGCACAGACTTCAGTTTGTGAAGTGAATGTAGATTAAATGCGAGTTCTATGCATGTCTTAAAGACACGTCTACACAGTATATTTCACTGTTTGATTGTTGTGCACATAAATTGTTGTGCACAAAAGCCGCTCCACAAAATGGAGAACCTGACTCCTTCAGTTATGTTTACCAGAACAACAGGCTGCTAAATTGTGGATTGAATACACACAATGTTTATTTTCATTCCTTTGTATGGGACGATCAGCGTGATGAAATGCCGTTGGACTGTTGAAACTGCAACACTCTGTGTCGTGGAGAGAATCGCAAATATGGGCGGGTCAAGAAAACTAAAATGTTGTTCACTGGCTTTGATCTAAATTTATTGAGATCTATTACTTAGATTTTGTTCAGGCTGCAGGGAAAAACTATGTAGAGCAAGAACATTTGAGGAACAGCAACAGCTGTGTGACCGCCCACTGGAGGGCTTTTAATGTCAGTGAAATAAACCATCCACATTGTTTAATGTGTTGTTTGGTGCTTGTCCTCATCACTACTTGTCGCGGCAATTATGTCATTATCAAAACTACAGAGCATAAAAGCCGCGGCACGGATAAAGCACCAAGAAAGTGAAGTGCCATATTTTCTCATTGTACGGTAGTGTAAGCTGAAGAGAGATGTCACAACATCAGTGTCAACAATGCTACATCAGTGAAAAATGGCAGCCAGCTATGTGAGTTGCATGGGAGTCAAAGCGGCGACTGTATTAGCATGAGAGCAAAGGCAAATGTTTTTCTTGCCTGATGTTGTGTGCACACAGACGTGCTTGAGTGTTAATGACAATGACAGTAAGATTGGTGGGTTGCAAATGAGAGAGCATTGCAAGAGGAGAAAAAGATGAGGGAGAAAGGCGGGAGAGGAGTGTGTGTTACAGCGACATCGGGCAATTTGGATTTTCCCTGTTTGGTCAATGGGAGCTGGGATTATTTACAGCTAAATACAACCACTGGCCCGCGCTGCATAATGCTGACAGCAGCAAGTCGCAGCAGCTGTATTCACTGCTGCCAACTATCATCCAAGGAAAGTAGGTATTCACTGCTCAAACATGACTAGATGATGTCATGCACTCATTTGCATATGAATAAAATTGCTGAAGCGATCAAGAAGAGGCAGAGCTCAGCAGCAGGGCCCCCTCTCATTTCTCCCACTGGCTCACTCTGCCCCACTGTGCCTGGGTTGTAAGCCTTGTGTGTGCACTTCGGAGACAGAAGATCAGCTGCGCATGGGGAAGCATTGTGATCAGACCTATTTGGATGAGATGAGCAACTAGTGCAAATGCAAATGCGTGTGGATCGGGTTCAACATTTGGTACCAAAGCTTTTTCCAAATACTTAGGAGTCAACTGTTTTCCCCTGATAATCCAAAAGAGAAGCCGCGTTTGTTGCTCGTGGCTTTTAGGGAACAATTTGATCCAGGGAGGCGCCTTAAAGAAATGAAATTGCTAAATCTAATGACAAACATGGAAAGTTGGCAGAAGTAATTACTTTTGATTATTACATTGTTATCTGTCTAAGCTACAACCATCTGATTGCAGTTTTCTGCTCTGCAGTTCACACGCTGTACTCCATGTTCATTTATGGGTTACACTGGATTTTTGTATCATTATAGATACATATAATGCAATGTATGTATGCAATGCATCAATACATTATATTATGTAATATTAATGGGGTTAAATCTAAACTAAACTCAAAATAGTGAATATAATTGTTCCACTTAATCTAATCTATAGTTATGTAAATGTTGCAGTGAATTGTGCAGATTGATGGGGTCAATGAGGGAAGTCAAAATAAGGTTGTATTACCATGCTATGTGCAGTGCAACCTTTACTAGATGAAGGACAATATGTGAATAAGTACAGAAAAGCACTGGGTCATTCTGCATGTGGAAGGTGTGTTGGCAGTGTAAAGTCAAGATTAGAAGAGGATCTCAACCACTTACAGGATAATGCTCAATAGCCATTTGCTGAAATGGGTAATTTTATCAGTAGGTTGAATATCAAAGGTTAAGGATCTTAAATCTATCTGTGAACTGTCTGTATGTGATCTAAAAGATGCCAGGGTTGCTAACAGGTATATTTTAACAGATATATATACATTTTTTTCCCTTCATGTTTCTACTTTTTCATGGTAAAAAAAAATAAACCTAAGAATTTAGTTTTAAAAAATTGATCCACAATGTGTTGGTATGTACTGTAAGCTATACAATAACAGAGCAGTAACTGAAGAAAAAATACATGATGAACATGATAATGTGCAGGAGGTAAGTTATGTTATGTACACAATTAATCATTTGTGCCTCACTGCTCTGATATGTTTTATTGACGTAACAACATGAGATTGCAGTGTCTATGTACAGTTTTGTAAAGGAGACAGCTTGTTGTTAGTAGTTGTCACGGCAAAATCAAGACTGCCGGTACTCTAGACAGTTTTCTTTGTTTATGTGACTTTGACATTTTGACACATGTCAGGCACTGCATGGGCACTGAGGTGTGCAGAGATCCGTCCAGGGCATTTAAGTTGGGATTTGTATGATGGAGTGAGCTTTCATTGCAATTCTGTATTACTGTAGAATCAATTCTCTGATCAGCAATGATGTGGACAGCAACTGGACAGCAAGCTGTCACAGGGTTTATCAAAGAGACCCTGACATGCAACCTTGTGTAAAACTCCCACTGAACATAATCAAAGAAAGGAGAATCGCTCACTGCATGAGGCTCGGAGCATTTAAATGAGTACATTTTCATATTTTTCATTTTATTAATGATTAGGCTTTCATTTTATCTCCCCCCTTTTCGTTTTGCCTTGTTTTAGAAAACAAAGTGAAGAAAATTAAAATTTTGGCATTTCACTGCTGTTCCTCCTGTGTTGATATTCAGCTAGTGATTCTGACTTATTTGTGTTCTTTCTTTGAACAACAACACTTTCATGTTTTACAATAATTAGTTTGGTGGCTTTTGTGTTACTGGATTGTCACGGTGGAGAGATCACCCGGTCATTTTGGTGGTCGTACCATCTCCCTTCAGTGGCTACATTATGATTCCAAATACTGCGCCAGAGTGCGGTGCTCCTGCACTTCCTGCATTAATGAGAGCTATTACTCCCACTTTTTGAAACACCTTACTAATTAGAGAGGGTGTTATTTCTAAGTCAGAGATAATACATTTGGTGACTAGAGTATAAAAAGGAAATCAGGAGATCTTACCGGATTGTGATTGATGTCCATCTGTTATTGTTGATGTTCTGCTCTGCAGCTACATTCAAAACATGGCTGCCACCACACCCAAGCTTAGCAACTGGAGCTCCATCTTGAAGGAACACGTGAAGGAACCGATCTGTGAAGTTTTGCTCCTGAGCTGCATTGGTAAGAAAATATAGTTAATAACAAATCTTTTTCTTCTCTATTACCACATTCAATGCATTACATCACCTACAATATTTATTACATTACTTCAGGCTTCAGTCTCAAGATGCTCAGAGGGAGCCAGAAATACTCAGCCAGTAGCACCTGATAAATGTCAGTGTGATGACCACAAGGCTAAACTTGCTGTGATCAATAATCACATGACAAACCAATGGAGGATTCCTGTCTGCCAACAAATGCCATGGGTATGCCTGTGTTTCGACATTGAGTTTAGCGAGGGCCGAGTTCAAATTATTGTGTGCTCCAGAAAACAAACCAATAAACACACGGGACGCAAAAAGTGATTTTTTTCCCACCCTCTAAAAATAATTCATGCCACTGAAATACCCCTGATGTCATACACTCAAAACGGTCTCTTGCTTAAAAGATAGGCTTTGTCTGCATGCAATACTACTCTACTGCTCTTTTAAGGCTTTCAGCATGAACGGACTGAATTGCATACAAAAACAAAACACTCTCAGCAAAGTGGAAAGTAACAGGAGAATAGAGGAAAGAAATCTACCTAAAAGGCCTGAAGAGCAACAGTTTGGAGAACCTTGGTCAGTCAGAGAAGCTTTCCACTAGATATTTTCCTCATGACCTTCTTTTTTTTTATTTTTTTAAAGGAGACATATTGTGCCCCTTTTCCA
The DNA here is from genome assembly GCF_905171665.1 of Trachurus trachurus. Lineage (NCBI taxonomy): Eukaryota > Metazoa > Chordata > Actinopteri > Carangiformes > Carangidae > Trachurus > Trachurus trachurus. The sequence continues at coordinate 18,631,166 of NC_139906.1, forward strand.
CAAATTAAAATAGTTCCCAGGTGTTTCAAAGACATGTTTGTGACATGGTGTGGTCAAAAAAACCAAGGATCAAACATCACAGCTCTTTTCACCCTCTCAAAAACGGCCTGTTCAGAACGGCTGGTTTCAGTGCCTGTCCCTTTAAATGAATCTAAAATAAATCTGTACCACCAGTTTCAGAGATATTCAATCTAGTATCATTGCTTGCTCACTTGTTCCGGGAGCAAGTAAGTACATCTAAAGGTGGTCTATGTGGACAGGTGTTTCTTATGTGCACTATGAAACAGTGCTACTGCTTCCACCTGCAACCTTGAAGGAAACTATGTAAAAGAAGAGGTTTTCTCATGGCCTCTGTCTACCACCATGGGTCGGTCTAGGTCACCAGGTGGTCTTTGTGCTGTTGCAGGTTCAATCATGACTTGAGTTCCCATGAAACCTTTATACTTAGCTGCTGCTATGCATCCCAGAAGGTACGGTAGGTGGCAAAGCTCTGGCTTTATATCCTACCATCATCACATGGAGTAAGACTTCAACCATGCTGATTAAGACCAGAAACTGTTTCTGCTCTGAAACAGGACACTATTATTACATAGGCCACTTCCCAGACTCTGGCACATTATATCACAATGGGAGTCTCTGCCAGGCTAGCACAGAGCCTCTTGCAAGTGAGACTTTGCAGTGGGGGAGCGACAGACAGCGGCAGAATTAATCCTCCCACAGAAGCTACTGGGGTCTTCATGAGGGAGGTGGAGAGAGAGTGCACACACCAGTCTCACACTGCTGTCTAAGAAAACACGAGCAGAGGGCAGACAGCACAAGAATGCAGCTCTTTGAGGGAGACAGAGATAGAGGGAGAGCCTGCCACTCTTGTGCCACAGTCAGGGAGGACATGGTTGCAGGGCAGAGGACAGCAAAGGAATGGTGCCCTGTTAGAGAGACCTAAAATGTTTCAAGGTTTCCAACAAGGCACATTTCAACTGAATTAGAGAGTCAGAGAGAGAGAAAGAGAGACAAGGGGCCACAAATCCACAGGGAGCTACTGAGAAGGAGCAACATAAACAGGGTTGACCCCTTGCATTTCAGTCACAATGATAATTCAGCCAGGGCTGTCAGAAACTGGGCTGGTGTGGCTCACTGGACTATAGGACATGGACAGAGGTGTGTATGGGCTGCAAAGTCAGTCTCAGGTCTTGGGAAAGACTTGGCATGTGTGCCATCTCTCGTCAAGTACAGGCACTGGTGGAGGATTCGGACACCAGAGGAAAATGGTGCAAAAGCTGAGCTTGTTGTTTCAAGGCTGCATGGCAACTGATATGAAAGCTCTGAACAATTCCTCCAGGGTAAGAGGGGCATCCAGAAAATCCCCATCTCTTTGTCGGAGGGAGGCTATGCTTAGCTTAATATGCTGCACTCTGATAATGCATTTTCTAAGCTGACTTGGAGGTCTTCCCTATCATAAGACTCGACAGGGGTGCACTTAACTGTGCCACGTTACCAAACACTGTTGCCGAATTGACCACAGGAGGAATATCTTGCTCAGATAATCCACAATTTCATCATCCCCTTCCTGCAGAAGGGGATGACGCTTACCCTCTGACAAATAGCAGCAGCAGGGCCGCAGCGTTAGTCAGTGGAGGTGGAATTGCACAAAAATACTTACTAATCATTTTCCTGCATCATTTAGTCAATCTGTGTCCTTGTTAAACTGACAGTGTTTAGCCTTTTTATATGTTAATGTTGACATTTTAGTTTTAGTTTTCCAGGGGATCAATTCTTGGTCCCCTGCCAAAGTGTCCAGAGACACAATTTGTGTTATCATAACTTTCCTCCCAGTTACACAATCCCTACCCTTACAGACATTAAAATAGATTTCCAACATGATCCTACAACTGAACATCTTCACAAAGATTCTTGTTAATGGTTCAAAGTATCAGTGTCAGGACACAAATCCTCATGTAGCCTCCATTGTTCTTATGCAATATTACCAAAACAGACTGATGATATGAAAATATATCTAATGGAAGCGGCATCTTGTCACAGGCAGATGGAAAAAAGATACATATTCCACTGTTTCATCTCTACTTGGGATAATATTTCCTCTATGCTTTATTCTAAAATGATGGTGGGCCGACTCGGGACTGTTTAAACAAGGAAGAGAAAATCTGATCAGCACCTCTAAGATCTCTGCATTGGCTTCCTGGGTGATTTTAGAACCAATCATAAAATGTAACAGTACAGTCTGTCTGCAAAACCCTTCAAAACCTTGCTCTGCAGCACATGGCCGACATGCATGTCATTACAAGGCCATCAGGACTCTGAGGTTATCTGGGAAAGAAGCTGACAAAGCTGCTTTTAGCTTTTATGCTTCCATCTGCTGGAGTCCTCTGACAGTGCATAGAAATATGCAAGGCTTATTTAAAATCACACGCATAAGAAAATGAACATTTCCCATGTGTTGATTTGTGTTTTACATTGCACTATAACTTTGATTTAAAGGCATAAAGCATGTGCATACTGTACTGACTCACATTTCCCTCAATGGCCATTTTTATGCATTTACAAAAATAAAAATTAAACATTGTTTCACTTTAAATCACCAGGCAACAAGAGAAAGTGGAACAGTCAATAAATATATAGAATAAATGAATGTGTAACCCCAATAAATATGGTTGAATGAAAATGCACAATAAAGAATGTGTGGACTTTTTAAGTTCTTTGCGCTTCTGTAAATCAAATCTGACCCTTCCTTAGAAAGAATTTACCATATCACACTCTGTCCATACACTCTAAAAAAAAGGGGGTAAATTCAATTACTCATCATTATAACCAAGGTCAGATTTAAAAGAAATGTGCACTATAATATATTATCATGTTTCCATTTTGTATTTTTTTTTTCTATTTTCAGGCAGTATAACCAACTCATTTTAATATAATACCGTGCAAAGAAACGCACCACTAACTATGAACTCATCTTTTTAATAGTTTAGTGAGTTTAGTGTATTAAAAAAAGGAATGAACAATACTGGTATCACTACAGTAGAGTCTGTAATTCAAGTCCGCTTGCCTGATTGAATGTTCTGCACTGGCAAAAGGTCAGAGCTCAGAAAAGCAGCTGGAGAGCATGCATTTTATTTTCCTACACCATGCTTTTCACATGTGTCAAGACCACAATAACATTTTTGATATTTCAATATTCACCTTGTTATTCCAGCCTAAGCCAATGCACTGTCACCCAGTTACAGTCAGTCCAAAACTCCACAGCACGATGACTCACTCCGACCTCATATCGTTCACACATCACCCCACTCCTGTTGTCCCTACACCGGCTTTCGATTAAATTTAGGATTCAATTCAAATTCCTCTCCTCATCTATGAGGTCTTGAATAATCTTGCTCCAGAGTCCATCAGTTATATACATAATGTCTCGTCTTTCTGCTGGGCCCCTCAGGGCCTCAGCTTGTACCCCGCTCAAGAATGGAAACACGAGGGGACTGTGTCTTTGCTGTTGTGTGTCTCCCCCTGGGAGTCAGGTCAGCAAAGCCTTCTGGGTGTTTTAAGTCACAGCTGAAGACCTACCTATTGTTCTATCACATGCACTACTTTGACGCTAATGTCTCTATTGTGTTTTCATTTTCATGTCATTTGTTATGATGTTCTTTTGACTCATCTTTCATTTATAACAAGTTGTCATGTTTCGTTTTAAACATGTTTGGTACATACCGTGCCTTGTGATGGTATGAGGTTATACTGAAAATTTCCACTGTTCCTCTCTTACAAGCCAAGTCTTTATTGAGGTTTTAAATGAGGGCGCCTGATGTTTCCAGCTAATTCAAAGAAACAAGATTCATATCCAAACTCCAGTGTGTCTGACAAAGACTTTTGACACATTCATTTTCTGCCTGATGTGTATTTTATAAAACTTTTCAGATGTGATGACTTTTTTGTTTCCAGCACAGCTTGAAAATCCAATGTAAACATGCATCAAACATTGTATTGCATTGCAACTATATTATGACTGTCAATGACTGTTTTTAGCTGTGTATAAATCTTTCATCTTGGAGGAAAAACTCCAAGTGTTACTTGAGGTAGCAAAAAAAAAAAGAGAGAGAGAGACCTCATGTTTAATACTTTCATTTGATGCTTACTCTCAGAATCTCAGAAAAGAAGGATTATGCAGCGAGTCTCTCCTAGTTGTTTGTGATGCTAGGGGAAAAAAAGCAGCGGCAAGAGAAGTCACCTTGAACAGTTGGAAAGACTGAAATGTGTGAGCCTGAGGATGTGAAGCTGCTGTGGCCAAAACTATATGCAGTAAATATACTCAATGTACTGTACTTATCAATTACTCCCCCAAATTTCTCACTGAAACTAAAAACGCCTGATATTTTATTGTAACTTGCCTCAAATGCCTTGATATAATAGAGAGTGCCCTTCATCATCATAAAAAAAAACTCCACAGAGAAGCATGTTTGTGTGGATAAATGACAAGTAAAACCATAATTATTCTTGGCACATAATCATCTATGTTATTACCAAACCACAGATTCAGTGGAGACTGTCTGCAGTTAATGAATCCAGCAGCAACAAGGAAAACCACACAGACAAAACTTCCCTCTGCAACAATGGGCCTTTGTCTCCTTTTCACGCCAGTTGTTTCCACTTAGCGCCATAACTCATTTGTTGACAAATATTATTTACTTGAGACATCAATGTTGCCCCATCTTTTATTTTTCTATCTTTCTGCTGTAGCGATATTGTTCCCTGCCGTCCCCATGGCCCTGTTACTCTGCACCAAGCCTAACGGAGCGTTCGTCCTTTTGTCAGTGCCTGTCACCTGTTCTCTCTTAATGCTCTCTATCTCTCTCCACCTCCTCCTCCTTCTGTCTCTCTCTCTCTCTCTGACCCCACCTCCTTGTATTTCTTTTCTCGAGCTGACAATCGAAGTCCGGGGGGAGACTCACGTGTTTGCTTTTGGGAGAGGTGTAAAAAAAAAAAAAGAAGAAGCAAAGAATAAGGAGCAGGTCTGGCGAAGATATTCTCTGCATCTCAATGCATGTCTTTTGGTTCTCTTCTGATTAACTTTGTCTGTTTGATCTCTGGAGTTTTCTTTTCAGTTCCTATCCTCTGATGTGAAAAAAAAGGATGCTGCACTATAAGCCAGGAAGCATTACTAGATAAAAGGCAGCGTGCCCTCTATGTATGCTTTCTGAACATTCATCTCTCTTCATGACAGCTCTTACAGTCTTTGTGGCTTGCACACGCTGCAGCTGTGGAATATTGTACATACAGAACAGAGAACAGGGAGGATACCACATTAATTGGACTAACCAAATTAAAATATGACATAGTTTTATTATTAACAGTGATGTTCACGTCCTATCTCCAGTGCGGTGAAAAGCTGCTTAGGAGTGAAGACACCAAGGCGTTGACACAGTGGCCATTATTTTCCAAGCTAATGCACAGAGTAAATCCGTGACAGCTTAGGCAAGCAGTGACTTAAGATCAACACGGCCAGATAAATGATGGCAGTGGATATATGAACGCAACTTGTGACAGCATGGCGGTGGAATGAATCTAATGTCAGGTTCAGACTCATTCTCTTACCACATCACGTCTGATGACAACATTGGGCATTTTTCCAAAGCGATCTTTCCTCTAGCTAGCTCCACTCATGACATTTTTCATCTGTTCCATATCATTTATTTATTTATGTAGTTATTTTTTAATCAGACACAATGACTAGACATAATGATACTGTAATGCCTCCTGCAAAAACATCAAAATTATATTGTTTTGGTTTATTTACAAGTTTATACAGTACATGCCAATTATATAACGGTGGCCTACCCAAATAGTCGTCTACTAAAAAAGCTGTGGAAAAAGAAAAGAAAATCTTGAGTTCTTTTTGTTGAAGTAAAGTGTCACATTTTTCCAAAAACATCTCAAAACAAGCTTTCACTCAAGTATATGGTAGCACACTAAAAGCTCTGCTTCTCTCCTCAAACCTGTAATTTTAATAACGTCTCCTAAACCTTACAACATTCAAATCATTGGATTCAACAACAAATTATTATTTGTCTTGAGCAAACACACGCACACGTGCAGGGGGCGGACTCAGTTAGATTTGAATGGAGATTTGCTTGTTTCTTTTAAGAATTGGAAACCCTTTAGTCTGACGTAAGTGTCAGGCAGGATACAGTATATTTGCCTAAAAATGTATTATTTTCTATATATAAACCATGACAAATTAAAGGAAAAAACGAAATGAGTGGAGAAACCCATTGTTAGAAAGTACATACCTACACACAGGTTCACTGCATGCTACAAATAAGCAGTCAACACCCTGTATGTGTGTGTAAAACAGCTGAGCAGGTTAATTTAGTGATTTTATACCAAGATGGCAAGTTTTCTTAGTTGGGCTTTGCATAGCATGAGCTTTACTCACACAGATTTCTAAACTTACAGTACTAGTGTCCCAATAGGAACAGTGGTTATAGTGACATCTGCATTTGAATTCAAAGATATCAGTGAACAGGGTCAGAGAATATGGTCAACAGTGCACATCTGATGCCTGCTATGCTCGTGCTTTAATGTGGTATCTAAGGGAAAACAGAAGAGCAACTCTTCCTCATGTGATTGATAATGTCATGGCAGGACATGATCAGACTGTGTCAGCAGGAACAGTCCATCAACAATTAGGCTACAGAGACATTATAGTAGGGCTGCAGAGCATAAAGCTTTCATTACAAAGATGAATGCATGTTGGGAAGATGTGGAAATAATGACATGGTCAGATGAGTCATCCTTCACCATTTTCTCCACCAGTGTATGAGTGCATGTGTGGCAAACACCAGGACACTGACATAGCCTTGGATGCTTGATCCCTACAGTGAGGGCATCTGGTGGATCTGTTATGATGTAGGGTGGGGGGCTTTGGCTGCCATGGTTTGGGTCCACTTGCTCCTTTAGAGGAAAGGGTCACTGCAAATCAATACAACAGTGTTCTCAGTTGTCATCTATTTCCTTTGGTGAAACATTTCTATTCTGTTGGTAGTGGTCTCCTTCAGGACGACAAAGCCCCAATCCAAAGGTGACGAAGGGTCATTGCTGGAAAAGATGTGAATCATACTGTACTGTGGCCCTGACAGTCAACAGCTTTCAGTCCAGTTGACCAACATGTCTATAGCGCTCTCCTCCACCACCATCCAAACACTAATGAGAGAATATCTTTTTGGGAAAAAATGGTGTTCCTCCCTCCAGTAGAGTTCAGAGACTTGTACAATCAGAGCTAAGGCGTATTGAATCTGTTCTGGCAGCGTGTGGTGGCCCAGCACCTTACTAAGACAGTTTATGTTGGTTTTTCCTCTAATTGGTCACTCGTCTGTATAATTCAGACTTAACCAGTTGACCTTTCAAGAGCAGCAACCTTACAAAAAAAAACACTAATTTAGAGTCTGGGAGCTGGCTAATTAATAGCTCTGTAAATAAAAAGATTTAAGTCTGTGGTGGAACACTAGCCATCATGGGAGGCTGATGTCAGCTCAGAGACCGAAGAGTCAGGCTATTATTACTTTAAGGAGTAAAAGACTGTTTATAGTAAAAGCACCAAAAACTTTTAAATGGCTTTTTTGGCATCCATACACAGAGAATAATTATTTTAGCCAGTTCTTCCCATAAACATCCTCTCTGAACTAACATCAGCTATTAGAAAGAAACACATATTTTGCAATATTTAAAGATATTTTATACCTGAGTTTGAGCGTATTGCTCACCACCAGACTTTGTTGGTTACTGGTAGCAGCAAATCCATGTTTTGATCAAAGGGGAGGAAGTGTGTGTGAACCCTGCTATGTGCAATAGCTCTGTAATTGTAAATAAGAGGCCAGAAACCTCTAGACAATGTCACAGACAAGTGGGTTGACCTGGGTTACACCAGGAAACTGAATCTGACTTCTCTGCCGTGCTGTGCAGACTGAATTGCCTGTGATCACCACACAATGCATGCTGGTTGCTGCGGTGTCACACGGGGACAGCAATAGCGTCACAAGATGAAGGTGTCTGCAGTTTTTCAGAGCGAGGAGCTGGAATAGCAGTCCAACGAGAGACACATTTTGATGTTTTTTGAAGCCACTGAGGATCCGCATACAGTATTAAGGCATTCATTCCAGTAACTTCAGCCCAGAGCTGAACTTTCCTCTTAATATACTGTACATACTTTAAACAGACATATAATACACATAAATCTGGATAAATGGAACAAAGTTCTCATGGATCAGCTTCCTCAGTCAAAAAAATAATAATACAACAAATCTAGCGACTCCGCTCCTCACAAAACAATGCTCCATTGTTATGGAGGGTCTTCTCGGAGGCTGCATGGCCTACCTATCCAAATCTCCTTCTCTAACAAAAGGGGAGTGTGTGTGCGCAGGTGTGGGAACAAAAGAACTGGCAAGAGGCAGGCGTACAATGTAGAGCTCATGGTTGACGTAATGGGTCAGCCCAGTGCTCGCTCCCCATGTGAGAGACCATCTCTTACCTTCTTCTATTCTGAGGGTCCCTTTGTTTGCTTTTAGGTAACAGCTCATGTTGCTGCACTCACATAACATATTTATATCACCTCAGTGATGAAGTATATTGAAAGTACAGGTGTATTTAGAAATCTAAACCGGAGTACTAGCCTGCAGTACAGTAAGCAATATCAAAAACATCACACTGGGGCAAGTTGTCTCAGTGGTTTAGAAAAGCAGAATGTTTTATATAGAAAAGGTTTATTTTTTGTAGTTTTTTTGTATGACCAGGGGTGGGATCTAAAATTGTTAAAAAGGCATTTTTCATTTCAGCATGGACTTGGTTGTAAATGACACCAGATAATGATAATCATAGTAAGAATTTAATTAGAAAACCTTCACATTCATTAATTATATTTTTGCAGGAATAACATAAAGAAGGGATGAAAGACCAAGGTAAGATGCTTAATGACGAAAAAGGCAATGCACCACCTGACATTATAATGAAGGCAGTAAGGCTTCACAATAAATCCATAATGGGAACTGCCAAAGACATTTGTTTTTATTCATTAATTGCATGGGTTGTCCTTGGTTTTTCATGCACTTCCACTGATTAATCTGTCCAAATAAATCAGGAATTTAATGTCAAAAATGAGTGTGCAAAGTTTCTATTTTTGTTGTACTTTCATTTAAAATTCAATGTGGTTGAAGGTTAAGAGTTCATGCACTGACTAGTAACATCAGCATAAAGTTGATGATTTGAGCTGTTTCTAATGTGACAACTTACAGCACATAGCGTGACAGCTTATACCTTGTGATGGGGCAACTTGTCACAAGTGATCATTATGCACTTAATGATATAAAACCTTTATGTTTAGTGAGTCAGAAACTAAAACTAAAACTAAAACTAGAAAGATCATCAACTTGGGCACACAAAGTTGAGAAGTAATAATATTAATAATGTACATTAAGTTGTGATGCTGCCGTGCACACTGTGACCATCTCTTACTGTATGATGCTTTCAGTGTTTTGTTTGTCTTATTTTTGTTTTTTTCTTGGCCTTTCTATGGAGCCATTACTTGTCAAGTCTTCTTGTTTGCTAGCACTCAGAAAGAGTTTTATATTTTCAACCTCTCAATGTAATCAGCACTCTGATAAACAGAACCCACACTGACGTATCATTACTGCATTATTAGTGAGCCTATAAAACAGAGGAGGCTGAGAGCAATAATAATAGCAATAACAAGCACAATGGCTACAAGAGGGCAAATTTTCCTGTTAAGGAAATATTACTTATTCATAACATGCCTAGACAGCATTATAAAGTAGAGACCAGTCCTCTTCTGAGAGACGTGCATCACAACAAAGCTTTACAACACAGATTTGTTTTCTGCAAGTAAATGCCACTGTACAGTAGCTGCAAAGGAAGCATCTTGATCATAGCGTCTGTTTCGCCAATCAATCACAGTTTGTTGAAGGGCATTTTGAAACATTAATCCACAGATAACGTCAAATATTATATATGATTTATTTTATATGGTAGTTTGACATTTTGAGAAGGAAATGGAATGAGAAATGACAACACTGTGTCTGTAGAGTGGATATGAAGAAACACAGCCAACAGTTTATTATCTCAGCTAAAGCGTAGCATAAGACAGGAAACAACTGCCTGGACTATTCCTTTATGTTTGATGTTTGATAAAAGAAAATATGATGCATCTTGACACTGCACATATTCGCAGGTGTTGCCCACAGTGACTTGGAGTTGTTGGTATTGGAGCACAGAGCATCTCCAGCTAGTCAATATTTACACTAATGCCTGGATTACTTTCTTAATAAAAGGATGAGAATATATTGACATTAGCCTAGTAGAGCTGGACCTTTTAGAACAGCTTTCACGGTATAATCTACTGTACTGTATGTTTGTAGTATGGTAGATACGGACAAGGATCCTCTTTAAAATGCATATTTATCCCTCTTACATGGCACAGCAGCAACATATTAGCCACTGAAAACAGTGTTATTTAAATCGCTAGGAGATGTGGCTTTCACTGTATGCCATAAAAAAACACACTTGTGCAATTGTTAAGTAGGTATGTATGGAAAAAGCCATATGAAAACATAATGGATGTACTGTATGTATATGGAATATTTTCTAAGCTTTTATCTATGGGCTAGTTGCTTTTACGGTACTGTGATGTGTTCACACATTTACAATAAGAAGAGATTGTACTCACTGTAGAGGATGGTGCCCTGTGCCGACCTTGTTTTCACTGTCAAATACAGAGTAACAGGGTCGTCCTTGACAGCAGCAGGTAGAGAGGGTTGGAGAAGGAACGCAAGAGGCTGCAGTTTCAAATAAGATGTGCCATCAAATGAGGGGATATACACTGTTGTATCTAGAAACAAGAACACAAAGTCATGAATTGCAGTTAAATGGTGTGAAAAGTGGCTAGAATCATAACATTGTTACACTTTGTCCTTGAAAATATGGCATAATACAGCCACACATATCCAAACGAATGCTAGACAGCGCTTTTGTTAGTGTAAACAGAGCAGTGAAAACTGGCTGGTGTCTGCCTTCACAGCACTGATAACTAAGCAGAGTCAGCAGGGTCCAGCCAGGGCGACCTGCTGGTGTGTACTTTTTTGCGTTGGATGATAAAGGGGTATGACTTTAAGGAGAGGTGGAGGAGGTACCCTCCCAGGTCATCATCTCCACAAGCCGGTGATGATCTGTTGGCTTTTACACAAAGGACACTGTACACCTGGCGGACAGCTCTCTGCTCAGGTGCTTGACAGTCTATTCAAAATAGGCCACCCTGGCTTCAGCTCAAGGGATTGTACTTTCAGAGTCAAGCTCTCAAGGTAAAGTGGAGTTTATTCTCAGTAGAGAATTCATAACATACAAGACAAAGAATACTGGAGAAATATGAATATATTCCTGACTAACTTTCAAAGGGATCAAATGCTTGTTTTTTTTTTTTTAAGCATATCTGTGAATGATTAACCGTGTTAGATTACAAAGTGAAAGGAAAATACTATGTGAAAATAAATTATATTCTAAGTGGTGGTATTCAAGTTTCCATAATCAACAAACAATGGCAAACTGATTTCCAATCAGTGACAACATTTATACTTATTAAAAAACATATTTAAGTAGCTGGGTTTGGATTTCAAACAACATGAAGATATTACACCTCAGTGTTTACTTTGTCTGTGTATTCTCTGACCATGTGAAATCAGGTTCAAGCTTGTTCCACTGTGAAATTGGCCACAGGAGAGAAACATTTTAATGCCCTTCACTGCTTTTTGGCATCCGTACAATCTCGACTGAACACCCCATTACAAAGCATTGCTTCAAAAGAACAATGCACACTTTTGTGATCATCATCATCCATCCATATACTGTATTGTAGCCCTCTGTTGGTGAGTCAAAATGAAGAGGAGAAGGTGGCTGCATAATTTACTGTTGGACGGCATGATTGGTGAGTCAGTCAGACACTACTTGTCCGCAGTTAGTGCAGTGTTAGAGGGTTTATTTGTGGAAACAGGGATAATGCATCTCATGGGTATTAGTCATTCTTTTCAAAGAGCTATCACATAAATGGCCTTAACAAGTCTCTGAGAAGAAACAGAATTATATACTAACTGAAAATATCATCAAGTTAAATAGCAGGTTTTGAACATGAGGACTGTTCTGTGGCTTGGAGCCCAGTGAGATACTGACTTAGTGGGGTTTTATGATCCGTCACCAGACCAACAAAAAAGTGGAAATTGTAGTCACAGAATTTGTCAAACGGCCACAATCGTATTATCTTCACCTGTCTATTCTTCCATTTTCCCACTCTTTCTGCAACTACTCCGAGGCTGCCCCGAGAATCACACTCGACCTTATGTGGAGCAGACATGACAGCCAATACTTTAAATTACAAAGAGAAAATAAAAAAACAGTGTTTCTTTTGTTGTGGATGAAGCAGTTTCCTTGGGCTGAAAATGATGAATCAATCCTGTAATGTTCGCTGGCAATTTGTGAGCAAGGCTGATTGAGCTGGCTCATTTTTAAAGGCACCAGCAATTACAGCAAACACACACTAGATGCCCACAAAAAGAGCTGGCAGCACCTAGCCCGATCGCTTGCAAAGCAGAAGGCCAACAAACTCTCCTCCCATTAATGTCAAAACAAAAACAGACAGGCTCAACACCCTCAACTTTTTTTTGTTGGCTTCTTAAAGAAATGTTTGTTATATGTCTCTTGGTCCTCTTCTATGAAATAATCTCTCCTAATATATATTTCATATCATGACTTTTGTAATACAACACACAAATTGAATCACCTAATTGAGTCAGGCACATTGTTTTCTTTTTTCACTTTGGTGCTAAATATTGTTATAAAAACACAAATTAAAAGATACTTGTGTAAAGGCTCAATTGCTTGAAGAGGCTATGCACATTTGTCCTTTTCTGCCACCAAACATGGTTTCTTGCCAGGAGCAGGTGGTGCTGATAAAGGTTTGGAGCTTCAGACTTCATTATGTTTACAAGACAAGAGGTTACTGTATAACATACTCTCTGATCAGCGCTACTTCTTCATCCTCTCTAGTGACTCACAGTTACTAAAGTGGTATTATGAGACCAGACATAGAAGACCAGGGCTAGCTAATTAGCATGCTAACTTCAAGAGGAGACAGGAAGTGATAATGTTTCTTTCCACCACTGAGGACGGCTGTCGGAGAGTAAATACATGAAGTTTGATGCTGAATTTGAAACCTTTCTTTTAGACTGAAAAGTAAGCATCTGTTAAAGGGATAGTTCAACATTTTGGCAAATTGGACCATTGCCATAATCCCTATAGTTTTAGGAGTAGATTTGTTACCTTTAATTGTTGGTGCAAGCTATTTTTAGAACGGCGGAGCAGAGACGTGAGCTGCTCAGAGCTACGCTACGGAGGCTCATGGAATTTCTTGGTTTCCCTCATCAAACTCATCGAATACACAATCCAACAACTCCAAAACGCTCTCGTGGACAAGTTGTGACCTGCACATTCACCACGAATAACAGAATGTTACGAGACAGAGTTCGGCAAATGCAGAGACGGCTTGCCGAAAAATTGCTCTTGACTGGAACGGGCATCAGCGGTTTTGCATTAATCTACCTCGAAAACAACTCAGTCTCAGGCGTTCCGTTATTATCTCATAGCGTGGTGAATGTGCAGGTCACAACTTGTCCACAAGAGTGTTTTGGAGTTGTTGGATTATGTATTTGATGAGTTTGATGAGGGAAACCAAATGAGCCTCCGTAGCGTAGCTCTGAGCAGCTCGCGGCTCTGCTCCGCCGTTCTAAAAATAGCTTGCAACGACAATTAAAAGTAACGAACCTACTCCTAAAACTATAGGGATTATGGCAATGGGCCAATTTGCGAAAAATGTTGAACTATCCCTTTAATGCTAATGTTTCCTATGTGGCGAAGCAAAACCTGCATATAGTGGCTTTAAAAATAATGTCTCATTAGATTGGAGAAGGAAAAGGTAAAATATTAATTAGATCATTTAGAGGTGACTAATTTGGCAAAGCTATGTATTGTAATAGGTCACATCAAATTATTAATGACAAAAGAATGTACATTCTTATTTGTAATTGTTTGATAAAAATTGTTGAAAAGACATTAAGACAGAGAGAGAAAAAAACATGCTCTCAACTTTCAATTTATTATTCTTTCCCGGCCCAGATCCTAGACCACAGCTTCAAATATATAAGAAGTAAGGACATGAGGTAATGAGCCATAGAAGGAGGTCATGATCAATACAGACCAAATCTGAATGATTTCGTGCCTCACTGGTTTTGTCTTTTATGCCTACTTCTTTACTTTGCAGCCATTTACTAATTTTTGTGATCACTTAACTTTCCATTGATGCTTACATACTTGACAGGATGTCATTGGCAAGGTCCATGACCTACTGTGTCTTCTTTGAAGGGACAATTTATCATAGCCTAAAACTCTGACATGCCCAGATGAACTGGCTTTATCTTGACAAAACCTGTCTTATGGTTGGCTACTTGATATCAAATACTTGCTGAACCACCAGGTACCGGCCTGGATTACGGTCTCCCCTACCAAAGGTGCATCCCCCAGGGTACAAAGATAAAAGCGCAAGACTTGCAGCTCGCCCATGTCAAGCTTCTTATGTACAGGTTGCACATAAGATACCCACTGTAACTGACTGTGAGGTAAGTCTGAAAGGTTGGGATTGACAGCTTTCATGGGCTTAAAATATACTCATAAATCACCGTATCATATATCAGTGATTCCGTTGATGTATAAGACGTGTGCAGACATTGTATAATACTACCTTAGAAAAATGCGTATCTTTTTCAATAATGCATTTGCTACTATGACATATGACATTTTTGCTACATAGGGATGCAGCTGCAGCTTCACTGGATATGAAAATGCTAATAGCACCATTCCCTGTTGTAGTCTTGAATCCAGCACTGACTTGCTAATATAGGATCCACTGGTGGTCACACACTGTAAATGTGCAAATCATTTTCTTTGGCATAAAACTCCTTATATGTTTTGTATTTTATAGTAATTGTATCATAAAACAGTTTAGAAGATGTGATAAGAGATGTGGTGGAGTCAAAGAATTAATTAGTATAAAATGGAAATACTGCAGTTAAGTGCCTGTATGCCTACGCATTTACAATACATTCATGTACTGTAGGCACACAGCCATGTGCATATGTGCACAGTCCTCAACCAGTCCTACTGACTATGTTGTTTTAATTTCTATGGAAAAGCCTATCCAGGGGTGGTGCCTACAAATTAGCTTCGCTTATAAACACATTACATCTACTGCACTCCTCCTCCTCTGTAAGAATGTTCATCACTATTGACTGTGTTAAATAAAAAGGGTTAGGGGATTAGGGTTAACCCCTTAACCCTTTTATAGTATCGGAATGCGAGATACTTATACTTGTATGTCTTGTTCTCTAATCTGACTCTGGTATCTGTAGGGATAGGGGACATAACATCTAATACAGATTGTAAAGCCTTTGTTTCTTCATTTTATATATGAAGTCGAATGATCCACTTGCCAGATTAGAACATGTCTTACTTACTAATTATATCAGTAACACATTAGTCAGAAATATAAAAGGGCTGCATAGACAAATGCATTACCTAAGGTTCATCTTAGATACATGCTGTATGACATGTCAGCACTTCATCTAGGACACAAACAAGTCCACATCGTTAGTCACTGGGTAGGGAGACATATCTATAATTAGCTAAGCACAGGGGGTGACTTGCTTTATACTTCTCTTGTGGCTGTTACTTAATTCAACAAGATATGAGGACAAGGTTGTCACCCAGCAGAGCTGCTGTAGCAATACACATTCACAGACTTTGTCAGCATGTAAACAGCCTCTGGACACCGTCTGCGGGCAACCAGAGCTTGTGCTGCAAAGCACGTGACTGGATGAGTGATCATATGAGATTGCACTCTGTTGAACCTGAGAGACTGAACTGCTTTTGAGGGGGAGCAATTTCTCAAACTCAGCAAAACGACTCTAAAAGGCAACTACTTTATGAGTGTGACAAGTTGAGGGATAAGCAGGAACTTACTTTTATGGTCAAGGAAGGAAAAGGCTGAGAATAAATCCCATCTCTTAAAAAAAAGCAAATCTATTATCTAATCAAGCATAACATCTGATTCACCTTACAGGTATAAATTACATTGGGCTTTTACTGTTTGTATTGATTATCACATTATGAGCAGGTTTGGATTGGCAGGAGTCATTTTGAATTAGTAAGGCTAGCATTAAGCTTTGAATGCAAAACATTCATGCAACTGTCTAATGTGCTGCAGTCACATATTATAATATTTCCATGCACACCAACACACCCTTCTCTGAACCTGAATGTTAGAAATAAAGGAACGAATAAATAGGTCAATGAATCAATAAACAAATCATATTCCATACAGTATACTATTATGTCTGTTTAGACGTTGGTCAAAGCATGTTTAATAATTGGTCTAGCAAGGCAGCATCCCTGTCATGTAAGCAGAGAGGGGCACCGCTTTCCTTTGACGTAGTTGTCTCCCATGGAAAAAACAAATGAGAGTGAAGCCTTATAAATAGCATCAATTTTGTTACAGTGCCTGGAGAGACAAATAACATTTCAGTGGGCCACTTAAACACCTGTAAATTTGCATTTTTAGAACACATGGCAGAGGTGTCAAGTAAGGGTGTCAGGTGCACGCAGGCTACTCGAGCCATGTTAATGACTGTTAATGATTAGCTTTGTGCAGGAGTCTGTCTGATGTCCACATATTCTGTAAATACAACATTATGCATACTGCCTACATCATACACAAGGGTTACAGAGGTGAAAATCAATCCAGCTTCCTTCATAGAAAGCTTTTGTAATGCTAATGAGATTTGCCATTGCTTGAAATATTCCCCAGGCCCAAAATGTATATAACACATATGACATCTGGTGACCACTATTATTCAGAACTCATTATTTAAAACCCCATGACTGAAAGAATTGTTAGTGCAGTACAAAACACGCTGCAGTGGAAGAGAAGTGTGTTTTACTTACGGGAGCAAGTGAGGAAAAAAGGGGGAAGCCTGGCTCACCATTGTTGATGAGCTAGAAAAAAGTCCTACGGGATAATTCATTGTCCTGCATGATACCTGCAGGACCTCCTCACTCATAGACTCTCTCTATATGTACCATATTTACAGGGATAGCAGTGGCACATGGGTTGTTGTGAATAATGTAATGTCAAGAAAAACCAAACTAGTTGGGCCACTAGTGGATTGGTGAAGTTTATCATTGAGCAGTAGACAGACAACTTCTGTGTGCTGTGAGAAAATGCAGCAGGCAGCAGTACAGAGCTCCAGTGGTTCACCTGGTAGAGTGTATGTCATTGAGGCTAATTGTAACGACCCAGGTTCAAGTCCGACCCTTGGCCCTTTGCTCATCCCGTCTCCCTGACTTTCCTGTCTAATGCTAATTGTAGTTTAACATTTGATGTTGTTATTTTGGGTTATAAGCACATGGGAGAGTGGGTATTTATTTTCTTTCCAATTCACATAGTGGCACATTACCACAAAATTCATAGCTCAAGTAATGCACTAACTGATCTGAGACAGAGATTAGATAAAAGTTGGCTTCTTGTTCCGCACGAACAATGACTGTGTTGCAATTTCTGCTAATTGCTAGTTACAGATTCAACCAATTCATCTAACATAGTCCTACTTCCAAAACTAGCAGACTAAAGAAAACAATTTATCATCCCTGTGGGTGGAGTTTAGAAGAACAGGCTAATGACTGCAGCTCACATTCAAACACACAAACATAGTTTTATCTACTTACACTACCACTTAAACTTTTGTACACTTTCACGCATGTTTTCGGTTTGAAAAAGCTGGGGAAAAAAACACCCTTCAAACTCTATAAAAGTCTTGTGTATGCCACTCCAACATGTGGAGGTGTCCAAGCTTGACAGACTTTCCATGTTGGAGGATTAATCATATGCTGTGGCGAGAGTGCAGTGGAGTGAACATAGCTATCACAACACCACATCGAAAACGTCTCTTAGTTGCGAGCAGCTCGGCTTGCTTTATCAAGCACACATGCAATTAATTCACAACTCGTGTGTTACCGCTGTTGTCACTGGCAGAGAATGGCAACAATAGCAAACTACAGGATCCTGTTTTCTTCACTGTCAGTGTCAGAGCGCATCACGCATGGCAGGAGGGGTAGAGAGACACGTCAGAAGCTACATCATAAGTGCACCGAGGAGCAATCTGCAAAGGAGAAACTTCTTGTGTGTTGAGTTGTGCTGTCTGGTGTTGGTACAAAATAAATATTTTTTGGTAGGGGACAGGGGATGAGAGCTTTAGTTGAATGTTGAGCGAGTGCTCCAAGGTCGTACTCTCATTCTCAGCGAGCGTTGGAGGTGAACATGGACACACGGCGATGGTTCAAGCTGCTTATATGGATCTTTCATTTCATTAATCATATCCTGAATAATTCACATCACTCAAAATTCCTAATGCAGCTGACTCTATTCTCCCTCACAGTAAAACCTATTAGCCAAAGAGGCTCAGCATATATTAACCAACATAACTTGTTGGCTGGCTCTTGATGATACCATTGTGGAGGTCACAGTACAGTAGTTTTTTAAGCTTTTCACTCCGTGTGTGTGCGCGGGTGTGTGTGAGTGTGTTTATATATTATGTATTAAAAACTGAGAACCACTGTCAGCTAAAGAAAAGAAAAATCTACGGGCCTACCTTTCTCACAAAAAGTTCCAGTAAAGTGAAGCGGGCAGTGACAGGAAGGCACAGCTCCACCAGGAAGCTGCAGCTCATGACATGTTCCTCCGTTGCGGCACACGCCGTCACGGCAAACTTGAGGTTTAGACAGAGTTGGTGTTTGTGTGGGAGCTTGCACAGTTGTTGTGGTTATTGTCTCAGGCATGGTTGATTGAGTTGCCAGAGTTGAGGGGCTTGGCGTGGTGACTTCAATGGCACGCAGAGTATATCTGTAAAATTAGACCAACATTTGAGATGGTTATATCAAATCTAATGGAAGAAATATTTGCTTTTAAGGATAAAAAACATGAACTCTCTTCCTGTGCAGTTAATCCTACACATTAAGTGCAGCAATTTAACATCCAAGGAGGAGATAGAGGCTGTGTTATTTGTCACAATAAGTGTTTTGTTTTTTTAAATCAATGAATCAGACAAAGCAAAATGTGTCTGTTTGTGTTTGTATTATACAAAATGATCAGATCATCCATAGATATTTTTTGTTTTACCGATAAAACAGGAGAGAAAATTGTGATAATCCTCCACGTTACCTGCATTGATCTACATTTCTTCCAGTGATGGCATCAGATGTGTAAAAACTCCTCCGGTTATTCATTTCAATTATTTCAATACAGCCAGTGTAGTTGTGGAAAGGTTCTGCTTTCTAAGGGAAGAAAAAAAATAGACAATTAGTTTTTATCATGATGTAATTTTAGCAACGCATAATGTAACATTCTTTTCAACATTGGTGTCTTGTAGAAGAGAAACCAAGGAGCCAATGTGATTCTTACCTGACTGGGACGGTAGTGTTGAGGCAGACCACCTGTCAAGATGTGGTTTGTGCTTTGGATCATGTGTCCCAACCAGTAATTACTTGCCAAGCTCTTGATTTTCTGGTGGCCCGAAAGAGTTAGCTCTGCTTCACAAGGCGTCAGGTGTTGCCTGTGAAAGAGTGTGAACACTTGAGGCTTGAATTAAAAGTTTCCTACATGTTGCGTCATCTGGTGTTAAGAAGTGTGTTGGACCAAGTGATTTTTCAATTACTATTTCCTCCTAAGAATACAAATCTCAATGCTTTCTCTTTGGAAACCTGTGACAACATCGTGAAAATGGTCTATACATTATATCCTCATAAATGAAATAGACAGAAACTGT
Organism: Trachurus trachurus; assembly: GCF_905171665.1. Taxonomy (NCBI): domain Eukaryota; kingdom Metazoa; phylum Chordata; class Actinopteri; order Carangiformes; family Carangidae; genus Trachurus; species Trachurus trachurus. The sequence goes on from NC_139906.1 coordinate 18,651,154, forward strand.
TGTATTTGTGATAAGAAAACAATTTCAAGTTATCCCCGATGTTATGACTTGTATGACACCAGAAGTTTGAACAAAAGAACTGTTTTCTGACTCAAACAATAACTTCAAATAAATCCATTATTGCAGCTGCAGTATAACGAAGCTTTTAATGAAGTGCTGCAATTGAGACGTACAGCTTCCTCTTGCAGATACAGTAATAATAATAATAATAATAATATATCACTAATTCTAATACCGTATGTGTTTTGACTGACATTAAAAAATAATGTACGCCTGTTGTTGTAAATGAGCATTTGGCCATGTTGCTAGTAAAGATGCAGAGCAAATTATTGGATGTCGAGATTTTAAAAACTCTTGATAAGTGTATATCATTGTTTAGTTCAAATTGCTGATACATTTATTTATCACAATCCTTTTCTGTGCTGCTGCTGCAGCTGCTGCCAAACTCCATTTTGTTTTCTCTGGGTGTCTTATGAGCCTTGACACAACTATTTTGGACCCACCCCACAGCCATTCATAGATTTCAAAAACCAATTCTCCATTTTGAAACAACAGGGGAGAGCAGATAATTACCTAAGTGCAGATTCTGGACTACCCATCTGCAGCTTGAGGGTACTCAGGCCACAGATGCACAGTCTCCTCTCCAGTGTCTCCTGATACCCCTTGTTCCCCGAGTGGAAGTTAGGAGGTCCGTGAAGCAATCAAGTCTGATTTGTTAAGCCTGTACTTTGCAGGCTGTTGCATATGCCGGCTAAACACTCGGGGCACTAACTCCGAGCTGCATAAGTCCTTCCTCTAGAGCCAGCGTGGAGAAGCGGTTAATTTAGAAGCAGTCTGCCAGAGCGGCCTGGCCAGCAGCCAGAGGGCACTGTGTTCACTGTCCTTGAGAAGTCAGCCCCACTGGGTTTCTATTTAACATATTGAAAAGTGTCTTTGACGGGAAGATATATTAAAAGTCTATAATGAGGTAGGCAGTGACGTTGAGGATGGCCATGGTGTTGTAGCTCTGGGTCAAATCAGACAAAGATGGACGGACTCGGCCATCAGACAATTACAAAGAATTTGCTTTGTGACACCAGAAACCATTTTTTCCAGACTACCAATGCTCTAGTTATGACAGCTCTCTTTCTTGCAATGTCTCCAAGGGGTTGGTACAGAACATTATGATTGATTCATACTGCTGTATTATTTTTCTTGCAAGGGGAAAAAAAAACAGGGGTGGAGCTTTGTATCCCCTTAAAGCTGATTGGACTTTCTGGATACACTTTGCATATTTAGGGCAGTGCAGCTTTCTGCCAAGAAACATGCAACCTTCCCAGTCGGCTTTGTTTCAGCGGAAAATAATTTGCTCACCTTTCGCACAGTATGTTGGTTATCACCTTCAGTACCTTAACTTCTATCTGCACTCACCTGTTTTCAGAGATCACCTTCACAAGATTCTAATCTATATTTTTCAGCCTTTCAATATTATCTTTTAAGATTAGTCTATTATTATCTTCGCCCAAACAGAGCATCTACTACAAAAAAGATGGAATAGCCTCTTTGTGCCTTGTTTAAAAGTCTCTATACTCTCCCCTTTGATACAAAGTAAACTGATTCGATATGAGTCGAACATTAGCCGCTTTATTTCAGCTTCCAGCTCATACATAATAAACTTTGTATCTCAAAATGAAACCACAATCTTTCTCATGTCAGAACGTAATGGAAAGGGCTGGCAGCAAGATTGCACATGGGCTTAGGAACAATATAACTAAAGGGGCCACAGCCTCACTTTAAATCATTTAAACATTGATTTTGTGCTCAGCTCTTGCTTGTTAATCTTTTCGTAATGAAAAACTGCAAATGAAGACTTTAGAACAGCCAATAAAACATGGTCTGTGATCACTAATGCATTTTAATAGGCACATTCTGACGTTCGTTTAGTTCTTTAAAATGTAAGCCCATTTGCCCATTTGAAAAAAAATCTAAATTCTCAGTCTGGTGATTCCTGCCAATTACATGTGTTCCCCAGGTATTAGTTATAGCCCTTCTATATGCCACACTTGAAATGAAGAGATGACCAAGGATCAGGTTAATACCACCTGATAACTGCTAACAGTATTTGAACAGAATTTGTACATTACTAAGAACTCCTTTACTGTAGGTAGCTTATCATTGTGAATTTGTATATTTTGCCTCTGTAAAAGATAGATTCTTGCCTGAAGCACATACATAACCGAGGGCATCAGGGTCTTAATAAATTAAGAGGTGCAAAATTAACTGATTTACAGTTTTTCTCTTAAATGGATACAGTGTAAAATGGATGTAAAATGGCCACAACACGGACCTGAACATACACTCTAGATTCACAGGGTTAAATTAATACTAAAAGGAACATACCTGATATTAGCAATGTGAACCGCACCATCGTCAACACGAATTAATGTGCTGATCAGTGTGATCGCCTCCTCCTCGTTGCAGCAAAAGGCGTACTGAAATTGTTGAGAAAGAGTTTAAAATTCAGGCAACAGCTGTGTTTCATCAGTAAACAGAGTATTTTATTCATGCAGTTACTACAACCTTAACAAACAATCATGAATAATAACTACTTCACTGGAGCTTTACCCGTAAGATCCCATCCAAGACGAAGAGTTTCATGAAAAAGAAATCGCCATTAGCAGGTCCTTGGTCCACATAAAATATAGTTCCCTGGGCCACTTGGGTCTGGAATCTCACAGTAATGTTGTTGAGTGCGCTGAGGTCAATACCCCCAAACTCAAGGTATGAATTCCCGAAGTACTGAATAAAGCTTGAATCTAGGACATAAATATAGACAGAGAAGCAGAAAGGGGGGGCGGGTAAATAAAAGTGAGTCAGTCTGTAGTTTATGCATCTTTACTGTAGAATCTGTTGAGATTCTTCTATCGATTCCTGAAAGAAGAAATTCTCACTCGCATCCTCTATCGGGAGGTCAGTGCACACAGTGAGGTACAGACCAGCACCCTCAGAATTATTAAACAGAGTTTGGCTGTGGGCACCTCAACAGGGCAGACGCCTGTTACCATGGAGGCGTCAGTGTAAAGTTTGTCGTTTCTGCGCACACTTCTATACTGTATGTCTCAGGAAGGAAAATGTAAATGTGACTTGTGTCCATCAAATAACCTTGGCAAAATAGATGGGATGCAGCTTAAAGAGACTAACGCGCAGTGCAGGGAGATTTATTGTGAGAGACCAGAAGCAAAAAAGGAGATAATTATATTTTGAAAGCAGAACAAAAGGCTTGAAGGGCTCTTGGTAGCATCACAGCTTTTCCTTTTCTCACTGTACAGTCATACTGTAAATACTCTTATTTGCCAAAAAGCTGTGAAGCATGCAAATGGCACTATATTAACCGAGAGAGGAGTCTTGGCTGAAATGAACGTATTCATACAAGTTTATTACATGCCTCATTTTATAGTGGAATAACTTGGTTTATATCATCCATGAGAATGGGCAATTACGGGGTATTTCAGTAAAAGTTCCACTGCCCGCCAGCTTATTGGGGGTAGTGACGCAGACAAACTTAAAAGACTGACTCAGACTGCAATTGAAGGGAAGCATTAGGAGTGCTCATGCTCAATATATTTCTCATTTGAAGGAAGTAGAGCAATTTGTTGCAGAAAAGTCAAACGGGGGAGACTGTTAAAATGAAAAGCATTCCTGGATGCACCTGTCTCATGCTCTGTCTGTTCTTATCTAGAAAAAAAAACATTATTGCACCAGAGAAATCAGCAAAGCTCCTTTAAAGTTGTTGCCATGATTAATCGGGCAGCTGCAAGTGAGACCTTTATCAATATTTGTTACACGTCAAGTCCTAATGGGCCAGACCCCCTTTGATCTGACAGGGGGGGCCCTCAGGGCATTTGGCAAACAAGCTAACCTAAATACCCCCATTTTCTCTGGAGAGCTATACGACCAATACCCTGAGGAAAATCCCCTGACAAAAAAAGTAAGAATTATCAGGAGCAGACCCACTGTGATCTGTGAATTAATGAGGATAAATGCACAAAGCAACAATGCTGTGCTGTCTTCTCCTTCACTCCTGACAATGGGGTTTGCCAATGCTGATGATGGAAAATTACCCCTCAGAGACAAAGCTATTCATTAATTTTAAAGCCTTGTTTAGTCTGATGTAGTCTTTGATGCAGTCTGAGGCTGCTGCCAGGAGGCAGTATCATGCCTCATTAGCAGTTAGCTATAGTCTCTCCTTCAAAGGTCTCCTGTTTTTACCACTACCTTACATTCTCACACCAGATTTTTCATCCACAACTCTCAAAGAACTAGCTGGACTAAATCTGAATTGTAAATCTCTGCAATATAAACTGTATCCTATACTTCTCGCTTTTCAATATCCTGTTATGCACGTTTTTTTTTTTTTTACTGGTAACATAACGCTGACCAAGGACTTTGTTCCTGTACCAAGTTCAAAAGCTTTTTCAGTTTCAATAGAAAAAGAAGGTGTCTCAGTGGGAATATTTCTTGATATAAATCTTTCAGATCAGATATAATTAGGACCAGTCTTAATACATGTCCATAAAAGAGGTGAGAAAATTGATATAAGTCATATTTAATGTAACGTGAAGGGGTGGAGCGCAACGTTGTAGCACAGACCGCGCAGGGATGTCAGACAGGTTAAAGATATTCCACTAGAAAAATATATTTGTTCAAATGTGAACTTAAGATCAATTTATATGAGTGCAGACTTTGGATGGAGACATTTAATTGATATAGAGTTAATGTCCCATTTATTGAAAAAAAAAAAAAAATACCGGGATGTAAGTTCTGTTTTGTCCCTGATTTATTGGGTAGGGTAATAGACTGACTGATTGAACTTGTCACAGACAGAGATAAAATACTGCTGAGGAACATTCTTACACTCTTGCAATTTCAGAGCCCTGGGGGAAGGCAAAAGGTCATTCTGCACCCACCACAATGGCAGAAAAATGTCTTATATTGGAGCTATGTGATGTTAGAAGGTTTTCGTTCTGTTACAGTGCAGATACAGAGGAATCAAATCCTAAATATAATATGTTTTTTTTTTGTGTGTGTGTTTTTTAAAATCCCAAATCGAGTGTCTAATTATATCTTTGTTGCCTGGTTTTAAAAATAACTGATGAAATTCCAACACACTGCACTGACAGTTACTGTACAGGAGCAAACAGGCCATGAACTGCAGCTGAAAACGACAAATATAGACACTTTTTTTTTCATCTCGCCCACCCTTATGGCTCATGAATATGCATAACTGTGCACATCATGCAAATGTCATTATAGCTCACAGGCAAAGTTGTGTCACTGAATATATAAAAATGGTTACATTCATTAGATACTGCCAAGTCAGTCATAAACAAACTACGTGAAAAAAACCTAACACAAACAGAACACGAAATGATTGCATGTTAAAGTGGAGGTTAACAAGGTGACTGACCCAAAACATGTTCAAAATGACCCTGGGGCTAACTTCTTACTCATCAAGCAGATTTTTGAGGAGCTTAAGTAATTTCATTTCTGCTACACATGGCTGCAGAAGATAACAGCTTCACCTGTGCTGCAGTGATCACTCCAAGGAGAGTCAACCAAATCGTGGCTTAGCACTACTATAAGCCTCCTTCCACCAGCACTGTGCTTTCTAGATTCCCATCAGCTCTCATATTGTAGGGCTAAAATACTGTGGAGCTCAGCACTGCATGTGCAGTGATAGGAAAAGACCCAGAAGACAATCACCTCCATCTGTTGTGTACACGTTTGCTACCCAGCTGAACGGAATTTATTTTTTACCTCAAAACTCTGGTATCGTCTAAAAAAAAAGAGTCAAGATCATGACCAAATTCACACGTTCTATTGAGAAATTGAATCCTCCACTGTCAGTGTAGCACATTAACTGTCTCCCCCATGATTAAATTCCCATTGACTTGGTACATTTCAAAGGTTGTGGAGCAGTCTTAGGTTTAAAGGAGCACTGTCTGAGTCTATTTCAAGCAGCACCAAGGGCACTGCATGTGTTTAGATGGTGACCTAGTTAGATAAACTCATGTTTCTGGGTCCTCTCACTTTAAAACTTATTTACTTTGATTATGCACTTATGTGAAAAGGAGTAAAAGAGATGTCTTGGTGTGTGGGTGCTGGGTTTGTTTTTCTTTACCAGTGTCTTATGTGTAGATTTAACCCTTTAAACACTGGTGCAATATGCGCCGGATGAGGGCTGGACCAGGTGCAGCGGGGAGGACTCCATTATGTTTGGCCCACAGTGATTTTCAGAGTGTCGCACTGAATTGGTTCAAGCTCGTCTGTGTTCAATAGGTCTGTTTTACAGCTCTGTGAACAGTTTCAAAGGTAGACAGACCTCATCTGTCAAGGAGTAACAATCTGCCCAGTGCTCTGAATTCAACCTCTCACAGAAATGACTGAACCCAGTCCCAATAATGTACAACACATTCTGTTCTGTGTCTGTCATTTTAACGTTAAAGGATATAGCCCCAACTAACAATTGGACGTATAACTCTTTGGAATTATTGTCGCTCTTACTGGTAAATACACATTTTCACAGGATTTTTTTTTCCAACTGCAGCTGCACAAACTATGACAATCTCTCAATCAAACTTAATACATCCTCATCTGCGATGTTGCAAAGGCTCTAAAATCACATTTGGAGCAGAACCAACTCGGCGGGAGCCTCCCCTCATTCAAAACTGGCAACCCTTGTACAGCAAAAATGTTTGGTAGCAAGGACAAGGGAAGGATAGGTTTGTAATTTGAATAAGAAAAAAAAATCCCTGGACCACCTTCAAAACAAATTGATTGTGGCTTATTAGTTTACATAATTTAGTGTCACTTTCTTGAACACATGATATAATGATATTGGAGGTAATAGCGCAGTAATGCGAGCTATGACATGACTGAGGAACAATAATTTAAAATGATACACTGCTGCATTTCAGCTGATCGATCATTAAGGTTATAAGTGTTATTCCTTGTCGCAAAATAATTGTCCATTACAATGAGTCCCTTTTCAGTATCAGAGTCTGTTTCATACGTGCAGTACATAAGTATTTTTCATAATCATGTTTCATAGTTTCGTAGGCCTACGCTCTTTCTCATACATCAAAAAAGGTTTTTGTACAAGGGATGGTACAAACATTGTGAGCACCCGGGCAACCCCCCAAAAAATGTAACCATAATTTAAACTGAAGCACAAGTTAAATTAGCCTTTGAAGTTGTACATATGTCTTTAACAATTAGGAACTGAACTAACTGAACATTTAAATCTGCTTAAAAGAGAGCTGGAGGCTATACTGCAGCATCAGTGTAGAGGAAGAAGTAGTGCTTAGATCCTGAGGTGAATGTAGCCCTTCAACAAATACATCACATGCAAAAGTTCTGCAAGATCATAGTACAGTAGAAAAGTGCCAGCAACAAAATATGCTCAGTAATACTTATACTTCGAAATACTTTTATCTCTTTGGACCTCAAACAGTTATGGAGATGAAGCTCTGAGACAGGAAATGTCTCGTTGATAAAACTGCTCATCAACTCATTGGCATGAGAAATGTGAAATGTGACAAGGGATCCCAGTTTTACAATGAGTAAAGGCTAAAAAAGCTTGTGAATCACTGCAATGATCTATATACTGTAGTGCATTGCATTTTATGCCAATTTCTTATGAAAACTTTTAACTTGAATTATCAGTACATAAGTTATAATATTATAATATTTTCCTCAAAACTGTGGTTGAGCAGAAGTATAAACTGACAGGAAATGGAAACAATAAGGTAGCTGAAGAAATACAGCAGTTCTTCTTACCACTGCATGTACAGACAGGCATGAACAGAGTGGTCCGTACCTGTGGTTTGCTCAGCTGTTGGTATCGGGCTGAGTGTTGGCACCGACACTCTAGGTGTGGAGCCACGAGTGATGTTCTTGACTACAGTCGCCAAGGGAACAGCATCCGTAACAGGAGGCAGGCAACTGACCTTGTTGATACCATCTACGCAGGAGAATGCTTCTGGACATGGATTCGACAGGCAATCATCATAGTTGTGCTCACAGTTCTTCCCCTGTGTATGTAATATAAACAGCCCTTAGATGTGTTTTTGCCGTGTGATAAGATGCTAAGTGGGATGTTATGTTTACTTTGCTTGCGCTATTATGTAACTAAATACAAATGAAGGATTTGTTTTAGCCACGTGATGCAAGACAACATCTGATATATCAGATTATTTTCATTTTTATGTCCAACATTAAAATTCTTTTCCCGAGTAACTATTTCTCGAGTAGCTTAGTTATCTAAAGCAGTAGCAGTAGTAGTAACAAATATAAAAAAATGTGCCATGCTATTTATCTCTTGGTATGAGGAAGGCATCTGATTTGCTGCTCCAACAAGGGGATAGAAATGATTATTAGACCATGAACAAGAACAAAGTAAAAGAAAATCAAACAATTTTAACAGTGCAGGATATGATTGCTGAGAGAGGAACGTGAGGGTTGAGAGTGCAAAAGGTTAAAGGTTAATTTAAAAAAAAAGAGAGAGAGAGGGGATAGGACATGGAGAATAAGGTGGGGAGCCTCACCACAAATCCAGGACGACAGAAGCAGGTGTAGCCATAGCCTGGATCATTCTGAATGCATATCCCCTGGTTGCAGGGCTGTGGAAGGCACTCATTAATGTCATCCTCACAGTGAAGGCCTGTCCAACCTGCCAGGAACAAAAGCCCACAGAGTGCCGTGCTGAGCCCAGGCTCTCCCACTTCCACCCTCTGAAGTGAATATCAATCAGATTCTCCTACATTGATTTGCTTCTTTTTGGGTTCACACACATACACAGACAAGAAAAGGCTTTCACTAAAGAGTAAGATGCCACATACATTTTAATGAGCCCGAGCAGTATCGTCTTTTTATCACTGTCTTTTTTAGTACTGTATGACTACAAATTTCTCCCTAGAGAAAAGTGGATGACTTTTGAATGGCTTTGAGGCTCCGAAGCTATGTAGGCATTATGATAACCTTTAGTGACACTGTATATGGCCCCTTTCAATCCAATATGGGCGTTCTGTAAGTATTAAGATGTTTTACATATGGTAAAATGCTCTCCACTGCTTTTGGGGCACAGTGAGAACATGTCGTGCTTGTTCCATTCAAAAATGACATGCCATATAGGTTTAATTTTAGTACTCTTGCTCATGAGAAACAAGATTTTCTTGTAAGAGGTCTCGTAAATCGGGTGAGAAGCTGCTTTGGTTACCTTATTATGGAATGTAGAAACTCTCAGGGTGTTTGAGTGACTCACCTGACCTGCAGTGGCAGACATAGCTATTAATAAGATCTTGGCAAATGGCACCGTTGTGGCAGGGAGTTGAGCAACATTCGTTTACATCCACTTCACAGAAATCCCCCATGAAACCTGGTGGACAGCTAAAAAAACACATCATACTTTAAAACTGTGAGGCCGTCTCACAGTGCTGTCAGTTCCTTCTTGTGGGTCTGACACACTGTATCCGCAAACTGTCTCTTTTTTTTTCAATTATTCATCAAAAAGTACTACGACTTCATTTATTAATTTATTTTGTGTCAGCTGTTGCTTCTTATTTCAAATTGTATTATGACCTTTGAGGGACACAGCAGTGGAGACGATAAATCAGGTGATAAACTAAAGAGAGCTCAGTTTAACAGCTCACACTGTTCTAATGACTCATGATGTGGGATGAGAAAAAAACAGAAACAACATGAATACAAATTTCACAGTCTGTTTGTTTGTGTGCTAGGATTAGGCATAGCGGTGAGGCAAACATTCACAATTGTCAGATTTGTCATATTTAGAAAAGGAGTGTCTTTTCATTCGATTATCATCTTTATGATTCTTAACATGGTTTTTTGCTGCAACTGTTTAATGACTTAAATTACATCATCAAAAGTGGAAAAATGACAATAGTCCTCTAGTAATAAGATGTTTCTGGAACTCCATCTTGAAGTTATATTAAATAACATTACTAACCTTTATTGACTTTTTTATGAAGTGACTCCCACAATTTATTTTTTGGAAATGTATATTATTATACACTACACTGCACATTTCTATTCAACAATGTATTTTCCATCTGTTGGGTCAACATGTGTCTATGATATATTGGATTTTTATACTTCCATAATACTTCTCAATGCTTTCTGAAATTGTCTATTTATAATAAATCCACAAACCAACAGTTACATATTTACATTCATAGCACAATACTTGTTCTTGAGTTCTTGTATTTACGGCAAACTCTCAAGCTGACAGTCCTGATTGTTTAGTCCATAAAACTGAATCAATATGGCCCTATATGTGTTAATGTCATTACTGCTAATTAAGGTCATCAATAACTTATTGATTAAAACATCAGGATGCCAAACAATATGAAAAAAAGTCACTGGTGAAAACTCAAGTTAGGTTCACAAACTTGAAATCAGACCTAATTAGAAGGGAAGACAAACAGATTGGATTAATTCAGCCATGTGCAAAACCCACAGGTAAACAGAGAGAAAATACTTAGGCAGCAGTGGATTTCTGTTGTGGAGATTTGCACAGGATAAGATGCACCTTGAGCAAAGAGAAGAAGCATTCAAATCTGCAGATGTCATCCCCACTGGCTTTAAGTTTGTAGAAGAAAAATCATTTTCCAGATGGTCAATGAGCCTGATGAAGCATCAAAGCTAAATAAGGCCAAGGAAAATTCAAGGTCTATGACTTGCATGGGATTCCAATTCAGTCACCAGATCTCTAACTCTGTGAACATCTTCTGGGGCATTTGACAACAGAAAAGGTGACACCACCTAGTACTACAACATGAAAGTCAAAGTGGAAATTCTCCACATTTTCTGCTTCAATACATGCTAACAAACTCCTGCTATATTCATGAGGCTAAAATTCCTTTGACTTCTCTTGTAACCTAAGATCTGTGTGGCACAGTTGATTTAATCCTACAACACTGCAACATCAACAAAGGTTTCATGCATGACCTATTGGCTGACCACCAACGTAGTGAGAGAATGGAGTGCTTTTGAGGCCATTTGCTGAACAGGTGCAGAACTGAGTGTGCACCACTTCACACACAACATGCAGATAAAACAACACTCTGTATTTCAAGTATTATAGATGGAGATTAGCCAAGAAACCATTGCATGACCGATTCTATATTTTAGCCCATTAGTCCGTGTACAAGCCCGAACAGACCTCTCCATCCAAGTGGAAAAATATGTGTTTGCCACTAAAGAAAATCTGTTTATGTGATTTTAAAGCCATAGTCAATGTTGGCAATATGGATACAAATACGCAAGCCTTTCACCCAGAAATTCACCAAAGATCTTTTAACTAACCCCCAAATAACAATTGACTGGTAGTGTAGAAATGTGCATTTCTACACAACATATCCACACAGCTGAAGGCCAAAATGTTGCTTTCCATCTATAATTCATTAATCTCTTTCATCTGTAAATGAGTCAGTTTGGCCAATATCAGTTAATATTGCACAGATATAACTAATAGTGCAACAAATTACCCTATGTTCACATCTAATTCAAATTCAGCAAAAAAAAAAAAAAAAAAAAAAAACCCTCTCTTCCTGTGGGAAGTGCACACAATGCACAATCACCCTATTGCAGATCAGCAGGACACTAAATGACATTAATAACCAGAGGGTGTGTGTATACTACCTCTGTCCTTAGTGTGCACTGTATATTGCCTCCTTGTAATATATATACAAGTGAGCCTACAATGAAGGAGACATTAGGGAAAAAATGCTTAGCTGAGGCAGTACAGAGTCCTATGCATCAATACACTGTATAACACCACAAAGAGCAGCAACCTATTTGGAGTCGGAGTAGTCTGGGATACATTAAATCATGACACTGAGCATACAGCGGCACATCAGCACAAGGTTAGACAGTGTAATTAACTACAAGGAATCCAGGGAGCCGCTGTGTCAAATCTGCACACTCTTACTACGTACACCTTGTATTCAGATACACTTCATCACTCAAGGGAGAGTGTGTCAGCAATTAAAAAGTAATGATTCTCCTGCAACCAACCTGGCCGACTGCTACTGTATAGGCATAAACAGATACAGTATGGCGTAGCAACAATCTTGTGAGATGAGATGCATGTTTAATTAGAAAAGAAAACATTTTCTGGAACAGTGGCGCTGATGTAAATTGTTCAAGATGCAAATTTAGAGCATCTATCTATCTATTTATCCATCCATCCATCCATCCACCCATCCAAATGATATCAGATGTTGGCTGTTAGGCTAATTAAGTGAACATTAACATTAGCTCATGAGTTTGCTCTCTCCAACTGTCTTGATTTAAAATTAAAGAGCTGATGAAAAGAATCATTGTGGGACGTAGGATCACTAATCACACTGAAGCAGAAAAGAACACTGTTTAATCCACTGTGTACACATTGGATGTTGGACTTTTAGTTTCTGAAAGGTTTAAAAAAGAAAAGAAAATAGACCACCTTCTAACTTCTTTATATACAGAGTATATTTTTAGATAGTTAATTAAGTTAAATGCTAAGTGTACCATAGCTCTGAGCGCAGCCCCATGTACTCTGCCCTAGCATGTGGAGGAATCAAGAGCTTGCCAGGCCTGTTGTGACAGTTTTGGGGCAGCTGAGGCCCAAAGGTTAGAGAAGTGGGTTTGGGACCGAAAGGCCACTGGGTCAAATCCCACAAACTGCAGGAGGTGAGATGGGTGGGAGCTGTGGATGAACATCCATGGCTAAAGTGGCCTTGAGCAAGGCACCTAATCCCCCTTCTGCCTTCCCTTCAAGATGCTCCTTGGGCGTCACAGTGCAGCTGCCAAACTGCTCCAAGCTTGTGTGTGTGTGTTCTCTGCTTACAGATGGGTTAAATGCAGAGGTCAGATTTTCTATGTGTTAAAGGGGCAGTTCAACATTTTGGCAAATTGGACCATTGCCACAATCCCTATAGTCATAGCAGTATGTTCGTTACCTTTAATTGACGGTGCAAGTTATTTTTAGAACGGCAGAGCTGAGCCGCGAGCTGCTCAGAGCTACGCTACGGAGGCTAATGGTATTTCTTGGTGTCCCTCATCAAACTCATCAAATACACAATCCAACAACTCCAAAACGCTCTGGTGGACAAGTTGTGACCTGCACAACGGAACATTACGAGACAGAGTTGTTTTAGAGGTAAATCCGTGCAAAACCGCTGATACGCGTTGCCTTCAGGGACAGTTTTTCAGCAAGCAGTCTCTGCATGCCTCGAAAACAACTCTGTCTCTTATCGTTCCGTTATTATCTCATAGCGTGGTGAATGTGCAGGTCACAACTTGTCCACGAGAGTGTTTTGGACTTGTTGGATTGTGTATTTGATGAGTTTGATGAGGGAAACCAAGAAATCCCATTAGCCTCCGTAGCGTAGCTCTGAGCAGATCATGGCTCTGCTCCGCCGTTCTAAAAATAGCTTGCACCGACAATTAAAGGTAACGAACCTACTCCTAAAACTATAGGGATTATGGCAATGGCCCAATTTGCCAAAATGTAACATCTGTTCAGCTGCGCTCACCATGCCATGTTGTTCCAGTCAACTCTTATTTGTATGGATCCTGTCCAGGGACAATCCTTCAGTTTCGTTACATCAAAACAACGAAGGACATGTTGCAGTGGACCAACTCACCTGCATGTAAAGTTTGATCCTTCACCGTCGAGGCAGGTGGCCCCATTGAAACACAGCGAGGCATTAACGGCGGCCTGTTTGCAGACGTCCACATCAGTCTCACAGGTTTTCCCTGTGTAACCATCTTGACAGAAGCATGCATATTTATCAGTGAGATCCACACACGAGCCTCCATTCAAACAGGGACTGGAAGCGCAGTCCTGTAAATGAAAAGACATCAATCATTTACAAGGGTCAGGCACTGCACTAATAATATTAAATATTTGACACATACTGTATAACTATTAAATGAAATGTTAATGGGTGTATGCACATAAGCGTGCTCAAAAAAAAAAGAAAACTAACTTGGGGTTAGAATAATGTGCTTTTAGTTAAAAAGCAGATTATTCATTCAACTAAATGCTCACAAAGACTTTGTAAGCAACTCAGTGCTTTATCTCTAGAGTCCAGCACTAGCTGTGGTTCAAATCAATTAGACTAAGCAATTTCTTTTAATCAGGTGTTTGTACAATGCTTACATGATCCTGGTAGTTCAAATGACTTATCGTGTAGAAAAATCAATAGAATTAGTGATACCACTCAAAGATTAGAAAATTCTCCCGACACTCCTCTTGAACGCCCAGCAGGTTTATTAATTAAGCTCAACTCACGTCGATGTTTGTTTCACATCTGCTGCCAGTCCATCCAGATTCACACAAGCAGGAGTACGACTGTATCCCATCCTCACAGCTGAGAAGGCCACAACAGATGGCGTCAGTACTCATTCATCAAAATTATACAGTACAACAGTTTGCAATGAACTTCAAAGCATTCATATATTCAGGTCTTTTGCTCTACAGTTTATGCAGAACCCTCTAAGAGAGATACAATCTTTTGAGTGAATGAGTGCTTCCCCCTTCAACAGAATTAATGACTGTAATTTAGAGACGACTGAGACAACCTGTACATGCATCACATTAGCACATGTGACATAGTGTACATCTCCACTCACTGCCGGCGGCAAGGAGTGCAATTAAAAATTATTCCACGCCACTTTGGCACAATGTGCAGTGTTTCTGTTTGAAGTGACTGAGAAAAATCGGTACCTCCCGTGAAGACAAGGCGCTGACATGCATTCATCAGTGTTGGTCTCACAGTGGAGCCCAATGAAGCCATCAGGACATGAGCAGTAGTATCGATTAGGCGCATCAATACATCTCCCACTATTTTGACATGGGTTTGAAACACACTCGTCGATGTTAACTTCACACCGTGCACCTAGGAAATTAAATATATTTTAGTAAAACATCAAATGTACAACAACTTAAACAACTTACAAGAAAAAGTAGTTAGTTTAAGTATTTCAGCAATCAAACTGTTTACTGTTCACGAATAATACAATACGGTATAGGCCTAATGTACAGTAGTAGGGTGCAGTCAAGAATATGAGCTCAGTGCTAAAAGTCGTCTGCAAGTCTGGGTTCAATTTGAGTTTTTTTTGCTAGAAACAACCATGTAAATCTTTGTATACTAAACAAACAAGGCTGGGTTTTGATAATTCTGAAACATCTCTGCACTCTGCATTTTGGATCTCTGGAGACATCACTGTATGCTCCAGGACACAGTCCCAATGTTTTGTTAGCTTCACAAACTGAGAGGAATACACTACACTCGCAATGTTTAATGCATTGAGGGAATATGCTGACAAAATGCACCAGAGCTCTCGTGTTTTTAACAGTTCTTGGATGTAGCACAGTTAATCAAATGTGTGTCAGTCTGTGTCTACAAAGAGTTGTCAGAAGTCATTGTTGTTTTGTCTTTTCAGTGGATTTGTTGATTGTGATACAAAGAAAACATTAGCCTTATCATAAAAACTTCTTATGGGTTACAGTCCATGGTTATGGTATACGCTACATAAGCCTGTAAAGATGAAAACTGAAACTGAAAACTGTGCTGTAGCTGACTGCGCTGTAAAGTAAATGCCATCCAATCCAACTGATGTCCCTCTCGTAGCATCCTTGTGTCGATACACTTCTCCCTCTTCAGAGAGTGATTCAAAACTTAAAGTTATTTGTCGGTTTTCTAGCCAAGAGTTAACAGTGGTTATTGTCGTTCAACAAGAGCTTTGCCCACCACTGTCTTCATAATACAAGAGGTAATAATGTGCTCTCTGAGCAGTGATAGGCAATTGGAGGACACAGTGAGTTACTATCAGTGAAGTGACAACACAGGCCGGAGCTAGCTAGTAGAAAAGATTGTGTTAGAATTTGTTACTTTGTCATTAGGGAGAGCTCCTGAAGGAATTCAATTTCATGATTAACCCACAAACTGATACTGTAAGCAAACTCCTGTGCTATGCTAACATTGGCTACAAGACAAACACAAATCTAACATCTAAACAGCAACTTTAAAAAGAATAAATACTAAAAAGCTAAATTAAATTGGGCCACTGCCCCATATGTTGAGGCTACAGTCATCACTGCAGGCGGCGCCAGTTCAAATCCCGCATCGAGTGGCCCTTTCCTGCATGTCATTCCTCCTTCTCTGCCTCCCCATTTCCTGTCTCTTTCTCGACTGTGCTTTCCATTAAAAGGCGAAAAAAAATATATACTTTTAAAAAACCCCAATTAAATCAGTGTAGTTTTATTACACTTTGCAGAACAGTTTGTTACTTACAAACGAACCACTGCAGTCATTTAAAGGGAAAATAAGTCACTGTGCAGCAGTGAGCAAACTGTCCAGATAAAACTGCCTCACCAGCATGACATGTTTTCCTCTCTGGTCTTTTTAGTAACCTTTGATATAAAGATCATAGGCTGGCAGGGATGGTAAACATGACCGTGCTGTGCACAGTAAACTAATATTGCATTAAAGAATTGCTGGGTTGTTGAGCTAAAATCTAAAATCCACAAGTCACCTTTCTCAAATATCATTCTTCTCTTTGTGGCAGTCTACCTTGAACAGACACACAACTCAAAGCTTTTACTTGTGTCTCATGACTGTGATGATTGTCTCACTGGCATTCATTTTAATTTTCAGTTTCTGGCTTATAATGCCAAGAGTGTTTTGGAGTTGTTGGATTGTGTATTTAGTTTCATGAGGGAAACATGGAAATACTGTGCACTTCTGTTGCATTTGCTGTGCAGCTCTTTCCCCACTGATCTAAAAACAGCTTGCAACTCAAATTAAAGGTAATGAACCTACTCCTAGACTATAGGGATTATGGCAATCAGCGAATTTGCCAAAATGTTGAAATATCCCTTTAAGAAAATGCAGGGATGTGAAAATGCTGACTCACTAATATCTACACTGGATTAAGAGTCAATTATGCAATTATTAAATTGGCAAAAAAAATAATATCCAAGAAAAGTGATAATAGATATTTAATGAAGCGACTGTTGTTGTGTAAAGGTGCCCGTCATCTTTAGAGGACTACTGTATTTAATCAAGACTGTGGTTTCTGTCTCTATTTAAATCAGACTGGAAATGAAGGACCCTCATGTGTTGTGTTTACAGTATTAAAAATGTTCACCAGCAACACATCTTCCAGGAAATACCTCTTTGTAAATCCACAGATTCATTCATTTTAAATAGTGCCAGTGAAAGCTGGTATGAGGATTTTCTTTTTTTGATTTTTTGTATTTCATTTTTGACTGCTGTGGGCAGAACAAACAAAGTTCTATTCACATGGGGATGGGATATCACAGGTAGATATCACAATACAACAAAAACTATCTATGAACAACAAAAACTGTGTAGAAAAAGTTCCCCATTAGAAACAGTATTTAATAAGACAAGCATAAATCATTTTTGATCATGAATATAAATATAATTGACTAAAACAGCTGATCATGCTGCACTGATTGCCTTCTCCTGTAATGTCCCTGAGAGGAGTCAGTGAGGTGCAGCACTGAACTAATGGAAGTGTGTATACTGTATGAGCTGTATATGCAAACAGCTGTGACTACACAGCACCAGTACCAACTGCTGCACCAAAGGTGCTGACTCGAAGGGAACGCATGAATTATTCTCCAAAACAACTTACACCTTCCGCTGTCCATCACACACACTTAAGATAAGTCTCGAAGCTTTGCTAAATAAGTCAGCTCTATTCAGGGAGTTGATGATTTTCATTATTCATGTAGACCTCACAAAAATAGCAATGAGATCACAGAAGAAATGAAGGGGAGCTGAGAGTTCAAGCTGTGAGGGAAACACCAGATAACAGAAACTGTCAAAATTAGACTTCCTCCTGCCAACAAGTCATACCACAAGTGGGAAAACACACTGATGATGTTTATAGTAGTCTAAATTATCGCAAGCAGTGCTTTAGAGGGAGCCATAAGTAACTATGTTTCCTAAGGAATTAAAAATATATGAATGGATGATGGCTAATTCTACATCCAAGAGTTTTTTATGTTGTTGTTTTTTCCTAAAGTGATAAAGAAAAAAGAAAAAAAGATTTTTAATACCAGTAGAATCTAGCGATTTCCAGGAAACGAGAGATGAAAAATGAGAAAAATGATGACTGACCCATTGTTAATCATTTGGTTGGCTTTTTATCTGCTGGCTGAGACAGATGTAAAGAAATACAGTGACAGCGGGAGCACAAATGCATTTACTGGCCCCAGTGTTTTATCATGAAAGAGAATAAATAAACTGTCTTTAGTGTATACAAAATCCATCACATTCTCTCATAACAGACTATAAAATGGTTCCTTTCTTGTCCCCAAACTGATAAGTTGTTTCATTTAGTCAGAGGGGAAGCTCTGTGACAGCTGGGAAGTTCAGTTCATGACAGCATAAGTGACAAAGCAGTGTTTGAAACCAAAAATAACAATAGAGTTGCAAGAGAAATAGATCTGTAGATAATGTAAAACAGAAGTGTGATGAGGGAAATGAGGTCAAATGGGTGGAAGAAAAATCCCTTTTGTCAGTTAACACACATTTTTATGACACATGTATTTCCCATCATCCACTGAGTGAGGCTCACACTTAATGGTATGATGTATCTTGATGGTTTTATTTAGGTCAGAGGTCGTATATTACTTCAGGTTCCGTATCCTCAACATTGTATGGATATATGGATAGAGCTGAAAATGATATTACTGTAGATATTGAACACTGAATAATGCTGCAGCTTAATACAGCTAAAATACAAAGCATCGTATATCTTAACTGTGCACTTAAATGTAGATTGACTTATTTCTTGACACGGTGACGGACTGATACTTATGTTTTCTGAGAAAATATTTGACATTATTTCAAGTATTAAGTCATGTTCTATCTCTGTTCCACTGTAATATGAGCTGGTATTTAATTCATACAATTAATAAATATATAATTATTATGTATTAATTAATGTTAGCACAGGAGGAACACGATATTCCATTCACTTTAAATATATAATGCTTCTCTAAAGCAGAAGAGGCTAAAAGGCAGGGATGGAAATAACGGCGACAGTTCACCCAGCAAAGGACTGAATTTACTGAAGCCTTAACATCAAAACAACACTGTGGGGGCCAGAACATCATCATCCAACAATGTGCTGACTGAGGCAGCTTGCAACAATGTGCTGATTGCACTGTACTATCACTCAAGGGAACGTGCTCCTTAATGATGGGTGAAGAAGAGAAAACAGAAGGTGACGAATAGTGTGCTTAAACTGTGATTTATATAAACACAATTACCCATTAATCATGTCACTGTAATGACTTCTGACCGCAGTACAGAACACAGCGCCTATGTACAGTTAAATAATACATTATTAGGATTACGGAGCCTTTTAAACCAAACAACCTAGAGAGTGATACGACAGCTGAGATCCTGCCATGGCAGCTGCCAAAACTGACTTACAATGGGAAAATCTCTCAATTCGACACAGTGGAGGACAAAATGACACCGCATATAAAAATAAAGTGTAATTACACGCTATTAGGTGAGTGCCATAGCTGAAGACTGTTTTGAACAAATGATGAATACTGACACCTGACTTTCCAAGAGGTGACGAGCACTGCAAGATGAAAAAAGTTCTTGTTTAGTCTAACACTTTTGGAAAAATGGGCCACACAGAATTTTGGAAAGGTAAGAAAAGTATTGATAAAAGCTGTTAAAAGTGTCAGAGACATGAATAAAATCTATTTTCTGGCTTTTCGCTTCAATTATTTCTCAAAGCTCAAACATATTACATATAAAAGAAAAAGACTAGATATTCTCCTATCATTTTTGAAAAAATAGGGTAATAGTCGGAGCCTTTGGAAGATTTCTGGGCATAAAACTGCTACAGTACATTAAGAAGCTTGTATATGAAAGCAGATGATTTACTGAAGATTCAGAGAACACAAATGCACCGACAGGCTCACAAAACAAAAAAGTAGTATGAAAATTCAATATGGGTAGTGAATGGGAATGAAGTGTCATCATAGCTTAATCACATCCACCAAAGTTTGTAGATAAAGCCCCAGACTGATTTAATGGTAGGCAGCATCAAGTTTTAGAGTCAGAATGAATTCTGGCATTTGATATGCAAAAAAACAAAAACAAAAAGGCCAAATAGAGCAGTGGCAGGAGCAAATCATATTCTAATACCATCAAGTGACACAACAAGTTACAATATTTCATTGAGAGGAGAGATGACACATCATGCCATCAAGGCAGAGCAGCATTTCAATCAATTTCAATCAGGCCGTAAAAACATGAAGTGATGAATCACCTAAAGATGGCCAATTTAGAATAAAAAAGAAGTCGCACACAGCCACAGTGGCACCGGGAGCCCATTTGTGTTCTTGTGAAAAAGTTGCACGTGTTACCAGAGCAAATATTTTGTGTGAGTTCTAGTCGGTTTGAGCCGATCCAAACTGTATCCTCTGGCCGCTCGCTCTCCTGGGGAACCCTGTTTCCTCAGATGAGCTTAGAGCAACAGAAAAAGTAATGACTTGTACTATGCTGTGCGTAGGCCTAATAATAAAAGCTGCTTCTGTGGGAATTGGGCCATGCGTGTCAGGTTCTGCTCTCCAGAGTAGCAATACCTCAGAGATTTCCCCCCCTCTCTCAACAGGGGAAGGATAAATTGATGATACAGTGTGGAAGACAAATGAAATTAATCTTCCCAGTACCTGACAGGAATTGGCTTTAGATAGTGCACACACACACACACGCACACACACACGCACACACACACGCACACACACACACACTCACACTAAAATAGCTCGATATCCGTCTGGGTGGAAAATAAGACAAATGGATTGAAGTAAAACAACAATAGCGTTGTGAGACTAAAGACGCTGATGAAATGAAATAACGGCAACTAAGAGACACTGAGAAGTTTTCATCAGATAAAACTGTTGACATTAATTTATCTCTTGTTGGCTTTACTGAAAAGCAACCACTGTATCTTGCAGAGGCAGACGGGCTAATTAAAAGCTAGCATTGTGAAGCATTTTTTTTTTTTTTTTTTTACACTAAGCCAGATCTGTGTCAGAGTTTCCTCAATAGTGCGCAGCCGCTACAGTCATGATAAGCTTTTTAGACTCTCATATTGATCTTCATGTCACCTAAGGGCAAAAGAGCTACCTGAGTATCCAGGGCGACAGACACACTTGAAGCCCCCGGGCGTGTTGATACAGATGCCCTCATGTAGGCAAGGTGAAACTTCACACTCATTCACATCCAGGTCACACAGGGTTCCAAAATAACCAGGAGGGCAAATGCAGCGGAACCTGGAAAGAAGATGTGATAACACCTGATCATTAAGAAATAAAGTGAAATGCAGCACAGACCAATGTGTCAGACTGAGACGTTCATATGCTTACAGTAACTTTAAATTAAGCAGAATAATTTTTCTGTGTAAAAGCTGCACAAACTCCTGCAGAAATAATTACTTAGAGGAAAAAAAAAAAAACAGGAAGCACTAGAAACGCTAAGGTGCAGATTAAGACTCATTTTTCACTCTCAAACTCTTCACACAAAAATTAACAATATGACAGCAATTAACTTTCGCGGTGAGCAACTTCATTTGAATTATATTTGATGACTTATTTCTAAAGGGAAGGAGCTTAATCTGTGCAGTTTACTCAATACAAATCCCTCTCTGCAGCTGTCGGTGGGTCTAATATCCCTGACACACACCTCGGGAGACAGTTTTGCTGTTTCTAAGTGAGATAATTAGAAAACATGTCATTAGACACCTCAGTGTTCCAATAGAAACAGCATCTTCTGATTATTTAAACATCATTCTACCATCAGTAAAACTGTAACAGCATATAAAGTTCCTGCAATATGCCGATATGCTCAAGTCTATTTTCATTCCCATGTAGGACAAACTGCTGCCTCATGACGCAAACTTTAAAGGCTAGAAAGGTCTGAGAGAACATTGCCACGACAATTAACACCACCTTTATTGCAATCTGTCACGCCAACGCCTGCTTACAGTCAAGTTGGCCGATAACAGTTGCTTCGGTTTCACAGGTAAAAGCCCGTCCTGCATACTGTATAAATAGATGGAAAGCGACTGTGTGACCCCTGCAGAGTCAGACTCACAGTATCTTCAGGAAAAGGACGGATATATATAAGACAGCACCAGCTCAGTGAGTATACAGCAGTCTGATTCATCACCGCGGTACAGATGGACTCGCTCGGCTTGTTGGGTCAGGGAGATGGGAGATAGCGGTGTGTGTAGTGCTCGTGGTGGGCAACGAGGTTAAAACACACCTGATGTGAACTCCCTGGACTGTGCAATCAGAGGAGCGCTCTGAGCAGGGCCAGGTCACATGGGAGCGAAATCATGACGGGAGACAAACTGGAGACAAACCATTTAGGACTCAAATTGGCCCTGGGACTTTTCTACCCATCTGTCCGACTAAGCCTGGAAGCCCCCGGGCTCCCATTAAGCACAGCAGAGAGAAGCACCAGTGGAGTAAAGCCCCAATCTAGATACATGATGTGTTCTTGCTGGACTCACTCTCTGTCTTTAGAATAGCAGTTTATGTGTGTCAAGGATGAAGTGAGGCTTGTTACATAAACCAGAACATTATGAAGAGGAGCGTCACAACAAACTCCTTTTTTTCATTTTGTTTTGTTTTGTTTCTTTGAAGAACGTTCACGTTCATAAGCCTTTCAAAACAAACTCAGTAAATTAATTCCGGCAGGTCTTCATTGATATTTCCTTTTCTTAAGAAAAAAAAAACACACACACACACACATGAATCAGGTGAAAATCAGAGGGGAAAAAATATTCATATACTTACTCATTCACAAGATCTTCACAAATTCCAGCATTGTGGCAAGGGTTGGAGGTGCACTCATTGATATCTTCCTCACAGTGAAAGCCAGCAAATCCCATCTTACAATCACAGCTGGAACAGAAAAATCACTAATATTGATATTTTGTCCCTGATGG
This sequence comes from Trachurus trachurus, assembly GCF_905171665.1. Lineage (NCBI taxonomy): Eukaryota > Metazoa > Chordata > Actinopteri > Carangiformes > Carangidae > Trachurus > Trachurus trachurus. The sequence continues at coordinate 18,674,221 of NC_139906.1, forward strand.
AAAATTGAATCTTGCTGTTTCTTACTGGCACATGCACAGAGTGAAAAAAATCAATAAGAACCAATTTAATGATACTAATTACACATCATATTTGGAGTGATTGCACATACAGTAGAGACCTATACAGTAGGTCTGGATTTTGACAGTTTAACTAAACCTAATGCAGACTGAGGTAGATTTTTTATTTCTATTTTACATTTCTACATCTATTAAATTAAAATAAAAAAAATAGTGCGACTCAGAATAAATCTATTAGCTCCAGATAATCTACAATCAAAATGACCTGAAACCTTAGAGGACTGAAGGTTTCTCCTGCTTCTACTGTGGATTAACAATTTTTCAAAGTCCATCTTTACAAATCCTGACATTTTCTTGCCTCCTACTGAATGTAAAGCTGCTTATGGATAACACACTTTACCTGTAACTGTTGACCCCGTCCACACAGCCACCCTGGTTTTGGCATGGATTTGAGCTACACTCATTGGTGTCAATTTCACACCAACTTCCTTCAAATCCTGAAAGATAGATGAGATGGTCATGGATCAGCAAGCCCCACTACACCCTGAAAACGTCAGGGCCGATGATAACAAAGGCCCCAGTGAATGCCATTTTAATGGAACTAGTAGCCCCTGTAGCATATCTCATCTTCCAGCTCTCAGCACTCACTGTTTCCCCTTTGAGAGTGTGTAAGTCTAATAATACTTTAGTGCCACAGACAGATTGGTCTGAGGGTTAGTGGTTTGGGGTTTGGGAGGTGTGTCTCTGTGTGTGTGCGACTGCATGTGTGTGTGTATGCGAGAGAGAGAGAAAGCGAGCGAGTAGGGGGACATCTTGTTAAGTTAGGCTAAGAGGGAGAGGCTAAGCCCAAGAGCTCTTTTGCTCCTGTTCATTAGGGGGTTGAGGGGCAGGATGGCTAAGCAGATCAGCATGGCTGTTTGGTTGTACTTTTGAAGGCAGCTGGGAAACTGTAATGTCCTGCCTGGCGGAGGTATTCCTCTGGCACTTGGTGTGGTCTGTATGATGGTTTCCAGCTGAACAAATCAAACTGCCTGACCTGTTGTCTGATGTAACATGAATTCATGAATGAAAATAATTAATGCAAATAACGGACAAAAAGAGTCCTAAGAAAAGGCAAAAATCACAAGCTGAAAAACATAATTGTGAGATGCTATCACTTCTAAATATCTTGTCATTTAAATTTATTTTTTAAAATGCAAAATAATCAGTCAATCTAATCAATCTTTTTGGTAACATTGTCAGAAATGTGTGATGTCATGTGACGTTGTTACTTGAACATGAAATATAATATTTACCTATGTAGCAGTTAAAACAAAAAAATGAGGAAAAAAACATATTTATGCCAGAGCTGTTGTATTGAATTGTATTAAATAACTAAGTGCACTGAATGCCCATTGTCTGAATTCCCTTCTTTGAAAAATATCTGTGGTAAATCTACATTTTTACAATAAAAAAAAAAAAAAAAAAATTCTAGATAAAAAAATCAACTCGGATCAAGTAGGAAAAATCCAGCTTCTTGAACTGAAACAAATTCACACTAAAATTTAAAAAAAAACATGACATTCAGACCTCAACATCAAGGTCGAGCACCATCTTATTGATTCTATGCGGCCACCACTGCATCTGTCACGCTATGAGCAATAATACAGAGACACCATACCCCGAGCACTTTACCATCAAACTCCTTTAAAAGCTCAGACTCCCATAGACGACCACTGTGCTGTCCCTGTAGAGAACCATCTGCCACACACAATTAAAGCTGCTACATGCAGACAGCGAAGGGTTAATAAAACAACCCTTTAATGATTGTTAGTGCCGTTATTGTTTCCTTGTCTCATTAAGCTACACCCACTGCTTCAAGTTGGATTAAAATACACAGCATTTGAAATATAATGGGTTTTGGCTCATGCTGAATGGCAATTTTCAGCTGAGAATTTGTACTAACAATTTTGAGTTAAAATACAGCACAATTAGAAGCTCTGATATTATGTTATATTATATTATATTGCTGACGGATTGATTGCTACATGATTCATACCACGTTGTGGCTTCTGGTGATTTTTCCATTTTCCTACATAAGGTCGCCATAGAAGTCTGATGGAATCCTGTGCTGTTTGCAATCTTACCACACATCGGGAAATAACACAATATAATGCCCTGTAATGGCATCAATTTTTGGTCATTGCTGTGCTTTCAAAAGCTACTGTAAACCACAGTTGGTAGAACACAAAATTGCATGGGCCATACATTTCTCTGCTCAGGTAGATAAACCAATCGGAAGCTGGTGCTTGTTGTTTGGTTTGTTTTCAAGCCACATGGAGCTCAGCGATATTTGATTTCTTGAATGATAAATTGCTTAACAACTGGATGGAGATCTCCAAGCAACTCTTGCTGTGCATTTTAACCAGCTTAATAACCAATATTGTATATCATTATGTGTACAGTGAAGAGAGACAGATTTCCAATACAACTAACGTGATGATAATGAAAAGAAAAAAAAAAGCCAGATAGTGACACTGACAAAGCTCTGTGCATCCTGGGACGTAAGAAGAGAGGGAATCCATGAGACCACAGAGAGCACAGAGCATCTGGTGAATTATGGGACAGCACAGGTTTCGCAAGCTGGTCTGTCAGTCAAAGCAATGGTGGAGCACCTCGGGGACTATTTCGAATGTCACTGCAATGTAATGCATCTTCTGCCACTAAGCAGTGACTGGAGGCTTCTCTTTGACAGAGTACAGAGAGGGATACCCAAGGCGCGTGCTCACGTAGTCATTCCATCATCGGGCTGGAGCTTCAGTGTGTGATCACTGCTCCCGCCAGTGCATGTCTCCGAGGAGAAGAAATTGTGGGTAATCCCGAGTGGATTGTGAACTAACCTTGATGGACATTTCAATTGAAATATGAGTGACGTCTTCATTTTAACAGCGTGAATTTGGGTTGGGCCGTTCCTTTTATGACTGTAGTCTTATCAAAGTTGCTGTCAGCCCGATGTTTCTTACAGAGAGGTCATTTAATATGATACTGCCCACCACTTTTTCAATATAGATTATGGGCTTTTGTGTGCGGTGTCTGCACGCTGTCATAGATTACATCAAACGTCAGACATCAATTATCGCCTAATGTTTGGATGATTCTTTCTGCCGAAACCTAAATGCATCATCATTCCCAGTTGTCTGTCACATGAACTGCCCATAAATGTTTACAGGTGATGAATCAACACTATGACTACTGTCAGAACATGGGTTATGGTTGTACACAAGCACAGTAATTCAAGATTGCCATCAACAAGGGAAGGTTTTTTTTTTTTTTTTTGAGCTCCGCATGATCTTTCATCTCCTGCGTCTCACATGCTAAACTGTCAAACTGCCACTTAAAATAGTTCATAGTCATACTACATCTGCCAAATATAGGAACTCTCCAACATTATTCTTATACATGTATCATTCATTTAAAGCAAAAAAAAATGAACAGTGTAACTGAAAGAGACTTCATGTGGCTTTGTTTGGTAGTCCCTAAATGGCCTGTCAGTAACAACAGTAGGCTCCTGTCTTGACAGAGCAGGAGCTTCCTCCTAATGCAAAGGTAATGAATGACCAACACCGTAGTGCTGCATGTGTTCACCATGACTGTTTCTTGACATGAAAAATGCTCCAACAGCGAGGCAGTTTACGGCGGCACAGAATGAAAGTGGGGGGAAAAAAGGGAGCAAACAAAAGGAAAAGAAGAAAAGAGAGGCCACACTGATCCATCACTGCAGAGAGGATTTGATGGAGTGTTGCTGTACATCTTGGGTTTGTTTTTGAAATCCTGTTACATAATTTACATTCTGTCTATTGGAAAACGCAGCCACAAAAATAAAGTCTTGGGTAAGATTCTATCGGATGAATAGATGATAGCTGTGTATTAAAGCTGTCAGTTCCAAAAGATTCATCATGCATCACCAGCTCTGTGAAGCAAACAAATACATTCAGGAAATTAAAAACAAGTACTAATAAAGAAACAAACAAACCAGATGTCAGATCAGTCACTGTAGATGTGCTCCTCATATTCAAGGACGGCATGTTGCTTATGAGTCCTCTGCATGCATTGCCCAGAAACTGGGTTACTGGAATAAGTGGGTTAAGAATGGAAATCTTTTTTTTTCTTTTTTTTTGCATGTAAACACCATCCTCTGCAACCAATTTACCCCACTGCTACACACCTGGACCACCTCTTCAGCTATGTCAATGAAGGCACAAAATGATTAAATACTGAGTTTATTTAAAATGTGTTTACTGTACAGCTGTTACAGTCTATTTTTATACATTATGTATAAATGAAGCCACTAACCTCTTTCTCACACTGGTGTGCAAGTACTTAACCGTAGCTACTCTCTGGCTTACACAATGCTCACAGTATAAGGTGGTTTTTCTTTTCCTACAGTTTTAGTTTTATTAACTGGCGTAGTTTGATTTTCAAAGGACACACAACACTTGTTAACAGTGGCTAGTGACTACACAGAGTTATTAATCTGTTGCAGCCAGTGCTCACTGCTTGATATGCAACTTTTTAATATTCATGTTCAACCAGATAGTCTACTTGTAAAAGAAACATATCTGCCAAGTGTATAAGAAGTGAGAGAAAAAAATGTGTGGAACAAGAGTTCGCACCAATTGTGCGTCTCTGTTAAATTATCCACACTTTATAACCATGTCACTGCACGGCCTCAACCTGCAACAAAAGACAAACCTGACTATACAGTACTCTGAACTTAACAACTCCATAATATTTCTCAAACTTGCCATTAAAACAAATGACGCTCCATGATGTAAAAAAAGAAAAGAAAAAAAAAGCTGCAAGTGCTGATGATCCCACTGAGAATCAACACTCGGCCTGCACCACTACGCTGCTCTCTGCTTAATGTTTTTGTTCACAGGTCCATTATGTTTGAGTCTGAAAGTTATTACCTTGACTTCTACAGTATGACGATGTTTTTCAGTAGCTGGCAGTTAAACCAGGACTGAATCAGGGGTTTGTCATGCATTTGTTGTTCTGCCTTTAACATAGTGTGCCAGTACCCTGTGCTGTGAGTTTGTTCTTGAGTCCTCCTTCTGTCTATAGATAATGAAACATAATAGATAATACACATTATGATCCCTTAGATAGTTACGGTGCTTCAATATGTCAACACTTTTTCATTTTTCATCTGTGAAATTATAAATATTTCCACAGGCAAATGCTTTGAATATGCTTTTGCCACTTTTCAAAAATGTTTTTCAAGGTGTTTTTTTCCTCCATAGCTACTAACTGAGTAAATCACTCCATCTGCTATTAAGAGTGTCCTGCACTGCCCTGCTGTCATAATCTAAATGAAAGAGTACTTTGACTTGATACAGATGCAGATGCACTCATCTAGGTCGCCTTCGGCTGTCACCCTGCACTTAAGAGAAACAGACTTCATATAAATGAAGAGAGGTTACACATAGGCTGCCTTTAGCCATTTGATTGGTTCTCTACATAGCCTGGCAGCTATGGCAGGCTATGTAGAGAAGAATATCAGATAAAAAAAAGAAACATTATTGAACACGACTAAACCTATGCCTTTGGATATTACATATAAAATGTTTATTTGTGTAAATTCTTTCAGCACTGTGCTGCTGCTTAGGAACCATTTGTGTATTTCTACCTGCTGTGAACTATTCAGAGGTTAAACACCACTAGGCTATGAATGACTGAGAATTTGTATGAATGCAAAACCTCTAATGCCTTGTCTGCTGACTTTTTTTTTCTTAATGCGGCTGTTTGGGTTGGAAACAGAGGTCTCAAAGCTAGAAGAGAAGAAAAAAAAAACACCTTTTGCCCTCAGCAGTGGAATATCACTAGCGTGCTGAGATCTTTGCTCACTGAAGGGGCACGATCTCACACTGAGACTGAACACCTGCTACATTTTAATATTTTCTTGCCTCTCTGTGTGCCATCTCTTTCAGAACATTAGACTATGTACTAGCTCTCCAAATGGGGTTGTGATTTACAGTACGCACTCTAAAGAGCTTCAGTTCAACATCATTTCTACTTCTATTACTTTGCTCCAAGTGAGATTTACATATTATTCTATATCTTCACAACTTTGACTTGTTCTGCTGTACCCAGAAGAAATGTTGAATTTGCATAGAATGTAAATTCAATTTTGTTTTTCAGCATTTATTGTGTGATAAGAAGCCACCCTCTTTGTGAAAGCTTTCACTGTTCTGAGCAGAAGTCACAACATGTCCAGGAATGTTCTTCAATATCACTCCTGGAACTGAGATGTCACACGGTGGAGAAAGTGAAAGGTACCTATTTTCATCATTGTTTTTGATGTTAAAAAAATGACCGTTGGACTTTCATGCAGAACAAAAGGTCACAGAAGTTTTTGGCTTTGTAATGAATTCAAAGCTATTGTTGTGACAATTTCAACTTTCTTTGAAATGCTGATAATTAATGATTCCAAAGACTAACAACTTGTAATTGTTCTTTATATCATAGACGTGGGCGCTTTTACAATGTGGTCACTGAACGCCTCTCTTTCATGGACCATTATTTTATCAAAGGCGACGTGTCTGTGATCTCAGTAATTGTACTATTGGGAGAAAGGGTTATTAAAGAGGCTTCCTGTCACAGTATATTGGAATGAGTCATGAATCAAAATACGACACATTTTATATTTTTACATTATTATAAATCTCTTAAATGTAACCTCTATGTTTTAAATGCCACTGTAAGATCTCACCCTGGACACTGAGGTTTGTACTTTTCTTTCGAAATAAAATGTATTATTATTGTTATTAAACATCTTATGATAAAAAGCAAGGACAAATGATTAGCTTAAAATTAATTTATGATTAAGGATAATAAGCTAAATCTTGTTAATTTAAAGCATGTATTAAGCAATGTCGGTAGGGCATTGGGTTGTGTATCACTATACTCAGAAAAGGGAAAAGGTCAGTGACAGCAACAAACATCTGCCTGGGCATCTGGCAATGGAGACATATCCAGTATTTCCTAGCTCCTCTATAAAAGAGAATAATCACTTGAAATGAATGAAGCGAGGACAAGCTTTTCCAACACATCCCTGGCAACACCCTCAACACATCTTTTTCAATATCATATTAGGTATGTGTCAGTTCTCCTGTTGGCACAGATTCACAGAAGCTCATTAACCAACTGTTTGGTAGGACACAATCTCAATCTTGTGGAAGGTGAAGGCTAGTGTAGCATGCCATGCAAATAAAGGGGTTTGTTCTCCATCTGGCCAGGAACACCTCTGGGGATATTCTGAACCATGGAGACCAAATGGATTTTGCGTGTAAAGGGCCCACAGAATCTTTCAGAATTTATTCACTATACCACAAGAAACATATTTGCCCACTTGCAATGGACTCGAGGTCTACCAATTGTCCCCCTGTCAAAAAGCTAAATTTCTAACATTGAAATATGCCAAGTTGTACCAATCTAATGAAAAAGTGCAGGGCACAGGCACTCTCTAATGCAGATGAAAAATCACATGACGTATTACAGAGTCGTTAGTCAATCTGAAACATTAAGGGCCGCAGTGACATGGTGTTCTTCTAATATTGAAATACAAAAATACGAGCCATTATTACTTTTACTCATCAAAACCAAATGTCATTTCAAAGACAATTAAATAAAAAGGGATTCAGAAAAGTGACACTCACACTCTGCTATTGATTTTCTACAAAGTCACATGGTTGCTAATCCATAAATTATTATTCTCAATGAGAAATTCTGAATGTTGCTGAAATGTGAGTCATTACAATTTACTTAAAAGTAGGGAGAGGTTTTACAAGCCAGCTAATGGTCTGGTTCAACTACAGTACTGTTCACTTGAGCCTTTGGTAAACTCTGTTTATCTGGAAAAAATGTGCATCTGTGAATTTAATCCTAATCATTGTGCAAAGCATCAGGGATCTTTAAAAAATATATATAATAATTCAAAAAAATGTATAGTTTTTGCATAATTCTTTATAATATTTAAGGATTTATCTTTGTGTTTCTATATCCAGTACTAGGAATTCTTCAACTAGCACAAATGTGTATTGATATTTTTCTGTTTGTTGACAGGGATTTTGCTGTTTACATGCAGAAACTCAAAGCAAACTCTTTAGCAAACTGAGCAAGGACACTCGGGCCTATAGATTGTGTACAGAACTCAGGACCAGCTGTAACTCTGCCATGTACTGTAATCCTCGTTGAGTGATGCTACGCGTGTTTGTTTCATTTGTTGTGGTTGTCGGCCAAGTAACCCTCGCCCCCAACCTCTACCCTAACTCTCCCATTTTCAGGTTGCTCTTCTATCAGCCTTGGCACTCCCTGCTGAGGCTCCTCATTAAGAGGAAAGTGGAACATCTGTGCTGGTCAGGCAGGATGACTTAGGCCTCCTGGTCAGAGGCACAGCAGAGAATCACTGCTAGGAAGAACAAAAACTTCCTGCAGGAGCCCTCTACAATCAAGAGCGCATACCTGCTTTCTTTTTTTCTTTTAAGAAGATCCTTTCAGCTGGCTCTGGTTTTTATTCTGCCCTGCAGGTTCTTCTCTTCTCACAGTATACCTTTGTAGACAAAATTCATTTCCATTGTGGTTTTATAAACCTTTTTAAAGCTGCTCCCAGTAGGCACCTCGTAATGGCTGCCTTTTAGTTTTTGTTGAATTGATGAACACTAAAGTTGCCACATCACCCCTTTTTGTGAGACTGATATAGTCACAGAGAAGCGTCTTGGGAAACCTATGACCGCACTCTTAGCTTTACAATACATCCTTTACAACAACTTTGGAGAGAATTGATCATTAAAGCCACTGGTAAACTGCTTATCTTTATAAAAGTACTCTGTCATCTCCTATCGGATACTGTCAAAAGACTGGCCATAAAAAATACGACAGTGACCATCCAGTATCAGAGTATTACCGCTGTCTCCTGGGTATCTTCCCATTAGATACCAGTGTCTCTTCAATCAGCAATGAGCTAAAAGTAGCACACTGTGAGAATCTGAACACAAGACCAGAAATACCGTAGATAAAAACAGATCCAAGATAATATTTTAAACAACATTAATAGTATGTGTAATGAGATAGTATTCTCCTGTTTTCTTAAGGCTGCTACCAATACATATATATTTGACAATTATAAAAAAAATTGAACACTGGTTTGCGAATATACTGTACTGTATGCTTATTTTATTTTTACACTATATCTTAATATTTTCTCATAAATAATTGGGCAGACCCAGCTCCAGAGCACTGTGGAAGTGCTGGAGAAAGGTCTGGCTGCAAGGGGAGTTTGTTTCCATTGGTCCTCCTGAGAGCTCAGTGTACTGCACCTCAAGAAAACACATGCAACACCTCAAGTGTGCTGCATATGCATGCAGAAAACAAGGCATGAAAATAAACATGCTGCAAATTCAGTGCTACAACACATACAGTATTGACTGAAGTGTTTCTGTTTCAGTGGCTGGGACCTACCGCCATTAAATGCCCAGTAGTGACTTTTAAGTTGAATTAATGAATTAACTGATTAACCAGCTGAAAGAGGGAGAGAGAGAGAGAGATGACATGGTGCAAAGGGGCCACCATTTGGACTCCAACCCAGGCTCCTGTGGTTTAGGATTACACCTTTATGGTAACCTACACCCACATAACAGTTATTCTGTGTTGTCTGACTCTGAACTTATACAGTAGCATGTTTATCTGTGTTAGTTTTTTGTTGTTTTTGCAAGGTGTGTGTCAAATGGATGAATATGTTTTCTGAATTTCGCAGCACGTTCATGTCCTTGCACGTGTTTTCCTCCAGTTGCAGTGCGTGTTGAGCTCTCAGGGCCAGCGGATCTGTTTGGGTGGTACATTTGCATGAGAGGAGGTGAACACTGTCGTCAAAATAGCTAATTCCCCACAAAGAAAACGCCACAAAAAATAACTGAGCTGTCTGTCGACTACGTGACTGTGTGATCCAAATCCTCATCAAAAGTTGCCATTTTCAGCGTGTAGGCGCTAGATCAGAGGCTTCTGTTGTTTCCTGTGGCAAGGGGGGGATTTTGAAAGCACTAACAGACAGGGCACACAATTTACTGGTCTAGCTCGAAAAACAAACATTCCAATATCAATATGTAAGTATGCATAAAGCACTGCAGTGGCTGGCTGGCTACTGCTGACTCATCCTCTACCAAAAACAAAAATTGGCTAAACAGATAGGATTGTCAGCTTCATGCTAGCTGGCTGGAAAATATAACCCCAGTCTAGACAACTGATATGTACCATAATGGAGCGTCGTTAACAGGAGACACCTTCATGTCCACCCTGAGGCGTATTTTTTTTTACCATGGAGTGGCTGCCATGCTTTCCAACTGTGTGCATGCATAAGAGCACACACTGTGTTTGAGTGGGGATTGTGTGGGCTCAAGTTTGATGCAGTTGGATTGTGTACCTTGTGGCATTTGTGCTGTGCAGCATTACTGGTCAGGGGGCTGTGATGTTTTAGTTTGGTTATGTAAGATTCAGTGTCCAAAAGCAAATGGGAGGTTTTGGATTTGAGTGCATATTTGCTGGGCACATGAGCATGTTTTCAAAACATATTGCTGCAGGACTCTATTAAGTGCCAATTGAGCTGCTTCAGTTTCATGTCATATAAATGAATCAATCTCCCCCTTTCAATTCAATTTAGCATCCTGCACTTTCTACCGCACTCAGGGCAAAATAGCAAATAAACATGGCTAAAAGCAGAGAAAAAAAATGTCCATCTGATGCTGATTTTGTAACAAGTTAACCTTTCTAATGTTCACTCTGGTGTCCATCTTCACTGCGTGGGATGAGATTTGCTTATGGCAGTGAATCTGGCAGACACAGGCAGACAAATTCTAATTTAATTAGGCCTGGGAATAATGTAAAGCCTACACAATTTCCTTGACAAATAACCTACACTGAATGGTAAATAACAAGTCTGTAAAACTGTTATGCTGGGAAGAAGCCATCGGTTGTATAACAGCTCTGTGTTTGTTGAGTAGTAGCCATGTAGGATGGATTTATGGTGAATAATAATGGAGAGTAGTGAGAAGTGAAAACGACCAAGCCCACGCAAAGCTCTTGGTGTAATGTATGCAGCCAGCACCTAATTTCCTATTCCTCTCCAAGGAAGCCTTCTGAAACTAACCCAGCCGCTCTATTTATATCTGGCAACATCTTTTCATCTCTGCGCTGACAGAGCCATTAGGTACAGCACAACCCTATAGCGTCTTGACCTTCTCGCTGAAAAGTTTGGATGTTAAAACACAATATCGTTTAGAGTTCCTCAACAATCAGAGAGCTCAGTGATAAACTTCCCAGCAGGACATTTCAACCAAGCAAATGGGCCACTCTCACTGCCCATGACTAATGTGTTGTGTTTTTTTTTATTGTTTTTTTTCTATAAACTGACAGAGCTTGTGTGCTTGTGTGGATAGTTTCAAATGTGCATGTGTGTGAAGTCAAGCCTGAGTGGGTGTGTACAGTATATCTTAGTCATATCAGTCATTCTGGCCATGTGTGTTTAGTATCTAAAATAAGGGCACAGTGAGGTTTCAAGTCTTTAACGCTCATGCACAATGCGTTTGGCCTTCTGTGTGAGTTCATATCTCACGTCAGTAGATTGTACATGTGACAAGCTTTGGTCACTTGAGATAAATGTAATAATTTAAACAACCTACAGCAGGGTAAATTTAGCCACATTCTTTTATGTTCGGTCAAATATGGCCAAGAAAACAGTGTTGACGTCATTTGAATCCATTGCCACAGGCATCAACTTGAGTTGATGCTGACACCTCGCCGCTCTGTGAAGAATCCAACCAACATCTTTCAATGGCCAAGTTTCCATGTGTTTGACACAATGTCAAGCCAAAGCACGAGTAAAGACCAGGCTTTGAGTGTGAGGAATTTCCTCAGCATCAAGAACCTCAAATTATGAAGATGAAAATGTATAATATCCAATATGCATTCAAAATTAATCTTCAACTGTATTGTACTTGTAGTGTGTGTGTGGTCTTGGTTGCCATAGTAACAAATCAAATCAATAAAGATACGTCATGGCAGCAGAGTTAATTTACATTTAACTATTATTGTATGTTTTGACAAGTATATGAAACCCCCCACCTCTTTGGATTTCTTTCTTTCTTTCTTTCTTTCTTTCTTTCTTTCTTTCTTTCTTTCTTTCTTTCTTTCTTTCTTTCTTTCTTTCTTTCTTTCTTTCTTTCTTTCTTTCACTGTACTGTAGCTATGACCACAACAATATAAATAGCCAGCGACTTTTATCTTGTGCTATAGTGAAGGGAGTTAATGGGTTTACCCAGACGACTTGTTTGGACACTTAATGAGTGAAAGAAAGGAGAATGAGCAAGAACATTATGCAAAAGAGAAATAGCTATTTAGTCGAGAATTGAATGCAATGACATGCCATGTATTTTAAGTGCTGATAAGTACACATTAGGCTAATGGGATGTAGCCAGAGGTTTTAGGTTACATTGTTTTGTATACAAAAAAACAGCACAATGAATTAATTGAACAAAAAGCTGGGTTTGTGGCCATGTGGTGTTATAATAAGCATATGGTGGGGTTTCAACTCAAGGTTTGTGAACTGAGTGCTACTGCAGTTTACCATGGATGGTGTCATGAACAACAAAGCTACCGCCAGTTTTAACTGACCTTGATCATTTACAATTACAGTAAGCCACGGAGTGAAAATCAAAGCAAGATATGTAAGGCAGTATAGTACGCAATGTGTTCTCATTACAAATAAAAAGATTGGAAATCACCTCAGTCCTGCTGTTGACTATTCTTTGCAAAATTGTATGTGTAAAAATCCAGCATGTCTTGTAATCAGTTTGCTTGAAACCCCATTCAAAGACCAGCCAATGACCTGATTCCACCTGTGAGGACTAGTCAATTCTCCCCCGATGGCAGGACAAAATGAACGTCTTACCATTTTAAATCTTCCCTGTAGGAAAACCTTTCCTGTTTTTATGTGGCACATATTTTCCGTGCCTTGAGGAAGGTCCGACACATGATTTATGCACAGGAAAACAACATCATTGTCTCAGTTGATAGAGTAACTCTTTGGGAAACCTCATATATTTCAGAGAAGAGATAAAAATGATGCATGCTCAACTGTGACAGGAATATTTGTCATATTCTTGCTAGAACCTTTGATCAATGACGTACATGTTTAACCTGTGGTTTTTGAACTGTGCGTTTTCTGCCATTTTTTAAATAGGAACGACATTCGGTAACCTACTGAACAAAACAGTGTAGTTACACTTCAAAAGTGGGCTACAGAAAAAAAAAAAAAAAGCACTATTAGTATGAAGCTGTGGCGGTGTGTTCACTCACCAGCTGGGCATCTGCAGGAGGCTGTTCCATTGGAGCGTGTCAGGCAGGTGGAGTTGTGCAGGCACGGATTGTGGAGGGGGTCACAGGGGTCATAAGGCTGGTTGCACAGGGGGCCGCTGAAGAAGGGGGGACAGGTGCAGGAGAACTCCCCGGGTACGTCTGACTCCTGACACTGAGCTCCATTTAGACAGGGCCCAGAATCACACTCATCCACATCCTCTGCACAGTCCACACCTGTCCACCCCGGTGAGCACAAACACCTTGGACACACCAGAGAGGAGATGTGATACTGCAGAGGTCTTTTTGGCTTAAATTACAATGAATCCTAAATAAACAAACCCTTATGGAAACCAATAACAGATGTAGCAACAGCATGGGTGCTTCAGATAAACTAACAGAGGGCATATATATATACAAGTATATGTACATATATTGGCACTGCACTTATGGATCCTTAGGTAAGATAGTGTTGGGACTTCATAGGTTAATTGTATTACTGGTCAGAGCAGCTTATAATTCTGGACAGCTGAATGTAGGACACAAGAGGTTAGAGCACTGAGTGGGGATTAAATGGAAATGTATGAATGGTAGAGAGAGAGAGGAGGGAAACTAGAGTGTGTGTGAGTCTGAAGTATCTGCTCTTGAAGCAGGTGACTATTCCACTTGGTGGCAGTGAGTAGCCGAGCACTACCAACCACTCCACCTTGCGCTCCGTTCCTTTCCATCCCCCAACTTTTTCACCTGAAGCAGTTTCACTTCTCCCCCAGCGGGAGGGGCAGGAGAGGAGGGGGGCGTGCGGTGGAGTCGGAGGGGGCATTAGCTGAAGCAGATACACCGGCTTTTTCCTCCAATGAGTCACAGATCCCCTGAAACCTTTTCATGCTGTGAGCCATTGATTGACTCATTTGTTTTACCTGCCATCTGCAATTCATTATCTCCGCTGCCAGTGGAAGGACATATTGCTATCTCTGAACAGCTTCTTTTTCTGCATTTATTAACTGGCTGATGCACCTCGTGAGGACAGTGCCCTCGAGCCAGCTCGCACACCTACTTGTAGCTGTTGAGGAGGTCTGTGCAGGTGGCATTGTTTTTGCACGGCTGTGATAAACATTCATCAATTTCTTGTTGGCAGTACTCCCCCTCCCAGCCAGGCTGACACACACACTCATAACTCTGCAATACAAAAGAAAAAGGGGAAGTACTATTAGATTAACAGTGAAATACAGGGACACCTTAAATCTGCACTTGTCTTGTATTTTAAGGTAGTTAAGAGTCTAGTATTTATAATAGCAATACACACCTATATAAAGCTGTTAATGATGATGTTATGGGGCAGTCAGAGGGCATTCTGCCACTTATTTGTTAACTTATTTATACCTGTTACATTTGAGAAAAGGAAATGTAGCAACACTAATATACTTGATTAAATTCATCCCAATTTTCGTTCAAAAAAAAAAAAAATATTGCAGAATAAAACCTCCCACTCACAAGAAAAAGATCTTTCCTGTGAAAATCTGTTTTAAGTGTGGCAGAGTCATGCTTGTCTTAAATTTTCACATTACTGCTATGCAGATGTATTCCTCCTACCACCCACCCTCTGGATAAAATGCAAGCCTGTTTTTTCCACGCCATTCAAGGTATGTACCGTACAAGCCTTTCTTATCAAGCATGCAATATTACCACCGCATATTTTGTCTGGAAAGGAATTTTCATAGGCAAGCAAACATGTAAAAATATAATGGATTAAGATATGTCAAGATTCCTCTATCAATGAATATGTTATTTTTTTTACTGTACTGTCAGAAACTGATTAATACATGCGTATATGTGTATATAAGTCCTGCCCTCACATCCTTTCCATTCTCTCCTCCCTCAGTATTCAAAGCCGTATACGGACCACTCTTCCTTTATTTCATCATTGTAATCTACATTATGATAATTAATCACGACACAGGAGATGAATGGTTTGTTTGTACTGGTTTAATTTAAATTCCTCTTTGCACATCCAGGATGAAGGTTGTCGTATGGTCAAGGGTTTTTCAGGATTTCTCACTGCCAACATCCCATCTAAAAGGTCCTGGGTGCTGCTGGTTGAATGCATGCTAATCTGTATTTCATACACTAGAGGGGAGCCGTTAAACTTTGTCTGATATAATTTGTACACTGTGGGGCCTATGGTTGTGGAGAGAAAATGCCGTCATCTTGTGATAAATTAGATACCTCCAGGAGACTCCAATTCCTTACCCCTGGCAATAGAACATAATCTCATTTTTGCTGCTAAGTCACCTTCAGGGACAGCAATTCTCCAAAATAAGCTAAAGCTCTGTGGGACACTGTTCAGAGAGAGGAATAGCTGCACTGTAAACAAGACTATGTGGAAGGAGTTTCCAAAAGCTCTTGCTATTTGAATGATGACTTTAGGAAAAAAAAACATAACAGGGAAACAGAGAGCAGTGTAACTGGAAAAATATTGGTTGAAATTTCATTACATCCCTCATATCACAGCCCATTTCTTTATCATGCAGTGTGTCCTTTTGTCTTTGGATATGGAACCTTTGGTTTATCCTAGAAAAATACTCTGAAATGTTTTAACCAGGATTCTGCGCAGGGACAATCTTGAAACCTTGTCACAGAATTCCTTGTAGGCTATTTCATAATACAGGGAGGTAAAAAGTAGCACTTGTCCTTCAAATATCCTGAAATTGCTACAGAAGCACTTTCTGAAAATCAATGTGTCTCTATAACCACAAGAGAAGATGCTAGTTTGCTTCTGGTGGTGGTTAGGAGTAGCACAAAGTCTCCAATGAAAGAGTAAAGTTAGTGTTTGTTGTGTGTCAAAGTGTCCATGCCAAAAAAACAAGTGCTTTTTCACACCGTGAATAGGTATACATGTACATATATAATACATTAATATGTGGTTTCTTGATCCATAATCTGACTTTTACTATTTTTTAAAGGCGGCTGATTCATTAGATAAAAAACTGACCGTCATTGAGTGGTTGCTATGGAGGAAGGTCACTGACACATTCTGAGAGCTTAAAGATTAGAGATAGAAATTTCCACCATTCATTTGAACAGTTGAAGTGTGGTATTGTAACAGTAAAGAGTGCATATTGTAAATATAAGAGGTTCTGAAATGCCTGTGAAAAATAATTTCTCTTTTTTTCTTGTCTGTATTCTGCCCCAACCGAAAACTTTGTGTTCATTAAATAGACCTCATCTTTCTTACATGTACACATTTTTCCAGAGCACAGACTTATTTAAAACCCGAACATTAGGTGTGAACTATTAGTTATTTGTCTTTGTCAGGATAAAAAAAAGAAAAAGAAAACAAACCCAACAACTTTATCTATGACACATCTGTTTCACTGCTGCAATCTGTTAGCAAATAAGCAGCTGTTGGAAAAAGGCCCCAGGTACTCATCGCACAGTTTGTGAGCAGCATGCAGCTCCCAGGGCCTTTTTGCAGCTGCAACAGATCAATGTTATTGGCTTAAAAACACTTGAATAACTGCAGAAGTAGAGCTGCGCCTTGCAAAAAGGAAACTTGAAATGATCTGATAAAATGATCTTTTGTACACCAGTGTGGGTATCTGTATAAGCAGACATCAATGCAGGAGGACTGGCTCGCACATAATGTGCTGAGAGGAAAATCACTTGATCTTTGATGTACAACTTACAGCCTGAATTTCACAAACACGGCTTTCATTTATTGTTTCAGCAAGCACTTACAAAGAATCTACTGACCCTGCATGCAAAAGGCAAACCAGACATTGTCTTGCTTATCCAAAAGATACAGCAACTGAAATTCAATTTAAACTGAGCTACATTATCTTAGCTATGACTGTGGAAGCTGTGGGTAATGCGCTGTGCTGCAAATGTATTGTGTTTTTTCAGAACCGTGCCCCGTGGTTGGCCATTTTTACACTTGACATTTGACAGTGACAGGCGTTCATAATTTCCTGTCTGTGCCTACACATGCTTTACCTAGTCAGGAATAAAACACCTTACTGTAATAGCAGCAACAGTAAACATACTGTTATGTACAGTGGCCGACAGAAAAGAAGTCACTGAAAGGCTCCACAAAAATCTAAAACAAAGAACTATCACCCACAATGCTTTCTTTGTAGTTCATGTATGTACTTGTATCTAAGACTAAATCTTTTCAACATAATTAACTTTTTCAAATTGCAAAAGAAGATGGACACTGTGGTTACATGTTGGTTGAAAAGTCATGTGTGTTTGTTACTGGGTATACTTTGGTTCTCTCTCTTTGGTCAATTTAGCTCCTCAAAGCTCAGTAAGAGGGTATAAATATATAAACATAATTCACATAATTTGTCTATTAGGAGACACAAAAAAGAGGTGCATTTATTATACATTAGGCATGTTTTGTTTGTACAAAGGAGAACCTCCACGCTTCAGCTGACAGACTGAATTGCAGACCGGTGCGTCTCAGGGCAGGAGACAGATGAATAGTAGGCAGGGAAAGGATGATGGAGCTGATGCTGTTTTGTTTGTATCTTATTTCATTAAGACACATGAAACTTTCCCAGTGAGAATAACACCAGACAAATTTGGCAACAATTTATACCCCTGAGCCATGTAGGCATATTTTATTATTTCTAATGATACGCACTGTTTATATTTTACTACAACAGATATACTTTTAGTCAATACCTGCATGAGAGTCATCAAATGTAATAGGCTGGGTTACAATATGTGACTCAGGCCTGTCAATATTTTAAGAAAACTCTTGTGTTTCTCAATGAGTTACCAAATGTAGCGATTTATAGAGCACTGGACCGTTTTCAAGGCTTTCAAAGGCCATTACATCACTCTGCTATACTGCCAAACTAAAATGTCCACTCACCAGATGGAGGTCCTTACAGGCTGAGTTGGGACTGCACAAACTGTTCACACAGTCATCGATGTCTTGCTCACATCTCGGCCCGGCATAACCTGGACTGCAAAGGCAGTAAAAGCCGTCGACAACTGAAAGCAGAGCAGTGGGACAGTTACAGCACCTTGCATCATAAATGAATTCACTTCTCTGTCAGTAGGTGCTACATCCCTACACAGGTAAATGTTGATTATGAACATAAAGCATAATCCCTCACTGTGATATCTTTTTAAGGGAGTAATGCCATTAAAATAAAAGTCCTCTGCTGTATCAGTCAAAGCAGCTCTCGCTAGATCTACGTGGATGGTACCGCCTCCCTCCCATCAGTCTGATGGAGCCGGACACACTAACCACCTTTAAATGAACCTGTCTGCAATGGCTATTGAGTCCTCTTCTCTCCTACCACTTTTCTCGTCCACCGTCTGTCATTTGTTTCCACACTCTCAACACACTTTCAACACACCGAATAAAGGGAGAAAGCATGAGAAAGCAGGGCAGCTGAGGAGAGAGAGCCCATTTTCAGGGTCATTCTTTATTCAGATGTTACAAATGTGCCAATTTCTTCCATCAGAAGTTAGAATCTCCCATGTCTAATAATGCATTCCTTCCTCTCCTTAATTATTAATGATGTTAAAGAGGGATGCATCACTCTGTTTCTCCAACACAACACTGGTGTACAGGCAGCTAGTGACAGAGGTAATTGCAGTTCTTACAGGAGTGAATTTATTACTTCCCCAGTCAGGGTCCCAGGATTCTTCATTATCCCAAAGATTTACCACGTAATCTATGCTGTCACTCTGTCTTGGTGCGTGTAGCTGCTATTACTCTCATTAAATGCTTTAGGTCCTGGGTGGCAGCAGCATTACTCATCTCAGCCACTATGGCTATGCAGTGCCTTCCCTGGTGGCTGGCTGGCTGCTGCTGAGCACTGGCCAATAGGTCCTAGAAGCCTGCCTCACTAACCTAAGGCGAACTGGCTGCTTTCAAGATTAGTCAAGACAGCTGGCCGAGGTCTACTGTAGCACAGTGAAGGATGGGATACTCTTACATAGTGATCCACTGCCATCACTGTTTTGTTCCGGCGTACGCCAGATGAAACAACATTGGCAGGATTTCAGAAATGCTGTGAAGGCTGAAAGTTAACACTGCAGCACAAATATTTTTCTACTGAATAATCTACTTTGACTCGGTGCAACTGGTACATAGTGACTGCGCTTAAAAAACACTTTAATTTGTGCAGTTTCTAGTTATTGTCCTTCAAAATAAATCTAAAAAGTAACAAAGTTAAATATATACTGTATATTACAATCACTGACTAACGGATGATAAGAAATACTCAATTTTAGGAGAGTTATTATGATCAATGAGGTTTTTAATAAGTCACGTCAAAGATGGAAGACATAGAGGTGAAATCTTATTGGATAGCCACAGGAAAAAAAAGAGAAACAATATTCTTCCTTGAGCTTTGATTATATTAATTTTGTCATTTATCATCCATTATTCAAATTACAACACAACATTGATGCTTAATTGATTCCCTTTTACAGTTGTGTTAAGAAACTAATCAAGCCTGCTCCAGCAGGTAATGTCCTAGATCCTCACATCAGATGGAATAACTCCACTCTCATAACACCCTAATTAGCTGCAACGGTGACCCGATTGAAAACTGCCTGTCAGCCTGTAAGTGAGCGAGACAAAATTTGACATACTCACTGCGTGTGTATGTGTGAGTGTCTGGTGTGTGTGTGTGTGTGTGTGCTTCCATTTTGAGTGTCTGCTATTAAGCGTGCTGGCATGATAGGTTGTTTCATACCATCATAGCAGAAGCCGTGAAGACAGGGGCTAGAGCTGCACTCATCCACATTGATTTCACAGCGGGGGCCCGTGAAGCCGCGGCGACAGTGACAGCGGAAACCTAGAGGGAAATGGTCCTGATCCAACTCCTCCACACACACTGCACCGTTCTCGCAGGGATTACTGGCCTCACAGGGCAGGAACTCACAATTATGACCTGGAGTGAGTCGAGGAAACACACAGGTGAAGACCTTCCGGCAGACAAGAGTGTGTAGAAACACAATGTAGACCTTGGTATATTAAAGATTAAACTCATATTGCACATTTCCTTGAACCCGCCCTTGCGATAGATCATGTGCCATGTGAAGCTCACTCACTGAACAGAGAGACAAAGAGCCTGCAAAAAGACAGGCAGGACATGTCTCACAAGTGTTCGACCATAAACTGATTCAGAGTCACTTATTAGATTTAAAATACTATCAATTTTTAGAACCTTTCCTTTTTCCCCTCACGCAAATTAAATCAAATGCAGTTTTATATGCACTTTTCTGGACAGTCACACAAGATAGCTACTTCTTTAATTTCAGTGGGTGAACATTTAAAATGAAATGTCTGATGATGTTATACGGTGCCTCAAATATTACAAAGTAATTTTGTGCTTGTGACAAAACAATTTCCAAAAGAATAGTTTATCTTCAGTTCTGATTGGCAGTAATGTTCAGTGCTGATTTAAAAGCACACCTGTGGCTGTCTACCAGGCAGCTTCATTACTTATGTGCTTGCTGAAAAATTACCACTCGCACTATTAAGATTTTTGTGTCAGTCGCTTTGTTTTAACTGCCAAAACTGTACAGACAAATTAAAATGCCAGGCATCATTATGCTCAGGTCATGCATAAAGCAAACATCTGCTGGAGACAATCACTCCTCTCAAGCACAAAGAAAAAGTTATAAAATGCAAACAAAGGGAAGGAAGGAAAGAGCACGCTTGAGTACAAACTGTTGATTAAGATAGTGAATGCACATTAACACAGAATCATGAATGTTGCAAAACAAGACAAACCAGACATGGCACTATGGTTGTGTGCCCTGATTATTTCTGTGCAATAGTCACAAGAAGAAACATGTAGAGAGATAACAAATAATCAATAAACAGACAATGTTGTGCAAAAATCATCCCAAAACATCCTGGTGAAATCAGTGGCTTATTTTTTAGAGGAATCGTTCGCCTGGAGTGGGTTCAGCATGGTTCCATCAAACTGTATGTCAGGCCCATTATGGCTTTTGGCTGAGCCAGCAGGTTGTTTCTAACTGAGTTAGTTAAGAATCTGACAGGTTCAGAAAGTTTAGACCTGGCTAAGTCAGCTTACTACATAGAAATCTGGTGGAGATATTTTAAATTTGGTACTTTCACGCAGATATTTTTCCTGTCATCTCGGAGAACAACAGAACAGTCCATCACTGACAGTTTCTTAGACGCCGCATTAGCTACTTTCAATGACACTTTCAAAATACTACGTACAGACTTAACTGGTCATTGTACAGTATAAGAAGCACGAGTGGATCTCCTAAGTGTGAACAGGTTGCCGGATCTGCCAATCCCACAATCAACAACCCACTCTAAAGCTATTAACTGCTTTTGGAGCTCTCACCAACTCCAGGACTGTAAGACAGCAAAGTGTTCACTGCCAAGTCCCTCTTTCTGTGTCTACAATTGGATATACTGAGTAACAATGAGCATATACCAGTTTGATGAGTGGTAGCAAGCTTGTGTATTAAATTAATTTGCTTAATTTGTTTCTGAGGCTTTCCCTTTCAAATGTCTGAGGTTTAACAAGGACGATAGTCGAGGTGCTGATTGGCCCTAAAAACAAATTGTTAACAACTGAGGCTTCTGCTTCTGTAAGATGCAGATTTGTTGAAATCATCAGCTACAAACCAATTTGTTCCAATTAGGACACAAACTAATTCTTTATCTATTTATTGCTGTGGTTAAACATTACTTTTCTTTTGTATTGAAACAAGCAAACAAAAGTTATTATGTGTATGCATGCGTATGAGTTACGAGAGTTATGAGAGGCTGTGCTCTGTTGCTTTAATATTGGAAAAATAAAACAGAAAATGTCATAAAGTGTCATGTCTGGAGTTTTCTTGTATTTGGTTTTATATCCAACTTTTTCTGTTTATAGCATTTTAATGCTACCACATCATGAAGTGGCCAATACCATGCCTTACAGTAGAAAGAGTGTTCAATGGGTAATTGACTGTGTGTAATTTCTGCTGTACTTTCTATATCCCTTTGAATTACAGCTGAAGACATTTTCATTGGAGCTCTGAATCTTCTTTCTTACGCTGTCAGTATGTCTTTGAAGTACCTTCTTATAAATTCCATGTGACATTTTCTGGAGTCATTTCCTCCTGGACAAGCTGCTGTAAAGCCCAGATTTGTGAAGTGCTGCACCGACTGTTGTCCTTCCAGGAAGATCTCAAGCCAATGAGCTCATTAGATCTGTCTGTGGAGTGGTCCTTGGGTTTTGACCAAGGTCTTTCTCGACTGGTTGCTCAATTTGTTAGGATGAGTGCGTCTAAGAAAAGTCTGTCTGTTTTTACACATTCATTAATTATAAAGCCCTTTGTACGCTTGTGAAATCCCACAACTAGAATTATACAATATCTGCTGACAATGTCTTGCAATGACTTTGAGCAAGAGTCTACAGTATACTCTGACACGCACAGTTAACAGTAGATTTATGATATGATAATAACAAACAGCTTGTATTTCGCTGTAAATTACAACATTTATTTATCATTTATCATAGGGATCTGGTTATTTAAAATATCAATTCAAAATGTTTAATCACTCATTTAAATTAGTTGCAGTTGCAAATAGAATCATACATCTAAATATATATATACTATATATATTCATTCGTGATAGGGGAAGAATAGAATCATGAAAATAAAACATTATAATCTTGAGCCCTGTGACCGACTTTGTCCCTATGTCAGCTGGGATTGGTAAAATTGATAATGCCGTACAGTGACAATAGCTCTATTCTCTGACTAAATGATGGAAGTTGTCAATTGTGTAGCAGAAGCCCCTACCACAGTTTACATCTCACTAATTACTCAAGTTTTCCTTATTTAACTACAGGTAGTAAATGAAGATGTACTCATTTTGTTCAGACATGTGAAGTGAGTTCAGACAGGTGAAAATAATAGCATGTGAAGTTAATTAACTTTGCTTTTTGTCCCCATTCCCTCAGTGCTCATTACCTTTAAATGGAGCCACACATTGGCAGAAGTAATTACCAGGCTGGTCAATGCAAGTGGCTCCATTCTTGCAGGGAGATGAAGCACACTCGTCAATGTCAAGTTCACACTCTGTACCTTTGACAGAAAAGAGCACAGATTGATAAATATGTCACATCAAAAGGTCACTGACATGTATGTTTGGCAGGTAAGAGCTAATCAATGAGCACTCTTGGTGTTGTAAATTAAATCAGGAAAGAAGGTTTTTCTATCTTATAGACGCCAACTTGTGCTCTTGTTCATACAACATGCTTGCTGACTTCACTGCAGACAACTACAAACTTTCAAACATAAACAGAAGCTGAGAACGCAGCTCCTTTGTGATCGCAAGCCTCAGCTCTGCAGTCAGTATTGCTGTTTACTGTATAATGCACTGTGAACCATGCACAGTGGGAATTATTAGCGCTTATTAGGAAACAGTTCAAATCTGTTACTGTGTTTGACTTTTATGGGTGGAAATGCATTATCTTTGTTTTAACATGAAGTCATTATTCATCTTTGTACTTGAAACAGCTGGCCTCGCAGCACCACATGTGGGGATATAATTATTCTGCAAGACATCAAAAAGTGTGAAAGTATTAAACCTCTCCTCTGTCTCTACACTATTTCAAGGAGCTGCTGGCAACTGATTTTACTTCAAAACGTACCTGTTGAACTGCCAATACTTAATTTATGAATAAACACTGTGACTGATCTGAATGTGTTGTTTTAAATGGTGACTTAGTACACAAATAAAGCAATCTCTTTCCAAATGCAGGTCAGGTTATTTGTCACCTAATGGAAATGACAAATGAGCAGCTCCATACAGTAGATAGGCTACAGTGATGTGGTGCAGCTACTGCTAAGTTATACTGCTAAAATGCTAATCTAAAGAAGCAACAATGATAAACATCATACAAACCATGAGCTACCATGACTAACATGTAAGCATATACTGTTAAACCTCTTGAGAAGTGATGTTTGGAATAGAATATATCAGAAATACAGCTGTGTGCACAATTGAATGCAATACAAAAGCTAGGTATTCATCCACATGGCTTCATACTGTATTCATACAGTACAAGACTTTCATGTAAAAACATACATATATTCTTCTCACCCATACTAACCTGTAAAGCCGGGCGCACAGACACATCCATAGCCGTGAGCAAGGTCAACACATGTGCCTTTGTGCAGACAGGGAGAAGATGTGCACTCATCCATGCTGACTTCACAGTATTCCCCTGTAATGACATGAGAATAAAAAAACGTTAGTGGGAACAAATACTTATATTTATGTGTCATATTGTAGCTTTGATTTGGATTTGATGTTTTCAACTTCCACTCAACTTAGTAAACTTTATGTTGTATTTGACTTCAAGCCTTTTCATGTAGAATGTGAAATCTGATCACTGGTGACAACTTGAATCCATTGGCTCCAGAGTTTCAGACAGTTGTCACAAAAATGTTATTGAAATGTATTGTTCACATGCACATTTCACAACACAGCCAAAATTAATTTGACACTGATATTTTGTTTTGAATATTCAATAAAGAGAGTCTAAAAGTCCAGATGTCAAAGCTTTAACAACAACAACTGTGCTGTTTCTCTGGAAAAGCAAGATAATGACGCTGTCATCTTTCTGTCCCGACAAATACACTTTATGTGGCTGACATATATTTATTTTTTAATTGTGAATTGTGTTGACCCAGTATATAGTTTATTCTCTTTGTGATTCTCTTCTTATTTGCTTTTTCTTAAACTACAAAGCAGATTAGCTGTATACAAACTAATCTGCAAGATAGATTTTTTTGGACTATTTCACACATTTGCAGTCTCTAAGCTCTGGAGGAGGCTGTAACAGTGTGAAATGCAAGAAGTGAGAAGAGGTCTTTGAATTATAGCAACATTCCATATAATTACAGTGCACTGTTTGTGCTGCTCTCCTCACGCTATAAAGGATAGAGCTTGTTTTATAGCCTAATCGCATCCCATGTGGCTTGAAGTTTAGCGTGGGTTTAGGTCCTCTCAGGACGACTTCATCTACATTTTACATGTCTTCTGCCACAAGAGCCACAAGAAAATAATTTGATTTGTCAATTGGTTGGTCGGTCTGTTGCTCACTGATCTTATGCCAAATGATAGATGCCAGTCATCTGGCAAATATTTCGAATGGAGAGTCATATTCCAAGAAGATACATTTTGTGACTATGTTTTGGGTTGCAATGAAATTTACAAAGGAAATTCATGGTTCCTAGAGAATAACTCTTGGACAAGTACTTTGCACACGGCATGTTAAGATTTAATGGCTGTTCTAGATATTCATGGTCCCCAGAGGATTACCTCTTCTGCCTTTGTGATCCCCTGACCTTCACATATAATCCATACACTAATGTGTAATTTAATTGCCAAGAAATATGGTGACATTAAAGCTCCCGCAGGAATAAGCCCTGCTCTGGCCCCATTAAACTCACGACATGAAATAGGTTCAACCAAAAGTAAAACCCCAAATCTTGCCAAAATTGCCAAAAGTATCTGAAATATCAAAAATATAAATAAGCCTGCTCTTATTCCATATGATGTTTCTACTACGTCATTGTGGGGTGGTAAAATCTCACATCAAGATGAAGCCGCGAAGGTATCACCTTCGCACTGCAACCCAATGTGATCCCAATGTGAGTGACACAGCTTTCTGTGATACTGTCGCGTGTCACTGCGCAGCATCACTAACTGTCCACCAGCTTTTTCTCATGGCTCATTCACATGAAAGAAAACACCTACATGCCACACCAGTGATAAAATAAGTTACATTGTATCACTGCCATTGTTTTTTCCGTGTCATGACTCGTTGAAGACTGATCGCACATGCAATTAGTGCACAAAGAGCGGTACACGCAAAGGAGGGAGGGACAGAAATGGCAGTTTGATTGACACATCACGATCCAATCATCTTGAACGTTGCTTTCAAGATGGACAGGACTGTCCATCCCACAGGTGACTGACTTTTTTCATTTTTGTGAAAAAGCATTAAATTGGTTGCAATTGGAGTGTGAAGAGGATTTCAAACAATTTATTAAAAAATGCTCCAGAATAGGATCTCTAATCCTACCTTTAAAAAGAAAAACACTTTGTATTCTAATTTATATAATTTGTGTTTACAATGAAAATCAAAAAAATCATTAACTACCTGTTTTCAATAACGAATTTTGAGAAGAAAATCAAATGACGGATATGTTGTTCCTAAAACAACACGTATGCTTATTATTTTCTGGTTATGATGTTAACCATTCATAGAACCTGAATCTGTATCTAAAATAACATGCTTTCACGATTTAATGCATTACCCGCCATACACTTTGAGCAGAAACAGCCTTTTCCTCTTCATGTAAAAAAATGTATATATCTGATCAGATTTCTGTGACTCCTTGTAACTGCTCCTTAAGCAGTTTCCATTATTGATAAGATCCCTCCAATACATTTACAACACCACCTGTATTTTATGGAGATATAGAACAAGCAATATAAATATTATGTATAGTGAATAACACTAGTTGGATCCAGCCCCAAGCATGAAAAAAGATATGCACTTATGTTTTAGACTGATCTGTGTTTAATAAATAAGCAAGACTTTAAAGGTTTAACTTAAATCCCTCAAATAATTCCACATCGCATTTAGTGATAATGCATGTAGCACTACAGACAAGTTCTCTGTGACATGGTGTGTGACTCAATCATAGTCTATGTGCAGTATAGTCGACTGGCATGGAAACAGAAAACGAGCAACACCAAGCAGACTCTGGAAGATGCATTTCAAGCCAGTGAGAGCTGACCACAGCTTGGCTGAACATTCTTGGAGCACAGGGAGATACGTTTATAACAGATGGATGGTCAGCTGCTCTATATGAATATCATATGACCTTAAGGATTAAAAGCCTGTATGAGCACATAATTACATACTGAAAGTTGGTGCTCAGCCGGAACAGAGTTCAACACACTCAAATGTGCATCCATATATCTTGTTGACATTATGGTGGAATTATAAAATTTCATTGGCAGCACAACCACTGATTAAAATACATGACACAGTGGCATGCTGCATTCTAAGTACTGTAGCACCACTGTTGTTATTAAAAAAAAACCTAGTGTGCAGTGTCCGGATGAAAAACAGTTAATTTCTTATTATGTTGTATAAGGAGTTGTCGAATTTATCTTAGCTATTCTGAAAACGATTTTCTGACACAATTATTAAGTTTCATGCTAAATATAAAGTTCTACATTAAAGAGTCAGGTTTTGTGAGACCACATTACATGAAAACTATTGATATGTACTGTATTATTACACTCAAAATTCAAATTAATGATTGAATTTCCATCTTCAGTTATTTGTATGCCTAACCATTGTGTAGCTCGGCAGCAAAATCTAGTTTTGATCTGTTTTCAAACCTGCCACTTAGAGGACATTGGGATGAAGAGTTGGGCTGAACTTGGCAACTCTCCATCATCCATCATACTGCAGTTTGTCTCAGCAATGTTGTTCAAACAAACACAGCCACGGTAAGATGCATATAAAATACCTGCGACTCCAGGAGGACACTGGCAGCTGAATGAGTTGAGCTCATCAATACAGGAGCCTCCATTCCGGCAAGGCTGGCTGAGACATTCATTCACTTCAATCTCACAGTTACTTCCTGAGAAAGTATTAAAGGCACACAGCACGTTGACGTATTGCTTCTATGAATAAAATGTCACTTTAACTGACAAAGAACGACATCAAACAGCTTTCACTTACCAATAAATCCAGGTGCACAGAAGCAGTTGTAGCCATTCACGGCGTCTTTACAAATACTCAGGACTCCACACGGCTGTTCTTCACAATCGTCAATGTTTATCTCACAAAACTGGCCTCTAAAACCTGCACAGAGAGAACAGCTTTATCTTTTTATTACTCTTCCCAGTAAAGAAGATTTTTTTTTCTTTCTAACACTAATAAAAATTCAATGATAAAATGTACAATCACTGTAATAAAATATAATTGCTGCTTTAAATTTTTACAAACAAACAGGAATGATTTCAGTATTACTTTAAAAACACAAGGTTATTCAGATGTGACACTTGTATATAATCAAAAATAATGACTGAAGTTAAAATGACACAACTGTGACACATTTTTTGGGATTAATGTGCCACAGTTGTGTTTTTATCTTGAGCACAGGGATGCCCGCACACACACACAGATATGAAGTCAACACAATACATGTTTCTGTTGAGTTTCGCTGTTGAGCAGCAGGTAGTGGTCAGGTACAAAGAAACATAACAGCAAAGCATTACTGTAATTACTGCATGTTTGCTAAACTTCAACATAACAAAAACTCAAAAGTAGATGAACAACAGCAGACGCTTAATTTGACTGTACAGAGTTTAGTTTGTATTTTGTTAAATTACATAATGTTTACCACGTGCAATTACTGAAATTGGTGCCTTTTTTTTTTATAATTGTCGTTCTTTTTTTCATACTTCTGTTTATCTGATGATGGCACATATTATACAATGACAATGTCTTGCTTGCTGAACACTTTTCATAAGCTGAGGAGTAACTTCATAGCCAATTATTAAATATGGTAATCCATAATTACTAATTATGGATAAAATGTTAGTTATTTGGAATTTATAGCATGAAATATTGTTGAACTAAGTTCCAATGATTTTCTCTGTTGTTTAGTAATTACAAGCAAAAACTACACAGGTATATACAGCATTTTAACATGCACATTATCGTGAATGAACCATTAACGTCATCTAATTAGGCAGTTACTGAATAAATATGTTCTAACCTGTGACTTACTGCAATGAAATATGAGAGAGGCTACATACCCTTCTGTGCCATATACAATTAGGCTTTAAAGCCATATAACAGCAGTATATTCCTTTGATAATAAATTATTTCTTTGATGAAATGCCAAGGACTCCTGGTTCCTAAGTGGGCAAACAGACATCCCAAGATTCATCACTGCTTTGAAGTCAGCTCACAAACTGAAGTACTGACTTACACATTTCATATGGCTGTTACGTGTTGTTCCTTAAGGCCAAAGAGATTAGACTCCCACAGAGAAGGAAGCCGAACAAGTGAAAGCATCAAACCGGGTGAGTTTCTCTTACCTACATGATTCATTTGAGGAATCGCCTTCGATGGAAACAAGCCCTGGCTGAATGGTGAACCCACCTGGTAAACAATTGCATTTGAACCCTCTTGATAGATCCACACACGCTGAACCGTGTTGACACAGGCCATCGACACAGTGCTTTATAGGTGTTTTGCAGTGCGGCCCAGTGTAGCCATGTTGACACACACATCTATAAGTATTTGCCAGCTCTTCACAGTGGAGAGTCCCCTCAGGGTCGCAAGGATTTGACACACATTGGTTCACAGATGAGGAGCAGTCTTTGCCATGGTATCCTGTAAGAGGTGGGATCAAAGAAGTGATTGATGTGCTGTGCTGTGTACAGTATCCTCCTGCCTTCCCACGTCTGGCAGACATCATGGATTGTGATTTCACGTAATGCTGTCATTGCCAGTGTCTTTCCTCCCAGCTGATTTACATATTTTATCCAGCCAGAGTACAAAAGCGCTAAAACCAAGGAGGGATTTCAGCATCAGTACACAACCTACAGAAAATAAACTGCACTGTGTGGATTTTTCACCAATTGTAACTAATTTGTGGATTTGTACATGAGCTTTCTAATGGTATTCACTTAGAGGTAAAAGCTGTTTTGGTGATACCACAGTAATGAAAAACACTAATATGTTTTCACATGCATTAAGGGCTGAATTCACAAGAGGGATTGATTTAGAAAAAACCAACAGGAGCACATGGTTACACTGATGACATAGCTAAGTACTACTGCACTACTGTGTCCACACTTCTAGATGGAATTACTGGAGTAATTACAGAAGGAACATATTATCTACTATATAAATATGAGTTTTAATACCTGGGTGGCAAATACAATGTATTTCTCCGGCTAAGCTGCGGGAGCAGGTTCCTCCATTTTTGCAGGAGGCGGCATCTGATGCACATGCAGACGCAACTGAGGAGCAATTCTTACCTGGAAGGTAAAAAAAAAGAATGTCAATTAAACCTGATTGTGTTAATTGAGATTAACGTAAACTAAGAAACAAAAACATCACATCACAAACATAATGACACATCTCAATTACCTCCCATGCAAATGAGTTTGACTGCAGAGAGCAACTGCCATTAATATGATGGACTAGCACAATGTGTTATGCTTGTGCTTGGTAATGGAGCCGATACGGATGATGATGATGCGGTGCAACACCTGAATCTTTGTATTTTCAGTGTCTATCACAGCTTCTTCCTACAGCTAAAGGCAGATACCATTTATTAAGTCTCATTTTTAATCTGTTTGTAGTGTCACAGCCCAAAAAATATGAATAAAACTGATGAGGTTATATAAAGGTTGCATTCATACCAGACTAAAATATAAAAATGGAGGAACAATGAACACCTATTATTAATATAGAACTTGGCATTTTGCCAACTTGAATCATATATCTCTCTATGATGGATTTAATAAAAGATATACAGCACTTTATTATATTTTAAACCAATATATCATCTTTGGATAAATACTACGACCTACATTGCAGAAAGAAAGATCTTTATAGTCAGTCAGCTGCAGTCACTCTGAAATTGGTGAATGAGTGCTAACATTAGACAATGGGTACACTTTGATGGTTATCACTGCTGAAGAGTCATCAATCTGCACTGTGTTCATTAAAGTCCAACTATGAAAACGATGACAGAGATAACTCACCAGCAAAGCCCGAAGGACAGACGCACTCATAGTCTGCAACCAGGTCAACACAAGTGGAATTATTGGCGCAATATCCATGGACACATTCATCATAGTTGATTTCACAGTTCACCCCCCCAAACCCTGGTATTGAGAGAAAAAAAGGGTAAATCTCATCAGAGATGGAGTGTGAATGTCAGTAAACACATGGCTTGAAAAGATACTAATTAGTATCAAATTAGAGCCAAAAGCAACGTTTTGCTGTTGTGAAATTTCACATGACTTTTTACTGCAAGTAAACAAGCGCATACAGTACCACGAAGAGCAGACTGCAGCCGTGTCTGTGTATTCGAGAAATATAAGATTAATTTCTCCATATTTGTACTTTATGTCTGGATGATTAATATTCTCTTGTGCTGATTAATTTTTAGTTGTATCAGCACATTTGATATTTTCAACATGAAAGGTTGAATTCATGAGGTAAAAGCGAGCGCTGACAATTTCTGACATTTTAGTTCCCCATAAATATATTCCATCGCATGGTCACGCTACAAAATGACTATCATTAGCACTGTCACACACTGCAGCTACAGGAGGCCCATGACTAATGCTTGGCTATCAGCACCATCGGTGCAGGTCAAATTCTCATCATTTCTCAAACTGACCATGGAACCAATTTCCACTTCTCTCCATGTCATAAAATTTGACAATTATCCTGACTTCATTAAAAATGCATAACAGACTTCACCCGCAATCAAGGTTTAATCAGAGGTATGTCTAACAGGTAAGATGTCAACTGGACCAAGAAATGATTGGAGGAAAAAAAAAACAGCAGGGATGTATTCCTTCTTACTCTAATGATGCAAGTGACGATTTCTGCAAACACCACAGCAACTGACTTCACTGATTAGTTCCTGCTCTTAAATATCCTGCTTGTGGTCGGGATGAAATTTAACTTTCTACACAAAAATGTCTGCACAGATATCAAGATAAACCTTTTGCTGGCATCTTATTAGAGAGGAAGATTAGGACCAAGAATCTTCTCCAGCTTCTCCAGCCAAACCTGCTGAGTCCTTGTACCTCCACTCAGTTATATCAAGGCAGTTATCTGCTTCTTTTGTTCAGCACATATTCAACCAAACTGAGTCTGCAGATAAGACACCGTCCGTACTGAATGAAATGCACAGGGAGTGGTCTCTTCATCTGGAAATAATAATTTAATAACATTGTATGTCTTTTTTTTTTTTTTTGATTATAAAAAGGAGTTTTTTTTTCTTTAGCAGAGTATGGGGAGGACTGATTCACATCCATTTTCTGCATTAATGAGCTCTTGAGTGGATAATATTGAAGAAATTGGTTTGAGAAAGATCAAATTTTTGTTGTAATTGTTGAGATGATTAAAAACATGACTGATCATTATGAAGATCTGAGAGGAAAGATATTCTTTCCGGTTTCCAAGGGATAAAAATGATGGCCTTGTTGCTGATGGTAAATCTGGGCTTGGGGCTCACTGTAAAACTGGATAAAGGGAACAAACTCATAATTAGAAAACAGGCCCTGAGACAAAGTAGGTTGATCATCTCTACAGTACATATCAGTCTCATTGGAGAAATGGAAACCGATGCACACTCTCAATTAACAGTGGGATGTGTGTTGAAGTAAATACATATCATTAAGTGTATATAGGATTCATTTGTGTTGTGTCATGACATGTATTGAATACTAAGGAGTTGCAGCGGAATTCATTTGTTTCTCACAAGGCTTTGCAAGATGGGTTTCTTTCTTTCATGGTTGTGAAACAATGGCACCAAATAGAGGAAGGTAGATCCTTGTTGATTTGAGCTGTAGATGTAGTGGGAAGTCTTTTCATCTCTGTTTGGCAATTTATCCACAGGCATAATAAGGTGTTTGAGAAGCTTTTCCATTTAAAACCAAGGTCACAATGGCAGGGATCAAATCCAGACAGTTGCAAAAAAAAAAAAAATCAATAATGATCTGAATTAACCACAAAATATTATCAACTCAACTACTGTGGGATCTGAGGTAGTCACACTGCAACTTACCCTCTGAGCAGAAGCACTGATACAGGTCAATGCCATCCACACAAACACCATCGTTCTGGCATGGTTCTGACTCACACTCGTTGAGATTTACTTCACAAAATGATCCTCCAAACCCTGCAGCACATGTCAAAACAAAAAAGAAAAGGAGAAAAAAAAACAGTTAAGAGTTTTTGCCCCGTTTCACTCCTCAGCCAATTAGGATCAGCATGACTTTGTTTTCACAAACAAAAGCTGGTTTTCAAAGCTTGTATTGATTCAAAGAGCTTGCTGGGCACATGCAGACTCAGCTCACTGGATCATTTAATCATGTTTAATAAGAGCCAGTCATTGCCCTTCTGATTTATTACATTAAAGAAGCCAAATCCAGTGATTTTTAAGATCAAAGTCAATCTATACACAAAGGGAACCACATGAAACAAATAACATGCATCAGTGCACACATGTAAACACTCCTGCATGCACACTCACACACCGGCACAGACCATTAAAGAGGAGAAACCTGTCAGTGTTTAAGCCACATTATTGCTGCTGCTACTCAGACTGCATGTGGGTTAACCTCTCACTTAACTAGCATACACATTTGTGAAATGTGTACAACACAAACGCTTCACACAGACAGCAAGGGACTGAGCAGGAGCGTATGGGTGCTGAGATGCTCTTCACAAATAGATGCATGTAAAATGAATATAAAAAGAAGTCGTGGAAGCTTCTTACTGCAGCATAAGCAGGTTTCCTCCAAAAAAAAACAAAAAAACTGTGGTGTTATACAAAAAAAACAATACAAAAAAAACCAACAAAAACAAAAACAACTGCTGCATTGCGAAAACCTGCTAGATGACAAAAAAAAGAGAAAAACTCATGCCAAGTAAGGGGTGTTTGATGAAACAAGAGCTTCTGAAGCTCAAATAAATTTATGGCAAAAATAAGTCTTGCACTGCAAAGCTGCTCCTTTGAAATAAATGCTAATGTAAAACAAAAAGATACTGCTGTCAAAAACTGTTTTGGGGGTTGTAAAAACACAATTATCGCCTTGCAAAATCTGCTCTTTAGGAAACTTTAATCACCTTAGAAATCTGGGAGGAATTTCCCCAGGAACTTTAGTAACAAGCCTGAACTGTATTTGATGCTTATGTGTCTCAAATCATACATTAACCATAACACCCTCTGCTCAGTTCATCCAGCATCCTCAGTTCAAGGATGTGATTTAGTGTATGTACTAAATACTAGGTCAAAAAGTTGACAGCGTGGGATATACAGTATGTCGAGGGAGGGTTTGTGTAACATGTTTTGCAGCACATCAGCTTGGCAAGCATTAGATAATATGGATGCCAAGACTGTCGACCTGAAACATCTAGACAAGACAGCACCTCACAGTTTGCCCTTGAGGAGTGATCTGCGGGGAGAAGCTCGCCGCAGGTTGCTTTCATTTACATAAGAAATCACTCACAATCCTTCACTTTGACATCTGGCGAGCAAAAGTGCAACAGGAGTAATGAAGTTATGGTTATTGATTGGGTTACATGAACTTCTCTGTAATAGCCAGTCATTTGAAAACAGATAGCGGAGCTGGTGTAGGGTAGTGTGGACTGAATTTTGACTGGTCTGACAGGTAAAATATCTTTATTACCATGTATCCTAACCGCATCAAGGAATATGCTACACAACTTCCTGTGTATCAGCACCCGCTATCAGAGTGATGCTCTGTCACTTACTGCACACGCAGCCTCGACTCTGAAGCCTCGTTACCCCCAGCGAGCCTCCGAGTATCTAACAGGTCAAGCCTGTTCCACTTACTCCCGTGTTGTCCCTGTCACTGCTGGCAGCTACTGCTGTGATAACACTGTCATCCTCATGGAGGGGAATCAGTGAGACTTGACCTTGACTGACACAAAAATATTTTTCTTCTTTCGCAAGAATTGTCACATTAATCTAAACTTTAATCTTAAACTTGCAGTACGCTGTCCAACTGTTGGGACTAGTTTTTCCTTCTTTTTTGATACATTACTGTGTGTTACAGTACTGTATGTGCTTGAAGTAGCACATAAGGAGCAATTAAAACGAAAACAAATAGAAAAAGCTGATTTACTTTTTGACCTACAACTAGTTAAATACTTCCTGAAGTACAGTGAGCCTCACTTTGTACAGCATGTGCTCGTTTTCCAGCCGTTAATGTGCATGCATGAAAAATATAAGACCCATTGCTCACCTTTTTTACATGTGCAAGACACGTTCTGTCCACCCTTGGTCTCAGTGCACATTACAGTATGTTCACTGCAGATTCCAAATGAGCAGAGGTCAATATCCACGGAGCAATCTTTCCCCTTGAATCCTGTAAAAACAAAATTGAGTTCCAATGAAAAAAGAAAGAAAAAACAGCACAACCTTGGGGGAAACCAGCCATAAGGGCCGTAATCATAAAGCTGCAGGAAGAGCAGGAAGACACATCATGTAACACCACATTTATGCGGGCCTACGTTTTATTAGGTAAAGACACCTTTGCTTTAGCAGATTAATGGGGGTATTGATTTCTCCCTGTGCAATCTACCTGCTATGCAGTATGCTAATTGAGTGAATCATTGACAGAGACCCACCCTACCCAACTGATCTATATCACATTTATCTGCCCAGCCAAAAGCCCGTCTGCATGTCACTGATAGATACCCATGTCAATAGCTATTGTTGTAAATAAAGCACAGATGGTGTGACTGATACATGTGTTAGTACAAATAAAGATGACTTAAAAGAAGAACTCTTATAGATCGCTGTGTATCACATGTGTGAGCCCATAAGGTAATGTAGGTTCATTTACATTTTGTATATCATTACTGCATTTGCAGTGAGTCAGAGTTTATTAAGTTATAGCCTACAACAAAATGTTTTGCACATGGGAACTTTAAAAAAGAAAAAAGAAAAAAGCCCACATCCACATTGCATTAATCTGTGTGCAGTCAGTGTCTGGAAAGTAGGTCTCACTCACTCACAGGCAAATGAGTGAAATATTTCAAAGTCACTTCCTAGTGCTAATTCCCTCCATCAAGACATGGACATACTGTCCAGCACACAGCATGTATATATGATCACGTACTGTAGTACGTTTTAGCTGCTAGTAGTCTCCATTGTTCCTATAATGTAACCTGTAT
Source organism: Trachurus trachurus (assembly GCF_905171665.1). Classification (NCBI taxonomy): domain Eukaryota; kingdom Metazoa; phylum Chordata; class Actinopteri; order Carangiformes; family Carangidae; genus Trachurus; species Trachurus trachurus. The sequence goes on from NC_139906.1 coordinate 18,710,631, forward strand.
CTATTGCAGCGTTGCTTTACACCAACACATCCGTCTAGATGTTTGATGACCTTCCAACTACCCTTTTCCCATCATATTATATATTGCCCTGACTAGTTAATGGACAGCTATTGCCTCCAACAGAGTGTTTCAGAAGTGTTTAATAACCAATTGTGCATGCAATTCACTCTGAGGTTAATGTTGCATGAAGGAATGTCACATTTACAGTGTCACCATCTCCAAATGGGACTCCCCTATTCTGTGTGACAGCGACAAGCAGCTCAGCCCCAATTCTGCTGCATAAAGACGGGCACAAAGTAGAACTCACTTTTCTTTTCTTTATCTTTCCCCACAGGAACAAGTCAGACTATAGCGTTTCTTGAACACATCACAGCAATTTTCTCATGTACTCATGTTCAGTGGTTAATGATAACAGTCGTGGGTCGTAACTATCGCTCAGTTCTAAGAGTTGCTGCTCATCAGTTTTATTTAATCATCTCTCATCAGCCATGGCTCACAGGGCTTCGGCTGCTTCACTGAGCTGAAAAACTAAAATCCGTGTTCTTGGATCGAAATCACCAAATTCAGATGTTACCTTCAAAGTCGAGTTAATAAGGCAAAGGAGCGTTATGGTTGTGTACGATTAAGAAACCTGAAATTGGCTAGTGTAGCTCATTAGCTCCACTGAAGAGGTTGTGTTCTTTTGGCCTTGTGTCTGTATAGTAGTTAGTCGGGTAAACACCCAACAGAATTCAGTGGAATTTGGTGAAAAGTCATGTGAAAAGGTCAAGGAGGGGGTGATTAGTTTTCAGTTCTGATCAGAAGCTAATAATGCCATTATATACTCCTCTGTGAAGCACAACAACAGGTCTTTTTCTCTCTCTGGGTTGCTTGGTTTAAGAAAAGTAGGTGCACAACTGTAGGGGTTTTCATCTAAGCAGATTTTTCTACAACTTCAATGTCTGCTAAACTGTTTCACAACCATTACTAAATTCTGTCATATCCTTGCTATAGACCATTTCTATGCTGGTAAACAGTGGTGATGTATTCTGTGGGCGGAGCTTCACTGGCGGCAGAAAGTGGCCGCTGCTCTGGTGTTAACAACACAGGGAAGCTGGTAGTGAGAGCGGCAAAATCAGAGGAAGATGGAGCATTCAGAGGCCTTTAACGCTTTGTCAATAGAAAACAGGTTGTCATTCATAAGTAAGATAACTATTAGCAACGGGTAAGGGTTTCCTGACCGTGTTCACTGTCAGGTCCGTGGGTCACTGATGCAACTAAATGGCCAACACTCCAGTGGCTGGACATCTTTGTGTATCTTGTTGAGAAACCCAGCCTCTAGTCTAGTCTTCTTCTTCTTCCCCATTGTTGATTCTTTTTTTCTTTTCAATTATACTGTATGTATTGTAGTGTTGTTTTAAACTGTTTTTATGTAAATGGGACAACGGATGGAAATTAGCATTTTTGCTACAATCCAGCATATTTACATATTGTATGTTCATCAACGTGCACTGTCCCATCTAAATAAACAAATAAATACAAATACAAATCTACACCAAAGACAAACTCAAAGCAAACAAATCCCTCAATGCATATAACTCAGTTCTTTGTGGTCATGTCCAGATCATTGAGTATAAAGTTTGGCTGATGGTTTTTGTGTTTGTGTTACGGACCGACGCACTGCCCAGCTAGCAACAAGGACAGGTTTGGTTCACAAATGATTTGGATGAGCCAGTCAAAAGGCTTCAAACATTTGCCTGATGTCGGTTCCTAACATCTTGTAGCTGTGGGCTTAAGGAAATGTCACACTTACTGATTTTGCTCCACAATTATATAAAAACAACAACAAAAAAACGACAGCTTTATGAATTTAAATGGTACTAACATCGTGGCAACAAGCCTGACACAGTCGTGACAGGATTTAGACACCCTACAAAAGCCATGGCTGCCATCAACTAATCAGCACAATAATGTCAATCACTGTGTGTTGTTGTGATGCAGATTAAACAACCTTGGCAACCTTGACTTAAGCATCCTACTGCAGAGTTTTACTGCAAAATTGGATAACACATAAATCTGGATGCATGGATGGAAAATAGTGATGGCTTTTCTGATTCTTATCAAGTTTTCTTTTATTTATTTTGTTTGCCTTTTTGTGTGTGTGCTCTTTGTCAGGGGAAGCAAACAAACCTGACAGACCATTTATCTAATTGGATTTCTAAAATAATAAAGTCATCAAAAACACCTGTCTATAAATCTGTCAATGAAATTACAACAGTAATGGAAGATTCACTGACACACAGGTGGTCTGTTTTAGCCCTAATCTAATTTAAGCAAAATGCAGGGGAAATAGTAAGAGCTGGTTATTTTTTCAGTGATGCATTTGCTGTGTCGGTAATGTCATAAAAACAAAGCATGTAACAGGTGCTGTACATGTTTCCAGGCAGCGAATGTTTTCAAGACTTCACCCACATTTGTGTTGATTTATTGTGCTGTAAAACAGAGGCGTGCTTGGCTGAGGAGCAAAACAGAGAGCCTACGCATGATGCACAGTCACAACAAAACACTGTGATATTGTTTCAGTACATTAAAGTCGAACTTAGGCAGAAGAGCAGACTTTCAGGACAAAAACAAAGGTAAAACACCCAGAATTACCTGTGTCATTCTTCTGCCTTTGTGAAATATATTAAGAAAATAATTCACCAAAACTGACTCGTTGCCCAGTGCCAGAGTGTATTTTGTGTCCTGTCAACACCTGGGTTTTGTGGATTTTATTTTTCAAATATTTGTGAGTAAATCCTGTTTTGGGGATTGTGGCTGTTTACAATTGAATGTGACATTGGACTTGTAATGCCAAGTGGGCCGGCTGCAGCATTCTGACTTGTGCAATCAAGTGGTGATTAAGTATGTTATTACCAGAGGGCATAGTAAAATCAGCTGCACACTGAGGAATGCATCACCTCCTTATTATGGACTGATTATGGATTCTTTCAAGAACAAGTGTATATACATTTGTAAAACAGGCCGTCACTTGATTATGGGACAATAATACAAACTGCATCTAAGTTAATTGGGGACGTCAGGTTTACATGCATCAGTGCTCAGTAAGACAGAAAACAGTGTTGTTTTCCTTGCAGGTTTACCAATGTTGATTTTAAAGGTCCCATATTTTAGAAAGTGATATGTCCTTGTCGATTTTGATTATAAAGCATGTCTAGGTGATCAGTTAATTATCTGAACAGTATCACTTGGATACTGGAACCGACATCCAACATTGAGGGAGTTGAATTCTGTTAAGTCTGCTATGTTTGCATTTGATCATTTCACAACAACTAACAATCAGCCAATCAGTGAGGTTTCAAAGCCTCTCTTGTGACCAGTTCACTAACAAGACCTAAAATCAGCCTCCAGGGAAAAGCCTGAGAAGAAGATATAAAACTACATTGAGATGGTCCTTAGTATTTCTCAACCTCTACCCATCATATTGACTTATTATTTCTATTGCTTTGTGTAGAGATGCTTATTTTCACCAGTTTCCGTTCAAACCTTTAAACATTTAGTGTAAGTTATAATTCCAGTCTTGAACGTGTTCGGGAGTACATCTTTAACCAAACGTGAAAAATGGTGCCAGTCAACAAACACGTTTGTATGTAAATGTATGAAAATAAACTCCTCGTGTATTCCCAAGGTACAGTATGCAGAAAATTAATAGCATGATATTTTTGTAAACATGCTCAATAACACACAAGTAGCTGGTACTTACCAAGAGGACAATGACAAATGTAGTCATTTATCAGATCCATACACGAGCCTCCATTCAGACAAGGCTGCGACCAACAATCATTTACATTCTCAGAGCAGGTCCGTCCTGCAGGATGCAGAGAGAGACAAACAAACTCATCATAATGCCAAGGAGAATACATGTACAATGTTTAGACTAATGAATCTAGCTGCCACTGAGGAAACTCAATAATTATTGGAAGTTTTGTTTATTTCTTTAATAATGAGTGGCACCTGGTTTATTAAAGTGTGGGCTTTATTTCACGAGGCAGCTGATTTCCTCGGATGCTACTGGCTCAAAATGGGAGTGAATGATTATGTGTTCAGCATGGCGTGGTTTGTATATGCAGAAATGGTGTAAGCTTAATTTCAGTGTCTCCTGGGCAAGAAGACTTAGATGTTGAATTGATTTAAAATTTCACTGATAAGTTTAAATCTCCGCTAGGCCTGGCCTCTGGCGATATTTCAGACCTCATAGTTTTCTGATCTTGAGTGCTCAGATAACTAACAGCCTGACTTCTGTACGCACTGCTGCTCAAATCTGCAATACTGTCTGCACCAAAGGTAATTGTACTTTTGCCATCATGACCCCAAACCCGGGCAAGCACTCTGTTAATCATGTACTGTAAGATCCTCAGATAATTAAGGTAGCTGCTGACTTGTATAGTATATTTGGGCTGGAGGTAGAGACACTTTCTGCTACTCACTCTGTGACTGGTATGATCCTGAGCCAGCCCCTATTGCCAGCCAGCATTAATTAATTCACCTACTTACACATTACTGCACCACTGTTCACATCAGTCATGGGTGAATGTACCAGTGGGTAATGCTGACAGTCACACTGAGCTAAACTAACCAGTTTTAACCATTTATTTCCAGCTCATTTTGGTGTAACTTTGAAAGTAGAGTAAAGACAGTTTTTGAAAAATATTGGACCACTATGTTTAAAATAAGATACAGAAATGTGCAAAAGGTAACTCTAACTGAATTTAAAACATCTGTTAAACATGGTACAGGTACTAGGCATTTGTCACCTTAGTTTTCTCCCTGATAGATTTTTACATTAAATAATTCTTCAGTAAATTGTTATTTTTTTTATCTGGTTCTTATGTGAAATTACTTACAAAGGGACAATTAAAATAGACGTGTGTATGTTTGAAGCTCTGTCATTTCAATGTACAGTAATCTATAGTTGGTGACGTATATATCTGCCACGACCACTCATACATAGCAAATTCCAGTGTGAGAACTTTACTGGATTAATGCTTCGCATTTCTGTTTCTCTCATCTCAACATTTAAAGACTTAATCCTGCTCTGAAAGCTGATATTCCTCTGGCTGGCCACACTACAGGCTCTAAATAGACTCTCATTTGCATCAGATGGTCTCATACCCTCAAACCCTGGGGGACAGTGGCACCGATAATCACTGATTAGGTCCACACAGGTGGCCCCGCTTGCACAGGGGAAGCTGTTACACTCATTTGTTTCCAGTTCACAGAGCGACCCTTCAAATCCGAGCATGCAGCGGCAGGTGAAGTTATATTGCTGGTCCAAGCAAACGCCATGTTTGGAGCAGTGATGGCCAACACAGTAATCAATGTCCTCTTCACAGTGTGCTCCTGTGTATCCTCTGGGACAAAGGCACCTAGCAACAGATTAAAGAGAATTTCTTAATACTGTATAGATTAAAAGGAATTTCTTGTGCCCTGAAGGAGGAAAGCAGTAAATGTCACAGCTTTTGCAATCGTTGACATTCGGGTGCCCGAATGGCCCTAAGGTAGTCAAGGTTTCAATACTCACCTGTAACCATCAATCTCATCCACGCAGGTAGCTCCATTTTGACACCAATGTAGAACACAATCATTGACATTTATACTACAGTTGGGACCAGACCAACCAGGCGCACAGACACAGGTGTAGCTACTGGCATTATTCAGCACACAGCTTCCTCCGTTTGCACATGGCTGTTGAAAGAGGAGAGGTCAGTGAGACACACATCGTAATGCTGCTTCATGTGCAAAAGTGAAATTACTTCATCTTGTATGGTAACATCTTATATTGGCATGAGGGCATTCTGCTCTAAAATACAAGCATTACTTTACAATATAACCTCCAAACCATCCCTTGTTCCTGACCGCCTGAAAATGAGCATCATTACAGCCACATGACACACTCATGAATACTGATTCATGTTTCATACCAGATTCACTCAGTATTCCACATACAATTGCATCAACACCATGTCTTACGAGACAAGATCAATGGTCATTGAGGAGCAAAGCTCCCAAGAGTTCTCTGCAACAAAATGCAAAATGATAAGCCTGCCTAACCAGTACTTGTGTACTGTACATAACTACTGTTGGAAAATAATGGAAATGGAAAATAATTTGTTGCATTATTAATTCAGATTTTTGGGGGATATTCTGTCTATCTCTGTTAAAATTAATTTACCATAAAAACTAAAGACAGCCAATTTCATTGTGGGGGAGCAAACTTGAAAAATCAGCAGGGGATCTATATATGTATATAGTGGAGGCGAAACAAAGGTACAAAGGAAATGCTGGCTTGTGGAAAGGTGTATCATGCAGACATCGTGGCATTTCTGTAAAGGGGCCAACACAGGCCTTGCTCCACAGTGAGTGATCATCTCCATCTGTCATCTAAAGCAGTTTTTTGCTCAGCTTCACTTGTTTTTCTTTTGTTTTTCTATATTTTATTTTATTTTTAAAAGCAGAAGGCCGATTTATCCACACATAAAGAACCAGGCACATTCAAAAATACAGACATTGCAAATCTTAAGCAGCACTCATCCGCTTCAGGTGGCAGAGGCTTTTCAGTGCGCTGTCCCATTCATGCATGCCAAAGTCGAAAAAAAACAACAACCTGATAAACAATTCCAGCTTTGTCTTCTTCCACCATGACTGTTTAAAAAACCTTGAAAATGTTCAACCACATTCAAAGTAATAAATAAAGGGAACATTAAAATGTGCTTTATCATTTAAATATGCAGCATCCTGAGAATACTGCATACTTCAGCAGTTTCTGTATGACGAGACAGCTAAAGGTCAGAATCTGTTTCTTGATTACATTTGTGTACTGCTTCTTTAGGCATGTTTCATGCAGCAAAATTTCGAAAGTCACAAGGGCACGAGCAGTGACTTCCCTTATTAGTCAAGAATTTACTGCAACTTTCTTCCCTGGTAAAACCAGAAAACTGAACAATTTCCAAACCAGCTAATTGTTGTGTTTATGGATTACCACATTTGCTGTGGGACTTAGAGTATGCTTATGTACATCCCTGAGTAACAACAAAGGATTATCCCACATTTTATGAATAAGATACAATTAATATTGTATGCTCTATGTTCTCACATAAGTTGTCAAAGCCAGAGTTTACTTAATTGTGACACTTCAGAGAAAAGTGGTGATTTATGTTCTATTTCTATTCAATTATGTTTTGATTAAGTTTGAAATACATCCATTATGTACCATCAGGTGAGTCATATGAGTTCTGTGTTCTTATACAACAAAACAAGGAGTGTGTGAACTCCTCTGACTAAAGAAGGTGAGAAAATTACCTCATTAATTTTCTTGCTATCCTCCTGTGCTATTGTAATAACGTTGTAGAGACTACATTAGCTTGAAGAGAAATAAACAGAGGATTGTGAGCTCTTTAAACATGTATGAGCCTAAAGAGGACTAGTTAACGTGTGGATACAAAATAGCAGATGAGGACAAATAGTCCATTAAGATGCTTTCACCCACTTGAAAATATTCAGGGCAGGGGATGCGGCAGGTGTATTCAAGACCACGTGGGAGATCCAAACACTGAGTCCTTGGTGGACACGTGTTGTTGGGCAGAGCACAAGCATCTGTGTCGACTTCGCAGTTCTTTCCCAGAAAACCTGCAGGAAAAACGATTTCATAGTTAATGTAACTGATGCAACATTGAACCAGCAGAAAGTAGATCTGTGATCAGTGCCGCAATCCCATCTCTAATTTATGTCTCTGTACCAGGCCAGCAGCTCTATATATTTAATAAACAAGGCCAAAATTGGGCCAATTGTGGGTCGTCTGGAGGACTGGCCCCGTTTTGAAGCGTAGTCAATGTGCCACAGTGCCTCCCTGAATTTCTATTTAACTTGAGCCTCAGTTTAACTTTTATCAGTAGTTTGAACAGGCAATCTTCGGATGTGTGCTGCTTCCTATTTTTTCTTTACCTTTAATCCCTTCCTTCCTCACTCCTTTGCTGTTAATACTCAACTGACACAATTATCAGAGTCTGTGGTCGACATCATGTTGCATCCCTTAAGGAAAACCCTTATAAATAGTTTAGGACAGAATGTTGCACACGTTGTTCTCAGACATGATACGTTTGGCATCACCTGTAGGGCATTAACCATGAAACAACTCAAATTAATTCTGTAAGCTTTAGGAGAGCTTCCACTGCATTAGACTGGCTTTATACATGTCTTGTTGTTCAGGCCATGCGTCATTGATTTGGTACAATATAATATATTCAGTGGCAGGCAGGGCTTATGAAAAAAAAGGAGCAGGCCAACAACTTATCATTCAACACATGCCTTAAGACTTTGGTCTTAAGACTTTGGTCTTAGGACATGTGGTCCAAAACTCAGCAGACTATTTCTGACGTTGTAGAAACCACTTCACCATGAGAAGATGCAGTAGATGAGGCATATGAGCGGAAGAGGCTTACGTTTACTGAGATAACAGATGAGATTTAGTAGCAAGGCTGGAAAGCCAGCATACGCCCTGTGGAATTTCGTTACCATGGATCTGCGTCCACATCTAGTACCAGTTTACTCAGGGAGTTAGGGATTCATGATTGGGGATTACGGCAGGCTGCAAAGGCAGCTTCAGAGGAGGCTGAAAAGAGCAGGCACTGGCCCTGGCTAAAAAGAAAAGGCACCAGCTTGTGTGCAAAGGACAGGTCTCTATCTTGTGTTTAAGATGGGAGAAATAGCAAATAACGGTGTCAAGTCAGTGGTAAAACAACACTCTCTAGACTTTAAGAGCTTTTTAGCATAGGTCCACAATGTGCCGTTTTATGCTGACTGTGGTTTTAATAGTGACAGCATAAATCCACTCATGTATGTTCCTAAATGGACAGACAGGCCGGGGCAGGAGGGTACAGTCCTGATCCATGCTCAGAGCAGGTGTACCGGGGGCGGCACACGATAACCGTTGAGCCTTCTGGGGTGTCGTGGGTCTAATTCAACTTGACATCTGTGATGGGAGGTTCCTTTTTGATAACCTCAGTGACATAGCCATCAGCCCACCCCCTCATTGCTCTAACAGCACAGCCAGATTTCCACAATGATGCTCAACCAAAAACGCACAAGGGACAGTTGCATCAGATCTGCTGTCTCAGGAAATGAGATAAAGGAAGAAAAGATAAGACACTTTTGCTATAGAGATGGTCATCCTTGAAAGTTTTTTGCTTAGACTGGTTGAATACAACGATTTGCATTTAGTTTAGTTTTATTATGAGTAGAATCAGCATTTAAATCATCAACCCACAGAATGTAAAGCCCTCCACTCGGAAAATTCCTATTTGTTACTAAAGTTTCTTTGTTATTATTGCATTATCAATTGTTTTTTTCTGAAAGACCTGGGTTTGAACTGCTGGTCTTCTGTGAGTCTGCAAGTTTTCCTCGTGTCTGCAAGGATTTCCTGCAGTTTCCTCCCCAAGTTCAAAGACATGCTAGTTAAGTGAACTGGAAACTATAAATTCCCTGTAGGTATGACTTTGTTTTTCTGTCAGTGTGTAAGCAATGAGACAGACTGGCAACCTGTCCAGGGTGTGCCCTACGTCTCACCCGATGCATGCTGGGGGAGCATCCTGCCTCCCACAACCCACCGAACAAAGTTATACAGTTATTTCCAAATGCTATGGATGAATGGACGACGTACAGTATGGATGGATGATTCACAGTCCTTTAAAACTATAGAGTTGCACCTATGGGCTGACCCATTTCATCAGTTGATGAAAATAAAATTCCACCTCTGAATGTCACTTTAAATACTGACTAATGTGCCTTGCTCTCAGGAGCTGATGAGGCAAAGGGACTCCGTGACCCATGTGTCATTAACACTGGTATCGTCCTTTAATGTTTAATTGGACAAGAGTGAACAAACATAATGTTTCATTACCATCAATGTTCTATTTCCCTAAAGAGACAAATAATTTGCTGAGAACAACTGCTAAAAATAACAGTGTCAAATTCTTGAGAGAAAAACTTCATATGGCCTCTAAGATGCTCTGCCCTCAGTGTCTTTGGTCTGTATGTGCTGTGTAACGTTCCGGTAAAGTGGGCAAGAGCAATTCCCAGGCAGGCACACTAAATGCTCAGTGCCAACAACAGAGACCTCCTGCGAGTGGTCCAGCAGTTTACGTTCAGCGAATGTAAATTTAGACTCAGCCGGCAAGGCACAATAAGCAATTACAGGAAAATTATATTAATGGGAGTTTCATAATATAATATTTGCACAATTTAGTTGCATTATTGAGTTCTGGCAATGGGCTCCTGATTACTCTGAGCTGTCAATCACAGGCCAAGACCGTAAAACGATACTGTGAATAATGTGACTATGTTGCCTGATGTGCTGCACAGTGTGCAATGTTTTGATCAGTAGAATGCTGAGAGGTAGGCTTTTTTATCATAGCTTTTTTCATCATGACATAGCTTCATAATTAAAGTCATTGCATTGCTTTCCTTAAACGTGTCAGAAAGTATGAAAAACATTTATTCTGATTAAGAATTTTAAACAAAATTCTAGTTAACAGAGTATTGGTAAAATCTCTGATTCATGTTATGACTTAAATCACTCTGACTTCTCTAGCCTGATGTCCACAGGCAGGATGTGTCACAGTGTAGAGAACCCTGCTGGCAAAGGGCAACCACCTTTGGTCATCAGTGCAGCATGAGGGGCCGCAGGGCCTGAGGATATTAGGCCATATTAACCGCATTGAAGTTAAAAAGGTCTGCAGTGCTGGCTGCTAAACACAACACTGTGATATCACTTAGACATTATCATAAAGCTCGAGTTATGGATGAAAACCAGCATACCTGTAGGACATTGGCATTCGTAGCGTCCCAGCAAATCAGAGCATGTGGCGTTGTGCCGACAGGGGCTGGAGTCGCACTCGTTGATCTCAGTCTCACATTTTGTGCCTGTGATGGAAGTTTAGAAAAAAAAAACATATGCTGCAATTAGCTGCATCTAAAGTGCATCCCTATCATACAGAGGACCTGAACAGATAGGATATTACCCATGCATTGCATTGACATTGAGATACAGCTACTTCCTTTAAGAATCACATGCAAATTATGCATGTCAAACACATTATGTAGCTTAGCACAGCATAGCATATGAAAACAGAGGGAGAAAGTGAGTCCAGCTTTGACTTCTAAAAGGTAGAAATAACTTTGGCAACCTACAGTATCCTCCAACTTGCTTGTTTGTAGGGTTAACGAATAGGTAAAGGGAAAAAACTAAACATTTAAGTGTAGAAATCTGGCAATGTTTATCCATTTTCCTGTGCTAGTCTTCATGCTAAGCTGAGCTAACTGGCTGCTAGCCTTTGCAGTACAGTATGAGCATGGTTTCTGTTGTCTCTAAATTATCTCACCAAAAAAATAAATAGGTTTGAACAAACTGTTTGAACCTCTTCTCCTCTGAAACAATAATTACCACAGAAGTCCTTGGTGAAGCCCTGGGAAATCAAACTGTGATCTAATGGTTGGACTGGTTGGACTCACTTTCTTGTTAAGAAAATGGACACTTAATAATGAGCGTTGTCCTGTCTGAAGGGAGCAAATGAGGTGGGGGATGCTTGATAGGAGATTGGTGTTATGCTCAGCTGCCTCAGCAGCTGCTTACCACTGTGGTTGGGGGTGGGTGTCTTCCAGCACAGGTTATTAATTTAAAATGTCCTATCATCAATAACAGAGCGGCAATGACATGTAGTGAAAGTCCCTTCTTGACAGCAGCAACCTCATGCTACAGCACAAACACTATGATTGATATCATCTGCTCGCTATCTGCTACAGGTCATTATATACAAAATATGCTGCGCCGTGCAGTGGCAAATTACATAAATTTGTCCCGCAAAAATCTTAGAAACACCTACAGTCATTTGTGACTGTGAATAAAATCAATGATGTAGTGCTATGGCCTCTTTTAATGAAATTCAATTCATATGAAATGTGGTGCTTTGTAAATCTGAAAAGTCAACAAATATTCAAAGATAAAAAATCATCCTGAAGGTCGAAAATGACTCGAAATCTTTTTTTTTATGTTAATTGTTTTGGTAAAACACTTCTGGCTCCTGTGCACAGTAATTAGGCTATTTATCTTTGGGTCATTTAAGGCCAGAGAACTCTTATTTTCTGGATAAAGGTTTAAATGCTAAAACCTTGTTTATTTAAAGTGAAGAATTACAGATGATTTTTAAAATCTGTCCTTAGTGCACTGGATCCTCAGTACAGTCGATGCTATAGATGTCTTACTGCATAAAGCATTAAAATGGATGTCTAACCCCGCACTTTTTATTATTATGCACACAATTAAACAAGAATGAGGAAGTGTGAACGAGGCCAGCAAAATATATGCCAAGAGTTTGTTGTTCTGTGAGAAATAAAGGCTTCCAAAATGAAACCTGAATGCTGGGGCTGGGGTAATGTATCCTGAGTTATGATCTGTGATAGAGTACTGTGGGCTTTCTGGGCAGAGCTTGGAATTAAATTGGCCTTTCTATGCTGCATTGCCTGAAATTCCAAAGTGAAAATCCCAAGATGCCAGAAAATGATGAATTCTATCAGTCACTAAGACCTGCCATGGTGTAAGAGACAATTTTCCATTACTGAAGTGGCAACAGATTTAAGCTTTGAACAGAGGGAAAAAAATCTTGTTCATGTAGTGCTATGTAAGGGCTTATCTGACTGACAGGTGAGTGTGTCAGGACTTAAGGCTAGATGGGGAAATATGCTATAGGCCAAAAACTGAGAGCACTGGGGAAGGTAAAAAAAAAAAAATCATATTCACTGGTTGTTTAAGCAATAGAACAAGCGGAGAACAATTCTGTGCTTTACTATACTAACCCTTGTACAATGTAAACAATGTTGACTGAGCATCACAACGAACTCCAAAACTGTCAATTTCTTGTTAAATAATGTTAACTGAGATGATGTGCATACTGAGTTTAATAAATCATTTGCTTCTGAAAAAACAGTGTAATTTGTTTTAAATGCATGATGTCAAGAAAAAAATCCTCTTGAATCTTTGTATTACTTACTAAGATAAAGCAATGTTTCAAACATCATCTTCAATAGGAGAGTAGAGTGACTCAGAATGAGTTAAACAATGTGTCTCTCCTACAGCACCTCTGCTAGACAGAAAATCACAGTAGCATTTCGCTTATTTGAAGGCAGAGTCCAGACTGCAAGTATATCTAGCTCCTCAGGCTCTGAGCATCATCACATCCAATTGAAATGAAATAATGGATACTACATTAAAGTGCCAAGTCTCTGCTTTAATTTGAGTAGGTTTAACGTGACTATGGAAGGAGCTGTGTGCAAGATATAACCTCTCTAAGAGAGAAGTGCCCAAACTGCAAGGGTTCAAAATAATTGGACACTTGGCCACTTAATGTTTCTGGGGCAGCTACGTGTCGTTTCAAAGTCAGTTCATGCACAAAGGAGCTCATAGAGTTGACTGAGAGATGAGAGTTGCCCTTTAGATTGAGGTGGAGTTCCCTGCCAATATGAAGCATAAAGAGGTGACCATGCAAGTCAAGAAAATAATAACAGAGGCTCAAAAAAGCAACAGTCTATCAGTGACATTTCAAAGCTGGTGTGCCAAAGTCAGCAGATGGGTATATTGTAAAAGAAAGGCAGGTTTGCACAAGAGAACTACAAAATGTCAAATGAGCTGGTTGGCCACTGAGAACTAGGCTTTTAGGAAAAATGGAAAAACATGTGCATGTTGAAGAAAAACACCTTAACCACCCAGCAAACTAAACCTGCTCTTCACGATGTGGGTGTACATGTTTCCCTGTCAACAAGAGGATTTACTGCAATATACAAAGTTTCTGTAGCCAACATGGCCGGGAAGCAATTCGCAAAAAGAAAAAAAAAACATATGAAAAGAAACTGGTGAATTTGTGGGGAAAAAAGTTCTTTGGACTGATGAAACAAAAATCAACCTCAATCAAAATGATGGAACTGGGAAAGTGTGGAGGAGAAAAAAAAAAAAAAACGAACAGCTCATGAACCAAAGCCACCGCTTCATCTTTCAAACACTCTGTTGGTTCTGTTATGGCTTGGGCTGTATGGCTGCCAATGGAACTGGCACACTGGCATTTATTGATGATTTCACTGCTGATGGAAGCAGCAGGATGAATGCAGAGGTATACAGAAGCATTCTGCGCTCAGATTGAGCCAAACGCCTCTAAACTCATTGGACGACATTTCATCATTCAGCGGGACGGCAGTCCTAAACATACGGCCAGAGCAACCGCAGAGCTTTTTTCTCAGGGAGACGAGGTGAGTGTCCTCGACTGGCCGAGGCACAACACCTGATCTCAGGCCAGTCGAGCTGCAATCCTCTTACTGAAGGCCAGACGAAAGGCAGAGGGAGACCCCAGAACAAGCCAGAGCTGAGGGTGGCTGCAGAGAAGACCTGGGGGAGCGTCTCCACTGACTTTAATTATCTTCTGATGTCTATGGGTCAAAGATTTTCATCTGGAAAGTATTTTCAATAAATATTTAATATAATGATTTCATATAACTTCATGTGTACCTGTCAAATTACTTTTAAACTTCTAAACTTTGGAAACCATCTGCTTAAGAGGTGATATATGCCCCATGGTTCTTTCTCTATTGATTTTAACCAACTAGAAATACTCTGCCCTTTAATGTAATATCCAACACTTTATTTCAAAATAAATGTGCTGAATCACAGAAGTTGATGAATAAAAAAATGTCCAACAGTCCAAATTCCATATTCTGAACTCCGAGTACTGATGTGAACTCCAAATATTTATTGTGCTCAAAGGATTAACCTGTCATTACTAAAATATTACTGTAAACATGGTTTTAATTCTGCACTCCAGCCTGGTAGGTCATGAAACCATGAAACACTTGTGAAAACTCTATGAATTTGTTCAGTGTTTTTCAAGCTCAGTTAATGAAAAAGGTCACTTTTTTTATCTCATATTCCATAACAACCTCTTTTGTTTTTGTGTCTCTTGTTCACTTGTTCCCTTTTTTAGAACAGTTGTCATTGATAGCTTTACAAGTTTTGGCCATGTTCTGAGCTGGCAGCTAATTAGGGAGCAGTTTGCCAGAGTATTTGGATTAAATACAATCAGTGGCAGGCCTTAGAAATGTCAAGCAGGCAAAGCTACTGGTAAATAAGCTTCAAGGTTAAAAGAATTACTTCATCAAGAGAACTGGCCTTTGCTTAAAATCTGTCGCTGGCTTGTGATTTATACATCACAACCAACCACAGATTGGGGTTTGAAATAGTCATTGTTGATGCTTGTTTGGGTGTTTGCCTCTTTGGATTCAGGCAGACGGAGACAAATCTCTCCCCTCTGCATCACACAGACGCTTTCTCGAAGTTTGATATGCAGTAAATCCAAAAGAATTACTGCTCTAATACTACTACTAATAACACAGGCATTGATCGCTGCAGGGAGTTTGTGTTCCTCCTTGTCCACCTCCTCGGGGTGGTCAGAGGTCAGAGGTCACTTATGGAACAGAGGCTGTTATTCAGTCTTTGGAGATATTAATCAAAGTGAATACTTCCAGACATGGCACTTTGAACTGAAATCTGACGATTACAGATTGCCCTCCCCTCTGACTATGGCTCCCTGCTGACCCATGTACAATATTAGAGGTCACAGATAAACCCTAATATGACAAACAGTGTTTGAGAGCAGTCAGCAGCTATGTGGACATTAGCAAACACCAAAACACCA
Source organism: Trachurus trachurus (assembly GCF_905171665.1). Taxonomy (NCBI): domain Eukaryota; kingdom Metazoa; phylum Chordata; class Actinopteri; order Carangiformes; family Carangidae; genus Trachurus; species Trachurus trachurus. The sequence goes on from NC_139906.1 coordinate 18,726,398, forward strand.
AAACAGGACTTTAAGTGTTTCTGCAGATGCAAGGCTGGCTATTTCATGCTAACTCAGATACAACGCATCTAATGGAAATGGTTTATGTTTAACATTGTACATGGTCCTTTGCAAATGGGAAAAAAAGATTTGTTGTCTTGGGAAACAGTGGACTGGATGGTAATGTTGATAATCTCACATTGAAAAAGACTTCGGTCGAAACGTCTGTGCTTGCCTGTCCTGTAATAAAGATTTGTCAAAGGGATCGTGAGTGTGCTGGCTTTCCTCCCCTTTTCTGTTTGTGCTGTAGCCATACACCTCCTAAAGTTTTATCCTTTTTTTTGATGAGTGCTCGCTTCTCCCTCTTTTTTCAATGTTGATAATCTCAACATCAAATATGACATTTTGTGTATACATATTGGAGTGTCTCTGTACACCCGACAGGTCCAGCCAGGTGCCCAGGGAGGAATGAACCAAGAGGAGAGGCCTCTGGAACTTCAGCACCCGGGACAGCGACGGAGAGCCTTGGGCCAGCTCAGTCAGGGCAGGAGTATGCGCCGATCAGTGTGCTGCACCAACACCAATGGTTTTCACCTGTGGCTACAAGGAACCTCTCCTCAGAGCAGCTCGCTTTTGCCCGGTGAGTATGGACACAGAAGGAAAAACCCCCATTAAAGAATCGTATTTTTCCATGCCACTCTGGGTCAGACAGTCGAGCACATGGAGGAGCTTTTTTCTAATGTTAGTGGAACAACTGCAGCTGCGACACAAGTAAATACCAGTCTGCTAGTTGCTCAGCCTCTCTTGAATGTTGGTAAAGATCAAAGACAGGTTTAATGCAGCCTTAACGTCTTTTAGCTGTCAGTCTACAGTAGTATGTCAGTTTATTCCGTGGTTAATGGTGGATTAAACCGATCACATCCCACTCAGTAAACTGATAATGCGTCAGATTAAGATTTTGACTCATGTAAGATGTGAGCATTAGGTTTTTTTTTTTTTATAATACCAAGGTGGCAGCATGGAATGCATTTCCCCTGTCCAGTTTTTAAACGACTCAAATTTGACAGCTAGCCAGGAAACAGTATTTTCTCTGAGCATGAGTGTATTTGTTCTAGCATAATCTAAATTATGCACTACATGAGTTTCTCATGACTTGTCTCTTGATTTTAAGCCATTTTTATGCCATCTGCCTTAAAACACCAACAAAGGGCAAAATAGAGACATCTATAATTCACAGAAAGCTCTCAGCAGGAGTGCTTTCTGTGTCAAATGTCCTACATGCAAACAGGATACTGTCTTGAAGGAGTGGAATATTCTGAAAATTACAGCTTTCACTCTCTGTGTTGCATGTGTGCTTCACGCGCTTAAGTGGCATTAAGCATACATCGCATTTACATGTTGTTTACGTAATGACAACATCTGTAAATGTCATAACAGAGATCAAACCTCTGCCAATAGCACGTAACTGTCAGGCTATGCCAGCTCCACATCAGATTTTCCCCAAACATTAATCAGTCATCCCTTGCCCCACAACCAACCTTCCCACAAGGGTTTGTACACATCGATCCATATTTTGAGATATCCTGCCAACAGACAGATGGACAGACAGATGGAAAGAGGGCAAAAACACACAATATAGTGAAGTTATCTCTCACCTGTGAAGCCGGGGAGGCATTTGCAGGTGTACTGAGGGGGAAACGATGGCTGACTTGTTGTGATGCATGTGGCTCCGTTCAAACAGCTGTTTGGTTTTATCAAGCAGGCATTGCCCACATATTGACAAAACTCTCCAATCCATCCTGGAGTACAAACACACTGCGGGAAAACAGAAGGATATTCGAGTGATCAGCAGCAAATTAATCAGCCGATACCACCAAAATAATATCAGACAGAGGACTATCTATCAGAGTCAGTAGATGTTTTTTATTGTTTTTGCTGTAACTCAGCAGCAAATGAAATGACTATGTGGGTTAAATTATGGACTTCCACTTGGGATTTTTTTTCCCAATGTGTGAATCTGATCCATTTTACCCTTGTTGCCATGAATACAGATGACACCAATTTGCACAGTTCGTCTGATCTGGCAATAAAAGACCTCAAATAAAAGGGTCAGTTCACCAAAACTACAAAATAAAAGCTTTACTCTGCTAAATGACATCTCTCATCATAGATAGGTTTAATTTGATTTTCTAAGGTTGTATGATATTGTCCTCTGAGATATGAGCCACTACCTCAATATTATGAAGATAAAGGGAATTTGTGATGGTCACAGAAAAAGAAAGACAGAAAAGACTTAAAGTAAACAGCACATTTAATTTCCATCGAGGGTTGTTAAGTATATTATGTAAATCTCAGGCATCATTTCTTTTGAAAAAGGTGGGTTAAAGGGAAATGGACTACACTGAATGACCAAGAAATATTTCTAAGTTGAGAACATCAGAAATAAAAGTGGTGAAGTGGATATTGTGAAACAAAATGAAACCAGACCTTTCTGCCTGGTTGGATGTTGTGCCATTATTGGTACTGAGAAAATCATTAGCTCTAATGTAGGTGAACCAACCCTTTTCAACTAGAAATCAGCACTAAACCAAATATCTTTGTTTTGTTTTGTTTTGTTTTGTTTTACTCATTTTAAAATCCGATGTGTTGGAGGTGGCTAAAGCGTGTAAAGTAAGTGTGTTCTGAATGACTGGTCTGTACATGTATATCTACAAATAAAATCAACTTCTTAATGTGTCCTCTAGTTTCATTCTTGTTGTATGAGTGTTAGGAGCTTCTTTACAACAGGAGTAATAAAACTAGCAGTCTGCTCTTAATACACTAACTCAATGGTTTTTCATGCTCAAAGGAAAAATCACATAAAAAATATAAATGAAAAACACGAAAAGAAAGAAAAGGCCCATTTGAAGTGAGCAACACTTTCTGATTATGTCTGACCCCGGCTGGAGGCGCATCAACATGAGGCATCTTAGAGTGGGTTTTAGATTAAGAACACTCTCAGTGGTCTAATGGAACAAGACTGATAGAGAATAATTAGGAGCTATGGGGCATTACGGAGCAGTCTCAGGTGTTGTAAAATATACAGACATTTGAGGAGAGTGAGCAATAGAGAGGCAAATTAGACCAGAACCTGCCTGTCTGGGCAAAGCATCCACATACTCACAATGATTAATGGGTTAGAATTGAATTACTGCTGTCTGTAGACATGTTGTACCTCTCACGTTTTGTATTTTTTGAATTCCAATTAATGATGGTTTTCGTAAGCATACATTGTTGGAGACCAAAGATGGAGGGACCTATCATGTTGCGACATGCAGTATATTTATGTCAAAAAAAAAAAAAAATTCAATAGACCATACATGCACAGCCTAACGTTTAGATTTTCGAATCGTTCAAAGACAAATGGGAGTTATGTCAGTGGCTGCCAGTCTGAAACATTTGACAGTAAAATCATCATCATTAACAGAGATAACTGAAATTCCATCTTTAAGAAAATGTCTTTAAAGATGTGTTTACATGGAAGATACACACATAATACACACTGATATGCTCAGAACATCCAACATATGAAGAGAAGAAGCTTGCTGGTATTTATCGTACATTACAGCCATACGAACAAATTGGATAATTCTTGCACTGCATTCAATCATGTGCAGCGTGGGATGACTCTCATTATGACATTTTTATCTTGAAGTCAGGGCTCTATCAGCGCTGTGTATGAATGTGTTCACCCTCTGTTCATACTGTAACCCCCATTAAGGTGCAACGCAAGTCATATTTTGTGGGCTTGAGAGTATTTCATTAAGACTGAAACATTGAATTACTTACCTGATATCCGCCAATTACACTCAGGCACAATCCCTCATTTAGGCAGTTGATATTGAGCAGCCTGCAGTAGTCAATTATTTCTTCACAGTTCTTCCCAGAATACCCTCTCAGACATCTGTTGGGAGGAGGTCAGTGTCATCAGAATCAATTCATCCAGGGCCTTGAGCACTAACAAGCTTTTTTTTTTTTTTTTTTTTACAAGATACACAGGGTTATAATTTTGTTTTCTACATGACCTGTTTGTGATGCAGACCTGGGTGAGATAGTGTGTGCCAATTAGACTGTTGGTTTGTTAAATGGGTGGAATCAGGACAAATTAAATTTTATTATGAGCCACAGATTATACTTTCTTAAAACTATGAAAAAATACCCTTGTGTTTTTACTGATTGAACTGTTCTTCATTTGCTCTCCTAGTAATTCTCATACTGTACACTGTTCGATTATGATTGTAAGAGCAAAAAAAAGAAAGAAAAACGACCTTGTTTTCCAGGTTTCAGGAAAGAATCTATAACATTCAGATACTGTGTGTATATTAATAACGTAAAAGGCACATTGAGCTAAATGATGTAGACCTATCAACTGCAGTGTAATAACTGTATTTAAAAGATATCAGACAGAGAGGATGTTGAAAAAGAAAGATGGTTGTAAACAACTTGTTCAACACCTATATTTCTAAAAATCAATTTTAAGGATAATGCTGATGCTATAAAACCAACACCAGCATATTAGTCCATGTCTCTCTTTTCAACCTCCATACCCTATTTGTGTCACTCAGCCCCAAGCTCATTAATTTCTAGTGAAGATATGAATTTTCATGGCTCACTAGGGTATAGTTGTTTTTTTTTAAAGGGAGTTAATTTCTTAAAACACCCGGGCACTGTAGTGATGAGAAAATTTTACTCAAACCAGGGTAAATATTGCATTTAGCTGATTCATTTTAGCTGTGAACTAATACACATTTGGTGTTTTAGTCAGAATTGAATAACAGTAACACACAGTGCCCATTTCTGCTGTACATGTAGCAAGTCACGTGTTTTAACACTGTGACCATGATGTTTCTAATAGTTCAGGCTTACGATTCACAGATAATACAGTACTTGTGAGTGGGATCAGTTCATGGTCATTTTCTTGGGAATGGTTGACAATAAGAAATAATGAGGCTTGAGCTCTGCTGGGTAGTTTTGTATTAGTCCTCAAGCTCTTTTAAAGTAAAATTTAATAACATTAAAAGGTGGAATAAAAAAAAAGCCCAAAAAACATCCAATTTATTCACTCAGAGTGGGACACGCATTCACAAGACAACCCAATCATCTAGAGAGGGGACTGTGAGTGTGGCCTCTATTAGATTCTTCTATGTGTTTCACCTGCAGACATAATCATTTCCCCTGGACACACAGGTGGCATTGTTGAGACATGGTGATGGGCTGCACAGGTTCTTCTGCCTCCTGCATGCTGGGACTACATTACCATCTGCACAGACACATTCAGAGGCCTGCAATACAGAGGCAAAACAATCCAGGTCACTTGTCAGCTTGGGAACAAGGGGTTAGATTATACAAAAGGCCCATCAGATAACTGCAGAAACATTATCAACAAAAGTACGAATAATCATGGAGATTAAATTGTGGCGATTTACTCATTATTTGTTACTGATATCTGCAATTACATAGTGAAATCTAAGTAGGCAAGTAAATAATGGGTTTTATATGCATTTAAATATGAGTTATAAATATTATAAGAGGCTAATAAATGCTAATGTTCTGTAATTCAACGTTAAAAGGATTTGAATTTCAAATTAAGCTTATGGGGAAAAAATATCTATGTCAAGCAGCAGCAATATCAGGCATTATTTAGATAAATGTCCCTTTTAGCCTGCCCTACTCTTGTGGTCTTAGGTGGGCTGTGAATATGTGTAGTGCACTTGGCAAACTGTAATGAACAAAATAAAGGTCAGAAAAAGACAATTAGACCATTACTGCATTTTCTCTAGTGTATCCTCTAGAACATTAGGAACACAACTGCCTCTGCAAAATGTATGACCACAATAACATTTCCAGAGAAAGGTGAAAATTGCAGCAGGCATCCAATTACAAAAAGCTTTTGATGAGAGCCATTTCAAACTGGCACTTAAATATGCAGTGGGACATGCAATCAAAATGCTCGTGGAGGCAAATACTCTTTCCCTTAGCTCATCTTCAGGGGGAAATATTAATTGCTGCCGCAGCCTTCAGACTGAAGCCATTTGATCTTGTTTTAAGACACTATATTAATTTTCATGTGCCATTTCTTGTTTATGTCCCTCTGAGATAATACAAATAAGGGAAATTAAGTCCTCACACGCTCGCCTGCAGTGCAAATCTGCTCCTCTTGACATGCATATGACTTGCAATTGAAGTCAACTTTGGAATCACAGTTGAGGCCCCCGAATCCTTCTGGACAACGACAAACAGATCCACTGGCGGTTTCCTCGCATGAGCCGCCATTTCTGCAGGGATTTGGATGACAGGGGGCGCTCTTCTTCTCATGAAGTGGGCCTATAAAAAAACACATAGAATAAACAAAACTTCATGCGCTCGCATCACTGAATCTTGCTCCGAACTACTAAAACACATAGAAACACTGAAATTGTGATTTAACCACATTTCTGCATGAAAAGATATGAGTGACATGACATATAATCCATGGAGGTAGAGGTGATTGACGTGTTATATTAATAATTACACAGGAGAGAGACACATGCTGTGCCATCCCCTGCCATTAGGCATGTATACAATTTAAGCAAATATTATCGCAATTAATCTAAAGGCAACAGCGTCATCACTGCTGTCAGAACTTTATCTAACTGTCACCTTCAGATAACGTCACCTTAAACACCTGCACACCAAACCAATTAGAAGATAATTAGGGGTACCATGGTTTTCCCCAGCAGATTGAAGTAATATTTACATCAAGATACAGAAAAGGCTAACTAACTACCTCAATTATGGCTGCCCCTTTTAGTTCTTAATAATGTGCAAAAGGTATCTGCATAGTATATTTAACAGCTCTGTGTTTGTGCCTGTTACTCTTCACTGAGAATTAAGAGCCGTGCATGTGTCTTCAACAGCTGAGCAAAGAAATTATCAGGTTTGGTTCACCTAAATAATGCATGCTTATGTGCCCTCCTTGTGTTTTTAGTTAGTCCTTTAGGTGGACAATTTCCTCCACCTCAGGGTGTTGCGTTTTTGTGTTTAGTTTGCACTAATGCAGCACAGAAGGATTTGACAGTGTGCAGCTGCCAGTCTACACATAGCATCTAAATAAATGAGAATTCAGGTCAGCATCATCCCCATCAGCCCATTTGTCTGCTAAGTGATGGTACTGTTACACACAACGTGATGTGTGTTTCTCATGTGATCCTTATGTGATCCTTGTGAGAAAAGTGTTTACTAAGGATTTCGGCTGTTATTTAACTGTCACGGTTCCAGCCAGTTGAAATGGGGACAGTCATATTTTCTATTTCTGAGGAGACATGTTCCTCCCTTTTTTGAAACTCCAGCTCAATACCTAACAATATACGTACAAGAGGCGAAATAGTCTATTCATGAATATATGTTGCCCTTTTAAAACGCACATATTTTTGGGAGGGTGTATCAGGCACTTCTATACTTGAAACCTCTGCACCAAGCACAGTAATAAAAGGAAAGTTATCACAAAGATATACAGAACAGAATGAATGATTTTCATGGAGGATTTTCCCCTAACTGTAAACTAAGCAGTCAGTGCTGTGGCCTGAATTATAGTGTAAGCATTTTCCAAAATAAAGTAAGTCTGAATTAAGCTGTAGCCCGGGTTTTCTAAATACTGCAGTGCCACAAGAATTTCACCAGCAGCAGATTAACCAGAGAGCGGATAATGCTGTAGTCACATTGTATGCAAAGGATAAAATTAGACTGAATTCACTGCAGGTTCAAGGTGAATAAAATTTGATGTTATTCCCATGTGAGGGTTTTCATTTTTGTGTTCTTCACAAGGTGCCTACACATTTATCTTTCCAGTGACTCTTTCTTTGCATAGTTTCTTTAATCCCCCTGCTGATACAAGTGCTCATGTCCCAGAGGCTCCTCACAGCCTCCTCTGTGGGCATCAATCTTACTGTGTACAACTTCAGGGCTTGCTTTTTCCTCAGCTCATTTTCCACCAGAAACTGACTTTTCATAACTGCTCCACTAAAAAAGTTGCACCACTACAAACTTCTATATATTTTTAGGAAATTTCTCCAGCTGTCGTGTGTATTTATGACACAGATAATGGCTGCGGCACTCTCTGCACTCGAGAGGGAGAACTTCCTAATATGTGATCATTTTGCTTTGGATCATTTGTATTTGCGCCAGCGTTTATGTCTCCCACAGATCACCGACACCCCTCTCAACGCAGTGATTATAATCTACAGCAATCTAATATACATAAAGAAACAACGTTGTGTCAGTCTCTAATTAAACTGTTTAACAAGGGTAATGAGTGCATATATAGTTTAAATTAAGCTTAAAAAATTGATATCACTTCCAACAAGATTGCAAAAACAATTAACACCTTACACCAAATGAAAATGGCCCCATAAAGATGGTAATACCTTGCTACAAATACCCTAGAGGTAGCGCAAAGGAGAGTCAAATCAAAAGAAAATCTCATTTGAAACGTCCCATGAGTTCGGCTCATTATTCTGTGCGCATAGACTTTGGCCTATGAGGGCAGCCAGTGCTGGAGCAGCCACTAACTTCCAGTTGATTAATGAGGCAACTGCAGCAGGGAGGTAGAGGAAGCACAAGCTACACAGAACTCCCAAGAAGCTGATGGGACAGGAGGACACCATGACTATGCGGAAAGCACCCAGCGGAGTCTGCTTACTTGAGAGAGCAGCGGCAATTAAAGCAAATTAGATAAAAGCTGGAAAAGGCAGAGGGTGTGTGTAACTCACCAATTTGTTTCTGACGTGAATTATATGAATTATCCACCTCAAACTACGCAAGAGTAGAGATTTTTCTTTTTTTCTTACAATGCCGACTGTTACTGGTTCAGTTATTCACAGATGCATTGTGTTTTATTAAATAAAGAGGGCTAAAGCCAATGCAGTGAGTTCTCTTAACATATCTAACATGAAAGAAGAGTTCTTACGTATGAAGTGGGAGTAATATTCTAAGAAACAAATGTAAAATTTAAAGAAGTAAGCGATCCGGTCGTTTTGGCTAACCCCTTGTCAGCCGATGGAGTTAGCAGTCCCCGCCCTCGTCTCTACGTCACCACATTCACGCGCATCCCTTGGCTGCACACACAGAGAGGACCGCCCCTTTATGCTGTTCTCTCTCCTCATTGGATAAAGGTTGTAGGATACAAGGAAAGCTTTCTCCTCGGCTTACAGCAGAGCAGAGTGACTGACAGACCCTTGTTTCAGACCAAACACTCTATATAAGTGATTGCTGTCGGAAGATACAACTATTTAAGACTTAAATTAACACAAACATTGCGCTTACTTCTGCTTTAAGACAATTTAGTCAGATATAAAAGAGGGAGAATTATTTCAAAGTTTGTATTCGCTATGATGTACTTCTACGTTCGCTGTAAAACACATGAACTCTTTGTTGATGTTGTTTATCAGAAGGAATCCAGTAGTGCATGCATTCACTATTCAAGGCATACAGGAGGATAAAGGCAAAGGCAGATTGCTCCTCTTAAAAGATTCAAAGCATTATCTTGTTATATTCTTGTTTCAGCGTTAAATAAGTTCAGAGTTGTTGTTGCTCTCAGAAATGTATACCCTTGAATCCCCATACAGAACACAAGCTCCATTAAAACAAAGAAAAGAACACAAAAAAACAACAACTTCTCCTTCTTCTGGATGGCCTTAATCTGCTCTTGTAAAAGCAGATGCCAGACGGCACTAGAAGTAACCTTGAAACCACATCTCCAAAATAATAAGCTGAAAGCATGGGCTTGACTCGGGAAAGGCGAAGCTATGACACTTCAAGAATGCTGCCAGGACAAATTGTGCTCCACACAAAACAATGAATCAGTGTGAGGAGCCACCTGGAGTTTTTTACTCCAGGAAGCTCATTGCGGGGATGTTTTTACAGCAGACAGTGATATCCAGGGCAGATCGAGGACTATCCAGGTCTTGTAACCCATTTGTGTGCGATACCCATTAACCTAACTGTATTTTACTGGAGCAAATGAGACTCATTACCTAAATAATGGGTGAGGCGATAATGTCTCATAAACTAGCTCACCAGATCAGTACACGAGCCCTCGCTAACTTCGACTAAATCACCGGGCCAGGAAACAATTTGGCTGCCGATGAAAAATAGAGGACTGAAGTGTATTATTAGCTGAGTGCACCACTGAAACCACAAGTGTAACACAAACAGAATTTAGTAGGATAAGAAAGTATAGAAATCTAAGAGAACTAATGGGAAAACCTCTTTCACCCAAGGTACATTAAATAATAAAATATAAAATATTACGAATGCTGCTTTTTAGCCATATTTTACATTGGCTCTAGCGAGCTCACAGAAGGTGGCCGGTATCAAAGGTCCTATTTAATATGCTCAGCAGAAGCAACATATAATAAATCACACTATAATTGATCGCTGTAAACCTTTTGTTTGATCAACTGCGACATGCTCAGTTAGCCAGATGTTTAGCCCTGGCTTTTTTACAACCACATGTCACTGGTCGTAACATGAGGTATTTGATTTGAAGTGGCCACTTCATATATTATAGTGACAAATCCACAACCAAGTGGGATCGGGCTTAAAGCCCATAAGGAAATGCTGATCTTTTCATGATGTATGGCTTTTGTAGTTTCCAGCTTTGACCTTTCCGAAGATAGTTGCCCCTGTGAGGCAAATGTGCATCTGAGAGCAGGATGCGGTGAGATCTCTGTCGCTGCCTTTGTTGTACGACGTCAACGGTGGAGAAAAGAAACAGAAAAAGATTGTCTGCGTATGTGCTTCGTCTGTCAGGGATCAAAAGTGTGCGATAACACTCAAAGAACAGGTTCTCATCGTCATAGTGACAGACGATCCATTCGTACTACACCAACAACCACTTGAGTAAGAGCATCTTACCACAGACTCCTGTGTCACAGATGCATTTGAAGGACGTGGGCGACACTTGAACACACGTCCCGTTTTCACAAATCCTGTCACAGTTTTCTTTCCCAATGACTTCAGAGCAGTTAACCCCTGAAACAAATGGAAAGTCAGTTGAGTGTTGAAACCTGAAACACAGAAACAAAAACCTATGCCTGGATTGAAGTTTTTTTTTCCACATGCACAGAACTCTGCTGCTATTTATTTGGATTCCTAATTGGAAAAAAATGAAAATTAAATAATTACTGTAGATATACTGCTGCAAGAGAGTGTGCTGGCAGCAAAGAGATTAAGAAAGAAGTCATTTAGAATGCAAGCTGTTTTAATATTAATTGTGTTTGCATTACGTCTGAGTGTCGGGGCTTTTGCTGAATAACATTATATGTCCAATAAATATATAATTAAGAACACAGCTTGATTCTGTTTTAAGTTTCTTTTATATTCCTTAAAATTGAGTGAAATTCTATGACAAGCATCAATCAGATGTTACAAAATATTCAAGGATGGTAGGTTTCTCTGAGGAGATGGTTTTCTTTGATGTGGACGTACCTCAGCACATCAAATAATATCTGATTCAAGACAGTTTCATTGTACAACAAAGGTAAAAATAAAACCACTGAAGTGTAATAACAGTTTTTGATCCAGTTCTAATTCAAATAATTTAAGAGAGGTCCACAATGGGTTTTGTCCTTACCTGTAAAATGTGGAGGACACAGACATTTATATGTTCTGTGGTTTGGATCTGTGGATCCATTGCTCAAACAGACTCCTTTGTTTTCACAAGGGTTATCCAAACAGGCATCAAACTTTTCACAGAACCTCCCAGAGTAATGGTGGTGGCATCGACAGTGGTACGCGCCCTCCCAGAGGTCTGTTTGACAAATACCGTTCCCTGAACAAAGTCGAAGCAGAGGAGAACCCTGACAAAGTTGCGTTTTAACAGACACATTCAGCCTTAAGCCAAGCTTGCACAGCTGCGGATCTCCCTCATGCAGAGCGATGAAGTAATGATGACCTGGAACGAGCCACTTGGCCTCCGTTTGTGCGCTCTCATTTATATTGTGAGGGAAAAGGAACTGATCTTTTATCTGACCACGTGCAGAGCAGCTCTCAAAGTCGTGTTTTGAAACGTTGAGGAGTCTGACGCCGTACAACTTGAGCGTTTCATCAGCAGACATCAGCAGTCTGTCTCCGTGTTGCAGCTGAAGCGGGCATATCTGTGGGAAGCCGGGAGGGTGCCCGCTCGACTCGTCTCCCCCCGGAGAATCCCAGCACTCGGAGACGCCCGTGCAGATGTTTCCTACGAGAGTCCAATTCATTTGGACTGTGCGTTGTTTCAGGTGCCATTCAAGTGAAGCCTGTCTGTTGCAAACTGTCTGGCAGCGGATCGTGCCCGCAGCCACAAAGAAAGCAATCAAGTGATACAATGATGCTCCCATGTTTCCTCTCTCGTACTATTTCATCCAAATCAATAGGGGACTTTCAAAGCTGACTTGTGTCATCTGGTGAATAGATGAGGGGAACACGTTGTATCCTTCTTCATGAGATGCACTTCCACATTGTCCACATGAGGAATGACCTTGGGAAAAAAGAGATATTTGAAGTTAATGAAAAAGGAGTTGACTTTTTATAAAACCTGGCATGCTTTTTACCCCCCATGACTATATCTTTAAAGTTTAAAATATGATTAAAGTACAACCAGAGCCCACAGTGCTATCATGAAGATTTTACTTCATTGTAACACATAGACTTGTGGCTTCAGCGAGTCTAGCAGAGCTGTCATAATCATGTGCAGTGCTGCTGACCACCAAGTGTGTCACAGCAGCCTCGGCCTCCCCGAGGTTCCTACAGAGAGTGACAATGTCAGATAAAATATTCTCTCTCCCCTGTCGGTGCCTGATACCTCAGTGTCAGGCAGTGAGATGAGTTAAAGCAGACAGCATTGTCTTTTTCCCTCAGGCCCTTTTTATACGTGTGCACAAGATAAAACAACAAAGTAGAGAAGCCTCCCTGCAAGTGAAAAACTCTGCTCCTTGATCAGCTCACAAGGGCTGATATGAATAACTGCACGGTGATAAGTAATAAAACGCTGAATATGGAACACCAATATCAATAAAAGGAGGAGTGATAAAGTGAATGAGATTGCAAGTATTGTCAGGAGGGCTGTGTGGGCACCTCCAAGACCTGATTTACATACGACGAGGTTCACCATTGTGCTTCACTGAACAAAGCGGAAAGCTGTCACCTGATCTCTAAAGAAAACAATAATGAAAACTCAAATGTGTAGTTGGTTTGTGTTTGTGTGTGTGTGTGTGTGTGTGTGTGTGTGTGTGTGTGTGTGTGTGTGTGTGTGTGTGTGTGTGTCTGTGTCTGTGTACGCATGTGTGTGTGTGTGTGGATATAACATGTCTTTCTTCTTTTCTTAAGGATATATACTAATCCATTAATACCATTAATTTTATCATTAATACCAATATATATTTTTTATTTGACTTATTCGAAGCTACTATGATCAAATTACGATTGAATTTTAAAAAGACCAAACACATACAGAGTACTATCACCTCTGCTCTACGGAGCCGTTTAATGGCTGTCATTTTTACAGCTCATTGTTTTTGTTTAATGCTATAGCCTTCTTAATAAGCGTCATGTTCAGGAGGCAGTAGTTTTCACTGACCTTTGTTACATCTGAGCACACTGCGTTTGTTTTGGTCTGAGGTGTTGTTCCATAGTGCAACATTGCTGCAGTGATGATCATTTGCAGAATGTTCCATTTCTATGTCCTAGACTAGGTAGGCAACAATAACAATACTTGGCAGAGCAACATAAAACCATGGAATGGCAAAGATACAATATGTCACCACATCTTCACTTCACAAAAATGTGAAAATAAAACACAATAAACAAAAAGACTTTCAACCAGGACCAATTTCAAATAACATACGGCAGACTTCAGTGAAAAAAAAAAATCAAATTCACAAAAACTAACCTGGATCTGCCCCAAAATGTAATATGGTTCTCTCTGACCCATGCCCCATCAGTCCACTAAGTTCAGGGCAAATTGGTTCAGTACTCTTTGAGTAATCCTGCTGACAAATAAACACAGCGGGGAAAAAATAACTTCCTTGGCGGAGGCAATAAAACTGCCAAGAGTCATATAAAGAATAACATCCATGAAACAACCCAAAGTGGCACCTAAAAGCCAACCTAAAAGAAGTCCAAATCAATACAGAAATGAATGGAAAAAATAAACTAAAAAGACCATCACCAGATTCTAATATACCCAAACACATTGTCAGCCAGAGCAGGTTCTGCAGCTATGGAAAGTATATACTGTAGTAGCAGTGCTGTTGACTGACATCCTTTGCCCCTCACTAGCAATGAAATTGAGGCAGGAGGTCACGGCTGATACCGCGTATAGAAATTGGACTTGGACACTGCATATTATTATTACAGTTATTTTCACCTCATATACCAACCATAACAACATTTTGGTCAGCACACAGCCTTCCTGTCTCACAGAGATCTGTAATCCAAAGTTGGAGCGAGGAGACATCTGGGATAAAAAGAGGACCATCTTATATCACCACGCATGTGACAGCAAACTGGCAATGTCAACAAGCAGCATGAGTAATAGATCGATTCTAGAGGAAACAATGTGGCCAGGGGAGAAAAAAGAAATTGCAGGAGGAGGAACGGCCCTGGCAGGGATTTTTTTTCTTTCCAATTTCCACAGAAATTTAGCAATGATGCAGCAAGCATGCAAAGCTGAGTTTCCTCTAATACGCTGCTGCTAATTTGTTTACAGTCCAAAGTAAGATATTTAGAGGCTGTTTCGACTACACAGTTTGCATGATGAATGCAATTTAGACCCTAAAGCACAATCATCCTTCTTAATTGTGTGGTGCTTCAAATTCATTTAATCTGAATCACATTCAATACCAATTCGTGCTATTACAGCGATCTATATGCCAGGCTTCCACTTAAACACACAGAGCACAGGCTTTTGTGGGATATTAAGACACCTTAGAGGTATTGATCAGCTGGGATTAAAGTGCAGGCCGTACACAGGGGTGGCTCAAGTAATAAGGGCCACGAGGTCAGAAGCAAGGTCATGTACGTAGGGGTCAACTATTTGTCTCCTTTGGCCTCCTGCTTTCATTATTGCTCAGTTCAACCCACGGTTTAGGATGCCAATCACGCAGGCGTGCAGAGGGCAATGGATCAAGGGAGCTGTGTAAATCCTTGGTTGACTGATGACTGAGAGACGACAAGAGGACACAACAAATTATCACATCAAACTGGTAGGGCCCACCCACATGTCCCTCCTTGTCCATCATACAACACATAATAGACCACAATGGCTGAAAAGCTTGGCTGATTAATCAATTAGGCAATCAAGACACAATTAAACTGGAAAATCTAAGATAATTAGTTGTTTTACATCTCTTGTAATTTTTATCTATATGCTAAAAAGTAAACTAAATATATTTGCATTTTCAACAAGTATTTAGACGGAAAAAACAAAACATTTTATACTCAAAACAATTCATCAAATAATCATGAATGAGATAAGGTAATTAATCAATAATAAAGGGACTGGAATAATTGACAGGCACAGCCCTATACGCATAAATTCATGTACAAATAAGCCTTTGCTGGGTTATTTCACATGACAACTGAGTACAGTAGAGAATGTAATCTAGGCCGCATCTGAAAACAGTTGCTAACTCACCATCTGAGAGAAAGATTACGTTTTTTCCTCTCTCTCTCTCTACACAAGTAGCAAAGTTTGGCTCATTAAGCCGTCAGCACAAAGACAGTGATGAAGATGTTGGTTAGCGAGCGAGGCGCAGTTGCTAGTTACAGTATAATGGCACTTGTGCGAGAATGAGGACGCGCAGGTGTAATTTTGAGGCAAACATCGTTGGGATAAATAGTGCAAGCCTCCTTGTATATGTAAATTTCTCATTATGATGTCCTTGATTCAGAACTTCTCAGACCCTGACAGCTGCAGTGGCTGAATGTTGTTGAAGTTTGCCGTTGTGATGTATGGTGAGTGTACTGTATTGTTGTTTCTCAGGGACCAGGGAATAACTTCTCGGAAATTGAATAGAAAGTATCATTTAAAGTTGTGAACCTCCTACACCTAGATCTGCTGCTTTTTGGCATATACCCTGAGAACATCAACAAAGAAAGTGTCTTGATGTCAATGAAGCTGCGGAAAATATTAAATCAGAAACAAAAAGCTAATCATCACAAGAGGTTTGACAAACTTTATGACTTTATGACTGCCAACAAAGAGTCCTTGGTCTTTTTTTCATTTTTTAATACTAACAAATAACTCGATAGAGCAGGAACAACATGACATAAGCGAGCCAATTTTTTCCGAAAAGCCGGTCCTTTTCTCTGTGAAAGGGGAAACAATCTTTTGGAAAGTTATTTCACCGGAACAAGTCTCACAGCAA
The DNA here is from genome assembly GCF_905171665.1 of Trachurus trachurus. NCBI lineage: Eukaryota > Metazoa > Chordata > Actinopteri > Carangiformes > Carangidae > Trachurus > Trachurus trachurus. The sequence continues at coordinate 18,742,801 of NC_139906.1, forward strand.
GGTAAACACAGAGGCTTACAAATCAACTGGCACAGAACTCATTTCTCTGTCCACTCACTGTTAAACAGCCTATTTCTGATAACACTGTGTTGCCAAGTTTGGTGGATGACATCCTATTTCAGAGCAGGTTAGAGTGGTAAACAGGTTAACCACCATCATTAAGCCCATTGGAAGACATTTACAAATTAAAACCACAAATATTATCATCATGTGAAAACATAATAACTCACATCCTGCAGCTAAACTTTGAATCTCTAAAAAAAGCTGTTTATTCTTTTGCAGTGGTTCTTTTTTTTTTATCAACAGCCGGATGCCACTGAGCCATTGATGTCACCGTGGAGACACTGGAGGACTGATTAGCCAAACACCAGCAGGCTGCTGGCCACAGCCGCTGTTGGACTGATCACTTGCGCTCCCTGGGCAGCTATGTGGATCATCACTAATCAGTTATAACACTGATGAGCATCCGGGCCCTGAAACCCTGAAAACCAACCCCCACATCAATATTCCTACTCTGAATGCAGTAATTAATGCCAATGGCAAAACTAATTTTGACTCACATCGCAGCATTGTTTTTCTGAACCACTAACATTAATTTACTGAGTGAAAACAAACAAACAAAAAGTAGATCATTTTGGATTTATCTCAAAATAGAAACAGTGTGTTTCTGTTAACATGTTTACTCTCACATACAATAATAAAAATATATATTTCTTGGTTTCTTTCTTTGCTCTCTGTGACCCAAAGGAACATTTCAAAGAGTTGCAACTGCAGGATGTCTGAAAGACCACAATACCTCAAAGACAAGTATAAGCATTGGGTTGAATTAGGCCAGATCCAACAGCAGCGCGGCAGCATGACTTCACCTCTATGAATTGCTCATTTTTGTTTGAGGCAACACCTTCATCAGTCACTAGCCCCCATGTAGTGTAGGCTAAAGTGTTTCCTGTTTATTTGGTGCTCTGGAGGGGAACCTCAATAAGGAAAGGTTGTGTGTCTTTGTTTTGTTCTGAACATTGTGCAGTGCTTCAGGGAATTGGGGTACACAGTCTCTCAGCCACACTGAGCCTTTGGAGCCCTGTATAAAGGAAACACAGTGGGTCTATGAGGCAGCATGGTCATGTGACCCATGTTCGGGTGCTAGGTTAGGATGCGGTACCTCTGCAGAGCAGAAAATTGCTTTATGATTTCCTGACTGTGTGGGCAGGTCAAAGTATGAGCTAAATGTTTTTTTCATGCTCACCAACACTGAGCTGGCTGCACCTTGGTGTTAACAGATGTGCCGGAGTTGGAAGAGTTGAGCTCTCTTCAATCAGTAAATTCACAAAATCTCTCACCTCTGTTCCTGGGAATCTCTAGTGCACTCATTCATTACAGAATCACAAAATTAACAGTCAGATTTTTTCAAAGCTCTTATACTGTATGATCTGAAAGTTGGTAGAGATGGAGCAAAACAAAACATATCTGTACAGAACATACAATACAGTGTTATAAGGATCAACGGTAACACTTTACTTGACGCCTATCTCTATAACACATTATAACCATACTTATGAGGTATAATGCAGTTATAACACTGTATAACTACAGCACTAAAGCATTTTATCATGACTTATAAGGTCAGGTATTATAATACGTTATAATTGTTAGTAACTGGCTGACAATGCCCACATTTATAATACATTATAGTTATAGTTGGCTTATAAACGTGTATAGCTATCATTATAAACACTCATAAATTATCATAAGACTTTATAACAATAAGCATAACACATTATAGAGCATTATAACTCTATACTAAGACCTTATAAGCCATTATAAAATGCTCTATAATGTGTTATGCTTATTGTTATAGTTTTATGAAAATTAATGAGTGTTTATAATTATAGTTATACATGTTTATAAGCCAATTATAACACATTCTAACTATATTAATAATGCATTATCGATGTGGTCATTGTCAGCGAGTTACTAACAATTATAACGTATTATAATACCTGACCTTATAAGTCATGATAAAATGCTTTATAGTGTGTTATGCTTATTGTTATAAAGCATTATGATAATTTACGAGTGTTTATAACTGTAGTTATACAGTGCTATAACTGCGTTATAACTCATTATAAGTATGGTTATAATGTGTTATAGAGATTGGCGTCAAGTAAAGTGTTACCGGATCAACCGTCTACCTATTTTATCATGGTTTAGAAACGATTTAAAAGATTTATGTGCTCTTGAAATGCAAAAGTACATAAGGGGCGCTGGTACCTCACAGTTTGTTTTTTGTCATGGAATAAAAGGAAAACAGGTAAAGTACCTGGAAGCCCTGAGGTCTCTGCTGATTACCTCTGCTGAGGAGGTTAAATCTCCAGCCCCGCATGTTTGTTTGTTTGTTTGTTATTTCAAAGGATGCCTCAAAAACCTGTTATCAGATTTCAATTACATTTGGTGGAAGGTTTGGCCATCAGCCAAGGAGCAAGTGATTAGTTTTTAGTGCCGATCCAGATCCAAATGTGGACCAAAGATTTAAACAACAACAAAAAAACACACACACACACACTCACACAGACAAGGTTTCTCTGGATAGTTTTCATACTGAACTTATAAAAAAAAAAAGGAATTGGCATGTGTACTTCATGACTTTAACTATTTATAAATTGATGCCAGTTTCAAACACTTTATTTTCCACAGCCCATATCAAAATTTACGAAAAAGAAACTAAAGATTATGTATTCTCATTGAAAAGATTCCCTTTGTACTTTCTTGTTGCACCATACAATACATCTGATGACCAACACTACCTAGTAATAAAGACTTTGAAATGTTTTTTCTGCTTTTTCATATTATATACTAATAGTTTCTCTCATGAGCCTAATTTACATCACAGATCTCATGAGGCTCTTAAACATTACATATTTTCTCTGGTATTACTGTAGCCTGCGTACAAAATAAAACAACTATAGACTGTAACAGTCAGCTGTCCTGTCAGTTTCCAAATGGTCTGAGCAGGTACTGTAAGTCTGTGTATCACATTCTAATAGGGTCTTGATCATTTATTCTGAGAGAGTCTGTCTGTCTGTTAGAGTGAGGTGAAGCTGACAGAGCCTGGCCACAACACTACTGCTTCTTCTCACATATTCAAAGCTGAAGCCGGCCGGCAGCCACAGGGTCTGCATTAAACAACAGCTTAGCATTAAGCTCAGCCGACGCGTCTTCCCGCCCCCATTCTGCAAACGGTAGGCCCAGGATTTACTATGGACGGGTAATCTGACTAGTAAAGTGCACACATGTCCCATCTGCTGCCACACGCAGAGCGCCACAATCACGTCTCTGCTGCTTGACCATTACACTGTTAATGTTACATGTTTGTGTGTGTGTGTATACCAGGTTGGTAGGATGCATGCTCACCATTAAGCTGAAAGGGTGTTCCGCTCTGGGATGGTGACTTGTAGCATCGCACTGGAGAGTTTCTTATTCAGAGCTGATATGTGTCTGTCTCCCTGGGGAGTGTGACAGCTGAGCCATCTAAGCTCACAGAGGAGGAAACATGTTGCTGTAGAAATGTGATCAGACGCTGAGGGCTGAAGGCGTGCCTGCTTGCATAAGGAGATGGGGCCTCTGGGGCAGGGCAGGGCGGGGATACAGCCTGCCTGATTGATTATTTAATTAGGCTTAACTAAATATTCATTAGCCAAGCCAAGTTATTATCTTCTGTAAATAAGTGAAGCTCTCCCTGTAAATCTAAATGATTTTATGTATATAGTACCTGTGGGGTGAAAAAATAAAACATAAAAATAAAAATTGACTGGACTGGTCTAATCACTAAAGCGGATCTGGATTTACATTTAATAAAAGCCAAGACCCCAAAAACTACTTTACCCATTTATTTAACAAATTGATAGCTATTTCACGCATTACCTAGCAAATAAATACACATTACTGTAACACTTTGGCATGCATGAGCTCTTTCAATTGCTTGGGCTGATAATTAGATGAAGATTACACTCTGATCACTAATGCAGCCATTCAGAGGGTTCATCGCTGTGGGACTGCAGCTTCCAATGAGGCGCTGGGTTAAAGGAATAGGTCACTGTATTTTTTAATGAGTGTTAGAGGGGAACAGAAGGAGGACAGCATGTAGTACACATCTGTACAGTACTGCCATGGTCAACAGCTGGTTTGTGCAGTTCAGCCATAGAGACTGGAGGAATCTGTCAACAAGCATCTCTGAGAACTCACTTAACACAATATTTCTCACTTGTTTTGTCTGTACAAAAAAAAACCAATGTGTGACAATGAAGTCTACTTTTTTGTGCAAAACTAAATAAACAAGAAACAATGTGTTAATTACTGGCAAGAGAAGTAATTCACATATTTCCAAAAATGAGGAACTGTTCATTTAAATATTGCCTTCTGGCATAAACCGCATTAAATCTGGTACCATTACACAATTAAACACACACACACACACAAAACACATAGACAATTAGACCGTGATTCCATAGTGAGAATTGTATCAGGCCTGTGTCAAATGTAATGTTTATTTTCTTGGGAGATGTTTCTTTTTTTTTTTTTACACTGACCTACATCCCATTCACTACAGCTACATTCACACCAGGGAGCTGCACTGCAATCAGTCTTGTACTGGTGGCTGCTGAGCAGCGGTATAAGCAAGGGGTTAAGTGCCTTGCTCCAGGGCGATTCAGTGCTAGTTGCTGAGGGAGAGGAGAGTGTGTTGGTCATTTACTCTCCCAGCCCAGATTCCTCCAGCCGGCCAGGGAGCCAACCTGGAGGCTGTCCATTCATATGCCTGTTGGTAAAAACTACCGCCTCTGTCAGCCCAGGAAAACTCCCACTGTCCCTAAGAAAGCCTGTCAGAGGGGCATCCTCCATCTTAATTTGTAGCTGTACCAAGGTTTCACTGATGTCCTCCATGAAGGTGGCAGGTCAACATTTTCTTTTTTTGTATCATACAGTAGGCTATGAAATGGTTGCACAGGATAAGGGAGCTGGGTACACAATCACCCAAAGTGCAGAAACCAATTTTCATTTTATTAGAAAAACTATTAACTTTTTTTTTTTTTTATCAATAAAAAGAATATTATTTTCCTTGATAATATAAAACAATAGTTAAGAAAGGCAGAAATGTATTTTAAACATCTTCTTTCATTTGCTACAATACAACTGCAGTGATTTGTATGGACGTACTGTCATGTCCAAAGCACTGACGTGATTCTCTGACCCACTTTTAAGCTCCATCAGATGAGAACCACAGAGCAAGATGACAGATGTTTTTATAAAGGTCACCCGCTCCTGTTACACCTTACTTTTCTTGATTGTTTGCTCACAGTAGGACTCACAACACATTTCATTTTTTACCAGACTAGTTTGCTGTGAGGTTTATGCTCCACACTGGCTCTGCCCACCATTTGTTTTCCCTCCGCTCTGCAGAAACTCTGCAAATAACAGTCTTGCCTGTAGTCAGTTTCAAGTAATTTCAGGATCAATTTTAAAGATGACTGCTGTTATCAAAATACATCAGTATGAAGCACCTGCATGACCTTAAGATTTGACATATTCTATTTCCTATGCTTTTCCTGGTGAAAGACATTTAAGTTCTTGAATTTGGTTTGCTTCCCCACCGTGACTAGATTAACGAGCTGCCCTTTCGTTTGTAGCGTCGGTCATATTTCCTGCAGCTTTAGGTATCTTCATTAGATATAGAAATATTGACCTTCGCCGCTTTTTATGAGAATGTATAACAGGGAAAAGCAAGCATTTATCTATATAGCTCTGCAAACTATTCTCATCATTCCACATCTTCCTGTACTGAACCAAGTGCATGGCTGAGATAGGCCCCTGAGTTCTTGTAGGAGGAGAATTTGTTTTACCTCTGACCCACCACTTTCTAAATTTGCTCACTTTACAACTACGGTCCCAGAAGGTAAATGGAACCAATGAAATGTGTAAATTTGGAAGAATAAAGCCACAGTGTAAGGACATCATCTGACTACATTAGCCTCTGCCTTTAGAATCACATTATCACCTCCAGAAATGAAGAGTGCTTTTCAGAAAGTACACAGCATCATTAGACTACTTGAATCAAAGTATATATCCACATGGTCAAATGTTACTCCACTGAAAGACTATTTAAATTTGTTTTTGTCAACTCATTGTTGTATTGTTTCACATCTAATGACTCTGAAACAAGTCCACTCTGTGGAATAAAAAGCTAGTGATACAAAGGGCTCTAATTCCATGGCGCAGCCCGAGCAGTGGTAATAACACAGTGCACAGCAAATTCGGCAATTTGGTAGACCAAGGTGCGCAGAGATGGGTGTGGCGGCGCAGCAGGGGGAGGTGTCGACAGATTTAGCTTGCGCAATGACAATATCGTCGTTCATGCCAAAAAGCTGTGCCGAAGGTGCGCTGAAAGCTCGCCAGCTCCAACCTGGTCTACTCTCGGCGCAAAGTGAAGCGCAGCCGTCACCAAAACCTCACAGGCAGGTTTCCAGAATGTCAGGCACATTTAAATGCAATAAATAATATTTAATGTAACTAGCCTATCTGAATCAGCATATGCATTTATATCGATTGTCCCGTCGCATCTGATGACAGATCAAAGGCGGTTGGCATGCATAATGGAAATTCAACCTCGCTGAATGAACACAGATGAAAACGAGATGCAAACTAACAAGTTTACATCTCTCTCAGCCAACCACAAACAGCCTCGGCATCAGACAGTGAGTATGAAAAAGAGAGAGACGCTTACGACAAGGGGCCAGGCCACGGAGCTTCGGATTTCATTCATGTTACGCATGGTACTTGTTTATGTTGTGATCTGTGCACACTACTCGGTTTAAATATAGGTTACTAAATGAGAGTGTCATTATTAGTGGAAAAAGGGTGTGTGTGTGTGTGTGTGTGTATGTGTCAGGGACAGACTGGGGCTAAAAAGCAGCAGTGGATTCTCTCGCCTGCGCCTGGTCTATGAAATTAGAGCCCAGTGACTGTAGACATGGACATATAAACACAACTGAATCAACAAAAGCACAGCTGTTGTCATTTCCATTGATTTTTTAGACAGTGATGAAGCAAACATTTAAAACTTAATGAATCTTTCTTTATCTCCAAACCTTCAAACATGAACTTCAGAAAACACCATGGTCTCCTGTGAAGAATCCTCTGTCTCATCTTTATCTAACGTAGCATCGTTAAGACACTGAGCTGTTTAAACATGACTGACAGCACAGGAGTTGACTTTGACTGTTGTTTTCTCTTATGATGTATTGTATGGTCAATATCTCCAAATTGAGCTTTACTTTTTATTTTCTTTTGGAAAATTTGCTTCAAAGTAAGAGCACTTGATAGAAATGTAGTGGACTCAAAAGTGGAGTGGAGCAAATGTAAAATAATTATAAAAAATAAAAAAAAAAGTTCAAATAAAGTGTATTGGAAAAATAGTTCAGAATGCTTCTCGAGTGAACGTACTTTACTGTCCATTAAAATGTAATAATTCACTAATCAGACATTGACTTGTTTGATTATTAATGTTAGAAGCTTGATCTTATATTCTGTTTCAACCTATTATTAACAAACTCAAGTGCATGCAGTGATAATAATTCAATATTTTGTCATATGCTGGTGTTAACAATAAGTAACTTTACAATGTATCAAACTTTATCTGGCTAAAGGTGTTGCTAACATCTAACATTAAAAGAATGATATTATTATTTCAAAAATAAATCGAAATTGAGTCGATAATAATTGATCAGTGGTAATTTATGGTTCTTCTTATAGGACCTTGCTGTAGGTTAGGAAAGTCTGTGGGCTTGAAGCACTTTAGTACAGTATAGCTGACTCAACGACTTGTTAATCAAGCCTGCACTTATGCACACACAGTCAGCTGCACAGAGTCCGCAGAGAAATTCTCGGATCCCTCTTGAATATAGATATAATTAGATTGTTGCACACGATCTTGCCGGCTGAATTATGAACTCACACACTGGCACACTGTGTATGTTCATTAAAAAAGAGTGTAGTGACTGATGCTGCAGCGTGCAGTCTAAACAACATCAATGGAGTGCAGGAACCCAGCTTTGACATTCACAGGTTTGCACATGTTCCTACGTTGTGGGTTTTGTTTGTAACATAAAAAGGAGCGGGGTTACGATTTTTTTTTTTTTTTTGCAGTTTATATGTGTCAAACAAGACTCTCTTCTGCAATATTGTCAGCTGTTAACTCTAACAAGCAGTGCAGATGTAAAAATACACCCAAACAGTCGACATTTTACCAACTTCCAGTCTAGAATGTCAAATCTGAAAAACAGACCCAGAAAAGTGAAAATAATGAATATTGACTGACATTACTAAAATGTCACAAAAATATCCATAAAATTAATTACAGATGCAGAGGCCAAATGCCATGCTGTAACTGTCAAAAGAATTAAATGTTTAAGGTGAAACATTAAAATATTATATTCATAAACTTCCCTGTGAGTGGTGAGAGATTAATCAGCATTTACATGTAGCAGCATTTAGTTTGCCCCTGAGTTACGTGACCTTTCCCACTCCCTTAACTGCACGCTGCAGAGCCCTGGGGTAAACACTGTTGTATTGTGTGTAGCATAAGACTCATTTAATACAAATGCAATATATTATCCTGAGGTTTCCCTGAAACTGACATACAAAGAGCAAACTCCCATCAGGGCTGAGGGAAGGAAACATGTAGAAAATGAGTCATTGTTGCAAATGGAGGGAAAAGAATCAGTGTTTACACAGTGAAGAATAATTTAAGTGCTGCACACTCAACACATATTATCACAGATAGCACAGAGATGGCTAATGTTGCCTTAAGCATTGTAAATAGGACAATATGTGGACAATAACAAAGATAAAAGCAATTGTTAATATATGGAATCATTATCTTGGAGATTTTACATGGCAGTCGCATCAAAATATTGTCTGTGTATCATAATCTTTGCTCGCTTTTGATTTGCTTATGCTTTCCACAGTGATCAATCATAGCTCCATTGGAAACGCAGATTGTGCTTTGCTGTTTGACTGATTACTAAATTGATAGAGTAGGGAGAGCGCTGGAAACAAGGACACTGCCATCTTTCTCTCTTTACCTGTGGGATTTAAATATTAAACATAAAGGATGGCAGATTATTATCCCTGTCACCTTGCCTTAAGCAATGATATTCTGTTTCAACAGCGCCATCAAGTACCTGCTGTGTCACATATTAGTGTGACTTCAGATTCTCAGAGGAAAAAAATTGTTTATGATGCGAGGGAGTTAAGGGACAAAACAGATCTCTATAGAAATCTCATAATCATTGGTTACAGTTTGAAAACAGTCACTGTCAAGTATTTTAAATTAATACCATAATCAACAAGAATTCTAAAAGCAACTCCGTGTTTTGCAGATTAAAGAAATCTGCAGTGAACATGTCTCAGGCAGCCTGGCATTTATGGAATGGAAATTACTGTCAGATGAGGTAAAAATGGAGCTTATTTCTTCTTTCCATGTTTTGTTGTTGTTGTTGTTTTTGTATAGTCCTTATTGTTGTGTTACATTTAGATAATGATCTTTGAGCAACAAAGCAGCAACAAAACAGAGCCAGGACTTTGTTCTCACCCACTTTAACATGACTCGCTGCAACAGAAGCTTGATGTCAAGAAACTATTTTAAAGTTCAGAACACAATGTTAAAACATGACAACAAAAGGAGCAAAGCACGCACAGAACCTTCCCGGCACTGATGCTGAGCAGCCTGAGCCTATTTCTGTCAGACAAAATGCTCATAACTGTAACATGAAAAACATAATTCTGTATTATGTCCCTGTAATTTCGACCCACTCTTAGTTTGATCAGGCTTTATCAGCCCTTTTGTGCTATGTTTATGTGGCTGCAAGGTGTTCATCTACAAGTCGCCTACATAATCAAAATAATGCATAATGAACGCATTAAGATGAGCCGGCCGAGACACAAAGGAATATGTTTTGAACTAACTGTATAAAATCAAGGCTCGGGAGTCAGTCTATTCAGAGCCAGTGGCCAAAAGTTGCTTGTGAGCACTGGGAATAGAGAGTAAATACTGTATAACACATGGCCCTGGTACAACTGCACTGTGTAGGGACAGCTACCAGCATTTATACAAATATAGATTCTGCACAGTTCATCATGTACCTGTAATTCATACATCTTTAAAAACGTCTTTTTTTCTTTCTCTCTATTTCCTCCCTCAAGATTTTACATTGTGCATTTTTGGCATAGCACCACATATCCACCAGGAAAAGCTCACAGCACCTTCTTCCTTTTCAATAGCCCGTTTCCATGACAACATTATCAAAATTCAGTTGCTGCCATCATTCTGCATTACAGCAGAGGCTGACATGACATACCAAGGTTCATTCAATCCACTCAGTGTTTAAATTGACTGCAAACAGCTACATACATTATTCTCTACAGCGTTGAATAATGAAACGTTTCTTGTATTTGAAACCAGACATGTAAGTGTAAAGCAGCTTATGGGCTATAGCTGTTTGAAAAAGAAGAAAACTGGGTTATCTTAAATTCCACAATAGGATAGGAGGGAGATATAGAGAGAGACTGTGACTGTGGTGGCCGTAAATAGACTAAGATATGTAATATACTAAAGCACTTCAGCAAAAACTTGTTTTCACAAACTTTATTCAGAAAGCTGGCTGATGGATTTTACGCTAGTTTAAGGAAAGCTTCAGAGTCAGAGGCATCATATTACAAGTATCAAACTTTGTTGTGTCCTAAGAGAGCTATGTGAAATCCTCAAAGCCGGCAAAACATAAATCATCACAGAAGCACTAGACATATCAGTTACTGAGCTCTGCACTCACATGAAAGTCGCGGTCCATGCTTGGAAAATCAGTGAAGTAAAAATGTCACTACCTGTCTATACTGGTGTGCCTTCTTGGCAGCATCCTCAAAGTCTCCCCATGGCTTCATCTACCCAATCACTTGGATCCAAGCTTCATGACACACACAGAGAAGCTACTGTACCCTAGTTTCCTTGATAGAGTGTCCTATCTGATAACACTCTCTCAGGGAGAAGAATATAGCGAAGTGAGGGAGGAATAATATATAAATCTTTTTAATCAAAATAAAAATAGCAAGATGAGCAGTGGCAGCGAAGTCATTTGTCATGAATGTGGCATTGAAATAAACCCATTGCCCCACTCCCTGACAATGGGATGTTATCTAGATATACTATTAGCTGCTCATTTTACAACTCTATGAGATGGTGGTCCTTTCTGGGGGTTTTAATTAGAGGAAGAAATACATTCCATACAGTTGCTTATTAGCAATTTCCTCCTCCAGTTCTAAATGAAGAACCCTTGCAGAACTTTTTTTTTCCTTTTTTTTCCTGGCCTTAGCTTTAGCTTGGCCTTTTTTTGTTTTGTTTTGGCATCAACTTTAGAGTTTAAACAAAGACACTTTCTTTAATGTAATTCAGTGCAACAAAAAAGAGCAAGACAGCAGTCACCCATAACCCCAAACCAGCTCTGGGACTGAATTTACATTGATAAAGCAGTCCTCACTGCACTGCACTCTAACTCAGCCTGGAGTATTTTTTTCCTTATTCCTGACTGCCAAAATACTATGAAATTTGTAGTCACCCATGATAAGCACCACATTGTTATTGTGGAATGCAACTCACCCTTTGTTGGCCTTTTGATTGGTCTGCTGATCCACCAATCAGAGCTCTTCTCCCCATGTCACAAGTTGCGCAGCGTAGGTTGAACAACCCTGGGATGAAAACATATGAAATGAGCTAAGACGACAGCAATTTTTTCGGCAAAAACTACTTTTTAATTTTTCGATATGGTTAAAAAAGGGGGTCATCCCTATGTTCCCTGGGTCCTATGTGTGACCGGGGAACATGTTCCCCGCTTTTCCCCAGAAGGGTCCTTCCTGCTGTGTGACGGGGAACATAGGAAAAAGGGTCCTAAGGGGTCCTATGTTCCACGCTTTTCCCCAAAAGGACACGGGGAACATGTAATTTTTGGTCCCATACCTTAATTGGTCCCATACATTAACGTTAGCTAGCGTCGTTAGCAAGTTAGCTATGACCAAAACAATGATCTTTCACCATTTTTCGGAAATGTCATGTAATGCCTGTTCAATCGCTCTTTAGCCTCGTCTGTCTTCTATCATGGACACCATTCTGTTAGATATAGTTAATTCACAATTTCAAGCAATTTAAATCTGCCTAATTATTAATGGTTTCCAATGGGGGTTAACCATTCCATGACTATTGTTTGGCGGAGAGGGCGGGACTTGACAAAGGCTGAATTGTGCCAACATTGTTTATCCATTTTTACTAAGTGATATTTTGCAGTAAGTGATGCTCTGCGGAGATTATTTATTCAGCTGTGATGTGGTTCAGATCTGCACATCGCAAACCTACCATTTCACTGTCTTTTGAAGTGAACTTGAATGGGTGGGAGGTGCGAGTACATGCTTGTCGTCTGTTTTGATAGCGGTTAGACACCGTAGCATTATGCAGAGGTTATAGGAGCTCACTTGTGGTCACGATGAGGGAACGATCATGAGCCCCACTTGGCGTGCTGCTGTTGTGAGGATTATTTCAAGGTGACGGTAGAAGATATATTAGCTCCAGATAGTTTTATACTGCACAATGGTTATTTTAACATTACATAGTAAACTGGGTCAAGTTGGGTGTTTCAAGCTGCACTCGTAACTGAGGATTTATGGGAGCTATTTTGAAGTGAGTCTGTCACTTTGATAACAGGATATAAGAAGTCAATGGAACATGGCAGTTAATTCTGACAGTGCGCATAAAGGAAACACCTTGTACAGGGCGTCTTTAGCATTTCACCCCCGACATCTTGTCAGACTCTACTTGAATAGACGTGAGAATGCACTAGCCTTCAATACTTAAATAACATTGGATTTCATTTTAGCTTTGTTATCTGCAGCTTCGTCTCTGTGACGAAATCACTTCTGTACATATGAACTCTTCTATAGCGCCTCAGCTCAGATATATTGTATAGAAATAAAGAAAGTCCACCTTTTGAAGCGTTATATATATTTAATACCATCCATAGGCAATTATCCCTGACACATTTATCCTGACCTGCACATCCAATATACCAATTCAAGTTCTCTCATGAATATTAATTCATGTAACCCATTAGCTGAGAGGTTTCTGATAGCTTTCAGTTGATGAACACCCTTTTTTTATCTTCCCGATGAAATAGATTTTTTCCAGCCTTTCTATTATAAGAAAAAAAACAATTGAAGCCAAGCTGTAGCCGAAGGATCAGGGGAAAAGGATCAAGAGCTTCTTCCTTTTGACCTAGTTATCAGTCGACCTGGCCTCCCTCCAACTGAATCATTACATCTGTGGTGTGATCCGAACCAAACGGCACTGCTGTCCATTACCCACAGGTGTCTTCAAGTCACTTCTGACTTTGCTCAGTCTTGCTGTAATTCCCTTGATATATTATGGGATGGTAATTGGATGGGGAGTAGCCATGACTCAGAGTGGCCAGAACATGAATCAAGTTGGACAGAGCATATCTTTGTACCCAGTGACACCACGAGGACATTGCTCTTAGAGTCCATAAGCAAGGTTTTCTTTTTGATGGGTAACCACACTGAAAATTTACTGTGATGCGATTATGACGGCTGTTTTGATTTCCTGCTCACATCTCTGTCAGGCAGGAGCGAACAGTGTGTTTCAAATGAGAGAGAGAGAGATGTTCAAGATGTCTATGAACAGATTTTAATTTAAAATGGAAATGCATTTATAAGTGATCTTTAGAGGTGCAGTTAGTACATTTTATCAAAGTTGGAGAGAGCTAACTGTTTCCTCTTGTGTCCAACTAATAACCCTGATGTTTTGTTGGGTTCCTGGAAAATCCATGACCCTCTATAATTGGTCAAATACACAAAAACACACTTAACATTGTGTCTTTCTCCTTGGCAATTACCTTTATTTTATTAATTTAATTATTTAGCCTATAAACGTGAATTAAAAAAAATACAATTTATCGAAATAAAGAGCTTCTGTTCAGGAACAGGCACATTGAATAGGTTCAGTACAATTTATATACTGTATGTTGTGCATGCTTTTGCTTTGGTTTTTTGCTGTTATTGTATTACACAGCACACTCTGACTCTACTTGGATCTTGGCCATTTAGAACAGTAGCATTACCATATAGGGCAAGATACTTTCTATGTTAATAACTAAAGCAATATGTCTTTAATCAGTAATGCTACAGTAATAATATTTCACAAAGCAAACTCTGAAGCCTTACTATATATTGGGTTTATATGAGGTCAGAAAACAAAAAGGATCTAAATAATATAACATTTTTACACACACAGCAGTGAGATCTATGGGATTATAAACAATCAACAGGAAACTGTCAACAACAATTAACGCACATGTTAAGAAATATCTGTTTGTATCCAAGAATGGAAAGCAAAGCAATAACATGATCCTGTTACGGGAGTGGCTGATGGTGAAACAGTGTGCAATGATATGAATCTGAGGTGCACTGCTTTCCCCCCCATGCATCCAATTTCCAGCTTTTGGTTATTCAAGCTGGTGCTTGGACTGGATCAATTGTGCCTTTGTGAGGCATGAGAGCCTGTCCACCTTGGAGGTTCCCCTTAGTCAGCACAGTGGTTCCTCAGATGTAATATCCTGTTTCTATACAGCACGCTGCAGGTTATTTGTTTTATTTCCCCAGGCACTTCATACAATATGTTGCTCAGATGAAGTTGTGTCTGTGCGGTAAAATAACTGTTTGCTCACTTTGAATATGTGGCGGAATATGATATTACAGGAGAGGCTAATGATTTAGAGATACTGACATTTGTTTGAATAATGAGTACAAAGTTTTTTTCCGCCCAATTTGAATTAACCTTCTACAGCACCAGGGGTGTTGTGTGTCTTTTCCACATTGGAGTATCTTTCTTTCAATTCCCAATGAGCGATTCAAAGTAAGCATGCTCAGAATAAATAAATAAATAAATGTTTACATTTCATTTCATCTAGGCTTGTAATGCATTTTTTTTACTACATTAGTCTATATGGTGCTCTGGGTGTACAGTAATTCCCAGAGGGTATGTATCTTCAAAGGCATGAGTCAAGCTCACAGTCGAAAAGTTAATGATTTAACGCATGTTGTTATTTCCATATTGCATCATACTAACTGTAATGTTATCAATAAGAATATCAATAACATGGTTTAACTAGTTTGCATGCCCTCGGGACGTAATATGGTTAGTCAAGAGCCATGTATCTGAGTGTCAATATTTTACCCCAGTAATCAGTTCAGTAATCATTTCAGAGCTGTGGGGATAGAAAAAAAAAAGATGATTTTGTAATGTTTTGAAATGCCATCATTTTGACCCATTTACCCATCAGACTTTATTTGCACAGGCAGCAACATTCTCTGCATCTGTGCTCGGAGGAAGAGATTTACCCCGCTCATTGCATAATCACTTATTTTTCTTTGCTTGCTATACTTAGCAGGCAACCTGACATGCCTAACCAACAAGGCCCACAGACACCCTCCATCCTCATGCACTGTTTTCCAAGGACTTTCTCGCTTTGATGTGTTAACACTGGGCATTGTTAACATCGAGAAGGTGCACCAAGCTTGCAAATATTGTGGATATTTATTATTTGTACAGGGGGGAAAAACCTGAGTGTTACTCAGTATCCTTTCTCCTTGCTGCCCGCTGTTGAAGGTTAGCCTAGTTTCTGAATCTGGCTGTGCTCTGGATGTGTTTATGTTTTCATTTGCCACCAAAAAAAAAAGAAAAAAAAAGTCATGTTTTGCACAGAATGTGAGCTCCATCCTAAACAGATTTCTTCCCAATATTACCATATGTATTCTGCAATACCACTATTACTAAGAGGCTGCTGCTGCTCCCTTGGCAAAATATTGTCTGGAGTAATAATGTCAGGCTATTTATTCAGGAGGTAAATTAAATATTTTGTTTCATATGATGCCAGCTTATCATACCTACCTCTATTTGAGATACACAGGACTTAATAATTAGTATCCTCTGTCATGTGATATAAATGTATGAGATTAAAGCTCTGGAATCAAGTCAAACATCCCTAATTGGTCGATTTCCATCCTACATATATTGGAAATGTTTTCTGTTTCAGACTTGCATCACTACAAACGCATTTTAATCAGCAAATATGACACTTCTCATGCTAATTTATTGTATTTATGCATCCATTTTACTCTCTAGTGAATTGCAGATTGCAGCTGTAATGATATCAAGTACAGTAATGGCGCTTTTCCACTACACAGTCACGGTACGGCACTGTGCGACTCGGTAAAGGTGCTTTTTCACTACAGAGGCGAAGGGCCTGGTACCTGATAACTCCAAATTTTTCTTCACCAAAGTAAAAGTGTTCACCAACATAAAACTTATAAAATAGACATTAATTTGTAATACAATAGAAGCAAAAGGTTAACTTAATGGCTCTAGGACTTTCTTGTAAATTATATTCCTTAAATTAAAGAGTTTCACTGCATTTTATTAGCTTAGTGCTTTTATTTTGACGGAAAGGCCTGTCTCTCTCGCCCTGGATCCAGTTCCTTACCAAAACAGCGAGTCAACGGCCCCTGAGTAACTACAGCTCAGCTGAGTTCTCTAGTTCCCCCTCAGTGGGGGCGGGGGCGTCGCGGGGGCTTTCACGCGTATTGTCCGTCTCTCTTTTTTCCATCCTCTCGTTAGCTCCAAGCTCGCTCGTCTGCACTTCGATTACGGACCACAGCGTGGTTTTACACACAGCAGTCAAGGAATAACAACAGTCTCGGTACAGATCAGCGGTCGCTGTTGCCGCTCTGTTTTTGAAATTTCCGAGTTTGATTCTCATGTCGGACGTAGCACTCGCGACTCTTCCAGTGAGGACACTCTGCCCAATCAGTGGAAGGCAGTCGGCTGACGTCACGTTTTAGTATTGCTTCGGCTCGCTTGGAACAAGGGCCGAGGCAGTACTAAAATAGTACCTGGTACCAGGTACTAGGGGCTAATGGAAAAGCAAAAAAAAGCGCGCCACGCTAGTGGAAAAGCGCCATAACAGTCTACAGGCTGCAGCGACTGGTTTTCACTAACCTCAAAATATCTCAGAGGTTGAATAATAATGCTCTCTCACACCAAAACAAAGTATTGAAACAAATCATACATGGACAAACTAAGGGATGTAGATATTATGCGGCTGCATTATTTATTTATTTATTTAGTTTGTTAGTTTGTTGGGTGTGCAGGTTATCTTCTGATATATTTCAAATTATGACATAATACCTAAGAAAGTTCAAGTTCAAGGTGTACATCAAAGCATATTGAAGCTAAGATAAGCTAAGCACAGCACAGCAGATCAATAGAAGTTATAGGGCATTTGAATAATCGAATTCCACAACAATGATCAGAAAAGCTGAATTCAATCAGTGCCAAATGTTAAGTATCATGAATGTTCTTTTATTTTTTTGATCCCACTGATTTGAAAAATATTCAGCATAGATGGATGCAAAGCACATCAAATGGCGCTGCAAACCCAGCAAATGCATGTTTGCGACATTTATCCCCCTCAAAAGACAAATGCTGTGGGGAAAGAAAAAAAAGGCGCAGATCAATTGTCAATTACTTTATAGTACGTATAAATGGAGCGTGAGCAAGTGGACGGAGTGCAAGAAATGTGAGGCGGTGTGCTGGCACCACTCCAACATAGGACTTCCAAACAGACGGGGAGTTGGCTTTGCCAGGTATGGATGCAGCAACAATGCCAACACCTTGATGTGTATTGGTGACAAAACGTTCAGGCTCCTCAGTTTAGAGTTAGGCAATAACTTTAAACTGAAATGGACTATTCAAAGAAATTGATGGAGTGGCCCTAAAATGTGGATAAACCTTAAACCATCACCTTCTCAGCATTTCTCCTTGCAGCAATTATAATGGTGTAGAAAAAATAATGGTGCTGTTAAAACCTGACCCTGAATGCCAGCCCCTTTAGTGAGGTAAGTTCAAATGTTATCAGGAAATTGCAGGTTGAGAAACACATTCATGGAATTGCATGTTAATGTGATTTTTGATGTTTGCAAAAGCAGATGGGGCAATATAGGGTCTTTCTCAATAGATGCTATAATAGCTCCTAGAAAAAAATGCCCCCACCTAATAGCTCACAGAGCTTTTGAGACTGTACCCAGCTCTCAAAGGTTAAGATGCAGGTAGGTTTTCCAACCTATTACCCAACCTCTTCATCCAATCACACCGATGCCTTATGTTTAAGCTTTTAAAGGTCAATCTGGTTGGCACTGAATGGCTGCTGGCTGTAAAATTGGTGCAATGATTAAGGTGATTGATTATGGTGTAAATGTAATTGACGTTACTTTCAATAATGCTACTTATTTGGCTGAGTTCAGTGCACACTGCGCCATATTATTATTAAAAGAGGAAGACACGTCTCTGGTTTTTATTGGGCCCAGCTCTAAATGGCTGCTTTGCAGCTCTCAGATCACTGTGATTCAGCTGTAAAGGCTGTGTTTTGAAAGCTTTTTTAACCCTCCACACTAATGACAGAATGTGCACTAAGACGCAGCCACCATCTTATGAAATACACAGACAGCATACTCCCACTCACTCTGCTCCCAGAGTCTGCGTTCTTGCAGAAAATATCCTCATGCCCCCACGCTGCCAGTTTAAACTACTCCCATTGGGTTTCTGTCTTAGCCATACCGAGTGGACAACAGATAGACATCGAGCCTTGTTCTCGCCTCAGGCCATCCAGCTACTAAACTAAACAGTACAACAAGAAACCCATGCATCTAATGTAGAGAGCGGTTTGTCTGCCTCCAAGTCTAAGCAGAAGAAATGCACTTGCTCTTGTGACTGATGCCTTCGTGTGATAGTTCAGCTGATGTGAAGCACTCTGAACCTACCCCGATAAGACGACAACATATAACGTGCACTGAATTGATTTACACCAACGTTAACAGACCTGGATTGAAGTGAACCTGAAATGAACCAAGCACTTAAATGAACAGAGCTAGTGGCTTCCAATAGGAAGACACACTATTCCACTAATACCAAATGATGTGTTAACTGGATGGTTTGTCAACATGAGCAATTAAGAGCTTCACCTCTCAGTCCAGATACTGTGCATACTGAGGAGGAAATATAGTCTGTCTCTAGATTCAGGGTTATTGTTGCAATAAAAAAAAACAACAACCCTGCATCACAAGAATCTTTGACAGTTGTGTGATGTACTGTGGGTCTTGGCACAGAGGTACTTGTTTCTGCCCTTGTGGTCTGTGGCAAAACAAACAAAAATATATTTGTAACATATTTGGTAACAGGTTTAGCCACACTACTGGCATGGGTCTAGTGGTGAGTCCTGACTTTTCCTCTGGCTGTGAGGTTGACATTTTGTTTTTTAAGTAAAATGTCAAGACGGGTATAGGGTGCCAAATTTATTTTTACAGATATCCACAGTTCACAGTGGATAAATGCTAAAGAATTTGAAAACACTTTATTTTTTTATCCTAATGCCACCAGCACGTCAGTGTTTACTCTAGTTGTCGCAGGACGGAGGAGGGCCCAGGCGAAGTTTGAACCCCAATCTTCCGGGTAAGAGTCATGCGCGCTGAGCATTCGACCAAAGGGACATCCCTGTGGCCAAGTAGCCAGGCCAGGGCCCATGATCAATTGGAGGTATAGTGACAGGACCGCCTACTGTCACATCTTGAACAATCTTTACATCACCTTTATGAATTGACCAGTATCTTGAATTTGATTGGGTTTTTATTTAAATATTGGATGCATGAAAGGTATTAATGTCCTTCTAGGGATAAAATGTTATAACTTTGGTCATACAGTAACTTTACATGTAACTATAACTATATTTTAGCCAGTACCCATTTGGGTATAGTCAGTAAATGAATGTAAATGAAAATTGGGGTGAAGTCAGAATCCAACCGCGGATAATTGACATTGTCATGTTTAGCAGATGATGGGTTTGAGCATTAGCACAAGATATTCATGTGCTACATCGGTCACTTACAGTACAACACAAATTAAAACTGACAAATATCATCATTGTCCTGGCACAACCTACTGTACATTCAATCAAAATCAGTGTGAAACTACTGTATGTTGGTGAGGATGAGTTCATGACCAAACACTCCCATTAGCCACATCTGTTCACCCAATGCTCAATGGGCTCTATGCACAGCTCCACTACTTCCTGAATTTAAGGCAGCTCCTTTATTTCCTGTCTTACATTATTGGACAAACTGATTAATCCAGGTGTGTTTGACCATTGTGACTACTCAGACACACCTGGATTAATCAAGTTGTCCAATAATGTAAGACAGGAAATAAAGGAGCTGTCTTAAGTTCAGGAAGTAGTGGAGCTGTGCATAGAGCCCATTGTGTTTGCTTTAAATGACAATTAGTAAAGATTAGCATGCTAACGTACTAAAGGAAGACTATGAACATGGTAAACAAGCCTGCTTATTGACTGCATGTTAGCAGTGTGAGGCTCAAGGTGCTAAGCTGCTAAACTCAAGTGCAGCTTCACTGAGCTGCTGGCATTGGCTGCAGGCTCAGTTTTGTGTTTTTACTGGTGTCGGAAATCTGATTTAAAAGGGCAAGTATACACAGCAGCCTTGGCCCTTTGGTTGTAGCTGTTCAAGGGTCATAGCACTAACAAAACTTTCTGATTGCTTGTCTGCTGTTATTTAGCTTTTACTCCAATTGACCTGCATGCTATCTCTCTGGCTTCAAAAAGACAATACAAAATAAGGTTGACTTGTGTACAAAAAAAAAAAAAGAAAGAAAGAAAAGAAAAAAGAAAAGAAAAGACTGTTTAACATTAAAGATTAAAGCAGAATTAAGCGGAATATTTGTGTTAATATAAGTCTTAAATAGTTGGGTCTGTCAGTCACTCTGCTCTGCTGTAAGCCGAGGAGAAAACTTCTTGTATACTTCCTTGTATCCTACAAGTTTTATCCAATGAGGAGAGAGAACAGCATGAAGGGCTGTGTGTGCAGCCAAGGGATGCGCGTGAATGTGGTGACGTAGGGACGAGGACCAATAGATCCATGACGAGGGCGGGGTCTGCTAACTAACGAAGTTAGCCAAAACGACCGGATCGCTTACTTCTGCTTTAATAAAATTAGACATTTAAAGCAGAAGTGAGTGATCCGGTCGTTTTCGCTAATGCTGCGTTCCAGGCAGGCTTTTGAAATCGTAAATTACAGCTTCAAGTCACAACTTACGACTTTGTAGCGTTCCAGGCAACCCACTCGTGTTTTTCCGACCTGTTTTACCTGTGAAAGTCACTATAACGGCCACTCGTAACTTCCGACCCGTGAACTCCTACCAGATCAAACTGATACAACTTCACAGGACGGAAAAACACGAGTCTATGAGTTTCCTTGAACGCACCATAACAGTCCTCGTCCCTACTTCGCCACATTCACGGCGTCCCTTGGCTGCACACACAGCCCTGCATGCCGTTCTCTCTCCTCATTGGATAAAAACTGTAGGATACGATAAATGTTTTCTCCTCGGCTCAGAGCAGAGCAGAGTGACTGACAGACCCGTGTTTCGGTCCAAACACTCTATGTAAGTGATTGCTGTCGGAAGATATAACTATTTAAGACTTATATTAACACAAATATATCATTTACTTCTGCTTTAACCTCTGTTTCCTACCAAATTCCATGACACAACACAGTCTGGTGTCACAGCATTAAAATAAAAAATGCTTGGTGTGCACTACTGCAGAATAAAGGTGTGGTGTGAATGCAGGGAGCAGAGAGAGCAGGGGGCATGAATCAGGCCAGACAGAGGAATTTTATTTGATCACCCCTCTAATAAAGATTTTTGACCATAAACTCAAGATGTAAACTGATTAGCTACAGTAGATTGTTGACCTGCTTCTGTGACTAATCACTCTCAACAAACTGGTTTATATGAAGGTGAGTGTGTGGACTGAGTGTGTGTTATAATTTAATTATGACTTATAATGAATTTTAAAATCTACTATAAAATTGCTGATAATCTTTACCATAAGGATGGGCTTAAATTAAATGTGTTTTTAGTTCATGATAATAAACTTTATAATGATGCTACCTACATTTTGATTTTAATGGTAACGTATTTAATCCTTCATCTGATTGTAAAAGGATCTACACCCACTGACTAATTATTACGAGGCCTACAACTGTGACTGGTTGATAAATATGTGCAAGAATTGGAACAATGTGACCTTTTGCAAATATAAATGTCCCTCACAAGACATTATAATTGGCTGAACTGAATACCAGGGGGAGAACAATTAACGATAACAAGCAAGTATCTTTGTCCCTAAACAGTAATGCGATGGAGGGAAAATAAATGATTCAAAGCTGCGTCTTGGCGTACATGAGATCACAATAACTCTGTGCATGTACATGTACAGTGTATGTACACACTTTGCTGATTACAAGTCATTCTCTTGAACTAGATTAGACACAGCAGTCTGCTGCAGAGGTTAAGCAGAGCGCTACACATGCAGAAAATGACAATGTAATTACTGGGATGACTGCAGGATCCTGGAAACCTGCTTTAGCTCAGCGCGCAGCTGACGACAAACAAGCTCAGCCCCTAAATATACAGACTGATCACGATCAATCAGGTGTTGGCACAACATTGTTAAGACATTATGAGAAACATGATGATCTTAAATCCACCTCTGCTTGCACGATTAGTACTACAGAAAGAATTGCAAGGAAGTTTTGAATGTTGTAGTAGATGCTCTACATTCATAGCGTGTAACATTCATAAGATAAGAATAAGAACACTACAATGTTAATTTATAAATGAGTTTTGTCTGCTAACTTTTTGCTCCCGAGGAGTTTTTGGAGCCCGTGTAGCACTGCCGCTGCTGCAGCTGCAGTATAGCTCTGCTTGAGGAGTCTGTTTTTTTGTTGTCAGCAGGATTTTTTTTCCCCCCACTCCTACATAATTCATAACTCTGTCCTTCACTTTCATATAGTTCTACTTGAATGCAAGTCAACCCCCTCCACACAGACACAAAAATAGATTTGAGTTCTGAGCATCCTTTTCCTGCCACGGTAACCCCCTCCCTCTGCAAACACCCGCCACCCCCTGTAACTCACATGGTCTTGAAAACTAAAATCTGACTTAGCAAAGTGTAACTCTATGTGGATTAAAGTGGAAATTGTATTTGCACAGATACACAATGAACTAGTGGGGTCAGTATGTTTTATAATGTATAACACTAAGACAATGTAGATTGTCCACTATATACTAAATGTCAGTGTCTGATAATCTTTCACTTACAGCAAACTGTGTTCAGATAGTAGCCCACATCTAATTACTACCACTTCCAGCAACAACCTTCATTTATCCACCTTGTTCGGACGTACTAGGAGTACTTTTCTTTTTTTGAGGTTATTCTAAGGCACCTTCTTGCTGTCAGTCAGATGAGAAGATTGATACCGCTCTCATGTCAGTTGGTTATGTCATTTCTGTATTTTGGTTTCGGTACAGCTTGAACAAATAAGATATATAATGCTGATGATTAGTGAGCTTCAGAAGCGCTGGTAGGTGGATTCGGTTGCTTTTGGGCAGAGTATGCCGCTGTTCCTCTCTGTTTTCAACCTCTGTGCTAAACAAAGCTAACCGGCTGCTGGAAGTGTCTTCATGTTTAATGAACAGACATGAGAGAGGTATCAATCTTCTCATCTAACATCCTGCAAGGAAACTAACTTGCCAAAACTACTCCTCTATGAAATCTGGAGGAACTATTTAGTGTGTAATGTAGATGCAGGCCGTGCTCTTTTGGTGTTGTTTAGGATAAAGCCTGAATACATTTCCCTTCCTCCCATGTTTCAAGTGTTTACTTGTCTGCATCATAAAACCAGACCCCTGCAACAGTTGGCTGCCAGTAACTCACAATAAGAGAAATGCTTTCAGCAGCACAAAACTGCTTCACAATAATAGCCAAGTTGTGTTGTTTATCTTGTGGCATAATGGGAGCCACACTAAGGTCAAAGGTCTTGTCTGTTAAAATGTGCTAACTCCATCATGGCATGGGATGAGTTTCCAGAATAGGTCAAATCATGTTGCCATTAATATTTCAAACATGCTAAATGGAAAAAGATGTTCATACGGTGTCAGTGTCCAGATAGCTGTCCCTTTTTCTAATAAGACAATATATATGAGAGACAATTTCCTACATCAGATTGAGAACATGCCCCTATCTATTTCTTGTTGAGCCATTTATCTTACCAACATTGATGAATTCATTATGGTGACAATTCCTGTCGCTATAATGAAATGCCACCCAAAGATTGGCCCCTGGTTGAAATGGAGAGCAGAGATATACCCCAATTATTGTAAAATTTCACTCCTTGGGAGATCCATCTTTCTTCTGTAGGCTCATATTACCCGACGTGCTATTGTGTCTGCCATTGCTGAAGGTCCCTTTGACATCCAAATGAGTTTAGAACATCCCCCTCCCGGCAAACCTTTTTCTGTAATTGTACCCTTTACAGGTTTAGACAAGGATGGGCAACTTTGATTAAAAGTCATTACGGGCCAAACCTGTATCATAAGTACCTATTATGATTTTTATTACAGTATATTATCAGGTTAGAATGACTGTTAGTCTTTGATACATGATTTTTAGACCTGGGAATTTATTGGTGACAGACAAGTACATATATTGAATACTATAATACCGTATAATGAAATTATTGCCATCCAGTATAATGGAGACTCCTCCTTATATCAGCAGCCTTGGGAAAACATACAACAGTTATGAGTGCCTGTGACTTACATTTCAATTCATTTACCTAAGATTGGTTTTAATAACACATTAAACACAAGAAATATCAACTCCAAGGCTCTGCCAATGGAGTATGAGTTCATAATGGCTTCCAAGTAGCCAATGAATAGAAATAAATGCTCAATTACAGTTTCTCCCACAAAGGCAGGACAGACACAAGGCCATTTGGCAAAACACTTGAGTATGCTTCAGTTAAAAGGAAAAAAAAAGAAGAGAAAGTGTAGATGGTCTAAACACGATGTCCCTGACAATCTGTTGTCACTCTCCACTGCCCTGTGCTGTAAAAAGATTTGATAGGATGTGTGTCACTGGATTATCTTGCCTACATTCCCCTCAGGCTTTCATTGTAGGTCTGTGACATGGGCACGGGCGTTTAGTGCAACTCCCAAGTGTCACTGGCAGCACAGCAGGAACCCGCAAAGCTCCAGGAAACACCATCTATCATTGTCATAAGACCAATCATCCACATCAGCAGGGCCTTTCTTTCTGCAGGAACCATGACACCCATTAAAGCAGCCCCACTGACCCTGTTTTGGTATATATAATTTCTCTTTTATCTTCTTCTTTTTTCTTTGTTTCTGCTCTTATTATCATCTAAAAATCATCATGCATAAAGTCACTGACAAACTTGTTAAGTTTAATGCTGCTTGTGGAAAACACCATAATAATCGGCCTTTGATTAAACTGCTCATAACCTAAGGGCAGGGTTTAAGTTAAGTGGTAATTGCCTGCAAGATATTTGGCCACTCTGTGGTGCAGATAAAAGTTGGGGTCATTTTAAATCACAATTGTTTGATCGCCCTCCTTTGTTGCTCACCAGATAAGGAACTGTTTGTATGATAAGAGTTATTGGATATTGGAAGTTCAATATTTGTCAACTATTGAGGGTTCTTGCTGTAATGAAGCTGATGTAACCAGAATTATGAGAGGAAATTGAACCCCTAGGGACGGTTTAAAAAAAGACAAGAAAAAAAAAAGTTCATTTCTTTATTGAAGGGAGGGCACTGTGGTAATATAGGGACAGAGAGAAAAAAAATCTGACATTTAAGAAAAGTTCAGAACGCAGATATGACGCATGTGAGTTTGAAAAGTGTGAAGTTCTCAGTGAGGCTAATAAAAGCTCAGCTGAATCTGTGCTACCTTTACATGAATATATAAAGTCTGACTCCTGTGAAGTTGCTAAATGTTTATTATTATTTAAACAGACAGTGTATTAAGGTACAACTGACGGAAAAGACCACACGGTGTCAAGGCTTTGGATGCACACATTTCTGGTGAAATATATATTCACAGACGAGTTCCAGCTTTTTCATGCATATGAGGATGTGAATCTTAACAACAAGCCCATGGCCATTCATGTTGTTTGTGTAAACTTCATATGGTGAGTCTGTCACAACCTGCGGGCTCACAGGCTGCCATGTCCAGTTATTTAAGGTGAAAATACTTGGCAAGCGAAAATTCTGAGTGGTGTTCAAGTTAAAATTCACCAGCTACAGTGCCTAGTGAGCCAAGAAGTTAATTTCAAGCCATGCTGGCAGTACACAAAATGAAATGCAGTTTGTTTTGGTCAGTTAAAGGGTTTTCATGAGCCTATATTCCTTGCATGCTTGTATATCACTTTACACAGCCCGGAACTCAACCATGAAATTCAACTACAAAATGTAAAATTACTGGTCAATCAAAACTGCACATCCACAATCTCACTACACTGAGGGTTCTTACTAAACGTTCACTAGCCTTATATAGTACATACTGAGCTTTTTTGCCCACACTACTCCCATGTTCCCGCAGCTTGTTAATGCAGATTCCAACAAGGAGAACCCTCGGCTTTATTCTCTCGGTGCAGATCATGAAACAGGACGTTAGCTCATGCGGTTTGATGGAGCCTGCCCGCTTTGGCTTACCCAGTGTGATAGTGCCTTGGCCAGCGTCTGTGCAGAGATGAGCTCAGGCTGTACACATCTGGAGTAATCCACCTGCACCTCTGGAGGGAGGTTCAATTCAGGGCACGCAGCCATCTCTCCCCTGAGCCGTGTTGAAACAGCTTACAAGCAGGATCATGCATCATTTTATTTGGTTGTCCAAGCAGCAAATGGACAACGTCATCATATGTGTCAGTCATTTGAGGAACCTCGTGCACCAGCATTTGAATTTGACATCAGAAACAATGATGGCAAACATTTATATATTTTTATTTTTTATCCAAGGATATGAATGCTTTGTGGCATGCATGTTTTTTTTTCTGCTCTGTCGCACAAATATTTGCCATCTCATGTTTGTATTTTTATTATAGGATTATCATTTGGCTAAATATTTCACTTTTATATGCGCAGAGAGAGTTACATTGACTTGGATAGATTGCGTGTATCAATCATAAATGAGCACATGGCTGCAGAAGACAGCTGTGTTGCCCCAAGCTGGAGAATAACTGCTCCATGCACTGTCCTTTTCGAAAAAGCATTCGCTGGGAGGGGCCGTGTTGAACAGCAGAGCAAGAAAACATCCTCCAGCCTAACAGCCATAAACAGGATTGATGTCTGCGACCAAGATGTTTGACTTTATCCAGTCGAGCTTGTGAGGGATCATTCGGCTTCATTGAGCTGTGCTGAGGTTTTGATGGAATTGTTCTTGCCACAATAATTTCTTTACCTGTTGCCAGACATTACCACCCGACAGCATGCAAATGAAGGATTGGATGAGAGCTACAGTAGTGTCATTAGCGCAAAGGCTATATATGAGATGCCCTCTAGCTGGGGGCAGCAGTATCTTTTATCGGAAAGAGTTTAGGTTACACATGCTCTGCTCTATAAAGGATGTGATGTAAACTTGTCTCACCCCTGAGGCAAGGTAATAACAGGAATTGCAAGAACTGGATATTGTGTTAAAAACATGGATAGAAATAGCACGTTCCAGTTATATTCAACTCCAGTATTCATAGTTCTGTATCTAACGCGACTTTATTTCAGTCAGTGTCGAGGAAAGATCAGCAGATGATGTGCAAAACAACGGAAAAGCCTAACAATATGTGAATCTCAAGTATCTAAGAATGACTGTGCCAAAACTTTGCTTTCACTTCAGGTTCAGTTGTAAAACTCTGTGTCTTAGGATGTTAAACAAACCCTCTAGTCAGAAAGTTTCCATATTTTTTTGTTTTTTTTGTTTGGGGGGATAAAAAAAAAAAAAGATAAAGCATAAATCTGCTTCACGCTCTGCACCCGCATAAAAATTAAATGATGCTTACATTATTTGAGGCCATAAGAGGTAGTTGACTTCATCCCAGTGTTTATGAATCCTCTTTGTATTTGTTTAGCAGTGCAGAGGGAGGTATTAGAATGGTGCAATATTGGAACATAATGAGGGAACACTGTTTGGACCATAGGATGCATCTGGTCCTGTAAATATGGCCTCATATTCCTTGCTAGCTACTCAAAATGCATTGCAGCCATGGGACCTATTGTCTCTCATGAGTTGGCTGTCTATACTATTACAGTGCCACCACCATCATGTTAAACAGTCTGCGACAGTCATCGCATTTCGAATGCAGTCTTTTATTTCTCTGGACTGGAGCCCATCTGGAGTTAGAAGATGGCCAAAAGAAAAGTTCAACTTCTTCCTCTCTGTTGCTCAGGTGCAGGTGCAGGTTATGTGCCTTTTAGACTAAGTTGTGCTGTTGTCACCATTCTGTCATTAATTGTCTCTTTCATGCTTGTTCTTTTATGAACAAATAAAGCATTTGATGCAATATATGAGCACACCCTGCAAGCACCTTACTGAAAAAGTGAGCACATATTATTACATCACTGAAGAAAGACACTTTTATTTATTTATGTTCAGGCAAAATGAGTTCTCCTTGCTCTCCCTGATTATTGTTTGGAGTACCTTGCTTAATGTGTCACTTTAAAGATTTAATGGGTGCCGGAGCACAGAGAGAAATCTACACCGAGACTTGCTATTATCTAATATTCACCTCTCTGCCAGCTGAAATGTGTTTGGTGTTTGAGGGAGAGGCAGGTGCAAAGGTTTGGCCGGAGTCCCAATTGATTTTCATCTTTGTGAGCGACATTTATGCAGCGCGTGTTATAATGTGCAGGCTCAGTCTGGCTCGGTTTCCTCACCGCTGGGCAAACTGTGCTGCTGGAGTGTGCATGGAAATGAGCTTGTGGTATAATCTGTGGCGGTATCGGCACACATCCTGCTCTCAGACATCTCCCAGCCTCTGCATATGCGGAAAAGTTGGTTCAAGCGCTACCTGCACACACTTATTCAACATCCATTCAGGACACTGAAGAAAAGAAAGAGGGGATTAACTATTAATCCTCAAACTTCCTCTGAAAATGAATGAATGAATGAATTTTAAATACATAATTAACCTACATTCTGTTATATTGCTTTATCATATTATTTCCAGAAAGTGGATGTAAGTGGAGAGTGAGATTAATAAGAAGTTTTTTTCTACTTTCCTTGACTCATTACTGTGTGCTGCAAGAAAGTGGATTTGTTGAATTGCAAATATATAAAGCTTCTATTCAAATTTGATTCCAGATGAAGCATTGCTGGCAGGTTTTCTATATGAATGAGGGCACAAAAACTACTTAAAAGCAGAAAAGCAGTAAAATAAGAGACAGCTATTTAAAATGCTTGGGCTCTGTTTCCCAGAACTCCCACAGTGCTATTTGCATGATGTAAAGTCCGCTCCATAACACACCTTGAACGTCTCTGCAATATCTGCAGAACCTTTGCACGCCACACAAACACATACAGTGCTGATTTGACTCCTGCAGTTTTACCAACTGTCTTTCCCTCCATCTATCTCCCTCATCACCTCATTTTAACCCCACACAGGCTCTCACAAACAAATGCTAACAAGTTTCTCTGTCGTTTAATTGTCATTAGTGCTCGGGATAAATAGATCCTGGAGGAGCTACTGCATATAATTAAGTAAATGTTATCAACTTCTGTAGTAATTTAACATTGCTGATTCCATGTCCTGAGCGAATACTTGATTGTAATCAAAAGTTCCCTTATCTAATCACTGCCTTACACATTAGACCAAGTTATGCCAAATTAGGTTTCAGGCTGGAAGGGTTGGAGCAGACTGCCCCATGCCCAGCAGTGACTATCTTGTTCAGTGTAACAGAACACAATCAATTTGAGACTATGACAAGCGGATCTGAAAAGATGATCAATGGAAATCCTCAAAATGTTGCTTTCAGGGGTGGCTTTCAGGGAGATTCTTCTAATGTCCTGCTGTGATAAACTTTTCACTTAAAGCAATTTATGCTCATAAATAATGAAAAATGAATGGGATGACTCCTACGTAGGGAGGAGGGAATGCATAAAATTGACTTTTTTTTTGTGATGTGAGCACATGAATCTGTGTGTTTAGTGAGTGATGGCAGTTGAGTAGATTGTGACGACCGATCATGCAGATGATGCAGACATGCAGAGGCAATCATACCTCTAACTCACAGTGACATGTTTACTCTGAGCCTCTGAGGAATCATGGGCACCAGTGTGCCGGAGCTGCAGCCTCGATCACTAATGCACCATGTGATGACAAGGGAATCCTGTTTGGGAATAAAAATAAAAGCCTCACCAGTAAAGATTTTGACTAATTTCAAGCGTGTAATTCACCTCTAATTGCGGAGCCCATTTGTAATTACTTAATACTTAAACGTAATAATGCAAAATAGATAAAGAGAAGACGGAAAAACTGAGTCAGCATTTTCCGTTGCATGTCAATTGCTGAAAGGATAATGAATAATTAATAGGAGCTCTATTTAATGCTAGAGGAATGCTGATGAAAATACTCAGCCACATACCTAAAGAAATGTACACCCGGCATTAATATATATTGGAAGTGGAGGAGGACACATTAATATAGATTGGTATTTTCCGTATGGGTCAGTTTAACTGGTCAAATGTCATTAATGTAACCTGGGTTTATGAACATCACTGTCTGGTTTCTACACACGTCCCTAGTTTTAGTTAGGTCACAGCATATTTACAAGGGAAGTAGACAGAATGATCCAGATATGGAAATGTGATGTGAGACGTATACGACTTTCTATGCACGATGAATAACAATGGCAAATGACTACTTTACAAGTACACTTTTTGAGATGTATGTGCTTCCTTATTTTTTTTTCCAGTTTTGTGATTAAAGTTTCTTATTAAGTAATTATAAAGAATTAATTTAGTGTCCAGTTGCGTATCTTATTGTCCAACTCTTTGAAAGAGCCAAATCACTATGCAACCCTGTAATTACCAGGTATCGTGATTTATCTTTCAGTATTCTTTCCAATTTCCTCACAGTACCAAAACAATGTGTATGAGGGAGTTTCCCTTTTGTATCTGTGATATTAGGATCTTTACTCCTCATTTGCTATTGTACAGCAGAGTGCCACAATGAATGAAATCAGACTCGTGATTCCCACATTGCAACCCCATCTCCAACTTAGAGCACGTCTACCGTCCCAAGTTGATTAATTTGAAGCCTCAATTATATCTGTTCATATGACAGTTAATTCTGACTAAGTAATTTGATTGGAAAAGAGACATTCCATGAGTGATGAGCACTGGGACTTTAACCAAAATGTATGACTTTTCTGTTTGACTGCTGATTAGTGTTAATGGTTAGTATATCGTGTTGCTCACCCTGAGGTTTCTCCTGTTTTTTTTCCCTTTAAGGGTTTTCTTGGGAGCTGTTTGTAAAAAATAAAATAAAAAAAGGGCTATACAATAAACTTGCCTTGCCTATCTAGCTTACAGCAGATTGTAACAGACTTTGCACCACAGGTATGAAAATATTTCCAGAAACATGGATACTTCTGGAAACACTCGCATTATTTAGCAATAGACCAGTGGCAGTCCAGTTTCAGAACAATTTGTGCTAGCGAAGCCAAATAAAATACCGAAAGGAAGGAACAAACACATTACAATCTGTTGTCTCTTATTACTCTCAATTTATATGGCACTTGTTGTATATATAAAAGTTATTTCACACTCAAGGTCTGCGGCTTCAGTACAACGCCCCCTCATGATATTGCTGAAATCATGTTCTCGCTCTCTTTTTTTTCATTTCAAGAATGACACATTTTGAAATTAGGTTAAAAGGGTGGAATTTCTTTTTAACTTATGATCAAAAGACCTTGTGCCTACACATATAACCATGGACATCAATGTTGCATCCTTTTAAAAAAACATTTTCAAGAAAAAATAACATTACTGCTCCAACTAATGATAAATGTGAAAGTGAAAATACAACCTTGCTCAATAAAATATGGTGTACAAATAACATTGTATGACTCTTCACGGCTACAGCCTTTTTTATTTTGCAACTAATAACGATAACAAACCATAATTTATTCTAATTGTGATGGTATCAGTCTGGATGGTATGACCAGTAATTTGGATGTGGCTAATCTGTTACCTAATGTTTCTTCTTCTTCTTCTTCTTAAGAAACATTACCTGAGCTAGCTGGCTTTTGGTGCTGTTATTCTGCTGTCCCTATACGTCTTAGCTCAAATGCCATTTCTAAAAAAGGCATGTTCTGACCATTTTTTGGCAACATTTTTACATGTGAAAAGGTCATAAAACATAAGCATTGTTACATCCCTTTATGCCGTGTAAACAAATAAGGTGTGTATCTGAGTCTTTTCTGTGAGATCCTGCTCTCTGATGTGAATGCATCAGGACACAAAGAGAAAAAGACCGAGCACAGTGGAAATGTGTCTATCACAATTAAGCCACTTCAAAGAGCAGTCTCTGTCACCACTGTGGGCTTTTTGGCTGCTTAAAGAGGAGAAGACAGCTTTCCTCTGAAACTCGCATTGTCTTTTTTTGACAAATCACGGTTGAATGTCATGTGCTTTCAAATTCTGCTTGGCATACAAAAGCGAGAAGCTGTGTGGAGGTACACACGACCCTTGTAATCACCTCAGCGGGAATCCAAAACATTAGTGAGGCAAAAAAAAAGGGGGGGAAAAGAAAAAGCAACTTGAAAGCCTTTGCTGTTGCATTGCAGCTTTGAAACAAATGCATGTGAAAAATTCCTGTATTGTGCTTTTACATTGCACTTTGGAAAAACGGACCACATCGCTTACTTACATTCATTTGCTAAGTATTATATGATTATGATTGTTGTATTTTTATTGACGACTATCTCCCACCCTGCACAATAAAAAAGGAAACCAATGAACCACAGCATTGTCCCCATTCTGACTTCAGGCTTTTTATCCTCCCTCAACAGGTATGTACAGTATCAGCTGTTTATGGCTCTCACTCCTGGGACCCGGTAAATACTGTTATTTTAGCACTCTGCAGCCTCCGAGCCGTTCAACAAGTTTCAACTTTTCATTGGATAAAAGCTAAATGTGCTTGTTTTCTCTCCCCTACTGGAACTCTAGGAATGAATTATATACAAGGAATACAAAACCAACCAGCTACAACCACTAAAGTTTACACAACTGGATGTAGAGTCAAGTACATCACTCATCACCTCCTGCCCACAACTAGAGATAGGTTAGTTTACATTAAAAATTAATGTCCCATTATGCCACTGGGGCCAATGTTGCTAACCTTGGTTCCAGATACAGGCTGCACAGTGTCCTCAGGGAAGGACCTGTGCCACCTGGAGTTACTTGGCTGACCTAAATCCTGGGGAACAGTGGTGGAGCCTGCTGTGACTCACCTTCTGTCTTTTGGTCTCAGCATATAGTACAGAGACTATCTGCTGTGGTGTATGCTCTTTGAATCCTTTTGTGCAGCCTATTGCTGCTATACTATGAAAAGTAATGACTCATACAATATCTAGATATATGTTTTACTGTCAGAAAAAAAAAACATTTTTCTCTGGAATGAATAGAGGGAACTGCTGATGAAATCTCTTCATGTGAGATGCGGATGAAACGCTTTCTGAAGTGACACTTCCTGCCCCTGCACAAACACAATATTATGTCCCCCAAGGTAAAAGGAACACACGAAAACCAGACTCTAATTTACTTAAATTAATTTGCAGTGCATAAAAACATAACTGCATATTTAATAATATATGCATCTAATAAATTATATGTGCAAGTTATGTATAATAGTTTGTACATATACATGCAGATGGATCTTTGTGTTAATTTACACACTTATTCAATGTAGTTAATTTAATGCCTTTAAATCCTTACACTCTGTTAAGTAAGGGAATGATTAAGTAGAATAACTGTATTAATGACTGGATGAAACTGATAATAAAATCAAATGTAAGTGTAGCTGATTTTTCCATATTAAATCAACCTCTTCAACCAGTAGCAAAGCTTTGCATATCAAATCATACTGTTTTCACTGTGTGTATTGTAAGTAAACATGGAATCTGAAGGTGTTTAATATGGTGCAGTGTGAGGTATACATTTCTGGATTGAAGTGGTGCTCAACAGAAATAAGTGAACTATATAGTATATATATATAAAGGTTGTACAATAGGTTTTAAAAGGGCAGATCACAACAACAATGAAAATCTCCTTGTTATTATCTGAATTAGAAAAATGCAACATGAAATACATCACACCATGTCTCCAGAATTAAACAGGACCTAGACAGAAACCTTGAGGTTCTCCACACTTACAGTACTCTAAGTTGTAGCTACGCCTCCACGCTGACAGATATCTATTTTGAATTGTAACATCCTGAGAGCAATGTCAGCAATAATCACACATACATTACATAATTTTTGATTTGATTCGTTTAACTACAGACTGTGATAAATTGCCTCCAAAAAAACTAATTTGAATAACAGATGAATTGGAATAATTAGACACAATCTTTTTGTTGGAAAACCTTGAGTAAAATTTTCTGAATTGTGTGATCTCAGATGTTTGGACCAAGCGTTGTTTGTAATATGTGGTTAACCAGACGTTTAAAAAAGGCCAAATGACAGCACATAAAAACACATATCAAAAAAGATACAAAGGACCAGAGACCTACTGAAATTTTACTGATATCTGTCAGCCTCCACAGCTGAAATGGCATCTACCCACAGCATTATCTGTGTTTCAGAGATTTGGATCATGTCATGAACTTTTATTACATAAAGATTAATTAACAAAATAAAAAAATATGTATTACGCTGGCTGTACAGCCAGCTTATTTATCCTCACAACATCATTCTTTTGATCTCTGTCATTGTGGCCAAACACTGCTGAATGAATTAGCTTTCCCCACAAACAGTGCCAGCTGCGACTCTGAGGAAACATACAGCATTCCTCCATCTGGCAACTCACCACACAATGTTCAAGATTTATCACCACCAAACAAGTTCAGATGGATTTTTATCAGAATCAGAATCAGAATCAGAATCAGAAAAACCTTAATAATTCTATATCCTATTTTTGTGCTTGTCCTATTACATCATCTATAGGTGTTTCAGTGTTTAACATCCAGATCCTGAATGGGAAAACTCACATCCAATAAATATGAAAATGATAAAGAGTGAGAAGAAAAAAACTTTTCTTTTTTTATGAAGTACTTGATAACATAAAATAGTGTCCCATTTCCTGTACTTCTTCATTGAGGTGAGCATCGAAGTGTATAATTAAATGTAAACTGCCCAGTGTAATTTGTCATGTCATGTGTAGGACCCAAGGCATTTTAACAGCGAGCAGATGCTACTCAGCACTTCTCCAGCAAAATCTTTCATATGGGTCACAGTTTCCTTTGCTGTTGTTCATGCCAGATGGCTAAATTAGAGGGTTTTGCCTTTCAAAACCACCTCTGTGCGCATTTTAATAATTTGTAAATAAGTAACTAATGAGAGCCCAGAACATTTGAGTAAAACAGTTGACCCTCAGTTACTTATATATGACCTGACAGACACTGGATGGAAAGATACTTGGTATGAATGAAGCAGTAAAACACAACAAAACAAACATCTCTCTTAATATAACAAGCAATTATATAAGCAGCAGTGAGTGTTTAACTTGTCTGTCTGATGTTAAATTGATGTAAATTCTGTTTTCCATTATTTCTTTGACACTAAAAAGAGAGTGTGCGTGCAGGTCATTAGGTTTTCCTGTATGAGGAAAGCAAATGGTTTGAATTCTTAACAGTTACAAAAACAAATCTTGTGGATGTTGCTGACAAATGGAATTTATTTCAAGGAAAGATGTGATATTCAGGCCACAAGTGGGCTGCATCCATCTGGTCACAAAACCCCATCACTGCTAATAAGAAGTATAGCTGTCCATTTAAAGTGATTCAGAAAAACAAAGTGATATTTAGATGGCAGACTGGAAGAATTCAGCAAATGTGTATTTGTAATTACAATTACAAGAGAAACCAATTCATTTAGAGCTACTATTAGTGTACATTTAAAAAAAAGAGATAAAGGATTAGCTCTAATGATTTAAAAGTGATATGCTGTTAACATTTATACCATGTATTACAACAAAACAAGAAAACCTCTCAACAATAAAGACTGTTTGTTGTCGCCCACAGCTTGACTGATGCATGGTGGATATTTTTATCATGTTCTTTTGATTTACCTTGAACGACATACTGTGAGCAAAATATGTGGCCTGCTGTGAAACCTATGCAACCTCTTTGGTTACCCGCTGCAACAATTACAGGAAATCAGCCTATGATTAAATTTTGATCGCTTTCATCGCAACGCCACAAGGATGTGTACAACCTAAAAATAATCTCAGTTCAAACATGGCGAGTCATGTGTAAACATCAACTGTGCTTTTGTTCTTCAACTCAGTCTTCTGCATTCACTCACGTCTCAGTGGCGAAGTATACGCATATACGACTGTAATGATCTCTGTCACTACAATTCCCAATATACAACACTGCAGCAAAACTGAAAATGACATTGAATTTCCTTCAGACAATCAGACAAACAGTTACAGTCCCCCTTCACCCCCTGTTCATCTCTGATTGTTGTATGTGTTTTATGTCCCCATTACCCATATAAACAGTCCAACTGGTTTTTTCTTCCTGCATGCCAGTTTAGAAAATTTGTAATAACTTTTGCAATTTCAGAATGGGCAATATTTTGTTCCATTATAAACTGCTCATGTGTAACTGTCCATCACTTGTAGAAGTGAGAAAACATGTGTGTTGGTGGGTGTGTTTGTTTGTTTAGCGATTTAGGTAAACTGCTTTGAAGTCAGGATGGTTGAAAATCCTATGATTACGAGAAATGTGCAGGAAACCATTTTGGTTGAAGTTTGAATTACATTTCAAATATAAATGTAAAACATTTTGTATTCATTGCCAGCTGATCTATAATATAAATATGAGCAAGAGAGATATGTTTGACATTTATAGTGTTTTTATGGATTACATCGGTTATATTGTATAATTTATTATAGACTACTAATTAGAGATTACACTGTTTTCATTCATTTAAGTTTTTTTTCCTCTTGATAAGCACCAAGTAAAACGTAACTGCTGTGTAAATACAGCACTATTCCATCTGTTTTCTATTGACATAGCATCTTCATAGAAGTTCATGCTGTCAAGAAAATGTGTCATGGTTATTGTTAATAGTCTTTAATCACACTGTATTTTGTTCTGCTGCCCTCACAAAGTATTATCTCTGCCCAGACAATCTTGTGTTTTCATCTGTATGATTGTTGTAAAATGGCCACTGGATATGCAGGGCATGGGGAACTGTGGGAATCTGACATTGATGGCTTTCCGAATTCAAAATAAACTCTAATCGTGCTAAATATATCTCGATATAATGTCACATCATCAACATTTGCGCAGATAACGCAGCAGTAAACCATCATTCACTTTTAACTCTTTTAAATGCTGGCTTTATTTGAGGGTGAGAATTTTACAGTGAATAATAAATGTTCTAACTCTAGATTAAGTAAGCCTTTGGTCATCTTTTATCCTGTTATCTTTTAGTCATTAGGCCCTGCAGACCTAATTTGTCAATCGTGCCAGAGTAAGCCCCCGTCTTAAAGATTGGTGGTAGTGTGCAGCCACAACATCTGCAGTTATTGATCCACCAGACTCAAATGCCCCTCTGATCCATATCACAGTAAGGCCTTATCAGTGACATACAGGGATTTTCTGATGCTTATAGTCTCCACTGAAGTTTAATGCATGAATGCCTGGAAGGCTATGAGATTAAGCAACTTCTCTTTGGAGTAGGAGTAGCCGATATTAAAATATGTTAATGATATGTAAAATTGATGTAAACTGAAGTGTTTGATACAACATCACAGAGTCTCCATGCATTTTATTGCCCTCAGTGGACTTGGCCTTGTAGTCCATCTCTTGCAGATTACTATACCTTGCATGTGTAAACTGCAAAAAGAAAGTTTTTAAAGATTGGACAGATTCTCAGTGCTCAAATGTATTAAGATGTGTACTGTAAAGGAGGTGCAGAGCACACCTTATTAAGGTTGATAAAGTGTGTTTGTATGCCAGTCTGTGAGGTATACAGTACATAGTAAGTAAGTCACATAGTAAGCATTTATGTGCACCGAAGCTAAAGCTTGGTCAGGAGAATCAAACGTGTTGCAGCTCCCATGTTGAATTATCTGTATAACCAGGAAGAGCAGGAGTATCAGCACTCTATTCCTCAGTGGTTTCTTCACCTTGTCAAAACTTCTTTCCATAAAGCTAGAGCCTGTCCACTCAAGAAAGCCTCAAGAGTACCCCAAGCTTCAGGGTTGCTGATTCTGACTGATTTGGAGTTAGCATTTCCAGTTACTGTAGGTTGCTTAGCATTGAGCTATAGTCACCATCTGCCATTCAAATTAACTTACAGTAGAATAGCCTTTTGTCAAGCCATACAATTAAAAGTGTCAAACATGACCCTCATCCCTGTACTGAACCCCCATACAGAGAACAACCTTTTTCTCTAGCTTGCATTTTAACTTTCACATAAAACACTGTTCTCATTCCCAGCCTTCCTTTGAAGGCCACGCTGGGGCAGGACTTCAATACATTACAATAAAATGTCTGTCAGATGCCATGCTCCTTTCCACAGCAACACACTCTTTGGATGCACAAGATGCAGCTGTTTCCACGACAATGTCACCTCTCATTTTCTCTCTTTATACTCCTGTCTTTAAGGTCCCTGCTTCATTGTCTTTCCATCTCTGCTCTGCTGTCAGTACAGAAATCTCAAACATTTTATTATGATGCTATTGCAGAAACCTGAAGTGACCTTACAAGATTCTGCAATATTACAGAATTACATAAACTATTAAACATAATGTTCTGCAGAGCTGTGAATACCCATTGAATGCAAAAAGATATCATTTGGGATGTCTGCTAGATTTATATATGTATTCATCTTTTGAATTGAATGTCTATGAATCCATTTGGTTTTTTTTATTTTTTTATAACACCTCCCGTAATTTTTAATTTATCAGTGAGTTTCATCCTGATTACAGCATTCCCTTTGACCGAGGACATCATATCTATGAGGCAAGTTCTCCAGTGTAAATATGGCAGTGAATTTCTCAAGTTATGCTTCCAATCTAACATGGGCATATCAAGGACACTGTCACAGTTATACAATATTATTTGTGTTGGGACCCCACTGTGAAAACGTCTATGAAAGCTTTGAATGTTGAGCATAGAGAGCAGCAGAGGGCATATCACATGTTTACACAAACCATAAAATACCTGGCTATGGCCATGACATAGAGTCTTTTTAGGAAATACAGAGGAAGGACCCACTTCAAGACATCTGCTTTCCTTAAAACATCATAAACTATAATTAAAACGCTATAATTATGAATTAATTGTACTGTATGATATATAGTGTGTTTGCCTTATATGTTTCTTATTTTAACAAAATAGGTGTTCATAATTACATAACAAAGAATCTCGCAATGATAGGGTCAGCCACAAACGTGTTAATTGCATTATTTGTTGAATGTTTATTTCTCATCATGTATGTTTTTGTTTGTTTTTCAATAAAACAGTGTTGTTTAATGTGTTATTGTGTAAAACACCTGAGAGTATGATGCTCTGTAGTTATGTGACCAGAGTACAACACTATATGGAGCACACAGTCATCAGTTTATTTTTTTTCATCACTATTTTTTTTTTTTTTTCAAAAATCAACATTGAAAGATATGAAAAGTTATGTTTAGGTTGTACTTTTCTCCAAGAAGAGGGTATGTAAGTCTTAGTTTTATGACTAAATTAAATGTATATATGGCTGTCCTTAATCAGATTAATATCACACAATGCTTAGGAAAATTCAAATTTTATACATAATTTTGATTCATTTCATATTTATTTATTTTATGAACCTTTTTTTTAATAGATAGCTGTTTTGAAGTTACTCAGATTTTCTCATTTTTCATTTTTCCTCATACTTCAAAATAACATTACCATTACAAAAATGGGGTGTTTTTGTAGTGTTTTTAAAAACCACTTGGTTATGGTTAGGAAACAGACTGTGTAAGGTTCAAGTAAACTGATGGTGGCGGGAGACAAGATGCAAACCAGACCAAGTCCAACAGTTGGGAGGCACAGTCATTTATGTTGGTGATATGCCCAGTCAACAATAGACCAAGACTAATGGAGATAATTTTAACCATTAGAATAAATAACTAGTGCTGGTGTTTTTCTGATAAGGATGGCTTCCAGTGGCCACTTGTGGTAACTATTCCTTTAGGCACTTTGGCAATGGCACTAAGTTTTGGCGATGGTAGTGGCCACATGGCTTGCTGCCTTCTGTTGGAATCCAGGCTAAACATAACGTATGTCCTCCATCACAATGAGGTGCTTGTCATTGGTTGATCTCTGTCTCTGTAACATTAGCATTGACATTGGTCAGGCTCAGATGGTTCTAACGTTAAATAAAGCTAGTAACATAAAAAATAAGAATAAAACCGGAAGTAAAAAATGGAAAACCCCAAAATTAAAAAGTTAGCCTGCAGTTGCATTATACATTCTAATTGACTCTGATCATGCTAATGTTGGTGTTGCTGTTTATTTTTGTCACTAAAGATAAAAGTTCAGCCCTGACACCTGTGCTAATGAATCACAAAAACACACTGAATTGAAACTAATGTCCTGCAGTGACAGAAAGACACTGCAGGACTCCATAATCATTGCATATTATAATGTTGCCTTCTTTGTTTTTAAGGCCAGTGACTCACTGGCATCATAGTCTGTAGTTTCATATAAAATATTAATGTGTCTCTGCAAGTCTTTTAAGTCTAGCCAAGTTAACACTTGCAGCACACCTAAACCCCATATCAAACGGCAGCAGCTGCAGAGAAGCCCCAAGCCACCTCAGCTTAATCCAATTTGACTGGCCATCACTGTGGGCGATGCTGGATGGAACATTATGTGAGGTGGATAGAGCTTTTTACTCTGCATTAGTGGAAAGGGATTTATCAGTCCACTTTTGACTTTGCTGTGAAAAAAAATAAATTGGTCAGGCACTAAAAATGTATGCTGTTGTGCCCCACCACAGGGTCGTGTGACTGATTAAATTAATAATCTGCTGTATATCAATATTAGCGACATACAAGGAAAAAACTGGATGGAAATATTAGGTCTTTGTTTTATATATTCACTATAATAACAGCTACTTTTATAAGCAAGTAGAACTTGTTTAAGAAAGAATACCTCAGACTGTTGCAAATAATATATATTTTCTCTAATTGACCTTGAAAGGTGATTGGCAGCCTCCTTTTTTTTTTTTTAAAGGGCAGATGCACAAGTTGGACAACCTTCCATTTCTGTTGCCTGGATGCTTCACAGCCTGCACATGATTTGGAAACTGGTGAATTGTCTGAGGAGTCTGAGCCCCAGTGACAGAGAAGGTGCAGAAATAAGCTTTTAGCTAATCCATGCCAAACATATCAGACATCTGTCACTTGCAGTAGCGGCCAGCCTTCTGCTTTGCAAGCTCATTTGGCACTCAAAAGTAAAGATTGCGGAGACAATCTTCAGATTACACCGCCATATATATCGCTCTCTTTACTTGTACAGTATGTGTGGAATACACATCCGCAACATATTGGTGGTCTCTGTGGTTTTAAGTGAAAGACATATGCCCGGTCCAAGCAGCAGAGATAGAGCTATAGGCAGCCAAAGGATAGGATGCTCTACGATAGAGTTCTTCACCTGAGCTGCCGGCAGCATTGTGCAAACAAATAAGATGTGAACAGATGCAGAAGCGGTGTCGCGTTGTGATGACCTCAAAACAAATAATTAACACCATGGGATTTTTATGTCACTACCTATCTTACACAACAGTAACAACAACAGCATGAGAGAAGAGATTTGTTGATTTATTTCCCACACCCTCAAAACATATTTTATATATCGTCTTGCTCTCTCTCCTCTCTCCCACTCTCGTAACAGATGGTGAGAGGGATCCACTCATGGGTCAGATGCTCACAGAGAACAGGTAGCACGTACAGCACTAACTCATTTCCCTTCTTTTTATTTATCTATTTATGTATTTTCCGCTCAACTCAATTTGAGGAACGAAAGTTTGCTTAATGGGATGGGCTATAATCTCAACAGCACCTGACACGGTTGCGTTAGCACGGTAACTGTTGTTTCCTAAGTGCGCCCTAATTATCAGAAATAGATGCTGTGTGATAATGGCTGCGTTTACAGGTGCCTCCGTATGTGTGCGGCCTTTGGACTTTCCGCATTAGAATTTTACTGCAGAATAAGTTAGAAGGGCAAAGAAATAAAGAAATAAAGAAAAAAAGACAGAAAGTAAACAGTAAACCCAATTATCTGTATCATGTTTCCATTAAGTCAGTTATATTGAAGATCTCATCTCATGAGGAACAAAATAGAAAATAAAAAAAAATCCAACAAAGTAGAGAGAAGACTGGTAAATCGGCCTTAAAAGCACCTGGGAGTAAAACTAGTGTAATATGCTGATATAGAGCAGCTAACAGGGATTATGTAATGTTGTGTAGACGGTTCATTTGACAATGATGTCTTTAAGGAAGCTCCAATAGGTTTTTGCCTTCACATTAAGCCTCCTCCCCACCTCCCCCATTAAATGAGTTCAATTGCTTCGACGGAGCAAATTGTATTCCTTTAAATCGTGAAATAGAAACATAATCTTGTTCCCAAACTGGGAAGGTTTTTTTTTTTTTTTTTTAAAGCAGGGAGATTCAGTATGCCTGGGCAATGTAAAACTGAAAAGCTTTGGCACCCTCTGCTGTTAAAGTGATTTCCAGATGGCAGCTATTTACACACACAGACCTGCTGTAGTGATGCAGACATGGCAGAGGGCAGGAGGAATGTCGAGCAGCCTGACAGAAAGGAAGATGAAAAAGGAAAGGTCCACTGTGAGATTTCAGACCATTGTTATGCTCTGATTAATTCTACCACTGAAGAGCTTTTGTTATTATTCTTTTATTTTTATGGTGAATGTGTCTCATCTTAATTAACATTTGACTCATCTGAAGGGTCATCTCTTATTCATCAGAGGAATCTGCAATTCTCATCCGATTTAAAACCAGTGTTGGAAAAAGAATAGAAATTTCTCTACAGTTTTTTGCATTGTGTCCAAACTTCCTGCTCCCAGGTGATGATTCCCGGTGGTAGATCGGACTAATTGTCGCTATTGGTTGCTTCATATTCCTCTAATGCCTTGCAGCTTTTTCCTCCTGCTCCCAGGAGCAGCCTACTGCACATTTGCTGAGCTGTTATTTGTCGGGGGCAGAGCTTTGCCCACATAGTGTGTAGTGTGCTCTGGTTATCCGGGGGTGAACTAAGACAAACATTAATTGGTGGCACTGGATCCTGTGCTCCATACCTGCTGTGAGCCTGCGCCATGCTTCGGTGTGGCAACCCCATCATCCCTCCTATCCGAAATCTCCTCTGACAGGGCCAGCAGCACCGAGCTCCTGGTTATCATTTATCATCCCAGCAGATTGGCTCATGTAACACGCGGCAGACTGATGGGTCATCTTCATGCTGGGGACCTGGCTGGAGTAGAGCTGTGGCAAGTTGTCTGCATGATTGGAGAGCTGAGAAATGGAGAGAAGGGCTTGTCATTAAAGAGAGAGGAGG
The DNA here is from genome assembly GCF_905171665.1 of Trachurus trachurus. Classification (NCBI taxonomy): domain Eukaryota; kingdom Metazoa; phylum Chordata; class Actinopteri; order Carangiformes; family Carangidae; genus Trachurus; species Trachurus trachurus. The sequence goes on from NC_139906.1 coordinate 18,786,727, forward strand.
GAGCCTTCTAATTCATCTCGCTAGTCATCGCCACGCGGCGTAAGTGCTTCAGACAGCTCTGATATCGTATTAGCACACCTGCGCAGGCCCCAAGAGGAAAGAACAGAACTTCGTAGTGGTGTTCCTCACCAGCTCCCTCGGAGATGTACACCAGAGATTACCCCATTAATATATCCCACTACTCACTGGGGGTGGGGGTGGGGGTGGGGTGTAGCTCCCTTCCTATCCACATTTGTAGGATACCACAGGTGGCCTCGCCTCCACACAGGGAGGCACACTGATAGTTTTTTTCAGGGCTCATCAGCTCCATTGAAAATGTCTGGTGGGCTTTGTTGGCTGGGCTGACACCTGCAGTGTTATATACTCTTTACAAGCCATCCAATCACTTTCCCCATTTTGAGCACAATGTTCAGAATGTGTATATAGTCTATATATATATATTCTTTTGACTTAAAACAACACTTTTCATCTTCAGCCCAGTTCATTTATTGTGAAAGCCATGACATGATCAAAGGACAGAGGTTGACAGGTCATCATTAAGTCATAATCCGCCCAGAAACCCTCTTTGTTATTCTTATGATCTCAGGCAAAGCAATAAATACATACTTATGAGCATGGATTATTGTTTTGAAAAGGTCAAAACCAACACACCAACTAATCAGTGACATCATGGAGAGATGCAAGCTGCTCCATCAACCAGGAGGTGACTTTGTCGACTCATGGGGATATTTCCTGTGGCCGCTACACATTAATGAGCTTAATTTCATAGCAATGCTCAACTAGGGAATATCTCTCCCCCCTGAACGTCACCATGGATACTGACTCTTATTCAGTGTTAATGGGGCAGACATGGACAGTTTTGCTTTGATGACAAATTGAAGTATTGGCTGGCTTTCATCTGTTTTAGAGGAAATATGATCTTAGACACAAGTCTGGATTTCACTGTCCAAGTTTATAGCAGTAATATAAACTATGATTTAAAGTGGATTTTTACTTTAATGGAAATTACTTTTGCATCTCATTTTTTGGCATTCGGCAGCTCAGCTGTCTCACTGCTACTCATCTCCGGGGATGGACACACTCTGACAGGTTCTACTCAATATTGCAAGGTGAGTGAATTGTGCTAGGTATTATTACAGGTTTAATAAAATAAGATAGGCCACAAACAATCATTTGAACAGGAGTGGACCTGTAAAAATATATTACTGAGGATTCTATTATTGCAATTCATATTAAAAAAATATATTTTTGTATATTCTAAATCTAATTATTTCCAAGTCCTAAATATGTCAGAACTCACTTGCCCACTCTGATACAGCAGATACACATTCAACTAGTTACAAACAAATTGAAATGCCGGTGTGGGAAATTGTCAGAGAAGTTGTGTGGTGCGATTTAAACAGACTGTCTGGTTTTGTGATGACAGAGGCACAGTTTACCATGGCCATTCATGCTGTTGAAAGCAGCTCCCTGTGCAGATGTGATCAGCAGAGGCAGAGTCTCCCTCCAGCTCAGATTGACAAGCCAGACCAGACTCAGGAGATGGATATCACAAGGGACAGCTGAGATGCAGGAAACCAGTGGTGCAGGCAGTTTTCAGCCAGCCTCATTACAGTGGACAGGTTTATCCAGGCAATTGCTCCTCAGACAAGGTTGACTCCAAAGCACTAATTGTGTAATGCAGTATAGGATGACGATTATGATACAGCTCCCTGGTGTAAAAAATGACTGTAAACAGTTGGGATGTTTGTTATTACCACGGGACTGTGTGAGCTGTATTACCAGTGGCATGTCATGGTGAGTAGATACATTGTTTGATGCACTTGCAAACCAAATTTCTTAATGTGTAATTTCAGACTGGCCACATTAGTCAAAGCAAAACTACAAAACAATAAGTGGACAATGTATTCAAACTGTGTACACGAGTGTTGCAATCACAATTAGTGTAATGAAGGAAGCATCTTGTCTGCGATTTGCCCGCATTCACCTCGTCTTGTAACTGTGTATTGTTTAATGCTTGTCTGCTACTTAACATAAAAGCATCAGATCAATTATGGCCTTACGCATGGTCTGTCTGTATTTCAGTATCCTCTCATGTGTCTCACTCACTACGGCAAGAGTATAATCTCTGAGCATTAATCTTTATTATTCAGCAGAGCCACTGCAGAACCCAAATCACCAACCATATACTCAAGGTCACCATTAAAAAAGAAATGAAAAAATTAAATGAGATATGAAGGAAAGAAGGAAAGCAACATCTTACACACATTAATAAATCAAAGTGTATGCCCCCAATCAAAATCTAAGTGGAATACTCAATATTGATTGAAGGGTCCTTATTTTCCCCAGGATAACACTGAATACAGATGTCATTACACATCCAAAGAAACGTGTAAATAAAGGAATTCAAATTAAAGATTTGCTTTGTATTTTGCCAGTTTTTAAGAATCAGACCATTGATGCTGAGGCTGCTGTTCTCTAGGAATACAAGCTGCCCTAAGACAACAGTTGTCTCTAAACCTGCTGTGAAAGCAGTTAGATCACTGGTCAATTCACTGATTGGACACTCGTATTATGTGCACTGAGGAGCAGTCGATACTGACCACATTCAAAACATACGATGAATTTCTCCAAATCACACAAGGAAAATTGTCAGAGATATGAGATGAAAGTGGCGGCTGTATCTTTGTTGTTCCATACAAAAGAAAAACATTCATTTCTTTCAACAATTTTCCTAATTTTCCCTTTTCTATAGACATTACGTGCAGCTCTAATTGACCATTCACTAAACTCCTACTCTGAATAATGACTGCGCAATCATAGTATAGAAACTAGACACAGCAGGTCTGTGTGGGGAACCAAAGCTATAGTCTGTATTTCAGAGTTTGGAGGTTAAGCATGTGCAAAACCGAATCAGTGAAACACAGTTTTTTAACTGCTCTAACATACTGTGAGCTCCACCTTTTCCAATGTCTGGTTAATCAGCATTCACCTACAAAAAGAAAAAGTGCCCCATTGAGAGCCAAGGCAAAAACCTGCACTTCAGGTTTCTTTTCCAAATAAAAGGAACTACTCACAATCATTTTGTCATTTGTTACAACATAGAAACTATAAATGTAGCATTAGAGCAAAGCCTTTCTCAACAATATTCTCTCCATATACACACAAAGCTGTTTTATTTATCTATTTTATTCTTGAATAGTTGTTTAGCAATACTCCGTACTGTATCTAATCATTTATTTTATGTTTTAGTGGCTTTAAAGATGCGACAGTATGTGTGTTTTTAGTGGCTTTAAATTTCATTATTTTATTTATGTTTTTTTTTTTTTTTTTTTGGGGGGGGGGGGGGGTGAGAAACCAACATGGTTAAAAGCAATATATGATATGCCACCTGTTAAAATGTTTTCATATATGTCTGTGTGTGCATGGACAAATCAAATGTATTTCCTATATAAAGAGGTAGAAAGGAAGCTTTTATTTGTTTTCTACTGCATGCTAAAGATAAACGCGAGCTTGTACTAAAGTGCATTTAACTTGAAGACATGAGTCTGAAGTTAAATGCACCACTTCAGAAAAGCATCATTACACCGTCAAAGAAACACTGCTTCTTCAGGGCAGATTGGAGGCTGCAGTGAGTCATTACTGGAAAATGGCAAGGCAAACTGGGGCTAGCTGGTTAGTGTGCCATCTATAGGTGAAAAGAAACAATAGAACCAAGCGTTGACATTGGTGTTGGTTTCAACTGAGACAGTTCTTGGCGAATAAAGGATTTAAGGTTGATGCTGATGCTCTTTTATGCAACATTTCTTCTAATATTAGATATATTTAAACAGCTGTTAATGCTAATTAACATTTAACATTAATATTTGCAAATAGCACTTTTACCGAACACAATTACGATCTGACAAGTTCAACTGTCTTAAAAACTGTCAAAGTTGTTGTTGTTAAACAGTTATCAATTTAAATACCTGAGAATTTTCCCCAGATAAAAGAATTGCTGAAAGATTGCAATGTTATGAAGGCTAATGGAGCAGATGAAAGCCCAGATATGACATCATGATCGTAATTATCCGTTCTCAATTAAGAGTGACACAGGGGGCTTTCACATCTACCTCGTCTGGACTTTTCTGTTTGATCTGAACCAAATGTACAGGTGTGAAAGCTCCCCTGGACCAAGAGAGGCCATCTCGGCCTGGATCAACCATGGTTTGGAGTTTTGCAGTGTGAAAGCTTAAAGGTTAGCCTACACACATTAGCATACACACAACAGTACATCTCACTGGTCTCTCCCAACACAGAGCCAGGGCTCGCAGCATGGCTTGCCGTTTTTTTTCTCCTGCTGGCAACGATAAAGCCTCCTCATGATGAGGACGTTCATCCGAATCCGAATTAGGTTCGCATATTGGGCATGGCATTGATGCTGCTGGCCTAACCCTTCCTAAATCGCTACTTTGCTAACTAGCTTTTTTTTTTTTTTTCATAATTATATTCATACATGTATTGGTTGAGGAGGTGAAGGAGCCTTGCTGTTGCTTGGCTCTTGTTGCTCTATGTTTAGTTTTGTTTAGTTTATTGTCATATATACATTCAAGGTACTGTGTAGTTAATGCAATGAAAAGCAGTGTGCCAGACATCTCTTCAACCCACAACACAATAAAAACAGTTAATATAAAATAAAATAAAAACTAGTTCACAGTCCTTTTTAAATAAACAGGTATTACACCCACTGGCAAGTGAGCACTCATCCAGGCACAGTAAAGGACCATGTGCAGTTTAAAAAAAACAAAAAATCATGCCAACAGGAAAATGAGTGGATTTCCTGTTGGCAGAAAATTGCAAGATGCTTGAGAAGTTTCTTATCAGTTCATTTGAGTGATTACGAAAGAATTTCATTCTCCATTGTCTGCCAGGGAGGCTAATTATTTTATCATAGAAATTTTAATTAGCTGTATCTCTGAGTTGTCTACAGAGCTACAAAAGCTACAGTAGATAATGTATGTGAGGCTATTCATGGGACCAACTATGCTTCACGTACTGTAGAATAACACAAAGAAAATATGACTGTACAGGATGAATGAGGAATGGTGGTTGTGATGAAATGTGAAAAAAAACTCTCTGCGTGACATTCAGCAATGCATTCAATACAGCTTAAGGGAATGTCAGTTTTACTGTGTGAGCCATTCACACAAGGCAGTCAGTGCAGAGTGTGAGCATTTGAATAGTAAAATACCAGAATCAGAGATCTACTGTGTAACCATAATAAAATGAATGCGATGAAAGGTTTGTGGAAACAAAGTAATATCATCGGTAAATTCTAAACTATGCCTGGTTCAGATCAGTCACATAATGCTGCAGATCTGAAGTTAATAATTTTACAGAAGTGGAGCAGATCAGGGCTTAAACATTGAGGTGTCATAGATTTATTAATGGTTCATGATTGATTGACTATAGAAGAGAATGGAGCATGCCAACGCCGATGACATAATTATTGGGTTAAGTCATATTCATCTCTGTTATTAATGACTAAGCCGCTCTTTCCCAGGCAACTTCAAGATTGTCAGTTTTTCCTGTCCCACCCCTCACTTGCTCATCGCAGGGCTAAATAAATTATAGACGGGAAAATGAAAATGTGGCAGGTGATTTGTTGGAGAGATAGTTTGTTATTGTGTTCATTCAGGATTGATAATTGCCAAGGTGACCTATGATCTCCTTGATTAACAAGGACACGGCTCTCTATCCTGACTGCTGCAGGGCTATTTCCAGAGCCCTTTGTCAGCATAATTCTCCTATACCTTTCTGTACTGAATGAATCACACTGATATGCTATCAGTCATCCATATTTTCTTTGCTATACTGAAAAAAAAAAAAGATCTTTATGATCTTTTCTGAAGTTACCTGTTGCAATTTTAAAGGGACAACGAGGAGTTTTGGAAAGCGAAGTGTTTCCTACTACATTTACCATGAGCCTCCGCGCGCACGGTGAAATTCTTGGACCGGCAAAAGACGGACATATTGCCAAGAATGTTTTCATTCATCAAGAATTAAAGTCAGAGGTTCAAAGAGGTTCAGATACTGTCGTAGTCCCGACCATAAATGGCGATTCGGCGGCGTTACTCTCATGACCTGCCGGGCAGCGTCCGCAAAACTGAAAGTAAGGAAACGCTGGTCGGCTCGTCCAGCATTTCTGCCATCACTAATAATAACAAAATTACGATAGAGACAAAACAATATATTTATCGAAAATGGAGCCATTAACAAGTGTGGGTAACGTAGATTCATCCACATTAATATGAGACTTTTTTATTGTTGCGGAATTTTTCGTTCTGCCGCTGGAGAAACTCCTTGTTGTCCCTTTAACATCCCTGACACGGGAAGTCATTGATAGGCATTATTTGGTACGTGTCAAAAACAATGTTCCAATTTGTAGAATAAAGCACAGGCCCTATGGGTTTTAGTCTGCCATCCAACCAGCTGTTTAAGACGAACTTTTCAAGTCAGGAACGGTTGTCAATCCACAGTGTGGGGGCAGCGGCTCATTGAATATTTACATAGTCAGTAGGAAGGGGAAGTGGTGGGGAGGGGGTTGTGGGAGTCTAAGGCCTGGTAGTTGGAACCACATTCAAAGGAAATGGATAAAGGCCCTGAGGATTCATGCACTGCAGCATTGTCTCTGACAAAAAAAACAAAAAAAACAGGAACACTGCTGGGGAAAAATACCTTGATTTAAATTCAGTTCTAAACCCAGGCATGGAAAAGGCAAATAGTAGTGTGAGTGGAATGTAAAGCACTGCTGCATACACCAGACTGGCATAGTTTAGGTCACACATGCATGACAGACCCTACATTATTATTTTTTTTCTCCTGAATGATAAATTCCATTTGAAGAAATTGTGTCTGTTTAAGCTCAGCAGTGTCTTGTCCCAATAAGGCTGCCCAGCAAGCGTCTAGCAGAGCTCACAAACAGGTTTCCCTGCATTTGATTTCTACTCAATATATTCACTCTCTCCAGAATCGTCCAAATTATGCCCAGTTTCTTACACATGTATTAAAAATGAAAGTGAATTTATTAATATTTATACCAAGCCATATGGTAAACAAGTGAGAGCGTGGCTGTGCGATTTGGTCCGGTTTTGGTGGATGTCAGCATCATTTCTCTAAAAGGAGAAATACGAAGAGCAAATTCCTTTGAGCAGACATATTTAACATCAAAAAGACCTGGGAGGAAAAGTAATGAAAGATGCTGACAGAAAACAGACTTGTCATCATGGGGATTATTTTGTTGTGTTGATGTTTGATTGCCTTGTTTGTGGCTTTTTCAGATAGCAGCGGCTGATACACGTCCCAGTGAAGAGCTAGAATGGGAGTTTGTTGATAATTATGCACATTATGATGTACATTTTTCATCAATAAACGCAGAAATAAAATATGATCAAAACAACCTAAATCCCATTACTCAATGGTGCCAGAGTGTGTACATAAAAATTAAATGACAATGACATCATCACACACTCCCGAGCCTCGTGCATTTTCTTCCAGGCCTGTCATCATATAAAACCTGCAAATGGCAAAGTGGTATTTTGATGAATGGCTTGGTCTGTGAATCTTTCTTTTTTTTCCATGATTGTGCCCTGGTAGTTGGAGAATTTATTTTTTGAAGAGCTGTCATTTGTGATCCATACAGTACATCCTGCATCTTTAAGGAATAATGTCTACTAAACTAAAAAGTTTTTCTCTGATTGTCAGGAATACATCTGAGCTTTAGAGGCTTTACTAATTCAAACACAGAGCACTGTGCGTTCAGCTGCCTGCTCAACTGTGTATTTAAAAGTTATTTGATTGATGATTAATTAAAGACAGCATCCACACTGTTGGAGCAACCGGACTCATTTTAAGCCTCATCATCTTTTACTCCATGCTCCACTGTTGGCAGACTGTTATCAATAGACACAATGCCCGTGTTGTCAACTATTAATCAGGCAACACACTGTTGTGTCTAGTCCTGAAAAGCCATCCATCCAAACACCATGCCACCCTTGAATGCAACCTTACTCAGATAAGCACTGTGTTTATTTTTTATCCCTGTTGAGAAGTGCCATGTCTTTTCATATACTAAATAGACTCGTCAGGTATTTCGGTCTAGTTCAAAATTCATCAATTCTTTTAGCTCCGCCATCTGACAACAAACAGCAGCAATGGGTTAAATGCAGCACAGTCTGCTGCTCTTGGAATATGAGATTGTATCACCTCTATAAAGCAGTTTTACACTGTTGACTAACTGGTTTTTAGATTTCCCTGATTACTGCGAAGGCGCTGCAGGGTCAGAAGAACAGATACAGTACATTTAGACTGGAAACACCACATGACACAGACCTTGGCCCAGTGTCTCGGAGCACAAATCTTTCCAGATTGCTCTTACAGCATAGTATCAGAGAGCACTATGTCAGCACACCATAGATTTGACCTCATTAATCAAGCAAGGTTATTCTCAGTTTAAATTTAAAGAGAGGTTAAAGTTGGAAATGAATGTTCCGGCAAATAAGGCAGCACAGAGTCTGCAAAAACATTTAAAATACATTTTCACTTATAAAATAATGAAATGCATTTAATTTTTAATGTTTCGTGCCTGTTAAATGTTGCATACACATTAAAGTTTGGATAAAAGTGGACCTCTGGAACATTGATTTACTTTATTTATCAGTAAATAAGTTATCCAGTTGTACATGATTATCTTCTTGAGACAAACTGCAAACGATAAAGGACTATTCTACGGCACTTTTGTTTACTAGAGGGCCTCAGAGAGAGAATTTATCACTCAGAGCGACAATAAATGCAAATATGTGTAGTGTTATTTACACTTTTGTTGCTTGTAAGAGAGAGTGAAGAGAGCAACAGTATTAATGTCTGTCCTCTACATTGGATTTGAGTGATATTCATATATATTCATATATATTCAAACAGGGTTACAAGCACAACTAAATTTGGTTAATAATGGACTGTTATTGACTGGTGAGGATCATGTGTGCTCAGGAGCCAAAAGACTCATATCCCACCCATGGGAAGTCATCTTGATACATTGATTGCATGAGTAGTATATCTTCAAAGAGGCTCAACTATGCATCTTTTTGACAGACATTGATTATTTCATACAGTTAACATACATTTCCCTTTGCACTCACTTGAAGTGTTTATGATTGCCATACAAGAAGAAGTGCGAGAACTGCCCTCAGCACTTAACCTCATCTCGACTCCAGCACTTTGCAATTTCTGCAACAGTTTTTAATTAAATATGAAGAAAAATGGGAAAACAGCCCTTGAAGGGATGCAAGGAAAGTGCCCACACTTTAATTTGTTAATAGAGCGGTACATCATTAGTGTAATGATTGCATCGAGCCATAAGACACAGGCCTGTATACACCGATGGTGACATCCAGTAGACATGACACATGAAGAACATTACTGTAAGCATGAATCCATAATGCAAATAGTTTGTGAACGTGTTCGAGGAGTCAAACTCAACACAAGTGTTTGCAGATAGCCCCAGTCTCACAGTGTGTCTAGACATTTTCACAAGTGATTATACACCTCTTTTCATGTCCCACAGTAGGTTACTGCTTCCTTATTTAATCATGTTGCTCTAAATAGTATGTGAACTGGGAGTTCTGCCTCGGATTGTTTTTATATGCATCTGCAAGACAAAGAGCCCCTTTTCACAGGTTCACAAGTTATATTTACAAAGACTAAGCTGTACTTAATCTCAGCAACACTAAAAGCTGGCTGTCATGCTGGAAATGGTAATGCTAACATTCTGTTATTTAGCAAGTGTCGTGCTCATCTACCCGGTAGCATGCTAACATTAAGCTAGTTAACACTACACATACTGTTAATAGAAGGAGATGGGAATTCCAATAGATTAACAGAAATTTGATCATAAATTGTCTCATTTAAGTACTAGACAAAATGAGTTTTTGACTAAATGATGGAATTACACGAAAAATCAAGGGAGTGCCATGATCATTTAAATTCATCTTAAAGAAAACATAATAGATGACAGATCTTGAAGTATTTCACTCAAATCCACCATTATAAGCCTCATGGTGGCACTAGAGGAAAAGTCAAGGATTCACCAAAGTCATTATGAGTCATCATTTAGAGAATTTGAATGCCCATCCAAATTTCTGTGCCAAACCATCCTTTAGCTTTTGAGCTTTAACTTGATAAGCAGAGACTTTCATCTGCTGGTGGCAGTAGATGAAAGTCACTAAAGTAATGAGGATTCATCCCCTGGGGACCACGAATATCTGCTCCAAATTTCACTGCAGTCAGTCAGTCAGTCAGTCAGTCCCATGCCTGTCAAAATACTTCAGCGACATACCAACCAACTGACTAGCAGCACAGCTCTAAGGTTGGCAGTGTCAGTGTGGCCACAAACAGAAGCACGGCATATTTCACAAGACCAAAACCTATATGCATGAAGTTACACGGTACAACACGCACCATGTTGTCACAGCAGTCTACTGGAGAAAGAGTATAGCAGCCCGGTTGTAAAGAGACGAAAAAATACTCCCAGTTCTGACCATTAAATTAATATATTATTCTGTAATGACAAATGGGGTTATAACTTATTCCACAACAGCAAGGGAGGACACATTGAAAGAATCTTGCATTTCAAGAAAAACTTCATTCGGTTGTGCTCACTTGAGGTTTACCAATAAGTCATCCAACAGAGATTCCTACAGAAAGAAGCCCATTATCGCTATGCTCAGACAAATGTAACATATGGACTACCTGGTGGAGACCGAGTTGAGCTGAAAGTATGAATACATTTCACCAGTGTCTGAAGAATTTATCCTGTGTCTGCAGATGCCCGTGTGTGTGTGTGTGTGTGTGTGTGTGTGTGCATCTGCCTGTACTGTATGCGCTGGTAGGTACAAAGAGAACCCATAATTTCTCTATGAGAGTGATAGCTTATATATCCTTATAGGAGTCACATTATAATGATTCATAATGCTGGTTTACATCAATAAACCGATGTTTATCTGTGATCAATAGACTGATGTTTATCGCGAGAGATTTTATAATGGACATGCCTGCTGTAAAACAACCATTATATCAAACAGACGAACTACTCGTGGCTCACTCGCACACACATAAACACACACACACACACACACACATGGAAGAATGCAGGCTCAGTCATGCAAACACACAATCCGAACAGGAGCAGGTGATAATAGGGCTTTTCTTTATGCGGGGTCATGAATAATTCAAAATCCACGTTCTCAAACAGATTCTTGCGTTGACAGAATAATATGACAGATTCTGCTTCTGCTATGAGATGAGAAAGATCACAAATGTTTTAAAGATGCTAGCAGGGGCTAAATTGATCTGTTGTGTGTGCTGTTGGTAAGCTCTTAACCAACGCAATATCATGATATTTGAGAAAATCCAAAAGCCTTTTTGAGGCTACACGTTTATAAATGTATATTTCCCACCCCAGCTATTGTACACATTGCTATTGACATCAAACCATAAGGCAAAATGCAGCTTTCTGTTTAACAGTTTCAAACTATGACACAGAGCCAAACACACTGATATTTATGTTTATTTATTCACTTTTTAACCTCCAAACAATTGCAACAAGTTAATATTGTATGTAAAATTGTCAGATGTTAGTTATGTCATCATATCTTGCTCAGCTTTGATTATATGAAACCAATGATTCGTCATTCATTTCATCTGTTCTCCTGGTTGCAAGACTAACAAAACATGTAAGGCGTCATTTGGACTCTGGAAATGTCCTTGCAGGGGGAGAGTGATGGCAGCATTCCTGACGCTTGGCAATTGGCCTTCCCATGAGTCAGTGGAGAGATACTTATTCAGTTTTCATTGTTCAATAAGGCTTTGCATGAATTTCTTCCACCTCTTAGCGTATTGAGCCAACAGCTCCCTAAACGCCAAAGTCTTCATTATGGCCATGGAAAGTGGGCTGGCTCGAGGTCACCCCTGATGTTCCACTGGCTGCCTGGGGAAGACTGGAATTAGAAAGCGACCGCAGTCACAGGCCACGGCAACCAACCGGGCTGAATGACTCCAATCTCCTTTATAAGTCTGGCAACAGATTAACAATGTTGTAAACACTGCGTGGTACAGGATGTTGGGGGGGATATAAACAAGTTCTTTCAGATTCTCGCGCTGCTGTGGCTGCATACTCTTGTGTGTAGTTCTGGAGCATTCTTTGGGAAGGCTGCCTTACAGACACTTCACTCTGAAACTTCCTGGAAATAAATAAACAATTAGGCTCTTCATGCAGCATCTGCTCGGATGGAAGACATTCAGTCAAAGCCTGAAAGAGATGGCCGCGCTAATGAATGTTAACTGTGCACAGTAAAATGATTAGAGTGGGCTGACCAAACCCTCCAAAAAAAGTAAAAAATTGGAAAAATAGAATTGTCCTGGAAAATGACTGCTTATATCCACACTACCCAATCTAATATCTCCCTTTTATGCATATGCAAATAGTTTCAAATACACAAATTAACTGAGCTCCGACATGCATGAAGGTCATGCACATTAATTTCTCATTCATTAACTTTTTTTGTAATGCATATGAAGATAGATGGACCATTATTATGAATCTTAGGCTTTGTTTTGAAAAGATCCATCTTTGAGAACAAAACGCCTTCCTCCATCTTCAGTGGTAGGACAATGTGATGAGCAGATGACTGCACCTCAGCGTCCACGTGTCCACTACGGTTCCATTATTTCCATGAAATCATTCAATAGACATTGAGTGCTATTGGAGAGCCATTGATGCTGCATTGTGTCGGTGACCGACCGCTGAAGCAAAGACTTTCTATTGGATTTAATAGCTTCTCAGAAGTAGGTCTACCGTGAGAACTGTGAAGAAAACGTTAAGGATCAAGGTTCCCTTACGAGTTCCTTTATTTGTTAAGCAGCTCATGAACATCTTACTCTTACCTGGAAAACACTGCACTGTGGGCTACACACACAAGCATCCCCCTGGGAGCACACATGACTGAGAAGATGGTAAAGTAAAGGGGGTTAAAAGAAGAAGACAAAAACAGCAGGTTTGAGTTGCACCTGCACTTGGAGCAACTTTTCCAAAGAGAGCACAAGTTGTCTCCTTAGGCATTATCGTTCTTCCAGCAGCATGAAGGCAAGGCGGTCACCCATCCAACCCATCGGGACAGAAGGAGGGGGTAATAAAAAAAAAGAAAAGGACCAAACACAACCAGCTATCTTTCAGGTCCTGCTGATAAGAGCGCGCAGGTTGCATTTGGAAATCATATCATTCTCGTGCGCTCATTAAAAATACGTGTTTCCCCAAAAAACAACAAAAAAAAAGTCCTTAAAAATGAGGATTCCATGCTTTAGGATGAAGCTGCTGCAGCGAAGCGCGGCGTTGTCTGAACACAACTGAGAGAGGGTCCAGTTCAGGGGGGGGAACCCTTTTGACTCGAATTAAGGGGAGGCTGTATAAGAGGAGGCGAAAAAAAATCAGGGAGGAGGAGGAGGAGGAGAGGGGCAGGGAAGAAAGTGATGGTGGTGCCAGACGCAGCGGCAGTAAGAAGCGTACGTACGTGCTTTATCTTAGCGGCAGAGTGTGTGACGTGATATTGCAGCCTTGCTCCCGGAGCTCTGCAAGCGCGTCTATTCCTCTCTCTGTTGTAACTCACTGGCCCCCCAACAGCTCACATCCACCCACCACGGATCCCTTCTCTCTTCTTCTTCTTCCTCCTTCTTCTTTTTTTTTTTTTTTTATCTCCCCCCTTTTTTGCCAGAGGGGGAGCGGGTGTGTGGTGGTGGCGGTGGGGGGGAAGGTTGCGCGCTCGCGACTTGCCGGAGAAAACATATCAGTGGGAAATAGAGACGTGGAGTCTGCCGAATTAATTTATGGTAATACTGTAAGAATTGCTCTCTTCTTTTCATCACTCCAAGAATTTCTTTCGCTCTCTCTCTCTCCCTCTGTCTCTCTCGGTCTGTCTCCCTCACTCTTCTCTCCCTCTCTCTCTCTCTCCCCCCCCTCTCTCTCTCTCTCTCTCTCTCTCTCTCTCTCTCACTCTCTTTCTTTTCTCGGTGGCTGTCGTGTGTTGTTGCGCTCCGTTTTGATGGGAAAAACCCAGAAGACGAAGAAGACTGGGGGGAAATGAGCGGGCAGACCGGAGTGTAACGCATTTTTATTTTCCATCCATTGAAGCATCTTGTTGCACCGGACTTCTATTGTCGGGAATGGGGAGTATTGATTCACTGGAGGGCTGCAGAATTTATTTATAAAGGATGTGGTCAAGTATGTTGGAAAAATAGCCATAGCTTCCGCAGTGTAAGGTAAGAACATCACTATTATTATTATGATTATTAATACTGGTAGTATTATTATTATTATTGCATGGAGCCTTGGAGCAGCTGAAAAGCTCATTTTCATATGTCATCTGTCAGTTAAAGTTTAGCCTCCTCCTGTTACATACATGTCCTGTCTATTCAACACCATGGCTCTGGAGCTTTCAGCCGCTCACATTAGTCCCCGAGTGCTTAACAGATGATTTTTAAGAGCTGATCTCTCTCTTAAGAGGCAAAAATCACTTTAAAGTGCCGAGCGTCGAACTGACACCGCATGAGATGTAGCCCGTGTCTCTATATTCAGATTTCCTCTGGAGACGAAATTGCTCTTAGAAGCCGAGGCAATAAAAAATCAGCGTCTCCTGACGAGCGATTTCTCGTCTCCAGAATACTGATCTTTCTTTTTTTTTTCTTCTTTCGTGTAGCCTTGGCCGTGAATCTTGTGGAAGGATGTGGAAACATCTATCGCGTCTAAAAAAGCTGATTTGACTCCACGCCGCTTCCCCAACAAATCCTTATGTAACACAAACATTATCCTAATGTGATGTGACGGGCAGGTTTTATCATTCAGAGGCAAGAAGTTGGAGACATAAGTGCAAATTTATCTTTTCTCTGGACTGGACTGGTATCTATAGCCTACTTGGGATTTTAACGCCTACACACACACACACACACAGCCGCACACAGTTTGACACACGCACACACGCACGTTCTGCTGTGACACTGCTCACAGCTGCATTGCCTGTAGGATTAAAGCAATCAGGACATCGCATTGCATTCTCTCTCTTTCTATCTCTCTCTCTCTCTCTCTCTCTCGCTCTCTCACAGACACACACACACGCACAGTTGGGCACGCACGCGCGCGATTGCAAGCTCAAACACACGCAGACACATATTCAGACACACATGCACAAACAGACACACAAAGGCTCTTTATCAAATTGCATTGTCAAATATGTCAAGCCCTGAATTTCGGAGACAGGCAGGTCGTGTATAGTGGACCGGGTGCGCGCAGCAGGAGACAAGCAAATAGTGACCGGTGTGCAGAGGCTTTTCTGTTTTTTTATTTTATTTTTTACCAGTCTGTGAATTTATCCTCCTCACATTTATCTCAGTGTCGTGAGGAGAAGGAAACAGACTGAATCACGAAGAGAGAGCTGCTTCTTTCTTTTTCTTTTTTTTTGGGGGGGGGGGGGGGGGGGGGGACCTGGTTACTGCGTAAAATGAGCAGTTGCATCCCACAGCTCGCACGAGGAACTGCACTGACTTGGATTATACTTTCACTGTTTGTCTTCTGATGCCACATTTTCTTCTAAACGGCTACATTTGAATATCACCGGGGGGATCGTGCCATCCTACCAAATACGACCCAATTAATAATGTCTAAATGACTCACATTATTGGACTCAACCCCCCTAGCCCCCTCCAACACCACCACCATCACCACCAACACCACTACCACCCCCCACCCCCACAATAAATAAATAAATAAGTAATGGCCGCAGCGACCACAAGGTGGCAATGTTTGCACAAAGTATAGTAATGAAGGAGACAGGTTTGGGGGGGATGCAAAAGACACGTTGCTGAGGTTAAAGTGTCCCTTTTTTTTTCATTTTCATAGTGGTACGTGATAAGAAATATGTGAAGCACATCAGTCAGACCTGATAGAGATCATCTATCATGTTTCCTGTGTCCTCTGCTCTAACATTCCTTTGTGTAATCCTCTCCCATCTCTCCTTGCAGGCCAAATGACATAGGATGAAGGCTGTTCGAAACCTGTTGATTTATATATTTTCCACCTATCTTCTGGTTATGTTTGGATTAACTGGTGCCCAAGATTATTGGTGTTCCACTCTGGTGAAGGGGGTCATTTATGGATCATATTCGGTGACTGAAATGTTTCCTAAGAACTATACAAACTGTACATGGACGCTGGAGAACCCAGACCCAACCAAATACAGCATCTACCTGAAGCTATACAAGCGAGACTTGAGCTGCTCTGAATACTCTTTGCTTGCTTATCAGTTTGACCATTACTCACACGAAAAAATCAACGAGTTGCTGAAAGTCAACGAGTCTATAGTGTACCTGTGCGATTCGAAGAATATTTATGTATTTTTGCTGTATGACAAGAATTTTGTTCAACTCCGGAGAGTTTTCCCTTACGATTACAATGGATTGACGCCACAGAAGCTGGATGAGGAAGAGAAGTCCACTGTGGAGTTTCTGGTGTTGAATAAGGCGAGCCCTAGCCAGTTTGGGTGTCAAGTGCTTTGTACATGGCTGGAAAACTGCCTGAAATTAGAGAAAGGGACAGTGGAGACATGTGGGATCGTGTACACGAAATGCACATGTCCTCAGCATTTAGGCGATGGAGAATCAGAGAGCATGCTCATGCTCAACAACGTGGTTTTACCTTTAAACCCACAAACGGAGGGTTGCTTGTCACCCCAACTACAAGCTGGGCAGGTCTGCAATCTGAGTGCAGAAGTGAAACGGCCTCCTAAAGAAGGTAAGTATCCTGTCACCTTCCTCCCCCATGCTGAAATAGATGTAGATCTAATAGACTACTGTATGTGTAGATAAGATGGTAATCATGCCAGTCAAATGTGCACGTCAATCACTCCCTTCTCTGCCCTTATTGCATGTTTGAAGTGTGATGGCCCATGAAACAAAGAGCACACATAGATATATAGACTGCAGTTGGCTCAGAAATGTGTCAACTTCAAGAACAAAGCTGCCAGAGGAGTTGGGTGCAGTAAAAGACCACAAACCCAAACCACCTTTAAAGAAAAACAAAAAAACGGGGGGGTCTTTCATTTGGTTGGATTGAATTCAAAATGCACCATCATTGCTGTGAATTTAAAATGGCTGTTTTTATTTTTTGTACACATCAGCACAGAGTTAAAATGGCTGCAAATCCTAAAGACTATTTTATTGTGTGTCTATACATTTATGTCAGTGTCATCCATACAAAGACCAACAGTGGTCAATATGGACACATCCCTCGGTTGTTATTGACATCTATGTCCCACATGGAGTGATTGGGATCATGGATGCAGCAGTGTCAGAATACATCACATTGCACATGCAATGGATAAGACTGAAGACTTCAATTCCTCATCGAATTCTGTACAAACTAACAATTTAAACATGTTTAGATCAAAGATTACTGAACAAAAGAGAACCAGTGTCTTCCAAAGCTGCTATGTCCTACAGAGATGCTACCTGTCCAGTGTTGCCATAGAGCAATGCAACGTGTTTTCACCGTATGTTGGAACTGAGCAACAATTATTATATAGTCAAGAGCTGACAGCAAAAAACAAAAAAAAGTCATTATCATAAGACCCACTCGCAGTTGTTATCCGCACGTGTGCATGAAAGCAAACATGAAACACTTCATACATCCACACACATTTGCAGGTAGACAGCCAAATGAACATTTAATCATAAACGGTTATGATAAGGTCATAATGGTTCTGTTCATTAGTGTCAGCGGGTGGCGAGGTGAGGGGGTGTGTGGGGAGTAGGGGTGGGTGGTGAGGGGGGGTGTGTGTGGTTCTGTAGTTAACACATTTGTGTGGCTCTTTGAATTACAAAAAAAAAGGGAGCACATCTTGACACATAGCTGCTTGCAGTTTAACAGATAGCACAGAAACCCCCTAGAGGAATATGCTACACACTTCAGAGGTGAGGTGCGTTTACCGTGAGACATAAAAGAGGGACATTCATCACAGCACGCTGAACCAAAAATAATGAGTCAACCTTTGGATTTTTTTTTTTTTTTTTTTTTGGTGGTAGGCGGGGAGGAATAGAGGGAGGGGGTGGGGGTGGAGGTGTGCATATGCGTGTGTCGGAGAGGGGTGGGGAGGGGGATAGCTGGATAGCTGGAATGCTATGGAGCGTCTCCCTTGTGGCTCTTACCAAAACAACACTTGCTGTAATAGCACCTTGGAGAACAGGTGGCAGTTTTCAAATCACGGCAAACAGGTGAGCATCGATTGCAGTAGTTCAGCTGTTTGGTTAACTCCTGCTGAGTGCTGCTACATGCTGCATCCCAAAGTGAGGCATGCCCCCCCGCCCCCTCCCCCCAAACCATCCTAAATGCACTAATACACACTTTCCTCTTGTAGGAATGTTAGTCCTCGATACTAGACTACGCCTAAGGTCTTAAATGCTTTTCTCAGAGTTACTCATTCTCCAAATGTTTTAGTTGCGAGCCTCCATCATGTTGGATGACAAACCCATTTGGAGTATTGTTCACCTACAGTACTGTACCCTTTCACCCCAGCCCTTGAGCAATAGTGCATACAGTTTTTGATGCAAATCACAATTAAAACTAACCCTGCAGCCAAGTAGCATGTGCGGTAACATCGGGATTGAGAAGTATGACTCACTCATAGATAATTTAATCATTTAGCGAATCTTATGTTAGAATCACAAATATTACTCGGAAGCATTACGCTTATTTTCACAGAGAAAGTCTCTGCTCCCAAACAACATTTGACATTTTTCTATCAGCATGTTAATAACAGCTTAAGAGCACAGCTTATTTTTTCTACCCCCCCTCCCTGCCCCCTCTCTCTCTCTCTCTCCCTCAGAAGATTTTCCACAAGCTTCTATTTATAGGGTTGGTTGATAGGAGGTTGGAATAAATCCGTTTTCATCTGGATAACGGGGAGATCACCACTGGGTTTAAAAGAGCACTGTGTCTCCTGTGGTATCGTGGTGACGGAGTGGGTGTTCCTGATGAAGAATAAAGCATTACAAACAGTCAACAAGGGCTCCATTTGACAACATCGCTTGTCTTTGATCTGCTCAGTTCCTGGTAGAGGATGGCTTCGGAGCACATCAAAGAAAAGCAAGGCTGGAGGTTGTGTACTCCAGCCATGCCACTGAAATGCCCCTCTAGTGTCTCGCGCAGACGGAGGGAAGCAACACTGTAAAGGTTAAAGCTCTTAACAATTTAAGGTGATTATGCAGACAATGGCTGCATTCCTTGATACTCTACTGCAATTTGAAACACCACAGTGACAGTGATGAAATCCTAAACAGATATATTCCTTGGATGACTCATTTCTGCAGCTTTATTTTTATCACTTTCTCCCATATCATGAATAAAAGTTGTAAAAGGAGGCACTCGCAGGAAGACAGATTTAATCCTTTATTCTTTTTTTTGCATGTGTGTTCTGTATTTGTGTGGGTTTCATCCCACATCCCACACATGCAAAGTCAAAGTAGGCTGTTTTCTCAGAGCTGCCCATTAAGTGAATGAATAGTGACTGAATAGCTCTGATGTCCTTGGAAGTACAAAATTAAAAAGGATATCTTTATAGATTCTCTATCATGGCATTAATTGAATTTTTTCTGGTGCATTTTGTTTTGAAAAGATGACATAAGATCATCAAATGAATCAAAAGAGGCATTCAGTAGCCAGAGAGCCGGCAGAGATGGACATTTTAGTGCAAAGTAATGTTCTCACTCAGCTATCTGCCCTTGCCTTGTCCAGTCCTATGCAGATGCTCTTGTTTACATGTCTGAAGGCTTGAAATCCTCCTCAAATTCCACATTGTACTGTTCAAAACATTCACAAATTGCACTTGGCTGTAGAAAATAAACATGATGAGGCATTGTCTGGTTTCGTGGCTCTCCGCTCTGCCCTTGGCTAACCAACGCCGTCTCATTCTTTATCCCGTTTGGTTGGAATTTTCCGGTGTTCAAGGATCAGGGTCAAGGAGTCTCATTGTTCGAGAGGAATGTGCTTTGCTGCACGGCTTCCAAGGTGCTCACTGTTAGTGCCTCGGACCGCGACGCTCGTGTCAAGATTCCTCACCATCATAAGGAAACTGTCTCATACAAGCCGAGTCTCCTCATCCAAACATCATTTTGATTCTGTCAGATACCTCAGTTCATATAATCGGGCCAACCTCTGTACCTTCCCCTCCTTCTACTTTATTTTCTGCATTGTCACTGACTTATGGGTAATAGTGGGGGGAAAAAAAGATCACAAACGTGGCTGTGACAGTAAGATGCCTTCTGGAGATTAGGGTTTATAATTTGTTTCAAAACCGATAATGCCACAAAAACACTGAAGCTCATACATATGTAAAATATTCAAATAAATATTTTATGAGTCCACAAAGTGGGCCTCCAAATTCATTGTTAGTACAAGAAGTAGGTTAGCAACGACTGTGACATCCCAGATTTGAGTCCTGATCCTTTGTTTTTCACTCGAGAGAAAATTGTTCACACTTATGAACATTTATATGACTCTTACATGCACTATGCAATATGTATAAAATACATCAATTCTTCATGGGGATTCTTTAGCTTTGTTTATCACGGGTGATTTAAGTTAATGACCACAAAACTGACATGGAGGGGAGGAATTTTTCACATCTCTCTGCTGGAGCTATTTTCCCATCATCCACGAAACAATTCCACTTTAAGACTAAATACAGATGCTTATTTGTGCAGTTGCAGATGCTTATTTGATGATCACGGCTCCTGACGATGCAGACCTTGTGCCATGTGTAAAATGGCAATAGGATTTTATTGGCAAATGAAATGTGTGTGAAGCGTTCTAATGCACTGTCACCCGCCAAAGTCCTGAGCACTGCAGCAGCTCAGCCTTGCTGCCTCACATAGTGAGGCCTTTTATTCACTTTGGATCTCAGTCAAGTCACTCAGTAGTCACACTGCATTATGCTCACCCCCATTGTTCAGTACACTTGGAGGCCATTTTAGTTCCAATTCAGTGAAGGAGAGAGCTCAGCTCAACAGCACAGAATCTGTTTGTTTTATCTTAGACATGCATTGTTTGTCTTAAGCTATAGTAAATATCTCGAGTATCCCATGTCCCACTTAAAATCCGGGGCTAAATTATTCCACCTTTTAAGACTTTTTGCCTGCTGTAAGAAACTGTCTCCATGTCCAGCTCTTGGATTGTTAGAATCAGTATTTGAGCTATGCCCTCTGTGTTCATTCTTCTGTATTAAACCTCCCGAGGCAGCTGTGATAATGCTAAAGAAAGTTGTTAGGGAATGACAAGGTCAACACAAAAAGCGTGATAGACTGTAGGACCCTGAAGAATCAGCATGAAAGTGCCAGCCATCTTTTTTTGTCCATGAACTGCATATAAAATTTTGCCTATTCTAGAAAAAGAAGAGAAGAGATTGGTGCAGAGGGTGGAACGATTAAGTTTCATGCTGCAATCAATTACACAGCTTTGGGTCAGTTTTGGTCATGCTTTGTGGAAAAATATACAAAAGAAAAATGCTGAAATGAGGTTAATATTTTTCACCAGAAAATAGTTCTGGTTAGAAAAAAGAGGAGGCTGGAGGCAAATGAGCAGTTCTCTTCTACATGTGGCTAAAAGATATACAACTGTATATTCTTCAAACGGCCCAGGTCACTGTTTCTGGACATAAAAATTTATGAGGCTCTGAGGTGAGTCTTAAGTCATTTTACACAGTGTTATAAAACCACAAAAACTGTTGCCATGTTTTAAGTTCTGCTTAAAACACTCGCAGTGTCACACGTGGATGCAAATGGGCTCTTTGGAACCACAAAAGTCTCCATTTTCCAAGCATTACAAATTTATGACGCAATAAAACACAGGGTCCACCACTGGAGACTTGCTGTGGTCTTTATTTTGTACGGCATGTTAAAGAATTATGAAGATGAAGCTTGCAAGCACGCAATTGAAATATCACATTTTTGCTAATTGTTTAATTAAAACCCCTGAAAGTCTGTCTTTGGATTCTATAGGATATATGGTCCAACATGCAAGTTGAGTATGAGGCTCAAATGCAAAATGACAATGTCACATATTTTTATGCATAAATGGGAGTCTAATTTCAGATTTTTTTCTGATGATTTGTTCTCGTCTCTTAGTTACTGAAGCATCAATTGCAAATTTAAAGTTCCTTTAGAAATTAGTTTTAACCTGTACTTTTTCCACAGTTTTACCAATACAGCATGTGTGGGCAGTTGCCTATCAATAGCCTGGTCGAGTATCAATATATAAAATGATAAAGTATTGATGCAGAATAAATAGTTTATGTGGCTCTGTTCTACAAAAGTGCAGTGCAGTATATTGGTGAATAACTGACTAAGGAGCAGAGGATTTCTGGGTGCTTTGTTCAATTTCATTCAACCATTTTTAGTTTTCCCATTCAGTGTGGGCCGTGCTGTGATGCTAACAATGATAACCTGGCAGCGGGGTTGGATGCAGATGAGCCGAGAATACCGATGTTCATTTGACATGGATTTCTGATCTCAGTCTTGAGGCTGTGTTTCAACAGCATGACAATTGGAATTCAGAGTGATAACTCTCCACTACCCAGGCTGCGAATAGTGCAAACCCACCTCCAAGTAAATTAAAGGCTTGTGTTGTCACAGCTGAACTGGAGACAGGATGCAATGAAATGCACTGAGTCTGGATGAAAAACCTGAAATACAATTTAAAAAGTGTAGAGATGATTTATGGGTTTCAGACACCTAGGAAGCAGAACGCAGCATAAGAACCGGTGATTACATTCGAGAAATGACTGCACAAAGTATTATGTCCCCGAAATGCAAAGGCAAAAATGCTGTTTGTTAAACTACCACCAAATTAAAAAAGAAAGATTTTTGATGATCATTCAGCTGAAAAGCACCTACATGTTGAGAGTGAAGTACATTTACATTAATACATTATTACATTTTATTATTTGTCTATTATACTGATTCATTAGCATATAAATAGCATTTTACTGTTGTAGCTGGTGGATAAATGGTAGAAAGTTTCATCTATATCAATACAACATATTTTAAAAGGTCATTATGTATTTTGTAAAATAGTCATTTGAATAGTAACTTAAGTTGTCAGTCCATTACTATTTATCATACATAATAAACGTAATGGAGTATTATATATAGTAATTTCCCTGTGTGTAAAGTGCAAGTACTTCAAATGTATACATATGTATGGTTCTTAGTTACAGTTACAGCCTGAAACATACATTTCTTAAATCAGCACATCCACCCAGGCCCTGGCTTCGTCACTTTTGCAGTGTCATGGACGTGACAGGTCCACCTTTTTAACTTTACAGCCTGCAATAACTACAGTTGTAGTAAAATTTGCGAGTAACAGTTGTTGCCAATAATAATGTCAGAGTACAGCAGGAATGGTAATCAGAGTAATGGATAACGTAAATGTAGTGTCTAACACCGTGATGTGAGGCAGCCGCACCTCTCCTTCCTCAAAACTGCAGCTCTCGCCAGTAAAATCCTGCATCAGCAATGAGAACGACGTGTCTGCGTGTATGTGTCTGAGTGCATATTCCACCTGTGTGCACGTTTCATGTGATGAATTCTAAACGGTGGTGGATTTGTGTGCCTGCGCATCCACGCTGCAACCAACTCCCACAACTGCTCATGAATTCTTCTTGAAATGCCACAGATTCGCCCTCGTTCAATTCTCCCAGCTTTCAGCCCATTAAATAGAAATAACACAAAGCTGCAAATCTAAACCACCACCGTGTTGTGAAAATGTTGAACCAGGGCTGGTTTGATATACAGGGTGAAGGGTTGATATTACAAAAGGAAGATATAAAGGAGGTGAGAAGCAGCAGTTCTTTACCTGTCAGTGCTTAATTTATTGTGCTTAGCCTTCTATCAATTTGCATAATTCTTGTCTTTTTTTTTTCCTTCTCTGAATCTAATATTCATACACAACACGTGGTCTGTTCTCTGGATGGCTGCACTGCAGGAAACACTTGGACAGGGAAATACATTAAAGGTTTTGAACAGTGAGATGATGTCAATGCAAAGGACTGTTTTGTTTAATGAATAATTAACAGGCTTGTAAAGCGCCTCATGTTAAAGATCATTTTGTTTCTCCACTGCAGAGCCTTATTTTACATCTCATCATCTAGCACACTCACTAGCGCTGCATCAATTTTTGCCGTAGTGTGTGCACGGCCGAGGCTGATGCTGTTCTTTGTCAAAGGCCCCATACAGCACACTGTTGTGCCGCTTCATCGCCGCAACAGCTATGCATACTTATCATGAAACATTACCATTTGTAATTGCATGTCTTGCTTTGACATCACAGCATCCAGTTTCTATTTTGCAATTTATGAGTTAAAGATAAGTGGACCTTAGGAATCAAAGGAATAGCCACTGTTGTGCTCTTGTTTCCTTTGACTTCAAAAAGGTTTCTATATGAATGCAAACATAACAAGTCTCTGTAGATGAAGAAGACTGTCTCATCTTCTTATTATACAAATTAGATTTGTTTATTGCCCTCATATGCATAATTCAATACAAACAATCATTTTTGATTCCCTGCCATGAAAAAGAAAAATATTCCTGCAGTCCTGTTCAGGGGAAAAGCAGGAACGCTGTGAACTTGTTTCTATTATATCAAGCTCAGACTGAATGCAATCAAGCTCAGACTGAATGCAAACTGAAGGTTTGGTATCTTTTCTTTACACCACAAAGTAGCAAGTCAACTCATTGTATAGCAACAATTATGATTCTCAATTGACAAATTCATTTTGAATGCAAAATCCTTCAGGGTGGGCCTCTGTAACTGCGTCATTCATCCTTCTGAGAAAACACGAACAACATTCACGAGTCTGTTGCAGCTTTGCCCTACAGTTCTGAGGCGAGGGTGAATCTTTGAAGCTCTTAGTTTGGATAAACACTGTCAAATGTCTCAAACATGTTTTGTCATCTTTTTTTAAAACAAAACAAAAAAAGAAGCATATTCTAACTTTCGTGTGGGTTGGCTTAAAGTGGTAAATTTCTATCAAGCCCTTGTTGTGAGGTGCCAGTGATGTTAATGTAGAATATGCACCGCTTTTCAGCCTCTCAGTTTCATGTTCCTGCATTTCAACCCAGTTCGTTTTGGCCTGTCACTGGATGGCTATTTCAGCCCACAGAGGAGATGCATTTGCATAAACATCCACCCACAAAACCTGGCAAATGAGTCTGTCACTCAAAGACACTGTCTGTGTGGTAAAGTGGAGGCAAAATCCAATTCTTTTTTCTCAAGGGGCTTCTTCTGTGGCTGCTCTCGCTGGCACTCCCTCTGCAGGGTACGGCAAGTGTCCTCATGTAGCTGTAATGGATGCTGCCTTTAAACTTACATGGTATAATAGGGCAACAAACACTCACATAATCAGTGGCATAATGTAGCATCATGCAGAGTTTTACATTTCCACTGCAATAAATTTAGAAATTCACACTGCGTTGGTCATTTTAATATTAATGAAGACTGATTATGTATTCATTGTCCAGTTTGGAAAAATAAGAATATTCACATTGATTTCAGGAAAACTTCACAGGCCACTCTTGATATTTTTTCTTCCTTCCTGTACCATTCTGCTCATAGTTTCTAGTAGGTGCCTACTTCTGTTCTTTCCAAATAACCATAGGCAGGCAGGGTTTTTTCCCTTGCTTCTTGCTTGTAGGAAGCTGTAGTGCCTCTCTCAAAAGCAAAGAGACTACATTAGAAGCAATTAGAATAATAAAAAGGAATGATATTTGAACTTCCTTAGTAACCAAACCTTTACTTTGATGTGAAAACAGCTGCTCAAGAACACCTGAAGTTCTGTGGAGAATGAACACAAGGGGTGTAAATAACACAAAAGGGCATTACATAATGTACTATAGGACACACAAGGACAATTAAGGTTGTTCCAGCCACATCGGTTCAGACAAGGTGTTTTCCTTAAGAAGGGTGCATTACAGTATGCTCACTGTCTGCAAAGTCTACGAGTTTTTAGCCATCTCAAAATGACACTTCACGTCAGGACATCTCAGCGGGGCTGGGAGCTGATAACAAACTATATAGCTGAAAAATGACCAAGATTTATAAAGCGTATCAAAAAATGTGGTGAAACTAGATGAAAAGTCAGTTTATGTCAGACAACCACAATGCAGAGACATGTGCAAAGGAGATGAGATACTATATAGTAGATTTTTCTAGGCATTTGGCTAACGAAGTACACTACTCAAAAATAGGTATGGTCAGTTTAAAGGTGTACAGAAAAGAAAATTGAATTTGAGCCCAGTCTGGATCATACAATTAATGTAATAACTCATCTTTCAGACGATGTAGAATTCTATTTTTTAGGTAAATCCGGGATGAAAGTGTGTATTTTTTTCCCCGCATTGGATAATGCAGGCGCACAGATTATACGTCAGCCTGTACACAATTCATCAGCAACTGATATTGGATCCGTCATCCGTCAATCAAACGTCTGAGACACGCACACACACACGGAGCTCGGTCCCGCCCCAAGCTTTGAATATCCCGCCCGCTCGATAACGACCAATCAAATTCGTTTTCCTTACTCGGGTAAACTCGTGTTGCAGCTCGTGACAACTCGGCGCGACAAACAGGACAAACTGCCATTTCTGTACACCTTTAAGGTTTCAAATTACAGCCTCATTCATAATCTTCAGAGAAATTCAAAGCCTCACTAAGCAGAATATGTTGTATATCATCTGGCAGCAAACAACACAACGATTATTGATAAATTATGCTATCTTAGCAAAGAAATATATAAGGAAGTAAACAATATTCATTATGAATTGAATGCTTTATTAACCATAACACTAATCTCATCTATAATTGGTAACATTTTGTGTCAGATGTGAGGAAATACTGCACTGCACCTATAAGAAATGCTATAGTGCAGCTACAGTATGAGACTGCTTTTTACCGTAGAAATACATTTATTGATTTTATCTTTTAAATTGCAGCACTAATGCTTGAAAGATGCATGATGGGATATTGCTCTAACGGCCACTGCGAAACGAAGACAGCTTGCACTGTCTGGGTGTTTCCATGGAGTGTTGTGGATATGCGGCTCCTCTCACTGTAAGGCAAAGTGTTACGTAATGTAGAATGAGATTTAGAAATTATCACTCTGCAACACTCTCATGGCAGATTGTCAGCTCGTCTACAGTACAGCGAGGCTCTCTATCCTGAATTCAGAATAGTAATAATGGTAATAGGGCCTGAATATCAGCCTGTTTGATCACGTCCGGACACATGGGAACTTTATTTACAAATCTGATATAAAAACACGTTCACAGTTGTGCTTTGAATGTAATTTGAGTTGAATGTCTGGATACTGTGTGTGTCACAGACTGCCCGTTTCAATCAGATTTCAAACCGTCTTTTACTCCAAAAAGCAGCCACCACACAACACCCATGTTACATCCACGGCACAAGGGGGAGCCTGCCAACATGGCCACACATCTTAAACTCACCTGTCACAGATGCCGTGTGGCAGTGCAGTGGCACAGTGCAGCAACACAACCAGATACAGTACTGCTATATGGCACAAGGACAGAGACGATCTGGCCTGAAGCACGTCCATCTGACTCTGGTCCACTGGGCCGGTTCACATGCATTGCCTACATACTGCTAAGTCATTACTATAACAACCAGTGCAGATGGGTCAACTATGCCTGGACATATACAACTCATAATTGATCACTTGCAAACAGCAGTGTGCACAGTTAGTCCCTAAATTGGATTGGACACACAAATGTGATTTTCTAGCAGTCTGGATGTTGTCTTTCTGCAAGATACTTTCTATCCAGTGCCTTTGCTGTTGCTATGCATGCATACCACCCGATCTGTGGAGAGCGTTGTCAGGTCACAGCAATCCCATGACGCTCATGAGCATTTCAAATATCAATCATGTAATTGTGCTTTCTTATAAAAGCTACCATTGCCACATCTAAGAAACTGAAAATTGTTGATTCAGGTCAGAGAAAGAGGGTAAGAGTCATATGACTTGCTGTGTTATGTGAAGATCACACCTTTCTTTCTTTCTTTCTTTTCTTTCTTTCTTTTCTTTGGGGTGTGGGGGTGGGGGGGCTGAACACAAACATAGCTCATTTTCACCTGCTTGAACAAGTAACCTATGCTGCCATTTCCCCCAAGAGGAGAGTCACTTTGTTTACCAGCATTCATTTAGCAGCAACTATAGTATTCAAAAGAAGAACCACTACAGTAATTCTGCCGGTTTATATTGTAGAGACTACAACTGCTGTTCTTCAGTTTTTAATATCACAAACATGCTCTTTCCTTAAATAATCCTTAATTGTCAATTTACTCACAATCTCCTTGAAATCTCAATGGCAGCATCAGAGCGAGATCTCTAAATGAGCAAATCGCACTCCACCAAATTAGTGAAAGTCTGCTGCGGGGAGCCCTGTCCATTTAGCCAATACAGAGGACACATCAGACAGCTAGATGCTCTCTGCAGTATTGTATTAAAGAGAAAGAGCTTCACAGCACAGTGGCTATAATGAAATGTGACAGATAAATCACAAGCATTTGGGAAATGGCTTCGGATTACCGCATCAATACTGTGCCGACACAGGTAGTCCAGACTTCCTTTCCCCTGTTTTTAGAAGGGCCTGTGGTAAAATCCTCCAGTTAGGGCTCAGCACTTTGTATCCTCTGACAAGGCTGGGTTGTAATTCAAGTTTTTATACATAGGTCTCAAAACAAAAACAGGCTGCAGTGTATTTGAAAAATGAAAGCACACAGGCAGATGGAGTCACAGGTTTCGGGGAAATACAAAGTGTACAAGCTCTGACCAGTCTCCAACTTTCAAATAAGAATCGCAGACTTTTCTTACATTTGAATTCACTGTAACTTTACAGCAGCTGTAAACCTTCTTCTTTTTGTCATGGTTGAATTAATGAGCACATAACGCTACATTCAAATGCTCGCAAAGCTAAAGGCCGGATTTATAAAACTATATTTCCGACTATGAACGATGCCAGCAAACAAATAAATGACACAGAAAACCTGAACAGACGCCAGATGAGTAGCGATGAAACATTGAAGCTGCAGTGGTTGTCAGAGTTCATCTGTTATTACCGTCCTATACAGTATCAGCCCATGATTGAATTATGCAAGAGGTCAAGTCAAGCAGCGAGTCAGTGTCAGCCTTGCTCCCTCTGACGTCTAGTTTAATGTGAGTGTTCATTACCGGAAACTGTAGCAATCCTGTGTGTGTGTGAGTGTGTGTGTTCCTGTTTTCGTCTGCCCCATTATATATCATAACATCATGTTTGCATATATACACACACACAAGTGCACATAAGGTAGCTGAAGGGATGATGCATTAATGGTACATTAAACATCAACTCTACAGCATTTGTATTAAATATTAAAAACATTTATTACACTTCATAGACTCATTATTGCATCTCCTCTGGCAAATAATTTATTTTAGCAGTGGCTGCTGCCAACATAAATCATCAGTATGTTTTGTTAACCGTTAGCTACAAGTCTAAACTAACCTGCTAGAACAGACCTCCTGAAGTTTATTTTCTATGTTAACTTTGGGGCTGCTAACAGATACTTTTATGAATCTGACATATCTTGCTATGATCTTTAATTTGTTGAAGCTTAGTTTGGCTTCAGTGTGATCATCTCTTGGCAAAATAAAACATCATTTTTAGTATCAAAAAGTAAAATTAACTTCTTTTTTTTTGTTCTGAGAGTCTGCCTCCACCAGTATGATGCAAATCAAAAATGGCTGGCATGTAAATTCTGTGTTCACTGTAATCTGTTTAGTCTTTGATTTGGTGCATTCAAAGACACCTTTGTTTCCAAAGGAAACATTAATAGACCATTTCTATGTGTGAAGCAGTTTTACAAGCCTTTGATTTTGTCGCTTTGAAACATACATCTATGAAAAGAGGTCACAAGACACACAGCTGGTGTGTGTGTGTGTGTGTGTGCGTGTACGCATGTGTGGGTGTGCGTGAGTGTATGTGTGTATTATATCACGCTAATGAATATAGAGCAAATGGCACTGAAGTGATAATGTAGAAAATAATCACCCTGTGATTCTTACCCCTCCTTTGAGCTGCGTTCAGTTTCTGTCACTATTAATAAACATTCCTTGCACTTCTCCTTCATGATGACTCAGTGCATTACAAAATTGTTCTTTTTTTTCTTCTTCTTCTTGTGCCATGCATTTGTACTCGCTTTAAAAGTTAAATCCGAGCACAGCACATGTAGAATATCAAATCTTACAGGCGGAGGGCCCCACCACCCCAGTTGGTACAGAGTTTCATGAGTTTTGCCTCATATGCAACCGCAGTACGCTTTCAAAGCAGAGTTCAGCACGGGCCACTGTAAAAGCTGAAAGCAAAACCTTCACCGAGCTTATTTCAAATTCTGAAGGTTTCTACAACATTAGTATTTCTTGGTCAAAAGCTGTCTTGCTGCTTTACTCTGAAGTGTATCAGTGCAGAGATGATGGCTGGAGGCCATTACTCGGTGGTCATCCTTGCATCAACTAATCATGTGGCCACCCACATACACTAACCACCGTATTCACTTTATCTTTTTTTTTTCCTGTTTGCACTGCACCATACTAATCTGCCTAAAGTTTTGAATCAATGCAATAAATGTAGGGGAAAAAAGTAGCCATATGAATTACTTTTAGTTTATCAAAAATATTTTTGATTCATACATCAAGACATGAACTTATTCATTCATGTATATTTGATGCTCTTCTGTTGGAGATGTTGGCAAACGCCAGATGCCGTAGCAGAGGGTTAGTAATAAAGTAAGATCATAATGGTTTATTGATTCCTTCCTTCCGACGCTTGCTTTTGCATTCACAGACAGTTACTGCTGCAACAAAGATTAAAAAGTCTTTCAGTTAATTGAGGTTGATTTGTAGTGAGTTCACCACATACAAAACATTTCATCTCAAAATTAAAGTGTAACTTCGTGTACAAACTACATGAAGAGAGAAACAGCGCTGAACAAGAAGCCGAAGCTCCGTTGGTGTGGCACGTTGAAGTGTAAAATGTCAACCCCACAAACGCATTGCACCCGCGCTTGAAATAACAATATTTAAACAAGGCCTCAATTTTGTGTGTGTGTGTGTGTGTGTGCTAATTTCTCTAAGAACACTGGTATCCATGGAAACCATTGCTGCAAATATGGATCATGCTTTCAGAGCCAGTGGTGCCATACTGTACTGCCTCTTTAATCATTGTTCAAACTGAAGGATCCACAGATGTTGTACACAACAGTGCTCACTTATTAAAGCCTCTTCAGTGAGGAGCAAAAACGAAAAAAAGGTGCAGCTCTGTCAAAACATGTTGAAGTGACAAATTTGACTTTGCAGACTCAAGAGGGGAAACGTTTGTGTGACAATATGAATTCAAACTGTCTTCTCGCCCATGTCAGACTGCGAAAAAAAAAAAACACACACACACATATCAAACTGTACTGTGTGTTGTAATTTTGCTTCAGCACATCAAAAATGAGTGGAACACATGACACAAATTCAATTTTCTTCAAGGCAAAACTCAAACACCTCAGCTCAAATCTCCCTCTGCCAGATAAGGTGTGTGTCAAGCTGCTTTCTGTGGTATTTCTATATGTCACCAAGAAAATGGAACCGAGGCAAAGATTTGGGTTTAATTTGCACTTACTGGTGCACATTAGGGGTGTATGTGTTAATGGGGGTGAAATAGTTTGGGCCTTTCTCCTTTGACCTGATTAAGATTTACAGTAAAACACCCAACAGTAGGCCAAGTCTTAATTTGCACGAGCAACCAAACTGATTAGTCCCATGATTCATTTGATGCAGGCTAATTTGGAAACCATTAGCAAAAGCAATTTATTTGCCAAATCTGATTAATGTATGCTGTTAACACAAACCAAGGTAAAAATGTTCTACTCTTAAAGCAGAACTATGCAACTTGGCCGGAAATAGCTCGCTCCTTCGTTGGTTTCTCTTTTTTTCCCTCTCCGGGGCTCCCCCACAGTTCTGGGAGGCACATGTCACTGTCGTAAAAAAAAAACTCGCCGCCCCACCTCCTCCACCCCCTCCCTACACGTGCTTGTGTTTACTGCTGATGGTAGAGAGCGGTGTTTGCTAAGCACGGAGCTAATGCTAACACGGAGCTAACGCTAACAGGGCGCTAATGCTAACACGGAGCTAACGCTAATACGGCCACACACAGACAAAGACACAAAGACACAGACATACACACACACACACATGAATAAAGGTTCCAAAACGCGAAGGCGTGTGTGTGTGTGTGTCATGATGTATTACATTATCTTATAAAAGATCCATGGTGTGTGTGTGTGTCTGTTAGCATTAGCTCCGTGTTAGCCACAAGCCGAACTTCATCAGTACAAACATGTTTCCATGGTTTCCTCCGACTTTCCGAACTCAAACCAATCACGATTCATGACATGCATGACGTCATCTGCGTTCTTATCTCGTACTGCCGTAAGGCAGTTTCTCGCGATAGTTCTATCCATTGATGAGATTTACACCGAGACGGAGGACTGATCTTGCAAGTGCGGTTTTCAGCCAGTGGGGGGGGTGAGCGCATTGGCCTAGACCCCATTCACCTCATAACAGGTCACTCTACCATCACAGTGACTCTGAGCCACAATAATTACAGCCCAAATCCTGCATAGTTCTGCTTTAAATTTCTGTATTCTGGATCTGTCACGCTAAAATACTTTCAGCAGGAATTATCACTGTTGCTAGGGGCAGATCATTTGTATTAATTTAGCAATTTTCTCATTGATGTTTCACATCACTGATGCCATATATATTCATTTTGAAAAATGAATGCGAGTGTAATTTTACCACAGGGAAACTTGCACAGCAGTGTCCATCCACTTTTACTGTATATATGCCCAAAAATGTACGTTAATGCAGCTGCAAAGCTACTGAACAGCGACAGAGACCGTTCAGGTTTTTCCCGGCATCAACACCTGGAAGTGCACTGTGGGTTTATCGCTCTATGGGAGCATTTATGTGAAAATGTCTATAGCCTGCTCTCATTCAGTGATCTAAAGCTCTCATTTAGCAGGTGCTTCGGAGCCTTGAGATTCTCCAGTTTAAGAGGTTTCCTCATATCGTCCTCCCCAACCATCAGCTCAGCGGTGTCCAAAGCTCCACTGTTGTGATGTTGTCTCAACAGTTACTGAAGTGCAATAATTGCAGCTTTTTTTTCTCGCTCTGATGTGAGGTGACAACTAGAGGAAGGGGGCGCAAGAAGAGGATTAGCAGCGAGAGTGAGAGAATGCTTTGCCATTTGGCAGAGTGAAAGTACGCATACTGAATTGCAGGAACAATCAAAGGATTATGTAAACATTGTTCTTTGTGGGTGTCAAGAGATGCAGCGTTGACATTTTTTTTCCTCCAAGTGGCTCTAGATAAGCGATAAGGTCTGAATACATTTTCATACTAACACAGGAGCGTATTTTGTTGCCTCTTGTCTTACACTTTCACTTCAGAAATCACACAAGAATTCACCTTAGCTTCGCGGCCATAGAGAGTAATCAACATCTTTAAGGTCAGTGGTGCATCATATCTCTGACCCGAGTGACAAATGAAAAATAGTGCCCGAAGACGCTGACTTTGTTATCTGTGTCCTGAGTGGACTGAAGCATTACAATAGGCCTCGGAGGTCAGGGTCAGGGGAGTGGATGCAGAGATTGCTCATCCTAATGCCAGCGCATATAACAGCAGCTTTTTCCAAAGTGTCCATGTCTGTGTGACCCTATTATGGTAAGTCTCCGTCCATGAGGCCTGATACTGTTTAGTCCATGAGGTGAATTTCACCCTCCATTTGCTATTACAGTCTTTCCCCTCCAGACTTATAATTTGCACAGCTTACAGATTGCTGATTGGAAGTGTCTCTCTCAGAGCTATATTAGCTGTGACATATGTTGCTGGCACAGCAGTAAAGAGTGGACAAGAAATGTTAATGAGTTACAGATTATTGGCGGACGCTTCCTCACAGCAGCGCTGTTGGTTAAGGAAGGAACTGAAACTCAAGACAAAATTGAATCAATAAAATGTTTAAAAGCCCCTGAAACAACAAGTCCCTCAACCTCAACAGCAGAATAGCCCGTGTGTGTGTGTGTGTGTGTGTGTGTGTGTGTGTGTGTGTGTGTGTGTGTGTGTGTGTGTGTGTGTGTGTGTGTGTGTGTGTGTGTGTGTGTGTGTGTGTGTGTGTGTGTGTGTGTGTGTGTGTGTGTGTGTGTCTACCCTCCGATGCAGCTCATACGTCCTGTGTGCCTGCTGCTGCATAGTGGCTTCATTACTTTATTATGAATAATCAATCAATATCATAATAATAGAAGCTCTTTTGTCTGTGGGCAGATGGTTAGACAAACAAGCTAAGTGAAGATGTGGCCTTGTGCCTTTTTGTGCCATCATTTAGATTTTTTTATATAATTGTTTTTGATTATTTTTAAACGTGAGACAGGAAAGTCAAGGGGAGAGAGAGAGATACACAACACATGTTGGATTCAAACCTTCTTGCACAATTTAAATGTTAGATTTATCTAATTAAAGAGTCTGAAAGACTTGCCTTGTATCAGTGATGAAATAAGTGTATTATTCTTTGCTAATCCACACAGGTCTATCTATGCATACCTGGCCACACATAAAGAGAGGCTTATAGAGAAAAAGACTAGATCAGACCAAGACCCGCAAGATCCAACCAACAGCTATGATAATGGGGATTTGTACATAAGTATAATGGAAACAAAAGCCTTAGTCACATGTCATATACAGTATGTGCAAAGTGTGAATTTAGACTTGTATTCAGGCTTAATGCATGTGTTGCATTGACTTACATGAGGCTTAATCAAACACTGCAACAGAAAGTAGTGATGCAAATATTCACTCACATATTCATTCAAATCAGCTCATGTATTATATGTAAAAAGGGTTTTCACACTGAGTTTAAACAAATGCAATGAGGAGGGATCTGGAAATCGGCTACTAGAGCCCCCATGGAGGAGCTGGATTTTCCCCACACTTGCTTCTCTATTGCCTGCACTCGCTGAGGTAATACTGTGATTAAATTACATCAGAAATTTTCCTTAGGGTCTTGCCGAGCTCAACGAACCATTCTCAAATGTATTTGACAATTCAGATATTGAGCCAGGAGTTATTTTGACAAAGCGTGCGAGCAGAAGTGTGGATGGTACTGGGTGGATCATTATCAGAGTGGTGATACCCTGGAACACACAAACACATGAGCCACATGTCAAGAGAGGTGCAGACACTGCAGGCAGCTGCTGATGTTCCTAGTGCATTTTGGTTTTGGTATGAAATGTACTACAACGCAGGATTAAATAAAAATATTGCATCATGACTACATTTGCTTGCACAATCAGTGGAGGACAGTGGAAAAAAAGTATAGTGCAGAATGAAAGAAGAGATTTTAGGTTATCTAAATAATAGGTTAGAAAATGATATAATCATTTGCTCATGGTTCAATTCAACGGTACTGAATACAAATAAAAATAAATGATAAAAGAACATGCACGATTACAAGTTTGTTTCATAACTGGCTTGTACAACATTGACAGATGAGATGTTCTCCAATTCAATGTTTTATATTCGTTTTTTAGTGTGCTCTCTTTTTTCCTCTTTCATGTTATAATGTCACTGTAATTTGAATTCTTAGAAATCCCAACTTTCTTTCTTTCTCGAGCTGTAACTGACTTAGCTGCCTCACCATCACCGTGTGAAAACATGTTTGTTCTTCTCTTTGTTCTTTTTTTGTAATTTGCAATTTTCTAACCATGCCACGGTGCTGCTAAGAGGGCTCTCATGTGGATTACTTGATAGAGGCACAAAACACACTGAACAATCGTCTGTGTATGCTTTCTGCCCTACGGCCACATTTGTTCACAGAAAAAAAAAAAAAAATCATGGAGCACTATTTTTATGTCCTTGAGGGAAGAACACATTTGGATGTTTGGCCAGTACTTTATTTGTGCCTGTCCTACAAATGCCCTCCATCAATTTCATCTTGCGTTCGTCTGGAAAAAAATCATTGATTTATTGGCTTCACAGCATTTTTGGACATTAACAGTGAAAAAACAAATTTGATCTCAGAGGGAGTGTTGGTTTGTGTCCATTCTTGCAGCATGTCAGGTGTGTAACTCCAAGCCTGACTGAATTCCCAGATGGACTGAAGCCATCAGCGCTGGCCAGACAGATGAATCTAAAGCAAGCAATGAGATTTCTGCCGGAGTCGGCCTTTCAGTACAGAACGGCATTGGTGAACCTAGTGTGAAAGAGGTTTGGTCTAGACAGTGTCTCTCTGCTTTTGATGCACAAAGCCACGGCTTTGTTTAGGAGGCCCCTCACGTTCTAGGGCAGGGCAAAGCCTGTCCAACAGGGAATGTCCGAACACCTCCCGTCTTTAACAACAACAAAAAAAAGAGGAAGGGGGGGTATATAGGGGCTGAGGGGGCACACCGATTGTATTTAATTATTCATGACCCCAGACTGGCAGGAGAAAATAAACGCCACCCATCGTATAATGTCAGAGCTATCTCTGCCAGAATAAACACCCACATCAATGTGTCACTACTTTTGTATGTTAGTACTTCCTTTCTCAGGAGATTTGTCCATTTTTAAAATGTAAATTGCATGTCTTTGGAGAAGTGCTACAAGAGAAAAGTCGATTTTCAATTTTTCAATAAACAAACAGGACAGTACTAAACCATTAAAATACAGTATATAAAAAGTACTAAACCATTAAAATACAGTATATAAAAAGTGCTAAACCATTAAAATACAGTATATAAAAAATAGAATCGGTACTGTAACAAAGCATTACCTTTGGCTTTACTATATTTTCTTGATTATAGCATTCTGCAAAGTTAGGTTGACTAAACTCTCAGGCAGGTTTGATCACAAAGATCAAGCAGGGACCAACAGCACCAATTGAGGCTGCAATTTAACCAATAAAATGGCAAAGCCTTTTTGTATAAAATGCACAAGACTTCAAAACGCTACTCAATTTCAATGCATTTTCAGTAACTATGCATTGGAAATCATTTTGCTTTAGAATTACTGTGCGATTTTGTTGTCTCATACTTCAGATCTCCATAATCACCTTAAGAAACCTTGACAAAAGGTCCCATTCAGCGTGGTCTAAAGTCAGATAATTTCGCCTGTCAAACTCATTTTCAGTTTCTTTACTGCAATGACTTTGAAAAAAAGGAGATATAAAAAATATGCAGTATGCCTTGGGACCATGAGTCAGCTCTCACTGAAATATTTTTTGCATTTAAAGTTTACAAAAGGCTCCAACGCCAGGTTATCATGAAAGGTTTAAAACTGTAAAATTAAACCAAAATGGCTCCTGGGCATTGGTACGAGTTTAGCGCACTACCCCCTCCATTGGAACCGGATTTCTGCATCTGTTACGCCGGCGTTGTGCTAGTTCTGATCATCCCTAGGCTCGTTCTGTTGGAAATTGCAAGAATCAGCTGATAGACAAAAGCAGAGGAAAGTTTGCCCTTTAAAGTCTGCACGGCAACAGTGGGGGAGAGGGAGAGACACAAGATCAAAGAGCTAAATCATAAAGCCACATGTTTTAACACCAGCTCCCAAAAGCAGATCAATGGCGAAAAACCAAGCGCCAATCCTCTTGTTAAAAAAACAATCATTACATTTCTCTTCTATATAGATAAATTGTGCTATTATGTTCCTCAAATGTCCAAAGTGTAAGAATACAACCGTTCTACTATAGTGCAACTGATGCTTCAGATGTGATTTCCTTTTCCATCTATTTCTGATGCTATTCATTGGATTACAGCTTGCTGGCTCGTAATGGCATGGATGTCGTCTGAGTTGACTAATTGGCCCTATAATTGTGGGAACAAACACATGTGAGGGCTGTATGCTGCACCAGGTTACACTGTGCCGCTGTGTGCTGATGTAAGAGCTGGATTCCTGACGCCATGGAAACAAGTAATAGTAACATGAATCACCTGATGCCACCGTAGTCAAGTACAAGTTTGACAAATCCTGCCAGTATTAGCATCATCATGTATATTATGACCATTGCACAATATGCGGGTTCCGTGTGCAGCGTGTTTGGTTGATGGATAAAAAGAAGTGGCGAGAAAGAGGCGAGGAGAGGGATTAAGATGCAAACACAAAATTAAAAAAAAAAAAGAAGTTGTTAGCCAGATTGAAAATCACAGTACACTGCATGTCCCCTGCTTTCCGAGCAACCAGGACACCCCATGGCATGTTATATTTTGATATTTTCATAAACATGTCCTATTATTAGCTTGTCCTCCAGCACTTGTGACATCAGTCTGACTGCAGCAGTCTCCCTTCATATCTTGGCTTTGCCTATTACACTTTGTCTGACTCACCAGTGGAAAGTGCCTCCCAGCTGGCCATAGGCTGACACTCTCTTCCACCTCATTACCAGGAAGGCCAGTGAATGAAGTGAATGCCGCCTCCTAGTTTAGTTAGAGGTTGGCACCTGGGGCTGTTCAATACCTTATGCCATTTACCTCAGAAAACAACTAGGAAAACAGATATAATGAACCGGTTAGACAAGTATCATGCAGCTGTGATACCTCTTTTGAAATATCAGAGTTGCTTGCATTAGATGAAAATCCTGGCTGCATGCATTTCCATTTTTTCAATATCCTTCGTGCAGAACAGTGGTTTTGTCAGATGCTGGCTAGGGAAGGAATATTTATCCCCACAATGCTGGAAGAATTCTCCTCTGTCACCGAGAGGCATCACACCCTATTCATATTCTCACATCTTAAATGAACCACAACGTATAGCGAAATTTCCTCTGTGCATTCTGCGAGAAATAAAAAACACATTTACAATGCATTTCAGGCAGATATGATTGTCACTAAATATTCATGCAGCCACTCCAAACGCTGCATTGGATGTAGATCTGTGGCTCCTGCAACATTAAACCAGTAATTTGTTGACAAAGTGATCTGGGCCATGATAATGCATGCTGCTGTTTGTTTTGGTCTGTGAGCCTGTTCTGTGTAAAGTAAGAGCAGTCATAGCTCATTTCATTCTTAATAGAAAACAAAAACGCGATACATTATCTTTTTTAACTCTCATGTATCAGAACATTAATTATGTTTTGATATAATGATAGTGTTAGTCTGTTCTAATGAGCTATGCAGGAACGACTGCTTGTTGCCAAAATATATCTAAAACCATCGATTCAGACTCAAATTTTGAATGTGGCTCAAATCAACTGTATATAGTCAACTGCTGTAGTAAATTTCACCTGTCAAGTCTTTTTAAAGGTCAATCTCCGTTATCAGTTGCTTATTTAGAGCAAAAGCATAAGGTCACCTTTGTTGCTTTCAGGGGCTACGCCAGTTCTGCAATTTGAAATTTTGCCATTTTGCTAAAGAGACTTAATTATGGATGGGCTGAAGCGAGCATTTATCATATTTCTCACCCAATATTATGACATATTTGTCAGAGCATTAATTTAGATTAATGGCATGGGGAGGGTTTTGGGTGATCTGCAAAGCCCTTGAGAGCTCATCCCTTCAGAGTCAGATGGTTTTAATGAAGGTGGTCTGTACAGTAGGCAGTTGTATCACAAACCAAGGGCTAGTCAAATGAATTTTAGGTGCTGGGGAGTACATACAGAAAAGGACAGTGGAAACCTAGGTATGAGTGCAGAATTAAGAGGAAGTAGGTGCTCAGAGCAAAAATAAATAAATGAAACAGTGAGGTAGATGGGGGAAGGGGAGGGGGATGTTCTCTTGATAAGAAAAGATTATTTAAAAAAAGAAAAAAAAAACAAGGTAAAAATAGGTTAGTTAACATGGGAACAGTCACCTCAGACAACCTCAGTGACCTGTGTGGTTATCCCAATTTTTTTTTTAAATAATCTCACATTTAAAAATCAGCACTTTGCTCCATTGTTAGAGCAGAGCACTGGCTCCTAAAATGTGATAAAAGTAACTCCCATTAAAACCCCATTTCAGTGAGACTCAGCCAGGCAGTTGTTCGAGGACTATGGTTTGGACTCCATCCATTGCCTTTTCCACCAATCGCCTTAGCGTTAGCATTGCAGCACGGCTCGCCCGACAAAACGCCTGCATCATTCAAATGCATTTTGTGTCTCCAATATCTGTCACGCAGAGGATTGTCAAGTGCCATAAAGAGGTGGGTGGTGCCATCGTGTGCTTCCCGCCCACTGCTGAACCAAAATGAAGTTGACACAGAGTCAGGAGCACATAAACACAGGACCGATATTTGTTGTGAGCGTGGATGGCAGAGTAGGGGCGGATGCATCCTGGACGGTTATACAGCTTCTCCTGCCCACTTTCATACACATAACAGCTGTGTGCTTTTACACACTGTGCTCATAATACTGCATGAGTCAGGGTTTTTGGGAGCTGCAGTCCACTAGTGAGGAGCTATTTGTGTCACGCAAAGTTAATTTTAATTAACCACTGTGGACATATAAAAATTATGGATGATGGTTTGTGCGGCTATTGTCCTGGTTTGCAAAGGCTTTAGGCAGCTTGTTGTTCACATAGCGAATTGAATTAGCACCTTTTAAAGCAGCTGCATGAGTAAGGTATTATCTGTATTATTTAGCCAAGGATCTCATCAGCCTCTGTGTTTGCATCGTGATCAATGGCTGCTTTTTTTCCAGGTCTTAGTGATTTCTTGATCCATTATTTCAGAAAATAAGACATAATGAAGTGATACATCTCAATCCTCTTTGCCATTCCTCCGTCTCATCCTCATATTGTTGCTTTGTCTTTTACGACAGACAAAGGAATACCTAACATCACCCAAATCTCCTCCCTCTCTCCTGCCTCTAACCCCTCTTCCTCTTTTCACTCGTTTTAAAAACCTGCAGGGAATTTATTGCCCGAACCACCACTACTGGCCAACTGCTTTGGATTCAAGTCACATCAGCTCGGGAGTCTCAATAATGCCTTTAAAATGAGCCAAGCTCTCATTAAAGGAATTTCAAACTCCCCACTTCGACTTGATCTGTTGTCCACATTCCTATTGCTTTGTCCTTTAACAGAATATATCCAAAAGGAGGGCTTCGAAACGGGCAGGGAGCCCCAATTCCTCTCCCCATGCCTTTAATATGGATGGTATTCATGTTAGTTGACTTGGTTGCTTGGTAACAAGAAGCTAGGCATGTGATCCCCATCGCTGCTCTTTTACATTTAATTATGAGGCCCTTTTATAAATGATAGGCGGGTTAGCTCATTTAGGATTTGTACCCATCTAAGACATTTATATCCGACCCGGCTCAGTATCACACAAACAGATGAGAGCTCTGCCTCATTGCTAACCCACACCACTGCATGGAGTGCAGCGTGAAAGTGCAAGAACACTCACAAAAACTGTCGTTTGGCAGCGGTTTTAATCCATGACGCAGTTTTACTGGGATCTCAACAAGAAGTGAAAGTGGAAACAGTATCGCTGGTTTTCTGACATTAATGAACACGGTCATTTTCCAGGACAGAAGCTAAATCCAGCAGACATCAGAGCACGGAACCCCAGTGAGTTAGCAAACAAGAGTCTTCTTGTTTTAACTCCAGAAGCCACACTTTGTGCCGCTTGTGGCATTGCGGTCTCCCTTGCCCTCCCCTTGCTCACTCAGAGATGCTGCTGAATAGATAGAAGGCGTGACTCCAGCAGAGTTAGAGGCAGGAGGCGACGGATAAAAAAGCATCATGTAAGCACAGACACAGCTGAGAATTCCAGCACACAACCTTCCTATAGCCATAAGATGGTGAGATAGATACAGGGGGCTTTTATTAGCTGATCTTATCAGCTGAATCCCACTAAAAGATTCAGTCAAAGAAGAAGTAGAGGCTGTGAAGAACTGCACCAAATTTCATG
This sequence comes from Trachurus trachurus, assembly GCF_905171665.1. Classification (NCBI taxonomy): domain Eukaryota; kingdom Metazoa; phylum Chordata; class Actinopteri; order Carangiformes; family Carangidae; genus Trachurus; species Trachurus trachurus. The sequence goes on from NC_139906.1 coordinate 18,828,810, forward strand.
CAGGGGTAGGGGGAAAATGGGAGTTTGTAGTTGTAGGGATTCATAATCTGGGAATGACTGTAGAATTGAGAGATGTTGAGATATTTTACAAGCTCTATAAATCTGGCTTTATGTTCCTACCAGAGGACACCATGTCATTCCTCCAAAATTATTTTGTTTAAACCACTTGCAGTATTGAGATCAGTGATGATAACAGTGTGACACTTTTTGGATGAGAATCTTAAGTGTGTTGGATGAATACATGTATGAATTCAATATCTATAAACTAATGTGGTATTCAATGATTTTTCTTTCTTTTCTCCAAGTATTCCCAGAAGAGATTGCATTGTGTTATCAATATCACATTCAGTTTATTCTTTAATTGCTTGTTTATTCTGATGTGCTGCAGGCCCCACGCACTAAGCATGCATTCGTCATCATATTGTACATGCAAATTACAATATCAAAGAAAATAATTCTATGAATCTTACATACTGCACAGCTGTATCAGAGTAATTAGCTGTAGTGTAGGCTGACCCTGCATGAGTAGATGTGTACTGATGTGTTTTTTTTTTCTTTTCTTTTTTAAATGAGCAATGGATTGGATTGAGCTCCAGAGTTTACGGATGTCTTTCGTCTCGTATCCACATACATTACAATTAAAAGTTTACTGTACTTTTTAAGAGAACGGTGTGGGAATCATTAATTGTCTGGATTTCCAAAGCAGTAGAAGAGAGAACAGTCAGAGGATGAATAGAAAGGGATGAAGCTGCAGCCGCGAATAACTGAGCAGGCTGCTATTGGGAAGGAAAGATAATGAGAGAAAGTCTCCAACTGATTCATGCTCTTGTGAGATTCCCCTTGGAAGTCGCTTCCACTGTATGTGTCTTGTGCTTGATATGTGAAAGGAAGTAGGTGCATGGTGAGAAGAATGTTGTTTTCACAAAGCAAGGGGCCCTGGCTAATCTTGAGTTGGTAGCGGAGGAGGTCACTGTATGCAAGCTGCAAGGCCACAGTTGACCAAGGCGTTACAACAAGGAGAAACAGGACGAGCTCATTTGTAATGAATTATTGAGAATGTCATATAATGAATCCCGTCTCCTGCCTCTGCAGGGTGCCTAGAGACATCAAAATTGCTGATTGCTCCAACTTCAAATGAACGTATTGCATTTTGCATTATCTTATAAATATAGTCATGGAGGAAGAGTCTAGGCTCAGTAGTTTTCATGTCACTGTGTATTAGATAAAAAAGCTACATGTATTCTCCATATTTACAAATTATTATCTTCACTGCGCAAAGGGTATTTTTTATTGAGCAAAGGTTTTTTATATTTCCTTTTTTGTTTTTGTGTAAATTTCTCAGTTATACATTATGAGAAACTAACCTTCACTTAGCACCACTCCTGCTGGGTATCCTGCCAGTTGTAGTAATGTTCATTTTATGCCCGACTGGTGAGGAATATCTAATCAAAAAGGGACTTTGTTTTATTTTTAAAGACTAATCTCAAAATAATTCATTTTCGTTCCTATGTTAGGACCAATGGTGGCAGTAGCTGTCGGCAAATACATCTGCATGCCTACAGTAAATATCACTCCTGTCTGCTTTGGATACGCCACTAGAAATAAACAGCAGGGAATATTTATTGTTGTCATGAAAAATGGCTATTTAGACATTTAGTGCAAATATGTTGCTTTTTAATGGGAGAAATCACAACAAACAATCAAAATGTTGCCTTGTGGGAAAAGACAAATCAATAACATGACATAAGCAATCCTATTATAAATGAGAATTGCTAATTTATTTGTAATCTATGGTGTGGTACGAGTGATTTTATTTTAGTAGCTACCCATTTAATCTCCAGAAACATTTTGTATGGTGCCATCCTGGCAAGACATTACCAAACTTAGGTTGAGATATCTGATACAGATTAAGCCTTACTGTTTTACTTAACAGATGTCTGAGAAGGTTAGCCAAGCATCGGAAAAACATTACAACTGTCAGTCATATCAAATGCCCAGTAAAGGGACGTCTTGTATAACTGAGCCCATGAGGTTTGTGATGGATAGCTGGCTGGTTGGCTGGTTGGGAGTGGGACTTATGATTCAGTCTGGAAATAAAGACTGGAGCACAGGAGCTGTGTGGGAGCTGTTGGATTAGTTCCTCCAAGCCATGGGGGGAAAAGAAGAAAAAGCCAATGAAAAACTAGCATAGCATTTGTTTACTTTAGAGTGGATTAGAGCAAGTGGCTGGTGTATGGTTTGTAGATATATAAATTTCGATATACAAATTTATATTTGTATTACAATGAGGAGTTTATGAGCTATAAACAACTACAGTGCCCATGAGACTTGGGCATGCCATCATAAGCCCATCAGAGATATTGAGTAAAAACAAAATGATTTGATGTCTCTGTAAAAAATAATAAAAGCACGAGTCGACTATTCTGTCCAATATCAATAACACTCGCTGATTTAGCCTTGAACATAGAAATAAATTAAAGTTTCATATTTCAGCTTTTTCTAAAATCAATGAGAATTACACTGAGAAAAGACGCTGCCTGGCTGAGACCAGTGTGAACCACAGACAGCCTTGACAACGTCAACATTTTGATGTTCTGACCCACACGGTTAAGACACGATCACGCTGATAAAGTCATATAAACACCTGCCAAAGTACTCAAAACTCGCTCTGTGGTAGTTCCCACTACAATAGGTGTCTCCAGAATAGGGCTGCACGATATTGGAAAAATTACATTGCAATATTTTCATTTTCTGCAATATATATTGCGATATTGAAAACTAAGGACTGTCAAATTATTACAATTTTTAATGTTATAGAAACAGAGAGACAGATGACAAAAGACATATAAACCTTATATACTATAGAGCTTTTCTGAAGCAAAACAAAAGTTGAAATGTTAAAAAGAGAGAGAGAGAAAACACCGCACATTCTGCGATGTGGGTATCACACATGTATCACAATGTGCGATGTAAAACGATATATCATGCAGCCCTACTCCAGAACCACATTTTGTTATAATCTCACTCACACACATACACACTTCCTCATAAGGTGAAAACAATACCAGCCACAGACTGTCACGGTTGGTAAAGAGGTTACTTTAAAAAGACAGCAGAACTCTGGCTCTCTGTTACAGAAGAAAAAGGCGGGACACGTCAACAACCTTCCCTCCTCTGAAGGTGATTGCCTGCTCTTGATGCCACCCCATTTTAGTCAGATCAGACTCCTGTCAGTCTTGCGTTTTCATTCCCAGAACATCAATACAGCAACTTGACTAGTGCTGTTCTAAGCACAGCAAAGTATTCTGTGTGTTGCCAGAAACTAATAAATGTGAGGTATGAACACATTGATCAGTCAGACAGTCAGTCAATCAGTCTGTCATTCAGGAGCGTCTGTAATCTGACATTTTGCCCATAACCTCAAATGGCACTGCCTCATGCTATTGAGTGACGCTTGCTTGCTCCATATTGCAGTCTTACTATTGTGTGAGATGATTTTTTTTTTTTTTATCGATGAGCTTACTGTAAATAACAGGCATTATACATGGAAGCAAACAGAGGTGGTAAAAGAAGAAAACAGGTGAAGACTATAGCCACTACAATGAAAATTTGTTTTGTCCAACAGAGTCCACATCATATTCAGTTTACTTAACGCAAGGCATTGTACTGTCGTTTCAAAACTGCAACCAATTTCCTGTCAATTGACAAATCAGGTTATTGAATATTTTTCTCTAAGCATGGTGATACAGTAGGTTTATGTTGGCAAAGGGAGACTGATGTGATCATTTCCAATTAGCAGACCTTCAGCTAAACCAGCACCAGATCCTGTACATGTTAACTGCACAGTTTAATGTAAATGAAAATCAATCTACTAGCCTATATATAAAAGTGCGTACTTCCTCGAAATGTGTTGTTGACCCACATGGCAATGAAATATGCGGTCAAGAACTGGTCCTTTGGAGCAAAAAAAGGGGAGAACAAGGCCATGCATAGCTCCAAGCGTGTAGGATTGCATTCTCTAATTGACGCGTTCTCTACTGTCAAAGTGCAAAAGCTTTTTCTAGAGTTCTTCTGAAGCATATGCTTGGGATTTGGGATCATTAATATTTCAGACAACAATGAAGTTCTCCAGACAAACTGAGATCACATCCAAGACTGTGAGAGGTTTGGTCATAAAAATAACCCTCAACAACAACAACAACAACAACAATAGCAAGGCTTTTCATGTCTTCACTTCATATTTTGTATCCACGTTTCTTAGTTTACAGATCTGTTGTCATACTGACATTTTTGGCTGTTTGTGTCTAGTCATAAAACATAATGCATCGAGTTGTACGGCAGCAGTGGTGCCCAATCCCAGAACATTTGCATATCTGTGGTGTTTTTAAATTTATAATGTCGAGTTATTTTTTTTCTTCTTCTTCTTTTTTTTTTTTTAACAAGCAGCAGCAAGTTCACAAGACAATTCAGAAACTTGGCATTTTATCCAAATGGCTACTAATGAACTTTTAGTAGTCCCATCGGAAGTTTTAAATCAAAACTACACAGGGAAAATTATTATTAGAAGAATGTTAAAAAGATATACACAATGTACCCTGGATTACAAACTGCAAAATCAATTACCAGAGCTCATGTGACAAGTCATATTTTTGTTTATATATAATTCATCTCTCCAATTGTGACTGAGAAAGCATCTGTAGTGAGATTTTTCATCACTTGCAGCTTAGGTTTTCTTCCCATGCATTTCTGTATATTATACAATTAAATTTTGCAAATGCAGAGGTTTCATTTTCACATTTACACGTAGCATTTATTATGTGGACAGAGTTTATGGAAGGAAGACTCATTCGTAATCCTGATGGTCTGCTTTCAGTGTACATAATATTCTGTATACATGAATAGAACATTGTGCCCTTTGATTATCCTCTATTTTTATATCATCTTATGTCCACAGAGATTCAATTACTGGCTGAATATGGTTGATTTATGTGACCATTCAGTGCTGCCTGGTTTAAAATCAGAGGGAATTCAGAAAATATGCATTCATCAGTGCCTCTAAATACCATAACGAGGTGAAAAGATAGTCAAGACTGAAATGGTTCATTTTCTCCATTTGCTGTACTATCCTTCTCTACTGTCTAACTAGCCAACACTGTGTGTGGAGGAAAATGTGGCCATTGATGTCCTTGAACTTTTGCCTAGTTTAATAAATTCTAATTAGATTAGAGCAAGAGAGTGCATGAGAAGATAGCTTTTTTTTCTCTTTTGCTGATTAAACTAGAAAAAAATGTATGCGTGGGGCTACTTTTTTTTTTAATAGAAAAGCTCATTAAGGCTGCTCTAACAGAAGTGCAAGGATATGGTTTTGCCATTAAGGTTCACAGATCACACGTATGTTTGTTGTGTGAGAAAACACACAGTATGAACAAGTGGCTGTACTGTATGTAATGCCAGATCAAATGTACACATGCATTTAGGCTATTTAATGCCTAATAATGGTAATGCACAGCCACAGGCTGTCTCACAAAATCAGAAGTTATTCCACTTTGATGAATTAAAACAATGGCGAGTCATTTTGTCATATCCATCCAAGCAAGAGCCCAATAAACTGAGAGACATTATGTAGAATACTTGCCGTGGCCATGACAGATTATTCTCAGCAAATTAACCGCTTCACCTGGTACCATCAGTGAATTGAAGAAAGGGATATCTTTTAAATTACCTCCTTTTTAAAAGGCTTACAGCACTTTTGCAGAGAGGCAGAGGACCCAAGCTCTTTGACTGGATATCAGACAGGTACATCGACAATAACGTGAACTCGCCCATAGAGTCAGAGCTATTCAGCCAAACCATTGGGGTGGTGGGGAGGACTGAAGTGTCATGGGCCTTTAAAACTCTGCGTTCCTCTGCAGCAAGTGTGTCGCCAGCTCCCTATTTCACTGCTCTGCAGAGCACAGCTGAATGGACAGCAGCCATTGTGTGCCCAGATAATGCACTTCAATCATCCTTAATGTCATCATAGCTAAAAAGGCTCTGAAGCCAGGCTGAAGGGGCTTTATTTCCTCCCATATCCAGACAGTAAAATTGAAGTTTTAATAATAAGATTTAGAATGGCGCTTGTTTTGCACACTAATTATACTGACCAGCTGTACCTCTGTACAATATGTGTATAGAGCTGGTAACGTGAAATTGCATGGTGAGCTTTTTGTGTTAGGCCCATATATTGGTGGCTTTTGGGTGGAAAATAATTCAGCAGTCAGGTTTAGGTTAAAAACTGATTTAACTCACTTTGTTGAGTTTTTCTTTCCTCTTGTTAGTAACAATTAATATTCTGGGTGGCTGCAGGGAAAGCTTGTGGTGTGGTAATCGATTCCATACATTGGCCAACGGTAAGACGTTGAATGGCTAATTGACCACAGTAATGGTGCATGTCTATGTGGTGGACGATAGAGACGTGCACATTAAAAAACAATTAATTTTCAATACTAATGTCACTCTTGGCTGCTTCTGCTGCTGCGTTTAACAAGGAGCTGTCACTGATAAGTCATTTCATACTCCATCTAGGATTTGATTCAGGCTGGTTATGCAAAGTTGACTTGGAGTTGGATTGAGACACACTTTTGAGTTCCTCCTCTTTAAAAGCCACCTGATTAGACTCAAGCCTTTTCCTTTTGTCTGATGAGGCCTTCTTTGCAAAAGTCACATGGTCGAAGTCTGGTCATATACTGATCACATTTCCTCTTTCAAGCTACTGAGTTAAATTTCTTTTACTCTTGTTTACAGCATATTTCAATCTGCCTGCAGGCAGCTCTGCACTTTGGCAGCTCCACGTGGCCGAAAGACATCATTCTGAAAGTTGTAATAGCTTCTTTTTCCAGAATTCATAACCTGACCTCAATAAACTACGAATTTAAGCTCTAATTCTACTGCGCTAGTGGCTGGGCAACATTGGAAATGGTTCTTATAAAGAGCCAGCAGGTTCAGACATCACAGATTAATACTCCTTTCTAGTTGTAGAGTGTTTGCTGGCGGCTATTTAGGAGAGTTTGTTCTCATTTTTTTCATTTAGATCTTGATTTATTACCTTTAGTGCATGTTTATTTATTCATGTAAATGCACATGGATATTTGATGTCTTTGGCATGGTTACAGTGCACTGCAACAAAACAATGGAGAAATACCCACACCAAAGCAATAGCTTGATTGAAGAATTGCAGTAACCTAATTTCCTTGTGTAATAATCTGTGTGTAAATGGTGTGTTTAATAATCCAGTTAATGCTCAGAAAGACGTCGCAGACTACAGGGGACATCTTTGTTAACGCCACATTGTCAGATGAGGAAAATGGAGCAACTTTACTGATGCTTTTTCTTTTTTTTTTCCTATTAATAACTGAACCACTTTAGCCCAACACAATCATGTGTTTGGTTTACCTCACACCACCACTGGCAACACAGCTGTTCATACATAACTCACTTTGCATCTGTTTGACACCTTGGCCTCTATAATAGTCGAGGAGACCCAAAAACGACAAACGTGGAAATGAATGGAAATGGTTCTATTATTTGTTTACAGGTCTTTCATCAGCTTTTATAAGCATGATTCCAAAGGCCTCTAGTGGATAATAACCGGAGACCTTTTACAGGATGCAAAAAAAACAAAAAAACATCATGAATAAATTATTCATTTTTTTTAATGCACCCTTCATTTTCTTATACCACACAATTACTTTGGCCTACTGAAATTACAATTATCCTCCACAAAGACTCAGCATAATTTCAACAGCGCAATTCAGCATAATTTAACATTAAGATAATGCTTCTTTGCTCTCTTACTTTAACAGTACTTAGCATCTCTTTGATATAGGATTGCAAAAGTTTGAAAAATAAGACTGTGAATAGATGCATTAAACTTGAAAACCACCAGTCAGTATGCTCGGCCAGTTGGTACAGTTTAGTTTTGATCGTATTTTATTGTATGACCTTTACAGTGTGATACTGTACTGTAGGCTTTAGCGACTCTGACAATGTGTCCATTCATTTGTCTTTGCCTCTTTTCCAAAACTATTTGGGGGAAAAAAGGACTAGAGGAGACATTTCACAGAAGATAAAGTGAGTCAGATAAAATACAAGTGCATGGTCACATGGTGAGCTGTGTTTGTCTCAGGAATTTACTGGGTTTCCATAGATCGTCAAGTGGTTAAATCCCGTGACTCTTGAACTACACAGCCCCTTGTCCTGGGATTGAGTCCCTGAAGGGTTTTCCAATTCTCTCTCTCCCTCAACACTTTACAACAGTCTAAATAAAGAGGGGAAATAGTACAGGTTAGAGGAATGTGGGCATCACTGAAAAGAAATAATAAAAAAATCATCAGATTGTCTGTCAAAGCCCAATAGAATAGAATAGATTTGATAAATAAAGGGTAAATCCTATAAATAATAATCTATAGCACTTAATGCATAGTTTGTGTGTTCTTTTAGTTGAATACTGTATCTACCTTCCTACTCCAAACTTAGATATTTCTTTAAAATTAAATGAAATTTCAATATTAATTCTCTTGAAAGGGGTATGTTCAAATTAAATTAGTGACACTATATTTGACACATTATTAAAAAAAATAATACAAATAGTAATTATAGTCCAGTGCAACCATGCATGACTTTGAAACTTGTAATAACTATGATGGTTCTCATATTCTCAGCCTTGGCATCAGAATCCATTAAATAAAAATCCCATCGCGCTCTGCTGTTGTGTTCTTGTCTGAGGACATTTCAGCATTGCCACTGTGTCCTTGTAATTATTTTGGAGAGCGTATTTGCTTTAACATGAGCTTAGCCAATGAGCCAAGACAGGGCATGTTGCAGGCATCTTCCTCATGACTAACTTGCATATGACACAATGTTCCCTGTGCTGATAGATGCAGGGTGGCAGTCTGAAGCAGTGGGTTTTACCACTGCAAAAGGATCAGACATGATTGGTGCTGTGGAAAAGCTGACAGCATGAATTATGAAAGTCTCATTAGGGGCTGTTGGAAATGATTTATCTCGCTACGAAATATGGTCATCCGACCACATTTGCCTCCATGGTAACGGAGTCCATATTGTGTTTTTCTCTTTTAATTTCTTAGGTGTATCATTTTCCGTTTATTAGTGAGGAATTTCCATGGAGGCTAATCCATGACTCTATTAAACCGAAGGTCACTACTTGATATGCCAAGCAAAATGGCTCAGAAAAGGACAAAGTATGCTCTTTGAAAATTGGCTGCAGTCACAAAGGTGCTAAAAAATGTGTCATGTTTCTCACTTGACAGATGCATTGCTTGGCATGGTGGCGTTGAGCTTGGCAGTGTGCATGACTGCCAGGTCATCTACTGGGGTTGTGTGTTTGTATACTGATGCCAAGTGCAGTTTCCATAGTTTTCCGCTATCCAGTCACAAAAGCATTGTAGTAAACATAACACAAAAGGGTAATTATGCAAAAAATTACAACCATATATCAAGATCATATCCTGCTTTTCAAACAAATAAATAAATCTTGTTTTGAGGCAACTGGCCAGAACTTACAAGAGAATATTTCATCAAATGCTTTAAGCATGAGACTAGTGTCCCAGATATGAGAGAGCCTCAGTGTTTCACAGAGTGTGTGTGTTTCTATACTATTCATGTAACATAACTTCTCTGTCTAAAATGGTTTCATTAGTAATCCGCTTCCATCCTTGTTTCTGTCAGTGCACAGTGGTCCTTTCAGTTGTGTCCCTGCAGCAGCCCCACTTTTAGTCACGGGTGGTTCAGCAGTGTTGCTTTTTGAAAAGGCGGGTGATTTTGCAAGTTATAAGCTGCGATCTTGGCATTGCTTCCACTTTAAAAATGCTCCATAGGCGGATCCATTTTCCGATAGCATCATGCAGCTGAGCCGAAAGCGCGACACACTGCTCACATTATCATGCAAAGGGTACATCGTCGTGAAAACCCAGAATAGATGAAGAGGAAATGAGTATCTTCATTTGTTGTTGTTTTCAATTTTCCTCCCCTCCTGTTTTAGCCAAAATGAAGTATTCTTTCCCCAAGAGTGATAAGCAAGCAATTGTTTATAACCACTGTAATGTGGATGATACTTCTGTTTCCTGAGCTGGCAGTTTATTATAGCACAGACGTAACATTTAGACTGTGAAATATGCATCTGAACTGCGTGGCTTTTGACAGAGCAGATATTCAATTTATAGCCGTTTGGCCGAGTTGAAACGATATGAAAACAGACAGCTGAAGCCTGTTCCCTGAAGTGTATGGAAAAGAGGAGGAATGATCTGCTCACGGCACCCAGCAACAGGGCTTCTTGATCCTGTGCTTTGATAACGTCAGAGCTCCATCTAGGTTGCTTTGTGAGGTACTGCTCAATAACCTTGTGATTTAGCATTGTGCTGGAAACTATCAGTGTGATCTCCGGTAGCCACTCATTTGCCTGCACATCAGTGATACAAACTAATATATGCTCTCTGCTTACGACAGACTGTATTCTGGAAGCTTGTCTCGCTCAATTTTCAGGCAGGTTCACATGACTTTTCAATGAGGTGCAGTAGAAGTTGCACAGAATTTTAATTTGGCTTCAATCTAAGTCATTAGGAGAGTCAACAGGAAGCAAACAGATGGCAGAAGGAATATGATGGATAATTGTATGTCTCAGAGGACAATTCGTAATTTGTATCTGATTCTGTGCAACCCCCTCATTTTCTTAATGAAGGACTAATTGAGTTTTTTAGATTGGCTCAAGCATATGGTCCAACCAATAGTGAAGGATTTGTATAATAGCTGAAAGAAGATACATCGAGGACACTGGAGTGGATTTATAAGTGTCTGAGTCATAGCTGGATTTTAAGGTTGGAGTAATGTTTTTACGATTCAGTCTGGATGTGGAAGTGTATTTATGAGCTAAAATTAGCATATTCATTACATCATAATCACTCATCATCATTTTGATTTTGATTTTTTTACATTGAAGAGTAGACTTTCATAGTTTTGTCTTAAACACTTACTCTGAGAAAATCTAAATGTACAGTCCTGCCTCTGAAATGTTGGCATAAATAAAACATAGTGGAAAAATATATACTTTACTTATGACTAAATGTATATTTGATGTTTTTTTATGTGATGTATTTTTTTTCTACTGTAACACAGAATGATTGATTTTCTATTTGTTTTCCCCTGGAATGTGTTTTTGTAATTAATGTTTCCTTCTCTCTTTATTGTATGATCCTACTATTAATTGTAAGCGTTATGTTTTTTTATTTTTTCTGTAGAGAAATATCCATGATGAACCAGGACAGGCTTTGATCATTTTTCTGCATTGATGTTTCGATTTAATACCTTCACAAAAAAAAAAAAAAAAAATCAAGTCAATGAGCAGGTGTTGGGACAAATGAGTTTGTACACCCTTAAATTATATTACAACTGTTTCAGCAAGTGCTCAATATTACCTTTTGTAAAGGTTAATGTCCTTTTATGTGCAACTATTTCCACTGTAAACAGAAGTCCAAACTGAGGTCCAATAAATCTACAAATTTAGTTTAAACACCTTACAGCCCAGAAATACGACTTTATTTGACCAAAATTGGCCAGCCTCAGTGGCTCAGCTGTTGGGGAATGGATGAAAGACAGGCGTGGGATAGGGAGGTATCCCTTTTCCTGGTCTGCATGGACTGTGCACTTGTCTCTATTTTGGGAACTTACACTCTTCAAAGTGCAGTAGTAATGAAGTGCCTCTCATTAAGAGCTACATTTGTGACAGGCAGTCAGTCAGGCAGGAATGCATGGAGGGCAGTAAGCGGAGCACCCCTGATAGGAGCTACTCATAAGGGCTTCTGAGTAAAGGCTCATTTCATGCAAGGTTAGACACATCAGTCGTTGGACATGAGGCTGGCTTTTACTGCCTTTCAATAAAATTACACATGGAACGTGTCCACACAGTGAAGATGAACCTGGAAATGAAATGTCTTCCACTGGACTCTGTGCGGATGGCGTGATCACTGCCAGTGCTTCGGCTTAAAATTCCCTGCATGCAGTGGATCAAAGCCTCAGTGATGACAAAGGTCATGGACCGAGGGAACTTTCATTCTCTTTGATTGTGTACCGAGTCTTTATTTGTTTGTTAATGTGTAGCGCGTGTACTAAGTAGTAGGACATTAATTAAAATCAAGCGTGAATATCTTTGTAAATATGGCCACTAATTAAGCTTGAAAGCATCAGTGAGCTGTGAAGGGTCGGGGAAGCTCTGAGCCCACCATATCAGGCTCTCATAAATAGTTTGGCTAGGGCAAGAAAAGAGTGTCCAGCACTATCCATGTTTGCACACCTCTGACACTGATGAAAGCCTCTACTGCCTCAGCTCATACAGTAACACAGTTGCCTCAAACTCCATGCCCTGGTAGCCCTCTGTTGTAAGCTTAATTTATTGTCACCTGCTGAGGTTGCAGCCCAGCGATGACTAGGCTGTTGCGCCTGCATAGCCGGTAATTTGAGCAGACATTTTGTTAAAATTTTGGCTGGAGATTTTGGTTGTTTTAGCCGCTCCACAGCTGCCACGTCTGCATGCAGGTCTGGCTTTGCTAACAGATGCACCCCTGGAGATCAGCTTCCAAAGCTGATTGAACCAGAAGAGTACTTTTCCTTTTTAGAGCGGCCAGACATATCTCATGGTAAGATCAGGTTGCAAAGGAGCCAGACTCACAAGTCTAGCGAGCCAATCATTTCAGCGTCTTTGAGAGGGAGGTATTCCTGCTCAAAGTAGCATTATCTAATTTCCGCCTCCTTTATTTCTCACCTGATTTGTTGATAATCTCTGAAAAGCTGGAAAAATGGCTGCCATTATAAACCAATGGCACAGCGTGATGTCAAAAAGCAGACCTTGTGTGTACCTTTTTAAATGATTCTTTTTTTCTTTTTTGCACTTACTGGAAGTAATTGCAGGTTTGATGTTACATAGTTAAACTGAATGGAGTGATAATTCTACCACTTCTTTAGTGAATTAAGGTCTTCTAAAAAAAAAAAAAACCAAAATGGTACCTGGATTTAGTAGTCTAAGAGGCTCCTAAAATAAAAAGATAAGGACTTGTCAGTCTAGAGTCATAGTTTCTGAGCATTATAGGATGTTGCCCACCCTGCCTGGATGTTAGGAGCTCCTAATGTTAACAATTACACAGAGACACATTACTATAGCTGGACATTCATGCTCACTTAGCAGATTCACAGGTGAGCTTGTCTCTCTATACCTGACATTTAGACTTCTCATCACTCTTTACTACGTGATGGAGTTTGGTATTTATTCTTAAGGGAAATACACACTGCACCAAGGAGAAAAAAGGGGGCATTACTGTGTGAAAATACAAAGCTGGGATAAGAGAAGAGGTAATCCCGTTTCTATATGCGAGTCTATACAGTTTATATACTGTATATATAGACAACTGCTTCATCGCAGTATGCTGACAAGTTATGATGTTAATGATGCCCTTTAGCTTAATTTTGTTCGATAAAAGCAACACACTGCCTTTCCATTGCAGTATCTCATAAAGAAGCTCGCCTATACAGTATGACACCTCTTTGTACATATTTAATTCCAAATGTTCCCCCAGTTATTACCGATTCCATGCAATTACAATAGTTCATAATACAATTGTGGTCTCCTTGTTAGAATATAGTATATGAAACCATTCTTTAGAAGCTGCTCCTTTCTGATTTTCTTCCCTTCCATTTTTAAATGATTGCTACAAAAAGCCAAATGCCTTTAGCCTAACAGGTTTTTGCCTATAATAGAAGGAAATGTGGTTACTGCTGATCTGTCTACCAAGGTCATCCAGGCAATTCAGCACCTTATTTTACACAAAATGTATTTAATCCCATACAAATATGTTGGGGAATTCTTAAAAAAAAAAGATACTACTTCTATATTTCATTACTGTAGCCTTTAAAATTGTAATGGTCACTGTCACTGCTGCAGAAATGTGACGTTTAATTATTTGCTCAATTATCAGTGGCACGTGCCAAGGTTATGTGCATGCAAAACGAAGCCAATGAATCACTCATCACACAAAAGGAAGGAAAGCAGTGATTGAACCAGTGATGGATTTCTCTTAGTGGCATTGTCTCTCTGTTGTTGTTGGTGCATGATGGTTGATGGATATCAATAAGTATTCTCTTTAGTCCTGACTGAAGGGCAGGCACCTCATCAATCTAGAATTTAATTTCCTTGAAAACACACACTCTGAAAGTTCAAGTCCAAAACTTCAGAATAATGTCGTCTCAAACCAACATAATGCTAAATGTATGATCGAAGCTTTTTGCCTTGTAAAACAATGGAGACACATTGTTTGGGCTGACTTGACAAATGACAGCAGCCTGTCCTTCCTGTTATTAAAATTCTGGTTTGTCTCTCATGTTTTCCGTTATATCGCCATCGGCTTGAATACAATCCTCGCAGTTCAATTAAACTGTTGTGCTTATTTCTCAGTACTTTTCTAGTGTCATGTTTCAACGACCTGCTCTTTGCTGTTCTACCTTGGGTTCAATGAAACACAATGTTAGGATTAACATCTCAGCTTTGTGACATTAAATGTGACTCCAGTCTCACACACTTAAAAACTGAGACTTCTTCTGATCTAAATGAACCAGTTCTCAATTGTGTACCAATAGGTTGAGCTGTTATAATAGCTCCCTGTCCTGCCTGATTTAAATATAATTACTCAAACGTTCATCACAAAAGATGAATCTTCGATGATGGATAACTTCTATTTAACAATCTGTGACGTTTGATTCATCCCGCGCGTCTTCCATAATGACTGTTTGTCACTAGAGTAACTCACTGACATCACACTTAATGACAATTTCATAACCTCTTTCATGTTGCAGTGCCTTTGTTGTGTTCGTCATCATGAGCCGCTCACAGGAAGATTAGATTGGCTGTGACTGACTGTAGGGCTAACATCACTGTTTAATAGGATGAGCTGATCAATGTTTTGCAAAGGCAAGTCATTTTCCAAAAAAAAGTATGATGGAGTTATGAGCAATGATTTGTGAAGACAGTCGTGTTGATTGGTGTTTGGAAGTAGACGATAAAGGATAAAAGCCTCAAGCACCATATACTTTACAGTTTGTCCTCTTTGATACAGAGACTTTTAATGAGAATCACAAAACTCTAAAAGCTCTGTAGTTAAGGTAGCAACCCAGATGCTTTGTTACGATAAAACAAACATTAGACTGTATTTTGATTTGCTCATATTTTGCAGAACTAAAAGCGTTAAAAGAAGCTATGCAATTTTGTCCATCCAGTTCTAATGACCAAAAGACATGGCATTAAAGTGCTAATGCTATCTTAAAGCTTTTAGCGTTAAGCTTCATTTGTATAAATTCATTAAACAGCAGTGTGCCCTGCTTTTTTATATGATCTGCAAAGTAGCAGACGTTCAGGCTGACAATGTCTGACTGTGCTTTTACTCTGCCAAAGAAGGGAATTGGTTCATGATCCAAGACACCACAGGGTAGAGCACCAAATGCAGTAAAGAGATAACGTGTCGAAGTATCTGCAGTAGTTAGACTTACACCACTGGCTGTTAGATCAACTGCCCACTGTTTGTCAAGACATCAGTGTACCTACACATTATTTGTCCAGTGCTGGGTTCACTGTGCTTTTTACTTAATTTGAGCAAAACAGATATGGACGCGATCAAACCGGAGTGAAAGACCTTTGAACCTGCTTCTGGAGCTTGTTACTTTGTGCAGTCGTGGTCCTGAACAACAAATGACACAAATCAGCATCAAACGGCCGCAGTGTTACCTGGTTGCCTTTTTCCTTTCATTGTACTCTCTTACTATAATTTTTTTTTTTTTTTAGAATTAAAATAGTAGCCCAGTTTTCCTGATGCTGTCATAATGGGAAGGGATTGTTGGCTGAACGTAGCTGAAAACTGGAGTCACTTTTTTTTTTTTTTGCCTTGATTTATTAATTTATTTTTGCTTAATCCAATCATGGGACGTGTTTGTTTATATGATTTGGCTAATGCCAACAGTCTGATGCACAGATCAAACAGCTGTCCTTTTTTTTTCCAGTAATCAAGTAATTTTCCATATAATTAGTTATAAATTCAAGCTTTCAGTGGAACATGCTCAGATGAGGCCTCACTGTGCAGGGAGGTCAGCTCACAGAAACACAGGAATCTGAGGCTACAGACTATATTAGAAGTGGCGATTTAAACATCCTCCCTATCAATGGCTGATGCATTGTATTGTCTAATGTACTAACATAAGCTATGTGTGAATTTGTTGTTGATGCATCACCTGCATTGCCTCTTTGCAAATGATATAATCACCTCATTATAGGACCACACTGGCAAAAGCAATGCTAGTTTTATTTTTAATTAAAACACAGTTCAAAAACAATTTGCATGAGCTATTTAGAAGAGTAAAATACAACAGTTGTTTTACAGTGTCGCCTTGACTTAAAACAGCTGATGCAAATTATGAACTCCATGCAATATTACTAGCATTACTATTCTCAGTGTGGCGTCAGAACTCATTGTCTCTTTGTCCCTTTATGGGAAACAAAGAGGGCATGCACTGTAATGAATACAGCTCAGAATACATTTGTCTAATTTTACAAAAGGCAATATGGACTGGGTCAAAAAGAGAAAGAAATAATCCTACAAAGATGACAAACTGTTGAGGAAACTGTGGATCAATAGCATGTTATGTCCATGACCCCCTCCTCTGTGGCTTTCTGATGGCTTACACATTTTTACTTTCATTTCCTTTTTTCTTTTCTTTTCTGGGTGTGCAGGAGGGTGGGGAGGGAGGGCGCTGGTCTGATGAAGTGTTTAGAGTCTTAAAAAAATCAACAACAAAACGATGTGAGTTTATTTGCATGTTTGCTATGTGTCTACGCTGTGCTTTCAAGCTCAATTAATACTTCCAACTCACCCTTATAAATCCGTTGCATTGTTCTATGCCCTAGAGAGACGGACAAATTAAATACAAACTTGTGTGGTCTTTGTTTCTAGCCATGTACTGCAGTTGCTTCGAACATCCTGAAAAACATTATGTAATAAGCTTTTGTTCTCAGAAGATCATGTTTAAGCCTAGCTTTCATATCAACCTCTATTTTGTCCCATAGAATATGGAATGATCGGAGAGCATACAGTAAAAAGTCAGCGGCCAAGATCAGTTCATGACACAAAGGCCCTGCAGGAGCAAGCTGAATCTGCTAAATTTATGGCACAAACTGGTAATACAATAGTTATGTTTCTTTACTTTATTTTGTCAACTAAACTTAATTTCATCATGCATGCTCTCTCTTGTACTGCACCTTTTAAGTGGAAATGTTTTGCATTATTATTTTTCCTATACTCATTCTCTATTGCTACATATGAAGTAGGAAGATAAATTTCCCATTTCGCTGAGTATTTACTTTGACTATAGTCAGAACATAATTGGGTTTTGTGGGAATGTTTGTTTTTTTGTCACATAGTGAGTTGGCAAGTGGATTACCCATACAGTATGTTCATGGAACATTAATTAAACAGCAGTTTAAAACTTAGGCCCTGATGTAGTTAATCATTTCCTTCAAGGCGTGATAAATTAAATGTCATTCGATGAAAAACCCACCCCTTCAGCCAAATATGAAACACATACTTGGCAAAAGTTGAGCTGATAGATGCTGCCCTTAGAGATAAAATGGGAACTATGTGGCTTAATCAAGTTAAAAAAGCAATTGTGTTAAATTCATAATGACATTTACAACATACCACTTTAGCATTTTTGATAAAAATCACAAATTATTCAAATAAGTGACAATGTCAAAGCAAATCCTTAATTTTGCTTTCATTCTTTACTTCTTTTTTAATTCAATCTGTCTAGAAAATTATTATTTTTTTAGTGGGTGGGTTAGATCTAGCTGCTATTAAGATTTTTTTTTATCCTTTATTTTTATTTTTGGGAAATGTTTTAATTTTTTTCATGTGTTGTTCCATTTAAATTGCTGTCATTGTTTAAAAAATTCCTTTCATTCCCATTTTAATTTGCGACACACCATAAATACTGTACATACACACTGTACTAACATATACTCATTAACACCTCTCCATTTTACACACACTGTGAGGTATGTTGTTTCCCTGTCCAGTCGCATCGCCGTGCTTTTCTGTTTCTCATTCTCACACAATTTACTCTCCCTGTACTGCCTCATTTAACAAATTGATCCACCTTTCAATCTATTTTATGATCTGCAAAATTAAGGGCAGGGTTTTTAGATCCCTATTTGGCTGAAACTATGTGTCCTTGATACTACAAGCTGAGGAAATACTTTAAAGCATATTATGCTTGAAAATTCCAACATGATTTGATGACTTCCAATGACATAAATGTATTCAGAGCTGCAATTGAAACTATTACTCTTTGTATTAAATTATTCCTCTAATGCATAAAGCCTCAAAGAGAATGAATACTTCACCTGAAGGTTTAACATAATCAAACATCAATTATTCGGTGACTACTCCGATGTAGGAATTTGATTGTCCATTCCCTTGTCACCAAATAATGTATTCTTTTTTTCATTAAGGCTACCATGGCTTTGGAAATCACCCCACTGCCTCCACATATTACACAACTTTATTTAGCATTTCATGGCTTCTTGATATCTGACCCCATAGGACCATGAATATTGAAAGGCTCAATGCTGTTTCTTCTTATTAATCTTTTTCAATTTCACTCAAAAAAGATCTCAGAATGAATGTAACAACTAAGGCCACCGTCCTTACTAACAGTTAGGCTATATATATGCTTATTATTCAATGACAATCTGTCTTGCATGCAGAGTTAGACTACTTCAAAGTCTGCTTGCCAAAAATTTCCATATGGGCTCAAAGGCCTGGACCACAGAAACAGAATCCATTTTCCTTCTGTGGCTTAAATACTCCCCATTACGTTTCCTTCTGGGCACTCGCAATTGAAATTTGGATATATTGAAAACAGTCTGCTTGGAGCCACTTTCACACACATGAAAATGGCTGTGATCGGCTGAATAAAATCAGCTAACCTTCTCATTTTCCTCCACCTCTGGGAGTTAACAGGTTAAGATGGATTTGAAAATTATTTGAATCCATCGGCTTAAAAACACAGAATCTGCTCACTCGTTGTCAAGGAAACTAGATAGTTTGCTGCAGTGCAAGGGAATCCACATCTGAACTTTTTTCTGAACTAACATCCATTAAAATCCATTTTATTTTCTTAGCTGTTGTCTTTCTTGCATGTCACCATGTTCTTATGAGATTTTCTTTGTTTATGCTGATTTCCTCACTTTGTTTAAGCATATTCTTGGGTTTCATAGAAATGCATGACTTATTTTTCAAAGATAAAGTGAAACAGTTAGATGTAACCCTACTGTCTGTTGTTCATTTTTATAAATCATAGCTACGCCTTTTCTGTGATCTTTGCATAAATGCACATTTAAACTTGTTATAAAAAGAGATCTGATGGATTTACACATCTCCCCCACACTACAAGGACCATCGTTAATGCAAATGCCCTCAGTCATTGCACACACAAAACACTTTTATTGTGCTGCGTGTAAGAGAAACCAGTGAACAGAATAAAGCTGCCAATTCAGTATTTATCAAAGATCACATTAAGGCAGCACAGACGGTACAACAGTTTTCTTGTAAATCTAAAAAAAGGCCCCACCTCACCCCAACGTGACTCATGTTGGCCCCTCCCCCATTTTTACACAACCCCACCCACCCTGCCCTGTTAGCCCTGCCCCAGGACCATATTGCTGCATTTAACTAGTGTCACCCTTCTCCCACACAGGTGAATCAGGTGCAGAGGAGTGGTCCCAGTGGAGCTCATGCTCTGTAACATGCGGTCAAGGGTCGCAGGTGCGAACAAGAACATGTGTCTCACCATACGGAACACACTGCAGCGGCCCTTTAAGAGAATCAAGGGTTTGCAATAACACTGCCCCTTGTCCAGGTAGTGTTAGCCGCAGATTCTTGAATATTAATGTTTTGCTCATTTGTTGTTTATATGGGAGGAAATGTGTTACTGTGTTTTAACAAACTTTTCAATGTGTCTATTTAAGAATGTATTATTATCATCAATGTAGATATTATAATTCTGATTGACCTGATGCTTTCTTTTTTGATGTTTTTTTTTGTGAATGTGTAATTTATTTTCTTTCATAATCACTTTTGTGTTTTACATTTCATATAACTGTAAGGCAATTCATCAGCATTGAAATGGTTTAATGACATGTGGTTCTGCATGGAGCTTGGGGAGCAGTAGATACTGATAAGTCAGCTTCATTTCTTGAAGGTCAGCTGTGCATTTTAAAATAGCTTGGCAGCGTTTCTTCAAGCCCGCTGTAAGGCATTTCTTCCTCAACCCATGATGGCATGGCAGATGAGTCACTGGTAGTCAGGTATCAGCATCAGATGCTTCTCTGACTGGTGATTGCAGAGCACTAATGTTTGTCTGAATGCATCTGGTAGGACAGCGTGTCGCTCTAAACCAGACACCCTTATCCATTTCTGGGATTGTTTACACAGACAAATATGCTGATTTCCTAATGAGATTCTGAACTCATGTTTAGGCAAGATATTTGATGGCGCTGTTAAGTATAGTGCATCTGAGACTGCATCGCAAATTCTTAATTAATTATGCCTGATCAAAAATACTGCGGGCTCCGTCTTCTGACAGACTCATCTAGGATGTGCTGCACTTCACTTTTAGATGTGGCATGCGTAAATGGGAAGTTAGCAGTTGGCAGTTGGCAGATTTCAAGAGCATCATTCACTTATTTCGCGTGGACACTAGAGCTAAATAGAGAATGAGTCACCTCAAAAGAACAGTTTTTAACACTCTTGGTGCGTTTCCTCTCTGCCCATTAATACTTAGCTCAGACAGCATTAAACCTCTTATTTCTCAAGAAAAAAAAAGCTACACAGCCCAATTCCAGGTATATGCATTAATTTCCATGAAGAATTATTATTAATTTAGAACCAGAACTTACAGAACTGCCCATGTGAATTCATTATTGTCCTTGATTTATCTCAAGACCTGCAGACATTAGGCTTTTGCTCATGGCTAATTGTGGATCCAGAACTTTCTTTCACATAATAAAGCAGAAGCACTTATCACCAAATAACTGGGCCATAAAACTCTGGGAAACCTCTAAAGCAATTTTGACTTTTCTCACAAGAGTTAGTCTATGTTAGAACTTTTCATTTTAAGAGAAAATAAGATGAGTCATTTTAATTTAAAAAATGTCACTATCCTTAATTTACTATTGTTTCATGAGCTGTTCATTAGACCGTATCAAGTATACTGCAGTGTAGATAAACTATATTGCCTGTTATGAAAAAGATCACGCTTTCTCTTCACTTATATCAAAACCCAAATGCTGAGATCATTGAGCTTGTTTCTCTAAGTTATCCAAATACAGAGCTGATATAGCATGAAGCTTACTTGGTTACAGTCACAAACTGGTACAATAAAAAAAATCCCACTTGGCATGGTGCCACATGAAACACATTCTGAAAGGCAGACCGATCAATCCTCTCTTTTCAAAAAAATAAAAAATAATAAAGTCTGTAGTTTGCCAAAGTAGAAAGATATCCCTAAAATAGAGCATGCTTCAATTAAAGACACATCACTGCGGTCTAAAAGAAACCTTACCTTATAGTCACCATCACTGAAAACACCACCATCATCTGTGAACAATGGTTCAGGCGCTGCAGGCGGCAGATCAAGCACGCTGTTAGAAATTCTGGGCCTTCATACAAGTTGTGATCCTGTTCATCCAACACAATGGATCTGCCAAAATACAGCAACATTTCTGTTTCACAAAATATCCCTCTTGAATGAGTACCCCCCCCCCCCCCCCCCCCCCCCCCAACTCGTCCCTCCTCCCCCACCCCTTTATAGATCAACCAGCAGCACCCACGGCTTTTTCTTCTCTTCCTTCTTAACTCCAGTGCAGTTATGCTTCAGAGGGAAAGCAGTCCAGTCAACAGGAATTCTGTTCATGTTTGACATTTCTACAGTACAGGATTTATATCCAGTGCCAATTTTCAGAGCCAATACAGAAATAGAATCTCTTATACTGTAGCAGATAATAAAGTGTTACGGTCAGCATCAGCTTTAAATATTATTCTGCTGGCAAACGAATATAATTACTTGTTTACACCATCTCCCAGTTTATCAAACTAACCTAACATTCCCCTTTGATATTAAGACACTTAAACAAACACACATCCTCTTGAGGGTGCTAAACATCCAAAATAGATAACTTGGCTTACTTTCATTTGTGTTAATATTTATTATTCCTCACAACAATCAACATCTGACCGTGTGTGGTCTGGTTGTTTTGAGGGGTTGCTCCACATTTTCTGTTTAGCTGCAGAAGGAAATTAATATCTCGGCTTAATAGATTAAGACCAGACCTGCACTGGACTGGCATCCAAAAGACACAAAACACAGGAAAGAGCCATACCTTAAAACGCAGCGGGTCGTCCTCATGGATGTATTATATTGGTCGTCCTTCTTCACTGCAGGCAGAAAAGTTGTCCGCAGGTGTATTAGCCTAATGGAGCAGGAGGATCCCGGAAGTAAAAATGGCGCCATTTCAGTTGTTGTCGCTTTAGTAACTTTAACTAGCAAAAGCAGCGAGTAGAAACCGTGCGCGTATTATAACAACTGGATACCAGATCGAAAATAGCGCCCATTCAGTTCTGATGGAGTTGCTCACCTGACGCAAACGCGTTAATTAATTACCAAACAAACGAGTCGCCCGCTTCTTCATACGTCAAAAACTCGCGCATGCGGAGGCGCCTTTTCCTTCCCGCCGAGTCCTTTCACAATAAGAGTCGCGCTGATCGCAGTGAGGATATATGCCAGCCACAGTGAAGGTATGTGTCTTGTAAACATTTGTAATTGGTGTGTGATGGCAGTGGACCATGGATCTATTAATACGTATCCATGCAGTGGACCTATGGCATAAAGAGAGCAGCGCTTTCAGGTCCTGGTTGATTGTTAGAGGATTAGTGTGCTAGTTTTATTCTTGTCGTGGGATTTGTTTATAGTAGGCTAGCTAATAAATTATGCTAGAATAATGTCAGCCAGAGCTCAAAGGCAATTTAAAAGCTTTAATATGTTACAACATTTATAATTTAGGTCATGCTAGCCTATACAAACATTGGAATACCTCTGATTAATGAAAGTTTATATTAACCATATAAACATCTAGCTACTACTCAGTGGGCTGCAGGATGTGAAATGTTTAGCATCAGCATCATTTTGCTCCATAGTAAAAACTGAGTAATAGTGTGCAGGCAACGCCTCCACTGGAAACAAAGTGTAGGCAAACAAAAAGCAGAGGCTTTACCATATTTCTCAGCAGAAAACTGAGAGAAATTCAGTGTAAACATATCAAAGATTAATCATTACAGGATTCTTTAATAAAAACAAACATTTTTTTTTAACTGCCAAAGTAAAACGCATTTTGGCATGAAAACAACAAGCATGCAAATATGTCACGTGTATAATCTCTGTTAAAAACAAACCAAAACTTTAAACTGTACATTTATTAACAAAAAAAAAGATACAGCATTTCAGTTAGTAGGGTAGGAGACGGAGCAGATATTTCCCCCTGACATATTCAAACATTTCATTTTTACTTTTAGCTAATCAAACCTAGACACTCTAAAGGAAAAAAGTAACTTCTCAAAAGCTGAGTTTCGTTCATGTCATTTCAAAAGCAAAAGAAAATCAGTAAGATCATGAGTTCGTCTTGTGAAACCATGGTTTTATTTAACAGAACAGCACTTATTTAATAAGTAAGGACATTTTAGCCTTGATTAGGGCTTGTACATTAAGAAGTGGCTTTTTATTAGAGAAATTCTGTGAACCTGAGGATTTCTGAAACCATTTCTAAGTACTACTATTAAAGAATGTGAAGATGATGTTCTTTTCTTTGTATTATGCAAATGTAAGAGCCAAGTGTACAGCTGCCTTGAACTGCAGCTTTGTGCTTATGAGTGTAGATTTTTGATCGGGCTGCGAGTGCAAGTGATAGTGTTAGTGGGCACTACCTCAAACAGGTCTCTGACAAAGAAGGGATGGCACTCCGCAACAAGTTAAAAATACTGTATGTTTTTTACTGTTAGCACAAGACACAGGCTAACAAGTTGAAAAGGTATAACCTTGCTGGAATGATATAAGAAGGCTAATCAAATCCCATTTCACAGCAAATTAACAAAAACAATGTTGGCAAATTTACGTTCTTTGGCCACCATCTTGTGCCGGTCCAGGAATTTCACCTCTAGCAGCACAATGCGATTTGCTCACGGCTGTCCCTGCAAATCATGGCCACAGTTCAGAGAAAAAACACACAAAGAAGCAGAATCCTATTCCATCATTGCTAGCTGTGGTGTCTGCCTGCTTTGAACTCAAATTTTCAAAGTAAATGCTTCAGCCACCACGGGACACTTAGCTAAGAGCATCAAAGCAGCGCCTAGAGGCAGGGGCTGGGACAGACGGTGGCTCCCCTCATGGCGAACCATCGGCTTGATTCCATGATCCAGCTACTCCACAACTGATCCCGAGATCCAACTATCGTACTGCGGCTAACTTTAAGCCTCTGCACATGACAGTGCAGAGAGAGACCGCTCTGATGAGGAACCATAAGTTCCCTGTGGACCAAATAGTCAGACACGGATTTACGAGTCTAAAAATCCCATTTGCAATCAGATTATACAGTAAAAGGCAAGCACATTTGTTGTGTCTGCCACCCGTTTTCATAAATTCTACCCTTTATTTTGTGCTTAAGTATTTTAACTCCTGAAAATGTATATACAAAGCTGCACCCACGTCAGACTTTTATTCCTATTGCAACTCCCTATGTGCCATTGTAGACAGTGAGAAAACAAGGATTTTGCAGCAATAATGTATCTTGTGCACAGCGTGTATCTTTATTAGATACATACTTTTGATACTTGCTCCTCTGATATTTGGGTTTGATACAATTTCCATCCCCTTAAAGTTCATTTTGGAGCCTTTAGCCTAATGCTTTCAGTAAATGCATGTGGTCGCTGGAATCAAGAAGCCAGCCGCTGCTACTTAGACTAATATCATAGGTTAAACTGTTACATTTTGAACCAAGTCTGTTTCCCCTTTTTATTTCATTACAGTTACATTTGCAGGAACACCGCAAATGCAAAGACAGGGCAGGAAGTGTGTTACGTCTGTCTCTCAAATTTCCATATTTCCCACTCCAAAGTAAAACTTTAAGCCAATAGCAAACAGTCTCTGTCGTGAGGACTCACCATCTGTCAAATGGAACCCAGTTAATCTCACACACAAGCTGAGATGCAAGATGCTAAAAAGAATGATGCATCATCCAGCCAAAGCTCAAGACTATATGTAAAAAAAAAAAGAAAAAAAAAGCAACAATGATTGAAAAGATACACATTTGTCAGTGAACATCTTATAATAGTTAGAAACTGTTTATTTAAAAATACTACAACTACTACATAATACTTTTCATAAGCATCAGATGAGAAATAATAACTATTAATACCATTATGTGATCAATAATAATAATAATAATGATCTGTAGCGTAGTTTTGTTGACATAGAATGGCAAGAATTTGTTTAGAAAAATCAAAGCACACCAATACTCTCCTTTTTTCCAAAATAAATGTTCATTCAAAGATCAAACCATTTCACTTCTGTTGCCTTTAATGTACCTTCTTTTAATTTAGTTTTTAATATTTTGATTGAACATTTGTTATGGCACTCGGTGTCCAAAAAAAATTACAATAGCCACATGGGATGTAGAACGATATTTAATTAAAAGAGAAGTATCAGCCTGTGAAATATTTTCAGCATTAATTGCGCAGACGTACATCTGTTGAAGAAATGCCAAATGAAGAATCGTATATCAGTGAGCCTCCTCTGTTATTAAATGTCCTTTTGGATTTGGGCTGTCCAAGCTGATACTTAGTCGGAGTGACAAACTATAAAATGTGGCCAGTCATTCAGAGGTCTGGGACCAGGTTATGGGCCGTCTGCCTGCCTGCCTGCCGTATAACCATGATTAGTATGTTGGTGTAAGTAACTGGATTGTAAACTGATATTAACCTGAGGGTCCAGTGCTATTCGATTCCCAGTCAACCAAGAAGACAACAAACCGTCGCCCTGGGTTAGGAAGAGGAAGTCTTACAGATGTTGTTTTATATGTTGAAAACTTCTGTATGAAGCACTGTCAGTGAGGGTCGTATTTATTATTACTGTGTATGTACTCGCTAGATTTCCAGAGGTGACTTGAGGCGACTGGCTGTGGCTCGGTGAAGCCACACACTGTCTGTGTGCTCAGTGTTTCACTTCCAGTTTTGTTGCTAATTATTTTGATTGATTTTATTTCATTCATGGCTCAGTGCAGTCTGTTATGGGTTTGTTCATGCTATAGCGGTGACAGAGACATTGATTAGGCCTGACGCCTCTTCTGTGCCCGCAGTACACGGTGTATGGGAGGAGTGGTCACCGTGGAGCCTGTGCTCATTCACATGTGGCCGAGGGCACCGCACTAGGACTAGGATGTGTGCCCCTCCCCAGCATGGAGGCAGGGCCTGTGACGGACCTGAGACCCAGACTAAGCTTTGCAACATAGCCCTATGCCCAGGTATTATCTATCTGTCTCTTAAGTATATAAGAATTAACCGTATTAACTATTATCCCCAAAGGCATGAAGGTGAGAGTAATGTAAGAGGTATGATCATGAACTCATTTCAGAGTTTCAGGTGTTGAGAATTGCAGCAGTTTACCTGAAACACAGCTATATAATCATTTATCTATACGAAACTGCAAAGGTGAGTAAGGAAATGAATGAGTGCATTTTGTGGTGCATTGGAAATAATAGTGCTTACACAATAGTGCGGTTTAGGAAACCCTGTGGAGAGTCAATACTGTGATACTGACGTCAAAATCACTTACCCACATTGCCTGTGAATGGTAAGCAGATTAGTGATGATGAGTTTTTCCACACAGTAAATGTTAGCTTTGCTCTGGTAACAGACTCAGTAAAAACCACTCAGTCCTAGAAGCTTTCCCCTTTGCTCAGACATGGGGAATAGACAGCAGCTAAACGTGTGTGCAGTTTGTGCCTTTTGACGTAGTAATAATCTAAATCTAAATATGGAGATATTCTTCAAAACGCTTTTTTTTTATCCTCTGTTCTCCTTTTTGCCTTTGGCTGGAAAATTTTAACCTGTGAAAAAAGCAAAAAAAAGGCAAAGCAGAATCTCAGCTACACTGCAATTTTCCAAAATCCACAAATAGTAGTGTGATTTTTTCTTGCTTTCCACTCAATGTCTGTTTTATTGGCTTTCAATCTGAGAGAGAATAGTGATCTGAATATCTCCTCCCATTTCTGTCTGCCCTCTTTTTTTTCCCTACACTTGGGATATGCTTGTTGGGTTGTGGTTGGTGCTGGTGCCCCAGTGGACGGACAGTGGCAGGAGTGGAGCTCTTGGAGCGATTGCTCGGTGACCTGTGCCAATGGCACTCAGCAGAGGACCAGGCAGTGCTCAGCGGCCGCCCATGGGGGATCTGAGTGTCGCGGTCACTGGGCAGAAAGCAGAGAGTGCCATAATCCTGACTGCACAGGTAAAATCCTGAGCCTCTTAATTCTATATCCGCTTTGATGTCTAAATTCAAAATCATGATTTGAAACAGGGGAAAGAATGACGACAGCACCCCATCCCCCCATAGCCATAACCATTATTACAGCCACGAGTACAACAATCATTTCTCTGAAATTTAGATTAAATTTAAGATTAAATATAAAGTTGTTCCTCTCTTTCTGAAGAGCTCTGGACCAAGAATCAAATCTCCGTTGTAAGAATCAAGAATAATGTTTAAGACCATGTTCTATCAATTGGATTTGTAAAATCCAGTTAGATATACTGTATGCCTTTCACGTAATTCAGGGTTAGCTGTCCAAACTGTCTGTCAACATCACAGATGTATTAGAGGCTCAAAGATGTCAGCTTAGTGGTCTCCATCAGGCTTTGAATTGTCTGATCATATGAAGGGCCTGAACACTCTCCTAATCTCCTGATGCAATTTTGAACTGTAGCAGCACATGAAGCAGCAGGGATATGTATTTTTTTTTGTTCTGTATTTCACTGGTATGTGTGTGGCAAAGACATCCCTCTCAAATAGTTAAGAGTCAGTGCAAATGCCATATAACCACTCACCTGCTCTCTTGAACCACTAAAACAGCAGTAAATGCTTGTGTATGTGTGTGTTTTTTTTATTTTTTGTGCATATGATAATGAAGCAGGAGATGCTGCTGTTTGCTTCACAGTAAGAGGCTGCATTATACAATTTATTCTTTTAATGAGACCTACCTATTTAGCAATTCTTATTTGTCTCCAAGGTGAGAGATCAAACATTAGTGAGACAACACAGTCTAAGCCATCATTTATCAAGTCAGCACCATGTCCATGACTCCTAGAGGCACTGCCTTGGTCTGTGGAACAAAAGAGTCTGAAGTAAAATCTCTCTTTATATATATATATATATATATGTGTATATATACTTACAGTCAAAACACTGTGTTCCTCTGGGCAATTAAGTGTGCTAAAAGGCAGCAGGTATTCAAAAAAATGAATAAAATGGAAAGATAAGCTGCCTAATAACTACAATAAAGGCCCGCACAGGATTTTGAATCAATGTTATGTGTTAGAAATTTGAAAGAGTTTCTCCAACCCTGCTGACACATGAGCTTGCATCTGTCCGAGGAATCAGCTGCTCTGATGTGGGGAAGAGACTTCGCTTACGGGCTGGGATTTGATCAATGTGTTGTGGATAGTTTTAGCCCAAAGATCACAATGGTTTTCTGTCTCCCTCTTCTTCTTCTTCTTTTTTTTTTTCTTCAGGAAGCTTTCCTGACAGAGGTTAGTTGTAGGACACCAAGTTCAAATGGAGATGGAGAGGTTCAAATGAGAGTCGAGTGTGTTTCCTGCTCTCAGGGTGTTGTACCTTTCCCTTCAAACAAGGGCATGTGATTTACTACACTGCTGAAGGGGCACATCTGTTTTTTTCTCTTTTCTTTTTTTGACTAATGCACAATTTAACAGTGGTCATTATACAGGCATAAAACATGCGGGTTGCTTTGGAAACTTCAGCAGAAATGTCTCTCAATGCTGGAAAAGTGAGGCGAATAATCACCTCTCACAGAGCAGCTTCTCTAGCCATAAAACACACATTCATCCTCCTGGTTTTTCAAAGTAATCCTGTTCGTTCTTGGAAAATTACCAACAAACTGCATCTACAAACTGAATGCATGGATGGCAGAACAAATAAATGTAATCAAAAAATATTTAAGATGTCACACACTAATTAAAAGCTTGAATGGCATTAGATAATCACTTAATAGTGTTGTATCTTCTTAGTTAATATTCTGTTCATTTACTAGCACATTTTGTGCCTCTGAGAGTGCCTGTTTCTAACCGGGGGGGATTTTGTTCCAGCCAACGGCCAGTGGAATCCTTGGGGTCCGTGGAGCGGCTGCTCGAAGTCGTGCGATGGAGGATGGCAGAGGCGAGCCCGGGTGTGTCAGGGGGCAGCGGTGACCGGGCAGCAGTGTGATGGCACCGGAGAAGAAGTCCGAAAGTGCAGTGACCAGCGGTGTCCAGGTGAGTCAAAGGATAATAAGACTTAAAACCGAGGGGCCACAGAGAGGCTGCAGACAAGTAGAGGGAGATAATTATCTCTGCGGAGCCAGTGACACGGCTTGTTACATAAAGTAACTTAAAGCAGAATATGAAGAGGAGCTGCAGATAAGTGGATACAGAGGGGGTATGAATACTTATGGATATATTCCAATAAATGAAGAAATTGAGATAGTGGTGACAGACATACTGACTAATGCAAGAATCATATAAGCTTACTGTGTGATTTTCAAAGTAATCTCCTTCTAAAGTAGAGTATTAAACATAAAGTCGCTTAATATTTCCATTCTCCAAAGTAAAGAAGAAAAAAAAAGCTCAACTTTTTATTATTGCAATTATGCAGCGCACACACTCACAAAAATTGAGATTAAAGGATGGGGTATGTTTTATTATAATCCTTTTAAATGGTGTGTTTGCATTCACCAGCACTATACAGCTTTGATTCCCTATATTTCCATACCTCCTTGTATGAAATATGAGGAAATAGTTGCATCATAGTGGAAATGCTGAAAAGCTCTTTGCACTGACGTAGCAACACTTTGCTCTTCAGCTCCGTACGAGATTTGTCCTGAGGACTATGCAGTGTCAATGGTGTGGAGACGGACGCCGTCAGGAGAGCTTGCCTTTAATAGATGCCCACCCAATGCCACAGGTAAGGACATGAGCTACATCTTCAACTCATTTGTTGTTATCACTGCCTGACTCCTAACGGTGCTGTACGCACAGGGAGATTTATGGATGGACTTGTAATGTTATTATTAGCCGCGTTCCTTCATTGAAGACCTGTCCCAAGGGATAAGAGGGGACAAAATGGTGGATTACATTTTAATATGTGGATTCAGGCATTTGTTAAATGATACAACAGTGTGATTAATCCACTTCAATTCCACCTATGTTCAAGGATTGTCTGTTTGAACTGCTGATTTGCCAACAAGTGCAACTGTCACGTTTATTTTTACAGTAGTACAATTACCCCACAATTATAGACTGCTATCATGGTATCACTGTTAGAATACATATCAGAGTGTTCGTGATTTTCTTCCTTTTTTTTGTTATATTATGAGCAATAATACTAGATCTCTGCCACAACAGAAAGCTTTCCTTTACTGTAGGAGGTGACAGGCTCTTCTGCTTCTTAAGTCAACTGTCTCATCTTTGCATGGCACCAAGACTTTGCTTCCACATCTGAGAGAGAAGCGTGCACATGCCTTCATCCCGTTTCCACATGCAGTGATATAACTCATGGCTGCACCCGTCAGCACACAGCTTGTGTACTGGATGGGGAAAAAGGAAAAAAAAAAAAAAGGAAAGAAATGTTACTGTGATTCTGAGAGCATTGTTAAAGGAAAGAACACTGAGGTCTGTTTTCAGACATTAAGCAGAGGCTTTAATATGTGCACCGAGAGGAGAGCATTAGAGCAGAGGATGTGAGTTCTAACAGGGCGAGACTCTTTGAGAAAATAGAAGAGAAAGGAAGAGGAAAGAGTTGAGGTGATAAAAAAAACAAAGCTGCTGTGATGCAGGTTACTTTTGTTCTTGCTGAAGGTCAGTTCACTAACAAATAAGACGACAGAAGAGTGAGGCGCTGTCGGGTCCTAAAGTTGCGTGTTGGTTCCGCACGGTAAGCTGTTGTAAAACTTGAAACAGTCTGGTATTGTGAACTGACATTTCTCCCACAGCCATAAAGTGGCTAACTGGCAAACTGGATGCAGCAGCAGACACGCTGCCATTCACAGATGGCTTACCTGCGGCAAAGTTATGGAGAGTAAGATTTACTAGCATGACATTAGCTTTCCAGCTTGACATTAGTTTTATGGCTAATAACTGCTCTGCACTACACAGCTATTTACAACTGGCTCTGAGGACTTTCTGTGTTTCTTCTTCCCCTCTGTATGATGCTGTTTGAAATTTAACACCTTCGCTGATTAAGAATTTCATTTACACCAAGAGGTGTTTGCAGGTCAGTTAGTCAGAGTGAGACACTTGGCTCCTTTATACAGTCGGACTACGGTAATTACTTTGCTTTCCTGAGCAGTATCACGTTAATTAATAGCATTAATTATATTTAAAAAGGAAATTAAATGTATTCTGGTGAACCTTGCACTTAAATGACCAAATTATCCCACATTCTCTTTAAGCAGCTGACTTTGGACCTGCGGTTGTTTGTTTGTATCCTATTAGTTTTTGCAGGTCCCCACACTCTGGCAAATCGCCGCTGACCTCTTACTGTAGTGTTTGTCAGTGTTGGTGAACTCTGAACATCTGCATGCACAGAATGTATGGTATATCTCTTTACAAGAGAACCAGGACCTTTAATGTGTGAGCAGTATCCTGATAAAATAACAGACAGCTGACATATTTCATGTTTAACTACTGAGTACGGAGCATTTCCCTGTCAAAGCTGGTCCTGACCACTGAAAAAAAAACAAGATGGATAGGCTAATAGTTCAGGGCAGGTCAAGTTTATTTCTAAAGCGATTAATCACAGTCCCAGTGTCAGGAGGTTTCACAAAGCCCACATTATGAGACTATGAATGAAAACAACACCTCCCAACCTTTGACCTGATTAGATCAAGGTTAAACTAACAAAACACCGCAATGAGCAAAAAATGTGGAAAGAAAAAAAGCCAACCCATCACGGTCAGACCTCCTCCTTCCAGGGCAGTCAGAAATGTAATGGCTGCTGAGAGCGGGTAAACAAAGATGAAATATTGATCAACACAGGCAGCATAACAAAATGTGCGACACAAATGCAGCAAGACTGCTTGGATGGAGCGTCCGAATGTGTTAAGGGCATAAGCGGCTACTCAGCCGTAGTCACTGGCGTCATCAAGGTCATCATGGGAAACGGCACCCAGTGCAGGGAGAGTCAGCGAGGCCTCGGTCATCACGGATGACAACTGCCACCAGAGGCAAGAGGGGAGGAAAAGTCGAGAGGATTCGTACTCACAGCAGATGAGTTTGTTCGCTTTGTATCATTCAAGTTCGTTCGCTGGTAAACACACACAAAAAAAGTCAGAGCAGCCTCCTGTCTAACTAGTCAGCCTCTCCCGAGGAGGCCGGGTGACTTTGAAGTGCTGTGAAGGGCTAAAGTACAAAACACGACACACGCACTTAGAAATTAAGAATTAGATTCCTGGATTTCTTTACAAATACAGTTCTGCACAGAATTTGTTCCATGTTTTACAGTGCAGTCTGAATGACCAGTATGTGTCCAGTGTAATGCTCTCATTTTAAAGTATTTCTTTTAAATACTTTATTTCATTTTTACATTTACCAGAATTTATGTTTTGTTTTTTTTGCACTTTTAACTCCACTCAAATCTAAAATTACTTGTTACTTTGCTGAAGAGGTTTCATGTGTGAAAGCTCTTCTGCTGCTATTTATATGCATGTCTAATGAGAACCCCAAATCTCAATTATCAATTGAAGTTCAAGTCATCCAGCTGAAAGAGGCAGCAATTAAAGCAACACAACCACAAGCTATTAAACAAAACATATCACAGGTTAATGCAGAGGAAAATGATCCTGTACTCCTCCAGCAAATAAATTAGACCCCACCCTGTAGAATGAATGAAGGGTCATTTTATTTGCGACATATGCTCAGAGTGGACCAGGGGTTGTTTCATGCTGTGATGGTATTCAATCCTCTCTCAGGCTGTGTTTTTGTCCCATAACTCCTCAGGTGCTAAATTTTGTTTTAGCTTTCTCCTCCTGTTTGAATAAAAGTCCTCCCTCTAATCCTAGCCAGGTTGAGGATGCAGTAAAACTGGACAGCGACAGGTCAATGCCTCTGTGGTAGTGCAGCCTTGGTTCTGATCAAGCACATCTCCGCTGTCCTGTATTTCATAGACAAGCTACTCTACATACATCACTGGTGACGCAAGGTCAGATGACAGAACCGGGCGAAATCACAGTGAAAAACTTTGTGTTTCCATCTCTGACCCTATTTGATCCAAAAGAGCTACAAGCCAAGAGGAGTTCAATTCTAAATAACTGGAAATTACATTTATTCTAAATGCTGATATAACATTTTAATTATATAGATGATGAACTATGAAAAGTCACTTATTTTACAAAACAGTGGGAAGAAGGGATGGCACAGCTGCACAAGTTAATGGAGGAAAAGGTTCATTTAATGCTTGTACAGGTTTCATTTTATAATGACCAGTGTGGGATTAGATTCTGTTTAATGCAGTTTTTGACAATCTTTAATTTTCTTTCTGCAAAACTGTTGTGCAAACAGAAAATGAGCACAGGGAGACATGAAAATTATTTTTGGCCTTGGGCAATTTGTAGCTTCCAGTACTGCTGAACTGACATTAAAATTACATCATGGAGTACAATACAAAATTGAGAGCAGAATAAAGGTCATCAGAAGGCCAAATAACTAATATCCTCTTTGTCAGTTTTTTTTTTTACTGTTGAATAAACATGTCTTTCAAGTCGAACCCGTCTATTATTCAGCTGTCACATTTCAGTATTAACATTTTTTTGAATGTAGCCTTTACTCAGTGCTTTGTGTCTTTTTGCCACTTCTCAGTTATAGCACAGTTTCTCTCAGTTTACAATGACCTTTTAAGCCTCTAGGAGCCAAAACACTGAAGTGAATCCTTCAATCTGAGATATCAATCCATCTTGAGATACACGTACCCACCTTTTCTTTGAGTGTGAGGACCTGAAACATGATGAGTGCAAATGAGATTTTTTAATTTTTTAATTAATTTTTTTTTCTGACGTTCATCACAGAAGGAAGTAAATAAAACCTCCCTGGTTGAAGGCAGTTTGGAGGGAGACAAATGCTCAGCACAGTGTAAAGCAATGGGCCGCTCCTGTTGCCCTCTGGGTTGTCTCATTGTGCTGCATGGGCGCTCCTGGCATATAGCGATGTTTTGTGTGCACTCGTGTCTTCACCAGGTAGTAGCAGTGAAGAAGGTGGGTGTAGGAGGTGTGGTTTTGATCTCTCTCTGTCTGTGTGTGTTAGTGTGTAAAAAAAAACAGAGAGAGAAAGAGAGAGAGAGAGGGAGAGAACAAGAGATAGCGATGGGTTTATCTGAAGCACGGATGCCAGGGGAAATGTTTTGTACTGTGGGAGTTTTCCTCAGGATGTCAAGCACCTGTGTTGGAGCGGTGGGGTGATGTGTGAAGTGCACTCCACCAGGTCGACAGCTGGGAAGGTGTGATGTTGGACCCCTATGTAGGATGTGTATGGGGATGTGGGTGGATATTGGGAGGTTCTGCTATTTCGGGATCACTGTTTAAATGCCTGACAGCTATCACAGCTGAGCTGCTGCACGCCTGAGTAAGCCACTGGAACTCCTATTAATACGCCACACAGTGCATATATTAAAAAGCCTCTGTCTGTTGCTTATAATATAAAACCAGTTGTTCAAATAGAGCAGAACTCCCCCCCTCCTTTCTTTCCCTCTCTCCCTCTTTCAAAGACGTGCCTCAAATCCACTGCAAAATGTAGCGGGTGACATCAGATTTGTTGGCGACACATGAGCAACAGAAATGGACAAAAAAAAAGGAAAAATAGAAGTCTGTCATGAAAATAATTGATGTCTCTGTCCTCCTCCTCTTTCCTGTCCTTCCCCCTCATCCTGTATCCAACTCCCTCCACCTCCATCTGCCTTTCTTTTTGGCTCTCTTTTGGTCTTAATCCCACCACCCACCAACCCCACCTCTCCGCTCTCTCTGCCTGCATCCACCCTCATCTCCCCTCTCATCCCTCCCTCCCTCCCTCCCTCCCTCCCTCCCTCCCTCCCTCCCTCCCTCCTCTCCAAATCTGTCGCTGTCTCTACCTCCTCTACAGGCACCACTAGTCGACGCTGCTCTTTGGATCACCGTGGTATGGCCTTCTGGGAGCAGCCCAGCTATGCTCGATGCATAACAAATGAATTCAGATACTTGCAGCAATCAGTAGGTGCAAAGTCAGCTCCCTCTCACAGCCTCTGTTTCCAATGCATCATAAATTACATCCCCAGCGTCTCGTCCCCCCCCCACACACCCCCCCGCTCCCTATTCTCATCACAGTGTAGCCAAAGATTAACCACTTTCAATAGAGGAGCAAATTGAAACACTGATTTTGCCATTTTTGTCTTTGTAATGAATGGTCATAGTCAAGTCCTTAAACAGTTTGAGTAAGTGTTTCTGGCATGTTCTCATCTGTGTTTGTCTTTGTTCATTTACTCGAGTCCCCCGAAAAGAGGAGAAACAAATTACAACAGTTGTTGATACTGTGAAGAACATGTTGTACTTTTGTACTTTTTCTAACTAACTGCCAATGCTCACTTGCACTTTACTGCCTTTCTCAATTGCATCTGATAATATAATGAATTACTGCCACAGAAAACTGCAAATTCTAAACAAGCACAGCACCAGAAAGAAACCAGCTACAAAACAACAAAGCAGGGAAACTGTCAGCAGTCTTCTGCTAAATACAATCAGTTGTCTTTGGCTAAAAGAACAGGTGTGAATTGATGTGAACTCATCCCTTTTTTCACTGCACGGCAAGATGAGACATTTCAATTGTAAAAAAAAAAAAAAAAAAGAAGATCTTCTTTTGTTAAAGTCTGAGTAGTTTTTATTGCAGTATTTTAAATAAATTTTTCCTTTACTGTGTATGCATTTAGCCTGGATACACAACAACGCTTCCACTAGGATAGGTAATTTTGGTAACCCTCTGTCACTGTTAAAAATAAAATAATTCAGAAGAGCTGAGACGGCACATATAGCGCTGCACCTGTGAACGTGTATTTACGGACATAAACCCTGTGCAATGATGTGAGATGTCATTTCACTGTGCAATTTCTGCCTAAATGTGCGTCTTCTGCTCCAGTTAACTCTTTTATTCACATTGGCTCATTTCAAAACATCCGCAAGGCAGAATACATTTCGGCCTGGCTTAGATATAAGCGTCAAAGAAAAGGCCTTAGAGAGCAGATTCTTTCTTCCTGTTCTTTTTTTTTTCTTTTTCACTCCATTTACTCTGAATGTGTAGTTTAGCGCATATCGTACAAAGTTGTGGACATCGATGCCCCAAGTTCTCTCCTCTCCTGTTTTTGGAGGTTCAGGGGCACCTTGCTAAGGGCCAGAGGATGCTGGCCGGGGATGGGATGTCCCAGGTCACAAAGAACCTGCTGGACCTCACCCAGAGGAGGAACTTCTACGCCGGCGACCTGCTGTCTTCCGTGGAGATCCTTCGCAATGTGACAGAGACCTTCAAGAGGGCCAGCTATGAGCCGTCTTCAGATGATGTGCAAGTAAGCAGACAGTGGTTTTATCTTAACATTATAGCACAGACTTATATTCATACCCCACTGTATCTATTTAGAGAAACTAACCAACTGGATAAGGCTAACATTTGATGCATGTTAGAGAATGAAAATCAAACATTTTCTATCGTATCTGAAATAACACAAAGGCTGACAAACACATCCCATAGCTCTATTGTATTAAGATATCTCCTCCACATCCTAAACAGTTTCATCTCATCGTGTTGGGGTTGACTGCAGTCTTGATCCTCTTTATGTCAATAGGATGATGGAGATTACAGCTAAAGCTCCGCCTCCATCGCCAATAAGATAATTTGTGTCCTCGGAGCTGTGTCATTTTCAAAGACACTGCCTGAACAGTCCTAGTCACAATTTCTGAATGTTGCTGTGTGTGTGCTAAATAGAAAAAGAAGTAATTGGTTGCTTGAGTTAATGAAAAACCAAATTCTCTGTTATAGTTTGTGTGTGACTTTCTAATCTTTCTTAGAGTGGTTTTGTTGTTATTGTTCTGCTGTCGAGATATGAGCAATAGGGCCAGAACATTAGAAAGGTATCAGCCATTTTCTGTGTGAAAGTATGAATAATCTCTCCTTTTAATAATGTGAAAGTTCAGTTGGCTTTAAAGTCCCATAAAAGAATAGAGTATCTGCTGACTAATAAGCTTTTCAATATATTGAATATGAAATTTTACTCATATTGTTAGGTGTTATACAGATCTCCTGCTCTGAAGGAGAGGAAATGAAAAAAGGCCCATGAAATAAGAATAAAAGCACATAATGAAAGGGGGAAAAACAGGCTAACCTAGAGTGAAATCCCATCCAGTGATGCCAGACATGCATCACTTTTAGAGCTGCGGTATCATTTGAATATAATTGAATTTAAGTGGCTTTTACTTCAGGTTAGGATGTAGGTAATGAAATCACCAAAATGTTCAACTCACTTAATTATAAACTTCCAACACGCGGTGGCATTTGAACAACAAAATGTCAGCCAGGGATGTTCGTTTCTGTAGTTTGCTGCTGGTTTCATGCACATTTGTCACATTTATCCACCAGACGTCAGGTGCACGGTCTGCCGCTAATATTCTGCAGGAATAAAAAAACCCAAATGTGGCCGGCCATGGATGGACAACCCAGGTCCCATTTAGTCATTTTCCCCTACAATGGGAAAAAAGAAAAAATCTAAAGAGATGAGGAAAGCATCCCGTCTCCGGTTATTATGAGAGCTGTATAGTGTGTGTGGGCAGACAGGAGAGCAGTCAGCCAGCCCACCCCCTCCTTGTGTCTCTGCGCTAATGCAGTGTTAAAGTGGGCACATTACCACCAGAGGGAGCATAAGCATTCAAGTAGAAAACAAGATAGCCTGTGTCAAGAGAGAGAGCCACTCCCTCAGGCACATTGTAGACCAGACGAAATAACAAGGCTAAAGATCAGACAGGGGTCCTATTACTACTGCAGGCATGCACCCCAAGCAGCCCCTGCTTTCCGCTGCTGAAGAAGACAATCCACACAGCTGCTCAGCCATTCCCTTTCATCTTTTTTTTTTTTTTTTTCCCTGATTGTAGCCCGTGCCTCTCTCCTCTAGCATTAAGTGCTTGCTGCAAGCTGCAGGGGTTCAAGGTGTATTTTTGTCAGGGCTGATCCACATATTGCATCTTTTCCTCTAATCATTCACCATCATGGCTTCAGAGGCAAATTTCCTGTTGCTGCCGAGCCCTGCAGGGAACGTCATTATTCCTTTATGGAAGTCCCTGATTTCCCGCGATCAGAAATGTCAGTATGTTATCCATAAAAGTCATTCCTGAGTGCGTCGTGTTTATCTGTCACGGTTTAAAAAGCATCTCGCTGCAGTGTGCCTGTAATACTTGTGTGTGGGTGTGTTATGTATTTCCCCTTTCATCATCTCCACAGAACTTCTTTCAAATCATCAGCAACCTCTTGGAGGAGGAAAATAAGGAGAAATGGGAAGATGCACAAAAGGTAGGCATATGGCAGTGCACTTAGTAAATAATTCAAGTTTCTGCATGAATGTTTTGTGCCTCAAAAAATCATCTTAGAGCTCGTCTCGCAGCTGCTCCGTCAGAACAGCGGAGATAAAGGAAAAGTCAGCTTAGTGTTGAGATAATGTTTTCCTTACACATATCATTGCGAGAGGGTCATTTAGCTGGAGTGACATCTGGCCTCATTTGGAGAGCCAGTTCCTCAGACCTCCACTTGGTGGCAGCAGCACTGCCACAGAGAGTGCCCAAGCATCACCACCACTGCAGGACTCATTTCCTCCTGCAACACATTGTTTCTCGCGGCTGATACAGATCATGGCAACCACTGTGATTAGACCATTACTTAAGCTGAACTTTAGAGTAGAGACAAACAGTTTAGACATTTTATTGCTTGTAGCACAGCGGCAGAGTCTCTTATTACCTGCCTGTCGTTGTACGGCAGCTCCATCATACGGTGCAGCAGTATTTTGTAGTAAAAACAAAACACACAGTCATATTCCATATAAATGTAGGAGCAACAAGCATGACAGCGCTGCAGTCTAATGCACTGTAGATCAAAATCTAAGAAGGGAACAGTTCATTTTCCCCGACCCTGTGTTTATCCATAGAGATTGGCTTGGGGCTATGTCCTCTGTTGGACATGTCTCTCAGCTTGAGAGGTGGCATCTCCCGTTTTCAAAACTGCCACTGGTGTCTGAGACAACCCCCGAATCCCGAAGTCGTGCACATCCAGACTCTGACAGAGATACCATCTGTGATGACTGCACGTCTGCAGAGGGCATCTGCTCTGCTGTCACCTTCACTGGCAAATTGACTTAAATTAGGTATCACCTGCGCTGACACATGACTGAGGTGGGTGTCTTAAAATCAGTCAGATCTCTTTTTTGTCGCCGTTTCGCCACGCATGACTTCAAGTCAGATGGTAGAGGGAAATGCAGGCAGTTCAAACTCTGCCAGGAGTGCCAGTCCTGGCTGTCTCTGCAGGCAGTAATTAGGTGTTTACTCACTGCAGCTTTAGTTTGGCAGGCCCCAAAGGTAGGTTGTCGGTGAGAGGGGGCCTCACAAATGAGCCGTTTCGTCAGTAAGAATGCGTCAGAGACGGAGACAGACAGATCAGAGGAAATATGGAAATGGGAGAAGTTGTCTCTTTGATTGAGCACCCAGAAGAGATATGTGACACGCTTAATTATTTCTGTAGTTATTAATGCGCCTGTCCGAGGAGTGCTGCTTCAGTCCTGGCTCTCCACCAAGTGGACACCGGCTAAGCGACGTCGTCTTCTGATTTCAACAGACGACGCTTTGACTACTCAGTTCTCGAATTTTCTCACTTGCTGGCTTTTTCTTGCATTAATGAGTGTTCTGAGCTCATGTTTCCACAGCACCCACACACACCACACGCTGTGGACATTCAAAACGCTCAGATGAAACACCTCACTATGAGGTTTTTTACTGGCTGTGGAATTGGCTCTGTGCAGAGATCACTATATATTCACCTCCTGTCACTGTTACCATGGCAAGGAAAGGAAGAGCTCTGTCTACAGAACCTCCACTGCAGCCATTTCCCTCCGCTGCCTTCACATCTCATGGTTGCCATGGAGACCAGCAGAATGAGCATGACTGCACCGTGCGTCAGATATGCCGGAAGGGGCGATGTGATGTGCTTTTCTCCCCCCCACTATGGCTTTCACTCTGCTGTGTCAGAGGCTCTCAACTTCAGCATCACTGATTCCCTGGCTTTTGCGGCACATGTAGACGCATGTGCGAACACACAGGCCACAAGGTGTTACCGAGGGGAGGGGGGAAGGAGGGGGGCACCTGCCTCAGGTATGAATAGCAACCCCGAGTGAGGTGTTAATTGCTAAATGCCACTCAAAGGCCTTTGTAATTGCCTGAAATCAACATTGTGCACTCACACATTTGTTGGAGTCCTGCAATAATATTTGGTGTAATGTGGCACATTTCTCTCACAGACATTTTGAAATGTTGTCACAGCATTGTTCTGTGTAGCTGCCGGTACTTTGTGAAAGTGGCAAATGTGTCGGAGTGTGGCACATGACACAGCCACACACTCCTACAATCAGCGTCTCACAATCTCCAGGCAAAAGACAGAACCCCACCCCCCACCCCCTCTCGAATCAAAGCTTCTTATTAAATTTGACCCATCGCCACAAGATTGGCAGACAGGACAGTGGTCCAGTCTCTTGGAGCTTCAGTTATTGAATTAGCCAGCCTTTGATTTATCGACATGGAGGAATATAGCTGAGCAGACAGCAGTGTCCACTGGTCGAGCCGTGGAGCTGACCATGGTGCTGAACCCCATGCCTCTGCATTTTCTCACTGAGCACTGAAGTCCATGAAGCGGCACATGAGCTCAGGCAATCACCCTTGACTTGGCCGAGGCGTCGAGAAGAGAAGCCAACCAGCAACGACCATGTCTGCAGAGCCGCTGGTTCTAGCTCTGATGTTGATGTCACATTGATGATTCAATAAGGGCTCCAACTACCTGCCCATTATTCTCCTGATGAACCGATTAATCATTTGATCCACAAAGTATCACAAACTAACGAACAGTGCCCATCAAATTTCCCCCAGAATTCAAGGCTGCATGTTCAAATAGCTTTTTGTCCAACCAACAATCTAATCTGTTGGCTGTGTATTGCACTTTTGCCTGAGGCAAATTCCCCCCTCAGGGACAA
Source organism: Trachurus trachurus (assembly GCF_905171665.1). Taxonomy (NCBI): domain Eukaryota; kingdom Metazoa; phylum Chordata; class Actinopteri; order Carangiformes; family Carangidae; genus Trachurus; species Trachurus trachurus. The sequence goes on from NC_139906.1 coordinate 18,870,546, forward strand.
TAAAGTACTTCTAAATTTCTCTTCCTCCGCCAGGTTTTCTTTATTTTTGCCTCAGCTATAATAAGTTTAAAGCTTTTCATGTACTTTACAAGTTTATACACTTGAGCAGATGTAGAAATTACATAACATTATTCAAAACTTTTATATCTGTGGTGTTTTTCTAATATGTATTCACAATGATCTGCTTTTTAGTTTATGGTGCCCCACACATCTATCCTCCCAGTAATACCATTCTCTGCTGCATTTGTGAAATCATGTCATGGCAGCAATGTTGAAATTGAAAGTGTCTCGTTTCTTTTTTAATCTTGTCCAGATCTATCCGGGAGCAGTGGAGCTCATGCAGGTCATAGAGGAATTCATCCACATCGTTGGACTGGGCATGAAGGATTTTCACAATGCCTATTTGATGACTGGGAACTTGGGTAAGAATCAGCCCACTTTACCTCCCTGACCTTGTTTTACCATTTATTTCTGCTTGACATGGACACATAATCCCTGTGCTCTGCTGACTCTTCGTGTCAATTTCCCCACCATCATTAATTTGGGATAAATGGCGCGTGGTGAGGGTGGGGGAGTAAAATTACTGCAAATCAATAATGTTAATTAAAACTGAGCTTGTGGTCTTAATGTGCTAAATTCCTATGAAAACACTTAACACCCAATCCAATATCAAGAGCGTGCGGTGGAGAAACCCTTATGAGAAGAGAGCTCCTCTTAACTAGAGCTAAGAAAAAGTTCAAGATATTTTGTATTCTAGTAGTATTTTATATTTTAAATTAATTACAGTTAAATACAATTTGAAAGGTATGTTTTTAAAGGAATTTAAGGAGCAAAAAAGTGGTTCTTGTTTATTAGACACTTTATATTCATCAATGCTTTTAAAATGTATGGCACATCTGAATGTGTTGTGTTGCACAGTATTGCAGTCCTTTCAGAAAGATGTGATTAGCAGCATTCCCTAAAGCATGTTGGGTAGAAGTGCAGCAGCATAAAAAAAAGATGCTTGTCAGTTTCTTGGGAGATTAGCAGTCATGGAAAAAATATTGTCAGAGTGTCTGATAAAAGGCTATACAATTGGAAGTGAAATTACAAGTTATTCTTTGCAGCTGTAATGAGCTTTTTTTCTGCGCCACTGATTGTGGTCCAGATTATAACTCCCCATCTTTGAAAAAAGAAAGTCTCTGGATATGAGCAATATTTCTCTTCCCTAATGTTCTCATGGGTTCTTTTAGCTTCTGTCGCACAGCTTCTTGGATGATCTGAGGTCTCTGTGGCATTTCATTTCTTACTCAGCCATAAATGGTGTCTTACTGGAATGGAATAATAGAACTGTGGTCTTGATTTATTCATGCTAGCGAATGAGAGCGTGTACAGCGGAGCTGGTAGGCAATTCCTCCGATGGAGGGAAGTATCTTCCTCGTATTCTTTACAATAGCTAACATTTGACCCAGTTCTAGCAAGCACTCAGTTTATGGTATATGATTTCCATAATGATGAATACTGTCGGTAGCCCACGGAATAGCATACAAAACATGGCGCAATGAATGCGGCCATCAAAATACCATTATGAAACACCATGAGAGGCAAATTAAGTAATGGACACTTAGAAATAAGACTTGAATGCATTTCGTAATTCCAAGAAGGCATTAATGACTTCTTTCACAGATGTTATAATACTTCTGTGCCCTTCCTCTATTTATACACGTCCTCCAATTTGGCCTAATGGTTGTCATCCAATCTCACTGGCACTGGCCTACTCTTAATGCTTGAAAAGGCCATTAACACATGACCCTTGCTTTATAGACAATATACAGTCTATACTGCGAAGCACACTTCAAGTTGTCGTTGTCGGTGAAATGTTTTGTCCTGACTTGTACAAATTGCTTGAACTGCAGTGTAGTTTGACTTTTATTCTATACGTCAGCCGTATGACTCTGTTGCCTACGCTCAAATATGTGGAACCATGGATTAAGACCGTCCAATGTGACAGAACCTTTTGTTTTGTTTTTTAAAACATGGAGCAATGATGCAACATAGCTCTATATGAGTCATTGCATGTTTTACTTGTTGGCTGTTCTCTTTGCATTACATCATTTTCACATTTTAGTAGATTTTTTTTCATTTCATTGGTTTCAGTTGATTTTATATAATATGAAAATTAACTTGCAGAAATTTGACACAAGCAGTACCCCACAGAGAACACAACCTCATGCTTATTTCCATCACAGTAATGACATATTGTTGTGTGCGATGCTGCATTTAATGAGGCATCAATTTGAAAATTGATTTGACTGAATTGGAAACTCTTTCCCATCACTGTATAACAACAACCGTGTAATCTTGACACAAATAATAGAAGACAAAATGCAAATTGTGACAGATAACATGCACATTTATTTGTATGTTTGCACTGAAATAATGGAAAACTCTGGATGCCTGTAAAATATTGTGCTATTATATATTAGTGATTTTTAATAAGTGGGCTACAACACAGAGAATCATCAGAGGAGTGAACTCTGTTTCACTACCAGGTCTTTTCACAAACGACTCTTATTTATGTGATGAGGAAACTCATATTTTCAGCATATTTTAAGTCTGTGGCAAAACTTTCATGCACTAGAATACATTAAAAACTGACATATTCAATATTGATCCTATAAGATTTAAGGTTTCAGGCTCAGATTTGAGTCTGAGCATTTCAGATTATTCCTTTAGGTTTGATTAGTCATTCATTTTTTTTTTTTTTTTTTTTTTTTTTTTTTTTAACCTTTATTTAACCAGGAATAATCCCATTGAGATTCAGAATCTCTTTTGCAAGGGGGTCCTGGCCAAGAAAGCAGCACAGTACATCCACATTTAAACATCAACAAAACAAACATAAAAACAGCTAAAACAATAACAGCAAATCGCATCAATACATTATAATCACCAGCTGCGTTCGGTGAGAGAACATGTGCATTCAGTAGTTAAATAGTCCTTGATCCTATCATTAAGAAGTTAAGAAGTTCATTAAGAACAAAAAAAGCCTCCAGTTGTCTTTTTGCCTGTTACAACTCTCCAGGCGTGACTGAAATAACTTCCTGATTGCTCCATGTACCTTGGTTATAAGTGATCTTCAGTATTACTCATAAAACTAATTCAGAATTCACAAAATTGGTAAATCTCTGAAGTTTAAAGTTGGAAGTTTTAGTGCCTTCTCATCTCTAACAGTGGTATGTAGCACCCTGTACGTTTTCACCCCATTAACAGGATTAATGTGTAGTCAGAGGAACTTTTTATTATTTCCTCTTCTTTAGTAGCTCACAGAAAGGGACTGAGCATGAATCTTCAACATAATTTTAGGCCATCAAAGTACTGCTGTGAGGTTTATACATTAAGTAATAAGGGGGAATAAAGTCCACATTATTTTCCATCAAATTCTTTAGGAACTCACATGAACCTGAGTAAATAATGCTGGGGAAATGCAGCATCATTACCATTTTGGTGATGCGGAAACCGAAGCAAGCAGATTTCTCAAGGAGTTTTTTTTTTTTTTTTTTTTCGAAAATCTTAGCACGGAGACTGAGGGGCTGTTTGGCTTTTTGAGTAGTTATTAGAAGTATGTAGCAGTAATGAGCTGCCTCTGGCTAGAATCAACCAAAAATACTCAGTGGATGCTGGTGGAAAAATATTAAAGGTCTTGTTGGGAGAATTTTCTTTAGTGCACGAAACGACTACATGCATTACCTGTATGTTGTAAATGTCAGAAGAAATTGCTGCTGTCCATGTTTTATTCAATTTTGCTGCGAGAAAGACTATATGTGGCCAGAAAAAACAAGCGAATTGAAGTAAAATGTGACAAAATTTCACACATTTTTAATGCACATCCTGTATTTGGAAAATGACTCCATATACCAGTTTCTGTTTTTGATAATACATGACTAATTATTTTACCCTTGGACCAACACAAGCTTTAGTTGCCAGTCACACAGTTATTTCAGCTCACACTACAGAGCCTGGTGCTGTGGCTTTTGATTAAAGGAATGGAAAGTTTTGTGGATCCATCGGTGGAATCCAAGTGGGGAGCATCTGGCTGAGTAAGATATTGCGGCATTATTTCGTCACTAATTTATGGCAGCCTCCTGACACTTAGATAAATACTGGCTGTCACCAGTGCATCGTCCTCTGTCCTCCTACTTTTAGTCAAATAACCTTGATTGCAAAAGGCTCTCCACTCTGGCAACTCGCTCTCTCTCCTTGCAGGCAAATACTTGGAGGACAAAGTGAAGCTCGGGACATGTTAGAAATTAAATTAAACACCACTTTGAAGGTGGAATACATCATGCACTTTTGACACCTTTGTTCTAGCTGTCTGTTGTGAGGCTACACTTCATGGTCGAGAGAATGTTTTGACTTTAATCGTGATTAATTGCAGTCACGCACACACAAAATGGCTGCAAATGCTCATTGATTAATGTTTTGTGCAAAATGTTTATGTTGTCTGACTTCAGCAGTTAAGTTAATGCTGAGCTTCTCATGAACACATTCAGATGTAATCAGCATCGCTATGATTCCCTCTTATGAAAATGAGCCGTATACAGAATTTTCTCAGTGCACTTAATCGGTGTTCAGAAGCATCACAATGCTAAACGATCGCTTCATTTATTTATTTTTGCTGTCTGGCTCCATCAGGCAAGTGCAAAGCCCCATTTACCTGCAGAATTACCCAGAACTCTGAAAGACAGCCTCCCTAGCACCCTGTTGTGTGTCACAGCGTGCCTTTTGACTAAAGCTATCAACACTAACACGCACACACACACACGCACACTGCCCACTGCTGCTCCCAGCATCTGGTGCTGTTGTGAACAGGCGTCTTTGCAAATGGCGGGTCTCGTGGCGCTCTGTGATTTCAAGCCCGCCACTTGATCACAGAAGACACACCTTCACCGTCACAGATTTCACTCAAAACATGGAGCCTTTCCAGGATTCAAATTGTATTACTGGCAGAGCACAAGGAACAATGGAGCTTGTGCATCAATAGTAGGATTAGCCTCAGATTCCCCTCACTGAAGCACCACCTGACTGGGATGGGATGTGATACCAGGTAGAGAACAGTACAGCTTTATCCTCCCCTTGTAATGCTGAGGCCTTTTCAGCTGATCCTGTGTGTTTTCCTTGTCATTGCCTTAGTGTATGGACTGGCCTTTTATGGCACCTCATCAGGGAGGTGAGAAGGGGAAAGAGTGATTAAGGAGATTACTTGTCTAGCAGCTGTCATATGCCAGTGGAAGCACTGATGGTCCACAGAGTGGTAAATGTGTACATGGATGCTTAAAGAGTCCAATTTCTTATTCATTCTTTGACATATACTGTATGTCCACATACACAATTTTATTTGAAAAGATAAAAGTACTAGGAGTTGAAACTAAATGCATTCATACATTGCTAGATGTTGTTTAGAGATGCTCAGTTTGGCAGAGGTGACATGGCAGGCTGTTTTGAATTTAGGTCACAGGACCACTCCTTTATTAATATTTGGATCACAGATTGTGTCTTAAAAGAGTGAAGTAGACTATACCTCTGTGGAGAATTCACAGCTAGCAAAAAAAAAGCTCTGTCAGAAGACTTTTAGAGCGTAAACTGAGTGTAGCTAGAGCAGCAGAGGGAAACTTTCCAACTGTTACAAACCTGGAATCTTACTGTGACGAAAACACTCATTTAGTATCCTTTCCAAACTTGACTCAAATGCATCAGTGTTGCTAATGCTACATAGCATTATCAGCTGTTTAGCCTAAATAGGCTCACAAACATTTCCCTATAGAAACATTTATTAGTTACACATCAAACTTAATTCCTTTACTCACCAACATCTGTCAACAGCTGTTCTGTTCTTGTATTGGCCTTAATGCTAACAAGCTAGCTGTGGCTAATCTGGCCATTCCCCATAGCGATCCACTGACAATCTACCATGAAGACAAAGCTGAGAGGGCGTGCTATAACTTCCTGTATTATAAAGACAAAGACAAAAAACTTAAAAACTCACTAATGACTGTTGCTTGACAAGAATTTCAATTGTTGGCAGAGCCAGGCTAGCTTCCAGTTTCTACTGTTTCTCAAAATGTTGACAGCTGAAATCAAAGTTGTCTTGTTAGTCTTTTCTATTTAGTGGTATTTTGCATTAAACAAAATAACTTAGCATGGAAACACATAGATAATGAGATGCAAAAAAGAAAGAATAAATAAATAAATAAACAAGAAAATTCATTATTCTCATGTGACAGATGTTTTCATTACAGGGTGCCCTTTCATAAATGTGTCTGGGATGATTCCCCATGTGACCATCTGCTGACTTATAAATACTCCCAAGTGTATTGATCATCCAATATATTTCTTCATTGGTCTGTTTGTTTGAATTCCACAGTGGCCAGCATCCAGAGACTTCCTGCAGTGTCTGTGATGACTGACATCAACTTCCCCATGAAGGGTCGTAAAGGCATGGTTGACTGGGCCAGAAACTCTGAAGATAAAGTAGTCATCCCAAAGGGCCTCTTTGTTTCCCAGTCAGCAGGTATGTGACTGAATATATTTCACAGAGCCGTCATGCTTCTACTCAGACACATCTCTCCTCACAGCTCTGAGTCACATGAGCAGACTTCACATGCAAACATTATTTATCGTAAAATATAGGCTACGTGTGAAGTTCATTTCTGTTTAAAATCAGCAGAAACATTTCAGCATCTGCAGAGGAAGCTGTTGTAGATGAATGCATAGTGAATGCATTAGGATGGATTCAGTGGTCGCTGCTGAGGAACAGAAAATAAAAATCTTGACATCTCAGCAAAAGCTGAATGATTTGAGGTGAATTGCTTTGAAAACAATAAGACGTTCACACAGGCACATCAATCTTGTGCAGTAGGTCTTTTACTTAAATATTTTATGCTACACCACTTCTCGTTTTTGGAAAAAGTGAGGAAATGCTACAAGCCTTTGAACAAAGCCACTTTGCTTGCCTGTGCTTGTTCGGTCACTGAGTTTTCCATCGACTCAGCATCCTTTCACACAGCGCCAGTTGCCACTGTATATCCAGAGCCAGACAATTTGGTTAATTGGTGTGATCAGTCTTATCTGGAATATATCAAAGATAACAAAACAAGGGATTGATTTGGAATCTGTGCCATGCTCCTAATCCCAGCCACTCTAATTTGGACAATGTAAGACGCTGATTCTATAGAAGACTTTAGCACTTCTCTCTCTGGAGTCGACAAAGTCTGTTGCAAAAAGTTGCAGAAAGTACTGTTTGTCAAAAAAAATCTTTATTTGTCAAAGTGTTATTGGCAGATAATGTATTGGCACCACAGACTTGCAAGTTTACGTAAGCCAAGTGTTACTCTCAATTACAACTGCCATGAATTATGAATGCCATGTTATTGGAATAAAAACTGGAAAGAATCAAATATATAAGTAAGAACATTTTGAATATTTATTTTTTAACATAAAATCTGGTAACAATGTCCAATAACACTATAAGAAAATGTTTGACAATCGTGTTAATTAATGCTTTATTTTCTCCTTTAGATATGGAAGGATCACCAGTCTTCATTTTAGGAACAGTTCTTTACAAGACTCTTGGACTCATGCTGCCTTCACCAAAGTAAGCACAGTATATTATCTTGTCTGTATTTTCTGGTCTGCTGGCAAGAAGAAATATGAGACTGATTTAATCTTTGGAAGCAGCAGAGGTGTCCATTTTTATTCAAAATAGTACTGTAGATCAAGTTTTTAAAGCAGACTGTGCCTGCCTCCTGTGTCTCTGAAACACTCCACTGTACTGTAAAGGCATGAAATTAAAAGTTTCACACAGGAACAAAGACAAACTCTAATTGCTATGCTGCCATTGTTGTATTTTTTAAACCTTCATATAAAGCTGACAATTTTGAGATTTCTTTCAGTTGGTAATTCTTCTTATTTGGTCATTACTGCTAACGAAGGGCTGCTCTTTTCAATGCATTTTCAAGAACTCTAGTTTTAGAAAAAGAAAAATGTTACTGTAATCTGGCATATATAGTTATTTGATGATGACATTAGTGCTTGGAAAAAGCAGTGGGATGTCCCAAACAAACACCTGTCAGACACCAATCAACAAGTCCCTGGCACAAATGTCCCAAGGACGGAGCGGTCAGCCCAGGATTGGCCGGGCCAGCTGTCGCAGGTGGAGCAGCAGTACTCTGTGTACATGCGAAGCTCACTCTCTCTTGGTGGATAACTGAGCATCCATTTGCCAGATTTTAGGCTTGCGAAGCTTCAAATAAGAAAGTAACTTTCATGCCAGTAAATGTCAGGAGTGTCTCAGTGCACTCAGTGTGGGGAATTGAAGAACCTCCTTATTGATTTCCAGTTTAGAATAAGTTCAAAAAACTGACTCATATCACATGAAAAAGTCCCAAAGAAAATGTTCTCAGCTCAAGTGGTGCCTTTAGGACACGGGGGCTGCTGCAGTCTCACCTCTACTCCCTTTATGAGGTTGACAGTTTTCTTCCTTGTTGTAAGTGCTCATGGATTTCAGCTTCTAATAAGAATATTCTGTCAACCACACAATAGCAGGAGATGGTTTCTGAAGCAGGACTCGACTGCCAGGTTTTAAAAAGCGTAGGATATAAAGAGACAGTCGCGTTCAGTTCAGGTGAGCCTTTGATTTGCACTCTCTGATTCCAGGTCTGCTTGGATGTTTTGAACAAGTGGCAAGCATCCCATACAGCTGCTTTGACATCTAATGGACAGCCCCTTTAAACCTGCCTGTTATTGAGCGTGTGATGTTAGGGTTAGCATTCAGCACAAGAGAAAACACATCAGACTAAGAAGAAGCTAGTTTAAGAATTAATTTGAACTTGCACCACACATTTTAGATAACCACATTAACCAACGGAGGGGAAGTTTAATTCAAAATATGTGCACAAAATCTTCTCAGAAACCCCAAGTTTTTTGTACTAACGTTCCGATCCCATGTGAGACTTACAGTACTGAGTCTGCATTCAAATCTAATCCTAAAGTGTTAATGCATCTTTACACAAAATAAAAAATATATTGAATTTAACATTTAGGATGCTAACATAGCTAAGTTGATGTATGAAAGAGGAGCCTCTGCTTTACCACACGGTCTCAGAGCGAAATAGGTTGTTCCATGTTTGACATGTGTGAACAACATCCAAGATATTAGATTTGTTTTTCTAACATTTTATTTTGGCGTCTCTGTTTGACTCAGGAACCACACAGTTGTGAACTCCAAGGTCATCGCTGTGACTGTGAGACCCGAGCCCAGGGTGACGGAGTCCCACATGGAGATTGAATTGGCTCACCTGGCAAATGTAAGCACCGCAGTCACTCCTGTCCTGTCTGACATCTTCATACTGACAACACCAAATAAAAAAAATCATCTTTTCACCCTTGAACATTGCTTTTCATGTCAGTTTCGCCATAAAAGATGAAAGGTTGCCCTCTCGGCACTGCCAAAAAAAAAGAGTTCTTTATCTGTTGACTGGCTGTTCTATGACAATGACCAGTGCACATATTATCTCCCATTAGCCAGCACACAATGGCAGTTAATTGGCTCGATAATTAATTTGCAAGCACCCGGGTATCAGGAGCGTGCACTGCAGTCAGATAATTACAAGGACAAACCCTTTTATGATCCAGGCCTTTCTTTCATTCTTCTTGGATATAAAATGTATGTTAGTCTGAATGGGTGTGTATGTGTGTGTGTATGCGTGATTGGGTAATATACACTTCAAATGATGGTTTCTATGTGATCCATGAATTTCATTTCCAACATCTACATAGCATGACAAATATGCAGTTGGTTTATAATGATTGGGATGATAATGATGATCAATTGTCATCATAATTTAGCAAACCTCTTTGTTCTTTCTCTGCCCTCCAGGGAACAATGCACCCATACTGTGCACTGTGGGACAGCAGCATAATGTAAGTGGGCATGCACTTTATTTTTGTAACTTAACATAAAGGTAATAATATTGTTTTGCCCAAATGTTGTGGCATTTATGTTCTGAAATTAGAGTGATGTGCATTATCCCTTTTCTGTCTGCAAAAGCTGAGCTCTAAATGCAGCACACTGGATGATGTTTTTTTGCATATGTGTTGATTGGAACCAGTGGTAATTCAGTTTGTGGAGTCCTCTGTGTCACCGAGTTCACTGGATGTTGTCATGGTTTCGCCCAGACCCTCAGCTCGATATGAGTCACTCATGAGTCATACATTCACTCCTATAGCACAGTTATGGACATACGTACGTGCGTACGGCTCAGCTCCCCTATATGGAATATTAAATGAAGGACAAATTAGTAGTATGTGTTGGTTTCAGCAGACCTATTTCTCCTCTGAATGTTAATAAGGAATCTTCCAGAGATACAAACAGGCCAGACAGTCTCCTGCTCGAGGTGCTTAAGCAGTCCAGCAGTCATAAATACTGCAGAATTATATAACATGATCGGGGAGATAAATAAAGACCACTGACAACAACATTTGAGCATCGAGAAAGTTCTTGTATCGGATCATGTGGTACTGTACTGTAGCATGTACTCATTAATCTGTCCACACCCGACACATTTACACACCTCATTAATACTTTTCTTAAACTTGACTCGGCTGCCTGATGCATAACCTTTGAAGTTTGGCTTGTTTTTGCCAGAGTCTGGAGTTGTGATGCTTGTCACCTTGTTTGCAGTGGAATGATTTTTGTTTTTTGCAGAGTTAACATTTGACAGCAATGTTCTTGTTATGGTGTCACTCGTTAAAAACCAAAGTTGTTGGAGCATTTCCTCCCAGAGAAAGTCAGCTTTTGTTGCCGTGTTGGAGTAAAGCCTGTTTGCTGCCTCAGCTGGGAAGCGAGTGTTCGCTAATCACACCCAAAAATGGGAATAATAGCTAATCGCTATAAATGATTTATGAGATATAAGCCTTAAAATTTTGATTATAGCAAACCCTACTTGTGTTACTTTTTATACCCAGCGGTTTTTGAGCAATATCTATTATGTATTTGCCTTATGTAATTGTCTCCATATAGCAGTTTTAATTGTTAGTGGAAGGGTCACTCTCCCTGTGTGGGATTCAAATTGTGTACCCATGCAGAGGACTGACAGGGGACGATGCATGTGTGTGCACTGGAGCAGGTGCAGAAGACAAACGCTGGTGCTTTGCATGTCACGTGCACTAATGTGTGAGAACACATGTGGTGTCAGACGACAATGTGCTGAAGCCTCTCGTGCTTTGTTTGGGTGTGCTGTAAACAGACACAGGGAGTTGCTCTCCTTCTGTTGCATTTCTGACAAAGTACAGTAGCTGCTCAAGGCATGTTTGCTTCCCCCAGTGGTCGATTTGTGTGTGTGTGTGTGTTTTTTTTCTTCTTTTTTTTAAAACCCAACTCAAGGACCTGTGTTATTAAAAGCTACTCGTTGTTGCCACTAGCAACCAGAACTAGAGTCTTTACCTTTACAACTTCATATTCTGCTATTAACAAGATATTACAGCGTGGCTTCTTATAACACAGTCCTGCCTATTGAAATAGATAGTCAAGGTCTATTCTGTGTTATACACTTATTCATTGATTTCATGTGAAGTTGAATGAGTCGAGGAGATGTATTATATATATGTTTTGTTTCGGTTTTGCTGTATTTATGGGAAGCCTAACAACGGCTGTGGGTGAACTAGCTTTGGCAACAGCTAACTTTGAACTAGCATGTGAATTGTGCATGGTCTGTCCTCTATCATGGTATTTGAGGGCAACTGGTCTATTTTTGAACAGCAAAGATACAACTGGGACAACTGTGCTCCATTCTCTTTCTCTGACTTTCACATACCAAGTGTTTAATATCAGCATTTTTCCTGTTTTACACTAAGTCAGTTTTAATCAGAGCACCACTGAATGCCTCCATGGTATGATTATCTTGTTCATTTCAAACAGTTGGCTCGTCCTATTACAGAGTAGCAGCCACTCTCAGGACTCATTGAGGGGGTAATAAACCATCTGTCAGCCATGTTGGCTCAAACCAAATGAGAGTGCTCACTGTAACAATTAGCAGAATGAAAATGTTGTTCACAAGTGGAGAGCTGTGTCCTTTGTGTTTGCCGTCGCACTGACTCGTTGTGGTCCAGACACAGAACATGAGAGAGAGAGAACTGAGCCGAACGCTGGAGGCAACTACAGTGAAGCTGCGAGGCTGAGGCAGCTGCCACACCTGAGTCTCTGCTGTTTTATTTTCACCACAGGGGTGGCATAAATATTCTTATGTGACAACACAAGGAAGAGAACATACTGTTCATCATGATATAATCCATACATACATGCATACAAACACACATGCACATATGCGTCGGGACTGTGCATCTATGCTTGGCCTGTTTTTCTGCTGAGAAAAATGACTGGGGGAATTTTGTATAAGATGCTATTAAATCTTAACTGCAAAACTCGAAAAAATGTTATTTAGCAAAAGGGTGGTTTGAATCAATTACAGACCCTGCAGAGGTTTATCGTGTACATTATATTAATTGTTTTCTAATAAATTAAAGTTTGGTTTTAAAATTAGATGTATTACAATTACTTTATTGAGTGAAAATCAGCTTCCAAAACAACTCAGAAAAACAGTGACTTTGCATAACACTGGGCAGTTCTTTCTCAGCTTTGAGTAGCTGGTATGAGGGGAAAAAATAATAATAATTGTGTGTTTGTTTTTGACTGCATGATCCATAATTGCATATGGTACTGTTTGTATAATATTATACGCTCATTTCTGCAAGGTTACTTGCATAACCACTTTTGTTTTCCATATATTTGAATACATTTTGCCTTTACATTTCATACTTTTAGAAAGTTCAATGATGAATCCAGAACTTTTAAATTATGTCATTTGTAGATATTGCATAAGTAAAGGATCTCAGTAAATCTTCCGCCACTGATAATTTGCGATATTAAAAAGAAGAAAAAGAACATATTTTTCATTTCAGATATTGGAACAGAAATCAGTCTTGACAGCATAATTACTTCCCAAGTAATTTTCTTATTCTTTGCAAGTAAAATAAGCAAAATTACTCACCTGTCATTGCTGCTGCTGCTGTCAGTTTAATGACATGTGTGTCCTGGGATCGTCATGTTTTGACTCACTGCGGACCTCAGAGAACTGTAGAAGAGTCTGCAGCACCTCAGTGGCCACCTTTTACTGGATGCTTCCTTGTTTTTACACTGTCATGAGTTGGTTAACTGTTTTTCATTGTTTTTCAAGTGCATTTTGGGGCTTTTTCATGCCTTTATTTGTACAGTCGAGAGAGACAGGAAATGAGGAGGCAGAGAGGGGGAATGACACGCAGGAAAGGGCTGCGGCTCAACCTACTGCGCCACTCAGCGCTCCCTTTTCATTGTTTTTTATAACAATCGCAATTAAAGTCTAAACTAAAAAATTTTAATGTAAAAATGTAATTAATTGCAGTAAAGAGATGATAAGAGAAAAATATAAATAAATGCGCTGATATGCAACTCTGTGTTGTGGACAAAAATAACAAAAAAAAATACTGGAGCATCCAGAGAGCCAAAATATGTTTTTCATTTACTCTAGCTCCACAGCACCAAATGTAAACAGGCCAGATGCATGCACTTTTATTACTCTTTCAAAATGTCAATATTTTCATCTTTCAAACAAGCCTGAAATTACCAATATCCCACTACTGTGCCAGGGGAAAAATGAAATGCAACCAAGTGATTTCTAGGTCAGTAATCTGACCTGTTGTGTTCAGAAATTTAAAAAAAAATCCAGTCCTGCTTGCACCCAGATGAAAACAGCACCAAGGCAGCTATTCGGATATTTACACCGGCATGGGACACCCAATGGCTCCCTGAGCATCTTGTTACTTTACAGGAAATACTACAAAAACTGTTGCAAGGTGCTGTTTAATAATGAAGTGCCATACACCTTATTAAACACCATCAGGAACAAGACCCAGGGGGACTGAGCTTCGACTCCCATGTGAAATCAAATGCTGATACTCATGCATATACACTGACTTATTATTCAGTTTTCGGTCAGCTTTAGGCAACAGAACTAGTTTGTTTAGGAAAAGATCAGACTTTGAATGATCTTCTACTGTATGTGACTCATTGAAGTTGTCCAGAGGAGCCTAAAGTCAAGGTGAAATTAGCCACATCATCCATCAACCCAATTAATAGCATAACAATAGCAAATAGCATTGTTAACTATGGACACCTTGCTGCTAATTGAATGTAAATATTACATCTAATACCTAAACATTTCATCAAAATGTCATAAAAATGTTGTGTTATTGTGAGTCCAGCGTGTGTTGAAACCTGATAAGATTCCAGCCTGTCTGAGCTCAGTACTCGTTGTTCTTTAAATGGCTCCGAAAGATTAATTAATCTCATTTTCAGCGCTGTAATCACTTGTATAAATCCCAGCTCTTTGGTTATTCCACACTGCCACTAAACTTGTAGAAGAAGAAAATTACAGGATGACATTACAAGCCAGCTCTTTCCTTTTGGCATTCTCCTGCAATTAGATGATTTTTAAATCCTCTGAATCTTTGTAAAGCAGCATGTGGAAAGCCATATGATCGTCTTTTCCGACTCTATAATCACAGATGTTTTAGCATTCCCTTGTTGATAATCCAGCAGAGTCTTGTTGAGGCCAGACGTTAAGCTGAAAGGGACAACCTCCACCACTGAGGACCTGTACTGTAGATCCTGAAACTGCTTGCCACATCAGGATTAACAGCATCTCAACCCTTCCTTGAAACATCTTTCAAACCCAGGATTTTCACCGACTGCTGCGTTTACTGCACCTCATTTTCACTTTTCCCAGATTTATTTCCCCTTATTTAATCTCATTGCTCCCTCTGCAAAGCAATGTGGAGGTAATAAATTATGTCACATTGCGTTTGCACAGTAACCAAACAGATCCATATCTTTATGGCCAAACATGTGTAATACATTTGTCATAGCTGCAGTTGGAAACAATGTGCTGTGACTCTGCAGATTGAATAATTGTTCCTTTTAAAGTCACACAGTTTCTACCAGGGTAAATTGAATTAAATAACAATGTACGGCTCAGACACCATGCAGGGCTAAGTAGTTTACTGATGTGTTTAATTGTAGTGTTTTAAATAATACAAGTCGTAAATATTATAAAGTCTTCTTAAATGAGTGGACAATAACAACAACAAACTATTGAAAGATAATTTCATAACAGAAGAAAGCCTGCTGATTAAAAACAAAGAAACTTTTAATTTTCAAACCTTTGTCTTACCGTACCTTAGTTTATAATTGAAAAAGGTTGCAATGCTTCGTTTACTAATGAAATACCTAAATGCAGTTGTTGTATCTCAGATTATCTAGTGCTATACAGTTCATACTGTTACCAGTGGAATGAGAGCCTGTTAATCATTTACATGCCAAGGCAGGTGAAGCAGCTGTCGCAGTTTTAGGTTCTAGAAACATCTGGAGATCCTGGATCTGAGCCAAACAGGCCGCACTAAACACTGCAGACTGAGGCAAAGCCTAACAACCAGGAGAAACCTCTGCTGCGAGCTGTATCTCCTAGTTTAAGCAGAAACAAGAATCCAGTCCGACTCTGAAGTGCAGTCACATATTACATTGGTTAGAAGTCACTACACTTTATGTGGACTCACACAATTGAAACTGAGCGGCCGAGTTCTGCAGCCACCCCTGACCTGGTTTTACACATAACGTTACACCCTGTGACAAGTCAGGGGGATTTCAGTATAAACATTACACACAGTAATGTACAGCGCATTAATGTTAGAATAGAGAAAGAGAGAAGTGTATTTTATTCATGAACATTTATTTGTGAATTATTAATGTCATTTTAATGCTATGCGTGTGAAGCTGGAGTCACATTATAATTAATAACAACAATTGTCTCCACTTTGATTCTTTTAATCTACTGCTGAAGTTTAAAGCTGCTTAAGAAGTTTGACAAGTTGTGTAAACAGTAGATTCACCTGCAGCTGGTGATAATAATACTGAGAATTTGCATCTCCTCAGATTTATCTTTCACTTGAACTTCCATCTTTGTAATTCTGTTGAGAGAGATCTCTAATGGGTTCCTTCCTTTGACGTCAAGCCTCTTTGACATTTTCATATCTGGGGTTAGCAGTTGTCAAACTTTTTCACATCATAGACGCTCGAACAGAAACGTTTGCTCCACGGATTTAATCAGATTGAGTCCCAGGGACCCTTTTATTGTTTTTTGCTCAGTTTTGAATGGAATCTGCCCACACTGCAGATGAGAAGATAACGACGAGAGCCCTGCACTCTTTGTTTCTGGTGGACTGAGTTTGTTTTCAATCAGGACCTCTGGTTGTCCACTTCACAGTGATCTCTGCTTTAGTGAGAAACAATGTCGCCGGGAAGCAGAAGCACAATGCAAGTGATTTTTACAATAATTCCAAGCTTTGCTCCAGCATGGACTCGTGACGTCCACTAAACATTTAGTAGCTGACAGCAGGAGTGTGTTTGTGTGAGGGAACATTCCATGTGAATTGTGGTAAATCACATGTAAACCTCTGAGACTCTGCTTGAACTGCCACTATTGTGTCACTCCTTTTCAAAGCGTTTGTCCCACTCAGGATTAATAAGATCTTCCTTGCTACATAAAAATAGACACTCTCCTTTTTATTCAGTTAACGCACACAGCGTGGCCCGCAAGCTAATATAAATTGCCCGTCATCAAGAGATCCAAGATGGATGGAATATTTTCCCAGCATTGCCCCCACCCTCCTCCGCCTGTCATTGTGTGTCAGTCTTTCAAGACTTTATAAAATTGCTTGAAGTGCACACTCTCTAAGCCTCCAGCCCAGTGTCTGGATAATCTAATGTGGGCATGCCAGGAATTTAAAGAGGTTTTTGAATGGTTATCCCTCATCCCAGGGAAACTATGTGGTGAGCAAATCAGTTTTTTCTTTTTGTTTTTTTTTTCAGTAATGACTGATGTGTGAGGACAATGCAGGCTGAGAGGTTCCAACCCAGTCTGGTCATTTAGTCTATAAAGCCGCGCCATCGTCTTCATGAGGTTACAGAGCTCCACTGTTTGACTCTAAAGGCCACTTCTCTGATATTTGGATAAGTTATGGGTTTAGTAATAAGATCTCTATGGCTGGAGGAACTCAATCTGTCAAAGTTAAGCAAGGAACACAAACCCAATAGATTTTTAGTCTCTGCCTAGTGCCTACCCCTGCTTCAGTTAGACGCATAGCTTTAAATACTGGATGCGCCTCAAGCTTTGTTGACTTTCTATGTCACTCCACACTGTCACTTATCTTGACATGGAAATATGTTAAAATTGGGGCACGATCAAATTCTGTCACAAATCTCGATCCAGGAAGTTTGAACAAAAACTTGTCAAATCCATCACGGCAAGGTTGGGAAGTGGTCAACAATCATAACAGTCATGCCATCAGTCTCACAGTGGTTAACATCAACACTGACACTTTCTCCCGGGGATATTTTATATTCTAGGGCCACCAAGCCCCCCCCCCTGCTCCTTCCCCCGATAAGGTCAGACAACACATCAAACATGGCGTTCATAAATCCCCAGTCTGGGATGTTCTCCTGTCAGCATCTCCCACAGGCACAGGCGAGAGGCAAACATCTAACAAGTCAGAAAAGTTAGAAACAGATCATCATGTTGTAGACTGGATCCTCACTGGGGGAGCGCTGGATTCATTGCAGTGTTATCAAGAAGTACAGGCATCACACGTGCCATCAGTCATGTCACAACAAGAAATGTGTGTCGGTGAGAGGGTTTAACAGTCATGTTTTGAGAGTGCAGCAGCAGCACCACAGTGAAGAGTGATCTCAAGTGGGCAGCTGTGTGAAGGACGGGACTCTTGTAGGCTATGTCACCCAGAGACCTCAGCATGGCCACTATGAAATGGTGTTTTCCCTTTTTTTATTTTTTATAAACCTTTTGAAGCCATGGCACAATTAAATGTTGTTTCCTGTCATGGCCGTCCTCCCTAGTAGCTGTAGTTTTAAAGAACGTAGCTACAGCCTGCAGCTTCTTACTTGGCTCAGGCTCAGTGAACAGCAGTTGTTTTTTCTGGCAAAAAACAATTTTAATCTACGTTCAGAACTGGAAGCTCACAAGCTAGTCAGACACATCTACTAACAAGAATCTGCATAAAAAATAACAGACCAAAATATCGCTTAGAGTGAAGCTTAATTCTGCACCATTTTCTGCTCCTGCAGGTGTAGCCACTAAAAACTAAAACTCCAACAATCAGTGCATTGCTTTGAGCTGCAACATGTTTTTTTTCTTTATCAGTGACTGGAGGTCATACAGTCCTGTAAAGCTTTATGTTAGCAGTCCTTTCCCAGTTAACCATGCTCCTATTGTGCTACTAAACTGGGGGTCTTTATTGCGCCCACAGGTGCCTCATTGTAGCCACCCTTGTGACTGCCAGCTGTTCTCTCTATATATACTTATTGCTTTCATTTGGCTTCTAAGGGGAAACTAAATAAATGCAAAATTACCATCAAGTATAAATTGTTGCAGAACATTTCTAACATTACAATGCCATCTAAAACATTAATGGAGGCTCTTGTAGTATCCATATTGTTCAATGTAGATCAATACCTCACACCTGTGAGCACCTGTTTGCTGCAGACTTTACTTTTATTCATTATTGTGAAATGTCAGTGTTTGAACCTTCCTATATGAAGCTGTTGGATAAATCCTTGAAATATTTGGTCAGCAGAACTGCAAATCCATTATATTCTGAATCTGATGTGATTCAGGAGTCCAGCAGTTTCTCCTGACTAATATTTCCTCTACCACCTTCAGAGGTAATGGGCTTTGTAAGGTTACCTCTGTAATGACTGCATATTAACGGCTACTTTTTACACTGCATTTACTTTCCTTAGTTCATATTTATACTAATGGCATTTTTCCTAATGAGCTGTTTTTCATTTGTAATTTGCTGAAGCATCGTGAGTGTGCCCCACTGTAAGATATATGCTGGCTGCAGTGCATGCAAAGCAAAAACATGCATCAGTTATATGCACAAAACAGTCAAAGCTCAGTTAAGAAACAGGAGATGGAGGGGGCAAGGAAATATGGTTAAGCTTCTTTTATTGTTTTATGACTGTGCACAGACAGCCCAGAGTTGTGGTTGGCCCTGGTTGGACATTTGCAAACTGGCTCCACAGTTCCCCTTCCAGGAATGATAAATATTGCTGCCATATTGATCAAATGACAAAGCAGGATTGCCTCACACAGCAAGAGGCCGCTTGGCCCCACAAATCAACTGCTATGAGCTTTATATCGCGCTAAATCAGAGGTATGAATCTTGTTTGTTTTGAAATGAGCAGGGATGAAGGGAATAGGAAGACAGTAAGGTGTCTTACAGGACAACAGGTGCTTGCTGGAAGCGTTTGTGCCACGAATCTTAATATCACATCATGTGTTGCGGCAAAAAAAAAAAAAAAGGAGAATAAAAAGGCTGCGCTCCGATCACGATCCTGATCAATTTGTGGTGTCAAAGTTTCACCTGAGATATATAATCAATAAGGATGATTCTTGTGCAGAAAGAAAAAACGAGTGGGAGCGAATGACAAATGGAAGAGAGGCGCTCCTTTCATTTCACCTACTAGTGGTGTGAAGTGGGGAACTGGCTGCAACCATTCGCGCTGCTTCCGCGGGGTGGTATTAGTTCTGCAGTGTTTTTTTTCTTTCTAAAGCGGTTCCACACCGAGGAGCGACAACTCTTCTCTAAAAAATGGTTTTCAGGAATCACCCCAAAACATCATTTATTCCCGCTATATCATCAGACCTGCAGGACAATAAACAGATCCTGCGACAGCGTGCGTTGATTTTTTCATTGTATCAGCCTCCCCCTCTCACGCCAGCAGAGAGGAACAGAGTATCAGTCTGATGCTGTCCACCGTTTCCAGGGTGAAAATCCCCCTAAGGAAGCATTCAAAAGCTGCTAATTAAAACAGCTGAGGGGGAAAAATCAAGCGAAAAGGAGGAAGGAGGGAAAAAAGGCAGGATAACAGGGGCATTGTGAGGAAAGAAAAAGGAGGAATACAGTCGTTTTTGGGGGGAGGGAGGGGGGGGATAATCTAAAGGAATAGGAAATCACGCAGGAAGACATGCAGGTAAATATGAACCGCTCCGATCTCTAAGCATTATGTGACAGAGAGGGGGGTGTTGAGAGAGGGGATGATGGTGTTTTGATATCAGTTGTTGGTATTTGTGTGCGTATGGCGAATCAATCAGCACTGGTCTGCTTGGACAGCTCCGTGCGTCCCCCCCTCGTCCCCCCTCCTCCTCCTCCGTGTCTCTGCCTCTCCATCTCTGCTCCAGCTGAAATGCTGCGTGCAGCCACACGACAGCCGTGTCGATGTGTCTATACGCTATTTTTTATACAAATATATCGCTTTTGTGTAAAAACCTATATGGATCTATAGCTGTCGATTAAGATATATAATGATTTTTTTTTTTTTTTTTTTTTTTTTTGTTCCTTTCCAAGGCACGATGCGATGCCGATAAGTCCTGTGTGAAGTCGTGCCACCGCTGGAACTAAAACCTCTAATTGCCTCTTGCCTTCTTGCAGGAACGATTCTTGGGGAGCCTGGTCCAGAAAAGGATGTAAAACGGTGCTCACAGATGCATCCCATACAAAATGCTTATGTGATCGTGTATCTACCTTCGCCATTTTGGCTCAGCAACCAAGAGAAATAGTAAGTAGGCTATTGATCTGTTATTCAGTGTGGGTTTTATAGGCTAATGTAAAGGAGAAACGCTGCCTGAGTGTGTATGTGTATCTGTATGTGTGTGTGTATCCGTATGTGTGTGTGTATCCGTGTGTGTGTGTGTGTTGGTGCGAATGGAAATTGAATCTTTGGTGTGCTAATCCTGTTAAATAGTAATTCAGCGGTAAGGGAGATTGTGGGGGATATTTTCTAGTTTGCACATAGATTTAGATAACTCTGTGCGCTCCTGCACGCCTGAGGGTGTGTGCATGCTGATGCTTGTGTCAGTGTCTCTTCTTCTCATCCATCAAATGCACAATGTTGCTCAGGTTAAAGGGTAAAAAAAAAGTTTCATATTCAACATTACCATGGTGTTTTTTTTTTCTTTATGTATCTGTCATCAGGGGAATGTAGCAGGTTCTCTACTGTAGCTGTGCTTTCTTACACCTGAATGAAATTAGCCTCCTGTAAGGGAACCAGAAGCCTGTAATTTCATGAGAAGATAAAGTAATTAACAGTGAGAACATAGGGTACTTACACTGTGGCCTCTGCATTAGCAGGAATTGAGATATCACCCAAAAAATCTATTTCCTGCTTCTATCAGGCCCTGAAGCATTCAACAGCAGAATGACAAACATTGACTTGGACATGATGGAAGTGCTTTTTTTTATGATGATGATGATTCACATCAAGTGTATGTTTTGTCTGAGCTACACTGGTTTGTAAAAGTGGCTCTGGATTGCAGGCCTGTGATTGGCCAGATACATGATTTCAAATGTGACAGGAGAAAAACAACAAAGAAGAAAGTAAGAATCAGAAACAAATTCAGTGTCTTTGCTTCAGTGTCCATTCATCCTTTTGTCATATAATTTCCAGCACTGAGAGGTGGAAAGTTTTTTTTTTGGAACGTATCTGTGCTCTCTATAACATCCTTGAAGCCCACGCACACACCTCAACACGCACACAGTACATTAAGGACAGCCACCGTGGAGTTTTCAGATTGGCAGAGGTTTGATTGGTTCCCTCTCTGGGCAACAATAGTGATTAACTGTTCTGCATGAACCACATCCAACCTCCTACTGACTGGGTTGTCTTGCTCTGTCTCCTCCACAGACCATGGACTACTCAGGGGTCCCATCTGTGACATTGATAGTTGGCTGTGGTCTGTCTTGCCTCGCCTTGATCACGTTGGCAGTGATCTACGCTGTGCTGTGGAGGTAAGGGCTTCAGCCACATGACGACATAATGTTGTAGGTCTTTGCAGGTACAATATGAAGAAATGCACTGATTGGGTTTGTTTTTTTCTGGTTTCTCTTTAGATATATTCGCTCTGAACGATCCATCATCCTGCTCAACTTCTGCTTATCTATAATCTGCTCCAACATACTGATCCTCGTTGGACAAACGCAGACCCACAATGAGGTACGTCTCATTTAAGGTTTTATTCAGCACAGTAAATAAGGTGTGAAAGTCTAATGGGTGTTTAATACGTCAAAGAGTTAAACGAGAAAGATCCAAGTGGCATTTCACAGTGTGGCCTTGGATAGAGCTCAGTACTCTCCAGGTGTGTATATTCACTGTGTAAATGTGTAGGGACAGCTGCACGCCGCTACAGTGTGTTGCAGAGAATATTATGAAGTTCCTCTTCATGATTTTTGAAATGCAAATACAGAAAAACTCAGATTCTATTCTCTTGTTCAGTGTCAGTTTTGGAAAATGTTGATCAACTTTTCTCCTGTTTTAAAAAGGCTGAGATTTGAATCAGTAGCGAGTCTCATTCCAGATTTGCCAGATGTTTTATCGACTAAATAGTTCCTTTTGTGTGCCAGATGTTAGCACTGCCATTGAGAGCATAAAAACAGGAATATAACAGTTAGATCATAGCCTCTTTCAAGCAAATTGCTCATTTTCTTTTTGGTGCACTTGCACTAAGGAGCCTTTCATATTTCATCCAAATGGAAAATAAAGTGTTTCTAATGCCTCTGTTAGATGTAGCTCATCTTTGTGTTGGCTCAGGACCGTTGGTCTTTGCACAGGTGTTCCATTGTCCTCTGGTAAACTTGAGACAACCCCAGTCTGTTGGCTCTGAGACAATGATGATCTTATTTGCAATTAAAAGTTGTGGAGCTTTAAAGAAAACTTGGAAAAAATGAAATGAATAAATGACAGAAAAGGGACAGTCAGATCACTTTGAGATGAAATACGGATGCTGGTTTTATTGCTGTGATTCAAATGTGAAGAACTGAAATCATTAACAAGTCAGAAAAGGCATTTGGCAGTAAAGGATATTCAACAGCGTAGGAGCAGGAAGGCAGGCATGATGCACACCAGGAGACATGGCACACCAGTCAATCAGAGACTAATGAAATTATTGTGATGCCGCCCCAAAAGGATCCTGTAATTGTGACAATAAAGAGCAGCCTCAAAGTCGTACTTGGATCTGCTGTGCAGTCTGCAGCATCACCACAACGAATCAAAAACCATCACAGGGGCATAAGAAACATTTTTGTTGTTGTTTAGATGTCAATGAGAACTGAGGTTCTGATCAAGTCAGCAGGATTTTTAAAAGGACGTCTGTCACGGTTAAAGGAGGACCGTTTCCAAAAAAAATATGTATCACTTCCTTTGTCCGGCTTTGTAACTGGCTAGTAAACAAGTGGCTAATGTAAAAGATTGTTTGACAAACAATGGTTGGGATTTACAAGCTGCCCACACAGATGCACTTCTCAGTCATTTGGCAGCACTACAGAATGACACATTGTCCAATTACACAGGCCTTTATTGTGTAACCCTATTCTCAGTATACCTGTACCTTTTTGTACCAAGCTCATTGTGTCCAATTCCCCGCTGCTACTTATTAATTCATTCTCTGCAGGTTTTAAAGCCAAAAATGATTTAAACCTGCAGAAATAAACTGTATGTTTTGGGATATTCCATCATTACACATGCTTATAGGTATGACTTATTCTGGGAGCAGATGGGCCTACCAGCAGTTGGGGGCTCATATTGGACCAGACCCTGGTCAAAATGCTTCCTCCTGCAAAACCTCTCATGTTCAGTGAAAAGGGAATCAGCAGTATTGACTGAATTAACAAGCGTGTGTTTTGTGGAACCTACAATGTCTGGTTTCAGTTTAAATGTGAAAGAACTGTGAACAGATGCTGTATTAGTTAATATAAAGATCATTATAGGCTCATGAGAAAAAAAAAAAAAGAAAACAGCATCCACACATGATAAGTTCATCTGTTTCCTCGCTGGCCCTTATATATCTGGCACACAGTAAGCAAGACTATGAATGCACAAAGCTTCGGGGCATTTTTAAAGCTGAGCTGATTTGAAGCCTTGTCAGATTTAATCAGGGCTCCAGTCGTCTCCTGTCTTGATTATGAGGACCACCACTTAACATGGAATACTCACTTGGCATGCTTCTAATAGGATATCTGTCTGCTAAATCTGCAAAGAGATTATGTGGTTTTTAGAAAAATCCACTGACATGCTGGAGATGTCGTTTCAGCGTCTCTCCGAGTGACTCGACAGTCTACCTTGACTGACATACGGGGTGCCAAATTAAAGCAGCGTTCACTAATTTAATTAAAATGGACCAACATTGTTATTTCTACCGATAATTGAATCTGAACTCATTAGTGTTTTTTTATTAACAATGGATCGGAGTTTTGTGCCTAAAGTGAAATTAAAAACCCTACAAGAATCATCACCCACCATTAGCAGTTCCCATCATGCTCTAGGAGCATTTTAGCATCGTTGAGTTTATTGTTTTAGCTTTACTAGCAGATTTTCATGTTTTGGTTCACTCTGATGGCTCTCATCAACCTTGTTGTAGCTGTTTTCAGTGATGGTATATCTGATATTCCTGCACCAGACCAAGGTAGCAACCAGCTAGTTAAGACGGAAAACACATTAAGCCACCAAAGAAGTGATTATTTCCCTTAGGAACGAGTGGCGACCTTAAACATAACACCAAATAAATGTTAACATTTTCCTCTTCCACGTCCCTTCATCATCAATAGACAAATACCTTGTTGTTGCTCTAGTCAGGTTTGTGAGCTGCATTTGTCTTGTTGATCTCTGTTGTGCTATATATATATCTATGTATATAACAAGGACAATGTACGTATTACTATAATTCCTTTGTTCTGTCTTGAATGCGTCTTTCCGGTTGTAATAATATTTGAGAAATATTTCTTGTGTTTGATCAGACGTACTGTAGAACCCAGTGTTTGAGTGGTGGGCCAGCAAGACGAGGAAACATAGCCCCTGTGTGGGTTTAATTGCCATGCTGCCTGACACTGCCTCACTTGTTTTTCCTCCAACTCTTGTAAGAAGTGCATATAATTGGCTCCACTGTTTGTGGATTCAGAGTGGCTCATCGTCTAATAGAAATCATCTCTTTGCTGTAGAGGTGTCCTCTGGGAGCAGGAAGTCAGTGAGTCACCTTTGGCTGTCTCTGCTTTTTCCTTTGTCCTCTCTCGTTGTTCATCTTGGTTTATGGAAAGGGGACAAACAAAGAGGAGCAGGCACTGTTGGTTTTACCAGAGGGAATACAGACGGGTGACAAATTAATGGAAAAACCAACATTAAGTGTTTTAGTAAGGTGTTTGTCCACTCCGTGCTGCCAGAACAGCTTCAGTGCAGAGTGCCGGCGCTGCTACAGGTCTCTGATCTGGAGATATGGTGTTTTGATGGTGGTGGTGGAGTGCGCTGTCAACACATTGGTTGAAAATCTCCCATAGTTGTTGACTACTCAGAGGACCTTTGTATTGATTAGTGACATGTGGACCTGAACCATGCCAGTGAACTCCCCCCTCCCACACATAACAGAACAACTGGGTCTCCTCACTGTATTGATAAAGCATTCAGGCCTGGACCTTTTTCTTAGTGTACCACACATACTCTCACCCACTAGTGGAGAAAATGGTGGAGGATGACTCATCTGACCATATCATTTTTTTCCTACAATGTCAGTAAACCAGCACTTACGGTTTTTTGCACCACTGAACTCTCATACCTGTATTCATCTTTGAATGGAGGCTTTATGCTCTGCAGCCCTGCTTTAATGTCCCTCTCTATGTAATTCTTGATGGACTGGTCTTTACATAGTCTTATCACATCTTGCATTGACATTATCAGTCTCCTGAGGAAGAGCTGTCTTTCAGTTTTTCCTTGAATATCACATCAATGTACGAGCATCACAGTCATCAAATGTGCACTCTTGAACAGCATTTCTAACCTATCAGCTGGTATCTTTCCCATAAATGCAGGTGTCACTTAAGCTACATTTCCTTTTCATATACAAACTAGTTAGTTAATTGTTCTATTGCTGAAGCTCCTACAGTAGCATGTCACTAGCTTATGTAGTCCTCCTTAAGACAGGCACTAGAATTTTAAAAAAAAGAAGAAAAGTACACCTTGACTGCTCTTGACTTTTGGACAGTTCATTTAAGATCCATAAAATGGTCATCTTTTGTTTAAATGCTGCATTTCATATGTCAGCACAAAAAGTTAGAAAAAGCTTGTGTATTGACAAATGTATATACTTTGTTATATTTTTATTAAGATTTCTGTTTTGATTAATTCTCAATTCAAACTACAGTAAATCTACTCTTTGACATTAAGTCCAATCTACAGTAGGACGTTAGTGAATTTAGCTGCAACAGTAGGCGATAGACGTAGAAGTGGAATGTGTTTTTAAAAAGTTTAGTTTTAAAAGTAAAAATAAATTAAGTCAAATCTTGTAGGTAAATGAATTGTGAATACAAACAGGTAAAATCAACATGCAGCTCTTTCTAACACGCCTGCTAGTGGCTTTTTAACAGCAGGAGTCCTCTGGTGAGGTCCAGCAACACAGTGTATGCATTGTTCAAAGCCTTACGAGTGTTACATATTCAATTTAAGTAGGCAGAAGAAGAAGTTGGTTAAATATGCATTATGCACCTCAGGTTGGTGTGAGGTACTTCCACAGAACAGGAAGCAGAAAATAGGCATTTTATGACTCTGGTGTTCAAAGTTGGTGCTTTTTGTTGAGTGTTTCTCTGGAGTTCAACAACACTTTGCCACCATCACTTTCCTGTTTGAAGCTTCATTTTCCTCCACCCAAGCACCTGCTGTATAAAGCATTGGGGCACTTGTTGCCTCTGCCGCCCCCTCCCACTCTGATTTCGAGCACTTGGGAAGATAGAAGTCAGGTTATAAGGTTTGTTTTAGTTCTTCACAGAACCGTAGACATGGTGCAATTAATGTGCTTGCCCTGCAGCAAGCAAGTTGTTCGATCTCTATAGGTGCCTATAATAGTGGAAAAACACGTATTAAAAGTTGCACTGGTAACTGACAGGAAAGTTTGCTGCATTCTTAAACAGCCACTTAATGAATCTGTAAATAATGTAAATAAACAAAGTAATGAAAAGTGATTGGCAAATAAAAATGCCTCTAAGGAATTTAATTTAATCACCAAGTCAATTTTGGTTTAATCCAAATATGAAGAGGGCGTCTGAGCAAAACTGAAATCCCATTTTATGTTTCACTTCAACAATACTTTCATTCGAGAGGCCTGTCATTGCATTATGAGACAGAGTGTGCAACAGTTTATGGCAATTAGCCTCTCAGTTCTTAATATCTGAAAAAGCTTTGAGGCTTGTTTCAGACGTGCAGTCAGAGTTTAGTCAGACCACAGTGAGAAATTCTTCAAATTTCCCCGTCCTGACCTTAAGCTACCATCACTGAACTGGAATGAAGTACATCCCATCACCCCCTAATCTTACCTTCATGTCTATCAGCTCTGCAAGGTTTTAATGTGGTCCCTTCCTCGGTTCCTCTGTTTCCATGGATACTGACACAGTGCGCTCAACATCTCCCGGCATTTGCCTTTCTAAAGGGCAGTGTGAACTCTAGGTTTCAACCTCATTTTTGTATAACTGCCTACGTCCATCCACAGCTATCTAATGCACCTTTTCTCTCCTTTCAGACGAGGAATTGTCATAATTCTTTCATTTTCGAGGACTAATGAGATCAGATGGTATAGACACCCAAGTGAACCGTGAAACATAACGGCTGCATATGACCTGTTTCCAAGAAACAAGGCAGACTCTATTTTCAGCACCTTGAACAGCACACGAGCAACAGCAACACTAGAATTAGCCATGGATACGAGCCTCAGCCTACATGGGGTATAGCTACTGAATGTGACAGACTCACATAGTGTTGCCTCTTGTACCGACAAGTAAATTCATGATAAATACGTAAAATAGCTTATTTTACCTAATGATTGTCATGTTTTCCCAATGATAATTACACAAAACATGGTGATATTCTAACATACAGCTCAGTGAGTTCAGTTCGGTTCAATTGGCGACGAAGAAGACACTTTATGATACAGCACAGTACACCATTGCTTAGTCAAAGCTTGTTAGGAAAAGATTTATGGCAAAGAGTGTGTTTGTGATATCTGCGGAAAAAAGCAGCTGCACACACCTGTAATTACCTCATGAGCAGGTGGCAATGTGTCATGGGAACTTCACGTGCTTTGATTTGATGTGTCGCTCTGACACTTTCATCTCTGCAGCATCAGCAGCTCGGAAAGTGTCATAAGTCAAACAAAGTGTTTCGTCGAAGCCGAACCGTTGTTGATGCCATTCCTGTAGTATTTCATCACTGAACACAATTCTTATGAGGTTATAATAAAAGCAAACGCGTGAAATATGGTTAACCTTTAATTTATGAATCTGTCCTGATGTCTCTATCTCTAAACCACAAAATGTCAAAGCCGACTGTCAAAGTGGGGCCATAAAAGATTTTGGCAAATACAGGAGCATTTTAAGGGGCCTGAATTTTTTAGCACTAAAGTATCAGAATCTGCCAAAACTGATTCGTGTTATACTTTGATAACGTAGCCCTCACATTTTATGCCACCATGATGGCATAAAAAACTTTCCCAGTAGACACTAGAGATATAGTATTGGGTTATAGCTAGTATTGGATTATAGCATGCACTGTGCACCTGAATGCATCTGACATGAATGTCCATACATGTTTTCTACATGAATCCACATTCACAGTACAGTAATTATATCCCCCTTGTGGGTGTAGGTAAACAGAACTTGCCCCTTCCTGGGTATGAGGTAATGTTAGGATTATTGTTTTGTATAAACCCCATGAACACCACAGGGGGTGGATGGATTTAGTGTGGTTTTCTCAGTGGGGATGTAAAGTGCACAGGCGATCTCACAGTATGGCGTGGACGCCCTGGGACGAGATGATACACTTCAGTGTCCCCCTTCTTTGTGCAGCCTCGCTCAGATTACCCCAGCTCCACACTGCAAACAATCTGAAGTGAAAAAAAAAAAAAAACTTAATCTCCTCTCGCTCACAAACGTTGGCACGCAGTGACAAAATTCTTAAGGATACTTCTCTGTTTCCTAATCCCTGTTCCCGCAATCCCATTTTGCCGATGCCTCACCGCGGAACAAAGATGGACAAGCTAATGAAGCTGAAAAGTGCTGCTACGTCGTGCAGTCTGCCGCCCGCGACGCCCGCGTGTGTGCGCTCGGTGTCATTCCAGCGGTGTTGTGGTGCGTTCGCCCTCCTCTCGGTGTAAAACAGTTGACCTTGGCTCACATGCCTCCAGGTGGGATCCCGAGCATACTAATGAGGGTTAGTGCAGAGGAATGCTACACCATGGCTTTTCTGTGTCAGCCAGCCTGGCTCTGATCTTTACTACTGTTGCCACCTCTGCTCGCTGCAGTTCAAACTGCAAAAGGCTTTTGTTTCATTCAGCAAAAAACAGGATGGTACTCCAGTGGACAGTCTAGACTGATGGTGCTGAGAGAATAGTTCAAGAAAATAATGAAATATCAATATGATCAATGTGTATCTGCAGGGAGACTCCTGCTTTTCTGCAGTGGAACTGCGCTTGTGTCACAGCTGCACCTCCATTTTTATCCGAGCTGCGTTTTACTATGAAGCTGCATTTCTGGAAATGTAACGAATCTGTCTATCTCCTGACACTTTCTTTCTGTATTAACAGGGTGTCTGCATCATGACAACAGCCTTTCTGCACTTCTTCTTCTTGGCATCCTTCTGCTGGGTCCTCACAGAAGCTTGGCAGTCGTACATGGCAGTGACGGGAAAGGTTCGGACCAGGCTCATCCGCAAGCGCTTTCTGTGCCTGGGCTGGGGTAAGTAAACAGCATGTTTCCCTAAACCTCTCCATTATCTCCCATTTATACCTCGCAGCTGCCATTTTATCTCAAGGTCTCTGGCTTAGGTGTCTCTCCAACTAACTGTCTCCTCGGTCCGCCGTTCTCATCCTCTCTGCGGGGCGGCCAGATCTTCATCCTATCAGGCTCTTTGTTGTGATGCTTTTGTGCTACAGTCAAGCTCTCTGAGGGCTGGGTAAATGGACCCGGCCTTGAGCACTGGGGTGGTAGAGAGAGAGAGAGAGAGAGAGAGAGACAGACTGATGCGGCTCTAACATAGCAGGTTGTGATGACCTTACGTCTGATAAAGAGGGTGTGAGTGGAGCATTTACACTGCAGCAGAATACATTTTATCTGATCCCCTCAGAAATAAGAGTTCAGGGGGATGAAATGTTTCGAAAGGAGTATTGAATTTCTGCCTCGCATGTTCTCAAACGCTTAGCAGCATCTAATGTTCAGTTGTATGTAAATCACAGAGCAAATACAGGTAGCAACGTGCTGTATTTATAATCTGTACTGCGACAGATTTTTAAGCAGGCTGTGTTCTTTGATAATTAAGCTCCTACTGTTTCCCACACTGAGATCCCTGCGTTCCAATATCACACCACAAAAAAAAGGTAAAATAACCACAATTACACATCCTTGTAAATTACACTGCACACGGATATCTGTCAATAAACACATGCAGGCAAAGTATCTGTGGGAGAATTTTCCAGATTTGAATTTTCTTTTTCATTTGATAAATGTCAGTATGAATCTTCATCCGGCAGCGTTTTTCTTACAACTAGAAATCTCTCCTTTAAAAGAAAAAAAAAAATCAATTTGATTATGAAAGAGCCCACACTCATTCTTCTTGTTACCTAGCAACAAACAAGGCTCTCTTAGTCATTGCAGTGGCACTGCTCGCTGCAACGAAAGAAAAAAAAATGGACAAAGGCTGTTCTACAATCACATAGATTTCTATTTCTATAAAACATCATCACAGACAATATAATGATAGATAAGACAGCCAGCGTCTCATTGTGTGATAATAAAGATGCACTGGATGATATGAATGTCATTTTACATGTAATGGAGTTGGGAATGAAGAGGCTCTACAGATTACCACCTGTATTCAAGAAAACAAAGAATGTTTTTTCCGAGCTGATTTCGTAAGCGACATGTGGCGCACGGTACCTGTTGTCTCTTAATTCAGCCCGTTTGAAGTGCGGCGTCTCCACCAGGCTGCTGTTGCCTGCATGCGCGGTGATTTATGACATGCTTGTGTACACTCGGCACTCTTTACCTCTTCAGCACTGCAGAGAGGCACTGGATGGCCACAGGGTCTTCGCCTCGTGCCTCCAGGAAACTGATTACATCAATAGCACCTGCCTGCGCCGCTCTGAGAGAAAAAAGCCTTAATATTCTGAGCACACAGTAGTAAGGACCGAATCCATTACACCAATCCATAATGAGGAGTCATACAGCTGTAAGAAAAAAAAAGAAAAAAAAAAAGGAAAACATTCCTTCACATGGAAGGTGTGTGGAGGGTGCTGAGATTCCTTACAGCACAGTGATGAAATTTCACTACGTGGTTTTCTGGACTCGATGCAACTGCTGCCATTTTGTCAAAGCACAGTACAGTCTGTTCTCTCCTGCCCCTTAATGGAATACAGTAGAGTGTGTTGAAAGAATAACTGAAATGCATACTGCTGATGATATACTCTCAGAAGATTGCATAGTCTCATACGATGGCCCCTGATGGAGTGAATCTCGTTGCACTTTGTTTAATGACCGGGAGGCAGAGAGAGGCCGACTCCCTCTGAAGTGGCTTTACGAGGCGCTCAGTCCGCACACGCAACTAGAAGCGCTTGAATAACTATTGATTGTTTTTCTCTCTTTAAGGATTACCAGCTTTAGTGGTTGCTGTTTCAATGGGATTCACCAAAACAAAAGGCTACGGGACACCCTTATAGTAAGTTTTTCCCTTTTTTTCTTTTTTTTTTCTAATCCAAACGTATTATTCAGCACACATGCAGTGGCTTCATGGCAGCGGTTCAGAGCCATGATTAAGTGTGTCTGCAGTGGCTTACTTATCCTAAATAGTGCCATAAACAAAGTCCCATGAACCCAGTCAAATTTCAAAATAGCGCAGCAAGACCCCAATTTCATCTGAGTTGTATCCCTGCTGGATACCGAGCGCATAAACACTGCTTAAAATCTCTTTAGCATTTTATTACCCCGTGAAACTTTGGAAATAGAGTTACAGCATATGGCACATCTCCCCTGACAATCAAGAGAAACACAGTCGTATGCTGGTGTGCACCATTAACTTGGATGTTGATGCTTTGGTGGGAGTAAACACTTCTCTTTTTTTTCCCCCCCTGCAGCTGTTGGCTGTCTTTGGAGGGTGGGCTCCTGTACGCCTTTGTTGGACCTGCAGCTGCTGTTGTTCTGGTATGTTTCAGTCCTCAGATGTCCGGCTTTGATAGTATATCACGAGAAGAGACAAGAGACATATAGATTTCCAAAGAGAATAAAATCAAGTCATACTCAGAAGAAATCCAACTTAGTTCACAAAACCGTTCATATATTCTGAACAATAATACTAATAATATACCATAATAATATTTATGAAAGCAATTAAGATAGTGTAAAATATTCTCAAACCACTTTATGGATCAGAATCACAATGCAATATTATCACCATACCTTTATCATGATACAGCATCATTGTGATTTTAAACATTTTGTGATATTTTGAGTATTTTGATATAGTGCGATTTATTGAATTTATTATGAAAGGAAGAAAACATCTGCCTATTCTAATAAGATGAAGTTCTCAATCTGTTCATCTCACTCTCACACGGTCATAAAAAGTAGTCTATTACTCCAGTACTAAAAACTGATTGATACAATATTGCCACACAAAATATCGCAGTGTATCATGGTGCACTTGACTATTGTAGTTTTAGTGATGATGTATCAGTATCAATGTGGTACTGTTTGTTTAGTGTGGTATGAAACAGGTGGAGCCGACTCTGTTTTCCAAGTCAAAGTCATGAGCGTTCCATCGAGCAGTTCCCCTTCATTCACCAGGATGCCGTTTCATGTAGCTGAGGGCTTATCAAGTATTTATGCATCAGATTTGCACAAAATCGAATACAGTGGGGTAATTGAATCATCTTGTATTTACATGGTTGTAAAGAGAAAATGACACGAGGAATGTGATTCTGCAAATCAAGTCTGTGTCAGAGAGAGAGGGAGAGAGGACGTTGAGGACTGACTAATGTTTTCCGTCGCCAAACCTCGGTTCTGTGGTGGGATTTGAACGATCGAATGATTTGAAGCGATTTCAGATATTCCTTTTTTTTTTCTAAGTGACAAAACGTCTCAATTTGAGCATCAGACGCAGTCTGACTGCGCCGTGGTTTTCATGTGTGATGAACCTCAGAGGAACACAAGCTAATCTCTGCACCGCTCTGCTGTTATCACTGTACTGATACTGTAACATCACAATCAAATGTCTCACAGTAACAAAGCGTGTGAATAAAAAAAAAGAAAAAAAACCCCTACCCAAATGTATTTGTATGAATAGTTAATGAACCCTTTATCTCAATAGACCGTAGCCTGGTGTTTTTAAAGAATTTTCTTCCCAGCTACTGTAAATCTCCCTCGGCTTTCTCTTAGCGCGAGCGCTGCTAATAATAGGAGAAGGTGCCTTTGAGAAGACAAGTGTTTCTTGTCAGGCAGATCTTTTCTTAAGGCTGTTGTGCTGGGCTGAGTGTGTAGGGCATTGCCTCACCCGTTGGCTGAAATGTCACAGAGATGAGCAAACAATAGAAGCTGGAGGTCAAAGCTCAGCGCAGACAGAAAATCAAGAAAGAAAGAAAAAAAAAGAGGCCTGCGGGATAATGACATCAATCACTGACTCTATCTATAGAAGAAATATCTCACATTGGTTTTTGACATGATCTTGTTGCAGATAATGTATTGAGAAGTTAACACTCCTCTCCTCTTCCTGTCGACAGGTCAACATGGTGATCGGTATCTTGGTGTTTAATAAACTAGTGTCCAGAGATGGCATACTGGACAAGAAGCTGAAGCACCGAGCAGGGTATGACAGCACATCCTTGTCAGTACCTCTGTTTTTCTTCTAAACATTTTACCCACAACATCATGCAAAAATATACATATGCTTTGATTATTCTTTTTTATACATATGGAAATTCAGACCTCCTTTTTCTTGCTGTTGAAAATGGAAAGTAGAGGCATAAACATAAAGAGGTCAGATCTCTCTCGGGAGCGACATGGCTTCGTATTTCTTTGGCAGAATCAGTCCAAGATGAAAATCATTAAAAACACCCACACATTGGCTGCTTCCAATGTTGCTAATATGACAGGGTTGGGTAGGGTGTGTGTTTGCGTGTAGGGTGGGGGGGGGTATTTAAAGTCGGGGTAGTGGCTGTTAACGTTGTTTGTCATGCTGTTGTCTCTATGTCCCACAGACAGATGAGTGAGCCGCATACAGGATTAACTCTCAAGTGTGCCAAATGTGGTGTTGTATCAACAACTGCTTTATCAGCAACTACAGCTAGCAATGCAATGTAAGTGCCTGTCAGTGTCTCTGAATCAATAAGACGATGCTACAGGGAGCCTCTGTATGTACAGAGTGTCCACCTCGACAATTTAGACCACTGCAGCGTAAACTGATGTTCCACTTACATCCACGGGACATCAGGATCTATGCCATAGGAATATTCGCCATTGTAAACATGCAGTGTTACATGCTGTTGTTGTTTTTGTGTTTTTTTTATTATTTCCACTACACAATCCTCCTCCTCCTCCTTCCTTACAGGGCGTCTCTGTGGAGTTCCTGTGTCGTCCTACCTCTGCTGGCTTTGACCTGGATGTCTGCGGTGCTCGCCATGACAGACAAGCGCTCCATCCTCTTTCAGATCCTCTTTGCCGTCTT
The DNA here is from genome assembly GCF_905171665.1 of Trachurus trachurus. Classification (NCBI taxonomy): domain Eukaryota; kingdom Metazoa; phylum Chordata; class Actinopteri; order Carangiformes; family Carangidae; genus Trachurus; species Trachurus trachurus. Next base: position 18,905,479 of record NC_139906.1, read on the forward strand.
TGACTCGCTGCAGGGTTTTGTCATTGTGATGGTGCACTGTGTCCTACGGAGAGAGGTAGAGGATGACTTGAATTCTTTTTTTTTTCTTTTTTTTTATCCGCCATCTTTGTTTACTCAAGGACTTTTAGGACTGTGTTGTTTTTTTTGTTTTTGTAAGACCGTCTCAGACAAAATAAAACTGAGCCTAATAACAAAAGCATTAATGACCTTCAGAACATCGTGGGTACTGTATGATGAAAGACTGATTCACCTCCTCTCCTCAGGTCCAAGATGCTTTCAGATGTCGGCTAAGAAACTGCCAAGACCCGATCACCGGTGACGCAACAGGAACCTTCCCTAATGGGCATGCTCAGATAATGGTAGGCATGGTTACCCGCTCTTATCTTTAACCATCAGACCCTCTTTGATTTAAGCGGACCTAATGTTCCCTGGCTATTTATAATACATATGCACATGTCTTTGACCTTAATTTAACTTGACTCTTTGTGCAATTTCTTTTAAAAAAATCAAATAAAATCCCTTATTGTTCTGCTTGAATTGACCTCGAAGATACGAGGCATTGTTTCCCTCAGGTTTATAATTTTCCACACAACACTTCTGCAAAGCTGCAATTACATGCAGAGTAGATACTTGGCTCTCTGATAAATGGCATCAGCTCCCTTTGGTTTTCATAGGCCCTAAGCCCAATTCTTTATTTCTGTTTGATTGAACTTAGTGTCCATGTTTGCTGTACATCCTTCTCATCTCCTCACACGGGGTAATGGAGGACTGCTCCCTGCCTGACCTTTGAAATGGGACACCAGTCTCTTCATCTAGCGCAACGACGCCACTGGCACATCATAGCAATGATCTGCCATTAGTATTCTAATACCCCTCAGAGTGAAATAGTCTTCACGATAGCAGAATGGTGTCAGCCCCCCCCCCCCTCCACCCTCTCTCAGTTCAATACAGTCATTAGCAATGAGCACAAAACGTTTCCCAGCTGCTGCAGTAGCATTTTTTTTCCCATGGATGTTTTATTGATAAATTGTTAGGATGAAGCAGCAAAAAATGACTGCGTAGCATTTTTCTACAGCATTGGGAAACAATAATAAAAAATACTATTGATCCTAGTCTTGCAGCTGGCTTGTACAGATGGAGAGGCCTCTGGTTCTGTGTATACACGCTGTACATAAAAGGCAACACTGACCGTTTGACTGCCTTTTTATCTGCAGACGGACTTCGAGAAAGACGTGGACATCGCCTGCCGATCAGGTAAACAGATGGTCTCCTGTTAACAAGACTGCCTTTTTGCCTTGCCTGTAGAACAACCCCAAAAGAGGTTAGACAGTAAAAAATAGCTCAGGTTACATAACAGCCAACAATCCCCACAGGAGTTTTTTCACAGTTACCAAAACACTGACTTTAATCTGAGAACAAAACAGCATAAAGAGAGCTGTTGGATATTCGCTTTATTTGTCAGCTTTGCTGCAATAAATGTGAATAACAGCAGCTTTTTCTCATCTTCCAGCACTCGCACTTTGTAATTATGTTTTTCATTAGCATGTTGATGCCGCCATAGAGTAGGTGCGTAGGTGCTGTGTGTCTGATTTTGGGAGAGATCATCCTTTCCTCTAATGCACAGCTCCTGCTCATCAGGAGGCAATATCTCCTCCTGATTTCCTGCACCTAGATGATCTGTACGTTTGAGCGTACGGAGTAATTGCTGGAAGGCGAGCACATGATTCAATGAAAGTATCGTGGAAAAATGTTCCTAGGAGAGTGTTCGAGTTTTCCTACATGCGGCTGCGACTCACACAAACCCTTGTCTTTTCTCCGATCCCCGTCCAAACCGATACAGAACACATCCTAAATGGATCTGCGGGGAATAACCCGAGCCGACCATTATTCAGAGCTCTCGGAGACGCGGCTTGTTAAGAGATGAAGAGGCCTGTTCGGCTCTTCTGACCCGCGCCGCTTCACGCTGCTCGGCCTCGCAAAGCTAAAGTGGGGTTCCCGATGTCCAAAAGGCAGAGCAGACAGGTGTCATTTATAAATCATGACCGGATTCGGAGCAAAGCAGAGAGTCAGAGAGAAGTGCACTTTACATATTACTCTCTGGGGCTAAACAGGGTTTGAGTTGGTTGTTTACAAAAGGGGATTATTGTCGGCAGAGGAGGTAACATTTTGCCGCGTCACCCTGCAGAATAAAAAGCGTGAACTTTGATCAGAGGAAATTCCTCAGTATGAAAAAAACCGACGCAGAGTGTTTTCCCCTTGTCCACAATGAGCATTAAATTAGGCTCAAACAAAGGAGGCGAGTATTACATCTTATTTGTAATCTCCTCGCAGGCCTTTTTGTGAGCAGACGACGCAGTTCCTGCTGATTCATGAGGCAAAGATTAAAAGGCTCAGTGGGGGGGACGGGGCGCTCATATAACCAGAGGGTATTTCTGGATAGATAGCTGCTGTCTCATTGAATATTTTGGTGCATTACAAGGTTATCACCAATCGCTAAATTAGGATTAGCATGCTGCAAAACTGAATGGCAGTGAGAATGAATCCTACATCCTTATTTATTGTTACAGCCTCTAGAGATACCTGCCGCCGAGGCCCTTTGTGTTGAGGTGTAATGTCACACTCGGTGCGCATTCACACTATTCGCAGCACTAAATCCTTCGGGAATTGGTTCATATTAATTTGAATTCTCTTGTTCTTTCGGTCATATGTTGGATAATCTCAGACAAACTGTGACATTACTTTCATTACTGAGAAATTCCAACTAATCCTCGTCTGCCTCTGCCTCGCAGCACTCCACAAAGACATGGGCTCTTGTCGTGCCGCAACCATAACAGGCACCCTCTCCCGCATTTCCCTCAATGATGAAGAGGATGAGAAGGCCCCCGAGGGCCTCAACTACTCCACGTTGCCTGGCAACATCATCTCCAAAGTGATTATCCAGCAGCCCTCGGCTCTGCACATGCCGATGGGAGTGAGCGAGCTGAAGGAGCAGTGCATGGCCGACAGCAACGCCGACATGCGCCGCACCGTCTACCTGTGCACCGACGACGCCATGCGCCAGAGCGACCAAGACATGGGCGGCCACGACATGGAGGGCCACCCGGTGCAGGGCCAGATGATGGAGACGGACTACATCGTGATGCCTCGCGCCTCGGCGGCGGCGGTGTCGGGGCCGGGTAACGTGCCCACGCTCCTGAAAGACGACACCAAGATGAACATCACTATGGATACGCTGCCGCACGAGAGGCTGATGCATTACAAGATGAGCCCCGACTTCAATATCAGCCCGTCGGGCTTGGACCATATGAATGTGAACCTGGAGCAGCAGTATCCCAGCGCTCCGGAGCAGATGCAAAACCTGCCCTTTGAACCTCGCACGGCCGTTAAGAACTTCCTCGCCGAGATGGAGGAATCTGCGGGGCTTTCTAGGAGCGAGACGGGCTCGACAATATCTATGAGCTCCTTAGAGGTACATGCACTCAGGAGGTGCAATGGACACCTTACTGTACCACACACAATAAAATATATACATGTTCATGAACGCACATGTCTTCTGAAACTGATTCCTTACTTGTTTTATTCTTACAGAGAAGAAAGTCACGATACTCTGATCTGGACTTTGAGGTATGTATAAAAAAGAAAATGTTTCCTGCCATAGTACATGCATCTAGCTTTTTTGGTTTAATGCAGAGAAAAGCCTCTTTTTTTGCAGTTGTGTTTGTCATTTGATTTACTAGTACTTGTTGTGCCTCTTAAGCTTATTGGAGTCAAACAGCCTTGACTCAACAAGATTTACTGACATGCTGTGTAGTTAACGTAAAAGCAAGGCTGTCAACTGACAAACAGGGCAACAGTTTTCATCTACATTTTGTCTTCCATCTCCTACATCCATTAGCTATACGTTGATTTTTGAAATGTATGCTTTTAAAGTCATTTGCACATTTCACATCTGATTTTTTTTTTTTTTTTTTACCACTGGTTTCAGCAATTATTGTAGTGGCTTGCAAACACATATTCACACCCCCTTAGGTTTTAGCATTTGCTTTGCATTGTTAAATCAGGCTCTACTGCATATATATCCTCTTACACCTCTTTCAAAGTAAAGGAAACATGAGCTTTTTTGGCAGCTGTTTTGGCGTAGGGTGCATTTTTTCTACACCAACTCTTAAAATGGAAGATTTGTGCCAATGTTTGATCGTACAGATTTCCCTTACGCCAACAAAACTCTAAATGAGGCAATTTGTTACTGAAGAGTTATCTTGAATCTGGATACCCCAGCCACTGCAAATTAAAACACTTAAGGCTTTCAGTGTCCTATCGCCCTACCTTTCATTATCTCGGTGTTTCCTTTATTTTGGCAGTCACTTGTATATATGCAGAGACAAGTAGATTGTTTCAGACCTGGCCTATAAGTAAACTACCATGACACTAACGAATTGATCAGAGTTGGAGGGGGTGGAGAGGAAGATGCATTTCCATTATTGGCTGTCAATACCAAAGAAAAAACCCTTGCCATTGCAGAAAGTCATGCACACCAGGAAAAGACACATGGAGCTGTTCCAGGAACTGAATCAGAAATTTCAAACCCTGGACCGATTTCGAGACATACCAAATATGGGCAGCATGGTGAGTAACAGGAAACCACGGGGTGGCTGTCAGCCAATTAAAGAGAGTAACCATCCAAATACCCTATTTTAGATATCCGGTGCAGGACACATAGTGTGTGATTGTGCAAATGAGCGTTTATGGAGCTGAAGTATTCATGTGGAAGTGAACCTTCCTATACATAGCGGGCCTGCCAGCAGCTGGCGGGCGAGTGGGCTGCGCCCCAAAAGCACTGAAGCATTTTCTCCACAAGGCCAGTTTCAGGGAAGAAAGACCTTTGGTAATCTTGTTGCAATAGAGTGCATCCATTCCAATGCAAGGCCATGAATGCACTTTTATTTACATGCACATTTATCTACTTAGCAACCCCATCATTTTCTTCATTAATGCATGGCAGATTTTTTAATCTTATCTACATTTATGCAAATATTACCCTAAGTTCACTGCTCTCATACTGAAAAACTGTGCGGCGGGGGAATTTTTTTCTTCTTTGTCACGGTGGATCTAGAAGCCAGGCAAATTATGCGAACGCTTCCTGACCTTGCCATAAAAAAAAAAGTGCCATCGTCTGTCTCCACACCTGACTGGAGCTGTAGACAATGGGGATGTGGAGCTTTATCCACCTCTCTCAGACAAGCGGCGGTGTTTTGTGTTTTGTGTATTGAAAGCAACAAACAGAAATTGGGCTGGTGACCAAACACAGCCAGACTATTAGACAATGTCAGCCACGCCGCAGCCTTTTTGGCTGCATGTAATCCTTTTTCACTCACATTTCAATCACCCCTACGGCACAATGTAATTTGAGGTCCGTTGCTTAGTTACCAGTGCAAGTTCTATTGTATAGAAAGTGATAACGACAATACACTCTCACGCACGCTTTTTCTTTTTCTTTTTCTTTTTCTTTTTCTTTCCCCCACAAATGAATCTACTGCAGAGCTGGCTGCAGACATTAGTATCCATTTTGAATTCCCTGACTGGGAGCAGCCCCTCTCCCTTATTTGCAATAGTTGTCTTTGGGACTGTCAATGAGAGCACATTCAGATGAATGCCCGTGTAGCGCACATGTTACTGAGCTCAGGGAAAACACAATTCTGCTCTGACTCCATGATAATAGTGTAAGCATGTTCACATTTAATACACTACCATTATCTTTTGTTATTTGATGCTTTCCACAGCATTAATCCATTATTTTCAATTAGCAATGGGAAGGAATTCATGTTATGCCTGTTTGAATGTACTGACTTCACTTTAAAAGTCTTTCTTTTGTTGTTTTATTTTTAAAAAAAAACAGTATAGCAGCAGAGGAAGTCATGCCACTAATATCGCATCCCACTGGCCATGTTCACAGGACAAGGCAATGCCAAACAAGAACCCATGGGAGAGCTACAATCCAGCCTGTGAGTACCAGAATTACGCCACTATGAATGTACTAGAATCTGACACCAAGGACTCACTGGAGATGACGCCTGCAGAGTGGGAAAAGTGTGTCAACTTACCCTTAGACGTCCAGGAGGGAGATTTCCAAACGGAGGTCTAGAGGGTGAAGAAGGAGAAAATGCAAACTAGGAAAAGGAGGTGGAAGGGATGTATTTTGCACTGAATAAAGCAACAGACTTTTCTAACAGCCTTGGCATACATATCTGGATAATACGAGTGTGGCAGGGACATTATGTGCCAATACAATATAAGGACTGACGAGAGAGAAAAAAGAAAAAAAGGGAAAAAAAACATCAGTGTTACTTTTTGTATTCTCACTAGTGTACTTAGTGTGGGGCAGCCTGGTGTACAATATTTACCATCATGTGTTTCAAATTATCTGTTGAGGAATTGGCTAAAAAAGGTAATCTCTCTAGATGAAACCTCACAAAGCAAATGACATGCCATGTCGTCCCAGCTTCATTGGGTCTAGTTTTGATTTCATAAAACTTGACCCGGGAGCACAATGTATATATTTATGCAGGTTTTTAAAAAGTTTATAACAGTCTGTTTGGCCATTACTACACTTTTTACTTTATAATATAAAACATGGGAGGCAAAGAGGATTTTTTCTGTCATATTAAAATGAATGTTTGTCAAGCTACATTCTTCATTGCTTTAAATGCAATAAAGATAATACTCACTTTTATATAAATAATATATTTCACAACTTTAATACTGCAGAATCTGCTTGAAGGATCCCAGCAAGCTCTCTCATCTGCAGCTCTGTATAAAATATTTAAAAACAAAATGTTGTATGGTGTAAATAAACTTTTGTCTACATATGTTTTACTTGTGCCAATTTATTTTAATGAGAAAAAAATGCCAACCTGATCAAAAGTTATAGCGAAAAATGTTAACATTTGAAAAGGAATGTAAATAAAAGAGGAAATATGTTCGTACTGCTTCAGAGGTTGTGTCAAGTTTATGTGGTTTGTTGGGTTGTCAAATTTTTTATTTTTTTTTGCTCATCTTGTTCAGGATCAACTAATGGGGATGTGAGTGGATATGACAAATGAGATTAATGGTGGAAAACTGGTCTAAAAAAGAAAACATGAATTCTGCTTGGACTTGTGTTTAACATGTAACGGTAACACTTTGACGCCTATCTCTATAACTTATTATAACCATACTTATAATGAGTTATAATGCAGTTATAGCACTGTATAACTATAGTTATAAACACTCATAAATTATCATAGTGGTTTATAACAATAATAATAACACACTATAAAGCATTTTATTATGACTGACAGGTATTATAATACGTTATAATTGTCAGTAACTCGCTGGCAATGCCCACATCGATAATGCATTATAAATATAGTTATAATGTGTTATAATTGTCTTATAAACATGTATAACTATCATTATAAACACTCATAAATTATCATAAGGCTTTATAACAATAAGCATAACACATTATAGAGCATTTTAAAATGTTTAAAAGTTAAGTATTATAATATAATGCTCTATCATGTGTTATGCTTATTGTTATAAAGCCTAAGGGTAATTTATGAGTGTTTATAATGATAGTTACACGTTTATAAGCCAATTATAACACATTATAACTATATTTATAATGCATTATCGATGTGGGCATTGTCAGCGAGTTACTGACAATTATAACGTATTATAAAACCTGACCTTAAGTCATGATAAAATGCTTTATAGTGTGTTATGATAATTGTTACAAAGCATTATGATCATTTATGAGTGTTTATAACTATAGTTATACAGTGCTATAACTGCATTATAACTCATTATAAGTATGGTTATAATGCGTTATAGAGATAGGCGCCAAGTAAAGTGTTACCGTAACTTTTTCTCAGGGTTAGTTCAAAACTTAGTTTGTCACCTTTACCTGCAGCAGTCGAAGGAAAACTACTGTAAAGTTTCCTGACTGACCCTGTATCTGATTTGTGAATGTGAATAGGAAACATTCAAACTTCTAATAGGTTTCTGTGCCTCCTGAAGGTTCACGTGATAAGATCAGCTCAGATCTTCCTCTGGCAGACGGGGAGGATAGAAAGAGAGATAGAGCGCAAATGGGACGAGGGGCTGTGAGAGCGCAGAGAGAAAATCTCGTTTGTTCTGTCTGGTGGTCTGCAGCACGGCAGACACTCTGGCAACGAGAGCATCAGTATGTGTCCTCCCCCCGGGGAGCAGCGGTCCACCCGGCAGGAGAGGAGGACGAGACGGAGGAGGGGGAGGAGGTGTGAGTGGGACCTGCACCATCAGTGAAGAATGACGACAAGAAATGAAAAGGGGGAGCTGGGGTGGGGGGCAGACAGCAAAGACGCTCTTTCAGTTGTGCTCTGCTCTAATAGAAATGGAATTGATTACATGTGCAGCTCAGTCTAGACATTAATGTCTGGATTTACATTTCAATTTAGACTGGTGGGCATAATTAGGTTAATTATATGCAGCACTGCTGCCTGTTAGAGGCTCTGGGAGATTTTCTTTTTCATTAATATGCCATCATCCAATAGTAGAAGTGTCTTTAAAATGCACTGTCATCTGCTCACTGGTTCTAGAAACTGTCAATCTCATAAAGAAAGCCTGAGAGATAAGCAAAAGCAATTATCTTTATAACACATGAGAACATTTTAACAGTGGTTACATTATTTTTGAAATGTTTCAAAGAGTTGGAGGCAGTCATCACTGGGACAGTCCTGCTATAAGCCTGTCAACGGTTAGTTCAGGGACCTCAGGAATGATAAGTTTCTCATTTTTGTATTTGAAAGATGCTACAGATTATTTCACACACTTCTAATATAAAAGCAAATAACAAAATGTTACTGAAACAAGTCTTCGACTTAGCGTTCCTGCAGCTGATGAAGCGTTTGCATAATAAATGTCAGGCTGACAGGCTTTTTTTTCCTGCTCCATAGTAGGAAAATCATTTGGATGAAGATGGAAACAGACGGACAAATTTCAGAGCCCCCAGAGATAATTTATGTGTTTTTATGACATAATGGTATTCAAATGAGATGAGCACAAAATGTGTATGGGATCAAAGTTGTTCATCAGCTCTACTGGGTGAATTATATCAGCTGTCAGATGACTGTGACTCACCAGCGAATAAGTGAGGTAAACTTCACCATATAAATACACAATATGAAAAAAGGGTATTAGTATTTACGTGGACAAAACACTGCAGACTTCATACAAATGGGTTCATGTTTCTCCCATTAACAATGCATTAGTTTCCTTGAGCAGGATCGATCTCTGCCTTGCCACCTTTATTTTAACAGCCTCTGTGTTAATAATAGGTGCAAATGTGTCCAGAGAAAATCATTAGTATTATAGTTCTATCTGTGCCGCCACTTGCTGCCTTCAAATAGCTTTAAAAGTTAAACAGCAAGCATTAAAAACTAACACCATCACTTAAAAAAACTCTAACACTTTCACTTGCTGTGAAGTGTTGCTTGAACTCAAGATTAGTCTCTCTGTGGCTCAGTTAATGAGAGTAATACAGCTGAGATCATGATGACGACTGTTAATTATTTTATATTTCACACTTGACTGTGATTCAGTGAAAACCCTGCAGAGCACTTTTGATTTTTGTGCACAAATTACAAATCATATTGCTAAATGTGCCTGTTATGAGCTTGGCAAACTGCCCTTGTGTGTCCAAAGCTGGAAAAAAAAAAGCTGTATCAGGAGGAAGTTGTTGTTGTTGAACGGGACCCGGGACGTGTTGACAAGCCTGCTGCCGGACCAAGTGTTCATTTGGGAGTTGAGTGGCAGGTCCCACAGGCCTCCGAGAGTGAAGAGGTCACGCTGCTTAGGGGCTGCAAACACTGAATCAACATAATCACATTGATCCCGCCCTCACTTTTTCCTCCCTGGAGGCTCGGCTGAACGGTGAACTGTTGGTGTGTCAGCCAGGGCCTGTCAGAAGAGTTAATGCCCAGAGGAGAGACTGGAGGCCACAGACACATCACAGAGATCATAGCAGGAAACATTCAGCAGTAATGACAGGAAGAGTGGTTTTTATTTAACCAAATGTTAAGAAAATAGACATTTGCTCCCATGAATGAATAAAATTAACTTACCAACTTATCAACATGAGGCTTCAAGCAGGAAAACTATTTTCATCAGCCTCCTCATGAATTTTTTTGGGGAATTCATGACAATGGTGTAAATTTCTGGTGGCATCAAATGTATCAATCTGTGATGTGTATTTTTTTTCCAGAGGCAATGTATTTTATTTTATTTAACCGAAGCAGAGAGCAAATGCATTTCATTATCTTGAGATGTTAATGTGATCAAGGGTTTATTTATCATGTGTGCCTTGAGCTACTGCTTAGTTATGAATCCTCCATGACAGTCAGTGATCTAAGAGTATGAAATCAGATGTGATACGACGAACCAGACAACAAAATACACAACAAAAGAAGCTCATTCGTGCCATTTATGTGGTGTGACTACAAGATTAGCACAATTATAAAAGTTACTGTTTAATGAAATCAACGTATTTTGATAGAATAGAGAAAAAATATTGTGCAACTTGGAGACAAACTTCAGGACGTTACCTAATTGTGTCAGGGGAAAAAACAAAAACAAACTATTATTACCTGTGGAACTACAGTATAACTGTACTTTTCAGGATAGTTGCAGCTGAAATGAAGAAAAAGTTTTGAAACCCTCAACAAAAATGAAACTCTGGAAGGCTCCACAGCAGGTACTTACCATGCACTATATAATCCATTACAGTCTTTCATCCTGTGGAGCAGGAAGATAGATGATCGGTACAGAGGCCCTTGACAATGGCTGTCCTGTTGGGTAATTTCTCTGGTATCTACACGTCTCCACACAATCACCTCGGCCTTATTTAAAAACAGCGGCCGCCTCAGAAAAGCAGAACTTTCATCAACTGTCAAACAGGCCCGTACAGCGGGCAGTTTTTGTTTTTCTACTATCTGGAGTTTTGATATTAGACAATCACACAAAATAATGGGACCAGATTGATTTTCAGTGTTTTGCTGGTACAGTAATTATTAGGATCAATCATGACACGATATTGGAAACGTGTTGAGTCCTCCCTGCGAATTAAACTTCTCTCCGATTCACTCAGGACCTCGTTTTGACTGCATCAGACACCAGTTATTCCAGACAGTCAGTTCTCCTTTAAACTCCAATCATGACACAATATTGGATATAAAGTCTCAAATTCTACAATTTTCTTGGTGAGTTTTATATTTGGTGGCCTCTTCTTGGATTTGAAATGATTTGGAGATCTCTCAACAACCCTCAAGTCCCAAAACAATTAAGTGGGGAGGTTTTAAATCTCTCCTGGTTACATCATGGAGTGTCCCTGCAAAGATGAAAGATGCAAACAATTTGGTCAAATTGCTCAGATTGCAGCAATAATGTGTGTACACAAAAAACAACAAATACTGGGGCAGATTGAATTTGCATAAAAAGTGCCGTTCTAATGCATGTACTGTAGCGTGGGACTCTGTGTTCATGTTTATGTTCAGCAAGATGTCAATTTTGTACAAAATCAAATGCATCTGTTACAACGGGGCCTCAGGCAGATCTTTTCCAATGTTGTAGCTCCCTGCAAGAAGTCGTTTTCAACTAATTCATTAATTTATTCATTAAAGTGTCTTCATTGTTCCCAAACAAACTTGCAAGAGAAGCCTAAAAAACAAGGGAGAGGATGAGAGGAGAGTGGCTTTTGAATAATGGTGATGACAGGAAAAGTTGCACTGAGAACGGCACAAATCCTCAGATCTGACACGTTGATCGCACAATCCTCTCTGCGACTGTTCTGGGGCTTCATGTTTTTGGCTCAAGGCTTATTTGGTTTATTAGTGGATGTGGGGGTGGCATTTCACATTATGCCTCAACTCAAAGTAGATGTGCACAATAGTTATGACAAGGTATGCACACCACAAACTCTAATTGGACAGGCAGACAAAATCTCACCGAGATCCATCCGAAACAAGCACTGAGGAGTTACACGCTGATCCAAGTACAGATGTATTTAACTGTCACTTTCATTTGATACACGACCTTATTGCTATGAAACTTGTTTCAAGTCAAAACCTCAGCTCTGAACAGCAGAGCACGCTCTCTCACCCACACTGTTATTGATCATGGTTGTTAACTTTGCAGCTCTGAAATAGATTTCATAATATCTGACCAGACTGCGATCATCGTTTTGTCACAACACTCATTGTCAGTGGTTAACGAAGATGAGCACTGTTTAACTAATATAAAAATAATGGCCATTTCAAATTACGTTATCTTCATCCATCAGGAACTTTTCACTGGAGACGAGTACTGCTAGATTTCAGGAGACTCAGTAGAAACCAACGTGTTTTATAGACGGCAGTTTGAGGAATGATCAGATGTTCCAGGGGGTGTACAGTATTTAATGGCAGGGGCTGACAGGTGATAAGTTAACGGCCGTGGACAGTTTTGACTTAAACCCGCTCAGCAGTTGGAAGGAACCACACTGGATTTAATTCAAGTCTCAGCCTCAGTAAAGAACTCAGACACAAGGTTTTATATATAACAGCCGCGGCTGAACCTGAGTCACTCTGAAGCTTTGAACAAATAACAATTTAACATGTAGTGCTGAGTGTTAACACCATTGTGTGGCTACTGCTGAAATAATGTGCTCTAACTGCCTGACTGACACTTCATTATGTGCAATACAGATGCTGTGTGACTGAAAACAAATGTGACATGAAGACAATTAAGATATGTTAAAATATTAACCATTACAGTCACATAAATATCAACATGCAAAATCAGACAATGAGAAGTGGATATGAACTGGAAAGAAATTTGCGTCTTAGGGTGTTTAAAATGGTTTTATTTCTTTAAATACAGGCATCATTCAATATCGTCAGCCAGTCACAGGTAAAAACTGCATGTGATGCAGGTTCTGTAACTATCAATCACATTTCCACTGTTGGCCCCAGTGATTCTCAACAAAGGAAAATCAGACTAAAATATAAGCAAAACAAAACCAAAAAACTATACAAAACAAGCACAAAAAATTTGACTCTTGGGTGAAGTTAATTTCGGCTGTCATTTACAGCAGTGTGTGTGCCCATCATGGTAAAATACATTCATGAGGCACAAATGTTTGGTTTCCAATTTCTTAAAAAATGTCACTCTCATATTCATATTATATTCATCATATTTGTGAATTTGTTAAATGATCAACAGTTTGTATTCTACTAAATACACTAAATATGGCTGAAAAAAGCCATTAGCAGTTCTATGTGACAAGCCTGCAGCTGAAAATGAGAAATGTCCTTAATTAAAAGAAAATTACACCCATATCTATGATTAATTCTATATTTTTTCCTCTTACTCATGTTCTTCCAACACGGAGTAAAAGGCTGCTTAACCTATTCAATTAAAAACTGAGAACAACTGAACCCCTGACAACACTACGGCCACAATTGGTCCAATACATGTCACTCACAGTGCAAGTACAACGACATTTGCTTAAATAATGGTCTGAAAACTGCAGAAAACTAGATGCAGAGGAAAAAGCAGCACATCCACAAGCAATATATCTAAGCTCAGACATGAACAAGCTAAATAAACTCTGAAAATGTTTCTGCTGTCAACACTTGTGAATCAGCATTTTCTGTACCAATTTGCTTTTTGGAAAACAAGCAGGCAAAACAGTTGAAGTTGACTCATATAGTTGTCAGTATTTTATCTTAAAAGGTACTAAAGCCAACTATACACAGTGTAACATTGTGAAGAAACCATGAAAAGCATCTACAAAGTGCTTAGAGAATGGAAAATAAATCTCAGTTTATGTTTAAGTTTTGCGTACGACCTCGTCTCTACTGCTGCAAAAAATGTGATTCCTCCGGTAGAAAAATGACCAATTTGTGTCAGCTTCAAACTGTTGAGCAGTCAATTCTCAAGGTACAGGAGGCTTGAGTTGGAGGACACTCCCAGAATCCCAAAGTCATCAATAATATTGACTCAGAAAGACAGTCTGAGCGGTCTCATTAAGCGGAGGGACGCGTCAACTGAAAACCGGGCTGGAATCCACACGACACCACTGCAATAACTCCTTAAGACCAATAAATTAAATAATGACAAATGACTTTGTTTGTTTGTGAAACTGTACTTTCTAGTCCCTTTAACTTTAGGTTGGCATATCTACAAACCTGATTGAGCCAATACTTGTTTTCAGTGCACATATTCATCATCACTTAGGTCTGAGTCGTCAGCCTCCACCTCTCCTTCGATCACAGACTTCTTCCCTCGGCAGCAGGACACTGCCAGGCCGATGAGGAAGGCCTGAAAAATAATAAGCAAAGCGGAAAATGAAAAAAAAAATTTCATAAGGATCATTTCATGTGATAGAATCAGCACCAGGAGCGCCCAGGATAAAAAAAACACCGGCTATTAAATATTCCGCAGAGGAGATTAGCTGTGTACACTCCTGGAAAAGCATTTCCCCGTCACCTTTTTCCTGAATTAAATTATGTGCCTCTGCTCCCCGAAGAAAATACCCAACTAAATTAAATGTTTTATAGATGTTGCTGCTGTAAATGTTGTATTGTTCAAAAGATATAAAATAACTAAATGCACTGTTTGAATCCCCTTAGCCAAAAAAAAAGAGAAAGAAAATTCAATCAGCTCTTTTTGCCCCAAACAAGTAACACAACTGTGCTCCCCCTCGTAAAAATCAAGATCATGACTTTTTACTTTGCACTTACCCCGATAAAGGCCCAGTTACCAAAGTAGTAGATGGTGCTGAAGAACCAGAACTTGTGGAGGAACAGGTAGGATCTTGTGACCGTGCACTGATCTGAAAGGGACAGAGAGAGAACACAGAGATGTCAAAGTTGTTATAAGTGTTTACAATATAATGAAAAAAAAGGCAACATTCATCATATCAGATTTCAATCTATATAACACCATAGATGATTTAAAATATGTCAGATTTGGCTTTTACCATTCTAAGACTAAGTGACAACACAATATAAATTTAGTATTCTACGGGTATAAGGTTGGTGAAAGAAGAAAGAAAGAAAGTAAGAAAGAAGCATACAAAGTAAAAAGAAAAAAGGTGATTTCTTCAGTGACTGATGACTGTGGTAGAAGGTAAGGGGAGAGTAACTGGGAACAGGTAAAAGAGGAGTGAAGAAAGGAAGGAAGGCAGACAGACATATAGCCTGTGGAGAGAGGGTCCCTGTCTTTGGAGAAATATGAGAAGCATCTTCTCTGCAGGGAGGACAATCATCCAGAAAAATTGCATGAATGCAACTAGAATTACCACCGCTCAGTTGTACGCCTCAGCCAACCAGCCAAGTTGGAGGAAATACGGTCAAAATCTCCTCTTGCTGAGTTACAGCACTGAATGATGGACCATGGAGCCATTTGGCTATAAAACCTAATCACTTCATTTTATCCTTTATCGACATTTAGAGTTCAACTGCGTCACAATTAGTGCATGGATTTGTGGGTTATAAACAATAACGAGGTCACAGTGACCTTGACCTTTGACCTATGACAGTGTAGTTAGTTAATCCTCGAGTCCAAATGAACGTTTGTGGCCAATTTCAGCTTTATGTGATATCACAAGAGTGAGTCGTCGGAAACTATATGTATGGATGGACGGACGATCTGAAAACATAATAGGTATTGTTATGGTATAAAAGTGCACAAGTGTAGCACATGTTATACATCTGTGTTTCTTCAAAGGGAAGGGGTATGTACACACTTAAGAGCCCAAAACAGGCTATTACTACATGGAGCAGTGCCTCAGGCGAGTGTGTCACTGTAACTAAAAAAGACAACCAGTCTTCTGAAAAGAGGAAATACATGTCACTGTCAGTGTGAATATGGTTTAACCAAGGCATAAAACAAGAATGACGTAACGTGCATTTGGAGACATGCATCAAATATATCCATTGTAACACTTTGAAAAGGGAAATGGCTAAAAGGTGAAAGCAAGGACACTCGAGGAGACACAGACAAGTAGTGATGGCATCAGGTTCTGGATTATGCAATGCCCCAACCTCTGATGAGCTAAAAAAAAAAACAACAACAGACATTTACAAACTAATCACAGTCCTTCAGACCATTCAATAAGGTCTGGAACATAATGGCTATCTATTTGCTGTTTTTGTGTGTGTGTGTCTTAGTCATGAATGAACCAGTACCAACATCATTCATTCCTCAATAAAAGTGATGTTTTTAATTTTAATTTTAATTTACCTCTTGTTTTTATTAATGTCAAAAGGGACATGAATGAAAAAGCCTTGGGACACAAACATGATACAGATAAAGAAAGCGAAAGGAGTAAAAACCAATAGGTTCTACACTATTTTATCCATTTAGTGAACCAGTGTGAACCTGCCACTGAACACAAACGCTGCCATTTTCAGGGAGCACATCTTACAACTTCATTCTGTTGTGCTCCTGAAGTGACATTTTGTTGCTATGGCCAAGGACAGCTCAAACAGTATCGACTTGGCCCCGTAAACACATCATAAGAAAAAAAAAAGTTTGGGAAAGAGACTCATTTATTACTTATAAAATCCAATTGCTTTCTTTGTCTGTGGAGCAGCTCTCGGCTTTATGCTGATGACATAACCTTTGAGCCTCAGCTCCCCGGTTTTTGACAGAATTGATACTGCTATTGATCCAAAAGGCATAGACGAGTGGAGAAATAAAAGAATTCTTAAGCCCGGTCCTTCCCTTTAATGTGCATGAACGGGTATTGGCAGGCACAGGAAATGCTGATGACGTCAAATGTGGAAAGTGCCAATGGTATCGCGTGCAGTGTCTGGGTCTCTCCTCTGTGCTTCAGTTCTTTTCATATGAAAACACAGGAAGAAAAGAGAGAGGGGGGGTGGGGGGGGGTACTTCCCTTCTGATCACGTGTATTAATTAGCTGGGGCGTGCACACTAGAGCAATTAAAAAAAAAAAAAAGGCAAATATTTCTATAGCCCACTAATCAGAGTTGTATAATGTCAATTGAATAAGACAAGAGAGAAAGTCCACAAAGCTGGAGTGGAAATGAAATGCACTGTCTGGCTATGTTAGAGAGCCATCTGGAGCATTAACGCTAACCCTGCTGAGCTGCTCCTATCACACTGTTTCTTACACAGCTCTTCACACCGACTCCAACCCCATGAACAGTGCAATCAGACTTATACTGAGCTACGTGATATCAAGGTCCACAGCAATAACTCAATGTGGTTTAGAATTTACACATTATAGTCGGTGTTTACAAAACATTTCCTGTCAAATGTGTTGACTTTGAAAAAAAAAAAGAAGAAGAAGATAAAATCCAGATCTGTTTAATCAAGATGAGATATAGTCAGAGGAGCCCTGGTGGACTTGAAGGTGGACCAACAATCAGCTTTTGCTTGGAACCAGGATCAACACATAATAGAAGAAGCGAGTCTATCTTCATCCCCGTGACCGCGCTCCTCTACCTCCAGCCATCTGTAGCTCTCCAGCTGCTCACCTGAATTGCAGAGCTCCAAGTGGGACCTACAGATGGTTCACAACAGTGGTCTGCCTAAATATATTATCATGTACGCCACTGACCCCGCTTCACCTTGGAATCATTACCGTTCTCCGAGAAGAGCATGGGGCAGCGTGCGAGTGCAGGTAATTTCACCTTGACTCATGATACCCGGGTGAGTGCTGCCCTGTGTAGCATGATGCATTATGTATAACTTTCATCTCGCCATTCAAACACAAATACATGCATAAAAGCCCTGCACGTACACAGTCGCGCGCGCAGTGCACACACACGCGCACATTGTGTTGTTTGTGAAAGCCTCTCTATCAGCGGGCACTTGTGTAGCTACACTGTATGCTTTTACTTTCTCTCCGTCTAAAGAGCAACAGAGCACTTTCATTCCAGCGTCCTCAGAGGACGGTGATGTTCCTTCAAGAGAACTATTTTCAAATCTCTGGCTTCTCATATTAGTGTTGTCGATGAAAGTTCACCAAAAGCACCATCTTCGCTGTGCAAAACATTATTTATTTATTTATATTATCCATTTTATCCATTTGAGCAGGGCTCCAAAACCTCCTGATGCAGACAAAAAAAGGCAACACATGAAGAAGTAATCTCGCTGGACCTCACCTTTACCACTGATTACACCAACAGGAGGCAAAAAGAAGAGCTGCGGCTATTTACAACCACGCTCTTGTTTTTATTACAGCTGGTTATGATTATGTTGGAGATACAGGGATTTAAGTCCATTATGAGTACTGACATCTCACAGACATACCATTATTTAAAACCTGGTTTCCGATGTCCTGACAGAAGCTTCTGGTCCCAACCAGCTCCTGAGACAAACTGTTGGCTCTTATGGTAAATGCTCCATGATTTCCACCAGCTACTTGTCAGGTGTTAACAGTGAATCTGTTTTGACACTATTCCAAGCTAACAGATTTTTCAAAGAACAGGTATGGGGATAACAAGATGGACATTTTTCTTTCAGGAGAATAACTTTTGATTGACATATTCAATTGTAATGCAAATTGATGATGATCCCCTTGATGCTAAGAAAATTGCTATTAATTTGTGTTGGGGTTGAGGGAGTCTCCTGTTGAAAATTGCTTGGGAACCTGACATCTCGTAGGCAACATAAAATTCGACCATTTTCCCCCCTGAAGCTCTTTAAAACAATGCTGCGGAAACCGGCAAGTTGCTAGGAAACAGACAGCAGTCCACAGTGTGAAAACGCTCCTCTGTATCAAGAAGTTTCATCACTGGGATTCAAACTAGAAGTGATGTGAAATGTCCTCCGTGGTAAAAGCTTGACATTTATTCTGAATGGGATGAATTTGTGGGGTCTCACGCCATAAACTTTATAATTTTGTCACTGAAAGTGTCAATGTAACGGTTGAAAAAGAACAAGAAATTCATCATCAGGAAAAGTGGAAAAATGACTCAGAGGACGTTTAGTGGTGATTTGAGCTACTGTGTCAAAAACACAGGATTGAATTTATCTATACAAAATGTGAAAAAAACTCAGTTGCAAAAAAAAGATGCTTTTATAAGATTTGGATATTGTTTTTGACATAAACAGGTTTTATAATATGACCTTTCACAAAGCACAAGGTTTATTTTTGGAGACTGAAAGAGATTTAACGGCAGACTCATTTTCAGTTTGGGGAATAATCTGACTAAGGAGTGCTCTATAAGCATCATTAAAATCATTAGGTGAAGTGTCCAGGGCAGGGAGCTAATGTGACCAAATAATGGATGTTGCAGATTTAGTGATGGAGGCATTAAGATTATTAAAATAATTAAGATTACAGCAGTGAACAACATGGATTAGTTGACTTCTTGGTTGAGGCAAAAAAAAAAAACATCTTTGACAAGAGCTGTAAAAAGCCCAAGGATGCAGGACAAAACCGTTTTGTGACAGGTTCTGACGTCTAACAACTCTGAGGGCTAATATAGGAGCTCAGACAGGAGTAGCTCTGGTTACTGAGTTGAGGATTATGTTGAAGGAAAGACAGCAAAACAAAACATGCAAACAACAAAAATATAAAATATAGATCATCATCAAAGAGGTTGGGAAGTATAACTACGCCAGAAATCTTCTCATCTTTGCCAACAAAGTCAGAGGGTAGATGTGGATGAACTCTGATACAAGTTTGTGATCAAAGTAGCTCCCCGACCAGAAGTAACAGCGTGAGCATCGTGCTGCTGGTAAGAATGATTTGATAGAGCCGCCTGATCTAATACTGAGGATTCCATAGGCTTCAGTCGGACGCCGTGAAGCTATAAGAAATAAAACTGAATCCATTAATAAGATTATTTGTTGAAAGAAGTTTAAAATAAAGTGATTCGATATTAAAAAACTTTCAGCATTGAAGCTCTCCCAGTTTGTGCCAACCGTTTGAGACAGTATGGACGTAGGATTGAATGGACTAAGATGAAGCATTTCCCCTATCAGCTGCTCAAGTAAAGAGGAGAGCCACATCGCTACAGCACGGAGGTCCAGACAGGAGACCTTTCAATAATGCACAGAGAGAACTCTGATTCTTCTTTTCCTGAAAACACCTTCATACCCACATTTAATCATACACGGAAAAAGACTTTAGGGTTCAAGTTTTCCGGGGCCATGGCAACTAATTCCTCAAGATTCATTTTCCATTATGCTCAGTAAATGAGTAATGGTGTGATAATGACTTTGGAGTAGATAATGGAGAGCTTGGCACTGAGCACCTGCTCACCAAGATGTTAGTGTCATTACACCACTGTGACAAACTGGCCAATCAGTCACCAGCTTGACTCCTATCCTCTCTTTCCTCAGCTGCCTTTTGATCCAGTGTCACACTAAAGGTTATTACAAAGTGATGCCCTCTCAGAGCCTGTTCTAAGGCTGATGACATTTTACTTACTGCAGAATTTTTACATTTTACTTTTCACATTCAGGAAAAAAAAAAAAACCCAGAGAGAAACCCTGAATGTGCTTCTCTCCCAGCCCAACTAGTGACTTGCCCTGGCCACTAGTTGAGCATCACTTCATCGGCATGTTTATAAATCTCTTAGTCATCATGATACAGCAACTTTTTTTTTCTCCCAGGAGACATGCCATGAAGAATCACACTTCTTTGATTACAAAAAATACTAATCGAGCACATTTACTGTGGTTGCCTTGGATTTTATAAAAATTCTTGAGCATAAGAATGCATCCAGCGTCTTAATACTGCAACATATCAATCAAGCTAATTCTATGCAACACACATCTATGAAACAAGGACTAGCCTCAGGAATAGAGAATGTGGATACGGATTATACCCAATTACCCACATATGGTCCATATTTCTTCATGAATATCCACATAAATTATGAATATCCTGTTGTTGTTTTATTTATAACTACTAAGTGGACCGCTGATTATCCAAAATGGGAAAGAGTTGTATTCTTTCACCACATGAATGAAATGTCACCTGTTACTTTGTACAGTGTATTAGTCAGTAGGCTTCTGATTGTAGTCGCATGTGTTGTCTCTGCTTGACACTTCCTCCCCCTCATGGTAGGTGGTGCAACGGCTGTTATGAAAGCAGAAGCCATTTCTCAGATGGCCAAAATAGGATCAGTCTCCCTCGGTTGGTCAAAAGGGAGAGGGAATAAATACATCTGGCTATTTTCCTAGTGACTCTGGAGCCAAAACCCCTTCAGTATAACAGGAGTGAGAAGCGCCAAAAGTGTGCAATAATTAACACTTGATGAGCAAAAACGGATTTATTTACCAACGGAGGGTCCTGTGGTGAGATGAACACATTTAATGACTAAAACCAACTCGGCTGCTATTGGAAACTTCTCTTGCGGTCAGATACAGCACAGCCGACATGCTGCATTAAACAAATGTGATGCAAAAAGTGATGCTGAATCACGGATGAATCTGTGTTGGGTTAATTCTGATAGTTGTAGGACAGCAAACAAATGATTTGTTTGAGGAAAAGCAAACAACCAAACAAAGAAAAGCCAATGCATTCCAACAATTCTGTCTGAGCAGTTATGTAAACAAGAGTATTATGAGGGATTGTCAGTTTATGTAATTACTGAATGTTGGGAGTATTGTCATTATTGTCATTATTATCATATGTAAACATAGCTAGACCAATTGAAGGGTAACTTATTAATCACTTAGGTAAATGTGACCAACGTCTACTGAAATAATACATCATATTCAAAATTTTAGTTGACATTTTTGTAATTGCGCAGGTGAGTGGATAATATTGGTCCTCATTATAGACAGAGAACACAGTATAAAGAAAAGGACATCATCTGTCTCTGATAGTGGAATAAGCATTTTTAGAATTTACAGTATTTTTTGGTGTGCTGTGTATAAAATGTGTAAAAATCATGCATTTTCTGGAAAGCTTGGTTACACATCTCCATTAAGATATTATGAATAACCAATACCAATACAATCAGTTTAAGTGTGTCTGATTTCATTGGCCACGACTGTTAATTTCTGCCTAATCATACCAGAGTCTAAATATGCTTCAGATTAGCAGGGGGCCTGAGGGCCTCCACAAAAATAGCAACGCTGACCGCTGACTGCCTTCTGTGCAAGGTGCCACTGATTCATGAGAGTATAGAGCCCAAAGACGTGCACTTCTTTCAGATGTCAACGGCATTAGTCCATTAGTACCCTCATGGTGTATTACCATCATACAGTCATCAATCACGAACCATACCCAATGCAGAAAACCCAACCAAATATGCTAATCACTCCTGGTTCTTTCTTGATTCAGCCTGTAGTTCAGCAAATTACTCTGAAACCAGTGCACAGGTGTCATTTCACCGGAGAGTCTGGCAGCAGTTTCTGCGATGAGCTAAGATCCAACTTCTGGTTCAATTCACTTCAGCAGTTTTTCGGTGTATAGACACTGATGAATCGAAAAAACTATGACCCTGTAAGGCCCCTTTCTGCCACAAAGCAAAACATCCACTAGCTCCATTAGTGCAGATTGACACTATGGATGGATGTATGGATGCATGTATGGATGGATGGATGGCTTGACGGATAGTTCACTCTGTGCACTCTGTTCCTCCTGATGAGATGCAGCAATATCTTGGATATATCTACTTGCAACAGCGTGCTGTCACTCCCTGTACACTGCAATATCACTAACACACGCAGAAGCATCTTTGATTTAGTCTACAGTGATTCAACACCAACTTTATAACTTCTTTAAGACAGCTACGAACTAGTTATTTTCATTAACAGTTTAACCTGGAGAAGTAAACACATAATCTTGCCTTTAATGCCTGCAGTTGTGTTGTGACAGTATATGTCTAGATTTCATTTGATGTTATCTACAACTTTAATTTCAGACTAAAGAATCTCTGTGGATTTTTTTTTTAAAGAATAATATTAACACATTAAATAAAAAGAGCTGAAAACCAACAAGATGCAGGGAGGACAAAACTCACTGCAATCAACCAAACAGAAAAGGAAAATACTCATACAAGACAATACATACAAGCGGAAACATATGATATTGAAATTTTATGTACATTAAATTGCCTATAAGAATCCACCACTCCCACTTAACTGTTTTCACATCAACTTTACTCAAACACTTGACTTTTAAACCTAACAACGCTCATTAACTTCTCTAATTGCATTCCAATTCTGCATCTTCTGGGAGACCATTTCTGCCCCAACTTTGATTCCTTTCAATACAAAAATAACAATTATCCACTGCAATAACAGACCCCTGCTAACATAATCATACAGGCCCAAGAGCCCAAACACTCCAAAAGGTTAGAGATAGACTTCAGTTTGCCCAAAAAGTCAAAGTGGTTTAACTGGGTCAAAACTGCAATCAGTCTTCACTTAAGAAGGATGGACAGTCCTATAGGCAGCGTCATGTAGCCACGTATGATACAATATACAACATGCCTATCTGATGGCTGGCTAACCAGAGATAGTAATTGCATCATATTCCTCCACCAACAAAAACAACAGCCTGACTTGACCATTAGGCAAATGAATAAATTACCATGATAAAGCTCACTTGTATGATGTACGTTCACACATTTGTGTTTTCATGGCTGATTTACTGTAATAAGCGTTGGCATGGAGACAGCAAGAGGCCATGTACTGCATTAGTAAATGTTTGTCCTTGGTATTATTCCCTCTAATGAATAATGAATGGTGATAAAGATTACTGAACAGTGTTGTACACGCAACGGCCTGGGTTGTACGCTGTCCTTCCTTTCTTCTGTTATAGACGCGACTTGTGTGGAATGAATCTTTGATGATGTGTTGTAAGTTCTTCCAACATGTCACTATTAGACCACTGCTACCTTACTGTGCGAGCAGAGATGACAGACTTACCCTTAGGCGCGTCAGCATCACAGATCCTCGTGGTGCCAGATGTAGCATTCCCAGATGTAGCACCGGCTGAGGGCAACTGACTCTGATCAAAACAAACAAAGAAACAGAAAGAAAAAAAAAACAAGACTAGGTCAAACCAAGTATGTGGCTGAGCTGCATATGGTCAATGTGGAAATGAAGGACATAAGACGTAGAACAGCTGTAAATAACTGACACCATCATGCTGTATTTACATTCTGCCTAGCCTCAGCCAGTTTCAGCTCTTTATACGTTTGCTTCTCTGTGCTCACGTACACAACATTTGAATACGGACAAATTTCCAATAAAGCTGTTAACGTTCACATGTTGTCCTGTTTCTGAACAGAACAAGTACACAACGGAGACTGAAACGCAGCTTGGACGACATGTTAACCAGCAGTCGCTTCCCAGCCGTTTTTCAAGCTGCTGCTAAAATCTCGATTTCATAACCACGGCACCGTGTGACAAACTTACAAAACACTTAAAGACAAAGACTGTGCTGTGATTTCAGCCGTATTTGTAACTTTGTAAAATTTCACTCAGAGAGAAAGTTTAGAGGAAGTTTCTTTTTTCTTCTCGCCTCTCAGACAGCACACAGGCTCCATCTGTGTGACAAACTGCTGCTCTGCCACTCACTGAACAATTTTAAATTACAAAATGACCTTAAAGTCCAGGAGATTTTCCAGAAGATGCTGCAAGTTTTGCCAAACATAAAAGGAATACATTGAATAAATAAACATCATTCTGATGTTAACAGAGGATTCTCTGTGCACAGAAAACACAACCACAGGTGGGTATAATGTGATTTACAGTTATTTAAAGATCTGTCTCAACGAAAACAACTTAAAAATGAATAAATGGGCTATGTATTTACTGGCTATGTATCTACTCGCTACATTGTATACGCTTGGCTGGTACTGAGAGACAATATATTCATATACTGCAGGCAAAAGGCAGCAGCTGATAGGAATAAGCCATGTTTACCCTGTGAGTCATAAAGAGCTGGTTTTAAAAACTTTTTTCCACAGTTCATTTTAATTATACTGTTTAAATGACTTTCTGAGACAAAGCATAGATGCAACGGTGCATGTAGACTAGGCACACAATTTGCACACAGACTATGTGGGGGGGGGGGGGGGGGGGTAGACAGTCAGTCTAATACATATAGACAGAATCCAAGAGGAACAAGAGTCTAAAAGAGTCTAAAAGCCCCACTACCTGCCCCTGGAGACCACGCTGCTGCCTACACCCAACCGGACCAAAGTGGTTTCAACCCACCGACTGACCCACACTGCCATTGTTGGAGCCCCATTGTCAGAGCTAGATCTCATCAGCAAGACGCAAATGCAGACTTTTCCTCACCTGAACAAGATATTTCTGGCTGCCATACATGACATATTGTGGCGCCAGGCTGTAGATCATGTAGCTGGTGTGAAGGACAATCAAGAGAAGAATCATGCAGAGGAAGAGAAGAGCCTGAGGACGGGTTCTCTTTGGTCTTATTTTGTACAGCTGAAAAACAAAAACATAAAAATGTTAATGTTGAATTCATACAGTACTGTATATGTACAGTACCTCTTTGGTAACTTGTAAGTAGCAGATTTATTTACCCTTATCCAGAAGAACCAGATGCCCATGTTGCGAATGCCGGCCATGGATGTGAGCACAAAGTACATGGTGATGACTGTGATCAGGATATAATCCAGAGGGAACACCTATGATACCAATGACAGAGGTCAGCTGCATGACTCACATGTACAAATCACATACAAAGTCATTATACTGTAGCTTTCAGAGCCAAACATTCAGGCTGGCTGCCTCTCAAGGATGCTCTGAGCTGTTAATGAGCAACTACCATCAATACTACTTGGCCTAACCCAATTAATCTAGAGCACATCTGAGCTGGTCACTGTGCAGTACACTCAGACACTGTCAAGACTGTTAAACACCTTTTTCAGGAGAAGGATTAATTACAGATGCTGTCTTTACTTAAAAGCACAGAGCATGTAACATATAAATATTTATTGATTGTGCTCTATGAGCTAAAACCTTCTGATTTAACCTCAAAGTTGATCTCTATAGCATTCTGTTCGTAGTATGGTGCATTTAATTCCTTAAATACCAAGGTCATACTTCTAAACACCAGTCTTAGACATTTAATCAATGCCACTATCTATGAAGCAATTCTTTAATGGTCTCAGCTGTCAGTCATTTCTTTCTCTAAAATCTGTTGTTGAATACTAAGTTCAACAGAGGATAGTCTGGTCCATGTCCAGACTGCGGCAATGAGCTGGAGGAAAAATGTAATGGTTGTGATTTCATATTCTGTCAATCTTGACATTTCACATTCAAAAATAATTTAAGGGAGACTGGTCATTTAACAGTGCACATAAAGTACAAAAAAAAGAAAAGAAAAAAACCTAGGATTTTCTTGCATTTATGTATTAATTTGTCTAAAATATGATCAGAACCTACAATGCTACTCATAATAACAAACAAACAATCTACTTAACCAATAACACACCAAACATTGTGTTGCTTTTGTCCATACTGAATACATAATTCAAATATCCATAGTGTAATTTGGAAAAAGTGTGTGGACCCTTCAGTTAATGACATCAAATAAAACCAAGCTGAAGTTGGGCTATTCAAGTGAAACTGATGATTTAGTTATAAATGAAATAAAATTTGAGCTTTGGGTTTGAGCTACTTTGTGTTATCAAAAACATTTAAATATTTCGAGTTTACTATTCACAAGGAAAACCTGTTAATGTGAACCAAAGCAACACAAAAGATCCTTAAGGGCTTCAGATGGAGAATTGCTGATTTGTACAAAGATAAAAGGGATAAAGAGTCATCTCAAAGGGTTGAGATATTCATCAGTCCACAGTCAAACTGTCTATAAATGAGGATTATTTAGTTCTGTGCCTACTCTCCCTTGAAGTGTTTAACCAGCTACGACGACTCTAAAAGCACAACACAGAATGATCAATACTGTGACAAAGCAGCCCGGAGTAAGAGTTGCTGCCTTAAGGGAAAACACTGCAGCTGGTTACTATCTCTGGTTATGAGTCTATCGTACACAAACCACAGCGCATGGCTGCATGGAGGGAGTTGCTGCTATGAAAAAAAAGTCATTGCTTTGTAAAAAAAAGAGCAGGTTGACATTCCTTAGTGCTAAGAAGAAGATTTATTAATGTCTCTTCTGAAAGACTGGCTGTTCACCTGCTGATGTT
Organism: Trachurus trachurus; assembly: GCF_905171665.1. Taxonomy (NCBI): domain Eukaryota; kingdom Metazoa; phylum Chordata; class Actinopteri; order Carangiformes; family Carangidae; genus Trachurus; species Trachurus trachurus. The sequence continues at coordinate 18,932,658 of NC_139906.1, forward strand.
CAGAAGAAGTTGGGTAATGCAGCAGAACAATGACCCTAAACATCAAAGTAAATCTATTACAGAATGACTTCAAACAAAGGAATTCCACCCTTTGAGTGGCTCAATCAGAACCCAGACCTTAATTCAATAGAGATGCTTTAAAATGACCTCAAGGGCCTCTCCTGAGAATACGACTGAGCTGAAGCAGCTCTATGAGAAAGAATAGCCCAAATTCCTCCAGAAGATTGTGCAGGTCTGATCAGCAGCTACTGAAGGACACTGTTGGAGGCTATCGGTGCCAAAGGAAGTTCATAAAATATGTTTTCATTGTGTGGATTATGCAGATGATGTAGGTAGGCCTTCATAACATACAAAATAATTACGGCTGTTTATTAAGCACCTTGTATACATTCAGCTTTCATATGCTCTACAACTTTAAACTTTTCATTTCCTGTATTTCCAAATGTGGTTTACGGAAACACCTACATGAGGGAACCCGATCCTGTTTGAATACACAATATGAGCCCCCTCTGAGGAGCACAGTACAGTGGTTTTAGTGGTTTGTTGTGTAATTGGGCCATCTCATACTTGCCACTTTTACGTCTATTGTGCTCTGACTTACAGCTGTGTAAGATGTGTTTGCATTTGTTCCCAGCCCTTACCGGAAACATTAGATTATCCTGGAGTTACTGAAGTATGCAAAATGCGATTGTGAGAATTTGGTGAAATATGCAGTAAGGTTATGTTTAAAGATAAATAACAACAGGTTCAAGGGTACTGACGCATATGCACTATTTTTAAGGGCCTTACCAGTGCATTTAAGAATAAGGTAAGAATAAAGCTTTTAAATTACACTTCATTTTAAGGTAATGAGGATGGAAACAAGAATATATGGCTTTAACCATATCTTAATTGAAGATAATCATCTCTTCAACATGAGAGATGAGAGGATACTCACAGGTTGTAAGGCTAATAGTAGTTCGTTCAGAGGATTGGTTAGGTTGGTGCCAAAGATTATGAACCCAGAGCTGATGCCAGCCGAGTGGAGAGCTTTATCCAAACTGAAATAAAAAGAGAAAGAAAATCAAATGTGTTCATATTTCCAGAATAACAGTATTCACACAGAATTATGTTGTTAACGGATACATCGTGACTTACTTTGAAATAAACAGGGCAACAGTGAACAGCAGTGCAACCAGAATGAAGAAAATGCCCAATATTATCTGCAAAGAAATAAAGACATTATAATAAGAAACAGTGACAGTGTACCAAATCAGAAAATGCACGCATGCTGAATGAACCTCAATAAAAAGTATGTTTTCAAAGGCACGGACTGGGTCATCAAATATAACCTTTCTGTCATGTCTTTTGTCAAAGAGAGACCATATGGCTTGGCCAGCCGCAGTTTGGCACCTTCGCCTGAGGTGACAGGGGGGAAGCAATGGCACAGTCCAGACAGAGCAGGGAGGTTGCAACCAGGGAGGAAGAGCGTGGGTGGGAGCCAAAAAGGCAATAAAACCTATCAACTGGGCCTTTAAAACAGCCTGAGCCAACCATAGCCAAGAAAAAAGCAGCTTAATACATGAGGCAAACTTAGTGCAATTAAGATATTTTATGTTTCAGTGCTCTATCACAACATCTTTTTTTTTTAGAATGCAGCTAACCATCTCTTCCAAGCTTATGGTGCAACTGACCATGTGTAAGGAAAAAAGTACAAAGTATCAGATAAAACTGAAAAATAATGTCCTTATCAATCCCTTGATATAAAGCATATGAGAAAATAAAGTAATTTAAATGATATGAAACAATCATTCAGGCAAATACATTTGTCAAAATGTTTCTTAATGTGATTTCTCAATAATTGTGGCAAATAAACTGGTAAATAAACTGGTGATAAGTCATTCATATTTCTACTGCCTTGATATGAAAAATATTTTTAAAAAGTTGTGCACAAATCCTCTTCTAAACACACAAAACAAGAATTACAGCTTGCAGTAGTTGTATGGCTCCACCAATCAGTCAAGCCACAGTTAACATCCATGTCTGCAGTAATATAAGATATTTAGATAATATTTAGAAGACACTGCAGAGTATACTTCTAGGTCGAGGTTATCTTTATGCGTTCCTGAGACATTGCATTTACATCATAAGGTCACAGTGACACTGACCTTTTACCTTTTACTAACAAAATCTAATCAGCTCATCTATAGTTCAAGTGAACCTTTGTGCCAAATCTGAAGAGTCTCCCTCAAGGCATGGTGTTGACCTTTGACCACCAAAATCGCACGTATGTACAACACAGAATCACAATGCCTCTGGTTACAGCTGAGGAGACGGTCTTACTTTGTTATGTTTTAAAAGTGATCACAAAGGAAGAAACTACAGTACACTTTAGGGAGACAGCTTTTAAATTACAAAAGGTGGGATTTCATTTTCATATCTCAAAAGAAAAGGTTGCCTAGCGTTGTTGTTTTGTTTGTTTGTTTTTTACAAATAAAACTCAATTAAAATACATCACTTATCTTAACCACCTGGCATGACAAACTGCTGTTTTGCCTTTGTTTAATTATCCAATCAAAGCTAGTAACTACTCTGTGAGCATTTTTCCACTGTATGTTCCACATGTTCATTAAGGTATTTTCACCCATCCCCAGGATTGATGTAAAAGGGACAGCATGTGTTTGAGAAACAGTGGTATAACTGCTCTGGAGAAATCACAATCATTTGGCTTATCACTCTACACCAGAGCCGCAGTGTACAGTAAATAAATCTCCCAACTCATTACTGTTTAAATTTGAGTCTGGGGACTGTCATTAGCAGCAACCCTCTTGGTTAAAGACAAACTGTTACAGACACTGGTTTAAAATGTTTGTGCATGCCTGCAGTGCAGTAAAATGCTGGAAAATGAATAGCAGTGGGTAAAGTTGAATGTGAACTCGAAGAGCAATGTTGCAAATGTCCCTAAAACAGAAAATGTGATTACACACAGTGGGACCTAGTTTAATTGAATCGCCATTGGTTTGTTGTGTGGAAGGAGAAAAAAAGGGGCAAATCAGTGGCCCCTGCTATTATGTCTATGAGCATTATGTACAGCCAATGCACAAAGCATTAGGTCAAGTAAAATAAAATATGAATATGACGGTGTTTGATTACAGATGTGCCAGCTGTACTTCTCATATTGGGCTTGCACTCATTCGTGCTGCTTTGAAACATAAATCTATTCTAAACCTACAGAGGAATGGAAAATGTATACGAGAGGTATAATTTCTCTGTTTGCAAGCTTGTTATCTCATGGGAATGGGTGCTGCCCGTAAGGCTGTATTTAATGTAACAAACTACTAATTGACATTTTAGTCAACATGTCTTACTTAATGTATGCACTCACTTTTGTGGTTGAGTAGACTGAAGCACATACACTTCAAGTTTTAAATTGTGTTACCTGTGCATTTAATAACAGCAAGAATAAAGCTTTTGAATGACACTTCATTTAGGTTAATGATGATGGAAACAAAAAATATGGCTTAAAGCTTATTTTAATTGAGCGTAATCATCTCATCAACATGACAGATGAGAGGATACTCATGCATGCTATTATGGTCACATAAGAGCAATGTCACATTCAATGTACTGAGCGCACCTAGATGTATCTAGCTGTGCATGAGGAATAGGTCAAGTAAGAATACGAAAGAGAGGCTGCAGAGATATTATATCTGTAAAAGGGCTAAAAGACGAAACGTTTGAGAGAAATAATATCGCTGATCATGTTCTTTTTAAGCAGAATTGTCATTTCAGATATGGTTACCATGTTTCCATTGTAAAGGGTTGCTAAAATCAGTATGGCTGCTAAAATCATTACAGTGGTTTGTAAATGTTTTGGATTGGTTTATGTTCAAATCTGCAGTGCTGTTTATGACAAAGATGCAAATGATCACAGCTGTTGCACCCTGGAAACTGAGTGGTTTGGGATAAAGATGCAGTAAGCTGGTTAGGCATTGGTGGGAATAGGCAGCACTGAGGGATTTGGGTTGTGATAATATTCTCCATGCATCCATGTGAAATGTGAGTCCACTGAGTCTCCAGGATTTGCTGTTTCTTGATCAGTCTCATGCACAAAGTATAGACAGACACTGGGTGAAAGATCAAATTTACTGGCTGATGTCATAAGTGCAAATGCATTTAACTTTGCGCTACTGACTGTATAAGATTTAGTTAAGGTACCCACTGTGGTTCAAGAATGGATTTTTACACTGTGGTCTAAAAATCTTTCCTAAATTCTCATCAGTGCATCTTCTCCAAGTGTCTGTCTGAGCTGGGCCAGTGCAACAACCCGCACCAGGGAACCAGCACACCCAGAGGTAAACAAGTGATGTTGTAACTCCCTCCTTTCCCAAACCCCTTGTGTAAATCTGGATATGGGAACAATAATAGTGAAATTGCATATTTGAGGTCCAGGTATTGGTTTCCCAACCTGAAAAAGTAAAATAAAAGAGAAGTTTGTGGTTGTTTTGGTTTATCCCTGGGGAACCATGAGATCCTGACTCAGAATGTGAGACTCCCTGAGAGACTTCAGAGTAAATTAGGTGAAGAGACCACCCAAGGGAATCCCGTAAATATGCGGTTGTGTAAAGTAGAACTAAAAGTAAATCTAGAGCAGTCCAGATTAGAACTTGAACACACAGTTTCTGATGGAAATGCTTAAACTGGTCAAAATGAGCAAATGCGTGATACATGCCCAAATAAAAAATGTTTAATTACATGACTATTAAGACACATGAAATTACGTAGTCCTCCTCTGCTCATAAATTAAATCAAAACAAAACTAAATCACAAAATCCTGAATAACTGTCTGTGTCTGTGAGATCACATTCAAAACGCAGACATTGGAAAGGATTTGCTTTTGTATGCAATCTAGTCCATATCGGACATATAATTTACTCCTGTGCATGGAAGCCAATTCCATAATGCAGACTCACCTTGAAAGGTCTGAGAGCACTGCCCACTTTAGTGCAGCAGTTCCTCTCTGCAATTTCCAGGTGTCTCCCCCTGCGCTGGAGGACCTGCAGTTTGCCCTCCAGCTCCTGCAGGTTTTGTCTGTCCCTTGAAGAGAGGGGACGTCCATCTTTGCACTGACAAAGAGACCAACAAATAAACCAGATACATCAGTCAATACACTTATGGGTTTATCTGCACATGCACAATGAGAAGCTACACTTTAAAAGTTGCTATTAATCCACCTTCAGTCTCTGAGATTAAACATATTAACAAGTAGTAAATAAACATTCAGACCATTGCATTCAACTATTAAAGCAAACTTTTTGTGGTTCCTATTCTCAACTTTATTTTGCCAGTGGCAACTAATTGCAACTAAGAGATGTCTTCACTTGTTTTTCCCTATTTGTGCTGCCTGCATCATAGAGGTTAGCTGATAAGGACAAAGCTAACCATTCATAATTGCATGCAAAGACAGAGCAGCTAGGCAGAAAGATCAGCTGGAGGCGGTGCACATGGACCTTTCAGTGAATGCATGATTGTACATTCACTGCAGGCTGCATGAGAACCTAAAAATTAAACATATTTATTGATTTATTGGTATAACTGTTGTTGTTTTTTAATCTTTGGTTTTGTTTCATCAAGATATTGAATGACTTGTAGATCATTTGTAGTGTGTTACTTTCGTATCATGCGAGCACTTGCTGTGTGATTTGGTGAGACCAACCTTGGATTTCAGCTTCTCTATCTGATGCTCAACATCATCAATGTCCTCTGTGTTCTCCAGGCGCTCATACACCACACTCCGAGTCCCTTTTATCAGATTCAGAGGCAGTACAGACATACCGTATGCCTGAAAGACAGAGCAAAACTACCATTATAATCATTGTCAGAGTGGGTTGGTACATATGGCACGTGCATCCACCCACACATATCCACCCCTGCCTGATGACAAGACCATCACAATGGTGAGCATGACAACGGTCAAAGGCAGACTTGAAAATAGCAAATCATATACTTCCTGGCGTTTAGGGCTATGTCACATTTGGTAGAGGAAAAAAGATTAAAATGGTGGAATCTATAATTGTGCTGAGGTTTATTGGTGAATTTGTTGCAACCATTTTGTGTAGATATCACTTCCCTATATCACCCTGATGCAATTTGCAGCTTAACAGTGCCCCCATGTGACAGCACTACCCACTATCCAGGATTTGATGAAATTTTCACAAGCAGAATTTTAGGGAGAAAAATCTGGGTTAGAGGAGGAGGCATCAAGGTGTCATCAATGTTGAATGATGTGAATTTAAATGAACACACAGTGACTTCTCTTTTCTGTTTGGAGTGCATACAATATGTAAATAATGAACAATTACGGAAAGACATACCGAGAGACATACACAGATACATCAAGACATCAAGGAGAGACAAAGGGAATATGTGACAAACATTTTGAAAGGCACTTTCAACTATGAGTGGGCTTCAATTTCCTCAAGGGATGTTTAATTTTTAATTAAAAATGAGAGACGCAGAGACACTAATACCAGGAAACAGACCAATCAATACCAATGAAAATAACAGCAGCAAGCCAGTCCTTCCTTGCTCTGTGTCGTCTTGCTTTTACCAGCTTGGAGGAGTGCCATTTTATGGGTTCATAATAAAACAAAGGGCCCCTCTGTGCAAAGACACTTTCAACCTAGTCAAAAAACGCTGCCCTCTTTCTTCCATTTTTCAAGTGGAGAAACGTCAGAACCTATATTTTTCTAAAACAACTTTTACTAGTTTCTGAGTGTTAGGTATCGTCAAGAATGTCGCATGGGATACTAAGTCAGGCTAGACTATTATTAGTCTCTGCTGTGGATCTCTGCTACGGGCGAATGTCGCCTCCTGCAATGAATCATGGAGCTCTTAAGGCCGGAGCATGTCCCGAATATCAAACACACTCATAAAAGGAAAACCTGCCCCAGATCCCAGGAGGAACATTTCCCTTTCCCTCAAATGTGCAACTACATGGGAGAAATATAAAAGGAAAAAAAACAAAGGTGTCCCTCTGCTGGAGTGTATATTTTTAGTTCACACATAATAATGCATGCTCATTAAAGTTATTTTAAACCCCACTGTGGTCAATAATAACCAGAAATAGCTCAGAGGGGAGTGGGTGGGAGCATGTGTGTGTTTGAGACTCTATGCATGCATTGGCAGAGGGGGGATTTACTGGTTGAAGTCATTCAGAGAGAGTCATGTGACTGCTGAGTGGGAAGGGAGGGAGAACTAGGTGGACACAGGTCTCCAACACAAGCCTCGTCTTTGTTGCTCTTTCTACTTTCGACGATGGAGCTGAAAGGGAGAGGAGCCACCGCCTGCATTCTCAATACATTTCGGTGAAGCCAATCCAGTGTAACACCATAAAACCATTTAGTATACAAGCTGGCTTTCAGATAATTCCACTGATTTCCATTAAGCCTAAGAATTGGCAGTACTGTCACACATGTTGGTTTCCCTACTGCTGTTTGATTAATAAGACAAATTGAGGAATTGAACAAGTCAAGCTCCACAAACCTGATGCAGAACAATTTTAATAATGTGTCTTTGTCTGTCTGTACTAGAAATTAAAGAGTAATTAGAGGTCATAATGGTCTGGAGATGAGGCTTACTTAATTCTGTGTGAAGCTTTTTTATGTTGTGCTATCCATATTTTCCATGAATCCAAACTTATAAGTCTGTAGTAGAGTTGTGATGATTGACATTAATATTGATTTACCTGACAGCTGGAGAAATGATCGCCAGTTGTTGTGGAAATACAGTGTTTTAATTTACTGCTTAAAAGCTCTAATCAGTCTGCTAAAGTGTTTCACCAGTAATTTCCTATACATGTAGTTCACATTCAGAACTAAAATGTAATGGGAAATAGCCTAAGCTCTGCACCCTCAAGCACATTCTCTGTATGTTGGTACATTTGCACATTTGAGAGAAGGTTCCCCAAGCAGTATACATGCCACTACTTAGCTCTATCTGGTCGTTTCTCTTACATGGCCAAGTCACATTTTAAGAAGCGGAAGAATAACTAGGCGGAAAAACATGATGACTCTGATGTTACTGAGCCCAAGACACACTTCCTCTTGATTTTGTTTAGTTTATTTAATCAGTGGTGAAAAGTGCACTAAGGGATCTCAGCCTTCTCAAAAATGGTGATAGTTTTGAAAATCAGCCCTTCCTCTCCTCCGTGGTTGATATTATTGATTTTTTTTTTCAAAATGAGGCACACTGTTTCTTAAAGTCTTTCTATTTTTTTTTTTGTGGATTTGTTGATTTCCAGAGATTGGAACTTCCCTCCGACATACTGAGGGCATATTTAAGATGAATTGTCAGTTCAAACACCAAAAAGGTGCAGGGCCAAAATTTCAGAAGGTTTTGGGATTAATAAGAAGTTAAAAAGGCAATGTGTATCCTCCTAATGCTGGACCTAGAACATGTGGAAGTCAGCCAGCCATGATTGTCAAAGTCTATCACTTTTACGTCAAGCAACACATCCTCTGGGGGGAAAAAATCCACGGACCTTCCACAGAGATGGATGCTCCGTTGCTTCAGGGGTTGATTGGCAGTTTGGCATTCATAATGTTTTATCCTCTTTTCAGGCAAGCTACCACTCATACATCAGGTGTTGATGAGATGAGTTACTTTTTATTTTTGTTTGCTTTGTGTGTCTTTTTTTAAGCCTTTCTTCTTTCATGTTTCATATGAGTATTAATAGGGACATTTCAGACTGATTTTTGTCACAGACACTGCTCGACTATGATTGATCATTCAATTTTCTCAAAGAAAACAATAATTGCTTTTTTAATGTGTTTATTTTTCAGTACTTGGAGACCAATGCTGATACATTTTCACTCAACCACAATATACCTATGGTTAATCGTTTATTATTGTCAAAAATATCCAGGTGGCTGACATTGGAGAGTCCCACACGCGTGGAAATCATTCAAAATTAAAAACTAACCAGATTAGTCTGGTATTTTATCACCTTTTACATCCAGGAGTAGCAAGGTTGCTTCTTAATTCCGAGGCTCTGGACTGTTATTATAATCGAGGTCAGGACTGACAAAGTGGTATGATCATGGGGCCATGCTATGGTGACACAATTGTACTGAAATATTCAAGTATTATTTAAATATATTTAAATATTTAGTTTAGGAGAATCGTAGAATGGGGGACAGTGACGCTCACATGGTGCAGGGATAATTCTCAGCTATATCTAAGCTCCTGCACACATTGGACTCTATAGAAAAATTGAGTATCCATGAGATATGCTATATTTAAAGTCCACAAATTAGCTTTGAGAATAATTTGTTTTAAAACTCTACTATGCCATCCACAGACTTATCTGTTCAATTGTTAACATCATTATATCTCAGTGGTTCAGGTCAGGTGCAGCAAAGATCATGTCCACAGTGATGGTTTAAATATCATCTTCACCACCCTGAGTTATTGAATGAACTCTGGATTCTGAAGAAAATTGTTCAAATAATGTTAGAGAAACCCAAGATGTTTCTCCAAATAATGACAGACAGACTACAAGGCATGGATTTTCAGAGTAATTTTCTAAAATTGTAAAGAGATGGGCCCAACAGCAAAGCCTTGCTTGAGAATCTGACACCAACACAAAACTCTGACGATTCAGATTTGTATTTTAAAGACAGCTGAGATATATATTCTCTTTCTCAAAGATCAAAAGTGGGAATCTATCAATAAGCCAAGCAAATATTTGTCTAACTTGGGAAAGGAGCACATTGACAGCCTGTCCCAGTCATTAAAAATTAATCAGGTATTTTAGTACAGACATCCTCATGTCACATATTTTATTAATCTTTGCACAATGTGACTCTTTAATACAAATATTCTTATAACTTTTTCCCCTGCAATGCACAAACAGAACGACAAGTTCAACTAGAATTACTGCCTTGTGGCTGTGTGCCTCCTAGTTTCAAGGTCGTGTTTATCTGGAGTCATATAAAATGTTTACCATTTGTTGAAATAATTATTACAAATAACTGCCAAGTGAAGTCCTGAGTAATAGGAAAAAGGTGTTTTGTGAGGTCACATTTACCACGAGCTTTGACCACAAAGGTCTAATCATTTTTGTTATTTCGACGTTTGAGGCAAATTTGGAGACATTACCTTGAGTTCTGGAGATCTTACATTTGTATAACCACCGCAACCACGACCTTGGACCCTAAAATCTAATCAGCTTGTCCGTGAGACCTAATGTTTTTGCCAAATTTAAAGAAGTTCCATTATGTTCACAACATTGGGGCGGGTCTACAGACAGAGGCACAGACAACCCCATGAACAATATTCCTCTGGCTCTGTCTGTCGCCAGCAGAGGCATAACAATCTTACTGGGCAAGAACACCTCACAGTGAAATCAATGATCTTTTGGACCTGAAAGACTGATCAACTCCTAACTTTTCAAAAACTTTCCAAGGTCTTCAATCTGACACCTGGTTCAGCTGCCTCTCTCTGATGTGGTTTTCTTTCAAATACTATGAAGGGTTTGGCAGGTGTTTGCTTGACATTGACTGAAAACCAACAGCACAGCTTTTGGACAAATGGATAAAACATATTTCACTAGATGTAATCTCTTAAGAACAATCGACTCTTTTCACTGCAGATATTTTGACTTCTGAAGCGGCACAGGTGTGGGTAATTACCTCAATGATGGCTCTATAACTTCAAATGTCCCAGACAGTGACACTAAACTCCCACATACTGAGTACTTTGAATAGCAGCAACATCTCCACCATGAAAATGGTCTTTTGGGCTTTGTCATTCATTCATTGTGTTTGGCACAAAGTTTGAACCAAAATTTGCTATTAGCTCCCTGCAGATCAGTTTTTTAATAGTGTATTATTAAATTAGTTTTTGTCGTATGCCTCTCTGTGTGACTGCAGAGAGTACTTGAAGTTTCCTACAGCTGCAGTGGTATCCACCACAGGTGATGTGAGGTATCGATCTTCTGTTAAGACATGTTTATTGCAACAAAAGGCTCATTATGCTGATGACACCATGATTTCTTTGGATCAATGTTTGATATCAACTGATTGAGTTTTATTAAAGGGACAACGAGGAATTTCTATTCGGTTATAAAAAAGTCTCACGTTAATGTGGATGAATCTCCGCTACCCACACTTGTTAATGGGCCCATTTTCGATAAATATATCGTTCTGTCTCTATCGTTATTTTGTTATTATTAGTGTTGGCGGAAATGCTGGTCGAGCCGACCAGCATTTCCTTAATGAGAATAACGCAGCTGAATGGCCGTTTATGGTCCAATCCAGTCATTCACTGAAGCATCCTCCCAGCAGCTGATAAGAAAGCTCAGTTTCATCTGTGTTGTGAAGTAACTAATACAGGCAAGGAATACTTTTACAAAAAAAAAGTTAGATTTCATTGCAGTCATCTCGCATGAGGGATGAAGTAAATTCCAATGTTTCTGTTAAATGATTTGACAGCAGACATCGAAAAGCACTTTCCACACATTCATGGCCTAGATTAACCCTTTTGCACAATAGTATTACAAACTATTAAGAATAGTTATTCAACAATATTCAAGGTCAGTCATGGTTGACTGAGAGGCATCTCAGGCTGCCTTCAGCCTCAAAACTTTTTTTTAAGGTTTCTAAAGACCTAGCAAGTTTTATTCTTTAACTGCAGTAGTAAGACATCAGTGTGGTTAAAGGGCTATATGAGAATCAGGGCCGTTACACTCTTGTCAGCTCTAAAGCTTATGTTTGATTATAAAAATTAAACACTTAAAAGGCTGCATAGGATCCATCCTTTGCACCTTTTTACACCTGTTTCAGTGAACTTTAAATCAACTGGGTAACATGGGCAGATTACAGATACAGATAAAGTTATGGTATGTTTTGTAAGCCTCTATCAGTGCCGTTACTATATTGGGTATCACCATCTGAGATTAATAGAAACATAAGTTGCTGCCCTGATAAAACTAGTTTTATGGAATTCCTTCTTTTTGTGCCGAGCATTCTGGGTTTTTAAACTTTTGACTTCAGTTAAATATTAGGAGAGTGGGGAAAACATATCTATAAAATATAAACTGAAAACATCAAATGTTAATACTAAATGTAGAAATCAAACAAGCATCAAAGCATTGGAGAAAACCTAAAATAGTGACATCCCTCTGATTCATTAAAAGCCCCCCTCTTCTCAGGACAATCTCCGGGCCTGCCTGAGATTAGATCAACAGACATTAATCTCCTCAACTTTACTTCAACATCAGCATCTTATGGCTGGCAATTTAAGAGCAGGAGAAAGGTAGGTCTACAGGAGAGAGTGTCATGAGAGTCATAAGTCAATACACAAGCCTTGCTTTTAAATGAAGCCAAAGGAGTTCACATGATGCATGAGCTTTGAGATCAGCCTGATCAGTCTCATGTCGTCACTGCAGGGTACAATCAAACATAGTGGGAGATAATACAGAGGGAATATGCATGTGCAAACATCCCAGATCATGCGGAGGATATTTAATGTAATTATGGATTTGCATTCACTTTTTATTATTGGATAAAATCCTCACCAATAGAAAGTAAATGTAGAATAGTGACTAATCTTAAAGGGATAGTTTTTTTTTTTGAAGTGGGGTTGTATGAGGTACAATAATATCTGCAGTAGACAGCTCTGCTCTCCCCCAGTTAACCATACCAGCGCATAGTGCTGGACAGAGACACAGGTGATAAATGACTGTGAACAAACCCAAACTAACAGCGTATTTTCTCTGCCTACAAGAAGTCCCAGCTCAAAATAATACACCTGTTTAAATTTACACTATTTTTTTAAAGAAAAAAAGCAGTTTATCTGGAACTAACCACTTCCCTCAGTATTCCTCTGTTCAAGCAGGCTGCGTGATGTGCCGTATCACGCCTTCTGTTTAGTGTAGCAGAAAGTTGGATAAACAGACCCAAAACTTTGTCACTATTTTGCTTTTAGAGAAAACAAGCATTTAATATAAATTTTTGTACATTGCAGGAAGTGCTTTTAAAAAAAGAAAGAAAAAAGCCACAAAACCCACTTCACTTTGTACGTGTTTTAAGTGCACTAAGTTGCAGTGGTTACATTAGAGTTGTTTACATTACGGGTGGATGGCTAGTTCGGCACAAAGTGTAGTGATAAATTCGCACAGGAGAACATTTCCGCTCCTTATGGAACCTGTCACTTAGATTCCATTAAGTTAATCACGCTTAATAGTAACAAATTGAAAAGAATGATAAATCAGCCAGCTCTTTGCAAACCAGGGTAGGCTGCCACCAAGAACAGTTTTGCCACTTGCAAAGGGGAGAGCAAACAAGGGAGAAAAAGAGTGAGAAAAAAAGTGAGATAAAAAGAGCTTCTGTATTTATGTGTGTGAGAATTAAAAAAAAAAAAAAAGCTGGGGCAATTGCTGTTTGTTGGCCAGAGGCCTGATTTCTTTGATTGACTCGATCAAAACAAGACACATCAAAAACAACAACACACTGGGAGTTTTGATTTCCACAGGGCATTCACAGAGTCCATATCAACATGGGGTCAGTGCAAATCTAAGCTCACTTCCATCCTTAAAATGTACTGGGTAATTACTCACTCTTTAGAGAACTGTGAGAAGCAAAGTGAGAGAATAGTGGATAAAATCCCATCTGAGATGGATTATATGTCCTAAAGGGAGATTAGTTCTACAACTTACTTGACTGGGTTGTATATTATTCATTAGAGCTCCACATTCAATTGTTGTGTAATTTGTCAAATAGGACTCTTTGAGCTCAACTGAAACTGGATAGATTGGGGTTGGCTGTCACTTTTACTCCCGGTCGCTGGGTTGACACTCGAGGAATTTTTTGTATTTTTTCCCCCAGTAGGCGCTACTCCCACCCTGACACCAGCAGCACCACCACCAGGGAATATTCACAGTCTAGTTACCAAGATAGCGGCTATGAAAAATGGACAGCATTAACAAGTGTTACAGCACAGTCAATTTTCCTGATCTGGGAAAAAATGAAAAACTGCAGAATGCTGAGGGAATCAAAATATAGGCATATATTAATGGACACTGAGGTAGATCTATATAGTATATATAAATAGACAGCAGATAAGTGGTTGATAAGACGGAGAGGGGTGCACATACATCATGCAAAAGTCTGGGGAGCTCAGGTGAAAGACAGCAGTCTGAGCAATTTGAGCAATTGAATGCCAGAGATCTAAAATCACAAGGCATTACTAATACTGAAAGGCCACTCCATCACTAGGTACATCTCAACCACAAAGATGGGAAACCATTTGTACTTTCAAAAGTTTAAGAAACCGCACTACACCTTAAGGAATATTTCAAGGAAATCACACACTATCAAATAGACATACAGTATCACACTGAAAAATCATGTTAGGTAAATCTGACAAAACCAAAATTCCTCTTTCACCAACTCATACTTCAGAACATGTTCTATGTCAGAGGTTTCAAAAACAACAAGTCACATTAAGCCAGAGGGCTGGAAAGGTCTGGGAAACATCTCACTGGAATATTTGTCTTAATTAGTGTGCTGAACGCATGAAACAACATCATCCGCTTGTCTCAGGTCCCAACTCACCGTGTAAGTGATGACTGCCAACATGCCAATCAAGGTCAAGGTGCTGATGGAGAAAGACAGAGCAGGTAGACCATCTGCAGGCAGAAAGACAAGAGAGCCATTAGAGATTTGATCTTGACCTCTGAAAGAAACATCAATGGTCTTGTTGACACATGTGAAAACTATCAAGAGTCGACTCTTCTGCGTGAACTTTGACAGTATTTCAGTCATGTGTTTGCTTTTCAAAACTCAACATTGACAGCCAAAACCCCACCGCACCGGCTTTATCAACTGAATAACATTGTATCTAAATTTCTTTGAATATCCTACAGATGCTTCCAAAACAGCATTACCATACTTCTGTAGACAATCCAAAGGGAGCATTTCATAAAAGCTGTTTGACATAATCTAGTTTGCTGACAAACCCCCCCGCTGTGCAGAGCAAATATTTCAAAAGCAACAGGAGAGCTGTGTGTCTTGGTGGGATAAAAACTATTTTCATACACTGAGCCAAAACTGCTCTTACCAATCTGAAGCTGGTATAGGATGCAAAATACAAATTAGCAAACAAATGCTAGCTACCATTACTCTGCCAGATAACATTTAAGATGGGTGGTACTTGATTTACAAAAACACTTTCCTTATTTGTAGTATAGGCTAGTAAAAACCTGATATATATATGTCTAAATTACCCTACATCCTGTGGGAACTTGAAAAGAGCACTCTCCTGTTCATGCAAGGTCTGTTTACTTCTCATGTGGAGTACAAATCAGTTGTAAAATGTCTTCTGTTGATTAGCTTTGTCAGGTCCAAGGAAATAATCCTCACCAGGGCTTGGAGTATGTATTTTTAATAGAACCTTCATTATCAACTGGACATAGATACTGGGAGAATGCGAATTGACCAGATAAGGAAGGTCTGCAGGGATGTTTTTAAAACTAGGGAAATTGTAGGAGCTAGCTTTTTGGAGCTGGGATCTACCAGAGCGTCACAGCTTGTTGGTATCTGCTGTATGTTGGTTCCCTAACCTTGTTTACTTACAGTGCTAGTGCTGTAAGTAACATAATGATAATAAATCCAGCTGGGGAAAAAATGTTGATATTCAATTTCAGCTAAACACCAAGAACACAGTTGCAAAGTTGCATCTCTGTGCTTATGTTTCTAAAGAGGCGATTCAGGAAATGTATTCCCTTGAAAGCAATTGTGAAGAATGTTATTCACATGGACAAGGACATTGCACCATGTTGGTATACTGGTCCTGTTGGATTTAATATATGCCTTAAATTAATAAACCGAAGCAAAGTCTTCCTCTGGCGACGCATCTGGTCACCATTTTATGTATTCACTGTCATTTCATTCACTGATTACCAACGGTGTTTAAACAGCTGGATCTTTCAATGTATGTAGGTTGAGTTGATGTGTGTCACCTCTGATCGAGGCAGAGAGGGGACCACCCATCAGGCAAGGGCAACAGTAGGTGTCACACCAGCTGTCAGAGCTGGAGTGAGAAGACAGCGATTGATGAAGAGACTGATTGCCTCTCTCCCCTGTCAAGATCCCACCTGTCGTAGGATTCCATGTAAAAGCTACACAATGGTCCCCCCGTAGATATCCCACATCCTCCCAGCAGCAACTTCATAGCGCCCGGCCCACCTGTCAGCATGGGCATAGGTGGCTCTCTGCTTGCCTTTCTCCTTGACAGTGGCATTTGATTGGCAAAATTAAGTCAGCATTCAGGGCATGTGTGAATTGTGCTGTTTATAACATTTATCACTTTCTTTTACAGGCATTTCACAAGCAGCGGGACAAAGAGGTGGAAAATTGAGATAAATTATATACCTGCTCCCTATTGTATTGTATGCAAAAAGAAAACTTTGAAGTCTGACGGCTGGGCCGAACATTAACATTTGAATACATGTTTCCTATCCCTGAGTGTTTCATTGCGATTTTGCTACCTTTGTTTAGGGGCGAGCATGGTGAAACAGACAATAGCTACATGTTCTGCATGGAGAATATTCTGTTCGTGAATGCTACACAAAGCGAAGGATAGATGTTTGCTGCCACTCTTCTTGGTTTCTTGAGCAGATTTTCTGGGGATTAAACAGAGGGAATATTGTCTATTATCAGTGGTGCTTCCACATCTGTACAGCTTTGATTCCTACAGCAATGGAATGAGGTAGCTCTTATCTCATCCTGCATATAGCCCTTCAGGCTTGTGTGCATGCATGAGAACTGTACAGAAAGGAGTTCATTAAGGAGCTCCTTTCGCCCTAGCACCCTACTTCTGTGTAATGACAGGATCATTAAAAGTGAGTTGGAAGCAGCTGTATGTTCAGGGGGTGCAATATAATATAGCATATAGCATATGGGGACTTATGGCAAAGATGTAAATGTTATCAGAGACCATCATGGTTGGTTTGTTTTCTCTTTGTATGGGTAAGACTGAAACAGAACGGAAACAGGGCCAGATAATAGTTTGTATTTAAGAGGATATTTTAGGCATAAGGGACACCATGCTAATATAGATGAAGCACTACCACAAAGTTGAGGGATGGGAGAAAATGTCAAAAAGATCAATCAAGATGAGATCAGCAGCATCACTCCTGCTCCCTCACTATGAATCTGTCATCTGAGGCCTCAAATAAATTAAAAAAAAATGATAGCCTCTATTTTTACCCATGTTACTTTACAGCCCAGTTAGCAAAATACAACACCTTTTACAATGCACTCTGTAAACAATGGGTCACTCATGAACAGGGTTGCTTATCATTGTGTCGTATTTGCGTGCTGCCGAAACCGGTGTCAACTGGTTTCAGTCTTTAATCAGTTTGCTTATCCTCCTGTTCTTGCATATACAGTAATTTAATTCAGCAAAACTTCCAATAAACCTGTCCTCATGCATACCGTATGTATTTATGTCGCTGTTGTCAGACAGTGGAACAAGTATTAAATAGTCAGAACTAATGTATTGCTATATTATGTGTGTGTTAGGGTCAGTATGAGCAGATTTGTTCATTTTCCATCAATAATAAAGATGGGCAGGAGAAGTCAGAAAGCTTGCTTGAATACTCTTCCTAGTTAATAGTGGACTCCCACCCACTCCATCCCCCCTCGAGGCATCTTCAAAAATACAAGATTTTACTGTATGGTCCTGAATGCCAACGTTAACAGCTACTGATGCAGGCATGCCTGGAACATTGTAAGAAATGCAATGTTGGATGCTAAAAGATGTAGTGGACTTAATGAAGAGTTGCTGCAAAACCAAAACAGTCAGCAGGGTTATGTGGCGAAAGTGCCGTTCCTTTACACAATTAACCTCCCATCTGGAGAGAGAAGACATGGGGATTAGAAAAGGGATGATCCTCACATTTCCTCCTTAGCAGCCGAGCAATTTCCTCCTGTGCCAGGGGAGAAAGGCTAGGGGGGAGCGTGTAGGGGTCCACTATTGTGAAGAGCGGCAGATGGTTCAACTTCCTCCATGATTCCCAGATGGCAAAAGGCCAGAGGACTGTTAGGAGTCCATACTTGGCAGTTTCTGCATTAGCATGAGCATAAGCAAGGGCAGTGCTCGATTCAACAAGTGAAGATGTCAAAGAAGGGTATGTTCACTACGCCAGGATCATGCTGTGAGCAATCAATACTACGTAGATATATTATTTTAACTGGGTATTTTGATTTCCTGTTGCATGCTGCTTTTAAGTGCTTTTGCTGCTTTTAAGTACATGCTACTGAGTTGTTTAACAAGAATGTGCTCGACCAAATCAACAAAGATGGAGGCTGAAATGTATTCAAATCAACGTTGGTCAGCGCTAGAGTGGAACTTAAAAAAAAATCAATAAAGGCAGATTGTAAGAGGTTTTGTATTATATCACACGTATTTACATACATGCATTCCAATTTGTTCCAGTAGGCTCCAACAGTATAATCTGTCCTACTTATCATTTGGTATCAAAACTCACAGATATTACTACACAATGTCCATTTTGTGTACTTTAACCCTAAGAGGAACTGTGTTATTGTCAAACCTCCTATTATTTTGTCATGGTGTGTCATCAGGCTACAGATCTCTATTTTTTTAATGTGTGCTATCTTGTGTTTTTGTTTTGTTTTGCCTGCAGTTGTGCCACAAGTACAATTTGTAACCCACTCTGCTAAGAGTAACCATTACGGTTCATACTGAAAAATGCCTGATGATAGAAAGAACACAATAGAGAGCAGTAAAAGTACAATCTGTGATGAGTGGGTAAGAGCAATGGATAGAGCCACTGATATGAAATGAGTGTGGCCATGGATCAAGAGAGTTATGAATAATGAAGGAGAATTGTGGTGTGAATTTAGTAAAACTCAAACAAAATGAAATAAATAAAATCTGGCAGTAATGGTAGAAATTATGAAAATAGGACCCGAGTTGGAAATAACATTATTATCCAAGGATAAACTTACGACCGCTGCCGAGCTCCTCAAAAAGGTATTGTACTTTCTCCCATTGAGTGGAATTCTTGCCAGGTGGGGGTACAAGTGGAACGAAAGCTCTGAAAGCAAGTAAAAAAAAAAAATAATTCAGTTGAAGTCAGGTAAAATGCATTAGGTTATCTCCAGACTGTCACTGTGCACACTGAAAAAAAAAGTCTTGAGCTTGTTTAGTGTAGTCCTGGTACTGATTGTTTCAGAAACTGTTATATATTTTTTCTACATCCCACACATAGATTCTGCACAAAATAAAGAAATAAATTGGGCTGTTCCATCACACGCAAACGTGAAACACTACCAGTGTCACTGCTGCAGCTGAAAGACGGCAAGAGAGGAATATAGATGGAAAGGCATATTTCTGTTGAAAAACAATGACAAAGGAACTTATTTTGAAGGAAAACTTCAATTTTAACAACTGTTGGTCTAACATCTGTACTCCACTGCACTTTTATGTCCTCTCTTGCTTAGTGTCTCAGAGTGTGTTCAGCACTCTAGCAACAACACTGTTTTTCATTTGGCTGCTTGCTATTACATTTTCTCCTTCTTTTAACTATATGATTTTTCATTTTCATTTCAGAAACATCTTGTTTAATGCTGCTGCTTTGGCCTCTTCTCTAAAACACATAGCCTACACAACATTTTATATATGTATATGTACTGGGTGGTATTTTTGTCAGTGTATGTTATATTTGCAAACATTGAAGAGCTTACAAATCATGCAAAAACGATAAAAATGCATCCATGAAATGTGGATTAATTGCTATTCTTAACACTGGGGACAGCCTTCAAATCTCTACACATACACTACGCGTTTGTACAGCATTTCTACCATTCTGTCTTTACGCAAGAGAATGTAGGGAAAGGGTCAAAATTTTTGGATGCTCAATTTCAGTTTTCTGAAATGCTTTTCATTAATCTCTTTAAGCAGATAACCAAAATATATGCCACAACCCTTCTTAGTACATACCGTCTAAAAATGAAAATCAAATATGCTTTTTTACACAACTGAGATTATTTTAGAGAGTTAGAGTTTGGAGTACAAAAACAAAAAAGATTAAAAAAAAGAATCACCACCTGGGGGAAGTGAAAGACAGAAAGATCAGCATCCCAGAGACTTCCCTTTGCCTCATATGCAAAAAACAAAACTCAGGCCTCAGTAGGC
The DNA here is from genome assembly GCF_905171665.1 of Trachurus trachurus. Classification (NCBI taxonomy): domain Eukaryota; kingdom Metazoa; phylum Chordata; class Actinopteri; order Carangiformes; family Carangidae; genus Trachurus; species Trachurus trachurus. The sequence continues at coordinate 18,952,866 of NC_139906.1, forward strand.
CACATCTGCCCTGGTATCATGTGGATATCCCCGGGGGTTCACATTTGCACTTAATCTTTTTCATGTGCATGTGCCTTCCCTTTGGTTATGTTATGTGTAATTTTTCATTTTAAGAAAAAAAAGCACCTCATCAAAGTGACCTTAACCCTCACTGAGCTCTGTGCAACTGTGTCTGTATCTTGTGTGCAGTAGAGTAGTATGTAACTTTCCCCAACTTAACTCTATAGAGGTATTATAAATAAGAAACCACTTGGTGTAGAACACCGCCTCTGAGCTTCATAAAGGATTTGATCGCCCCATCGCAAAGAAAATGGGCACCTTTCACTGGCTACTTAATAAAATGTAGAGTATTTTTGAAATAGGCACAAGTAGCCACATAAACTCAGTTAATGGCTGAGAATATTTTTTTGAAGGCACTGTGGAGCTGTCATCCAGGCTTTTTAAAAGCATTAATCAAAAATCCTTTGGACTAATACAAAACAATCTTATATGTGACTAAATTACTTGTTATTATGCAGTCAAAGTTGGGGGAAAAAAATCTAAAAAGATTAAGGGCTATTTAAGAATTTAAACACCTTAATAGGTCGTACAAGACAACAAACAAAAGCCTTTGACATCAAGCACAGACCTACTGAGTGAACAGTCACCCAAAAAAAGCCATTATGTTTCTCAGTATCAGAAAAGCACTCCGGGATAAAAGCCATCTTGTTGTTGAAAATCGAAGCAACAACTGCCAGGCCAAAGAAGCAATCATCCCGGTTCATGAGGTAAAAGAGAGACTAAATTGCTTCTGTATGTAAAAGGGCTTAACTTCCCAACTTTAAGCTACAAAGAAGTAGAGTCCTTTATTTTCTCAAACCAGGTAAGCCTTCATTTAGTTCACCATTTAATGGCAGACAGTGTGGATTTAAATGTATTGGTTGAACTGCACATGTTTTTGCTGTCATTGCTGCAAAGGAAATTCATCATGTTGAACAGGTGCCTGGACAAGGATGGAGAATGTGCATTGTGTCACAAAAAAAGACTCAATATTCCCCCCACATGTGTTTTGTACACTGAACAAATGCAAATAATTTACCCATTTTTAAATCTAATGGAATAACTGCATACAAATTCAAATTAGATACTATAGATAGATATTTAGTAAGGGATATACATTTTTCCCCCCTGAATGGTTTAACATGGGCAGACAAATGGCACTGCAGTTGTTTGAAGGGGCCGTCCTCTTATTAACTACGATGATACATCCACACCCCCTTTATCTATTGTGTAGTGAAGCAGAAGAAGAAGCCATCCATGTCTCCAACTTACCCAATTAATAGGAGAACCACGCAGACAATGACAAATCCAATTGTGTACTTCAGAGCGTTTTTCACTTGCTGTAATAAAAGAAAAAAATTAAACTGGTCAATCACAGCCATGAAGTGAAAATTATTATCCATTGTTGAGTGAGGGAAAGGGGTCATAATCTATTTAGCTAAGGACTATGGTGAGAGTTATATAAAGTCAGTGTAGATCCAGTTAAACCTGACAAAGATAACACGTCACTCCCACTGCTATTCAAGGTGGTGCTTTTAAAGTAACAATACAAAAGACCTCACTGTCTGAGAGAGAAAGTGCCTCTGTCAGCTCAAAACTGACACATGGAAAGGAGAAAAGGCACTGTGCGATAGCTGGTGTTTGGTACATCACTCAATAAGAGCACTTCTAAAGATAGGGATTTCAAATTTTGCCAAATTTCAGGTGAGGATGTGAAACCAATAATTTCAAGTATGAAAGTGAAAGCAGTGGTGCGTCATCAAAATATAAATATTCACCTATTCTGATCCGATCCATTTCACTTGACATTTAAGTTTGTGTGCACTAAAATAAACATTTGTCCTTTTTTTTTTAAAAATAAATCCCTTTTTTTTTTTTTACACCAATGTTTCTCATTTCTACAGTAGCCTACATTATCTTCACAACCTGTCGACAGACATTACTTACTGCCCTCTACAGTCAGCAGAAATGTCACCTCTGTGATGTTGGTGACTGAACACGTGACCGACAGTGTAAGTGCCTGACAGCAGAATACAGGAATACAACACTCAACTCAAGAGCACCGCAGGTGGTTGAAAAATGGACATGATATTTTTTCAAAACCGATAAAGGATGGATTTTGAGGACCAGCACTGCAATGTCATAACAATATAAGAAATAGTAACACCAAGCGGCAAGCTCTGAACCTGGAAAATTTAGCCAACAATTGCACACACAACTGCTCTTCTTCAAATGGCCACTTGAGGCTGGCTCCAAAAGCAAGTAAATCCCCATAGGCTTCCATGTTAAAATGACCAATTTAACAGCAGAGAACTATGTTCACAGCCTTGTACAAAAGAAAACAGTTTGGTTTCTCCTCTTTGCCCATTTGTGGATGGGCAAAGTTCAGCAGAGTCGGGTACTGGCAAGGTGTTCATGGCAGAGCAGCCCACTTAGTTTAGTTAGTTTCAAAGCCGCTCTTCATATACAGTAGGGGTGATGTTACACAGGCTATGTCCATCTTTATTTACAGTCTGTGAATAAAAGTACATTTTTAAAGTCCATTTTCAGGTTTAACAGCTGCTAAAGTCACTAGACTACAATATATAAAAGTACATAAACAGGCAAAGTCAACCATACATAGCAATAGCTGATGTCAACAGAGCAATCAATTAGTATCAGATTTGTTTTCTTAAAACCAAAGTTTAATTGGATTTTATTTTTCATTATGTGGATGAAATATGATGCCATTTTTCAGAAACAAGGGACAAAACGCTAACAAAACATTTGAGTATCAAGACCAAAGTATGAAACGTATAATTTATCTGGGAATATACTGATAAAACCAGAAGTGAAATGGTGAACTGCTAAGATTGATGCACTGCACAGAGAAGCTGAGGAAACATATTCAGATTCAGGTGCATAGAAATAAAAGGCTGCATATTTGCTTTCATTGTTTGTCAAGTCAAATGTTAAAATGTGTGGCAACAAATGGGCTCACGTTGCCTCAAGCTAGCTGGGAAGTTCAACTGAAATGACTCGGGGACATTTTTTGCATTAGCATATCGGTCAGCTGCCCTGAATCACCTGAATAAAACTTGAATTCCTCAGCAGTGCATCTGAGCAGCTACAGTGCTAAAAGGTGCAGTCTTACCGAGCACTTGTTCCCGTTGTCGTCGTCCCTTTCTTCATAGTAGAAATAAACAAACGGGATCCATAGGAAGACACAGAAGAGTATGATGGAGTAGAGTGCTATATGGATATAAAAGAAATAAAGCATTAGTCACACATCTTTGCTTTTGTGCCTTATATTGCCAAACATGAATATGTCAAAATACACAGAAAAAATAAATAAAAAAAACATTAGTGTGCCATTGTGTAAGGTGGGTGCAGTATAGTCCATGTTACAAATGTCATGTTTTAAATTCACATTTGCAATTTAGGTTACTTTCTGCCACTCATTTCTGATAACGGTAGTGAAAAGAAAAATATGTCAGTGAGCTGTTGGCTTCCTAAATGCCGTTTCAAGGTAACTTTTTTCATCGCCTCAATTCTAATTAATTTAGCAGTGACAGTGTGAACCCAAGACACTTCTCAGAAGACATGAACCCATTCCCCTAAAACTCTCCAATGGCAAATCTAGGGCATGAATCACTTAGGAAACTATCAAAAAATATCCATACCATAGTGAAACACACAGTAAAATAATTCACGTTCATGAGTTCATAAATAAAAATTTGTCACGCAACACAGAAAACTGTCATTGTCACTCCTTCAAACTTAAGTTTGTTAGAGTTCTCCTGACAACTGTGTATCATCTATGGTTGTCTACCCTTAGGAAGCCATACATAATACAGGCACTGCAACTAAAACAATTGTCTGAGTCCCAGGGTAGTTAAAGCAAAAAAAAAAAAAAGACAGAAATTTTCTCAAGTCATAATCAAGATATCCAATTCACGAGAATGGGATGAATAGATGGACAACTCATGACAAACATGCCATGGGCCATGGTAAAACAAGGTATCAACAAAATATGTAGACATCTGATATGAAGAATAACCTTTGATGATAAATGAGTTCCCATGATAGAGCAGGATACCATCAGATGTAAAGGCTTTCATCAGTGGAAAATATTTTTTGCTATCTTTTTGGGGCTCATTGTTTTTAATTATATTGAGTTCTGTGCTCACTTTCCCACTGAAATTCTTCCCTACTCCCTTTTCCTCATATGGGGCCTTGGAGTCATGACTTCAAGGAGCAAAGTTTTTCATCATTTTAAACCAATAACTCTTGTTAAAAGCATGCTTGCGGGTTTGTGCAATGGTGAAACTTTAGTGCATGTTTTAAAGAAATTATTCCTAAGAAAGCTTGGGGGGAGTTTATATCAGAGGTAGGAAAAGTGCAGTAGGCATTTGAGACCAGCAGGTACTTATGAATGTCACATTTTGAACAATGATGTTCATGAGAGGTCCATTAAGCAATCAAGTTTCACTTTGCACAGTTCTATGAATTTAAATGTCACTGAATTGGTTTCTTAAGCAAAGTATTGTATTCATATATATGAAGGTCTTTCATATATAAGAGAGAAAATTACTGATTTTATTGAGGTGGTAATGCTCAAGATTTTCATAGTCAAAAATTGTATTCAGTACTTAACCTAAACCCTTTACTTTTTATTAATAGCTAGGTAATGACGCATGCACACATTATACTGAGTAAGAGCTCACTATATCGATGCCGTTGTTTCACAGACTCCCTCATCCTTGTTTGCTTTCAAAGACCAAGAGATGTATGCACAACTGTAGCAATGAACTATGAGTGTAATTGTTATTATTGTTATTAGACAGAAACTTCCGATAAACTACCTACATTTAATAGAGACTTTTCTAAGTGCCTATAAGCAATGTTAACCGATTTCAACATTTCATTCATCATAAATTTCAAAATGCTTTCTGATCATGGCTAACAAGGCTTCTGTTTATTTAGAGAATTAATATATTGTAGTTCATCTTGGGACTACAAGTGGACCAAAACAACCCTATGAATAGCACCACTGGGTGTGTTCTGAGTAAACATAAAACAGTGCTGTGTGTGTTCACATTGTCACTCAGAGCATTAAACAATAGATTCAATCAGAGCTGCACTGTGTATCTGAACACTTCATTCTTCTGCTGCTGGTCTATTCAACATGGCTTTAGACAAAACTGCCAGTGCAGGTAATGATCAGTTCCACTCTAATGTCGACCACCACTGCTGTAGTAAAAACAATCTGCATCAGAAAATATGTTCATTCATTAAAGTCAATGGCCTTCTGTGTGAAGTGGATGCAATACACCTGTCCTTGGTGAAAGATCTTGCTATTATCTGATCCAAGCCCTTTTTGTTTGTTTGCTTCTTCCTGTACAAGCAGCTTTTCAGAGAAAAGACCAACACTAAACACATTAGGAATTCATAGAATGGAGGTGAGGCAAAAACACTTAAATAGAGAGATGCTATTTCAGGCTATGGGCTGCTCTTTCTGCGGCAAATGGATGTCGGTGGAGAGAGCCAGACAACTCTGAAATAACTCAAAGAAAAGCATGTCATGAAGATGCGATCAGCAACACAGTTGGCATATCTCAATGCTTTCTTCAGGTGATAATGTGCAATCATTAGCACAAGTCATATTGCAGTGCCAAAAAGAGAGGAATGTGTGGAGAGACAAACAGTTTCCATGACCACACCAATTTCACTTGTCCCCCCAAATATTAAATACAACTTTCCAAAAGCAGTGGTGCTTAGCCGTGATTTAAAGTCAGCAAATTCAAAACAAATGAAAAATTTAATGAAACCATTAACAGAAGAAAAAGTTTCAGGCCAACGCATTAAAAAAGCAGCGACTACATCCAAGCCCTGAGCAGTGCCTTTATGGCCTGATAAACCACACGACTATAGATGTGGCTGTCGAATGGAAAATAATGTGGATAAACACTTACCCCTGATAGTCATTTAATCCATAACATCAGTGCCACACTTCCGCTTCAACGTACACGTGGAAAACAACGGTTCCATATCAGTAAAGAATGTACGGCCTCGGGTAATTACTAACGTGTCTCCCTGTGAAATGGACTATTTTTCACAAAACGCTCTTGCAGCAGCAGACAAATGAACGTCACTGTTATAGTGGCTTCCTTTTTGCCAGCTGTGATTGTGACAGGGCATTACTTTCAATAAGCACATGCTCATTGCTTCACTAAGGTATCCATTTACACTCATTTACAGCCAGACAAACTAAGTTTAGGATGATGCCAGGAGCCAATAAATGCAAGCCATGCACAGTATGCAGCCTCTGGCATATGCTTGTGGGTTAAAGCAATGGGTAATATTAATCATAACACCATGAATATTAACATACTGAGAGAATAGGTCATACTGTATTACCATGTATCATCAATTACTCTCTAAGCAGATCTTCTACTGGGAAGAATGCCTGACCAGGAATAAAAGTTTAGCACATTTATCCCCCTGACAGAGAGCAGAGGACTAAATAATTAAATGTCCTTGCTGAACCCTTTACATAGTATATACTCAAATGCACTCATGGGAGAAGCCAAATAATTAAAATAAAAGAAACATATTTCAGAGGTTCATGTGGCTGTAACAGTCCACAGTCTAGCAATGGCGTGACAGCTGGCAAACACAGCGAGGACACATGCAATAGCTATTTACATCTTTGTTTTTCAACAACTACCTGTGGCATTTACAATTATTATCTTCCCTGTATAATTCAAAGCAGTACTAGTTTTTTATTTTATTTCCAGCACCATGTAATGCTTAATGAGGAACATTAGACCCTTGTCCTCACCTTACTGTGGCCCTCCACAGGGGCATTAGCACCTTGACTGGTCTCTTGCAGATGGACAAAATGTATTACATATTATGTGAAAATTAAATGCCAGGGGAGATTTCTCACAGAAACACCGTCGCTGACAGAGACAGAGGACTCCAGAGGCCGATGAAAATATCTGTCTGTACAAACACTTGCTGAAAGGTATGACACAATGAGTTTGCACTCTCATTTCCTGTAAACATCAAGGGAGGCACCATTTTTCAATGTGGGAGACCCTGGGATAAAACACTGGTGAGCGTTTGACTTAGGTTTGACAGCATGAAGGACTCTAATTTGATGCCTGTGTTTCTGTCCCTCCTGAATGTGAGGGTGAAAAAATGTTTGCTAACATGCAAGTCAGAGTAACTGATGGAATACAAGGCTTACTGCTGACTTTGTTTTGGAGTCATTCTTCAAGTCTCTTAATGCGGCTACAAGTGCAAGGAGAAGTACGATAAGGTGGAAGTATGTGGAAAACTGTTTACAATGAGCATACAACCATGAAAGTGCAGGGCAGCTAGAAAGAAGCAAGGCATAATCTCTGTCGTGGCAAAGTCATGTGAAAAAGTAATAACACAAACATTTGGACAGCTCAACACTGTCCAGATGTACCTCATAGTAGGGGGGGGGCGAAGGAAGCTGGTGGCAGCTGACTTTGGAAACATGAAATAGCATTACTATTATACCACACTGCGTTCCTTATTGAATACATGCATGGAGAAACAGAATATCCGATAGAAATGTGATAAAGATTAAAAAAATATATGCTGTAGATGCTAATTCTGGATCCAGATTCTTCTAATTGGTTGACATTTGCTTGACTTTGGCCTGTTACAAAGTGAAACGTGGAAAACTTATTTGGAAAGCACTGTATTTTTCTATAGTGCATATCATAGGCATTTTAAATGGTAAAGTTTGGTCGCTGCTGACTAGACTTAGACTGTAGATCTCCAGTCCCATAGACAGACTGTAACGTCTTTGACTGCAGCTGGTGGCAGTAGTTTTTTAATGCTAAGGTGGAGGACTGGCTACTCACCGAGGCAGCAGAGCAGAAAAAGAACGGCCATCGCCAGCCGCAGTTAGCAAGCTAGCTGTTAAGCAGTTGACAATGGGCAGGGTAACAGCGATAGGCCTAATCTTTGAAAACGAAATATCTAATTGGACCGTTGTTTTCCATACGATTCATCTGCCAGAGTAAGGAGGTGACATGATAAGTGAGGTTACATGATTTAAGCTCATTAGATTGCCCACCCCTTACATGCAATACTTCATGTCCACCACAGACCATAGGAAATAACCCCTTACTGTACTCTTAACGGCCACTGTCCAATGATTGCGACAATGCACAGTTGTGATAACCAGCGTTCTGCCAACACCCCCGATGTGCACAACAATACAAGGGCCCACTCAAGAGTGCTTGCTGCCTTGATTGTATTTAGTTTCACTTCAAACCTCAATGGAAAGTTTCTCTGGTTGAAAAGAATCCACCTATTAGGTCAAATGAACACCAACAGGGCCCTTTGTCCATTGATGCAGCACGAAGGGGACATCCAATGTGACCTAGTGTTGATGTGACCCTCTGTTTCCCCCTATCTCCACCCAGGTGGGCTGATGTCTAGGGGTTCAAGTGGATGGACTGGTGATAAGGTTATCTCATTGTTTGTCTGTGCAGGACATGCCAGAATTCTTTTCCAGGTCTAACACTGATAAACTGAGGGGAGTCCTTAAGATTTTGAAGGAAATGTTTAAAAGTTGTTTGTAGCCCGGTCTTTCAACCTGCACTGCTTTAGGAAGTTCTCAGTGTCTCCTGGGTGCTCCAGGTGTCCACTTGAAACTAGTTAAGTCCTTATATATTTCCTTCTGACTTCAAAGAAATTGTTTTCTTCCTTTCCTCTCCTCCAAAATGTCCTGTTCCATCATTGAAGATTAGTTCCCAATTATTTTCAATCTCTTCATAATGGTGGTGTAGGTCAGGTTTATCTCCAACATTTTCTTTTCTGTGATCAATGAACTTTGGTTACCCTGCTTAAATCATGCAGTATATGTTGGGTTCTGCTTTATATCACTGTAACAGAGGCGTATATCACTGAAAGATTTAAAGTTTTGTCTATGGAGTGAAATCACTGTTTTGAATATTTGAAGGTAAAAATCGCAAGAAAAGTGTCTTTTGTTTTTCTTAGCATGCTTTACGTCACTAAGCAGGCCCCTCTGCAGTGCACAAAGTAGCCCTCCGAAATAAAACTGCTATATCTCCTTGTTTTCTGAACGCTCTTAAGGAAAGTACTAGGCTACCACTCTCCAATAAAATTCTGTCAGCTCATGTAGGTGGATAAGAATCACAGACAAAAAGAAAGTACTTCCAGTGTATTTACAAGGGGGTTGCATCCTCTCCAACTTCTACAGATTCTACAAATGGCATTAAAAGAAGGCAGAGAGAAAGCCCATGATTTATTTAAAGGGCCCAGGGGTATTTTGCCCTGTTGCTTAAGGGTCTTATGCACCACTGCTTTGAATTACAGAGCAGTCCAAGGAAATGTATAAATGGACGGAGGCTGGAGATTGAAAGGGGAGGCTTTCAAACTGAGGGTGCATCAAAGATCACAAAAATCTATTTGGGATTAAAGGAAGTGGGTGTTGCAGTTACAGATGTTTATCCCCTTTGTCAAGGTGAGAGGTTCATTTTATGTAATATTATACTGTAGAATTTGTGATGAGCACGATTTGGCCTCTATCAACAACAAGTAATGGACTGAATATTTTCACCTTTCACATAACTATCATGTTTTTATCAGTGGGTATCAGACTGAAAATGTGTCCAAATGAAAGAAAAAACATAAGTGTATGCCTACACATGTCTGCGATGTAACATAGCTCAAATGCATTTCCTTGACCTACTTATGATGGCTGGGAACGTATTCAGTAGCCATCATCACACTGAGTTTTCACACAGCTGACAGTCCTTTAACATGAAGGCAAGTATGGTTTAATGAACAAGAGAGTGTAAAACATCACATAAATATCACACTTCATCCTCTCATGAATCTGTGTAATTGTGTGGTCTCCAAAAAGAAAAAAAGAAGAAAATACATGCTGGTTAAAAAGTAACAACTCCATTAAAATAACAATGGGTGCTACATTATAATTACCCCACCATAATGTCTCCACAATGACAACACTGGGCCTGTAAACCTCGACAGGGTAATTATACAGCCGAGAAATGTTCACAATGTCAACTACAGGTTTGATTAAACATGTGTGTTTGCAGAAAAAATGTGCATAAATTTTGAACCGGTGACTGACAGTAATTCACCGTATGACAGCTATGTGAGGCCATTAAGTGATTTCAACTAAATAATGCAGTTCTTAAAAATCACTTGACATACACATGCTTATTAACCGTGATCACCAGTGAATGCAAATCAATCTACCAAAGAGAAAAACATGTTCCACTTGAGGAAATAGGAAATCTCCATGTCAACCCTGTAATTATTCCATTTGGAAAAGACAAATGGACAGTGCTGTCAAATATGGCCTTAAAGAAAATTCAACTTAAAGGTTAGATTTGTACAGATGCTGTGCATAAAACACACATGGAGCTTGGTCTCCACCTACTGGCAAATAATAAAGTGATGCCCCTTACAAAAAAGAGAGGAAAAGCATTGTTTCGTTTTACATAAACAAGAGCACAGTGGTATAACGAACTATACAGCCAAATTTACACTTATCATCTTTTCATATTTAGTCAATTAATGAGGTTTTAAACAAAGTATGACTCGCTCAGCTATGCTCAGCATCAGCACAAGGCGCTCTTACACAGGCATCCCCACAAACATATATTCACAGTAGAGACTGTGCGTAGACATACATCATAAATCCCACCTGACTTTTAAGAAGAACTATTGCAGAGAACTTCAAATGGCCTGTGGCACTGCTTGGACTCGGAGCCAATATGTGGCAAACTGACAATCTCACAAAATATGACGGCAAACACCTATAGTCAGATTAACTTTTCGTACAGCAGGAAACGGCTTCACAACTGATGCAATGAACTCAAGAACATGCCAGAATAACTGATGGATCAATATTTGGCAGCTCTCGGTTTGGAATACATTTGCAATATCTAAAAGGCAACGTAATTTGATTCCAAAAACATGGTCTAAGGAACAGAGCATAATATCAATCAAAAATGCAAAGCTCTACTTTTTGTATTTTAGGCAGTTTTACAAGCACTCAGGCTTACTTATCAACAGCCAAAGGTTAGAAGCACAACAAATTTGCAAGTAAATCATTCTGCACCACAGTCCCAGAGCTGTGATCACATGTATGCTCGAGGCAAGTAACAAACTCTTTCAGGCTTCTCTCTTACTCCTATCCTGGCATACTCTTGATGTGCATACTCAGGCATACTCTTGATGTGTCTAAGAATTTTCAGCTGAGAAAATAGATGGGGGAAATATGTGACAAAGAAATTCACAAACAATCTAGAAACAAACATTTAGCATCCAATATAAAATAAAAGCATTTATGTGGAATACATTTAGAAAAAGACATGGGCACCACAATATAAAGTGCAGCATGAAACACAGCAACTTCAAAAGCCACTCAATATAATCACAGAGTTTGTGACTTAAGATGTGCTCTCAAGCTTTCTAAGACAGAAATATACTTACTAAACTAATTATCAAACCAACTATAGGAGCTTTTCCGCCAACGTGTAACAAGTTTCTTGAACTGCACCAAGAACATGGTTTCTCAGCAGTCAGGTCATTAAATGAATTAAATTACTGACAGGACATGGCGCAGGTTTCAAAACTAAGCCTCCTGAATTATTCATTTTTTTTAAGTCTCTATAAAGCAAAGTCTCCGTTTAAGGGAATGTCTAATCCTAACACGGAAATCAATTTTGTATGTAAAATCATTATTTGTGTGTCCAGGGGACAATATATGGTGACTCCCTAAATGCTGGATTCACATTTTTGTGTTCATGTTCTGTGAAAGCCAATTTTCTGATGTCATTATACCAGTGGAAGTGGTTTCTTTGATTGGGCTGTCTGGGCAAAGAGACAGCTTGTCTTCCTTGCATTTGGCATTTCGGAACAGACGGTACGTAACAGTGTTGCTGACAGGCACTTTAAGCCGGCATCTGTTAGACAACGTGTGATCTAGTGTCTTTGGCATGACTGAATTTGCTATCATCAAAGAACAACAAACGTGTGTTATCCTTTAATATGACAATCATGAAGAAATTTCAGTGGCACTAATAGCTTTGAGTTTGGAATTTATCACCCAAATAGCCCAGATACTGTCCACATGAATTACAACCACGAACAAATACTGGAATTATGAATGGACCCATGGTGACTGGACCTGCCCTCCCTGCTAGAAAGAGGTAGGATAAGCCCAAGATGCCCGAGCGAATGCTTGATAAACACTGCAGGCTATGAGCCAAAAAAAACAAAACATCAGATCTATTAAAATACTTTAACTGCATTTAATGCAAGAAAAATGTGACAATTACAACAAGTGAAGGCTAGCTAGCTTAAAGCAGAAGTAAGTGATATATTTGTGTTAATATAAGTCTTAAATAGTTATATCTTCCGACAGCAATCACTTACATAGAGTGTTTGGTCTGAAACACGGGTCTGTCAGTCACTCTGCTCTGCTCTGAGCCGAGGAGAAAACATTTATCGTATCCTACAGTTTTTATCCAATGAGGAGAGAGAACGGCATGCAGGGCTGTGTGTGCAGCCAAGGAACGCCGTGAATGTGGCGACGTAGGGACGAGGACTGTTATGGTGCGTTCAAGGAAACTCGTATTTTTCCGACCGGTAAAACAGGTCGGAAAAACACGAGTGGGTTGCCTGGAACGCTACAAAGTCGTAAGTTGTGACTTGAAGCTGTAATTTACGATTTCAAAAGCCTGCCTGGAACGCAGCATTAGCGAAAACGACCGGACCACTTACTTCTGCTTTAAGCACAGAATATTTGGTGTTATAATGTATAACAGAGCAAAAATGTCAAGTCAAGACCTAATATGACCATTTCACTTTTAACACACATTCTAACTATTTTTCACTGCCACAAGCTGGACTCTCAGTTCATCCTATTTTTAGTTAGCATATACATAAATGGGTGATTAAAGTGAAATCTGCCTAAATTAATAATTAGATATCTGCTCAGTTTGAATTATTGGAGGTAACCAAACTACGTTAACCAGGCAATGTAAATGTGTATGCAAAATGAAAAGGGATAGTTAGGCAAATGTCTAACTATGTCAATTATACACCCACAAAATCTGCAAATAATATCTTATAGCATAGTGAGAGTGAAAATGCATGTGTGGGTTGACTGCAGCATGTGGAGCTGATACAGGTTAGGTATTTTGATAATAAACTATTCAAAAAGATTTGTCTGATTTTTTTTTAGTATTTGAATGCAGAACAAATACTTTTCATTTGTTTAATGCAAATTATCACTATCATTATTTTGAACACAATGTTAGAGGCATTTTAGTTCACTTTATTTGAAGGTTATTAAAAAAGTAACACAAATACAAACTTGTGGAGTTTCAAGGGGAAACTAACCTAACCTGAAGGCACTGTCAATCATAACTGAACAGTTATAGCTATTTGCTATATGTGTTCAATCCACTGTAATGGTCACTGTTAGGCATGAAATGAAATGCATTGCAGCATACTTTATGCAACAATAAATCTGATTCTTTATTGACAGCTGTAGTTGACTAATGTATGCTGTCTGCTTTTTTGGCAGATTTAATTCATTTTTAGTCATTGTGGGCATTTTGCCAGGGAGCAATGTGAACGTTGGATATTTCTGTAATACTGCATCATCATGGAAAGCAAACTACTCTATTCATCCATTAACATTGTCCTGCGAAAAGGACTTTTCACTATCAATTATTTCAAAACGACTGCCCATTTCTAGTTCCTTGTGTAACCTACTACCTGCACAAGCCAACCCAGGGTTAAGTGGAAGAAGATGGATGCATGGATGGATGGATGGATGGATGATAAACTGAATGAGGACATTGAGCTGATAACACAGGAGAATGATGTAGCACACTGACAATCACAAAACAGCTCAATATTTAAGGATTGATCTAGACAGGTGTGCTCATTTCTCCAAATGTCATCAGTAAGTGTTTAGTTTTGATTTTTCGTTTTATCACTTACTTTTATATGTGCGCCGACATACAGTACACATGGATTAAGAGAATGTACTTACTGTAATATCCATACAGAACGGTGTCTTCAATTTGCCCTCGGGTCTCATTGTTTGCTGCCCATTCCTGGATGTTAACCAGGGAAAAATCAATGGTTAAAACTGGAATCAAGGAAATGATGTCAATATAATAATCAATGAGAAACAATAAAGCATATTTAAACCATCATAGAGGGAGAAATGGCACCTTGCTTCTAGTAATTAGTAAAGACAGGGTACAAAAAGCAGTACACATCGGTTAGAGAATGAGTCCAAGACCCTGGAAAAGGGGTAGGTCATGCCTAACTAGCAAGCATATGGGCTCTGACAACTTTGCTTAGCTAAGTTCACAAACTGAAGTCAGACATAGAGAATGGTGCAAAACCAACAGAGATGGAGGGAATAACTCAAAGCTTTCAGACCCATCCATGCCTCAATGTATTTTTATTGACATATACTGTAGCACAGGTGTGGGAATCTGTCTGTCACTGCATGGCTTTAAGCATGAATTCTCTAATTTGAAAAAAAAAAGTATGAAAGGCAAAAGGATCAAAAAACAGTAATTTAATAAGCAGTTTTTGAAGAGGAGCAATATAAAGGAAAATGGCTGTGTCATTGCTGCCTCTGTAGTGTCAGGATTCTCACTGCACTGAGAGACGCTCAAATGATTTTCTTCCATCAGAAGTTAACATTCTCATGGTTCTTTGATTTCTCTGTTTACACTTATCATCGAAAAGCCACCACTTGCTTTCAAGCCTCTTTTCCAATTTTTTATTACAAAGTGTAATCACCTAGAGATCACTAAGAATCATGTTTGATTAAGCAAGTGAGGGATTATCTTCCTGATGAGTTAATGTGTGCAGCCTATGTCAAGTGGCTATGACTAAATAGTATAAAAAATAAATACCCTTTAGTAATCAAAGCAGTTCACAACCTAGAGGCAACAAATTACCTGCTGTTCAAATGAAGATATCATTACACGCTTTGCTAAATCTTCAAACAGATAGATACAAATGCAATGGCTCGGTAAAAAAAAATGATGAAGCAAGAAATGCATTCAGCTCTTAGTTTGGACAACAACAACATCCACATCATCTAAGAAAATGACAAAGCACGGTTACAGGCTGCCTTAGGAAAACTCATTAGTATTTCTGAAATCGATTGTGAGCAGAAAAGATTCTCACCTTATATGTGCCATTGGGATACTTCATGAATGAAACGAGGAATATATCCACTGGTAGAAGTGCAGATGTTATCAAAGCAATGGCCAGTGCACATATTGCTGTGATAGTTGAAACAACTTCGCTCTCCTGACGACTTTGAAATTTCCGAATGTAGACCCAACAGAAAACCAGGATTAACTAAACAGAAGAAAATGTGATCAAGTTAGAATAAATGGAAAATAATATCACACTGAGGAATAAAATAGATGACTGGCAAATAATGAATCTTGGAGACTAAACACAGTATGAGCAATTAAACTTAATTTTTTTTGTTTACGTCTATATGTAGGCTAATCTCAGAAAAATGCAGCATACAAAAGTTAGGAATGTTGAGAATGTTGAAAGTGTATTTAATGAGATAATTGACTAAATGTGATATACCATATCAGTGTTTTTGTGCTTTATTTTATTCAAATTCAAATTCAAATTCAAATGTATTTATATAGCACCATATCATGCAGAAGCAGTTCAGAGTGCTTTACATATGGACAACATATTAAAAGTAAACAGCAATAGATATACAGAAGTTCATACAAAGACATTTAGGGAAATGCACAGCTAAACAGAAAAGTCTTAAGTTTGGCTTTGAAGGAGCACAACGTCGGGGCTTTTCTGAGATCATGTGGTAGACTATTCTACTCTGGTGCATAGATGCTAAAGGCCATGTCACCTGATTTGGTAAAGGCTCTAGGCACATGGAGGAGATTTATTCAACTTCTTTTTGTGCCCATCATATAAAGTCCTCCTCCTAGGCTTGATCAACACTGCTTAGAAACACTAGCTCAAATACAGTATGTGTTGCTCATGGCTGAAGAGAAATACTCAAACAGAGTGTTTACATAACAAGCAGGGAATTATATACTGAAAATAGCTTGCAGGTGCTATGGAACAGCTGATCTGATTATATCATCCTCCATCTCTTATCCTCTGTGAGTACAGCCTGAGCACAAAGGGGCAATAGCTGACTTTTTAGTAGCAGGATTAATATTTCCATTAGAAGCTCAATTATGTGCCACAAATTTATTTTAGTTTTCTAGCTTTGAATTAATTCAAGAATTTGTTCTTGAATTATCAACCATTTATTCTGTTGCTGCTTAACATGAAAAAGACAAAGAGGGATTGCCATCATAACCGGTAGGAAACTCATTAGACAGAGAAGCAGAAGAGAGGGGCTCCAAAATGACAAGGTCATATTCCAGGCACACAAGCTGTAAGAAGAGAGGACACTGCTAAAACTAGTCCCCTCAGATCAGGGGCTGCCATTCACAGACAGGATCAATTAAAGGCCCCCGGCTTTAAGCTTCTGGCTGCTTGTTTTGCCAGGTAATGACGCGAGCTTGGCATCCAAATAAGATCCATTGAAAGGTTTGTTCAAATAAAAGGGGCTGCTCGTGGTGAGCAGAAAAACAGAGCAGTTTACTGGCACTCAGGCGCTCTTCTGATTCAGCTACGTGACTCTAAATGGCAGCTCAGATAATGAGTGCTAATTTGAGCAGCAGATTACCTAGCTGACCAACTCCAAAGCATTAATGTAAGTAGCACTGAAGTCACAGCTTCACGTGGGAGAAAAAAAGTACCTCCTACAGTCAGTATTAAATGAAGGTTTCATGATGACATATTTTTGTTTACAATAACTGTGATGAAAAGCGCCCATCAATTTTAATCAACAGCACAAACTAATTCATTTCCGGAGACCATCATTTTGACGAGCATTTTAAAAGCGCTGATACCGAGCTACGCAATTTAATGATGGTGTCACCAGGATATATCAAACCATAAATGTTAATTTATAAACAAAATAATAATGATAATGAGGCAATACCAGCCCTCTGTTCTGGACGCCGCTTTTTTCACACTAGTATTAATACTATATAATATAAAACTACACTTAATACAACATTAGAGCTTCCTACAAAACAACAGCTGGGTAAGTGTGTCAGGGCTAATGTTAGCTAACGCCAGCCCAAAGCCAATGTTGACGTTAATACACCGCAGCCATGTCGCGTCGGATAACTCCTGAACCAAGACAGCTCAAAACATCCCAGAGCAACAGTTTGGCGGTCCGCTGCCTAACGGAGCGACGTGACGACTTTGTACTTGCTTACCAGTAGTATAAAGGTGAAAATAGACCACCCAAGCACAGACTCGGAGAGGAACGACTGGGCCGCCATCTTCACTTCCTGCAATAACAAAACCACGTGCTTCTGGTGACGTCAGCGCGGTGGAGTGCGAGCAGCAGCGGTGACGTCTCCGCAGAAAGTCTGCATGACTGATCACATATGTCCAAATGTGTGCTGACAACTGCAGGGGTTTTACGTATGGGTTTTTACCGAGTTTAACGGGTTTACGGAGCAGCAATGCAACACTATTATTGTCACGTTTATTAAACCTGTCTCCCAGAAGCAGCAGTGCCCGTCAGTAGTGGAAAAAGTATTTAGTTGTCCTAAGTAGCACTAAACTACTAGATAAGTGAATGCCCTTTAGTTTTTTTCTGATTAGCTATTAATAAGAGGGGCACATGATCAGAAAGGTCCCAACCACGGTTCAATTCAATTCATTTAACACATAAGCATGTGTGTGTGTGTCCGTTCATTCAGCTGTAAGTAAGCAGTGTGTGTGATTTGTTGGGGGCCACAAACAAAATCTTGTTTAGGGCCACCACAATTCTAGGGCCGTACCTATATAACCTTATTGCTGCATCATAACTAATACAGTAAAATTGTTTTTACATGTTGATATTTCTAACCACTAGCTACTACAAGGCTACTAGCCTAGCCTACTACATTGATTACCTACTTAATTGATGATGATAATAATGAAAATAATATAAAAACATTTTGTTAGTAATTTTTCTGTAGCTTTAGTTAAGATATTTTTACTTTTACTAAATGAGAGGGTTAGTGCAGTTAAAAAAGACATTTCTGTGTCACTTGATTTAGAATAAGAGCTCAAGACACATCAAGTTTAGTATTTTGGCTAACCAAATGGATACCTGAGACAAAGAGCACTGCATCTATAGTCTGGACTCTAACTGGACCCAGGAGACCCACCAAATATGACAATATGATCTTTCTGCTATTTCCTGTCATGCTTTTGAGTAGGCTATTAGTCACTCAGTCTCCCTGTATGCCTTTTAATCATTTACAGTCGCATTTCTGTCAAACATTGGTTAGTTAATCCACAGTGTACATGATCATAGTAGTGTTGGTAAAAATAAAATAAAAAGTCAATTTTCAGTAGGCTACTTGTCCAGTATGTGGAAAGATCGCGTGGTTCATTGAACATTAAACTTGGTGAAAAGGTAAGTAGGCCACAGAAAATGACAGTGCAGTGCATCTGTAGGCTGCGTTCCCTTGTGTAGAGCTGATCATTGGGGTAATACTTGCTATCAATTATACTGTACACCACAGAGGCCCACACGAGCCCACAGCTGCTGATTTTAGAGTTGAAGCTATTTCCTTAGTTGATACAATAGTGGGTATTTTTAAGGAGTCAACTGCAGAAACATACACCAGAAACACAGATTTATCTTTTCCTGTGATTAACATTGGCAGAGACTGGACTAATAAACTTGTTTGGGTACTGACTCTGTACCATGTGACTATCTGCTATGGGTTGTTACCTGTTATGCGTCATATAATTTCGAACAGTCAGCTTCAGTAAGAATTCCACAATATGACAAACATCACTACTGTCGGATATGGCGCTTCTTTAAACACATGGTAAGCTGTTTCCTTTTTCTATTCTTCTACTCCATGACTAGAGGGGCCATCGATCTCTATGACTGTATGTATTTGTTTCAAGTATAAAAATGCATCAGTTGTGATACCGCTCGAGTTCTCACAAAAGTTTATTCTTTAGAGGCGCGGCGGGTATGAGCTTCTGTTTCATTCAGGAGGGGATCCGAAGTTATGCAGCAATGGGATTATCTAAACTTTTTCAGACTCTCTGTGAAGTGTAACATTCAGCATGAGGGTTTCTTTGTGCATGGCGAGCTTCCACCCATACAGCCAGGCACCATTTTCTTCAGTTCTTATGAAATAAATTTGCATACAGACCCCATGGTATCTTAACATAAGAATCTACTGCTGTCTTTTCATTCTGCCTTCCTTTGCACAGTTTTAAGTGCACTGTGTCACAGAAGTCTGCTCCATTTATTCTGTATATTGTCCCTTAAATTACAACAGTCTAAGAGTGTGCAGTCATGCTTAACCATGTCTGGAATTATTGAGACAAAATTGAATTACTACTTGAGTAATTACTTTTGCGAGGCGTGGACTAAAACAGTCGATGGTGACATTGAGACTCTAAAGTTTTCTGAAAGTGAAAATAACAGTTCTGTATATTGTACTGGAGAAAATTTGTCTATATTGCTAATTGGAATAAGGAAAATTCATACCAATTAATTAGTTGGTCACTGTTTAATTGGACACTTTCAAATTCAACTCAACTAAAATCAATAACCATATATCTAAGCTTATTTTATGCCCCCGACTTCAAACACTTTAATTAAACTAATGTCTTCATTCACAACCCATTATTCACTAGAAGGTAGGTCTACTTAATTCAAGCTACCTTTGAAAACTGCAAATGCCTTTATCATGCAGCTTGGCAATGTGCCCTAATGGAGAGCATGTACCATAGTCTATTAAAAGCTGGGGTAAGTGTAGGAAATTGCCATGTCTGTCACTCAGTGGAGGACTGGATATCTTACATTTGATTTTATGTTTGTTATTTTTACCCTTCTTTTAATTGTACAATGATACTTAAGGCAGCTGAAGAGGCTGCTCCAGTAATCAAATCACAAACCCATGTTACCGATTCAGTGTTATCTCTAGAGGATGATAGTACTCTCACAGCAGAATTATACTATCACAACCTCTTCTCATCCACTTTCCTTTTTTTCTGACATCCAAACTAGTTTTCCCAGCCCAGCTGAAGAGCACAAGAGGTGTTGCAGAAATAGTTCCAGCTACAATAGCTGTGGCCCTGAAGCGCTTGTGCTCACCGTCAAATTTGTCCTTTTGATTTTGAAAAGGAAAATGCTTCATAACCAATGAAAATGACCTCCCACTGAATGGGTTAGAAAATTGGTGGAGCTCAGCTCATGTGACTAAACCAGACAATGATCATGAAGGATGTATGTTCAGTGGTCTGACTTTAACCTTGGCCATAACATTCATTTTGGTTTAAATTTGGCTATGCAGTTGTAGATACATTTATGTAAAATATTGTGTGAATATTACATGAGATTGCGTTGCAGATGAACAGGCAGAATGCAATGTAAAGCAAGAGATGTTTGTTGTACAGACAGGAGATTGAAATGGCCAAATGTATTGGATATGCAAATCCTGATGCAAACACTGTATAATGCTAACAGAGAACATCAGTGTCTGACAAGGTCATACAATATATTGGTGTAGTATAAAGTTAGATTTAGTTTACTTTTTAAAGAACCTTTCAAGAACCACATATTCTTTCTGAATGACCTGAGTGACTTTCAGTCATTTTAATTAAAAAAAAACAAAAAAAAACACAACTACCCCCCTGCAACTGCATGTTCAACATTTGGTCCAAAACAATGAATGTTTGAGTCAATATCAAAGAGAACCAGTGCCATACAGCTACCCCAATGAGGTTGCCACCAACTGATTTTCTTTCATTAACCTTGAATGAACCGATCAATTATATTCTCATATTTCAGGAATAACCCACAGAAGTATAGCTGCAGGCCAAACTGACATGTTATTGTATCTTTTTAATTCTCCTTCTTTTTTCTGTCTCCATACAGAACTGGATGCTTTCATTGCCAGGTGAGCTCTCAAAAATGATGAATGAGACTCCTTAATAGCTTTTGTGATTTTTATGAGGACATGAAAGGTACACATCAGTGGTTATGTCTGCATACAGATTAGTAACACACACTATGCGGCCTTTGTCTACTGCTTTGCCATATGTCAATTTAGCAAATTATCCTGTAAAAAGGACAGGTGCTTTGCCTCCGAAGCCCGTCAATGATTGTGACTTGATGCGATCAGAACAGAGCGATAAGTATGTTAGCATTCAAAGCAAGACAATAGTGTTTTCTGAGGTTGCGTATGCGCTTATCCAGTACAAATATTATACTACATTATGTGCAAGTACACAACGGCAGAAAGAGGAGCGGGCTGTATTTGCTGCATGTTTGTTATGTGATTCAGTGCACATACACTGCATTAGGGGAAGCAGGATAAAGTTGCTCAACAGTAAATTGTCTCATGTTTAGTTGAAGAACATATTTCACAGGTCTCTCGCTGAGCACGCATGCTAATGTGCGCATGTGCAAGAGGAGCACTAACCCTGATCAGTGCTGTTTATCATTGTTTGTCAGCAGCTCCACACATTTTATGTCTACCTTTGTGAAAAATGACAAGCTGAAGGTACCAAAATGAATGAGAAAATCATTTCCTTTTTAGGCCTTTATCTTCAGAGGAGATACTTAGTTGTCACAACAGGGTTTTGCAGCTCTTTGCAATTCAACTATCAAATACTAATGTTATGATTATCAGAGGTGCTACAGTGAAGGCTGCACAATGTGATGTTGGTAACATCAGCATATTGAAACCTGATGGGCTGTGTGCAGCTTCTACTCAGCGTGTCATCTTGAACACTTATCTGGGATGTGGCTTTGTGAAATGTTCACATTATTTTTATTTTGACTAAAACGTGAAATCAATGAATTTGAAGACTTTAAACCCAGCTTCATTCTGCAGCTACAGTATGATTGGGAAGTCATTTTTGTTTAGTTGCTATATTCAGGTCATGAATATTATCACTGAAAGCAGTTCCGGTCAGATCAATACAGTATACTGTAATATACTGTGTCCCATATATCAAAGGACCACTCTCACAGCATCTGAAAAACAACTCAGAATCGTCTATGCTTTTCTCTGCCAGGAGTGGTGACTGTCCTGGAAACTGGAGAGTAGCTGAAGTGTCTAGAAAAGCAAAAACTAAAACTAAACTAAAAACAAAAAAAAACATGGCAAGTAGCCATTAAAAATATAGCTAGAGGATAGAGACAGATGGGCAGATGTTAAAGACCACACAGTTTGTAATGGATGGTGGATGGTCTCATCTACATACAGCATGCTGTATATAATACCCATGGGAATATCTAACAAAATATCTACACTACAGCATTGACTTTATTATGCAGATACCAACAGTACATAGCCTCAGAGACAAACAGAGGAAAACCGAACATTTCACACAAAGGAAAATATTTACTGGTCCAGGTTAAGTCAGAGTTCACCATATTTCCCTACAGTATTTGTATACTGTATGTAATGCATCCTAATGACCATCTGAGGGGAGACGGTGTTACTGTAATACACCAAAAAGTTGACCATGGCTTTTACCAATGGCTTTCAGTTGGCCAGGACCAAAATAAGTTGAACTGTTTGCATTGGACGTCATCACAACTTATTCATAGTTTGAAATATTTCAATGGAAAACCCTTTTCATTCAAAAATCATTGAAAGAGACAACTGGACTAGACCCCTGGTTTCACCATCCTCTAAATCTTAATCTGAATGAACTCTGATGCTTACAGTATATGTTTGGATTCAACTGAACACATTAACAGCAGAGATTCTTTTTTAAACTGACAATAACAATATAATGTGTAATCAACTCTATCTGTATGCTTGCTGCTTTGCACAAGCTTTAAACTTGCAATAGGCAAATTTGCCAAAATGTTGAACTATCCCTTTAAAAAGACAAACTACTCCTGCAGTATTAATTCTGTCATCTGGTAAGACACAGGTGTATCTAACTGATAACATAACGAGTGTATCCAGCTCCCTGCTTGCTGACTCACTGGCGTCACACGTAATGGAAATAGGCCATCGTTAATAAAATTTGTTTCACCTGTGCTTTTCACCCTTGTTAAAGGAGTTCATTAGCCAAGCATGTCTTGTCTGACAAATCACCAGAGCAGAGGGGCTTGCCGCTTGGTACTAGGTAAATGTATCTATTTATACATTATTTCAACAATTTCACATTTTTGTAATTGTAATTAATACATTTTGGATGTACATTGAACTAGAAGATGTCTTTTTTTTTGTTGGTTTTGTTGAGTCACACATATAACACAGTCATTGCAATGTGAATTCTCTGTACACTGGTAAATATTGTTAAAGGAGAACTATGGTATTTAAAACTTTTTTTTTTTTGCTTTTTATGTTTTAGAAAACCATTAGCTGATTTAAATGGTGTAGTGAATGCCGGGCTCTAAAATATAAAACAACATTTAAATGTTTACAAAGCATTTTGCTTGTCTGACTAAAACATATGATGCTTAAATTCACTAAATCTGGGTGAAACAAATCTCCAAAAGGGCAATTTCTGGCATTATGTCTTGGAGCGTTTTTCGTGTGACATCAGGAGGGCGCCAAACATGTAAATATAATGTCTTGGGGTCAGAATCAGCATGACCATCTGTTGCTTGCCACATCCCCCTGTCCCCCTTGTTTATCTGACTTTCCACAGAGAAGTATGAACTGACTGCTAAAGCTGCAATACCATAAAAATGACATACAAAAATATGAGAGAAAGTTTTTGGAAATCTGCTCCAAAAATGAATTTCCATTGAGTTTTAAATGTAGTTGAGTTCAGTTTTCTGTATTCCAGCATCATCACAAAAATCTAATGTCCTCACAAATACCTGTTGTGAGGACTGTAATTTTAGGGTTAGGGTTAGGGTTTATGATTTGGTTTGGATTGGTCAAATATATCAAATATAACAAGAGCCATGAAAACACAATTTAAGCCCTTTTCAGACATGTTTGGCATGGAGCCCACATTATACAGTACATACAAAAGTATATGGACATACATTGAATTGTGTTTATCTAGAC
Source organism: Trachurus trachurus (assembly GCF_905171665.1). Lineage (NCBI taxonomy): Eukaryota > Metazoa > Chordata > Actinopteri > Carangiformes > Carangidae > Trachurus > Trachurus trachurus. The sequence goes on from NC_139906.1 coordinate 18,977,096, forward strand.
TTACTGGAGAAATATCTTTTAAAAATCAAGACTTAAATTTGTCTTTTACAAGTGAATGAGAGCCTGGGGCGACTACAGATTTATATTACATTGCAATTTAATTTCCCTATTTGGATAAATTACTTTTATTAATTATGTTAATTTCTGTAAAAATACATTTGTATGAAATATACTGAGTATTTTCAAAACCTCAAAAACTCACGGCTATTTTCGAGCTGTCTGTCAGTTTTGGGAGTCTTGTGTTCTTGGAACATTTACTTTGACACTGTAATTGGGGGATTGCATTTGGCACCTGTTTTATGTCAACACACACTTTATCTTCTACAGTGACAGGCAGCAAGGGTGCATAAGTTTAAGTGATGCAATAACTGTAATCTCAGGTGGTTACTGATGTAGTCCACCAATAGCAGAAGCTGTTTGTGAAAGTGGAAAATTTGACTTTTTACTTTTAGACTCTAGATTATAATTTATTGAAAGTGTGCTTCACGACACATTCTTTTGTTGAACATGGCATGTTTCTGTAACAGATTTGACCAGTAAGTGATGGATGTCTTTTAAAACTTGAATAGGTGAACAGTTTTTAGTGTCAGTGGGAAAGAAAATTCATTATCACCATAGCCAAAGATCGGAGCTGTATTGTTGTCAAGTGCACACACTGGATATCAGAAAGAAGGAAGCTTGTTGCAGCGACCTTGAATGCCCTGATTTTTGTGATTTGAGTTTTGTGGACATGTGCAGTGACATATGTGAAGTTGCTGTTAATTTTGTAGCCTGGTTGGACAACAAGGCACTGTGCCATTTTCATTCATTTTCTGCCCCAACCTTGGCAGTGGCACTGAACTATTTCTAATTACATTGGTTCGAAGTTTACCAGTGCAGACGCTTCTGCTTGCACTCCAGCACAATAGAGATGAAGAAAAACGTATTTCAGAGACAACTGAAACAGTGATTCTTTTAAAGTAACAATCCACAGAAAAAGTTCTGACCTCAAATATGTTGTATAGAAAAAGTATTTCTACTTTTATGTTGTTGATTCCACCTCGAAGAAAAGCTAGAATTGCTTCTCTTCATGTCAGGTTAAAGATTTTTTTTTTACCTCAAAGAATGTGATGGCAGATGGAAAGGTGATATCTTTGTTGAATGAAGAACTTGCAAACCCAACTGTTTTGTGCACAACCCTGTTATCAGTCCAGAGGTGGTTATATAAAGTTCTCCTTAATTGTTGGAAAAAGGAGAATCAATAGTGAGGGCATGAATCTACAGCAAACTCGAGAGATGTCTGGAAGTGATATAGATTCTGTGACTGAGCAGAAATAAATACTTGTTCATAGCTGGTGCTGAATTAATGTCACTGTGGCAGCATTGCATCTTAAAAGACAGTTTCTAAAATGTGAAACAGTAACAGAAGCACCAATTTAATAAAAGAAAAATGTCATTCCCCAAGGTTAACCTGGAAAAACGCAGCCAATAATCACCTGCAAGGTGGCCCAGTCTTCACTGAGGAAGAAAACACTAAATTACAAAGTCATAAAGAATACTGTAACCACCACTGTTTGTACAGTTTTCAACATAGAAATCCAGCCATCTGCTCCATCTGAATCAAGAGTTGCTCTTTTGAACCATTTTTCTCTTTGTTTCTTCCATCACACTTCTAAAAAAGTTTGCCTTTGTGTGTGTCCTGAAGGGCTTGGGTGGGAAGGGGGCATTGAAATCATCTGTCTAAACACTTCTGTGTGTGGAGCCTGAACACCTGTTCCTATGGACCGGGTGTCTTGAACTGTTGGTGTGCTGTTTCAACAACCAACTCAAGTGGACAAAGTACCTGTGGTTTAACCTTCATTTAGTTTCACAAACACCTTACACAGTAAAAGAAGTGAAACACAATCAAGGCACATATTCAACAGGAGAGACCCTCAGTGGACTGAAGGAGGAACTAACAGCCAGTGGGACAGGACACTGTTACTGCTGCTACTGGGCGCCTGACACTCACACAGAGTACAGTGTACATGTGGTTGTACAAGTTGTTGCTTTCCATATAGCAGTATAGTATTGCCACATGGCATTTGCGTGTTCTGACTAAAATAGTATGAGCATGGAGCGTGCTTCTGTTGCACAAGGTCTGCCTTTACTGCTTAAAGCTGTCACCTCATTATGATGGGTCATCTATAGCCTATTCTTCTCCTACCACATGTGTCATTTCTTTTGCTTTAGTGTTTGCTTTAGTGTATTATGTGATGAATAGACATGTACGAATTGTACTGAGGTGAATATGTGTTAAGACTTTTATATTGTTTGGATATTTACTTTTCTGTTTGACCTGACAGTTTCTGCATATAAACCACATTAAACCACTTTAGAGGGGAGCAAAGCAGTGTGCATTAGGCCCTCCATTCACAACAGTTGATGAGATGATAATACATCAAAAACGTGTTTAATTCCCGCACCTGGCTCTGTTAAATAAGAGAGTTTGTTTGAACTCCACTCGGGCATTTATTTCCCCTAATATGAAAGCTTTCAGTGTGTGCTGCTCTTGTTTGCTCAAGTCTCTGACAGAGCATTTCAGTAATAATGACAGAGTGGGAGGGCCACTCTGTGCAACTAATAAGGACCGCGATCTAGCAGGCGATCCCACTGTGACTTTTATTTCCAAGTCCTGGAATCCGGAATCGGACTGATCGTTATCACACATGGATTATGCTTTTCTCGCCGCTTTCTGTTTGTTTTTGTCTTAGAGGAAACTTTCCCAGCAACTGTAAGTACTTATACATCAAATTCATTCCACAATATATATTTTTTAAAAGCTGCTGTATACAAATATCAGCGTGTTAACTAAAAAATGCCACTGAAAATCCCATTTATAACGCACATCATTGCATGTTGTGTCGCTTGGCACCCGAAGTGTTATTTTTGTTTTTACGCACGGCTTGATCTTCCTAACTTGTCGGGACGCACGAGTTATGAACAGGTTATTTCTGATTTGTGAACGCTCTGCAGCAGTAAACACGGACCGTATTGCATCACTTGGTAGTAGCAAAGTGCGAAATGTGCGAGACACTGAGAGAATATGAACCGCTACAGCTTGTAATTATTTGAAGAAGAAAAAAAATATAAAAACCATCCAGCCAATCAGCGGTCGCGCAGAGAAAACACGCTTCTTTGAATATTGCAAAGTGTTCAGAGAGAAGTTAAGTGGCTGAATGATTGATGGAGAGACCGGGAGAGTCTATGTTAACTCCAAGTGTCCGAGGTTTAGCTTTGTGTCTGCACCTCTCTCTGTGTGTAAGCGGTCAGATGTGTGTGATACCAGTCTATTGGAAAATAAATACACGAGGGAATGAAATCGATGCAGGTTTAGAGCAGATGGTGCAGCAGCGTTGCTGTCAGCCAAACTAAATGAGTGGAAATTAACATGCGAGTTTAAAGTAACTATCTAAATCCTACTGAATCATCAATGAGCTGCGTGAAGGTGCAGAATAACTGTGACAGCAGGGTTCGGCATTTGAGCTGTATTGCATGCATGTGCAGAAATGACGGGAATACTGTTACCCCCCCCTCCTTCACACAGACAAGGAATGTGATACCTCTGTAGTGCTACTTGTCTACAGCCCATGCATGGTTGTAGCTGTAAGTAGCATGGTCACTTCATCTCCAAGTCATGATACCGTAGGCCTGCATGCAAAACTTTATGATCCAGTGGGAGAGGTGCTTCCAAGAGGGAAATTAATCTCTGAGGCAAACATTATGTTGGATAAGACAGCAGCAGTTAAAGAAGGGGAGTATCTAAAAACTAAAAGTATTATATGTCTCAATTTGTATGATTGTGTGCATATTCATGAACTTGATGGTGTGTTATGGCTGTATATTATTGTCATTGGAGGTCAGGCTTGGTGCTTAGCTCTGTTGTTTCCCCCCAGTGGAAATACAGTTGTAGGTGATTGCACACAGAGGATTATACAGTCTCTGGACTGGGATTGCAGCTGTGTTGTCTTCTTATAGGCTCAACAAAGTAGGTTATTCATGATAAGTTATGACTTAAGGCTGTATTTTCTACTGATGGTTAAGAAACATGTTAATTTTCTGTTACAAATGAATGTTCACCAACTAAAATTAATTTACTTATGTATTACATGTTTTAAGTGTAACATTTATACATACAGGTCTAATCTGTGAAGCTGTTTGTTGGGTTGGCAGTTTATCCTTCTCCTTTTTACTTCTTATTTATTTTTTAAGTTTTTGAAAGTCCTTGAAGAACAGCCACCTGAAGCTGTATTCTTTGTATTCACTTCAGAGGTAAGCAAAAATATGCAGGCAGGGTAATCCAAAGGTCACTGAAAGCATTGGATTGGAGTCAGAATAGTTGTACTGTACTTTATTGACTGTACTTTAAAGCAGACCGTCAGAGGAGGCTGCCCTGAAAAAATTCTTGCCTTCTTTGCAATGGCATGAGATTAATGCAGAAGATTTGCTTTTGGCAGCACAGCCGAATGGTTTAAGAGACTCACTTGTAACTAGAGTTTTGCATGAGACGTCCTTGACTAAGACACTGCTGACAGCTTACACATCAAAACACAACAGAGTGTTAATAGAGTAGCCCACTTTGGAAACAAAAGATGGAGACTTTGGCATTGTGACAATGAACAAGGCTAAGCAATACATGAAGACCCAAAACTTCTCATATAGACACTGTTAACCTCATAGTGACGAATGGAGATTGCTTGAAGTTGCTAATTTGTTGTGTCATTTCGACAAATTAGCAGAGTGCATAAAGATCGGTGTCAGACATACTGATATTCCACATTGCGTTGTCTTAACCTTGTTGTTACAGACCATATTCTACGCAGAGCGATCGCCTCAGCCCCACAGCTAATTTGTGGTGATGACATACAGACCTAATGAATTATAAACTGTCTATGGAGAACAAGAGGCGGCTTGGCTTGCTAGTTAACAACTTAAATTTAAACATAAACAGAGCTTAGAGTATAATGATTTAGCTGCAGTATGGACGCTGCCATTCATCATTGTGTAGCAGGTGTTAGTGAAACTCATGATTGAAGGACTCAGAGGTGCATTCTCAACGTTGAGTGACTTTACATAAATACAAAAGGAGGCTGTAGGGGCCTGTGAGTGGGCATGTGAGAGGGGTTGTTAAACGGGAAACTCTGGTGTGATTTACAGGTATAATTCAGAATAATACAAGCTGCACGTATTGCAAATTTAGTTCATGTTGTTAAAACTGAGGTATAATTACAGCCAAATATGAAGGCACTTTATCTACAGTACAGTACATCCACACAGACAGTCGGACACCATGTTTTTTTTTTTGTAGATTTTGAATGAATCCAATTTAGGCCCAAGTTGGAATTTCTATACCCAGCACAACAGATAATAAGATCCACTTGAATCACATTGTTTACTTGTGTCTGCTGTCCATTGCTTCAGCTTTTGTTGACATTTTCAAGCAGAAAACAGTTTCATCAAAATCTATAAGGCATGTGTTTGTGCCACTACCACAGCAAATATTAAGACTGAATTTAACTGTGAATTGCAAAATAAAACAAACACTCTACTTGCCCTGCAGGTTTTGAAGTGGACTGGTTTCTGTAGTGTCAGAACCATGACCTGTCTGCTAAGATGGGCTGCTTTCCTGTGGACTGTAAATTCCATTCCTTGCACTCTTGGAATGGCACTGGGTGAACAAACAGGTACGTGAGCTTGTTGTCCTCAGCCTCTTGTCTTTTGCAGCATCGATATATATTAGCATAAGAAATACCAGTATTGATTTCCTCTTTAATCACCAAGCATTATTCATAAAAAAGAAATATGTCTCATTAATGCTCTGTAGATACTTATTTATTACATCTCAGAAGTGGCATCTGTATCCTTGTTAAGCATATAACACTTTAAACCGTTACGTTTTAATATTTGACATTTGTTTCTCATATATCATAGCTAACAATGTGACATTTATGCCATACAATTTATTTGCAATTGTAAAACACACTTTGTAATGCCACTATTGTGTTTATATTTATCCAGTTAATATTTCTGAACAGAGAATTTTACAGTTTTAAACCAACACTTCAGACTTGTTATAATATTAAAGTGCCTTTTTAAAATTTTGGTTAAAACAAATCTGTGCTTGCCTCTAAATTATAACTGTCACTTTTCTTTTTCAAACAAAAGTTTTAAAGATAAAAGGCAAACAAAAGTAGAAAGGTGTGAATTGAGATTCCACTCTGATAGGAGTTTCTCCCATAGAGGTTTTGTTTCTAAAGTCAAAGAAAATGCACTGTGGAAAGGAATTCACGATCCAATGGATCATCCTCTTTTCTATATCACAACTGGTACAAAATATAAATGACCATCTGCACCCAGCACTAACAGCCTCTCCATGTCTTTCCCCTAGATGGCCCATGTCCCTCTCTGAGTGTAGAGGATCGCAGGTTTTCGGACGTTTTAGATCGTCCTCTGGAAATCACAGGTATACCGTTACCGCACACTTGACTTGTAAATACATTCTCTGTGCCAATCTAATGACACATTGTAACCCTTGTGAACAGGATTTGATCTCACCGAAAAGTTTCTTCTGCGAAAGGGAACAATCACAGAAGCCCTGCCATCATTTCGTTTAGGAAACAGTCCACTTATCAAGCCGACAAAGTGAGTAGTCTGCACATTTATTATTAGCCCCCATTTTTTCTGTTTATTACCTGCATCATTTGGGTTCAAATGTTGCTCTCTGGTTCTGTATGATGTCTGAGAATGTCTAACTCAGACGGACAGTCTACATGTGAGCTATGACTCAGTAAATAATCTTCCTGTATGCTGCTTCATTTCAACCCCTCCCTTGCCGTTGCTATGAAACTGTTGCACAATATCAACAAGCTATAAGATGCTGTCACTTCATAAACACCTCAATAAAATTTTTACTATTTTTCTTGTTAATGCACTGGCTCAGAATACAGTGTTGGTTATTTCATACAAATAGAGTAAATATCACATCATGTTTAAGCCAGGTTTCCTGGAGATCCAGTTATATTCAAAGAAGAAAATAGCATGGCGTCATAGCTGGACTTAAGAAAGGTTGACTTGAGCTAATCCAGATATACACTGCTCAGAGCAATAGTTCCATTTGCCTCAGCTAATAAGGACAAGTTGTGAGGTGAGCTGTCGAACAGAATTAATATATATTGCATTTATTCTAGAAATCTCCTAAGGGCAACAAGTGGGACATAGAGGAATGAAAAAAGGAATCTGAGCAGAGGAATATTAAAATTACTACATATAAGACACACCGAGGTCCTATTTACTGATGATCTTTATTCCCCTGGTCAGCTGGTTCACCCTGACGATGATAAAGTTTGAATTTGAATGTGATGTAATATTCATTGAGGCCTCTTGCACTTTTACATTCAATCCCATCAGATGTATTAACAATGACCAGCGAAACATATGGAGCCGCAGTCGCTGCCAAACCTGGCTTTGCCGCCATGTTTCAGATTTTAAAAAATGTATTTTGAGACGTTCATTGTTTCGTGTCCTTAGGTTGTAAGTGTGAAAGAGAACACTTTGTCATTCTTCAGGGAGGGGAGGATATTTTTAGTATTTTTATATGACGAGCGACTGTAAACATTTACTGCTGCACTCTTTGGCTAGGTGAAAGAATCTTTGAGCCAGGTGATTTGTGATCTCCCTCCCGGTCCAGTCAGCCGGCCGAAAATACATTTAGTTCAGCCCTTCCCACAGTCTGGGCCCTTAGTGCAAGAAGATGCTGGTTCTCAATGACACTGCTGACAGTGTAATTGGTTATAGTGGCAAGACTGCGATCCCTCTCATATCCAATTATCTAAGTACTTTGACAGGTGATACTGCATGTCAGCTGAGGAGCGAAAGCAAGGGCAATTGCACGAAGCAGGAGGCCCCTCTGCCCCCTGCCACAGCCAGTAAAACATTGCTCACTTTACTTGCAGGATATGCAGCGATAGATGCTCCACTCTCCAGACCTGGCTAATGTTCTGCCAGCTTCTTGGCACAATACACATTATGATACATAGATCAGAGCTGACACACTCATGGAGCATTTGTGTGAGGTGACAAATTGCCCTATAAAGCGCAACTGTACCTATGACGTGCTTCCATATGGTATTACAGCTCACAGGTGATGTAGTTTGTCATTAGCAACGTATATGTTTGGCCTTGTTCTCTTTACGTCTTATATTAACCTAAATTGTATTTACATAATATCTATTATAACCTTGATACATAGGTACATTTTACAGAGTGTTTTTCAACCTTAGGGTTGGGGCCCCACGTGGGGTCGCTAGAATTCAAATGGGGTCGCCTGAAATGCCTAGTAATTGAAAAAATAAATTACTGATAAAAACTAATGATTACTCTTTTTAAAATTATGATTAAAAACACCACACACAATCTTAAACAACTGTATTCTATACTTTCACTTTCTCGAATATAAATCGATATATAAAAATATCTGAGCCTGCACATCTTGATTGACGGCCATGATCATGTGACTGCACGTGATTGCGGGGTCGCCAGAAATTTGTGATGTCAAAATGGGGTCACAAGCCAAAAAAGGTTGGGAACCACTGATTTAACACAATGTGACTTTAACTTGTCACCTTACACACCTTCCTACAGAGTTATAATTCAAACCCTCAGAAGTTTGCTGGGGTTGCTTTTCTCTCTTTGAATGCTGAGCAAAAGAAAGTCATTGTTTTCTTTTTTCCATGCTATTTACATCAAAGTAACAAGAAGCCACATTGTATACTGTAGTTTTGTTTTTGTTTTTTGTGACTGATGTTACCGTTTTATTTTTAAGCATAGCACAACATCAAGTGAAAAAAGATAGAATTCACACACATCTTTGTACCTCAGTATTTACTGTAGACGTCTGTGCCTTGAAAATTCTCAGCTCTGTTTGTTCTTTTCCAGCTTCAAAGATTTAGACAAATCAAATTGTGTTGTCAGAAGGAAGCTCAGCACAAAATTACATAACCTATTGTCTGAATAATTTTCTCTTTAGTGTAATAGGCATTGCTTGTCCTGAAATGGGAACGGGATTAACACTTGCAACAATAATGGCTCACAATGTGGTTTGTGCGATTTGAATACTCACTCATCAAAGCAGCTGGTAACAATTAAAATGTTGAATGGGGTGGTAAATAGGCTGTGTTTGGAAGACTAGAAAAGAACTAATACAGCAGTTTTCTATAGTCTTATCAACCACTCAAAGCTCTTTATACTACATGTAAATAGGTTTTATTGACCTGTACACATTCACATGTAGTTGTGCACTGTTTTCAATCACACATACAAGCACACACCAGTGTTACATCAGGATTGGCAATTTCAAGGTTGAGTTTCTTGTCCAAAGACATTTCAAGATGTGGACTGGATGAGCCGGGAATCAAACCACCAACCGTCCGATTAGTGGACAGTCAGCTGAGCCACAGCCACTAAATAGCAATTTAATATCAAGTATAGATGCTGTGGATATATGAGATATTGACACTGAGGCTGAGAGCCAGTGTATCAAATCACCAGGGTTTGTGTTTGTTAAGCAATCTGTGGTTTCAGTGGTTTGTGACCCTCGTGTCAGCTAATTAATCATATGGGGTTACTGCGATCAATACTGTGCAGCTGACTTATTCTTTTCTAAGGAATACAGTACACAACTAAATAGTTTCTGGAAAATACAGTTTATAAAAGTTTTCTGATTTTCTGTTTAACCTGGTGTCACAACATGACAACAGAGTAAAGTGTTCTTGTCATTTTCAAAAATTTAAACAATTGCACGTTGCGTTGAAACAATTCCACGTTGAGCAGAGGTGACAGTTTTTACACCATGTGGTCACGGTGGGCCGATCACATTTTTTTGTGGAAATGTTTGTTACTGGCTGCCTGTTGCTACCGCTGCAGTGTTATCTCCCCATTAGGTATGTGTGTAGTGGTACGCTTATTTACACTGAAATGATGATAACAAAGCAGTCTCACACAGCCTCAGCTACACACATTCACACTCATTTGCATAAAATCTCTTCACTGGTGAAATACACTTGCGGCGGATGTGTTTGATTTGGCTGGATCAGTGACAGTCCTCTATCATCCTGGCAAGAACGACACCTCCACATTTAAACAGGAAAGAAGGCTCACGCTGAGAGGAAGTTATAGTCCCTGCTAGCATGAATGATGCATTTAGCGTAGAAACCGACATGGCTGAGCTCCCTTTGATCTGACGGAGGATTGAGTGTCGGTGATAGGGATTTGAGCCAACTAGGCTAACGGTCTGATGTTTGATTGTTTGGCAATCTGATTCCCCTGACTCATTTAAAACAACCCCCCTGGATAGGATTTCTTAAGAGCCAGAACACTAAAGCCGCTTCCGAGAGATTCTCTACCAGACCGGTAGTGTTGCTGTGACACTCTTGTCAAACCATTGTCTCTGATTATACAAGGAGGTAGCTTCAGCCAAGCAAATATGCATGGTCAAAGACGTGTTCCAAGACTGGTGAGAGTTTCCAGACAGCACATTGTCGTTCCCCATAAAAATGAAAGAATTGCTTCTGATGGTAACTGTTTTGGCAGCACTGGTGTTACTCGGTGATCTTTTGCACTTGTCCTGATTATTGTTATGGGTGTGCACTATAATATAAAGAACATATGCACAAGAAACTGCTAAAATACATTTTACTCAAGGAGATGTTGTTTGGCTGTTGCATATAGCATGCGAGCTCTTGGCTGTTAGTGTAATTTCACTGAATGACACTCCACTGCTTCACAGGCATGTATATGAAAGTAGTATACAAAGGGCATGTGGCTTACATTGGAGCAAAACATGTCACTGATTGTAATCCAGGAGGCAGCTATGTTGCTTCCAGAATATATTTGCCAATGTAAATTAGTTGTACATAAATGGAAACTCAGAAGAGGCAGGGTTGGCACAGGCACTCACTGTATGTTGCAATATTTTCTTTGGCGTATGAGCAAAGGAGCTGGGAAAATGAACGCTGACCCTTTCCTTCACTCAGGCTTACTTACTGAGACATGCATAGTGGTGTTATTTCTTTTGCAAAGGATTCAGAAAACAACCCTCATTCGAGCCAACCTACTTGGAGGTCCAAGTTTAGTCGTTTAGACACAGATGACAGTCAACACAAGGTCAAGAACTTTAACCCGCCGGGCCCTCAGAGATCAAGTGTGCCGACAGGCCGTGTTTTGAAATAAGAGCAGACTTAGTTGGGGACTTTGTAAAGAAGCGTGTGAACTTCAGAGCCCTAAGAGAAAACAACCCTGCAGGGCATTCTGCAGATTATATCAGTTCTATTACACCTGCTTTAATATATTGTCTCCCATAAGTTGCAGTGTACTGCAGTGTAGGTCTTCTTCTCTTTTTCTTTCTTTTTTTATGTATTCCGTGTCCCTTATAATAATACGTAATACATTAGCTACAAGCAGCTGTTGTACGTGCAGCATAAAAATATCCAATCTTGAATTTATTTTATAAATCCTAATTTTTATAAATTGCCATGCCACTTTTCATATTGAATTGCAGCTGAAATATTCCTTTAGCCCTCGGGCAACAAATAACCTTCCCGGTGCCTCTGCCTCTCACAGAAGCATTTGATTTTTGGGGACCTCTAACTTACTGTATTTATCATTTTAGTCATGTACCGTTTACACCAAAATCTCAAAGAATTCGAGGAACACAACCAAAGAGGCTATGAAGCTCTGAGAGAATAGGGGATGATATATTGGAGTGAAAACTAATTTCCAACCTGTCCGAAGAAACTCTCTCCCTCCCTCCCCCACGGCTGTGCTCTGCCTTCTCAATGACCTTATCGTTGCATTATTATTATTTTTGCTGATCTTGATTTATTATGTTTATGCTCTTCCACTTTTGACTGTTAATCTGAGTCTGGGGTAAGGGCCAGGGTGGGAATATATTTGAAGGGTACAGTGTTTTGTTGTTGTTGTGTTTTTTTTAATGCAATGTACTGTATAAAATTAGTAAGGCAGAGCAGGTGTGGGCTGAGAGATGAGCTTGTGAATAAGCTGTAATTCATTTGAGGGGGTGTGACTTGAAATATGATGTTGTTTTCCCCTATGTATTCCCTATTTTCCTCGCATATTTTGCTCCTGCTGAAATACATTTTTAGCCATGAGCACAGAATTGTTGTTTGACTTTACAGAGCGGCCGAGGTCATTCACATAAACCTACAGCTGCACTGCACTAGGCGGCATCTGTAACCCTTTAACTGTAGCACATAGTATCTCAGTGAGGTAAAAGATTGGCGTCTGGGAGTTTAGATCAATTTCTCTACGTTTTCATTATCTGAATGACAGGGAAGCCAGTATAAAATTCATCAAGCTAAATGGAATCAAGTTCGTCAGGTTTATTTATGTGAACGTCTCCGCAGCTGGAGGATATTGAAATGTTTATTGATCATTGAAGTTGATTGGCTGTTTCGTTGTTCAGCCACTGAAAGATTTAAAAGTGTTTACTTCCAATATTGGGGAATGACAGTTGACACTATCATCTTTCTTTCTTTTTTATGATCCTTTAATGATGGATGAAATATCTATATTCTGTGAAAACCTGACTGTGTCACATTGTGTTTGTTTAGATTCATATTTCCAAATGGGCTATCCAGTGAATTCTCGCTTGTCACCATCTTCCGGCTAAGAAGAACAACAAAAAAAGACCGCTGGTATCTTTTCCAGATATTCGACCAGTCTGGAACCAGTCAGGTGGGCCCCACTGCATGTTTCATCTCATGTACTGTATATAAAAATACTTATAGATGTGTCTTTTAAACACCCCTTTGTTCCTCAGGTATCTGTTGTGGTTGATGGTGGCAAGAGGGTGGTGGAGTTTTCCTCTCAAGGGCTGCTTAAGAACACACTCAGCTACACGTTTAAGAGCCGTGACCTTCACACCCTCTTTGATCGGCAGTGGCACAAGCTGGGCATTTCTGTGCAGAGTAACATAGTCTCCATTTATATGGACTGCAAGCTAATAGAAAGGAGACTGACTGGTGAGAAGGACGCCATTGGCCTCAGCGGGCGCACTCTCATCACTACACGGGTGGAAGATGGACGGCCTGTAGACGTACGTCCAACAATAACTTCATCCAAACATACTTTGTCATGAGCTTAAATGTCAGTTGAGGATTTAACAGTTTTTGATCCAGTAGTTTTGTCACTCTTCTCCAGCTATGATCAGAATGTATTCCCGCTGCTTTCAAATGGCATTTTAAACATGTTTGAAGAGCATATTTTCTTAATCTGTGTAAATCCCCCATTGTGACATGTGTGTTACACACTCTTCTTCTTAGAGGTGCCTCAAAGTGCTAAAAAAAAACAAAAAAACAGGAGGTCAGCTATGCCTCCCAATGCCACAGAGTAGTACGGGGCTTTAGTGGTGTTAACAGCTGATTCCACATGATTTGCGAAGATGTAAGTCAGTGCATCAGAGAAAATTACAGGGTTCAAGTTCTAGTCTGAAGTAGCAGTAACTCATGCAGAAATCTGCTTTTGATACAGTGCATATTTTAGATTTAGATGTGATGTGTTTGAATTGCTCTGGAGGCAAAGAGAATGACAGTGTTTGGACAACCTCAAACTAGAAGAGCTGACAATTGAATAAATTGTGCCGTCTTAGCCAGTGAAGAGCAGACCTTTGTCTGCACAAAGAGCAACACGATGTGACGATGAAGCTATTGGATGATGCTGGAGTGGTCCCTTAATGAGCGCTCTTCTCCACAGATCGAGCTGAGACAGATTCTCATCTACTGTGATCCTTACATGGCAGAGATGGAAAATTGCTGTGAGCTACTGGAACCAAAGGTAGAGCTCTGATGTCTCAGTGTGGCGTTAATGTGAGATTCTTTGTCAACAAATGACAAATAATGAGCAGTAAAAATGTATAATGTATGTATTCATCATGTATAACTAAGAAAACAAATTAGAGGATAGATGACATGTTTTCCTTCTAATTCTGTGACACAAAACTGTTGCGTAAAAATACAGTAGGTCACTTGTGTCAGTACATTCACCAAATGTCCTGGTGTTCTGCAGTGACAGACTGTATTTAAACCAATATAGTCCGATCACACAGCGAAACTACAACAAGGTTGTTGTTTGTCATGCACACGGAGTATGTGTCCCCAGATAGAAACTTAATAATAGAGATCTTCCATCACTGTATGATCAATAAGGGCTAATGGAAGAGAGTTTCCAAATGGAGGGACGACCTTCGACCCCTTACCCTGACATGTCCTTATACGCATGCTGTCATGTCAGTGTAAAGTTACTCCATGGGAATTGTCACCACCTTGAGAGGGATTTACCACTGTTGTATCACTGAACAACGTGTGGGGTGTTATTTGCAGCATGGCATACTGTAAATATATAGTTTCTAAAATCTTGGTTACCTGAGTTTAAATGTGCTGCATTACTGTGGATTTTGGACTCCCCCCCCCCCTGATGTAGCAACCATGACAAAAGAAGGTGTCTAAATGGTGAAATTTCTGTATTGATCCAGTGTGAAGCCCAGAAGACATTTAATGGGACTTCCCCTCCCCTGGTTACAGAGCAGCTCCCCCAGATGCTGTCTCAGCCGCTCTCGCCATCAATTGACAGATGTCACTGTCCAGCTGAGAAGGTACAATCAATTCCACCCAACAACGGCCTCTAATTGACTAAGTGTAATGTCTATTGTAACTGAAACAGGGCTGATTTACACCACATGTACTCTATCCTTTACAGGCACTAAACAGCCAGTTAAGGGGCATTTATACCAAATAGTATTTTTCTTGGAAGCTAACCAATGGTAGCATAGCCATCATCTATTAGAAAACACAAGTATGATTCTCCCAAACAGCTCAAACGTGGTAAATCTTCACCCTGCTATAAAATGTGTGAAAATACAAAAAAGGATTCTTTAAACTGAAAAAAATAATGTTAGATTAAAATGCAAATTGACACCTGCAAGCTGCAAGCTCCTCTCTGAAGGAAACAGATGGTCCAGCTCCAAGGTGGTGTCCAATTCCACACCCCCGTCCTCTTTTATGATTTTTATGTTTTGCCTGTAAAGTTACAAAGAGAATCAACTTTTCAACCTTAAATCAACATACAAATTCAGTTAATTACGGTGTGCAGAAACAGATTTGAGGTATCAAAACAAACACAATATTTAAAGATTACGAGGTAACAGTTGGCTCTGTAAATCTTGATTTCTTGAGTAAATGTACATTTTGCTTCACTGATAATTAACAGTTTTGGACGAGGCACTGTTTCTCATTCTACTTAATTAACTCTAAATTTATGGCGGTGACATAAATGTGTCTGAAATGTTTTAATCCAGCTAATTTATATTGTGCACAGGGAGATGAAGGACGTCCAGGGGTAGTTGGACAGAAAGGGGATAAAGGAGACAAGGTAAAGACAACATTTTTATGAAGTTGATATATGCACCTGTTTTGTGTGGTATTTATTGGCAGAGGCAGTCTATTTATGTAGGTGGACAACATCATGTTCAACGTCCACAATTCACAACATCAGACACAATGCAGAATATTCATTTAATCATGAGGAGTATTATCACTGGACCAATGTTCTTGTCCCTTCTCATAAATAACTACACTTTTGTTCTTTTTGTTCTGTCGCACTGCTGGTTTTCAAGGACAGTTTCAAAGTCTGAATGTCAAGAAAGAGCTCAAATCCCTGTGGGACAAATTTATACCTTGTTATAAATTCATCCTCAGAGAAGGAGAAATGCATTTCACTCTCAGCAAGCAAATGTCTGTGTTTTGAGCATCCAACAAAATTTTTAGTTCTGCCGGCCGTCAAGGTCCTTCATAGATGATACCGTACAATTACCCTCACAAGGGGAATTTTCTCCCAAAACTCCTGAGGAGTGGGGAAGGCATACATTTTCCCAATCACTAGATCCTTTCTCCATGACAGCTCAATAGACAGATGGAATTGTAAACAGCACAAGTCCAAGTCAGTGAAATAGAGGGTGTTGTGTTGGTTGAAAGACAACAAAAACATAAAGAAACCATCAAATCCCCAGACAGAAACATGTTATTTTCCCCTTGACAGATCACTTAGAGTACTCAGCCCGTTTCTAGCTTCTCTGTACAAGGTTAAAAACAGAGCCAACAGAGAATGTGTTCGACTATGAATGGAATTCATCGGGATGAACAGGTGGTGGTACTGTATGCCTGATAAGGCCAGATGGCTTTTGGGGTCAGTGACCTAATTACCATGATGTGACAGTGGGATTAAGAGATGCTGGATAACTGTTGAACCTTTGTGTCTGGAAAACCACTCATTCCTGAAAGTCACAAAACAACATTTATTATCTCTTTTTTCAAACTGTTTGCACGGTTAGTTGTTTTTGTCGTTAAAGGTGGCATCGTGTTTTATGCTGTTAATCCGATAAAAGGCACCAAACTGGTACTGCTGGTCCTAATATTAAAGCAGAAGTGAGTGATATATTTGTGTTAATATAAGTCTTAAATAGTTATATCTTCCGACAGCAATCACTTACATAGAGTGTTTGGACTGAAACACGGGTCTGTCAGTCCCTCTGCTCTGCTCTGAGCCGAAGAGAAAACATTTATCGTATCCTACCGTTTTTATCCAATGAGGAGAGAGAACGGCATGCAGGGCTGAACGTGAATGTGGTGACGTAGCGACGAGGACTGTTATGGTGCGTTCAAGGAAACTCGTATTCTTCCGACCGTGAAGTGGTACCAGTTCGATCTGGTACGAGTTCACCGGTCGGAAGTTACGAGTGGCCGTTATAGTGACTTTCACCGGTAAAACAGGTCGGAAAAACACGAGTGGGTTGCCTGGAACGCTACAAAGTCGTAAGTTGTGACTTGAAGCTGTAATTTACGATTTCAAAAGCCTGCCTGGAACGCAGCATTAGCGAAAACGACCGGATCACTCACTTCTGCTTTAAAGATTATCTTGACATTTTCGGTGACTGTTCTCAGCATCTTGTATCATTTTGCTCATAGAGATATTTTGTAATGTAACATTTGGAGCTTTAAAGTTTTAAATCTTTTTTCTTTTCTGCTGTTTTAGTACTTGTGTGGTCAAGTGACAACCATGCACTTTCTGCAACAGTCTAGATAGACTGAGTAAATAGCAACAGTGGCGGCTTTTTAAATGAGTTAGAATTGGCCTGTAATGAATATTAATTGCGGTGGCCCTTAGAGCTTAACACGCTGCAACTTGAGAAAACACAAGCAAATATATAAATGTTCTGCAAAGTCTCTTCATCCATGTGACAACACATTCACTGCAAATGCAAACCCGTGTCCCCTAGTGTTTCTAGGGGGCACTAAAAAGTGATGGCCCTGACTGGGACCTATTGGTCACTGGTGACTTTTGAAATTAAATTCCTTTAACAAATGTGTCAGAACAACTGTGTAAGCAGATTTAACAATTTTCTTCTTTTTAAGTTTTTTTTTGTTGCCTAAATTAATCAGCTGATTAACTAAATGATGGCAAGAGCAAGAGAGACGGAGGATGAAACAATGGGTGATAGGTTGGACCCAAACTTGGACTGTTATCAGTCAAAATGATGCCTTCAGGGCCACCATTCAATTGACCTAGCAGGGATAAACTCTGAAGCTGTACCTCTGTGTGTGTGTGTGTGTGTGTGTGTGTGTGTGTGTGTGTGTGTGTGTGTGTGTGTGTGTGTGTGTGTGTGTGTGTGTGTGTGTGTGTGTGTGTGTGGGGGCGGGCTTTGAATATGTAGGTGGTGATTGATTACTGGTTGCTAATTGATATGACTACCGGTATATTCATTAAGTAAGAATGCATCATCACATTTCACAAAGGGCTATCGTGCACAGCAGACATACTGACATGTTTTCAATGTCTTATGTTTTTGTAAGTGGCCATATATCTCCCCAGTAATTGTTGAGTGGAAGCCTGAGAAGACATCCAAAGAGACTCTTATTACACATCTTTTATCTGCAGTGACCATCTATGTACAAAAAAGCATGTTTACAGTGTACTTAGCACTATATTACAGAGCTGTTACAATACTCAGTGCTCAGGAGTGATTTAAACACACTCTTCAGGGGCACAGGCCGTTCCATTTTTCCTATTATTTCTGCAGGCCATGTCTTGTGCTTTGAATCGGTGGCTTGTGCTGTTAACACCTGAAATCTAATTTCAGCAAATCAATACTTGGCACCATTTGTTTGCTTACTGAACAACAAAATTCATAACAAATCCTATTATAGGCTTGAACACTAAATCAATGAAGTTAAGGAAAAACATGATCAGGGACTACACCCTCAAGACTGAGCCCTCCATGGTGCTAAACTGGCACAAGATGACACACATTTAAATTGAGATGTTTCTGTGAAAAGCCGATTTAGGTACCTGATGTCATATGGTGTGACTCACTGATCTATACTATGCAGTTATTTAAAGGAGGTTTGAGGCTGTTTTTGGGTTCTCCTGCTGTTTTCTCCAACATTCTTCACTATAACATTAAGACATCATTAACACAATGCGAGCAACTTCCTCTGTTCTTGGCATTTATTTTATTGTCTTCCTCACCTTGTGTCTCTGTCGTCTTCATTTCAGCCTCTATTTCCAACGACAGTCCACCTGTTCATCTCCTTCACTCCCCATTAGATGTATAGCATAATGAACTGCTGCTGAGAATGCAGAGCACAAAAACAATTTGACCTTGCATGCAAGGTTAAGACAGTTTCCATGTGCAAAGGAAAAAACATACTAAGGCTAAGTGTTGACTGGGAGGCATTTGTTAAAATGATGAGCGAAAACTTTTACAACCACAGCAGCTCAAGTGCCACTTCAGTAATTAGACCATGGCACTTTGAGATAATTAAATTTACTAAATCCACACACACTGCACTTGCTTTGTTTGATGCTCGCGCGTTATTTTACCAATAAACAAATAATCTCGGTTAACCAAGGAAAGGCATGGAAACCTGGTAAAGGTGTTTGATTTAGTAATGCAGGCACGGCTGCAAATGACATGACGTCAAGCAGAATGTGCAGTGTGCCATTCACTGACATTGGCTGAAATGTTTGGGAAGTGAAATGAGGTGAAAAAACGAGAACAAAATTATCATCCATGAGCAGCAGATACTTGAAGACAAAAAATGTCACTGATGAGGGGTAACGTTTTTAGCAATTGTGAGGAAAAACCCCTAGAGAAAAGCAGTTTATTTTCAAACATCTGTGCAGTATATCAGAAAACGTCATGCGTTGACATGATAATATGTAGTAATTTCCCTTCTCTTATTCACTCTGACCTTGTTTCACATTAATCTGTCTGGTAAATTATGGTGGCAGTGCACCTCTGTTAAAGCATATTTAATTCGTATTGATCCCTACATTTCCAGGGGAGTTCCAGTGACTATTAAACAGTGTTGGACTCATTTAGTTTTACATTAAAATACATTAGAGTGGAGTAACGAAGTCATAGCAAATCCTGTCAATAAGATAACATGTGAATCTCATTTTGTTTTAGAAAAATAAATAAAATAGACATAGTCTACTTATTAACAATTTAGCTTGACTTTGTAGAGATTAATCAAAGACATCTGGGCAATTTAGAGCATTTTAAACGCCCATAATGGGAAGTGCAGGCCAATCATCGTGACCTACACAGTGCACTTCTTGGGAAAGTGTGGGGGGATTACTTTGGCTGTGTTACTCCAACAGAAAGTAATATCCTGCATTGCAGTGAGAGTTTGATGGAGGATTCTAATGTACTGCAAAGGGATTAAACTGCTATGATTAATCCAGAATCCCTCAGGAAATTAAACAGATAAGTAGTGGGTTATAAGAATGCAGCTTACTTGAAAGGATATCCATTTTCTATGGCCTTGCACATAAATCCGGGTATTACTAGATATACAGCTCCTGCATGTACATGCTAAAGAAAAAAAAAACACACAGGCATAATGGTGAAATTAAAAACTTCTTCCCAATTTACAATAAACCAATAATTTATTTTTGGACCATTTACAACTCTCCTGCGCTTATTGTGTTTTCAATTAGGACCCTCTAATTCAATTTATACCTATCACACCTCCAAAGTGAATAATGCCAGATATTTTATTTAGCACAGTTTATTATTGGATTGACACTGAAATTTAATTGGCTGTTAAAAACTTCCATTGTTGCTATTGTACTGTATGCTTCAGTGTTAAAATGTGTCTTTTCTATTTAGGGGGTTTTGTGGCAGTGGTTGAATAGTCAATTTAAATGAAAGGTGACTGAACTGTGAAATATGCGTCCTTCACTATGCATTTTATGGGAAGTTTATCTGATTATAACGCATGACATCAGCAGCTGTGAATTTCTATTGTCTCATACAAATGCACCAAACTGCTGAGTCCATGGAAAGTATTACATGATGCCATATGCTTAATATCTAGAAAATGACTCAATTTGCAAAGAACTGTGTTTTTTTTCCAACAAGTCCTCCAACCTAAACAACCACATTCTCTTATATGACCCATGGAAGTGTTTCCTGAAATACTGCACCTACAGTGTCATGGTTACCATACTAAACAGTGTCTGTAGCATAAAGTATCATTGCCTTTACTACAATAGCAGTCATGGCTTCATTAGATTTAGGCACAAAAACTACCTGGTACCTTGTTAGCCTGCCTGGTTAGGGGTAGAAACAGATTAGGATTCTGGTACACTCCCACATAAACATGGCCCACTCTCCTACATGGATGTCCTGGGTCTGATTGGCCCATCCCATCATTCCAACCTCATCCTAATGTGGAGATTCGAACTCTTCAAATTACGTCACTGCACTTCTCCATCTGCTGTCATAACTAATGCAGCCACTAGATGTCACCGTAAAAAAAACGTAACTATGGGTCAAAATAAGCTGCTGAACAAACGACCTATGGGCTATGGGCACATTTTTTTTTAACTAGAGGACAGTATATAATATATATATATATATATTTATTTATAATCAGGCACTAAGTATTTTTTAAAAGGTAGCCTAGGCAGATTGTCTAGAATAATGGGTGGAATAATGGGTTGATAATCCACAATGCAGAGATGGCATCTTGGTTATTAGGTTTGGTCACATGTGTCTTGTTCTTCCACAGGCCTATTGAGTTCTAACAAACAGGGTTTGTAATGAAGATGTGACCATGAATGGGCATCATGTTTAATTAGATTCTTAGCTCGCAGCAAGTTCTGCATTGGCTTAATTTGTTGAATAACTATCTACCTTCATCTTCTCTCTCCCTTAACATTCTGCTCCCATTCGTTTTCCTTCCCCTGTAAAATTACACAAGACAATCAAGCTTTTATTCCTCTCTTGCCCTCTCCTGTCCTCTTTTTCTAAAAGAATACAATCATTAAAATGATACAATGAACCTTAACAAGGTTCAAATTCGTGCTCTCCAGTTGTTAGGAAACACTATCCTGTTCTGCAGCTGCTGAGCTACTATGTCAGCAAGAACTGACGGAACAGCTGTTGGAGCACGATCTCTGATGATATGACAAGCCTTCATAAAGCTATTTACTAATGTGTGAACGAGAGACCTTTCACTAACTGTTCTTTGTGTTGTTTCTGCCACAGGGGGACACAGGGGACGACGGGCCTCATGGAAATCCAGGACATAAGGTGGGCTGCTCACTAATGAAAAAAGTGAAAAATCTAATATTCCCTTTGCGGTGCTTTACTTTTTAAAGCTGTGATTGGCATTAAGTCAGTCGGAAATTCAGTTTTTATGTTCCTTTTAAACTGATTTAATTTTAGCTTCAAACTAAGTTTCTTTGACTACATGGTTTCCAGATCAGAGACTCACAGGTGGCTCTTTTTGTTTAGTGATTTATAGAATCTGTCACTGGCCTCAAGTTGATTTTTTAACATCATTGGTTTGAATCAGTGGCTTGGCTTTGTGTTGACCCCTTCAAAGCATCACGGGCAAGAAAATAATCTAAGAATCAAATTAAACCCACAAGCGGGTGCCCAAGTTTATTCCCAAGCAAGATTTGCTTCTAGCTGACTATAGGCCCGTCCGTGGGCCCAGTTGGCAGTCCTCCTGGGTGGGAAGCCAGAGAGGGATCATGTCTTTGTCACTGCAACAGCAACTTCTGCTGGATAGTCTGGCTGTCGGCGTAGACGAGGATGAGATTCGTGTGAACCAAAGTGTCTCGGTTATGCCCTCTTGGTGAAGCTCTTCGCTGTTGGGTGACAAACAAATGACTTGCATAACTTTATGGATATTTGAGTTAACATACGTAACTGTCTACAGTCACAGTCACTGACAGATGGACTGTGGACCAGTTCCTGAAAGAACAGTGTCGGGATCTGGACCTGCTGTAACCTATGAATTATTGAGGATTATTAGATTTTGACTAAGTGTTTCTATTTTAATTGCTGCAGTTTTTCTAGCCTTTGTAGCACTGGTCACATGATGCTACTCATCCAATCATAGCAGCTGAGATTAACACAGCAAGAAAAATAAGTTGAGAAATGGAAATGGGGGAGTGGGATATACGATAGAAAGAAGGAGAAAGGGAGTTTTTAAATTGTTAAGATACAGTGAGAGTGTTAAGATGTGAAATGGAGATAACAGAAAAAAGAGGAAAATGAAGCTGCACAAAGTTTTTCATAAAATGAACCACCTAATTTTGGATTCTTCAAAGGCTGTTATGGTGTAGCTAATTATTTCACAATTTCCTATCATTATTGATCCGCCATGACCACACCAACATCTTTGTTGGTGTTACAACATCATGGGTTAGGGATCCCTCTTTTGTTGCTCACCCTGAGGATTGTCATTTTTTTTTCCCTGTTAAGGGTTTTAATGTGAGTTTTTCCTAAGGGCAGAGGATGTTGTTATGACACTATAACCCTTTTAGACAAACTGTTTGTTAAAATGGGCTATTTGCCTTGCCTTGCCTTGCCAGTTATTACATGCAATATTCATTATTTTTTAACCTGAAACTAATATCAATATTTTTTAAATGCACCTCTTTGGCTTTTCTAGTGTTGTGCCTACAGCACCATTTGATTGGACATACAACTACGTACACAAATAAGTAGGCTATATAGCCTAGCCATTGGCATAGTTTGAACAGGACTTTGGTATGAACTTTAAGTTTGAGAAAGGAAATGCTTCCTTTACACTAAAAACACGTAGGGTATCCGGGGGTGCATTTTCAGAGCTGGAATATTGCCAAAATTAACTGAACTCGCACATCTGACAGTAGGCTAAAGCAGATACTACAAATCCCATAATGGTAAATGGGTAAAACACAGAGAGAGCTAGCCTAACGTTACATTGTATTGAGAGTGAGGAGTTGTCGTCACAGCTCAGAATCCCAATACATCCATGTCAGAGCCCCGCCCCCCTTCTCCGCCATGATGGAAGGATTCCGGTGGCAAAAGCCATACTAGTCTATGGGCAAAACAAAATCGTCTACTCCGTAATTTACTGTTTTACAATGCCGGAAATCACTGCTGTGTTAAAAACTGCTCCAGTGATTTACTTTCTCCTTATTCTTTCTTGTAATTTGTTCATCTGTTGGCGCAAAAAAGAGCTAGAATTTAGTCCGTCTCTGTGCTGTTCTGATGTGTTGCCCCTGGCAACCGATAGCGTCTCCTTCCATCATGGCCGACTGGCTGCTCAAATCGTCACGTGACTCCTCACTCTCAATTGATTCCTCTTGGTGACTATGGCCTGCAATGAAGGGCGCAGCAGCTGACTGCCCCAACTCAATGACTTTATTCACTTGCCTGGGGAAGTCTGGAAGCATTGGTTGCCTGGGGCCAGAATGTTTTCCGCCTAGATCGCTGGGACAATGTTGTGAACCATCCGGGCCATTTTTTCTCCAGGTGTCTGGCAGGGACTGGGACCCGCCGGGCCGTAGCAAGTAGTGGGCCGACCGCAGCAGGTGCAGCATTGTTGCTGCTAGCAACGACGTCGTCCTCACCGTCATTAAAATGAGCAACTGCAGTCAATCTCCGCACGTCCGCTTCACTCTGCTGATACTTTCCTCTCTGGGCCTAGCTACTGATGTAATTGTTTTAGTAAGTCAGTATATCCATTATTAGATATGTCAAAAAGTATTCTCTCAGGTCAGTGTGCTGAGCAGGTACGTAGCTTCTCAGTCTTTACCTGTGTGAGAGTGGCCTTGCAGGACACCATAACTTACCACTGGGCCAGTTTTAAGGTTTATGAAAAGATTAACTCACACAATTAGTTTAGCCTTAATATGTATTAGAGAATTATATTGAAATAGTAATTCTGCGATTTTTTGTGTGTGCCTACGGCCACTAGGGGGTCTCTTCAAAACAAGTTCCTCTGTTGATACGGTTGACACCATAGACTGGTTGACACCTATGGTTGACACTCGCCTAGCAAGAGGGAGGGAAGCCAACTAACGTTAGCTAAAGTAGCTAGCTAACCTGAATAGGATGTAAACAACAGACGAATTGGAGAAAGTCACTGAAGGAGCAAACGGCGTGCTGGAGGTGGCTCTGTAAGTTTAACTGTAGCCTACAACAAGTAGTTAGACACTGTGATGTGTGTGTGTTCAGCTAGAGCAGCATTATGCTAAAAGTAACAGACATTTCAGAGTTTTGTGAAAAGACTACAGACTAACTTACATGGCATATCAGCACAAGTAAAGTCGCTGTGTAAAAGTGCAAAGTGGGTCAGTTAAATAGTACTCTGTGTGTTGCATTTTATGGGGATAATAATAATAATATAAGATAAAACTGTTGAATTAAAGAACATCTTTAGGCTGCCAGGTGAATCAGTTCCCAGGTGAAAAATGCAAAACAACCAATTAATTCCAGTCAAGCTCTGTGCAGCTGGTGCATACAACTGGTGATCCCAAATATACATTCAGTTGACAGTTTATAAGGAACATTTGGAAGACAAACTGCCACAAACCCTTCTTCATAAAGGTTGTACTGCTCAGTTTCAACTAGAAGATCATTATGGGGTATGCAGTGTGTCTACTAATTAATGCAGATGTTGATTGTTATTAATGGGTAGACAAAATGATAGCAACACCTGGTTATCACTGCAACGTCGTGTTGCAGTAATTTTGTGTGGGGATATCAGTTCCATCTATCACAATCAGTCTCCTTGATTACTAATTTATAAAGACATATTGAGAAAAAAAAGAAACCCCATTCTGTTTGATGCTTAATGTAAAGTTTCTAAACCCTGCCCAGGCTGAGAGTGGAGGTCTGGACTGGAGTGACAGACATTCTCATGGAGTTGGTTATAGAGAAAAATGCATTTACCTGAAATGCAAGCTTTCAAAGCAGCTAAGTGCTTGTTTTGTAATTCATTGTTGCTGTTATATTCCTGAGAAGCTGTGAAAATTGCCTGGTTTTGCATACACTCAGTAAAATTGTATGTCACTGCAAGTATTTTGATGCTTATTGTGTTCCATGGTGTTGTCATGTGTAAAACGGGTGACCATTGAATGTCACACCTTGTATTCTGGTGGTCCAGTTTCAGTGTTGTGTGTATGTGTGTGTTTAAATGGGAATATCCTGTTGTGTTATATATCAACTAGATACTTTACTGCATTCAAGTGATCAATGGCACTGTAGTTTACCGTGGAATTAGTTTGCATCAGCAGCATATAGGATCACCCCTGGATGGCTTAATCCTGAGTCCATATCTCCATTGGAGATGTTTAGATCACTGTGGGGTGACATTGTTGCTCGTGAACCGTGATACATGGAATATGGAATAACACTTAATGGCACAGTTGTCTCCACCTGTGCTTTCTCAGATGAGGTTCAGGAGCCAGCTTAAGCTCTTTCGTCACACAACAGTGCACAAGAAAAGTCTACATTAAGAGCAGTAGCAGAAGTATTGATATGATGCTAATGCACCGCACAAAGCTGTAGCATTTTATACAGAGGCTCAAGTCCTTGTCAATAACCCATTCTCTGAGATGCACTGATATGGTTTCATGTAACCTGATTGATGTGTCAATCACGCCCTGAATGTGTTTTTTATGTATATGGTCTATTATATGGACACATGTTCTATAGAGGTGGCTAATGTCTGAAATGGTGCTTGTAAGACACCCACTTTTTCAGGCTCTTTTGGTGGCCTTATTTATGTAGTGTTGCCATGGAGGATGATATGATATGATTGACCTTGGACACTACGCTATGGGAGTTTGCTTGACCTTTACTGACCAGATGAGGTCATGAAACTGTATAGGTTACACTCTGCTAACCGAGCCAACAAGTTCCAAGACCTCTTGCACACTTCTAACAGAGTGTGTGGAAAGTAGGAGCTGTGTTAAGTTGAGAAGAATCAGCGATCAGGCAGATATTTGTGGAAATAAGCCCTGAAGATGTTATATTTGTGGAAATAAGCCTCACACAGCTTATTCCCTGACGACATATAATCTTAGGAATGCTAGTATAGACTTTGCTGAAGCTGAAATGATGCAGCCTGCTCGCAAAGCAAACACAATTGCTGGGAATTCGGTATCTGATTCCCAAGTGTGTTTTTATCACTGTGGTGCAAGTGAGTGAGTGAGTTTGAGAATTTGGGAGTTAACAAGACAAACGGGTCCAGATTCTCCCTTTAGCGGATTCACTTCATTTAAAATAAAATAAACAAACACTGTGGCTCATGCAGTATGTGGGACACAATGCCATCCTGTTGGTGTCTACCTGTATTTGCGTGGTTGTTGACAGATTTTTGTAACCACAAGAATCAGGATCAATTACAGAAATATAACAACACCACACGTGTTATTGCGGTAAATGTTTATTTTTTATTGAAACAACTAAAGCTCCTCAATTGTATAAGTATACAAGTATAAGAGTGATGCAGATGTTTGGTTAAAATATTTGGATAAATGTTTGTTATCATTTATCTAATCACATCTATGAAGCAGTAAAACAAGCTTTATGGAGCGACCATGTTCCCCCTTAAACTTGCTCTGAATTTTATAGATTGCCTGGGTGATTCTAATAATCCTTAACAGGAAAGTGGAATTAAAGAACCGTGCCAAATTGTTTAGACCAACTGGGTGTTAAAACTTTTCAAGTGTCCCTTCTTTGCCTTTTAACTTTCAATCTTGTCATTGCAGGGAGAAGTTGGATCAGAAGGGCAAAAGGGAATCGATGGGGAGAAGGTAAGTACTACTCTCTTCAGCAGACATATATTCCATACATAGCACATCAGCCAGATCTAGTTTCGTCAGGGAATCAATTCTTATAGGGTTTTCATTTTCTGTGTGATGCCCCGGGGGTAGGAGTGAAGCTGCGTTTTCTGTGTGGCTGTTTTCAGGTGCCTGTCATATCTGAACTAGATCTAAGTGCATTCTAGCCTGCAATGTCCTTCTGCAGTGAAATTAATTGATATGTATGCTACCATAGGCCCGGCATACTAATGTACTAAATTCATTTTTCAAATTACTGTAATCCCCTTCCATGTCATTTCAGGTTAGACTTTATTGCATGCTTTTAAATCTGGCAGCAGTGAGGAAACTGGTGTAATGTGATATACAGTAAACCACAACAGGAAGTTCTGGTAAATGATTTTTTTTTTCTTTGACTAAATGCAAATGCATTTGGAATTAATTAAGATTCTTCTGGGATCCTGGTAAAGCTCTTTAGGGCACAAGCAAATTAGTGCTATTTAGTGTTAGTGAAATCGAAGAGCGTCTTATGTTGTGCAGCATTTGTTTGCCCACACTGACGCAGTCTCAGCCAATGGTAGCTGTGCAGATGGTCAGTTTAAAGTGTCTTAATAAAGGGACTTTTCTTTTCATCACCATTCTCCCCCTGAGTAGACAAACAGCTGCCACAGAAATCAGGCTCCCTGCAGGCTGTGGACCTGCACTTTGCCCTAACAGCAACTTCAGGGAGAAATCAGGGAGGAAAACCCCCAGATATACACAAGTACTGTATATCAAACCAAACCATTCCTGACTGTTTCTTGTCAGTAGAGGTACTTAGTATTATTCAAAATGGTAATTTTCTGTTAGGAGGTTGCTTATTATAAAAGTAGCAACAGTGGGGAGTTGTACAAAGTGTTGTTTAAAATATTATTGGAAAAAGGTTTTGGTAAAATAAATAATTCAGTAGAAATACAGTTAGTCCTTTGACCATTGTGTAATTTATAAAATGGGCTAGAGGGTGAATAACTAAACCTTTAATATGAAAATGCCTTAAGTGAAGTTTTCTGCACAGCTGAAAAATCACTTGATGCCCTCCAACATTTGGTATTAAAATGAATGTTTTTCATCAGTTTGCTGCAATGCAGTGATGTATGAAAATATATTTTTAAAAGAATGATTGATAGGAAATTCACTCTGCATGACTAAGATAATAATTAAACATATTAGAGGAATTATGAGTAGTACTTTTGTAAGACACAGGTACAGGCACAGTTATGTTACCACTGTGTGAATCAGTACAAATTCTGTACTTGTCCTTGCTCTCCCCTTCCAATCAACCATATAAAGGAAATCCCAGATAATTGTAAGTGTCAATAATCCAAGTAAAGTCCAGGCTGAAGGGAAAAAAAAGAAATAGAATTGGCAGGTTACAAATTCAAGTGTTAGTTTGTCCACAAGCAGCACAGCTCTCTTTGTTCCAGGGTGAGTATTGGCAACTTGAAAAGCCAGTTGACGTCATGTGCATATTTGCATATGAATGATCTGATCAAGTTTATTTACATAGAAATCTGGAGGAGAGGGAGACCACCTAACTGGAAAATAACTCTGTCCACATCAAAGGCTGAATGATTTGTAGTCATAATGTTACACAAACTATAGCGGGAGAAGATGAATAAACACACTTCCCAGGATCACACTATAGTATATTTTTATTTTACTGATTGCTGGTTGTTGTGAAGCAATCAGGAGGAAAGAGTGACAGAGCTTGTGAGTAGCTCCTTTCTTTGCTCACTGGGCTCCAGTTGACTGGACCTCAGCAAACTGGAAACAGCTGGAGGCTTGCTCAGCATGGATAGACTGAGAGATGCTGCTAACCCTTTCCTAAGAAAAGCAGCTGCTTCAAAACTTTGCTACTGTAGAAGTCACAAGTTGATGTCACTTGGCAATTTGCATGTCAATGCATCAAGTATGTGCATCAGGCCCCTGTGCAATGGGCTCTATGCACAGCTCCACTACTAATGCTTACATTATTGGACAAACTGATTAATCCAGGTGTGTCTGACCATTGTGACTACTCAGACACACCTGGATTAATCAGTTTGTCCAATAACTAAGACAGGAAACAAAGGAGCAGCATTAAGTTCAGGAAGTAGTGGAGCTGTGCATAGAGCCCATTCACACAAGTGTAGAGTGTTATGGTATACGTGTAAAAAATTGTAGTTAGTTCTTAGAGGGTTTTTTCAAGGTGAATTTGTTTTTTGGGGAGTTTTGGTGCTTTTCGTTGTGGGGTAGTACGTGGTAGTTGCTTGCCTGCATTCGATCCTGAGCTGTGTGCTCAAAGGCAGGAGAGCCGACTGGAAGAAATAACAGTCTAGCAGAGCTATGTGTTGATGTGCATGGGTCCATCAGAAAAAAACATGTTTTAGTCACTTTTAAAAATGGTCTAAATGTTTGCCTCAGTGAAAACAGCACTTTACTTTGGCATTACCTTTTTTCAAACAAAACTATTCCTATGCTCAAGTGCACCTACGGAGCACACACTAGATTATGCCATAGCTGGAGGTCAGCCTTTTGTTGGTGCACAGCAACACTTGGCTTAAAGTTTGTAGCCTTTGAGCCAGGTCTGCAGAAAGGCTGCTTTACTTCTCTCTGTGTTGTGTGTGTGGGAGGCATCTTCAGAGATTCTCCTGCATGTGTCTGTATCCAGTCAATAATTAGAAATAGTAACATTCTTCATGTTCCTCATAGACATTCATTCATCCATTCATCCAATCATCCAGTCACACACACTTCACGCCATCAAACCTGCAGGCAGACAATAAGATCAATATCAATTCCAGCGCTGTGTGACCAGTACACTGATCTGGTCTGAGACGCAAATAATTTTTACTATGAGCGTAGCAGGAGAGGAGACTTGTTTATGGTCTTTGTGCTTTCTATATGGTTGACTGTGCTCCCTTACTCGTCTCCACGGGATTTGTTATACTGTGCCCCACTTCCATGAAACAAAGAAACAAAGTTTAGAAAGTTGGACTACATTCATTACCCATCATTGCAGTAGCCTTTATATAGTAATGGATGGGTCAGGGAGATGCCTAGCATAGCTTAGCACAACAACAAACACAGTAAGATTGCAAGTGCATTTTTCCAAAAGGTGAAAACGACTCATCTTAAAGATTGGCAATTTTAGCTGATGTGAGACCTGCTCTCCAGTGGCTGTGGGTTTAATTATGGCATAAAGGTATTTTTGTTCAAAACAAAGTACTGACTTAAACATGTGTGCACCAAAATAAGCTTTTGTTTTTGTTTAACTGATCTCTCTGGGGACGCTTGGGCCTGTACTGTAGATACAAGTGTAAACTCAGCTCTTAACACACATTGTTATTACCGTGTATGCCAAACGTGTCAGTAAACAGTTACCTACTCACACATTCAGCAGTCACAGAGAAGCATTAGCATTGATTTCATTCCAGTTTCTGGCTACCCGATGAATTTAAGTCAAGATGAATATTCACTCAGACCTTTAACTCTGCTTTCATTGTCTAAGAAGTTAAGACTGGGCTCTTAAGCAGCTTAATGCCCCAATATGTTCAGACACTAACTTGAGTCTGTTTTCTGTTTGGTGCTTTGTAAGTAAATGACAATAGATTTTTAGAGATTTTTTTTTCCCGCAATGTCCCTTTACATTTTTAAAATATACATAAACTTTATTTTTGTAATTTACTTAAGTTTTGAGAACAAGCTCAGTTAGCTAATTAAACATAGCTGTGTCTTTTTGCTCTCATATTTATTAAGTTGTGGTTGTAATCCTCCTGGTGTGAGTGTAAATAAAGCCAGTGTGGAGTCAGGCCAGCATATAGGAATAGCAGAAAACAAGTGTACAGTGGGTTAGCTACTATAAACAAATTAAAGTCTTTTATAAGGTTCTGCAAATAAACATGCAGGATGATATAAGTTAACCCATTTACTGCATCCACCAGACTGCATTACCTGACCTGTTCCTTAACTGCAATTAGCTCATATTCCATTTTTAAAGCCAGTGTGTTATTTAAAGCTGGAGTAGACACCTGAGAAGGCAGAATTCTACGAATGAGCATGTGATCTGGTGTCGTTTTGCAGATCTGCGTCCTGCGGGACAGGGGGAGTGCACACCGTGTTATCTTGTGGGTAATCCAAGTTACATTTGTGGCTACATGGTGTGTCTCAAGAGCGAAGTGACATAGAAAAGGAGTCAAGCAACACTGATAGAACACGATATCCTTCCGCACTAGAGGATCTCTGACACTGAACTCTGATATCCTCACACAGTGGCTCTTTGTTTATGTTGCCCTGGTGAACTTTATTTATTAATAGTTTGTAATAGACATGCTGATAATCTGTATTTTCCAACACTCAATGTCAGTGTGATTCATCGTGCACCATACTTTATGTGTTGGTGTATCGCTGAGCAAATGGAAAGTCACAAAAGGCATTTCCTGCTGTAACCTCCCTGGCATTTGTAGGCCGACGCTCAAGATATCTATGTTACTTGGAGATCCTGTTCCACGGAGCTTTAAAGCCCTGTCATTCAGTATAACAACATTTCCCCACCAGAATGTTCTGACTGCTTAGTACATCTACAATTTTAATTTAGTATCCCCCCAGTAGGCCCAACCCAATTGTGTACAATAACTAAAACTTGCAGTCATTCTAACTCCTGTCAGACGAGGACAGTGACCTGCAGTTGCTCCGGTTGTTAAAAGGTATAAGCAAACATAATTAGACTGCATTTGTACATCCCTGCTTCTCTGGCTCTGTTTATTTGCTTGTTTTAGTTGTCTTGGGCTGGGGAGTTGCCAGATTGTCTTGTGGCCCCACCGCTACAGGAGTGACGAGACACAGTGGTGTGTGTAATTAGCAGGCAAGTGTACACAGCTCCCCACAGTGTTCTGACCTCGTGCTGCAGGAACAACAGCCACGCAGCCGTCTCCAGCCTATTCCCAGCCTCGTCTCCCTCCTTCACCCTCGCCTGTAAATGCAACAAAGCCCACAGCTTGCAACAAAAGCTAACAATACATCCAGCTTCTCCAGTCAACATCTCTCCCTGTGTTACTGAGCACCTGAGTGGGGCCTGTGGGCTCATGACGGAGGCCATTAGACAGAAGTATAGCATCTTAACAAGGGCACAGTGTGGAAGGTAGCATGATTAAAAAAAAAAAAAGTTTTCCCTTATGGGGTCATTAGATGTTTCCTATTTCTGAGATGGGACCTCATCAATCATCAACATACATCATGATTGAATAATTTA
The DNA here is from genome assembly GCF_905171665.1 of Trachurus trachurus. Classification (NCBI taxonomy): domain Eukaryota; kingdom Metazoa; phylum Chordata; class Actinopteri; order Carangiformes; family Carangidae; genus Trachurus; species Trachurus trachurus. The sequence continues at coordinate 19,009,569 of NC_139906.1, forward strand.
GTCTTGGCCAGTTGAGACTATTCACCACAAAGTAGTTTGAATCAACACAACATTTACTGCTTTGCTACAGCCATCCAGACATTAAAGAATCCTTTCTTTTTGACCTAAGAGTATCTGGTATATTACAAGTAGTATATTACAGTATTCTGTAGCTAAGTAATGATACATTGATATACTTCTAAATATCATGTCATTTTTATTTTATTTATTTATTTGCATGAACATATCATTTAAAACAGCAAGAACAATCATCATGACAGGGATGTGCAAAGGGGAGGTATGAAACCCAAAAGGGTTTATATGAAAACCTCACCCACATATTCAAAAAACAAATTTGTTACAAGTTAAAAACAAAAACATAGGGAATAATTAAACAATAATGAAAAATAAGTAGAAAAGTAAGTGATTAAACAAAATAAGGTAAGATTGACTAAATCTTTTTCTCATAGACATTTAGTTCTGTTCTTATTTAAACGAAAAGGGTATTTTTCCTTCAAAGGCTAAATTTCAAGTCCAGGAGAGTGAATGAGTGCGGCCTGGAGAGGGGAGAGAGACAGAATGAGAGAGTGTTCTCGCACAACTTCACACACTGACAAGTGTATAAAACTGGCAGGTAACACTTGACTGCACAGCTTTGTAGAGCAGTAACGACAAATAGGTTTTGGTCCAGGTCTTTGGGACAAATCTTGTCATGTGTCGGTTTCATTAAATACAGTAGTTGTTTATTTTTGTTGAATTTCTGCTCTCTTAAAGGGAATACTGTATGTGAAGGACACAGACTTGTTTTCCTCCTGCATTAATTATTCCATGTGAATCATTTCTCAAAGAATATTCCAATGGGCCAAATATATACATCTTCATGTTTGTTGTGCCTTAATACTAAGTGAACATATAGTGAACATATTCAAAGCATCAGCTCTGAATTAATTCAGAGTGCATGGCGTTAAGTAATTAGACACCTACAGCAAAAACTGGCTAACGGTGTGTTTGCTTTGCATTTCTATCTGAGGAAGATATAATGCAAAATTTGCATGCGTGCCAAAACCCACAGCAAAAAAGCGAGGCTTACTTTAAATTGCAGTGGTTTCGTTACGCACATTAGCATAGACACGTTCAGATGCTGTGCAGCTCCACAGTGCCAGCTTTCTTCACAGGTTTGGAACTAACAATTCTGTAGTCCTGAAATTATCTGAATAACCACACCGTTTCCACACAGCCAAGTTTTTTATTTATTTATTTAAAAAAAATCAAAAACACCTTTTTTTTTCTTAGCCAAAGTTTCTTCAATCAGAATTAACAACCACAGGCTCACAGGGGGAAGTGAGCCTCAGCCTCAGGATGGTGTTCTGCTCACACATGGCAAACTTAGTAAATCTTGAATTCTTCATGTAAAACTGCTTTGTCGACTGATGTAATTGAAATTTTTTGGCTGCTGAAAAATTTTGGTGGCACACACAGTTCATCCACACCAATTGCAAAAGGGTGAGCAGCGAGAGAGTGATTTTAAACTGGCTAAGCTTCGGCCTGACCTGGAGCTGGTTCCTGATAAGGACATGGTGTGTCATGGGAAGAGTAACTGACTGTCTTGGTCTTATGTAAACATATTGTCTTGTGGCAGTCTGCTGGAAAAAATGCTGGGAAGGGAAGTTCATTTCACAGCTAGTTGATATGTAATTCTACCTTAAATGCTTATGTATGCCTGTAGCACAACGTATTTACACAATAGCGGATTTAGCAAATCTACCTTATATATGAATGTCCAGAACATACTTGGTGATTGATTTAATGACGGTGTTGAGCCTCCATGTGCCGCCAGACCATCCTCAGTGCCTGTTCGCATTGATTTTATCAGTCTCTGAACTCTACTACGGGGATGAACATCGTTCTTCTATAAGGTATTCCATCATTGAGCGTTTTCATGATGGTGTTGGAGAATGCTGTTTGTCTAAATTCTCCATAGATGGCCAATTGGGTTGAGAGCTATTGCCACTGTCAAGGCCGTTGCAAGCGATTCACATCATTTTCATCAGTGACCCCTCATGCCCTATGGACCTTGACGAGACCACTCTCAACAAGATAGAAATGCTTTTTGCGAGCCACTTCATTTCAGTTCATGTACTGTATATACATTAAAGTCACAACTGTCTGGACTGAGTCAAACTCCACTTGAGGTGAATTTTAAGCATATTATACAAAATTCATGGAGTCAAAGAGGTCAGACTATTTTTAAAAATATGCCTCTATACGTGTAAGTATATGTTCTGTTTAAATATTTGTATTATTCATTAAGTATGAATATAACTTTGTAAGTGTACTGTATATTTTATTACAGAACAAAGGGGGTATCTGCTGGAAAACTGTGGGCAGATTTCATGCTGTTGTGGACAGCTGAAACCTACACTATCCAGGTCATGGTATTTTTTAAGTGCTTTATGAAAGCAACTGCACTTGCTTGAGGTTCTTGAAGATGCTTCACCTCTTCTTCAGTTCAGTAACTGACTGGTTGGGAGTCTCGGGCATTTAACCTCTTGTGGGGTCATTCATTTCTGATTCTCTCAGAAACACTTGGCTGTCAGAAACATGGCTTTTCTTTTTATGTTGCAAATGTGTGATCAGACACTGAGGCAAACTATTTTTGACAAGTTGGTAGATGATCTTTCCACGAATATGCTGGTATATGAACTTGACATTATTAATTCTTTGTAATTTATTTGATGATGTTGGAACGTCATTTTATAGGGCTGAAGCTTGCGCAGAAACGCGGTGTTAGAAACGTGTTTAAATTTGGCCTGAACTCAGACGACCTTGTGTTTTTTTTCTGAAAATAACAAGAGAAAAGCACATAATGACTGTGAAGGATCTCAGTAACAAGATAAGCTGTTTAGATCACAAGACACCTCTGACCATAATAATGAGACAAGATCTCCATATTCCAAAAGTGGAAAAATTCTTACAATTCTTGACAGAACCTGAAGTTGTTTACGTCCTTGTTATCCGATGAGCCCTTTACCGCATCTCTGATAATGACTCGGAGGGAAAATTTGCCTCTCTGGATCCCGCCTGTGTCATATTGCCTCAGTAAAGTGGTTAGGCAGTCGATTTAAATAAAGAACTGGGCTTTTATGTGCAGCTATGAGCTAGCTGCCCTCTTATTGACAGAGTGCGTGGGATGAGTGCCCACATACAGTCTGATAAAATCACGTCACAATCGTGTCATTTTAAGTGTAAGTTATAGGCCAGCTGTATTATGGGTTTCCATGGGGGCAATGATTTTACACCATTCCCATGGCCTCTGTTTTCTGAATTGGGGTTTAATAGGAGGCTTGCAGGGAAGAGGCAATGGATTTGTCATGTCTGTGGTAGAGCCAGACTTAATGTGATAAGGGTAGGTAATCATCTTCTGCAGATATATAATTCACTATTAATAGCCTTTCTAACTCTAAATTTAACCATGACAAATTATTGTATTTCTGAGTCATTTTACAGACCGCTCACACCATCTTTCCTGCACCCCCCTCCCCTAACCTATTTCAAAGAGTTGCTGTTACTGGCCCAAATGTGTCACACCTAACAAGGCCTGCTGCAAATTTAGCCTGTCAATATGTGTCAAGGCTCATTCATCAGCTAACGCTCTTTATCTCAGCTGTCCTTCTTCTTTCACATTTCACCACCAAGAGGCTTGACTTTGCCCCGAGCTCGCTCAGTTCAGTCCCCACCCCCGGGTCTTCTGCTTCAAGGTGTAAACCCAATGACAATCACCGTCCTTGCTGAATCTGAGTGCAACACGAGAAGAAAACAAAAAAGAAACCAGAGGCTCGCTCTAAACACGGTGGAACCAGCTGATTGTAAATCTCTCAGCAGAATTTTCCTGCTACATGCGCCGACTGGTGATTGACATTATCTGCTCTTTTCTCATTGACTGGTTGTGACAGGCATGAGAATCTCACACCTGCATGACATACTCGTCTACTGAGTGTCAACGGACTGACATACAGTAACACTTGTTGGGTTATTTTTAAAACAACTTTTTTTTTAATCAGCCGCTCGCACTGAAAATAAATTTATCTCAATATATTGTTTGTTTTTTTTATTCCCAGGGTCTCAAAGGTGACCCAGGGCCAGTTGGTCCAGTTGGTCCCAAGGGAGACAAAGTGAGTGAGTCTGTCATACATATTGGACCAGACTAAATCACACCATAATTGTTGATGATTTTTTTTTCTAATGAAAATAGATACTTCTGGGAGTCTGCCTGACTTATATGAGCTGTAATCCCAGTCTCAATAATGTGTTTGGCCATCTGTTTCAAGTGCTGCTATGATTGCCACTCCAAACAAGGGCGGCTAAAGAATATTGTTATTGCTATCATAACTTAGCAAGGCCTCAGTGATGGTCATATACAGTAGCTTTTCTGCCAGCTGAGAGAAAATGTTCCACTCGCTGTATTTGCAGAGAATTTGTATATTCATAGGAGTAGCTGTTTGTAATGGACATACCCAACAAAATCCCTTTATCTTGCTCTCTCTAAACATTTTATTTATGGGACTAAAGTCTACCACAGCTATGTGGACTGCATACTATTTACTTCTGTTATAGGGCGCTGCTTAGAGACTGATGATCCAGAATACAGCATGTTTAAATTTTGATCTCAAGTCTCAGGAATTCAACAGTTACATTTGTGTAAGTATGTACAGTATTTAATGGCTAGTTTCATCAGTATTATTAATATCAAATCATTTCAAAAGAGAATATTTATATGCTGCTGTTGAGCCTGGACAGATGTGTTAAAGTCACCCTAAACACAGAATATAAGATTAAAATGCCAGAGTTAACCTGACATCCAAGCGATGAGTTTGATGCAAATCCTTGTTCTTATCTGCAGCCCCTTTATGTCTGTTCACTGACATCATTGACATGAATTAGATTAAATCTTGTTGCAATGCAGAAAATATTGGTCTTTTTAAACTTTTCTTTTCTTTTCATCCCACAGTGGGATTATTTTTCCTTGTATGAGATGAAATGTTTTCCCCTGTAATTAGTTGCCATATCTCCTGCTCTTTTATTTTTCCTCCCTTATTGGGGCCCTTTTTTTCTCCTTTCTTTTTTTTGTTGTCTTTTGGTAGAACTCACCGCATAATTGTAGGTGCAATGCTCCGTCTGCCAGCCTTGAAGTTATAATGAGGTCTGTGTGTTTCTGTGAAGACAACAGAGAATCACGGGGTATTTTATCCTATTTTCCGGATGGAGGGGAGGTGGGGGGGGTAGGGGTGGAGAGAGCGTTTGTTTGTATTGAAACTGACAGAAGGAGGCAGATTTGAAAGCACAAAGTAATGAGTCCCCTGAATATCCCATAGCAGGCATATTTTAGCTGTGACATTCATTTAGACAACAAAATGGATATGAACTACAAGCACAATTTTTCTTTCATCCACATCAGATGAAAGGGTATTGCCAGTTGTGAAGTCCACTGATTCTCAACTCAATGCTTTATATAGAGGGTTGGCATTGGAGTGAAAAAGACAGAGAGAACAGCAAAAAATATTGGACAATGATATATGAGCTTTATCTGAAAATACAAAAAAAAACAAGCGGAGGCAGCAAAGAGCGTGTGAGATCATTGCTTACATTGGGTTATGCTGGCGTCAAAAGACATTCACATCTTTCCTTATATGACTTTTTGAGGCTGCCTGTATGTCACGGTCACCAAACAATGTTATCATACCTGTCCATTGTTAATACTCCAAAGCTTTTACATGATATAGTACGGCTGTGTTTATTTTAGAGCCTGTCACATTTAATAGCACCAGCCCACCTGCCAATTGTCCGACGGTGTGAAAGTCATCAGACGGGCTTCATTTCATGACATACTGTAAATACCAGTAAATGGTCTTGTATGGCACATATATATTAAAATGTTTCTGCCATGCATAATCAGTCTTATTTTATCCAACCTTTACATCTGTCATAATAAACCCGATGAGCCTTTGGGCAAGATGTTTTAAAAGTCAAACATATGTTGTATAGATTTGGCTGTAGCCTTCTCCAATGTACACAGTACATTTTAAGATGCTTCTGACTGAGTTTCACTAATTATTATTTTCCTTAACAGGGTGATGCGGGTAATCCTGGAGCTCCGGGGCTGCCTGTAAGTTCACACTCTTTCATTTACATCTCATTATGCTGTCTGTGTATGTAAGGACATTCAAAAAGAACAGGAGTAATGTTGACTTGTACTCACGCGGGTGTGACCTGAAAAGGCTAGACTGAGCTTTGTAAATATCACAGCCTTTTGGCCGACCAGGCGCTACACACATCTGGCCCTCAGAGATGAAAAGTGAGGCACTCAGGTGAGCACTCTCTGTGTCACATTACTGTCGGCTGGGAACGGGTCAAACAAGGAGCAGATAGAGAGGGCTCAGTGGGCATCCTCGCATGGGCCAAAGGGATAGGGATGAGCAGCCAGGCAGAGAAGAATGGATCCCCATGCCTGGAGGCGGGGGTGGAGGTTGACAGGTAGTCGCCAGCTGTATCCTACATGGGCAGGACGTGCACTTTATTGGCTTGCTGGCTATCCCTGCAGATTTCCAGCATTTCCAGACCCCTGTGAAGAGCTACACGAAACTTAAAGGGATAGTTCAACATTTTGGCAAATTTGCCTGTTGCCATAATCCCTATAGTATTGTCAGTGCTAGCTGTTTTTAGATTGGCGAGGCAGAGACGCCAGCTGCTCAGCTGATGCAACGGAGGCGAATGGTACTTTTGCCTTTCCCTCATCAAACTCATCAAATCAACTCCAAAACACTCTCGTGCACAAGTTTTGACCTGCACATTCACCATACATTACAACACATGAAGCAAATAGTCGGAACTACTTGCACTTTTGAAATCACTCCACCCAGCAGCCGTGTCTGGCATGTAGTTCCAGCTATGCATTTGCCTCGAAAACAACTCCGTCTAGTAATGTTACATTATTATTTCATAGTGTGGTGACTCTAAAAACAGTTTGCACCGACAGTTAAAGGTAATGAACCTACCCCTAAAACTATACGGTTTACGGCAATTGGCAAATTTGCCAAAATGTTGAACAATCCCTTTAATGTACACGTTCTAGTGCACACACAAATTAAAGGTACTGCACAGCACATATACTGTATGTGCACACACATGCTTGAATAGCGACCCCATCAACACATATTAAATATGTGTGGACAGATGCAAACAGTCGCACAACAGCCAGTGCATGTAGCCAGGGAGCTGACAGCTAGAAGAGATTAAAGGTATACTGCGGGTGGTGAGGTAATTACGTACGCATCACGCAGGGACCAGCCTGACAGTTTTAATCAGCACTGAAGTGATACAAAAAGGCTGTCCCAATGCCCTTTTTATGACACCACAGATATATATTAGCTATTCTCTAATGCTCATTTTACATTTATAAAGACAAGAAACTTAATAGTCTCTCCCTGACAAGACACATGGTTTAGTTTAGCCAACTTTTTCACATTACTCTAGTAAATTGGTTGTGGGGTGTGGGCAGAAAATGTCCAGTGTATTGCTTGTTACCCAAGGTCAAAACACTACAACAACAAAAAATGTACCATTGTCCATGAATGCAGCAGGACTCACTACCACCGAGTCTCTTTCATCTCGTTTCCCGGTCCTTTGGTGCAACAAGCTCCCAACTCTCTTATTGTCTCAACAATTTGCGATGACTCGTCCTTCCCCTTTTTTGTGTATGCGGACCCTCTGTGGTCCAGCACGCTGCTGCATTAAAAGGGAAGAGAATCGTTAACAGGCAGCAGCTGATCAATCACATCACCCAGCGCTCTCATCAGCCCTCTCCACACCTCTCTCTCTCCTGCAGCCACAGGCCGAGCATGCCCATCCCCACAATGAATGAATAACTGATTTATTAGCAAAAGAACTGCAGGGAGACTGAGAAATGTTTTGTCACAGGTCAGAGCTGTCACTCTTGTTATAGATACACCTGCAGAAATCTCAGGACAGACGGTCAGCCTCCTTGTTAAACAGCATTTTCTCTCCTTTTCTGACTTTGCGTGAGGCTGGTGACTAATGTGAGGGACGTATAGTGTGTTGTCAGCAGCCATTTCTGCAGCTGTTTCCAAGAAAAGTCAACAGCGTTTGACTTTTAGATGCCAATTGAAAGAGGACACCAATTATTTGGCTCCTATCTGAAAGCTGAGATGTTGTATGTGGCCTTGTGTCCATTCTGTGGCCTGGTGGATGGATAGACAACTCTGTCTGCCCTTTTCTGACAGTGGCCAGCAGGGTGTCTGGGGAGTATCGTAATAGTCATGTCCTAACTTCTACTAGGGTCACCGCGGCCAAGGATAATTACTGTAGTTCATGACCAGCTGTGTCGCCTGCCTATAACTGGACATGTGTTGTATTATTACACTGTGTATGAACCCTATGTGAGTTGTGTTTTCATATGTTATACATCTTTTTTTCAATTGTTTGTGTGATTCTCAGGTTGACAACAACTGTCTCAAAGGAGATCTGGTATGTTAATTATGTACATCATACTGTATATACACATATATAGTAATCACAAAAACATGCAAAAATTCTGTATTTTTGAGTTTATGTTTTCATGTAAACAAAAGTGTCTTTGTCACATTCAGGGGCCTCAAGGTGACAAAGGAGAAAAGGTATCTATTTAATCACCACACTGAAGTAAAGTATCTCATCTTCATCTGTATTTCCTTGTTTGACAATGTGCTCATAACATGTTCTCAGGCAATTAGCCGCAACTGTTCACCCTGTTCATGAAGCACTTACTGAAGCACCATAAGCATGTCCTTGCACAAGAACTTCAAAACAAAATCACGGCTCAGCATATACCTTGATTAACTTGTTAAGAGTTCCTTATCAAGATACTGTGTAGAATAATGGAATTGAAGCTCTGATCAACTGAGGCTGCAAATTGCCTATTAAGAGGATGGTGGAGAAGTCACCTAGAAACTGTTCATGAGTAAGAACAGAAACTGCAGCTGAACATACTCCATTCTATCTATTCATGCCATTTAAACTAAGCTAATGCTGTGTTCCCTATCACTGCAGCTAAGTCTTTAATGGCAGGCAGAGAGCATTTGGCAGAAACATCTGTCTGCATCAGTTTTTACAAGACACAAGCCATTTGTCTCCCTTTAGAGTGTTGACTGTACATGAATGTAGCACCCAATGCATGATGATACATGTCCTTTCCCTAGGGATTGGCTGGAGTGCCAGGTCAGCCAGGGGAGCCAGGCAAAGAGGGCAAAAGGGTGAGTAAACAGAGACCGTCTGTTAGCTGTGAGGCCTGGCTGGTGGTTGTACTGACTGAGAGGACCCAACCTGGGGAAAGGCCAAACAGCAGCTGAGTGGCTGTTGTTGTTTTTTAGTGGGGGGGAGAGTGGGGGGGGGGGGGTGCAGGATGATCTGTGGCAAGGGGATTGCAACAGGCCTGGAAAGAGAGAAGGGGTGGTGGAGGCCTGTTGTATGACAATTAATGAATGGACTTCATGGTCAAGGGGTCACATACACTCACAGTATGACTGGCAGCACACATGGTCGTGTCCCACTGGGTCGTGGTGGACAGTGTTCAGTTTCCTAAAAGGCCAGCTGGTTTGGGAGAGAGACAATGAGTGAATCAACCGAAGTCCGACATCATAGTTATTTATTTCTCACCACTGAGTGTAATAACTGTGGTTAGGGATACAAGTGTCAGGATTGTCAATGCAGTATTCATGCACTGAAAAGTATGCAATCACTCTGATATCGCCAATTGTTCATGACGGCTTATTTTTAAAGTTTTGTAACATAAAAAAAAATCAGCCTCTCAGGGAACACACTGTATGTGAAATTCCAGCTGATAACATCTGTGTAGTTCGCAGGTTCGTGATTAATGATGTGATTGGTAAGCATTGTGACATTATGACGAGGCGAAGATTGCCTCACTGCAGGAATCCTGTTGCCCCTTGACATCCCAGCTGACAGGTGCTGAGAGTGTCCTTTTGTGTCCAGCTTAATTGACTCGGTGTGAATACCTTCGTCTGTGTCAGTGTGATCAAAAATAAGCTTCTTGTTTGTCTTACAGATAATCCTCATAAAATGGCAAAAACAACACACACACACACATTTGGCTCCGCTGCAGCAAAATATAAAATATATAGCAGGTTGAGCTGTAGAGCACCCATAAGTAGGTCAGGCAAATGTTCTTTTCAGATTAGGCAAGAGCCGAGATGATGCACAATACTCGAGACATCTGGATGCAAGTATCTCAAGAATTCCACCCTTCTGTGCATGAATTCATTCAAACTCAAAACTTGTTCCAATAGCATTAACAATTTATGACCTATCATCGGTTGTGTTATTTCTCAATGGATCATTTCCCCCAATGCTTGAAATAACATAATCTACTGTCATGGAAAGAACTCACAGTTGAGAAAAGTGAGCTCAGAGGCTTGTGCAGATGTTTTTCTGATGCTTTTGTCTCTCTACCTCATTAGTCGAGTGTTATTTTATACCTAACCTGACTTAAGCAGGGACTGCGCGTCAAAAGAGCTGAATGTCAGAGGCATCAATTATGGTGCTCAGTTTTCTGGTGGAAAGCAGTCTTATGATGAATCTTTCAATCATAATTGGTTCTGAGGAAGTAGAGAGCTGCTCTTTGTTTGATGTTTTGGTGTCTTATTTTCTTGTATACCCGTATTATTTCTTGCACTAGTTATTTCCCCCTACCCTAACCCTAAGAATCTTGTAGGTAAACAAGTCATAGTGGTTTAAATCGGCGATTTCAGACGTTCTCCTGTTGTTGTTGCTGAAGACACAGTCCTGATCTATTAATACTCTGTCTTTGATGAGTGGCTGACTTCATGGTGACTGTTAATGTGCTAAGGTTTCTGCTTATTCTTAGCTCTAGCAGTCACATGTGGCCTCCAAGTTGTTGACCAACCTGTGTTTCTGGAGTTTGACAGCCTATTTTCGGAAAGGTGGACATGTATCATTATCAGGGGCTTGCTAGTGGCCAGCTGATACAGCAAGAGACTCTCACCCAATTAGCGACTCTTGTCTACGCTTGCAATTTATTGGTTTCTACTAAGGGCCTTAGCTGGCGTACAAATGATGCAAAATATCTTGACGGAGACTGACCACTCTGCAAACTTCATAGAATAGCCAGGAGTGGAAAGCTTTCACAAGGCCTTAGATTCAAGCCAGGCCATCTCTCACACTGTCTGCTTCAATTTACTGTTGAGGAAAATACGACCACTCTAAGCCATTTAGATTTACTTCAAGGAGATGTGGAGGACATTGTAGTGAGAAGAGGAATGATGCCATTTGGACCGATCTTGCTCTGAAGCTTAAAGCAACATATGCAAGAGAGGATATCAAGGGCAGTCTCCAAACCCCTTCTATGACCCCTTGTCTAACATTCACAGAATCTTGATTGTATCTTATTACCTTGATGGATGACTAGTTCAGTTAGTCAGGGCCAGTCCAACCATGTCTAGGAATTTATGGGAATGTATTGCCCCCACATTACACATTGCCATTAATAGTGATGTGAATGTCTTGGTTTTATCCATTATGGATGGCATTGGCACAGAAAGACAGGCAAAGAGTAGGACTTTGGGATTCAGTGGCACATTATAGCAGATCAAAAAAAAGAAGGTGGGGAGCACCGGTAAAAAGGATATGTCCCCCTCGCTGCCTGTGGCGTGCTAAAATATTCATCATGCGCTGTAATGATGTGCTAAGCTCTGTGTTGTCATTGTAGGTCGGCCCTGTCCTACACAGGCTGAGGAGGTGAAAGACATGAATGCTGAAGGAGATAACCTTGAAATCTTAGTTTTCAGTGGAGTCACTTCTGAGCCAAGTATTAGGTACTGTATGCTTATGCACTTATGCAGCACGCAGTGCAGAGACCTGTCTGTCTGATACCCATCAACAAACATGAGGGACTGTAAGATAAAGAGTTATGTACATACAAAAGGGATGTGGGATTTGGTGGCAGAAAGGATTGAACAAGTAGCAGATGACATAATTTTGCATGCTCAAAATAGGACTGAAAACCTACGCATGGTCAATGCACTTTGCTTCCTCAAAGCCAAAATACACGGGAACACCACGGCAAGCTTGGTTTTATTCATGTCCTGCCAAGCCTTCCCAGCATACTCTGTTTCGGTTGCTGGCACCAGTGGTGAGTGGGTTCGTTGCAGACGAGGGTTCATCCCTCGGCAAGGTAGTAGCTTCCCATGGATTAATAATTAATCACTTTAATAAATCCCCATTACAAGGTGGGTCTTGGAGTTGTAATCCATGCCTAACACCACATTAAGTCTTATTAGCTGTATAAATGCACCTGTATAGAAAAATAAGGCCTTGCTAAATATAAGTCACTGACAAATGCCAGGTTGATTTCCCTGGTTTTCCACAGAAGCCACGTGCTGCAGTCACACATAATGGAGAGGCATTTGCTCTAATTAAATGTTTTTGGAACATTGCATTAACAGTTTCTCTATGCATAGACTTCCCTTATTGATAAACAATGCAGTCTTTGATGCATTTTGCAGAATGTATGTAAATAACGCGCAACGCAAAACATTTGAAATCCTTGTTAATCAGCCGAGGGCCTCCACCATGTCAAGGATTCCTCGTCACCTGCTTCGTAAAATGCACGTGTCTGACAGATGTGCTGCACAGTGTTTGTTCTTATTAGACATAGCTGCGCTAGTGCAGAGATGATGAAACTCCAGCAAGCCCTAGAGGAAGCAGAACACTACAACTGCTCTGTCTACGGATGTGTTCTCTTCAAATGAATTATGCAGTGTTGATCCTATTACTGGTTTATTCATTTATTTAAATCTGGTTAGTTGGTTATTCTACAGTTATTATGCTAAGTGAATGAACTAGTTGGTGCAGTTGGTACAGTAAATGATATGGATTGGTAGCTGTTAAGATGCAGCTCTGTAATAAACATACAAAGTAGGTAGGTATTTTACTGTGCGTGCAAGCTTAGGGGATTTCTGTAATCTCTGATGCTACAAAGAATTCACCATCAGGCAATAGCTGACATTCTCAATTGACTCATTCTCTCTCCTGTTAAATGGCTCATGTTTCTCATAGAAATATTAATCCACATACCTCAGCTGGGGATTTGGGCGGTTGACAGTGTGCCACACGAGATACCTGTGTCATATGTCAAGGAGGTAAGAGTGAAGAAAACTCTGAATAAAAAGCTGAAAAGGCCCGGAGACCATTGCTGGTCAGGCAACAGAAGATGACCCAGAAGAGAGGAAAGCCATTAAAAGAGAGACTTTTAATCTCAGACGAATCATTTTCTCATTAAATAATATGATGTGCCACATCAATACTACCAATAAAAGAATCCCGCCAGACTATTGATGGCTATTTCGGAAACATTACAGAGTGGAGTTCTAAGATATGGCAGGACTTTGATTTTTGTTAACAGGTTATTCATCCTATGTTGAATCACTTCCTCCTCTCAGGCAGTAGACTCACCATGGCCACTAATTATAGTGTCCGACAGATCATTTATTATTTATTTCTGAGTCATCTACTGTTCACTTTTAACTCGCATAAAGATGAGTTAATGTTTTTCAAAGAGATATTTTGATAGTATGAGATAGTTCTATGCAACAGATGCAGTGAGAGCCAAATGGAGGTCCTGTTACATTTTGCTTTAATGCGTTTGTATCTTGTGACAGCGGACATGTGGTGGCATGGACCCTTACATTGTTTCACTCTTTATATTTCCACGAGCGCATATCATTGAAGCCATGGGACTAGTTAGACATGTAATCCTTACGGCGGAAGTGGAATGAAACCAGAGAGCAGCTTCGGAGCGAACACGGCGTTCACTTGTTAGTCAATGAAAGGGAAGTTTCTCAGTGAAACAGACTCTCTCCTCCAGTGTTATGCGAGAGACGGCTATTTGTAAAATAATACAAATCTGTATCTCAAAACCTGAACCGCTGTCACATCACACTCGTCAGCTGTCATCACTGCACATCATGTGATAGCAGCAGGCTCGGATCAATGCGTGTCTGTAATTGCTGTGCAGACGGCACTTTCGGTTCTTCGCTCGTGTCAAACACTTTGGAACAATGAAACTAACATCAACAACAGCTGCCTGGACATTTTAAAGTGGCATGGAAATAATCTGTCAAAACAGTAGAAAAGATCATCTGTCTTGTCTCCTGCTTGGCAACTGGACAGGTCCACGTATCGTATCCAAAGACGAGGGAGGTGTTTGCTGTCTTTTGGAAATGATAGTGGTGTTTACATTTCCCATTCATGCCCTGTGCTGAAAGACTGAGACAGCTGCATATATACATCCTCCTGACCAATGGCATAGGCATTTTCTTTTTCCATATTTTCCTCCGTCACCCTTGCGTTGACGCATGTCTCAGAGGTTGCCTGTCCACCGGGTGCTAAACTACTCGTGAACTGCTTTCTCCCCAGACCAGGGAGCAACTATGTAATCTTGCACTTATGTCATTTTCTCTCCCACCCAACTGTTCGCCATTTTCTCTCAGCGCTAGACACATTACATTTGTGTGTGTGTGCGTGACTTGACTATGTTTAAATGTGTATGTGTGTGGTCGTTCAGCCATGAGGGGAAGAATCCGTGTGTCACAACATACCATTATAAATGAAGCATTGTGGTGCTACAGAGATGCTCCAGATGTACGGGAATATGCTGCACAACCCAGCAAAAATCACATTATCATTACATTTATTTTTTATTTTTTTCAGTGAAAATGAAATACGAGAATTTCCACTTAAATTGTGAGGCATATTGCGATGACAATATCCGTCTGTCTGATAGTTTTTGCATATCGCCCTACCCTACTGAGCACCAATATCCTACCGGAGTTGGATCGCATTATGCAGGTGCATTGAGTGTCAGATTAGTTGCAGTACCATTCATCTACTGTAAAACTGAATCTACGTAGCTCCACTGCACATAGCTTTTGTCATTTAACCTAATTCAATTTGAAAAAGTACGGCGTTCTCTGCAAACCAAATGTACGCTGTAAGTGGGATTTAGATGCCTTTCCTCTACAGAGCCAAGCAAATGTTGTTTTGAGATAAATGAGCCACCACAGTATATATAATATTCATATTATATCTGATGGTCTTGGCTCTGGTTCACTTGGATTGGTCGGCGTGTCTGTCGAGACCAGAGTGGGCCTGTGACAGTGATAGGGAAGGAGTTATGGTTTTGGTTTGCGGGGACCGGAACATTTGGCAGCGGTTTTCCTGCTCCATAGGTGGAGGCAGACACAAACAGCGATGCAACTGTAACAGACTATTGACCTCTACCAGAGCACCTGCAGGGCGAGATTATTAAGTAACGAGTCCCTGGTGAGAATAGCAGCCTTCCTGCCAGAAGTTCTCCATGGGAGGCTGCCACTGATTTGGGTGATACAATAAAACGCATGAAATTACAGCAGCTATTTGATTGGAGCCATGCTTTTTGTTGTCCAGCGCGGTACACTGCTATAATGATATGGTACCATCATTTATCCCACTAGGCTTCTTTTAACAAGGGTCTGTATAGATGTTACATTTCTCCAGCGAATTCACATTTGTGATATATCAAAGATGATACGTTCTGTGAACTTACTTGATATCATTTTATTTAAGAACTGTGTCAATATGATATCTTTTATTTTCATATCTTCTCTCAGTTTGCAATATTAGTTACCTGTTGAAGAAGAAGAATTACAAACAGTGAGTGAAATACAGTCCTGTACTGTATGTGTTCATTCACATTTACCCCTTTTAATTCAGTATAAATCAATTTAATATACACAATTACAACATACACTCACATCAGCTATATAAAACCACTGCCTTTGTATATTTTACTATTGATACATAGATCTTATTTGTGGTCCATGTTATTGAAACAGCACAGCCGCATGATGTGTATGTGTAGTTACAGTTTTGGCTCGACCCGTCGAAGCTCAATGGCAGAGTAACGCGGAGTGAAGAATTTACAGGTCAGCAGGGCTCACAGCTGAGATTTTATGGCAAGATTTACACCCTGTGTGATTTTACAAGTGGGGGGAGGATGTGTTAACCCTTTGTCTCACAAAGTGGGAGAGGTTATTCCTCTGTCCCCCTCTCTCCTCTGTCCGGGCTCATATTGAGAAAATCCAGAGAGCCGTGCTTTTGACACCTGTATTACACCAGGAGGTAACACGTTTGCCCATTGCACAAGGCAATTAATCTTGTCAATGTCAAGTGCATTGGGAAGGAGGATGAAACAAAGATTTGACCTGATTGGCTGTGAAAAGGTCTCACGTTTGGGCCCAGTTGGGACAGAGGAGAATTACAGGGGGAAGTGTTTGGCACATGCAAGGACAGATGCACAGCCTTTTGATTTATCAGTCTGACTCCCATCTTTCCCAGGGAGCCCCGGTATGGCGACATCCATGGGTGTCCAGAATAAACACACATTAATTGGCCAATTAATTACAGGGACGGATACAAGGGGCAAGACTTTGAGTGGGGCCCCTTCGATTGCACATTGTTCACTGGTGATTGCATGTGCAAGTTCGTGTATGTCTGTGAGCTGATGTGTGTGTGTGTTTCCTACGAGTGAAAGGCTTATGTTCAACAAGGGGTAATGTAGGCCAACTTATCCTCTGAGCATTGGAGAGGCTCACTATAGTTACCAGAGCATGGCTCTCATTCGCACATCTATGACTTTACAACTTTCTCAGGAGACAGAGCTATACCACACAGCAGGGGCACTGCAGGCAAAATATGTTTCCCTGCTGCTCCAGTGTCCAAATTCATCAGGGCCCGGGCCAGGCCCATCCCCACGGCCTGCGTTTAATACCTCGCCAACATTTCTAAGTGTTGTTTCAATGTCTGCCAGGTCATACCAACACTAATGGAGTGTCGTGTGTCGGATAGAGTCAGCTGAACTGAATTCGCTCGAGTCTTCGAGGTATGTCACTGGACGGGGGGGGTGACTGGCCCTTGTGACTGTTCTAGGTGTCATAGTCAACACTACAGCTTCAGTCAGTCATCCAAACAATGAGATTTCCCTGGCTCCACACAGTCTAGTAATATACAAAGACACTCTCCTTGGTGTAACAGAGCAACTTAAGGCGAAGGCAGAGTTCGCGAAATGCCGAGAATGTAAATACCTTTTAAAAGGGGGCGTTTTGGATCAGGGGTGCTTGGATTGAAGCATGCCCCGAGTAAAGCTCCGTCAGTGTCTGCTATTTTCTTCAGCCAAGGGGGGAGGGAAGGAGGGAGAGGAGGGGTGGGCACTGGGAGCTCAAAGTACAGAAGGGAAGAAGGCTGGTCGGGGGAAAAGACATGTAGCCCTGAACACTGCAGACAACAGAGGCGTGGTAGCAGGGGGCTGCATCACTGTTACAGCTCGCCATCCATATACTGATTCTCCACACTCTCATCCTGCCCGCAACCAATTTAGACACATTCATCTGTGTCCACTTTAATGGCATGCCAGGGAGCAAAGCATTGACAGTGGCCTGATATTATACAGATGGTAGTGTGTGGGACCTTAGTGTAATCTGTTATGCGTGGTGAGTGATATGAAGCATAAGACTCGCTGAGGGTTACAGTGCCCGGAGTGAAGCGCCCCGTGGATCTTTGCACAGTGTATTCTCTCTGACCTCAAATATTTGGTTTGTAAAATGAACCAGGGTTTATTCAAAGTAGATTTTCAGCCTCTGCTATTCACTTGTTGGATAACGCATTAATGAAACACTCACTATCTGTAAACATAGGATGGGAGCAATCTGCTCCGGATGAATAATACAGCCAAAAGTCCAGATGAGACTGTGAAATTTCTAAGAGCCAAGACTAATAACAGCTTCCATTAGGAGATGAGAACATTCAAGAGGCAATGTCGGTCTAGTGAGGAGCCAACCAAGTAGGCACCCAGCTTGCATGGACACACTGCACAGGCATTCAGCTGATCGGTGGGAATTGAGCTGATAGTTTAATATAGATTTATCATCTTCAACGCATAAAAATGCAAATTCAGATAATATTGTCATCCCTCTTTCCTCTCCTTAGGAGTTGTTAAAGTCAATGAGCTCTTAAAACTCATCACTGGCGATGTGGTGGAGACGTGGTTGTTGTAAAGAGATGTTCGGAGGCTCCCTTGGGACTGCCTTGGCTTAGTTTCCATAGACATTAGCTGTCTGTATTTCCTGTGTTTGCCTTTGGCTCTAGTGTTTGCATACTGTGTGCTGGTGAGGAGCTGGATGATTGCTGAAGCAGCTCTATAATTATTTATTTACCCGATGATATGTTGCGTTCTTTGACTGGGTACCCTCGCAATGCCACGTGTGACACTTTGTATTGTGTGGCAGTTGAAAAGAGGCATAAAGTGGTATGAAAATTATTGTCACTCTCTCTCCCTCTCTCACTGCCACGCAGGTTCTTGCTCTCATTTATTTCCTCCTCTTCTCGTCATAAGCACTCTACAGCAAAATTTCCTTTACGGTATTCAGTGCCTAATTGCCAGACTGCCTAATTAGGGATGTTACCCCACACACATCATACATTCATGCATTGAGGACATCCATCCTCTCTCACAGAAGGCTTAGAGTCTCCTCATTGGCTCTGTCCCCCCACTAAGAACAAAATATGTGATGAAGCTAGTTTGCCATCTAGTGGCACATGTACAAATGACCGTTTAGTCACATGGGGTCTATGATTGAGTCTCTGTGAGGAAAGCCCTCATGGAAAGCTTTAGCCAAGAGACTATAGGTGCAATCTTGGCCAGCTGAGCTGTGTCTTAAGTCGGCTGCAGTGTCAGCCATCTCTTTATACGTCCCTGAATATTTAGATGGCTGGGAGTTAAAGAGAGCATTGTGTGCCAGTCAGAATGGTGAAAAATGCTAAGCTGCATTTGAGCCCCTGCCAGGCAGCTGTCGGCTTTGCCGTTCTCTTCCTGCCCCGGCCGCTCCTCTTAACCCTCAGTAAACAACTGGAACAAATCCTATTTTATTGAGGCTTTCACCAAGTGCAAGGGATCTCTGCAAGCCCCAGTGCCCAGGCATTTTCTGAGCTTGTGCAGTGTCCTAAGATGGCATCCAGCGCGGGCGGTCACAAGTAGGGAATTTGCACTGTCTGTCTCTAATTGGATCCTTAATCAGAGGCAGGTGAGGCGGGGGTCTCTGCAGTGTGTTTTTGTGACATTTCAAGCAAGTGGGGTGATCAATATTTACCCCAGAAGCGTTGATAGCTGTTTTGACACGGTGAAAACAGGTTGGGTGATGATTCTGACAACTGCAGCACATCAAGCCGCGTCATTGGTGTAAATTCATTCACTGAATGTCTGTCCCTTTCACCAGTTGACACTTAAGATTTCCAAGCTCATGCCCAGAAGCAGCAGGGTTGATGCGGTGTACGTAGGGATGTGAGGGTGTAAGCACTGTCAGTCAAAGTGAAGCTGAATTTGTTAGTTTGTTTCTTATAAAATACGAAGAAGCACAGTGTAGATTCTACATCCATTTGTTGCTGTTTTGGGATACTGTTATTATCTTATATTAAGACACAACACTGGCGCGTTTGTAGTGTCATATTCATTTACAGCATATTACTTGATAATTAGACACATTGCTGAGCTAAACATGGTGAAATATGCAAGAGGTTGCTGCCAAACTTTTGGTATTTTAGAGCTCCTTTGTGCATACTTGATGCTGTATTTTTCCTAGTCTTGCTGATTCTTATGGTTCATGGTGCAAATTTCTAAATGAGAAATGAGAAAATACTATTTGCAAGGGGGGGAGGATGACATTTCAGAATTAATTACAGAATAAATTAGCTCTTTGCTGGCAGTTTGAGTAATTGTCTGCATCTTTTCTTGAATATGATTACATTAAGGGTCCGTAAGGAAGTGCAGGTTCGACTGAAGGACAGAGGGGTCAAACGCATGTGTGTCGGTGTGTGTCAGTCTTTCACGAGCCAGGAGCAGACAGACATTTTCACTGACTGGGGAATTAATGCTGTGACAGGCTGTCTTGTGGCAAACTTTCTCTTACAACACTGTCTGGCTTTCAGTCTTTTTTTTCTTTTTTCTTTTCACGTGAATACACACGCCTGGGTGAGCTTTTTTTGGAGAGTCAGTGTCCTTTCTCTTTGTTCTTGTTAAATTTCATGAGGACATTGTGTGAGGTCTACACATTTGTTTACCAAGCAAATACGGCTGCTGCTCATGAGCTAAACAGTCAGTTCCAGTTAAACCCAGTTACAGCAGCTAGACAAAAGGCTAAGGTGGCCGGAGTACATGTCCCCTGAGGGAGATGGGGCTCAGCTCAGGCAGAATGAGTGGGAGTGGCATGTGAGTTTTTCAGTCAAGAAAAGGTCATCTCTCCCATGAGCTACATAAGCAGACACAACTTGGCTCGGTAATGTCACATAGTTTACCCTTCAGGATATGAAACTTCGGTGTCACATGTGGTGATTTGTCGGCCAACAGGCGTATACAGTAGGTATCTGGAAGTGTAACCGAGGCTGCATCTGGTAAAGAGTGAAGGTTTAGAGGATGAATAGATAGAAGTAAACACAAAAAAGAATTTTGATTTATTTAGAGAATTGACTAAGAATTAATGTAAATAGTAAGAAGGCAAAATCACTTTTGGGAGATCCAGTGGCTTTTTATCTTTTTTAACATGGAGAAGCAAATCAAGAGAAATCAAAGATGAGATATTACGTTTGAAATGTGATAAAATGATGTTGAAACGAGCTGAAATTGATTTACCTTCTGAAAGGCTTCCCCCTGTGTATAAAAGGGAGAGAAAAAAACTGCCTGTCATTTTGTCCTTCTGTTCTACGTCAGATTGGAGTCGGGTCCTGTGGTGTTGCTTTCAGAGGGCTCCTCTGGTTTATCTACTGACCCCTATTGACAGGGGCATTTCTCAGGTGGATTATGTGGCTTTCTCATGGTATATATCTGCTTTACCGCGGAAAAAAAAAATACGACACGTTGTGTGCCGTCTCCATTTTCCACCGGTTTGGCTAGTCAGACATGGACCGTCTCAAAGAACATGTTGACATTTGGGATAAGGATTATGGAGTCATCATAAACGAGTGCCTCTGCTGTGTGTCACTGTCGCTGTTGACTTTGCTCTCAGATTGGGACTCGTGCTGCAGGACTGAGCCAGGCCCCATGTCTGCGCTCTGCTCTTACACTTTACGAGCCATAGCGGCGTTGAAGCAAGTCGAGTCCGTGATCCATGTGGATTAAGTCAGAAGTTCAAAACACGCTGTCAGTCTGAGGCCTCCTCCTTACTTACCTAACTCAAGTGTACTCAATCTAGTTATACTAGCACCATTATTGAATTTGTAGCTAATGCAGAGTGCTTTTCACACTCCTGTTATATGGTTTGCAGGTTTTTAGAGTGAAACAGATAAATAGTACATGCGAATATGTGTTAAGTCTTGCCAGCCCATCTTTCATTTACTCAAGAGGCTAGTTCGTCTCTTACTCCTACTCTCCCTCCTTTCCTCTCCTCTACAATCCCTTCATCTTTCCCCACCTCCTTCCCTCCCTCTCATCCCTCATTTCCCTTCCTCGCCTTCCCCTATCTCTCCCTCCCTCTAATCTACCGCAATGACCTGAAGGAGGGCTTCACACTGCAGCGCTCAAATAATAATCAAGCACTAGGATGTTGTCAAATTTATAGGACACTGAGTGTTGCATAGCAACAGAGATTGCCAGGGTGATCCAACAAGCGGTGGAAGTTGGGTTAGGGAGAAATGGGGCGAGTGACAGGAGACAGGAGCAGGATGGAGAGACGACAAGAAGAACCAGAGACAGGGGAGAGGGGTGAGAAGAAAGCAATGGAATTATGATCATATACACAAAGAAAGAGATAAATGAGAGATAGAGGAATAGAAAAGGAAATTAGAAAGTTAAGGTTGGCTTAGCTGAAAGAAAAGCTTTGACACTGCTGGCTGGTCTTGTGCGCTTGCCATTTAGTGATTATTCAAGTTATAATTATCACCATGATGTCATACTTTACTATGGCATCCTGGCATGCACAAGTGGTGTGAAATTTCAAAGGGGCTTGTGTTCTCATGTAGGCTTCTGGTCTGTACATTCCTTGTTTTTTTGAAATCCCCAGATTCAGTTTGCCATTCATCCTTGTTGCCTAGAGACTGCTTTGGACTGCAGTTCACCTCTGACACGTACCTTTCTTCTGGTGTTGTGTCTGCCTTCTTCACACTGGAAAAAATAAATAAATAAAAATAGGATGAAACGGACGACGAAGCTATACGCACAAAGTTGCAGAATGCCTGGCATGTGCTCTGGGAAAACGCTGCTCTTTTTATGAACATATTATTAAAGTAGCAAACTATCATCATCGTCATTGAAAGGCTGTCAGTGTTGACAAAAACATAATCATTTTCTTTGAGCGTCAAATGCATCTTCGCTGTTCTGTGTTTGTTTGGTGTCAGACAAACCTCTTGACTTTTTGTCACAAAAGAGGAGGGTTTTGTTATTTATTATTTCATTTCTATACTTAAACACTGAATGTAGTGGTACAGGTACATATCGACCAGGAGAGGCAGTTACATAAACACAAAGCAAGTGATTATATAATATGATGTTTTTGTCCTGATGGATGCAATGAAGGCCAGAATGATTGATTTTAGGCATTAAAGTTAGTTTTTAGCTTCAACCCATGAATAGAAACCCCAAGTTATTGTATTCTGCACAGACAACAAACCAATAAACTGTTTTTAGTGAGTGAAAAAAAGACTGAACGTTATTATGAATCGACCTCAATTCAAAATGTCAGAGTGTCCCTTTAGTTACAGTACACTTTTGTTAAAGTGTAGGAGTTCCAAACATGACATTTAGTGTTGATCAAATCATTGAAATGACATTCATACCCTGAGTTAATACTCTAAAACACAGCATCTGTTGCTATAGTGTTTGGGTGTTCATGGGCGCCACAGCGGTTGTGGCATCTTCATTATCTCAGTATTCCAGAGCCGCCATGTCCCTTCAGAGGCGGTTATCTCGCTGTGTCACTGGCAGGTGTTTCAGTTTGGAGAGTCAACTGAGTGCAAACGGTGATGACAGCTGTGCTCCGGAGTAATTATTTCTTGTCACTGTGCACAGATTTGTTGGGGATGGCGTGCTAACCAGAGGTCCTCCGGGCAGAAACGTGTCAGTCTGACCCCAAGGTTACCTGATGTAGTCTTTTTTTAATGAATTACTTTCCTGTGAAAATGAGTGTCTGTCCCTGTGTTATCATGGAAGAAAAAACGTGGGCTGAACTACTGTACACTCAGCTGAACACAACTAATACAGAGAGGTGTGGCCCAAACAGAAACACCCTTAACATAATGCAACACAACACTACAATACAGCAGGACTACAAGCTAAATGTACATAAAGTTCAATCAACAGATCTATAAAGGTAGACATTCAGAGCAGAGCCATTTTACTGCATTAGTTTAAGGTAGCTGTGCCTAATAAACTGGCAAGTGAATATAAATGTGGTGGGACTACTGTAGAAGTAATAAAAGCAGCAATCCTAGATTAAAATATATTAGCATTTCTTTTTGTGAGCAGAATGTATGACAGGATGACATTCTTTTTTGAAACAGAAGGAAATCTCTCCTTAAGGCTGGTTTCAGATGTGGAAATGAAGTTCTGAGCAAAATCACATCACTTTAATAAGAACCATTTTTTTCACATGCAGATAACTGTGCTAGTGAGGTACAGGCCTCGAGTTAATGATATGGAGTCTACCTCAGATCATCATTTTGTTGCTCTGACTTCATTTGGTGAGAATTGAGATCTAGAGTTCCACTATTTATCTAGATGATAATATGCTAATGCATGGGCATAAAATTAGTATGCACTTTGGAGTTAAAAGAGATTTAAGGGCAAATGTGGAGAAATAATTTTGAAAACTGCATTATTCATAACCTGTTTGGAATAATAGCATATGAAATATTCATTAGCTAAATTACTTATCTGTGTAATCTGCTTTTGTTGTGGAGTTCAGGGGGGAAAGGACAGCAGCAGGGGCCAAGGCTAGAACAAACATCTGATCTTTATGCAGCCGTAGCAGTGACTCCGTCGGCCCATTCATTATGATAACACACCACCCACCCTCATGAAACGGCATCTTTGTTTGTGAGAACCAGACCAATTTTACACAAATGTGATGTATTTGGAATCTGCATATAGCAGCCTGGTTTTACGAGAGCTTGTTGAACACACTGGTCTGCTCTTTACGTGCCACAGTGTAATCAACCCAAGTTACATCTCAAGGAGATTATTGCGGTATGTTACGACGTCAGTCATTTGAAGTGAGAAATCTTAAAGGTTTAATGGCGCTGTTCCTACACAATGACGCGGCCGACGGCTTCCAGCTCTTCTTCTTGACGTGGCACTCGCTCACACTCAGATTAAAGCGCGCGCAGCCTCAGAGCGGCATTAACACCGATGATCAAAAGACGCTGGGCATAAGGCTGCGTTGGAACATCAAACGGCGTGAGCAGGAGGAAAAGCATGCAATTCCCAAGAGTAGATACAAACTGGTTCCATTGTGTCATTATTAAGGTTAATATTTACTGTAGTACACCCTGGCTTCTTGTATTTTCATCACGCTGTAATCTGTGGACTACAAACAGTCAAACACAGCATAATGACATGAGCGCACGTGCAAATGATTAAAAGCAGGTCCCTGCTTTGTCTTTGTTGCAGGCAAAACGTACATGTCAAATACGACCCACTTAATCAAAGTCTGCACACATGGAGTGTCGAGGGCATTGCTTTGCGATCATCCGTGTCTTTTCTTCTTTTTCTTCAGGAATCTACACAACCACTGACTCAGTGAGAAGAAGTGTTTTTGTGTTACCCATAGCGACACATACAGTAGAGAAGAATTACAGTATAGAAATTGTGTCATATGATGAAACCTCTATTGGAAAGAGGTAATCATATTTAGCCTTAATGCTATCTACATTGTCTCTTACTCTGCTGTACAGTGAACTGATATTGGCCACAGTATTACCATCTCCTAATTGAGTTGATTTTACATCTGTCTTTTGTGTGTGTGTGTGTGTGTGTGACAGTGTGACTGTGTGACTGTGTGTGAAAGCCAGTTAATTCCAGACACTTCTCATAACACAGAGCCAGTGATGCTCTGCCAGTTTATGGGATAGCTGCACGGTTATCCACGGAGCTGGATCCTCTTTTCTCATGAGAACATAAACCCTCTTGATGTAAATTATACCAACTTTGGTTTGGTTCAGATAGCATTACATCTCATTAAGATGTCAGCTTTTCAAGACTCGCCGACTTTTCAAGCACTGAGGCATTTTGTAGTTCACAACCCCCCCCCCAAAAAAAAAGAATCTCAAATGAAAAAAAAAAAAAAACGATTGCTTCGTTCTGACCTCATTTTGTGATGCCGGACAGAGACAGGGCCTGGCTCGGCCTGCGTGCTGCTGTATGTGCTCCTTTTGGCTGATTGATGCACCGAGGGACTCACACAGCTGGAAAGGAGGCAGTAAACCAGAGGAGGGAACAAAGAGTAGTGGGCCACACGGGGTGCAGCAATTAAGCTGTTTTCTTGTTGTTAATTAAAAGCAAATTAGAGACTGCGACAGGAGTTGCTGTCTAGTCTTAATTGCTGGCAGCATGCATGCCCAGCCACACCTGTTGTTGCATCATCACTCACTCATCTTAATCTTTTTTCTTTTCCTTCCTCAGGGACGGAGAGGAAAGAGTGGAGAGCCTGGAACCAGAGGTCTGCCTGTAAGTGATATGCAGCATCATACAGTCCATACAATCAATATTGTACTCTTTCTTATTTAAAACAAAGTGTTCAATAGAAAAAAAACTCCTACTTTTAGTTTTTATGCACCCATCTCCATCTAAGAAGCATAAACGTGACCCGATGGCAGATAACTTAAAGTTTTAGTTTGACAATAAAGCAACTCTTTTGACAGGACACTATTTTCTGGCTTCTCTACGAGTCAAAATCAATTTCAATTTAACCTTTGTTTGACCATGAATTCCCCTGAGATGACCGATGTCATCGTTTTAAAAGCATATTAAAGCAAACAGTTGATCACGCCGGCAGACATGTGATAAAAAAATCCATCTTAAAAAGAGCAATTACACTCTTCATCGTGAAACATCTGTGTGAAGTCTGTGCGTTAATTCCATGGTTAGGCCGTATTGATCTATTCAGAATCTCCCATTCCCCCCATACTGCTGCAAGCAGGCTATATTATTAGCACAAAACCACAAGGGGTATATTAAGGTAGCACTTGAGTATTGATGAGTAGGACAAGTCTGCCTATAAGGCCCGTTGACTCCTTGAATTATCGCCGTTTCCTCAGGCGTCCAAACCGATCCCAGACACTGCTTGTGTGTTTGTTTAGTGACCCACACACTAAAGGGTACAAACACCACGATACGTTAAAGGAGACAGCTTGTCAGGCTCTTAACTGCTGTGATGTCAGCGCAAACACAAGTATTCGGGCATCATGTAGTTCAGATGCGTTGGGTGTCCAATTATTTTCATGCACTATTGCTCTGATTACATCCTTGATCAGGACATAGGGTTTGTCTTATTTTATTGCATCCAGAAATCCAGAAGGATTCTGTTCTGCCTCTGTCACTCTCGCACAATGGGTCCAATTATCTTGAGTAAAATTGAGCGACTTGCTAATACATCTCAACGTATGGCCCCGGCCTCCTTGATATCTCATAAAGTTGGAGGACAC
Source organism: Trachurus trachurus (assembly GCF_905171665.1). Classification (NCBI taxonomy): domain Eukaryota; kingdom Metazoa; phylum Chordata; class Actinopteri; order Carangiformes; family Carangidae; genus Trachurus; species Trachurus trachurus. Next base: position 19,036,356 of record NC_139906.1, read on the forward strand.
AAAGTCGTAAGTGAAAAGAAAGACAGGATTCAGAGGGTGTGACATTTCTAAATGGCAACGTCCTGATGATACCCTTAGCATGTGCCAGCTTTGCCTCCATCCCCTGGTATTGGCATTTATGAGTCACCTGTTTTGCTGAGGTAGATCTCAGGGGCAAAATCATCTATTCAAAACACACACACCAGGGCATCACTCTCTCTTGTCCATTGGCAGCAGGACAGTGCTCGCAGTTGAAGGGGCAGCGGTTATTTTTCAAAGTCAAATTAGCATCGCAACAACAACAGGGGAGTCTGTGAAAGGGGCGCAACAAAGACACACTCAAAGATAATCTATAGCCTGCTGGGGGCCAGCCACGTCTTTATGGAAGCTAACATTATTGCAAAGGTTAGAAAATACAATACAGCAGGCCTTTGCTGTAAATAGAAAAGTGTTTCAGCTAAATTGACAAGTTTAGAAAATTGGCAAGAAAGGGTTAAAATGGTTAAAGTGTATATAATACAACATATACAGACACACAGCGTGAAACAGACACCATAGATGTATTGCTGGTGCTACTGTATATACTGCTGTGTACTACTGTACACAGTTGTCTTTGTGACATGATAGCCCTTCTGTTCTTTCTCTGTGTGAAAAGAATGTGACGATTCTTGCAATTGCAGGGTCCCTCAGGAGCCTCTGAAGGAGCAAGTGTCAAGGTATCACTCAAAACATTATTCATCACAAAACAAAGCGCTGACATGTGGCATTTAAGGTAGATTTGAGCTGTCTCCCTCTTTGATAAACCAGCCCTTGCCTGCACTTCCAGGAGGGGTTGTCAAGATGACTGAGCTGTGTTCATTGCAGCAGCCCTCCAAATAGGCAAGGAGTTTAATCATCGGGGGGCATGTTACAGAAACTTCCTGTCGTGCGGGTCCTACCTTAACTGTTTGGTATCCATGGTAGTTAGGGTCAGGTTGTGATTTGCGGGAAAAAGCCATCATAATAGAATCATTTCTAAGTCTATGTTCTTTTTCTTGTTTCCTTACTTTCACAAAGCTTAAATGAAATCTCCTAATTGTTGGATAACTGTCTTGCTGTTGGTAGACAGAGGCTACCTGGGGCCATGATCATGCACTTAGCATCTATGACCAGCTGTGGAGAGGCTGATTCTGCAACATGAGGCTCTTCTGGACGCCTGACAAAGGGCTCTTTGGCTTTTTGCTGGAGGAGATTTTCAGAGTAAAGTGGCCATTTTTGTATGTTTCAACAAGAAATCGTATCATTTACAAAAACACTTCAGCGTCAGTTGCTGGGTAACAGACATCAATGTTGATAGGCAGTGTTGGATTGAGTGTTTAGGATTTCCTAACCTGAATTTAGACTGGATGAAAGTAAGATAGGATTTACATGAACTGAGCTATGTTATATTCCTCCTATATTAAAGACTTCAAGGGATAGTTCAACATTTTTGCAAATTGGCCCATTGCCATAATCCCTATAGTTTTAGGAGTAGGTTCGTTACCTTCAATTATCGGTGCAAGCTATTTTTAGAATGGCGGAGCGGAGCCGCGAGCTGCTCAGAGCAACGCTACGGAGGCTAATGGGGTTCCGTTATTATCTCATAGCGTGGTGAATGTGCAGGTCACAACTTGTCCACGAGAGCGTTTTGGAGTTGTTGGATTGTGTATTTGATGAGTTTGATGAGCGAAACCAAGAAATCCCATTAGCCTCCGTAGTGTAGCTCTGAGCAGCTCGTAGCTCTGTCTGCTGTTCTAAAAATAGCCTGCACTGACAATTAAAGGTAACAAACCTACTCCTACAACTGTAGGGATTATGGCAATGGGCCAATTTGCCAAAAATGTTGAACTATCCCTTTAAGATGGGAGGTGTCTGTTATACGGCCTCTGCACAGCATTGTCTGAACAAAGATGTGAACAGCTGTGCCAAGAAGCCAGCCAAGACAAGTCAGATCGTTTGTGTGACCAGAAGGAGAACCTGTTCTGTCCTCGACTGACATTTCTGTGTTTGTAGTTGAGAGCGGATCTCCCTTGCTGAAAATGGCACCTTTCAGTCAATTGTAGCCTATCCACTGTGCAAGTTAAATAGCAGCTCCCACCCTGCACCTCCTGCAGTGCAGCGCAGCGTGACTCAGTGCTCATACTCCAAACAGACAGATGGCCATTAGGTACAGTGCTTTTGCAAAAAGCGTCTGCAATCATTTTCATGAAACCCAGGGGTGCCGTAGCTCACCGGAGGCACATGAGATATGCAATGTTAAAAAAAAAAAAAAAACGTATACATGGACCTCTACCAGGCCTCCCACTGTCTCTGTTGTTACCTGCACCCCACCCCCTCACCACCCACAAAGCCTCCAGTGGCCCACTTGTGATCATGCCGAGAGTGAAGGCTATTGTGTAGTGGACAACCTCTTGACCGCAGCTGTTCATTTGATGTATAGGTGCGTCGTTTGCTGGGGTGTCAGCTCAGACTGCAGAATTCCTCCTGCTCTCTGTGCCCAGAGGAAGGAGAAGTGTCAGCTGGCCAACCTTGAAAAAGAAAGTTGTCTGTATGAGGACACACTTATTATACCTCAAAACAAATGGGATTGCAGTAGCTGTAGCACAGGTGGAGGAGGCACAATGGATCATGGTTTTTGTATGGATGAGAAGTGATAACGCAAGTTTTGATGGATTTTATGTAATTGCAGTGTGTTTCAGCCTTAATATCTCACTTGAGCCAATCTCATTTTTAAAGCCTTTGTTAGAGGACCTTTGACTTGTCTTGATCACTGTTGCCTCGGTGCTCTATTACTTACATAAAATATACAAACCAGTCTGGCCCTTGCCATGAATCAGTCATGTTACATTACGGATACATCTTTGCTTTATCTTTATAAATTCATGCATACTGTGGATGAGAATAAAAGCCTTCCTGTCTTGGAGAATCATTTCACTTTTTAATCTGCTATAAAGAGTCAAATACAGTAAAAGAAAAGAAAAAAAAATACAGCCCAACATGAAAAGTGTTGAAAAGAAGCTTAACCATCACGGTGCCAAGATGCATGAAGTTTCCATCAGCAGTAATAATTGAACAGCATCAGGGATTCTCCTCGCTACTCAGTGGCCATCCTAGTGCATTTTTTAAGCTGGGACAAAACAGATGCAAGTTAAACTAAACTGCAGCTTGTGTAACATCTGTGTGAGCCAAGCCCCCTCTCACTCTCTCAGCAGTGTGAATGTTTTAAAGTAAGTTAAAAGTCTGTGCAGTGCATGATGCGCAGGGAGATAGCGGTCTCATGAATCACATCTCCATAACTGTATCTCCCACTGACAGTCTCAAACAGGCTCCGACAGAACACTGCAGATACTGATGGATAGACAGGGAGGGATGCAGACAGGCTTAATTGCAGTTTGATGACCCGGGGTGACTCAAAATCAACATATCACCCACAGACATCTACAGGTGGACCAGCTCCCTATCCTTTACACGCTGAGCTTTTTCATTGTGTAAATACAGTGATAATCTGGATAAATACTGGCCGTGGTGCAGTTAATCTTATTTGAAAGGTTTATTAACTTGTTACATACCCTTCTGCCAATAAATTGACTTTGAATGATCTTCCGTGGAGATCTAACAAAGATAACCACCGAAATATTTTTCCATCAGCCCATGCCAGAATACAGTGCACAGCATTTGTATAAGTGACATCCTGGGCTAATACTAACTTTCCATCAGATGTGATTTAGATTGACTGTCACTCATAACTCAGTGCAAACTGCCTCCGAAATTGTGAACCACTGTCTGTGTACAGTTTGATTTATAGTTTATAGTTGCACTGTATTGTAAGTAGCTTTTTTTGTTAGGAGAAAAGAGCCTCAAGACTTATAACAAAACAGCAACGCAACGTCAACACAATCTGTCTACATGTTGACATTCCAACCCCTGAGTTATCTTTATTTCTAAGTTGTGAATACTCAGAACTCATGGGTTGGCCTTCAGTTTGTAGGGTGGACCAAAGAGCTCAACGCACTGTGGCTGGAGGAAACGCATGCAAACACACAAATGCACTGAAAACTCAGAAAACATCTTCATCAATTTGACAATGCATGTGAGGAAGAAAAAATCATAACACATGCAAAAAAGAAAAAACCGCTACAGCACATTGGAAGTGTTTTCATGGGGATGCTGGAAAGTGATTGTGAAAGTGTCCAATTTTGAATAACATTTTCATCCCAGTAGGATCATCCTCTTTTTCTGCTTAAGGTAAGACAGAGTGCCACAAAGTGCCAGGGGCTAGACTTGAACCCGCACCTCTGAGTTAGGATTACGCCTTCGTGTGGTAACCCCACACCTCCATCCCCACGCCTGTGACCTCTGCAAACACTTCCAATGTGTTGTGGGACCGCATTCGTAGCACATTTATCTGAATGTGTCGTGATTTTTTCTGAATGTGCAACACATTTGTGTCTGTGCATACAGAGCTTCGAGCTCTCGGGACCACTGTAATTCTCAGATACACACCTGTGAAGTTTTGCGAGTACATCTTGCACAGTTGTGATGCCTTTGCAAGTTACTGTTGTAAACACCTGGAAAAATGATCAAATCCACCTCCGCAATAGTAGCTTTTTCCCTGGACCACATCTTGCCATGATGACACACACAACCAGCATCTGTGTTACCACTGATAAGTAGATATAGAGGTGAAACCATGTGGTGGTTGTAAAAACCTGTACAGAATTCAGTTAGTAGTCAAAGTCAATTTTTCCACTAGTCCCGCCTCCCTGCCTAAAATATTAATAGGACAATCTGCTCGTACATAGCAGCAGTCGACTGACTTAATAACAGCTCATAATTTGGACGAGGAAACAGTGACTATATCTCATTAAATGATTGGTATCACAGCGGCTGTCGTTAGCGAGCCGAAGGAATGGAGGAGGGGCTGAAACTGAATGACAATTATTGTCTGTTAGGGTCCAGGCACCGCTAAGGAGCGTGCAAATACGCTGCAACCTTTTCTGAGATGTCTCTGTCTTCTCAGGCAGATGTTAAACAGATGGCTCATAATGTCTCAACATGCACTATCTGAAGTGTTCCCTACAAAATCTTCACACTTGCCATACCAAACAATAATCTTTGATGGGCCACTTTTTCAACCTTCTTTGTCTTTTGTCTTTTTTTTATTGTCTGTTTTGTGTGACAGACAACAAGTGAGCTTCATTAGATGTGTCTGGGGAGAAATGCTTCTCCCCAGAAGATTATTTGCTACTCTTCTGTCATGTCACTGAAGAAATGTCTGGTAATGACATATATTTACAGTATATCTATGGACCAGGACCTTTTGTAACAGTGAAAATAGGAGCATTAAAGGGCATGAAAAACTTGGGAATAACATACTGTATGCTGCATCTTCTACTTAGGTGTCTAGAGAGTAAGAAGTTCCTCCAACATATGAAAAAACAAAAAAAAAAAAACCAACTTATATTTCCATCGCAGATCTTTTTAATTATTCATTCTCTGTTTGTCTTGACCAAGGTGCAAGTACATTTGTTTTACAGTTGCGTTTACTTAGAGTATTCTCCACATGACTGACAGGGAGAAATCCTAGTGAAAATATTCCAAGGGCAGCAAACCAGCAGTCATAAAGTGCCATCTATTGGCAGTCAGAGGAATGATTTTTGACGTGGAAGCATGGAAAAATGCTGCAATGCAACAGGGGTCTGAGTTTTTCATTATCTTTCTCGACTTGCGCAACATCATAGTCACACAATCTCACATTGTTTCCCTTATTTTTCTACCATAATTACAAACAATTCTGCTTTTGAGAAGACACATTACTGTGTGTGCCCCCCCCCCTCCTCATTACTAATTGCTTAAGTTTCAGCTGTATGTCTGTATGCCCTGTCGGTAACTGTCAGTGATCTGCTCTGCTCCAATACAGGGGGAGAAGGGCGACTCTGGAGTCCCTGGAGAGAAAGGAGACCCTGTACGTATTTTCCTGCAGTGACATTTACAGTGCCATTGTGTTACAGAGTCATTAACCAAGGCCTCCTCCCATAGGGTCAGCCAGGTGCCGAGGGGGCCGGTGGGATGAAAGGACAAAAAGTAAGTCACATCAATGTCAAGTGTCAAACATGATGCTTCCCTCTGTTTGTGCTTCCTCGGACTCAGCCTCTGTGTGTGTGTGTGTGTGTGTGTGTGTGTGTGTGTGTGTGTGTGTGTGTGTGTGTGTGTGTGTGTGTGTGGCAGAGCTGAGGAGAGCAGAGAAAGAGAAAGTGTAGCTAAGGTACTTCAAGGGTTATAATTGGTATGATATGCCACATTTTGGAGACTACACCTTAGAGTTAGTTATCTCCTCTCAGTCTGTTTGTCCTCCAAGGCTCTTTGAAATCATCCAGCAGCAAATAATAAATCTGCAGATTGGTATTTCTTGGTTTTTACAGTTGCTTTATTCGTGTCCTATGCTGCTGTAAGGATGATCGAAATCAGTGTCTTGCTGGTGACAGTTTGTGTGTGTTGTGCGAGTGTGCATCTTTCTGTGGGTGTTCATGTTCATAGAATTTAGGTGATGCGTTTTGAATGAAGCTTTTAGGTAGGGCTCAGACACAGATGAGCAGCGTTGAGGGGTGTAACAAAGGCTGTTTATGTAGGAATTTAGGAAGAATGGCTCAGGGCTGAAGCCGAGGTCGCTGGAGAGCGGGACGGGAAGCAGACTAGAGGACTGGGCAGGACTGGACCGTCTACACAGAGCAGGCTAGGTACCGGATCTCAGCCTGGGGTTTTGTAGACATAAAAAGCTGGGCAAGGCTGGATTCTGGCGAGCAAGCAAAGGTGAGGCTGGAGCACAGGCGAACAATGGTGAAGCTGCAGTCAAAAGAAAAACCAAGAACAGCGAGAGGCGCCGGGGTTTAATACTGCAGGAGCTTGTTGAGGAGATGAGCTGATCTGAAGCAGGTGTGCAGGTGGTTTGGTGGGAGCAGGAGTCCAGAAGGCCACCCCCCTAGCAAACACACACAAACACACAGGCGAAGGCAAACTGGGCGCAAACATGAAACATAAGGGAGGTGGAAACAGCAGGAAACGCGAGGGAATGAGGCAAAGCTGATACCTAGCATACACTTTGTAGAGGAACCCCCCCTGTGGTAGGCAAGGAACAAAGACTAGGGCTTTCAGCTTTACCCTTATGTGTTTTATTTAATTACCTCAGCGTGTATGTTTCTCTTTTACTTGGCAGAATACTGAAAAATGACTTCAGATAACTCTACAGGGAAGCTGCGCCTGTGTCAACATCGTTTACCGCACGCAGCGCCGCCATGTGGCCATTCAAAATGCACTCTCTCTCTTGTATCCATGGTTTCCTGACAGTGAAGCCCAGTAGCAGCCTCTGGGAACCATGGATGTCTGTAGAAATGTCAGCAACGGACTGACATCACTGTGATGTTGTATGGTCCTTTCATCAGTATTTCATGACTGATCAATAAACTAAATAAGGAAACAGAAAACAACCTAAGGGTTACTCCAATGGTGGCAAAGAAGCCAAATAGATAAGAGCAGAATAAACTATAGTAGATTGGAGATGAGAACCCAACTTTTCTTATTACTTTAAACCTTACAGTATGTTTAGAGGATACATCTCAACCTAACTTTTTCTCTTGTTAAAATGACATGATTGTGTGGGCTTGATGAGGTACAGCATGTATCCTACGAGAACATCTGAGCTGTTTACACCACTGCACATGCACAGGTGTTGTGCTGTGTTGTCTTGTTTTAGTGAAAGCACAAAAGTTATAGCTTGTAAATTATGAATGGAAGAATGGAGGCTTCTGAATGCACTGCATCACAATTCAGAAGTGTCTGATGTTCCCTGGAGCACCCAGTGCAGCGAAGGGTTGTACTGTGTAAGGTATTTGTCAGAGTATGTATATATATGAGACACAGAGACTTATACATACACACACATACATGTCACTGTATTATGTTTTTCACAAAGTATTATTTGCTTTCTGCTCATGTTATGACTCTCCTCCCATCACTTGAGTTAGACAGTATTTTCTGTGAAGTCTGGTGATGTTATTGCTTCTTTTATTGTTGATCCAAAAACCTGTTGAGAGAGCTGGTTGAGGTCATTTCTTGCAACTAGCTTTCAGAAGTTGTACTTTCTAAAGTACATTTTTAATCTGTCTTTTTTGTTTGTCTTTTTTTTTTGCAGCTTTTGCAGCTTTTTTTTTTTTTTTACCACTGTGTGTTTGTCTCTGTGTCCATCAGGCACTGATGTTATGTCTCTGGTGTATTTGCAGGGTGATGCTGGCCCCCCTGGTCCTCCTGGTCCTGTGAGTACAACATGCGTGTTCATTATCAATTAGTATGAGAGTAATAGCTTTTAGAAATGATTAGTTATGGTCTTTGCCACAAACCAAAGAAAATATCCAGGTTTACGCATCAGAAAGCTGGTCGTACTTGATAATGTTCTCTAAACTCTAAATTATAGAACAAGGATTGTGCAGTCTTAGTGGTGAAGCAGATAAAAACAGAAACGCTGACGTCATGATGGATGTCTGATGTATGCTGAAGGTGACACAGAGTGGGTGGTGCTGGGACGATAGAACTTATCACTTAGACATTTTGAAGTTAAAAACACACTATGACAAATCAGTGGCATATCAGGGAGGGGGCAGTAATGACTCCAAGGACATGCGGCTGTTCCTGTGAGTATCTTTAAAAAAAAAAGAAAGGAATTGTGCCAAATGAACACGTGGTTGAAGCCCGTGTGTCACAATGTGAAGAGTTTGACATTTCGGTGACTTCATCCAAGGGTTTTGTGTGCGTAGCGTTGCGATCAGCTGCCTATTGAACCTCTGAAGGCCTCAGACACGAGGTCGGAAGCAAAGTTTGATGGCTTTCATTCTTAGTGTCGTTCGTGTTGCTTGTTAGCAGGGGATTCATATGGAAATCAGACAACTTAATTATACAGCAGGCAAATATCACTCACTCTCCACTGGTTTCACTGGTTTCTTTCTAACCGCCAGAAGCCTACTCACCTAATAAGAATAGATATCACTGTAGGCAGTTTTAGTGGAGGCTCAGCAGTGAGGTCTTGCTTTGCAATTATTTTTGAATTGTTGTCTCTTTTCTGTAGAATTCATTCCAGCTGGAGGAAGATAAAGAAATGTTCCATCAGAAGTGAAATACTCAGTTGCACTCGTTGTTGTGTAGTGAGGTGTGGGCCACCCAGGACATAGGAGATGTATACTATAGCACACAGCGGAGAGGAAAACATTAGTCATTTGATAAATGAGGCTGTTTGAATATTTAGTACCAGCCGCTGTCTGTGCTCTCTGCTTTCCTGTGGCAGATAATTTTGGCAGTTAAGCATTGATTTCCCTTACACAGCAGAAGCAAGGGTTCAGATCATTACCCTCCCTTCATAAACCTTCTTGTGCCTCTGTTTATTAGTAATGGGGAGGAGCGGTGGGCTTACAGGCATGCTCGGCCGTCACCCCCGCAACCCCCCCCAACACCCTTAAAGTAGCAAAAACAGTCATTTCAGCTCTGAGACTGTCCTGTTTTTATCGCTGCCCGTATTGCTTCACAATGGAGTTTTATTATCTATTAAACTGAATCTGTTATGCCAAGTTATGTGGAGTAAAAGGCTCTACACTGTATTTCACTGCTCTTGGGAAAAATTCTAGCACAAAGTTTAGATCTGGTCATGCACTGATGGCACTGAGATATTGTTCAGCATCCAGGGCGAGACAATTGACAGCAGTTTCTTTTGAGAGAGACTGCAGGTCGAAAGCTGAACCTTATGCACATACTCCACTGGGACAATAGGGGATTCAGTGTCTTACTCAAGGTTACTCTTACTGTCGCTGCTAAAGGAGGGAGGGCGCTGCATGACGGGTTTCTGTCTATCAGCCTGTATCATCGTAACACTCTCAAAAAGACTCACAGGTACACATTAGTCAGGACCAGGATGTCCTCCAAACTGAACAAACATAGAGGTTGTTAGTCCCCAGCCCTCTGAAACAAGCATCTCCTTTAGTAGGGCCCCTATAGTGGCAAGCGTGTCAGCCCTTTGTTGTTATGGTTTTAGAAATAAGCACGCAGGCTGAATAGGCGATGTGGATAACTCTAATAAACATATGGTTATGGAACAGTCACAGTTTCATAAGATTGAGGCACAAAACCCTCTTTGTTAGGTTAAGGTTTTTCACAGGAGGAGAGTCTCGCCAGGGGATGAGTTCAAAGAAGAACTAGAATAACCCCCAAATTGGAAAAAAAACAAAGGGAAGAAACCAGTGGCAATGATCTTAATAATAGGATCATATATCCATCCGAAATGTTAGTGCTGTGAGGGCACCGAGATTTCCCCCCCGCTTGGATAAGACTTTCAGTTTCAGGTTGGCTCCTGTTATCTCTTGCTGCTTTTATCATCAAACCACCCAAGGCTGAGCTGGTTAGGAGTGCATACAGAGATGAACCCAACACAAAGGACCCGAGGTCATGTAGATGTAATGAATTGTGATGATTATAGATGGAAAGTCTTAGATATGCCCCCTATCTTCGCTCAATTTTAATCCGTTTGTCCTTAAACACTGGCCCTGCTCTTAAAGCCTTTGTCCAGTTTGCACCAACATTTTATTGTGCATCTCATGTCTGGATCGTATCTAGTTGTCCCTTTGCCGCCTGCTATTAATAAACGCCTGCGGTGTCAGCGCTGAAATGTGATCATGAGCAGTCCAACTGAAATAATCACTGGTATCATCGCTGCACTGTCCCACCTCTTCCTGGCATGAATGCTTTTGAAGGTAATTGTGGTCATTCTTAAAAATGGATTTCAGGGACAACTCATCTCCTTTAAAAGTTGTGTTAAAGGCCATTAGGCTGGTGAAACATTGAACACCAGTTCCTTGCAATTAGTTATTTAAAAAAACTGACTGGGTTAGTTGTATTTACACCTACGTTTATATTTGATCCGAAGCAATCGAGTTTTATTATGATCCCCCATCATATTATGTTAATGCCAGGTCTACTGAGGTCTTTTATATGACGTGTAACGTGTGTAAACAATAATCTCAGGAACAAGTAGCTCTATGGAAACATTTTGAATTCAAGTAATTTCTTCTTGAATTTGGGATTTAATGTGGACCTCTCTCCTCCTCATGTGTTGTAGCTCTAGGTATCAGTCCACCTTAGCTGATCTTCCCTCTTTAATTTAATTTAATTTTGCTGTGAAGGTTCTGCCAAGCAGCTCCATCACCCCATTTCTCAGCTTTACTTAAGCCGTAAAAGAGATATGAAAATATTATAGAGATGTATTATTTTCCAACCATAAGTGCAGGTTGGTAAGAAGAGTCAGGTTGAACACATGCAGTAAAGTTATTGCTTCTGTGAGGTTCATGAGGAAAATCAACAGCTCAGAAAAGTTTATTTTCTCTTTATTTTCACTCGCAGTAATTGCTAGGAAACTTAAGCACTGTGTCTCTTTCATTACTTGTAGGTGATGACAGCTCATGGATTAAGGCAGCTCTCTGGAACTGTAAGCAGCTGTTTATATCTTAACTTTTGAAATGTTTATGTGTGTTATCTTATTTTCTATGGTTCCTCTTCAAATTGTACACAAGTAAATGGGGAAGTAGACCACATTTATATAATGCGTTTGTCTTGACACTCACAGCACTCAAAGTGCTTTACACTACTCATCACATTCACCCAAAAGCACTAGAGGGGTTGGGGATGAAACCATTGACCTTATGATAGGTATATCATAGCTCCTGAGCTATACAATACAATGTGCAATACAGTCTGGTCTGTTTTTGTCTTGCGTTTGAGGATGAAATGAAGGAAAGGGTCCAGAAAGGAGAAAAGGGAGATCAGGTAAGTTATTTTGTCTTCATAATTTCTGTGTAAACATAATTTGACCCTAGGAAATTCAGTATTAGTTTTCAAACACCACATCCGGTGTTTGTCGCCACAGCATGAAGAATACCTCCCGTTTTGTGTGTGACATCAACAAAAGCAGCGCTGACATTTGATTCTGAAAGAACAATTGAACATCACCTGCTGTTCAGTGATGTCTGTGTGCTCTGCAGAGGTGAAGCAGGGAATAAATTGACATACAATTATTGTTTGGACCTCAAAACAATAGATCACATCTACTTGAGGCAAGCAAATTACAAAGGCCACAGACGCAGCTGTTGACCAAACATCAAAAAGACTGTCAGCCACATGAAAGAAGAAAGATAAATGACACGTAGAATCTGCAAAGGAAAGATTTCACCCAATTAATAAATCAAAGACTTTTTTGAAAACTCCAGTCAGCAAGAGGAATGACTTCCTGAGTAATTATGGTTGTTTGTCTCCTTCACATTTCGCAGGGAGAGAAAGGAGCTCAAGGACCGCAAGGCTTTAAGGTAACTTGTTGAAGATGTAACACTTGCACCTTAAGCGCTGTCATTTCTGAGTACTACTCTACCCCTCCCGGCTCCCACACATACACACACACACACACACACACAATAGGGTCTTTAAGCAGCAACGGTTGAAGGTTCGCCTATGGCGGGATGTGATGACGTAGATTCTGTTGAAACTTCCTACTGATCACTACAGGAGAAAGACTAGCTGTGTACACTATGACAGGTTAAAGAATTGGCAATTTGATAGATTTTTCCAGTTTATTGATAGATCTGTTACCACCAACTATCGTTAACCAACCATCTCCCTGAGACAGACCCCAACTCCCTGTCCAGCCAACGATCTAACTCTGCTGTGTATTGATAAAACCATGGCGCTGTCCATGGTGCTGAAGCCACCGACAGACGTCTGTTATGAAATTGTCTCTAAAGCAAATATCATCTGTTCCTGGGGTATTTTAAGAGACATACTGTAGCAATGTTCAGATTGATCTTGCTTTCTAAAGAGCTAAGTAGCCATTGTGTCACTAAGGATGTTTAGTTTGCCACTATAGTATCTCATTACAATGTACATTGGCACCGTAGCCATCAATTGAACTGTTGCTGCTTAAAGTCCCTAGTGTCAGTGCAACCACAGCAACGTGGTATATATAGATTTTGAATCAAAGCTGTAGTTATTGTAGAAAAGATTCTTATAAAGTAATTCCAGGGTGAGACAGTGGCCTTCTAACAAAGCAGATTTCTATTTTGTGAAAGGTATCTTTAAGCTGTTGACAGAAATCTTTGGTTAAAAGTTTGTTTTTCTCTTCCTTCTCTTCCTGTCTTGGTTCTGTAACAGGGAAATATTGGGTTGCCAGGGCTAAAGGGAGATCAAGGACCAGAGGTGAGTTTCAGTTTCTATTTATTTATCTCTTGTCTGCTGTACCACTTACATAGCTGAAATCCCGCTGAACACTGTATAAACAACAGTGAGCCAATGCCTAATGCCTTGATACACATACAGTATATGACAGGAGGCTGAATATCTCATTAAATTTACTATAGCACAATTTCCCCCTGATTTCGGTGAAGGGTCTGTTCCCATGGTAATAATTATAATATCACCAGCATAACTGGATATTTGTTAGTGGAATATGGAGATGAATGCATATCCCACAACAACGGAGCGCTGAGTTTACACATGTATTGCAAAAAGCATCACTGTAAACACACTGATTCAGACTCACCAGTCTCGAGTGTTTCTGAAGATGGGTCATGAACAAATCATACATTGTTGAGAATAATGCAGATTTTCATCACAATCATGAAAAGTGGTAGATCAAAATAGCAGTAAGGACAGCACTGCTCATGCGCTCCTTTTATCAGTTATCATCGACATAACCTCAGTTTCCATAGTAATATGAGCATCTTTCAAAGACAATAATGGGTAGAGAAGGGTAATGCATATAAACACCTTATCTAAAATAACAGCATAGCCGGGAAATAAGCTTGCAAACCTACTGCTGCTCAGTCAAGTAGATATCCCCAGCGTACAGTAATTGCCATGAAACTAAGCTTGGTTTATTAAAAAGGCTGCAGGGCAACACTTAAACAATATTGCTATTTGAAATACTGTAGACAGTGTCTACAGTGTGGCTGGCTGGGCTACATTCAAAGTCCAGACAGTTCTGTCACCAAACACAGAGAGAGAAAATAGCCCAAAGTATTGGTTTTTCCTTTGTGTTTTGCCAGGGGAAACAAGGCCTGGCTGGACCCACTGGACTCCCAGGACTCCCAGGCGAACTAGTAAGTATATTGGCACAACTCTCCAACTAACCACGCCTGCCCGAATGAAAGAGAGAGATGAACAGATAAACCTCAACAGGCAGAAACACAGAGGAAGCGAGGAGAAAAGTCCAGAATTTTTACACAGACGATCAGTAATCAAATTTAAGAATTAATTAGTGGAAAGAGGCAAATCTTAGCGCTTTATGCCAGGAATGGAGGCAGCGGCCCAATCTGTTCTCCACACCTGCTTCAGTAATGAGCATCTGTCTTTATTCAAAAGCAGGGAGGGAAAAGAGGCATTTCATAAATCCTGTCTAAAGGAAATTATGTTGGAACACGGCAGCCCACTGAAGCAGTGAGGAGGAGGAGATAAATGTGTGTGAAGAGATGAAGGCCCAGTGATAGATGTGTCTCTTTTCACCACTATTTACAGGGCTCGTCAGGGGAAGCAGGGGTGCCTGGGAGAGATGGCCTGAAAGGAGAAAAGGTAGGTAAACTTCAAATCAAGTTCTCACCTCAAAGAAAAATATGAAGCAATGATGTTTTATCACAGGTTGGACATGCTAGACAACTTGTGGAGACACATTGCAGATTACGCGCCCTGCATGCCATCCTCAATCATGTTGCAACTTTGTGTTTTTGCATTTGATGCCTCAGACTACTCTGTTATTTATACTCAAGTCTCCTCTCGCAGTCGGACTTGTTCCAAACACTGTGATGAAAGCGGCAAAGTGGGAAAGTGCGCAGTTGACATATTTGATGGGGTTTGTCACTTTTGTCAAAATAAACGAAGCTGCACTCAAGTCTCCCCACCCAGTAGAGTCACTCTGCTACACTCCAGGGCAGAGAAATAAACCGAAAGTGCTTAAACCTCCTACACCCAGCCCCATTTATAATCCTCCTTTGTCTTCTTTGCCATACTGATGTTAGGTCTCTTCCAAAAGGCAGTGCTAGTTGTGCAGTCACGGTAGTCTATAAATAAATGTAAAATAACAAACATCTGCACAATGGAAACAATCAGCCTAGCTCAGCATAATGACTGGGAGTAGGTGAAAGCCTAGCACCACTAAAAGCTCTGACAGATTACGTTCTGTTTGTTTAGAACATACAAAAACTGAGGTATCAAAACATTTCTGGCTGTGATCAGTCAGACCAGCTGCTAATACTGTTGACGAAACTGTTCCTCAAAGCATGAAGCAAACATTGAAAACAGAGTTTGTAGTCATACGAGCAGCTTTGTGAGGTTGTCCCTGGCTGGCATTACAATTAATATAAATGCTAACATGCTAAGATGCTGAGGTTTTTACCTTCATCGTCTGAGTTTGGCCTATAAATGTGCTTGGAGTTAGTAATTATTAATAATAATTACTGTAGTAAGACTTGTACTTGCGGAGGTGTGAACATTTTTTAGAAAATCCATCCAATACACTCTGAGATTTCCTGTTTAGTCTAACAAGAGAACCAGCAGTAGAACCATCCACTGAGCCATGCCACTAACAATAAACCACTAAAAGTGTTTAGTGCACATTATATATTTACCAAGATGGCAAAACCTGTCTAACATTTTGTCTGTGGTGGATATTTCATGTACTGTCTGTGTTTTTATCTGCAGGGAGACTCTGGTGGAGTGATAGGGCCACCAGGACCTTCTGGTCCTAAGGGTGAGCCTGGAGAAGCTGGAGGTGGATTTATGGTGGGTACAATAATCGGACAGTGTTGGTTTCATCCCTCAAGTCACAGAAAACAAAAATATAAACTGTCAGTGGAGATCAGGAAACACAAAGAACAACAGCACAAGAAAATTCACCAGAAGTTCACAAAGTCTAGATCATCTGCAAACAGCTTTAATAGCTGAAGCTAAAGCAAACTAGCCTCCTCTCCTCCAGCTATGTTGCTGCCATGACATTATGTAGATGCAATGCCATTAAGTAATCCACTATTTGATAACCCAAGCCTGGGTAATCAGCTATCTTCCCATTTTGGAGCTTATAGCTATTGAAGTACTCTCTTTTATAGGCTTGGCTTTGCATATAGAAATGTTCATTATAGCTTCACCAAAAAGACAGCACATGTGCAGACAGGGCCGCGTATGTGGTTGACACCATTTGCACTCCTCAATCACTGGGAAGCGCTCCACGGCTTTAAACAATCATGTTTGTTTGTGTGTGGCAACGCTGAACTGAACATTAAGCTCGACAACAGACCCACTCATCAAGCAAGAAGGACTGTGTTCAACTGAGCAGAGTAATAAGGGAAAGCTTGCGTTCAGCCAGACGTATTTAAAGCTCTTTAATGTACTCTCCAGCACTGTAGAAATTGGTGCGGGATTGGAAAAGGGGGATCTATGTGTGTGCACGTAAGTTTCAAGGGGACATGTTTACAGCAAGCTGATGACCTCTTGTGTTCTTGCATAGTTCAAAAGCTAAACAAAGAGAGATGTGTATCGCTGAGAGACTGCATAGATCCTGATAGTCTTTTACGGACGTCAGTTCTGTCTGGAGGCACTGGAGGAAAATGGATTCTCCACATTTTATGGTTTTTGTTATGTAAGACACAGAAAGGGAAAAAAGCAATAAACAGAGCTCAATACAGACGGTCAGAGCGTCTTTAATGAGTCAACCTGCCCAAGAAGTTAATTTCACCGTATTGATTTTGCTTTTAAATGAATAATGAGCAATTTATTCTTTGTTTCTTTTGACTTTTATTATTTGCAATGCATTGTGTCCCACTCTCAAGTACTGATATAAAGGTTTTGTTTCAGTTGTGCCTCTGCACAGCGTCTAATGGAACTGTTTTTAAAAAGAAAATGGTGTTGGAGGATCGTATAATGTGGTTCTGCACTTCCTAAACTATTATGTTTTTGTGGATTACCACATTTCTCCCAAACACTCTAACTAAAGTGCTGTGTTAGTTCAAATCCAACTTTTGCACATCTAATTTACATTGTGCAAAGTAGGACTTGTAACACTAACACATGCTGAAAACAGAAATCAATGTCTCATCTGGACTGTACAGTAAATTATGCTCACAGTGGCCTCTGTTTCAATCAAGCTTTTCGTCTGTAGTATGGCATCATCAGTCTGCCTCTGTACAAAGTCGCTATTATAAATGTTGTAAACAGTATTGAACATGAGCTCCTGATGCAGTGCTGTGCTCAGACAGTTTGCACTGTGTAGTGGAGCTCATGCAGATTCAATATTCCTCTTTAAATTCCAGCACTAGAGCGGCTCCTTTTGCTCTGCACCTCAGGCTTCAAAGTGAATTGCTGATGTGTGATGAGTGAATCCCTATTCTGATGTCCTCTTCCTGTTGTTTTCTAGGGTGACGGGTTGTCTCTAACTAGAGGGTCTCGCGGACCCAAGGTAGGAAGCACATATATGATTCTCTATGTGCATTTACATGTATACCACATAGATGTGTTTTACTGTCTTCAGGTGGATCAGTGAATTGTGTTGGTATATTTGTGTTTTCATCCAATACATTTCCATCTATTTCAACCATTTATCACTTAATTAATTGTTGTTTAGACCTGATGATTTGTTTTCACACTGTTTCAATTACAACACAAACTGAATAAGAATTAGTGCAGAAGGCTTCCTGTGATGGTGTTTCCTGATCTGGCTCCTCTGTATTCAGCCACACGTTTCTAAGATCACATTATTTGTGTGTGTGTATGTGTCTGTGCATGTGTGTGCATGTGTGTATCTGTGTGTGAGTATGTGTGTGTGTATGTGCTGGGGTGGGGGTTGCTTGTACACATGTAAAGCGCTTTGTGCTACATTTTTAATGTATGAAAAGTGCTTTATAAATAAAGTTTGATTGATTGATTGATTGATTGATTGATTGATTGATTGATTGATTGATTGATTGATTGATTGATTGATTGATTGATTGATTGATTGATTGATTGATTGACTGATTGATTGATTGCTAGTTGAGCTGTAGTGCAGTCTGTCTGGTTGCTTCTCACTGCTGTTGTTGCTATATTTAAATGAGCCACAATAGGCTTAGATACGGGTTGTGTTTCATTTTAAACGTTCCAAGGTTTTCTGGTGATATCATGCTGAGTTTGGTTGGAGGTTCAGGAAATAACACTCATAATCCTTGAGATAATAACAATCACCAAAGGTGTTGTCGTAGAAAATAAGAAAAAGAGGACCTGGAACATTACTGTGTTTCATAGCCTTGAAGCTACTAAAAGCAAAGTGTAACGGCAGAGTAAGTGAAGTCTGAATGCTTTAATGCTCCTCCGTGGATCCAAGAGTCACGGAGAGCTTCTGTACTATCGCCGAAACCCCACTTACTGCTCGCTTGTATTTTTGTCAGGGTGAGAGAGGCGTCCCTGGAGTGCCGGGAGACCATGGTGAAAAAGGCGAACCTGGAGAGAGTGTCATGGGCTCACCTGTGAGTATGAAGTTGTATTGATTGGTTCTGTATCTCCCACATTTATCATTTAGTTCAAACCGTGATACCTCCAGATTCGTGTCTCCAGGCGTCGAAAGAGCGAGATCCTCTTTGAATATCAAGATCAGTTGGTCATTAAATTCAGTCTCAGATGAAAACGCTGGTCATTACCGTGAGGTGGGGGTGTATTGCACTCTGCCTTCATCATATATGCTCTGCACTGCTAGTTTGAACCTCACAGATTTGATTGTGAGTGAGTCTGCTTTCATTTTTGAAATACAGGATTGTTGGAGACAGAGAATCAATAGAGCAAAAGGTGTCTAACACAATTCCTTTATTGGATGCTGGGTGCTAGAGGGCAGATGGTGTTAACAAGATGTGTGATGTGTTCTTAGGGCCCCATGGGACCCCCAGGAAAGCCGGGAATTGAGGTCTGGTTCCACAACACACAAACAACATGATGAAGTTTATTTTCTCAGATTTTTCAGCTTTCTTATTGATGCAGTGGCCACAATTATTTTACAAGACAAATAATACTCTGCAGCATATAAAGCAAGATTGTTAAAATGATCGGTGTCTGGGTATTTTTCAGGGCCTCCGTGGACCCCCAGGGTTATCCGGCCCTCCTGGAGTTCCAGGAAGAGAGGTGAGTGAACTCAGTCTATCTCTCCACTCTTACTCAGTCCTCACACATCTGCAGCTAAAAGATGGCTGGAAGCATAAAACAATGACAGCAACCCACTGCGAGCAGCGATGTATCACAGCTCCTGGATACAAATCCCCACCAGCTGAGATGGGTGTGAAAAGAAAGTTAGAGTCTTGCATGTCTGCTTGATATCATTGCCTGGAGGATTGTTAACTCCTTTTTTTTGTCACAATTAAAGGGCCGACCAGGACCCCCGGGCCCTCCTGGACCCCCAGGTGAACGAGTAAGTAAGAGTATATAATTTATGCTGTCTACGGTTCAGCATCACTGATCTGCAGTGGGATCTTCTGAGCTAACCTTAGAGCCAATTTCACTATAAAGAGAGCGGCTCCGATTTGGGGATAATTAGCAGCTAGTCCTACTGTTCACCAGCCAGCGTCACTTTCACAACAACGTTGGAGTTTACAGCACACTGGCAGCACCCTGTTGTTAGCACATGTTGTCACGGCATTTCTTGTCTTTTTATGTGCTTGAAGTAAGCAGCATTCACCACAGTGCTGATAGCGCCATACAAGTGCTGCTGTGGCTGCGTCACCGCCGTGTAAATTTAGCCTTTCAATCCATTCATATTCATTTGTTGTAAAGACCCATGAAAGCCATTTATAGTCCACTTTATATTTTTGAAAAATACACAGGCTGAAGTTCAAATGTTTTTGTTCTCAACTCCAGAGAACAACAATAGTTTGAGGATGTGAGGATGCTGTCTTCTAGCAACAAAGTTATTAAACTGTTTCCTCAAGCGTTGCAGATATGAACTGAAAATGAAACACTAACTTCAAATTTTGTTTAAAAATGTTTGGGGTAAAAATCACATCCCTTTAAGGCACATAAGATGGTCTTATAAATTGATGTTTTGAGCAAATTACAAGATGCAGTTGCCCGAAACAAACAACAGCAAAATATTTCTTAAACATGAAAGATGTGTTCGCTTTGAAATTAAGACTGTGGAGATATTTCATGGATTTTTTTGTTTTGTTTTCTTCTTTTTTTGTGACAGACTGCCCTGCCAATGGTTGGAGACAAGAGTGCTTTACCTAAGGTATTTTATCTTCATAGTTGATGATAATTATAGCTTTTCACAAACAAAATTATACAAAGGGTTGTCTGGGTTAGTATTTTAAACTAGTCTGTAATTGGGTAGGGTACTTTTAAAAAATATACAATATATGATGCTATCAGTTTAGAGAGACAGTAAAAGCCCTTGAGTGCCTCCATCAGGATGACTGGGGGAAGTAGCTGTAGAGACAGACTCAAATAATCTCCAAGAAATCCAGATTTACTCATTCACTGCAGGTGCACAGTGGGGGCGTACTATAAAACAACATCCTTTTAATAAAGATGATGGAGTATAGAAATACACCAGGAGTGCACCAGTGAAAACACTTAAATACAGATATCACTGGTACTTACAATTACGTCTCCATTCACACAGAACTGCACATTGCTTATTTCACAGCAGCCGTCCCTAGTGTAAAGAGGCTTTAAGGTTTTTCTAGATGCAAATGACGGTCAATAATTAATTTCTTGTCCTTGCAGATGCTGCATGGTATACAGAAAACACCTATATAGTTTAGTTGAATACTGATTCATACTTAATACTGCATCAATCGATCTTAACAGGCAGCACCAACCAAACATCAAATTAGGAAAATGTAATCATATTACAAAGTTTGTTTATTAGGACTTCATGCTGACTTCACAATGGTTGAGACATGAATAGAATGTTATCCAATTTCCAGCATCCATTATTCACTCAGTAAATATGTGTATATGTACTATATATGTGTGCCAACAAAACATGGCCTCCAATACACAAGTTTATAGTGAGTGTGATGAAACCTGATATTCCTCCATCACTGTTTTCTAACATATTTTTCTGTATATTTCAAATCAAATGCAAAAAAAAAAGGTCCAAAGAAGAAAATCCTTTGAGAACAGCTCTGCCTCTCTCACCACTTCTCATGGTTAAATGTAATTTCCTCAGGCTGATTCCCCTTGTCACTTAAACCTTCACCTCCAAATGTTGAAGCGTCTGCTCTCTCACCGAAGGTTTTGCAAGTCTGGTCCCTTAAACCACCATACTCGCATCTTGTATCTCATCTTGGACGTGTGCTCCAACATGTTCATTATAAGTAAAGGTTATTTTGTTCATTGTATCGCAGGAACCGTATTCAGATGCATAAATTGCACTGGCACCGCAAGGCTGATTTGAGAGCAGAGAGAGCTGAAAGACAGATCAAGTGCTTCTTTTATGGCTGTTACTTTTATAATGGGTAGATTCTATCAAAAACTTTGCAAATGACTGATTAGTTTCCCTTTTTCTTTGCCTGAAGCGGATTACTCGCCTTACATCATGTTGTTACCTGCAGGACAGCACTTAGCTAAATTAAACTATTTCATTTTTTAATACTTAATGCACTTCAACTCTGACAATAAATAATATGCCCTGATTTGACTACTCAATGACTGATGGGAGCCAGATGCCAGTAGTGTTATAATCCTCTGTCACCCCTACCTTTGGTGTCACCCAAGTAAGTGCTCTGCTACTTTACGCAGCCTTTTCACAGTTGTTTAGTGGCACTATAATTAGTATTCCAACAGCTCGTTGCCACCTACAAAAAAAGGAGCTAAATACATTTGGCTCAGGCCATGTTGCTTTTCATTCATGAAGTCAATAATGGCGTGCTGTCTGCAGTTTTATGACAAGCATGTGCAAATTTTTCATTTTGTATTACAGCCTCAGTCTGTAGTCAAGCGCTGCTCTTTTAATGGTGTAGACTACCTGTGTCTCCTCCCTCCCTGCAGCTTAGAGCTACCTCCTCTTTCCTTGAAGGTGCAGTGTCGATATCAAGCCTGGATCAGGGACAATGATATTTAAGATTCTCACCTAAATGTCACAGTCAATGAGTTTGACAAAGTTCACCACTCACCTAGATGAGAGGCACTCATGGTGGGTTCACATTATTTCTGCTATGTAGACATTTAGAGAGCACTTTGTGTCAGTTGGGGTCTTGTCCTCCACCCAGGGGATGTGACATAATAAAGGGCGAGAATGCAGTGCTGCAGCACAACTTGATGAAATCTTATCTGTGCCACCACTTTTGCTTCCTGCCGTCCCTGCACTGGCAGAATGCCTGCAGTGTGTGCCAGACGAGAGTCCCGGGGCTGCCTGGGCAGAAAGGAGAGAAGGGGTCCCCCGGAGCGCAAGGAGTAGAAGGCATGGTGGGAGAAAAGGTACAAGTAACACCATCGACCTGACAGGCAATTTGGAACAAGACAGTGTAAACATGTTAACCTGACCTTGATGCTTTTCATTACATGACACATGTTACATTTCCTGTTGGCTTTGCTGATTTCATACTTTGAGTGCATGTGTGTCCACACCCATGTTCATTGTGTATTTCTGTCC
The DNA here is from genome assembly GCF_905171665.1 of Trachurus trachurus. Lineage (NCBI taxonomy): Eukaryota > Metazoa > Chordata > Actinopteri > Carangiformes > Carangidae > Trachurus > Trachurus trachurus. Next base: position 19,059,031 of record NC_139906.1, read on the forward strand.
TTAACAGGGAGATCCAGGTGTAAGAGGTCCTACGGGTAACCCAGGGAAAGAAGGCCCAAAGGTAGATAAAGGAATAGTATAAAGATGCTAACTACTGCAAAACATATATACCATGTATTTGCACATTGTATATGTGATTCTAAATTAATGATGTATGTTTCTCAGTAGGACCAAATAATCTGTAACACTAATAGATACATTCTGTGATATTGTTTATTGAAATGTCTAGTACATATAGATTTACACTGACAAACGCTTTCCAGAAATTGCCTTTTGGATTATCTCTGGGAGCCTAACCATCTGTTCTACAACTCATATTATTCTGTACACTCTTATGTGCTCACTGCAGAAGTTGTTGCTATGGATACTGTGTTGTGCCACGGTGAAGCAGGCTAGGCAATTTCAAGTCGTGTGCTGTAAGAGGGGAAGAGACATTTTGAAGTTTACACCCATCAGCCTTTAGTTTTAGGCCTTTTCATGTTGGGAGAAAAACATTCACTTTTCCCTCCCTCACTGATTCTGCCTTTTTCCTGCAGGGAGTAAAGGGAGAGAGAGGGTTCCCAGGCCCTGCAGGAGATAAAGGCGATGAGGTGAGTGAAAAAAGTTTATCTAAACAAATTAATCCAGCAGTTATCTAACCATCTGGAAGTCACGGTGACATTGAGAGGTGGGTTTTTCAAAAGAATGTAAATATATTGTAATGTCTGGCTCATCTTCAAGCCTGTCGACACTCTGAAAGTCTTTTTTCAAAAGACGCTATCAAAAGCTACCACAGTACTGCATGTGCACTATGGCCTAGCCTTTGCATTTTGAGGAGCTACTTTATAAAGAACGTAGCGTGCCCTGCATGTGTGTGTGCGCTAATTAAAAAACAAGGCACTCTTTAGAGGAGCTGAGAACCGATTCATAGGTCAACTTTCAGCTCTGAACTGCAATGACAGGAAACTTTCACTAACAAGCACCTTGTTACTAGATTATACAGGCTCAATAAACCCATGTTCTATTGCTCAGTTTAAGTTCTTTTTCCATTTAGTGATAGAATAAATAATTGAGGGAAAACACATGCAGAGCATTCCTAAAATAAATAAATGAGTGCTGTAAACGGTAAACCATTCTAGACAGCTAAATGTTTTACCGCTTGTGCACATTCAATGGTGCTGTTAAGATAAGAAATATTAACATATGTATCCAAGCAGCCAGAAAAGTCCTCAGAGTCACCCTCTACGGTGTAGTTGTGAGCTCTGTGTGGTGTATCATTTTATCCGTGATTGCTGCTGCTAATGGCTTCCTGGAAAAGCTTCTCTGGCAACAAGAACACAAACAAAACAACACAATACGTTACACCTTAGGTAATGAATGTTCAGTAATTCAGCAAGGTGTGAATGATGTGTGAAGTACTGCACCATCTTATCTATTCAACATCCTGCTTCTGAGAAGGACCTAGAGGGTATAGTGGAGATACATAATAGTGGAGGAGGCACAGCAGAGTGTTGTTTGGAACATAAATGTAAATAATGTAACAAAACCAAATCCACTCCTCCAGGGGTCTCAAGGAGTGCCAGGACTTCCTGGTGTGACCGGTCGTACAGGGGCTCCGGTAAGAAGCCTGTCCTGGTATTCTACAGAATTTCCTCCGTTATTTCATAACATTAAATATTTTTTTATTGTTATGGGACTATTTTATCATAATATGTGTCAAGGTTTGTGCTTGGATCAGATTTCATGCAAGGATGCTGTTTTGTTTGCAGGGGCTTATGGGTAGGCCAGGTCCTCTGGGCCAACCAGGAGGAAAAGGAGAAAAAGTAAGTGTTTTCCATTCCACATATCTATAATTAACATGTTTGAATGCTCCTCTAAAATGTGGTTTCTAAATGTAAAATATGTATAAAAGCTTGAATTAAATTGGTTTAGGTTTTTACCACATTAGATATAATTTAAATAATTAATTATAACTATAATTCAGCCAATAATTTGAAAAAATATATAATATCAAGATGTTTATTGTTACTGTATATACTGTAGTAAAGTCCAGTTTTATTGATTTTTTTCTTAGGGATGGCAAATGAAGTGACATGCAGTCAGATTACTTCAGAGACATGTTTAAGAGTTCCTCTGCTTTTTCTTTGGCAGGGCGGTGAAGGCCCCGCAGGCAGACCAGGGCTTCCAGGACCTCCAGTAAGTTCACTCAGCTCCATCAGGAGCCTGCTGGTCATAACAAGTCTCTGTCGGAGTCACAAGTTCTCTGTGGCCCTCAAAGTTGCACCGAAATATAAACTGACTCTTCTCATTCTAAAAAAAACAAACAATATTAATCGTTACAGACTCAAAGCCATCTATTTAACCCACTTAATGTGCTGACAAACACTTAAACTTTTATTAAAAGCTAGACTTTTATCTTGCTTTTATCGATACCATACAAAGATCTTCTTTTCCCATGTCCATGTGAAGGTCATAATGTTCAAAAAGAAGGAAGAACGCACAACGGTTCGACGGTTGTCTTCTTCAGTGTGTATCTCATACAGATACCTACTGAAGAAGACAGCCGTCGAAACCGGTCTGTGTGTTTAGTTGCCTAGTTGGTTAGTACCTGTGAGTAATTAAAGTTACACGAAGGACACTAGGTGTTGCTGGCTTTTTGTTTGTACAAGGTCATAATGTTGCCTTGGCACCTCTTTCTACAGAAATCTGCCGTTGATGCACTCATATTCTGCTCAGTCATACAGTGTTTAGTGTAACAAGAAAAACACAACTGACATACAAGTACGGATGTGATGAAATTGTAGCGACCTACGCACTGGCACTGAATCATGTTCCCTTCCTTTAAAAAGGCCAGTGAGTAAGCACTTCCAAAGGCAAATCTATAATTCATCAGCCGTCCCCTTGAACCTGCCGTGCCCCCCCACACCACCACCACAACACCCTGGCCTCATAAACTGCAGTCTAGGAGGACAGGGGATGGCTCAGTGGCCTGAAAAGGGCACAGGCATCCACTTGCTTCTAAATGAGAATCTTGACTCCTTCTACATTTTACAATAGCAGCTCTCCCTCTCAATGTATCATGGGAAAAACATTCTTTTAGCATCTAATAGTACCCAAGAAGTATAGATTACCTCGTTCTCATAGCCAAATCTCTTTTAATCAGTGTGCTCTTTTGTATTTCTGAGATACTCTCGATTTTTTTTTTTTTTGAATTACCACTGGCTCAGGGATTATCAAGACAAGCCTAGTGTTCTTGGTTTTTTTTCTCTCTTTTCACATCTCACTCTCTCGCACTCCCTTCTTTCTCTTTTGTGTAATCACTAAATGAGCTATTGATCTCTCTCATGTAGCTTTTAAGGGCTTAACACTGTATAACTGCTGCAGACCTACTGTACAGTTTTCTTTAAAGACTCCTGGTGCCTAAAACTCACAGAACAGTGAAGAGAGTCTCTTCTCAGAGATGCGTCTGATTTTCTGCTGATTGTGTTTTTCACACAGGGCAACGGGATGAGCAGTCTGTACAAGCTGCAGGTAAAGACTTTTCAAATGACGTCAGAAGTGATAATGTCATTGTGATCCATTGAATGCAGTGCCTTCAGTCATATGAGAAACTAATCTGTGTTTGTGGTTCAAAGGAATTTCTGACCTATATTGTAAAATATGTAGTCATAACATTTAAAAAAAAATGTCATTCCAGAGTGGTGGAGCTATTTCAGGACCCCCTGGAGCTCCTGGTGCTCCGGTAAGAATAATCACTTGTTATGCCTCAAGCAAATCCTTTACAGTATAGTGTGGAGAAACACTAGCACATACGTAGACATGTTGATACTGTATAAGCTGCAGAACCGGGGAGAGGTGAATAACAAATAACCTGACCAGCCCTGCAGTGTTGTCTCAGCTTCTGAGGCCCCTATATCACAGTCAATCATGTTCAGTGAGAGCCCTGGTCGGTGAAGGCCAGGAGGCTTCCTGACTTTCAAACAGGTGTCTCTGACCCGCCCCGGGACACGCAACATCAATGATATGCAAAATGGTCTTGGAAGTTCAGCCGCTCTACACAGTGCAAAGCCGGGTCGACTCGATTTGCTTATCAGCTCCCCCTGCTCCTCTTTATCAGACAGTTTGTAATCTTGTCCAGTCCTGGGAGACATTCACTCACAGGCCCTGTAGGGATCCATTCACCTCAACCAACACTTAAGGTGGTGACAATAAATAGACACTCTAATATCCCCAGTGCACAATGCACATGAACCACAGCTAAATCTTCAGGATGCTTCCCCCTGTACTGCATCCATCACAGCCCAACAGCTCCACTGGAGCAATCAATAAGGAAGCATCTTAATCAGGGACAAGGGGCACAATTTTTCAATAATTCCTTTTTTTTTCAATCTTGGAAAAAGCTGAAATACTAAAAAAAAAATTTAAAATGCGTGACCTGAGATTAAAAGTAAAGATTGTGTGATCACCAGACCAGATTATGGGACCCTCTTCGTTTTTAATTTTGCTTGGGAGAGGCCACAGTTACATATAGTGGATGTGAGATTTACACACAGAGGCTGTGAGAAAAGTGACACAATGATGCACTATTAATTTTAATGACAATAACTTAGAGTAGCCGCATGTCGTCTTTGACTGTATTTATGATCTTTATGGGAGCTGTTGTCACATTCATGGGAGTAATCTGTCCTTTTTCCCCCCTGTTTTTTAAGGGTCCCAAAGGAGACGAGGGAGACGCAGTGAGTTGCAGCTTTTCATCCTGGAATATATTTTTATGAAATATTTGTCTATTTTTGTGCTGCCAAAAAAATAGAGAAGTCAGAGTTGCCAGTTGCTTTCCATCACTGTCTCGGTGGTTCTCTCCAACATAGTCAATACACCCTGAAGCCTGAGCACTTAACCACTCTCTGTAGAACTCCAGCACACAGCAAAAAATGATCACATCTCCAGCAAATATCAAACTGTTGTACCATATTGTCTTGCCAGTGGGAACCTATGAACCCTCCCTGCACTTCAAATACCCCTCCCCCACCACCACCACCAACCTGACGCCTGAAAACAATCCACACAGACATGGAAACAATTTGACGCATCGACTCGAATTCTTTATTCTCACAGGGCCAATTGCATTTTTTATTGTTTTGTTGCACAGTGATTTTTCACCAGGATGTTAATTTGACATTTTAATAAATTGTGTGAGTGGCTCCGGTGCTGTGGTGGAATTGCCCCAATCCGTCTCACAGCTGATCCTCTGGCTGGCCCGCTCTCCCCTTAGCCACACTCGCTTATTCATGACAATCTACATGTGTGACAATTACCTGCACAATCCGTCTATGTCAGCACCAGTTGCCCCTCTATTCAGTGAAATGGCATTTCTCCATGGCAGTTTGAGCAAGATGAGGTAGATAGAGGACAGCACTTGTTCGAACGCAGGGAATGGCTCTCTATTTTTAGTGCTGAAAGCAAGTCTGATTGTGACTGTCAAATGGAGCTTTTTTTTCCTATCCCATCTGTAGCGTACAAGGTGTGACAGCGTGTGTCATAGATCATGTAATATAATACACTCAGGTTGAAGTATTGTCCTCTTAGGATTATCCTCATATTGACACATGAAGGGTTGTATTAACACCTGGCCAAGAATATCAAGAGGAGCGAGGACGATGTGTCAAATCTGGGCTCCTGCAGAATTTCATTTACCTGCCTTTGTGTAGCTTTGATCTTTATTTGCTTGCTTATGCCTAATGTTTACTTGCAGCCTTATAATAATGTCCTAAACCAAGCTCTCTGTCCAGGAATAGCACCATTCCTGGTTGCAGAAACCCCAGTTTTTATCAGAAGTGACTGCTTTCAGCAGGTCTTGTGTGTTTCTCTCACAGGGGGAACCTGGGGCCATGGGTTTACCCGGGCTTGAAGGGCTACCTGGTGCCAAGGTAAGCGACAGTATTGACCCAGAGATGCGTCTCATCTGCCGTGACCTACCCTGATTACCAAGTTAGGAAACGTGTTTTCTCTCCATTTCATTTTCATTACTGAACATATTAGGTGTAATTTTCTGAAATGAGACATCCTGCCGAAAATGACTGCCTACTAAAAGGCTCGCCAGTGTGAGAGTGAGTCAACTTAAGGGAAAGCGATAATGTTGAGGAGAATTCAATCACTTGCTGTTTCTCTTTTTTGAAAACCTGACTATACTAAATTCAGGTTGATTTTTTAAATGGGAAATAGTGCAGTAGTACAACAGCAGTGTGGAGCTTAAGTGTTTCTTTAACAGGTAACCATCCACACAGTGAACCCCTACTAGGACGCATATTCATTAATGGAACAAAACTAGCCCTGTGTGCGATTTCTCACAGAATAGAAAGAGCTGATGGTGTGTGTGTGTGTGTGTGTTTGCGTGTGTGCGGGGTAAGGTTATACTAACAAAGGAGTGATGTAAGGAGGTTATTTACAGATAAATTTGTAGACAGTTCATAGTGTTTTAAATGTTTGCATTGCAACATTGTCCAAATGTTGAGGTGCATAGGCTTTCATTATTTATTTTCAGGTTTAGACAGTTTCTAATATCACTATAAGTGTCTCTGCTTGACATAGAAGTGAGTGATTTATGTGTATTCATTATGGCATGTGTGTATCTTCCAAGTGACACGTATTGTTGTTTCCTTCAGGGTGATATTGGTTTGCCTGGTCCAGCCGGGACATCAGGTCCTCTAGTAAGTGAGTTTTTTTTTCTTCTTCTTCTTCTAGATTAATTTACCTTGACTCATGCTCCTCCTTGATCAATCTGTGTTGTTTAAGTCCGCTGCTGGCAACAAGTCGATGATGTTTCACGGAGAACTCAGAATAGCAGCTATCAAAACAGGAGTCCCATAACGCCACACTGCTTCGATTAAGGGCTCGGATATAGATCTGTGGTCTGTTTGGTGGATTCTCCGTGCAGCTATAGTAGCAGCCGGTTGCTATATAATAAATGGGAGGTTGTAGAGGTGCGGTAGATATGACACTATTGAGGACCTGTCAAACATGGCCTGTTCTCTTCCTATGTTTGTGATTGACAGGGGAAGCCCGGCACTCGTGGAGAGCCAGGGATCCCAGGAGAGCCGGTGAGATGCAGCCTCTAACTCTCTTTGAGCTGTCAATCCACGCGTCATTCCTTTGTCACTGCCGACTGACACATCGGCTGTCTCTGTTCTCTGACAGGGTGAGAGGGGGCCGGTCGGTGAGACAGGATTCCCAGGGCCCGAGGGACCCCAAGGTGTTGCTGTAAGGATGCTACATGAAATCTGTTGCTCATCCTTTTATAATCATAACAAGATGTTGCCAAAGAACCTTCCAGTGGCGTCCAGCCTGCAAATATGGCTTCAGAAAACACACTGTTCCTTCACTGTATATCAGCAGGTTGTTTTATCATTAATTACACTGGAAGAGGAACATGATTCAAGGACAACATGTATAAAATACGTGTTACGTGTTGTATAGACGATCACATTCCTCTATGTAATTACCATCAGAGATTGTTTCTGTAATTTTCCCTGTAAGCGCACAATGGAACAGTGTTCACACAGCAATCAGGATCATTATCCCTTGGTTGAGATATCTCATTAACTGTGGAGATTACTAGGAGTGCAACAGTGCTGATCCAATCGAAGGTGGGAGCTGATACGAAATGTCTTTGTTTGTGTTGCGCTCCTTGAGCAGGGCAGACCAGGAAAAGATGGAACTCCTGGATACAAGGTGAGTTGTGCAAACGCGCCGCAAATCCCCTTATAGAAAGTGCTTTACATCAGCCGAGGTACAGAAAGATGGCACAGCAGATTTTTATCCCCCCCCTCCTCCATCCCACCTCCCCTAAAGCTACAGCATCCTGAGTGCATTAAAGCCATTTGCATATTTGAGATTTTAACGATAAAAACTAAATGGAATCCTGCAGATTTAAGGCTTTGTTGACTTTTAGTCTTTCTACCCTAATTATACAGTTAATGCTTTCAGGCAATGATAAAATGTTTGTAATAGAGGGCAGTAGACACTTAGATTAAATGTGCATTTTCCTGCCTGATGAACCTGGCTAAAATTGAAACAAATACTGCAGCAGAGTCTGCTTTTAGGTGACTGATCTAATACATTACACGCTATTTACTACATAATCACACAGAATGGGCTCACAGCATGAAGAACAGATCTATCATGAATGACCCTTCCCAGCAACATTGTACAATCTCATGCTGCCTCATTTACAAGATTTTTTTTTTTCACCATACACCTTAATGACAGCCCGAACAGTTTATTGTTTTCTCATTATTATCAGTTAATATTCTTCCCTTCACATCTCACCACTGCACAGAGCCTTTTCTACAGTTTCATTCTCGTGTCCTTCTGCTTGACTTTTTGGTGGGACAACAGTGCCATCTAGCAGGTGGCGTCGCTCCCATGCCCACGCTCCGCGCACACTGCTTTGAGGTTTAATGTAATGCTCAGGGAAGCATATTTCAGTGGGCAAGATGATAGATTTAAGCCTCCCATCAGGCACTGGGGAATACAGAGTACTGCAGATTAAAGCAGGCAGGGGAGAACAGCATCACAAAGAGATGCCCGCTTTAAAACCACATCATGCCAGATTGTCTTTTGCATGGCTCCTGTAATCCAGCAGGAAATTGATACATAGATGCTCCCAGAGGTATTGCTGTGTGCGCAGTAAAGGGAAGCAATGAGTAGTGACAGGGAGGGATTGGAAGACACAAGATGTTGTGACATGAAGCCAGAGACAGGTATTTTCTCTCCCCCGCGCCTCCGTACAGTCGAGACAGCTGCTGGGAAAGCAGGCATTTCTAAAACAAAACAGGAGTGATACAGAGGAGCCGTGACATTGCAGAAGGTGAAACCTTATACGGGGGAGATATTATACAAGCACCTGAGCTGAGTAAGAAGCAATCAATGCACAGTCATCTGAAAAAAGTACATCTCTCAAAGTCAGGTAATTCAGGAAAAGCTTGCTCAGTTTTTTTTTTTCTCTCGCTCAGACAACAAAACAGAAAACTTCTGCAAATGTTGAAGTAAATATGAGCAAGATGCCAATACAGTTGTTTTAAATCATAATAATCTCAGTTTTGCCTCTACAGATTAAAATAATAGAGATTTGTATGTCCTCCTGCGTGTAACTGAACATCAATTCTCAGCGTGAAAAGCTTCAGGGGAAGCGTACTTTCTTTTTCCAATTATTCACGTTCCAGTTTACGTTTTTGTCTACAACAGAGCCTCAAAATAAAATCTTTTCTGCTTTTACTTCTAAGGGAGCTACAGGTAGAACAGGGGACAGAGGACCCAAAGGAGAACGTGTAAGTAGCATCACTCCTGTTTTCCTAAAAAGAAGCTGCTTTCATGGCGCAAACTATAATGCACAAAAAAAGGTTTTGATGAATAGTAATGAAAGTCTTCACTTCAGCACAAATATGACTAATCCCCACAAGCACATAAGCACTGGATAAAGGCATTTAACGCTCAGTGCAGTTTTCTATTGTATTTGCAAGGCAAAATTAAAGAGCTCTGTCACACTTCTGCAGTAATCTATTGCAAATGCTCGTAATAGAGGATGCAAATGAGGCTTTTAGCTTTATATTTGGAAACAGCACCCAAGTACAGGTGACTGACTGGACATAGTAATAGAAATGGGTCACCGTGTGTAGCATGTTAAATTATACAGTTGGCTGTGAGTAAGATCTGGAAATGATCATGACTGTGCTTTTGAGAGTCTGTGTTTTATTTATCTTGCTCCGTATGATGCCAAATGTCTCGTAGCATCATATCGAGCTCTGATAAATCTGTGCTGCTGTGATCCAGGGTGACGCAGGGATTCCCGGAGGAAGAGGCGTTCAAGGTGAAAGAGGTCGTCAAGGAGATCCAGGCATCATCGGACCGATCGGACCGCCTGGCCAAAAAGGTGATGTGGGCCCTCCGGGACAGCTGGACAGTGTAAATCTCCGGGTAAGTTGCAAATTTGCGGCTACCTCAGAGCAAACAAAGACTGTCCTCCCAGGTGATTAAAATCTTAATCAGCCTACCTCCTTCCTGAGCTTGTGTAACTAGTTCACTTCTCCTTCCCTGTGCGGGGAAAAATGGTGCAGCCACAGATTTCTGCATGAAACATCAAACAAGGCTGTGCAAGGGAGGTTGCTGTTCTCTTTCTGCTCAACACTTCCCACTCCTGATCAGCTAGGCGCAACAGAAGGTCAGAGAGGGAGAGGGATGGAGACAGAGAGAAAGACAGAGATACGTGGGCGTGCCTAGAGATCTGCAGAGCAGTGAAAACACCTCCGTGTGTCACAGACATTTTACACATACTGTACGCAGTCACAACAGTTATATAACATTCACAGCAGAGATGAAAAACAGTTTCAAATGCAAAGATTCAAGGTCCAAGGCTACAGTCGTTTCCCCTTGCCACAGATGCAGCTCTGAAAAGAGACGGGTTCACATGGCTGACAGAGAGTATGCTTTCTTTTTTAAAACCTGTTATTCTTGGTTTCTTAAACCTTTCCTGTACCAAGGCATGTAATGTTCTATATTGGCTTTGATGTTACATACAGTACATGTAGAGGCTTAAAGATTTGGCATGACAAGATATACTTTCCCTCTTCCTGGACATAAAGAAACACTGAGAAATCTCTTTGTAGACGTGTAACATCAAATGGAATATTCCATCAATGTTTCCATTTTATTTCCAGCTGGGTTTAAGGTGCAGACGTTACATTATAATTCAAGGAAGGATTTCACAGAGTAGATTTGAAAAGAGCTAAAGAAATCTGAATTTCAGCAGCGATGAGTCTCCACCACTCGGTTGGTTTCCATGATCTGTGAGCAGAGATACAGATGGGCAACAAATTAAAAACCAACTAGACCTGCCATAAGGTGTTTTAATGACACTCATCATCCCTTTCAGTGTTCCCTTGTTCCCTATGGATGGGGGCATTGTGATCTTGTTTGTCCACTCACCTTTTCCTTTAATTTGTGTCAGGCATCCTTTTAATTTTCATGCCATGATAATTTTCACATCTATTGTATCTTCTCTGCTGCCAGTTCTTTACACAAACGTTATTGCTTCTGTGGCCTGAATGCATTTCCTGTCTTTTTATGTAAAAATGCTTCAGTGAATTTTGTGTCTACCCACAGGGTGATCTAGGCTTCATGGAAGAACTCAAAGTGTTCATTCGAAATGAAGTTTTGAGGGTCGTTGAAGGTATTTTCAACCATCTTTAATCGCTGTTCTCTCCCTTGTGTCATCTCTCAGTATTTTATATGTGAAGTTTTGTTTTTCTTACCTTGCAGAGAGGCTGTCTGGCATCGTATTGCCTCAGAAGACATACGCCAACATGATGGCTTTATCGCCCCACGGGACTCCAGGACCTCCTGGCAAGGACGGGTTGCCAGGGCTGCCAGGAGAGGCTGGACCTCCTGGTCCTCAAGGTAGGAGCTGAAGTTGGAAGGCAAAACTGCTGGACCTTGACACAACCACAGAAAAACAACCACCTCTGTTACAATATGCATAAGACATAACATCATTTACATTTGAAAACTTTCGGCGAAACTTGATTAACCATTTGTTGCCTGATGTAATTGAGTGTTTATGTAGCCACCAGCATATGTATAAGGCTCATTGGTGCTTTAAATATACCAATTAGTCCAACCGGCATGTGCTGTTGTATCTCCTTTTTTAAAGGAGGCAATATTTCCTGTTATAAACCCAGGGCTTCAGGTTGGCATGCACTCAGTTTAAGATGTTTTTTTCTGCATGTAAAGAGAGTAAAGAGCACATTGGTAGCTGGCTGGGTTGGGGTGAGGGCACCAATGTAGGCTAAAGCTTGCATTTTGAAGGGATTCATGGGTATTTTCTCTTGCTTACACCCATATATCAATGCAGACTGAGGGGCGGGAAGCAGAGGAAAGGCCAGGAGTGTGGTGCACAGCGGCTCTCTGGGAAATATGAAGACAAACGAAGAATTGGCTGTGAATAAGAGAAAGTATTATCAGTGTGGACAGGAAAAGAGCCACAGTATTGATACCTCACTCCAGGAAAGAAAGCTCCTAAAATACAAAAGGAGCATAGTCAGGAAAAGAGGCTGAACATTCTTTATCAAACTGATACAACTTTCCTGACTGCTCATGCAGTGTTGATGGTTTGCAGGTCAGGCATTATACCTCAAACTTGCCTAGATTTGTATTATATCCGCAGCAGAACTCTGGTATCTTAACTTTTGAAGAGGAGGAGTGTGTTACGTGACGGTGCAGGTCAAAAACACCACTGCATCAGCCTTTCTCTATAAGCTTTGTATCTACCTCACATTACTCAAGACCATTTACATGTTAACCCAGTGCTTTAATATAAAATGCTGCTTTCATTTCATTCATGAATAATATAGTTAAAAGTAGTATTTGTGCTGTGTTAATGCCACTAGCATTACAGTACACGTGTCTTGGATTTTGTTCTGCTTGTTTAATTTTTTTAATGCTTCAAACAAGTGTTTTATAGGTGATCCTTAATGCAGCTTTGCAATAAATATTTATTGAAACTAAAGAGGAAAGTTATTCCCTTTGATAAATCAAAAATTCAACAACTTCTTAATTTTTTTTTTCTTTGTTGACTTGTGCCTCCACTCAGCTGGGGAGAGAGTTTGGGGTAATATTTCCTCATTATTTCTCGTCATCCTCCGCTGGAGACTGCGCTCCTCTGGAATATCCAATTTGACTTCTTCTCCAATATGCCAAAATGAATTGTTTATGGAGAAAAATAACCCCTCTGTTGGATTCACAGTCTTCTTTTTTTTTTCTTTCCTCATGGTTTGATTTCGTAAGGTTGAAAGTCTCAAGCTGTTAGAGAATACCCATAAGGATGCATGCTGAAGAGCATCATTTCTTTTTTGTTATTTCTTCCCTCTTTGTTGTAACTGAGTGCCTATTTGTCATTCTATTCATCTTTGACTTTTGAGATCATGCTGGAAATACTCACTGATGTAAGTCATTGTGTGTTAAGTGCGCATTTCATAAATTCAGCTTTTTGTTGTTTTAACATTCATTTTTAATTTTGTATTTCAGTGGTTTGTGTATATTTATTCATACTGACTTTAAGTGTCTTTTATTATATCAGGATACAAACTGTGTTTTGGAGCTGCTCTGTACAATATGGAAATATCAGTAAATATCACACAGTAATTGCTCTTTGATGGAGCAGCTGCTCTAAGAAAGGTGTTTTTTTGTGAGGCACAGCATGAATGAATAGATGTTGTTGTCCATACAACAGTGTACAACAGGTGCAGAAATGCAATCCTATCAATCAAGCCTGGAAAACCCACTCTGTGGCTATATTATTCCTTACTAATGTGTTTTGGCCATTAGTGTCCCTCACAACAATTTGTTTTAAAGCGTGTACTGACGCAGTGTGCCATTTTCAATATATCACTCTGCATAAGTCCAGCATGCCACCTAAGCTTATTGCCCTGTGTGCTATTCAGTTTTTTTTTTTTTTTTTTTTTAATGCTTAAGGTACAGTGCTCTTTTCTCCATGGTACGTCTCCTGCCTGAATGAATGCCCCGGGCTCTGTGAGTGTTGAAAGAAGTCTCGTTATTGCGACAATGTGTGGATAGCCCCTCTCTCTCTGAGAATCGGTTTTGAGGCGTTCATAAGCCTTTTTTCTGAGATTTTCTCTGACATGTAAGCATTGAAGCATTTCCCCTTTGGGACAGGCGGTGCAAAGCTTGATACTCCTTTCAGTGTTTCTGATGCACTCCATGCAACTGCTGGTCCTGAGACTCCATTACTTTAAGTGCCTCTTGGGGGAATATTTTCACAGCCCCACACGTTCTTACTTGGTATGCTGCTGTTTTTTGAAATGTTAAGATCTACCGGCTTTGCATGGAGTGAGAAAGCTTGCTGGTCTGACTTGAACATTATTGCACTTTTTTTTATTCCACCTTTTTTGACAAATTTAGCATGTGCGTGTGTTCGACAATGCTTGTTTTTTTCATCTCAGATATAATCAAGTTTTCTCTCTGCAGCCAAATAGAGAAAGGCTGAGTTTTTCCTGCACTAGCTTTTATTTCATTTTACAATCATGTTCTTGCAGAGAATTACATTTCTTTTGAACTTTATCATTGTCAGTCTAGTTGCTATGAAGAGACGTGATTGTTTTTCTCTGCATCTGTTGCATCTGTTTGTTTCCTATAGAATGAATCCACCTTTGATTCCGCCTCTCTTGTCACTCTCTGAATGCCTTTAGTGACCCCATGTGCCTGACCTGTGATTGAAAAAAAACATATTTGCTCTGTTTTGAAATCTTCAAAGACAGAAAGCTGTACAAGCCCACGACGCCCTCCTCTCCTTCTTCGAACACTAATGCGCAGATGGCTTGTTTGATGATTTTTATTTTGACAGGATGTCAGTACATATTTTTTATTATTCAGAGGTTTGGGATTGAAAGTGGAATTCTAGAGTAGCCTGTTTCTACATCCACTACAAAGGCTGCTTCTCCCTACATAACTGCAAACTTGATGCCTCGCATTGTTATCATATTGATGATATATCATCAAGAAGCTAATCTGTGATGTCGGTCTTGCCGCATAGATACAGAGACTTCAGAAGTGTGTCCCCATCTTGACAGCCCTTTGATTTTAACGTTATGGCATTTCTACTAATCTCACTAACTGTGACACACAGTCCGTAAAACATGACACTGCTCAGATCGGCTCCCTCTTAGCAGCACTAGTATTCAGCCCGAGTGTTATGTCTGTCCGCAGGGTACCGGGGTCAGAAAGGAGAGCGAGGCCAACTTGGTCTGGGGTTACAAGGAGACCCAGGAGTCATGGGGCCACCAGGTAAGAACACCACACTGGATTCAGATACATCCTGGTTAGAGTACTGAATATATAATTTATGTGCTTTGAATGTAGTCAGACAGAGACTTGAGCTACTGGTTTAGCAGAATAAAACAAGGAAGAAGTGATACTGTGCAATAAATAGAGAGAAGCACGAGTGAAGACTGCTCTGAGAGGAAGTGTATTTTGCTATTTTATTTACCATTTCTGGCATTTTCATTAAAAATATTAAATTAATTCTGGTGTAAATCTTAATACGGAGAATCCTGACAAAATTCAAAGTTCAGTAAATAATAATAATGTAATAATAAAGATACTTGACCAAACAACAAAAGCGACAGTAAAACATAGAATTGATCAGGAAGTGCATGGACAACCCTGCCTCCTCTGCATCCGCTGCTGTTTATCTCGTTTTCCTAACTGTCCGCTGAAAGGAGCAGTGTGTAGTGTGTGTGTGTGTCAGTGTGCTATCAGAGAGCTGGGGGTTGTGTCACATCTCAAACCTGAAATTCTATTTCACCCTTCATTTGGTGTTTCAGCATGCTGGAGATTAACACAACCCCCAGTTTGCACTATGTTTTCTAAAACTCAGAGGACCCCCTCAATGGTTTGTAAAATGCTGCAGTGATGGAGCACTGACTGTAGAGTAAAAAAAGCCCAGCTTGGTGTTATGTTGGACAAAAAGTTTCACTGAACACAACTCAGGCTGTCAGCTTGTCCTGTGAACTAAGAAATCACTTCCTGTTCCCCGACGGAGCAATGAGAAGTGGGACTAGCTCACTGACTTCCAGCCTGTTACTATAGGAGTTTAACACTGGACCTAAAGTCATGTAACCTCCGGTGTCTATTTGGATAATGGATGTGGAGGGAAAAGGGGACATGGCTGTAGGTCCTCTGGAGACAACAAATCACAGCCGGTGAAAGACATTCTCTCTAGGGCTGTGTAGGCACCTTCAGCACAGCCTGTGGAGTTAGACTTCAGCTGTAGCAGATAGTTGAACTAGCTTCTCCCTTTGCATTTAGACTCACATGTCTCTGGACAATGGTCGTCGTAATTAAGGACAGCCTGTACTCTCTGACATCCACAAAGAGCACTTTCCCCCTGGAGCTTCCCCCCACAGGTCCATGAAGACCGGGATAATATGAGTCACATACAGAAGACAGTCGGGAGGCAGTAAATGTCCTCCTGGCAGGACACGACGTTGTCCATTTGCCGTCTTTGCATCATCTATTTGTAACAGACTCTGATGGTAATCCCTCCTGATGCTGCTGTCGCTAAGTCATGCCCACCTGTGGCGCATTAGCTCTCTGCTGCTCTCCTGTAGCTAATTAGCACGATTAAGCTAGCAGCTGTAAGCAGACGACTAAAAGTTGCCGCCTGAACGCTGATTTAAATAATTGGAGAAAAGAAAATATATTTTTTTTCTTTTTCTTTGTTCCGTGCATCTTCTTCCACCAATGGAAGCAGCGTAACCCACCGCTGTGCTGTGTGGACAGTTTGTGTGTGAGCACTTAGAGGAGATGGACGTGTCATGAGGAAAAGGCCCAGTTGTGTTTTCATAGGGAGGGAGAGAGGGCTGTGTTTCTTTTTGTACAAGCTGTAGAGGAGCTCCCCTGAGCTCCGACTGATGTAACGGACACTTCTGTGGCTGGACTTGTTTTTAACAGGCTTACAAAGACATGTTGAAGAGAAAACGACAGTGTTGCTCCTGTTTGTATTTGTGTTAGTTCAGGGGCCACATACAGCGCAATTTGATCTCAAGTGGGCCGGACGAGTGAAATAATAGCATAATAACCTATAAATAACGAAAACTCTTAATTGTTCCCTTTGTTTTAGTGCAAATTAACCCTCCTTTTCCAAAATATGTTATAAAAAACCTGACATTTCTTGAGAAAAATACTTATATACTTATATATTATGCCTCTTCTGGCTTCTGTAATTTTCAAATTCATCCCGCGGGCCGGATTGGACCCTCTGGTGAGCCGGTTTTGGCCTGCGGGCCGTATGTTTGACATCCCTGGTAAACGCTGTATACAAAAAGCTACGGACACAATCGACTACCTCTCAACCTCTACGAGCTGTTGCTAAGTAACACGAGACTAATGGCTGCCCTATTGGAGCGTGATTACATGTATTTCCTATGTCGTTACAGTGAAATTAAAGAATACATTAAGTGTAAATGAGCTATCCAGCTTTTAAGTGAAAAAAGGAAACATTAGAAGTGCTCATCGGCGTTTAAGTGAAAAACATAATGGGATGTTGTTGCCGTATTGAGGGAAAATGATGATGTTAAGGAGAATTTAGTGCAGACAAGATGACTGGAACTAATGTCACAGTATTATTAATAAAAATTATTTTCCAATATGAATATGACAACTGCAGGGAAAGTCACATAACACTTGTAATTAACTATTGATGTGCACTGTAATTAACTGTGTTCCAATGTTCTGTTTACAGTGACTTCAATAACATCATATGTCGTGATTACAGTTTGCTCTGAATAATTTATGTACACAACAACATGGCATTTCTGAACTACAATTACTTATTGGCTGATGTACTGCACAGAAACAAATATATCAATATAAAGTATCCTGTAGCTATGTGTATGTACCTGTAGTACTTAAGTCTCTATACCTGCAGTTTGTCTGACGTCTTCAGCCTCTCAGTATGGACAGTTTATGACTGTGTGATGGGACGTCAGCCTGCCTGTCTTATCGCTAATGGAAAGCTCTACTGAACGATGATAAAGTGCATTTCAGCTCAGGAATCAATAATGTCTAATTCTCTGTCAAGGCCCTCCTGGGATGACTTCTCCAGGCCCCCCTGGCCCCCCAGGCCCCCGTGGACCCCAAGGGACGTGCGACCCCGGTGACTGTCTCCGTCGATCCGTATGAGCCCGGTGGAGAGGTCTGGGTTCGTGAGAAGACAGACGCCCAGCTCCGAGGCTGAGCGCAGCAGCCGTGGAGCAGCAGAAGGACGGCCTCACCGTATCTGACAGCTTCCTCCACTCCGGTTTATCAGACAGACTCACAACTGACCTCTTTTATCCACTTTACAATAACATTTGGATGCAGTCTGTTTTTGTTTTTATGGGATTGCTGTTGGGTTTCTTTTGAATGAAATGGCAAACCTTTGAGTTTATCAGTTTTTTCCAGTTCTTGTGCTTTTAAGTTATTTCTTGTTTTCACCTCCCCTACTGTGATTTAATGCATTCCTTGTCAACTCTAATTATGTCATTTAAGACCATGAAATTACTTTGTTTTGTCAAGTTCAGTCCTGTCTGAAAACATGATCTTAATTATTTGTTTGTCTCTTTAATGGGCTGCTCTTATTCAGATAAGCCAATGTGCTGGCAGAAGGTGCATCTCTTTTGTGTGTGTGTGTGCATGTGTGAGTACGTGTGAGAGAGAGAGAGATTAGCTGAATGAACATCCTTGTTTTATGTGTAGGTGTAAGGGAATTACAGATTTTTGAAACACCTTATGCAACCAAAGTGCAGCGGATGTGTTACTGATGTGGAAATTATTTATTTTAAGACTGTTCTTACAAAGTCAGTAAGTCGTCAGTAATATTTTCATAAGGAGGTGGGTTAATACATTTTTGGATTACTTAATTTCTGCAATTTTTTTCTAAAATTGTCTCATTGCATTTGCAGTGTGAATGGTAATCTTTTCTTTTTATAACAACCTGCAGTATAATCATTGATAAAGATGTTGTCCCGTTTTCTGTAGGTTTGGCATCATCAAATAGAGGTTTGATAATATTTGTCTGCAACTGTAATGCGCAGACACCAAGGGCAGATTCTTCCACATGAAAAGAATGTACTTTAAACATTGTCGTTTGTCGTAACAGTGAAATGTGACCTCACATCCACATTCACTGTTAGTCTGATATGTAAATACGTTGAATGAGTGTTTTTATTGTTTGTTTTTTCCTTCTCTTTCTTTTTCTTCCTGTCTAATGGGGTTTGTGATGGGACCTGACAATATAATTACAGTTCATAAGCATAAGCTTAATGCATCGTAATGATACATTGAGGTTTTCACTTTAGTTCTCACTCGTACATCACCGCAGATGTTGATGAGTTTCTGCGTCTGAGATGATTATTAACGTATATTGTTTACATACAGTGTCGTGTATGATGATTCCTCTGGTTTATTTGTATATTTTTGATTTGCAGCCACACAAAGGAAATCGGACGACTACACTACGCCTTCAGACTTCTTATTCTGGTGAACCATTATACTCATAAACATACTTGAACTTGTTTTTGTTTGTTTGTTAGTTTTAAACAGTATCATGGTGTACATCCTGGTTCTTCACTCACTGACCGGCACTTTTGTGTCACTATGTACCTTTTTTTTGTCGTTGTTTTTGGAGGGGGGGGTGTCTTAAGACTGGAGTTTTGATCTATTTATTTATTTGCTTTGACGTATTCATTTTTAATGTAATTTCATAAAGCTTTGAGTCAGCTTCACCTTAAGCCTTATGATCATTATCACACCCAGGAAGGCTGAAAATCTCACCAAGGACAATTACAGTGAAAATATGCAGAACTCCTTCAAGACAGAAAGACAAAGGCTCCGAGCGTCCACGCTTTTTATTTTAATCCGTGCTCCATTTGAAGATTTTCATGGAAATGTGCGATTTGTTCATTTAAAGAAATTATCTCTAACTTTTATCACGCTAAACAACAAAGTTTTATTTAGGAGAAAATATTAATTAGCCTGTCATCTGTATTACCCTGCTCACGCTTTCATTTTGAGCACAAGTTCGACTCAAAGGCTTTAAGTTCGCTTTTAAGTCTCCTGCTGTGATTAATGTTTGAAAAGTTCTGTGGGTGTATCTGAACTTTTGTGATGCTAAGAACTCGGTTCTGTCTGAATTTCATCCTCTAAGATCTGTTTGACACTTTTTTTTCTCCTTTTCACTTCATGTCTCACATCATAGAAAGTCATCATGCTTCTCCTACACATGTTAAATTATAATTCACATCTTATTCTGAAGCTGCAGAGGATTTTTTGTTTTATGGTTTCTCAGCATGCCGGCTTGGTTTATTTTTTTTATTTCCTTTTTTTTATTTTTTTTTATCTCTGTTGAAGTTTATCAGTATGAGTGGGTCTTATTTTACATGGGTATTGAATCAAATGTGTGCCACTGACTTCATCTGTGAGTTGAAAGAGCCCCCTGCTGGATACATATTTATTTTGTCGTTGCTTGTAATGTGAATGGAAAACAATCTTTCTTTGGGTTATAGGCTTCATAAAATCCTTTCTTTCTCTTGGCCTCTGTCCTTTCATCACCCTAATTTTCATATTCTGCTTAATGGGTTCCCCTTGGAGACAATAACACCGACCTTGACCAAATTCAAATGAGACAGCATCAGCAAACTAATGGGATCTGAACTTTTTGGGTGCACTGATGAGAGACCGGCTCTTTGCATATATTGAATTTAGCCGGAATTGATATTAATGTGCATTAGTATGTGACTTCAATTTAGCTAAACAGTATGATAGCTAGAGAGAACAAAAAAGAAAATAATAATAATAATAATGATAAAAAAAGAAAAGGCTCCTGATGTCACAGCCCACTTCACTGGCAATTTGGTGCCAGCCATTTCACAGCTCTCCAAGTTAAAATCCATTTATTCTAAGTGGAGAATGTCAGATGAAAGAAAACTCTAAAGGACTGAGGTGTTGCAGGTTGAAGCATCCTTCAGATGAAATGCTGTTTAACTTCTAAAGATATGCTCGACGGCTGATGCAAAATTCACTTAAAACAACAACAGCAGTTTTATACATCCCCATCGTTCACTTGCGTTTATTGTTTCCGCAGTAATGTAACCTGATCCTGTTGCCACATATAATCTAATCTTGTAAATAAGCTTGTCATGAGGGGGAATATGGATCAGCCTCTCAGCATGGTCCCTTGGATTAAAAAATGTCTGCCTGCTGCTCTCACTGTTAACTCATCTCTGCTCCTCTATAAGCTCATTTTGTGCCGAGTGACTTTACTTTGTGTTTTTAAAATTCTTTGTTTCGTTGAATATCTACCTCAGTCTTGGTTTACCACATGTCTACACCAGTAGCTGTATAACACTTTACTGTTGCCTTTCACTGAAAAAGCAATTGAAACCTCATGTGTGCGTATTACGGGATGTGCCGCAGTTCCTGGATGTTGAGTATCAGTGGGTTTTACTGAGCTGTTGCTGGAGAGCCAAGGGCAGTAATGATCCAGTGTGTATGTGGTTACCAGGTATCAGAGGTTATATTTTACACTTTTCATTGTGACATCTTTTATCTACACTGATTAATGGCACCTGCCTTACACGTGTGCAATAAATGTTATTCAGTGCTTTACTTCTTGTCTTCCTGTGTTTTTTTGTTTGTGTTTTTTTAGCTCTAACATAAGGTTACATTTATTCTTTTAAATCTAAAAATATATGGCAAGAAATGTCTGCATCAGGTATATTGGTGTCAGCTTGTCAACAAATGCACGTGTCTCTTCGTAGAACCTTTTTCTAAAACATCCATGGGCTAGATTTGTGACATTCATGACTTGTATTTACGACAGAACTGTTAAGTAGACTCCACAACTGTAAGGGGACCATTAAGAGGTTGTGTTACTACTTGGAAATCTCAGTTTCCCCTGGCAGACACTTCCCAATATTTGGATGGAATAGCCATAAATTATCAGAACAGATTTTGTACCTACAAGCTCATTTCAGACCCTGTAAACAGCAGTTGAAATACAATTTCACTGTTAAGTCCATTTAGTAATGATTCTTGAACTTAACTCACGTCACATCATTGGTAAGAAAATGTAAATAAGAAGTTATTGAAGTCGGATACACATTTTCATAACAACTACTAAATAGACTTTGAGGTGAGACTGTTATTGAAAAACAAATGAGAATGCTGATTTGACATTATTTCCTGATTTTACAGTCATCACGAGGCACACCATAACAGACTGATACCGGCATAGAGAATAAATTAAACACTGCATGTGTTGTTTTCTTTATTTCTTCCATGACTGAGGGTTTCCCTCATTCCCAGAATATGTGTCCATGTAAGCACAGCTGCACTCTGTTGTCATTCTGTACAATGAGACAAAAATCTCACATCAGGTTGTTTTGTAGGAAATATAATTAACCACAAGTCAAACATTTTTTTTTTTTACAGATTTACAACATAAACTGAAGTCAGTGTGACTTGATGACATCTTCATCCTCTCTCCTTTTTATTTTAAACTGCTGGGCTGAGAGGACAGTCAGACACGCAGGCTCTCAGCAGCTGGATCGCTGATACATATGCACATACAGAGCAAAATACCTGAAAGAAAAAGGCCCTTAAACCAAACAAGATCCTGATCCTGATCTGCTTCGGATGATTGTCTGAAATGCTCTGTGAGAAATATGAGGAGCTTTTATGTGAGAAAACAGTGTGAGTGGAGAACAGGAGAAGAAAAAGCAGACAGAGGTACAAGGAGAGTGGGATAAACAAACATTTATGGTCATTTCATCTCGTCTCAGAAATGCGATCACACTGTCCTCAATATATCAAAACATCTCTTGGGTAGAAAAACACACCAGAAGGAGCTAGATTTTTACAGCACATAAAAAACACAGTTTTGTGTGAGTGTGTGATTTTTTTTGTTGTTTTTGTTTTTTTTTACTGTTGGCTCCCTCTGCTTGAAGATGTAGCTGGCACAAAAGATGCACACAAGACTAGAGGTTAATGGATGGAAGGCACCGCACCAACCAGGGGAGGAAGGTGTGAAAAATGTTGTGTGCTCCGGGGAGATAATCCACCAGTCTTTCTGTCTCTGCCAGAGTGGCTCTTAGTTCCCTGCGGGTCCCTTCACATCCAGAGACTGGTGGGCGGCCCCCGCCTGGAGGTTGCAGGCAGATGGGTCGCAGTAACCATTAGGACCGGCCCCACCGGGGGGCCCGGGCACACCGGCCTGTCCATGAACACCCGGGGGTCCCCTCTGCCCGTCTCGACCGTCCCGACCGTAGCCAGGTTTGCCCGGCTCACCTGTGATCACAAAATGCATTTTGATGATGCCATTCGCTGGATTATGGATGGGTTCATGTTTTTCCAAGTCTGTCTTAACACAACAGCTGCACACTCTTTTATGCAGCGAGTGAGGTTGTGGTTGCTGCGATCATTCTTCCTGTTCATACTGCTCTTCAAGAGATTCCCTGCTAACTCAGTATCAGTGTCAATTTGAAGGAGCCAGAGCCTGGATTCAACAATCAAGGAGGGTGTGTGGATTTTTACCCCCTATGTCTTAAGCAGTGATTCTCAACCTTTACAGGGCACTGGACCCCCTGCATATTTTTTTGCCCAAAAGACCAATGAAGAAATTAATGGAGACTGTCTGGAGTTTGTCTTTAAAAAGACAAATGAGAGTGAATCAAAACCATCAAAATGTGGCTTCTTATTCAAATATGAGCAATTTCCCATTAAAACATATGGGATTGGCCTTAGCTTAGCTCAGCTTGTTGGCTCACCATTTTAGTAAAATATAAATGTCTGTAAGGGTCACTCAATCAAATGATAGTTAATGGTTTAAACTTTAAAGTACCCCTTGCAATTACACAAAGTACCATTAGGGGTCCAAGTACCACTGTCTTAAAGCAACAAAAACACTTTCATTGTACATACAGGAACATCTGTATTGTTTAGATTTACTCATTTACTCACCGGGAAGTCCAGGAGGTCCTGGCTGACCTTTAGGTCCTCGTGCAGTGGGCCCCCTGGAGCCTCTGTCTCCCATCTCACCTGTAACAGGTATTATGTAACAAAGATATTAGTGAACAAACATCACACACTGACAATGTGGCATTTTTTCACCAGCGTAAGCAGCTGTATTACCTTTAGGTCCTTTCACTCCTAAAAGCCCTGGTGGCCCTTTGAGTCCTGGAAGTCCTCTTGCTCCAGACTGTCCAGGGAAGCCATTGTCTCCTGGAGCCCCGGGAGACCCCGGAGGTCCAGGTTTTCCAGGTAAACCAGCCACGCCAGACTCTGGCCGCCTTAAACTAGCTGCTAACTGGGCCAGCTGTTCTGTTGGAGCACAGCAGAAGAAAAAAACACATGATGAAACACATCAAATGTTACTTAGCAGCTGTAGCCTTAGTGTTATAAAGGGATTTTTTCAACATAACACTTGGTAATAAATCTCGCCATGGCATATGAAAGCTCATTTCTAAAAGCCAGAAGCAACCTCATGGAGGAGATGGTCCAGCAGCTTTTGTACATGAGTTGAAGAGTTAAGCAGAGCGAGGTGAAACCGTGGTCACGATATCCCTCGAGCTTCGCCTGTTTTCCAACCTTTTCCATAGAACCCCAGTAAATTGAGCAGAAAATAAGATAATACTCTTTATTTCAAACAATCAGCGACAGAAAATGTATGTTCATGGTGCAAAGGATCTAATATTAATCTCCCGTGGCTCTTTGCTGCATGGTACTTTGCACTTTGGATTCCAGTTTCCTGGCTTGCTGATGAAAATTCATGCAGTGGCTGTTCAACTGCTCTCTTTTTTTTCAAGATTTCCTTTCCAGGCAGACTCTTTGCTTGGAGCAGGGGAGTGCGGGTCTGCTGGAGGTGAAATTAATTTTTTAGCACATGGGGGTATAAAAAAGGCATGAGTGTAGGAGATGAGTTGTGAAGACGTAGGAGCAGAAGAATGAAGAGAACAGAGGTCGTGACTTCAGTGAAACATTTCTACAGCTTGGGGGAAGGGATTTTTTCATCCATCAAATAAACAAAGGCTGAAGCTTATTTCATGTTTTGGTTATGAGACTTTCCCTTTTTGAACTTCAGAGTATTCGGCAACCGGCCAGATCAATGAAACAGCAGAGGGGCGGATCTACGTGTGGTGTAATGAGACATTCTGGGACAGATTAAAGTTGAGAAATGAGGCCCAAAGGGATGATAAATGGGGTCAAAGGCCTATATTTCTTACCTTGCATGACTCGCATGCAAACTTGTTTGATGTGCTGATCACTCGGCTCTTTACCCTGGAAAGAAAAAGATGACTTAATAGATTTCATTACAGTGTCCGAAACATTTACGTCAAAGCTCCGCAGCACCTGTTATCCAGTGAAGACGACGCCGATGATGTACTTTCACTTTAGGTGGAGGACTACGACTTAAAAACTACAACATCTGCTGCATTTTGTACAACACAGGTGTTACAACCGAGCTGGGATTTTACAGATCATCCTCGAGGACCGTGTCCATTTACTACAGTGGGTTTCAGCACGGGTGCAAACATTTTGAATTCCCAAACAAGACAACATTTTTAGGGCATCTTGCTCCTGTGTTTTGATTAATTCCCTGCTGCTAAAAGAAAAAAAAAATAGGGGTTTAGAGTTTTGGAGTTTATTTGCAAAAGTTAAAAAAAAATAATAAGAAGGACAAAGATAAAAGTGTGCAGGGAGAAGCGTCCAGCCCAGAGGGACTTCATAATGGCCTCTACCTACGTTCTCTCTGTATGTTCTGTAGACATCCAAAAATGAGTCGCCCCCCCCACCCCCCCGTATCCACTTGACCAGAATCCATTATAAATGTTAGATAAGGAATAAGTATTAGATGGATCAAGTGATACAGAAACTGACTACATGATGACCTACTGCCTTTATTGACCTTAAAAAGACAAATCATCATTTCCATGTAAATATTTGTACTCAGTCACAATGTTAAGGCCTGAGAGTTTTTTTTTTGCAACTCTTGGTTGTTTGGCTTTGTTTCCCTGCACATGTCTTCTCTTGACACTCTGGGCTCTAGTTTCGTGGCGCTGCGCAAGGTGGCGCAGTGCCAGTTTAGTGCAGTGCAACATGGCACACAGTCAGTTTGGCAGTTTGGTGGACCGAGGTGCGCCGAGATGGGTGTGGCGGCGCAGCAGGGGGAGGTGTCACAGATTCAGCTTGGCGCAGTGAAAGTTTTGTGCCAAAAAGCTGCGCAGAAGGTGCTCTGAAAGCCCGCCAGCTCCAACCTGGTCTACTCTCTGCGCAAGGCGAAGCGCAGCCGGTGCAGTGGTGGTTTGGCTCACCGGTGCACAGTGCGCACATGTCACCAAAACCCCACAGGCAGGTTTCCACAGTTTCAGGCATTTAAATGCAATAAATAATCACAACAACTACTATTTAATGAAACGAATGAAATCATATCTATATCGTTTGTCCCGTCATGTCTGATGCGCTGCGCCTAGACTGCGCCTGGTCTACGAAACTAGAGCCCGCTCTTTCTATATACTCTGTCTTGAGGTGACCTACCGCAGGTCCCTGGGTCCCCCTGACTCCAGGTGGGCCTCTGTTTCCCTGCATGCCCCGGGGTCCAGGTGAGCCAGGCGGCCCCTCGACGCCGGGCTGGCCTCGACTTCCTTCAGGACCTCTTTTGCCAGGATCGCCAAGGTTACCAAGCTAAATAGAAAATAGGACACCAGAGCAGAGAGAACATTATAATACAATTTCACAAGAAACAACAACAACAGGGGTACCATGTTACAATAATCTGTTTAAACTCACATCTCCTTTAGCTCCAGCATCCCCTGCTTCACCCTATGACAATGAAACAGACACATTTGTGCTGTGGTGAGATTCTGTCCTGATTGTTGAGTCGTTACAATACGTTAAATGAGCAACATTGATTTAACAACTTACAAGTTCCCCTTTGTCGCCGGGGTTTCCCTCATCACCTTGTCCTCCCTGTGAAAACACAGTGATGATTTTACAAAAGCAACATGCCTCTTATTTCAACGCAGCACTATGACCATTAAGGAAGAATTACTTAGTATCTGGATTCCATACCTGCTCTCCTTTGGGTCCTGGTTCTCCACGATCTCCCTGTAATAAAAAAAACGAAGGAAAACGTGTTCATTAGCTTAACGATTTGTCCACACTACAGAGAGATAATCATCTATTTGTTGTTGATCATTAATCTTCTCCTACTGTTCAAGACAACGGCCCTGGACTCGGAACAAGAAAAGAAAAGGTGTCTGAGTGTCTGTGGTGGTTTCTTACCCGCTCTCCTTTCACCCCAGGAAGGCCATGAGGACCAGGGAGACCAGGAAGTCCAGGGTCACCTTTGGGTCCCTGTAACAAGGGATTCGTGAGTACAATCATCCAAGAAGGGTTACATAGATTTTGGAGGCTTTAAAAAGACAAAACGATGCACCTCAGCTCTGTCTGTCATAAAGTATGACACCTGTTAGCATCTCTGAAAGTGCATAGACATCAGTTATAATGAATATCTTCAGAATAAAAGTGAAGATGCATTGTGCAGTGGGGTCCATCCACACACTGAGCTCCTGGAAGCTTAGCATTGCTATGTTTGTGTGTGCCATTCCCCTCTTTGATCACTGGCCGACTGTCTCAGGAATGCCAGGAGAACAGAGGGCTCATTCAGTCTGCTGCTTTCTAGTCTCCCCTTACTGTGAAAATAGACCCCATGTGAGAACCCGGCTCGGTCTATTCTCTGAGACATTCCAGTGAAACAACAGCCAAGACTGCACACTCTGAGTCTGCAGCCTCTCTCAGCTTCTCATATTCAAAGTGTTAGTAATACAAGGATGAAATATTGAGCTCATCTGCATGAAAAACAAGCTACATTTGTAGAGTAGAAATTAATTACTTAAAATGTAAATTGAATTAGTTTGCGTGCGTGTGTTTACAACTTACTCTGGCACCTGGCTTGCCAGCTGAACCTGTAGGACCTAGCTCTCCTATACTTCCCTGTAGAGAAGAGAAAAATATGACAAAGAAAGGGGATTTCATTTAAATTTCAAATAAAATAAGGGAGTTAAAGACGGTGGAGATTCAGCTGAAACATAATACTTACAGGTTCACCGATGGGTCCGACAGGTCCCAACTCCCCCTGCTCTCCGCGCTCACCCTGTCAGTGAAATAACACATAAGCACGACAGTGGTGACAAAGATCAGGGCAGCGTCTCAACAACCTGTCTGCTGCTCGTACTTACTGTTTTACCCGCTGGTCCCATTGTTCCAGGAAGGCCTGGCTGACCAGAATCACCCTGCACAGACACAGCCAATAGGTCAGAGTCTGACAATGTAAGAGCAAAATAATATAATAATAATAATAATACCGAATTCAAGAAACAACATTTAATATTTAATAAATGAACAAACAAACAACCTTAGGGCCACTCAGGCCTTTTTGTCCAGGTGCACCAGGCAGACCCTGAAAAAACAGAACAGATCTTGAAGAGATACAACAAGAAGGAGAAATATTTCCACCAGCAACCCAGCAAATGTTATTCTTGTGAGGGAATTCACCTCCCAGTTAGAAGAAGGTCAGCTCGGTGGAAAATAAATATATATAACCTTTTAACCTAAATAAGATTAAGGTGAAAAGGGTGATCTTGGTATTTAAATTAGGTGATGACTTTAACCCAGACAAAACCTATTGATTAAATCTAACTGCTGCCACCATCAGAGTGTCCATGTTTGCCAATTGATTCTCATTAGTACCTTTCATTAGACTAATCACAGATCAGAGGGCTGGGAAAGCTTTATGCCCGAGGAGGACGGTAAACAGTGGCTGACAGTACAGCCTGCTGCATGTGTTCAACATCGCAGCAGTGTGGGATTCAAATAAAAAAAACAGGTTTGCTTACATATCATCATAAGTGTACAAGTTAATCATTGCTTTGACTGCAGCTATTTGCTGCAGGACTGTGCAATACAGAAGGTATTGTGATGCTGCATGCAGAGGCTGTGTTGCTTTAAATGACTCCTGGGGGGGTTTACTCAGGTGCATCCAATCGGAGTTGGTCTTGACAGTTTGGGTTAAAGGTCATACTCACAGGAAGCCCCTGAAGTCCAACCTCTCCAGGAACACCTGACTTCCCAATGCTTCCCTGCAGGGAGACAGTGAGAAACTTCAGCTGATATTGCTCCTAACAGCGGAATAACCAAGCCATGTTTTCTTTTCAATAGAAGTAAAACAATTTGTAATAAAAATAAGACATAAAAATAACAAATGAATCGGTACAACTGATGCTCTACCTTTGCTCCGGGCATCCCAGGAATACCTTCGCGACCATCCACGCCCGGTAAGCCCTGGTGATGAAAAGGAGAATAAAAAAATGTTAAACAAAATCTATCTGAAAAACATTTTCATTTGAAGTCCATGATGAGACACTCACAGCTTCTCCCTTGGGACCTGGCAGGCCTGTGATTCCTCTGGCTCCTAGAGCACCCTGAACAACACAGCGACATTACAGTTAGTATGGTATGTCCATCTATAACAGCTGCAGAAAACATTTATTTTTGACCTTTGAAAAAATGTTCATGTCCATGATGAGGATGTGTGTCCACTAACCGTTTCACCTTTAGGCCCTGGCTCGCCCATCACACCTCTCTGGCCTAGATCCCCCTGAAATGATAACGGTATATGGTATAGAGAATGGTATATGACTCATAGAGACCATTATTTTTTGCTTTAAAAACAAAAGCATTTATATTGTGGCACAAACTTACAGTCGCTCCTGCAACACCCTGGGGACCAGGCTCTCCATCAAGACCTCGAGCTCCCTGCCAGAGAATAATGTTAATATTAGGTTAATGATTTTTTAAAAACGATTTAGACAACAGTTCTTGGTTGTAATTCAGGAAGAATCTAAAGTATATAAGGGGCACCGAGGGATTAAGAATCATAAACAGACTTACCATCTCTCCTTTGGTGCCCATCATTCCCATGGCTCCACGAATTCCCTGAGGGCCCTGAAGTAACAACAGATCCAGCAGGTGTCTCAGTGAGTAGGGAAAAGAGACCAAAGAGCAAGAACAAACTGTAACACGAAAAAGACTGAACGATCATCTAATAAATACAGCTAACTTACCGTTGGTCCTTGGGATCCGACCTCTCCTGGACTTCCCTGGTCTCCCTCCTCACCCTGACAGAAGAAAAAAAAAACGGAGGTCAATGGGATCAAACACTGCACAGCGTATTTAACTACATTATAAGAGTGAAACTAAATCCGCACACATGATGCATCAGTGCATCTATTTCCTTCTCTTTCCCAAAAACTAACTGGCAGGCTGCTCCAATCCACTGTGTGTTGAATAGAGAATGAGGCAGCCAGTCTGAGATGTGTTTAATACCCACTTCTTAATGGATTGCAGGGAGGAGGAGGGGGGGCAAAAGCAGACAATTTAACTCCAAATTACCGTTCCCCTGCTTTGCGAATTACAAATAATTTATATGCTGACTCTGTGGTAGACCTGAGGAGGCACATCCATTAAGATAAATCACAGTCTGGGTCTGAGGCTGTGCACATTTTCCGTTGTTAAAAAGGCAACTTCTCCGTTTAATTATGTGTACGGGAACTGGCTATTAAGACGTGTAAACAATAGATAGCTGATCATGGAGTGGAAGGCAAGCACACAGGTCACGAAGGTTGGCGTTTGTTTACATCACAGAGCAACAGAGAGATGAGAAAATTAAGAAATGATTTTGTTGAATCTGATTATCTGATACTCATAAGATGCACCTTGTTGTAATGGAGGCAGCGTTTTGAGTCTCTCAGAGCAATCCAGACTCTTGAATGATTCAAAGAAATATCCTCAATGTCTGGTGGTTTTATGAAAAAGTAAATAAATAAATAAAAAGTTGTGTTTATTTATTCATTTGGCTGCGGCAATATTGTTTTATGTAATATGTAGTACAGTAATATGAAGTGAGGTACTGCGTGAGCCGCGCCATATAGGCCTACAACCATGTGCCAGAGTTCAGTCATCCAAATACATACTTATTTTATATTTCAATTCGTCTTCTTTTTCAATATGATAAAATAATAGACTCTCAACCCCAGCATAACATCTGGTGTTTTTGTTTTACCATTGTTAACAATAAACATCTTTATGCGTGTGAATTTTGTGAATGGAAAAGAGACAAAAAAGAAGCTCAAATGAAACTTTCAACGAAGGAGAAAATCATTCTCTGGGACGGAGCGCAGACTGACAGTAAATCATATCCTGGCACGGGGGGTGATAAAGGGAGATAGGCCCAGACTCATTTCCATTTATATAGTGCATGGACACATTACGGGGAGAGGGTAGTTGTGCTTGAACATCATTTCAAATAAATCATCCTCCGTGCATTACAAGGAGTCAGAGGCATTACACACAGGCATGTATCACTCCCTCTTGAAATAGAGCAGCACAAATAATACTTGTCTCAAAGGTGTTGGGAATCACTTCTTTACATTTATGTCGGGGATAATTCCTATCTAATGTGGTGCGTTGGCGTGGCGTGTGTGACAGTTGTGGTGTTTTTAAGTAACTATTTGTGCAGCTGTATGTCAGTATAAATCACTGCGTTGATCTAGAGAACGTAACATTTCTTATCAGACTAGATATGGTTGACATATTTTGCTCTGGCTGGAGCGTATTTTACCTTGTGCCCTTGTTTCCCAGGTTCTCCTGCTTCACCTTTCACACCTTTGTGGCCCTGGAAACGGACAGAGAATAAAAGAAGCAGCAGTAAAACACACAGCTGTATGTTTGGAGACACTAAAGTGATTTAAGAGCAACACAAAACCCCTCAACTGTGTTACTTACCTTCATGCCAGGGAGGCCAGGATGTCCAGAGGTCCCAGGTGGACAAGCATTTGGACACTAAACAACAGCAAAAAAAAAAACAATTTGGAAAATACACTGCAGGATATTTTTTGTAAGAAAAAAACCCCCCTCAAAACCAAAGTCTTACCAGGTCGGTGCTGCCAAGCATTCCAGCTGCACCCTGAAATTGAGAGGGAAAACAAGTTAGCACGTTCCTATTGTGAGCTATGGACACTATGAAGGCTCCAAGGAGCTTGTAAATCACTGGAGGAAGGACGGCAGCGTGCACAAGTGGCAGCACCAGCAAGGCCAAATTAATTTCATGCTCCTATCATGATCCTCCCCTTGTAAAAAGTCAAATGGATTCATTGGCAAATCTTGTGAGATGTCACTTACTCTGGCTCCTGTTGGTCCACGAGGTCCCTGTGGTCCTCTCACACCCATGGCCCCCTGTGGGAAGAGACATAAAATGTGTAAAAAAAAAAAAAAAAAAAAACTCATCTTGCTACAGAAAATAAAATACAGATTTGCATCAAAGCATTCATAGAACCATTCAATTACTACCAGCCTACAATTGTTAAGGTAGTTTTTCTACACCATTACAATTGTAATGTTTAATTAGTAAAAAAAAAAAAAAAAAGAAAAAAAAAGAAAAGAAAAGAAAATTAAAGAAAAAGAAAAATCGTGTAAATGGACAATCTTTACTTTCCAGTTACAGGTGATGATAATTATTTATGACATTCATTTATGACATTTATCTGACATTCATCAGTACACATGGTGAAGTGTGCAGTAACTATATTTGTATATTCATAATAACTGGTGGGAAATCCAATGTCTGGTGGCAGATACAGGCAACTATGGCCAAAGGGCAAAATTATAATGAAAATAAGTCAAATATGAATCTTAACTAGAAAGTAGAGATCAAGTCTGGGAAATGAAATATACCTATAAAAATGACTTCTGAGGTGATATAGTCAGATGAAGTTCTGAATATTTTATATGAGGTGTTGATTTTTTTCACCTTAAATCAAATTTTAAGTTATCTTAGAATATGTGAGAAGGGCTAAAAATACTGGCTCTACATGTTCAGTCTGGCAAGAAGGTGTTTTACTGTAAGGTTGGTGAGGTACAGAACTTTACAGACTGTTTACATAATCAGTATATGGTGCATATGTTTGTTGTTATATATGTATTACGTACAGTATACACATGTGTTGGAATAGATTTGTAACGGCTCAGGGTCTTACTTTCAACCCACTGACACAGATATGTTGTGTTTTCACAAATCAAATGATGACATCGTAAAGATGGAGTGTGCTCTAAATCATCTGCAGCCAAGTTGCGGTGAATGTGGCCTCGCCTACATGAAGTCATTTTAACTTCAACCCTGGACTGAAGATAAACACATCTGTTCTATGACTGGCCAGTGGCATCATATTGCACCACGACCTGAGTGCTCATGAGGACAGTGTTCAGTGTTGACATGTGTTTTCTAATATGAAATTCTACTTAAAAAAGGTAACAATCTATTATTATCTCTACTCACAGGTGGTCCACCTTTCCCCACTTCACCTGGAAGCCCTCCAGGCCCGAGTGGTCCCTGTACAAAGACACATTTCATGTATTCAATACTAACACAACTCTGATAAAAAACTACATTTAATGTAAGGTCTGGGATTGCTTGTGTGGATGTGAGTATCAACAAATGACTTACAGTGGATCCATCTGGCCCAACACCCTAAAGAGAGACACACACAGTATAACTCAGTATGAAATATATATAAGGATTTTCCATATCAGTGTTTGATGTACTGACAGCTTTACTGGGAAATGCTACTCACAGCCACCCCACGAGGTCCAGGTTTTCCAGGTTCACCCTATAGGATGATGAGAAATACATGAGATACACAGACAGACTTTGACAGACAAACACTGAAATACTGTGTTCAGGTGAAATTGAGTGGTGTTAGCCCCGCAGACGGTCCAAGTTAACATTCCTCCAGCTCATCACATGACTGAGCTGGGCCCATTTGACCCAGCAATGTTTAGCCTAATGAGGACCAATGTTGGGGCTTCATTCCCCACGGAGATTACACAGAAGACTTGCAGGATTAAGTCTCATTTGTCATGAGGAATTGGTTTATGCACTGCGGCTCTCGCTGCCATGCCAAAAGACTGGACAGCAGCTTGGCACCATTTCACTGACAGTCTCTAAAGCAGGAAAGAAAAGGCTCATTAGTCACTCACTTTCTGTCCGAGTGGACCGTCGGGCCCAGGATCTCCAATAGGGCCAGTCAAACCCTGCAGAGAGGAGATATCAGGCTTAACTAATGCATCAAAACATAGTTTACAGCACTTTAATGTCTATTTTTATCACCTTATATATTTTTTAAAAACATTACAAAGTAAAAAGTACCTAATCCCTGAGCAGCTATTACTTTCCCCCACCTGTCAATATTTCACATCTCTATGATATTACATCATAACACAATCATACTCCAGTGGGAGGAGTTCTATGTATCTATAAATGGGATTAACTTGACTATTAACCACCTACTCTAAAAGTGCTGCAGCACTGCACTGCACTGCACTGCTGCTTCATGTTTGTCAGTCACATTGGAATTAAAGAGTCCTCAAGAGTGTGTTCAATTTAACAGACATGCAGAAAAAGTCAGCAGCAGGGCAGAGGGCAGAGCTCCCAGAGTGCAAACCAAGCAGAGAGCAGCATTCCTCTGGCTCATTTCAAACAAGCCCATTGAAAGAAATCATTCCACACTGTTTTGAGGATTCTCAACAGGAGACACCAACAGCGGCCGGCTAACAAAGCTGCTATTGTTTCAGGACTCCTGGTAGATGTAGCAGGGCACAACACTCAATTATAATACACTGTGACTACACAAATATATTTTATAACAGTTTATAACAACATATTCTGAGGGGGTTTTGTAATAAATTGATACAGTATCCATTTAAACATTTAAGGTGGACTAAATTAATCTACAGCCCCTCTCTGCCAGGTTATCATCAGCACCAGTGTTATGTTAGGATGTTTTCATAACCTTCCTTTAAACCCTGAAAGGAGCCAAAGTTAATTACACTCAGCTACAAAGGAAATTTGGATTTGCTCATCCTGTTTAATAAATTCCTCACATTCCCTTCTACATCTGAAATATCATTGGTCACTGGAAACTAATAAGTGTGAACATAACTTATGAGGTGGGAGGATCACTCTTTGTAGTTCCACCCCTCGGCTGAGGTGAAGTTTCACTGTGGTCAGAAATGACGCTCCAGATACTAAATACATAAAACATCTATCTAACGTAGAGGACTCACATCGTTTCCAGGAATTCCAGGTAACCCTGAAGAGCCAGGTTTGCCTGCATCTCCATCAGGCCCCTACAAAGAAAGGGTCCCACATGCACACCGCACACAAATTCAACACAAATGCAAAGCAATGCGATACATCATTTGAATTTTGTATTAAAAATGTTATAATTACAGGAGGACCATCCTCGCCATCTGCTCCCCTCTCCCCCTGCAACAGAAGAGATCGGAGGCTTTCAGCATAGGAGATAGTGAACCACTGGCAAAGCATCTGCCACAATATATAGACCGTGTTAGAGAGCTAACAGCACTTACAGCAATGCCATCAATTCCTGGGACACCTGCAGGTCCAGGAGGGCCAGAAGGTGCGTCACTCCTCTGAGTAAAAAGAATTATCATACAATAATAAAACAACAGCTTAAATTTGTGAAGACTATCCTTCCAGTTTTTGTTATTTCTTACACTGACACACTGCTACACAGACAATATGAAGAAGAAGAAAAAACACAGCAGGTGCACCACCTTATTGTATGGTGCCAGAAGACAACCCATCTCATACACTGAAATAGTATACAGCCTGTAGAGATGATTTCTGCTTGCTGAAATAAGTCAGCAATAGATGGTGTTTTGTAAAGGTTTAGCTTTCAAAGGCAAACTCCAGACAAAAAGTGGTGCATCTTACTTTTCCCCCCCCAGACGGTCCAATAAATGTACTAAATAAAACAACTCCAACATCTTACCACAGCTATAAATGGATCGTGTTACTCAGGAGAACACTCACCTGCACCTCTGTCACAGCAGTCTATGGAGACAAATAGAGAGAGCACAAACAGAGATAGTGGGAAACATAAGTCTTACTTGAGCGGAGCAAATAAGGACAAACTGCAGGAGCAGCACCAGAAGTGGCCCTCTAACGCTGGGGGCCCGAGCCATGATCTCCCCGTGGGCAGCAGGAAAGGTAAAAGTTGTAAGTCCTTTCTCTGGGAATTGTTGGGCTGAGGGAGCCCCCGACAAAACAACCCAACTAAATCCCCTCCGGCTATCTAGACCGTCCGAGGTCCCACCGCCATCAGGGGCTCATGTTTATTCATACAATGCCCTGTTACAGGAAGCGATTGGAGGGTTGGCGGAGGGGACAACGCGGGGAGGGGCCACACCTCGGACGCCACCAATGGGCAGGATCAGCGGGTCATTTAACTTCTGACACGACCCAGTGTTTTTATTAACATATATTTTCTGCTGTGACAAATTGAATTTTGCTCTCTACTGAAAAGACAACATAAGGGAAAAAAAGTGGAGCCAAAGACCCAAAGATCAGATTTTTACGCACGGCACATGGACGCTGCGTGATCTTATTTCTCTCCAGTGAAGGCACCTTTGGCTCCTCTGAATCTCATTCATTCATGCCCTCAAAAACCTCCAACTGCACTCTCAGGAGGTTATAGTTCATTCACAGCTTTCATTCTTACCGATGTCTTGGCCGGGAGGTCATAACAAGCTTCAGCCCTGGCGCGCGTCACATCGCAGTGAATCAGCATCGACTCCAGTTCAAACTTTATACACAAACAAGGGGAAAGAAGACTTCAGTTTAATATCACTACGGATAACCAAACACAGTGTAGCTACTCGTCCTAACCAATGTTACAGTACAACAGCCATGTACCGACTGCGCCATTTTGCAGCATGTAAGAAAAATAAGTGAAGCAAAAACAAGTTAGAAACAGTGTGGGACATATTTTGACATGACTATGGGGCATAGGGGGTTATATCTATTATCGCGGGATCTGTGTGGCGCACAATGCAGAGTCTTTGGAAACCGTGCACCTGAGCTGCATGGCATGGCAGCCCTCTGCAGGATGCTTTAGCCTGTGCACGGCTCATAGGTTTATTTTTCACCACGAACTGCCACAAATTCCACATATTTGTCGGCAAAGCACAGAATGGGGCAGACAGCTGACTTGTACTGTAGTAGAAGCAGTGGTGGACGTTGCCAGAGAGCATTCAAACAGGTTAGTGAGAAAACACTGCAGGGATTCCAGGGATTTTGCACGTCTGCAGAGGAACAATCAGAAGAGGCTGTAGAGTTAAAGCCCATGCATCTGATCAAAAATTACCTTTTAAACGGGTATATTAGGGGTGTAAAGGTGGCTTTAATGCAAAGGGCTGTAGATTTCACCTCAAAATACTAAATGAGGAGGTTTGTTTTCATGCAAAAGAGGTTAATATGATTTTTTAAAATGATAATCTATCATAAACCTATTATATGTGGACCGGAAAAACGCCACAATGGTGAAAAACAACAATTCATCATTTTAAGAGCTCCTTTAATATTTTGCATGCAGCCTGTACCGTAAATTAACTGAGTGTACATGCACCATTTAAATTCAGTTAAGCCTGAATATTTCCACTGGAAATGTAATGAAATAGGCTCTAAAATATGAAAAGGCACAAAGTCAAATAATGATACAAGTGCTCCTGCTTTGATGCTTGGGTGAACTTTAGTACTGTTGTGGAACCTTTGCAGGTCTTTAAAGCAGCTTTAGTTGCAAAAGCAACAAAAGCACAGGGAGATAACAGGCGTTTAGGCCTACCGGGATCGCCATCACTGGGTTGTCCTTGAGTTTTCCTATCAACGTGAACCCATCCAGACTGACTCTTTGCCGTGGCGGTATGCTCTGAGACCCAACTATGACACAGTCGACCAGAAGGGTGACAGAGTGCCTGCGGACATCCAGCAGGACTCTGTGCCACTGATCATTGAAAAGAGAAGCCTGAGGGCTGAAAACAACAGTCTGCCTCCCACTGCCCAGTGCAGTGAAGGTAAACTCCAGAGACTTCGACTCCCCGTTGAGTCTGACAGCCAGCTGCTCGTTGCCATTCATATCCTGCATTTGCCAGATATTCCAGTTTTTATTGATGGTGCTGGCGCTCATGCGCAACACAGCAACAAATACGAAGTCCTCTGGGAGCCCGAGGGGATAAGCTGATCTGAAACACAGAAGAGGGACTATTGTGAAAACCCCAACTTTTACATTTCCTATTAAATATCTGTATTCCAATAAGGATTTATGCTCTGTGCACTGAATACTACTCTTTCATCAGCTTTTCTCAGAATTAATACTTATTCTATTCTTACTCTAACCCTGCATTTACTCATATAACATCTTATATTCATGCAGTATCATTTAAACTATCAGTACATAAGGAATGTGAAGTTACATATGACCAGTGTTTGACATTCAGGACCATGGACAGGGTAAATGAGGTTATACCAGCTCGACCACTAGGTGTCAGTCTGCACTCACAGAACCACGCAGCTTACCTTGTGTTGATTCTGAAGTTGAATGCTGGGCCTATTTGATAAGCAACATGCTGAGGAGATGATCCAACAACCCTTTTCACAGTGCCCCTTCTTGCCAGCTCAGCAATGTGGAACTGGGACATAATGTAAAATCCTGAGGGCACAGGGACAGAAGAGTGGTTATATATAGAATCATCTCAGAGGTCTGGTAATAGTCCCTCAGGATATTGAGTTGATAATTTTCCATGGTGAAGGACCTCTACTTCATCTTTTAATCTTAATCATTCCTAAAACATCTCTATAGAGGGAAAGTGCCCACCCCCTACACTATATAGTACAGATTCCTTGCAATAATAGATTTAAAAAAAAATAATAATTCCACATTAAATGGAGAATTATATTCAGTATATTAGACTAGATTAGACTAGCATTATATGCCCAATAAAAAAAATTAAAAAGTAAAAGTAAAAAAGACAAGACACTACAGTATGCTCATTTTTTGTGCATCCACCTGGGAAGCGATCCTCCCCAACACTTATCTGAGGGCACATGGACTGCTGCTCCAGATGAATACTAACTTGAGGTGAAAATTGCACAGCTGCAACATGGAAAGAGAGAGAGAAAAAAGCCCAGTTAGTAGTTATATAGTGTGTGCATGTGTGTGTGTGTTACAAGTGAATAAAAGCTCAGTGTTTGGAAAGCTGCACCACTTCCTTGAATAAATATTAGACTGTCTCTCACTGTTTGTGGTTTCCTCTTTAACACTTAAGCTCTAGATTTGCCTGTCCGTGCACATCTGGACAGGAAGTTAAAGGCCTTTATCAAGTTTGTATAAATAGTTCACACATAACAGACTCTTAATGTCTCCATTTGTCATGCTGCGGACCAGCGTTACATTAAACATCTAACACTGTTAATGTTAACTGTATTTGTCAAGGCATTATGCTGCAGCATTACCACTGAGTGCACATTTCTATACTGGCACACAGCTGCACACCCTAACTTGGCAATGTAAGTGACTGTACACACACTACAGGAAACGTGTCATATAATATAGATAAGGGCAGTAGTGTGTACAAGCGGAAGACACTGAAGCTGAAGCACTGTGGTCAGATGATATATACTGACACTGGTGAATGTCAATTAGCAGATTTTGTCAGCCACAAAAGAGATCTCGCTATTAAAGCTCCATAGCACTCAATAGTCAACATATATATTATGTAAAGAAAAACTGCACAGTCATTCAGTACATCAGGAAGAGGACATGCCAAACTCTGAAAAACTGCTTGAACAAAGATGAACAGCAGGTACAAATACAAATTAACCACAGTGATGAACATATACATATATTACAGTATATATAGGCTATAGCTTGTTCAAGGTTAACACTTTCTGATAACTAGTGGTGTGCAATTCCTCACCCTAGCAGCGCTGCTGTATATGTTTTTGTAATTGTTATCTGGCTGCAGGAGGCTACTTACTCTGAGAATGAATCCCAGTGCAAAGATATTCTGGGATCACGTAGCAGCAGCACAATGAGTACAGGAGGATGTTCCTGGAATGCAATCAGAAATTTCACATCGTAATGAGCACCAATAATTTTGCATGATACTGGTAAAAATGACAAATGAAATTGTAGCCTATTATGCAGTCAATATTAAGTCAGATATTTACCTTTTGACTCCACCCATTTCATTGCTTGATCTGGATATGAAAAGCCACCTGCTGCTGGATGTTTCTCCAGACTGGCTGCCAGGAGAGACCTGTATATCTGCCCCCTCAGCAGGAATGGAAAAAGCCCAGATCACAGTGAGGGGTCTCTTATAGGCTTGACTGTTGCTTGACATTTATTTGGGGGAGTGAGTCAACAGCCCCCACAGTGTCAACTCTGCATTCCTCTGAGTTCTCTTGCACCCACCTTGGATTTAATGTTAATCTTTCCTCAAGCATGCAGTCAATGCTTTATCCAACTTGTGTGTCTATTTTCACGATTGTTAAGTGATAGTGAAGTGATGATAACAAGTAGCCTACATTAGATTTGAAAACATTTATCGTACCCTGTGGTGGCTTTATTTGCCTAGCACTATTGGGCTCTACATTTTCTGTGATCTCTATGGTAGCATGGTATTTGGACAGCATTGTTTCCTTCCAGTGCAGTCTGGAAAATCAAGAGACGCTGACTAAGGTGCAATTCAGGCTGTGTTTGCTCGCACAAGCCAAGAAGCAGAAGGCAAATTCATCCTTTTTTTTTGCATGTAGCCTATTTTCCATCGTAGTGATAACTTCCAGAATCCACAGAAATGCATTGTTGATTCCTGAGAAAGCCATGCAGCTTTCATTTTGTCCTGACCGGAAATTTGGTTGCACAGAGACCTGACGAACAGCTTGTTAGTATATGAAACTGATTTGACAACTATAAAGGATCGTAGGACGGATTACTGAATAGGATGAATGTGTGAACCAACCACATTTTCTCCTGCTATTTATCACTTGTTTCAAGCAATAAATTGATTGGTCTCTAGGATCAGTAAGCTAAACTGGACTTATTACATCCACAACTAACTGCAGATAACAGAACCAATGCATTATAATGTCAAATTGAAACCTATTAACAGTAGCTATAGGCCTAAGTCTGCAAACTCAGAGGTACACAGAGAAGTAGAAGAGCCAGCCAGTCAAACCCTTAGGTTGTAGTAATCATATTCAATTATAACACGGCATGCAAAGTCTCATAAGACGTGAATGGATTTTATCAAAACTTATTAGGCTACCTAAATTATTTTCTCTAATGCCCCATTTAGAGGTTGCAACTTTGCATGTGGCGTCAGCTGCGCCTCTGGTATGTGCAGTACCGCGCAGTTAAACGCTCATGAGTGCGCCGCCCGTCACAGCTCCCTTCAGATTGAGCACAGTTAGCGCGACAGTTAGCAGCAGACAGCGCTGCCCGGACACAGATACATGGCCAGTCTCGTTTTGGTTTTCTGAGGGCGGCCCTCCCGTAACTAGGAAGTGTGAGAGTCGGCGGAGTGAAGTGTTTTGTGCCAGCAGCACCGCACATAGAGAAAAGGACGACGGAGAGGAGGACTGGAAATTGGAGCTAACGTTGGTTAGCTGGCTAATGTTAGCTTACCAGCGCAGCAATGGTGAGTAGCGTAAAGCTTGGCTCGGCTCGGCCAGTGCGGCCAGCGTTATCCCGGGTTAACTGAGCCCGGTGGGTGGCTAACTGTTACGGTTAGCCAGCTGGCTATCAAGCGGGACATTTTTATTTCCGTCGGTCCCGTTCAAGTCCGTCTTTGGCGGACCGGTCCTCACCTTTAACGGGGCCCTGACTGAAATGTTTTGGTAGCTTCCCACCTGTAACCCAGAGGGGTCTCCTCTCCTTGCCCAGATTTCCTGCCCACCGGCTAGGAGCCTTCATTATCACCTCCCTCACTGTAGCAGTAGCATCAAACTGTGTCGGTGAGTTGTTACTTTACAGTGAACAGTGTTTTCTGAACTGCGCTGTTTCACTTCGAGATTTGAACTAGTGACCTAAATGTTCCTCCTGTTTTTTTTTTTTAAGAAGAAGAAACAGTGAACATTGAAGTGCATGTCAAGGCCTTGTCATGGATATGTATGTATAATTCAGTAAGACTTGATGTATTTTTTTTTTACTGTCTCCGAGGTGGGTTATTTGCTTGAATTGTCTTTAGTATACTTTCTTAAATTCCCGAGGAAATGTTTTCATTTTCCTGTAAATGATTGTATTTTGTTGTATGAACTGTATCCGGCTGGTTATCCGGTTTATTTACACTGACATGTCAGCAAACAACTTGACGCTGTACTTCACCGTTTATATTAGCCGTATCAGTAACCTTTAAGTACAATGTTAGACCTTCAGGAAAGCCTCTTGGCCAAAGACAGAGCCTGATAAACGAGTTTCTCAGACGACCTCCTATCTCAGCATCAAACCTACAAAGGCCTGCGACGTTGACCCGCAATGTAAATAGCCTGTGTTATTTTTGACTACTTCTTAGCGGTGTTGTTTCTCTAAACATTTGCATATCTCTACATGACTGCTATGCATCTATCTTCATATTATTTTCCTCCCCTCCTGTGACATGGTGTCAGATCTTGCAGCTTAGTTGCAAAGTAAGATCAACAAAGGCAGCTGTCATGGATTTGATATGATAATCTAGCTTGGTATAAATTGTAATTGCTCATTTGATTCATATGACTGACCTGTCTGTCAGCCTAGTAATTTGTGTCACTTGTTGGCTATTACAAGGTCTTAGAAAAGGGAATTAACACCTAAGCTAAAGCAGAAATGCTCCAGACATTGCCTAATTCATTTAGCTTTGTATGTCCTCTGTCTCTGCCTAACCGAAAGCTTACAAAGGTCACTTCTTCTAGGAAGGGAGGCATATTTGGATATTAACATAACCTGGTGCTATTTTCTCTGCATCAGGCATCTGTGTCAATGAGGTCAAATTCATGGTAGCCTGTTGTGTCTCATATTGGTTTCCACTGGCATGAACACAATGACATGTTGTCTTCCAGTGGATAATTTATTCATTTCATACATGACTAATTTAGGGAGCGTCTGTATGATTGTTTCTGCCAGTTTTATTTGGCCCCCTACTACAGCCTAAAACAGCTACAAGACCTTTTATATAATTAAGTCTATATAAATCATGAGTTAAAAATGTATCATGCCAAAGTTGTCAGAGTTTATTTCAAACATTATAAATTGGCAATATTATGTTTCACGCCTATTTATGTGATGTTATTCATAGTATTTTCCTCTACCCAGTCATAGTAATACTATAATTATCTGAACTGTTCAAATTAGGCCCAAAGGACCAGCTGCTTTCTTTACCAAATGTAAGCCTCAGGCCCTAGTAATAATTGTCTTGAAATACTGCGATCTTGTGACCATATGACTCCTGTCGATGTTTTCTTTTTCTAATTATGACTTTACACAGCAAGTAATGTAACAGAAACCGTCTGGTATTTACCTATGTGGCTCTACTCATAATGCTGTATGAAATACCAAGTGGCTTTCATCCAACTTGTTCTGAAAGAGTTGTGGAGCCTAAAAGACTAATTTGATTACTCTTGGCAACAGGCCTACGGGTGTATCCCAGATGATGTAAGGCACCTCTGCCTCTAGAGACCAAGATGACTGAAGTCCAGGCCACAGTGGAGTTCTCTGTGGAGCTCCACAAGTTCTACAATGTGGACCTGTTCCAACGAGGGTGAGTGTTATTTCATTGTCTGCACGTACCTAATGTACTTCTTTGGCATGAGTTTCCTGCAGCTGGATGTACATCCTGGCTAAAGCAAAGAACTGAGGGGAATGAACTTCTCTTTTCTGACTCACTTAATACAAATTTGCACATTGATTACCATAGATCTGATCATGAATACATGTATATCAAATAAAACATGAATGAATAATCAGAGCGTATTGGTCTTGTGATTATTTTGTAGAGAGACTATACTGTATAGCATAAACGGCTGGAGAACAACAGTCCTCAGCTGGTTTTGGAACAGCTGTAATATGCAATGAGCAACACATATCTGACCTGGATAGCAGAGATAATGGTTTTGTTAGAGATGCATGTTTAACTAAACTGTATTGGATGAGGTCTATGAATGATAGTACCCTGTAGACGGAGCTCCATGTAATCACTTCAGACTAAACAGACAGACCTTTGTTGTTGGATGGCAGTGAGTTCAGTGAGTGTATTTT
This sequence comes from Trachurus trachurus, assembly GCF_905171665.1. Lineage (NCBI taxonomy): Eukaryota > Metazoa > Chordata > Actinopteri > Carangiformes > Carangidae > Trachurus > Trachurus trachurus. The sequence continues at coordinate 19,102,821 of NC_139906.1, forward strand.
ACACTAAATAAACCATTAGCCACTTAGTAGCTTTTATGCTCTCCAACAGAAGGCAATCCGAGGCCTGTAGTTCCTGAGTTATCAATTCCTTTTCCCTGATGCAGCTCTGGTTGAGGCACTATGTGGCACGGTGACCTATGTCTGGGGTCACACTGCCAAATTTGCAATAGTGCACCCCATCAAATATATATGATTCCCATATTTCCCATTTCTTTTCCTGCAAATGTCTAGCAAGGTTCATGTTTGATGGGAAAACAGCACAGCTTTAATAATTGTCTGAAATACCTAAAAATTCTTTTTTTTTTTTTTTTGTTACAGCCGTAGTTTAATAATACCTCAGCATGCTGAAATAAAACTCCTTCACTATTCTCCTGACTCATCAGCGCTTTAAGAGCTCAGGTTTACTACATGAGTGACTGCAAAAGAAAGTGCTCATTATTCATTTATGAAAGGTGTAGTGTCGTTTTTCAAGTAGAGGGACTTGTAGCTAACCTGTGTGTTTGTTTTCAGGTTCTACCAGATTCGTGGCAGTCTGAAGGTGCCACCCCGAGTCCCACATAAAGTTGAGACCAGTCTACTTCACCCGGGAGGTAAATTAATTTTTGAACATGTGTACAACGTAGACAGATTTTTTTTCCCTACCACGCCAAGTGTCCCATTTTAACCGCACAAGTCCAACATCTAGCGCAAAGTGGTAGGTCACAGTGTGGGCATTTCAAGCACACCTGCTATTTTGGATCATAGAGTTACTAAGTGCAATGTCCTAAAAACGGCTGTCTAAGGTGGAATATAAATTGAATGTTGTAGTGATTAATGAATTCGCTCTTAGCCACTGATGTCACCGAGACACATAGCTCTGAAACAGCTGTGCTACTTACAGCGACGCATGATGACAACAGCTGAATAAATGGAAGGAGGCTTCTCTGAGAAATCATGATGTTGTCTGGGTGATCTTGTCACCACGTTGCCTGGACAGCAGCTCAAGGATATGTATAAATAATTTCATAAAAGGTTGGTGAAGCCATTCACCAATCCAAAGCTATTACAGTTTGATCTCCATTTTATGTCATGCATGTGACACTTACGTAATGTTACGTAATGCGACTTGCCTTTCAAGAATACAACATGGCATGCAGTTTTTTCTAAGATGCAAAGCTGGGATGGATGCAGTGACACACAGGAGATTGGACATCTCCCTCTTGAAAAACAAACTACTGAGGCACAACGGCCCAGTTTGACAAGTGCAGTATTGTTTAAGAAGACTACTTTCTAGCAGCCTGATGTAATTTGCATGTGATTTAATAAAAGTAAGACAGCAAGAGTGGACAGCCATGCAAGAGGCTGCAGATTTATCAATGTAAGTGTCTTGCCTTCAGACAGCTGCAGGAATTTGTTGAACTGAAGTATAAAGCAGTTCTGGATAACAGATTCAGATTTATAGATGAATACAGAATGATTTTATTGACACTACTGCATTAAACACAATAAAGGTACATTTTATATGCCACCTGAAAATGCTTTCCCTGGCAGGGTTTATTGGTATGTCTGGCTGAGTGATTTAGTCAAAATAGTGTATTTACATAACAAATAATATGCCACAATTTGCTCAGTGTATTTAATTTGCTCATATTGATAAAAAACCCCCAAAAAAAACACTTTTAGTAGCAGATTGTTTCCATTAAAGCAGATATCAGTGGAATGTTTTTGTTAATATAAGTCCTAAATAGTCCTATTTTCCGTCAGCAATCACTTACATGAAGTATTTCAGCCTAAACACGAGTCTCTCCGTCACTCTGCTCTGCTGTAACCCGGGGAGAAAATTTTCCTTGTGGGATACAAGTGTTATCCAATGAGGAGAGAGAACGGCATGAAGGGCTGTGTGTGCAGCCAAGGGATGCGCGTGAATGTGGTGACGTAGCACGAGGACCAATTGATGCCTGACAAGGGCGGGGGCTGCTAACTCATGGTGCGTTCAAAGAAACTCGTACTTTGTGTTTTTCCTTCCTGTGAAGTCATACCAGTTCGATCTGGTACGAGTTCACGGGTCGGAAGTTACGAGTGGCCGTTATAGGGAACTTTCACAGACAACAGGATGGTAAAAACACGAGCTACGGGTTACCTGGAACGCTACCAAGTCGTAGTTGTGACTTGAAGCTGTAACTTACGGTTTCAAAAGCCTGCCTTGAACGCAGCATTAGCCGAAACGGCCGTGAAGCTGATATCTGCTTTAAAATATCAGCAACATGTTTGTGGTGCATCATTTGAATGAATCTCCCACTTGTGTGTACCTCTCCTCACACATGTACACCGCGCACTCTGAACCAAAATACCACGCAGACGGACAAAGCTAATTCCAAGGTCAGGAACTGTTGGTGCGCCACTAGAACTGGTTTGTTGTGGATCTGAGTTGTCATTGCTGAACCCCAATGTGATCTCCCCCTCAGATCTCCAATTACTGCCATTAGCAATGATATTTCATCACACTCATATTTCACATAAACTTGCATGTTTACTTGAATTTCATTTCAGCTCAGGGGAAATAGTTTTTGTTGTTGTTTCACTTACTTTTTTGTTGGCAGGGAGCTGGCAGGGCACTGGCTTATCTCACAGGCCACTCCTTGTCCTCAGTATTTCTACAAGGCTTTGTGTTTGTGCCACATCCTCTCTCTTGGAGACCTGCGTTGCTCCTTTCCCTCAAAGCCCTCAGTTCTTTCTTTCATAAATAAAGAGGATCATTGGGAGAGTACTGTATGTAATTCAGTGCTTAGATGGGGTTTTTTGTCCTTTTTTATGACTTTGTAAATCTTGTTCAGTAGAATAAATGAGAAACTGCAACACTTTCATTATTAATCCACACCTTCAAACTCTGCCCGATGTCCTTCTTGGTGCAGGTTATGAGATGACCATTGCTTGTAGGTTGGCTCATTTACATTCTTATCTATCACTAAGGGTCCAAGTAGCAATGTTGGGGGAACCCTATAGTTTCTGTTTTTATTATTAGTGTTCAGTTCAGTTCAGTCAAATATTCTCAGTACAAGAACAATAGATGAGTAATATCTCACTAATACATTAGTTTTCAAAGTGCGAGGTGTGCCTCCAGTTGGGTGTATGATCCCTTAATTCACAGACACACCTAAGCTAATCATTGTGATTTTGTTTTGTCTAGGCTCTGACCTGGCGTTTCCTGCTTCAGTCCAAGATGATGTTATCAGCAGCAAAACCTTCCAAATCCTGTACAAGAATGAGGAGGTTGTGGTAAATGATGTCCTCCTCTTCAAAGTGATGATGCTGCTCGATGAGAAGAAGGTAAATTGAAGTTTGTGGTTTGTTTGTTTTTACCCCCTGACCCCAGTCTAAAATATTTACTTCTGTTTATTTGCCAATGCAGTATCAAGCTTTTCCAATTTATCTACTTAACGTCACTGCTCTCTGAACTCTTGGCAGAGATGTACATAAAAAGCCAATCCAATTGAGATGAGTTTGTCTGACAGCAACACTTAGGAGACAAAGTGATCTTTTCTTAATTAACCCAGAACAGTGTAGTTGTCAGGATGAAGACCTTTGTCAAATTGATTTTACTTGCTTGTTTGTGTTGCTCAGCAGTTTACTTAATAGAGAAGCCCTGTTTTAGGAGGATTCACTGCTCTGACAGGCCACATTGGATGGGTCTGGTTAAGATCTCACAGATCAACTTCAACATTGTTTTACACACACAGACTTTAAAGTTGACTTCCTCCACTGTCTTCCAATATCCTCAGGTGGAAGAATCCCTCAATGACATGGACTTCCAGCTCTTCTTGGATTTATATTTCACAGACGGCGATTACACGTAGGTGTCGCAGCGTTTAACTGCATGTACTTGTGGCAGTGTTTGTGAATTTGATATGTGCATCTCTTATGCAAATGTGACACTAATAAGGTCTTCTGTGTCTTCCTTATTTAATTTCCACAGGCCAGACGATCCAAGCTCTTTACAGAATATCAGTGGCCGCACACTTCGTTTGCACTTTAGCCTTCAGCGAGGCATCCACCAACACATCAATGTCATGTTTGACTACTTCCACCTGTCTGTCATCTCCGTAGCCATCCATGCCTCCCTAGTGGCACTACATCAGCCCCTTATCAGGTCAGACTGCCACCTAACCCAAGGAAACATATGGATATGCTCCGTATATTTGTATATTCATGCGCAGCTGCTGCAGAACTCACATAAATCTCCATCCTGTCATGTTTAATCCCTGATGGCAGTGAATTCCAACACACTAACCTTTACAGATCCAACATTGCTGTTGAGTGAATAAGTACAGGGAGCCTGTCTAGACGTGTCGCTTTAGATCCTTGTACTGATGAGCCGAGTTTGATTTCATTCCATATGTTTACCTAGTTTTCCTCGACCAGTGAAAACCACTTGGCTGAACCGCAACGCTCCAGCACAGAGCAAAGACTCAGTCATCCCACCCCTGGAGAATGTGGTGTTTGGCAGCAGCTATGTCAAGCAAGTATCACCTGACGTAAGTGAAGCCCATTATAGAAAAGATCATATCTTTACCCATCTTTTTTTTTTTTAAATGCCACTAAAAGTCACACAAAAAAAAAAAACGACGGTCATAAAACTAATAATACTAAAAATATGATGTGGGACTCAGGATTTTTTCCTTTTTATGATGGAATGATAAAGATGAAAGGATGAAAACAAAATCTGGTATGCATTCTTTGAGAAAGGTTGCCTGCCAATAATACAGGCTTTGATTACATTGCACTGACATGACTGTGGATTGTGGACTTGACAGCCCTACAGCCCAGGTAGAAAGCTTTGTTCCATTCATTGCATATGAATCATGGGGAGATGTGTCGGACTGCTGACAGATAGGGCAGACGACGTGGAAACTATCAGACCACTGTCACATTTGGCCAGGAGTAATTGGCCTCTCCTGACAGAGAAAGGTAGCCAGCCAGAGCCAGAGCGGCCCCTGAGATGCAGTGGTGTGAATGTACCAGAGTTATTCAGACGGAAACAGAAGCAATGTCCCTCATCTCTCCTTGAAGCATCACTAATGGGCAGCTCAAGTATAACAACCCATCAACCACTTTTCAATTCACTACAGGGATCTGTACAGACGTCACTATAAAGCATTGCCATGTAGATATTGCACACAAAATAAATGGCTGGAAATAACTGGCAGTTAATCTGTAGTGATTTATGGGGCTGCAGTGGTTACTGTAATATCAGAGTAATGAGGCTTACAGTGTGTAGTAGCATCCATTTTATAACCAGTCTCCTCCCTGTAGAATAATTCTAGGCTGCCACAAATAGGAACAAATAAAACATTTTTAAATAGCGGTTTGTCATTTTGATCTCATTACACAACAAAAGTATTTTTCTCCCTAAATTCAGTTTGTAACCACTGACTGTAGATGTAATGCATTTAATTAAAAAAAACATCTGAACTTGAATTTCAAAAACTACAGAGATCATGTTGCTGAGAGTTTGTCTTTTCTTATGGCAGTGCCTACTAATCCAGCGCAAGGGTGTCCGGAGCAGCAGTAATATTGTTTACACAATCAAATGATCTGCTCATCTGTGTTGTGTGTATGTGTGTGTGTGTGTGTGATCCCTCAGGGCCGGACATTCCTGGTATCTGACCACTGTCTGCAACATGCCTTCGGTCTGCATCAGAACCTCTGCTCCAGTCTCCTACTGGCCTACCAGGGCCTCTTTGGCTACTTCACCTCTATCACCAAGGACCTGCCCTCCTCCCATCGTATGGAGCTAGGTATACTGCATCAACTCATGTCAAGAGTGTGGGGTTACCAAGAGTTTTGAAGCGATCATCAATAATCATCAATCCCACTAAATACTGCTCTGCAACACTGCCTTTGTTTGTTTCTTATTTAATCACACACACTGAGAAGAAACAAGTATTTTCAAGGTCATACACTATTATAATACCATCTGATTAATTTTTTGTTGCATCAAATGAATTTTCATTGTTTTGTCTTTTTTGATGTTCTCACATTTTGCAAGTTTGTTGTGTTCTCATGTCATTTCACCTGATCCCTGCACATTATTTTACCCTTTAAACAAACTGCACAACCAACAATCCATTCAGTTAATTGAAGGATGTAATTGTGGTTAACTAATCTTAATTTATTTAACTTGCAAACCCATATTTGTGTTTGATAGATGAATCTGTTAACCAGTAGACTGAAGCCAAATTGTAACAGCTCCCAAACACAACTCATCATTGTTTGGCTCACCAAACCTAATCCACTCAAGTGGACAGATATTAACCCATCCAAGAGGACCAAATAATAAAAAGGTTAAATATGCCTATATGTGCAATCTTACTAGCCAAGCCCAGCATGCAAGTCCTATATGAGAGAGTACTCAGAAGACCCTATCCCCGAAGTCAAAGGCACGTCTACATAGGTATGTTCTGACCCTTACAGCACCTCAAATCAGCCTGCCTTTCTCTGCTTTTTCCTCTTCACTCCAGTTTCCTTCTTGTAGAAATCACCATGTCCTACTTTCCAGAGACAATATACTCAAAACTGCTATCATGTCATCTTTTCATTATTATACACACTCTTAAATCTGTCTTTCCATCTGTATAACTGGCCTTGGTCAAAGAATCTTCTTCTAACATAGCTGTACTCTAGAATGTGTAGGTTGTCTCTGGTCTTGTCATATAAAAAGTACTTTCTCACACCAATGCTGTCTTGTCTGACACCACTTCTTCATTCAGTCTGCATTACAGGTTCTTCATAAAATCTTCAGAAAACGTATTCAATAAATTATCAAAGTGAATCTTATTAATATTGTTCCTCTGCCTCTTCAGAGCAACTTGACTTAGAGGCTCGTCTCGCAGACTTATGTGAGCAAGTCAAGGTAAGAACTTCCTTGTATTAATTATTGAATAATAGTGTATATAAGATGCTCCACCACTATAGTTGCCAAGTACATTGTGATAAATAATAACTGAGCAACATATACGACTCTGTCTCTGAGGTTTGCTGTCTATCTCACTGTTACCTCTGCCCTAGTTTGATCTCCAACAGCAGCAGAGGTTAGGCATGTAGTGGCTGTACATCAATGTGCTGCATGCAGCTCTACAATTGAATAATATCATTATGATCATTGATATCATTAATAATGGTTGTTTCCCTATGTTCATAATTTCCAACAAAAAACAATTAAGTCTGCTGCTGTACATGAGCAGAAAAACACAAAGAGTTTAGTCTGTAAAGTTATACAGCAGAGATGAAGGATAGTCTAAGGATGTACTATTTGGTAGATACAGCACAGAAGTACTTACACACAGGGTCAAAAAGTCAGTGTTGAAGATTCTTCATAGTTGTCAAGTGAATCAAAGTGTGTCAGCAAATTATGGCGAATGGTTTGTCACTCTGTGCTGATATAAACATTTGTGGGCAGAGTGGTAAGTGTTGAGATGCTGCTTCACATTTGGTAGAATTACATTTATTTGTAGTCTCTGAAAGTATCTCATAATTTAGTAGCTGAGATGAGCAGTGTTAAGTGGTTCCTGATAGGTATACCCCCCATTAGATTAACTGTGATAGAGTGGAATGAGAGGAATTTCTTTAGATGATAGTGGCACATTTTGCAGGTCAAGTGTCTCCTCTGTATTAGTGCACTGCTTTTTATTTCTAAATGTAATGTTATAATCTAGATATCCATGTACATTCAGTAAGACAGACACGGGAATGGGGGTATATTAATTTGCTTTTATTTTCTAGACTTTGTAATGGGATGCAAGAAGCTGATGATTGAAAATATTTGAGAATGAACAGTACCCTAGACTCCTAGAGTGATATTTTTAGCACTGTAGCCTGTTGTTACAAATTCTTCCATGGATTAAACACATTCCCCAAATTGTCCGCAACAAATGAAGCAGTTGCAAATCATGAAACGTGTATTTTATCAAATTTTACTTAGTGCAAAGCAAAGCCCTCTTGTGTAGAGCTGCAGTTGATCTTCATGCTGATTGTGGGAAAACCTGCTCACTTGGGCCCTCTGCTGGGTGTTTTTGTGCTTCCAGCAGAAAGCAGAGTCCCCTGACGAGCTGGCAGAACTGGTAAATATGAACCTGGCTCAGCTCTGCTCTCTGCTCATGGCTCTTTGGGGACAGTTCCTCGAGGTGGTGTCTCTGCAGGAGCATGTTGCCGCCCTACTAGCTATGGAGCACCACACACAGAGGGTGAGTCCCAACATCTTGAATCATCTACAAATTACAATCTCTGATGATTACTCCTTTGTTTTTCATTTTAGCACAAGGGCCAAAACAATACTTGAATTTCTGAATAATACTATCGGCTGAATCTTAACTGTGTGATCTGTAACGTGGTGCTATCACAGGTGAGGCGGTTTGCCGAGGCATTCTTTTGTCTGGAACATCCAAGACAATCTGCACTGGCTTACCAGGAACTACAGTAAGTTGCAGGGACATGTTTATCGTGATTGTGAAACAGTTTTGTTTGTGTCAAGCCCGTACCAGTAGTTACTCGTCTGAAATATTATGATGGTAAAGTTTTTTTTTTCCTTTTTGTGTGTGTGTGTGTGTGTCATTTTCTTACTTCACCCCCAACTCCAAACAGTGCTCACAGTCACCAGCAGATGACTAATGCTATCAAAAGCTCCAGCTACTTCCTGTCATTGCCTCCACTCCCAGTGGAATGTGCCGACCTGGATGGCGATGTTAGCTCTCTGCCAATCATCTTTGAGGACAGATACTTGGATTCTATCACTGAAGGTTAGTACTGCACCATTTCTTCTTTACTAGATGTAAAGTCATTAAATAGGCTCGCTAAAGACTGACTTTTTTTCTGGCCCTTTTTCTTTTTTTCTCCCCCTCCCCATTTATGAAGATCGTGATGGACCCTGGCTGGGCATGCATAACACAAGAACTGGCTCAGTGTCCAGTAAAACAGACAAGCCCAACTCCAGGGACTGCAGTACAGGAGCCAGCCCCATCCCTGAGTCTCGCTGTGCCCCTATGGACAACTCCTGGCCGGACAGCTATGATCCACCACCTAAGTCCAAAGGCAAGTCTGTCAAACTAAAGAAAAATTCAAAGACTGAGAACTCCAAGAAGCTGATTAGACAGGGTTCGAAGGACTCTGTGGTTCTTGTGGGCTACAAGCACCTCAAAGCTCCTTACAGTGACCCCAGCACAAAGTACAAGGAAGGGGAAGCTCCCTTAAACCCGGATGAGGAACGGGATACCTTACTGGGAGACTCAAGTGGTTATTTAAGGACTAATGCCAATTCTACTTTTGACTCTTGTGCCACAGCAGCACATTCTGGAACCAGTGCTGTTGATTCTGTTGCCAATGACAACGCAACCACAGCTGCTTGTCAGAAAGGTTTCTTCAAAACTCAAACTGCAAACTTGGACGCACAGAACAATCCTCAGGCAGGTACTGGGGCTGTCACTACATGCAATCAACCACTTCACAGAAAAGAGCAGGCAGACCAAGGTGGCCAGAAGCCGCCGCAGTTGTCTGGTGGACTGAAACAAATCGAGGTGAAACCAAGTAGCAAGGACCCATACCAAGGGGATAAAGTAACGGTTCTTTTACCGTGTCGGACCGATGGAAATGTAGGTAGTAATATTCCTGAGATAACACAGACGGACCTCTGTGACACAAAACCGTCAGTGGTGGACTCGGTGTTTGAAAGGCCAAGTAAAGAAGCAGCGCAGCGTACCCAGTCTGGTCTGGTCTCAGTACAGGTAAAGGGTGATTGTATCAGGCTTCCAGACGGAGGAGCCCCCAGTGCCTCATCTCGCCTCTCAGACTCGGGCATCGAGAGTGAGCCCAGCTCCTTCGCCACCCAGTTTGTTCCAGGATCACAGACTTGTGCGGGACCGGGCGTCACAGAATCAGGCGCTGCTGCCCCTCAGCCTGAGAGAACCCCTTTGAGTACGGCACCACGGCCCGTTCACCAAAGCACTCTGCAAAAGCCCAGTGGGGAGATTCTTTACCCCGAAAGCACGAGTGCCGTCAGCGGAGTCCAGTCCTCTCTCACATCCATCAATTCTTTGCCCTCAGATGATGAGGGCGAAGGTTCCTCTAGAGGCTCAAGTGGAGCTGAAGTCCGAGGCAGGAAGTCCAGCGTGTTGGTGCAGGAGCAGAGTGTGGTCTTCACCGGGGAGGTGACGAGTAAAGCTGCCATCTGCACCCCTGTCGTTAGTGTGGATGATTCTCAATCCATAAAACCTACTTTTGACTTGGACACAGACTCCAAATTAATAGGTATTACTGAACTTGGACTAGAAGGAGCAACTGGTTCTGGGACGGTGAAAGAGTCCCGTAGTGAGCCCCACACTGCCTGTCCCTCTAGTAACTCTGCCACCAGTAGCACTGACCTGGTAAAACGCGGGATGGTAGAGAACTACTTTGGCTCGTGCTCTAGCACCGACGTGTCTGAGATCAGCCCGGTAGAAACCTCCGCTATCACTCTGGGAATCCAGACGGGACCACAAGCTGACGAGGACGAGGACGAGACCGAGCACGAGATGATCGAGAACGGTTACTACGAGGAAGGCGACGGCTACGCTTTTGTGAACGGCAACGTCGCCGATGAGGACCGAACAGCGGTTGGGGGCGCCGCCGCCGCCGCTCAAGAGACGAGCCTTCTGTTTGAACAGCTCGGCATCGGCTACGTCCACGAAACTAAGGATTTATCAAAAGCCCCCATCTGCTCCAACCTAGCCTCCAGCAGTGGTGGGAGCAGCTCGGGAAGACCGCCCTGTCCCTCTGTCTCCAGGTCCTCCAGCCTGCGGTGGTATGAATGTGCACCTACAGCACAGATGAAAGCGTGAGTCATCTTCTTCTCAAATCCCACTTAATGTTCCACACTTGCTGCATATGATTATCCTGTTTCACACGTCGGACATTAAAATTCCTCATGATTGTGCAGGTTCATCAAGGCCAAGGAAGAGATGAAGCAGCTGAGGCTACCTGGGTTCTTGTACAGCGAGGTGCCTGAGCTGGCATCCACTGTGCCCTATTTCAGCTTGGAGGAAGATGAAAGCTGTGAAGAAGGCATCCATCTCATCGTCTGTGTCCATGGCCTGGATGGTAGGAAACCTCAAATTAGCTTCTCTAGTATATTTGGGAGGATTCTCACATTCAATTTCTGTCTTTCATGTTGGTTTTATTGCTGCAGGTAACAGTGCAGACCTAAGACTGGTGAAGACCTACCTGGAGCTTGGGCTGCCTGGTGCTCGTATAGACTTTCTAATGTCAGAGAGAAACCAGGTGAGAGGATCAAAAGACTGTCGCACACCTTGCACATTAAAGTGACTGAGTAAAAGGGAAACTTGATTTATTACAGGACAGGACAGAACTTGTTTTTGATGAGTCAATACAATTACACAAGTGAATCAAGCACACACAACAACACACTGTCCCTTTTAATTCTCATTTACAGAATGACACCTTTGCGGACTTTGAGTCAATGACAGACCGACTGCTGGACGAAATTGTGCAGTATATTCAGATCTACAACCTCACTGTGTCAAAGATAAGGTAAGATGTTCTATTTTACCGTTGTGTAAAGTCAAAATGTCATCAATTCATCAAGTACCTGCAAATGAATGAAATGAAACAAATGTTTAAAAGACCATTTCATCACCTAGACTACTGAGGCAAGACATCCTGTTATGCAAAAGTTATGTCACAGACTACAAGTATGTCAGTAACTGAGTTGTGTGGTGTCTTCCACAGTCTCTGAAGCCCATTTCATGGCTCTCAGAAGTAGTTTTCAAGATGTACGCTCCAACAACATCCTAAATCAAATGTGTTTGTTGCTGCTTACACCGGAGGGCTGGAGGGAAAGCCAGTCGTGATGGAGAGATAATGTTGTATATTTCCCCAGTGAGCCATTCATAGTGTCACACGCAATTGTTCTCATCAAAGGTGCCACTAATTGTTATACAACAGATTATAAAGGAGCCTGGGAGAGAAGTAAAATCCTTGGCACCTTATCACCTCTGCACAGCCGGCCACACACGCCGTCTTCTCAGTACAAAGGAGGTTCTGACTGTCTGACATGCAGTTTGGAAGAAGAACTATACGTCCCACTTTAACCTTCCTCCTCTTCATTTGCAGCTTTGTGGGTCACTCTTTGGGAAACCTTATAGTTCGCTCAGTGCTGAGCAGGCCCAGGTTCAAATGTTACCTAAGCAGGCTGCACACCTTCCTGTCCCTGTCCGGACCTCATCTGGGCACGCTGTACAACAGCTCGGCTCTGGTCAACACAGGTCAGTGTAGGAACGTTTCATTAATGTTGTATATGTGCTGTATCAATTTTCAGAGATTGAATAATGCTCATTTTATCTGTACATTGAGAGTTCTCTGTGTGCACACTGCACAATCACAGCGGAGGATCCTGTTTAATAGCTGCTAAATTTTGTTCTCAGGGCTGTGGTTCATGCAGAAGTGGAAAAAGTCTGGGTCGCTTCTGCAGCTGACATGCCGCGATCACTCTGACCCTCGCCAAACGTTCCTTTACAAACTCAGCAAGAAATCTGGTCAGCTTCTTGAACATTGTCTTTTGTTAACCAAACACAGTTTAAACTATATGTGTGGCACATGAGTTTGTCAGGATAACTTTTTTCCTGGTTTAATTTTGCAGGTCTGCAGTTTTTCAAGAACGTGGTGCTGGTGGGGTCACTGCAGGATCGCTACGTCCCATATCATTCTGCTCGAATCGAAATGTGCAAAACTGCACTCAAGGACAAACAAACAGGTGAGTCGATGTAACAACTTGTCAAGACAGCATGTGTTTGGAAAATGCAGGCATCGCTCTGATTGTAAATTCAAGAAAAGCAGGCAAGTAGAACAATGCAGGTCCTATGTGCCCTGACACACCAAGCTATGGCTGGGCATCGGACAGTATCTCTCCCATTTACTACAGTTCCTCTTTATCATTTTCAATCTTCAATGTAGTTTATGTGTAATTCGACAGTGACATTTTTGATGCTCCTTTTTAAGGGGTGATAGAGGGTGTTCTCACATAAGTCCTGTCCTCTCTACTTTATTACTTCTTTACCCCTCCCTTCCTCAGTTTAAATTTAATTAAGGATTTCATTTTTTTCTCCAACTTTATTTATTAAACTTTCACAGGTGGAATGGTACAGGTTCAGGTTATGCTTATAGTGGTCCGTGATTTTTTTTATTTTTTTTATTTTTACAAATAATACAAATTAATAGTAAAAAGATAAAAAGCCCCAAAAAGCCAAAAGCCAAAAAAAAAAATGAATTAGGGTTTCAAATGGACCATCCAATGTCCTGCTCAGCCCGTTTCTCATGTCACTCCTATAGGCCCTGTGTATGCTGAGATGATCGAGAACCTGCTGCTGCCAGTACTTCAGAGCAAAGACTGTAATCTAGTTCGATTCGATGTCATCCATGCCCTGCCCAACACAGCCAACTCCCTTATCGGCCGGGCTGCCCACATTGCCGTCCTTGATTCGGAGATCTTCCTGGAGAAGTTCTTCCTGGTTGCAGGCCTCAAGTTCTTTCAGTAGAGCCACGGCAGAATCAAACACATGGCTGGACGAGAGGAATGTGGAGCTAATACCTCACTGCATCGAAACCTTATTCTGTTCATGGTATTTGGATTATCCCTCGGTTTTTAAAAACGTACTTAATTTTCAAAAACGTATGAGCAAAATCATCACTTCTTTCATTTTATGTTTATATTAGAATTACAGTGGATTTTATTTTTCTACTGCCATTTTTTAAAAACGGTTTTGTTCTTTGTGTTTGGGAAATGATTTCCCTGGTCATATGCTATACTTTCAGTGTTATTTATGTGTTATGTTTTTACTTTTAATTATTTTCTCCAAGTTAATCAAGTAATTTTAGATGATGAACTGGAAATGTAGCTGCTACAAAAAATTAAATGGATGTTCTGGTGAGCTGGCCCATGTCAAGTCTTGCACATACTGTCCTCACCATTGCACCATGATTTTTCCACCAGTTTTAAGAGACACTGCATTGATTTGCACCACAACTACATTTTAAAAGCTTTTGTACTGAAAATGGTCATTTGTACAAGTTACTTTTTTATCAACAATTTTCCATCATTTTTAAAGGCAAAGCTTGCATTTGAAATAGGATTGTTGCTCAGAATTTGCAGCCTTGGCTCTGGTCTTAATACTTAATGCTATTCCCTTGCCATTGCAGCATTCTGCACATTTACCCAACCTGGTGTTGGGAGAACAAAGCTTTGCCTACAACATAACATTTTATTACAGGGGTTTTAAGCAATGCTATGATACAGCAAAAGCACAGGTTGGTAGTACGAACATGTTTTATTGAAAGTATTTGGTTGGTATCATGGTGATTATTTATGTGTTCAAACTGGAAAGTATTGCTTGGAATTAAAAATGTTTATTGGACAGTTGTTTATACATCATCATACTCTACCATTAAATATGCATACAATGAAGTTGATTATATGACCTTTTTTATTTGCTGGGTTAAATCAGGATTTATAGTTGTGGTCTCAGTGGGTTTGGTACAATAAACACAAGAAAAAAAAATCTTAAGTGATTTTCTATTACTCACTAATATGGTCTGAGCTGATGGATGTGGTTTGAAATCAGCTTTCTGTTGTTAGTAAAGAGAAGCATTCTTGATCATTTAAATTTCCTAGTTGACACAGTTAATTTATAGATTTTATTAAGTCTGGATATCAGTCACATTAATTTGCAGTATGGTAGATTTGTTTAATTGGGTTTGTCATGAATGCACACAAATAGCAGTAATGATAATCACAGTTTCCTCATCATCAGTCTATCAGTACTTTTGGTTTCTAAATTACTATTGCTGATGTGATGCCATTAGTTTTGTTTTAGTTTTATTTGTGTAGTGGATCAAATGATCCTGTAGATGGCAGTATCATTGTAAGATTGAAAGACCTACAGTAAATGTGGGAATGTGTTTAGTAGTGGATGATGTTTAAAGCCTCAAAGTGTATAAAAGTTGTATTTCCAGTGTAAGTTTACACAATTGTGAATGCTTCCAACACCAGAAATATTACTTTTTCTAGGCAGTATTCCAGAAACTGTATGCTTTTGCATGATTTTATGAGTATTTTGTGTAGGTTTAAACCACTTAATCACACAGAAACATAGCATAGACACACACTATAAAAACAGTATTAAGCCCAAAGGAAACATTATTCTTTCGCTCTATTGTTAAAAAAAAAAAAAGAGCCTGATAACTTTTGATGGGATAATATCCACTACAACAAGTGCCATGCTCATGGATCTCGTGATGTTTATTTTTATACTGGATAATGCAACCACTTGTTTAGGAGCCAGTTAAACTAAAATATGGCTTGTGTGCAGACGTATAACACATTTATTTTAAGGAAGGTTTGCGAAACTTTCCGGTAAATTAACTTGCCCAACTTTTCACTTCAAAATTAATAAATACCAGGGTAGTTATTAACTACTAAACTCCTGAGTGAATCCTTGACCACAGCTGAGATCACAATAGTGGCAGAGGGATATGTGGGATATCATACTGCTCACTGAAACTGACCCACATTTGGTCTCTTGCACAGATCATCCTTCTACATACTGTAGGCCCCCAAGGGTCAGTGAAAAAGGCAGAGAAAAGGGGCCATGTATAAATCTGTAAACTCAGTTTACAAAATCTGAAATCTGAATACTTCTTCCACTGCTGCCAACCACAAGTATTCAGCTAATTGGTACCTTCAACTATAGGCTACATGCTGTATAATGCTGTTTTGAATGTTTCCCTGAGACGACAGACAGCCTTTTCAACTGTCACATTCTCGTGCATTTACATTTACATACTCATATGTGACATAGTTTTAGTGAACCAAACAAGGAACTGGAGTTGATATATAATGTCTTTTGGGAATGCAGCCAAAACGGACACAGTGCCAAAAACGATCTGATGCAGCTGTTAAAATGTTAAAACGTATTGTATTTCACTGTCAGAGAAAAACTTTCTTCAAGCCTCTTGCCTTTTATCTTTGATTACCTGAGGCTGATAACCCCGATAACCTGACATTTTATGCATAGTCTTAGATTTATCATTTTCATTTCACCCAGCTGTTTTTGTTTGACTTTTAGTTCACACTTAGCGAATAGAAAATTAGAAAAGGGAATATGGAAACTTGATTTTCATATTAGCTGATTATACTGCCTAAGGCAAAGCTACTCCGTGTTTCGTGCCCCCACTTATCCAGAAAATTAAAAAAAGAATGCAGGTATGTGTAAGTGTGACCACATTAACCTGTGCCCTGGGCGGAAATGAGCCACAGAGCCCCATTAAACCCCATCACCCCACACTGATTATGCACTCTGTAAAATATTCACATGCTGACCCAAGCACCATATACTTTACAGTATCATCTAACTAAAGGGTCATTGTCCAATTTAAAGTCCTGTCATCTCAGTTGATATTGTCCTTGAGTAGGGCACTCAACATGGTACAACTACTACAATAATTGCCACTCAGTGAGGCTGGAGGCTTCTAGGCTCCTGGTGTTGTGTGGGCCCATCTGTAGAGTCTATTAAAGAACATTTTGACCCCCATTGTCAAGATATTGTGATATTGTTGTAATTGAAGCAACAGGTGATGCAGGACTCAGTGCAAAGAGAAGTTATACCACTTTGAAAGACCACTTAAAAAATGCAAGAGTCCCAACATTTGGTTTCCACAGTTGCTGCTTGGACCTCTAATTAGGACGAGATGATTATACCAACGCAAATCATGCGGGGGGACGTCTGTTAGCTATTGTATTGAAATGTTACGACGCTAATCCCTGCATACATAGAGATAATTATGTCGTTTTTTCCCGACTTACACGTTATCAAAAACGAAGTTTATTATTGACATGACGTTAAAAAAGCACCAAGATTTACAACAAAAGGTTAATCAAAACAGCGCACCCCCACGACAATCCAAAATGGTATGGCTCAATCATTCGGGCTTCGCTGTGGTTGAAGAAGTTTCAACACGCAATGGAGAGGGAGAAACGGGAGTACTCCCCACTGCTGTCGTGCTTTTATTCGGGTAAAAAAAGAAACAAGTTTGTGAAATTTGAAAGAAGACCTGCAACTCAAGTCTGAACTACTTCGCCTCTTTTCATTTAATATGATGGTGAGTAACGTACTGCCTTGTAGCGAGCCTAAAGAGTAGCCGGAGTTAGTGATGCACTTGTTGCATTGCGTTACCATCCCATCCAGTCACACAGTTTTCCCATGGGGAAATACTTAACGTAACCGCGACTGGGAGTTAGAAATAACTTACTCAAAGTTTATTTTGCTTTGTTTCTCTCACTCGCAAATACTGAGTTTAATGCAGAAATTGACAGAAGTAGTTGTAACTAAATCGATACGTTACGTCTCGTCTAATGACGCTGAATTTACAACCGACCGCTTTAAAAAGTCGACATGAGACGGAACACAAGTTTGTGGAAAGCTGTAACCTCAATGCAGCTACATTATCTATCACAGGTTGTTATTTTTCCTTGGGCGGCTCCATTGCCAAGTTCTCGTAAAGTCTCTTTTCATTCTGTCTTTAAAAGAAATCATTGAACCTTGATTTTATGTGTGTGCGCCTATCAGGGCTGTGAGTGAGTCAGCCCTGAGAAAAGTACTGCTCCCCCAGGACTGAAAAGATGGCTCACCCTATTGTTTTCAAGTGGGATGAGTGTAAATGGTATTCCCCTGTTTATTCAGAGCCCGCCCCCCTTCTTTTTTTATTTTTTATTTTTTTATCTCATTCCTTCATGGTTTTAGCGGGCAGCGAGGATCTCTGGCACTTCAGAGAGGGGATGTTGTTTTTCCTAGAGCCAACAGTGTGCTGCTCTGTGGCAGGGATTATAACAGTCTTGGAGGGGAATTATGGCATACAGATGGCTGCTCTCATGTGATGCCAGGTTTCACCCTGGTCAGCAACAACAAGGGGGGTGTCTGTAGACGTCAGCCAGCACTGTTTGGGCTGATAGTAAACAGGTGGGATACAGTTCAGACTGGTGTGTTTATATCACCCACTGCACTCTGGATGAGGTTGGTCCTGTTTCACCTGCTGCACACCAGCTGCTTGCCTTTGATATGCTATATGCACTTTGTTAATATGACAGTCATTTGATGAGGTAGACTTGAGTTGTTGTTTGTTTCTGTCTTATTTTTTACATTTCAGTGTTGTGGTGCATTGAAAACACTTGTATTTGTTATTTTCCAGCTGAGCTGTTCAGGCATTTAGTTAATCTTGCACGTGAGTAAACAAAAACAAGACAAAAGCCACAAATGAGAAAGAACTATGGGCAAAATTGAATTGCAAGTTTAGATGTACATAAAGAGACAAAAAAAAAACCTCACAGGACTAAGACAAGCCAAACTTTTGTAAAAAGCATTTTTGGTTCATAGAAATCTGTTTCTATTTCTCAGTCTTATTCCCTATCTTACTTTTTCTTACAAAAAAGAGAGATGGTGTTTTTTTTTAATGATCACATATTCTGTGGTTTTGAAAAAGATAAATAAAATATATCAGTTTGCTATGGTCTGTTATATAAATGCAGCAGTATTGCAATATGTCTGCACCATTGTTCACTCTTTGGTATTAGCCGACTAGTAGTTGTAGTAGTAGCTAGTAGTAGTGGAGCCACAACTCTCATCATGGGCATACATTTTATTGACAAACTTTCCAAGTTTCAAGAGTAGGTGTTTTTATTTTGCAATAATCACACAAAAATACATTAGCCTACTTTGGTGTGTTTTATATCCTCTGTGCCATTTGCTATAGTGTCTGGGTAAATGTCACAAACAAGTCAGTTGTTGGAGCTACAGGAATTTCAGGTTTTCTTTTTTTTTGTCTGCTTGCGCTTACACCTGGATGTGAGCTGTGTTTGAACATGTCCATAAATCATATTTGGTAAGGCCAATGCTTTGCCCTTTTACTCAGTTGCCTCTCACAGTGTTTCATATGCTTGTGACGGGTTTTTCTTTTTCTTGCAGTTCATAACAGTGAGGTTATTTGCACCTGGTGCTTTTATGTTAACATCATTTCCAACATCTCCTCAAGAGTTCATAGACACAAATATGACACTAAGAAACATGTCATTCTTTGTTTCCTGAATTAGGCTAAAAGATAAAGTCTGCTGTAGTTACATTTTTCTGGCCCCTGTATTGTTTTCTTCTTTTTTTTTAACAGTTTTTTGTCCAGAGCGGGATTGAGGGGATTTAGAGTCGGCGCGCAGCAGTAATTAACCTGATTAATTGATTCTGAGACGTTAATCAGATGAGCTTCGTACCAGTTAGGGCTTTGGGTCACCATAAGGGTTAAGTTTCAGGTGAGCCTTGCTCTCAAGTTATGGACATTTTGTTATTGTATGTCAAGCAGAATCTGCAATAATCGAGTTCCTTTTATAATGTTGTGTTGCTGTAGATACTGTTGGAGCAGAAGAGATATTCACATGTATTATCTGATTGATTGTTTCCCCCAGTTAATGACTATTATTAGGATTACAGTTTGATAAGCTCATTTAATTTGCTCAACTATTCCCCTGTTTTTCATTTATACACTATAGTAGTATCTGCTAATGAGGGGTCCAGATGCTTTTTAAGATATGATAGTTGTGATGGTAAAATCTTCGACAATCCATATTGAATTAGCTTTGGTTGTGTTCTAATAGCAGACATCCATGTGCTGAAGTGCGACTATGGGATTGTGCTGTGACTGACTGACAGTGTGCTAACAAAATCAATACAGAGGGCTTCATGCTACACAGTGAACACTTTGAGAAGTTGTGATTTGTTGAATATTTATTTTAATTTTAAGTGAGTCAGTCACATGAGTTGATGTTTTTAAATTCCAATCTGCTGTCTTCATCATCCCGTTGGAAATGATGTTGAATCATGTTTTTTAATTACTTTTCTTATCTCACTCCGATGTCATCTGTCTTTTTAGTTACAACATGGACAAGCTGCCGTGGAACAGATAAAAAGTGAAGGATAGAGAAATCAAGAGAAGACTGAAGCAGCTGAACAGAGAGAGGACTTATCGCAGACACACAGAAGACATCATGTCCACCTCGATAAAGCACGAGAGGACCATTTGTGTTCTCCTCCCCAACAAAGACCAGCTGGACATCACTGTCGGGGTGAGTGTTTACAAAGACTGTAGCTGTCATCTTGACTCTCACCTTGTGGTGTTACCAGATGCTTCAGAGTTGAGCTTATCAGTACAATGTTTTGACTGCACCACATAGTTTTTGAACAATGTGAATACATACTGAATACAGTCTTCTTTATCTTTGCACCTGCTCCAGCCAAAGTCCACGGGACAGGATGTTTTCACTCGAGTGACAGAGTTTCTGGGAATCAAAGAGCTGCACTTCTTTGGCCTCACAGTGGTGAAGGGTAAGTTCCCTCCTTGTTGACCCTTCAGCCTCTGAACCTGAGAGGACTGTGCTCACTAGAGCTTTCTGACAGTTTGAGTCAGAAAACTAAAAATTGTGATCGTACCACGTTTCAGCAATCAGTCAGATTGTAAACAAGAGCATCATGCTTGGATTATGACGGTGGTTCACAGCAGGGCTCTGCAGGGCCTCTTGTTTTGTGTCGCTTGTTTGTGAAATTGTGGAAAATGTTTTAGCCTAAAGGCTATTTCACTAAAAAAAACTTCATTTGCCCCTCCTAGTCTACATAATTGAATGGTGTAATCCACTTACTTTTTTTGTTTCATTGTACTCCTGATCTCTTTTCCCTGTACAAATACGTAGAAATGCCACGGTAATCTTGTGTGGCTCACCACCTAAACAAGCAGCCTTTTGTTTTTGTGGTGTTGGTTCAGCGATCACTTAGGCCTGGATTCCTGCAATATTAACTTCATTAAGCCTGGAATGCACCCTTGCATTCCTCCTCTTCACTGAGGGGCGGGATGGATTGATGATGGGAAGAAGAGGAGGGAGGGAGGGAAGGAAAAGAGATAGAGTGGGCTCGTCATGACACAGGCCGCCTTGCTCAACTCTTACTCAAAGGCCGTCGGTGAAGGATGTGAGGGTGAAGGAGGTGGAATGAGTCAAGAGTGGGACTGGGACGGAATGAAAGGGGAGATGGATGGTTAAAGGAACGAGTTGTGAAACGGCTCAGTGAACATGCACAAAGTTGAATTAAAAGAGATAAGGTGAATCAAATAGAAAAATGCCCTTGTCATGACTCATGGGACCAGGCTGAGAGTGATACAACATCCTCATTCTGAAAACAGGTTGCAAAAAACCCATTAGCTCCTGTGCTGAAATGTGATTTTTTTATTTATTAATAAAGCATATATAGCACATTTTTGTGGCTCTTTGCCTTTAATTGATAGAATAGTTGAGAGAGACAGGAAATGGGGAGGCAGAAAGAGGGGGAATTACATGCAGCAAAGGGCCACCAGATTCAGCATTCGAACCGGGGCCGTCTGCAGCAAGGACTGTAGCCTCTGCATATGGGTCGCCTGCTCCACCCACTGAGCTATACGGCACCCGGAAATACAATTTAATATATATAATTAATTTAATGATAAGAGCTGTGCTGGGTAGCCTAAACATTAGCATTGTTGTCATTAGCTTCCTAGTAGCCTCGTTCACAAATGGCTTCCTTTTTTTTTCACCCTAATGAATCCCATTGTTGGGCAAATTTCACGCTTGGTTACATTAGTGTTTTGCTTGCTTTCTAACTGTCGGCTTGTTTCCTGATGGTTTTTTCTCTCCCTCTCCCAGACAATGAGCACATATTTTTAGATATGGAGGAGAAACTATCTAAGTACTTCCCTAAGGAATGGAAGCAAGAATCAGCAAAGGTGAGACAGCCTGAGGGGCACATTTTGATGAGAGGCACTCTGTTGTGACCCACTCTCCACACACACTGTTATGTGTGTGGGTTAATTGGGAGGCACAGTGCAGTGGCCTTCATGCCACAACTTTGTGTTTAGCATGACAAAAAGATGCTAACACAGACAGGCCTACTTTGACACATCTCTTTCCACACACAGGCTTTACAGAAGAGAGCTTTGCCTCTAGTGCTCTGTCTCAAAGTGCAGTACTACATAGAGAATGGCAGACTCCTTTGGTAGGTCCTTCTACATATGTTCTGAATGCATCTTTCTATACCTTCCTTTTTTATTGTTTTATGGAACATTTGTGTTTTTTCCATCCATCTTTGTTCTCCTTTCTAAAAACTTGTTATCCCCCCCACCTTCCTACTCTTGGTCTTTTTTTGTGTGTGTCACCAGTGAAAGAAAATCACGACATCTGTACTATTCTGACATGCGTGAGCGTATGCTTCGCTCTGAATGTCGTCAGCAAGAGGAGGTGTACTTTCAGCTGGCAGGTTACGCCCTGCAGGCTGACCTCGGCGACCACCCGCCGCCCAGGGAGTGTACGGAGATCACTCCTTACTTTGAACCCAAGGATTACTTTCCCCCATGGGTAGGTGTCTACAATGCAGCAGAAGACTTTTAAAACGAAAATATATTTGTTTCCAGCAGATTTTAATGGACTGTGTTGATTTCTGCCATCCTCCTGTTGTAGATCATAGCTAAGCGTGGAGTGAACTACCTGCTCTGCCATGGGCCCAAAGTGCATCAGGAGCAGTGGGGCTTGTCCACCCGTGATGCCATCCTGCTCTTCATCAGGGAGGCGTGTCGACTGGAGGATGTACCTGTCATATTTTACAGACTACAAAAGGTCATGAGTCACTTTAGTATTTCAGTTGCGTCAAACAGATAACTGATTTATATAATTAAAACAGGCAATGTAAGGCAAGGCAAATTTATTTGTATAGCACGATTCATACACTAGGCAGTTCAAAGTGCTTTAAAGAGGCATAGCAATACATAAGAAATAAGACTGTAAAAGACAGTAATGGCAATAAGAATGATTAAAATCATTAAAATATTAAAATCAAAAACAGAATAATACATTTTAAAGAAATAAAGACAATTATAGAAATTAGAAAGAAATAATGATCACTTGGGTGGGTTAGTGGGGTTTCAGGACATTTATTTCAGGTATATTTCTCCCTTCTAACAGTAATGCTGTCTTCTGACACAAATACATTTACTTTGGCTTCATTTGAGCTGAGTTACGTAACGCTCCATCTATGCCAGTTTATTGTCCTCCCTATTTCAAACTCACTCATCTGCTGGATGATATTTTGAAGTTTTGCCCATCCATTGCGTAATGGGGTTATCGCTTTAAATTTGTTGTTAGCAGCAGTAGTGTGTTTCTCAGTATCTTATCTAAGCCACTCAGATGCCTCACTGACAGCTCATCATTCATTTTGTCCAGGACAAAAAAGAGGAGAGAGGAACGGCGTTGCTCGGGCTGACCCTGCGAGGAATGCAGGTTTATCAGGTGCGTGCATGTGTGAGTGTGTTATAATGTAGCCTATAGCAGGCACAAGAGCGAATCTGCGTTTGCTCAAAGATCCTGCCTTTGTATCTATAGTCTTATAAAACCTGGGAGTCGGCGTGTGAGGAATGTCTGGGATTGCCACCAGCAGCAGTTCATGAGGAGATAGCAGCCGTCTGCCATGCCCGTCAGTTGTTTGATCTGTCCATCAGGGGCCATCTGGGGGGGATTAGGGCTCCAGGCCTGGCTGATTAAAGAGCCAACAGACCGTGAGATACCTCGGAGTCCTTAGCCTCTTCGCCAAGACCAGATGGATCTAGTGAACAGAGACTGTTGATTATTGATTGGAAATTTTAAATTATACGTAGAAGTGCTTTCTCTAACACAAAAGCTCAGAAGCCTGTGAGCTATTTCTTTTAATCGTGTGTGTGTGTGTGTGTTGTATTCACAGGAGGTGAACAACATACGACAGATGCTCTACAACTTCCCCTGGTCAAACGTGGGACGTCTCACCTTCCTGGTATGCATACTGGTCATAACCAGTCTCTGTTAAGATTAGGCAGTCTTTGTAATTATTTAATGCACATTAGCTTTGTTCACTATGTATGACACGTTGTCCCATTCAGGGGAAGAAATTCGAGATCCAGCCAGATGGTTTGCCTTCAGCCAGGAAGCTGGTTTACTACACCGGGTCATCGTTCCGCTCTCGACACCTCCTGCTGCACCTGAGCAGCAGCCACCGCCTCTACCTCAGCCTCCAGCCTGCCCTCAAACACCTGCGCCAGCTGGAGGAGAGTGAAGGTAGGAGTGCATACAAAGATGATATTAGCATCAGTCAAGGTCAACCAACAGTAGCAACTGTGAAGTCAACAACTTGAAAATCCACTTTTTCCTGAATCAAACGGGCAGTAATCACATTTGATAGCAGATGTTTAAAAATATAATATTATGTATTTCTGTTATATTTGGGGAAAATACACACCGAGTTGTCCATTCTTTTTTCATTTGTTCAGAGAAAAAGCGTTACAGAGAGTCGTATATCAGTGACGACTTGGACTTGGACCCCCCAGGCAGCGAGAGCAGCCCTGGTCTGTCTCGACACTCAACCAGCAGCTCTGGAATTGAAGCTGATGCCCGCCAGCACAGCATCTCCACGGAGATGGCCTCAATGGACGAGGAAGGTCAGCGGCAAGGAGAGAAGTGTTTCAGCTCAGCAGCCAGCCGTGGCAGCTCTGGGACCTCTGGGTTTGTCGCAGGCAGTATGGCTCGAATAGAAGATGAGGGCTGGCAAGGTGAGGGGATTGTTATTTTGAAATGTCTAAAGAGGAAGATTTATTCATTTCTCCTGATGTTTTGGGGCTAAAGTAACACATCATCATTGAATGAAATAGATGTCAAAACAGCTGCGTGATGTCCTGCTTTGCTGATTTTGAACTAAGGTGTACTTGGTCGTAGTTCTCAAAGATAAATGATGATGATAGGTATGTTAAGTATTAGCCTTCAATACAGTGTGTAAGTAATACTGTAATTGTGCATCTCTGGGACATAGGTCCTACTAAAATCCTACTATTCACACAGTACTTTACCAGATTTCACTCTGGAAAACATGCTGTTCAATGTCAACAATGCCATTATTCACATTGACATTTATCTTTAGATCTTAAGAAACATGTTGGAAGTACAAAGGATGTTCTTGTGGATGATCCTGACGAGATGTTCCAGTTGGCTGATCTTCTTGAAGGGGTGTCAGTGGATTGTACAGAGCTCTCCATAGATGCCCATCCATCAGGTATGAAACATCTGATTTAGAAATACAGGATGTTGTTGTGTCCGCACTATTTGATCTGTTCTCACCACACTGGAGAAAAAATGTTTTGCATTCTTAAATTGTTTGCTTGTTCTTACTAAAATTGACCTATTAAATCCTGTGGACTCTACAGAGAACAGCTCGTCTCCTCCAAACAGTGATGAGTATCTTGTGAATAAAGATCTTTTAAACCAGGTTTGTCATCTTCTTTCTCTTGCCTTCTTTTTCTTAACTTCCTTTGGATTACTCTGTATTTTTCTTACCTTTTATCCTTACCTGCTGTCTCTATTCAAGATGCTGAACTCGAGGGCTCATATGTGTGTGGATCGGCACAGCCACAGTCTAGATGATGTCCGTCTCTTCCCGGCTCCAGCGCCCCTTGGGAAGACGCTACCGCCTGATTCCTCCCACAGCTATACGTTTGGGCTCCCACATATCTCGACAAACCCAAAGACCCATGTTGATCACAGTTATTACCCCCTTTTGCATAGCCAAGCCAAACCCTCATTCTATGGCCGTCGGTCTACCAACAGCCTCTCCTTGGACATGTTAGATGATGAACATTTCCTGGAATTCATATTCTGAATGCATCAAGTGCTAATGCCCACAACCACACTCTTCTCCACTTCATTTATGGAGCAACTTTGCCCAAAGGTTGCCAACACAGGAATGTCTATTTTGTATGTGGTGATGAAAATGAGGGACGCGTGTGCTTCAAGTACTGGAGAGACATTACTAAAATAACAGGACCCTTCATTCCTCTTTGGAAAGCTGTGATTAGGTAACAGATCTAATTCAGCAAAATATCAGTCTTAAACAGAGCATATTTATTAATGTTGTATATTGTGTATACACTACTTGCACTATTTTATTTGATTTCATTGTCTTTGAGTTCATTTCTAATTGATTTTTATTATACTTTGTGAAGCAGATGCTGTTAAAATCCTCTCTGAAAAGTTTGACTTGGTTATTGTTGAGGGCATAAAATTTGACAATAATGGACGTTTGAAATTTTAAGACAATGCAGTCGCGTGCTGTGTTGACATTCATAAAATGGGACTTACTTTCTGCATCACTAGCCTTTTTTCAATGTAAACACTTATTTTTCTGTTTTATCTCCAGAGGCCATGGTGCTAATGTTATGCTCTTTTTATTTTATTTTTAAAATCATATTTTATGATGTACTCTATTTTTGTATAGTATGCTCTGTCTTGCATTTCCTATTAGCCTGTTATGTCAACGAACAGCTGCCGATGTGGAAAATGGAACCTCTTTACAGTTGGTAATGCATTCATCCAAAGCCTCCCCATTCTGTACTCTCCTCCTGCTTTTGTAATTGCAACATAAAAGTATTATTTGTAAAGCACTATTTCTGTAACCGGTAAGTGTGTAATGAATCTGCAGTATTTTTGTATTATGTAACCCCTGAACAAAGAGCCTTTCTTTCTGTCAGTTTTTTTTCTCTGGCATTACTTTCACTGTTTTGTAAAAGATAATTAGTCTGCAAAAGAACTGATGTCTTTAGCCAATATGAGTCAGTGGAAAAGAATGTCAGTCCTTAAATACATGACAGTTTCACTCAATGCAAATGGTGTATAAATAACTCTGTAAAATCACAATGCTGAACAATTTATTTTCATCTAAAGTGCTGTTTTTTATCATAGTGGAAATAAATTCTTAATACCACGAAATAAGCCTAGCTGCTTGGTAATATTGTGTTTACTTTTGATACCCAAGCTGGATGTATGAGTTTAGTGTGATATGTATACCTCTCGCGAGAGTTTGAGATGACGTTTGCGGAAGTTTACATTCTGCCTGGTAAAAACGTGTCGCTCATGGCAGAAGCCGGGGCTGTGCGGTATTTCTCAGTTAACTTGTACCTAACAGTGTAAGACTCGTTTACAATGTATTCAGTTTTAATGAAGGCGGTGTTAACCAGCTCTCCGGACTTTGACTCTTTGTTTGAGTCTCTGTCCTGGCCGAGTGAGCCGTGTCCCGGGCCGGAGCAGGTAGAGGCGCTGACCGCTCTCATTGAAGGGCTCGCTCCGCTTTTAGCAGACGCGGACACGGCTGCGTTTACAGCCGAGAAGAGGCGGCATATTCAAGAGAGGATTGAGTCTGTTATTTGGACGCAGTGTTTGCCTCTCTTCTCCAGAATAGCAACGGAAGCCGGCGACGACGTCCGGTGCAGGGAGACTACAGCCGCTGCTTGCCGGCTTGTGAGCGTCTGTGTCCCGCTGTGTGGTGGTGGTGATGATGAGGCTGTACCGGGGCGCCTGGCTCTGTCCATCCTGCCGTCGCTCCTCCAGCTGTCCGAGGTTGAGACGCCCGGTCCTGGACGCCTCAGCGTGGAGGTTGCAAGTGAGGTCATGGCTGCTCTCATACCTTCTCTATCAGCTGATGAGCAGCTCACACTCAGCATCCTGTCATCTGCACTGTCCTGCATAAAAACCCTCGCCGATGCACTGGTCTCCAAAATCACAGTCAGGATTATCTTGACCCTCTTAAACTGCTGCAGGGGTGCCAGGTTGGAAAGTCTCCTCAAGTTGGTCCTGGAGGACCTGTGCAGCTGGCACTGCTCTCAGCCTACACCTGTGGTCACAGAGCGGGTACTTCTGTGTTTGACTCCCATGTCAGATCACCTGCTGAACCCTGCTCACAGCCTCCCTCCCTCCTGTGACCCCCGGCTGTCCCCCCAGTTCTGGAGGATGGTTCAGGATGGACTGATACACCGAGACAGCGTGTCACGTAAGCGGGCACTATACCTGCTCAAAAGGTGTGTGGCCCTGTCAGAGGCGCAGCAGGTGGACTGTCCTCTCTCTCCATCAGGAGAAGGTAAAATCATCAGGCATTCATTCAGCTCATTTCATTGTCAACACTTCCTTCACTCACAAAGTTTAGGACCTTGATCTTGGATTGCTGTGTTTCTAATTGTAGTTGTTTTGTATGATTTTCTTCCTTGTCAAATGTATATATTGTCTTGTTTGTAATCATTGTCAATGTTTTTTATGTGCTTGTCAACTCGAAAACATTGAAAATGAGGGTAACCACAATGTCCTTTGAGAATAAATGAAGGCTAATAATAATAATAATAATAATTGTATGGTTTCTTTCCTTTACTGTTCTTCAAATCCTCACAGATGAGACCCTGTTCAAATGGGCCCACAGCCAGAGGAAGGTGCTGAAGGAGTTCTGGGAGGATTATGCACTGGTGATGGAGACGCTGGAGGAAAACCAGGTAGAAGATGGGTGGGATCATCACAACTGACTCAACAGGGGGGGGCATCATGGAGCAGCTTTGTCATGTTGCCACTGTTTCCTTCCTCTGCAGGTTCACGTTGTCCGGCCTGTTCTTAACAGAATAGACACGCTGATCCAAACAACAGTGAATGACAGTCAAGGTAACGTTAATATTGGACAAAATAAGGAGATACCTTTTTACTGACTACTGATTGTTGTTCATAATTACTTTTCATGAGCTACTGTATTGACAGCTTTCATCAACACGCTTGTTTTTCTCCACGTGTAACACGAGCTGTCTATAAAATGAATAATGAGTTCACCAAAATAAGTAAATGGTAAAAAAAGAAGTACACACCTTAAATAATCCAGAGCTGTTCTTTTTTTTTTTTTACTTTATTCTCTGTTGTCTGTGTTGTAGCTTCAGGCGAAGGCCTCCTCCATCCCTCCTGGCTGCTGTGTGTGTACCAGCGGATGTTCCACAGTGAGAATAAATCCTTAATGAGAGAGGGAGTGTGTCATCTGCTGGAGCTGCAGGTCCTCCAGCAGCCAGCTTTCGCCTTGGCCTTTTCTCAGGTACAGACACAGACAGGTTATCCAGTGGGATGTCATTCAAGGTTAACTTTGCACGGTAAAGTTTTCTCTCCTTTCGCTTTGCTCCTCAGTTTATCGTCGGGCCTTTTATGGAAGTTCTGTCTGAAACATCACTCTTCTACAGGTGAGACTAAAAATCAGTACACTGAGGGAATAGATGAAATGCTACAGTGAGTAGGGGAGACGGGGATGGTTGTAACTCTCGGTCACTTTCTTCTCACTTGAAACATTTATTAAGCCAACGTTGCAGGAGTTTCTCTATAAGTCTAACACCTAGGCCACTGAAATTCAAAGAAAACAAAAATGCAATTAAAAAATTGGGTTGTAGTAAGTTGTAACATTTTTCATTGTTGTTACAACTAACCCTGACCCCTGTAGCCATGAACTAGCTTACCTTACAGCTAACAACTAAAACATTAGTACCGACAACTTGCATGAAAGACATCTACATTGACACACAATACACCTGATTTAAGTTGGATGAGTTTAAGTACAAAGCAGACAATCTTATCACAAAAATAAATTAGGTAAAAAAAAACTTTCATGAAAAACTGTCTGTGTCTGCAACAGGGTGCTACTTCCTCACATAAGGAAATAGGACTAAACTGAGCGTATCCAGAGTGAATCAGGTGATTCTTAACTTGTTCCTGATTGGAGAAGTTGCATGTGTTACAACTGGCCCATGTTACAACCATCCCCGGTCTCCCCTACTGTGTCGTGAAGTATTTTGAGCGTATCCTCATTAATTCACCTTCTGTCCACATGTAGATCGGTTGGACAGAGTGTGGGGGACTGTCCTGAGCTGGGGGCTAAACTTCAAGTCTTCATGGCTGCCTTCTTCAGCAGCCTGCCGTCAGAGCACAGAGGTACAGGAGCACAGAGGCCACGGAGGATATGAGGTCACAAAGCTCTTGAGTCTGTCTGTCTGTCACTGACTGTTGTGTTTGCTTTGTAGCGCGTGTGTTGCTGCAGCTGATTCAACAGCTGGGCTCTAGGCACTGGTGTGCAGTTCCCCTCCTCTTCCTGTCCCAGGCTCTGTCCAAACTCCCCCCTGCTCCTGTGCTGGGGACGGACGGGCTGGCCGCTCTGAGGTACCGCTTCATGTTTACAGTTAGACAGACAGCGTCAGTCAGGGGAGCTTGTGCTGCATATTGGAGCTCATTTTGTCTGTGGTGTGATTTTTTTTTTAGGGAGGTGCTGCGTTGCACCATGATCACACACCAAGTTTTGTTAAGAGGAGCTGCCCAGTGCTTCCTGCTCAACAGTGCCCTCCGTCTCACAGAAGTGGTAAGACACAAATAGTGAACTTGAAGCTAAAGCACATCACAATAACATCACAAAAACATTTTAATTGAATTTAGAAAAAATGGTCAGATTACACAATTGTAGTGAGTTTATTGGTTTTGTCAGTGACGCGTTAAATTACCTATGTAAACCGATTTTCAATACATGTCCATATTATATTATATGACATATTATTCCCATTGAGTTCTACAGGGGGGTGCTGGAAGATGAGATTTGTATTTAAAAATCAAAGAGAGAAGAGAAAGATAAGTAACAAAAGAGAGCTGGAGAAATAGATAAACATCTACAGACTTAACATGAAGAAAAAAACAGGAAATAAATATTTCAGACAAGACATAATGTCCTCCAGCCACTGAGTGTGTGTGGGTGGAGCAGCATCCCATTCCCTACATCTTAGTAATAATTCACAGCTGGCCTAGAAAGAGGCAAAGCGTAACATAAAATTATTAGTTTTCAGTCGGTCGTGTATCACTCTCACCATAATGTAAAAAAGGACGACCACAGGGCTGCGCTCCAAGTCAAAATTTAGAATTAGGTCAAAAGTCCAGATAGCATTGCATTTTCTAAGGCTACAGGCTTTGAGCTGTCCACAACATGTGGCTGAAGGAGGCTTCACCTGTTTTACATTTGTTGCATCAGAGATTCACATCTGGATAAATATTAGATAGTTCTGGCTTTGGGTGTGTACAGCGCTGGCCTTGTGCCCAACATTAAACTGTAACAGGCACAGAGAGATGATGAATTACCAAGCTTGAAAATCGAATCTCATACATCATCTGACAGTAAAAGGTTTACATCTCGTTTTGATTTTGTGTCACACATCAGCATTTTATTCAATTACTCAAGTACACCACAAACGCCTGCATAAATACAGAGATGAAGAGTGAAATTCAGTCTTCTGAACGTCTCAACAACAAAAGAAACCCAAATGCTTTTGCAGAACTGTTGTACTGCATTAAGTGTTTATTATTTTGTCCACTCTCTGTACTTTACTTTAAAGATTGAGTTGTTGTTGTTTTTTCCAGAGTGCAGTGACCTTAAATGACCTCTTCAGTTTCCTGATGCATTTCCGTGCAGATGAGTCACTGTGTAGAGGGACACAGATCTGGAATCAGGTAAGTGCATCAGACACATATGAGGAAACACACAACACCAGTGAAGCCTTATGGTTGACTCATTGCCACCCTAAATGTCCGTTACCCCACTGCAGCTGTGTACCTGGTTATCAGACAATGAACGCAGGTTCAAGCCCAGGATTAGAGGTGATGATTCTACCGGTGCTGCCCCAAAGAAAGAAACTATAAGAGACTATGTTCAAGCTGAGATACACGACTTTCTCAAAGTTCCCGCAAGCACAGGTAGGTCTGAAGTGAGGCCGTCACAGATAAAGTGAATAATTAAATCCACCGCCATGGTTATTTTTGGATTTTTAGAGTCAACTCAAGTCAGTTTTTCTCGCTCCGCAGGTCAGACCGAGAGGTTACCGGACTGTAAAGAGGCCGATAAGTTGGCCAGAGCTATTCTGCTTTGTGTGGACATGGAGAAGAATCAACCTGGCACAGATATCAGTGTAACTCTGGAGTCATTACTGGCTCCTCTGCTGGACACCCTGAGCAGAGTCAGCACCAATATTTACCTGCCAGTGCGTAAGAGCGACAAGAGCCTGCAGCTGATGCTCCGACTGTTCCAGCTCGGAGGAACACCGAGTGCTCCGTGTGACGGAGAGGAGAAAGGTTTGTAATGATAACATTGATTCATTGTCACAGCTGTCAAGTCCACCCTCATAAATATGCACTGGGTTAATTGGTTAATTGGTTGGATGGGTGCACTCATGCATTGAACAAATCCATATTCGGCTCCTCCAAACTAATTTAGCTGGATGCACAATTGATAAAAAATATCAGAAAAAATCATCCTCATCATTCATTTAGTGGTTAAGCTTTCCTGCAGGGTGCTAAATGACCTTTTCTCTCACTGTCTAATCCTTTCAGTGGAGTTCCTGGAGTTGCGACTTCGACTGTTGTTAAAGCTGCTGTGGTTTATATTGTGCACAACATTTTCTCTTTTACTCAGGCCTGGATTGAAAGTCATCTCCATTTTTAGTGATTCTCATAAAACCAACAGAATGATTTCTGGGTGGGGGCTTCATGATTTTCACACCAGCGTTTCGACTTTCCTAGGTGTTTTAAGGTTAAACAGACTAAAATAGACCAGGTTTGCACATAAGATGACATTTTCTCACCTTCCTGTCCAGCACCTTGTCACCCTCTCTGTGAAAAACACAGTCAGGGGTTTGAAACCTCAGATGACCCAACTTTAGCACAAATTCAATAACAATTCCTGCGTATGGCATCAAAAATACTCTTGAGCTTCGTGGACCTCGATAATTGAAAAATGGCTGTAGAATGGTATTGCAGTTATCAACACTGTTCACACACGTCAGACCCACCAAGGAGAGTTTGACATTCAGTCTCTCTTTTCACAGGCGACAGAGTGATGGTTGCCATGGAGAAACTCATTTTTAAAGTCATAGATCCAGTCCAGGAGTTTATCTTGAGGCGGCTCTGTGGGGAGCTGCAGGAGGTAGAGTTGAGCAAATCACCATCACTCCAATTAGCATAGAGGCCCTTTGTGGCTCGCTGTGATTTAAAAAAAAAAATTGTATTTTCTTTTTTCACCAGCTATTTGACATGGAGCGAGCTGAGCTGTATCTGGCCGTTCTGAGGCAGATCGTGGTCATGCACGGCTCCACACCACAGCGCCTCAGTCAGATTCAACAGAATGGTTTCCTCAAGCTCATCAAGCACAGCGTCAAGGTCCTGCAAGAACCGAGCCAGCAGGTAGAAAGCTGAAATAGTGATCCCCCCACCTGTCATGCAGAAATTTCACACATCAGTTTGGTTTGGTTTGCTTGAT
Source organism: Trachurus trachurus (assembly GCF_905171665.1). Lineage (NCBI taxonomy): Eukaryota > Metazoa > Chordata > Actinopteri > Carangiformes > Carangidae > Trachurus > Trachurus trachurus. The sequence goes on from NC_139906.1 coordinate 19,136,096, forward strand.
TGGTTTTCCATTTCCAGGCTCCCTCTGTGGCAGACCAGGTGACTAGAGCGGTCGCCATGGCATCCCTCGCAACGGTTTGCAGCCTCCTCGAGCAGGAAGGGGTCGACACGCGATCAGAGAGCCTTCCCGCTCTGAAAGAACTGAATGACTACTTCTACACTTCACTGTCATCTTCCTCTCAAAGTCAAATACCTCTGGGCAATTTCAATAAGCGTCTTCTGAAACCACAGACAGACTGTACAAGGTTCGTGGACACTTTTATTTCTGTTACTGATATGTCCATTTAGGACCTTTGGCTCAGAATAAAGATATCCTGTCCCTCTGGAGGATTAAGCGATAAGTATTTTTCTTCTTTTGGCAGTGATCTAGCAGTGCAGGGTCCTCTGCTGCAGGACTGGGGACGCATCGCTGCCAGCTTCATGCGGGACCAATGGATTTGTCTGAGTTTCCTAATTAAGGCTGTTGGGATTCCCGAGAGCTGCTGTGCACCAGATGCTCTGAAGGCTGCGCTGAGCTGCAGTGTAGAGGCCCTGTCCCTGCTGCCCAGTGACCTGGTGCTGCCCGTGCTCACCTTTATGGAGACTGTGCTGCCCCAAGTGAGTCTGGGTAAACTAAACTCTAAAGGGATAGTTCAACATTTTGACAAATTTCCCTATCACCATGATCCCTTTAGTCATAGGAGTAGATTCATTACCTTTAATTATCGGTGCATGTTGTTTTGAGATTCATGGAGCAGCGACGTGAGCTGCTCAGCAAACACAATGGAGGTGAACGGTACAGGTCCCTCATCAAACTCATCAAATACACAATCCAACAACTCCAAACGCTCGCGGGGACAAGTTGAGACCTGCACATTCACCACGCTGTGAGATAATCATGTAACATTATGTGACATTACGACACACGAAGCAAATACTCGGAACTACTTGCACTTTTGAAATCACTCCGCCTACCATCCATGTCTGGAATGTAGTTCCAGCTACGCATTTGCCTCGAAAACCACTCTGTCTCGTAATGTTACATGATTATTTCATAGCGTGGTGAATGTGCAGGTCACAACTTGTGCACAGCACAGGAGCAGTTTTGGAGTTGTCAGATTGTATATTTGATGAGTTTTGAGGGACAGGGGACCTTGTACCGTTCACCTCCATTGTTTTCACTGAGCAGCTCGCGAATCTCAAAACAACATGCACCGATAATTAAAAGTAATGAACCAACCCCGCTATAACTATAGAGATTATGGCAATAGGCAAATTTGCCAAAATGTTGAACTATCCCTTTAAGCAAACTAAATTAATATCTGAAATCTGGAAAACTGTGAGGTCACGATTGGTTTGGTGATGTTTTTTAGTTACTGCTCGATGAGGAGGAGCTCTGTGTGGAGGCCGTGACCCTGAGCTGGGAGCTGGTTCAGGGACTGAGCACTAATGCACATGACTTCTGGCCGGCCCTGAGAGGCTTCATCTCCTTGGCCTTCCACCACAGACTGCTGGAGCTGACACACACTCGGGCTCTGACGCTCATGGCCACCTTGAAGCAGGTAATTGAAATCAGGCAGGTTGAGCGAGACCTGCAAAGGAATGAGAGTGGTGATTACAACATATGTTTTCTATATTATATAGTATATAAACCTGATGTTGTGTGGTTGATTTAGACCGCCACCGAGCTGATTGAGCTGTCTCAGTCGAAAAGCGGAGTATTCGGAGTCCTGCTCCAGCACTGCTGTCAGACATGGCTGCCCTCGGGTCGAGGCTGCGGCGGCGACCAGGCCGACATGGTGTTCATTAGTGTTTTCAGCTACATCAACATAATCACTGAGGCCTGTGTCTATGGACCAGTGTTCAGAAGAGACCAACGGTAACTCTACACCAGCATCTTCATGATTTGTCGTTTCTCGGGGTAGTGTCATCATTCTTATCTTCCCCTTTCAAAGGCTCACGCAGGATGTTCAGACGTACCTGGAGCAGCTCAGTGATGATTCTACTAGCAGTGTCATTGTCACTAGGTGAGCTACAGTACAGTCCTCCTTGTTGTAATTATGAGAGCTCTAATGTTCAGCTGTGATATAAAAGACGGCCACTAGAGGTCTCTCCTGCTGTGCAGATGTTTTCACAATTGAACAACTGCTTTTATTTTCCAGTGATAACAGAGATGAGCAGTTGCCCCGCGCATGTGTCCTGGGTTTCCTCAGTCGCCTAGATCCCTCCAATCCACAGCATGAAAGACTGATAGAAGAACTTGTCATGGCTTTGTTGAAAACAGTAAGCTATATATGAGTCGGGGCTGGTTTAGTCAGCAGAAATAAGTGTCATGATCTTAATAACAATATTTTTCCAATGTTCAAATACAGAATTAATTTGGAAAATGTATAGAAAATCACATATAATGTCATTTGTGTTCAAACAAAAATTGAATAATCATATCAGATATCCCAATATGATCATATTATAATGACACAGTTTAACAGAAACTCAGCTGTGTCCCATGTATCTATCTGTATTGTTGTTTTTAGTGGAGAGAAACTTTGGTGATGACCTTTCAAATAATATGTAGTTTTACATTTCTGGTGTGTTTTTTCATTTACCTGTAGACGAGTTTAGCATCTGTTGCAGCTAATTGAACAACATTTAAAACAATTTTCCTTCTCCCACTCCGTCCCCTCAGGATAATGAAATATCAAAGTCAAAAGTGCGTTACTATAGCAACTCCCTGCAACATCGTGTCAAAAACAGAGTATGGCAGACGCTGCTGCTGTTGCTGCCCAAACTCAGAGAGGTAAGACAGTTACACTCACACAGGGAGTCACACAGGAAACAACCATTCAGAAAAGTAACTGTGTGTGTGTCTGTGTGTGTGTGTAGGAGTTTGTTGCCACTTTAGTGACTCGGGTGTTTGAAGCTGGATTCTGCAGTAACCAGGCCTCGGTCAAGTACCTGATCGAATGGACGATGATCCTGATCCTCATTCACCATCCACAACACATGGACAGCTTTTGGAGCTGCTTCAGTATGGTGTGTTCCTAGTATGCGAACAGACTCAGACAAAAACACTGTACAATGAGCAAAGGAGTTAATTTACTGACCAGTGTCTGTGTCTTATGTACAGGATCATGAAAAGACCAAGACAAGTGTCTGCACCTTCCTGTCAGTCCTAGTGCATTTAAACATCATCATGCCTAATCTTAAGGACAAGGTAAGCTCCAGCTAAGAGCACCATTATTCTCACATCACCTCTCAAACAAACTCACTCACCTTGTGTGTTTCAGGCAGCACAGTTGCGTAAAGCGTTGGACGTCATCCTGCAGTGGTGTTTCAACCATAACTTCAGCGTGCGCCTCTACGCCTTACTGGCTTTGAAACGGGTGTGGAGCTTGGCAGAAATCCAGGCGGCGGAGGGGGCTGATGGTTTTGGAGGGGTCTCCACTGTGATCCAGGCCTGTTTGAATCAGGCCGAGGCCATGCAGAGCACTGGGTGAGCACATGACACATCCGATCGTTTAATTGAAAAGGTTATTTTAGTATGCTAATGTATTTATTTCTGTCTCGACCTCTAGAAATGCCAACAAAAACTGGATAAGGATTCAGGAGCACTTTTTCTTTGGTGCCTTTCATCCTGTCAGAGATTACAGTGTTGAGGTGTGCTGGTATATTTTTGCTGAACATGAGTAGATTTTATGATTTCTAAGATTAAACAATGTACTAGTCTGTAACAATTTTTGTTTTCTTTTTTGCCCTCCTAGACCATCTTCTATACCTTTCCCAGTCTGTCAGAGTTGGCGGACGATGAGTGGCTGCCACCATGGAAGTTTGAGAAACTGTCAAGCTTCTCCGACATTCCGTCAGTTCCTTTGAAAAATCCGTCTCCTGACCTGAGCCAGCTGCAGCCCGGAGACTGGATCCAGCAAGACAAAGGTACGGCAGCACCGATCACAAGCAGAAGAAGCACTTGATACGGTGTTAGTGAGAGATCATGGCGTTGTGTCACCCAGGTGAGCAGGATAAGGAGGAGCGCTGGGCCGAGGTGCAGAAGAAGATCACTCCCTGGAAGCTGGGGATCCAGGAGCAGGAGCCCGAACTTCAGCTGGTTCCAGCACAAAGAGCCGCTCGGGTGGGGAAACTGCACGGCGCCTTGGTGGTGGTGGCATCGCTCATAGACAAACCCACCAACTTAGGAGGTGAGGAGCAGCACAACAAATGACCTACCTACACATTTCTGTCACATGTTTTGAAATAGCCCTGAAAATGTTGGTCAGTTTCTCCGTCACTTGTGTATTGTTGTGAAGACCTAACATCACAGGTTTACGTTTGATTTCTTTATTTTCTTTCTTTCTTTATTCCTTTTACAGAGCATTTTATAAAATAACACATGAACATGGGGTGTTTTCTGTTTTATAATAAGACAATAAAATAAATAATTGATCAAGTACATCTTAATATATATATATATAAAGAAAAAACAAAAGAAAAAGACTATGAAAACAAAACAAAAAAGAAATGTAAACAAAAGAAGGGCGTTTTAGGGAAATCTACCTTTTCCATTGCTTCCAGGTGTCTTCAAACTTAGATTGCTGAAGCCTCATTGAAAAAGTGATTCTTTCCATTACAAATACATCGTAAATTATATCATACCATTCATCAACAGATGGGATGGCTGGCTTAATCCATTTCTTTGTAATTGCTTTTCTAGCAGCTGAACTCAGTATTCCAAATAAATATTTTCACACTTATAGTGGCTGAGCGTACAAGCTCAAAAAGAAGTTTGTCCCTGTTAAATGTAATGTCAGTTCCAAATATAGTCACTAGTTCTGAATAAACCTTGCACAGGCCCAAACCAGTTTTACGTTTGATTTCATAATGCTGGTCTGGGCAAAAAGGGCCTAATGCTGCCATTAAAACCAGTGACTTGAGCTCTGTTATCAGAGTTTAGACAGAGAATGTCCAGCTTTCATCACAGACACTATTTTATGTTCCCTACGAGCGTCCTCCAGCGCTGTCGTATGGGATGATAAGGAGCTGAATCGATAAGAATTTGTTTAGAGAGGAAAAGACCCATTTTCAAAACCAATATTGATACTGGATGAGATAAGCAGGAACATTACCTAGGTCGCTCTGTCAATGTTTTACTTCCCCCCTCAACGATCATTAATGGTGTAGCTTTTTATATCTGTCTGTGCCCATGAGGTCAGACCGGTTGCCATTTTATGCCAAGTCATCTTTGCCACAGAAACGGTCCTCTTAAACCTGCTGTACATCACATTTTTAATAGATGGCACTTCCAGGCTTGCTCCCCATTTGTTTATTGTTGCTATTGTTTTTGTTCTAGGTCTGTGCAGGACTTGTGAGATATTCGGTGCCAGCGCTCTGGTCCTGGACAGCCTCCGCCACATCAGCGACAAACACTTCCAGTCCCTGAGCGTCTCATCTGAGCTGTGGCTCCCTCTGTTAGAGGTAAATCACATAATACCATGTCACACTTCACCCCCTCCAGGTGATAATGATGTCTCCATAACTGTCCTTATAGCAGCTTTTCCCAGTGAGCTACTGACCTCGGAAATGTGTGATCTGACCCTGGTTAAAATGAGCTCAGTCAGGAGCGACACGAGGAGCAGCAGTAGGAACAGGCAGCAGTACACAGCAGTTTTCCTAATGGGTTTTTTTTTGTTCAGCTGTGACCAAAAACAGCCACTAGAGAACTGTCAACATCTTCATGCAATTACAAGAAAATTAATTCTCTACATGTGATGGTTTCAATACCTAAACACACTTAACTCTCTGGTGAGGCTTAGTTTTGCAATTGAGACAGTTTCCAGTTCATTTTAAACCTAATTAGACTTAAAGAGGTTCATGTTTGGGGAGAAGTCTCCTCAGTCTTCAGTCTCATTTAGTAGATGAGTTTGCAAAATACTCATTGCACTTGAGCTCCTTTGTTTTTTTCCCCCTCTCAGTTGTTAAATTTCTGGTCCCAGTGCAGTAACTGCTGTGGCTTGAAACCAAAACCTAATTTTCAAAAAATGAATCGAAACCTTCAATTTAAACTCTGGGGAAACAATAAAAGGTCTGTCTAACCTTATTATGTAGTATCATAGCCTAGTGATTACTGATTACTGTTTAAAATGGCAAGTTTGTTTACATAATCATCATCTCTGAAATCACAACCCGTATGTGTTTCCATCATCAGGTGAAGCCGGCGGAGCTCGCCGACTTCCTGCAGGTGAAGAAGGGTGAAGGCTACTGTATTGTTGGGGTGGAGCAGACGGCCAACAGTCAGAGCCTCCAGGAGTATCAGTTCCCCGAGAAGACCCTGTTACTTCTGGGGTATGACGGCACTAAAACATTACCTTGCAAAAAAAGGCTGCAAGTCCTGTTTGTCCACCAATACAGTCACCTACACACAACCTGTACCTGCATAATGCAGACAAGCCTGCGTTTTTTCCCATGCCCTTGTGACTCTCTCGTAGATAAAGGTGTGAGCTGACGCGGCCATTTAATGTTATCTCACCGGTTTTACTGTGTTTCCCCCTGAGGGAGCCGCGCCTCTCATCTCCGTTGTGTACCTGTCGGGGCACGCTCGGCTGTAATTGGCTCTCCCCCGAGGACAAGAGCACGGGAAATAAATTACACAAACCAATACAAGCAGTGTGATGACAGCAGCAGAAAACCTCCTCACCTTCATCTCGCTGCCCCGTGGACACACACACACACACACACACACACACACACACCAAAAAAAAAAACTATTTCTAGCTCCTCACAACTGCAGCTCCAAGTTTGTGCAATTTCCAACAATGCCATTTTCTAAATGCACGCTGTACCGGTGCCGCCGGCCCGGCACAGAGGCAGTGTAATATTCATCACTGTCTGTGTAGGTGTCGTGTTTTGTTTCACCCTGCTTGGCTGCAAAGGTGTGAGCAGTGCTGTCGCCTCAAACGGCCTCATGTGTGAGCTGAATGTTGCGGCCGTCCACAGCTGTGCTCACGCAGCATGGCCCGGCTCTAATCTCTCATCAGGTGGCTATTATCTCACCCAGTTGCACTCGAGATAAATGTAGCTCATCAAATCAGGCTTTCTTACTGTGTGCCACCCTCTGTGGTCTCGCTGAATGCCAAACTCATTACCGCTTTATGTTTGCTTTGCATGGCCCATATTGCTGCAGCCCAGTATACGCTCAGCTGATTACAGTTTGAATTGCTCTGGGACATGAGATCATGAAATCATATACAGTATATACGTACATATAAAATGAAAATAAAAAAGCTCATTCCTCATAATTGACTTGAGAAAATAAAGGACTAATGTGGATGCTCATGGTAAGGGCTCTTGAATTAAATCAACAGTATGGCATCATTAGGCCAAATGAAAACTGAAATTTAAAATGTGTTGTTTGTGCTGTATCATGCACATCCGAGACAGTCTGCAGTCTGCTCATGGTTCAATGTCATACGCTGTGTGACATATTGAACAGGATGCAGTGTAAATCCTCCAAAATTGTTCTTTTTCAATGGCCTTTTCCTCCTGATGCCAAAGGATAAACACTAAATCCTCTCTAGAGAGGCCGTTCTGGTTGAATTTAAAGTGATGATTTTCTATAATATAGATGAAAAGGTCGGTACTTCTCTCATGTCTGTGCTACAGTTTTGTACTACTGGTGTATTTTCAAAAGAAAAAGTCAAACTGTTGATTGAAGATGCTAAATATCAGCACTAAATAACTCGATTAAATGTTAGAAAACCAATCTAAACAGTAACGCATACTTGACATCAGATTTTCCTTCTCTTCCTCTTCCAGAAATGAACGAGAGGGCATTCCTGCCAACTTGCTCCAAATGTTGGACGTCTGTGTGGAGATTCCTCAGCAGGGGGTCATCCGCTCCCTCAACGTTCATGTGAGCGCTGCCCTGCTGATCTGGGAGTACACGCGGCAACATCTCAGCCCAGATTCAGCCCAAGTCAAAACATAGCTGAAGAAGAAAACCAACCGTCTTCCCTCCAGATATTGACCACGTTTGATTGTGCCAAGTGTCTTCAGGGGAGCATTTTCAATGAAAATGCCAACTTCAGCTTCTGGACATGAAAAAGCCGCAGTTAAAGTGAGGACCTAAAGGATTTTCATGGTCTCTCTGGAAGCAGATCTGTCCTTTGAGGTTTAATCGCAGTCAGCAGTTCATCAGCTCTGTTCTTGTGCCTTAATGAGAGTCATGAATAGAGATCAGATCTGGCCATTACAGCTAAATACTCCACTGGGCATGCTGTTACATTGATGTAGGGAGTCTCTATGCCTCTGTAGCAGTTACATAAATGGAAATGTTCTTCCTGTAGATGTGAGCGGGCTTCAGGGCTGATCCATAATATCCACACTCAGCAAACAAACAGGTTTACATAAGATTTTAATGCTGCTCTTGTTAAGAGGCACAAGCTTTTTGTGTTCTCTCAGTTTTTACGACAGGTGGTGATTTTAATTTGTGACACAGTTGAATAAATAAAACGTTTTATTATTATTATCTGTGATGTTTTTATTCATTATGCTTAGAGATTGCATCAACACGGGGGCAATGAAAGGGTTAAACCAAGGTACAGCAGGTGCTCGTGCGTCCTCTCTCCTCCCTGCTCAATGAAGAGTAAAGGAGTCGGTTCACCTGGAGAGCAGGTGTGGAGCCAGTGTCGGTCGATCACTCTCTCATTACTTTCTCCGTCAAGTCTTGGCTGTAGGGGGCTCAGCATGAGGGGGGAGCCGCTGTGAGAGGGGACATGGAGGAGCTGGCCGGCTCCTGGTCGGACCCCCGGTCGCCTCTGGAGGCGGCAGCAGCAGCAGCAGCAGCGGTTAACGCGAGCTGGACGGGCCGAGCAGGGCTGGGGGTGTCCCGGCGGACACAGCTGGTCCTGGAGGTCCTCATGGTGCTGATGTGTCTGGGCGCTGTGGCAGGTATAGGATTAGTTATGCTTTTTAAAAGTTATTTGTATTTATCATTTTATGGATCATCTGCAAAACATTTCTAAATTCTTACTTTTTATTATACCCAACACAATGTTTCTCTGTTGTTCCTTTCTTTGTCCCAGCACCTCAATATCGCCATAACAAATGGAAAATTTTAGTCACTTATTCCTATTTCAGATCCATTTTTTTTTCTGTAATTCGCCGTGTAATATTTATGTCCTGGAGGGTCTTTAAGCATCTTAGCCGATAATAATGTAATGATGTAATGCTACTGTATAAATCAGTAATAATACCCTAATAAGAAGAATAATTCAGGTTGCCAGGTTGTGAAAATATCAGGCCAAAGATTAAAATCATCGTAATGAGGTCATTGCTTCTGGGAGGACAGCTGTTGAAATTTTAATGTGTGACTGAGCAAATTCCCGTTGTAGTTTGTATTTTGTTGGTGGCATTTTAACACCTGGATGAATAGATCCATATTTACCTGCATTACACAGAGTCCTTACTCATGACTGCTCAAAGTAATGAACAACCATGGGATCAGGGCTCTGCTGGTGCAGTGAATAATAACCTGCAAGTCAGGATGAGGATGGGATCTCTCATCCCTCTTTCTGGCTTTAAACACACTCTAGTTGCAGCTGTGACTCTTAGCTTTGAAAGTGTGTTGCACGTTTGGTGTCTCTTTCATTGTGTTGATTATAGCTAATCATTAATTGTTATCTTGCCCTTGTTGTGCATGTTTGCTTGCTTTTTTTGTACTGCTGATCTTCCTGACCAGGACATCCTTGAAAAACAGATGGATCCTTCCTGGATAAAAAGAGATTAAATAAAAACTAAAAAATAATTTCAGCATCTTAAAATAGAGTTGTTTGTTTGTTTTGTTGTTATTTTTTATTCACTTACTGTTGAGAATTATTCATATTAAATAGGAGATTGACCACAGATTTCTTAGTCCTGCTGAGTGAATGTTTGCTTTTGTTACAGATGAAAACAATGGTCTAAAATCCAACCTGTCTGATTTCTATGTCACTGTGTGTGTGTTTGTGTTTTGTCGTGTGTAGGTAACATTCTTGTCATTATCATTGTGGCTGCCACCAAAACTTTCCACTCTGTGACGTCAGTGCTGATCATGAATCTGGCCATCAGTGACCTCCTGGTGGGAGTGGGAGTCATGCCCTTTGTTGCCCTGTCCATCATGAACCGTGGATGGGTGGACTGCACTGTACGTCGCTCCTCTCAAACACCTCACTGTTATGAAACATCCCGGCCCTCGGTGTCTGACGTGAACTAAAGCTGACATCTACTTTTCCTCTGTCTCACAGGACCTCTGTTTGTACGTGGGCTACACCTCCTCTGTGTATTGCACGGCTTCGGTGCTGACACTGGCTGCTATTGCTCTGGACCGCTACCACTCCATCATGGACTGCCTGCGCTACAGCTCCCGCTGCACCCTGTGGAGGACCTGTGCTGTGGTCCTGTGGATCTGGCTGCAGGCCCTGGTCACCAGCTGCCCTCCCCTGCTGGGCTGGAGCTCCGTCAGCTATGTGGTTCCCATGTACAGCTGTGCAGTCAACTGGGCCAGCAGTCCCAGCTACACGGCCTTCATGGCTGCCCTCTGCTACCTGTTTCCTGCAGTGGTCATCCTCTTCTGCTACGTGAATATCGTCAAGGTGGCGCGCAGTCACGCGAGGCGGATTCACACACTGGAGGACTCTGTCCAGAGAAGCAGGAATTCAAGTTCTGCCTCTGCTCCTGGTGACCCACCTCAGCAGCACTGTGAGAAACTCCACAGTCCTTCGAGACTCATCTATCATGTCAGTGGACAGTTCGTCCCCGAGGTCAGTGGAGAAGGAGGAAATGATGTCAGCTCCTCTCTCCCTAATTCTCCTATAGAGCAGACCAACCCTACGTCCAGACGTCTCCTCTCCTTCCTGGCTCAGAGCACCTCCCAGCCGACTCTGCAGAACTCCCAGCAGCACCAAAGCCACCATGGAGTGGTGCGGCTCTTCCTGGTCATCTCCGCCTTCTTCCTCTGCTGGACACCTTACATCGGTGTGGCGTTGGTCCAGGCCACAGAAACTGCAATTTCAGGTCAATCCAGCATGGTCCCGCCCTTTGCCGTGACCTTTTCCTACTGGCTGGTGTTGCTGAACTCTGACATCAACCCTCTCCTGTACGCTCTGCTCAGCAAACGTTTCCAGGGTGCTCTTCAGGGACTGAGGCAAAAAATTAGAGCACAGCTGGGGAGTGCGGTGGGTAGTGTAGGCGAGGTCAGGGTAGAGGGAGACGAATGCAAGAACAGCGACCCCTGCACCCTGAACGCCGCCCATCCTGGGTTCCCTTCTAGCTCCGAGAGTTCAACCTGTGATGACTCCAAGTATTCCTCCTCCATTTTTACTATTAGCACCGAAACACTCAAAAGTCACCCTGAGGAGCATCTATGCAACATGTGTGACACTGAAAATACCTCCTCATCCTCTGTGAGGACAGGCGCCGGTGCTGACAGAAGGGTGAACTGCCTGCAGGTTCCCCCTCGGCCACAGGAGGGCAGCAGACTTCCTTTCTCTGCTCTGACCAAGGAGCGTCAGGCCACTTTCTTCTACGGCCAGATAACAGTGCAAGTGGAGCATGATGTTTGTTAACTGTACTTCTGCAGATGCCCCCCTTTATTGATTGATCTACTATTTAAATAATTATCATTTTAGTCCATTAAATGACAGAGAACAGTCCATCAGATTACCCCAAAGCCCAAATCGGCATGACTGGGACATGAGAAATCCAAGATATTTTATTCAAAACTACTACTACCATGCTAATTATTTTCCAGATCAATCAATGAATCACTTATTTTTTATAAAATGTTAGGAAATACAAATATCATTAGAATGTCCCAAAGCTGAACATGACATGTCCTTCAATCTGACTAACACGCAAGAAATTAAAATAAGCAGTAACTCCTCACATTTGTCAAAGCTGAGACCTGTAAACTTTGGTATTTTTGCTTGAAATACAATTAAAATACTGTGCAGACTGATTTTATATTGATAAATTATTGAATTAATAATTTAAGTTTGGCTGAGATCACTATATTTTTCCAGTTTGTTAAGCAGCTGCTGGTTGTTCGTGGCGATCAGCACAGATGTACAACACAGAGGAGATAATAAAGAGAGACAATGTATTGAAAAGAAATATTTTATATTGTACATGTGATTACACTTGAAGACACCCAACAGTAGATCTAATAAACCCGTCATTTATTCACGCTCTAAATATTTCTTCCTCAAATGTGATAATCATATGTTGCATCTCAGTGTAAAAATCATCATTCCTTACAAAGGTTTACATTAATGTCTAGCAATAATTCCAGAGGAATACAATATTATTATTTATTGTCATAGAGAATGACAATGGGAAACAGTGCTAATGGACTCTATTGCAAAACAAAGAAAAGGCAGTGGAGTGGACTTTGTCGGCTCATACAGTATGTGCATGCTTGTCCTGTAGGTGTCACTCACTGGTTAGTCAGCAACCAAATGCAAAAATATATTTAAAAAAAACAACAAAAGTCCAGTGAGATCAACGCGTTAAGAGTTTGTCTAAAAAGGAGACAAAAAAAGCAACTCAGTCAGATGAATAGAAGAGGGGTTGTAGTAAAGAGTCTCTCTGTAGCAGTCTGTGGTGGCACTGTAGAAAACTGACAGCACGTAGCGAGCGTGTGTGTGCGTGTGTGTGGTCGAGTGATGTTCATACATTCACAACAAGGCAAGAGTTTTCCACCAGTCTTTTTTTTTTTTTTTTTTTTTTTACGAGGCGTTGTGTGTGCCTCACTCGCTCCCATGGGTTCACCCAGCAGGTTGTTAACTTGCCTCATAAAATGTGATCAATGTAAAAACAGATACAGTGAGACTTGGGACGAAGAGCAGAGCAGAGCTGGACAAATGTGAGCCATTCCTCGTGTGTCGACGCGCATCTCTTCTCCTCCTCAAGCCACAGTGAGACAGTGACAGCTTTCATCTGCTGTCTGGTTATTTTCTCCGAGAATTAAACGACTGAACTGAGAGCTGTTTTGCGAAATTAGCCTGTGAGCACAATGAGTCTAGAAAGTTAAATGTGATAGGGATTCAAAGGGAGGCTCAGTGACAGCTGTGACTGATGTTCAGAGTTATTAAAGGGGTATTTCCAAGTAGTTTTTAATGACTTCTGAGCCATTGGTGCTTTAAAGTTCATCCAAGGATTGGGATACCTGAAGCATTAATTGTGAGTTTAATATTACTGTATTACCTGTTGAGATGGGAGACAAATGCTTTCTGGATGGACTGACAGCACTCTCTCTTTTTGATAAACAAATCTCAACCATCTCATGCACTGTGAGAGCTCTCGTGACTAAACCGTGGGCCTGAGCAGTGGGTGTCAGCATTGACAGAGCGGGGAGTCGAACCCCCCAGGGAAAAAGCACATAACCACAGCCGGCCCAATCAAGTGCGGTCAAAAAGGACCCGAGCGCTTCTCTCAGGACGAAACAAGAGTGAGGCATTGTGAAAGCGTCTTCAGCTTCAGATTGATCCTCAGATGTCCAGACAGGTCCCTTCACACCAGATGAGCCCGTCGGGAGGGGGTTCCAACAGCTCGAGGACATCCAAGGTGTGAAATACAAGCTATGTACAGTGCACGAAAGGCAGGTATTTGTCATAAGTTTACACCTGAGGGACACCGCAGCAGGCCTCCCTTTTTTTTTTGTATTTCAGGCATTCAGCATTTTTAGGCATTCTTCTTTGGATCTTAAATGTGTGTAAATGTGTATATGTTTGAGCCAGCGAAGACCACAAGGTGTCAGGCCCTCGTCCTCGAATAAAATTGTCTCTGTCTTCTCGGAGCCAAGTTGGCAAGTCTTCCCGGGGCGCAATGATGGAGTGAACCAGTAGAATGAGTAAGAGGTACAGCAAAAGTATTACATGAATCAATCAGTTATACCTGATTATTTTTTGGGGGGTAGGAGAGGGATTACAATTGATACGGGTCCATGCACCAACTCGGAAAACTTCTGAGTGGACTGGACGTCAAAAAAAATGAATGATGCACATCCTGCATCTCCCATCCTGTTACTGATCTCAGGGCAGTCCTTTTTTCTTTTTTTTTCTTCACCAAGGGAGCTGTATGTATGAAAGGGCGGGACACCAGGAAGGTCAAATGTCCCGACATTGTGTGTGTGTGTGTGTGTGTGTGTGTGTTTGCATTGGTTGTTTCAGTGTGCAAATGTTGACATGGAGGTCCTGGCTCTCCCTCTCCAGTTGAGCCCCGTGGTGGCGCCCGCCTCCCCGCTGCCCTCTGCTGGATCGTCCCGTTTGCGCAGCCTGGTGCTGAGCTGGATGATGCACTGGTCCCAGTCCTCAGGTAACAGCAGCATGAGGAAGCCCAGGCAGATGATGAACACAGCGATGAGGCGCACGGTGTTGAAATTAATTTCACATGTGTAGAGGTCCACCACTGTAAAATCATAGGGGGACAGATTAGTAATCAGCGCATATGTCTGATTTATAGGATTAATGGTAACAATGGGCTCTTTGCACAGCTCCACTACTTCCTGAACTTAATGCTGCTCCTTTGTTTCCTGTCTGACATTATTGGACAACCTGATTAATCCAGGTGTGTCTGATCATTGTGACTACTCAGACACATCTGGATTAATCAGTTTGTCCAATAATGTAAGACAGGAAACAAAGGAGCAGCATTAAGTTCAGGAAGTAGTGGAGCTGTGCATAGACATTGAAAAGACAAATTATCCTTTGAATATATATTAGATGGATACTTTTAGAGGGATTTCAATTACATTAAATGTTAAATGGTGACTGGATCTAAAAAGTTAGATGTGAGAGGAAAGCCAAGAGACTTACTGGCATTTACAGGAACACTTAGGACTATGCCAAGAGAGATTAATGTTGGGTATGTTATTGCGATGCCAAAGTTCACAAGAACGTTGAAAGCTGTTAGAAAAAGAAGGATTGAGCGAAGGAGAATTGGAGCGTACAATGACTGTGTCAAACCACAAAAATGATATTCAGACATTACGTAATCATTACAGCATTGGGTGTATATGCACTCTGCTGCTTCTTTTCCCTACCAAAAAGCAGGCCTGCAACCCCACAGAGGTAGGCCCAGGGGATGTCTGCAGGTGAGCCGATGTACTCCACGTGCGTAAAATACAGGATGACCGGCACAAAGCTGATGAAAACAAAGTTGGCACTTCCAACGATGCTGAGAAAGAGCGCAGCCTCTCCGAATTTGGCACTGCCCAGGACCATCTTGAAGAGCACCTGAGGATTGAAAAGGAAAAGGATGGAAAAAAGGAAAAAAACGGGAGCGTTGAGGAGCACAGGGCCACTGCAGAGGACGCTCCTGCCAAGCACCCGCCACGTCACTGGCACAGGGCCGCTGCTGCCTGTTTATCACATTAGGCGGCACAGACAGCAGGGCAGAGGAGACCAGGGCCCCATCAAAATATAGCTATCTGTCCCATAAGCTCCCTGATGAGCACATCACAGCCAGCAACCAAACACACACATGTCCCATGCTCAGCTGAGTCTTTCATTTCATAATCTCCTCCTGTCTCCTGCCACCTGGTTACATAACGAAGGGAGCTAGTCCAGGATTTCTTACATAAGATAATTCATACGTATGTTAAAGGGGACATATTATGGAAATATCACTTTTTGAAGGCTCTTTAACATATATTTGGGTGTTTGTCTTCCGGCCTTCCGGCCCCCAAAATGTGAGAATTGACAGAAAATATGTAATTTTCAGGCTCCCTAGGTTGAAATCAATGTGGTTTTACGAGATGTTCCCTCAGTTGTCTGACAATGATGTAATTAGTTTTCGAATTTGCATAATCCCACCCCTACCTGTGAGTACCGGTACCGGTACAGGGGGCGGGGCAAGCAGTGGTTCATTTGCATTTAAAGGGACAGATGCTGAAACCAGCCAACAGGGCTGTTTTAAGCGGATGAAAAAAGTGCTGTGATGTTTGATTCTTGGGGTATTTTGACCAAAGCATGTCACAGACATGTCTTCAAGACACCTGGGAATTATTTTAATTTGTGGAAAAGGGGCATAACATGTCTCCTTTAAGCTTTTTTTTTTTTTTTTACAATTTAAAAAAATGTCATTGCAAATGAGAGAGTGCGGCATGGACTTATTTATAATGTTTTCTTTTACAACTGATCGAACGCAGACAAATACCTTGTAGAGCGCTGACATGGACGCAGAGGCCACGACCAGTGTGATGCCAATGACCGAGTGGCTGTGGAATCCATCAGCGTAAGTCATCATTACAATGCCTGCTATGGCCAAGATAGCAGCTACTATCTGTAGGGAGAAAGAGACAGACACAGAGAGAGAGGAGAGGGGGGGTGGAGGAACATCAGCGAAAGACGGATGGACGACATGCTGCTCACAGTGTGGTGATAAAGACGCTGGAGCCGTTACTGCTGTGTAGAAACACAGCGGGCACACATGGTCTCCACTTTGTTGTTCACTGCAGAAATCACAAGCCTCGCAGGACAAGGACTGTAGCGACATAATTAATATGTGAGGTTTATTTTGTAGTCTGCGTCCTTTCTGCAGGGCCGGTTGCTGCAGCAGAAACTACCACAGAGGCAGATTTGACTACAGACTGCACTTCAGCCTGACTCTACAGTCCAGCATGAGCCTGTTTAAACACACACTCACACATACGTCCATATGTTTGGGGCCACTTCTGACGGCAGGAGGTGCTTGAAAGTCTCAATATTTCATAAATCGCTCTCCCTCACGTCCCCTGCGGTCAAGGCCTCAGTGTCGATCCGATGTGCACTCACACCTTTAATTAGCTGTCAATTAGTGCATAATGAGTCAACTCCAGGCAACTCCCACATACAGGCCATTGTGAAAGCAGCATGAGAAAAACACAGTGAGCAAACTGGTTTCAGATAAGTGCAACTTCATCATTGTATTGACACACTGTCTTCAGGGATTTGTGTCTGTCTGTGTGTGTGCACAGAGCTTAGTTATTTTCTTAAGCTGCTATTTTGGCCATGATTTCAGCTTTTATGTGCAAAACAAGTCCATGCAGGATATTAGTCCACTTCCACACTGTCACAACCTGACAAGCACGTATGTTCACAAACACCCACTGTGACATGCACCTTGCCTTCATTTAGGTCTTCATGTGTTTCTAATATTCTAATCCTCCCGAATATCTCGTAGTTTTCACATTTGATTAAGATCAGTGGATTTACCACAGAGCAGCTTGTCTTCCATTGGGAGCACTTAAAGTCATCAGGTAAACAAGCAGCAAGTGGTGACAGGGTGGGTGGTATTGTTTTCACCTTGTGAGTCTGAGTGTGTAAGTTTGAGTGTTTGAGTGTGTGTGTGTGTGTGTGTGTGTGTGTGTGTGTGTGTGTGTGTGTGTGTGTGTGTGTGTGTGTGTGTGTGTGTGTGTGTGTGTGTGTGTGTGTGTGTGTGTGTGTGTGTGACATCATGGCAAAATGTGTTGCTGGAGACACCTACGGCCACAGGAACTACCACAGCGCTGCTTCTGAGTGCTTTGGCAGGTGTTCATGTGTGTGTGGACAGATTTTGTCAGCGTGATAGCGTCACAGCTGAGTTTGAAGATGGGCGTCGTCCAACCCCTGCGCACTGAGTGGGAACATCAACATGCTGACAGGCCTCGCAGCTGGTGAGGATGCTCCCTCACTTGCTATTTACATAATTGTGCAGTACACTAAAGTTTGAACACGCCTTCTCATTCAATGATCTACATTGTACGTAGATTCATACTGAAGACATCAAAACTATGAGGAAACACACACAGAATTATGTCGTACTGTAAAAACAAAAGTGTTAATTAAAACAAAAGTGTTATCTGTCATCTGACCTAAACCCAATTGAGATGGTTTGGGATGAGCTGGACCGCAGAATGGATACAAAACAGCCAAAAAGTGCTCACCTCTCCTTCAAGACTGTTGGAAAACTGTTACCGATGACGACCTCATGAAACTGATGACAGAATGTCAAGAGTGTGCAAAGCTGCCATCAAAGCAAACGGTCGCTACTTCACAAATTCAAAACATATTCTGCTTTGTTTAACACTTTTTTTGTTTTACTACCTAATTTCATATGTGTTCCTTCATAGTTTTGATGTCTTCAATATGAATCTACAGTGTAGATAGTAATAAAAATTCAATGATATCGTGTGTCCAAACTTTGAACTGGTAGTGTATGCAGGCAAACAGGAGCATGGTAATGAAGTAAGAGTAAGTGTTTCCAGCAGTGGACAGGTAGCTTCTACAGTGTCGACTTGATCTTGTGACATTGATTTCCGTTGCACTGCCATCACGTTAACACGACGGCAGTGCAAATACCCCCCCAACCCCTCCATCCCTCCCTCCCTGGATCCAGCCAGCCCCCACTTCTCACACCCACTCCCTGCCACTGCGATTATCGCCGCTTCACCCTGGCACCGAATCTTTCACTTATGTTGTTTTGTGTTTTACAGCGTTTGGCACCTCAGCCGCACATGTTTGAGTGCATGCGGTCCTGACTCTGCATGGAGGAGCGAGTGGGGCTGAGGAGAGGCGATAGGGACCGGGTGCAGTCCAGCTGAGTGGATTTGCTCTGCATTAAGGAGGTGTCAGGAAGACAAATGAGCCGTGTGTTTTTGCTTGGCCAAAGCCCTTGGGCGCCTTTGGCAAAACGTCTCTTTCTGCACTGCAGGCTGCCCGTCAGTCACAGCTGCACCTTTTCATTTCTAATGCGGCGGTGCTTTGCTTACAGGGTCAGCGACCCCCCCCCCCCCCCACATGAGTTTATGTTTTTAGCTTCTCGAGATGTTTCAGCACAATGTGAAGGAGCGGAGGGAGAAAGGATCACGACGCCTGCACATTGAGCAGATTATGTGATCACAGCCTTACTACGGCAGCGTGTGCATGTGGATTAAAACGTCTAACTCCCTTCACAGGTGAGGAATTGAGACATGTCACATTTTATAACCTTCTAATGTGCACACTAAGTTCTGCCTCTGCTGCTGCACATAAGACAGAGACATCCATATGTGCACAACATCACTGGAACGACCACCATCCTTTTGAATGATTTAGCCTCTCCCTCTCTCTCTCTCTCTCTCTCTCTCTCTCTCTCTCTCTCTCTCTCTCTCTCTCCTCCTACACTTTCATGACAAACTCGTCCAAGATCCCCTGCATTGCTGCAGACATCCAAACACTGCAATCCCCACCAGCAAGCCAGCAAGAGAGAGAGAGAGAGTGTCAGAGAGAGAGAGAGAGAGAGAGAGCAGCACGATTATTATAGTATTTGTCTCTTACCGAGGCCTTTCATTGCAGATAATGGGGGTGGGGAGTAGGAGCATGCACGAGGGAGAGGAGACGGAGTGGTGGAGTGGGGAGTGCAGGATGGCTGCAGATGTGAGAGCATCAGAGGTAGAGAGCAGGAGATACCTCAATACACAAAGCTAAAGCCTAAACCCCTGCTCTCTCTCTCTCTCCTCATCCAGGGGAATCAGAGCCAAGCGCAAGCACACAAACACACACACACACACACAGCAGGAGGCACATTTGAGTGACACAGTGATCATTGTTGCAATGTCACACACATAACATGCTTTCTACTCGACTGCACTGTGTTTGTGTTTGTGTGTGTTAGCTCACACATTCTGCTGCAACACGTTATTGGAATTCCTTTGGGTGTCGTGCACACAGAGGGATGCTCAATAGAAGTGATATCCCAGGACGCCAATTTCTGTCTTTGTCTATGTCAGTTCCCACGAGGTCACAAAAATAAATCAGATTTACAAGACAGGGAAGAAAAGAAACCATACTTCTTCAAGAACAATGACCTACAGTATCTACGGTGGCCCTGAGAGCTCAGTGCGATGCAGCTTAAGACAACACATGCAAATCCAGAGGACATCATCAAGCATGTCTCTGTAATTTGTTGTTGTGTGTGTTGTGTGCTTTCATTTGCTGCAAAACTGATTACAATGTTTTTCGGAATTGGCTTGTTTTCCTTAAAGGGATAGTTCAACATTTTGTCAAATTGGCCCATTGCCATAATCCCTATAGTCATAGCAGTAGGTTCGTTACCTTTATTTGTCGATGCAAGCTATTTTTAGAATGGCGGAGCAGAGTGGCGAGCTGCTCAGAGCTACGCTATGGAGACTAAAGGAATTTCTTGGTTTCCCTCATCAAACTAATCAAATACACAATCCAAAAACTCCAAAACGCTGTCGTGGACAAGTTGTGACCTGCACATTCACCACGCTATGAGATCATAACGGAATGTTACGAGACGCAGTTGTTTTAGAGGTAAATTCATGCAAAACCGCTGATGCGCGTTGCGGACAGTTTTTCAGCAAGCAGACTCTGTATTTACCTCGAAAACGGCTCTGTTTTGTAACGTTCCATTATTATCTCATAGCGTGGTGAATGTGCAGGTCACAACTTGTCCACGAGAACGTTTTGGAGTCGCTGGATTGTGTATTTGATGAGTTTGATGAGGGAAACCAAGAAATCCCATTAGCCTGCATAGCTCTGAGCACCTTGTTGTTCTAAAAATGGCTTACACCGACAATTAAAGGTAACGAACCTACTGCTATGACTAGCGATTATGGCAATGGGCCAATTTGCCAAAATGTTGAACTATCCCTTTAAAATGCAGCACATTGAGCCGTCAGGGCCACCATACATTTATCTGACTGGCTTGCTACTTTTGCAACTTTCATCAAACTGAATCAATTCGGGAAAGAGAAATCACAGTTTGATGGAATCAGTCATGGATCATGAGAGTGTGTCTCTTTTTTTTTTTTTTTAAGATATTGGAATCAAAAGTCCAGTTAACTAAAGTTAGTCCATGCAAAAATTCTGCGCTCAAGATAACGGGGGTGGTCAAACATCCAATTAAAAGATAATATCAAGTAAGAGAAAAGAACAGCAGATGTAATAACACATGGACACAGATGTTGTAAAATCTAATTAACAGGAACTTTCTGTATTACAGTAATATTTTCCCTTAAACTGAAGCAGTTTGATAATGCAACTCCCTTTTTAACATTCAAAACAAATTTTGCTCGCTATAATCTTGTTCACAACAGGTTCAGGTTGCAACAGCAGGCTAGAGGCTACAATCTGAAAAAATTGTGTCTGTGACCTTTGACCTTTGACTTGAGACTCTTATCTACAGATTCCCTCACCCTGACTCCCATGAAGCGGTCTCTGAGTACAATCCAGGAGAGCAGGAAGACGAAGGCCTTGTTACAACAGAAGAGCGCCGACACGTCTGTTGTGTTGATCTTCCTGAGGGCCTGCAGGTACAGGTAGTTGGTGAGGATCCACAGCAGGCCAAAGGGGGCCACCTTGGTGAAGAACACCTTGGGGGTCAGCCCGTCATCCCCGAAGAACCTACAGCACTCCCTGCACACACACATACACACAAAGACATAAGAGCAGAATGTTCAGATATTGAAAAATGTTGCACAGTTAATCTAAGTGTTGAAACATATACTATATATATACTACCGTACTGGGACTATAATCAATATTTACAGCTATAAACAGCTCTCTGTAAACGCCACCTCTGAGACTAGACACTCTAATCTGTGATGAGTGTCTAAAGTAATTCCCACCGTAACAGCCACATCTAAATGATCATCACCACAGTGCACGAGAGACCTACTTTAGAGAAATAGGCAAATATTTACAAATACAATAAGATCTGCCACCAGGCACTGAAGTTACAGACTTCTGATCTAATATTCAGCCGTCTATGTTGATAACACTAGACATTTTATTTTTCTTCTCAGGTGATTTTTCTTTGCCTTTGTACTTTCATTCAAGTGCCGAGGCAGCTAGGGCTATTTACAAATTCAGTTGGGCCAAATTTGGAAATCAATTTTCAGCAGCAGCTCAGCACCAAATTGTTAAACTGCCACAAATGAACAGTTAATAAAATAAATATCACACCACAAAGAACATTTAGCAGAACAAAAATGAAGTATTGTTGATATCAAAGCTGTGGGATGTTGTAGTGTGTATTTGCCGACAGTGAGCTGTGTACAGGAATACACATTAGATAAGCAGAAGTAGTTGTCTCTGGTTCCTCTGTTTGTGTTTATATCTGTGGCTGTGATGAATCAGAGAGATGGAAGCAAAACTAAATCTGGTGATCAGCAATGAACACACTGGTGACATTTTGTTATCTTGGAGAACTGATTCAAACTCATCTTCAAAGGACTGTGTTCCTAGTAGAGTATGAAGCGTCATCGTCATACACTATGGATGATTTTCTGTGGAGGTTTTAAATCTGGATTTGATCCAAAATATAGAGAACGACACATGAGAGGCTGCAGCTTCTCAAATATTTGAAATGAATGGATGGAACTGCCCCGAAATAAAAGCTGACAGTCTAAAGCTATTGTCCTGACAGTCAATGTGTCACACTGTGATGAACCCAATAGTGACAGCAGGTACTGTATCAGTATCAAAATACTTGATAGCGATCCCGTCCACTCAGTTATTCTGAAATGTTCTCCTTGCTGAGCTTTAACGTTGCGTCCCGCTGCTCTGATGCCAAGAAATATTTATTCTCCTCCTAAACTTTACACGACTCCCCCATCCCCCCTTGGATCAAAATATAACATTATTGAATTTTCGAGACGCTGGCATTTTGACTGCTGCTGTTTACAGTGCTCTTGAGTTACACAGTTTACCCTGAAAGCATCTGGGGGCTGTGAAAGTGATGAAACAGCAACAACCGTGGAGCGGCAGGTAGCTGCACGTTGGCCCCAGTGTCTTCCTGAACACTGAGGAGCAGTGTTGTTATAAATCAGCTCCAGACAACTTAGTCTGCACTAAAGAAAAAAACACTTCTCACACTTAATCACATTAAAGTTTATCACCATTTCATCACAGACACCGGATACATCGTCTTGGCATCCAAACCAATGGCGGTTTTGTGGTTTGTTTTCAGTTTTGCTGTTGCACCTGTGAGAATTTTTTTTTCATTTTTTTATGATCATTTTTATTTGCTTTCTGAGCAAATCAGAAGCATCAATAAACATGATGACAATATTTCACAATTAAACTGTAATTGATGGTCTTTTTGTGCAAGTTATTGGAGATTTGATAGAAAAACACACATCTTTATACAATCTCAGAGCTCATATGATGTAATCGAAAGCCAGTAGAGCTTGTGCTATTACTATTATTATCATTCATTTTGACAAACTGCTGTTTCCAATGTCAAAAATAAAAACTAAAGCTTAACTCATGGGGGTATTTTTTCAAAAATAAATTGCTGCTGTCAAGTGAAAACCCCTCCAAGCTTTCACCCTTATAACAGCATTCATTCAAGGATTCATAATAAGCTCAGATCTCCAACTACAAGCAAAGAGAGCAATGCACTCAGTGTGCATTCAGTGTCGGGTCGTTCCCTCTGCTTTGGCTGCTTCTTTAAAGAGACAGGACAGACAAATGTCGACTTCTGGTCTCTATTTCTTTGCACTGCCTGATTCACCACAAAGTGAATAAACACAGGGGAAACAAAGTGTTTGGTATTTGGAGCATGTTGGCTCTGGATCCTCGTGTAAGCCCTCAAAAAAAGAATGAGTGACATCAGAAATATATGTTCGATTCCCCAGCTTCTCCCACCTGACCCCCCCGCGACACCTTCCACCCCTCTACCTCCTTTTTCTCTTTGTACTAAAGTAGCTTAGCAGGGAGCAGAGATAAGACTTTTGTCTAAAGACCATGATTAATGCTGTGTTTCATCTGTGAAAGCAGCTCCAACACACCCAGGAATACTTTGTTTGCCGCAGCAGGATAACGAAAGACAGCATGGGAACCGCATATACAAAAAAATGAAGAGGTTTTTGTAAAGTTAATAGATTAATTTGGAATTCAAATATGCTGCTGATTTAAGATCTAATTATAGTCAGTTGGAAAAACAGTTTTTTAACAATGTATGAGTTTGTTCTTCATACAGAGCCTGGTTTTAGAGAGGTATTTTAGATTTCAGCTTTATAAAAGAAAATACCTCACTGGACACACTGATACTCTAGTAAACATCATGTATCCTTGGCCTTTATTGTTGCTTTGCTTTTAAACAGACATTTTTATTATACTTAGCTTTAATGGATTTATTCTCTTGGCTACTCTAATCTGCTATTGACCTGTAGTTATTGGTTTGGACCACATCAAACACAGACCAATTTCCTGTCTGTTTTATCAATTTATTTATTTATCTATTTACTCATCTAATAATTGACATGAGAAACTGGTAGTTAGTGTGACTGCTGAGCAGTCACACTATTGTTCTTCTGTTTGGCCATTTTCTTCCGCCTTTTTACGGTCTTCTTCTAGTCCTTCATACTTTGTGCTATTTCAACAATTCATATATCAAAACGTGCAGCTTTTTCTGGACTTTATTGGCATTACTTTTCTCTTTTTAACTCTTTATACTTTTTAAAATATTTAACTTTTTAGATGTTGACAGTGTGCAGATCATTAACAGACAACAGTCTTCTTGACAACTCCACTGTAGTGTAGGGGTTAGGGTGGCCGCTTCCCAACCCTAAGGTCACTGGTTCGAATCCAAGGGAAGAACTCTTGTTATGTTATGTTGAATTCTGCTCTCCTCCCCCGCCTTCAATTGGTCACAGGTGTTTGTTATCTCCTTGATTACTCATACCAGTTTGCAGCACATCATCACATTACAATGAATGACAACAGTCTTGAAAGCAGTGTGCTCTCTGTAGCCGAGTGGCAGAGTAAAGGTTTAGTGATCATATGGTCATGGGTTCGATTCCTGCCTTAGTCATTTCACATCATTCCTTGACTTTTGATTCCAATTATTCAGCTGTCATTGGACAGTCTTTGATTCCTCATAGTATAAAGCTCATTGTATCAAAGGTTTTCTTTACCCCTCACATACTGTCTCTGTCTGTAGCCTAGTGGTTAGCTTGCTGGTCTAGAGACCTGAAGGTTGCTGGTTCAAATCTTGCCTCAACAACAATTATAGTGAATTATTTTCCCAGTCGTCATCTGTTGACTTCTGATAACTTGCTTCATGTTGAAACTGCTGCTCTCAGCCTGAAATTCACAGAAATTTTCATTCTAAGTCATTCAAGCTTGACTCTCAAGCTTTCTTGATGTTGACAGTGTGCAGATCATTAACAGACAACAGTCTCTGTAACTGTGTGTGCACTGTGGCCTAGAGGCAGAGTGGAAGTCTAATGACAATGAGGTTGTGGGTTCGATTCCGACCTTGGTCAAACATTTGTATGGTGATCACTGCTTGCACTATTTGCTAATTCTGCAACAGTGTTCAGTTGCTATCAGCAGTCACACCATTTCCATTCTTGGAAATGCTTTTTCTAGTTTCACTCTGTTTTTGTCCTTGATGACCCTTCAGCTTCGTCTTTCAGCAGATGTAACCACTGTGTTCATGTATTCCCCTCGAGCTTTCTCAACAATGACCACAGAATGAAACTCCTGAGCATTTCAGCTGTGGGTAATATCTGTGTTGCATTCAGGTCGACTCCACTGAGGCTGTTGCCGTCGGGAAAATGACTTTCCTCTTCCATGATGTGAAATTGTACGACAGCTGATGCTGTTGATATTGTTCTCTTTTATTTTGCCTGCATGCCGCGGTGGGTGTGTTTGGCCCATTAGCCGTAACAATGAGAGGAGGCAATCAGAAAAACAATTTCGCCACAGAAAGAAAGCAAAGAACTGGAGCCACATCATCGATCGGTTGTTTTAAATAAGTGTGAACTGTCTTTTAGGGTGGATGGACGGTGCTGTGACTACTGAAGATGGATTCTCTGCCCTAAAAATGCTACATTGATGCATTGCCAGCCGTTTCTACAATACAACAGTGTTCACTGTGTAGAGATTCAGTTGTATCAATTGTATTTTATTGCTTTTGATCTCAACTAAAAATCTCAGCTCCTTAAAAACTGAAACTTTTAAACATCAAGATTTGAACACGTCAACACTTTTTCAGGGATCAGCTGCTGTAACACATTCTACAAAAAAAACCTCCAGCTAGTTATCTACCGGTATATAGACTTACAATACAGCTTAGATAGCACATTACGGCATTCTTAGTTTCTCCCTGTGAGTGTAGAAATGGTTTTGAGATATAACTTTTGAACTAGCCCACAGAGGATTATAAGATCAGGCAGCTTTTTTTATTTAAAAGCAGTCGTTGTGACCTGTGACCAGCGGCTGGAGCCTCTGGCCTTCAGAGCGAGGACGTCTGGCTGTTTCAAGGTCATAGATGGTGCTTGTGCTTTTACTGTTGCTGCTTCTTGACTCCGGAGCAGCCTCCCACAAGGTCTTAGAGGAGCTTAATCGGCTTACTTTGTATGCTGTTTTATATACCATTGTCATCTCTGTTTATTCTATCCACCCCCTTTTTCTTTTCTGAAAGGAGCTGCCATGTAAATAATCCTGCTTGCCGAGCAGCGACGTCTCCTCACCTGAATCTCTGTCTGGGCGTCTGCTTCTCCGGACTCTTGCACAGGTGGCCGATGTAATAGAGGGGAAAGAAGAGGCAGTTCCAGCTGGTGGCGAACCAGGTGAGGGTAAAGGGGGCGTCAAACTGCTTAAACGTCAGCTTGGCCAGCTGGGTGGAGCCCGCCCAGGAGGAGCACACACACATCACCATGGCGACCCCCCACAGGGCCTTCCGCACCTGTACGGTCGTTACTCTGATGCAGCAGTGGAGCTTCCGTCTGCTGGAGCCGGACTCTGCCCCTGCGGCACCGCCGGCCGTCTGTGCATCTGTTGTGCCCACCACATTCTCCCTGGGGCGGTCTTCTCCTGTGGACGGACACACAACAACAACAACAACAACAACAACTTTTTAGTTACTGGTCCCAAACTATGGGATAGTCTCCCACAAACAATCAGATCTTCACCCTCCATAGACATCTTTAAAACTCAGCTAAAAACTTACTGTTGTTTTTAATGTCTCTTTGTGTCTGTCCTGTCTTTGTTTGAATTAATCTTGTATGTGAAGCACTTTGGTCAACACTGTTTTTTTTAAATGTGCTCTAGAAATAAAATTGACTTGACTTGACTAACTAAATATCAATGGTCAGATAATCAGATGATGATCAGAAATATCTTCCTTTTTTTAAAGTATTTTTTGGCGCTTTTTGCTTTTAATCGATAGGACAGTTGGGGAAATAGGGAGACAGAGAGAGGGGGAATGACATCCTGCAATGGGAATTGAACTGGGGCTGTAGCCTCTGCATATGGGGCACCTGCTCAACCCAGTGAGCTGTACGGCACCCCAGAAATATCATTTTAAGATAAAATATAACATTTGTGCACTTTAAACATTTTTTTTTTTTATTGATATTGTTCAAGTTTGTACTTAAAGCAGAAGTAAGCGATCCGGTCGTTTTGGCTAACTTCTTGTCAGCAGATGGAGTTAGCAGTCCCCGCCCTCGTCCCTACGTCACCACATTCACGCGCATCCCTTGGCTTCACACACAGAGAGGACCGCCCCTTTATGCCGTTCTCTCTCATTGGATAAAGGTTGTAGGATACAAGGAAAGTTTTCTCCTCGGCTCAGAGCAGAGCAGAGTGACTGATAGACCCGTGTTTCGGACCAAACACTCTATATAAGTGATTGCTGTCGGAAGATAGAACTACAGTATTTAAGACTTATATTAACACAAATATTCCGCTTTCTTCTGCTTTAATACATTTCTGTAAGTTGTGATGTTGTTCAGAAGAGTGAGGATGGATGTTTTTGCTGTCTTTTGAGCTGAATGTGAAATAAATAGACATAATATATATATTGGGATGTGACACCAGGGGTCTCTAAGAGGGTTCCTGTGGGCCCCAACAAAAAGAGGAATTGATTTCTACTGACTATTTTGGACATGGGTGTCAAACACTTCTGTAATAAAACATCTAAAAGCATCAATCTTATCAGATGAAGGGGGGTGGGAGTCTCATTTAGGGGTTAGAGAACCACTGGTTTAGAAAATAGATCGGCTCTCTACATGCATATACTGTATAAACCTGGAAAGATCTTTTGCAGTAAATCACAGCAGTCCTTTCTTCTGTATCAGTGACTTTGGGTCACCCGTATCTCGCCGTCTCTCCCTGGCTAAAAATAGCTGCTTTTGCAGTTTAATTGAACTTGAGGGTAATCAATCAGACATCTGAGTTAAAAATATGGTGATCGAGTGTGACAGGCAGCAGCCAAACAGAGGACAAAAGAGGACAGATCTGTTATCCAATCCAAGACCTCCTCTCCACCTCATGAGTTACAATAACAAGAGCGTGTGTGTGTGTAGGTGTGCTTGGCGAGCCCACAAAGGCACGTATCGAAACACTTAGCTTTCTATTGCTCGCATCTAAAAAACCTGACAGGCTCCATACTTCTCCAATTACGTGTGAATTGATGTGTTGCAGAGCTGTTTTCTGTCCCACTCACACCCACTCTGTTCTTCAAACCTGATTCACTCACCAAGGTCACTTTTGGTCCTCAAGTCATTAAACTTAGCCATTGTCTCTCCAGAAACTGCTACAAGTACTGCTTCCTAGTCATGTGTGAATTTTAAAGGATTAATAAGCGAAAACACAACCATCAAGACGACCTTCCAGAAGTGCAGGTCGTCTGTGTTGGAATTTTCTCCTCTGAGAACAACAGTTAAAGTCATACAGTGGATATCCATTCAGACCAGTTATACACCTTCCTTTATCCCACAGTGATGTTGCATGAATGATACATTAGCCCCATCAAGGTAACACCAGCAAAGCCCCAGTGAATCAGACTTTACACCGTCTTTCAGCCAAATGGACCTTGTAGTTATAATTTCACCACAGGGAACGAAGCTGCAACACCACAATCAGGAAAGCGAGAGGACAAAACAAAAAACATCGACCCAATATCGGCTTCTTATAAAATGCACCGTGCATCTTTATGCATCCTCTGCAGCTTTCTGCCTTCCAACAAGTTAAAAATGTGATATTTCCCTAATGGTGTTTCCAGAGGTAATGATGTGCTGTGGGGAGCCTTTTGCCGATTCATCGGCACTGTACACTGCTGACTGGAATATGGAGCGCACTTCAAAAGGCCTCGGTGAGACAAGAATAAATCGAAAACTTAGGCAGGAGTTACACCGTGGAAATTATGATTGTACAGCATCAATAAGACGCTGAAGTCGTATTATTTGAGATGCCCTGTGTCAGTTTATTTCCATACGGCATGATGACGATGTCGATCTTTATGTTAATACATCCTGCATGATCAAAACAACGACACCTATTGTCTAACATTCATTGCTTGCTGCATATTTGACAAAAGACCCGTATAAGAGAGAATCCATCAAACCCAATGAGGCGACTCCTTCTTCCTGGAAGAGCTGCCTCTGACCTTGCCAGGTGGTCTCATCATATCACAGATTAACTTCCCTGATGACTATCGCCTCTAATGCTAATGCTCCGGCTTTCCCCGGGCTCCCCACTGAATACACAAGAGATTCTTATTTTGTTTCTCTACAGCAAGCGAAGGTGCGATGCAATTAAAATGTAATTATACTGTATTGAACAATGCTCCCTGCTGCAGAAGCACTCGACACATCCGACAGCCCCCGGGACACATTCGGCCGCAATGAAAGATGATTCAAGATCATTGTCTGTTATCTGCTTTGAAATGATGAATCAGCAAAGACCAAAAAAAGAGACAGACACACGTGGGGGTGTCTATCAAAGTCTTGGGCACAAGGGTGAGAATTAAGTTTCTCTATTCTGAGCTCCAAGCCTCTATGTCTCGTCCTGAAGGTCATCTCTTATTTACGCTGCCCAGCTTTTGTCCTTCCTGGGCCTCCATCCCACATCCCGTGGCCCTGGCCGCTGCTCCATACTGCAGCACAGTTTAATCTTCCAAATGCAGTGATGGGCCAAGCCAATCAGCCCCCAGAGAGGCACTGGGTGTCCAGCAAAGCACTTCCAGCTCTGGCACATGTGAAGTGTCATGACTACATTAGTGATCTTCCTTGTCGCACAGCCGGCACTTGTCACTCAGCAGTCTCTCTTTATTAAACGAAACACATAATGAATTATGTATTATTAATCAAAGCTGCTGTGAGTAAATGCTGAGACATCAATGAGGCAATGACTCGATAATTTAAAGACAGTGCACTCCTTTCACATTTAGCTTGACGGTGACTAATGATGCCGGATCAACCTTCACTGCCGGTGATGAGCAGCGCGGAGCGCTGCTGGACTCATCAGCGTGAGAGAGCTGGGTCAGTCGAGTGGCTGATAGGGAGAAATAAAGGATCCTCAGATAGGCTAATGACATTTGAGGCCATTATAACCATGACTGAATCACCCAGAGAGAGAGTCTCCCTCTGTAACGGCTAAATGATTAAGTGAAAGCTCTTAACCTTATCAGTTTGTGATCAAATGTCAACCGTCAAGGTCAACGCCCTTGGCACCACAGCGACTTCATTACAGTAAATAGGCCTAGTAATAGTATTTTTTGTTTCTCTTTTCATTTTGTTATGTAACATTTTGTAAGTAATCTCATCATTTTACATGCTAAAAGAGATTTGGATTACGTTTAGTTGCAGATACGCAAAGATGCTAAATTTAGAATTAAGCACATAGATGAAAATATCTCCTTCTCTTCAACCCACTCTGTGTCCAAATGGACTTAAATGAACCTAACAGGAATCTGTGAAATCAATGGAGACAGGAGGAGAGTGTGTGGCACCCTCGTAGGCTCAGCTTTGGATCCACGCTGACAGCTGAGCGCTGTATGGCTCCTACATGTTGCCTCCTCACGTGTATTAATCACAGCCACTCTTGCTGAGTTAACACCATGGGATTTAACATGCACAGGCGCAGGTGAGCTCAACAGAAGAGAAGGTGGTTTTATAGTTAAAGGATTATATTTTAGCCACGAGGAAAAAATCTTTGCACAAATCAGTGACTTTACCACAAAGGGACAGTAAATCAATCTGTATCTTATGTGGTCATTTATCTGCCTCCAGTGTTTTAGTACACTGAGCACCTCATAGGCTTGGTATTGAATAAACGTCCTGCCACCAGTATGGTCAAATCACTCTGATTGGTGTTGAGACTTATCTGGCCATTAACTAGCCGGTTTTCCAGTTTTTCTTCCATCTCAACACAACGCTTCCCCCGTTTTCCCGACCAGCTCTCGTTCCCTCTCCCGCTCTCCTCCCTCCCCCTGCAGACTCTGCAGTGCAGATCTCTCCTGCTGATAGCTGCAAATCCCAAACGTGCCAGCAGAGGCCTGCCTGCCTGCCTGCCTGCCTGCCTGTTCTCACACTTCACAGAACCTGGCCGTGACACGCCGAGAAAGCCCCGCTATGTTTCCCCCTGTAGCTCCCTGAACGGGCCACCGCCCACACCATTCACGCACCCTCTCTATCTCCCTCTTTCTCTTTCTCTTTCTTCCTCTCACTCTCAGGAACAAAGATCCTCTCAGGAAGCAGCAGCGACGGTAGCATCAGGCATCGTGTCATTTTGTCAGGGTGGTCGTGCAACTGTCGGGGAGTGTTTCCCTGGCACCTCAGCCGTATAGTAAGTGGGAGATGCTGAGGTAAGAGACGGAGGTTTGTCTGTTCGCTGACACCTCTGTGGGAGTGAGAGTGCACTGCAGCGCCCTGCCTCGGTGATTCAAGAGGTAAACAGATCAATCACTGATGCACACTTCAGAGGAACTCTTCTTTTTGTCTTATACTGTCTGCTGGGACAGTGTTTATTGATGAATATGAATGAACTGGTGCAGCTTACTTATTCTGTCAAACTCATAATCAAAGATTGCAGTACAAAGTCCTCATTTGGCTTCACACACAGATTATCTGAAAGACATAAATCTGTGTCTTAAAGGGCCAGTTCATCTTAAAGTCAGAAATTTTAATTTGCATAAATGTCTTCCAAAGAAATAATCCTGATTGATAATGTGTGCTGTGGATTGGCGGAAAAAAAAAAAAACTATCTTCATATGCCTGAAGGCACCAGGCAAGTGGAAATATTAACTGTAGTTTGGGTGAAATGACCCTTTAACTTAACCTTTTGGATCTGGATGAAAAATAAGCCAACAAATACATAGTCTTTGCTCATCTTTAAACTTGTTTTGGCTGTCACACAGCATCAATCACTGAATCAATACCGTAAAAATAAATCCTTCAATCCCATGTTGGCTTATTTGGTTTGTCATTTCTGACATGTAAGTCAAGGGCTGGCCTCTTTAAAAGATGCTAGTCTGTATTTGTTTGTACAACAGGATCTTGTGTTATGAACAATAAACTACAAATGTCATATCGCAGAAGGATGGTAGTCACGTCACTGGCAGACAGACGGAGAGAGGGACAGGTAGTTCACAGACAGTCAGCAGTCACTGTCTCTGTAATCTCTGACAGACAGTGGGAGTCTGTGATACTTGGCTGTGACAGCTTGGTCAAGCCACGCTGTCAGTCAGAGGCCTTTCAACACACCAGAGCAGGCTCATCTGACAAGCCCTGTCCCTCCCAATAACACAGCAGAGAGACAGGTGGAAAAACACACCCTCTTGCGTCAACCACCTGATAGGTGGGACGGCACGGGGCTGAGAGGACAGAGGACAGAGGCCCAGGAGGGCAGCCAAGGGCGGGAGGGCTGTTACTGATCCCGCTCTCCTTAACACCTGACTGCTCTCTCCTTCAACCTCAAAGGACGTCGGAGCAACTTCCACACCAGGGTATGAAACTTGTTGTTTGTCACTGGCCTGACCTGCCCAGCTGGTTCAAACAGATGCTCATGATTTGGGTCAACGCTGCAGCCCCCACCGATGCCTCATTGGTCAGCGACACGACAAAACACAGCATGCAAGCAAGCAAGCAAAGCAGAGTGTGTTTGTGTGTCTGTGTGTTACAGCAGGGCTACAGCTATTACTCATATTTGGCAGCGGGTATACACTGCCCCACAGTATATCCCCCCCCCCAGTCTAGAAGCATCTCTTGCAGCCACCCCACTCCCCCACCCACCACTACTGTGAATACTTTGTGACTGACCTGCAGTTTAACACGCTGGCACGAGTCCCAGCACTTTCTGCGTCAAATCAATTTTTAAAAGATTGGCTACAGCGTCTCAGTTGAAGTAATGGATAGGCAACCATCACAAGTGGACTCTCTGAGCGTCTACCCAAACAGCGCTTTCCCTCCCTCCCTCCCTCCAAGGCCACTGATGATGCAGGGAATCTATCACACACACATAAACCTGGATCTTCACAACACTGATGTAAAACAGCCCATACTGTCTGATGATCAATTAGCTTTTTCATGACGTGAGAGTAAAAAAGAGTTTATCAAATCAGCTTTTGACTGAGTGAAGTGCCAAGTCAGTCAATTTCACAGATGAAATGCAACAACGCACACAGCACACTTTTTTTCTTTTTTGCTGACACAACTTCTGAGCAGTGCACAATTACTTCCAAGTGCTTGTAGGCTTGTGATTCCAGCTTTGTAATAATTAGTCTACCTATACTGTAGGTACAACACAGCTGTACCATCTGGTCCGCTGCACTGTGCTACACATTTCTGAGAAAGACAGGCAGCCGTCCTGTTCCCCGAGGAAAGCTTTCGGATCAACTCCTTCAATTTAGGATTAAAGCTTAGAGCGACTTCTTTACACTTTCTTGCAGAGGATTTTGCTCAAAGATAAAACAGCACTACACTGTTCAAGACAGTCCTCCTCTGTGCGAACGACAAACAAGATACGCAGTAAAGGAAGTTGAGGCAGCAAACCTCAAATGAACTTGCACACGATGAATCATATTAGCACCTCAGCAACATCCATCCATCTATTTAACGTCTGATCTTGTTCATAAAACTGATAGTTCTCCTCCATACACACACTCCAAAAGCTCAGCCACCGTGGATTCATTACACACTTATCAAGTGAGAAAGGTCTGCTTTTCAAACAAATTAAGACAGGAGAAGAGGAAGAAGCGTCTGACTACCTTCAAAGTCAATTCCAATTACATCCAAAGGATGAAAGTAACCTTTTAATGGAGCTTGGGAAGAAAACACTCACACATGAGTGTGATCGCTGCCTCTGCTGATCTTTTAACAGCGCTGACGCAGGTTAAACACACATGTGCTGTATGTCTGACCTTTGTGTCGGCAGATGTTTCCCCATCTCCATATTGAGGTTGTTGATATTCACGCACGGCCTGAGAGTGCATTTACATACAGATAAGACACATGCAAATTTATACAAGATGCAAGATTGTGTTTGCGAATGTGCTTGAAGCGTAAACATGTTCTGTCTGTGTTTTACATCGACAATTCAGGAGGTTCTTGTGTCCTTTGTCTGAACTTGACGGAATCATGAATGTTTTAGATCTCGCTACTTTTTTGACTCATCCTCTCAGAGGTAAATGCGGCTGTTCTTTTGCTAAATGCACAGATTTCATTATGATGACGATGACTCATGCACACTGCAAAACCAGCGGGCCGACAGGCCAAATTAACCATCTTTACAGCCACACCTACAAAAGGAACTGAGAAAAATACCACCTTTAATACATTTCTGAAGACTGAACAAATCGTGAAAAACAAGATTTGTCATCCCACTGGGGGGAAAAGAAGCCAATTCTATGTTAAATGAGTGCCCTAAATCTCTACTTAAATGGCCTACTGTCCTATCACTCAGTGACTATAATCTGTGGTCAGGTGCGCTGGCGCCTGGGGAAGGGTTTAGTGTGCCCCTGATAGCAGCTGGTGAAATATGACCAGCTTCCTTTGGGACTTGTGTACACTGAATCACTTCTCTGAAAAAAAAAAAAAAAAAAAAAAAGCCTGTTCCGTTTCAAAGCGTGTAATGAAATTACAGAGATTAAAGGGACTTGTATGAACTTCTCACCCCAGCCACTGACGACACAGAAACAACACAGACACTCCCCAAAGACATTTTCACTAAAAATGCAAAGAGAAATCAATAATTATCATCCATGGGCTGCTGGCTGGGTAAATCTGTCACAAGGACGCATTGGAGAAAAGACAGTGAATCAAAATTATAGCTGTAGGAGACAGAAGGAGACACCCAGACGAAAAGACCTCGGCTACAAAATAATATCAGGCAACATTAAAAGACCAGGACGACTGGGAATGTGATGGATCTTTGTGTTGCTGGCCCCCAGTCAGACGACAACTTTACCACTAAGTCTGGTGCCAAAATTGATCTGTGGTGGTTGCACCTTTCTCTCAAAGCAAATCAAAGCTGTTAACTTGATAGTCCCTGAAGACGTGTTAATGATGTAGGTAGGAGACGGTTCCGAAGGGAGGGAAAAATTAGACTTTGGTTTAAGCAGAGCTGAATATGTCGCTACATCTGTTCGGTTTTGTTCTTGCTGTGACTGCCACTCTGATACTCTGTCGAACTGAGAATGTCAATGGACACACGAAAAAAAGAAAAGAAAGACCACAGAGGATCCCGAACTGAAGAAAGAAAAAAAAAACCCTCTTTGACAGTCGGTGCAGGTTGTTAGTGAGGAGAACAGAGGTTTTTTGGAGCTGCTGTTACGTAAGCAGCACAGTCTCTGAAAAGCTGTGTGTTGATCCGCTGTGGCCCCCCTGTGATTCCCTTCTCCTTCAAAGCTCAGAGCTGAACGTTCACATCATAAACTCCACAGCTTTGACTCCCTTAAACAATTTACGATACACTGTCTCACACAAACACACACACACACAAACACACACTCTCCCTTCTCCATCCACCGTCTTGTGTCACACTATGGCTTTTGTTAATTCTGCACACAGAGAGGCTTGTCAAATGAAAGCCCCTCGCCATCTCAGTTATTCTGAGAATAAAATATTTTGAGCTGACATTCACTCTAATAAGCTTAAAACCTTTGGTAATCCAGCAGCAGTGATTATTCCACGGTTACACTGAATGCCTGAAACAGCTACAGCATCTTGTTTATTAGTATGATAGATTTCTGCGGTGTCCATATAAAACAGCATGAAAATTCACTCATCCATATTCTAGCAGCTGCACTGATAGCCCGGATAAGTTGAGTTTACTTAAAAAATTTGAGGAAACTGGTTGCCTTAAAAAAATAAGTAATGTTTGATGAAAACTTGAGTGAATTTAACTTAAAAAAATGAGTGGATGGCATTGTTATTTTGAGTTCAATACACTTAATACCAAGTTTGTTTAACTTAAAATCATTAGTAATATCAATTGCTTTGCTCCTTTATTCAACTGAAATTTTAAAGTTAAGTGCACTAACCTCCAAGATGATTAAACTTAAAAACATTAGCAATTGCTTTACATATTTATTCCACTATAACTTTAAGCTGAATACACTAACCTCCAAGTTGTTTTACCGTAACAATTCCTTTGCCCAATTACTCCACTATCTTAAGAGTAAAATAAAATCAGTTTAATAATAATAAAAAACTATACAGATTAAATTATTTAAGAAGATAAAAAGCAAAACCACAAAAGTACATTCTTGTCTACATGTTTTATTAAACTTGTCTTGGCAATAACAAAATGCAGTCAACAGCTTCTTACGATAGACTTGACATCCCTTTACATTGCAAGCTGATTTTTCAGAGTCTGTAGCTTCGGCTTTAGGTCAGTGTGGCCCAATGAGAGCAATACCTCTTCCATGAACTGAAATGTGAGCCTCATAGTCTTGGGGTAGTTAAGATGGAGTGCATATGTGAGTCCAAACAGAAAGCACATTGGTTTTCGGCAGATCATGAATGTTGTCTTTCACGACTTCTCCCCCAATGATGATTTTCAACGAGGTTGGACTGAGATGCTGGAAAGATGTGAGCCCAGCACGCTCAATGACAAGTATCCCGACATCAAGGTCACGGAAGGAATCATCATCATCAGTGTCCTTAATAAAAGAATAAAAGAAGAGCACAATCATTACATTACTGTTTGAAAAACAATTTTAATCAATATAAGAGTGTCGTGAAAAATAAATAATGGTAAAAATGATAAGAAAGCAAGAGCTTACTTACAATGCCTGCTTTGAAGAAGTTTGTGGGGTTGTCCAAAAGGATGATAGGAAGCCCACTGAGCACCTGTCTCCGGATCGCAGTTGGCTGTGTAGTCTTTGAGGGATTAAACACAATAACATAAGTTAGATATCTAATATGAAAAACAAATAGGCCTAATGATAAGCTTAACCAACCCAGCATGATTGGATTGAATAACACAACTTATAAAGAAGCAGATATGATGTTTTAAACAATGCCAAGTAGCCTACATAATGTGACAAGCACTGGTCTGATGTGAAATCTGTTCAGAAACTGTCCAACATTCCCTCTCTTGGATAGAAATAACTCAAGGAGGTAACCACTTTTTTCACACATAAACTCATAATACTTACATTTCCACAGCATCGTCACAGCATAAGGATCTGTAAAAATAGAAAACAAGAAAACATTTAGCTCAACAACTCAGCTCAGCAATGCCACTGTTAAATACAATAAAGTAATAGAACCGAACCGACGTCTGTGTTATAGGGGAGACCGGCATGTAGCCTAAACAAGGTGTGTGTGTGTGTGAGTGAGTGAGAGGAGAAAAGAGAGCGGCTACGGAGCGGCCGAGTGGATCAATGGCTGCGCGCAGCTCGCGGTGTCCACAACATAAACACCTCCACAGCAGCAGCCCTGCTACACCTCTGCCCCGACAGCGGTTCAACCGCTTTCCTACCGTGGAAAATGACGGAAATATAAGAGATACAGTCGCGCACGCCGCTATGTGAGCCTCCTCAGACTGTTAACACTAAGCTAACATGAGCATGCATTAACACCATAACGTTCAAACAGTAACATTAACCTACACAGAAAAAAGCTACGCAAACAAGTTATATCCAAGTTCCCACAGAGATAACTAGGCTACAGTAGTTATTTTACATACTAACCGTTCCACTTGGAGTAAGAAGCATCCTGGTCAGGTACCGTCTGCAGCCATGCCTGTGCTCCTCCAGCCAGGTGTAGAGCCCCGTAGACTCACCGTCAGTTACCAAGGACCGGTTATCTTTGCCGTTACGCTGGCCTAGTCAAGTGACCAGGCAGGTTTTTGAATTAGGCCCCTCCCCTTTTTTAATGAAACTTAAACATACCAAGTTATCGCGTTAATATAATACATCCATGAGTTATATCTACTAAACATGATTAGTGCAATTAATATTTCAGCTAAATAGTACAAACGACTAATGTTTTTTTAGTAATGATAGCAGATTTTTCCAAAACATAAAAGAATAAGTAATGATCACTCAGAAAGTTTAAGTAGAAAAAAATCTGGGTTTACAGTGTGGTCTCGTCATAAATTATGAATAATGAAGTATTTTCAGTTATTTTCAGTTAATAGTCCAGACTGTCGTGCTCTCATGAACACCTGGAGCACAGACGCAGTGTCACCGACCAGGCTCAGTCAGCACAACAGGCTCTGTGACTCAAGATACAACACAAAACTACTAAAACAGAGGGTGAGCATTAAACAGGTAGTTGTGTTATTATTGTCATAATTTACATTTTATGAATTAAAAACAGGCTTTTTTATAGAGGGTGCAGTGCACTCACACTTGGTTTAGTGTCACAAGTCACTATCAGTGTTTTTTCAAGGACTACTTTACTGCACGACACAATATACCTGCAACATTCACCTGTATGACCAATGATCTGATCAATCAATTTGATTTTATTAGCCATAATAAGGTTGTAGGACTAAGGATTTCCCTGTGCCATAGAATTAGTGTTTTATTATCAGAAAATGGAAGTTATGGAGATTTGAGAGTTTGAACATCCAAATTATTTATAATTAGATTGAAGGTGCTGATGCTGTTCTGTTGGAGTGTGCTGTGAAATCAGCAGCCAATTCAGTGTTCTGTGCTTATACGCCAAAAACAAAAAAACACTGATAACATTCAGCAGTCATCTGCGCTGTGGGGTAGATTAAAAAATGCACAACATCCCTCCTCCTGCACGAGCATAAGGCTGAGGAGAACATCAGCAGAGACACTGTACAGTCAGGAGGAGAGCCATGACAGTGTATTATAGGCTACTTGCTGAAGAAGTCACGGGACAGGCATGGAAATACACACACACATACAACACACAACTCACGTGCAAGGAGACAGTGAGGAGCTGTCCCCTTCATGATGTCAGTGGGAAACCTAATAATCATGCTCCTCACAGCAGACAAAGCAGGGAGACCCCCGTGTAATGAAGCCACTGCTGAAGTACAGTCCCACAGAGCAGTCACAGGGACCATTAACATGCTTCGCTGCTGGGCTCATGTCCCAGCTGCTCTGGCGTGATGATGCTCTGGTATTTTAGCTGCCTGTGATGATGGGATGGAGGGTGGAGGGAGGATGGATGGATGGATGGATGGATGGTGGTGGGGAGGGGGGAATCCCTGCTGCAATAACAATTTAAGACCCTCCCTAAGGAGCAGTAGAATTTAGCACAGTCTTCATCTGACCAGCATGAGTGAAAAATACCAGTGCGTCAATAACGTGGCAATTTGGACAAAACATGCAGGTCTATTTCAGGCTGCTTCTTCTTGGGGAGGGGGGCTGCTCTGCAAAATAACATCGTTTCAGAAAAATGATAATTAGATATTGCAATTAAAATTTTGAGTCTGTCAGATACGGAAAAATGGATCAGAGATATTATGTCCGATTTGCATTAAACGTTGCATCATTGATTTTGACGTGAAGTTGAGCGCTCGGCTGATTCCCGTGTTTTCCCCCCCACCACCTCGCCCGCAGAAAAGAAAGATTTCCTAAAGTTGACGCCTTGGCTCCAAGAGCGAGCGGCATTGAGTGAGATATAAGAAGCTGAAATCCTCTATACTCTCCCCATGTGAGATCAACAGAGGGATGCTGCTAAATTTAGAGGAGATAAAAACACAACAGGCAATCCCCCCCCCAAAAAAGCCCATCAGCTTCTTCCCGGTTTGCGCAGTTGCAGGCGGGCTGTATGGATGGGAACTCTCCCCCTCCCCTCCCGCCTTCCCTACCTTCCACTTTGGTGAGGGTGAGCACCGGGCTGTTGCAGGCGGACAGCGGGGCAACCCTTGCGGAGTGTTTCTTCATGATGATGAGCTCGGGTGGGCTGAGCTCTGGACCGCTTCGACTACATCCCTGAAGCTGATTTGGTGCAGACACCAGACCTCTTGATGGGACTCTTGATGTTTCTGGAGCCGGTCTCCTGTTCTCTGTCCCCTTGAATCCATCCAACTCCCTGTTGGTGCCTCTCTCTCTCTCTCTCTCTCTCTCTCTCTCTCTCTCTCTCTCTCTCTCTCTCTCTCTCTCTCTCTCTCTCTCTCTGTCGTATCCCCCCACCCCCTCCCTTCCTCCACTCGCCTTCCCTCCCCAAATCTGCTGTATCCAGTCAGTGCGTCCTGGTTGGTCTCTCCTCACGTACACTTTGACAGTTGCTGCAATTCGCCGGCTTCACGCATCCATCAGTCGCCCCCGTCGATCCCCCCCTCCCTCACCACTACAGCATCACATCCACCCACCTACCGCCCCCTGTCCCGAAGCGATCGTGCCTGGTTGTCTTCCCCGACCCCCCGTGGCTGTGGTCCCCCCCCCCCGGGCTTAAGGAAGCTCTGCGTGGGTCTGACCGGACGCAGGTTCTGACCTGGCACCGTGCAGACAAACTCTGGGCTATAAATGGACGTTGTGACAGATCTGATGGGACAAATGCAGATGAAATTGGAGGGCGGGGTGTTTAGCCTTTCACACACATGGTGCTGTCTGTCTCTAGTAAATTAAAATGTAATGAGACCAGTTAATGGCAGACCACGTGCAATCCGCACAATTAAGGCATCATGGAAAAAGTCCCCAGACTCCACTATGTCGAGTCTATTAAATGGCTGTTTACTGTTGTTTTTCCACATTTGTGCTAATCAATCCCTGTTTACGAATCTAATAAGAGTTTTATCATCAACGAACTCCCATTTAATCAGAAATCAGCCCAGAGACTGATTACAAAAATGTTGGTTGTGGAAGATGATTATGTAAGTTTCCTCCTTTTATATCCCTGCCTCTGTGGCAGTGCTGTTTGATATTGATTGCAGATAATCCATGTGATTTCAGTTCTGGTTCATTTGGTGGTACTAAAGCAGGTGCAGTTTATGGAGGGTCAGCAAACACTCCCTGAACAGATTTTGTTGCTGTTTAGAAGAGCAACTAGTGCATCTGTTGTTACAGTGCAGCCAAACAAATTCACATATTGAAATGTTCACTTTACACTGAGAGTACTAATGTAAAACAGCAGTGCCGTAGAGTAAAGAGGGTGAATGGTAAACAGTGAGGCTAATGTGAATGAGATAAAGTTACAAACAGCAGCTCTGCATTACATGCTGCATTGCATCCTGGTAATTGAATGCAGCCTGAATGATGGATTCCACATCCAGCAATGAAAACAAATTTGTAGAGGTAAATTTATAATGTAATTATATTGAGTGCTGACCAGGAATACTATTAAAAACTGTGGCAATAATGCGTATATAGACCTAATACATAGCCTGTGTTTGACTTTGACAGTGTGATCTCAGTTGAGATTGTTCTCGATACTGTGCGATGGGTAACATTTTCAGGCCCATCTACGAGGCGAATGAGAGGTGCCGAGCACATTGTTGAGTTTCCCATGGTTCGTGTCTGTTCGCTTCCCCTCTACCAGCAACAGAAATTGGTTTTGAAAGCTGAAGTGACATTTCAGAGCTTCACATCAAGTTTCATACAGCTCTCCTCCACTGAGAGCCATTCAGCACCCAGCAGGTCATCTGACACGGTGCCCGATCATCCCCCTTCTCTGTTATCATGTCATCCCCTGAGTCACAGAAACCATTATACACAAAGAGATAATACGTCAGAGGAAAACAGATTGCTGTCAGTGGTATAGTACAAATTGAACTGTGCTGGGTATTGATCTGAGAATGCCTCCACTGTCACTGTGACCTCGCTTTAACATCCTCCAAGACATAAATACTATGTGTGTCTGCAGTGACCTGCTCTGCATACAGTATGTGTGTGTGCTAAAGGAAGCTGCACTGAATAATTCACTGCTTTAACTGTACCTCACATTCAGGGAAGAATCCCCTGTCCTGCCTAACTAGGACAGGCAGCTCTAAAACACTCTGCCCGGACCCATCCTGATGTTCCCCCAGCAACAAAATCCACTGGTCCTTTACTATTTTCCATCGCTTCCCACTCCTCTTGTGTTTGAGTTTGAAAATGGGAGATTTCAGGAGGAGCAGATGGGAGCTAATGGATGAAGCGTGAGAAGTCAGAGTGAATGAACTAAAAGGGCAGCACAGGATGTTTGATGGATAAACATTATTAACACGTCACCTATGAATGATATTGTTGTATGAGAGATCCTTTTTTTCTCCTTTTTTTGTGTGTGTCCCACTCTGGCTCTGCAGCTGCCAGCTGTGTTTGGGAACTGTCTTAATTCTGCCGATTTTCAGTTGTATGGTAAGCACATGAAGATTCAGTCGGAGGAGCACCCGCTATTATTGATAGAAAAGACAGGGAGGTGGAAATAGGTGGAGCGGGCGAGATCATTAAAAGATCCCAGTCAGTGACTCATAGACTTTTATCTGTGAACACGGAGGAGGATCAAACCAGTCCACGCTCTAAGACACCACATGACGACTCTCTCTCTCTAACACACATTCACATGCTGTAATAGAATAGGGATAAGCGTCTATGAGCAATGAAGAAGAGCAAAGAGCTAAATCCTTTGAGGTTGATGCAGCCTGCTGAATCCCTGTTTCTACCCAGAGACTGATGGAAGCAGATCCGGGACGGGAGGCGATTATTCCTGCATGTACAGTGTAAGAGCGTTCGAGTGCGAGAGGCTTGTACTTTTCTTAAATGTTTGTTCATGCTGAATAATTAGGGAAGCCTCAGCTATTTTCCAGGTCAGAAAAACACTCTGCTGCTATAATGTTATCAACCACATGTGGGAATGATTCATATAAAGCTGTAAAATCAATAGATATGATGTGCTAAAAAAATGGTAGTGTTAGGTTCTAAAAGGAAAAGTTGGGGTGGCAATGGGACAGACACCTGACAAAAGATTTTTATTGAAGCCAGAAAACAGCCTACATTAGTGTGAGGGCGATCTCCCAGGAAAAGAGTAGTTGCTTCTATTTCATGGAAAGGCTGACCTGTCCCTCGAGAGTTAATGACCTTGTTAAGATGTCTGTATTGTATTTTTTATGGGATAAAAGACACACCATAAGCAACCATTGTCATGCCTCTGTATTTCCACCTTATGACTCCAATGAACCACTGACACTCTCATGGATTGTGACAGGCAGGGTTTTATATGCCAATATACCTAAAGGACCAGTCTCGTCAACTTGCTGTGGCAAAATAGACCAGAAACTTTAGTCGGCTACAGAGAGGAAGACTTTACAGTTGCAAAACCACCAACACTGTGTCAATCACTTCCGGTAACAAGCCAAAAACAACAATAAAAATGTAAAAGATGCTTACTGGTCTAAAAGGCTGTATTTGCTAATGGGTCTGAGGCTCTAATACAAAAGTATTTTTTCAACACACAGGGACCAAGAAAAACATAACTGAACAAACTGCCAACCAGGTGAACTGACAAAGTGGCAGGCAGAACGTAAAAACTGGTATCGGCATCTGTTTGCTTGTATAATAACAAACAAAACAAGACAAGGGTAAAGAAGAAAAATGTGTGCTATAATTAATTCATGGAAAAGTTAAACTAATCTGAGTCAACGCCAACTTCATCTAAATCCAATACAGCTTGCATTTACCAATTTCACAATTACAAATCTGTAATGTGACCAGGAAGATGGAAAACAAATGAGTCTGAAAATTTGCTGTATTGATTATGCATAAAAGTGCTCACATAGCACCTGATAGGGGAAGATGATTGACCTGAAGTGCTAAAACATGTTGTGTAAGAGTAAATGATTTCTTACCGTCTGATCTAAACGAACCGATAGTGCCAGTGTGAGTAATGTGCCCGGCTTGATTAGTGTACAGTGTCTGTTTGGTACTGTCAGAGCCGTTGTTGTTGCCTCTTTGCCAAAGCATTAACAGACTCATTATTGGCATTTACGATGAATCCAATGACACAGCTAATCCTGATCTAAGACAAATCAATTCCTTGTCAAACACCAATAACAACCACTTAATGTGAGCTTTACTCAGCTGAAACCAGGAGATCCTG
This sequence comes from Trachurus trachurus, assembly GCF_905171665.1. Classification (NCBI taxonomy): domain Eukaryota; kingdom Metazoa; phylum Chordata; class Actinopteri; order Carangiformes; family Carangidae; genus Trachurus; species Trachurus trachurus. The sequence goes on from NC_139906.1 coordinate 19,180,304, forward strand.
GACAGTTGCGCCTCAGGCCAGAAAAGCAAGAGAACTGAGTGCATCTGACCAGAAAGCAAGTGGTGTAATCTTTCTTTGACTTTGACACAGTAAAGGTCAGATTTATTCACTTACCATTTGACTTCAAATCTGGCATAAACAAAATCAATCACAAAGGTTAAGATTAGAACAGTCAAAAGATGATCTGGCCAAAAGGGACACATAATCTTTATGTTTGTGTTGATGAATAACAATGAACTCCAAAACACCACTTCTTAGCTCTTTGATTTCTATCATCCCTCTAACAAAGAGAATCATCTGTGTCATTAGCAATATGCTATATTGGTGTGCCTGCCTGACAGTAAGGTTGGTCTACTAGTTTGGTCCACACTGAAATATTTCAACAGCTGTTTGAATGGATTGATTTCATGGACATGCACAGTCCAGTGATGATGTGGAGGGCACTGTTAATCTTATGCCACCATGATGTTTCCACTGAATGGACTGCTGTGAAATATCCATGGTCGCCAGAGGATAAGGACTTTGGAGATCCTCTGACATTTCCTCCATATTTCCAAATTTCCTCTTCTAGTCTAATCATACAGTCATATATTTCAGAAAAGGCACAAAGCTTTGTAAAGGTCACACTGTGGTTTCATAGTTCCCAGACAATATATCCTGATTTTGGCGATCCCCTTACTTTTTCTTCAAGCAGTAATAGAGGGTTGAGTTATGGTCTTGGGAGGCATTGTATGCATCGAGTTTTTGCAAAACGAGAGAAAACCTACAAAAAGGCCCATTCATTTTAATAATACAATGAATCTTAATGGGAAAGTGATTAATATTGATATAAGATATTGGCAGTGATCTCCTTTAGATAAACCCGAAGAGAGCATTTTAGTGTTTACTTCTCTGAAAGGAAAAAAAAAGTAAATGAATCTTTAATCTCTGAACTATCTCTGGCTCCGGGTCACGTCCTGGCACCTGCTTAGCATGGAAAACAGGTAGTGGGGCTGTAAACATGAGAGCAGCGCTCACACTTAATAACAATGCCCAGGGTGAAATAGGTAGAGAGACAGGGGTGGGGGAGTTGTTGTGGCAAAGAGTTTGAAATAACAGCTTGTTTCAAGTACTAGAAAGGTCAAGTCAAATTAACTTTCCCTCTTCCAGGGACCCGATACATCTTCAGAGCAGACACAGCTCATCTGTGGAGGCAAGTGGCTGTCAAGGTACTGCAACCAACAGCAGTTTATTGGATTAATGGCCTCGGTTGGGTCCCCTGGGGAGTGGGAGGGAGAAAATAGTCGCCAAAAACACTTTCTCCATTTTAGTTACATTGCAGAGGTACATGGTGACTCACACTCATGCTGATTTTTCATGCATGCTTGAAAAACCTTATGCTCTCAAACGCTGCCATGCTGGAACTGGTGCTACAAGTCCAACACTATTTAAAGAGGGAGCGTGTGCGTGTGTGTGTGTGTGTGTGTTTTTATATTAATCAGAGGAGAATTTCCACAGAATGCATACTCGTCAAGGTGATTTTTTAATGAATCTGTCTGCAAATCAATCCCTCGTCTGGGAAAATCAATACCTCTGTGAGTTATTGTAATGTATCTTCTCCACAGGAAAAGAGCAGCATGAAATTATGGAGTAAACACTGTCAGTCGAGGACCTTCTTATAATTAAGTTCTGGTGCCGCTGTGTGCAATGATTTGCAGTTATGCAGATAAACAACATACTGTTCCCTCTTCAGTCTCCAGGAGTTTCATATGTATTCAGCTCAAGTCTAAGCTTTTACATCTGGGACAAAAACATCCAGGATGATATGAACTATGTTACTGTAAATCTAAATTAATGTTGACAATACTTAATAACAGAAAACTGAATTTGCTAAAAACATCTGCTGGCTCCTTCTCAAACATCAGTATACCAATAAATTAAACAATAATGTTATTGATGTTATTAAATAAGATTAAAAAAATATCTTATTTTGCTGAGAGAGTTTACGACCTCTTCCCAGTGTCATTAGGGAAAAAGACAGACAGAGCGAGACTTGCTGCCACTTTGAAGCAAGGTGCGACTTCCTCTAAATTAACCACAGCTAATAAAGTCCAGCACTATCTATTAAGTGCTGTCAAGTTGCAATACCTCCTGATAGCCCTTATAATCGCACTCTATCCCCGCGGCCCACGCTTAATCAGGAAGAGTGAGTCTCCATTAAATTTACATCCCCTTAGAGGAATCCGCACCAGACACACATTTCTCTTTTCCAATTAAGGTTGTTTCAGAGGTACAACATGTGATATGGAAAAGTTTGATTTGTGGTGCAGACCTGCAGGCAGACCCACAGGTTGTGGCCCAGCAGGGGGACTGCGTACACTGTAGGACATAAAGACAGTAATGCCCCGACTGACACTGGTAGAGTACACACCGCTGTATATGTGCACAGTATATATGAGTATTTCCTTACTGGCATCTTTTATTATTATATTTTTGAATGCAACATCCATACAAATATAGCACACACCCTAACTTTAGTTCATTTAGTATTTTCTAGCAAATGTTGTATGTTTTTGTTTGGGAGTGGGACTCTCATCTGCAGGAAAACCTTAATCACACAATTACAAATTTGAAAGACCTCGACTACAACCAGTTAAAATCCTGTGGGTCCTGGACTCAAACTGTCAACTACCCTCACTCACTAATATCTTTTTTACTGCTGAAAACCGCTATTAAGCAAGAGGAGCTAGATTATCTAGTGAGGGTATAGCCATCACATTAACATTAACAAGGGACGTTAACTCCTACTCACCTCAGCAACAGAGAAACTGACCCTTGGACCCCAACTGGTGGTTAAAGAGAGAAATGTCCCCAAGGAAATAATATGTGCTTCTCTCTCTAATAAATGGTGCTTGCTCCCTCTGTTGTCAGGCCTGAGTATAGACTATTCAATCTTCACCATTTAATGGAAAACCTCAAGAGTTTCAAGTTCATATTATATATAATCAGATTTTCTGTCAAGTGGTAAATTTTCTATTGAATGCATTTTAACATACAGATCTGTCTGTGGTTGTGAAGCAGAAAAAAGCCTCACAGGTGTTATTTGCTCACTGCGCTTAACATTATTCAAATTGTTCTCGATTGCTGTAATTATGGGGCAGCATTTCCAAACGCTTCTCTTCACCACTTGCATTCAAATCAGGCTATTATCCAAGTCTGAAAAGTGTGGGCATTGATCTCAAACATATTATATGATGTATTTTTTTCCCATTATATCATAAAGTTATTTAAAAAGAATGTCTGATTTAGCTCTGGTTGTGTACTATAAGTAAGTAATTTATAAATAAAGGTTAAATAAATACAGCCACAAAACATGTTACTTCATTTTATATATAATGATACGTAGACATAGTGAATCATCAAAAATAAAGTGGTAATGTACCATATGGTGCCTTGCCATGACACTATTGAAAAACCTGAGGGGGCAATATTTTGGCACTGGCAGAGCCCCCATTGTGCCTGTAGGGGGCACTGTGACCACATGTACACAAGGATGAAAATTTGACAAGACACCTCTGCTCTGAGTGTGCATGGAAAAAATGACCAAGAAATCAAACTGCAGCCCAGCAGTGGAGCAGAAAGTGGGACAGCTGTAATGAAAGGTGATGAAGTGACCCACATACAGAGAAAACAGACAGAGGCCCATGCTGTGCAGTTCACAGACAAACAGATGTAGCAGCCGTATGTCAAACAGACATACACATTCAGAGGCACACAGCCACACACAGAGATCCTAGATGAACACAGTAAACACACGCACACAAACACCACACAGATGAAAAGTATAGTCACAAACAGCATGGTGGCTCTCTGTGATCACTTTTCACCTTCTCCTCTCTTTCATGTCCTTTCTGGGCACATTATTAAAGCTCTGTCACATTTCTGATCATTTCAAGGTACATCCTTCAATGTGAGTGACAAAGGGCAAAGCAAAGTCCAGAGTGAACTGAAAAAGCTCCAACAACTCTTTTATCTAATGGATTTCAAAAGATGAAAATACATCAATGAAAATATTCGCCCAGCTAATTAACACACTATACAATTGTTGGCCACATTAGGTGGTGAACATTTTTATTCATTTTTAAAATTGTATTGATACACAGAGCACCAAAAACAAAAAACAAAATCATGTGTAAAACTGGAGGTGGAGTGGTAAAAACAAAAGAAAGAAAGAAAGAAAAGAAAAAAATGATAAATTAAACAAACAAACCAACAAAATCCACCGTCCACCGTGTTAGCAGCTGTGCTAATGCTTTTAACCTGTACAGAAAAGATTTCAGCGGCTGGTGAAAGAGCAGTGTGTATCAGGGTGATTGGAGATTAAAAACTTAATTGTCCTTACCTATTTGGTTTTGACTGAAAATGTGGATCTTTAAAAACTGGTCAAATGGGCATTTTCATTTTTATGAGAGGCCAAAAAAATGTTAAACAAATATTGGTAAACAGCCAGAGATGAAAAGACCTTTGTTTCTCTGGAGAGCATTACTGTAACAGCAGCAGGGCTGATACAATGCACTTAATGGTTTTCATGTTTTTGGACAACAACAAGGGAGTGTGGCACAGAGAAATCTGCTACATTAGGCTTTTAATGCACTGATAAAATACAGTTTTGTCGGTTGGTTTTGATTTTAGTTGCAGCTTTGTCCTAAAAAACTGTCTGAAAAATCCCAATATCACAAATCCTTAAATCAGAGGTTCAAATATTGAGGTTATTTACATGTTGCTGAATATGATCTAATATATCAGCAGCTGATTCCATTTTTCAAGTATTTACACGATTCAGGCCTCTAGTCTGTACCATATACGTACATAAACACGTGTGTGAATAAAGCAGCTTGCATGTACTGATGAAATGCAGGTTATTTAAATGAAGGCTTATTATGTAACATGAATAGCAATCGGCACCATGAATTTCAACGAGGCTCCACTGAATTTCTTTTCTTCCCTGAATTTTTGATTCTCGTTTATTGATCCCTCAAGCAGCAGACCTTCATCTTCTTCTTCTTCTTCTTCTTCTTCTTCTTCTTCTTCTCTGCGTCTGTATTCGGGTTGAGGCATTAAAAAGTCAGTATGTTCCTGCTGGGTAAATGGGTTACAGAATGAGTAAGGAGTTATTTATGTTTCTGCTAAATGCTTCAGCGTGTTAGGGGATCAAACCTCTGACCTTTGTTTGGAGACACCCTCACTAATAAAACTAGTCCAATCCCATAACTCTTGAACAGGTCAGGAGTCCTGCAGCTGGGGGGAGGACATGGAGGACCTGTTGCCACCTTCCACTCTCACCTCCAGCTGAAACCAACTAACTGGCCCCCTGACGGTGACATGGGGACCTTTAATGAGGGATTCATGTATTTCCATCTTTGTGACTGACAGAACTGTGAACACGCTCCCTCAGAAAGCGAATAATGGTAAAAGTAATACTCCTGAGAAACTGCCCCTCAATTATGCAGAGATTTGACAATACGAATCATCTTGCTAAAACATAAGCGAGGTTGGCAGACCGACAAAAATTTGGGCAAAGGACTCTGTCTTTTGTGGTAAATAATTCAAAGCACGTTCAAACACCAAGAAACAACTTTGTAGTTAAACACAGCTGGCAGCTGGGGCAACAATGTAAAAGTCTCTCTCACGAGGGTAATTCTGACCTGTACAATCGTGTCGTCATTACGCCTCACATGTTCGTTTTTTGTCTTTGAAGTGCGCCGGGTCCACCCAGGTCGCTTTCAACACTAATCAAACTGCTTTCTGATCACTATAGCACAACCTATCTCTCCATCCGCTACAGCAGGTGGTTGGAGGCCCTTCAAAAGGCCAGTGGCAGGTGTGTGTGTGCGCGCTGTCAGTAGTGCAAAATTCACACTCATGCCCTCTCTCTCTCTCCTTCTCCCCTCCATCTCCACTTCTCAACCTCAAACAGCGAGAGCACCCAGGCAAATAGTGAGCAGTCAGTGTTGGACAAAAATAGAACTTGACGCCCTTGTGTTCCCAAATGCTGTAAACGCACAGCTTCGTATACACTTTTACGGAGCCTCTGCTTTCTTTATTATCTGGTGATGGAATCGCCAAAAATGAGGCAATTCATCACTCCAGTGGGTGCAGTTTTCATTATGAGGAAGATACTCATTATAAGAGTAGAGTTAAGCAACATGGGTGATAAATGTCCCCTGAAATCATGCTCCATTCTCCGCAGTAATTACCCTGAACTCACACTGAGGAAAAAAGAGAGGTGCTTTACATCTGAGGCTCTTCTTGTCTTTTAGTCTATTTGGCTGAGATATAAAAGCCTCTGAAGGCACAAAGAAACGTACAGCTCTTATTCAAACTCAACGATAAAATGAACTCAATACACCTGCTCTTCCCTGATTCATTTTACTAACATCTAATGTAACAAAATTCTGCGTGAACAGGCAGCAAAAGCAGCTTCTAAAGTGCTTCTTTTTTTTTTTTTTCTCGGAAGCCACCGGTGACAACACGCAGTAATCAAAGCTTTTAAATTCTCAGAGCAATTTTCAGATATAAACAGATCTGTCAAGAGTGCTGTCCTTAAAGCGTGGAGTGATTGTGCATAGTAAGCACTTGGAAGCAAATGGAGGCTTGTGCATTGGCTTGATTTGAATAAGCATTGTGATTAAGTGGTTGTTCTGTACATGTAAAGGGCTGAGGGATGTGGACCAGTCAGCTCCCTGAGGGGGGAGACGAGGTTCAAGCCTTCCTGGCTCCTTCTGCACTCCTCCATTGGCTGTCGGCTCTCATCCATATCCACTGCGCCCTTAATTGCCTGATTTCCTGACCCACGTTGAATACTTTGTACACTGTAGGCTGGGGGTTATAATAATGACTTATAGTGACATGCATGGGGAAGACTTGCTCCTTTGGCACGCCAACAGACTATAGCCCCATCACAAACTCTAGTCTCTTGATTTAATACGTAAATTAAATCCTCATTTTAAGCTGTAGAAGAGTGCTTCTCACCAAAACAATATTCTGGGTTGGGGGTTAGGAAAATTCCCATAAGACCATGTGACAATAAAAGTTTCAGATGAAACAAGTGCAAAATGAAGTGGGCCTTATTTCCTTTTCTATTCTAATGCAGATATCTGGAAACCATTCCTCAACCTTAAGTAATAAAAGCTGACATTTTCAATTAATTACTTAACAGACAGAAAATCAATAACTTTTTATCTAAAGGTGAGACAGATACTCAATTCAGTCAATCAGCGGACAATTAATCTGTAACAGTTTTCATTACTGAATTCATTCATCATTGTATCATCAAAGCACTGACTATTTCCTTGTCCCAGCTTCAGTAATGTGATAATGTGCCTCTTTTTTCTTTGAGTTACGTGATAATGAACTGAGTCCCTCTTGGTTTTGGACAGCTGCACGGACAAGCTGTCCATCCAGCTGGACATTGGAAAAGTTTTTCAAAGATGGGCTTTGGGGAAATGTGACTGACCACTTTACTGGCCTCTAAAATGAGCAGATTAGCTTTTTAGTCTAGTTACAGACACATACTGAATACAGCTTAATGAGTAATACTATTTTCAAATTGTGGTTGCCAATATCATCAAATTCGGATATGATTGCACTTGAAAGATTATAAAATATAATATAAAAATGATCACAACTGTCCATATCTAGTCTGTAGTCTTTTAGAGTAATTTATAAATCCATAAAAATCTAAAATGGTTTCCAGAAAATAAGTGACATTTTGCTCAAAAATATATTCCTGGCAGTAAGTGAGCTTTGAAAGAGCACATGAAAAAAGGGAACATGAAATATCTTTTAAGTTCTGTCCTGCTCAACATCTTGAACAGTTTGTAATCTGCTGCATGCAGACTTTAAAGCACTTTGGATCTACGGCAGTCTGGGCTTGTGAAAACTCATCATCTGGGGAGTTCTCCATGCTTACACGCTGCTATTGTTCACTACCAGAACCAGAGAGAGGATGGTCGGATGCACTTGTCCGTGGCTTTTGGATTCCACAGGAAATCAACTGCTTACACTCTCACAGTCATTAGTGATACTCCTGCGAACACACCAATAATCTATGAGATGGAATGAGAGACTGAGAGACGACAAGACAACGATGTACTGTACTGCTTACAAGGTAAATTTCACTACATCTGCATAACCATGTCTATTTCAATTAACCTTAATTTGCTGCATATAATTTGAATAATAAGCTCTTTGCAGTCCAAATTCATATCTATGCTAATTAACACAAAACATAACTTTAAAACAGCACACACAGTGTTACGTAACTGAGGATTACTCCTCTCTGAACAACATCAGACTCCAGGGATCTGCTGTCAAACATTCACCAATATGTTTTTCTCAAACACCAATTAGCTGACCAATCACAGCCTGTTACACACCACACTGCAGGGGAAGTGTGGAGGTCTCTATCATGTAGAAACAGATTCAGCAGTTTGTGTTCTTCTTTTAAGCCTCATCTGTTTTTCTTTGACAGATCTGTTCAGACTTTGTGTTGTGTTTGTGCAGCTTCTGTTATTATTCTCTCTAAGCAACTCTAGGTGCGTGCATGCGTTAGTGTGTGTGTGTGTGTGTGTGTGTGTGTGTGTGTGTGTGTGTGTGTGTGTGTGTGTGTGTGTGTGTGTGTGTGTGTGTGTGTGTGTGAGAGAGAGAGAGTGTGCATGTGTGTTAGCATCTTATCAGAAACACACCCATTACTGGAAGGAGCAATGCAATATTTTGGGAAATATGCTTATTCAGCACAGATATCAATTGCATATCTGAAGAGCTGATATGAAACTGTATCAGCAGACAATTATCTTAGCTTAGCATAAAGACTGGAAAAGAAACAGCTACTCTGTCCAAAGGTAACCATATACATGCAGCAGCAGCACCTTTAATGCTGGCACTGTAGATGGACACCAATATTAAAGAAACCAGTTTAGATAGGTATGATCTGCTATGGAAGAGTATTAGGGCCACTCATGAAAAAAAGAGAGGACGAACAGTTTTTTTCATTATGCATTTCAACAATAAAATCTAAATATTGAGAAAAAAGGCAAAATGTTGAGAACAAAGTCGAAATATGGAGAGAATAAAGTCAAAATGCAACGTACAGAATAAAGTTCACACAATATGATATCAATTAAGTATACAGTTGCATAACCTCAGAAACCTATTCCTACCATTACACTCCAGTCGCAGAATCAGGCTAGTCTGTTACTAACAGTATTTATGCTAAGATAATCGATCACTGTAATCTCAAATTTACAGGCTTGTGGTATTTATCTTCTGTTTCATTCAATGATAAAGAGAGAAAAAAAATGCTTTTCCATTCCATGAGTTATTCATAATATCAGCATGGACACTTGGTTATATACAGTATCTGATCCTCCAATGGTAGGACCAAGCACAGCGCCCTGGGAGCTTAACTGTAGCATTGTTCCCTGCAGGTTTGCCTCAGGCTGCTGCATCACAACCTCCACCCTCCTCCCTCACAAACTCCTCTCCCTCTCTAAAGATAATAGTTACCACTTCTTCTTCTACGGTATTTCATTACCAAGACCTCTCGGGATGACACTTTCTTGAAACCTGATAAGTAAACAAACACTGGAGCAAATGAGAGCGATCTGCTCTCTAAACGCTGCGCATGGCTGCTCAGAAACCTCCTCCAAATTAAACTCAAGTGTCACAAGCTGAGCTTGCTTGATTTTCCACTGCAGTGGTGACATAAATGGCCGCACATTTCCCCTCTGCACGTCCCTGCCTGCTTTTATCTCGAAGAGGAAAAGCGACTGAGACAAAGAGTAAGGGTAAACAAGGACAGAGAAGAAGAGAGTGGTATAGATTTAGGGTTCAGCAGTAAGTAGCAGATGGGTTGATCGATGGGATTGCAGCTCTCACCCCACTGCAAAGGCTTAGTCACACGCACAATGCATAAGAAATGCCATGAAGGTGTGAAATAAAAAGGTGGCATGAGCAGATGTTGCATAACTGTCCAGGGATGAATAGAGGATAATAATAGAGATTCATCAAAGAGGACCGTCAACAACCAAATTTGTAATTGTAACATGTTCTATAGGCCTACTGTTTATGATCCCCATTAGCATCTGCTTAGCATCCGCTATTTTTCCTGGGGTCAAATACATGGAGGCAATAAAAGAGTACACATTCACACTGGACAATATAGACATAAACATGAAACAATACAAACAATAGACAATGTAGACCATATAGACAAACAATATATACACTAACAACATTACATTCATTTTCAACAATACCATGACTGACACAGCAATAAACTGTGCAAAAGATATGTAGAGAGGGAAACCTCCGAAAATGGTTCTAGATCAAGGACACTTGTTGAAAGGTAAAATATAATGTGACTGTGGCTTTGTGTATTTTTGCTACAAGCAAAGTCTTATATCTGGACCGGATGTAATCGTAGTGAGTGATGCCTGCTGGTGTGGCAAAGTGATGCCGAGTGCAGCATTTCAGTGTTAACGGGTCAGTGGTTACAGTGTTTGTAGTTTAAAGTTGATGCACTTTCTATTTCTATGTTAAACGAACCACTGTGTGAATTCACATAGATCTATATACAATATATTAGCAAAGAAAAAAGTTAGTGTATGAGTAAGTGTATGCATGGGAGGGAAATACTTTTTTATATATATATATATATATATATATATATATATATATATATATATATATATATATATATATATATATATATATATATATATATATATATATATATATATATATATTTGTGCAAATTACTGCATAATGCATATATAGTCCTGGTGACCATGAAAGTTACTTCAAGAACGACTATGGAAAAGTTTCACACTGAGTAAGTAAACAGATCCTATAATCACAGATAAAGTCGTAATAATCTATGTAGGAAAACTGACAAAAATCCTTAGCAGCACAGTTTACTGACAATAACTTCCATGCACATAAATTCAAGCATCAACATTAATTACACATGATGAGCCATAATTAAAATAGATAAATGTCCATATCAGCCCATTAGAAGAGTTTTCTCTCTATTCATTTATCCTCAGGGACAAAGTATCAGGTTCAGAACAAACATGAATTAACACTTGATGAATAGTCATCCTGTCTGTACCCTCGGCCTCTGGACATTGTGAGTCACTAATGCTGATGAGAGAGTAACCCTGGGGGAGGTAGACTGTACTGTACAGTAGGTTCGCTCACATTAAACACACGTTTACTGCTTTGTGTTGTGATTTGTTGGTTGCGAACTGACTCATTTTGGTCATGATTGCTTTGACATTTCTGTTTATTGAAACAGAAGGTCTGTATATAACGGTTCATGTATTTTATATGCTGCTCAAAGCACACAAGGCATGCTACTATGATCTTACTGTTTACTAATGAGATCTCCAGCTGGTATCAGGCAGATTTGTTTATTGTTTTTGTAATACTGTGGCAGTTGTTCTACTTAATTTACCACACAAGTAATAAGTCGTACAGTGCACTGACAAATATAATATTTACAACTTTGTTATCCAACTAACTCTTAATAATAAAAACACAGTATTAATATTTGAAGCATGCAAAATATCACAACGCAAATATTACAGGTAACACTTTATAATAAGTATACACACTATTAAGCATTAATTAAGCTTTAAATACTGAATTAATAATTTATAACACATGAATACTCATTAGTATGTAGTTTATAAACACAATTAAAAATGTTTTACTCGTCATTGATAAGCACTAACTGTATTTATAAACTATATACTAATGAGTATTCATGCATTATAAATGAAGAATTCAGTATCACCATTTCAAACACCATTTTGCAGTTGACTATTGGTTATATTGACTGGTTACATTAAAATGCTGATTAGTTGGGCATACTGGGCAATGTGGATACATATTGTCACAGTAAATGATAACTGTGGTGTACTCAACTAAACCATAATATTAAACAATATATCTTTCTGCTGTAAGAACCACTGTTGACCTCTGAATTGACCTGATGCAATAGCTAATGTATTGCATTGCCAAACATTAATAATGGGTCATTATTAACGGCATTACCATCAATAAAACCTTATCAATTCCCATTTATAGAAATGGTAACAATTCAATCATTGCACTTCCTTTTCCCTCTACCCTAAGTTGAGGTTGTTCTTTTTTTTGAACAGGTAAACACACACTCTAGTTGCTAACAAGTGGCTAAACGAGAAGCTTTGTGGCAATGAAATCATTGCGACCAAAGTGAAGTAAACCTATACTGTAGGTGTTTTTGTTAGCATTTGATATTCTTTTGATTAGATAAGTTATAAGTGATATTTTAGACATTCAGTTTTTTTAACGTTTTAAAACTGAAAAGGACAGTGACAGTGAACAGTAAAGCTGTGGGCTGAAAAACCAAAACTTAAATCAGGAAGGAGCTATAAAACATCGTAGCGCACAAGGGAAGACAATCCTTTCTGGGTTCCTCCTGTGATGCCTCTCACATCACACAGAAAGTGTAAGCCGAATCCGATTTTCTAACTGCAGCCATAGTTCTCTAATTGGAGCACCGTCTTAATCAGGTGACATGGAGGAAGTGTGACTCGCGCCTGTAGTGTTGGACTCTTGCATCTCAGTGAGAAGGTCAGCTGTCGGTCGCACAGTGGGACTCACACCAACCTTCATATAGCTTGAGGAATACAGAATATGAAAGACAATATTAATGCAGGAGGATAATGTGGTGGTCATGGGATATGAAAATCTGATATGAAAAACTGTCAGAAAAGGTAGAGGAAGCTGAAATTCTTTGCTGACAGTTTAATACGATTGAAAAATTGGAATGGAAAGAGGTAATATTGCTCTAGGAAATGGGAGAGGAGACAACTTTTTATAACTAGGTCAGTTGATCTAACACATTCTCCAAAACCAATTCTAAATCTCCAAGACATTAATCTCTTTCTTTTTTTCCATTTATGGTTTTAGTCTTCACACCTGGCACAGATGCAAAAGACAAAAATGCAATATTATCGCTTTCCTGGATCATTTTCTTCTGTCTCTTCTTTACAGCAGTTAATGAAGGTTAGTGTTTACACCAGTGTAACAAATTGCCATCAATACTCATCCTCTCTCGTTTAAGATACCCAAATAAGCCTCCTAATCACTTGCACTACCCCATTTACACTCTGCTCTTCCTGTTCCCAAGCAGCGCTCTTCTGTGGCTAACACAGACAATGATGTGCTGTGTATGGCCACAGCAGACCCTGGATTAATTACGCAGAGGTAGGAGTCATCACTTCACAAGTTCTAATTAACAGCAGATAAAAGGAGCGAGGGATGACAGCAGGACAGGATTTGGCATTAAACTGGCAGGATTTCCATTACAAGGAAGAGTGAGCACTGAGAACGAAGCACTACAGCTGTTACTCAGATAGTGCGACTGTCTTCAGGATTAATTCTGAGAAATGCGAGCGGTAACATACATGCTCCCCAAAATTCATGCATGCAGAAGATTTTTCACTCTACTTGTCCATCACGCAAAGTGCCCCTCTGCCAGAGATTCATATTGGTCCTCTAAGAAATATCCAGCCCTGGACTGAGCCTGAATCATTTTCACAGTACTGTCTCAAGCCCGCTGAATCACCGGCCTCATTTGCTCCTCATCTTCTCCACCTCATGAGATGACATCAGAGAGAAGACGAGCAGGAGGAGAAACAGGAGGTTTTTGTCTTCAGACTGGCAGCTGATCTTGCAGCTCCTCTCCAGTCCACTGGGCACAAGCAGGAACTTGAGGAGCAGGTGTGTGATGATCTATGCATCCTACTCAATTATAGATGCAATGTTACGCAACAGAAACCGCCTCTACTGTAATGGAGATGGTTTAAAAATAAAAATAAAAGCTAAAAATACACTGCTTGGGTATAACGTGTAAGTAGAAACATTCAGCTCTGATGGTGTGTTTTGTGGGAAAATGATTTAAAGGCTGGTTGAAGCTGGAAATCATTATGAGGGGAGAGGGGTATCTGACCAATGAAAACCTTTTTTTAAATTTTTTTTTACAAAGACATGCAATCTTACAAATTTGTAACCATAATGAGTCTTTAAACATGTTGAATCAAATTGAAATCGTCGGACTGTTACTGGGCCAATGCTGGACAGACTCAGAGTTTATTTTATAGTTTAAAAGAAACAAGCAGAAAAGAAACCTTCAGAAATGTCTCCCCCACTGAACTGTCAGCTTGATCCTTTTTGTTGCTGATTTTCTAGTCCCTTTGCTTGACTGAGAGCTGAAGCAGGATAATTTGCTGCTCTCTACTCGTACTCCTCCAGAGGCAATGCCTCAGCTCCTTTGGTGAATGCTATGAGTCCATGGTTATTGATACATAAACACCCACAAATGGATGAGGACTGAATGTCTGAATAACCTCATAAATATCTGTCCCACTGCCATATAACCCATTTGCATAAAATATTAAATATATCATGATGTTGAAGTCCTCTGGGTGTATGATTTTTTTTAGTATGTTATGCATATCACTAAAACATGTAGCAGCATTTAAATATGCATGGATATAGGAAGAGGAGCAGTGCAGAGATGAAACTCTGCAGGGGGAACGAATTGTTTACCTAAATGATGTACAGTCGTCTCCGTCTCTTTCATCTCTCTTTGCTTTGTCTCCTTGTGGATGATGGTGCATGTGAGCATGAGAACATGCACAAATTTGAGTGTAACAGTGACTCTGTTTACATACGAACATGATCTTGCCCCTCGACTGAGCATCAGCCAACATGACGTTCAAGCTGCTTGGCTTGAATACAGGCTACAGATGTGGAGGAAAGGGATCAAGGTTGAGGGGGTTTAGAACTGCATCACACAGAGAGCAAGATGATTGAACTTTTTTTCTACCCACAGGATCAATTAATCTATCTATATCTGTGTGGATGTGATGACTTGAATGCTGGATCTGTTGTCTCACTGTGCATCATTTACACATAATGGAGGGTTATACATTTAAAGGATGGCCCTTTAATTACAAACCGCTAATTACGTGATAATGCCAAAAAATAACAAGTAATTGCATCATAATATCTAGAAATAGCCTAAAAATAACAGCCAATTCCATAGTAACATCGAGAAATATAGCCAAGATATAAGGATTGATTGCGTAGAAATAGCCCAGAAATAATTGATTGTAATTGACAATTGCAAGGACTTGGTGGAGAAGAATTCTGGCCTTTCCCAAAAGATTCAAAGCATTTTTCATGTGTAATCTTTTGCCTTTATGAAAAACATGACATTACTACTTATTTCTAGGCTATTTATTATCATGTAATTGTTATTTCTCTGCTATTTATTGACATTATCACGTAATTTGCAGCCTGTAAATTAAAGGGTTTGACTCAAAGATTGTTATAGATCACCAGTCAGGGGATTCGATCATGGATCTACAACCTCCCTCATTTCCCTTAGCTTCAGCTTGTGATTGACTACGTGTCCAAGAGTGCCTTCTCCATGTATCTCTAAGGAGCTGAACAAGTGAGAGTGTCTATCAACACAACTCCTCAGCTCCAGCTGAGCTGACCGGAGTCATTCTCATCGGCACTCACAGCGGACCCACACCTTGCCCATCCCTTCCAGCTGCGCTGTTGCTGCCAGCAGTGTACACGGCCGCACTGGCTCTCCTCAACCTGCCCCACTGTTGCGTCTCACCATGCCAAAACCCCGTGCCCAAAATAGAATCCAATCTCATTTCATGCCTCGTGAAGCTCTAAATTTGCACCAGAGGGGATGCTACATTTGTGATAGATATAGTACAAGTAAATTAGGGAAAGAACAAAGTCTGTTTGTCTGACAAATGTTGATCTTCTCAGTGGAATTCGACAAACCTAAAGGGACAATTTCACAAACAAAAGGCAGCCCTTAAGGCAACCCAACACTATTTCTTTCTATAGGCAAAACAAGCTTTTCAGACTGGTCTTGTCCATGGAATTAACTCATGTTGAGAAAACCTACCTGAGCCAACTGTAGTGCTCATTACATGCATTTTAAAACAATGCCAAAGGCAGCAGTTGGCAACCAGCACTCCTTTTAGGGTACTGTTATCTGCTCTAAGCACAAGTCTTAGTGACTAAAAACATTAAATTCCAGTATTAAGGCAGGCGCCGGGCGGCCTTTAAGCTAAAATGTTTTCTTGTGTTGCATGTCGATAGGATTCCTCAGGCAAAAGGAAAAGTGATAACACTCAATTTCATTTTCATTTTCCATTTCGTCCTCCAGCATGTAGGAGCTCCCACATATGGTAGAAATTAACCTGCAGCAGCATCCGACTCAATTCTACAAAGAGAGCTTCATTAAAGTTTTATTAATCAGGATGTGGGTATGTTTTATAAGAAGAACATTTGAACTCAGCAGCAGTAAGCCTCCACTGTGAACAGACGTAATGAGATAGATAATAAGTCTAAGTTTCTGCTGCACTGATGGTACCAGACAGTGCTCTACTACTAAATGTCACAGCTGACCAGTGAAAGTCTAAGGATCTCTCTATACTCTAATGTGCAATTAAGTATTGAATGATCTCTCCCATACAGAAAGAATCTAATTATCAAAATAACAACTATAAGCCTGTAGATACTGTGGGATCCAAAGGTCTGAGAACATGTTGGGATTCTTGTCGCATCTTAAGTTTGTATGAAGCCTGACGACCCTGTTGTTCCACACAGCTTCCTGTGACGTAACGCACGACCTTCTCCCTCATAAATGTTCAGTGGGGGTGAGCTAATGCTCAACTCCATGACAGTCAGGACTCTTCAAGCAGTTTAAGCTTTGATGTGTGTTTGGGTCATTTTCCTGCTGCAGGATGAAAGATGCAGAGGGTTGTAGCATGCATCTGAAGAATGGAGTGCTACTTTTGCTTGGTCCGGATGTGCTCAGTTTGGTGTAGGTGTCCAAGTCCTATATGCAAACACCCTCAGCCTCGAAAAATCCCACCAGCATGTTTCACTGAGGGTTGGACACCCTGGTTTCCACTTATTGTTTGTTACTGCCATAAATCTCAAACTTCATCAGAAAATAGGAAGTTTTTTTCCCCTGTCATCTTGTAAAATGCATGCAGTGGTGTGTGGCCCTGTTTCCGCTCCTGCAAGTGGCTCAGAAGCTGCTACCTGTCCTCTGGGACCGCTACAAGACGTCCTTCTTTTGACAATCCTTTTACTGATCTTAGTCTTGTGTGCTTTATTTAGAAAGTCCCGTGACTGTGATGAAGTTGCTTTTTAATCTCTCAGGGAACTGAGTTTGATGCCTTGATGTATTGATTCTCTGATGGGTGTGGCCGCTTTTTGGTTGTGCCGGATCGTGCTTTGGATACAAATGATCCACTTTCTGCAAAGTGTTTTAGAGTTCCATGCGCTGCCCCCTTAGACAACCCTTGTCTACCTTTTGATTCGTCACTGAGAAAGCTCCTCTTTACTTCAAATAGCAATTTGACTTCTGTTTCTTTCACTTTGGTCTGAAGTTAGTTCCACTTAGAGTAGATCAAATCCACCAGAGTGTCATCTGAAAATTTGCTTCAGTAGGCATACAACCAGATGAAAGATGACTCTTTTAAACAAATGAGTGGAGTTAATCGAGGCCCCGACCTTCAAATTTCTTCCAGTGCAAAGTCATAAAAACTTCTCCTTACCTGTCCTAACATAACATCCTCAAACCTTTGTATTGTTTTCAGGATTTTCAATGTGATCTTTTGGCTTTTGAACCCCACCGTAAAAATATACAGGAGCTCAAAACATTCTCTCCAGTAACCTTTCTCTGATAACAGTGACCTTTTCTTTGATATACATACACATCAATCCCTTCATCTATGGCCATTTTCAAAGTAGAGTTGTTTTTTCCTCTCTCAGGCAGGCTGGGTGTCTGCAACAATTTGTTGATCTTCACTGAGAAGAGAAATCATTACTGAGATTTTGGTAATACCTGTGATTATCCATCTTTTCCAGTTGACAGAGACAGAGATGCCATGTAAGCCAGAGAAAGAGGCAAACAAGAGACATTGCATGTCCATGAAATGCACCCAGCTGAGTACATACACAGCTGGGCCCATAGCCGCTTGAATGCAGAACTGTATCTACCACAACAGCAGCAGCAAAACCCTGTCTTTATTTGGCCTTGGGTTTGAATGTGCAGCCCACCACCCATTGGAAAGTGACTCACATGCAGGTCTGATAAATGACAAAGGTTCTCTTGCTGTGTTTAGCCTGGTTATGAATGCAGTTGCAGTCAGAGCAACGGCAGCATCCTGCGTGTTTATGTTTCCCGTACCTTTCGTTTTCAGGGTATTAAGATGATCCGCTACGTCAGACAGAAAAGCTAAATCTCGCAGCCACCTTTCATCCTCAGCCTCAGTCATAGCCTACTTCTGTCTCCACTTTCCCTCTTCCCTTAGCTTACTCCTGTATTGGAGAGCACACGTGCCAGTTTGGAAAGGTGGGTGGTAAATGAAACAAACAGCCATCTATTTGCACCCTACTGAGAAGTACTCAGCCTCCCACCTCTATGGAAACTGGCTTCCCTCAGCAACAGCCCTCCCCCTCTTCAGCCAGCAGCCACTGCTTTCTGTCGCTGTGTCCTGTGCAGTCAGGTTGTGTGTGTGTGTGTGTGTGTTTTGGTGGGGTGCTGTGGGTTGATTGTGTTCAACACATGGCATGCAACCATAAAACACAGCTGCAACTATAGGTGGGCCAGGAAGAGCTAAGGGCAGTGTTGATTTTGAATATGACGTATTTTAATATCACTTTAGGTAAGAAAAACAAAACAAAACAAAAACCCGGAAACAATCTGGACCAACTCAACACTTCCTGGGAGGCAAAACACAAAAATGAACCGAACACACACAGGAAAATATGTGATGCAACAGTACAGCTCGTCATGAAATACTTGATTTGCAACATAATTGTCACCCGCAAAGTACCATGTTAGACTCCACTATACAACTGAGCGAGTGACAGGTGAATACTTCTCTGCTGAACATGAGCGTGGTGCTGTGGAATTAAACCCTTCATTTCTCTCGTATGATGTGAAATGCCTGTGTGCTTTTGGGAGAATGAGCGCTTATGTCATAACTCACCTTCAGTGTAATAAAAACAGAACCCACTCTAACAAGCAGCAATTGTCGTTATGTCTGTTACACAACAGCTATTTTAATTAGGCAATTAAATGAAATGCAGCAGTTATATGGAGGATAATGAGTTGGTGGAATTAGTTTCGAACACAGTTTTTAGAGGTATGAGCACAAAGCACCTGCACATAACAAATGTGATTTCTGATTGAGAGTGAAGCAACCAGACACAGATCAAAGTTAAAATGTCTATAAAAAGACATAATGCAATAAAATCTTTGTAGTGTGGTATATTTAAATATAGTTATTTGTGCAGCCACTTTTCATCGCATTAAAATAAATAAACATGCAACATCTCCACGTCCCCACAGTACCTTCCATTTAATAGTGAAATATTCCACCTTACATGGCTGTCTCTATTTCCGCCACAGCACCAGCAGTTACAAAAGCAGTTAAGATGACCTGAGATCTGAACAGCAGTCTGTCCTGTTACATCTGCAGCGTTCAGATGTGAGGTATAGGCCCATGAATTTTGAAATAGCCCAGCAGCTGTTTAATATTGCAGTCTCTCATATGAAATTTACAAAATTTGCCCATCAGCTGAAGGTCGTCCACCAGCAAAAAGCAAACTACTGAATGTGCTCACATCAGAACAGCGATAACAAACTTATAAACAACAGACTGACGGATGTTAGGACTCTGACTAATCCTTGCAACCATCACACACAAAGTGAGAGATGCCAGATGAAGAGCAAGTGGAGCAAGACTGTAATCTATACAACACCATCCGGAACAGTTACAGCCCAGACTTTACTGCTGTGTGCAAAAAAAGAAAAAGATGCAAATCAACTAAAGGGACGCAGAGAGAGAATGTGTGAGAGAGAGAAATAAAAGCTGCGTTGACAACTTTATTTTTTCTTCAAAGAACCAAACTGCTGCAAGCAACGTTCCCACTGTCTGACTCCACAGCTCCAGTGAAGCAAACACTATAGCTCCTCTGCCTGCAACAACCATAAAGCAACACTGATGCTTTAGCAGCAAACTCTCGGGGTGAGGGGACATTTAGATTCAGTGATAATAGCGCTGAAGATGGACAGCATCATGGTGACTGAGAGAATAATGATCGTGTCATTCAGATGAGCTCTGCTTTTTATTCTGTGCAGCACACACGCACTGTAGATGAAATGCCAACCCTTGTTCTATGCTTTAACACCACATTCAGGGTAATGTGACTAAAAGGATGAGGATGAAATGCTGGGATATAAACGAGGACACATCATTCCACCTTAAATCTGAGAATCTAAAATGTCTAATTGAGTCTTAGGTAACCATGTAGAACTGCTTTCCCATTGGTTAGTATGGATTAATAGCCTACACTTTATACTCTCACATGGAGTTATTCCATCCACCCACTCAAAAGCACTCCATCCAAACTAAATGATACTGAAGAGCAGTGTTTAATAGCACACACCACTCTCACTCTGTTATTAATGTGTATACACAGTGTGGCCTACCTGACCTCACCACATGTAACACACTGCATGTTACAGAAGTTCACATCTCTCCATGTGTGTAAACTGACTCACTCTTGTAGCTCGCGCTCCAAGGCTGATATCCATAGTAGCCGGTGATGCGCAGTATCCTCTCCTCTATGGACGCGCTGTTGATGTCCTCAACTGAGCGGGAGGACTTGAGGTCCTCTTTGATGGCCTCGTCCACCACCAGGTACTTGAGCTGTCTGAGCTGAGGGCTGATGTCCGAAAGCCTTCTGGGGCTCACGTCGGGCGACTTGCGCATCCCGCTGGGAAGAAAAGAGCAAGGGGACGGCGGTGTTAGGATACAAGACAAACTGGGACCTCTTGGCAAAGGGGAAGGAAGCCTGGAAACCCTGTGTTATGACTTGATAAGATAAGAGTTCTCCTTGGCCAAAGCAGGGGGAAAGTCAGTGTTGTTAGGCCCCCCGCAGCGCCTCTCTTGTACAGTACAGAAATCATCATCCTTCACTGGCCCTGCGTCCGCGCAACAACACTGTGAAAGACACAAAGCGAAAGTGACTGGTCCTGCAACTGTTGTATAGGCTACTAGGCACCGTACAGCTCCTATTATGGGCTTATAGGAATTTGAAACTAATGAATCGATCGTGTGTGATTTGTAGAGATGGAGGAACAACACTTGTGACAGCTCCGGGCATGATGGTAGATGGGGCACAAATCTGCGCACAGAATACTACTATCTGCACAACAGAGGCAGCAACATAAGCAGCAGCAGCAGCAGCAGCAGCAGCAGCAGCAACAGCCCTTTAATATCACACAGCTACACACCACAGAGGTGGCGGGTTGTTATTCTGTGTCCACCAGGTGACATAAAGCAAAACAAAGAAGAAAAAAAAGATGTAATTTTGCACCAAGTGAAGCTCTGTGGTGTGATGATGAACCACACAAAGTAGCACAGTGATGACCCGAGATCCTCTCAGCTGTTATGAAACCGTCAATATCTGAAAGCAAATCATTATTTACTGACCCATTCACACTAGATCTGTGTATAATTACCCCTTGTGCTGCCGTAATTCTCCCATTATAGCTCCCATAATTTATTTTTTATAGAGGAATATATAACCTGCCTCCAAGCAATTACAATAAAGCAACAGCTCTAACATTTAAAACATCACTGATTGAGATTTACAGAAAATTATACTCATGCGTTATTGGTTATTTTAACACTTAAAAGTCAATTCACTTTATCAATGCATTATGCACCTGGGAAATCATAGTGCGCAACAGGTGCGTCCTGTACGTGCGTCCGCCGTTGGGCTGCAAAGCATTTGTGAAAGTTTAAATGTCTTACATCGGCATCAAAGTAGTAGGAGGTCCAAGGTAGCACATGCAGTCCCGGTGGGGCCGTCCGACCCGGTCCCACACTGTGCCCTCTCCATCGCCATACATCCTCAAAAGGCCACAACAACGCAGGGGCAGCTACTGTGAATCTAAATCCTCATCGAGGCGGACGGAGACCACAACCATCATCCTGCTCCCTGCTCACCTTCCACAGACATATGCCCGCCTGCCTGCTTGCTTTGCCTGCTTGGCCACTACAGTACAACGCTGTTTCAACATTAAAAGACTATGCGCGCTGCTCCGGATGCTGCTGCGCGCTGGAGGCACTGCAACAGCACCATCTGCTGGATTCACTCACCCCCCAAAGTCTGAAATACAAAAGCATATATAGGCTACACTGTACCAGCTGTAACCCCTTTTAACCTCAACAATCCGAACCACCACTTCGGTACTTTGACACCCATCAGAAAGTCTCCAACCATTTTCCTGCATAGCCATCGAGATGTATTAAAATCCCAATGGTCAGGCTATTCTGGCACACTCTTTGCTGAGATATAAGATAAAACTGAATCTGCTGTCCCCTCTCAGGGCCCCACAAGGACCCCTAGTGGCCCCTGGATCTCAGTCATCGCACATCCCCAACTAAACTGACTCATCTCTCTGTCTATGAAGTGTTTGAGTACTTTTCTCTGTGGCTTTGTGGCTCCAAAAGTCCTCATACTGTCACATTCAGACAGGCACAGCAAATCTGTCTGGCTCAAGATGACAAAAAAAGAAGAAGAAACAGATATATTGCATATTGAAGTGTGAAGTAGGTGTAGTGGGTGTTCTTAGCTTTTCTTTCTATTTCTAAGACCAAAGAAACAAAAGAGGGGATGGGAGAGTTGTGCGGAGGCGCAGTAAATTTCACTATTATCTTGATGATGTGATATCCTTCAAACATGCACCCCTGCTTTTGTCTTAAATAAATACTGCCCCATTAAATATGACAACATTTCTACCAGCACATCAGTCACAAAATGTCCTTTCCGGCCTAGTTTTCCATTTCTTTTATGGTTTGTTTGATTTATTGTGTTGTGTGGGGGTTGCCACACTTTATTGTGTGGAATATGCTAGATAATATTGACTGCAGCTGGTCTGCTGTCACCAGACAAACATTTTCAGTTACTATATTATAGATTTCACGGCAATTCACAGGCCACCGGTTCCCCATTTGTCCATTATTCATAGTCCAGGAGCCCACCAGCATTTTCAAGATGATGGCAAAGGCCTGTATCTCAAATGTCTGTGTGAGGTATTGAACGGCAGAAATGTTGCCTCTGCTCAGCTGAATCAGACAATTACAGGGATGCTGTTGATTACATTCAATCAGCGATGTGCTTCTAGTAACAGGAGTAATTACGTTCACTGGTGGTGATTATCTCTCCTTGGAAATTAAAATCAAGAAGGTTTTTTGTCTCTTGTGTTCTCAAGTGTGAACAGTGCCACACAGCGAGTACACAGTACACTCTGTGAGATCTGTTGTTAAAGATTGACACTGGCAGCAAGGTAAATGAATTTGGATTACCTCTACTTAAACTTTCTCACTGTTTACACTAGAGATGATCTGAATTTCATGCTCTTTCTAGATTCATCTACCAAGTGTGACAATGTTTAGGTTAGATGCATTATTTTCTATTGCTTTCTGTACACAAAGCCAAGCAGCACAAGCAGTTTTTATAATCAGGAAGTAGTGGTGCTCTACCTTGCATGAATGGAGTAGCGCTGCCCAAGGGTCCCGGGTCTGTGCTCCACTCGCTGCATTGCGTCGGCATCCTGTGGGCTCCTGACTGCGCAGAGCAGCACAGGCACACCAACTGTGTTTTGAAGACAGGTTTTTGCATCGATCAGTGACAAGCTTCACCTCACATGTCCACACACACAGTGGGTTGGGGTGGCGGTGGGGATGGTTTGGGAAAAGGAAGGGGTGGGGGGGGACCTGTGCTTACTCAAGCAAAAAAGTGTAGTCTAGTCATCAATAAACAGGTCAACACCTCCCATCGACAAAATCTTGGGGAGAAGAGGATCAGGTTCATCTTGCATAATGCACCTCTCAACTTCACAGCTCAGCCAAGGCCAAATCAATTCTCGCTGTTCCACCCTCCGCTTTGCCAAAACTGAAGAAGAATGCGGACACCCGTCCACACATATAGTGAAACAGTTTGTGTGGAAGGACGTGCTGATATGTTCAAGTCATTCACTGCCATCCAGTACACCATCTTCCACATCATCAGTCCTCTAATAGAGATTTAATTGATGCCCCAATCTACAGGGCACTGCGCTCCTTTCTAAATATGGATCAGAGATAAAGTGAGAGGGCCAAGCTCAAGGCCAAGAGACATAAAATGAACAATGAGGGTGATCCATCCTCTTGGTTCACAAACAAGATAGATAGATATAGATATAGATACTATAGTCACTAATATAATCACTTGTTAACGAGGTATTTGTTTTCTAATGATGCAGTTATTCTCATCAAAGCGCTTCCGCTGGATAGAAGTATTGACCCAGCTAATGACATTAACAGTGGATCCATTCCACCAAATGACAGTGGGCCAGCGTTCACAGTACCATTGCCTTAAATGAAATGAAGCCATGATTAACGCTGTTTAATAATTTTAATAATAATAATTTAATACCTGTGCCTTTCCTGCACCATGACAAGTCAAAATATCAGTTGAGGTGTTTTAAGCTTTCTCGCAGCAGAATCACTGAGTAACCAGTGGTGTCTATAATGACGCTGCATTAATTTCTAATGGGCGATCAGTCAAAATAGTTGCCAAGAAGAAGGCCTACATGTAAATGCTGGCATTTTAGAGTTTTTTTCCAACATTTCCTGTATATAGACAGGAAGGCTTACATGTATTCAGTTTACTTAATCACGAGGACTGCTAATGCCCTATTTCAAGCTTCATTCCATGATGATGATGATGATTCATATATTTCTGACACATTTTAAAGTGCACAGGGTCCATGTTACATGTGGGGATTTGCTCTTCTTCCTTACAACATCCCTTTTAGTTCTTTTCCCTCAAAAACTGTGTGCAATTCAGTGCTCAGACAGAAACAAAGAGCCTGCATGTTAGAAACCTTGAGCTCCTCTCTCAGTCGTTTCCATTGTGTCTCTTATCCTCCTGTGTCCAGTTGCATACAATTTAGAAAAAAAAGTATGATGTAAATCCTCTCTCTTCTCACCATCAATATTTAATATACAGCTCTCAGCCTGGAAACAGTGTACCAGGCCACTGATGATTGGACGACACAGGCTGGGAAACCAAACTCTTAGCCAGTAAAAGAGGCCACATTCATTACAGTGTGTTTAAATACCTAAGAGGTTTTGTAAACATAAGTTATTCTTCATCATTTAGCGGCTGATCATTGGCTTTTACATGTGGAGAAATTTGCAAGAGACATAGAGACACATCTATTCCTTCATTGCTGGAGAAAAAAAGAAGATCTGTTGATATGTTCTTCCAGCCAGAAGGAAACATAACCTTTATGAAATCGGCACCCTGTAGTCCGAAGGGCCTGGGTGATTTCTTTAGGCTGTCTTTGTTATGCAGCTGCCATTATTTGTAAGGTTGACACACAGCTGGGGAGTAACCATCAGAATCTCGGAGGATGAGAGGAGCTGTTGACGATATTGTGTGTGTACTGACGTCAGGAAGTAGTTAGCCGCCCAGGCGAACAGCTCCAGTGGGGGAGAAAAAGTCCAGCAACATCTGTCTTCTCCTCTGGTCAGCATAAACTGCCCCGATTCCCACTCTCACATATTCCCTTTTAAGTTTTGTTAGCAGCCAACAAGAAGACAAAAATACATGGAATTAGCCTATTTCCCTGCTACTATTAATATTAAAAGATGACAGGACTTCAGCAGACAGTTTCACAACAATTCACAAAGGAAATGTTGAGGAAAATCGCATAGATGATGAGCTCTGTCTGAACTAGGATCATGTAGATAAAATTGAACTGGCATCTTCATTTTTCTCTTCATATTAAAGTGATTTTAATTTTTTAGACTGAAAATCCATCCACTGCTCTCTTCATGTAAATCCCACTTCTTCTCTCTTCTTAAATGAGACGTACCTCTCCTCAAATAAATGTCTGCTTTACATAATTGTTTCCCAATTTGCCAGATATGATTTGTAGCAATTGGTCACCCCATGTAGCACAGGAAAAAAAAAGTCACCGCTCTGTTTCTCCAAATCCTGAAAATTGTCAAATATTACCCACCTGGAACAAGTTACTGCTTCCTCTGAATATTTATAAGCAATTATTTTCAGTGCGTTTTGGAGAGTGAAGACTTGGCGAGCTCTTCTCAGATTACCGTAAATGCATTCTGATAAAACCGGATAACTGAGACAGCAATTAAATCAGCCAGCATTGGTCCTCCATGTGTTTAGAATTGAACACAAGCTGTGTTGGTCAAAGACCCACCGCCCAGTGCCTTTCCTCATCTAATTGGTGGCCTTCAAACTATTTTTTCCCAGCGTTTTCACTCAGCTGAACATCACACGCAGGTCTGATTCCCCTGGATGTCAGCTTTGGTGGGATGACAAAGTGGAAAAGACAGAAAAACGTGGGCTGTGCAGTTCGGGTTCCCAGGAGTTGCTCCATCTGTTTCAGCATGACTGATGACGACGTTTCCACCTGTGATGGATTTTCTTCAGAAGTCTCAACTCCTGGGAAAACAACTGCAGATCCCCCCCCAATACCCCCCACTGTTCCTCTCTTTAACATATGCATGCTTTGTTATCCAGCAGCTAATAAATGTGCATAATGTATAAAGTCTTATATGGAGCTAAGTGTGAGTCCACACTGCAGAGATGGAGGTTTCACTGCAGAGTGGTTGCAAGAGAGAGAGAGAGAGAGAGAGAGAGAGAGAGAGAGAGAGAGAGAGAGAGAGAGAGAGAGAGAGAGAGAGAGAGAGAGAGAGAGAATGCCTCTGGCTGCAGCATCCACTTGCCACTTCCGCTCTTCTCTCCTCCTTTCTTCTGGTCCTGTCAGTTTGTCTCACCTCTTATACATTCAAGACACAGTTAACTGGGGCAGTGAATATCCTGCTAAGTGTTCGCTGTGCGCATATCTGAACATATATGATTCTTCTGCTTCGAAAATATTACCGCAGTCCCAAATGTGCAACCCCATGATTCAGTTATGTTATTTCCTGCATGGGTAAGTTAATAAAGTGAATCCTCATTATCATTCAGTAAACATAATCAAGGCTCACTTTGCAATAGGAATTTGATACCGTGGTGTTTGCTATACCAAATGAAAGTAGTTACAGAGCTGGCAGTGGGGAGTGTTTGCGCTTGAGGCCTCCTGCATTCCCATAGTCCCAGTGTGTGTGTCAGGATATAAATAGAGTTGCTCCACCATCAGAAAGCGGTGCTATAGGGTAGATGCCAGTCGTCGCCTCAGTCCAATCCAACCCACCCTCTGCCCTGGATGACCCCTGAGTCCTTGGACCAGTGGTGCATGAGGAGCCAAAGTTGCAACAATAGACTTGTAAAAAAAAGAAAAAAAAAAAAAGAAAACTGACTGATGAAATGTCAAGCATTACACAATACACTCCTGGACGATTCTCCACTGTGTGTTACTCTTGGGTTTTGCTGGAGTGAGTATTGTGGATATAATGCATCTGCAACTAGCTGTAACACAGCAGTGTTGCATTATTTGTGCATCCTTAAAGAATAGCTGCGGATTCAGTGCGCTGCTGCTTCTCTCGGTTCTCAGCACCACATAGTTCTTCTCTTTGCAGGATTTAAACATAAAGCGGAATTCTTTTATCTTCACATGCAGCTCAGGCTCAGGTAGTTCCCTGTGTGGATTTGCAAAAAGATCAAATAGCAATATTAATGACAAGAAGCGGCTGGTAAATTTCAGCCTGGTGTGTCGAGCTTGGCCTTCAGGGGATAGTGCCGTTCTGCCCCATTGCACCTCTGACTGACAGCCCGGCTGCAGCTACTGACAACTGTACTGTATGTACACGTTTGTGTGGGGGTACGAATTAAAAGCAAACAACGGAGGGACACAGCGCCGCACTCAAAGATGTGATGTCCACAAGTGTAGGTGTACTTTAACTGGCTGTGTGCCAGTGGTACAGAAGGTCTTTTGCTGTCGGACTCTCTGGAGTCAGCAAATGCAATCTCATATTGCAGTACAAGCACAGACCCCGCTGGTGCACACAGAACGTTTAATTCCCTGCTTTTCATTCAATACTTGTTTACTTCTTTTTTTATGAACACAAATAATATGAAACTCATTCAGTCTCATTTAGAGGGATCTGGATACTGGCCTCTTTGTCGACCTCTATAATGCCACCCTGCACGCACCAATGCCGCCACAGACAATTAGAACAGCAGAAGATTACACAGACCTGGTAGGAAACCCTGTTATTATTGTGTTAAAAAGTTGCACTGCCACATGCAGACAATGCATGTTCATAATTTCTATTTTAAACCTGCACAGTTTATATTTTTATGCACAAAGGCAGGGAATAAATAAATCATAAGAGTGTGACTGTATTAAGTGTGTGTGGGCTAACAGTAACACAACAGTGATGTGTTTTTGCTGAGTTTTTCCAAACTATAATAATGTAGGCTACTGTATATAAAGGAGTTTTATTACAGAGTCAATATACTTCTGTATATTGATTTGCACTGTACGGATTGAATGAGAGCAAGAGGTGAGTTGCATGTGGCTCTGGGTTGCTGTTGTTGTGTTTTGATAGATTTCCTACTTTAAAGCAGGGATTCAAATCTGATTACAGTCAAATTTGTTCTAATCACATTATGCAAATGAACAGACACAGTTGCCATTCTGTGCAGAGTCACAACATGGCAGATTTGTATACTGTATCAAACTGTCTGACAATCCTCAACAGTTATTTCCAATTACTGTGCGCCCACAGGTAATTGTGTTCTCACAACGTGCGCTCAATAAATACTTTGCCAGGAGCTGCCTTCGCCTCATCTTCACCCAGGCAGTTAAACTTGATAACATGGATGCGGGCTCAGCTGCTCTGCAGTATGAGGTGCCTGCATGTCAGAGGTAATTACACTTGTGTTCAATAAGAAATACAGCTGCTGAATAAAACAAAGCATTGCATTTTTTCCCTAGTCTATAATGTGTTCGGCTAGGGGCCAACACAATAAACATACAAAATTACATTTGCTCTCCACATGTTTTCCACCCAGAGCCACAAAATACAATCAAGTGCTGGGCTGAATCCAGATGTTAAAAGGTATAACATTACTATTACAGATTAAAGTTTTATTTCATCTATTAGGTGCCATTATTTCTTTGTGCTTATTATTTTGAAATCATAGCGAGAGTTTATAAACCAGTGTATACAGCTTTGTTCTTTGCATGTTCTCATAATAAATGAGTGTCTTTCAGCAGCTAACGACGTCCTGTCTTTTTAAGAAGTGCCACATTTGATGAGTCTGATGTGCAAATCATTTCCATTTATGCTCAAATAAGAAAAGCATTTTCTGCTCATCACTGCCTGGGATGTAAGGCTCTTGTGCAACCACCCCCAACTTCAATTACTGCTCTTCTGTGATGGAAACAAAGATGTGCTAAACATCCACCTCCATTTCATATTCGAGGATTAGATGGAAAACTAAGAGAGTGTATTCAAGAACCAACAATTTTATTCCTACTTAAAAAAAAGGACCTCAATCACCTTCATTACCATTTGTTCTCTTCTTCTTTCCCATTCATCCGAGTGGTTTTGTGTGCGTACAACTGTCCATGGCTCTCGCCCTTAAATTCATTCAATATTCAAGTATATTGTCACTTTGAATACATGTTATATAATAACACATGTTGCTGGAGGCAAACAGCTGCATGCTTTTTGTCTGTGACCTGGAATAATTAGCAAAGAATTCAAGTGCAGTCATAATAAACCAACACTTTATTTAAGACACTGATATTTTACAGTTCATGGAGTCACTTCTTATGCTGAAAATGAAGTTTACACAAACCCTTGATGGCAAAGCAGCATTACAATGTCGGTATTGTAACACTGAAATACTCAACTGTGCATATTATGTATGTATCTACAGTATGCGTCACAACTGCTGGAGAGATATGTACAGAAACTACATGGGTCCAAAATATTCCAAACATGTCGGTATTGTCAGCATAAATACATAATGTTAGTGTGCTTCCATTTGTTAATCCTGGACACAATGTTTACTCCCTGAACAAAGCTAGAGATACTTCACCTTCAAGACAAACTGCATGATGACAAACACTGCCAGCAACAGTTCACGCTGAAGGGTAAAAGCCGTGACATCAGTCTATTCAACGCATCTACAAAAACAGAGGAATGTCGTACAGTAAAAGAGAGAACACCCCCCCCCCCCCCCCCCGTCCCGACAAACATTACCAAAATTCAAGTTCTCCTTTTTCTCAGCAGACAATATGAGCAGTATCAATGCTTCACAGTTTACATGAAGGCCAAGACTGGTGAACAAAAACATGAAGAATCCACCACTGATCGATGAAGTACAATATCGGTCAGATCAGTGGGGGAACTCAAATGCTGACACAATCAAAGCTCGTTTTTCAAGTGGTCACGGCGCCTTGCTGCAGCTGAACTTACAGTAAACGTCACTACTACTAAGCTAAACAGAGCCGGCACATTAGCAAGAGAAAAATGCTATGCGCTGGTCAGGCCTCGAATCTCACTTTAGCAAACAGCATTCATTCATTACTGTACATTCAAGACTTTATAAAAGGCTGCGACTGTGTCATGAATGTAGCACAGAAAAAGATGAGGTCAGAAATTCAGCAACAGAGACTGAAACACTGTTAAAACTCACACAGATGCACGTCATGTTCGAATGAATGCATTAAATAAGTAAAAATGACAAATGTATCTGCATCACAGGTAAAAGGCTAGACTGCATGTGTGGGTGCCTGCACCAAACAGAATGTTAAAGGACGGATAATGACATGAAATTAGTACTTCTGTCAAGGCTTTTTACCTCCTGCTAGAAATGTAGTTTTTAAGACACACAGAGGAGTTCAGTATCACTATCCTGCAAGTGCAAATCCACTGGTTTAAATTCAAATAATGGAAAGCCTTCTCCCTTGTTGGGGGAGATTAAAAACTGATGTGGTAGATAACCAGAACGTGGATGGTTCAATCTAAGCTGCTTGAATTTAGTTTCAAGTTTCCCTTTCGTACCATTTTTTTTTAGTACAGAATCACTTTCATAAATTACTAACAAAATTTTGTAAACCTCCCTTGTGTCATATCTAAAAATATATTTTTCGACATTCAAAAAGGATGTCAATACAGTAAAATAGTTTCTGTTCAACGTCTTGCCTTTACAGATCCTCCACAACAGAAGTAACAACATCTTTTTCTTTAAAAATATTTCCTGTTTCACTGATGAAATCTTTAGAACCGTGTCCTTTTTTTCCCTCAAAGAAATCCCAAACAGTTTTTTTTCCTGTACCACTGTCTGGTTTCAGTACATGTGCAAACTGAGCTCTCTCTCTATCGACAGTAAAATGCAACAGGGCAGCCGGCGCTCTGTGGTTCCCTTTTTAAGCTGGGCTAACCTTGTTTCCCTTTTCACACAGTCTGGCACACATTAAGCAATTCAGACAAATCAATAAATTATAGTGCTTATCACCACATATGGACAACTCTGAAACAGCACTGCAACATGTTGGGGAAAAAAATACACACATCTGCAAAAACACTTTTCCTCACAATGAAATGCGACGGCGTGGAGTGCAAATAGAACGGTCAACTCTGTAAAGATGAACCAAAAGTGCTGCAAAACATTGACGGAGTAAAGTGGTTTTGCTTATTGTTCGTGACATGCATTGTCTGTTTCTGTTCAGATGCTTTTGTTCAGGATCAACTGCAACCTCTCTTTCAGTGAACCATGTGACCCGTGTTATGCAATGGAAAAATTGGGCCCCTGAAACTTTCAAAAACTCTTCAAAAATCGATGGGAGTCGACCAGCTGAAAGGACTTCACAGCTCACCCATCAACAAGCTTCGATCGGTCGACAACCAGCACTTTGAAGATTATGTAAAAAAAAAGATTCTGACCTCAAAATGACCGTTAATTACTGGACCTGTTCGTATGTTTTGGCTTCACTTTGGCTCATAGTTAAGAGTTGTGTTCATTCTAGAATCTAGATGACACTATATTACATCCTTAACCTGATTATGTACATTCCACATACCCGTCGCTCATCTCTATTAATAAGATACATACATATTGTTCCACATATGTACTATTTTGTGACAGACTACACTTAATTGTCTTACACTTCATCTAGATTAAAGAGACCAATTAGTTCCTAAAGTGTCGCTAAATATTCAGTAAATAACAGCTCATAAAGGAGCTTAGCTCCTGTGAGTCATAAATACAGCAGAAGGCTTTTCTTTTACCACTGATTTTATCTCTAGAGTCCCTTTTAAAATATTAATTTTCTCCCTAATTAATGTGCATAAAGTGAATTTCTGCTGCATAGCACTGTGATGTCAGCATTGTGTTTGGTAAGGACGATTGTTTGCTTGATCTCAACAGTCTCAACTGGTTTTATGACTAAATTTTGCAGGGCTGAGCTTTGCAGGATGTCTAGAGCTGAGACTTAGGATCTACTCATTCTACTTATACTCTTGCGTGCATTACCCCCCGCTTATGTGTTTTCGTCCTTCAAATAGGTGTTTGCTTCGTCTTTGTTTACTGAATCATGGGGTCATCATTGGGGGAGACCAGAGTTGGGACGCTAACAAACGGCTGGGTCTTGTCTTCATTGTGCATCGTGGCTCTGTTGGACACCGTAGTGAAGGACAGCTGGTCGTGCTCCAAAATGGCGAGGCGGTCGTGTGGCTTCTCCTTCTTCAGGTAGAACATCTTCCTCAGCTGCTTCAGCTGCTGCAGCTCGCAGAAGGTCTCCAGCACCACCAGCATGATGATCAGACCCAGGATCAGGTAAACTGAGAAGACAGACACACAGGTAAAGAAAGGGGCTGCATATTAAAAACGTGGTTTGTTTCAGATTTCT
The DNA here is from genome assembly GCF_905171665.1 of Trachurus trachurus. Taxonomy (NCBI): domain Eukaryota; kingdom Metazoa; phylum Chordata; class Actinopteri; order Carangiformes; family Carangidae; genus Trachurus; species Trachurus trachurus. Next base: position 19,213,350 of record NC_139906.1, read on the forward strand.
TCCACAGCCCTGATCCCCAACTCATAGTCTGTGTTGTTTGCTTTCTTCTCTTATTGGTAAAGCTTTGTCATTCTCTGTCTTGTTTTTCTACCTGACACCTACCTGCCAATGGGACAAGAGATAGAAATGAGCCATATGGCTATAATCTCATTCATATTTACATTATAAATGTCCATTATTATGTACTGTCCCATTTCCTAAACAAATAAATTGAAATTGAAATGACATTACAATTGAAGAAGTATGTTTGTAGAACTGAAAAGTGACTTTTTAAATGACACAGTTTATACTTTTCAGTCTTTTCTAGTATAACTGTAGAATTTCCTGTAGGTCATGCCGTTATGATGAATCTCTTCCCTATCGTCCAAAAGCCGGTTGTTCACTTGCATCGACACAAGAGGGCAGTGGTTAGGCAGCACATGTTCACAAGAACAGTGTGCTGCTTTGTTGTTGTGCAGTCTTATGGGAAGAGAAACAGAGAGAGACAATGCTAAAAATCCTCCCCGCCCACGTGCACATGCAGATGGGTTAGAGGTAAAATCTTTCACTTCTACCTGAAATCGCAAAACCTATGTCAGAATTAACACGGAAAAAACCCCCACGAAAGCGCAGAGGTGTGGTTAGACAGGTGTGTGACCTACACATAAGTACATGTGAAAACCCCATTTTGCACCTAATAATTCACCGTGGCTTTGCATTTAGAGCATACAGTAACCTATATATAGAGAATGTGGCTACACCCTGAATGCACATCATAAAAGCAACGACTGCTTATCACCAGGGGCAAAATCAGGGCTTGAGCATTAACCGCAGCAGACTGTTCACTATTAGCTCTTCTCCTCAACATCTCTTATTACAGGCAGTGGTGATGTCACTTCCAAATGGACATGTAGCTTTTGCATAGAGGAAGTTGTATAAATGTGTCCAGTGTCCTTTTGTGCAAACAAACACATTCTGTCTCCTCCTACGTGTCGACACATTGTGCCTACTGAATGACGTCTATCTGGCTGGTGCGTACCACACACCCACAGTGTGCATGGCAGGTGACAGTTCACTGGTGTAGCCTGTCAAGACTTGGTGGGTTCAGTTCAGTCATTTGTGTGTTTTTTTTAAATTATTATTTAATTCTTGTGACACTTAGGCCTGAGAGTACTGCTGGGAGCAAGCTAGCTACACAACTGTAGTAAATGCCTCTCTACTCTGCTTTAGGCCATTTGTAGCTTTCCCTGCACAGTCTTGTTTCATCTGAATGGCATTAAACACAGCAGCTTGACAACATTCACTGTGTAGAAAAAAAAACCCAAACAGCTATTAAAACCAATCCCTTTAAATCAGCTCTGCATTGTTAAGAGAAGTATAGCACACTGAAGGCTGCAGTGATCAAATGTATTGATTCTTTTCATTTCATTTTGCAATCGCAGCCTATTTTAACCCTCTACTATACATTAATATAAATATAAATATATAAATTAAAGTGCGATAACTGCTCTCTGATCTGTTAAGTCAAGCTGGGATAAATACAATTTGAATTTACCACACTGAAAATGGAATAAAACGTTGTTTTTTTATGTAAGCTTTCACTTAAAGGTTCAGTGTGTAATAATCGGCAAGGTTTATTGGCAAAATCTGAATATACTACCCATGAATATTTGTATAAGTGTATAATGGCTATAAAATTTGTTTGGTTTTCATGGCCTTATAATTATTATTTTATTTATACATATAGCAAGGGTCTTGCTTAGAGAGTGTTGCCATCTTGGGCCGCCATGTTTGTACGGCAGCCCGAACGAAAAAATCCAGCCAGCCAGAGAGCACGTTTCGCGTCCCAGTCGTGGTAAACACCTTTTTTTGAGTGAGAACTGCAATCTAGAATCTTAACGCTAGATATCACGGTTTAACCCCCATATTACACACTTGACCTTTAACAGGTCAGAAAATAGGCCCGGCTGCTTATGTCACAACCAGGTAGGTGATAGTTCACTGTCATAAAACCCGCTGTGTGTAATATTCCAACATCAGCAAAATACTACAGCGTCAACTCTGAGAAACCAGCACTGTGAAGAGAGCATTATAATAGTGAGACCCAAATTATTTTATAGGATTTACAGGGTTTTATTGCAGAGTTGATTTATGGACCAATAAGGAAGAAAGTGCTGCTCCTCCACCGCAAACACACGACGCAATGATATCCGCTTTCCAACAGGATGCATCTTAGTTTAGAAGAAATCTGGCACTGATTTGAAACACATCCATCCTCTGGTCACAGTAACTAGACGGAAATGTTGCATTTAATTTGACACTGATATATGGAAGCCTCACTTAGCTCCATTAAATGCAGCTCAGTAAGTATGGAAATGGATGTAAGAGGGATTGATGTTGGACCTCACAGCTGTTAAAACCCTCAGAGCGGAAATACAGAGATTCATCAGCAGCACTCACCAGTGATGCCCACTTTGTAGAGCTCCCTGAACCTCTGGTTAGCAGCTTCTCCAGGTACGTAGTCTCCCAGGCCGATGGTGCTCAGGGAGATGAAGCAGAAGTAGAAGGACTCCAGGAAGTTCCAGTTCTCCTCCAACGCAGAGAAGATGGCGGCGGGGATGAGGAAGAAGCAAGAGATGGCCACGGTGGCGAGCAGCGTGGCGTGAACGATGGCCACCAGCGGCTTGGACAGGCCCCAGCGCGTGTGGATGTACATGATCGGCCTCCGCGTGCTGAACACCATGATCCTCTGCACCACGGCGGTGAGGAAGAGGAGGGTGAAGGGGATGCCGATCACAGAGTAGATGATGCAAAAGGCCTTCCCGCCGTCTGACAGAGGCGCCGTGTGACCATAACCTGCGGACGTGACGTTAAAACGTTTCAGTTATAATTATAAAGGCTGCTGCTGGAATGTCAACTCTCACATGATGTTAGTCTTTATTTCCTCATGTGGTGCTACAATGTCAGGTGTGAAAGTGTTTAGGTAAATATTAACCCACAAAGGGGATTTGTAAGCGCTCAAACCTGCTGCATCTGTGGGTTTTTTTATGGAAATGAATCTGCATTTTACATAACACACTGTACCTGCTGGCAAATATCACATCCTCAAATGATCTGCCTTTGCTAATAATCAAGCAGCCTAATATCTGACTGTGGTTGGACAATATAAAGCACTGATGATTATTACTGTAAATTCATATGGTGTTGCTGTTGAAGTATATGTAATGTAAGAGCTTGCATGTTGTCTCCTCCACCCTGTTTTGGAATCCAGCCCGTTTCTGCAGCTTATTTGAGCTTTATTTATTCAGGGAGGGTTGGCTGAGCATACATTGGAAGTGTTCCCTGAAATAAAATACAAGAACTGACAGAATCCTATTAAATATAAATGTCATTAAACTCAATAATGGATAATAAACAGTAAGTAAGAGCAATTGCAGGCATGTAAAGGTTGATTACTGAGAACAGTCTTTGAGTTATGTCACATTGATGTGAAGGAGGCATTACTGTAAAAAACAAAACAAAAAAAAAACAACCAGCATGTTCTCATGAAGTGGACCCTAACAGGAGTGTTAAAAATACCAAGGCTCATTGACAATAGTGTGCAAATGAGTAAACAGCAGTGTGTGTGTTTGCTTGTGCTGTATATGCTGCTGAAATCCTAAACCACTCACTTTGGGCTTCTGCTTCAACACAAGGCAACTACTCTTCCATTAAAAATAATGAATATGGCTGCAAAAGGAAATGGCCCATCATGGTGTCTGTCTGATCATGTTGTTTCATATCTACTTTGCTTTGTGTAATCTCAGGGGCTATGCAGCAGTTACAACGGACAAAGAGAAACAAAACGAAAACCAAAAAATACGAATTACAAAAGATGCCTGGCTCAGTTTGATGTCTGGGTGTCTGTCGAGTTTCTGTTTAGCCATCAACAGCATTTTGTTGAGACACAAAACAAGAAACAAAGAGCTTTAATGCAGTCAGACAGCGTAGCTGCTGCTGCTGCTGCACACAGTCTATCTCCATAATCACATAGGCCCTATGATGAAACCTCACAGATAACTGCTGCCATGTGGCCAGACTAAAGTTCCCATACTGAAAGACAGGTATCTGCATGGCATGTCCTTTTGTGCAATAGCAGATAACAGACAATTCTCCAGACACCACGCACAGTGTCATGCAAAACTGTCCTAATGCCTACGGACAAAATATACAAGACAATTTGTTTAAAGGATTTGCCTGAATTAGAATATACACTTTCCTGAAGGGGGGAAAAGAAGGTGGTGTTGACATATAACCTGTCAAGTTTCTTCCCTTCTGGCCCAGAGACTGGACATAGGTCTGCGTCTGTCCTACATACAGTGATACATTGTGGGTAAAGCTTTAGGGCTGCTCCTTTAAAGCAAAATGTTTGGTAAAGGCTGAGCTGAGAGAGAGAGAGAAGCAGTGTTCACTTTGCCAACATAAACACATCATAGAAAAACACATGGCCTGCCTTTAGCTCCTATACTTAAACAAGTAGGCTATATAATATAAAGGGTGAATGTATCCAAACGCATGATCAGCATGTTTTAAAGTGAAGATGAAGCTATACTATTAAATTAAATTTGCAATTGGTAAAAATCAGTTTTCTTTACAGTTATCGCCCCCTTTTTTGTGCATTCTGCAGGAAATACGTCTGCGTGGCCTAGATGTGGCAGGGCAAGTCAGATACTGATGTGTTGATAAAATGAAGAGACAGGATGAAGGCCATAACAGGAGCCCCAGTTTGCTGTCTTCAGCTGCGCACCGGTCCGCTGCTGCAGCATCACCTGAACCTGATCTAACACCGACCATCGCCAGCCTGTCGGCGGCGACCTGCACTCACCTGTGGTGGACAGCACGGTGCTGGCAAAGAACAGGGCAGAGGTGAAGTCCCAGTTCCAGTTAGCAGAAGCGTTGTTGAGGATGGAAACCCCATAGTTGCTGGCATCCAGGGCTTTCTTTAAAAACCGCTCCAGGCGCTCCTCGGACAGACACTCGTTGTCCTGGAGGAACTGCTTTTTGACGGCCCTCAGGTCCTGGCGCAGGGCGTCCTCATACGGCAGCTCCACCGAGGAAAAGACAACAGCGCCGAATACGAGATAAAGGAGATACCCCAAGACTAGAGACACGAAATACCACGTCGATTTGTGACTCTGTATCAAACGCACACAAGAATTGCTAGCTAGAGACTGGAGCATTTTTAAGAGGTCTGTCACCTCCGTGTTTACGGCAGGGGTCTCTGGTGATAAATTAAAAAACTAATGTTATTAATCTAGCCGCCTTCACGTGTTATATTACCCGGAATGTCTCCTAGCGACGAAGACAAAGCTCAAATGAAGGATCACTTCCCTCCGAGAAACCTGCTCAAAACCTGCTGTGGCGGCTGAGGCGTTCAAGTGCAAATCGGATATCTCAGAATTATCCAACGAAAAGAGCTGGGTTTTGACTACAAAGCATAGACTGTAAAGCTACAAAGGCTGATAGTCTCCTCCGTTTTAAGTTGTGATCGACACATTAAGGTTTTGAACAGACAAGTGCTAATGCAAGACGACTACGCGATAAAAAAAAAAAAATCCTTTTAAACTCAGACAGACGTGCAATCCTTTCTTGTGCACTTTTATTTATCTAAGTATTAGTCCAAAAAAAAGAATAAATAAGTTCTTGTTTGTTGCCTTAAAATGATACAAATTATGTTAATAAAACATTTAAAGTTGTGATTTAATTCCTAAAAATCACAAGACGAAAAACTCTCACATCCGTAGTTGTCGAAATTCCGAGCTACGACTGACACGTGAAGGAAAAAAGTGATGTGGCGGCGACAAAGGCCGTGTGACGTAAGGTCTCCTCTCCTCCCAGCTAATGTGTAGAGATGCGTTTCGGTTTCTATTGAAAGGCGTCGAAAGGCGTCACAAGAGTTATTGTTACTGTCCCTCCGCCTTTTATGTTGTCACTAAAGGAGGAAAGAAGAGGAAGATCACAACGCCGATGAAAGACACCTGGCTTCAGGGAGAACTGGCTCCTCAGGCTATAACAGCCCTACAGAGGACTTATAAAAAACTTATAAAATAATTGATGCATAAACATAAAACCACACCACAAAATTAGCTAATTGCATTATACAGCAACCAAGCATATAATATGAACATTAACTGCTATATATAGCCTTAGCGTACTATAACTTTTTTTAAATGTATTTCTACAGTGGCTTATTTAGTCCAGAAAGTTACTGTAGGCTACATAGGTTATTGTTCTGTCCTCATTGTATTCCATGACCCTGAAGAAAGAAGATACAGCACATCCCTGCTGTTCCTGCTTCTACAATTAGATCAGGCCTGACAGGTACTTTTTCCAGTAGTTTCCTGGTAGTGTTTTAATGTGATACTTCCTGAATCTGTCACTTCTGTACATGTTCACTTCATGCCTTGAGTCACACATGTATAGTTTCTCTATTGTTTCTTGCCATGTGAAAACTACAACAAACCATAGAATAAATAACATTAATTAGAAGTTGAGGCAGACAGCACAACACCATTTCCCATTATTTCAGGATGTCTGCTGATAAATCGAAAAGACACCATGCTTTTAATTGGTGCAGGAATAAGTGGAAAGTGGCAGATGAACCTATGTCAATATTCTGTTTCAGTGGCTGGGCGACTTGCAACATCAGCTCACTCCACAGATAATCACCTCATTCAGGATTCCTACATTACTCTGGTATTAGATTAATAACTTAAGAGCATTAAGTTAATTTTTGTATTATGCTCCCTGTATGTATGTAATAACATGATATTAGCAAGGTTGCACAACAAAGTGACAAAGCACTGTCACAGGTCCTACAGGGAGGAACACTTGTTGCAAGAAAGCACAATAGTCATAGGTTGTTTTGCATTCGATTGTCAAAATCAACTTGACTATCTTATCATTGTTTGTGCATCCCTAAATTAAATCAATTCAAATTACAATGTTGCTAAGTCATGTTAAAGTATAGACTTAATACATATAATTCAGAGTTGTAAAATTACATTCCAGACTGTCCCTAATGAGGCCCTTTGCCCCTAAAATTTGAGACAGTGCAAGTAAATTTTTCATCTACTTGCACATGTGCAACCAAGACTTGGTGAAACATGAAGGGGCGACTCAAAGAATATGAAATCTGTCATTTTAGGTGGCAGACCATGTGTCTGAGGATCATGAATGAAAAAGAAATGTGAATATTTGCTTTGCAAGTCAATTTACAGTGTGCGCCCCTAAATTTCCTGCTAACCATATGCTGCTGAAAATGCCAACTGCATCATCACGTCGTGTTATATTGGGCAACTGCAACACTGATGGCAAGGGGCCATGAACAACAACAACAAAGTTTTTCAAGAATAATATTTAATATCAACCACCCCCGGGTATTTAACTATTATGAGATTATTTTGTCACTGCATTGGCTTTATAAGTGTGATAAATCATGAGGACCGTGTGAAAACTTTATTCACGGTGGCTGCTCTTTGTGGGTAACAACACGCTGCACACAGTAAATGACCGCAGATGACCTATCCGGGTTGCCGTAGTAATGCAAGACTGTGGCACTCCTCCTCAATGAACGTTGGAAAGATGGCGACGGCATACGCACCAGCGAGAGTCAACTGTGCCGGCGGATAGAAAGTGCTCCAAAGAGACAAAAATCCGCCTCTCTTGCAAATATCTACCGGTGCAAACTCTGCGCGATATCGCCTAGACATGGTTTAGTCCATGCACGGCTAGAAACAAGAAGCCACTGCTTTGCTATGGAGCCTCCGGATCGTAACAAGCCCAGCAGGTATGCGAATTTGTTGAACAGACACTACACCATCAGGACCTCGCACTTGCCAAATAGGGAGCTGAACGTGACACTGCAGTCGGCTCTATGGCAGCGCTTGCGCATCCCTCGGAAATCGACTTCCTGTCAAATAGTGGTACGCGTGCAGTTACTAGTGCATTTTGCAACAACTGGAGTTGCAAACTTTTTCTTTTGGGGAGGCAGCGGCGGCGGCGGGGCTGGGGATGAGGGGGGGTCCAACAGTTTTTTAGACGCACTTTACTGCGGGTATTTTTCCCTCCCTGTGTGATTCTCGGTTCGCCAGAGAGAGAGAGAGAGGGAGAGCAAAAAATGTTGGCAAAATGTTGAGGTAACGCATTCAGCAGCAGTGAGCCGATGTAACAGGGAACAGGCTAGCTGACTGTTAGCCGCCGCTTGTCACTTTATTGTTCAGCCGCAAGTTCACCGACACACACTGGCGGTGCTGGGGTGAGTTCACTGTTGCAATGTGGGCTCGTTAGGAGAAACTTGGGGTGTGTGTTGTTGTTTATTTGAGGTTGCAAGAGCATGCATTTCACCCCCAAAACACCGAGGCACAAACTTCGCTGGTTGTAGCTAGCATTTCGCTCCACTGTTATTGTTAATCCTCTCTAGCAGCTAGACTTGGCGCTCCTGTTGTTGTTGTCCTCGACTCGCACGCCACTGCTGAATCATGTTTGTTGGGCTATTTGGTGTTAATTTAAATACTTTATTGCGTGTTTCCCTTTTCCTGGAGGTGTGCAACTTAGTTGGCAATCTGTTGCACGACATGGGTTTCACCGTGGTGACAAGGCTGCTGAAGGATACATGCCAGCAGCAATCTCCCAAGGGGGGGGGGGGGGGGGGGGTGCACACAAAGAGACAACCGTGAGATGTTTTTCCTCACATGTGCACATCTCTTAATCGAAATGCCGCAGTGTTTGCCCCTGACCGCCGGCGACAGACCCTCAGGAATCTGCTGTTGTGTCTTCCCCTCTCTCCCTCTCTTCTCGCTCCTCGCATGCAGTTGTTTGTCTGCAGAGCGGAGTGACTTTGAGGGTATTTATCACAGCGGATCAGCTCTGTCATCTGCGATAATCCTGCTTTTTGAGCTAGTAGCTTGATTTTTATTTTTTTTTCATCCCCCCGCCCCCTTCCCAGCAATGATTGAGCCACCAGCCAGTTGTTATTCACTTCACTTGCACACCCTTGGGGCCACTTTAGGTCCGAGGTGGGGGACGCAAACAGCTCACATGATTGCGGAATGCTGACTCTGTTAATGTACTTGCTGTCTCATAAAGATAAACACTGTGCTATTAAACATACTGTGACTGCAATCACACGTTGACATGAGTGCACTGTTGATGGGTGTACGTGCAGAGTTTGGGGTGAAAGGCAAAGTATGCAGTGTGTGGCCTAGTGTTGCTGTTTGTTGTTGAGTTGCCCTTTCTCTTGTACTGGGGATCAGAAACATGCAAAACCTGTACACAATAAGGCTTACATGACTGGTGTGGCAGTGTCTGCAGGGATACTGGAGCAATTCAGGCAGATGTGTAATTAAATTCAAAGGTCAGAATGAAATGAAAGGGTCACATGCAAAAACGAGTCATTTTCCTTTTTTTTTTTGCAACAAAGGCGTCTTATCGATTAAGCACTAAATGCGAGTTTAGTTCAAACCGACAGCTATTTTGAGAAGGAGTAGTTATGGGCTTGCGTGGCAATTGAAGGCTATCCCCATCGTTGCAACTAACAGAGGCCCTTTTGTCAATAATGTCTCATTTTCAAAGTCAGTCTGAAGACATTGTGGCTGACAAGCATTCCTGGGATTTCAGGATGTGGTGTAATGTGCACAGAGGATGGCGGCCTGGAGCCCCGGCGACGCTCATGGGGGGGGAGAACTCATTAATGCCTGCATTTGCCAGCAGCACAGGCTGTAGAATACAGATGGACCGTCCTCTAGCATTTCCGAACTGCATCCTGTCTCTGCCCACACCTGCTTTAGAGAAATGAATGCTGCATTGCTTTCACATTCTGTCGCTCTCCTCTGTTTATCTCCTTTTTTTTTTAACAATGGCATCTCTGTAACTACTGAAATGACTGCACTTGACGCGCTGCAGGGGTAAGATTGTGTCAGATGATAGTTAACAGAAAGGGAAAGGAAAGATGGGGCTGCAGAATAACTTGCTAATCGATTAGATTGGCATTTATGACACAGATGACTGCAATGTGGGGTGTTGTGTATGACTGTTGGCAGTTTCAGATTGAATGTGAAGGTGGAGCCGCCTGCTACCTGCAGTGCATTCATGCAAGTGGCATAAAAACATAAGGCATAGCATCGCTCTGGAGCCTGCTGTCTGCAGTGTCTACATTTAGATACATTCAGGTCATGTGACTTGTTGTGGTTAATGGCATGAGCCTCCACTGGTACAGTACGGCCTGTGTCTTAGACAGAGGATGTTCCCTGCTGTTGAATAAGGCCAGATAGTGAGCTTAGCAGCAAATGCAACTGCATTTTCTGCTTCTGTGTCAAAGTGTCTGTGTGTATGTTCAAGTGCATGCACAGTTAGTGTATGCTCTGCACAGTTGCATGTAGGAGAGGGCTGGGAAGTCCACTCCTGGCAGTGTCACACTGTTCCAGAGGAGGGTGTGGTCAAGTATGTCATGTTCATTGTTTCTGAATTCTGTCAGCCTACGGCAAAAACATGCGATCACTGCCAGTTTATCAGGGTGTTACAGCCGGTCAGACGTGCATGCTGAAATCTGGGCTGATGGCAAACAGGTTTTTATATTCTCAGGGCTTCTCCACGCTTCACCTTAGGGTGATATCACTGGGCAGCAGACACATCCGTTTTATGGGAGGTGGGATTCAAAATCTGGATATAGCCTACCGAGCATCAGCTATGTCAGCATGACCTAATTAATTGGAAAGTGTGCTGTGAGACCCCCCCCTCCCCTCCCCACCTCCCCCCTCCAGCCTCCATCTCCTCCTTTTCCTCTCTCTGAAAAAAATCCCCCATAGTTTGGACATTGTGAGCAAGTGTGCTCACCAACCAGCTGTGTGCTATTCAGCCGTGGGCCTCACGGGCCACGTGTCACGACCATACAATGGAGCGCCCCTTCCTGGTACAATGGTGTGGATGGTCGGTGTCAAAGGTCAGGGCCCCCCTGACTCTGGCAGCCCCTTGGTATCACTGCTTCAGTCGCTGTAGAGAAAAGAGTCCTGATTTTGTGCTGTTTATTATGCACTCAGTGTTTCTGCCCAGGGGCTCTAGCATTCCTCAGGCCTTTATTGGAGCCCCCAATGAGCCATCAGATGAGCCATTGAGAGCAGCCAGACACCATCTGCAGTGATAATTCACCCGGTGGCGGCCAGGCAAGGGACAGCTTGAGGACCACAGAGCATCTATGGTTAACTGCAGGGCACGCAGGCCACTAACTTTCTCTGGGCGGCCTGCGAGTAAAGGTTTAGCAGGGGGGGGAAAAAAGCAAGGAATTCAGAAGAGGAATTTGCACAAGCTTTTTACTGCAGCGGCACAATCTGTGCTTGAAGAGTCTCATGGCAACCAAACAAATAGCCGGCGATGGCGTCACTGGTTCCGCTGTCATTCCTGAGTGATTCAGTCATGCTGTTCTGCGCAAGGAAGCGTCTTTTTTGAACCGGTGACTAGGGCTGGGCGATATATCGATATAAAAAATATATCGATATATTTTTTAATGGGATATGGAATTTGACCATATCGCATATATCGATATAGTTCAAATTTGCGCTGTGATCCTTGCTCCATTCAGGCTGCTGATCTGGAGCTCCCTGCACTGCTCGCCGCGCTCCGCTCCGTCCCTCCTCTAACTATTTTATTCATGCTTCAGACCGCTGCTTCACCAGCTGACCGAGAGGAACGCACCGAGTCCACGTCGACCTCGTTGCCGTTAACGAGCCGAGCCGCGGCTCTAGAGGCTCAGTCAGCTGCTGTAGCACAGCTGTTAGCCGTTAGCTGTTATTAGCCGTTAGCACGTCGTCCCCTGCAGCAGCGTCAGAGCTCCAGACCTCTGTGAGCCGCGGTGCTTTCACCAGATTCAGCTCGTATGGTTCGCGTTTACCCCATGGATCTATGATAATATAATACATCCATGGTTTACACACGTTTGTTTTCACTCTGGTCCAAACCGTGGGTCCGTGAGTGTCACGTGACGTCTCCATGACGACTGACCGGAAAAGACGTGGGGCACGTCACGTGACTCCAGATTTAAAAAAAAAAATCTCTGAGAAATAACAGAGACACAAGGCAGTTGTTGTTTTTTAGTTTTTAGTGCAGACAATTGATAGTTTTTTTTTTATTTCAAGAGTGCCTTTCTATAAGACTCTGCTATAGCTGGTGTTTATGTTACAGAAATGTCTTAAATTATACATGATAATGACAATATTTTCAAATTTCCAGCCAACTTTTAACATTGGTCTTAGAAGAGGCCTTATGGAATCACGCCTTCTAAAATCCATTACTCCATTACTTTGATTTCAAAAAAGGTACTCTTGTCAGGCAGCATTTATGTTTATATTTTGTTATTTGAGCAACTGAACATTTATTCATGAACCAGATGAAGAAACCTGTTTATTATTTATTCATTTGATTTTGCAACTGTTCAGTGAAATAGCCGGTTTCAATTAAACTACCTGTGACTTGTCATATTTGGCTTTAACTTTGACTGAACATTTGCTCTCACTTTGCGGAAAAATATCGGGATATATATCGTATATCGATATTCAGACAAAATATATCGGGATATGACTTTTGGTCCATATCGCCCAGCCCTACCGGTGACCAGTGTCACTCCCTCTCACATGCATTTACTATTCCTGTCCTGCTCACTCATGCATGCTTTGGAATGTTTACTAATGCGCGCACAATCTGATCATACTTGTTAAGGACGCAGTCGGAGGTCGATGGCATTCCCATCTGCTGTTCTTTCCCTGAACGCAGTTTCCTGATAACCTGTGCCGAACATTGCATTTGCACTGCACACATTAGACTGTTGCAGTTGAAGCTAGAAAGCCTTATTGTGACACACAAGATTGCTTACTGTTCCCCTCTTGTGCCTGCATACTGAAAAGATCACTGTGGTGGTGTGCTGCTTCTGCAGAACAAGCCCATTCACAATTTCCAATACAATACACTCATAATGGCACCAGTGTTCTGTCACGCAAGCGTTATTCTGTAAAGGCTGCGGTGGTTAACACTGGTGTGCTGTTGACATTATTCCAGCACTGTGTTGCTGTCATGCAGCATTGATCTCAGCTTGAGTCTTCTCGCATTAAAAGTTGCAGGACTTGCAGCAGGTGTCTGTCTGTCTGCTTTGCATGTAATTCCACAGCTGATCCCAGGGGAGTGTGTGTGTGTGTGTGTGTGTGTGCAGATGGGCAATACAAGTCTGCACTCTCACTCTCTCTCTATGTGGCTCCCTGAAAAGCTTAAGCAAGTGATTTCCAGATTACCCCCCCCCCACACACACACACACAAACTCCCCCAGGGAAAGTGATACAGCCTTGTGCCCCTTTCAACTCCGTCTGCACACTCACTAACAGGCGCGTGTTGGGGAATGCCTTTCAGTCAGATGATGGATGGTGGGACACATGGCGACCAGCATATAGAACGCCCTTTTTCATGCCCCTCCTTTTTTTTTCCTCTTTTTGTTTCTGTTGGCGGGGGTCAGACCTTCCAACCTTTGTCTCTAATCCTATTAAAAAACCCTCAGAAAGGCATTAGGGAACAAAGCTGTGACAATGTAATCTAGAAAAGCGTGCTGCTTGCACTCTGCTTTTTTTTTTTACCCTCTCTTCCTTTTTTTTTCCCTGAAGGAAATGATTCAAGTGTCAACCGTGTTTCCTTTGATGCAACCTATTCTGCCGTGGACTTTACTTATTTGAAATTCTCAGTCCGGATGTGGTTAAGCCACCATGGTGTCCACATCTTTTTCTTTTTTATTTTGTGGCTCAAGGTTTACTCTAATCACATGAAAGCAATGCGCTGCTTTGCATTAGTAGCTGTATTTGCACATGGTGCAACAATTCTACGTGCACCGGCTGAGTGTGTGCTCAATGAAAACTGGACTTGTGCAGTATGGTTGATGACTTAGCAGACAGAGTTAATGAGGGTTACTATTTCTCCCTCTGGTTGAGCCATTATGTTTACCTAGACCGAGCGAGGGTGCCCACAGCTTATTATCCTGCGTCTGCACGGCTGTGGTCATGCACAGAGCATCGCTGCTGTACATTTGGGAGGCAGCCAGTCAGGCTCCAGAGGACAGACAACTCACCAGTCTGCTGGACGTAGCAGCAGACATTCAGTCTGGTTGCAGTTTAGCGACCTGTTTGCTGAGGCATTAGAGGAAGGTTTTGCTGCACTCTGTGTTTTGGGTACAAACACGAGCACTCTGTGACCTTCTGCATGCTTCTTCTCTTGCATTTCCGTGAGATATGACTGAAACAGTTTTCTAATGCCATTGATGTGGTTACCTTCACTTTCTTGCAGCTGTGGTTGTTCTAAAAACACGAATCGAGCCCACCTTGCTAGTTTGTTTCATTCTGTTTTCCTGTCAATGTTTGCAGGCAGGCACGGCCAGTGGAAAATGCATCCCAGCAGAAGTTGGAGGTGGATGAATCCTATGACTCTCCCAGTGAGGAAGAGGAAGCTCTGTACGGCACATCACCTCCTTATACGCCCCGTCAGATGAAACGCATGTCTGGCAAACATCAAAGGAACAGCCAGGCAAAGAGCGCCGGTCGGTCTCCCAACAAGGGTGAGTTCCCAAATCGATTCAATTGGAATTTTTAAGATGTCACACATGCAGTTTTACACACTTTGCACTGACCAGGATACATTTTGTGTCTCTCCACCACAGTGGATCTTAGCCCGTCTGTTCTGAGAGAGAGTCCCAGGCCTGCGGAGCCGCCGGAGGAGCACAGCTACAAGCAGGGGAAGAAGCAGAGGGCCACGCTGCGCTCCACCGAGAGAGACCACAAGAAGACGTTCGAAGGCTCCTTCATGCTGGACCCACTCTCCAAGTCGAGCCCTTTCGGTTCCCTCAGCATGGATCCCAGGAAGCATTACTTGAGCTTGGGCTGCAGCAGCGGCAAACTTCCCGTCTCTATGCCCCACATTGGCCGGCCCCACCGCCAGACCTCCAGGACAGACTGCCCGGCCGACCGCCTCAAGTTCTTTGAAACTCTGCGGCTGCTGCTCAAACTCACGTCTATGTCCTCCAAGAGGAAGGAGAAAGAGCAGCGAGGCCTGGAGAACATGGCCTTCATGGGCCACAACAACGAGGTCATATGGCTGGAGCTGCAGGCGTGGCACGCGCGGCGCTCCACCGGCGATCAAGACCTTTTTCTTTTCACCGCCCGCCAGGCCATCCCCGACATCATCAACGAGGTGCTGCACTTTAAGGTCAACTACGACAGCTTGAGAGGGGCCCAGTGTTCAGGGTACGAGAACATCCCAGATCTACTCAGCGGCGAAGAGAGGGAAGCCACCGTAGCAGAGACCAACCACTGTGGAGTCGATCCCTGGGGCTTCAGCGCCTGCCCCTCTACTGAGATGAACGCAGCGGAGCCTCTGGGCTCTGGCGCCGGCTGCAGGGAACACCTTCAGCGCCAGCGGCTGGCGTTTGAGCAGGTCAAGCGGGTTATTGAGCTGCTGGAGTCTGTGGAAGCTCTGTACCCCTCTTTGCAGGCCCTGCAGAAGGACTACGAAAAGTACGCAGCACGGGACTTCCAGGGCAGGGTGCAGGCGCTCTGTCTGTGGCTCAACATCACCCAGGACCTCAACCAGAAGCTGCGCGTCATGGCGACCGTGCTGGGCCTCCACGACCTATCGCGTATCGGGTGGCCCGTCTTTGAGATCCCCTCGCCGCGCTGCTCTCGCGGCAATGAAGAGGAGGAGAACGAAAAGGATGAGGAGAATGACTCAACAGCCACTTTTACAGCTGAAAGCGAAGGGGAGGACAGGGATGCTGAGGAGGAGGAGGAGGAGGAGGAGGGGGAGGAGGGGGGATTCGGACACGTAGCAGATGGAGAGTTGTCTCCGCAACTGACGCCTAAATTTTCCCGATTGTTGTCAGGAGACGAGTTTCTCCCGACCGCTATTGTGAGTGCAGAAGCAATGGCGGGAGGAGGAGTGTTCTGCCCCACAGCCATCTACAGACCATTTGTGGATAAAGCTCTGAAACAGATGGGACTGCGTAAACTGATCCTCAGACTGCACAAACTGATGGACCGCTCTCTCCAGCGGTCTAGAGCAGCGCTGCTCCGCCACACTCCTGCACTGGAGGTGAGAGAATAACACCTGCAGTCTTCTGCACATCTCACTGATAATAAGCATTTCATCCTAAACTAAACGATACTGAATTAAACAGAACTTTATAGATTTATTAGGGTTAGAAAAACATGTCTTCGTAAAGTGTAGTTTCACCTTGAGCCTGAAACAGCTTCTTTGAGTTTTAGACAACATGACCGGCGTCTCAACACAAACATTTAGTGAGACATTGTGCTGTGTACGAAGGCATCTGCAAGTATTACACTGTTAAGCACCTGATTTTGATTTAGTATTTTGAGGAGAATACCCATTGGTTACGTTTTAGTCAAATTTTATTCATTTAATCAGTGTTAGTCAATGAAGTGTTGGTCAGCGACATGTTGTCTCATTTTTGGCAAACATTTTCAATTACTATGTCTTCTAAGCATTTTGAAGCTCCAGCTGTCACCGTCTTTGTGCACAGCATATTACAACACATCACACGTTACCATGGTTACAGGTGTCTCGCTTAAGGTGTCACCCTGCTCTGCAGTAATACATGCTGTTTGCACAGAGCAGCCTACTAATGCTATAGTCCAGTACAATTGTTCCTGTTAACCGAGCATTATGGCAGCCACCTGTACTGTTACCTGCAGAGCAGTGAGCCATTCACAGGCTGGACCCATTCACTCCTTCACTGAAATACTTCTCACAGTCTGGATTTGGTTTGAGAGGAGATATCACACCGGAAAAGATCAATACTGTGATCTTGTTCAGTGATTTATCTTCAGAAGGTGATGGTTGCATCGCCATATTTCTTTATAAATGTTGGTATGCTGCCGGCACCTTTTTGTGGTTTGGCTCAGCTGTTTTGATGCTGCTGTTTGTCTAAATCTTTTTTCAGTGAATTTATCTCATAAACCGGTTTCTTCCAAGAACAGGAAAGTTCTTGGAAGAACTTTGCATGGTGTTTCTTATCAAAAACAGGTTTGTTATCAAATGTGTTTTCACATTCAAAGAGTTCCCTGTGGTGTTGTGGTGCAGAACAAGAAACATAGGTAGAAAAGATATAAAGATGGATAAAGCAAGTCAGAGCGTAATTTATTCAAAGGGACAAGTTGCTAAGTTATCCTCTAACATTTGATGCTTATAGGCAGTGAATAGAAATGTATCTGAAGATATAGTTGCGCTCCCTCAGACGGTGGATGCTATTATACATTTTTTATCATAGATCTGTTTTTCAGAGATAACGTTGATTTACGCTGCTGTCTAGTTTTCTTTGCAAATGTTAGTAATTTAACTCAACACTTGAGGAAACAGCAGTCGGAGGTGTTCTCACAGATAGGAGCTTACAAGAAGTCTGAGCCCAGGCTGTAAACAAGAGCGGATGTGTTGACACAGTGAGAAAGCTACAGAAAGAAATAAAGAGCAGCAATAAAGAAAAGAGGATTGTTTTTGACTCGACTACAGTGGATAATGAGCAATGAGCTCATCTGGGTGTCGGAGAAAATGAGCCGTGACAATTCAGCACAGCATATTCAGGAAGTTCAGACATCGTTCTCCTCCTCCGAATGTACAACAAGGAATGTGAAAACTTCTTGGATTGTTGATGTGATTATGGAGGGAAGGAGGAGACACAACTTGCTGTATAATGTTGATAACAGGGGGATTGTCTTTCCAAAATTCAGGATCAGGTCGACGATGGTAATGTAAATGCAATGAAACACAGTTTGAATAAGATTTAGTAAAAACAAAAAACAATGTTGAATTTATTCCAAAGCCAGTTGTCTGTGACTGTAACGCACCTGGACATGTCTCCTACCTGCAGTTCGCAGACTTCCCAGACCCCATGCTTTACAGTGACTACCTGCCAGAGCTGTCGCGTCACGTGTCCTGCAGCGGTCCGGCGGACCCCGAGCTCGGAGCCGACCAAGTGTCCTGGGAGGATTTGTTGGACATGGACCTCCCGTCCTTCCGGCCGGCGTTCCTCGTGCTGTGCAGAGTCCTTCTCAACGTCATTCACGAATGCCTTAAACTGCGACTTGAACAGAGGCCGGCCGGAGAGCCCTCGCTGCTCAGCATCAAACAGGCAAGCAGCTGCTGCAGCTCTCAGCTTTACTGACTCTCCTCTACACACACACACGCTGCCACTCATGCTGAATGACTGAACTCTTTTTACATCTCATTAACATACAGTGTCTCTCAGTTTGTTTGCGGTCCTATATAAAGAAACCAGTTGTGTGGTAATATCTGCCAGATCCAACAGACTGTATTATGCATGTGCACTTTCTATATGGACACAGACTGGGCCGGGAGATTTACTCCTTCAGTTTGAATTGATTTTCTGTTGCCACTTGCCCAAGCCTCTTAGAGAGCTGCGTAACTCCTCTGTATTGATTATTGAACAAATGATTAAGTTTAGTTAAAAGTGTACTAAACGTCTTAAAGATAGGCAACAGTTTTGTCTTATGTGAAGGCTTATCTGTTTATTGTGCTCTGCAGTTGGTGCGCGAGTGTAAGGAGGTTCTTAAAGGCGGCCTTCTGATGAAGCAGTATTATCAGTTCATGCTGCGCGGCGTGGTGACTGACGCTCAGGGCTTGCAGACAAATGCCAATATCGATGAGTTTGAGGAGGACCTCCACAAGATGCTGGTGGTAAGACTCCTAATCTCCTCCTCCTCTCCTCTACGCTACGTTAATGTTTTAAAGTATGTTTATGAGTGTATAACCGTTGTCAAGAAAGGCCTTGTGAATTTATTCATTATTGAGATGTGACAAATGTAACATCTGTCCCCGTTTTGGTAGGTCTACTTTGACTACATGCACAGTTGGATCCAGATGTTGCAACAGCTGCCTCAGGCCTCTCACAGCTTAAAGAACCTGTTGGAGGAGGAGTGGCACTTCACCAAGGTCATCACTCCTTACATCCGCGGAGGAGAGGCCCAGTCAGGGAAGCTTTTCTGGTGAGTGGCTCTGCGGTTCATCTAATGCGTGGCAGTTTAAAAGTAAAGTTTTTAACTCCTGTCACAGTAATGTCACCTACATGGAACCAAAGTGACATAAAACCTTTTTAGCGTAAGTTAAGAGTTTATGAATCATTTATACAAGACTGAGGACTGTTTTGCTCTCGGCAGTGACATTGCTGGGATGCTGCTCAAATCCACTGGAGAGTTCCTTGATACCGGCTTGCAAAAAAGTGACAATGAATTCTGGGAAAGTGCCGACGATAGCACAGCCTCGGATGAGATCAGGTAAGTCAGTATTTCCAACACAGAACTGCTGAGATGCATGAATAATAACAATGCAATACAATGTAAAATAAAAAAGTAAAATAAACTACATCAAAACATAAAAATAAAATCAGTTTTTTAAGTCACTCTCCTGATTTTTTTTGTCCCAGTGGAGTTGTGTTAAACCTTGAACCCTTTGACTCCTCCAGGCGGTCAGTCATTGAGACCAGTCGGTCACTTAAAGAGCTGTTCCACGAGGCCAGGGAGCGAGCGTCCAAGGCTCTGGGCTTTGCCAAAATGCTTCGCAAGGTGAGAGCAGCAGCAGCAGCAGCGAAGGGTTTTCCCTCCCCTGAAACAGAAAGCCACAACAGCACAGACTTTGCAGTTTAGCTGTGACCCTGTTTTCTCAGCTCACTGAAGAACTGGGACTGTGTGTTCTGACACACACTTTGTTTGCTTCCCCCTCTGCAGGACTTGGAAGTCGCTGCAGATTTCAGTATCACTAATGGGGTGACTTGTCTTCTGGAGGCACTTAAAAAGAGAAACTATGTCAAGGTGTGTTTGCACTTCTTTTAATTTTGCACATTTCCGATCGCTCCTTTCCATCCTGAGGTCATTCCTGTACTATTTAACCACTTCCTCCTCTTCTATCCAGGTTCAGATTCTCGGCTTGGAAGAGCTGCAAGTTTTTGTCCCCTGTGGTTTGATGGAACAGCGGCCCCTCATCCTACAGCTTCTCAACGCAGCCGCGGGGAAAGACTGCTCCAAAGAGCCCGAGGAAATGACCGATGACGAGGCCTACCTGCTCATGAGTAAACACAGAGCCGGCGACTCCAGTCCTGACTCTGACTGGGCTCAGTGGGGCGGAGAGCAGCTCAAACTGGTCCCCCAGATGGAAACTGTTGACACTTTAAGGGCCATGAAGGTAGGCGTAGGTGTGTGTGAGTCTATTTATGTGCATGTGTGTGTGTCCATCGTTCACAAGCCTTACGCTGGTCTAATGTGCTCTCAGGTGGAGAACATGCTGTTGATAGTGATGCACTCAGCTCACCTGGTGGCCCAGCGAAAGGCCTTCCAGCAGTCCATGGAGGATGTGCTCACCCTCAGCCGAGAGCAAACATCTAGCCAGCCTCTCATCGCCGGCGCTCTGGAGGAGCTGAAGGTACCCTCATTTGCATAACCACACACTATAATTTTGAACCTGTTTAAACACTGGTTTAGTTTCTGTTGCTGTAAAAAAAACAAAAAAAAAACAGGTTCACATTTGTGCCCTAATTTCAAACCTGTTTTTTCCACCACAACTGCAATAATAATTTACCCTGAATGTCTGCCCCATTAACATCACCTGGAAAAATACTAGTCTGGGCCACTACTAGATTTTTCTAAAGAGGAAGTCACTAAACTTCTAACAGGACAAATCCTGTATGGGTCCAGTTTTGCTCATTGCTGTGATTTGAAGCCTGTTTATGAAAATAATAAAGTTCTTCTCTTTCCTCTCCCTATCCTTGTCTCTCCTACTACAGGATGAGGCACTACAGCTATGCATTAAGATCAGCACCGCCATTGACCGAGTGGAGTTCATGTTCACCTCAGAGTTCGAGGCGGAGGTGGAGGAGTCTGAGTCAGCCACTCTGCATCAGTACTACAGGGAGGCAATGATACAGGGCTACAATTTTGCCTTTGAGGTAAGAGATTGTAGAGGCGTGAACTGTTACAAAGTATGTTTATAGGGAAACACATGCTTCCTCTCTTTGACTCATGATTTTTCCTGGTCAGAGCGTGTGACCTAACAAGTCAATTTCCTCTTCACCAGCATTTAGGTTTCAATTGAAGTTGAAATACTTGATTTATACTTTGCTGTTTTGTTTTTTTTGTTATTCACAGTACCACAAGGAGGTGGTGCGCCTGATGTCAGGAGAGTTCAGGCAGAGGATTGGGGAGCGCTACATTGCGTTTGCCCGCAAATGGATGACCTATGTCCTCACCAAATGTGAGAGCGGCAGGGGCACCAAGCCCAGGTACGGCCAGACCCTCGAGTTTATCCTGCCAGTGTGATTGCGTTCATTATGCCTTCTACTTTTTTAACAGACACAAGGAAATTACCTTGGCATGTTTCGACTAGCGAGCAGTCTTCCTCAGAAGTCAGCTGATGGCTGTGACGTGTTGTTGGTCTTATCAGCTGATGTTACCAGGCGCGGCCGACCTGTCAGATCTGTCAGATCTGTCAGATCCAGAAATAGATAACGCTACATAGTATCCTGCCAGTGCAATTAGTCTTGGATAGATAAATAAATAGATAATGTTCCCATCACCTTTAACAAACAATAGATTGATAAAACCTTTTATTCTTAATAGTTAATAGTAGTTAAAGAGGTTGTGTTTTTGTGATTAAATTCTTAATTTGCCCTGCTGTCTAACTAATCACTGTAAAACCAGATATATTCAGCTCATGTGTGAGAGCCACAGTCTTAATTGAAATACATTTATTGTAGCTGTTTGTCAAAAGCTTCAGCTGCCATGGCAACATTGTAATCTGATGATGGTGTGAAACCTCTAGGTTATTTGATGGAACACACTGTAATTGCAGTATGAGCATAATGGAGGAATCTCTGAAAGTATTTAGAGGAATTTGCAAAAAATGTAGCACTGATCACATGTCTGTCGTTGTATTTGGATGATTTAAAACTGTGCCACTGGAGTACGTCCTGTTCCTACAGCAGAAAACACAAGGCACATGTCCTCAAGGATAAAGATGCTAAAATCTGCCATTTAACACATTTGTTCATCAACTGTAAAGTTTAGGTTACCGCAGTGATTTTCAGAAAGGTGCTGATGCACATGTAGTGGGCGGCCGTGGCTCAGGAGGTAAAGCGTGTCGTTCCCTAACCGGAAGGTCGGAGGTTTGATTCTAGGCTCTTCCAGTCAGCATGTCGCAGTGTCCTTGGGCAAGACACTGAACCCAAACTTACCCCCCAATGTGTGCATTGGCTGTGTGAATTGTTAGCTTTCCCGCACTGTATGAATGGGTGTGTGTGAAAGGGTGAAAGTGACCTACAGTGTAAAGCGCTTTGAGTGGTCCGAGAGACTAGAAAAGTGCGATATAAGTGCACGTCCGTTTACCATTACATGTAATTTTATCCTGTTAAAGGACAAATGCAAGCAAACGGAGGGAGTAAAGTAAACAGTAGCCAAAGGTGTTGAGACAGTGACTGACTGACTGACATGTTGCACTTGCAGGTGGGCGACTCAGGGTTTTGATTTTCTTCAGGCCATTGAACCTGCCTTCATATCGGCATTACCGGAGGATGACTTCCTGGTAACGTTGTGTTTTCTCCCCTTTTTATTGTCTTCTGGGAATTCACCCAAGCATACCTGGAATATGATGTATTTATCACCTGTTGATGTCTCTGCAGAATTTACAATCTTTGATGAATGAATGTATCGGACACGTGATTGGAAAACCTCACAGCCCAGTCACCGGCCTTTACATAGGTAAGATGCTCTCGTTTGATACAAAGTGTCAGCGACTTGTGTGTCTGGAGTTCATGATCTGTTTTCTGTGTTTACATTCTGTTGGGAGTTTATAACCTGAGTGTCACGGGGATGGGCTGTTACACAAAGCAGACACAGCGGCAAAGAAACAGTCCAGTTCCTGTAGAATAGCAAAGAATTATTTGTTTGTCTTGGAGTGTTGTTAGTTTGACTGACCCCTCTGGTTACACAGACTTATTTGAGTAACACCACGCTGCTGCTCTGTGGTTGCCAGTAAAAAAAAAAACTGCGGTGGTTCTGGGAAAAAGGGAAAGTGTGAAGTGGGGTGTTGCTGAAAAAAGAGCATGTTTGCTCCACAAACATTTTCCGATTTAAAAAAAGAAGATTAAACAATGTCTTTCGAACCACGCTGACTGCAGACTGTCAAACAAACTTGTGTCTGCCCATTGATGCAACACAAAAGTTGTTTTTATTGAAAAATAATGCTACAAAAATGACCACCGCAACCCAGCCAGCATTATTTCTTGAATGTGCAAACCAAGATACAGAGACGATACACTGGCAGCATCACACAACAAGATGGTGCAGCTGGTGTGTCTTTGTCGGCACATTACAGTGGCTTTCATCTTATTGCGTAATGACCCAACCGCTGGATGTATGTGGTTGGTAAAATGTGGCCGGTATATAGCCACATAAAGGAGCTATTTCTGTGCAGTTTGTTCATTCTGCATTCTGAGAATTGAATATTTAATGTTATACAAACATAAGACTTTAGATTTTAGATCCTTTGTGTTGTGCATTTCTATTTCCTTTCTCCCTCCCTCCCTCCTCCTATGTGAAGTATTTTGCAATTAAAAATATACATATAGTATGTATACTATGCATGTCACTGTAGCAAGCTAAGTCTATAGCTAGGAGTTCCACTGCATCAATACGTAGTCTGTTAAAGGTTTGCCTTGGTGGGTGATGTGACTAAATTAAGCTCTGTGTGTTTTTCTTTTCAGCTCCCAGGAATAGTCCACGTCCTGTGAAGTTTCCTCGCTGCCATAGTGACCCACCAAACCCAAATCTGTTCATCCCTAATGCTGAGGGCTTCAGGTATGTGATGACAGTTGAATTTTATTAGTAGGTCTTTCCTGCATGGCTCATTTTCCTTGCTCTTATGCTCTGTAGTTGTTGAGCTGGTGTGTTGTGTGATGCTTCGTGTAAAGTGGTCATTTTATCGTTCTTTCTTTTTTTTTTGATCATCATGTCTGAGTGTGAGAGTATGT
This sequence comes from Trachurus trachurus, assembly GCF_905171665.1. Lineage (NCBI taxonomy): Eukaryota > Metazoa > Chordata > Actinopteri > Carangiformes > Carangidae > Trachurus > Trachurus trachurus. The sequence continues at coordinate 19,237,432 of NC_139906.1, forward strand.
GTCCGTCAACCAGCCTCCCAGTCCCACGCACAAACATATATGCATACATATCCCATGCCAAGCCACCTCACCTCCCACGGCGGAGCTCCTCAGTTTGTTTTTTCACCACACAGCTCTCGAAGTCTCCCCTGCGATCTCCGGAACCAGCTGTTCCCCAACGGCCCTCGCCCCGTCCCTCAGGGCGCGGGGGAACACAGCCACACCAAAGCACCAAGCAGCAACCCCAGTGACGTCAGGTAGCCTTGCCCCCAAGTCACCTGGTAGAAACTGTTGTCAAAGCACAGCCCCAGACACACACACACAAAAAAGAACCGAAAACTGCCACTGATTATCATTAAGCTTTGGTTCGTGTTCAATGATTTAAAATTTAATTTTGTTCTGATTTGGAGACATCAGCTGAGGACAGAGAAAGCCTTAACAGTGAATTTCAAACCATGGGAAGAATGAAACCTTTCTGTTTCCAGAGCGATATCATTTAGATTTAAATGTTTTTTCTTCTATTACTTGTAGATTGATTTAAAAGCTTTGCAAATAGCAGATTTCCTGCTTTTAGCCTTCTGATTGTATCTATATGAACAATGAATGCTGAGGGTTAAGAGAGATATTGAATTAACTTCTATAATCACAAAATCAGCCTGCCATCCGTCGTTAATTGATCATTTCCAGGCTCCACACTGGCACAGACCATAGTCCTAAAGTTTTAGTTTGGACCTTTGGCCAACATGAACCATTTTATCTAGTAGTATAATGAAATTAATTTGATTTATCACTTTAATAATTGCATTTTCTGCATTTATTCTGCATTTACAGCAACAATTAACACTAATTGATTATATGCATGGAACTGATGTTGACTGCTAAACACTAAGCATCAATTGAAGTGAGTGAAGTGATAGTGGAGTCTTGAAATGCCTCACATATTGTCACCAAGTTAGAAAAAAATGGCCTCACACAAGTCCTGTTCAGGAGGTTGTGAATGGTGTGAAAATGGAGGAAACGAGAAAACGCACTACCTCATTGACAGAGTGGGCTCTGATATTCTGCTTTTTAGTGCTATTAACACCAGTTTTGCTTCGATGCTGGGTCTTTACTGCATTGAGATTTCCTTGTGCATCTATGTGTGCTTTTGAAATCAGAACATGCACTCTAGAGATCTAACCTTGAGGTGTGAATGGCTCTGATGCATGCTTAACTGTTAATGGGTGTCAGGAGGCTTCTTTGTTTCTCAGGAGAAGGTCAGACAATTTTGGGACTTTGTTTTATATTTTTTGAAAACCTAATTTTGGCATTTCAGATGGTGAAGGTAAAGACAATGTTATAATCTCCAACCCATTGCAAATGTAAAGACGTTTTAAGGAAACAGTGACCTCCACTGTTTTTGCACAGCTTTAACAGGAAGGAACCTCTCAGTGTATGAAACTGTATGGAGAACAGAGCAGAAAAACAAAGTGCAGTCTTGGCAGATGAGTCTTTCCTCTGTGCTGATTTTTAATTTGGCCATGGACAGAAGAAAAAAAAAAATCCAGACTGCATTATACTAGTCTGAGGTTCTTGTCTGGACCTCAGTGTGCATCATCCTCTTCCACGTCCTTGCAGGGGATCCAGTTACCATGAGAATGACCGTCTGTCGTCAGTCGCTGCAGAGTTGCATTTCAAATCCCTGAGCCGCCACTCCAGCCCCACAGAGGACAGAGAAGGTGGGTGCACTCACTGTGCTCATCAGGTTTGGTTTAATTCACATAGTGGATGTTAATCTGCCTGATGAGGTGAAAAACTCCCTGCGATTCCTCTCTCCACAGAACCCTCCTACCCGAAGGGAGATCCCAACAGCACTGCACGGCGAAGTTGGGAGCTCCGCACCTTCATCAACCAGTCCAAGGGTGAGATTACCGACCGACCGACTGACTGAGGCCTGTTGGACACCCTGCTCCATACAGTTCAGTTGTAACTAATCCCCTCCCGCCCCCTTCTCTCTATTAGACACAGCGGCACGACAAAGCCCCATGGAGGCCGTCCGTCGCTCCATTCGCAAGTTCGAGGATAAACACTACGCCACGATGAAGCAGCGCAACATCATCGGACAAGTGTGTCACACGCCCAAGTCCTACGACAACGTCATGCAAGTCGGACTCAGGAAAGTGACCTTCAAGTGGCAGAGGGGCAACAAGATAGGTGCGGCTTCTTTCTTACTGCATTTATTATAATATCCGTTATTGAGCACACCAACAGGCAGTGATGTTGTGTTTGTGTGTGAAAACAGGTGAAGGCCAGTATGGGAAGGTGTACACCTGCATCAATGTTGACACTGGAGAACTAATGGCCATGAAGGAGGTATGTACTCTAGCAAGAATAATCCAGTAGTTTTAAAAAATAATAAGAAATGAACACTATTATAATAATAATGTATAATAATAATAATAATACATTTGTCCACCAGATCCGATTCCAGCCGAATGATCACAAAACAATCAAAGAGACTGCAGATGAACTGAAAATATTTGAAGGCATTAAACATCCAAACCTGGTGCGATACTTTGGAGTCGAGCTCCATCGGGTAAGAGGCGTCCGTTCATGTCGGCCCAGGCATCGCACGCTGCTGCTCGCCGAAGCGCTTTGCCGTAAACTTTTCATGTGCTCGCTCACAGGAGGAGATGTACATCTTCATGGAGTACTGTGACGAGGGCACCCTGGAGGAGGTGTCCAGACTGGGGCTGCAGGAGCACGTCATCCGGCTCTACAGTAAACAGATCACCACAGCCATCAACGTCCTCCACGAACACGGCATTGTCCACCGCGATATCAAGGGTCAGTCTCATTCGCTCTTTTTTTTTCTTTTTCTTTTATGTTTTGTTTGTTTTCCTTTCATGAAGCACAGGACATTTTTTTGAACACACTCCCGTTCTTCCCATTGTTGATTCCGTCTGTATCAGGAGCCAACATCTTCCTGACGTCGTCTGGTCTCATTAAACTGGGAGACTTTGGGTGCTCGGTCAAGCTGAGGAACAATACTCACACCATGCCCGGAGAGGTGAACAGCACTCTGGGAACAGCAGGTAAAAGCTTCTGACTTGTGTTGCAAGTAGCCAGCAGGGGGCGCTTTATAACCCTTTTTTTCAATGGATATCTGCTGTTTATAATAGGTATAATATGAATATAGAGATATTCTATGATGTACTCTTCAAATCTTAGTTTTTTATATATGTTTGTACTGGTTATGATGAAAGCACTGCAAATTTCCCATTAGTATGTCATTCCAGTGCAATACTGTGTCATTTCAATAAATTACTGCTTAGTTACTGCTAGTTTTTAAACTGTTTGTTGTTTTGTCATATTTCTCATCAGCATACATGGCTCCAGAAGTCATCACCAGAGCAAAGGGTGAAGGTCACGGTCGAGCAGCGGACATCTGGAGTTTGGGCTGCGTCCTCATTGAGATGGTGACAGGAAAGGTGAGCACTTTCTGTTTTTCTGTTTCACACACGCTTCTAGGCATGATGTCATTTGGTGTTGTCTTTCTTTGTGCTGTCACAGAGGAAAAGACAGATACTTGTAGCCTTCTTGTTATTATTGTAAACAAGGGACCCACTGTAGAGCAGCTGTAGCTCCAGCATGCATATTTAATGTTTCAGTTCAGTTAAAATATTAATGTGACATATTTACACATTTATGCTCATACATTTTTGAGGTTCTTTGTGTGACATGCTGATTCATTCTTATTATAGATTCAATAGACGTGACAACAAACTGCTGTGTGAGACTGAGTAAAGGCTGTGGAGTCAGAGTTGCGACAGCAAGTCTGCTATTCTTGAGTTATTTAAAAGAGATCTAAACCTAAAGCTCATTAAGTCAAATTTGTCATTTCAATGCAAACAAGACCTTACCACTTCAAGCTACAGGAAAAGTGGAACCACAAGCAGGAAATGACTAATTTTCTAACTTTGATCTACATCTGCAGAGACCCTGGCATGAGTACGAGCACAACTTCCAGATCATGTACAAAGTGGGCATGGGCCATAAACCCCCCATCCCAGAGAAGCTGAGCACAGAGGGGAAGGACTACCTTGGTCACTGTCTGGAGAGTGAACCCAAACGCCGCTGGACCGCTAGCATGCTGCTGGACCACCCGTTTGTCAAGGTGAGATAAAAAAAAATTAAAAAAATCTTATCGTCACGACTGAACTGTCAGGACTCATCTGAGCACTATGTTACTTGACAGCTACCGTTTCTTGTCCATTTCAGGTCTGTACAGATGAAGAGTGAAAGGAAACCTCCTCTGTGGCTTTCAAGTTTACAAATTAAAGCACTACTGTACATGCTGTTGGCAAAAAGAAAATGGAACTGTGGATGCGGAGAAGTGGAAGTTATGGCTGAAGGCACATGGAGTTAAACTGAGGAACTAATACAGTATCATTTCAGAGGACAACTGGACCTATGGAGTATAGGGTTGTCGTGTCTTTATGTACCCATGGACTGGGGGGGAGGAGTGGGAGGGGTTGGGTGGGGTGGGGACTGTACATACTGTAAGAATAGGATTGGCTTTAATTCTTGTATAAACAATATTGTAAAGTTAAAGTTAACTATTGCCACATTCGTTCTTCTCACTGGTGAAGAGACCTCTGAAAAGGCATCGAGGAATACTTATGTTTTTTTTCTTCTTTTAAACAAATGGGTGGGGCGGGGTGGGACAAAAATCTATGGCACTTTTAAACTGTTTACCCATGGGGGCAGTTGAGTAGAGGAGGGAGGGATCTTATTTCAGTTGCCGTTTGAGGCACACAAAGATGCGGTAAACCTCACGTAATGGAAGGAGACGTTATGAAAGGAGCACCATCCAAATAGTCAGGTTAATTTATCACTTGTCGTTCGGCAAGCGCAGGCACTAGGAAGGATTTTTTCTTTTAAAAAATGTATTTTTCTTTGCCTTTTTGCTGAGGAGTAAATGTCAAGTTGGAGCAATGTTCAAGTCTACTGGTCACCAGTGGAGAGCTGTTCATGTGACTGGAGCGTAGCCAACAAAGAGGAGAAACGGGGCCTGCTCTCCCTCCCTGCTGCTGAACACATAACATCCACACAACCAAACACAGACACTGACACACACCACAACTTCTGGTCCTCTGCTGCTCTTATAGTGTTTGCTATGTACAAACAATATTAATAAACCAATTGTTTTTTTTAAAAAAAGAAAGTGAAGTGTGTATTTTCTTAAGCCACTCATCATTACTATGACATTACTATCACAGAAGTAGTTCATTTAATTTAGGCTGACAGGTATAACTTAAATATTTGCAGTGTTATTTGAGGTGTAATATTAACTTGTTAAATGTTCACCTGCAACATTAGTACAAGTTGCCAGACACATTAGCAGTAAGACAAAATAAAGTGATATTTAGACTGGTAATTGCTGCTCTGCAGCTGCTCAGATCAGTTCAAGCCAGGATTATTCAGTTTTGTTTACAGGAACCTCCTTATTCCCATAGTTGGAGCTTCTGTCAATCTCAGTCTGGCCAATCATCCAGCGTACTCCCAGTGAAGCTGTGAAGCAAAGATTCAGAAAGAGTACATTTAGATTACCATTAGAACAGGTCACAAAGAAGTGGAGAGAGGTTTCATCAGACATTGTTTCCCTAATTAATTTCCTGGTCGAGATTACAGATTACTGTATTTAGGATGACAGCCGAGTTTTTCTCTGATTTCTAAGCTCAATTTTGTGCCATAATCTGTTCATCATTATTTCAAACATAGCTGCAGATTATTGCAGAAATGCTTAAATAATTAGAAAGAAAAAAATAAAACTTGAGTCAAAGGCTTTCTGATGCTAATTATGATTTGAATGAATGAATAAAACTTTATCAATCTCCCAAAGGGGAAAATCAATGTGTCACAGCAGCAACAGATACGAAGACAAGGCATACAAAAAAGGTAACCTCACTAATAAATAAAATAAATAGATAAAAAATAAAGGCTTATGAGTTGGTAAAGTGCTAGGATCTGTGTGTGTCTGTGTGTGTGTGTGTGCATGTGTGCGTGTGTGCTCACGCTCCATTGCATTCAAGCACTATTGAACAGTCTGATGGCTGTGGGGCCTAAACCGCTCTGTTCTGCACCTGGGGAGAGTGAGTCTCTGGCTGAAGGTGCTCCCCCTCAGCCACATTTGTACTACCAGAGTTGCCTTAACTGTCTAATGCTTTTATTTCCCCCTCACTGTGCATATTATAATAGGGGAGGCCCCCAAAACATCAACACTGACCTAATAATGAACTTTCCTTTGCACATGGTGGAGTGTGAATTGAGGCATGACATAGCCTAATATTTCCTGATTTATCATTAATACATCAAAAAGAAAAACAACAAGTTACATCAGTAATTAAGCCTTAAAAAATGACACACTGTACTGAAACTTACCTGCAGAGCAGAGAGCCACAGAGACTAAGATGGTGAGCACGGATCCAGAGCTGATGAGTTGAACCAGCAGCAGGCCCAGCGGGTAGAGGAGCAAACAGCACCAGAACAACCAGTTGATCAAGGCCCAGGGTCGTCGTGGGGGGCTCATTGTGGGACCAGGGAAACGCCCAGTCTGTGTGTAGTGCTCCTGAAAGCTGTCCTGCGGGTACATCAGTGCAGACACACGACAATACAAAAGTGTCCACATCACGTGTGAGCCCCTTGAAAGTCATGTTGACCTTGTCATTACATGGTGACAAGCTAAAATGTTCAGTGTTACCCAGTTTAGGTTAAAAATTGGAGACAATGTGGCATTTAATAGTACTTTACAAAGTCATTACAGCATAAACCTCTGCCTACAATACCCTCTCACCTTCTCCTGGTAGAGTTTGTGGAGCCAAGCAGCGCACTCTGCTTCATCCTCTGGGATCGTCTCCAGAGGGATTCTCCTGTGAGTAAAAGAGGGAAGTCAGATCTCTGAGATAAAACCATATTACACCAGTAAACAGGAAACAAAGGGTGCAATCTTCACTACAAAACATTTCTTTGTACCTTATGTATAAATCTGCATGATATTTCTTCCCATTAAGAATCCCAAGCAAAGTCGGAGACTCGTTGTTTCTGAAGTTCATTGTTGAATCGTAAACAGCTGCAACTACAAAAGAACCAGACACAAGCAGCAATTTGATTTGTAAATCTCTCTCTCCAGCTCACAGTGTCTGGTGATTACTGGTGGCAATATTTAAAATAGATACGCACCAGTTCCTCTGAGGTTTTGGACAGTTACCCAGAATCCTTTGGTCCTGGGCAGAAGGTGATACTTGAGTTTGGGCAGACCTTTGCTCTCAGCCACCTGCATGCTGACCTGGTGCTTCTTTGGTGTGAGGCGTGTTCCTTCACAGTAAAGCAAGAACTAGCTCCAAGAAAAGAGACAGTTCATGAATAACACTATTCAGACATATCTCTGTATCACCACTCTAACTGTAAAAGACATCACTATTTCCACAGAGTGAAATTTACCCAGAAGTTTTCTGGATAATCCCGCAGGTTCTGAAGACTCTGTGCCACCGTCCTTCGGTCTTCTTCCCATTTCCTCGTACAGAAAACTGTCTCCTGGAAGTACCACATCCAACCAATGATTGGAACATAAGCCAGCTCTTTCTTGACTAATGCTTTTGAGCTCTGTAAAAGCAAAAAAAGATTGTATTTTAAAATTTAAAATGCAATCCAATGCACAAAAAAGCTGAGCACTTGGTTTCTCTGAGAGAGACTTCCTCTTACCCCAAGAACTCCAAATCTGTCACAGAAGGTCCAGCCACACACAAAGTCAATCTCAAAAGTGTGGTTGAGAACTGAAATTGCGTTCTCATTTCCATACAGTGGATAACTCTTGGGGTCGGTGTAGAGCGTGCATTCAGTCCCAGACCACCACTCCAGAGCAGCTACCATCTCTGTGGATCATGAAGACACAGTTCTTAAGGCCCCTCTGTGTTTTGTTTGGAAAGAAGCCTTTAAACCAGTGGTATCACAAATTTCTGGTGACCCCGCTATCATGTGCAGTCACATGATCGCGGCCGTGAATCAAGAGCCAGCTCAGATATTTTTATATGCTGCATTTTATTTGAACTTGATTTATATTCGAGAAAGTGAAAGTACAGTTGTTTAAGATTGTGCATGGTGTTTTTAACAATAATTTAAAAAATAATAGTAATTAGTTACAAAATATTTTCCATCAGTTTTTTTTATTTTTTTATTTATTTTTTTATCAATTACTAGACATTTCAGGCGACCCCATTTGAACTCCAGGCGACCCCACGTGGGGTACCGACCCCAAGGTTGAAAAACACTGCTTTAAACCTTTGATCTTGCTCATTATTACAATAAAGTTACAACTGAAGTGATAGATTTTTTCCTTCCAGCAGCAAACCAGACTTTAACACTCATCTATGTAACAGAGAATAAAAGCAATACTCACGGCTGTTGATGCAGTAGCTCAGTCTGACATTGACCCTGCGGGCTAGCTGTTTGCTGACCAGCCACAGAGGGAGAGTGCAGAGCTGCAGCAGGTTGACGATGAGGCCGCTGGCCAGGAACACATAGCAGATGATCAGGTGGCACAAGAAGTGGGATTTCAGCAGCTGCAGGAGGCCCATTGCTGTGTTAGAGCTGTGCAACTTAAAGCATTACAAGAAGAACTGCCTTTTATTCTCACACATCTGATGTTAGAGTACAAGATCACGCTCTGTCAAACGCACCAATCAGCTACAAGTCTAGTGTTGACCTAAGGTAACTGCCCAGTAACTGACAACGCTCACCCTGCTGTGACGTGATGATTCACTTTCAAGAGGTCAAAATCCAGTAGTATAAAGAGCAAGAGATTTATAGTTCGATTAACATCAACACTCCCTTCCCTCTTTCTGTTTGACACATTTGTGTGTGTTTTAAAATCCAATATGAACTCTAAACAGAGAATATGCAAAGTCTTTAAAAAAAAAACCTTTTCTAACATAATTTGGGATTTTACACATGGAAACACATAGCATATTTATTTTATTAATGTGTCTGTTACTTCTGGGTGTTTTTCTCTTTCCACATCAAGGTTTAAAGATGGGTTGACATAGGGACAATTATTTTGAAAATAATCATTGGTGACTGTAGTTGTTCCTGCTGCTTCCTAGCTTCCTTCCTAGTTCTGATCTTTTGCATTTCTGAGTAAAGCCACAGCTCATAAGACCAAAGCAGCGTGAGTGAAAAAATCAAGTGTGTAAAATATAGTTACTGATAAAAGAACCAACTCACCAAACTTTTACACTTTCTTTTAGCCAAGATGATGCATACTCTACTTAAAGATAAAAGAATAAATAATGAGCTTAATGAAATAGACATCATGTTTATTTATTTTTAATTCAAGCATGTATTGTGACATAATTACACAAGGCACACATGGTTTAAGGACAGTTATTAAGCTTATTGCATTGTCTTTAGTAACCTCATGACTTATTCTTCAGTACTGATCCAGGATCATCACTCACGGCAGTGATTTAGTGGCCTATAAAATCTGTTATGGGAGGAAAGCTGAGGGAATATACAGTATCTCTGGATTGTGGGTAATTTTCTGAGTGGCTTAGAAAAGGAGAAAGATAAATATAATTAAAGAAAAATATTTTCAATTGCTTAATGCACAGCTCCACTACTTCCTGAACTTTAGTCAGCTCCTTTATTTCCTGTCTTACTTTATTGGACAAACTGATTAATCCAGGTGTGTCTGGCTGTTGTTGTGAGGATTAATCAGTTTGTCCAATAATGTAAGACAGGAAATAAAGGAGCTGGCTAAAGTTCAGGAAGTAGTGGAGCTGTGCATAAAGCCTATTAACATGAAATGTGCAGGCACCAGAGAATCCTCAGAGGGGGTAGTATGATGATAACTTGGACAAAAATAACTTGGGCTGAAAAAATGACATCAGCGTTAAACAAACCACTTTGTTCACTAAAGAGTAAAGGATCAGTATCACCATCTTCCTCATAACATTGTGATTTCCTCATTTTTCTACATGAGTAACCAACGACACCGTGTGAGGGATCACCGGGCCTGAGTGAACTGGTTGAACTGGCTGTTAGTAATCTCATCTCATCTCAGTCATATTGAGGTGAACTGCACACTGGGAACAACGGGTAAGAAAAGTATGTCTCATGCTTGTTCTGCATGCCACCACCAGGGGTCACTAACACTTTTTTTTTTCCCGCTCCATTTTTAAAAGTGTGGCCTTGTGAAATCCTGGTGATGAGTACGTGATGCAACTGTTTCATGTATGTGTATGGTAGCACATTAGAGTGAGGTCATGGACAAGCAGCAGATATCTGAAGCTCAGTCCGTCTCCTCACTGAGACAACAGGAAGAGTGATAGCGACTGAGGGAGGAGACTGGCTCACACAGAATGTGCTCTTCCTCTGTTTTTACTATCAATACGATATGCACTGGAGATTAGCTGTGGCTCCTGTTTGTGGTGACAGTGTATATCTATTTGTTCTTTCACATAACCACAGGGAGGTGACGATTAACACAGATTGTGAATGTCTCCTCGTTTTATCCCAGCTTGCACAGACATGAGCATAAATACAACTTCTACACTGTTTTTTTTTTTTAGCTGAGCAGTTGAGTGTTAAGTTTGAGGCCTTCAGAAGATTTCAATTTCTAGTTGCTGTGAAGAGTGTTTTTCTAGTGTATCCAACTATGACAAACAGGCCCTGTTCTCCCTCCCTGTGGTTGAAAACAAAACATCCAAACATGATGACACACAACACAACTTCTGGTCCCATGCTGCTCTATAATCTTTTCTCTGTACAAATAATATAAATAAACAAATTTCTATTTAAAAACAAACCTGAAATATACATTTTTATTCCCCTATGAAATTACATTCTACATTAAAATCACAGAGGTAGTCCATTTTGCACTTGGTTGAAGTTAGAATTTCAGTTTGACTTATCAGTGATAATATTTGTCTTGACTGTATTCAAATATTTACTCTGCTATGAGGAGAATGCAGAAGTCAAACTTTGTCTCGCCTCATGTTCCTTAGTATATGTTTATCAAAGCAAGTTGCTCTCCACAGTCCAGGTTCATGATCTTTGATCTTGAGCTTTGCAGCAGAGCAGTAAGACACAACTATCCTGTCCGCATTGTGCTTGGAAAGCAGGTTTGCACTTGTTGGACCAACAGGAACCTGTCAGACTGGTGTTTATACATTCTGCAGCCAGCAGCTTGGAAATTAGGGGCTGTGCAAAGAGGCAGCTCAGAGATAGGGTCAGGATCTCTTAGTTTCTGTTTACAGGAACCTCCTTATTTCCATAGCTTGAGCCTCTGTCAATCTCAGTCTGGCCAATCATCCAGCGAACTCCCAGTGAAGCTGTGAAAGAAAGATTCAGAAAGAGTTCAGTCAGAATATTATGTGAATGAGTCACAAAGAAGTGGTGATGGGTTTTGGGATCATGAGACACTGTGATTTCAACAGTAAATTCCTTAATTTGTTTTGTACATTTATCTTAAAAGTATGAAGAGTTTTCAAGATCAAAATCAGAGATGTTCCAATACCATTTTTCCCTCTTGATAATGATTCTGATACCTGATACATTGTGTATTGGTCAATACCGAGTACCAATCAGATATCAGTGAATTCAAAAAAACTACATCTAATAAATAATATTATTGTTATATGGCCTAGTTCAAGTTAAAGCCTTTGGAAAACGAATGCAAACAGTCATGGAGCTTCTTTATTTTCTAGTTTGACAGCCTGCATAAATGGAAAAGAACATGAATCAATCTAGGAAGTAACAGTCACCCAAGGGTGCACACCTTTGAAGGCAGGTGGGAGAAACACTGCCTTTAAAGACGTGGTATTGGATCAGTGCATAGATTTGTGCACTTGCCGAAGCCCAGTCTGGTATTTTTGGCAGTATTGAAGGCTTTTCGATGCTGGTATTGGTACTGGAACATCTCTAATCAGAGTGCAGTTATGCGGCTAAATCCAAAATCCAAAGTTTATTTCCAATGTGACATTAGTAAATGCTTGAATCGGAGATGTCTCATGTTGTCTTCTTAACCTCAACCACAAACATGGCCTCTCATTTATTGTAGAAACTGTAACATGCTCCTCCTGATCCCATGCTATTAGATCAAAAGTCTCCATTTAACATCTCTGTGAAACTATTCAGATGGATCAATGTTTAGCTGCTTTGTTGCGTAAGCTCATGCCTGAATGCTGTTGGGGACATGCTCCCAAAAACTATTTGATCATAGTTTTTTCAAAAAAGGGAACTTACATTTGACTCGTCAGATCTGCTGCTTTGTGAAACATTTTAACAAAAAGGAGCTGTTAACCTGAGGGAGGGACTGTTACACTCAGTTCAGGGTGACTTCACCTTGAGCTCCACTGTGTAAAACTAACCTGCAGAGCAGAGAGCCACAGAGACTAAGATGGTGAGCACGGATCCAGAGCTGATGAGTTGAACCAGCAGCAGGCCCAGAGGGTAGAGGAGCAAACAGCACCAGAACAACCAGTTGATCAAGGCCCAGGGTCGTCGTGGGGGGCTCATTGTGGGACCAGGGAAACGCCCAGTCTGTGTGTAGTGCTCCTGAAAGCTGTCCTGCAGGTACATCAGTGCAGACACAAGGAAGCAGAAGAACATTGTTTAGTTTGTTCCTTGAAAATGTGGGATAAGCCAAAGTATAACAACTTTGTTTCTCCACCAACAATACCCTCTCACCTTCTCCTGGTAGAGTTTGTGGAGCCAAGCAGCGCACTCTGCTTCATCCTCTGGGATCGTCTCCAGAGGGATTCTCCTGTGAGTAAAAGAGGGAAGTCAGATCTCTGAGATAAAACCTTTTACACCAGTAAACAGGAAACAAAGGATCCAATCTTCACTACAAAACATTTCTTTGTACCTCACATATAAATCTGCATGATATTTCTTCCCATTAAGAATCCCAAGCAGAGTCGGAGACTCGTTGTTTCTGAAGTTCAGTGTTGAATCGTAAACAGCTGCAACTACAAAAGAACCAGACACAAGCAGCAGGTAACTGTACAACTCATTTGATTTGTAAATCTCTCTCTCCACTTACTGGCAGCAATATTTAAAATAGATACGCACCAGTTCCTCTGAGGTTTTGGACAGTTACCCAGAATCCTTTGGTCCTGGGCAGAAGGTGATACTTGAGTTTGGGCAGACCTTTGCTCTCAGCCACCTGCATGCTGACCTGGTGCTTCTTTGGTGTGAGGCGTGTTCCTTCACAGTAAAGCAAGAACTAGCTCCAAGAAAAGAGACAGTTCATGAATAACACTATTCAGACATATCTCTGTATCACCACTCTAACTGTAAAAGACATCACTATTTCCACAGAGTGAAATTTACCCAGTAGTTTTCTGGATAATCCCGCAGGTTCTGAAGACTCTGTGCCACCGTCCTTCGGTCTTCTTCCCATTTCCTCTTGCAAAAAACTATTTCCAGGAAGTACCACATCCAACCAATGATTGGAACATAAGACAGCTCTTTCTTGGCTAAAACTTTTGAACTCTGGAAATGTTGAAATGAAAGTATGTTGAGGAACTGGAGGGCAAGCTAGGCACATTTTCTATACAACAAGATGATAATAGGCCAGTTTTGAGAGACTTGATGAAGTAAAAATTTAACATGCAAAAAAAAGCATGAACATTAAACATTTATGACTTGGGTGTGAGACTTCAAAGACAGGGAATTGAGATGTGCAAATTGTTTTCAGCCGTTCTATTTATGCACCAATGACAATAATCTCAGTTTTTTATTAATGTAATATAAAGCATGTATTTTTCTCTTACCCCAAGAACTCCAAATCTTTCGCAGAAGGTCCAGCCACACAAGAAGTCTATCTCAAAACTGTGGTTGAGAACTACAATTGCGTTCTCATTTCCATACAGCAGATAACTCTCTGGGTCGGTGTAGAGCGTGCATTCAGTCCCAGACCACCACTCCAGAGCAACTACCATCTCTGTGGATCATGAAGACACAGTCATGAAGACACCTCTGTGTTTTGTGAAAAAAGTGTAGTTCCTTCCAGCAGCAAAATAAACAGAGACAAACAATACTCACGGCTGCTGATGCAGTAGCCCAGTCTGACATTGACCCTGCGGGCTAGCTGTTTGCTGACCAGCCACAGAGGGAGAGTGCAGAGCTGCAGCACGTTGACGATGAGGCCGCTGACCAGGAACACGTAGCAGATGATCAGGTGGCACAAGAAGTGGGATTTCAGCAGCTGCAGGAGGCCCATTGCTCTGTAAAAGTTGCACAACTTAAAGCATTAAGACTCAACTACTTCCTCGTGTCACACCCACCTCCCCTCATCAGTCAGCTCTGTCAAACCAGCCGGAGTGGTTCTGGGCCGTGACAGCGACTGTTCCCCCAGCACTGATCCCACTCTGACATAAAGGTTTTCTTTGACTGGATGTCATCTGCTGAATGGAGCCTCTGTGCTGGACTCAGTACAAACTGGTCTGTGCATAAAATGGCATTTGACAGGGTAAATGTTTGCTCCTAGCAGTAGCCTACTCCTTTTTGGGTATAGGATTGCTGGATTATTATGAAGCTCATAACAATAGGAGTTTTGGCAGGACATTTCCTTAAAGTGCAGGCGATATAGGTTTACACAGATGTGTTATTAATTCAGTGTGCTCTGAAAGGTCATACCCATCCTGCTAGAGTTTTGCAGTCACATTTATGGCTGTTCCACAGCTCTGGGAGACGTCTGACCTTATTATTTACCATCAAACTAGTTTTAATGGAACAACACAGACAGGCTTATCTGCAAAATCAGTGGCAACAGCTACCACACAATAACAATGACAAAATACCACTTAAAATAGAAACACATCATATGTCAGTGTGAGGTAGAAACACAACTATGCAAATAATCAAAAAAGAAATACAATCAGAGGCAAAGATGCTTAAATAGTCAAATTATTACTATTCTAAAAGGAACAGGAAAAATATACCACCCATTTGAGACATGTGACATTTACCTTGATCAGTCAGTGCTGTCCAACTTTAGTCTTTCAAAAGTTTCCAGATGAGAAAAAAACAAAAAAATACAAAAATACAAAACAGCTGTCTTCACCATGTGTCCATATCTCTTGGAGCTCCTGCTGCTCTTCAGATTACAGTTATACTCACAGAAAACTTCCCCCAAACAAGGAGCCACACCCATCTGTAAGCCACGCCTGGACCCGAGGAGGATGGAGACATGTGTGCAGGCCATGGTGCAGGCGGTGCAGGCTCAGGGCGGCTGCTGCAGAGATGAGAGGCGTGGTCGCGCTGCTCAGGGCTGAGTCAACAAGCCGAGCCCCTCTGTTACCATGGTGACAAACATAGCAAATAAAGCGTCCCATTAAGTTATCGGCTCAATATCATTCCTCTCAGCTCAGGATTGTTATGATACATTTAATCGGTCTGTGAGTTATAAAGTAAAAGTGTAAAACGTTGAAACAGCGCGCCATCATCTGAAGATAAGTGCTGCAACGTCACACTATTTCTCGACGCCACTAACACGCGAGTGAGTGAGACGTCTTTCTGTGTTTCCCTACTCTTTGCCCTGCCCTTATTTGGTCATAGGAAAGGTGGGGAGGGATAGACGCATGCGCAGTGCTCTTTGGCGATAAATGAAATCAAATATCACCAAGACGATGAACGGAACAGGCGTATTAGCAAAACTTTTTTTTTTCTTTTTTCTTTTTTTTAAATGTAATCTGCGCAACAGCCTCAGAGACAATAACAACCTCTGGTCTCACATTCTCCCCTGGCCATTTACAGACGGTCTGTGTGCAAGCCACAGTGTCGGGGGTTCAGCGGGAAACTGGTAAACAGTGCCGCCTCTTGGTGGACAGCACCACCTGCTGGTAACATGTCGCAAGTGTGTAAGAGGAAAAACTATTTTTTTCCCCCTTAAAGGGACAGTTTGACCCCAAATGACTCCTAATATGTGGTCAGCAGCATCACTGGAGCTGGGCCTCAGCAGCAGTAAGGCAGGGGATAGTGACTGAAAAGAAATAGGCTACTGCACGTTTTTGCAACTTTTAATACGAGACAGGTGCCACCCTCTGCTTCAAAATGTATAGCACAGTTTTACCCTCCACACATTAACCGGTTACATTGCTGGTTGTCCCTTTGACTTGCCCCTCAAGCAAGGTTAGAATATTTATTTTTGCACAACTGCCAGTATTCATAATGAGTAATTCAAAATGCCATGTTTTTAAGACTGAATCAAATGGACATTACACATTCCCGTAAAAATGTTTGCCGGTAATTGCTTTGACTTCGAATTTTATAGCTCAGCCAGCAAAGCTTTCCCCCCTCTTGTTAAATTTGTTTATTATATAAAACTCATTTTCTGGACACAAAGTCAGGTTTTATAAAAGTAAGATTCCTCCACTGACTTTTCAACACAAATAACTTTAACAGGCTAAATAATCCACTTCCCAAAATTAAAAGGTCACAGGAAAGGCGGAGTGTGGTCTGTGTGAGCTGGCTCATGGAAACACTGAGTTTAATAGACCCTCTCTTAAAAAATAAAGTAAAATAATGCCATTCCTCAGCTGAAAGTAAAACAGAGTAGAAGTGGAAACAGATACACTGACTAGTGACTAACAAAAGGCATCCACTTGAAATGCTCTCTTCAGCTTGACGAGATATAATAGCTCAAGCAATTTCCTCTTGCCAACACTAGAGGGAAATAGAGAAGCACAGAACACAGCTTCTGTATTTTGTGGAGAAACTCCGACTAAATACATTTCCCTGTTGCCTGCACAGTAGATTAGGTCACATTTTCTCTTTTCTCTGCATTAAAGAAATGTTGTGATACCTATATACCCCCTCACCCCCATGCCAACCTAAACAGTATCTGGTTATTTTTTTTTATCTGTGATCCGGAGACCCCTAACAGGAGCTTAATGGGGTCCCACTTAGGGGTTGCTGAGAAGTGTTTCCAAGCTCTCTTTTTACAGGTCTCATAATGCTTGAGCCCTCATGTCCTTTACGACCAAATAACCTTGAAGAGAGGACATGCCTGTCTGAAGAGGTCCAACCATACGGTAAAGTAGCTCAGGAAGCGCTTTATGTTGAAATACCAAAGGCAAAGAGTGTGAGGGGGCTCAAGGGGAATAATGTTTAGTAAGTATAGTATGTGCAGAGTCACTTTGTGGCTACAGACGATGGAGCACAGCACATTTTACACTGTCAGCTGAAAGCTGTGAATGAATATTTCAGTAATTTTAAATCCTAAAGCACCTTCACAAAATGGCACTAATGTATATCCAAGTCACTCTGAAGCCAAATACCTGCATTTGGTTGGTTAGATTAATCATACTCAAGTTCAGTGCGCTTTGCACATGTAGCATTTACAGGATTGTTTTTCTTCTTTGTTTTCTCTGATTTACGAGAAGGTCGAGGCAAGAAAAGGAAATAACACAGTAAAACCTTCTCCTTAGTGAAGGAAACCATTCCCATTTAGTTTATTTGGGTTTTGGTTCCAGTCTCCTTTTAAATGGGAATAAAATGCCATCACATGCTGGTAGGTGAGAGGATACATGGTGATACATGCATTTTAAAGTAACAACCCACTGCCTTATGTGCAGGCCTTCGTTATTATGTGGTAATGCTCTTACTGCCTTTAGAGACAGAATATTAAGTAGCACTGGTACCAGTTTGATCATCATAAAAGCACAATATTGAAATATCCCCTTAAGACATTTTGAGGCACATACTGTATGAAAATAATCTGTTTTGAATCAACACAAAAGTCAAATAAACTATTCATAAATTATTGAAAGCAAATCCACTCATTTTCCCTCATTAGAAACCCAAATCTATGAAGAGACAAATAAACATTAGATTTTGAAGCAGAACTGCTGGATGCAAGATGTTTTCCTCTTCATTAAACAGCTCAGTTCTCACCATAAGTGCGCTGGAGGCTTTAAGTTTCCACACCGCACTTGTGCACGTTGCATACTGGACCACGGCCGGTTTCCGAGCTATTTGTTATGCCTCAGAGTCACGCTTGTGCTGTACATGCATATGTTCAACCCAAATTCAAGGGAAAAGAGAGAAAAACCTCCTACTCAGCAGATGATTGTGAAAACAAGTCTTCAAGTGTCAAAAATGTGCACACACATCATTCTGCACAGCTCACAGATACACGATACCAAACTTAGATGAAGTGATCATTAATTATCTGCTGTCCTTATAGCTGTAGGTACTTCAAGAGAGTGGCCCTGGCTGAAACACTCCCGTACATAGTCAAAGCCCAGCCATGCAAGAGGCAAGTACATGAAAACAACTGTTCAATGGAAAATATAAAAAGTTGTGAAAACATACATGTTGAAATTGGACAAACCATCTGGGTGCCTCCAAATAAAAAGTAGCCAGGAAGGAGTGTGTCTCACTCACATTTCACTGACTCTTTGGTGGAAAAGTGCAGTCGATACGAGGTTACTGGACTCAAAAATGTGTTGCACGGACAGCTCACCACAAGAAGTTACCCTTTTCCAACAAATGTCAGCTTTCATTAAATGAGTAATGCGTTACTGTTCGGGCTGCCCTTCTTGGGCCCTTGCTTGGTACAGCAGGCAACTGGATACCATATACCGTATTTTCCGGACTATAAGTCGCGTTTTTTTTCTAGTTTGGCTGGCCATGCGACCTATATTCAGAAGCGACTTATATATTTAAAAAAAAACCTACGCTATGACCACAAGAGGGAAGCAAGGCTTTTATTTCTAAATCCCTCCTCATTCAGTAGCTCATCTTCATCTTCCTCACGTGCTGTTCTCCTCGCTGCGCTGTCTGACCTGTCTCCGTTGCACCGTAGCGCTTCACTCCCAGTCAGTTCAGAGTATTTTCACAGCGTGTTCTGCGGTCCGTCTTCAGTCTCTGCTCCGGTCCCGACTGTGCTCCGGACACGGAGCAGAGACCCAGGTCCAACAGTGCAAGGCTGTCCCTCTCTGAAGCAGAGGAGAGGTCGGCTTCACTCCCGTCCGTCTTCACAGACAGTCCACAAAGGGTTTCTGATCACAGGGTTCGCCGCCGCCCCCCCCCCCCCCCCCCCCCCCTCGGACGATCACCTTCATTCATCTCCGCATCCTCACACACACATAGTACACACCACAGAGAAGCGTGCATGCATAACAGCAGCGCGCGCTATAGGTGCCGGCCTTTCGTGTAAACAAAGCCCCGGCCATTATATGAGACCCGGCTATTAATTAAATGTTTGAAAAATAAATGCGACTTATAAACCGGCGCGACTTATATATGTTTTTTTCCTCTTCATGACGTCTTTTTAGGCAGATGCGACTAATACTCGGGTGCGACATATAGTCCGGAAAATACGGTAAGAGCAGTGTCGTGCGTTTGAGTGCAGCACTTGACATTTGTTGCATGACATTCCCCTGCACTTATTTATTGTCCACTGTTAAATCAAGCAGGGAGGCTATAAAAATAATTTTAAAAAGCTTCCTTGCCAGATCAAACTAAAGACCAGATGTAATGAAGCTGGACTACATGCTTTTTTGACATGTGGGAGAATTGGCCAGCACCAAAACATCCGCTTCAATCTCGAAATCCCTCCTCTGTTATCACACTATTAGGAATGCAGAACAAATATTTAATAGCTGATGTGTATTGTTTTACTTACTTAGTATAATTAATTAGTTACTGTCTTATAAAAACCAGTGGCTACAGCTGACTTTTTTCAGTCAAGGCTGAATCAACTGGCCAAATCCAACAGTGTTGAGCCAGGAGGAACTATACTTCTGGCTCAGCAACACAGGGGTGATTTGGCCGAACATGCCGTATAAAGTATGCACAGAGGATTAAGTGAAATCACCGAATGCGTGTGATTTATGAGCCATTCTGTGTCCATAGATTGTGACCGGCTCTAACTGCTTTTTACCTGAAACAAATTTACATTCATTTAACCCTTAACTGTGTAACTCTTTGTAGAAACAGATTTATCAGCTGACAATGCTCATCTTTACATCCAGCCTTCATATTCCTCAGTGAATGTGTTTATTATAATACACTGTATGGTTCAGTAACACATATGCTGGTGATTGTAAAAAGAAAAACCTCTTAGAAATGGTGAGGAAAACATGTTTGAAACACAAAATGCAGCTGCAAGACAAGCCTGATGCAAATGGTTTAACCAGGCAGCACAGTCATTACTTGGTATCCTTACTGGAAAAGTGCGACAGATTTGTGCAAATGGTCTGAATAAATCAGGAGGAACTCTGACCTGGAAAAGGCTGCGTTCATTCAGGTTTTGTGCAGGCTTCAGTAAATAAGGCGATAAATCCGATTAAGTAATTCTGAATGACTGCATGTTGGACTGTCATGAAAGGAGATAACGTGCTCAGAGTTTCTGTATGCATGCATTAGACTTGTGGACATATAGGAAAAAAGTACAAATCAGAAAAAGTGACAACATAGCCTGGAGCCTAAACTTTATTTGACACAGTGTATATGTGCAGTAAGCCAGTAATGAGATCCTGATGTATGCAGTCTGTTTCACCCAGGATTCGACTCTGCAGTGTCGTTCATCAGGTGGAGTAACCCCCGACGACACATCCGACTGTCAGCGATACACGTGGGAGGTTTTCTGGAGACACCTGCGCTGCTGCTCTTTGGGGGCCCAAACATGAGGCCTGGACCCAGCGCCAGAAAGCTCCGGGCCTGAGTGAATTTATTTGATGTAATGCCACCACCAAGGTGAAAAAGATTAAAATACTGCATGGTTATGCAATTTCATGTCCTCTTTTTCAACTTCTACTCCTGCCTTCTCTGACAGATGTCAGAGTTGGGATTTGAATGCTCAGGAATGGGACAATGATTCAACCTGAGGTCACATATGTGAAACGCTGGAGTTTGGCCTCAGCACGTGTGAGGGAAAGTTTGTGGAGTTAGTGAAATGTGGGTCTCAGTGCAGAAAGTGATACTTTTAGTGGCACAAAAAGCAACGGAGAAGATTGAGGGGTTTCTTTCAATCAGTATTTTCTCAAAGCCTGGAAAGGGAATTCAGTGTTAAAGGTCCAGTGTGTAATAATTGGCAAGATTTATTGGCAAAATCTGAATATAGACTACTACCCTTGAATATATTTGTATAAGTGTGTAATTGCTATAAAATAACGTTTGTTTGGTTTTTGTAGCCTTATAATTATTCTTTTATATAGCAAGGGTCTTGCTTTAGAGGGTGTCGCCATCTTGCGCCGCCATGTTTGTACGGCAGCCCTGACGGTAAATCCAGCCCGCCAGAGAGAACGCTTTTCACGAGTTTCGCGTGCATAAACCAACAAAGAAGAGGCGGAAGGAAAGATGAAGGAGTAGGAAACAGCAGACATACCGTAAAATGGTTTAGATCTTCACCTCAATGCTCCATGCTCCTGAAATACTCCCAGTTGTCCCAGTCGTGGTAGGCTAAACAAGTTTTTTTGTCCTCTGAGGCCACCGTCACTTTGCCGATGGGTGAGTGAGTGAGTGCTGCAATCTAGAATCTGCGCTAGATATCACAGTTTTACACACTGGACCTTTAACTGATGATGTGTGAATTTTGAATCATATCTAAATACACACATATAGGCTACTGTACAATTTGAGGGTAGGCTACTTGTACTTTGAGTACAGTATTTCTATTTTGACTATGGTATTGATAAGGTCATCAAATTATTAAAGTACTTGTACTTTAAAAGCACCAAGCTGTTTGTAGGCCTAAGTGTTGCTGTTACATATAGCCAACATACCAGGAGCAGTGTTTTACTTGCCAATCCTGCCAGGAGTTTCAGCCATTGTTGTTTTTATGGTACAAGAGGTTACAATATTCTGAGCAGCTCTCTTTTTCAGGCATGCTAACTTAAAAAGAAGAAAAAACAGAAAGAAATAGTATAATTACCAGAGTTAATATCCAGTTGCTTTCCAATGAATACAGTTCCTCGTGAGTATCAAATTTGATGCTGAACCTACACCATTTATCCAGACAGGTAAGTAGGCAGGCCTAAATGGCAGCTAATGCTAACGTTGCCTATGTAGCAATAGAAAAACAATGGATCCTTTTAAAGGAATTCAAATCAACATTTTAGTATCAATGGACAAAATGCGTATAATGTGAAAGTAGTCCGTCATAATGTCAAACAAACTGTGTCGTTCTCCTCAGCCCCACAGCCCGTTTCAACTCATAGTTTTGGTTTTACAGTCAACGACTTTACTGTTTTGGTTTTCATGCTCACTGCTGTCACCAGCATTGTTTCCAGATGTTGGGGCAGCTGTTAGAGTTAGATATTTCCCTAAAGACTTGGTAGAGACCAAAACAAAGCTAAAAGGGCAGTAAATGTTGGACTTAAACTTTCCTGGTGGCGATAAACACAACTTCAAAACACATCAAGAAAAAAATTCCAATTAAGCGGAGCTGGAAAACCTGCATTAAAACCTAAGAGAGGAAAAGTGAAACACCAAGTGGCATTTAAATCCAATTAATAGTAAAGTACTTTACTCAGCTTTTGTGTTGTGTGTCATTCGATGATTAGTTTATTAGATGGGGGTTCACCCCAAAATAAAATTCAGTAGGCTAATTACCTCACAAGCACCATTAAAATCTGCAGGACTATCAAACTTGCAGTGTTAGCCCCCATACAGTACGTCTGTGTCAGCATTCTTACAAACGACTGAAGTTATAGTGACCACTTTTACTGCAAGTATAAAAAAGGCCACATCACATTTTTTCCAAATAACTTGTGAGGATATTCCAACTGTTTGGTAGCGAAAGGATTGCCTAGAAAGATTTCTCTCTCTCTCACACACACACACACACACACACACACACACACACACACACACACACACACACACACACACACACACACACACACACACACACACACACACACACACACGTCTTGACATTGCTTTGTTTCAGACAGTGCCAACAGCTGTGCTTCTGGACATGTGTGCAGCCAACAACCCCCTCGCAGAAGTCGGAAGACATGTAAAAAAGCTTGACTTGATTTTACAACCAGCTTGACTATATATATATCTATATCCCGCTATATCATCAGCTTAGGAGGTGGTGCATGCTGGCACAGTGACGTGTGGTCAAAGACTTCGCCACATTTTCTTTAAGATGAATTATTTAGGTTGAAAGCTTAACCCCAACCCTGCAATTTCTCGTTTTCTCCATTTTGGTGATAAGTCACCTTCAATCAGTCAGCGCACAGTAAGCTCAAGTGTTGGCTCTGAAGTGTGCAGTCTGCTGAGGACACATGGAAAATGTTAACGTCAGTTTAACTGCTGTCTGTGCTCTTATCACTTAAAGCTTGATGAAGTTTCCAGACGTTTTTGTGCATTTCTATTAAGAAGTAAGTTTAAAATTACTTACAATGAAATACCAACTATTATCATATCAAATGTCATAATATGCATAAATAATACTGCATTTGTTTTTTGTTTTCTTCCATTTTGTGAATTTAAATTAAAGTAAACCAGCATGTTTCTTAATACACCTGTTAAAGATTTCATTTATTAAGCGAAGAAATTTACGAAATATGAAATAAACATGTTTTCATTGTCATACCTTCAAATATTATAAAAAAAACTGCTTTGGTGCAAAGAATGGAAAACTGGCAGATTTTCCAGCAGTTCTGTAATGGGGAAATGATAAAAAAAAAAAAAAAAAGAGAGAGAGAGAGAGAGACAGGAGAGGGGAGAATGGCTGATATCTTCAAACAGCTTGCCATGTGTATTTTCACGAGTGGTCCACGAGCTGTTCCATTACAGCAGAGTGCAACATGGCTGAAAAACCCATCAGAGATGTAAAAGGATATGGTATGATCACTTGTTTCCACTGGTGAAAAAGGGAGGGGAGTTTGTAGCATTGTAGTCCCGCTCATAAAACGCAGACGCTGCGCTGCCTCGGCCCCCTGTCATGTTGATTCACCAGCCCGGCCCACAATGTCTCTTCTGCTTTTACACTAACATGATGTACAAAGGCCTCTAGTCGGTTCGCTTTACACAACTCTGTTTTAGAGTTTATAGAGTTTTCTTAGCAAAACCATAAAAAATGCTTGAAAGCAAAAATACCCACATTTTGTTTTACTACCACCCTATTTAGCTTTAATGAGCTGTATGAAAAAATAATAAATGCATTATAAGACAGTTGTAAACAGATAGTGAGTTTGGAAATTGTATCAGATGTTTGGACCCCGCTGTCCATATCCATACATTTTATTTTATTTATTTATTTTTTTAAATGAATATTTCCCCACCTTAATATGGAGGACCAGAGATGTCCCAGGAAAAGTAATAAATAATTTCCTTTATTCCATTAAAATTGGCATAAAGAAAAAATACGAATTTAAAAATCATCTCCTGATTTCACAATCAACAAATAAGAAGTTTTTTTTTATTTTTTTTTTTTATTTTTTTTATTTAGAAAACAGCAACATATACATTAAATGAATACATTTGAAAATCCTGAATGAATTAAAGAATATAAAAATGAGGATAAATACCTAGATTCCCTCTTCTTTTTCCATTTCTCTTTTCCTGCCTGGGGCATTTTTAAATAGTTTTTATTCATGAATATATAAATACATTTAAAAATAGTTTATTTGTTGAGCGTTAGAGAGTGCCCACCAGGTCCTGTGACATCCTTGGCCGTCCATACTCCATACATGACATGGATGAAGGCCAAGACCTGTAAGAATATATAACTGTGGAATGATTTGTATGCTGCTAAAACACATTACAGTGTGTTGATTTTATCATATGGGTAAACTAATGCCATCAAGTTTTATAACAAGTATTCTGCCTGAATGAACATTCATCGACACCAAAAATAGTCTGTAGTTTATTATAACCTGTTTATTTAGTGTTGATATACTCATATTAAATGTTATTGCTTAATTTCACTGATCACTGACGACTGATTTTTTTCTTCTTGTTAGTTTACAACTTCACGTAGCAAACAGACAAAGTCTTGTGACAGTACGGTGACATGCCTATTTGGCTTCACTGTTATTGCAGGTGCAGGTTTAGTGCGTGATGTCTGGATTGTGTTAAGTGTTTATGTGTCAGAGGCTTTAACACTCCTCTACATGCCTCTAGTGGACAACACACACTACAACACCCATCATGGCAAAAAACGACATGTCTGACCTCCAGCTGGCAGTTATTTGTCAGTCACAAATTCTTGTGTGTGCATCTTCATTCAGATCCAGTGTGTAGCTGCACATCTAGCAAAGTGTGTTGATTTTTTTCAGCATGTGAGTAATGCGAATTTATTTCTCATTTTAGACTGGTTCAGTTTAATTCTGACCTTTGTGTGACCTGCACTGTTGACTTCCTTCAGCAGCAGGTGGAGGCTGTATCTCGCCCAAGGACACTTCACTGGCACCGTTTCAGACTGACTCACCATTCAGATTTTGTCAAGCAAACTGTGGATTTCATCAACTCTTATCAAGTTATTTTAAAAAGTTAATACAGTAGTTGAAAGTCATCCAACTGAAGATTAAAGCCTCTTTGGTGACACAGGATTTGTGCTCTGTTGATGTGGATCAAGTATCACGATGCCCAGCCAACACGGCTCTCCAAATATTAAACAGTTTCATGGACATTTTCATTCCTGGATAATACCATTAAAAACAAATGAAATGTGATTCATCTCAAAGCAAAAGGGGGAGGCAAGCGGTGTCTTGTCTCCTCTCTGCGAAAGATATTGTTCTGAGTTTATTGTTGTAAGCCAGATAAAGCCACGTTTTAAGGGGGCCTGCAGCTTTTCTGCACTGTCTGGCTTTGTTTTGTGTAAGGTTACTGCCAGGCCAAGACTTCACAACCTGATTTAATGAGACCCAATGCATCTGTTCTCAGTTTCACACCGATGCCATCAAGGCCTAAGTGGAAACAAGCCTGACTCTGACACCCTGGATGTTTCAAGGGACAGTTCCGTTTGGTTTTCTTGAATATATACATGACTAAAGATGAGTGCCTCTCTCAGCCCTGGATTTGAGCAAATGTCCAAACATATAATTACTGCCGCATGGGAAAACTCCTTTCTCTCTTTTTTCTTTTTTTTTTTCTCTTTCCACTTGAAAATTTCCTCTACTTCTTTTTAAGCTCTTGCCTCTTGCCTGTTGCACCAGTCTCTGATGTCAGTCATTTAAAACATGTCTCTCAAAAACCCATGAGTAATATCAAAGAGCTGGGATCTTGTAGACAGCTTGGAGCCCCTTGTGCCTGCAGGAGCTCAAGCCTGCAGCAACAGAGCTTTTGGCACCACTGTTTTTCTGGGTGCAATGAGTGTGCGCCCCCATGGTTGGCAGACAGGAGGACCATGGATATTTTCCCAATGAGAGAAGCTCATGCCCTGAAATAAATGGCTTACTTTATTTCAAATGACAGACCCACTTCTTTCCTTGCACACTTGCCCTTGGCGGCCGCTCAGTCATTTTGTTCAGCAACAACATAGGTTGACTCATTAGAGAGCAAGTGGGAGCACTAAATGTTGATTTCTCTTGGATTCCAGGAAAAAAGAAAAAAGAAAAAAGTTTCTCAGGAGTCAAAGCTACAATTGCTCTTTGATCAAAAGATATATTTCCGTTGATGCACTGGACTGGGTGGCTGGAGTTAAAGCACAGGTTGAGGTTTTATTGAGGTCTGATATGAAAGGTGGATGTTGATAACTTTGGACAGAGAGCAGCTTGCTGCTTCCATGTTTCCAGCTGTTTCCAGTCTTTGTGCTAAGTAAAGCTAACCGGCCGCTGGCTGCGGCTCCACACCAGAACAGATGACGAAGTGTATTTCCCAGAATGTTAAACTACCTTTCTTTAACAGGCAATATATTTGTAGCGAAGGAAATAAACATATTTTTTTTAATGCATATAAGAGATGGACGATTAACCCAACAAATGTTTTTTAAGAGGGAGATGATTTGCAGTGGAAACAGATGAAAGTTTCTGAGTTGCTGGTATATTTTTTATTTCCAAGTTCTAAGAAAAATAAGATTTTATTTTGTACCAGATGAATCTTTTGGCTGTTTTTCAGCAGAGAACTTTTGTCAATAAGCTCCCATCTTTCTATAAAAGCTGTCAATGCGATTCAGACATGATTGTGTGCAGATTTCCCTCTCCTCTCCTCCTCCTCCCACCAGACAGACAGTCAGATGCGTCTCTCTAGAAACTGCATTTTCATTCAGTTACTTGAGCAGACGTGCGCGGGGAGAAGAGAGGGGCGGAAGTCGAGGCAACGTGGAGAAAGTCGGTGGGTGAGATGTTGTCTGTTCCTGTCGACCATGCGTTGGACAGGCTGGTATTTCACACCCGTGTGGTCGAGGGGGAACATCACCCACAGAGCAGGTCTCCTTTTAAACTGGTGTTTGAATGAGAGGCTTCCCTCCCTCTCCAGCCTCAGCTCTGTGTGTCTCTCTGTGCTGCTAAAACTGACAATCTGGTGCCAAAGTCCACAGTTGTACCTCCAAATAAATACACGCCAACACCAAACTGTCTGATCTGTAACTCATCCAGTGAAGATGTTCTCATCCTTGGGGTCAATCCAAAACCGCTCACCTTCTGACACCTCTCCTTAAAACGCCTCTGGTGAAAGTGAACTTGTCTTAATGTTCTTTCGGTTAATTGCAGCGAGTTTACTTGAGGTTATTCATCCTTTTAAAATGCTTGCTGGTTGCTAAATACTCGCCTCAGCAGAAAATGCCGGTTTACTGTGTCACACATTGACATCCTCTGGCAGAGCTGTATGAACCAACCCTGGAACGTGCTCTGGGCTCGAACCCAGCCGCGGGTGCCAGACCCATATAGCCGATCTTTGGTGTGTGCCACGTGGACTATTCCAAGAGCCTCAACCCAAATATCTCTGCCACAGAGCTACGAGAGCAAGCAAGGTTTTGACTTCCCCATTTTCCCTAATAGCGCATTTTTTTCCTGGCCTCGCCATCATTTTGTTAACCCCTTCCCTCCCGGGTTTCTGCACTGTGAGACGCATTGGTCTGGTGCAAAACCACTGACAAAAACTTTTCATCTCAAAGAAGCCATAGGATTCTGCAGACTCAGTTGTGCATTATACTGTAAGACCTCTTTCTAATTATATTTTACCATGAAGTATATTTTAGGACCTGATCTTCTAAAGAGGGAGGATTTTACAGGAAAAGGATGTTTGCTTGTTTCTGTTCTAGAGGCCATCTCAAACATGGATCAGTCCAACATGGTGGCCTATTTTAGACAAACCTTCAAATGACAGGAAGTGGCCAATTTGAAAAGTAATACATTTTAAGCACACTCGGAACAAGCATTTTTGATTGCGTATTAATCCACCATTGAAAATAGTCCCTGTACAATTTATTTGTGTTTGAGTAACATTTACTAAAGAGTACACCCAGTTGTTTATAAGAATTAATAAGCCTTTATGTGGTAAGTACACAAAGCACTAAGAGGTTGTGCAATGCAACATTTGATTTGCAGGCTGTGCAATGCAAATAAAATTTTGTGGACTATAATAATAACAATGAATACCAGCCATATGCTTTCATTCTGTATGAGTAATAGGTTAAAATGCATTATATGACAGTAATTACATTGAGATACCTGTCAATCCTCAGGTACATAATCAACAGCATGGTGTACAAGTGATTTATTTAGGAAATAGAACAATCTTACACTAATGCTTGTAGAAAAATGTATATCTAACAACACAAGTATACAAAAAAACAAAAAACATTTACATTTTGTGCATTGCAAACTCTCAACAAAATGAACAAGATGGAAACCAGACAGCAACGTTGTACACGAACACGTCCTCGGCCCACACCACACAGTCACACATGGTTTCTAGAGACCTTCATCTGGATTCCTTTGTAGCCAACACTGGACAGTTTCACAACATCCATAAATTATACATAGGACTAGCGTATGGATGAAAAGTAATTTGTATAAATTGTTTTCACTGCATTTGATCTTCATGACTACATCACATATAATAACTGTTACACTTCAGACTCTCAGCTGTTGATGTGATATATCGTTTGGTGATTGGTACATAATGTTAGATTCACTGGGAATTAGGCACTTAAACTCTAAAATCTCTCAGACTGATGTTAATAACTTGATCTACTATTTTTTTTAATGGCTATATTACAAATAAAACAGATTTTAATACCATAAGTGAGACAAGGATGCTTGCCAATTTTAGTGATGGACCATTTATAAGACACAGAGTATGAGAACTGAGAAATATTCCATGTGTACCAAAGTGATATATCACTTTGAAGACAATGAGGCCCTGTCTGGACAGCTATGGAAAAAAACACAGTGGCTTTTTTTTTTTTTTTTTACTTACCACCAGAATTAATGTTCTCTGGCAGCTACTATCACATTTGTAAATACAGGCTGCGTTCACATATGTGATTATTGGAAAAAGACTCTTCTAGAGTCTTACACTAGAGTTTGTCCTAAAGATCTGAAAAACGAACAAGTTGAGATAAAAACTGGAAATGCTAGAGTATGTTATCTTGATGCTTGTGATGGTCAATTACGTGTTTTGTCAGTGTAAACAAATAAATAATTATTTACAAGAATAAAATGCAAACACACAAAAAACAAGCAGGGCATAAATAATTTACAAAAGGAATTATTATACAGACTTAGTATAAACATCTTTGGCACTTACTAAAATGGCTTAATAAAATCGCTCACTCATGTTCTCAATTAAAACAAAAACAATCAAAACACACCTTCAGGATGAAAAGAATGAAGAGAAATAGTAATGTACTTGAGACGGCTAAATGATTATGCTTTGGTTACAGTTTATGTTTGTCAGTTGTTCTGCAGGACAGAAGCCATGAGTGAACCTCCTCATCCCCAAAGACAGAACGAAACATATTAAAAATAGAAGAACTGAGTCACTTACACGTTGTAGGAACTAAGACACCGTTGGCACGCATACAGCATGTAAGTGGTTGTACAATGAATCCTTTAAAAATGTAGACATAGGTAAACAAGTAATAACTGGATATTCTGCAGAGCCTTTTCTTTTAAAAACTGTGTCCACTCCCATCAGTTTCTCTTTCCCAGCTTGGAGGGGAATGTATATAAGTCACCAGGAAAACTGAAATCGGCCATGGTTTCCTCTCCAGTGGATGGATCGAGGCAAAACATGGAAGAGTACGGAAAGTCTCATTTACGTCAGAATGGGTTTAGCGGTGACGTAATGTTTACTTTGAGAGATTCTTGTCTTTCGTCGTCTGATGTTTTTCTATCCGACTTGATTCAGTTATCTGCGGAAAGATTGAGAAAATAACTTCCATTACCGCCACATTTTAGAATCAAAGTAGTGAGATTCACGCAGTTGAAAAAAAAAAAAAGTGCCAGAGTACAACAACGTGTGCATTTTGTGCATCAGAAAGCGTGATGGCAGCAACGCGGCTGTGATGGTGAAAACAGAGCTGCAGGCTCATTTCCACTGTTTAGCACTCGACAGAAGATGTGAAGTCCTTGAGACCAACACACAAGGCTTTTCACAACGCATCTGTGGCAGTGTAACGTGGGCAAGCTGACAGGCACAAACAAACAACAGACACAACAAGCGTGACTCTTTCTCTTGCTTCAGCCAGCACACAGCACGCAAACCCACTCATCATCATTGTCATCATCATCATCATCATCATTACCTGACGAAAACTGTTGGAAACTCCGGTTTATCTGAGGTTTGAAAAAGATTATGAAGGTTTGAAGACTTTACTCACATTATCCAAACCTGGAGAAGGTTTTCTTCCCCATTTCTAATCGTATACAAAATGCGGACCCACACCACACGCATATGACCGCATCAAATTCACATACACAAACACACACCCATGCTTTCTGCAGTGTTGATATCAATACAATACAATTGATGATATCTGTAGAAATATAAGGCATCAGAAACTGATTTGACCCTTTTCTCAAACCCCATAAAAGTTCATAATGTCTCAGTTCATAATTTAAAATAATTAATTTATCAGATCAAATTATGATGAAGTAATTGAGCCGTGAGCAGCTCCACCACATGATCAAATATAGAAATTAAATTCTAAATACTTAACTGCTATTAACTATAAATATTTTCTTTGACATCTGAAAGTTGTAACAAAAACGTCCTTTGTTTCCTTTAAGTCTATTGAATAATTAAATCTGAAGTGAAATCAAGGAAGTAAAAAATAATCATACATTGATTATGACATACTGTATTTTAAACATAGTGACTGCTGCTGTTGCCTGCTTAAACTGTGATCAGAAAGAGGAAAAATGAATCCCATCTATTTCCATGTGCATGTTAAACTTTTCGGTACAAGTTATCCTGTAACCATAGCTAACACATGCACACATCAGTAGTGGTTCTAACTTTAAAGTAAGGGAAGTGTTTGTACTAACCTCTGCACTCATACTTGAGATCGGAGAAGAACACCAGCTCTTGCGAGAAGACAAACAAACCTAACCTTCCTCCCGCAAAGGTCTTGTCATAAATTGGTCCTGAGTCGGCCATGATCTGTTTACCCTCGTAGACCACAACCCTGCAAAAGACAGGACAAACACGCACTTCACAATGTGGTCAGATGTGATCAGTGTCCACAAATCTAAAGCAGAGAGCATACACAGAGATGTGCGTCTTTGGCGAAACCAACAATTCACCAAAATGTTCCTGCTATATCACATGTTTTGTTAAAGGCCACGTGACAGAAAAACTGCAGTAGAGAGATATGATGGGTTACCTTTAATTACTAAAATACAATCAGAGTTGTGAAAAGTGAAACAGAACTGGACTTTACTTCTTACCTTATAAAACCAGTCTTTGGTCTGTGGATGAGGTGCCACCTGTAGGCTGTGTAATCCTTCCAGCCAATGTTTTTGGGGTCATGCCACAGAGTACGTACCTACATAAAAAAGTTAATAACCACTTAATATTATCACAGCTACAGACTTTAAAACAGACCACTGGTATTCGGAGTGCAGCCCACCTGTCCGGGAGTGTTGCCCGTGTGCCACAAAGCATTCCTGAGGTTTTCTCCAGTGCCGGTGGTCGAGTTGACCACTTTGAGCGAAACGCCAGAGATGCCAAAGGCCTTGGAGGGTTTGTCCTCCCAGTAAGTCTGTGTGATCTGCTTCCACATCACTACATAAAAGCGCCCACTCGACTGGTAGCCGAACACAAAGCCC
This sequence comes from Trachurus trachurus, assembly GCF_905171665.1. Lineage (NCBI taxonomy): Eukaryota > Metazoa > Chordata > Actinopteri > Carangiformes > Carangidae > Trachurus > Trachurus trachurus. Next base: position 19,269,633 of record NC_139906.1, read on the forward strand.
GCATAGTCGTCGTCTCTGTCCGTGTTCACGTACATCGTTCCACTGAAGTCCACGGCATTGAACTCATCGAAACCTGTGATGGTGTCAGAGAAGCTGTTATATGAGGCTCTTCAGGTCTTTTAAATAGCAGCAAATTAACACGAGGGAGAAAAAATCTGGAGAGGAAGCACGTGTTTGCTGGCTGCTCACCTACGGCGATGCCTGGATCAGAGTTGGCAGTCTGGACCAGCTCTTTGCCCTGGTGCCTGACCACCCAGTTGGGATCAATTTGAGTGGTTCCCTTTGGATCCAAGTGGACCATCTGGAACTTCCTGAAGTCTGTGGCACTGATGGCGTTGTTCTCCGGACACACGTCGAGAATATCTGGGATGCTGTCATTGTCAAAGTCGTCTTTGCAGGCGTCTCCTCTTCCATCGCCTGTTGAAAAAAACAAAAAACAAAAAACAAAAAACACATCAAATAAGTAGGCCTGACCTGATTTAAATTAGACATGCATGATATAAAGTACATTTTTCCACAGGTTGGAAAAATCTCTATGGCAGCTAATATGAGTGTCATAATACTCCCACTGCAGCAAGTGTGGAGGAGCTCGTCCAAGTTAATATTGAAAATGAATGGAAAAAATAGCAATTCCTCCCAGGAAACTGGCTTTAATACCTTTGCCAAGTCTACTAAGGCAAATCAACCGTCTTTTCATGCTGTGACAACTTCCACTGATACTTGTAACTATCTGAGGCCTGAAGTCTATTAGAGGCCGACTGCAGGCCAGGAGCTCACAGTGGAAAGGATGCCAGTGGCTAATGAAGGCCACTGTGCGGAGGTAGCTCGCTGCTTTCTGTCATCATCTTTGTTATTTTGCACGAGGGGCCAAAACGATTCTATCAAATAAACGCTATCTGACGAGCTGTGAAGAGCGCGAGGGCGTCGGTGTCCAAGGCTTTTCTCCTTCGTGGTCTGTTTCCAGTTACGGACAGCTGTACAAACTTAAGGTAACTCCGCTTAAATTTGGCACCGTGGATTCATCACGAGCGAAAGCATAAAGGAAAGAAAAACTTGGCTTGTGCCCTCCTGGGCGGTTCGCTGAAGTCATGCAGAATGACATCACCCGTGACAATCCAGTCGCTGACCCTTTCCACAGCAACTGTATTTCACACTTGCTGCAGTGAAGCCGGTCGCTAACAAAATGTGACAAAATTACTAAGTGCAAAGTGACAGCCGACAGAAAATACTGGGTTTTTACACAACCCACATGTCTTTCTATGGATTATCAATTCTTAGTCTGACAAATGCAGATTACATTTAACTTAATGTGAGTAAGAATATGTCATAATGTGAAATTAATGCCTATCATTAACTGGTAGCAATCAAATGGTAATTCATTAGTTAATGATGAGCTTTATGAACTCACAATCTCAAATTTTAAGCCAACACAAACAAAGAGTCTTTAAGTGCTCAGAAAATAGGGAAATCTGTGATACTTTTAAACGCACCAGTACAAAGTTCAAATGCTGTTGGTTTGAAGTTAGCTAGTAGCTACCCATGACTCCTTTTACATTTTACAACATCTGGATTCACAGTTGATTAAAAAACTGTCTCAGACGCTGTAAGCCTCAAAGCCTTGAAATGTTCCATCCTCACCATCAGAGTCCAGCTGGTCTGCGTTGGGTGTCAGTCTGCAGTTGTCCTTGTCGTCGGGTATACCATCATTGTCATCGTCATAGTCGCACGCGTCTCCTTTGCCATCCTTGTCGTGGTCGGCCTGGTTGGCGTTGGCCACGTAGGGACAGTTGTCCAGGTTGTTCTGGTGTCCGTCTTCATCGATGTCCTGGTTGTTGTCACACTGGTCTCCAACCAGGTCATTGTCTACATCGGTCTGTTGGATGAATACACACGTTTGAGTGTCAACACGTCCTGTGCACACTCCTTTACTGAAATGTGTCATTATGTGCGTCGCGTGGTACCTGGTCAGGATTGTGCAGCAATGGACAGTTGTCACACTGGTCACCAATTCCATCCATGTCGGTGTCCTTCTGGTCAGTGTTGTACACATAGGGGCAGTTGTCGCTCTCATTCATAATATCTAAAGGAAAAAAAAAACACATTTTCATTTAATAATCATCTTTAATAGATGGGCTGATATCTCATCTGTTTAAGATTTGACTATTTTACCATCTCCATCAATGTCCACTGCACAAGCATCTCCTTCTCCATTGTTATCGGTGTCTATTTGGGCTGGGTTGTGTTCATAGGGACAGTTGTCACATCTGTCACCAACTTCATCCTTGTCAAAGTCAAACTGGCGAGGATTGTAAAGGAGCGGGCAGTTGTCCTGTGGTGGAAAGCGAACAACTGTTAGGGAATTCTTTAGTTAAAATGAATTTGATAGCAGAAAATTATATCTCAATCTGATAAAGACTTTTGTACCCTCTCATCTAGGATTCCATCGTTGTCGTCGTCTTTGTCACAAGCATCGCCTTGACCGTCTTTGTCAAAGTCTTCTTGTCCAGAGTTGGGAAGGCTGGGGCAGTTGTCCTGAGAGGTGTTCAGATACAGTTGTTCAGATTGACTGCAGGATTCAAATACATCAAATAAGACAATGAAGCTGACTCAAGTAGCCTACCTTCTTGCAGTGATAAGTGGCGTTAGCACCACACACAAGGTTCTGATTGGGCCAGCCATCCAAGTCCGAGTCCTCTCCACAAATGAAGCCATCTCCGGCGTAACCGGTCCTACACTCACACTTGTACATCGGGTCACTGAAGTGGCTGATGTAGATACACTCGGCATACTTGTGACAGTTGTGGGTCTTGTCCTTGCACGGGTTCTCTGGTTCACACACCTAAAGAAAAAAAGGCGCAAGTAGAACTGGGTTATAAGACTCATTGACCAACATCAGCAACATCAAGGACACTTGGATGCAATCTGATGGACGTCCATGCCCATGTCGTTGGTCTTTTTGCATGGTGTCCATTTTGTTCTGCTGTCAGGAATCCTGATTTTAACACTATTTTCTTGTGGCCTTCTTTTTGAAGAGTCATACTGACTCCATACTAAGTATTAAGGGAGAAAAACCAAAATGTGGGGTAAATCGGGTACATAGATCCCACTGTGACCCGCTGTTACCCCTCTATTGCAGCACAAGGTACTCACAGCTGCCACTCATTACCAGTAGATGAAGAACGACTCCAGTTCGGATGCCACTCCATGAGCTCATAGTGCAGAGAGTGACAGCGAAAACAGGCCTTTGATCAAAACGAAATGAAATGGAGCTCCTTAATGCCAGCGATGAGACAATTCCCCTTTTCCCAAATCAATTAGTGAAATTGGGGCATCGAATCAAAGAAAAGCAGCTGGAGAGGGCTGAAGAGCGACAAAACACTTGACGAGGGATGTTATGCAAGTGGCATGGCAAGTTTTTTTAGGTTTTCCAGGAAATGTGTGGATTGAGTGACCACAAGGGAGCAAAAAACAGAGTCTCCCACTCAAGCAGTTAATGTCACATATATGACGTGTCAGATTACTTGTGATAGGGTGATAAAATATAGGAAAAGAGTGGGAAGTTTAAGTACAAAGTTGTTTTAAAGGTCTAGTGGGTAGAGGCATAATTGAGAAAAAAAAAGTTTCAACATCATTTCACTTGAGTAAAATCACAGGTCCATTTAGAATTAGCAGTTAAAAAACAGCCTGAAGAACTGTTTGACCTCTGATTTTAGATTGAAAGTAACAAAGATGCCCAGTCGTCCCTCATCTCCTTCTGCTTATTGATATTGGGTCACGGTGAGCAGCGTGCAGGTGGCCCAGGGCCTTCCCTGCAGCTCAGTGCACTCTCACTTACAAGAATGAGGCGTATAAATCACCAGAGCTGCTGCTTCCATCTTTCATAAATTTGGATCTGTCATAGAAAAATCCACACAACAGCTTTTAGAAAAATCTGCCTGCAGCTTAAGGCGCATGTTGGATCTTTCACTTTACCACATTTGATTCTCGCTTCTTCAAACGTAACTCGTGTTTAAATGGCATCAAATCAAACAGCCTGTCACGGAGTGAGTGGAAGCTCAGACTCACCTGTTTGTTCTTCTTGGCGGCCTCCACACCCATACCGAAGGGCTGGGTGCCCTTGTAGCGCTTGGGGCACGGCAGACAGTGGAAACCTGGATCGGTGTTGACGCAGCGTTGCGTTCCACTCACTTTGTAGCAAACATCAGACACCATATCGCACTGAAGGAGGGAAAGAGAAGCTTCAGTAAAATGCAAACAAATAATTACACGAGTGAACTCTCAAATAAAGTATTGTTTATGCACACGAGAAAAACAGGAACCTTTACCTCATTAATGTCTTCACAGTGGGTACCATTTCCGCGGAAACCAGCAGGGCATGGGCCGCACTCCCAGGATCCATCTGGAGCGCTGTTACAGTCCACTCCCCCAAAGCACGGGTTGGACAGACAGCCATCTGCAAGAGATTTAGACGACAAGAATGGATACAAACAAAGGAAATCGATTCAAACGTTATTTGACAAATCTGTATTGTGTACCTCCAAATGATTCAACTTTAATTTGCTGCGGTTTTTATCTCAACTTGATGCTTCAAGATTAAACCCTGACAGCTTGAAAATACACAACAGCTACAGTATGACATATAAAATCCAGACTTTTTAAAGGCTTGGTTCACTGGGAAGCCCACACCAGTCAGTAGGATGCATCCCCTTGGGACCGTGAATATAGTACGTGATTTCGCAAAACTCCACCATGTGTCGAGATATTACTAAAGGTTTGCACTGGGATGTCTCCAGAGCTGCACCTCTATAATGGATAAAACTATAAGTGACTGGTGCTCACCAATAGGACATTCATCTTTGTTACAGCTGTCACTGTCGTTGGCCTCCCCCATACACTTCTTGCCGCCGTACTGAGGTTGCGGGCTGTTGCACTCACGAGCCCGACTTTTGATCCCCCCTCCGCATGTTGCCGAACAGGTTGCCCATGGAGACCAAGGACCCCAACCGCCATCAACTAAAAAAAAAACAAAAAAACAAAACACAGAGGCAGATGTTCAAAAGTCAATCGATGACGTCAAGCCTTTCATTCCACAGACCTCTGCGTCGGCATGCAAAAGTGTGTCAACACTGAAAAGTGACCAGAGTCAGAAGCCTGGAACTTAATACTACGAGAGAAACATGCTGAGTTGATTTGGGTCAACATTTCCTGACAGACAGACAGGAGGCCAAAACACATGGGGAGAGTTGCCTCGAGGGAGCCGTGAGGCACGAGGAAGTCTGCTTGTTTGACACGGACGTAATGGAGATGCTGCTGCTGAATGTTCCCTTCACAGGCTTCAAATACTCACTGGGACACGGCTTGGCAGTGCAGCCCTGAGTCTCTCTCCCGCTCCCTTCGCAGTCTTTGCCCCCCAGCTGGGGCACGGGGGCATTGCAGTGTCGGATCCGGGTGATCTGTCCCTCCCCACAGGTCACGGAGCAGGATGACCACGGAGACCACAAACTCCACCCTCCGTCCTGGCGCACTGGGTATCAAACGTCATAACATATCAGGCAGAGATCACCAAAACACATGTCATGTATTATCCGCAACAATAGCTGCAAATACAAAAAAAAAAAAGAAAAAGAAAAATGACCACCAGATTTTCAACAAATAAACATGATGTGATGATGGAGACGATGGCTCACTTTCAAAGATTTCCTGAGATGCTTGCGCCAGTATTTATGTCACTGAGGGTAAACTTTCCTATGGTGGTTAAATCGATGCAGTCATCCAGACAGATACAGCTCGATGTTAGCGACAAACAATAACAAATACTAATCCCACAATTTATCAAACATTTCTGCATCCAGAACAAATCTAGTGAAATCTCCTGCCCCCCCTCATGTCATATTTGGTACATTTAAAGATCAAAATATATAATAATATATATATTTTTTTGCAGAGCAGGGCCTTGGTGAGTCATTGCACTGTGAAAAACCCTCTTAGACAGTGATGTATTTGGAATTAACTTTGACTGGGCACACCCTGAAACCTGAGCGAGCGATCCAGCTCTTCACTCAGTTTCACTCAGACTGCTGCATTTTCAACAGATTTATGGAGGCGTGAACTCGTTCTTTTGCACTTCGGAGAATCTCATCTTTTTTACTTTAGCTCAGTTTTTCCACAGTTCCATTCATCACGCACCTGTCTCCAATACGTCATATATGTTTTGAATTACCGTGCGATTGTGGTAGTGAAAGATATACACTTAGATCATGATTATATATCACCAAGCTACTTAAATGAAAACTGAGAGACAGAATAAAAAGTATCCTCACCACGGCTGTCGCATTTGCTCAGACTGCACTTGCGGGTCTGGATGGAAGGTCCGGTGCAGGGGTTGCTGGTTGCGTCACATGACCGACCCCTCTGTTGAGTTCCCGTCCCACAGGTGACTGTGCACTCTGTCCACTCTGACCAGGGGGACCAGCCATCCTCACTCTCTATAGCTGAAGGATTTAAAAACATAATCTACAATTTATTTTTGTTTTGTTTTTTTGCATCAGGAAGACTCCCATATCTACAGTACGCATTGTAAAAACAGAATAATAAAAGCCCTGGAAAAAATCATCATGTCTGCACTATTTTTATTCTTCATGTCAGTCAGTTTATCACATGACCTCATCTGTAAAACCCGCAATAGTCACTCTGACTGTCTTATACTTTTGACCAGTAAGTATGTGGTTCACTCACAAAGACAAACTGGCTGCAACAATCCCACAGTATTAAAGTTTAATATGCGTGGAATATTGTTTTTATGGCATATTGCACCATTAATTTAAAATAGCATGTGAGCATAAAACTACATGTGTGTTTATAATTGTATTTACTATATGCTAGGTGCATTGGCTTACAGGGGAGCGGGGGGGAGGTTCAGACTACTTACGTATACACACAGGGCAGCACTCGCCGTCCACAAATGAGGGGCTGGCACAGGCCACTGGGGGGCAGGTGATTTGGTGACACACGATCTTGGACTCCTGCCATCAATGAATATTATAAATACTTTAGGATCATTGCTAGCCACATTGAATCTGTCTCTCTCTCTATATATATATATTATAACTTGGCACTACCTGGCAAGTACATTTGGTGCAGCTGTCTACCACCCAGTCTTCCTTATCCTCAAACAGGCGGCCGTCCTGCCAGCACATGTTTTTCTCTTTAGAGTTCATCTTTCCGATGACCTCCTTCATGATGGTGTTCTCCTCCGTCTGAACATACAACAACAGACAGTGAGAAAAGAGCTCAGTCAAAAACGATTAGGACACGCTCATCATACAGTACAGGTACGCTGCACTCCATTAAACATGTGAAGGTGCACACCTGCTGACAGGCTGATTTTTTCATTAGAGCCCATGTGAGGTTACTATAGGAACAGCATATCCTGCTCCTGCTTTAAATATTAGTAAAATTACTTCTGTTCAGTCACGTTATACACAAGTTAAACATTAAAACTTTACATTAAACAAGCGTAACTGAGACACAACCGCTCCTGTACATATCACAGTGATTGAGGGTTAACAGTAACATCCTTTCAATGAATCTATCCTATCATCATACATCCATCCATCTCCAGCTCAGTGATTCTTGGTCTCATAGAGAAAGGGAGCCTCAGAACAAAAGTGAAATGAACTCAGTCAGGTTCATCTACACATAAAAAAAGTTTCTCTACTGGATTACCAAGCACACTTGTAAAATGTTATTTTTAAAATGAGCCTCTCAGCAGCACTAAAGTTTTCTCATCTTTCTAGGAAAAGTGTCGCACACATTATAACCTCCAACCCAATTGGAGATCGGGGGATTTCTGGCTGGATTCCTCGACACTTGGGAACTGTCAGTCACTTGTGCCAAAGGTTTGTGTGTGTGTGTGTGTGTGTGTGTTCGTCCTCCTTTTGGAAAAGGGAGGCAGCAGTGTGCAGCACTAGAATCTAAGACACCACTCGGTCTGGAAGAGCCTCAGGGACCCTTCTCATCCTAGCCGTGTTTTTTTTTTTTTTTTTTTTTTCCCAAGGTTCATGCCCAGTCTCTCTTATTGCTGGGAGGCTCCCAGAGGAAACACATGGGCTGTTTAAACACAACCAGACATTAGACTGGACCCTATTGCTGCCAGGGGAACACTTCCTATATCCACATGTAACATGTCATAAAATCTGTCTGACTCACGCTGCCACAGATAGCAGGAGTCAAGCGGGTTCAGCCATCACAGGCGACTCTATAAACAGTCCTGCGGATACTTAATGTTTGCTTTCAAACCAATGTAGGTTACCTAGTAACCTAATTCAAACCTCTTACCCCCCGACTGCCACACATTTATTTTTCTAAAATGTCAATTTTCTCTAAAATGTTCATTTTCTTCCCTCGCACAAAGACAGACTTGTGGTGAGTTGACATCCATCACTAAAACTGGCCTGTAAAGTACGGTGGAGCCGGCAGTAGCTTGTGTAAAACAAACACACGTCAGGATTATGTTGATTTACACTATGTAAGCGAGCATCAGTATGGTTACCTCATACGTCATGTCTACTACTCACCACTTTCTGCAAGCCGTCAATAAGGTTGCTGACGACGACACGGAGGCCCTTGAGCTCTTGGAACATGGTGCTAAGTTCCTCGCAGGAGCGTTCGCACATCTCTGCGCCCATGTCGTCTGTCTTCTGGCCGATGATGTTCGTAGTGATGGACGGACTCACATCCACAATTTCTGTGCTCTCACTCACAATATTGGCATCATCTGGAACGGAGGAAGGGGGGGGGGGGGGGACATCGCGGTGAATAAGTAAACACAGACTGGAGATGGAAAACATATTGGAGAGATGCGATGACTGAAACTCAAGGACTCTAAAGGAACAAATCAATTTCCTGTTTTTCTCTAGTCAGCCAAGAGATCACAACAATTGCTGTGATTACGATGTTTATTGTGTTCTCTAAAAACAGATGTTCGCTCAGTGGTGTTTGAGTTTGAAAAATGGATCGGTGACGGTATGAAACTTTCCACCAAAGACGGCGGCAGGGTCGGGACGAACGGGAAGGGGATGGCACCGTGAAGAGATCTGGGTGTTCCTCGTGTGATGAGAAAACCACACCGTTGTCATAAATCCCTGTGACCTTTCAGATAAGTGTACACTTTCAATTGAACTCAACAGAGTGGACTTGACCACACAGGGGGATTTTACAAGGAGCCCGTGAAGCTCATGCTCTTGCCCTTGCAGCTGACCAGTATAGCAAAAAGCACCAGAGATGACCTTGTCTATAGTCAAAACAGTGGAATCATTAATCACACAAAAAGTGGGTGAAAGTCCCTCGAGTCGCAGAATTTATCAATCATCGCTACCACTGAGGGAACTCGTCCATCAGTGCATAATGGGAAAGGGAATGTCATCTGCTGTAATGAGGCTAAATGTCGAGTCTTCTTTGCTCAATCTGCAAAGTTAAAGCAACAAGGTCAGCCCGGAGTAATGTGTCTGCCAGTTGTGATCTTTGCACAACAGACAAGGCAAAAACATAAATCACAGAGCCGGACGAGGCATCTTTAGTCAAGCATTAAAGATCGCATTAAAACATATGAAATTATGAGCATCTCTTTACATTGCGCCGCCAATGACTCCGTCAGGTGGTATCTCACATAACTTGAACCTATTGTCGTGAACTTTATGACCGCGTGATACTGAAAACAAACACGAGACGCGTATCACAGCTCCGTGGAATGCCTGTCGCTCGGCCAAATCACACAACATATCTGCCACCGCTTTGGATCTCGCTATGTAAATTGGTGAAGATTAATAGCAGAGCAGGGACTCTAAATCAAGAAGCCATCCAAATTGCCCAATGATGTCCCACCATAGCCAGCGCTATGTTTTCTTTACTTTTTTGTCTGCTGGACTCATTCAAATCTCAGGAGGGCGTCACGCTGTGTGTGCGTGTGAACGCGTGCTAGCTCGTCTGTGAAAGCATTTACACATTCTTTTCTCTCTGATGGACGCTCTCTTTTTTGTTTTTTCATAAGAGATAGAGGAAAAAAGAGAGAGAGAGAGAGAAAAAAAAAGCCTGGGTAGGTTTGATTCTGCTCATTAATGTCCAACATGACAGCTTTTATAAGTGTGTGGGTTGTGTGGCTTTATGAGTGACTCTTGGCATTAAAACTGCAACTAGTGCAGAACCTTGACTGGTACCAGCCAGCGTGCAGGAAACCTCCAGGTCCTGGTGACATTTGTTAAACAAATAAACTCGTTCAGCTGGAATTCAACACGACTTGTGGCAGCAGCAGAAGAAAAGCAACAACTGCTCTGTCAGGCGCAAACCCACGCACTGCATATGGATTTGCTTTGTCACAGTGATGCAAAAAAGGACCGTTTCCAGATCTGGTGACCTTATAGCTTGGATGATTGCATACATACTTACTCAGATATCAGTATTTTTTCTTTTCTTTTTTGTCTACTTGCAGCCACTCTTCGCGTGAGCCCTACTTTGAATCACGAGGTACTATTCCTCACGAGATCAAAGATTCAGCTGAGAAAAGCAACCCAATCAGCCAATTCATGACTTCACTGTGTGTGTGCGTGTGTTTGTGTGTGTGTGTGTGTGTGTGTGTGTGTGTGTGCAGCTGGAAGTGGAAGCTCCCCGCTCTGCAGCACAGCATTCACTTTCTCTTTTCTATTTTCTTTCCCAGGGCATTATCCTGAGCCCACTGCCAAAGGAAATAAATGTAAGCATCTGTATCTCCTTTTGTTCACCACGCACACAGCTCGACTTGAAGCCACTGCATCCATACTGCTGTTTCTGTAAATATGAAGTAATGGTGGGGGATCTTGCCACATATCAAAAATCTGCAAGCCTTTCTGACCCACTTAAAAAAGAAAGAGCTGAGTTCATACGAAGGGAAGTCAACTGAGAATGCTAAACTGTTTGGTCTGGAAAGTTGCTGGCACTTAACAAAACAGATACCATGCTTTGGAGGATCGCATGTGAATGAGTTTCCCAATCACATCTGCAAGGTATCGAGCTTGAAACGCTTTGCAAATATAATTATTTTGACTCAGCTTTTGGATTATGAAAATCACACGAAAGAAAAAAACGGTTTCCACCGCTCAAGCAGAGCAGGAACTTTAAGGGCAAAATGCTGCTTTGAACACCTCTTACCTAGCTTAGTGACCTCACAGTCTCTGCTTATGAGGACGTCTTCCACTGGGGTGTCAAAGATGAAACGCACATTCTGCAGGAGGCCCTGTGTGGTAAGAAAAGACACGTCTGCAGTTACAGCCTCCGTTATGTATTTTGGCATATTTCAGAAGCATATAAGCACACAAAATATGTCTATTTTCAACAGCCACTTACTCCTCCTCAAGGATGCAAAGGGACTCGGCCTTGGAAACACATTGACACTTGTGCATAGAAGTTCACTCCTGAACTTGTCACACACACATTCACACTCATGTTTACACACAAGGAGCAATTTAGAGTCTAAATTTGGAGTCCTTTACCCGCAGCAGGACCAGGGCAACATCGAGCCACTCTTTGAAGAGGGAGTATGTTAAGTCTCTGCTTCTGGAAACTGTTGTTTAAAATGAGCTTCTATTATAAGCTTAGTGTGGACCACAGTTTTATGTCTTGCGACTTCTGAGAGGTGAGAAAATATTGTAAAAGCTGGTGTGGAGAGGCGTTTAAAGCTCCTAGATCCTGGGAAATCCTCAGCCTAGGTAACCAAAAAAAAAAAAGCCGTAGTGCTGGCCTTACCCTGAAGTGGTTCTCCCGGATGGATCCCTTGGCCACATACATGCGGTTTCCCTCAGCCTGCAAGTGCTCGTAGAAAGGCTCGTCCAGGATGAAGCTGTCTATCAGGTTGCAGCCCACGAAAAGGTTTGCGTTTTCCCCGTGAATGTGAAGAGTGATATTCTTCCACTGTGAGTCAGACAGGTCCACATCCTCGAAGGAAACCACGTTCTGGGAGCCGTCCACTGAGTAGAAAATGTCTAGAGTGTTGGCCCGGCCGTTGGACACAATCTCAAACTGCCGCCGGCCATCAGGGCCCTCCAAACCAATCAGGGTCCCCCGAGAGGCGCGGTCCTGGCGTATGTTGGCCACAAACACAAAGCCCTCATTGTTTTGGATCTGTCGTAGGATTTGATTCAGTATGGGGGGGCTCACTGAGGGAATGTGGTCGAAGCGAATGAAGCGGTAAGCAGGGAGGTCTGAGTTTTGGCCCCGGAACTGTTTGGCCCCCAGGGTTTTGCGTGTGATGTGGCTGATTTCAAACAAGTCAAATGACGTTTCATCCTCTTGCTCACCATCTATAAGTTAGACAAGAGAAAATGCAAATGGGCATATATTAGAGATATATATTTCAGGGGGAGGGTAGAGGGGGGAGCTCAAAAACTTTTTTTTAAATCATTCTTTTAAGACAAAGAAACTGATCAAATTTTGCATCAAATGGAAAAAGGTTTGGGAGTTTAGTCTTCAATTTCATCTTGCAACTCAGGTTAGTAGAGTAAATGTCTGAATTAAAAATAACTGTAGGAATAACTATTAATATCACCAATTAATAATTGTCATGAGTTTGCATTAGTACAAGCATTTACACATTCACAAGTTTCCCACTTACCTTGAGGTAACGCGTGGAGGAACGTAACTGATAAGAGCAGCAAGAAGAGACTTCTCCTGAGTATCATATCTCCTTCAAAACAAAACACAAACACAGCTCACTCTCCTTTTCCCCCGACAATGTGGAGTTTGCACTTGAGCTTCTTCGAGAGGAAAAAAATGATTCGAGATAATGACAGAGTACAGAAGTTACCGTCTACAGCATCACACACACACATGCACACTCTGTTTTTTTAAAGTCTCTGTTTAGGAATGTCAGATTAAAAGTTGAATTAGTCTCGATAAATAAACGACTGTTGTGCTCTCCCATGCAACTTACCGGACGAATGCAGTTCTTAATGGTTAAATCAGTCAAATATCCGACAAGAAGGGATTTTAAAAAAAGGGGAAAAAAAGTTCAAATCGGTGGGGGAAAGAGCGCGTAGTTTGATGATCTGAGTCGGTGAATAAATGGATGATAAGTGGTATCTCCTATAAAACCTGGTGCGTAAAAAGCGTAAAGTCCACTCCGGTTCACTACATCCACAGTCTGGAGGAGTTGAGGCACAACAGTGACTGAGGAACTCACCTCCCGCCTCTTATATAGAGGCTCGCACAGAGCCTGTCAATCAAAGTCGTTTGGGTATGAACCGTCTGTGATCGGTTGTTAAGACACAGAGTTACATAATTATCTTCCGATGGCGTAATTTTCTTATCCGTGCGCGCACACACAGAGGCGGGTGGTAGGATGAGTGGGTGGATGGAGGTGGTGGTGGGATTCTTGACCCCTCCTCCCCTGCTGTCTGTCTCTCCCTCACCATGGTGCCCACCATCCCCTCCCCATCAAACCCACCTTCCCACTGTGTCTGGAGCCTATTCACTCTCACTGGGGGAGAGAGAGAGTGTTTTTCTCTGGAAGGGCTAAATTAATGCTGATAAATAAACCAAAAACAATTTAAATAGCTGGAGCAGCAGTAGGTGCACGTCATAAATGTGTTTGCTATGCAATTAATAACAGCAGAATTGTAATTAGTTATGAAAGTTGTGGGCTATAAAACCGATTTCCCGTCCTTTCTGGCAAAGTAGCTGTGCTTTTCCCCCAATTTTCTTTCTTTTCAAGGGAAAAAAAACTCTCATGTTAAGATCCTGAAGGTGTAAGCAACAGCACTTTAACCCAAATAGTGTTATAACTAAAACTATCTGTATATTTAAGTGAACATTCCAGGTATGACTGCAATGTGAGACTAAAACAAAGCACATGAAAATGACCTCTAATACAATAGATACTTTGGATGCTTCCGCTTTACTGGCAAGCAGTGTCTTGCGTCTGGAGATCGTCAGGTGTTTGCCAAGGCTTCCCTGCCGCTTGGTGTCAGGGGGAGAGAAGCTGATACAAGGTTTGATTCTTGGAGCCCTGTAGAGGGACCATCGAGCTGGATGTGGGTAGGCCGTTGTGTACCAATAGGATACGTCTCAGGGATGGTTTGCGTCAATTGGAAATGTGCATTCCATTTGGAGGAAAAGAAGAGGGTGCAGAACAGACAGTTTCATACCAAATGAGGCGATTTCCTTTCAACAACACAGATTTACTAACCTGACAGAAATTAGAAACAGTAGTAGGCAGTTACTCAGACATAGGGGAGGATAACGATGCTCGCTGATGATAAAAGCATTCTGCAGTGACCAGAGAGCAACAGATTAAAACTGTCAGGGGGGGGGGCGGGGGGGGGGGGGGGGGGGGAGCTGAAACAGTCCACAGACTTACTCTCAAGACATGTGGTGGTGAAACTGTCACTTGTAATTTCTCAGCATGGATTACATTCAGTAAGCCAGCCATCCTGAGAAAAAATCATTAATCATCAAAGTCACACTATCAGCTATGGAAGAAAAAAAGTTTGCAGTAGCTGTTCATGATGCAGTTAGACCCAAAGGTATTTTCTAGTTGGATATATACATAGATCCTAAATAAGATTTATGTAGATGTTACTTTTTAAAAACCATAACCACAGCTGTAAGAATGTGGTTATAGTCACTATGCAGGTGTCTTCAATGTCTGATGATAAACAATAGCCTAGTGCTGAGTCACACTTTGGCACAGGATTGGAAAATAACACAGATATAAATCCTCTGAGGAGAGGAAGTGACAGTGTTATGGAGATTTATCCATGCAAAGTCGTGTAATATTTAGAAAATGAGATGAGAAGAATAAAAGATAGCCTACCGACAAATTCACGTCAGACTTGTTTACACCAAACTGAGCCACGAAGAAGTCAGGAACACTCTGCTCTGGTACCTTACTCTGAACACACAATTTTGCAAAGTTCAGGCTCCTGTCATTTTTTTAAGATATAGTTAAAAACTTTCTGGGTCACTTGGACCTCACCACGTTCCTGCGTAATACCCAGTATGCAGCAGAGATCCACACATAAACGTGCACTCCTCTATTACGGCTACAAACACCAGAGAGGTGGAGGAGCCATGAAATGAAGGTGATGGATGTCAGTTAGGTTGATAAACAATTATAGTTTCCAGCTCTCTTCTCCAAGCCGTGACTTCACCGTGGAAGTTTATATGTTTTTAACAAAAAAATTGGTTCAGTGTGACTCAGGAGCACAAATCCAAAAAGGAAATCTGGCACCTGAAATGTTTAAAGAACTGAGAAGTGGAGAGAGTGACACATATAATGCAAATCTCATATCCTTTAAAATACAATAGTTTTGGGAATGATGAAAATAAATATGTTAGGTAGAAATGGTCTGTTTCGTAAAGATTTACTTCAAATAGTCTCTTTAAGTCGATCATGCCAACAGTTGAGTAATTCCAATGAAACAAATTTGGCCAGAATGGCTGGCATTGTAAAATATCCTTGTATAATCTCCCAGATGGAGTGACGGCTGCGTTTGCATGACAATTGCTCTCTGATGTACAGAATGTATGTAAACAATGACATCAAAAAAACAAATGTAGCGTTAGCTCAGGCTAATGTTGTGATATGGGATGTACAGAACTGACTGTTATCAGCTGTGGCATCCTCACTAAGGTCAATGGTCATGTATGTATTGATGTTTATCCAATCCTAATTCCACACTCAAATCTAACTATATCACACTTTGACAAATGGTTAAAACATGGCTGAAATTAAAGCCAATTAGCATTGTAAATGTAAAGATGTAAAGCTAGTTTTTAGCCCCGATACAGTCACAGTTTTGAGGGTGGCAGGCAGACTACACCTCGAGTGCCCCCATGAGCTTAGCAATTTTGGTTTAAAGTGTCTCCAGAACTACTGGATGTTAGCATTTATGTAGCAACAAGCACTGAGCACAGGGCTGAGGGCTTGTAAAGAGAGATCAGAGGTGCAGACATCTCATCATAGTAATTTTCACTGTCAAAATAGTTTAATGTTTTCTTTGCCAGACACAGGTCAGCGAAGTCTCACCGTCACTGACTTCATTTGTTTTTGTCTGTCCCCTCAGTTTTAAACACTTCTGTTCGCCGCAAACTTATTTTCTGTCTGCAAACTGTCGACAAAATGTATCTTCCTTCCACGCTTGTTCATGTGACCCGATGAGACAGTTTCTAGTTGCATAGCTGATGTATGGAGCCACATCACAGCAACCACCAACTAAAACCCACTGGGCTGCAGAAAGCTATAGAAAACGCAGACAGTCACTGAACACATTTTTTTTTTTTGCTTTTTGTGCATGAGTCTTTGACCGTTTCACACATTTCTTTACAAACACACCACATGTGTTGCATTTCCTATCTCATTACTTATTCTGATGTTCTTGTGTAGTTTTGGTTTCTTGTGTATAAACCGACACTATGATAATATTCATATCCATGCTCTCTGAAGTCCTGCCTAACTATCCTCTAACAGGACATACAGTGTTTCCTCATACTGAGATGGATTGTTACAGTTAGTAATTTACAACAACATCTGAGTCACTCAACGGGGATCTTTTTACGGAAAAGTAGCTCAATGGATTGTTCTCATAGGTTTTGTGAGGCAATTGAGAAGTCAACAGGGGACCGCGAAAACTGTGGAAAACATTCAAGCTGATCTGTACACACTATTTATCACTAAATCGCAACACGGCAGGACTTCCAGTTTGACTCTCTGGGTTTTGGAGGAAATGCTAACTGTGTGTGCTGACACAATGATGCTGCCCATTAGTCATTGCACACTTTCAACAAACTCTTGTTACCAGAAGTTGAATGTTATCGTCATCAAGAACTTTTCAGTGATCCGAACACCAGCATCTGCACTGTACTGCACAAGAACTATGTCCAAGGTATCATGTTTGACACATATTGTCCAGAGCCTAATGTGTTACCACCACAAAGACCAAGCATGAAAATGTGCTTGTTTCCATGATACTGTGTTTGCTTTCAGAGCATCTAATTCCAGTTTTCATATTAAAATGGCTCGCATATTTTGGCTTAGCCCAGGCATTGCATCAAAGTGAGATAACCAATGTTTGACTTGTTCTCCTCTCAAAGGTTTATATGTGACCTGCGTGAGTGGGATTTGTTGATACACGATTTGTAAATTCAACACAACTGAATATTTCCTGGGTGATATTATGCTTAGGATTATAAAAGGCTAGGGGCAGCATTTTCTATTTTATTATCACAAAAGGCACAAAATCAGACGACGTGGCTCAAAAGACCGACCTGCCAGATCTTTGTTAGTGCGTAGCCAATATTCTGAGCGGAAGGATGAACAGGGGGAATCTTGTTTACTTCCTTTGTTGCCCACAGGACTGTTGAAGGATGGCAGGCTGTGAAAACCCCATTAATTGCCTCCTGGTTGCTCAAGTTTAGCGAGGGTCAAACACTGCCAGCTTTATGCAACATTGCTTGTCAAAGTGACGCAATCAGGCTTTGGTCAATCCACTGGGCCGGGACTTATTGCCAGATGTGTATTTGAACTGTTGGATATGAACAGAAGCAAAATGTGGCTAAACTGCAGGTCTGAGATAGAAAGTCGAGGCTAAGCTCTGAACTACAAATTAGTGTGTGAGTTATTGTATAAAATGAAAAAAAAATAATAGCAGTTTTTCCCTGCATTTACTTTGACTCATACTTACCTACATTTATGTTAATGGGTGGGGGATTACACAAGAACAATTTTGCTTCCACTCGCTTTTCTCACAATTCCATTTTCATTTCTGAGATGCAATCATTTGGTAATGACTTCCAGATTCCCATTTTCCTCCTCGTGCTGATGAGATGAGCAGAGTCATGGCAAGTGAGATATACTGTGAAAATGTATAAGTGCTGAAGAAATGGGAGAATCCTGGGTTCATCATACAGACAAGTGGTTGTATGATGAAGAGAGTGAGAACAGTGTGAATAACAACACACCACCTAAAAAGACTGATGCGTATAGACAGTTAAAGAAAGCACCATGGACTGTGTTGTCTGAGAACGAGAACAAGTGAGAGTGAGATCTCATCAGTGTAACCAAGAAGAGGAGGAGGAGAAGGAGGAGGAGGAGGAGGAGGAGGAGGAAGAGGAGGAGCTCTGGCCTTGGGTCCCTGGGCACAGAAGGTGCTGCAGCATAGCTGAAGCTCCACTGACTACAGAAACTCATCCTGCGTTACTGGAGGATCTTGGAGGCGAGCTAAACAAAGCTTTATGTTCAAGATATTATGTTTAACATCACATCTACTGTATATAACAATGACCTAAGAGTCATTAACGTGTGTATTCAGGCCCTACACTTTTTTCTCAGTGGTCTTTGAGATACTGTATTACTACACCTCTCGGAGTCCACCTGTGGTCACTTCAACTGACTGGACAGGATTTGTAAAGACACATCTGTGTCTATGTAAGATCTCACTGTGTAAGACATGAGATCAGATCAGGGGAGAAAGGCCCTGGTAAGAGAAGAAACCAAGAGGCCAGAGATCCTGTGTGGAGATGGAGGAAACTTTTAGTCCCATCTCTCTGTTTTTGGGAGGCATCTGAGCTAAATTTCAAAATGTCATAGCAAAAGGTATAAATACTTTATGTCATTATCATTATGTCATGTCATTATGTCAATGTGATGTCTCGTTTTTATTTATTTATTTATTTATTTGCTACACTGAGTGTTGATCAATGAAGGAATGAATAATTTAAATGATATTAGCATGAGGTGGCTACATAAAATGTGAGTCTGAACACTTTCCGAATGCAGTGCTGATTCAATCAAGGATCATTTAAGGTACCTTGTTGCCTCACATGGAAATTTGAATTTTTGGCACTTTAGTATTATGTGTGTTTGAGTAACTTGGTACATTTACCCCCCTCAGAAAACAGAAAATTGTACCCAAGTACCAGGAAGTTTAAAAACTGCTCAAAAATACTTTGACCAGCTACACCATTAAAATGCTGCACACACCACAATCGAATATGTATATCCAAGTGCATGATAGTGACAGTGTTCGTTCCTCCTCTATGAAGAATACTTCTGCGTTTTAGAACATTTTGCTTTCGGCTTTACTAAACATGACACTAATTGATGTTTATGTTCGGAGTGGATCAAATCACTTAGTGTTACGTAAAAGGGAACCACATGACGAAACCACAGAGAATTATCACTCCGGCCTCACAGAACATATTTTCAGTTTTTATGGCTTCCAACCTAACTGCTAAGTTTCACTCTCACCTCTCTTATCAACCCCGTTTCTAGCAGCTATTTTCGGAGGCACCCGTGCAACCTGACCAGCACCAAGAACAGAGAGATGAAGTTAGTGCCCAGATGATGAACACAGTGGAGCACATAGCGCCATCAAAGACCCAGACATTCCCCTCCGGAGCCGGTGGAGACCAAACAAAGCTAAGAGCAGAGTGAATATTGGACTAACATCCATCACAGACAGATACACAAGTTGGCGCCAAATGAGCTCTGTCTACTAGTTTGCCTTCGTATTGTCACGTTGGGAAGAGAATGTGCTGCATGTCAGACTTTGATACAAGAGCACAATCATTGAAAACACATTGAAGATAGGTGCAGTCAGCAGGAATGATATGTTGAAGAATACCAAATGTTCCAGAGGAGAATTTCCTGCTCATTATTGAGTCCAGGTTTTTATAGCTGGCATCCTGCATGTGCCTACACCGAAACGTTTTTAGGCATTCAGGGTAAATTAGTGTGCCGCAGCCGTGGTGAAGAAATAACATTTTACGTCCTTGTGATAGCCCGTGCGTTCAGTGCTGGAGAAAATTAGATTGGGAGACATTTTTCTTGCTGCTGAGTTGGAGTTCATTCGAGGGTACGAAAAGCTGGCACGGTGTGAAATCGAGCAATATGCTGGGACCTGAAGTTCTTCCTCAAATTTAAGTTGGTCAGGCAGGTGATGGCCATGGTTAGTTGGCCACCACACAACCTGAAAACTTAGTTCAAGTACAGAATAACAGATGACATATTTGAGCCTCTTCTTCTTCTTGATGGGTTTTCATTAGTGCCCAGACTGATCACATCATTCTCTTGAAAGCTTGTTTTTGTTTTGTTGCTTCATTTTATGGAAAAAGTACCAGATGAACATTAGCTAAGTTTTACGCAACAACAGTAATATCACAAATCGATAGCAGAAATATTAGCAGGCAGCACACATGGACATGGCGTACCAATCACATCCATGCACCCAAGTGAAGCTCAACCACATGTGCTGTTAATTCTCCAGCTTGTTTAAAGACGATTAGGGAGAAAAAACATTAAACTTTGAGGAAATAAATTCAGTCATAAAAACAAAGGAATTTGCTAATAGTGGAGGTTGATGTCGAAATGCTATCTTTTTGTCAGTGAGAGGTTGGAGTTGAGGTCGGTGGGGGTGAGTTAATGACCCTGAGAAATGTGGAGAGACTTGATGGTTTATACTCAGATGCCAAACTATCATCTCATCTCACCATTGCACCTTAGCTTAATGGAGCGCACCAAGTGTCGTAACTTTACGAGGACACTGCATGTGGAAAGACTGCGGTTCCTCTTTTTCTTTTTCTTTTTAAGGTGCAAATGAAAACTTGGAAGAATTTTTCTCTGCAGCAAAAACCGAGGAGTCAGAAATGAATGCAGCAAACTGATGACGGTGAAGCTCGCGATGGTTATCGAAAGGGTTACTATCTGAAGTGATTTCAAGTCTCATTCAGAGATCTGGCACCTTGCATTACGCACTCCTGTTTTCCCCATTTGTTCTGCTAACTCCACAAGGGTCTTGTGTTGATTTATCGGAGTGTTAAGCACTCGAATGTTTATGCCTTGCACCCTGGATGACACCATCTGCTACTAATCTGTATTTCCGTCGTTGTCTGCACACAGCAGCCCAGAACAGCTCGGGACAGAGTCAAGTACAAAGACACAGATTTCCCTGTCTGTCTCTTCCTGTGCGGCTCCATCTGGATATTTCACCAGTATTTACTAGTCCCTTCTACAGTTTACCATTCATCTTCCGCCTTTGCACTTAACTTGTATATTGCAGTCTAAGAGAGTTACAGTAAGAGTTACTGAACAGTGGGACATATGCTGATTCATTCAAGCCACTCTGCGTAACCCACATAAGGAGAAATACCAGCCAACTAACACAGCTTCTGTGTTAAAAGGCTTTTTAAAACATATTCACATAGAAATATGTGGGAAGGATAAGAAGGATCATCCTGTTTATAACATGAAAAATGTTCCACATGCAGATGCAGTGTTATGTCAAATGGTTCTTTCATCTCCCTATTTCTAATGTAGATTAGTGATACACAATATTTCATCAGTGTGCTGAAGTTTCCATTGATAATGTCTCACCTCATCCAGGTGGAATTGTTTTCTTTGTTTAGCTTTAGTCTTTCATGCTAACTCCAAGTTTCCAAGTAAACTACTGGTGCTGCTGGCGGAACTACAATATAGACCAGAGGTGAAAAATGTACTTCAGTAAAAGTACATACAGTATTTTACCAATAAATTCTGAATGCTTCCATTAATCAAGCAGAATTTAATGTTGAATTTGGTAAAGCCAGCTAATTCTATGTAAAAAGAATAATCTTATCCTCTGAAAAGAAATATGATCGACTGTAAGTACATGTACCTAAAAAACTGTACAGTAACCCAAGTGTTGCAAAGTACTTGGAAGCTCGGTTACATTCAACCACATAAAATGCAGAGAAGCAAGAAAGTCCAGGACACGAGTCAGTGATCAGTCATAAATAGTTGCCATCAGATGGGAAATAGACAGAGCAAACAATAAAGTCAAAGTTGCCAAACTTGGCAGAAGACAGTAGGAGAAAGTCCCATGCCTATCTTTAGGACTGTTTGACTGGGATATTGTAAAGAGTGTTGTCATGTGACTTATACTGTAACAAAGGGACAGGATGATGTTTGACCCTGATACCCAGTATGTTTTGCGAAAAGCCGTTATCGGGGCTGATATCTAATCCTACCATTAGTTCACAGCAGGTTTTTAAGGCAGCGTTTACAGCTCTCATCATGTAGCTCGCCTCTGAGCTAAACCACTGTTATATCCTAGCAGTGTAGCAATTACTAGCACTACCCATGTCAAAGATGATCACTTTAATATCCATCAGCCTGGCTACTTATTTCTTGTAAATAATTCATAGAACATTATAAAACCAGAAACGCATCAGACCTGCATGACTCACAGCTCTACGACAGCAGTTTTTGACATGTGCACAAATATTCCCCTCCCTTGACTTTGAGCCGTGCTGAGTTTACGAAAACAAAAGAGCAGAGATCCTCGGAGCTCTCTGAGGCATCATTAAACTGCACGTGTCTCGTGATGTATATCTTGGTTTTCTTTATATAAAGTACTCATGAGGGAAAGCGAGGGCCTGCATTCAGAACTCGGGCCGGGCCAGAGACCAGAGAAGAAGTCAACCGACAAAACACTTCACAGGGAATGTTGCAGATATCTACGGACCATATTTTTGGAGTTGGAGATGATAGTTGAATACAAAATGAACGTCTAGATTGTGAGCTCTGCACTTTATCTTCTCCCAAAGTGACAGGACAGTTTGTTCTGTTCTGTCATAATGTAGGATCCAAAGCTCTATGGAAAGTTCAGACAGACTATGATCATCTCTCTGTCAAATTGAATGATAAGGCATGGTGAGAGACCAAGCTTCGGATCAGCAGGCTTTATGATGTACGGGTGTGGCTATTCATGAAATCCTTCTATTTGCAAGTATAAACACGTCATTCTTTTCTGGTGAGATCAATGCAGGGAGTGCTCCCAAAACGACCTCACACAGACAAGGAATGTGCGCGTACGACAATATATCACTTTGGTTTGTGAACGTAAGCTCACCGAATCCTAAGAGTAGCAAGTTAATTCATTCAAGAGAAGGTAGTGATTCCTGAACACACAGACACACACACACATACACATTCCATCACGATAAAATGGAGAAAGAACACGGCTACATAAATTTGCTCCGAAGACAATTTATTGTGTTTTGTTCCAGCCGAAAGTCTCACTAAAGGAACACTAAAGCTCACCATGACAAGGCTGACTCGACCTAAAAAGCATGCACGTGCACGCACACGCACGCACACATGAACTATAAGACGTATAACAAAAGAATAGGTACCACTCGGCCCTGCATGGTGTCTTTAATGTATAAATACAGCTTTTGTGATAGGAAACCTGGCTGCTGATTGCTTATCTTAAAACCTATATTTCATCCGACCCTGCTGATGCTCATGCTGCACACACAACAATCTTGACAAGCAGTCTGTCTTGGCATTAATTAAAGCACACGGTCCAAAAAAGAGCGAGTAAATCAAAGGCAGAGCGTTCGACAGAGGACAAAGCACAAATGAGCTCTCAAGTCTCCTGGAAATTCACGTGCGCTTGAGGGAGTTAAGAAGAGGCAGCCTATCAGGATATATCACTCCATCGTCAACGTCAGATATCGTACAGATGTCAAGTACAATATCTTTTCCTAATGCGGGGAGTAAGCAATGCTTGAAATTTCATTCCATTCCAGATAGGCAGAGTTTTCCTTCATCCTCTCTAAAGACTTAACCGTCGGCAGTGTAGAGGCAGCATAGCAGAAGATAATAAGAGGTTTTCTGCGCAAGAAAACATAAAAAGAGAATTATGATCCAATTAAATGGTTGTGAAAACTCCCCAGGAACATTAACTTTGGCATTAGACTTGTGAAACTGGGACAATAAGATGAATACTCCACGTCTCCATTAGTTCTTCTGGTATAAAACGTTTTTGATTGTCGAGAAGTGATCCCAAAAAAAACATAAGCAGTTACTGTGAATTTATTGTAGACTATTATAACCTTCAAAACTCACATATCAGGATAAACCCACTTTGATGCATCATCTCATTTGAGCATTACTGAAAACAGTGGAACAGGCCATATTTAAATTTGACGGATGAAGAGGAGGAGGATGTGCAGGTAAATTATCTCACATAGCCCGTTGTGAGTAATTCCAACTATACATGTAGTGGCTCAAGTTCAAACAGTATGGATAATTAAAATGAATGCATTTGAAAAGAAGATGATACATTATAGTGTATCAACAACTGTAGCATTGAAGAATTGTAAAAAACAAACAAACAGAAAAAGAACAGTTCATCGTAATTCAAATCTTCAGAAACTATTATCATTACTACATAAAAGAATAATTGTCAGCCTCACGAATGTTAGTTGTGTAGTGAGTCTGTTTGAAACAATGTCTGGACCAACAACAAAACTATCATAATTAACTGTCTTTATTATATGATCAGTGTGAGGTATTCAGAATCCACAGCTTTAATTTTGTCAATTTGTGGGAGAGAGTGACTGTTCTTACAAACTAAAACCAGAGAGCTGGATTTGGATTTGTGGTTCTGACTCATAACAAAGACCATTGTGTAAGACTTTATTATATTGAGTTTGTTACTTGACAATCCAGTTTGTGCAATGTTAAAGTCAGACCGCAAAGGCCGTTGATTTTCTGATGAATTAAGTTTTCAACATGCATATATAATGTGATTAACGGCCTACATTTGAACACAACTTTCAGAAAGAATTAATGAGAGCTCGGTAAAAAACAGTAAAGAAGATTATAAAGTACCAACAGTGAAGCCCTTTTACAATACATTTTTCATTTCTTCATTTCATTCTCTTCTATTACAGTTCAGTGTAACTAACATTTTATTGTGACTGAGGCAGGAAAGAGTAACTGTAAAGCACAAACAATGTGGACGGGTGTGTCAGTATGAACAGTAGTGGCATCTGTGTCTCTGGCAGCTGAAATGGTTACACCCAGTTGATTTCATCGCTCTGTGTGCCTGATCTGCTAAGTAGTGGTCAAAGCCAGTAATATAGAAGTCTACATCTGTTCCATGTACAGTACAAACAAAATCTGATCCCTGATCGTGTTGCACATGCATGACCAGATGGGAATAACTCCTAATAAAACTCTTTTCCACAAACTTAGCTGTGATTAGTTGTTATTTAGTAAATGTTGCATCACGGTAAAGTGGTTAAATGAACCTGGTGAAAGATATTCAATCAAACCGTCGACAACCCTTTGGATTCCAGTCAAAAGAAAAGTGGTCTAATGATGCACATCCTGGAGGATGAGTGGGTTCACATGGGTGGCTCCTTTTGACAGCTGGAAGCACTGAAGTACAAGTACATGCAACTTTTTCAACTTGTACCTATTTTTGATCTTCATTAGACAGCAAAAAAAAGAAAAAAACCCTTGTGTTCCTCTCAGTGAAATCCTACCCAGGGGGTTGGAACTGCTTTAACAAAACCTGCATGGTCTTCGCGGCAGCCTGCTGCAATTACCCAATCGTGCTGAGGACGCTATGCACAGCAGTACTGGTGTCATGAGACAGGCAGGCCCCACAGCTAGACTGAAACAGGCTCAGCTTCCCATCCAGGGTCCCAGTCAGCAGCTAGGAAAGACAGAGAAACAAACATGACATCACGTTCAGCCTTTCACTCTTGTGGATGATATTTCCAAGGAACTGTGTCACACATCGCTCTCCTTTTTCCGACTCTCCGTTTAAAGCACCAAGTTACGTAACGGCACACCTGCTCCCTTCACCAAGGTCAAGATCCACACTGTGATTCCCATTGAAATTCTTGATTTTCCACACCTGCCATTTATCACTAAAAACATGAAACCGCCTGACCAGAGCTCTGTTATATAACTTTGTTTAATCAAAAATGGGGCTTGGGGTTCCTGCCAGTGCTAGTCATGGTGAGGCAACTGTTTACAGATTAATAAGGGACCCACACGTCAATAAACTAACATCAACCCCCACACCCTGCACGACCATTTAAGCAGACACATCTGCAAACGCACACACACAAACAAAGCACACTAAAACTAACATGTGGATGCAGATGGAGACAAGCAGACATCTGCACAAGCACATCATTGCTATATTTCTTCTTAAGCAGGGGGATTAAGTCATCTTTTTATCAGCCAGTCGAGCAGATGAGAGTGAGGGAGACTTATCTCGACGATCAATCAGCAGAGGTTCAGAATGAGGCTTATGATATCTATTCATACCTGCAGATGCGCAAAAATGGAGTATGCAAATATGAAGGAAGACCATGATTGAAGACAGTTGTTCACAAATGGCTCTATTTTCTCTTTTTGAAACGGGTAAGACCAGGGTGTCTAACAAACCGTTTCAAATCTGTCATACACTACCACTTCAAGTCAGGGTTATTTGCACAACACTTAATCCCATTTAAAGTCCTAAAGGACTGCACAAATCATAGATGATAAAAGAAAGAGAAAAACAATCCAACAAATTGCAAACTTAACAGGAATGCATGGGTGAACGTCCAGATCTGCTGTGAGGTATCAGTGTCGTTTACGGTGATTTCAGAGAGTTTGGGTCGTTGTAAAGACAGAGTATCTTTTTAGAGTCCACTAACAGTGGGAATCTTGGAAAACCATTTGCCAAGCAGTGATAAAAAACACATTTGGTACAACAATAGTCCAACATTTTTTCCCATGTACTAAAGCTGTTTTATGCAGGAGAAATCATCTTTTACCAGCACACAGATGCCTGTGCTGGGAAAGGGAGTCAAAATAGCTGAGGTCTGAGGATGACTCAAACATACAATGACTAAACTGGGGTGGATTTAATCTCCCTTTGATGGGCGATCCTTGCAGCCTTTCTCCGACAGACGCACAGAGGATTTCCAGGTGTGTGTGTTTGTGTGTGTGTGTGTGGAGCCAAAGACAAGTAAGCACAAATACATTACTCCCACATTGGCATTTGTTGTGGTTGTGTTTTTTTTTAGTGAATAACACCCCCACGAAACAAACAGTGTGACAGCTCATTTCTCTAGCTCCTCTCTATCTTCGAGAAGTCTTCTTTCACCATGACCTCCTACTCAATGACCTCGAAGAACAATAGCCGTGCTGTCTGGGTCCTGCCCCCAGGCTGCTAAAATAGCTATTTAAAACTTAAAGGGGGTCAGAGAGCAGTTCCATTAGCAACCACAGCTCTCTCCATCAACTGCAAAACCATTACACTGTGTAATTGTCAAGATTTTACGCACTCCTCCATGCAAAACATGGAGACCAAAGCTGAGCTAAGACGAGCCCAGTTGAGTCGTCTAAAAAGGTGATAACAACATTTGGAGTTTTGAAGTCATACACTTGCAACAAACATCTGTTTCCAACACATTCCACTTCTCCAACCATCCACCTCCGTTCACTGAGGCTGAAGCGAGCTAAGCCAACGTTGAGTGAATGTTTCGGGTGACCCTCGGGGTCAGCGCTAATTCATTGTAGAAATATAGCAGGGGTCGTGCTGGGCTATCACAAGTGAGTTATTGGGTTTTCCTCAACATCACACTTCTAAGAAACAGTTAGGGCATAGATTTCCAAGATTTATTAGGGGATGACCTAATGCAATCCTGTAACCACTGACATAAAGTACCCATCAAAGGTTTGAACACCCCAATTTTTTCCTTTTTTTTACTTAAATTTAAGCAGTTCAAATCTAGTGAATAACCCTAAACTGTACAAGGGTAAAGAGCTGAAGGTAAAAAAAAAAAAAGGACCAAACTATGGCTTTAGATAATGGACTAGCAGCAGCCTCCAGACTTACACAGGGATGGACTAGATAGAAGGTGAAGGCAAAGCAAACTACAAGTTCAACACAGTGGTGGAATTCTAAAATGATGTTGAGATGAACTTTCTGAACAACATTAAGAGTAAGAGCCTTGAGTGTGTTCAGCTGAAGTGCTTCTTTAACAAGAAGGTTAGATCATGATTCCTTGTTGTTTCACATCTACAGTTGTTTATTTGTTCTGTTTCTTCTCAGAAACACAGACATTTAATGATGTACATTTATACAGCACCTAGAAAACCTGACGTGTTCTAAACTTTTGACCTGTATTATATATGGTAGGTTTTCAAAGGTAATATCATTCACAGGCAAGCATTTTTCAGTTTTGCTAGGATTTGTTTTATGGGTAATTTTTCATAATGTCAACACACAGGTCATGCACGCAAATATGGGTTGCATCTTATTTTATCTGCTTGTTTATTTGTTTTTCCGTTTAGCATATTAAAGTCTCATTCAAAACTTTTTAGGAATCCTTGGATCGTAAATCAGGTTGAGAATGTGCCGGGTGTCTCACGCATATTACATAATCTAAGTTATTGTCTGGCATGTTGGCTGACTACCACGGAAAAATCACACACGCACCACAAATCAATAGTTCAAAGGAGAAATAAAAAACAATGATTCAGATTGCAATGTGGGTTAGATTTTCCAGTGGCGAACACTTGTGTCCAATATTGGCATTTTGGTTGATACGTCCAAATATCCATCTGTAAAAAACTGATATGAACACAAGGTTCACAAATGCCAACATGCGGGATGTTCATGTACATGTTGAGGGGAAATCCATATGAAAGATGGGAAAGAGCAGAGCAGGCAGTCACCATGTTTCTGTATCGACTACCAGTAAGAGAAATGTATAGTCTCTCGTCAGTGGTGTAGCCTACAGTCCTTTATATCTTATTTTAACGGCCTACAGTATTAATCTTTATGCATGACAATAGGGGCTTTAATATAACTCAGCCTCTGCGGCTCATATCGTGGAAAGTGCTTTCACAAAGTAACAAGACAGTCTGGACAACAGCTAGCTGGTAACTTCAGTAGAAGAAGCAGAAGCTGCTTCCCACCACTGGACACGGCTCTTGGTGAGTCAAGGAATGAAGACTGATGCTGAACTCACAAACATTTATTCGAAACGGGTAAACACACAGCTGCTATGCTAACATTGGCGATGTAGCTACACCAAAACTTACAAAGAAGCCCTTTCATTCATAATTTCACAAATAATGTTAAATTGATTATCAATGTTTGTAACTAGTTACTTTCTAGAAGAATAAAACACATTTGTTTTATTTTTTGGAATTGATATCTATAAAAGCTATCAAAGATTAAAAATCATATTGGAGATGACATGTAATATGTATTTTTATTTAATTTTATTGAATACCACTTAGGTTAGCATTAATCTAATGGCAGCTATAATCATACATATTATTATCATATTAATGACTATAACCAAATACTGGAAGTATCTGTAAAAGTTAATAAATGTCTGTTTTTGCCTGTTCATCCTACTCCCCCCTCTAGTCAGTGTCTGTGCAGGTGGAGGTCTGAGTGGACGTAATGCAGAGAAACACAGATACGATCAGACTCAAAGCATTCCATAGTTTCATGCATCAGAGGACCAGTTCTGTTAATAACTCAACCATTTTAAAGGCAAATGTAATGCCATCACAAAAATTACAGCATGATGGGTCATCTCTCATATGTTATCTTATCTGCGTATCTGCGTGACGTTTATTTGTGAAAAATAGGTGTATGTTATGAGAAAGGAGGATCACAATACGCTTGTTTGCGGTTTTTACAGCATTAGGACACATCAGTTTGATATCTGCATTCAAAATATTAAGGTAATTTTGTCTTGCATTGAAACAAATGTTGTGTGCCATTTAGGTTAACAGGGGAAGAGGACTATCTACTATGGCCAAGTGAAAAAACGCTGTCCTCCAAATGTGAACGGGTTTGATACTTCTTGTAACTTTGCAACTAGATCCAAACTTTTTATTTCCTCACTTCCTGTTCATTGCAGTTCCAGCTGTGCTGAACCCAGGCCAGTTCAGAAAGGCTGTCTCAGCTCAGTCTGTGTCTCACTCTAATGTGACATTCTGGACCAGACAGCAGAGTCCACCTCTCTATTTGCTGTCTGGCCACTACAGTAAGAAGGGAGAGTTTTGCTCTCTAGGGTCAGGCAGAGAGGAAACGAAGAGATAGAATATGAAAAAAAAACGACTAACCAGTGTGAACAGCTTTTCAAATGACAAATAGCCACAAATGATATGATACAGTGAAAAGGTCCAGTGGGACACCAGCTGCATTTCTGACTGCCTGCAAAGAACAAAGATGATCCATGCTGACATGGAGACAAGAGTAGGACTGAGCTTAAAAGCCAATGAGATGATTCACTCATTGTTCATCTTCCTTGTTGGGACAATAGAACATGTTAACTTTCAGAGACAGCTGCCTGTGTCAGTAAGCGGTCAGAGTCCTGCACTAACTCCAACACATGAAGTGCAAATGAGGTCTAAAGTACTTGAGGGAAAGAGTTCAGAACCTTCTCACATAATCAAAACACTGACAATGAAAACTGTACTTTCCTTTTAAAAAGAGCTCTAATTTGGATTTTTTTTTCTCATCTCCTTCCAACAAAAACAAAAAATTGACAGATACGTGAGTTGCTGAGTGCAGCGGTGTCCTGGAACAGATAAGGGTTTAGTATCTTACTCGGGGGTATTTTCATAGACAAAAACACATTTATTCAAAGACAGGAAACCCTAATGACTAGCTCATTTTTGTCTCATGTTTTTACGTACCATTTCTAATATATACTGTAGGCTTCAGCTAACATTGAAACTTCAAGTCACTACATGTAAAAAACTGCCTGAAACAAGCACACCTGGTTTACGGTTATTCAAAGCAAAATCCCTGTTTTTTATTTGATGGCCATGGCTAGTAAATGTCTTCCACTGCATCATCCTGTCCACGTCCAGAAAGTCTCCCACAGGTAAGTTACAACTTTTACAAATGTTCCAATTCATATGAGTCACATTAAATGAGGGCTAACATAACATATGGAGACTTTTACACAAGTAAAGTTTTTTTTTTCTTTTTTCTTGAATCAGTTTAAACTTTTCCATAGAAATGTGGATTTTTAAAAAAATCTTTACCTTTGTGAATTGATATTCATCTGTTTTAATGTTCAGATTGTAAAGAACAAATTATTAGAGTCTCCAAATCAAATGATACTTGGTTCCTTTTTGTTTATCATTACTAGGGATAGGTCAGTAACCTTTAAAAAAAACGGTGAGACCAACAGGGGTTTGGGCATTTGCAGCCAACACCAGTGATCGGATTCCATAAGAATGTCTTTTCACAAGCAGTTCACAGTAAAAAAGGCCACCCATGAAAACTCCAATCTGAATGAAGGGCCAAAATGGATGTAGCAGTAGACAGGAGGTTTGTCACATCAGCATTGAAAACAGACCACTGAAAATAAAATTACGGGGGAAAACACTGTCCTCCACTGTCCTTCCAGCAACACATCTTCACTTCACAAGAGGCTGACCTTGGCTCGTACTGTACAGAGGTTTCCACTGCTGATGTGGAACAGTGTAATTGGAGCCATCGACAGTTTGGGATGAGATGGTAGAAATCTGAGTAACCCAAATACAGCGCAAGTCCATATGGTCTATTTCTATTGGGTGACCCAGTAACCCGCTTCTGTAAAGTCACTGTTGTTTCGCCTCAGGCTAAAACATTTTTCTTTACCTTTACATATGATACTACATCTCTTCAAACCATTGGAGGTACATTTTCAACACTGTTTTGTTTTCAGTCACTTCTCAAATTGGACAAAGCTTTGCTTGACTCCAAAGTGAGAAAATATCCTAACATTAGCTAGTCAACTTTTACACTAGCACTTTTAGGTCCAACACAGGGGAGCTTATGAAACTTTACAGTATGCCATTTGAAATCCCAACAGCATTTTACAAGACAAGAAAGTGAAGTGACAGTAAAAGTTGGGATCTCTCATTACAGACTAAAGTACTGAAGTCAACCTGAGGGAATGAACCCTTGAGCTAGATCTGCCTGCTTGATGGTCTTTTAAGTATTAGGGTGGAAAACATGAGTGAAAAATGAGTGGAAAATATGCATTGCATTATCTGTCTGTTCCCTGCATCGGAAGGTTCCCACAGCAGTAAATATGGAGAGCATCTGGCACTCAAGTGTGGATAAAAAGCAAGGTGAGCACAGGTTGGGAACACCTTTTGCCAATGTTTTTTTTTATGTCTTGGTAAGGAGAAAGCACATGCTCAGGAAATACATCAGTGATAGTATTATGATATCACGAGACCATGGTCTCAGTTAACCGTTAAAACTGACTGGCTGTTGCCCAGGAATTCTTCTTACTTCAACTCGTTTTTCATTAACACGTCTCTCCTTTGGCCACAAACAAAAGAAATTTTAAGTTAAATATTCATGCATCCATTCCAGTGAGACATTAGATCAACCAACTCAAAGTTAACTAGAAACAGGCTCTCAGAGCAGAGCCAGGCATTTAATATATCAGTAGTAGATCACATGTCTGAGGAGTCGGAAAGAAACACTTTTCAGTTAATGTGAAGAAGAATTTGTTGAGCGGTAACTCTCCTATCCATCTTCCTCTCTTAGAAATAGATAGAACAATGCTCATGACAAGTACATTAAAGTGAGAGTGTGGGTGTAACTTTCTGGATTCTATACAGGTCAACTCCTTAGCATCTTGAAATAATTATAAGTCCTCACGTTTTCCCATATAATGTGTGAATATTTTCTCAGACACAGACTGATAAGTTGTCTCCCATGTCTCACCACCTCATAAGAATGAAGGGTTGCATAAGAAGCCTTCAAACAGAGCGTGTTTCATCTCAGTTTAGGAGCATTATCAATCTTCAGTACTGTAAGATGCATTATCAACATTTAACTAGTTTTTCATCGCCATCTAATTCCAACTGGTGGCGAATTTTAACCTACATTTTAAGATTCCCAAACTGAAACATATCAAATTTACCCTGCCCTGTGGTGTGGAACTCAAACATCTGAAGGGAGCTCGGAGAGGCTGCTGCTCTGTGTCAAAAGGAACCAGTTGAGGTGGGCATCTGATTAGCCTGCCCCTTGGGTGCCTCTGTTTTCCAATAGAGAAAAGGCCGTGGGGTAGACCCAGAGATCGCTGGAGGGATTACATGCCCCATCTGGCCAAGGAATGCATTTGGATCCCTCAAGAAGAACCTGAAAATGTTGCTGTGGAGAGAGACTCATGGAATATCCTGCTTAGCCTGCTCTGACCACAACCCCATCCCAGACAAGCTGAAGAAAATGAATGGATGAACTGAGGAATGAAGAATTACCTTCCTTTTTTTTCACTTTTAGCAATAACGGACTAAACCACAACATCTTCTGAGCTCATGTCAAACAATCAGTTTCCACAAAAACTGAACTAGCTCTGTCCAGTACCGAAGACTGCGACAGGGGTGAAAAGGTAAGAGGACCTCTTATTATAACAGGTTTTTCAAACCACAAATGAATTTGAAGAAATTAAGGGGCACATGATGTGAATCTTCAAGTGAATTTTCAAGAAATAAGGATAAGGCCCACAGAGACATAAAACAGGCCACAGTGGAAGAGCAGCAAGAACAAGATAACTATGCGCTTATTGCATTTAGAAAACTTGCAAAAAGCTTGTCAGCAGAATTGCTTGTGCCATAAGAGGCTATTGAAACCACAGTATTATTGGTCATTGGTAATTATACCAAATGCAACAAAACAGGCACGAAACCCACTCATAAGACCCAGGTACTGCCCATAAATCCAGTAAATACCACAGCTCTCTCTCTCGTGCTATTCACTTTGAATCATGGTGTTCCCATGCGGACATCCTGATTTCCAACGTGGGAAGACTTGTCATGGCTCTTTATTTAGCTGCAGACCCACTGGAGCCCTCCAGGTTTTTCACACATTTGTGAATTTTATTACTTCAATCTGGTCAAATTTTGCAGGTACCTGTAGTATGAGATGGGCAGTGACATAAATCTGAGAAAAGAAATCAATCAGAAATGACCTCATGAAAAATTACACATGAATATATCTGCTGCACAAATCTGAACATATGTAAAGAAATAGTTAGATTTCCGTATGGAAATTGTTTGTTGAGGTATTACTGGTATATCACTATGGCAATTAGATTTATGTGATTATGTATTTTAATCATAAATACATATAACAATTTTAAATAGAATATGCACAATTCAGTCTAAAGTGCCAACATTTAATGATTTCTGGGGTTTTCTGCTTTGACTGCATGTCCTATCAAACAAAACAGAATGTACAGAGGTACTGATGAGGAGTGAGCATGTTCTGAGTGATGAAGTGTGTCTTCAGATTCTGCAGATCACTGCAATTCAGCCAGTAAATGGCTACGGATCAAACTTTCCACTTTCAAACTTGGAAATCTGAACATATCATTGTGCTGCAAAGTTCAATTGAATGGAGTTCCACAGATGGACAAGCAGGTTTAAAACATGTGCTTCGAGTCTAAAGACAGTCAACAAGAAGTCTCAAGAGGTTGTGATGTTAGATTTTAAAAACTGTCTCTGTAAAGTTACTTGCTTTGAACAGTTACAAAGTGAAATCATTAACTGAACAATGAAACACCCTGGGAATACTCTGGAGATTTTGTTGAAGAGACTGAAGGATGCTGGCATAAAGTAGCACTGTGATCTCTGAATCCTTATGACAATTTGAGATCAACCAATTTCTTTGTCCTGTGGTAGCTTTACTTCACGTTTTTATAGTAAACAGGAAACGTATATAAAACAACTTCATTTTGTTTTCAACTAAAAAATGATGACAGCGACAAACAGAGCATTTTTGACATTTGAAGCTCAATACTGAATCTTGTCTCTGTTGAAGGCGGAAAAAATGGCATAATAGTAAGCTAGGATTCAGGAAAATTGACTAACAGTCGTGAAACAAAGTGAAAGTCAACAAGCACATCCCTGTATTGACTGTGCAGCCAGTGACAGGCTGGAACAGCCCTGCAGGCAGGCAGTCAGTCATTCAAGTGGATCAGCACAGGGCACACAGCGAGTCACTAGATCCCACGGAATTATGGTGCGGAAGAGCAGTAATCATTATCTGATTGGACTATAAACTAGCTACCACTGCTTAAACCCACAGAGTGATTTTGGGGATATTCATGTTAAATTAAAATGGTATTGGTTTGGGAAGCTAACATTGTTGTCTCAGTAGCGTATAGGGTGTATATATTTGTTAATGCTGGGTATTTATATTCCCATTTTTTTGTATGCAAGTAATTTGTTTTGTCAGCTATTTTAGTATAATGTACTACATATACAAGGGCAGGAAAGGAATATGCACCCACTGAAACACATACACACTAGCACATAGAACTACAGTTATACACCCATCCCACACACATGCAATGATACAAAGAGCCTGTTATTATTTCTAGCTCAGTCCTTATATTGAATTCCTTTATGGCTACCTGTAGAGATCCTGTGAAGTCACTGACATAAATTCCACCCACCCTGAAACTGTGGGATGGTCTCAATAAGCCCTGCTATGTGACCTCAGCCTGAGGATATCATTCCTCCTTTACAAACACTCAGAGTCCACAGCAAGTGGAGATGATGCAGGCCTGTGCAACCACCTGACTCACAATATTTCTGTGTGGTGAATAGAGTATAACTTTAAGACCATGCAATGTGAATTTTGTTTTCAACTCACCTCATATTTCATCAGCTAATGACATGCCAACATTTCTATTTGTTAATTTCCCTAGTGCACTTAAAATTAACGGTATATCTCTTTAAATAAGATGTCAGAGGTGAGGCGGTTTCTGTGGACTGAGGATGACATGACCTCTGACTGACACTACTTATCACCTTGACCTCTTCCAAACATTTTTCCCTTCATACCTAAGAACAATTAAAAACAAAACTTTCACATAGTCATAGCCAGTGATGTCATAGCTTGGATGTGCAGGGGAGGATTATTCCCCCTATTTTTTTTATTTTCTATTGAGGTCAGCTTATTGTTTAGGATGCAGATAACAATATCCACCTTGCCAAATGAAAACAAGGATAAACAAAGCCTTTTATAACTGCAGTATTGATGAGCCAGCATAATGAAAGGATAGAGTCGAGAGCGAAAGACACATTAACACTGTTGCCTGTATGCGTGTCCCCTGGGGTGTTTATGCAGAGTTAACATAGGCCAACATCTGGAGAGTAAGAACGATCTCTGGTTTTACTTTGGCTGTCTGATGTCAGTAAGGGAAAGTCAAAGTAAGACATTCACTATATCTGAGCAAAAATATTTACTCTGATAAGGAAAATTACAGGGATGTGGAGAGTGATGCGCTATTCAAGATGATGCGAGATAGAGAAATGTTCTTCTTACCTCTGGTTTGGCAGGGTTGAACGCCACACTGAGCACTGTGTCGGACTGTTTTTGGAGTTTGTGGAGGTAGCTGCTGCTTCGGATGTCATACACATAGGCCTAAAAAGAATGAGATGGCCTACATGAACAAAAGCAGGAGTGAAATGTACCACACAGTGATGTACAGATGTGGGACATGATGACCCTACATAATGAGTTAAATTGACCCACTTAGTGAGCTCATTATAGGTGTATATTACATACTCATACAGGAATACAGTACATACCATACAAAATGCAAAAACACAAACACATTGAAAGAAATGTTGCTTTAGGGATAGTTTCAACTTTGATGGTAACCCTTGGCTGATCCTGTTTAAGTTTTGCAATCATTCTGAGTTTGAACTCCATCACACAGATGTAAAAGCCAAGCTCTATGCACGTGCAGTCAATTGTGTGTGTACACAGCTATGCCATGTCCATTATTTATTTTTTTAAATTCTTTTTGGGGGCGAAGGGGGGGGTCAATAATAGACTATCGAGTCTGAACACCATAATAGCTTACTGTAAATATTCTCACACTGATTACAGTTTTCTTGATGATCACCAGACATTTTTGACTATGTTCAGAGATTGGCTAGACAGTGAGACTTGGCGCATGATGATATCAGTAATCAAACACATAAAATCATGCAACATCTGTGCCAGAATCAGTTATCCCTGCTGCTGAATGAAACCCAAATGAGCCTGGAGTTCAGGAACTATGTCTGGATATCGAAACAATATCCAACATTTTTCTCACTGACAAACAAACTGTGTATCAGAAGCTGTCACCAAATAGTTTCCTTGCTAACAAAAAATGGTCTAAAGTTAGTAACATTTCCTGATTTCCCTGCTTGTAAAACTGCTTGTGTTACGGTAACTTTAAACCATGATTCCAAAAACTGGTGTTTCACTGCACATCTGGCTGAAAGTTTCAAATGTGATGTATCCAGCAACGAGCATCAGTGATGGTCGTAGGTTCAGAAATGTTTTCTGTTGCACCTGTAGGTTAGCCCAACATGTGATTCTACATCAAGTTCAACACATGAAGTTGTGCTTTAAACGCAAAATCTTTATAAGCAGAATGTGCAAGTGTATAGAAGCATCATCGCATGCTGCAACACTTCCTGTCTGCAGTAAATCCAGAAGGCATTGCAATAAAAAGTGTTGGCTATTGAACCTCTTCACAAACTAATAGCACCATTGAGACTAATTGAAAATCCACACGAACCCTTTCACATAGTTTACTGTTATTTTCTGATTTGAGGCAGTAAAAGCCTTGTTAACCGATCCTTTATTTGTTGGTGTAGATTTGACTCTTAGCACCAACTGCAAAAAAGAACATTTGCATACTTGAAACAACACTTAGATCTGTAATATTAGAAAATGTAAAAGTGTCATCACCTTGTTAGCACAGTTTTTTTTTCTATTTAAGTAAAATCTGTGACTTTTAAGCCTCATTTGTTTGCTTCACTGCCATGAACACAGATAAAAATAGCTGTGGGGATGTTTGTTACCAGACGGCAACACATCAGATCCCTGCAGCTGTTTTATATTATGTTTCCCTGAAAAACGCTTTGTCAAAAAGTCCATGGGTAGAGTGTCTCCTGTCTGAGGCATATGACGTGTGTAGTGCCTAGCAAGGCATTAGATACTTGGAAGGAAAAGTTTCTGGTATGCTCAAATATAACAGAGATCCCCAGATGTATCACTTCACAGTATATCAACAGTAACTGAAGCAGAGAGCCTGAGGTATGAAAAGTGAGAGAGTGGGCATACATCTTGGCACTGCCATCCTCTAAAACAATCGATTTAATAACAAATGATAAGAGGGAAGGTCAAAGCAAAGGAAAGCAACACATATCTCGACTAAACATACGACAGGTTAAAACTGACCACAAAGAAAGCACATTCAGTTTCGACTGTTTTTGGCCTTCTGTTTTTTGGAAAATGTGTAACATGATCTAGGGAGTCTTTTTCGAGTATTCATGTTTTTTTTTCCTCCATGATTGCTTTTTGATATATTAAGACAAGTACAAATGTGCCTGGCTTATAGAAGTCTCTGGGCAGCTACAAATAAATACGGTGTAGCTCGCTACACTATACTCTCCCGATTTCTGCGAAACGTTGGAAATGTCCGATGTCGACAGAGATGCTCTCAAATGTCCACGTTATGCGCGGTAGCCATAATTAATAACAAGCACATACGGCAGAAAAGAAGAGAGATGGTTAAGGAAAAGGGAGGCAGTCCTCTGAAAATGTCTTGAAACGAGTAAAAGGCACTGTCTGGAAAAGCAATTAAACAGTTCTGCTTCAACATGAATGCTGAATTTGACCTCTATGGAAAAAGGCTCGATTCCAAATAAAAATCTCTGAGTCAAGCACAAACAAGCCTCACCTAAAATGGAGATGGAACTGATAAAGATATGTTGCTGTCTTTCTCATTTACAAAATCAAATGCGATCTAAAGGTTTAAAGCATAAATAAACATGGTAACTTACTGTCATCGATCACTCATCAGAATACTTTGCTGCTGATGTGAATTTCTGCCCCAATTTAACACACATGGCAGCATAGACTCATCTGCCCCTTTACCTTATGGTATTGTAAACCTTTGTGAAAACATCTGCAGTCCCAGATGTTGTGTTGCTTTCTTAATGGCAGATTCATCAAAGTCTTGACAAGAACTCGCCTCTAATAGAGTGACATATTTGTTAGCATCTTTGTGAATAATCCACAGTGTTTATGCTGTGGGTGGATTTGATGGACAGCCTCTTAAACTGCTTTGTCATCTCATTCAGTTTCATATAAATAAAAAAATGTATTATCATAATAATCGATCAAATAGTGCTTACACAAATCCTGACCGCCTGGGATAGTTTGGCTAGAAAGGTAGAAAGAAAGGGAGAATGAAACACAAACTCTACAAGGATAAACATATCAAAACTTACACAGTTATCCTCAGAGCCGGAAGCAATGAACCGGCCGCATGGTGAGATGGCAGAGGAGCATGCATGGCAGCGATTTAGATGGTTGTCATAACGTCGCACACACCTGAGGAAGTGATGCACACAGGTTAACAAACTCATTAACTCTATGAACCTGGTGACATTATCTGGTGAAACTACATTTTGGTTCAGTTTCATTTATTTCAGTGTTGGCTTTGTTTTGTTTTTTGTTGTTGTTTTTTTTATTTCACTCAGACCTCTGACTGTGAAATAGAGAGGGTCAAGTGAGATGAGAAGTGAGATATCCTACCCAGACTTTGCATTTTACAAAGATCTGAAACCAGCTGAAGACAAGGAGTTTAGCATGACTCAAGTAAAACACAGGAAAAGACGACGTAGTAGATGACGAATGGCCCCCACGTGCAACTTCTGCACTGTTTCATTTGGTTTGCAACAGCATGTAATGTCTTTACAATGCCACTAACAGCTAGTTGAGCTAGGGTTTCTATATGGGCTGGCATTCTGGCTCTGGTGAGAGCTTGTCATTCACATTCACATGCTAATGTCATTAAGCTGAGGCAAAAGTAGGTCATATTCACTGGTGAATGTGAAGAAATTTGATATACCCAGTCTGAGAGAGTTCTTTAAATATACACAGGGTGGACACATGGGAACACATTCATTTAATTGCTAAGCAATAAACACAACCTTTATGAATCTTACAATGTTGAACTGTTATTAAGACTGAGTCAACATATTTTGTGGTGCAGTATTCAGTGGGTCATGGCTGCACTGGATCTACCCATGCAGCCCTCAAAGTAAATTTGGCCAGGACTGACAGCTAATGCAGCCACTAAAATGGGAAAACAAGATTTGGCCAATACCTATGAGTGCATTATGCTCATAAAATACCCTGTAAAAAACTGATATCAACATCTTCTTTGTTGTTTTCACTCATCTGTTTGCTTCTCTCCTACTCTCTGTGCTCACATACAGTTTTCTAATACAGTTCAATTTCCAATAAGTTTGAAAGAGTTCAACAAATTCAATGCTTCCTGTAATTGTTTCAAATTAAAAACCCCTTTGAGGTTTCAGTGGACAAAATCCCTTTATTTCTTAGCAGGGGTTTTTATAACTGCACTGATGTGCTGCTTAAGTGTATTGTCTCACTGCCAGTTGCTAGTGTCCCTGTTGTTCAGATGTTATTTAGATCTGCTACTTAATTTAGCTTAGCAGTTACCAATTGATTCTCTCTATTTCCTTCCTCTTTTCTGCTCTCTCTGCTTGGTATGTTTCACGTTTAGATATTCTTCTCCCTCCTTTAAGAATGATGGTGCATATTTTATTTGCTGTAATAGAGGCAAGGCCCTGTGAATTGGAAGCTCTACTCACTTTGCTTGCAGTTCAGTCCAGCCACATACCATATTTACACCTTGTCAAAAAAGTCTCTCAATGTAGCGACATAATGTGCTAATTTGGCAACACTGCAGGCTGTTAACACCTGTTAATGACTGTGGAGCTGATGGATTGGTGCTAAGCCATTTGCAAGAAGACAAAGAACCAAAAACATTGAATTTGATGTTTAGAATATTTCATTGTGTAAATACTTCTGAATGTGACCAGGTTAGCTTGAATTACAAGTATAACAAATAGCGTTATATTGTCTCCAGTTTGAACTGCTCATGACAAAAATAGAAACAAATCTGACCTCTGATCATTTGGATGCATAACAAGATGGATGAGACATATCTGTTTCTAAATCCCAATCAGTAAATCTGGAGGGTCTGCAGCAGAGCTGACACAACCTGTCACTACCACACTGACGAGAAGCAGTTTAAAAAGTTTGAGTAAACACTCATCTGGTTTTCTAGGTCAGAAAGTGGATCTAATGTTTTGACTGAAGGAGCGGAGATGCTGGGCCGAATCCCACACACATTCTTCGCTTTTTGTG
The DNA here is from genome assembly GCF_905171665.1 of Trachurus trachurus. NCBI lineage: Eukaryota > Metazoa > Chordata > Actinopteri > Carangiformes > Carangidae > Trachurus > Trachurus trachurus. The sequence continues at coordinate 19,310,726 of NC_139906.1, forward strand.
AGTGATGACTATTCGGCATTTGCCTGATGACTAACACAGGTTGCAAAAGAGGGTCTGATTCTCTTGAGTGGGATCCTATGTGGTTCCTGAATGCACCTGGGTATTCAGTATCAGTCATCAAGGTAATCAGCAGGCTAATCATGGGTCATTATTTGCAGCCAATATATTTCACCCAATTTACCTGTGTCAGTGCAAATCAGGTAAACGCTTGCTTTTTATTGTATTATTTGATGTTATTAAATATAAATAAATCTAGTCATAGAATGCATTGCTCAGCATGAAATTATCACATGATGGAAATTCCAAGAGATTTAAGGGGGATACATCAACAGGCTAAAGAGAAACAGATCACCATCTGTTCTCTCTAGCTTTACAGTCCGTATCTGAGTGGATCTGATCTTTAACCATGCAAAGGGCTGGTGTGTAGATCCCTAAACTGGAACCTTTTCTACAATTGCACCACATTTAGACACTTTTATCTGGAATTGTAAAGGGTAAGTGAAGTGTGGGGGGGTTGAACAATAAACTGTAACCAATCCAGTGGTTTACATAGTTTATAAACGTGTGGAAAACCATTACCCTCATTCAATCTTTGATGGATACACACGGGTATCATGCATGTTTATGCTTCTGTCTGAAGAGGAAAGAGCAAAAAGTGCTGAGGATTCTCTGGTGACAAAGCAAAATAAAATTAAGATTGAGTTTCAGAAGTTTCCACTCAGTGAAATGTACATTTCCCATTGTGGTTTTTCTGGAAGCTCTCTAGTTTGATCAGAGACAAAATACAGTATTAACCCCAACTTGGTCTGAACTTAGGCCGTCTGTATGTGTAGTTGTGTATAAAAAACGTTATCATAAAGTCACTCGATAAACAACTCAGATTGCAAAACACTACATTTTTTAGAATGTCAAATTAACATTACCAGTCAGGTTTTAACCACGTGATCATCCTTACTGATTTACATCACTACACTTTGCCTGCAATGAAAATTCTATACAACTCCTCTTGCTATTCAAAAAGCTTGGTTTTTACATTCAGAGATATCTTGTCCTGTAACCTCTGCTTTCAGTTCAACAAAATGTGGAAAATGTAACTTAAGTGTCAAAAAACTATCTACATATCAAAAGATATGAGATGGAAACAGGATGTTTCAGGGTTATGCTCTGGTAACTCTGCAATGCTTGTTCAGATATTGCTCTAGCTGTGTAGATTTAAAACAAAACAAAAAAAACAAAACAAATACCCACTCAATGCCATGAATTAATTTCTTTTTCACCACTGATAAAACTTTTTTCGTGCTCCTGTTGCCAAGTTCTGAGCAATGAATATATGAAAATGTTCCATTTAGAGGAAATAGCTTCACGGACTAAAATAATTTCATTATGATGAGGAACACCTTATGTAAGTTTTACCAATAACACACGTTGTTCCAAGAATTTTTATATTGCCTCCATCATCGTGAAGAGAAAACTGGGAACTGCATTAATTGCTTCCATTAACTTCAGGTCTCATATAAAAAGCATAATATAAAAACATTTGGTACTAAGACACACAAGGTTTATCAAAGAGGGAAACAAAATTAAAAGGGCTGAGAAAATGAAAAATATCCTCCAATGTAATATTTCCATACATCCATATGTTTAACCTCAGAGGAACCGCATCTGCTGAGGAAGCTTGATGACAGCTCTCAGAAACAGAAGTTGACCTGGAAACCAGGCACAAATATTTATCAGATAGCAATAAGGTTTTGATGGAGTCTTGGATGAGGAGTTAAACATGGAAGCAATCACAGACATGAAAGAATGAAATACTCAATAATGCCTTCTACCAGGCCAAAAAGAACATTCTGAAATCCAACAGAGCCTACTTGAATTATCTGCCTTATAAGGATATCTGCAACTGAGGGCCAATGCAAAATATCCTAAGCTACGTACTTTGGAAATTGAACAACTGCTGATTCACTCATCAACTTAGGAATGTTTTTCTGAGAAAAAATGTGTCAGTAATTAAAGGGTACTTTTTGCATTCCTTGGAATAGTGGAGGAATAGAAAAAAGTAATGGTTTGTTTCCTTAATGTGCTTGAACATAAATTGCTGCTGGATAACAGAGTTGATATATGTAGTAACCCTTCAACCAGAGCAAGGACTTAGTAGGATCTTTTTAAGTTATGTGACAGTATAGTGGGAACAAAACTACAAGTGAATACATTATTATTATTGGCAATTAATAGAATCATGGATTTTACTCATCACATCAGACATAATAAGTCTGTCTTTCTATTGGGAACATAAAAAAGTACACAAATATTACACAAAAACAACGATGGCAATCTGTTATAGAGTTTGCATTTAGGCTCTACCATGCCTGACTCTGAGTTGAATGAGGAAGTAGTTTCACAATTATGTGTCAGTCATTTCATGTCAAAATCAAGATAAATGTATTGGATATCAATGACTTTTCGCTGTGGTTAACAGTCCTTACAGTACTGTAATGCCACAAAGGTTTTTTTTTAGTCTGATTTTCCTTTAGTAAACAGGAAAATACAGACATTGCTGTTCCAACATACCTTTCTTGCCATGTTTTCACATTTCACAAATGCAAACTAATGACAACTGCAGCAGAATCGACAAAATCAATACCAACCTAAGTGTACGGAGATCCCAAATCTTCACACCATCTGTGACTGCACTGGTGAGGAAGAGGTTGTATGACTCTGGTGCCTGAGTGCTGAACATGGAGCCCTGTGAAGTATACAGAGGAAAACATAAATGTCTAGTCAGCAGATTCTTTACTGAAATGGGTTGTAAATCAGCTTCTCTTATCGTCCAGTGCTGGACTATTCTGTTGCTGTGTATCTTGCATTGGGAAATAGTGTTCATATTATTTATCTGACAAAGCAAACACATTGGGCAGGGAATAAAACTGGGATTGTTCATTTGCTTTTGTGTGTCATATTCTTTACATCTTTCATCATTTATGAACCACACTAAGATTGACACTAGCTGTAAATACATAGAGGTCCCACTACACATCACACCAGGTTACCAGAAGATACAATCAAGAGTGTGTGTGTGAGTGAGAGAGTGGGAGAGCAGCGGTGGGGGTGTTTTTTGTTTAGATTTCCATTAAGAGTGTGAGAATGGGAGTCTGAGAGGGCATTTCCAGTTCCATTTTCCATGAAGTCCTCTGCTCTGATGAGTTCCAGGTGAATTTTGCAGAAGGGGTGATGGAAATTTAAAGTGGGAAAAGCTGCTTCGTATGCTAAAGTTCCTGATGTTTGGTACGCCTCGGGACGAGAAAGCAAGAACGGAGAGAAGAGTGATGTTATGTGTGCAGCCTCCAAGCAGGGGCAATCCCTCTGATCCGCAGGTATTAACCCTACAGCAACCAAAAGCCCTCAGGCACCCAGGCGGAGGACCCCACATTGACGCAATAGCCAGGCTGTAACAACACTCCGAGGCTTTCCACTATGCATGGAGCACAATAGCTGGCGTGACAAAGAACAGGCACTTCTGGGCAGAAGGAGGGTTGTCAGCTGTGTGCCAGAGTGCATCGCAGTTGAATGAGTTAATGCATTTAATCCATGCTACTAGCTGCAGTGTGTCCAGATAATCCAGACTGGCCTGAGCATCAACTATGCACAGGTCAACGCAGAAGTTAAAACCTCAAGGTCACCAGGTACAAGCCTGTTTCCAAAGGGTTATATAAGCATCAAATTAGTTAAAAACGTCTTTCATTTTAATGATCAAAATGGATGGTTTTGTTGTGATACATTCATGTGACTACTGGTATATATGGAGAGAACCCCGGACCTTCAGTTCAATGTAATGCGATAGCTATAAGGAAAAGTAAAGAATATGCAGAGCCCCAGACTTGAACGCATGGATTTATTACTGATATTACAATTTCATTTTGAGTGATGCAGTATTACATTCCTCATAACACTATAATGGACGTGGATACAGGCCCAAGCTGTCTACTTGTTAGACACCAGCAAATTGGGCCCCATATTGGTCCAAGACAGTGATGTGGGAGTAAGGCCACATAAACCCTAACTGCATCATGGAACAGTTTTCATCCAGCATTGAATCTCCTCCTGCCATCTCCTATGGCAGTCTTAATCCTGATGCACCAGGGATTTACATTCAAACACTCAGTAAGATGAATGATACCGATGATGGCATGTCCTGTCCGTCTGTCATGGAAACATTTGGGTAACCAAGACATTTTTTTTTTTTAAACCATGACCTTTTTCATTCACGCCGCAAACTAACACTTTTATTCCCCCAAAGACGATCTGTGCCTTATGTAACTCGCACAACACTCATAGATGTCTTATGTAACTCCACAACATCTGCCAAATACTAGACCCTTCTAGAGTAAGATGGAAGATGGGGCTCACACTACCAACTGATGCCAAGTCAAGCAAATTCTTCTCTGTGTGGGTTAAGACTATATACGTCACGCAGTCTGCCTGTGGAGAGATAAGAGGTCTTTGCCTTGATCCTTCACGAAGGTCAGAAGTTATCACAAGTTTTCGTCCAAACTGGAAAAGTCTGAAACTTATTTGACAAAAACTCAAGAGCATAAGAAAGTTGTATTTGTGACTTAAAAAAAACAAAACCAATAAGTGTTTGCTCCATGATTGTAATAAAGTGGTATCGTCAGGATGTTGCAGCATGCACTGCTTACATGTACCAGTCACATTAGAAGTAAAAATCAAGTTTTTCTTTCTTTCTAATTTTCAACAATTTCTTATTTCTAAATAATCTGTGCATGGAGACCAAATACTTAATGCATTTGTTATCATCTCATAAAGATACTAAATCTTAATAGAACGCATACGATAAAGAGAATATAATTATGATTGATTATATTAAATTTCTACTTGGACATTCATAAGAACATTTAATGGCCTCACCTTGTTCTGTGTAATGCAGTGAATGGCTCTGCTGTGGGCATTGGGCAGCTTTGAGGCAACTGCACTCTTGTTCATGTCAAACACTTGAATGGATCGATCTGAACCACACAGCAAAACAATGTCTGACACAGCTGTCAAGAAACATAATGGCAACTATATTTTAGAAACAACAGGCCTGCTGTCAATGAGATGCAATGCAAGTTCAAGCGTTCAAAATGACTCTCCTGAGACCGTTGACACTGGGTCAGCACTGCAAAGTAAGATACAACATATTTGATCCATATAATGTAGGCTCTATTGTTGGGCCAACAATAGAAGCTGGCGCTGAGCTGGTTGCATGGCTGAATAAATTATTTTGATTTTATTGTGCCATTAGAATAGAAACACGTACATATAACACGCTGTTTGCTTTCTTGCAGACAGCTTCAATCATTCCATGCTGCGATGAAATACTATTTTGTTTTTAAATGTCAATAGTTGTCAGCAAGTTTTACAGTTTATGCAGAGTTGCTTTTCTACTAGTCAGGGTTTTTTTAATTACTCTAAAATAAGAACAGACAGTCAGTTAAAACCACAATGAAATATTATATATTATGTATAATTAGTAGGAGCAAAGTAATTTATATTTTTCAGTTATAACTTTAAATGCATGTGTATGTCTTTGTGAACTTAGAAAAGAAATTATTTCTTTTGTGTGGTGTAAAGAAGTTCTCAGTTAGATCTTTAATGATATACAAGTTGGCCAAGTTCTTCTCATTGTGTAGCTATTTTCTATTTGGCCTGCGCACAGAGGTGCAAAATAATTTCCGACAGGATCTCACTCATCCAAATGCAGCTCAGTTCAGTGGATTTATTGGAAAGTAAATATGTTGTAAACCTTAACAAGGGGTTAGAATGCAGACATTCCTGAAAAATTAAAGACACCTAAATGAGTTACAGGTAAAATCAGCCGCCCTGTGGCGAAAGCTGAAGACTTTATGAAGCACACACTGATTGCTGTGGTTGACATGGAACTGGTCCAACCAGATGCTCAGAGTAAACCCACTGAAGGCATGGGCTTACTTTGCCCTCCCCAGCATCAGTGCAGTCTAGACAATAACACTTCCTGTTTCATGAATAACAACAAGCGAAAAGGATACAGGAGAAGAAATCATTGACTGCAGACAAGGCGGTGATGTCGGTCGTTGATGTTGTCATACCGCAGCTTGCCAATTTGATGACACTCCGTTGCTGATATCTAAGAAGTGAAAGAAATTGCATTGTGTTTTCAAGGTCAGTCTAACACGTCATTGTTGCTCTCTGTCTGAACTAGACAGCTGAGGGAAATAATTCAGAAGGAGGAAATGCCCTTTACAATGGATTTATGATTTTGTTTTTACTGACTGGTGACAGTTGAAGTATTTCCCATCCATGAGATGCATCACATGAATTACTACCGAAGGAGAAAAACATGAACAAGCAACATGTACTACTAGAAAAGGGTATGGGGGCCCTTTATTGTCATTGTTCTGGCCTCAGTTATAAACCCTGACAGCTTACAGTACACAGTAAGCAGTTGAGGTGGTAATGAGTGTCAGCAGTGACTGTGGTAGCAGCTAAATAAAGCCAGACCCCCATCAAATCACCATTAAAGCCAGCTTCCTTAATAGATTACATAAAACAGACTAATCCTTTGATCCTTCTATAATTCCCCTTTTACCTGCATTGTAGTTTTGCTGCACTAGTACAAAGTATTCCCCCACGGGATGGTTTAAAGACTTGAAAGTCTACAGTACACCATGGTGATTGTGTAACACAGAATGGTATGAAGCTTCTTATACAAAAGTCCCAAATAAAGAGGTCAGTACCACTGCTGTCATTACTTTTCAGCAATTATCCCATGACCTCTAGGCAAGAAAAGCTAAGAAATATAAGAAAGCAACAATGCAGTGCATTGATTAGTATACTGATATCCTTACTTCTTTTGCAAAATGTTTCTACAGCCAAAGAGCTCATTTGGGGTTATATGATGTGACTAATATGTTAATACCACAGGTTAATGTATAATTTAGGGCCTTGATAGAAAAGGACCATCTTAAACTCTCCAAAAACATGGCATGTCTGCTATTGTGTGCTGTGTTAGACCCACAACTGAGGTTGCTCAGTTGTGTGAGAAACTGGAACTCTACATTTATGTTCATTCTACATGTTTTCTCAGCATAGCATAATGTAATAATCATCAAAATAATTACTCTCACAACCAATAGCTGGTTCATGTATCATCAACAGCTTTACAGTATGTGTTAAAAGAGTTCAGAATATATAGTAATCACTTCATACCTCCTGATGCTGTCACGCGTAGTGTCCACATTATACAGGTACAAGCACAGAGAGGGCCCAGATGCAAAAAGCAGAAATTTGTCAAGGTAGTAGAACTGAGCACCTCTTATGGGTTTGGAGAACAAACTGTCACCCTGCAAGAGAAAAGAAGACAGACAATAATAAAACTCTTTGAATTAATTAATGATGCTGTGGGAAAATATACTATCAAAATATCAGTTCATTTAATTCAATGAGGCCAAACAATAAGAAGACATATTATCAGCATCTGATTTTCTTTTTCGTAATAACTGAGATTATAATTAATGCAAACCCATACACTAACGGAGACAACAACTTTGAAAAAGTATGATCCTGAATAGTTTTGTTTAACAATGCAGTCCATGTTGCTGAAAATGATTAAAAGTAAAGTCACAGCTGCATTCCAAAAGTATTGAAAAACTGTTATAGTTAAAACTGTAAATCTCGATAGTTTTTAGTGTCTCCTAATGATGGATGCCATGCTAAAATGGGGTAATCTGCATAGCCTGCATTGTAGAGTGCAATCCCATCAAATGCAGAGCAATAAACTTGTGGGCAAAAATGGCAGACCATTAAATCTTGAATGTTTGTTCAAGTCAGATATCGCTGACCCAATTTCGCAACCAACAGCTCCTCATTTTTGTCTACCCACAGTTGATAGAGGAGTTTTTCATACCATGTGGAAAATGGAAAAGAAAATCTGTTACAAAAAAGGTGGGCGTTAACTCAGGAAGAGGTATCCTCATAAGAAACATAGTGTGTGGCTTTCCTTAACCCAAATAGGGCATAGTTAGAGTCTGTCAAGGTAAAAGAAGCAAGCATATGAACCATCCTGTCAGATGTTTTACTCTGACCTGGTTTATAGTTGTGGCACAACTATCTTATACCTAAAGACTTCCAGTGCTGAGAAATCTATGTTCTTACTGCATAAAGCTACTTGTAAATCTGGCACAGCCCGGCAGAGCTCTTGTCCCCGAGAAGACCTGCACTTGTTGCCAGATTGTTTCACAAGAACACCAAGCAGTCAAAGGCTACAGGCCCAGCCAAGTTCAAATCGATCTCACTGTGTGGAGCAGAGCTGGGATGGTTAGCATCAGCAGAGGGGACACCCAGGATTTTGATGACGGACCTTTGTTTCATCTTGGCATGGGAAAAGCAGTCACACTTCTGACTGTCCTGTTAGATATGATACCTCGTGAAAGTAAGGAAGGCCTGTGTATGATCAGAGTTTTGGATGCTCTGAGCCCGGCAGATGCTTTGAATGACAAAGGTGCTATCTCTGAGCCAACAAATACACCATTTATCATTGCAATTAATTTGGCTTTCTCTATTTAATTCCATGAGGCTATTCCATTAGAAAAGGAAAAAATGAATTTAACAACCTGTATATCAAAATAATACAGAAATTCCCCTACGGGGCATCAATTATAAAAGAGTTCCTAATGTGTTACAGACAAAGCATATTGGATCATTTTCATCATAGCATCTCTTACCTGCATTGCGCCACTACTCTTTACATCACCCTTGATAAACAACAGTTTGCAACTTACAGAATCCAAACTTGAGACATTAAACTTTGACTACATCTCACTAAGAACAACAAATGGGAACATGAAGGAAAACATTGTGGATACAGTAGCAACCACTGTTTTACTGTCATTCAAGTGTGGTATCATTGCCTCATTTGCAACACTGCAATTACAGACATAATTCTTCAAGTAATCACAGCCGTCTTAAGACAGGAGAGAGAGTGAAAAATGTGTACAGCATATGTCTGTAGTTGTTTGGTTTTACTTGTGAACCAATTTGAGTTTTTAGACCTTCAGAGGGAGGACATTTTTGCAATATGAGGTCACTCTGGCTGGTCCTCATTTGGCTGTTTTTTTATGGTTAGGGCTTGGGCTTAGAATAATGAGTGAGTGAAGGTTTGATTAAGGCTTAAGGTAGGGCATGTAGTGGTGACGGTTAGCATGAGGGTGACAGAGACTAAACATAACTTGTAAAGAAAAAAACACGCAAGTACAAGGGTGAGCCAGTGAATGCATGGGACATTTACCATGATAATGGCAGGCTCTGTGCCGTCATGGGTCCACACTCGTAGTGACCGGTCTTCTGAGGCACTCAACCACCACTGTCTGTTGAGGCTCCAGCTAACACTGCTCACTGGCTTGTTGTGCCCTGTGTGCAGAGGACAGATAAAGCGTGTGACTGCAACATTTACTTTTATGGATCTTAGAGTCGGGGCAGATGGAAGAGGAGAGGCTCACAGTGACCCACTGGTCAACTTCTGTCCTCTTATCTCTGCTGCCCCCTTGTGGAGTCTGCATTTCCACTGTACTTGATGCCTCAAGTGGCAAACAGATGCTTGATGTGGTGGTGAAAGACACACCATTCAAACGCATGGCTGACAAAAACACTGCGGGTACCCAGTGCACATACTGTCTAACCAGATATATTTAAAGGTATGGATACTCATATTCGCCGCATGCACCTGTGTAGACAGCTGGACTGCCAGTAAGGGAGGACTTGTACAATAGCACTGAGCTGTCGCCAAGACCACACAGGATTTGTTTTCCGTCACCTGGGAGACAAGGAAACAGAATAGTTTTATAAGGATATTTTGGTCAACAGTTGATTATTATTATTCTTTTTTTTTTTTTTTTTTTTACCAAAAATGGAAATGCGTGTCTTTGCAGGGAGAAAAGCAATTTGTGTTGAACCATTTACCATGTATATGATTCTGCAATAATAATATACATTCATACATATAGGCAGAGGAAAAATACTTAGGAATATACATAATAACATAATAAAGATTTTTTGACTGTCCAGTTTTTCAAATAAATCATTATATTATGTTTTATAATTTTTGGTCAGAGTGGCCGCAGCAGTATTGTCTCACCTGAATACTGAAGGCAGTTGACTGGTTTGTTAGCAACGCTGAGGTTAACATGTGGAACAGTAGGAGCTGCACCGTCTGCTGGATAATCTCTGATCAGCAAACCTCTAAATGACAAAAAAACCTCAGTACTTATATACAAAAAATAACATTTTAAAACTTACCCAAAACTGAATTTTAAATGATGAAACAGCTTACTTCGTTTTGTTAGCCTTGTTAGAGGAGGGATTCTTCTGAATATTTGTTTTAGGTGAAAACATCGTCATTCTGAAAGGCAAACACAAAACCAAAATTTTCTTCTGATGGCTCATGTATCAGGTCGTCGTATTTATAAAGCCTCATTTCATCCTGGAGAGCGATATGTTGTTTGCCAGGTTAGCCTGGAGACTGCTGGAGGTTAAATAGAACCTTCTTCAAGTCCTGTTGCCGACAGAGCTGTAAGTGGATGATTGGTGAAAGCAGTAAAGTAGCTGATACTTGTCATGTTGAAAACTTGAACATCAACATGTGAAAACTGGCAGCGAGGGAGACGGCCAATCAGATCCATTGATGAGACACTGAAGTCAAAATCTAAATTCTAAGGACTCTTTCTTGGACTGTCAGAACATCCCAACCTCGGTAAAGATCAACTGCTCTGACTGTCCTGCAGTCTGCACCAGCGTCATCTGGATGAGTGTAAAACTAACTATAACAGGACAAGGTCTATGGTGAAGATCAATTTGTGTGTATGATCTATCCTGAGTGTTTCACAGCACAGTGCAATAAGGGCTGTGACAGAAGACAGTGAAAGTGTAAAGTTAGCACCATTCAAGTAGTCACTTTAAGAAAATAAAGAAATACAAGGAAAAGGAAAAACAGAGATCAATTCCTCCACTCACTTGGATTTACTTTTCTGTTGCTCTTGACCCTCACCCAGTGTTGGACAATTCAATAAAGTCTAATTTGATTTCCTATTAGGGAAAACAAGTTACTCCATTAACCTACCGTGGGGCACTGGTGTATCCAGATGATTTTACTTTTGTGTGGAAAACCAGAGGCTGCTCCTTTGTTCCTCCTTTGTGCCAATCAAGACAAAGACAAATTAATAAATATTGCACAAGTATAAATGACATGCATGTAAACACAGATATAAGATACTAAAAAGTAAGAGAGTCCCATTTACAAATCAACAGTCATAAGAAAGTAGTTTTACAATATGGGTCAAATATTAAAGTAAAAGTTTGTGTGTTATTTTCCACTAGGATAAAAACTACTCATTATACTGAAGTGAATTTCATGAATTATACTATGAAAGGAAGATACAATATTATTGGGGGACCACAGTGTTGTAAGGATTATGTGCATCAGCCACAAACTGTAGGATGGTTCATTCTGCTCGCTGTCAGTGCCTTTACTATATTACAATGAGCTCACTTTTTCCACAGTCATTAAAATGTGTGAGGCTTTCCAAAAGCCTCCGCTGTCAAATACAAGCGGCAATTTAGGACTTAAGTTGCATCAGGAAAAATATATTGATTTGGCTTACAGCTCATGTATTAACACTATTTTATTACATGTAAGCTGTAAAAATGTAATGAATAACATTACATTCATTTGTCAAAGGGTAGACCAACAAAACTACAAGTAAACCTGGACAATGCAACTGTGAGAATGAGTGGCAGATGACATTTGAACTCCTGACATCTGAAATCAGCCTGGTTCCAACCCTCCCAACACAACAATGTATGAATGTCTTATCTGGAAGTGTTTTTCATCTTCGTTGAGTACCAATGTTGACTGGCTTTAATGATATGTTGCCTTAATGATATTTGATATCATTAAAGATATTTTCCTGTAAAATACATTTGAAATCCAAGAAATATTACTCTGTTCAATTGTTCTTTCCTACTGTAGGTAAATGTTACTTATTTCTTAATCTGTATGTGTTTATCTGTTATTTCCTAGGGAAAGTACTGTTGGTACTATTTATGCTGTGCGGTTTCTGTAAAAGTAATTTAATTATTTGCTTCCTTACTTCAATGTTGTTGTTTTTCATGAGGACACTTGCACCAGGTGTTTATACAATAAATCTACAAGGTTTTATGAAACTGGCATTTAACTTGGATCAAATTGGTATAGTTCCAATCTTTGTGCCACTTAAGGCTGAATAAGCTTTCATATTGCAATTATTTTTGACACACATGTATTGTGATTGCCATACGATTTTCTCGGGGGATGGGGGGGGAGAGGGGGTTGTGTCAAACAAGTATGCTCCCTTATGTTTGCAGAATATGATTTGTAGGCTGGAACATCTCTATCGAAGTCATTCATACACATTTTACCTTGATTGAAAAAAGAAGAAGAAGAAATTTCAATAATATTTCAATTAACTGTTCAGCCCCTGCGCCACTGGTCAGTCCCATGTAGTAGCACCTTCTTCCACTCCTTAGGGTTAGGCTTTTGTGTGTGAAGTGTAGCAGCAATGAAACCAGCTTTTGAGCCAGAACAGATTATATGCAGTATACTCAGCATCTTAGGCCAGAAATCTAATTACCTGGCAATACAATCACTTGGCGTTACCCAACAGCCCTATTGACCCCCTGCTGACATATAATGGTCATTTACTTTTATGGGGCTGTAAAAATCTCATAATTTACGCTGACTTCACACTAGATGCTTTTTGAAGCAAAGTGAGAGTTTCAGACAAATTTCCAAGTCAAGTCATATCTGCGTAAAATCGTTTGCTGAGTGCTCCATTTACAGCTCTCATTGTGTAAAACTTAGCTTAAGCTGTTTTAGCCATTTGCCAGAATAAATAAAGTTTCATAATACTCAAATTCTTCAATCTGACAGTAAGGACATATGGCTAAAAAAACCTGAGTGGTTATTTGGCTGTCTGAGAGGACAACAATTGGAGGATACTACGTTAGTGTTGTATGTTATTTTTTAAGAGGTGAAAATTATTTATTTAGCAGTTTGGGTTGCCTGTATTAGAAGGGATGAGACTCATAGATTTATGCTACAACAAACTACTAACTCAGTCAAAAAATGGGAGATGGCAAAAGTCAGACCTCCCTTTGAGTTGATGGAATGTGGCCCACGAAAAAGACTAAATAATTCAAGCTTCTAAAAATACAGAAGTATAAACCATAGCAGGTATAGCACATGACTCTATGGTATTATTTTGACTGCAACCAGAGTCTGTGGTATGAGCTATTGCCTTACTGAGCTGTGAAAAGTGGGACACACAGGAGGAAAGAGGAGCAAAAGTAAGTGAAAGGACATGGCATCTGATCTGAAACCAAAACTAGAAGTACTAAACAATATGATACTATAGTTGCTATAAAACAATTGAACAATAGTAAATAGCAGCAAACATTTTTCATTCAAACTGGACTGATCAAAGTGTCACTTTGTTGTGTATTGTGTAAGTGAGCCCTGAACATGCAGTCAAGGCCATTCAACACTGATTGCTGTTTTAGTAGTCCATGATACCAAAAGAACTTAATCCAGGCAACAGGACTTGGGCATTACACTTATGACAGGTGACCTCATGCAAAAAGTAATAGCACCTCATTATCACCATATTGAAAAGCCAACAGTCCTGTTTCACTTTATGATTATGTTACATGGCATTGTGACATGACCAGAGCTATCTGATCTGCACTCACAGTTCAGACTTATAGTGGGAGAACATTTTCCTTTCCAGGAGTCTCAAAGGTTTATGGTGTAATTTGTATACAACTCTGCACATACCCGTAACAATGCAGAGATGCATGAGCGCAGCATGGTGGGTAACACAAGTCTGTGAATGTTTGTGGTTTTTGTGGTCGACATTGTAGTCACGCAGCAGCACTTCGAGACTCCTGTGAAGATCTCCTACATAGTCAGACACTGGCAGCTCCCTTCACTCCAGCTGTGGGGAGTTGGCTAATGCTGGCTTTGTCAGCACTAAGAGTAACACATAAACCTGAGTAAACTGTAGATCTCCAGTGAAATTGTTTTAAGCAGGCAGATCCTAATGACTCACTAAAGACCCACAAATGGACTCATTTTACCTTGGAATCCACTACCACAAGAATCATCCATGCAGCAAACTGGGCTAATTATTAAGTATTTATCACTCTCAAATGTTTTGTACTCTGACTTCTGCATAATTTCAAATTTCTGCCTATGTGGCAAATGAAAACCGAGGGGAATCTAATTATGAAGGCTACATCAACAACCCCTACAATGCAAAAGGATGGAATGTTTTCCATCCACTATATTTACAGATAATGAGGAGGTTCTCAGCAGCTTGTGTGATACCCAAAGAGGCTTTATATAAACCTACAATAAGTACAATTTAAAAGAATTGTCTGAGGCCAAACAAAACAGACAGCGAGCCAGTCCTGGAGTGAACTATAAAACGGGTCATACTTTTAAAACCCAGAGCCGTCAAACAGCAGTAGCTCCCTTTTTATTTTATGTGCATGAGCACAAGTGAGAGGTGAGTGAAGACTGAGACGATGACTGGGATGCTGACCTTTCTTTTGGGGATGACTGGGTTCCTTCTTCTTCTTCTTCAACTCAGCATTCAGAGGAGATTCGTGCAGCAGAGGAGAGCTGCAAACAAGGGAGGGGTGAAATGGTGAGGGGGGGGGGGGGGGGTTACTGGAAATGAAGGAGCTTCGCAGCTTTTCCACCGTTATGGATTTTTAGTTCCTCTTCTTCTCAGTACCATGATATTGTTGACTCATGAAAAACCAGATGGCAAGAATGGCTATAATAGGCCAAGTTAATATGGAAAATGTCGGAGTCAGGAGTCATCGGCAAGAGGCCAACTGGAAAACAGGCCACACTCATGTGTCCTATTGCTGGTGAGGTCAGGTGACCACTGTATGAGGGAAGGTAACAAAAGTCTATAAATGCAGGGTTTCTGCAAAATTTAACAGGCTGACATGATTATGCTTTGGCTCATAAATTACACATTTGTGAAATTGCAGACACATAATGTTGATGAAATTATTACTATTTATTGCTACGGTTGGAATTTTGCTAAATAATCATTTATGAAGGTACAGCTAATACCTGAATGAATGTCATTCCTTCCCTGGGGGACAATTTTAATTTTTTGGCATTTATACAGTGTTGCTATTGTGAGAGAAATGCAAGTAGTTTTCTGGACAAAGGAGCACATCCAGTAAGGCCAATTTTATTTAAACTAATGCAGATTTATAGTTTAGATATGTGAAAAAAAAAAAAATGTTCACAGAGTTAAGTCCTGCACTAAGCAGAGCAGTTCCTGGCTGGAGACAAATGATTACATGAGCCACAGAGAAGCAGTTGTTTTTTTTGTTATTGGCAGCTATTTCATTACATTGACTGCACAACTCCCACCGGATAAGCAAATGACTGAAGAACAGAACATTACTTACAATGCAATATTACATAACACTGTATTAAGCAGATAGTCCTTACAAAATAAAACCTGGTTTCCAGCAACTGTGTGAAGTTGAGGGGTTCTTGAACTTATTATTGATAGATTTTTTTTTTTTTGTACAATCTCTGTTTGGAAAGGAAGAGCAAAAATGACTATTTTGACTATGACTAAGTGGTCACTACACAGTAACATCGCAAAATATTTGCCATTAACTCCAGGTTTACCTTGGGAACACTGAAACGCCTTCATCACGAGCCCAGACCCTTTCTACTTCATGAAGATGTAACTCCAACAGCACCACGTGTGGAGTAAACAAAGAGCTCACTAAAAGCACCATCTGTGTGACAAGGAATTAAGGAATTAAATCATTTAAAAAAAATGTTTAATCCACTGCATTTGTCCATAATTGTTGAAAAAAAGAGAGAAAATGTTTTCATGAATAATCTTAAAGGGATTAAGTACAATAGTAAGTCAGAGTGTTGTATTTTTACACTGCACTATAGCATGTATTTGCTTCTCTGTAGGAAAAGAAAAACATCAATTTCCTTCAGGAAGCAGATCACAGTCAAATCTTGTAAAAATGTCAGTAAGTGGGTTGTGAAAACATAAAAAGCTGTGTTATAAAAATATCAAACTTCATGCACAGGAGCGCCTTAAGACAGGCAAAGTTAATACAGGAAACAAAAAGAACATAGATACAGTTACTTTATAGGGATTGATTTCAGTGGTTGAGTCTATACAGAAAGTAAAACTTGTAAATTCAGTTAAACTTGTCATTTTTATGTGACTTTTATCATCATAAACTGACAAGAATCAGGAATGACCAAAGACACCAAGCATGTATAATGCTCAACAAGTGGTCAAAGGATCATCATCATTTGCAACCCAAAAGACACGGGCCGAGGGGGACGACAGGGGAGAATCTGGTTACAGTATTAAGACATTACTGGAATTACTCACCGAGTTGTCTTGCCCTGGAGAGATTGACCAAGAGCCTGCCATTTTGATGCTGAGGTTGGGGTAATCTAGAGGAAGACATTTCCAGTTCATATGTATGAGATGTCATATCATATAATATAATCATATGCTGTCATTATACAAATAAAAACACTGCAAAGAATGAATAGATGAATTCAGTCACCTTGTGCAATACGTTAATTCTGGTAAATGGTAATACTGTTGCTATTATTTTGCAAGCTAACCATTTATTTTAAAATGTCTCAGCAGGAGGGAAATAGCAACATTATTGAAGATGCTTTACCATACTTCACTGGAAGACAATGAGAATAGAGCTATCTGAAAATTGCCCTGACAACCTTGAGATATTTCTGTTGTTAAATGATGAGATGATTTCTGCTAGTGTAGTGATTGCGGACAAAATACGCAAAAATGCTCAAACATGTATCAGCAGTACAGCAGCAATCGGAGAAGTCAGACCACGAGCGGCCTACCTTTAAAATACAGAGCTGTTAGTAGCTCTGAGGTAGCCGGATCCACCACATACAGGCCATCTGAGCTTCCAATACATATCCAGCTGTTGTCCCTGCAGGGGCCCACACAGAAACGTATGGAAAAACAGTGTTATAGGATTTCCCCCTAAAAAGCCTTTTTTTTTTTTTTAAGATCATGTGGGGAAAGACAACGTAACCGCACACTAAAGAAAAACATACTGATGTGATGGAGTGGCAAGACTTGCACAGCATAGGACTATAGGTTTCCTTTGACTTCATGCAGTCTAAACTATGCACAGCACACCCGGTAAGATGGAAACTACTGCTCCACAGTGTAGGAAGGAGAGGAAGTTGAATGTGATGGATGATTTTAATCCTCTTCCTGCACTGAACGGCATGCTGAGGTTATGAGGTTGAGGAGAATGTATTTAATGCACATTTTCATGCACATGCATCGTCGTTTCATGCATGTGCATCATTGTTTTTATGCTGATTCCTCTGTATCTTGGAACAAAAAACCTGTTGGTATTTTAGATATGGGTGTGATAAATATTTTGGATGACAAATATGATGATGAGTTTTTAAATACAATGGCTAATTTGAGAAGAATCTGAATATTTCTTAGTCTTTGTGTATAAATATCAAAATATCATGCAATGTTATACCAACAGAGAGTCTGTGAAAGTACAAACAGGCAACTCTCGTGGTATAGGAAGTCAATAACTTTTCTATCTGCAAATAAAAATTGTTTTATATGTTAAAGCCTTTCAAACGGAAGCAACTTCATCTGTGGTTGCACCGCAGTTGATGGACTACATTTTTATTTTTATACTAAAGCGTCTTTTGCAGTCAAGAGTAAAGATGAGATACTGCTCTGAGATCATATGCTTTGGTAAGAGCAATAGGAATCAATGTCCATTTCATCCCAGTGGTCCACAAAATACACACAGGGTTATGCCTGTGCCTTTTAAGTGCCTGCTTCCTGTAATAACATCGAGTGTTTAAACAGCCTGAAACAGTTTATGCTTTGAGCCTGCAAAGTTTCCTGTAATGTGTGATGTTTCCTTTGATGTTTTCTGTGACTGTGTGGACACGTGCAGCAATTAGCCCAGAAAGATGTTGATTTCAAGACGTTTTTTTCCAGGATTTTGTGACAGTATGGTATGGTATCTCTGGAACATTAATGGCAGAAATGTGCTGCCTGCTAGTGTTGTTTTTTTCATGACAACCATGCTAGTTATATTTTCCTGAATTAAATACCATTTTTACTGTGTGGAAAGTAAAAAAAATTGAGCCAGTGCTATTTGTCCTGGGACTGTCCTAATTTTCATTATGATTCCTTTGTACAAATAACAGTTCTCCACCATTGTTAAGTAAAACAATAAGATCTATTTATCCATAAGAAAATCAAGCACCCACAACAAGCAGGTTGAGCAAGTGTTGTAAATAATTTTAACGTCTAACATTTTAAACAGTGTTAACTTACTTTATCTGCTCGTTAGTTGTGTCAGTAAATAAGCAACAAAAGAACATTTTGAGAACAGGCTTTGCGGTCTCCACACTGTCTACAGCTGATTGTTCTGCAACCCCTAGAAGAAAACATCCAAAAAGTAGTGTAAATAACTCAAGACTGAAAAGAGGTAAACGATTATCAACAGCCTGTATTAAAAAACTCGTCATTGTTAGTTTGTAACATCACCTGCTTGATGGTTTGAAGTCTCTTGGTGCATTTGGTGTCTTTTTTCCATCTTCTGAAGGTCCATTTTGGTCACCAAGTGACATTTGTTGTCATCATTGAGAGAAAAGCACCACACCTGAATCCAACAGATACAAATGTTATATAGCTTGCTGTTTCAGGGTTAGGGTTAAGCTGCTAAAGGATGTGTGTCCCAGTCGCTTACCTGCCCATCAGTTGAGCCGGTGATGAGGTTCTTAGTGTCCTCCAAGAAGAGGGCACTGAGCAATGGAGAGGCTAAAGAGGAGCAGAATTTGTTTTAGTTGAGCTGAGGAGAAAAGCTATGCAAAGCTCTAAACCCTCTCCAGGAGTCACTGTAAAAAAAAACATGCTATTTGAAGTTGTTGCTTATACTATTATATATATGGTTGTCCATACAATTTGAATAATTTTGTTTTCAGACACATTACTCTTTTTATTCCTATTATACAGGTTAATTGAGGTTTAATTTTCACATTGACATTAGGAAGAGATTGATCAATAGAATTTTGGGATAGATATATACTTTATGTATCAAGAATAAATCTCATTGTCAGAATCATTTCATGAGAAGAGGTAAAAAAAAAAAAAAAAGTATTCCAATGTTTATGTAATGTCAAAAATACTTGTATTTAAGTCTTAAGCCAGTACAAGTGTTATTCTATTTCAGGCTTGAGGCCTATATTTGGACGCTCAAATTCAATTTATACAGTATAAAAGACTGATCCCACTAATGCTTGTAATTCTCCCACCCACACTGTACAAACTAAATGAGAGGATTAATGCCTACTATATGTGCAATACTCATATGAGAAATAAAAAAATAAAGACTATCAACATACCTGCAAGCACAAAGGAATGGTAGCATGCGGCTCCAGTTTTTAAATCCCAAATCTGAGAAGAGACAAAGTTCTTCATGGTTATTACTCAGCTTCAGATAATGGACTATTTGATATTTGTTTTGTATGCACATGATTGTCTACACACTACAAAAAGTGTGATCATTTTTGACTGTATCATTTGTGAGTCTTGAGCGAGGACCTTAAACGTGCGGTCTTCTGATGTGGTGATGAGAATGTCTTTATTCCACGGACAAAACTCTGCTGATGTCAAAGGTCCCAAGTGGCCGGTCAAAGACCAAATAACTTCTTTTCTCTAGTGTAAAAAACAACAATCTTTGATGAGAAAAAACAATGACTCTGATGACTATTACATGAATCACAAACAAACAATATTATCTTGTTATAGAGATGTGTTTTGATCTACATCAAATAGGCCCAATTCAAGTGAGGTATTAAAAAGTTTATTTATTTATTAAAGAACAGTATTTCTAATCAATATAGGCAACAGAAAAACCCAAGGTAATGACCCATACTTACTTAAAGGTATCCCCCCAAAAAACAAAACAACTATTTATGTCATCTTGTACCTTTGAGCTGAGAATGTGTACTGTAGCTCCTGAGCATGCAGCCACTCGTTCATCAGAGAAACAGAATGAAAGATGGAGGACTTCACCCAGTAATGTCCCAATGACTATTCCAGCTGCTACTTTACCTGCAAACAAATCCATTTCACTTCCAGTTTACATTCAGAGCAAGAGGTTCATAACCACAGTAGATAGGAGTGACCTATTTGGATATATTTCACTAGATGGCAGGCTTGTTGAGATTTTCACTCATTAACAATACTCATACTCAGAGCTCCATAACTGAAAATAGTATTTAATTGGTAGGGTGTTGTATTTATAATGAAGTTATTATGAGGCATTAAATGAGCAGCTATTTACTGTGCACACTTAGGCTACTTACCCTCCTTCACTCTCTTCTGGCACAGTTCAATGTCCCAAACAATGATATAATCAGCAGAGGCAGAGCAGAGGAGAACGGGTCTGCTTTTCTTTCCAAAGGTCATGGCGGTGACCTCACCATGGTGGCCAGAAAGCAGAAGAGGCTATGGACAAACATTTGGATTCACATTCACAATAGGTTTTTGCAGTCTTACAGTGGCTCCTATAGTATCAACAATTAGTAACAAACAAAGTGAAGTCTCATTACATACAGTATATACTAACCCACTTTCTTTTCTTATCCTGCTGTATTTTTTCCCTTCAAGATTGTGGCCAATTCGTTCAAATCTATAACATTTTTCATTCATCTGTACCATGTTATTTTGAATGAATGCTTTCACTTAAGTTTCATTTAACATACAGTATAGTGAGCATATATATATACGATATAAAAATATAGTAGGCTATTTATTAGAGAGGCAACAACTGTTTTAAATAGCAGGTTTAGCTCTTATGTACATAACACAAATTCTTACATAAGGGTTCTTGCTAAAAAATGAAAACATTGCTAATTAACGCCAGTCAAAGCAACACACAGTAAACAAAACTTTGTTGACAAACCTTCTGCTCGACATCCTCATTACTGTAAATCAACATGTCTTTGCTATGCTGTGGTATACCGCAGTAGGAGGGACAACATGCGAGTTGCCTGTGTGGCAGGAGTCTATCACAAGCTAAACTGAGCTTTTCAAGCATCTTTAGCTACTCCACAAACCACCACGACTCCAGCAACCACGCTTCGATGTTTGCTGCTTAATCAAACTTAACCCTAAACAAACTTAAACATGTACTTCATTTACTTTTCTTTCAAAATGTGTGAAAATTCAGAATAGTATTTCTGGCTAGCCAACGTTTGGAGCGAGGTGACATTTCCTCGAAGCTAAAGTTTCAGGTGAACAAGTGCTACAGGTTGCTAGGACACCGGTCAATTTCCGCTACGTTAGATTGTCTATACTAGAGCAAGATGTCACACTCAATTGAAGAAACAAACAAACAAACAAACAAAAAACTACGTGTCCCTACTCAAAATAAACATTAGACATTTTGACAACTGTGCTCTTTTCAAAGTCTCTAAATATTGTTTTTTTCCTAATGTAAGAGGTGAATTTGGCCATTTTTGGTAGTCAACGATATCGATATGTGTGACCCGAATAGTACTTCAAAGTTCGGCCAGAGTGGGACTTCTTTCTATTTGATATATCCTACCTGCTTCTTGTACCTTACCTCTTCTAACCGCAGGGTGGCGGTCACTGTTCAGTATTGTCCATTATGTGTAGACAAGGGGAAGTCACCATCCACTGTTACCATATATGACCAGGGTAGGGTTAATCATATCCCCCACTCCAAAATGAATTATTTGGATGATAGATACATAATAGACTAAAACAAGTGTATCTATCTATTTATCTACCGCATTTAACTACGTCTATGGTTAATAAAGGGAAAAGGGTAGTGAGCTTCACAAAATAACCTCTGGTGTATGGTGCAGCTATTTTTGGCCTCGTGGAAGAGCAAAATACAGGAGTAAAAAAGACACCTGAGGACACTTGTCCTAAGTGGATTTCAAGTCATCCTGTGAGAGTGGCCAAAGGATAAGCATTTATAAAAAGCATGAATGAGGGTGAGAGGAGGAGGAGGAGGAGGGGTGTTGGGAAATGTAGTGTTGTTCGCATCATAAGCCGACGGACATGACGTCTGTGTTGTGTAGCTGGGTGTCGTCGTCCTCTGCTGTCTGCTG
This sequence comes from Trachurus trachurus, assembly GCF_905171665.1. Lineage (NCBI taxonomy): Eukaryota > Metazoa > Chordata > Actinopteri > Carangiformes > Carangidae > Trachurus > Trachurus trachurus. The sequence goes on from NC_139906.1 coordinate 19,333,038, forward strand.
TGCTGTGCCGTAGTTGGACGAGCCAGTCGACGTTGATACTTCATGGGATGTGACCGTGATTTCGTAGTAGAGAGCTAACTTTAGCTAGACCGTTAGCCCGATTGCCAGGTCCGTAGGATAACGTTAGCCGCAGAAAGAGAGAGGAGTACGAGCACCAACCAACGCGGTCTCTTGGCTGGACGAACCCGTGTCTCTCGGTAGCCTGTGTACACTTGAGATGAAACTGATAATGTCGCCATTTTCCGGCAAATGGAGCTAACTTAACTTAATCTAGGCGACTAGCTAGCTTGTTATCAACTTGGGGATTTCATAACTTAGTCAGTGAAGTGTGCGGGCCATAACAACCTTAGACTTCACCAGACAGGGTCGGTAAGCTAGCTGGGAAGTCGCTAGCCCTCATATTAGCCGGGTAGCATAACAACGTGCACCGGGAAACCCAGCGAAGTTGAACTGAACAGTGAATTTTTTTCTTTTTCTTTGCTAGCACAGTGAAGCTAGCCGGTAGGAATTTTTAATATGAAAGAGGCTCAGTCCGACACATTGGGTTTTGTTCCTCAAAAAGACATCGTTTACAACAAACTTCTGCCGTACGCGGACAGACTCGACGATGAGTCCAGTGAAATTTTGAGCAAAATAAAAGGAAATTTAGCCCGAGCTGTTCAGCTTAGAGAGATATGGCCCGGGGTGCTGTTCTGGACGAGGAAACTTTCCACGTAAGTAACACTAATCTCTGACATCCTAACGCAACAGTAACAGTTGTTGATCACCGGGGTAATGTTTTCAACCTTGAGCCCTTTGAAAGGACGTAAACAAACTTATGCGTAATGTCATAATGTGGAGTGCACGCCGTCATTTCGCCTTGTGTAACGTTACTTTTTTTTATGTTGGTTGTTGGGTAACACTGAAGGCTGTCTGTCCAGGTTGTACCTGTTCACACCGGCCAGTGCCTCGCTGTTATCTGTGATAATGAAGGTTTTGAAAGCCTCTGAAACCCATTACTGCCTGGGATGTTTTCATGGTTTATTAAGGCTTAGTTAGTTATTTATGGCCACAAACTACAAACCACCCTGTGTGTCTGATTAGTGACGGTATAGGTTTAATATTTGGGGCAAGTGTCAAATACACAACGTGACCCTGGCAGTGCATTAGTAAGTCATTGTCATTATTTTTTTTCCCACGTGTGTTCTGGCTTTGACATTTCCAGGGAGTCAGGAGGTAACTCATGAGATAGCCTACCTCAAAATCAATTTTAATCTTTTAGGAAAATATGAGTTTTTCATTTAAGCCCAGCTTGTGTTATACACAGTGTTTCATACAGTTTTAGTGTTTGTTATCAGGTAATATTTAACTCCCAAGCAGCGAAAACATGTTATACTCGTTCATTTGAAATAATAACAACAATCAGTAGTAGCACTGTGCCCCCTTTAACATTTATTAATTAATGAGGCTGATTGCTCCCGCAAATATGACAGTGGATTACTTAGATTGCTGTTTCATTTTGTTGCACTTGGTTGCTGGGCAGTCTTTAATCCGTTTCAGTCCCTACTGCTGGCGCATTGGCCTGTCCAAGAGTGAGTCATTGCCGGCTCAGAGAGATGGAAAGTTTACTGTGGGGTTGACCCAGATTCTGTTCACTGGTATTTTGGCATTTTAATGGTGATACAGACATTTCATAATGATTAATTTCATATCTCTTAATCAAGCTTTGACAACTTTGCTTGTGCTATTATCAAAACAATTGCCTGTGCTCCCACTCTCTTAAGTTTTGTCTGAGTCTGTAATGAAATTAATTATTGTATCCATGAGAGAACATAAGCACCTAAAGTTGTGTTGTTCACACATCTCCTAGGGGCTTTGATAACTTATCATGCGTGTTGAGAACCAAACAATTAGCTCTAATGTGTTTCTTTTTTAGGTACATGAGACTGTATGGGCGGAAGTTCAGCAAAGAAGACCATGTGCTGTTCATCAAATTGCTCTATGAGCTAGTAACGATCCCCGGACTGGAGATCAGCATGATGCAGGGCCTTGCTCGGCTTCTTATCAACCTCCTCAAGTAAGAATGGGCCTCATCTGTTTCCCGCTACTGTTTGTACACAAGATAAACATGCAAGTCAGAGAGATATTTTGAGTGCTTACTTCCCCAAGATTGTCTCCAAGTTGGATTGTTTAAAAACATACCGCAAATCCACCACTGATGATAAATTGTGAGAGCTTATGGATGTGAGCTAAGATTTCTCTGTGTTTATTCTCATCTATTTCTATGTCTGATTCATCCAACAGGAAAAGGGAACTACTGTCAAGGGACGACCTTGAGTTGCCGTGGAGACCACTGTACGAGCTGCATGACAGGATTCTGTTTTCAAAGACGGAGCATCTGGGCCTCAACTGGTTTCCCAAGTATGCCTCTGTTCTTCATAGCTGCTGTTCATACTGTCAGTATGCTTGATCATAGGAATTAGGATATGCTTTTGATATATCCAGTGAGGAGGGCATTCTGGGTACATTAAAATTAATTTGGAAGTTTTCCATAGATTAGATAACATTTAGTAGCCACATTTTGTGATGAAAGTGTTAACACTTTTTTTAACACTGTATTTTTCAACACTTAGATTAACCATCAAGCTCTAGAAAGATCTATGAAGTGTGCTGACATATAATATTCTTCTTTTCCTGCAAATTCAATTCCTTAGGTTGTGATGGTGGTATATGTAATTGCACAGTGAAAACAGAACTAATCAAACAACAGAATTCCCGTTCTTGGAGAAGCGAAAGTTGATTATATGTAATGTAAGGGTAAAATCATTGAAAATAAGGTGTGTATGGAATATGGATATGGAATTGAGTGTAACCAAGGATTCCCACCTTATTGTGCTTACACTACTGACCAAAACGTTGCTGTTAATTCCCTAACTGTCCAGACAGATCATGGTGTAACACACAAAGGCCCAAACACATTAACTCTGCAGAGCTGCCTTTTAATTTAAAACAAAAAACAAGCTTTACATTAGTGAATTTGGTAATTTAATATACTATACTTTCACTCCAATGAACTTAGAACAGAATATTGTAGCTACTATAGATCAATATATTTACACATCAAGGTAAATAATTAACAGGCAGAATTTCTTTCTTTTTCGCTTTCAGCTGCTCTTGGGTTATGGGTTTCGGGTCTCTCTTGTATTAATGGGCCAGTTGTTGGAGAACAAGTGGAACATGTTTCCTGACACATACCCTTCATAACTGCACTTCTTGAATGGAGCAGTGTCAGCTATGACCTTTACGCTTGGGAGCGAGTTGAATGTTGGTTTACTCGATGCAACACTCTTGGAAACTTTCTGTGAGGGTCTTAGCAAGCAGTGCGAGGTGCTCTTTTATGGTGCTATGGGAACATTGTATATTAATCACACAAATGCCTTGCTAGCAGCACATCACTTTCATGTTACAGCTGATGACAGCAACCTGCTTTGGCTGATTGCCAGCTCACCTCTGTCAAAACTATACTAATACTCAAAACATGATAAAACAAATTGTACAAGTTGATGCAAAGTATGTTCATTTTTTTGATTGGCACTTTGTCACGTGCTGAATGTGTTCTTTTATGCCTTTGTCTCCTTTCACATTCAGTTCTCCACGGCCTCGTTCATCCACTAAACTCATAATGCTAAAATTGGTTCAGAGGTGGTAAGGACAATACTTCTCTTTGTGTTTTACTTTGAATTCATCGTTTGAGGCACTTACTTGTTTTTTTTGTTTTGTTTTGTTTTGTTTTTACATTGCATGTCAAAACAAAAACTGGACACCCCATATACAGCTTATGACGGAAGAAAAATCACGACTTATTCAATCAATGTTAACATTTCACTCATATCGGAGACTGTCGCACTGCAGCTAACAGATTTATTTTTACCCTTCTTCTATCCACCAGAGAGTGATAATAGGCAGTGTTTATTTTTTTCTAGGGTTCCTTCTAATCATAACGGCCGTATTAGCAGATGATGCAGTTTAGGATATTTAAGATGCATTATGTAACGTTTATTGCTCCACGAGCTTAGCGGTGGCATTGGTATGTGCATAAATGCTCTCTCAACAATTATCTATATTTTGGCCCATATTCAAGGAAGTTGCTTTTACATATCCATCCTCTTAGCTTGCTTTGAAGTTAGACATCCCTGCTTTTACAGTACAGCATTTTGGGGAGTCATGGAAGAGTGCAACCTCTTGTCACGTTTTCTCCCCCTCCTGGTATGTGTCGAGGTCAACGTGAGGGTTCACTTCAACTCAGATACAAAGGTCATACAGTGTAGTCTGGGGTTTCTTCTCCCAGAGTGTCTGAGCACTTTGTAACGGGACACTCGGTTTCGCTAGTTCCGTTGTTGCTAGACCTGCAGTGCATGAGTTTGACCGCCTGGTCTGTGGCCTGTGTGTTGTGGGCTTACAGTGCTATAAACAGAGAGATAAAACCATACAGTACATTTTCAGTTTGAGCTGCTGCAGAGTGCATCACCCATAATTCAACTGTTGTCACAGTGCTCCACGTGGAGTATGTGAGCTACAAAAAGACTTGAATGATACGGAGATAAATAACCAGTTGGTGAGTGGGACTTGCAGGGCTTTTACAACAAAGCATGGCTTGAGTTTGCATGTGAGCAGATAGGTGGGATTGTGGGCGGGGAAGCTCAAAAGCTGTGGTTATATCGGTCCTGAGCTTTCAACACTCTTATGTGACCACACTCCTGTGTTTGCAGTCTATAAATGAATATAATCATGTAAGGAGTTTGTGAGGTGTAAGACATTTTATTATAAGAAGTAAATCCAGCCTGTTATAAAGTATCATAGAAGGGGCTTTAAGATTATGAATTTTATGAATGAACAAGCAAATTGATTGTGAACATATTGAATCTGTATGTTAACTCGAGGCTAGCCAGGAAGATCACCCACTATTGACAGCAATCACTTTGTTTATTTTCAGTAAGGCGATCATAGTCTGTTAATGAAATTCTATTACAATTTCCTCACTTCACCAACCTTTCAGTTTTCCTCTGTCACTGTACACCAGCCAGGTGTCTAATGAAGGCGTTTCTGTCTGCATGCAATCCAAGTCAAGTTGCACTGGCGTGAAGATTGTTTAACTGTCACTCTAACATCAGTATTGCAGTTTTTGGACATATTAATGACATTTTATTCTTTCTTGTATTTTATTTCAGCTCTGTGGAAAGTGTGTTGAAAACACTTATCAAAAGCTGTAGACCGTAAGTACACCTTGATAATATTGTATGCAAATACACCACCCTGTCTCATCTTTGAATTTAGATTCCTGGAAGGTTCAGTTCAGTTTATGCATTTCCAGGTCAAGTTGTATTAGTCACACAGTTTATTTATTTGTATAAATATTGCCCATCCCGACTTGACAGGATATTAAGTAACACAAATGTGCATATATGGGAAAATTACAGTTATGCAAAGCCGAACTGATATGAAAGAAAACACTCTGTGTAAATGCTGGATGCTGCCGTTGAAAAAGAAACCTATTGAGGCCAGCGTTAGGCGCCACTAGGGTGCCTTTTCACTCCCTAGCTTTGTTGTCACCCGCAGGTGCCCAATTGTGCTCACTCTAGTGGTTCGTTTGCAGATATCTTATGTGAGCAGTAGGACTCTTCCCTCACTTTGCACTTAGGCAGATAATCCTATTACCTCATCTAATTCGGTCTTGTGTGAGAGTTTCCTGTTACTGTGAGAAGGGAGAGTGATTTGTGGTCAGGTGCTGAGACACCGTGGATCAGCTGGTGAAGCAGAGGGAAGAAGCCTTGGTTGGAAGTAACAGGTTTTTTTTTTTTTTTTTTTAAACGCCTCTAGTGGATGGGGAATTGCTGAGGTGGCTAGGTGACCTGAAATACCCTGCAGGGTTTACACAAGCACATAATGAACCGTGAAAAATCCCCCCGTGGGACAATGAGCCCAGTGGAACCACAGGATTTACCATAACAGCTAAAAATGTGCCAGGTGTAGGACTTGTAATCTCCCGTTTTTTGGAACATTGCGCTCATGGCATCGAAAATTTCATTAGATGCTTGTTTGTGTGTATTCCCGTCTTCTGTTTGTAATGTGAACATAACACAAACATGTGGATGGTCACGAGGAGTGGAAACTCAAACACGCACTAGATGATTCACGGTTGCCTGCAGTTGCTTTAAATGTGTTACAGAAGGTCTCATTATATATTAATGTAAATGTAACGTTTTGCAACGTGATGTAATGTTTTTCATTAAGTCTCACGGTAACATCAGGTCATGAGTCTCCAGGTGCCTGATCAGGTCGTTCAGGTGTGTGTGTGTGTGATTTGTAAAGGACCTAAGAGGCTTGTCCATCTTGCCAACATCCTCTAAGCTGCTCTGCTGGTGGTTCAAATTCTGCTAGTGTCAATATATATCCACTCACGAGCTGGTGAATGATATAAATAGCATTCTTCTCGTAACCTCCCATCAGCTTCATTTTACACACTAATAGCGATTCTCTCTCTGTTCATATAGATACTTTTCAGAGTCTGGCACTCAGGAGATGCTGGATGAGTGGAGACCACTCCTCTGTCCCTTTGATGTCACCATGCAAAGGGCAATTAGCTACTTTGAACTCTTCCTCCCCACTACTCTGCCTCCGGAGCTTCATCACAAGGGGTTCAAGTAAGACACTTTTTCATCCTGTCCTGTGTCTGGGTGTCATCAAAGCTATCCGTCCAGTCTGCAGGTAGTTCAGTAAAGTTAGCCTTGAGATCCAGTAAAATACAGCTTGGCTTTGAAAATGACAACGGATAAATGTGTATAGAAAGGCTCAGGGTCCTGGAGGTCATGGTCACCTTGTCTGCTAGAATGGAATCAGTGCCAGCAGTGCCAATATGCAGTGGCGTGCTGCTGCATACCATAGTGAGACATCACAATGAGTGCTCTGAAAAAGAACCAAGACTCATTTTACTATGTTTTCCCTCACCGGTTAGATTAAAAACACACTGTTAGTGATTTCAGTATTTTTGTTTCCGATTGTAAAATATCCTTTTTTTTTCATTTGAATATTGTCTGGCATTCCCTTCCTCCCACACTATTAAATAGTTGTGTAGAGATGGGATGAGTTTGGCCTCTTAATTCTGGCAGAGCATCCTCTAAATGTCACCGCCTACCTAATGTCTTAGCAATGATGCAGACTGTTGACCAGATGCATACCTTCACAGCCACTGTCTACTTTTTAGAGCGTACACTCTCATCCTGGAAACAAAGCAAGTGATTGCTCTTAAGATTTTTCCCTGACGGAGCCCCTTCGGGATGAGAGTCAGTTGTCTGCAGGAATGCTGCGTCCACACTGCGCAGCACTTAGAAGTTAGCATAGACATGAATTACTTAGAAAGGTTTGTAGCATTGTGCATGGGCTGGAAAATGGAAGAGGACGACTCTTAATTTTAGGGGTGTATATAGTAATTTCCTAATAATTTCCTCTGACAAAATATTTACACTTGATTGATGTATGCTTGCCCATAGACATACTGAACATTTTTAGCCTGTTCATCTTACTCACTGTCCACTGAACTTTAAACTCGAATCACTAAAAAACACTAAAATCTCAAGTAATCAACTAATTGCATAATTTTCCTTTAATTAACACTAATTTACATAATTATTTGGTGCTATTAGGAAATGATACGGAATTATGGACATGCAAAGGAAAATGTTGCTCTAACCTGTTAAACACAGATGTACCTAATAAGGTAGTCAGTCAAGAAACTACTCTCAGTAATTGAAGTGTTGTGTTGACAGGTTGTGGTTTGAAGAAATGATCAGCTTATGGGTGTCTGTGCAAAATCTTCCAAGCTGGGAGGTGGTGAGTAGATTCATTCATTAAGAAAACGCTTGAATATACAGTGAAACATGTTTCCTGTGTAACATGTTGTCCTCCATCTTTGCAGCATTTGGTCAGTCTCTTTGCTCGCTTGGCTAATGACAACATTGGCTACATCGATTGGGACCCCTATATCCCTAAGGTTTGTTGCCCTCTTTTTCTGAACATCCCATTCCCAGTGCCTGCTACACAGTAAAGTTGTTTTGAGGTTGGTGGCACATGGCCTCGTGTGTTGCCTAACCTTTGTGATTTTGGCTGGCGGTGTTTATTTCATGGCCATGGCTGCTTGTCAGAGAAACAAACTATCAGATTTCCTGCTTGATCTTGCAGCCACAGTCACAAATAGGGAAGTGACTTGCATCATGTTTGTGCTTCAACCCACTGACTGTTTATGCCTTTTGACAACACCAGATATAGGTCACTAATAAACCCCACTGACCTGTAAACACCCACATGCTGTAGTTTTTTGATCAGTTTTTATGACCGAATGACTTCACATCATAATAATTAAGTGTTAAGACATATAACGTATATAACTTTGTTTTGTTTTTTCACATTTCAGATCTTCACAAGGATTCTGAGGAGCTTGAATCTCCCTGTGGGGACCAGTCAGATGATTGTACCAAGATATGTCACCAATGCCTATGACATCAGCCATGTGGTTCTTTGGGTCTCATCTCTCCTGGTCAGTTCTTTTTTTTTTCAGTACATTTTTAGCAACTGCAGTTGTTGAAAAACTTTTCTTCAATTTACTCTGGTTGTATTGTGTTCAGGGAGGACCCAGCAAGCAAACTCAAGCACAACTCAGTGGCCTTTTCAACAGCATCACATCCTTCTTCCATCCATCAAACCATGGCCGCTGGTTGGTGAGTCACTTTTTACTTAAGGTGGACGACGAGTCAAATGCAGACTGCCTGGAGTACAAGTTTAGAAAAACCTTTGTGTGTGAGAATGATCATAACTATAATCTAAGGGAAGCATGAGTCACCATAGCTTTCAGTGCATCACTCATCCAGAATGTTCTAGGTATAATTCCAACCCCATGTTAACGTGGCTTAACAGGGCACATGGCAGCAGCGCTCACAGTGACAGAGGTCGGAGTCCCTCGTCATCAATTTTCTAGGAAGCTTCCTGAATCTCGGGGGCTGTCGGGGCTTGACGTGGCTATCTAGTTCAGATATAACGGGAAGCCATGTGAGTTAGGCGGCTGTAATGCTATTAAATGTCACTGGGAGCAGAGCCACATGCCTTTCTGTTTTGAGGAACCCCCTGTACTAGATTTGAAGAACCACAGGCGGCGAACTGTCCTCATACACAAACCTTTATTTTTGGCAGGGGGGGATGAGTTTGTGTGTATTCTAGGCTGTTGCTTGGAAACACGTGAGAGGTTCATCCCTCATGGTGTGGCTTTATGACATGTAAACAGTGTTTGGCAATGCACTAAGAGTAAACAAAAATGCTCCCAGGAGTCAGGTTATGATATATTGTGAGTAGCCAAGAAAAAAAAGTTCCTCTTTGGACAGTCAAATGAAATTACAACATGCAAACGTGATCCCATTCCCTTCACGTACAAGACAACTACCAGTGAACAAAGTGTTCTGTTCACAGTGAATCGGTTTGTCTTTGTACGTCCGTTATGCCATTCATGTCTCCATATGCTCTGTGTGACACCCTCTGCTTCTCCAGAGGCGCACTGTCCCACCTGTGTGTCATCCCCTTTGTCACGTATCAGTCTTTCTGTCCCTCTGTCCTCACGTGCAGATGAAGCTCATGAAGCTGCTCCAGCGTCTCCCGGCCAGCGTGGTGCGGCGGCTGCACAGAGAGCGCTACAGGAAGCCCACGTGGTTGACACCCATACCAGACAGTCACAAGCTCACAGAGGAGGACATCACAGAATTCGTCCAGAGTATGATGCAGCCCGTCCTACTGGCCATGTTCAGCAAGACGGGCAGTCTGGACGCAGCCCAGGCCCTGCAGAACCTGGCTCTGATGAGGCCCGAGCTGGTCATTCCCCCTGTGCTAGAGAAGTAAGTTTGCACCGAACCAGAGAATCTCCTTCGTAAATGTTCTGCTTCTTAAGAATTTGGAGCGCTGTTGCTGGTTTTTCCGCTTTAGATAAGAGACAAGGCCACATTTTGAATTGAACACAAAGGGCTGATTGTGTTTTTCTCCTCTACCATAGAACATACCCTGCTCTGGAGACTCTGACTGAGCCCCACCAGCTGACGGCCACTCTGAGCTGCATGATTGGTGTGGCACGGAGCTTAGTGTCAGGTGGGCAGCGCTTTCCTGAGGGGCCCACTCACATGCTGCCCCTGCTTATGAGGGCCCTGCCAGGCGTCGACCCAAATGACTTCAGCAAGTGCATGGTATGCTCCACTGTTACCATTGTACTGTATTTCTCTTGGCCCTACCATAGTTAAATAATATGAATTGGACGTACTGTAAACATTATCCCTCTTCCTACAGATCACATTCCAGTTCATTGCTACATTTGTGACTCTCGTGCCTTTGGTGGACTGTTCGTCTGCCCTACATGAAAGAACTGACTTGACAGAGGTAAACCGCTGGGTTTTTTCCCCCCTCCCCTCTTCACAGTTGAATGCAATGTGATCCTTTATCATCTTCGCACATGGAGCTTTCATATTGTTTTTGTTACAACTTTCAGGTGGAAAGAGAGATGTGCTCTGCCTCGGCTGAGTTTGAAGACTTTGTGCTTCAGTTCATGGACAGGTGCGTGGAGTTTCGATTAAAAACACTGCATCAAAAGACAAGTCACTCATCAGCAGCAGTCTAAGGGATTAACACACATATATATTGGCTAAAACAAAATTTATTTGAGGTTTTATTAATATGAAGATCTGTGTTCACATCCTGTAGTTATGGTTAATGGCAGAGGAAGCCGATAACAGTGTGATAAAAAAAAAAAAAACAACAACCGGAAGAAAACTCTGTCACACATTGTCTGCAAAGGTTCTCAGTTATTCAGATCATCGTTTTTCAATTATGGTTGAATCAAGGGAAAGTCATAGAGTATCTACAACCAAATCCAGTACATACATGGTTATGACTTCCTCCTGTCTCATAACCGCATAACAACACACAGTATTTGTTGGAGGTGGAGTGATAAAATCTGAACATTTTAACTGATGTGTTTAACTTCTTTAATCTACACAGATGCTTTGCCCTGATAGACAGCAGCACCCTGGAGCAAACTCGAGAGGAAACAGAAACGGAGAAGATGACTCACCTGGAGAGTTTGGTCGAGCTCGGCCTTTCCTCCACCTTCAGCACCATCCTCACACAGTGTTCGTTGGATATCTTCAAGGTTAAGACCAGCACTTGTCTCAGAATGCAATATTTTCATATTCTCTCATTTGTAAATATCTCTAGACTTACGAGAACATTTGTCACGTTTTTTTCAACAGGTGGCTCTAGTAAAGGTGTTCAACTTTGCGACCACCAACATCTTTGAGACACGTGTTTCGGGGAGAATGGTGGCTGACATGTGTAGAGCTGCATCAAAGGTCAGTTTTGTCCACTCTGACTCTTAATCGAGGCTCAAAGAGTTAACCCGTTGTAGCTTGTTAGTTTACTATCTTCATCTCTGCTGTGCTTCTCATTTCAGTGTCACCCTGCAGAGTCACTCAAGATGTTTGTGCCACACTGCTGCAATGCCATAAACCATATAGCTGTCAGTAAGTGCTCACCGCAAAGGAATAAGCGGCTCTAAAAGAGGAGATGATTGAACGCATGACTTGTCTTTTCTTCCATGTGTCTTTGTCATTTGCTGACAGACTTTATTTCCCCCCTAACAGATGAGGAAGTGTTGAATGAGGAGGAACTCGACAAGGAGTTGTTGTGGAATCTCCAGCTGCTCTCCGAGGTGATTTAAACCTAACCCCTAACCTGCAGTCTCCTTTGTTTACCATCACAGCTGACCTATAACACAGTGCCTCTGTCCATTTGCACTTCAGGTGAGTCGAGTGGACGGTGACAAGATCCTGCCCTATCGTTCTGACCTGGTCCAGATCTTGCAGTTGACACTGCGCCTCAAGTGTAAGCAGGGCTACATGCTAGCCTGCAACCTGCTCCACCACATCCTCCGTTCTACTGCCCTCATCTACCCCACAGAATACTGCAGTGTGCCAGGAGGCTTCCACAAACCAATCAGTGACTACCTGCCCATCAAGGTACTACTCATACTCTATGTATATTTCACTCACTTTTAGGGGTGTACCGAATCCTGATTTGGGCGTTTCTGCGGAATACTGAATCAGCTGTTTTAAGATTTGTCCGAATCAAATCCCGAATCCTACTCCCATCATCGGCCCATACAGTAAACACAGATTATAAATGCAGTAAACAGTTCTAGTTTTATTCTAACTGTAAAAACTAATGGGCAATAACTTTCGCCATTATTTTGCATTATGCTCACACTCAGAGAAAATCACAGAACATTTAAGCTTCAAGTCATTCAGGATACAGGCTGTCATATTTTTTCTCATTAAAAACAACAAAGAAAAAGACAAAAAGTTAAATTATTTCCACAGAGCAGAGAAAATGTAATGTCTGTATTATTATTATTATTATTATTATTATTATTATTATTATTATTATTATTATTATTATTATTATTATTATTATTATTATTATTATTATCTATCGGTATTATTGTATGTTACTTATGCCATGTTAACATGTTAATGTTAAACTAACCGAGCGAGCGCTCTGTTTGTTGGTTTTAAACTACTGCGATAGCAATACTAATTTCTGTTAGTCCATCTATGATGTTTTCCATTATAGCATCAAGCTAGCAGACTTTATATTTAATTTGTGATAATGACAGTTAAACTGGCTGTGCTAAGAGTTCTTTGAACTTTGTCGTTCAGGGAGGGCAGAATATCGATCGTAAACCTTCATGTAACTGTTGGCGGTGTCATTATGTCGATGTGCGTAGTGCAAGCCTAAGGATCGGCAGAAACTGAACCCCATCAAAAAGCCCAAAATTGGGCCGAATCTGTAACGGAGTCCTGGATTTAGTACATCCCTAATCACTTCAGACAAAGTTCTGCTGTTTTCCTTATGGGAGAATGTCCCACATGACTGTTCAGGTGCATTAATGCTCACACACTTTGCGACCAAAAGTCCACTCCTTGAGAGATTTGTTTTGAAACAAAGAGGCACTTAGAATTACAGCAATCGCAAACATTCGCCACTGACAGTCAGATGACTGTGTCAGATGACTTACTGTGGCATTCCCTGTGACCTGGTTTGATTAATTGCCGGCCTCTCTTTAGACAGTTACGGTAGTCATTGAAGACAGTCTGTACTTTGATCCCATTGTCTCCTCGGTTGAGGCATGTGGGTAGTGGTTCACTTGGCAGGATGACCGTCTGCCGCACCATGAGAAGAGACTTTCATTTGTGGTTGCCAGCAGTATTGCAGGCCTGAGGGAGTGTACTATGGGTTGCGTCAGTGAAGTGATCTGTAATTGGTGTCATAAATGCATATTGATACCTTCTCAATGCAGTGATAAACTGTCTCACAACTCAATTATTTTTATTTAGCCTGTAAACACGCAAAGACAGACACAGTTTTGTAAAACTTAATGTACTCAAGTGACTTTTATCTATTATCACAATGAATAATATATAATATCGAGTGCTCTCCGCTAAGAGCAGGGAATGTTTTCTTTCATGCTTTGTTTTAGCAGCAATGAGTCTGACTTCTGTCTGATTGTTTAGATTGTTTAGACTGAAGTTTCAGTGGGAGATTAAGTTCCTCTTGAGTGATCTTCCACACATATAAATGTTCTCAAACCAGATGAAACAACTAATGAGTCATGAAACTCATGAAACAAATGACGTTATTTTTATTAGGTCTGATTAGTATAACCTGGTGTCTGTGCTAAATTAAGTAACATGCTCACTGGTTTTAACCCATACAGGATTGGGGTCGACCTGGGGACCTGTGGAATTTGGACATTCGGTGGCATGTGCCCAGTGTTGAGGAGACGTCCTTTGCTTTTTATTTGCTGGATCTGATCCTCCAGCCAGAACTTCAGCGCCTTCAGAGATTTGCACAGGGAGAACAGGACATGATCAGGTAAGGAGCAATGACTCTAAGAGCCTCTCTCTGCTCCTTTTAGAATATACATTTTAATCTCTACTGATGTCACCAGCTGTGTTTTGTCCAGTTTTGACTCTGTGTAGATGTCACAAGGTTGTTGGTTTTGTGTTTTCCAGAGATGATGTCCTACAAAGCTTGAGCATCGTTCAGCACTGCCTCCTTGGTGCTGGGTGTCTGATGCCTCCACTGAAAGGACAGCCCATCCCTGAACTGTGAGCACCTCGCTTGACTAACCTCTGTCCTGACCAAGTTAACCAGAGAGTAACCTTGGGTTAAAGGTTCCATATTATACTGTTTTTCAACCACTTCACATATATCCAAGTGGTCCAACCACATTGTATTTGGACTGTATTGTCCCAAATCTATCTGCGGTTCTAAATCACAGCAATGCACTCGCCATGCTTGTTTATCGTTCCGGTAAAATCTCAGTAGGCGGAGCTCACCTTCTTATAGACTAGCCCAGGGGGCAGTACCAAGGCAGACTGCGAGGTTGAGTTAGCTGCTCTTGATGTCAAGAGCAGCTGCAATTCCAACTGGCCTGTTTGGGCAGACGATCTCAAAAAAGTGAAGCAATCAATTAAGGGAGCAGACAGACTTTTTTCCACCTCCAGGCATCATAGAAAGGCCACGGGAACACATATAACCGCTACAAAACCAGTAGAAAGTGGATTTAGCATAATATGGGCCCTTTAACAAAAAACAGTTAGAGTTCTTCTATGATAGAAAAGTAGCTTCAGTTGAATCAACATGAATCAAAGACCCTCTAGATTTTCACATTTGGACTGATGATAGAAAAGACACATCGATCCTTGCATTGTTTTCACTTGTCTGAGCTTTCTGTCATTTTATCATTTAGTCAGAGAAATGTCTACTGAATATCATAGTAACATTTTAAATACATCCAACAACTGAGAAGCTATTTTAGGCACTTGATATGGAACAGGAGTTTTGCACTTCCAAAATGTTTGTTTTCAAATGTTCAGTCATTAAGTTGCCGTTGAACCTGCTTTCTCCCCCAGGGTCCGTAGTATGGTGAATCTAGACGAGACCACCCTCTACACAGGAATGGAGTACGGTAAGTTGCCTTTTCAGAGCTGTAGGGTGACAACAATTTGACTCACGACAGATGTCAACTGTAGGGTTCGTTGGAGTATAATCTTCCACTGTCATATTATTTCCAACTGCAGATCGGACCAGAGAAAACTACAGAGATGCTATCTGCGGTGTAATGAGACAGCTGCTGCGTAAGTGTTCACTCGGTTACACACCGTTTTAAGCTTGTGATCTCCCTTTTATCCACCGCCACATCCCCCAAAGCAAGCTCTAGTCACAGACGGCTTAACAGTCAAGCTCACAGTATACTGAAGGTTTTCTGACCTGCCATCTGAGCTCCCTTTCCTCTTCTTTCAGATTACATCCTGGAGCACTCCGAGGATGACACCAAGTCTCTCTTCTCCATCATCAAGGTGGGCAGGCTATAATAGAATAGCCAGTTTACTTTTCAGTCTTAATGCAGCATTGTTTATGTTAAAAAAAAAAACAGAACAATCATCAGGGTTCAGGAAAATTTGTTCTGTTACACATGCTGTAAACAAAACATGCACTCACAACAGTGTCAAAACACAGCCTATTGCCAATACATGATAGATTGATCCTATCCCCCTGCACTAATCAATATTTTTGTCTGTGATAACCTTTCAGATCATCAGCGACCTGTTGCACTTCAAAGGGTCTCACAAACACGAGTTTGACTCCCGCTGGAAAAGCTTCAACCTTGTGAAGAAATCAATGGAAAACAGAGTGAGAACTGTTGCACTCGATTTTCTTTCTTTACATTTGTCCCATGACTCTACAGTGATATTGCCTCTTATGTTTGAAGTGACTGGCAACTAAAAGTATACATTGCCTTGTCGTTGTTTTTTTACAGCTTCACGGCAGAAAGCAACACATCAGAGCTCTGCTAATAGACAGAGTCATGCTCCAGCATGAAGTAAGCCACGTTTAGAGAAAATATGTTTTTTGGGTGTCATTTTATTGCATGTACTGCTTTTTTAAAACTCTGGATCTGTTTGTGTTATCAGCTGCGAAAGCTGACAGTGGAAGGATGTCAGTACAGGAGCATTCACCAGGAGCTGATGAAGGATCTGTTGAGGGTTTCCACAAGCACCTACAGTCAAGTGAGTTCTACAGGACATCCAACATTGATGCATTGACCACCTGTTATCAATTAGTGGTTAATCTTTCCCATTTATTAGCCTCCTCTGTTTTTTTTTTACCCTGTCACAAAAAGAAGTTGTTACACACCATAAATCAAAAAGAGTAATCCTAATATTCCTTCTCCAGGTACGCAGCAGAGCTCAAAATGTGTTGTTCACTGCGCTGGGAACCTACAACTTCTGCTGCAGAGATCTGATCCCCCATGTGCTGGGCTTTCTCAACCCAGACAACAGCAGTGTCACGCAGCAGCAGTTCAAAGTAAGACCGTACCCCAGCTCTCCATTATAACAACTCTCAAAAACAATATTAACCTTTACATATTCGGGAGTTTATACGTACAATTTTCTGACATCCCATCTCTGTGTGTCTTCAGGGTGCCTTGTACTGTCTTCTGGGGAATCACAGCGGGGTGTGCCTGGCCAATCTGCACGACTGGGAGTGCATCGCTCTGACGTGGCCCGCCATCGTGCGCTCTGGCCTCAGCTCAGCCATGTCTCTGGAGAAGCCCTCCATCGTGCGGCTGTTTGATGACCTTGCAGACAAAATCCATCGCCAGTATGAGACCATCGGCATGGACTTCTCGGTAGGAACAACACTAAAAACACCTACATATTGTCTTTCTTTCTTAGAAAAAGAAGTCAAACAACAGTGCCCTGAAATTAATTTGATGCAAGGTTTCAGTGAGTGTATAATCTATAACAAAGTGTACTTTATGATTTCCATTTGTTTTGGTTTGAAAACATGAGCTGAAATTGTATTGATTCCACATTAATCCAACACAAATTACATGTATTTATATTCTAGTATAAACACACCATTTGCTGTAGATTAAATTTTAATATCACTCAGTTTCTCTGCTGTTCAATTCACTCAACAAAAGCTCACTGTTGCTATCAGAATTTTATTTTTCTTTACCGTGGTGTAGCAAAAGGTATGACTGAAAATAATGATACAGACCTCACTCTCTGGATTGTCACACATGTATATTAAATCTAGTGGAAAAACTAGTTACAAAACGGTTAAGACAAATGTTTTTCCCCCATCCTCTGTGCTGTCAGCCTGGGGCTTACATACATAACCATGCAAGGAAAAGCAAATATTTGTTCAGTCTCCTTCTCTCTTCTCCCCTGTCGGCTCTCCTGGCATTGACATGGTTCTCAGGTGGCCCAATCCTATACAGGAGTGAATAAACCCCTGCCCCTGACTCTTACTCGCTCTCTCACATACACATACACACAGACAATAGACCTGCCTGTCAGTCAGACAGGATAAAGTCAACAACACATCCAGTCTTTGTGGTCACTTGAGACACATGTGGAGATGCACTTTTAATGCCTGGTGTAAACTAACACCTGTGACTACTGTACACCCTTTGATTGGACACTTGTCAGTGCCAGGAACCAGTCAGGGCCTCGGGTTGAATTTATTTACCAAAACACAGTGTAATAATAACAGTGACACATCAGTCGTACCAGTTTGCACAGTGGTTAGCTAGTAGTAGTAGTGGAGGGAGTTCTTTGGCTGCTGTCAGAGAGTTTACCCACATTTTAAAATGCTGCTTATACTGCTCATTTGGGTGGAAAATGGTTAATGTTTTATCTTGTGCTTTTATCACTTTAGATCCCTGCTGAGTGCTGTGCTGTAGCCAAACAACTGATGATCACTGGAAATCCCTTTCCTGCGGACCCAGTCCCTTCAGAGGAAGAAGTAGCAGAGGGTGTAAAGAGGCAGGAGCTCAAGAATTCAGAGTCTGTTGAGTAAGTTCACACCAGCAACAAGAGGAAGTCTCATTAGCATACCAAAGACCTTGCTGATCACTTGAATATTGCTTCTTCCTCTTTGAGCAACCAGAATGATGATTTGAGTTGCAATGAATTTAACGCGGAATTTACGTTTACCTTCATAGTCTTTTTGCCCTCCTAGAATAAACTACTGATAAACATTAAAATATTGACACATAGCCCATCTGTTAAGATGTTATGTTTACTCTGCATACAAGCTTAATGTGACCGAGACAGGTTTGGTTATATAACAGACAACTTGACGTGCAAATGCTAATAATGCGCTACATTTTTGTAGGAAATACAAACACCTCATTGGTGATCTGCTGGACTGCCTCAGCAACAGGAACATGTAAGTTCGTTTAATATTCACATCTACAAAATATGTTCATGTGTGTGTGTGTATTATTTTTGTTATTTTATATTATCTTCTAAGCAGCTGCTTTGTTTAACATTCCAGGCCTTGGAAGTTTGAACACATTTCCATTGGTTTCATGTCTCTGCTGCTGAGAGACGACCACCAACTCCCACCACCTGCTGTCATGTTCTTCGTCAAAAGCCTCAACCATGACTCCCTCTATGTCCGCAAGGTGTGCCATACACATAATATTACATGTAGTAGTAATGCTGTGATTCTTAAAGACTGCCCTTCCAATGTTTCCTGCCTGAAATGTCTTATTTTCTCCATTAGGTGGCAATATCAGCCGTAGCAGGAATCATGAAACAGATAAAGAGACCACATAAGAAAGTCCCTGTCAGCCCCAATGAGCTTTGTAAGTATCACAAGAATTTGTGTGTGTAGTGTTTTAGCATTTCATTTCATTTAAAGTTTAGTTTCTTAAAGTCATCTGAAAAAATATTTTCACATATGTTTGCTAGGTGGAGTGAAGCAGATGAGCAATGTTGTAGCAGGGGACCGTCCAGACAACCTCTGGCTCCAGTATAACAGCAGCAGCCTGCCACGCACACAGCAGGACTGGGACCAGTGTGTGTTTGTGGAAAAGACTCACTGGGGATACTACAGCTGGCCAAAGTTAGCATTTTATAATCATTGTATTTCTCAGCTTTGTCTCATTCTGTCTTATTGATTGTCTTAATTCATCAGTTTCTCTTGATAATATCATATTTCACTTTTTTCTTCACCATTAACTCATTTTTGTTATTTAGGAAACTGATGATGTATGCACCATTGGAGGAGCAACCCAAGCAGGACTTGTCCAGAGATGACATGACGGAGGTTTGTCCATTACAAATCATGCACACATGCTCCAGAAAGTAATGATAGCTGTATCCAGTTGAATTAATTCTCGTGTTTGTCCTAACAGCGGGAGCAGATCATCTTCGACCATTTCTCAGACCCGGTATTCATCAACCAGTTCATTGAGTTTCTCTCCCTCGAGGACCGTAAAGGCAAGGACAAGTTCAGTCCTCGCAGGTTTTGTTTGTTCAAGGTGAGATAATTTAGGGAATATAATCAATTTATGGAAAAAAATATAATAAAACCAGTTTAAACAAATTCCCCTTTTTCTATTTCAGGGATTGTTCCGCAATTTCAGCGATGCCTTTCTACCAGTGCTGCAGCCACACATGGAGCGCCTAGTGGCAGACTCCCACGAGAGCAAGCAGCGTTGTGTTGCGGAGATCATGTCTGGCCTGATCAGAGGCTGCAAGCACTGGAGCTACTCAAAGGTATGGATTTGAAACTCTGTAAAGTGGCAACTACTACTACTCCTTTCTTCTGAAGGTGCTTTTTCAACATTTGTGGCACCACATACCTTATACACTTCTGCTTTACAGGTTGAAAGCCTCTGGGAGGTGCTGTGTCCACTGCTCCGCACTGCCTTGTCAAACATCACAATAGAAACTTACGCTGACTGGGGCACCTGCATCGCCACAGCCTGTGTAAGCCTTTTGTCCTATTACACTCATTGTGTCTTTATCTCTCCATTTCCCTACATATATGTCTCTTGTGTAGGGATGCACATGATTAACCGTTAGCCGATGACAAGAACTTTAACCGATTAATACTATATAATATATCAGGTTTTTTTGTTTTTTTTAGCTCCTTATGTCGTCAACTCATAGGGGCGCGTCGACACGTGTTGACTTCATGTGCCTTCAGTCATATTTTGCAGCAAAAAGTTGCACAGGAGGACTAACAGTATGTGCCAGTTATGCAGCGCAGTCCCCGTGAAGGAAGGTCAGACAATAAATGTAGCCTACACGGATATAGATGTGCATCACCTGTAACAACAGCGCTGGAAAGAAGAAGTGTTTTATAACAGCAAAAAAAAAAGCAGTCGATTGCCCCTGTGAGCGTTTTAAACTTATCGTTTAACGGTTAATAATCAGTTAACAAGTGTTGGTTATCGGTCAGAAAAATAATTCAAAACGCGCATCCCTACTCTTGTCCTTTCTTCTATCTGACTCTGTCGTTGCTGAATTTTTACAGGAGAGCAGAGACCCACGCAAGCTTTACTGGCTGTTTGAGCTGCTAATGGAGTCCCCGGTCAATGGAGAAGGAGGCTCCTTTGTCGATGCCTGGTGAGTAGAAATGTTGCCGCCCAAAGCAGATGTTAAGGTGGCTGACTTAAGTCTGATTTTTCTCCTTTTTTTCTCCCCCGTTTCAGTCGTCTGTATGTGCTACAGGGAGGCCTTGCTCAGCAGGAGTGGCGTGTGCCAGAGCTCCTCCACAGGTTGCTACAGTACCTGGAGCCCAAACTCACACAGGTCTACAAGAATGTACGGGAAAGAATTGGCAGGTGAGCTCCTCTTTTTTTAGACTGTGAATGCATCATTTGCTATTATTGAGTATTAACCCTCAGTTTTTTTGTATCTCATCTTATCTTTTCTAATTCTCTTCCAGTGTGCTCACTTATATCTTCATGATTGATGTCAACTTGCCATACACCCAGCCAACCACCTCCCCGCGCATCTCAGACTTCACAGAGAGGATTTTGTTGCAGTTGAAGCCTCTAATGGAGGGTGATGAGGAGATCCAGAACCACGTTATTGAAGAGAATGAGGTGGGAGAGCAGGATGAGAGGACGCAAGCCATCAAGCTATTCAAAACAGGTAGGTGGTGATGTCACTGTTAACTTTGAACTCAGCTGTCCCACTGAAAACTGGTCATTATGGGAATGATTGAAAGAGGCAATGTTTGCAGAAAAATAATTTATTTTTGTTTATCACATTTTCATACATTTACAGTGCTAAAGTGGCTGATAGCAAGTGCTGGTCGCTCCTTCTCCACTGCTGTATCCGATCAGCTACGGCTGCTTCCCCTGCTGTTCAAGGTGAAACCTTCAGCTTTGCCAGTTACCAACTTTCATTTTCTCCCCATAATGTATACACAGTTTAAATTGATGCCAGCGCACCCATTAACCTATCTCTGTCTGGCTGCTAACCTATCTCAGATTGCTCCAGTTGAAAATGATGACAGTTACGATGAACTGAAGAGGGACGCAAAAACCTGCCTGTCACTGATGTCTCAGGGACTCCTCTATACAGAACAAATCCCCATGGTCCTCAGTGCCCTGCAGGAGGTGAGTCATTGGCAACTGCGGCTGTTATTCAACGTCTCACCTGCATCACCCATGACTGGGCTTTTTACTGATTCTCACATTTATAACATAAGATTGATATAACTAAAAAAAACACCAACAGTTCAAAGGAATCGACAGCCGAATCAATTCTGCCTTGCTGACTATTGCTTCTTGAATTATTATGACACAATACATTGTGTCATTATCTATATCCTCTGTCCCAGAGCGTGCAGCTCCATGTGAAACATGTGAGCATATGTAACAGTAGTCTGGATGATTTGGGTACATCTTGTGGTGCACAACTGGTAGCAGTATGATATCAAATTACATTTTATATGAAGATGAAAATAAATAAAATTATGATTTACAAAGTTAATTAACTAATGATTGGAAAGATCCAAGCAGTGGATTGATGTGACACACATACTAAGAATGAGTGCTTGGCCTTTGTGCTCCTGTGTTTATATGGTATAAATGTTCCAAATGAGTTGGTGTACTCATGGGCACGGTCTGTTCCTCTTGTGAAACAAATGCTCAGAGTCTATTATTGATGTGGGATGGGTCTGTTATTGTGTGCTGCAGATTGCTGGCAGCAGTTCCTGGCATGCACGCTACACTGTGCTCACATACCTCCAGATCATGGTTTTTTACAACCTGTTCACCTTCATGAGTGACCAGAAGGCAGTGAACGACGTGCGGGCACTTGTGATACGACTGCTGGAGGACGAGCAGCTGGAGGTAAAGGCAAACAAGCATTCACAGCAGTGTAAGATGAAGAGCATTAATAATGCAGTGCCAATAGCTGAAACATGTAATCAGCAAGTGGAACATTGTTAGAAGATGAACAAACATATGGCACCCTGATTATATAATCATCGCCAAGCTACTGGCCAATACGTGCTTGTTTATGCTAGCAGGCACTTGCACTGTCTTCTAGCTTCACTGTAGTGATTCAGCACTCTCCTCCTGGCTCTCCACTACCCCCACCACCACCACCCCACCAGTCCTCTAGCTGTTGCTATGGAAACCACAGGCTGCAGTAATCTGTTGCTATGGAGATAATGTTCAGATTGAAAGAGGATGAGGGAGAGGGATAGAGTAGAGACAAAGGAGAAGTGGGGGATGGATGGAAATAGCCATTTTTGTTTGGTCTCTTGAATTAACCTAAACCTGATTTGTAAGTCTTGGCTATATGACACTTGGATTCTTCTTTTCAGAATCATATTTATCACCAAAACACATTTTATGCATGTAATGGCTACTCTCTATTATAACTAAGTAACATGGTGCACAAAACACCAACTTCAACTCATGGGGAATGTTTCTTTTCAGAAAAACTAAACATGATCTCAAACTGATTTTCCCTAATTGTCATTTAATCTGCTACTCAAAGATTTGTATGATTCTGTTAAAAAAATTAGCTTTTCTTGCTCAAAATTGAGAATTCTTTGAAAATGGAGCCTTCAGATATGATCATTTTAGATTGCATTATAGAAAAGCTTTCCCACTAACATGTCCACCCCAGTCCCCAGCTGGTTGCTATTTCCATCCAGCTAGCCAGTGTACACACTAGATGAACACCCTACGTGATGACATTGTTGCTATGGTATGTCTTATGTATGTCTTACAGTGCAGCCAGAGGTTGGGGGCTTGTTGGTTCGAACGGATAATGGAAAAAGATTGGGTGAACTGTTATAATGTGTTGTAAAAAAGAATGTGGAAAAAATAACTTTTTCAAGATAAGAAGCAGTAAATTATGTGGCCTTTTTTCCACATTAAATGGTAATACCATGTACAAAGGAATAATAACAATACCCAAAATCAATCGAAAAAAATAATAAAGCAAAGTAAAATACACAAGCTCCCTGAATCTATATTAAGACTGAATGTTATTATTATTATTAAAGAAACATATGAGGTTTGTCTCCTACAAAATCTACTTTCATGGATGGATGCCATCATATATGGACAGTAAACTACCGGAGAGGAAAATAAATTATGCAGCCCAAAAAATGATTGTCACTCAGAAAACCTTACCCCCTTCGAGGACTCCTGAACAACATGATTCTTCAAGTGTATATCAGCCTTACCCCCTAATTTTTATGTTGTCAAAAAGTGGCACTTTACATTCAGAGTGTATGGAATTATAGTGTATCATAAAATCCTTTTGAAGTATCCCGTTAAAGGCACAGTCCTCAAAATGCAAGGATAAAGTGGCATTCCAATCATCTGTGAGCAATGTCAGTGTAGGTTTTTCAATTACTTTCCGGTTCCTGTTGGGATTTATCATGTTTAGTACTGTCAGATAGTTATGAAATACTAAGCTTTTTAATCTGTTGGACTGTTTGTTGTAATTGATTCTGCAAAATCATGACACAGCACTTTAACTCAACACCTCCACCTGTTGCATTTACTTTCTAGGTACGAGAAATGGCCGCCACAACACTCAGCGGCTTCCTTCAATGCAATTTCCTGTCCATGGACGCACCCATGCAGGCACATTTTGAGGCGCTCTGCAAGACATCCTTGCCTAAGAAGAGGAAGCGGGAGCTCGGCTCTGTAGTGGACACTATACCCTCCGCTGGTAAGGAACCACTCAAGAATATGTGACAATACATCCAGCGTTAACTGTTCTCTCTCATTTTAATGAAATCCCTCCTGTTGTGCTTTTGTAGACCTTGTGCGGCGCCACGCTGGTGTCCTCGGGTTGAGCGCTTGTATTCTCTCAAGCCCCTATGATGTGCCCACCTGGATGCCCCAGCTGTTGATGGACCTGAGTGCTCACCTCAATGACACACAACCCATTGAAGTATGTGTAATCACCCACTAATGACCTTATATTGATGCAGAGAGATGGTCTTTGAGCCTTTTTTCTGTTCTGCTAGTTTTACTTTTATTTCACTGAGTAAGAAATGAAAAAAAAATAGCCTGTTCTAACTTGTTGTTTGTGGCCTCCTAGATGACTGTGAAGAAAACTCTGTCAAACTTCAGACGGACTCACCATGACAACTGGCAGCAACATAAACAGCAGTTTACAGATGACCAGCTGCTCGTCCTGACTGACCTGCTGGTCTCCCCCTGTTACTATGCCTAAAACCTGGTAAATGATATTCTCACAGACAAAACTATTACTGAATGTGTTCACAAGCACATGGGAAAGACATTCAACATTAATTTAATTCATCACTGAAGCTGATGAAGGAATAATTTTAGAGGGATAAGATTATGTTTGTTTGTGTTTCACTTGTATCAGTTTGGGGCGACCCCAAACTGTACAGACACCAGCCTGCATTGGGGAGAAGACTGAAAGACAGCATCACCCTGGGGATGAGTGCAACACAAAGCAACTGAGATGTGGCACACAGGATTGAAAAGTTGTGTATTTATGTCTTTAGCTCATTTACATTTCTACTATACTTAATATTTAAGGATCAATCATAGCAGGGATGGATGACCTGCAGTTTGTAACATTACTGTACAGTTTTTTTTCTTCTCCTTTTTTTTGGGTTTGTTTGTGTGCATGTGCACAGGATGTATGTGTGTGTGCGCGTTTATGGGATGCTTGAAGACATCTACTGGTGTCCCACACATTTCTCAGGATTATATCCCAAGAATCAACTCTGAGCCAACACGATGTCCAGTGTAGGACATAGTCTTTACCATCTTCCAGTAGTGAAGTGAAAGCCACAGAGAAATGACTATTGAAGAATGGTCTCTTTAGATTAGACCTAAACCTGCAACACACAATGTTTGTGTGGCTGTTTGATCTATCTATGAATATATGCATCATGCATGTATATATCATGGTATAGCAAATATGCACAAACATATTTATTTATTTATTTGACTTTTTTTGAAGTGCTAACCTTTTTTTCAGATGTATTTCTGAGATTAAGTAGATGACTGAATTTTTAGCAATGGAGCATACGATATTCTCACTTACTATTGCAAAGAAAGGGAGAGGGCAAGCTCCCCCGCTGCTGTGCTGTGTGATGCATTTGCTGTGAGGACCTGAGCACAGTTTGTTCACCATTTCACGTGTCTGGGTGCAAGAAAAATAACCAAACTGCCTGTCCGTAATGTTGACCTCCCTCTACACTATCACTATCACAATCATTTACCTTTTTCTAAAACCCAGTGAGATGAATCATTTACCTTTGTTTGCTTATGTTTTCCCCTGATGACTTGAAATTGGTCAAAGCATTGAAGCATTTAGTACCTCACTTATGTATAGTGTAGTGCCAAAACTGCAGTGATTTTTTTCTTTCTTTCTTTTTTAGATGTATTGTTTGCTTATTGACTGATGATAATAAATTGTTTCTAACAAAATAAATACATTCTATGTTTTTCTTTCCCCCTCAATGTTATAAATGTCATATTAGACTAACACAGGCCACCTACAATTTCAATTTAGCCTTAATTTATTTTTCTTCCCATTTTTAAAAATGCATTATTGTAACTGTTACAAACAAAATGTGCATGTTTTTAGTTTGTTTTGTGAGTTTATTATGCTTAACAGTGGCTCTCAGCTGCTATAAAATTGATGAAAATCCTGTATTTTTCCCAAATCATGTGGCAGCTTCTTGTTTAAATGACTTGAATATTTCCTAAACCTGTTAGCCAGAGTTTCACAATCTGATGCTTGTCCTGCTTTAAACCTCATTCTACATTGTGACTAATGTACTTTTTTTTCCTCTTTTCTTTTTTTGCTGTTAAAGTTAAAATTCAAAACACTTGTCAACCAATTTGAATATCATATTTACACATTAACAGTAACTATCATAAATTATTACTATGCTATCAAGCTAAAATGCTCCGTGGCACTTGTCATAAAAGCTGAAGTATGTTGCCATGGTGAAAAAAAAATCGTTTGCTGCGGTAAAATAACTGACGTCACAGCAGGTCTCTTTCAAATCTTGCAACCAGCAGTAAAAAAAAAAAAAAAAAAAAACTAGGAAAATGGCCGTTCATACTGTCTTTAATTATCATAAACGGGGCATAAGTGACACTGTTTTTTTTTTTTTTATATGGACTGCTTTAATGCAGGGGTTATGTTGATGCCCACATACGTAGGCAGTGACTTCATACTCATTTCTCAGTGCAAGTCCGGTGGCCGTCGCTCCTGTGTAAGAATGGATCCATATCGCCAAGAAAACGAGTATGCTCTCATCTCTCTGCGCTGTATCGGCTTTAAAAACACAGACCTGCGAGCCAACGTTTTGTTTCACGTCGAGGTTTGTTAATGGACTGCGCTGTTTTGCATCCGCTGCCGTTGAAATACGTTTTTTTCCCCCCCTCTCTCTCTCCAAAAGCCGCTGTGCGTTCATACTGCTTGCTATCATACTGATTTAAAATGAAGACTGGCTGTATCAGATGATGAAGATGATGGTGAAGATGGACACACGGTCGATTACAGCAGGTAGGTTACATTTCGCCAGTATAGAAAATGAACGCCATTTAACAGCTTAGTTTATATGTATACATATATTTCCTCTGGATATCAGCAGACGGTGTGTGTGTTGGGGGGGGAGAGGGGGGCGGGGGTAAGGTATAATTGGCCAAATGCAGTGGTGCATAGCTATAGCCTAGTAGCTTGTGTCTTATAACCCGTTTACACTCAATTGTAAGTTAACTATTGCTCTCCATTATCAGCTGTGATGCATTCAGAGTGATCTAGGGTTCACCATAATAGCTTATAAATGACTTTGTATCTTTTCTACCAAGGTGGCAGCAATGGCGGAGGCAGCAGATACTGTAATCATCATGCACTCCTTCCATCATACAGAGGAATAATGTTGAAATCCATGACTGGGGGATCCTCATAAATTGTTGGTAATACAATGAACACCACTGTCACGCCATCGGACCTGGTGGATGTGCCAAGACATCAGACCTTCAATGGCACCCTGGGCACGCAGACCTCGTCAGGCTGGGCTGTGATCCACGCCGCTACCTTGACCTTCTGCTCTCTGCTCCTCATCCTCATCTTCTGCCTGGGCTCCTACGGCAACCTCGTGGTGTTCCTGTCCTTCTTCGACCCGGCGTTTCGCAAGTTCCGCACCAACTTCGACTTCATGATCCTCAACCTGTCCTTCTGCGACTTGTTCATCTGCTGCGTGACCGCCCCCATGTTTGCCCTGGTGCTCTTCCTGGACGCGGGCGGAGCGGACGGCGTGTCCAAGAGTTTCTGCTTCGCCTTCCACCTGACCAGCTCCGGCTTCATCATCATGTCCCTGGAGACGGTGGCCGTCATCGCGTTGCACAGGCTGCGCATGGTTTTGGGGCAGCAGCCCAACCGCACCGCCTCCTTCCCCCGCACGCTGGCCCTCACCGCCCTGCTGTGGATGTCCAGCTTCACCATGGCCGCCCTCCTCACCCTGCGGGCGTACCCACACGCAGGCGGACCCTGCTTGCCCCATTTCGGCCTAGGAGGCGGACAGGCCAGGGTGGTGTTGTACGTCTACCTGGCGGACTTTGCCTTTTGTGTAGCTGTGGTGTCTGTATCCTATCTGATGATTGCTCAGACATTGAGGAAGAATGCACAAGTGAGGAAATGCCCCATCATGACAGTGGACGCCACATGCCCTCCGCCCCCACCGCCTCTCATCGCAGCGGGCTTCGAGAGCATGCAGTGTGCCGTTCAAGGTCCCTCTCTGTACCGGAACCAGACTTACAACAAACTGCAGAACGTTCAGACTCACTCCTATGCCAACAGGACCGCCCAGCCCCTGGTCCCAGGTGCTGCACAGGGAGCCACCTGCTGCCAGCTGGTGTCCACAGTCAACTTGGCCACAGCCAAAGACTCGAAGGCCGTCGTCACCTGTGTTGTGATAGTGTTCTCCGTCCTGCTTTGCTGCCTGCCAATGGGAGTTTCGCTGGCACAGGATGTTTTGACACCGGAAAGTAGCTTTGCGCATTACCAGTTTGAACTGTGCGGCTTCGTGCTCATTTTCCTCAAGTCGGGCATCAATCCCTTTGTGTACTCACGCAACAGCGCTGGCCTGCGCCGCCGTGTGCTGTGCTGCATTCAGTGGGCAGCGCTGGGCTTTTTATGTTGCAAGCAAAAGACTCGTCTGCACGCGATGGGGAAAGGCAGCCTGGAAGTCAATCGCAATAAATCCTCCCATCACGAAACAAACTCGGCCTACGTGCTGTCGCCCAAGCCACAGAGGAGGCTGGTGGACCAGGCTTGTGGTCCCAGTCACTCACGGGATTGTGCTGGGAGTCCAAGGGCCACAGGTGCGCGTAAACCTCGCCCGCCGAGTACCTCGACGCCCATCAACACCCGCATTGAGCCCTACTACAGTATATACAACAGCAGCCCCTCTGCAGGGCCCAGCTCCCCCACTAGCCTGCAGCCCGTCAGCTCCCAGACATTTGCCTTTGCCAAGTCATATGTAGCCATGCACTACCACACTCACCAAGACGCTCTTCAAGACTTTGAAAGCACATCAGTGCACCAGATTCCCATTCCCTCGGTTTAGTCCAAGAGCTGCCAAACAGGAACGTTTGGACAATCTCACCATGGCTTTAAATGAAATGTGAATCAAAAGAGAAACATGAACACAGTCCATTTTATGTATTTGGAATCAGTATTAAGCTTGTTCTCTTTTACAGTGGAAGTACACGTTAATTTTTTTTTTTGAGTGGTAAAACTAAAGAACCAGTCATAAGCTTTCCATGGACACTTGAAATTAGCAAGACATTTGTAACGGAGGTTTCTGTTCCAAAAAGTTATTTACTGTCATTGAACTGAATAAACCTTTTTTTTTTCTTTTTACAGATACAGAGCATTTTCACATAAATTTACCCCCGTGTTGTGCACAGATGTGCCATTATAACCCAAGACTGTAGTTTTTCATTGCAGCCGGACTGGACTGCATTTACTGGTTTCACTGCTGCCTCCTGTCTGGTTGACGTTGCTGAGCACTGACATCAGCTGCTGTGAAACCCTGCACAGGCCCACACGTGGCTGTCAATGGCATGTGGTTACACTTTGATGGACTTCTGCTTCTTAAGAAAAATGTATTTGTGAACCTCATACACTTTTTAAAACAATAAATGTTTGGCAAGTGTAGTGGATCTTTCACTTTTTTTAAAAAATCTTTTTTAAACCACAGCTTTGATGATTAATCAGGAAACCCACTGACTTTTTTTAAATAATTGATTTAACCATTTTAATTGTTTTTTTTATAGTCATGTATATCAAACTTAGACCAGCTCCAGCATGCTCATCTCTGTCAATTTACCATATTTCGGTTTTAATGTTGGTCACACAATCATCACAAATCACTTTTTCTGATCAGATTTTTTGAGGCAAAACAATGAATTGATAAATCATGAAACTTCTATATATTACACATGTTTGTATATTTAATATTTTGTCACTTTAACGCAAAGGCCTCTGAACTGAACATCAATTCTGCAGCGGCTACCGTTCAGCACTTCAGTGTAAATATGACAAAACAACACACATAGTATGAGCGCCCTCTGTTGGCCTTTATTTTACCATGGCAACTTACTGTAGCAGATGTCCTTCAGTGAGATGCCACATTTCTTTTAAAACATGAAGAAAAACACACACTAAAAAAAAAAAAATTATAAATTGAAATTCTATTATTAATCACTCGTCTTGGTCAAGTCAAATACATTTTCCCGTGTTGTAACCCAACACTGTTATTGAGGTTTCATGTCTTAGTTTTATTTTCTCCTGCAAATGCATTGAATTTATATCTTTGTGATACAGCAGTGATCAGGATCCCAGTGCACATTATCATGTAACCACAGAATACCTCTCTTTTTTAGGAAACCCACAGACATTCTGTACATCCTACCACATCACTCACTTTGAAGCTACTCCACGGCTCCTTCTGATGCATAACTTACACTCATTCATCCAGTAAATCAACACAGCACACTCACGCTTTTGTGAAAAGGAAAAAAAAAAAAATAAGACCTTTTCTCATATCTACATATACAAAGTGCCACAATCAAACAACTAATCATTTCATACCTCACACACAGACACACATCCTCACACACAGACAATAAAACCACCATGAATATTGTTGATTCCCCTGATAATTATGAATCCCCTGATATGTATCTCATTTACTTGCAATTAATCAACACAAAGTGAAGCACAGATATTAAGTACAGGCAACAAATCCACTGCCTTGTGGAGTGCGGCGTCAGCCCCGTTTCACTGTGTTATCAATGAGTCTGAGCTGGCCTGCTGGGTTAGGCTGTGATGTAGCATTGTCCCGTTGCACAGGTCAGGGCTTCGGGCTGAGGCTGTGCTCCTGAGCTACGTGAAGTCCAGCCTCAGGATCAAGTTTAACCTTGATTTTGGCTTCTAGCGCAGTGTCACGGGCATTTCTCTTCCTCCAACAAACAGGCTTCCATTTTATCACAAGTATCCTCTCCTCTTTTGAAGTTCACGTCTCTCTCTCTCTCTCTCTCTCTCTCTCTCTGTGTCCTCTCCTTGTCCTTCATGCGCTGTCGCTGTCACTCGATCTCTTACAGTTTAGCCGGAGAGTGACAGAAGCCCGTGTTCATCTGCAGTGTCGAGAATCCTGCATATGACTGGAGACTCAACCTAGAGGGGGAAAAAGATGTCAGCCAACTTTAAAGAGGAACTATGCAGGACTTTTACCTTAACTCTGCTTCATTTTTACTTTAATTAAACAGCTTTGGAGTAATTGTGATTGTTCAATAAATGGAGGCTCTCTGCCTTCCATGTAGCGTCTCTTTGCCGAAAACCAACCTTGCAAGATCAGTGGCCGCCCCGGTGTCCCAGTTCTCCTCTCTGGGCACCGGGATACAAACACGCCCCGTAACTCATAATCTCGTGTTTATGACAGATAAGACTACACAAACATACACGTCGTAACATCATATATGATATATGACGTTATGTACCGCTCTATTGATTGACTTCTCGCCGGCTTCGTTGTAAACAAATGCACATGGCCGAGGGGAGGGTTAGCAAAATAGCGGAAAAGCGACCAGACTTGCATAGTTCTCCTTTAACAATGTCAATTTAACCAGTAGCGTTAGACATTAGCACTCCCTCCCTTTCAGTCATGTTCAAAACATTTCTCGCCATCCATTGGTCTATTGTATGGTTCCCACGCTGTCTGGTGGGCAAGTAAAAATAGAAATTACCATTGTATCCAAATATTCAGATGATTTTGCTGGTTAAATTCAAAATATTTTCATCCCTGTGGAAATGTCTCACCATACTGTATTGTACATGTAGTTTCCACAATCCTGATAACTTTGCTAGCCTTTAAGTGGTTTTTTAAATTATATTACTGGACAGTGAAATCACAGGTGGAACTAACACTGAATAACAACGGCTCGGTTCCAGCAATTAAAGCAATGCAACAGTTAACAGTGCAAATAACTGCTCCCCAATGATTCTCCACATTCCTTCCCCCCCCCCCCCCCAGTGTCTGTGCATAGTGAGCTTACTTACCCCCAGGATGTACTGACAAGTCTGAGGCTCCAGCATATAGACAGTGACAGCATGGGGAGACTCAGACTCTTTACATCTGACAGAGACAAGAGAAATGAGACAAGTGAATCAAAAGTGAAACATTTGGGCATTTTTCTGACTCACGCACACTGACTCAGAGCAGGACACCGAGCTGGTGCTGCGATGACTGTTCACTCACTTGAGCTTGACAATGACCTGTCTGGGCTTCCCTGTCAGATCACAAACATCCCCGTGGCCATACAAGTGGGAAACAAGCCTGTCGTGGATCAGGGGAAAAAAGATCAAGAATAAATCAACAATAATCTCAAATGACACCCAGGTTAGGGTCCAGATGGAGAAATGACATACTTGACTTTCTGCACTCCATCATCCTTGAGCTGGTAGGATCTGGCGACGTTCTTCTTGGCCCATTCGACGTGCTCCTCCGCGTTCCAGCTCCCCACCACCACGATGTTCTTTCCTTGCTCTTTATCCTGGAGGGACGAGCGTCACATTTGCATCACTATGCCAAAACAACCAATCTTCCATGCCCATCAAAGACACCACTTTATGGAATTACAAAGTGTTACAATTAAACAGTGTATCAATTGGCTGGTGGAAAATTCAACAAGCAACTTTTTAGTGGCTTAAGACACAAAGAAACATCTAACATTTTATGGGCGAGTTATTTTAATTGAAGCAATAATCTGCAGTGATTCATTGTGAAAATATTTATTTGCATCGCAACACCTTGTCCGCATAACCACATGACACAGTTTCTACACACATGGGCTCACAGTAACAGACTCTTACCTCATGGTATTGATGGACATGCTTTCCGTAACAGAATTCATATTTCCACCAGCCCACTCCCTGAGGGACACATTAAGACGATTATAAGTCACCGAATAGTTAATCAAACTACTCAGGCGCTGCAGATGAACGTGTCTCACCCCGTGCAGACAGTACGAGCCGCTGAGGAACTCTTTGATTAGCTGGTCATCTGTCAAACGAGAGATGTGAGTGGTGCCGACCGTGACCTGAGACTGCCCTCCGACGGTGATGGGTTTGTGAGTGGAGGTGAAGGCCTCCTCTCTCACCGGCGACGCCTCCTCCTGTAACGTGTCAAAGATCTGTCTGAGCCAAGTGTCATCGGTAGCATGTACCAATTTCCCCCCTTGTCATCTTTTTCTGCCCACGTCTCACCTCTCTGGTCTCGGAGGTGGAGCTGAACGGTGGTTTGAGCTGCTCCTCTTGCTCCTTGTCCAGCTGGGTGAGCCGCTGAGGCCGAACAGGCGAGCCTGCCAGAGCTTGGCAGAAAATGGCGTTCACCGGGGACGACTTAAACCTGGCAGGAATACATGTCGGGAAACAGTAAGTAAGAAGCTGGAATCTCACCAGTGGGAAAATACATTTCAGTAGAATCGGAGTCCACAGGGATGACTAATCTTAAAGGGGTAGTTCAACATTTTGGCAAAATTGGCCCATTGCAATAATCCCTATAGTCATAGCAGTAAGTTCGTTACCTTTAATTGTTGGTGCAAGCTATTTTTAGAACGGCAGAGCTGAGCCGCGAGCTGCTCAGAGCTACGCTACAGAGGCCAATGGGATTTCTTGGTTTCCCTCATCAAACTCATCAAATACACAATCCAACAACTCCAAAACGCTCTCGTGGACAAGTTGTGACCTGGCTGCACATTCACCACGCTATGAGATAATAACAGAACGTTACAAGATGGAGTTGTTTTCCCGTCTGGGGCGACTCTGTCTCGTAACGTTTCCCTTATTATCTCATAGCGTTGTGAATGTGCAGGTCACAACTTGTCCACAAGAGTGTTTTGGAGTTGTTGGATTGTGTATTTGATGAGTTTGATGAGGGAAACCAAGAAATCCCACGAGCCTCCGTAGCTCTGAGCAGCTTGCGGCTCTGCTCTGCCATTCTAAAAGTAGCTTACACCGACCGAGGTAACGAACCTACTCCTAAAACTATAGCTATTATGGCAATGTGCCAATTTGCCAAAATGTTGAACTATTCCTTTAAAACAGCATTTCTATATTTCCAAAACAGAAACACCCAACATATCTCTACCCCTGAGGTGTATTCTCAAACATATTCATTCTGGGAGCTCTACCTGTATTCTGGGTGAGCACAAAGCAGTGGTGTCAACACCACCACCTCGTATTCACAGGTTGTGACTTCGGCGACAGACAAGATTTCGTGCTTGGCCTCTGGGTGACAGACATACAGCACAGATGTGGAGCGGGGCTGATTCTGTTTCAGCACACAGGGAGTCCCATTTCCCATTTCCAGCGAGTAGTAGGGAGTGAGCTGACCCTCTATATTCTTAGTGGGCACCTGAACATTAGTGGAAAGAGAGATGGAAACATGAAAGAGGCGACAGAAAGCTACAGTGTCCTGGCAAACTTGCCTGGTGTCATAGTTATACTCACTTCTGCTTCAGCTGTTGATTTGACTGGCTCTTCAACTTTCTCTGAAAAACATAAATTCCTATCTTTAGTGAAACAAGTAAAAGACATTTTAAATCATTTAGAGAAGTCATATAAACATAATATCAGAAAACTTCCTTCACAAAGAACCTCACCTGTCTCTGTTGACTGGCTCTTTTCTGCCAAGTTCCCCAGGAAGTACTCCTGAACGCTGATCTTCTATGGAAACACATTTGGTCACTTTCTGAACAAATTGCAGGATTCTCATTCCTAATATCTCAAGTCAAACACTGACCTGTCCGGTCTCCTTCTCTTCATGATACTGTCTTATGTGTTTTCCATGGCATACTTCATATGTCCAGTATGACTCAATCTGCAAGGTTGGCAAATCAAGAGCAAGTTTGTCTGAGTGAGTCTTTAATTCACCAAACACCAAGGCAGGAAAACATGTTCTCAGTTACGCTCTACTAACATAGCATGAACTCCAGCTGCACATGGTTTCAGCCTCTCCACCGAGAGAAGTAGGGAAATGAAACAAAAGCAGAAAGGAAGCATGGTGGCTCTCACCCTGTAGGAACAGCTGCTCCGTTTGAACAGCGGCTCCAGCAGGTCACCCGGACTTAGCCCACTGTACTCCTTTTCATTGTCCTGAGACAACAAAATTAATTATTTAAAAAAAAAAATGACATCACAAGATTTAAGTGACATATTTGCACAGAGTGGAATCATGCAGCTGCTTTTCTAAAGATTTTAAAGATGAAGTTTCTTTTTTAGTTGTTTTTTTGTTTTTTGTTTTTTTTACGTGAAAACAGTTTTTCAATCAGTACTTTGTTTATAAACCTGGCTTTTTCTTTAACAATTTCATCATCCAGCTCTAGGTAGCATTGTTGTTGCATCATGTAAGTAAAAAGGTTGTTGAGTACAAAAATATGGCACAGACCGAAGCCAAATCAATGGTAGACTGTTCAACCTGTATAATTATCAAGGAGGAGAGATGTGTCCTGACATGTTTAGTAACATAACAAACCACTTATATTTATCTACAAAAAATGAGATATATCAGTTCATAAATTGGGAGGGGCTTGCTTTAAGACAGTTGGGAAGTTTTAATTGCTTAATTTTACATGTTAACCTTTTGCAACTGAAATGTAGTTCACACTATGTAGGGACATTTTACAGTCCCTCATGAGACCATGCTCAGATATGAGGTTGACAGACCAGTGTGAGAAACAAGTTAATCTCCTACCTCCTCTCCGGTGGTCAGGGATGGCAGGAGACATTTGTACTTCTCCTTTTCTGTTGTTGTCATTATGACAAAATCCTCTTTGCTGTAGAGTGCTCCTGACGTCGGCTGCAAACCACAGACAAATGTTTGTTATTCAAACGAAACCGCAGGTACAAAACAACAAGGAAACTCACTCTGATAGCAGAGCAGCCACACAGGTGCAGTAACACCTACAGCCCTTATATCACAGTCAGTTTACTTGTCCGTTTGAGAAAGCGGAAACACCACAGGAGGAGACAGGAGGAGACCTACCAGCGTGAACTCAGCGTCAGGCCAGGTGATTTTAAAGGGGACTTCGTCTGTGAAGGAGGGGTATCCGCCTCTGTTTGCCGAGACGCCGCTGCAGACCTCCAGCAGCCCCCCGACCAACACCACCAGAAGCCCGGCTGTCATCTCTCCTGTCCGGCTACGGAGCTCCTCCTCGGCTCAGGCCTCTCTCCTCTTGTAAGACGACAGCCCCCTCCTCTCCTCACACCGACCCCGGCCTGAGCGGTGGACTGAAGGCTGATACAAAGTCCGAGGAAGTCCGGGTTTGACAGGCGATAAGACTGAGAGAGACGGATGTCAATACCGCACAACACACAGGAAGTGGACCGCTCACTTGCCACGTCGTGTTCCGCCTCCGCGCGGGGCTGAAATATCAACACCGCCCCCTGGTGGCGACACGAGGTACCGAAACAGGACTGCCACACATGTAAAGACCTTTTTATATAGCCTACAGTCTGTGGAAAAGACACAAAATAACTTCAAGCCATGAACATAATATCAGAATTTCCATTGTCATTGGTTTGTTACAGTTGTTGTAGCTGAAGCTGTTGTAGTTTTAATATCCAATCATCAGTCAAATACAGAGAACTTTATTTTAAATTCTAGTCAAAATCCCCAAAGATACGAAGATCACAAATATATCAGGCTAAATGATCATTTATATGTAGCCTATAAAATAAAATGCCTCTCAATCATGGCACTAAATGGTATAAAAACAAATGGAAATACAGCACAATATCAAATAAGTATGTATCAATTACAAACCAGTGAAAATATATTGAGCACTAAAGTGTTATTTATCCCATTTTTTGGTGGTTTGATCAGTATCTGCTGAAAGTGAACAGATCTTACCGTAATGGGCTGTTGTCCAGAAAAGCTTATGTCCTGAATCTGGAATCTCTTTAGAAGCAAATTTTCTCCTGTTGTGTACTGTTTTCATGGATGAAGCACTATGTCCCCTCTGTCACTTTAAACTTAAGTACCCTCTCATATGCTGAGAACAGTACTCAAAAAGCTGATACTGAATGCAGACCACAGCTTGCCTGAGGCAGCCGACTCCTGTTGAGTTTAAATGCTTGAGAAAGGTTTCCAGATGATGTGAGCACAAGACAAAGTCAGATAGATCCCCTCATCTCTGCCTCCCAGTGGACGGATGTGGAAGTCTCAGTTGTGTTTTATGCCTCCTTGAATGCACAGAACTGATGTTTCATAGTGTCTCACAATTATCTTTTACACTGAGACTCCATCAGAACTGCAGATGAAAGGCAGATCTGAGCACTTCCAGGAGAGGTTGACTTATTTATAAGCGATGACGAGAGCAGCTCTGTGCCAGCATGGAGTGTCCTCACTCCTTTATCCTGTGACCCTGTTGATTCAGCATTGCTGTGTGCTGAATGACAATAAATAACCCCCCACCACCACCACCCGAATGGTTCACATGGAAACAGCTCTCAGTTAACAGGAAATTTAAAACGTGGGCCTTGAAAATGTGTGGCGTTGCATTTCACTGTCAGGGAGAAATGTGGAGAGATCCTCGGACTGAGGACTGATGAAGGCATGGAGTGTCGCCCTTTGAGAGGCATTTTTCCACCTGTTGGTGGAGCTGTTGATGTGAGAATGTGCTGAGATGGCAGCCGAGAGGGAGAGAGGAGAGATTGTAACTGAGATTTTGAGGCAAAGAGTGAGCGGATTAGGGAGAGAAGGGGATATGGAGGAACAGGGAAGGATACAAGCAAAAGAACACCCCACTTCATCATCCATCCTCTTAGACCACTCCCTTCTCTCATACATAGGAGCTGCTACTCATACCTGCCTTCTATGTACACACTACATATGGATGAAAGTATTTATGAAGGCTTTGTGTGTGTGGATGTATGGATGTAAGAAGGTTTGTGTATATTGTATGACTGGATGGCTGGACAGACAGACAAAAGATAGATAGATAATAGATAGATAGAGTCGCAAGCCTGCAGATCAAATGCAGAACCATGCTGTGAGGCGAGAGTGCTAACCACTAACCACCACACCTAATGCTGCCCGTTAGGTAAACAAAAATCCTTAAAGGAGCCATATTATGCCCCCCTTCCACAAATTAGAATAGTTGTCTTAAAGACATATCTTTGACATGCTTTGGACAAAATACCCAAAGAATCACTTTTCATACTCTCAAAACAGAAAACTAACCCCTGTTCAGAACGGCTGGTTTCAGTGCCTGTTCCTTTAAGTGCAAATAAACCACTGCTTGCCCCGCCCCTTTTACCGGTACCAGGTAGGGGTGGGGTTATGCAA
Organism: Trachurus trachurus; assembly: GCF_905171665.1. NCBI lineage: Eukaryota > Metazoa > Chordata > Actinopteri > Carangiformes > Carangidae > Trachurus > Trachurus trachurus. The sequence goes on from NC_139906.1 coordinate 19,371,366, forward strand.
ATTCGAAACCTAGTTACATCACTGGAAGACTCGTAAAACAATGTGGATTTCAATTTAGGGAGCCTGCACATTACAGATTTTTTTTGTCAATTCTCACAATTTGGGGGTCGGAAGGCAAGACAAACACCCAAATGTTAAAGAATTTTCAAAGTTATATTTCCATAATATGTCACCTTAAACCAAAAAAAAAAAAAGACCAGGTTAGAAGTGTATCATATAAGAATGTGACTTGAAATTGGATAAACTGTTAATCATTTAATTGCATGTATTTGTCGCTTTGAAAACTGCTGGAAAGTTTTACACAATTCAAAAAAGTTTTAATACAAGAACATTTGTATGATACCTTTGAGTTGTTAAAGATTAAACAAATGAAGTATGACATGACATGATAAGTGAGCTTGTGTTAATTTGTAGATTTCTTACCCTTGGACAAAACCAAGGTAGCTCTTTGCCCCTTTAAGGCTATGCTATGCTAACCAGCAGCTAACTCCATGTATGGGAATGGTATCAATTTTGGTGGCAAAAACTTAATAAGTGTAGGCTACTTCCCAGTTTTCTTATCACATACAGCAAACTATAAATAAGTGATCTTAAATCTATTAACCATCAACATTTGTGATTCAAAGAAGAGGGTCAGACTTTGTCAGTGTCTCTTCCTCTGTGGCTGTTCAGACCTTTAGACTGGCAGGAATTCACCTGAACTCACCACTTTGAAATGAGCATTTTCATTTATTTCACTGTCATCCGTTGGGTGAACTTGATTTGCATAGACGCCTTCCGCACACTCATACCTTATGCATAATTGATACATCTGTCATCTTCCCAACCATAATAACGTCATTCCAAAGGGAGCAGAGAGAAATGAATTTTGGCATCAGAAGGTCTCGAGTGAGATTAAGATGTCTCCAGAGCTGTCATCCAAAAGTATACGTAGAATATGTCAAATGTCAGATCAATATTGTCTCTTCTGCTAAGTTCTCTTAATTACATTCAGTATTGATTTGGATTAAATATTCCTACAAGTATTTCTTTTGTAATTTATACAGGTCTCTCCTTATTAAACTTGTTTTTTTCTGGTGCTTCCCCTCAGACTCGGGGTGCATACAGAATGTCTGATTAATCAATTATCATTTTTGTTGCATTTACATTAATGCTGCTCACTTATCAAACTTATTAACTTTACGTCTTATCCTTTTCCCCCCCTGCTGCATAAATCACACAGACTCAGTTTGTGTAGCCTACCTTTTTCCTCTCTTTTTTTGAAGGGATGAACTGATTTTACCATTTTAAATGTACTTAAGCAAAAAGATGCAGCTTAAGTTCTGAAGCACCAGAACATGTGACAGTCTTCCTGATTCCTGCATTTAAAGTGCAAACTCTCCTAATCCTGTACCTGTTGTGCTTTACAGTATTCAAAGAAAATCACTGTTATTGGCTAAACAAATTTTGTAAGCAGCTTCTTTATGAATAAACGCTGCAAAAGAAGGAAGAAGAAAAAAAACAAGTTGGCGAAACAAGGAAGAAATGGATTTAAATGCAAGTGGATCAAGAGTGCTGCTTTCCACATCCCTACAGAGACGGTAATGAGAGAGTATTTTTGTTTGGATGGATCTGGATAGGATCCAGATATTCACACAGCTGGTCCTTGCTATATTTTCCTGTGACTGGGGCTTAGCCTTTATAAGAAACTATCAAAGGAAGGTCAGGGAAAACAAAACATCCCTGAGGCCCTGAATGCATCATAGGCAAATGATCACAGTTATATAGTTTAAAATCGTGGACGCAGATTTATCAATCAAATGTTGAGGTTGTAATACATTTAGGATGCATGTTTGGGTTTTCATAGGTCGACTCAGCTCTTACATGAACACAAACTTGATGTTTTCTTTTTCAGCCATAGCTTTACCTCAGGAAACCTCCAGTTACAGCCTCATCACAAGCTTTAGCAACCCATTCGACCATGACCACTCTCAAAGGTGACCTTGGATGTTTATGTAAATACTGTTTGCATTGTCTCAGACTTTAAGCTTTTTCAGTGTCTCAGTGCTCGCTACGCTTGAATACAAAAGTCAGTGAAACCCCAGAAGTACGTTTTGTCTATAAGCAAGAACAGAAAGTGGGTTAACTACTTGAAAATGCATCCTAGTCAGTGTGCATAGCCTAGAAGAGCTTAGGGAAGCTGGGGAGAGACTTTGAGAGTGAAAGTCATTTAGTGTTTCTTCACAGTTTGAGAGTGAATGGTACAGACACTGCAAGGTGAGGAACTGAGCTCTTGACTGGCTGGACAGAGGACAGTAGCTGAGATTGTGTGGATATTTGATCAATATTTGAACTTCAGCAGATAAATGCAGCAAAATCTAAACAGGATTAGAAAGAAGAAGCAGATAACTGTGAAAACAGTTATGCTACATCCTCCTCCTTGAGGTTCAACTATTGCTCTACTACTGTACTCTGCTCTACAGTTTCTCACACATATCCATCTATCATGCTGATCCATGCTTTGTTGGCTCCAAACAAACAGCACCTGTGAAATACTGGACGCAAAATACTGTTGCGTTCACTGTTTCCTCTTAAGGACTGTACACAACAACCTTCAGCAGCTATTTACAGAGCAAATAAATGCATTACTTTCTTGACTCAGTTCTTGCAGATTAGAAGTACAGTACTGCATTTACTAGTCAATAATCTTTGACTGCCTCCTCTGGCATTATAGATGCAAAGAAACTCTATGCAATCCATCATCATTTGAATGCAGTTGCAAGTTCTCATTGGCACCAATTTGGACTGCAGATGGTTTAATTGGCTGAGATATGTGAGAGATGATGGCTTCTTCCACCACTTCGCGGATGTGTAAAAGCATCCACCACACCAGGCTTATGGATGACAACTGGGAGAGGACACGTAAAGGCAATCTTTTAATACAGACCATTCAACCTTCAGCGTTCATGTGTGTAAACACGAAATAGTGAGGTACTTTAAGATCACAAAAATATGGCACAACAAAATATGTTCATACAAAGCAGCACTGATACACAGTTAAACACACATAACTAACCTAAACTAAACTAACCTTAACCCCACCAAACCTAACCCAGCCAAACCTAAACTATGTTGTACCTTAGCCTAACGTTACCTAATGTAACCTAACCAAACCTAACTAGAAAGGCACAACCTCCGAAACCCTTGTAATATACTGTATATTTTAAAGTTCTTATCAGGTATAAATGCAACTGTAAAATGTACAGATCAGGACTTAGTGACTGATTCTAAATGAGGTTCTGCCAATATAAGAGGAAATCAGTAATTTCTTTAGGCATGTAAGTTATCCAAATGCAGTTGTATTTTGGGTCGTAAAAGTTCTGTTCATGTTAGTATGTAAGTTATTCAAGGTCTGCCCCCAGGAGCTTGAAAATCCCTTCAATTAATCTTCTTTTTGAATCACCATATGCAGTGTTTCCTTAGTATCGTGTTTGTTCTACACTTGAACACGAAAACATGGAAACCATGTGTTTCATTTTCACTTAGTGAGCACAAGTGCTGCAGCTGTGCTGCTTTATTCAGTTCATTTTCACTCAACATAGCACCTCTTTCTCTCAGCCTGCAAAGTTTTCGCTAACTTAATCCCTAAAATTAACTTGCGAGTAGTCACGCAGGTAAACAGCGTATTGTGTTAACACTCAGATGAAAAAGACATGCTGGAATCATATTGGCAGGTTTGTTTCACACTGCCTCTTTTCCAAATGGCACAAGGAGTCTGACCTTTTCATGATCTCAGCGCTGTCAAAAGATGACCTTTGTGTACAGCATCACGAAGTCGGTGTGCATGAGTCAGAGTCTTTAGACAAGGCACAAGCCCTGCCTTTTCAAAATCACTTGTCAATAGCAACAGAGAAAGGAAAAATGATAATAAAAAAACCCCAAAAGAACACCAATTTCACTTTGCATTATGTTATGACTTAACCATATCCCTCCTACCAGAAGGCAATAAGGCCCCAGTTGTCTGAATTGTCAGATAACAATTTGATGTCTTATAGAGTTTTGGTTAGAATCACAAAAGAAAAAAGGAGAACGGTTCAAAGAGAAATTTAACCCCAGTCCTTTGGCATTGACGAAGGCAGTGACTGAATCTCTGGTGTATAAAAAAAAATTCAATTCAAACACCCACATGAAATCTGTTAATGTTTTTTCAGGACATTCTCACACCTCTTTTTTTTTTTTCGGGGAGTTGAGAAACTTAGTAAATCAATAAACTTCTGTTATAGTTCTTTGTGGGTGTAACCTGAGGGAATTGCAGGAAGAGGAGGAGGAGGTTGAGAACGGGCAGCTTGGCTTCCCTGGTGGGTCAAGGTGAGTCTGTTAGCCTGATGGCTTGTTCACTCTGCAGATGTCACCTGGTCATTATCCTGAGGCAGCCATCTGCCAGTTGGTCCTGAAGGGCCTGGCCACTCAGTCTTCTGGGCCCTGTGTGACTGGCAGGATCCATGCTGCTTTCTCTCCTATTCTGACCTGCAGCTCCACCTGCCTCCAGTGTCCAAAAGGCCAGGCTGGTCTGGGCCAGAGGGAAGACAGAGGACACACACAGAGAAACAAAAAGGCAATGCTTTGAACTCTCTGCCACTGTGTAAACTGGGATAAATTAATGATGCATCCACAATTTTTACCTGGGCTCCCCTCACAGCTGACTGCTTGGCTTCTCACCCTCGACTCTGCTGGGATGCAGAGGTATCCTGCCAAAATCAACTCCAGCCTCTTCCACTGACTCACCGCTTTCACCGGCCACTGGATTTGCGCTGAAAGTGCTCGACATGATTGTTCTCTTTCTTAAAATTATCTAATACGCGAATCCTCAGTCACTGAAGCTAACGACAAGAGTTGTTATATCTCATAATTAATTGTCAGCCCTTAAATCTGCCAGGAACTATCTCACAGAGTGTAATTATCTTGGAAAATTAGAGCTTTACTTTTAGACACGTTTAATCATGCCCTTCTTCAAGGTGTTGGATTTGGATATGACTTCTGATTTTTAAGATGTAATTTTGACTTTCATGGGATTTTAGGTTAACCCCCAAGCTTCATTAAAATGAATGATTTAATATCTGAGGAGAAGAAAGCCATCCTTTCAGATATCACTGAGACATTATTTTGATTTTCCAGCGTGCATAGGCCAGTCATTATACAGGCTGATATTCATATCTTGTCCATAGGCCAGGTTACACAGATACATGAGTTCAGACAAACATGCACATTTATGATAAGAATTGTTGATGTGATTTTGTTGAAATTAATGGTTGAAAATGCATTTTCAAGAAAGAAGGGACCAGATCTATCTGTGTCCATACTTGAGATTATCTTAGTTTATCTTCATAGTTGAGTTGTGGGCAGACTTTTTCATTGTCTGTTATTTTGACTGACAGGGTCATATAAATCCCATCATTATTTTGTCCATCATTTTAATTTTTGTTTTTAAATAATAATAGAGACATATTCAATAGACTTTAATTTTCATTAATTCCTTTTTAATTAACATTTAATCTGAACAAGCTATAAAATTGTGCATTTGTAAGGGTATGAAAGTAAAGATGAACAGAGACATCCACACTGTGTCCATGTGTTTACCATGGATGTAAGACATCAAGTTTGACCACAGGAGTACTTGCTTTTACGCGTGTAGCGAGGACAATAGGGAGCCAGCACAGTGATGTTACTGAAGCTCAGCCTGCCTGCTATCATGACGGCTAGCTAGTTCTCCTGCTAACAACACCATAAACACAAAGATACTTTATCGACTCTTCTCTGTTAGTTTTACAAAATAACGTCATCTAAAAGGCATAAATGTGACAGTCACAGCAGGACACTGAGCTTCCATGACATTTGCCCTGTGCAGCCAGCGAAGTTGTGCCCACTCGCCATCAACTGGACAGGGATGTTGATTGCAATCAGTCAAAATGACCAATGGCCTTCAGATTTTTCCATTACCGGTTTACTAAACCCATCAATGACAGAGAATATTAGGTTAATGCAACCCGGTTAAAGGGGTTACATATGGTCTTCTAGTTACATGGAGGTTGCCAAGGGGCCAATAGATAGAAAAGGTTTCGGTAGAGAATTTTGCATGCATTTCTTCCTGTATGTTACATAAAAAAGGATATATTTTATTAGCTTGTTGTGTGTCCCCTGGCTTTTAGTCAAAAAGCTAAGCTAAGCTTAACCCAACTATATTTGCGTTTATGTGTTCATGTTGTTAAATCTTCTTTTCTTATTGAACTGTTTCTCTCCAGGAGTGAACTTTGTTTAGAAGAGGAGAAAGTCACCCACTCTTTTTCTCCGGTTCTGCTGTGTCGCTGGAGCTGAGAGCAGGGAATATTTGAGGACATATTCACAGATAACCAATCAGGTAAAACCCATAAACACACTCATCTTCTGCCTGCCAGTAATGTCCAGGAGGCTTTCAATTTTTTATCATCTCCACACTTTCATCATTTTTACTAACCACAAAATACCATTACTGGCTAATACACACACACACACACACACACACTTGCACACCTTTGATCTTGTATCCTCTCTGTGATTCTGATATTTCATCCTTGACCTAGTTTGAACTCAGGACCTGCAGTAATGTCCAAGACATGAATGGCTGCGTGGGCAATCTGCTCCTCCTTTCCTTCTGTTGTTTTTTTGGATCAATTACGCCTTGCTTTGGAGGACGAGTGCACCACCACTTGAGGCTTGGCTGTGTTTTCATCCCCGATATAGAAAGGAGAACCATGATTGTGGGAGGCCCGTGCACCCTCTAACCTGCCTGTACCCCTGGCAGCCAGAACGGGCCAGCTGGTACTGTCAGCAACCCTGACAGATGACCTGCTGAGCGGATACTTTTAGCTCATGATTCACCAGTCATTATACAAACATACAGTATAATTTACAATGTGCTGAAACAAAGCCTTCTTATTACAGTAGCACCAGCTAAGTGCAGCCTATGCAAATCTGGCCATCACTTTGAAGAACTAAAGGCCACATTTGGTTCCGTCGAACTGTGAGCAGGGATAACCAAACATATAGGATATTTTTCAAAAATACTGCCCGTGGACAATGGAGTTGCACAGCTCTGAAGAGGAAGAGATACTAACTTCAGGCAGTATAGCCACAAACAATAAACCCATAATGCAACGTAGCCACAAGTGATGCTGTGTTTTATTTTAGAGCACACTCTCACTTCCTTTAGTGAAAACAGTCGTGATCTCTTGCTCCCTTGCAGTATGGTTTTGCTATCTCCGTTACAACTTACCGCCCACACAGCTACCCTATGGCTGGTTGGCATAGTTTGTGCCCACTCTGAAGGCTGATTCTGCTGATTCTGAAGGCTGAAGGGCAGTATGGGACAATGCAGGCTGAGGCTCACTAAACAAGAGGAAGAAACAGAGAAACAAATTGTAAAACAGAGTTTAAAAATGCAGACTTGCCCTTCACACTGCAGATTGCAGACCAATTGCATATTAATTAAAGGAGTTAAATTGGACAATCATATATTTTTGCACTTGCTTTTGCGCTGCTGACATCATCTGACTGATTATCCATTCTTGTAGAAACCGAGTCTAAAATAGCAAATACAGTACAGTACTTGTTATGGGACTGATTCGTAAAGCACTTGACGTACGTATATGGGTACATCTAGTGTGAAAGAGAGTTAATGGAACACCTTCATTGAATTTTATTATATTTTCTACCACCAAAATGTAATTCATTAAAAATTCTCAAGTTGTTATTAAATACAGTTAGACTGTGTGTATCCTGCTTGGTGCTGTGTGCAGATGGATCTCAGCTGTGCACAGTAGCCATAAAATCCCCTCCTGCATTAAACTGCTGTCTGTTTAAATAATGTGCTGTCTGTTTATATGATATGATGTGATTTGACGCTTTATCCCCGTGAACAGAGATCAGTGTGAACACAGGCAGAATTTAAACTGCATAAATATGAATTTATCAAGCTTATACACACTGAGCAGCTGAATTTAAATTTCCCCGAATACAGCGATTTGAATTTGAAAGCAAATACTTGAAATTGAATGAGACTTTTTTTCTTTTCTTTTTTTTCAAATTAACCAACTTATCAACAATAACAGTTAATTTCCCCAATTGATATTCAAATGTTCTTTTAATTCAAACTGAGCTCTAAAGGGGCCTGAACATCTGGAAGGAACTTTTGTTGCTTGAGTGACTAGAAGGCAGCTGCCTCCTCCGTGGCTGCCAACAGTGGTCTGACACTCACTTCACTCGGCCAAATGTGGGCCATGTGGCACTGTGGCTGTGCCATCCCCTCAGCCAGTGAACAAGTCTTCTTTACACTTTGCAGAAAGCAGCTTAAAGTTGGTAACAATGGGGCAAGCAGAGCACTCACTTACACCTGTTACCTTGCATTTGAAACTACGTTCTTCAAGGTGCACTTACTTTTGGCATTTTGGTTGCATTGAAATCCCCAAAACACATCAAAGAGACACTGGTGGCAACTTTTCTCTCATCAAGTGTAGTCAATAGGATAATTACTGGCTGAGAAAGATGGGAAAGGCACAATGCCACATGGCTGGAGGTTGGCTAAATGATGTCAGCTCACAGTTGGCAGTCTTAAGAGGAAGAAGTTGCCTTCAAATCTCTTTAATGGCTGCCATCAAATTGAAGCCAAAAAGGTGATGAAGGGAGCTGTTCAGTCCAGCTGCTGGCTGCACTGACCCAGGACTTTAATCTCTTTGTAATAGCCTGCTGGTTTCCAAGTGATGCAAAGTAAATTTATTACATTTGACTAAAAGGGACATATTTATGACAAAAAAAATCTGCAAACATGACTTGTAGATGAGGACAGGTACATTTCTAAGAGGGTGACAGATCTGATCTTGACATGAAGGCCGAGAGTTTAATCGCAGAACATTGTGAAGGTTCTTTATGGCTCTGTATAAGATGAGAGAATTCAAAAATATTTGTACAGTGTTGACGCTGGCTCTATTGATTTGTTTGTTTTAAATATTTATGTCAAAAAGAAAAACCCAAACATTTCTGTTGCCCACAAAGTAAAATATTCTCTGCCAGAGTGATATCGTCTTTGATACATCTTTCTCTGTTTAGCTGGCCTGTTACACTCCAGTAAACAAAGATCCAGAGCAATCTTGTTAGAATTTAAAGATAATACTATGCTGAAGTAATTACCTACTGCATCATTATTATTGCACAAATGAAATAAACAGGGAAATAATTCCAGTGTCCATTCTTTCTTAAGCCCAAAAGAAAACAGCTTTTCTCTTGCTTTTTTGTACATCGTATTTTTCTTATCTTAATAAGCTTATGACAGAGTATCCAAAAAAGCCTTGTACAGGATGAAGATCTACAAAAGCAGATTACATAGCAAAAATGTATTCAGACTAACAGTGAGCACAGGATTTGGGCTGCTTTATTCAGGTGTGCAGACAGATAGCATTCATACTGATATATGGGATACAATAAATTACAGCTGGCAACTGCATCACAGTTAGCCTACTCCACGCTTATGGTTTACGTTCTATATTCATGTTTTATAGGATATCGATGCTTTGATTCAGTAGTTATCTCCCGAGGAGCATCTGCATGTGGAAATAGATCCCTCGAATTGAAGCTGCAGAGTCAATAGCAGAATTGTTAAAGATGCCGACAAGCTTTCCAAGACCCTGAGGAAAGTTTCAGATGTGCTAATTTGATCACGGTTGTACGGAGCCTAAGCAAGTGTCAGCCGCATGAAATCAAATCTGTGCACATGGAAGCTGCCGCACTTGGCAACATGCTCAGCGTGTTAAGAGAGGATATCCACAACACCTGTAAGCACATAAATGTCAGATGTAGCACAGATGCTCCAGGCATCCTGATCCTCTGCAATTATGCAGAACATTGAGTCAAGCTGCCCAAATGATCTGTAAGTAGTGATTTCATTAATGTACATGATGCAAAAAAAAAATACTGAATTAATATATGTATGTTTTATTACCTTGGAAAATACAGTTTATACACTCCACTTAATCATTTTGAGAGGGAAAAATGCCGTGGAAAACATATGAATGAGTTATGACTTCCTGTTGTGTGAACGTTTCCAAACTGTCTGCTGCACGACCACACACTGGGTCTCATTCATGAAACGTGAGCAGCACGGATTTGCGTGTAAACCCTGAGCAGCGCAAATTTACGTGGATTTCCGCATTCATCAATCTTTTAGTAGTGCTGATTTTTTCGTAGCTACTCACAAAATCTACACCTGCTCCGGACTGTGTGTAGCGCTTGTGTAAATGTAGGAATGCAAATAAATACTGCTTGTCACTGTTGAAAATTACAATTTTAATCCGTATTACTCTCTCTCATGTTCAAAATATGCCGACGCCTTTGAAACACGTAATTTAAACAATTAGAAATATTTGGAGAGAGAGACGTTTTAGGGATCGGACACGCACAAACACGTCAAGGCTCCATCTAATGATGATAATAATCTGATATAAAACCGGAAAAAACTTTTTTGTGTTGCTACAGTATACGCTCGGTGGGCGCACACTTCACCCTGCGCAGTAGCGCAGTCAGCACTGGTTTGGATGGAGCTGTGACAGACGGCTGGTGCTTCTGTAACAATATTAACCTGCCTAGATAACTTCATGTGTTGATACAACCATGTTCCTCTACAGCTGAGGCTGTGAAGAGCCTCCCCTTCACGTCACTGCTGTAGCTCTGTAGTTGTGTGTATTTTTTATTTTTTTTTTATGTTTCATATCGAACTATTCTGGCTTTACTTCTTAAACGGTTCTTTAATCAACCAAGGATAGGCCTACTTAATTCACTAAATCTGTTTCTTCCCTCCAGCCTTTGACCTGTCCCAGTCACACCACTAGGCCTATACTAACAGAAGAGAATTAAATATTTTTTCTGGACTCCACCCAAAATTACTTCGATCCGTGATCTCTCTTTTTTTCTCTCTCTCCCTCTTTCCTCGTTTGCATCATGGCCGCAGGTGAGCACGATGCACCTACCACCTAATATGGTGGTCAGGATCTCCTTATATGGCTATTCATGTATGGAGATCTATGCTAATTGCTGATCACCGGGGGCGTGTTGTTAGTTTACGATGGGTTGGCATTCATGAAGTTACACACGTGTTTACGATCAAATCTGAGTTTCCCGCACCGTTCATGAATCCGGAGTAGAGTTTTAGTAGAGTGAGCTTTTATGTGCAAATCTACACACAGATTTACTCACGTTTCATGAATGAGACCCACTGTGCGGGGTATTTAGAGCTGTGCAAGGTATAAAGAGCACACACTGTAATTCCCTTAAGCACTGTGCATTACAAAAGGCTTTAAGAGCGAACACCTCAGCTGACCCACCAGGAAAAAACAAAGCTCTGTTCTCGCTGAAGAGCTTTGGCCACCTAAAATCAAAGCAAAACAAGAGGAACTTTAATGAATAAGACATAGCAGTGCAGTTGCTGCGGTCACAAATGGGTTCTCCGTTTAAATTGAACTGAGCTCTGACATTAAAAGGAAGAATAAATAATAAATCGTGTTTGAACTGCAGTGTAAATTCTACCAGCTTGGCACTGTTTATCCCTCTTGTTGGAAAATCCCTCTCCCTTTTCGTCTGAGATCTGAGGAATTTTCTCTCTTTTCGCACCTTGTTATGGTCTGCTTTCAATATCATTATCTTTATCAAAAGCCCACAAGACTAACACAGGAAATTGGAAGCAACTGCTGGCATCTTTACAAGATTTTATATTGTGTGCACCGGAACTTGTGTGAACAAAATTTGACAGTTCCAAAACGACCCATGTGACTGTTCAAAAAAAAAAAAAAACTTATGTGAGTGTTTCTGATCTGCTGCTGTTCTCTTTGTTCACTTTCTCTGTGTTTTTCTGGCTGTAACATCCTGATGTGGTTTTGATTTTAAACACAAGTTCAACATTGGATTTCTCCCATTGTCACAATACATATGGTTCAGTATCAGTATCATATTGATTATATCTGCCATAGTCACTTACGTTCTATCATTCCCTTTATGGTAGATAATGAGAATGGGCTACACATGTATTCATGGACCTGGATTTATAGGTGCAGCTTCTACTTTTCTTTGTCTCATTACTGAATGAGGATTACTACTGCTACAGCAGCCACTGAGCTCAACGCTTTCTCTTATTGTGATGTGAGCAGTAGGGATGGCTTTGAAGTAAATTACATAAAATACGTATTTTTATTTGCTTTACATTGTCTTCACTATCATCACTTTCCACAGGCACAAGCTGCCCAAGCTGAGCGGATAAGGCTACAGGTCCTCCAGTCCACACGTGATGTATCTGTGGTTGTGATAGCTCAAGCGAGTGTTTTTAAGAGGCACGTGTTGGTTTTGGCCTACAGCTCCAACATGTGTAGTCCTCACAGCTGTGATCTGCAATGCAGCTCTATAAATCCAGCTTTACAGTGGAGAGGAAAGCAGGTACAATTCACACCACAGCAACAGGTTACTTTGATAAATGTGAAAGTGCTACATCAAAAAGGATGTACGATCAATCGCTCATCCATTTAACCATTTGAGTGAATGAATGACTGGATTTATTGCTTTACTGCACAACTTGGCACTGCATAAACACACTTACAGTGCACATGTTCTTCCCTCAGACCGAGAATGTAGGAGTTTAAGGTAAATCATTGTTGACTGAGTGAAAGGCATGCTGATTAACCTTGGAAATAGAAGATTGGTCAAAATGACTTAATTAACAACAACAACAACAAATCAACAAATAATAATGATCTTAATTCAAGAACCACATGCTTTTCTGCAGCCTTGAACAGCATCTGACCATCTTCAGTTTTTGCATGAAGTATAGGGCAAAGATTTAATTTAGAAAAAAACATCTGAATTAATGACGCTACATAATGTTTACTATGCATGATATATGATTTGCAAATATCAATAGGACATAGGTTGCAGAATGTATTTTTCTTCATTTGCAGCATTGACTCTTAAAAAAAAATATGAACATGAAACGAAAAAGTTCCCTCAGCTTCCTGCTTCTTCAGTCTCGCCACAATGGTATCAACACCTGTATCATCAAGCTAAGAACAGAATGATCTTTGTGACAAATGAACCCTATTAGTAGGCAGAATTAAATATCATACAAAATTCAAGACGTAGGCGAGGGTCTGACTTAATATGCTCCTAGGGGTGGTGCCTGTTTGTATTAAATCAGGCAATCAGTTAAATTAAAACGAAATTAAATGTGTCCTTTCCCCCCCTTTTAATGAAGCTAAGGTAGTCTGACTCAGTAGTGATTCAGCATCTGACTGAGATGTCCCAAAAAGCTCCACATCCCTCCTCAGTAGTGCATCTGAATCCCAAGGTAAATAATTTTTTTGACATTTGAACTGACTGTCAAATTGCACTTCTATCAAAGCTGGTGGAAATAAAATTTGACAGCTGGTAGAAACTTTACTTCATGGTCATGACAGTGAACAGAGAGAATATGGGATCCGTCTGAGCAGTCAAACATTCGCAGTTTTTTATGATAAAAGCTTCATATTGTTCCAAACAGACTTTATTAAAGGCACTAGAAATACTGGAGTAATTTCAGTTGTGCATGCACTTGCTAATGGCAACCTACAGCAACAGATAGAAACTTCAATATCTGAAATTATATTTGAAGCACATTCTTATCAGGACATGATGAAACAGATAACCGGTGACTTATTAGCACTTTGCCTTTATTGTTTACTCACAGATTTCCACTCTTCAACTGTTAAGTTTGTTTCACAGAGGCCATAATGAATTTATATACTCATAAACCAGCAGGCCGGCATAGCAGTGGTGAATGAAGCCTTTGCCAAGTCCAATTGTCTGTCTAATCCTCAATTATTGATATTCACTTGGTTTGTAAAGGTCTGTCTTTTCATTAAAGTATTCCAATTTATCATCTTAAATCCATTGTGCAGACTGTCCTATTGTGACATCTGTGCTGTGACTGCTGTCTGACCAACTGGCCAAAGTCACTCATCTGCTGTTTAAACCCCATGGACAGAAAAGGTTAAACTACATGAGGCAGGTCTGGCCCTAAAATTTGATTTTTGGTCCCACCCACCAACAATGAAAATGTGATTGGTTCATTTACCTTTCAATTTCTAAACCACTTCCAGTGGGGGCTACCAAAGAGTGAGCCAGCTAACCTTTTCTCTGGCTATGAGCGGTAGAAAAAAATTAAGAAAAATCTGATTGGACAACTCTATTTATAGGGTTTTTAAGACAGTAACCCTTCCATTCCTGAAGAAAGACAAGATACATGAGGCTGAGTAGAAGAGAATAATTATCAAATCAAAGAGATTAGGTTTGACATTTATTATGCTAATATTTTTTGCCCATTGAGGTCCTAAGTTCCCAATTGCATATAACAAATATGAATAATGAATCAAAATGTTTTTTTTTCTCTTGAAGTCAAGTATGAACAGGGAAAGTGATACATGGAAAGTGGAACATGTCCCATTTAAGAACATACACATGCCAGGCAATGATCTGCTTCATTGCATCTCTTCTCTGAACAACAGCACTGTGTTGATGTATCATATTCATTGATTTACAGCTACGTCAAGCCACCAATACAAGTATTGCAAAGGTCAGTGCTTTCTGGCAAGAAATGTCACATAAACCCCTGTGCCCCCAGATAATTAGGCACATGCATGTCTGCAGGGAGAAGACATGTACAACAGTAAGCGGTCCCCTGGAAGATTTTTCTTTTCAAATATAGCCTATATGTTCATCCCCAAGCGTCTTTGAAAAAACATGGTAATATTCCAATGAAGGGTCTGACCACTTTGACAGCGGTGATGAGTTTGGTCAACGTGCTGGCATACACAACGAATACATGATGAAGCTGAAGCTAACTTTCTGAACAAGTTCGTTTAAGGACTAAACCTCACTTTGAAAAGTTCTTCTTCTGTCAAAAGGCAATTTTTTTTCATATCCTTCAAGTTATGACTTGCCTTCAGAAAAAAACAGAATTGGGGAGAGAATAAAATATGAACCAATGTGTTGTAGGGGGGGAAAAAACCCCACAGGGTCCATTGAGCTGCTTGGTGTGATTGGCTGCATTAAACAGAAATCACTTCTGTACACAACTTACAGTTTCATAAATAATTCATCATTGTTTTTCTATGTTATAACCTTGTCTACTCCTCTCACTTTTAAAGACTTGTGTGTTTATGTTAACATACAACAAATGTTAACTCCATTTGTATCAAATTTGGACTTTAATTTAAATAGAACTGGACTGAAGAGAGAAACCATGAATAATAAATAATCACACTGTTCATAAGAGTAAAATAAAAAAAAGAGCTTTCAAGTCCCCAAGATGTTGAATTTAAATCCCTGTCCTTTTTTCATGAACTTTATGTCTGTATTTGATGGTGTGCCTTCCCATTTGATGTGTAGTGAGCTGCACAGGATGAGAGACTGACTTTTCTTGTCACATTGCAATCTTCCTCAATTTAATCTCTATCAAAGAATGCAAAATGGAGATCGCTGAACAAAATCAGGGGCTGTATGGTGCAAAACAGCCTTATCACTTGATGCAAGATATGGCTCTCAGTGCTATTAGGATGTCATATTGAATGAAGAGAGTATAATTCAGATCAGAACAGATAGGATTAACATTGGTTTAGAGAGAAAATCTCCTCGAACGGCGACTTGTGCATTATTTCATCTTTTCTAGTGAGAATGATTTACAGGTGTAGAGGAGCTGTAATGTCACTGCTTTGAAAACTTTGCAGGTCAAAGTTTCATTGATGCAAATATTTGATATAAAGATTCTGTATGAGGTGGAAAATAAAATTATGCATTTCGTTTGCTGCTGAAATTGTGAGAATTCAGGTAAACATCTTTATTTGCTGACCAAAGGTAACATCTGTCCACTGGGATCTTAAACTCTCTAATGAAACACATTATATTGATTTTTTTTTTTTTTTACCCACCGGTCAAGCTGTTTTGACTAAGCTTGCCAGCTGTGTTTAAGTGGACTCATGATTATTTCAACAACAAAGATTGGTTCATGGATAATTAGAAGATAGTGGAGGTGAAGTCATAGGCAAATATTAACTGATAAATGAATGATGTGTGCTATTTAGCATGTAATAGGGAGCAAGGAGCAACACACCTATATGGGCAGTGTCTGTGTGCATGTTGAAACTGGAGCCCTCTGAGAAAACATCTGGCATAGGAAGATGCAAACTCCACACACAACTAGGTTTGAACACAAAAACGTTTTGCTTTTTTGCTTTGTGCTGCCCCATCCCTGCATTAGCAACGCCATAGATCCTCTTATTCTTTTGCTTTTTCATGGTGGTTGCCAAACTAACTGCCATTTTGTGGTTTGTGTGAGCTAATATTCCTGTTGACGTTCTTTATTTGCAACACTTGGTTTGTCCAGATCACCATTCACCATGAACCTGCGCAACACTGCCTGTTGCTGCCATTAGTAATTAGACAGCTATATAATCCCATCACGCCTCACAGCATCATTGAAAAATTGTGGTTTTACAGCAACACAAGCTTGTTGCAGCATACAGGCAGCGGAGACAGCGCAACTGAATGAAACATTAAAGTGCTTTACAATTAGGCCGTGTGGGTTGGTTCTGAATTAATCTGAACAAATCATGTGTTAATTCTATTCAGTTTATCATTTTCTTCCCACAGTGACAGCCCCATTCACTTACAGACATCAAGATGCAATCATCATTTTAAGATTCAGAAAGCATTACAAGCAGGAAACACTGCAGAAAACAATGTATTTCCAAGGACGCACTAATTTATGTTCATTTTCTAGCTGTGTAAAGTTCCTCCATTTCCACTGCACAGTTGGATTGATTGGTGGCGGTTTGGCAATTTACTCATTTTGAGGCCGCTTTTCACAAAAGAAGACCAACAAGGAAGGTGAAATAAAACCAGAGATCAATTTCAGGTGGTTTATGAATCCGCACGAGAAAATTTGGAAACCAATGCAGTTCTTTCTTTCCCGGGAGAGCTGTGGCCTCGGCTTCAGCATTGGAGAGCGGTCAGGAGAAGAAGGCGGCTCTGTTCCGCTGGGATCCGAGAGCAGTAGACCCGATCGATGCCTCTTTGATCGCCTGCATTGGCTCTTTTTCTCCTCCTGCCTCAGCTCACCGGGGGGGAAACAGGCTCCTTCATCTGAATTGTAACAGTCAGAAATGGCTTTGGTGAGGTGTTAGTAAGCTGCTGGTTCAGCCTTCTTTTTCAATCCTTTTGGGCCATAACTGCTTTCTCTCCGACGTGATGCTCGGAATGACAGAGACCTCTTTAAATATACGTGCACCAAAATGTAGTTGTGGTCTGCCGCTGCCAGGCGAATGCATGTGTCATCTACAGTCCCTGCAATTCAGAATGACATTTCTTCCAAAAGATTGCCCCTGAGCAAACATGCCATGTTTGTTTACGCATGAATAACCCATCACTCCTCATGTCATTTCACTACACCAGTGACGACAGCCCCAACTGTTGAACCATGTACAGGTTACACTGTACATACAAGAAAGACTGTTTATCAATACGCTTTATTATCTCAAGAGGCAGATTGTTACATGTCACATCATTCATTCATTCATTCATTCATTCATTGAAGCTACTGATCTTTTAACTTTCAATGGCACAGACATAGATACACTGATCTTGATATATGCAGCTAATTTATGGTTTGTCAAGTTCATAATTTTTACAGAGCTGAGAAAAGTTGGGTGTCAAAATTCCAGTGGAATTAAATTTACACTTCACTCTCAGTCATAAGTGATACCTTTCATAAAGGTTATATCCCCCCCCCCCCCCAAGTCTATTGCTCTGCATTGTTCAGTGATTTCTGTTGTTCAGGTTATTCAGTGTAAGTTTCGGATCTTATGAGATACGATGAATCACTGATGTGCAAATTCCTTTGCTGATGGTTTTTTTTTCTTTCTTTCCTCAGTCTGAGTCTGGTGTCACCTCTGTCTCACTCTGTTGTTTTTTTCGCTGTTATTTCCATCATGTTCTTTCTTGTCTGAAGTGAAGTGTACTCTTGATTATGAGATGCTCAAGCATCACTGATGCGAGACTGAAGCCGCCATTCAGCTGAACCATGCCTACTTATCTATTTACTTTTAAAAAAACAAAAAACAAAATATTTTTCATGCCATCATTAAAAGAAGAGGTTGTTGTTATTCTATATTTTTCCTACTGTCAAAATAATGAAGACCAAAACAACACATAAATCTTTAAAAAGTTTTCTAAAACAACTAAGTACTGTAGCTCTCTGCAAATATATTATAAACATGAGTAAACAAGGCATTTTATTCCTGGGGACTATTTTCAGCTGTGGATTAATACACATTCGGTGCACAGATGAATATTTAGAGCAGCAGGAATGCTGTGCATTATTAACGTTAGAAATTAGTAATTCAATATTCACATGTGCAATCACATTAGGAACAGTATGGAAGGTAATCCTCAACTACCCATTAAACCATAAACATTAGGTAATTAATAACCTAATCACCAGTTCATTAGCGATGTTACAAAGAATTATCCTGTCGATGTTGTGTCATTAATTTACACGAACTGTGTGTCTGAATGAGAAATAATAAATCTGCGTTTTGGGTAATTGCTTGAAGAAGTCTCAAAAGCTACACTGCATCTGCAACTGCAACAGGTTATAGGCTACTGTCAGCGATGGCGAACGTCAACCCTTAAAGGTGTACAGAAAAGAAAATTGAATTTGAGCCCATTTGGGTCATAAAATTAATGTGATAACTCATCTTTCAGACGTTGTAGGCCAAACTTTGTGCAAAATTCTATTTTTGAGTAAATCCGGGATGAAAGTGTGTATTTTTTTTTCGCATTGGATAATGCAGGCGCACGGATTATACGTCAGCCTGTACACGATTCATCAGCCACTGATATTGGATCCGTCATCCGTCATTCAACGTCTGAGACACGCACACACACACGGAGCTCGGACTCGCCCCAAGCTTTGAATATCCCGCCCGCTCGATAACGACCAATCAAATTCGTTTTCCTCACTCGGGTAAACTCGTGTTGCAGCTCGTGACAACTCGGCGCGACAAACAGGACAAACGGCCATTTCTGTACACCTTTAAATCAGTCAACACAAACAAAACTTGCCAGTTTTATTTGGCAGTTGAATCTTGCAAACACGCACCTGCTGTGAAAAACAACACAAAAGAGGAGCAAACATGATCCGTACGTTCCCTTTGATGTCAAATGAGGTAGAGTGCGAGCTGAATTCTGACTCGTCTCGCCTCCAGGCAGCACGGTTCATTCGAAAAAATAGCTGTCAGCAATTTAAATAACAATTCATTACTATTTGCGATTATGGAAGCAGCTACTTGGTTTTTTTAAGCTTGCGATTCATGTGAGATCAAATGTAGGCCTTGCTCCTGCCTGTGGTTAATATTTGGTTCTAGCCAATGATGTGTCTCTCTACATTCATGTGAAGGAGCCTGTGGTGGGTTAGAGTCTCAGGTTGGGGCGACCGTCTCTCCTGCTTTCCTGATTAGCTGCTACACCGGGCTCAGTGGAGTTGAAAGTCCATCAGATTTAATTGATGGAGACCCTCCAGAATCAATGAGGCTAGGAAAGCAGGACAGCCCCTCTCTTTGGCAAGCCAGGAGGCTATCGGTGGGGGGAAGGCGGGATGAGGGCTGTGTGTGTGATGTTCATGCGTGAACCTGGGGCTTCAGAGTAATGGTGTGTGTCTACCCCGGTGCCACACCACATAAACCTAGGACCTCCCTGTCAGATCCAGACACAGGGCCTACGGCAACACACAGGAGGAGTCTGCAAAGAATAGACTCAACAACCCAAACGCTTATTTGTTATCACGTGGGCGTCACAATTAGGACACATGCTATGCCAGGAAATATTAAAACCAACATTTTTCTCTATAATTTAAACACTGCTTCGCTGCGTTGCTCCAATTTGGTACTGTAATGTTATAAAGAGTACAATGTACAAAGGCTGCGTTAAAGGGATAGTTCACCCAAAATTCAAATTTCACTCATTATCTACTCACCTTCATGTCGGCTAAGAGCTGTGAGAATTTTCTGAGTCCTCTGTGCCTTCTCTGAGTTACGGGGGGGGGGGGGGGGGGGGGGGGGGGGGGGTCCGCGCAGCAGTATCCATTCACAACCATTATATGGACAAATAATGGTTGTGAATGGATACCACTTTTCTTCGTCCAAAAAGACACACCAAAAAACATCCAAATACCTCCATACTGCTCGTCTGTAATGTCCCTCTTGTATTGAAGCCCCGACATGAGAAATTGTTCAGAAAAAATTAAATAAGTCAATATTTTAAGCTTGTGTGTAGCGGAAGCTCCCAGTGTCTCAGTTCACTGCTCTTCCTGTGTCAGTGCAAATCTCGTGTGATTTGCACTGACCAGCGGAACAATTTCTCATGTCGGGGTCAATACAAGAGGGACATTACAGACACAGGAACACAGGAAGAGAAGTGAACTGAGACACTGGGAGCTTCCGCTACAAACAAGCTTAAAATATTGACTTATTTAATTTTTTCTGAACAATTTCTCATGTCGGGGCTTCAATACAAGAGGGACATTACAGACGAGCAGTATGGAGGTATTTGGATGTTTTTTGGTGTGTCTTTTTGGACGAAGAAAAGTGGTATCCATTCACAACCATTATATGGACAAATACTGCTGCGCGGACCCCCCGTAACTCAGAGAAGGCACGGAGGACTCTGAAAATTCTCACAGCTCTTAGTTGACATGAGGGTGAGTAGATAATGAGTGAAATTTGAATTTTGGGTGAACTATCCCTTTAATGACATTTAGATTGTAGTCACGTTTAGTCCTGGATGAGCAAATGGTGAGTGGAGAACCCTCCGATAGTTGCTAAATTGAACAAATTACATAGCGAGCACAATCATCTGCTGTGGTTAGAGGGCTTGCAGACAGCACTGGCAGCATCCTCTGAGCTCCTCACTGCAGCATCAGCAGTGTCAGTGGACTGTGCCCGGCCCCAACATGGAGCATCTGGACGGCCAGTCACACCACATCAGAATGATCAACGAACACTCTCGACCAACCGGAAACCTAACCTGTCACACAGAGAGTGATCAGTCAAGCACTGTCCATCTGTCTGTCTGTCTGTCTGAAACCCTGGACCAAAATACATGACAGTTTCTGTAACATTTGCTCCTTTACTCTCTGGGTGGAGCCATTCTGACTTTAAAAAATGTGATGTGGAATTGACATCTGATGAATTTAAAAGTGGAAACAGACTAAAACTCCAGGAGAAAGTTACTAGCCCTGGTGGGTAAAGGCAGCATGGACCTTGTGTATCAATCAGCACTTCTTTGTGGTCTTTATGACTAAACAAACAAGGATGATTGACAGCTGGTGGGACGATTCCTTAAAATGCACATGTCTCAAAAATAATGGCTGGAAAATTATCAGTATCTCGAGAAGCAAAGCTCCCTTTCAGCTCAGAGTGTATAATTAGCTATTAGCATTTAGTGATCTGATGGCTGTGAGGCTGTGAATTCAAGGACGTGGATAGATTTGCACATAAATTGGTGAGGAGGAAACCCCTGTTTAAAGACAACGGCGGTTCCACTGTTGCTCTGTGTTTGTGGATATTTAATGAACATTGCAAATGTTTGATCAGCTCTGTGATCACTAATCAATTGATCAGCTTTAATGCTGCCTTTTGATGATTTTGGAGTCAAAGCAGTCATTTCCACCAAGACCTAACTTTATATAATCTCAGATAGCTATAGCTACTTATCATATTTTATGTAAAGCACCTGGGATTTGTGTGGTTTTTGGCAGAACTGTCATTTTGAGGTGACCCTGACAGACCAGTGCAGCTAAAAATCTCTTGTATCATCTGTTGCTTGCAGAGCAGAACAAGTAAACTATATGCATGACATCTGAATTACCATACTATGGGCCTGAGGCTGACAAGCAGCATGTATTATCACCTGTCTGCTGTGTATCTGGTACAAAAGCTACAAGGAAAACTTGAAGATTTTTTTTTTTTTTAAAGTCAAGGGAAATCGCAGGAACAATGGTTGCCAATGCCATGTGACTGTTGTGACCATATATAGCTTAA
This sequence comes from Trachurus trachurus, assembly GCF_905171665.1. Classification (NCBI taxonomy): domain Eukaryota; kingdom Metazoa; phylum Chordata; class Actinopteri; order Carangiformes; family Carangidae; genus Trachurus; species Trachurus trachurus. Next base: position 19,393,541 of record NC_139906.1, read on the forward strand.
TTTGGCCCAGTCAAAAGTGTGATACATGAAACGAAGCTGAAACTCAGACAAGAACCAAGAATAAATTGAACTTGTTTTTTCACCCTCTCCATGAAGCCTACCAGCCTCTGTACCTGATCAGCACCAATCACATTCAGCCTCCAGTGGCACAGCAATCAGAAACAGCACCGACCCGGCTGTTTGGGAACGTCTCATACTTATTGGAAACCAAAGCTTTCCGATAAACGTACCTTTAATTTGTTCACATCGACATAAGCAGATTTACCCGTTGTTCAAATAGCAAGCATCTGCTGTTATTTTAAGACAACTTCAAATGAATGTTTTTGCATGTCATGAATTACATTTACATGAAACTGAAATGTCTGAAAACCTTCCCCGACCTTGCCGTCGCCTCTCTGAGTGGGTAGACAAATATACCCAACCTCTGCATTGCCAGAGGTGCTCCTGAGGTTGAGCTTAATGTATAAAGATGGGGGATGTGGAGAGCATGTAGGTATGAGACATTCCTGAGTTGCACTGGGCACATAAATAAGGGAGCAGCACAAAGCTATCCCCCAGGACTGCTGTCAGTTGGCATCTTAACACGCTGGATACTAATGAGGAACAATGCCGCATCACGCACCTTATGCAACATGCAACACCCAGATGGATTGGATCTTTTTCCAGGGTTACAGTAAAATGGAGGTCTGCAACGTGATCTGTGCAACAGACATGTAGCATATATCTCACATGTCAATCACCAATGCAATTTCACGAGGTCTTAATCACAAGAAGATGGGCTGACATCTGTTGCTTTTTTATAAGTTGCATGAAGCAGTGTATTGGCTGTGGAGAATTAATATACAAACACTTGCTTGAAGAAAGATTGGCTAGCTAGCAGAGTGGAGAGCAGAGCAGAGCAGAGTGACTGACAGACCCGTGTTTCGGACCAAACACTCTATATAAGTGATTTCCGTCGTTAGATATAACTATTTAAGACTTATATTAACACAAATATTCCGCTTACATCTGTCAGTCACTCTGCTCTGCTGTAAGCCGAGGAGAAAACTTCTTGTATACGCCCTTGTATCCTACAAGCTTTATCCAATGAGGAGAGAGAACGGCCTCTCTGTGTGTGCAGCCAAGGGATGCGCGTGAATGTGGTGACGTAGGGACGAGGGCGGGGACTGCTAACTCCATCGGCTGACAAGAAGTTAGCCAAAACCACCGGATCGCTTACTTTAAATAAATGTATTTAGTCTCAACACCAATTTTGGATTGAGTCCCATACAGTAAACCTGTCTGTGACTGACTGACAGACTGAGTGAACTAGTTACACCATTGGTCAGGCAGCCAAGTGTTGAAGTTTTCCCATTGGCTGTTTCAGTATAAAATTGGTGCCATCAAGCAGCATTGCCAACTTCAAACATCAGTTTTCAGTTACGTCCTCCATAATCACTGACAATATGCAGCGTAGCCTTTGACCCAGACTTGCTGATTTAGTGGTATATCATTAAAACTAGAAGAAATTCTAAATTATATGAATCGTAAGTTTTGTTATCATTTCAGTGGTGCATATAGAGTCCAGCTGCTGCTGCTGGTGTGATGTTTTTTTTCTCATTAGAGGAATGTTGTCACAAATCTTTGTAGGCTGCTCCTTCCTCTGTGACAGAAAATGTATCTTGAGAGGAAACTAACTTTGCAGTTTTGAAGTGTTGATGAAATATTATAAACTTAAATTGTAAAACAAACAAACAAAACAAAACAAGACTCAATTGATCATTCACAAAATGAAAAATTTTCCAAATATTCACATAATGAAAACAGAGCTATTAGTATCCACATGTTTATGTTTATGAGTATTTTCAAAAGTGTATCCAAATGTACTTGCTGTTTTCATGTTTTGTGCTAATATAAATTAGTAAGCTTCATTATTATTTATCACACGGACAGACAGGAGCGCTCACACTGGATCATTAACTTGATTATCAAATCTAGATCTTGGTTTTTGCGCATTTCTGTTGGTCGTAGTGTTCAGGTTGATGCTGTCCGCAGGCTCTGACTACATCTGTCTAATGCAAACACTTAACCGTAGCATATCTGTTAGGATCAAGGTGTCAGGAGCAGACAGAGATGGCAGCAGACTCCCAGTTATGTACAGTAACATGACTGTATGGGGCCAGTCCCCTGCAGCCAGCAACGCACCGCTGACAAAAACACAGAGGAAATACAGCATCATACACCCAAATACAGTTGGAGGTTCACATTCACAGCCACTGATACAAAACATAACAATAAAGAAGGTATAGTAGCATGTTTAATTTATTCTATAATACAATGTGTTTCCTGTATGATTGTCTATATATATTTGTATCACAGAGACACAGATACACATTAACATTCATTCTTGTTCTTGTTGTGTGGAAAATTAAATAGATCAAACATTAATAATGTAATGGTAGTGAATGCAAAGAGCAATTGTAAACAATAGCAACAACAACAACAGATCAAGATTAATTAAATTTGAATGGAAGGCTTGGCTTGATGCAATTAGCATAACGATAATGCTTACTGTCGATGGGCTCTCAAAGGGCCTGAATCTGTTCGTGTATTTTGTTATTTGAGACTTGGAAATTCCCCAGTGATGCACAAGCAATGGAAGAGCAATAAGTGCTTTTCGCAGCTTCAGATCAGTGGAGCTCTGACATGTTAGATGACTGTGGCAGAGAGGGCCCAGCGATGGCAAGCAGGGGGGGGGGGGGGGGGGGGGGTGCTTAAAGGTCCATCGCAGAACCAGACAGCAGTAAATAATTTCTGAGACTTTTAAGAAGCATGTTTTGCTGCATGTGAGGCTCTCTTTGTGAGGCTTGTCTGGTTTACGACACCAACGATTGTCTTGGTCTGTGAAAAGTGACGGTGAGGGTGTTTAATGGCCTCATCATTCTGTTTTTCATCCTTTAGAAAAATATGTAGTATAAGGAGTGATTGGGTTTATAACACACTAATGATTTATCTACAGACAGATTTTGAGAATATTTATATCAATTCTTACTTAATATAATCTCTCTATATATATTTTTTAAAGATATGAACATGCTGTAACCGTAAGGTTGAAATATTGTCAAATCAAGAATACATTCAATTTATCTTTACATGTACAGATATAATAATATAATGGTACATCGAAATTAAGTGTAATACCTTTATTCAAAACATATCTTGACTTGTCATCATATGGGATGGTGCTCCATTTATTTTGATATAACTGATGGCGGAGTTCTACCTGGCATTCAAAGCTTAGCTGAATCAGGTGAAGTTGTATTCGTCTCATTCATATGATGAGCATTATCTGATGAGGACCTAAAGTCAACATGTTGTAATTGTATTCTTTTCATCTTTTTTCCCTCTATCTTGTCAGTGTAGGAACCTTTTTCTTGGCAGTATCTGACATCGTGGTGTAATTCACAAGACATTCAGTGAAGATTTGTTAATACACTTCAATAATACAATTTATGCAGCAGACATATCTTGTGATACATGTTCGTGCAAATACAGACATTGCACCTTGCGTGAACCCCTACACCCATACAGTGTGAAGATATTCATGCATCCTCACCCTGTCACTTTGAGTTTCATAGTGCTACTGCTGAGTAGCGCTAACCCAAAAATGAACTGAATACCAACACCGACATCCTATGTATCTAAGTCAAATACTTATTTGTAAATCTTTGCAACCTCAAATATGTAAAAAAAAAAAAAAAAAAAAAAAAAGATGCACGGTGCAGCTGTTTCAAAAGAGACAGTGTTAAGTTCAAACATACAGAGTACAGAGAACATCTCTGAGTTTGTCTTTTTCGGATGCAAACTTGCGCACTGCTAACCTTTATGTCTCTAAAGTGTAGTGACACAGAGAGATGGAGCCACTGGCAAAGACCAGCTTTTACAAGGAGAGAGTTGTTGGAGTGTGGGCTGCAGAGAGCAAACACCAAGGCTACATGTGCAGTGACGCGTAATAAAGACATGTCAGAAAAAATAAATGTTACATGTGATCACTAGGTTCTGACACTGATGCTCGTTTCCTAATTAAATATAAAAGGATTTCCTTTTCTGCAGATTACAGGGATTACAGGGTACACTAGGCAGGCAATCAAATGACAAATCTAGCAGCCTTATCAAGTTAATCTGTAATCATCTGAACCATGCCAACAATCCACAGCAAAAACCTTTGACACCTACGAAGTAACAGATGCTCTGAATAAAGGGAATTTTATTTGTAATATGAAAATAATGCTAAGTCAAAATGAATCTATAAAAGGGAAGTCGAAGTCACATCCTATACACACATATTCTTTGATGTGCAACCAGGAGCAATATAGCTGTTCCTGGGCTGCCACTTGTGCATAGCTTTGTGAAGAGAAGGACTCCAAAAAAAAAGAAGAAAAGTTAAAGGGATAGTTCACCAAAAATTCAAATTTCACTCAGCAATCTTGCGCGATTTGCACTGACACAGGCAGAGCAGTGAACTGAGACACTGGGAGCTTCCGCTACAATTAAGCTTAAAATATAGACTTTTTTTTTTCTGAACAATTTCTCATGCCGGGGCTTCAATACAAGAGGGACATTACAGAAAAGTGAGCCCCGTTTGCTACCGTCATATGGCAATGCAGTAGCCTCGTAAACCAGCCTCTCGCGGAAATGCATTTCATTTCATTCCGAGGGAATTGACACAGCACGTTGGCCAATCAGGGACCGACTGGTGCAAAGCCCCGTCACTACACCAACTTGCTGATTGGCTGAATGGGGTTGTCTGTCAACGCTACTACTCCCGCCCAGCTCCCGCCCACCCCAAACGCTTACAGGGGGAATGAGGCCAGACTCTCCCGAGAAATGAAATGAAATGCATTTCCGCGAGAGGCTGGTTTACGAGGCTAGCAATGCAGTGCTGCGCAGACCCCCCGTGTAACTCCAAGAAGGCACAGAATACGGATGACTCTGAAACTTCTCCCAGCCCTTAGTCGACATGAGGGTGAGTAGAAAATGAGTGAAATTTGAATTTTGAGTGAACTATCCCTTTAATGCTATGGTGAATTGTCAGTGTTTCGAGGGATGCCCTGTGACAACTGATTTAGATGAGATGAGATGAGATTAAAATGATTTAAGTCAAAACTCCTCTGATGTTTCAGAGTTGAATGACAGGAAAACCTGCAAATCACAGAGAAGCTAAAGTCAGAAGTAATGGAGTTATCATACAGTGTAAAGAGGATAATGGTACAACAAAGCCTCCTCTAAAAAATCTTAAAAGCCACTTAACACTGCCTCGCTGAGACTTTCTCCAGTCATCAGATGTGACATTGGCTGCCATGTGATCTTATCGCTTTGAGAAACAACCGATTCAGGACCATTATTTCGTGACATTTTACATCACTATAAGATATGTGAGAAAGAAGAGCCCTCAGTAAAATGGACCCTGTGCATTCAGTGCACTTATTTATTCCATTTTTTAATGTGATTTCAAAACTTAAATGCAAAAATAATTATTCCATCAATTAACACAAGTCTGCATCTTCACCGCCGCATTGACTTGTCTGGCTCGTGTCTTAATCTAAGCTCAACATTTTCATCCTTCAGCTTCCAGTAAATGGATGTCATTCTAATTATAACACAGAGGGGGGAAAAATCCTCAAATGTCTTTAAAAAGTGTTTTAAACTGCAGTGGTGTGAATAATTTTAATTACTCAGATTCAGTTCATTACTCATTCATTTATTCATGTATTCGCTGTCTTTACCTGATGATTACTTTACTTGTTATTAATGGTCATGCAGGAATGGACTCAATCCTCAGTATGTAATGGGCAGAGGGAAGTAGGGCCTCTGTTGACACAATGCCAGTCCACTGCAGCAAATCAGTGTTGGTGCTGTAAATAAACTGTGACCCCGAACAAAATATCCACATATGCTTAAAAGCTTTGGTGCTGTTCATGTAATAACGCATAAAATGTGAAATCAGCGCTTATACCTTGGTTTCTAGATATGCAGATTGTACATTCATCTCGGGACGTCTACACTTTTATCTGACACCAAGGGCATTTTAGATCAAACAACAATGACTCTCCCTGATCAGTAGGCAGAATGCACCACCCAGGAAGTTATGATGTGACACCTGTCAGTGTGTCAGTAGTTGAGTGGTTAGAGGCTGTGGACTGCGAGAGCCGACGCTGCTGAGCCACCATGTTCTGGAGGCCTTTGATCAGCCTGCATGCCCGGCCAGTCAGATGAACAGGCACCGAGGCAGAACAGGCCCTTTGAAGATCTCAATCATCTGTTACTGATAAGGTTATTATGTTGTTGCACTTTGTCTTCAAGGCCGTAATCAAATGTGACACTGACTGCCCTACTGCTGCTCCCACAGGGACGCAATGAGGTGTATGGCAGCAGGGTTTTGATGAGGGAGGAGGGTGGTTGGGGTTGGGGAGGGGGCTGCATGGGGAAGACTGGAGAGTTATAACATGTTTTCATTTCTGTAGCAAAAATATGTGACCACCTGCTGTGGCGGCAGCAACCAAATTATGGTAGTGTCTGCAGGCGAAGTCTAGCTAGGTGTCGGCAGGATACAGTGGAGCTTGAGCGATACGTGACACGTGTGGCAACAATATGTCTAGATTCCCGCGGGACGTAAGAAGAAAATTGACATTTTTCGGCGTTTAATATGTGATATTCCGACTCTGCAACGCTGCAGGCGGTTTTGAAAGCTAACAGATGCGATGCATTTGTGTTGATACACACATGTCATCACACTAAATGCCTATCAAACTGTTCCCCACATTTTCACCCGTAGCTTTCCCCTTTAAGCTGTCAGACGTAACCCCCGTAAGAATACCTTTCCGTTGGAAGAAGCGCAGCCTTCCAGAGAAGGAAGGGCTTTTATTTTGAAACGCCACCTTGAATAAATCATGAGATCCCCTCAATGAATACGCCATACATGTGAAATTCCTCAGCTGCCATTACTGCGCTACTTGTATAATTCGCCATGTATAATTCTGTCTGCCTCTATGTGTAAACTAGAGTCTGAATCAAGTGAAATCAGGCTAATTATGACCCAATTACAGTTTGTAACATCCTGCATGTGCAATATCCTCTGTTGTATGTTCAGTGAGCACCTTTAAAAAAAAAGAGGTGCTTCCTGTTGCTGGTGTCGAACACTGTTAATTTCTCCAAAAGCATGACTTTTATTGCCTGTTGGTTCTTGTAGCCTCCCGTGGCATCTCTTTTATATTAAAGCAAATCAATCTTTCTGACATCACAATGAGCTCAGAGAAAACAAGAGAAGAATAACAAGCATGTGGAAGACTTGAGAAAAAAAAGAGCCCGTTTTCCCCTCTAATCTTCTCCATCACACTCCTAAAATCCAATAGATTAGGCCCCACAGCCCTGAGCTCACTATCATAGTGGAGACTATTGGTGCATGAAACATCTCTTATCACCTTCATTTCATTTCTGCTATTCATGCCAACCTTTCTCGCTCAGGCTCTTTAAAATGGAGGGTGTACGACTCACGGTTTTGAGATTTTTCAGCCGGACACATGAGGAAGGTAGCAATGTTTACATTTCAAATAAGCGCTTTAAAGAGAGAAAGAGAGAGGGAGAGAAAGGAATGGCAAGTTCAAGTCCCTGCGGGGAGGAAGAAAAGGATGGTAGTCAGCAAACAATACTCTTAGTCAGGACCAGACAAACACAAGTTTAGGAAGTGGGAACGAAGCCAGACAGGGGAGAGCTGAAGGTCACCGATCCATCATCTGCTTGTTAAATAACTAAAATGGAAATCAAAGAACAATAAAACAGGGAATCAATAGCGGCTGATGCTCAGGGATCAGACCCACTCCTCTGACAGGGATTATCAGCCAAGCTCACTGGCTTTTAAATGGCAAGCAAGGCAAGGAGCTCTGCCAGCATCGCAACTAGCCACAGCTATTTCACGCACATTTCTCTCCCGTCTGTCTCGCTGTTCCTTGCGGCAATGACCTTTGCAGTAATATTTCCATAGACATGTTGTTAATGGACAAGGCTGACATATAAGTATGCCTTGCAAAGTTTGACATCAGGCATTATATAACAACCGCAGTCATTGACAGTGTGCTCAGGGGGGGAGGGGGAAAAAAATGAACGTGTCTATTAGAGACTCTGGTCTCAGGGCAGTTGTTTTCTCACTTGATTAGATGATTAGAAGTAATTAGATAATAACAGCCTAATTATATCATTAAAGTGTAAATACAGAGATGAAACACAACAAACTTCAGTAATGATGGTTGTGTTGATACTGATTGTCTGATTCTTCTCTCGCTCCTGACTCAATCTGGATCAGATTGCTGCATTTAGATGAAAAACCAATTTCCTCCTTTTTCCTGTCTGGTAAACACAATGATACATATGTCTAGGTTTCTCAGTTGTATCATGCAATATGTAAAGTGGGGACTTCATGTAGTGATACTGTTGAATTTGTAGTAACAAGTGGAGATGCAGGACTGTGTACTACTCGTCTATCTTGTTTTATTAGTCACATCAAATAAACTTGTCAGATCAGAACATCAGACATTCTATGATGAGTAATGCATCTCATTTTATTTCAAACTTCTTGCCATTATATTTGAATCTTCTTCTAAATACCATTTATTCAGGTAATTCCTCATTTTCATTTGTTGTACAGTGAAAATTTATCCTTCACGGCCATTACATAATTCATCCAATTTATCAAGACCTGCTGCACTGCTATGAATAATGGCTAATCAATAGCAGTAATGATCATTAATAGTGTTCATTAGGTATAATCTTACAATGGTTTGGTTGAGTGACCATATGGACTCTCCCTCTCAAAATGCAACATCCTCTAGTGTTAACCCTTTACAGGGCACTCGTACTTCATACAAATCAAGTTCAATGAAATGGCTACATAATGGTTCTTCAGCCGTTGAAAATAATCATTTTAAATTTAAACAAACAAACAAACAAAAAACCTGAATATTCATACATAAAAATGTTTTGAAAAGAAAAAAAAGAAAAGAAAAAATACTTATTTTAACTTAAAGCAGATATCAGCTTCACGGCCGTTTCGGCTAATGCTGCGTTCAAGGCAGGCTTTTGAAACCGTAAGTTACAGCTTCAAGTCACAACTACGACTTGGTAGCGTTCCAGGTAACCCGTAGCTCGTGTTTTTACCATCCTGTTGTCTGTGAAAGTTCCCTATAACGGCCACTCGTAACTTCCGACCCGTGAACTCGTACCAGATCGAACTGGTATGACTTCACAGGAAGGAAAAACACAAAGTACGAGTTTCTTTGAACGCACCATGAGTTAGCAGCCCCCGCCCTTGTCAGGCATCAATTGGTCCTCGTGCTACGTCACCACATTCACGCGCATCCCTTGGCTGCACACACAGCCCTTCATGCCGTTCTCTCTCCTCATTGGATAACACTTGTATCCCACAAGGAAAATTTTCTCCTCGGGTTACAGCAGAGCAGAGTGACGGAGAGACTCGTGTTTAGGCTGAAATACTTCATGTAAGTGATTGCTGACGGAAAATAGGACTATTTAGGACTTATATTAACAAAAACATTCCACTGATATCTGCTTTAAGTCCTTATCTTAAACTTAAACAACGTATTTTTTAAATAAGTTACTGAATGTGGTCACTTGTCCAATAAGGGGTAAACATTTTCACTGCTTGGAAATCGATTAACAGAACCGACAAAGTGTGATGCACAATATGTCACTAGCTGATACATAAACTCATATTTGATGTTTTATTTTACTTACTAAAAAAACAGTTTTTAGAAGCTCTGAGTCGTCCCGTTCATTAATTTGCTTTAAGGTGACTTCACACACACGCCCCAGTCGAAGTGTCCTGTCAACAGGTCCTCAGCATTCAAGTGAGAATGCAACACTTTCACCGTGCATTCAGTTTGATTACCGAAAACATGGAAACTTAATTGCACTCATTGTTATGCGTTGTCACTTCGCTGGTCAACATGCTGCTGAATATCAATGAGCTCCTGATAAATCATGTCTGTGCTAAACACTCTGAGGAAGAAAGAGGCAATCGCCCAATGTTGCTCCAAGGACACAAAAATCTGAATTAGACTCTAACATCTGCTAAATGAAAATAACACTGAAGATAGTTGGAAATTGAGGCTGCAGATTGTTTTGTTACAATTCGCTCTAGACAAATTAAGTTAAATTGAGCTGTTATTGTCCAGTTTAATGCCTTTCTTCTTTGGCCTTTCTTGTTTTTGCATTTTATTTCACCACGGCTCGACGAAGAATCTGTGTACTGGTTGTTTCACTACAGCCAGCAAGGGAAATGATAAGTTGTCTGCTAAACACTTTGATTTAACTTATTATAACATTTCAAACATTTGAAGTTAAGATCCAGTAGAAAGAGTTGTAAACCTGACAGGTTTGTGTGAATGTTTTCTAACATTGACATATGGGGATCACATTGCAACCTGCCTGGGTGATGATGGCAGTCAGTCGGGATGTCTCACTCCAGTCCAGCCCAGGGCTAAACCTTCTTGTGGGGGATATGTGGTTGGCTTGCTGAAGCCTTTCACACATGGATTACAGTGCAGAAGCATTCACAGATTTACTTTAGTTGCAAACACATGACAAAAAATAAAATACTGTCAGCCATTTCCTTAAAACTGGGTGGCACTGTACCAGCCACTCTGCAGGAATATATCAGGGATAATGCAGACCATCAGAGAGGCAGTCAAGTCTTTGGGCCAATGGTCCATGAGCTGTTTAATGAGGACTCGGGGATTCTCCCTCCACAGCTCAAAGGGCCATATGGCTTACAGCAGCTGCTCGCTATGACTGCTGATCGCATGTGGCGCTCACAACTCAGGGTGGTCGCAGCTATAGCACCGCTTTATGGTCGCTATACAAGCAAGTGTTCTGAAAATATGCAAAACACTCACATTGAAAAGTTGGAGCATCATCAAAGTTTACTCTTTAGCTGCTTTCCCCCTCTTTACTTGACAGTCTGAAGGGATCCAGGCCGTATTTCCTGCTTTATGTCACAGTCACTTCAAACAGTGACATGCTTCAGTGCGTACACGGATTACCATGGCGCCAAGTCCTATACGCTGTTAATCTGCTATTAGAATCATGGTGATTGTACATAAAGGGCGCAGAGCTCTCATTTCGGTGAGCTGGTCATTATTGACATTAAACACTAAAGGTAACGTGACAATGTAATTACTGTGCCATCCTGTTTCATTAAAGGCAGCAGCCATTAACAGAGCTGGAGTGCTGCCAATAGGTACCAGAGACTATATGAATTAAAGCAGAGACATTATGCAAAAGACGATTAAAAGGTTTTAGGGGGGGGGGGGGAGTCAGGTGCTTTCAAGTGTCGTACCATAATCTCAATAAAATTTTCTTAAAAAGTTGCACTGCAGGTTTTAAAGGGGAACTATGCAAGTCGGATGCTTTTTCGCTGTTTTGGTCACTTTTTTTCTCTACAGAGCTCCCCCTACAGTTTCGGAGAACCTATTTTCACAGTCATAAAAACTCAATGCATGTGCATTTGTTTTCAATGAAGGCAGGGAGAAGGCAATCCGTAGATGTCTACCGAGGTGGGTAACATTAAATAGATACTTCACCCATAATCAATAATTCACCAATTTTCTACTCACCGTCATGCCAAGGAAGGGTTCAGAGAACTTTCAGAGTCATCAAAACGCTTTTGGAGTTCCAGGGGGGGTCCGGCTGGCAACGGATTTTCATATAATGGTGGTGGATGTGCTCACTTTTGAATCATCCAAAACACACACTATGAAACATCCAAATACTTCCATACTAACCCAAGTGTCCTGAAGCCGCAACATGAAGAAGTTGTTCAGAAAAAAAATTATTTGATCTCTGTTTTTAGCCTTGATGTAGCAGTAGCTCCCTGTGGCTCTGTTGATGGTTGTGCAAATGCGCAAGATTTGCTGCGAGATGTTCGTTCGTCATTGTAAACCATTGGATGTATGATGTAAACACGGAATCTCACAGCAAATCTCGCACATCTCGCGCAGCCACTGGGAGCTACTACAACAAGACTACGGAGATCAAATACATTTTTTCCTAATAACTTTTTCATGTTGCGGCTTCAGGACACTTGGGTCAGTACGGACGAGCAGTATGGAGGTATTTGGATGTTTCATAGTGTGTGTTTTGGACAATTCAAAAGTAAGCACAATCCACCGCCATTATATGAAAATCCATCGGACCCCCCCACCGGAACTCCAAAAGCGTTTTGATAACTCCGGAAGTTCTCCGAACCCTTCCTTAGATGATTGGTGAATTATCAATTTTGGGTGACGTATCCCTTTAACAAGAGATTACAGATTACTAGGCATGTTTGTATCTGGGACACCAGGTCGGAGACTCTAATCTTGGTTTTTGGCCAAGAGACGCTAGGTGGAAGGCAGAGAGCCTCCATTTTCCCCATGACAACCTATTTAACCATCACAATTACTCCAAAACGGTTTAATTAAGATGCAAATCTTGCACAGGTCCTCTTTAAATAATCTAATATACAATTAAACATGTTCATCATTCCCTACACTTACAATGCAGGTGTTAATAATTGATGGAGCATGATGTTTTAGTCTTATCATGCAGTTCTGGGATTTCTACAGTGTTTCTGACCCACTTGTTCTGTTTATGGCGCAGTTTAAAGTTCCTGTCATTTCCCCCAAATTTCATCTGATTTTTCTTTTTGTAGCAGGGGAGCAGCTGTTAACAGCTGTTACTGTACTATCATGCTGTGACAACTGATGTATTCCTGTGTTTTTTTTATATATATAACTAAAGGTTCCTTTATAGCATCTACAGCTCAGTTTCCATCAGTGCTGGAAATAAAAGAGGCACATGCAGCACCTAATCAAGAACGCCATCATGCATCTTCACTGCATAATACTAAATCCAGCCTTTGCCACACATAACACAAAGCAGGGCAGGCTGTTCTACAAAATGAGAATGTCATGGCTCAAAAAGAGCAGAGTGCCCCATTTTCATCAGCCAACTGTGGAATTGTAAGATATGAAATGAAACCCCCCTCTCTCTTGCATCAATATACTGCAATTATGGGCTACAGAGAAATTGCTCATGCAACCAGGCAATCCATACTTCTGTCACTTGCCACATCTCAAATGCAATCAGAGACACGATAGAGAAAGCTATACCGACTAGCACTTTGTGGCTTTGTTGAAACAGAAAGGAACATGCGCACACTCCCTAAACACCATGAAGGACCTGCTGTCCTTTACTGTATATGACTAGCCGGAAAAGAAATAATAGCCATGGCTAATAGCGCTAATTCAGTGGGAAAAAAGCGATGTTTTTGAATACAGTATGGGAGCTTCACTTTTCATGGTTCTTCAAAAAAAAAAAAAACCTACACCAGAGTGTAATGAAGTCAAGGCTTGATCAAAGACTTGGGGAGAGGTGAAATGGAGCAGAACTAAACATCTGGAAACAGCGAAGAATAGTTCCCTCAAGGTGCACATATAACCACTGGAGAGCAGGGCCAGTTTGCTTGCTCTCTCTGTGGGAACATAACTGTGATTAATGTCTGCTATTTAAATGTTTGTTTTGTCACAAGAGGACACCAGTTTAACTATGCAACACATTTTTACAGAAGCTGCTCACTTCATCTGTGCATTTTTATAGTTTTGTTGATTTCGTATGTGCTCTATGTGGATAGTTTCACTCGCAGTTCAGTTCTTCTTAAAGATGTATTTAAAACCTCCAGTCATTCCACTCCACAGGCCGATGGATAATTCATCAATGCTAATTTCCTGGGTTAATTCGTTCAGTGGGTTCATTAAGAATTTTAACTGAACAAATTAGCACTGACGTGTGACCTGTTGTCATCAACATGAATCATGGTGGCAGCAGGTTGGATGGCTTTGATTTTTCATGACCTGGACATGAGGTTAGTCATTAAGCCAATCTTCTATTCCACACCCGGTCAAATGAAGCAAGTCCACTGACGTTTTTATAATCTAACTTAAAAAAAATAATAAAAAAACTCAACTAACTAAAAAAAAACCCCGACCTGGGGGTCTCAAGTTTTCTGGAAAATTGATGGAGTTCAACAAAGAACACATTTTATTTTATTATGATAGAGGCACCAACATCTTTTATCTGTTCTAAATGTCCTTGCTTTCACAGCGCACCATGACGTGAGTTTAAAATTGATTTCCTCACAAACAGCCATTCTGATATTGTCATTGCTGTGATTACTGTACTGTTTCTTGCAAAGGAGACCGGCCCTCCAACACACACCGGACACGTCCTTTACATTCAGTAGAGGTGTTTTTAATGTGTACGCACTATTTATTTTCATGCATCATAATATTCCCTGGGTATAATTTGTTTGTATGAACTTCACTTCACATGACAATGTTCTTCCTGCATACTCCAGTGTATGTCCCTTTGTACCATAAATTAAGGCCAAGTGCACCAGGGGGTGTGAGGATACTGTTTCTTATTATCATGACACCAAATGATTTGCCCCATTTGCCCCCATTAGAAGCATTACACTTCAACAAATTCCTTACAGGGAATTCATTCAATCAACCTTGACCTTGTGACTAACTAGCTTGACTTTTTGTCAAAGGGCATAGACATGGCCGTGTCGGCAATTTCAATCATTTGCCATAAACATTCAAATTACTTTTATTCCAACACACATTATTTCCATTGTCAGTTATTTATTTACATCAAGGTGAAAGTGTTTGCAATGTCCTCCAAACAGCAAGCCATGGTCAGGGAGGTTCTAGTTGGAAAGGAACGTCCCTGGCGTCAGTGCTGCTCACTGCTTCAATTTCTTGTTGTCTTTATACTGGCTGTCCTTATTGCAAGTTTTTATTGTGACATTCGTTTACATCTCTGTACAAATAACAGTCTTTCATTGCGGTTTCATAATATCATCATTATAAGTTATGAGTTACAGGAAAATAAACACATGAAACATAAAGAACAAACATTAATATAAACTCCTTTATGAGTCTGCAAATGTTTGATTTCCTGGCAGGACCTTGATTCAACTCAATCCAAAACAGAGTCATCTGCAAACCCCTGCCTTAAGATCTGAAGCTTATCAGGGATAAGTGAATCTGCAATACAGATCAGTGTCATCCCAGGCAAGAACAACAATGATATAATCTTGTCTCTTTGAATTCATTAACAGCCCGGTGGCTAATTTCTGTAATGTCCTTTAGAAAAAGAATGTTGTATTGTCACTGAGGAACGTTTGTGTTCGTTGCTACATAACATCACTGCTAATGGCCCTGTTTCCTTTATCTCCAGACCCACAGCGACTGCTTTGTAGGTCAGTGATGACACTTTTTGGAGGAGAAAATTATTTAGAGGGGAAATTACTAGACCTGTTCCTCATATTTTCTTTCAGACTAACTGATAACAGAGTGAAAACACTATTTTTCTGTCTGCAAAGCTTTACAAAGGTTGACCAGGTCACCAAAATCAAACAAAGTGACAAGCGGGTTGGTAATAGTTTTGAGAACATCCACATATTATTTGCACTGCCTGGCTGGTTCTGTGGATATAAAGCAATGAATTTCTTTTGCAAAGTCTTTAATATTTACAAAGCCTTAGTTCTTTTGGGGGGAAAGATAATAGAGTAACAGTGAGAGGTATAAGAAATGTCATTTCCTATCAGGCAGCAATCTTTCTCTATAGATTTATGTGAAAGTAGTTTGGCTGCACTGATGGCCCAGGGCAGCATGTCTGACCTGCAGTGCGCACTCTTTCAAGAAATCCACCAAGTCACAGTAATGCAGTGATTTCCATAAGAGGAAAGAGGAGAAGAGGAGTTTGAGGAGAGTTTAAAGAGAGAGAAACGTGTGTGACATGTTCGAGTTATCAGACAAGCCTGATGAGCTTATTTTTCAAAGGGTGACTGATAATCAGAATTCATCTCATGTTCTCCTTTCAACCAACTAACCAACGTCTTTGGCACAGAGAGCACATCAAAGTGCACAAGCTAACAAAAATCTAAATTATTTTAGTAGCTTTTTGGAAGATGTTTGTTAGCATAACTGCCTGAGGAACCTATGCAGCGGTTTGATGTTCTTAAGAAATTATGAAAGTAATAAGAAATAGCACCTATTCGCTTGACTCTTAACTTCTCTCTGTGTTTTAGCAAAGGTATTCAAAAGGGGCTATTTAAGTTAGGGCTGTGTATGTTTTTCCTGCCACTGAATATGGTTTTTTGCTCTGAGTGGATTGTTGTGGTTGTCGCTAGGGAAGAGCTTTAGCCATCATGAAAATACACCATCAGAGGAGCACTTTCATAGATTGGAGGCTTCAGAAAGTTTCTACCCAATGAGCTTGAACTAGGAGAAAATGCAAACTCCACACAGAAAGGACCTGGTTGGCTGGCCAGGGATTCAAACCCAGGACCTTCTTGCTGTGAGGCAACAGTGCTAACCACTGCACCACCGTGCTGCCGCATTGATTGATTGATTGATTGATTGATTGATTGATTGATTGATTGATTGATTGATTGATTGATTGATTGATTGATTGATTGATTGATTGATTGATTGATTGATTGATTGATTGATTGATTGTATAAGCAAGGATGGCTGACCTGTAAACCCTGGCCAAGGTCAGTTTCAAGCTACAGTTTTGGGAGCCACTTCTCTCTCACAGGAGGACACTGAAACATTAATGTATGCTTTTACCACAAGCACGTTTGATTACTGTATTTCCCTTTCTGGAAAAGATTTTACTCCAACAAAAGATGATGAAATAAGAAATACCTGTTCTGGTCAACAGCAGAAACACACCACACATTATACCTATTTTAAGCTGCACAGTAGATTTTCATTCATGGAGGAGTTATTTATTATGTGGCCTTCATGCATTAATATTAAAATGAGATTTGAGAGCATCTCTTAGCCAATTACAGTTTACCAATATGACCCCTCTCATTATTCTACTTAGGGTAGACACGTTAGCAGTGTGAATTTGATTGATTTATGATTGTCCTGTTATATTCACCGCAGGGAAACCGTATTTTTCCAATTGTCAGGATGCATTCCACTTAAAGGGACTACGAGGAGTTTCGGAAAGTGAAGTGTTTTCACACTATTCTTGGACCGGTGCAAGACGGACGAAAGGAAAACTTTTGCCAAGAATGTTTTCAATTATCACGATCAGATACCATCGTACTTCCGACCATAAACGGTGATCCGGCAGCGGAAACCGAAACTCGGAAATGCTGGGCGAGTCGACCACTAAATAATATATCAAAATAACCATAAAGACCAAACGATATATTTATAGACAATGGACCCATTAACAAGTGTGGGTAATGTAGATTCATCCACATTACTGTAATATAACCAAAAGTAAACTCCTCGGGGTCTCTTTAATTATGTGATGAATTTAGCAATAATGGGGCTTACTTGTTATAAGTTAGCAATATCAACTTAACTGATTTGCAATCTTCCTCTCACATTGAATCCAGGGAGATTTGGTATCTGATGGCCCATTTCCAACTGTCAAGATATATTCCTACCCATTATGATGGTGAATTTGGGGGAAAGAAGGCTAAA
Source organism: Trachurus trachurus (assembly GCF_905171665.1). Taxonomy (NCBI): domain Eukaryota; kingdom Metazoa; phylum Chordata; class Actinopteri; order Carangiformes; family Carangidae; genus Trachurus; species Trachurus trachurus. Next base: position 19,411,147 of record NC_139906.1, read on the forward strand.
ATTAATAGGTTTTATTCATTATAGAAAGAGCTTGAATTAGAAAGATTTGTGATTTTCCTGTCACACTAAATCCAGGGGGAGCAAAATCTGACAGCCACATTTATTAGGGAGCGCCCTAAAAGACAAGTAAAAACATATTTTTTTCCTTTGCAGTTTTTTTCTCCTAGGATTTTTCTTCCTGCCCCCTAAAACAGACATAAAGAAAAAAATGCATGAGAAAATGATTTGTATGTGCTGTTTTCACAAACAAAACGTATAATTATCCTTGCAAAAAATATTTAACTTGGCTTTCAGGACACTGTTTTTAAAGACAGAAAAATGAAAATGATAATTGAAATTAAAAATGTACGTGCCGTTTGAGTCTTCTGTAGAAAGGTATCAAAGATGAATACTACAAAAGAGAAGCGGTAAAGCAGCGGCTTTGTCCCTCCTCTTCACCATGACCACTGCACTCCTAGCCTGTCAACCCAACAGAGGCAAGTGAAGGTGATGGATGTTACTCTCAGAAGTATTATCTTGCAGAGTTTTAGGCTGCTGGGCTGTTTTTCACATGGTAATTTTCCTCTCTGATAAGTAGAGGTGCAGAGGTAGGAGAGTGGCTTTCCTCTCTCAGTCTTGATTTCTTCACAGTAGCCAGGTTCTGCTCTTAGCGTCTAAAAGCATAAAGCAATGACAGAATCTTGATGTAATGAAAATTCTGTCGATACAGGAGAAAGTGCTTTGTAAACTAGATTGCACTGACAACTCAACTGTGACCAATTCAAAACTTCCACTATATTTGCCACGACTCACAGATGGCAACAGTGGAATAGGCCCATACTGAATAATAGAAATGCTGCTGTTCTTTTCACCAGAGATGTTGGAGTGGATTGTACAAGTGACTGAAGAAAACAGGACACCATGCTAATTCAATTCATGGCTTTGGTATATTCACTTCTTCCTGTATCAGTAATTGAAACTGACACATGCAGTGATTAACTGATTACAATCTTCTAGTATTTAGGAAATCAGTTCAACACAAGAACTTTCAATTAAATTCAAGATGTATTTAGAGGCATGAGTCTAAAAAGAATGTTTACTGCAGAGATCATTTAAGGACATTTTATGTTTTCACATTTCCAATCATTTCCCTCCTTCTTCTCTTGGTGTCATTGGTTGGTGTCAGATCTGATTGTCACGTCAAAGGGGGGAGGTCCTCACTCAGTGGCTGGCTCCTCCTAACCACCTTAGATTCTCATATTGTACATTACATCTCCTGCCTCTGGGGGATCCACAGATGACACCCCCTCTCCACATGATCTCTTCCATCCCACTACCCCTGTGGGAGTCTAAACTAGACCCTCTCCCTGTCACTTCCCTTGGCACCACCAGAAGAGTGTTTCTAATAAAAGTAGTGCTAACTTTTGTACAAAACACTGATAACTCATAGCCTACGCACATATTATCTTTTTTTTTTTTTGTTAAGTTTAAACACTGTGTCTAACTTAATTTCAATATAATGAGTCCTAAGTAGAGAAGTTATAATTATGGGGTAAAGTAACTTTTGCAGAAAAAAATATACTGAAATATAATAAAATAGTGGCATTCACTTTAAGTTATAATAATTTGAGTTATGCACACACTTTTATCAGTTGGCGACTTACTCTACTTCTTAAACCCGTATTGGCCTGTGACATAACAAGCAGAGGCCTGTACCACGAAGTGAGCTCAACTTACCCGGGGTTACCCCCAGCCTATCCAGCTGCACCTATTCACAACAATGGCAATCTGGGGGCAGGGCAGGCGGCCCCGGTTCGAATCCCGCACCAGGCAGCCCTTTCCTGCATGTCATTCCCCCTCTCTTCCTCCCCATTTCCTCTCTCTCTCTCTCTTGACTGCGCTATTGATTAAAGGCAATAAAAAGCCTTAATAACCCCCCCCCAAAAAAAAAACAAAACAACAACAACAAAACAAAACAAACAATGACAATCTGGATAAGCGGTATCACGACGTTGGTTATCAGCTCTGTAACTCAACCCAGGTTTGTCTTATTGTGAATCGGTGAATGCGCACGTATAAAGGGTTCAAGGCAGCAGACCAATCACAACCATGAGCACCGACGCGTCAGAGAAGCGAGGTGAACAAACACCTGTGAGGAAGAAAAAAAAGAAGCCCATGTCCAACCTGACCCGAGTTATTAACACAGGCAATAACGGCAATACTGAGGCACTACACTCTATGGCCAGTGAGTGGCGCTGTAACATGGTGATAGCAGATTAAAACGGTGTAGAGAAGCACAAAGAAGTGATCAGGAAGCGATGTTAAAGGGATAGTTCAACATTTTGGCAAATTGGCCCATTGCCATAATCCCTATAGTCATAGCAGTATAGGTTTGTTACCTTTATTTGTCGGTGTAAGCTATTTTTAGAATGGCGGAGCGAAGCAGCAGGCTGCTCAGAGCTATGCTATGAAGGCTAAAGGAATTTCTTGGTTTCCCTCATCAAATACAAAATCCCAAAACTCCAAAACGCTTTTGTGGACAAGTTGTGACCTGCACATTCACCACGCTATGAGACAATAATGGAGCGTTACGAAATGGAGCCGTTTTCGAGGTAAATACAGAGTCTGCTGGCTGAAAAACTGTCCCTGAACGCAATGCGCATCAGCGGTTTTGCATGAATTTACCTCTAAAACAACTCTGTCCTCTGTTGCTCACCCTGAGGTTTCTCCTGTTTTTCCCTGTTAAAAGGGTTTCCATGGAGTTTTTCCTCAGTCGATGTGAGGGTCTAAGGACAGAGGATGTTGCTACGATGCCATGTAAAGCCCTTTGAGACAAACTGTTTGTAAAAACGGGCTATACAAATAAAATTGCCTTGCCTTGCCTTGCCTGGTAACGTTCCGTTATTATCTCATAGCATGGTGATTGTGCAGCTCACAACTTGTCCACGACAGCGTTTTGGAGCTGTTGGGTTGTGTATTTGATGAGTTTGCCGTTCTAAAAATAGCTTACACCGACAATTAAAGGTAACAAACCTACTGCTATGACTATAGGGATTATGGCAATGGGCCAATTTGCCAAAATGTTGAACTATCCCTTTAAGTCATATACGATGTGGATGTACCCTGCTACTGAAAGTTCAGTAAAGTTACTAAACTGTTCTTCTGTTTTCACTTGTACTGTATTGTATTTATGAATTGTTTATTGTGTATTTTATACCCTTGTTTTTTTTTTTTTTTTTAGCATCCCCTCCCCCTCCCCCCTCAAAGAGCCATTGCTCTTTGGTTCAGGCGGCATTTGTAAATAAGAAATTGTTCTTAATTGCTTGCCTGGGTAAATAAAGGTTAAAAAAAAAAACAGCCTGGTGTTGTCCCTGGATCCCTGCCTGGAGGGGGCGGGAATAGGGTTATCCCCTCACTGATAAGCAAGAGAGGTGGAAATACCATCAGTTTAATTGTCCTTAGTTTTTCTTTGTTATATTTGAGGATATTAATTAAAAAGTCTGGCCTAATTTGTGAAAAGGTTAGCACTGGTGCAGTTGCTTCATTAGTACAGAACACTGAGCACAATCAGAGTGCTTGGCTCCTTTATTCTCTGCTGCCTGTCTGTCTGTCTTCTATCTCTTAATTACAAACATGATGGACATGAGGGAATATCAGTCATGGTTCCCCTGGAGCACAATGTTTTTCTGAGGCACCCCATGATTTGACTTGTTTTGAACCACAGATTTGAAGACAGATGAAGTGTCACATCAACAACGTTCAGTGCAACACTGATCTCATCTCTGATCGTCACTGATCTGGTTTAATGTTGTCCCTGCTGGCACACACACACACACACTTATCTAATGGGTGTTACACTGAGTATACACGGACAAGTGTTATTGCCAAACTCAACAAAGTGCGAATCCCGTGGCTCTGAATTCCTAACATGTCTGTGTATGTCAAATGCATGCCATGCAGAGAGATGTGGAGGAAGTATGAGGTGGCTCTGCCGAACTCAAGCTAAGACAGGACCTGAAACTGTGTTCGCTGGCTGGCTCGGTTGATGAAGCAGGTGCTTTTTTTTCTCAAACATTAAGCAGATTGACAGGTAGCCTAGTCTAAATTGTGATGATTATTGAGCACGATGTTGAGGGGCAATTCTTTTTCATCTTGAATCAGGATTAATTCCCAGAGCACGCCCGAAGTTAGGTGATAAACCTATACCACAAAATCTGAATTTTGATAAATATTATAATTTACTAGGTACTACATGTCATGTCAGGCTCATTTCAGTCTGATATGGCATGATACTAGCTTAGCATTTAGTCTGTAAAGCAAGCTAGAAGTGAGCTAAAAAAATATGGTTAGCAACACCTCTGAAACCAACTGTACAAACATAATAGGTAGTGGTTGTAGGGGAAGTTACATGTAGTTACTAACTACAGTAATCCTTGTGGTTTGTCAAGATGGAATCAAAACATAAATCTTTTTAGCTTTAGACGTGCTGGGCAGGCTAACCTACTAAACTATGCAACAGTAGCTTCTTGTTTTGCAAAAGAGTGGGAGTGATCCTCTTATCTGACACTGGGCGAGGAAGCTAATAAGCATATTTCCCAAAACATTACACCATTTCTTTAAAACGGGCGTCTGAACTGTAGACTTTCCTGTCATCACTGTCTGGATGAAAGCAGAGCTGAGCAGAGAGAGGATGAACTATGGGAACAGTTTAAATCTGACTTGAAGTAGGTGGTGTGACATCACTGTCTGGCTGTGGCGAAGAACAGAAATGTCTTCATAAATCTGGGGAAATGCCATGGAAGAAGAGCAGATTTTTGAGGCCGTAACACAGGCCCGTCAGTGCATTTAAGTGTTAATTATTAATTTTTCTTCCCTCATAAATTTTAACTGCAAGCTTTTGTGATTAAAACAAAATATCTCCATGAGAATTTCCTCTGGGAACTGGCATCCTTTAAGCCCTTTAAAGAATTGTGAATAAATGGGTGGTACTCTCATAAAAACGATCCCTGGAGGATCTTTGCCATTTTTTTTTTACTCTTCACTATCCTCTGCAGACAAGTTGTTGTGTTAAAGTCCATTTGTACCCAAGAAGAGTGAACAAACAATCATTGGCCACATAAAACAGACTGCACAACAACTGAGCTGTACGTGGTCATAAAACTTGCTATAGCCTGTGGGAGCTCTAATTGCCTAATGATTAAGTTAGTGTACATTATATGGGCTCCATCAGGTGGAGGTGTATAGACAGCAATTTTCTCTTAATTCGTTTAGAGGATGGTTAATTTGATGGCTATTCAAAGACAGTAATAATCCACTTATCCTTCACACAGCTAATCTCCAACAAATACCCCCCTCCCATCCTTCTTTCCAAAGGACACACTCACACACACAAACGCACACACACGCTGCTCAATCAGGAGCGAAAGAGAATTTTTCTTTTTTACCACTTCATTAGCAGATCATGTGCGCATGTCAGTAGTTTCTAGGTTGTAGCCGCACGCACAGCCAAACCGCCCATTCAGAAATGACCACAGCCTCTCTTTGTCCGTCAGCAGCTGCCACTAGATGTCACACCAGGCAGGTGTTAACACTAGGCAGTGCTGCCTCGCCAAGCACCAAAATACCCAGCCCTGAATAATCAGTATTGTTATGTAAATGCTGTTAAAGGTAAGATACTGGAACTTACTGGAGCTTGCTCTCTTTCCTAAAGGCATACCTCCTACCTTTTTTTTTTATCTCCTCCTTCTCTCCCTCCCTCTTGAGCCGGTGAGATTCTCCTTAAAATGCCAGACGTAGGCCATGCAGATCGGCTTAAACATAAAAAAGCAACAACAAAAAAAAAGAAGGATGTGAGACAGAGAAGATTTTCCTCAAGATATTGTGATGTAATTAGGCGATAACATTGGCACAGGAACACTGTGATGACCCATGTGTGAAAAAGTTATTATACATCTAAAGGAAGAAAACTGTATCAAATCATGTCCCTGCTTTTCAAGTTTTCATGTCAATCTCCTGAATGTGGCTTTGATGAATGACCCCGGGGAGTAAAAACATCTCGCTGCTGTTCTGACATAAACAAAAAAGAAGCTGATTCTCTATTGAAGTGGACCGCTGCTGCTAATTAGTTCTGTGCTATGGAAGGATTGATTGTGGATTAAGCTTGGATGTGATAAGAGATATTCCTTTTTGAACACGTGGATGGAGGAGACGGAGATTACTTTTGTCCATATGGATTTTGGTCGAGGCTACTGCACTCAATTCCACGTGGACACCTCAGAACTTGGGTACATTTCCATAACTTTTATTTTCCATGCCTGTGCCTGGGTTTGTACTGACCCCACACGTCCTTTGGGATCTTTGATTATTCGTACACTGAGACCTGAATGCAAAAACAGTTTCTTTTGATTGAGAGGCTGCACAGGAGTATATGGGAGGCACCGTGGACAGTTTCAAGGTCCTTTTTTGCAGAGAGAAGTTGATGTAGCCCGATTTGCCTATTCAGGGGATTAAAATCAGAGGTGACAGCTTTGAAGATGGGATCACTGCTGGATAGAAACCTCAACCGTTTCAGTCATGACATGCCTGCAGCACTGTAATGTATGGATGTTTGAGTGTCTCATGGTAAAAGGAGTAGTTCAAATACAGAACGCTGGGCTATGCTCTACTGTGCTGTATATGTCCTAGTTTGAAGGTTTGTCGGTGTGCATGGGTTGTTGTTTGTGTGATGGTGAGCATCCAGCCCATAGCAGCCAAACGCTGGTAACCTAATTTCACATTTGGATTTCCAGAGATGATGTGTCGGTCAGGAAATAGCTAAAATGCTGCTGCTGCTGTGTGCCTGAGGGACAATATGAAAGCTCCTCATATCACATAATCTGATATGATGGTTTCCATTTGCTTTGCAAAATGTTTAACTTGATTTCATTTATTTTTTTGAGCTTCATTGGTGTTATGTCACTTTCTGAGGAAGCCAATAGTGGAAGCACGATCCAGATCATTTGGGCTAGCGCAATACAATACATTCAAATTCCCCACAAACACAAAATCAAAATATTATCATGCTGAATAGTAAACCTAGTAATTTTGCGGTAAACTGCGTCCTTTTTTATTTGTTATTGTTAGTATTTTTAATCTCTTTGGTTCCTGAAACAGTACAAAGACATGTAATGTGGTAAGTGGTCACCCAGAGGAAAGCAAAATCCAAGATCTCTTTCATTTCTCCTAGACACAAATGAGCTATAGCCTATTTGATACAAAGGTCAAAGGTTTTTTCTCCTGCTTCTCAACTTCAACTCTGGAGAAACAAGCACAGATAATCTCATGCTTGATCAAAACAAGAGATCTCCATATGATCTAAAATAAGTCTAATTTAAGTCTCCTGAACATGAGACCATATGAGACCAAAGAAAGAGCTCAAAGAAAACTCAGCTATGACTCCCAAGATGCAACACCTTCTCATCACAATCCACGCCTTCTACACCTACACAGTTATCAGCTGTTATTAAAACCCAACTCATCAATAACAGGATCGCGATATTGGAGCGCCGCTCACATTACACAACAAACCGCTAACAATTAATCCACACTCAAACCGAGGCAACAACAATGTTAACTGTACTCAACAAGCTATTATTACAAGGTTTACAACAGATGTGACAGACAACCTGTGTGTGCGTGCGTGTGTGTGTGTGTGTGTGTGTGTGTGTGTGTGTGTGTGTGTGTGTGTGTGTGTGTGTGTGTGTGTGTGTAAGAAAGAGAGGGAGAGAGAGAAAGTTGGTCAAACATGCTAACTGTTAGCTAACGTTACCGTAGCTCAGGCGTTGGTCTCCCGTCAGGTAAATGTTGCCGTTTATTCCTCAAATGTAGTTCATAAAGTTGTTGAACCTCTCCTGTACAGTTATCCATCGCTGCAGTTGAATTAGCCGCTAAACTGCTGGACGCAAAAACCGATGGGGCTTCTGTTTGTTTACAATTCACAAAAGCAACTTGAACGTGCCGCTCACACTTAGTAGCCTAAATGAGGCAGCGTAGCCTCCCTTGGTGTACGTCTGGGGGGAACAAACTGCGCATGCGCACAAGCCACATACGGGTATGGGTAGAAGAGGCAGAGCGGCTCTGTGCCTCACCTCTGCCTGGCCGGAGCTAAACTCAGTTGAGTCGTGTTTATTATTAAATCACCAAATGCTGACACATTTAAACCTGTGGTAAAGTTATCTGAAAAAACAAACAAACAATTAAATCTTAGATTATCTAAATAGGCTGATTTCATTATTCCTGACCTAGGTGAGGCACTTCCTCACCTGCCTCCCCTGACTGCACGTCCCTTTCATTCGCAGTGAATTGTCTTTTATGAGCTTATATATATTTTTTTTTATAAACTGTTGTTAGATCAATAGATTGAAATATAGTGGCATAAAAACACTAACCTGAGCATGGAAAAAGTCAAGTAGAGACAACTCAAAGTATTTACTCTACATGTAAGATACTGTTGTGTATTCAAGCACCATTTAATAGTTGTTGTTCCTGTTGATATTTTAGTGTTATACAAATGCTACTTCTGTAATCATCTCCAGTCATTTTTTGTTATATATATATCTCCTTACTGTTTTGTAAAGAACAAAGCAGTAAACAAAAGGGAGCTATTTTGTCACAGATGAAGTCAGTGCTTAATTTTTCTATTCTTATCAACCAAACACCAAATATTCGTAAATTGTTCCTGTGAAAGAAAACATGTTTTTTTGTCTCCCCTGCCACCTTTTGCATTTGCTATTATGCATATTTGTACCACTTTTGCAATATAAATACAGCATCCTTATATAGAGGTGCATCATTTGCTCACATTTAAAGCTGCAGCACATTTTCTAATCAACTGTCACAGATTGTTCTGAGGCATCGCCTAGATATTCAGCATGAGATGGTTATGTTTATAAATAATCAGGTAATTAATTATTTAGCACTGATAATGGATTATTACTTTAATATATTCTACAGTTCACTTAGCAGTACAGGTCACCTGAACCCGCTCTAATTTTAATGTCTGTATTACTAATGAAAAAGTATTCTCTATGATATAGCATTTTAAATGGACCTGACTGAATAGTAAATGAACCACATCCATCTTTGTGACACTGCTTTGCAGGGTACTTTCCTCCAGAATCATCTCCAGATGACCTTGCTATTTAAAGTTTTTTTGTTGATGCACTGTCTTCCACCTGGAGGAGGGTTCATTTAATCATCAGTGATACTGGAAGAAAGATAAAAAAAAAAAAAAAAAAAAAGAGGCTCATGTTGCAGCTGTATGACGCTGATACAATTATAATCTGATTGAAAGCATTAAAAAGCCATTTATAGAGTTATTTAAAATTTTAAACACTCATCTACGGATCACACTGTATATTTAGCAGCATTTTGTTCTCCAGTCAACAGCCTCACACTTGAATGTTTTTGTTGCAATCCCAACGCTTGCACCGCACCTGCATCATCCTCATTAATCTGACAGTGACAGTTTAAGATAAAACTGGCCCCAAAGAGCAGGAACAGACCAGTTTTAGGTAACTTGAACAAGTCTAAAGAGTGTTGTTATTCTGCAGGCCCTCACGCTTCATCATGAACTCTCTCTGAGCTCCTGTTTCATTTCACCATCACCGTGTCACTCAGTGCAATTTGCTGCCTCTGGCTGACTGTACAAATCTTCTTCTTCCTTTGCTCCTTAAGTGCAACCTCAACACTTCCTTTTTCTCTGATTCTGTGCAGCCCTCAATGTTTGTGTCATCTGTGTAACCGCAGCTCAGGTGTAAGGAACACGTCACAGCACATTCACTAAATCATACTCGGAAGCTTGAGGTCATATAGACAAGGTGACATCTGTGTTTTTTTTTTTCTTTTGTTATTGAACATGTTGTATGTGTTATGGAAAGAAAACAGGACACACTCCTTAAGGTCGCGTCCCATAAGAGGAACAAAATCATCATGGACTGTTCCTACAAACAAGAACTGTCTCTGTGGCCAAAGTCTGATGTTGTTTCTTCCCCTGTGCCACTGTGCTCTGTTAAACTATTAAAAACACATCAGTGAGCAAAACCACTGCAGGAGCTGATATGTTCCTTCATTATGATAAACATTGAGCTCTATAAACACTGTTCTGAGACTGTAGATGTTTAACAATGCACTACTTACAGTGTGTATTCATCTGCAGCTGAAAATAGTCCAGGGCTGAAGCACTATTTAGAGTTGTGTGTTAAACTTACAGCACTGATCCATGTTGATACAAACTGATTAGCGTTTACTTTTATGCTGTTTAATTCACTATGTTTCATTAATGTACATCTTTAATAGGAATGAATGAGCTCGCTGTTGAGTGCCACAGATTGGTGCAGTTGTTGGAAACAACAGAAAAACAAAGATTGAGAACAGATTGTGGTGGTTTCAGAGAATTTGTTGACAATATGAAAAATGTACAATTAATGCTCTTTGACTCTCAGATATAAATATATCCCAACAGTTTGCAGTGTTTAAAAAAAAAAAACATCTCCCTCTCTCTCTGTCTCTCTCACTCTCCTTTTCCCTCAGTCTATCTCGCCCCCGCTCCAATGTTAGGGTGATCTATCAGTTAGGCGCTACTATCTCGAAAGGACACATACTGCTGTGTATGTCAAGAACAGAGAGGATTTACTGAGGTTCATTACCGAATCCAATAATTTTCCAGAAGCCCAAAACAACCTGAATGTTGTTGATAGATATACATGTATATACCACATAAATATTCATGTTTTTAATAAGCAATATCCCCCCTGAGCAACTAACAAACTATGAGATATACACTCAAATTCTAAAAAGGCCTCAAAATGTTTTTCTATCATTTACCCAGAACATAACAGGTTTCCACAAGAGACACTTGTCCTGGAGGAACAAAAACTGTGGTAATCCCCCACCCCCACCCACCCCCCCCAACCCCCTGTGCTGCTACACTTTCAAAGACCTTGTTTTTGGTTAGGTTGGTATCAAATGCAAAGAAGCCTCAAAGACACAGCGGTAACTAGTTGACAATAAAAGAGTTGAGCTCACATGGAGTTTGTGGAAAAGTAGAGTGGGTTATGTGTTGATTTAAACACTACACGATACATAATATCAAGTATCATGATTATGGTTTACCTAATATTTACAGAAATATTGAACAAACGGCCGACCAAATATCAAAATCATATCATTGCAATAGTGTAACCCTCTTTTCCTCTCTCCCTCTTCGTTGGTACTGGACATGGTGTGACTGAAATCAATCCACCCCTCACAGAATACTGATAAATGCTGCAGGGCCATTTTACAGTTTGTTCTGGCTCAATGGTTCACAGGTAATATGTGAGCAAAATCAAGGGTTGCTGATGTGATCAGATAATAATATATCATTTAACTAGGAGTAACTTTTCTTGCGATGAACTTCTGCCTTCTGACTTCTGACGGATGTGATAACTTACAGACATGCAGGTCAGAACAGTGGGTCAGTTTCATTTCAGCAACACACACACACACACACATGCCCACACCAGGCCTTGAAGCTGTGCTGTCCATGTTAATTATTCCACTTTATAATAAAGTTTCAAACAGAGCTGTTTACAGAAAAGTGGGCAGTGAGGATGAGGGATGATCTTCCCTGCAGAAAAAAAGAACTTAAAACTTGGAGTAAATTCAACTATTGAACAAACTTCTCATTTGATTTTAATGGGTAGACAATACAAGTTTAACTTTCACAATGTTAACGTTGTGATAGCGGATTTGATTAGCTCACACTGACAATGAGCACACAATGCATGGATGTGCTATATATGAATAGCCCAACATAGGCAGCTAGGTTGCACAAATAAAACATTACATATGTATAGGTGTTTTTTTTTTCATCTCCACATGTCGTGTGTAACGCTCTCCAACACCTTGTCTTCACATTTGAAAGAGCCCACAGTTCACACAGACATTTCAGACTGACCCTGCCTTGAACTCACACTAGAGCATATGGTTCAGCCCTCAATTATGCATGGGCAGATCTTCCTTCTTTTAGAGGGAATGAGCACAGAGTGTTATTTTGGTATAAGGTGACCTCTTTGGCAGTGATAAAAGTGATGAGCATCAGGAAGACTTTGGCCTATAAATGCGAGAGCCTCTAATTTGATTTCCCTCTCATAGATGTTTTAGTTTTGACAAAGGTCACGTGACGTCAACCCCCTTGTAGATGCTTTTTAAAAAAAAAAAAATTTAAATCACAGTGGCATCACCATTTGAAAATACCTACTGTGAGACTGACTGATTTAAATGTCTCCTTGCAAATTTGCAGATGAAGAGTGGGCTGTTGTCCTTTGAAATTCTGCGGTAATGTCAAGGGAATTTGTGCCAGACTCATCCAGTTTAAGATTTGAATAGAATGTATTGAAAAGCTTAAAGATACTCCAGAGTGTTGGAGGATGGTACAGCAAAAGCTCTATAATTAGTGTACTGAGTAACCCGTTGTTACATGTGGTGAACATGTCAAGATTCAAGTCAACTTTACTTGTGGAAACCAGAATTACACGCATTGAAATATTAACTGGAAATGGAGAAGGGGGTTAATAACACAGGAAAGGTGAATCAAATTTTAAAAATATAACAATTTTATTGACAAGGGATTATTTCATAAAAACAAAATGTTTTATTTTTGAAACACTTATTCCAATAATATAACCGAAACTCTATTTTTATATGAGGTTGTAAACATGTTTACTTCTGCTGTGCAGCTGGACATTTAAACATGGGAGTCTATGGGGACTGACCTGCTTTTGGAGCAGACTCAAACGGACAAACCAGCAGTTTTTGGCACTTTCTTATTGGCTTTATTTTTCAGTCCCAGAGGTTGCCGCTTGTCTGAAACCTAATTACTCTAGGAAAAATATAAAAAGAAACCACAATACCAAAAGAAACACATGGCAAGTGCAATGACAAGATTTTGATCTCTTAAAATAACTTTCCCCTTTTCTTTCCCATTAACAAGCTATAATGTTGAAAAATGCATTTTATTCCACCCTGTAGTATGACACATTTATTCTGTATCAACTTGTTCCAGCTCTTCATTGGAGTTACATGATGTTACAATGAATTAAATTTTCAAACCCATCAAATGGAAATAGTCTTGAGGTCTTGTGGAGCATTTCATTCTCACTTCTCCACAAATCTCTGAGCTATGTGGGTGTGAGCAGTGTTGCTGTGCTGAGGCTGATGTGCTTAAAAAGCACTATAAGGTCAGCATTTAATTCTCATCTTTTCTTATTCCAGATAAAATAATTATGTTTATTTCACATTATGTAGCTACTGTATGTATTTTTCTGACCTCTATCTAAAATATACAATCACACAGACTGAAGCACCACAATTAATTTATTTTTAAAAGTCCAGCGGGTCTAAAATTTAATTCCCAGTGTCTGGTTGCCAGCTGTTTACATATTCAACAATGCACAATAATTTAAACTCAACCAGTCTGTGAAGAACATCAGCCAGCCATAAATTAATTAAGGCTTTCTGCTCTGATAAGTACCAGCCAAGAAATGAGAGGGTGCTGTGTTGAGCTTTAGAAGAGTTTGCACTCCCGGTCAAAAGTTTTACAACGCCCACGGTTCTCCAATTTTCCCTCAAAATATTAGCAATTCAAGTCCAGTAAATAAGATTAAATGGTACAAAGGTAAGAAGTAAACTGTCTATGATTTAAAAAGTGTTAGATCTTTAAAAACTGAAAAATCATGTCAATTTTTATAGAAAACAAGCTTTTCTCAGGGATTAAGAAACTGGTTACTCACAACTTTTCTGCAGCTATGGAAGTAAATAAAGCTTTTAAAGTTAATGCAAACAATTCCCACATGTGCACCAAATGTGCCTGTACAAGTAGTGTTGTATATTTTTTTATCAGAAAAACTCAAGTAACAAAGGAAAACAGGCTGGTTGGTCAGGAGTTCATTCCTGCAGCAAGATAATGAGCCAAAACATTAGAAGAAAAGAAGCAGACGGTGGCTTTACATGATGGAGGAGCCGTGCAGTCTCTAAACTTTAAACCCCACAGAGATGGTTAGGAATGAACTAGGCTGAAGGTGAAAACAAAGCAAAACATCCACGGGAACTTCTGCAGCAAAGTTGGTACAAATTATATAAGAAATGTTTCATTTCTATTGTAGAGACAAGTCACAAGCGAGTTCAGCTGTTGGATGAGTCAAACCAAAGATTTCAAGATTTCAACAACAACAACAATTTACAACTGGGAGGTCTGAGGTCTTCTATGACATCTGACCAATTTCCCCCTACGAACTATGTTGCAGTTTATATCACTTAAGTATGCATTTATATCACGCCTGATCAGAAAGTACTGAATTGTCAATTTTATCATATCTGGAATGTAAATTGATTACAAGTATAAAGAATGTAAAAACTGTAGTCAAGAGACAGTGTTACAAAAATTAATTAATTTCTAGGAATGCACACTTGTAATTAAAGTCAGATTGTTTTGCCTGTTGGTTTATTCAGACTGAATAATTCCTGTTGAAACAGTGAATACTACAGTATAAGGTCATCTAAGTCCAGGATAACATATCTCCTATCAAAAGCGTCTGGCTTGCACAGTGGTGTTATTAAAGCTCGGCTGCCTCAACAATCTTCCTATCACTGCTCTGTAGCCTGGCCATTTTAGGACAACCTAATGTGCACATCCAAAGTGCTCTTGCTTGCTGAATGTTCATTATCTATTATTAGCAACGAGCAATATTTTAGCATTCAATTGAAAAGGTTTGGCTGAGAAAACAGTGTAACTAGCTACTGCCAACACTAAATCTTTCAGCAGGAAGGGGATGTATCATACACTGCAGCTATACAGCCTTACCAGAAAAGATGAACATTTTGACCATTGTTCGCCTCCCTTACAGAGAATCAGATGAGAAGACTGATAGAAGATACAATATCTGCCCATTGAATACAAAGCTGTTGCCAGCAGCCAGTTAGCTTAGCTTATCATGAAGACTGGAAGCAGTGATAGAAAAACTGTGTCCAAAAGCAGCAACAAGAAAAATCTGAGATATGAAAACAAATCCAAATGGTAGTAACCTCACTAATACTGAACCACAGGGTTTATGTACAAAGGCTTCTCCTTCTAAAGCAAATATTTTTTCACCAGCATGTACACTGTATGTTCTTATGCCTTGATGCTGTGATCACTGTGCAACTAACAATTTCAAAGTGATATCAGTCTCAGTGCATGAGTCTGTGCTTTTCTCTCTCTCTCTCTGTATATATGTGTGTGTGGGTGTGTTGGTGTGGGAATGGGGGGGTGGGGGGTTGAAACTCAAACAGAAGCCACTTTAGTCTCTGTCCTTGAGAGTAATCTTGCCTGTGTGCAAAATGGCTCACTTTATCAACTTGGTGGCAGCGTGCCCTGCCTGGAGTCTGGAGGCAGCAGCAGCAGCAGCAGCAGTAGCAGCAGCAGCAGCAGCAGCGATGCTTTCCTCATGACAGCACACAAAGAGCAACCAGACAATCACCTTCTCCAGAGGCCCACTGTGCGCCGAGGAAGGACAAGGAAAGACTATTTATGTTTAACTCCTGCTTATCTAAGTCTGATCCTCCAAATGAATGACCTGTATCAATAGAAATCACTTTAAACGCAGCCAAGGTCACTCGCTTCGGTCGGATGATTGATGAGTTTTTAAGGAAAGTGAGAACCACGTTCTTACAGGTTTTGTATTGATCGGTAATTTTGTTCTGCATTGATCTGCATTACCGACAGGGAGTAACAACAACAGCTGCCTGACTCTCTTGTTGCGAGTTAGATGAGAGGACCGCTTGCTTGTTTGCTTGGAAAGTCTCACTCTAACTCTTGATAATAATGTGAAAAAGTGTATTGACCAAGTTACACTAAATGCAAAACTACACATAACAAGCAACCAGGCTAACTTGTTGATTGTGAAGTCACCAGGTTCTGTTTTTCACTGCTTGTTAAAAAGCGATGACACATCGCTTTGATATTTCTAGATATAGATTCAAATCTGCTTTATTTTTGTCGGGTCTGATTTTGAGACTGAGTTTCGATGGCGCTGGATGTGATATTAATGGGCTATTGAAACTTATTGTGTGACCAATATATTTAGTATATGTGGACATGTATTGACATTATGATGTGTAAATTCTATGTGCCGCTGCTGACCTAGGGAGCTGTCTTGTATTGTCTGTGTATGGTTGTGTTGTGTATCTGTTTGTATTTTGTGTGTGTGTGTGTGTTTTATGTTGTATTTGAACATGGATTGTATTTTATAGGAAATAAATTACATTGATACACTGTAAATATGTTGTATGGACCCCAGGAAGAATAGCTTTGGCATTGCCATAATAGGGATCCGAATAAATAAATCAATATCATACTGTCTGAAATTCAAATTGAAGATGACAAAAATATGGCAAATATCTAAAACTTGTGAGGTCCAATTACCTTATTGTTTAATTCATTCAGTGAGATGTTGACCACCTTTTTTCTGGTATGCACCCACAGCGCAATTACTGTATTTCCTGTGCACTTTCGCCAAGCTAGCTGCTGATCCTGAGAAGCAGCGCCCAAGGGCAAAAACAGTTGCTCCTGACCAGCCGGCTCGCTCAGCCCTCAGCGCCACCCACCCACACCATGATGACTACGCCTTGACTGCCTCTGTGTAGGTTCAAACTGTATTATCTTACAATCATTTCCATTTTTGTAAATGTTACACCCGGGTGTAGATATTGTAATTTACATTTTTAATTTTGCTTTCTTTAAGAGATACAGCAGTGTTGTTTTGTTGTTTTGTTTCTGCTACAGGTGTCTGCCAACTGCCTTAATTCTTGAGATTGTATTTTCCTTCCCTTATGAGACGACACATTTGAAATGTTTGTGTTTGTGCCTTTAAAAGTAAAGACTGCATTAATATGGCTGCTTTTGCCTGCAGCTTAAACTAGTCATTAGCCTCTCTGTGTCTTACACCGCAAGGCTAAATTGGGTTAAGGCAAACACACACACACATACAACCAGGTTGAAAAACAGTGGAGGGCAGCCTTTAAATCAGGTCATCACCAAGGCAGAGCGTGTGTGTGCGTGTGTGTTTGTGCGTGAATGTGTGTGTGAAAGAGAGAGATGTGCCGTTGGAGCAGATTGCAGTCCGCTGGCCTGTATCCCATAACAACCACCTTCCAAAGGCAGCAGTCAAGAGCTCAGTGTGGACACCCCTGTGGTCACCCTTCATAACCCCTTTTTGAGGTTAAAAGAGGGTTTGATCAAGGGATCTGCCACCCCTCCTCCGCCCCCACCACCCCACCCCTGGTAAAATGCAGACTGTGTGCTTCTTTATGTCTGGAGCTCCCAACGGGTCCTTTTTGAAGACGGATCCCAATTACACAGCACTAAATCTGCAAATATGGGATGCAGTTCATATAGACTTTTTTTCTTCCATGTGTGCCAGATCCTGCTGTGATTGCATCAGTGTTTAAATGAAAGAGGCCAGTTAAATGTGAGGTAACATTATCCCAACGCTATCATTTATCTGTGTGGACATCTAGGGGTTCTGAAGCAGTAAATGACTGAATCATAATCACGCTTGTAACTGTTTGCAAAACGTAATCTTTTTTTCCTCCCTCAGGTATTTGTGTAGTATTAAGACAGTAATAACTTACAAAAAAATCTGTAAATGCCACTCTGAGCGTTAAATTCTATTTAAAGAGCAAACAGGTTTCAGAAACAATCAGGTTGACATTCATCTGGTGTTTACTTAGCTGCAGCTATTTGTAGGAATCCAGCCTGTGTAACGTAGCCCCTGGTGAATGAAAGTGTGTGTGTGTGTGTGTGTGTGTGTGTGTGTGTGTGTGTGTGTGTGTGTGTGTGTGTGTGTGTGTGTGTGTGTGTGTGTGTGTGTGTGTGTGTGTGTGTGTGTGTGTGCGTGTACTTCTGTGTGTTTGTGATGGAGGAACAATCAAGGGACCATTTGAAGCTTGAACATCTGTTGGGAACAAATCAACGCCACCGTTACTGCTGCACACCAGCTTCACTTCTTGGAATGGACGTATAAACACTCACAGCTTCTCACTTCGACACATGTGTATTTCATGTAATGGTCAGAAATCCCTAAAGGCTGAACACATCATTTTCAGTTTTATTGTTTGTCTTCTTACATATATGTTGCAGCGCTGATGTTTTTTTACCACATTAAATGTGAATCATTCTTTTTCACTCCAGAAAGGAATCAGCGCTGCTACAAAGCTGCTAATCAGACAGAAGATTGGGAGAAAACACGAGTCTTGGTGGGGCTTTCTGGGCATATTGAGCTTAAGAGCACCAAGTCTGAAAGGCATTAACAGCTTAATGAGTGACTCATATCCAACTCCTCAGCAAGCCAAGCAGCAAAAAGCTGCCACAGTCTTCTCACTCTGCTTCATGTTGCACACCAGTGCTGCTGTATCGGTGTTTCTCTGAGCTGATTGCACTATTTAGTGAGAAAAATTATCCAAATCACAGCGAATGATCAGTGATGCGTTTCTTGTTTCCAACATGGTGACTGTGGTGAGATAACGGCAGGCCTCATGCATGCTCAGCTTCTTCACATTGAGCAAATCAGTGTACCTAAACTCCAAGTTACACTGCATGCATCCGAATAGAGAAACACACAGTTGATTTGAGCTGTACACCAACAAAAGCCAATCACACCTCACACACTGTGGACCACTAGCAGAAAGTAATTATAATATGCAATTAACTGTGATTAAAGTTCAGTATACTTGCAGGAGAAAATACCAGCATGGCAGTAACAGTGCTGTAGCCTCTAATGGATAATTTGTCCATTAAGTTGTACATTTTCTTCTATGTAATTGAGAGTGTAATGGACATTAAATTGATTTGAGCCAGAAATGCTCATTTACATTGTGGCTGTAGCAGCAGCGCCGGCACTTTCAGTTCACAACCACTCGCCTTAATGCAGATAAAGGCTTAAAGGTAAAACAACTTCGACAACCAGCGCCGCTTTGCTTTTACAGAGCTGTGCCCTTCACCTCAGCACAGACAGGACATCACATAGAAACCACGCATGTCACATCCACTCATCACCAAGGAGGGCAAAATTCACAAAGGAAAAGCAAAAGAAGAGAGTCAATGAACAAGAATGACACACACAAAAATCAATAGGATGACACAGTGCCAAACAAAGGGGTTTTCACAGACGTCTGTGCAGTTGTGCAACAGAGCATGAGGGAAATCTATGGAGTCTGGAAAGAGGACCTGTAACAACCAAACCTGTCTGAGAAGAACTTCCCGTGTTTATCCTCTACTTAAAAGACGTGCTTTCGCCTAATCTGAGCCACAGACAGTTCACTGAAGTGCCGGAGGAAAGAAACACGAATTGTGTTTGCACATTATTATCGAACCAATGCAAATTCTGTTGTCAACAATTTTGAACATAATATCTTTTATTTGCCACTACACATGTGGATAATAGACATAAACAGAGCAAGTCAGACGGTGCGGAAAAAAAAACTGAAATGAGAGAGGCGGTTCACACACCCTCGTCCTCCCATGGTGAGTTAGTGCTTGAGGGGAGGTGATCATTAGGAAAGTAGGAGAGTGGGTGCAGGATGCTGGCTGAGAGATGGATAACTTTGTTAGGCGTGGAAGACAGAGCTGCAGTAAACAGGTCAGACCTGTGGCACCCTTATGGGCATCTCAAAATGAGAGAGCTGCAGTTAATGGTCCACTCCTACACTAATCATGATTAATTGAATCTTCGGAAGGAAAGAAAAGTGGCAAAACTGTCAGGGTACAGTATGTCAAGACTTGATGTTATATCACCCTCTCTTGTTTCATTTTGCTTTTGCAAGGGGAGGAACAATGGATGTTCTTATCAGTGTCAGTGTGGAGGCCCCTTGGTAACAGCATGTATCCAAATACTGTAGAAATCTGTATTGACGGGGCTTTGATAATAGCTGATAGGATGTATGAATAAGACCTGCAAACAAGAGTGGTCATTATTTCTTCTTGCATGTCTTCACGCTGTTGCCATGGTGCGGATCTAGGGACTGGTGGTACTCATCATTTGAATAGCATTGGAGCAAGGTTGTCTTTGCAAAAACACTGACAAAATGTATCCTTGGTCCCCTCTCCAGAGGTTTTCATGCAGTGCATATACTGTACTGCAGGTGTTCTGTAGAATTGGCGTGTCTTCAGTAATGTAAATGTCGTGTGTCAACTACACTACTATTTTTTTTTTTTTTTTTTAGTTTTACATGTATTCATTGCTCTGTACAATGTGATTATTTAGTGGTGCCTATTTGAGCACCATCTTGAGTGAAATGAGAGACTGCTAAGAGGCAGCTGAATGTTCATGTATTTGACTCACAGGGGTTAAGGTCTGTCAGACTGGCCCAGATATGGGAGATCACTGCTGTATAAGAGTAGCTGCTGGCACCTAAAGACAGCAGTATACCACCAGCGAAATAGAAACAGGAGTCCTTGCTGACAATATGTTTGAATTTTGATAAGGAAAAAAACAAACAACAACAACAACAACAACAACAAAAACTGGGTTTGACCACCATGATGCACAGCTTCCAGCCATACAGCAACATCTCTAAAATGTCTTGATCTTGCTTGCCTGCATCACAAACATTACGATCATTTGTGGGTTGTACATGGTGCTGTAGAGCATGTTTCCAATTTAACAGTAGTTTTCAATTATTTCCACTTTGGGCAGATTGTCTGATTGTAACACCAGTATGAATCATTTCCAGGCTGCTTAGAAAGAAATCTATCCTGTGAGTCAGTCTCTGGATACACTATGACTGTTATATGTCTTTCACTTTGTGTTACACATCTTCGTTTTCATTCACAATGCTGCAAAAATATTCCAGCATTGCAGATGGTTGCTACAATTTTCTTTATGTGTAAAATGTACTGCAGCTATATTCTCCGTGACAAGTGTCCTTTTCCTAACCTAACCTACTGTAGCATAATGGTCAAGGTTTCTTTTAATTAATGGCTTGTTAGTGCCAATACTTTGGAGCAATAGAAACATTTCCAAATAGCTCCTTCAATTCAACATTATCAGATAACACAATAGCTAATTCCAATGTCTTATGGATATAGTGTTCATAAGACGAAATATATCAGTCACCCCTATTATGCTCTCTATTCAAGCCATTTCAGAGATTAGTCACTGCCAAGACAACACATTCCCACATCACACTGTTTCCCTAAATATGTTAAACAATGGCCTTATCATCTTTTAGAAAATTGAGAAATATGCAGAGTAGCTGCTGTCATTAATACTGGAGTTCAGTTTAGGTTTAACAGTTCAACCTCAACACGTACAGAAACCTGCATTTACAGTATTATGCGTGTGGACTTGAAACCGTGAGAAAAATACTTCCAAATTTAGCATTTATGGAGTTAAACTGACGACACAACGGTTGTAATGTTTATTGCTTTTTGAATGTGAAAATTTATGTTGAAGATGGAGATCAACAAACCAGCTGGCACTCCTCCTCCCCCTCCTCGTCTGCTGTTTAAAAGCAACTCCATTGTGTATCGTTGTTTGGTTGTGTTGTTTTATTAGCTGTATTTCTTAGCACACTGCCAGACCTCATGTTGCCTTTGCCTGGGATTTTTCTCTTACCATCAGGGATTTTTTTTTTTTTTTTGGCGTCATCTTTGTGACTTGCAAACTCCACCTTCAGGCATGGAGGCACACATCTTCACTCGCACTGTCTCAAGATCCATACCCTTGCATTTGTACCCAACCTTCGCCAGTCTTTGCGGACATGCCAAATTTAATGTTGAATTTAGTATACAGGAGTCTGAGGGGCCTCTGGGAAATGTGCCCTCTCACTCCACAGAAGGAGAAAGATTAGAGGTAATCAGTTTCCCCCACTGTATTCAATCTCTCACCTCTTTTTGCTCCTTGATACATTTTGTTGTTTACCAAGAGGAGCGATCCATCAAAGCCGTGGGAAGATGACATGTGGGAGAAAGCAGTGCCAACACACTAAGTCTATGGGAAAGACTCCAGCCTTCTGTCAAGTGAAATATAATATACAATGCTTTTGTTTGATGTTTGATGAAATGTGAAAGAAAAATTAAAGAATGAAATTTACCTTGCTGTCCTACTTGTTATACTAACCTAAGCCAAAAATATATATGAGCCTGAATGAATAAACATGCCCTCCTAATATAATATCTACAAGCATGTCAGTGCACAGCTTACACTATTAATTCTGTTGAATCCTTTAAGAGCAGGTGTGAAAAAAGGCTGCATTTGCAAGTGCTGTAAGTCAGCAATTACCCACCTAGACCTCTGCAGTGAGCGCATAGGCAAAACAAACAGATAAGGTGACCCGCTCTGGTGAAATGAGTCACAAGTTGAAACATTCTTTTTTTTTTTTTTTAGATAATCAGCTGATAACGTGGAAAACCAATAAAAAAATCAAATTTTTGTTGTTTTCAAAGAAATGACATTCAAAAACAATCTCCCAAAGTTTCATAGTTCAGATAATTGAGAAAAGGCACGTAAATGACGATTAAAGTTGACTCACAACTTTTAACCCTCTAAAGACAAGCACAACATTAAATAACTTCTGAACCGTTTATGATAGAGATGAGCTGTAAACTGCATCTGAATCGTGTGATTCCCCGCTTTGTCACAGTGTGATGTCACAACGTTCGCTGGAGGCAAAACAACTGACCCCGGTGTCTGTTTAGACAGGCATCTACTGTGTATGGGACAGGTTTTAAATTAATTTTGAACAAATGATATGCTCAGCAAAGATGGAACATATATAATATGGTCTGGATCTGAAGAGGTCGGGTCTTTGAGAACTGTAGCAGGACTGAAGCAGCTGAGAAACTGCTCAAACAGGCGATCGTCGGCTTTGAGAGGTTTGGTACATTCACAAGAACAAGCGGAAAATAGAAATAGACCCGGCCGGGACGTCTGTTTAATATAACACTTATGGTTTTGGGGGGTGGGTGTACTAACATATTCACTAAAATATGCGTTTTCCTCGTCCATTCTTGAAAAAACAGTTGGTTAAAACATGCTAACCAGCATTTACAAGCTACCACGTTTGAGACGTTTTGCCTCCAGGCTCAGCTAAGCCCCCCCCACCCGGATGTTTACAATCTGGGAAGGGGTCTACAGGGTGCACAGACGACAGAGTCACAGAAGTGAGATATTCCTCCGCTGGCCTCTAAATGCAATTTTCTCAGGTTTTCAATCGGAAAAAGAGAGTGGAAGAGCATAATTCAAATGGCCATATCTTGAAAACCATCCACTGTATGACTTTGACTAGGGTGTCATTTTAAAGCTTGTTTTCTCCTCTTTCCATTGATACCATCCCAAAATTTGGGTCACTGTGACTCATTTTGCTGGATCAGGTCACTAAGTTCAATTACACAATCAACCCGCTGTGCATGTCGATGTTACTTTATCGCAGCCTTCTCGCTGCTCCCTGTCTCTCTCAGCAGAAGGAAAACTGAAGCTCATTAGCACAGATTATCTGTAATTGACGTCTGGAACGATACCAAAATATTAGTTAATATTCCAAATCCGGCGCCCTGTGACAGAACCAACAGCATGAGCACAAACAAGTGTGACTCCTCTTGATGTGCAGCGGAGGTCTGAGGAGTGCTGCTCGCCAACAGGCTGACATGAGATTGACAGGAAGTTGAGGAAAAGTGTTGTCAGCAGCCGTTAATGTCAGCCTCTGTTGACCAACTTTTGCTTTTAAGGTACTAATCATTCCCCGCGAGCGTGGGTGTAGATTTGCGAGGAGAGAGGACAACATGTCATCCCCCTGTAATTTCATATAAATGATTTGTCTGCCTTAATTAACTCGATCAAGCACCTGGTACAATCTCACCTCTCCCACAGAGCGCGACAGAGCGGCTCAGCAGACCGCCTGTTGCCTGAATCAACGTCATGTCCATTCACACTTTTTCTTGACTTGTTAGTCAGGTTTGTTGCAGCTAATGTCTGAACACATTTACTTGTGGCTGAGGCTGGCTGTTGCTGATTCAGAATTAGCAAAAGCAAATCAGGACAAGACAGTTCAGCGAGAGGTTAGCGATACTTCTGAAATAAAAAAATAAAGTTTTTCAGACTGGGTAGGAAAACCACAGGTCCTTAACTGACTAGATATATTAGGCATGCAATTGTTTTAAATTTGAATCTGTGATATCTACTGTAAGGCTCATCATAAGAATTTGATTTTTTTTTACATGGACAAACTGGACCTTTATGTAAAAAAATAAATACAGTGTTTTTCTTAACAACTTGGTTTCAACTGTTGCTACTGTGTCCATACAAAGAAGCTAGAAAGTCAAAGAAAGGCAAACAAAAATTAGATTACCCAAACTGTCTGACACACCAGTGAAAACTACACATGAATAGATCCCAGATGTCTCTCGACCCATTGATGGAGCAAAAAAAGAAAGAAAGACTAATTTCAAGTGAATCATAGATCGAGAGTCACACAAAAACTTTGCCTCACAAGGAATATGCAAAAGGGGATAAGTAGAAATTAGAAATGTGTGTGATGGTTGCAGGAGTCTGACAGTGCAGGGGGCCATCAGAACAGAGCTGAGGGCATAGCCCGAGGCAGACCTGAGGTATCTCTGATCGACTTCTCAGTCCTCGTTTCATCTCCTTCCCTCCGTCACCATGGCCGATGCCACAGACACAGACATCTCTGTCCTCCTTTTGCCAGCTGGGTGAAGCTCTGATAAGAACATCTCTGCACCGAGGTGCTGATGGAAATACTTGTAATGGCTTTATTAATGTCCTGAAAGGAACCCGCTCCTTTGTAATGAAGTAATTTTAAAAAAAAATAATGTTTTATATTTTAAGCTTGAGAGCGAATTCAGACTCATTAGTGTAATTAATGTTTTAATGAACACACAGGACAGCAAGATAATTTTCTTTATAATTATAAATGCCCAATCTCACATTTCCACTGAGCAAACCAAGTAAAACAGACACACTGCAGTCAGACTCTTCTGCTGTGAGATGGCACTCAGACAATTTTGTAAACCTAAACCGTCCTCTGTGTTAAATTCTGTCCTACTCTACTTCTACTTTAAAGATGAACAGCTTCATACAGCCTATGTCAATATGCTGTAATTAAAAGTATAGGTTGTCCCTGGAGGTTCAGGCTGGATGGACTCAGTCAGTGCCAGTGAGGATTTGTTTGTGTGAGCAAGAAAAAAAAAGGAAAGAAACAGGGAGAACCTCCTCAACTGAGTAACAGGAGCATGACAGTCAGAGACTGTTCACCTGGTGATTCGATTCTGTCAGAAGAAATCATTCAGACTTGAAGTGTGAACGGTTTATCGCTGATGTCACGGTCACTGTCGCCTCCATGGATGCTCTTTGTTGTTGTAGTTGGTCGAGTAGATGGAGATGTAGGGATGATTTATTCCCAGAGTTGGTGCTTCTTTTATACCCTCCCTTAGTTTCTTTGTGTGGGTTGGACAAACTTAAATGCCTGTTTTTTATTATTATTATTATTCATTATATGCGGAATATATTGTCAGATATCTCTGACTCAGAAGGTAGTTTTTAATATTGCTCTAAATCACCTTTGGCATTTTTAGAATAAAGTTGCTGAAGTCTCCATATGGACAAAAGTCCTGATTATGCAATACAGATACGGTTTTGACTGAACACAGATTATCGTGTAGGACTGTAATGTAATATAATACTAATAATAAAATATAAAACTAATAATAATTCTAATAGCTCATCATAACTCCTCTTAGTCATTTGTGTATGGAAATTAACTTAGTGAAGTTACTGAGCAGCCATTGCTAAAACACAAACAGTATGGACTCATCAGAACTAATGAGTCATAGGACATCTCATTGAAACAATTTATATTTTCTAACAACTTCATCTAATGGACTTGAAATTGAGCAACACGGTTTGAGGGTGATCACATTGATGATTGTGTTGGAACTGTAACCTATTAAATGCCATAAACAATGAACTGATTTTAATTGGCTGAGCATTATCTCACGAAACAAGTTTTAAAAAAAAGACAGTGGCTGCTGGGCAGTTCTGCAGTTATTTCAGATATCAGT
This sequence comes from Trachurus trachurus, assembly GCF_905171665.1. NCBI lineage: Eukaryota > Metazoa > Chordata > Actinopteri > Carangiformes > Carangidae > Trachurus > Trachurus trachurus. Next base: position 19,437,257 of record NC_139906.1, read on the forward strand.
GGTTGAAAGACTCCTGTTATGGCCAAGTTTGCGAAAAGAATTTGAAGTCTTTACTTTCTTTCAGTCTTTCTTTCTTTATAAACAACTTCTTATCCCCTTAAATTGGGGACAAGAAGTAGCCAACACTGGTTGTAGTCAGCTTTTTAGCAAAATTCCTACTGTGTCCCAGAACAGGCTACTACTGTGAGAATCTTCTATTTAAGTCATTTCTGCCATGTGCAGCAGCAGCAGCAGCAAACGGAGGAGCTTTCAATGACCAAAGGAGTCTTTGTCTGTAGCACAGGAAAGACAGACATGTCTGGTTTTCTGAATTAAAGGTTACATGCTGACAGTTTAATAGAAATGCATGTGTATCCCAGGCAACAGTGCATTTCTTAATACCATACCATTCTTATCTGTCAAAAAGAATCAAATATCACACAGCGCCTATCAAATAAAAGAATCTGCCATCTTTACTGCAGCACAGCCACAGGAGTAATATTGTCAGATTTTATCCTATTATGCGAATATGGCAAATGCAGATATCTGCACTAACATTTAGGGACACTTTAGTCTTATCTATTCATTTTCTGATGAACGATAAGGCCTTTCTTGATCTATTGTGTGTGTCTATTGTGTAATGTATGAAGCACAGCTTGTTCACGTGGCATTACCCTGCTGCTGTTGTTTCATGCTGTGAGATGAACCGACATGCTGACCTTTCAGTCATTCCACTGCCAGGGTGCATTGCAAACCTTTTCTGTACCGACAGCTGAATAATAGTGTAATATTCTGCACTGCTACAGCTATAATAACAGATTTCCAAAGTTTGTCTTTTGGTTTGTTTGTTCATTTTAAAGACTTTTTTATTTGTATTTTGTCATATTTTAACATCGTAGCGAGAGAGGACATACAAGAGGGGAGAAAGAGAGGTATGATATGCAACACAGGTCACCTGGGTGGAAATCGAACTGTGGGTGGTGCAGTTACGTGATGTGCACCTTAACCATTATACCGCATAAATCCACAAAGTCTGGATGTGTTTGTTAAATTTTTATATTTTGTAAAACAATTAAAAATCAAATCCAAGCCACGTTAAGATAACAGACCTTCCTTGCCATTTTCATGAGTAATATTAACAGACATAAAAAGACTTACAGCCCCCTGAGTAAAATAAGGCTTTGTCTATTTAGGCTAGTTAAATGTTTAATAGAAAATGAGTTCAATTGAATTTTCAAAGTGGACTGATAATGCTGTGAAACAGTCTCTGCTCTCCCGCTGAGGCAGCTCCTAACAGTTACATGAAAAACACATAATGCAGTGTCTTATTCGTGTTTGCTATAACATCTGTGAAAAACAGGTGAACTGCTGTGGCAGAATACACTGGAGCCTGATATCCAGCTACAGTATAATAAGGTACAAAGCACCTTTGCAGCATAAAGGTCGAGTTCAACCAAGCTATGAAAGTTAATCTCTTCTGTTAATATCTTTCTGCATTTGGTTAAATCTCATGAGTAATTCCTATGTGTTTTTATGTTTACATCATAGAAATACACTGAACAGTTGGTAGACTTAATTAAACAGCTTTGAAGTAATTGAGATGGTTAAATAACGTATTACAAGGAGAATGGAGGCTCTCCACCTTCCACCTAGGGCTCTTGGCCGAAAACCAACCTTGCAAGATCAGCGCCTCGAACCGGGTGTCCCAGGCCTCGTCTTGCGAGAAGCATGGACTGCTTCACAGCACCACGTCACAAACACGCGCGGTAATCCGTAATCTCTTGTACGTTATCCACCTCGGTAGACATCGCTCCATGGATTGCCTTCTCGCCAGCTTCATTGAAAACAAATGCACATGGCCAGGAGGGGGGGAGGGGGGTTAGTGGTGAGTTTTTACATAGGGGGAGCTCTGTAGAGAAGAAAAGTGACCAAAATGTGAAAAAGCAACTAGTTCCCCTTTAAGAGTAAATCTACTTCAAATGTGTTTAAAAAAAAAGAAAAGAAAAAAAGAAAGCAGCAGATAAAGTTTGGGAACCACATGAATTTCTACAGGACATGTTGATCCAGTCACAACTTGGGTGTAGAACACAACTTCAGTTTTGTAATTATATTGTTGTTGACAGCAGTAAAAGAGAAAGATGCACTGAAACTAAAATAATCTAGCAGGTACAAATTCAAAATCAGAGGGGAACGATCAGACATGCTTGACATGATGATGCATTACTGTATGCAAATTAAGTGTGGCTAATGTTTGTGCAGATTGGACGTGGTTGTAGCCTTGGGGCTCATTGTGCTTTAATGCAGCCTTGACCTCTAACCTCAACGACCATGTTAGTCATTTGCCCCCATCATCCGCTATGGCCGATAGGAGAGTTTCCTGAAATAGCACCCTCAAGGTTACAGTTAAATTCTTCAAAATCACTGCTGCAAAATCAATAACAAACCGTTTTGAAATGGTACTAGATGGTGAGCAACACTTTTTAACACGTGTAGGGATTAAAGGAATAGTTCAACATTTTCTGAAATAATATCAAACACTATCATTTGGTCTCTGGCAGAGCATCAGACAAGAAGGTCGATACCTTATCTGTTATACTGTACAGTATATAAGGCTGTAGGGATGTTGTGATAATTGACACTTTGGTACCATGTTGATGCCTAAATTATTTAAAAAAAAATGCACCAGTTTTTCTACAGTACAATGACGGCGGATGGAACTACCAAAGTGTTATAGTGTGCCAACAAACCTGAAGAGAAGAAGGCAGGCACAGTAAACAATAATAATTGGTCATGGCAACAGCAAGTGCTTGTGAAGCAACTGGTTCGCTGCAACTTGCTGGAAATAATCATGTCAGAACTGTTATATGGAAATTTTTCTCCATTTCATGACAGTCCATCCAAAATCATGAGTGCAAATAAAAGAAAGAAACACCAAAACGTGTCCAAGCAGCTCAAAGACGAACATCCAGACACACAGAATTCAGTGTGAGTGAGTTTCAGTTGTTAACTTTAACAACATGTCATCAATGTGTTCATGTTATTGTTTGTGATTTTGCGACAGCTGTCATCTGCTGTAGCAAAGTTTGACACATTAACATTCCCAATAGCTAATGTTAGCTTGTTAAGCAACAGCTGGTAAAATGAGCTGGATGCTCACAACATTAGCAGCTACTGTCATCACTGTTCAAAGTATAACGCTGAATTTTAAATCAACATTCACACCATTGGACTGTTGCCTTGTTAATCAATTTAAACTGCAGCATGCACACTATCTATACAAAGGTGTTTACGTTTGTTTCTGTATGTGGAAGCGTTACACTACTGCTATGATATTGAATTTGGTATCTCGAATCTTTTGGTCACAACAAACACATTTTTGGCATGGTAGTGAGCCCTTTTACTTTAGTGAGGCCTGGTTCTGGTGCTGGATATACCAACTTAGTAGAACAATCTAATTACTAAGTTGGTATATTTGTTTTTCCAATATCCCAAGAAATCTCAAATCCTGCCAAGCCACACTGAAACTGGATGAGGAGATAACATTTTGTGTAAGAAGAAATAAATATCATTTGTTATCTTTATTATCATGTAAACTGACTCTACAATATTCATCTGCTCATGTATTTATGATCTACAGTGTAATTCCTCGACTGCTGGCTCTTGAGGTTGAGAATGTGAATCCGAGCAGACAGTAGTTTTGACATTGGAGTTTGGCCAAATGAGAGAGGGCTGAGCTAATAGCAGCCCCAGGTCTATTTCCATGTACAGTGCTCTCTCAAGGTCATGTAGAAAGGCTTTAGAGCAGCGATAGGCTGCTTATCTCCTCCTCGGGCAAGACTGGGTACCTCCATTAATCAACCAGTGTTAGTTACAGAGGCAAAGTTCCACATGAATGGGCAAGTCAAGGTTTGTGTTTGCATGTAAACATATGCACATACATTTCAGCGTTCCTTTGTTTTCAAGGTCTGGACGCTGTGTCTGATGACTCTGAAACAAATGTTGCTGTGGAAATGCAACCAGTTACAACCGGCAGGGACGTTTCCTATTTGATGACATGACCTTTGGGTAAAGGTTGACCAATGCCTAGGTACAGTAGAGAAAAAAAAGATGCTGCTAAGTGTAAATATGACACAGAAAATCAAGGCAAAAACTGCCACAGGTAACATTATTGAGATTTCACTGTTTATTTCCGCCATTGTCCATTATCAAAGGGAGAAGTAAGGTGTAGTTTACTGCATGTGGAGACTTCATCAGTTCCTCCTGCAGGCTGCTGGAGTAGAGTCTGTGTACACCACTTGGAACAAGATAAATGATGAAGTGAGGAAGTTGGGTACATTCATCGACAACACAATTGCCTAACCCTACCCTATCTCTCGTGCTCTCTCTGTCACTGTCTCAAGGTGTAATGTACTGTAAAATAGAGCTTGCTTCACTAAGCCCCCTTTATTAGTTTTTCTTTTTATAGGGTGCGATTTGCACAAATAATTTCCTGGTCTCCATATGTTCGATATGGGCCACCGCTCAGGCTTTCCCTTTCAAATTAGCACTGGTGCAGTAAGGTAGAACCGCCTTCTTGTGTGTCCCATAGAGTGCGGGTTTAAACACAGTCATTGATAGTTTCTATAACCTTAAGTTGTAAAACTACAGTGTTATACTCTGTCTCAGTGAGAACATATACATATAGGGTGAAGAATTTGTTAATATTGGCATGGGTTGCATTATTGATGTGTCTCATCCTAACCTCAGTGCTCCTGCTCTGCCTGTCCTAGAAGAGCTGCAGCCTAACTGGTAACTGTTGAGAGGCCGTCTACTGTATTATGAATGAGTAGGATTTGGCATTCCCCTGCTGTTCTGAGGTCTTTCAGTGTAAAGTCACACTGAAGGTATACTATTGGCATGGTGCATCTGGGCCTAGTGCAAGCTGCTTTGATCACATCTTCACAATGACAGCGTTGTGTGATCCAACTTTAAGCTGACAGTGCAAAGCTCAGGCTTGTGTGTGTGGCTACAGGGAAAAGGCCATGAGAGAGGATGAGGTTTGAATGAGGGTGGATTAGTGCAATGGATTGTACAACTGAGGGACATTCAGATGGATGGTGGATGTGATCTTGAATTATGTATGTGAGATGGTTGCATGCATGGAGAGCGCTGCAGCTCCCCTACACTGATACTGATGAGATGCAAAGTGACATCAACACAGGATGTGTAGACATGTTTTTTAATTGTTCAGCTTCATAAAAGCTAAATAACTGAGATGTGTTCTTTTTTCTTTTTTTTGCATTCAGGGCACAAACAGATGCGTCCTTTGGTGCAAGTGACAACACACACCATCAAACAGAAACGTGTCATTGCAGAGGAGCAGACGAGAGAAGGGGCTGAAAGAGTTGAAACAACTTGAGTGTCCTTGGATGTCCTTCAAGGATGCCATGCCTTAATGGAGTGGATATATCCCTGTAAAAGCTTTCATTCCACAGAGGCAGAGTGGGCTTCATAAACAGCTCATGCAGAACTGTCAGTATTCTGTCAGTGGTGCTGACAAAAATGCCCACTTTCACTCTGGAGGAACACTTTTTACAGGAAGCCTCACAAATGCTAAAGATTTATTAGTGAGTAGCCTCAGTCCTATATGATACTTTCCTGACTGTATATGTCAAAACAACAGCGGGTCCTCCTCTGCCGGTGAAATATTGATGTAGCAGCTGGAGAACTTCATTTGAAAAGGTAGTTTCCACTCTGCATGTCCCTGCTTTAACGCTGTGCTTCACTTTGACTGGAAATGACCTTGTTCTCTTTAAGGCTTTTTGTCCTCGTCAAATCATGTGTTGCCTCTTAGCTCACTCTGTGTGAACAAGAAGCTCTGCATCTGGGCCCATCTTCTGCTGAGAGGCAGGGACCGGCTAATCTGGCATAGCAGACACATGGAGAGCACAAGACAGGCTTAATGTCCTTTTGTTTACTAAGCTCGTCTACCATCCAGAGGAAAGAGAGTATATAAAGTAGGTTTAAACCCTTTTATCTTCAATGAGACATTGAGAGGTTAGGAATACTTATGGTATCGAGGACAACTCCAATTATTAGCAATTAATGCTCATACTGTAGTCGGGAGGCTTCACCCGGCCTTTTGTTTGTTTTAACAAAATCAAGATTTACGTCCATATGCTCAAAGCATCCATTGTAATAAAGTGGCAACTGCAGGAATACCACAACTGTGGATTGTTTTGATCTCCTCGCCTGCGATAGTGAGCCCTTGAGGGAACCGTGAGAGTCTGAAATGCACTGCAGCTAACAGCAACAAAGCAGTTGGCGGTATTGGACGGGGGAGCCTGTTGTCATGAGAACACAGTGCAGGGTGGGGAGGAAACAACGAAGCTGCTTGCCTTCATTAGATGAAATAGCAGGAGGGCTCTGTGTGGATATAACCAAGATTAATTGGATTCTAGTGATCAGCTCAAAATGTGACACTGTCGTGCCGAGTTATGAGCCGGGCTCAGCTGCCAGAACTATGACTCTATTATCAAGCATACACGCCTCTGTCTTCACGATCTTATGCAACTAGCAGGTATGGGTTGAAATAACACCACAACTCATGGATTAACAGGCAGATGTAAACATCTTTTGTCAGAATGACACTTTGTTGACATATTTACCAGCGCTCCTTGAGATATTTATGAAATTCATTTAGACATTCCATCATCACAGCCCTGGAAAACAACAGGGTAGGTTATTAAAGTCAATGTTATTGCTGCCATATTATTGTCTTATAATATCAGGTTACATCTTCATTTTATACGTAGCCTGATTTCCAAGGCACCTAACAAGCCTTGTGTTTATTATCCAAGCTTTTCCATTTGGCTATAAATCATTTTCCTCCATCAATACTGTGATAAACTTTACTGGACATTGTTGCACTTTGTGAAGGCAAGCAAAACCCACATGCTCCACAAACTGTCAACTGTCACTCTCATCACATCATTGCTTTGAGCCTGCAGGTCTACACCCAGTCAAAATCTCTTTGCCAAAAAATAAAAGCATCACACTCTTTCCATGTCAGACTTGCCAGTGCCTCTGGTGTCTCAAAGCATCACACTGGGCCTCTAATAGCATCCATCCTTTTATATTTGAAGATATTGCAATATGCTCCGCCTGCAGATAGCCGGGCTCTTAAAGGCCCCGGCTGCTGAATTTTCAATCCCTCCTGATAACAATAATCTAAACAGACCACGGCCACTGGAGCAAATAAACAATTAACCTCCACAGTCAACCACAAGCCCGTGCACTCCCATCTGTTCTCAGACTGTTATCATACACTCATCATCCCCTCTCACTTCTTGACCTTCTGTGCATCTTATTTTTGTCTCATTGCCCAATAACATAAGTGTGCAAAGTTGCAGCTTCAAGGATGAATTCTCTCAATGGGCAAATATAATTTCTACACCGTATTTGGACAAAGCAAAAAACGTTTAACAGTGATGGAGCTTGTCTCCATGTTATTATTTCTGAATTATTAAAAATCTAATCCCGTCATAATTATTAATATTATGATGAACATAAAATTGACAAGTTGAGTTCAATTTCTTCATCCCTTCAGTCAAATGTCTGCCCATGTGTGCAGAGGGCAGGTGTGCCACTTGAATCAGGTTGTGGATTGCCAAGTGTGGTGACAGATGGGTTGAAATTGTATGTGTGGATTGTGCATCTAGCTCATGTTTCCAACACAATCTTGCAACCTCAATCACATCAGACAAAAATGAAACTAATGGATGCATGTATGATAATTACTTGTAACAGAGGTTGAGGGGTCATGCAAGTTACAGGAATTTCCCGGGAGAAACAACAACATGGGACGCTGGGAGTGTTGGTGTGGTAATGTGACACCAGTGTTTCTTTTCTGACACAAAGGCCATGATTGGAGCCAGGACTACCTGATGTTTAGGGTCATTGGGGCTCATTCACCAATATCTTCTTAAGAATCTTTAATTAAGTCGTTCTTTAGAAAACTCTACATCAGATTCATCAGCGTAAATTGATTTCCTCGTAAGTTGAGGGCGCGTGCCAGGTGAGCCTAATTAACATAGGATTAGCATAGGTAACTGCTCCATCAATACCTGTAAAAGGGCATGGGACTGCAGGGCCGTGTGCGCACAGAACTCACAGGCACTGAGCAGAGAAGGTGAAGTGAGAAAGAAAGTTGAAATGTTCTAACGAAATCTCGCTGTTGATCTGTGATCCATCCGGCATGCAAATGGTCTGGTTGATGAAAAAAACAGTTGTGTGTATAGTGTGGGAAGTTAGCACTTACAGTAAGCGCACTGTCGCAACCGGGAATTGAAAAAAAAAAAAACGAACTTGAAAAAAACTTGTATCGGCAGCTGTATGTCACGCACAACAACAAGCAACACATGTAACTCACGAATGGTTCGTGAATGAGGCCCAGTTTTTTTCTCTGTCCATGTTGAGTCTGCAAGTGCACAGACAATAAATCCTAATGGGTCATCGTTTTACTTCATCTAGCATCATTATCATCTTAGAATCTGTCTGTTTTGGATTATGACCAAATGCCCACACAATGTTTAACATGGTAACCATAATGTGATGATTCTGTTTATATGATATGCTGTTTCTAAGTTCTGCCTCAAATCCACGTGTCTCTATTATGTCATTAGAATCAATTCTGGGTGAAGGGAAGTCAACATTTTGGTGTCCTGTGAAAGCTGTGAAAGCCAGAGAGAATAAATGTAAGTAACACTTACTGGGGTAAAAATAGGCAAAGAAAGAGCTGACGAGCTAATTCTCAGACTCACTTTTCACCAATTTCATTTTCACATAATAAATTTGGGTATGTCTAGATAGGAAATAACTTCTGTGACTTCTAATGACTAATACGCTCTCCATTTGATTTTGGCTTATCAACTGACAGGGTTATTAATGTTTAAATTCACACAGGGCAGTGCTGCTGCACAGTCTCTGTGGTGCGGGCTGATGAAGAATCTTGAGGCAATACTGTTTTGAAATATATGAACTCTAATTATATCTACATTTGAATAAGTTATCTATCAAGCTCAAATCATTGCAGCACATTCGCCCCCACAGCATATCCCGAATGCTATTTACCACATTATGCACTAAGTTAATGGTGCATTAAGAATCAATATATGTCACATTTTCTCTTTGGAGACACATGGGTAATCCATAAATACAGTATATTTATTTACTAATCATTTAAAGTGGCATAGTCTGGCTTCAATATGAACTAATTATTCAATAATTAATATTGCAGCTATAAAAATTAAATTCCTATTACTTTTAGATATAAAAAAGACAGATCTTTTTTTTTTTAATGTTTTGTCAGTTCTGTTTGTGTTTTGAATAAACCACCTAATTTGAATGTTAAACCAAGAAGATGCATTTTCACAGAGGAAGACAAGTGTTTCTAAACAGCTGCCTGGAGCATGACTGATGCATATCCAAATGAGCTGCCTGATTATAAAGACCGTGAACCTTGCAGTTATAACTGCTGTGGCATTAGCTCCGGGGGTCTTCTGGCTCGAGGATGAGTTGCAGTTGGGAAAAAATACTCAGACTTTAAAATCACTGCCCCACATTCTAGCCTCAAAGGCAGCAAAGAATTGTATTCATATAAACTGTGAATATAATTACAGTATTTTGTGAAAGAAAAGGCCAGCTGCAGGAACCTCTTCTTCCTGGTTGAATTATTTTGGAAGACAAGGTGTAATCACTTCCAATGTGTTTCTTCATTGATGGAGCTTCAGCATCCTCCTGAAGTGGCATCACAGCTGTTTCATCTACACAGGAAAAAAAGAAAGAAAGAAAGACAGAAAAAGGAAACGGATGCAACACAAATTAAGGTTTTAACTGCACTCAAAAACATTTTATTCTAACATCTCCAACAGGTCAATACAGAAATTTTGTCTGTTACAATCTGTAGGCTGTAGCTACACATCAACCTCTATGAATGGAGTGTAATCAGACAAGGATAAACCCATCAATACTGGGGCAGCTATCCTTTATTTTGATCACACTCACTAGGTGGAGACAGCGATGAATATTTTATTCATCTGTGTCTCACATTAAGATTTCCCGCTTGTCACAGTGTTCATCCAAATAATCCTGAAAGCAATTCAATTTTGCTTTCATTCAAAGAGCCGGTAGTTAACAGGAGATGTAGTTTACTTTGCAGTGTGTGGTACTCTGCCCGGCAGCAGGAAATTCTCTGTTGACAAAGTATGAGGAGCAGCCGCAACAGTAGGGCAGGGAGGAAATTTCTTTGTACCAGCTGCCAGGGTAATTAGTTCTTCACTGAATTATGCATCAGCAGAAGTGTCAAGCACTGTTAGAATCAGGCAGGTTATATATATAGAGAGAGAGGATAGAGGAGAGCTGTCATGCAAAGCTCATAAAACCTTGCAATAACTGCAGCTAGTCCCACCATATTGGAGGGATCTACTAAGACCATTAAGAGCAGCTGAGCAGTAAACAGATATTCCTACAGTATGACTCAGTGCACAACTCCATGTGACATATAGGTAAGTAACATCTGGAGCGAGTCCCAGTCTAACAGCTATAGCCTATACCTGTTGCTACGAGCGTTGAGTGTCTGGTCATTTGGTTTTAAAACATATGGACCTATAAAAACAGAACAATGTAAATCTTATGTTAGCTAGGCGGCAGTGTTAAATAAAAACAAAATACTTAGAGAGAATGAATGCTAATGTTAGCATATGGGGCTAACCACTTTCCACATTTAGCATGGGAGTCTCACATAAAAGTTCAAAATTATCAGATAATTTTACTAATGGTACAAACACATCAAGCGCTTATCGTGTAAACGTGCTTAATGTGCTTCCACAATGTTTTTCAAAATGTTATAAATAGCTTGTTTTTATGAAAAGTTTCAAAAATATGGACAATATGGCAGCATTATAGTTTGTGTTTAATACAAAAAGTGAGGATTCAAGTGATTCAAATACCAAATTCCAGACTTTAAAATAAAAAAAATAAAATTCTGTTAGCTTGACATTTTCCAAATGCAGATAATTTTGTTGATTCATTTCTAGCCTTTGAACGCACCAAAATCCTCGTACAGAAGATAAAACTTACACTTTCCTCGGTGTGAGCGTGACGTTACATTCTCAGTGGGGTCATGTCCTGTCAAAACCTTTGTGCCTACTGTCAGAAACTAAGCTATGGCTCTCTGAGCATGCTGCACTGCCACTGTGTAAGTGTCAGTCACCTTGGGCTGGGATGCAGAGGAAATCACAGCAGTGTGAATAGGAGGAGTCTCCCTTTGGCATAGAGCACAGATGGCACAGCATTACAGGCTGCTTTCCACATAGCTGTCTCATTCTGCCTTTTTGGAATGAATGATGTGAACGTTTGAAGCCATAAAACAAATATTCAATTATTAATCCTATTGAGAATGATGATTATTTTTTAAAGATTTTAACCCAAAAACAAAAACAGGAGGAACAAATTGCTCAGCGCAAGGTCTATTCTGCGCCTTCAGATCCTATACCTGCAGCACACTAAGAGGGTCTCTGTGCAGCCCAGTAACGTGTCTGGTGAAGTGAAGATGAGTGATTGAATGGGATAACCTCAAAACTCAAGGATTGCTATTAGCTACTATATTCTCAGAGGAGAGGAGCTTCAGTCACTGTCTGCTGAGTCTTTTCCTCAGAGGCAATACAAAGACAGTGACATGCACACAAAAATATGTGAACCCATTCTCCGAGCAAAGCACATCATCTGACACTGGTGCAGCAGCAGCACCGCAGCCATCATCACAAGCAATAGACAACAAGTACTCAACCGTGTGTTTGTGCACTAAACCAAATGAGTAAGTCTCATCCAAACTGAATAAGTGTTCGCTCCCAGTGGGTCATGCTTGTTGATCTAAGGCTAACCAGATTTGAGTTTAAGATAAGTGTATTCATGATTTCATTTCCATGCACGCCTCCAATTTGAACACATTAAATATTTAGCGTTTCCATCCGGTATCTGTAAATGTTGTGTGTCAGTAGTATTGAACATTTGAACCCTAGCCTGGGATAGCTCAATACTGTACTCAGTACTGAAACACACTTCCCTACCAGCAAAGAAAAATGTATGGCACTTAAAGCAGTCAAGGGAATTCATGCGGGTAGTAGCTCATAAATACCCAGTAACAAGCTAAACTAGGCAAAAACACTTAAAATTAATCTGACATAAATTGTATTATATTGTATTGAAACTGATGTATCAGTGTTTTAAATGATAGAAATACAACGTATGCTGTTATCTGATTTAGTCCTTGCCATCTGTTTCAGCTCTGCCCCCAAAGTATTATGCATCTAATTTACCTTAAAACTTAATTTCCAAGTAAACATAATGTGTAGTATTGGAAGACTCTGCTTGGATTACGTTACGTATCACCATAACAAAGAAACTTTTATTCTGGATGTGAACTGCACAAATACTCGTTTTTACACTATCCTGACAAATCATGAGTCACGGTTTTATAGTTGTTGAGTTATAGCAGAAGTAAGCGATCCAGTCGTTTTGGCTAATGCTGCGTTCCAGGCAGGCTTTTGAAACCGTAAATTACAGCTTCAAGTCACAATTTACGATTTTGTAGCGTTCCAGGCAACCCACTCATGTTTTTCCGACCTGTTTAACCTGTGAAAGTCACTATAACAGCCACTCGTAACTTCCGACCCGTGAACTCGTACCAGATCGAACTGGTATGACTTCACAGGTCGGAAAAACACGAGTTACAGGCTGCCTTGAACGCACCATAACAGTCCTCGTCCCTACGTCACCACATTCACGCGCATCCCTTGGCTGCACACAGCCCTGCATGCCGTTCTCTCTCCTCATTGGATAAAAACTGTAGGATACGAGAAAAGTTTTCTCCTCGGCTTACAGTAGAGCAGAGTGAATGACAGACCCGTGTTTCGGTCCAAACACTCTATGTAAGTGATTGCTGTCGGAAGATATAACTATTTAAGACTTATATTAACACAAATATATCGCTTACTTCTGCTTTAATTTGTTAACATTCAAACCATATTTTTTCCCTTAAACCAAAATAAGGTGTTTTAGTAACTAAAGCTCATAGCACAGGATAGAAACTCTCCCCATCCAAAACAATCAACTCTCACTTCTGCACTATTTAGAATATCACATATTTTCAATTAGAGGTAATGATACCAGTGAATGTGGTCTAGGCAGCAACTGTATTACCACCAGATTACATTAAGCAAACCAAATTAGCAGTATTCGATTTTATTTTGTAGGAGACAATGTTGGTTATTACCAGTTGAGTTAGTTTGTTTGTGTTTAACAATCATGTCACCAGGATTTATTTGTAACCTTGTTCTGGGATGCCTGCATGTATATAACATGAACTATAACATAATGGGATATATCTCACTGTAGGACCCCCACACTTAAACTTAAATGCTATCTGTTGGCCACTTGAATTGGATCTTATTTGAGTCATGAACCATGTGAGACAGTGCATATTTAACTTTAATGGTGGCGGGGTCCTGGTGAGTGCAGAGTTTGCAGAATGTGGAGAGCCTGCCAACAACCACTGCCATCAGTTACAGCTGTACCATTACTGAGGTAATGTGTTTCAGGTCAGCTCTTCAGCCGCCGTTTGCTCTGCATTCACGGAGTGAGTTGAGAGAGGTGAGTGTAATGCAGTTGATACCACTTCAGCTTCATGGAATTAACTCACCTGGATGTGGAGATATTAGCTGACATTTAAAATGGATCATTTTCATGACGGGGCAGATTGAAAACACGTGACACAATGTGTGTGCTCTGTTTTTGTGTTGGAAAACGTATGATATAGTAATGGAGGAGAAGGTAATCTCTCATCTGCTTCATCTTCCCGAGGTTACACTTCAGTGAGCTCTTTGCTTGTCAGGGTTGATTAATTTGCATTTTTACCTGTATTTTAACAAATTTCCTTTCTCTATGGCCTTTTGTCTATACAGTATCTTCCATATGAGCCATGGTGACCCAATGCTGTAAAGAAGGCGTATCTTCCTAAAAAAAAAAAGTTAGGTGGGATATTACAACTGTGCTGGCACAATATTTAAAAAAATGTCAACACCAGAGGAAAATTGCATCCCCTCCAGTTTTGTATTTGTATTCAGTCCTGTGCATTTGAGCTTAACTGATTCATTTTTATCTCCACTGTTTCACATTATAACAGGGCGCAGCAGGGGCAACCTTTGGCAGCTATCAACCACAATGGAGCTCTTTGCCATTTAGCAGCCGTGTAAACCAGATTACCTGATCATTTAGTCTTCGTTGGACAGGCGGCCTGGCTTCTACTGTGTGCTCCTGTAGAGATCTCATTCTGTAAGTGTTAGCGCTGGGACAAAGTCCCAGAAAGACCTGAACGCCAGTGTTAATCTCTGCCTGGGCCTACAGCCCATCACTGCGGTCTGTGATCAAACTGGGATGATGTTGTTATCTTTAGTGGAGAGTGCTCAGCCATGGCTCTTGGCTCCTGCCAGTCGCGCTACTATGGGTCTCCTTTGTTCACATGAACCTTCCTCCTTTTCTCCGTTTTGTCTCTTCTACTCCCAGGTACTTGTCCAAGGTTTTTCACACTGTCATCTTTTTTCCCTGTGGCGTCTTTTTTTTACAATCTTTGAAAAAATATTTAGGAAATCCACTCCACCTGACAGTCGTGTCTAGAGAGAGATTGTGTTTGCTGGTATAACACTGTGAAGTTTTGCTCTCTGTTCTCATTAATGGAACTATTTAGACACAAATTGGAACAACCCGATGTGTTTTCATACTTGATTCAGCTAATCTCTGACAGTTTAGGGAGCTGGGAGAATGATGATGCCAATCCACCTCACCCACCCATCTCTGTGACTGAATATAGACCCAAAGGTCAAAATGATGTTACACTTTTAGTCTTTTTCACCTTTCTCATCAGACAAGGGATTCTCCATCATCAGCAGAGAGCCATTAAGGTGTCTCCTGCTTAATGGACTTGTCGGGAATCCATAGACAGACTGAAGATAAATGGTAAATACTAAAAATGAAGATGGTTAGGTGTGGGAAGATGGTGCAGGAGGGTAGGGGGTTGTCCTGAGTCCACATTGATTCACCTGTCAAAGAGTAGAGTCTAATCTCCTCTCCAACAACAAATTACTTCCACATCATCACTTCCATCAAAACAATACCGAGAGCATATAAGAACAGCATATGTTACATACTTGTTAGTATGTTTTGAAAAAAACAACAACACAAAAGCATTGGTTGCCAACCTGGGGTCCGGGTCCCCCTCAGGGGGGCGTCAGAGATTTCAGGGGGTCCACAGAGCTTTGTCTGTTCGGAGGTTGTGAAGTTATCAAAATTATATTTGTGCATATTGACATTTTGGGATAATCAAAATCATGTATTAAACAAAGACAATAGGAACGAAAACCTGGCTTGTCAGGGGGGGCTTCAAGGAAAAAAGGTTGGGAACGGCCCAATGACAAATTATGGGAACTTGATGCTCGAAATTGATGCTTAAGCAGGGTTATGAATGAACATCAAAGGGGGATAATGACTGTGATGCTAGTTGCTTACAGAGGCTGTTACTCTTTTCAGGTTCGACTATAAACCACCTCTCTGTAAATACAAGGGATCTGTTGTTGCTCCCTGTGAAATAAGTTAATGATTTATTTGCAGTCAACCCTGTGGCGTGGAGAAAAATCTTCAACACGCTGTTGTTCTTTATTTATAGGGACACAGAAAAACAACCGCTAGGATCATGTGAGGTGTTGAGGGAGGGCAGCTGTTGCTCTCCAAGACACCAGCGTTCATGCATGTGGTCAGTTCGAGCACACAAGTCAATGCAGCGTGCAGTGAGATTTCAGATTTACCCAACCTTTTCCTCCAATGCTTTTATTTGGAGAGCTCAGTGGCATTAGTATACATAGCTGCACAACTCAGAGTCTTCTCTGTCTGCACGCAGCATACTACTGTGCATTTCAACACACCCTCCAATCTCATCTCTATTCATCTCTAACCCATCTCTATTGAGACATGACCAGTGTGTATTCCTATTTGATCATCTAAGAATTCATTACACCCTTGTGCAATAGATCAAATGAATTAGATAGAAGAGTACAAGATACAAGCATTGCACTGTCTGACGACTAGCCACTGTCAAAAAGCAAGATGTCAAAGCTACCTCGCTGCCACACTCCACAACAAACATCAAACAGTTTTAAATTAACAATATTGGACACTGCAAAAAAAAAAAAAAAGGCACACACTGCAGCTGTGCTGGGCAGAGGCGCAGAAATATTTACACTGCTTTCTTATGTGATTTGACATGTTTCTCCAATGTAGGATTACATAATCACTGAATTATTTCTTCTACCAAATACACATTGTCATGTTGTGTTTCCCTAGTGAGTCTCAAAACCTGCTATACAACACCTCTGGAGCAGAAAGGTGTCTAGTACCCTCTGAATAACCTGCCTTGTCTTGCTTTGCTTGTTTTGTTGTCTGTTTGTATAAAATCTAACACTCAGGACTTATGGTCATGGCTTGTTGTTTTCCTTTCATTTCTTTAAGTAGCTAATTTTTTTTTTTTAAATGTCACCAGCCGCTGCCTTTTTTCTGTATTTGAGAGACAGTGTCACACTCTTACAGCAGCAATCAGTCATAAATGTACCTAGAAGAGACATAAAGCTCAGAGCTGAGTGACACTGTTTAGACAGATTTAGGCCTATGGAGTAGAGATTGGACAAATTTACCACCATGGTTCAGCAGCTCTTTGCCGCCACCCATCTGATACCTGAGTGAGCAGGTTGTCGCTCTTTCTCACTTTTACCCAGCAGCTGAGTGCCAGCCAGGGGTCAGAGTCCGGTCACTGCACCACCATCTCTTGCGGCTGCAAGTCAAAACAACTCCAGTCCCACTTGTCATACCAGTCTCCCACTTTGGACTCCTGGTTTAGAGACCAGTGATCATGACTCTTTCAGAACATGTGGATTTGCCATTTTTCTGTCTGTAGGAGCTTTGACATGAGCCACTGCAATATGGGAACATCATGTCCCACTTTGTCAGGCGGTCCAGTGGGATTTCGACCATCCTGTGACAATGTGGGAAGCTAACAGAGGACTTAATACTCCACAGAGCAATAGCAGACTGGCCCACTGACTTCTCCATACTAGCAGCAGAAGGCAGTGGGAATTTGAAATCATTCATGGGTATCACCAGGATTTGGGTAAAGTATAAAGACAGTATAAAAACTTGGAGAAGCTCACAAAACTGACCATCCAGGGAGAAAATCAACTCCGGGACAGGACCAGAGAGCAGCCTGCTCCACATTATCAGGCATCAGTCATTAGTTTCCAGTTTCCTCATGTACGCCCCTCTTGGCCGGCATCTCTACCCCATGACAGTGGAAAAAATGCAAATAGGGGTTATGCCTCTCAGCAGACTAGAGAGAAATATGAGATGGCTGCAGTTTGTGCTGTGGGTGCATTTTTAGCTGATTGGCCCACATGGCCAAAAGCCAAGAACAATCAATAAGTTCTTTTTCAGAAAGCCTACTGTATGGCTTGTGGTAAACTCTACAAGGTGGACTCCTCCGCAAGTGTATCACAGAAATTTACATGCTGTATGTGCACGTCAGTCTAACCTACCGTGAATCTTGACCCCACTGCCATCGAAATATATGACTGTATCCAAGTCTAAATGAGTTTTGTGGTGTAGGATGACAATGTTTGCACTCATTCTAACTCTGCAAGGCTGTGTTTTCAACTTGGGGAACAATGCTATGATAAAACCAGTTCTGCCAACAGATGAGTGATGGCTGGGCCCTGACATCATTAGTTAGGATTGGACACCGGACGGACGTGGATAATGCATGATGTTTGGGCTTTTGGAGAAGGATTAAACCCACTGACCTGTTTGCTGGAGTCACCGCCCTCTTATCTCCAACTTGTGTTTGTTGTGAGACTGTTTTACTTCACAACAGTCAAATGTGTCTGTGATTTCTTGTTATTGGGTTTTTGTTATATAACCTTATTTGGTCAAGGAACTCTTAAAAGGCAGTGGTGACACAACTTTGGAGGTTCTTGATTCCCTTGCACCTTTTTAAGTTGTGACAACATTGACATAGGAGATGAGATTTGGCGGTGAGAGTGTGAACATACTGTGCAGTAGATCTACATAGGTCAAAGATGGGTTAGGAGATACAATGACCATGAGGCTTAGGCACTGTTAATTAGAGGGAAAACATGAGAAATAAGCCATAGGCAAGCACAAAATAAAACAAAAAGACAATCTCAGCTCATCCATCACTTTTTAGTCGGAGGTTGGATGATAGGCCGTAAAACCAGAAGTAGGTACGTAGCCAATACTCCCATTAGATTTTGTGCCTGATTGTGACAAATGAAACACGATCATGTTCATGCAAATAGCACAGATAGATAGAGCACCTTGTGAAATGGAATATGCTCGTAATTGAAAACATAAGTTACAGCCTCTCTTGCCCCCTCTAGATCCCAAGAAGCTGTTTCATCAAAGGAATCGCACAGCGGGAGAAGGGGACACGGCTTTCGAATGTTCTGACTGTTCCAATCTAACAGATTAATGAGTCACATAGTCCTATGCCAACTCTGTCCCAAGGAAAGGAGGACACACAAGGCTCCATATCAATAAAAAAGACCTTTCTCTGTCATTCTGCAGATGCAATGAGATGGCCTGTGAATGGCTGTTTGGAAAAGGGCAAATTTATATTAGAGTTTGGCCAAGAATCTTTAAGCATAGCTTGTGGCGCTTTACCTATGTCACTGACCGATTCACACACACTCCGTTTAGGTACACAATAAATTGCGACCAAAGCACTTTGAGGTAACACTGAAACAGGCAAATTACAAATGTATCATCAGAGAAATAAAAGTAAGGAACCACTCCTCTTCCAAGTATATTCAATTCTGATAAGAAACAATAGTGAGAAATTAGTATCAGCAGCTATGATAATAAGAATAATACTAATAATATCAATAATTACCTTGTCATCTTATTCTATATCATGTATATTCCCAGTTTTCAAAGGCAGATATGTAAAGATTATCAAACTGTTATTTATGATCTTCTCATTTCCTGGTTCACATCAGGCCACATTGAAGTTTGATGCCTTGGGGGAAAAAGGGATCATGAAGCAAGGATGTGAGAGCAGGAATCATTCTAACAAAGTGCAGCCAGATTGGAAACATTTGGTACATCAGTTTTTTCTTTCAAACTTTTTGTGGCAAATTAAAAAAAAACTGTTTTGCCTCAACAGTGATCTTTCCAAAAATAATGCTGCCTTTTTCTGCCTCTAAGCCTAGAGCAAAGGCAGCACTTTTTAATGACCTTAGTTTGAGCTAGGGAGTTTTGAGAACTTCTTTTTAACTGTCACAGACAGACCCATGGGGACACAGAAAACCATTTCTTAAAAGAACTGCAGGTTTCCATTTTATTTCTTCCTCTACAGAGGGAAGAAAAGCACATGTGTCATGGTCTGTGTCTTTAGTTCCTGTTTTATTTTGTAGTTCTGTGTCCTGTTTTCCTGTGTCATGGTCGGTGTCTTTTATTCCCAGTTGTGTTCATGTGTCCTGTTTTACTTTGAAGTCGATGTCTTGTTTTCCTGTTAAGTTTCCCGGCCATTTGATTGCCTCATGTGTCTCACCTGTGTCTGATTGCACCACCTGTGTCTTCCCTTGTGTAGTGTCTCCCTTTGTCTTTGTCCAATCGTCTGCATTTGTTTCCTGCCTGCATTTTGTCCTGCGGTCCTCCGTGTTTCCAGTGAGTCCTTGGTTTTCTGTCTTTTGTGTTGTACTTTCTAATTTTCTTTTGAACTTTGATCTTGAACTTGGGACTTAGGCCTGTTGACCTTTGAGTTGATACGTTGTGTTTTTTTTTTCTTCATCCTTTGGACTTTGAACCCCCGTGTTGTGTTTTTTTAATAAGTACTTTTTGTTGCTCTTCACCTTTGGCGTCTGCATTTGGGTCCATATTCCCCAAACCCTGACAGTACGATCGGACCAATTATGGACCCAGTGGACCAATCCCCTCCCCGCATGATGAGGCTCTTCAAATACTTTGCTTACCTGGTGGAAAAAACAGCCAGGAAGACGTAATCTGCCTCTGACTCACCCTCGGGAAGGCCAGGCAGGAAGGCCTCCTCTTGCCTTCAGCAGCAACCCCAGCCTCATCCCCAGCAGCCCACCTACCCAGCAGAGGGTTAGGGTTGCTCTGCTGCGACCATCGCCTGTCCCTGCTCTGCTGCAGCCTTCACGTTCCCCTCCGGCTGGGCCGCAGTCCCTTCAGTCCCTTCTCCATGTCCCACACCTGCTGAGCTGCAGCCGCCCTGCAGCCAGTCCCAGTTCCCCAGCCAGTCCCAGGTCCCCAGCCTCCTGCCAAGGGGCTCATCCACTCCTGTGTCCTGTGTCCAGCCGCCCGTGTGCCCGGCCTGTGTCCAGGCAGCAAAGTGTCTAGTTCCTGTCTCTAGTGTCCGGCTGGTGCTTCCTCCGGCTCCTGTCTCCAGGGTCCAGCCGGCGGTCAGGTCTCCAACATCCAGCCAGAGGTCTGTCCGACTCCTGTTGCTGGTGTCCAGCTGGAAGTCCAGCCCACTTCTGCCCTGAGACGCCAGTCAGTGGTCCACCCCCCATGTCACTGTGAGCTTGGACTTCTCGGACAAAAACATCAGTTTCCTCAAAGAAAATGTTTGGCCGTCTGGCAGTGCTGTCTCCTTCATCCATGTCAAAATATCAAATGACAAAATTGCAGTGCACCTCGCCCGCGGCACATTTAAGGGTGAGGAGAGAAGCTCATTTGATACAGTAGGTGAAGATCTGACTCGACCGTGTTAAACCCACTTACGCCTTCTCCCCTCCTTCTTTTCCACGTGCGCCAGTAGGAGGGACGGAGGTGGGAAAGAGGAGTACTTGGTTGGACACACCCCACACGGCACACCTGCGCTGCGCTTTGCTTGCCGCCTGGTCTACGAAATTAAAGCCCTGTGTCATACAAGGGAAAATACACCTACGTGGATGACACACTATTTAACGTAATCTTCACATTTTAATCCTTCAGTTGCAAGTGTTGCAAACATTAAATGGGCTCTGGAGTGTATTTAATAGAAATTCTGAAACAACCAGCAGTGTCATCTTTTATCAACATGAACGGACTCATTTTACCAGGCAGGGAGAAAAGTCATTATGACTCTTAATTGAAACTTGGAGTGAATTAGAGTAAGAGGAGAGGGATGAAATGGTCTCCTCAGCATGATGAGGGGAAAAGAACTGATTGTGTTATCAAACTTAAATCAGTGCTTCACTGAAACTAGATTGAAGTCGCAGTGTGCATGCTAGAATTGCCTTTGGAAGGGATTACACCAAGGGGACCTTTTGGTAAGTTGGACTTCACATACTCACACTCTGTCTCCCACACACACATTAGCACATCTACATTCAGCTCAATCTTGCAGTAATGAAGTATATGGAGATAATATTGTCCATGTGGAAGATGGGTATATTTCACGATAAATAACCATCACACAGTCTGTGTTTGGCTTGATGTGCCTTTCCACCAGTAATACATATACAACAGCTGGTGTATGCAACTGGTAGCACTAGTCGTATGGGTTCAACTTGGGAACAAAATAATTTTATGCCTGGGAGTGATGTTCACAAATAATTCCAAAGCAGGTAGTTGGAGCTCATGCGTGAACAGAGGCGAAGCAGACAAACAACAGAGAACACTCAAAGTTCCCACAAAATGCGTAATGCTGAAGTTACAGCTATGAATTCTGACCTGACCTGAACTGTGCGTAGGGAGTGCACCTACGTACGCCCAAAAGCCAAAGCTTTTGTCAGTGTTGTAATGTAATGAAGTAAAAATACTTAATTACTGTACTTTACTTAGTTTTTTTTGACAACTTTTACTTTTACTACACTACAATTTCTAAATAAAATGTGTACTTTTACTCCAATACATTTCCCTCAAGCGTCTTCGTTACTCGTTAAAGCAGATATCAGCTTCACGGCCGTTTCGGCTAATGCTGCGTTCAAGGCAGGCTTTTGAAACCGTAAGTTACAGCTTCAAGTCACAACTACGACTTGGTAGCGTTCCAGGTAACCCGTAGCTCGTGTTTTTACCATCCTGTTGTCTGTGAAAGTTCCCTATAACGGCCACTCGTAACTTCCGACCCGTGAACTCGTACCAGATCGAACTGGTATGACTTCACAGGAAGGAAAAACACAAAGTACGAGTTTCTTTGAACGCACCATGAGTTAGCAGCCCCCGCCCTTGTCAGGCATCAATTGGTCCTCGTGCTACGTCACCACATTCACGCGCATCCCTTGGCTGCACACACAGCCCTTCATGCCGTTCTCTCTCCTCATTGGATAACACTTGTATCCCACAAGGAAAATTTTCTCCTCGGGTTACAGCTGAGCAGAGTGACGGAGAGACTCGTGTTTAGGCTGAAATACTTCATGTAAGTGATTGCTGACGGAAAATAGGACTATTTAGGACTTACATTAACAAAAACATTCCACTGATATCTGCTTTAATACAAAATAAAAGTTTAGTTGGTGACGTAATGCCTGTTTGTTGTCATATCAACCGCGCTATGAGATAATAACGAAATGTTACGAGACAGAGTTGTTTTCAACGTAAATTGAGGCAAAACAGCTGATGCACATTCCTATCGGGGGCAGTTTTTGGGCAAGCAGTCTCTTTATTTGCCTCTAAAACAACTTGGTCCCGTAATGTTCCGTTATTATCTCATTGCGTGGTGAATATGCAGGTCACAACTTGTCCATGAGAGCGTTTTGGAGTTGTGTATTTGATGAGTTTGATGAGGGAAACCAAGAAATCCCAGCGTAGCTCTGAGCAGCTCGCGGCTCGGCTCCACGGTTCTAAAAATAGCTTACACCGACAATGAAAAGTAATGAACCTATGACTATAGGGATTATGGCAATTAGGGCCAATTTACCACAATATTGAACTATCCCTTTAATGAAAACACACGTTTTGTACAAATTAATTAAAAAAGAAAAACTGAAATATCACCTGAACATCTGAAGAGTCTAAAAGTATTCAGACCCTTTGCTGTGACACAACTGTAGGTCATTCAGGTGCCATCAATTTCTTTTATTAATCTTCAAGATGGTTCTACACCTTCAACTGAGTCCAGTTGTGTTGAATTAAATAGTTTGGACATGATTTGGAAAGGTACACACCTGTCTAAAAAAGACCTTACAGTTAATTTGCCTCATAGAGCAAAATGAGATCCATGAGGTCAAAGGAACTGCAAAAAAAGAGCTCAGAGACAGAATTGTGGCAAGACACAGATCTGGGCAAGGCTACAAAAAAATCTGCTGCACATATTGATTGATTAGGCCTGTAAATGATGGTAGAGGGATTTAACATCAATAAAGGACAAAAGATTGAGAGGCAAAGGCATTATAAGCAGACCTTAGTATGAGGGCAGTTTTAGGAGGGGCATCCCCTCTCTGGTAGTCAATGAGGGAACAGCAACATTTCAGATGCCTCACCAGTTCATGCTCTGGTGCTCCCTGTGAGTGACAGTTCTGATTTGCCCGCTGACAGACAACACAGCTCAAGGGTATGAAAGCAGGGAGTCCCCTTCTTTTAAATCACTAAAGTAGTCTAAACTCCCCTGGGAACTGATCAGACTGCAAAGTCAATTGGCAACGGGAGGGGAAAAAAAGAAAAGAAAAAACACAAATTGAAAGTCTGCATGAAAGTGAAAGTCAAGCTTTTAGAACCAAGTGCTACTTGTATTTTGCACCTATTTATTTTTTGCATCATTCTGACAGCAGTTTGCAGTTTGACTGCAATTTGCAAACGTCATCCAGTTTAAGGAATAATATTCTTCTCTAATCAGCTACTGTAAGCATTGTGCACAATGGCTGCTGTTGTTGCAGCATAAGGAGACATAGGCTCAACAATAGAGTACATAAAAAAAACTTTTTTTTTCACCAAAGGAGATAGGTGACCAGCCACGCCAAAAGGTATTGTACCTCTGTATTTCCACACATCTGAGTCATTCCAGCTACCGGGGGCGTTTTCTGTTTGGGATTTCATGTGCTACCCCAAGTTTAAAGCTGAACCCTTCGACCAAATGCACCAAGGACCAGCTGTCCAGTGTGCGCGGCAATGGCCCAAGTGTCCCGTCTGAGCGCTGTGGCCTTAAGGGCCCTACAGATGCAGGGTTGCAGGGCATGTGTGTTTCTGTGTCAACATTGCAACATATCTATATATACCTTATAACTTGTGTTTTCCTCATAAACTGAAGACACTCTAGTTTGTTCAGGCTTAAGTCAGGATGTTCCCTGAGCAACAGCAAATTAAGATAGATATTGATATCTAATCACCTTGATTAGATGATTATATCAAACCGTATCGTGCAGAAACATTGGCTAATTCAGTTCTGATCTAATTCTTGTTGAATTAATGAATACTTGCTTACAATGTATGTGTGATTTAATTGTTTATTTTCTATTTTATTTTATTTCTTTTGATAGTATTTGGTCGGAGAACCAGAGCACCTCGAGAAAACCCTGGATAATTCTTCCTCGCATCTCACTCATGCCATTACTGTAGGTGCGGCTTGTAATGGAGGTCTAAAATGGATGTAGCTCAGACTGTGTTTGGCTTTTTGCAAGCTGAGTCTTTTCAGATGTGGCTGGTAAGCATCAATGACTTCTTGTGTGTTCAGATGCCTGCTTGACTGTAAGAGCTGATCTCTGCATGTTCAGCAAGCTCGTAAAGAGTTGGGTCTGAGGGAGATGTGGCTTAAATTGAGTCTGGCTTTGTGCAAGCTGAGACTTTTCAGATATGACTTCCTCTGTTCAGACACCTGTTTCACTGTGCTAGCTGATCTCTGTTTGTCAGGCAAGCTCTTCTTTGCCTCACTACATCCTGTGGTGAGTCGGATCTGAGGTGGCTGTGGTTTATACTCAGTCTGGCTTTTTGTAAGCTGAGACTTTTCAGATATGGCTGGTAAGCGTGGATGACTTCTGTGCTCAGATGACAATCTTTGCATGTTCAATGAGATCTTCATGGTCTCAGTACAGCCCATGGTGGTTTGGGTCTGAGTGGGGTTAGCCAATACGATTCAGTTTGTGTTTTATTAAGTATGTTTTTCATTCCCTAAACATTAACATTGTGGACTGCCCCAAGGGTATTGCCTTAACTGTATAGGGCTAGTATTTTCACAGATGGTACAGCATCTGTTATACCATAACATTCAAGTCTGAACTACAACTAATAGTAGACTGGATTTATTGAAAACAGACTTCTCTTGAATGTAGCAAAAACTAGAGGAATTGTGTTTCAGGTCAGACATGCCAGGATTGGTGATAATTAGC
This sequence comes from Trachurus trachurus, assembly GCF_905171665.1. Taxonomy (NCBI): domain Eukaryota; kingdom Metazoa; phylum Chordata; class Actinopteri; order Carangiformes; family Carangidae; genus Trachurus; species Trachurus trachurus. The sequence continues at coordinate 19,462,654 of NC_139906.1, forward strand.
CCTGCCTTACACTCAAAGGCTCAGATATTCAACAGGTTCCACAGGTAAATTTGATTGGTGTCACATCTGATTGGTAGCTAATAAAAAGGATAATGAAATATCATGCCATTAAGGTGCTGGTGACACCAACACTAATTTTATCCTACCTTGATTACTGCACACCAGTCAGGTTTGGTGCTGACAAAAGATCTAAGCTCTAGCACTGGCCTGTGACCCTGAGTACAGCCTGGCTCAGAGCAGATGAGAAGTATGTATAATGAATTTTGTAGATACTCATGATCAGAATGTGGGTTGTTATCTTAAGAGGGAGAGGGATGAGCTTGTGTGGCTATTCATGTGTGTGACAAAGATATCACCTTAACGGCATTTTCTTTTTCGTTTCCTTTTTTCATGTTTATTTATTTTTATTTCATACATGTGGTGTTATATGTGTTAAATGCAATTCTGAAAAAGGGATAAGAGAAAAGAAAAGAGAACTGAGAAAAAGAAAATTAATAAAATAAAAATAAATACATTTTACTACTTACTTTTTCAAATCACATTAATGATGCGTTGTATTTCATGTTACCTTTAGCTGATCGACACCCATTTCTCCAGAGCTAATTCTTCTTCTCCAAATTTGTGTTTTGATTACCTTTTGTTTGTCTTATCGAGTCTATCTAACTTAATTCAACTCACTAAATAATTATGGTTACTACATTAGCACAAATGTTGACCTAAGGATGCCCCTGTTCAATTTTAGAGGTCAAAGGTCAGGGCCTAAGGACAATGTGACCTCATTAAATAGATTTTTAGCCATTTGCGACCTGTTTCATTGAAATTTGGGTGAGTCTAAATAACACTGTGTGTGAATGTTTCTATTATTTCTACCTACCCCTACTGACGTTTGTTGAATATTTCTACAAGGAAACATTATTTTTGTCTCTACTACCCCTGCCCCTAGAGACTACCCCAGTAGACAGCAAATTGCAACACAGAAAAGGATACTACAGACCGATAAAATGTGCCGCTGTAGTTACTGTATATCACTGTGTTTTGAAAGCTTCATTTCATACTATTTGGGGCTATTCAGGCTACGTTTCAGGATAACATCTAGTCCTAGTTGCCTTGTTGACTTATTTGGGCATAACATTACAGTGGTCTAAGAGCATGATGCTGTTGGGGAAGACAACACATGTTTAGAAGTCTGACAGATTTAGCCCTCTCAATTCAAGGCTCAGCTATCAAACAGTCTAATATTGGATATTTTTCTTGTTTTGATTTTTTTTTTTTTTTTTTTTTACAAACCAAATAAAGTGTGTTAGGCACAACACTACTGTAATGCCTTGGAAGTTAGACATAGCACATAGATCAATTATGTGTACATAAGGGACCCACTGATGAGAGACTGGGACAGGGATGATGTATTGGTGTTTGCATGCAAACAGCTGCAAAGTGACACACTGTATGTTGATTCTGGAGGAAAGATTCATTCATTCATTCATTCATTCATTCCCTGCTGTTAAGAGAAGAATATCCTTTCCTCAAGATATGTTGTGACAAGAAGTCCAGAGAAAATGGAAGGTTTGCAAAATAGGTGAAACCAGTACTGTATATAAAAGGTAAAATTTGAAAGTAAGAAGTTATTGTTTGTTTCATGTACCGTATACTAAGTATAAGGTGTCAAGCTTTATTTTAATTATCTGTACAGCTAATATTTTCACAATACTCAAATCCATTCTTTCTAATTACCCATGATCAGGTGTTGCACTGCCTCATTTTCTTCACATCATTTACTACAGGCATCTGTGGAGCTGAACAGGAAAAAGTGTCAAACTATGTTGTTCTTTTGACAGCTGAATCATGGCAACAACTGTCCCTCTCTTCCAGCTATCATTTTCCTACCTAGCGCAGAAGTTGTGCACCATTGCATTAGTGGTTGATGTACCATAATGATCAAGCTGTCGGTGCTGTTAAATGCCAGAGCTTGACTCATTTAGGTGAGCTACCTCAGTTATAATAATTATTATGTTGCTTACAGCTGTTGAGGAATGAGAAGCCTAAACAGCACCGCATGCAGGGGCAACAGCATGACTTGACTGAATGAGATAGTATTTCAAACAAAGGACGCTTGTGTGACTGTCAGAGCATAAAAGGCAAAACACTTGTGTATAATTGACTGAGTTCAACTTTTTTCATGTCCCTTAGAAAACAAATTTTCTGTTTAATAGACCACGTGTGTATATATAGGCACCAAAGGTATATGGTCTCTGGGAACACAGACATATCCCTTGAATAATACATTAATATACTGTACATACAGCGTATTTGCAAATAGATACATGATTATACCTGTTGACAGCTAGTGATGCAGATTCTTGATCCAGACTGCTTTCTGTAAACTCAAGAATTCATGTGAAAACATGTAAAAACCAGCATTATCATTTTTTAAGGGCTCATTTCTGCATCAATTCAGAGTTGCTGTTTCTCATCTAAAATGAATTCTCTGATGGGTCATTCACATCGTTGTTCAAAACTGATTCTGTTTCTTTGTTGTGTTTTCATTTTGAATGTGTACCCATTCTCCTTATCTCTTGCAGGTAGTCAATCAGAGTCAAGTGTGCCGCTTGTCACTGCATATCAATAATACAAAATGCTGCAGTGCCAGTGGTCAATAACGTGCAATCACCGCTCCATCTATTGAAAATACTATTAAAAAGTCGTTTTGGGTAATCGGCTGTGTTCCTGCAAGCCAGTCAAAATCCATTCATATGCCATTAAATAATCTGGAGTCTTCCAAAAGAAAAAAATCATGACAACCTATCACCAGCTCTCCTGCAAATTATTCCTTAATTATTAGTAATAGTTACAATACTAATTGTACTCATTGTTGGTTGGAAATTATGCAATCACCTTCAAGAGAGCATGAATAAGCATGAGTAAGTAGTCAATAGCTGTATGCTCATGGATTTGGAAAACTATCAAGTGGTTTAATTAATAAGATCTGATGTCTGACATGGCTTTTAAAACTCAGCTCCACATAATTCAGGGGAAAAAATGTGCAACAATGTCAGTTTCTTTCATGATGAGTTGAATAGTGCCAAGATTCAGTTCTTTCCCATTTTACATCATAGCAGGTACTATAGAGCAATGAGAGCATGCATATTTTTTCACAGTGGAATGTAGTTGATTCATGTAATACACAAAGACACCATCAAAGCCTGTTTGGTTGGGATTCAAAGGGAAAGGCAGAGCCCCCTGGGAAGTGAAGTCATATGGGAGAAAAGTTAGGCAGTGCCTTTGAAGCCAGAGTAAATGAGGCGCTTTGGCTCATCTGGGGAGTGGAGGAGAGAATGAGTGAGAGGATGCCTGTGATGGAGACAGACATACCTGCAGATGGATCATTTCACGGCAAGGACAAGTGCCATATCACTACAGCAGCGTCTACATCCAACAAACTTATGTAGACTCTTGGGCGGGGAAGTATGAAATGAATCGTACAACAGCGCTAGTTTGAGTGAATAGCAATGGTGATATTTTCATGTTTCTACAGGCAACAGTAATTCATCAACGACTGAAAAATAAAGGAGCATGGTCCTCTAGTAAAACAAAGGCAGAAAATGAAAAACAGAGCAAGTGAAATGTCACAAAAAAAACTGACAAATGGAAGCAGGGGGCAGTGATTGTAATGTACTGCTATTGTACACCAGACACAATATCTGTCTAGGACAGTGGTTAAATTGGCACTCCGAACAACAGGGTGCATCATGGCAAACTCCAGCTACGACCCAAGTGCATCTCCACAACAATAAAAACACGCCTGTCAGACTGTGAGCTGCTTCAGTGTTCATATAGTTTTCTCCTGTGAGAAGGCTTATAATCCTAATTAACTGACATTTAGATTTTCTCTTGTCACACTGTTCAATTAAAACCAACTGTGTTTGTCAACGGATTACAGTTTCACATAAACTGTAACGCAACACTGTGAATATCATGGGCACTCTGCACTGTAAATACAGGGGGAATTCATGTTAGTGACAAAGTTATGAGATAAAGTTTCTCAGAGCAACATATGACCTTTGCACTTAAGCTCTGGCATAAAGGGACATTTGTGTGTCTCTCTCTTCTTAGCAAATACAAAATAACTTAATAAATGAAATCACAAATGAACAAAGTTATAGTGTAAAGAATGGCCATATCCAAATCCAGTTAAAATACTTTTCTCAGTACAGGGTGTATTCAAGTGTAAAATTTAGGGAAGACTTTTGATCTATATGTGAATTATAATGAGACAACTAAGTGTGTGGTTTCTTCCCTGTGAAGAGCCCTAATCCAAAGTAATTCAGCGACAGCTGCAACATAAAGTAACAACCAACCATTATTGATTCACAAAATCCAAACAAATGCCCATCACCATTTAGACTCATGCAGCCATATAGTTTCATTTACAGCTCAAAGTACTGTATGTTCCCTGCTCTCTCATTTTGATGGATCTTTTCCCGTGAGACTAATTATTAAGATTTTCTCGTTATACCTTGCGAGATGAGTTGTCTTCATTCTAATCTTCAGCCATGTGACATTTGGTGTAATTAATTCCAGTTGAGCCTTCTATTTCTGGCCTGGCTGTCTCTAATGAAAGCAGGATGGTGCAGTTTTATCACCTCTCACTAACACCTCCTGTTTGGAAGGCAAATCGGGTTGGAAGAGAACACCAAAATCCACCAGACCAAGGCCGTGCTTGAATTAGGAATTAGAAATGGATTTTAACTCATGATAAATAAAATGCTCATGTTAATATTCCACATTTACAAACTGCACATCTACATCTAGCCTCATTTGCTAAGGATGTATTAATGCTTTGTGGCTTACATCAGCTTTAATTTGAGCCTAACAGATGACCTTAACCTTGCTTTTAATTGACTTGTCTGTGTCCTGCTCAGTCCACCTAGAGTTAACTGTGGTCTGGCGTTTACATGGTAAAGTAGCCCAATATCCTTTTGAGATGCAACAAATCAACAGAAATCTTACATAACAAATCCTACCACAATTTTATACTTGTCAGCTGCTGCTAGACTGAGGGAGAATAGGAAGCGGGTACATTTACTGTATGCCTGTTGGCAGTTGGGCAAATGGGACTTCAGCCAACATAGTTTCGTTTTTTTATTAATGCACTCCGCTCAGACTTTGAGATTCCAAGATTTCTCACTAACAAGACTTTCACAGTAGTTAAGAAGCTATAATAAACTCCTAGCTGTGTCACGATTTATCTCATGTACCACTCCAGTACAGTCACCAGTCATACTCCATCTGCCCTATAGAGAAGATGTCCCTAACTTTCTCTCATATCAGGTTTAACATATCAACACACTGACCTTATCTATTCCTAGCGTCCCCACCCACTCACACACCTAGGTCTTGTTTCTTCATCCCTCCATCCAGTATTTTAAACCTGCTGTCACCACCAGGTCTTGCTACCAGTGTGTAGTAACTTACTGGCTGTATCTTTACATGTCTGTACCTGTCTGTATGTGTGTTGTATACACACACACACACATATATATATTCCCCTCTATTTATACCACTGAAATGACTCCTCTGTGCTTGCCTGCTTCTCTGTGTTTTTGGGCCCTACCTGCTTATACTGCGCAGCAGTTGTGACCAGCTGGGTTTTGCAAGTGTATTATCATGCTAACCTCTCTCTGAGTATAAAATATCCTATTTAGGAAGAGACTATCACGCTGAGTCCGATCAATGGAGGTATTACTAACACCCCTCAAAACCATTTTAAAGGAACAGTTCTTCATTTGGGAAGTGTTGCTTGCTTTTATGCACAAGCAATGAGATGGTACAGTCATAGCCCACAACTGTATAGTTTGATAACACAGTGTAAATGTGATGGGAAATAAGTTCATACCTGCATTGCTGGACTTTCCAACCTTGCCCTTCATGCAAATTTATGAAATCGCTTACTAAAATTTCAAGTAAGTGAGAAAACTCCACCAACCTGAATAGAAGGCAAAAATGACAATACTGACTGTTGTAATGTACTGCACCTACTGTACTGTAATGTGAGTTAAGGTCCTAATTGTGCGAAACTATCCGCAGATTGAATAAAACAACATAGAAAAGAAGAAATGGAAGACAAAGGAGAAAGAGAGATGGAGGGCAGAGGAAGAACATCAAGCTATCTGGAACTGCTGAGCTGTAATTTACTCTGGAGACGACAGGAAAGATACAAGCAGAAGTCCCAGACTGATAGCTTCTGGTTATGAGGGGAGTGGAACATCAGTTATCTGGTGGCTAAGTGACAGAGCGTGTTGATTGTACACAACACAGCCACAACTCTTCAAAGAGGAACGCCAGGTCTTAAATCAAAGAAAATTCCTGTCGTTTTTCTCTTGCCCTCCTTGGCAATCTATTTCTCCTTAATATTTCTTTGCACCCACACGCCCTGGCACTGCATTGGCTTGTTTCATGCTTTAAAAATGACCAGGCAAAAACTCTGGCCAGCTCCTCTGCACTGTACATTTTTTAACTTAAAATATGTATGACAGATCTCTGCACGAGCTGTGGAGTAATGTCTACTGCGCCAGTCACAGGATTCAGCAGATATTGCACGCTGAGTATGCACACATACAGACGCACAGACACGCTGTATATACAGGCCTTCACTTTCAGTCCTCGGAATAAGGCAAACTTTGCGAGAATATTTGAAGTAAGCACTTGACACAAGCAACTGTGCCATGATATCAAACAAAAACCAGTGTTACCCCAACAGCTACATAGCAGCAGGCAGCAGCTCCCTTGGCTGAAAGCTTGAATTGGGCTGTCAGTGCAGACTTGAAGGAGTAGCACTGGGCCTCAAGCAGCAATTATCAGACTGGCAGCTGCTGATAACTGCCACCAGACAAAACAGGACCGTGAAATATTACCCCTTTCCACTCCAAGTTGTGCCCCCCCCCCCCCCTCCAATTTCACATCCTCTACTCCTAACACCTTTACTACCATTCCTGCAGCGGACATGGCTACACAAACTTCACTTTTACATGATGCCATGACTCTATGTTCACTGAAAATGTTTTGTTTTTTTTATATATATATATATATATGCAGTGATTTTTCAATTTCACTTTCAACAGCTTTAGTAGCCACAGTAAAGGCTTGTATCTCATTAGCAGTCAAGGTAGCTACCAGGGAAACCGTGCAGATCCTAGACCAAATTTAACAATGATGCTCTGACTTCATCATCCATTATCCACGGATTTGAAGTGAAGTGAGAGAAATATTTCCTTATCTTCACTTTAAAGTGAATTAAATTTGGGATAGATGAACTAAAGGATTAGAAAAGCGCTGAAGGTGACCCTCTCCTCATTGCATTGCCTGAACTATATCCTTTCTCTCTGCGCGCTGTGGGACTTTTGAAGAGTAACAGAAGAGAAAAAGACTCTTCTAAGACGGCAGCGTGCGTCATTTCATATTGTTGGGGTAGAGGGACATGTTCTCCAGTAAACAAACTTAGTCAGAGTTGACACGTCCTCACAGGCAATGATAGAAGTCAATATCAAAAAGGAAGACATGACTTGGTCGCTATTTGGCAACAAATTGTGGAACATGTTTCTGAATTTCTTCTTCCTACCCCATTTTGTCCATCAGGACATTTGAAATTGAAATCTTTTACCAAAAAAAGAAAAAAAAGAGAGTCAAGGTTTAGATATGTCATACATTTTTTTTAAACTCATCTTTCTGGCTGAAGCCGACTTCTCTCTCTCTTTTCAGTGTCATCCGTTATCTTTTGTTGTTCCTGCAGGTCCACAGCTCTGAGACGGAGGATCAGGCTTTTCCTCATCTTTTTCCTGCTGCCTTTCAGAAGTGTCTGTCTTCTGCACTGACTGACTCCACCTTTTTGGTGATGCCAAAAACAGTTGAACAGTGTTGGTGTTTTGTTTTTTCTCTGGTACTTTTGTAGTGGATAGACAAGCCTCAAAAGAGTGTTTTTAAAGAACATTTGACAGTTTGTAGAGTTGTATATAGAGAGTGAAAGCTCAGCTGCTCTTCATGGATGTTCTTTTGTTGTCTTTTTTGTTTTTTTGCATGACAGCCTCTGATCCTTCAAAGGTAGCAGGGTTTGGTGAAAGTAAAGGGCGAATGCTCTCTTCTTTTGGAGGTGTGTGGATGCTCCCACCTTGTTCCTGTCTCTCATACCCTATGAGCATGGTATCCTACAGGTACAGGTACCATCATTATAAAGGCAAAGGTTTACACTGAACCTGATACACGGCCCATATACAGTTCATCTAATGCTGGCTTTTCTTGACTGCTTAACCTGGCAAATTCACAAAAGGCCACATCCAATAACTCACCAGAATGACTCAGAAATAATAATTATAACTACTCTAATTCATATAAAGCTCTTCCTATCCTGAAACAGATTAAGGTCTCCATGTGTTGCATGACTCACCGTAATCTCTGACACCTTTGAAGTGCGCCGGCTAGATTAATCATATAAAAATTACAATTTGGATTTATATTTCTATGTGTCATATCTCACACCTGTGGGGACAGGTCAATGATATTTGCAGTCACAGGGAGACACCTGGCGCCAACCTCAAGATTGTGGAGCAGCATATGAGGAGCAGCGTGCAGACAAACAGAAATTACACAAAATTACCCTACACAATATTACTGTATTCTCTGCACTTATTTTATGAGTTTACGGCTGGTGTTGTGTCATATCAGATGCGGGAAAAAAACTGAATACCAATCAGTCATCATCATTGTGTTTCTATCTGCACCAGGGCAAAAGAAATTACAATAAATGTGTTTGTTTCAATGGTTTACCTGAGAACGGTTCCATGGTCATCATCTTGCACCTCCTGTATTTTAACTTTAAGAGTGGACACATCCCTCTGTGAGATGTCTCACTCATGCTACTTAGACTAACCTAATGGCGCTTAAGCTCCTTAGTAACCAAAGTTCCTCGTGCTCTGTGGCTTCGCTGCTGACAACTGGGACACAAAAGGAAATCCTGTTGCCCTCAAGTAGTGTCAGCCTTGATGTTGCCACAATATTTTGACTGTTATTAGAGTAGAAATATGGTCACAAAGGGCCAAGAACGTTTTGAAAAATAATTTAAGCCGGAATTATTAAGAGACCATCCAGAGGAAAGCATCAGAGGATCAGCTTGGAGGGGCGATAGATGGAGGCACTTACATAGTAATTACTATCACCAGTACTCCTCTGGTGATGCTGGTGAGGATTTGTAACTCCTTTTCTGATGAGGTCAGGTCCTCATTATAATTACTTGTGTCACTTAAGTATACACAGCTGCATATTAGAGCGCAATAACAGGAATAGTAATTAGTGTGCTAGAAATTATTAGTGGTGAACTTCAAAATCAGCAGAGAGGGAATGGTATTTCATTAAATCCATGAACATGTCAAATAAATAATGGAAATAAAATAACAGTAGGCTGTGGGGGGGTAAAAATGAAGGGAACCTGCAGCATATTCTTTCGTATCTCTTAATAATTGCCCTTAAACACATGTTGAATATTCAGTGGAGGTGATGTTCTTTTTGTTGAGTCAATACAACACTAAAGTCCAGACCAGTGTTAAGTTTTTGAGCTGTCTTTGTCTTTTGGTTCAATAACATTTACTATACATCAAAGTCTGACCTGTGATGTCTCATTTATTTAGCAAATCACTTAACCACATTTGTTCAGTCACTCTCTTGGACTGATCCCTACCTGCCTCTCTGCAGTAATTGTTTGTCTCATCGGTCACAGACAAACAGACATTAACAAAAACAATAAAAAACAAAATATCTACCTGTGCACTTTTGTACAATGTGTTTGTGTTATGTCATTAGGGGGTGTTACATGTTCTATCTGTCCTTGTGTAGGTCTTTGTTATTTCTTGTTATTTGTTCTACATGTTATGTTTGTCCTCTTCTGAAATTTTCAGCCTGAACGAACAATGAAGTTGTATCGTATCACATCGCATCGTATCATACAGTATCATATACAACCTATTATTCATTTGCCAAAACAAAAATGTACTGTGCAGTCTGTTTCCTAGTATTTTTGCCTTGGGTGATTATATCACATACACACTTTTCGACTAATGCCACAGACTTTAGATCATGGACATGTGTACAGACACAGTATTTACTATTGATGACTTAATCAAGCTTAAAAGGTGCTGCGACTGTCGTTTTGAAGAAAGAAAAGGGATTTTCTCATTCACATTCCTGACTTAAATTTTCTCTGCCTGTAGCTAAATGTGAAACCATCAGGTCAAAAAAAAGAAAATGAGCATCAAACACCAAAAGTAAGGTGAAAAATAGCTCAGGTCCTTAAGAATTCCTGTAGAATTAGAATGTCTGTGTTTGTCAATTCCCATTTGACTTAGTAGTGTGTGTAGAGTATTCAGTTATTTCACAGAATTTCTACTGCTTGCACTGAACATTTCTATTTAATGTAAGAGCATACAAAATAGTTGCATGCACCTAATTGTAAGGAGACATTTATTACAGGGATAAAATGTCACAAACAAAATTATGGAGCTCAGTCCCTGCTTTGATGTGAGCCATGACCTATAGTGCCATCGTCCACTTCCTTTTTACAAAGATCATTATATATTCATACATTATAAATATGAAATGAATAGTTAATATCGAAAGCTAGCACCTTTAAAAAGAAAAGTGTGATTTTCGACCACTGTACATATCTGACTGAACAGATGTGGACAGCTGCAAAGGGCTATAATGACTGAGCAGCATTTCACTTCTTCCTGCTCTCACACTGGACCGTTTGTGTTTTCCACATTCCTCTGTCCATTGGAAAATAATTTTGGCAAAGTAAACACACATTGTTACTGTCTGGTTAGCCATGTGCAAATTCTTCCCAGGCTGGGTAACAAAAACACCAGTGAGTTTGTTACAGTTAGAGAGATACACACTTATGTAGATACTTCATTCATGTCCTGGGGGGAATTGCCCAGCAGCTAATGTAGTAATGTAGTAATAATTATAGTTAGTAATAAACAATAATAATAATATTAAGTTCAGCAGTCCAGTTCATTAGCCATTTCCTGCAGCGCAGTGAGATGAGACAATGAAGTCAGTTGTATATGTCTCTGACCTGCCACAGTGTTGTGGAGAGGGTGGTTGTTATTGTCCAAGATGGCTGCATCTTACATCGCATGTGTCTCTCAACAACAGCTCTTATTAAGTCCAGACCTCTGCCAATCACAGACTCAGCTTGTCAAGTCTGATAGTGTTCTGGTTGGACATTCTGCTGCTCCTGCAGAGTGCTGCACAGAAAAAAAATTACAGAGCCAGCTCTGCCCCTTCTGGTAGATTCATGCATTTATGTTCAGGGAACATCCCAGTTCATGGTCCAGGTTTGTTAGTCCCGCGTCCTCACAATTCTGATTGTTTAGGAAATTCAGACACCACAGAACATTTCTTTTTGCAGTGCCTCAGTGCAAACATAATGTGACGAAACAGTAGATCAAGCTATAGAGAAGCTTTACTAAGTGAACATCTAATTAGCTTTTGTTTCGCGTCCATCACTCTGCAAAAATTCATCTCGATGCATTAGTGTATCACTTTATGTAATAGCTGTGGAAGCTGACATGTGAACATCACATCCTCGCACTGCTGTGCTTCGTATGTAATTTGATCCCATGGGCCAAGAATGAAAGTTTGAGTATGTACATGCATTATTGAAAGAAACCCCTCTTAGATTTGTATGCTACTTGTACACTGGAAATATGAATTATGTTCAAAGCCTGTGAGAGGACACATTTGTATTGGAAAATCAAAATCTTCAGATTTCTTACCTAATTTGATGCATTTTATAACACTGAATTCAATACACTTTTTTATTAAAAAAATAACTTAAAGCAGAAGTGAGTGATATATTTGTGTTAATATAAGTCTTAAATAGTTATATCTTCCGACAGCAATCACTTACATAGAGTGTTTGGACTGAAACACGGGTCTCTCAGTCCCTCTGCTCTGCTCTGAGCCGAAGAGAAAACATTTATCGTATCCTACAGTTTTTATCCAATGAGGAGAGAGAACGGCATGCAGGGCTGTGTGTGCAGCCAAGGAACGCCGTGAATGTGGTGACGTAGCGACGAGGACTGTTATGGTGCGTTCAAGGAAACTCGTATTTTTCCGACCGTGAAGTGGTACCAGTTCGATCTGGTACGAGTTCACCGGTCGGAAGTTACGCGTGGCCGTTATAGTGACTTTCACCGGTAAAACAGGTCGGAAAAACACGAGTGGGTTGCCTGGAACGCTACAAAGTCGTAAGTTGTGACTTGAAGCTGTAATTTACGATTTCAAAAGCCTGCCTGGAACGCAGCATTAGCGAAAACGACCGGATCACTCACTTCTGCTTTAATATGAATTACATTTCAGAGTAGATAAAGCTACATAGAGGTGCCATACACATCGCTCGATACATTTTACGCCTCCATACCCCTGACAGCCAGAGCCAATCGTTTTTCTGTAGATTTTAATGATCAGAGGTCAAGGTCACAGTGACCTTTAGAAGGTATCACCTTGAAGGAGCTTCCTCACCAAAGTCCACTTGGACTGAAAGATGAACTTAAATTTTGCTCGGCCTCTTTAGTGGACATTCCCATTTTTTGACCAGTGTGCAAGCTTTTTCCTGTTGTCTTAAATGTTTGTTGGCCTACGCACCTGGAAAGATAGTTTCTTCTTTGGACAGTGAGTAAGAGCGCAAACACCTATTCTTCCTTAAGGTTAAATTTTGCTCAAATGTTACTTTGGTGAAAATGTCAATATACAGGTACTCTGATTAACAAATTTGAATCAAAATGCAAACAAAGACTAGATGCAGGTGAACCTGACGGCTGGAGATGGGCTGGCGGCTGATTGAGGGGTTGGGTGAAGTAGGGATGAATGGCAGCAGCAGCGGTGAGGGCAGTGAAGACTGGTGTGAATTGCGGACACTGGCTGTAGACTGGTGCGAGGACACAAAAGAGAGGAGGTTAAGCACTGATTCAGGGACAAGCAACTGGAATCACTAGAGAGTGTGTAGTGAACAATCTGGTGATGAGTGGAGGTACTCGAACATGAGTCTTGATGAGGTGATGAGCAGCAGGTGTGGAGAAGAGCCAGGAACAAGATGCCAGACTGTATGTAACTGGGAAACGTGCAAAAGAAAAATTGCACCAGAGCTGTAACAAAATTGAAAAAAAAAAAGTAGACTTAAAGTGGTACTATGCAGGTCGGCCTGAAATAGCTCGCTCCTTCGTTGGTTTCTCTTTTTTTCCCCCTCTCCGGAGCTCCCCCACAGTTCTGGGAGGCACATGTCACTGTCGTAAAAAAAAAAATCTTGTCTCTGTTAGCGTTAGCTCCATGGTAGCGACAAGCCGAACGTCATCAGTAGCCTACAAACATTTCATGTTTCCATGGTTTCCTCCAACTTTCCTAACTCAAACCAATCACGATTCGTGACATGCATGACGTCATCTGCGTTTTTATCTCGCACTGCCGTAAAGCAGTTTCTCGCGATAGTTCTATCCATTGATGAGATTTGGGGGGGGGGGGGGGGGCGCATTGGCCTAGACCCCATTCTCCTCATAATAGGTCACTCAACCATCACAGTGTCTCCCAGCCACAATAATTAGCCTACAGCATAGTTCTGCTGCTTTAACATTATAGTCCATGTTGTAACATCGGATATTCACAACAGATGCATCTGTAAGTAAAAAAGAAAACAACTGGTATTTATGACGTGCAGAATATGAAGATGGAGCAAATATTCAACAATGAATTCTGAGGCTCATGGTGTCGGGAGCTGAACACACTGATATGTTATTTTCATGCGCGGCTTCGTGCCCTCTGGCATGTGATTGTGGTTGCTAATAGGTTCTCTGGAGAGCTCCTGTAAACATCAGATAAAGTTTGCTGTGATTTGACTGTTTCAGAGAAAACACTTCAGTCACAATCCCGCCTCACTCCACTGTGTTGCAAACAGCCGTACAACGTTTTAATAAATCATTTTAATAGACCTGAGCGGTGTAAGTAACTGCGCTCTGATCTTTTCAAGAATAATGACCCACCAGGGTTTTAACATTTCTGTAGATTCCCAGTGCATTAGCTACCTCATGTTGCATTAACACAGACAGAGTCCCATTATTTTTTAAATTTCATTGTTTTCCTATTTTTGAGGGGTGGAAGGATGATAATCAAACCTGGAAAAAACAAAAAAACAATACAGATAGTGAAAAAGTCACAGATTGTATATCGTTTACTCTTATATTTTTTTGTCCAGCGTTTTAGAGGCTGTTACAAGCCAGATGGGGAAAAAAATCAAACAGCTGTAGGTTGTTTGCAGTGGTGAAACAAAATGTTCCCCTTCTCTTTGGTAATGAAATGTTCGACATGTGTGAGAACTTGATTATTTAAAGACCTCACATACCTATTTTGTCCCCAAACATTCAACAAACATGGTGGGGCAGGTTTTTAAAAAAATAAAAAAGAGTGGTATGAGGACTGACTAGTGGTGAAATCTACTGCATCACATAGTTTAGTGGAATTAGTAAATCTGCAGATGACATACATGAGCTCTGCTGTGTGTGAATGCTGTCCTCAGTAAAATGCATTTTCTCTGCATATTCCACATTGTTTTAGGTTCACAATACTTAGAACAGTTGATAATAATAAAAGTTTAATTTCATTATTCAACCAGGAAAACCAGAAGCACATCGCAAGCTTTATTTGAACAACACTTAATTAATCAATGAGTTGATCATTCATTTGCAGCTCTCATCAGGCATTGACTTGTGTTTTAACAAGCATCAAGCCAGGTGAAATCAATTTCAGAATGTCATAATGATCGGTAATACCACCGAGGCATGATGAGTCATGAGTGAAATGCATCTAATCCTCCTTTTCTTTTGCTGGAAGCTGAATTGAGCTCCACTCTAATTCTATTTTCATGATGACTGGTTCATTCCTTCATGTCTATCACACTGCTTTTTATCTGTTCTTTTTTTCATCTGTTGTTCTCTAAGGTCTGACAATGTCACAGGCTTTCACACTCTCCTGCCTGTTTGACTTTTATGTGTTACCAAACTATCAGCCACATCAATGAAAGCGCATACAACCTTTTTACAATTTCATCTGAGTTGTGTGTGATAAAAAATTAGCTTTAATCGGTGAAAGCAGTGACTGACTGATTCATGTTTTCCCCTCTTGGTTTACCTGAGCGCTGTGCTCTGGCTGTTGAGATTGTTCAGTTACTACAAACCCAATTCGACTCTGCCGCTTTCACTCATACCCCGAGACTGTCCTCAAGAAATGAAAAAAAGGGCTGTTTGTTCAGCAGCTTATAGAAAAGGTATTTTTTAAAGGTGACATCTAGTGGGTGAGTAATTATGACAGGAACACAGGGAGAAGAGTATAAAGGACACAAAAGTCCGATAGGGGAGGCTGACTGTTGGGGTGGGTGCATGGGTCACCGTCATCCTGATATAGGACATTCATGGGTGTGTGGTTCAATTCTTGCATGAAACATGTTTTTGTGTTCACTGAAATTATGTTCTATTTTTAATACTAACCCAATACTTTCAGCACCCAAACCTAATGAAGCCAGGACCATGATTTGACTAACCTTGGTGAGGTTCACTGCGCACATGGCATTGTAAGGACAGTATTTCAGGAAACAATCGTATATGGTTTGTTGAGAGTGTAAAAAAATGACCTCTTTGGTTTTTTAGGAGGACTTGTTTCAATAACAATAGTGTAAAGACACAGTTAGCATCAAAAACCAAGCCTATTTTCTAGGCCTTCTCTCGAAAATTACATATCCGTCATGAAATGAGTGTATCTCTGCAACCACAAGGTCTATTTGAATACTTTTAGTGTCATAAAAAAAGTTTAAAAAATCATATTTTGGATGAGTGTCCTTCAGAATGATGCTGCTGAAGCTCAAACCCTCTAGCAAATGATTGTACAATGTATGGACATTATCTCTGCAGTGGTTGATTCTGATAAAATGAAGCAGTACAAAATTATTGAGATTTTACTACAAAATATTCAGGCGAGCTTTCCAAAATGTCCATTTTTGGCACAGCTTCGAACCACCTGCCACTATAAACCATTGTTTAATCTTTATTTTCACACAATTTGCATAAGCTAACTGAAAAAGAATCAACCAGGACTAAATAACAACTACTTTCTAGGCCCTCTCTGTGTCCCTCTGCGTAAAACTGCACTCAGAGCAGCTATGTGGGTGCAGAGCTCTATCTCTGCAGCGGATTGGTTGATTCAAGTGATTGACAGCTCATTCGAACCGTTAGAGCCAATAGAATGAGGCTATACCCACGTTGACGTGATTGACAGTAGGCCTACTGGCAGCCAATCAGAATCAGCCAAATCCTGAAATGCGTGCGTGCAGGCTGTTGTGTGCAGCGCTCATAAAGGTTTCCCCGCCTCCTAAAGCCCTCCGGACCGATTTAGATGTAACACCGGTCAAAGTTCAAACTGGAAATAATGTGGATTTACCCCATGGATCTACATCAATGATTTACCCATAAAACAAACTTTTCACGGCAAAACAGAAAAGGTAAGAGGAATTTTACAACCATGTCTTGGCCAAACAGTGTCTGTGTTAGCTCGACTTTGCTGGTTTTTGTCTTCTCTCTCTGCCGTGCTTCTGTGTAGCTTCTGTGTTAGCCACGGGTGCTACTGTATGTAGGCTATCGTTCCAATCTTTGTAGCCGGCAACTTAGCTGATGTGTTTCGCACAATGTACAGTAGGCTACACAATGTACAGTAGTAGGCTATACGAGCCAGAAATGTGGCGACTGGGTCCACACAGAGGTGCTTCATGAAGCTTCATGAAGTTTGGTGTTTAGTTGTTTGAGTAGTGTTTGGGCTGTGTTTGGGTCATAAAAACATGTTTTTTACAAATTGTGGGCCAGCTTCTGCTGTTTAATATACCGGTAACTATATTCTTTCAGAATTAGTGCAGTGGTGGCTCTGTGATTGTTATGCATGTCTTCATATAGGGGACTTTGGTTAGAAAAGCCATCAGCTTCATGCCCCGCCCTGATGTAACTTACCCTATCATTTCACCTGTGTCTTGTTACCCCCTCTCCCTTGTGTAAAAGAGCCGTGGTCTTTTTCCCTTCTGTTCCAGTTAATCTTGTCATTTGTGTTTTCCTTGTCGTTCTGCCTTGTGTCATGTGCTCCAGTGTGTTGCCTTCCCAGTGAGTCATTTGTAGGTGCTTCTGTTTTTCTGAGTTGTTTTTTACTTTTGGTTGCAGACTCCTTATTTTGTGTCTTTTTTTTTTTTTTTACCTAAACAAAGGAGGAAAGTTGGAAAAATTGCACTTTTATAAATACCCATGAATATAGTTGTGGCCTTTGAGGTTCAAAAATAACATTTGGTGGTTTCTAAATACCTATAATATGTGTAATAAGATAACTTGACAGCATTTTTTTTGAAAGACTTCATTAAAGATTACGTTTAGGAAGTGAGAGCCAAGCTTTGTCTGTGTATCCAGCTACAGCAGCGTCTCTCAAGCTGTTACTGTAGGTCTTCAGACTCAGCTCAAGGGCACACAGGGCAGATGTTTGAGTCCTCTGTTTCAGTGGCACTGTCACCAAACACTGGGCTGTCCTGCTGCCCCCAAAATAGAAACTACAACCTGAGGGAAAACTGTGGAGAGTCAACTGATGGCAAAAAAATAACTGGTCTTTGAAATTGATACATTCACTACAGTGGAAACTAAGTGTCCTGTGTCTGCTTAAAAAAAAAAAATCAGATATGAGCTATACAGATACATTTTCATCCTCTTATCCATATCAGGATTGTCTCTATCTTGTGTCGGCCAGACTGTCAATCATTGCCATCATCCAAGAGAGCAGGAAAAGTACATCCAAAAATAACTCATCTCTCAGAGTTAGCATTGAGTGTTGCCTGTGATATCGTTTTAGTGTAGTTATCCTCCTGTTTGAGAAAAGCCGTATGTTTTCTTCAGGCGCATTCCTTTCATCCTCATGTGGCATCATTAGTCCCATCGATGTCCCTTGTGTAACTGCAGCGAGAGGAAGACTGAGTTCAACTGAGAAAGAGGGAGACCTTGTTGTTACTGTCCCATAGCTCCTAACTGGAGAAAGATTTGAGGACTGCACAGTAGTCATGTTTTTTTTTTTTTTTGAAGTGATGGTGTAGTGAGATGTCGCATTAGAAAACAACCATGACACCACAGTTTGCCCTCATAATGACACTGTTTAATTGCTATAAGATTTTCAGGGAATTAAGACCTTTGTGACGTAAATGCAGATGACAACGGCTGAGGAATGAACTTTTGCCACAAATGTCTTATATAAAATTTGTTATGTAAGGGATTTGGAAACTATGGTGTGAGGCTAATGGGCATTTTAATTTCTTTTCAGTTCAACTGAACTTTATATAGTGTTGTCATTTTTGTGTCTAACACATTATAATGTATAACCTCAACAACAGTATTCCATTAAAAAATGTTTTTGAGACATATTTAAAGTAACTAATGTCTTGTTTAGACAATGCAGTTAGAGAAAAATGAAATGAGTGTGATGCCAACAAAACTGGCTGCTATGTTCAGTTACGTCTTTTTTTTTTTACCCAGAGGCAGAGCTCAGCACAGAGATAGTTCAAACAGTTCACAGGAATAATTCATCATCAGGCAGAGGGGATTGGGCTGGGGTGGCAGGGGAGTGGGACAGAAAGCAGAGGGGTGGACCACACCAGGGTGGTCAGAGGCAACTGGGCAGGTGGTGTACAGGTAGCTACTGGAGTCAAGGCTGGTAGATACGTTTCTGAAGCTGTTGTCAGGGTCCTGAATGAAATGGAACTCGTAGCCACAGCCTTGTTACCACATGAGGTGAACAGATGATCTGAGGAAGAGACGGGTGGAGATCCGGGGTAGATAGAGCAAACAAGCGGCAGCATGTTAAGGTGAGGAGGCGACGAGGCACAGGAGTGAAGGAGAAGTGGTGAGAAGGAAGCAGAGGGTCACACCAGCATGTCAACACACAGATGGAGAAGCTGAAAGCACCAGTGAAAAGAGCAACAGAATCACAAGGGAGTGAAGGGAAGGCAGTGCAGAACTTGTAGTCCTCCTGTTTCTCTACATGGTACTTTAATCCTCGGAAATAGTTTAGCATTTAAAGCATTTTTTTACCACCAGTTTTACAGATGTCTGTCTTGAGTGGTTGAATATGAATTGCCTTTTATTCACACTTTACACCTAATTAGGTCTTCCATAATGACTGATGTCCAACCTCCAAGCTGGCCCCAGATTTGCAGCATGTAGCATCCAGGGATTCTTCTCAGTACAGCCTGCGCTTTTTTTTTATTCCAGCATTTGAGTCTCAAGAGCCCTTGTACCTCCTCAGTATTTAGATTTTCGGTTAATTAGCCTTGATCAATTTCTCTTCTGATGCTCCCAGTACATATCAGTCTGTGCAAGCTGCTGGCATCTTTTTGCTGTATCTTAATATACATGCTCTATTACATTGCACTCTAAAATCCCCCCTCTAATGTCGTCTCCTTGGACCTCTGGACTTCACTTTATTTGCTTTCTCTTTGCTCATCAAACACAAGTTTGGCACTGAAGCTTTTTTTTCTCATTTTCTTTGAAAATATTGAAAGAGAAATTGGTCTCATCAAAGAAAGTGACTCAGATTAGCATTACACAGGCTTCCACATTCTTATTTTGCATGAGCTTTTATCATATATTATTAATTTTTGCACTGCATTCCTTTAAGATGAGAGATGTAAACTCTATCTTGAATACATGTCATTGGAAATTACATTGCAATAACATGCTTGAAGAATGTTTGTCCAGTTATCTTCATATATTTGTTCTTCCTATTTTTCACTTCTCTCCAGTTCAGTTTTATGGAGGATCTGTTGCTTAAATTGTATTTACCAAATGTAGCTTTTTTTTTCTTTTTTTTTTTTTACATCTTTAAAATCCTCCTTTTGAAACTGGATAAATTGGCCCACAAGAGACAGTAGGCAATTAAGACAACAGGTGGTGCGAAATATAATTTTTTTTCTATTGTATTATAGCTTATTTTCTTTCTGTTTCACAGAAAGAAAATACCGTAACTGAACCACGTAACCGGAAGGTGTGGGGGATCTTTGTACTCATTATTATCCTGCTCCTTGTGTAGGTGTGATGTTTAGGTGAATGGGATACCAGTACTGTATGGTGTAGAGTGCAGAGCGTTGTTGTTGTTTAGGTCGCAGGAGGGGCATCAAAACAAACATGTTATTTTATTAATGAAGAGAGGCAATTATCAGCCTTTTTCCACCATTCTGTCTGACCAGCACCATTTTTATGCTGCAGACGACAGGGCACTATGAAAGAACCTGGTTACTATGGTTGAGAAGTTGCAGGTGTTCAGCCTGTAGCCTGCAGTTACTCATCTAACAGCTCACTAGATGAGTGGCCGCTTTTTCTTGTTTCATTAGGCCACCTCCTGTAATATTTCAACCTGATCCACTGTAAAAAGAACAATAGATGAATAAATAGTGACCTTGGTCTTCTTGTGCAGATTCATGTTCAGTGAAAGATGGAAGAAGAACTGAGCTCTCTGCATTTATTGTGACTACTCGATTCATCATAATTACTGTATCATGTTTTTCCAGTTAAATGCTTTCATTTTGAAGATAGAGCAGTAGAAAACATATAGCCTAGTATTTGGCTCCCATAAAGGGAAATGTTGATATAAACCTATCTATATACTATATTTATTTATTCATTCATTTTTCAACAATTTATCCAATGTGATGATTATTCCAAATCATAAATTTTCGTTCCAAAACAAAAAAAAGTTGACGCACCAGTTCCATTAGTGAATAAACCCTGATTGTGGCCTGAACATTTTCTCAAAAACATTTTCAGAATATAACTCCTCCCCCTTCTGTAGGAGATGAACACAAACACATAGGCTAATGTCCAAACCACAACAAATACCCCGTTTTAAATTATGCATAGGCCATTTTAGTATATTTCAATTAGATGTATTTTATTGTATTTAATTTTAACATATGTCCTTTGCAATAGTAGTGTATACTTTTAGGATATATTTGATCATATATTTCCTC
This sequence comes from Trachurus trachurus, assembly GCF_905171665.1. Lineage (NCBI taxonomy): Eukaryota > Metazoa > Chordata > Actinopteri > Carangiformes > Carangidae > Trachurus > Trachurus trachurus. The sequence goes on from NC_139906.1 coordinate 19,483,781, forward strand.
TTTTTTTAATTCATTTCCTTTGGAGCAAACCTGGCATAAGAATTTCCTTTGGGATAAATAAATGTATACATTTATTCTACAGTAGAGTTACACAAACCCACAATAATGATGCAGCAGTAAATTGAACATAATCATGTGAAATCAATCTAGTGTCAGTAAAACCAACACAAGGATGCTATTTTCCCAGTTAAGTAAATAACATATCTGACATCAAAACAGCGAGAGAAGTTTAGAAATAATGAAGACCACAGGCACCCTGTCCTCTGTCCTCCTCCCTCTGCGGCTGTTGTGATTCACTGCCTGCAGGTATTGCTGCTAGAGAAAGGAGAGGAGAGGCTGGTTCATCTCAGTATCAGTTTACAAGAATCTGCCACATGTTAAAATTCATGACAAAAAGATAATCAAGTCGTGACAATTTGCTCACTGTAGCTTATAGGACACTGGTGAAGCATGCCAGGAGAGTGCAGATCGAACAGTTGAAATTGCTGATCTTCTATTTACGTACATGTTGAAGTTGCTATGATAAAGTATATTATCCTTTTGATTTTTATTCCACAAACAAAACATGTAAAGAATGTGTAATTTATGTTACCTGGCTTTGTGTCCACTGCCTACAACCAACTGACAATGTCATTGATTAGCCATTCGCCTTCAGCCATTAATCATAGCTGCAATTTAATACAAAGTTTTTTCCAGACAGTGAGGTTGTAATAGTGCAAATGTACAATGATTTAATATTTAGAAAATGAAAATCCTCAAGATTAACACTTCAAATTCACCAAACAGAGCCACCCAGTGATGGGAATGGATGTTTGCTAACACTTTAGTAATAACAATTCATTTTTGGGGTGTTTTTCTCCCCCTCATGTCTTATCTTGGATGATGGGTAAATGAATATGGAGCATGCTATACACCACTGCTTGATTATAACATAAGTCGAAACATGATTTGATAATTGTTATGCATCCACCATCACTCCTAGAATATGGAAGAAATGACTCTTTGATGATGATTATTCAAACATGACATTTCTGTATCTGCCTGCATGCCTTCTCTTCATACACCGCATGGTTGAGGTGTCAGTAATAATTACTTTAACCAAATCAGTATCACTGAATGTTAGGCAGAATTACGCTGAATGAATAAAGAAGCTGTGTGACTAAAGGGGTGCGTAAGTTTCATTGTTGAATATGCAGTCAGTGGCAGTGCTGGTATCAGATCACACCTTGGTGCTTGTTATTGTAAAAAAAAAAAAAAAAAGGTTACGATGGTAATAATTATCTCCCACTGTCATGTAATTGTGATTTGATAGGTCAGTTCTCAGTAGATTTAAGTGTGTTTTTTTGGCCTTGTTTGTCAGTTGCACCGAGACCTTTAGTCCATGGGCCAGAGGCCAAAATTTGACTTTTTGGTACCACTCAGAGTGGCAAAGTCTAGTAACATTTTTTGAAAAGGTACATGTCCATAGATGATATTTTGGTATGATAACCCATCCTAAGTGGTAGCTTTTTGACAGTTATCAGCTCATAAAGTTATCAACCCCCTGCAAAAAATAGGCCTCTAAACGCAGGGGGCATATCTTGTTTTGTGCTCATTTTCAGACCTTTACTCATATGTTATGAGGGCATGTTTGGTAGCATTTTAAAGTGTACAATCCCAGCTTTCATTTAGACCTAGTTTTGGGCCTATCTACAAAATATAAAGGTCACATGGTCAAAGGTCAATCTGTCTCAACAACTATTTTTCCACTATTTTCGCCTAAACTGTAGTCTTTCTTTTAACACTGTGAAATGTAGGAACAGCACTGACACAAATAACAAAAACTGAAATACTCACAGGACTGTAACAATTCAGGAAATGCATAATCTTCCCATAATTTCCTACTATGAGGGATGATTATGGGTCTTAAAGTGGAACATGGGCCCAGGCGAGAATTGTCAATAACTGCTAATTCCTCTGTATTTCTCAAAGAGTTTTTATGTTTTCTATACATCTTTGTCCTAGTTATAATCATCATCATCATTATAGTCCAGAGTGAAGGCAACTTCTTCATCCTCCTCCACCCTCTGATTTGTGCATGTTTGCAGTTTGCACATTTTCATGCACTTTTTACTCTCTACATCTTTACCCTAATCATCATCATCACCAGTCCAAAGTATGTAGCTTTGTAGGTTTGAGCGTCCTAGCTCTTTAAATAATAATTGATAGATTAGTTATAAATAGCCTTTTCTAGACATATCTGTTTTTAATACATATTGGGATTGCCTCCATCAGATACAGTATGATGTAATTTATTTGCTTAGCTAACTTTGTTCATACTTTCTAGGTGGCTCAATTAACCTTATAGTGGGACGGCATAGCTAGACAATTGTTCATTTTGTGATAAAAGCATCAAATTTGGTACACTGATTGCTGAATGAATCTGGATATTGGGCCACTGCAAATTTTAATTCTGATGACTGTGGCAGCCATTTAAAAAAATGGCCGCCAGTGGTTACTGGCATGGAATGCTCTGTCCACCCTACAGCTGCTGCTTCATCTTTTCAGCACCACAAAATAATTTAGAGACATTATAACTTGAGAAAAGCCTTATTACAATGTAACAGAATAGAACATAAACTCTCTATAACTCTTTCTTGGCTCTCACATTCCCCTTCATAGTCTTTTTATCAGGGTTTTCAATTAATAACACAGCTACGCAGTACGCACAGTACAAAAACAAGACCAAAGTTTCTGACACAAGCATGTCTAAATATAAACAACTCCCAAAAAAATTTGAAAAAGTTATTTCAGTCAATCATTTCACATACAGTTAGTGTTGTATTTTATATTGGGATGACAGTGGCTAAGGAGGTGGAGTGGGTCGTCCAATAACCAGAGATTCGAATCCCACCCCATCCCAGTCGCTGTCGTAACGTAGATATCTTATCCACAATCATTATCCAAATCAATCAAATCAAAAACCTTGCCTCGTGTGATGTGTATGCATGTTTGGTGGTGGTCAGGGGGGCTGTTGGTGCACATTGGCAGCCACACATCTGTCAGTCTGCCCCAGGACAGCTGTGGCTACAATTGTAGCTTACCACCACCATTACTGTGTAAAAGTGCTTTGAGTGCCAAAAAGCGATAGGCCTATATAAAGGTGGACAGGTCGGAGCAGTTGCAGATGGATTTGGGGAGAGAGTTCCAGAGGGAGGGGGCAGCAATGCTGAAGGCTCTGTCGTCCCAGGTCCAATGCTTGGTCATGGGGGGTAGTACAGGAGGTTGGCATCGAAACTGTATACGGTAAGAAACAGGATGCCAGTGAAGGTTTTGGAGGACGGGGGTGATGTGGTCATGGGGACAAGTATGAGTGAGCAGGTAGGCAGCAGAATTCTGGATATACTGGAGTTTATTGAGGGTTCTGGATGAGAGACCATAAAAGATGCTGTTGCAGTAATCAAGTCTGGTGGTGACAAAGGCGTATAAAGGTTTCAGCAGCAGAGAAGGTTAGGACGAAGGGAGGGACGAAATCAGACAATAAGTGAAAGAAGGCAGTCCGGGCTATCTGAGCGATGTAACGATCATAGGAGAGGGTGCTGTCAAAGGAAATTCCAACGTTATGGATGTGGGAGGAAGGGAGTTAGGGAGATATTGTCAATGGAAAGGGTGAAGTTGTCTGTAGATTTAGTGAGAGATTTGGGATCAATGAAGAATATCTGATTTGTCATAGTTAAGTTTCAGAAAGTTGTGTTGCATCCATGATTTAATATTATTGAGGCAGGAGATGAGAGTGGTGTGGCTGGTTTAAGTGATGGATTTTGTAGAAATGTAAAGCTGGATGTCATTGGCGCAACAGTGAAACTGGAGACCTTGACGATGGATGATGTTAGTACAGGATGAAGAGGAGGGGACCAAGCCCCGAACTTTGGGCGACACCTTGGGACAGGGGGACAGTGGAGGAGCAGATATGACTGAATTCAAGAGAGTGCAGTTCCAGTGATGTTTAGGGTGGAGGAAAGACAGGAGAGGAGGATGGAGTGACTGATGGTGTCCAAGGCTGTGGTGAGGTCGAGAAGATGAGGATGGAGAGGTGGTCGGAGTCTGAGGCGAGGAGGATGTCATTGGTGCTTTTAAAGAGCTGTCTGTATTGTCTATGGAATCCAAATTGAGACTCCAAATAGGTTCTTAGCTGAGATGGGCTTTCAGTTGGGCATAAATGACACGTTCACGTATTTTAGAGAAAAATGGAAGGTTTGAAATTGACCAGAAATTGTTCATGATGTTGGGACTGAGACCAGGTTTCTTCAGGATGGGGGTGACAACAGCTTCATTAAAGAAGGGAAAAAACCCGAGGTGAGGGAGGTGTTGATAATTGAAGTGATGAGAGGAGTGATGATGGAGAGAGACAGTTATTGATGAAGCTAGATGGAATGGGATCAAGCACACAGGTTGAAGTTAATTCTTTAAGAAGAGTTGGGATGTCAGGATGAGTGGGTAGTGCCTCCCAAAAACGCCAAAATCCCCTGCAATATCCTCCCGTGGGTAGCCTATTCACTCTTGTACTGAGCTCCAAGTGCTGCCATGTGTGTGTCAGTCACAGGTGTATGACTGGTACCTGATTGGCATCCAGACCTCAACCCAATTGAACTCTTGTGGGATCAGCTTTGGAGTTGCTGTACATGCTACAGTGACCAACACAACCACACCCACAACAACTCCCGGTTGATAGATAGATAGTTAGATACTGTAGATATACTTTACTGTCCCCTGGGGGTAAATTTGGCCTGGACTCAGCACCGTCAGACCCTTCAACCACATACAAAGACCTGTAGGCTTCCAGACTTCTCCTGCCTCACCCAGGGGCGGGCCTGCCATGGTGGCATGGAGGGGCACCTGCCCCCCTTATAGGGGAACTGACCCCCTTGTGGGGGTCAGGTGCCCATAAATGGTCAATGACTCGTGGTCAATCACTGTGAAACGCTCTTAACCACTCCTATGTTCAGTGTACAGACCCACTCATTTCTGACCATAGGGCCAGATCTACTAAAGGTTTGTGTGTATAAAACCGCAAACTTGATTGCACACGCAAACACATGCTGGAGCTGATCTACTAAGCGGGCGCACCGAGGATTGCATCTCTCAAATGGTCAAAATTGCACGTGCAATCCATTTAGCGTGTTTGCCTCAATGAGTATGCAAATATGGGCATTTCTGCCAGAATGTGCAAAATATTGGGAGGAGTAGATGCAAATAGATTTATCTAGCACACGCATCCCTCTGGTCAGGGCGTTTAGACCCGAGTTGACACCTGCTGCCCAACACTGATCACAGCAGTTCTTCCTCGTTTGCAGAGGTTTTATGATGAACCACATTTTTCTTTTGTTCTTTGCCTTATAGGCCTTTCTCTTCATCTTCTCTGTACTTCATCTGTTCTCTTCTTGTTTTACCAATCACATATAATCTCCATTGTTTCTTCTGCTGCAGCTCGACAATATGTTTATTTGTCCCTCTATTAATCCATCAGATCAGATTTTCATTCTGCGTTTGTGGCCATCCAGATCTCTGTCCACACTCTCCATGGAAACCCCCATTTAAATACTGCGGTTTGTGCGTGTCGTCATTTAGCGGGTTACTCTTAGTAGATCGCCTATTTTGCCATACCAAACACGCAAAATTGTACTACGAGCATGCAATTTAGCGCCCCTTATCTGGGATCTTAGTAGATTCGGCCCTAAGGCCGCTAATAAACGTTGTAGGCTATACAGCAAACTTCCCAGTGTTCTGTCTACTAAATAAAGAAAATGGTGTAAGATTGTTATTGTTGTCAATTTCAATATTTGAGAAATACTTGTTCTGGTTATTCTGTATGTTGACTGTTACGCAAAACACTGAGATGTTTATTCTCCAGAGCTGAGCTCTAACTACTGGGTAGAGTATAAGATATTGTTCACTGAGAATTTATGTTGCTTATTCAGCTTTTTGTTAAAGGTGTACAGAAAAGAAAATTGAATTTGAGCCCACTCTGGGTCATAAAATTAGTGTAATAACTCATCTATCAGACGATGTAGGCCAAACTTTGTGCAAAATTCTATTTTTGAGTAAATCCGGGATGAAAGTGTGATATTTTTTTTCCGCATTGGATAATTCAGGTGCACGGATTATACGTCAGCCTGTACACGATTCACCAGCCACTGATATTGGATCCGTCATCCGTCATTCAAACGTCTGACACACGCACACACACGGAGCTCGGTCTCGCCCCAAACTTTGAATATCCCGTCCGCTCGATAACGACCAATCAAATTCGTTTTCCTTACTCGGGTAAACTCGTGTTGCAGCTTGTGACAACTCGGCGCCACAAACAGGTCAAACGCCCATTTCTGTACACCTTTAATAACATAGAGTTGATTAGTAATTGATTGATTATAATCTTAATGTTGACACTGCCAACGGAAAATGAAAAGGTCATAGGCATTAATGCTGCAAGACATACTATAAATAGTGTGTAACTGTACAATATAAATATTGAAGAGAGCGATCAGTGGTAGCCTTCATTTTTGTTACTTGGGTGTTACTTGGGTGCCCACCCCCCCACGCCCCCGGATTCACTGTTGCTACCCCATGTGCCCCCCACCAGAAAATACTCTGGACATGCCCCTGTCCTCACCAACAATCTCGAGTGTACAGAAATGAACAAATGAACAAATCAGAGGGTGGTGATGATTATAACTAGGACAAAGATGTATAGAAAACATAAAAACTCTTTGAGAAATACAGAGGAATTAGCAGTTATTGACAATTCTCGCCTGGGCCCATGTTCCACTTTAAGACCCATAATCATCCCTCATAGTAGGAAATTATGGGAAGATTATGCATTTCCTGAATTGTTACAGTCCTGTGAGTATTTCAGTTTTTGTTATTTGTGTCAGTGCTGTTCCTACATTTCACAGTGTTAAAAGAAAGACTACAGTTTAGGCGAAAATAGTGGAAAAATAGTTGTTGAGACAGATTGACCTTTGACCATGTGACCTTTATATTTTGTAGATAGGCCCAAAACTAGGTCTAAATGAAAGCTGGGATTGTACACTTTAAAATGCTACCAAACATGCCCTCATAACATATGAGTAAAGGTCTGAAAATGAGCACAAAACAAGATATGCCCCCTGCGTTTAGAGGCCTATTTTTTGCAGGGGGTTGATTACTTTATGAGCTGATAACTGTCAAAAAGCTACCACTTAGGATGGGTTATCATACCAAAATATCATCTATGGACATGTACCTTTTCAAAAAATGTTACTAGACTTTGCCACTCTGAGTGGTACCAAAATCTGGTCTGGCCCATGGACTACTTTGTGGCTTTTGAGGAAACCAGAACAAATAGGCTACATGACAAAGATGACAGAAAATGGGATGGTGGGTTCAGGTGCTTGCTAGGGAACATTTACAAGGGAAAAAAAATCCTCCAGTATTGAATCAGCAAAGTAAAAACAGAAATGCTCACTGAGTGTGAAGTGTGTGAAGTTTTCCTATTGCTTTTGTTATTAATCCTCTTTTTTTTTTTTTTTTTTTTTTACTTCCTATGGACTGATAAAACACATGTAAACCCCCCCCCCCCAAAAAAAAAAAAACATGCATATATTTGAAAAGACATCTTCAAAACCCTGAATAAGATGCTGACGACAGTAGTTGCAGGTTCATGTACTTTAGTATGAACAAATGGTGTGGTGTAACTCAACCTTCAAAGTGATCAATTTGGGACAAGTAAAGCAGGAGCTCAAAAGAAAGATCTGAACCACAGTAGTACAGTATGGGTGTTGAAACAGAGGTCAAGGGGAAGAATAAAAGGAAACAAGTAAGATTTAATTAAATCGGATGAACAGATAGCTGAGAATTAATTAAATGGTATTATATTTGTATTTTATTCCATCAATCTGCAACACTAACAAAACAGTGCCCTCGCAGTCTTGAAAAATGATTGTGCCATATTTAGGTCTTGAAACAGTGTCACCCATCCCAAACTATTACAGCTGTGAAGGGAAACATGTCTCATGACCTCAAGGAATTCACTAAGTGGAATTTGTTCTGCAGGGATATATCCCCGGCAATTTCATGTAGTGTAGTATGTCAAGGGAAACAGCAAAGCTTTTCACACTTAAAATGTCCTGCTCCAAAGGGAGTAGAGAGAAAAAACAAAACAGGAACAAGCAACCAAGACCAGGGTGAAGTCTCCTCATTCACAGGAAATCGAACAACAACAAGGTCATACTTTACAAAATAAATGCAAAAACCTACTATTTATATTAGTTTATAGAGTATTTGCAGTCATCTTGCTGCTGGAGGCTGGCTGAAATCACAGATGCTCTTATGCATTTTGAACATGTCCGCCCCAAGGAGTGGACAAAGTATACATGCAAAGTCTCTTCTTAAAGAGATCCTAAACATAGATAGCGTCAGCCGTGTCAGCGAAGCCTTCAACCAAAGTGCTGTGGACTGTTTTCAATTGGAACAGCAAAATACATAGCGATATCAGCGGCTCAGCAGGTTACACTTACCTGTAGCTGAGTATACTGTGACTAATAAATCTAAACTCAGATCTTCACAGATGGGAAAATTGGGGCAAGTACTTCTAAAGCAAATTAATTAACATGTTATGTCTTCTTTGTTTAATTATGTATTCATCTCTTCAGAGAGGTGTTTCTGATCTTTATACTAATCTTTTCTGTTTTTACTCAATGGAAAAGGCTTTTGGTGAGATGGCAGTGTATTTCATCTGTTATTTTAAGGGAGGGGGGGGGGTCCTCCAGTTATGATAAAAGGTAATCATGTTTATCCTTGAAGAACATGGAGATGAACAGATGGATGTTGATACATGGAAATGTATCAATAGTTCCGACTGACACCTTCGCCCTGGCAGCCTTTTACACTTCAGGAACAATAGGCCAGGGATTACTAAACGGAGCAGTCGATAAACAACACAAAGTGACATTTTGTTTTCCGGTCCCCACGCTGCCCTTTTCACCTTCATCTGTTCGTTCTTCAATCACCATCACCCCACATGGCTACAGACGACCAGGAGCCAGAGCATATTGAGGTTTCTGTGACAGATCCGGCTGGTATCTCCTCCACCCTTATTTTCCTTTCTTCCTTTATTGACACAACATACAAAAATGGCCTTTCTCTGCCAGAGTTGCCGACTCCCCCTCCTCTTTTCTATTTCTCTTCCACTTACTTTCACCAAGGCCTAATTACATGGTGGACAGAGTAATCGATACAGGAGAGAGTGAAAGTCCCCAGCAGGCAGCTTGAGGACCCTCTTAACTCTCTTGAGTCGACCCTTCTCATACTTACACTTGCCCACTAGTAAGTCATCTTGACTTTTTGCAGACATTGGACCCAGGCTCGGCTATTCCCATAGCAGACTCCATGCTGCATAAACAGAGGAAGTGCATTACATTTTACCACAGGGTAGTGCAAATAAAAAAACTCTGGAAAAAAAGAAAGAAAAGTGGGGATGAGCTGCACATTGCCTCCATGTTGTGGCTATGCAACAAGAATTATGATGGACCACATTTATTTTTGATGTTATGTGTATAAATACTCCATAGTTTTGTTGGCCATGTTGTTACTGAAATATTATATCACACCAGATCGCAACAACATTGTAGAGCAGAATTGATTAAAAAGACTGACATTGCTATCAAGTTGGTTGCAATTCACTTTTCACAGGCTTCCAGACAAAGTATTTACTCCTTTTTGTTGTGGCCCTTTAAGATCAGTTTGCTGCAAATGATGCATTGCCAAGTAGATGCACGATAACATGACACTCTGAGGTGATGTGAGAGCCTGCAATCACAAATGACAATTGTTCTACTACATCACACATGCTGGTTTCTAATGTACACTCAGGTCATATAAGCAATGCATGCTAGTCCACTGTTTTATCAAAATTACACTCTTTGGAGGTGCTGTTTGGTATTGATGCTTTACATGCAAATAACTTGAATATAATGGGACAAGGAATCTCAGAGCATCTACTGTAAGACACTGGAAATTACAGTTCATAGTTTAATACTTTAATAGTTGTCATTTATAATTAAACATATCAAGTAGGATTCCCCAGACTATAAAAAGACACCACAGAGCTTTTAATGCTGGTACACTAAACATTAATGGTGCTACTTTGTTGATACTATGACAATATATTTAGGAACAATAGTGTTGGACTTTAAATGCAGTGTTTATGGTTTGGTGTAGACATAGTTTGAGTTCTCTTACTGGGATGTTTTTTTAGGCTTATGTAGATTAAACATGAACATTGTGCTCGGGTTTGTCACAGACCTGGCAACTGTGGCTGGTTTTCCTTGATGGGTTGCTGTGTAGGCAGTTCCCTGGGGCATACAGTACAGCCTGTGTGGTAGGTCCTCTCCCCCTACATGTTCAGCAGATCTCACACTGCGACTGCTGTTTCCTTTGTATTAAAGCTTGTACTTAACACTGATCTTTGAGGTTGCGTCCAAGCTAGCCGCTGCTCTGTTTTGCGTAACACGCTGCAAAAACTTTGTGTAGTCTTCCATGTGTCAGCCAAAATGTTTGCAGCTCTCCAGCTGTTTTTTTTTGTTATCTTTTGTTTTTGTTGTATCTGATTTTGTCTGTCTTCAGTTCATTGTGTTTGTTTAGTGTATCGTTTGTTGAAATGCCCCAAGGCCTTGTATTTATGGCTGGGCCTATTTTGTGTATGTTGGCTGATGATGTGTGATGAGGCAACTCATCCTCTCTGGTAACTAACTATCCACTCTCTCACTGACAGCCACTTGTAACTTTATTGCAGTACAATATTTTATACTATTGCTGTTTTAATGTAGTGTTGAATATACTTGTAATCACAGAGATTTATTGAAGGCCTACTGCTTTACAATTATACAAATAAACCTCAATGTTTAAATGTGTCCAAATGTCCAAAATAAGAGAGGGATTGCAAGTAACAATGCATATCTTTCCCAAATATGTGAGATACTACTATCCAAAGGGTTCTTGTAAAGAGTAGATATACGGTGCTTAGCAACTGTAAGCACTTTTTTTTATCCCTTAAAAGGAGGCCAAACATAACATTTTAAAGGTTATATTTAACATCTTTAATTTCTCCCCTTCAACAGAGATTGAAATGTTACTGTTATAAAATGATGGGAATAAAGCTATTCAGTTAGACTTTTCTTATGTTGTCTGTTGCCAGCGGAAATATTAGTTGGCTCACTCAACCAATCATGTGTTGATGTAAAGTTAGTGAATCACTGTCAAAGACTATCTTGCCATCTGACTGTTGAGTGAATGTAAAAAAAAAAGTGTAGCCATTTTATAATAGTAGGTGTTCCTAATATCAGTGAGATAAAAACACTGATAATGTAATGACCACATGTATATCACCTTTTTTATTATTCCTTTTTTTAGAAAATTATTTAAAATTTAGTTCATATATTTCATAAAGTATTCTAAGATTTGCTTACTCGTTTGTAATCTAACTTAATTTTGACAGTTAATCTGGGTGATTTCCGGTGATCATGGGAAAAAAACATGTCCTTCCGGAAATGTTGTAATGGAGACCATACCGGTAGTCATGAGAGTTTACCGTAGTTACTTTCGTTATGCTGAACGGTGTTGACGCGCTTCTCCGTGTGTGAGTTTTGAACTAAAAGAATGTTTTTTCCCTGTGCAAATAGTTTTTAGCCGCGCTGCCGCCATTGTGGGAGAGACAACTGCTTTCTTCAACTCAGCTGTCCCAGAGGGAGGCCGCTTCAGGAGCTTCAAGAAAACTGGCGGAGGATTCACCCGACGCTGAGGACGACGTGCTATCGGACAGGGTGCGGCTCCTATGAAATGGTTCGTGCTTGTTCTGATCTGGTGGGTAGGACTCAACTTTAGTCTTCACCTGTTCGTTTGTCCATTTGCTTTGCTGTAAACTAACCCAGCCAGCTGACCTTACTGCAAGCTTGCTTAAATAATAGGCCAAACACCGTCGAAAATAAATCAGAGAGAAAGAAAGAAAGAAAGGAGGAAAAAAAAAAAAACTTCATAGACTACAATTACCCAGCTCCCTTTATTTTCCTATTGCAGCAACCCATTGCAAGCCATTCATTCATGCTGGCTTGATTGTAATATGTCGGATTCTCTCATTCATGTCATTAACAAGTTTCAAACTAATGTAAATCAATCGTTTGTGTTTTTTCACAATATGTTGATAAATTGTAAAGATAATTAACATGTATGTAGGCCTACTACATTGGGTTGGATTGTTCCGATAGCCTGTCAGTAGTTAGAGCGAGAGTGTGCATACTGTTATGGCATGACAATATGGAGTTTAAAGGAGTTCAAATGGGTTTAATATTTTTGTTAAAATGTGCATTTAGTGTTTTTTTAACACGGTGAGAGGGTACACTTGCAATACTAGAAATTGGGGTCATCTATCCATTGCCTATGCCGCTTATTCATATAGGGCCCAGGGTTTCCCCCAGAAAACTTGTTAAGCCCGGTGGTAGGGTGGCACCGGCGGCCCATCCGCGGCCCATCGCCGGGCCACCAGTGCCCAAGCATGTTTTTTTGTGACAGGGGCCTGACCCTGACCATTGACTGATGGCAGGGCCCTGTAGGTAACAGATTCATTAATGGAGCAGTAGCATTTATAAGGTGTGATTCCATAAGGCCTTATGATCAATGTTAAAAGTTGACTGGAAATTTGAAAATATTATCATAAACATCTGTTATTATAGTTTAGTTTAGTTTATTTCAGTCATCATGTCATTAAAAGAAAGGTTACAAACCAGAAAGAAAAAAGTAAATAAAGAAAAAACATCAATCAGAATAAACAATAAGTAAACAGAAAAAGAAAATTTGGACCGAAAAGGCATAGGCTGAAGCATAGCTTATTACGCCTACCCTGTTACAACTCTGATTAATTAAAAAATAAAAATTTAAAATGTACAATTTGTTATTTATTAATAAAGGAAATAAGCAATCACAAAACAGTAAAAAGAGAGAAGCTGCTTGATTCGATTTCCCTTTCTTCTTCCTTTTCTTTCCCTTCCCCTCTCCTCTCCTTTCCCTTCTTCCTCCCCTACTTCCTTCCTCCTTAAAAGAAAAGAGGAAAAAAAAAGAAAAAAGAAGACAATCAAACATACAGAAAACAGAACAGAAATAGCAGCAGCATAGCACGTGTCACCACTCATTACTCTAACTTATATAAATTAATCATCCTGTTTTTAAGTACTTTTTTAAATAAGATTATGGTATTACATGTTTTTAAGTCATTCTCCAATTTGTTCCATAAATTAACAGCTGTTACCGTAATGCATTGTAATTTGGTGTTGGTTCTTGTTTTTAACTTTCTAAATATACATACTCCTCTGAGATTGTAATGGCTTTGTCTTAAATTAAACATTTTCTGAATACATTCGGGCAGCAAGTTGTTGTAAATTTTGAACATAAGCTGTGCAGTTTTGAAATCCACCAGTTGTTTGAATTTGAGTTCGTTAGAATTAATAAATAATTGATTGGTTGGATGCCTATAGTCGACTTTGTTTATAAGTCGCATTGCTTTTTTTTGAAGTAAAAAAATAGGTTTGGTGATTGACTTAAATGTGTGTCCCCACACTTCTATACAATAAGTTATGTATGGTTTTATTAGGGATTGATACAAAATTTTTAAAGAATTTGTCATTAAGATATTTTTACATTTATATAGAATTGCCATGGTTTTTGATATTTTATTCTTTAAGAAGTTGATATGTGGCTTCCAGCACAGCTTATGATCAATAACCACTCCAAGGAACTTATTATCAAAAACTCTTTCCACTTCCACATTGTCAATGGTAATTTGCACTCTTTGATTTATAGGACGATTTCCAAAAATAATAAATTTTGTTTTGCTTATGTTCAGAGATAACTTGTTAACATCAAACCATCTTTTTATTTTTTTAAGTTCAGTTTCCACTGTATTCAGAAGGTGTCCCAAGTGTTGGCCAGAACAAAATAAATTGGTGTCGTCCGCAAATAAAACACATTTAAATTCACAAGAAACCTTACAGATATCATTTATATACATTATAAAGAGTTTTGGGCCCAATACGGAACCTTGAGGGACCCCGCATGTGACTCTTCTCAATTCGGACCGTTCATTATCAATCTGGACATATTGGTATCGATCATCCAAGTAGTTTTTTATCCATGACTTTGCAACCCCTCTAATACCATATCTTTCAAATTTGTTCAATAATAATGTGTGGTCAAGGGTATCAAAAGCCTTCTTTAGGTCAATAAATAATCCAACTGTATATTCTTTATTATCAGTGTTTGTAGAAATTTTGTCAATGAGTTCCATAACTGCCATTGTAGTTGACCGATTTGATCTAAAGCCATATTGTTGGTCACTCAAAATGTGTTGTTTTTCTATGAAATCCTCCAGTCTGCATGAAAAGAGTGTTTCAAGTATTTTGGAGAACTGAGGAAGCAGTGAGATTGGCCGGTAATTGCAGAAGTCATGCTTATTACCAGTTTTGAAGATGGGAATAACCTTAGCCGTTTTCATTTTATTAGGAAATATGCCTGTTTGTAGTGATTGGTTGCAGATATAAGTAAGTGGTTTGGCTGTAAATAAAATGGTACTTTTTATTAAGCTCATATCAATATCATTAAGATCGGTTGACTTTTTGTTTTTGAATTTATTTACTATATCAATCAATTCATTTTCTTCCACTTTTGTTAAAAATATAGTATTACGGTTGACATCAATAATTTTTTCACTGACATCGTCTTTAATTATCGGGTCAGCAATATGTTTGGCCAAGTTATGGCCAACATTTATAAAATAATCGTTGAATCCATTAGCAATGTCCTTGGATGTACTTATATTTTGTTGATTATTTTTATCAATAAAATAATTTGGACAATCAGACTTCTTTTTACTTTTTTTAATTATGTTGTTTAATACTTTCCATGTCCCTTGTGTGTTGCTTTTATGTAATTCCAACAGTTTATTATAGTAATCCTTCTTATTTGATCTCATAATTGTAATTAATTTATTTTTATATTTTTTATATTTATTTTCTGCTTCCTTGGTTCTACATTTCAAAAATTGTTTATACAGTACATTTTTCTTTTTACAGGCATTGTCTAAACCTTTGGTGATCCACGGCTTCTCTTCATATTTAAATTTTTTTTGTCGTTGCAGAGGACAATGTTTGTCATACAATAACATAAAGATAGAAATAAATGCATCATATGCGTTGTTTGGATCATGATGTGAATACACCTGGTTCCAATTTTGTTTGGATAAATCCCTTTTAAGGGCCCCCAGAGTTTCAGTAGATCTATAACGAATCCATCTGGTGCTACCGGTTTGCATTTTTGTCCGGGTTGCATTCTGTACAATTGTGAAAACAGGAAGATGATCCGTGATGTCATTCACAAGTATCCCACTTACAACTTTACTGCCGATGTCGTTGGTAAAAATATTATCTATCAATGTGGCACTGTGTGTGGTTATTCTTGTCGGTTTAAGGATGGTAGGAAATAAACCTAAACAGTACATTGAATCCAAAAAATCTCTTATAAGACATTCATGTAACATATTAAACACCAGCTATAGCAGAGTCTTACAGAAAGGCACTCTTGAAATGCTGTTCAATAACCACAAAAATAAATAAATAATAATAATTATAATTATAAAATAATATTTATATAAATAACATAAACTGTTTGCATTAAAAACTAAAAAGAACAACTGCCTGGTGTCTCCTTTAGCTTTATTTCTCAGATTTTATTATTTTTATTCTCCGAGATTTTTTACATCTGGAGCATAGACTGTAAAAGATTTGGAGTCACGTAATGACGTACCACGCTCTTTTTCCAGTCAGTCGTCATGGAAACGTGACACTCGCGGATTTACTGTTTGGACCAGAGAAAACAAACGTGTGTGATCGCGAACTTTACAAGCTGAAAAATGAAACAATGGATCATTTTCACATCAGGTGAAAGCCCCGCGGCTCACAGGAGTCCGGAGCTCTGACGCTGCAGGGGATAGGCCTATCTATGGCAGGGGACGACGTGCTAACAGCTAACAGCTGCTACAGCAGCAGCTGATTGAGCCTCTGGAGCTGCGGCTCCGCTCATAGTCTACTTGCCAGCCCATAGGGCCCCATTGTGAACCCGGAAATGTTGAGTACCCCAAAGTTTTATGTTAGAAATATATAGTATGGGTCCCCAGTATTCAGAAACTGCCGGATGCTAACTTATATATATTGGGCAATTAGCACAATTGACACAATTAGCATAAATTAGCATATTTTGCCTATATGGGCAATATTTCAACAAAATTGATTTGGCTGATCTGGACAATATTGGAGTGGTTTTAGGGGTTATTGATGATGCTGAATCCATTTCTGACATTTTCAAAATTCAAAATGGCTGTCTAAACCGGAAGTGACCAGATTTTAACCGCCAGTGGGCCGATTTTGATGGATTTCAATCTGGTCACTTCCGGTTTAGACAGCCATTTTGAATTTTGAAAATGTCAGAAATGGATTCAGCATCATCAATAACCCCTAAAACCACTCCAATATTGCCCAGATCAGCCAAGTCAATTTTGTTGAAATATTGCCCATATAGGCAAAATATGCTAATTTATGCTAATTATGTCAATTGTGCTAATTGCCCAATATATATAAATTAGCATCCGGCAGTTTCTGAATACTGGGGACCCATACTATATATTTCTAACATAAAACTTTGGGGTACTCAACATTTCCGGGTACTCATTGTTGGCAAGTAGACTATCACGTTAAAGGGGAACTAAACCCCTCAGTTTTGGATGACGTGCTCTAAGCTTGAAATTCAAAAAATGCCTTGATTATGGGCGGGACTCCAGGAGCACTCTCCGATCCCCCCTCCCCCCCTCCCCCCTGCGCCCCATTCACACCCGCGAAATCACACAAAAGAGAAAAAAAAGTAATAAACACACATCAACACTTCTGCTAGCGCTAACGAGCTACTAACGAGCTACTAACAGCACTAGTAGCGTGGACACTACTAGGAGCCCTGACACAGTGCATCTACAGCTGATCCGCCGGCTCGTTAGCTCGTTAACGGCTCGTTAGCGCCAGCGGCGGCCGCACTAACGATTCCCGTTCAGGCAGCTGTTAGCAGCCGTTAGCCGCAGCAGAGCAGCTAAACTGCCTAGCAACCGTTAGAGGCAGGCAGCAGCCAGTGCTGATTGGTCGGGGAGCTGGTGGACGGTGACGAAAGCTGCCTCCAAAACGTCATCTGCCTCCATCTCAGCCAATAGAAAAATTCGATTGTAATAGCCGTGTTTCAACCCATAGAGGGCAGTCACACTGCATTTTTACTACAAAATACACCAAGTTGAAATATTTTGACTAAAATGTCAAAAGTTGGACCAGAATCAACTGACAACACTACCTTATACCCAAATATATTTGTTTTCAGCAGAAAAAAGTGGTTTGGGGGCTTAGTTCCTCTTTAACGTGGACTCGGTGCGTTCCTCTCGCTCAGCTGGTGAAGCAGCGGGCTGATCATAGATGCGGTCTGATAAGCATGATGTCCGTGACGTGTCCCGTTATGCGCGACGAAGTTGTGATGTTATCAGGTGATGAAAAAGACACCTGATCACGTGTTTATGGAGTATAAAAACTGATTTAAAAAAATTAATAAACAATGCTTAGCCTGGCGGGGGGGCAAGTAAGGCCTGGCGGCCCGCCAGGCTTATAATACACTGGGGGAAACCCTGGGGCCATAGGGGGCTGCTGGCCTTGAGTGAGAGTGGATACACCTTGGACAGGATGCCAGTCTATCACTGGGCGGAGACATCAAAGCTAGCCACAATCACATTCACATCCACATCCACGGGCACTGTGGAAACGCCAATTAACCAGAAGCCGGAGAACCTGGAGGGAACCCATGCAGGCATAGGGAGAACATGCAAACTACACATGGAAAGAACCCAGGTCCAGGGATTAAATCTTCTGGCAGTGAGGTTCCATGGAAATCAAATGGAAATGGAATGGAAATCCGACCAAAAATAGGATCAAGAAAATTAGTTTAGAGAAAACATTTGAAACAGTATTGGCTAGCAGCCTCCAGATATTGTCAGATCATCACTATAGGCTTGCATATGTATGAATGAGTATTATTCCTTGCAAGCTAAGCTTAAGTAACCAAAAAAAGAATAAAATAAAAAGAAATAATGGACTTTTTATTCTGTTCTTTTTCCGTGGTGAAACGCTCTCACCAAATTGACTCATTCTATCACTTTGTGGATTGAGGGGATGGATGTCCTCAGCTTCCATCTACATCTATTTCAGTCTCTGAGTCTGGATAGGTTTCTGTTTTGAATTTGTGATCTGACTTTCCCTCATTCCCTTATACATGAAATGTCTGACTGACATTACTAAAAGTTCACAATAAGCAATTCATTAAGCTAAATTAATTGGGAAACATTTCCCAGTGATTAATAAAAGAGATAATTATACAATGATGACAGTATTGGTGGTCTAACAAATTAGAACAGTTTTCAGCATGGTATTTTTCCTAAAAGAAAAAATATAAATTACAGTTAATGAGCTGTTATATAGCTTCCACTGGCATGTTGGAGCTTGTTTGCAATTCTGCAGCTTGACCTTGTCTTTACAAGTGTATGTCTAATTAGCTGAGGATGACCTTTACTGTAAGACAGGATTTCAATAACCATCACTTGAAACATGCATCTTCACAAAGTGAAGGAGCGTCATTTGCTGAATTTAGGCAGTAGAGATGTCATGAATTCTCAAGAGAAAACAAGCCTGTTGGAAAACTTGTTGATTCGTTTTACTAAGGCAGAAAGACCTAGTGGCCTTGAGTAAATCTTGTTAGCATGGAGGTCAGAATTGCTTTTTTTTTTTAATATATATATTTCTCATGCACTGAGTGGATTTTTGTGGAGCTTAGCAGCAGTCTTCTTCTTCCACTTGTAAACTGGATATACAGTAATGCTATAGCTGTAGATGTGGATGTTGATATCACCAAAATAACACTTTGATATTAAGGTACAGACATCGCTTTGAGATTCATTTTAAGATCTTGTGTTGAATTAATTTTGTGTTGGTTACATAATACGGACTGAAGGAATCCTCTATTACTTTGCATGTTGCCATAGTAACACCAGCCACACAGATTTGTTGTTTCATTATTTAAATGATTTGATTTACCAACAACAGAAAGGCTGTACTTTGACAAAGTGATGCTTCCAGCCAAATGCTGATAGCTAACATGCAAACAAAGACATAGATGGTAAGCACGTAAGATAGCAGAATTTCAGTCCAGACCAAAGTGGTGGACTGACCGAGTGACCATGTGGCCAAGCAACCACCTGCACATTGCATTTGCTAGAGCCACACCACCCACCTGGCTTGAAAATCATTAATCCTGTAAGAGCCAGAACAATATTTGTATGCCTACACACAGGCGGTGGCCGTAGCCAGAGGCATATCGTTTGGGGTTTTTCTGTCTGTTTTCTAGTTCTTCTGGGCACGATATCTCAGTAACACCATGATTGAACAGTTTCAAATTTGGCACAAACATTAACTAGGACTCAATAATTAATTATTTAGATGTTGGTAGTGAAAAAGGTCATTGACCTCAAAATGTGGTTTAAGCCATATGAAGGCATTGATTATGCAAAAAAAAAAAGTGTTTTGGCGTGGGGACAAGGGTGTGATAACATTAGTTTTTCAGGAAATATTTCAAATTTAAAAGCAGATAAAGCGTATCAGCCTCAGTTTACCAGTATAGGTATCTCACCTGAACACGGTGAAACCCACTCTCACTAAAGGACTGTGACAAATCTCTGACCTTTCCCCACTGTTTCCTGCTCTTTGTTACTAGCAGCCTTAGGAGGGAGGGAAGAATGAGTGGGTAATAAAGCTCTCTCATCGGGGGATCTGTTGATCAGGAGGACTGGACATTTGATTAAAAACTTCACAACTGCACAAACCTGGAACTGGTAATACGCAGAAAGATACATTCACACATATACAGCACAGTCTGTACGGAATTATAGTTTGGTATGAAAAATGAAATTGTTTCAATGAGTGATCCAGCTGCTGGGGGGAACAGCACAGCAATGATCACAAATGATCCAGTTTATGCAGGTTGCCTCCTCGATCATATCATCCCAAATTCATTAATGTTCTTTTTTGTCTATTTTTAGCCAGAGTGATTCAAGTGTCTCATCTTGAATCACTGCTGATAGTGAACCTTACCCTTCTCATTTGGCTCCCTCTCAGCTCCATCTTTGTTCTGGCCATGTCTTGAAGGCTGAACATGGGTGTACTGACACTACAGGATGAGAAGAGAGCACAAAGCCAGAGCTAATTAAAGTAGGCAAACTTCAGCGGCCTTGTCTCACTCTCATTGACCTTTATCAAAACACTGGCATTCATGTCGGGCAACTGCTGGCACATTGCACTGAAAGCGGAGAAGGGGAAGAGGTAAACAAACACAGCCTCATTAGATTGCAACAGAGACCATCCTATCACCCCAGTAATCTTGTGATGCTTAACAATTCAACACCCCCCCTCCCACTGGGATTTTAAACTGTGGATGGGTTAATGGAAGCATCACTGTTGCCAATAAATTACAAGTCAAATATCACTAGATTAAAAACAACTGAAAGTAATCAGTTTGAAATACTTAATCGTATGACCTTCGTAGTTGACTTGGCCTCTACTTGCTATAACATTATGTTGTGTATTTTTGCATTTCTTTGCTGTCAGTGCACACAGATATACTGTAGGATGTCATACTATTTTGACTTAGATTATTGACAGAGAGTTAGTGAGAGACTTCAGATGCTGGTTAATGTCTGTGTGACGTATCGGAGGCAGAACCCGAAGGCAAAGTTGTTTTAAGGTTAAAAGGAGTTTCTTGTTTTTTTGGTTGTTGTTTTTATTCAATAACAAGGTCACTGATAGTTAAGCAGTCATTGGTGGGGAAAGGGAGTGGGCAGAAAAGCAAAAACCAAGAACAGGTGGGGATGATGACCTTACAAACAAAGATAAGACCACTAAGGCTTGTTCTCACTCATTTAAAGGGGAACTTTGCATTTCTGGTCACTTTTTTTGCTGTTTTGCTAACCCTCCCCCATGGTCATGTGCATTTGTTTGCAATGAAGCTGGCGAGAAGGCGGTGGATAACATTATATATCATACGTTTTCAGATTTGTGTAGTTTTATCTGTCATAAACAAGAGATCACGGGGCGGGTTTGTATCGTGGTGCCAACGTGACGAGATTTGGGACACCGGGTCGGAGGTACTAATCTTGCAAGGTTGGTTTTCGGCCAAGAGACGCTAGGTGGAAGACAGAGCCTCCATTCTCACCATAACAAGTACCATATTGTTTCCGAGCAACTACATAAAATGTAGGGATGCTGTGCGCTGTCTGCTGTGATTAAGGTCTATTCCCTTCCTGCAATTATCAGACACTTTGACCAGTCAAAACAGGAAAGGCACAGGTGAACCACATTTTGGTAATGATGCCAGAGTTCCGTATCCCCAGTAAACAAGGTCAGTGATTGAGCATGTGTAATACCATGACCTTGCAATGTCTCAAATGAATTGTTTGCTGTTATTGATGCTATTAATTCCACCTGTGCTTTTCCTGCTTTCACAAGTCAAAATGCCTGCTATGTCTTGTGATGATGGTGGTGAGATCATGATGTTGGCGCCTTCAATATTCAAAAAACAAAATCACGTCCAACAAAATGACAGATTTTCAGAGACGAGTTGATGAATTTTGAAAATGTCATTTGGTACAATACTTGCGCCAAAATCTCTGTGATTGCGATGTAGAATCTCGACAAATAGATAGATGCTGCACTGTGACTGATCCTGTGCTTAAGTTGGGAAACATGTCAACAAGAGTTTCAGCATGCTGTTGAAAAATGTAGCTGTGTTGTAAGAGTCAAACACAGTTGCTGCAAACTAAATATTTAGGATTTTAGCATTATCTACTCCACACAAAAATGAGAAGCCTTCCCATTTCTCAACAAGGACGATCATGTTCAGCATTGGCCTTCCTGCTTTGTGTTATATACCTATACCTGACGTACCATTCATTCCTATAAACAAATAACAAACACAACTAATGAAAGCATTATTTGACCAAAAATGAAACGTAAACCTAGACAACAGCAACTCCTAGATGGCAGCACAAGTACACTTCGCAGCCTTGGTGTAGTTTCTCTTTAAGGGCAAGTACAGTTAAGAATAGATTAGTGGTTTTTCATGTTCCATCATATTTTCATGTGCTTTGGAAGTTGTTGACTCTGTTGGCTGCTCACCTCAGATATAGTTAAACAGTAAGCGTAATTATGCAAGTTACAGTGCTACAGCGTGTTTCTTTTTGAAAAAGGAAACTCAACGCAATTTAGATGTTGAATATTGCATGACTTCGTTGTAGTAAAGTAATTATCCACCCATTTTCTATATCCCTACTCCTTTTCAGGATCGTGGGGGGCCTTGAGCCTCCAGCAGAGAAAAACACAAACAAACACAGTCCTATGGGCAATTTTGAATATCCAATTCACCTGACCTGCATGAGTGAACTGCGGGAGGTTACAGGAGCACCCAGAGGAAATGCACATGAACATAGAGAGCATGCAAATTCTACACAGAAGGGTTCAAGACGACCCTGTTTGTGCTCAAACCCAGCGTATCCGTTCTGTGAGGATAACAACTGTGGAAACATGCCACAGTGAGTACAGTAATAGTGTAGAAACATAAATTATGCCGAATTCCCACACCCTGAATATTAAGGTTATAATTAGACTTTTATTTTTTAATTTTTTTAATTAATTAAAAAATATATTATTAGAACTAAAACTATTTTTATACACTGACTGGTTTGTAAATGCCCTTTTTTTTTTTTTTTTTAGGATACAACGATCACTTCATTATAATTTAACTGGTCATATTAGCAGATCACCAAGGAATAAACACTGCAGCTAAACCTTTACAGAATTTTGAATACTAATTAGGGTGGGGGGAAAGAAAGAAACTTAATACAAGAGACCTGAACACTTCATTGACAGTCTGCACAGTGGGTGTAGGTTCAGGGTTATTTTCAACTTTGGTGAAACAAACACATATCAATAAAATGACTCACTCCTGCTTTGACTTTTCAGTCAAATTGCATTGGAAAAAAGGCCCCAGGAGAGCAGAACCTGACGAGAGGAAACAGCGTGCTGCTGCTCATGGAGACAGCTGAGGGAATGAATTACAGCATAGCCTCTCACCTGCTCTTGTCCCTTAGCACCTTGGCCTGGACTCTGCTGTGAGCTCAGCCAGCCACCACTGAAGATTAGCCATAGGGAGGAGATAACTCACACTGTCATAACACATTGTTTGAGTCATTCTCTCTGAGCTTAGAAACTTTACACAAAAGGATTCCAGCTATAGTTCTCCTGCCTCCTCATTTGCCAGACTGTATGTGTGTAGCTACTTTCCCATGTCTCTATAAAATTGTTTTTCTTTGTGACAATCCCCAAAACTGAAGAAACATCTTTGGATCATCTTATGTAGGTGTTCAGCAAACATGATGATAGAGATTTATGCATCTTATCACATGCTAATTCAACCACACGGGAATATGATGTGCCCTTGGCAACATATTTACACAGCTTGTTTGAGGTTACTCACACTTGCAGTTCTACCTGGGCTATTCGCGTCTTGGGACTCTGCATCTCTTGGTCGAGAAATATTTTATTAGGAGCTGACTGGCAAACTCGTACAGGCCTTGACTTTAATTTAAAATATTTATTGATTTTTACGTTTCCCATGGACACAATGAACAAAGCAAAGAGCAAAATAAAAGAGCACAGAAAGAAAAGAACACTCACATGTGATATATGTTGTGAAAGCACCAGTCCTAGGAAGACTTTCATCCCATGCTGAAGCAAACTAGGCTTAGCCTTGTCAGCATCAAACACAAATTTAAAATAAAATGGGGAAAGAAAAAGCTTCATAACTCTATTTTAATTACATACTGTAACACAAATGTAAGGGCATTGACCTGAGAAATTACAGTGAGAAAAAAGAAATTAAAGACAAAAGCAGGGGAAATTAATTTTTCCAAGATATCAAGCATCTGAAATGCAATTCATATCCTGCTTGGGAAGTCACATATCATTCTTTAAATGTTGAATGGATTAATGCATTAATATACAGTAGTGTTTACCTTAACGACCATTCAAAGCGCTTTTACACTAGTAGTCACATTCACCCACATTCATACTGTATACAGTAGCACTTACCTATATTGCACTTTTTGTATAACACACACACATCCATAATGGTACATTCAGACAAATGTTGGGTTCAAGGACACTTCAAGGCAAGGCATCTTTATTTATAAAGCACATTTCATACCAAGGTGTGAACTCAATGTGCTTTACATGAAAAAAAAAAAAATATATAAGAGTAAGAATTGGAAATGGAAAAACAAAAACAAAAAACAGCATAAAAACATACAATTTAAAAAAAAAAAATAATAAAACCAAAAATAATTTGAAACATTAAACATACAATTAAAAGCAAGAAAAAAGAAAAAAGAAAATACACAAATAAATAAATAAAGTAAAAACTATATTTCTAGCCATTTTGCTGGTGAATACTAGTAATAATAGTATAATAATTTTCTGTGACGCCTACACTAGAGGTGTAATGCAAGTTGCTTCTGGACTTTTGACTTCTTTAGACAAATTGCTACCTTGCATCTCTATCCACAGGAGCTAAAGCCTTTGCCAATGTCCATCACAACTTATGAGGATAAATATGCATTCGGCCCGGGCAACTGCTTTTAACAGCCATGTCATTTCTCTAATGTAAGTGGGGCTTGTAGTTTTTCTTTTTGTTTGAATTTGAAACCTTCTGTCCGTGTGAAATGTAAAAAAGTCAGCAGCTGATACTTCCATCTTGGGAGCTGATGCTACCTGTTAACTTTACATCCATACTGTAAGGACGGGAATTGAGGAAGCTTTTAAGTGAGCTTTTAGACAGAGCCAGCATGTCTCTTTGTGTCTCACATCAAGCCGACAGGAATTCAATAATTCTGGGGTCTCATTAAGTGTTGGCAATTTACCTGGTGTAACGTGTCAGGAGCACATCTGCAGTGAGAGCCCCTTAGCACACCAAGTCTGGAGTGCAGCACAATCTGCAGCAGCAGCCGTTATTGTTCATGCAGCACCTCACCCTGGTGCCCAGTGCTTCACAATTCTTATTCAGAGAGAGACCTTCTCACAGTTACCGCGCCTCTCATCCCTTTGCTTTGCCACTAACGGAAAAAAAAGAGAGGAAATCAATGAAACCAAGAATCAATAGGACTCCTCCATTGCCAAGCTCATCTGCTCCTTTTTTAAAAGATGATGTAAAGTTTGGTATAGTGAAAATATCTGCAGTATGTTGTTAATTCTTTCCATCAGTTGTTGGAATTTATTAAGAGCAAACTTCCTTTCAAAGTCCATAAAATTGGACCTTGTTAAATACCTGCTGTTGTTGGGAGCTACAGTACAGTGTGTTCATCTGAAACTATAATCTATTCAGCAATAATGGATTTTCTTTTTCTTTTTTTTTTGCAGTTCTTCAGTTGAATTTACCGTACTTTTCAAATCTTCCACCCAAAGAGGAACTTGAACCTACTGACATTTTGTCCAGAAGGCTTTATGCTCTGTGATAAGAGAACCAAATGCAGAATAAATTTGTGGATGTGTAGGACATGCAGGAGATCTCCTGAAAGGACAGAGTCAGAAAAAATTCTGTTTCAAGCTGCCCAGGAGGATCATATGGTTTATGCTTTAAGCTTGTCAAAAAGAACCCTTTAGTTTTTTCTTCTTCTTTACTTACCAATATATCACAGTGGAGTATCTTAAAAATACACATTATCTGCTTGGTGTGATTCAACCTTCACGGGTCAAAATTCATACCTTTTCTCTCATATTATCTCCCACTCTCTTTTATCTCCATTGTAACCAGGCATAGCATTTGTAACTGTTATCTCCGTTATGCAATGAAAGATGGTGTTGTGTCAAAGCTGAGTTTATTTAGAATGAGAGAGAAGAAAGGAGAACGATTGCAGATACTGTCGAGGAGCAATTTATATCAACGAGATGATAAACTAGAAACAACACATAAGCAGTGTAATGCTATAATGCTCAGACTGAAGCTGTAAATGAAGACACAGAAACTAAAATCCCTTCATTATGTCCATTCATTCATCAATACATACTCTACTGGCAGCAGTGTTATGATCCCTTTAATTTATTCACAAGCTAGATTTTTTTTTAAACATTACCATAGCAGAGTATTTTCCCTCACTTTGCTGCCTCAATCTATCATGCTTTGACAGGTATATTCAAATAATTGAAGAGTTTGACATATACATGAAAAATGCTGGCAGGATTTTTTTTTTGTGTGTGAAATTAATTAGGCAGAAATAGCAGCTTCATTTTCAATTTTGATGTGGGAACATTTAAGTCACACATTGTGCCTTTTTAAGATGGAAGATGATTTTCATGCTGTGGATACCAAGCTCAGGCCTTATCTATTTTACCCTGATGTACTCTAAGCATGCCTTTAATCGTCTTCAATCTTGAATGACATATCAGGTTGCCTCGTTCCTTTCTCCACAAAGGTAGAAGAGCTACTGTGTATTATCAAAGGTGAGGTAAAACACAAATAATGCTTGAGTTTGGAATAGAAGTGGGAATAGATAAGAATTTAACGATTCTGATTCCATTATCGATATTGCTTACCGATCCGATTCCTTATCGATTCTTTTATCAATTCTCAATGGGTGAGGGGAATAAACAGAAATGGGTTTGTTTGTATTAGTGGCTCTAACATTAAAAAAAGTAGGACCGACCTGCCTGGAGAGGTTAACACTATAGACCTCTGTGGTCTGTGGGGCCTGCTGTGCTCACAGGAGTTATTACAATGTTTCCATTCGTGGTTTTCACACATCTGTATTATTCTCACTATATTATTTTCATATAACGTTAATTTTTATATGCAGTTTGCGAGCGAGCGAGCAAAACAGAGACAGTGAGTGTGGGAGAAAAGATACAGGGTGCGCACCAGATTTCACGTGGCTACGAGCAAAACCTGCACATCTGTCAGCAGGTCCGCTCCACACAGACACTCCACAAACTTTATTTTGTGAGAACAAACTAGATGATGATAGTTGATTTAGTAAACAGTGACATGGCGGATATAAACACTAAGCACCATGTTATAATGATGATAACTTAACGTCATTAATCTCTTGTTCAGTTCGGTTATAACGGGCCACTGTGTGTGTGTAGCCACATCACCTCCAGGTAGAACAACTGTAAAACACCTGCAGCTGATAACTTAAAGCAGAAGTGAGTGATCCGGTCGTTTTCGCTAATGCTGCGTTCCAGGCAGGCTTTTGAAATCGTAAATTACAGCTTCAAGTCACAACTTACGACTTTGTAGCGTTCCAGGCAACCCACTCGTGTTTTTCCGACCTGTTTTACCGGTGAAAGTCACTATAACGGCCACTCGTAACTTCCGACCGGTGAACTCGTACCAGATCGAACTGGTACAACTTCACGGTCGGAAAAATACGAGTTGCCTTGAACGCACCATAACAGTCCTCGTCGCTACGTCACCACATTCACGGCGTTCCTTGGCTGCACACACAGCCCTGCATGCCGTTCTCTCTCCTCATTGGATAAAAACTGTAGGATACGATAAATGTTTTCTCCTCGGCTCAGAGCAGAGCAGAGTGACTGAGAGACCCGTGTTTCGGTCCAAACACTCTATGTAAGTGATTGCTGTCGGAAGATATAACTATTTAAGACTTATATTAACACAAATATATCACTTACTTCTGCTTTAAAAGCTCGCAAAAATAACAATCCAGTAAACGGCGACATCGACTCTTGACGTGAGAGCAGCCCATGCGTCCACACGTGTGTCGCGTTACACACACACTACAGGTGTGTGTGTGCTGCAGGTGCGACAGGCGATGCCGTTGCATCGCTCAATCTACCCTCAAACTTTAGATACTTCTGCCTCGATGCCGTGTTTTCTTCGTTTTGACCCGAACACAGTGTGTGTTGTTTTGTGTGTTGGTTCAGAAGAGGAACTGGTTCTCGATTGATTCCCAGCCCTATAGTTAGGAACAATGTAAATATTAGATAACAGAGATATAAGAAGTAATTCAAAGAGTCCCTGTCCTTGATCAGCTAAATGACACGCATGCACCGTCACAATCTCCCATTATTACATTCTCTTACACAATGCCTGCCAGGGAGCCTTTGTGAACTGGAGAGACCCCATATAATTTCTTTCTGCCTTTATCCCTTAAGGTACTGACTATTTCCTGTGTCTCCACAGACAAGCTTGTGTATAGATACGACTACAGGTGATTGATTGAATAATCCTCCGCAGCCCTTATCTCAGCCTAGTGCATCACTCCATCCCACCTCCAGAGCAAATCTCTGTGTGCCCTCATACTAAAAGATGGGCTACAGGTGAAGACAGTTTCCCCAACTCTACTCCTCCACCTCCCCAACCTCTTTCACCCTCACCCCTTTTGCTTTCACTTGTCACTTTCCTTTGTTTTCAGTTCTCTGGCACACATGGTTTAGCAAATTTACACACACAGCATGTCACAGTGCATACAGAACATTCATTACTAACAAGCCATTACACTGTTTGCCACTAATTTATTATCATTTTCTGCAAAATGTCACCCCACTTAAACATGTCATCAACACTAAACCTCAGTTGTCACAGTGTAAAAACCAGGCAACCTATTGATTGATTTCTATTGTTAAAATCATGGACAAATTATAGGACTTTTTTTCCCCACAGCTGCCTTGTTTTCTCCATGATGTGGCCTTGTGGAGAGGCCTGTTTTTTCATTCTCATTTCAGACGTTGAGGAGAGACAGTCAAATCAATGGTTGACTCCTCAGTTTAACCTTGGGATGTCATTACTGTCTGCACATTAAAGCCAGGCTTGACTTGAGCTAATTTAGCTAAATGAGGATATCTCCCAGCTGAGCTGGAAAGATGAAGGGGAACCTTGGCAGCTTGACATTTCTACCTCCATGAATGACTATGGATTCATTGTCAAACTGTTTGGGCTATTGCATTCATGGTTTGTAGTCTGAAATTTTGTTTTTATGTCCACTGTGGGGTGATGAGACTCTTATTGCAAAATAATTAATAAATGATAAATACAATGAGGGATAAAACAAATACATTTGTTATTGTCAACCAATGTCATGTAGGGATGCTGCTCTTTCTGTGGCACTTAACCCCAGGAGCATTTATTTCCACTCAAAACATACACATAAATGAAATATAAATCACATGCATTTCAGTTGAATAATTTTCAATTATTTACGTTTAGCAAAATATACTTGGTGGTCTAAAAAGTGCATTTTCTTATGAATAGTTTATGACTAGATTTATATAAACTGCAACATGAATGCCGGATAAGATGTGATGTCAGACATTTTTACTATCATGATTCATGAATCATCTCTTTCTGTGACATGGGGGAAAGCTGGGAACCTGTGTTTTGGCTGTGTGAAATTTGTATAAAACAGAAGTGTATCTGTTTCATTAAAGGAACAAATTATAGGCTACAGTCAATTTGAAACTAATGAGGCAGACCAGGGTTAGCTGATCAGCATGCTAACTTTAGAAGAAAAAAAATGACGAGTTAACATTTGTGTTGCTTTACACCATCACTTGTTGGATAAAGGGATGGGTTTTGATGCTGAACTTGTTACTGTATGTTATGTATCCTCTAGGTTGGAAGTAAATGCTGTTAATGCAAACACTGATTATTTAGCAATAGCAAAAATTACAAATTGCAGTTTTAAGCAATCAAGGAATGTGTTGATGAACCTTTAGGGGAACTGGTGGTTCGTATTATTAAATTACAGTTTTTCTAAACTTGTGTTTTCCTACATCTCTATGCTAGGCTTAGCCTCTTAGCTTTACTCATGTTAGAGGAGTTATAAATTTCCTCATTAAACTTCAAAGAAGTCAAATAAATACAATATCTGAAAATGTACCATGTCAGTTTCATGAATACACACTGTAGCTGTACAATACATTATATCTGTGGTATAGGAAAACTGAGTGGAACAGTGTGACTTGATGTGTTTGAATAGTTTGTGGATCACAATGGAGCTCTACAGCGTATATCGGATCAGACTTCAGCTACACTCACATCAAGTCATCACATTTATCATTTATGTTGCCTCAGAAAATTGGTTCTTTTATAATTCTGTGTTTTATCCACTGATGCAGAATGTACTCAACAGCTTGACTATTTCACAAGGAGACATTCACACTCCCACTATTGGATTCATGCTCACTCACGCATCTTATCACCCCACATAATGAGACGCTTAGCTCATTTGTATTGGTTTCTAGCCTATGTTTACGTGCAGAGGGTGTCTTTGTCACCCATATCCATCACTGATCAGTCGCCGTTTGACACATGCATCTGGGTAATCTTGAATCTGGCTGGGTTGCCAATTCTTCTTCTTGTCATTCTGCATGGAGATATTTTATATGCCACTGCTGGCTCTGTCCATCACATGGGTGAGCTCCTCCAGCCTGCTGCTTGGCAGACACTCATTACTGCCGGAGTAAGTCTTGATTAGAAAAATTAGAAATTAAATATTTCAAGAGGAAGGATATCCACTCTTTAAAGGTCTTAATCAATTTTATAGATATTGTCAGAGAATTAAATGAGAGATAAAATTAGCATCCCCCAACTCAATCACTGAGAGCCTACAGAGTCACAAATAGAGGAGAAATCATTGCAATGGAAATGTCTTCATTAAGATTATACATTTTGCTCTGAAGCAAGACATTACTTCAAGTTTCAAGTCTGTGAATCAAGCCAATACGAAATGTAAGAAAGCAGGAATTCCTTTTGCATATCCTCCTGCATTTTACATTCTGTAAAATAAATAAAATAATGGAGGGGTCAAAAAGCATATCCTCCATCTAGAAACTGCATGCAGTGTGCAGATTGTATGCTGCTCCGCTTTATTTTATGCAGCCTGTGTCCTATCGAGTTGGGTTGTCACTTGGTATGCTGAAACGCTGAGTAGGTGTCTGTTTTCAGGTGCTGTATGTGTAGCAGCTGCTGAAACAAACAATTTGATGGTTAAGGATTTACCTATCATTGTCAACAGTAGTATTAAGAATGCCCATGTTCCCATATACTTGAGAATGACCTGTCAGGGAATGATAGATTGGATATAACCCCAGAAAAAATAACAAACAAACACTTTCTCTGAGAGGCACTGAAACAGTTTGGTGAAGTATGGGGCTGAAATCAAAGAGAATAATGTGTACTTGGCATGAATAAAGAGAATCTATGGTTTGTATACTCTCATTAACTTAAATGCTTACTTGGGCATGACTGTAGATTCTAGAGACCATTCCTCACAACTTTACTTTAAACAATAGAGCCTGCCTTTACATGCATTGCAAAGACATTTGTGCCATTAAATGAGCAATTGTGAACTACCACTCTTTGTACCGCATGTTTACATTAAACATTGATGCTCTTAGATGGAACATATGGAGTGAAGACGCTGAGTCTGCATTTACATTTATAAACATGTATGTTTTTAATGGATTCACACTCTGAGTCTCTTCAGAAATCATTAAGCTCCCGGTGGCCATTTTGCCAGCTAGGGTGACCGTGATGAGCAGTGAAAGAAGAGAATGCCAGTGAACAACTGAAAATAGATGAATGAACAATCAGTTAATTGAGGATGCAGTGGAGGATCGATGAAATTACTGTGAATAATGACCAAGCAAATGAGACAGTGTGACCAATTGGTGTACATGAGTTGGTGTACATGATGCCATTATTATTCAAGTGCTCAGCTCCTCTTTGCACTTGACAGAAGGGAAAATGGGAGAACACTGCAGTTATTTATACAGTAGTCTGCATGTTATACTCAGTGGGCCACATGCAAGAACATTCTGGTATTCTTATCTTTACCCTCAATGAGTTTTCAGAGTTGGATTCATCCAATTTACTCTTAACTTCAGAAACTTTTTGTAAATTGTTCCTTTAGGTCTATGAATGCCACCTGTTCAAGGCAAAGTGTGCTTCCATGAGATTTAATCAGTGGCATGATGGATACTATAGTGCTGTATGCCTGTGTTCAGGCTTACTTCAGCTCACACAGCCCCTTAATTCATTTTATTTAGGGCAGTTCAAAGATGTAGCACAGAGCTCTGGTTTAACA
This sequence comes from Trachurus trachurus, assembly GCF_905171665.1. Lineage (NCBI taxonomy): Eukaryota > Metazoa > Chordata > Actinopteri > Carangiformes > Carangidae > Trachurus > Trachurus trachurus. The sequence continues at coordinate 19,516,122 of NC_139906.1, forward strand.
AAAACAATATACATTTATACGCAGGGTTATCCAACACAAAAGTAGCAATACAGCATGGTGGCATCCTGCATGCAATCACGTTGCTTGTAGATTACTTTTTAACATGAGTGCAGCTCTATTTTCTACTTCTTACCTGCGATCATTGCGACAAAAGATTAAATGAAATGAAATTCTGTCACAGAGTATAATAAACAGCTCTGCAGTGTTTCAGAGTCTGATAAGACTTCAAACTAAGACTCCTTGTTTTGGTTCATTTATGGGCCATTTTTGTTCAAACAAGACCAGGTGTAACGCTAGTGTACTGTATGTGTGTTTGGGTGTGTAAAGGATGCGATTTATGTAAAAAAAAAAAGAAAATCCAGCACAGTTTCTTGTTTGATCCAATCATGCCATTTCCTTTCCACAAAAAGGCTACATGCTAGTTCAACAGGACACAACTGAATTGTCCTCTATAGATAGCACTAAAGCATAAGATTCGATATGAAATGAGCTAAGAATGGGCTGTCAATCAATTGTATTTTTCTTTGTTACTTGTATTTTTTTTCTTTCTCATTTTTATTCTGCTGTTTTTTTACTGTGTTTTTTTTTGTGATATGGATCCCCCCAGGTCTGAAATAAAGAATGAATTGAGTTGAATTGATTACAATTTTTAATCACAATTAATCACATGATTTGTGTGGTTAACATTTTTTATCTGTTCCAAATGGCCCTTAAGAGGGATATTTTTCCAAATGTTTAATACTCTTGCAGCCAAAGTTCAACTTGGCTATCGTAAACCCTGCCTCTGTGAAGGCACACATCAACAGTAAATGCAAATAACTTTGGTCTTATCGAGAGACCCATCTGGCACGACTTTGAAGCTGAACTTGCTGTTCAAAAGACCCATTTCTTTATCAGTGTCTGAGGTTTGTTTCTACTTGCCATCCACACGTTACTGCTGTGTCACTTCCATGGATGTATTATAGTACGTGCATTAATTGCTTGTAAAAAAATAAAATAAAATACAGCCCTACTAAAATACAATTGCACAATGTACTGTCAATAACAATAATTAGGGTGATGTCACAGGAGCAGTGTTAATAGCCCATTTGAGGTTTTATTGTTTGGACTATATGACTGTTCAGGAGCAATGGGAAAAATCCAAAATACATTGGCGGACAAATCCCACAGGCTATGATGCTAAAACAACACTATGGCCAATTACACATAAAGCAGAGGGAATAAAAAATAAAAGCCTTGTTGAATATTTGAGGAAAAATTGTATATTAATGAAAACTGTTAAACAACCCCTGAAGATGTAATAGATATGGCCAAAGGGGCCAAAAGTCACTCAGCTAAAAAATTAAGAGTCAAGAGAAAAACCGAATACTGCTGAATCCTGCAGTTGCAGAAATTAGCAGAGAAAACATAATAAATTAAACTGTGTCAGTAGTCAAGGTAACTTGGGAAAAAGAAATTATTTTACAACTTAAATGCTAGTGGTGTATTGTCAGTACCATACAGTGTCAGAAAAACAGAATCATTTGATATCAAACTGGAAGGGCACTCAAAGAGCCAAAAAAAAAAAAAAAAGAAGAGTATTGAGTACATTTACTGTATAAATCAGTCTTTAACAACAAACCCTTGAAGTTTGACTGACAGTACTGAATCACCAATGTCAAATGTTGAATCAGTTTCTACCAGTTGTAGGTATGATTCACAGTATTATTTGCTTATTACAGGCATATTAAAAGGAATATGTGCTATGTTGAAGACAGGTGGCGGCTCAGCTTTTGACTGCATTAATATTGCTTGTATAGTTTGAGCCATCACCAGACTGAACTTAACATATTACTGAAAATGTGTTCTCTTGACGTAAAGTATGCACACTGAAGTGCATTTGAATAGTAATGTAATCACTTACAAATGACATACTGTAATCACTCAGTGACTACAAACTGAAGGAATCAGTAAAGTCATTCTGTACGCACAGTTTACCAGTCTGTGCCCACCCTTTTGCCACCCATGCCCACAGATTAGTAGACTGTGCACACACATTACCAATCCAAGAGAATTGTTGATCATCTGTGTGCATGGATTTACACATGGTTCCTTTTCTTTCCCCACAGCTGAGCCTGTATGACTTTCCTCTCCACTGGTCCATGACTTAAACGTGATGCTTTGCTTGTTTACTTTAAAAAAATATTTTTCTTGATGTTGGTAGTTATTTTAAACTAAATTCAGATCAAGGCATTATAATCCTCAAGTGTTTACTACCCATGCGTGTGATTTGTACGGCAGATCTGAAGCACTTGTGAGTTTCATTCCTGTCCAGGGGAGAACTCTGAAGCTCAACAAAATTAGTGAACGTGACTGATTCAGTTCGCGCCAGTGCTCTCTGTATCGGGTTCCATGTCCACAAATGAACAACATATTTTACTCCAAACTGCCTGTGTAATATGCGTGGCTCCAAGGCTAAACATATTTTCTTTCTCATACCTTTCCTCGGATCTGTGACATGTGGAGGGGCGGTGATGAAACAACCTCCGTGGATAAACTGATAAATAATAGCCAGGGTTTCTCAGCTCATTTCCTTTGATTGACTCAAGCTCACACTTAAAAGGAAATGAACCTGGACAGGAGTGACAAGCCTATTCAGTGTAATGCATTGTGGTCTTCCTAGGACTTCAGATTTGTGCTTGCTGTCTGGAAAAGCCACCATCCTCTGCCGTAGGAGTGGTTAATGAAGTGTGTTCCTGGGCCCTGGTTGGCAGTTTGACGAAACCACAGAATGGGCGATCCTCCTCCCTTCCCCTGGTGAAAGGACAGGGGAGTGAGATGGTTGTGAATCGGCAAAATTTGTCTTCCTGTCAGGAACAGACGTGCAGGCAACCAGCTTTTACCATGCAGCTGTTGTACGTTTTTAATTGTCGCTCTTGGAATACAAGAGGGCTCGGAATTATAAAATTACTTCTCACTTTACTCTTTGAAGCAAATTATTGTGCTATTTCAATTTCAAGACTCCACTTTGTGCGTTTTTTTAGCTATTTGACCTGTTCTTTAAATCTGTTTCCAAGTTAAAAGAGGATTCAGTGTTAGAATACATTAACAGGCTTTAGTTGAGCCCTCTCTTTGGATAGGCACAATCATTTCCGTGATGTTGCTTAGACTATTTCCGAATGATTGCCCTTTGAATGTCCTCTCTCCTGAGGTATACTTAGGGAGGTATAAATAGAGGAGCGTCATGGTTTCTACATACTTCATCGTTGGCTGCTATTTTACTGGCCTATCTTCAACAGACAAAAAAAAGTTAAGTCTTTCTGTTAATGCACTGGGTTATTGAGGCATGTAAAAGTAATTTCTGCATTAATCCAAGAGAGAAAAGAATTTAGGCTGATAAGGAGCAATCCTACTGGCCCACGGGTGACAAAGTCTGTTTGCCTCAGAATAGCACTGACAAGACAGCTCAGCTGACCTCGTGTTAACAATATTGGAACATTTATCTCTCTCCTTTTTATGGTATGGGTACTCTATGAGGCTTTTTGGGATGCCATTAAATTGATCTGCACACACCAACATGCTATCAAGATTTGAATTATTATATTTTGTTTGTTTAGTGGAACATTGTCATGCTGACTCAGGGTGCAAAACACAAAAGGCCTCACTCAAGCACATGCACATATGAACAGTGGACATAACTAGTGACTGAAGGCTGGTTAAACAAGTCTTCACATCATTTTGGAACCATTATAACTAGGGCTGACCCAAAAAAATGGCAATGAACGAAGCTTCGATCATCGGCAGTTGTTACATTAAAATGAGTAGGCTACTTGGCATCCTGGATACCTGCCTGATTTTGGAGATATGCAGTTTTTGTTTGCCATTACTTTCATTATTTCCGCTATGACACCTGAATATTTGCTTATTAATGTTGTTGTCGCAATCTTGAACAATGTTATTGTACATCGCTGATGTCGTGCAGGCCTATATCCAGTCTGGATCTGCATATCCATTTGAAGGACAGGGGATTAGCCATGCATGCTCCAACTTTTGTTCCCAGCTAACCATATGGTCAACTCTGCATGTTTGGTCCCACGATACTCTTTAAATTATACAATGTAATTATCAAATAATAAATTATCTTGAGCCCAGAGAATGAGATCTGAGGAGTCCTGACTTCAGCATAAAAAAGTTATGTACCAGAAATGTTCCGAAATGCTCTGAACATTGTGGTAAGCAGTGCTTGCAGTATATGACAAACATGCAAAAGTATACTTGACTACAAAAATCAGTGTCTTGTATATAATGTAAAGTTATTATTGTTTGACTTGTTGTTTAGAATGAAAATAGACAGCAACAAAATTCAAACATAAAGTCTGGCTGCTGAGAAGCTTCCAGTTGACAGTGTAACCAAGCTGCCTCCAGCACTCCAGGTACTATCACTTGTATAAGCACTTTCAGAGTCCACAGCATTCCAGCTCTGTCAGGTAGCCACCGACCTGCTTCCTGTCTCAGCCTGTGACAGTACTCTAAGCTGAGACAAACACTCTGCTGCCCTGTAGTGTCTACCCTTATCATACACACCCTTACTGCAATGGATGTTTACTGCTCCAAACATTACCATTATAACCCCTTGGCTCACAGATGACAGTCAGTTGTTCTTTATGGGGAGTGGTATACCATATTATTTCAATTGTGAAACAAACACAAAACAGGGTCACACTCAGAGTGGTTTATCAGTTTTCAAGCACACCTTATACTTTACATGCAACATGAGCATTTTGACATGTTATGGATAGCGATGGAGATATTGGGCAATACCGTGCAGCACCGTGGTGCACTGTTACCTCATAGCAAAAAGGTTCTGGGTTCAAACTCCAGGCCCGGGACCTGTGTGAATGGATTCTCCATGATCGTCTCTATATGTCGGTCCTGTAATAGACTGGCGACTTGTCTAGGGTGCTCGCCCATTTTCTGGACTGGCTCCATCACCCCCATGACCTCCTGCACAGACAGAGTGGTATAGATGGGAGCGTATCTATGTTCCCCAGGTATGTTCCCCTCTTACCCCTGCAAAAAAGGGTTCTATGTTCCGCGCTTATCCAAAAAAAGGCAGGAAACATAGCAGTAGTAGTGTTTTAACATCTCTAAACCGCACAATGGAACATAAACCCTAACCCTAACCCTATAACCCTAATGCTACTGCTATGTTTCCTGCCTTTTTTGGATAAGCGGGAAACAGAACCTTTTTTTTAGTAAGCAAACCCTGTTTTGGGTGAGCAGGGAACATAAAACCCGGAGAACATAGGGATGACCCTGTAAGACCACAGATGGATGGTTTGACATCTTGCATTCATCTACTTGGCCACAGTAGTCTCACATTAAGGCCGGTAGCTGGCTGTGATGCAAACTGCAGTGATAAAATGCTTTTGAATTCTAGCACAGCCTACATGTTGGTGACATGTCTTAGAGAATGTAATACATTTCATAAATACCTTCATCCTTTACAGCTTTACCATTCCCTGTGACATCCTCACATGATTTGTCGCTAGAGCTTTTAGGCTTCACTCAGTGAATCACACTTTGTCATTCATACACTCATTTAATTTCTTCAAAGATTTATGTATTCATCTCTTGTCCTCATCCACAGTGTCATATACACCGAGACAGCGGGCATCGCTCCAGCACTGTGCATTTCAAAACAGCTCTCTGTTGAAAACCCACTTGATCTAACCGTTTAATGAAGTGAAAGACAAGAAATCTTTAAGCACAAGAACAATAGAGCTCCGTGGCCATTAATCACTTAGTCATTGTCTGCCTGGTTGTCCCTTTATCACTGCGCTCCAGTCACACCACTGCAACTGAGCCATTTTTGAATCACACTGAGAACAGGGTGCTTTTAACACATTGTTTTGAAAATCTTTAGGATGTGATAGTCTTGGGGAGCCTTGTTGTTTTCAGAAATTCAATCAATAATGTATTAAAAACCTCTAAGCTCTAAAGGTTTGGAAGCATGACAGGCGGAGAGAGACACACATTTATAAGAATTGGGAAGTAAAATTTTGAATAATATTGACAACCAGCATTAAAATGTACAAAGTCACGTAAAGCTCTGATGTGATCTGAATACGCTGTATTATTATAGATTTATATTTGTTTTTAATTATGAATATTATATTATCTTATCTTTACAAGGCTTTATGTTTGCCCAACTTTGAAGTTATAGTTTACAAGCAGAGACCGCATAATATGACCATGCTGGAAATTCTTTTTTATTTGTGAAATAACAAGACATGTGGAAAACATAGAAAAAACATTGAAAACACATTGAAGATTGCATTTGATAGGGTTAGGATATGTTGTTGATACTTAACATGGTAAGGTGTGTCAAAGAGAGTCTTTGGTATAAAGTAATAATAAAAAATGTTATTTATTTATTGACCACTTTGATAATCATTACTATTATTGTGGACTAAAGATGGGTAGACGCCACTCCGCAGTAACAAAGGGCCCCCCCCCAGCCCAACCCCTCAGTGAAGCATTCAGGCTCCCACACAGACGAGTTCAGACCTGAATCCAAAAATGTTGCATGTTGTTTGTTTACATCCACAAAAATCACCTTCAGTTATTTAAAGCTGTTGCTTTTCAGTATATTCCCATCTGAAAAATTCCTCTGTATATCCGTTTTTCCATAGTTGGTGTCATGATTGGCACATACGCACATCCCACTGCACATGCTGAATGCAAATGAGAAATGCTAGTAACTTGTGTGACAGCTATAGTGGCTCAGAAAGAGTTTTTTTTTTTCTTATAGTCATTTGTGTGTGTTCATTGAATCTCTGGATAATGTATTTCAAGCAGTTTTTCCTCTTCGTCTTCTAAGAGAGCTTGAGCTGTGGTGGCGGATGAGTTATACAAAACAGCTGGACTTCACTTGCATGTGTAATCTTTTGTAATTAATGTTGTTGTGGCAAAGCATGCACTAAGTGAATCTGAAATTAAAAAAAAAAAAATACATCATGCATTGCAGATACATTTTCACTAGAGACAGTCCTCCTGTGTAAGCACACACAAATCGACTTTAGGATTTTATTTTTAAATCACTTCTTAGTGTTCCATGAAAAATATCTAATATATTGCCAGTGTGAGTGTGTTTTCATATACTGATTTGCTATATATGTATTTATATATATATATATTTCTTTTTTTTGGGGGGGGGGCTGCATTCAGTAAAAGGCCTTTTCCTTGCAAAGTCACTGACAATCCCAAATGATAAGGCAAAGAAGCTGCCATAAAATGCTGGGATTACTATTTGTGATCAGCAGGTGTGTCAACATTCACATCTTATCAGGCCATTTCACACCAGCTTGCACTCCAGTGAATATTATTCCACATTATCATATGCTTTACAGATACTGGCCAATGATACGGCTGCTCCTTTATAACTCCCTTTGCAGCGCACACTGATCTCATGAACTTTGCCAAGTTTAGCTGTTGTGTAAGACTCACAGTTCAGTAAAGTCTGAAATAAATTTTAGATTGAATCGTAGATGCTAATCTAGTGTGGACGGATTTTGATAAGGCTTTGTAAAAGTCATGGAAACATGACACCAGGTGAACAAAAAGCAATAATGATATATTTTTGCACAAAAACGAAACAGTCAGTTTTAGACTTGACAAAGCATTTGTGAGACTTATTATCAAGAAGTCAACTTTAGGAATTCCAACTGGTGGTGTGTGCAATTTATCCTTTAATGCCTGTACCTGATGGAGCAGGATGTGAAAACTAAGGAATGATGCCATTTGCTTCAGAAAGGGAGGATGCCCATATACTGATCCGGTCAAGGTTTGGTCAAATACCTCTGAGGATTCTTGTCCAAATCCATTATTCATCAGATAAGTGCAGGACTTACACACACACATGTGCACACACAATCATATTATGGGTTAGTGGTAGCTTGCATGTTTATTTGTACATAGTCATGAGAGTCCCCAAGGTAACGCAAGATCTCATGAATAGTGCAGATAAGAGTGGATGAAGACCTGGGAGAGAAAAATCAATCTTTCATCTTTCATGAATGCAGGAACATTGTACTCCCTGAGATGATCTCTAGTGATCTACTGACCCAGTCTTTCAGAATTAATTTCTCAGATTGTCGGGACCTGCTGGACCCAGTGGGCTGACATATAGAATAGAGAAAAAACAAGGAAACAAGGATAATGCTACACTCACTGTGGTTAGAAAACAGGGTCAAATGGAAGAATTGGAAAACAGCAGTATGGAAGAAGAATGGTTGATATAAATTGCAGTGTTTGGAGAGTCATGCTGTAACACACAGAAGCCATCACGACAGGTTTCTCACACGTTCACATCAGTCATAGACGAGATATGTGACACCTTGACACCAGTGTGTAAAAAGCATTTCAGCAATGACATAAACGTCATTGAGTGAATGTCATTCATAGTCTGACTACTACTCATAGCGGCAAGGATAATGAGACAAAACGTACCAGTCCTAAGTGATGGTTGACTAAGACTGTCACGGACCGTCATGAAAACCAGTGTAGCATCTTTGAAACAATGTACGGGGTTCTATTTTCATTTGGAGAAATGACAGTTTTTTTTCTGACAGACTTTATCTTGTCACACCAGACAAACAGAATTTAACTGTTCAATTCATTGCAGTGTAAATGTGGAGACCTGACCTTTGCTTTGTTTTATTGAGGTAGCCCTAATGTATTCATCCTTATCCCACTATAAGCAGTCAGACTTTGCCGACTGAAGCTGGGGCAAATAAAATTAACCCATGTCTCTTTGGCTGGGGGCAATATGATGGAGCGTGAGGGTTTGTCTCCAACAGAGCAGCTTTCCGGTTGTGATAGCGCTCCGGCGTCACATAAAAAAAGAGTAAATAACGGATCTCCACAGGTAGCTGTGGTGGTGGGTGGAGACAGCATTTTTCAAATGAACCGGCCGGTTACGTCACAGAATAACCCAACCCTTAACCCAAAAAATGGGTTACTCACTGAAAATTAACCCAATTACTTGAACAACCCAGGAATTGGGTTAAATTCATAGCCCTATAACCCAGAAAATGGGTTACACCCTGGAAAAATAACCCAACAATTTAACCCAACACCAATAACCCAGAAATTGGGTTACAGAAATAACCCAACACTTTTTAGTGTGTACTATTGACATACCAAATTAGCTAACTTAGCTAACCAAATGTTACACAAAGATGTACGGATTAATTTCACTGCAGCACCTTCTGCTATTTTGGTCTGATGGGTTGGGACAGGGGCATCATCTATGGCTGACATTTGTCTGATACTGCCACACGTCAGAAAGGGTAGAATCCCACATACAGGGGCTTTAAATTAACTAAGTTTACTATCATTGTCTCATCTAGCTCAGGTAGAAAAAAAACTAACCACTACCAGGAAAAAGGCAAAGGGTAGCATTAGTCTTGATTAGTATAAGGTTTGAAACCACAAAGAACAAATACCCTAAGCTTTATCATTTGTTAACTTGGCACAACATTGAAACTGTGAACAGGTCTAAATTTGTGATGGGTAGCTTTTGCTGCCTAGAGCTAGGCTATATGGAACAGAACCCATTACTTTTTTTTAATCATGTATGTTTATTATAAGTACCAACAAATCCATGCAGCACTTCAATTACATCCTGCTGTACTATCCAGCCTGATATAGATAAGGCATAGATAGGCAATTCCAAAGAGTCAGGGAGTTCACAGAAAAAGTAATGTATGTCATACTGTATATGTAATACATTTTAGTTTAGATAAATGGTTATGTAACAACTGTAGAATATGAATGCAAGGAAATGTGGCAAACATTCAGCATCGTTCAGTTTCTTCTACATGCTGCTGCACTGGAGCCAAATAACCTGTGGAGAGAATCAAAATGTTGGATTGATAAAACAAACCATTTCTGTACTTTGCAGGCCTACAGCAGTTGTAATGGATATATACGATGGAAACTATTGTGGAAAACAGAAAATGCAAATACAGTGGAAAAAACAAAACAAAACAAAAAACACGAAGGGTGGAAAATCAATTGATTCAATAATCCCTAGATCTTATGTCAATAAGGACTGAAGCAATTTGTTCCAGGCTGTTTGGTGAGGCTTTGAAATCTAGGTTTTAATCAGATTTTTGGCATGTTAATGCTTTTCTCATGCATCTTCAGTAGGGTCATTATGTAAGAGTCAATACAATCAGTAAGCTCATTGAAGCTGGACATGTGGCCAGCTCTTTGTGGTCCACACTCCTACGTTTCATTAATTCCTCTGAAATGAAATTCAGAGTTGCAATGTCCTTTCCCCTCTCTCCTAATCTAATAACTGTAATGATACAGATTTCTAAATTCAATCAGCTTTAATCTAGGGGATACAGATGCTCTCAATAGGGAGAGAAAAATGGTCCCAGCTGGCGAGTTGTGAAACGCTTATGGAAAAAATGTAGCTACTTTAGAAGAATAAGGACTCTACAGGATGAGGGTGCATACATGGTGGATGTGTTTATTAAAGAGGCAATTTGTGGCTTTGTAGTAAACATGTTCCTGCCCACTGTGCCTCTATTGTTATAAAATGGGACAGTGTTTCATGGCTTTATGTGTGAGGTAAAAAAAAACAACTGAGAACACAGTTTAGTTGGATATTGTTTATCCAACCGAACGGAACAAAAATACAAATGCAAACACTTGTTGCTTCTCTATGAGAATTTTGATCGGTGCATAAACATAATGGTTATGTCACAGTTTATGTGGTTTATGCAGCTCAAGAAACTGAGTAAACCTCCCCTTGTTCCAGTTATCCTTAAGTAACACAGATTTTACCTGTATATTTAAAAAATCAAGAGTTTTCATACCCGCAATTCACTGTCACTGTCATTGTCGAAAAACTAAAACTATTATTTAGATCTATAATAAAGGCAACTTTATTTTCCAAACATATTCTGAGTTTATTCATTGTTTCACCTTCACAGTACAGATTTGGATAGTTACATATTTTTCGTGCAGGCTTCAGCACATTCAATTTGAAATAAAATAATGGACACTGCATTAAAGTGCAGAGCATACCACCTCATCTGTCAAATATGTTCTGTTATGGTTCGAACAAGTTTGGCTGCAGTGGAACTGGCACTTTGGCATTTATTGATGACTTCTTATAGAAGCAGCAGGATGAATGCAGAGGTTATTACATGCTCAGATTCAGCCAAGTGCATCAAAAACTCACTGATGACTTTTTATCTTTCAGCAGGGCAACAATTCTGAAGATGAGACCAAAGGAAGAGAGGATCATGAAAGCGAGGACTGAAGATGGCTGCGGTGACCCTGGACAGCATCACCATGGAAGCTACAAGGTACCTGCTCATATCTATGGTTCAAAAACTTTTAGTCATTGACTGTGAAGGACTTTTTTTGGGGGGGGGGCTGTAAACCTACTTAGATTAAACTGAGACTTGGCATTTAAAAGTAATATCCATTATTTTATTTTATACTGAATCACAGAGCCTAAAAAGAAAATATATTGTACCTGTCCAAATACTTGGGGTCTGGACTGTATATTGTCTGATTAGACTGCTTCTCACAACTGCGTGGGCATGTATTGTACAAACTGGGCTTGATTGCCACCTTGGTCTTCCCCCTGGTAGATTTGTTGGCCCTGTTAACATGGACCATTTTCACAGCCGCCATCTGAACTTGTCAGAGTAGGAAAAGCTCAGGTGTTACTGACAATGTTAGATGGCTCTGTTCCAGTGTCTTACTAAGCTGTGACAATGACCCAGTATCAGACCCTAAATTTGAGTCTGCTGAATGAAATTCAGTCTTCACTCATTATGATTACATCATAGCTCCACCCACCTGCCACCCACTGGCTAAAGGTCTAATGAGACAGGTTAATTGAAAACTCTTATGTGGGTTTACAGGGTCTTGAAGCCAATTTTTCTCATTGTGTGATGTGGCCTTTGTCAAGGTGAGTAAAAAGACAATTTTGATCACTAAGGAGGATTTAAACAGAAGGTCTGTTCCTCTGAGAGAGAAGTAGTAACAAAACTCTGTCAGTGGAGGCAAGCAATGAGCACTAATACCAAAAATACCTCTAAATTCTTAGAGATCACAGGCACCTTAAAAGCAGTTATTCATCTACTTCATTTCTACAGAGAGCTCTTTGTTTTTCTCTGGGGAGGAGTATGCACTGATATAGTCTGGAACAGCTTCACAAATCAATGTGTGCCATATATATAGCTCTTGATTGCATCACATTTTACCTTCAACTGTACCAGATTAAATACATCTAATCTTTACTGTACCTGGCACTACTTCTGCTGAGATACTGAGATGAATTCAAATCTCAGGACAGACCATGTTGGCACAGGCCAGCAGCAGAAAACATGCATCTCAATTCATCTGTAAATCCATGTTTGCCAGCTACTCTTGTCTTTATCATCTGTATGTGTGACTTTATTACCACATTCTGAAAACAGACAGAGTGCAGGCCCATGGTGTCTGACCTATCAGGCTGATAATCAGCCTGATGACATGCAGTGGTGTCTGCTGCCCAGATACTGTTGTAAAACCGCACCCCTCTGCTACAACCTCACTTCAAAGAGATCAAACCAATATAATGACTTAATTTGTGATCCTTATACAGCTGTGGCTTCAAGGGAAAGGAAAGGAAAATACATGTAAACATTACAGTGCATTTGAAAATGTTAATTCCAGAGTCAGATACACCTTTAAAAAATTAAAACCCCTAATTGCTGAGTTTCAGAATTGCCATACAGTGTCTTATATCAGTCTGGTAAAATACAAATTACAAACACCTGATGGTGGACAGTTCTGTTGACCTGCCTTTGTAATCTGCCCTTTACTGAGCCACAAGAAAAACACATTAAATATTCTCCCCTAAAATGTTATTGACATAATAAAAAAAAATAAAAAAAATCTACTTAAAGTTATTGTATAATTACGCAGTACTTAAGTTGCTGATTAAAATTCTTCAAATGACATTTACTTTGCTACTACCAAGTTAAGACTCTGCAAATATACAAACGCTGGTTTAACTGCTGGGCACAAGATGTCTCTGCTTGACTGAATTGCGTATGTGTACTGAGCGCTACCAGTTTCCACATCACACTTATATAAGTTGCATTTTGGGCTATGACTGACTAAATGAGACTGACTCATCCTCATATGTACACACGTTGAACTCAGAGAGACATTAATTTGAAAATGGCCTTCTGGTGTTAAACTCTGCACATACATCATTCTGCACAGTAAAAGTCAAACATCCAAGGGACAATTAAAAGAGACACTGGTTTAAGTGGCGGGGGATTTTAAAGTTTATTCTAGTGAGTGAGAGAAAGTCCTACTACGCTGGATTTCAAAGCTGTATTTATCCTCTCTGGTGGTCACAAAGAGCTCATGAAGAAATAATTGATCACTAGCATCAGTCAAGACTGCGAATGGACTGCATCTGTCAGAAATAATGACGGATGGTTAGAAACAGAGGGCAGGAAAGAGCTGTATGGTAGAGCTGGGAGCTGTCTGAAGAGTGTGCCCACTACTTAACTTTTAATGAGGAACTGACAAAACACTTTCACACACAAACACGGTGCACATTTTTTAATCTTGCCTTTGACTGCGTTACCATGGTAACCAGATGCAGATCTTAGATTGCCAGGCATGGCATGAGATCCCCTCCCTGACAGCAGCTGTGATCAGCAGACCTGCTTTCTTTTATCATGCTAATATCTCATATTAAGTGCACATTGTGGCGATTTTTGTGCAGCGGAGTCTTAGGTAATGCAAACAGGTTAAATGAATAAGACTTGTAAAGAGCTGCTTTGTAAATTAGTGGTGGTCTGAAGGCACATGTCTGGTCTAATAGAAGGAGTCCTTTATGTGCCTGTTTTGGTACACCTATGAAAAATTTCAGAAATGCAGCCCTTCCTTTCCCCTGTTTTTCAGAGTTAAATAATAGCCATGCTTCAACATTTGTGGAATATATTTGATTTCTCCCCTAGAGTTAGATGAGAAGATCAATAGCAATTTCATCTCTGTACATTCAGTGGAGTCTAGTCCAGGATGTGTTTAGCCCAGCTGGAAGAAGAGCCAAATGTTTAGCAAACCACAAAAGTTCACAAAAGTCATAGCTGATTTTGTAGAATAAATATGCAGCATCCTACAATGGTTGGACCAGAGGATTTGCTAGAGGTCCAGCAGGAAGGATGCTCAACTTTGCAGATAACTGTAGGTTAAGAAATGAAAGCAGATGGAATTACTACAACTATTTAGTTTTTACAGTCAAAATAAGCAAGCTTCATAGTACACTATACTGTATAGCTACTGTAATTATAGTACAATGTCAACACTACAATATACAGCAGATTCAAACTAACATAACTATCTCACTTTCAAACAGTACAGTTTATTACAGGATAATACTGTATAATAACATGTTTGATATTCCCTTGTTAACAGAATGGGCATGCAACAGTACTGATATTAGACCACTGTCCTTGTCTGTGACAAAAATGTGTTGGCAATGTTATTATTGTTAATTGTACTGTATAATTGCTGACAAAAAGGGATGCTAATAATTTATTTGTAGTTTTCCATGATGTTTTTCTTCACATTTTAACAAGACTATATAATTATAATGTTGCATGAACTAATGTAGTTGAGGTTATGTTTCAGTCCCATGCAAAACAAACGTGGCATTTTCACAAATTAGAAGATGTTTCCTTTCAAATGATGTGTCATATGTAGTGTGTATTTTGGGTGAATGGTTCATCTATTCTAAGCACATTTTTTATGTGGACAAATTAGGTTAAAAAAACATGTTGATGTCAGGTCATAGCAGCCGCACAACTTCACCGCCGCCGCACATCATTTAGAGATTACGTGTCCTGCCTGTTTGTCACAGGTGATGTGAGTGGTTTGCAGCAAAAACAGACAAGGAAAATATGTGATGATAGTCATAACAATATCATACCAACCTTTCATGAAACTGACACCTTTCATTATAGTTCCAGGCTTTAGTTATGTCAATAATTTGACAGGTGAAGGTGCTGTCTCTCTCATTTCCTGTATGAATCTTACTGAGAATAAGAGTCAGTCGGGTTTATATTATGATGATAAAAAAATAAAAATAAAAAGTTAGATTATTGATGCACATTATCTCAGGCAGATGTAATGTACAAAGAGAGCTGCAGAAACCTGGTAAAAGAAGCAGAGAGAAGAAAAGAGGAAGTGAAAAAAGTATTTTTTGACCAAGTGAGAATCATGTGAATTGTAAAATGTAAGGCTTTTCTTGTTTAAAAAATAATACAATAAATGATATTTAACATAAATCATTAAAAGGTGAGGGAGTTACAGATGTTTCCTTGTTTGCCTTGTTTTTTAGAATGAACACGGGTGTCTGGATTAGACAATGCATCAAAGTTAACTCTGCCCACTGGGATACCCGATTCAGTAGACGTCATTAAAGGAGAGATTAAAAGGCAGTTTGGCCCTTCTGGAAATTTCAGACTGCAGCATAGAGACACTGAATTTGACAGTTAGTTTTCGAAACCTGACAGTGACTTCAAAAATCAAAGACAAGAGCACTGTTAAAGTTATTTACTCAATAAGTGAGTCAGACAGAACCACCCACCATGCAGCTCCACAGGGCTTAGATGAGAGTTCTTTGTCCAGAGCATCAGACGCAGACGTACTTTCCTCCACTCAATCTACATTATCAAATGTATTTATTTTATTTTTATTTTCAGGTTCTACATCAATCCCCCCGCCCCCCCAACTTCAAAGTACCTCAGTTCAGTTATGAGCCACAGATTCAGTTAGAAAAGACAAACTGAGCTGTTTTCAACAGTGGCACTTTTCTAACTCCAAGTATCCAACTTCAATCAGATATACTAGATGGTTTGGCTTTAGAAACTGTAAAATAACAAAGTTTGTCCTTCAAGTCCAGAGTGTGGTGGTGTTGCTCTGATAACAAAGTATCCCTGTGTAAAGGATCAAGGATTGGTCAGTAACTTCTATGAGTGGAATATAAGTTTGAAGCACAAACTACTGCACAAGGCTGAGGAACACTGGCTGCTCAGAGTTGAGCATCAGTGCTGTGAAAGAAACATGATGGAGCCATGAGCCAATGTCAATAGATAGAAGGGTATAGAAGCCATCTATACAGTATATCTATTTCTCCAAAGCTCTCTCTACAATTGATGTTAGACAGAAGTCCTGTTATAGAAATGGAAAGTATTATGTTTACTTCAATGAATGCTGATGGCCTTATTAAAGAGTACTTAGCCACTCAATGAGTATGTTTTGATCCAGTTTATCGCCCATAGCACAACTGATACAGAAAACAAAGTTTAAAACATTCTTTAATATTTGTATTTCTTTGAATTGCTTGTGCTGAAAACTTCTTGCAAATACGTAGCAGCTTTTTCAGCTATGATTCCATTAGAACTGGTGTCTCCATATTACGCTTAACTGTCACTGCTGCCAATGCAGCATCAACATTTTCTTAAAAAAAGCAGAGACAGATGGTTAATACAGTAATCAACCTAAAATAGCAGAATTTTTAATTTGATGTCTTTTGTAAAGTATTTTTGACAGGATCTTGAAATGAAATCTGACGTACACCAAAGGTACATTTATATTGTCTCATTTCAAATCCATCATAATGCACCAAGCTAAGATCAGGAAACATGTCTCATTGTCCAAGTGTAGCCTACATAAAGCTAATGGACACGAGTATATTTGGAAAGAAACTCCACTGACTAATAATAAAAAATCACTTTCACAGTCCCTGGAGAGAAGCGTGATCTCCATTATTGTCTGCATGAACTACAGTAGAACAAAGGAGCCTTTTGATACACTGTTTCCTATTAGACTGTAGATTCATGGTTGGTTTTGGTCATTTCATTGAATTTATTGACAATGAAAAAAATATAGACCATGGCAAGGCAAATATTAAACTAATAGATGCATCAATAATATATTTTTTGGAAAGAAATGGAAAAAGTGGTTTTGGAGGTTTATGTTGTGCAGTAGGAGGGAGCAGAAGCAACAGATCCATCTGAGGATATTGGCATCATCATTAAAGAATACATACTGTAGTGCTGCAAGATCTGAGGGATGTGGCTAATTGGTGTGCACCCCTGTTTGCCTTTATCTACAATTTAAACTTGAGCTCGCCCCGAGACATGTCATACTGTAGACACAATCTCTATTCTGAAAAGGTTGATGGGATTCAATAGGGACAAGCTCTCCATTAAGGAGCAGGTGCTCAAAACCAAACTACATGAGTAAAATGCAGCTGTAGACACGACCGTATACATTGCTCCTCTCTTGACTCTAAGGCAGACAAAAGTGAAGAGCAAGAGTGCCTTTGGATTCATTTTTCACAAAAAGTGAGTTATGTAAATATTTAACTAAGTGAACAGTGGATCAGTGGTAAGTGGCCAAAGCTTCAAACATCATCTCTCCATTAATGACATTTTTCATGTTCGAGAGATACAGTATGTGCCATTACAAACAAACAAAACCTAACCTGAAATGTGTGGATGCTGTGGGTGTTGGATCTATGAAGAGTAACTTCAGCAGCAGCAGAGAAAATTAATAGCTCATTGTGTAACTCAACACAATTTTCCTACCTAAACTAATTTTTGGTGATGTCTGTCTAACTTTGTTGATTTTAATGTGGTATGATTTACTTGAATTACTTTGGAAACAGAAAGGTTACTAATGTGTAAACAAAAAAGCCGCCTTATCTTATCCTGGTTTGAACCCAGAAGGCTTAGACCTCTATTAATCTTGACTGCACTAGCTTTTCTCCTCAATCTGTCATGGTAGTGACACAAAACAGCGCTGTAACCTCAAAAGTTTGGGGAAGCAGTTATTGTTTTAAATCTAACTTTCTGCCTTATCTAACCATTTCAATTTCCTGTTATTACAATTATCTAGTTATTTCCATTGTTTTGTTACTGTGACTGTCACTTGTTTATTCTGTAATTAATTTAGATAATTCACTTTCTTTGTACAATTACAAAAGCACATGACACATTCAGATTAAAAAGTCATGAAACTCTCTCCTACCATCATTCAGCTTCTACAGTCTTATATGTCCTACATGTTCTTAAATTTATTCCATTTTATAAAATCCTCCACTTCAGTTTAACTACAGTGTATGTATTATGTATACCTTGAGCTCACAGTCCACCTGTAGGGAGGACAAATCCTAAATTTGGTTTCCATTGGACGACCAAAAGTAAGTCTATAGTGGCATCGAGCAGGTTTGTCGAATAAAACCACTTCAGGGGAGGTAATAACATTCAAAGTTATTAAAATTTATTAGAGTGCTGTAACTTGAAATTTCAAGTGTAATAATGTTAGAAATCACAAAACCACTGAGCTGTAAGACGGCAGCTTCCCCCCAACAAGCCAATACCATGGCCTGTTAAAGGTTTTATGACTGCATCAATATTTAAGAGTTAGACAAAAGTAAAATAATAATCACCAGTTTCCAAAAACAGTTTCCGGGCTATTTTGTGGGACAAACATGCTATATAAACTCTAAAATAGAGTATTAAAATCAATATACAGTGTATTTATAAATATAGCTTGATTCAAATATCTGTTCTCCATTCCTGCGGAGCCACATTAATATTCATGTATAGCCTCTCTACATTTAACACTAGAATACATTGTCTGGATAAGCACACAGGGAGATGGTGCCAAAAAAGGAAAATATTCTTAAATTGAAAAGAAAGTTTTAATATTTTTCTGATGAAATGCTTCTGACAACAATGCATCTTCGCACTGTACATGCTTTTTCTTTCTTTTTTGAATAAGTGTGTGAGGTTACCGGTTGCATGAAACATACAAGGAGGCTTTTCGCTACTGAACGGAAAGACTGATTGCACCATAATTGCAGCAGACATGGGTTTATAAATCTGTGTGCAGGGCCTGGCTCGTGTGGGTGAGACATGTATCAGGGAAGCTTAGATGTATGTGGATAAAACTTAGATTAAGACTTGCATTTATAATATGCACATGAAATGTACATCAAGTGGTGTGCAATATGCTCGGCAGATTGGCATATAACAAAATAATCAGTTTTGTCACAGCAATTGTCTTACCCTTTGTAGTACCTGTAATTAGGTGTGTAAATATTTAGTTTCATTGAGGCCACTGTCAAATATTTTTTTTTAGTTTTGATAAGTTTGATAAATTGCACAATGTATTTGCAAGATATTTTACAGTGATTGGGGAGGAGGTGGGTTAAGGACTCAACATGCTCAAATAAGTGTACTATGCTATTTATATTACTCTGTGTAAAGGATAAGTATAAAGTGCATATTCATCACAAGATACATATTGATATAAAATAGTAAAACTCCTGCAATGTTTGTTCTTCACACTCCTAGCACATTATTTGAAAATATCTCTCTCATGCTCAGCAACTGACCTTTCCATACTGTCCAAACAGAGCTAATGATAGCACTGTGTGACGACCTTTTCTTTTCTTTCATATTTATATGCGCAACTAACAGCAAAGTGCTCTCATTTACATTGGTTATAGTGCTGTATTGGAATAATTCTGAATTTTCAGGAAAAATACAACCAACAAAAGAGGAGGAACTCAAACAATGTCCTCAGGACAGATACAAATCATTTGAAAATTCCACTTATTTGACAAATTCTGAGTAATTTCCATCGTTCATACAACATAGAATAGGTTGTGAACCATTTTGGAGACATGGCAAAGGTAATAAATATCATTAAAAACTACTTGATGAAAGGGCATTGAGCCTTCAATCATCTGACTTGCTCTTATAATAACAACCACTCAACTCAGAGCTCTTAATTGGCTGGTTTCATTTTCTTTCTTTTGGTGTGATAAATCAACAGAATCTATTGATTAGTTATAGCCAATCATGCACACTTGTAGTAGCAGAAGCTTTTACTCTAAAGACACTATATCTGCTAAGTGTATCCAAACCTTTAGCACAACCATCTGATCAATCACAGCAGTTTTACAAGCCTTATCTCCAAAGTTGCCCGTGTGTGCCATAAATGTCCGAGGCTGGATGCTCATGGATGCAAGAGGCGCTGTCTAAGGTACTGCATTCAGCCCCTCCCCGGTAGACATCACGGAGAGACACGTGATGTGCTCTGTCTGTGGCTCCTGACAGTCGCTGGATAAGCTCAACAGGGAAACCAGATTGCACCTTCTCTTCCACAAAGATAACTGGATTTTCGCCCCGCGCTCCCCGCCTGCTCCATCCAGCGGTTTCATCTCATCTTTACGTGTACTCTCGGTTTTTTTCTTTCCATCTGGAAACAAACTTGGAGGACCACATATTTAAGGTAAACATATTTTTTTTTTGCCACTAAGCCTTAACGTTTTTAGAGGAGTTAAAGTGAAAGTGGAGCTGTGGAGCTGCCTCTCTCTCTCTCCCTCTCTCTCGCTGAGGCTGTGATTCACTTGAAAGCAGGTCTTGATGTGAAGGTTTCGCCAGAGAGGATTGGAGATGTAGCTACAGGCTCTGAAACAGACCGAAAAAAAGATATATATATATATATACGGACGGACTTACAGGAGCTCAACCCGCGGTGCTTTGCATGCATTTTTCCCATCTCTCTCTCCCTCTCTCTGTGTGTGTGTGTGTGTGTGTGTTGTGCCAACTATTTAGGGTCCCGTAGAAGTGAAGGTGCGCACGCAAAGGTAATATTAACAATAACGCCTCATCTTTGTTTCAGCGGCGGATATATATTTTTAATAGTTGTAAGCTTGAAAAAAAATGTCGCAGATATGGGCACCGAAGAAGACCCTAATAGTGCGCCCCTTTTTCCAGCTGTCATCCAGGTTGAGATGTTAAGGTATGGGGCATATTATTGATGAGGTGATGGAAACGAAAATATAGAAATGTTGCCCCGTTTTGGAAAGGCTAAATTCCGGCGAGGATGATCCCGAGCTCGTACTATCTTACACAGAGCGTGCTGATCATTGAAACATCTTGCTGGAGATGTTTCAGTCCGTGTGAAGTAAAGCCGATCTACAGCCCGGGCAGCGGTTACGTTTTTCTCTTCTTTAGAGTACAAACTAATTGCGGAGATCATGAATCGCTGTTGTTTTTATGTCAGTATGGACGATTTGTGTTATCTTTTTTCTTTCTGGAGGAGAATCCGTGTCACAGTCCGAGTGAAAAATAGTGACGAGGCAAATGTGAAGAGTGTGTGATGAGCAGGTTTTTGGGGTCTGAATGAGACCCAGTGGCAGCCCGACTGGTTCAGCTTACACAAACCAACCACTGTGAATCAAATGACGCACTTTTCCCCTCATGTTAAGTCTTCAATAGAGGACTGACCAGTGAATGGGCTACTGTATCGGAATGCTGCTTATAATGGTGGAAGTTGTAACCGCTGTAAGTGTAAAAGTAATGCGCCTTAAAATGAGAGTTGTAAATAAGTCGTTTCCTTTAAAAAAAAAAAAAAAAAAAAAATTAAATCTTACTCCGGTGCAACTGACATTGTCTGCAGGAATAGATCTCAGATGCGCGATGATAAAGATCAAAGATCCTCATTTACAAATCGTTTTTGTCTCGTGTTGTTTGAATTTGTGCACGTTTCTTTTTCTTTTCCTTAAAAAAAAAAATCTTCGAAGGACAGTGTGTGAAATCACTCAGTTTCAGACACAGTGCTCAGTAGCTTAAGTAATACGTGGATCCAGTGATACTGACCGTCCACAGCTGCTGTGTGCTTCCTGGAAAGCCCTGCTGATATTAATCTAATGATATGGCTTGTGTTTGTTGCAACAAAGACCTGTCTGGATACAAGCCCCTGATTGGTCTGCTTTAACCACAGTATCAACTCTGACTTCTGATGGAGGCTTTTGCCAAGTGAATTTGGATTTGGTGAAAATGCTGATACTGTATTGAATATGCTATTCTCTTGCAGGGTGCTTTGGGACTGAGGACTGGCTTGACGGACAGACTGCTTCTTCTGCCGAGCTTATCGCCAGCCTGGCTCCATATGGCATTTTTTCTCATCGCTATAGAAGATGCAGGGTGAAAAGCCCCGAGCAAGGCTTCCAGTTACCCGCCAAAGAATGCTGGCATGAACATGAAGATTAAAGCTGCCATTTCAACTCAAGTGAAACCGTGTACACTCTAACTGGCACCAAAAGGGACTGTTTCATAATTACATAAATTAGACCAAGTGTGCCCAATGGATATTTGAATCCTTGTCGCTTTGCTTTAAATAGCCATGGCAGAGAGGACCTTTAAACAGTTCAAACTATTTTGGCGCGGACTGTGAGAGGTTTGGCCAGTGGCCTGGACAGTGTGAGGTAATGGTATTTGCTCCAGGAAGTAAGTGTTGGCCAATCCTAATGCTATGCAAAAATATTATAGCATTTAGTCTTTTGTCTTAAAATGCAGCTGTTCACACTTGTAAATCCATGTAGACAATCAGTTATATGCCAGTCTACTCTCTCACAGTCAACCAAGCTTATTTCTTGCTTAAGCAAAGGTTCTTTCAAGTAAATTCAGCCCCTATCCACCTCCACAGAATTTTTGATCGCACAATGGTTTTACAAAAGCCACATGGTGCCCATATCATATGGGTTGGGCTGCTCATTTGTTGCACTGTAGAAATAGGCACTTGTCTTGAGTTCACAGGTGCTGAGGGACAGTGGGCCAGGTTTCCAGTGTGGAATGCATGCTGTGAAAGTGAAATGAGCTTCAATATGAAAACGAAGAGTTCCCATGGGCTGCTAGTGTATTTCGACGATGATGGATTTTGTGACTTTTTAGAACTTCTCATACTGAATGGTAAACTCAGTCTTCGTTTCTCGATTTTTTGTGCCGAGCCTGCAACGGTCATATCTGACACAGCGGTCAACGACAGCCAATGGCACGCAGTCACAATAAGGAGAAACTTTAAGAACACAACCCTAATAGTGGACAATGAGATAAAGTGGGTGGAGGTGAAGTCGAAAAGACGGGATATGACTGTTTTCAGCCATTTGTTTGTTGGTGGAATACCACCGGAATTACGATCTGTGGTGTTACGACTGACATCAGCAGCGGTCAAGGATCAGCTGCCTTTCACTGGATGGATAACGGACATAAAGGTCAACAACACGGAGTCTGAAATGCTCGAGAGTGAAGGGGTCTTAAAGGACCTCTGCGGTACATCCAACATGTGCTTAAATGGAGGAGTCTGCAGTTTAATTAACAACGAACCGACATGTGACTGTTCTCAGACGGGCTTCCAAGGAAAGGACTGCAGTGAAGGTAAGACATCTGGATTCACATTAGACTGCACAGTTGGTACAACATATCCTCTGTAGCCTTTCAGACAACATGGGCTGAATTTACAAATTCAAGTGCCCCTATTGTAATAACCATCAACACTTGTAAAGCATCCCCTTCCTCTAGGTGGCTGAAGCCATATGTTTGTATTAGTGCTACGATGTGTGCCTTTGATATGCAATACAGTTGTTTGTAATGAGCGAATCTCCTGCAAGGCCTCATTAGTAAAACATGCAGGTGTTCTCCATCCCCTAAGGTGTCTTCCATTCCTATCAAACAGATCTGTGGGGATTGGTTGACCTATGAAACATAATCTCCAATGGTTTACTACAAATGACTGAGTAATCATCTAAAAGTCACATAGAGAATAAACATATATGATATCATTGACCTCAAACAGCACAAAATGCATCCTCTAGATTTAAAGAGACCCCAGAGTGCCCCAAAGTATTAACTGTGACATTTCTGTAATTGTTGTTGTTGTTATTACTACATATGGCTTAGTTAAGCAGCTATACTCTATCACTATCCTAGCATTTTCTAGAAAAATACCAAAAACAAAACCTTCTAATTGTGGCACGACTGAGCCTTGAAAGCTAGGGGCCTGAATGATTTAATTCAAACAGATTAAAAAAAAGACTACGGTATAATACAGAGGAAAAAAAGGGCCAGCAATCCAGCTAATCGATACACAAAGAGAACATGGGGTTCTTTGAGGTAGCAAGAAAAGAACAACTCTGCCGTGCCCATGATTGTGGTCATGCTATCATGATAGATTCGTTTTTCTTGTATCTAAAATATATCTGTATCCAGTGCACTGCTCCACACAGTTGGCAGCTCTATGCTGTGTTTGTTGGGCAGGCCAAGTGTTGATGGGGGGAGGGGTGTGAGTGTTTTTTTTTTTTTTCCATTAATTTATTCTTCAACTTTATTTTAATGGACTTTAAGGCTCATTTTAACATATACTGTAGGCTAACATTGGCCATATCTAATTTACATTTCATTTCATAAGATAAGGCATCTTTATTCAAGCACATAAATCTTTTATTAACAATAAGCTCATTAGGCCTGGGTTTGGGTAACTTACTACTGCAACATAAGATATTCCCATCTGATTGCCATTAGTTATTGAGGCAAATATGAAACACCACTAATTAAAGTGTCCTCTATGCTGTGTAGGCTATGTTTTATTTCCTACAGTTTTCGGGCTTTGTTTTCATGAGGGAACATAGGCTCTTGTACCAACCTCATGCACTGACAGAATAAATGATCGTTGCTGTGGTCCACTAACAGGATTTCAGTGCTGGGCAGCATTAAGTCTTTGTTTATTTAAACTATTCTACATCAGTGAGATGTAGTGTGCTGCACTGCTGCACTGCATCAAAGTACCCTAAATTAATCTTGATCACAAATTAACTGTGGCAGTAAATATTCTTGGACATGGCACCCAAATGGTATTATTGTTTTCTGTGCTGCTCTTTACTGCAGACTCTATAGTATTT
Source organism: Trachurus trachurus (assembly GCF_905171665.1). Taxonomy (NCBI): domain Eukaryota; kingdom Metazoa; phylum Chordata; class Actinopteri; order Carangiformes; family Carangidae; genus Trachurus; species Trachurus trachurus. The sequence continues at coordinate 19,540,957 of NC_139906.1, forward strand.
TACTTTAGTGTTGCAATAATTTATTGCAACATTGACTCACAATGCTTGATTCTTGATATGACTATAAATGACATTTCAGATTTGTGTCAAAAGTTAATTCGGCCAAAACAAAAAAAATAAAAACAAAAAAACCCTTCTCTACACTGGGTACCAATTTTTAAAGGCTTGCCAACCTGTCAGTTGGTTCAGTGTGAGACATCAGTTTGCGTTTGGCATTGGTATTTGATAAAGAGAAGACATTTGGCTGTTTTTCTTGTCTCTGGAGTCAAGAGTTTATGAGAGCCCACTTGGCATTTTTCCTATGCTCTAAGTTGGAGAGAAAGTGGTGCTTGTTTCAGTGTAGAGGAGCAGAAATCCAAACAAGACAATTTCCTCAGCCTCTTTAGAAGACTTGTAAATACTCTGTAATTTTGTAGTTTATGAAAGCACCACCTTAGGAAGGGATACAAGGGAAAAATGGAGATTGTGTGTGTGATCAAAGATGGGTACTGTATGGAAATGTTACATAGCTGCAAATTAATAGAATATTATTCCTTTTAAAAACTAAACTGAAATTCTGCATCGTAAACTAGATCGTATTTGACATACTGTGCTACAAGGTGGTGGAAAGAATCTAAAAAATAGTATTTCAATCAAGAAGGAAGGGGGGGATGCTATGATACTCTTGTAATAAGGAAAATTATAAAAAAATAAGTAGCTAATGACATCCAACTACAACGGTGATTTTATGATAATAGTAATCGTTTTACTGTGACATCCTGTGGTTTAGTCATATTAATTTGCTCATTCAGTTATCACAGTTATCATTCAGTTAAGTATGACTCATTGTTTTGCATCCTTACTTACAGTACATACTAAAACCCATTCCAAAGGTCAGCTTAATAATGGGCTATTATTTGCTTGAGACAAGTTGGCTCACAGCCCTCCAAAATGGGAGTCATTAAAGACAAAACAAACTACCTTAATAAACTGTGTCTATTTATGACCCTACATGTCACTCAAGAACACTGAGGAGGATTACAGCAGACAAATTCAAAAAGGCTTGATACAGAGAGACAATACAACATTGCAAGTGCAAATTATTAAATCAACAGTATTGGTTTCAGGAACAATGAAACAAAATAGGTTATAGTCTAAAAATCATAGGGATAAATCATCATTTTAATCAAACCAGTAGGGCTACCCATGTTCATAATTTTACAGTAATGAAATAACTAATAGATTATATTAATACTGAGATTAATTGAGTGAAAGATATCTGTCTGTGTGCTGCATGAAAGATAAGTATTGGAGGTCACTGTAGTGGATATACCATGGCATTAGTGAATAGCTCCAAAAGAGTCATTAAGATGAAAGCTATTGTAAGAACAATGAACACACCCTAAGAATATGATCTAATAAATTCCTCTATAGTGTGTTTGTATTCACATTCAGGGGAGCAGATTCTCTCATGGACTAGATCCGTGACCTGAAGTTTGATAGGAGGGGCTCATTGTGATTCTTTAAGCTGTTCTCATAAATAAATGTCAATACACTGAGGAATTCACCAATAAAGTAAGCTTTTATCCTTATAAAAGCCCAACCATAAAGACAAAGAAACTCAGATTTGAAACCCTGAATATCATTGTTCCTCCTAATTTTAACTGTGCCGCAGTGACAGTGACAAAGGAGACACTTTTTCCAGATTAAGGAGCCGTCCTCAACAGAGAACTCATTTTACAAGTTTCAAAATGGTGGGTCGAAAAAAAAGAACATTATATTCACTGTTTTACATTTATTCAGTAGTTATATACAGTATATATCTTCCCTAAATTACCACTTCTACCTGTGGAAGAGAAACCACAGGTTACTGAGTGCAAGTCATTAGAGCCACTACATCACACAAGCCTCAAAGACAAACAAGGAATCTGTCAGTAGAGCTGTCTGCTGCAACACTTACTTTAGTTTCAAGAGGCAGTGTTAGATCATCAACTGTTAGTTGTTCCAATTGGACTGACCATAGTCAATGTTTTATAGTCTAAAAGTAGTGCTATTTTTTTGTGTCAGTTGGGGACGTCTGACAATCTGTACACAACATCGACAATTTAACTCTATTGTATGTGCAGTTGTTTTTACAAACTGCCTGGCAAATAGCTTCTTGCTATCCAACCAGAATAAATCCAATATTCATTCTCCATCCATTTAGCTGTGGTTTGGTCTTCACAAACTCCTTAAGGGCCATCTGGCTGACAAAATGCTTCCCTCTGTTCACCTGCAGGGCATGTACACTACACTCATTGTGAGATAACAGTGGGTTCATCACAGCCTGTTTTGAGCTTTTGAATTAAAATTGTGAGACTGAACCACAATATTATGTTGTAGGTTGTAAAAATCAAAACAAATGAGCTGAAAGATACTATAAAGCCCCATAGAGCTGAGGGAACTGCAGTCTCCGGTGTTAACTGTCGAAGGGTTCGTAACTATGAATGGATTGTCTTACATTACACATAGTCATTTGCAACACGGATTTGTGCAGCTGTAAATCTAGTTACGTGTGGCCAGATTACAGGAATAGAAATGCACAATTTTGTGTGTGTGTGTGTGTGTGTGTGTGTGTGTGTGTGTGTGTGTGTGTGTGTGTGTGTGTGTGTCTGTAACACAAAGGACTCCTGATATTGCCAAAATATGCTGAGATACATGGCAAGAGATCAGTTCAAATGCAAACATGGGAACATTATTATTAATGTATCACATCTGTCCCTTTGTGTATTATGTAAAAAAAAATAGAAGAACACCAAGTTGGATGTGAACAACAAGATCATGTTTAGCCCATGCATGCTCAAGTCTAGTGTCATGTATGTATTATGTTCTTGTTGGTTGTGTTTTTAGACCATATGAAATACCACATGAACTTGGTAATAATTCTGGAAATGTAGAAAGACTGGTTGTTGTTCATAGCTCATTTTAGTATAACATTAATATTGCAAGATATAGAGATTCAATTCCCATTGGAGCCATTCATGCTGAAATTGTATGAACTCTTACCTTAAGTCACTTTGGATGAAAGCATCCACCAAACTGTACCTTTGCCAGCTAATTCAGTTCTCCAGCAAGTGCACATTGTGGGGTTTTTTTTGTCCCTGAGCCGATGTGGTGTTGCTGCTTGCTTTCTCACCACCCTGAGCTGAGCTGAATAGAGGAGGCAAGATACAACAACTACTCATAATGTCTGTTCATGGGAAATTTTATCAGACAATAATTTAAAATAGTCATTAAAGCTAATGTCCTAGCCTGGAGTATTCTCAAATAAACGGTCTTATCCCATCAGAATCAGAATCTTTATTCAGCAGTAGGGAAAAAAATGTAATTGTAAAAACTGAGGAGGCGTAGTAATACAGAGCTGTTCTCTCACAGTTTCAAAGCTTGATGCCAATGCACTGATTCAACTGTAAAGTACACTGATGTTTAAAATGTAGGGCTACCTTTCCATTAAATCATTTAAAAGCTGTTGTGTTACTTTGATCAGATGAAAGGATTACAGGATTTGCCACCAGACCTGTCAACTCGCCCCTGTTCAACCACAAGCTTGCACATTGTATGACCTCACATACACACACGTGTACACACACACACACACACACACACAAATACAAACACGCACAAACAAATCCCTTTGATCGGTTAAAACAATTATTTAAATGCACTGTTCTATGGTCAGTAAGTTCCCAGAATCTGTCCCCTTGTTTCTCATTAGGAAAATAACATAGACGCATTGCATAGCTCCATATTTTATCCTGATAAAAAATGGAGTGATTTTGTTTATTTCATTGTACATTAGCCAAACATAACTCAGTCTAGAAAAAAAAGTAGGGCAGACCTCAGCTAAGACTGCACAACATGTTATTTTGCATTGCGTGCATTATGTAATTCATAGAATAAAACTCACAGACTGCATACAGTAGCTTTGATTGCACTGCACTTCAATTTTATGATTTGTAGCTGTGAGCATAGCTTCTGGGGTCTTGAACATTGATAGCCAGAAGTCCCTGAGACTAACGTGACTTGTAGGACAGGCAGTCAGATAATTTAAGCCAGTTGACTAAACTGCTAATGCATGATGACAGGTTACTAAGAATGACTGTTGCCTAGTGGGATTATGTTACACCTATTTTCACATTTGAATCATAATCATCAGATGATGTGGCAATGTGATTTTTTAAATTAACTTAGCAGAACAACAACGGATTTGACCCTACCGTGGAAGACATGTTGCATCATAAGTCTTTAACCATGTTTTGGTCTTTGTGGATGATTTTTTATTTATTTTTTAAACACTAAACAAATATATTTGGGGCGCATTGCTGTTAAAGGTTTCAGGTCAATTAATCTTGAATTTGAGGAACCTTACCTGAATCTTTTCCCATAGCTGATAGTTTGAATCTCATCTTTCAAATACAACAGCACCAACCTTATCTGAAATGTGCCCTGTGTTTACATTGGGATTTACATCAACCTATAATATACTGTATAATATATGCTGTCACTGGTCTCTTCTATGGTTTTCATGGTACTCATTTCTTGGCTGGATCCATTTTAAACAAATTGATTTTTAATCAGTGGCGATGAGGCTTACTCGTAAAATGTTGTGCCAGAAGAATTTGAAGCATGATGACTTTGGCAACCTCTTGACTACATTAGAGGTGGTGTTTTACATTATCTGTCACAACCATGACTCACCACCTATTATAACACTACTTGGTATATGGAGGAGGAGGAAGAGGCGTGAATAGTCATAATGCAAATTGAATACTGGAAATGGACTAAGAGAAGTGCACAGCCTACATTTTCATCAGGCAGATAGTAATCGCTCAGAATGCCTGTTTAAATTGATAATTTCTATGCAGGTGAATATTTTTGTTATACAGTATGTGGATCAATTAAACTAGCAAAAAAGTTGGTTAGTTTGTAACTAAGAAAGACCACCTAGTGCAGTTCAAATTATAAATCTGTCTCTCTTCCAGTTACTACTAAATTTTGACCTCTGACCGCGGTGCAACAAGATGCAAAAACACAACTGTGATAGATCATCAAAAGTTAAAGCAGAAGTGAGTGATCCGGTCGTTTTCGCTAATGCTGCGTTCCAGGCAGGCTTTTGAAATCGTAAATTACAGCTTCAAGTCACAACTTACGACTTTGTAGCGTTCCAGGCAACCCACTCGTGTTTTTCCGACCTGTTTTACCGGTGAAAGTCACTATAACGGCCACTCGTAACTTCCGACCGGTGAACTCGTACCAGATCGAACTGGTACCACTTCACGGTCGGAAAAATACGAGTTTCCTTGAACGCACCATAACAGTCCTCGTCGCTACGTCACCACATTCACGGCGTTCCTTGGCTGCACACACAGCCCTGCATGCCGTTCTCTCTCCTCATTGGATAAAAACTGTAGGATACGATAAATGTTTTCTCTTCGGCTCAGAGCAGAGCAGAGGGACTGAGAGACCCGTGTTTCAGTCCAAACACTCTATGTAAGTGATTGCTGTCGGAAGATATAACTATTTAAGACTTATATTAACACAAATATATCACTCACTTCTGCTTTAATGTGAGGAACAGAGCTGCCATTGTGGCTTCAGGTATAGCAACATCTGTGCAGGACATTTAAAGGTACAATATGTAAGAAATCTAAAGCAACTGGCCATAAAATCATCCTAATATGTCACAGAGACTCAGGAATAATGTTCATATTTATAACATAATGAACCAGAATATTTGCATTATTACTATTTTTTTTTTGCAGACCGCAAATCATGTTTATGTTTTGAATTCATGTGTTGGCATGTGGCGCCACCCAGCGTGCTCTCCCAATCTCAGCGTCAGTAGCATTTCAGCCTCCGGGTTGCCAGTTAGCTTCCACTGAGCTGCAGCTACGCCTGGGAGATGAAACGAGATCGCGGGGAAAAAAAAGATCGTTTTCTATTATCAGTTATTATGGTCATATTTCCTTGATATCACACGGTAGAAATAAGCGGCTTGTCGCTCTGCCGTTTAATACACAGCTTGCTGTTGTGAGCATATAGCCTAGTTAGTTTGAGCAGCTAAAGCTAGAGGGATGAATTACAAAGTGAAAGTTAGAAAAGAGGGAGGAAAGGAGCGGTTCATGAGATGAGTCCGGCCCGGTTAGGTCGCCTGTCTCCGGTCGTCATGTTTTATGATCCGACGTCAGAAAGTGGAGGAGCTTGTGTCGTTTATTCAGACACAGCGTTGGAGCGGTGAAATGTAACAATAACTTGCAGATCACCTGAGTGACGTGAACTCCGCTCGTAGTTACTGTGAGTCAGAGCAATAAAACAGTGAGGTTGTTGATGAATATTTAGCTTTTTACTTTAGCTTTGAGACTGACTGTGAGTGAGCAGAGCAGAGGTTGCTGTCTGGCAACCTCGAGTCTGGTGGGTAGGGGAGGGGAAACAACGCGCTGCTGTGTTTTGAATTTGACTGCAGCAACAATTTTGGCCACATTCTTACATACTGCTCCTTTAAAGAGGAACTATGCAAGTACGCTGGCTTTTCCGCTGTTTCAGTTACGCTCCTCTCGCCCATGTGCATCTGTTAACAATGAAGCCGGCGAAAAGTTAATAAATGGAGCGGTGGAAAACGTTACATAACATATACGATGTTACGGCGCGTGTGTTTGTGTAGTCTTAACCGTCATGAACAAAAGATTACGGCGTGTTTGTGTTGCGGTGTGCAGAGACGAGGTACTGTACTGATGTTGCAAGGTTGGTTTTCAGCCGTGAGACGCCAGGTGAAGGCAGAGAGCCTCCGTTGTCACTCGTAACAAGTCACAAGTCATGCAGTTAACGATCACAATTACTCTGGAGCTGTGTAATGAAGGTAGAAATGTAGCATAGCCACGGGAGAAATCCTGCTTAGTTCCTCTTTAACAAAGAACATGTTGTACAGTTTAAGCATCTGAGTGAGAACTGTCTATTTCTTTTTCTGTATGCATCATTTTTAAATGATTTATGTAGATGGCTCTGTGTGAAGAAGTGCAGCCTATATATAATGTTTGATCACGTGGGTTTAAGTACTCTGTGGCTTTCCTCACGTTTACATACAGTACGTGACTTAAACTGCTTTCATACACACTGTATATAGGAAGATGAATTCTTAATTTGATTGAGTGCTCCCTTTTAACCATATCTGCCGTTGTATGTGCACATACCATGTGACCTCACCATATCTGTGAAAGTGTCACTCTGTCTCGAAGCGTCCTGCAGCTTCATTCAGACAAAAGCAGATTAACAGTATACTGCTGTCTCGGAGTCCAAAGACAGATAGCCTATTGGGATCAAAAGATTAGAGGGATTTTCCCGGAGGATTTTTGCCTTGTTTAAATACAACTGCTCTCGACTGTCAAAGGGTGTTTGTGAAATTCTTTGACACCAAGCTCCTCCTTTAACGGGATTCGTCCCACAGAACAAATACACACATCCATAACACACACACACACACACACACACACACACATAGATACACATGCTCGTATGATACAGGGCTGTACAGTATGTTTCTTATTGGAGCACGCTAAGCTAATACATATAACATATGGAGCTTACAGTGTATTATAAGATGCATAATGAGGTGATTGAATGCTGTTATCTTTCAATCATTTCCTTGAATTAGGTTGTTTCTTTTACTTTGCCTTTTTCCATGCAATCTGGATGGTTTGATCTTCCATAAACTGATACAGAGTAAACCTCCATAAAGGCAAAAAAATAAAAAATAAATCCTTCTTTAAATTCCAGGCTGTAGATGATATTTTCACTTTGAACACAAGTTGCCTTTGATGCTGCTGGTTGGTTGTCATCCTTCATGAGAGTTGTCTGAAATACTAAAAACAAGTCAAAAGTGCACTGCAGTAATTTAAAAGCTGTCACGCTAATGATGGAGTGAAAACAAATCAGTTTTCAGGAACAGTTTCCATGACTTTGAAGCCTTTTGTGACTGAAGCAGAACAAATAAACCTCACTTGACTACAGCACAGTGTAGGTTATATGTCACAATCCAAGTGTTATTCTACCTCAAGTACGAGTAGAAGACTTCTCCCTATTGTAATGTGCATCGTTTTACCCTGGAATGTGGATTGTGAATTCTATGATAAAATGATTACGATGATCAGTCCGGCAGTCGATGCAGATTTATCTGGCTCAAATCACAAATTGCATTTTTATCAGGGTACTTTTTTTTTTTTTTTTTTTTTTACAGTTCTGTATTTTTTTAATGGAAAATGATACATAGTTTAATGTTAACATAACTTAGAGCTAAGATGTGTTACTTAGTGTGTTTTATTAATATTCTTTTTTTTTTCTTGAGCTGAAGAGCTTCTCCTCAGAAGGGGATTTGTCACACGTCAACAGTAGGAGCCACAGCTCCAGTTTCCTTAAGCAACTGCTGAGCGTCTTTAGTCAGAAAAAGGTACTTGCTGAACAGTGGTGAATATCGCTCAATCATGACGGTGTAAGATATTCTATAACAAGTAACAAATAAGCTGAGTCCAAACTTAAAAACTTGCAGATTGCATTGATTTCTTAATTCCTCTGTCAGGTCTAATACCCAAGTCTTAAATAGCTACTGCATCTCAAAAAAAAAAAAAAAAGATTTACTCATCTGTAATACTATCCTAGATATCGTCAATCCTGGGATTAAGGTTATTAGAACTACTGTATAAGCTGGTCTGATTATCCTGTTGGATCACTCTAACCCACAAGATGTAAAAGAATGGAGAGGTCTTCAGCACATCTGGCACAATCCTCTCTGTTTGGCCTGTCTCTTTCCGAATATCTGAATTGAAATTTATTCTCCACTCACCATCTAAATAGGATTAATTAAGTCACTAACACTAATTGTGTGTGTGTGTGTTTATGCACATATATGTAACCATACAGAAAATATTTGGTCAGAGAAGGTTTCACTGTCAGCATATACCCCTGTATCCAGTGATGCCTTATATCCATAACACACAGAGATGAAGTGGTATTGATCTTCTCATGTAATTCTCCACCTGATAAGAGTATTTATCAAAATGTTGATCTATTCCTTTAAAATGTCAACAGCTGGGTGGCAGACAGATACATATCCCCATCAGTACTCACTTTGGTGTAATAACAGATTTTCTCCATCGTGGTTTTTCATTCTGCAGTAAAGTGGAGCTCTACCATTGGGCACTGTTACACTGTGAGGAACCCAGTATCAGTAGGTTGATCTCATGAAGATATGTAGGGTGTATTGTTCTCAGTTTGTACACATTGTCATCATTGAGCGTTTTTAGCTGTTGATAGTGGGAGTTGTAGCAGTGAAGCCACAGGTGTGGGAGCTATCAATTTCCATGAGAGTGGCTGGTCACTCAGCCCATTTCCTCTCTCTCCACCCTTTCTGTTGCTTGAGGAGGATAATGAGGGAAATGGTGAGCTGTGTAATGCCACTAACACTCCTCTGTTAGATAGATGCATTAGGTTTTGGCTGTGGTACTAAGAGATGAGTCCTCACTTATATTCATTAGTCTTGATTTGGTCCAAATTGTAATTTAACAACAAATCGATCCTCTGGTAGGTCTAACCTTTGCTGCAAGGCTTTTTACATTTTCCCTTAAAGCGCCTCTGCGACAGGGGATTTTAGAGCAGCCATCCTGCTCGTATTTTTCAATTCTGAAACTGTCTAATGGGCTGGCAATGGAGTCGGTGCCTTCTTTGTTACAGCTTGTATGATGATGACATGGGGACCTCCTCATTAATAACACTGCAGAAAAAAACTAAACATTAAACAAAGAACTCTTATTTATCCAACACATTTTAAAGAGATTTTTGATACACATTTGCATTTTTTTTTTGTCAGGACCAGATCATTTAGGAAATGAACTTTTGTGCTGCACAAGTAAGTTTAAATGGGCAGCTCGCTACATTTAAAGGAGTACCAAAAACTCAACCGACTTACCCTATAAACGTCAACAGTGAGCAGTAGCCTGTTTTAATCATTTGTCAACAATAAAGTTTAAATTAAAGCCCCGGAATTAAATGCAAACTGTCTCCTTAACAGCAGTGGACTTACCACGTTTGCATGTGCGTGTTTTTATGCAGTTTACTGATATCACCTTGCTTAATGTCACTAAAACATTTTCAGTCAGTTGCCTCTTACTGTCATTTGCAGCTGTCAACCTGCAAAGTCCTCTGCCGCATCATCTTTGAAGAGATATTCACATAGAATTTTTAGCAAGTCGGGGCTTTGAGTTTCAGCTTTTCCACAATGAAACGTAGTGGTAGCTGACCCAGTTTTTAAAAGCAATGCTGGCATGATAAACTGCCTCAGTTTGAGGCTATTTAAAATGGAATTGAACTGCTTTCATTAGGAAATGTCAGTTGCTTAATAATTCATTTTATTAAACTTTATTTAACATATTACTTTTCATTTAAGTGCAGTAATAAGACATTTTTATATGATACAACATGCCTGTATTTGATGGGTTCTAATGCCCTAACTGACCAGTCAACCAAAGAGGCATAACACTGCAGAGCAGACACAAAAGACAATACAGTTCCTAGAATAATGACTGCATGAAATCCCCATTATGGATGCAGAACATGAACACACATTTTTTTAGTGTCAAACTTTTTTTTTTAAAGTATAAGGTAAAGTCTGGCTCTCGGATTTTCATTTTTTAAACACACAACTTTCTAGAAGAGAATGGGGCCATTTGTCTAAAAACTGCAACGTTACACACACAATTAGTTTCTCTGAGAACAAGCTGCAGAAAGAGCTTTTTAACTTTCAGCAACTGTAACAATAAAACAAATGAAGGCGGGGAACAGGTAGTAATAATAATAACTTTTATTTGTGTAGCGCTTTTCATACATGGCCTTGTAACTCAAAGTGATTTACATTTAGAGACAATAAAAAGAAAGAGAAAATAAGATAAATACATTGAAATAAATAAATGAGAGTAAACAATATAAGTCAATTATTATAAATTGAGAAGGCTGTGGTACAGTATAAAGATATGTTTCAGTTCCTTTATAAAGGTGTTCAGGGAGGCGGCTTGTTTGAAATGGGGGGTGGGGGGGGGGGGGGGGTATTCCAGATCTTGGGTGCGTTAACAACAAAAGCTGCTTCTCCACTTTGTTTGTGGTGTGCTTTGGGGACAACTAGACAGCCAGATGTTGCAGGTCTCAGAGGTCTTTGTGGTTGGTAAGGGGTTTGGTTAGGTATGGGGGCGCCATCCCATTTAAGGCCTTGTAGACGAGTAGGAGGACTTTAAAGTCAATCCTGGGTGACACAGGAAGCCAGTGTAGGTTAGCTAAGACCGGGGTGATGTGTCTTTTTTGTATTGGTTAAAAGTCTGGCTGCACTGTTTTGAATGAGTTGTCATTTCTTGATGGACTGTTTTGGGAGGCTGGTGAGAAGTGAGTTGCAGTAGTCGACTGGTAATGAAGGCATGGATTAGGATTTCGGTGTCTTGTCTTGTCAGAAAGGGACAGACTCTTGCAATGTTTCTCAGGTGGAAGAAGGCTGTCTGTGTTATTTTGCTGATTTGGTGTTTGAAGCTTAGACCTGAGTCTAGAAGAACACCCAGGTTACTTACATGGGGTTTGATCTGATGGGCCAGTTTTCCCAGTTCCGGTAAGAGTCCACTTCTCTCCGTTTTTGGACCTAGTAGGACGGTGTTCTTTTTTCATTTAACTTTAGGAAGTTGCTCCCCCCAGATGTGGCTCTTGCCCAGGTGTAGGCCATGTTAACAAGCAACAGCAAGTATACAGGGTGGTGGGTGGATCTTAGCTATCTTGTTTGTGATGGCATGCAGTCACATCTCAACCTGACACAGCATGCATTATTTGAAAGTCAATGATACTGTAAATCCAGCTGAAACAAAACAATAATAGAGTTAAAATAAATTCCCACAAACCTAAAGCAGTGATGATGCCATTAAGACTATGACAAAAGGCTGATACAAACAGACAGGATGTTCTAAATTTGTTAAATGGCAGGGAAAAGTGGATTATATCTATTGCTGGATGTTGTGTCTAGTGAATGTGACACATGTTCTTTTATGGGAAATGTATCATCCACAGCCCTGCGTGCACTTGCCATGTCTCCTCAGCCAACTGCATCCAGTCTTAATGGCATTTGCTGGAGCTGGCTGATGGTCGCCAGTGCAGTGGCACGTTTGGCTTTCTACTGGCCGTCACTTTGGATCAGCTGCCACAGTTGTGAGCCCACAGTGAGAGGGTCCAGGTTGTATCATGGTGTTAAAATCATATCTGGAGGTGACAAATCCAACAGAAGAGAAAATTGATTCACAGCATAGAATTCACCATCCTTGAATTTTCTTTCTTTTCTTTTTTCCTTTTCTTTCTTTTTTTTTTGTCGCACACCAGATGTTTCGCTCAGTGAGGCATCAACCAGGATAGTAATGCAATTATTTTCCATGAGCCATACTACCATGTGCATGATCAACAGCACAAGACCATCAGAAGATGGTTTGATAGATAGCTGAGTGCATTTCGGTGTAGTGTTAACAGCACAATAGCACTGGGATCACTTTGTCAAGGGGATTAAATGGATTTACGTCTCTGGATTAGGATGTAACCAGCTGGGTACATTTGTGAAAGAAAGTGTGTGTGTGTGTGCATGTTAGTATGATAGGGGGCTTGTTTTAATGGTTCCTGTCAGGTGATACTGCTGTTAGAGGAAAGCTTCTTTTCTTCCCAACGCTACCAAATGAAACCACATCTATTGTGGCCAATAAAGATTGTTGAAGTTTGATTCAAAAGAATCACAACCACTATGAGACGCAAATTGCTCAAACATTAAATAGCTTTAACTGTATAAATTGTGATCCTCCATTCAATGAAACTCTCTAAACACCTCCACTGTATGTTTTTTATGTATCACAATTAGAAACTTACTGTTTATAATTATGTCTGTATCTTGCCTGTTGGGGTTTAAATTGTCTCTATTTAGGCAGTGGGATAAATTAATCATTGTACCTCTATACCTGATTTAAATTTTATTCTGATCACCAATAATAACAGGAAGGGAGTCACTAAAATGCAATCTTAATTATACTGTAACCTTATACACAGTCTAAAACAAACCATCAATAATAATAATATTTATTATTATTATAAGATAGTGCTCTTAAAGAAAGTCCACTTGCTGAAGTGAAATGCAGCGGGAGAAATCATCAGTTACTGTGGCAAAAATGTAAAAATCACCATCAGTCTTTGGGGTCTTGAGGTCGGCAAATGGTCTTGATTCTTTTACTTTTTCTCTTCTCATGTGGTCACTTTGCAACTGCCAGCTTCATGCCTGCCATGCCAGAATGCTTTTTCAGCAGTGTGCTTCTCATCATCAAGCTAACGTTTTGTGAACAAAGTGCACTTCTTAGGTCCCTTCACAATAGAATCTCATTTATCTTGATGTCCAAACTATTAAAAGTTAGGACATAATGATTCACTTAACACATAAAGCTGCACAAAAATTGAAATTGTTTCTATCTTATTTAGCAATGCTCACATTTTTTAACAGATTACATGTAAAATGAATTTCAACTAAAATCCTGTGTCATGTGATTAACTGTCCTGTAATTTGTTCACAAAATGATGATTTGGATTGGTGTATGTGCATGGTGTCTGATTTGGAAGGGGAGCCTGTGGCCATGGTAAGTTTTGGGTCAAAAAATCGCTTGAATCTGGGCAAGAAACCATTTTGAAGAGGTAGGAGTTTATTTTGCAGTGGAAATTGGATTGACAGGACCATTTTGCATGCATGATATCAGTTCATGATTGTCTAATTGCAAAAATATGTAATATCATGAAATTCTATTTTTCTTTTCGTGTCATCTTGTGTGTGTTTCTGCTTTCATGATTTAAATTATTAAACATCTGGAATCACTCTCCAGAAAAATCATAAGGGAATGATGAAAAGAGGTGTTGACTGACCTTTTTGTTTGTTCTTTTTATAGGCAGTCTATATGGGCCCTAGCACACTCATTTCATTGGTCTTGCATGTTTGCAATCACATAATTTTGTCAAACCAATTCATTTCCTCACTGGTACTATAGCATGATGGTTACCTCACTTGTTTGCTATTACGTTACCAAAATGTAATTCCTCTCTTGGTCTCCTTTGTTAATGTGACAGATTTTACATGTCAGTTTTCTCACCTCCACAAATCTCACATTGATTGCCACAGTTAATGTCAAGGCAATTTCATTTGGAAGGCAATCTCTTTTTGCATTTCCAATATGTGCTCGCTGGTCATTGCTTTCAGCAATGTGACCAAATCACCTGAATAGAGTCGCAGTAACACGAGACCCCACTGCCCATTCTGAAACCTTAGAGGCATTGTGCTTTACCACAGCCAACTCTATTTATTAAGGTTATTTTCTCTCGCAGTGCATTTCATCACGTGTGGTATAGAGCAGCTATTTTTTTTCAAAGAAACAAACTAAAAAATGTTTTGAGTCTGCTGTACTAAAATAATTGTTGATACCACAGTTACAATCCATCATGTTTAAAAAAAAAAAAAAAAAGGCCAATAAATAAAAGATTTAAAGAGCCTCACACAACAGGATGAACTGGCCTCAAGCTTCAAGCTGTGCTTTTTATCTCCTCACCATCTTATCCATATGATCAATAGTGGTACATAAATCATGAAACTGCAGTGTGTTTATTTTATTCACTCACTTTCTTAACAAAAGACTTATTTGAAAGAAATTAGTGATTCAAGGTCATTTGAAATAATCAGAGGGGCTCATTCAGTTACTGTTCTGTCCTGTACTCCAGGTCAGTGTAAGGGGGACAAAAAAAAGCCCACATTATGCATAAATTGGCCTTTTATCTGCAAGGGTTACAATAGGTCACTTGCATGTGACGTTTAATGCCTTGCATGGTTACGACATGCAATGGCCAGTACTAGTCTGCATGCTGCTTAATGAATTATCTTCCTCTCTTTTTCTTTGCTTGTCCGTGCCTCCAGAAGACAGCAATACTGAAGGTGGGTATATTGATGTAATTGTTGTCTTAGCATTCTGGCTAAAGATTTGTGTGCTACACATTGTCATGTTCACTGAGGTTCCTCAAATAAATGTAAGCCAATGTTTTATGCAGGCTATAGTATTGATATTGTTGGAATGGTAAGTCTGAATGATGTGGTTTTCATCGATTATTATTTTTCCAAAAGTTTTGTAAATGATGTAGCCAAACAGTAAAATTATGATGAAAATCTATGTTTCTAAACTTGCTCATTAACAGTTTTGCTGTTTTTCAAAGTGAGTAAAATATTTTTATTGACGTGAAGAAAAGATGATCGGGCTGTTTGTGTCATATATGGTTTAGAGACATTGCATAGCTCTCTATTCTTTTAGTGTGTTTGTGAGTATAAGAAGTAGAAAAAAGTAGCATTAAGTCAGATTTTTTCCAGTAGCCGTGGAGAACTGATAGGTGTAACTTCAGTACTTAGTTTATACTCTTAACTCTATGTTAACTGGATTCCTGAATTGAAATTAATAAATAAATAATTAAAAAAGATTAATTACAGAGAAGGGTGTAACCATAAACTGTAATTTATGTATTATTACAGAACAAACTGAAAAATTGAGACAAATTTGTTATATGTGTAAAATATTAATGAAATAATTTACAATGTCAAGTTGTGACAATTTGATTAAGTTCCTGCTATCCTAAGCAAATGCTATGTTTAAAGGTAGGTTTCCAAATTAATTTCAAAGACAGCTTTTATTTTGGCTGAAATATTTTGTTGGTAAGTATACTGTCAGAAAAAGATGTTTCATTTTCCATGAAGATGCGGGAATTTTTTTGCTGATTTGTGGCTGAAATTTCCCACATTTTAAACAGGCTAATGAGAGAGTGAAAAGCTAAAGGAGAATATTGGCATCAGCAAGTTTGGCTAACACACATAAGTAGTGTAGAAACCCTTCCTTTAATAACTGGCGTTTGTTAGCCATACTGCTAGCTCCGGTAGCATCTTTTCCAACTCTCAGGCGTTATTCAAATTTGACAAAAAATTAAATTTCAACATTAAGAATATGCCAGAAGAACTATGGCGAGAAGATTGATCGACCAACCAAACACAGCAGTCAGTGCTTTGCATAGAGTCAGTAGTTCATGGTTAATACTGATTAATATCAATAAAATGATCAGATTACAATTGAACTGCAAATTTAAGTCATTGCCTGCTCAAAAAAGTGGCCAGACTATGTCCAATCATATTTCTTTTTTCCTCTGTATGACTCAAATGTTTCGTGGACACTTGACTATTGTTGTTGAAGGTCAAGGTAAAGCAGTTTTCGGCTATATTTGTGTATAGGGATCGCTCTGCTAGTGGTACGTACTTAAGATGACAGTCGGCGTATCTCTCCTCTTGGAGAAAAAAAAAAGGTCAACCTGAATTTAGATTTCTGAGTGAGGTCTAGTAAGTGGCGGATGATGCATTGCAACCCTCTTTGGTTGGCCGAATGCTCATCATGCTAATAACCCTGTCTGTGCATCCTCTTCTGTTTCTCTCCGTCCCCCTCTTCCCTTATCCCAACGCTCCTCAAGTAACACAGACATCTGCTCTGAAAGAGATGCCTGCGTGTCAGTGTCACACAGCTTCCCATGATCCCTTGTTCTCTGCTGACTGTGCTCTTGTTTTCCTTTAAGGTCTGGCACACCTGATGATGGGCGACCAAGGTATGAGCTCTGTTCCTCTTTTTCCCCGTCATCCCTCCATTGTCCCTCCTGCTCCCATTGTGCTTCGAACTGTGTATGCTTCTAATTCTTGTGCAATGCTCAGGCTTGATGCTTCATATATGGGCTGTCATTTCACTTATTTTGAATGACCTAGTTGATGCTCATTCTCCCAGTGACTTCTTTTTCTTTTTCCATATGACCCCTTTTTCAAGCTCATTTGGCTTTCAACTCCCCACTCTGCTGGGTAGCTGTGTCACTTCTCTCCACATTTTCTTTGTGTGGTTTTAATTATTTACATCTACTGTACATGTTTTACAATGATGTGGTTCAAATAAAGGGATATTTGCATCAACATTATTAGGGCATAATGCATGATGGTGGCTTACTGAATTTTTAAGCTAATCCTCATCTGTCGCCGCTGCTGTAATGCATGTTTGCACAGACAATTCATTTATTCTATCTCCATCTTTCCATTGCTGTGGCTGCTTCCTGTTCTTTTCGCACAGCAGAGCAAAGATGTGAAGTATTGTTCTTCTCTGTCCATTGTCCATTGTTAGTTCCCTTTTTGCTGTCACACATTTTCTTTCTTGTATTTAAACATATATGTAGCCATCAAGCCTCTCTCCCTCTCTGTCCTTTTCCAACTTGACCATGACACTTATTGGTGTCTCCTCTCCTTTTGTTCTTCCTTTTTGTCTGGAATCTGCTTTCTTCATGGAACATTTCATCAAATCTCATAGGTAAAACTAAAGGTATTACCTTTTTAATCACAAAACTATGACCACAGTGTTTGTGACATTATATACTCATTGGAAAGGAAGTATATAAAGTCATTGGCATTTTCTAAATTGCTTTCTCAACTATTAAAGAAAGCTTTTCAAGGTAGGTGCCACTTTGGCTTTGCATTCACTCGTTTAAGCTGTGCCACCTGTTTCTTTTCTGCTTGATGCATGGGAATCATAAATGAGACTCATATGGGCATATGAACACAATAGTTGTTGCCCTATAGTTCCAGTACACCACCCAGGGGTAACTACATTCTTTTTATTCAAACAATGGGTTTGGGGTTGGGGGTGAGGCTTGATCATAGTGTTGTGGGCCTCCCATCCTGGCTGTGATCCTCACCTCTTCTCCCTGTGGGGTAAGTGGACTTCTGATCTTTCCCATTTGACTCTCCTCCTCAGGGCAGAGAGGGGAAACTTGGCTTTTAAGGTCCCTACTGAGCACTCAAGGTAAAACTTTGATTCTTTCAAGTTGGTTACTGAAGTAAAACCAAGCAAGTCATCATTAGCTTATTGAAGTGAAAGCAGCTTGAATGCCATGGTGTGTATTTTACTAAATGAAAAATAGCATGTAATCACACATGGGACTTCAAATTTGAAAAGCAGCCAACTAACACTATGACATTCAAGCGTTTCACTTTCACTCCAAAACAACTTATTCTTGATTTTGCTCATGATGCTTTGCTATTTTCTATGTTATTAATTCTATTTTCACAACTTGTTATAAGTAGTTTTGCTATAATTCTTACTTTACACCAAAACTAAAATATTGTGTTACATTAAATGCTATATGTCTTATCATATACTTGTGATGCATCACCCGAACAGGTAAGTGTTCAATCTGCCTGCTGGATGTACAGTGGGAGGTTATTGCTGTGTGAACAATAATCATGGCGGCTGTAATATCAGAGGCTGTGCTGCTATAAATCTAAGCTGTACTGATGTATGCATGCAAACGCACACTTACACACGCACACACACACTCACACACTCAAAACCATTCCCCATTACAAAATACTGAGATTGATTTTTCTATCTCCCAAGGTAAGTGGCGTTTCTATTGTCAATACACATACAGTTTCCTTGACACACACTGTGAGTAATTACAATACATGTCATTCTACTTGAGATTTTATATTTAAATTACCACAGTTAGTGGTTCCAAATCTCTGAGTTGTTGCAAAGTCTTAATATACTAAGATATAAATTGTTGTCACCATCATGCAAAAAGTATGTAAATGTATATGTTTGGATTTTTGATACCAAAACTAAATCCATGTACAAATCTTGCACTGTAACAACATACAAGTCATGTCACATGTACATGAGCAAAACTACTGCAAAAATGATAGAATCTATAACCTGATTACTGTCCTTTCATAGTATGTTAGCTTGTAGTTTTACAGAAATCAAATAGTGGATTTTCAGATTGTACACACTCTGTACTCAGTGGTGTTTTTATTGTACACTGTAAAGCTGTATCTGAAACTAACAGGTTTTTACTACACTAAACCAAACACCCAGCTTGGAAGTGGCAGAAGGAAAGCCGCAGGGAGAGATTGAGGGAATGCTGATGAGGCACAAATCTGACATACGTAGCACACTGCTTCTAATTTGGGCCATGCGTTGTTGTCCCCTGTGCCGTACAGTGTGAAACCTAGTCAGTCCTGTTATGTACTGTGTGGTCACAAACACATATTCCCCATTCGAGAATTAAATCTAGTAGTGAGGACAGTGTCTGTATTCATTGTCTGCTTTAAGCTTGTGAGAATATTGTGTATTGTGTTAGCCCCCCTGAGGTCCTCCTGTGTCACATTAACCACTTGTGTGGTTTATCCTCTGTTTCATGGCTGCTTCTCAGAGAATGGGCCAGTTTATGTGTGCCGTGTTCAGCTGGTGGACTGACACTGGATTCATAAAACCTTGTTTCCATCCAGCTCTGGAGAGCAGAGCACACAGTAGGATAAATCGTAATACTGCTTGCACAGAAATCACCAGGGTATTTAATTGCTGTCATCACAATAAACTGCCATGTGCAGCTTAAGAGGAAGTGCAGGCTGTGCAGGCAGGCTTACAACTACTACTGGGCTATTTCTAAATTAGTGTACTTTCTAATGTAATTGCTTTCACTTTCCAAAGATGGAAAATGTCCCTTTTTCATAATGCCATGAACATTCCCAGGGATTTCCGTGGAGTGGGAAAGAGGCTCCCTTTGTTGGGTTGTTTGCATATGATGTGTCATATTTTTCACGACAAATTAAATTGATGTTTAAAATGCGCTGTTCCCCTTACAGAAAGCTGACACACCAGACCTTTCAACTGGGTGTCATGCATATAAAGATTGCACAAACTGACAGATGCCTTGAAATAATAACTGAAGACTCTTATCCACCAATTAGCTTCACATGCCATAAATTCTACTGTTTAAGTTTGTTTGCTAGATTGGCACAAGCTAAATTATCAAATGTGACAACCTCAGTCACTATCATAGTAGGAGTTAACAATGTCTGGATATTAGTCATGTTTTCACACATAAATCCACTGTGGTTTGTGGGGTTTAACAGTAAAAAAAACAGTTTACATGAGCAGAACAAAGATTTGTGCATTACAAGCTGTGTTGTATAAGGCATCAAAGAACCCAAAGACATGAAACAGAAACAATACCACCATCATGTTTGATCAAAATATAGTTATATATTGCCATTCATCATAGAGAGTATGAATAAATAAATAAATGGAATCCTTAATGTCCATGCACAAGTAAAATTTTTATATATTGCTCTAGCCAAGTGCTTGGCTCTGTTCTAATGTTCATGGCCCATCGCATCCACGACATGTTGACTCAACCTTGAGGAAAAAACATCTTGTAAGGAAGTGTGCATATGTTTGCATTCTGCATGGCATTGTGCAATAATGGATAGTACTTATAGGGATTCAGCACAGCTCAGTGAGTAAGTGGTGTAGGAGTGTGTTTGGTGAAAGACGTAGAAAAAGCCTCTCAACATACCTAAGTGTAAGCTATGTGGGATTTTTGAGTACCACATTCACTTCAACACAAGCTTTAGAGTCTAATTTTGTAAGTTTTGCCATCTGAATAACTGCAAAGGTCATAATAGAAGATTATTTCTCCAAAGTTAAAGTTCACCTTAGATACTTCAAAAAACAGAAAAATAGCAACCTTGTTACTATATAGTAGTTCAAATGCTCTATATTTGTAGTGTTTCCACTGTTGTATTTAAAGCTTCCACATATATAAAAAGATTGCTATTCTCATTGTGAGTTTACATCTCCTCTCAGGCCTCTTTCTGGAGCTCTGGGCATACTGTAGCTAAGAGTGGTAGCTTTATTGTGACATCCCAAAGTTACGGAAATCCTGGCAGCTTATTTTGAAGTTACATTTCTGGATACAGACAATGTGCATTTCTGTAAGGAATAAGCACTTTGATACTTTCACATTATTCAAATATAATCTGGACTTTTTATGATAAAAAGTGACATGAAATCTGGCAT
Source organism: Trachurus trachurus (assembly GCF_905171665.1). Classification (NCBI taxonomy): domain Eukaryota; kingdom Metazoa; phylum Chordata; class Actinopteri; order Carangiformes; family Carangidae; genus Trachurus; species Trachurus trachurus. Next base: position 19,561,977 of record NC_139906.1, read on the forward strand.
TATACAATATATGACCTTTAATCTGCTGTATATAAAGTCATTATAACTTTGTAACCTCTCCTTCTGCTATTTAGCTTTTGAAGTCTGTTAATTGCCCCTGCTTGCGTGATATTTTTGTCTTGAGTAACTTGTTTTGTAAGGATTAGACTGCCCATCATCCACCATGACTTGAAAATTTCAGTCATTCGCAAAGAAAAGTGCCACAGCAGCTTAACTGAGACAGTTTGTCCCATATTTTACTTGTGAGGCTGCAAATTTTAGTGACTTCAATGTCAGCTTCAGCCATCAAACAAACAGCAAAAGAAGAGTCAAAGAAACAGAAAAGCATGTGGCTGTTATGACAGTGCGTCATGTAATGCTATCTTGTCTAGTGGGCATCTGAGGCAGTACCAGACTTGTTTTGATTGTCTGGTATCCTTTAGCTTTTTAGCTGGTACCATATGTACCAGAGTGAAGAGCAGTAAATGAGGAAACTGTGGCAGAGCATTGTATGCTGGTTCCACATGGGCTTGCGTAGGGGTGAAATGGTAGCAGAGATTTCAACTTATTTCCAGCTGAAATTAGCTGGTTGCCATGGTACAGTATGCCAATTTACCTTCACTGTACATGTGAGAGTGATCAGATATTGTGATTATTTTGATGAGCAATGGACAGACTTGACATTGTATTCTCGTGATCTACCAGACTTGCATGAGTGCTTCTGTGAGTAATAATGGTGATAGTGATATACAGTGAAAAAAAATAGCAGTGAGTTGTGAGGGTAGTTTTTAAAATAAAGTTTAGAAACCGATTTATGTTTTTGTAAAGCTCTATCAAAAGTTGCTCTTCCAGGAATCCTCATGAGAAACATTAGTGTTGGAGGTATAATAAAATGATCTTACTGAGAGCTGCTTTGTATTTTCTAGTGATGCTAAACACCTTGAGTAGTCCATCAACACATGAGACCTTGGCAATGAGAGCGCAACAAGTTGTTGTATATAATGTGGAACAGCATGTCAGAGAGCAACTTGTCAAGACTTCTCTGCCCTCTTTATCTGACAGGTAACACAATACCATGTGGTGTGTGTTGAATCAACAACAGATGTTGCCTTTATAGTTTGACATGAAACCAGGAAGACTGTCAGTGAAATTCTTTCAGCTTCGTTGACTCCCCCAGGATTACAAGTTCTCAGCTTTAACCCTGGATATTAAACATATCCATGTCTTCTGTGGCTTGTTCTGTTGAATAGATATCAACCTCTAAAGTGGATGTTTATGAGAATTAGAAAGGGTGGCACCGGGTGCTCACATCTGACAATTCTGATTCATAAGTCATAAGGGCATACTCAGAGTTAATAACACCTTACAATGAGTGGTCATCTGCACTCTCGTCATGTCAGTGGAAGTGCTTCTAGGGAATCTGAGTCAGAATTCACTCCACAAAAACTCAACTTGGTTTATCACTGTGTGTTGGCATATGGGCAACATCATCACCATCTGGTCTAAAACCCTAAATTAAAGAGCCTGCAAGCACATACTGCATAGAAAATAGTAGCTCTTTGTAATTTCCCAAACCAGAAAATGATTGTGACAACACAGTATGAAAAAAAAAATGTTTACCATTTATTGTTGAGTCTGATGGTTCAAGCTACAGTACAGGTATTAAGGTGATTTACTGATGAGCTAGTTTCCAAACATTCTGTATAAAACTTGGCTCTTTGAGCAGGAAACTGTCCCTCTATTTCTGTGTTGCCTTCCAATGTTTGTCATATTCAGACAGCTCTGAAACTCACTAAGAAATTATAATCATGAAGGTGAGGGGAAAATGTTTACCATGGCACTATTTTACAAGTGTCAGAGTCTGCTTAGTTCCAGTCTTTAAGCCTCAGCAAATCTTTTATTTTTCACATCTTTGCAAAGATTTCTGCTGAGGAGTCCTCAAGAAGTATTTTAGCATACCTTTATTTTTTGCAAGCTTAAGCAAATCTTCCTGTTGACGGACCTAATTTCAAAGCCCATCCATTAGCAGGACAGTCATTGAGCTGTGGGAGGCAGGTTCCTCCCTTAAATTCCTATGTCGAAAGTTTAAAGAATAAATGAAGCAAATAGTAACAGTTTAATCTCCACTAAAACCCTCAGTAGCTGCAGGCAACAGACCCCTCAGGGCTGCTACTAAGATACACAACTGTTGCTCCATCTAAACTGTAGTGGTAGACTACAACAGAAACAAAAGTGGCAGCATGTACTACAGATGGGTGACAGATTAATGGAAAAGCCAGCATAAAGCATTTAATTCCTTCATTTGGTGTTTTGATTGATGGATGGACCAATCAGAACAACGTTACGTATATTGATCTGTGGCCCTTTCCTCTCTGGGGATAAGGTGACCCAAAACAATCGATTGTAGGGGAGAAGTATTCAGACACGCCCTGTTCTTTTTGTGTTTGCCGCACATGCACTCATCCACTTGTGGATTATGAAGGATGACTCATCTGACCATAGCACTTTTTACACACCCTCCATCTTCCAAACATGCATTAATCATTGTAATGGGTGTTTAACCCTCTACCCTAATGTTATATCCCTATTTAATTGTTGATGGACTGTTCTTGTTGACAGCCTAATCACATTCGGAACTGACAGGATCACTCACCTAAGAAAGAATTGCTCTTCTGTTTTTCCTTTAATGTCGCACTAATGCACCAGTGTCACAGTCATCAAATGTGTGCTGTTGACTACAATTTCTACCGTATTTACTGACATCTTTCCCATAGTTCTAAATGCAGATGCCACTTTAGTCACTGCTCCTAGTTGATCAGTGTGTGTGACTGAGGCTCCTGCCCTCCGTGCCCCAACAGTGAACCCTCTTTCAAAGTCGCTTTTCCTCTTGCCATCTTGTACCCGTGTGAAAGCATCTGCATTCGATATTTTTCTCTGCTCATGTATTCAGGTTCTTCCTTAAATTTGTCACCGCATTGAGTCGAGAAATTGCAACTGGTTTTCTTCCAAAATTAGTTTCACACATACAATTACTCATGTTCCCTCATAACAATAGTGTGAAAACATGATTAATGAGTGCATGAGGGAGAATGTGTGAATAACTGCCATAATTATTTTAGCGAGATATGACAGGATCTGATCATTTGCTTCTTGGTAGAGGTGGTGCTCTTGTAACAGGCTTTGGTCGCTGATGCACATCTGTTTTGCATCTACATTGTCTGTAACCCTGCTGCTTAGAACAATTGTGGTGTGTATGGACATTTTTGCTACTTTCAAGTTAAGAGTTGAAAGTATTTGTTAAGAGTTGAAAGTATTTGTGATACTAAGGTTTCCTGCTAAATCAGAGAGATTTTCTGCACTACAATTCTTAAATTTGAGTTTTGATTTTATAACAATGAAAAGCTAGGGTCATTTCAGCTGACTGCCTGCTTTGTCTTCAAATGTGACTAATGTGAGATGACAAAAAAATCCAATCAGAGCTGAAAAAATTCCCCCTAAAAATGTCTATCTAATGCCAACATACAGGCTAAACTAAGGGTGCACCACAATATCAACAAGCCAAAGCTGCCTTATTGAAACACGATTTAAATGCCTTTTTGTCATTGACATTTCATCTAATCAGAAATGAATATGTGAGAATTCTTTGGAGGCTGCATTCAAAGACCTATTGCGCTGCAGTGCAGCAACCAAACTAATATGGAAGGCCCCTTCAATCACAGCTTAGAAATGTGCCTTTCTTTCCATGGGTAAAAGCTCCAACAGGTGGGTCCTTTGTGCCCCAACCTATGCCAAGATTCATTGCACTATGGTAATGAATATAATATGGCACCAAACAGCACCGACAGAGACTGAGAATTACACAGTTAAAGTTGGGTTTCAGCTCAGTTGAACAGCTATTGGTACATTTGTTAAAAACAGCAACAACAAAAAAGGGCCTTGAAACCTTAAGTTTTTGTTGAAACTTTGTAATGCAACAGTAAGACGGGGCACAGGTGTGACGTAAAAGGAATCCTCTGTAGGCCAGCCTGTCTCATTTTAGTTTGGCCTTCGCGGTCTATGGTGGCTTTGAAGGCATGACAGTGTCCTCCAAAGGATGCCGCCCCTGAATTGGGACACAGCCAGAGTAACTGATGATGAATGCAACAAAGTTGAAAAGTGTGCTTTGATGTGTGCGCGTCAGACATAAAGTTTTTGCTTTAGAGTCTTTGAAAAAATTCTGTTGCTGTCTATAATTTCTCTGTTAGACTTAAAAGATTTTCTAGTCCATACTGACTTTGTATGCAGCACAGTTGATAAGGAACTTGTTTTCTTGTTGGATGTCTTGCAGAGGTTGTTCAAACATTATTACATAATTTTTTTCTCTCAAATATGCTGTAGCTTACTTCCTGATTCCTTCATGCCTGCACAGACCAGAGCCACAGCCTGTACTACTAAGCAGGATTTGAGCTTAGCTAGGTAACTTCAGGGTTAACTCTGGGTTTTCCGTACTATGATGGTGGTTCACTTCTTACCGGGATACATCTCCATGGTAACTTATGCTGAATGGCTAACCTGGTCCGGAGCAGGTTATGTTCCAGATTGAGATCGCAAGGTAGAAAAGCTCCGCCTCCTGACCAATCAGTTCTCTCTCTTGGATTCTCTTGGATTAATGCTGGTGTGTTGGGCTCCGTCGGGTCGGGTCGGTTCAGGTTGTAATTTTCAGGCCCGTTGAGAACTCGAAGTGAGTGCACAACATGGTTCGATCAGCTGACAAAGGGTTGAGAGAGAGAGAGAGAGAGAGAGAGAGAGATCGATAGATATAAAATGTAGGCTATTTCTCTTAGAGAAGTTCATCTAAAAATAACAGGGGTCTCTGACGGGCCTTGAACACTGACTTCAGACTGATCCTCTCATGATCCACGCTCCAAGTTTTTTTTTGACACTTAGTATATGTACAATATTCACACACCTAACTCTCTGCATCACATACACACCACAAAATTACATGTGAGCAACAGGCAAGATTAGAGGAATACACAAAGGTGATTCCTGTTACAGCCATCCCATAATGATAGAGCAGTGATTTTATCTAATTCTAAACTCATGAATTTATGCATTTACACAGTCAGTAATTCTCTGCAACACTTCCTGCACTTTGCTGTAGCGACTGTTTGTTTTTGTCTGGATTTGATCTTTCAGCTCTTCATATTGCTGCAAAATTATTGTCTACTCCTCGTTAGTGAAATACACCACTCTGCTACTGCAGCTGCTGTCAGACATGTCCATGTATGTGATTGGTCAGATGCTGCAAACTCCGCCCATTTCATGTGAATGCGCGAGTTGATAACCACCGCTGTTGATCGTGATCACGATTGTTAGGTTCAGTGAAGCCACAACTGAAGATACCCTGGGTATGTTGAACCTGCTTCGTGGTATAGGCCTCAGTTTACCCTTATTCCATCCACCTCGCCGGGGCCGTCAATGTCTGGTACAAACAAGGTGATTGCACTTGATGGGTCACAGAGGCAGCCTTCACAGCTACAGAGATGGAGAAACAGACTCCTTTACAGTGGAAAAAAAGGGCCTGTAATTGCCTGGAGTGAGATTTGTGTATCTTGACATGGCAGATTGGCAAAACTGCACTAAAGCTCCACAGATTAGTACATTACCACAGATTCTGCTCCTGAGGGGGAGGCAGGAAGACACACAGAGCGAGTGAAGGACTTAAAGCAGACAGAGAGAGGCATTTAAAGAATGAGCATAAGGGAATGGGGAGCGAAATGGAGAGGGGGTATACTGTGGAAAGAAGAAGAGTGATAAAATGGGATTATAAAACAGAGGCCTGTGATTAAAACAGACAGAGAGGGAAAATATAGTGATGAGGGAATGAAGAAAAATATTCAGACTGTTGCCTAAAGTTCAATGGATGTTTCCTCTTTGAAGAAAAAAAAAAGAGATTTATTTGTTTGGAGCAAACATTCATTTTCATACATCAGAGCTGCCTGCCCAGTTTTCTGATAGACATGTCTTGCCTCCATGTGCCAGTATGAGCTTCATCGCTGCATCCTCAATCAGATAAACTGTAGAATACCTCCACATCTCTGAACTGTCATAACAGACAGTTTTCCGCAGCGTTTCCGTCTACGCGTGTACATCATCAGTGACAAGAAAATCCAACAGCAGACTTTGGATTAATGGTTATCAATGCCTTTCCCAAAGAATATTTATTATAAAAGTTGACAAGAATATAATTTTTCCCAACCTAAAGAGAGGGCGAAGGAGAATGTAGAATAAAAAGGTTGGATCAATATGAACAAGGCTCATCTGGCTCCCCAGGTAGAGTGGAAGGAGATCTGCTCCAGATCAATATTGCTGGTCGATGCCAGTGAAAGACTGCAGTGATGAAAAACTCTATTTCTTGGCCAGCAGAAGGGAGTGGATGAATCGTAGCAGAAAATAGATAAAAGGGAGATACCTATACTTCAGCTGTAGACTGTGAAATGCAGCCTTTGCATGTCGGTTTGTTTAGCTATATTCCAGCTCTGCGATCATGGATTATGGCCATTTTACCGGCCTCCACTGATGCAATGCTGCCAGGTGCTGCTGTGATGTACTATAGAGTGTATGAGATCACATTTATCCTTTCAGTGGGTATTATGAAATGAGATAAAAATGCACACAAAACATGTTCTTAGAGTGACATACGGTTCTCTAGTGGTTCTTTGTGTAGGTTATTTATGAGAGCCAGCAAGTGGCTTAGCTACCTTCAAAGAGATTGTTATTTCCCCGGCCATTAATGGCTCATTCATCTTCTCCCATTACACTGCAAGTCTGTGACGGACATGCTACTTTCCAGTTACGTTGGAGAAAAGGGAAACTGTGACTAATTCATATGGTGTCACTCACACTCCAGTTCACATTCATGCATCCTTCCAATGACCTGTTCCTTCATGATGGCATTGTACTGTATATGGTTCAAAATGGAGAGAAATAGTCGTCATGATGGCAAAAAAAGAAATAATGATGATGATGAACTTAAACTATAGTTTTCACATATTCATCTTTCTATACCCACAGAAGCTGCTTAACTTGACTAAATGCTTTACAATTTTAGAAATAAATGTAACACCACTGAGATCAAAGTCAACTTTTTTTTTTACATACACCGAGTAATAACCACCTTTTCATATTGGATATCAATATCAATTCATATCTTTATTTCACTTTAAATGCAACACTACCTTAAAATAGAAATATTACCAATCAATGAACAATAGATAATGCTAAATCAGTTTATTGATAAAATTAATAAAATGAAAGCTAACTACTTTCAAATCATCCTATAGATTTGAAGAACATTTAGCATATTGATACTTATTCCTCTCCTTAGATTTAAATACACACAAACAAACAGAACTAATCTCACTGATTTAGTAAATAAATAGAATAAATTAAACTTTAATTAGGGACTGAGAGTTCTTGCACACTATTGATACAAGTTTCTGTGAATATTCTCCAAGTGCCCAAACCCAAAAGTGGATGCTGTTTCAATGATGCATAGCGAGGAAATGGCAAGGCTCCCTGTGGGAAATTGAATAGTCCATTTCCAATCGGGTGTGCCCTGGAAAATCCATGGGGGTCAGTGGCAATTTGTCTCAGGAGGTCTGCACTGAGAGTCATTACGCTCAAGACCAACATGTCCTGAGGGACAGAACCATTCTTTAAAAGGAGACTTGTAGTCCCGTTTGATATATATTTATAAAATATTTTCGTTCTCTCTCCTTGCAGTACCTCTTGCTAGATTTTTTTTTTTGCCCATTCAGGGAAGTAGCATAAATTGCATGTTGCATAACAGCATAATAACCATCACAATACCACACTTTCCTCTATCATAGTGAAGGCTGCATCTCATTAGCCTCTATTTTGGAGTTGCTCATCTTGCTTTAACACATTGCTCATGTCCCTTCTTTAATAATAAGCAAAGTGCCATATCTACTCCACTCTGAGGACAAATTTTGTTTTGGCTCACATTACAGGTGTCATGAATTTTAATGAGTAAAATGTGCTGCTATCAATCACTATAGTTTACTCATGTAGTAGCAGTAGGATGGTGTTTTAAGTAAATGTTTTGATATACTAACATAGAGATTATTTTCTTAGGTGCTGCAGTATATAATTAAAAAAATGATGACTTTCATTTACATCGTTCTTCTCATCCCTCCTTGTTAGCCACATGTCGCCTCTGTAATTGAGGACCCTGACAGTGCTTTCCTCTGAGAAACCCACTAAAGGATGTATATGCAATGAGTCCTGACTGGGTTGCTAATTTATAGGCTGGATGCTGTTACCCTGCAATCCAATACACCCAGGCAGTGCAACTCTTTACTAATGTAATTTGCTCAGAGGTGGTATTGCCTGAGGAATTTATTGTTGATGATCAATTTGCTTTGAAAAAAACTTGAAATGACCATGACTAAAAATGTGAGAAATGCTCTTTTTGTCAGTCCATAATGAAGTTATGCCAACATTACTTTTTTTCTTCCAAATGAGAGTGATGTAGTGCCACAAAAAAAAAGAAAGAAAAACACATTCAGTGTAGCGTCATGCAATACTTACAGAAATAGTAGCAACTTAGCTTTGAATGAGTCGTGAGATTTACATCTAAAACCTTACATCTAATGCTCATCTAAAGAAATGTTTTTCACTTTGGATGCAGTAAATTAATCTGTTTCCGTATTCATTTGCCCTTCCCTCTCATTTCCTGCCTCGCTTTTTTTTGCTCTCTCTCCTTTGCTCTTCTGCTCCTCAGATTTGAATCACACGTACGTTCCCCACACATCTTTAAAGAGAGAATGAACGGATGAAAGACAGTGGGAGATTGCATGACCCCACTTGATCCATAGCTGTTCTATCAGCGACTTTCTCGTTACTGGTTCAGTCTTGTTTTGGGCTTGTAGATGAGATCCACCTCAGCAACATGAAAATAGCAGCACTATTTCTGTTTTTGTTGTTAGAGCAGAGTCAGAAGATGATGATACCTTCGCTAACCTGGATTTCTGTGCATGTAGCTCATAAATTGGATCTTGAAAATACCTAAACTGACTTATTTTCAGCAGTTCATTTTAAAAGAATTGATTCCAGGCTACCTTCCATGGTAAATCTCATAAGCACAATCATAATATGCACCCCGAAATATCTATGGTGTTTAGAACAATGTAGATGTATTAATTTAACAGAGGTCTTGAGGAAACAGAACTAGATTGATTCGTTGTATAATCTCAACACATCAGTACTGTACAGTATTTTACAATCACAACTAGGGCTGCAGCTATTGAATATTTTAGTAATCTGTAAATCTGAAAATTACATTGATTAAAGCAGTACTAAAGAACTTTCAGTTTTGGTTGAGTTTGGCGGCGCCAGTGGCCCAAAGCGGTAGTGTTTTGCCTGAAGGAAGACTCCATTTCCCATGAGCACTAGCACGTAGCGCCGTAAACATCCTGATCTCCCGGTGCATGGAAATTAACAGAAGACGTCCAAACTAAGTTTCTGTTACCAGCGGATCATTTCACAGTAAACACACATGCACAATCCGACGGAAAGGTGCCACATTGCCTGCTCCCTCCTCGTCGTGACTCGCAAAAGTGAAAGTGAAACTTAAGTGAGAGCCGGTTTCCCACCATGCTCCTCAAAGCTGCTTAGTGCCAGTGAAGGCGATACAGACCCCCTCAGGCCATGACAGAGGTGTCATTCAACCTGTTGTAAGTCAATGTGCCATCACAAAAGGTATGAAAATATTATATGAAGGTTGAAAAGTTCCTTAGTGTTGGTTTAATCGAGTAATCGGATAAAACATATTTTTGGTTGGTTAGAGAGAGCAATTATAAATACACAAGAGAAAATAAGACATTTCACTTAATAATGAACGACCGTTGGTTTCCTTTTTTAGAAAATCAACAGTTTTTATTTTATTTAAATTTACATTGTGCATAGCAGCAAACTGTATTTTCTTGTCTAGAAACATTGCAATTCCAAACACAAATAAAAATAAATACAATTGAATTACTTTAACTTAGTATTTATTTTAACTACCAAAAACATAAGGCAGTAATAAAAAAAAAGAAAAAAAAAGGCATCAACAGCCTTTTTGTTGTGCAACTTCACTTCAGTGGCTACAAGTTTAAGAATTTACAGTTCAGGCATAACGGGGATGCTTTGTGGCATATAGGAGGCAAGAACAGGAAGAACGGGAACTTGGAACGAGTCCATGCATAAATAGTTTCACACATTTCTGCTGTGAGTGCTTAAACCAATATATTCAGGAGAATCAAGGCAATGGCCACCCCTTCTTATTTGTCTCTCTCATGACGTGTACTGTATGTGTGTGTGTGTGTGTGCACGTGCAAACCTTTAAAGGAGCTCTTCATTGCAATGAAGTAAGGTGAGCATGTCAACGTGCTCAGGGCTGAGGCTTGCCCTCTTCTTTGAAGCAATGTTACCTGCAGCTGAAAACAGACGCTCTGATGGCGTTGATGTGGCTGGAACACAACAGAGACCTTGCCAGTTGTGCCAGTGTTGGATTTAAAAATAGCACTGCATTCTTTTCCCACCAAGTCAGTGGATTCTCCTTGGACAGGGGATGTTCCCCAAATTACATCAAGACTTGTGGAATAATTGTGACAACAAAACTATTAAAAATGTTTTGTTTTTGTTTATTTATATTTTGCACTACAGTATCACATTCATTATCTATATCTGCAATATGATTTTTCTATCAAGTGTAATGCCTTTTATTGTGACTCCTTCATAGCAGATAAGTTCTGATCTCCATTAACAACTAGTCCTATAAACAAATCTGACAACACAAACACACACTTAATTAGAAATCACTGCGCTGTAATCGAGTCCTGCTAATGTATCTCATCTCATATTAATAGCCAAAATTAAAAATAATATTATTATTACCTCCTGATGTACAGATTCATTTAACTACTGCTCCTCATCTTGTTCTCCATCACTTGTGGTGGAGTCTGAGTCAAGGAATGATGCAGCCCTCTTGGCATGTGCTGCTGGTGGAGTCCTGTGCTGTGCTGGATGCTCCATGGTTAGTTGAGGTGGGCTGCCTCACTTGCTGTTTGGCAGCAAGCGCCATGGGTCGTATTGCACTTTGGACTACTTTGTCAGCAGGCAAGAACCTCAGTTTTTCGAAACCTGGGATCCAAAACAGCAGCAAGCAGGGTGATGTTTGGCGATTCAGGAGTAAACTCAGCAGGGCCGGTTCTAGGCAGGCATATATGAGGGGGCAGTCAGAAATGTGAAGGGGGCATCATGTGAACACATGATGCTCCAGCACTTTTTTTCTCTGTGCTTATAGTAACTTCATTGAATTGGGTTGTTGGCTATGTGTCCAACCCCAACCTGGAGAAGTGGATTGCACTTTGTCAGGCCTCTACCTTCAGACCTGTCCAACTAGGGGCAGGGGTGGCCAACCAGGGTCTTAGAGCCCAAATTTTTTACTGTCGTAATGCAAAGAGCCACATTATATGGGGGGTTAGGGGTGCATATACCTGAAGAGGCATTGCAACTCTATGGTCAAGATTTACAAAACTGAAAGGTAGTCTTATGAATACTAAATTTTTTTTAGAAAAGAACAGTGTCCCTTTTTCGGCAGATTTTTGTGCTACTGCAGATAATTTTGTCAACTTGTAATATACACATTTTTTGATTATATTAAAATGTGCTTTCTCAACTTCTAAAATTTGGATTTGAGGGGGCAAGACATTTATTTGAGGGGGCGCTGCCCTCTCTTGCCCCTGCGTAGAGCCGGCCCTGAAACTCAGTTAGTCCTTCCCATCGTTCTGTTACCTGTTCTGTTGTATGAGTCTGGAGTGACCTCACAGGTGCAGTATCAACTTCTGGCCTCTGTATGTTCCACAAGATGTGGAAGTGCAGACAGTGTGACATATTGTTGTCCACTCAGAAACACTGTGGCTGATTCAAGGGCTCAAGGACGTGGTTCAGCTCCTCAATCAGGTTCCACTGTTCAGGTTTGAAGTCCAGGTAGTGTTTCCCTCTCTGGGTCACTGCTGGGTCGGAGAGTGTGGCAGTCACTGGCCATCTCTGTTCTTGTAGCCTGGACAACATGGCGTAGGTGCTGTTCCAGCATGTGCAGACATCTTGCACCAGCATTGTTCTTCTGTTCGGCCATTTTCTTCTGCCTTTTTACGGTCTTCTTCTAGTCCTTCATACTTTGTGCTATTTCAACAATTCATATATCAAAACATGCAGCTTTTTCTGGACTTTATCGGATGTATTCAAATTTTTCATACTTTTTATACTTTTTCAAATATTTAACTTTTTCTGATTTTTTTCCCCCCCATAGAGAATGCATTGGAACAGTCTTCAAACTCTTCAAATCTTCTTACTTCATTCAGCCACTAAAGCTTCACCATACTTTCTGCTAGAGACTTCATTCAAATTCTGAGCTGTAGACAAACTTCTAATGTATTCATCCTGTGTGTACAACTTTTTCATAGCTTGTACTGTTTTTGAGATAAATCCTTTAAAAGGACATGAGGATTTCTGACAAATTTCACACTTTTCAATGAGTGTGTATGGGGTTGGGTCAGAGTGGGTGACGTCATCGTAGAGTGCAGGAGATCCAAAAAAGCGACTGGAACTTTTCTTCTGAAACTTCCAGCAAAGCTACAAATGACACTCTACACTCATGATTTTGGAAACAGTTTGTAGCCACGCTTGTCTTCTGTCTCACAATGCCGTCAAAAATGCACAGAGACTCAGAGAATAATTTAAAATATTTTTTAAATGCAGCCTGGGTGCTCTCTCTCTGCCATTCAGCCCAATGCAATTTTTTTCACAGCAGAGTAGCAGGAGCTCAACTTTTTAATTCGCTGGAATGGGCATTATACTTTGTTTGATTTCATCAAAAAATAGTCACAAGTCACAAAAAGGTCCTCTACTTGTTGTGGCTCATTTCTACTCTTTTCTTTTTCTTTTAAGCATCATTGAAACATCTCACATTCATCAAAGTCTCAACCTCTCTTCTCCACAACTCCACTGTAGTGTAGTGGTTAAGGTGGCTGCTTGCCAACCTCAAGGTCACTGGTTTGAATCCAAGGGGAGCACTCTTGTTATGTTATGTTGAATTCTGCTCCCCTCCCCCACCCTCAATTGGTTACAGGTGTTCGTTAAGAGACTCATTCATTCCTAGTGCCACAGTTTGCAGCACATCATCACATTACGATCAATGACAACATGCTTATGTGTGTGCTCTCTGTGGCGAAGTGGCAGAGTAAAGGTTTATTGATCATGAGGTCATGGGTTCGATTCCTGCCTCATTCATACTACTACTATATACTACTATACTACTTTCTGCTAGAGACTTCATTCAAATTCTGACCTGTAGACAAACTTCTAATGACTCATTTATACTCTTTTCTTTCTTTTTTTTAAGCATCATTGAAAAATCTCACATTCATCAAAGTCTCAACCTCTCTTCAGAAGTCAGTGAGCCTCTTATACAGGGATTTCTTTTACTCTTCTCTCATTGAATGTAACTATGGTGAAGTGGTTAGATCAGTGGGCTGATGTACTGAAGGTTGTGGGTTCAATTCCTTCCTTGGACATGTTTCTTGTATGCCATTCCGCATGTCTTTGTCAATTTATTCTGCTAATTCAGCATGGTTCAGCAATGGCTTTCAGCATTCACACCATTTCCATTTTTGGAAATGCTTTTTCTAGTTCTCCTTGACACACATTTGTTTTTGCTTGTCCTTCAACTTGGTGCATGCAAACTTGCCTTTTTTAAAGTGTTCGACAAGGCTTCTTGCAGCCGTGATACACTTGGAGATAGCCTGGTGGAACTTCAGAAAGCTTTGCATGACCAAGTTGAGAGTGTGCACTGCACAACGCACTGATATCTATCTGTGCCTTTCTTGCAAAATATTTGCTGCTCTGGACTGGAGTATCAAATTTGGTTATCACCAATCTTTGCAGCTGTGTGTCTCTCCTCAAGGGGCGTCGTTGTCAGGCAGTGGGACACCATGCTTCAATTCTTCCCAAGATAGTGGCAAGTCACCCCCATAAGCCTCTGTTGCGATGCTCGTCCAAATATCAGTTGTGAGTGCAATGCTATCTTGCAGGGCCTGCTTCATCTTGGCTTTGACGGCTTCATACTTTTTTTCCATCTGTTTGTGAAGAAAGTTCTTGATGGAAACTCGTACTTGGGATGGAAAGTTGAAATCATTGCTTTTAAACCGGCATCCTCCACCATGCTCAGTGGGTGCATATCTGTGACTATCATGTTTAAAATGCTATTTGTTGGCTCAGCTGCTTGCTCAGGGCTGCATAATGGTGCTTTATAGATACATTTGTCCATCTGAGACTGTGATGATTTACTGAAAAAGAAGATAAATAATAATAAGTTAATTGACATTACTATGACTAAATAACATAACACAGTAGGTTCATGGCTGTGCATTCATGAACTTACACCAGCTGACTAGGAATAAGACAAATATTCTTGATAAGATTTTGAGTTTTTGCAGTGTTCAAACTAAAATTAAGACACCTAGTTTATTGGAGCACATTAGCCACCAGTGCTACTTGAATTTATCTATCTCTCTCTATCTCTATATTTTATCCATAAACCAAGAGAGTGAGACACACACTTCCTCATTCCGCCACACAGAATTAACCAGCTACTGATTAGTGAGCTAAATTTGACAACTTCTAGGTTAACTTGATCATGATTTTATTTCCATCTTCTTCACTCCACAGCACTGTCCTTTTACAGATTAAATAAACCCTGTATGAAGTCACTTTATAGTCATGGGCATACTTGTCAACATTGTAATAAACTAGCCACAAATACGGCAGTAGTCATAATTAACAGAAACCTAGCCCTCCGCATGGCTAACGTTACTGTATGTTAGTAAGGCACATTAAAGTTAATCTCACTGATTTGCGCCACGTAAATTTTACCTTGTCTCTGGTCCTCCGCTACATTTTGGGTGACTTCGGCAGAGATGCTGCAACATTGAAGATGCGCTGTTGTGGTATGCAAGGGCCGCGTTACAACAAACATAATGTCACGGTGTTCAGTTTTCAGTCTGAAATGCTCCCACACTTTCGACATTTTCTGTCTTTTTATCCCATTTCGTCGTCGCTGTTTCTCCTCGCCTCTTCCATCTTCCCGCTTCTTCTTCCCTTGTGTAGGTGATGTAAGTGGTGTGCGTTGTGCCACCTTAAAAGTAGTCCGTGCGATATACCGTCCCTTGAGCTTTACAATTACATAAACGATTCTTTGAGGCAGATAATTCCTCGATCATTTTTTGTAATCGAGGTAATCGAGGTACTCGAATTACTCGAGGAATCGTTTCACCCCTAATCATAGCGGTTTTTAGTTGTGAATGTAAAAGCTTTGTGATGGTATGCAACTTTTGTCTCAGTGGTTAAATTAACAAATACAGTGACGGCTGAGAGTACACATGGAACATCCTCAGTGTATCCACGTTAGGAACCAAAGCTACTGTACCATCTGTTTACTTTTCAGGATGACTGAGTGTGAATAAATAGGTGGGCAGTTGATTTTGAGATATATTTGTTAATTATCCCTTTGCTTAAAGGTAAACCTCTGTGATGCTATTATAGTTATCAAATGATGCTCAAATTATCATTTCAATAAAGAGATTCTTTAAGTTCCTAATATCTTATTTTGACTGTTCAGCAGTGACAATATTGTTTTTGTAGTAGTACTGTTGAAATTAAATCCTCTTCTAATAAACAAAGAAAAATATTTAGCCTGAAGCCATTACATGTAAGATCCCTCTAATGTTGATATACCCGAGCTAATAATTTCACCACTCCACTGTTAGTATAAATATCTTCATAGATAAAACTGGGGATTTATCATCCATATCTTCTCTCTAGTGGCATTCACACCTCTCATGAATTATAGATGAAACTAATTGTTTCATTTGTGGTTATTCCCCTTGGTGTCTCACTAATCTATATTTTTCTTCCTGATCTCTATCAGTGTAATAGGTGTGTTTTGTACAAGCCTCAATGAAATCACCCTTTCATGATTATGCTACTTGAAGGGTGATTATCTTATAGGAATAACTATGCCATGCATGTAGTGTCTGTTGTCTCTTTGCATTGCAGCAAAACAAGTGTCGTGTAAAGCAAGTAAGGGATTTCAGTGGAACAATTGAATCTTTCAGAATCTTTCAAACTCTTTCAGTGTTCGGTTGTGAATAGATTTGACCAATTATTGTCATTATGTCAGGAAATACAGTAGAGGCAGTTTAATGTCAATACTGCAAAGTACCAATTGTATACTGTATGACTGATTCAGAACTGATTCCATTTCCCTGTTGAAAAGGTACTCTTTAAAAAACATAAGCTTTTATTAGTGCTTGATAAACCTTGTGCTGCCTGTGGGGAATGACATTACGAACAGTAAATATATTACTTTGAGATGGCTCTGCCGAGGCCATAATTCCCTGTCCCTGAGCCCAGGTGAAGGTCACCGGGGAGCTGTCAAAATCTCCATGCTCCCATGAACGTGCTACCACGGCAAGACTCCAAAGAATTTAAGTGACTGTCTGAATCAAGCCAACCCAGATCATTAATTTTCATTTTTGTTCACCGTCAGCTGTTATTTATCCTTGGGTTTTACAGTCTTAAGCTTGTGGGACCGGTCTAGATTTTCCTATGAGGCAGTGCATATATTATTTGAACTAGCAATTGAGCAGCACACTGTGCATTTACCCTGACAGGTAAAATGGCATTTGTGGATTACATCAACCTCTACTGTAGTACTGATATTTTTCTGGAACAAACAGGGCTAATCACTGAGATGCTATTAATCCAGGTAACAGTTCAATCTCTGATGGACCGATTCCGTGACATACATTTAATTTGATGTGAGTGCAGCACATTGTACACTGATGTTTATCATATTTGTGCTATTATGGGGGAAATCATTATCCCTTAGCTCTGCTGGAAAAAGCTTTTTGGCTTTGTTAAGAAGTGTATAGTGCTTGGCAAAAGCTGCAGCAGGTGCCTATTGATTTCATTTAAGAATCCCAACTATGCCAGAGAGCAGTTTTTTGATTAAAGCCATAGTAGGCAAGATTTCACATAGGAGATGGATCATATCAGGCTGCATCACAAAGTGGGGCTTTGTCAGAAGGGTATCCTATCCACCATAACGCAAATCACACAAATTTTTTCTGTCTTGCAAAAATTAGATTCTGGAGTAGAGGACGGTCACTTCACCAACAGGAAATTAAAAATCAAAGCTTAATACAGGCTAGTCTGCTAAACAGCGGAACTCTGCTAAGAAAATCTTGTTCATATCCTGGGTCCATCCATCTGGGAATTATAGTTTTAACATGTGTCAGGTAATAACATTCAAACTAGAATCTCAATTTAAGTTTAAACCATACTATATAAAGACAAACAAGTTAAGGAAATTTAGTTAGACCACTATAACAGCAAATATTACATGTATAGATCATCAGTACATCTAAGTACATGAGATGTGGATGTGCTTTAGCATTATCACAGTATATCAAATATTTGATGAGTAAATTATAATAATATTAATATAATATAAAGTCAGTAACAAGCTCACGAGGAGGTGGTGTTTTGTTGCTTTTGTTGTTGTTTAATTATATATGACTGTTATCTTCTGCTGGAGAATCAGTAAACAATTAAAGGTCAAAATACTTTTTAATTCGATTACCAAACTAACCTGACAGCCCACCTGTTAATAACACAGCATGAGATTTATACTTCTCTGCGTGTGTTTTTCTTTCCATTTACACTTGGCAAAAACAGCATTTTTTCTAACCCTATTTTAGTTGTATAACCCCCTTATGAAACATCCACTACAGGATGGTGCAAATTGTTGTAATGTGCCGTTTAATAAGTGTCATATACCCGACGATGTTCTAACCACCTGCTGCTGACAGGTGCTTATTAAAGCCTATTGCAGAAAAGGCTTTAAGAAGTCAGGCTAGATAGTATGAAGAGTGATCAGTCCACACAGGCAACAGTTTGTGGTGGAATATTATGGCCAACATGCATTGTTATCTACTCGAGGTGCAAGTAGCATTTTTTGGTACTGGCACCAAAGAGAAAATAGTACTGTTAGCCACAGACACCAGTGCTTGTCCCTGTCATGTTACACACCAAGGCGTAGGCTAAATAACCCAGGTGCAACTACAATTGTTGTTTTTAGAGACCTGGTTGCAAATAGCATTGACATTTTTTCCAGGGACCTTTGAAATAAGATGATATAATTTTTGATCATATGTTTTTTTTTTACTTACTACTACATCTACTTAATTGACCATTTGACTGTTTGTGTAAGAAGCAATACGCTGACCTGAGAAGCTTACAACACAACATGTTCAAAAGAGATGGAAACAGTAATACTTTATGGATCATTACAGTAAGAGTGTTGGGTAGTGATTTAAAGATCATTTATCACCGTATCTTGTAGAATGTTATCTTATGCATCTAGTATTTCACAGCATAAAAATGTTTAAATATTTAGGTGTAGGTTCTTCCTTGGATGCCAAATGGTGTATTAGATGATGACTTTATATGAACTTGTCAGTATGGTGGTTCTAACGAAACATTAAATACACCATTTAACAGTGCTAGAGCTGCATTTGCTGTTAAGGTGTAATTTAGAGGCTGTGTCAGTGACTAAAATAGGCCTGCAGATAAGAGCTGAGAATGCCTTGCACATCATTAAGTGTGAAATATAACAACACGCCCCTGAGCTGCCTACTGTTCCCCTGGAGAGACGACAGCTAGATAGGGCTCTGCACAATTACGGCTAGTAGAGCCACAGACCTACCTTCCTCACGTTGCTTCATTTTAAAGTCGCGATGGAGAGTATTGCAGTGCACCACTACATGAAGCAATTGATAACAAAAGGTGGAGAATCCTTTGAATGTTGTTTGTTCTCTGATCCGATAAAGCTGATGCAGTTCTGATTGGGTTTTCTGTCCCCACAAAAGTTTTGCTCATGCAGGTATATAGCAATGCAGGAGCCCAGAATGTACCTAGAGGCAGATTGTCTGTGGAATTATTTCACACCACTACAAGCATTCCCTGGAAAGGGACAAAGAAAACATTATATTATCTATGAAGATACAGCTCTGGAAAATAGGAAACTGCAGCACACTGCAAAAGGCAGGATGCTCTGCTCCTCTGACTTGTTCTCAATTTTCATTTTCGTTTGCATGGAAAGCCTGACTACTTTGTTCTGAAACTGCATGTTTATTTTAGAGGTACAGCAGGTTTGGCCGGGAATGTTGGCAAGGTAGCATCATTGTCATTCCATCAGCTTTTAAATATAATCAAATACCTCTTCAGTGAGTCATTTCATAACATGTTTGGAACAGAAGAATAATTAGCAGCAGGGTAATACAACAGCAACTACAGTACATCCAATAAAACACACAATTTTGATGTATTATACATCATGGGCCTCTCCAGTGTACTCTCATGATATAACCCATCTGCACATGAAATTTCACACACAGTCGCCACTGTACTCTGCGTAGCTTCACAGTGAATGGACAATGAATCATATACATTACATTAAAAAAAACTGAATGCTATGTTGACACTGGTATTTTCCAATCTTCCCAATATCCCCTCTCCTGCTGAACCCTGGGGATCCAGAGATGAGTTTTAAAAAGTCTCCTTACATTGTGGTTTTTTAGACTGCTGACAAGCTGTTCTCTGGCTATTAAATCCATTTCTCACTGTCAGTGGAGCTGGAGCGGCTTAGATTTGAATGAGCAGATGCTGGTGCCCCTGCTGCTGTGGGACCTATATATACACTGAGGGACATGGAGTCCATACTGTGTATTGTGTCACTACAGATGTACCATTGGATTATTGAGAACCTAGGGTTGGATGAGACTGTAAAAAGAAATGCATTGATGTCTAGTGTCATTGATATTATACATGAGGGACTGAAGCATTTATATGTATGCTATAAGACGGATGTATTTATCCATAAGGCTATTGAATAGATTATGCCATGAAGTTTTTAAAGGCTAAATATAACTATAGGTACATTTTTAATTATATTTATCTGCCGTTTCTATGACCAAGATCTGAGTTGAATTAAATTGCAATTAAATCTATGGTTTAGGGAAATGAACTATACTAAGTTTTGGTGGAAAACGTTATCTTATTTGACAAATTCATTTTGTGAAACTGCCACCAGGATTACCGTATCTTCAGTGCAGTATTCCTTCCAATGAACATGGTGCTACATTTACTCATCACACACAAGCTGCAGGGAGGTGGTCAGGGGGGATGAAAGATGTATTTTGACTCTGGAGACCAGGATTGCATCCTGAGTCTTGTCTCTGTGGTTCATTTTTTTTTAGCAGTGAAAGCACTTTGGTAATGGTCATGGGAAAAAATGTGCTTTTGGTTAAATGTCTTTAAAACACATCCTGTCTCAAATGCTAACTCACAATATTATTATTTGATGAGGAGCATGATCTTTCTCTAAGATCAACTAAGTGAATACATTACATTCACATTCACCTAATGGTGAATTGAGAATTATATATATATAAAAAAAATCTACAGATACTTTGTTATTGGACAAATGTGTTAATAAAGAAACAACATTAAAATTCATTATTACAACATTAAATACATTTTTAGCTGTTGCACCTTTAAATAATATAAACATATTGCCCAGGAGAATTATGAGGAAAGACTGGATATAAATTGTTAAAGGTAGATGCCTTTTACACACCACCATCCACATCTGCCTTGTGCCAGCCTCGTGAGTTTTGCAGCAGTGTAACAATGCCATGCGACTTTGTATTTACTGAACATAAACGTAATATGGAGTAACAGTCCCAACTCATGGTCCACTTACTAGCTTTCCATAAGAGCTTTCCATATCAGGAAATGGAGTCTGTACATGCTCAGTTCTCATGTAGATGGCTCTTGGAAAAAGCAGTTTGACAAACCACTCAGCTCAAGGTTCATTTACTAGCTCTGCTCAGAGCTTTCAACCATATTACACAATCCAGACAACATATGCTGTCTAAAACTTTTTGGAAGTGAATGAAGAGTGCCTTTGTTTGACTAGAAAAACACAAGAGATTACAGGAAAATGTAGACATGTGGGCCGTTTGAACAAATGACCAGTGCTTTACATTTTTTCAGGATAGTATCTGTGACTAATCCTGTTTAAATTGAATGGTAAAGCAGAACCCACAAGCCACCCAGGCCAAACAAACATAACCAGTGTTTCTGTACATATTTTGACATGAAAACATAATTATATTAACACAATACCCCCACACAAATCCCTCAGTCAGAGATTGATAAGAGGAGAATAGAGCTGACAATGGATTTCTGGGACCAAAAGGATTGTTGTGAACTTTATCTTGAGTCTTATTTGAGAAACAAATGGCCCTGTCATCATGAACACACCATCTATAATTTTTTGTCCTTTTTTTCCATCAACAGTTATTCTGCCTATGCCGGCCTTGGTGCCAAAAGATAAATAAGGGGAATTAATTTGTGTCAGGATGACAGGAAAGCACTGCTCTGTTTGGCAGGAAAAACAGAGCAGAGAGTGTTATTAATGACCAGACGTGTGGACTGCAAGGACCACAGTCGCTCAGAAGGAGGTCAGGAGAAAGGGAGGCGAGCCAGAGGGACAGGGAGGACGGAAACAGGGTGCTAATGCAAGAATAAAGGGAATATTCAGTAAAGTGGCAGATTAACTGAGGGAGCTAGTCTCGAGGATCTCGGCACACCCAGGACTCTTCAGCACTCCTTGCTTGTCCTAGTTTTTAATGTCACCGTGCAGCCTGCCTTTCACCAGCCCTCTCTGTATGATGGTGTAATATAAATAATAGGCTCCTACTGCTGTCTGGGGAGCTGTGTGTATGGATGCAGCGGTCAGGTTTGTTAAGGTGTGACCCGACCCGACCACTTAAAGAGAGGACACAGGCACTTCCAGTAGATCTGTGGATGGGACTAGCATTATAGACTAGCAAGGATCTTTGAACACTGTGTGTGTGTGTGTGTGTGTGTGTGTGTGTGTGTGTGTGTGTGTGTGTGTGTGTGTGTGTGTGTGTGTGTGTGTATGTGACAGATCTGAGATGCATTTTTCATTACAGTTCAATATAAGTGTTAAACTCTCTCGTGGTTGTTATTAATTGGCAATTAGATCCCTTCACAGCTCTGTGTGATTCAACACCGATCATTTGTATAAACCAACAATTTAAGACTTAGTTTCTCAGTCAGCCTCTTATGAGTGATTAGATCCTTCCTAAACACAGGGTTTTCTAAAATAATTTTCTTATTCAATATTAGTCAGTTCTTTTATACTTTATGTTATCTGAGTCCCTGTGCTTTTCTCTGTGGTTTCAAGTTGGTTAGGCTTATTTAGAAAAGCAGGGTGTCACATACTTTCATGCTCCTGTCAGATTTTCTCAGTTCAGAGTAATTTGGATCAATATGTGATTACAGTGGCCTTGTTTGTTTTAGTCCCTGTCAGTCAAATCTGATCAAACCACAGCCGCACAGTTTCCAAGCGTGAAAGTCTTAGAAAATAATATCTGAAAATGTTGTGTTCTGGCTACAACGTTGGGGGACGGCCATTTAAATATGGATGTCCGTCACTGGCTAACTAAGTGATGAAGTCGTACCATCTTCAGTGTACACGCAGTGTTGGAGTTGGTCATTACTCGTTGCAAAATGAATAATAAAAAACAGTTTAAACATCATCCGGAAGTGTTTACAGGCAGCTTTAGTTCCACAACTGTTTCCAAATTCATCCTCCCTTAACATTTTGACCATAATCAGTTCAGGCACATAGATTAGTAGATTTTGACTTCTTGAGAATTTAACAGTGTGTATTAATTCAGAAGGATTTCATGTAATATTGAAATAGTGACATAAGGTCAATGTTTTCTTTGATGTTGGATATGTATACAATCTCTCTCTCTGTAACATTTTGGAAGTAATTGAAGTGAGTAAAATTGTAGGGCGTTGCATGCATCTATAATGTATGCACAGTTTTTGCTTGCACATAGTGGTAGATAATAGTGGCTTGATTTACATTGTATCTGCTATCTACCATACTTTTAATCGATTTCAAGCTTTGTTCAGTTTTATGAGTTGTCTGTAGAGCTGCTGTCATGGCTAACTAAGTTTCAGTGTATTGTGCCATGTGACCTTGCTCCAAAGTTCATACATGTTCATGTAAGTTACATGTTAGCAGTAAGTTGCTCATGAGTAAATGGCTGCTTAACGATTCATACGTGTGGTACAGTATGTAAAAATAGCATTTAAGTGATAGAAAAAGATGGGGCAGCGCTGCTCGCTATGTTGATTACAGGTTTGTGCATATTTAATAATAGAATTCCACCATCTTATGGCTACACATATGCTAATACAGTACATCATCGACATGGCCCACTTTATTACATGAACTTGTGCTCTGTTATTCACTGGTAATTTCCAGCTAAGATGAACCTTTGCATGAAGCAGGTTTCTGGTTTGCCTGCAGCCTCAGCTCCTTGAATAGCTGAACAGCTGATATGACTTCAGCAAAAATACTTAACTGACCTTCAAAATGTCAAATATTGTTTCAGTAAATATAAAATATAAAATTTACCATCCTACTGCTGCTTGTCAAGACAACCAATTTGGAGACAAAAATTGAATGTTTTAAGTGTTTTTTGTAAAAACACCGTCACAGTGTTGTTGCTCGGTCAGCTGATGTAAGAAATCATGACTCAAGAGAAACAAGTTGGTTATGCTTTTTAGCACCGCAACATCAATGTTATTTCATTCGGTAAAGTACACACAAGGCAATGCAGGCTGCTCTCATAAAAAAAAAAAAAAACACACTCCCTCAAGCCAAGACGTCAGCATTGACCGAGGTCATTAAGTGAATGTTAGTGTAAGTTCATAGCATTTGTTAGGAAAAAGATGATGCAATTGTGTAATTTTTACACATGGTTCTGTTGCAAAGAGGTAAACATACAAAGGGAAGTTCCTAGTTCGAGAGTTCAGGATTTAAGACACAGCTCATTGAAGCAAACTGCAAAGCTTAGAATTTCTTGGTGATGCCAGCATTTTTATGTTTTCACATACTAAACAGCTACCGCCCAAAACATATAGTACAAGGCTATAAGGAAATTAAAGAGAGTATTTTATGGAAGCTGTGAGCAGCCATTCCCTATCTTGATGTAACAACTTAATCATCCATTTTATCGTTTGTTGTGATCTCATTTTACTACTCAATCTCATCAACATGCAATATTATTTAGTTTGAATCATGAATGATGTTGGCATTGTTGGAAGGCTATATACTGTGGGCTGCAACAGCCTTCAGCAACCGGAAGCTCTCGTGTACTTGCATGCAGATATAAAGCTTACCATTATCTTATGCACATTATGGGATTGCAACTGTTTTATAGCTATTTTTATTATTTGAGATGATACTTTAATGCCAGGGTTTCAGTCATTTTTTTAAATTACACATTATTACTTTTCCCGCAGGTGTGTCTAAACAATCACTGCTAAGCATTAGCTTTTAGAGTCTGACATTGAAATTAATTCTGTCACACTTACATTAAGTACTATAAGTGTAGAAAACCACTTTGCTAATTGTGCATGGCAGTGTGTGATATGCTTTTTACAATGTAAAGGTCAAGCACACACTTCACTCTTTGCATGCATGCGTGTGTGTGTGGGTGGCCGTGTGAAGATAGCATCTCTAGAGTATCTTCAGCTGTTACACCTACATGGAGAACACAAAGTGGCCTACGAATGCCGGGCTGACCTCATGAGTATCATGCCTGCAATAGAGGCTTATTGTGCTTTTGTGCAGGCTTTTAAAAGTACACACAATTATCTGGCAACATCGAGCTGGACACCACAGATATGGAATAGATTAACAGTCTTTAATAATCATTGGCAGAGATAGGCACCTTCCTTCTGAACAGGATAATCTTGATATTATTTACTGCATAGGAGGCATTGTGTGTGTGTGTGTGTTTGTGTACAAGATGATCTGACAGGAGACACACAGTTTACATACCTGAGATTGCAGGGGTCTTGACAAACATGTGATTATTCCTCAGTAATTAGCTTGTTGGCATCACTGTGGTAAAAACAAGGGCGGTAATTATGAGGATGAGGTCTTGGGACTGCTGTCTGCTTCTCTTCAGGAGACATAGCTCACCGGGGGATGAGACAATGAGACAGGAACAGGAGGGCATTGGGGGGTGTGGGTGGCGGGTGGGGTGGAGGGTGCAGGGGTGGCATGTGTTGAATGTGTCCACGCTGTCATAGAAGACAAAACAGCTTTGTAATTGCCATCCAAGGAGGCTAAACACAGGATAGGGATGATTTGAAATGAAATAATAGTATGACAGAGAGTGCTACGTTCTTTTAGCCTGTATGTAAAACAAAGGCGCTATACTCAATCCCAACTATATTTGTTGACATTAACATAATTGTTTTACTGTTAAATCATCCTGTAATGTATGTTGTTCTCTTTTATATTCACAAATTCGAAGCTCATAGTGTCCATCGAGCTTGTGTATGGAGCATGGATGCTTTGTCTAAATTAGAGGACTAGGGGGTCACTGGGGACAGATGAAGATCCATCACAGCTTTGACTAGTGTTGGTTGGACCACTAGCCCACCCCTGGACCTGCAAGGCCCCAACTGCTGCAGTTGCTTGGCAACCTGTGCTGTAATTAGTCCTGAGATGTAGTGCCTCAAGTCAGATGCCCAGTCTTCACTGCTGGGTCAGACCACAGTAGGAACAGAGCCACACCTACACAGGCTGCGGCTACTCAAGTGAATTCATATTAGAGTGCTAAGCACATTGTCAGCATATAAGCAGGAAACAACTTCCCGTTAATGGCTTTAAAACTAATTTCCTTTGACTTATGGTGATAGAAAAAAATAAGCCACACAGATTTTATTTCAGTAATTGCGTTCAAACTAAATATATCATTATTTTGGATTTGCTGAAACAAAAACATTTTTATTTTGCTGTGTTAATATCACCTCAGTGATACTTCAATACCAAGATTTGCCAATTCTTCATAGAACGAAGCCAGCTGCCTATTTACATATCCCAGTGTGAATACGATGGCTTTTTTGCTTTTAATTTGAAAAATACTGTAAATATACTTAGTAAGATGGGGCACACAATGGGAAAGCGGTTTCTCTACTACATTACAGTGTTACAATGTACATTTTTCTCTAAACTAAACTATTGCTGTAAGCATGAAACGTGACAAATGAGATACTGATGAAACTAAAGGCCACTTTTGGCAGACTGCAAGAGAATGACCCACACAGCAGCAGCTGAGAAGGCAAATGGGGACTTAAATAAAGACAAATTGCCGCAACCATATTGTGGCGAGATTGCATTTACTGATGGAGGAAGAGAGTAACAGCTCATTCTCCAGAGAGACACTTGTATAAATAAATCATGCTGCATACACATGAGAGTGGCAGAACTTCTGTGTGCAGGATGTAGGGACTGTAGAGGGGAATAAAGGGAAGAGCAATGATAGAGATCGGATGAGTGAAATGCAAACAAGTATCAGTGAGTGACTGCCACGTAGAAGCATAGTGTGAGGGCTGATAATACCTGCAGTGCCGGGTCTAGAGAACAGTGGGCTCCAGGCAAAGGAAGGAAGGCCACCAAAGCACGTTTTTCAGAGCCCCATGTTGTCTGGAGCCCAATATTTCTTAAGATTAACAACACAGGGCTCTTGCTTTGGTGACCCTCCTTACTGTCCCTGGAGCTGAGAACTATAAAATAAAACTATTCACTGTATATTAGTAACTATATTTAGACAAAACAGGTTTCCAATATAATTTAAGTGGAACTTCCAGAATGACTTGGGAGTTTGTTTGAGCTTGGGCTTAAAATACCCATAACAATATCCTGTAAATACACAAATACAATATATAAGAAACATGTGGCCAAATGTGACAAACAATAACAACAGATTACAATTTGATATTCAGCAAGTGGTGGAACAGAAGCTTCACTAAAAGTTGCATCAGTGCAATTATCTAATAATAAACGTCATGTTACAAAATGAATTCCACACATAATTTATAATGCCCATGGCCAAACATACAACTAGGCAACAGATAAAATGAGGAAGGAAAATAAAGCATTACAAACATGTGTCAAAAAAAGGTAAAATGGTGGAAACATTCATCTGTAAAAACTTGGCAATCTGTGGTTTCCCTGAAGCTGTAAAGCTTTTTTTAGTGACAGAAACGGGGAGAGAGAGAGAAAATAGGTGACAGAACACAGGGAAACTAGCCAAGTCTCTGGGGACAGAGCATCTACAGTATGAAGGAGTTTCTTAAAGAGTCTTTTGTTCGCAAGCCTGCTGCTTGTGTGGCTGCATTGTTTTCTTGCTGTCTTTTCTTTGCTCGCAGTGTACTGGTCGAGTCTTCAATGGTTTTGATATGTTCGTATACACCAATCTCATGGTCTTAAGAGCACTTGTCATTTCCACCTTATCATAGCGACTATACTGTAGCACCCTTACCAAAACGGCTCACATCTAAATACAACATGACCTGGAACTACAGTCCGTGTTGATTAATATAATACAGACTTAATTGGCCATTCCTTCAATTCCTTCCACAAATGACACCGACCAAAATTACATCTCCTGCTCTCTGTTTGGCAGAACCAGAGACATGTTTGTGTTTAGTGTCGGAGGTGCCATTCTGTCATACATGGTATCGGGTTTGAGCTGCATAATGAATGACTGGACAGTTGCTTCAGCACCTGTGCAAATCAAATCGAACCACTGACTTGTTTGACCTCTGGGTGAGAGAGATGTCGATTGGCATGACATGATCTATGCATTGAGGAGGGGGTGGTGGTCAGTCAGTGGTCAGAGCCACTGACTTGCTTTTTGTCTCCCAGCTATTTTGTTTTCAAAAGGATTTGCATGACCGTGTGCAAATTCATCTACAGTATAGTGCAGACAGGTAGTGCATGTTACAATAATTTCTATAAATGTTATTGATATATTTATACTAACAGATATTGATGTCACCGCATTGGTTTTACATGTTGTTATTGTAGGAAAGGCCGAATTCCACCTTTTTTCTTGCATTTGCTGATGCGTTCAATGACCCATGAATAGTTCTCTGAAAACCATGATCACACCAGAGAAATACCTGTTTTAGTAGCTGGAAGCAGAGCAGACTGTTGGATGGATTATATCCGTTTTATGATTAGGGGGAAGGATACTGTTTGGGCCCAAACCTTTTATTAATCTTTCCTAATCCTTTTGCTATTTGGAGCACAAAGTCCCTCACCCTTTTCAAGCTAGCTTCTGTTCCACTAGCCACTAGTATATTTTCTAATAGAGGTCTTTTTCATTACACTTTCTGAAAGGCTGAAACATGATCTGAGGAGTTTCTGTTCATGTTTTAATCTGAATGGGGAATCTAGTGGATGGTTACATTTTAGCTCCTCTGCATTTTAAACATTACTCTTGATGCTGTTGAGCAACTTCAGTGCAGCTACACATAGGCCTATGCTTTCAGACTCATGAGAGATGTGTAAACTGCAAAACAAAAAAAAAGTTAATCAGCTACAGGTGCAAGCAACTTTATGAGTCAGATGTTTAGTCCTGATAAGGTACAAAGTCGTGTTGTCTGCTTTTGCTGGAAACTGTGAGTGTGAAAAAACCAAAACCAAAACAATGAACTGAAAGATATTGAAATGCTCTGAAGAACAGAGATGAACAAGAGTTAGGGGATGTCTGTGCAAATTCTCATTTGTCCAGGTCAAAGGCATCTCTAGGCAGTTGAATCAAGTCAACTGGACTTGGTTTTTGTCTTGAAGGTTTGCCCCTTATCCAAGTGGCTTCATCAGTTTGTGTAGACTAGACTGGCTAGTCTGAAAAAATGGTGGATGACTCGGGTATTGAAGCTCCATGAGGGTGACACCCAGTTTTGCTGCTATTGGCTCATGAGACTCATGCTGTGTTTCATCAGTAACGATGATCGTTATGAATAGTGAGGGGATAGTTCTCAGTGGGTGCTTCAGTATGAGTGCCCTTTGTCACATTGTACAATGTGATTTATTGATTAGATATCAGATGAAAAGCATTGATCATAGCAGCTTGAAAGTACCATTTATGGCACTGTAAGCATTTTTTTTTAAAGACCGTTACACCACTATTCCAAGGGAAAAGCCATCAAAGGCATGGAGGTACAGTAACTTTGAATTTTTCTTCCACCACGTCCCTAGATGGATAACAAGCCATTGATATGGGCTTGTTTGGTAGTAATTCATGACCTGTGACCCATATTGGTGACCCATAAAACCCAGACAAATTATCAGGAGGTCAGTCCTGACCCAATAAATTCCAAGACCAACCGTCAGCCTCCCCGGATAGAGCCGCAATAAAACAGACACAGCTCATAAACCGAGACCTGAGGATCGAAAATATTTCCCTCCCTCTGCTATTTAAACTTTAGTTTTAAGATCAAACCCCTTGTTGTCTCCTGGCATTACAATATCCAGTGAGATTGTACTGTACCTCCTTTCCAACCTATATCCAGAGCTGCATTAAGTTAGGAATTATTTGAATTTCATCCCTGTATATGCTGGACCACCTTTTTGTCATTGTCAATACACTGCAGTGTGTCTCCTTTTTCTGTTCATAATAATTCTCTTATCACATTCCCAAATAAGTGTGAAATGAGCCAACAATTGTAAGCTGTTAATTTAGCTTCAGGACAGTCCTCTGATTTGACTCAGGAGTATTGCCGTTTTTACAGTACATTAAGCGGCCATGCTGTGTTTTGCAGTGCGACATTGATATCAATATATCCTATTTTCATCTGTTTAAAGAGACATTAAACAGATGTCAATGACTGTAGAGCTCTGTGTGACACGAACATTGTGACCCACATCTCTTCGGAAGTGTTGCTGGCTCCCACTGGGGAGTTTTGACATTTCCCGACATGTTCCCTTTACTTCATTTTTTTCTTTAAGCCATGCTCCTGACAGTTCTGCCTCCTCGTTATTTCAGAGCTTTGCGAGACTCAGCTTGCATCCCCTTTTTTCTTCGTCTTCTTTTAAAAGCCCCACTCTCCGACAGCACACATCCTTGAATTGCTTGTCCACTAGTGAACAGTGACAATGGGCACTCCATATGGAAAAGATTTATGACGGCCAAACCTTAATAAAGGGTGACCCTGGTGGCCACATCTGCTGTTAAGCACCATGTCTCCATAATTTACTGCTCTGACTATGTGGGCATGCTCTCCACACTTTCTTGTTCAGTGTTTTCCATTTTCATTTACATACACTGTCTTTTCAATTTGATCAATTGCCCATTAAAAATGTAAGGGGTCAGAAATAGCTTTAATTCATTATTGTGACAAAGGTTATGATGTGGAGCCAGGGCTGTTGATTGATTTGCAAGTTTAATCAATATGCTAATATTAAAGTACTGACAATAATAAATGTGGAGTATATCTATATATATATTTCATTGTTTTATTGTTTACAGTAGCAGACTTAACAATATAATATAATATAAGTATTAGGCAGTATTGATATAAAAATATAGAAAACACATACTGTTGGATGGTGTAGTGAACATTTCAGTGTGACATGTTCAGTGACTTTAGTTCATTTCACGTCCTGTTGTTTTTCCAGTGTTTCCACTGAGCCCTCTTCTATCCCCCTTTGATTTTCCCACTAATGACATACAGTAGAGGAGAGAGAAAAACAATGTTCCAGCCATTAAGTTGAATAGGGGACTATGTACTGTAATTCAGAGAGTGTCCTGATTGGCTGCACTGTTTGTTTCCTGTGATCCCTGTTGTCTCCCCATCCCTGGTGACTTACCTGTGATAACAAAGGCACCAGTGTGGATCCTATCTCATGCTGGTCCCCTGAGGAGCTTCATCTTATGAGCTACATACAGTTTCTACTCCAAAGTTGTTGTTTTTACCTTGAGATGGCATGTGTCTTCTTTACATAAAGCATGAGCCAGGGGTTACATTTAATATAAAAAATAGAAAAAAAAATAAAATCAGTGTAAGCACTACATAATGGCATAATTATAACTTTGGTTTAACATTGCCACGCAGCCTCTTGGAGGTATGCATATGGAGCAGCAACTGATATGAATTATGTGTTTGCTTGATTTAAGCAATTTCTCATTACACAGTTGTGTGGAGGTGTTTCAGTGATGAACATCAGTTACACTGACGCAGGAAGGATCTGTGTGATGTTCATTAATTTTGAAGCTGTGTTTGGAGCATCCTTTGACTTTCAAAGCAATCAGCCAGACTAAAAATGATGACTACTCTAGACACTGTATGATCAGTAACATCAGATGCAAACCTTATTATTGCTTTCTACATAGTTGGGATATAGCCTCAGGTGTGGCTATTGCAAATAACCTATGCTTAAGGATAGCAAACTCAAGTACTTTAAAATTAGGCAAAAATCATTGTAGATTTTGGCCTGACACTTGAAATAAATGGTCAGACTCCGCTGAAAATATTAATGCGTAAAGATCATCCTCTGGTGACCAAGATTATCCACACACCTTCATGGAAATCCTGCAAATAAGTTATAACATACATGGATCCATGAGCAGGTTTTACTTTAGGATGGAAAAGTCAGCAGAAACACTGGAGACTATCCTCTGTGGACCATGAATATTAATTCCCTACTTCATGACAAGTTTTGGAGACATTTTATATCAAAAGCTGTAAAATGAATAATAAGTAGACATCAATGACTTATCAACAGTCCTGAGTCATGTGCACATCTTGGGTTTCTTCTGCACCGCAGTGAGAAGCTCTTATCTGCACTGCACCATAACCTTCCCCAGGGTGGTCGCCGACCAATATCCTCGCCTGGGTTTAGTCCAGGATAAAGACCTCTGCTCTCCAACTCTCTCTGTGACCACAGGTACACAAAAACAGAGCACTATCTCTCTGCCTGCTCAGCCAATAAATGGGGAAGACCATTGTAGTGAAGCTTTTAGCCAGCATCCTGGGGAGTCCTGTAGCCGATGACATTTCTAAATGGACAAACGGAGCAGCTGGGGAGACGGAGGCACTTACTCCACAGAGACACTTTGATTCTCCACTGTTACCTTTGGGTTTGTTCGTTAAATGTTTCTGTCCACACAAAGGATATCTGCTGTGCTTGCGTATCATTGTACATATGCCTTTTATATATTTCTAAGAGGGACTTGGTAAAAGGTTCTAGTATTATAGTCACTTCTATTTTAGTATTTCAACAGTAACTGACAGTTTCACCTTTATGTGGGACAAAAATATAGGATCTCGGATCGAGTTTTTAACCGATTGTCTTCTTTACTTTTCCACTTACAGTGTCAATAAAGGCTAGAAAAGCACATGATTCGGTTTGAGTCAAATACCACCTTGGACCTATTCTTGTATAGCGGAACTAACATGTGAATGTGTACATTTGTGATGAAGCATAGGGAAAAGGCAGCCTAGGCCTGAACATTTTATCACTCCTAACGTGTCATAATTTGTGACAATGAACATGTCTCTAGCAATGCTGCAGACAAAAAAAGACCTATTAAATTTCATTTAGTCAATCAATGGACACCTCATATTTCTCTGGAGGTGCAGAACTGACAGGCTGTGAGTCTGATGCTGTAGGTGGAAGCAGCACATACAAAGACTCTGCTGAAAGACAGGCACATTACTGATAAGATGCATTATGAGTTGAGAGAATATGCATTTCATTATGCACAAAGCAGTGTTTCCTGATGATATGATGGTACTGTATATGCAAGACGTATGTGCAAGAATCAGCTCAGTCTGGTCTGAGATGTACTGACTGACCTATCAGCAATGCCTTAGATGTTAAATACAACATTTTACAGTGATTCAACAAACTGTACTTCATCTTTGTCAAAAGCACCAAGATAATGACAATATAACAACAAATTATTTTTTTCATTTCATTCCTCTACCATTTCTTCATTTTCAACTAACTCTGACTAAAGTCACTTCACTTGAGACGACTGTGCAGCAAAAGGCTTTACGCAACCAGTTTCACATTATGCAGTTGTACATCCAGGATTTGATGGTAAAGGTAAAGTTGTTTCCTTTTTAATACTAGATACTGAACTGAAGTTTTTACCATCAACATAATACTGGAGTTGGATAGACTTTTCTTTGGCTAATCGTAAAGATATGTCACGTTTCTTTCCCTAAACAGCCTGCATGTTTTTTCCAGACTGAAATCTGACACAAAGCAAATTCAGTAAGTGGCATGTTTTTGCAATCAGGTGTGGAAAGAGGTCATGTTGATGTCTCAGTGAAGAGAGAACTGTCAGTCATCGACTGTACTGTGCTCTTGAGGACTGTTGTCTCATATTAATTCATGTACGGCGTTGCCAGAGGAAAACGAATGAAGCGTTAACTTTTGCATTCAGAATGCAAGGCACAGTTTTTTGATGGGTTTGGTGATTTTCATGTTAATATCTGTATGTTGTTGTTTTTTAACATATTAGTGTATCTGCGCTATGAGTTTAAGTATTTACAGACAAGCAAGACCTTTTAATTCAATTTAATGTCCTTTATTCTCTTCTGCTTGAAAGACACGCACTGCTGTGCTGTGTTTGGGCCTTTTTTGTGTGGATGTGAGCATATATGGTTGTTTATCTTTGTCCTGTGATAGACAGCCGACCTGTTCAGACTGCAGCACCCCCCCCCCCCCACTCCGCCAACCCTCAAAGGATGAACGGTGTAGCTAATGGATGGATGAATGGACAGTTGGTGTATTGGTGTATATTTGTATGTACACTGTGTGTGATTATCACATACATTATGTATCTTTTGTGGTCAGTGTCTTTTGTCTGTCAGCGACATCTTTGTATTCTGATCCACGTCTGCCTTGATGACATCCTTTTGATTATTTATGATGTTTATCATCCTTCACATGCACTTCCTGTACCCATGGATCACAGGGAAAAAAAAATGTTGGAACAATTATGGGAAGTGGACCAGCAAAGTAATAATCTCCCTATGAATAATGAATCTACTTAATGGTCTAGAGTATTGCTGTATGTATACTAGATGACTGGAAACGTGAAGGTAAAGTGATGGAAACAGTCAAGACAGAATTTACCTGAAATACTTCACATAATACATCCTGCAGTACAAGTATACCACACATGCAGTCCGAATATACATTTAATCTGTGTGTTTTCATAGGTGTTTAGGTAGTTATTGGACATACTGCAAAAGCATCAGATACTGCTAAGACTTGCAAAAACCTGACACCACATCCAAGTGCTTGGCTCTTCAGAGCTGATTGAGATTGTTGAGTTTTTAAATTAAGTAA
Organism: Trachurus trachurus; assembly: GCF_905171665.1. Lineage (NCBI taxonomy): Eukaryota > Metazoa > Chordata > Actinopteri > Carangiformes > Carangidae > Trachurus > Trachurus trachurus. Next base: position 19,596,406 of record NC_139906.1, read on the forward strand.
TAGCTAAGAGCTCATGCTGTTTAATTAGAAGTGAACCTCAGTACTATTTTATATATAAGAGGGGAGGGACTGGTGTTGGAGAGGAAGGTGAACCTGACATGACTGACTCGCTACCATGCAGATTGCTGAATAATGCACAGGAAGAAACCTCAAAATAAAACCTGCTCAGTTCCACTCCATGCCCCTTCTCTCACCACTGTCTGGAGCCTCACTAACACACTCTTCTCTGAATAAATAAAATATAGCAGCTTCCCTCTGTGCTGAGAGTGAGTGGCAAAAGAAGGACATTATTCGAAATCACATGTGGGACACATTGCTTGTGTTTGTGACCAGCAGAAGACAGCACAGATTTATTTTTTATTTTCTTAGCTTAACTGAACTGACTCGTCCTCCAACAACCGAGTCTTGATTTCTCATCGTGGATTTATGGTGACTGGCTTGAGTAGTCTGGCATGCATGGCTGCCCCACAGACTTTTAGCTCCTGATTGATCTGAGATGTTGACAGACAGCGGTGTTTGATTCTGCTCCTGTTATCTGTAATGTAGCTGAAGCTCTCAATGGGCTGACAAGATTAGAATGCATTACTGTCAGAAAGCAGGGTGCCCTGGGGCTGCACCATGCTTGTTGAGTGTTAATGACTCAGACTATGCCTCGCCAGTGCAGGGCATGTGCTGACAAACCACGTAGTCCCTTGCATCCCAATCAGCCCAGCCTGTGGCCAGAAACAAAAGGAATGACAGATGATTTAACTTGATTGATGTATACGCAATATTTGAATATTGCTGATATTGGCCATATTAGATTTATTAAGTCACTTATTGGCCAGTTGATAGACTACAGTTTATTTGAGAACTATATTACATCTCATAAGGGAGGTTGGAGGGCTGTGTGTTTAAGAGCAGGCTATTAATCATTGTGATTCTTATGATATAGCTACAGGAGGTTATTGCAATTTTGTGTCTAATCGCTCAGATTCATGTAATATGTGTCTACTGCAAGAAAAAATCATGAATAAAAAGAAGTTTACTTACGGACTTTTGGGATTTTTCATACCTGAAATGCTTTAATGCATTTATACTGAATAACAGTATTAAGCTCTTTCAGGCCCTGCACAACTAGTTATTTTCCCTTTGATTTTTACTATATCTTTCTCTTGACAGGTGAAACCAGTTGATGGGCACTATTGAAACTGTCACAGTCGGATTTAAACCAGGGTATTTCACTCTGTGCAAGTGCAGTTTTTCCTGTCTTGCATCTTTTGGGTTGTTCCAAATCCCATGTGTGCAATACCTTAAAACTTGACTTAATTTACATTACAAAGCAAAAAGAAATCACTTGTCCTGGTAAGCTTTCCTTTTACTGCACATTAGTTTCATTATAGGAAAAAAAAGATGACCTTTGAATTTACATGCCCTTTTAAAGTAGTAATTGGGTGACAATTATGAAATTAAAAAAACAAAAAACAGAAAGAATCATAATAATATCAAGTTGTAGTCTACCTACTAGGATTTACTGTAAAATATTGGGTAGTGGTGGAATAAAACTGAAGCAGAATAAGGTTGCTCTGTATAGGAACTGTTATAGTAAGTGCTTTAGCTTACATACAGGCTGTGACAGGAGAGCCATTCCTGTGTAGGGGACACAATTAATATTGATAAAATATCCCTCATTGCATTGTTAAGACAGGCTGGTAGCAAGTGATATCAAGTCATTTTAACAGTTAGCACATCAATTGTTGGTGCCCCAAATAAAAACAGCAGCAAGTTTCCACCACATGCTTTCAGTGTTATTAACCTAATGTATTTATATTGCCCAGTCTCACTTAGTGTTGCTGGTACCCACAGCAACACTAATAACAGCAGTTTGACAAATTACTTTAAATATATATTGGGAAATAAATATATTTATATAAAATATATATATCCATGTATCTCAGGTAACTGCAGTTGCATACAATCTAGGAACAGGGATCTAGTCAGAAAGCATGTGAGAAGTCCTTGAGGAGCATGAGATGGGGAATTGGATCATTAATGCTCAGATCTTTAATAAGTGCCCAGGGGAAAATTAATTTCCACTTAATACTCTGCGCCAGGGGTTGATCTTCTAATAGGGTGAGCAGTGAATCTCGCAGCTCATCTGCAGGCTAGAAAATACCTCCTCTATCCTATGCATGGTGTTTGTTTTCTCCAAAATCTCAGCCCTGTTCACTGGCAGTGATTGGCAGGTTGTTTTTCAACTTTTATTTGGTAAGTGCCCCATTGCTATTATGTTCCTGTGTATGAAAAATCCAATTTGGTGGACTTTGCTTAGTGCTTTTTATTGACTTTTACACGTGTTGCTTTTTTTTTTTTTTTTGCTTCAATAAGGACTTTGGTGGTTATGTGTCATGAACACTGTAACAGTGGATGTTGCTGCTATTAAGATATGTTTGGCCTTAACTAAAGCATAACAGATATGTCTACTGTTGCCATAGAGACAGGATTTCATCTATGGTTGACCTAAATTAATTTGCCAATTACACTGGGTAGGACATGCATGCACTATACATCTCCCTATCTGGATGGAAGAGAGAAAAGAGAAGCAAGATGCTTAGACTATATTTACTCTTTGTATTGAGAGCTGGCTCATGTAACAGAGAATCACTTACATTAAATATAAAGCGTTAGTTTTACAGTTCATAACAAAAAAAAAAAAGAGGAAGTCAGATACCAACCTTGACCTGGGTCATTGAAAAGCAAGTAAACCCCAACAGTGAGTAAAACATTGTCACTGGATTTACTAATCCAACATAAGAATATTTGATCTAACATCAGACCTGATATTGGCTTATGATCTGCCAGAAATAAATGGATCGCATGTGAAATCGACACACCAGCTATTTCTTTTCATTCTCATGCACATCAAATATTTTATCAGTATGCTGAAAAAAAAAATGAAATATGAGCCTCAACACTGAAACACGTGGAGTGTTTCATCTACACTTATAGTTTTCTGTGTGCATCTCAGATTCATCGGCCTTGTCTGATGATTACGCAGCCTGATATCTTGATTTGATTATAACAAATCCAATGAATAAATGATTATCATCCCTTGATGTAATTGGGAGGAAATAAAAAAGTAAAAGTACAGCAGTGAAGTCATTAACTATTTAAAAGCTATGCAATCACCCAATGTCGTTAATGGGTTATTAAAGTGAAAGTTTTCTTCATTTAAACACATTGCTTTGTGTTATCGTGTAACAGAATTCAAATGAGGCTGAGCCAAAATTTACTTTGCTTCACAGTGACTGGCAGTTGATTTCCTCTCATTAGTTGGTATTTTGCTTTGGTTTACTGTACTGAAAGAATGCTCTTATTTTGAAATACATTTTATGAATAACACAGCAACATGTATCTTATAGTATACTCTACCTCTGGTGTATTAGCAGTTTTCATTCATTTGAATTTCTCAGTGTCTTTTAATGATGTTTCATTGGTGTCGGCTCAACTTGATGTCAGTGGTTGCTGTTATTTTCAGCCTACAATTGTGGCAGTTGCATGAGAATTTGAGTTGTGATACTCCGTACCTGTACTGACTGCAGACTTAGTAGAGCTGATGTTAGTCTCCTGGCGCTGTGAGGGCATTCAGCACGCTCCACCTGTGCGCGCTCATAAACTTCTGCAGTTTTGCACAACAAAATTCTTGGCACACTTGTCCTGATGCTCAACATTAAATTGGCGTAGCCTCAGTGTGCAATATATCATGGTCTTCCACTGTGTACGCTTCCACTGTCAGAATCATCCCATAAGTGCAGTCAGGCTGAGGCAGCGAGTAGATAATAGTAAATAGTGGATGGCACCAGGAAAACCCCTGTTGCTTTTTAGGGCCTACAAACTCACCTTGAAGCAGGAGGAAATGTACTCATCACTGGACTCCGGTAGAGAGCACAGCAACAGGACTGCAGATGATACGAAGGTGAAAGAGACATATCGAGACGGTGAAAGAAGGGAAAATATAAAATACCCAATAGGAAAGCAACATGTTGTCTGACTCATGAGGTGCAGCGGGCGAGGAGAGATAGATTTAAAGACTTCAAAACAAGTACGGCTTAGATGTCCAACAGAGGGTATAGTAAGTGATTAGCTGCGTGTTTACAGATAGCATCATGCAATAGCTGAGGCAAAACAGGGTCATTCAGGGAGACATTCTCCTGCCAGGAATGTCATGTTGCCTGGATTTACCCCCAGGCCACTGCTTATGCACATTAGAAGTAGAACTGTACACCACCATGTTTCAATATTTACAGTAGATGGCTTTTCCCAATACAGACGTTTGCAGTGCATGTGATGCAATGTTGAGTTTCACCTGTCAGACGGAAGGGAGGTTGCATTGTAACACATGTTCATCTTCAAGCCATCAAAATGTCAGTTTTTCATATTTTTATGCTGGAAAAAGTGGGAGATTTCGGTTTTGGAAAACATTTTTGTCGATAAGACAACAACAAGTGTCACAGATGACTATGCGGCATTCACAGGGGACACAATAAAATAATGATCCTCTCAGAAGCACATTTGTCAATGCTTTCTGAATCTTGTAGTTAAAAGCATTGTATTCACTTGTTTGTGTACCCCTGTGAAACCATCTGTTGTCTGTGCTACATGCAGCACATCTGTGTAATTGTACCACGTTTGTTGTCAAATTGATGAAGATTTTTCTTTTTCTAAATGTCCTTGTGTTTCATGTGTTTTCATGTGTGTTCAGCTCTCAGGGCCGCTGTGGATTCTGCGTTTCCTGAAACACCATTATGATAACATAGCTGTGGCCATCAATTTAATGTGATGGCATTAGAAGGAAAAAAAAGCTGCAATTATTTTAGCTTCATTAACTTGCTTTATCATGTAATCACCTGCACTGCTAACCTGTCCGCCCTAATCTGAGGGTGATCCTCCTCTCCATTTCAGTCAGGACCGGCTAAGTGAGAGGGGACTGACGAGATTTACTGCCGGTGAAAATACTGAGAAAAGCACAATTGAGTCCTGATCAGACCTCTTCATGAAATTGCCTTCATGGGGTCATCACTCCATGAAAATGGTTCGCGCAATCTGTCAGATCTGCGGCTCAGATTGAAATGTTTGCCACGGCGATTCTCGGGTGCTTTTGTTTAAATTTAAACTGCGCTCCAGCTGGGAGGAGTTTACTCATATTTGAAGTGTCGTCAATCACGTCAAGTGCTGTCCAGCTTTATACTTTGTAAAAACAAACTGAATGAGTTACTAGGAGGGAATTCAGCATATGTCCACACCGATCTACTAAGGTTTCCAGAGAGTAGTCTAATGCTGTACTGAAAACAACATAGACCTTTGCCAAGCTCATGTTAAATAAAACTATTGCCAGGTCCAATTATGATTTCAGTATATTGCTGAAGGGATGTGGTTTCAGCTTTCACCTTGCTTTGGCCTTGAGTATGGAAATGGATCCCACATTGAAGGTACATTAAAGTACAAATAATAAAGTCATAATAGTTTAGTATTTGAATGAATACATTTGAATTCAGTTGAATGTATACCCTCTTTTGAGTTTTTCCAGTTTCTATGTTCACTACACCGAGTTGTTGAACCAATTTCCCTTTAAGATTGTTTAGATTTATTTTTTTATTGGTCTATAATGGAAAAATGCTGCAGGTGCTGATCACTGATGAGAGCAGGAGAAGACAGAGCCAGAGGGGTTATGAGAACAAAAAGGGGACAAAGGGAGAGAGAACGCGTGCCTGCATGTGTGTCACAAGATGCTTGTCAGTGTGACAGGACAGCTGCTGAAAAACACACCATTATGTACCCAATGAAGGTGACATTAGCCCTGCAGGGCAGCAGCAGGTGTGCATGGAAAGGAGATGAGACAATTTCTTAATTCTCTGGAGACAGATGTGAGGTGGAACACAAGTGCTCCGCCTCCCTGCCTTTTTTTTTTTTTTTTTTGATTAATAATTTGATTGAACACCATAATGCGAAGGAATGAATAGAATTTTAAATAAACTACTGTGCGAGGTTATTACAGGTTTGTTATTATTGGACATTATCACATTTCCAGGTGCATACCTTGTGATGGTCATCTGTATATAGCAGCACATCTGTTTTGCCACTCTGTCGTCTTGATAGACAGCCGACAGCAGCAGCATGCTATGTGATTATGAACTGTTCGCTCCAGAGTCTCTTTGCTCCTCTCTCTGGAAACAGAGGAGAGCATCACACTGTGCAAACAGCGACAGCAGCTTCTTCGGGCGCCGCAGTCTGCAGGTGAGACAGCAGAGGCCAAACGGTTTGATGCAGAAATTCGACAGGGGGAAAAGCCGCGTTTCATCAAAATGAGGTTGATATAAAAACAATGTGCAGTCCAAGAGGACGTCGGGCCAATTTTTGATAACTTTCATTCAGTCTTGGAGATTTTTTTTCATAGCAGTGAGGTTAATGCGGGTTGAATTACCTCTTTGTTTCTCTGATATGTATCTGCTATCAGTCACTGCGATGCGTGATGTGATAGATAAGGTGTAATAGCTAAATGCTTGAAATCAATGCACCAAGACTCATGTTTACGATCCCCTGTCAGTGGCTCAGTTCTGTATCTGACAACAGTTTGGGGGGAATCGCAGCCAATCACAGGCTTCTGTCTAACAAAGGACTCGGATGACACACACACATACATACACACACATACACACAGCAACGCTTATGGTTTCTGCCAGAGCCTTAGATTGATTTATTGTGAAAGATCCTTCAAATAGTGACAAAACCATATTTGAAGTAAACTGAAACAGATTGCATTGCATTACATTGTTGTGTATTGCACTGAGACAGGGCTGAATTGAATCATATCAAACTGACTGCCTCAAATATATTATAGGTGCTCTGAATTATTGCCCCTATATTGAGGTGCATATTGAATCTGTCACAGAGGGAGAGATACACAGCCTTAGGAGGGAATTTGCTTGTGGTCCAAAATCTTCCAGTCAGTGCTGATGAAGATGAAAATGTTTCCAGTTGCACTCTGCTGTAAGAAACAAAATATAGAGCTCACAAAAACAATTCCATTAACGCACAACAGTACAGGAAGAAGATCTGACCCAAACATCACAGTGAATGGACCCATTTGCTGCATGTGCTGTATTTTAATGCAGTGACAATAAAGGCCTCTAAAGGCTTCTCTCGCTTTACCCTCAAAAAGTACAATAAATCACTCTGATTCTTTGTTACGCTTTGACTTGTAGGTGAACAGATGTTGCTGTGTCTCGTCCGGCCAAAGTCCCAGCTGTTTGCAAACTGAATAGAATCCAGGAGACACTGGTTAGCATTCACAAACGTGACTCATATGCCAGATGCATGTGACTGGGAACTCTGCCTTTCTACCTCCCTGCTGAAAAAGGGGCCTTTAATCTGCTTCGTTAACTTTCATTTCAGGATTTGTTATAAAATTAAATATATGCGGCACCATAAAGCGAAAGGAAATATTGTGCTATTACGCAGCAAAGTAGACAATAGCAGCCATGATCTTTTTGTACATAACAAAGAGACACAGCAAAGAAACGATAACCGCAGGATTGCTCCGATTCTAACTTTTCTTTACCTTTCTTTTTTCTTCTAACATTCCCCACCTTCCTCGCCTTCATCCTCTGTTAACCTCCTCCTTAGGTGTCAGTCTTACCATGCAGCGAGGTTCTTTCTTTTGCCCACTAGCATAATGAATCACATGGCATAGCACTAGTTGGCGGGGCCTTATCTCCTCTCAGCTGCCTGAGGAGCCATGTCAGATTGATGTACCAGTCACCTAGAGACTCCTTCGCATTGTGATTAGAGCAGCCAACCGTCCACCCCAACTATGGAAGGATTCACCAACAGGGTGGATACACACTTTTTCTATTTGACTCACATACACACACACACAAATGGACATGGACTTAAATAGCAAAGGTGATGCAGCAGTCACACAAGCTTTGTCACAGGGCTTCAGCATGTTTGTGCCCCCAGCTATGTTTCCTGATGTTAAGCCGCTCATTAAGCTCAAACCCATTCCCCTTGAACGCAGCACGCTGCCAGCCATATTTTTTAATTAGTTTATTTAGCCTTCCTTGTGACTCAAGGATGAAACTGCCCTCCTCTAGCACTTGGCTATTCGTTAGTACTTTACTTAACTCTGCAGGGGCTGTAACTCTGGCACGATTTCAAATGACACACTGCAAGTAACTACAAAGGTGACTCAGATCCAGGCAGTAGATGGTGGTGGTGAAATTGCACTGATAGGGTTGCTGTGTAGTCGGACTTTTGAGTAACAAGTGGCAAAAATAATTAAACATTTGATCATTTAATCATATTTGGAGCAGGCAAATGAGGCTTGAGATCTGAGTGTCTTTGCCAACCCATTAGCCTAATCATGGTACAGTATGCACAGTCTTTTTCTCCCTGCTATTTAATTGTCTCTGCCTCCTCAAGTCATTTTTCTTCAGTAGTTGCACACTCCTTGAAGGTGCCTCGTCACTTAAATCAGTGGGGTTCAATGTTTTTACAGGGCCTTTGTTTGCTGGGTTCTATGTATTGTAAGTTGAAGACAATACTGGAATGAATGATGTTGTTCATAACACAGTAATTAATACTAAACAATGCACTACTCAGTACTTTCTGTTGTTGTTTGTGTGCACAGGATAGAAAAAGAAAAGAAAATCACCATCGGTGGTTAAAACAATCAACAGGGTACCTTTAATCAGACATTTCAGTGGTTTGTAATCATGCTGCTTTGTAATACTGATGAGTTTGCTGTATGTTTTCATTTCCCTGAATGGCCCGGCTGCCATTTCACATGACCAGTCACAAGCAACAAGATGAAAATAGTTAAAGTGTAAAAAAAAGAACAAGCAGCTGAAAGAGAGAGGCTCATACAACAACAGTGGGAAAATATAAAAGAACAGATACAATTACATTATAAGAACATGCGGTTACTTTATAAATGTTACAGTGGATTTAGTTTGTTTGCTTTTTTGTGTTGTGTCTTATAGTGCAATTACCTGTGTCTGTAAGTCTGAAATTACTGTACTCAAATCAAATGTAATTAGAAAGGATACCACTGATCAAAATTAAGTAGAAAGATATTTATTATTACTTTTTTTTAAAAATATTATCATGCAAATAAAAGGGCAATCAGAGGACAGCTATGAGAGCTTACTGTGTGATACATATCTGTGAATGTGAAGGTCATACCCAGCACAGACTAAAACTGAATGAGTAGTTGATGCAGGAAATTATGATATCACACTGATGCAAATTAGGAGACGAAGATAAAACGTTAACTGTGTTAGATGTGCAGGGTATTTAGTGGCCCTGGCTGCTGGAGCCCCCTCTGCCTGGGACTTGTGACAGACAGTAAGGGACAGGCCAGCTAGGAGGGTGCTCCGGGTGAGTAGGCGTGCACGCCCCCCCCCCCCTCCCTCCCCGCCTCCTCTTCCCAGCAACACGCTGAGATGGCAGTTTCCCCCCACAGACTGAGGGATTGAAGGGATACAGAGTGCAAATCAGCTCCCTATCTTTGCTGGCAAGGGTTCATCTATCTGTCCATCACTCTAGTCTACAAGTTATCTGCCTCTATTTATTCATAAATCCCACTCACTCTTTATTCATTGCAGCCATTTTGTTTCACAAGGTCTTTGCCAAGGCTCAGACATGCTGACACACGCGCGCACACACACACACACACACACACACACACAAATGTGCGCCTTTTAAGCTCCCATATAAGATTGCATCTCAGCCGTGGCATTTTCTGAAATTATTGAACGTGCTAAGAAAGCGATGCGATGCAGACTGATGATATGAGGGGGAATTGGGAAATAAATACCAAAAAGGAATCTTCCCGAGTCTTACCAGTGGTGAAGTGCTTCCTATCATTATTCAGCAGAGAGAAAAAACAGCATGCCAATTTAAAAGCCCTGTTTATGGGCTTCCATCAAATTTATGGCTTCATTTACTATTTGCAATTGAGGTCTGTGACAAGCTATAAGGGAGCATGACCAGACGAACGGATGTGGGGAATCTGTCTGCTTTCTGCTTCTGAGCCGCGGCAGTAAAAAAACAAAAAAACACAACCATACACTGCTACACAGAGAATTAAATTAGATCATGTTGCAAATATAAATTCTTGTTTTTTCCTCTCTGTTTTTAATAGACTTGCCACAGCAAATAGTAAGGATTTTACAGTTTCCAGGTGCATTTACCATATAAACACAGTGCTTGTATTTCACTCTGATGAGGTGTCATGATGGGTGATGTACTAGTATTAGATAGCCACTGGTTGCAAGGCGTGGCACATTGTTTTACAGTTCAATTTTAGCCCTCTGATATCACAGCTGTTTGTTTGAGCCACGAGAAGCATCCTCAGCCTTGTATGACAAGCGGGTATATTTTCTCAGAAATCCCTGGCCCTGCTTGATGATGTCAGCACACAGTTCGGTATGGATTACACTCTGAACTATGATACTCTTCAGTTTGGTGGCTGCTCTCTCCATCTTTATGGTCTGCCGTTTGCCCGTGCCCTTTCCCCATCCCTCTGTCTGCCTTCATCCATCCTGTTTTTATAGCTGCTGGCCTGCCCTCCTCTGTTCTGACAGTGAGCTTTGGTCAGCAGGGCTGCTGGGATGGTCGCCGTGCGAAGCAGGGAAGGGATGGAGGGAGCTGAGGCCAAGGCTAACGCAGGTGACCTTGGGGCCGAAGGCACAGACACAGCATTCACATGGATGGAGGGAGACAGAAGGATAGAGACATCCATCACATTTTTATTAGGCCCTCGGTGTATTGCTGTTTACATTACACTCACCAATAAGTACCAACTTTTACACACTGTTATCACAGGACAAAGCAGGGCCTCATTTTCAGTATTTAGCATTACTCGCTGCTGTTTTGTTTTTTTTCTTTTCTTTCCCCTCTTCCCTTGTTCTCTTTACCTTCACACCAGTGGTTGGGCCTCTGCTGTGAGTAATGACGTTCCTCCCCCTGGCACAACATCACAGAGTGCATCTCTTTTCCCAGGGCCTGGGGAAAGAGCTTGGGCACCCACTACCTTGTATGAATAAATTCTCTGTCAACAGCATTAATCTGCACTGTAATTGGCCACCACTGCCACAGCAGCCAGTGTTTTATGAGCAGACACACAATGGAAAGATTGACTCGCTAAAGCTGCACATTCAGTGGTGTAATCTAATGACATGACTGTGTAAATAAGCAGTGGGGGACACTCGCAGATAACTGCACACAGCAAAGACCACATGACACTCAGCGCAGTCTCCTGTGGAAATTATTATCCTTTTGTATTATGCTTATGTAATGATAGAGCTAGTGATATATAGAGCACATCACATCTCAACCTTCCCAGCCATGCACATTTTATTTGGTGTAAATGCAATGGCTGCTAAATGACTTACTGTTTACTCAATTGCTAACAAAGGGTTTTGATTCTCACATCTAGTAGATCGGTTTCCATCAGACAATGTGATCTCCTGGCTTTTCTTTTGTCGCACCACTCTGAGGTTGACGTTTGTGGTTTTTGAGTGAAATCTCTCAACGGCTACAGGATGGGTTGGCATCAAATTTGGTTCACTGGACATTGTTGCACTGCTTGAAATGAAATGTAAGCACAGATCCCCTGAGTAACATCAGGTCAGCGGTCTGACAGTGGAATGAGTGGAAGTAGTGTTGCAGGAAATAGTGAATGAATGCCCAAGGGAACGATTTGGGACACAGCAAAGGTGTGTTGTTAACATGTCAGCTCACTGATGTTAGCATTTCGTAAAAAAAAAAAAAGGTCACCTTAAGCATGTCTTATCTGCAGTGACGATATAGTCACATGGTCTTAAATTTGTCTGTTAAACACTTTGGTAGAGTAATGGGTTATATGTAGAACATTTAACCATCATTGATCTGAATGTTATGAGCAGTTTTCAGTTTCTTGTGCTAATATTTTCAGTAAAACATCAACATTCTGTTTGGCAAGAGAATTACCTGCACCTGAACTTACTTGAACTTGTGCTTCACACTGAAATTGGTATCAGAAACTAGACATGATGATTTACTTTCTGGTGTTTTCAATGATTCATGTTGAGAATCTGTCCATTGGTTGGACAAGATATGATGTCTCATCTTCAGATCTTGATCACTGGGAAATGTTCCTGTCTCCACAGCTGTAGGCACAAACAGATGTACTGTAAGAGAGTAGAGTTGTAATGGCAAAAATGTGTTAGATAAGCAACTCAGCGAGAAACAGTGAAATATTTATCAACTCGTCTCTCACGTTGCATGTTTGATGTTGCAGAGAGGCATTAGCATCCTTCCGGTAGAACAGCTGCTGAACTGACCGACTCTTGCCCCATGTTTCAATTAATATCCTGCAGAAATGTCTCCATGAGGGCATCTCAAAGAAAGCAGGACAATTCGATTTACAGAGTGTGTTGCACTATGAATCTTTCATTAATGCTGAAATGCATTGAAATGATCTTGGTCTCTTTTAAAAGCCTTTTTTTTTACTTAAATATTCAGCTGAAAGTAAATGTTAATTACAGAGGAATAGGCTTCAGCAATCAGTTCGCAATCCACCGGGACATGTCTGTAGATCCCTCCCGAAATCTTTTCATGGAGTTGGCCCACAATACAGAGTCACTCCTTTTTTTGGTGGAATGAATCAAGATAATGGGGAACCGTAGATCCAGGCTGTCAACTCCAGGGCCATATTTATGGCTTAAGAGCCATTAGACATTGGTTTGGTGTCAGTCCTGCCTGACAGACTGCCACCCTCGGGTCACAGGAGAAGGACAGTCTTAGCTTCCAAAAAAAGGATCAGCAAAGAGACAACAATGAGAGCAGAGTTTCCACAAATGACTTATCGCCTCTGGCTTTGTATCCCTTGGCTCTCTAAATTTGTTAAACTGGTTGGCTATTTTAATCTCCGTAAGCATTGTTGTAAATGAGGGCAGACGTCAGTGTGGATTGCCTTGCTAACGGTGCAGAGCTGATAGCTGCTGCTGGTGTGGGTCATTTGGATGTGAAGTCATGCCCTTCATCATGCCTGAGCGCTGCTGTTTGCCTGAGGTTTCTGGAGGGAGACGGTTGTCAACACTTTTGCTGTTTGTCATTGTCTGTAAGATGCAGTAAGTCAGTTTTGGATGCGTACTCATCTGCATTGGTCGGCTGGCTCGGGATCAAATCCGGTGCAGAAATGTTTTCTTTCTTTTTTTTTTTCTTTGTTGTTGAAAATCTATCATAAGGTCTGAGGATCCACAGCAAACTGAGGGGGCAGTTTTCTGGCTGAAAATGCAAAAAGAGAGTTGAAGCTTTTGTAGTGTTGCTTCTGCAGCGCTGGTCATTTTGTGGTTTAAAGCAGATGGATATATGTATATATACGTTTTTCCCTTAATGATAACAGTGCATGTCTATTTGTTATGACAAACCCACACTGATTTGTCACTGAACACAGTTCTCTTCAGGTCTACGGAGACAAAAAAAAAAAAAAATGGAGCGTGTATTCATCAGACACACAAAAACACACCTTAAAATGAAAACTAATATTTCTAAATATGTGTCAGGAGTAAGCAATTATATTTCAAAAAGAGCTTTTTTTTCCACAGTCACCAAGTGCCAAAAAAGCTCCCCTTCATTGCAACACAAAATTTGTTATTTCTGTATTTGCATTTGAGGTGTTTACTTTTACAGTTTTCTTATTCAGAGGCAACACGGCAGTCTGTGTAGTAGTGATGTGAGCCTGCAGTGAATTCCTGTTAATGACCACAGCCCTTGCCACATCCAAACACCTTCTAATCCATCACCTGAGTCAGTCCCGCGCAGGTCCTGTAACTTCCACGCTCGGCTCAGATGATTGAGATGTTAATTGTAAAACACTGCACACAAATCAGAGGTGAGGTTTTGTGCTTCGTCCTGAAACCTCCCCCCACTGTCGCCACAGAAGTGTGGTGAGAAGGCACTACAGCTAATGTGCTTTACATACACTGGCTTATTGACACTTGAAGTTAGTAAATAACTAGCTGCATTGATTGGTTGCCACTGTATCTCATCCATCTCTGACATGGGGCTATTGAGTAAAGATTGACTTTCCGACATGCATCACTCATACAATAACCGCTAAACTAATCAGTCAAATAGACCAAACGGCAGATTTATCTCCATGTTGTGTACCACTTTTTGTTTCATTTTTTATTATTTCTACTTGTCTGTTTTTATTTCTTAGCATTATTAAACTCTGGCTTCCCTCCTCTCAGCCAGCTTGAGGTCCAGGACCCCCAGGACTAAAAGTAGTCTGCAATTGCAAGTCCAGTGAGACAGTGCCAGGAAGCATCCAGGGGTTAATGCACTGTGATGGCTCTGGGTGCATGGCACTAGCATGGCTGAGTGAACATCACGTTGAAGCATAGTGAGGCTAAACACTGCCTTTCCAATGCACAGGCCACAGATTGGCCTTCTCGCATGAGAACACAAAGGAGGACACAATTGTGAGTAAACAATGCAAAAGACAGGCGGGGGGATAGGCTATTATTGTTGTGGTGCTCGGAATCACCTCTGAGCTCCGCCACTGTAATACTTGAGCAAAGTGAACTCATTTTGTCTTCAAGGGTAGTACGGAGATAGAGGATGGTGCGACAGTGAAATGTCAGGGGGTGGTGGGTGTTAGCTGGCAGGAAACCTCCAGCAGCAGAACTCTCCGTTTGATCCCTGTGGCTCGGCTCCATCTGGCTATACGCTGACCATGTTAGTGGACAACTGCCACAGCCTCGTGGCAACACAACACTGGCTCACGTATGATAGTGGAGGATGTCGTATCTTTTAGTGAATCAGCTCTGTCTTATTAAACACATAGTGTGCCAGAATCCTCTGCCAGGGTCATATTATAAGCTCCACATCCAACCATGGTGGATCAGGGTTGTTATTTAAAAGCCAAAACAGCATGTGTGGTTGAGTCACTGTTTTACGTGGATATGATTAGTGCAGAATGTGCAAATGAGAATGGTAACCTTTAAAAATTAATTGCTTTGTTTAAATGAGAGTTATTATCGTGCACCGTGCTAACATAGCATATAAGTCACCTGCAGTTAAAGAAGCAATATGGTTTTGATTATGAATTTACATTTATAGGACAAGCACAATGCCCCCTCAAAAGAACTGTGTAACACTTACACAGGTTCATTAGGTCTGTGAACCGACTCACATGTAAGTTACCTGACACAATCTAGGACAGTTATTCCCAGCAATTTCCAACTCATGGCCCACTTAAAAATTGCAAAAATGTGGCAGCCCACAGAATGGAGGCCCAATAATGCCCTCAGAGAACACTTTGTATTTTGATGGTAACAACCAAACATACAAGGCTTAACTGAAAGGAGGGAAGGCTCAATTTTCTTTTTCTTTTTCATGATTGACGGGAGAGAGCTCATTTGTCAGTTCTCAGTGAAGTCACCTCCCCTTTAATTGCTCCTAACCAGCCATACATTTTGATTCTAACATATAATCTTTTTAAAAGACAAAAAAGTTCCACATTTTCAGTCTTTTCAAACATCATTTCTTATTAAATAATGTTTTGTATTTTCTATAATGACACATTTTTATTATGGTTTTGCAATTGATTTGTTGGCTATTTTGCAATACCTTCATGATCCACTAGTGGGCCGCAGTTCACAGTTTGAGAACAACTGATCTAGGGAATCTATAGATTGTTAACATTAGCTACTGTAAGACACTTGTCATACAGCCCTGACTACACCACGGTGTGTGTTTTAGTGCTTATACATTCATGTTTTCATTTGTAAGACGCCTAATGTGTTAAACCATCCTTCAATAGTTACATAGTCTCACTTGATATACCTGTGCAAAAACTGTACAACGATGGATTTTTGATCTTTAATCGTGGTGTCCTGTGATAAGACTTTAATGGATGCCTTCTAGCCATTTTCTTTGCCTATGGCAATCTGTAAATCTAGTTACTTTTCCCTTATATTCATAGTCCGACCCGACAGAGCCTTTTTTATTTCACTATTCAAATGCAGCTCGGTTCTCAGCATCTTCTTTGTTTTCATCTGAGAAAGAACCATATGTCATCACCCCCTAATTCTTGAAGAAAAGTTACACAATTGCCAAAGTTGTTAAGCGATCTTCTTTGCTGGGGGTGTGCAACCTCCTGCATCCCTCGTGTTACAGACGGTGACGTGCCATGCTGATAATCTTAATGAGCAGCGCCGAGTGCCCGTAGCCATCCCATAATGAAATTTGCTCAAGGCGGAACAGACCGGAGAGGCTTGGCAGAACATTGAGGCATATGGCGGAAACAGACGTGATTTCCATGGCAGGTGGCTGGATGCTGCAGATAGGTAAAAGGCTCATTCACCCAGGGCCATGGCCCTGATGGAGAGTGCTAGTGAAGGACTCTCCAGAAAGTAGCACACAAAACATGATCCTTTCATTTCAGTGCTCCTCTCTCTCTCTCTCTCTCTCTCTCTCTCTCTCTCTTGAGTTTCTGCCTGAGAGCTGACTAATCTCTGCGTTTGTCAGCGTCACCGAGCATTCATGTGACTTTACAGCAGAGTAGGCTGAATTGCATGTAATCATTTTCTATTTCACTTATATTCTACGATGGGAAAGAATCAGAATAAATATAGAAAACAGCACACTCGCCCTTATACAGTACATGCGGACCACAGTGACCGCGTTTAATGTAGAGCGTGGGAGTGATACAGTTTATAAAAAAGGGGCCTAAAATGATTAACAATCTGCACTGTCCCCTGTCTCTCTTTGTCTCGTATGTATTTCTTAAAGAAGCACATGCAGGGATCCTTGTTAGGGCTGTTTCACCAGTCTCTGGAGCACACTTCAGAGGAACAGGAAAAAAAAGCAACCCTGTTCTTTTAATTAATTCGTAAATTTCCAGGCTTTTATTGTAGAAATGGAGTCCTTCTCTCATGAGACACATCAGTGGCGGCATGGCAACATACACACACAGATGATTTTTTTTGTGTGCATTTTGTACGATGTGTATTTTGCATACCGCGTGCATGTCAGCTTTTGTATATTTATTTGTTCCAGCAGAAGGAATAAAATGGAATTAGGTTATGTATGTACTGAATCATTTCTTTGTCTGTAAACTGCTGAAACAAGGAAATCCCATTAAGTCCATAGTCTCTTTCAGGATAACACTGCATGAGCCCAAAGCAGACAAGTAAACAGGAAATACACATGCATGCAGACTTACAGCAAATAACAATTTTTGCCTCGGATCTACCGGAGAGATTTGAAGCCCACCAACTTCTCTCAGCCCTCTCCTACAGTAACATCCCATGATGAACAGATCACATGCACAAGTTGTTTTTTAACACGAGCTACCATACTCATGATTCAAATTATGAAAATAAACACATGTGCCCTGATCCACATCCGTAGACAGTTATTTGACAAATGTAAGCTATTCTTTTTGAATTTAAATAGCCAAACTTTTCATGAAAAGAATCAACATCATTATTTGTGTTACTTTATTTCTGCAGCAGTGCTGATGACGTGATGACAGATGCATAATTAACATTTCCTAATTGTTTTGGATTCTCTAATCCAAGTACTGAGTTGTTGATTATGCTAATAATCGAATATCACAAACATACCATCTTATCATGAGCAGGTGGTACTGTTCAGTTTGAAATGAGTGATGAACGGCAAAGGAAATCTTTTGAAGAAGCCTCAGAAAGGAAGCTGATTTCATGATGAGAAAAAACAAACATGATAAATATTGTAATGTCAAATATAATAATATAGAAAATATAATATGGTATAATATAGAAAAATAAAAGTAGCTTGGTAGGATGTTGGTAGCCTCTGATCACACTTGGATCAGCAAATAACAAATTGATAGTTCACCTCAGGCCAATCAGGTCAGAAATGCATCTCAGGATCACAGGACACATGATGTCTGCAAATTTCAATAAAGATGTTAAAAGTAGAGATACAAGAGACACTTTCTGGGAAATAGGAAACATCCTGATAAAACTACAAACCTCCATCCACTTCAGCCCAGGGGACATGGGGAAATTGGACTCTGAAACATCATATCTGTGTTGGATGAGTCACTCTGATGGATGTGAACCCCCACTGATCAATTCATAGGAGTGACAGGATTGACAGCGACCAGAGAAAAGAGCTGTAACACAGTCAATACTTCTCAGGGTATTGCTGCACTCTGATGCCTGCTCTCGCCAATCACATGCATTTATTCCTGTGGCACGGCTGTTGCAGCTGCCAGCGGAATGCAAAACAGAGCGCCTATGCAGACGCAAGCTACAAACCAGGTCTATTTGTCACCACTTTGAAGGCTTAGGGCGCAAAATGCAGGATCATCTTTTTTCTATCCCTCTTTCTTTGCTGTTTTCACTCCTGATTGAGGCTGATCTTTATCAAGCTCCCGTAGCCTTGACTCCTGTCACCGTAACTGGCTACACTCCCCTTCATCACTCAGACCTGTTGACAGCAGAGTGGCAGCTGGACAACCCATTATGAAATGACCTTGGTCTAGTGTCAGCGGGGCCACAGCGCTGCTGAAACAGTAACACCCCAAAGTGAGTAATTTTCCCTCCATAGGTCAGCATCTTCGCAGACAGATAGATAAAGGTGGGGAGGGGGTCCTGCCATTAGCAATAGCTGAGGTGAAGGAAGGGCAAGGAGGGGCGTCCATTCAAGACAACCCTGTGTGGGAGGAGGAAAAAAAGCCCTAGTGAGGACAGCACAGCAGTGTGGATGTAATTAAAGCAATGGACTGATCTGATTAAGCAGACTGCAAAACTGAGTAATAGATTAACAATAGCACAAGTGCATCCTGCTTTGTATTCTCACGCAGGGCTGTTTAATTAGTCTATATGTTTATTATCCTCTTACGAGACCGGGTTTCATTAAAACCTCGAGAGCACTATTTGTTTTGAAGCCGAGCGGTAAAGCGGGACCGTGATTCTCTATCACCTGTTAAGTGTGCAGCCTTTTTATTTTTAGCACATTTTTAGCGAGGTTTTACTATTTCAACTTGAGTGGTGACAGCGTGAACGCTTCTTTTCTGGTTTTCATACGTACGGCTCTTTACCTGAGTTTCATCTCCATTGCCATGGAGTCTTTGGTTCGGTACAAACACTCGCGCCTCCGGTTCTCCACCGCCAAGGATGCCTCAGTGTGATCTCATAGCTGGGAGGCTCTCTGTGAGACACAAAGAGGAATGTATTATCTTCCCTTGCTGAAATAGCCTTCAGTACAGTGCTGGCTTTGCAACAGGCAACTTGGGAGAGAAAGACACTGGATATGTTGATATTAAAGCACACAATAGATCCGCAGGAAATTCCTCTGTGTATGTGGCAGTGAGCAGGATGTGTCTGCGACAGTCGTTACCCAGATCAACGAGAGAGTAAATAATTGGACAGCTGCTGTATAATCGGCTGCTTTGTGTGAACATTATTAGATAGCAAAAGCAACCTGAAATCGTTTGAAATATAACATTAGAATTTGAAACCATGCCACGCCAACAAGACCAATAAAAAAGAAAAAGCCCACTCTGGTCTTGGTGACCTTGCCTAGCAGCTCAGTGAGGTGATGCTGGGATTCTGTCAAGCTGCACTCTCCCGCAGCCATTTGTTCATTGGAGCAGATTTTCAAACATGCAATGATGCTGCTCAACGTGCTGTGCCGTGTTCTTTCACCACAGGGGAGTTAACACATATAGGCTATTGGCCTATTGGCAATCCTGTGTTGAGTGACCACTAAAGAAAATTGACAAAAAAAAAAAATATCAAAAGAAGTAACAAGACACACAAAAAAAAGCCAAAAAACAACAACAAAAAAAACAATGCCCTTTGTTCCCATTCCATGCCTAAGAACGAAGAGCGGAGGTGATGCGCTGGGAAGATTTGGTTTTAGATTCAGGATACATTTATCTCAAGTTCACCTCACTGCACCTGAAAGAACTGGTCCTGACAGACAGGCCACTTCGCCAGTGTCAGAGTATGAACGGCATGAATGAACAATCTGATCTGATTGTGTTGACTTTGGAACTGAAAGAACAAAAGTATATACGTGTGTGTGTGTGCGCACGTGCTTGCCACTGGAAGGCATGATACTGGGAAGTTGCTACCACAGAGACCGCAAAGGAAAATGTTGTTTCTCCCCACAGCGAGTCTCAGTTTCTCAGTTGGAAAGTGAGATTATATTTCATCACCCAAACTTTGAATTATAAATGCGCAAAGATACTAATTACCTCTTGCAAATACCACAATATTAATGGTGTCACCTTTATTTTCACCTCTATACTAGTAATTTACATAATTTAGTACCCTTGTTTCACACAAGGTCTGGTGGCTCCTCAAAGGCAAATATGAGTTATACTGACTTCGTTAAGATTATTTATTTTTATTATTCTATTTTTTTAACTAACATTTGGCTTGACTGGTTCAGTATTTGGACCTCCCTAGTGACACTCTCATCTTGTGGGAAATGAAGGTTGTGGCAATGGCCCAGATGATGATTACTTTCCAAATTATGTGCTTTAATTATTTTTGGCAGCTCATAAAATACATCAGTAAGCCTTTCCTCCACAGCTGATTAAGCAATTTTACTTTTTATTGAGGTCTGAGTGCAACAGACATACGACGCAGTGATAAATCTTTGGTGGAAAAACTTGCAATACATTTAAGTGTTTTGTTTTTTTTCTCTTATTTTTTTCTGCTGCTGATGTTGGTGAACATTTGAGAATGAAATCAAATTCACTGTGTTTGGTTTTCTCCTTCTCTGTCTCCTTTTCTTTTCTTTTCTTTCTTTCTTTCTTTCTTTCTTTCTTTCTTTCTTTCTTTCTTTCTTTCTTTCTGTCTCACAGAATTAAGTCACATGCGTTTGTTTTTTTTTTTGGTTTCATTTTTCATGTCAGAGTCAGACGATCATAAAGGTGTGCTCTGATGGAGGTTTATGTAATTACTCCATGATGACAGGAATATACACTTGCTCCTGCGTTGTATGTTTGCTTTAGCATGAATGAGCTTAGTGTTCAAATACAAGATGAACCAAACTAAAAGAAAAAAAAAACAATTAGACACCCACACGGAAAAAATAACAGGCCTAATTCTAACCAAGGACGACACTCTACTGAAGCTCTGTCACTCAGTGCTTAAGTTGATATATGCATTGTCTGTGCAATGAGGGATGAGCACAGAGGATGGGGATAAGAACGTGTCTTTGCTGATGTGTCTGGGTGTCTGCTCACTATCAAGGATTCATGCTGTGTCAGACAGTGAGTGGATCTCGGTGCTGAGAGCTGGGGGAAAGACAAGAGCGGCTCTACACAGAAATCATCCTGAGACACGCTGGCGATGTAATTAGCGCATGAATTATTTCTGTGCAATGACATGCCTCAGCGCCTCTTGACTTTGCTCTTGTCTGAGGAACGTCTCCATGTATACGGCCCAAATTAGACATCTGCCAAATGCCAGTCCTTTACAGTCAGGCCGCTGCTTTCTGGGGCTCCTGTAATCAAAAAGTGGACAGTACAGTAGCCTCTGCCTGCTCTCTTTCTCTCTCTTCTCCCACCCTCACAGTGTTCACTTTAGGTCTGCGCTGGCAACCTTGACAAGGTTACATCCAAATTGAGTAGCTTGTTAAGATGCGTATGGCAAAGATTTATCGCTGCCGGCACATTTCAACCACGACTCGTTCGCGCAGAGAGCTGCTATCAAACATTACTACACACCTGTTCATGCAGTTCATTGCTTTTGATTGTAAATAATATTATCATCAGCTACGATGAATTAGTGCTGATAGGTTTGTTGCATTCCCCATAGTAGGAAAAAATGTTTCGAGCCTCCATGTATGAATATAAATGTATAGTTAAGTGAAGTATTAACTATATATTAATATCAAAATGGCACTCTTTTGATGAGGATATTGATCCCCCCCCCCCAACTCCCCAAGGCTTACATTATTATCCTCTGGATTTACTCTGCAGAAATGGATTGGGCTTTGCAGATTAGTATTCAGCACATTACACTCCCTCTTCACTGTAATGCTGTTGTGATTCTGTAATGGGCTGAGAGCAAATGAGAGCCTTGCAGCTGGAAGTGTGCTGTTTGGTATGTGTATTCATACAGTGTTTGTTTGGCAGCGGAGAGTGCATGGGTATTCACATGCATATTTGCCTGTCTGCGTGTGTTTGTGTTAAAATTATTTTCTTACCTGTGTTTTGATGTCCTGCTAGATACCTAGTTACCTCGCATTAGATCTCGCTATTTCTATACTTGAGGAACTTGGAGGACCTGGGTATTCTTTACCCTTTCCTTGCTCTGCATTTGAGATGAAAAGAGGCTTCTGTATATCGTCAAGAGATTGACTACCTTGTCTCTTGCCAGCACTATTAAGTCCTCAAGATGCAGCTTTTTTTGGGATGGAAGTTATTTGTTAAACCCACTCCACAGAAATGTTCTTGTTGGTGGGGGAGTGCATCAAAAGATGTAGATTAATGGCCCAGCTGCCAACTATAAATGTCTTCCTGGTTTTATCTCACCCATATATTTGATCTCAAGTATCTCCTGTAGTTTTAAACAAGAAGCGTTCTCCACTTTCCCTATCACCATTTATTCTATTTTGGTGCCGGAATCTGTGATTGTGATATTGTGATTCATGAGGACACATCATCTTCTGCATAATTGTGTTTTGAATGCTATGAAATTTCTTAAGAGCATCACATGGAGAGAAAATGAGATGTTATTGCAGAGTGGTTAGCTTGAATAAGATGAAGTATTTTCTCTGACACGTAGATAAATGTGGCAAGTGAGTCTGCACACAGCACCTTGCTTTGCGAGCTGTTTCATCTTCCGCTGCGAGGAAATTGCAGTTTGTGGTGTGGACATCGCAGGATGGAGATTCCTCGGTGTGTTTCTTTGTTTCTGCATCACTTCGATTTGCTGTATGTTTGTTTTTCCTGCATGGAAAGTACAGGTGTTTTTTTTTTTTTCATGGATCATCAACATTGTGATGCCATTTACATCTGTGGATGAGGTGGTTTCGTGTCCTCGTGGGAGCTGATCCCAGAGGAGGGTTGTGGCTGATTGTGACACAGCCAATTAGAGTGAGCAGACATGGACTGTGTGATCTGGCTGACACACAAAAATAACTGCCTGAGCCTTTGTTATTGCTAAATTTTATTAGATTTTATTAGCCTTCCACCCCTTTGAACCCACAGACCTCCAAATTGCTGTGTTTTATTATAGGAAATTACAGCATAGATCAGCTTGACGTCATATTCCCTTTCAATTGCTATACTGTATGTAATCACTCTGTCATATGTACAAGCTCTCTGTCCACATGTATACCACTATACTACTTTTTTCCTAACCCAAAAGATCTCCCCTGACAGTAGCATGGAACAAAACACAAGTAAGACACTGGTTGGCTGCACTAATCTTACCTGCCAATTAAAAACACACTTGGGCCACCACCCATAACCTGGTGTTCAACAGACATGACTTACAACAACATTAACACACAACTACTACACACAGAGAGGCCTGTAAGAAAAAAACAAACAAAGCAAGTTAAATCCATGGCCAGATCACAGAATCACTGAACTAGATCCTCTGTGTTGTTAATGATACTTGTAAATATCTGCGTTATCTTGTAAAGGTTCAAATCACACTAAGTAATAGAAAGCAGGAGGCACAAAGGTGGGCCGCTTCTCAAAAAGCTAACATTAGCTTGCAACCAGGAAAATCAGCAAAAAAACAACAACTTGTCATTGGCTAAAAACCAGCAAAAAAAGAAAAAAAAATATAGAGAGAAAAGCTTCCTATCAAAGACAGGGGCACTCCAACACAAGTGGCCAGTCTCTGGCGTTTGGGACCAGGGAGGAATCCCCCCCTCGGAGGAGTGGATGACATGCTGGTCAAGCCTAATTGGCAAAGGAAAAGACCGCCCTATGATTAAACAATGAAATACAATATAAGAGACTGCCACCAGGAGGCCGTGACAACAGGATGCTGATAAAAAATAGTGGCTATAAATATAACAACGTAGCTTTGACCTTCACTTTAGCTTCATGCCAGCAGTTGCTGTAAACACAGCTCTGTTTTCTAATGACCAGTCTAGCGAGCTAATATTTAGCTTTGACTTTGCTTAGCTCCACTCCATGGTCAATTTTCAGCAGATTTTCAGCAGCAATTTATTCATCTTTATAAATATAAATTGATGCATTTGCATAAATCAAAGAAAGAGACCAAGAGAGAAAAGAGTAGAAGGTGCATGATATGAGAGAAGTGGAAAATGAATTCCATTTTTTATAATGTTACTATACCAGGGTGGTTAGTGGTAATCTGTCATTAAGGTCAGAAATATAATATCCTCTGTATTATTGTGACATATGCAAATTACCCAGTATGCATAGCTATAATAAGAATGCTTGTCACAATCATAAAACACAATCAGCAGCACCATCTGTATCCTGACCATACTGTATGCATGCAGCATACAGATAGTAATCATACAAGGTGGACAGCTAAGCAATGAGCCTAAATGGTCTAATTGGGCAACTTTAACCCTTACTACCTCCGATTGTGTTTCCGTAGAGACAGTAAAAGTAAGCTTTCTACCTGAGCTCCCCATCACCATGCTGTTAGACATAGTGCTGGATCTGTGTATGATGTTGGCAGCAACTGTGTGGAAATAATTTAATGTGGCGCTCGTTCTGCGTGACTGTGTAAAAGCCGTGGAATATGTGGTTAATTTGTAGGACCAAACACACCCTGCGGTGCAAACAGTTTTTCTCTTATGGTGTTCCCATATTCCAAGATGACAGTGGTGTCACCACTGCATTTGCATAAATTAAAGGAAGTGTGATTTAACAAAAAAAGGAGGCTTTTCTCCTTGAAATCGTGTCTTTCTAGACATGACAGACTGCAGTATGACACAAATCCATATTTACTACTTTACTACAGTCTTGATCTTCATCTTTGTGGGTGATATTTACTTCTTCATCTCTATATATGCTGATACCCAATTCAAAACATTATGTTTTGAGTATTTTGTATTACACCAGACATAATAATTCAAAAAAAGAAAAGAAAGAATACACTGTTAGCTTGAAGCAAAGTCTATTATATTTTACTACAAAATAAACATTGCCCCAGCTCTCAGTTACTCCTGGCCACCAGGGGGAGTCTTCTCTCAGTTTGACCTCTGTGCTTCCTGTAACCCAGAGGATGTACAAGAATCCAGTAGTTGTTGTTAGTAAGCTAATGTGTGAAACCACCTGGCCAGTTCTGCAGTAAGCTAAGAAATGTCAATCTGTCACCTGACTGCAGTTCTCTTCATGCACTGTCAGTAAGTACATCTGAATGTGATGCTGTTTGCACTGTTAGTTATATCAGATGATAGTTGGTAATTTGTTTGTGTCACAGCCCTGTGACTGCATTTCTGTTGAAGAGCTGCAGTTCAACAATTTCGTTCAAATCAGACCAAATGTAGCGAGAGGCTCATAAGGTCTTTAGAAATCCAATAGACAAGCAGCAATTGTGTGAAAATGCTGAACTTGATTTTGAGCTAAAATGTCTAACCATAAAATGAAACAGAGCCCAGGGTGTGTGTGCTGGAAATTATGTAGACTAAAATAACAAAGAAACACCTAGCGAACATAATGATCAGCCATAATATTAAAACAGGTAAATGTGTTTATGGTTGGTAGTTTACTGGTTGGTGTATGTCCATGCGGCCTGTTTTAAGAATGATTTCTAAATCTTAAGTTGTTTGATTTAGAAATCAGTTTATTTCCTCTTCACTGCTTAGCTCTGAAACAAAAATTCTGTAACCTGTTTTCATGTTAAGTGGGGGTCGGCGTTTAACTCAGTTGGTAGAGCAGCCGTCTCATGTGTTGAGGCTACAGTCCTCAGTGCAGGTACCCCCCCTCCCCTCTGCCTCACTCTCGACTGTGCTTTACATTAAAAGGCAAAAGAGCCCAAAACATATAAGGTGATAAGTGGGGAAAAAACACAACCGATGCATTGGCGTAATGATAAAGAAAATAAATTAATCACTTTCATCTCAGTAAAAACTACAATTTCCATGAAAACTAAAACAGTACTTAGAACATTCATACAACGAGACACACACCTTGAATGATGATCAGCTGCACAATATGAGCCACATGTTCTAATAAGACTCTAATTGATGCCTGTCTCCAGCTTTAATGACAAGCTGAATGGCAAAGCCAATTATGAGGACATTTACTATGGATGAAGTGTTTCTGTAGATTGACAGCAGGGGTGGGGACACTCTCTGAGCACAGCAAGACATCCTTCATACTGTGAATCTAAATGACACTGTACATCGGGAGAGCACAGTGTGCCGTCTGACAGAACTTGGTACGTGGAAGCTCACACACATCCACACGTGGACGTCACGTCTCCCTCGCTTTTAATGGCCGGATACTTTCAGCTGAATTCACTGAGGCTTTCTCTCCCATTATTGCTGCTCTGTCAACACTAACAGCAACAATGGGCTTCACGCAGATCTGTTTAATTGTTATTTCAGACATAAAAAATACATGAAGTGCATGAAACAGTCAGTGAATTGGGAAAGCCTATACCTTGCAAGCAGAGAGCAGTTTGAGATATTGTATTAAGTATTTTGAATGACATGATAATCATGTAATAAAATATGTTCTCAAAAGAATGCAGCACTTCAGAAACTCTTTGCTCTGTCATAATGTAATGTAAGAGGCTTAGGCCGTTTTCATGACGCTAACTTCCGATCATTTTAATAGGCCTCCAGTCAAACAAGGAAACACAGACTGAAATCCGATGTCAGTCACTGAGTCTCGCCACAGATGATTAAACCGCTGTGGTCTCCACATTACATGACTTTAGTGTCCAACTTTACTTGTGGCACATCTAGTCCTTACAAAACCACACAGGTGCTGCTTTGAAAATTGCTTTTTACATTTTTTTTCTTCTTTTTTTTTTCTCTCTCTCCTTAAGACTGTGAACTTCCTCTGAACCTCAGAAAAGTGAGCGCGGCACAACAAGCACTTTTTACTTGAGCTTGTTACTGAGAGCTGAGGAAGGGTATTTCTAGTGGTGCAAGAAAGGTGGGTGTCAGTGAGATCTCTGACAGGGAAACAGTGATGTGTAAAGTTTCATGCTATAGTCACAGTTAATGCCGCGGACTGTCATGAACAAGAGAACGCCACTGGAGACGGGCAACATAATTACTGTGTCTGTTTTAGCGATGCCTACAACACCCCCTACTCCAGCCCCTTAAAATAGCCATGGGCCTTTGCTTGTTATGTGTCATCCTGTGTTCTGTCACTGACAGATGCTGGAGGACAATCATATTTCTGCCATTAATAATGATATCAACTGAATCTTTTGTGAATGCTGCATGCCTGGGATGGTTTTTGAGTCACGTATGGATGCACAGCAACGGCGTATTTGTATTCGATCTCATAAATAATGATGCAATTTCTGTCGTTTTCCATCCGCTTTCCATTTTTGACAAATTTATTACTTACATGATCAGGTCAAAAAATGTCACCGATCGGAATAATGGCAATTAAAATCAAAGCTTCCCCTGTCGTTCATTCCGTAGGTAATTTTCCTCATGCCCTGCCAAGTCTGTCTCAGGCTGTTGTGTCATGATTTGATGCTGACAGGCAGTGTGCTCCCCTGGGTGCAAGCTAATTTAAAAAGCAGCCATAGAGTAGCAGATGCCAGATTAGTGTCAGAGAGAAGTGAGTGATGAGGAGCCTCCTGGTCGCGAGCTCGGTCACATGCTGGCACCGTTGTACATATGACGTGCTCCCGCGTGCAGCCCCTCGGAGCTTCATAATAAATGAGCAAGCCGGTTCTACGTACTCAGCTTCTATTAACTGAGGGTTAACTGACACCGGAGAGACATTTACGCTGCCTCTTCTATTTTTGCAGCGAGGTGTACCCAGCTTTTTTGCAGCATCCACATGCAGCACCATACCTCTTTGACTCTGTGACACTAATTCAATTTGAGTGGCGAATAATTGTATTACTTCCATCAATATGGGTAGTTTGTTCTGCACCACGGCCACAAATGTAATGTGACCATAGAGAATGAGGTTCCTGAATGGCACTAACAATTACATGCTATTGATTAACAATTATTTGTGTCGCAGAACAGAGTCCTAAATTTTGGAAGAGATTATCGGGAAATCAGACTGTCAGAGCGTTGTTTTATCTGCCACATCATTTATAGGAACGTGAGAAAACAAAAGGCTGCAGGGTAAAATATGTGCTCCTAATGGTGGATTTTACAACTTGTGAAGATCTTGGTTTAAACTGGATGCGTACGAAGGCACCAATGATCTGTTTTTGTTACAGAAGGGCTTGAATGACTCAGAACAACAGACTGTGACAAGTTTTTAAACCGTGTCTATTTATGGCCTCTCCCAAGGAGTTACACTTTCACTCTGTTCATGTCTTTTTCTGTCCTCTGTTCTCTGAAGAAAGACTAAAGGAGCTGGCTCTTATCCACATTCTTATTCAGTGTCATGACTCAAGGGCATCAAGGTGCCGGTTGCTTGCTGTAGTTTGATTGACTGAAGACCATAGGACGACCCAGGGAGACAACTGGGACACGCCCAAATACTCAGGAGAGCACAATGACAAAACAGTCGTCGTCTTCTTCAAGATCAAGTGTCTTTTTTTTTTTTTTTTCTGCGGGAAAATGACACGTCTTAGTGACATGTCGGTTGCTAAATATTAACACTGCGGGTTGCTGTGTCTGCTGTGATCCCGTGTCTGAAAAGGATGAACACACAGACACACATACCGCTCACAAGTTGCGTTGCTATGGGCTACCTGTCAACATTCAGAGGTGTACAAAATATTCAGAACACTCTTTGCATATGGCAGTTTAATGAGGTGAATTCAGGTGGAAGTCATTATCCCTGCTAAGCATATGCAAAGGGGATAATTGTCAAAAATGTTCAGTTTTACTTTCAGTACCTGCTTACTTCTCGACAGGGCGGGGCATGTTTGATTTAGTCGTCAATATTTTTGCATGATCCTGCTTTCAAAGACGAAGAAGAGTCTACGTGTTGAGCTACACAGTGTGATGCGATCCAGCTCAGCTGTCTGCGTTTGTAATACCTATGTCTGTTTTCAGGTGGGGGGCGCTGCCAGTCACTGTCATATGCAATTTGAGCAGAGCAAGTGAAGTATTTTACAGTATATGTGACATCAGAGCTGGAGCATTAGAGTTTATTTTATGCACTTCTTGAATATATTATTTTATACCTCCTCCCTTTGCGATTTTAAGCTGCTTTTAGGTCAGAGAAGGTCAAATATTTAGCAAGAGATACAGATGCTTTTCTCTGGAAAGCACCAGTGAATACTGGACTTGAATGTTAAAGGCAACTCCAGAGTTTAACCTGTACTCTTTTTTTTTTTTTTTTTAAGTCTACTGGGGGATTTAGCAGGTCAGTGTATGTGAACATGTTGGAGATAAGAACTGCAGAGCAGCTGATACGGAGCATAAAAGCAGCTCTTTGTAAGTTTGTAAGCCCGTCCATCGCCAAGTGGTCACAAAGACACTCAAATTCAGCTTTATTTGAATTTCAATCCAGAGTATAAGCGCCATGGCATTTTTTCCAAAAAGAAGGAATATAGTTTGTGTAGGGGAAAGAGAGCTAAAAGGAGTCAGCTGTGTTTTTGTAGCTGACTGCCATTAGAGGCCAGATGGAAGCTCACTTTGGTCTGACACTTGCCTGACTTGGCTGAGACCTTCGTGGTGAAACGCCTCCAAAAGCTCAGTGACGTAAAGCTTGACAAGTCATGCTTTGCTGAAGTCCATATTGTGAGAAATGTCTAATTACTTGGCCAGTGGAACAATCCGTTCAAGTTCATGCCCTTAATCAAAATGATAGATGTAAAACATACTGTATAAGAGCACACTGATATGCTAATTGTTCTGCCTCTTTTTCAGCCTTGAATACATTTAGTACATCAAAGTGAGCCAGACAGCCAGTGTTTGAATGTAAATATGATTCTGTAAGGAGATGCTGCTCGCTCCTGGTTCCTGGAACTACCTCTGGGCTGAACCTCAAGTGTTGTAAATTCCTAACAACACCCCTGCCGTGCACACAATTCATTCTCCATTGGTTAGGGGAATTAACTGTGAAGTGCAGGCATGGCGATGTGTGGCCACAAAGATGAGAATGACCCCAAAGTATTGGCTCTATTTGTTATGTGGCCACCGAGCTCATGGAGCGGGGATGTGTGGGTTTAGTGAAGAGGGTAGAGGTCTCTCATTTTCACTGATAGAGGGCTCAGACATTGAGGGAAAGACCAAAGCGTGGTAAAATCCAGTCAACTTCAATTACAGCCCCTTGTAGTTTTCCCAGAGGCGCACTATAGTGCCTTTAAGGGGGAATCAATGAGGTGACAAATTGTTGTGGACAGCAACCCCTTTTATTTGTTACGTTGTTGTATCCATGCCTGGATGCCACTCCAAGCCTGTGTATGTGTGCATATCTGGGCGTGCGCGCATGTGTGTCAGGCAAACTTATATAAATGTGCAACGCTTCCCATTTATGATAATTGAATGCTCTGGTCCATTTGTGTTTTGGTGGTTTATTTTCTGCTAGTGGCTTTAATGGCTTGTTATCCGTCTAAACCTGTTTTTAAACGCTTTCTAATGAGTATTCACATGCATCACCCCAGACACTCAGCGCCACTTTACGTTTTCATCTCACAATAACAGTGTTAAGGTTTTTTTTTTTTTCGTTTTTTAACTCAAGGTTACTTGCGCTTTGCCAAGTCTCCTGTCGTATCTACAGATGTCTGATGGTTGATGAGCGCGGCCTTGCTCGAGTACATTTACAAACATATGTCGCAGGATTGAGTTCGTTTAGTTTTTAATGGTGGGTGGAGTCCATACGACGCTGTCGCTGAAATGCCTTCTCTACTGGTGTATCCTGGGGGATTGTTTGACAGGAAACTCTGTGTATGATCTGAATTACAATGCTGATGATATTTCATTCTGTCTATTCTTATTACGTGTGGCGTTCCAAAGAACACCAAAGCTACATTACTTTACATTAATCCAGCAAATGAGAGTCAGATAGACAGCTGACTCCTGTGGTTTATCTGTTTAAAGGTAGATTTCTCAGTCAATGTTTGGGCAGCCTGCGGTCTGTGTTAGTCGAGAGGCTTTATATTGTTTGCTATTGCTCAGTGGTCAGTTTCATAAGTGTATATGCATGGCTTATGCATTTGTCTGTAGTGTGCACAGACTTTCAATTATCCGCTGACAATAATGCAGTGTCACATAATTGATTTAGATGTGCTGCAGGATATATTTTATACGTAATATGCTGCTTCCATTGCATATTGTTTGTGTGTCTATTTTTAATGATTGCGCCTGAATACGATGTTGGATCCAGACAAGCTGACGGGATGTTACTATTCTAAAATGTTCTCTAGAGACTTGTGTAACTCAGCCGCGGAAAGATGTGTTAGCAGACGGTCTAATAAGATGTACAAACAGTATGTGATTTTTACATGTTCCTGTCTATAATTACCATTTTCAGGGCAGCTGCTGTCTGCAACTGCATGTTGATGTAACAGTGAGAACTTGTAGTTTCCTAGCCTTGATCATAGAGGCACAAATGCACGAGATAAAAGAAACGGTGTGCATCCCAAATTACACAAAAGAAAAGCACAGCAGTAATTCATTGATATGATACATCAGTACATAATCAGCATGTACTTGTTAGCCCCCTACTTAGTATGACAGAGATAACAGATGTCTGGTGGAGTATATAATTATAGTATAATATTGCATCAAAAGTCAACATATAATGGATAAAACCAAACGCAGTGCTATACCCTACACACCTTTGTTCTCTGCCTAAGGTAGGTACCAGTTGGTCATTGAAAGATAGTAGGCATATCTTCTAATGCACCATCCATCATTTCTTTTCCACCTCTCAAATTCCAATGTGTTTATTATTAATCCAACATTTTCGAGATATTCTGTCTCGTTTTTTCTTCCCGACAGCTTCCCAACAGGCACCCAAGAGGCCACGATATTAACGCAACACATTTCTCTTTCTTTGTCTCCGCAGGAAAAGAAGAATATGTCGCAACCTTCAGAGGAGGAGAGTTCTTCTGCTACGATTTGTCCTTGAACCCCATTCAAAGCAGCAGTGATGAAATCACATTGTCATTCAAAACCCTACAGAGGAATGGACTGATGCTGCACACGGGCAAATCGGCTGATTACGTCAACCTAGCACTGAAAAATGGGGCTGTCTCACTCGTCATTAATTTGGGGTCTGGAGCCTTTGAAGCTCTTGTGGAGCCAGTCAATGGGAAATTTAATGACAATGAGTGGCATGATGTCAAAGTAACAAGGAATCTACGTCAGGTAACAGTACAGAGGATGATGCAGAGACTCAGTAAATGAATCAAAACAAATGCACTTAAATCATTACCATCATACAATATATTATTTTTCCAGGCATTGTAATTGGATTGCTAAATTGAATCATGGTGGTTTATGGTGGAGATAAAACCACAAGTGAGCAGGGACAACTACATGTGAACCAAGATCTCTATTAAGTTATAGTGAGGAAGAATAGAGATGTAGCTTTTAAAACAGCATTTAGAGCTTCCAGCCACATTCAGACATTTGATAACAAAGTAAAGTTATTACCATTATTTTGAGTTAATGTATTCTACCTTTTTAAAGCATATAAACCATATGACGTACAAACCATTAAAAGAAGCTAGATTTTCCACTGATTCACTAACACAGTTAGGTGAAACTAAAATATGACAGGACACAAACAGTGCAGTGACAATAACATTTACCAATATTTAGTCTGTCTCAAGGAAGGGATTTTTTTTTCTGTTACAAAAAACAAACAAAAAAACAGCTGACTGCAGGTTCACATTTTTGTTTTCTAGTTTGTTCTGATAGAGGTCTTTTGTCTCTCCCTTTAGATAGAGACAGTCATAACATAGAATTTGTATTAGATAATTTGCACAGTCATAACATAGCAGTTTAGGCGGGAGTCATAGAAAGATGTGCAAATGAATAATAATAAAAGTGTGCTTTTTAAGGTTTAGTAAGTGTAACAGCTACTTGATCTATTCCAAAGATTTTACAAATACCATCGTTGTCCAAGAGTAATAGTTTAGCATCATCATCAGCATTGTGTGACTTTGTTCAGCAGGGACTTAGATGTAATGAATGTTCACATACAGTATAAGAAGTCACAAACATTAGCTTTAAGGATGAAGTGAGGAATATCTTTTATACATTATAAGTCTGTGGTGGTTTATATAATGTATCAAAGGTCTATGATTCCTCCATATGGATCTGTAGGCTTTAATGGGCTCTTTTTCATAGCCTCTGAAGACACTTTGTAGTGACAGTGTGACTGCATCAGACAGCACAGGGGCCAGGGTTACTGTATGAATTACATGTCCTTAGAAATTACCTTCAGCCCCTTACATGGCTTAACATATGAAGATGAACCATTCAAGCCATCCCGGTGATTGTTTTCAACCTCTGGCAATGCTGTCCTTAAGTAGGGTACTGGCCAGGATTGGTTCTTGTCTGATTCTCACTAAAAGCAGAGGAATTCAATGGACTGAAGGAAATGTAAAGCTGAGCCTTTGGCCATGTCCAAAGCACCCACCTGCAAGAACAGATCGTCCTTGCTAGGAGGGAAGCTACAGAGATCAGTGAGTACTTTTTTTTTATTGGCTACTACTGGATTGTACCAGGACAACATATATTGTACTGAATGGTATCACGATGCAGCTGCCACTCTGCAAGTGGCAGAAAACCATGGCTTCACTGGTTCTGCAACACTCACAGCATTATCAATTGATTGAGGTCACCACCGAGTCAGTTGTCGGTTACAATTTCACACCCCTGTTGGCTAAAAGCCACTTTTATAACCGGGTCTTGATTACTGCTTCCATTTACAGTAGCTTGGTGTGTTATGACTCAGCCTGTCTGGGAAGTCTGTTACAGGAGGGGGTTTCCTTCAGTGCCACACGGCCCAAGGTGAAAGACTGAGGTGAAGTTGTCTCATTTGGGATTCGATCCCAAATGCCACAACCTTCAACTCCACTCCAACAGGTATCCTGTGAAGAAAACCCAGAGGGGCCAACAAGCTGAACACTGCAACTGGGCCAGTCGCTAAGAGCTAGGCTGTGGGCCTGTAAAATCTAGCGTATCATCTAGAATATGTTATGCACAGTTGGAGGACTCTGGAGGAACCATTTGTTTCAAGGAGACGTAGCAACATGGAAATGTGATATGAATTTTCCTGGTTTCCTTGTGTCCCATTGGGACATCTTCCACTGCTACTTTCAGTCACTCTAGTGTCTCTTCCAGGCTGATGTTGGCTTGGTGGAAACCATGTTTGTGTAATGATGTTGAGAAGTAACACAAAGAGACACTCTTAGAAAATTCTGAAATGAATTACATCATTTGGAGCAACAGTAGGTTTAGTGGCCTGATTGCAACCCCTGGTGCCAACATGTTGGTGATGCTGCTACAGTACAGGAAGCCTTGTAGAATGAAGACTGTTGGGTTCTTCTTAATGTTGCTGACAAAATACTGAAAAGCAGTTAGTCAAGATGAATTGCCACATTCAGGAGGGAAGGAAGAGCACTGTGTGGCTGAATGAAGGTGCTTGAATGAAGACTGATCAGAGCATTGCCAAGGATAGGATTAGGTTTAGCATGTCATGGTGTAAAGATGGGTTTTTAACGCCTGTTGGGACTGTGGACTGCGCAATAAATAGAACTTACCAACATTACCTAGCATGTACAGAGATCTCTTTATACTCTTTAGCCTGTGTTAAATCTACATTACAGTAGTTAGTCCATAAAGGCTATAATTCTGACCTACTTAGGGTACTTGTTAAGATTTCAAATGACAGTAAGAGAGCATCTCTAGAATTGTTCCTGCTCATTTGGTGGGAAACATTTGTCTTCACCTCACTACCAAAGCTGCTTCTTTTGCATAATCAGCGAATTGATTATTGGCAAACCTAAGGATCTGGCCAGCTCGAACATTCACTGCATTCGAATTGTGAAAGAAAACCAAGCATATTGAGTGCATGCTCTGTGGGGGAATCCAAATTGCCATCCTCCTCATCCTGTGTCAGGGTCTTCTTTGCTTTATCTCATTGCAGTAAAGTGATCCTAAAGTTCATCAATAAGACCAAACGGAGGTACAGTATTATATGAACGCCGGAAAGTCTGACGCTGGATTGGTCTCGAGCCTAAAACCCAAGTACAAAAGAATGCAAATGCTGCTACCAATAAACTAAATAAAGCTTTGAAATGGTCTTGAACTTGGGACTGTTAAAGAGGGTCAACTGATGTGCTTTAGGCATTCTTTCTTATGAACCATTTGATGTCTGTCAGTCATAACCTTTCGTCAGGACTTGGGTGAGGGAGTTTCTTCTGCCACTCAGCGGTCTGGTCACATACAGAACATGGTGCAAAAACACCATGAGGAGCTTAGGGAGTCACTGGTTGAGCTCTGGTACCTCTTGTGGAGCATTCTTGTTATTTCCTTGGTCTGCTTTTTTCTTGTTAAACTTATTTTGCCCTTTTTCTCTATGTTACTAACATGCTTTGGAAACAAACTAACATCATTCATGGAATGTGCCATTTTACTAACCAGTATGGTTTTTTGCCGTTTAACAATGTACTAACAGTATTGACCATCATATATTATTTGAGTAACAATCGTTATTCTGTTCACAGTTTTTAATTTCCTTTCTCCCCCCTTTTCCACAAAGCACTCAGGCATTGGACACGCTATGGTAAACAAACTACATTGTTCGGTAGATATCATTCTAATTGTTTCTTAGTTTGGGTTTGCCGTGTGTTTCTTTTCTTTCTTTTTTTACTGTAGACGTCATTTACAAAAAAAGGGAAATTGCGGTTGGTACTCTTCTGCTTACTTTTCGAATCCTTTTTAATTTCTTGGTTCATTCATTGGTTTCACCCTCTTTATTTCACTTGTTTCCTGTCCAATTCTGTTTGATCCACCTTTTTAGGAGCATCATTTCGAGCCTTTTGCATCAAGCTGTGGTTAATAATGAGGACCCTTCTCCTGTCTGGCTGGCCTGATGCTCTTTGGCTCAGCCAGTTGTATCCCCATTCACTATGCATGGCATGCACTTTGACTATGTGTTGCAAATGTCACACTGCCCATTTGTCAACATGAATGTGACAGTTGAGCTGTGTTTTGTCGTTGGTGCTTCTCTGGTGCTTTCTTATTTCTCTTTGTGGTTTTGCAGTGTCCATGAGCATTTGCATGCAACCTGACACTGGCAAGTGTCACGTAACTGAGTCCCAATCAAGAATTTGGGAGAATTTTCTTTTTGTACGCTTGTAAACAAAAAGAAAAGCCAAATGCATGCATGCTATTTTTTTCCTCTAATACCCTTAACCATTGTCCTATACTAAAGAGTGACTGTACTGTACATAGCATGTGCTCCCTCTCTAACCTAGTGGCACGTTCTGATTTCTTTTGTAGAACTGCTGGACGTACTAATGTGGAATTAATAATTAAACTAACCTAGATAACATTCTACTAACACCATTTTTGTGTCTGCTAAAGTACTTTTAAGTTGCAGTAGGAGCAATACTAACACTGTAGTATGGGCACTTCACTAACTCTCTAACTAGAATAGCATTTCTTTGAAGGCTTGTGGTCTTCCAACTAATCAAACTGGACAAAATAATAATAAACAAACAAGAAAAAAGACAATGAAAACAGACATGAAAATGGGTTTCAGAAAAAAGAACGTATAGGGAAGTCTGTCATAGACAACAAGAAGAAAAGGCATTTTTATCACAGTGTATAGGCTGTCTGAGTATAGTGTGTCCTTTCCCTGTGCTTTGTTGTCTAGGTGACAATATCCGTGGATGGGATTCTGACCACCACTGGATATACACAAGAAGACTACACCATGCTAGGCTCTGATGACTTTTTCTATGTTGGAGGGAGTCCTAGCACAGCTGACCTGCCTGGATCTCCAGTTAGCAACAACTTCATGGGCTGCCTTAGGGAGGTAAACACCACTTTTGTGTGCGCTCTGAGGCTGGTGGGTGTGCAGGATATGACTGGCTTCACCTTAGGATTCCAAAACAGCCCCTTGCACCCACACACTGACCCTGTCTCATCCTTTTAAACATTGCTATAGTGTCTTTCACCTCTTTCTGCTCACACGCTCTCACACTCAAAACTTTATTTTACTTCTACTACCCCCTCAGTCAGTACTCATAATGTTATGCACACAGACAAACGCACACACATACATATGCAAGTCAAGGTGCGTGCTGCACCACACAACCACACATGTAGAGCTCTGTCTTGGAGCAGAATTTACCACAGAGCTCTGTCAGGTGCACTTCAAAGAGGAGCAGTGATCCTGGGATCAGGCAGTTGGATCATGAACAGTCAGCCAGGTGACACACTTAACACCTCACTATTCTACGTCTTAGACTACTTATCTAATGCCCGACCTTATTACTGTTGCATGTGATCATTGTCAGGGGTAACACGCAACTTCAAAGTGCTTGAAATGTGCAATATGAGGTACCCCTCACTACTAAAAAAAAGAACGGCACTCCAAAGTGCAGCGATGTTCATCACTGTTTTGACAAAGATGCTGTCAGGTGATGTACTGAATTCAGCACATTTTGTGTCTTGGGTGCTTTATGGCGTAATGGGCCCTTTGAATCTGGCTCATGACTTACAGTGTGTCATTTGTCACTCAGACCTTTAGACATGTGTGCATATAGTCTATACTTTATCCCTAGCGATGAGTTGAAGGAGGGAGAGCGAGAGGTAATTTCTCCACCAGAGGGTTAATAAGTTATACCTTTCACTTAAAGCCATGCAGTCATACTTTCATTTGTGTTGGTTAATAGGGATTCTGACCTGTGCATTGACCTCGAGAGCCTTCAGAGGATATACAAATATATCCATCAGTCAAATCTACAAAGCACTGCAAAAGGATCCATTAATTGATATTTTCATTTAAAAAGCTGTCTCGCCCCTTTTCTCCTCTTGCTCCTCTCGGTGTCCTACATTTTGTCTCTCACCTCTAGCTTTCATCCTCAGCGAAACCTCTAGGAGAGGTCTGAGACAGCTCTGTTTAATGAGCGGGCAGGGTGTGGACCACATGTCCAAACGCCATGTACAGCTCATTAGAGGTCTGGTTGTTAAGGAGGACCGTCTTCGTTAACTGCGTGTCCCTGAGGTGCTGCAGATGTGATGACAACAGGAACGGGGCCGGTGCACCCAAAGCACAGACACCCGCCCCACTGAGCTGCACTCTCCCGCTCACGATCTGCCCAACCACAGGCTGCTGCTGCTCCCACTATATCCTGAGATCAATGTATCGAATGGCTCCAAAACTTTTAAATATTACACAGGGCTGTGATAATTCCCAGGAGACAGGAGGCATACAGAATTGACCCTCCTTTATTTGCTCATGGGATCATTTAATATCCCTTATTTAGTTTTGCCTGACAAATGGAGAAGTCAATACCAAATAAAAATAAAGCCCATACACTGTTAAATCCATAGTTTCTTTCATCTGCTTAGCTTTTAGTTTATTTCTGACGTTTTCAGTGCCTTAACAAGCTTCTCTGCATCAGTTCATGCAGCCTGTTGAATTAAACACAAGCCCTGTTTCAGGTCGGCATCTACGCATGTCGTGAGCACATGTGAGCTGTGGTTTAACAGCGTGTGCTGTGGAATCTGATTGATGGCCCATTCCCAAGTGGCTTGTTGCAGTATTTGTGTGCAGATTCCAGTCGGAGTTGCCACGCCCGCCTGTTGGTGCTGATGGCAAAACAAACGGTGATGCAGTAATAGCTCAGTTGTCACAGCCCCATGGCTTGATGACAAATTAGTGCAGCACTGCTAGCGCAACCAGTCGTAGCTCAGACCAAAGCGCCTTTGACTCTGAAAGGTGCCCTTTGTCTTGACTATAAAGAATTGATTCGGGTTTATTGGCTGTATCTGTTGCACCTTTAGTCTACATGAGTAAAACCCAGCAGGCAGAGATATCATCATTTAGCCCTTAGTCACTTTTACATTCCTTTTTATTGCACTTCTATTTCTATAAAATGTGTGAAACATTCCATTTGCCTCCATGTCAGACCCGGTCTGAACTCTAGCGTCTTGTTTAAGGGAAGAAAATGATGTAAGAATAAAAGCTTGCCATTATCTACGTCCTGTTTTCTCTTGCAGTTAAATGCAGCCAGATAGAGTCAGTCACAGAGCAATACCTAATTCTGATGTGCCGCTGTGAGCTCTATCTACCTGAACAGTTAGACACAGTAGATCTGAGTCAGTGATAAACACAATGCTCCATGCAAATGCAATCCCATCGGAGGTGTCCCCCTTTTTTCAGGTGAACGCTTAGCGTGACAGCAAATAAAGAACATGACCAGTGTTCTCAACAGCTGTATCTCATTTGATGTGGCCCGTTGAAAGCATTATAGATTTACCCTCGGAAATCTTTTGTTATGTAAATATGTATGCGTGTTGTAACCAATAATGGGGCTATCCGTCACTTGATTATCTTATCTACCAATTAGTACTGCTAGACACCATGGAAGAGAACACTGGCTGTGCCTGTGCCTCCAGGGGGTTGTTGTTAAATATTACTTGCTCCTTTATCCCTTTGCCTGGTGTGCTGGTGACAGCTTTGTATTCAAAGTCTGATTTGTCCTCAGATTGTGAAGTCACAAAGCAAATAGTGTGAGGCTCACACTATTTGCTGTGTTCATCTACAGATTAGAGCACTTCTAATATACATGTGTGTTTTGGTGGCGAGGCAATTTTCTAAATATCATGACCACACTGATGTTTCAATTAAAAAGTGTTGACATTCACCAAAACGTTAATTAGTTTCTCATGTGGAAATTGGATGCAACTAGACGACAAGATCCGCGCTATTCCAGCTGCACTTACACCAGATACTCTTTCACTGAGGAGATTGGATAATGACAAGGTTATGGCTGTCTGTAATTTTTCTAAGATTGCTGCCAATTACACTAGCTGCACTGTTTGATTTCTACAGTGTGGCATTCGCTGCCTCCATATACACACACTGTAGCTACTTCTACGACTTGATCAATATTTTTAAGATTTAATTCAGGAGCAGCTTTCAACAGTGCAGAGCAGAATTTCATATGCCTCTTTTAGTGGGTCTATAAAACAGGATTTTTATACACAAACAGAGCTAACCAGTGAGACAAATAGTGAATAAAAATGACAAGGGTGTCAGATTAGTCAGTTAATACTTGCAGGGTACCATATTATAATGATCCTAATCCATCGTTAATTGGCAGTTTAATGACATTATGACACAGTTTGGAAAATGGCTGCTTCTGTCTGTCACTTCAGCACCTGAACCTTACAGGATTTGGCACCTCAGAGGTCACAGCACTAATGCACCTCATTTAGTGAAGCCTGATTTACAGTGTCTGAGAATATGAACTGGCTCTGATATGAGGGATTCTGCATAGACACGTCGGCTTTTTCATTTCATCTTTTTTTTTTTTTAAAGGATGCACACTACTGAATGTTGCAGTGCTTATATGAAAGCCCATGCACTCATTTCTAATTAGCTTTGGAGAGGCATATTCATCGTCTGCCCACTTTTATTCTAATCACAGGTTCCAACAGGGGCCTTAATCAGCGTTTTACTCCACACCTGCAATCAAGGCGGCAGTTTAGATTTATCACTTGCCATCACACTTTCCACAAACCCTCTGTAGAGATGTTTCCCGATTGAACCGTTTCCTCCCATCATTATTACTATTGCTGTTTAAATTCAGACCGTCGCTTCCTTTAGCTGACAAAATGTTAAAAATGAATGCCTCAACTATTTGCACCTCACCAGGAAGAATACAGCATGCACATGTTGTGAAAAATAAGGAAACATTTGGTGAATACTGAAAAGATAGACTTTTTTTTTTTTTTGCAGGTGCTGCACCAAAAGTCTGACAGTGTTTCATTGACTATTGCTGTGCAACATCTCAATTATTCAGCTCTTCTTCAGGCAAAAAAAAAAACATGTTCACAAATGTTGAATTGTTTATTTTTGTGACTCAGAATAATGACAATGTGTAACAGGTGCCCCAGGCAGATAAATATGCGTCTTCCAACAAACAAGGCACTCATCAGCCACAGGTGTCAACATTTACAATGAGATATAATCGACCAGCTCTCAAATGAATGGATAAATAAATGATGCCATGCAAACATAGCATACACATCCTTTGAGGGGGAGAAACGCCACATGGACAACTGCTGCTGTTCATGTCCAACTGCGTCATCTCTGAAAGCAATTACACATTTACAACTCCACTTGCGGGCAGGTATAATGAGTGGGGGTCAAAACATGCCAGCGTATTTCAAACCTGGAGCCTCGCTGACCCAAGGCTGTTGAGAAGCCAAGAGCATTGACCAATTGGGCTTTAACTGGTGGTTTAATTTATGGTTGTATGCTTGGCTGAGCTCAGACAGCCTCTGACAGAGCATGCTGCCAAGATGTGATTCAGTCTTGGACCACGGGGGACAGTTTTGTTGTGTCTCCACCAAAATGTGTTTTGATGAACCACGTTTCATCCCATCCCTGAGTGATAAAGTGCCAGAGTTTGGGAAACTTTTCTATTTGGTTTGTCAGTGCATCCGAGGTTAACATGATATTTGAACTTGAATATGACAGGTTTTTGGTAGATTGCCTGTAACGTACATACATGCATACATTCAGCACAGAGCAATACCTTTCAGCCTTAAGTTGGTGTTTGCATGGCTGCAGACTTGACTCTCTTTCTGTGCTTCCAATTCAGGTCGTATACAAAAACAATGACGTGAGACTTGAGTTGTCCAGGCTGGCCAGGCAGGGTGACCCCAAGATGAAGGTCCATGGTATCGTGGCCTTCAAGTGCGAGAACGTGGCCACTCTGGATCCAATCACATTCGAGACGCCAGAGTCTTTTATCATGCTCAACAAGTGGAACGCAAAGAAGGCGGGCTCCATCTCCTTTGACTTCCGCACCACTGAGCCCAACGGCCTTCTCCTCTTCAGCCATGGCAAGCCCAAGCAGCAGCCGAAGGACTCGAAGAGCCCCCAGACTCTCAAGGTGGACTTCTTTGCCATTGAGATGTTGGATGGCCATCTTTACCTTCTGCTGGACATGGGCTCAGGAACCACAAAGACCAAGGCGGTCAATAAGAAAGTCAATGATGGCGAGTGGTACCATGTGGACTTCCAGCGAGATGGCAGATCAGGTAACTTCCACATACATACATACATCTTTAGACGAAGAACATGAAATAGCGTGGGCTCTTTACAGCGGTGCTGAGAGCTCTGCAAAGCACCATTTTAGGAAACACAAGCAAATAGACAAAACGGAAGCAAGAGAGGAAAACATGTTCCCCAATTTGACAGCATATATGCATGTACTTTCTCTAGCTACGCTCTCTTAGACTCCCAGGGCCACTGCATTCATAAATATTTGCACAATCGCTGTTAGGATGAAGACTAGTCTGTAGCCTGAATGATTATCATAGAATACAATGCAACATTAAGCAGAATACTAGAGCAGAGGCTCTTCTATGTACTATGGAGATACATTATTTATCTGTTGCAAAAATACCACCGTAATGTTACAGGTAGCTTTTCTGTCATCTGTGAGTGCTTATGGCTAGCCAAAAGCTTTTGATGCTAATAACTGAACTTCATATGGCGGTACTTATGTGTCATGTGTCGGGTTTTCCAGACACATATTTACCACAAAATAACTTTGCCCCGACTTCCCATTGTGTCCTCGGAGCCCCGGGTTGCTCTGCTCTGCTCCCTGTTGATTTGCTTATCTAAGCAGCAATTTGTTAGTGTGTGCTTAGAGCCAAGGCCCTGCAATGTCATGCTGCAAATTAGATATACCCCTTGACCATGTTTTCCACTCCATCTCAAGAGGTGGAAATTAGATTAACTGTTTCATTACCCCCCAAAGCAAGCACTGGGTTGTGGTTTAAATTGAGCTATACCCACTGCTAAAGTAGCAATGGAGCCCATGGTTGAGGTGGCTGAATACAGTCATATACAGCAATAAATGGCACAGAGTGGCTTCTGCTCAACATAAGTGTGGCAGAATAAAAGCTCTGGGTGACTTCTCAAATAACATAAGTCTACAACATTTATTATGGTACACCAAACTGTAAGAAACACTGTTTTGTAAAATTACACTTGTGTCCATTATCTGTCTAGTAACCTCCCATCATCCACCCCCACACACACTAACTGTACACACACACGCTACACAAATGCACGCACACAAAAGCTATCAAATATCTTTTTTGTGTTAGCTGAGCTCTCTCCGCTCGCTCCTCTCTCTGTCTACCCTGCCTAAGTTTCCATGGAAACAGGAGGTGGTCTCTCCCAGGACTGAGACAGTTACTGCACAGTGCTGTGCTGAGCTCTGCACTAATGACATTTCCGAATAACTTTTCCTCCTCTCCTCAAGTCTAAGGCATCAACACTTACATACTGGAGTGTAAAGGGGACATAAAAAGGTCCCTGCAATGTGATGACTGCAATATGATGTGAGAGGACTAGCAAAATGGCAGACATGGTTCTCTTACATACACACAAACACACATATGCACACACACACACTGCTTCAAATTACAGAGTAATTTTCAAATTTTCCAGCACTACTTTATCTTCCCTCGCCCTTCAAATTTAAGCCAATTAAATCCTACAAGTATGCAGGCCTACTAAATCTAACATCTTGCATCTGGAGATTTCCATGAACTGCACAAAGCACTATTGTTTGCAGTGTGTAATGATGTGTGCGCTGCCCCTCAAATGGAAGCAATGGAGTTTTTGCAGTTCCTTTGTACTGAATAGGCCTCATGTGATTTCCATCCCCACAGGATACATGTAATTTTAATGGTGCATTAAATAGCAGATTTGTGCAAACAGGCTGATGGGAAACTTTCACAATAGCTTTTTAATGTGACTTTTTATATTTATTTTCTCCATAAATTATTGACAGATATTGACGTTCGGATAAAAGCCGTGACATGCTGTTAACAAGTGAACATAATTAATATTGTCAACTTATTCTTCAGTATGACACCGTTGATAGCCTGACTCATGTTGGCTGTTATACAGTCATATGTTTCTTTTTTTTTTAGATTTTTTATTTGTTATATTTGAATATCTAAAGTCTTGAGGTGATTTTAAAACCTAGAAAAATAATTCAGCAGTCCCCCGAGAGCATGAGTCATGAAACATATGGTGAGCTTTGTTTTTCATCTGTGTGTCAGATGTTTTATTAATACACACCACCAAGCACATCACTCAAAACAAAAGTGCAACACAACAGCCAGACATAATTATCTGCAGCCGGGGTCCTCCATGTGCGGC
The DNA here is from genome assembly GCF_905171665.1 of Trachurus trachurus. Taxonomy (NCBI): domain Eukaryota; kingdom Metazoa; phylum Chordata; class Actinopteri; order Carangiformes; family Carangidae; genus Trachurus; species Trachurus trachurus. Next base: position 19,640,942 of record NC_139906.1, read on the forward strand.
ACTTCCTGCAGCCGTGACAATGGCGAATAACGATCCCTGCCCTATTTAGTTTAGCTGGCTCTTCCCGCAGGAAGCGAGTCTGTAAATGGACTCTCGCTCTCAGACAGCATCTTCTAACCTCAATGCATTAGAGTCGCTATGAGACACTCTGCTTTTAAGTGAGGGCCTCTGGTCTGGGAGTGCCGTGGGTCACTCATCAGAGACATTACATGGACATTGCTCAGTTGTAGCCCCCCCCACCCCACTTCCTGCCTGGGCAACACGCACCGCTACTTCAAAACACACGAGCGTGCACTGCACATGTGTGCCGGACACAAGCGGAGCTGTGCATGCGCGCACACGTATAGAAAACACATCCACATCCTTGCAGCCCACTCTCAAGCTTCTCTCTCTACAGAGAATCCAATCACATAGAGAGATTTGGCCGTATCGCCCTAACTGGATTGTAGTAATCCCCTGTCTAACATGTTTTGGGGATGTGTGAGTGGGGTTAGGGGACATCATGCCAAGTTGAGCCTTGCTGCTGATGCAGAAAGTGTGAGAGAGATCTGAGCTGTCACTTGGACCCCTGCCTTCAGGTTTGATGATGGAGTACCACTTACAGGTCAGCCCGTGCAGAGAGAGACAGAGCTAGAGAGAGAGAGAGAGAGAGAGAGAGAGAAACAGAAAGAGAGAGAGGGAGAAATGTGGTCAAAGTGTATTTTAAAGTTTGCTGAAATGCTACTCCTCCTGCTCATCGTCATCATTCATCCTCTGCATCATCGTTTTGATCACCTCTCATTTACTGTACATCCTGTACTTGATTCTGAAGATATTATTTGCTGCCATGTTCCCTCATCTGCTTTCTTATCTGTCATCATACACCCCTCCCTCATCTTCTTTCCAGACATCTTTATCTCCATGTTCCCATCTTGTTCTGCATCCATCTCCTCCTCTTTTATGCTCGGTAGCATTCACGGAGACACATCCCCTTCCCCTTTTGGCTATGACTAATGTTCCAAACATAGGCAGTCCTGCAGTGTGTGTGTATGTGTATTATGTTTCCCATGCTGCAAGCTTGGTGATGGCACATGTCCCCATGGGATTGTATAGTGCCTTTTGACTTAACATAGCTTGACTGTGTTTACACACTTCCTTACGGGACTTTGACAAGTGAGCAGAGCACTCTAAGCAGATGCCTGAGAGATGCTGACATCCTTCTCTTGTCTTGCACTTACATCAATTTAGACAGACATGCTTACTGTATGCTTCCTTGTTTGCTGTTTATCCCTGACTTAAGTGTAGGTAGCAGAGAAGAAGTCGTTAGATAATGACTCCTGAAGTATTTACTATAAAAAGTAATTTATTCCTCACTATCCTGTAGCTTCTACCTGTCATATGCCTGAGACCTGTCACCTGACGGTGAATGTTTTGCATTCACACATGACTGGAGTGTAGATATTTCCAACATGATTCACTCCGACCATCATTCCTCAGTCCAGGCACCTGCTCTACTCCGAGAAAAAGTTTCCTCGCTAATGAGTTTGATGTAGTGAGCTCGTTAGCTCTAACCTGAAGGGAGCTGTTCTGGCTGCGTGACGGGTGGCCCTTGCCAAGTGTGCAAAGCTTGGAAGTCACAACAGCTGTGGCTGGAGAGAGCAGGGGCAGTGGGTGGCGGCAGGAAAGTGCTAGAACAGATGCCTGGGGCCAAGACCTGGAGAAAAGAGCTGGAACATGTTAGTGGGACCAGGTTAATCATTGTGCACTTGGTCCTTAGCTGTCTCTCTCCAGCGCTGTTGCAAGAACCCTGGCTCACCTTAGCAATAAAGCACATACATAGCCAAGATTATTTTTAGCCTATAGACCAATTTCAGTGTCTTCTCTTTCGCGCCGGCCTCTCTATAGATTCAGCAGAGAGGAACTGCTTTCATTAAAAACGGATATATAAATATTTATCATAAATATAATTAATTGTGATACGCGCATTCATGCATGCTAATAGTAGCTGTAATGAAATGTGAAAGGCCCCATTTAATGTCTAATGCATCTCAGGCAGTCCTACTGAAAATTCATGTGTGGCTTAGGGCTTGTTTCCCAACATAAACACTTTGACGAGAAGAGTAAGTTAAAAGCTGCGCTTCTCTTCCACATACAAGCAGTAAGGAGTCTGTCATTTAGCCTAAGGCGTTCAGCTAATAGCTCCTTCATATCTGCCATGGCATGCATCTGCCACTCAAAATGTAAATTATGACTTTATGGCAATTTTATTTTTTAGCATCCTTAGCCTACCATTTCTCTGCCACTCTCCCCGGGCAGTGGCCTGTGCAGCTCCTCTCTGCAAGCACAGTGTATAGATTACTGGACCAGGATGCGGGCAGTAGATGCAGCCGCCATTAATTAAAGATCCACAATGGCTCCTGCACTGAGAGTAACAGATCCATATACAAATTAATCACCCAGCCTGAGTCCCACAGTAAGGCTTTCCTTTTTCCACAGCTTTACAGTCCAGTCATGTCCGCTGTTGTTTACCGTGCTCCAGATCGAGAATTAAACCTGAATGAGAGCGATAAATCATGGTGGGGAAACACACAAACTCTCATTGCTGGTTTATGTGTTGGAGAGGCAAACAGAAGGAGAGACAGGGTGAAAAAAAACAGCCTGCAGTCCGTTAATCAAGTTCAAAAAGATGGCTGCGATGTATTTTCGTATTTTTGTTATTGTTTTTTGTTTATTTGTTATGTGGCTGAGATGATAGAAGGGGCAATGATTTTTCTTTCCCCATCTTTTCTTTTTTATGACCACTGCTTTATAGATAAAGGAGATTTATGTTGGGAAATCCAAGGAAAATGGAGAGGATACTCTTAGGGATCCCAGATTAGGCTGCTAATAGACTAGCTGTCCTGTGATTAATGTGTCTTATCAACACTCATCAGTCATTCTAAATGAAGAAAATCCTGACCCTGTCCAGATGGATAAAAGTAATTAGGCTAATTTCTTCATCAAACCATCTTTAAATGGGTCTTCTCTGCATGTTTGTTTTTTCTCCGGGGCAGATAGTGTCTTCTGGTATCTGCCGCCATCAATAGGTGTCCTCTTAGTCCAGAGAAGAAAATATAAACTTTATCCCACTGTGTCTCATTTTTCTTTCAGGAACCATCTCTATTAACACCCTCCGTACGGCCTACACGGCCCCTGGAGAAAGTGAGATCCTGGACTTGGATGACAATCTCTACCTTGGGGGTCTGCCAGAGAATAAAATGGGGCTGGTGTTCCCCACCGAGGTGTGGACAGCACTGCTCAACTACGGCTACGTGGGCTGCATCCGGGATCTATTCATTGACGGACAGAGTAAGGATGTCCGACGCCTGGCCGAGATCCAGAGAGCTGCCGGGGTGAAGCCCTCGTGCTCCAAGGAGGCTCCAAAACAGTGTCTGAGCAACCCCTGCCAGAACAATGGGGTCTGTAGAGAAGGCTGGAACCGCTATGTGTGTGACTGCTCGGGGACCGGATACCTGGGACGCTCCTGTGAAAGAGGTAGGACTTTGTTTCTGTCTCATTTTGTCTACCCAGCTGTTTGGAAGTACATAATTTCTGTCTGGGAGGCATAATCTGGATTTACTGTATGTGTGTGTGCGTGTGTGTGTGTGTATGTGAAGTGTTGACGCTGATGCAGCACGGTGACACACTTCTTCAGCACCGTGCATTGTCCTCTGAGAAAGGCTTGCTACCACAGGAGTGTGAATATAACTGACATCAAAGACAACCAGAAAAAAGAACAGCTTTTAATTATAACTATAAATTTATTATTCTTTGTCTGAAATCAACCTCCTTTCAAGCTCTGCCCGGGCAGCTTCACCAGGCAAAAAAAAAAAAAAAAAGGAAAAAAAAGTGCAGGTTGTCTTTTATTTATTGAGAGTGATGGTTGAACATCAGCAACAAACTCAAAGTAAGGTGAGACAGGAAAAGAAAGTGTAGCGAGTGTCGAGACGGACAGAATGAGTCAAGGAACAGAGCAGAGTGTTGACTGGCTGATGCTTAGACCATGTTGAGTGGTAGGTGACTGATGCACCACTGAGGAGCTCCCGGTCACGTCCACCATACACACGAGCCTGTAAATTGGCTGTCTTCTGCTAACCATTTGGCTCATCAAACCACTCGTTCATGACCAGACCTGGTGCTGAATACTTATCCCTCTCCCCTCGGCGGCGGAGAAATAGGAGGAGTGAGTGACACCTGGTTGAGCTCCGTGTCTTAGCTGGAGCACACCTGAGTGTGCAGCAGGTTCTGTTGTTGTTTACAGTGAAATTTAATGAACTCCATCTTGGATTGTTTGCTCCAACCTCATTGCCAATATCCATGTATGTGTTTGTCTATTGTAACAGCTGCATTTGCTTTAAGCTAGAGCCGTTCCTGCTGACCTGGACTTAACACTCCACCGCAGATCCTTTTTTTTCTTTATAGTATTTGTGTTGTGGTGTTACTGTATGTGTAATGTAGCTGAACATAAATAAAATAAAAAGCGGTCAGAAGGACATCTCTTTGCTTACGAATGCAAAGCTCAGCGTGGACCCGGCCGTTCTGCTGGTTCAGCATGGGCTTGTTGGCCTGGTGATCAGAGGATTGCCCTTTGACCTCTTTGATTGAACACTGGCCCGATTAAAACAACAAACAGCTGCGTGAGGGAGGCCAATCCGTGGCTTGCTCATGTGGTCTGCACCCAGGCAATGGCTTATTTTCTCACTGATTGAATAAATATGTCAAAAAATGTATAGTTAATTCACCAAAGAGATTTGCAGCATGAACTATTAATAGCGGAGGATTGGGACTTTTGAATATTACACACGAGTGGCCTAATGATGGTTTTTTTTTTAATTCATGAATTAATTAAATGGATGTTCACTGTATGTAAAGTTGCTGTGAAATTATAATGAATATCATATCAAGATAAAAATGACCCTCGACCGATGTTTACAATATATTATTATGTATTCCTCTTGCGCTTCAGAGGGTGGGGGGGGTAAAGGTTTTGTGCTGCAGCAGTATGTGCAGAATTTACATCATGAAATCTCAACGGAGCGAAAGCAGCAAATGAGCGAAAACCATTAACATATGCATACTCAAGGCAAATGTCAAAAAGAGCCCAAGCATGTGACACCGTTATCACAGTGTGATGCATCTGCACAGGAACGACAGCCGGAACAGGTTCTCGTCGGGAAAAGAAAAAAAAAAGGGACCCTCGTTGGAATGTAACACATCCCACGCAGTTACATGTATCAGCTCTACATGTTCTCATGCTTCTTTGCGCTTAAGTCATTCACCCTATGAAATGCAGTAGCCTAAATATCCTGGATATAGGATGTGGGAATTGTCTGGATGATGACACGCTAAAGAGACAGGCCTGATGCAGATGGAAATCTGCAGTGTCAAATCGGGAGCATAATAACACAAATGCACACGATACCAGAGATGTTGTTGCGTTTCCTTTGTTTGTTTTCAGCTCCAAAACTGGTCCATTCAGTGGTGAATCTCTGATCATCACATGTGACCTGTCGTGTAACTACAGCAATGTAGTTAATGCTAAAACGGGAAATTAATATCTCAGCTGAACGAGCACACGAAAGAGAGAATCTAAATCTCCTCCATCTCTGATGAATGTGTCAGTTAGGCTGTTCTGATTTTCCGCATGTGCATTTCCATTCTAGCTAATGAGTTGACAGGAATTAGGGCATAGTACATGAGGGAGGTTTAGTGGGCACAGATCGTTTCACTACAGGAAGAGATTTGCTTATCCAGAGAGAGTGCTCTTGAATGCAAAACGACATAATCCACTCTGAAAACAAAGCCAGAAACCTCAAGTCTGCATCGCTAGATTTGAATCAACCGCATGTTGCAGAGGTCTCAACCACCGTGACCCTCTCTCTCCTCTTCCTCACAACCCACCCAGTGTCTTCTGCCGTCTCAGTCCCTCAGTCCAAACTCTCTCTCATTTTTTTAAAAAAACAAATTCTTTTATCTGGCTGTCTCTGCTCTGTGTATGAGACTGCCATCGTCGGGAGTGTGAGTGGGAGCAGTGGTATGGAGGATGGGGCCCGGCATGCTGCCAGCTGTTTTGATGGCTCCAGATTGCCTCTGCGCTGGTAGGATGAAGCAGGCACCAGCAGGCCGAGGAGCTGTCAAAAGAATTACCCTAGCTCTCACTTATCCATGCATGGTGTACCACCCGGTGGCAAAATATAGCTACTGCATATGGCGGAGGAGGAGGAGGACAACGAGTGGAAGGAACAGGAGGTGGAGTTTCGGAAGAGAGCCATGGAGCTATTCGCCCTATTTTGAGAGATTGTAATTAAGCAGACAAAGCAATTTTCCCCTTGCATCCCAAATGTCTTCCCCTTCATTGTTCCTCCAGTTGCTAATTAGCCCAAATATTAGTCTTGCAGTGTGGGGCTAAGGCAGGCTCTCCCAGATGGTGCAGTAGGTGTGTTGCGGCACATGCACGTAGTCCCTAATGAGATATGACGTGCTGCATGCCCATACTGACGGCACCTGTGTTGACTAACACACTCATGTGGTGAATAAAGATGGAAGCTAAAAGATCAATACATAGAACAACATATAAGTTTGCTCTCATGTGCCGGACACACATGAGCATACAACTTTTGAAGATATAATGCTGCAATACTGTCAGAATCTCGTTTCCAAAAACATAAACCACGGACCACAATGGAATAATTCAAAACATTATGTAAATCAGTATAACTGTAGAAAAACTGGTTCTTTGAGCACATTTATTGCTTTTCAGAGCATAAAACCCTTTGCCATTGGTCCGAAGCAAAAGCCAAGAGGTGCAGAATGTTATTGCGTAATTGTGAAATGCCCTCAAAGGGGAATACGGCTGAGTTTTAGCATTAAAACATGTTTTAGCCATGCCCTTTGACAGCGCACTGTGTGTTAGTCACCATTCACCACACTTGAATCCAGTCACAAATTAGGGAGAACTGGTTGTCTCACGCCCCGAAGCGATGCACACAGATGCGTAGAAAATTGGTTGAAAAACATGAAAAATGTGACTGTAAGAGCGCTGGGGGTTGATTATCTGGGGATATAGGCACGTGTTGTGGAACCGAGGTTTAGCTAGGAGTGAGAAAAAAAACCCAAAACAAAACAATCATATTTGTGTCAGGACACAAACTTGCTCACACTATGTTTAATCTATTCACTGGAGCTTTTGATGTCCCCACTTTCCACAGCTTCTGATAATAGGTCATGTCGATAGACCTTGATAGCACCGCGATGACCAAAGACTGGAGATTAACTTGTAAATCTTAAAACTAAATGGTAATTCTCCTTTAATAGTCTCAGTGGGGCTGAGAAACCTAATTCACACATACTAATTCTCTACCGTCTTGGCTGTCGCGTGTATTCCTGACAGCATTGTAGCTGAAGCTGCAGATTGTACCGCTCCGAACGGACTCACTGATCCATTTTCTGTCTCTGCTCTCGTTTTCACGGCCCTAATGAAGTTGCCTCATGGCCGCGGAGCAGCAAAGATGCGAAAGTCGGCCCATGAAGATGCCATTCCTCTCTGCATAGCAAAAGAAGAGTCCCCCCCTCCATCCCATCTCTTGAAATCCACTTAGATGGCAGCGTTTTTTCTCCATCTTCACACTTTTAATAGCCAGAGAGTCTATTTCTCGGCTGGTGTGTGCTAAGATTCTCAAAGAAGAGGCGGCTGTGGTGAAGGAGACATGAACATCTTTGAATTATTTATGATATCTGTGAGCCATTTCTTCCTGTTTATTGTGGATGTTGAACATACATTTTCCAAAAGCCTTTGGCGGTGGTTGTATTCTGGCAAGTTTTGAATTGGATTGGGCCTGGTGCCCTGACACTCACATCGCAATCCTGTGACATGCAGCTGACAGCTCTTCCTTCCTGCAGAGCCTGTTCTCCTTCAGGGGGGAAAATGGAGGAAGAACTTGCAACCGTGTGTGTGCCTGTCTGCCATTACTCCCCCTTGTTAGTAACACAGCCTTATTTGTTACTTCTTTCAAATCCCCCACCACCCCACCCACCCAAATTGCTCCTTGTTCTCTTGTGAAAATCAGGAAACAATGTTGTATTGTGCTTTACAAGACAGAAAATGAATGCTTGGTTTAGTTTGGTATGCTCCATCTCCCCTCTGACAGCCTCCCGTTGGGCTGGCACAGACAGAAACTCCCAGCTTCAGTCCTCTCAATTTATTTTGGTATTAAACACGGGAGTGCCATTTAAAAAAAAAAAAAAAAAGGCTGTGGCTCCAGGATTGGATTCTTGACAGGTGCTCACTTTGCATTAGGTAATGTTTCCCTCACACGTCGGTCTCCATATTTTCATATCTGTCCGGACGTTTCTTTTTGATATCATCTTAGACAACCTCCTGTATGAATCTGAGCGGCGGTGACATCTTGTATGAAATTCAGTGTTTACTCCAGGTGTGATTAATTTCATCCATCTATTCAGATTATTCATATGGTTCTTTATTTATATGAGGTGTGGCCAGAGGTCACATCACACCATTACCTTCCTTCCTCACCTCGATTATCAGCATCTGTGCCTCTACGACAATGGCAGTCAGTTGTACATACTCCAAACTGTTTATATATATACACCCCCTTGTTAACAAAGTGGTGTTTACACATCTCTAAAGAATAGTCACCAGTGCAATGTTACATTTTTTCTTTTGTTTTCTTTCCTTTTTACCATGAGTCTCCTTTTTTTCCACAGTCTAATGGATCTAGTGTCAAACTGAGGCATTTTAAAAGGAGTAGGGTTTATGCTGGAGCAGAAATCCTATACAGTGCAGCACTTAGATCCGTCACTCATTGTTTGGCAGTAATGATTTTCACGTCCCATCTTCCCAGAGTAAACATACACCTGAGCACCAGACAGTGTGGCTGTGTATTTGTATACACCGTGAAGCGCAGCCGCATACAGAGAATAAGTCAAACACGGCGAGGAAACGCTCTCGTCGGGTTTAAAGTGCTAGCTAATATTGCAGCGACAAACATTTTTTTTCAAGTGTTAGGAGTTTGAACAGTTGCTCCATTTTTCCTGGCATCTGCTAACAGTTTCCAAATGCAGCTCTTTGCTTTAGCTGCCTGGCAGGAAGCAGACAGTTTAGCAGTGAGAACTCGTTTGTCACACGCCCCTGTCATCCGCAGCATACCCCAGGAGGTCGTGGAGAAATTGGATTTGGGTGAGGAATGTGACGGAGTCATCCCAGGGGATGGATGTGACATTGGCTCTGTGTGATGAGGAAGTGGTGATGAGGTGGTGTGTGTACATTGGTACCCTATCACCCCCACCTCACTCCATCTCCCCCGTCCCTCCAACTTGCCTTCTATCTGTTTCAGCACTGCAGTCGCTGTAATGGCTTTGTTATTGGGTTTTGGTTTAGTTACACTACCGGAAATGCTGTTACAGCCTCCTGCCGGCGTTAAACAATCTCCCCAGCATTTCTCCTTCCTAATGCTTTGAGTAAATGCAGTCACCCTGAGCAGAGGCTCAATATTCAAGGTCCACAGACTATTATGAGTCTGTCAACGTTTGTATTTTTTCCCCTAAGTCAAAACCAATTTGTCCTTTTGTAGTTTCCCACTGTTATAGCAGATTCAAAGATATAATGCTGCCACTTGTTATTACCTCTGTTATTGACTTGGTTTCCTTTATCTTATCTTTCTCTGTTTGTCACTGTGTGTTCATTGTCCTCTGAGTGTTTTTTTTTATTACACACCACTGTTCTAGCATGTACCTATCTCTATGTTCTTTTCGATGATGGAGGGCACCACTTCCACTGGTGCAGAGAAGACACGACTCAGACTTTTAGGTGGGGGGGGCGGGGGGGATTGGGGTTGCTGTCAGCTGTAGTATGCAGTCTTATGCGATGTGAGACTAGTGACAAGTATTTGCACGCTGCTCTTGGATGACATATCTGTGCACATGCCATTTTGCAGTCACTTTCTCTTTGAACTGACTCTTTCTGTTTTGCTGTTTTTTTTTTGTAATTCCAGCAGCCTAATAGTAGCTGGATTCATCATCAGTGCTGTGTTCTTTTGTAGCAAATCTGCAAAGCATGTGTGACAAACACATCTGGGGACACTCCTGGAAGAGTGAAGTTGTCCCTGTGTTTGTCAGCTTCATGGTTTAATCATTCCTGTGTGGATGGATGACAAGTCAGTGAAGGTTCACTGCATAGCTTGTGTTGCAGCTGGAGTATCTCGGTGCATTTTTTCCCCCCCTTACAGACGCATAATGGGCTCTCTCCCTCTGTGTTTGAATGTGTGCTATTTAATATCTTCTCCCCTACTGCATTTCCTTACTCAAGACTGAGATTTACAACACCGAATTATATCCACAAATAAGGCATCATCATTTCAAAACTGCCACACTCCATTTTACCCATCACTCATCCACTTGTCTTCCTCTTTCTCTCTGCAGAGGCGACCATCCTCAGCTACGATGGCAGCAAGTTTATGAAGGTCCAGCTGCCCGTGGTGATGCACACAGAGGCCGAGGATGTGTCTCTGCGCTTCCGCTCCCAGCGAGCCTACGGCATCCTAATAGCCACCACGTCTCGGGACTCAGCTGACAGCCTGCGTCTCGAGCTGGAGAGCGGCCGCGTCCGCCTGACTGTCAATTTAGGTAACGTCTCGGACATGCACCGGCTGCAGCCGCACAGTCATGTGTCAAATAGCACTAAATTAAGCTAGATAACACTCTCAAATACACACAGTCTCTCTCTCACTCTCGCTCTTACTCTCACGCACATTCGCTACACAAACCAATTACTCTCATATCATACACAGGCCTATTCTGAATAGAAGGAGATGGTGTAAAGACTTTCAATGGCAAGAGTCTGCGGCTCTCCGCTCACTGCCAGTTGAGCACACAGCTGCCGTTGCCCAGCAGGGAATGCTCGCTGTCCACTCCATCAACTAACCCCAGATCATAAACACATGCATTGCTCTTGAGGGAGTCGCCCTCACAGTGCACTCACTGCTGTGTTCTCTCCTGGTGCATTTACAAATACATCCAGTTATCATTCATAAAAGGAAGCGAACAATTCCTCTGAAGATGAGGGAGTGTTTATAATATCACACCTCCTCTCTAATATCCCTTTTGTTGTTTTAACCATTAAATCATTTGTTCTTGTGCACTTTAATCATTGTAGGAGGAATGCATGATTGCAAATCAGTAAGTGTATCTTAAATAAGCACAGGGAGAGACACGCTCCACCCCTCCCCCCTGCCTACACCAAAAAAGAGAGAAAATTGAGGGCAAAATGAAAGACTCTGTGCGAGCGTGTGCATGTGTGTGCTTATTTGCTCAGGAAAGAATCCAATGAAGCCTGTGAAAAGTTTGATATCTCTCAAACAGAGCAATGCTGCACAAATGATAGCCATCTATTTCTCCTTTCCACTGGCTAAACAGAAATGGGCTCCCTAAGCGGAGCCATTTAGCCGTGCATGCAAAGCAGACAGTCTGTGTCTGCAGTCAACCACAAGGAAGCATGTGTCCCCATCGCTGGAAGACAACAGCGCCACACACTGACAGGGCCGACGAGTCAAATCGTGGCACCTACAAAAAAAGAAAAAGAAAAAAGACGCCTTCTGATGAAAGCAGCGAGTCATCGTGTTTTCTTTTATGTTTAAATTATCTTTGACACATTATAGAGTTTTTTTTTTTTTTTGTGAGTTCGTCCCCAGCCATCAGCCCCTGAAGCCTGTCTCCCTCATCCCTCCTTCAAAAAGCAGAGCATTTCCTGCAAGGGTAGGGCTAGTGTTGGTCTCTGGTTGTTTGCGACCACTTTTCTGCTGTGGTTGACAACACACGACAGACAGGGCCGAATGGGGAAGGAGGGGTGGGGAGTTTGATCTGGGTCACCTTTCTCAGAGCACGACGCCAGCTCTAAGCCTCAGGAACAAGAAATAAAGAAAACAGATATATATAGATATATAGAAGCAGTGGTCTATAAGGCACTGCTAAGTGATACAAAATGAATGAAGAACAGGTCATCATTAGTTGTTACCAGGAGAAACAACAGTGTCTTCAAGTCTTCTACTGAGATACAACATAACCTTAGTAGATAATAATAAATAATAAAATAGTCTATTTACAAGTAGTCTTGGCCACAAAATGTGGGTATAAATCTATAACAGAATGTCCCATATGACAATATATTATCATTATAGACATTATATTATTGTTAGCTGATGATTTAATGTGTAGGTGAGTTTGTAATGCTGGTTTAGGCAGTAGTAAAACCTGGAATAATACACCATAAGATGATAACGGTGTCATATATAAACATACTACTGTAAGTACAAATATGTCACAATTCTGTGCGAATAATCACAATCAAGTGCTTGTGCATTTGATGAATAATTGTTTCACCACTGCTACATCTGCTCAGAGCATCAGCAACGGTGATGCAATTGGATTTTTCAACGATTATCAATTTCAGTAGTAGCGGTAGCGTGAAAATATGTTTTCAGTCAGATATGTGAAGAGATAGAGAGATTGAAAAAATGAAAAAATGGGGTTTGGAGAGAATGGAAACACCTTCCACCTGGCCCTGTCTGACCCTGACTAAAATCTGATGCTCTCACACTGAATAGAAGATCATATTCTGAAAATGAACCGAGAAAATCTCTCACCTTGCAAAACACGATTTGTTTGGCTACCTGGCAAAAAAAAACAAAGCGAAACAATATCATGAAGCAAAACCTCAGCCGGCCCCATGAATCTCTATTCTACATTGCTGGAACTTGTATTCCTCTGCACACCACCATGCCGAGCTGCTCTGGCCCGGCTCCAGTGCAGTGCTTTTACCAGCTCGCTGCAGCTCAGGGGCCACGGATGAGAGCATCAGAGGACGGGCAGTGTCTGTGTGTGTGTCCCCAGAGGGGTGGACTGTATGCTTTAATGATGTCTGCAGCTGTATCGTTGAAAGATGAATTTATCTCTCATCTATTCTTCCCCATCTAGATTGTATCAGGATTAACTGTACCTCCAGTAAGTTACTGTTCACCTTTCTTCTTCTTCTTCATCTGCTTCTTCTTCCTCCTCTCTAACTGTTTCTGGACCTTCATGTTTTAGTATTAGCTGTCTTGTTGCAATTTCTTCTCTGCAGCCAGTGAATGATCCTGACATTAAATAGGTCCTAAATCTGTGGATTTGACCTCCACTTGCTTTGAAATACAAGAGACATTACATTTTATCATAGCACTTTTAAAGAACTGTGGGTACATAAGAACTGAATAGTGGTCTTCTGTGCATCAGCTGTCTAAGAGAATAATGAGTAGGGCGAATGGAGACGGAGGGAGGCTCGAATTAATCACTAAGCTAAATATGGCAGCGATTCTATACACTGAGTTGTTTCTAATTAACAAACCGTCTCACTCATGAAATCAGGCTGATATAACGTTCATGCATTGGAAGTGCAGGTATTTTAGACATGCATGATTTCCTTGCCTCCCCTCCGCCCTCGCTTCTTCGTCTTTTTTTTTTTTTTCCCCCTCCTTTCGACTCCAGTATTTCACGCCGGTTGTAAATTGATGACGCCATTCAAGGTACAGAGGAAATACAGAGTGTGATTTTATTATTCTCATTAACCTGCCTCACAGAGCAGAAAGAAAGGGATGAAGAGGGAGGGAGAGAGAATAGATCTTGTTGTGGGATTCACAGGGGGGGATATGTGTGTGTTTTGTGTATGTGTGTGTTTCAACAAAGAGGTTACATTGCAATATTTTGGGAGGTAAATATCCCTGACATTTATTATTCAGGAACAGTGATGAATTAATAATTACTTCACTGGAGTCATAATACACGAGCCCTCTTCCTGTTTAACGATTCTGAAGTGACAGACACATTCTCAGTATCAGTAAATACCAACAGAAATTAGACAGTTTAGGCTCTATAATGGAGTGCCAGTGTCAGATTGTATATAAAAACAAACTGTTCTCTGAAGATGCCCGTGTTGGATCTCTTTGTGTGTGAAATCTTACAGTATTTGAAGGTCATTGCCTGATGAGGAGCGGAGACTTACACAACAAAAAACGTCTCCACGCTGGAATCACATGACGTGACCTCTAGCCAGCCCTTCTTAACACCTTTCTAAATGCTAAATAGCATTGTTCATGCGTCTTGGATTGCATCCCTTGTTTGTGTATGCAAATTAAAATCTCTAAGCTCTAATTCCCACCTTTCGGAGCGTTAAAAGGTCATTCTTGGTTTATGTTGGGAGTGCGGAGGCATAATCCGTGCATGCATGGACACCAGGGGTTGTTATTTGCTCTTTTGATTACTTAATTTCTCTGCTTCATATTTTTGCTTCATGCATCATTGGCAAAATAGCCAGAGCCAGATTAGTCTGATTCAGTGTTGCACCTGGTGGTTGAAAGAAAGAAAACACACCATCTTCATTATTAACACCCCTGTAGGTTCAATAGCTGTTTTTTTTAGTCAGTAGGAGAAAACTCAGTGCAGTGTAATTGGGCGATGTGCAGTGTGTAGTTAATAGGCTGGATGATTTCACACAGGCCGTGGGAATAATGAAAATGAAATGAAACGACACAGCACTAGTTGGCTCTGACAAGTCACTAGTCATGCTGACATGTTAGTTCCATTGGTGTGAATTATGTTTGTGTACATTGTCTTAATGTACCTCCTGTATTTATTCAAGAATAACAGTCTTAGAAGTAATACAATTATTATCACATTTACAGAATTAACTGATGTTTTATAGATGGAAGGAATATACGGTACATGGGAATTTTTTCCACACAGAACAAAGCTGCTATATAATTCAAAGAGAATTATTTTGATTCCATCAACATTTAATGCCATGCTACAGGGAAAATGAATCTTTAAGTAAAACCGAGGGGAAAAAAGCAGGTCTTTTTTTAATAGATTCAGACCTAATTGTGTCATAAGAAAATGTTTAATTGAAGTTCTTGGAAAGAACTGTGCTAAGCCAGAGCGCGCGTTTCCACTTATGAAGCATTTAATTCTCTGCTTTTTTTTTTTTTTTCTAGGTTGTTATTTTTCTCCGTGTTATTTTTGTCCTCTTTTTTTTCTGTGTTAATTAATGTGTCTTGTCAGGCGCTGCAGCTCCGGTCAGCTCGGTGGATGAAGAATTTCAGCACCGACTCAAAGAACACATCACTGTCTATTAGGGACCTCGACTCCCTGGGGCAGCCCAGAGCTGTCTGAAGAAAACACTGCCACTCTGACTTAAACACTGTTAACAGGCACTGAGTGACAACAAACTAAAAATATGATCTAAAAATATCTGGTGACAGATTGGCTTTTTTTTGTCTTCCGTTCTATTATGCATTAATCTGAACAGGATAATTTACAGTGGAGTCAGGATGTAGTGATTATTCTCTCCCTGACCTTCTTGACCAGAAACTCAAAGCATTTTTTTTCTTTTATACGTAATTGATCATTTTCATGCATCAGTCTTTCTTTCTCTTTGGCTTATTTAGTGTGAAAGAGCAGGAGGACATTCTTTTGCATGGATATTACACCTGTGTGCATGTATGAATGATAATGAGGGGATGATTTAAAGGGCAGATGCATAGAGGGTGAGATACACACTGTGCTTATCAGCTGGAAAAGTGCCTTGTATTTGCCACTGAGTGCTTATAATGCACAGTAAACTGTATGTTGGCAGTACACTTTCAGCGTCGCTGTCACTGATGGCACTGAGTGCAGCTAAACTGCTCAAATCAAAAATCAAACTGTTAAAGCACTGATAATAGGGTTTAATGGTGCTCACCTTCGTGCTTGGAAAACTAATCGTTGGTGACGAATGAAGGAATGTGTCGAGCAGATTGATTCAATCTATCTACAGTGCAGATGAGTCAACTTGAAGATAAGAATATATCCCTATTTGTCATGCCATAAATCTCAATCTATTAAGAGACTGTTCAGAAATGATTTGGCTGTGGAGGAGGGCTCAGAGTTATTGAGTTTTTCTTCAGTCACTGTAAAACCCCTCCTCCTGAAATATCAAATAATAGTGTTTTTTTTTTTTTTTCATATAGCAATTCTTACAAGGGAGGAACATTAAATACCCTCCCCTCCTCACCCAAACAGTTTAGATGGCCCCTCCTTTCAGCAAAAACAAGCCACCACCAACGGGCTGTACCACTGAGATCAAAAGCTGACTATGCCTGTGTGTGTGTGTGTCTGTGTGTCTGTCTGAGCGCCTCGTGAAGGGAAACAACAGTGAAGTGCTTTAGATTAAGATGTAATTATGATGCTGTTTGTGGCTGCTGTAAATTAGCTTCATGAAGGTGGCCAACGTGTCGGCTCAGCAGTACCCGTAACTAACATTAGCAACTTAAATGGAAAGCTGAGAATAATCATTGATCACCCCCGTAAAAGTTACAGCACACTGAGAGACTTTCCTGTCAAGCCTGGCTGCGAGGTAGTTAACATGACATGATTATGCAGCTATTGCTAGAAATACTCGACATGACTGAAGCTAGACCGAGTGACAACCTTTCAACACGTTTGATCTCTGTTTATAGAACAAATAAAGTGAAATGCAAATGGCACGGAGCAGCAGATTAGCGGTGATTGTCACCATTTCTTGTTTTGACACCATTTAACCTCTGCTTGCTTAAACATTTCCACAGTGTGTTGTCAGTTAGCAGGGCATCGATTAGACAAGCAGGTCGCCTAGCATGGCAGCCTGCTAAGTTTGCCTTTCTATGTGTGCTGGCTTTGATGTCTGTGTTGATGGTAATCCAGCAGCAGTGGCCTGCTGTGTGGTCAGTGAGTCCCTCTTTCTTTCTTTGTTTTTTTTTTTTTTCTTCCTCTTCTTCCTCCACCTGGGTGAGTCACAGTGGTCGGGTCAGGCTCCACCAGTATTTGGCCTGTCATCCAGCCAGCCAGAGCTGATTGACTGGATAATCACATCTTCTCATGCTACCCTGTGCCACACTTCTCCACTGTTCCCTTGGGCCTGGAGTCAATGAGGCAAGGAGGGATCACTGTAGATCCATCACTGCAGATAGATCACCATCAGCGAGGGCACTAGAGAGGGCTGGACGTGGCAGAAAGCAGACTAAAGGCCCTTAATGTCTGGCCAGCAGCTGGCAGTTTAGACTCCAGACTGCACAACAGGCGTAAAACTAGGCCCTACAGTAGTGGATGTTGTGCAAGGAATGTGCTGCTTAATACTATTGACCTCTTTTCCCCTTCCCTTTCTTTCCTCCTTGGAGAGCAACAAGGACAGGATGATGGAAGGCAAAGATCAAGCATGCTTTCAAGTCCAACTCCATCCTATTATTTCATATCTCTCATCCTTAATCCCTCGCCAGTCGTCTGGTTTCAATCCTGCCCCGGTGTTTAGTGCTTACAAAGCAGAACTGTGCCTCTGAGATTGAGTGTGTCCCAGTACTTTGGCACCCTCAGATTTGCATACACATTGCAATGGGTGCTTTGAAGATTGCAGAAAAGCAGGAAATAAATAGCCATAAATGGGTTCAGGGGAATGAACCTGGCACCCATATGAAATGCTCCCCACAGTGGGCAAGGTATCCGGAGCCCGGGGATTTTAATATTGTCACAGTGGCGTCTTAATTGGTCTGTTTGGTTCTGTGAGCCCAGGAGGGGAACATCACAGCCGTACAGCAATTCAAAGATGCTCTACAGCAAGTCGGAGGCTGCATCAAAAAATAATGTGTTGCCCCAATTGGACCAATGTTGGAATTTCTAAAAGCAGACAAGAGGTTTTACTTTTTTCTTCTTCTCATAAGATCACAGATTTGTTGCATTGCAGTGATTAATCCTATCTGTAATTCCAAATTTGATTATGTGGAATCACATTTGATTTGGATTCTGTGTAACATGGTGACACATCAGGGAATATTAACATCCTGCTTCCAGGATGTGTGAAGGGATGCTTCAGTATTATGTGTTTTTTATTTTCTTCAGTAGGATGGTTATTTTTTGGCATTTGGAGATTTAATGAAGTGTATCACTTTTAATAATAGAATTTGTGCATTTTGCACAGTGTTAAAGTAGCTACCTGTTATCTGCTGCTTTTTTCAAAACACTCATTCATTTTCATGAGCTGCTGATGAAAATCACATTCTGTATTTCCTGCATTTTCCACAAACAATAGCCAATCTGTTTTTTGCTTTAGAAGAGGTTCGTTTCACCTCCGAGCGCTTTGTTTCCATTATTCAGGTATTTGCTCCGACATTAACTTTTTCATTTCATGTGGTGGACATGAGAGAAACCAAACACTGGGTCTGTAGCTAAACAAGATGGAGAGTGATGCTCAGATAAGTGCCTTGCTCTGTCGTAGCCTTTTGGTAGTCATTTGCTGCCACCATGTGGCATGAGGGGAATGAAGGGAGAAAATAAAACAACAACCCACAAGAAGTGAGAGACCAGCTCTGATGAAACATCTAATTATACTGTGTCACTTTAGGAAAATAAAACAGGCATTGTTGCTTAAATCAAAACAGTTAGTGTGAATATTGTCAGTGATAATTATGTGGCATCCTGATTACCGCCTCCCTCGTCTTGATATGACGACAATGGTGTTCAGTGAGAATTCAGAAATATGATGCCCTATCTAATGGTGCAGGACAGCAAATGCAAGTCAGAATGATGTGTTTTCTTATGGCCCATTAACTATGTTTACCTTAATGTTTTCTGTCTCTTTCAAACTACTTAACTCATTCACTCTGTCCTCCTTTCGATCCCCTCCCTCCCCCCTCCCCTCTCTGATTCTGTTTATATCTCTCAGCCTCTCTATTATGTGTGTGTGTGTGGGTGTATGCATGCATGTGTGTTAACCGCTGTTTGGACTGTCCTGCAGGCAAAGGTCCCGAGACTATTTTTGCGGGTCAAAATCTGAACGACAATGAGTGGCACACGGTGCGTGTGTTCAGGAGGGGCAAGAGTTTGAAACTGACCGTAGATGATCTGCTGCCTGTCGAAGGTACTCCTCTTCCTCTCCTCTCTGGCAGAATAGTATCTTCCTCCTATAAACATGAATTACTTATAACATGTGTTGGCCTCTCAGATTTTAGGTAAGACACACGCTTCTTTACAGACCTACAAGTGTGTTATTTCTGCACTGCGCTGCAGAGAGGGCATCTATTTATTCAGTCATTTCTTTACTCTGAAGGAGTGTATTATTGTACTAGATAATTGTATTATTGTCTCATTTCAGTTAAAGACCAAACATTGCTGTTTATAATTAATAAGGAAATGATAAAAATGTGTCCTCTAATAGACTGGTGTTATATAAGTGTCTAAAGATAGCTACAACATTCAATTACAAGGCACGATGTCCTGAATTATTTTGTTATGTAAAATGTTTAATTAACAGTTCTATTCATTTTATAACAAAACTATCATTGAAACATGTAAATGTAATTCAAATGATTATGTTATCTTTTTTTTCTTTTTTTTCCTGGAATTCATGTTGGTTTTCTTTAATGTCACAGAGTGTGGTGTTACAAT
Source organism: Trachurus trachurus (assembly GCF_905171665.1). Lineage (NCBI taxonomy): Eukaryota > Metazoa > Chordata > Actinopteri > Carangiformes > Carangidae > Trachurus > Trachurus trachurus. The sequence goes on from NC_139906.1 coordinate 19,660,454, forward strand.
TTGAAGCAGTGGTCATCCATTGACCATCAAAGACCCCTAAAATGATATTAGACAATTTAGAGCATGTTGTTCTTAAAGTACATGTTTTATCACAGAAACTGTTTGCAGTTTGACAAAAATAGTTATTTGTTCATTGTTTTACTCATGGGTGGAATTATAGTGAAAAGAAATTATTGTTCTTTTTGCTGGGGACCCCAAGGAGCCCCTCAAGGACCCCTGGGGATCCCTAGGCCTCACTCTGAAAAATCAATAATTTAGAGGATCCAAAGGTGACCGTTAAAGGGCAAAGCAATGCCTCCTTAATTGTCCTACATCCCCAGTAACACCCTCTCTCCCTTCTTCTGCCGGTCAAAGGCCAAATGGCAGGCGACCACACTCAGCTGGAGTTCCATAACATTGAGACGGGCATCGTGACAGAGAAGCGCTTCTTGTCCATGGTGCCGTCCAACTTCATCGGCCACCTCCAGAGCCTCTCCTTCAACGGCATGGCCTACATAGACCTGTGTAAAAACGGTGACATCGATTACTGCGAACTCAACGCCATGATCGGCTACAAGAGCATCATCGCCGACCCCGTCACCTTCAAGTCGCGCTCCAGCTACGTGACCCTCACCACTCTGCAGGCCTACTACTCCATGCACCTTTTCTTTCAGTTCAAAACCACCTCCTCCGACGGCCTCATCCTTTACAACAGCGGGGATGGGAATGACTTCATCGTGGTGGAGCTGGTCAAAGGGTAAGTGAACGCTTTCCATGTTGAAGTGTGAGCGCAGAAAACTTTGACTAAGTGTTCTCCCACTTATCCACAGCAGATCCGCTCACATGCACCTCCTTTAAATCTTCCTGCTCTGACAAGGAGCTTTTTGTGGATATTTTAGGATGTTTTGTTCTTTTTCTGGAAGATTTGACACCGCAGCAGTCAGCGTAGTCTGTGCCGTGTTTCCTCTGTGCTGCTCTGCTCAGAGACGATTTGTCAAACAACAATGCTACCAGTAGAAGTTTGATTTTGTGTAGGCGGTTTAATGTTTTTATTTAGCTGTTGTGGCTGTCACCGCTCAGGCTACAGTAACTCCTCAGCTCTTCTCTTTACACACACACATACACACACCCACACACACACTTTTTGGGTTGAAAACCTGCATGCCACCAGGTGTTGAGGCCAGCAAATATGAAAAGCAAAAAGCTTTCACCTGTGTTGAATTAGTTTTATACTAATGTAGCGAGATGTTTATTTATGTAAGAATATCCATATAAATGGATTATGGTTTTAATAATGCAGCTCTTCATATTTTATGACAGTTCCCAAAGAGAATATAATTCTTGACAGCTTTTCATGCCATTATTATGGGAATTCAAATTATTTCCTTATCATTCCTTTGCCAGAATATTCTCTGAAAGAGCTGTTGGCTATTACTGCTCTTTTTAAATCTTCATGAAGGCACAACAAATACCCGACATAAAAGGGAATCAACTACACAGGGCTGCATTTCTTATTGCTGAAATGCAGCTATAGAATGACCTTCTTTTAAGTAGCGCCTCAAGTGAATTATTATTCAACATGCTGAACATTAAAGGCATACATTTTAATTAAAACGAGCATGCAAATCATAAATTGCCTGTAAACCAAATAATTTAAGACCAATTTGTTGAGCACAGCCCACAACCTTTTATTTAGCTCTTTTTCAGACAGCTGCACTTGCTGATACTGGTGCATGTAAACATTCGAACACACAGACACACCGGCAATGTGCACACACACACTCTTGTTCCAGTTTTTAAAGGTTCATTAGACTTTTCTACTTTTTGTAATTGTTATTGTCTGAGGTATATTATTGGCTAAACACACACTCTAATTACAGGTTTGTTAAAAGAGCTGTAAATAATGTGGACATAATAGATTAAACAGTGTATATCTAAGGAATATACACCTACAGTTATATGCATTGCTATGTAACGCCATTTTTTCTGCCCATGATTGCTTCTGCTCATGTTGCTCAATACTTGGTTGCAGTTTCCTGCACTATGTGTCTGACCTGGGCAACGGAGCCCACCTGATCAAAGGCAACTCCAACAAGCCCCTGAACGACAACCACTGGCACAACGTTATAATCTCCAGGGACACCAACAACCTCCACACGGTCAAGATTGATACCAAGGTCACCACGCAGGCGACCTCGGGAGCCAAAAACCTGGACCTGAAGGGTGCGTAGGCGTAGGAGTGAATTAAGATATCTTTTTTCGATTTCTCGAAACTGGGGCAGCAGTGGCCCAGAGGTTAGAAAATCAGGTTTGCGGTTGCAGCAGCAGCAGCAGCAGCAGTAGAAACCCTCAGGGGGGTTGGAGGGAGAAAAGCTTGGTCCTCACATATTACTACCACTAAGGTTCCCTTCAACAAGAACTCAAACCGTGGGTGTCTGGCTGCCAACACTAATGGTGTGTGTGCGGAGCGGGGAGTTCAGAGAGAAGACCATTTGTAATTAGCCGACCGACCTTGGATAAAAGAATATTGGCTTAATTAACTTTATGCCTTGAAGAATGTTGTAATTATTGTCATTAAAAACTTCAATGAATCAGTACAAAGCCAGTGACAAATTTCAGGTTTGAACAATAATATTGATATTGTGTCACAGCGCTGGAAATGTAATTGGACACAATTAGAAAGACTGACATTAATTAACCTCCTGCACACCTCCCTGTGGGTTAACCTTATCCAGCAACTGTCATCTTTAATTAATCTGGAACATCAACAAGTTCAGATTTTGACCAATGAGCACTCAGGATCTCAGCCTTCATTTTGATCTCAGCTACATTCATACAATTTTAGGGCAGTAATTTACTCCTTTGTGACACTTGTGTCAAAATCTGTGCACAAACACACATCTAACACCTCTGTGGTGTTTTTTTATACCACACACACACACACACACACACACATAGAGAAAACAATACCAGCTCAGAGCAACCCCAACTAACCCACTGTCTAGTGTGATGTGCTTTTGACCTCACTTTAGAAGACGTCATAGGGTGACGCTCTGTGCCATGTTTTCTTTCCACTAGGGGTCAGTGTTGTCATATATCTCATTTCTTCACAGGCAACCTTTACATTGGTGGGGTGGCTAAGGAGATGTACAAGGAGCTGCCTAAGCTGGTGCATTCCAAGGAGGGTTTCCAAGGTTGTCTGGCATCAGTGGATCTGAACGGGCGGCTTCCAGACTTGATGTCAGATGCTCTGGATTGTGTCGGACAGATAGAGAGAGGATGTGAAGGTGAGTAGTTTTCCGGCCCAGTAAGAAAACTTCACTTCTTCTCTTCTTTTTTTTTGGGTGACATGTTACATTAATAAAAAAAAAAAAACTGACAAGTTTTCCTTTGATTATATTAACTCCACCCCCCGTGACCTTATAAGGCTAAGCGTTACAGCTAATGGGTGGATGGACGGTTCCCTCATTATCACAAAGTTAACTGAGGGCGTCATTGCAACTCAATAATGTTGCAGCTCGGTCCTCCCATTCTCACTCTTGTCCGACAAGGCCGTGCGTACACAGTGAAGCACACCCACACTGCCAACCTGTGGCTCATAATTTAACATCTATAAAGTGTGTTAGTATTCTGTTAGAATGCATCAAGCACCGACACTCCTCCACAGGCAATCATTTCTGTTTCACTTGGCCATAATCTGATTATTCTCTCTGCCATATTTGTACTGCCAGTGTTATTTCCCATTTTATCCCCATTCTGTTTTGCTCTATGCATGCTTGCTGGATCTGAGAGTTTGCCAGAAGCAATCCTTTTGAATTATGTATGAAGCCTTTGTTGCATGCATGAATATCATTTGCCCAGTCTAATGTGTGCACCACATCCAGAGACAATATTTGATTTATTTTTCATCATCACTCACTTAGTTTAATTTCACAATTCATCCACTCTTTTTCTATTGAGTATGCAACTTCTGATCTTGTCATGTTGCGACATTACAAATATAATCAAACCCAGCGCTGTGTGCAGGTCTGTCCAAGTTGTTGTTTTTCGTCGCACACTGCACAGAAACAATGGTCACTCTCAATGGAAAATGGCTCCTGTGATAACACATTTACTGGATTGCGCTGATGGAGTCAGGAGCTAGAATATAGTTATTTGAATAAAGCAGGGATCATTTCATTGCATTGGAGGGAATTCACTTTTTCTATGACTTTGGATTTTTACTCAACATCACGACAAGTATACCCACTTCACATAATAATGACTTAACATGCCTTAACTTCAGATTGCTGATGCCATTTTGAGAGCAGTTGCTGTTACAGTTTGACTTAACCCTGGCCTCCATTATACAGTACGATTCTTCCCCTCTGGCTCTTTCTGAGGACAAACAAACACTTCACTCCTCACTCTTTCTCTCCTGCTTCAACAGCCTGTGTCTGTGTTACTCCATCTCTGCTTTACTAACAGCTGGTATACTTTGCCTTTTCCTTTCCTATTATTTTGCTGACAAAAGTTGCATTGATGAAAGCTGACTTGCAAGGTAGATAGCTTTGTCTGTTTGATATGGAGTCTGATATCCCTTCCCTCTTTGCATATGTAATGCCTCTGCCCACCCCACCCCCCCTCCTAACCCCCACCCACCCCCACCTCTCCACAGTCTCTACCTCCACACTTTTCACATATCCCTGAGCAAGACAACTGCCTAGTTTGCCACTCAGCCCACCAGCTATATGTGGTGGGCTCCAGTCCCATAGGAATACAAGTACAGTTACTGTACCATCTTGTATCGGAGTCTATGGGGCTCACATTGTTGATTTGCACCAACATGCTGTTGTGCGTTGTTTTTTCTTGGATCCTGTCGTTTTGTTTTTTTATATTTTCATTTTTTTGTACATGTACTTTTTGCATGACTTACACCAGTCGTAATTACTCTCCTCTTCAAAATTCTCCTGCATGAATTTTCTATTCAAAACTGAGGTTTTCATTCAAACTTAAGTCATTTTTATGTTCTACATTAAATGAATCGTTGTTCTTATACAGTAAGTCCCATGTTTATCAATGCCATTTTCATGTGACAGTCTCTGGCAGCAATTAAAGCCAATTCAGATATGGTTTTTTACGCATTAACAACCATTTCACTACATCACAGCGACTGAATACGTTATTAACATAAATTAATTAAATCAATTATCCTCCACATCATGCCTTACATATAGAGAACATGGAATAAATGGGAAAACATTGAAATTATTGTATGATTCTGACTGGTTTACATTAATTAGACGTATTTATATTTATAAGTACGCCGTTAAACATCTGTTGTCTCATCGTTTACATGATTCACAATCCCAGTCAATTAGGCCCATTACAATATGAACAATAAGGCAAAGACTTGTATGAATAGTCATTAGCAGTAGTAATCATGAGTATATCTTGTACTTACATGCGATTTCAATTGATTTGTATTTAAATGTATTCCTGAACCGTTTTTCATCGTTAATGAATTCTACTTATTTCTTTCTTTTCCTATAGCGAAGTGTACACAGTGTATAGTGTTTTGCTTTTTGCATTTTTCAGCCTTGAGTGTGGGCTACAGCAAATGCTTAAACTATTAAGCAGTTACCATAGCTACTCTGTGGCTGAGCAGCCCCCATTGTTGCTGTACTTTATTCAGACAGATAAAAAGTCACATGTAAGGATGCAGTTGTAATGTATGTCTATATTCAGCAGCGGAGCAACTCAGTAAATAGACAAATAATAAGATGACTACATTTCTTGCCATCACAGTTATAATCATAATCATGATTATCAAAAAACGCAGATGTAGATATGCTCCATTTTAGTAACTGTCACTGTAAAGAGGAGTGCTACATGTGTATAGTGTTGGTGTGTGTCACTTTTAAGAGTATGTGTCGTTATGAAATATCCTGATATGAGTCAGGTTATATACATTTGCCAATGATCAATAATGATTGGGAAAAAATGCACAGAATTGTATCATAAATACTCATCAAACAATATAATGACATATTTTTAATCTCATAAATGGACAAACAAAACAATGTTCATCCATATTAACCCTCTCCATTCCACTAACATGAACTAACCTATTGTCACTTTCACACAAACAATACAGTCTGTACAGTTAGCTGAGACTGACAGAACCACTGACTGACTGATACAAGTACAGTATAGAGATTAGATACCAACTGTAAACACATCACCAACACATCTGCACATCTGCACATCTGAGGATCATTGTCCTGCGAGTCCACTCCACTCACAGCTGGTAATAACATGCACTGCGGGTGATCACTGAGGGAAGATTGTGATCTGATCGCACCAACCATCTCCACGGGTAGTCAGAGGTGTGTGACAGTCTGGAGAGGAGTTGGATTTCGGAGTGAACTGTTTACTGTAGTGGACACATTTCACTTGGTGCTGTAGCAGTGATCGAGCTACATCAGATCTAGACACAGCCGAGACACGGTACTACTGGGCTGTTGAAAAGCCAGATTAATGGAGGTTAATGGAGGTTATAACGTACGTATAACTGTATTCTGTTGTTCTTAAATATAGAATATCAAATAAAAAAAAATACTACAGTAAATGTAATACAAGTGTTGAAATCATTTAAATACCCATGGCTTTAATGTCTTTTTTAATTACATGTGTGAGGTTTTTGCTGTAAAATTCACCAAGGATATAGACACAGGCAATAAGCCACCTGGAGATATGTCATTTCGTGTAGTATTTGCTGAAATAATATAAAACATGACTACACAGTCGGTATGTTTGCATAGAGTATGTTCGTCCTGTGTTTGCCTCCACTTGCAGAAATCCTATTGTCCGTATGTTTTATGTGACATTTAATTTCACTGCAGTGAGTTGAACTGCAGATTCAACTGCCTGTTGTTAGAGTCAGTGTACTCACCCATTTCACTGTGTGTCTCCACATGCAGGCCCCAGCACTACATGCCAAGAGGACTCGTGTGCCAACCAGGGTGTGTGCCTTCAGCAGTGGGAGGGCTTCAGCTGTGACTGCAGCATGACGACATTCGGAGGACCACTGTGTAATGATGGTAGGACTCGTTTCTCTATCCTCCACTTCCATGTAGACTTTTAATAGAAGTAAAACACACAGTAAACATGAGTTTTTGCGCACACATATATACGCACACGTTAAAAGACCTTTCCTAGCATTAGAAAAAAACCTTCTGAATGAATCTTAAGATGTTTAAAGGTGAGTGTTATCATCGCCACCAGCAGGGACATTTTAAATCTCTGCTTTCACATACAGTACTGTAGCATTCATATTCCTATTCATTTTCTGTCAATGTGTTACATTTGTGTCCTTATCAAACAAGTTCCGTTGCAAACTCTCACATCAAAACCCGAGCGAGGGCCCAGACTCTCAAATATCGCTGTCTCCTGTCACTGCTGACTGATATGTTGCAGCTTGGACCAATGAATGCATCTCGACACTCACGCGTTGTTTTTCAGCAGCGCTGCTTTGAATACAGTCGGCGTTGCCTTCACTGAGGGAGTCGAGAGCTGTTGAAATTCTGAACGGCGGAAGCCTTTCCACATTTGTGACATCTGGCTGACGTTTCAGTGAAGGCTCATTAAAGTTTGAGAGCTGCGCCACTAGAGGGAGCAACAAACATTGTGTTCAGCTAAATAAAACATCAACAGCAAGTCAAACAAACAAAAATAATAAATGACATTTACCAAAAGATGCTTTAAAATTCTACCAGGATGCATTCTGTTGAGTCAGCACAGCATGCATCCTGGCATACTCAACAGGGACACACACATACAGACAGACATACACATGCAAAATAAAAATCCAAACTTCCTTTGGTGATTATGCAATTTAAAAGTTGTGTGTTATTAATCTCACTTAAAGACAGTTCAGTGGGTGTCTAGTTTTTAGGGACTATTTACTGATTAATGTTTAACAATAGAGAGAACTGGGGTAATGTCTGCTCCACTTTTAGAAAATGGGCTATTTTCTTATGCCAAACGTGCAGAGGGGATTCTGTATGGTCATTATTTTCTTCTGCAGCAGTTCACACAGTAAGGGGTGAATGGGCAAAGTGCTGAACTGTATTAAGGAGAAGAGAACAGAGTGGGCGCTCTGGAGATGACACAAAAGCAGAGGAGAGAGCGCCATAAATGTTAATGCATTCTGTGTCACTTCTACCATCCTGATAAGACCCTGTCTTTTGTTATCAAGAGAAAGTGTTAATAGTTTCCTGTGCAGCCTCGTAGCCCGTACATATCTGCAGCCTATGATAACACTAAAAGGATTCTTCTGTCCATGAGATGTGAGCTTGAGTGTAGCTCATCCTGATCCCGGCCCTCCTCTGCTCCTTTTTACTCTCCCTTTCATTCCTCAAACTGTGTTTGGATCATCTGAGGAGCAGGGGCTTGTGCTGGAGGTGTTAAGGGATATTTTTGATGGCGAACTCGTCGTGAACCTTCCTACTGCATTAACGTGGGGGAAAAAATGCAGTTTGCAACTTTCCCCCACCCCCCTTTCCTGTCATGCATATTCATCCTAAGTATACAGGCCCACAGAACTCATTTCAGTACATGTGCATATATTATATCTGAGAAAACAGTGCTCTACTGTACCTGCTGATTCTGGTTACTATAGCTGGTCTCATTGTTCCTGCTGACCTGAGACAACAATAAGCAACACAATAGGATGGATCGATTCTCGGGCTCCAGGGATGCAGCATGTAACCCCAAAAACATGCTCTCCAAGAAATCGTGTTCTCTTATTCGCATGAACTGAGCCAGTCCTCCTCAGAATAGCGACACAGCCTCACTCTGCCAAAGGAAATCTATGAGAAGGAAAAATGAAGCAGGAGATGGTTGGGTTTTATCTGTGTTGATGGATTGTCATGGGGATAGAGGGAACGAGAGAAGCATCTCAGAGGAAAATATCACTTTTTACCAGATATATTTGCATAAGCTGAAATGCAGGCAATTTTCAACAGAGCAATGGGTCTCCAGGAAAAGCAACTTTCATGGGAAGCTTGCTGCATTTTCACATATTCTCTCGTGGCTAGTCTCGGCATCGTGTCTTCACACAAGGAGAAAAACTCAATTTCACAGCTCCTGGCCCCGAAACATTTACAGCTGGGATGAGTTGTACAGCTGTCAGTCACAACCCACGTGGGAACAAATATTACTGTATGTCTGATAAAACTATAACAATCTCATTGTTCTCAAGTCAGGTTGAGTCAGTTTCCGCTGGTGTTAATTGGTTTATGACGACAAGATCCAACTCTGTACTGTCTCAACTAAAAAAAAAGGTGAAGGTGACTTGCATTTAAATAAATTTAATTTGTTAACGTAGATTAAATTATTACATGAAGAAACACTTCTCTATGAATGAATTAAAACCATCAAATCAAAGGCAGATAGCAGCTCTGGGCCAACACAGTATGTCTTGTAAGATGTTTGAACCAAGATAATGAATAAAGGATACAGATATTTTAGAATAATTCAACAGTAATAAGTAATGACAGAGAGTGAATATGTTATCTGGCATTTCACATTCACATTTCTTTCCTTCTTTTTGCATCATTTGAAGCGATGACATAAAGAGAGGAGGGAAAGTAAAGTTGCACGGCAAGCAGGGCCATTCTAAATCGCTGCACCTGCTGTGTCCCATGGGGGTGCAGCCTTCAATACGTGTGACGTGTATGCATGTCATGTATCCACATAGACACTGCACTGTATCTTCTTTTTGTCAGAGCAGTGCTGGCTGTGCTCTGGTCTGTAATGATAAAACTATTTCAACTGCTCAGACCAGCGCAGCGTCTTTCACTTCAGAGCGGCTGGTGAAATGATGGCATAGATATAGTATATATAAAAACAATCTTCACATCTTCTCTTCATCATCTCTAAAACACTTGATACCAGTGATGTGACTGTGATTTTTTTTTTTTTTTTTTTGAATGAACTGCGGACACGGTGTCTTCAAGTCGTATTTATAGAACCAATTATCTCCACTGGAGAGAGAGAGAGAGGAACACAAGCTGCGCTGGCCAAGATGAATCAAATTTCTCTCAGATCATCATGCATGTGAAATGAATTAAGACGCTTGTGAATGGTGTTAAGCATGCATTTGCTCTCATCACTACACGCTGTTTTTGATGCCAGTAGGAATAAAATGGCATGTAGAAGGCATTTTAGCTGGTGACCCAGACAGGAGACACAGACTGTGTGTGTTTGTGTGTGTGTACTGTATGTGTGTGTGTGTGTGTGTGTGTGGGGTGAAGACATCAGTGCAGTTCTGCAAGTGTGACTCTGATAATCAACCAAAACATGACCTGTGTCGTCCTCTAGGAGTTAACACTGCCATATTGCGTTTGGCCTTCTCTGTATCATCCACGGGGGTTTGGATAAAATGTTCCAGTTTTCATTCAGATGCTGGCCTGGTGTGTGTGGGCGTGTGTTTTTGCGGGACTTAAACTCCAGTCTAGACTTCCTGAGGGAGTTTGCCTGCAGTGGTCAAGCATCTGAGAGTAATGTACAGAGACAAACAGAATGGTGTTTGCTGTTGAGCTAAAGTGGGTCGTGGAAAGGCTACAGCGAGGGGCAAGCCTGGCCTTCACGCAATCTCTGTCTCGCCTGGTTGCTCATCCACCCAGTCCTATAGCCAGAGCTATTAGTGCCATGTCAATATTATATCAACAATGGGATTTGTATGGGTCTAGTGTCCATTGTCTCTGCCCAAGGGGCAAAGTCGAGCCCCTCTCACTTGATTTCTAATGTGTCTCAGTCAATGCTCATTCTTGTGTCTTTGTCCCTTGAGAATAGTCTGTCTGGGCCTCAGGCTTAATATCTACTATATGATCTGTTATAGACATGGGTCTTATCTCTCCTAAGCCCCATACAGAAAGTGAAACGATCCTGTTTTGAATCATTCTACAAAAGCAAGAATCAAAGTATCTGACTCAGAATGTAAAGTATCTGAGAAAGTTTTGGAAGCAAAAACAACCACTCCAAAGAGCACACACTTTCACAGTTGTAAGTAGAAATACACCAGTTTTGTCTGTATTCCTCACAATTCGGAAATTGATGTTGACTTTTTTTTTAGTCAGATTACTCAAGAATATTTAGGAATGACATGATCAATTATTTGTCCTTGGATGAGGCGTGTATTATAGATCTTTAGGCACATTCCTGGAATTCCCTTGTCTTTTTTGTAAAGAGGAGCACTTTTGTTTCAGTAGTCTTTATAGTCCTCCTTAACATGGACACAAGTGCGCACACACACATACGCACACACACAGAGGCAAGCAGGAAGTACTCTAGACAGTTTTGTCCCCTGCGTCTGCGGTGGCATGCAAGGATTAAAACCACTTAGTTTGGTTTCGATCAATACAAGGGGACACCCAGTCCAACAGCGAGGCCAAGTGGATACGAGCTACTGGAGTAAACAGCCTGCTGTCACATGGAAGTAATGTTCTCTTTGCCTCGGATGTCGCCCTCCTTTAATGCAGCTCAGCGAAACAAATCCACGGGTCTGAAAATATTTGGGCTTCAGTGTGTATTGAACGCTTGGCCTAGCTTTGAGCAGCCATTGTGCCCCAAGATATGAGAGAAGCAGTCTGAAAGTGCTTCCGCGTGTTCACTCCAGTAGCCATTCTTGTAAAATGTGCACGCACGTTTACAAGACTCACAGCACGGCCAGTAGAGTTTAACTGTTCTGTTGTAAGGCCGATCGAATGTAAAACAAAATGACCATTCTGTTGGAGAACATGTTTATTTCCTTCTTAAAAAGAAAAGACAAACTAAATGTTAGCAACATTTCCCTCATAGTATGTGTCTATATACAACATTTGACCAGTTGTCGGTCGTAACATCAGCCCATAATAAGACTGTGGACATTGAAACTCCATAATTTTTATACACAAATCTCAGAAAAGTGATTAAACCCAGCAATGACTTGATTTTTAGTAACAAGTATCCAAAGCTTCGTATGGCTTCTTTATATTTGTCATGACCTCTGTTATTTTATTAAAGGTCAATTGTGCATATGAATGAATAGTCTTTATTACGGACTCAGGTCCATTATAAATAAAAGGAGACAATACAAAGACACATACAATACAAGATAAAAAAAAACACCATCATATATTAATCCTCTGCTAAAAATATTCCCCAACAAATGCACTATTTTCAGTTTTGATAATATTCGCTGAAAATTTTCATTATCCAGTTGTTTACAGAAATTATTCAACCTCCTTTTTTAAATGGAGCTGTGTTCTTCTTACATTTTAACATGGTAAAATATTTTAACCTTTTATGAAGCACAGCCTCCTCTTCTAAAAGAGGCAGAAACTTGTCTGAAATCTGCCATTTATTTGAAGTTCTGCTATGTCTAGAGCCACTTTCACGCTTTTCATGCTGTATGTGTCAGCGCCTGAAGCTCTATAGGATGGTGTGGGTTTGCACTTATTTCTCCACATATCCCACAGCTGCTGTTTGCTGCTCCAGATGGATACCAGGTTGGTCTGTTCCTGAAGATTTCTATCGCTGCTGAGTGACTTAAGGAGGGATTTATCGTTTCATCCTCTTCTGTGATTCTTTGTTTTATTTCCACTCATTCCTCCGCTGCTCCTCCGACTCTCGGTCACTATCTGGCCTAGTTATTTCCAATAATTTCCTCATGCTGATTGAGTATCTGAATTTAAATGGGTTTCTGTGCCAGTGGCTGTATGTGGGTAAAGGCTGTTGGCATGGAAACCAGGTCTCCTTTCCTCCCGCCGTGGATGCTGTAACATGTCTGTAACTTTGCCCAAGCAGTGAGATCTCTGCAGGAAGTGGTGCAGAATCACTAACTACCTTTGAGGTGTCCTGGGTGAATAGTCGATGTTCTTGAATGTGACTTACACACTCATGACTCATGATAATATGCATACAGCTGTGAGGACACATGACGCACAAAGTGTCTCATGTGCTGTCGCCTCATGCTGGGACGGTGGCATTAGTATGGAGGAGCAGTGGTGTCTGACATATGCCGCACTTCTTCATAAGACCACACTGGGAGACTTTCTGAACATTATTTGTGTGTCAATGAGCAACGTGTGGTCAGATCAGAGTTGATCACCAGCGTAATGCACATTGAGCTGTCTCCCATGTAATCTCAGTTGTAATCAGTGCTTCATCTAGAACTCATTGCAGTGCAGTGGTGAGAACCTAATCTTTGAGGTGTTTTTTATTAATTGGTAGCCCGGAGGGGCATGTTGACAGCGAATAAGAAGCTGTTGTTTCTCCACAACACAATACTAATTAAAGTGTTGACTTGAAGACAGAACATCTGCTAAACTACCCTGCTGGGTGTTACACAGACAATGTGAATATTCCCCTCTCTCGTATACTTGGCCTATTGAACATGACACTCGGGAGAACTGTGGCAAGAATCTAAAGCGTCCCTTAAAGAACAAGATTGCCTGCTTGTGTGCAAAACTATTTACAAACTTTAGATTGCTTCTGCTGACACTGACTCCACACACAGAAGTCATTTAATTGAGGGGGAATTCTGATGTTTAGTCCACTGAATTGGAATTGCAGATGCTGATGAACACTAATCAGAGCTCACACAATGATAAATATGTCAAATACAAATAATATAATCTATAATAATAATATATAATCACCATATTATATGTGTGTATGACCGTTTACTCCGCAGATACTCTTAATACACAGCCATGGTGTTTTGTCTACATCTGTGAGAAACAGCAGCTGAAGGATGTTAACATGTCAGTTTGACCCTGACAGGAGTTCAGTGACTCTGTCCAGTGTGTTTTGTTCTTGGATTGGGGCCAGATGTTGGGAAACAGTTTCGGGAAGAGTGTGTTTGGTAGATTGTTTGAAAGAGCCTCAAAAGCTGGTTATGCTGCTCCATAACATCACTCTATAAAAGGTACGACTTTAAAGTTGGGGGGTGGATATCAATCTTTTGTCAGCACTCGTGTTCTGCACTCACGTTCAAAATAAAGTTCAGGTCAAATACAAGAACAGAAATGTACAATTGGGGGGTTAGGGTTAGGCAAATATACATACATACAAATATCCTCAGTGACAGGATCACCATTCTTTTATATCCCTCACTGTATCCGTGTGTATAAAACTTTGACAAGATGAAGGTCACAGTTAACCTGTGTCTCTATGATGAAGGAAGTAACTTACTACAGATGCAAGAGCTAACTAGTCTGTGTTTTTTTTTTTTTTTTTTTTACTTTTTACCTGCTGAGCATCCCAAGTTCAAGAGGCTTTTTTTCAGATGATAGAGCATATACATATACTGTATGTGTATGGAAGTGAGGGGGTTACAGTGCTGTAAAACAGGGAGATGTCGGGAAATTAAGTTACACAACATGCAGGAAAAAAAGAGCAATAAGATTGGCCAACATAAACAAAGTCTTTATATGAACAGAGAAACAAAGTACACTACCCAATTCCAGAGTTTTATGGCTTTCTTGTTTTCAGAGTGGCTGATCATGTTAATGTAGGCTATTGTTTGAGTTCCTTTTCAAATCGGCTAAAACATGGTGCTTGATTAGAGAATTTACTGTTGTGAATATGGGCTTTGGCTTGAAATAATATTAAGTTAATATTAAGTTAATTTTGTGATATTGACTTGATTTGGGAGCTGGAACCGTAAAGAAATTGAACAATACATTTTGGTAACACAAAAAAAGTTCTTTTTCAATGTATTGACAAACCAAAGTACTGATCTTTGCCAAAAAGCGTGCAGATGAGAACATGACCAAAAGAGGTGGTTTGGCTCCTCTGAAACTTATTTGCAAAATGAACAGAGCCCATTGATGTCTTTTTTCATACCTTTGCATAAAGGATAGATGGAATGAATGAGTTTAAGGGACACTTCTTTCACCTTGTTTGTGATAAAAATATTTATAAGGAAGGAACCATACAGTATATTTTTCCAACCAGGTTAAGGAATATATTGTTCCAGTATGAAACTGCATTTGGAATACAGGCATTTTCACTTTGGAATAGGGCGCGTACAGTACGGTTATGTCTTCAAAAAAAAAACAGGTTCAACCAACATCAGTCTCTGCATGCTACAGTGGTAACAGAGTTAAATCAGGCAACGCAACATTTTTAAAGAGCATAATTACACCAGAAGGAATTGCATCAAAAAATACCACAGACTCTTTTCGGTGGGATAGGAAGTCCATATTTATTCAAGAGTTCTGAGCAAGGCAACAGTGTAGCCTACCACTGGGTTTGAAAAGGCTGAGTAGATTGGTGCTATGATTAAACCAGTTCTGCAAGAAAAGTATTTTGTGTTTGTGGGGAGTGAAATTATGTTCATCAACCAAAGACCAGGAAAGGAGTACGTATGTATGTGCTTCTGAAAAAAGTCATTTAATTGTGGAGAAAATTTGATGTTTAGTCCAATGAATTGGAATTGCAGATGCTGATGAACACTGTAATCAGAGTTCACAATAATAAATATGTCAAATACAAATAATATAATCTATAATTACAACATATAATCACCATATTATGTACAGTATGTCTATGTCCATTTACTCAGCAGATACTTACGTAATACACAGCCATGGTGTTTTGTCTCCATCTGTGAGAAACAGCAGCTGAAGGATGTTAACATGTCAGTTTGACCCTGACAGGAGTTCAGTGACTCTGTCCAGTGTGTTTTGTTCTTGGATTGGGGCCAGATATTGGGAAACAGCTTCGGGAAGAGTGTGTTTGGTAGATTGTTTGAAAGAGCCTCAAAAGCTGGTTATGCTGCTCCATAACATCACTCTATACTGTAAAAGGTGCGACTTGGAAAGTTGGGGGTGGATATCAATCTTTTGTCAGCACTTGTGTTCTGCATTGTATTCAAAAGTTGTGTTCAAAATAAAGTTCAGTTCAAATACAAGTACAATTCAGTATTGAATTGGCAATAAGACACAAATATCCCCAATGAAAGGATCATTAGCTGCTGTGGGCCATTCTTTTATATCCCTCACTGTATCCGTGAGTATAAAACTTTGACAAGATGAAGGTCACAGTTAACCTCACAGTAAGAAATGAGAGAACAGATACAGCGTCTCTATGATGAAGGAAGTAACTTACTACAGATGCAAGCGCTAACTCAAAGAGTCTCTGCTTTTGGATATTTTACTTCTTCCCTGCTGAGCATCGTAAGTTCAAGACGCAGATCCACTTTTCTTTTGGTTATGTGAGATGAGATCAGTGCATTGGTGCAGCGGGTGGTCTTATTTCAGATGGAGTATAGATATATATGTACATTCAGCAGCATGCAGCGTTGGCTAATAATATGCATGCAAGTAGACACACCAGGGAGAATGCCTTATTGGAGAAAACCTTAAAAGTGATAAACAGTGGGTTGACTGTCTGTAGGAAACGAACATAAGTCTTTAGTGCTAAAGTCCAATGATTTGTTTGACCGTCCCTCCTCCTCGACTTCCTGTATGAATAGACTTATATTTGTGCCGTTATATAATATATACTCTGATCCGGTTAAAATAACTCGCAATAGAAGGCTTTGCTACTTGAACATAAACATTATTGCTCTTCTTTGAAAGGGCAGGCTGAGCATTGTGCTAATCACTGTTGCAAAGAACAGAATTGATAAAGTTTCCACAGTTGTAGAATTTGGCCTCAAAGAAGCCCAAGGACAAACACCACAGCATGGTGTCTTGGTTTTTGATAAGCGTCCAATATGGGCTTGTTAACTTGTATTTCATTTCCTTAACTTACACCCTGTGGCAAAATATTTTGTTTTACAACAAGATCTCCCTCTGAATTATTTTTCAGTCTCTACTGGCAGTGTATCAAACAAACGCATTATAATGCTACAGTATTGATACAATACATTACAGGACATACACTGTGCCTGCAGTATAGCCAGGAGAGCCGTTCTTTACCAGCAAGATGCTGTCACAAAGCAAATGAACGAGCCTTACTTTCAAGAGGGGCTTGGCAGCCAGTCTCCACAGCAAACAAACAACTGTTTAGTATGTCTGAGCATGGCTGTTTGCTCCAAGTAATATTAACAATATGCACAAAGGGCTTAGACAATGCCAACTCCTCTGTCTTTCGCCATCACGCCGAGGTCAATGGAAATTATCCGTCTGAATTGTCCTTGAACTCAACCAACTTATCAAGTTTTATGCATAAAGGACAGACTTTGTGTGGTACAACTCAAATCCTCTCTTATCGGCTAGGCAGCAAGATGGGGGGGGCACTCATAGATCACTCACTTGCCTTAGCCGAAGTCACTCCCAGCAATAGAGCTGTCTCGACTGAGGGATTTAGAGAGGAACCCTGTTTAATAAGCCTGAAAGATATTTTTTGACTGGATATTTAGTGTTGGGAGCTGCCGTCCCACCAGCAACCTCAACAATGAATCACTGGAGGCTAAGTCGAGAATCATTTATTACAACAGACTGTCCCTGGCATCTGTTTTATAATGTTACATGTCTGCTATGGTGAACTGGATGCGGCCGATTCTGTATCGCTAGAGTTCCTAATAATGTGGTGTACAGTATATGACAGATTTTAGTCGGCCTAAAATAGATTTGACATGAGGCCAATTCCAGATCTATCTTTTTTGTGGGCACGTGAAATTAAATGCAGTGAAGCCTGCAATGCTAGCAGACAACCAGAGTCACGCTGTTCCACTCATTGTGTGTGTGACACACTTTTTTTTTCTTTTCTTTTTTTTTAATATAAATCACATGCTGTGCCGTAGGCCATTGGTCTTTCATATACTACGCCCTCACTGAGACATGAATGGCTCTGCATAAGGGTCAGAATGGTGGCTCCCTGCTGGACACATTCCCTGCTGTCGCTATGGAAAATTGAAGCTTGTATTGTCCCTCCACCTCCTCTAGACTGAAGCTTAATTCCTTTTCTCAATAATTTCCAGTCATATCACATAATGAAGTCAAATGCATTCACTTTTGATTCAGTAGATATATAAACCTAACCACTCTACACGATGAGGCAGCACATTAACACTGCATGTAATTTGGCTGACTGCATATCCAAACCTTGGATCCAACAACTTACATCCCTGTGCCAGCTCCCCCTCCTCCCTGCTACTGTACATCCGCCCTGCAGTTACCTGTGTTGCGGCTTGCATCCAAGACCCTACAGACAGTTCACAGTGGTCTCTCTGTGTTGTAAAAGCTGTGGTCGCCCCTATTTCCATGCTGCTGGAGTATGAAGGACATGGGTGACACACATTGTCTATGATACCTTTTTAACTGGATTAAAAAGGGACTCCACAGATGACTCTCAACCTGCAGTACAAAGGTTTCGTTGAGCTTTTCTTTGGCATGACACGTATAGCTACTGTAAGTAGAAACCCAGGCTTGAAGTAGAAGACAGCCTCTTCCCGCTGCCTAAAGTCAGTTTAAGCAGGATGTTCCCCACTATTGTCACCAGTTCAAACCACTGTACAAACCAATAATTGGAGTTTCAAATAACTTTCTCCACCTATAGTGTTCTCTACAGTCCACCCCAAGCTTGCCCTCCATAACCTCGCTATTGTGCAGCAGACACATTGCTCAGCTTCTCCTCCACCCCAGCTATGTTTCTTTCACAGGAACAAAACAGTTTGCCCCACACAGCTTTACCTTCTGTTTGATCACAGCCTCACAATACCTGTTCTCAATCTCCAGTGGCGCCAATGTCTTAGCAGTGCAGCACCGAGCGTGAAGCTAATGTGTGCTACAGCTTCTGTGCTGTGTGCCATAAAGGTGAGAGCCCCGAGAGACCATGCATTCATCTGTGAAGGTTGAACTCGTCCACTTGCCTGAGCGACTTCACGTGACTTGAACGATACAAAGACAGGCCTGAAAAAAAAAAAAAACACCCACAGTGACAGATGTTTGAAATATACAGTGTGGCATCACATAATGATGTAGTTGAAGTTCAGTTCTGTTTAAAGTTCATGCCGAATGAGAAGCAGCAGAAAAGAACAGCAAGAAGTCACAGTGATCACTAATTAAACTTTGAATATGAAGGAGGTTCTTTCATTATGCGACTGTTTGCAGAGGGATCCTCTCTTGACTGCAGGAAGTGGCTGCAGGATACCTTCGTTTTTAAAGCTACATTTTTTGTGCACTGAAAGCGCCTCGCTCAAGAATGTAGAGCAGTAGTTTCTCTTATGCTTTATTATGTAGTTTTATTTCTAAAAGAAATGAGCAAAATTCAAAAGCAGGCCAGGGCCTTCTGTGAGTAGTCAAAGTGGTTTGTTTCTAAACAGTTTTGTATCCAGAAAAACACTTTCCCCCCCCCCGCCCTCTGCTAAATCTCCTTGTCGTCCCGGTTAGCTGGAGCGAGGCGGAGTGGTTCGTTAACAGAGAAAGCTGTGGACTCCCGAAAGGAGACGCAGTCCGTCCTTGACCTGTTCAGAATGAGGTGTTCTGAGGAGGGGACTGATCTACTTGGGACGTATTTTCGGGAGAGACAGACAGACAGCGACAGACGCAGTGCCCCGGTGGCCCACTGCATCTTGGGAACTGTCAGAGGAGATAGAGAGAAAGCCTCTGGAAAGCTGCCGACCTATGACCCCTATCTCTCTCACTGACAGTTAGGATTTGGTTTATGCATCCGCACACACAGCGTCGTCCCGTATACACACATCCACTCGCTGACACACGTTAAGTACGTCCGTATGCACGTGCACTCGCGCACGCTCGCACACACACTCAACCTTTATTTGCACTTATGCACAAGGATTTTTGAATGTTATTTCCCCTGCGCTTGATCTTAATGTGTATTTAAATGGATTTATGGAAATGAATAACAGTGTTGTGGCATCGTTTATGCATTAGGAGGGACAGAAATGCTAGTTTGTCACATCAGCCAGGCTCCAAAGCATCCAAAGCATCCCTTGCCAGCAATAACCAGTGAGTGAAAAGGAGCAAAAGCCTATACAAACAGCTCAGTGCGCAATGACACAGACACATACTGTATACTACATACACACACTCAAAAAAAAAACTGTTTATTTTCCATATATGTAGCTTGGTCCTGCTCCAGCCTTCATAAAGGAAAGGATGCTACACACTGAGCACAGTGTCTGTTGTTTGTATACATACTGTGTCACTGTTTGACTGTAACCACGTCACTGTGCTTGTGTGAAGACAAATTGCCCTTGTGGGAAATTCCTGCATTATGGTGATTATTTTATACACACATATACATATGATATGCATAAGGTAGGGCCACTCCCTGAAAACTGTATACTCAAGCAAAACTGCTGCAGTGTGTAAATGCAAAATAACCTTCTGTATTAATGGTATCAAAACAGTGTTTTTAAATGGGCTTTTTAACTTCATTTAGTGGTGCCATTAAATTAATTATAAGTCATTTGAGACCAAATTAAAGTAAGGATGAATGAAAATTGATGTGGAGATTGTGTTTCTTTGTTTTTCTCTAAGTGAAAATGAAGTTGTTCCATTACACCACCATGCACTGCCATTTGCTGATTTGATTCCTACAACACTAAATGTGCATTATTTCCTATTAGTGGGCTGTTTTATCAGCTTGAGTGGTGTTATTTATGTAGTCTTCACAGCTTGCATAATGAGCAGCGTGTGCAGGCACAGATCTCTACATGGTGCATAAGGTTTGCTGCATTTAGCATAAACCGTGACATTTTGATGTCGGTGTGGCAGATATATTTTCTCGACGCGTACATGCATGCATGCTCTATTTCTTTAATATAATAATCATTGAGTGTGTGGCAGCAGCACATGCATGGCAGATATTCATAGAAATAACTAATCACTCGATAATGAGGGTAGTCATTGCTGCAGTCATGACTTAAACCTTAAGCTGCAGGGCTCTGCAGCACGAGAGCCATGCTGAGGAGCAGAAGAGTTAGGAAACAGCAAGAAAAGTCTTCTTTTTTTAAATTCATATAGCACCAAATCACAACAGAAGTTATCTCAGGGCACTTCTCATACAGAGCAGCTCTGTTCATAAAATTAGTTTGTAAGTCAGCACTTTTTTTGACCTGCGGAGGTCAGAGTTTACTTAACTTACTCCGACTGACACAGCAGAGTAATTATCTGACAGACAGGCACCCTGATGTAACATCCTCTTGCTAACACAAACAGTATTGACACTCTGGCCTCCCTCTGTGCTGAAATACTGTACAGCTTGTGTGTTTGTATTGAGTGTTGACTCCCTGTATCTGTCTGTTCTTATCATGTCACATCTCGGGATGACTAAGACAGCACTGTGTTTCTATTTCTGTACACTTGCACACATTAGCATCAGTGCATTGTGTGCTCCTCTCTCTCTCCCTCTCTCTCTCTCTCTCTCTCTCTCTCTCTGTCTCTGTCGCCGTTTGTGAGGCATGTTTGGATGAGTAATGACACATTTGATATTCGTTGAATACTCTCAGTTGCATAAAGAGCTCAGGTTTAATATTGTATGTCAGTGTGTGACAGGCAATATTAGCGTTGAATATATATGGCTTTAAGGCGCTGTTTGCATCAAACAAGGACTGTGCGGTGACCCACCTATAGGCAGTGCTGCTGCTGCATTATATCATGGGAGGATCTGAATCTAGCAGCATAAACATTTCTCAGTTAATTAGGAAAAGCATCTCATGAAGCTTCGGTGAATGTAAACACTCAGTAACAGGCATCCTATCCTGTGCTTGCCCCTTGAGATAAAAGCCTCCAAACACTGTCATGCACAGGGACACATATGTTGCTGAGCCTGACACAGATGTGTCAACTCCTGCACACAACAGGTATACCCGGTTCATGCACGACTTGGCCGGCATGCTTGGTTTGCTCCCAGCTTACAATAGCATCCGATAACACACCCTGCTTAGAAAGAGATGTGTAAACTACTGTAATCATTTGGTTCTCTGGGCCGACCTTTCAGCACGCCGCTGATTGTGTTAATTAAAATAAGAAGTTGCCAGGTACGTTTTCTAGTAATGGTCACAGTGAGCATCACACTGACTCTCGAGGAAGAGAAACATAGCTGTCAAAGTGGTTTTAAGTGCCTGTCCTTCTCTAAAGGGTCTCTCCATGTGTGATTAAGTGTTGCCTGATGGTCCTTTAACTGATTTAAAGGCCTTACTCCAGTCAGTTCAGGTGCTCTTAGACCACCCATCTGCTGCTTCCCCTCTACGCTTTTCCTCCAGCCCTCCAAAAAAAAAATCATCTCATCAGCTCAGGGCAGTGTGGTTGCAGCCTTAAGTGAGTAACAGAGACTCTTGTTCTTTTATACTCTTTTGCTCTCCAAGGGGCTATTACACCCAAGACCAATTTCTCCTCCTCTCACTGATCACTTAGTTCGGAGGAGAAAAGTCCGCCACACTTTCCAGCAGATTTTTTCCCATCTTTTGCTTTTTAGGCAACTCTCTGTGGCTTCACTTGATGGTTTTTACCTTTAAAAAAAAAGAAAGACAGAAAAAAACAGAGAAATGTAGATCCAAATGGGGAAATGTGCTCAAAGCATCACATGCATCAGAGACTTGGTGCAATCCTTTGGGTCTTAAAAATGGAAACAAAGACGAGCTGTTTTTGGCTTTCTGTCAAGAAGACGTCTCACTAACAGGAACGAGAGCGAGAACACAATTGGAAATCGAGATAAATAAATAAATAAATAAATAAAAATGATTAAAAAAACCACCTATTTAATGGTGAACGAGGTTTTGGACTTTCTCATTTTGAGGCAGCCGCTCCAGAGCCATTAAAGCGGGATGAGATTTGTAACTGTGCTGAAATCAGCTGAAATTCGTTTAGGTCTTGGTCTCAGGTGTTTTTTTTTTTTTTTTCTCTTTTTGTGCAGACAGAAGGAATTTAGTTGTGAATGTTTTCCCTGAGGCTGTATATGCACGGTCTCTGCGTCTCTGGCTTCTCACACTTGAGTTAGCCAATTTGTCAGGGGGGGAAAACGCTTTGAGCAAAGGGCAACCTGCTGAAATCTCAGTGTCATCCTAGTGCACCGATGTTTTTCGTGATTGATCACGGTCTATGGGTGACAGCTGAATTTCTTCTTCTAGGTTTGGACGTGTGAAGCCACGTGATGCGGCGATGACTCCTCTTCAGCTGATGTAGCTGTTATTTAATCTCAGTGAATACCGAGGAGCTGTTTTACTGCTGAATACAAGCTGCTCTGCCACAGATCCTTTGTGCACTTCACAGTTTTGCCACTTGGGGGCACAAATGAACAAGCAACTACTGGTAAACCTGATCTAGGTGTAACCTCACTGCCGATGTCGTTAACTTTAGGTGCTGCACACTAATGCAGTTTTTTCTCTGAAACCAGTGCAAACTTAAAAAGAAAAAGAAAAAAAAAGTGTGTGTATATTCACCCTGATGTGAAGCTCTGCCGTGTCAGATCGTATTTTGTTTCTCTGCAGAAGTTTTCTGTTGAGGACATGGTAAGTTGCTGTTGTCCTTGGCAAGCAGCCCTGATAGATTGCCTTATTAGGTGTAATTATGCAGATTGCACTGCTGATAATTATAAAAGTGTAAATACATTCAGCAGGAACATTCCTCTTCACCATTGCAAATGAGAGGGGAGCAGTGGTTCCTTTGCTGCTGACTTTTTTAGCACCAGGTGGCTGGACCAAGTTATTGAGATTCTACAAGGTGAGAACAACACAGTTGCCTAATGTGTGCAGCGTCTGTGTTCCACTTTAATCGTTTTTTCACTGCTTTATTGGAACACCAAACCAGATACAAGAGAAAAATAGCAGGTCTCCTAATCTGTCTTCAGGCCAGATGGCAGATTTTATTCATCCAACCAGTTGTGCTCATCATATAACGATAAAGTATCTGAGCCCTCACCTCGAACGCATTTGCAGTCGGTAAATGGATCAAGCGAAATGTTCGTCATTAATGTTCATCTTGGTTCTTGCTTTCCTCGGGGTTCCTTCATGTGAACATTCAAGTGAAAAGAGGAAAAAAAAGAAGGGGAAGAAAATGGAGACAGACACATTATCCTCTGTGTCACGCCGTCTAAGTTGTGCTTTCTTTGGGCATGAAATGCTGTGTATTCCCTGTAAACTGTAAAGATCGGCTCAGCAGTGCTTACAGGTTTTTTTTTTCCTCCTCCAGCTTAGAACAGTGCGTTTCGAAGTGGAGGATGTTGAATGGCCAGTGCAAACAGAAGCAGGCACACTGCAGCTGAGCCTTGTGCTCTCCAGTCCTGATCTCTGAACACTGAGCACACTTCCCAGCTGAACCGGATTGTGTTTATCAGCAGGGCTTTTATTTCCACATGTTCTCCACATTCCCGTAACCCATGCTGCACACGGAGTGTGCAATCAGCATTCCCTCTCTTGTGAGAAATGGTCTTTTATTAGCAGGCGAGGCAGACTTGCCCAGATTCACCCCCTCCCTGTGGACAGCGCTCAACTGCAAGCTCTGGCACTGTGCAAGCTTTGTTTACGTATGTGTGTGCGCGCGAGTGTGTGTGCGTGTATGTGTGTATTCATATGTTCGTACGAGAGAGTGAGAGAGAGCGAAAGAAAGAAAGAGAGGGAATTGCCCACTGTATGTGAGCTGCAGCATCATCACTCTTCTAAAATCTTGCTAACGACAGACTGCAGAGTCCGGTGGGTTGAGAACCTATAGACCCAGTTTTCCTGGACAATGGAGAGGAAAGGACTGGGCTGGACCGCTTGGCTCCAGTTTTTTATATCCACGGGACTATTTCCTACAACTTTTCTAAATTTAGAAGACAGAAGAAGAAAAAGGAAAAGAGAGGGAGATAGAGGGAGGGAGAAAGAGGAAGAATAAAGGAATCTGGGGGGAAATGAGATGATACAAGTAGAAAACAGAAATGAATTTAGCCTGTCCTGCATTCTCATTTGCTTTTTTTTCTACTGCTCATGAATGTCCACACAGCAGAGAGGAATGGGAAAGAGGCTGAACAGGGAGAGTAGAGATAGACTGTGAAAGGAATCAGGGCTGGGGGACATAGCTTCAATTCCTGCTATTCTGCCTAAATAGGATCTTCCTCTGCAATGCACTCAGGCACCAGTGATTCGCTCTGTGAATGCTGCCCATTTGCATAGCCACTCTCCCTCCTGCTTCCTGGCTGGCTGTTGAGGCTCCCCCCTCCCTCTGTCCTCCTCCTCCTTCTCCTCCTCCTCTCCCTCTCCCTCTCTCTCTCTCTCTCTCGCTTTCTCTCTCTCCCTCCCTCCCTCTCTCTCTCTCCCTCTCCTCTTCCTCTTGCGCACATCTTCTGGAACGGCGCTGCCGATGCTGCCTGTGTGTGAGTGTGTGTTCCTGCCCAGGGCTATGCTCTCTCAGGTACTGTCGTTGCTATCGCTTGGTCTCATTGAGAGCAGAGATCTCTAGATGGGGAGCGGGTGCGCTACTTGGCACAACTTACAGGTGCAATTACGCCGTCTCCCGCGCGCTGCTGCAGCTGTCGGACACATGCAGATGAGACTCGGATTTAACTATGGTCCCATTCCTCTGGACATCCTTTGAGACCGCTGGAGGAGGAAAAAGAGGGAAACTCAGAATGTCTGTCTTGGTTTTATGAAGAAATTCACTTTGTGCAGGTTCTGTCGGTCTCCTCTGAAGTTGGCTTTCTTCTTTTCCCGGCAATTGTGGGGGTTTTTGTGTTTTTTGTTTTTGGGAATATTTAACAGTTTTTTTTTCATGGGAAAATGTTTCTAATTTTGTGAGGGCTTAACAGAAGAAGAAAGAGAGAGAAACACAGAGAACAAGGGAACTAGGGGAATTGGAGCAAGCTGGGATTTCTCCATTGCTGTTTGAGGTTGCCCTAATTTCTTGAGTGAATGTTTTTGATTGGTTTTTGTATGATGATTTATGATACATCTTTACCTCTCTGGGTGCTGCTACGGATTTCCTAACTCAGTGGAGAACAGCAAGAGCCCCCTCCACCCCTACAACCGACATTTTGTGTTTTGTCCCTTTTGCTATTTTTTTTTCTTCTTTCTCTGTGGATCTGTGCGAGTGTCTCTGGGCATAGTGAGATTTGGCAAGGTGAGGAGGAGGAGTATGGGGCTTTGAGGCTCACCGCAAGTTCCACCTTGATCTGAAGCCTCATCTGGCCACTCAGGGAAGATGTTGGAAGGCTGGAGGTCACACTTTGCTCCCCTGAGGCCCGTAGCGGAGCCCCTAAACCGGAGTTCAGCTTCACTCGCCCACCTGGCCTTGTGGATCACTGCCCTGGCCCTGGGCTTTGTGGCCGGGTCAGAACCAGGTGCTGTGGAGAGTCTCCACCACATTCACCTCTCCCATGGAAACAAGCGTCACCATATTGTGCCTATTGCTATCCACAGATCACCTGCATCCCTAAGAGCAGGGCACAGTAAGTATTCCTTTGTCTCATCGTCTGTATGCACGTTGCATATACAGTAACTTCTTAAAGCAGTTGTTGGGTTAGATTTCATCACTGCTGTTAACTCTTATCAGGCTTCACTGCCATTTAGTCTTCAAATACCACTTGATATTGTTTACTTTTTCTGTTTTTTAAGAATGCCCTTCCCAAGACACACACGAACACACTGCTATGTAAGACACAGCGAAGTGAAGCTTAGTTCCATCCCCCTTCTTTTTCCTCCTCAGCAAAGTGCCCTCTGTCTCCGTGTCTGAGATTAGCCATATCCCTATCTCCAGATGCTCCACTGTGTCCAGATTAGACAGGATTAGAAGGCTGTGGCGCTCCAATGTTGCCCCTGGGTTTTTGAAAGAGACAAAGATGTGTTGCCTCCGGCTCCGCAGGGCGTCGAGCCGCTCCTGGCCCCTGCCCAGCATGGAGTGTAGACGAGGCCTCTTTACCCTGTGTGGCAAGAAGGTTCATGACACAGGCATTATGAGTGAGGACAGGGGACGAGGGAGAGCCAGAGTCCCAACTATGTAGGAATTATATAACCTTACCCCAAGTATTCACGGTAGACTGCAGCATTCTTGCCTCAGTACAGTATGTGTGAATGATTTTAGACATACTGCAGGTTTTTTTTTTCTTTTTCACTTTTTTTCGACACTTGTCTCCACTTGCATTTATCGCTGTGTGAATTTCACCGGAAGTTGGGACTGTTGCAGATTATTAAGACTGAGGCTGTGTGACAGCAAAGGGGACCAAAATACTTCATTTTCTTTAGTCATCAAACCCAGTTATATTTTTTGAGTGACGTAATCACCACTGTTTTTTTTACACTGACGTAATGCTGAAGTACCCTTGGTTCCAGTGAGTATAGACGAGCACTGAGCAGTCTCTACTGTAATGTTCTCATATTAAAGTTGGGCAGTTGGTAGGTGATTGATAATGTGGTGAGAGAGCATCAGTGGTGATTTCAGGATGTTTTTATCGGAGCAGCTCAAGAGACAAGGCCGGCCGGGGCCCGGATCACTGGGCAGAGTCAGATCTGGAGGAACGAGGGAGTCAGTGCTCCTCAGTGATGATGAGGAAGATGGGAGGTTTGCCGGCCTGCTGAGACAACAAGAGAGGCAATTAGGCCACTCTGCCATGACCTGTCTGGAGCGGACAACACTCGCCTCCTGCTCTCCCCGAGGCCCCAGAGGGCATGTGGTGCTTTCAGGCAGATTCCATGACTTAATATCACAGTTATCATGGCCGCTCTTCCGTGCTGTTATCGCCACACACACATGCAGAGGGAGGGAGTAAGAGAGAGAGAGAGAGAGAGAGAGAGAGATGAAGATGGATTGCAGGGGCCCAAAGAAAGAAAGCAGCTTTCTCAGAAACGTGATTAAATGTTTGGTTGATCAGCGCGCGGAGGGTGCATAAATGCAAAATGGGAGACATGCTGTTCAACATGGTACCTGGCTCCAGGACAAAACCTGCTGCTGTAAAACCCCAGTGCTGTTGTCTAAGCTGTGCTGCAATTGGTTTAATTTTCATGGGGCCGGTTCCTTACACGGGGTGTCTGTTCTCTGCAGCAATTAAACAGAGTTGTACAGCTCCATTTTTTCCAGGCTTAATTGCGGTTGCAAGAGCCAAAGCCCCTCAGGTTTGATTCTACACCCTTTTTTTTTGCCTGATATCTTTGTTTTAAAGAACAGAAACAAAACCGTATGTTACCTTCAACTCCTTTCATTCTCACTGTCTGTCTCTCTCTCTCTCTCTCTCTCTCTCTCTCTCTCTCTCTCTCTCTCTCTCTCTCTCTCTCTCTCTCTCTCTCTCTCTCTCTCTCTCTCTCGTAGTGTTTGGTGTCACAGTCAATGTTAAAATCTAATCCTATTTGCAATACTTACGTAACTGTACCTGCCTTTCACTATTACTGATGCAGTGCATTTAATATTGTCTCAAGTGATTAGACCAAACAAAGCTAATAGAGCGCTGACAGTTAGTTCTATATGCAAATATCCTCCATCTGTATTTCATAAAACATGGTAAGTGAAAAAGTGCATTTTCACTTACCATGTAGCTAAATTTAGAAACTCTGCGTTCCATCCATATTCTCCACCATGTGAGCACAAAACTCGTGTCAGTGATTACATTGGAAAGCACATATTACTCTCTCCACATACCAGCATCCTGTAAGAGAACACATCCCGTGTTTCCTTGTGTGTTGAACTCTTATATCTGTCATTGATTTATGTGGAAAAGAAGAAGAAAATTACCATGGTCAGGATGTATGAAATTGAGTTGGAGTGTGATGCATTGTTTGTTTAGGGCTAGCAGTAATGAGGTTCAGACAGTATCAACTCTGAGTTGCAGACGCACCATTCATCATGAATAGACTCCCAGAGGTGATAGTGTTCTTTCCTGGATACGATACTCGATACGCTGGATAACTAGGTTATCATATTTTCTTCTGTACCTGCTTCTCTTATTCATTGAGGCTGGAGAGATGAGATGATGCGATCAATAGGGAAAGTGTTTGAGAGTTTAAACAGGACAGTGGACTTTCTAATGACCACCCCCCAGCCCCCCACCCTAGCCCCTCCCCCAAACATCTGCTTCGACTACCGCGTAGATGGCTTTTGTGTTCCCGAAACCCCGCGTTTTGATCAAAGTTGCCGACGCAATTTAAGTGATTATAATCCATTTTTAAGCTCTGCACCTTCAGAGCTAATAGTTGAATGGATTAGAGACAGTGCTCGTCGTGCTGACATTGCTGCAGAGAACAGATGAGAGGAGAAAGACAGAGGGAAGGAATAAAAGGAGATGGAGAAAGAGAAGCAGAGAGACAGAAAGAAGAGGAAGTGAAAGAAGAAGAGGGAAATAGAGAGAGAGAGAAAGAGAGGGAGGGAGAGGAGGGAGAAAGAGGATGGTCTCTGATGTTGCCTTGCTGCCGGTGTGTTGTGGGCTTGTATAATGTAATTACTCCCATGTCTCTGAGCTGATGTCATTCTGCGATAGTGTGAGGATGACAGTATCTCTGCTTCTGCGAGGCGGCAGTGATGATAGCTGCCCTGATAAGGATCTGAGTACATGTTCCTCAGCTCTAGAGGGAGCACAGGCAGTTATTGACCCACGAATGAGAGAGTCATTTTGTTCTCCTCCTCCTCTGATGTGCGGGAACACAAACACCCTCTTTTTTTATTTGTGTGTGCTTTAGGTCTTTAACCTACTTGCATCTCAAGATACTCTCCCACTCACTTCCTTCTTCTTATCTCTCTTCCTTCCTTCCTTCCCTCCTTCTTTCCTTCCTTCCTTCCCTACTGCCTTCATTTGCACTTCATTTCTTTCCACTAACCACTCTGCCTAACCCCCCCGTTTGCTCCACAGAGCCCATCCAAGCAGACAGAGTGGGCAGGCTTTTGCGCCTGCAGTGGTCTGTGTGGTTTCGGTGGTGACCAGGCTATGGTTGGCATGAAAGGAAATGAGACCTGACTGTGCGTGCGGTGGGCAGCGAGGGGGTCAGCTGAGTAATGTGTCCGGTTTCGGATTAGAGACTTGGAAGATGGAGAGGGAGAGAGAGAGAAGAAGGGCCCCCCTTCCTTTGACTCAAGGGGATGTCTGCGCCCCTCACATGCATAGGTCCTGGATGAGATTGAGTCAGGGAGCTCTTTACCCATAAGGCACTGAGTGAATCATCATCAAAAGCATCTTCTCTCCTCCTATCTCCCCCTTTCTTGTTCATACATTCCGTCTGTCTGTTTACACCTCTGGCTTTCTTTTTTAAAGGTAATACAAGAAAAAAAATACTTAAAATGACAAGTTGTCTAGTCAATTTTCATCGCTGGTGTTACATCCATGTGACATCTAACAACTGTGAACGAGAAAACTCAACGTTTGGCAAGGAAATTGGAAAAACAACTACCAGACAGTAAATTTAACTATTTGCCTGGGTGCATTGGAACTAATTTTTTTTAACGACAGGATACACTGCAAATCTCGAAATGAAAAAGGAAAAACTAGGAGTGATTGTGTAATCATACTCAGAATTAGGCCAGTCGAGTTTAGACATGCCAAAGATGATAAATTCATGTTTAATAATATGGCAACGAAAGCAGTAAGAGAAAGATTACGTAAAAGGAATACATTATAAATATAGAGTTGGTTGTTTCCGTATTGACTGTTTCTTTTCCCTTCATACCAGCATTAACTATAATTGCCCATGCTGATCGACTTTATAAATGCCTTTCCGTTTTCCAGAAAGAGGTACAAAAAAATAGATAAACTGAAATGAATAAATCAGAGATCAAGAATGTAGAAAGGCTTAAAAAAAAAAAAAATCTAATCTGACCCGCGTTCAGTCACCCTGGAGAAGCCTCATTCTCTGTCATCACAATGAGGCAGCAGCTATCTCTGCGCCAGTCATGCCTATATATATATATATATATATATACACTATATGTACACACACATTCACACTCATGCACATTCACTCGGAAATGCACAAGTTCACTGCTCACACAAAGATCAACACTCTCCCAAATCGTCTTTCATCTCTTTGATCACTCTGAGTCATTGTCACGGCTGAAGAGTATGAACGGAGATATAGTTGGAGCGAAATGCAAATTTGCACATGAGAAAAAGTTCAATTTAAATAATGCATAACGTATTATTGGCTGTTATTTGAAATGGGCCATAAAGGAAGATGTGCACTTGGAAGGTATATGGGAATCTAATTGCCCTGCGCGAGAGGCACTTGCACAGTGATAACTCCCTCAGTGACGGACTAATTGGGTCTAGGAAAGGTCAAAGGACAAACAACAGAAGATGGAGGGTGAGATCTTTCAGCCTCCACTGCCTGAATGCCCCCGGCCACAGGGGAGGCCACCGAGGATGGGTTTCTGTGGTGGCCAGTTTGCAGAGGGCAGAAATGTATGATTGCCATTGATCATCTGATCGATCATGGGCCTTTACTTAAATTTCACACTACTTAAAACGATCCTCAAGCTCTTCTGTGTGGGTGGTTTGATTGACAACATTATAATTATTCTTAGCACACAAATCATTGCCTCCCAGCTTTGATATCATGTATGTTTCCTTAATGACAGTCTCAAACTCTCATAATAGGAGTTCTCAATAAGAAACACACGTCATATATATATAATATATATATTTTTTTTTTCTATTCACAATTGCTCACCTGCAGCAGAGTGGCAACAGAAAGAAAGCTGCCCCCTAATCCACTCTAATAGGATTGTGTGGGAATTCACCTTCCTCATTGCTCCTTCCATCTCTTAGAGCCTCAGGCCTGCTGGCAAGGGCTGATAAAAACACGCCTGCCTAACACCTAAGTACAAGCTAATATTAGCATATATTTTGCAACATAGTGTAGAAATACAATGCATACCCACGCACATTTCTTTTTTTTGCCCCGTGTTATATATTTATTTGCTGGCAGATCCGTGGCATCTGTGTGAGATAGAGGACAGCTCTCTCATGGTGCTCCTACACTGCCTGTTGATAAGAGCTGTGTATAAACCACAAAAGGCCTCGGTTGTTGCTGCACAACAAACCCTCCCTCTGCAACACATACATGCTCATGGAAAGTTTATTCCTGGCGATATTTATTTATTTTTTTGTCATTTCTTGATCTTCTCCAGATTCATTTTATTGTATCATTTCCATAAGATATGCAGCTCATTAAATAATACATATCTCGCCACTTAGTAGAGGCTTACTTACAAAGTGAGGCTACTCAGCAATAGGCAAAGCAGATGTTTAATCCAGCAATTAAGGCTGAGGCGCGTTCGCTGTCTCCTGGGTACAGCTTACAAAAAGGAGTAAACAGTAAAAATAAAGCAGTGTCACGCAGGGACACGATGAAAATTAGCACATTAGCATCAGCAACAGCCTTGTTTTCTGTTATAAATTGTTAGATTAATCCCCGCATTTTCTAATATATGTGATTTTGTGTCGCACATCAGGATTTCCAGAGACCATGAATAGGAGTGTAACAGTATGTGTTACATATACACAACTGAGTGTTTGCGGTCTTGTTTATGCTCCACTTTACTTGCCACCTACTGCACATGTGCATAACCTGCAGCAATTATTAAAAGAACGATGATGGAGAGGGTTTTACCTGATACACTCTCTTTAATTAAGAGGCAGAAATATGGACATTTTAAGTGATTTTAAGAAAAAAGCCCTCCTGCAGCACAACTATTTTGTAATTATGCCAGTCTATTGTAGAGTGTTATCATTTCCTTTTAAGAATAGTGCTAATGAAAGAAATGTGCTCTGTAAAGCACAGTGTCTGATCCCAAAGCAGCCTCTTTGTGGGAGCAGCATTTGTGCTGATGCAGGTTGGGCTGCATATGCTGATGGGCAGCCAGAGTTGTCTCTAGTCTCAGATCAGAGCTCTGGCCCCGGACTCCGTTTTCTGCCTCACTTCCACTGTGTAATTATCCCCCACACTTGTCTTTTTCAGTAATTAGAACTGCAGTCATACTACACATCTGTTGGCTCCCTAATAGAGAAAACAACAGCTTCTAGAGACCGTTTGGAGTCTGCGTCACTTGGTACATGCTAGCGCGCAGACACACCGCAGCTAAATAATGCACTGATGTCTGATGGCATGTAATCAGTCAAACGGGGCTTTTTAAGTGGGAATGAAAAAGCCGCGGATCAACCGATGCTCCGTTTTCCTTAAGACTAACTTTGATATGTGTTTTGCTGGCAGGCAAATTAAACACTGAATGCAGAAAAATCTAATCAACAAATTGCTGGCAAACAAAATGGCTGACCTGAACCGAGAGAAAGGGAGCATTGTATCTGAGGAGCAAATGAGGCAAGTGATGATGAGAGAGTAAATTAGAAGCTGTCGATACTGTGAGACACCTCTATCAGAGCCAAGGATGCTGGCTGGGGAGGCAGATATGCAGCTGGTCGGGGTAACAAAGGGCCCGTTTGGTGTATTGCTCCATTAAGACACTGGGTCTTGTCAGCTCTGCCTGGATGGGCCATTCTGCTCCACAAGGCAGGGGCTCATGTATCACTTAGGGCTTAGGGGAAGTGAGCATGGCCGACGAGGGGGCAGAAGGGTGTGAGTGGCACTGGTCGACTGAGCATTCATGGCATAATGTTACCAGCCCAGGGGGCAGAACTTTACCTCAACCATGAATTGATGGTCCCCTGCCATGAAGAGCGAGGGTGGTTGGTATGGCTCCCCCGGGGCCCTGTCATGATGAGGTGAAGGCTTATCTCTTCAGAGCAGTGTGAGGATAAAATATGGCCAAGTACTGCACCAGTGTGATGCAGGGGCAGATTTGCTTGATTCTCAATTTCTGTCAAACCAGTTTATACCTGCTTTAGCTGGATTTGGAGTCAATAATCTAACACAATACTAACATGCTATATGTTGGCAGAATCGCCCCGATTTTCTGTACTGGCTGGGATGCAGTTCCTTCCCGAGCCTCCCTTCACTGTGCAATAGAGCCAAAATCTACAATACTTGCACCATGCAAAACTGCCTAAGTTCAGTTCAGCTTCAGTTCAGTAATGTATTCTAAAGTTACACTATTTATAGTGCAAAGATTCCCCCTTTCTTTTCTTTGTGCTTTTCTTAACTGTTTTTCTTTTCTTTCATTAATACTGAGCTGCTAAAAAGAGTTTGTTGGATATGTTAAAACAAAGTTTGTCACCCATCCCGTTCTGTACCCTTGTTAAGGAGTTTTTTTTTTTTTTTGCTATGTTTTCAACTTCAGGTGTTGTGATCACACTGTATCATATTCCGTATTGTGATAGGTGTTGTGTTTAGGTGCGATTATTAACATGAAATAGTGACAAAACTAAATGACAGAAGCCCAATGTGTCAGTCATTTATTACCATACAGTAATGTAGTGTCTGTGCTTTA
The DNA here is from genome assembly GCF_905171665.1 of Trachurus trachurus. NCBI lineage: Eukaryota > Metazoa > Chordata > Actinopteri > Carangiformes > Carangidae > Trachurus > Trachurus trachurus. Next base: position 19,694,710 of record NC_139906.1, read on the forward strand.
GAAGAAAGCATAGATCTCTTAATGTAATAATAATAATAATAACATAATAATGTTATTATCAACATCACTGGCTGTGAGGACACTGTTTTTGGAAATTATTCATCTGACAGGATCTGGTATAATAGAAGGACACAACATTGATAACCAATAACTACCGGCAGAAATCCACTTATTTTTTTCTAATTCAGACTGCTGTTACAGATGATTTTTATTAGCTTATTAGCTTATTGTTGAGAAAGGCTTCAAATATACACCATATACCACTTCCCCTATTTCTTTGTTTCCCTACCTCTCTTCCTCCTCCTCCTTCTTTGATGTGGTCATTTTGTACTGTACTCGCCTTAAGGTCCAACTGAAGTGCTCATATGCTTCTTTCTGCCTCTTTCTCTCTCTCCCTCTCTTACTCTGCGTGTGTGTGTGTGTGTGTGTGTGTGTGTGTGTTTATTAGGTTTCATTGCTCCTATGATTTTGGAGCCGGCATCTTATACCCTCTAATAGGGATGACCAATCATGGGGGCAAGCAGCAATGCCCCACTTTTAGTCTCCACTTAATTTAATTACATCAAATTAGCAAAGCAGTAAGAGGGAGAGAGAGAGAGAGAGAGAGAGAGAGAGAGAGAGAGAGGGCGTGGAGGGGCTGAGGGGGGGTTAATCCTTTGCAGCTTATGAAGGCAGGTTGGACACTGTCAGCTGTCCTATGTGGAAACGCTGCTCCGGGATTGTCTTCATTAGAAAGAGCTTAAGGCTCATAGGTCACTGGATATTGTTAAAACAATACTGTGAAAATGGGCTAATTAGAATGTTTGCCTCGTCTAGCCTCACGACTAAGGGTGTCTGCCTGTTTCTTATATGTAGATGTATTTCTCCCCGTTTCCTCTTTCCCTAGTGTACTTATTGATTTATAGAAAACAATTTCAAGTGTCAAAATAATTGTTTAATTGCATTGACTTATATCAATAAAAATGTTTTGCCATTGTCATCATTGAAATACTCAGCCTAGGAGCATTACAAGATACCACGCAATGTTAGCTTAGGTGCTCATGATATCTCAATCTCAAACAGCAGATATCATTGAATACCCTATCGGCTGGTGGAAGATTAAGTCTCTGGGCAATGAAGTGTAAAAGTTTATATTGACCGTGCTGTATATATGCCAATATGCCCAGACTTATTAAGGCAACACAAAGTAAGCAGGCCGTCTGAGCCCTGGCTTGATTTAGCACCTCTGTCCACTCCGCTTTCTGCTGACTGCAAAGAGAATAGCTCAGCTCTGGCCCTCTGATAAAGACTGAGGGAAGGATTTATCACTTCAAAAAGAAAAAAAAAAGAAAGAGAGAGAAATGTGGAAGGAAGCAAAGCAGAGTGTGCAGAATATACAGTTTTTTATGTTATGGGTGCAGCAGTTATAGACTGGCTGCTGAAATTGCCCAGTTTCCCTTTCCATTCTCACATAAATGTATCGGCTCTGCACCCTTTACACAATTATGTATAAAATGGATGAGATGCTCACTCAAAACCGCAATGCTGTGTTTTATTTATATATTTATTTTTATCTTGTTGAGGGAGTCCTCCTCTCCAAACGTATTTGTTACAGTAAATGGTCATATTGAGAGTTTGTTTTGCTGTCATTTCTGTCGCATGTTGTGCAAGATTGTTCCAGCCTTAACCTCCGATGAAACCTTTTCTCATGCCTGCCGGTTCTGTTCTAACGGCATATCCCATTATGAGAGAGGCAGTTGTTTGTGTTGAGGATTAAGACGAGTCAACAATCCATAGTCTTTTTAGTCTCCCAGAGGGCTGCTCACACACCGCTGAGGATACAGAATGTTTTTTTTTTTTCCACCAGCAAAGCTCGAGAGCGGGGTTTAAATTGTTGAAAGGACCTCACCATACTGCAATAGAACAATGAACAAATATAGAAATACCGATTGGGTGGGGGGCCATGGGGAGCAAGCACTATAACACGGTTGCTAGATTTTATTGTCCAGCTGAATTTTCTTCATTTGTACCCACAGGACCAACAACCACAGGCTGTGGTATAACTGCCTGGTCTAAACAACTGGAAATACAATTGCTCTGAACTCATATTTTCCAAGCCACTGTTGTTCACTGCACTTAATTATCCTAACACAAAAAGGCTGCCAGTCAAAGATGACAGGCAATTAATCACCTCACATGTCAAAGTATTTGGCCACATCAGCTGCAAAAATGACACTTGACAGGAGGGTCGGTGTTTTGTTCATTTTGTTCCCTGAAGGCATCTGTTTTCTTAAAGCAAAAAACTACAGGTGGATTTTTGCATTTTAAGTTTTCAGAAATGTTATGCTTAAACATGCAAATCAGGCATCACCTATTTAAATTTGCACCAATTTGCATTAATTTCCAGAGCAGCAGTCTGAACATTGGATAACACCAGATTCAAAGTTGTTGCTACATGTCAACTTATTAGAGTCGTGTTTGCACAGGGGGGCTTGGATGTCTCTTTTTTCACCCTGTAGATCACAAAATACTGTCATAAACAGTTCTGTCAATTTATTAGGAAGGAAACTGTAAATAAATCGCACCATGACTCACATACAAACCCTGGTTTAAAACCTGTGGATTGAATTGTATGTGAGGGGGAAAATAACAGTTCTAATAATTCTAATTTTGTCATTTGCTGTGTTGTGACTCATTATAATGACAATCATAAGACAAAAGCCACATACTCAATATACAACAATTAATTACCACAGTGAGTTGAGTCAAAATAGGACAAAAATTAAAAAAAAACAACAACTGTGTTTTAGTGTGGCCACCAAAGGTTAAACAAAAGTTATAACAAGTTAATATAACAAAACTGACAGACAACATAGCTCAAACATGGTGCTTAAATCACCAAAAAGTCATGAATTAAGACATTTTCATTTTAATAATTTAACTAATTACCATCTTGTGTTGACCCCTTTGACATAGAAATCTTGCATTCGCTGTTCGAAATAACTCAGGGCTATAAATCTGTTACTCAGCAAATGTGGCTAAATAAGTAAATAAAAATAAATTTACTATGCCACGCAGTTTATGTCTTTTGGCATGACCAAAAATCTGCAGTTGCGAGTGTGGTGCTGTGGCAGTGGGCATGAATCATGAACACATTTTCAATAGATGTGGTTTTCATCACCAGTCAAAGCAGAGCACTCTGACAACTCCTGATGTACAGCAGAGAGCACTACAAAAGAGATCTACCACAAAAAAGAGGGGCCCTGCGTCCATGTGGAAAAGGTGCAAAATTTTGCTCGCGCGAGTATACGGCACTTTAAATTTAATCAGCTTGGAAGGAGATAACATATTAGGCTACCCTGCTGCCCCGGTGCTAAGAGCTTCCTTGCCACATGAAAGAAATGGTTCAGTGGCATTAGACAGGAGCTGGCCGGCTTTAGGAAAGGTGTATCCACCAGCCGTCTCCTCATTCATAGCCCAGCCACATGTGGATATACTTTGGGTGAAAAAAAAATTAAGCTATTTTTTTCCTGCTTGAGGGAATTACATCAAAGTCAAATTGGCCTACATATCCACAAAAGGACTTAGGTAAGCCTATGAGTAGGATCGGAACATGCACACATGACTTGATTAAGTAGCACAGGACATGACTGCAGTGCACCACACACCACCTTTGGCGTGAACTCGGAAGGTGAACAGGACGAGCAGAGATCCAAGGTGATGCTTCATACCATAGCTCTTGTCCTTGTGTCGTGGAGCCGTAAAGTTCACAGCGTGTCGCCACAACGCCACACAGGCACAGACAAGACAAAACCCTGACAGAAATGTCACCCTGGCGAACACAAAGCCCCGGCTGGCGTACACCAACAGGGTAGTACAGTCCTCCCGGGAAAACATCTTTTGGTGTACAGGAAGTAACGTCTTACATTTACAGCAACAGCAGCAGCAACACAGAGAACATAAATTTCATGAAAGATGTGGTCAGTTTAGAGGACAGAGGAAGGAGGCAGAACGAATCAGCGCGGAAATCAACAGGAAGTTGCATTAAAAAAAAACCTTCTGTACTGTAGTTATGTAATTAAATTTTACAGGCACAAAGTTCATTAAATGAACTGCATCATGTCATATGATACCGACATTTTCCTTCCTAAACAACAAGAAAATCTTTTCTTAAACAACTTGCTATCGCTACAAAAACTTTTTGTCCTTGATCGCAATGTGCACAGCTGCTTGAATGATGTGACTCATGGTTCTACATTCATTAAAAAATAACAGGAAGAGACTGTGAAACAAAGCCATAGATTCTCTGTATATCCTCCCAAGATCACTTGGTAACAAACAACGCACACACAGATGAAATATAATAATGAAATGTACATGAGCTCAAATACAGAAGCTGAAATCCCTGTTTGCTGTCATTCTTTGGCCTGTTAAAAACCTATAGACTGGCTAGGAGTTAAAAAAAAAAATAGATGCAACACATAATCTACCTAATCAGTCAAATCCATCCTCTGTTATTCCTGGTGCATGAACAAGTGTGATAGTGCTGAAGAAACCTGAAGGGGAATAATGCTGTGGAAAAACAAAACGTCCAGGTTATAGATGGGTAGATGTCAGTGTAGTGGCATCATTATTTTGGATCATGGGGTGTGATGTACCGTTTAATCATACACAGACAGAGGCTGTGTGAACGTTGCCCCTACTCCACCATCTCTGTCATACACAGCTTTGTAATCGCTGCCAAGTTGGAACATTCAGCTGAAAAGATGTTTAATTAGCTATGAGTTTCAACACTTTTGCTCATAACCAAATATTCTTTTTACCACCTCATCTCCTTGGCTATCAGACCATTTAATTGTCCCAAAAGGTCAGAGGTAGATCTGGGGGGGTGGAGAGAAAAAAAAAATCACTTTGACTTACAATTTTCCCTCATGGCTCTAAATCTTCAGGAGCATTGATCGGGGATAGCTCCTTCACCAGATCCGATAGTGTTTGATTGGATAATAGTGTCCTCATAAATCGTGGTAATGATTTTTGTGGAAACTGAAATGGTAATTCAATAGACATCATTAAGCTCCTTTTAATTGTACTCCTCCCAGGAGGGTTAGGAACGGACCAAAGATAAAACCAAATGATGTTATTCTCAATATAGTTTTGTCCTTTTTAATAGATCGTGGATGTATAACACGTAGCAGGTTGTGTAAATGTCAATCTACCTAGTTCTGTTAAAGAGAGAAGACATGCTTTGCAGATGTTACAGATACTCTTCTCACTGAACCCATTTCCATTGTAAAGATCTAAGTTAGATGTAACTTTAAAGCTGTGTGTTTGTCTATTTATAAGATATATGGATATAAGCAAGGCACGGCTGGGAAAAGAGGTTATTCCACTTTGAAATTCCATTCATGAGATTCACGGAAATGATCAAAAATTAATAATAAAAAAAAAAGCCACACTATATGCCTCATCTTGGGGTAATCTATTTTTGCACACCAGTCATTACGGGAAATCCTTGGCAGCAAATAGAGAGCAACGCGATTGCTAGGTGCTGACAGAAAGCAGATCCATAATGTCATCTTTCCTTTTCATATTTCCATCACAACTATGTAATTATGATTGGATTTCTCCCCAGTTTCTCGGCAGAGGTGGTAATATGAGGCTCGTTATGATGGTCGTGTTGGAGGTCAGAGGAAAGACAGTCTGCGGGCCCGACCTTAGCCGAGCCTATAGTCAAACATGCTGCCTGCTCTCTACGTATACTAACCACCTCGCGGCTGCTGCGCCGAGGCACCGAGCCAGTGCACCTTCCTCTGCTCGCACCCGTACGCCTCTTCATGTGATACTCCATGTTACAGCACTTATAGGCCAGATTGCTATATGCCCCTGCTTCATTGCAGCAGAAATAGATTGAGACATTGAGAAGCCAGCGCCAGGAGAGCTCTTACGCGCGCACACACAGGTCGTGTTTGCTATTCTACGGTCTACTATCCCACACACCTATTTGGCCAAATGCATGGGAACTCCTGGGATGGTGCTACATTTTTAATGAAAGCAGAGTGTTTGATCTGCCAATGTTTATCTTCTTTGATGTTAACTGACACAGCAGCGAGCCGCCAGTGCTCAATGTAGTCCAACATGAGGGCAGATTAATTCATTATCCTTTTACAGGGGAAGGCTTGTGGTTGAGGAGTTCATTCTGCAGGTCTGATCGTCTGTAATAGCCTCGAGTAAGACCTAGCACTATACCTGCTTCAAAACACAGTGCCTCTCAGTGCATTCTGCACTATGACGTCCCTGGGGAAATGCATATGAATGTAGGAGACATAAATGCATGTGGGAGTATAAGAGGCAAGGAAATCTTAATTACTTTCTGTTTCTCAGGGTTGCATTGTGTAGATCTACACCTCCTAAGCACTTTGCATCTCCAACCATCCTCATTGTACCTAGATACAGTCCTTTCATTTGTTTTTTGTTTTTTCATTAGAGAGTGGGTGAATGGGGGAATAAAACTCTTGTCATATTAAAGAGACAACAAACAGGCAAGTATTTCCAGGACACTACTGTATCTAATGACTACAACAGATCCATATCAGACTCTGTGTCCCAGGAGAGCGCAGAAATAACAAATATGGAGCCAGTGCATAATTACTCCCACCACTGGAGTTACACTGGCACGTGTCTGCTGATTTCATGCCACTGCACAACTGTGTAGGTGTGCATTAGCCATGTTTCTCCGTGTATCTTAATCCTCAACAGTCCCTCAAGGAGTTTTTTTTTTTTTTTTTCCCCCACCACTCTTGCAATCTGACATGGATTTTAGGCTGCTTCACCACATCATATCGCCTTCCTTATTATGTGAACTCCCTGGATCTGTTTGGGAACCATTTATATAATCTGCCCTGTCACAGAGGGGCTGTTGACCCCTGGTGCCTTGACATGAGGGGTCTCGCCTCATCCACTTAGCTTAAGGGTGACACCAGCCAGATCTGCACACCAGTCCAGTGAAATGAGCAATCTCCCTATGATAGTTTTTTTTTTTTTTTTGACTTCACCAACAGTAAATAAGCTGTCACTGGGATAAAGTGGGTGTCAAATTGTATGAATAGACAGAGGGGGAAATGGACGCTTAAGGGCCCAGTGAGTTCCAACACTGACATGGTTTAAAAGAGCTTAATTATAATAAGCTGGAGCATGGAGCAAGTGTTTGGTGGCTTGGGGGGAAACTCCGAGACAGTGACAACAGTCCGGCATGAGCTACACGAATTGGAGATTGCTCTGTGAAGGGGCCAACATCAGATATGCATTAGAGGAACAAGAAGGCTTTTCAGCAGTAGCCGCCAGACCTCATGAAAAAGAAATGATGCCTGCCTCGCAAATATATTACACATAATGTCTTTTCCTTTGTGGAAGTCATCAAGCTTCATGAGGCTTTATCCATTAGGAGAACAAGAATGCTTACAGTGTTATTTCATTATGTTTTACAAATGCGAGTTATGCTTTATGAAAACAATAAATCCCACCATAGATCTGTATGTCCCAGCGTCATCTGTTAATCACATTATTGTTAATTAATGATGCAATTCTTTTTAGCTAATGGTTGACAGTGTGTATTGACTCAAATAAGGGAATGAAATTGGAAAAGGAACTTGAGAGTAGAGCGGCACACTTTAATCACTACTATGCCATGACGAAAGGCCAGAGGGAGAAGAAACAACAGAAATATATAAATAAATGTAGAATTTATCGATAGTTTTATATCCTTGTGAACTGGTTTACAAGAAAATATTGGAATTACAGTCAGAATGATTTATAATCTATTGTTCAGGCTAAGGCTGTTTAACTCCCTGCCCCTATGAATATTAACACACTCTGTCTCCCTCTTGCGCACTCTCTGTTTCTCCCTCTCTCTCTTTTTCACATACACACACACACACGCACACATGCATAACACACTAGCAGAGCCCCTTGTCTAATTTTTCATGAAGATAGCTGTTTTTATGCTAATCTGACAGCTGCATTCATTTTCAGGCTTTCTCACAGACATTTATTTCCCAATCACGTACTCGTTCGTTCTCACTTACACACACATACACACACCTGTTCTATGACCGTACTACTCTATGTCCTGATAAAAAAAGAAAAAAAGGATTGTAATGCTGCCTTAATGAGGGTTTGTAATTGGAAAGAAATAGGCACTTATTTGATTGAGGCGACTCTGGCAGCTCTGACACGGTGAAGCACTGGATGGTTGGCAACCATCACTACCTGAGACTGAGGCTTTACACACCAACACACTCCCACATTTTAATAGCCTACTCCTTTCATTACTCAGGAAGAACTTATTTCTAACCATCACTTTGACTAGGTCACCGGCAAACTGCCGCAAGGCTTCTTCGCACTGAATAGCTGGGTAATTAGAACCACTCTTCCATCCACCAGGTCGTGTTCAAACCTTTCATACAGCTTCAAGAGACAACGAGGTAATGCAGCAAGACAGGAAATAGTTGGCTTGGAGGTCACAAGAAGGACATAATTGGACCAGGCAGTCAATAATGTTGCTTGCTGCGCCTGCCTTTGAGGCTGCTAATGAAGCGCGAGAGATGGGGAGGTGCCCCTCTGCCACGCTGGCTACCTGGGCACCGGGGGAATCTGACTGCAAACTCACTTGTATCTCTTCCCTCTGGAGGTGAAGCAGGCAGTGGCAGTAAAACTGAGTAATTGTGCAGCATAATGAGAGAAGCGGTACCTGCCTCCCTAATTTCCGTTGAATTTTCCCAGACTCATGAATTGACATGAGTGTACTTAAACCCCCAGACGGAGCTGAGAGCTGCTCAAGAGTGATATGTTGCTCAGAGCTTTGCAAAGTCATTACTCAGCACAATATAACACTCTAAACTGACGGTGCTCTGTACACACGCGGCATCAATGCCGGCTTTGCTGTTGTAATAATGTTTGTGTTGACAGTCAGTGGTTCACATCTGGTTGTAATGGAAGATACACTGCTAACATCTTCTTCCTTTTTCCCTTTGTGTTTGCTCTTTCAGCGGGAACAACGTACATATTTGGGCGAGATGGCGGACTGATCACATACACGTGGCCGCCGAATGACCGTCCCAGCACGAGGGCAGACCGGCTAGCCATCGGTTTCAGCACGCACCTGAAGGATGCTGTCCTGGTGAGGGTGGACAGCTCCTCTGGTCTCGGAGACTTCTTAAAGCTCCACATCGTAAGTCAAGATCATCTCAGTTCACTTTACAATACACTGTTCCAGCAGCACATTAAGTTAAAGCCCCTGAAACACATTTGGTCACTTGTCTTCTTACACTGAGCAATGGGATAGCTATGCTTTTTCAAAGTATTTCTTTCTTACTCTTACTGAGCTTCTCTCACTGATTTGAAGGGGGTGGGGCTCAGTTTGAATAAAGATGATGATGTCATTTACTTTCTGGGTTAGGAGTATTTGAATCAGATCAAGATATGTCTTCTAAATTGTGTTTCTTATTTAGTGGGGAATATTTGTTATTATGTAGGATGAGATCTGAAGTGGAGTTTTCAGAGGCTTTAATGGTGATGCTAACTGTTGAATTCTCTAACCGCAAAAGATGGAGGAGGTCACCATGTAATGGCAAGTACCAGTATGTTAATGTAGTGTGTGGTTAAAAAAAAAAAGAGAAGATGAGTGGTTGCTTCGTCTTGTTATGTTACAGCTGCTGTGTGTGTGTGTGTGTGTGTTGCAGAAAGTGAGGGAAATGGTGTGGTAATAAGGTTTGGTTCCCTACAGTGCATCTTTGACCTGGACATAATTTCTGCTGGCTACCACATGACCTCCCTCTCGCTAGCACCCATTTACTGACAACAACACTGATGCTAGCCAGGAGCATACAGGAGCATTGCACGCACATATACACACACACAGGGAAATTATAGACCTACACACACACGCACACACACACAAACATGAAATAGGTCTCAAAGTTTGCCTCAACCTCAGCTGCCCACACACCAAGATTCACACATACAGTAAGCACGCAGTGACATAAGGAGGCCTGTCCTCGGGACACGCAGCAGTCGTGATGTTGTTCTTATGAGACACCTCCATGCTCGCTCTGTGTGGAACTGATTTTTTTTTTCTCTCTTTTTTTTGCCACACTTATTTTTTTATTCTTTATTTTCCTCCCAAAGCCCCTTGGCCAATTGAAGTGGTTTTTAGCCCCTAGTTTTAATCTAGGAGTAACCGGCCAATTTAAAATGATACAACCTTTTTCTTGCAACATTCATTACCAAATGCCACAAAGGGACACACAAGCAGAATGTTCAAAAGAACATAAATTGAAATATGGGTGTAAAAGGACAGATGTGCTTACTCAGATGTGTAAATGTTTGGCGATCCTCGTGTGTGTTCTGTCGCTTTCTGGGCTCTTTTCCACCTGCATGAAACACCTGAACAAGGATGAAACAGGCGAAAATTTCCTTTATACACAATTTTCATGTGTGATGAAACATGTCCTCTCCCACAATTTGCATAGACAGGACTCTTTTTTTATGTTCTTTTTTTTTTACAGGCAGCTGATCCCAACGCTCAGCTGAATTAATATACATATAAATTTACTCCACTGCTTGTATGCTCACACTGACTTGCTTATTTGTGAACAGCTCAAAGCTTTTGCAGTTCATTTGAATATCGTGAAGGTAATTCTCATCCAGACCCTTATGACTAGAGATACATGTGAATAATCACTGTGGTTTGCACCTGGTGCACTGCAGCTGTAGCATGTGAGCACATTTTAAAAGATACTGTGTATACAGTCTGTTCCATACATTACAACATCTTTTTCTTGGACTGGGGCCAAAGACAAACACAAAGAGAGGGTTGCTGAGGAAATACACTGGTAGGATCTTAATGGAAAGACCTCTTAAGAAGACAGCCTCAGCCTGCATGTTGGGCTTTAGGTTCTACTTGTGCTGAATGTTAGAGGTGAGAGGCCTGAGCTGCACAGACAGTTGAGGTGAGAGCGTGGAGTCTCGCATGGAATAACAAGGTTAAGAGATCATGCTTCTTACAGCAGACGCATGCACAGCCTTGTTGATGAAATGTGTGGCGTTCCCATTGATATTTTACAGGGAGAAACTGTTGATAAGGCATGTTCTTACAGCAGGGGCAGTGGGTTGTGAGAATCCCCTCTCCTCTAGCATCAGCGGTTGCTCTGAATGCTTCCACTTATTTATTTATTTCTGCACATTAATCTGGAGGCTTTGTGAAATGTTGCATTTCATTAGAAAATGAGAGAAGCGCAAGATAGAGAGGAGGGGGGAAAAAAGGAATTTTAAAGAGACAGAAGGGAGACATGTGAACGTGAAGATGAGCAGCAGGACTGTTAGACACTCAAATGACTCCGGATGGAGGCACATTACAAGAGGGTAATCTGGAACAGTTACAAATGAGGCCATCAAATTAAAAATTAAATAACATAAATACAATAAAATTGTCATTATGTTAAAAGTATGTTTTTAAAAGACTTAACATCTGTAACACTCAATTGTCATACAGGATTTCCTCTAACCTGTGTGCTGTAGCCAAATGGAATAATACCAGAAAATTAAATCATAATAAATTAGGAAATTAGAAATACTTTTTGATGCAAACCCTCTAGATATGTGTTTCACGCTCCTGTCTTCCCTTCATTAATTACACTGGAAAGGACGTGTTTTATAGCGCTCCATTAAACACAATGAGGTGTGCAAAATTGCCACTTCGATGCATTTTTTATGCAAGAAAGGCAGCACTCAGCCAGTCACCTGCGAAAACCTTGTTTGGTTGAACTGTGCCCTTAGTGGATCATACCATCATATGGAATAATATTATAATATACTCAGCCTGTGACTTAATTTGCAATAACATTGTGGTGGAAGGTGGTTAGTTTCACCCCTAATGGCCAGATAGCCTTATTTGCTAAAGTAAATGTATTTAATGAGTGTGACAGACTGTTGATTTCCATTATTGAATATTCAGGGATGCATACTTTGCAAACAATTTATTATACGGCTGATTCCCAATGGTATTCCCCTCATTCCTTTCAGTTACCTCAGCTCTGAGCACAAATGTCTTAGAAGGAGTGTATCTTCAGCTGTATGAGATGGGATTAGACCAGATTTCAGTATTTACCCCCCTCCTTCTTCATCCTCTACATCCCTTACCCCCCTAATCTCCTGCTCCCATTTCATGATGACAGGAAACCCAGCGGGGCTTGAAGGACGCCATCTCAGCTCGCACTCTCAAGAGGGAATTTTCTGAGTAATATGTGGAGACTATGATTTAAATGCACCTCAAAGGAATTGTGATCCGTCCCCCCGCCTCTCCTTTCTATCGCAGATAAAGACAATGACTGTGAAGTCAGCGAACCATCAAATGTACGACAATCACTTTCCTCGGGCTCATTACTGTAGCGCACATGGAAGCAGGACCAGATCCATAATAATGTTTCTGCCGTACCTCCAATTATGATTCTGCACAATCCCTTTCACTTTTTCGCAGGTGAGGCATATTCATGAGGCTACTCGAACAAGTATCCCGCAAGGATATAAGACTTGTCTGTACATGATAGTGTGGCCTGGCAAAGTATGTTCGTATATATAATTAATTGCACTGTAGCTGAAAGTCAAGTCCAGGGAAATAGTCACAATGACATTATGCAAAACAGGGAATTATGGATGTAATGATCCTTAGTTCATCTGTGCAGCAGGGTAATCCATACAGAAGAAGAATTGGAACAAAGTTTATAAGACGTGGATGTGTGCCACCCTCTCTGTAAAACATGCTAATGCATTTCTCTGTGTAATGCCTGCACAGAGTAAAGTAGAGGTAGATGTTCCTTTGACGCTCTTAAGGTATTTTATCCCTGACAAAGAAAGTATTATTTATTTTTCTGCACAAACAATGGTGGGTGTCTCTTATTGGAAATCCATCTGTACATTTTTAGGAAGGCATTTATCCTGAAATGGAGGCGCCGCAGTTGTTTTCTTTCTTTCTTGTTGTCAATGAGCAGCAGTGACAGTCAGTATCAGAGGCTCTCCTCAGACTCAGGCGGGGCCCCTTGGGGCCCACTGAGCTTGTTTTGTGCTTCCACTCAATCTCTGTGTTATGGACTATTCCAAGCACTTTATTCTTCCCCTTCTTCTAATTGCAAGCATCCCTTTAAAAAAAACAAGCATTGAAGGCACACTGGCATAGACACAGCGACACTGTGAAGTTAATATATTCCATAGAGCAGAGAAGATGGTGGAGAAATAATGACTTCTCTGGTGGAGCATTGCTCCCCTCGGTCCTCCTTTAGCTGACTACCAGAAAGGGGCTTCTTCTTCTGATGGAAGACACCTTTAATTGCAGTTTCAACTCCTGCTCTCTACCCTATTAATCATGTAAAATGGCTTGAGAAGAGAGACTATCAAGCCCAGTGTCTGAGTATCTCCACTCTCGAGTAGGAAAATGTCATCTTTTATGTGTTTTCGTAGTTCACCTTACTGTTGGAGCTCTGATTATGCACGATTGCGGGCTTCATTAAGTGAATATCGTACAGGCTGATTTGCTGCTACAGGTGAGATTGTTACCTGGGAGAGGTGCTGCAAGGTCTCAGGAGGGAACTTGTGTCACGCTATCCCCAATACTCCTATTAAAACACCTTCCCAGGGAAAGTATCTTATTCTCACGCACTCCTCCTGTGAAGGTCTCAGGCCTGGTAATTACCTCCTGTGCACACAGACATACAACAGACCTGCATGTAATGCCCACAGGATTCACTGGTAAATACAGCTTCCCTGTGCTGCTTGCTTAGTCAAGGCGTATAAATCCGATAGCATGTGATTATTTCATGTATGTTTATATGTATTATAAATAGAATTAGTGCAAAAGGAAAAAAAACATACTACTGTTAACATGTGTGTGGGTGTGGATTAAGTGTTTGGTCCCATCTCCATCTGAACATTTTTAAATTGTTTTTTTTATTTATTTGTCTGGTGTTAACGTTGTGTTTGAACAGTTGTCGCCTCACAGTTTGGAAGCCTACTTTTTTTTCTGTTGCTATGGTAGCAATATAGAGTTGGGATGTTGTTTTTAGTGCCTTGGTGATGATATGCATTTTAAACAGGTTCAAAACCTAAAGAGAGTGTGTTATTTCCAATTTGAAATTGCAATATCACATCTCTGTTTAGTTTGCTCCAGACTCAATCATAACGTCGGAGAAAATAGACGAGGAACCAGGAAATAGAGAGGCTGCAGCTCAATGGCAGAGTGATCAAACCCGACAGCATTCAAACTCAGAAAAGTGTCAGAGGTTTTGAAAGTTACAGCTGTTCACACGTACAGTGTTCCCTCACAACTTCACATGGAATATGTCAGGCCTGAACGAAAAAAGAAAAAAAAGATGAGCAGAAGTATTTTGGAATTAAAGAAACAGTGTCCAAACAAGGATTTGCTCCCCATGAGATTATTCATCACTGAACTGTCATGCTCTAATGAACAGAGGGTAGGAGTAAACACATCCATCCCACAAGTGATTTGACTATGCGCGGTTTGTGCTGACACAAGTCACTCTTACTTCTGGAGCCTCTCCGGAACGATATCTGAAGACAGACGGAGCCGCTGAACCTTCTCCGCTTTCACGAGAAAGGTCGAAGAGCGACCTAGCATGTAATTTAAGGATCATCTGTGTGAATGCTACGAATGGGAAGGTGTCCAAGTGTATTATTTATTTTTCTACTAATTGAACGCTTTGTTTTTCTAGTTTTATTCATTCTTGCATTAATGAAGAGCTGTAATGAAAATTTGATATTCCCTCGTCCTCTGTGCTTCTTTTGTGGAATCAATTAATCAAAGAGAGAATACTAGTAATCATCACTGAATTTGTGTCAACCATGCATATTAACAAACCTCCCCACTCCAGCCAGCTCTGCCACATTTAAATTCACAACCAGATGCCATCCCCCTATTTCCCTGCTTTCTCCTCGTTTTCTCTAAAGTGTCAACGGAAAAACCAGAACTGCCATTTGCCAGTAAGTGTGTTTGGCAGTTTGCATTGCAGTATGTGGCAAAGCTAAGCCTAATGGCGAGTTAATAGCTGACCATGATGAGGACACACAGCACTGAATGGATTGAAAAGGGGAGCTCCATTGAACTCATTTAGTCCCTCACTGTTGATTTAGTCACACAAACATGAATGGGAAGGAGTCAGTACTCCCCTTTAATGTATCCCCGTGCTCTTCATATGGTTAAGATAGTGATTATGAGGCAAAATTGTTTAAGTGGCAATGGATAGTGGGTAATAGTATGGTAATGGCACTGGTAAATATAGCATTGATTTTATGTCAGCTGTGACCGATTGTGGCAAAAGCCTGTATGTGAGAGTGAATGGCCTCTTACCTCTTTTAGTCATAGACAGAGCAGCCGCTCAGCTCGGATGATGTACCTGACCTCAAAGAATCAAATCTCATCATCTCCATATTGAGAAGGGACAGCGCTAGAATCACCATTACTCATCTTTCAATTCCAATCATTTCTCAATTTGTTCAAGCTCTTTGCCACTACAAAGCCAAGTGGTCCATGAAGAGGAATGAGGATCTGTGCGTGCGTGTGTTTGTGTGTGTGTGTGAGGGAGAGAGAGAGAGAGAGAGAGAGAGGACAATGTCTGTGAATGTGTATTTGAGAGAGCGGGACAATAATGTGTCTTCACTTTTATTAGTGTAACAAATCACAGTGAGTACAGCTTGTCATTCTCAAAGCTGTACATCAATACGTTATGGGCCTGCTTCATACAGAGCAATATTGCCATGGCTAACATGGGGTAAATTTGATTTCATCGTCAATGTTACACTGTGAAGCATGTTCGCTTTTTTCTGGGTTACAAGGTTAAAAGCATTGACATTCTATTTGTTACTACAGTGCGAAGGATGGATTTAGTTTGTACTGGCCCAGGATGTAAACCATTCATACCACTTTACCTCGTCCACTCAACTCTCTAATCTCACATACTCCAAATACTTACAAAAAAAAAAACTAATCTCAGCGTGTCTATGCATAATGAGGGTTTGTATGCGGAAGAGAGAGCGTTTGTGTGTGCTTGGGACCGAAGCGGCGCAGCATGGAGTCACTATAGTTGTTGACTTTTGACACAGCTGCCCCAGGCCTGGGGGAAGGATAAAAATAGTCTCACTCTTTCTCGCTCCATTACAGTGAGCAGAAGTACAGCGTCCCCCAACTAACACATATGGAGTGCATTTTCTCCAGATTCACTTAGCATTTCTTACATATATTTATTTTGTCCTTGTTAAGTTTCATCAAATAAGTGTAAGGGATGAACTTGCTAAAGTAGGCTACTGTATATTAAAGGAGAGCTACAATTAAAATCAATTTCTGTCTCCCTGGTAACTAACTTTGATAATTTTGGTAATTTGTATGTGTGTGTGTGTGTGTGTGTGTGTGCTAAGGCTGTCTCTAACGGAGAAAAAAGCTTTCTCAAGGGGTCATATATTTCTGGTTGCAAATGGCAATTTTCTGGTAATTTAGTTAGTCTGATAATTGTTGGTATGGTGAAAATAGTACGCATTATCACTTCAATTTCAACAACAATACAGGCAGTTAAGCAGCCAGGGGGCTGGTGCTGTTAGCGTTAGCTCATTCTGTGAGAGAAGAACTCCCTATCACTCTGTGAGATAGCTACTCTGTGTTGTCATTTGAATCAGTCTTACCTTTTTTTTTTTAGTTTTCAACAAAGACAGCACTAAGTGTCCAATGTCAAGTTAAAAAGAAAGTAACATATAGCATCACTGCTCTGATCTGTGCCAAATTTGGCATATCCAAATTTGAATACAAACTTCTAGCAAAACAATTTCTCACAAATGCTATATTACAAAGGAACAGACACAATCACATTTTTTTGAAAACATCAGTAAACATCTTGTTAAGATGTTATTCCATAGGCTTTATCACAAATGTTGACAACAGCTGCCCACCCGCTGGATATAAGCACACAAGATGTTTCCACAAATATGTAAAACACGATTGTATCTTGTGGAGAGATCTAGTGGAAGTACAATTCTAATTTTCCCAACATGAAATATGTGACGATTTCAGACTATTTTTCTGAAAGACCCAACATTAGAAAGCAAAATTGCACATGTACAGTATGAGTTTGTGGGTTCTTTTAGACATCCACTGTGTGCTAAGTCAGCCTGCTGCTTTTTACCAGGTTGATCAAAGAGCAATTTGGACCAGGCCAAGCCAAATTACTTATACAATTACTCACATATATCCCTGGCAAAGAAAAATCTTCCAGGGAGCTTCTCAGCTAATTATTCCATAATTGTTGTTGGTGCCCTGTTGATGGCTTCCACAGTGCTTTGTGTGGGGTTGCATGAAATATTAAACAGACAGCTCGCCTTGTTCTGGTCAACTTAATTACCTTTTTCACTGCTGCACTGCTCTCATCTCCAACCCCTTGTGCTTTCCATCCAAGCCTGTTTAAAATATAATGCACATCCAGGCATGCTGTTTTTAATTATGTACTGCTGTGGAAACATTTTTTGCGTGCCACAGTGGGTGAATTGGTGTGTGCCGTCGGTGGTCGAGACCAGTTAACTAAAGTCTCTGATTTATTATATTTCATTCATTTTTTTCTTTCTTTTATCTTGTTTTGTTTTACTGATGAAAATATCTACTGTATCTGCCAAGAATCAAGGAAATTATGCTCTATGGTTACGGTTTTCTTTCCCCAATAAACCACACCGACTCATAAAGCATTAAGATTAAGTGAGCGGCAGGAAGCTACGGATTGAAAGGGAAGACGTATCGTATGGACGTGTATAGAAATCAGCACAACTGAAACCAATCTTGACCGGGGTTGGGGAGGTGGGGGGAACTGTATCCGCTTTTAAAATGTCTCAGGCTTCAGGGAGAGCAACCACATTGTCAGCAGAAACACTCAACCTCCTCTTGTCCCCAGTTTATGAATAATGGATTTAGTGACCCCCCCTATATCCTCCATGGCTACTAGTCAATACTACTCAGGTCCGAATGAGGAACACAGACTTTAACTCCAATTATACGCCGAGCAGCACTTGACATTCAAGTTAAACAGTTCAAGACTTGTGTGTTTTCTACATCTTTATTGCTCCTAGGGAAAAGTGCCTGGCCAGGTTCTTGTCTTTCAGCTTTAAGAGAGGTAGTACACTGCAGCCAAGCACTGTTACGGAGCCTCTAGTCATATATAGCTTATTCCACCGTCTCATCAAAGGAAAAGGGCTTTTGTGTGTTTGAGAGTACGTGTGCATGAAGATATTTCCCTGCCACTCTGCTATAATAAGAGCTGCGCGGTGAAGGCCGGCAGTGCTGTCCATGCAAGTAGCAAAGAGTCCATGACGTCAGCAGCCTAGATGTGCAGTGCAGCTCATACAAGAGAGATCAAACAGACCGACGCATGTTGTTCCTTTGTCCTCCTCCGTCCCTCAGGTAAGCGTATGAGGTGAGAAGAGCAGCCCCCCGGATCTGTGGCCTCGTTCTCCGCATTTCATCAGCCGTGCCTTATCTCACAAAAGAAGAGAGACGTTACAGCGAGACGCGATGAGTTTTGTTTATGTTGCAGTAAATGTTGCGCCATAGAAGAGGTGTTAAAGTTTATAGCTCATTCTGCGAGTCTTCTAAGTAGCTGCAATGAGTGATGGTTTGGTTTGCTTTTCCCAGAAGGGCAAAGCAAACACCTTGACAACAGTAATTAAAAGTGCATGTGAGGCCTAATTCATTTTCTTCTCTTCGTCTCCTCCCTTCACTTGGCCTAATAAATCAGTTATGCTTGAAGTATCTGCTTCTCCTTAACTCTTTAATTCACCAGTGCATTTTGGGAAATAGCCTCGTGTCTGACAAGGAGCTGCTATAAAAGATGTAGAAAATTGTTGTGGGAATTCTATGTCTCTGTTGGATCCAGTCTGAGCTTAACACTCGATGTCAAAGTTTTAATCTCCCTTCAGCGCTGAAGCATTATAACGTCTGATCAGGTTGAAACCAAAAATGGCGACAGCACGTGCATACAGCCGAGGGTTACTGCAGTTTACGCAGGTGATGCTTATTGCTCCTTCCGCTTTGTATGACTTTACCTCTGGGGAAAATTGAGACATTTTAGCTATGAAGTGCAGTCAACCCTCCTCATATTTAAAAAAAAAAAAAAAAAGAAACAAGTTGTACTATGAGAATAGTTAAAAAATAAGAAAATCGAACAGGCTGGACATCAAAGTGCCTTCTAACTGTCCAGAGCCTCAAAAAAATCACCTTTGCAATCAATACTATGCCCACACCTTCATCTGTGTAGTCATTTCTGAGGCAATTACAGGCCAGAGAGCCGCTGTTATTTATATGAAAATGTAACTGCTATTGAGCAGCAGTGTCGCCCACCACCCTCCTTTAGTCAATAGCAACACAGATCAATGGCTGGCCAGTCAGTCAGTCTGTGTGTGTTTGTTTTTTAATCTATAAACATCCACTCCATAAACTCACAAACCTTGGTTGTCACAGCCATTATTATGGTATTTCCAAGGCGGGAAATAACTGTATAATCATTACCACTTCATGAAATCAGTGCTGTAGATTAGAGGCAAAAGTAATGGCACAAGCCATGAACCTAAGACTCCATCCGTAGTAAAAACAGATGGCGGGGGAAAAGTTTTGTGTCTATCCTGAAATAACTTGTAGCCCTGTTTTTTTTTTTTTTTTTTTTTTTTTTTTTTATTGTTTGCAGTCCTCCACTGCGTCTGTGGGGATGTTTGTTTGTACAATTTATTTGATAATAGAAAAACAGAAAGAAGAAGAACAGTGTGAATGTTTCTGGCTTTGATGGCAGCAGGAGATAATACACCAAAAGAAGCATCACAGACACATTTACACCTGGTAGTAAAATGTGTTTTGTATCCAGACACCATTTACATGATTTTCACATGATAAAATACTGTATGATTAGATTAGTCTCCAGTGTCGCAAGTTGGCATCCAAAAAAACCCAAAACTGTGATGTTATCCATTTGTTTCTTGAATAACATCCATAGCTGAGGACTGCTTCACATGTGTTTACTGGCCAGTGGCTGATAGCTGCCTAGCTGCAACCTCACTGGTCTATTACATTACATATTCCACCCATGTAGCTGTCAGTGTGTGTTTTATGCATTCACACTTGTTTTCTATTTCATCAAGCATTATCCAGTTGCAGTCTGATCACCCAAAATTTATTTTACAGTGGCTGTGAGAGTCTGACACACTGCTTTTTTCCTTATCATCCCTTTCGTATTAAGGATTTTATTAAGTATTTTGTTGTATTTTTGGAATGCAATAACAATAAGGGCCTAAGACATGCAAAACACAAACAAGCTGCAAACATGGAAAACATCACATGCACTGCAAATATACAAGCGTTTGCAGGGTGATGAACCTGCTGGGACTTGTTGTTCAATGTCCAGTGACTTTGGAAAGTGCATTTCAGCTTGGTTTGTCACTTTTGTCTTTATTCTGAGGGACAGAGTGAGAAAGATAGAGACTCAAACCCTGGCTGCTGTGGTTAGGATTACACTCTCATGATATCTGGCCTCCTCTTCTCCTACCTGTATTCTTGTGTGTACTGAAAACACTTTTGATGGTGACTGAATCTGTGTTGTGTTTCTAATTTGAACATGACATTTGCTGTGCATGTTTTGTTAAATTAATAACAATGTTAACTGATTTGACAGCCTGTTTGTGTATTTGTATGCTTTCTTAAGTTGTAGTGTCTTGTGGTAGTTTAATGCCACATGTATGACAGATCTGACAATGGGTAAACACAAAAAAACATGCAACATACAAGTTATTCTTCCAAGAAAATGCAGTTAGCTGCACAAATGATCATTGGCATGTAGTTTGTCAGAGGTGGCGAGCTGCTACAAGGTGGAACATGACAGAAAGGTTTGATATCTTTCAGCCCCACAGGGGACTTCCTCGCAAGGAAAAGGCAGTGGCGGGAGGAGAGAAGCAGCAGTGAACTAGTCACCCACGAGGTCTTATCTGCCTGTCGCATTATTTCACCACAAAGAACCACACAGGCTTTATCTCACGCCCATCTCTCTGATAAGGTCTGCTGCCACAAACAAAAATAAAAGACAAATGGGTTGGGTGCAAGAGAACAAAATGACAAAGCAGAGCAAGGCTCCTTCAATGTCTTGGCCTTTTATTACCTTTCCCTGCAAGATGACTGATAAAAAGCCAAAGACAATGAAGGAGGGAAAGACAGAAGATAAGTTTGAGGAAAGAGAAAGGATAAAACTGAAAAGATAAAGACCGTGTGAGGGTCCAAACATTTTATTAAAGGAAAAGCCTGGTGCTGGCAGTGGCACAGGAGGGATGAGGAGGATAAAATGAAATGAGGGAGGTGGTAGGATTAAGTCTAGAAAAGGATACAAGTGTGCACATGCACACACACAAACACACTTACTCATGTCCATCCTACTTATATATTCTGTGTCTGTGTTTTCTGTGTGTGGGGAATACTACTGACAGGTTGTCAGGTGCAGCCTGCACTTCAGAACCTCTGTGGCCATTTGTTGTTGCCTGTATGGCCCGTAGAAACTCAGATATACACCAGTATGCGTGTCTATGCCTTTGTCAGTGTGTGTGTGTGTGTCCTCACTGTTAGAAGTCATTCTGTTATGTGTGACTTTTTTCTGCTTCATCTCATTTTTTAGGGAGATAGATCAGGCATGCATGCAAGATCTAAGTCTGTGCAGACACCCGCAGAGGGCGAACAGGCGCAGTCCACAGACATGACATCGCTCTTTATTCAAATAGGCTGCGTTACAGTCAATAGCACGAGTGACAAGAAGATTAAAAAAAAAAGAAGTGCTTTGGAAGACTGTGTTATACCTGCTTCCTCCCCTTCTCTCCTTTCAGCTCTGTGCTCCACTTGGTAGAGTTGCAGGCTGGCCTGGACGCGCAAATCCAGACACTTCTAATGCACACCATTCATCATCGTGGCAGTGGCGCTTGGCACCCCGGCCTGTTCACCCCCCTCCCGTTATAAACCAGAGCTCCAGAGGAACGCTGAGTCAGGAGCGGCCTGAGATCAGATCAGTACTCTGGCATAAGGCAAGAGTTGCGTTGGCCCAATTTTTATGACACCTCGTTGGCCCCTTTTGATTCACACTAAATGTAGGAGACACAAACAATATGGAAGGGTTTTACCACACTTTACAGCCTAGTGTCGTTTATTACATAACGTTCTCTATTCCAATAATGGATGATTGTTTAAGTTTCAGATGGGCGATGACTACAATTACAGAACGGACCTTTAGTAGAGCCGGGCCGGTCTGCGAGACTCTAGAGAAAGCCATTTCATTTCCCCATGAAATCTTGATTTATTTGTGAAGGTTCTGTCGAGGGTGGCGGGCAGCTGCTCTCATGCTGCCGGCCAGCGCTGAGGTCCATGAATTTTCAGTAGACATCTAGAAATCAGAGTTATAGTTGGCTGTGAAGGACAGATCCCATGGCAGCATGCGCATGCACGTGTGGTGTGAATATATATTGTATGTGTGTGTGTGTGTGTCAGCGAGTGTGAATTGTTCAATAAACTCATCACAGGCCTCATAAAGAAAGCTGACATTTACAGCAAAGCACAAAGGTCAAGGAGTTGGGTCTGATGAGATCATGATGGAGGAAAGGCTGTTTTACCCCGGCCACCTCGAGAAATAAAGAGGAGGGCAGGAGAGCAAGAAATTGAAGGGGAGAAATGAAAACAGCTGAAAATAAATAGGATTGTATGAAGATTGACCAGAGGAGGAAATTTGATTCCAGTTTTGCAAATATGAGGGTTAAATGTTTGTGTTATCGGGATGAATACCTCAAGATGAATACAGATCTTTAGCAGTCATTTAGACTGATGATTTACGATGCATCCACACAGTCTCTGATCGGGCCAGTGTGGACAGACAGTCTGATAATGTAGATCTAATTAAAACTCCCAGAGTGGGACTGCAGCGTATGTCTCTGCCGACCCAAACACACTGGGCACAGCCATGTCCTCATTAGCACCAACAATGTCACTGATCCTGGTCAACACACAGCCTTAAAATGTGGTAGAGAGCAAAATGTGCTCTCCCTTGCTCTGTGTGTTTGTGTGTCTGCTGGTGCTTTGAAGCAACTCTAAAACCAAAACCCGACTGCTAACGTGAGCTGTGTCTAGAAATGAAGTTAATGGAGACGGTGAAATAGATGTGAGGGAGCCATCGGGCGTCAGCGCTTGAAAGAACCCCAGCTCTGTGTTTGGGGACTGAAAGTGTTGCCAGATTGGCAGCTGAACCTTATGGGCCTCTCATACCTTTGATGAAACACTGAAACGGGTGAGGAAGAGCTGACAGGCACACTCCCTTTGGCCAAGTTCTGTCTTTTTTCTGCATCTCTGTTGTCTGACTTTGTCAGATCTGTGAATTTTTTTTGTGTTTGTGTGTGTAAGATTGAGAGAGGAAGAGAGTAAAAGAGGGCGGGAGAGGCACCGTGTGTGTCTATGTGCCCGCTCCTGTGTGTGTTCTGGGTGAGCAGTCATCTGATGAACTGCTTTGCAACGACCGAGGCTTGTGCACGCCCCAGCCAGTGAGATCCCGTTGTTGTTGTTGTTGTTGTGTTGGTTAACAATGCCCCAGCCCTCCCCCAGCACCACAACTCACACAGCAGCAGTAAGAGGCTGGCAGACCCTAATGGAAACGTCATCTTCCAGATAAAAGATGGCCCGGCTTTGATGAGAGGGGGAGTTATGGGAGGTGTATAATAAAAGAACCATTTCCAATCGGTTCCGAAGCCAATTTAAGAGCACTGAATGAAGACAGACGCTGTCATAGACAAACGGAAAAGCCGACAGTCACTCATAACGGTTTGCCAGTTTGTCAGGTAGAGGGACCTTTCAATACAGCACTCCATACTGCTGCCTTGAGTGGGACAGGCAGTAGCTCACACCCAAAGCTTGATTTAGGAATCAAAAGTCCAGTGTGCACTTTGATCATTGTTCTTCCAAGTTTTCTACTCACACTCAGCTGTGACGCTGCATGCCCGCTGCGAAGGTTCTGCTTATAGAAAGTGGTGCACTCGGCTCTTAATGTTTCTCTAACCCAGGTGGTACCACTTAGCGGGAGAATACAGTGATAATTGGTTTGCAAAAGCAAGGAGTGCTCAGAATTATCAAAATTTGCTGTAAATGGAAAAATGATTTCCCTGCATCGACTGAATGGGGTCCTGTCGCTGGCTTCCATGCGTGCATGTTGATTGGGTGGTCATTAAAGCAAAAGAACTGAGTCATTTAGTGCTTTTTAACAGCTCAGGTGCAAGACACTGGAACCTGAACCAGATCCAAATATGACATGGCTGTTTCTCTGCAGGTATAATTGTCTCTGTGCTGGCTCCCCAAAAAGAGGACAAGTGGGCACACCATGCAGTGACTGAATGACCTGGCGCTATGTTTAAAGAGAAATGCAGGACACTTGCAACCAATGCCGACTTGCAAACAAACCCACTTATCCTACTGTGGCTGTTTTTGTTTTGCGTTCATTGCTCAGGAGCTCCCACATCTGGTTATGCACAGTAATTCCGCTTAAATTGTGCTTTTGACAAATGTGGACGTTTCTTTACAAATATTCTGCCAGATGTCAGACCCAGCACCAACTCCTACACCATTAAAAAAAAACTGCTCTGGTCTTTAATCTTAGCCTATCCCATTCTTCCTTTTGTCACTATCTCCGACCACAAGGCGCCAGAGGAGGAGCCGCGATATCGAGCCAATGCATTCCCTGTCACATCGCCACAGTATAATAATGGGTGACGTCCAAAACAAGTTAGAGAAACGATTATGGTAATGCAGGGTTAATAAACAAGCACAATGCCTATTTTCCATGTGCCCAATACAATATGAGCATATTTATTAATACAAGTGCTACGAAGAGGGGAATGATCTATGTAGGCACGTTTACGAAGCAGTTATTTTTCATAGTCTGTTGTTCATGTGCGTTGTCTCTGCACACAGTCGCTCTATATGGTTTTTGTGAAGGTGCTTATATTGTATAACATATTTGCATATTTATTGCCTGCAGCTTGTGAATAAGTGATATTTCCTCAAGTGTGCAAGATGGACAGGGAGTGCATGCGAACACATATGCATTGATGATTGTGAGTTCTTTGTGCTGTCAAATCAGCCATTTGAATCTGAAAGTATTACAAAGTGGCTTGTTGTGGCTTTTTTTTGTGGGAAAGTAAAACGCATATCATGTTTTGCTTCACTCAGGAGAATGCAAAGGATTTAACACTCATCATATCCATTGTGTTCAAACAAGCTGCACTCAGGTGGTGGCTCAATCTTCCAGTGAATTGTGAAATCGTCAGTCGTAGCATGCACTCTCGTTCCTTCAATTTGTCTGCAGTCTGAATTTGCCCAACTCCTCAAGGATGACATCCTCCATCACAGACGAGTCCCTCCCGCCTTCAGAACAGAATGGGCAGTAACTTCTCCTTTTATCTTTGTGTGCTGATCTTTATTTCACATATTTATGGAATCCTTTTGACAGTTATTATCATGCTGTCAGGCAGACTGAGGAGTTTGTCAAAGAGAGACAGGAGGGCAGGGAGGTGATGCTGCAGCGAGGCAGCCATCTTACAGTGGAGCCTCATCATTTCAAAAGGCTAAAATGTGCAAGAGTCACAACAAAGACAAAACCTAGTCATTTTCATCAGCTCTGCCAATTGCTCGCCTTCTTTCTGCGCTGGAACATCCACTGTGATACTCCGGCTGAGTGGCAGCTCTCTCCCTCTCCTTCCCTCTCCGTCTTCTCGTCGACAGTATCTGTCTTTATCTCTCTCTGGAACTATTAGAAGATTAATCAGGCTGTCTTGGCTCTTCTTAGACGCACTCTGCTGATGATGCTCTTCCACAGGAGAGGCTGGTGGGTGGGTGGGTGGCAGCCATTAGAACATGGCAGCACTTTGATCTGCTGGGCGGATTTATAAAATTGCACTTGTAGCTTCTTGTCGAAAGGGTGAAGGTTTAGAAATGTGTGAAACAGAGAGAGTTGGGTTAGCTTCAGTAGTACAGCTGGTTACGTGCATGGCCCTGGAGCTTCTTCTTGTTGTGGATTTTTGTCAAAGAAATGTTTAGTGGAGCCAAATCACATAGGGGCTGGTAGTAAAAAAAAAAGTAGTTTAGTAATTTCTCTGTGTGGTGTGTCCTTCATCTTGTACTGAATCCTCAAGCAGCGGCACAAATAAGATAACTTGCTCCTACATGCCCTCCACATTGTCAGTGTAATGACTACAAAGCAATATATCTCCTGTGAGTGCCACCTCGCCACACACACCTTGCTCTGTCAACTCAGCTTAATTAGCAGCAACGATAACGACCTGTAGTGAATTATTGTTTTTAATTATACAATTTTACCGCCTCTACAAATAAGATCGGTGTTTATGAGCTGGATGAGGGGCAGTCAGCAAGGAATCATTTACCGTCAATTTTCCCCCTCCGAGCTGAACTGAGGGTGATTCAACGTGCGGCAGCTGAAAAGAGAAAATTAAATCCAATTTCCATTACCGTGATAAAGTGATGACATCAGATCAGAGAGTGCCCTATAGCTAAGTATGGAAATCTGAGCACACGCATGTGCAGGCCTGCCTTCAGCAGCGCCATGTCGAGTGCGCCACACACGTACTCGCCCCTTTCTCCCGTTCTCATCGGCGCGTATACGCACATGCACACGGCCACACGCATACAAATACGAGCCCACATACACACACGGGGACATAAAGAGTCTATTGAGCCATCACACGGATTAATGTTTGGTAGAGTGGGCTTGGATTTGCTCTCGCCATAACAAGGCTCCAGCGCTTCCCCTCTGCTTGGATATCTAGCCTTCATGGCCACGTTACACCTGGATGGCTCTGCTAATGGAAGCATTTTATTAGACTTGCATGCTGGAGGCCTGGCACGACCATCCCTTTTTATTATTCATATAGCCCTCTTTCCAGATTCTATGCTCATTTTAGCCCCATGACCCCCTCCATCAGGGCAGCGCGCACACACTCACACGCTGATACAAACTCTTCTGCATGCTTGACAAAGTGCTCAGTGGGACATTTTTATATGTGCACAATTTGGGGTGCAGACGCGTTCAGTGTTGTTCCTCGCTACTGCTGTCATTTCCACAGAAAATGAATATAATTATATAAAATAATAAGTCAGGAAATTGTTACATGACAACGACGATGATGATGTCACATCTCCCTCATATTGGTTCCGAATTTCATATCAATTTGATCACCATGAGGAAATGGAAGTTATGACAGGAGGCTGACTGGCTAATGTTTAGATAGAGGGGGAAAAAGAGGACCTGTGCAAGAAAGGTACGCTCTGCCTCAGCGCTGAAAACTCATCTGCTAGAAAACCTTCACTTTGCTCGACAATTTCCAAAGCAAGGAAATTAATGAAATGTAATTGTGCCGCATTCTGTCTTGAGTAGAGGAGCCCTTTTGTCAGTACAATACGCCGTCATTGGAAATCTGTCAAACGTACTTTGCGATTTGAATCGGCATCCTTGAAGCCGCATGTTTTCACGCTGAAAACAGATCATTCCCTAATAGCTTCTGGCAAAACAGCCCATTGCTTTGACTAGCGTTGAGAAACAATTCCTGCCTCCACGGTAAATATTGTGGAGGCCATTCAACCAAATGCAATATCGCAGAGGAAAAAGCAACAATGGATGTATTTATGTGAAGCGCTGATACAGTAGGATATTGGAACATAACGATTTTGGCCGCATGTGTGGGTGTGTTTATCCTTTTTATGTGAACACGGACTGGCACCAGAACATATATGGGTGGGATGGAGGGGGTTATATCAGGACCATGCAGCACAGATCAATACACATTAAAATGCAGCAGCTTTGAGTCGGCCTGCTTAGCCTATCAAAGCGTCAGCAGTGACAACACCTACCTCCAGCCCCTTCCTTGGTGTGTTTATGTGTCTGAGTCTGGAACAGCTGGATGAAATGTCTGATGCTCCATTGCCAAATGTCACAAGTGGTCCATCCTTCTGGGGAAATAAATTGGCTCTCTCTTAAGCAGCAAGTAGTCGACAGGAGCCGCGGCATATGGTGAGAATCGGACAACTGAAGACGACAGCTTCTTCTCTGTTTTAGCTTTTCTCATTATGATCTGGACAGCACCTTGATGATGAATGTGTCTTTGTGTTTCTTCTCTTTTCTTTTTTAGGGAAAAGATAGCTGTGGGCAACTCATGAATCTTAAATGAGAAGCCCATCGTAATGTTTGGCATGTTTTGTTTCTCTTCAGGTGCTGCCTAATGTCATTTAAGCTCAGACATGATAACGGGGATATTTCATTTGGGACAAACGCTATGCTATGGCGGCTCAGCGGGTCAGGACGGCTGTGCATTTCGCTTGATTCGAAGTGGTGCACTGAGACATCAAATGCTAAAGATGCTGCCAATCACAATGCAAGAGTTTGTCACTGCAAGAAAGTAGCCATTAAATACTGGGGGGAAAAATTCAAAGTCTGAATTTTGACATGAAGAAGAAAAGGCACAGGGAGTTAATACTGAAGGGAGGATGAAGGATGTGTACCAGATCTCATGGCAGTTCAAACGAAGTGGTAGTTTGACCAGCTGACATTACATCACTAGAGGTAACACACCCTGGCCCCTATTTCTGTCAGCATAGTTACCTGTTTCCATGCTGTTTCCAAGACATTTTTGAGTGCAAATCAAAATGTGACATTTCAGATCATGAAACAATTGAATTCATAAAGGCAGCACCACAGTTGTGTTATTTCAGGAGCACTTGTTAAATGGATGAGCTGCTTACACGAGAAATCATTCTCCGCTTCATACAGTCACATCACAGGCACCGCATTACATTACTGTAGATACATTTGTGAGAACCAGTGAGAATCAGCTAACAAGCTCAGCTAACTTTAGCATAACACATACTGTAGTTAAAGCCACGGAAAGCCGCAGCAGTCTGCTCTGTTCCATTGGAGTTGCTCTGGAAACACTGGGAAAAATTAGCAGTTAAAAATAATGTATCATATATCCGGTTTCAATATTTAATAGGTCAAAAGACCACTCTTCTTCTTATCTGTGGTTCATATTTACGTAGTTCAGTTTCTTTTCCAACTTCATTTGCCAGTGATCAACCATATTACTACACAAACCCAACTACACTCACATACTGTACAACATACGCTCACACGTCCTCTCTTTCGCCCCGTGAATCACATATTCGCATCACTTACAGCAGGTTTCCAGTTGTCTTGCTATAGTATTGCAATTCTGAATAATTTATCATCATGGCTAAAAACGGTACAACCATAGCAGGAGTGCTCGCTTTGTGAGACGTTGCGGTAAACTTCAGAGGAACACCAACGCTGTGTCCTCTCCCTCTGTTTCCTTCACATTCTTTCTTTTCATGATACAATACGAGTACGGCTCCTCCATCAAAGCCTTTCACGCTGCGATGGCCCTGGTACCATCACCTTCCTCGTGAGACTTGGCGGTTGGATCCATTGCATCCACTTTTGCTTTTCCTCAGCGCATAGTTCAGCCACGGTTAGTAAGCTCTACTACAGTCATCACAGCATTTTTAGTGGTCTCGCCACGCTACCTCCCAGTTGGGTTCAAGGGCATATGCCTGTTTCTCATGGCGAGGAAGACTGTGACCGGTGAAATTAGGCTTTCTTGCAGTGTCTGGTATAACACTTAGACAGCCTAGGGAAAGGGCAAAAAAAGGCACTAAAAATAGACTGGATCTCAAATCTTGGAAATGTGTGAAGTCAGATGTCTTATACCATGTAATGCTATGAAATAGCACATTAGCATTCTAGTGTAGGCCACATCCATGAAAAATATATTTTTGTTGTTTTCTTTTATGACACTGCATGCAGGTAATGGATGCCTGTTTGTATTTTTCCAATCATGCGTGTGCTGTTGGACTTATTATACAGGTGAGCTGTTGTGTGTGGATGTTTGTGGGATTGGAGGGCAGTCTTGCTCCAAATTCAATGTTTCATAGCTTTGCTCAGTTTTCACAGTGCTCCTCAGTTCATTGCAGTTTGCATATAATAAAGTTTCGATGCATCATCTGTTTTCCATGTTCAGCATGTTTTGTGCTGGAGACCAGCTGGGCCTGAGACCGTGTCGAGGCATGTAGCAGCTGGGTGGGGGGGGGGGCATTTACCCAACAGAAAGATAAAGACCTGCCTGAGTCGAAAAAAATGTGTCCATTTACAGAGCCATTCCCATTGTGAAAACTGTATACAGTACCTGTACATAACAGTGCACGCTTGTGTATGCGTGCACTGTACGAGCATCATGGGGGGAACTTGGGTGGAGAGGACTGGTGTATGGATGGAAATAGAGAGGAAGAAGACTGATGGCCCAGGCAAAGATGTATGCTTGGCTGGAGAAGTTAATAAAATTGAAGCTGTGTTATGATGAATAAGGAAAGGGCCATAAAAGAGAATGTATGTAGTGAATCTCCCTGGCGAGCAGTGCTGAACAGCCTGGTGAGCGCACCCAGGGGAAGGCTTTTTAATCTGCAGCCCTCCCCAACACTCGGCGCTGCACAGGGAAATGGGCCCACATTCTGTTTCAGCTTCAATACGACAGAGATATGGAAACCATGAGCTGGACAAAGCTGAAAGAAAAGGGGGAAAGCCATGGTGAAATAGAGAATTTGGAGGTTTAAATGAATGCGTTATTGCTACAGCAGCACAAAAGAGTGTGCAAACATATAAAATAATATAAAATGTCATTATAGGTGTAAAATAACCATATGGGAATGCCAATTACTGTCCTACAAGGGAGGTCATTGGATTCGCTAGAGCCACACACACACACACAAGTACTGTACATGCAACCTGCTCCCCTGTAGTAATAGAATAGGCCTCAACACCTGATTGATTAGAAGAACACAGGCGTCGCTAATGCCTTTGCAAAACCCGAGAGTAAGCATTGCAGGAAGTTCCATGTGTAATATACAGAGCTGTACATGCAGTTCTAGAAATAATGAAACCCTTATCTAAAGAATAGAGAAGAGAGAGAACGATATGCTGAATAAAAACAACATGAAATAGAGAAAGAAAGAAAAAATCTTAAAACAAGGACAAAGAGCTGAAAACATCATCCAATTCAAGTAGAAATGCATATTAAAGCTGGAGTATGTGACACGATTTGACAAGAGTTATTATACGTCCTAAGAACCTTGCAATGCAATTCAGCATACATTACCTCCTATTATTTATAGTCACGACAGTGCACTCCAAATCCACTTAAAAAGACAGGAATTATTTCTCTCCCTTTTTGCAGTATGTTTTCATCGAACACTTGATTACCGCTACACCTCCTGTATCTGCTCAATATGAAAGTTTCACATCACCGTGTTCTGACGTATTCATTAGATTCACATGACGTCACTGTGTTTCTGCGCCGCCATATTTGTGTCCGAATCAGGGCAATCTGGGCACAGATCACAGCGTCACGTTACCAGAACAAGTGGAGTAGTAAGAGGAAATCAGCAAGAGACCCAAAATTGACGTTATTTGAAAGATGCCAGGATTATATTATGCTGTTGACTGTGATAGCAGTCGCCAAAGAAACCCTGGACTGCAGTTTTATTCCATCCCAAAAGACGTAAAGTTATAGGCGGAATAAATGGTTGACTGCAGGCATCTATCAGTGGCAGCATGGGCTGTGACAAGTCTCACAAAAAGAGGGGATTCACTTTTTTTTAATAACATGGATATATTGAATTCTGCATTTTGATTTCTTTCTTATTAATTACTCACTGATTCTGCATTTAGGGTCTTTTATTTCTGTGCAACAGGCCGTTGCTAGGGACGCCGCTCTGATCAGCGGAGCAGGGCAGAAGAACTATCAAGGACTTTTACCTTGTGTTTCATTTTTACCAGCTTCAGACGAATTGTGATGTTAGAGAAATGACTTGTAGCTTGTTAGAGGGAGAGTGGAGGCTCTCTGCCTCCCTCACCGCTGCTGGAACCAACCTGCGATCAGAGCGGACAGAGCGGACGGGCCAGCGCAGTGTCACAGCTGTGACCAGCTGTGTCTGTGCCACCGCGAGTCCGTGACACAAACGTGTCCCGTAACCGTCATCTCTTATGACAGACAGGACTATATAAATGCGCACATCGTAACATTTACATGATAATCTACTGATTGATTATCAGAAGCCAATTGAAAACAACTACACACAAGTCGACCGAGAGGAGGGTGAGGAGCAAACAGCGGAGAAATTACCGGACTAAGGACTTTGATCAACATTACGTCTCTAATTAATTAATTAATTAATTAATAAACTGTGTAATAAGTGGGATAATATAGAGTTTGTCTGTTGTTATAGAGATATAAACCCAGACAGGATGTATGAAACCCTGTCATTTTGTCAAGACTGTCATTTCCATCCTGCGGTTTGCATGCTGTATATGAGGAGAACTGTCAAATCGGACACAAATATGGCGGCGGTCCCTTCGACGTGACGTCACTGCAACCCATGAATAGACTGCATGTGTGCATTGTAAAGGTCTGAGTGAGAGGAGACCAGGAGACTGCAGTCTATTTCCAGCACCAGTCCTACCACCCACCTAATTGATTGATGAGGTGTAAATGGCATAGGTGTGAAGAACAGTGTGTCAGTCGATGCCTCAGCTGTTAAAAAGAAATGCTCACCTTGTTGATGACATATCAACGATTGCGCATATCTCGGTTAGTAAACCTATTAGCATAGGCAGGGAATAGGTGGAGTATAATCATGTGAGGTCACTGGGCAGCGTGTTTAAATTTCAGTGGTTTCCACAAAGTTTAAGATTGTGAAAGAGCCAAACACACAGGCCCGGATTTTAATGTTTTTGTTTCCTCCCTGCATACTGAATGCCCTTTTAAAAGCCCTCCATTCCAATATGTCATTTCCAGTCAGTCAAATGTGGCTCGTTTTGAGTAGTTTTGTATTTGAATGACAATATGTCTGACTTGTTTCCTGTTGCTGGAAACCGAGGCCGGTGAAAGGCAGAAAGAATGGTGGGGTATTTGTGAGCACAGCCATGGCAGCTGTTCATTTTTCGCCTGAGTTGCTTTCAGAGAAGCCAGTTACCTTGCTGATGATAAATGCCTCTGTACGCTGAGCTGTCTCAGAACTCCAGCAGCCTTTAAACCCTGACAGCCGGCGCAGTCTCAGCCCCACAACCTCAGGCCTCCAACCTCAGCCTGTCCTTCATTGCAACAAATCAATGGCGGCTCTCTTTCCTCAGCTCTGGCCGGCGGCTGCTTCTGGCCGCAGCTGCCTACGCAAAAAGCTCACTTAGTAATATGGGAGGTAATGTTCATGTGCGCTGACAGGTGAGAGCCCTATGACAGCGTGATGTCCCAGGGATCATCACTGAGACAACACGTGTAGCCGGGAAGCAGGCGTCTGTGGCTGAGAGATAGAGTAATGGGTTGTGATGGGGGAGGTATTGGGATGACTGTGATTGCTATCTGCGTGTGGACAACCAGACATCTGGCCACGATGCAATCTCTGATGGAGTGATGAAGCCGACCTTATTCCTTCAGTCCAGCCGCTTCCCTTCAGACCAGCTCCTGCTGTTTGCCTTAATACCACAAATTCCCTTTCTCTTTAGCTCCCATCTAAGTCCACCTACTCCAGACTTTTCCACCACATCTCCTCTCTGTAATCGAGTTTTTCATCTTTCCAGCTTTTCTTTGATGTGCCTTCGCCTTTTACTCTCTAATTCACTTCTCTCATTCACTCCAGTCTCCTCTCTGCTCTATCTTCTGCTTCTCCTCCTATCCATCACCAGTCACTCCCTGTGAGTCAGGCACCAGGGCAGGAGATTAATGATGGCCGAGAAGCTTTGGCAGTGTCTGATTTTCTATTATCAAAACTGAACTGCTGCAGCCGGGCTGTATTTTCTGTTTGGGTGTGGTGGCGATGGCAGCTGGAATTGCTCTGTTATCAGTGAAATGAATGTGTATATCACGCACACACACACACAAAAATCACCCAATCTGCACCTAATAAACAATCAGTTAAAGACTGCAAAAATATAAGCTTCAGACTCCCTCCTCTGAAATTGCTTTTTAGAAAGTGAGCACTCACATGGACACTGTTCCTGTCACATAAATAATGTCTCCCTCAAACAACTAAGACACCTTTAGTTACAGGGCATTCATTTTTATATGCTGATTTTCAATGGTAGTTGGCTTCCAGTCATTTGGAAAAGTGTCAGCAGCTTTTCATTTCTATTTATTCCTGCCAGCTAACAGGCCTGAGCCTCAGTCTCGGCTAATTACAAATTCTATCATAACATATAATTAGATTTTTTTTATTAATTTATTTATTTCATTTCTTTTTATGAGGAGTTTGAGCACAGATGACAGTCGTGAGTGAAAACAGTCTGTCTTAACTTTGCTAGAATCCTTGTAGATAGTCATTGAGTTGCATATAGAATCCAGTGTACTTCATCTTTAACATTATCAAGAACTAAGGTATAACTAGCGCTGTTGATTCAATTTTGACCATGACTCTATTTGTCTAAAAAAACATATTTTTTAAAACAAAAGCTCTTTCTCGACTGTCACAATAATGAGTCTCACAGTGTTTGAAAAGAAAAGTGTGCATGAAAAGAGAAAAGGAAAAAATTGGGAGGAGGAGAAAATGCTGGACCCAGCTTATTTATGACCTTGTTTGTTTGCATATTTATCAAAGTACACAACCTTTCCCACACTCTTGCTCCAGAGTTGCACAGGTCATCTATTTTAGCATATGAATTATGGAAGAGGATGCTAAACAGGTGAAACTTGCAGCTCCCTCTCTGAGTGTGTGCATGTGTGTGTGTGCAAGCATGTTGGCATGCTACTCTTACTCTGGTATCATTACAGAGGCTTATCTGCAATCGTAAGGTTCAACTGCAGCTTGCGAAGTTTGTGTAGGTGGCTGCTTCAGCATGAGAAGTGTGCATCACATGTCTCTCTCTCTCTCGCTCTGTTTTTGAAGTCCCAGATACCTTCAAGGTAAAGGAGACTGACAAGGAAAGGATAAGAGACATGGAAAATGAGATTGAAATTGGGAGAGGGGAATTGAGTGGGAGGCAAAATCAGGAGTAAGCAAAGCGAGGAGTGGAAGAAATAGGACACAGCGAAAATCGAAGCAAAGTGATAGAGCAAAGCAGGGGGAGAAGAGTAAGAGCCTCGGGCTGAGAGGCACCAGCCCAAGTATCATAGTCAATTAACATCCCAGCCCAGCACTAATTCTCAGTTTATTTCAGACCATTAATTATGTGCACCATCAGTTCCAGCTCACTTGGCCTGACACAAGTCTTCATCACAGTGCCTTGGCCCCTATGGATCATGTTTTACCAGAGAAATAGCTGCAGTTTAACTGTATGGATCAAGGCCCCTCTTATGACTCTCAAGGGAAAAGACTAGTGATGATTCTACTAGAAGCTTTCTGTAAATGCTTGAAACTAACCACTGTATTTTAGGAGATGTTACCACAGCTCTCTGTATACTCTGTGTCAGCCATTACCATTGAACTCCATATGATTTATTGTAAAGGTGACAGAGGTCTGGATAGTTTGCTTACATCAGTAAAGCTAGAATGGTTATTATCCACATGTGTGCATGGTAGTCTGAGGTTAGAGGTGCCCGCAGGCCTGGAGGGGAGTCAAACCGAGGCTCTTCTTTTAGCAGGATCGACTGTGTTCCGCATCTCTGGACAGGTAGGAGAAATTGCCCTGCCTGCAGAAAGTAGGTTAACTGTAGGGGGAAAAAAAAAAAGGGGGGGGGGGGGGGGGGCATCAGCATCTTTATTCCATACGCTGGCCACAACTTCTGGAGAGGCTGAATCAAAAGTGCTGGGCTGTCTCAGGTTTTAAGGTGCTGTGTAGTAACAGCTGACTGCCCTGCTCTAATTTCGCCAGCAGCTCCTTTATGTGCCATAACCTGCAGCCCGGAAAACCAGGCGCCCATTGTAAAATGCATGTGGACTTGAAATGGAAAACAAACAAATTAACTCAACTGAGAGGAACTGCAAAATTACCCAGGCCAGAGCTTGATTATAGCTTCTCTGTGAACCAAGACGAAGTTGAATGTGGAGATATAGAAATTTGGGTCAAACTCTTAGAAAATCTATTACAGAATGAAAGAAAAAAGAAAAAAAAACATCAATATGCAAACAAAGCCACTGGCGAGGTGACATTGTCTCATTAGAAGGTGCTAAATGACCTCAAAAATAAAAGACTGCACCCAGAGGACCACCCACCTTTCCTCCATCAATTTCCTGTTGATGCAACCCAAGAGTCTGCCTTAATCAATTTCCTCTCATTAGAGCAAATGTAATTGGCTTCTTCATAGTACAACAATTAAAATGTGTCAATACCTCGTCTAGTTAGCGCATCGTTACAAAGCCCAGTCCCTCTAATGATAAATTGATGAATATCAAATGATCAGCCTGGACTATGTGGAGATGAATGAGGTGCTGGCATTAAGCAGTTGTATCTCAGGGGAGACAGAGAGAGAGAGAGTCGTGTAGCCACCAATAGCTACTGTATACAGCATCAATCGATTATAGCCACAGATTATTTAGCAGAGGCACAGACGCACAGAAACTGCAGTTTGAAAAGAGTCTCACAATAGTGCACCATCATCTTAGGACCCTTTTTTTAAAGCTGCATTGTGAATGTACTACTGTACATGCTGTAGCATCTGAATATGGGCAGGAAAAGAGAAGCAGAGACAAGGCTGCGTCAAAAAACACGACGAACTTAGATGAAAGTGCCTGGTCAGCTCCACAGAGATGACAAACATCCACATATCTGTCACTTGGTGTCTACTTGTCATCACCTTCCAGAGGGGCTGTCAGCACTGCTGTCACTGTGTCCATTGGCAGATTTTCACCCCACTCCATTTATCCCTGAGCAGGTGTTCCTTACTGCACTCACAATAAATGACAAGTGAGAATAATTGCACAAAATCCTGAAATTGAGTGGGCTGGATGATTTTTTTTTCTTGCCTCCTCAAATCTTTAGAGGAAAATTAATGTACAGTTACGGTGTCCCATCGTTGATTTTGATGACTGAGATCAATTTAAATCAGTGCCGATGATTGCAGCGGGAGAGAGTGTTAATTTGGAGAAAGGGAGAGAAAAGAACAGCTACTGCCGTTTTATGAAAATGTATTTGGGTTCAACACTGACTCAGCTGGCTTGTAATGACAGCTCCTGACTAGACTTGTCACCTTGCTCTGTGGCCCTAACAGGCAATTCTCCGACACCGTGATGTCAGGCTGCCGTAGGACAAGTAAAGGGTGAGAGGTGGGGAGGTGCATTTTAAATCCTAGCGGTGTTTGTTAGGAAGCTGTTAAGAGTTGATCTCATGACACCAAGAAGATAGCATCCCAATTGGAACTCGCTTGGTTTGTGTATTTAGAAGGAAATAAAAACAACTAGATATTGATCTGAAAATGCATTTTGTTGCTCTGCATTTTGCATCAGTGTGGATCGAAATCTTAACTTAACTGCACATTTGTGTTAGCATTCCTTATTACCGTCTATCCCGGCAAATAACTCAGCGACTACAGCTGCTTGTTAAAATGTATTGAACTGGAGTCCAGTGGCCGCAGCAGCTGCAGCAGGTCATTAACTTATGGCAGAACAGGGCAGAGCAGCCTTTGTGGGCTTTAACGGAGAAAATCACCGCTGTCTTTAGTGATCACTCAGCTGTATACTCAGCGGCCTCAACATAAATTAGATGTCAGTATAAGACAGCAGAAAAGCACATCACAAAAGACTAAGACCCAATATATTTTCTAATACTCCTGCTTCGAGTAAAGCTTTTTGTTGCCTAACAATCTTCTGCAGTATATCGAGGCATCCATCAGTCCGGAGATACCGGGTCAGGTTCGCTCAGAAATAGCTGCTGGACCCGGGGATAAAGACAATGATCCCATATCTCTTTAAGGTGCTCCGTGTAAGTATCGGGCTCCCTTGTGTTTTGAAAAGATACGGCGAGGAGCAGACAGGCACTTGAGGACTGTCTGTGGAAAAACAAGACAAAAACAATTCAGTAAATATCCCATTTGCTGCAGAAATCACACATTTTCACGGTTATCCCTCATGATGATTTGAATTTTTTTCTGGTTTATAGCAAATCCCTTCTTTTTATCGAAGTGTGAAGTAGGACAACATTCTGTGTGTGTGTGACTGGTGCTGTTAAATGATTTTTACAGAGGCCAAATAGTAAAAAATGAGAGTTAGAGTGAGCAGTCAGAAATATGGATTGTGTGAGTTTTTGTTCCTTAACTTGGAATCAATACCAAGGTACTTCCTTAAATGTTCTTTGTCTTTTTTTGTCTTAACCTGTATTTTTCATTGCTTTGATTTTTTTTTCCTGTCACGGATACACCTATCACATCCATTTATGTGCTCTGCTTTGATTGATTGGAATAAAATGAGATCTCACTTTCACCCATTTGCTGTAAGGTACGCAGGCAAGCAGAGAGCAACAGATATCTCTTCTCTTTTATTTCTCCCTGTCATCTGCCCCATACCCACTAAATCCCCCCATCTGCCGGGCATCGTTCAAAACGAAAATGGGACCCGAGAGCCGCTACAACAACACAGTGTGGAATTACATTTCTTAAATATTGTGAACGCAACAATAGTCCTCCATTATCTATAAAAAAAATCTAGGACGAGGTTCGTCCCTCTGTGATTTAAGTAAAGTGCAGTACACTTGTCATAACTTAACACCTCCTGCTCCACATCGTTTTTAATGTATTCCTCTTCTGAGATGAACCTGCTCTAGTGTGAGAATAGGAACATCAGTATGAGCCACGTTAATGTTAAAAGACAGGGAAGTCAGAGGACATGAATAAGTGAGAGGAGGGCACAGACAGACTTTTTTTTCTTTCCTTTTTTGTCTGTGGCTTAGGAATCAAACAGAAACAGGGGAGGGGGGAATGGCACAGTAATACATGGGGCTGATGGGAAATAGTGTTGGAGAAGTTGAAAAAAGTCATCCATGAAATTGCTTGTTGCATCCTTTAAAACCCCTTGATTGATGGTGGCAATTTTAAAGCTTGGCAGTTTCTCAGTGCTGTGGAAGTATTAGAAACAAGTACTCCAGGGTTCTCTTAAAGGAAAAATGCGCACTAAAACACTTTACCCAAGTTAAATAACAGCTATTGGCAATATACTGGCTCCATTTTTTGGTGTTCTGTACACTATTTCTCTTCTTCCTGTTGATAACCAGCCAGCCATCACTAGTGGCTATACTACTGCTGTAGGAAACTTAATAGGAAAATCTTTTTTTCTCTTAACTGTGCTGATGTCTGATTTCAGCATTTTTCAGTGAGAGACCTCCAGCAGCATTAAGCTGTTGCTTTCAATCTAAACACAGAATTAAGTCTGATAATGGAAATTGCACGTTGGCTAAGTCGCTGATATTTATTCTACACCTTCAAAAGAATTCATTGTCCAAGATAACATGAACCACATGTTTCTCTTGTGTCGACTGCCACAATTATGACAACTGCTTTAAATGGATTTCTATCTTCCCCCACATCACTATGGCAACAGACTTAGTCACCTATAAACCTCTGTACTAATCTGTTTCTTTGTTGCAACTTAGATTATGGATTTGCTCAGTGAGTGACACATAAATTATGAATATATAGGCTACAGTAAAATAAACTTAATGGAAAATTGCAACACTTAGTTTTTAAATCCAAGAAACATGAAGATGATGATGATGTGGTAAAAACACAGCTAAAGTGTGTTGTCATGGGAGAACATAGCTCTCCTGTGGCAGCTCAGTATAACATGAATTAAAAGTCCATGTATTGAATACTGTAATGCTAAATAGAAGAACATTAAAAAAAGAAAAAGAAAAAAAGCTTCTTATAATTTAATCTCTTTAATATCTTAAAAAGAACTGGGTGAGTATTTGCAAATGTTCAATATAATGGATGAATATCAACAGTAGTGCATTCATCACACTTGGCACCAATAAGACGGATGCAAAGCAAACATGATATTTGTAATGAATTTTCCTCTTTTTCCTCTAAGCTCTTATCATGCCTGGTTGCTATTTCTAAAATCAAGAGGCTCCAAGATTAATTTGTGCTGTAGATGAATCAGGCAGGAGTTTCTGTAGCTCTTTGTGCCAAATTGTAAGATCACCTCATTGTGCCAGTTAATGATAGTGTTGAAGATTATTGGACGTCATCCACTGGTCCAAATCCAACAGTGTGGTAGTCTTATTTCGAAGCGTCTAGAGTAGAAGATTGATCTGCAGTACCACTTGGATGCTGCAGTGTTGTCTTACAGGTCACAGTCTTTTCATCACACACCATGTTATTTTTATTTTACAGACTGATTAAAAAAAAAAGTGTGTCTTCCTCTTCAGGAACAGAAGGGCTATATTACTGTAGTTGTAGAGGTTTTGGAGAAGTTAAATGAAAAAAAAGTGGATGGGGATCATACTGAAGGTGTGAATTTGTAAAAATGGTATTTTACGTGGGAGGAGTGCGTCAAAGTGCCGCGTAGTGTGTGAGATTCAGGTGAGAGTCGTTTGAGCTGCTCTTTGTTTTTTTTGTGACGTGTGCTGGGAAGCTGTGCTGTGATGTGATGAACCATCCTCCAACCCCGGCGACTGCTGGTCTTCTGTTGATTCCCACTCTCGCTCTTCAGGAAACAACACAGGAGACCCAGCAGGCAGACTCGCCTCACACTTACTCCATACACTCATTTCCTTGAATGTTGTTTAAAAAAGTATATAAATACTGCAGGCACAGCCTATCAGAGAGACAGTTTTCCATGTTGAAAATGGAGATATGGTGTCAGCCTAAAGTTTTTTTGTTTTTTTTCTGTTTAACCAACTGCGACTGGTTATCACATAATAAGCTTAATTCCTGCGCAGGTCATAATCTCAAACCAATAGGCTGCGCTGCTTTGATAACTGAGTTCGTTAATTACCTCATGAAAGACAGAGCTGAATAATAAATAATTGGACTTTTTTTAACAATTTGAACAAGAATCACAAAAGGCCACAATGAAAAATGGATGAACATTGTGCTGAGCTTTTCTTCACCCTTGACTGATAAGTGTTGTCTTTATCTGGATGATTAGGGACAAGCAAAGTAGAAGGTGAAACAGAAAGAATCACATTATAACCATTAGTTTTTAGTGTTTCCTATTTTGATGTTAGATGTAAAGATGAACTTTTATTCACCACTCCTCTGCTGTCTCTCAGCTCAGTTTCTCCTCCTCCAGCAGCTGTTTCCCACCACAATTTGAGGACTAACTCCTTCTTTTTTAAGATTCCCAGAGGAGCAACAATGACAAGAAAATACCTAACTTTATTAATCATGTAAGCATTGGATGGAGGGAAAGTATTACTTATATCAAACAACCTGGTCCAAGCGTTGTCATCAACGATTCATATCACAACAACAGTCTAATTACATGGTGAAACACAAACAGACAACACACAGGTGATTAAGGATATAACATATTTCAAAACCTCCTGGTAATGACCAAATGGGTGCCATGCTTTACATGTTGCACAAGATCCAAAAAATCCATCTAAAACCAGAAAACTGAAGTAGAGAGTTGGTGTTGATGTTCAGGGGGGGTGATGGATTGTCAGACTGATGTGCTTCTACACTCTGAAACTTTTCAAAACAATATCTGAAAAACTCCTCCTATTTTATCTGGTCTAATATGAGAACAGACAGAAAGCAGATATGTACTGTACAGAACAATTTAATGATGTGAGTTGAGTTCGGAAAAGAATCTAAGACTACATTGGGAGATAAAATCACTAATATAAAAACTCTTATCTTCTGTTCGAAGGTGTTTTATCAGTACATGGTCTGTGAACAAGAGACGATTGAGTCAGTGCAACTTCCACAAAGTTGATGATGATCATATGAGACACCGCAAAATCACCTGTTTCCAATCTGTTCAGCAAATAATAAGAAGAGCTAAAGGAAATGTTTCTAGTCGTGATAGTCAAAGTATGATAGAAACTAAAAATGAAGTCCATGGATCTTGCTATTTTCAAAAGATGTTAGACATTTGTTGATATGGGACCTCAGGATGAGCTCAGAATTACAGGCTAGCAGGAGTTTACCAGCTCAGATGTGTAATCCATCATGAGCAAATAGGTTGGGACAATACCAACCTACAAAAAGGAAATCTAATGTATTGTGAAGCATCTGCAGGAGGTGCATGGATTGGTTAGAGTTAGACCTTGGAAGTTTGGATCCACTGTTTTTTTTCTTTTTCTTTTTCCATGTGATTGTCATCAGAGCAGAAACAGAGCAGAATCTCACTTAATAATACCCAGCAAGTAATATCATCTCTCTTATGCAGCACCAGGTGCCCATGTTGACTGACCAAATCAGTCAACATGTTTCAAGTTTCAACAGAAACTACTACTGTTGTCAGCGATTACCATTCAAATGTTATTCCAGCTCTCTTTGTGAATTTCAGTTAAACACCCTCAATGAAAGAGCTTCAATGCAGAAGCAGCAACATTTAAGACTTAATTTGTGACTTTATTTTTTTTCATAGTGAATTTAGGGAATTTCAGTGAATATGATGAACATAATTTCCTCCCTTAAACTGTTGTTTTCATTCCTTAAGCAGTTTGCCTTTGTTTTTAACTCACTTGAACGTGTTGGTATTACAGCTGGATTTTTTTCTTTGTGTTTGAATTCTCACCAGATCTTCATGTTGCGCTGCTATCATGCTAATGGGTCTCTGACTGCAGCCTTGTCACATTGTTTTCTATCTCAGTTTGAGCCAAAAGTGGAGTTTTGAGAAAACTGAGGATCATTTTGAGCGTTAAAATATTTTATGCAGCTAGAGTGAAAATCTACTCTCCAAACCGCCAGTCATCGCCTGTGTCCTGTTCCACTCTAATGTGCATATATTTACAAATTCATGACAAATCCAAATCCATGGTTGGTTCTCTCTTGCCAGTGGTGATGACACATTGTATCTCTTGTTATATATTCATACTTATATCAGTCACCCAAATAATTACACAATCCTAAATTGAAAACACAATGGAGTAATTATGGAAATGTGACATAATTTAGCTGAACTGTGCTAAAATTGTGATTGTGCATTACCGAGTTGAAATGTGTGTGACACCTTTTACAAGATTAGCAAGACCTGTCACATAATTACATGAAGAGCTCATACAGAGCGAAAACATAGTGGAACAGATCTCGGTAGAACAAGGAGGGATTGCATATTTATGAGAAACAATCCAATTATTACAAGAATCCCAGCTTAGTGAAAACCTTCAAACATCCCCACAGTGAGTAAAACTTCCTAACAAACGGGATTTTGTGACTGTAATACATTTTCACAACACCTTCTATAACATCAGGAGAATAATGCGTGTTTAATTTTGACGGGCAGGGGTTACTCATCTATTTTTGTTTCCGTGAACGGGAGATAATCTGAGCGGACATGACAAAATGTTTGTCATCGTGTGTATCCTTATCATGTCCAGTGTGTGTGGAAGTCTCGTTGTGAGGATTAAGGGTCAAGTCATACCATATGTTCCCTGCCTTCAGGCATATGTCCCCAGCTCTACCTGAATTTGCCATCTTTTTTTTCTCTCTCTCTCTCTCTCGCCTCCATTTCTCACTGAGGTGATTGCACCACCTCCCTCCGTCCTCCCCCTCCTCAAAGGCTCACTTGATTATATTTGATCGTATTTACCCAGAGAGCCGTGCTGTAGGAATCGTACAGATGAGGTGAGCCGGAGTCTGAGTACACTCTGGGGTGTGGGTGGTGGAGGAGGAGGAGGAGGAGGAGGAGGAGGAGGGTGGGTGGGGGGGCACAGGAAGTCCTGACTGGGGAGAGGACAGAGATGAAGGTCGACTCACCCCGACTGCGTGCCAGCTGTCACAAGTGGACAGACGGGAGAATCACCTGAAACCTGAATTGATTTCTTTGAGTCCGAGAGAGAGAGAAAGAGAACGAAATTTCAGATATCTGTTGACCTCCCTTGATGGAATGTGTCAGTGGCGGGCCAAAGATGGAGGTAACAGAAAGAGTGTGGACAGACAGCAAAAATGTCATTTCAGGAAATGACAAGCGAGAGCCTTTTGAAAAGCGCCGCTGGTTCCAGAAACACTCACTGTCACTTCCAGCTGAATCTAAACTTCTGCTGCTCCCGTTCCACTAATGAGGAGAAAACCGTGTTTGTATTGTGATAAATCCCCCTGTGTAGAAACACTTAGTGCTCATATGTTTTCCTGTTACGCTCACAAAGAAGAAGAAGCCGCCGCTACATTCCACATTAGCATAAATTACTCTTTTCATACGATATCCCTTGTAGAAGTAGCCGTAGCCATTCGTCTGCTGCTACTCTCTTAGCACCTTGCTTCAAACAGCTGCCGCAGCTGGCTTGATGATTTATTAACTCGAGGTA
This sequence comes from Trachurus trachurus, assembly GCF_905171665.1. Lineage (NCBI taxonomy): Eukaryota > Metazoa > Chordata > Actinopteri > Carangiformes > Carangidae > Trachurus > Trachurus trachurus. The sequence continues at coordinate 19,739,250 of NC_139906.1, forward strand.
TTTGATGAGGCCTCTCCTACAGAAAGCCACTTGGTAGAGTCTCCTAGCAATGGAAACAATTTCAAGCCAACTTCACAGATAATTAGGCACTTTAGCCGGCGGACTTGATTTTGAAATAAGCCGAGCTCCAAGCGAACGCACTTCTACCTCAGCGACGCTGGAAACGCTCCGAGGCAACGGTGTAAACGGAGGGGGAGGGAAACCTTGTCTAACTTTGTTTCATGTTCTCCGACGTTTAAAAGTTGACTAACATGCAGCTGACACAGCTTTTCAACCCAAGTGCTCTGACAGTAAATAAACAGTGACTAAGTTATATTTTTCCCCACACCACCAGATTTATAGTAGGAGTACCTGCTAAACTCTACCTCACACTGGTGCCTGACTCTTCTCATTAGCTGTGGCGTTAGTCAGGCTGCTGAATTATCTCCACTTTTGTTTAAGCTCTACAGTAAATCCTTGCAATTAGTCATCTTCTACTAAGTAACTTGATGTATGGAGGTGATTTGTTTATATTTTCCCAGCACAATAGCTTTAAAGTTATATTTAATTAATGCATTTGTAATTAATGTGGTTAGAAATAAGTATACTCAATTATTTTATTGTGAAGAAAGAGGTCAAATATCTGGAGCAGCATTTTGCAGACAATTTAATGGATGATGAACGTACAGTATAGAATGAAAAAGTTAAAAATAAAACATCCCCAGCATTCTTCTCCTGCTTGTAAATCAATTTCACATGTGCTCATCTGAAGTGAAGGCTCTTCTGTTTAAGGGCTCATTGCTCACCTATCTCGGTGCAATATGCTGAGACTAGCTTGAGATTTGCTGACAGTGTTGCCATATGTTCATCAACAGTATAGAACCGGCACAAACAGCGATGGGGAACCTTATGTAGACGTGTGCATATGTGCTGATTGGACCAAGTTGAGAGAAACATATGGATGCAAAGTCCCTCTGGAAGCTGCAGGTTATACTTTTAAAATAGTTTTGCAGTGCGGCAGTGCAACTAACAGGTGATTTGTTTTATTTCGAGGTAGAGGATGGAGTGTGTTAAGTACCATAATGTGATTTATATTGCATGTGGTAAGTATTTTATATGATAGATGAAGTATGAACTCCACAGGCCCCACTAGTTTCAGATCCATGGAGTCAATATACTGTAGGTTTGTCATAGTCTGTAACGTCATTAAATGGTTTTAGATATTAGGCAGTTAATGTATCATGTGGCACTTCTGTGATGCCGTAGTATCATTTTCTGTGAAAGCACAGTCCTGCTTTTTCAGTGTTGTGCCTCCAGGTTTGTTGTCACTTCTCCGTACTGTAAAGATTATATCTGAGCGGTTGCACATGTGTGCGTGTGTGTATGCCTGTACTGTAATTGCAGGTGTGGGGGTGAATTGCAGTGTAATGTGCAGTGTATGGACCACCTGCCGCCAGGGGGGGAAAAAATCAGTTTTCCTTCTTCTAATTATTCTTTTATGTCTGTAATTTCATTAACCAAGCTTTGTAGAAGAGAAAAAAATGGAGAAGAAGAAGCCGGAGTCTGTCAGAGGTAATTAAAAGATAAGGTGAACGGTACAGTCGACTTTGCCCCTTCTACACTGATACATTTAGCTTCTACAGCGAGAGCGTAATATCCCCTCAACATGCACACGCTACACACACTGCACACACTCATGTAACACACACTGAAGGAATGGCGGAGGTGCTCTCCCACCTGCCAACAGACCCCTCACAGACATGTGCACTGAAGGGAGATGTGTTGCAGTCCCGTGGCGTCGGCCTGGTGAGATATGAAATGTGACGGGTGCACAATGGTTGTCAACATGAATGACTCATAAACAAGCAAAACATTAGGGCAGCCTACACCGTGGTGTTCATTTTTGCAGAGATTGAAGAGGAGGCCCGAAACCATCTTCAAAACCACTTTTCACTTCCTTTTTTTTTTCTTATTACTGACATGGATGGGGTACAAAAAAAAGAAGAAACATTAGCTTCAGTGAACCATTCCACACGTGTAGATCATTTCAACTCAGTGTGCTTCTGTCTCGCACTCGGTTGGTTTGACCCTCAAGCGCAGTATGAACAATATCCCATAAGACAGAAGCGTGCTTTATTTATCATTTGATTTATTATTTATGGCTATAACACTGTTATCCAAAGGTTCAAGCAACTTTTATCTAAACATCCTAAGCTGCTGTTAAAGGAGCTCTATTACTCGAGTACTTGAAGCATTCAAGACACATTTGTTCAGAAAAAGGAAAAGAATTGACGCTGCTGAGTGCTCCTAATAATTTCAGAAAAACTCAAAAGTCTGCAGAGGCTGCTTTGCAGTGTTATAGCCAGTAAAAGAAGCATCTCTATGGCTGTATAATGAGCACAGATGGAGAGTTTTAAGGAGAAACTGACACCCTGAGTATTGCAGCGGCTACTCCACCCTCCAGCTGCAAGGATGAGAAGCATTTTTTTTTTAAAAGAGCAGATTAGAGGAGAATGGTGGATCAACTTCATCAGTTAATTAAACTCTATTGCAGCTTGATGAGCAATTAATCAAGGCAGCGTGCGGAGTGTCAGGCAGGGCTGAGTTCTTCGGGTGCGGTGTGTGTGCTCCGTACAGTATGTTCCCAGGGGGGCAGCCCTGTGGGGAGCAGCACTTACCAAGTGAGCAGCCCTAAAACTGTACAGGGTGTAATGGACTGGGTTTATGTAAGCAGCTATCAATCACTCTCTGACATAAGCTTGCACCCTATTAGAGTACCAGGATTAGGCTCCTCTCAGGGCTGAACTCACTGAGAAGCTACTTGTCTAAGTAGATTGAATTTCAGGAGATGCTCAAAAGTATTGGATTATTATTTAGAGGAAAATATTATTGGTATTTAAAGCAAATGCCAGTGCTGTATTAAAAGGCAGAGGCAATGAGTTAATCATGTTAATATGGGAGAAAGAAGGGCTCTAAGCATGTCAAAAATTTAACTTTGAATACTCCAAGCCTTTAAGATTTCGGTCTTATCTTTCATCTGACATCTGACTCCCTAAATCTGATGGTTTAGTTTTCATCCTTTGTCTGTTACCCTCTTTTATCTACCTCTTCATCTCTTTCAAGAGTGTGAAGTAGGCTTTTTTTATGCTATGGAAATTCGAGTTGGCAGTTTGTGACTAAATGCAGTAAATTTATTAACGAGGCCATGGGGAACATTAAAAGTCAATTGAAGGAGGCTATTAAAAGCAGGATTTTAATTGGGTTGGTCCCTCCACTAAACCTTTCTCTCTCCCTCTCTCTCTCTCTCTCTTTTTTTTTTTTTTTCCAAGAGCATTGATACTAAAAAAGTTCTCAGTTAATGCAGTTCAGTGTGTGCTAGTCCTTGAAAGAAAGTTCCCTTATATCATGTTGAATTTGACTTCGCATTCAGAGAATTGTCTGAAAATCAGCCGTGGTGAGGTCTGAGCTCGGGCGCATTCATAGTATCTGCTGCCTCTTACTGAGGCGCTGCAGCCTGCTGAGGGGTTTCAAGAGGGCCGGATCACAATTAGCGCAAGGTCTCTTACTATAGCACCAGCGTCTACAGATGAACCTCTCACCCATTCACATCTGAAAACCTGACACTAGATGTAGCCGTCTGCTTTTCAGCTTCTGTTGATGAGTGTTTATGCCTCAGGCAGTCAGTAAATTGTGTTAGTGCTGTTGCTTTAATGCATCATCTTATATAATCTGTTGAAATTACATTACAAAGCATACAATTGTCCTAGTTTTGGTAACATGGTGTGACACATTACAAATGGTTTTAATTGCACTTTAGCTCCTGGCTCTTGAAACATGCTCAACTCATTCTACACTTAAAGGGAACTGGGCTTTCTCTCTCTCTTGCACTCTGCGTGTTTGCGTGTGTGTGGTGGTGGTGGTGGGGGGGGGGGTTGAAAAAGAGTGAATTTGTGCAAGTGAGAGAGTTAGATGACAGAGAGAGAGAGAGAAATGGAGATGCAATGTACTATTTGCTGTGCTGACTGGATAATGACATGCAGAGTGCTGCGCTGCTACAGGAGGTTGAGCCTCCAACCAGATGCTCCTTTCACTGCAGCTCATAAGCAAAGAGAGAGAGAGAGAGACGGAGGGAGAGAGGCTGCACCAACATTCGTACTCATCTGAGCTGGATTAAGCAGTAGGATTCAGGGACTTCGATCATGTACTGTAAAAAGAAGCTTATTAGCGTAGATAGCCATCACACGTGGATCTAAAGAGACGGAGGCTAAGCTGGGTTCAAACTTCCAATGAGACAATCTCTTTATGTTTCTGTGTTTATACTTTGATGTAATGACGTCAGTGGAATCTAGTGACTCAGTCTCACACAAGCTCCTCAGATTCTCCTGATATCCTCTCAGCCGCTTTGGAGCTTTTACCTTTCTAGTGACACAGGTGTGTCTACAGTGTTATGAATGGGAGGCAGAGAGGATTGGGTGTAGGTGTGATGGATGAATGGCCGAACCGGGAAAAAAAAGAGAGAGGGAAAGAGAGAGAGTGTGTTTATTGCACTTTAATGGACCAGATAGCAGTTATACACATATGGCCATAACAGGTACATAACAGTGGAGCTCAGGGGGATACGCTTGACCATTAACTACATCATTTATTTAACTGATGTTATGAACTCAGTAAAGGACATGATGTGGCTATATGTGCTGTAATAATGTTTTTTATAATGTTTTTTTCAAGGAGAGCTCAGAAAATTTCTGGACCAATAACAAGATGAAGAGCAACACATACGTGTGTGACTCCCAATCCAAAGCATTCAACCATACAGTCATCTGCCTTATGGTCAACACAGCAGGTCCTGCAAAAAGAAAAAAAAACAGACAGAAAGAAAGAAAGAAAGAAAGAAAGAAAGAAAGAAAGAAAGAAAGAAAGAAAGAAAGAAATGTTGTTCATTTGCTGCTATATGTGTTCCTCTAGGGGGTGACAGATGTAAACACCATGGGACAGCAACACAAGATATCAAGATAAAAGGAGGGGGGAAAAAGTTAAACTAATGACATCACGTACAATGCTTCCTTCTTTGACAGTGAATCTATAGAGTACATTAAATTAAAAAAACCACAGATCTATGGTTTAACTCTATAAATGTTTAATAATGTCAAAACAAATACCTTTTTACAGTAAGTGTTGTATCTGGTGGATGTCAGTGCCAACCCTCCGGATCTGCCCGTCTGATGGGAAAAGCATTTTATGTTCAAAATGGGCTAAAGGCCAAAACGCAGCAGCCATATGGTTTCTTTCATTAAAGCTGGTGGTCTGCTATTAAAAACCCAGTCCAGCTAATGCAGAGTAAAGGTTGTCTACATAGTTTGTAGAATTCAATTATTCTTGATCCATTATGTCATCAATGCCATTTTCTTTTACTGCAAATTATAATAAACAAACAAAATGATGTGTCTAACTCACTTACACTAAGTCAAGTTATTTTAAAAGTTTGAAGGTTTATTTAAGGACTGCAGGGAAATGATCAAGCTTGGGAGGGGGAGCATTGACAACAAATTGATTATGGAATAATAATTTTCACACGGCAACCAAAGCACACCAGGTTATTCAGTGTCCTTGAACTATGAGCTGGTCCCACATTGGATTTAACACATGGACATTTTTTTTTCACTTATTATTCTTTCCTGTTGTTTTGCTTTCTGTTAACATGTGGATTAAAGTGAATTAAGTTTTGTACAGTCTCCTAGCAACACTGGCGATGTCCGTCGTCGCTAACGCCTTTTCTCCCCTGTGTTCTTGTCGTTCCAGGAAAAGGGAAACATCGCTGTTGTATTTAATGTCGGAACAGATGACATTAACATTGAGGAGACGTCAAAGTTTGTAAATGACGGAAAGTACCATATAGTGAAGTTTACGAGGAGTGGGGGTAATGCCACTCTGCAGGTGGATGACCTGCCAGTCATTGAGCGCTACCCCACAGGTGAGTCGCCCACTCTGTCTTTAATTACATCTGCTGCTGCTTAAAGGCCATAAAATGACCAAGAGATTGTCAAGCCAACTATTAAAGCCTTATCTGTCAGGATGTTTTTATGTTGACTCGGCATGTGCTTTAATTGCTTTTTATGTTTCTGTTTCCAGCAGCTGTTACGAATAATACCGGTGTTGTTGAGTTTTTTTCTCATCTCCAGTGTTTATCACTTTACATTAATCAATGCTGTTAAGCAACCTGGGTATATGCAAATAAGATGCACTTAAGAAATCCCACAGTCTGAAATAGAAACTGTATAAAAGGGCACCACCTACCCTGTCTACACCTGCGTTACATTCCCCATATACATGAGTAATCCACCCACAGCATATGTGCACAGTGAGTTAAATCAATAGACTATTTACAGACAAATTACCACTTTTATTGTGGCAAGTAATTGTGTGCCAGATCAGTATTTATTTCTCTGCCAATACAGTAGATTGATTGAATTAAAGCAAGCGGGCAGACAAACCTGTAATAGCACAGTCAAAGTAAATGAGTACCTGGATTAATTTGCCATTTATTCAGAATTAGATCGCAGACGATCAGATATAATATGGCGTCTGGTCTAACCATGACAATTCACTCTTATTCATTGTTTCCACAGCAAACACCACAGCTAGTGGAAATTAAGCTGTATCCATTTTCTTTGCCGTTAGTGTCACTACAAATAATTTCATTTGTGTAGCACTTTCCATAAACACATTTTACAAGACCATAGGAGATGAATTCACTAATTAAGGCTCTGTGTAATGAGTATTTAGTAATTGAAAAAGCATAATATATTTAATAATTACTACTTAATATGACCTGAATACTTGTACTGGTGCTTGCGTGTAAAACGTAGTGATAGCTGATAACTTTGACTGTGGGTATAAGAAGATTCATTATGGGGAAAATGCAAGCTCTGTGTTATACACTGGGAGAAAATAGGAAGTAATCTCCTGTCGGAAATGGAAAACAACTCAGCAACACTGATATGTTTCTGAAGAATGTCAAGATGTTAGTAGTATGATGGCGCTCAAAGAGAATTTAAATGCCACTGCTTGTGTTGCTGAAATTGTTAACTTTTTCTGAACTGCATAAAGGCTTTGACAAAAGCTACAGAAGATTAAAGGAGAGCGAAAGTGTCCGTTCAAAACACAAACAGCAAAATTACTGTGGGAACAAGTCCGCAAGATTAAAAGCTGCAGCTCCAAATCAAAAGCATTTGTTATTCTCTGAACATGCATAAAGTGACTGGGCACTGGGACAAACAGAAGACAAATTCAACCTGTCCCCTGTCCCTCCCCCCACTTCTGCATAATGTTTGGTGACCTTTTTAGCTACGACCAGTGCATTCATCCACATGAAAGAAGGTTTTATGACTGGGACTCAATCCTCGCCGCTTGCCTCAGGTGGAGGACGGAAGCTAATGGCTTTTGACATGTGGTGGACATGGCAGAATGCACAGCAGGGTTAAATGCCTGGATGCTAGCATCTCAATCTTATCTTGCAACGACAAACACCCTCAGTCCCTGAAACACCTATGATACATGCAGATGTGCTGGTGCTGCACGTCGTGACTCGGGTGAAGTCACTGACAACGGAGCGCAACTGATTTCCCATCGGGATCTGCATATTCCGACCACGTTCGGGTCAGTGTGTTGTAGAAAAGCTATGACAGTTTAAGATTAATCCCTCTTATGACAAGTGCTGAGTTATAAATGCTGCAGGGACAAAATGACCAACCTCATCCCCACCAATCACGCGTCAGTGACACAGCTAAGTCCAGCTACCTTATTAGGCTCGTTACAGACTAATTACATCTAATCACAATCACTCTGCGACTCCTCCCCCCACCCCCCCCCTCCTCAGCACACAAAGCCATTATTCTCTCAGCTCGCCTGTAGTTTGATTAGTATCCATGTATCCCTCTAACGCACTCATAATAGCAGCCCTCAGCCACTCTTAGGCCACTCACAGATCAACAGTGATTATAATAAGAGTAGACAGCAAAGATAAAAATGATGGCTGGAGAGTGAGAAAGACAGAGAGGAGGAGATTATATGGGAGGGAGCAATCATTCTCAAAGCAAGGAAATAATTGCTTCACCAGGGCCTATACTGCTGCCCTCGTAATCTCATTAAAAAGTCTCGTACTGCATACTTATGGGCCATTAATAGTCTTTAGGACAATTATTAGAATCTAAAATGCAAAACGCACACGCAGAGACATAGCCCTCTATTTGTTGTAGTTCAGTCCTCTTTCCTTTATTCTCGCCCGGCTTTCATTCTGCGCCGCATACAAAGGGCCAGGCAGCTACAAAAAAAAAAAAAAAAAATCAGCCCCTTCTCCCGAGTCTTGGCCATGGAAGTAATACCATCACAATGGTGCTGCCAGACCCGCAGGGTACAGTGCAGTATCCTATCAGAGCACCCAATGAACACGCGCCGCACACAAAGATAATGGAGAGGTCTCTGGCCTTATTCTTTTACTGTTATCAGAGCATGGTGCACTTACAGAGCTCTCTGTCTCTCATTCCACTCCCCTCAGCTCTCACTTCCCTCCTTTTCTGTCCTTTCTCCTTTATCTGTCCAACTCTGCCCCCTCTGTCGATCTCCCCCCCCCCCCCCCCCCCCCCCGCCGTCCCTGTGTCCTGTTTTTCCACCTTGCCGGTGTGAAGACTGATTTGTGGGATGCAAGAGGAGGAGGGTTAGCTTTATCCATCAAAGCTCCGTCTGGTTTCCCCTCTGTTCTATCCATGAGCTCTTCAGTCCATTGTGCGAACAATCATCATTGAGCGTGCTTTCAAAATGGTGCAATAACTGCCACAGCCACAGTAGGGCTAAAAAAAAAGGGGGGGAGGGAGCAGAATAATAAAAAATAATAGTGAGATTTGTGTATGTCCCTCCTTTTTAATTCTCCCGGCTCCATGAACAGAGGAAGCATTTGCATATTTGTTCATTTAATGTGGCGAGTGTCCTAGGGCTTGTAATGAGATAAAGCCCCGCACCTTATCTGACCACTTTATTAACAAAAAAAGAAAACAAATGAGTGAGGGCAAAGCGGGTTGGCTGGGACGGCTCAGCTGAATCGCTGCTGTCTGGCGGAGGAGATAAGCCAAGCTGTCCCAAACCAAACCAAATCACCACTCGGCAGCAGTCACAGGCTCCGCTCACAGGCAGGATGAATGGGCTCCGCTGCTGCATCGAAGCCCAGGGGATAGCATTGTTTAACACTCCGGTGTCCCACAGTTGGGATCAATACATGATCAGACCTTGATTATATCCACACTTAATTAACCTCAGTATAAGCATAGACTGAGTCTGCCACCGGGTGCAGAGCCAAACAGATAAAGAGCTACTGTCTTTGAAAATGGAGCATGTTCTTGCACAGAAGTAGAGGCTTTTGGCACAGTGGCACGCTGTGTGTGAGGATAACCGTGCATGAGTGTGTGTGTGTTTACTGTACTGTATTTGCGGCTGCCGGCCCTGATTCTCCTGTGGGTCTTTCTGTTAGTTTCCTTGTCCTCTTCTTCAACAAATCGTCGACATTGTTGCAAAATTGTGATAGCAGCATGAAGACAGACACAAAAGCTGGCATTTTAGCTGAAAACTACAAGACATCCATGACATGTTTAATATACTACAACTGTCAAGAAACCAAGCAGGCATATATGAAACAGAATTTGTTCTGATTAATAATTTATAATTAATATAATGTTAATATAATATAATATAACATATAATGACTCTGGCTCTTTCCCAGTCCTTGCTGTCCTCCCAACAGTTGCAGGCGAACAGTTCCCCAGAGCCCAGTTTGATTTTGACTTCTCCTTAGATGAGATGTCACAGTGGCAGGAAACAGAGGTGACATAACTAACACCCCATGACTGACAAACGGAGGTGATAGGAATTAACAAAGGCCATTAATAGTCCATGACAGCAGCAATTAATGGTTTATTCATTAATTTAACACATTCTGAATATAAGGAAGTGCTTTTGCGTGTCTGCGTGCTTCGCTCGCTTGTTTGGTTAGTCATTAGTTTGTGTGTAATTCTGCTCCGATAGTGCACAACACTAAGGAGAATTAAGTGCTGCAGAGCTCCAGCATCCTGCATAAGTAAAGTACAGTTTGTGTTCACACCAGGCGGTATACAGACGTTACATAAGCTGAAAGCACCTGGAGGCTGGGGTGTTTTGCATCCACATACCTGAAAGTAGCTTAGTGGATTTTTAACTGCTGCATAAGTTAAATATATGGCTCAGTAATTTTTAGTTGTAACAACACTGTCCAACCGCAGAGTCTTAGTGATATTCAATGTTTCTTATTGCCAACAAATAACATGAAAGGCCCAAACCCAACAATGAATTGATCCTACTAACAGCTATTGTTTGTGTAACCAAAGCCTGATCTAGCTTATTCCTCTGTGCCATAGAGCTCCATTGTGTCTAAACACAGAAATGAGCCACACTGTTGCACCAGCTCACACCTTCTGTCATTATGATGAACGTGGAGTTTAGTTTGAATCAATCACACCTGCACCGCGCTGCCTTAAATACTCACCAGAGCATCAAAAGTGTATTAATCAGCTCATGAAAATAGGTCCCCAATAAACGCACTATTTGCTCCCATTTGAGTGATGTAATCTAAAAACTACAGTCATATTGGGAAGTCATTAAGAGTTTTTTTTTTCTTTTTTTTAATGAATGTAGGTACGACCCATTGTTGAGAGATTTATGTCTTGTAACTATTGTCATGAAATATGTTGACAGTTTCAAATGCACAAACGGCCACCAGCCAAGTCCTTTAATGGCACTATCAATCAACAGAAGTGTAAATACACAAGTGAGTTTCACCTGAAATTTTAAGGCTTCAAACTAAGTTTGGAAAAATGTGGGATAAAAAGCCTATGGTCACTGAAGCAGATTTTGTTGTGTCAGACAGTGTCACTTCACATGGCTAGACATTGTTTAAGAAGTGTGGCTCTGACATCTGGAGATCCATATCAAATAATATACTGTGTCCCTGTGTGGCTTTGTTGTAATGCAGAATGTATCTCTCTGCGTCAACGTTGGGGGAGAAATGTTTCAGTAAATCTCCTTCACGAGCCTTTGTGCTCCAACTTGGCACAATCAACTGCAGCCAAATTCCATGAGCTGCACAGACAAGCTTTAAACCCTTTTCTGTGTAGCTGATCCTCTACAGTAATTCAAGCTGATGCGATTAAAAAATGTCTTTTTATGCGTCTTTTTTACCTCTAAGACCTTTCATCAGACCAGCTGTGCATCCGTTACAAGGTTACCTCCTTTCTTTCATGTCTGCACGATCCTTTCCTCTTGGAGGCTATTCTCCACTGAATCGTTGTTAGCTACCTGATCTTTTATCTGCCAGAACTGAATTAATATAGTTGATGGGACAAACATTGTCAATCTGCCGGAAGAAAGGATCGGACTGAATTCAATCTCAGCAGACAATACCAGGGGAATAGCACTCAGAGACAGTGCCACTTTGCTGAAAGTCTGCGGCACTGGAGAGGTTATTGGCCTCGACAAAAGGGTGATGCAAAGTTTGCCCTCATTAAAGCCAAAATGCACCTCCAATCTTGGAGCGGAGCTTTCTTTTTTTTCTAAATCTGCTCATTCTCTCTTCTGATTCGTATTTGGTTTATTCTCTGAATCCTGTTGTGGAACTGCTTTTCAATCGACTCTCACCTCATCAGTGTTGCACTGTTTAGACAGTCAAACTCGTGACTTTTCCTCCTTCGTGACTTGTAGCTTTTGTCAAAGCCTTTTGATCAAAGTTTCTACAGTGACTGAAAATCTACTCTGACGTTGTCTTTTGACTAGATCCTCTGAATGTATACTGTGTTAACTGTTGTATTGCAATTAGCTTATTATTTCATGTCAATTAGGCTATTTATAAATGGGGTTGGTATTGGTAATATGTTAAAGTTAAATTGTTTTATCCTTTAAATCATAAAAGGTTGATTCCACAATAAATTTAAATGATGTTCTTTTTGAAAATGTCTATAACTAGTTTAAAAGCCAGTTAAAAAGATATAGAGGGTCAAGACAAAGGGGATGGAAATATTTTGGTAAAGATTTTGTAATGCTAATGTATAAAGTTGTGATTTGGGTTGGTTTATAACATAGTTCTATTAACCTAGATGAAACATTTGCGTGTTATAGTTCTTATTTTCAATTAATATAGGTCTAATTTGTTGGCTAAAATAAAATAAAATGAATGAAGTTTGTTCAAATAATGTTTCAGTAAATATTGTTTTTTAATATACAAAAAGTTTTAAATATAAAAACCTTGTGCAGTTGTATAGCTCCAGCATTAAGTATGAACATTTAACCTTTGACCTTACAGATTGTAACCAATGAAATGTCTCTTTAAACTTTAAAGGCCACAATGATAACGAACGCCTGGCGATTGCTAGACAGCGAATCCCATACCGACTTGGTCGAGTAGTTGACGAATGGCTACTCGACAAAGGTAAAATCACTGATTAAAATTTCAGATAAAATAATTTGATCATAACCAAGTTGTAGCACTATTTTGTAAATAATAAACCTTAAAAAATAAATGTTCAGTTAAACTTTAAAAACAAAATGATTTGAACAGTTAAATTTAGTTTGTAGTGTTTCATACTTTTCATAATAATGTATTTATTTTATAGATGTCAGCTGTTTTAATACGTGTTTATTGTCAATTTAAGGTTAAAGGGACTGTAAATATGAATTTAAATCCACTTACTGAAGTAATATCAGCATTGTAAAAATGTCTATAAATTACTGTAGCATTTTTCTGTAAACATCTAAATGATAAATTTAAAAGTTGTAGATAGTGATTCATTAGTTGCTAAGTGTTATTTGAAACACTTTTGTAACCTTTACAGTATATATACTGTACAGTACAGTACGTAGTGTCATTCGATCTATTCTGATTAAACTGCTAGCAGTGATAAATAGTGTGCAATATGAATTGGCATCAGAATTTTGAGTCCCTTTAACAGACATTGTAAATATGTATAGGGCATTAGATCAAGGAACTGTAATATAAAACAAACTGAGTGCATGCTTTGTTTTTTATAGTTCAATAACTAATTCATATTTTTCACTTAAAATGTGAAATAAGCCCTATCATTTTTATGTTTTGTTTGTTTGTTTCTGTTTTCTGTTAGAAAAGTTCTGTCATAAATTGTCCTCTTTTTTGTTTGTGTTTCATGTGCCCAACCATATCCATTCTGAATTTAATTTTTCCTGTTTTTTTTCCTCAAGTGTGTCCTGCTTCCTGTGAGATTGTACATGAGCAAAGTCCAAATCTCACTGCCTGTAGCCATTTTAGAACTTTTTCTTTTTCTTTTTTTCATGCTTGCTGTGTTCCCAGTTTGTAAATGGTGAAATTTGATGGAAAAACACCAGATAACATAAGCAAAGCATAATGAAATATATGCTTTTAGCTTAATTAGACAAATGCTTTATATATTTGTCTTATTTCCCAGGCAATTTCCTGCAAACAAATTGCCCATTTATATTACTTTCAAGATTATGTTATCTTTTCAAGTGTAGTTAAATAAAACTCTTGCATTTCCATAACATTACTACCTCTGATTAATCTTTTTTGTTGTTGCTTTAGATTAGAATGCCATTTAGCAAAGCTGCATTGATCGTCTAAATCCTGTGTTTTTATGTTATGTTATTTTTTCTTTTCATAGGCATCTCATCATTATAACTGCAATAAATTACCAGGGTTTGCCTCTGCAACCCGTAATTTATTGGTCTCATTAGCCACTGGGCAAATAATCTGCCTTCCTGTCTTTTTTTCTTTCTTTTTTTCCTGTACAGTAAAAGTGGCTGAGTCCACAGTTCAACATTCTTGTATATACTGTATGTAACGTTGTTTTCCCACAGGGCGCCAGCTTACAATCTTCAACAGCCAAACCACTATACAGATTGGGGGCATGGAGCGAGACCAGAGTCGATCCTTTCAGGGCCAGCTTTCGGGCCTCTACTATAATGGCTTGAAGGTGTTCAACATGGCTGCCGAGGGGGATCGCAACATAAAGATCCAAGGCAGCGTGCGGCTGGTGGGGGATTCGCCCTCCTCTATCACACCGCAGTCGAGCACCACGGCCAATCGCTCGGAGACGTCCACCTCCATCATGGAGATCACCACCACCACGGCGTCCAGCAGGCGAGTCAAGCAGACCACACCACGAGAGCCTCAGCAGGTGAGATCGTCTTTAAATGATTGTTTTGTAAGTGACTTTCAATCATGTCATTATTGTCTCCACTTGATCCGTTTTGAAATCGTTACGGTGCACAGCGTGTTGTTAAGCACATCCTGGATTAGCATAATACATCTCATCATTAGGCTCCTACATGAGGAATGTATGCCTCCCTTTATTGTGTCACTTCTCTCGTCTCCTTGAGTCTTCTGACCTAAAAACTGAAGGAAAATAAGTCCATTGTTCCACCTATGGGAGCAGCACCACAGGCGCACTGTTGAGCATTTCTCCCCATGCAATCAGATGTGGCACAGCATTGTGTGTGCGTGTGTGTGTGTGCGCGTATGTGTGTGTTCCTTTGATAACCATCGCTGAGGTCCTCCATCATCTTTATCTGTCCTGCATGAGCAGTGCAGCATCTGCAGGAGCATATTACTTCTCAGACGTCACAATGTGCGCCTGAACAATACAATACAAAATGTGTGTCCCATCAAATGGAATGGTGATCAGACCATTCTGGCACCGTCTCTACCCAGAGCAGACGACATTTTCTGTTAAATCACTGGCAATACAGCAGCAGCCATGGATTTAAAATCAAAAATAGTTTTTATAACAGCTAATTATGTTGCCATTAAGAAATGTCTCTGGGTCTTTGTTTGAATACTGTATTTGTTTCACACATTGTCTATTGTAAGAATTAAATTCCTAATCCGTCTATATCTTCTCGGGGTTCCCACAGTGTCAATGTGAATTTTCATTATCTGGAATGTCAAAAGAAAATAGTGACTTTATTTACTTTTCTCTTGTAAAAATCCAGCAGCAAACATGCTGGAAGAACGTCATTACAATCTAAGAATACCTGTGCACATAACAAAAGATAGTATTGACTCATTTAGGTCACTAAGAAAAATAGTTTCAGTGGGTTGTTTTTCATCACACACAGAAAACAAAAAAACGGTAGGAATGGTCTTCACGTGGTGCTGGTACATTACAAAAATAGAAACTTCATGGCTCACAGAAAATTTTCAGCTTGTGTTAAAAATCAAAAAGCAGCCTCATTGATAGCTGAGAAATAGGCTTTAATTGTTCTGGAGCCAAAGCTGCTCTCTGGTAGCATTTAGAATTGATTACTTATTGAGCTTTTCACATCATGTGAAACTCTCATGTTAAGCTCTGAGAGGAAGTGGGTACAGTAAGATGTAACTGGAAACATGGAGTCTATGAAGATATACTGAGGGTTATACTGTACATGCTTGCGCATCAGAATTTTTAATACTCTGCAAGTCAGTAGCAGGAAAAGCATACACGGTAGCTTAAATTAAGCATAGTCATAGACTAAAATGACCCTTTAATCAGGACTTAATCAGCTTTTACAAATATAGTTTAAAATCATTTTGGATTTAACTCATTTTGGATTAATCGGATTGGGTAAATGAAGATTATAGCATCTCCAGGAGGGGGTGGGTTTAACTTCATATTCAATAATATACACACAATCAAAATTATTTGATTTTAATTCCTTTTTTTTGACAGATTGTGTAACTTTTTTCTCTCTTTACAGCTTCACTATAAGACAAAAGTTAATATACCCGCATCACAGTCCATTTGAAAGATTTTCTGAAACACTGTGCGTAATGCTGATGCTGATAAATTTGACTGTCCAGAAGCGATTTAACCAATGTTCCTTCAGTCTGTTTAAATATGTATTTTCACATTAACACTCATTGTTGGCTTTATCTACTATTAAATTAAAAGAAGCCTTGAACCTTGAATGTTGATGAATCTTCCGAACCTAGACTCAAAGTTTTATTTAAAATATTAGAAATAAGAGAAAGCAAAGTGCCAGGCTTTTCATTAAGTTCAGTAGACTGTTCAACTTACAGCTGATATGAAATGACAAACTCCCACAGATTTCAACTTAGCAGCAGTAAAGACCCCACATTACTGGACCCTAACTCTCTCCCCATCTCTCTCACTGACCTGAGACCATCATAACAGTTTGTGTGAGCCTCTGCAGATGCTGACAAATAATACAATCATAAATATTGATCCAGTGAAATGGTTTTCTCTCAGCCTCAGCATGGCTCCTGAACCGTTGCAGGAGCGTGTAATGCAGGCGAAATATCAGACAATAGACTATAATTATATCCCAGCTCCATGCAGTGTTATAAATTGCCACCAAGGAACCAAGAGATTGGCAGAAAGGAACAGGCTTGACAAGATGGATGCCCGCCTTTTCATCTGGAGAGAAATAAAGTGATATAAATGGCTGTGACAATTTAGAAATGCAGTGAATTACAGAGATATGCGATATGCGCGGGGCATCTACTTTGTGTGATGTGATATTTGGATATCTAACATTATGGTTTTATGCTAATCGGATTCAGCTTGGATTGTTTCATCAATATGTGTTTGTAGCAGCCTAATCATGTCCACAGCCATTGTTTCTTTTAGAGCAGTTGAATTTATGGCCTTGTTTTTTATTTTAGTTTTTTTGGGGGGTGGAGGTCCAGTGTCTGGTGTTTTAAAGTAAACAGGATAGCCTCAGGTGCATTTATGGTTGTTACTGGTTTTTGTACTGTCACTTTATGTTGCAAACTCATCTTTAAAGTGGCATATAAAGGCTTGGGCAGACAATAGTCAAGGCTACCTGTGTTGGTTTAGGTGTTATCTAATGTATTCATATAGGAAGAAAAAAAAAGGTCATCGGATTAAAAAGTTGCTCTGCGATGTAGGCGGAGAGATGAATGAGGCATGCAAAAACGTGGGCACTGGGAGATGTCAGCGTGTTCAGTTTGATTCAACGTGACGACCTTCCCATGGAGAGCTCCTGCGGTACGACATTACCGTCTCAGGACACTACACTTAGAAAGACATCATGTCTGGACTCCATAAAAAGAGATGGTGCATTCAGTGTCCTCTCCCTCGAATAGTCAGCATTTTAATCATTGTCCAGCTGTTCCATCTCCCCTCTGATGGCGAATGCAATTCACTGAATGGTTTTATATCCTAAGAGCCTTACATTACTGGGACATGTGCATTTTTAGTGTGGCTGGTCCCAGTGGAAATGGAATGGCTAACTGGCGGTGGCAATATCAGGCTCTTGCCATTAAAGTGAGAGTGTTGCTGTGGAAAATGTATATCAGGCTGTCGAAGGAGGCACTTGGGTCCAAAATAATAAGGGAAAAAAATATCTGAGACCTTTTATAGTCTCGTCTAAAAATGCGATGTGATGGCCGAGGCACTTTGCTGTTAACTCAACACACATAAATATTTAAGTTTGGTTAAAGTCACTTGTTGTAAGTGCCTGTTGCTGTCAATGTAATTCCTGACCATAACAATGAAGCAGCAGCATTTGTAGCCTCCATGATGTGACGCCTTTCCAAATGAAACAACAAGAAACAAGATGCGTCGGCCACTTTACAGCCTTTCACATTCAGTTAGAGTGCTCAAAAGTAGGCCTGGTTTAAAACAAATACGACACAATAGGAAGCCGTAGTGGAGAGGTGACCTCCACCCACACCTGCCTCATCTGTTTTCTGGGTCAAGAGGAGCAGAACAAAGGAATTTCTTTTTAATTTATTTGTTTTTGTATGTTATTATATTTCTCTGCCTAATACAGTCCCAATACAGTCACATGTGATTTCATACAATCTCAGGCATTACTCAAACCAAGATGCACTGGATAATTAATTAGTACACCTGAGTTCAAATTGAGTCATGCCTTTTTATGTTTTACAGAAAAATAAATAATAATAAAGTAAACAAATAGTATTCCTATTTGTATGTTTATGTTTATGTACACTGGACCTGTAGAGTCAGGGTATGTCTTTGTGCAATGGCCCACTAGTCTCCCAGAGAGTAAAGTCATTGCTAATAATTATTAGTGCAGTGATTTTGAAGGGTCTGAAAGGACTCTGCCTTCTCAGGTGTCCCATCAAAAAGTTCTCTAAATGCTCCACAGGGGTTACATTATTATTGAATACGGAGGGCTGAGGCTTATGGGTAACATTACATTAATGTCATTCTTCTCAAACCACTGGGTGTCCACTCATGCTTTATTAACAAGGATATTATCATCTTGGAGCGCACTGGCCTAGAAATGCACCATGGGAAAAAAAAGCTGATGAGTCAGAATTGTTATTTTAATAGTGATTACAATTTTACATTTGCTTAAGGGATAATTGGATTGATTCAATTCCAGGATTTACAGCCCACTCAAATACAGAGATTGTAAATAATAGGGAGATTAGGCCTTGAACTTGCCTCCATTGTGATCATATCTTCAGGTTCCCATGTCCAATATTCCCTGCAGTGGCTGTGTGCCTCTTGCCCTACATGGGAGAGGCAGCTTATTGTATGGGCCAAACTGTCATGTCTTAATGAATCGTCTGTTCCCTGTGGTGGTGCCTGGTCACATCCAATTAAACCATAATGCACTTGTATGCACATTCCCAAACAACACACCAGCTACTGTACAAGAGGTACTCCTCACTTCTCTTGGATAATTTTTCTAAATCTCCCTCATTTATTCAATCTTGGGGAAAATAAGTGCTTACACAATTACATTAATGTGAACTGTTTTTCTGCTTATTGGAGAGAAATGTGAGATATAGTGTAGAGTATCTGCTGAGGTCAATTTGGAGCCTGAACTGCCAACCCACGCAGGTCTGTTGGCAACACCAGCTGCCAGTGGTCGGGCACTTCCAAGCATTTTGTAGCTCTCATTAATCTAATTATGTGGTCCTCAACAAAATCACTTTGATTTGTGAGTAAGCTGACTTTTAGAGAAAAAAAAAGTTACATAGTATTTTCCCACATACATTAACACTGCTGCAGATTCCTAAGTGTGGGATATGACAGTAATACCTGAACACATGGCAGCTTATGAAGGTCTAGTGGACAAAATGGAGGAAAACGCCAAGCTGCAGAGAGATAGCATTTAATACCAGATGATGTTTAATCAAACCCACTCAAGGATAAGAGATAGAGCCTTATTTAGCTGTTACCCTCCCAGCAAAAAAAAGAAAAGGAAAAACTCGAAAGCCTGCTATCTAGAAGAGCCATTGAGAGCTCTTGACAGTGATGGATCCTCACCTGCATTGCTCTGTATTATCAACCCTGGCCAGCACACATACAGTGTATAAATCTCACGAGTGGTCATAGTGTGGGGCTGCCATCCACCACCGGCGCTGTCTGCTGGAATATCCGCCCAAGTTGGTAATGGCTCCAGTTTCATGGAG
The DNA here is from genome assembly GCF_905171665.1 of Trachurus trachurus. Taxonomy (NCBI): domain Eukaryota; kingdom Metazoa; phylum Chordata; class Actinopteri; order Carangiformes; family Carangidae; genus Trachurus; species Trachurus trachurus. The sequence continues at coordinate 19,758,709 of NC_139906.1, forward strand.
AGACCCAAGGACAAAATACAGCAGGACACAAATGTTGTAGAGAAATATTTAATTTCTAATCACCTATTAACTTCACATCTAATTTAATGCAGCAGACACCCTGGAGATATACCAGGAATTTGGTAAATCACAGCATCCCTACAAACCATCTTTTCTCTGGCTGTTAATATGTAGCATACTGTTCGTTTCTTCCATTCTTCTATGATAAAATATGTGTCCTCCTGTTTCTGCTTTGATTAAAAGTTCATAAAGTGCAAACTCTAAATCCATGCTAACAGCTTTGCGAGGCTGCACAACAGTGCTTTGAGCCAAATACTAGCATCAGCATGCTAACACAGACACTTATAATGCTAACATTCTTAAGTTCAGCAGTTAATCCTTCCTGATTTCAGTATTTCTGTTTGGCATGTTAGTAGGCTAACGTTTGCTAATCAGCACTAATGTTAAAATAAAATCAAGGCTGATGGGAATGTCAGTTTTGTAGGTGTTTGGTATTCCAACAACAACAGATCCAACAAAGGCAATAATGATTAAATCAGGGGGCCAACAGACTTGTAAGACTATATCCTTGGGGGGCTTTGAATATCTGCGGTAATTTCACAAGAATCCAACCATCAGTCGTCAAGATATTCAATCAAAATTGCCAGTAGGATTTCTGCTTTCGAGGAACCTTGTACAACAATAACAAGACAACTCGCTCTCAAAGATAATAGTACAGGCATTGTCTTCTGCAGTATTCAAGCTGACCTCATCTGACATTTTACACCTGCCATGCTTCTTTCATAACCCTTTTTGCAGTGTGCAATTTATTTTTATTGCTCTGTTGCTGTTGGAAAATCAAGAAATGTAGATTATAGCCTGTTCCTAGTGAGAATGAATGGCCTCCACGACACATCATTGCCACCAAATAGCCAACTGGCCTCACTTTTTCTGAATTAACCCTAGGTGAGGTGGGCGTAATGGCCATTCAGGGGAAGTGAGGGACATTCAAAACACATTGTGTGGGCTATTTCATTTGCACTCACAGCACATGTGTCAGTTCCAGCTGAACTGGCTTGTAGCAGCTTTGTTTGTCTTGGTCCCTGAGACGAGGGGCAGAAACCTGGCCTCTTTATACTTCACAGGGATAATCGAAGATTTGTCATGCTGCACTGCTACACCTTCAGTGCAGTGTTTGACTAACTCCTGGCCTCCCTCACTGGCTCTATAATAAACACACTATAATAAACTTAGTGTCAGGGTAATCTTGTGGTGAAAAATCTTCTGGAACTTAGTACCCAATAACTGCTCAGTCTGCAGCTTCTCTTCCTTTGTAATCATCCATGCACCATGTCTCTTTATTGTGTCTGCTACTACCTTTAGGCATTGTTGTGATTGTCCTGATACTGGTAGGGATTATTGTTTTACAAGCTAAGGCTGCAATAAGTCTGCACAGCCTAGATTTAATACTAATCCTGCATGCATCAATATCCAGACCTGAGACTTATCTTGGGTATTAAGCACTCCTCAGGCAACTGCACACATGTAGAGCATGCGTTCGTTAATTGTGCTCGAGGATATGATTCTTGGATGTGAGCTTAAGGACGTTTCATCCTTCATTTAGTTGGCGATGCATCATATTTGCTTATACATGTTGACATTGCCCCTCTGATCTTTAGTAGAGATTTGACCTTGAGCAAGTCTCTGTCATACCCACATATTTAAAACCGGCGTCAAATGGCTATCGATGCACAGTTAAAAATGAAAATAAAAAGCTACCTTCACTTTGTAACCTTTTTTAGGTCAGGTCACTACAGATCATTTGTAGCTTTATTCCACCATATTAACATAACACTAACCTGTTATCAGTAGCCTCCCATAACCTGAACTTGCAAGAGACAGAGTAGTCAATGTGCATTGCATGAAAACTTACTTTACTCTGTTTGCTATTAAACAGGATCGGCCATTTTGTGCATCTGCATCTCAAAGATGTTCATCAGTTTTTCTGCTATTTTAATTTCAATGTTACCAAGTTACTAAGCAACAGACTGCTGTCAATAGTATAGCAAGGTTATTTTTTCTTGTTTTTGATTGACAGGCATACACCCAATTACTCAAAAAGCAAAGCACTTTTCTCTTCAAGACCCAGTAAAATGTGAGTACTGTATTTAACAAGAAAGCATTGGTGTGCTTTCCAGAGCTGCATCCTGAAAAGCAGGCATTTTTATTGCAGAATAAAAGGTATAGGTTTACTTTTGTTTGTTAATTTCATGGCGTTATGAGTCGTACCCATCTGTGTTCGTGCTGCTCTGAGCCTTGTGATCGCGACTCATATGCACACGGCTCTTACTGCTGGATTTCATGATAGATAGGTGGTTTGTTTGTTTTTAAAAGAAGCTTTTATTGCTTTTTTTGTTTTTGTTGGAAAGTCACAGAGACACAGCAAACACACCAGGATGATTCTGCTGTTAAATGATATGCAGTTTAGCCAACGAGTGAAAATACATGACGGTGAGATGAAACGCAGAACATGCCCAGCTGGTTTCCAGCAGATGTCGAGATGATGCACAAGTGGATTCACATCCTGTTAAGAGTCAGACTGTTGTGACGACAGTGAAACTGCTGCTTTCAAAACGGCCAAAAGTTATATCAGTCCATTTCTCATCTTATCTGACTTTTTTTTACACAGTTTCTCAAGCTGCATCAGTTCTCTTTGTTCATATCATATCTTTTTAATATTTTGCTTTTGATTGTTAGCAGTTCTTTTTTCATTATCTTGGCACAGATACAGTATAGTGCGCATGTTTCGCCAAAAATCCAACCTAATGCTCCGTCTTAAGAAGACTATTACAAACACATGGAGTCAAGCTGAAACATGGGAGTCCTTAAGTGCAGTACATAGTTGTTGAGACTTCACAGAGTATAATCAGAGGCAATGTTAGAACATTAATATCTCTGCGCTGTGTAGAGCAAAATGGGAAATTACTGATTTGCAGAGATGATTGTACAGATTTTTTCTCTCCAGAGTCCTTTTCTTATTTGTATTAATACGAACATTGCTCATCACCAACCAAGTGGAACTGCTCCACTCAACTCATCTAGAGACAGATCTTTTTGTAAGCCCCCGCCCCCCTCCTCCAGCCTCCTCCACCCCTCCCTTAATTTCTACCTAACTAATTAAAAAAAAACTGATGTGTACAGGAAACTATGAGGTTACTAAGGAAACACACAAAGTCCCACATTAACAAGGGGAGAGGAATTCATCAGTGATGGTTTGGTCGAGTCTTGTTTCGTTCAGGAAATTAAGCCGAGCTGTCTCGTGGATTCAAAGACACGCTTTAGTCTGAGTGTCAGTGCCCTGCGAGGTTGTGGTGCCATCAATTATTCACAGAAAGAAAACATCCTAGGGATAAGATTTCCCCTGCAATGCAGATGTATGGGATTGACCATCATGCTACTCTATCTATCTATCTATCTATCTATCTATCTATCTATCTATCTATCTATCTATCTATCTATCTATCTATCTATCTATCTATCTATCTATCTATCTATCTATCTATCTATCTATCTATCTATCTATCTATCTATCTATCTATAACAGCTGTCGTCATGTGATGAGAGCAGAAACAGGTTGAATAGCCCCTCCACCTTGCCCCAAAAGTGAAGTGTGTGTGTGTTGTTGTAGGTGGTCCTGGTGTGTGCTGCCCCAGGCCCGGTCATGGGTTTGTGCCCACCCAGTGCTGACAGATGGCAAAGGAGGTAACGCTGTAGACCTGCGGTGGCCCCAGGCCTGCGGCGCTCACTCCCAGCGACAGACCATATCCATCATCTCAGCCTCACCAGGGGCCATTATGGAAACTGCCCTTCAACATCGAGCCGTACACATAAGAGTCCATGTGACTCGCTGATCCAGTCCACCTTGGCAGGGGTGAACAAATACATGCCAGCATGTGTTGACGTGTGTTCCCATGATTTGCTTTTTCTTTCCTTTTTTTCCCTTTCTTTTAAGGTTGACAGCAGAGGCGGGCATGTCTGCAGCAGATAGATGATTATCCAGTTGTGACACCAGGGTGCTTTGTCTGCCTTGCATGTTTTATTGTAGCTTGTTTGTTTTAAGGGTTTCTAAATTCGCTGCAGTCAGGATCATCATGCTTACTTCCATTATTAAGATAGTCAACAAAGAGGCATCTTTTGTTTCTGCAGGTTTCACACTACTGGCAGAGCTACAGAGGACACAGATTGTCCCGCTAAGTCTGTTTGGATGACAAGAATGAAACCTACGCAGTGCGAATGTTGTCTCTGTTGTTTTGTAAAGTGTTGGTTTGTGCGTGGAGGAGTTACTGACACTGACAGCTTTACAGCATGTTTTATAGACCATATTGTTGTCTCCCAGGACATTTGCTGTTATGATTTGTAGAAACGGAAAATAGTCCTGGGCCAACTGTTGAACACAAGATACAATTTGTCCTGCAGTGCATTGCTCCCACCTGTGAGATTGTGCGATCAAGTTGTTTATACATTACATTCATGAACACCGTCCCTGCGCTGACAGCTCATTGAGCTGTGCTGAGCGCCCTCTCCATTTTTAAAAATAATTTCCTCCAAAGCTGGTAGAAAGTGTCAGGCACATACCGGCTTATGCGTCTAAAAGCTCCTTTATTTATGTTACAAGCACTGCGAGTCAAATTTAACATTTTACCAAAACAAGAAATCATGGGCTTGTTTTATTCTCGGATAAATCCCATAATTTATGCCTTCATTTGTGGAAAACATCGGAGTGTTGCAAAGCGCTTTAAAGTTTATAACCAAAGCACCTTGACTTGGGGAGTGTAAATCTAGTTTAATCTATCTAATTTTCTTTATCTTGAAACCCGGTGTTGTAATTGAGTCTGCAGCCACTGAGAGCCTCAGATTACAATCGTACTGTAAACATAATGGGATGCCTGGTTCTTTTCAGGAGAGCAGCCATCTTGATCTAATGTTCAAAACCAGACCCGGTACTACAAAGCCAAAGTTTTAGGGACAGAGTGGAGGATAATACAAAGTAATATCATTACCAAATTGAATTAAAATAAAACAAATTCCAGGAGGTACGGGGAAGAAACAAAGGCAATGGCAGCAAATGAAGCCTGTTAGACTGTCAAACAAGTGGACACGAGATAGAAAGTTAGAGGAACAGAGGAATGGCCTTGGGGGAAGGAATTTAACTCAGTTGTCAAGTGGTGACAGTCTCCTCCAACTCTCAGCTACAAAGTTACCCCGAAAGAAAAGATCTTTAAATATGAATAAAGTAAATGAAAAGTTTTTTTCTTCGGCGGTTGAGAGCTAAATGTCAAGTCCAAGTAGAAAATTAGAACTGAAAACAGTTTGTATAATTAATTAAGAGCAGATCTAGTCACGAACAGAAGTCCTGGATGCCACCACAGAGATGGACAGCTGGGGAAAAGTCAGTGCTTTTACTAGAAGGACTTCTTAAATGGTGTCCAATTTAGGCCTTTCCGTTATTATTATTTTCACTACCATGTCTGTCCCCTCTCTGCTGAACGGGGAGCATTGCTCATTAGTTTATGGCAGTCACACTCCTCTGTGAGTGACACATCCAGACCTGGAGGACAGGAATCTGCTTAGGAGGACGCTCTGTGGGAGCTACAGACGACCTGGTCTGCCGTTGTAGGGCAAAGCTGCTCTTCCTCCTTCCTCACGTCATGTTTTTGCAAACGTTACACATGGGAATTAGGCCTGAGTACATTCATCTCGGGCAGTGATGGCATCTATATTAGGATGACAAATTTGTGCCTGTCACCTGATGAGGGACTGGGACTGCATGTCAAGATGCAGGTAAAGTCAGGAAGACAGTGATTTGTGGCCGTGCCGCATATCTCTCTTCCTCTGCTGCATTCTCTTTTCTCAAAAACACACACACACACACAACATACACACACACAGCCGCGCGGTTGGGGCTATTTTTAGACTTTGAGGGAAAGGAACATGAAAATGACGAATTACATGGTCACTTTGGGTTGAACTCCTGAACCATTTTCCCCAAAATGACATGTGTGTATGTTAGCATTTTGATAGAGAGCGCCATGATTACAAGCCATTCTCTGGTAATTGTTATTCCTCTCTCACTCCCCAGCCTTTCCTCAGTATATGATATTCCTCCTGGGCAGTTCTCTGCTCTCAGGCCAGATTACTACCAAGGCAAGCTCCAGACGCGCACAGAGCTCCTGATTCGATTTCAGATAACGAAAATATCAGGGCATCCAGAGGGGAAAATGCTTCAATGCCGACAGATTTCATTTATCTGAGAAGTGTGAAAGCAAGGATAAGGGGGAGGGACAAAGTCAACCATGTAATATACTTCTATGGAGCAGTGTTTATGCATAGGCAAGAGAGAGAAGAAATGAGCGAACAAGAGGGGGGGAGCGTAGGAGGTAGATGGAGGCAGATAGTGTCTTATGAATTTCATATTAAGATTTTATCATTTAGAGCATGTACCTAACAGAAGGCATCCAGCCTTCTCCTGTGTAATCTGCTAGAAGCTGTATGCTACATGGCAGCAGCTCAGTGTGCACTCTCTCTGCACTGTGAGGTGACTGCAGGCACTCGTCCATATTGTGTGCACATTATTTAGACGTCCGCAGTAATAAATAATAAGCACCATGTTTAATTAGAAATCAAAATACCAACAGATTATCATACGGCGTACAGAATGTCTCCAGTCTTGAGGGTTGTATGAGAGAGCAAATTGGGCACCAGTCACACATGGCTCCCTGTGAGTCAGTGATTGACATGGCGACAGCGTGACGCAGACACTGAATGGGAAATGGACTTTGTGTTTCAACCCACGCAGCCAGACCAGCTTCCCCCTCTGGTTACCCTGGTGCCCGAGCCGTATCGTGCAAGCGTTGAATTTGCATCAAGGCCATGCAGAAGACTCTCCCCCCGGAAAATAAGTTGAACCAGGTCCTGAGGGAGACTTGAGGAACAACCACAAAGGAGCGCGAGCCGTGCCTTGAAGCAGCCACATTCAAAGGAGTCCTCACAGCAGTGTTCCCGCCTCCCCCCTAGCAGGAGCGTGTTTAAGGAGGGCATGTGTACAATTTGAAGCAGCATTGTAATTACCTCATATCCACATCTTCTGGTGCAGCACACCTTTACACTCCTCCATTAGCCCCTACCCCCTACTGTCCCCTTGTATCACTCTCTTAAATACAGCCTCTCATTTTACACAGAAGAGGCTTTTCTGGGTCTGTGCACCAAGCTAACAGCTGACCTGTCACTGCTCACTCTTCCCGAGGCTTTATCGTGTTTTTTTTTAGACTCTGAATCTACTCTTTTTTCTTTATTCGTTTCCTCAACTTAACTCTACAAAGAGAATTTCATCAACACACTGTAAAAGCCGTTACACACCTCAGTAATAACGAAATCCAATGCTCTTTTGCAGACGTATACATTAACAGATTAGATTCTGTACAGATTGAATCCACCGGACTGTTGAGGTGTAACAGAGATAATCAAACATACGGTATTTTCCACAATCTCCGTTCCTGCTGAATGCATTTCAGCCCTAATTTTGAATGAAATCTATAGTTCAGACTATAATACAAATATCATTACCAGTCGGCTTGGCGTGTGTGCTTTTCTGCACTGCGTGCAGTGGGTGTACCAGGTGTGTGAGGCTGCCTCCCAGCGCCTTGTTAGACTGTCTGGGGTGCTGTGACTTAAGCCTCGAGGAAGATGTATGGCAAGACAGGAACATGTGGGTACCAGGGGAGGAGATGGAGAGCCTCCGACCATTCTTTTTTTAATGACACTCTGATACTCAGCCTGAGGTCCAGTTGCAGCAACAGCTGCTTCACTTTAAATAAAGCAAAGCCTCTCTCCCAAAAGGGACAGTCTCATAACTTAGCAAGCGAAAACAGCTGTCCACCACGGCCAGTTTTTACACAACGGCATCCACCAGCCGTCACAACAGCAAGAAGTACTGTAAATGGATGCCAACTATTTAGAGTTAATTGTGTTTGAGCTCTTAGCGTGAACTCTCTGCTGCTCTGAAGCATCTTACTACCTGCAGACTGCACTGACTGGCCTGCATGTTCATAATAATGCATGAGAACGGCTCAGCTGTGAGCGATAAAAATGGTTATGCGACTTCATGTTTTGATCTCCCTTAAACTGAAGCTGTTGGAGTCAGAACATTCAGGAGGGAACAGTTTTGTTTATATGAGGATACAGCATAATCTCCAGACTAATATTAATAGTGATATCAAAATAGTTTTTTGAAGCTGTTCATCTCAGTTGAAATCTTTCTAATAAGGCCACAGCATACAAACCCAGAAATGGGTGAAATTGTGATGTTTCTAATCTTTGTAAAAAATAAAAAATAAATAAATAAATGAATAGCAAACATCTCCTGTTATGAGGGGACTGTACTTTGCTTGGGAGCACATAGAGCATGAGCCATCTGTGCACAGTGCAACTCTCATTTTGCCGTTGACAACATTTCATCATCATCTCGACAAAATCTCAGTAACTCTTTCCCTGGGAAAAATAATGAAGCACTTGGTCTTGTTTATTGCCTATGTATTTTTGGTCTGTTTTATTGACTGTTTTTTTTTTGGCAGTACCTGTTTTGAAGCTTTGTTGATCCATTTGCTGAGAAATGCTGAATCTGAACTAAATCCTCTTCAGCGAGGATACAGTAGAGAACATCTTGGTTTTTAGCAAGCCGGTTGTTCGCTATTGTTCCCTGCTCCCCGCTATAGTCTCGGAGGCAATCTGTTGTGTCACCATGAAGCCCAGCGTCTGAGCTTCTCTTTGATTGTTGAAAAAGCCCGGAGAATCAAGATGTTTTGAACATGATAAGTTTTGAGCATAATACACATGTTGTATATATAAACCCATCAGTGAACTGGGATGGTGATTATTCCATCCCATTGTCTTCCAGCCCCGCTGAAGTCTGTATATGCATGAGTCCATGATGTTGACAGCTTGGCAGACCAGCAGTAGGAAGAGTGTGGGCGAAGGCCAGGCAATACACTGAGCTGAACTCTCAGTCTTAGAGGCCCACACGCCTTCATTATTCAGTTGGAATCTATTGAGCATCTGGGACTAAATTATTCATCAACATCGACCTAGTTCCAGGGTGCTAAGTTAGATACTTGGATGTCATCGGGCGTTCTGATAAGAGCTGCTGCAGCAGTGTGATAGCTGCCATGGGTAAATAGAGAGTGTGTGCTCGGATCATAAAGACTACTATCCACCATTTCGTTATTATGGACTGTAGTTTTGTATCTCGGGGGCCCCTAGGTGTGTGGAGCTTAGAGTAAGAAGAGGGAGGCATTCTTCATCCTGCGTCTAACCATGAGCCATTTTCTATCTGCTGCCCCCCTCCCCTCCCTCACTGGCACACTAATGATGTGTTGCTGCAAGAGTGAAGCTTAGGACAACAAACTCCTCCCAATTAGTCTGTGCAGACTACAACGCCGGTCAGATCTGGACACTAGCAGGCCACTATCAGTGAAAATCAGTGCCAGCATGAGAAATAATGGCACCCGGTCTGAGCAGGAACATGCACTGAATACTGATTCCTCTGCTTTTAGGGGCCTTTAGAGCTTTGGCTATAAGTGCTGTTGCCAATTACAGACAAGATATAAATAACATTTTCAGCTATAGCATTGGCTTGAAGTGGAGTCTTGAGTATACCCTTGATATGATTTATCCAAGATTATTATGAGAAAATGGGAAAGAACAATATGAACAACCTTGTAGCTGTCACAGATTTTTCTCACTTTGCACTGATATTATTCTCTGCATTTGCCCTGTATTTGTTCTGATGTCTACAGTACCATCTACCCAGAAAGGCTAAAACAAATTATCTGCTCATTTAAAACCAAAGTATGTGCTGTCCTTTTTTAATGTAAAAAAAAAAAAATGTTCTAGCCATTTACTGTAATGCAAAATATTCTGAGCATTATGACTGCTGAAGCAATATCCTTGGTTCTTTCAAATATTTTAATTAGTAGTTAATTATCAGGTTACTACTTGATATTTCAGCTAACACTAACACTAACACTTCTAACTATCTGTTAGTGATATAAACATTCCACATTATACAGCTGAACATCCCCAGGTCCCTTTATCATACAGAGTGATTAAGATAGCAAAACATCCCCAAAGAGAAAAGGTGCTATTAGAATACAAGGTAATTGGATTATTAGAAAAAAGTTTCTACAATTTACATCTAGAAAATAAATTAATAGTGTAATTTTACATTATTTAAAAAATGTATTGGTGAGACGTTCATGCACTCAGCCTCTGGTATCAGTTCTTCCTTGTGCTTGTCTGAAAATAGTCACAGCCCTTGGGGAACAGTAAGATGCTTAGATCAAATGGACTCTGTGAGCATATGTGTCATGGACGTGAAGGATCAGCCGTAGTTAGGCAAAATCCTTGTGCATTTTGGCAGACGGAAGACAACGGCTTTTAGTGTGTGATGATCATATAACATGCAGCCGATCCATTTCCTGTTTGATTTTTCAATTAAGCCACAATTTTGGTTTTCTCCAAAAGTAGTGGGATTTACAACCAGATCTTAATAAGCAACAGATAATGGACAGTGAGTTAAAAAATATATATATATATATATATTTTCTTATTTGTAGGTATTATATACAAGCAGAGAAAGAGCTTTGCAAAACAAGAAATCGTAGTGAACAAAAAACATGGCGTACTAAAAATAAATAAATAAACAAGCAGAAAGGCAAAAGAAAATAGCAAGCATCCTCTGTGGAATACATTACCAGGACAGTAGAGGCATGCTTCAGATAAACCCTTCAGATGCCTTCAGTGTCCTCCTGACTTTCAGCTTGTCTCCAAAGAGACATGTTGTGTGCCAGAAAGCATTCATCAAATTAGACCAGAGAGAAAACAATGTGAAAACCTACAGCTCTCCATAGAGACATGCCGACAGGTTATCACAAAGAAGGTGTCTCTTGCTCTGGAGCACCGGGGGCTAGTAGCACACAGCATCCTCCCTGAAGAGCAGCCCTCCCCTCTCCCTGCCTCTCTCCCTGCACAGCCCAGGATTAAGAGGGGAACACATGCAGTCAGAGAGAGGAGAAGTGTACAAATGTTGTGCATTACTTTAATGCCACCGGCTCCAAACGGTATTAGAAAGTGGGCATTGGACACAGAGTAGTTGAGCATTAGCGCGGGAGCAGATAAGTGTTTGTAGAGTTGTAGATAACCTGATGTCCAGTAGAATGAGACTGCTGACTAAGCGTTAGTGAGCACATACGGACCACGGCTTGGCCTGGACATCTCATTAAGGAGGGACCATTATCAATCCTCAGAGATCGAAACCAGCATGACAGTGCTAAAGAAAGCACCAGGGCGCCTTTCGGCTGAGTCAGGTTGGAATTTCCTGGTCCATATCCGCTTTGATGGTTCAATCAGTGCAGAAGCCAAGGTCAGTCGATAGCTTTATTTCACTAAAAGCTATATTGAGATTCATTTTTTTTGGTGTGTTTATTCTCTACATCTCCCCTGACACCTAAAGTATCTGAAATGGCTCTGCTTAAATACTATCAACATTTTCCTATGTTTTGGACACTAAAAGCAGGTTACTTTCTACTTTATCTAATTCTTTGTCTACTTTTTCTGTTTCAAACTCTTCTCCCCAGGTTTTTTTCAGTGTACCTCATAGGAGTGTGCTCTCTGCTGCTCCGAGCAGAGGCAGATAAATGAGCTGTGCTGTAGGTTCACCATGGTTTCAGCACTTTACCGCTAGATTAATGATGCTTTGCGAGCCCCGAGCCTTTGCTTTTAGCATTTTAGAAGTACCTTCATAAAATGAACTACAGGTACATCTTGTTTATACGTTTATCTATCGGAGCATCTTTCCTGTGGGCATGATGCTCCTCACATCAGTAACCTTAACTCTTGTAAGCTAATGAACCTTTTCTAAAACACTGTATTTCGGGAGATTTTCATAAGTGGATGCTATTTAAATAAGAAAAGCTACTTTTTTATTTCCTGCAAAATCGTCACATGCATCTCCTTTTTTTATTTATAATACCTCCCTTAGAAAAAAATCTCCTGTGATTTCAGTGTCCTTTTCCTGGCATTCCAACCAAGCTACCTGTCAGTTTTCATCACAGTGGCTAAATTGCATGGTAAGCCCCTCACATAGTCCACATTGAATCGTCACGGGTGAAAAAGAAGCCAAGCGTTGGAGGAGGACACCATGAATTGGTAATGTTATTGGATTTCAACCAGGTCATGACCACATCAAAATGTTGACCTACAAACTAATCCTGGAAGGCAGACTGATGCCCAGTAACATCTGAATTCATTTTAGTGTTGATTCAGAGGATTACACCGGCCACACATGCGCAGGATTTATTTAGAAGTGTAGCATAGGGTTGATATTTTGATAAGATAAGATTGGACTTTGAGGTGACTCACAGGAACAACTGAGCTGCACTTACACAGATCCACACACAGCCTTTGCCCTTGGAGGGTGAAATGAGTATGACATTACTTTATGGTATTGTTATGAACGTACTGGTTCCTGGTCTCAATTAAGGTGCAATCCTACATTTATTCAGTCCTTGCAGTTATTGGGATTGCTTTATAATGTATTTTTTTTTAAAGGTCAGGCCTGATGATATCTGAGAATTTCATAAACTCAAACTACGCATTCATATTTTCTCCCATATTGACAGCCAAACTAAAAATAGGCAACTTATACATTTTTTTTATTATATGCAGCTGGACTCAGCGTCTATATGTTTAATTAGAAAATCAAAGATTCTCTTGTAACGAGACAAGCTCATTTTCACATTTATTATTGGGCTGGAGCTGAAGACCGTACACTGTACTGCAGCTCTCTGACCTGAGCGAAGAGACAGAAACATCTAAATATGAACGGGCATACACCTCCGCTCGGGTTATTCTACAGGGAGTTAACCTACATCTACTACACCCACATCACATTGCTTCCTCTTCTGCTCTTGCAAATAAATTTGAAGGACAGAGTTGAAGGGATGTGAGAGGTAGAGAATGAGAGCGGTAAGGTGTGAGGGAGCGAGAGAGAGAGGGAGTATTGATTCCTTGATTCCCGTACCTCTGCCAGTGAGCAGTGTCAAGATCTCCCGCCAGGAAAAACAAATCACAAGACTGAAGTGATGGATGTGGCACTCCAGGATCCGGTGGTTTTGCCATCTGGATGGCCGACACTGTATATCAGCTTCATGCGCAGCAAATTAAATTTACATTTGGACGGCTTCCCCGGGCCTCACCCAGCACAGATGCACCAAAAACAGCCCTCCACCACAACTCCCTTAATGGGTTTGATCTATCATTTCCAGGTCTATTATGTAAAGATGATGTTGGTCCGTGTTCAGAATGTCAAAATGATTTTACAGTCACAATAAAATTGCATTATGTGCAGCCAAATGGATGTTAAGCAAAATGACATCACCTTTAATTTCCTTAAGATGAGTCAATGCTAATCCAACTTGCAGGAATATTTTGATGCACAGTCCAAGTCAGTAATAGAACAAATTCAATAAAAGCTGAAGTCCATCTTCATTTTTTGGTGCCTAATGCATTTCTTATCCCTTTCTCTTTTTTTCATTATGTGACTGTCATTTGCCAGAGTATGAAACACTCAAGTACAATAAATACTGTCAAGCATGTATTTGGGGATTTAGAAATATTAGCACAAAATAGGTAACAAGAGGTGCAAGGCTAAATGTATAGCAGCAGGTAATTGCGCTTAGCATGCAGAGCTCCATAACCGAAAATCTAACCCGGCCCCGAAGAGGCTGCCATGCTTAAATGAAATGACCTTTAACGCAGAGCTGATCAAATGGCCTGAAGCAAGACTATAAAAGAACATTGCAGTATAATGTTTTACAGTGTGCTTTTTTTTGGTCTTTTGTTTGCCCTTTCCCATTTTCCAAGAGGGTAAAATGTATCGTGTTTGGCAGGTGAGGAAGTGCATTGAAAAAAAAAAAAACGTCTAAAATTAATTTGGTATCAGAGTAGTTGTGGCAGCAAAATAATGAAGCACCTCTATATGTGCCACGATATTGTATTGTTTTCTTGGATGCTTGTTTTGCCAAAGAGATACTGAATCACATTGAAAGAAATAACATAGAATATTGATTTAAACCTCTGCTGCTCTGCCCTTTGTTTTCCAGTCTCTCCTCTTTTTTTTCTGAAGCGTTCATGGCTGGTTGTCCTCTAAATGTCAGAGGTGTTTTGTGATGCCTCTTAACAATCCCTTGAAGGGCTATGCAAAGCCACACACTGCAGCACAAATTGAGCATGCGAGTTGACAATTGTGCCGTGAACTTTAGCCTCCACTGTTCCTCAATAATCAGATCTCATTTCTGTAAGTATAGTGTTGCCTGGAAAGCAGTGTAGCAGCTGCCACGGTGCCAGGCAGTGTGTGACCGTGTTGACAGATAAATCCAGCAGCCAAACAGTGTAGCTGTCTGGATTCACATCTCATCTGCCCCACTCTCCTTAACCTAACCCTGTGGAAACACCGCTCTCTCTCATGTCTTACCCCACTGATACAGCTAAGTATTTCATACTCTTCACCACTCTGCTCTGTGCCTCTCTTCTCTTTTCAGACAACCGATGACTTGCTGGTGGCATCAGCTGAGTGTCCGAGTGATGATGAGGACATTGATCCCTGTGAGCCGAGCTCAGGTGGGTTAGGTTAGTCATCTCTTTTTTATTCTACTTCTTTCTGGGTGTCTCAGTGTGTCTCTGTGTGTCATAGTCCACCCCCACCAAGACACTCTAGGCACAGTGTTTAAATGAGCAGATTGGAGTTTTAGTTAAAGCCTGAACACCTCTCAGAGGCAGAGTTGCTCTTCTTTTGGCTGCCACACACTGCAAAGTACAGCAAGCTGGAGGCGCTCCATTAGGTCTGTCTGGGAAGCTTACATTCTGCCTGGATATGCTTTCACTGATTCTTACATTGAGGAAAGTTAAATATAAATGCAATAAAAAATGTTACATTCATAATATATTAATGTAAAGTCACCTGTAAATTAGTTGTGCAATATAATTACTCATTTCCTTGCTAAAAGTTGTATAAGATACTGCTGTGTGAATCTGATGAGCAGCTAGTAAGCTGCAAACAGGATGAAGAAGATCAGTACTATTATAGGTGAGATGGTGCCTATGTTTGGCTCAAAACGTGCTATTTAGCATGATATTTACTTGATTTAATTCACACAAAAGCTGAATTTAAAAACACTGAATTATTTATAAGCTCAGTGTAATGGATTCCCTATTTACAGTCTCTATGCTAAGCTAAGCTAACTGGCTTGGTTCTAGCTTTATATTTATAATTCAGATATAATTGGTGCCATCTCTCAATAATAATAATTTAAAAAAAGCTATTTTCTTTAATGGACATAAAATCCTTACAACTGTTGTTCTTTGGCTTCCATCCATTGAGATTTAACTCAACACAGTTTTTTTTTCTTCTTTCGAGCAACACCATGTCTGAGAATTGCATGCATAACTAAAACTCCACCGCTCAAGGTGTTTTGTATGTGTCAGAGCAGTTGTTATTAATGTGTTTTAATTGTGCACCTCTTCATCTTCATCAGCTCATGGCATTTGTTAAAGAGCAAACAGGGCCGCTCTCTCCGAAAGAGAGAGAACAACACACAGTTGTAATTATCAGACCCACATTACTCCCACCGCATGATATCGAGGAGGGTAAACCCAGAGAGGAGTGTGTGAAATCTGATGTTTACACATGTGTGTAGCGGGTCCCCACTGTTGTTAATTAAGTTCTACAGTGAGCAGTGGGAGTTCACGATAGCTGCACATGACAGGAGGTTTTTATGATCGCAGCACGTATCAGATGTCTTCTCTTCATAAAACAAACTATTTTGGTCTACAAGTTGTGGTGTTCATACCCCCTGATACATGAAAACTAAAAAGAAGCACCACCATCCCACCTCACCTGGGTGTTGGAAGAGGTGTTTTTGTCAGCTCCGACAAATTTAGATTGTAAATCTGTTCCCTACGATGCCACCATACTTGTAATCTCTTACCTCGCCACACATGAAAGGCAATTAGATCTGAGCCTAGTGCCCGTCCATGAATAAAATGATTTTCAAATGCATTCTGACGCGATGAGAAGCACAGAGAACAATTAAGTCCAGACCCAAGGCCCCCCCACTCCATCTAGATGTGCTATCGATCAGTATGTGGTCATAAAACCTCCACTAAATTAATGTCTGCCCCACAGCATAGACGATCAACTTTCTAGTCTGTCTGGCTTCCTGTTCCTCTGGCCGTCCACTGGCAAGATTAGGTTTTGCCACTCTCACTCTCTTCCTATAACTCTCTCATCCTGCACATTAGAGTGATATTCCCACTGGGCAGCATTACAATAGGTACTTCCAATGTACATCTGCCACCTCTGTCAAATACCGTACTCAAGAGATCGCCGTGCGTACTAACTCACACCAACAGCTTGCATTATGATATTTTTTGACAAGGGCATCTGCCAAAACATCAGTCGCGAACTGTGTGATGCTGAGGGACGCACACTCCCAGAGCAGAGTATCCCTCTCCTTCTGTGATCAGTGAAGGGGATTTGACACCAGAGCTGCTGGCTCCCAGGGTGGCAGCTGTCTAACACCGTATCCTGATTAATATCTACATTCAAAACGATTCACACGCTCTGCCAAGCACTCGCCACATCTCAGTTGTTTGTTGCTGGACACAAAGAACCGGATCCACTGTTGCCCATTAAGACCTACTTTCTCATATTACCGTTCACCCAACTCCTTTTAATGACACCAGTAATATATCATTTTTCATGCAACACCTTGACAGCCTGCTCAGTCTGCCAACTCCAAAGCAGAGGGCCAGATGTGTACACCTTTGATACCTCCCCCCCCTCCTCTCTCTCTCTTTCTTGCGCTCGGGCTTCATGGCACGTGTGTACACTAGCATAATGTTGGTGCATAAGTGATCCCAAGAGGTGAGCTATGAAACACACTATTATGGAAGCTATCTGCGGCCCAAGGTCAGGTCTAGATCATCCCTTATATCACTAGAGTCTCGCCCCAGAGCAGTTCCTATCAGCCCTTGAGTGACATCAATCGGGTAAACTTACTTATTGCCGTGCTTTATTTCTCTTACCTCCGGAAACCATGGAAAGCCAGTGGTACCAGCAGAGCTTATCACCCGGCAGGACTCAGATTAGATCATACTGCAGCAAATTGAATCCTCCCCCCAGGAAACCACAAAGGAATACACAGGCCCATGATGCTGCAACACACCTGATCTGTAATAGGAGGCAGGTTCGGGTTGTGTGCATTTACTGTGCAGCTGAATGTCACTGTGTGTATGATTATAGGCGCATTAACGCATGCTTTGTTTGTAATGGCCTTTGAGGAAATCGTTTAGCTAAGCAAAATAAAATGGATGCAAATGTTTTGCATAATGACCTAATGTGGCTTTAAGGGCAATCCAGATTTAAAAGTTCAGTTTAGTTATAAAGAATACTGTATGAATCTGGCATTTGGCTGAAAGGACCCCTGCATTGACAAGAAAGAAAAGGAAGGTGATTGCTCATTTAAAGGCCAGAATGAAGTGTTGGCCCAATCATCTGGAGAAAATACGGTTGTGGTCTCAGTATCCCGGCGAACAGTCTATTGAGATGTTGACGGCCGCTGATTTTCGAGTACCAACCTCAGGGTTCCTGGTGAAAGTTAATGGAACAGGTTGTTGCGGAGCTGCATGGGGTCAGAAGGAGCGGATGTCTCTTACCTACCTGCTACATTTCATGGACGTCATGTGGGCTCTTGATGGAGGGCAGCTGCTGCACAGTGATCCACATCCAAGGTTGCAACCAGCTACTGCCTTTGTTCCTCATCATTTGTTTTTTTCATCCTCTAAACAGTCCTGGTTTGGCTGTTAGTCCCCCATATTTCCTCAGATTAGCCAAATTCCACACACAAAATATTGACGAAGTATTTCTCAAAATGAATAAAAAACAAAAGGCCCACAATATCAAGATATTTTTCAAGTATTTGTGGGTGAGAGTCAAAGACAGACCATTTCATTTAAATGTAGGAAATGGGCAGTGAAATTAATGGAATAAAATAGCACATGTTCCAAATTTATCTTCTGATATTATAGTAAAAACATTTTTCTTTTTTTTTCTTTATAGAAATAGTTATTGTACCATGCCATGATACTCCCCTAAGTGTTATTGTAGAACAAAGCCCATTGTGCATCATGCTGAAAAGATTAAGGAGAGCATAAGGGAGTGTTTCTTCAGAATTCATAATGATTCTCCTCTGAACTTAAAAATTCTCTGATCTCAGCCTCTCGTGTCGTCTCTCATTTTTTTTCTTCGTCTTCTTTTTTAAGTAGCACAGAGTTCACAAGAAGCTGAGCGATATGTCCTAACATTGATGCATCAGCCGGATGTTTGTCTTTTCAGTGTGTACAACTTCACCTTTTCCACCATTATTAATAATGCAACATGTAGTTGTGCAAAAAGCGACTTGTGTGGGGAAGAAAAAGAAGAAAAAAAGGAAATGCTGGGTTTCTTGTCAGCTATGCATACACATCAGCGACTCTCAGTGAGAACTCTTGCTATATGCAACCCTCTACATTTCACAAATAATCTCTTAGTGCCTTTATTCTCAGCTCCAGTAGCCCTTCACTGTGGATTGCCCATAGGCGGGTTAAGGTTAATCATCTCCAGTTTCCACTTCTCTCTATGGTCTCTCATCTTTTTCTGTCCCGAAGCATTCTGCAGTGACATTAGCAGCTACTAATGTGTTTGACATTTGTTTTAATAGATTTAATTTATGGGTGGGGAAACAATACACAGAGTAAAGCGATAAATCAAACGGCAAATGAATAGTCTCTTTAACCCGATGGCAACGGCTGGAATGCACCCAGCCGGGAGGACAAAAAAAATTAAAGTAAATTATTGTTTTAAAAGTAGCTGTGAGATTAATGAAACATTAAGAGCACTGCGCTGGCTTAAGAGGTCACTGCCCACATTTAATAGGTTATTCAATCATACCCAGCTGGAACTCTGCGTGTGTTCATTCCTTCCTTTGCTGAACACAGTGGCATGCACCTTGCATGCCAACAGACTGCTGCTAGCAGAGATGGCTCAACAAATGAGAGACCCCTCAGAAGACTGGATGCTTATTGAATGTGATCAGAGCTCATGCCCATCAAAACACACACTGATGATGACCTTCAAGCGACATGCAAAACATATTTTGCCGTGGCTTTTGCGCGCAGTTCGCCAATTTATGCCGACAATCATTTTTTGGAATTTTGCCTTTTTTGTTTTCCTGCACTCTTTCAATGAGGATTATGCTGTCCAAGTCTTCTTTCTACATCCTATTTTAAATGAAGTGTGTTCTGAGAGAAAACAGGATTTCACGCTTACTGTCAGTCTTTCTCTCTACTGATCCCACCATATTTATATTTTCAATTATTTTTATTTTTCTACCACACATCTTTCGGGTGTGCTGACATTGATGCTAACACAATGTGTCTGTTTATAAGTCTAAGTAGGGCATGAAAGGCTTTGCTTTTACCCCAAGAAGAGAAAAGAAGCCTAGCCAAAGGTCAGTTATGATAATAGTATGAGTGAGTTAGGGCTTGGAAATATTACCAATGAACAATCAAGAAATGTTTTTTAAAGTCATATTAAAATACTTTTTTTTTTAACTGTTCCATATAGCAACAGTATGAAAGAGATCTGATTTGATATTCAATACTGTATACATCACATGTCTGTCGTCAGGACCAGAAATATCCTCTAGCAAAAGAACTCCAGTTTAGTATGTATGAAATAAATGTGTTGACATATGTGCAAAAACAAACTAAAAGACTATATTTATCTCCTAGTCTGATGAAGATGAAAACTAGTAGTGCCTCAAATTGATTGAAATAATACATGTTTTGATGTTATTTTTAGATCCCACACACAGAGTTACTAACATCGTAGACAGTTCGCAAAACACTTTCTGTCAAACTGTTTAAAAAACACAGTTTGTAGTTTAGATATAATTATCTACTTTTGCATGATCTTGTCAACATAATGGAAAACGCTTGTGCAGCTTTAGACCCTCTCTAAAACTATAGACCCAAAGAACATGTAACCTGAATTTAATCAAGAGATGAACTCCAGACTTGTGGCGTTCAAGCCGAGTAAGCTCGGCGCTCTTCTTTCATCTCACCTCTTTCATTGGAACCCCTCTGGGCAAAGGCTTAAACTGCACCATACCTTTTACTGGGCTAAATCAAACACCTTTTAATAATTCTCACTTGGACCTCATTTCATGCTCACTCAGCTCTCTGTTCATCATCCACCATCAGCATGAGCCGAGCCACTTCAGACCCACACATGCGTGCTGTCATCAGGCATACTGCCAGCATGTCACAAGTACAGGATGGCTTGCATCGCTTTTTGAGGACACTCAGATAATTAAAGAGGGAAGAGGGATTTAATAAGTGTTTTGGCTCTGCTGCAGTTGATACAGTGACCTGTCTGCAGACTGATCCCCAGCTATATAACGGCTCTGACAGCTTGTGATTATGGCTGGATATGTGCAGTAAGAAGATGGTATAACACTAATCTGGATGAATAACAGCAATGTGTCACTGAGCATGCCAACTAAGCCTGGATCGCACTGAAGGCATCCCACAGCCACACCTCCAAGCTCTCCACGATGCACCATGCACCTTTCATGTTTGTCAGCTGCTGCAGATCACAGGAACTGGCCACACAAAACCTCCTTTTACGACGTCATGCTAAAAACATCTTTGAATTATTTGGGCTGCAGTGCATCCATTTGCTAAAAAGCATCATCCATGTGTGCTATTGTGCAACTCTCTCAACCCATTACCACCACCAGTTAATGAAAGGTCAAGCCCACTCTGTCCATTCAATATATCCTAAGTAGTCCTGGTTGCTCCATTACCTTTTAACAAGCCTCACACGCACCTGAAGTTACCCGCCCCCCCAACCCCAGCTCCACTCTCCATGTTTTCCTTCATCCGTGCCCCTCATCAACCTGTTCACCCTGTTACAAATTGCCAAACAAATGAACCTTCTCGCTGGAGACAAATGAGGAAAAATAGTCTTTGAAGAGGACCATTTATTCAAATCCTACCTGACAGTGTGGAATCTCTGATCCCATTCCTCTCCTTGAGAGCACATGGCAAGAAAAAGAAGTCAAGCAAAAAGAAAGGGAATCACATCAAGCATTGCACAGGCTTTTAAATGACAAGTTCCATTGCACCAGCGCTAATATCTGCAAGAGGCGAGCTTTTACATCCGTACTGAATTCAGGTAGAATTAAGAGAAAAGATGCTTTCAAATAAACCCTGTAGTAACCAGAACATTGAGGCCAAACCAATATCATGTTATTACACTCTTCACTGCCTCTTTGTATGGCAAATGAGTTCCATTGCCAGGCTGTTTCATTTTCTTCACTAACATTTATGGATCGGGGTCATATAAAAGATCACGTGCTGTACGCTTAGTTGTTTTTGGTTTTCCTGGTGCACCTCTTCCAGAGAAATATCAGTGAGGCTCGGTGAATGCAATGATTTGTAACTAAATTTCAGAAACATTAACTGTTGTCCTTCTGAATAAACAGCATGGACTATGATGGTCCGTATGTGATACTGTAATTTAAGCCTCGCTCCAGGGTGAGGCTGAGAGGAGAAAGTTATTCTGCCAGGTTTAACACAACTGCAATCTTTCAAAAGTTAACCCCCCTGAGTTTACCTCCATCACTTCACAAGTGCACCCCTGCTATGCCGCTGTGAAGCTAGGCGCCACTTTAAGGTCATTTTCTTCATGTCTAATTTTACCGTTGGGTACGCTCGAGTAGAGCGTATAAGAGCAGCCATCATTTTAAACACTTGTTTCAGGCGCTATTTCTCTCTCAGTTTATGTGCCTTCATTCTGGGGTGATGGAGTGCTAATGAACAGACAGGCAGATGCATTTTGAGGTCTGAGGTCTTATGAGGCTTTCTCGAAGGCCTTGTGTCTGTCATATTACTATGGCTGAACCCAGCCTGTGGGAGAGGGTGCACAGCCGACCTTATGCGTAACAAATGAGCCGCATCAAGTGTATCAGGTAATCTAAGAGACTACAAAAGATCCCCGACTGCCATCAGGTGGCTGTTTGATAGACACTGCTGAGACCAAAATGCAAACTAATGAGCTGTAATGAATGCTAATCTTTTTGGACAAAACATGGCTCTGTCAGCACTGTGCTAACCGCAGTGTTAATCCTTTAAGTAGTGGTCACGACTCAGCTTTCTTTGTCAAGATATTAAATTGGATTTTGCAGGAAAAGATTGGAAATTTGGATGGAATGTTTCTGTGTAAATTTAGAATTAAACAAATGGCTCACACAGCCTTGGACTTATTTTATTTATTCTTTTTTTTTTTTACTTTTTACAAGTCATGAGAGACAAATAGTGGTCAGTTGATTGAGGAGTTCCTATAAGTCTAAGTTCCGGGCCCATGGGGAGCCAATCAACAGATCCAGGCAAGAGGAAATAACAAAACCCAGAGCTGGAGGGGTGAGATCGTTGAAGGAAGAACAGCGCACCATAGTACTGTTAGCACATGACTCGCTCCTAATATAGCAGACTGAGGCCACCTGCCTCCAGAACTCTGTCACCTCGCTGTAGGAGCCAGCCGAGGCCTCGTATACAACCCTCAAGTGTCACATCCAGAGTTCCCCCCTCCATCAACCTGCTATGTTATCTACACTTTCAACTTTTTGACCCCGAACAAAGGATAGATAGCAAATATGAAGGTAACTCACCGTTAATGCCCGCATAGTGGGCTGCTAGGGAAGAGCCATGTCAACCAGTGGCTTTTGCCTACAAGGCGAGAGCATTCTTCACACCTGTCTGCAAGGATAAGTGGGCTTGTCACAAGCAGAGCTAATCTGTTGCAACGCTCAGTCACACTCAATCCCCCAGTGGTTCTCTGCGCTTGTCCTTGAATGTCTGCTGGCATTGGAAGCATACTCGGACCGCTGATCAGTCTAACCACGGTGGAAAACATGTCAGTGAATGGCTGCAGCATCTCCTCTTCTGGCAGACAGCTTAGAGACCTTTTTCCCTTTGCATGCCCTTTAGCCCAACATGAGCGAGATCTACCTGAAGGAGGCACATGCGCTGGCTGTGAGGGTCGTTAGTTAATATTACACCATTCAGAGCAATGTTGTCCCAATATTAAGCTGTCAGTCAAGAAGAGAGATGAATGCAATCAAAAACGTTATTTCTAAAACTATCAACTCTGAATGACACATGAGAGAGATGGAGAACAGTGAAGAGTGCTATCACAAACATGAGGACTGCTGTATTATAACTTGGACAGTATTCAGAATTTGAAGTGGGCGTGTTGATGCCGTTCACTCCCCTATTCATTGGTGAAAATGATCCTCAACAGTGCAACAGACACTGTCTTTTGTCAGACAATTCAACTTATTTATTGTGTAAACACGGTAGAGTAATAATAGTAACAATATTATAATGAAATAGATTTGAAATATAATCCAAAGAAGGAGGATAGTAAAATGTTTGCAAGCTAATGGTGGGTTGTAGTTCCTTAGCTACAAGTCATGCATGCTTTTTAAATGCGTGCTATGCAGTTTAAAATTCTAGGCTATATTTATTTTATTTATATTTATAGAGTTATGATGAAAATACCATCCCCATGTGACATGAACATCAAATGTCAAACTCTTGAGTCTTCTTTGCACAGTATACAGCATTAAAGACTTTCCATACTGCAAGTTGTAATAATGTAACCAAAATTCAAGATAGTAATAATAATATTCATGGTAATAGGTATCAAATGTGAGAGTTCTAAGAATTTTCCAATGTATAAATCAGTTGAAGTCAATGGATGCTTGGAAACTGCATTCAAAATTTTATAATACAGTGTTTAACAGTGATGAAAAGTACATTGCAATAGCTGGTTAAATACTCAGTAATGTGAAGGACACACTCACCTTTACACTGTTATTGAAAAACCCCAGTAAAAATGTGTTGCGTTTATCTTGTGCTTGTTTGACATTGAGAATTCACCATAAATACAGTATGTAGGATGGGATGTGCAATAATGCTGCCTGTCCTTCATGGATCAGGAAGAAATGACCGTCTTGTATAATGAGAACAAGAACTGCCCTCTTTGTTGATGCTCCGAGAAGTTAGTCTGTCATAAAATACGCATGTGACAAGATGAGACAAGGTGATTATGACAAACTTTTATAGCAGCAAAATCTTGTTTTTCATGTATTCTCTTTTTGATGTATGATAGGATAGAGAGTTATTCTGGACTGTAGATATGGGCTCTAGCTCAGGAAGAGAGTTTCTCATGTGGAAATATTGCTCTGACTGGCCAAGATCAAAGGCTTTGAATAATAAAGAGACAATGTTGTGGTTCCTGTTTTAGGGTGAAATTTCTTCTTTTTAAAACTAATATCAAAGCTAAAGAATGCAATTATTTTCTATCAAAATGCTCTCGAAAAGAGGAAGTGAGGAAAGTGGGACAGGGAAATGGGACAAAAGGGACTATCTATCCATTTTCTTGAAATATTAAAATGTTGACACCTATACTAAAAATAAATGTAATGTCATGACCCACAAACATGAATATTATTATTATTATATAAATATCGTAGTTAGGCTACTGTTAATGCACTACGTCATTAGTTTCTGCTCATTTGCTCAAATCTCAGCTCTAAGTTTCAGTATATAATGTGTGTTCATTAAACTGTTTCTTTGTGCTGGTGAGTATGGCATCCTCAGTTAAATGACACTTCAACTGACGGCTCATAAAAGCTTTAATGTTGTACTAAATACACAGTGCTGTAGCTCCATGAAGCTGCTGTAAGAGCTGACGAAAGAAAACAGCAATTAAAATAATATTCATCTCCTCATATCCTCACAGAATATAGCACTGTAGTCTTATATTCTTTAGACTTTAAAGCCCTATACAGCAAATCTCAGCCCGAGAATGAAGGACTGTACTCCAGCCATACAGTAGATTAGCACTTTTAGTCCTAACTTCACAAAACCACAGAAAACCCCACTGTGTTAACTCACGATAGATAGATAGATACTAGATAGATAGATAGATAGATAGATAGATAGATAGATAGATAGATAGATAGATAGATAGATAGATAGATAGATAAAACACATTAAAAGTTGTAGGGCACACAACACATTGTCATTCTTATTCTTCATTCATTCTTATTGCCATAACAGTGCAGCACACATAGTGCTAATGTCTTGAATGAGCAGTTAACATTCCTTAATCAAGAAATGTTAGCCGCTCATTTAGAGTAACAGAATTGCAGCACATTAAGCTAATGTGGCGGCCTTGCTAGCTTACACACAATAATTACTTTGAAACAGTGGGGAAAAAACAACTTGCCTTTGTTTGAAAGACATACTTTTATATGCTAATACTCTTGCTATTTTTCCATCTTCAAAATAAGATCTCTAGAACTCATGTTAGATCTAAAAGGACTAGTAATAGCCTTAAAAGCTAAGGTAAGAAATATGCATAGCATGCTACCACAGAAAGAACAAGGAGGTGCATGATATGTTGCTTCAGTGCTCAGGATTCCCATTGTATATTCAGAGCATCGCTCCATCACTCAGCACTCTGTCACAGTGTGGCTAGGAAAAGCAGCAAAGAGAAATACTGCAAAGCTTGCTCAATGTCCAGTCAACAGAGGAAATAATTCAGACCCACATCTCAACGCAGCTATTTATGTCTCTGTTGTTACTGTTTGTTTGTCCAGTGTATATGCAAATTGAAGCGTAACATCCTCACGTCAACATAACTATGATCTGGACCCATGAAGCTGTAAATCTCAAATATTTTGTGCCCCAATCCAGTGGAACCAGATCAAATGCTTTCATATCCAAATGTTAGCGTCGAGTGTTTGGATTTCACAAACGCAACAAAGAGAGCTTAAGCAGAAATGATGACTGCTACAAAAACACACAGAGAGATGTGCCAGCAGGACTGAATAATATCAGGGGGCTGATGTGTTTTCAGAATATGCTCCATTGAATGGCACCATTTCAGAACAGAAGTGGGGACAGCCTTTGGCAATATCTGCTGAGTCAATTGAAGAATTGTTTCTTGCTGAAGGATTTATTTTCAGACACTATGGGATGCAGTCACGTTGCTGGATGTATAGTGAATGTCGGGAATGTGGTTGGTTCATTCATGACTGTGCTGTAAAACATGTAATTAGCAGTGAGCTTTTAACTGCGCCTTCTCTGAGAATCATTAACACATTAGTCGTCTTGTCGGCTGGCTCTTCTGGATTCAGCAAATCTCTCTACTCCACCTCATCTTCTTCACTCTGTGAAATATGAACAATTACAGTTCGGAGAATATCATCAGAATAATGTTCTGTAGAAATTATAATGCTGATAGGCAGTAGATTAGGCATGTACTTAAGGCAAAGTCTGAGAGGGGGAAAATAACTGCAGCTCCTACATTTATTGAAAGTCCTAATAGATACTTAAGTTTCTCCAGGGTGCTGCAAGAATGACTACTTGGCATTTCACAAATAATTTCAAAGTAACTCTAAAAAGACATGAAGTATAATCTTCAAGAGTTTTATAAGAAAATCCACTTGGGTTCTGGTGTCTTGTTTTACTGTGAGGGTCATTTTGACAGTTTTAGCTGGCATTTCATCGGATTGTTAAATTATTTGGGTATTTGGGTAATCATTTATTTAAGACAGAAATATTTCTTACTAGAACTTCCCTTACTATTGAATGTCATTTCATTTACAGTCATTAATGACATATACCTTCTTGGTCTGTCATTGTGTAATCACACATTTTTCTGAAAAGCCCATCAGCCAACATCTATTCTTTTTGTTTCAGCATCCTCGAGGCATGCCGTCTGTGCTGTCATTCAGCTTGAAACTGTGTTATTGATCCTCACATTCAGCTTGAAGAAATGCATTCATTCACTACCATAAATCTCGTTATACTAATAAGGATAACAAGAAGAAGATGCTAAGCTCAGTCCATTTGTGGTAATCATATTTCTGCTTTCCTTCCAGCCAATCCCACCAGCCAAACGGGATCAAAAGGTTACCCAGGCACATCGGAGGTCTTCAGAGAGTCCAGCAGCACGACAGGGATGGTGGTCGGAATCGTAGCGGCAGCAGCGCTGTGTATCCTGATCCTGCTCTACGCCATGTACAAATACCGGAACAGAGACGAGGGGTCGTACCACGTAGACGAGAGCCGGAACTACATCAGCAACTCGGCACAATCCAACGGGACCGTAGTCAAAGAGAAACCAGTCAACACGGCAAAGACGGCAAGCAAGAACAAGAAGAACAAGGACAAGGAGTACTATGTGTGATTGTCAAACATTTGGTCTTTGAAGGACCAACTTAGACATTTTATCAAAAAGACAAATCAGGACATCAACACGTGTACAGTATAATAACAAAGATGAAGATTATTTAGTCATTTTTCCTAAAAGACAGTGCGCTGAAAAGTAAATATGAAAAATGAAAAAATAACTTTCTTGAGACTCAAGCAGGGGAGATGTGAGAAAACATATACAGTCCAGAAAGAGAATGATTGAAAAATGGCTCTGGTGACCAGATGAAAAAGAACTGAAAACATATCTAACATGTCAACCAAACAACATTAACCCATCAGTGAGACTTGTTTCCTTGGGCCAGGACTATGTGTTCTAACTCCCTTGTTTCTGGTAAACAGAGGAGCACAGATGCACTTTGCAAAGAGAGGTTCAGCATTGCAAACTTAATGTTTTTCATTTACATTGCCTGTGTTTGTGTTGTTGAGACTTTTTCTAGAGAAAATGACACAATGCATAAATAAATACATACATAAGTACGCCAAATATTTACTGTGGAGGAAGAGAAAAAAATATTATATCAGGTGACGGTAAATTCAGAGAGAAAGAAAAAACCCTGATGGATCTCCGAGGGATCAGCCAAAGTACTCACTCAAGAGGCAGTGATGGCGGGCAAAGACTAACACCTGGCTGACTGAGCCGCCACAGAGCAAAGATGAGAGGGATTGGCAGTTTCTCTTGAAAAGACTATGGTTTAAAAGAAGAATATGTCCATTGTGCCAGTAAGAAATTTGGAGGCCTTCGTTTTCACGTCATGTGAACTCAAAGGAGAGAGTTTCCTCACGGGGCTGAGGACGTCTCAACAGTGATCATTCGGGAGCCATGCACGCAAAATTATCTTATTACAGTACATATGTTTATATACAGTACAACCACATCTATATGTGCTTTCTGGACTGTGACAAAGTGGTGTTTTATAGCCTGTTGTATAGATGATGCAAACTATAACTGCTCCTCAACCATTTTTGGAATAAAACAACAAAAGAAAAAAACAGACAAAAAGAAAAAACATAAGTGTTATAAGTGTTGCTAGACATAGAAGATTTTATGAAGACATCTGCATTTTTTTTTTCAGTTTGATAATTATTTGACTCTCCCCTGTTTTTACATGTGTTCCTATATAGTTTTTTATACAAATGCCAACCAGAGATACATGATCCCGGACCAGTAGTAGCCAAACCATTCCCAAAAAAAAAAAACTTCACAAGACTATGATAGCGGAGAGGCGTGGCATGACAACTTGTGAGGATCTTTCAAGGATACTGGTAGAATCACTGCCTTCCTCCTCAATCCCGACGTACATGAGTGAGAATGAAGACCGAGAATATGAGTGATGATGATGGATGGTGACAGTGATTAAGATAAATTAACTTGCTGTGTGTGTTTCCAAGTGGTATTATAAGATTGTCCAATGTGTGCTTGGGCTGATGCAAACCCCCCTCACCCCTCCGGGAGAATAGCTCAACTACGTCTCCATTTCAGCTGTTCTGTGTTTGTTCTGTCATTCTGTCCGTCAATTCTGCTTTCCAGAGACCTGTACTTGGAATGAGTATGAGGAAAATGACCATGAACTATAAATGATGATTATAAATTCTCTTTGTTTGCTCCTCTTTTATTTCCTCTTCAGTGTTTTTTTTATGTTAAATTGTAACCCTTCTTGTATTCCCCGTAAAAATTAATTATAAAAACTAGTTTTGAAAAATCAAATGAATAAAATATTACCTAAGTGAACTTAAACCAGTCTACTGACAAAATGTGTCAGAGCAACATGCAGGTTTTATGAATTTTATTTTTCATCATGCAGACACCCTTTTCATTAAGAGCACTAACATCACACTGTGACATTGTCTGACTCATGGTGGAAAGTCTAAAGCAGAAGTTCTCCTCAAGATGTAAAGACACTATGATGTAGTTCCACTTAAACATTGTAACATTTAACCGTATATGACATTTACAGAGGTTGCTCCTACATTTCCCAGACACCCTGTGAACACCTCTTCTGTCTAAAATATTGCTCATAGCCTACTCAGTTACTATGAATAGCTACATTTAAAAATGTAGGTTTGAAGACATGTTCAGGACCTTTTACGTGCTACATTCATTGCTTTAAAACATATCTGAACTCAGTTGTATAAAATCAAAGACATCCATCCAGCCACTGTTAGTTTTTATATCCAGATAAACTGTGTGCACCCTATCAGATAAGGTGCTGAGAGCGAGTCTGGCTAAATTAACTTTTAGTACTCAGCTTTTACTTGACTTTGAATTGAAGTCACAAACGAAAATGTACCAGAAGGTCTAGTGACAGTCTGACCAGGGATCAGATCAGAGCACTCGACACTGAAGCATCACTCAACCCATACAGCTGATCTCCACACAGGTGCCGCTAGAGACAAAAGTGGCAGAAAATGGTGCTTGAACTGCACTGAAGTATAGTTCAACTAAACCTTTCCATCCTACTTACTGATAGGCCTTGCTTTGGTTTTTTTTAGATAGCAAAGAGTTGATGGACAGGAATAAAAGCACAAAGGTGTGACAGACTAGGCGTTAAACCTTTACAGCAAACAGATGGTTCCTCAAGAGACTCGACCAAAACCGTCACCGCTCTTCATCAGCTGCTCAAGCAGCTTTGTAATGTGATAATGTGTAATGTGTGATATGCTACTGATCTGGAAATCCTTCCTCTCAGTTGGCACAATCATCTTGCTCAAGGACACTTCAGCAGGCAATGTGCTTCTTTAGCTAACACAATATCACACATAATGCCACACTCAGACAAAAAATAGCACTGTGTTAAAAGAAATAAAAAAAATCAGAGCATCTACAGTATGCTGGTGTGTGTGTGTGGAGGAAATATAGCGCAGAAATTCCCTGTGAATGTTGTCTCAATTGGAAAAAAAGAAAGAAAATGAAAAAAGAAATACAACTGACTGACACACAGGACCAATGTGTAGGATTTAGTGGAAGTGGTGGGGTGGTGAGGCTGAAAGCTGCAACTGACTAAATACCCCTCCCCTCAGTGTCACATAAAAACATGAAAAGGCCTCTCTAGAGCTTGTTTGGTTTGTTCCATGTGCGCACACATGGAAGTGCAACATGGTGGACGTCATGGAAAACCATTCATATCCCTGTGTGGATAGGAAGGGCTTTTTCTACTTTGAATCAAATCAGACTATACTGTACAGTGGAAACATAAATTATGAATGCCATGTTCTATGTCCTTTTAGAAGTTTACAAGATAACAAGAGTCAAAACATCATCTTATCTGCTTCATTAGGATTGTTTGGGAATGTTTTAATCAGGTCTTTAACATCCCCTTTTATATACTACTCACAAGAGCATACAGTAAGCAACTCTTATGTGAAACATAACTGCAGGTCCTTAAAGAAATAAATGAGTTTACCTTATAAGACAGGAGCTTCAGTGAATGATAACAAATGCTACAGTATAAATAATTTCAGTGTAGCTTTGCACATCACAGTGACCAGTGAAATGTACAAACTCAACAGTGAAGTTGCTGTGCTGACTTTCAGGCTGTGCACATTTGTTCCAGTAAGATTAATTTCTGCTTGTGCATGTTTTACCACGGAAATGCTGCCATAACAACCTCCTCTGCATGAGGAAGCAAAGCAAATTTTACTTTCTCAAGATGAAAGAGCGCCTTTGTTTTGCTGCCGAAATGACAGTCACTCAGGCTGTTTACACCTACATCATGACAAATGATAATTATTGAATATCTAATAATCCTCAAACAACTTAATTACGCACGTTCAATCAAAAGAAGTCTGGAGACCAGGAGTAATACTACGAACACATCCAGTTTGACTTACAGTATACAAGGCAAATCGACATTTCATTATTTATACAAGAGGCTTCATGCGATTTGCGGTGCTGCAGACCAGCCACTACAGTATGTGTTCACCCAGCACCCAGCACTAAAAGACAATTGTTTTCTTTTCACATGCATAACACCCCTCTTTCTTCTTTCAAAGCATCTGTATTTTCTGTTATCTTTTTATCTGACGGCCCTTAATGTGCTGCTTTGCTAAGAAAGAGCACAAGAACGCCGTGTTTTTCTGGGGATGCCCTTGTGTTTCATATGGAATATCTATGTTATTCATGTTGCCGTCCAACAAGTTCATTTTTTCCTTGAAGATTTGCTCTTCCTGGATTTTCTTTTTTTTTTGTCTTGACCTCCACATACAGCATCTTTGCCAAAGACTGCTGTTCCGCAGAGGCAGTTCAAAGCTCTCCTTTCTCCTTCCTCCGTGCAGCCGTGTTGTGCGGCATGCACAGGAAGACTCGCAGGGTGAACCCACGGTGCAGTCGTGTTTCTGTCTGTTGAAACCGGCCTCGCACTCAAAGCAGAAGGTGTTTCAGAAAAGTTGAGCAGGGCAAATACTCAGTCCTTTCTGCAACTTTCTGTATGTTTTTCCTTTAAAGGTCTATTCAGCCGTTTACATGTATGTGATAGCTGCCGGGTCCATGCCTATGTTCCCACAGCCTTATGTTCCCACAGCCCTATGTTCCCACAATTCTAAGATTTTTCTCAAAATTAGGCCCTATGTTCCCACTGGACTCTCTACCTATCTGGGCTCTACCTATCTGGCCTGTCTAGCCTCTACCGGGTCTTTTTTACTAAACTTAACCAACTCTTTTATTCATTGCCTGAACACAACCAATGGTGGGACCAAAGGGGTGTGGGAACATAGGGCCTAATTTTCAGTGACAACAAAAGTTAGAAATGTGGGAACATAAGGCTGTGGGAACATAGGGCTGTGGGAACATAGGAATGACCCCTAGCTGCCTACTCAGTGCATGTGATGTATAGTACACACACAAAAAAACACATTGCACAACAGTGCATCTTCTTTTACCAGGCAGCAGGATGATTATATTCTGGTCCCTGCTAATCGATGTCAGAGCTCTCCTCTGTTGAATGGTCGGGTTGCAAGGCGGTGATCTGGTGCTGGAAAAGGCTGCAGAGATTTTCAACCTGAGTTGTTCTCATACTCTGCTTCTAAGATGTTGTTCTTACACTGAGCTGATTCTGTAGCCAAGATTTGCCATCGGCACACTCAACTACATGGGCCACCAATTTTCTCTGTTTTGGAGTAAGTTTTCTCTCATAATATTTTATTGACGTGCTACAGTGCCACATCATTGTCCTTCAACTTTAAGGTGTTCTTTCTGCCTCTACAGTGTTTTTGGCTGGTGGCAGAAAAGCACAGGAAGTCAAACACTGTACTTGCTCTGTTATGTCAGCAGGGATTTATAGTGGTAACATCACATTCCTCTGCTTTAGGGCATCTGTGGTGATGTGGACCTGTCCCACGTTGCCATTTACAGTAGCAATGTTACTGAGAATTCTCCATCTTTTTAAAGTGAAGTCTGGGAATAAAGTGTTTATAGGTAAAGGCCAGATGTAGGCATCTTAGATTGTTTAGATAACCAGGCGTGGCGTAGCTGCAGGGATGCTATTCTCTTTTTCTCCAGTTGGTTTGCCAACTTGGTCCATTTTTTGGGGCACGGGATAAGTAAACACATCTTTAGACCATATCAGAGACTCAAGGAGAGTTTCATTACTAACAGGAGTGTAAATATAGCTGCTTTTTCATTGAGTTAAAAATCACAGTGTGTTTTGTAAACCACAGTGAGAATAGAGGAGGAAATGATTTTGCTGGTCCCTTAAAGTGAATAAATGTCTGACAACAGGAGAGAAAGAACATTATCTTCTCCTTGCGTGCCACACTGGATGTTTACCCACCCGATTAGATTTACTTTCACTTGTTTCACCACATACCGCCAAAGTTATCCACCGACAGTAAACACTGTCATGTCGTCCTTGTGTAGCTTACACTATACACAACTTGAATCTGTGAGTGTGTGAGCGTTTCAAGGCCGAGGAGATCATGCTTAATGGATGTTCTGCCTCTGGGATGTTGAATGCCACAAGCAGGATGGAGTGTCTGATAAGACATTCAGGGACTATAGATTAGTGTAACACCTTCAGACCAGAGAAAATGAGGAAAAAGTAGATTTTGCTAAAGAAATTATTTTGTTTGCATTCAGTATTTCTCACCAAAATGAATCATGTGTGTCCTGAAGGCCGAGTTAACAGGTTATTTCTTAACGAGAACTCACTTCTGTTTGTGTTTTTGTATTATTATTTTTTTCATCAAATTGAGGCAGAAATCTTCTTTTCTTTTTTAGGGACATTTTGGGGCTTTTCAGGCCTTTAATGGATAGACAGGAAAAGGGGGGAGAGAGGGGGAATGACATGCAGCAAAGGGCCAATGGTGGAGTCAAACCAGGGCTGCTGCACCAAGGACAATAGCGCCTACCCACTGAGCTACACAACACAACATAATTTCTTTTACAGAACATTACTAACTTGTGTTTTCAACCTCTCCCATCAAAAATGAAAAAAAAAAGACAATCTCCCAACATCCCATGGTTGATGTTTGTCTGTGTGATTTTACATTTTTACAATTTCAGATAATGGACCCAGACAGTTTTTATGCTTTTATTGCATTAGAGACCCTTAATGACATAATTTTAATGTTGTTTTTCTTAATTTGCTCTCAGTGGGGCAACTGTGCACTTTTACTCCTTTCCAATAGCCAACAACTCAGTCAAGCCTTTTCCCTGCTGGGATACACTGTAGACGCTGTACACAAAATTCAGGGAATAATGAAATAACAATAACAAGCTCACAGCTTTATTTCAGCACGCATCGTCTACGCCAATAGACGAGAAAACTCATGGGGTGGGGAAGTATTTTTAGCAACATGTTTATCCTTTTCTCTCATCCTCCCTCACTGCTTCTCTCACTCTCACACACAGTGTCTTTGTCCCTGTCTTTTGCATTCATCTAGTGCCATTTCCCCTCTCTCACTCATGATCTTTGCTTCTATCTCTGCTGGATATACCAGACGTCCCTTTAATTCGACACACTAATGTAATTCGCCTTCTCTATAATCATCCATTTTCCCGTTTCCATGCCCTCCACCCGAACTTGAGACACGTCTTGTGGATTCTATTTCACAGCAGTACACCAAGACTACATTGGTTTTCATTTTATTTATTCAGTATTTGTTTAGAAACCCCATGCCGCTCTCCTATGAATCAACACTGCTTAATAGAAGCTACTCTCGCTGACCAGGTTAAAGTAGATATAATTATGTATGGATCTGAATCTGCAATTTAATGTTAATGTTCTGAATCCAATGAAAATGAATCGGGCTTCATGCAGCAAAAATGTTTAGCCTCACAAGATTAGCGAGGAGCATTCATCTTACAGGAAAGCAATCTGAAAACAGTATGCTCACTCTGAACGCTCAGTGCATCCGCAAAGACCCATTAAGTGAGGCTGCCTCACCACAGAGCAACTTCTAACTAACTATAATGCTCCTGTCCTTTTTATAATGTCAAATGAATTAAGTAATCGCACACTCAATATGTTTTTAATGTTGAAAATGAATCACTAAATAAGTTCATAATTATTGAGGTTGTTGCTTTAAACCACTGTAACAGTTTTTGTTTTTTGTTTTTTTTTAAATGCAGCTTGAATACTTATATAAATACAAATATAAAGAAGATCTAGCCATAGTATCTACTCTGTTGCGTAGGCTCATCTTTGGTAAGTAAATAAGACTGACTGAGGATGTGACTGAGTGAAAGTCATTTCCGAATGTGACCTCAGTGGTTGTCAGATGCAGAGGAAAAGAGCGGAGACCACAGAAGCGTTGACATAAGACACAAACGTTTGCTCCCAGAGGCACACATGAATATGAAACTCCACACAATTTATTTAAAAAGTATGAAAAGTTTACAGGCAGATATTTCCACTCTGATGCTATACTCTGCAAAATGAATGAGATGGAGTGATGTTCCTACACTACCCTGATTTACTGTATGACGCATTGATGCCCTTTAACCATACAGTGCAAAGTTTGACTACATTTTGAATTATTTATTTTTATTTCCTATCATTTATTTTTCAGCATCTTTTATATCATATTGCCACAGCAACAGTGCAGCATATAGCAATTTCTTTACTCATCAGGTTGCATTATTTCTATGAGATGTCTGACGTCTCTGATAATGGAGGATGTGTAGATTAAGCCCGGCTGAGGTAATTGGTTTATACATTACCATGAGCAGGTACAAAATTACATCTAACTACTGTATATATACTATAATCTACTTAGAGCAGTGACGAATAAAATGAAGAGAGGCAGGGAACAATTACTGGAACAAATGACTCCAACAGAACATTGTTATGTAGCAAAAACAAACGAACAAAAAAACAGAATTATCCGACATGATTATTTTCCATAGAACATAACTTTTTAACACATTTTAGCTCATGAGAATAAATGAAGGGTCTCTCGATTCAGACTTCCTGGCAGACTCCGTCCATCCTGCCAGCGTTGAGCCCCGCGTGGAGGGGTTAAGGTTGGAGCTCCAGGCCAAACCCAGCAGTTGAGAGCCCGCCCTCAGGAGAGGGAGTCAACATGGCAAGGGCACCAAACACATTCAGGATGCATAGGTGCCATTTATCATGGTTGACAACTACACCTCTCAGTGCCATTTGGGTTTATTACCGGTACATTTCTCCCCACATAATGATGTTTTCCTTAGCGCTTGTCCTCTGAGACCAGCCTCAATGAAAAACTGCAGTAGAAACATCAAGGTGACAGTCCCCCCCCCCCCCGTTTTTTTTTCTCTCTTTTATATGAAGTTTGCTTCACATGGCTTCTAAGGACGAGGAAATAAAACAAAGAGGAAGTGGAGTTTCTTACTTTGGCTACAAGTTTGAGGACATACAGTGCCTGAGGATTTAGGCTGCATATCAGCATCTGTGCAGCAGGGACTTAATACCTGCACACATTGGTAGTCAGACCTCACTCTTATTGGGGGAATCAAATCCTTTCAAGGGGGTTTCCCCAAATAGATATGCACCTGGAAATGCACAGGAACTTTGATACAAAATAACTGCTTTGGATAAATGATTTGCACAAATAGAAATGAAATACTCTTAAATCCCAGTCTTCATATCAGCAAAAAACCATCAGCAAACACTACTTCTTCTGCAGCAGGTAGTGTGACTTCCTCTTCCTTTCCTCTTCTGCTGCTACCTGTTTGTGACTGATTTTAAGTCATATTAATATTGCTCTTGAATAATGGGTATTTTGCTAAACAGATGATATTGAGAAAAAAGCAAACAAACTTGTAAGGTTATAACAACATTCACCTTTATTTATTTGCTTTATAAGTTCTTGTGATGGAAAAAACAAACATAAACCAGACTTCCAATAAAGTAAATGTCAGGTGCAGGTGGGTAGAGAGAGCAGCAAGTGTTGAAACAACAACGCTGGATGTGTCATGAGTTCAACATTGAGATGAACAATTTAATTACAGTCAGATGATTTATGTTGATCAGATTTGAAATAAAACTTTACCTATTTTCTGTAGATGTGACCCATTTTTGACCTTTTGTTTTGAATTGCAAATCCAAAATGAGCAGGGACTCATTGTGAAATGCAATGAACTGAAATTTTTAATTTCGTCTCGGTCAAAGTCACATTTAGCACAACAAAAAACATGTTTGCTCCATAAAACCCTTTCAATTAGTTAGCAAGTGGGTGACTAGTTCTCACTCTTAACTTTTTCATCACAAATTATTGATTAAAACGCCACAAATTATCAATGACAAAAACAAAATTTACGCTGTACGTGTTCTAAAATAAGCCTAAAAAAATTCTGGCTTGAATCATTGATAGCAGCCTCGAGCTATTCTCATGGCTGCCAAAAGCAGAGTGAGTTGTCGAAGTTGAGGAAACATCAGATGCAGACGTATTGTGCAAACAGAATAAACTACACTGTGTTGCATCCTTTAATCTAACGTTTCTATGCAGGAATAAACGATGTTCAGTTGAAGAATTCTGTATTAGCATCGTGTCTATTTTTCAGGCTTTCTATGTGTCAGGGAAGAAAAGCAAGTGAAGGAGATCGTAAGCTGAAATTGTTTAACTGAAAGCAAGTTAAACAATTTGGATTCTAGAAACCAGTTACATTTTCCTTCATTTGGAAGGGAAGGAAAACTTTTTTTTATAAATGTTTCCAATGCTCCGTGAAATTTTAGAGCGACTGCAGGAGGAAGAGCAGCGTAGACTCAACTTGCATATCTATTGTCTTATCTGAGGAGCATGTGCACTTTATCTCTGTCAGCCAACTGCTAATCATAGCCTTAGAGGAAGGATCTCATTAGCACAAGTCACATTCTCTTTGCCAGTGAGATGGAGCCGATCATTATCTCTGTTGTGGTTGGTGATGGTGGTGCTGGTGATGAAGATGATGAACAGCTGATTGATTTGTGCCAGTGGGTATGATCTTTGTTCACAGAATTAAATATGCTCTTTCAAATGAAATTTATTTTCTGCTTCTGGGATCCATCATAATGCTGAAATCAATATTTAATATCCTTGGATCAATGTTACACCAGGCTTTATTTTGCATTGGTTCTGTCAGTATTCTTATCTCTTATCTCTTTCTTATTCTTAGAGTAATAATGTGCAATAGTGAAAGTTTAAGAAAAGTGCAGTATCGCATCTGTGTCAAGAGAATTTGAAATGATTCCTCTTAAATTTTCTTGATTTCACATGTCCAAGCTTTTCCTCTTACATCATCTGGGTAGCCTCTGATTATATCATATTACTTATTGAAAAAAAATAGATGTACAATCATGGTGTACATGGAATAAATGAACAGTCCATTGTATCTCTCTAGTTGATTAATTGATCATAGCTTCGGTCGGCCATTAGCAAAATCCCTTTGCCTTATACAATTAATTTAGGCAGAGAAACCCTGTCAGGGTTTTTTCCACATAGGCTAAACAGTAAGTATATAGTCAGTGTGTTACTTGTAGTAGATTCAAATCAGCATCTTCTACTGTAGTTGACAGAAGCAGCTGGCACGCCACTGTTTTATGTGATTAAAAGACCAAACACACAAGAGCAAAGTGTAAGGGATTAAAATGATGGTCAAAAGTTGCAAAAGTTTGCAAACCCAGCTTCTTGGTCAGGGTATTATTATTAACTCCCCCCATGGATCTTATTTGCAAATGATCCACATGGAAAGTCAGCTAGAAATGCAGCTTTCAACCACCTCCCAGATTAGCAGGTTAACATTAGCATTGGCTTTTGCAGCTATAGCTGATTAAACATAGCACCCTATATCTGTCAACGAACAGACAGGCAGCCACAGATGGAAAGTCTGCTTTTGACATCAGTGTGAAATCAAAGACCTGTTACATACAGTATCTCCCACTGTTGTTAACTGCAAATTACATGTTTTCTGCACAAACCTGACATGCATAGTAACAGCGATAAAGGGGGTGCAATATTGCTTTAAAGTTTGCCCATAGGCTACAACCTCAAGTATCTTCTGTATGATAGCACATGTTACTGTGAATGTTTTATTAGCAGAGGGGTCCTGAGCAAAGGACTGAGGGTGAGTGGAAGGTCAACTATGTCCACATGTTCAAAAGAAATCCATGCTCTCATTTCCTGTGGTTTTTGCTCTTCAGGACGAGCAACCCATTTATTATTTGTCTTTGGGAAGCAAGTGCATTCTTGCAGTTGTTGCCTTCATAATTGAGTAAACTCTCGCTGCCTGAGAACATTAAGCCAAGACTATTTTCTATCCATGATTTAATGGGATGCTCAGCTATGTTCTGTCTCTTTAAAATAAGCAGTGCAGAGCGCAGACATGCTGTCAACATTGCACTGAGTCACCATAATTATAGCAAGGTCTCCCCCTGTTCACAAGTGCATCCTCGTGTGACTGCAGTCATCTTTGCCTCCCTCAGCTGCACAATATGTACAGAGCCACAGCATGGCATGCAAATCAGTGAATGGCGCGGTGACTCCTTCACTGGTGTGATTTTTGCTTTGTGAAAACAAGGTTCCCATGTTATTAATTTTCAGGCCAGGCAGAGTATCTACATTTTCCATATCTACTTGGTTTGAGCAGCATTACAAATATGACTAAATGCAGAATTTGATTTGTTTATAGATTTCCAGACAAAGTGATGATGAAATCTACCAAAATATTTTCAAGGAGTGAACATAATTTTAATTAACCCAAGCAGTCACACAGAAGCAGATCTTACCAAAACATCATTTTTTAAGTTAGTGTAAGTCAGTTGACAAGTGTGAGCTCTTTGTTTTCTCAGCATTGTATTGTGTTAATTACTTGAATGCCAATGTCCTCCCCTTCTGCCAATTAAAGGAGCTCTGCATACTCTTGGCTTATGAGGATTTAAATCTCTAAATAACTTGTTGTCAAGAACATATACAGTATTTATGGGTGCATCTTTCATCAGAGGCATCCATGTCAAGGTGTTCACTTACTCGCTTGGGACTACACAGTGATCAAAAGCACCTTATGGCACTGCATAGTAAAAGTTAGCTGACTCAGGGATATGCACATCTGCAGGAACAAGAGGACAGTCTGCTCTTAAGCCTGGGACAAACAGGCACATGCAGATAAACCTCAGGTGGTGCTTGTAGCGTAAATACAAATACAATCAGTCTAATAACCGAAACTGTGACTTCACGATTCAATGGATTGCAGCCTCTACTTTAAAAGTAACATAACAGGACAACGGCTGAGTGAGACACTACTAGCTACAGAGTTAATGCAATGTTTAATAACCATCAAGATGAAAATAATAATCAAATGCCTGATGAGTTGAGCAATGATGGGAGATAATATGTTACGGCTATTAACAACACAGCTAAACAGCTAATGATTATTACATCTACAAATGAGAATTGATGATTAAGAATTCCCCAACGCAGCACTGTGGTACAGTGGTTAGCACTGTCACCCTGTGGGAAGAAGGGTCTGGATTGATCTCCCTGTACTCTCCAGGTTCTCCGTCTTCCCCTTATACCCCCAAATATTTGGTGTCCAAAGGTGTGAATGTGTGTGTGGAGCTGTTTGTCTCTACACTGTGTCAGTCTTGTGATGGACTGGTAACTTGTCAGCTGGGATTGCCTCCAACCCTCCAACAGCAATGCATGGATAAGCGGTATGTATTCGACAAACCAGTCATGAGCAAAATGCAAAGACCGGCCAACTGTGAATCGTGCTGTAGCTGGAGACTTGTTGCACATGCATTATCAGCCTAAAATGGGGTTTTGGGGTAGATTTGTTCATAGTGAATTATTATTTTATAGACAACAAGCTCACAAGTCTTACATGTGAAAAAAAAATCTAAAGCATGCACAGTGTGGTTTCCTGTCTGTGTAATAAATGTAGAAATAGTCAGGGAGGCACTCTCTCTTTGTAAATGGATTATTTTTTGTTGAAATCTGTTATGATAAAGTGCATGTGTGTACCAAAATAAAGAAAACTGTAGTGTTTAGTATGAATCCAACTTCATTTTTCAATGACTTATGAGAAGGACAGTCTTTTTTTGTGCTTGAGCATCTGCTCTCCACTCACTCCAAGTGTGAAACATGAACACCGGCTGAAAACCGTCAGACTGGAGGACTCACACAAGTTTAATTCCACCAACCTGCACAGTTTTCATAGTTTTTGTCATAAAGGAGCAAGAACCTCATAAGGATACAGTACTGTAAATGACACACTTCACAATGGAACTCCAGCAGCAGACAATCCTCCCAGTCCCATGAGAACACTAATTGTCATACAAGAACAGCTCAGCACAGCTTGCACTGTGGTTTTATGCTGAAAAAAGCAAAAAGGTGTGGGTGAGATTATGGATGGAGAGGTGAGGGAAATGCAGAATGTGTCCACGGGGAGTAAGAGGTCAGTGAACTGAGAAAAACCGTGATTGATTTTTATCTGAAATTACCATATTGAAAATGTATTAATTCTAAAAGTTTGATAACATAATATAATATCTTTATAAAAACTGAAACCACAATGTGAAAACTGGCTAAATATTGGTTTCTCTTTGTATTTACTCTGTAATGGATACGACTTGGTATAAAATGTGCTGGACTGAGTTCAGGAGCAGCCTCAACAGAATAGAGACCTCAGACTTCATGGGATGTTGTTTATACAGATACTGTATATAGATGCAGATGCTGGTAAAAAACAAAACAAAAAAACACACAGAGACATTTCAGTTGGTGTGCTATGGGTTTCTTCAGCCCTGGAAACACTCACCCAGTATACTGTATTGTCAAAGAGGAGGCTCTATTTGAGGTGATTCTCCTCTTATTAGTCGGTTTTATTCAAC
Organism: Trachurus trachurus; assembly: GCF_905171665.1. Lineage (NCBI taxonomy): Eukaryota > Metazoa > Chordata > Actinopteri > Carangiformes > Carangidae > Trachurus > Trachurus trachurus. The sequence goes on from NC_139906.1 coordinate 19,800,474, forward strand.
ACATATAATGTCACCACAGCACATTGCTGACAGTATGCTCCTGGTTAGGTTTAGAAAAGATCATGATTTCTGTAAAAAGTACTCTAGGCCTACCACCTCAATATTTGACTATCTTTGTTGTCAGGGTTACCATACAGTAGTAAGGACATGGTTAACTTTGCTGGAGGCTCCACAACAAAACACATACATGAATCAAAGCCAATCAAACTTTCCTGAGCAATTCATTCACCTCAATTCACCCCAGTGTGGACTTTTGGCAGTATTCATACAAAGTCACTGCATTTTGCTCTTTCATAGTCATAGCGACCATGATATGTCACCTAAAAAAAAATTAAATAATAACAACCTGCTGCATAAATAGGCTCAACAGTCTCTCATCATTATATCACAAGAAGTCCCTCAACAACAAGTCGGAGACAGACGGTTCAAAATGAGCATTTTAATCAAGCCACACATTATTCACAAACACTGTTATCTTCTGATGACAGCAACTTCAAAATAAATGTATTAAACACATTATAATATAATTTTAGCTCAACTGAAATGCTTTGTGATGCACGCCTTTTTGCACCACACATTGTTTCTGTTAATAATATGACTATTTGCATGTTTACAAAATGCTCCAGTGTCTGGCAAAATAAATAGTTATAAAAATAAATGCCACTTGTATGGGAACCAGGGGGGAAGTTGAAAATAAGCAATATGAGATGAAAATGACCGATTTTATGCTTTGTATTGTAACTATGGTAAATTGTGTTGTCCCTATTAAATCAATAAATAAATGAACTAAAACGAACTGATGTTTGCTATGAAATCATTTTCAAGATGAATTGATGTGGTTTTGAAGTGATGTTGTTCAATACCCAAGAGAAACTGAGGCTTAGACATTTAATTATAATGTAACTGACTGACCTGATAGTTCCTTATGCAACAAGAACAGTTTTCAATTTCTTATAATTTGAACTAATGCAATTTTTTTTTAAAGCAAAAAAATATGTATTAAGAATATAATAATGATTATGTAGACAGTAAACAGACTACAATGTAAAAAAAATCTGACCAAGTGAGAGATCATAACCTTATCACTCCAAAATGTGAGTGAGATTAACATTCAAGTTGTAGCTATGCGTCAGCAGGTAAAATGAAGCTTAAAAGGAAAAGTACCAAGGCCAAACATATAGCAGACAGACGTTTCAAAAGATAAAAAAGTTTAGAACCAGAAATGCTGTTTTTGTTGTTGTTGTAGATTTTCTGCAGTCAATGTCTGCTTCCTCTACACCTGTGGCGGCTTTATGGATGCTGGATACATTAGCCCCAGGCAATAACTGTTTCATTGCAGACAGCTCATCAAGATGAGTGACAAGTGTGGGGGCGGGAACTTGACCAGCTGAGGGGGAGGAGGGCAGGACTAACAATACATTTTCAACCTCAAAGAAAAAACTTGCATATTGTAGCTATAACTTGGGAATCACTGTCACAAAAAAAAAAAATCTCTTCCTGCCAGGCAGAGCTCCGAAATAGGTGACAGTCCGCAGCTATAGCAGTTGTTCTTTTGGTTTCTCCATAGTGGTTGGTTCTCCTCATTAAAATGTTGTTTTGTAAATGCGATGCTGGCACTTTCTCTTCAGGTCACACTTGCATTTAAATCAGTCAATAACGTTCATTAAAGGTGGAGTAGGCAATTCAAGTCCAATACACTTTCTGTGAAACATCTCCTCATGGTTCACTAGCTGTCTGTTCTGTGTACAGTGTGTGTGTGTGTGTGTGTGTGTGTGTGTGTGTGTGTGTGTGTGTGTGTGTGTGTGTGTGTGTGTGTGTGTGTGTGTGTGTGTGTGTGTGTGTGTGCTCAACAGAAACCTGGCTCTTTAAACTGGAAATAAACAAAGTGGCTTGGACCGATACAGACACCACTATTCCAGCCAATGAGCAACAGGAGGTGTTTGTACTCATGAACAGGACAAGGGACAGAGGTGGAGATGGTAAATCTGGCACATGTTGAGGAATGATACCAATTTAAGGATCACCAGGGGGAGGAGCAGTCTACTCCTCCATCCCCGCCAGACCATGAGGAGTTTTGAATGGAAATGACTGCGAGTGCAGACAACAGACCAGTGGAGGGACAAATGGTGAAGGCTTGACATGGGCAGATACTCAACATGTGGATGGTATGATGAATATACTCAATCATGGCTTGTCCCATGTGGGATAGAGACTATATTGTGTAAAAATTGCGAAATAACTGTTTTCAGTGTTTCACTTGTCTCGCTCTCTCCTATGACTGTCTCTCTCTCAGAGACAACACACTCCCCCGTCCATCCGGTTAGCTCTCTTGCATGTGTGTATGTGTGTGTCACAAAAGTGAGTCATGTGTGTTTTTGGAGCCAGAGTGGAGGAAACAGGAGGAGAGCCTGGAGGGAGTGAAACAAGTTTATACAGATGTGTTTTATGGCAACTGAAGATCGAGGCAAGCTCAGAAAACAAACATTACTGGGTTTGGGCTAAGTGTATCCCAGGGATCATTGTTGAATATTTGTGTCTTTTAACTCTGTGTTTGTTAAGAGTTAAATCTAACTTGATAGTGATTTCCCTCTTTTTACAGGCAAATTTTAAATTGTGACAATATAAGCTATTAATTATAATAGCTACTGTAAACAAGATTTTCTCAGTGAATTATTATCAATATTATTTGTTACTACTATAAAAGGGTTAAATTACCCTTTTATGAAATACTTCTTCAGATCTGAAGTTACATCACGTACTGTGTTAACAGTGACAGTGAGCTGTCAAGGTCATTAAGATATATATAATATGTTATTACATCTTAATGCTGTGTCTCCACAGACTTTTTGCAACCACTGGTGTCGCCCCCTGATGGTAATTCGATTGAAGGCAGGTTTAAGGCATTGGCTTCATTTTTTTCTGACACCAATTCAACGTCCCTTTACATAAGGGTCCGACTGAGAAAGAAACTCAGCTTCAAACTGATCAGTTGAGGCTGTCCTGCACCCTGAATGACAGACACCATGATTCCACCATGATTTGTCCCAGTAGTGGTGATGTTTTGTAAGACTGGAGACCCCTGAGAATACAAGAGTATGAAGATGGATGTAGAAGTTGCTCCTATTCTTTTTGTTATGTCCCATTTGTTAATGTTTGCAATAGCTTACCCCAAATTGTTTGTTAGCAAACGTGTACAATGTCAGATTTACAGTATGTGTACGGTTACAATACATTTCTTGCCCACAGATGCTCAGCTGGCTTTCTATAATTGGCCAGGATAATACTATTACGATATAACATTATTTGGCAGAAGAAGGGGCATCCACTCTTTCGTCTTCGAGAGACAGTCCACTTCAATATTGTTACACCATTATGTTGTTGTCTAGGCAATGTATGTCCATGAATCTGTGGGACAGAGCTTATGAAGGAGCACTGAAGGGAGGGGTGCTGTTTTCCTGTTGAGTTATCCAGCCTTGTTTACTCCACCAATAATGTCTCAGGTTAATGCACCATTTCGGTCTCAGTCTGTGTGATCTCCTTGAATTGGCTGACTGACTAAGCAGATGGAACAGAAAGCTGCACATCAGAGGACATCTGTGGCTGACTCCATAGTCAATGATCTCACCTACATTTAGGTCAAGTCACAAAAGACAAGTTACTTGAAGAAAAGGCCAGTTGGCTGTTTTATATCCATCATTTTTCACAGATCAAGAACCGCTGAGACTTGCTTGACTTCATCCATTACCACCTCCTCTTGTACTCCTGAACCAGTTGCTCGTGCTGAGAGTCTGAAAAGCAAACTGTACCTTTGTTTTCATCTCAAGGACATTTTCTGCATTTCCGTGTTGCACAAAGTCACATCTACAACACAAAAACATCTTTGCAAATGCAACAATGGCCATGTATTCCTACGCACAGTTTTCAGTTGTTGGTGTTATTTGTGTCGCTCCAATAGGATGTGTATATCATCTGTTCTGTATGGCTGCCAGGGGAAAGCAGGAAGTCAGCTCAGAGTTTCAACAATCTTGTTATGTTCTTCGGTGTATTGTCTTCACGTGGTGAAAGGAAACCTCCACTCATCTTCTCTCAGCCTTTTGTATCATCACTTGATCAGAATGAAACCTCATCGGCCTCACAAACTCACCTTTGGGCTTTCTAAGATCAACGAGGTCCCTCTGATCTTGACCTACAGAGGTTGATAACTACAAAGAAGCAACCATAAATTGCCTCCTGTGTGCAACACTAACTTGTTTATATCTGGTGGGCCCTCAGTGGTGTTTGGGGACAAGACAGCAATGCATTTTGTGTGTATGTGTGTGTTGCAGGGGTGGGGTATTGGGGTCACTGTGCAATTTAGCGAGACGCCAACTGGAGCTTGCAAAAGAAAAAGAGAAACAAAATGAAGGCGGCAAGTGCCGTCTCAGCAATTTCCTATTGCTATGCTTTACATTTTTGCCAAAACAGGAGAGCAGAGGATGTCAACACCACTCACAGTTGTTATTTTGACAGATTCACAAGAGAAAACTATAAAAGAAGGGGAGGTAGCTCTACATCTTATCATGCAGCATAACAGCCCTGTCACATTTACAATACAGCAGAGTCCAGAATGTAATGGAGTGCTGTGTTTGCAAAGAGGACACAGTGGCACTCGCTTATTGCTTCTCATCATAGTGGTGCATTGCTGAGCAATTAAAAAGCCATCAACTGACTCTCATCTAATTACCCACAGTGTCATCTAACCTTGTTGTTGATATTAAATGAAGTACTTGTCTATAAAATGAGGTGAGTAAAAACATATTCTCAATATGGTTTATACCAGAGACCGGACCAGAACCATATGTTGCTTTGGCGTGGCAGTAATGGAGAGTAAACTTGAGAGAAGATGCACACAGGTTAGACCTATGAGGTGTGGTGGAGACGTGGAAGCAAATGCTACTCCTGTGTACGTGTGTGTGTGTGTGTGTGTGTGTGTGTGTGTGTGTGTGTGTGTGTGTGTGTGTGTGTGTGTGTGTGTGTGTGTGTGTGTGTGTGTGTGTGTGTGTGTGTGTGTGTGTGTGTGTGTGTGTGTGTGTGTGTGTGTGTGTGTGTGTGTGTGTGTGTGTGCATCTAATTTCTCCATCACACAAACATTAGTATGGCTTATTTCATCCTACAATTAGATATGCAAGTTGTTTTTGTAATTGACCTGCGTGATATACAGTAACATTAAAGTTATTATCCTATATGTACCAACCTTATCCCAGGAGTCATAATATCCTTTTTGTCTGAGGTGACTCAAACAGTCTAAAGGAGAAATGTGAAAATGTTTTCAATGATTGGATTTGATCAAGCTTGACAAAAACAAACCAGTTACTAAAAAGTATGTGATCATTAATGGGACTGTTCACTGTAGTAGTAGATATTGTGAGTCTGTATTTCAGTAATGTCTGAGGTGAAAGAGAAATATTATGTTATGTTAAACATCTTTTGACAAGATTATCATCTTAAGAGCACGGAAATGGGTGAGTATTAGCATGGGTAACATGTTTTTATATTCATCTGAGATTTTAAAACAAACTTGACCATGCTTTACATTTTTTAGCAAATGTCAGAAATGGTTCGAGTGCTTCTTAGAGTAGGACAGAGCCACTGGCCTCTTCCGCAGCCCTCAAAATTAATTTGCTATGAGTTGGACTTCAAAGATCCCTGGCTGCACTGCGCACTGTTGCTATACGTGTCACGACATCACAGGTGTCTCACTGGTAAACCCAATTTTTATGAAAAATTATAGCCCCTTTGCCAGTTGTGAGACAACCATGGCTTTAATAAAATCCTGGTGTTGTGTATAGATTTACAAATAATCTCTGTGCAAAGGAAGTGATTATTTACTGTGTAGCCTGTAGCACCGAAGCATATTTTAAATAGAAGCAAGAACTCGCTGTCCAAAGAGAGCTGGACTTTTTCTGAGGTTACTTAAGTTTATGTTTAAGGGATGTGCACTACACTCATTCCCAACACAATACAGTATATACAGGAACTGCTGTATTTTGGTTCTGTACTGTACCCAAGTTCAATGCACTCTCTGTATTTTTCCCTCCTGTGATGAGACTGTATTATTCCTCTTTATGTCACCACCTTTCAAAGTCCCAGTGCTCTTATCAGAGGCAGAGTGCTGATGGAGCAGCTGGGCTCCTCGCTGCTGTTGGGCAGCAGAATTAGTTTGGTTCCACTGAATAATGAAGTAGAATGTGTACCCAGTGTTCTAATTAAAACCCATGGTCATTCATCTATCTAATTGATACAATGCCTCGCAGTATAATTTTGTCCCAAATGTACCATTCCAGTCTGTGAGACTCTGCCTGAGCAGAAGGTTCCGTGCCAAACATACATGGTGCGAGGCAACGGCAACTTCTCATCATTCCTCCCGTTCCAAAAAAGTATGTGTTTGGCACACACAAACAAATCCCAAAATCTACCACCACCATCTCAGTTATTAGACACATAAAGACGACATGATGTGAAGCCGACTGGTCACTACAACCTCTCCCTAATGCAGAAAGGGATTGTCCAGTCATAAGTGATACACAGGGGACACATTCCAACGTGTAGGTAAAGGAAATGTCTTTCTCAAGCATTTTCTAAAGATATACAAGAACATAGTGCTCAAAATGAAAAGTTACTGTATCATGTCTGACTATCTACAGTGCTGCTTGAAAGTTTGTGAACCCTCCAAGCATTGTGCCTGTGATGTTGGACTCATCTGACCAGAGAATGGACTTCCAGAAGTGCTCTCTTGCAAAGTTTAAACAGGCAAGGCAACTTTGTTCTTTCTTGAGAGCAGAGGCTACTGTCCCTTCCCTCTAGCAACTCTCCCATGAATGACATGTCTATTCACTTTTCGCTTGATTGTTGACGCATGCACATTTATCCCAGATGCTGCCAGAGAGGTCTGCAACTCTCTGGAGGTGATGTGTGGGTTGGCCTTCGCCTGATTTCTTATTCTGAAAGTTTTGATTGAAGTCCCCTTCTGGGCAGAGTTGTGGTGATGCTGTGTGCCCTCCATGTATAAATGATTTGTCTTACAGATCTTACAAAACGTTCCTAAGGATGTCTCATTTGATTGGTCTGCTTAATTGATTACTTGAGCACCCACATACACCTGAGTTTGTTACCTACTTGACTTTACCAATGCAGCTGGGGCTTCACTTACTTTTGTACAGAGATTCCATGTTTCGTGTAGTTTGCTGGCTACTCACGCAGTTCCCTCAAAACAAGTACATGGAAATGATAAAAATAGACCTGACATTTCATATATAAAAACTGGCGATGATAAAATAAGAGAATCATGATAAAATAAAATAAAATAAAACTGAAAAATCTCAACTACTCAAAGGGTTCACAAACCTTCAAGCAGCACTGTACATTAGTGGCCTCATGTAACTCCAAAGCAACTTAACGAGCACATTTTCACAGCAGACGTTCAAACCACCCACTTACTGTATGTCAGAACAAATACAATTGTAATAATATATCTGTACGTTTATGATACTGTGCTGGGGCTAACAAATTCTTAAACATCACTATCCTTTCATTTCTGTTACTTTCTCTCACTTTAAAATGCCAGGCAGGAAAGCAAGTCAGGCTACATTTACACGGAAACGGTCTGAACAGAAAACGCAAAAGTGGCGTTGTGTTCTCACTTATTTCACATTTAGACGAGCATTTTTTTGGGTGGAAATCTGCATGCATACGGTGACGCAAAAGTCTGCAGAATTCAGTGTTGTATACACGCCAGGCGCCTTGGTGGCAGTGTGCCACACAACACACAACACCACCAAGTCTGCACAGAATTGTTTCCTCTTCTTCTTCTTGATTTCCGGCAGGTTGTACGCCGGCCGTCGTAATGCTGCCCTCCGTGCCCTCCACAGGTCATAGCAATCGGAGCAGACTATTTTGTTTTCACCCTTTACATCGGGACGCAACGGCGGAGCCGGAGCGTTTTCATCCGCGAGCGTTGTCGTGTAAACAGGGCCTTAGTCAGAGGAGCTTTCCTAAACAATTTACCTATCTAACATTAAATGGCCAGTTAGCTGCCGCTGATGACATCTGCCAGGTAGAGCCGTTATTCCATTCAACAAAATGAATGGTGTTAGGCAAAACATGAAAAGTCTGCTCCCTTCTTTGTGTCATTTTAGTGTTTGTCAGAAAGTTTTTTTGTTTTGTAGTTTTCCTAATGGCATCAGTTTTGCATCAGATATAATTATTTAGTTACATTATAGTTACATTTGATTAAATAGAGAAACTATAATACCACCTACTGCTCAGTCCTCCTGTCATGGCCCTAGAAAATGAGAATAGTGACACATTTTCAGTATCGTTATGACAAGTCTGATGCTTCCCCGGAGAAAGCAAATCTAAAAATAACCCAAATATATGAATATCGGGGGGGTTATTATGTGGAAATAGTCTCTGCATATCAATTTGTCGATTGTACAGTATAATTTACAAACACAACATATGTGCACTTATGAACTCTGAACATGGACATCACATTGTTAACTGCCCCCTCAGATAAAATGAAAACCTTTGAGAGACCATTTCATGAATTATACACATACATAGCATGGAGATTATGTATTTATATGACATATAATTTTGAGATAAGGATCTGGTAAAAGGCAGTAAAGTGGCAGGAAGGAGCTGACACCTTAAGTGACATTTTGTGTCCATGCTGTAATCAGCAATTCAGGATAATTCCAGTGCCTTTCAAAGTTTGTTTTGCTCATTTTTGGTATTTTTATTCATTCACGGTTGCATTTTCGTCCTACAGTAAACTAGAAGGAAATGTATCAGAGACATTTTAAATGTATTCTCCTTTGCACCAGTAGCCTAAACACAGCAACAGGGAGTGCTCAAACCCCGTACAGTACACATCTTCAGTCTAATAAGAGAGCACATCAAGGTTGAGCATGCTTCAATTAGATCTAATACTGTATATTTCTCTGAGGGAACTGACATGTGTGATAATTTGGCACTGGTGTCAAAGTGAGATGTATTATTCTTTTTTCAGCAGAAATTAAAATGTCATTCTTACAATATTAAAACTGTTTTCTATAGGTTGAGATAAACAAACAAGTGAACCCAGAAATGAGAGAGAGAGACACTTCAAGCATCACTGCAGTGACTGTCAATGAGAGGCCAACATTGTGGATAATTGGGTTTATTTGCAGTACACAACACAGTTTCTACTAGACTGAAATAAAGCTCAAGTTGGATCAAGGTCGCTTCCTTGTTCATTTGAGGCAACAATAGTAAATGAACACTTGCTATGCCACACTTTATGCAAAATAATAAAGCAAAACAGAAGTGCATGCGGTGACAGCTGTTCGCCATTAAGTACCTATTTATGGCAAACCTTAGAGCTCCAGAAGGACTTACTTGGATCCTTTTTTTCGTAATCAGACTGGAATCTGTCCTGCTATTTTAATGAAGGGCCTGCTATATGAGCTCTATTAGGGCACAACTTAACCTGGTTGCATTATGTTTCTGTTCACTGCATCTACCGCACAGTTCCATATTTAAAATCATATAATGAGATGCAAGAAGTGTAATAATACCATTACCTGTCTGAGATAGTGCTGCCTTTTATGGCTTAAAAACCACACAGGAATCCACTGAAGCAGGCAGAAATGCCATCACACAGACTTAACTGTTTTCCCTGAGGGACACCATGTGTCCATTTTCTAAGCGATTGGAACAACCGAGTCATACCGCCTCCGTTATTACAATACTAGGTATAAACTTTTAAAGTTCTCACTTCGGCTGCTGTAGTCATGGCAGCAATACAGCTCAGTCTTTGATGAACATACAAAATTAAAGCCACAGAAATAAGACTGAACATTAGTTCATTACATAAATTTTACCTCTGACACACTCAAATGAACACAAAAAAACTGTTTTTGTATTCTGATCCACATGAACTGAATTAAAGCTGTGTATCCTCCTGCCCTCTGTGTACCTATACTGTATGGTGACTGACTTCATGAGATCTTATTTTACAAAGAGCAGAACATGTGCACACTCTCATAAGCGCTCGCACTAATGTTAGCTTTATTTCTTTAAATTTTTTTGCAGGAACTGATTTGCAGCTGTACAGTATAGAGACTAGTCCATAATCCTATAAGTGCAAGATGCTATAGATTTAGTGGTAAATCTGGAGTGCTGACTGACTGTGCTAACACATATTTACAAAAGAATAATCAAGGGCCTCCTGTCATGGTCAGTTTACTTACAAGGCTTCTTTAATCAATGAAAATTGGGCTGGCTGTGTGGAAATAGTGATAAGAATGATAATGGTAATAACGTGGATTATTGCCTAATGGAAGTTTGTATCAGGTTTGATTTAGTTATGAAGAGCAAGTTTTCAAAATAGGATTATAGTGTGATTGCTCTTGTTTGTTTGAGTCATCAGGCCAGCACAACCAGCAGCTTGTCTTTCAGTGGTCAGTAAGACATACAGTATGTGGACATCAGTCAGACCAATTTATTTCTAATTACTTACTCAGCCAGGCTTGTATCAAATGGGGCAGCTGCTACTTGGATAGATTTTAAACATCATCTGAAATTCCAGGGTTCCTTTTTTTTGCAATTATTGACATGCAGGCACATATATTCAGCATATTGCAAGTAACATCTGTCAGTCATCTCAGGCTCTCAGGCATTGCTGGTGTATTGCCCACAGATGTCTCCTGGAAAGCATTTTAATTCCACTGTACAAATACTCCAATGTGTTCAATTTCCCATGATGCACATCTCATCTCTTTCATCTTTTAAATGTCACCATATTATAAGCAATGCTCATGTTGATGTGTACTCATAAATCACTTATAGCCAGGGGTGGCCTAAAAGCTAACATGCTGCTTTGGGGTTAGGTAGGAACTCATCCATAATTTCCCAGGATGCAGATAAGGGGTGTGGGCAAGGGAGGTTGCTCCTGCTAAAATGCCCCACGCTACAGGGGGCACATGTTTACTGACAGCCCCTCAGAGGCTGCGAACAATCACCTGCTACTACACGCTCCTTTAGGGGCCGTGCTGTTACATTAATGCATGGAGCGTCATCTCATTATTCATAGCTGCTTGACTCCAGGGGGAAACTGTTGGGATGGAGCCACTGTAGTAGCAAATGGATACTGGGTCATCTTTAGCATTCCAGGTGGTATCAAGCCAAAGGGAACATGGCCCATAGAGAGAACGCTGTAGCTCTATGTCAGGCAAAATGGAAAGCATGTGTAAATTTAGCCTAAAATGTACTGATTACAATATAATGAATATGCTCAGGTTTAATGTGCTTGCCTTGTATGTTATTCTAATTGAGAAAAACTGGCAAGACTGGCAATGAAAAATGTCATTCATGACAGCAATTAAAATCCCAACATCTATTACGAATAATAATAAAAAGAAATAGAAAAATAAAAAACAGAAATCAATAAAGAAATGCAATTCAGTTGCTCAGGGACATTCGTTTGAAAAGCATAGTAAGTCAATAGTTAGCCTCTCTCTATAGTCTTGAAATTTGAATAAAAGTCGTGACTCGTGATAGATGTCAATCTGCACTAATAAAGCTGGACTTCTGCCTTAAGATGCACATTAGGTTGCCAGTGAACAGTGGCTGTTACACCTTAGTTTAGTGAGAAAAAAGTGATGCACAGGGCTAATGTTTGAAATTCAATGCCATGCCCAAGTTTGTTTTAGGTTAGAGTATCAACAGTTTTCTTGTTTGTGAGGGAACCCTTACATTTTCTCTAGGACAGGACTTGCAATGTTGTCTGCGGGCTAACGTAAATCTAACTGATGTTTAAGAAATTGCTGTGAAATGTAGCCTCTGTGCATATTATACACAAAGGTTTTTTGGGGGGTTGCCTTTATTTGATAGTGTCAGAGACAGGAAATGGGGAGGCTGGCAGAGGGGGAATGACATGTGCAGTAAAGGGCCGCCTGATGTGGGATTCAAACCTGGGCAGTGAGTTCTGTAGCCTCTGCATATGGGGTGCCTGGTCAACCCACTGCGTCACATGGTGCCCTGCACAATGTTTTATTCAATTATGATTATAATTCCTCCACACAGATTACACAAGAGAATACGTACAGAATGGGTCTCCATTTTAGTTGCATTAATTGCATCAGGACAAATGGTGTAACCGATAAAATTAATAATGGCTGAATTCCATTCAGTTTCAGAGTTCTTATACTATGCATGTTGGTGTATTGTCACACTGTTATGTACAGTAGTACACTATGTACTATGTAGTGTGCAGAATTTCAACAGTTAGTGTTTTCTCAAATCAAATTCTGTCGCTATGCACTGACAGGTGTCCTGGAACAGTTGCCATCGTCCTCTTCTCTTTTGGTCCGCTATAGTTGCTACGTAGGGCCCACGTAGAATTACTACGCGTAGCTTTTTTACGTGGGTCCTACGTAGAATTTCTACGTGTACCTTTTTTTACGTGGGCCCTATGTAGAATTTCTACGTGTAGCTTTTTTACGTGGGCCCTACGTAAAAAATCTACGCGTATCTTTTTTACGTGGGCCCTACGTAGAATTTCTACACGTAGCTTTTTTACGTGGGCCCTACGTAGAATTTCCATGCGTAGCTTTTTTACGTGGGCCCTACGTAGAAGTTCTACGCAAAGCTTTTTTATGTGGGCCCTACGTAAAAAATCTACGCATAGCTTTTTTACGTGGGCCCTACGTAGAATTTCTATGCGTAGCTTTTTTACGTGGGCCCTACGTAGAATTTCCATGCGTAGATTTTTTACATGGGCCCTACGTAGAATTTCTACGCATAGATTTTTTACGTGGGCCCTACGTAGTATTTTTACGCATAGATTTTTTGCGTGGGTCCTACGTAGAATTTCTACGCGTAGATTTTTTACGTGGGCCCTACGTAGAATTTCTATGTGTAGATTTTTTACGCTTGTGTCCATGTTTTTTTGGTCAATCAGTTCGGGGAGTGTGGAGACTCACGTCTAAACAAACACTGGGACATCCACAATACACTTCAACCATACCACACCCAGATGGACGGCTCTATCTTATCATACATTAGTACAGAAGTGATATGCTTGATATACAGTAAGATGCTTTAAGATGCTTTTTTTTTTTATTGTCATTGTATATCATACAACGAAATTTCCATTTGAGGCATTCCCAGATAATAGCAGCATTTAAAATAATGCTATTATCTTAAATGCTGCTATTATAGCAGCATTTAAGTAGCAAGCATATATACCGGTAACTATGATATAGTTTAATGATGAGTACGAAAATGATATCATTTATATGTCATGGCCTTCACTAATTCTGGATGTGTTAGATGGGGGAATATCTTTGGGAGGAACAGTGTTTATCAATGCAGTGGATACTTGATGAATCAGTACCAAGTTGGACTGAAGCTGTTCCAGCAACACGCAATGGTCCAACACCTCATTCAGATCATTAATGTTGGCTTTCCCTATAATTAGTCACCCATCTGTAGCTTCTGTAAAATTTGAACTGGTTGTATTCGTGTATAAGTATTAATGTAGGTTTTTATTTGGATGTGAGTGGCAGCAGTGGTGAATTTGCTGCTATTCTGCCAACAGTTTGTCGATATGTCTGCAGTTACTTCACTGTCAGGAATCCCTCATATCATTGACTCATAAAGTCTGAATGGCTTTTCCCACTCAGTGTCTTGAAATTACAGTTTAGATGACATGGAAGTGGCATCACTGCAATGCTTTAATAGAAGTGAGTCATTGTTAATGTCATTAGCAACATATGTGCTGCTCCTACTCTGACAAGTCAAAATGTCTGGGGTAGAAAAAAGGCCTACTACTGAGTAATTACTTTTTTCCCACTGAAAAATATATAATGAGCAATTGGATACAACGTTTCAAGTTGCTTGACATTGCTAATAAATATCAAACCCCTTCTTTAAACCACACACATTTGCAGAGCAGTGCTGCTGAGTGATTGAACACTGCATCCCTCCCCATGTGTCCTGAAAGAGTTCTTTCTTTGCAACTTCAAAGTGGAAACTATGCAAAATAAGCTTAAAGAATGAAGAAAGAAACAGAGGCGTAGAGAATCGGGTTAAATATAACGTCCGTACCCTCGAACCTCAGCTTCATTGATATTATATGAGCGGAGTGAGAACTTCAAAGGGAGGCTGGGTCCGATCGATGGGACAGATTCCAGGGTATTATGTTGACTCTTGCAGCTGCCATCAACAACTTAAAGGTAAAAAGGAATGAAGCTCCCTTCTCTGCATCTCTTATAGAGTATATCAGATCTTCGATTCCTCACTTCCCGCTTCAACCTCTATTGTCATTTTAAAATTCCTTTATCTTTTATCTCAGAGGCCCAGGGTGTCAGTAGAGCCTAATTAATCACTACATATACAGTATACCCGTACATGTGTGGTGGAGCCATTGTTGTTTTTCTAAACCTCGATCGAAAATGAGCCTTAAGCACTATTTGCAAACACAGAGGTGGTTTTCACTTCTCTTGTGGGTAGAATTTAAAATATTCATAACTTATACACAGTACTTTCGACTGAGCGAGGGGAAGGCATGGAAACTGCATAATGGTTTCTAGCTTCCTGAAAAGACAGTGTGAAATAGAAAAAGCGGCTCCTTGTCCTAAAATGATATTTATAAATCACAGCAGCATGTTGGCAGAAAATTCCAAGAATGGATTGAATCAATCCAAGAGCTCTGCAAAGGAAACATCCTCCACACACAGTACATGGCTTATGTTCAAGGCAGCCATCAGCGGGGTACAATGTGATTATGTTCTTTAGAAAACCTTGGTATAGTTTAGTTTTGTTTGAGTTTCCTGCTGTTTACCTGCTCATGGTCTCATCTGACGGGAAAGTTTTGGTTTCTGGAATTCAAGATGAAGTAAAACAAAGTCGTTCTCTTGGTTGTATTTAACAAGAAACAAAACCCTTTCACGTCCTTTGTTTTATTTAGGTAATCTCCTATAATTCAGTCTTGTTACTGGAAATGCGAGAAAACAAATGTGCCTGGTCTTACGTTATGTTACAATGTTTTCCTATACTTCACAAAGACACGCTTAAGGACGCACTGCGCTCAGAAGCCAGTGAGAAAATCCCAGTGCAACCTTCAAGGGAAGGTTTCTGACAGGTTTATTGGGGGACCTGGACGTGAGCCCAAGGGTTCCTCAGAACTGCTTAATACAAGATTGTTAGAGAATGTGGATGAACTCTTTGACGCCGAGTTTGGAGCTAAGAAATGCCAGGCCCTTGGAGATAAGAATGAAACCGTGTTATAAGGGTGAATATTTTATCACATCATATTAAGATAACTCTTTTTATCTGTCTCACTTTTTTTCGTTTTTACCTGTGGGCAAAATCCATTTAGGAAGTGTACCTCCTCAAAATCCTCTTGATGCCATCAAAGTCTGGGCTAATGGTTAAACTTGGCGCAAAGTGCATCTCCCTGTCAATGTATTCAGCACTTTCATCTGTCTTTTTTATCATTGTTCTGTCTTTAATAGTCTAAGAGCTTTGCCTTTTGTCCTCTGGATTTATTAGTGCGTTGAAAGATCATTTTGGTCCCCAGTACACTGTCGGCCAGATGTGCTGTTTAAGGTACTTAAGCACTTAAAATGCGTGATAGCATGGCACATATTTACCTTAAAAATAGAATGTGTTAAGCATGTATAATTGGCCCCGTGCTAGGCTGGCTGCTTAAATATGCAATGGTTATACTAATGAGTGTCACCACATGAGAATTACAGTGAGGTGTAACGAAAAGCCGCCGGCAGTCTGTTCTCCCACTTATTAATATCTGTGATCAGGGTATTGAGCTAAATATGGGTCTACTTTGTTCCAAAAAAAAAAAAAAAAACCTACAATACCTTAAAAAGCACATTAAACATGACTCTTGGCTCCAGGAAATTGTAGAGAGTTTTTAACAGAATTAGAAGTTGTTGCCTTGTTGAAATTTAAAAAGATAATTTATTTATGACCTAAATGCAGGTGTAGGCCACTGTGAAAGAAATTTAGGGCCAACCTGAGGTATAAGTAAAAGAATGCAGTATAGTGCTGCTAAAAAAAAAAGAACAACAAAAGAAATAGTTGTTGGAATGATCTCTTCTGCCTTCAGCCCCTTCTGCTGTGGTGCTGAGGCACTAAACAGTTTCCATTGCTGGATACCCAGAGTCCTGATAAAGTGTGAGCGCTGACAGGTAATTTTGGATGTGAAAGTGAGGTTCAGATAGAAGAAGATATTTAGATTCCCTCTAAGCTGCAATTGATTTTTGTATTGCTGTTTTATTTATTAACCGTCTATTAAACCAGTAAAAAATGTAACTACATAAGAACATTTTCACTACTTAAAGGGATAGTTCAACATTTTGGCAAATTGGCCCATTGCCATAATCGCTATAGTCATAGCAGTAGGTTCGTTACCTTTATTTGTCGGTGTAAGCTATTTTTAGAACGGAGGAGCGGAGCGGCAGGCTGTTCAGAGCTACACCATGGAGGCTAATGGAATTTCTTGGTTTCCCTCATCAAACTCATCAAATACAAAATCCCAAAACTCCAAAACGCTTTCGTGGACAAGTTGTGACCTGCACAATCACCACGCTATGAGATAATAATGGAACGTTACGAAACGGAGCCGTTTTCGAGGTAAATACAGAGTCTGCTTGCTGAAAAACTGTCCCTGAACGCAACGCGCATCAGCGGTTTTGCATGAATTTCCCTCTAAAACAACTCTGTCTCGTAACGTTCTATTATTATCTCATAGAGTGGTGATTGTGCAGCTCACAACTTGTCCACGAAAGCGTTTTGGAGTTTTGGGATTTTGCATTTGATGAGTTTGATGAGGGAAACCAAGAAATTCCATTAGCCTCCGTAGTGTAGCTCTGAACAGCCTGCCGCTCTGCTCCTCCGTTCTAAAAATAGCTTACACCGACAAATAAAGTTAACGAACCTACTGCTATGACTATAGCGATTATGGCAATGGGCCAATTTGCCAAAATGTTGAACTATCCCTTTAAGTATTTCTATTTTATTTTCTTTCACTCCATTGTACATAGAGGGGCATGTATTTTTTTTTTTTTTTTACTCTTTGTTCGAGAAGAAGTCTGAAGTCAGAACCTCTACTCAGGAATGTGTTTGCATAGTTGTGAGGTAATTTAAGTGCAGCACCTGAAGACTTTTCCACCGCTGCAGTGAACTCAGAGACCTTTTGTGCACCTTAGCTCAGTCTGCCTGCACCCATGTAGCCCACACTACTGTAGGTACTGATATAAGTTGTTGAACGTGTAAATGTAGAGAACAACACAACAGTACTACAAAAACCGCTGAGAGGGTGAAAATAAATTAAACCTTCCCTCTCATTAAATGACTGAAATTACAAATGTTCATTTGGTTGTTTAGGGCTCCTTTGTGGCTGCGGAGCATTGAGGGGAAGCTGCTTTGACTACACCAAGATCGTGTAGAAGCCTGCCACTCATTTAAATCAGCCTGTTTGTTTAACACTAGTCCACGGTAAGGCTGGATATAGTGAGGATTTAAACTTTATGGATCCCAGCTTTAAGGGAGGTGCAGCATGCAAGGCCATCAGTCAGTAAACCATCAATCCAGTCTAAGCTGTAGAAAGTGAGACAGCTCGCCAGATCAATAGTACATTCCACTTGTGCAGCGAATCAACAAATATTCCCAAAGGATCACAGAAGAACAATATTGTCCATGGGTGTGATGCAGTGCAGGTGTCAGTGAAGGTGGACAGCCATGTAACTTCTGATGACATGTTTGCAAAAGTCAGCGGGGTTACAATATAATGTGGTTTGAGTAAAGAGCAGGAGAGACGTGAATACTGCAGGAGGAAGACTTAAATGCTGCTGTACAGCCACTGAGCAGGTTGTATGTTGTGTTCTAATCCACTTCCACAGAGTAGTGTGGAAAGACTCACGAAACAGGCAGGTAACAGCTTTGGATTACGGCGTAGGATATGGTAAGCCATTTAAAAATATAAACGATCCCTTTAAAGAGGAAAAGCACACATCAGCAGTATCCAATGAGCTTAGTCTATTTTTATCATATTATCATAAAAGTAGGAGGGCTACGATTAATGTCTTTTCTGGGTGGAAGAAACATGGGCCTGAAAAAATATATATATATCGGATACAAGGGGGAGAGGCTATCAAATATTCAGGTGTGATAGTCTTCCAGGAAGCTGTTGAAATTACATTTTCCAATTCATCTGTCTCTTCCCTCACATGTTCTGTAAGCTATAAGTATCACACTTGTTAATCAGGTCATGTTTTTTTTCCTTTGCCTGCTCAGCCAGTTATGAAAGAAAAGTGATCCAATATGTGGAAATGTGATTTAATGAACCTTTTCTGTGCCCAGTCCAGAAGACTGGGATGTAGATTACAGTAATGAATAAGAGGATAGAGCTTGCTTTGAGATGAACGTCACCAAAATGCAGATGATGGCTTGAAATCTGGTAAAGTGAGTTGGATTTATCACGGTCTATTACAGCATGTACAAGCTTTCATGATCAAGGCAATAACCCGTTTTTCCAAACAACTACACAGCATGTGGTTTGAACACACTGTGGGAGTAGAAATGTATTGGGCTTGATTTATCAAGCAGTATAGACATTTCTGGGAGCTCTGCAGTAATAATATGTAATCTGGAGCCTGATCTATCTCCGCATGATTTAAGTTCTTGCTCAGCTTTACATTTCCCATCCTTTCAGTATCAATTTCATATGCATCGTGATGTGCATGTGCTGATGTTGAGACATTTTGATATTTTTCAGGGGATATAGAGATATACAGGAGGGGGAGATAGGGTGGTACTTAAGCACTGCATTCGCTTAAATCAAGTCTCTGCAGATTAGAGGGGCACGTCTGTGTTAAGACCTGTAATCGGACCAAATGTTTTTTGCTTTGACGCATCCTTAAAAATTCTCATTATCTCCAAAAATCAATCCAAGAACAACACAAGTTCAATTCAAAAGTCAAGTAGTATATACAAGAAGTCCAGGAGAAGTATGTGTAAATAAGCCTATACTGAAATAAGTTTTACACTTCTTATACAAGCAAAAGCAGAACATTGCCATGCCAATCAATACAGTACATGAGCTGTATTAACACCGGAGAGGGAGACATGTACAATAGAAACTGCAACAGTCAGTGACTATATACTGTCGGTCTTATCTATTTGAGCCTCATGCTTTCAATTGTAGGTCAGACTTCTTCTTCAGTCACTTTCAGTGCTCAAAGGGAAAATACTCTCAGCCTCTTTTGTCCCATTGAAATCTTTCAATAGTTTATATTCAAATTTCTAAGCTTACAGAGTGACGGTGCGAAGACTCAAAACCACAGAAAGACTGTCAAAGGCAAAAAACATCTGCACACCTCACTTACATTAAAAAGAGTGATCCACAAGCATTTTAGCCATACCCAGAACGCACCTGCTGGCTTTACGGTAATAGTACGGTACATGTTCAATTTATATGCTCACTAATTGTAACCTTTTCAGTAATGCAATTATAACCCTATAACCAATAATGTAGTCATTCAAAATTTTACCGTATTGTATAAATATTGTTAAAGCTGTATGCAATTTTTTAATGCTTTGAAAAAGCTACATATGTGCAGATTAAAGACTGTGTTGCACATCCATCATTCTTAAGAAATCCTCCCCTGCTGATAATTAGTACGTTTAAAGCATGCTGCCTTTTTGGGTTGGTGTAGTTTTCTTCATCAGTTTTTGGAACAGCTGCTGTCCAGGGTGCTGAATCTTGGCATCCCCACTAATTTGCCACCTGCCAAGCTCGCTATACATACGTTGTTGTTCCAGATCCTGGTAAGTGAGTCTTGTGGATGCGAATGCCGAGCCCCCGAGTTACTGGTGTTTGATCGCTGCCTTTGTGTGAGGCCAGTTTATTTACTATGCCTATTCTGCCAGTAGACTTTCCTGTTTACTGTTCATCAAAGAAAACTAATATAAAGTTTCTGAAGTGAGAAATTCCTCATGTGATGTTTTCTTTGCACTTGGTTCCAGCTAGACATCTTTACAGATTGTTTCATTGGCGTTCACTGAAACCAGCACAATGAAGAGAAAACACCAATTTTGTGGAAAAAACAATGCCAAAATTCTAGCTAATTAAATCAAAATTAAAGCTTTATTTCACACCCCAGTACAGACTTGTGGTTTCCTCTTGCAATATTGAAGAAGTTATATTTGGTTAGTTATCTAGTTTTTTTTAGTTTATATTAGTTTTTACTCAGACTGTGTGTTTACTGTAATGTATTGAAAAGAACGAAAAACAACAAGATCATCTACAAGATCATTATGTCATTAAAAGCAATTTCACAGTAAAGAGAGGGATTAATGTGTTAAATAATCATGGTGGAATGTCCTTTAAAGTCCTCTGCACATGATAATTTGGTTGACGTGGGTCAGATTGTTCTTCTTTTATGACATTGATGGTGTTGATATTGATGCTGAATACTCTACTCTTTCTTTTTTTTTTACCGGATAATGGTTAGGGGCCAGGCAGCCTAAGCTGCCATTGTTTTGCTGCATTTTCTTCTTCTTCTGAGGAATTCCTACTTCCCATGAATGAAAAATTTTAAAAACTTTACAGAAATGTCCGGTCCCGTGCCAGATTTACTCAACTCCGAGGACATGTCAATATTCCTCCTGGTGGAGGCATAATAAGCGTTTAAATTAAAAAAAAAAAAAAAAAAATTCCTACTTTCACAAAACGGTTAAATTCATGGGAACAATGGCAGTCAATGTAAGAATGGCATTTTTAAACATCAGATTTTCTCTTATGAAGCAAAACTATTGTTAAAAACAAATCACCAGCATTTCCATGCTGTCAATGCAATTTATGTATATCAGATCACAACTGCTGCGGCTGGTGAGTCCCTGAGTCCATTTCTTGAGGCCACACACCGTCTCACTTCCAACCAATGTGTTAGGAGCTGATTCTTGGTGTCAGAGGTTGTGAGTTCAAGCCCCAGCAAGAGTGATGATGATGATGATGATGATGATACATCAAAATGCCAGATCTCAACTGCAAACACAAGACAATAGTCTTGATGGTGGTGCAAGCCTCTTTCAAAACTTTGAAAATGTATGACAAATCAACCATATGTGCTTCAGCTTTGGAACCTTCACTTTCAAATTGCCTAATTTTGCCTAAAATTGCCGGGCCCCGACCATTGGCGCGCAGCAGCTATCATTGTGTTTGTATCTGTCATATGCTTGCACTATATCTGAGAACTCACCAAAAACCTTCAACAATTCATTTTTGATTAAAGTGGCCATGTGTGGGGTGTTGCTCCCTTATGCTGTAATATAGTATCAAATGCAGAAGTGCCTCTTTTGATGCAACTTTAAAGCTCCCTGGAGTAACATTTTCCAAGAGGTGTAGCCCCTCAGAGTTTATCAAGAAATTTCACTCAAATGTCCTTTCTTTAAGATTTTTTATATCTCTATACTGAAGGCCTGTGTTAGGGGTGACTCATCAGGAAATGGTTGCCAAAAATTTCTAAGCCTGGCCTTGCTTGCCTGACAATTTTTTTTTTTAAATATGTTTATAGCACAGCGCAGATTCAGGCAATTGTCCAAGTCTGGAATAAGGTTGATCCAGAGGAGACTGTGTGTGCCATCAGCTACTGAGCTATTTCTGATGGCACTGCAAAAAGGTTCTTTCAGGCAGCAACAGCAGACCATGTTTGCCTTTCTCACCTGGGGTCCCCTTAGAATCACTGGTATATTTGCAAAATGCCCACACTAGCTGTACGCAAAGGGCAGGCTATTATAGCCAACAATAGCCCCGCTACTTCAAGTAAACAAAGTCAAAACCCTCGGACTGTAAGGGTACAAGTAATTTCCATGAGTCAAACCAGCCCCACGCATGTTTATGTCATACGACTCATTATGATTGGTTTAAGCTCATTTGCATAATGCAAGGCAGCAAAGCCCGCAGGGGGTTTCGCGTGGGGAATTGAAGATAGCTCGAATTACTCGCAAGGACAAGTTTACACAACAAGTCTGAGTTGTTGATGGACGAAAAAAAGGAAACATTACTGGTGAAATAAATATCACATTATTTTCATTTGCATCTTTAGTGAAAAGGCCTTATTGGGTTGATATTTGCTTCATGTGCTGGTGTCTTTTGGTTGATCTATTAGACTTTCCAAGGCTTCAATGTGAAGTCTTTTGAAACCCATCAGATGGGTTAACATGGAATGTGGTTCAGACATTCGTGGTCAAATCCTGATGACTTTTATTTTTATATCCATCCATATTTAGTTTTTTACTAGAAACAGCCACATGCCCACCACACTTTCGAGAAAAAGAAAATTCAGAGCTCAGTTTTTTGTTTTTAATAACCAGTAGTGGTGATGATCTGAGATCAGTATCAATCTGAAAATGTTGTTTTCTGATGTGTGCTGAGCCCTAGCAGCCTCACGAGGCTGCGAGCTAGGCTATCGACTTAAACTCTTAATTACAAATTATTTATTTTATTAACATCTTCACTTATTCATTTAACTGTTTCTTAAATTATTTATGACTAGTAAATGGCTGTACGAGCTACACTCATGCATTATCAATGATTCATGATAACAGATTTGTTTCATATCACTTAAAAAACTAAACCAACATTAAGCTTGAGCTGCTTGCCATGCAAAACATTCAGATAAGTCAGTCATGTTTACCTTAAACTGTTTCGCTTTAATCATACAGTTAAAAAGAAATGCTTTGCACCGTCCTTTGTTACACTTGTTCCCATTTTATCTGTGCACATTTGCTTTTATAAAGATTATAACCAGCTACTCTCTTACTGTAATGAAAATGTCTTTTTACTGCAAGAGACAGACGGTTTCAAATCTCTGCCCCGCTCCAGTGGCCTTGTGAGATCAAGATTATAATTTCACTTCTCATGAAGGAGCCCTCATGTGCCTCGGATCGGTTTATTAAACTTCCTTGAAACAACATCAAAGTTATATTGCATCATTTTAGAACTGATTTTGTTCCTCTGCAAAGCATAAGTGTGAAATAATAACACGATACAGGATTTGACTGCCTGTGACTCACTGGTTGGCTGATTAAACAAACCATTTCCTATGATTTTTCACTTGGGTTTATGCTCTCCTGTCAACTTTCAACCCAGGGAGTAACACATCAGCTCCTCCAACCTCACGTGAACCCAGCGTGGACAATTCCAGCAAGGTCAGTCTTTTTCTAGGTATTGATCACTCTGTAGATCAGTGTCAGCGACCGATAAAATGTAGAGTCAAGGACTGCTAAATCCAATCACTGGAAGCCAAAAGGACTATATAATTCCCTATGTCGAAGGGCTTTATGATTTGGAACCAATTGACTTGGTTGGGATGCTGTAAAACAAAGTAGATTGTTCAGATATATTCAACATCAGGCCTCAATGATTAAGATGTGAGATTTAGCAACACGGCAGCTGTAGTTTATGATAACGGGATAAGGAACAAAATCCATATTTCATAAATGAGGGTATAGAGAAGAATTTCATTATTTCCTCAATAACTAGTCTGTAGACCACAGCTTTAAATGTAAAACAAACAAATGAAAACCAGCCTTCTAGAAATAAAATTCAATGCACCTGGGTAATATTTTTCTTTTTTTAAATGATGCTATATGGTAATTTGTGAAAAAACTTTTTATATTTCAATCTGTGTTTTCATAACACTTACAATAGCTGAAAAGATCACCTGGATTATTTCCTAAAAGTTTTAAGGAGATAGACTACAACGATAAATTTGTGTCACAAAAAAAAAGAAAATAAATTGTTGAGATCAGGAACTTGTTTCCCAGCCAACAGGGAGTTTGAATTGCCTGGTTACTCGCTGTAGCATGGAAAGTTGGGAGAGAACAACAGTCTTTGTAAATTGCCTCACAGTCTTTGGTGACTTGACAGCTCTGCAGGTTTGACAGTCTCCCCATAGTCCTGGACATCACTTGATTTTTCACTTTAGGTCTGACACTGTTTTCATTGCATCAATTGTTTATACCTCTTCTTTACAGTGAGAATATTTTGTCACTCTTTGGTTTATTTGTATTTAGATATAGTTTTTGTGAGAAGCTAATCAGCATTTTTTTTTTTAAACAAATAGGCTACATGATTATATACCTACCAGACTCAGCTGCCTTTGCTGCAATTTAGGTTAGTATGCTAGAATGCTAGACTAATCCTATACAGCACATAATGAACATTATGCTATAACGTTGTCATTGGGAACAGGCTTTAGCTGCTTTTTTTCTTCAGGAGCGCCAGCTTCATCTACAGCCAGCTTCTCATCTTACTGCAGGACAGAGAGCTTCAAGGAACCCTTTGTCCCCACTGCCATTACAGGTGAACTAGACGCACAAAAACTGTTTATCATTAACTATTTTTATTGCTACTACAAATGAGCTGCTGGACATAGCGGGGTGGATCTAGTAAGCTAACTAGCTAGCTTTTTAGGAGCCTTCATTGGAAGACTGATTACACCACATTGATGCAACAAGCTGTCCCATATTTCAAAGGCCTATCCAAAGATTCACTGTACACCATAAAAAATAATGGCAGCCAATGCTGACAGAGAACCTGAGGATTATACCTGTTTCGCCTCAATGGTACAAAGGTTAACAAATCAAGGGGCTTCAAATATTAAGTTTTAGTTAAAAATAAAATAAAAAATATGGAGAAGAATTAAGTAACATGTTGTCAAGGTTTCCAGAAACAGTGCTTTGTGATGCTCCAGTGAAGGTGAACACAGCTGGTGAATCAAAGTGGAAATAGGAGACGATCTCATTTCAGTCCAGCATTAGTGGTCTACACAACGGTCATTTGAAAGATGGGACTCCTGATTTAGGCAGAAAAGAACAGAAAAATGCACTTTATTCCACCATAGAGTTCACGTGCAAGTGTATAATATTACAGCTGGAATTATTGTGGAAGTGTTCATAGGGCTTTAGTTTGATCTACGGTAACTGCCAGCAGTTTCTTGTCATGTCTGCAGTTCTTTTCACCAGGTGGGACCCATCAATGCTGTCAGAAATCTCCAATATCTTTGACTAGTAATTGCAAGTTAGAAGCTGATGTGATGCTTCTTGCCCGCTCATAATTACATTTTAAATGATGTGATATTAACACAACGTTATAGCAGTGCACCCTGGAAGCTTAGCCTCACAGAAACACTGGCAAATTGTACTACACACTACTATGTAGTGTATTCACAGCATCACCACACAATATGCATACTAAATATGGTCAATATATG
The DNA here is from genome assembly GCF_905171665.1 of Trachurus trachurus. Lineage (NCBI taxonomy): Eukaryota > Metazoa > Chordata > Actinopteri > Carangiformes > Carangidae > Trachurus > Trachurus trachurus. Next base: position 19,825,796 of record NC_139906.1, read on the forward strand.
ATTATTTTGATGATGGGTGTATCATTTCCTTAAAAAAAATGAGACAGACAGAAATTGACAGTACAGTGTAGGAGCACATAATGTGGATTCAGGACACAGCATGTTTATTTCTACTCGTCAACACTTCATGACATCTTTTAACTGTTATTCATTTATGTGTTTTTTTCTTTTGGTTGACATGTTCACGGTTAAGCCGTCATTATTGCCCGGCACCTGCCAAAGCATGTCAGATCACTTGTCAGTCAGACAGTGTGGGTGTACGCAGTGTTTCTGTTGACAAAGGTTTCTGTAGATGTTTTTCCTGTCAGCCATGTTGGCTAGCGCTGCACGTTTACCCGTTCTCTCTGTTCATCCTCAACAAGCTGCTGTTGCTGCTCCAGTCATATAAAATATATCACTGAAATTCGTAGGCAAGCCAGATGTTAACATGTGTAACAGGTCTCATGAACAGGCTGAAGCCTTGCATCATAACGGTTCAACAATTGGCTAAAGCAAAACTAGCGCTAATATCTTTAATAATACTGTTGTTTATCAGTTGTATGTGCACATTGACTGTGGTTTTGGGCATGGTGTTGACATTTCAAATCATGAGCTTTAACCATTCTGGTTCAGAAAATGTTTCTTTTCATCTTTCTCACAGGAGCTCCCCACAGAGCACATTTTAAAATGATATGAGTTATCAGATAAAAACCACAGGACAGGTTTTACCTTGTAAACTTGTAAACTGCTGATCCTTGGAGAGGAATGATGCATTTATTTCATTCATCTCAGCAACACTGTTATTTTATAGTACATTAATCTGATAGATTTTATTTGGTAAATGCTGTCCCTCAGTACAGAAAGAGAATTCATTTTTGAGATATCCTGACAGTCACTTGTTTCAGAAAAAATACAGAGATGAATACTTTCTGTTATCATCAAGTTATCTGTAAAAACAAAAAGGGGCTGCTGCTGGATATATATGGATTCAAAAGAAAATGTTCTGTTGACAGTTACTTCAAAGAACAATCAGGTACCTGCTTGGGTCTGAAAGATTTTGTGACTCAAAGTACTATATTTGAAAACTGACTCACACAGACACTTTGTAAGGCTCAAAGCATCCCTTTAACCCCTGTTTAGAGAATCACAGACTTAGAAAAATACAAGATCACCTACTTTAACACTGACCCATTTTAGTTTTATACCATAGTATAGGATCCTTATGTCTAGGAGTTGGAATAATGACGTTGTTTTTATAATGTGCCATCCATTAGCATCGTTTCTGGTGATAATATTCCTGCAAACACTTTATACATGCAATGAATTTAATAACAGGATTATGTGTAAATAATTAATTGTTTAATTCTAGCCAACTGCTTACTGTATTTGGGCATGTAATAAACCCAGTGTGTCACTGAGTCAGGTGCCCTGGGGCATTTTCTTAAAACTCCTTGTGGTCTAACAAACATGCTGAATGTGTGTGTGTTTCATAAAACATTGGCAGGGCTAATTGTACGGTCACTTTTAGATTGGTGTAATAGCGTGTAGTCGTTTGCATAAATAAAAATAGAGTCTATAATGGTACTATTGGTCAGGACTTCCAAAGATAACCAATTTTCTATTATTACTCTTTCTTTTGATCTTTCAAAAATAATGCCAAGAAAGATGAGTTGCCTTAGACGTTGAATATATCTCATGAGCAATGAAAGATTCTTGAATTTTTTTTTTCCCATCAAAATCCCAGCATGTGATCCACCATCATTGTCAAGGAAACATCACATGAATCAGTCCTGTCTCGTCTTAACTGATCCCATTGGATCTTACATCCAAAGCCTTGCTTCCAAAGAACATATGATGAGAAGGGACATAATAAATGTAAGTTTACCTGTGTTACTTTAGCTAAATATTTTAGAATAGCAATAATACTGATTTTGATGTACATTACAGTATTTTCAGTAGTCTATATGAAAATGAAGTACTCAGGGAGGAGCAGACGCTAAACGTCTCTTACCACAGAAATATGCAGCCTCTGAGGAAGAAGTCAGGCTGGGCCTCAGAGAGTGAAGTTCATTCTTACACAGGCCTTCTTTGCATTGATCAAATCATTTGCAAAGTTATTTGCTCTTTACCCTGTTGCTCTTCTTTGACATTGCATGGGCCCTCAAAGGAAAACAACTGGCAGAGAGAATAAGCCTCTCAGCATTGCAGATGAATTGTTGCCTTTGAGTGGGAAAAAACAGAAAGTAACTGGAGTGTGACCAAGTGATGCAGTGGTACATAAAATAAGACTGTCCTTCATAGACTATCTAGTAGATGGTGTGAGATGTACCTTTTTAAAGTTAGGGCTGTTAAAGATGATGGCACTCAGGAACCCGAGAGAACAGACCCCACGACAGTGATGTTCGAAGGTAAAAAATGAAATGAAATGGAAGTAAGAACTAGCAAGAGACATTAACCATTGAAAAAAATAATTTTTGCTGAAAATATAGAACGGCAGTCTAGTTGTTTGCAGCTTTGTTCACTAACAAGCATTTTTCTCACATTTCATATTCATTTGCCTTTACTGAATTCACGATAAAAATGTATTTTAAAAGGAAAGCAGACAGGGGCATAATTGTCATGTTGGAAAAAAAAATCTGAAATTAAAGTTTCTCACAAAACAATTTGAAAAATTTAAATGGGTATTTAGAGGACCAGAGGACATGCCCACCACAATGTCCCACAAGGAATTCACAAATTCAATTCCAAACTAAAACATCAGACAATCCTTAAACTTCCACTGGAACTAATTACATTTGTTAGTGATTGTGAGGTCACAATTCCAAGTCTTTCTTGAGCTACAATTTTTGAATACTGCTATAATTGCAAAATATCACAGAAACACCTCCAATAATCCAGTAATCAGAAGTAAACCTTTGATAGGTGTTGAGTACCGCGAACACCTGTAATATACTGTATAATGCAATCCAATACAATAGCCTTGCAATAAAACCAGGCTTTGCAAAACGTATAGGCTAATGTTCAAATTATAATAATTATTATAGAATGATAATTATACAGTAATTCATTGCAAGTGTCTCAGAAGTGCTAACAAATTAAGCCTTAGGATTCAGAAAGGTGGTATTTATTGAGAGGTTGCTGTGTGGGGGCTGCAGCATTGTTGTACAAGTGCTCATGTGTCATTGTTCACGTCCCTGTGCATGTGAAGGTGGAAACATCTTTATCATACACATTTCCTGTCAGGGTGAAGGGCTGCAGGATGCACAACATCACTGGAGGCAGTAAATGAATTTTATATAAAAGCAAACTTGGGATTTTAAGTTGTCAAACAGCAAAGCTCTCACTTTTTTCATTATTACGACAATGAGGCTGTTTTGTTTCCCCTCACAGAAACACTGCAGCTCCTTGGACTTGACTGCCTCATTGTCTCTCAGTGTTGTTCATACTGAGGTGGCATTCATGAGTCAAATTAATATTGCCACTTAGTGTTCATGGCCTATAATGAGCAATATAATCAACCAATTACACTCATAATAGTCTGTGCTGATTTCCAATTTACCCAGATGTACATTCTTCAACAGGTCTAACTCTTGAGTGAGAAGCTATTGTTTGATCAGATTACATGAGAATGAAGCCAAAATTGAAAGTCACTGTTGAAAAAAAATATTTTGGTGAATCTCAAATAAGACAATAAGTAAAACAAAAATGTAAATCACTATCATATCAAACACAGTATTCCTCACTGATTCCCTCCCGCTCTGAAGAGTTTAGTAAAATATGTATAACCTAAGACTTTTCTTTAGTAAACATGCAGCGTTATCCAGCAGTCATCACATTAGGTGTGTCTCCACAGAGTCTTATCAAAAAGAGATTCAAACATCCTTCCTCCTCCAATGAAGAAAATGAGCTGATGCTTATCACCATAGCAAAATGTGGTGTTTTTGCCAGGCAGCACTCCACAGATAACATGATTACTTAAAGGGATAGTTCAACATTTTGGCAAATTGGCCCATTGCCATAATCGCTATAGTCATAGCAGTAGGTTCGTTACCTTTAATTGTTGGTGTAAGCTATTTTTTAGAACGGAGGAGCGGAGCGGCAGGCTGTTCAGAGCTACACTATGGAGGCTAATGGAATTTCTTGGTTTCCCTCATCAAACTCATCAAATACAAAATCCCAAAACTCCAAAACGCTTTCGTGGACAAGTTGTGAGCTGCACAATCACCACGCTATGAGATAATAATAGAACGTTACGAGACAGAGTTGTTTTAGAGGTAAATTCATTCAAAACCGCTGATGCGCGTTGCGTTCAGGGACAGTTTTTCAGCAAGCAGACTCTGTATTTACCTCGAAAACGGCTCCGTTTCGTAACGTTTCATTATTATCTCATAGCGTGGTGATTGTGCAGGTCACAACTTGTCCACAAAAGCGTTTTGGAGTTTTGGGATTTTGTATTTGATGAGTTTGATGAGGGAAACCAAGAAATTCCATTAGCCTCCATAGTGTAGCTCTGAACAGCCTGCCGCTCCGCTCCTCCGTTCTAAAAATAGCTTACACCGACAAATAAAGGTAACGAACCTACTGCTATGACTATAGCGATTATGGCAATGGGCCAATTTGCCAAAATGTTGAACTATCCCTTTAACTTCCCATGTCCTTATTTTCCTGTGCAAGTAAGTAATATTCATGTATGATTAACTATATAAAAAAAAATCCCACTGCCTAAAAATCAGGCTGGAATTTAAATGAAAAATGTTTCATCATATCAGAAATTGTACTTGTAAGTTAATGTTTAAAAAAAATGCAAATATGGCAGTAAAATGGTTGATTGTATTTCCATGCATTAAAATAGATTTTAGTTTTACTCACAATCCAGTAATTTGTGTGTTTAACAAAAGAGGCAGTTCCTCTTTAAGTGAAATAACCCATTTCTACACCAGCTTTCTAAAGTGATAAAATACATGTGGAATTCAAATGAAGGCATTTTTCTGTAACTGGATAACTTTGCAGACAAACACCTACATTTGTCCCAATTCAGAAAGTGTGACAACATTTTGCATAGAAGTTGTTGAAACAGGAATCTTGTGTATTCTTTGTGTATGGTACGCTTTATGACATGGATCTCTACACTTTATGATGGTAACACTGAACCATAGGTTAATTATGTTAAATGATACACAACAATAAACATCAACATGCATCAGCTGTGCCATAGTGGTATTTAGGTATGGAGGGGGACAATGTGGGAAAAGAGGCCAAGTTGCAATGCCAGTTTTCCCACCAATCCATGCTGCATTCCTATTGGTCAGTAAGTAGGCATACTGTAGAACACAGCAGCAGTCACATTGTTAGATGGTCATCCTAAACACAGTCAGAATCAGCAACGGCCATCTTTGAACCTCTCTCGCAGTGGGAACACTGTTTTGGAGCCACGACCAAAGATGTCAGAAGGACTGTGAGATAATGGGTCCTTGGGCACAGGCATGTAAAAGACTCAAAGAGCTCTGTGTGTTTTGTGCCTTTTTGTTGTTGGTTTGTGGGGTTTGTGTCTTTAGTTTTGTCTTTCTTTGTAGTTGTTTTTTATGCTTTGCCATATCTTTTAGTTGTTTTCCATCTCTCTGGTTGCCCTGTGTGGCTTTGAGTCTGTTTGTGGTTGTTATGTATCTCTTTGTATTTGACTGAATGAGAACAGGGGCTCTGGGTCCCACCACGGCCCCTTGAACCCTTGAGCCCCTGGGTCTGTGCCCTGTTGGTCCATCCAATGATCCTTCCATACGGTATGGTTAAGGCTTAGGGACAATCATGGTTAAGGGAAGTAAATTATGGTCCAGGTTAGGATTGATTTATATTATGAAACTGTTGGTATGACAAGAAATTAAACATTTACTGTAGAACTGTGATGGCCTTACCTTATGATCGAGATTTCCATTTTGGCTCCAAATTAATATAATTTGGGGAAAAAAATATTCTTTGGTGATTTTCCATTGTTCAAGTACATTTTGAAATTGGGATTTTATTCTGAATGTAATGTCAATGAGGCGCCTCGTGCCTAAAAAAAATTGTCAAAAATTCTAAATTTGTAATATTTACTGTTATGGTTCAGTGTAAACAAGTAAGCGGGCATAATGAGGGATCTCTGTTTAAAATGGGCTTCAGATTGTGCAAGGATAGGTGAAGCTATATGCACAGACATTAGAGTTCTCAACAGATCTGAACATCTAAAACCTGAATCAGGTGTTGAAGCTGGAACCCGAAGCCGCCCGACTCACTAGCATTTATTCTTGGCCCAAACCCGGCCAAAAAAAAAAGACCAAGAAAAAGAAGGAGCCCAGTCCCCACTCATTTGTATCTTTCTTTACTTGAGGGTCAAATCTGGATGTCACTGAAAAGCATTTGATTTGATCCTTTACACAGCTCCTCATTGTATTGGAATATAATGTCAGTGTAGAATTGTGGCGGAATGTCTGACGGCACTTTCAACCTCATTTTTTGGAGCCCAACACTTCAGCCATTGTATGAATACATTGCTGAGGGGATTTTTCAAAAGAGTCGAGAATAAGCTTCTGCCGCGAGTCAAACAGTCTCCCTGGGCGAGGAGGCGCTGGGACTGACGGAACAGTGAGAGGTGGTGTCAAGCCCACAGAGATTTTAAAAAGTATAAGCTGCAACAAATCTGAATCTGCACTGTTTTTTTTTTGTTTTTTTTGTTTTTTTCTCCTTACCGAGCATACATCAGAAGGTGCACTTGTGTGTGAGGGTGCTACTTGATTCTTCTCTCAGACCTCTGTGTGTTGCAAAGCTCTTTGTTTGTTGGGCAGAATTCATGATTCACAGAGGACACTTGAGAAGCACAAATATACTCAAGATGCTCTGTTCTGTTGCAGATGCGAGAGTTGGCTCTATTTACATTTCATTTCTGTCTGACATTATGTTGAGCGACTGATGCATCTTGACCACAGAATCAGTATCACTGCCACTGAAATAACCTTATATAAAAGAATCTGAATTATCCCTTCAAGAGGTGGATCTTTTTTTTTTTTTCTTTTTTTTTGCTGAACAGACCCAAGGACCAGTAGAGAAATATCACTTTTTTTGTATGCCATCACAGTTTAAAAGATATCTTGTGTGTGTGTGTTTAGTGTGCTAATGCAATGTGCTTGGCCCTTATGGGGAAATAAACATGCTATGAAAAAAGAGTCCCATTAAGCACTTTTCAAGAAGTCAATTTAAGTTGCACTGTGGAAGAAGAAGCATCTTGAAAAACACATCTTATCATGCCTACATCCCATCATTATCCTTTGGAAGAATCGTTTTGCTGTACAGGTCCATTTGTAGAAAAACAGTGTTATGACCAGCAGAAAATGAATAGACTCAATAGATACACTCAAATTTCCCTTTAGTTGACAGAGACAGTGGATTTGTTGGCTGTAAATGGTTCTCTAGACCATTAGGAGAGGTTTCATTTGTACTGCCTAGGGGGTTTGCACAAGACCCAGATACGCTTAATGATATACCCACACTGCACTCATGCTGTGAGTTTTAAAGCAGCCAGTCTCCAATGAGAAAAGTGGTTATTTTTTGTTATTACTCATGTATCCCTTCACTCACATCTCTTAGGCTATAGTGCGACAGACAGAGAATGCTTCCCTACACCGTAGCCATGAAACAGAGCGTGACTTTTGATGGGGCAGGAAGGGGTGAGAGGAGGTCTAAATGCAGCCAGATTGTATCCACTGTAATTGGGTTTATGTACTCTGAAGTGTCCTCTGCACAACACGTGCACTGAGATGCCAAATGTGCACATGATCTATTTAGAATGCTGTTTTGGATGTGGGCAATGACAATGGACTGAGAGAAGGGAGAAGAAGGAGAGGGAACCTTTCAAATTTATTAAGGATAACCCCTTTGTCATATATAGACTGCTGTGTGTCTGATTTTGGTTCAGGGGGGAAAAAAGAAAAAGGAAATGGAAGCAGTTTATGATTCTGACCTGAATGTAAATGGCTTTCCTGAAGGACCCTCTGCTGAAAATGATTTCTGTCAGCTGCAAGTTTACATTCAATCTATTCTTTTCTTCTCACCGTGGATTTGAAAGGAAAGGTGTGATGCCACACTAGCAGTTGCACTCTCACATATTGACTTGTTGTCGTTTTTACTTTACATTCAGACACAGTTTTAGTCTACTGTACATGAACATGAATGTACAGTATATACAGGTTGTTATTTGAGACATAAGGCATAAGGCAAATCTGGTTTGGTGAACCAGAAACCAAAGAAAGCAACAGGAAAATAAAATTATGTTATAAACTGGTAATATGTTTTGAATTAAATTTAAAGATAAATAAATAAAATAAGGACATTGGGTTACTCATAAAACACCATACATTGGATCTCACTACAAAGCACTGTGAAAATGATTTTGTCTCTACCTCTTGGTCATTTTAAATCCCTCTCCTTTAATGTCTGTTTGTACTTGCTTCGATTGCTTTCAGAATTGCTTGTACAATATTATTGTATTTGTGTTTGTCTTAATTGATTGTCCTTTCATCTTGTATGTTTATTATTTTTGATTGTGCTTGGCCTGACTGTAAATGAGATTGCCCTCGTATCGCTAATTGGTGATTGGAGGTTGAGAGTTGTACACTGAGCGGGTCAGATGGATGAGAGAAACAAAATTATATATTTTCAAAAGGCCAAATGGAAGACTGATTAAAGAGGTTGGTAGACAGATTTAGATTATATTATAGGATACTCATCTATGTACGTATATCGCTGTTGTGTCTCAATCAAATTCCCTATAATGATGAATGGAATAGATTTGCTATAGCCTTTGCCAGGCCTTTGAGGATGAGAGTGTTGGATTCTTGACAGAGGAAAGAAGAAATGGTTAATCTTTCCATGACTTCATTAAGTGTCAGTATAATGATGCATCTCCTACATAAAGTGTTTTTCTGATAAATGTATTTGCTAAATGTGAAAATCATTTATCAGGAAGGGGAATCAATATGAACGACAGGAGATCATTAATATTTTAAACAAGGCGAGTTTTATATAATTCATTGTACTGTACATAAAAAAATTCAAAGCAATGGTGTAACGATTAAACCAGATTGACCTTTAGTGAGGATGATTAAGGACGAGAGTACGCTAATGACTGACTTCATTTGATTATTTCCAATCCAATGTTTTATCATTTGAAAGGAGTTAATTTATATACTGTACTCAAGTGTACAGGTGTTTTTTCACTTTATGCTAATAACAAACTTGATATAGCCACTTGTACACATTTAGAAACAAAAATGAAATTACTCAATGTTTTTATTTTTGACTTAATTATACAGTTCTGAGACGGGTACACCTGCACATTTTTCATTGTGCCAACAAACAATAAAGACAGCTTCAAAGAAATGTTGCCTCACTTTTGCTCGGTTCATTGGAACAAACAAATTATACTCAAATCATATTTAGCTGGAACAGTATTGTGTCTATTTTATGATTTTATAACTTTTCTAGTGTTTACAATTACCTGTTACCAGCCACAGGGATGGTTATATTAGTATATGATAGATGAGTTTATCTTGTACAAAAATGATGATTTGTGTCAGACAAAATGTTATGTCTAAATTTAAAAAAAAAAGCGAAAGACACAGCTAAAGACTCCATGAACCCATCAAGTTCAGCTTGGGTTGCACACCAGAAATCCTGATTCTAATCCTGAGTCTGTTTAGAGCTGAGGCATTTATAGTGCATGACAAATAATTTGTTTGTACTGAACAAATGGGCACAGAAAAACCACATTGATTCCTCCTAGCATTACCTACTTTTCCTCACCTGGAAAAACATATTGCCTTTGTGATGACTCTCTGAACCTTTACGGTCCAGAGAAGCCCCTTCTCTCAGGCAATTCAAAGTCAGTGCGGGTGCTGCAGGAAATCACTGACTGAAGCAAAAGTACCCCGAACAGTTTGAGGGGAAATTGGGTTCACAAGAATAAGTACAACACTTGTCATAATAACTTCCATGAACGCTCAATACAGTGTATAGAGCACAATGGATGGAACTGAACTGAACAATTTTATGATTACGTAGTTGTTGATATTTCTTCTATAGGAGAAATGCAATGAAACTGTTGATCTTCATGGAAAATAAGTGCTGTGTATCAACTCTTGAAGGTCTGAGTCCATTTTGCAGAAAATGAAATGTATTCTTTTAAGTAACTTTGTGATGTCACAACAGTCATCTATAGCTCAGCTCACGTGATTCCACCATTGATGTTGTTTTAATTTTGTTAACAACAAAACAAGAAGCAGTCATTCGGTTGCTGAGCTCGCAAGCTACAAGCTACAGTATCAAGCTGATCTATTGAGGAAATGCTCCACTATCTTTAGATGTCAGGGAGCCAATATTATTAACTGTAATATCAGAAACCAGTGGGTAAAGTTTAGCATTTCTGAAATACATTTTAGTCCATCTGTTTGGCTCATTACAGCATTGACTGACTATTGTTAGTTGCATTTGCCAATGAGTTTTACCAAGCTACAGCAGTAGGCAACAATCTATTGCCTGTGGGTGGCTGGATATGGGTCACAGACAATAGTCAGCCAATCAGAGATGAGGCTCAGAGAGAGACAAAAAGGTCCAGAGAGAATTGTGAGAGATGAGATGTAAAAAAGAAAATTAATATTATTGTATATGTTCTTATTGATATTTGAACTTAAGGGACCTTTAAAATCTACAGCCACATTGGGAGCCAAATGTGAATTCAGTCTAAATTAAAGGGATAGTTCAACATTTTGGCAAATTTGCCCATTGCCATAATCCCTATGGTCATTAGGTTTGTTACCTTTAATTGTCGGTGCAAGCTATTTTTAGAACAGCCGAGCCGTGAGCTGCTTAGAGCTACACTACGGAGGCTAATGGGATTTCTTGGTTTCCCTCATCAAACTGATCAAATACACAATCCAACAAGTCCAAAACGCTCTCGTGGACAAGTTGTGACCTGAACATTCACCATGCTATGAAATAATAATGGAACGTTACCAGACCGAGTTGTTTTCGAGGTAAATTCATGCAATACCACTGATGCGCATTCCTGTCAAAGTCAGTTTTTCGGCAAACAGTCTCTGCATTTACCTCGAAAACAACTCTGTCTCGTAACGTTCCGTTATTATCTCATAGCGTGGTGAATGTGCAGGTCACAACTTGTCCACCAGAGTGTTTTGGAGTCGTTGGATTGTGTATTTGATCAGTTTGATGAGAAAAAGAAAAAGAAATTCCATTAGCCTCTGAAGCGTAGCTCTGAGCAGCTCAAGGTTCTGCTCCACCATAATAGCTTGCACCAACAAATAATGGTATATCTGCTATGACTATAGGGATTATGGCAATGGGCCAATTTGCCAAAATGTTGAACACTCCCTTTAATATAAGTGTGTCCAAAGCAATATGCCTTCACAATTCAAATTTTAACATTTGTAAATTCACCAAAGAATTGTGAAACTGTGAGGAAAAGCCTTGAACCTGACAGACTTGGGAGCAGTGTCAGCCTTGAAGTCATGGATTAAAAGGAAATTAACCTAATACCTTCAATTAACTGTAACAAGCTCACATGAACAGCATTGGGCTCTTAAATGTATTCCCATCACTAATTTATTTCCTAATTTATTCCCTTTATCTTCTGTATTGGGTGAACATGCTTGGGGGAATCTGAGTGTTGGACATGCTTTTACATTTTAAAGCTTCAGTGTGTAGGATTTGAAAACTTCTGTTTTTGAGTACTCCTGGTGGAAGAATCAAAAGCAATAGATCAAATTTTATTGGAATAGGGATTGGGTCATAATACCCAATAAGCAATGTTTTGTTTGTTGATTTTTATTATCACTCTTTGCTCCCATACTCATCTGATAATGGGCATTATTGGCCATCCTATCATATTTCTCCATGGTCCTGACCATCCGATGATATCATTGCTGCCAAACTTAAAATACATTTCTCTCCTGCTGTCATTTTACTCTGAATGCTGTTTCCTTCCTCCACCCCTTCAACACCAGCTTCATGTCAGTGTCCTGGTTATGCCCATCTGAGGCCGTGTTCATCATTCTCATGTCTTCATCATTTCATCTCTCCGTCACTACCTGTATCTAGATCCAGGATTTCCTGTCAAACTACATCCCATCTCAGACATAATGACATAATGATGGGCTAATCAACAGACACTCCCACTTTTCACATTTCTTGTTTTGCACATTAAAGTTGTGGCTAATCATGTTCAGAAACACTTTTTGTTATACTGGGTGAAATGGTCTTTCTATCCTGAGAGTAATAGTCTATACAGACGCCTTCATGTCTAGTTCTGCCATACGCCCAATCAAGCTGCCGTCTCTCTCCCTCCCCTCCCACTTGCGCAACCAGATTGAGTCTTCACCTACGTCCGCGGGAAAGCCACACTCCAGTCTGATGGGTGGCAATGTGGCTCTGGCAATGCACGTTGGGTGTCTTCACCTACAGTACATCCGCAGAAAGGTGAAGGCGTGGCTGAAGGGAGAAGTCTGAGCAAAGGGGCTGTGACTTTTGACTTTCAATTTTTTTTTAAGTACATTTCACTTTACATGTCAGAGGGCTGACTAGTTTCATTTTCATTTTTATTTTTTATTTATTATGACTAGGATTCTGATTATGGCCTTACATCTGCAGCTTTCAATTTTTGACACATAGGTGTGTAATGAAGGAGGAATGTGCGGCATTACAGGCAGTCCTTGCCTTTATAATAGTGAGTCTTGTTCTACATGAACCAAAGCTGTCAATGACAGAAAAAAACACATTCATGAGTAGATAAAAACGACAAGAGCCTTCGAGAGATTCTCATTTTCTGTCGCTCTATATCTATTCCTTTCTCTCTCTCTCTCTCTCTCAGTCCAGCTTTGTCTGTCTCGCTCCTTCTCATTCTGCTCCTACATCAACCCCCCCCCCCCCCCCCCCCCCCCCCCTCCCACAGCGTTGATAACAACCTCCACAAAATACTCTGTAGAAAACACAACGTCCTTGATCCGAGATTGCAGCATCCTCTCTGTTCAAAGACATTACTTTTTTTTTTCCAGGAGACTTGGTTACCAAACAAGAGAGAGAGAGAGAGATTACAGGGTGCTTTATTGATTCATTGACAGGGCTAAGTCAGTTCAACCTTGGATTTGTCTGAACTTGAAGGTGGTGCATCATACGTGAAGACGCAGAGTGAGAGGACGTCACCTGTTGCTAAAATGTCCATGAGTGTTTTTGGTTTCCATGGTAAAGAAATAAAATGCAATGTTGTTTGCAGTTCCAATGTGTGTTCCTGCTACAGGAGCCATTAAAGGAAGGTCAGTCCGTGGAAGACAATGAATTTAATAGCAATGCACTGCTGCAGTTAGTCTGTGGAAAATCCGCTTTGCACTCCAACAAAAGTTAGTTAAACAAAACAAAAATGTTTCGAAAGTTTACCTAGACCAGAAATTTCTTGCATTAGCTAGACTACTTATTTAGAGGACATATGGACTTGTGCAGCAGTAATTACACAGTGAGACACTGTACATCGCTCGCATTCCAGCATTATGGTACATTACAAATGTGCTGTGAGTTTGCAAGCCAGCGAGCTGAGATCACATTTCAATAAAGGAAATAAAGGAATTACTGTTATTCTCATTGTCACAAATGCACAGCTGTGCTCTACCAAATCTTTATTTCAACTTGGCACCGTTGTTCTCGCTCCTTTTCTTGTACAGTACATGCTGTGTTCTTCATTTTGATATCATTTTTTGTTTGTTTTCACGAGGCGAGGCAGATTACAAGTACACGGCAACAGTGCAGCACACCTCACTTACCTGGAGGCTGCACTGCGTAAGAGCGAGAAGCCCCCCGCCACACTCCTCATTCTGTCAACAATGCAGTTGCTCTCTGAACCATAACATTTCTCTTTCCTAAACTGCCTTCTCCCCCCCACATGCTCCTTTTAAGCATGCAGCGCAACACTTTGTGTGTATGTGTGTACCTGTATGTATAAAGATAAGTTGACTGAGCATTCTCATATTCACTCAGTTACACCCATGAGAGCTGCCCTATAAAATCAGCCTGAAGTTGTTTCATCGGCTCTGTGAGAAGAATTGGGGATTTCAGAAGTGGCATCACTGTTCTCATTGAGTGTTTATGGTCCAACACATTTGATATCTGAGCAAGATGCCATCCATGCCAATGGCATTTTCCCATAAGAGTTTAACAGTGAAGTCATGGCATGACTTGAATATTCTATAAGCACACATATACTGTATATAAGATGCCATATTGAGTGAGCCTGATGTTTTGTTTGGTTTGATTTCTTCATATTTTGTCCTGTTTTTTTTTTTTAACTGATTTGAGATGCCTCTCGTCAAAAACAAACATGTTAAATTAAAATGGAGGAATTTACTATTCTACAGAAATAGCAAACGTTGTCCTAAATAAATTGGGGAGATTAGGAGGAGCTCCTTGACCTCAATGAAGCTGAAAGGTCCAGAAACTTGAGTTAACAATAACATTTTAAAATAGGAAGGCAGAATTTAACAGTTTGAACAGTTGAAATAATAAATAGAATGTGATTTTTGTTCACATTTTGGGTAATAGCTAATTAAAGACATATGACTTCAGTGTTTGTAAAATCCTGACTTTGGCCTTCAAAATAAAAGCATGTCACTTATGTTCTGTTGTCTTTGCTGTTGATTGAAAACCCCTAAAGATACATAAAGCACAAGAATACATATAAATACACTGAGCGGCAACAGCTGTTGTAGATTAAAGTTCAGTTCAATAACTCCCATTGTTAGACAGTTAACCCACAAATCTGTTTTTATGGTCGATGCCTGGCCTCAGAAATTCTCCACTGATGTTTTCTCAAAGATATTTGTCAAAAGTGAAGTATCTCACACAGGTAAGGGGCTCTGAGAGGGTTTCTACAACCCAGCTTGACAACTGTTAAAGACTCAACACACAAGAGAAATAGGCAAACGTTCTCATCCCTGACAGGAAGGAAATGTGTTGATTTGTTTTTCTCCCTGAAAAGCACTAAGATGAGAGCTACACTGGGACTCTGGGTTGTATAAATGAATAAAAAATGGGGTGGGAGTGAAAAGGACATGAACAGGGATGTCGCCATTACGGCTCATTAGGAACTTTAGCCTACAGCCTCAGGAAGGTGCTACCCACAGTGACATAAAACACTGTAACTCATTGTTTATTAACCCTATTGTGATAGAGTGGTGTTTTATGTGAAATGTCTGGCGTATTTCCAAAGGCAGACTGAGTTATGACATGTAACAAATAATTGACATGGTCCAGGCACCCTTCGATCACATCCCCCACCTCTTTCCTGTCTGTGAATGCGTCTTATAGATCTCAGGGGGAGGAAGCATAAAACTCCCCTGCAGAGCACAGGTTTAAATTTTAGAAGATTAAAAAGTGATGATGCATAAACAGTGTATGTTCGTAAAAAGCTGTACTGGATGCACCACCTGTGCATTGTTATTTATTCACAGTCACAGTGAGACTCTCAGCAGAATGAGATATCAGCAGTGCAGGATACAGTGATAGCACTGCAATTAGAATGTGTCACTTCAGTTTTACAGCAAATAAATGAATGACTATAATATATTTCCTATTATTTCTTTAAACATAGGCATCAACTGTTTTCCTGAAAGGTCCCAAAAGCAATGCAGTGATCATGAGCAGCGTTTCGAAACAATACTGACTTTTTAAAATTCATATTGTAATAAGATGTATAGTACAGTGAACAAAAAAGGATTTGTATAATTTTGCATTATTTCTCAAATTAGAAAAACATAAGTCTACGCTGATGTGATTGTCAGGCGCTGTCAAGCAGAAAATATCCCCAGCACATCCCTCAGGAGGCTGGTAAGCTTCACTGAAACTTATCCTCGCCTGATATAAAATAATGTCTCGCAAATTACCACAATTTTCAAGCTGAAACCTGATTAAGAGGCATTTCCCAGTTATGAAAGATTAAATGACTAAAATCATGTGAAAATATCAACAGATCAAAGGGAGAGCTTTAGTTTGATGAAAGCTAAAACTGTCAGTTGTGGATGAGCCAATGGAGAAGGAAGAAAGTGAAACTCTTGCCAAAAAAAAGAAAAAGAAAAAAAAACTTCTGTATGGAAAGATATTTCTCAAAGGCTAAGTGTCAGATATTTTTAGAAGTCAGAAGCTGCTGGTCTGTACAGCATCATCAAAAGAAAGAAGGAGATGAAGATGAGATTGGAAAATAATGTTTATAAACTGAACATTAAATATTTTCAGCAACAACAAGGTTTATTTAAAGCCCCTGTACAGACTTTTCATTTAGTGTTGATTTTGGCGGCCCCTGTGGACGAAAGCGGTGGTGTTTTGCCAGAATGAAAACTGCATTTCCCACTGTCATGAAGACGTTTGTCTGGCCGGCGCATGTAGATTTGTTTTGGAAACGTCAGAAAGAAGACGGGACTTGCTTCTTTTTTTCTTTTCTTTTCTAGCAGCGTAATGTATCTATTCGTATCATTTCGTCAGTGGTCCAACCTGACCTTGCCTTCCAGAGGTATAGAATTAGACTACTTAGAAATAGCGTATCTTCACACTGATGGGCTCATTTGCTATTGTAGGTAACAGAGACACATCAGCAGAAACCAGAGACTTTTGCGTATCCAGTTAAAAGCTCCGTACAGGGGCTTTAAAATGTGATATATTGTATATTTCTGTTAGTGTGCCTGGACAGCCGAGCATGGAATCATTATCTGCTTCACACAGTGACAAATTTGTTTAATTGTACTTTGTCATCTCCCCAGGTCTCCCCTCCACTTCTTTCTATTTCTTTCATCTGTCAAGTCTTTGTTATGCCAGCATGCTTTGTTTTGTTGCATTGTAACCATCAACCACATATCTTGTTAAAGCAAAATAATGTTTCATTGTTTGTGTGTTTGTATCTGAATTTTTAAAGTTCGATTTAGGGCCCAAAGTGCAGAGCACAGAGATTGAGCAGATTTACAGTATAGGGGATTTATTGCAAACTGTTGCAAAATGTTGAGAGATGAGTTGATGGCACCAGAGACTTGAAGTTTGGCAGATGGATGAACTTGGGGCTGGTGAAGCGGAGCAGGTAAGTTCAACAGATATGTTGAAGCTGAGAGGGCAAATGGAGCTTGTGGCAGGCAGTGGAGCTGTAATCGGAACGAGGTGCAGGGAACGCGGACAGTGGCGGACGTGGCAGGTAACTGAAGCAGGCAGGAGCAATGAACCTGAGGCGGAGGCAAACACAGATTCAGGATCATATAGATGAGCACGAGGAAACAAACTGACAGGAAACTTGACCATATTGTGTCGGTACTTACAGAGGTGACTGAGCAACATGGCTGAGACTGGAGGGGTGAGATGGTTTAAATACGGCAGCAGCTTGAGTTGATGAGCTGATAAGATGCAGGTGTAGATGAAATTAAAGAAGGCAGCACATATAATAGACACACCCATACACATACCAAGGGAGGAGTTGTGGGTTTTACCAGTGAATACCACTTCCGCATTCAAATAACTGCAGTTCCTCGGTTGCCGTTGGGGGCAAATTGGGGCGTGGTTACGTTGAGTGACAGGTCCATAGACAGTTATCGGCAGTTAGCTGGTTGCTTCGAGTTCAGTGGGCGGGTTCTCGGCCGGATCTCCTCCAAATATGGAAAGTACACTCCCACTAAAATCCAAGATGGTGTAGTTCAAATGCCCATAGTAGGATCACAAAACAGACTCCCCCAAACCAGTGGGTGACGTCACGGGTGCTACGTCCATGCTTTATACAGTTATGGTAGATAGCTACACATGTTTAAACATATAGGCAGGAAGACTAACAAACTGGGGACAAGCAACCATGATAATGAAGGGAAATTTAGGAGAACACAGTGAGAAGAGAGAACTGAGGGAAGAATTTGTTATGTTGTAAAGTGAAAGTGTTGATTGACAGTGAATCCATAGCACAGTAAGTGTCATATTTTACACCTCATTCCGTGTCATCATAACATTTAAGTGCAAATTCTAGCATTTTCCAATTAACCCAAACTCAAAAAAAAGAAATACTTAAATACTGACTTAAATTTTAAGAACTCCTACAGTACGGAAGCGCATTGCATTCACTTGATAAAATAAAATTTAGACACCTTATCTCGTAATTACGAGATCTTTTCTCGTAATTACGAGAAAAGATCTCGTAATTATGAGATCCTGATGTCGTAATTATGAGATCCTGATGTCGTAATTACGAGATCTTTTCTCGTAATTACGAGATAAAGAAAAAGGAAATGTCTATTCGCTCTTGTTGTCTTAACAGATGAATGCTACGGTGGTGCAGTGGTTAGAGCAGTTGCTACTTGTACAGGAGACCGAGGATCGAAACCTGGGTGATACACATCGTTCTCGTTTTGTATATTAGGCCACTGTAGCCTACATTATTAGACAGCGGGGGACACACCGGCCCATGTTAACCGATTGTGCCGTTCATACACACCAAAGACCCCGGTGCCTGGCCGCCGCCGCCGCTGCTCTAGTGGCGGCCGGGCACCGGGGTCTGTGGAGCGGGTTCATGAAGCCTGATTGTCCCGACATGACTCAACTCACAACACTGTAACGTTATGTTGTGTGTCTTGTAGCCGAAAAGTAGGCTACAACACACACAACATAACGTGACAGCCGCAGTGTTGTGAGTGAGTCATGTCGGGACAACCAGGCTTCATGAACCCGCTCCACAGACCCCGGTGCCCGGCCGCCACTAGAGCAGCGGCGGCGGCGGCGGCCAGGCACCGGGGTCTTTGGTGTGTAAGCTGCTGTAGCTGCTGCTGCCGCCGCTGCTGCTGCTGCTCTGGAGGGGAAGGCGAAGCTCACTGCCAGGATCACCACCGGAGCAGCGGCGGCGGCCGGGCTCACGCCCGGGGAAGGCGATCCTGGCAGTGAGGGTGTGTGAGCCCGCCGCCGCCGCCGCCGCCGCCGCTGGGGGCGGCCAGGCGGGGGAGGCGATCAGTGAGCTTCGCCTTCCCCACCCAGGGAAGGCCATCCTGGCAGTTAAGTGGAGAAACTTTCTGCTTCTAAGTTGTTGTAAAGTTTAGGAGCAGCGGAGCGGCTCGCGGCTGCAGCTCAGTTCACTGAATCACACAGAGAATGGAGTTTGTTTTCTTCCGGTAGACGTAAATACGTAACACGTGTACCCCCTGTCCAATCAGAACGCTTCCCGACCCCCAGGCGATTTAATGTGTTTTCCATGTTAACCCCAATTCTGAATTATTATTTCCGTGTAAACTCGAAGGAGAATATTTTAATTCCAAACTATTTAATTCAGAATAATTAATTCCGAATTAAAAAACATCGTGTGAATGATTAGCCCCACCACGGGATTCGATCCTCACTCTCCCGTGTGGGAGGTAACTGCTCTATCCACTGTACTACCATGGACCATTAATACCAATTGAGACAAGAGCGGACTTATAGACATTCCTTTTTCTCTATCTCATAATTACGAGATCAGGATCTCATAATTACGAGAAAAGATCTCGTAATTACGACATCAGGATCTCATAATTACGAGAAAAGATCTCGTAATTACGACATCAGGATCTCGTAATTACGAGAAAAGATCTCGTAATTACGAGATAAGGTGTCTAAATTTTATTTTATCAAGTGAATGCAATGCGCTTCCGTACTACAGTACATCATTGCCCAGATATATCCCCAAAGCCTGCCCTGAAGAAGTTGACCCCACCAACATCATCATCAACGGTTAGGACCTGGTGTACACAGTCTATGAGCAGAAAGTATTGTGAAACAAATGTCCATAGGGTAATATATTCATCCCAATGCTAATGTAATCATCTTATAGCATGCTAATGTTTTCTAATTAGCCAAAAATAAAAAATAAATAAAAAATAAAAAGCTGAAAACCTTGAAGAGATCACAGAAGTCATAACAATCCATGCATGTGTGATTTTGTGTCAATCCATCCAATGCCATTAAGCCACAATGGAATATATATTATAGAAAATGGTAGAGCAACATGCATTTATTTTTTATCTGGGTTGCGCACAATTTTGAACCCACTGGCTTATGTTGATTATTCTGCGGGTTCTTTTAGTAATAATCATACACATGATGAAAGTAGTTAACTTGCTGTAATCAAGGTGAGGCTCAGTGTACTGGAAGCACAGCTCCATTTCCCTGCAATTGCCTGAAAAGCCAGGAGACTGGGGGCGTTCAGGAACTTCAGGTGGACTGTGGCTCACCACTCCACACAGAAGTGGTAGAAGTACCATCACTCACTCACTCAGTCAGCAACATTCACTGTTAGAGGGCTTGCCCAGTGTTGTATGCCAGCCAAACGTTTACATAAGCAGTGAGAGAAATTGAGTTTATGGTGGGAAATGTAGTTTGTGTGCGTGTGGTATTTGCTGTGGCCAACAAACACTTTATCAGTTTTAAGTAATGAATTCCTATCCTATAGACAACAGAATCTATCACAGAAGCAAAGTTTCTGCAGACACTCAGAGGAGATATTAGCCTGTGAAAGCAGAAACATCTGTATCTCCTTATGTGCTGATACAACCTTTTTTGCTAATCTGCTTACACTGTAGAAAAACAACCCTGATTGTGGAGTGTGCCCAGATATTTACAAAGGAACATCTCTGTGTGAATTTTTTAGCGATTTTTGTCACTTGATCTCTGAACCATCTCAACACATTTTTCAGTGAGGAACCTTGCACTCTCCCTTAAAGCAGAAGTAAGCGGAATTTTTGTGTTAATATAAGTCTTAAATAGTTATATCTTCCGACGGCAATCACTTTTATAGAGTGTTTGCTCTGAAACACGGGTCTGTCAGTCACTCTGCTCTGCTGTAAGCCGAGGAGAAAACTTTCCTTGTATCCTACAACCTTTATCCAATGAGGAGCGAGAACGGCATAAAGGGGCGGTCCTCTCTGTGTCTGCAGCCAAGGGATGCGCGTGAATGTGGTGACGTAGGGACGAGGGCGGGGACTGCTAACTCAATTGGCTGACAAGAAGTTAGCCAAAACGACCGGATCGCTTACTTCTGCTTTAAGAGCACAGCATTCATTCAAATGCCATAATTAAACCTATTTATACCCGTGTTTGCTAATCACATACCTTTGGCTGTTGATGGGATCGAGCCTGCATTTTTCCCAGGTTGTGAACAAATAGCTGAATTAGAAAAATAAGAAAGGGGGATCCAAATGTGAAGGAGTTACTTTCCTTTGAATACATCTACATCTTCCATCACACACTCTCCCTGTGTGATACATCCTTAATCTGAAAGGCCTTCAGCAGCTTCTCAATCTTTTCAGCAAAGTGAAATCCGGTGCCACATGCAGATATGCGATGACTCAGCTGCTGCCTGTCTGAAACCTCAGCTTGTACCTGCAGCTGCTTTTAGGATATAGTGACAAGTCCTCTGAGTGTTTTACTCAATGACTTGATATCTTTGAATGCACAGGCTACATTCACTATCCCACACCCTCCACAGTGTGAATTCTGTGTCTTTGTCCAGTATGACATCTTATTTCTCTCTCTTTTTTTCTCTCTCTCTATCTCTCCTCAGCTGTAAAATGGTTTCAGCCTCTATTGTCCTCTTGACTGTGTTTTGCTGTCTATCTGTCAAGGAGACAACTTCCTCCCTGAGACACTGTCATTGGTAATCATGGCCTGAGATAAACTCCGCAGGAACAGCTGGAGCCACCCTCCAACATACAGCACCAAGGTCAAGCTCCGAAGGACACGCCAGAGAAATGGGCCACTTGAGGGAAACAGTCATAGCAGTAAAGTCGAATGCTTATGTGCCAGGATTCTCTTTAACCCTCACTCAGGTTTTAGTTTTGCTTCTTTAAAATACATCATTTTCTTTATTACATAACCTTTGACAAACATTATTTTACTGCCAAATTTCCTGCTTCCTGATCCGTCCCTCCACATCTCTGCAAGCTTCTGTTGTAACGCTTTTATGAAGCTTCAGGTGAGGTGAACAACTGTAATCAGTTTTATGCCAGCGTCTGTGATGGAAGATATTTGGCTCAGGACTGAGTCGACGACTGTGCTTTACTGTGCTGCGCTGGGCGGCACTTAGACTTGGGAGCTGTAATTCTGCCTCCAGCTGACAGATAAAGTGAGCAGGTAGTAAATAATAAGAAGCAGTAGAAGACCTTGGAGGTGGCCCCTGAACTAAATTAATGTCCCTTCTTCTGAATTTAAATTACACTGTAATCCACAACTGCTTTTTCAAATCAGAGAAATATGCTCCCAATGCTGCTCTACTCCAGGGCTGAAACACAATGTGTAGGCTGGTGGTCACCGCTGGGCTGCCCACTCTGCAAAACAGGAAACTAGGTAAGAAATAAGATACTCCATCACAGATTTTGATTCAGTGGAAGGACTCTCAGTAGTATTAAATATTTACGGGATGAGGCTTTCTATCAATAACTACAAAAACGTCTCTGCCATCAGTCTCTGTCATTTATCAGACGAGTGCTCACTTTCACTTTGGAGAAATGAGGAACTTGGGCATATAGATTTCTATCTGAAATCAGTAAGAGAGAAGTAGAAATCAATAGCTGGGTTTGTTTCCGGCAACATTCGGAATAACGAGTGAGTGGCACCAGCCAGACGTTTAGCTGGAAGACAGACGGAGACAAAATACGGAAATAATCTGTCTCCTTCCGTTTATGGGTTTCTGTCCCCTTCACTTCAACATGCTCACTAAATAAAACATTTTAGACCGTCTCCTCTGAGATTCATACTGAAGGAAACTAGCTATTCATTTGATTTCCTGGAAATGTGATACAACCAGCACATCAGCAGAAACTGTACTGCTTCAACTTTTTCTTAAAAAGTACAACTATGTGAATCAAATCCCCACCCCAATTTTAATCTACTTTTCATGAACATATTTAAAGTTAGTCTCAATGCACAAATCTTTGGAAATTGTTAGGGTAATTCTAGATGTTTGAGAAAGACAAGAAGTTGTGGTTGAAATCGCAAAAAGAAAAAAAAAAAGTATTTTATTAGTAGTATTTTACAGTTCCTAAGGTTAATACTGAATATACACTGATGAACACAGATGCTGCTCAGGATCTGCAGAAGATGACCATGGCATGTTGTTGAAAGTTCCACCGGAAATTCTAAGTGGATCAGAGTCAAAGGGCCACTCCCTTGATTACATTCTCCGCATTGTGGTTAGTTCAGTTGTCAGGAGGGGAACCATTTAGCACGTGAGAAAAGTTGCATAATTTCAGTTTCTTTCTGAGAAATCTGAATAACCTAGATGATGTCATCAGAGACATGCTACCTCGTGGTGCAATTTGTGTTTGTATGAAAGGTGTGCATGCTCACCGGGCAGTGACATTGTAATGAAATACACAATTAAGTTGCATAATGGGAAATATATGTTTGTTGATCCTGATTGATATATTGTGATATGTCAGCTGCGACTGTTCCCTTCAAAATTGGCCTCTTATGAACCCCCCAACTTTATCAAATGCAAAAACTGTTAGAGTTTTTTCATTAGAAACATCTTCTCTGTACCACACACCATTTTGTACAATTGATATCTTAAGTGTATCATTTTCTCTACTTATCTCTACACCCCTCCTTCGCCTGCTATGAATTTAAAACAGAATATGCAAGCTATAATGGCTTTTACCTGGATTCACCTTGTAATTGCAGAGCATTGAACAGATGGTGTCTTTAATATTTTGTATTCAGTTTATGCCTGAATTTAAATGAGTGTAATCACTTAGGAACAAGTAACATGCTACAACATGGATTCATGATAACATTTACACAAAACCTGCTGGAGGAAATCATTTATGATTATTTCACTTTAGTTTTTTTTTTTTAAGCTGTGGTCAGGAGAAAACTGGAGGAAAAACAGGACATTTCATATTTTTTACAGCCTTGAGATGTCCTGGGCAGGGGCTGCTGTCAGGAGCAGAACTGGCCTTTGATGGCTGATGATACAAAAGACAGTGGCATGTAATGGGGTTGCAGTGGTGTTATCATGCAAAGCAGGTAGGTCAAAGTAGGGTGAGCGTGGCAGAAAAGGCATTTCAGATGGCCCATGGGAGGACAGCGAGAGGACAGTTGATGTTAGTTTCCCAAGCCACCTGCTGCCTGCTGTGCAGCGAGGAGTCCGGTGGATCCCTCCTCTAATGAAATCTGACATACTGGAGATGACAGGTGCCATGACAGCACTCCGGCAGGATACAGTGGAAGGGGAGGGGAACATGAATTCTTATAAGTTCCCACACCTGTGCACCCCTGCTCCACTGTTCCAAGGTGAGGGAGAGTGTGTGATGGAAGTGCTGGTGATTTCTCTTTTGGCAGGTGATACATCATTCAGCAGTGGGTCCACAGGGGTATGGTCTCAGCAGAATAATGACAGGTGTGATGACAGTCGCACATCTGAATAATCGTGTGGCATTAATGTATGAATGTTGAATGGACTTGACCTGATGTAGTTTATACCTTGTAGATCGAGGTTAAAATTGTCCTCTAGACAACATAGCGGTGGAGAATTGACAGCGCTGTGTGTGTGTGTGTGTGTGTTTACGTGTGTGCATGTGCCCCCACAGAAGCGTGTGTGTCTAATTTGAATGATGTTTCTGTTTTTACATGTTTTCGATTGTGTTGTCAAGTCTACCCTAATTAATTCGCAGTTGGAGTCTGTCTAAGTGAATCATTTATCTCTGCTCTCATTTCACTCACAGATGCGCATCTCAGTTGCTATCTTGGAATTGTCACTGCGTGCAACTTGTGGGCATGACAGCTTTGACATTTCATTTGATTTCGTTGTCTTGTCAGTCTCATGTTTCTGCAGTTGGCCTGTTAATTAGCAACCACTCTATGCATATGAACTCCAAAGCAGAAGTTCTTGAAGTTTAGGCCTCAGTATAAATGCTTGCTTCCTGGGGATGCCTTTAAAATGTGAAGATTTATTAATTACCATTGACTCCATGGAATTGCATTGTGGCTACAATTAGTTAATTCATTCAGTTAGGGAATTACAGTCAGAACTGAAAACAGGCCACCAGCTGTTAAAGCTGCAAAACGTTATCAGAGGTGGTTGCCTCCATGATTGTGTTCAGGCGAAGCAAACAGAAGCCTGAAAAACTCTTTCATCATTTTCAGTGAATGAGAAACTTTAACTGGGAGAAATGGGATGTCTCAGTGCTCGGTATCCAGCTCTCATAATATATCCATGAGCTGCACAGCTGCTTAACATCTACTGTAGCGCCAAACATGTGAGCGCTGGGATCTCAACAATGAAAATTAGACTTTCCACATGCCATTATCGTAACTGTCCTCAAATTAAAATTCATGCATTCACAGCATGAAGTGAGCAGAAGTGACAGCCTTCAGTGGCTTGAAATGCAAACAAGTGAGACAAGTGAGACCATGAATCTGGGCCAACTTTGGCATATGATTCTGGCTATTATACTGTCAGATGCCATAACATTCAGTTTCCTCACATGGCACACTCATTTGAATGACTGATGGGGGACATTATCTGAAAGTACAAATGCAAAAAGACAGATTTTTTTTCAGGTAACATTCCACCCGCAGGAGTATTTTCCAAAATGCTTTTGCTGTTTTAAAGCCTATTTGGTTCATTTTGTGTTTTGAAAAAAAGGAAAAAGATGACAAAATAAATTCAAGAACACTACGTTTATGCTCAGAGATCTTTTTTGTGTGTTTTTTTTACTTCACCTCTCCTCCCTATTATAACCTTGAACGCCCTTCATTGCTTGTTTGAAATAATTTGTCTCTTCTTCACCCATGCATGCTTAAGGATCAAGTTAGTGTTTGTTGCATATTTTATCCTGCTTACTTTACTTGAAATCTCTGCTGCAGGCGGCTGTGTGCTTGTCGAGCTGACTGCTGTTGCTCTGTGGTGTATTCATGAGCCATGGGAATAATGGAGTGTCACATGCTGAGAAGCAGTTTTTTATTGTGAGAAATTACGAAATATATACATAATGTGTATAGTGGCTGACATTGAAGTTCCTGGATGTATCAGCACCAAAACACACATAACAAGTCGAATTTGTTAGCCAACTGCTTATACAGTCACAAGAACTACATTTTGGCCCCTGGAAGCATATCAGAGTCTGACACTCAGTTCAGGTGATGAATTGCAAAATTTTCACATTTCACACTTTGATACTTCTAAAAAGAGTTAGCTTGTAGGAGGGTGAGTTCACGCTTAACACAGACACACTGTATGTCTCACATTACTTATCAAACATTTACTCTTATCATCAGTGAAAAGCAACACCCTTCCTGTCCTGCAGATTGACTGGTTTCTGATGCCTGTCTGCTCTGGTTTCCTTCAGACGGCAAGTAGAAAATATGAGGTTTTATCACATTGATAAAATTCTCACTAAAGAGTATTTTGGTGAATATTAAGGCTGAGCTAGATTAAATGTTTGGGATATATATACTATGTACGTATATCCTGGCTCCTTGGGCATGTTCTCTGTTTTTAGAGGGGGCGTTGATGTGTGGGCCAGTGTATTTGGTAACCATGGTTGCAAAATGACATCATAGCCACATTCAATCTTCATGATGTGTTTATAATGAGAATATAGATCTTCTGTAAAGTATTTCCATGCAAAGGTCCCAGCAGATGTGAACATAATAAAGTGTATGAAAGCACAAAATAGCACATGCAATTACTCTGTTAAATAATACATAAAATAATTCAATAATCATCACTTAACACTAATGTTCTAATGAATTTGTCACAATTAACAGCAGGTTTTCAAGTTATTCTTCCATGACGGGATTCGTGACATATTGGCAAGTTCATTTGCGACTCCAGCAGCCACAGAAGATCAATGGCACCCGCTTTAACGCTTGTCCCTTGTTTACTATTCAGAAACACTGAAAACTAAACTCATTCTTCACAATTTTAACACTGTTTTCACTCCAGCCATAGAAATTGCTTCATGCATAATACATCAACTTTTAGTTATTTATTCATTACAACTGTTAGCATTGTTACAGATACACAGTTTTTTATGCAGTCCCCAGCCTCCGGTTCCTTTTTCTACACCGTTGCTCCATGACACCAGCTTACTTTAACTTTTTTTTTTTCCTCTCTTGTGACATTATGATTTATCTACTTCAATTTGGACATCAGGTTCTCTGTCTGATAAATGATGCACAGTGTTTTTCTTGCAGGCAAGGATGAAATAAACATGTTAATAACATGGTGGGTGCTACACAGTCAAACATGAAAACAGTGGATTCAGAGCTTGTGGTGTGGCTGCATGGTTGACCAGGTCTGTCGGTTCATTTGGCCCACCAATTGTGTCCAGACTGAATAACGTGTACAACCATTGGACTGATGGCCATGAAAATTAGGTCAAATGTCCATGGTGTCCAGAGGGTGAATCCTACACTCTTCTATGATCCCCTTACTTTTCCTCTAGTGCCACCAGTAGGTCAAAACTTACAATTATCCAGGGAATGTCTTATTTTATTTACTTACTGTCTTTTCTGTCCCTGAAATGACAGGTTATTATATTTCCTTTAGAGCTGATTAATAAAACTGAGAAGAGACGTCGTAGTGAAACGGCTAATACAGTGAACAAATAACAATGATGTCTACATTTGTCGTCATTTACTGCTTGATGTTGTTGCTGAGAATAGATTTTGAATAATGCTGCCTCATTTCAGACATGTCACATGGCGGTGGTAATGTGATAAAGTTGCGTATCGCGTTTGTGGTCCAAAAAGTTGCAATTTTAACAAGTAAAAAAAATGGCAGTGTTGAAACACAAATAAACCAAAGATCCTCAAGTTTTGCACCTTGTAACACACCCCTCCCCTCTGCTATAATCATCTCTCATCTGGACATCTGTAACCTGCTCCTAACCACCCTCTTGAGATGCTCTGTGCAGTTATTATGTCTTCAACCTTCCCAAATGATCAAGTGTCTCAACCCTTCCTGCTGTTCAAAACCTCAGCGTCACACAAAGCTGCTAAGGGTGGTCTCCCTTTCCACTTCATAACTGTCTCACAAATCTCCCCTCCGCTTCTCTAATATGCATTTATCAGAACAACAAAAAACTCACCTTTAGGCTGTTTTCTCACAGGAATATTGTAACAAAGATTTCACTGATGCCACTGATCATCACTGATGCAGCCAAAGTTTGAAGGTGACTCCTCACTAGCTGAGACCGGGATCTGCCAGTTTAAAAGCTGCCGCCGCTCCTCCAAAGAGGAAACACTGCTCTAAGTCAAAAGCTTTGTTTCTGTATTTACCCCTCTGACTGCCAGGGAGAGTAAATATTTTATCTTGACAATTTTCTAATTCTCTTCTCCACAATAGCAAGCTGTTAGTGCAGCCATTTTTTTGCTGCTACAAGCAATTATGGCTAAAGGGCTCCACAAGCTGGGCTTAGTGAACTATTGTTAGAAGCATCAATCCCTTCAAGAATTTGAGATTTAATGCATAAGAGGTGAGACTTTTCATTCCACTCTCAGCGATGAAGCTTTGTCCGATGTATTTGTTTGGGGCTAAGGTATTGTGTTTGCTGCCATGACAATTTATTCCTGGCCAACCTCATTTAAATTGTCCTAAAGATAACATGTTTAGCCACACAATGCTCTATTGCATTTTTTCCATACATTTCCAGCAGGGAGTATGTTTTTCTTGTTGTTTTCCTTTTTTTTTAACTCACAAATATGTACATTTAAGAGAAACAATGTTTGGATCATGGCCTCTATTTATTTTAAAATTACTTACTGTCATGTCGGTGAAAGTTCAGGAAACACAACAGAAGAACACGTCTGTGTATCACCTCTGTGGATAAAAAAAACAACTTTATGTTCTCAAAAAGCAAATCAGATCACGCTTTATTCATGTCCTGCCAGTGTGGATGCAATTGCTCTGACCGCATAGTACAGCATCATAATCTATTCAGAGCCTCTTTACACAGTTATGAAAGTATATGATAGATGATAGCACTGTTGGCAGTGAATTCCTGTCATCTCCTGTGATCCCATTGAAACACATCAGTGCTCAGACCAAGACTCTTTGGTTTACTTAAAAAAAATACCTCTTCAAACAGCATTTCAGTATTTTTTTCTCTTTCATATTCTGCCTGTATCTATCATCTAGCCAAGGAGACTGTGTATCATAGTAATTTACCCCAGAAGAGGTAACAAAAGGCACTTGTGGTGGATATGCACTTTGTGAGTCTCCAGGCTGTGCTCTGGTCATGACATGAGTATGTATATATGGCCATTGTCCTCGCTATGACCACCACTGGTCTAACTCTTTATGCCCGAGGCACTTTAGGGTTAAGATTCTTGCTTTCAACCCTGCTGCTGAAACTGCAGACAGGTACGTGAGTGGAACTGCTTCATTTTGTTCACGTATTGGAGGGAAAGTGTGGATTTGGGGCTCTTCAATGTCCAGAACCAGACAGTTAGGATTTCTGGTGGGACTCAAGTCATGGTCCGCTTAAAATTGGAAAAATACAAGGGCACCCTGCTGCCTAGAAAAATAATCCTGGAGAGAGGGATTTGGAGGATCCAGAGACAAAAGCTCAATGTTTTACATCAAATATTCTGGTGTTATTACGCCTTGATTTCTCAGTAGCACTTATTTTAAGATGACAAGTGTTGATTGGAGGGTTGGTGGTGCATTCACAGCGGTAATACGGCTCTGGGGCAAATGAGTGATAGCTACATAAAGTTTGTGTAAACACCAGCACAGTGACGAGTTCAACACTCAGAGTTAATTAACACTGATGGTGAGTTCAATGGGAGTCCGAAAAGTCAAAGGGTGAGATTTCTCTTTTCTTTTTGAGATCTAGAAACTTACCATGAATGCTTGAAAGAGCAATCCACAGTCCAGGCAATGATACATTGTTTCAGCATACACATTCATAAAAATACAACTCACAGTACTTCTGGATTCTGGACCATATACCAAATCACATTACCCTACTTTGAAAAAGCTACAGCAAAGTCAGGATCACCGTTGTGTTTCATTAATTATCTTGACAGCAATTGGGACAAAGGATTTCTTGTAGATTTTACTATTAGCCATCAGTGACCTAAGTTCTCCCTGTGGACAAGAGTTCATATTCACCGTACAGTGGAGGAGAGGGCTCATTAATAATTGTGTCAGCTTTTCTTCTTAACAGTTCATTGTAGATGCTATTTAGCTGTCTTTGTGGCTTTCCTAGGATTTCTGAGGCCATGGTCACTCTTTTCTGCAGCAGGTTCCTCCTCCATGATCATGTTAATGGACAGAATTATTTCAAGATATACAAGATAAGATATTTATACACAGTATTTTTAGCTCACTCCGAAACAACTTCAGTATTTTTTAAGTCTTTATTTGACAGCAGAGGTGGAGACGATGACTGACATGTAGTACACGGCCCAACCAAGCAGCAGTAGCACACATGTATCACACACCCTGACCACTCAAACGTCAGGTCACCAAGGTCACCCAGTTTCAATGCAACAACAGTGTCAGTGCACAATGGTCACACACCAATCACCTGCTGTTTAGTTCTCTAAGTGATTTTAGGTGGATGGATATTCCAATGATTCATTCACTCATTCACCTATTATTTCTTTCATAGTTATACCTTATTATTTCTTCTCAGGGTCACAGTGCCACTAGTCCAGTTTAATTATTTTATTCTAATATAATACCTTTTTATACAGTGAAGTGTTGAATGGAAAAGCAAGTTTTGGGAATTCTTTAAAGCAGTTCAAACCTGTATTAATAAATCCTTCAATAATGTATGTTCCTTAATATAGTTCATCGAAGAAAAGGCCAGTGGAGTTTTTATTAACGCTGTGCAAGTTATAATTATGTATTCCATTCAATGGATACCTTCCAGATTCAAATGTAGGCTCAGGATTCACAGACAGTTTAGTTCACAGGAGGTGTTTCTTGTCAAAGTAAGCAGAGAAGGAGATTGGACTGGGGCAGCCAGGAAGCAGAGGAGTGGGGCAGGGAGCAGAGAGATAAACCGGGCCAGGGGAGCCAGGATGCTACAGGCAAGTAAACTGGGCTCGAGTAGTCGAAGGCAGCGAGGCTAACAGCTGAGTGCTGGGTGAGGCTGAGGCACATGGATGTGTAGTGACGAACCACAAAGGTGAACACACAATCTGGCGGAGAGCTGCGTGGAGAGCTGGGGTAGATATACTGCAGCAGCTTGTTAGGGTGACGAGGTGATCAGGCACAGGTGTGTGGGAGAATTGGTGGGAGCCATAACCAGCACACACACACACACACACATAAAACACATAAAAACAGATGTTGCGTCTCAAATCAGATACTTCAGTCAGTACACTCCCATACAGTTTATAAAGTGCCCTAGCTCACATGGTGCAGTGCTCGCATTTCAACAGGAAATGCAGTATACAAAAAATTCCTGGATGTTTACTGGTACATCTGACCAGTCTTGTGTATACTGTATCCCAGTAGTGTAGGTTTAGCATAAAGTATATTTGCCGTGTACCGTAACCATGTTAAAACTTAATTAAATAAAGTAAAATTAAATGCAGACTGATCGGTTCATTGTTAAACATTTATTTATTGATTTAAATGTGGTGATTTCTGTACAGTACGTGCAGAGCCCCGAGGCAGCGCTGCTCCTCATGTTCAACACACACCTGAAGCTACACTTTTCATTCAAACAAACTTATGTGACTGCCACAATTGCTAGATTTCATGAATCAGACCAATATTTATCTCCTAAAAAAGAATTTAACCAGCTGGCGCTAAACCTCTAAAAACCTGCGGATAAGTTACTCGGCTCGCTTTCTCCCCCAGGATGATGACGCAGGTTGACCGGCCGATCACCCGCTGCTCCCACAGGTGGAGCTTCACTTCTCCGAAAACATCGGAGCAAACTTCTAAACAAGCGTCATTCAGATAAACTAACCACATATTGGGGATCTAAACAGTTAATTTCTTGCATGAAAAAATATTAAAACTTAATAAAGTGACGTAATAAAAGCGCTACATCGGTAATTAAAACAGCTTTTCGCCTGTTTTACCGCTACCGCTGCCGGTAGCCACGAAATGCATTCTGGGAAACTTGTATATTGTATACTGTGAACGGTGTCTGTCTGCTGAAATATCATACTGAATCTCACATTCAGTATGCAGTATACAGTACATACTAATGCAGTATGTACAGTAGTGGGCAGTACGGTAATCTGCTGTTTCAAAAACAGCCTGTGTCTTCATTCAGGGGCTGCATCCCATGAGACGGAGGAGTACATGTGTCACAGGTGGGAATAAGTAGTTTTTTTAAGCTTGATCCATTATTTGTTTATGAGTTTGATGTGCCCTTACTTTATATTTACAGTACATATATTTATTGCTTATGATGTGTTGGTGCCTGGTTTGTGTTTGCTTTTTTTGCTTTTCTAATTCATAGCTGGATCAAGTCAATCAGACTATCAGGTACACCTGTGACAGACTACTCTTGGGATTGGGAGGAGCTCACAGCAGAGAGCTGCACTGATTAACACAGGTGTGAGTAGCAGAGGAGAGGACACACAGACAAAGGAAAATGGTGTGAGAGGAGGCAGAGGGAGAACAAGCTGCAGTGGAGAAAGACAAGTGAGGCGACGGGAGAGCGGTGTAAGGAATGGAAGACAAGAGGCTGGATTCAACACAAACAACTTGATAAGTAAAACAGGAACAGAGGACAGATTCAGAACACCACAACAAGATTGGAACAGAGGAGTTGACGGCCAAGACCCCCATCTTCACCCTACCCCAGGCCTTGAACTTAAGTAGCCCCCCTCCTCCCTTTTTAAAAGACTGAACTATTTTATTCACCTTTTAACAGCTGTGTTACTACTTTTTTAAAAGAGAATCAGAAAGTAAAAGAACACTACACTACTATTCGCTTGTCTTGTGTCTTTCTCAATGGTGTTACTTGCTGGTAGAAAAGAATCATACACTACTGTGTGACATCTCAAATTTTGGCGTTGTTGGCAGGATACCAGCTTCACTGTTGAGAAATGACAGATCAGTCAAGTAATGCTAATGCATCCATAAATGCACAGTTTGTTATGCCATGGTTTATGGGGGCTGCTTGGATCCCAAAGTTTGGTGGTGAAAAAGGAAAATTTTCAGAATGGAGGGTTCAAGTGGAGGCCATGTTGAGGGCACAAGGACTGAGTCATCAGCAACAAGCTGATTTTGTATTGGGTGCTCTAGAGGGTGAAGCAAAGCGTGAGCTCCAATTAATTAATTCGAGAGACAAAGACAATGGACAAAAAGTATTGGCCATTTTAGAAAAATTATATGACAAACCAACCACAAAAGCACAATCACGGGCTAACTTCTTTAATTGCAAGCAGCGGGCTGATGAAAATGTGAATGCTTTTATATTAAGATTGCGAGAACTCCTTTCTAGATGGCAAGAACAGGCCCAAGATGAAACCGACGACAGTGAAAATTTATTGCTCGATCAGCTGATGGTGGGTTTGCAAGCTGGGCCCATAAAACAAGAATTGAACCGACAGCTAAGACGCCACGAACGATTAACTTTTTTTGCTGCCTGCAAAGAAGCCCGAGCCCTAGAGCAAGACCTACAAGAAGGAGACAACGCCATCCTCTCCCAAAGAATAACGGCCCCGACTCCAAGTGTGGTAAATATGGAACGGTTAAAGGACCAGATAAAAGCTGAACTTCAACTGGGGTTGCTGGGAGAACTGAGAAAAGAGATTAGAGAACAGATGAACACCCTGTCTGCCAATCTAATGGAAGAGGTAAAGGTACAACTGTCAACCAGAGAAGTGTCTATAGCCCCTACCACCCATCCTCTGGACCGTCACATGGCCATACCACCAGCCCCACAGATAAAGCGGCCATCAGGTGCTCGAGTTACAGCTTACCAGTGGGACCCTCAAGGCAGACCCATCTGCCGGAATTGTGGTATAGCTGGACATGTCCAACGCCGGTGCCCCCGCAATTCATCAGGATCCCAGGGTTTTTAGCCCCCCCTACAGCTGAGGGCCAAGCAGTAGGGGCAGTCACCAGAGATGAAGAGCCCACATTACAGCCTAAGTCCAACTTAGTCGGTGAGTGTCCTGATGTGATCATTCAAATTAATAAATGCCATGTACCTTTTGTGCTTGATACAGGATCGCAAGTTACACTGCTGAGCCAAAGTCTATTTAGGAAACACCTAGGAGGAACTGGTGTGACCGAGGCTGCTGAGACTCCCTGGCTGGTCTTGCGTGCTGCTAACGGCTTGGAGATTCCTTATGTGGGCTATGCGCTGGTTGACTGTATGGTAGGAAGCATCCATGTCCCTGGAAAAAGGAGTGATAATTGTCAATGATGAATGTCTAGGACCAAATAAAGGCATACTTGGCATGAACATTATTCAACCTGTATGGTCTGCTCTCACCAAAGGAAACCATCCCGGGCTGGCAGCTTTCAAAACCACCATGTCTCCTGCAGCAGGTCAAGTATGGGACCGAGCATTTACAGTGTGTCAGCGAGTTACCACCAGGGCTCCTCTTCCACCCTACCAGGGTGTGGCAAAGTTGTCCCGTCAACAGCCGGCCATCATCCCACCTCACTCGGAGATGATCTTGTGGACACAAGTATCTGAAGGTGCAGCTAATCCCTCCTGTAGTGTACTGATAGAGGCCCTCCCCAACAGCGACACAGAGTGGTGTGTGGGCCGGACCCTGGCCACATTGAACCGAGGTCAAGTACCTTGTCGGATCTGCAACCCCAACCCTTACCCAGTAGAGGTCCCTCAGCGTCAACCTCTGGCCCAGGTGACAGAAGTGGCCACAGCAGACATACAAGGGGACCAAGAACTGGTCCTCAATAGTGTAGCACCAGATGTTGTAGAAGTGGTGGTAAGGCGGGTGGGGGTTTCAGAAGTAACCAATGATGAGTCTTATCCTGTGCTGTCCTTACAGGGAGATGGCCTGACCCCTGACCAGCAGGGGGAGATGAGTAATCTGCTACAGAAGTGGAAAAAAGTGTTTTCAAGTCATGATGAGGATTTTGGCTGCACTGGTGTTGTGAAACACCAGATACCAACTGGAACTGCGCCACCAAGTCGAGAGAGGTATAGACCTGTTCCTCCAAGCTTGTACACTGAACTGCGGACCCTACTGCAGAACATGCTGGACAGCGGTGTGGTAAGAGAGAGTAATAGCCCTTGGGCAGCCCCTATTGTCCTAGTAAAGAAAAAGGATGGAAGCTGGAGATTCTGTGTGGACTATAGGAGGCTGAATGCAGTCACGCATAAAGACGCCTACCCTCTACCCCGCATCGAAGAATCATTGACAGGACTCAAAGCAGCCCGATGGTATTCTACGCTGGACCTAGCGAGTGGCTACTGGCAGGTAGAAATGGACCCTGCTGACAGAGAGAAGACTGCATTTACCACCCCTTTCGGCCTGTATGAATTTGAGCGGATGCCATTTGGCCTGTGCAACGCTCCGGCCACATTTCAAAGGCTGATGCAACGCTGCTTGGGAAACCTGGTAAATGACTCATTACTGATCTATTTAGATGTTGTTGTGTTTTCCCCTGATTTTGACAGTCACCTGCGCCACCTGGAGGAAGTGTTCCAGCGGCTCCACCAGCATGGGTTAAAGCTGCAACCCAGAAAATGCCACCTGTTCCAACGCAAGGTTAACTACCTGGGACATGTCATCAGTGAGGATGGGGTTGCGACAGATCCAGCTAAAACAGCAGTGGTGAGAGATTGGCCAATACCTCAGACAGCAAAACAGGTGAAATCTTTCCTTGGCTTTGCTGGGTATTATCGCCGTTTTATCCCTGCCTTTTCTAAGATTGCAGCTCCTTTAAATACTTTGACACATGGCACCACTGCTCAGGATAAGAGGAACGTTCCCATAAGCTGGTCCCCAGAGTGTCAACAAGCTTTTGACAACCTAAAACAAGCCTTGATAAATGCACCTGTTCTGGCTTATGCTGACTTCTCTCTCCCTTTCAGACTGTACACAGATGCCAGCTTTGAGGGTCTGGGAGCAGTACTTGCCCAGGTTCAAGGAGGGAAAGAGCGGGTAATTGCTTATGCTAGTCGTAGCCTTCACCCGGCAGAGCGTAACGACCAGAACTATAGCTCCTTTAAGCTGGAGCTTTTGGGCCTTAAATGGGCTGTCACAGAGAAGTTCAAAGACTATCTCTATGGTGCAGAGTTCACCATCTTCACTGACAACAATCCCCTGGTACACCTTGAGACGGCCAGGCTCGGAGCAGTGGAACAGCGATGGGCGGCTCAACTGGCAAACTTCAAGTACACCATCAAATATCGACCAGGTACTCAAAATCGAAATGCTGATGCTTTGTCTAGACTGCCAAACCAAGAAGAGAGGAGGCCGGTCTGTGTAGACCAGGTTATGGCTGAAGATAAAACCTGGGAGGAGAGACAGGCGAGGGACCCGGACCTCGCCCAGATGCGACAGTGGAAAGAGCAGCAACTGTCGCGGCCTGAGGTATGTGGCTCCCCCTCACGATACATGAAACAGCTGCTTGGACAATGGAACAAAGTTGTATTGCAGAATTTCAATTTCAATTTTAATTTATTTAAAAGGGACAATGTACAGTTAAAACATAAATGTCGCCATTTGATGCACTATACCAGATTATAGCTTTAAGCTAATTTGCATCTGCAGTCCCTTGGCAGGTCACAAAAATACAACACAGTACAAGACAAATTAAACAGTATACAGGGATAAAACACCACAACAACATGGCTACACACGTCTGTGTATTGGGGAGACTATGTGACATTGGTTCTGATGATGAAACTTTCAGAGTAATTGTTCCAAAGCAGGAAACCAAGGACATGTGGAGGACATACCATGATGGGATGGGTCATCCTGGCACGGCAAGGACTTTGTCAACACTACAGCAGCGTTGCTACTGGCCCAGGATGACACAAGATGTAAAAGAATGGACTGAAGCCTGTCTACAGTGTGTGTGTGCTAAGGCTGGACCAGAGGTGAGAGCCCCTTTAACACCTATCTTAACTTCATATCCATTTGAAGTTGTGGGAGTAGATTTCCTCTCCCTGGGACGCCCCGATGACAGGTATCCCTATATCCTAGTAATGACTGACTTGTTCTCCAAGTATGCCCTTGCAGTGCCTACCAAGGACCAGTCTGCAGTCACTACAGTCCAAGCACTATACCATAACCTTATTCGGACTTTTGGCTGCCCAGAACGTATCTTGACTGACCGGGGAGCTGCCTTTGAATCGACATTAGTCCAGGAGCTCTGTCAGCTTTATGGGTGTCAAAAGAGCCGCACCACGGCATATCACCCACAGGGGAACGGTGCCTGCGAAAGGTTCAATCAGACCCTCCTGAGACTATTAAGTTCCCTGACAGAGACTGACCAGACACAGTGGCCCAACCAACTGCCAGCCCTCATCCAGGCCTATAATAACACCACTCACAGCACAACAGGGATGACCCCACATTTTGTGGTTTTTGGGAGACACGCTAGGCTACCAGTGGACTGGATAACCGACCTGGGCCCCACGGTGAAACACCACACTCTACAAGGCTGGGTAAGGCAACACCACAAAACCCTCAGTTCTGCATACCAGACTGTTAAGAAACAGACTCAACACAGACGAGAGCGAGATCAGGCACACTACAACAAAAGGGCTAAGCCAGCCACACTGCTTCCAGGTGAAAGGGTGCTTATCCGTAACTTCCGCAGGAGAGCCAAGGGGAAGTTGACTCCAAGATGGGCCCCAGAGCCATTTGTAATAGTGGCTCAGCTGCGAGAAGGCCACCCAGTCTACATCCTCCGGCCGGAGGGTAAGGAAGCACCCACACGCACAGTACATCGTAATAACCTTCGACCATGTCCTCTAAATGTGTTACAGGACAGTGAGGAACCAGCAGGAACCCTTGAACCTCCAGACGTGGAACAGCCAAACCAGTTGCCCCCTCCTACTTGGTGGCTTCCTGCTTTACATTTGAATCCAGCCCAACCATCGGCCACAGAGACAATCGACCCAGCTCAGGCCAATCCACCTGACCTGTGGTCAACAGCCCCTTGCAGCGAATCAGAACACTTAGCTGTACGCCGCTCACAACGAGCTAATTTTGGATTGCCTCCAACAAGGTATTAAACTGAGTAATTGGTCGGGACGACCATTATTAAAGAAGGGGGGAAATGTCACAGGTGGGAATAAGTAGTTTTTTTAAGCTTGATCCATTATTTGTTTATGAGTTTGATGTGCCCTTACTTTATATTTACAGTACATATATTTATTGCTTATGATGTGTTGGTGCCTGGTTTGTGTTTGCTTTTTTTGCTTTTCTAATTCATAGCTGGATCAAGTCAATCAGACTATCAGGTACACCTGTGACAGACTACTCTTGGGATTGGGAGGAGCTCACAGCAGAGAGCTGCACTGATTAACACAGGTGTGAGTAGCAGAGGAGAGGACACACAGACAAAGGAAAATGGTGTGAGAGGAGGCAGAGGGAGAACAAGCTGCAGTGGAGAAAGACAAGTGAGGCGACGGGAGAGCGGTGTAAGGAATGGAAGACAAGAGGCTGGATTCAACACAAACAACTTGATAAGTAAAACAGGAACAGAGGACGGATTCAGAACACCACGACAAGATTGGAACAGAGGAGTTGACGGCCAAGACCCCCATCTTCACCCTACCCCAGGCCTTGAACTTAAGTAGCCCCCCTCCTCCCTTTTTAAAAGACTGAACTATTTTATTCACCTTTTAACAGCTGTGTTACTACTTTTTTAAAAGAGAATCAGAAAGTAAAAGAACACTACACTACTATTCGCTTGTCTTGTGTCTTTCTCAATGGTGTTACTTGCTGGTAGAAAAGAATCATACACTACTGTGTGACACATGCTGCACCTGCATCATCTTAAACATGGCTCCAATTGCAATACTTACCAACCTTAACAGCTGCAGCTATTCTACAGACTAGACCATCACATTTCCAAGACTTAAATTAATTCATAAAGAAAAACACAAAGGGACACAAAGAGATAAAGTGTTATTTGAATTATTTTAATTTACATTTTCTCCAAGTTTGATCCAAGTGGATCAAAATGCATTGTGGAATAGGTTTGGCCATGAGGGATCCAACATCCTTTAAATTCAGAGATGATGGCTGCATTTCTCAGTCAGATTTGAAGGAGCCTCCAAAAACTGAATGTCCTGGGTTGCTCTGGTATGACGCATTCATCTTCAAATGTAGCCATGAGGCATGTTTTCCTTCTGTAGTAACTATTATCTCAAGTATCATCTTCCTCTTCTGCTACCTAGCCAAGATGGTGACTATTGAGCGTGAGCAGTGTCCATCATTTTACACACAATTTTGTGACCGGTTTAAGTGCATCCTCTGGGTATTGTGCACTGCATGTTTTCAAAGTCATCAATGTCAACAATGTTTATGTATTCAAAATAGCATGTGTAATGTGGAAATAAGTCTGTTAATTTTAGGGTGGGGCCCTAAGAACAATTTTTTTTGGGGGGTCCTCTATTACTGTACTGCCACTAATCCTTATTATTACACATTTACACATGTCATTACGAATCATCATCCTAGCGTGGAATGTTTTTACCCATCTGTGGTTTTTAATCTGAAATCAAGTTCAGCTGAAAGTGCAGCCTGGGGTTGATTTACACTTAATATTCAAAGTGATATACAGTAGTACTAAGTGGGATACTGAATGTGATATGGGCCTACTAAAAGTAACAAATTTAGCATTTGCTGTAAACATGTCATCAGCTTTTCTTTTTTTTTTGTGATTTACCTGCTGACCCCCCCTCCCCCAATATAAGAGATTGAGTAAGTACCCAAGTTAATTTTAAGTCAGAAAGAGACAGATGAACCAAGGACAACCAGGAAACAGCGGCAAGTGGAACACAGTTGTCGTGATATGACAACTGATCAACTTTTCATGCTATAGATTTTACTGTCAAGGAATAGGAATAGCTGCACAGCTCCTCAGATCCAGAGGGAGACTCTGCAAAGGGCAGTGACATTTCAAAGTAATAAATACAAACTGCAGCCACTTAATGATTTGTGTTTTGCAGGTTATTAGAATTCATGTGAATACTGGTTCAGGTGTGAAGAGATGAAGGGGCTTGTTGCGAGTATATACATAGCTGTGCCCCTATTTACATTGTGCCTATATGTGCATGTAAATGTGCCTGTGAGTGTGCATGCATATTTCAGTGCCACTCAGCAGCATCATAGAGACACATTAAGTTTTACACTGCAATGACTCTCCCTTACTGTTTTGACAGTAAGTGTGGTGCAAGCTGTTCATTAAGGAGCTTCATGCATGCAAACAAATGTCTCCTCAGTATACCAAAATATTGTATATTGCTTGCTATATTTTGTATATATGTATTTATAATATATATTGCAGGCTGAGCTCTGAGTCACAAATAGATGTAACTTTCATAGGCTCAAATTAAACTCAGCAAAGCTTCAGCCGACCATGAAAGCATGATTTCCATTCCTTAATCTGCAACGTTTGTGACTATTTAAGGTCATGCATATTTATAAGAGTGAAAGCCCCGAAGTAATGAGAACGCCTTGTGTTTCCTTGCATTTATCTTGTTACTGTCATTTTTACAATAAATGCCAATCTGCTCACAAAGCGGCAGCTGCACGGCCACCCATGTTACATTCACTTACATGCATTTCAACTGAAAAAAAGCTAAGTAATGGGGACTGAATGTAAAATATTCTGATACAGTACAAAGGACAGGCAGAGGTGTTACTCACACTGGTACAACCAATAAAATATCATAGTTACGAAATAAACAAATCAATTATTTAAATAGGAGTTACATCTGTATTTAGATATGATGATACAGTATATCAGCATATTGACTAATTTTAAAGGAGGTGCTGTTCCTCTATCACTGTTTACCCTCTCGATTGTCAAGGGGCCAGTTTTCTCCTTCTCTTCAAGTGATTGATCAAGAACTGTCTTTGACAGTTTGATGGGTGCTTGAGTGATGAGCACCCTTGAGTGTATCCCACCTGTCAGGGAGGAATGAATTGTCCATCCCATCAAAGATCACCTTTGATCTTGCAGGTGGAGATAGTGGAAAGGCACAAGCAGAGGATTCAGGTGCAAAAGCATCAAATGATGTTACAAAGGAGAAAAAAAATATGACTTGCACACACCCTGTTTCCAGTCAATCTCACTCTATGGAATTGCTCACTCTTCCGAGTCATTTCACGCGCAGAGTTGATGTGATATAGTTTACAGGTCTTATATTAGATCCTCACAATAAGTTTATAATTGGACACCTTGACAAGATGACCGTGTGACTGACACAGGCTATAATCAAACCCCTTCGCTATCACAAGTAAACAAGTCAATGTGCAAATATGTCAAATCTTAACCAATCAGGTGTAAGCACGACCTCTTCAACCTTCAAATGCGAGTCTGTAAATATGTAAGCAAACAGACTTAGAGGTGTAATCTGTCATGGGAATTTAAGTCACCAGGCAGACTTAAACATATTTATCCCAAAAACAAATGTTTCTTCTCATTGCAGAACTCCGCTCACCTTCACTGCTTCCTCACAACAAACACAGTCTTTGGTTGATAGATAAGCGCTTCATGGCACTGCTTGAAAGACAGGCAACAATGCACCTGGGTGGTATAGAGGGGGAAAAAAACACTCACCCTCTGCTGCGGGGACCTGGAGTTCAGCCTCCGGTCTAAAACAATAGACCTGGTGGGAGGCCAGCAAGGGATCAGATCTCAGTTGGTGCTAGCATCTCAAACGGGGTGGACTCTGACTCCCTCATGGTGGTTTCACCCTCCCAGTGAGAGTCTCTGTTGTGTCAGCTCAGGCTGATGGACATTGTTATTTACAGACTCTTAGGAAACAGAGGAAATATTGAGCCAAAGTGTTGTCTGGGAGGAGAGAGAGAACATGTTCACAACCTCATAGCTGACTGCAAGACATGCTGTTTGTCATCTGTGCTGCAGAAACTTGACAGTGTGACATCACACAGAGCAATGGGCCTTTGCAAGGAAAATGACCTTTTATTTGTATATTTCTGTAAGAAGAGATTCAAGTTTTTATCGGTCAAATCGACTAAACTGTCCAATTTATCGCACATTCTTGGCCTTGCTAGCACGTAGCTTGCAGTGTTCGTGTGGTTAGCCTTGAGCATTGTCGATTTTGTTATTGAGTCAAAGTGAGCGAGGCTACACCTGTTTGTTACCCATTTCAGATCAATGCCGACGTCTTTGACAGACCAAAGCCCAGACTCTAAAGATACTGTCATTCTCATAACAGCATAATAGCAGAAGCATCTCAGCATATTAAAATAAGCTATGCAGTGATGATCTTAATCCAAGTAAAACATATCAATGTAGTTAAGTAAAAACATAGACTTTTTCTGGGTTTCTAGTATTCCCACTTGTAGTAAGAATCCATGATGCATCATTTATCTTTTCTGGATTTTACCCTTTCAGCACTTTTGATTTGAACTGAGGAACATTTCCACAATCTCCCTGGTAAATCTTAAATCCTGCTCTCAAATACAGCCATGGATTGACTTCTTCTCAGGTAACACCAGATTTGGTCGAAGGCAAGGTTTGGCTGTTTTTTTCTCTTGGAGTTTTTCCTTGTCTTCACAGAGGTCTTGAACTGATTCAGAAAGCGGTGCTGTTGTGAGCCTGTAAAACCCTTTACAGCTATTGAATGTGATTGATGGACAATACAAATAAATTTGACCTGACTAAACTTTGCAATTATCCGAGAATAAAGGTGCATCCTTCTGCCCCTTAGAAAGCTTTCAGCCTGCACAGCCAGCCATCCAAATGTGATATAAAAATACAGCATTTATTCCCATTCCACAGTTATGCAGAGAGCGACCACATGTGACATTTGCTTTGAAAACCATTCATCACTGTCGTTGCGTATCACAGTCAATATATGATCTACCAAGACTTTTCATTTTTCATGCCAAATTCAACTCGTTCGATCATTTGTGACCATTTGTTTTTTGTTTTTTTTCTATTGGTAATCTATAGTCATTAACTACAGCTATCATTTGTCATGATCTTCTAATTGTCATTCCATGTTCAGAAATCAGGCTCTGGGCTGGAATAATATAAACATGCATATGGATTTGATCCTGGTCCTTACTTTACCATCGGCCCCTCCTCACTTCTCTCAGGCCATGTTCTTCCCTTCATCTCCCTGGACCTGTCACACTCCATCCACCCACATATGCCAGGACACTGATTTGATTTAAAATTTTCAATCACCTGATCTTCCCCCACCCACTCACACACCTGTTACCAGTTTCCTCTTCTCTCTGGCCAGTATTTAAACCTGCCTTTGCCCCCAGCTCCTTCTGGGATCGTCTGCTTATGTCACAGTGTGTCTCCATGCATACTTGCTGAGTATCCCTCTGCCTGTACCTGCCTCCCTGCTTGTCCACACGTCTGCCAGTAAACCTTATTTCGCCTATTAAAGCAATTTCACTGCATCAGCCAGGGTCCTCCCCGCCTGTGCTGTTACAAGCAACCTTGACAAGATGATGTCTTCCTGGCCCATATTTAATCAATTTGGAGGTTGAAATGGCCATAACCTATGTAACAAATAACCCTGATATCTTGTTATTTATAATATGCCCTGAAATTGCAGTGGGATGACACCATCTTTTTCTATGTAACGCTTTTTGCATTGCAGCCTGTGGTGTTCAGTGCATTTTATAGAAGGTTTTTTTTTTTTTTTATTATTATTATTATTATTATTATTATTATTATGTGAAATCTTCTGTTTTTGTTATATATTAGCATTTTTTGTTTTGCATTTCCCAGAATGCTTTTGAATTTGCCTGGACCTGCTTTAGGAGAGCACAATATTCATGATTGATGACTTTCCAGGCAATGAAAACACTAAAGCTGGAAACCCTACCATGTGTTGTGGCTTCATTGAATTACAGACTATTGAGGCAGCTTCAGGTGGAAAACCTAGAACAGTCTATATATTTTTTACTGCACATTGAATCACTCGATAGTACATGATATTCGGACAGCTGAATGTCACTGAAAAATGTCAATTAAAGAAGAAGAATTTCAGATGTTTGCTGCTTACTGACATCAAAACTTGATTTTTATTTGAGCTTACTGAGTTTCTTTTAAATATATATACTTTCAGATTCCCATGTGATGTAACGCCCTCTAAATTTATGAAACCACAAAAACCTGACCCAGACATG
Source organism: Trachurus trachurus (assembly GCF_905171665.1). NCBI lineage: Eukaryota > Metazoa > Chordata > Actinopteri > Carangiformes > Carangidae > Trachurus > Trachurus trachurus. The sequence continues at coordinate 19,870,115 of NC_139906.1, forward strand.
AACTGGTGCCATATTAACAGCGGCATCTAAAACGATTTTGGGTGTTTTTAATGTGTCCCATCATCTAGATAAATATTTTAGTTATCTGTTCAGTTGCTGACTGTATAGGCTGATGTCTAGCTCATCTGTCAGAGTCTAACTAATGAGTTTACCGAGCACACAGCTTTTTCTCCACCAACTCCCCAGTGCAGTGAGGCCACAGCGAGGGCGCGACCTCTATCGTCATCGTCGTTTTCAGCTTCTTTCCTGTCCTTTCTTCAGTCTGGTGGTTCCGACCAGGGAGAACGTGAACGTAAAGACTTGTGCTAATGAATGAGCTGTCCAATTATAGATACCACAGTTGCACAGACACTTCCTTTCACTTTCACTTACACACACACAGGATTACCCGCATTCCTCTGTTTACCTCCTTTAGCCCTCCCCAGATAACAGGAGCACACTGTGGCAAGTTTGGCCAATCTATTTGTTATTAGAGAAAAAGATACAGACATTAAAGATGAAAAAGAAACACTCAGATGAAAGCAAATTTCCTCAGGTCTTACTCACAGGTTGGCTATGATTTCAAAGATCTCCAATTCTATTATCAAAAGATGTCAGAAAGCGTCCCACGTATTGTCGGATTCTTTACTGCGAAACATTAAATGAAGAAGCCTTTATTTTATTTTTATCTGCAGCTGTTGTGTCTGCATCTATGGAGGCTGCTGAATTTTCTTTTATTCTCCACTCTGACAGTGAAGAAGGCGTCTTGGCTTTATTTCACACCACAGCAGCTTGTGTCTTCATATTTGTCTCAATAACTCCTTTTAAGTACCTGCTGCTATGTGTTGTTTTCCCCTCATTATAGGCAAATTACTGTTCTCTCTTTGTTTAGTATGAAATAGTGAAGCTAATGTAGATCAACAAAACAGCCTGAGGCCCCTACCCACTTGAGCCTGAGTCTGTCTTCCTGTCAATCACATATAATTGGATCAACTACAGAAAGACATGTACAATCTATGAATCATCTCAGAGAAAAAAGCTAAATGAAATGGACAAACATCGCCGTGCATGCACGGGGATGTCCACATACAGGCACACATTACAAACAATTATGTGCACGACAAACGATGAAGGTGTACTGCTTTTGGAATATACTGTACTACACATGCACTGGATATAGTATATGTGAGGGAGGAAATAGGCAACAAAACTTTAAAAATTTTGCAGTTGCATCTTTTTTATGGCATTCAAAGCAAAAAGAGACCAATGCAGCATCAGTGACCACCACTGAAATAAGGAGAAAAAAAAATCTTATATAATATGTAATTCTTTATTGTTACAGGCCGCATCATTTTATCAAACGTCTAGATTTAATGCTGAGTAAAGACTTGGTACACATCCAGAGTAGTGTTTGTGTGCCCGGTGGTGAATCAGCCCCTTGAAACAATTGAAGGCCTGTATGTGAACTGAATGAATTACTGGCAACTGCAAAAGACATTTTGAAATTGCTTTCGATACGAGCAGAGCTCTTCAAGATAAACTCACAGGGGAAATTGACAAGTGTAGTGCGATATGTCATGTAAAGCTCCTTTTTTTTGTTTTATTTTGATAGTAAATTAAAGGAGGGAATTTATATGACAGCAAAGCACAAAAAAAGGAGAAAATTCTCAAATCAGTCCCATAGTGGCACCTGAACAAAGGGGAATTACACCCCACTGGTAGCTTGTCAGGTATCTTCACAGCACTACAGCATATGTAAATGCTGGTGGTGAAGCAATGTCTGTCATAGCTGTCAAAACACGATCCTGTTGAGACTTCATTCAACGCACGAACGAAAAACACACCTTGTTCCGCCACTTTGTTATTGTCATCTACTGTAAATACACTGAAATGTGTCAGACGGAATAGGCACTTACTCATCATTCAGCTGTAACAAGTCCATCAGCGACATCCTACAAAATACATTCGGTTTTATAACAGAATGTTGCATCAGCAACTATGGGCTGTATTGCTTTTTCTTTTTTTTCTTTTTTTTGCTTTGAAAACACAATTGTGGCGTCTCAAGGCACTGTAATGCTTAAAGGATGCTGTAAAACACAGCCAGATGCTAACCTGTTTTTAGCTACACCCAGCACCATATATCTTCCAGAACCACATCAAGGTGGCATATTCTACCCCTAGCCTTCATTCCTCCAGGTCTATTTTTAAGTGAAGAGTTTCCATGGTAACCCGAGGTGCAGGTATTGCTTGTTGAAAGTGGTTTTTGAGGTCTAGCCACGGAGTTGGAATTGAATAAAATAAGAAAGAACCAGAGACAACAGCCTTACCTCCAATCTTTCCTTTTAGCTGCATAGTGTGAGGACATGAATGAGGGATGTTTGAACCGGTGATCTGTTAGGAGACAGGTGGTAAGGGGAGGTGAGGATACCAAACTGTTGCTTGATAGATGCAGGCTTAGATGTTGCCAGCCGTTGTGAGCTGGAAAGCTTTGTCTCAATTCCACTGTTTACCTTCAGGGCAGCTGGCCCAAATGTTCATTATGGTGTGCACAGACACCTCCACGCTCTTGATTTGAAGGACACTGCACACTGTCCCAGACATGTGTGTGTGTGGGGGGGGGGGACAACAAAAAAAAAGGGAAGGAAAAAAAACGCTATGGTTTGAGGTAGAAACAGGAAAATAAAAGATTAATATTCAACCATAGAAGTGCAGGGGTTGCCAAGCAGTCAGTCTTTCTTCTCCAAAGCCTTCAGGATGAAAGAAATGATGACTTGGCTGTCAAACAGCGTTTTTTGAGTGCTAGCAGCAACAACGACAGGGTGAAATTAATAGTCGCGGGAGTTATTCAATAATCAAATGAAAAGCCTCCATACCTCCATTCGACTCCACCACACACACAAACTGCAAGTATCCTTCACTGATAGCCGTTCAAGTCTGTGCATCCTTCACTGCTAAAAATGAAGTGAAATCCACCCACACATCTTTATGTCAAACAGTGGAATATGTGAAATGTAAAGTATTTCCATGCAGGTCACTTTTATTATAACATGTTTCTGTTATGTGAAGGTATATAACCTCTTCATGTTTCAATGAAAAGCTTACATCATTCAAAGACTGTGTTAATAACTTGGAGAGAAAAAACATTATAGATATCTACAGTAGAAAACATTCCTCACTCTTATGATATTAAAGACTGTTAAATAGGTAATATGACATTATCTCATTTTCAAATAATCAAAAACAGTGCTGAACCGCCTCATATACCATGATGAATTACCTGTATTACCTGGTATTCATAAATCTAGATGTTTGTGCTGTACTATACCCATGTTTAAGTCCTATCTTTTTGCATAAAATCTAAATAGAATTCTGCTGTCAATCTTTAAAATTATGTCACTAGTGTGAGTAACATTTGGTTAGGTATCTGCAGAAAGACAGAACATTGTAGCTCCTCCTGAAAGGGTGTTGTTTTTGTCCTCTAAACCTGCACTGGAGGATAAATTCCAACCTTCACTTCTTGCTTTCAGACTTTAGGTTGTTTTTTTTTACTCAACAGCTGCTTTTGTCCTGCACTGTGACACAAAGTTGTGGGATTGGCAGTGACCTGTTAACAGACAAGTTCTCAGAATATCAATACAACGGAGAGGAAATAGCTTCACCCAGTAAAACAGGGAGTAGAGACTGGACATGGAAACACTGACATTTACAAATGATTTTTAAAGTTTGACTTTAACTTGCAGAGGGTCAAGGAAACCTGGTTATGTGCTTTGTCTGGCTGTAATAAGGGTCTGCCCAATGAAAGTAGATATACATAATTTATAGATCTATATAATACACTGTTGCCCATAGAGATAAAATATATTTTCTACCTCTTCTCATGACTGACAATGTGAATTATTCTTGATAAATAATATCTTCTAAAAACTGTATTGATTTATCTACCCTACAAACATATCACTGTAAAAATTAAACCACAATTTGCCTTTATAATGGGAATAAAAAGAGGAATGTGTCTGAAAACAGAATTATTCCAACTTGTATAGGATTTTGTCAAATGATTTCACATGTTCCTAATTGTGTAACTAATTGTGCATCTCAAAATTGCAATACAATACTAAAACACTAAAACATAGTTTCTTCAAAAAGCCTTTTGACTTATATACGTACACAGTGGATGACAGTCAGTGATGAGGATTGCTTAAAGACAGGCCAACTCCACACATGGATATATTTTATCTATTACATTCCTAGTGGTGACCTTCACCACAGTTTGAGCGTAAACTGAACAGAAAAATCAAGCAGAGTTACTTCCAAAAGCTCCTGTGGTCTGTACAGTCACTTGACTGTAACACAGGCAGACACAGATGAGATGTAAGCAGTTCATCTCTATGACAATTTGTTCATGTTGAAGATTGTAATGGCCCGGAAATAGAAAAAACAGTGCAGCTGTACCTATTACTAATATAAAAGCCCATCAGGACCTTTTCAAAATAACATCTAAGTGATCCCTACACAGCCGACACACACGCACACGCACACACACACACACACACTTTCTGGTTACCGGTCTGGTGAGCTTTAAGAGAAGCCTTTACACTGAGTTAAAGTGAAATTTATTCAATGTGAGTGGTACTCATTTTAATGTTTAAATCATGTCATTGTTTAAACCAGCACACAATGTGGCTTTGTATGGTCTCCTATATTTAGATCATCTCTACACAGGCTGTTGGTGTTTTCTGAAAGGATACTGTATATACTGTAGACCAGCGCCTCTCCAGAAATCTAGTGTCCCTGGCTTTTCATTCTGTTATATTTAGTCAAAGAGCATTATGAGTCATGACCATTGTTTAGCTTTGCTGTGCCTCTCTGTGTTTCTAATCTGGCAAGCTGCTAAATCTCTGCGATTGTCCTGCTGCACTGACTCAGTTTCCAGGTATAGATTTCAAATGTTTTGTTCTTCGTGCAGCAATCTTATCTTCCCTCTTCTTCTTCTTCTTCTTCTTCTTCTTCTTCTTCTTCTTCTTCTTCTTCTACTCCTTCCTTTTTCCCCCCCCTGCTTGTCTCCTCCACTCCCCACGTACTGCACAAAGGCGGGAGTATTAATCAAAAGAAGTATGTCTCCCCATTCCCTCCTAATAAGTAGAGAGTGAATGCATGGCTGCCTCCATCACAAATAGCAATGAGACCTTAGACTCCATTACCACGGGCTTGTTAATTCATGAAGTGGGTTTCTTCTTGCCCCTCCGCCCCCCATCCCCCCAACCTGCTCCCCCAGCCCTTGCTCTATCTCTCTCTCTCAGAGGTCTCTGCTTTCACATGCCCTCTTCCCTGATTCTTGATAGATTCTGTGCCTTCACACGTTCACTTCGCTCATTTCATTGTCATATTTGAGGCAGAAGAACATGTTTTCGTTTGGGAGTGCTTCCAGCCCATGTCCCACTTAAAATTCAGCAGCGTACAGGGTGCAGGTTATTTCTGGACATGCAGGAATAACAGAGGAGCAATCATGACACTTTGAGAGCCTTCTGGCTGCTAATGGATGTAAGTAAATGACATGAGGAGGACGGCTAACATCATTCAGCAACATTTAGTCTTTGAACCTCCCATTGTACTTTCTTATTTATTTATTTTTAGAGGTTGCTTCTCCCATGGTTTTCGTTTCTTTTAAATCTGAGCAATAGTTTTCCCTTAAAGAGAGGTCAGCCTGTGCACAATGTTCTTATGTTTATCTAAACGTACTTTACTTGGTTTACTCTGTTTCCAAATACCATAAAACATTTATTTCTTATTGATTTTTACATGGTATTGACCTTGTTTTTGTTTTGTATTTTTCAGGTATTCTTGAGGAGGCAAATATTTCAGAAAATCTCAAAGAAGATGTGCACAAAGACAGGTTTAGATGCTCACGCAACAATAAACTGCTGCAAATCTTCATATACTGTTGTTATTATTTCATGGTGACATAATTTCAAATGTAGTTGTATTTGTCAGAAATAAATGCAGACATATTTGAAAATATATTTATATAATACTCTATATAATAGCATCACTTTTGAATCTCACTAATTCACAAAATCTGTATTGTGTTTGTATTTGCTACAATCACAGAAATATAATGTTTGGCTGCATGAGGTCAAATGACGAGTTTGCTTGAGAGACGCTGGGTGGCATTTGTCATCTTCAGTTGGGCTAGCTCTTCTTGCTTCTGTCTTTGTGCCAAGCTAAGTGGCCACAGTTTAATATTTGGGAATGGTACAGTACAGTGCATTCTCCAAAATGTCAAGTTACCTTAAACCTTTAAGTAGGCTACCTTATATATATGTGTCACAGGGTATTAGTCTGACACCAACATACCTTTCTGTTTCATAATATTTTCTTACAATGAAATGCTATGTCAGTGATCCACACAGAGAGCGTGGGTAAAGGTTGTTTAATTTCCCTTGGATTGTTGAACTGGCTGCTCTTAATACAATTATATCTACTACCTGCAGCCTGTGGCCATTGCGCTTGAGCCTTCCTGCTGTCACTGACATAGATTGAGGGCCCCGGTGATATTTGCAGAGCTCATTTGCACTCTGTGTGGCACATGAAATTGCCATTCACTGCAATCTTGCAAGCTCTCAATGGCCTCACATCGACAGTGCTTGTTAAAACCGCAGCATGAGTAAGTCCTAGGATAGGGACACACGCCTCAAGGGAGTCCAAGATGGCTAACAAGCACATTAGGTATGGCAACTATGTAGTGCACATTGTTTACACCCACTCTCAAGGCGCACATGCACATGGACGCACACTCACACACAAGCACATGTCGTGAAAAACTGGAACGTTGGAGGGAAGGCAAGGGCAGGAGTGAGTAAAATTAGCTTATTAAGCAAAACATTTAACGTGGGCTCCAGCCTCCGCGTTAAGTATCGCACACGGCACTAGCGCCAACAAAAGATCAGGTAGTCAGGATAATGATTGTAAAGTGGTTTTGAGGTAGCAATTAGCTGTCAGTTGTCGCAATAAGGGCCGTTTGTCTTGTCTGATAGTCTATAACAAAAGAAAATCTTGCTCATACAGCTTCCCCTCTCCACTTGTATTCCTCCGTGCTCCTCCTCTGCACTCTGGTGCATTGCCAGAAAATCAGATTTCTCACATGGGCAACTTTTCTCCTACTGAGAGATTATTTCAATAAAAAATAAACAGTCTTCCCCCGCAAGGCATGATCACAGGCCAAATGATCCACTCAGAGAATGTGGCTTTAAGAATGAATAATGCATATGTTCACTGTTAAATTGTATCTAGCTTACAAGAAACAAAGAGGGAGGGAAGGGGCGGGGGGTATCTGTCCTTCTGCCAATCTGAAATGTGTCAGAAGTTTTTAATAATCTCTACTGCACTTGAAACTATACAGTAAAATATTATTTAAGTTAAAACCGGAGGACACAGGCAACTAAACAAAGCAGTGCAAAAAGCTCAGTCCTGTAGGTTTTTTGTGTCTTAATAAGCATGCACTTTCTAAATTAATATGTTTTTAGGGGTGTATAAGGATTATAACATAGCATCAGCCCTGTGTCGATAAAGAATAAGTGAAATATGAAAGATAATCTAAAATACATTTCAAAGTGTACCCTCTGAGAAGCTAATAATGGACACACATGAGCCACAAAGCAGCCAAAAATACCATGGAAGATTATTCTCTATCCCTGAGTCTTGAAACCTGATCCTTTTAATTAGTGCCTGTACTCTATGATATTATACTTGCAACTCAAGCCCTCCCTGTAGGAATTTTGTTCATCAACATCTGCCCTGACTCCAGCATTAATTAAATAAACTCTTAAATTATCACTAAGCCCGTTATAGTATCATACAATCAAACCCCAGGTGATGGTGTACTTTTGTGCTCCGAAGACTTTTTCTAATGTAAAATGATTCCTTTTACTGTTAAACCCACAGAGTGACTGCAGGTGGAATTACATTAACTGCTATAACCAGGTTTCCCTTTTTTTTATCAACCATGTTCTCATGCTCTCAAAACATTTGCAGGTTGCCTATAAAAATATTGCCTTGGGTAATGGAACTCAAACATTTTGGGTACCAGCCCAGTGAGTCTATTTGGCTGGCACCCCGCACTATTTCCATTAATCCCCATTGAAATGTTGGCAGGTGAGGATAATTTGGCACAGTCACAGTCTGAATAGTAACAAGAAGGAGAAAGTAGGAGAACAAATTATTGTCACAAACCATCACAAGGTCTCACGACTGGGATCATTGCACTTGAGTGGCGTGTATTCCCCTGTGAAATAACTAATTAGTGGAATATTTAGCTGTGAATTCAGTCCAGTTATTATTCATCTAATCATCTTAACAAGTCTTATTTCCACATATGTAGAAACATTTTTTCAACAGGAAGGGCTAAGGGTGAGTTAACTAATCTATTAACTGATTAACAGATAATTGAGCAACTATTTCACTTTTCGAGCACAAATGGCAGATATTCCCTGGTTTCAGATTTTCCAATGTGACAGTTTGCAGTTGTTTGTAATTTGAATATGTTTGATTTTTTGACTGCTGATCGAACGAAGGTTTCCAAAGCAGGGGAACACGTCTCACAGCTAATTAGTGAGGCCGTTATGTACTGTAGGAGCAGGATGTGGTGATCCAAAGTTAACCAAAACAATGCAAATTGTTTATTGCAAAGCAGACAATGTGCAGGATTTTATAATTGCTACTTTGGGTGTCAGAGTTTATCCTCAGCTTAGTTGTGGGGAGGCAGTTAACCACCAGAAAATGCAGGAGTTTTAAGACAACATGACTGAGAACAGGAAGTCTGTACAGCAACTCCTCGAGCCTAAATAAATCTGCTTTTTTAACCCCCTGGTACAACCCGTAAGAAATTGTTTTCCCATAGTGGCATGCATACTGGACCCTGGTTGGCATAATAAACATGCATGGCTGCAGGCTGTAAACAGGCTGTAAACATATTTATTTCCAGTGTTAAAATTGAAATTTGAACATTGAAGTCTATAGGGATTGACGCAGTTTTGGAGCCAGACTCATGCAGCCATTTTTAGAGAAGAGAACTTTTTGGTACCTTCCTGTTGGCTTCATTTCTCGGCCTCGGAGGTTATCTCTTGCTGCTATGTGCTAGCTGCTTTTCCCTCTGCTCCTGTCATAATTACTACCACCACTAGATGTCGCCTAACAACAAAATTTAACTCTGGTATGTGTCATAATAGCCTGCTGCACAACAACATAATATGGACTACGACAACATTTACAAATTTAAAACGAATTGTTGAGTAACTATTGAATTGCAGTGACTTTTCACTGAATAAATGATTCAGCTTTTCAACTAAGTTAATATAATTAATTCTTTTTGTGTCAGTAATATTTTAATAACAGTATCATTCAGAAGATGCAATTATGTGAATTAGTAGCTATCATTCTTTCTAAAGATGCATTTCAGAGTAAAATAATTTCAAGATAACTGCCATCAGAGTAAAAGGGCAGCGGGGACCAGCCAAACAGCCTGCCAAACAGACCATTAGCAACTCATACACTGATCAAACCCACATCCTCATTATCTCAACCAGCCTCTCCATTACTCATGCAGAGCCATGTGAATTGTCACTCATATCTGCCATCTTTAAGCCACTCATCTTTATTCAGCTGATCTGATTACAGTTTGCATTTTCAATTATTGCTACAATCCAAAGAGAGAGGGAGCAAGAGAGGGGATAACGGAGGAGAAGCTGATTTTCAGATTGAGTTTGAAATGTGGATTGATTGTAAATGAAGTGAACAAGAGCTGGGTGGATGGAAAAACGCCAGAGATGCAGCAGTCCGCAACTCTGGAGGAGCACATCTGGAGCTCCTCCAAGTGCCCTGGGGGGGGGCGTCGCTACAAGGAGCACCACTCGCCGGCTCCATCAGAAGCAGGAGGGGGTGGGGGGGGGGGTTAGAGAGAGGGAGCATTCAAAATAATGGGAAGAAGAGAGAGCGAGAGGTGGCTTTTGTGTTGCCGAGCAGCTGTTCCTTGCAGAGCTTCCTGTTTTATCAGCGCTCAAAGAGATACTTTATCCTACATCCACAACCGCCTGCATCATCTGTTTATCTGTCACAATTCCATCCCATATACCAAACTACTAACACAGTAAAGTGAAAGTAACAATTAAATCTCAATATAAAGTGTTGGAAATCAGCAAAAATCTACAAAAAGCTCTAATCTAAATTGGAATTTGTTTTGGATCTCTTTAAGAAATGTTCAGTGAGTACCTAGTGAGTGAGAGGTTAGAGGCATGGTGCAGGCAGAAATAGCACCGAGCTCAGGGCACTCAGAACATCTTGTGTGTACAAGAGGTGATGTGGAAAAGGGGTCTTTTTAGAGGCACAGAAGACGATGCCTCATTTGGATGCAGTTAATTAGAAAGGTTGATTGATTTGATGGCACTAGCGGGGCGGGACAGGCAAGTGCACTGGTCTGTGAAGGAGTCCACGCTCAGGTCGATATTTCTGCCTTCCAGGGAGGCTTTAATAACAACATTAAAGGCTCCATGAAGAAGCCCCCACATCTCCCTTTTTGTGTGTGTGTGTATGTCATCCAGGACACAATCTACACATGATTACATGAATCCTTTTTAAATAAATTTCTGTTTGCTCTCATTCGTGACTTGGCTCCAAATAGCTGGCGAAACACAGCAGTGACGTTATTTTAAACACTTGTATCAAAGAGCATTGATTTTTCTTTGAGAGACAGAGATGAGCCACTTTAATGAAATGCTGTTTATGGCACATTGGTTGTTCAAGAGGATATGAAGCTCCTCTGATGATGATACACTTTAGGCAACTATCTATTTATGACTGAGGGACTAGACACCACGCTGCTATGCTCTGAGTCTATACATTATCTCCGCCAGTATCATTTGATACATGAACCCGTCTTACTTATATTTACACACTGGTCTACAGTCTGTTAATATGAGTTGTACCAAAAAAAAAACAAGTAAAAAAACAATACAGTAAAAAATACCCCATTACTGCTGTTCTCAATTTCATTATCAACTCTCATTATAAAATTGTTTATTCCTTAAAGTTGAGCGAATGTTGATTGTTTCTATCAATTATTTGAGGAAAATAAGACTTGCATGTATTTAGTTAGTTAGAGTCAAATTAACTAGATAGTGATGCACCAGCTGTTTGTTAGTTACTCAGCAAGGATGAACTGCCACATTCATTTGCTGTATTCTGAATTTCCTGCAGCAGTTTTAACATATTAAAGCATGTACATGAAAGAATCAAAAATAAATAAACATTTAGAGATAAAGTGTGACAGTTAAGCCTAAACATGCACAGAACTGCACACGTACTTAATGTTGGTTCACTGGCTTCATAATCCATGACTTTTCCTAATTAGTTGATGAGATGTCACCTCTGTGCAGTGTTTTTCTGTTTTTTAAATTGGCAATGGATTTTCAAAACAGGAAAAAGAAATGTTAAACTATTATTGTGGTTCTCATTATTTCCACATACACCAGTTCTCTTGTGAGGTCTGTTTGGTGAAAAAAAAAACAATCTGACCAAAACACAGGGCTTAATGGTGATGCTCTAAATGTATTTCATGCACTCTCACTGCCTTTTAAGAAACAGGAAACGGATGAGGAGGGAGAAAATGAAGGTAATTTGTGTGCATTATGTGCTTGGGTCCATATGAACATGAAATTAACAATGGTCAATCGAACAGCAGCACGACTGTTTCTTTGCTCTTGACATTGTTGGACCGGAGTGTTTTTACAGGAGCGAATGAAATATTCTCCTGGGAAGATAGACAGGTGAGATATGCATCAGCATATACTCTCTCACACGCACACTCACACACACATACACACACATAACCAATGAAAGTCAATCATTTTCTTTTGACATCCAAATTAAAACTAAGCATCCCCCAGAGGATTGTATTACCAGAGTGGTGCGCGCTTGTGACAGCTTCATCACAGCGGTATGAAATGCAGACGAGGCCAGAGGGACACTATTGTTTACCCCCAAACCATTACCAACTATTCTCTCTTATAAATCATCCCTTGCATTCCCTCAGCCTGTGTTTTTTCACTCTGTGTCTGGTGGTTTATTAATACTTGCACCCTTCATGCTCGGCTGAACGAGATGAGCCCCAGACTTCTAGCATCATCCATGCACCTTGTCATGCGGAATTGATTTTGCTTTGTTGCTTTTAGGCATCCACTGTCTGACAACGTTCAGAACTATTGGCAGGCGCCTGGTATGTATGTACAGTATAGTGTGTTGCTTATGTAACAGAGCCCAGATTTCTGACTTTGATCCTGCAGCATTCATGCCCCACATCGTCAATAAAAGACGCATCTCCAGCTGTCGCTGCCGTTGGTTTTATCAACAAAGTTTTATTGTTGTGAGCAAAGTTTTGTTTTCTTGAAGTAGTTTTTGTTTTCATTTTTGCAACTTTAGAATACATAATATTTTTTTTCACATCCATTTCAGCCGTTTTTTGAAAAGCACATCACTTATATTTTCTTTTCTACTTCAATTTCAATAAATTTGAAGAAAAAGTTGCCAACCCATTATTTCTTTTAAAGTATCAAGAGGGATGTTTTATGTAGCCTATATTAATTATGATGATTTACTTTTACTTTTGTTTGTTTGGGGTTTTTGTTGTTGTTGTTTTTGTCTTTTTGGTGGGATGTGCAACAAAGAAACATCCCGGTGAATAACAGACAATATTAAAGTTTCAGATAGGGCACAGCTTTAGTTATCTGCCATATGGGATCATAAAAGGATTCTGAATCGCTATGAGACTGAGATAAGAGACTTTGCAATAATGAGCTGCTCTTTGATCAAGAGATGACACAAGAGCAAAAGTACTCACTTAAACAGAATTCACATTTTAGCCTATGATGTGAGATCGCTGAATGTAAATGGAGATTTCAGGTCTGAAACAGATGCTGCTGCTGCTGATGCTGCTGAAAGTACACACCTCTTCCTTCTCATCATTTATTCATTCTTAATGCATCAGAAATCACATTCTCAAACTCATGTTTTGACTTCTGTCTCCACTATACTGCAGCATATGCCCTCTGGGACAAGAATAGTGGGCTGGCATGGGGGGTGACTTTTACAACCTATAGTTTATTTATATGGTTATATTTAGTTTTACTGCCTCTGAAGACACAAGGTGATTCTGAAACCTTTCTATTTAAAGTGATTGACTACTTGAGCCAGCCCTTGGTTATTCTTCTTTCTACACAGCTTTGTCTTTCCCTGCTTATCCAGGCAGGTGAGAACTAACATCAGCATGATGACCGTTTCGAGGGGCTGATGAGATATTGGCATTCTGCAAAGATGCGTGTTGATTCACTTCTTCTTCTTGATGCCAGCTGTGACCTTTTAAGTCAATCAGGGAGGAATATGGGAAGGCCCCAACGTGAAGCTTTGGGATGTATTGAGCGTTTTCAGCAGATGGTTAGAGCCATTTCAAAATCCCGGCGGAGGCTGAGCGGCCCCTGCACCAACCTTTGTTCCCCCTACACAGTCTCACATACACACTTCAGGTCTGATGCAATAAAATCAATCTTACAGTGACAGTGTTTCCCCCAGCAGCGAGGGGCCTAAATATATTGGTCTAAATTAGGATCTGACCCAGCACCTTTCTCTCAGAGGAAAGTGGTACAATTTGGACATGAGTGTCTACAAAATGAAAGTTTGCTATTGGGGAGATTTATAAAGCCAACTGATGTTCTTTGATCCTCAAATACAAAATGAGGTGCTGCTGTATGAACAGCATATACTGTAGCACTGGAACAGTTTGAATCATCCTTACAGCAAATGTATTTGAAAATAATTCTTTATAAATTAGAAAAAGGCTATTCAGTCAACAAACTATCATAACGCAGTTGTACTTGAGTGAGTGAGTATAGACCTACTTATTTAACTTATTTCAAGGTAAGCTCAGATCATTAACTTAAGAGAAGTCATTTTCCTGCCATTGGGTAAAAGAAAAGACATTTTAAAAAATATAAATGTTAGGCCCATAACTCTGCATGTCCTGTGAACTTTTTCAATAGCTCGTGACCAATGCCAGATCAGGTATTTCCTGAGCACCTGGAAGTTAAAGACATAGCCACTTTATTCTTTATATTAACTACACTCTAAGAAATGTTGGGTTATTTTTTCAACCCAACAGCTGAGTTGAGACTGTTGGTTAGTTTAATTGGGTTGTTTTCATCAAGTTGGGTAATCTAAGAACCCAATTTGCTGGGTTATTGTCGTTGGCAGTTGAGTTATTAGCTGTTGGGTTGTAATTTCCATGATACTGTGTTGGGTCATTTCGGACTACCCAACATGTTGGGTTGACGTTCGGTGGGAGGAGTTTCCCAGCATGCTTTGGGACAGTGTGTTTGTGATTCTAAGTTTAGGTTATTTCTGTTACATATCGCCACAGATGTTACAGCTACACAATCTTTAGTGATACTGTTCTACACACTAATTTACTAATTCAATGTTCTACTCAGTTTACAATTACTGTTGTAAATAAGCAATTTGACACCATAAGTGAAGTTATGTTTTTGGTTAGTGGTCTCCCTTCCTTTGTGGGCAGTTTGTCTGGTGGTCTGAGGATAATAAACAGCATTCTCCCTGTAGTTAAGTGGTGTATGAGCTGCTACAAGATCTAAAGTTTGTCTCTGTTTGAGTTTATGTTAAATAGAACCCTAGCCTGCCACAATATAGTTGTTAAGTGCAAGTTTGTGACACACTGTTGAGTACTAGCTTCAGTTAGCAACCCAACTTGATTGGTTTAAAATAACCCAGCAGTGTAGTCAATGTGAACCCTTAATTGGGTTATATGAACAACCCAACTGGGTTGTATAAACAACCCAACTGTTGGTTTAAGGAAACCAACCCAACTTGTTGGGTCAAAATAACCTAGCATGTGTTCTGTCCTATAGTTACCCAGTGTTGGGTTAAAAAATAACCCATATTGGGTTGTTTTTAACCCAACATTTTTAAGTGTGTAATATTCAGTTTGTATTCCATCCAAAACATATTTGGAGATTATCTTTCTTTCTTTTTAATATCATTCATAAGATATACCAGGATAAAGGATAGAGGAAGTGCTTATTTCTCTTTATTATCCTCATTATTGTATTCTGTATCAGTTTTCTTGATGCATACGGGCCATACTAGAAAACTTTGAATGAAAGTGCTTAGCGGAGTGCTATTCTGTGCGTCCTTAAAATCTACCATTTGTTTATTGTTATCAAAAAGCCTAATGAGCTGGAAAATAACTTGCATTCAAATGGCAGCAGTTGGTGTCCAGCTCTTCCGTTGCAGTGGTGAAAAGTGATTCACAATTGCTCAATTCAAAGGGAGTACTTCAATCAGAGCAAAACCAACCAACCTCCTTATTACGACTCCGAGCTGTCATCCCCATCAGAGAAGCTTCAAAAACTATTTGCCGTCTTTCAGAGAGAGCACCTGTAGGTCAGAGTTTAGATGGAGGTGTGCTGGACCAAAGGTTTACAGAGAAAAATACAGATATAAATACAAATTATATCTGATTTATTTTCAGGTCAACAATATCTTTATATTATCCATGATATTTGGTGTAAGATCTTTCTGCTGGTCATGTATGAATCAGGAAAATACACATTACCTGATGTGAAATGACAGTATTTTTCTTCTGTTATTGATCTTCTTGTATTTGTTATATCATTACTTTTAGTTCAAAGTAAAGATACAGAGCTGATGAGGAATACCCGTTGGACTATTGACTATTCCATTGGAACAGATATAAAGTAAAGGTAGATACATGTTGTTAATGTGCAATTGTTACATTCCACTAGTCATTATAATAATGAAATGGACTGGGCACCATTATACAGCGTTAGCCTAATCTAAAATCAGAATTGCAGCCAGTTTGCCTCATGTGTATGATTATTGCTGCATTCATTTATTTCCTGCCACCACAGTGACCCGTTTCACATATGGGTTAATTTGTCTTCTCCAGCTTGATACATTTGCAGTGAAAACTGGTTACATTGCATTACACTAATAGTGTGATTTTTCATTGATGTCTGGAATAGTGGATTTTCTTCCCTCCTCACCAGGAGGTCAGATTTCAGAGTGATCTTCACAACAGCAGCCTCAAAGCTGCAGGAGGCCCAACAGAAACACTTTAAATTTTGACTTTTTTCTTCTTCTTTTTTTAGTTAAAAGGGAATGTCTAAATCACCTATTGCCAGAGTAGATCTGTAGCCCAAGCTACTACCTTATCACCTCACCTCTCATCATTTCAGTGTCAAATATTTTATCAATATTAAACACAGTTACACAGCATCAAATATGGTGCTGCAGATGTTTCGATTTTTTTTTTTTTCAATCCATGTTTTACTGCACTGTATATTAATGTTGTGCTTGCCAGTAATTACCAAACTGTACAGCAGCCACAAAGAAGCACTGAATGCAAATATTGTCCTTTGTATTGTTATATAGGCTAATCTGAAATGTTTGTTCTCTTATACATTTTTTCTTTAATTATCTTCAATGAAAATAAAAATTAACAGGATTTTGACAGACAGAAAGTTTGGAAGAGATATTCATTATCTACCACTGAAATAGCGGAAATAATTATAAACATAAGTGAGGCATATTTTATTTAATTATATTATACAACCAAAGATACAGCAACAACATGCTTTACTATTCGACCAAGGCAAAGAAACTACTCCTCTAAACGTCAGTCCTTTTCAGTGGCTGCTTGTTCATTTTGTTGTTAACTCATGGCCCTGGTCCAACACGGGTCAGCATTCAAATGCTCCATTTATTGCTACAAAAATAAAAACCGTATTTTCTTGTGCCCTCTCCTCGTAGAAGGCTGGAGCTCTGTGACCCTCGACAGCAGACGTCCATATAAAATTGTGGTTTTCGGGTGCATGTATGCTTCATTGGCCTCCTCACACCTGTGCATTAGTATCATCACTCAGGCACATCATTCAATCTGGACTCCCTGTAGGTCTAATTAAGCCAATAATTTCAAATCCTCTCCGTGTGCTCTCCTTCATTCAGCTGAAAGTCTGCAGTCTGGCTCCACAGCGGCTGAAGTGGAGTAAAAAAAAGTGGAAAGAGCAGATATGCTTGAGAACTAGATGATAAAGTAAGGTAAAACCCCCATGGGCCAGGTACAGTAATAGACGGCCTCAGACACTTGTTGTGATACAGCTCGGCAGGGTGCTGGACGAGGTGAGCCCTCACTTGTCTGTCGGATGGATACTCCTCCTCTGATCCACTGATGACCAGTGCAGCATGTGGAAAAGCCCACCAGGCCCTCAGATGGTGAGAAGGGCATCAGACCCCCCCCACCCTCTATGACAGCCACTGCCCTTGTCATCTGAAACATGTATTAGATTAAAAATACGTATCAGCACTTTGGTAAGACAGTCACTCTGCCTCTCCCTGTTTCGATTTCTTACTTTTCCTTTTCAGGAAACATCGACTGATCCTCAGATCACTTCACATAGACATTTCAAGGGGAGGACACGTATCAAGGCTTTGGTACAAGCGTGGTATAGTATGAATGGTTTCCACTGCCAACAGCATCTCAGGCTGGATCCCAGTCCATCATGCCATAAATTATTCATCCATAATTCCAAAATGTCTGTCATAAATACTGTACAACAAGCCGTCCTGAATCCTGGAAAACAGTAACAGCATCGCAGTTAAATGGAGCCCTGTCATCCTGTAAGAAATATACATATACAGTATACTATATATACATATTCACAAACTGGTTGTTTAGATGTTGTTTTACACTGTTTACAGTAGGATGTAGGGTAGTCATAGCACCGTGTGAATAGAGCCTCATTTTGTTTCCTGATAAGGCAGAGCTGTCACAGTCACATACTGTGTGCAGCAACATGTTTCTGTTGCTCATTGCTCTGAATTCAGGCCAAATCCCTCGACTACCTGCCATCAGACATGGTACAGTTACCACAGGCCGTAGATATTGGCTTCCTTAGTACCCATTAGCAAGCAGCCGAGGATTTATCACTAATGTCAGGGAGGCATTTGCAGGCCTAATGAAATTTCACGTTGTTCTTCAAGCAATATTATCCCTGTGACCCCACTTTTTTCACTACAGCAAGGTTTAACTGCTGAATGTCAAACAGCTGGCTAAGCCTGTGGCATCAAGCTTAGTTATGTTACTCTTTTTTTTTTTTTTTTTATCTGTGCTCATTTGGATTTGTGTTCCTCTCGGAATAATAGAAAAATAATGATAAGCCCACCTCCACCACCACCACTGCAACCCCCCACCCTGCCAGCTTCTTTCAGTCAGAGGTGGGCTGCTTAAAGTTAATGACATCGGGCCATGTTGCGCTTGGCTGCATCCCCACACATAATTATGGTTTGATTGTCACAAAAATCGCCCGCACTCTACTATAGCTGCTGTAAATGCACCGCTGCAACCACCACCCACCCACTCACCCAACCCACCCACCACCACCTCCTTCCACTCAAGATTAACGAAAAGGCAAATTATCTTTAGTGTGCTGCGGCTCTAACCATAACTGCCCTGAAATGAGTAATTAAAATGATAGGTGCAGCCTGGAAATTAATTGCCTCGCCTAAAATACAAACTCTAATTTTGCACAAGATCACGTTCAACGGACGGGAAGTACAGTAGGCACCTGTGGGGTTAGTGCACATACTGTAAGTATTTACATAATATCATAGTGTTTAAAGTGTGTGGCTGCATGAATAAGTGAGGAAGGAGGGGAGAGCCCTGTTAACATGGCCATTAACTTTATATAAACTATAAACTCAGCACCATATAAATGATATAAATCTAAAATACAGGTTGTAAAGTCCCCCTGTGTTTCTGGGTTTTATCGTTTGTTTTGTTCTATCTCCCAGTAAAACACAATGATTCATTGTTATTTTCTCATCTTAATTAGCTTCTGTTGTTGCCTTGAAAGTTTAAAGGGCATTTTCAATGACTGACACAGCAGAGTCCACAGATTTTCTGCCGTGCCGAGGAACAATAAAGTTTGCTTTGTGCACTCCTTCAGAATAAAAAGGCATTTTGAGAATAGACTTCAAGCCAAACAGCAAACAAAAACCAAATCAAGTCGTTTCTGGCTCTGTATAAATTCTGATATGGGCTGCTCTCCTGGTGCATCTCTAACTGTGTGAGTTTTCCATTTTTAAAAAGGCAGCAGTTGTAAACCTATTCCCTGGAAGTGAGAAATTTTGCTGGATTTGCAAACCACCCACGACACTCGAGAGCCTTCAAATGCAGACTGCCTGAGGTTCACAGTGGATACCTGGCCGCATTCTGGGCTGGGGCAACTCAAGTTCAGCAATATCAAAGAGAATCCATTATCTGTGCGGCACATGGCGAGGTGTGGCGACCAGTTGACCAGGGTGAGAGAGCGAGCACAGGAAAGCAGAGGTTTTTAATAAACAAACATGATGAGGGAGATGGGAAGAGGAGCAATTAAAACTCAGTGCAGGTTTGATATTGAATATTTCAGTTGGTGGTTTCCAGCTTCTCGCCTGTTTCACAGTGTCAGATTGAAGCTCCCATCCGTCATTGCACAACACTGGGACGACTTGTGTGTTGTTATAGGAGATGCTATAGAGGACTTGGCAAACTGTGAAACCAGGACACACACACGCGCGCACACACACCTCTGTTGTCCCGCCTCTCCCTCCTGCAGACCTCTCCTGGGACTTACCTCCAAGTTCAGGTGGATGGTCGTCATGGTAACTGCTGAGAGTGAGGGCTATTTGCATTGTTTCTGCTTTCATCTCTAAAACCATGTCATTATCCATACACTACAGGTACTCGTGTTTATTTGTATGCTCCAGCCTGTCTGATTGTCACTCCATTCCTCCGTCCGCCTGCTTGTCTATCTGCCTCCGTCAAGTCTGCCTTCCTTGTCTCTTCCTCTTTTCTTCTTTTCCAGTCGATCCCACCACAGTTCCTCCATCACCGATTCATTTACCACATCTGCTTCTTTATCTGGTGCACAGCTGGAGCCCTACATATATCTGCACCCACTTTGTTCTGCACCCATTCTCCATAAATTACTAAATTAACACACACATAAATACACACCCACACACAAAATAAAACCTCCTTATTTGAAGTTGTTGTTTATACACCTGACGGCATTCATAAGAAAAATAACCCACCCATTGTGTTGTGACTGTATTACATTTACATTATATGTACAATATACAAGGAAACAAGCTTGATGACAATAATGTGAGCTCAATGCTTTTAGGAACAGTCAGGTTTTGAGGAACACTTCTGACATCTGCTGGTCATGAGGTGAACATCACCATATACTATATGTATGCAGTATATATTTAAATAATAAAAAGGAGTAAAATAAATGAACCGAAGCTTGATGGTGGCAGGTAGAAGCAAAAATAGCACGTGTGGCTGACTAACTCCCTAATTAATGCACTGCAGAAAAGAAATCAACTGCAATTTATCATCATAAAAGGTGCAAATATTGAAATACAGGTAATATTTTCATATATTTCATCATTTACAATGACAATTTCAAATGCAACCATCAAACTGCAATCAAGCACTAAACACACATACACAAATACATAAATAAAAGCAAACATTATATGCAGAATCTGTAATCCATTGACAGTTTCTGCCTGAGCAAAGCAAACTGGTAATTATGCTGGAATTCCGAATGCTAAGACTGTTTCCTGTGAGATATATTTCCCTTAGAAAAAAAAAAAAGGAAAAAAAAACTCCTCTGCAGACTCACTGCTGCACTAATTGGGGGGATTTATGAGCTATCAAAACTAAAGCTTTTTTCTGCCTGTTTCTATTTCACCGTGTCACCTCTACATGTAAGGGAAACAGGTCGGTTTCAACATTAAAGAGGCATTATTGAATGTGCAAACATCTGTCAGAGGAACTCTACCTGGAGCAAACATCTCTCTCAGGACATAATGTGTTTTAATACAAAATCTGTCCATATACAGCCTATATTTGAGCAAGATGAAAGTGAGAAAGCACAGAGGACTGAGGAAAGGCCCTGGAGTCTACACTGTTTTATTGTGAGTCTGGATATATGCCAGGATTTCATGAGAGGGAGAGCAGCTGGTTGCTGAATTCACATATCCATATCCAACTGCTCAGTGTTTTGTCTACAGCAATTACCACCTCTCCACGGCATGGTTCATTTCAGAATAGTGGAGTTTTATAAAGTCATCGTTGGTGAAAAAGACAATTTAACCTGTATATGATTTGTTTCCAAGAGGAGCAAACTCTCCAAATATTGGGCATGAACAACAGTCAGGAAGATAGGCTCTAAAGTGAACATAATCAGCCATTTGGTTTAAGTAGATTGTTATTATATCAACCAAAACGGATCATGTAGCAATGCTGCATTAGCACTTAGAGCCAGAAACAAAAACCTGCCAAATTTGACAAAATCAAGAAATAATTGGAGAAATGATGTATTGCATGAAAAAGGGTATAATAATATTCTTGCCCTTATTTTGTTAAGTTATATATAGGTTATTGGCATGCAGTGCATTTTAAGGGCCTAGACTCACATTTTCACAAACTAACAAAATGTCACTGAATATATTAACTCTAAATTCTAATATATTCACATAAAAAAACCTAATGTCTTTGGGCATATCTAGGCAGAAATAACTGCTTTGTTTAGCAGCGGCAGCACAGACAAGCTATAAAGCTGTAATTCAAGTCACTCGCCCTTAGTATATCTTAGATTTGGTGTTTACCTCGTCCTGAGGGAAACATTTTGCTCTTTAGCTGCTAAATGCTGCTCTGAGTTAGCTAGCTGCTGATTTCTGCTTTCAGAAAGAGACGTCACACGAGACTGAAACCAAACAGAACAAGTGCAGAATGTAAAACCAAAACAAGAAGCTTAAAGACGCTAAAAAAAGCTCCAAAAATATGATATTTATCAGAACACAATATGAAGTTTCAATTTACAAAAGCAAAATAAGCAAGAAACTTTAACTTTTTTTTCTGTGTCTATGTAAGTGTAAATATATTCCATCCGCCCACTGAAACCTTCTCAGATTCCTCTCACTTACTTCCTTCAGTGGGCAGGTCATGGCACTGGAGCAGCGGACCCACAAAGAGAGCTCATGGGGGAAGTGAGTCACAGAGAGCCGGCTGCAGACAGGAGGGTGAGGATATGATGGGCAGAGGAGAAACATATGCTGGCACTGAGAGCTTAATCCGTCTTATCGATGACAGGTCAGTGTCTTGGTGGAAAGTCTGCGATCGATGGCACTTGACCCCCTTAAATATCAGGAGCGCCGACATCCCCCTCGTCTCCATATCTCGCCCCAATCAGGATTGATTGCAGCACTTCCCCTCTCCTCCATGGGCAAGTGACTGCTGTTAGTCCCTCATCTTTAATAATGATGACGCCGCGCATTGATCCCAGAACAGCTGTCTGTTGTGCTGAGGAGAGTTTTATATTGTGCCCGATGACACAATGATTTCTCATTCAACACCAAGTGTCAAACAGCACAGGAACAGAGTCAGTGTCGGGTTATGAAAACCTGAGAGATGAAACATCACAGCAGCAGCACAAAGGTAGACTCCTATCAGCATCTTTTCACTTCTCACAGCTACAGATGCAGAGGTTGTTTTTTTTTCAATATGAAACTAACTGTTCTGTTTTTAATGTCGAAAACAAATACGAACAACATAACTGTCCTTTTTCAAGATTTAACATTTGTTCATAAATTTCATATGACTGTGATAGAGGTTGAATTTGGTTTTGATGTATCACTGAAGAACTCTACATTTCTTCCCCCCTTTTGTATGAATTCAGGGCAAACATATGCAATGCAGAAACAACTAGGACTCTCACCAATCTAAGCCACGCTCAGTTCAGGAAGGATGCTCCAATGCTTCTGGGAATGGTTCAACAGCTCTTAGTCTCATAAAGACATATGTCTACTGCACATGGCCAACTTGTGATGCTGTAGTTGTTTTCATTGAGAGTCCGGTTGCTGGAGTGTGTTGGGAAATGTTAACATTTTTGGAGTGGACGACTGCAGCATCTCTGCAAAGATCCTCCCTGGTCTGAAAGAAAACAACAGGGTCTGTTATTTATCTACAGCAGAACAAACCAGTCTAATCTGCAGCAACATTTCTGCAAGCCAGCCATCAGAGATCACGTAGTATTGTCTTCATCAATGGAGGGCTTACCTATACAATCATGCTTTTATTTAAAGATGAAATCCTTGAGACGTTAGACTTCAGGTCATACCCGTGGTTACCATGGTAATGTGAACAGGGCACGGCAGGACACAGCAGTACAGTTGGTTACCTTGCTGAGGAGCTGGAGGTGTGCAGCACACTGTGGCTGCTCTGTCTTGTTCCATTACTCCCTTGCAAAATATAAGACTGACCAAACTGTCAAAAACTAAAATGCAGAAAAGGAACATTGTTGTGCAGATGCTCGACATCTTGCGTCGGCTGTAGGTGACTCGAAAGAACAGTCACCCAATGTCTCGCCAGTTGAGCACTTCTAATACAAAGCAGCAGCAGCAGCAGGATGCACCATTTGCATTAATAAGCTATATGACAGCAAACAGTGAGGCAGATATTAATGAAATTATGTTGCACAGGATTACATGCATGCATCATTTACTGGGAATCCCTCATGCTTAGGTAGGCAATCTGAATACAGCACAAAGCTCCGCCACTTCTAATCAAATCTACTATACAGAGAGATAATTTCTGCATGTAAATACAGTAATTGTTGTTTGTGAATCGTGCAGGCCATAAATAGGGGTTGGACTTCTTTTCTTTTCTTTTTTTTCCATCTTCAAGACTCCAGCTAAACTCCCCTGATTTGAAAAGCCTCTTCTACAAATGACAGTAAATTACACTATTTCTGATCTGGCGCGGTCCTTAAGGACTTGCTGATCATTTCCAGAGCAGTGTAGAGGAGCACAGTCTCTTATAGTTTATATTTGTCGGGGAAAGAGCACCTGTTCGCTGTCCTCAACGGGCCTCCTAACAATGTCATTGACCTTTTCTCTGACACCGACTGTATTTCAGTTCGCAGAATGCTCAAACAGCCAAAGCTGGGGCCCGGGAGATGCGGGTGGTGAGCCATGATTAACGCTCCTCTCTCCCAATCTCTGACAAGCACAAGGGCCACCATGCCCGTGTGATACACTCCTTCCCAAATTGAATCCTCTCCTCCTCTTACTTGTTTGTGATGTAATCGCACTTGGTACGACCACTTCTCACAGGACACCTACCCTCTTTTCATTTCCAGCAATAAAGTATTATGTGCGAGCCAACTTCAGCAGCCGCTTGCAGAATGCGCTGGGAGGTTTTGAGGTCAAAGCGGGTATTCATCAGCGCCGTTCCCCGCTGAGGATGTAATGATCAAAGTTTGTGTACCACAGACATAGCACAATTTACAGCGACCCCAAGTGCCCTCGCCCATCACTCTGCATGGCACTAAGATTATCATTGGTCAGGCCAATTATGTGACCCAGTCAAAGGAATACAATGAAAATTCGGAACCAGTGGTTTTCCAAATAAATAAAAAGCGTTTAATGACCTTCTCAATACCCTTTTTATAACTTAATTAAAGAAGGAGGAAAGGGGGGAGGGGCAGATTTGCTGGATGGATGGTGGTACAACAGCAGACTGTTAATCTGAACTCGGGGACTGCCAGCCCCTGTGCCTACAGTTTGTTCTTCAGCTGTTTGTTTCCTGCCTGAGCCACTTATGGCCTGACCACCAGCGGTGTGGCTGCAGCCATTTGAGCATCCTGCTGCAGAGTGACAATTATGTCACCACTTCTGCAGATTGCTAAACTGTGTCTAATAAATAAATATTCCCAGTCATTTCATTCACCCATTACTAAAGTGGTACAGTACATGCGCCCCACAACTACTTCCCCCTGGGAGACAATAACCTGTGGCACAGCGGTGTGAATAGGTATAAATGGCTCAAACGTCCAGTTACTGTTGCTCCAGACTCAGGAGAGGGTTCAGGGGCGTGGGGAGGTGTGTACTCATGGTATGACAAATTGGCTCATGGGGTACACAAGACAAAAACGGTTGGAGAAGAGAAGAGAAGCCACTGCAGGCTGGTTTTTGCAGGTGACACATTATGTGGCAATCCTTTATTACAAAAACTATGATGGAGAATTAACACTGCTCTTGGTTTCACCACAGGCTTTAGACAAGACATGCACTGATGATCTCCTATAAATCACAATGTGTGAACTGCCTGAATACACTAACATCAAGACGGAGGAGTGACACTGAGGCAAATATCTGCTGGTATTTATGGTTCTGTTGCTTAAAAAAAAAAAAAGAAGAAGAAAAAAAACCTTCCCGGAAAACAGTGTGCATAACAATCATTAAAGCCATTGACTTTGCCTTTCATCACTTGGGAGCCTTTAAACATCAGCAAAACAACAGGGGATCATCGTACATCTGCACAATCCATGTAAAATTCATGTTCAGCGCAGCAGAGGCCAAAATTCAACAGCGTCAGAGAGGCAACAGAACAAGATCAGGAGGCTTAAAGAGACATAGTTTCCTCTCTGTCTTTGTGCCAATTACAGTTTTATTCTTTAGCAGCTGGTTGGGTGGTAGATTGACTTGTCTGTGTTGAAGGATTCATTGTCACAACCAGCCCTGTTAAAGCAGAAGTAAGCGGAATGTTTGTGTTAATATAAGTCTTAAATAGTTATATCTTCCGACGGCAATCACTTAGGCTACATAGAGTGTTTGGTCTGAAACACGGGTCTGTCAGTCACTCTGCTCTGCTGTAAGCCGAGGAGAAAACTTCTTGTATACTTCCTTGTATCCTACAACCTTTATCCAATGAGGAGAGAGAACGGCATGAAGGGCTGTGTGTGCAGCCAATGGATGCGGGTGAATGTGGTGACGTAGGGACGAGGACCAATAGATCCATGACGAGGGCGGGGGCTGCTTACTCCATCGGCTGACAAGAAGTCAGAAAAACGACCGGATCGCTTACTTCTGCTTTAAGTTACGTCTTATAATTTCTACAGTTGATTTTTATCATTTCCTGTTTTCTTTAGAAGCGCTCACCTCTTGTCTCATCTCAGGTCACTAACTTCCTGCCCTCCTGTGTAATTACCCGCCCCGCCCCTCCCCTCCCCTAATGTTTTTCACCTGTGTCTCATTGTCTCCCCTCCCCTTGAGTCCCTGTGTGTCTTCCCCTTGTTGCCAGGTCGTCTTTCTGCCTCATGTGAAGCGTTTCCAGCTTTTTGTTCTCTGGTGTGTTTTGACCAGGTTCTGTGATTTTTGGGCCTTGCCTTTGCCAGTAGCATTTTTTTTTATACCTCTCTCTGATCTTTTGGACTGGCTTTCTGTGAACCAAACCCTGATTTTAGCAAAAACCTTTGAACTTTTGCTTGCACTGTTTGTGTGTGATGAGAGAGCCCTGTGTGTTCTTGTCACACATCATTACCTCCTATCGTCATTGCTCCTCCATGCAAAGTCGGATGTGTGTCTTGCCTCTGTTAAAGCAACATTACTTCTTGAGTCATTATTATCAAGAAAAAAGTCTGTAGTGGCGATCATGTCCTAAAGCTGTACGAATCTGACCATTTGCATTTAACATTTTGAGAAATTACATTTTAGTATTTAAATTATAGGCTGATATTGTAAAACCTCCTTTCTCTGCATTCAATAGGTTTGGTCGAGACCTTTTTTACAGCAGATTTCTTCTTTTTTTTTTTAACTTGCCTTAATGATGCAACTGAGAACTTGCTGGGTCTGTTCGTGATAGCCACACATACACACTGGGATGGCTCCAATCTAGTATTTCAAGTTTAAGTTGGATTTTCTGTTTCACTTTTTCACAGACATTACATTTTGCCATTACTCCACCACAATTTTACCACCACAGCAGCCTTCCAAAGTGTTCCCTTAGGTCAGTATGATGTGTTCAAGAGCACTGAAAAAAGCTAATTTGTCAAAAAAAAAAATGGTAACACCTGATTAAGATGATGATGAACAAAGTGCTTCCCAAATTTCCAAAAAAGTTTCTTCACACCCATGATCTCTCCCCTCACAGCTATTGTAGCTGAGGCTCATTTCAGGAGTGTGGTAATGGGCAGTGTCTTTGATTCATATTATCCAATTCTATATATTTTGCAGGCTTTTTAAAATATTTCATCACAATTTACAGAGAGGAAACAAGGGGAGAGGGAATGAGATGCTGCACAGGTCTTCACATTCACATGCTGCTGCTCACATTTGGTGCTTTAACCCTGGGGTTCTTCTCATCTCCATTACTCTTATTAATAAGTGCAGCCTGGTTACATGGGGGGCAGTGGATCAGATCCATGTGTTTCAACCTCACAGGAAATCCATTTCAGAAATACTAAAGTGGCTCAGCCAAATAAACAATAATTAACCTTTACACCAAACTAGAAACTGATCACTCGGCTGTGTGCTTTGCCCAAATTACGACTTGGTGGCTTAATGTTTTCACTGGGATGATTAAATGTCATATAATGATTCACATCTCATTAAAATTGTAGCCTCTCTGATTTTCATTTTTTTAATTAGCATATTTGGTCTCCACCAGGAGTCCCAGCTGCTTCTGTATCTTGATGGGCAACGCCAGCTGTCCCCTGAACATGACTCTAACTTACACACTGAGACGTGAGAAACTGAAGGTGTTATGGGCCACTCAGGTTTATAGCACTGATTTATATGAAGATAGCACTGTGGGACAGAGTTAATGGGTCCTCCTCCTCCTGGCTCATGTAGCATTCTTTGTCTAAGATACGTGTTTACTGTAAGTCTGACTAATACAATTAGTATTATGAGTACACTGGATAGAATTCAAGGTGCCAGACGTGCAGGGCCAGACTCACCCACGGAGCTCAGATCGTGCCCAGCAGGTACAGACAGTGCCGTCCTAAGACGTCATGTGGAAAATGAGGAGCCGGGAGTGTTTCGGAGACTCTAGTGCATCGGCCCCGTGGAGCCGCCCAGCAGCCACAATGCAAAAGAATATCTCTCCTTCGATGAGAAGTGTCCTCATCGACACCTCTTCTTCAGGATGAACGTCACTGCTTCCAGAGAAAAAGGTGTGCTAAGATGTGTTTATCAACACAAATATGCCAAGGGCTGGGCCTTCGTCCAAGTCTCCCACACTCTCTCTCTCTCCCTCATACACATAAACACACTCAGCCAATACCACTCTGCTGTTTCTGTCCAGCTGGCACCGAGAGAGATGCTTTGATGTTGGTGGAAGCCAAAAAAAAATCTGCTGGAATTGCATGAAGGAGAGAAGTTGTGAGCAGATCTGCCTGTAGTAAACATATTCTAGCTACTGTGCTGGAGATAATGTTGAGACATTTGGAACAAAAACAGTTAAATGACTGCACACTTTCATTTTTTGTGTGTTTTCATGTGGACCAGCGCTCAGCACAGAGCAGACTGGACACGGACTGTATGGCTGACTGATTGGCACACTGATAAAATTGAAATATTTAGGACTCTTTTGTTTCAGCCTCGTGTGGAAAAACAAAAAACTGTTCCAAAATCAGATTTTACATCTTTGAATGCGCAAAAAATGTGAAAACATTTTCAACCAACACTGTTATTATCACTCATTGCTAATTGGTAGTAATTATCCCATAAAGAGAGTGTACCATTTGTGGGAGAAATCTGTTCATTAAATGGGCAGATAATTAACATTCATACAAACACACGTGTAATCATTTGTCATTTGGGTCCTAAAACTTGTCAACAAAATCATTTGCTCCATTTTCTGAAGTGGGGCAAAGGCAGAAATACTCAAATATCCAGCTCCTCTTTACAACAGACCTCACACTGAACTAATGATAGCTCCAAAAATCCTCATACGCACAGACCAAATCAGACCTGAAACACAAAGAAGATTCCCCTACATCTGTCGCTCTCTGGACATACTAATTTGAGCTCACTGGCCTCCACCGGGGCTGTAACCAGGGCTGTGTCCCAATTTCACAACACTGATTATTCTTTAGTGCTGGATCAGAATGAATCAGTGATCAAAGAGCAGCTGGCTTTTCACAGTTGGAACCCAGAGCTCAATCCCACATATGAAAGAGAAGTGCTCTCTGACACCTGTTGATCAAACTGAAGAACTACAGCCACTTCTAACAAGAGCTATACGAACGGTAAGAGCATCAAACGGCACAGAGCCTGATCAAACATGGCAGAAAAGATGATGGTATATGTGGGAATGAGAGCTCTTTTTTTGGGGGGCAGGTTGTGTTGAAAAAGCCCATTGTTCCTGAAAATCTCTCTGCTGGCTGGGAGATTACAATGAACACGGGTGATGATGTCCCACCCGGTGGTGAAAGGGTTAACTTTCTTAATGCCATATCTCTGTGATGCATTTCGGATGTCCAAGGACCCGTGAATTCCTGCCCTGATAAGCTGTCAGGAGCATTGCCCTGTCTACAAATTGCGTGTGCGCATGTGTGTGAGTATTAGTATGTATGTGTGTATAATTGTGAATTGAGAGAGAGCGGACAGCCTCAAGGTCATATGCCATTAAAAACAAGACTGCATAAATTCCGCCTAATAATTCATAATAATGACTCCCCTGTTTGTTGGTTGCTTGTTTATCCCACGTTCATTAACATGCCAGCCTCATGGTGCTCATACTGCAAAACGTCTTGTGAGTGGGAGTAAGGAAGAGTGATTAGAGGGCATATGGAAATGATTATAACCTGCTGAAGTGGAAGTATCCCAGTCCCAGATCCACCGCGCTCTCATACAAATGCCCGTTGAGCAGAGAGGATTAGGACAGTAGATTAAGAGGCAGAAGTCCTCGTCGGAGGTGTATAGTACATGTGCTGCTGAGGTTGTGTGTGTGTGTGTGTGTGTCTGTATGTGTGTGTCACTATCTCTGCTTTGTCATGTTGAACTCTCTTGGCTCTCTTTCAGTCTCCTTGGCCGTCACTTCCTTGTTCGCGATATGAGATTCCTGTGGTGCCCTTGAGTGCAGAGCCTTGATTTTTCTAAGTCTTGAAGCCAGAAACGAATCTTGCTGGTCCTCCCAGATCTGAGCCTGAGTATCACTTAAACTTCTACGCTATACCAAAAGTATGTTGATGTTATGAATTAATGCACAAATTCACTTTGACATGGTCACTGTGAAGTAACAACTGAGGTGTCGCAGGAGATGTAAGAGTCACATTATCAGTAAGCTCAGGAAGAGTGTGGGGAGTTATTCAAGGAACAAGATAAGGAAATGCCAACTGAAGACAGAAGAAGGAATGGAGTGATTGTGACCGTAGTCATACTCCAAACATACAACATGATTTTTAGCCTCTTCAGAGCAACTCACAGACATTACCAAAACAAAAAACTCTTTCTCAAGCCCCTGTGACATTGTCTTTAATTCTTCTCCCAGACACTAACCAGTAGACCTAAAAAGATCTGTTGATTATTCAGTTAGAGACAACTGGGGAAAAAACTATTTGGCAATCATTTTGACAAGTAGGCTAATTAAACATCTTAAGTCTTTTAACAAGACAGAAGAGGAAGCTTCTTTTTGGCATAATTAACAATTTTCTGACATTATTTTCTAACTAATCTTTTTGAGGTAAAATAATACATGCGACTACTTGTGAAAATCATGAAGTGTAGTTGCAGTGCTACGACTCCTCTGTGACTGAGTAAAGAGTCCTTGTATTGATTACCTGACAGAGAAAAATAAAAAATATTTAATTCAACAGAACACAAAAAATAGCAAAGAATGAACTAATATGTGTGAGAATTTATGAGTTATACAGCCAGGAGATATGGAGTAGGCTAACCCTTGGCCATGTGGTGCAGTGTAAAGTTATACCAAGTTCAGTCAGTTTAAATTGTACTATGAGCTCATTCACTTGACTTTGAGTTGAGGTTTCTCTCTGATTAACTCTGACAAATAATAATCACATGAAGGGATTAATTTAAAAAGAAAAAGTCTCTAAAAGAATCAACAACAAGGATTCTGCTGAGAGCTAATCCTCATCAAATCAAATTTCAATTGCAAATAAACAAATATCTGTTGAAGTTTAACTTCAGTTTGTTGAATTTACACAAATCATTC
The DNA here is from genome assembly GCF_905171665.1 of Trachurus trachurus. Classification (NCBI taxonomy): domain Eukaryota; kingdom Metazoa; phylum Chordata; class Actinopteri; order Carangiformes; family Carangidae; genus Trachurus; species Trachurus trachurus. The sequence continues at coordinate 19,901,244 of NC_139906.1, forward strand.
AAAAAGTTTCTTAAAACGAGCTATAGCCTTGCGGTGCCAGCGTCAGCATTGACATCTGTTTACTTACCAGTGTAGAAGAAACATTGTGAGTTCAGTATCAAAACTCATCCCTTTTCTCACCAAGACCCAACTGCATTGCTGAAAAGCAAAATGATTTTTTTTTTCTATTTTATTTCTATCACATAGGCCTTGTACTGACATTAGCATGCTAACCTGATACTGAGCCGAGAGGTAAAATTAATTACAACCTCTTGTCTAGTGGACACAGCAATGGCTGAAACTCTTAACAAGACTGGTGAGTAAACAGTTGTGCTAACAGTGGCCATGTAGCAGTAGCAAAACGTACAAATAGCTGCTTTAAAGCCTTGAAGTGCACTGTTATGTAATATTGGTTCAATGTGACCAAGAGCGAACCAGGGGTCGTTTGGAAAGTCCCCCGTTCAGTTTTCAAGAGATGAGATATAAGTTTGACGCCGATAGAGAGAAGCCGTTCAGTGCTGAGCTGCAGCTTCAGAGAAGAATAAAACAAAGGGACTCTCAGAACACACTGCAGTGCCCCTGTTGCCAATTACCTCAAATGCCACACTGATGTGCGCTCGCTCTTGAACTCGCTCCCTGAAAATGTCACTTTATGTGGAAATAACAAGTAAACAGCGTTTGACACCAATTGCTGCTTCCACCACTTTCAGTAATGACTGCAGGCCTGTTCTGACTCAGCCCTTATTTATTTCACTGATGTCTGTGCTCCTTTTGTGTAATTCCATGTTGAGTTGTGTTGTTTCATGTGGCGTTCCATTGATTCACGATAGGGCTGTCTTGCGCTTCTTTGGCGCTGCACAGTTGTCGTGCTGCATCACGTCAGTTTGGTTTGTGTTTGAGTGTGTTCCTCGCGCTCCCCTTGTGCGCCCTGATACCCAGCAGGACGCTCACAGGTCAACAGCTTTCCACCCAGAGTTAAGGAGGACGTTGTCCCTAAAAAAAGGAACCTCTCAGGACATACAGTAACAAAACAAGAGAGGGTGAGAGTGAGGGGTGCAATCCTACTTAAAATCTGCTATACTGTACCTCTTTCACACAGGTCTGAACACCTGTTCTCACTTAAAAATCTCATGCTAAGCAGCATTTGTTATGTTGTTTTCTCTGCTGTGTACATAAAAGCACAAAAAAACATTTGCAAGGACAAAACAAGTTTAAAAAAAGAAGAAAAAAGAAGAGTGTTTTAGTTTATCCTCACAAGGGTGGACATGGCCTTAGAGTAAAACTCTCTGATCCTGCTCGGTGTAAACATGACCTCAGTCCTCTTCAGCCGAGCTGTATGTGTGACTCATTAGCACTGGCAGTGCAATCTCGGCCAACCAAAGGAAACTGCACCAAAATAAGTGCACTCATGTAGGGACAGGCAGACATGTGTCAATGTGCTTTTTTGCGTATCTTTTTTTTTTTTTAAGTCAAAAACGGTGTGATAACCAACACTCTGAAAGGTGCTATTCTCACCTGCCTCAAGCAAAACAAAGAGGAAAGAAGTACCGCAAGGCAGGAGCAACACAAAACAATCACAAAGACAAATAAAAAATACAACCACAAAAGCATGTAGCATGGCAAAAAATGACCAAAAATAGACAAAAACAATAAAGAAATGGTCATTAAGACATAAAGCAGCAGAAATTATTGTGGAAAAACAATACAGTAGAGGCAGGTCTTTTACATGTGTGTGTCCAGGGGCACATCGTCTCATAATGTGACCAGATCTGGAGGCCGTTTCCACTTAGAAAGACCAGCTGCTTATATTAAATATTACAATACTTAAGTTGTTTATTTTGGTATTCATCTATTGTACTGAATACTGAATAAAGAACGTGAGTATTAATAATGTAGTTTATTTCTGGCTAAGCACATTTCCACTCAATTTACAAATGTACTCCCCCGTTATTTAAAAGCTGGAAAGCAGCCGTCATCCAACAATCAGCTCAATGCAGCTAGTAGAACATTCTGTCAAGAAATAATGAGATTTTAATGTGATATAACTCTGATTTCTTAAATTGTGTCTCTTTGCTTTTTCCTGTACGTCTCCCCCTGCTGCGCGTGACCTTCTAGGTGCGACGTGATGCACAGCGTGGTGGTTAGCATGAAGACGTTGGCTGATTCATAAGGGTCCGCTTGCATAAATTACTCTTTCTTTCGCTGTCAGTGTGTTTTTCCTTCCACAGGGTTCAACCTACTGGAACTTGACACTGCGCTCGGCGAAGGGGCTGGCAGGGATTTCAAGAGTCTTGGTAAACAGCACTGGGCAGTAACCTCTCCAGGGAACTGAGCATTTGTGTGTGTGGCGTGTGTGTGAGTGTTACTCAGCAGCAGTCAAAAGAAGGTGTTGTTGCTCTGTTGACATGGGTCACGGTGGCAGGGTGGAGGGGCATGATGGGAAAGCTGTATAAATGGGGTCAGGGTCACTGACAGCAGAGGGGATTCAGCTCAGGATGTTGGCGACAAAAAGCTTTACGTTTGACAAACTGGTGTAAATGGGACACCGGCTTGTTGCTGTGCTGTGCCATGAGGTTTTGTAAAAGCGTGTGTGGATTTACAGCAAAAAGGTTGTGTTAAATTTGTGTTGTTGCTGTTTTAAGTGGCTTTTTCCCCCACTCTCCTTTTCCCAGTTTGACAAGCCAACCTGTGAAAAGTGTTCACCTGTGGAAAAACAAACAGAAGCATCTTTATCGTGGTTTGATGGGGCCGTGGCAACTATTACTTAACTGCACAAAGACAGACATTGTTGTACCATTAGTTTCAATACATGTGCTGCTGCACTTAGGGAATATTTCAATAGAGCCAACCCACTGTTAGACAACATATCAGTGTGGTTTCATGTGAAACATCCAGCTTTCATCAGTCTGTTTTCATGTCCAGTCTGGCAGTGGCACAGCTTGTAATATCAACTGACTCATACCATCAAAGTAAACTTTTTTGAAAAGTCATACTTTTCAGAGTTACTCCCCATGTGAATTCATATTTAGATTTGTATGAGTCAACATAAAAAACACATTTTGCTGCAGCGTACAGTCAGCCAGGCCTCAAGTAAAAGAAGTGCTGCAGCATCAGCAGCAGGAAGAAAGTGTCTTCAGGTGTTCTGTAACATCCGCTTTGATTTCTGTCTTTAAATTGTACAACACGAGGGCTTGTTCTCCCATCAGCTGGTGTTAAACATGTGTTTTTTAAAAAGGTGTTTCTACAGTTTATTCAGAGAGTAATTCTCCATCTCTACACATGATCCTGGAGCTCAGCCAGTGACCATCAAGTTCTTGGTCACCTTTCTTACCAAGGTCCTTCTCCTACAGTTGGCTCACTTTGGTTGGGCAGCCAGCACCAGAGCCAGAGAGATATATGTTATATGAATGGCTCTGGCCAGCACTAGGAAGTGGAAAGTAGTTGTTCTACTTTTCACCATGTAAGATTTATGGAGGCCAATGTGCTACAGTAGGCTAATGCATTTGTAGCCTTCAATCCAGTCTGAGCTCTGCGGGCAGCTCCTTTGAACTCATGACTTGGTCTCTGCTCTAATAGATATTGTCATCTGAGAGACTTCATACAGGTGTGTCACCTTTCAAATCATGTCCAATCTTAATTTACCATGACCAAGATGATTGGCAAACAATAAGTGTCACAGCAAAGGGTCTGGAGAAGTATCTTTACTCAGACTGTTATTTGCTGCTATTGTTTAAAAGGTAATTTTAATAGTAGTATAATAGCCAGTCTACATGATTTATAGTTCAGGGGAAAACAGACTGTTATGTTACATTAACAATTAAAACAGGGCAATTAATTGTTTTTCTGTTTTAAGGATTCAGCCAAATCTTTGGCCGAAGGCAAACTATAAAAAACACCTACTTCAATAATAGATGGGGGGAGTTATTCTCTGCTCTTGAGAAGTGATTTAATACAAACAAAAGTGAGTGACAGTGACTTCACCACACCACTTTTAACACCGAAGCTTTCATGATCTCCACCCACTAAACGTCACCTCTCTGCAGCTCAGCTGTCAAAGGCAATTCCGCGTGTGTTTCACAGTGTTAGATCTCCCGGACAGAGAGCAAACTCGCAATTACGGCAGCACCTGAAGGCGGCACCAGACGCTGAAACTGAGTGAGAGCGCAGGTGGAAAAAAAAGGCCATGACTTTTCTTTTTAGCCTTTTAACGTGTTAGTTTCCCTACTGTAGCTTATTTTCTTCAACTTTCAGGATATCCTTTCTTTTCTTCTTTTTTTTTTCCTTTTCTTTTTTATATTTATTTTTGACTAGTGAGTGCCTGGCCCGGTGTCACACATGGCTCCCTGGGCGGTCTGGCTCCTGGTCGCGCTGTCCGGTGTTGTGACTGTGCGCTCCTGCTGTGCTTATACCTGTCCGGCCATCTGCCGCTGCAGCGCCGATAGTTTCCAGTGCAGCAGGGACACTCAGCTGGCCTCCCGGGCACGGACAACATCCCGACTGTAAGTAAAACAGCTTCCTATAGCTTGATTTTATAATCCTCCTGTGGATGATCTTAGGCACTTTATTCACTTCTCAACCATCAGCGCCCTTGTGCTGCTTCATAACCTTTTTTTTCTCTTCTTCTTGGACTTATTTTGTCTATGTTTCACTAAGTTACCTTTGGTTATTCTTATTTTGTGACTTATAAGATAAGCTGAGGAGACATGTTTTGAATTTTTATCTTTTTAGTATAGCCAAAGTGTGAATGTGTGAATGTGGAGTTGACAAACTTCTTTTCTGGCTGTTACAGAAGGCTCACTCATCTGCCCTTGAAAGAAGTCCCCACTCACGCCTTCAAGGAGCTTATCAACATCACAATAATGTAAGTTAAAATATACAGGAGGTGAATTAATGCTGCATTAAAAGTGGGATTCATTTAGTAAAGGACACAAAGTGCTGAGAGAGAAACTTCAGCCTTGATGGAAGATGCAACATGCACGCACAGGGAATGCTGGAAACTCATTTAAATGTTTAAATAATATCAGATACATTTTGTCAATGTCAATGTCAATTTATTTATATAGCACATTTCATCGAGCATAAACTCAATGTGCTTCAGAATCAAAGCAAGATGCAATACATGTGAGTACATATTAAAACAAAAGCTATAGTGCATATTAAAACAGAAGCCAATGTGTTAAGACAAACAAACAAGCAAACAAAAAACTAATTAAAAGCTTGTGAGAACAGATATGTTTTAAGATTACACTAGAAGATATTGTTGGAGATGAGCAGAGTTCAATGGGTAAAGAGTTCCACAGTGTTGGACCATAGTAACTAAAAGCACCTTTTTGCAATTTACCTTAATAATGCACGTAAATGTTTCTTACATGTTTCCATCTTGAGATTAGATGGAACAAAACGAGTTTGCAGATATATTTTAACCCCAAATTACTCTAGACAAACAAAGAGTAATGTTTACAAAGTTTACAGTAGCTTATTATTGATGTAGCCTATGCCTTGGATGAACATACAGCAAACAAACCCACTGCAAGGAAATGTGTTGTAGGATTGTAGAGAAAAAAACAATCACAGGCAGTCAAATTAATTTCCAACTACAGTTACAAACACTTTCCCTGTAGCGCCTTCTAATGGTCTGTGTGTATAAGGTAATCACAACATCCATTCCGAGTTTAGGAAACAGTGTTAAATCAGGTAATTTTATGGGAGCATAAGAAGTTGAGCAGTGTGACATGTAGGGTACACACACACACACCTCACACAGGAGATCAGCAACATAATGGCTCGAATTTTGGGGAAATAAAACAAAATACTGATGCAGTTTTGTAAGTGCTGCAGAAGTGGTTTTGTGATTTTATTTCCTGCAGAGGGCTTGAATAATGTTGCTTTTTTTATGTTAAAAACGATTATGTCTCTCTAGCTGTGACAATAAAAACGTCCAGAAATCAGAATCAAAAATTAAAAAAATGAAGTTGGTATACAAAATATCAAAAACAACATGTTTTGAAAAAAAAAATTGTGATATGATGAACTCTGACATCTAAAGACTCCAATGTTCTATCAGGCTCTTAGGCTAGATGCTCGTATCTTAACATTTATCTGTATACACAACACTTGTTTATGTATCTTCATCATGTTGCCTCTGTGAAGAATTTCCACCCACATGCATATGTCATCATCTTCCCAACATGTGCTTTGTTTATAATTACACATACCTGCTTTTTTTTCATATAGCAATACACTTTATTGTGTTCTCTCAGGTACTTTATGATGTACTTGTTCTATTCAGTAATTAAAACAAATACAGTCGCGGCTGCTATGTAAACCAGTTATTACATGATGAATTAACAAACAGAATCATTTATGTATAATATTTGTTAAACATGATCAATTAAAAAAATTCAAGCTGTAGAAAAAAACACTGTTTAAGACAGTAAAGGCCATCAGAGGTTTCAAAGTTTTATCATTTCATAACCAGGTGACTTATAACTCTGGACTGTGAAAAAAAAAAAAACTTATATAAGGATAAGGACAGAATACCAGGGCAGACATCATCACCTATATGTAATCAAATGATAATCAGGTTAACACATTTCAACAAAATCCAGTTACAACCCAATGATATCTTTTATTCACAACTTAACCTCTTCCAGTTGGAACTGCTAATTAATTGTGCGTCATGTTTATCATGTTTACAGCTACTAAATGCTCAGTTCTAAAGCTGTGACCTTATCCTGAAGGAGTTTCACCATTTAATTAATACAGTGCAAATGTGTGACTGCTTGATGACTGTATATGAAATGTTTATTACCCTGTGGAATATAAGTGTGTTTGACTCTGTTCTGCTCCTTAGAGTCGACACTTATCAGTCTCACACACTTGCAGCATCTACATGTGACAGGATCATTTTCTTCAAATGATCAAAAAGTAGTTTTAGGTGATAAAAACACATGCAAATGTAAATGAAGTTGCAGGTCTTTCATTTTTTTCAGCGCCGAGCAACTTGGCAGCTAAAACCTGTGTCAAGGTGGAATGACATGAGAAGCTGCGTGTGGTTTGTCATTGATGACGTAAACTGGAAAGCAGTGAAAAGGCTTTCCATGAGCTGTTAAGTGGTAATTATGACACTATGCACAATGCAATCAGAGGAAGGGATAAAATAAAATACAAATGCAAGCAGTGCAGATGGAGTCATTTAATTGTTTCTTGGTGTGAAATGGAAACAGAATGACATTAACCCTAAGAAAAGTGTCGGCTAATTACGGCAGAGTGGGAGTCTGAAACGATGATTACAAAAAAGAAGATGGAGATGAGAGTCAGCCATCAGAAAACAAAGTGTTCAAGGACAAATCAGTTGACTTTGTTTGTCTCTGAATGTCTTTGTTTAGTCCTCCTTTTTAAACATCTTCACTTAGTCTTCTTGGCCCAGATGCATCCAAAATGTATGTTTGGAGTTTTTCCAAACGCCTGCATGTGTGTGTGTGTATGTTGTGCCCTAGAAGTAGGAATTGTTGGTGGTGGTCTTATAGGATTTTTGTGGTTTGTATCCCTGTATCAATCAACTCTGTCTTATTTCTCCCCAAAAGAAAGTATGGAAATAAATCCACACTAAGCAGTTGTGTCAGTCCTAATATTTGTTTGACTAAAATCCCATATTTGCTGGATGAATCTGAGACGTTCGGAGAGTAATTTGTTTACAGTCTCCTGTTAATCTGTTGACTGATGTGGAGCCATTTCTTTGTGTCACAGTGAGATTTCCCAGAGCGACCGCATCACACGGATACAGAGACATGCCTTCCTCTCCCTCCACAGCCTGGTGCAAATGTAAGCGACACTTACCTTTCCCATCACACATCATATTCAAAGGTGATGAAAGCAATTATTCATTTGAACAGCTGCTATGTGTTCAGCATTTCATTTAAGTTCCACGGGATTAGTCTGTCAATTACAAAGCAGCACGTTTAATCCTTGACTTCCAAAGCGACTGATGAATTCATGGCTCCCTCTGTTTGTTTGTCGAAAGCGACTGACAACAATTGTTGTAATTACTGATTTTTTTTTTTTCTTTTTCTCAATTCTGTTCCTGCAGTTCAGTGCAGAATATCAACAGTCTGAGGGTTATTGAAAAAGGGGCCTTCACTGACCTGCCCCGACTGGAACATCTGTAAGTCCTTCTGTTTTTTTTCAGCCATTATTATCTTATCCACTATTTAATTTAATGAAGATCTAGGAAGTCTCCAATAAGTAGGCTACATTTGGAAAAAACAAAACAAAAAACATACAGTACATTTAAATGTAGAAACTCATATTAGCTGACCCATGCTTAACTGAGATGGTGACCATGTTTAACATTATCTAACATATTCATGATAGCCTCACAGAGCTGCTATAGTGTGACTGTAAACTCTTGTCTTGTTATTGTGTTATAATAGAAAAGATGAGTTGGAAACCCATACACAATACTGTATGTATGACACAGCCAGACAGCGCTGAAAAAGACAAGTGCAAATGTGGAGATAAAAGTGGATGTTAAGAGGTTACCAGCTGAGATAATCTGACTCCTTTGTGGACACTTTAAAGATTTGTCCTTAAATGGCCGTCTCTATTGCCTGCTGTCTTCACAGGAGCATCTCTAACACAGGAATAATAAACTTCCCAGACTTCACAACTATCTCTTCCTTGGCGCACAATGTTATCCTGTAAGTAATCCCATTTCAAAATAGTGTGTTTCCAAACCAGATTAGTGTCTTTTTACATGTTGCAAAACTGCACCTTCCTCATGCTTCAACTTTTAGTGGTAGAACTCAGTTAGTTACTTTTATCTATCAATGTCACGATGCTGCAAATTCTGCAACTGGGTCACAGTTCATCAAACCAGCTCTTTTTTTTGGGGGGGGGGGGGCGTATATAATTTTGTCTAACTGATAATTGAGCCAAACTGCCTGAGTGAATGGTGAATGTTATCTCTTCTGTGTGCAGAGAAATGGCAGACAACATGAAGATCGACTTCATTCCTGCCAATTCTTTCCAGGGTATCGCAGAGGAGTTTGTTGACATGTGAGTGCAGGAGCCAGATTCTTTTTTTGTTACATTATCGGAGCTTGGAGCAACAATTTGTCACCATTTGTTAAGAACGTTTTTTGATGTGTCTTAATATGCTTATGTAATTGAATGTTCAGTTCTCTGACCTTGGTGATAGGTGCATTTGACAGCAAACTGAAATTTATAACATTGTGTCCTTGGCAGGAACCTCGTTAGAAACGGTTTCAAGGAAATAAAATCTCATGCATTCAACGGAACCAAGCTCAACACACTGTAAGTGTTTTCATAACCAAGATTTTTTTCCCTCATACAGTAGGCTCATATCCTAATAATAACATAACGGGTCGATACAGTACATTGCTGTTAAGTATGTTGTTCACGGTTAAGGCTTTTCTTTTTCTAATCATAAAAACTGAGTGTACCAGTAAACAAACGTTATGTAAGACTAAACAAAGATTGGATGCCCTGTTGTTTTCTTGCTCTGCCCTGTACTGCTGAATGTTGATGGGGACGAGATATGTGCAGACACCCTGCAGTCTAAAAATAATGCTCATCTTCCTCATTGTCAAGTTGAGAAAACAAAAAGCAGATGAAAAATGGTTTTGGGCATTGTTGGGCATTAATGTGTCATTTTAAATTTTCTTTCATATTATAACTACTACTACAGTAAAGAGTGGAGGACACTTGGGTTACAGTTGTGTGTTTTTTATGTCTTTTGTAGAATTTTAAGAGACAACAAATATCTGAGTTTCATTCAAGAGGATGCTTTCAAAGGAGCCACAGGTCCGACTTCTCTGTAAGTAACAATACTTCAAGTTGATGAAACCAAAGACAATTATTGCTGCTGCGCAGCAACGGTCGGGGCCGGGCAATTTTAGGCAAAATTAGGCAATTTGAAAGTGAAAGTTTCAAAGCTGTAGCACATATGGTTGATTTGTTATGAATTTTCAAGGTTTTGAAATTTAGAGGTGTGCTGTAACGCCACCATCTTAAAAATGCCATTCTTACATTGACTGCAGTTGTTCCCATGAGAGCAGAATTCAAAATGTTTTCAAAGATTCAGTTTTTGAGGTAAAATTCTGATATTTGCCAAACTTCAGCAACCACGAGTACATATTTAGCAAGATTTACAGGCTCAATTTTTGATAAATCAAAAATCTGTGAGGATTGTTTGTGTAGGGCAGTCTGAAGATGCTCTTTAGCAAGTTTGGTGTCAATTGCGCAAAGATTGTGGGAGGAGATAGGTTCAATAAGTTTTACAGTTTTTTGGGGGAAAAAATAGAGTGATGGTCTTTATAATGACTTTAAGTGGACAAAAGATTCAGCAGTATTGGGGCTACATTTTGGTGAAAGGTTTAAAACTGTAGCATGTAGGTACTGTTAGTTTGGTAGGAATTTTCAAAATATTTGAATTTAAACGCTTATCAAATTTAGGGGCGGACTAACTATCTGGGCGTCAGTTTAAAAACCTTCCCAATCGTTTATCTAAAGCTGCCATAATCATTATTTTCATGGTGGATGGGTTGTTTGTAGTGGTAAGCCACAGTGAATCGCCACCCTGTATGCAGCTCTATGGAGATTCAAAGTGTCTTTTAGCATGTTTGTTTTGGTTTTGAATTAGCTGGCCGTACCAATTAAGCATTTATACCAGCTCAAGAATCAGATATGTTTTATTCATCCTTTTTTTCATTCATTCATTTTCTATACCGCTTATCCTGCACTAGGGTCACAGGTGAGCTGGAGCCTATCTCAGCTGACTTTGGGCGAGAGGCGGGGTACAAAGTTAAAGTTAGTTAAATTATAATGTCTTATATTAACCAGATGGAAATAAACATGGCTAAAAACAAATGCTAATATCGCTAATGAATATTTAAATAGGACTGCTTGCTTACATTTAGCCATCAACTTAAAAGGGGACCATGTAATAATCCTGTCATGTTTACAATTAATTTTTCCTGCCTCCAAGTTGCCAAAAAGTAGCAGTTCAATGAACACCTAAAATATTACATGATGTTGTGTGATTAATCACATTTAAGTGCAACATTTCTCTTTATATTTAATTATTAATGTACAACAGAGTGATTTTGGGAAATACAGGGTTAATGTGTAACACACAAATATCTGATAGAGGCAAAGTTGAATAAGACAATCCCAGATTCTTTATCTATTGTTGTTCAAATCAGCATAGTGGTGATCATTTGAAGCAAGATTAATATTCATAACAATGTTTATCATTTTATTGTATAAACATCAGGGCAGTGACAGTCTGTCTGTGTAAACAACCAACAAGGCAGCCAGGACTGCTGAACACTGATTATAGTGAGCAAACAGCCTAGTCCGAGGAGCATACAGCTCACAAGGTCTCTGACTGCAACCAACCCCATTTTGTAGATATGAAATTTCTTCTTATCTTGGTTATGAATTAGTGCCTGTGGTATTCACTGACATGCAGGAAATGCCAAAGTTCTTCGTTTTGCTTGTGTGGGGTCCAATGTGTTACCTCTGTGTAATGTCAGCTTCCAAATATCCAATCAAATGAGGGCGCAGCAGCAGCCCCTGAGTATTATTTCGCTTTGGGTGAAATGAATTCAGCCCTGAATGTCATTGTAATTACAATCTCCATTCTGTTACAGAAGTATTTTTGTTGTCAATGTGCATCTCTTTAGAAAAACAGCATGATCTGCTCACTGGCTTGATGAATATGAAAACACTGTAAATTAGGGCTTGGCTGCCGCAGTCACTAGAACTCAATGAGCACCTGTGGGAGGTTTAGCATATTTGCCTCAAACAGCATTTCTTAGTGCCATCATCAAAACGCCACATGATGGGTCCTCTCGTGGGAAAAACCTGGCTTTGTTTGTCTCCAACAGAGTTTAAATTACACATGAAATCCAAGTTGAGATAGACCAAAGCTGTTATAGTGGCTTGTTGTTGTCCAAAGCCTCATAAAATACTATTTTATTGCTGCTCACTTCACTAATCTCCACTGAAATGTCTCCGTTCTCTGCATGTGATTCAGGGATGTTTCGTCCACAACTGTGAGCTCCCTCCCCCCTAAAGGCTTGAAGCAGGTGAGGTTTCTGAAAGCCAGCTCTGCCTTTGCTCTGAAGAGCCTCCCTCCCCTGGAAAGCCTGGCTGAACTGGTGGAGGCAGAGCTCACATACCCCAGCCACTGCTGTGCTTTCCACACGTGGCGTCGGAAACAAAGGTAAGCCGACAACCGCTCCCAGAGATGTAACAAATCCATTCACATCTGCATAATGAACAAAATCTCTGTGCCATGAATACAGATAATCAGGAGTTAGGCAATTAGCAGGTGAGATTATTGACGTTTGTGTGGTCTAACCTTTTATTTTCTTTTTTTAATTTAAAGGGAAAATACCTTAAGGAACTTTTCAAAGTTGTGTGATCTCGGCCAAACAGAAACGTAAGTTACTTCACTATGCACTCAGAAACTGTACAAAAAGTGCTGCAAAAAGTACCTTCTATATTTGTTTCAGCTAGAAACAATGAGCTTTAATCTCTTATAACAAATTTCCACCTTTACTCTATTTATAAATTTAGTGATCTAATTTGTTTCCAGATGATTTTTTTTTATTTACAGAAACTAATTAGACACCGACAGGATTGACAAAATCCATTTATCAAATATATTTTCTTCTTAAATACAATGTAACTTTGCAGTGAGAACTGTAAACAGCGAGTTTGATTCCACCAGCAAAAAGAAAAATATCCTCCACTTTTGTCCCTATATGGAAAATTGTAACACTGCCCCCTAAACACACAGTTTTCCTTGATCAAGTGCTTCATTTTTATGGTAATTGTAACATCTGTGTATTCTTCAGAGAGCCCACGGCAGACAGCATGAATCTTTTTGATGACATCAACTTTCAGTATCCAGACCTGGAGTTTGATTGTGTGAACAGCCCCTTCGTCAAGTGCACCCCGGAGCCAGATGCTTTTAACCCCTGTGAGGACCTGCTGGGCTTTCCCTTCCTGCGCTGTCTCACCTGGATAATCACAGCTTTTGCTGTGACCGGTAACCTGGCTGTTCTGGTTATTTTGATTTTCAGCCACCATAAGTTAACCATCTCCAGATTTCTCATGTGTAACCTGGCTTTCGCTGACCTGTGCATGGGGCTCTACCTGATGCTCATCGCCTTCATGGACCACTACTCCCGTCACGAGTACTACAACCACGCCACCGACTGGCAGACGGGGCCTGGCTGTGGCATAGCGGGGTTTCTGACGGTGTTTGCCAGTGAGCTATCAGTATATACACTGACTGTGATTAGCCTTGAACGCTGGCACACCATCACCAATGCCATGCATGTCAACAAGAGGCTGCGGATGCACCATGTGACAGCCATGATGGGGGCAGGCTGGGGCTTCTCTCTGCTGGTTGCCCTGCTCCCTCTTGTGGGGGTCAGCAGTTACAGCAAAGTGAGCATCTGTCTGCCCATGGACATAGACACAGTGGGCTCTCAGGTGTATGTGGTGGCTGTGCTCATTCTCAATGTTGTTGCTTTCATTGTGGTCTGTTACTGTTACATATGCATGTATCTGAGCGTTCACAACCCAGAGCACTCTACTCGTAATGGAGATACCAAGATTGCCAAACGTATGGCTGTGCTCATTTTCACAGATTTTATATGCATGGCACCCATTTCCTTCTTCGCCATCTCCGCCGCCCTGTGCATGCCCCTCATAACTGTGTCTCACTCAAAGATCCTGCTCATCCTTTTTTATCCCATCAACTCCCTGTGCAACCCTTTTTTGTACACCATCTTCACCAGGGCTTTCCGGAAGGACGTGTGTGTGCTGGTGAGTCGCTGCGGCTGCTGCCAGGCCAGCGCTGACTTCTACAGGTCACAGACTCTGGCTTCACATCTCGCATCTACCCAAAAAAAGTCCAGCAGGAAACCACACTCACTTAGCTTCTATGCCTATCACATCAAGAGGAAGGGTTGCTTCCTAAACAAGGGGACCACATGACCATCAATGACGTAATACTTCATTATAACCACACAGGCAGCATCTGCCGTCTCGCTCAAAAATGTAGCATTTCTTCAAAAATTTAGGTCAGGGTGAAGTTGTGTACATGGGAGGTTGTTGGGTCAGATTTGATCTAGGTTAGTTTACAAAATGAGATTTGGATCATTTAGAACCAAGACACCTCAAGTTGAAGACAAAACAGGCGCTGCAGCCTCCATGTCTCAAAAACAGGTACAAAGAAGCAGCTGGATGGAGCAGGAGCAGGAAACAAATAGAACTGGCCAGTTCACTTGCAAAGCAACGCCAAAAGGTCATCATTGATGGTCATGTGATGAAACCAAACAATATGAAACAACACCTGAGTAAGATGTTGTTTCAAGCAGACATTTAGTTCTTTTAAAGATCAATAAGTGGGAATTATTTATTATTCTGAGCTTCTAGAGGTTGTGATTTTAAGTTTGAATAAAATAAAGTACATGATCAAATGTAAGTTGCTGTTTTAGATGAGTTTTAGTGCCATCTATTGGATTGTTGTACTCAGGAGACTTGTAAGACTACCAGGGCACCCACATGAACTCAGCTGGTTAATGAGAAATATCACTGTTGTTTAAAATGTCCTGGATTTTCACAGTAAGGCATTTAATTAAAAATAAGTGTGTTCAACTTCTTGTGTTTCCCGCCCATTTTCTTTCCCCGTTAGAAACAGTAGTCAATAAAAAAAGATTCACATGACAAACATAAACAGGTCTAACTCTTTTGCACCCCTCTGTGTACACACACATGCACACGCACCTAATTCACCCTCTGTTCTAGGCAATATTTTGCTGTTAACCTGACAAATCAAAAGTAAAGATATTGCAGTCAAAATTTGAAATTGGTTGTAGTGTGCATGCTGGCATTTCTAAGCCCTGGGGACCTTTTTGTTTTATAATGAAAAGAAAACAAAATGCAAAAACAAAATTGACAATGAGGCAACACTGGCTTTGTATTGTGTGGTGCAGAAAGAAAAGAGTTCATTGACTGCAGCACAACCACACAGTTCAGTGTATTTGATGCATGATTTGAAGGGAAAATGTTACAATGATAGAAAATCAAACAGCAGTAAATACTTTCAAAGCAGCAAACTCCAAGCCAAATAATGTTTTGCTTGTCTAATAAAGAAAACCATTCAACATAAATTCATGCTGTTTGTTCTCAGTAAATTGGATTCACAAGCAACACTGTAAGTAATCAGTTGTGACATCACAAATGACTTGCAGGTTGCTCTGATAATTGCATTATAAAATTAAAAAAAGCGATCAGTATCAGTGATTTGGTTCAATGGTGTTTTAACTTTGTGCCCTTCGAGCCAAATTACACCACCAAGTGGTCTAAATTCACTAATTGTTTTTCCATTTTAAATCATTGTTTCCCCTGTTTCAACATGATTATTTTCTAATCTTTTTGGGAGAGCTAAAGCTCATTACCACTCAGCTTCCCCCACAGCTTTGGAGAACACGTAGTCCCTGCCAGCGTAACACATCACTCCGTCTTTCAAATGAAACTTCCAGCGGTTCTTACTGCGGTGAATCTGCAATAGAGAGAACATTTTACAGTATTCAGCACTGGGCTTTGTTGAGAGGTAAATTACGACCAGTGGAGAGATTTTCTTACTTTGTCGTACTGGCAAACGATCACATTGTCGGTGTCGAAGAGATCTGGGATTTCCTGCTCTATCACATCATCGCCTGAATTCAAAGGATCCTTATCAACAGTCACAGGAAACAAACTGTTAGAACGTGTTATCAATGAAATGCTGTTGGACAATAAATAATCTGCGCGACCTGCCACTCATGACTGATAAATGTCATTCCTGAAGGAAAGAGGCACTGCAGAGCTGCTTCAGTGTGGAAAACTAAAACATCAGACTGTCTCCCTCTCACCTCCTCCACTACATTAGCGAGTTCATCTGCTCCCTCACTGTCGCTGCTGGAGGAGACGCTGTTGCCGTCACTGCTTCCATCTCCTTCCTGCAGGGCTTTTATGGCCTCTGCGTTGATTATACCTAGAAAGTCATTCTCTTCCAGTGGAGCTCCATTTTCCTCCTCGACGTCAGAGTTGTCTGCAGGGCCATCCAGCTGAACGATGTCCGACAGCTCGCTGTAGCTGAAGCCCTGGTGCATTTTTGCAGGGAGAAGCATAACGGTTATGCTCAAGTTGACAGCACAGCAGTCTGATGCTGTTACAGTGCAGCACTCAGCCATTTGAGATTTTGAAATAATTCATATTGAGTACTTTGTAATCAAAAAAACTTTGATGCAACAAGTTTTTAATTACACTAATGCTCTTCTATCTAAAGAAACATTCCAACAATTTAGTAATGAACTTCCATAATGTAGGGTAATACATGAAAATGCTATGGTAAAATGCAGCAAAGGCGAATACATCTTCATGTCTGCCAGAGACTGAATCTAAATATGGACGTATCTGGATCAAAGACTTTGGAGCATGTTGGTTTGTCTGCTGTCAATTATACATTACTATAAATCTTAGTAAAATTTTAACAGATAAGTTTGGTAAAAATTCACGCCTGGTGTTGTTGTCATGAAAGGAGAACTCAGCTGTAATGGTTAAAAAAACAAACATATTTTTTGTACTAGGCTGTGAACATGGGAGTCATTGGGGTGACTCACTTTTGGAGCCAGACTCAAGAGGCCATTTGAGGAACTGGCTTCCTTTCTCAGCCCCAGGGGTTGCTGCTTTACATTTGCTCACTATACATTTCTCACAATGCAAACAAATGACTATCATTATAGCTTCCCCATCTAATAAACATCTGTCTTTTAAACCCACATTTTCTACCACTGGCTGAGCACCCCCCTAAAAAAGACATTTGAGGAAATGTAGCTACATATTTGTTTTCTTGCCAAGAGTTAGATGAAAAGATCGATACCACTTTGTGTTGATCCAGTCAATATAAAGCTGCAGCCAGCTGGTGATTTTAGCTTAGCATAAAGGATTAAACTAACTGACATGTTTATTAATGAGTTTGAGAGTTGCTGGAAGGCAGATGTTGTTACCATAAGATAAAGCCAGACTTTCTGTTCCCCTCTGTTTCCAGTCCTTGTGCTAAGCTAAGCTACCCGGCTGCTGCCTCCGGCTACATATTTAGCATACAAATATGAATAGTGTCAATTTTCTCATCTACTTCTCAGCGAGAGAGCAAACAAGTGCAATTCCCCAAATGTTGAATTATTCATTTAACTATACACACCTGCATTGCAACACCTGGCCTTTTCCTATTCCTGGTATTTGCTTTAAAAGGCCACAGATGAGTCTTAAGCCTTTGCAGACACTAGTTTCCTCACCCTTTCTGCCTTCTCCCTCTCCTCCTCGATCACTTTCTGCAGGATGTCATCGATGTCTCTGGTCTTTAACTGCTCTGTCTCTGTCAAAGCCTCCTCTCCGCCGAGCTGGAAATCTAACACCTGACTGTTGGGTGAGACATTCATACTCAAGTTCACAGGTTCAGGGTGCTCATTTTCTTCCAGTGTGGCCTGCGGTGATGGAGATTGGACCCCTTGAAGCTGGGAGTTGTCAGTAGCAGCGGGAACTGGTGGCAGCTGGGGGATGCTACTCTCTTGACCGGGGAGTAAAGCAGTGTTTGGCTGGGGCAGATGTGAGACAGAGGGAGCAGGAGGAGGAGGGGAGGGCTCAACCTCCTGAGGATGAATGATATTTGGTGGGACTGTAGCTGACTGAGCAGCAGGTGCTTTCTGGGGGGGGCGAGGAACAGGTTGCTGACCTGCCGGGGCCTGGGTGACCACAACAGGAACATTGACCTTGTAAAGTTGACCTTAGTGAGACAAAGAGAGGAATGAGTTGTTATTTTCACCAGAGTGTCCAGGCCAATTACAAAAACAAATGTAGGCCCATCACACATAAAACCATGGTGCCTACCAGAGGCTGTTTGTAGAGTGACTCCTGCTGGTATCTGCACGGGGTAAGTTAACCCAGCAGGGAGAGAAAAAGTAGTCACTGTCTCAGAGTTGTTCTGCAATTAAACATATAGTGGAAAAGGAGTTAATAGCTATCTAGCTTTAGCTAGTTCAACAGATAAATATTTTCATTTTCAAAAACAATATTCAATCTGCTTAAATTTGATAAGAAAAGTTTTGCCATAAAAATTCAAGTTAAAACAAATCCATGCTGCTGAAAAGCGATCAAAAGGATACGATTCTTCACATCTGAGCCACCAAACATAAAATTGGTTTGAAATTCACAAACTCAACTGCTGAAACTTGATTATATCATTGTCAAATTCTTATCCAATTGCAAAACAAAATGATAATAGCAAACTTTGATATTGAGAAAACTGAAAAGTAACATATTTTCAAAATCGCAACCCCTTGAAATGTTTTCACAAAAAAGGAGGTGATGTGCTGTGTTGACACTTGCCTTGACTGGGAAGCTGTGGATACTTTGATTTGCAGACATCATAACTGAAGCTGAAAACAGAAAGCAGAGCAGCACAGGACAGACACACACACCTGAAAAATCATCTTTTCTCCAATATCACTTTACTTTCATTTGCTATCTGTAAATTTACATCACAAGTGTCTAAATCAAAAGAGATAATCTGTTGAAAATTGACATTAAATGCAAATGCATATTCTGTTTGTTTTTTCCATTCATGGTACATCTAAAGTAAATGAGCTGCTTTAAAATACTCTTAGTTGACCATCTGTGATAATTATCATATCAGATCAGTTCAAATCTAACTGTAGATGTGTGTTTTGTTGGTAAGCAGGTGAATCTCTGGCTGCATTGTGTTACCTGCCAGTTCTTGATCGGTCTGACTGTAGCTGGCGGGGAGCTGGAGCACAAAGTTGGTTGAGTTGATGTTGTTTTTCCTGAAGTCTTCCATTGCTTTAGACTGCATCATCTTTGACTCCCAAAGCTGCACAGCAAAAGACACAGCGGCCCGTCTCTGCCATGGTGCACACTTTCTCACTAGGTGATCGAACTTTGCAGTAACTGACAACTTGAGTCAAGATGTGCATTTAACTTGTATAATATATGTAGCCTTTTAAAAAGTAGTGCAGGGTTATGTAGATTATAGCTCACCCGTCTTAAGTCGTCCAGGACACAGTCTTCAAGCCCTTCATCCAAGAAGAGCTCTCTCATATTCTCAATCACATCATCAATTATGGACAAGTAGAGTTTGGCCTGCAGTTTGTTACAGCAAGTGTAAATCAGAGACCGATGAGCTGCTTGTGAGGATTAAATGTTTAATCACAGCCCCTCTATGTATGTTTTATAGGCAACATACCAAAGTCCATTCAAACACTTGCTTTTTCTATGTTGCTGATAGATGCAAAAGTCTCATATTCCAAAACATTTGTGAGGACATTTTCTGAACATTTCAAAGTCACTCTTTTTATTTCGGCTCACAGATAACACATCAGAGGGCTCTAGTGATGCTTTTGTAGGCATCATATTTATTTTTAGAAAAAGACTTGTGGCTAATGCAGCCATGAAAATAAAATATTGATATAACAGTTACGATGTGGCCAGGGGTGCAGATCCGATGCCAGGATTGGGGGGGACACAAAAGTGTTTTTTGGTTGTTTTTTTTGCCCATATGCAATTCATACCATGCCGCCATAAATCACAACTCCGCAGAGTCTCGGCATATCATTCAAAACGTACTGCACAGTCCTAAACAACCAACAGCACATATCACTGCTGTTATATTAGTAAATTATAATTTAAAGGGTCTCGGACATGTAATGTCTACTCACATTCTTATCTTTCGCCCCCCACCGACCCTCCCAGATCCCCAATTCTTCTCACCATCTTCATTTTCTCCCAGTGTATGGAACTTTATACATGATTCATTGATATGAATGAAAATCAAATATGAAGCCCTAAGATTGAGGGGGTCGTTTTTTTTTAAAGCCTGCTGATGTCATCAGCGTCTGTGTAAGAAACTACCCGTTCATTTGCATCGTAGTGGAGGAGACCAGAGATGGAATGTGGAGTCAGAAATATTTTTGTCAAACATTATTTGTTCCACCATTTCAATCATTTCTTTTTAGATGTGAAGAATGTGAAGTCTGAAAATACATTTGTTCAATTTTGAATAGTTTGGGGTATTTTTATTGGGGGGGACAATTCATGTTTTTCAGAAATTGGGGGGGACATGTCCCCCCCGTCCCCCCCGGGATCTGCACCCATGGATGTGGCAGAGACCGGGGATGGTTGTAACAGCATCACTTTCACCAATAAGGAATAACATAAAGTTGCGTGATCAATATCATGTGTACCCACTCCCTCTCTGACCTTTCATATGAATTTGTATGGCTGTGTGAAGTAGTGTGTAGGTTTTACAGCCAAAAAAGTTTTTCTTTTTTTTCTAGGTAAGAAACTAATCTTTTGGACGAAGTCTATATTTTGATTAATACAACTGAATTGGGTATGAGATCAAAGAGCAGGTTCTTAGGTAAAATGTGAGTCATTTCAAACCACCATGGTGGTAGGCTATAGCTAGTCAAACAATGGCTGATAGGGGTGGGGATGATTGTAATACTTTTTACCTTTGTTGTTTTATTCAGTGTCAACCATTAATAATTATACATGGACTATGAGCTGCTTCTGGCCTCCTGCTGAAGGTTTCCATTCATACCATTCATTGGTATTATAAGAATAAGTTAAGAAGGGTCCAGATGCACACCACTGTCACTGTTCCTCATTTAGCCATCAGCGATGAGTTTTTTTTTTGTTCATACTGAACCATAGGAAAATGCTTTAATGTTGGAACATGCACAATAAACTTAAATACTGTAGGCTAGATGCATAGTTTGTGGTGTGGTCTCAGTTTTTAGTTTTCAATCTCACTGCTAGCGAGTAGTGGGGTAGGTTGCAGGGACGGACTGGGACTAAAAAACAGCTCTGGATTTTGATTTGGCCTGGCCAAGTGGGATTATTATTATTATCATTAGTTGTAGCAATAGCTGTAGTACTAGTACTGTAGTAGTATCATCTAATTTTCCATGTGAAGCGCTGGGTGCAATGTCACATTCAAAGGCTATGTAATGCATCTCATCCTGTGTGACACTTTTCATGTTGCATTTCCAAGATGGCTAACCAGACAGAAAAGTCTTCATTTACACAGAATTCATACTCAAAAAACTAAACTGCTTTTTGCAATAGATGCTTTTAAATGTGTGTCTGAGGTCTGACAATTTCATCCATCTCAGCCAAGGTCTGTCTCTAGGTAGAGTAAAATACTCAACTAATGAATTCTGTGATACAGTTTGAGAAGTTTAAGGCATTGCTATTTGTAGTGGGACATTGTGTCATAATATGAGAACCTCATAACCTCACTCATAAACTGCAAGTTATAGGAGCTCAGACAAAAAGAAGTGTCATCCCCGGTCTGCCCTAACGATGTTAAATGTGAGACATAGGCTACTTGGATGGATTTTGGTTTGACAAGAGAGACTACACTTTCAGTGCTGTATCTACAGATCACTGTTGTATTCAAATTCATAAAATTGAATAGACAATTGCACAAGAAGCAGTTATAAGGCTAGCTCGCGCACTATAGGACCAACAGTTTTGCAAATATAAATTAGCTTGTAGCAAAGCCAGAATAAAAAGCAGCGTCGCTTACCACAGGGCCCGTGTTGGTCAGCATTGTTCACGGCTAAAACAACTGCGCGCCGGTAACAAAAGACTTCCATCAAATGTGGAAACACAGCACAACAGGCTAACGGTGGTAGTCTGCTTGTTTTGCTCGCAGCAGCTTGATAGAAAGTGCGCGCACAGGTGACACTAATCAGTCTCCACAGAGAGGTGTGGCTGGAGGCGTTCACTTGTTAGGATGAAAAGTCTGGGGAAAAAGAAAAAAAACAAACTGTGATAGCTGGTACCCCTACCTTACCTTCACCCATAGGTGGGATTTCAAATATTTTATTTTAGCAGCAGTAAAACCTACAGAGACAAAAAAAAAAACAAAAAAAACACCCTGATGCTGAAAATGGCTCCCTGACCTTGGTAGTGGCTTATCTCAGACGTGCAGTTTCAGAGTGCTACTGTGGTTATCCAATCCCTCAAATATTCTGGTCCATGCTGCAGAACCTCTCCATCTATCCTTTTCTGGTTACTTTTAACAGAAAGGTTATGCTGTTCCACTTTTTTTTCCCACAGAGCTGGGAGCTCAGTTCAGTTTCTGATCCCAGGAGTGCAGAATGCCAGGAGTTAAAAATATTTCACCCTTTATAAAACACTTCATTTTGAACTTGGCGTTCAATGGATTTGTAGCAACAGCAAGGAGCCGTGACCCCTGCTTCCTCCAAGCATCCGTTTGGCAAAGCTGGCTCTCTTTCAACACTGTAGGTTGAGTCCTCTGAGGAAGCAAGAGAGAGAGAACAATTGCGGCTGAAAAGCTGCAACATGAGACACCTCTGTTAGATACTGCAGTCCATGAAACTAGCAGGCACTTAGCTGTCGCATGACTGTTAAAGGCTCTCCTTCAATCATAAGATGAATTTAAAACATGATCCTTTTAAGGCATTCTCAGAGCTGTAACCACCGTCTATTTACAACCACAAAGTCCCCTGTGATCAACCAGAACCAACAACTGGAAAAAAAAAAATCTAGAACCTGTCATAGTTAATCATCTGATGTTTGAAACACAGTTAAACACAACTGAATTATTCCTCCATCTCTTGGTAATAGCTTAATAAAAGGGGTGTAGGATTAGGATACCACCTTTGTGTGCAAGTGTTTTATTGTGGTGTTTCTGCATGTGCACCTTCTCTTAGTGTGACCGCTTTGTGTGGGAGTTTTGTCACTGGGAGATTTTAAACCATTTTGGTGCTGCAGAATTGCTTTTTTAGTTTAACAAGGTATGAACTCAACACATGTTAAATTTGACAAGGGTGAGTACAAGAAAGAATGACACTTTATTTTGGTCTTAGCAACATCTGTAAAGAAGTACCAATCGTTCACTTTTAATTCATTTTTTTTTTACTCTCAATGTACATAATATCCAGCTTAAGCCAGGTACCTCATACATACAAGTCACCACTGAAGGTCTTGTTCACTACGAAGCTTCACCACTCTTTTTTTTTTTTTTACCCCACATTCAACCAACTCACAAACCCAGAGGCAGAAAGATCACATAATAAAGATTTGATTTGTTTAAATAACATTTGTTTAAGTACAGTCCTCCAGAATACAACCTTGGTATAAAAAGTCAAAGGTCAGCTCGAGGTAAGCAACAAAAGTAATGAATTGTATTAATGTGAAAAGATTAGAGATTAGAAAGATTAGAAAATTAATTTCTCACTTTATCTATTAACACCCTGTGTCACACTCGTTTTTCTTTTTTTAGTTGCCACCATACAACAACTTTCTCAATAACCACTCAATAAAGCTGGGACATACCGTACTGTTTAAGGCTGCAGTCATTCAGTCATATAACTGCTACTGCTGTTCCACTTTGTAAGGGCACTTTGTCTGTTTATGGCAGAAGGCAACATAGCCAATGTTAAAAATATGCACTTATTTAGAAACCTCTTAGAAAAATGCACTTGTAATATTGGCAAAAAATAGTTTGCCCCATGTTTGCATGACAGCACAAATTGGCATTTAACCCAAGTCAGTTCAAGCAAATTGTCCTTAGAATTTCTTTTGACTTCTTGTCTGAGTCCATCTCTTCTTATAAAGCACTTTATAACATTATTAAGAAAAGTGCTAGTTAAATATTATCATCATCATTTTTGTCCATAATTGTGATTCAGCCACCTCAGACAAATAACATGTACTGTAGTTTGTAGAGGAGTCACTGATGAATCAATGTGGAAGTATGAGAAGTCTGACCATCACTTGGCAACAGCAGGGCCTGATGCTAAACATCTACTGATAATTAGTTTTCCTCAAACACAGTGAATGTTGCTCATTACTTAAGCTGTTTATCTCATGCAGTCTGATCGGCATACATTTATTAAGGCTGCCAATCATTCTGGAGGGCAGTGCAGATGATGCAAATGCAAGCTTATATACAGTACTCGTACAAACTGTAATCTTACAATTAATAAATCTATTAAATGTAAAGTGCTAGGCAAAAAGACCATTTAAATTTTTTCTGATTAGGTCTACAATAATTCAGTCTCAGTTAAAGGATACAAAATCGGTTACCAGGCTATGTGTTATTAGATGAATTTGACACCGGATATAAGCAGAAAAGTCCCTCATCACCCATGTTTTTGTTCATTTTCTCTCATCCCCGTTCACTACTAAGAAGATTTTGGCAAATGATTCGGACCAAAAGGACGACGTCCTCTTCAGAGCTCCTTTAATCATCACTGTGTCATGCAGCCAGACTGCCTCTGTGACTCTGTTTCAATCCATTTCTTCTCCACCTCCACCTAAAAAACAAAAAACAAAACACAACACTGAGTTAAGTGGTGCAAGATTGGTAGATATTTCTACATAAAATCTGATGTGTTGAGCACAGAACAGGATATTATTGCACCGATGAAACACTGTACCTGACAATGATAACGTGTCCAACTTGTCAGATGTTTCTGTGGCTGGATGTCGTTGGTGGTGCCCAGTGACTTCACCCTGGTCTGTGACACAACTGCGCCCATTATTTCGCATTCCATCGTGACAAAGGGGTACCAGTCGTTTGGGATCTCCTGATCAGATCCCAGCTCGAGCTTGCAGGAAAATGAATGGGGATGATCCACCGCTGCAGAGGAGAAAACAAAGGTCGCTTGTAGTTAGAGAGTTAGTCCACCGAGAGGCAAACAAACTGCATCTGTGTGCGAGGGGGCAAAAGCCAAGAGGTTAACGAGAACACGATTTGAAATGTGTCACCTGTGTTTTTCGCGGGCAGTCTGTCGATCCTCCACACGACAGCTGAATATACATTCTCATACTTGACAGTGCCAATCGACACCTGCATGACAGGCTGTGAATCTGCGCTACCGATGGAGCCCAAGCAGGCGTTTCTGTTCATACGGGCCTTCAGTGATCTCTGTCGCAACAAGGCCACCGTCTGTGTAACTTTGACCCAGTTGCCTGGCACTGGCACGCGGATAACTACGTTTTCACACAGCGGGTATCTGTCAGACCCCCCCATGGAGGAGAGGAAGGTGGGCGACATGTTAAGAAAGGTCTGGAGCTCCACGTAGGCGCCTTGGACTGTGACCACGGCTTTGATCGAGAAAGGGATATCCGTGCAACCCAGAGTTTTCGTCTTGTACCGCATCAGCTCCAGCCTGCAGGCGTCGGGAGGCGAGAACTTAATCAGCCGGGACCTCTGAAACTCCGTCTCGTTCACGCACTTGTGAAAATGGCAGTCGGCGATCTCCATCCAGACTTCGCTGCCCTCCTCGGAGCCGTAGCTGGAGTCGAAGCGCAGCAGCCCGAGATCATTAAGGGCAAGAAAACAATCCCCTAGTCCGTTCAGAAAGGCCAGACAGTGAATCTGGGTGAAAGCCGTCCGCTCCACGACTTCTCCGCACTTATCCAGTTGTACCCAGATGTGATCGGTGATCTGCACCGACATCTCCTGCTCCTCGTAGTGCCGCCTCTGCTGATGGGGCACGCACAGTTTGAAAATCTCCTCTTCCATGGAGACGACCAGGTCCTCCATGTCGTCGTGCACCGTGGAGCCAAACTTGAGCAGCTGCTCTGCCTCTGCCTCGTGACTGACCTCCAACTTCGGGTGGAAGCGTTTCTTCTCGATGTAGGAGAAATGCTCCACCTTCATGGTGAGGACCTTGCGTGGCTCTCCGTAGCTTTCCAGTTTAAGATCCGAGATCCGACACTGAGGGAGGAGCTGGAACTCCTTGTACGGCTTCTCCAGCCCTTTCTCGTAGTACATCTGCAGCACGCCTCCCGGCAACAAGCGGAGGTAGATCGGACCCCACTGTCGAGAGGACATGCGGTTCTTTTTTTCAGGAATCCTGAGCATGACAGGCCAGCCGTCTCTCTTTTGGCTACGAAATAAACCCCGAGGAGCGAAGTGAGTTGAGCCTTCGCTTAACACTTCAGTTTTGCAACCTAGCAGCCTCTCCCCATCCTTTCCCGTCTCCGCTTCGGGGTCCGTATCCGTTTGAAGGCCTTCTAGTCTGTGGCAAACGTAGGAGAGGGAGCTCTGGAGTTGGTCGCGTGGAGGCTCACTGCCGTCTTTGGTCCTAATAAAGAAACGTGGTAGGCTGTTGTCACATTCTGAGTCTGAGGAGGAGCTGTCCACATCAGCGCTGTGTCTAGATCCGTCCCAGAAGGGGTTATAGTGTCCTGAGTTCCCTTGGAAAGAAGGGAAGGGGCTTGGTCCGTCTGAGGTTTGACTCATGGCCTCTGGTGCAGGCGAGGGAGCAGAGGTGGTCGATGTGCTGGATAAACTCCGGAAGAAGTCCTTCTTATCCCACGTGTCGGAGTGAAATGGGGACGCGCTGCTAGGAACCCCACTCACAGGAGTGCAAAAGGGCGTGTTACATGGTACACAAGAACTTCCACTGAAACTCGAGTGGCTTTGAGGGGATTCCAGGGAATGACTGAAGCTCCAGGAAGTGTCTCTGATTGGAGGAAGCACTAATTTCAGTCCATTGGGACGTGGTACCGATGCTTTGATAAGCCCTGGTGACTGCAGGGGCTTCTGAGGTGATGAGAGGGGCGTGTTGTCATCATCAAACGTAACCCAGTTTGAATGGTTGGTAGAACACATGGCTGCAGATGACTAAGGTCTAGTCCAAAAAAAAAAAAAAAAAGTTCCTCCTTTCTTGGATCAATTGTCCCCCACTTCAAGACCTTCTCCTCTGCAAGAGAACAGATGAGAAGAATTAGAAAACAACGAAATGAAGATATTCCAGAGGTGACTGATCAGGTGTCAATGAGAGTATGAACAGGTCTACTTTGTCTCACGGGATATAAATAAAACATACTTCCTTAATGCCCTCAATAAAAGCTTAATGAAAGACTGACCTTGACAACCTGGAACAAGTTCATATCAGTTAACATCACAGCTAACTAAGGTTCATTTGATGTAAAAGGTGAAGTAAGTTCAGTGACACACAGTGTCTGACTAACAGATTCAATCTTTTGTTAATATTTTAGTTTTTGGAGAATATCTCATTTATTAGTTGAACTCTCTTAGAAGTATAAGATCAGCACAGTGTGAACAATTCTTAAACAGTGTCACCTTTAGTGACAAAATTGATAAATATATTTACGGTGATAGACAATAAGGCTCCTTGGAATTCTTCAATTATCACATTTTGATTTTGCTGCAGTTTTTACACGGTGACTTGTTCTGGGTGGTTGAAGTGCAAAGTGTCACTCCTTCAAAATTTTGATGTTGATTCGAGTGAGGCTGTTAAAACAGTAGAGAGATTCACAAAAAAAATCTACTCTTCTTTTCAAACTTTGCTTAGTCTTAAGGACGTCTCTCTAAGGAGCTGGTAATTCAAACAAAATCTACATAACAGTGAAAAAAGAACGAATAAATTGACACTGGGCTTCTTACAGGACTCATGATGATTTTTAGAAATGTATATGGAAAAAAGCAGAAAGGAAAAAGAAAAAGGGTTTAGCGAAAGGAAATATTGTCGTTTTTTAAAAAGGAGTTAAAGTTCAAAGGTTTTGGACATTCAAAGGTTTTGCGATGCAAATCGATGAGTTAAAGTGCAGTATTTTAGACATACTGTTCTTTGAAATGAGCATAGTCTAAATATTTCATAGCAAGCCTGCTCTAAAATGCGTGTGAGAGAAGTTCGCCATGGCGGCAAAGATCCTGCCTCATTAAGCAGCATGAAGCCGGCTGTGAGAAGCAGGTATAATGTGGCACAGCAGCTGGTGCTGCATGGAGCTTCAGACAGGAACAAAGCTTGTTCTATGAGTCAAGCATCTCTGGAAAATGAATGTTACAGCCTCTCTGATATTAGACCTACAGTACATATTTCAATATAGTGCTGAAAAAAGTGTGAGAATATTACTAAACACAGCATTCAGGCTAATTTTTCCATTGGGCAAACACTGTGTAATCTTTAAACAAGCTCACAGTTAAAGCAGATATCAGCTTCACGGCCGTTTCGGCTAATGCTGCGTTCAAGGCAGGCTTTTGAAACCGTAAGTTACAGCTTCAAGTCACAACTACGACTTGGTAGCGTTCCAGGTAACCCGTAGCTCGTGTTTTTACCATCCTGTTGTCTGTGAAAGTTCCCTATAACGGCCACTCGTAACTTCCGACCCGTGAACTCGTACCAGATCGAACTGGTATGACTTCACAGGAAGGAAACACACAAAGTACGAGTTTCTTTGAACGCACCATGAGTTAGCAGCCCCCGCCCTTGTCAGGCATCAATTGGTCCTCGTGCTACGTCACCACATTCACGCGCATCCCTTGGCTGCACACACAGCCCTTCATGCCGTTCTCTCTCCTCATTGGATAACACTTGTATCCCACAAGGAAAATTTTCTCCTCGGGTTACAGCAGAGCAGAGTGACGGAGAGACTCGTGTTTAGGCTGAAATACTTCATGTAAGTGATTGCTGACGGAAAAAAGGACTATTTAGGACTTATATTAACAAAAACATTCCACTGATATCTGCTTTAATTTTCCTGCCACTCAACTCAATCACAATCTGTCTTTTGATGTGCTGACTGCGCGGCTCTCACCAACATCCGTCTCCGAGGCCGGGGAAGAGCTGCTTTCAAAACGCTGAAGTCTCATATCCCCATAAAAATCTTGAAAAACATAATTGAAAGCAGAAAGCCTCAATTACAGCCTCGCTCCTCCCTTCAAGATCACAGCCATGACTTGCATGAAGGAGACATCCAGTGGCAAGTTCCTCTAAGCTATAAATAAACAGGGAAGTGGGGGCTCTGATTCAGTGGTGGATTGACAAGTCCTCAGTCAAACAGTGGAGAACATCTTTCTAATGAGACGATGTTTGCAGGGGCACACAGGCGTTCCCGCAACTTCATCCCTCCTCTCCCGACTTACAGAAGCTTTTGGTTCAAAGCGACGGGCACGGAGAGGGATGAGTTCTCCACAGGGGTTACTGACAGTCTTTCAGACTCATTTCCAGTCTGTCGTCTGAACCCGGGCTCTAGCAGGCAGTACAGAAATGAGACTGCTGCTAAATCTACAGAGGACAAAAGAATACATTCCACACATTCCTCTGGGACAAGCAGCTTTGCACACAGGAAATACCAGCCTGCTATATCCGTGTGAACTGACAACAAATATTATCTTAATGTCATTTTATCACATTTAAAAAACGCACTAGATTTACGGGTCACGCGCTCTTCTTCGTCTCCGTATTTATCACTGTCAAATTTGACAAAGAGGTAGCCTGGGAATTAGGATGGGTTCAGGATGTTATTTAGGTACTTTGTAAACAAAAAGTCTGAAGAATTTGTTAATTAATCACTGCAATAACTGTAAACTTCCTCTTATGAATACTGAACAAGTTTGTTCCTAGTTTCACTGCAGCTGAGGCAAACAGTAGGCTAATCCCACTCATATGGCATGTGCATCATCACTGATTATAAAAGACTACAGTTGCTAAGGCTGGGTGTAGGAAAAAATATACCATACATACACACCTCATGGATGGACAAAAGCCTAAAGTGTGAAGTCACATAATCCTAATCATTGGGTTAAACTCTGTGATAACATGTTGCCAAATAGCGGCATTTGTTGGCTTTAGAGGAGGCCAGTCAGCACTTTGACACGCCAGCCCACAGAGACTGCAGTGTGGATTAGTCTAGTGGGATATCACGAGAGCTTCAAAAAACTCCAATCCACAAAGAGGAACAGCAGTCACAAGGTGAAACTATCTAATTTAGGATATGAGAAAGAATGCAATCAATCTAAAGTGACCTTGAACAACTGCAGGACAACATTGTGGTGTAGTAGAAACCATTGTGGGTTAAGAATAAAAACTGCTGAATTAATAATAAAAAAAAGAGTCTATTTGAACTTTAACTCGGCAGGCAGATGCTTCCTGGTGAAGCGAGATAAGTTCCTGTTGGATCCTCTGGATATTTCCTGTTCTCTCACACTATGGAGTTGATTATTTATATACTTCTCTAAGGAAAACAAACTAAATAAGACACATTTCCCCATTTAATTTGACCAGGGAGTGCTACTGTTTTGACCACAATGACTGTGTGTAATCTAGTGCAGGGCTGTAAATGAGATGACCCATTTCCAGTGGCACTGCCTGTGCAAAGTGAGCTGTGTCGTCCTCCGGTCACACAGAGCGGAAGTGGTGTCGCTCCTCTTTTATTTTGTCTCCTAGCACCTTCAACAAACTGAATAAATCTATGTTATTTTAGATGTATACTGTTATTGCAGGGTTCACTGCATTTATTGTAGAGATTTGTTCCAGTTCAGAAAAGCTAGACTGGGAGAGAAAAAAAAACATAAGCAGGAATGGAAATGGAGGATGTTTGTCAGTCTCAATCAATCACTTAATTTGCTTTTTCACTGTAGCACTGCAGTTTTCACGAGTTGTTGTGATTCATTTTCTTCTCATCCAATTAGCCTTTAAACTCATGATAAACTTCATATAACACACTTTCAACATAAGTTTGAAGTTTAACAAGTACAAACAAAAGTTAAGACACTGACAAAACCAGAATATTTAGTGTTAAAATATATATATTTTAAATTATATTTATGTATGCCACCTTTTGTTAGTAAAAGTTAGCTAACGTTAGCAGAGTTTATCTAGCCAGCCCTCTGCCTTGTAGGCTGACTGACAGCACTGAGCCAGCTACTCCTGCTGTTGTTAGGCTACTTAAACTTTTTTCTTACCATTAACCTATAACTAATATTTGGACTTGACACATTAGGCTACATTTTGAAGTTTTTTTTTTCACATAATCAATGTTAAACTGACCTTTAGTGCTGTTTCCTGCCAAAATTAATGATTAAACAGGACCAATCTTTATGGACAGGACATCAGCTTCATGTTCAATTAATGTCATCTACGTTTGCAAATCAAGCGCATCACCCTTAGTTGAAAAACATCTTGATTCACTGTTGCACGATTGTTACAACGCATTCTTGCAGCATGGGGTCACAAATACAAGAGTTAACCCGGTAAACAACGTAATTTTTTTGTACGCCCATGGCAACGCGGAGGAAGAAAACAGTACCAGCGTGCTGTCATCCACAACAGAGCCAGGCCCGTGTCCCCGGACAAGGAGGCCCGCTTCTGGGATCACTTGTTCCGCCATTGTTTTGATGTGAAGTCCGAGTAAAGTTGTCAGTGTGCTTTAGTGCTTTGATGTAGTCGTACTCCACTTTGCACACGTTTTTCGGGGAACACAAGAGCCCGTTTAAGTCACAACAACCGTGCCACGACTGACAACAGACAACAGTCAACGAAAACTCTGCTTTGATGGTTTCTAACGTGAGCTGAACTGGAAAAATACAGGCGCGAGTGCAGTCAAAAAGAGAGAAATACTCACAAACTTACAGCGGTGGTTCACTAATTCAGGCCATGGCTTCTGTCTGATGGACGCGTCTGAACTCGGGATTGTCGAGTAGTTTTGCTCAAAATGGCAGAGTGTAAATCCTGGGAGTTTTTAACAGCGCCGCGATTCCCCCTCCCGAGTTCAGACAGACTGTCCTCCAACGGGACACTGCAGGAATGAACTGAGCGGCGGTGCGTTCAGGACTGTAGGAAATATCCGTGTCACGATATGGGCGCGCATATCACGAGAAAAAAAGAGTGAACTCACAACTAACATAACACACAGCTTTGTGGGTAAATAATTAAGATAATAGGTCTCTTGGTTCTCTTCCCATGGGTAGAAGTAAACAAGGTGCACATGTTTTTTAATTTAACAAGCCTCTTTTTTTGTTATGTTTTTTTGCTACTGTGTTGAATTATTTTCAGAGGTGAAGTTTCGCAGGCGGTGTATTGAAAACTATGTCAGTAAACATGACATGTAACACGAAGTATATCCAGTATCCAGTTACAAATTGGCCTAATGATAGAGCTGCAAGTCTTTGAATACAGCAAAGCACAGTGATGAATTAAGGGTGGATCACAGTGCCAACTATATAACATGAAGCAGGGCGTAAAATTCATTGAGAATTAATGGTGTTGTATAGGAACCACTTACTGTTGGTTGACCTATAAAGTTGTTGTACAAAATTACTTCACACTGTCCTTAACTTGAGAAGTATGCAACAATTTACCATTTATTTTGGTAGACCACTTTCCACCAACTTCCAACTTGTATGGATTAAGAAAAATTAAATTTTGAGGCTTAGTTATTTTACAATTTCTCAGATTAAAAGAACATATGGTGGTTGTTGACCTCTGGACTACCAAGAGTACATGAAAGCATCAGAAATTCAACTAAAATGACACAACATGTTTTTCCTTCCAAAATAAGGTGACGGCATCAAACAGTAATCTTCCAGTTCTCATATGTCCAGTTTAATGGTGCTGCTTGATTCCCAGTGGTTAGGGTGTGTTACAGGCTGTTATTGAAAAAAAGAATTATAGCCTATTTAAAATCCTCCAACTCCCAGTAATGCAGAACAAAAAACTTTAAGGATGATTACTGACCAGATTTAAGTGTTGAGTAAGCTCTTTATTTTATTTTTTTCCCACATTTATATGTGCTTTTGAATAGGTTACACTGTGAGAATACAAGTGACTTTATTTATTTATTTTTTAGTTCAGGGTGTTGGCAAATCTTCAAATGATCAAAGGTTTGCTGGCAGGTGTCGACTGGGAAAACAGGAGGCTTGAACACTCACAAACACTGCTAGGCTTTTCTTTCAGCTAACTCGTGTCACTACTAGTCGGAGAGGCTCTAATTTACTGTAAACTTTAACTGCACTCTGCCATGACTCATGAATTAGGTTGTCTAAGCACCAGTTACAGTATGTGCCAACCCCTCTATGACACCTCCTCTCAGGTCTTAACAGGAGCCACAATAAAACTAGCTGCAGAGTCAGTTTTCCAAATGGTGTGGAAAATAAACATTTGTAACCTCTAATAAATGCTTTTTTGTGTATATATATATAATATATCTAGATATATTTTTGAGAAATTATACAGTACAATTACATCATGATTTGAAATGAGTGTATATTCATGGTAACCCTTTTTATCCATACATATTACAACATGAATTTAGAGACTCCTGTGACACAACAGTGCACATCCACACTTACTTTGGTGGTAAAAAGTACAGAGCAACTTCACAGAGACAGACTGACACCATTTCACGAGCTCCGACTTGTCCATCCTACTCCTTTTTGTCTCGGTAAACACAGTTAATCAGTGCTTCAAGGCAGATTTCATTTCTTTTCTTTTCTCCGCTCCCAGAGGATTGAAATTTTTCCAAAATGAGGAATGAATTCAAGTGCGTCTTTGTTAGTTGTTCATTCAGGTTTTAAAGCCCTTCATTACAGAAGCTTGTGATCTATGCGTGTGTTAGAAGGGGGTTTTATGCTGTATGTAGACATACAGGCCCTCGGATCCACTTGCACAAAAAATCTCATATTTGATCTAAAAAAAAAAAAAAAAAAAATTAAAAAAAAATCTAAGCATAAAACAATACTCACATGTTGTAAAGCCTGGTGCCACACTCACACAATGACACAACACTCTGTACACATACAGCCACACCAACATTTGCTCTGTTCGCCTGCTCCAACAGATAAGCAGTAAGAATGCAGCCTCATTTTCTCTCACATGTGCGGCCGAGCAGGAAAAGTACACACACTGATCAACAGGGTTTGGTCTTCAAGTCTTGACTTCAGAGAGTATCGCCAACTTCAACTCAAGTCAGCTGTTTGTCTTCCTCTGTCCCTTTTTTGGGAAAAAGCTGTCTCTCTCCCACCCTACTTTGACCAAAGGGTCAAGCAGGAGCTTCCGCTACAGTTTCAGAGAGCATTTTTTTAGCAAATCAAGTTCTGTATTATCTGGTGCTGTGACAAGGAAAAGGGGGGTTGAAAAAAAGAAGCTTCTTCAGACGAACATGATAACAGCCTCCATGCAGTTCATTTGTACTCCCACTGTCTGTCAGCAGAGGAATCTGTGGCTCGTGTAGCCGTCCTATGGTTTGGTGACAGTGGTAGTGTTGGTACCAGGATGCTGCTGGGAGGCTCCACAGTCCAACTCATCTCTCAAGGTGCCCTTTGTGATGCCAAATGGAGCCAGTTTTTTGAAGGCAGCTCTAGCGACCTTTGTTCTTTTTGGCATTCCCCTGAAGGAAACAAAAAAAAACAAAAAGCACATGACTCAGTCCTACAAAAATTTAAATAACCTCATGCCCAGGATTGGTACAAAATTAAAGCTGTGTTAAGTGCAGTAAGCTGGGTCAGCTCATAGTTGATTTGCATTCTTAAATCTACAAACGTGCCGAGGCTGGTTTCTGGCCTTCCAGGGAAAAATCTTCACCTTTACATCTCCGAACGTGTTCTGTCCTGCAGCTTCCCAAAATTCAGCTCGGTGTGCGCATGCATGCGGGAACATGTGTGCTTAAAACAGGCCTCTGCACTTCTGTGGCTTCGACTTAACGACTTTTTCAGATGGTTCCAGCAGGTGCTTTTCCCATCAGACCCGGCAGCAACCACAACACTACAGATGACCTCCGGGTTCACCTCATAACTGACAGAAACTTTACAATGTCACATTTCACTGCCAGGCCTGAATTGATCCTTCACACTCCCTGAAGCCGGTGGATTTTTTTATTACTCCTCTTTAAGTGGTGGAGGTTTTAGATTTATTTACATGGAGATTGACAGTATGTGACAGCTGAGAAAAAACCTAAGAGCTAGAGTTTGGATTAAAAGGAGTAAAAAAAAAAACAACAATAGGGAAGTGCAACAGAAATCTGTATTCAGTGTTGTACCTTGCTTCCAAGTTTAAGCGTGTCAATTTCCTCTCTCTGTTTGCTCAAAGTCTCATTCATGCTACACAGGTGGTCGCTCATCATGCTGAGCTGGTCTTCGTAGCTCCTCTTAGTCGTAGCCAGCTCATCCTATATGACAAAAAACACAGTTAAACCCGAGTTGGGAGAAAGGCTGATGTGATGTCTATACTTTGGCCGGAAGAGATCGTATTTTACCTGCAAGCGTGTGATGTTCTGATTGGCCAGTTTGACATCCTCATTCAGAGTCTCCCGTGCCTTTTCCGCTATGGCTAATCTCTTAGCCAAAGCTCGGCACTAGGATGGGAGGGAAAAGGTAAGTGAGCAAGTGCTTTTCCCGCTGACACGTTTAATGCATGTCGAGAACAGTTCAGATGTGTTTCAAACGCTGCCGTGTTTCTTTGAGGAATTTCAGGATAGCATCAAAAGCTAAATACACACTTTGAAAAGAGTGACAGTTTAATATGTGAGGTACTGTAGTCCTGTTGCTACGATACAAAACGAGGTTGACTGACATGCCGGTTAGTCACAATGTGACAGGATGTCACTTAGACAAGTATCTTGCGTTTTGAAATTGAGCCTCGCTGTAATACTAAAAATACAAGGTGTCAGTTTTTTGGTAAAACTAAAAAGTCAACTTAATGGGACTAAGGAATCATTTTCAAAATACAATGGCTTAAGATCAAAGACAAGTGAAACAATGTCAACTTCTGTTTCTATTCTCTTGAAGTGAATTCAAGAAGCAGACAAAAATGCTTGTGTAACGACTAAAGCAAAAAAACACTGGAGGGAACTATGGCAGGCCACTAGTTTCTATTACATGTAACACTTGTATTTAGTAGCGCTCATAAGAGTTATATCTGTATATCTGATCCCAGCTGACATGTCAGAAAGGCCGTGTGTGCTATGAAAAGGTCGTTGCTGCACGGTTAGTGAGATAAACATTTGAGTAAGGGCTTCACCTCAGAGTGAAAGTGCACAGCTTTACTGTCTGAAATCTGCAGCTGAGTGGTGAGTTCTCCCACTCTGGTCATATAGTGAGTCTTTATCAGCTGCTCCCTGGACTCCTCATCTCCCACCTGCAGACGCAGACACAACATCCAAGCTAGAAAAGATTTTCTTCTCCTTCTGGGAGGCTTTATCGTTCCAAATACTTAAAAAAAAAAAAAAGTTTTCTATTAGAGCCATTTGTTGGTTGACAACTTACATTTTCGACTGTAGGGGTGGTACACAACATGCCGACCTGGAAAGAACAAGAGGAAAACATGTCAGGATGTGAATAATATACCAGATGTAAAAACCACAGTAACCACAGACAGGCCTCTAATACTGTTAGGACACACTAACCATGCCAAAGATAACAATAATAAAACCTAGTAGGCAAGTAGACCAGACTACAGAGTCAAATAGCTCTGGGTTGTGACTGCGTTGTGGACTCTGCACTGACTTGCATGAACAACAGTGTTTTTCTACTCTGCCACATCAGCACATTCGAAGTTTGCGTTTTATCAAGCAAAAAAAAACTTAACAAGCAGGGGGGGGTACAAGAAAAGAATAATAATATTCCCTTTGTTGAGGCAAATCAGACACCAGTGCTACAGGCTGAATTTTTTTCTCTGCAAGCAAAAAAACAAAACAAACAGCAGCCAGGAGAGAGACTGTACCAGGCTTGTGCACAACGTAGCCTCTTTCCCTGCAGCTTTCTGCTCTCCCTCGGCTTCCTCGTGGCTCTGCGCGAGCGTGCTGGCTGCAGCTGTTTGCAAGTTCGGACTTCCCCCCAGAGCCGCCGCCAGTTGCGCTTCCAGGTCCGCGATGCGCTGGTTTTCCTTCTCCAACCGCACCTTCCCCAGCTGGGCCTCCAGGAGCCAGTGCTCCTTCTCCTGCTCCAGCCGAGCGATCTTCTCCTGGCTCTGCTGCACCTGCGGGAGGCCGGCGGGGAGAGAGAGGAGAGGAGTGGACAGTGAGCTGGTGGGAAGAGGGCTGAGCAGAGGTCAGGAGAAGTGAAAGGGCAGCAGTGTTTAGGAAGGGTTGGGGAAACTAAATAACAAACACAAATATTTTTACTAGCTTTATCTGATCCAACAACTTCAAATTGCAGAGTGTAAAAAAAAACACTTGGATGAAAAATAATTTATGAGCCAATATAAAAGATGCTACTGATTCTGCTATCCAGGCACTAAATTGCTCCAGAACCTGAAGGCTCAAATGGCAAAAGCCCAATAAACTGGATCTTTATAGATTCATTTTATGACTTTGTACGTGTAATAGTAAACTTGGTGCTGAAGTGACAAACTTAAGAAGGTTAATACGGACCAAAGGACACAATTTAAAAAAAAAAAAAAAAAAAAAAAAAGACACTTCAAACTGACTCAGGAAAGAATAAGCACAACCTGAGGGGGCAAACTCACACCCTCTCCCTACAGAGCAACATGACTGTGTTGTATCAGCTTAAGATTTCTGTACTAGTCTATATGTAGTGTTTTCTCAGCGACTATTTCCTCCGTTGTTGTTGTTGTTGTTGTTGTTGTTGTTGTGCTGTTTCTGGTTTCCCTGCATTTTGCAATTTGGTCTTTAATTGTATTGTGTCCCAAAAAACACAAAGCCACAATAAACATAATTGCATGTGGAACCATTTTTGACTTTATCTCTGTTATTACACCAGTGAGTTTAGGGCTGGCACACTGACTCCCTCATTGTTATATTGTCCACATAACACTTACTGTCTAGTTGTTGGCCAAATGTTAGCTCTTCAGAACTGAAAAGAAAAACCTTTAAAGCCATCACTTCAAAGGATATAGAAAGAGAGAGCGTCTCGGTCGAGGGTCGTACCTGTTGGGTGAGTCCCTCTCTGCTCTCAGTGGAGCTGGTAAGTATGCGGCGGTTCGACAGAGCTTCTGTGTAAGGAACAGACTGTGGCCTGGGCTGAAATGAAAAAAACAAAACAAGCAAGTAAAGTGGGAGGACGGTCATTTATTAACATTTATCAATTATTCATGAACATAAAATAGCAGGGAGATAAAACCAGATGGAACGTATGAAATATTCACAAAGACTTCCTCACAGGAGAATGTTTTAAGAAGCGGTTTAAAAGACGTCACTGGCGTTTTCTTTTGTGAGCCGAATGATCCGCACCCTGGGGGGCCTTTTACCATAAAAGCGCGGTCACCTTTTGCCACCAGCTGAAAACCCAGCCGATTCAAGAAGATACCCACCTTTCTGGCAGCATGGATATAGGCAGCTGCTTTCTTTTTGTTGGCCAGCATGCTCTCTGCTTGCAAAGGATTGAGGGCGACTGCGCCGCCTCTTGGATTGTAGCCTGAGGATGTAAAGAAGTCCAAGTTGTTGCTGAAGAAAGTAGCAATCTGCAACAGAACGGTGATGTTATTATCTCATATCGTTCAAAGGACAGAGAACAAAACACTAATTAACGCTTACACTTCCCGACGCAAGATTCACGGCGTTCTGTTTCGCCTCAAATTAATCAGCGTGTTTACAGCAGAGATGACTCCGCCGCTAAGTGTCCGTGGTAATAAACGTCTGAGCAATTAAGCTTTTGCCTGGAGAGATGATCGCTCCCACTATGCGGCTCACTCCACACTCAGTGCGCCAGCGTGTTATTCGATGCCGGACTGTGCCTCCCATCAGTGCACACACACACACACACACACATCATCAGCCAACGGTTCGCTTGATTCACAAAGAGAAATCATTTATCCCTTCACTCTGACTGGGGAGCAGCTGTACAAACTGTGATTTGGACATCATCTTTGAACATTTAACTGCTGCCCACCTGAGTCCTGCCGTTCAGTGTTATCACATTAGTGGCAAATTACCAACGTGATCCAGTTGCAGTGAAACCCTCACTGCTACTCACAATTAAGCCTTTGTGCATTACAGCAAACAAACAGCCCTGAACTGCTCGAACGCACAATGTACTGTACAAATCTGGCTGCTGTCTGCCCTCTGTTGGCTGTACCTTGGCAGTGCTGCTGGTCAGTGAGCCCAGAGATCCCAGCAGGCACTCTGTGGTGGTGCAGAGCTTCTGGGTGGTGGTGGGGAGCTCCTGCTCCAGGCTGGCCTTCTGGTTGTAGTGCTTGGACATCTCTGGACAAACAGGGAGGAAATACCACAGCAGGGAGGCATTTAAAGGACAGTTCCAGGCAAATTCAAACTGGGGCTATAGTTTCCTAATATTTTAGGTCTAAAAGAAGGTTTTAATTGCTCCTGTTTATTTTAATTTTATTTTTATTTACCCAGGCAAGCAATTAAGAACAAATTCTTATTTACAGGTGCAGCCTGAACCGTTATTATGCAGTAGTTCTGTCTGTCCCCGCATCGCCACAGCAGTGTGTAATGGGAGTGGACTGACCTTAGGCTGTTTAGGCTATTTACCGCATTTTTTTCACAATGTCAGATGGTGATTCAAACATACACTGAGGAGATTGTTTACTTCAAGAAAGCCGACATGTTTGTAAACGGAGCTGTAATACAAAGTCTCTCAAAGTCTCTCACAAGAGGCAAGATGACGTTCTCAGTATGTTTACAGGTAGAATGAACATCAGCCAGATTTGCTCTTACAGCTACAAAAACGTCACGAGTTGATATGTTTTTGTTGTTAAAACGAACGTGAGCGCTTCAGACGACCTGTAAACATACTGAGTGCGTCATCTTGACTTTGTTTTACAGCTCCGTTTACAAACATGTTGGCTTTCGTGAAATCAAAACCCCTCGGTGTATGTTTAAATAGCCATCTGACGTTGTCTTGTTGTCATGTAAACAGCCTAAGATCTGTCCGCTCCCATCACACACTGCTGTGGCGATATGGGGACAGACAGAACTACTGCAGAACAGGAGCAATTAAAAAGAAAATCTTCAGATTCATTCTTTTAGACCTAAAATATTAGGGAAACTATTTAGCCCCAGGTTGAATTTGCCTGGAATTGTCCTTTAAAGCCCTTTGTAGAGCTTCACTGTTAGATAATGTTTGTTTACATTTGGCCACAGTGACAAACAAAAGAGGTATTCATTAAATGAACACATTTAAGCTGAACAAATGTGACTCTTTCCTACCAGACAGCACTAGTTTATACTTGATACTAGACTGGACTCACAGGATATGGATGTTAGAAAAAAATTGGATTGGTGGTGCACTGTTGTGCAAACAGAAAATGATACCCTTTTTATACCAAAATGAGTGGTTTTAGTTGAGTTTGCCTTTCTCTATGGACTGAGGACACACACCGCTGCACAAAGCAATGTCCTCACACACACGGACAGAGCACACA
This sequence comes from Trachurus trachurus, assembly GCF_905171665.1. Lineage (NCBI taxonomy): Eukaryota > Metazoa > Chordata > Actinopteri > Carangiformes > Carangidae > Trachurus > Trachurus trachurus. The sequence continues at coordinate 19,941,458 of NC_139906.1, forward strand.
CAGATGCAGGGGAGAGAGAGTAATCTGCTAGCCACATTGAAAAGTGGAAAAATGGACACATCACATCAACATTCCTGGATTTGTTCTCCTGTAAAAGTGATGGAGCCTCAGCGTAAGAAGCTCTGATCAGTGATTGTGTCTCCTATTTCAGGGCGGCACTCACTCTGTCAACCCTGAGCGAAGTGTATGCAGTGTTTCTGGTTTTAACAGGCAAGAGGTCTGTCTACAGTTGTGATGTGTTTACATCAATATCAATCAGCCCTGACGCTGATAAATACCTCCATCTACTGCTAAATCAATTGACCCTAGTGTGAATGCTGATTGCACCATGTGCATTTCCAACAAAAGCCTGATGTTAGTGCAACTAAGCAGGTTTTTTTTTTTTTACTTGCTAAGGAGCTTGATGCTGGCTGGCTTTAATAAAGAACTAAGAGCAGTTAGGTGGTTGACAGAGGGAGTGGTCTTGCTGTGTTGCGCTGGTCGTGAGTGGCTGCGGGTCAAAAGTGTCTCACAGTGCTGCTCACCTTTAATGGCATCTTGAAGACTGTGTAGGCAGGCGGCCAGCTGGGTGAAGACAGCCGAGGTGCTGCTCTGTGGCATGGCATCCTGCCGAACACCTGAGTGAACATCAGCACCAATTAAAACATGTCAGGATTTCCTATTTAGACATCAACATTTTTTTTTTTTTTTTTTTTAAGAAAAAATACAATAACATGAATTTGTAACATAATCAGTCCAATCTTGCATTAACTGGGATGAGTGACAGAACTTTCAGGGCAAAAAGAGCAGAAATGTTAACATACTGGGTAAGGCTAAAAGGTTAATGTAGTTCTGCAGCTTCTCAAACACAGAAGTTACTCTCTTCATGTCACTCTGCAGCTCCTGGTTTTTCACAGTAAGGGCAGCAGTACAAAGACTCGCCTCACACTCCTCTTCCAGGCTGAAAGAAAAAGTGGAGATAGCCATCAGTACAGCCTCCTCCACTCCATTTCTCTATCACAATCTCACACTCACACACACACAGTACTGACCTTTTCAGCTGGTAGGGAAGAATCTTTTGCAGAAAATGAGTGTATGAGGAGAAATTATCAGCAAAGCTCTTCAGCTTGACCACAGTCTCCTTTAATAGAACAAAAACAACACCATTAGTGGTTAAATTATAACAGGTAACACCAGTAAACTGCTGTGTAAAAACCACTCACCAGCACTGTGACCGTGTCCTCTGTGATGCTTTGGTGTAACTGCAGAAAGCTGTCCTCCAGGGGGCGCACATAGGCTGCATTCTCATGCAGGTACTGGGAGAACTGCCATGAGGAAAGAATTATGCATCTTGAGTTTGCACAGTAAATATTGCTGCATATGTAGAACCGGTAATTACATAATATTTGTCTTTTGTCTTTTCTGTTTGTCTTGCGTGGTGTGGAGGCCTCACCTTCTGGTTGAGGGGGGAGATGGGCTCAATGGAGGAGTCCCGGGGATAGATGTGAACTCTCTGCTCTGTGTAGGAGTGAAAGTTCAACAGAGCAGCGACCAAATCCTGAATGAAGCTCAGAGCCTGACCTGCTAGATCCCGAGCCTTGAGCTGAATCCACAGAGAGAACAGACACACCACAGAGCACTGTATTAGTACTCCTGCTAAAACATAAAGCAGCATGAATTAATCTGTGTCATAAGATGTTGTCACTAGCTTTCTGAATAGTGAACTACATCTAAACGTCCGTAGATAGTCTCTGATAAACATAGATATGTGGCATCAAATAATGTATTTCTTTTCCAAGCCAGCATGGCACTAAAAAACATTATCCAACCTATTATAAATATGTTATAAACACATTTATTGGGTATATGTATTGTGTGTCTTGTATATAGACCTGAGTCCTTAATAAAGTTTAACATAACACAACAATAATTTGTTCTTATCCCAATTAGAGTTTAATTATTTCAATCTGTTTTATTTAATGGTTGGTGTTTTCTTTTGTGTCTGTCTGTATGAGATGCTGCTGCTGTGACACTACAATTTCCTTTATGGATTAATAAAGTATCTAGACTTGACATTGAGTAACAAATCACATTAGATCCTCACCTGGTGCCTTCGATTGTGTGGTGGTACATTCAGGCTGTTGTAGTCGCTAAATTCTGCAGGATGAGAGAGAAGAGCAGTTAAACCAAAGCTGAACCTCAATCCCTGCACTGAACTCTATTGACTCGACAAACACAGCTTAAATGGTTCTGCCTCCTGCCTCATGGCATGCAATATTACAGTGCGGTGTAGTGTTACACTGTTTACTCCCGGGCAGGATGTTGTTACAGTATCGGTGACACAGACACCGGTTATTCTCAAATAGACGTCTGCTCGGTAACGGGTTGTTGTTTTTTTGTTTTGTGTTTTTGTCAGTGTGATACTCACTGGTGTCGTTGAAGGGCACTTTCTCCTGGATTACACTGCTGCTCTGTTTCACCTGTCTGTTCAGATCTGACTGACACCGCCTCAGCTGCTGCTGACTGCAGAGACCCAGCAAACAGGAGATAAACCGATATGAATAATACATACACACAGAGTCGCAACTACTATATGCAAAAATGTGTATCAAAGGTTTAAGGCAAAAAACATGTCAGTTAAACATTTCTATGTAGCTAATGTGTATGACAGTAAATAATAAGAATGCTGTTATCTGATAAAGACAAATATTTTGTGCCTATTTCCACCAGTAACATGTAGATAGACTGCACTGTAACTCTATATTTATATGCACTTCCTGCAAATGTTCCCCCACCACATTAGTGGATGAAAAAAAAAAATAGATTTACCACTCCTCTGTTCGCACTCTGCACTCTTTTGCTTCCCTCTCCAGAGTATGTGCTTTCACCTATCAGATTCAAAAGGGAAACACACAATTTAATGAACTTAAAATTAAAACTGATCACATAATGTTCTCCATCCTCCTCCTCCTGTTAATCCTCACCTCTAAGCGCGCCTTGTCGCCCTGCAGCCTCTCGATCGTTTCCATGTACTTGGTGGTGAGTCTGTCCACGACGGCCTGGTGCCCCTCCGAGTCTTTCTCCAGCTCCTCTAGTCGCGCCTTCAGCTCGGCCTCCTGCTTTTTGTGCTGCTCGTCTGCTTCGTAGAACTAATGAACACGCAGCAGAAAGCCCAGCGATTCCCCAGCGCATTAACTATGAATAATGTACACGCAGAAGAACAATGACCAGGCCAATATGAATACGTCGTGGCTGCTTACTTGGATATGAAGTCGCTCGTTCTCCTCTATCTTTTTCTGCAGGTCCTCATCGAAAACATTCTGGGTCTGCAGGCCGTGCAGTGAGGGAGAGTCCCCTTTGGTCTGGAGGTAGTGGAGATAAAAGCAGGGCTGTTAATTATGACACCGGCTCCACAAACATTAGTGTTTTAATCACCGAGTTTGCAGACTCCATAATCACTCTAAAAAAAAAAGAAATGTTTTTGCTGACAGATTAATTTTATGCTCATTACAAAAAAATGCATAATTCATCCTGTACATCTTGTCCACAACTGAGTAGCGACTCATGATCACCTTCCCCTTTTTCCCCTTGGCTTCGCTGGCAGCGAGCTCCTCTTGCAGCAGTTCCACCCTCTTGGCCAGCTGTTGGTTCCTGAAGCTGAGACTGTCCATCTCCTGCTCCTGTTTCCTCAGGCTCTGGTCCCTCTGCTTCAGCTGCTCCTGATGATATACACACAAACATATGTTGAGCATAACATGGCTCTAAATGTAAACACATAAATCATCGCTTCAAAGTCATGACGCCACGATTGATTCTGTACTGTGATTGAAAAGAAGGCTCACTAGAAAATATGGTCGGGCTGTCGTTGTGTACAACGTAACTGACAGCAGTGAGTACTACTCGTGGTTAGGTGACCTTTGTCTAGCAAAAATGAAAATGTAGGTGGCTCTCACACTGGAAACCACTTCCAGTGATCAAAGATACAAAGATCAACCACCTGTAGGGACCACAAAGACTGGGACAGAATGATTCATCTTGAAATGCAGTTTCAAATAATTTGCTTGTATTAATGAAGTAGTCAGCTTTCTGTGTTCATTCTTGATCATATTATAGACGAAAACAGGTGGGAAAAACTGTAAGTTATTGTGGCCTACGACTGCGAGCTGTCACATGCTAAGGTTCTACTTTTAACTTATTACAACTTTTATTGAGTGCCAGGTTGTAATGACAGCTAACAACCATCCCTGCTGGCTGGCTCAACATATGTTCAATCTGTGTGCGTGTGTGTGTGTGTGCGCAGGTGCACTTGTTTTGCACAATCGTGAACCATGTGACATCTTCACTGCTGTGGCTCAGCAAGTTATTTTGACCCCCTAATCTGGCTCTGCTCATGTTTTTGGATTTTTACAGTGAGTAATTATCACCCCTGCTTTCTCACAGCAGCAGCTATGTTATGTGAGTGGAGTGTAATGGTTTCACCCTGAGCTTCTGAACTAGACTTGGAGCAGAGAGGGCTATGGTGCAATCTATTTATTCTATCTGTAAATCAATGACTAGTGACTCTGTCAATGTCATTACTTTACATTGATGTAGCACATGTATAAATGTCCATTTGATGGGAATTAAGAAAAATAAATGTAATAGTCATCTGCTTATAGTGTTTCATTTGACCTCAGACAAACAGGAGTATATTTTGTTTTTATGTCACTCCACCTTTAGCGAGGCAGAGTTGGCTTGTTCATCCACGACACCCTTCTTCAACACCTGATTCTGGGCACGGAGCTGTGAAAAAAACAGAGACAATTGATGGGACATTGCACATAAATGAAACATAAGACGCCATCAGTGGTCAGGACTGAGATGTACAGATGTGTCTATGTGTGCAACATCTTAAAATGAATTTATATTTGCCTTTACAAAGACAATCTCAGTCATATGCTTGTGAATTGTTACTATTTTGCCACCCTGTTCTGTACCAATTATGTAAAAATTAGTAATCTTCCAACAAAACAGTGCATTGAGCACAATGGCAGCATGTGTGACAGTTACACAGTCAGCACTTTTCTGAGCAGGATATGGTTATTGGCTAACGGCAAGATCAGCGTTGACAGGGAAACGGCACACACTTCCCGTGCTGTCAGCTGACACAGAAACAAAGGGCACAAACAGCCTGCGAGAGAAAACACTGGTTTTACTGTCACTTCTCTGTCTCTCACTGAAAAACTGCCATTATATCACTTGAACACAGGGTGTTCACTGGAAACTTAAAATGTGATTATGTGACAATCATAATGTATCATCAGAGGTGCTGTGCTGATGTTCACAAAATCAAAACAATGTTAAATAGCAGTGTGATTACCACAAATATAGAAATATTGAGCCTTTTATCACAATGTCATGCAATAAATGCTGCCTTCCTGAAGGTAAAAATGTGCTATTTTAATTGATGGTTATTTTAAAGACTGAAGTTTATCAAGTCTCTGCGTTTTACTTGCACTATATCTGATTTCACAAATTCACATCAATTGATATAATATGGTAACAATATGTCAATACCTCTGGGTGTGAGATAATGTAATACAACAATACTAGGCTACAACCCATGGATGTATTGCTACAACCTTCCTGTCACAAATGACCAAAGAGTTTCCTGAGACCTCTCTTAACCTAAACCTGAACTACTTCAACAATTACTATACATTAATATTAACAACATTTGGATTTATTTATATTTTATAGCTAGGTGAAACTCAACGACTCTTAATTCCTGTGGTTTGCCTGACAAATACCTGTCAGTTGTTTGAAAAACATGAATCATTAATAGGTAGCTAACGCTAACACACATTTGCATCTGCTGTCCTCCTCCTCGTCAATAATAATAATAATATGAACATCAATGACAACTGACATTAATCCACCGACACAGCATGAGCAGACATGGTTGAGTGTTTTTACCTTAGAGTACTCCTGAGCCAGCTTGCTGTATTTTGTTTGCAGGTCTGTAACGTTAGCCATGGTGGGTTGGAGACAGAAACAGACGTTGTCCCGGTGGCTAACGTAACAGCGGATGCTAAATAACGTTATCCTAGCTGGCCCGGTGGCTAGCCGACGGTTGTTCCGGTTAGCTTGTCCAACACTGTCCGCTGCCTGAGATGCTCACGGTGGTGGTGGTGGTGGTGGACAGTGGACACGGTGTGGGCTATAACTTCCTGAGGTGGGCTTAGCTCTCTGTCATTAACTAGCTACTTCCCGGGGGGCTCGTTTCTCCGTCACTTGGTGCAGCCAGCCTCGGACACATTGTGACAGAGGGACGGTCATGAGTCCCGGGGAGAGCGGCTACTGGCCATCCGATGGAGACTGATGTCTGAAGCGGCCGGGATGTTGCTCCGTGCTGACAGCGGTGCTTTCTCTTACGTTAGCACTGCTAGCTAGCTAGCTGTGGCAGAGCCGCCGGTTAGCTAAGTGACTAGCCGAGAGCTAACTAGCTATGTTAGCAAAACAAATCCTCGATCCACCGAGCAACACATGTAGGGGAGTCAGTCCGGTCTGTGACAGCGGCCTCCGCAGGCACCACCGGAGAGGAGGGGGTCGCTGCTGCTACGCTTCAGCAACAACTTTAATATCGAACCAGTTTAAAGGAGCACTTTCATTTTCTAACCCGTAGAAATCCTCCACTACCTTGAAAGGGATCCGACCACAGACCGTCTCAAGTGTGCTAAGGCTCAAGCTCAGGGGTCAGAGGTCACAAAACAGAGGAACTGATGAGCGCCTGTAAAGAGGGCGCCGCCTAGTGGTCATAGATAGATAGATAGATAGATAGATAGATAGATAGATAGATAGATAGATAGATAGATAGATAGATAGATAGATAGATAGATAGATAGATAGATAGATAGATAGATAGATAGATAGATAGATAGATAGATAGATAGATAGATAGATAGATACTTTGCTTTTTTTCATTAAACTGTCCAAGTGTTTTTAAACAGCAGCACTAATATTCCACTTATGTTATCATGAAATAATATGACACCCACTCTCCATTTACACTACTTATATTTTAATAGTGTGCAATACTGACCTGCAGATATGTATGTATTTTTTTTTGTAATTAAGTTTGAATGCAGCACTTTACTTGTTGTAATGGAGTAGGCTATATTTACACTGAGTGCTTCTGCCACCACTATATAGATGATATGATCAAAACAATAGCTCATTATTAACATGGGAAATCAATTTAAAAATCATCAAAAAAATAAACAGGCAAAGGATACATTTTGTAACATTACACTGGTGACATATACTATTCCCTAAGCTCTAATATTGTACTATTTTGTATATTGTACAGGCAATCAGAGGTAGGTCTGGATGTGACTGTGATTTTTATATGATGCAAAATGGAGATATCACTGGTAAATATGGAGATATTACATCCTTTCCTCTGCTTTTATCTTTCCGGTAAGCGACTTAATGCCATTTGCAATTAAGGGATGTGATGTCACAGATAAATTATTTACTGCTGACTTTGAGTCTGGTAAGGGCTGCATTAACAAAAACCAGGTCAGAAAATAACAAGTGGGTTGCAGCACTGTGAAGGATAGTCTCAGCGAGTTCCCTCTAAAACGCACATGACCTCGTTTAGACTAGAAGTGAAACGACATGTTGCTAATGCAGCCATCACCGCTCAAATCCGACACGATTAATTTTACCTAATCCATAATAATCTCTTTATACTTTCACCAAAGTATCGCTATCTCTTTAAAGAAAACATAACCGTGGAGTTCTTCTGTTAAATTTGTTCTATATTCACAGAAGAGCTTGAATGTTTTTGTTAAAAGAGAGACATTTCCTCTGCTGCTGTCTCACTATCCCTGATCTTAAATGCATACAGGCAAAACACAAACTCTCTCACACGCACACCACAGCCAGTGGCTCCAGCATTGTCTGGTTGCCTGGCAACTGTCGGCGTGGCGTGGTTGCTAGGGCCGTGTGGGAGGGGGGGAGGTGATGCTGCTCTGATTTCCAGCTGAATTGAGGCAGTCAGTAGGGAGAAGCCCCCCTCTTCCAGTCGACACACAGGACTCTATTGAACAATAGAGCTGTGCCAATGGGCCTGAGGCTAGTCAGACAAGCCCTTGTTCAGGGTCACACTGTGTTCATCCCACAGTCCTCCATGACTAATTAACTTACAGCGAAGAGTGTCGTAGAGGACATCTGATGATGCATCCATCACTGGCACAGCCCTGGAATCTACATTAATGTGAGGTGCATTTCTGGCGGCCTGCCATGTTTGGTGCTTTCGAAAAAAAGACACGGCAGGAGAAAAAGGGGAAAAGTGTGGTGAAGCCGCCACACGTGGTGCCGCCGAACACAGCTTGTGCATTCAAAGTGGCACTGAACTGCTGGACATGGTGGGAAATATTTTGCCAGCTGTAATGTTATGGTTATGTGAAAGCTGAGAATCCGGGCCACATGGAGAGGTGGTTATTCTAAAGAACAGGCATTATTCACCAGAATATGGCCTTCACAGCAGGTGGCAATGTTGGTCAAAAATCTTTCGCTAGTGTAAAGGCTCCTAATGTAAAGTGATGGCGTTCTTCTGTTGTGGAGGAGAGTTTGGAGGGCAAAAAACATGTCAAGTCTCATTTGCAGTGATAAAACGCTAAAAAGCTGAGCCGCAGCTCAGGCTAGAACAAAAAAGATGCTCACAGCGATAACAAGAACAGGTTTTTATTAATATTTTGTAATACCATATATAATGCAATTGCATATCTTTGGCGAAAATAAATCTTATAAACATTTTATCAACAGAGGTTAGCATACAAAAACCAAAAAGGTGTGTCGGTCTAAGAGACATGGCAGACAACTGACACAAACCGATACTGGGTTGGCAGCTTTGTCAAATGCAACAAAATGTTCATCATACCCATAGGGACTGCAACAGAATTTAGAGAATCACATAATCAGTATTAAATCACAGCTGCTGAGAGATGAAGCAACTGGGTTTAAAGTCCTGGGACGCCGACATGTTTAGGTAGCCTGTCCACAGATCAACTCGCTGACACTTTGAGACCAGTATAACATTTCTTTTGCAAGTGCTACAGAAAGAATGAGTGAGATTTTTCCTCTACAAGTCTCTCCATAATTTCTCCGCGTTATGTTAGGTCTGAAACTAAACAGCAGCAGCCTGGGGACCGACTCAGTCTGATCCAGTTTTCCAGTAATATTCAAAACATATCAACATCTGATAACGATACCTGGAAGCTTGAGTTATGAGCGGCAGTCATTGTTTTGTTTTTTTTAAAGAATTTCATGTCATGTCATGAGATCATGAGATCGAGATCGAGAGCTTGTCTAATCTTCAACTTGCCACTACTTAGTCGTAATATCTAAAAATAAACAATACACGTGACAAATAATAAAAATAATTAAATTAGCTTCATAGAACTTCTACAGTACATGGGGAATGTGTCCATCTTGAAATTTTATACCCCCAGTTGTACATCAAATTTTGGCAACAAAAGGTTTCAGGATCAATGTTAATTAACTGTCTTCTAACAAAAAGCAAAACAAAACATCAAGAAAACCTGGCAGTCATGGTTAAAAAAAAAACAAAAAACAAAAACACCCGCTCTAAAGACGAAAGATATTGGCATATTTAATCACTATAACATAGTGAAAGGAAAAATAAAGGTGTATTGCTGTAAAACAAAGGAGGAAAACAAAATATTTATAAAGAGGAGCTCAAAGAGGGAGAAAAATAAATGTGCCCAGTCATTTCTTTCAAATGACCAGTGTTTGATAGAGTATGCATTCAATAATCCCATAAATTAATGTCATAAATAAGTTGATGATTAATGAACAACAATTTGTTCTTTTTTTCACAGCTAAACAAGACCAGTGTATGCAAGTATTAACTTCTGAGAACCGAAGCTCACTCTGGTGAGGACAGTTCCCACTCTAAAGACAAACCAAAAATGATTGGTTAAAGTCACTGTACTGACCAGAGTCCTCTCCCATTTCCTGTTAGGGATGATTCAGAAAACTAGGGCATTGTCGCTCTAAATCACATTTACATCGTGGCAGCGGGGGAATAATAGTGACTATGGCCCTTTGCAGTTTCACATCAGTGGCACAAGAAAATGTTTGGCACCGAGCATGCGTGCTATACTAACAGTCACTGTGACACAATGTGATCTAGTGCTGTGGGAAGAGTTTCTAAAATGATCATTTTCAGTTTGTTATCCTTGTGCGGTCCTGTGCTACCTTGTATTGTGTGCTGCGAACGCGCAGCCTTTTTAAAAGTTGGCCTTTTTTTTTTTCTTCTTCTTTAACACAAGAGGCTCGCTACTTCCCCTCAGTGAACTGCATGCAATCAACTGACAATAAACACTCCATTTCACAGCTTGAGAAGAGAGCGTGCACTTCCTGATTTTGTTCTAGAAGGAAGAATGAAAAACAACCAGTGGCCGGCCAGAACTGAGGGCACAGCGTAAGAGCGGCAGCACAGGTCTTCACCATCCTGCCTGTGAGTGCTTGCAAATACTAAGTTCACTTCACTCTGGGTGTGACTGCGTTGTCCCCCCAACCCCTCTCCTTTGCACCGGAGTATGCTCTAAGCTCTGGATCTTTCATTTACCTGAACCCAAAACAGACACACCTTCCCTCAGGTTGTTAGTGAACTTGGCCACAGGATCGGCCTGTAGGAAATTAGCTAAAAATAAAAAACAAAACAAAAAAAAAGAAGACTTAAAATCAAGGAGAACACACGGAGGTATAATCAAACTGAAAACCCAAATAATGGAGCAAGTAGCTGTGGTTAAATTACTAAACCGCTCCTGCTTCTGACCATTAACCAGCTCTGCATTCAAAAGGACCAGAAGCAAGCAGCCCTACACTAACAGCTGTAACGAGGAGATCTGTCAGTACACCAGTCATATTCAAGAGTGACGTGACTTCTTTGTCAGTCACCGTTTCACCATTTTTTTTTTTCTTTTTCTTCTTTTTTTGTTTCTGTTGTGACCGTCATCTCAGGTTTAGGCTGAAGTCAACATGCACTATGATACACACGCACGCACACGCACACACACATAAAAATAAAAATCTATGGAGGATAACCTATGAACACGCGGTGAACATCTGGCAACGTGTGGCAGATGTTCACTTTGCATAGGCTGTCACCAAACATGTGAATATATGTTCTGTATCTGCACAGTAAATGTCAAAAAAAAAAAAAAAAAAGAAACACGCTGATGAATGAAAAAGACTGACAGGATGAGCAGTGGATTAAAAAAAAAGAAAAAAGAAAATAGCTTTCATTTGTATGGCACTGTGATGGCCATACAGATGTGAGCAAAGTAGTATAGCTAACTTTGCAACTAAATTTGGCAGTGGCAGAGTAATACTATTTCCACATCTTGCTAATCCTGAAATAGAGTCAGAGCTCGTGTGTAATAAGTTTATCGCATAACAAGATCATAATACTACTCCATTCATTCTCTTAATTGTAAAGTTTAACTAGCATACTCAACTCTGAAAAAATGCCACGATGAAATAAATGTCTTAAGGTTGTGGATTAATTATTGCATCTCTCTTACAAGAGGATTTGTAGAGCAAGAATTCCTTTCAAAACGGTGGCATTTTCTTCTTTAGCACAAAAAAAAAGGAGAACTGATAACACCAGGAGGTTAGATTTTGTCTGTTACAAACATGCACTCATTCGCTTCATAAATAGATTCACTTGGAAGAGGATACAGGTTTGAGGAGGAAGCATGCAACGCTTTGAGTTATAAAACCTTCAGCTTTTTCGCATTTTGTCTTTCAGAGAGAGAGAGAGAGAGAAAAAAAAAAAAATCTTGAATCATAATCTCCCAATCCAACAGAAGCAGGCAGGTCGTTTTGGATAGGTATCTTAATGGTTCTCCAAAGCCCAAACACCCACCCCCAGCAGTTACCCCCGAGTTACAAAAGTCTCTATATGGCTTTGTTCTCCTGTGTGAACGATACTATTGCCATTTGTGTTGTTGGACAGGGATATTCCCAAACGAAAAGAAAAGGCTCAAAAATGGCCAATGAACGATCAGATAAGGAGAAGGAGGCACACTGGGACACACGATCAGGGGTCAGAGGTTTAGGGCTCACAGGGTCCGGAGTCTGATGGAGGCAAAAGAAAAAAAAAAAAGAAAAAAAATCTTCATTTCCTGTTAAGTTTTGTGCTCTTGACAGTACGTTTGGAGCCCTCCGTGCAGTTGCGTATACCGGCGAGGTGCAGCAACGAGCCGGCGGCTTCCTTCAGCTCCTCATCCAACTCCGGCTTGACCTCGCGCCGCGCCCTCTTGCCGATGGGCCACTTGATGGCGGGCGGACGTCGCGAAGTCTGCTGGACGCCCCTTTCGTCCCAGAGGTCGGAGTCCTCGTCGCTGTGGAAGCCCTCGCTGCCGGCGCGGCGGGACTGCCTGCGGTCGCAGCCCCCTTCGTCCAGGGAGGAGAGGGACGAGGAGGACGAGCGGGAAGAGCAGCGCTGCAGAGCTACGCTGCTGTAGTTGTGGTCCTGCTTTGGATCACTGCTCACCAGAACAGAGTCGGGTCTGGAGAGGTCCAGTGGGCTGTCAGAATTGCCTGAAGAGAGCAGAGGAAGGACAAAGCTGTTAAGTATACTTGTAAATGCAAAAGGAAAACGTCACAGGTTTGTTAGTGCATGACAAAGATCACATGTTATGGTCATGTTAAACTAATTTTACAGACTCTGTGCGGAAAGTGTCAAACAAAACAGGTCGGCATCAGTAAATCCTTAGGGTAACTTTGTAGTTTAAACCCTTGTTCTTTGTTGCGGAGTAAAAAGCAGAAATCAGACACAGTGCACTACACACTGTGGCTTTAGCCTGCTTTGTTTACAAGTATAAAGCAGAACTTAGATCAGCCTTGGCCCAATTGGGAAAACCCAGTGTAAAAATATCCTGCTGCACGTTAAAGTAGAATCAACACAGATGAGGGAAGTACAAATATTAGCAGAGCCAACTCACATTAAATGGTCTTTAGGGGGCTTCTGCAGACAATGAATTCATTTACCTAAGTGCAGGCTAAATAAATTCTAATCTAACCTAAAAATGTAAGCAGCAATAATGTCATTTTGATTTAAAACATCTTAGCAAATAAAAATAAAAACACACACAAAATTAACAATTTACCATGTAGAGAGATCATTAAATTTCACAAAACTCTCTGAAATATCCGCTGAAAACATTGTAGAATCAGTCACAGGATAGTTCAACATGTTGGGAAATACTCTTTGGACAAGTAACTACCTGTCTGTCTCTGTCACACAAGCATCATCCCCATAAAATAGGGAATCATGACTCTTCAGGTTTTGTGTGAAATTAAACAAACATACAACATGATACTTAGTGGGCTTTACAGCTGGGTGGAGTTTCTCACCTTTGTACAGAGCCAGGTGAGCTGTTGCCCATCTCCAGTCTTTGTGCTAAACTAATCTAACCAGCTGCTAGATCTAGTATTTCCCAAATGTCAGACTATACCTAGACATACGTACATGTAAAATGTTCTTGAAACCTTTCCTGCACAAGAACCAAAGTTTTGCTTATCAAGGACCGCTGACGTAACACGTAACAAATCAAAGCACACAAAATAAAAGAAGATTTAAGCAATGAGAGGGTGGTATGAGGAGACATAGAGAAGAACAGGTGAATGTATGGCTACTTGTGGATTCTCTTACATGGGTCAACGTGGTGCCCGGGGGCAGAGTTTAAGAGCATCATGGCAGTGGCAGCATCAATGTCAGACTCTGGAAGAGGAGAGAACATGCACGATGGTCAGTCCTAAGGTATGAAAGCATGATAGCATGGCATCTCTTCTAGGTCTGCAAGGACTGGGCTCCTTCAGTAATTTGTAAACTACAGACAGTGTTTAGTGAATGGACTGTCTATGAAAATTCACCAAAAACAAACTAGAGGATAATTTCTAGCCACTGATATTCAGAGAGTGCATCCGATCTTTTCAGACCTGACAAAGTGTCTAAAAGCCTCATAGCTCACTTCTGGGACTCTAAATTATTAATGATTACAGTGAGACTGAGTGCACGACACTCAGCACCGGCAGAACCTCTGCCTGTCGCCAAGGTTACAAATCCAGGAGGCAGAGGTGGGGGGGAAGAGGAGGCTGAGACATCAACTGGGAGCTCTCACAGTTATGGTCTAACATGAGACATCAACGACTCGAAAGCAACAAATCAAAACCAAGAGTTGAGGGTAAAAAGCAAAGTGATGCTGAATGTTCTGGGACTGAGATGTGCAACGGCAACACAATCAAAATACTGCACAAACACAAGCTAAAAAAAAAAAAAACAGCACTGATTGGATTTTCTCCACGTCTGCAGATCCTTGCAGGGCATGCAACTTTTTTTTTTTTTTTCAAACTTAAAAACTGAGATGAGTTTGCTCCAGTCTCACCTTTGAATGAGCAGCCTTGTAGAAAGAGATGGCGAGGGGGTGAGGAGGCACTGTGGAAGGTAAACAAAAAGACGTGACGGGTGAGATCGCAAAGGAACCGTAAAGAAAACACAGATCTTTCAGTCATACCCCCCAAAAATTGATGTTGAAAATAAAGAGTCATAGACATCCGGAATAAAACAAAAACCTGAAAAAAAAACAAAAAAAAACACACAGACACACAGACACACAGAGATGACATGAAAAACCGAACTCATGATTCACAATATCCAGAGGGTGGGTGATGGTGACGGTGATGGTGGTGTACCTGGGTGGGGAGGCGGGTGGTGTGCAGAAGGCATGTGCGGCAGGGAAGTGCTGCTTCTTAAGGGCTTGGATCAGGTTGGGGCGGTATTCAGGGTCAACGCACCACAAAGAACCTTTCCCATTGGCCTGTGGGAGAGAGCAGGGACAGTCAAACATCTGCACCCAAAGTGAGAAACTCGTGGAACCAAATGTGAGAGGAAATCAAACATGTCCTAATATCAGAAAAGCTCTGATTTTAGTAAATAGATGCCATGGGTCCAAACACTTGGTTTATTCATCATCGTCATTGGGCCTCTGATTATATGGATATAAATAGAATCCCTGTGGAGACGAAAGTCATGTTTAAATACAGTCTGACTATGTTGTATCCTGTGTTGTTTATAATCTACTTTTGAACACACTCCTACACTTCTCACCTCTAT
This sequence comes from Trachurus trachurus, assembly GCF_905171665.1. Lineage (NCBI taxonomy): Eukaryota > Metazoa > Chordata > Actinopteri > Carangiformes > Carangidae > Trachurus > Trachurus trachurus. The sequence continues at coordinate 19,956,630 of NC_139906.1, forward strand.
GCAACGATACGCTTCATAGCTGCTTTTACACATGAGATCCTCACGTTATTGTAATATTGGAAACTATAAACTCCTTGTGGCGTTGTTCTGTTTTTAATCCACCAAGTTCATGTTGATGCCTTTTTTTTTTCTTTTTTTGCAGAAGGGCTCACATTGAGAAAATTCTCTCCGTTGACAAAAAATGTGACGCGTCAGTCAGAATAGTGATGTGTCACATTTCATTAATGCATGTCTCATTTTTCATAAAAGGCAAAAATCTAAAATAGTTGCGAGTGGATCGCTTTGACGACGGAAAAATAGCGAATTGACAAGAAAGAATTCCTTAACAGCTTCAGCTGAAGGAGGAAATAGTTGCTCCACAACACTGCGCGAGGAATGAATTTGTCTGTTGGTGATGTGTGCGGGAGTGTAACTGTCACTTTATCTGATGGCAGCGTATGCTTGCTCAGTCTGGGAGGAGAATTGAGCGAGTGAGGGAGCGCAGGAGGGAGGGAGGGAGGGAGGGAGGAGAATAACCTTGACTCAGATTACCAACCAGCCCCTGATGCAGGAAGAAGGAAATGTTTCCATGGTAACGGAAACCACCAGCCAGTGTGTCATGTGAAACTGGTGCTGGTCTCTCAGCAGACGAAGGGCTCACGCTGTGCACCTGCACGCTGCGCGGCCTGCAACAACACCATGTTTGCCGCTCGCCGAGTGCTAACCACCATTCCCTCCCGCGGTGGCGAAATATCAGGTCCTCGCCAGGCACAGGCTTGGCACCGCGGGCTCTGCCGGTCACAGGTCTGCGCTCACACTGAAGCTCAATATGGCTACCATCGCGTCACTCCCTGGATGGGTTGTGGTAACACAGCAAATCGTGGCTGCGTGTGTAGCTCTGACACACGTAGAGCCGAAGGTGTTTGTGTTTGACGCTATCAAACCAAACCACGCCCACTGAAGCAGATAAGCTGAGTGTTACAAGTTTCATTAAAAGGTTTCACTTTGAGAACTGTCTTATTCAACTGTGAATATTCAGAAGTACACCACATCTGAAACCAGGGGCTTTAAAGTCAGTCATGTCCTCAAACAAGCGTTTCCTCTCTTTCTCAGCACAATACAAAAACACTGGAAAGCTACATGGAAACTCAACCGTAAAAAGAATAGTCAATTCACAATTTCACAACTCATGTTTTTACTCACACCCTATTCATTTCACAAGAACGACGGTGCAGGACATTATGGATGAGTTTAACCTTTTGCCACAAAGCATGTGCATATGACGAGGCCAACTTCTCCATTTTGTTTTCCTCGCTATAAAAAGGAACACAAACACAAACACAAATGAGCGTGTGTGTGGAAAATAATTCAGGCAGAACTAGACTGACAGAGATTCTTCCTCCAGAACTCACGTCTGCATTTTTAGGTCATGTTTTGCTTCCTTGTCGCTGCGTGACGTTGAGCTCTCAGACTGTGGGATGCTTCTCTCTCCCCTGGTTGAAACAGTTGCACTACCTTGTAGTGCTTCGGGAGATAAAGTCCTATCTGAGTGTGCTGTGTTTGCATTTCCTCTGAGGGAGTATCTGTGACCTTGACTGGATTCCACCCTTATCGCAGCAGAGTCAGAGGTTCCTGCAGCGCTGTTACAGTCCCGGACACTGTCACATGAGCCACACTGCAGCTTTGGGACTATTACACACCGTTTTGCGAACAGCGTTCTGCTAAACAAAGCAGACAGATTTTGACCTATGGGAATTTGCATATCGTATTATCACGGTATACTGATGACCAGTGTTGGGCATGTTAATTAAAAAAACTACTATAGTTACTAGTTACTTTGTAAAAAAAAGCCGTTTATCTGGAACTAACCAACTCACTCACTCAGTATCCCTCCACAGAGCGGAGCCTGCCTGTGCTTTTTGAGCTTTTTTCCGACTAGTTGATGGACTAAAAAAAAAAGTGTATTATTTTGAGACAGGACTTCTTGAGTCAAGTAATGGTGAGTAACGGTAACCACGTCATAACAGGGGAAACAGTAACTTTTTTGATTACTCGTTACTGAAAAAAGTAGCACCGTTAGTAACACCGTTATTTTATAACACTGTTATTTTATAACACTGTTATTCCCATCACTGCTGATGTCAACAGTTACAATCAGTGAGTGTTAAAAGTTGTGCAGTTAGTGTTAAAAATGAGGACACAGTTTGCTAACCTACCTTTCCCAAACTCCTTTCCACCTTGCGGAAGCATTTGTTCAGGGACAAGTTGTGACGAACTGAGTTCTTCCATCCAGTGGGTGCATTGGAGAAATAGGGGAAGTGCTCAAGAATCCAGCCGTAGATTTCTTTGACAGGCAGAGATTTGCTGGGAGACTGCTCGATGGCCATGTAGATGAGCAGGGAGAACGAGAACGGAGGCTTCGACTTCAACGAGTCCCGCTCCCTGCCCCGCGATGAGGATGACGAGGAGGATGATGGGCCCTGGCCGGGCCCGTAGTCCCCCTCTATGTCGAACAGGGGGCTGCCGCTGGGCTGAGCCTCGGGACCGCCCAGGGTGAAGTTCTGAAGCAGGTTCTCGTGGAGCCAGTTGAGGTTGGTGAGCTCCTCATCCTCGTTGCCTCCGGCGCGGTCCACGCTGGTCGCCAGCGGACTGGACGCGCACTCCGCCTCGGGCAGCGTCCCTACGCCGCAGACACCTCTGAGCCCCGTCCGCTCCTCTTGCATACCCGGAATTTCCGTTTTCTTATCTGGTGACATCCCAATGATTGGACCCATTAAATCAAAGAGGTCTGTAAAGAGAGAGAGGGAGAGAGAGAGAGAGAGAGAGAAAAAGAGGTTGTTGATGTGCAACTGCTCACACACAGGGAACAAAATCACAGTTTTGATGGTGACTTGATGTCAAAACAAAGTTGAACTGAAATAACTGGATGTGGCACGTCGGAATGATGTGCTCTTCCGAGCGTTGGCCTTGTTTTCTTAAGTTTCCCCTGAGGGCACACCCCCTGTAGCTGTGCCTGTCTGCCTCTATTGCATTTCCTGACCCCTCTCGTTGCCCCTCTCTCCTCCACGCCTGGCGAGGACAGAGAGGCTCTCTCACCCCGCCCGCCCGCCCCACCCTCCACTACAGCCGAGGAGCTTCGAGGAGGTCCTCTCGAGCAACTGAACCGACTTAAGGATCCACTCCTCGACGCCCACCTCGCTCGAGACAAGACCCAGCTGCTCGTTATGTGTAAATGAGCATGAAACCGTCCAGCGACTGCAGGAACGAGTGGAAGGACCTCCGTCTTCCAGGAGTGGATGGCTCTTACCGGCTGATCTGCATTCAGCCAGGATCAAGACTCATTTGTCACACACAAAGTAGAGTGAAGAGGCTACAGCCCCTGAAGTTGTCAGTCATTTAACCGCTCTAGGAAATTCAATACTGCCAGGAGCCCCGTATCATTAACCAATTGCACCTAAGTACTCTTATTAATAAGACAATGGCACTTTTTTTTTTACATGATCTCAGAAGGAGTGTGTCATCTTATACAACAGCAGTAATCCTGTTTAAGTTCCACCTAATGTAATGAGAATTGTAAACATTAGCACAGAGGTATCAAAGCCCGAAATTGTCAAAGACACCTGTACTATTGTAGCTTCTTCTTTTTTTTTTTTGCTATGGTCTCCTCCACTACTTAGTGAGGCCAAAAGCACAAAGAGATCACTCTTTGGCTCAGCTCAAACGGGCTTTATGTCCTAGCCGTCACCATGACAACCATGCGGTCCCTTCAATTAAGAGCAGAAATCCCACAAACAAGAGTCAGTAGGAAAATAAGTAATCCATGCTGGCTGGCTCTGCCACCGACGACCACTGGGCAGCCACCCTGTAACGAAAACACTCCTGCTGCTGCTGCACCCCCGTGTGTGTGTGTGGACACCAGATGTCCTGGGTTCTGGGGGGGGGGGGGGGGGGGGGGGGGGGTGGTCCTGGTCCTGGACGCTCTAGACTGGGTCCAGACTGAGAGGAGAGCAGTAGGGGTTTGGTGGTGGGTTGGAGAGGTAAAGGGCGCAGCAGAGAGTGTGGCGGATAGGCGTATCTTTTCATTTCTGGAATAAGATAAGAACTGGGTCAAACTCGTGAGTGTTTGCACAGTAGACAAGACAGGAGAGGGAGTGTACGTACACACACACAAAAATCAGTTTGTCAAAGCCAGTCAGTGAGGACAGTGGGGGGGGGGGGGGGGGGGGGAGGAGGGGAAAACGACCACTCACAAGTCACAATGAGGGAAGTCATACATCTATGCTCACTATTTCTTCAGCCTTAAAAGCGTACTCTGTCTGTTCTTAGGTGACGTGGTGTTAGCTAAATTCTGTCCCGCATTCTGCCCTGTCCCATTCTCTTATTGTCTGTGTTTCAATTTGTCAGTCAACTATTGAAAACGTCCTTGAAAACCACATGTAGTTCTACGAAGAAAGTAAGTCAAAAGAGCTTTCCAGGTCAAATGCAAAGGGACAGGCCGAGCCAACATAGGAAGGTGCACAACAATAGGGAAATCCTTTTTACGGAAGGAGAGCAAGACGAAAACACTGAAAGAGAAACCAAGAGACCGAGAGGAAGACGCAGAGCGAGAAAGAGAGAGGGGGAGAGAGAGAGAGAGAGAGAGAGAGAGAGAGAGAGAGAGAGAGAGAGAGAGAGAGGGAGAGAGAAAGACAGTCGAGACTCAGTAGGTAGCGAGGTAGTCTATATGTAAGTTATCCTTACAGTCCAGGATGAATCACAGCTCTCAGCCAAGTAGAGCGATGAGAAATGTCAGGCGGCCAGAGAGAGCTGCCCATTTGTGTTTAAAAAAAAAAAATACTGTTCAAGAATATCTCTTTATGTGTTGGTCTCTTGGACGAAAAAAGCAGAGACAAGTCAGCTGTTTCAGAGTAAATTCTCATTTAACCTTGTGAAAACCTTTTCAGACTATAGCTATGTCTTTGTGTCTGGTCGTTACATCTTTCTCTCTATATGTGTGTTAACAGGAGAGAGACAGAAAGGATGATTCAATGGAAGACAACCCATGAAGCCCTACTGTCAGCTGTTCTCAAGTCTAAATCCATCCCCAGGTTGCCCAATACGTCCTGACGACAGACATTTTTGCTCACAATGAAGCACAAGTCAATACAGGTGGAGCCTTAACTGAACCAGGTCATTTGATTTGAAGGTGTGGCCATATGACTGACTGCCTGTGAACTTTTGTGGAAGGGCAATGAAAAGAAGTCATAGGGGCCAGACTGCTGATTAACCTCAAACACACAGGAGAGCTTCACCTCGGTCCATCTCCACAGCCCTGACCTCTCCGCTGGGCCCTTGAGCGCCAGAGAGCGCTTACCCTCCTTCGAGTAGTTCCTCCAGAAGACCCAGTCATTTGAATATCAACGGAGGCGGTGTGGACGGATGAGAAAGCTTGCCTTGCATCCAGCCAAACACAGGAAGTGTTTTACCATGATTGCAGCTGGTCAATTACCACCGCTGTAGCAATGATCGCAGTTATCATTGCTCTTATGAAAAGGCATCAAAGAGAGGCGGCTGGGAATGCGGCGAAATAATGGGACGCTAGTGTGCAAAGAGTGGAGAGGGGAGAGGGAGCTAATAAGCCGGACCGGCCTGTTGACTGCAACTCATCCTTGAAAATACACCAAAGCTGCGACGGTGCTGACCTGATGGCTCATCTGCAAGTTAAAATAGCCCAGCGCACCGCCAGCCTCATCATATTCATGTGCAAACAGGCAGGCACTAACAGCAGGTGCCAAGGCACATTTCCCCCCCTTTCAAACTGCTCTTTTATCCTGTTAAGCACTTACCCTATTCAAAAATACACAAAGACATATGGAGATGGCTTTAAGTGGCGAATCAAGCCGTTGATGTGTCATATTTGTACGGGGGAATGTAAAGGAGATGATGGCGGCGGCGAAAAATGAAGAGGTTCTGGTTGGAGATGTTTTCTGGGAGCGAATCTCACGATCGGGACTCAGTTGCCACGGCAGCCAATGTTGTAAGGGAAGCAATTGTGCTCATGTCTGTGCATGAAGAGAGAGCTAATGTGGGGAGATCAATACAGGCGGAAAATGCTGAGGCCAGCAGTCTGCTGTCGTTCTCCACAAACCTGTCTGACAAAGAGCAGCGAGAAAGGCCACAGCCAACCTGGGTGTCATAGCACGAATGACTGGCTGCCATTAAGGCATACTTTCATAACAATTCCCCTAGGCAACTAAATCTTTTTACTTTTTAAAAAAAAGATTAAAACGGATGTTTTCCATATAATAAACAGTATACAAGATTTCCAAACAAACTAATTTTATACAACCGCTCTGACGTTGCCGCACCACACCCTCTTCACAAGAAAATAAACCAGTTGACACAAACCAGTTACACCTCTGTAACAGATACACAAAGGTGTGTCGAGCAGCCCCATGGCGAGGGCTGTTATTTGAAACCCTAACTGATATTTAGGTGACTACCCAGTCTGGCTGCAGCTCTGAAACTGTGAATGAGACAAAGGGGGGCTAAGTTAGAATGGGAGAGACAGGGAGAGAGAGAGGGAGAGAGAGAGAGAGAGAGAGAGAGGCTGCTCCAAAACCAAGGTATCCAAGTAGCAGTCTTTTATTTTATGGGAGGGGTCAAATTATGGCATAACAAAATAAAGCAGCCATTACTGCCAAGGCTAATCGGGCGGCTGTTGAAGCCGGTCCAAACGATTCATTTTTAAATAAAACTACTCGATGGATTAAAACGATCTACTCTGCGAAAGCAAAAAAAAAAAAAAAAAAAAAGCTTGCACAAAGCATCACAATTGGCCCCACACTCAGCTTGTACAAAGGAGCAGTTGTTTTTGCTCTAGTCATGTTTCAGAAGTGCTCAGTATTCACCTCACAGTTTCAAACAGAGGACCGGGAGGGAAGGAAACACCTCCTGCCTGTTGAGGAAGTTCATTCTCAGAAAACAAATTCAGAATTCACACAGAGACAGTCGAGACTCGTTCTGCACCAAAACAGTGGGCCCCGAGCAGCAAGGTGGCATTTATTTGAAGCGGCAGTATTTACTTTGGCAATCTATGAATTCCACCAGCATGTAGCTTATAGACTGCCGACAAACACCCCGGCTGATGCAATCACACAACAGTTAGGGGAAAAACAAGCAATCAAAACAATGGGTAATGATTGCGGTGTTCATCAGAGACATTAACTTCACATAGACTTTTCAACCTCCAGCCCAGAGTGCTGCACTTTGACTGTAAACAGAGGTGAGGCCTTCCAAAGTACATGCCTGCCCCCAGCCAACACTGAAACCTTATCTCTTGAGTCATGTGGCTGTAAGTTCAGTGTATAAACAAACACCACCAATCAACATAGGCAACGTCGTCATATACTACTACCGAGAAAAAAAGAAAAAAAAAACCTCTCTATGAACTCTAATTGCTAGCTGATTTGCTTCTTTACGCTACAGTCCAAATAAATGTTGATAAAGGAGTGAAAAAATATATACGTTTTTACATTTGTGGAGCTTAGCTGAAGTTTCAACATAAGCCAGAGAATGTGTTCTTTAAGAGATTATCTCTATGTTAATACTATAAGAAACACAGTTCGCCGCTGCAATGCATCCTGACTTATAGAAAACGTGAGACTGCCTCCATGTCCCACAAAAACCCAGAGACGTAAAGACAGGTGGCAGGGCCTTGCTTTGTGAACACAGGCAGCAACAAGTCTTCCTCTGGCACCGCTGACGTGTTGCCTATCTGCATGTCATGTTGCCTTCACTCACTTCTGGTCATGACAAACAAGAGCAGCATAAATATTAAAATAAAGTGTAAGGCTTTGATTGTAAATCCAATTAACAGTGTTAGAGAGAATGCATAAATATATTTTCTTATTTAGTGCAAATTCAAAACCTCAGTCTTTTAAGTGTAGACATATTTTCTCGACAAAACCTATTTTTAATATACATTGGTCCATGAGTTACATCTATGTTATGCTCTGATAGCTAACATTAACTTTCATCATTCTACAGATTTGTTGGCAAAATAATACAACAACCTGGTGAGGACGGAGGAATGGAAAGTTTTTATGAGGAATAACTTCATACAGGTGCATGATCTGTTTAGCTTGAGCTCAAATTCAGTTTAATTTCAGTTCAAATTCAGCCTTTTTTTTTTGTCAATAAATCACCACGGTGATCTGATGGCTCTGCCAAACTTTAGAAAATACCACAGCTCGGGAAATGTTTGAGTAAATCAATCTCTGTACTCATTCATTGATTCAACAGTTTTAAATACAGAGCCCAGTGTAAAACTCTCATCCAAAAAACATAATTGTATGTTTACATTTCATTTAAACGGTGCTGTTTAGATGACGACGCTGTTTTACGACTAAATGCTCAGCTGGTTGTGTTTTGTGTCACCTCGGTTGATGCTGGTTCTAAAATTTTGGCCAAGTGACAGTACAATCCTCCTCCATATCCACAATGCTTCTGATAAATATGCACACAAGCTGGTCACCCTTGTTGTCATACCATCATCAATTAAATAAATCCTGTTAATTCAGCCAGTGGTGACAAGACAAAGACCCATTGTGTCAGGGGACACACAGCCGCGCTTCCCTCTTCCTTTCTCTCAATCAAGGAAACGGTCAAATCAGCGCTGTTTTCAATGAGGCGGGCCCTAATGGGCTGCGTGGTGAGTCCACCCCGTCAGAAACGAAGGCAGGCACGGGGACAGTCAGGGGGTTAGAGTGGGCCAGGGAGGAGAAGGAGGGGGCAGCGCACAACCACTGTGACCAATCAAGACATGTAAAACAATGACTGGAGAAGAGGGAGAGGCGTCACAACAGGAAAATACACATTGTCCATATGCAACTTCACACACGCACACAGGGGGTAGGCTTAAAGGGTAGAAACTGAAAACATTCACAATAGATAATAACTGTGACCAATGAAGAGACAAAAAATGAAGACTGGAGACATTGTATTTTTAGATTTGCACTTCAAAACCTCAACCTGCTCTGTCTTTTCGTTGATGTCATGACATTAACTACAATAAGTTGACCCCAGTTTATAAAACAGTGACAGCTGCTAAGTGGAAATCTTATGAGATAAAAATAGATGCCATTTAGCTCTGCCCTCATCTCTATGGAGATGCTAAATGATGTGAAACATCACAAAAAGCAGACAGGTTGATCATGTGAACAGAACAGGAAAACAAAATCATGACCGGAGAACACTTAAAAAAAAAAAAAAAGAAAGAAAAAAAAAAGGTGGGCAGCGACTCGTCTCTACAGGCGTTTCACATTTGCATCTCAAATTCACAGTCACCACCTCTGTTTGATCAGCAGAATGTCACCGATCCGAGACAACAGAAGACCACGTACTCCTGGGGACGTCCCTCCTTCACAAACACACACGACCTGTGATGCAGGTGATGAAACACACATGTGCAGCATCTATCATTCAAGGCTACCACCACCACAAGTCTGCAGCAGCAGGTCTCCTCCACAGGCCACAGGCAGGCCGACAGTAGAGCTGGAGCTGACTGATCCATTTAACAACCTCGGCTGTCAAAACAGAATATGAAGACTTTCTCTGGATAATGATTTTAAAATATATACTACTTACACTACACTTACACTCATCTACTTCCAGTAGGTTCATAGGATATAGTGTTGATTGTGTTTTCAACTCTAAAGCACCACAATTTGCACACACACTACAATATAATTATGTGAAAATAGTTGCTTCAAGTGAGCAAACTGTCAACTTCCCTATTTTGACAATCATCAAATTATTCAACCGCTAAGCTAATCTTACCATTTAAACCTGTCAGTTAAATCAAAGTCACAAATGACTTGATAATTATGGGGTTTTCAAGGGAATAGCAGGTTAGAAATTGCAAAGCTTTCCCACACAGCCAGGAAAAAGAGAAAAACCAGGTTTAGTCCGAGTTAAGCAATCGCAGGAGTTGCCACACGGGTCAGCTTTCGTAATGAATTTAAAACCACAGTCACTCATATACCTACTGAGAACATGGTGGATTTTAGAGGACGCAACGTATCCCTTCCTCTGGGTCAGAGTACACAATTCTGTGATAAGACTGATTACATGGCAACACCACCATTTCCAACAGCAGATTCTGTGCCACTCTTTCCTTTTAAAGGGGGCAAAAAACCACAAGCTGTAATCCAGTGCCAAGCCACTGCTTTGTTTAAGTGTTTAATACATTAAATTCAGGATGTTGTGATGAATGAACGTCAAAACGTGGGATTTAAAACTCTGTTGATAAAAATGTTGTGCTCTGGGGGTCTCATGTGTCACATTGCTTCATTTGCATCCTCTCAATACAATGGAGCAACTTCTCAGAAAAGTGACACCCATGTATTTACGAAGTTGTAAAAATGAAGTATGGCGCTCCCAAGGGTTAAAGAGAAGTTCAAGATATAGGCCTATCAGATACGACTGTGTCTACTTCTGTGCTCTGCTGGTGTAAAATATCCCAATATAATGAAATGAAACTCAATTAGAATAGTCACAAGACTGGAGTATGTGACTATCTGGGTATTGCATATTTGAAAATGTTTTCCAATAAGAACACAAAAGTCTAGACTTTGATATTTTCTAATGAAATGACTTAAACGCAGAGGCCAGTACCCCAGGGTTTACCGTCAGGATTATGACAGAAACAACAAATGACACATATGACTGGTCTTAAATTTCATTTTCAAGTTACCATCAGTGAAAGGATTTGACTAAAGTCTGACAGTTACCTGTTCAAACACTGGGCTTTCTGAGCAGACACAAAAGAAAAGAAAAGAATATACACAAACACTTGGCAGTGTGCCTCATTGTTCACCTGGATTTCACCTCTCACTAGTAGGAAAGAACATCAACCCATGGAGTAAGACTACCTGTGGCAACTCCAGCAACTCAAATAACTGTATGACAGAGCACAGCCAGTGATAACCCAACTCCACTAACAATATTTCAGCTCTTCCATGTTATCAATGTCATTTAACATGAGCTATAACTACATCAGTGGGTTACAACAAGTCTTATTTATAGAAGTGAATGTCAGTAAACTTAGCAGACCCTCATCTATTCTGGGAGGCAAAAGTACTTACCCTTCAGAGCCTTCTGTACATACCAACATGTACAGGAGTGGATACATGCTAGGACCACAAAACAACAGCAAAGACAACAGATGGTTTGACCTACACTATGACCAGGGAGATCTTGGCAATACAATAATGGCAAACTGACGACATCTGTTTCGTTTTTTTTTTTTTTTTTTTTTTTGTCTTTTTCTGTCCCTTAAGCTCCTCTTGTCTTTGTTGTCTATTTACCACCACCACCAGTGCTTTAACAACTGTCAAGCAAAAAGAAAGACAGGGATGTCAGCCTTTATCAATGTCACAACCTCGCAAAAAGAGAAGACATGTTTCCATCACTAGTCCCAAATATACACAGAAACCTCTGAGCACACAATTGATTTTTTTTTTTTTTTTTTTGAGGTAAGGTGGGGGGGGGGGGGTAAACAACACCACACTTGAAGGCAGCAGGTAGAGAAACTACAAGGGCAGGCAGACACGTGGAATAACATCCATAACAGAACAGTGTATATACTCAATGTACTCAATAACAACAACACAGCTATTTTCTCCTCCACTCTGACATTGTTTGTAGAGCACTCTCTATCTGGGACAATCTTGTGATAATCCATTACATCATGTGCTCAGCTAGCCAGTGTAGCTTCCCAACCTCTGGCATCGCCAATGTATACCATCAAAAAACATATTCAACTATTTATACGTAAGAGGGGGGGAGATGTGTGTGTCTTGAACGAAGAGCGACAAAAATTGATTTCACATCGCTGTCCGCTACAACTTGAGGAACCACGCGATAACCGAAGACATTAAATGTAACACAGGGACTCAGAGAGAGAGAGAGAGAAAGGGAGGGAGGGGGGCTGAAAGCGCTGTTAGCAGAGAAAACTAATATGCTTTGTAGCTAATGCTAGAGATACTGTGGCATTAAAACACCACCACGGGCTCGAGGCTGAACTCACGAGCAGGCACACACGCAGGCAGCAAAACACAACGAGGAATACAAAGTTACACGTAACGACGTAACAGAATTGCACAACACTTCCCGACACACGGGACTCGCTATGAAGTATCTTCGTTCCGCTTAGCTCATTACATTTTTTTGTTTAGCTTTCTAAATTGGAGTTAAGTTCCCCGTTTGTGTGTGTGTAACGTTGCCTACCTATAGCTTCACCCAGCAGTACGAGAGCGCTAGACAAAGTAGCGTTAGCGGTCGCTCGGTGGGTCAATGAAGGTAAATCTACTGCTAGCGTTAGCATAAGACTTTAACTATGTCGAATATCACAGCCGGTCTATTTCCATATATCTAACCACACGCAGCCGTCGGTGTCGGGGATATTCCTCCTCTGTGTTTCAGCTTCCCAGTCGGGGAGAACAGGGAGAAGTAACATTAACATTAGCTAGCTGTGGCCACATGCTGTCGCTTGATCTGCCATGCTGGCTTCTCTAAGCAAAGTCACTTGACCACATTTACTTTTAGCTTGTTCGGAAACACAAGCCGCGTCCTGTCGAACACTATTTAATTACCGTAAAAAATAAATAAAAGAAAAAACTAAATGAAAGAAAAACGACCGAATACTTACAATCATGCACGGCGTGCCTCGGTGCGGTATGTTTAAAGACACGTCTGTGCGCAGTTTATTCAGATGTCTGTCTCACACAATGTCAGAGATCAGATCAGCAGCTGCTTCCTCCATACACGCAGCGCGCAGATCACACACCGCACGGCAACGCTACCAAACCCCTTGCCGTCGTCATGGCAACAGACCCACTTCAGCCAATCAAAACCCCTCCCCTCCTATCTCCCCTGGCAACTGCCGCAGCGCCGGAGCTCCGTGAACGCGCACGCCATCCTATTTTGCATCGTGCAATGTGCTTTCACTTCTATCGCCAGCTGCTTGTAACGTAATCCGGAGGAGGGATATGATTATTTAGTGTGTTAAACAGACTGATTGAACAATAAGGTATCACTGGTGGTGAAATAATATTGAGATTAATCATTCTTTATTTTAAATTTGTGAATGATCAAACAGGACGGCTCCCAAACACATAAATTCCCGCGTTATTTGGGCTACACAAACACCTCGGGGCGGAGAGAAAGGATGTGTCACCACACCCAGCACCATGACGATAGTGGACCCTCAACAGGGCCCCTCCTAGAGTAAACGATGATTGAAGGAGCAAACGTGACATGTAAATACACAACAGACACATGGCTGGGTGATGCCTGAGCATTTGGACAAAGCCCAGGGAAAAAATGGGAAGAGAAAGAAAAGCACAATTATGTTCTTTTCCCCAACAGATAAAACTCATCCTGTGTGTGTGCATTGGTGAAAAGTAGGCTACCAATTTCAATTTTTATTCACACAAGTATGGATGTGTTTTTAAAGCCAAAAGTGTGCTAGGCTACTCTAGGAAAGCCAGCGAGTCTGGTTTTGTGTCTCTTCCAGACTATCTGTTGAGTGCAGCTTTACCGGCCAACTGACTTCACACCAAACTGTAACTTTCACATAATGGTGATACCTTACTCATCTCAGCCACTCCATTTCATAAGCGCACACTGAGTAGCTCTCTGTGGACTGATCTAATAGCCTCTCTGTTTGCTTTTACTGTGTATAAACCCAGATACCTGCCACGCACCAGTGCTGTAGTAAATACTTCTGCATTGGTGTGGATGTACGCCCTGTTGTTTTTCCCCTGTCTTTGAACTCGACAAACAGGCTTTGCAGCTGTGTAGTGACAGTTTCATGCCAGAGTTGATGGCTGACTGATACCGTGGAAATTATTTTTGCTAATCTAGCATACTCCATCCATTCCCTGTTTTTCTTTCTTTCCTAATAACACTGTGAAAAATTTCACGGTGTAGGCTATATGTGTGGTAATATTCTAAAATCAAGCAAATAGCCGTGTAAAGTGATTTTTCAATGGTGGCAGAGCACGCTAGATATCATTATATTCATCCATTCATGATTTTCCAGGCCTTTGCTCAGGTTGCTGTGGCATGGTTTTCACATACGGTGAGCTATTCTTAGGGCCAGCAAGCAACATAGACTCTGCCCCATTTTTCCTTCCCAGTATCACTCCCAGGGATGATGAAGTTGCGAAGCTAGCAAATGAGAGACAGGAGAACAAGATGCATTAATCACCAGGGAAACAGCTGATTGAAGATGCCTTGAAAATACAGACCCATTAGTCTGTGTGCCTGCAATGGTGCTAATCTGATTGTAAAACTGTTAGGCTAAAACAACATGCCCTGCTGACCACCATTAAAGATGTTCATAATGGTACTAGAACATTTCCTGGACCATATAAAGTGTTGTCTGCCTAAAGGTGCTGATGAGGGATTTAAAGGATTATCCTTTCAGTAAGATGAAAGAACAACAAAAAACGTATTTGTGACAACTCTGTTAACGTATCAACGGGCATAGTAAACAGCCCATTTTGTATCAAAGGGAGTGAGGTGAGGAATAGTAGGATTACAGACTATAAGGGTTCATGTGAAGCAGTAAAAGGAGTACTGATGAAGAGATGAACAATGAGGAAGCGAGTGTGTGATGGAGAGTAGTGACTGAGCATGAATGAGGGTGCAGTATGTCTTCGCAGCCAGCCTATGGTGGCATAGTGGTCAGGAGGCCTGCTGCTTTAATGGGCCATAAATCTGTGTGGACTGACTGGTCTGATGCCGCCCCAGTGAGACCCTCTCATGTGGAAAATGAATCAGACCATTTTTACGAAGCACAAGTGTGGAAGCTCTCACCCACCCTTACTGCCAGCGAGCCGATAAGAGCTGCTGCACACGCACGCCACTCCATTTCAGCAGGTCTGGAGCTCATAAAAGTCTCTATTAGTGACAATGCTTGTTTGTATGCTGCTCCTCATTCAATCTGGCCTCTTGGCGTTGTTCTCATTCTTTTCTTTTTTTTTTTTTTTTTTCTCATTTCACCTAGCTTTGGTTCCTGGAGTGGAAACATAAATGCCAACACTCTGACGCACGGCTGCTACATTGGAGGAAATGTAAAGATAAATCATATTTGATAAGAAACTTCCCGTTATTGCACTGAGCAGGATTACAGGTGAAATCTATAGGATAAAAAACTCTCCTTTTACGTGTCCATACTAGCAACAGAGACAGGGCCAGAGGCACATTGTTTCTGGTGGGGTAACACCTTGATGGAACTTTCTCAAAAACATTCACTTGCACTCAAAGATGATTTCAGTAAATTTTGGGGGTCATAGGTCAAGGGTATGATGCCATCACAAAACCCATTTTTGGCTTTGTGAATGTGATATCACAGTAACAGTAACTCAAATAAAGGAACCAATTGGATTTTCTTGGCTAAAAATCAAAGGTCAACATGACGGTGACCTCACTAAACAATTTTTACCTATTACCTGAGACTTCACACCAAAATTTCACATAAGTGGTAAATATTTTATGTGATTCTTGATAAACACTGATGTAACCTGAAACTAGAGTGGTGGGAGCATAACCACAAGGCAATAATTCTAGTTATCTCTGTCTCTCTGTCACACACAGACATGAACTGAATAATACATTTTGCATGTTCGTTAGGGATATGCAGCTGTTGTCTACCTCTCCCATTTCCCTGCTTTCTCTCACTCATACATTTAGAGTACGTAGACGGTGTAAAGACGATAAAAATGCATCCTGGGCTTCCTCATGACATAAAGAACTATGATGTATTGTGTATAAATATTTAACAGCATGCACACTTCAGCCTTTATTCTTTGGTTAGTTCCACTTTCGGACAGGTTAGGGCATTAGAGAATGTTACTATATACAGTCACTGACATAGGAATAGTTACCTGCAGTTATTATGGGACCAACAGAGAGGCACCACCCTGAGCTAATTAGTTTGAACCTCCTTTGAAATGCGAAGTGGAAGAGCCATCGAGAGAATTGTGACGTAAGGTGTCCTAACACACATACTTGCAGAAACACATGCAGACGCATGCGCACACACGCGTTCTGAGGCTCTATGGTATTTTATTTTCCTAGATAAGTACGGGCCGAGTTGTTACTGGTTAAACAGGTGGCATTTGCATTCTTCCCAGGATGAGAATGCAACTGTCAGTTAAACTGCTGGTGGCTGCCTGGCTGCTGCATAAAGACCAGTTCAGGCTTAATTGCTCTAGAAGGAGCAAACCACTGTTTAAGGGGAAAGCATAAAACAAGCACCACAGACAGTTTATCTCTCTTTTTTAATCGTTCAGTCTTACTTATTCACTTTACATCTTTACAGTGAAAATAGTGTAAGTATAGGCCTAAGCATACATGGACTCTAACTGTCAGCCGAGCAACCAGGCGTGGTCAGCTTCTTTCAAATGCAACACTTTCTTTGTTCTTCAGGTTTCTTTTCCCTAGAGGTTTTCCCAGATTTTGCCTCCAGTTATCCTCTGCTGAAGAGCGTGTTTGCCTACAGGAGCCTTTGTTTGACAATCCTTTCTGCTAACTGGGTCTCATGAATTGTGTCAGCAGTGTGCTGATTGTCTGTTATCTGTCAGCTGATAAGTGCCTCCTTTAATGCACAGGCAATAAAATGCTCAACATGCAGGGCAGAGGAATGATCTCTTCAACAGTCAAGCAAATATCCTGTAATTCTGTATTGATTCAGTCTATTTGTTCAGGTTAGATTGGGCAAACGCTTGTATAAACAGGCCCAAGTGTCAATTTGTTCCGGGGGAGGATTAAGCTTACCAGCATGAGCTAAGGACAGTAAATTACATTTTACTAAGGCTTAATGAAAAAGAACTTAACTATTTAATGAGACAAGACTGTGTGACTAACTACTTAAAAAAAAAAAAAGTTTATATTGGTCCTCTTCGGTAATCTGCACTCAGTAAACAATGGATTGTCATTGTAATTAAGACAAACCCCATGCACAAGGCAAAAGCGATATACTAAAAATGGCTGGTTTTAATAATTTTGAAGGCCAAAAGCCAGGGGTGTAGAGAGCCTGCAAGACGTGGGCCCTCAAATGTGTGTCCACAGTTAGTTCACAACCCTCTTATCTTGGGCCTCTCTTGCTCTAAGCCTCCACTACACCACAGAACTTCATAAACATGCATTATAAATGGCCTGGGTAATGGACTACTTACAATCTACCTGCAGTAACCTGTCATAAACAATGATGACGCATTGTTAAAATCTCTTAAAGGCTCCAGTTATATACAATCATAGCAGTTTCCCCAAACTGACTGTAACAAATCAAGGATAGACTTCCTTTCTCATCTGTAACTTAGCAGTCACCAAACACACAAAACTGAACTTTGGTCTTTTTTTATTCCAGTACCTTCAGTGCTGTACTTTTCTCTTTATTGACCAATATCCATGCTATCTCTTTGCAGTTTTAAGCACACTAAAACTGCACGACTCCCTCATAAAGACCTTCAAATGGCCCTGCTATACAATACACCACATGCAGGCGCAATTGAATTAACCTATTGATCCCTGGCTGTTCTATTGCCAAGTTAAATTTTGTTATTCAGCCTTAATGACTGCTCCTTGCAAGCAAATGAACACTTGTAGTCAATTAACCCTGAAGCAGGAAGAAGATAAAGGGAAGACACTCCGCTCTGACATGTACCTACAATTTCAAATACTTAATCAGCAATGCAAAGTCGTGACGTCTGCAGCAACATTTCACTGACGAATTCACTGTAAACAACAACACAACACCAAAAGCTTTGTTCTTTGACACTCCCTTATCTTTTCACAGCATCTGGTCCTCCCCGCCTTGCCTTGGTCACAAGTGCACTTTATCTTGTGGGACAATGGTGGTCTTGTGCCCAGCAGTGTTGTCTGGCACTACCAGCTTCGCAGTGGGCTATGACACGTATGAGGGATTGCTAGTGTTCCTCCAGCAATGTGAATAAGTGTGAATTGTGTACACACACCACAGTAATGAGTCTGGCTGCTGCCTTGTAATGTGAATTATAATTTCAAACTTCTTTGTGTGGTTTGAAGTAATCATAGCTGGATGAAAAGTTATAGTATATGTCATCAAATTCACAATCTGACAGAACTATGAACTTCCATAAAACCACATGTTAGTGTATAGGGGCACTTTACTAATCACAAACCAGGGGTACATTGATTTGATAAAACATTACAATTTGATCTTAAAAGGGGAAAAAGGCCTATATATAGATATTGAGTCAGCTAACTGGAAATATTAGTGATAAGGTGTGTAAAAGTGCAATAAAGTTTAGTTAGCAACTATTGCGGCTGTCTTTCAAGCCTTTAGCCACTGAGGAACTTAAAGCTTGTCTTTTGTGATGTGTCCAAAAAGTCAAAGGGTCCATGATCAGTTTAGCGTGTTTATTCTAACAAAAATCAAAAAGAGCCAACAAACAGTTATAGCAAAAAGGAAAAATAAACCAAGGTCAGTCTCAGTAAATAATAATGATGATAATAACAGTAACAGTGAGGTGACGTTCAACAAAAAATATTAGAGCTACTAGTTCCTTTGTGTTCAAACTCCCGCCACCACACACAATAAATAAAAGAAAATAACCACACACACCCCAATGTGTCAACGGAATGACATCATCACGATGCAATGATATCATCACGAATCACGATGCAATGATGTAAGGCATACATAAAGAAACAATGCAAAACATATTTTTGCTCCTACACCAACAGTTAGCCAAAAGCAATGGTTACACACTGAAATGGCCAAATGTAAAGGACATATGGTTGAAATAGTTAGCTAAAAGCGATGGACAAATAGCTGAAATACTAAATCATAATTAATGGTTAAATGGTTGATATTGTTAGCTGAAGGTAAATGAAATTAAATGAAATGAAAAAAAAAGAGTTTAATGATTGAAGCTGAATAAAGGATAAATGATTGAAAGCCAAAAGTAAAGGTTAAATGGTTTAAAAGTTAGGTGAAAGTAAAGTAAAGATTTTTTTTAATACAGATGAAATTTTTATCCACTTAACATTATTAAAACACAGCACCCAGTTTAAAATCAGTTCAAACAAATCCATTTGGAATATGATGGCATCATTAAAGGGTATAGGCTACAAGTTCATCCAACCGGACTGTCTAACAAACAAAAAGGGTTGGGACCCACTGCTCACATGATACATGTTGAGACCTCCCAGTGTTGTCTCTGCACTGTGCATATAAAGCGATTGTGACCCGATGCCTGAGGGGCAGTGTATATCCTGGCTGGGTCTGTGGGGAGCCTGGCCTGCTAGTGCTGTGAGCAGGCACACGGCTGTAGTGTTGAGAAAGTGGTGCAGTGCCTCTCTGTGCCTGGCTGAGCACTGGGTAATGAAGTGTGTCAGAGGAGAGAGGAAAGGAGTGTGTCTGCAGGGTAGGCATGGCCCTCGTGTTCCTATGCAACCAGGGCGGATGGCTAGGTGATGCAGGACCGCCTCTACTCTGCTTAGTTGTCATGCTGCTGCCACGCTTTCTTCCCCCCCCCGTTTGCCCCCCACCCCCACTCCTTTCTCATCCCTCTTTTCTCTTGCAACACATTAAGGTGATGCAGTCAAACATCCTGTCCCAGTTTGCTGGACCTCACCATGGACAATATGCAAAAGGTCTTAACTCAATCAAGCAACGTGGCAAATGAGAGAAAATGAACACATTTCAGGGTGTAGCTTCAAATCAGATCAACACAGCCATTCATTAATTGCCACACAGAGGTATAGCTAACATTTTTCATTTATCTAAATGACACTCTCTTGTTTTCTCAATTGATCTCTCCTCCTTCCTGTCTGTGAGACAGTTGGCTGCACTTGCCCTTTCGACCAGAGGTCTTGTGAGAGCAGATGTGCTATTGTTTCAGAGGTGGTTGAAACACTTTTCATAAGAAGAAGTGCTTCACTTTGCCCCACCTCCCACTATTTTGGGGCACCTTTTTCATTTTCGACATATGGCTGAATACATTTAACAAAGAAAGCAGTCCAAAAAAATAAATAAAAATGCAGTAACCCAAATGGGCTTTTCAGATTAGCAAGATGATAGAAAAAGAACAAAAAACTAAAATAATCCTATTCACATTGCCTCGTTTTGGGATTTAGTGTATGTTTGTTTAGGTATAGATGTATAATTTTAGAACTTCTCGATACAAGCACTGACCAAATCATTGCCATTAAGTGTTGAGAAACCAAATAGCAACAATGGAAAAGCAAGACGCAACCTGTGATTATCCTGCAGTGAATGATTTGAGAGAGCACTGCACTACTACAAAGATAAATTCTTAACATATTATCATCTATTGTGCAGCCACACATTTCCCGTGGGCAACAAGTGTGGATCTATTCTTAGCTGATGGCCTGGGCTTCAGCACTTTCTGCTCCTGCTTCTGATACGTTGGACGGGATGAGGTGTGATTCAGTCCTGCCAGGTCTGACTGTGCCGGTGCAGCCTGTGTCCAGCTGTAGAGACAGTGGGGCCCATCGACCATCTGTCCCCGACCAGCAGATTCAAGGCTCTGTCCCCAGAGCAGGGAACGAGGGGGCGGGAGCAGTACGAGGTCGGATGGGGGAATCAGCTTTGTGTTGCCATAAAGCTGTCTTTCCTCTCTCCTAGCAACGGCCTCCCATTTCCTTGGTTTTGGGCGGCATGGTCCTGTTGGTCGGTGAGCAAGGCCCCCTCACTCACTCTCTCTCTCTCTGTCCTATTTATGGTAATGAGCCATCTGCCCTCTCTATAACAGCCGCCCAAATAGAGGAGAGGCTGGGGGTGTGTTTGTGTGTCTCTGACAGACATGAGTCTGAGACAAAGACGCCTATCCTGTTGTGTCTGCCTCTGCCCCAGTGGATGCCTTCAGATATGGATAGGACTCCAGAGCGGAGACAACCCTAAAAGATGCCCTGTCATTTTATGGGAGCATGTAATGTGAAGGATAGAGGGTCTTCAAAATAAGGGCTTAAGCATGAGGTGTGTGTTTTGTGTGTGTTCACGTCTGATAAAGAGACAGGGACAGTGACAGAGACAGAGAGTGCTACCACCTGCAGGTCAGTACACCAAGTTGTTCAACACAAAGAGCATTTGTAATATCAGTGCTTGGGTGACCCCTCCCCAATCACACTCACACACAATATTGACTCCTCAGCTGAATATTACACAACCCTGCCATTATTCTGAGCTGCTATATGGATGTGCGTCTGTGACTTTGTGACACAGGAGAGTGGTGGGCACACCAGCCAATACAGAGCCACCCAGCATTCAATAGACCTCTGTTGCCACTGGATACTGGATTGGTTACCAAGCCAACACATGTGCCTCACTGTCATATCTCCCACAGATTAGTGTCGAAAACAACAGATCTTGACAGTTAAGCTCTCCGTGTTTCAGGCTGAAGTAAAGTAGTATGTTTAAGTGTATTTCTGTAAGACCACTGATGATTCAGATTGAGAAATAGAAGGTGAAAGATGGAGATCATGTCAGGCAGGACGAAAAATGTTCCTCCTGGCCATGACAACACTTCGTCCGTCCTCCCGTTTTATCATCAGACGACCACGGTTATAGTGCATCATGAACACAAAGGTCATTAGTTTGTCATTTACAATGCCACAGGCAAAACAAGTCAATTCAGAAGCTGTGGTCAACCTGATGAAATCTTTATCAACTTGCCACAATAGGCCTGTAAGTGCAGATTTAACAATAAAAGAAACGTGACCAAAACTACAACAAGAAGTCTTTAATTTCATGGTATCACAGGTTTTGTGTCCGGCACAAGACTCTCAGCTGACTCCTCTCTTGAGGTCAATCACCATTAACCTCATCAGACAGACAAACACACAGATGGGTCAATGACCACAGAGCAACAAATCACAGATGGTCCTGCTGATAGATCTGGGGTTGATTGAAAGCACAGAAAAAACAATATGAAAGAAAACATATGCATGGTCCAAAAATATAAAACACTGTAAATGTCTTTAAAAACAAACAATATTGCATTGTTGTCATTGCGCCATGACGTACAAAGCAGTTGCAGGATTGTTTTACAGCTCAGTCTGACTCATTTCCTGTAGGTAGGCCTAGTTAATTAGTCAGTGGAACAGTGTTAATTTAGAGCAGCCAAAATGTATGCTAATTAATTACCATATTGTCACCACATGAACATATTGATATCCTATGAGCTAATATTTACCAAGCTGAGCGTTACTGCTGGAAAAAAAAAACTGGTGTTTTAATCTATCAGAGGGGAGAAAATTAATTAATGTATTCGGCAATTTGACACAATCAGTATAACAAACATCATTGTTGTCATGGCAGCATCCTGGGGCAAAAGGTCTGGAAAGAGAGGATGGTTTACATTAAAGCCGAGAGTGATCAATTAAGATTTATGTGAAACAAGAAAGAGCCATTTCGGCATCAGTGTGAAAACAAAACCTGAACAAGGTGAGGCATCACTCAGACAAAAGAGACAAAAAGACAGATAGAGGAAAAGTATCATGTGATGTTCCTCATACTCACAGCGTGGAGGGAAAAGGTGGAGATGAGGAGACATCTAGTGGACGACTACGCTACTGTGCAGCCAGGTGACAAAACTACTGTATGAATTGTTTATTGAGTAAACTGAGATTAACAAATAATCCAAATGTATGAAGAAAAGACATTTTTCAGTTTTAATGTAAGATACAACTTTACTCATCTTCCTCTGTCGGCCTTAAATACCTTCCTCAGATAGTAGGCCTATATTTGCACGTCCTAGTGTTTTTCCAATTATGATTGTTTAACAACCGTAGATTAATTCTTCAAAAATGTCTCATATATTGTGTTTAATTTGGACTCAGATAAACTGTATTCAAGAACCTTTTTACTTACTTGGCAATGCTGAATTGCTCCACCATCAGACAAAGAACCAGAATATCAAATTGCAATATGTCAAGCACCACTTCACCTGCAGTTGCTGGGAATTCTATTAAGTATAGAGCTATAGAAATAACAAAGATTTTTCACATAAAATGATTTTATACATAGGTTCAATCCTTGCCACCCTGTTATTATTTTCCTCTATACATTCTTCCTCAGTCGTGTTAACCAGAGAATGCACTTGCATAACAATGTGTGAGCCAAGGTTGTATTAAATCACAAGGACTGTGAATAACACTGAAGGAAAGCTATTTTTATTAGACTGAGGGGCTGGATGAGAGGCTAGTGAGGTTTATTCCTCTTGACAAACTGAACAAAGACGCTAAAGAGATTTTGTGATGCTGTTCCAGCAGTTATACTGAGAGAGTGAGTGACAGTACTTTGAATCAACGCAGCTCTTAGTCATGATGAAACGAAGTTCATCCCGAAAGGTGACCATCCATTCATTGTCTCTGTTTGGTGTGTGACACATCATTATTCTGCCTTTTCACATATCTTTTATTAGAAGTCTTGCACTGTAAGACATTCAATAGTCCACAAGCTTGACTTATTAAGGGCATGGTAGGTATGTAAACTGCGTCCATTCGTTTAGAGTCCTTGCAAGAAATGGATTCAGCTCAGTCATAATATTTGCAAAGGGATTCAACATCAGGATTTTGTGTGCTGGACCATGCAGGGTTTAAATGAATGCGTAAACAGGTCTGAAACAGAGCAGAAGACAATGCACATATCTGCTGGATAATGTTGTCTGTAGCAGAACCTGAAGCCTCAAGTCTTTTTTGACCATGTAGCCTACCACAACTATACCTCAGGCTCCTCCAGGGAAACTGACTCAGTGTCAGGATGTCCTAAAAAAACAAAAACAAAACAAACAGTCATCTCACTTAATATAATGTCTGCAAAACATGTATAGAGAAATTATCTATATTTCTTGGATTTCAAGCAATTTTATGCAGTCTGAATAAAATCGTCAAGGTCAGCTCGCCCAATGTAGAACACTTGTCATGCTATGATACAGCTGGTCACATGTGATACCAAAGAAATGAAATCAAACACGATTCACTGCTTTACCAGGTACAAAGTTAAAATTTGATAGGAAATTCATTTGACATAATCTGCTGATCAAGAAGTGATTTGTGGTTGGTCTCAGTGTCAGCCAGACAAATTCTATTCAAATTACAAATTAATCTACTGCAGCTCAATTGTCCAATGGTGGATGCTCAGATAGAGCAAGTGAATCCACATTGGACAGACCTTATTGTTCAGGAGCATTCAAGTACACTCATGTACAATAAAACACACAATACAGAACAGCCAGTGGTATGGACATTAGCTACACAAAAATACATAAACAGGCACGTTGATAGATTGACATGCCTTTTTGTTATTGCAGTTTGATATCCTATTTTTTGAACAGGTTGTTTATTGATTTTTACAAAGATTATTTGAAAAAAAAAATCATTATAACAAGTTTTGTAATTCTTGACTGGTTTCTAAAGAAATAGCCTACAACATAACTTTTCCCAAAAGTTAGTCTAGTCTCTCTTTTTGATGATGCAGAAAAGCAGTAGGCTACCCTTCGCCTTATTTATTTACAATCAATCAATGAGGAGAGGTCCATACCGCAACTATCATCTAACTTATGAAGGAGAAACAAACCTACCTCTCTACTGTGGACTGTGTATTTTCTTGTTATTGTTTTGAGGACCAGCTGGGTCAGGAAGAGAGACGGGTAAAGGTAAAGGTCTGCTGCCATCGATGTGCCTGATAGACTTAACCGAAGTGAAATCTTTAGCTGTTAAAAGAAGTCAGTGTATGGAGGGCAACAGACAGTCCTTCTCCACCAGCTGAACACTACTCTTGAATAGACCGCCGTGGACTGGGGGAAGCGACGTGACGGCGAGAGGTCCTCCCATGTGATGTGACCGGGGCCTGACGGACCGTGCTCGTCTGTTATGGCTCCTCCTGCTGCTACAGTAAAACGGGGCCAGACGTAACACCAGTGCAGGGGGAACGGGAATAACACACCGCGATACGTTTTTTTTGTGTGTGTACCAGGACCCACGGGCTAAAAAACATGGCAGATCGTGCAATGCTGAAGAAAAAGACATAGATGATGTGCTTGGCGTCGCCTCTTCTGCTGTGAAGGCTTCGACATTTCCTTCCAAGATTACCAACACCCCAAATGAACTCCGTCAGAGCAAGTAACGTTAGCAGAAGACCTAGGCGAGTATCGAGGCCGCGCCCGGTGCAGCCGGAGAGGAACCACCAGGAAAGAGGTAACCTTAGCTAGCGACACTGGACGGCTTGTCAAACACGTAGTTTAAGAAATAAAACGTTTGTTTTCACGATTGTACGGATTAATCTATTCTCTACGGTCATATGTAGTATGTACATTAGGGTAACGTTGGCTGTTGAGGTAAAACTGTGGGGTATCCAAACAGCAGTCTCTTAACGGTCGCCGTGCAGATAGGAAACACCGAGGCTTCTGTGTGTGTACCTAGCATTCAGGCCGCGCTTTGTTTTGCTTGATTTTTTTTTTTTTTTTTTTTGCTCCGAGTCGGCCCTTTTCTTTTTCTTGTCTGGCCTCGTAGCGCTGCCGAAATCTGCGCTTTTGCCAGCCAAGTTTACATTCGTGGGGGCCCCGACGAGGTGCAGGCGGCAGTGGTTTAGGTGGGTTCACGGGTGACAAACGCAGAGAAGGATACACAAAGTGGTTTTGTCGTAGCATGCTAACTGGACTTAGCCAGTGCTAGTTAGCTGTTATTATTAGCATGTTTGGCTAGCTATCTGCGTCCTGGCGTTTTCAAAAAAAAGAAAAAGAAAAAGTCTCACCCCTCTTATAATCTTTACAACGTTAAAATGACAATGCAGGGATGTAATGTCTGTAACAAGTATAGTAACCTAATTGTTACCACAGTATGCGTATACTGTCTTGTTTTTTTTTTCCTCCAGTACCGCTGTGTGACAACAGACGGTGTCATGTAAACGAATGTTGACTGCATTTTTTCCCAAAGTAAACACAGCGTGGAGATGAGAGATGCTCTTTAATCATTAGGGGCCACGGATGAAACCCCAGTCCGTGTTGCAAAGGGCTGGTTGCTGAACCCGGTTAAACGTTGTCAGGTGGACAAGTGACATGTTGTGATATTGGATCTCATAACATCGTTTGAATGGCAATCATAAGCACAGGGTTAACTCTTAGTTGCTTCTCATAAGAGTGATTGTAAACATACTACACTGAAGGTTAATTTTGATAAATTGATTTCAAGGAAAACAAACTGCCATGTCTCTTCCAATAATTAATCAGTACAAGGTAGTGGGTTTGTAGTGTTTCTCCCTTTCTCGTTTCATTCATTCAGGCATGACACTTATTTCTCTCTGTCCGGATGTTTTTAGCATAATTTTAATGTGACAGTGGATGAGTAAATGATAGTGTTTTTGTTAAAAGTATCTTTTCACATAACACAGTCTGTGTGTGTGTTTGCTCTGAAGTGAAATGTATTTGTTTAAGGCAAACAAGACAGGAGGAGAGTCAGTCAGTTTACATCTGCAGACAACTTGCTCTAATTGGCCCAGTCTGTTTCATAGTCTGTGTTTGTAGTGGTTACTGGGCCAGTAGCCGGGGAGAGTGATCCTTGCAACCAGAGCAACAAGCAGACAGTTTGCATCTCCCATCTGGGGTAGCTATCAACTCATCATCACACAGTGAATGGGCTTACAAACAGATGTCTGCTTTAGGTCAGGGTTGATGTTATGGTTGTTTTGTTTTTCTGTTGATTGAATCCTCTCTTGATAGGATTTGTAATCAATGCATAGCATACAGAGCAGGTGATGAACAAAACTGTTCTGTTTACAATTAATAGTTCCTATGATTAACAATTAGTTTAGTTTATAGTTTATTTTATTTATATAGCACCATTAAAAGCAAACCATCTTTGTGCCAAAGTGCTTCACAAACAAAACCTTAAAGAAAATCCTGTAAAAAACCACAAAGGACCAAAGTGAATGCTATGCAGGCCTAGTATTATTGATATCAGTAACCACTGTCTAATAAACATATTTGAAATGATGGAGAAACAAATTGCTTTTCTAAGTCTTCCCGGTGCATAGAATAGTTTGCATTTGTTTATTCTTTATCATTGTAATTATTCAGTTTTTATCTTTTCCACCATTTCTAGATGAGGACGTTCCTGCAGATATGGTCGCAGAAGAATCCGGTCCAGGAGCTCAGAATAGTCCCTACCAGCTTCGAAGAAAGTCTCTACCTAAGAGAACAGTGTGTCCGACAAAGACAAACATGGAGGTAAATTTACCAGACGTCCTTAAAAAAAACTGCAGAAAAGGCTAAAGGATGACGTAACGCTGATTAATATTTCCATTTTTTACTGACGTCTCTTCTAATCCACAGGGTGCTTCGACTTCAACCACAGACAACTTTGGACACCGGCCTAAGCGCCCCAGAGTTTCAGGAAAGTGTCAAGATTTACCAGGTAATTAGGAGCACATTACTCTTGACATAAAAATGGATCTTCCTCAAAGATGAATTCTTTTTAGTGTTTCCTGTCAGATGTGAGAGGTAACTGTGGGATTAATATGTTGGATTAATCACTTTTCTGTCAATATAATGAATGCATGATCAGGGAAAAATGAACAGTTTTTCCTCTAATGTGAAATATTACTGGGGAGTCTGTATTTTTTTTTTACACAGCAACATTTTAAGTTTCACTTTCACAATAAGAGATCTGTGAATAGAATAGTTCCAAATACAATGCCATTTTTATGCATGGTATCATGGTGACATCATCCCTTCAAAGACCTTTGGTAAAGATGTGAAGCAGCAGCATGAGCTTCAGCAAGGGGAAAATATAGCTCTGTTGTTTGTGGTATTTGGGGGCTTCCTCATGCTGTGTAATTCTAGCCCAAACAGCCATTGCATGGTATTTGGTTCTGGCTTTGCACTTAACATGTCAGAGTACATTGCAAAAAGAAAAAACAAAACGAACAAAAAGATTGGTCATGTACCTTATGCTGTGCTTCTTTTTAAAACCAAGGTGACATTCAAAAAGAAAATGTAATGCTTCAGTGTTCAGTCTCCCTTCCTGGTCTAATAGCAAAGTGCTAATTCTGGGGGTCTCGGATTGGCCTCCCCTGCACACATGGAGCCAGCTGTGTTGTGTGTTGACATCAATACTGGATAAAGACTGTGGGACTCCTACCATTGTTAATACATTTCTGAATACTGAAAAAAGTATTTTTTTTTATACATTTAAGTGATGAGCATCATCTCTGCAGAAATGTGTTTCTGTTGTGCACCAAGATATCTCATGTGATCTGAACTATGCCCCATCCGAAACCCTGTCCTTGCCCATTTAAATGTAACTCTGTGGTCGTCCTCCTCCCAGCAGCTCCGGCAGAGCAGTATTTACAGGAGAAGCTTCCAGACGAGGTGGTGCTAAAGATCTTCTCGTACCTGTTGGAGCAGGACTTGTGCCGTGCTGCGTGTGTGTGCAAACGCTTCAGTGAACTGGCCAATGACCCCATCCTCTGGTGAGACATGTTGGAGTACACTGTTGGGGGGGGATATTTGTTGTTCTTTGTGTTTGTTAAAAGTTTAACAACAGCTTTAAATTTTGTATCTTATAGATATTCTCATCATAATTTAGTTCAAATGTCCCGAGGACAGTAACAGTAGCATTCCCATTTAGCTACTTGTTTGTCTGAGTCGGTCTCCAACACAGAAGCTCTTGTTGACAAAGGCATTCTACCACAAATGAGAGGAGCATGGCGTTAATCATTATTGTGCCTTCATGTGTTTCAGGAAGAGGCTGTACATGGAAGTTTTTGAATACACGCGACCCATGATGCACCCTGAGGCAGGGAAGTTCTACCAGATAAACCCTGAAGAATATGAGCAGCCAAACCCGTGGAAGGAAAGTTTTCAGCAGCTGGTATGGAACCTCCTGTGGACTCACTGATTCACTGCTAATCTTACAGCAGTCTTACTTTGATGTGTGGTTTTTGCTTTCTCTCCATGAACAATGATGTTTCACCGTCAAAAGAACCGTCTTATTTCATATTTTGCTATGAAGCAAACAAGACAGTGGCACATAGCTGTTGGTAGCTATACGTAGTGGCACCGACTTTGTCGTTCCCATCTGTGTGACTTCAAATCCTCCCGTGTGTGGACAGCTAATGTCATGTGAAAGGACAGCACCACAGGCCATAATGGTGACATTCAGTAAGCAGGGCGTAGAAGAGAACTATGTGTTTAAATTGTATTCCTTTGCGATATAGCGACCTTTAGGATCGTTTTCTCGGGACCAAAAATGTCTCAGACTTTTTTCCCCCCTCCTCTTGTTCAAAATGCAGCGTCAGTGCCATGTCTTTGTGCTCTGAATTTGTTCATTGTAGATTATTAATTTCTTTAGCATGTGAGTAATCATGTGAATACTTTTTCTTTTGCAGTATAAAGGGGCACATGTTAAGCCAGGCTTTGCAGAACATTTCTACAGTAATCCTGCCAGATACAAAGGGAGAGATAACATGTTTGTAAGTAAACTCTCTCCAGCATTTCTAAAGGTTTCCCCCACCACCTTAAAGCTGTCATGATTGACCTGACCTGTGATGTTTCCCTGCAGTACTATGACAC
The DNA here is from genome assembly GCF_905171665.1 of Trachurus trachurus. NCBI lineage: Eukaryota > Metazoa > Chordata > Actinopteri > Carangiformes > Carangidae > Trachurus > Trachurus trachurus. Next base: position 19,986,236 of record NC_139906.1, read on the forward strand.
CATTGAGGATGCTCTCGGAGGGGGTCAGGAGCCTCATTTTGATGGCCTGATATTCGTCCACTCTGGTATTTACACAGACGAATGGATCTACATCGAGTCGCCGATCACAATGATTGGAGCTGGTATGTGTGCAATGATAGCCACTGTCCTGTTTGACTGTGTGTTTGTTTAGTCTCGTTTTTCTAATGGTAACTCTCCTGATCGTTTACGTAGCTCCTGGAAAAGTAGCAGAGAAAGTCATCATTGAGAATACCAGAGACTCCACATTTGTATTCATGGAAGGCTCCGAAGACGCTTACGTTGGATACATGACCATCAGGGTGAGTGAACCCTTAAAGGTTAATGTGGACATTCACCGGGGAAGTTATAGCTGTTGCTGACAGATAATATGTCCACTGCAGTTCAATCCTGATGATAAATCCGCCCAGCACCACAATGCACACCACTGCTTGGAGATTACAGTCAACTGCAGCCCGATCATCGACCACTGCATCATACGCAGCACATGCACAGGTAATGATCCTTGACCCAACAACTGGATATGTTTGTAATCACTGTGTGTGTTTGTGATAAGTATATTGACATAGATAGTAATAAATCTCTCCTCTGTTTGTTCCAGTGGGGTCGGCTGTCTGTGTCAGCGGCCAGGGTGCTTGTCCTACAATCAAGCACTGTAACATCAGCGACTGTGAAAATGTTGGTCTTTACATCACCGACCATGCACAGGTAAGACACATATGCTACCCGTGTCGTTTGAATGTTATGGTAACACATGAAGACTTGTGTCAGTGTATTATTGTATGGCTGGGTATCATAGCTTTACATTAATTAATTGCACACCATCTTTCTCAGTTTTTCCAAGTAATAGGATGATAAGATACAGAAAAAAGTCAAAAATAACTATTAAACACACAATTGTCAAACTTTTTAGGGATTTTTTTTTTGTGATCAAGTTTTTATTATTTCTTTTTCTTTTTCATATACACAGCCACATAATTCACATACATATACAACCATACATCTCCTGAGCATATTGCGGGCAGTGTAAAAAGGGAAAAAATAGAGTAAAAATGTGAGCTATTGTCCCACCCTTTTTTAGGGAATATATGAAGACAACGAGATCTCAAACAATGCTCTGGCTGGGATCTGGGTGAAAAACCATGGGAATCCAATCATCAGACGGAATCACATCCACCACGGCAGAGACGTTGGCGTTTTTACGTTTGACCACGGCATGGTAAGATCCAGCTCATGTTTGATTTATTCAAAACAAAATCTGTGGTCGAGTGTTCAACGACAGTTGCGGTCGTTTAACCTTGTGTGACCGCACCCAGCTTCGGTCACACAAGGTTCTCAATCATGGGCTGAGGGAAAAAAAACATAGTAACTTTGTATTTTTCCATCCGTTTCCAGGGTTACTTTGAGAGCTGCAACATCCATAGGAACCGTATAGCCGGCTTCGAAGTGAAGGCGTACGCCAACCCAACAGTGGTTCGTTGTGAGATCCATCACGGTCAGACGGGGGGCATCTATGTGCACGAAAAGGGCCGCGGCCAGTTCATCGAAAACAAGATCTATGCAAATAACTTTGCTGGGGTGTGGATCACGTCCAACAGTGACCCCACAATAAGGTCAGTGTGCCCTGGCTGTCAAATGGGCAAATATGAAATTTGAATTGCAACTTAGAAGATATCAATTTTAGGCGCTGATCCATGCGCAACTGAATCATGTCCTCACGTGTTGTTCTGTATACACAACAGGGGTAACGCCATTTTTAATGGCAATCAAGGTGGCGTTTACATTTTCGGTGACGGCCGAGGCCTCATCGAAGGAAACGACATCTATGGTAACGCCCTGGCAGGAATCCAGATCCGGACGAACAGCTGCCCCATCGTCAGACACAACAAGATCCACGATGGCCAACATGGCGGCATATACGTGGTAAATATTTGACAAATACATCCCGTCTTTAAACTCATCTTCTGATCTGTTCTCTGACAGGAACAGTCTTAGATCTTGGTACGCTTTTCACTTCTGCAGTTTTCATTTGCTGTAATTTTGAGAACAGCAGTAATGTACGCTGGTTTTGTATCACGCAGCATGAAAAAGGACAGGGCGTCATAGAAGAGAATGAGGTGTACAGCAACACGCTGGCAGGAGTGTGGGTGACAACAGGCAGCACGCCAGTACTGAGGAGGAACAGGATACACAGCGGGAAGCAGGTAAGATTACACAATAGTAATAATTCAGTAATGAGAAATACATGTAAAATCACCAACCACAAACACACAAGTATCTGATAAAATGCAGTGTTTTCATACATGAATAAATGGGAGCTAATATTTTTCACTGTCTTTTAGGTTGGGGTCTACTTCTATGACAATGGCCATGGTGTGCTGGAAGACAATGATATCTACAATCACATGTACTCTGGAGTTCAAATCAGGTGAGAGGAAAACAGCAGGCACACAAAATTCCTATTTTTATCCATGTTTATAGTGGATGAATGTTCCAGTAAAGTGAGATGACCTGATGATAAGAGCTTGTTATGGAATAAAATGTGTAGCAACAGTGAAGCAGTGGATCAACTGTGTCTTGTGTGTCCTCCATTTCTTCGGCAGGACCGGCAGTAATCCCAAGATTAGGCGAAACAAGATCTGGGGAGGTCAGAACGGAGGCATTTTGGTTTACAACTCAGGTGAGAAGCAAAGAAGTCTCTTCTGTTGTCATTACTAACCATTTTATTTCACTGTCGCTGTTATGATCAATGCTGATGTGTGTGTGTTTTTTTTTCAGGCCTTGGCTTTATTGAGGACAATGAGATCTTTGACAATGCTATGGCAGGAGTGTGGATCAAGACGGACAGCAACCCCACTCTGCGGCGGAATAAGATCCATGATGGGAGAGACGGTGGGATCTGTATATTCAACGGAGGGAGAGGTGAGTTAACGATTTATTTAATGAATCTGGATGGGCTGGAATTCAGTTAACATAGATCAGCATAACTCTTCTACATCATTTCAATCAAGCACTTTCAATATAGATAATTGACGTTGTGGTTGTCTTCAGGTTTGCTAGAGGAAAACGACATCTTTAGGAACGCCCAAGCAGGAGTCCTGATCAGCACCAACAGCCACCCCGTCCTACGGAAAAATAGGATATTTGACGGCTTCGCTGCAGGTGGGTCACATGTACATGAGCTGTAATATGTCATCATTTTGAAATTGTGGTGAGGTGCTTGAAGTCCTTATTGTTCATTATTGCAACCTTTAAACATCCTTACCCACTGTTACATGAACCTTTTACCTTCTAGGCATTGAGATCACCAATCATGCCACAGCGACTCTAGAGGGCAATCAGATCTTCAACAATCGCTTTGGGGGATTGTTTCTTGCATCTGGTGTCAACGTCACAATGAAAGGTACTGTCACAAAGATATAGACTTTTTTTTTTCTTGACAGACCCTGAAATCCCTGTTCCACGTGGTTGACCATTTTCTATCGTCTCTTCCTCCAGATAATAAAATAATGAACAATCAAGATGCCATTGAGAAGGCTGTGAGCAGAGGTCAGTGCCTGTACAAGATTTCAAGTTACACCAGCTACCCAATGCACGATTTTTACAGGTAATTTACATTCACACTCGCAGTCACTGTGTCTAGAATACCTCCGTCTGCTTTGTGGTCGTTAACAAGCGCAATTTTGATTCCCCACAGGTGTCACACCTGTAACACAACAGACCGCAACGCCATCTGTGTGAACTGCATCAAGAAGTGTCACCAAGGACATGACGTGGAGTTCATCAGACACGATAGGTCAGTCTGACTAACCTGTACCGCCACAAAGAAAAGCTGTGATCCTGAGTGTCCGAAACAAACCCTGGTCCTTTCCTATACACACGTCATCACATTTTGTTACTGGTTTAACTTGTTGATGGAGAAGAGTGTAAGAGTTCGGAGAGGGCCCAGTCACAAGTGTCTGAAACAGGTGGATGATGATGATGCATCTTCACTTCTTACCTCTGTGCACACACATAAGCCACACATTTTGAGTCTGTGCTGTACTGATCGAGGTCCTGTTCATGATTTGACCATGACAGTCACAGCTGTCAGTCGTGATGTCACACCTTTTGGCAGGTTGTCCTTGATTTACAATCACTGGTCCGTAGAACAGGTCGGAGTGTTGTGCTGCTTTAAAGGCAACACTTGGGTGAAACCAATTCTTTCACAGGCATTAGTGTAGTCGTTTAATATGTACCACTAATTAAAATGACCATCTGAAGAGTGAAGAGTACTAGAAGCAACATGAAATATTAACAATTCATCTGATATGAGATTTGATCCAATGTTCAATAATGAGTTAACCGGGGAAGATTATGACTTCCATTAAAAAAAAAGCTTTAATTTACAAAAGCTTACCTCAGTAACTGAATTAACAAAGAAGTGCAGCTTCCAACATGTTTTTACCTTTGTGGTTCATATATGCTGCATATCGTATCAACAGTGTTTTATTCCTAGTACCTTGATGAAGTACATGTACTGATTTTTCTCTCCTCTCTCCACCTGCAGATTCTTCTGTGACTGTGGTGCAGGGACGCTGTCAAATCCTTGCACGTTAGCCGGAGAGCCAACTCACGACACAGACACACTGTACGACTCGGCTCCTCCTATAGAGTCCAACACACTGCAGCACAACTGAGCTTGAGACCCAAGGTCCTTTTGTGCTTCAGCAGTAACGGACATGAGACACTTTACGTTGTGCAGTGGAGGAATAAATCCAAACTAAAATACAGATTCACTTTGACAGAGCATATACAGTGACTTTAAAGAAAAAAAGAGACTTGGACACGAACCTGCTAAAAGGAGACATTTAGAAAAAAAAAAGGTCTGATTATGGATGCCTCGCTTTTTCTTTTCTTCAATTATTTGACAAAAAAGACGACATCAGTGGGACGGAGCAGAAGAACAGCTGACTCAGGGTTTGTGGGCGCATTGCTTCAGTCATGCGAGTGAAAGCGGGACGCGGACAAGAAGCCACAGGCTCATCTGCTATAAAGAAGAAGAAAGAGATACTGCAGTCATGTACAGCCCCATCGTGGACAGATGCTCAGTCAGAAGAGGCACAACTTTTCTCATTAGGTGGCAAAGGCCCCGAATACAACAATGCTTCCATCACTGGGCAACCGACGTGCTCGTATGAATATGTACGGGAAAAATGACCTAGCACTTCCATCTTTTTTTTCACCCCCTTGAGACAACTGTTGAGATTTGATTTTAATGCTTTTTGTGTAGTTTTGTATTTTCATGCAAAAATCTTACTGTACTTGAATGTCTTTATTTTATTAAATGTGTTTAATTTTTTTGGTTATTATACCCTAGAATTGCTGTAATTATACTCATGTCGCAGTATCTAACTTCTTTCTGTGAAAGAGATCAGAGAAAAGAGAGGAAAACACTAAACATTTTCTCCAGCAATGTTGACTCATTTACCTTTGCAATACTGAAAAGAAAGATGCTGAAATGTGCTTTCACAATACTTGTGTAACATCCTAAATGTTTGTCTGTGTAAGGAAGCTGAACTGTTATTTTTCACTCTGTTTTACATAATCTATGCATATTTTCAGTTTGTCATGCAAGAGCCAATTTCTAAGGAAAAAACTATGGAGGGGGGAGTCAAGCATTTTTACCCAAGGCTGCAGTTATATAACAAATTACTGGTGTAGTTTCTAATTAAGAACCAGCCTCTTTATTTAGCAGAAAATAAACACACTTTGCTGGTTGGGGTCAGGGTATTTTGCATGTTACAGAGGATGTTTGGCTGGTTGTACCCTCTGTGGTACACTGACTAATTGTCATTGATTTATCAGTCAAGTAGATTACATAATCTATTGACATCTTGCCCTGTATAAGGATCAGCGAACGGGCTCAAATGTAGAATAGAGACTTTTTTTATACAACAGATTTTTTTTACTTGTATTGAGGTCAGAAAAAAAAAGAACAAGTCTCGTGAAAGCACAGCTAATTTTGATGTTATTTCCCTTGTTTGCCAATGTTGCTGGAGAATTTAAAAGGCTTTTACTCTACTGAAGCTGAGACAAGTATCTATATACAGCGCTATATGGTTTCATTGCCCCCCCAGTCCCCCCCCCACCCTTCCCTCCCCATTCATGTGTACTGGTGATTGTGGGTTCTCATACAGACTGAAATGTATGCATGTATCATAACATCTAGACTTAATATATTGTGAAGTATTCAATAACCGTTATGTAGGCGCTAGCGTGAATTAAAAGGGTTTAATTTCCTAGATGAAACATTGTCATTTTTTTAAAGAATAAACTTTATTAGATCATTACAGTAGTGTTTTTTCAAGTGCTGACACAACCCCAAAAAAAATCAGCAAGAACAAAATCGTGTTTTACAAACTACAGGTTGTTGAGCATCTGAACAAGGGAAGCAAAGTGTGTTTTGTCCAGTGTTGCGTCTTCAGCGAACTGGCAGAGTTTCCTGCAAGAGACAAGGGGAGAGGAATCACAACAGGCTGCAGACAGCAGGGTGTCACTGCGGTAACATGAGGGGGGCAACCGGATGTATTAAAGTGAACTATAAATACGTACTTGAACAGTCTGAGGCTGATGGTGCTCTTCTCAAACTCTCTGGCCTTCCTGTGTCCTGACTGGATGACCTCCTCTGGCAGGCTGGCCAGTCGGGCCGCATTGAAGCCGTAACTCTTTGGACAGGCACCGGTGATGAACTTGTAGAGGAATGTGATAGTTTCTTGACTTGGATCCTCACATTCGTTCTCCACCATGCATGCCTGAAAGGAGAAAGGACAGAGACGTTACACTTAATACTGGGGCTGCACATGGGTGAAATCATTTGTGCACAAATAATGAGCAAGATGTTGTTTTCAAACAACCAATGTGTGCAAAACTGCCACATAGCCTCATATAGACATTTTGGCAAATTGGCCCATTGCCATAATCCCTATAGTCATAGCAGTAGGTTTGTTACCTTTAATTGTCAGTGCAAGCTATTTTTAGAACGGCCGGGCCGAGTCGCGAGCTGCTCAGGGCTACGCAACGGAGGCTATTGGGATTTCTTGGTTTCCCTCATCAAATACACAATCCAACAACTCCAAAATGCTCTTGTGGACAAGTTGTGACCTGCTTATTCACCACGCTATGAGATAATAACAGAACGTTACCAGTAGGAGTTGTTTTCGAAGCAAATGCTTGCTTGAGCTGTTTTGCATGAATTTACCTTGAAAACAACTCTGTCTCATAACGTTCCGTTATTATCTCATAGCGCCGTGGTGAATGTGCAGATCACAACTTGTCCACGAGAGCATTTTGGAGTTGTTGGATTGTGAGTTTGATAAGGGAAACCAAGAAATCCCAAAAGCCTCTGTAGCGTAGCTCTGAGCAGCTCCGCCGTTCTAAAAATAGCTTGCACCAATAATTAAAGGTAACGAACCTACTGCTATGACTATAAGGATTATGGCAATGGGCCATTTTGCCAAAATGTTGAACTATCCCTTTAACATTGTATTATTGAAGTAACAGGAACTGGAGGTAAGAGGCTGTAGTGAGCAGAGTACCCACAATAACAGCAGCATGAAAACAGCTGCTCTGTTCTCTTAATCTGAGGGAATAATCTTTATGTTCATACACACAAATCACTACTTTGTTGCTTTTGTGTAGGAGAAAATGTACTCAGTACCCTCAAGGCTCTTTACTGAACCAAGAAACAGGGCTTGAAACATTTATTTCCTGTATCTAAGGCTTAACTTACAAAAACAGACTGAGATTGTTGACATTGGCTCCACCGCGTACCAAATACAATAACCGGATGCAATAAGCAAACGCATTTCAGAATATATTTCCCTGGATAATAATTTCAATCAGAGCTTTTTCCTCCTACTTGTTTTGCATTGTTGTACTCACCATGTGTCCCAACCGCACAGCAGGGTTGTTGGCGTAGTCCTCCACCAGGGAGTGGTAATGTGTGGAGAACAGGGTGCGACAGCAGATTTTCTCAGCGAGCTCCATCACAACAGCACTGGCAATCGCTGTGCCATCGTAAGTGGCTGTGCCCCTTCCTGCAAACAGTGCACAGCTCAGTGGTTACTCCCCACAAACACATCACCACAGGAAGAAGACGAGAGCCGAAGAGACTTCCGATGGTGTTTGCCGTCATTGTGAAAAAAGTTGTAATAATAACCACCTACCTAATTCATCCAGGAGCACCAGCGAGTGTTTGGTGGCGTGGTGTAGGATGCTGGCGGTCTCACTCAACTCCACGAAGAAGGTGCTCTCTCCTGCGGAAGACAAGAGTCGACGGTACATGCTTAGAGCTCGTGAGGTGGAAGGTCAGATCATTAGACGTGTTATGAGGAGTTTGTGATGTTACCGGCCATGATGCGATCGGAAGCTCCCAGTCGGGTGAAGACCCTGTCGACTGGTGTGAAGCGCAGGCTCTCAGCAGGAACGTAGCAGCCCAGCTGAGCGAGGATGATCACCAGCCCACACTGTACATACGGACCAATACTACATGTTAATATGGGCCAACAGTGTCTTCAGATATTTTGTACATTCACACACTTTGAGGAAACATAGTGTATATACACACACTACAGTCACAAGTTTGGACACACCTTCTCATTCAGTGGTTTTTCTTTCTACAATGTAGATTCATACTGAAGACATCTAAACTATAAAGGAACACATATGGAATTACGTAGTAAACACAGAAGTGTTAAAGCAGAATATGTTTTTATATAAGAATTTTCAAAGTAGCCACTTTTTGCTTTACACACTCTTGACATCCTGTCATCAGCTTCTCCAACAGTCTTGAAGATAGGGATGTCACGATTACTTGTTTTCACAATTAATCGCAGTATTAATCGCAAAGATTCCTAAATACCGTCACTTTACAAAAAAGATTATGTCGGAACCATATCGGCAGATGTGCGCCAAAGTAAAGGAAAATGCACAGATACTGGATTTATCTAACGTAACATTTAATTGGTAGGAATTTAAATGTTAGTGTGTCATTTGTAATTTAAAAAAAAGATTAAAATAAACTTAAACATTTGGTATAGATGACAATTAATGACTTAAATATTTCAAACACTTCCCCGGGGGATTAATAGCTGGTCCTATATTAAGAGATTAGTGTTATAATATTATTTTTTCACTACTGTATATTTGATTTTACACATTCATAGTGTTTCGAAATAATCGTGATAATCGTAATACCGTGTTTATTTTTCTGACAATAATCGTACCAAGAAAATCTATAATCGTGACATCCCTACTTGAAGAAGGAATTCCCAGAAGTGATGGACACTTGTTGGCTGTTTTGCCTTCACTTGGTCCAACTCATCCCAAACCATCTCAGCCTGGTTTAGGTCAGGTGAGACGGATAACAATTTTGTTTTTAATTTAATTTTGTGTTTACTAGATCATTCCATGTGCTCCTTCATGGTTTTAATGTCTTCAGTATGAATCTACAAAGTGCGCCCAAACTTTTGACCCTTACTGTATAGCAACGTATGACCCACCTGTCTCATGAGCGTGGACTTTCCACCCATGTTTGGCCCTGTGACGAGGACACACAAAGCATGACCTTTGTACTCGTCACTTTCATCGCTACCAGGGCAGCCGATGAAGATGTCGTTGGGTATGAAGTCGTCGCCGAAAAAGGTCTTGGTGACGCACGGGTGGCGGGATCCGTTGAGGTCAATGAAGGGTACGACCTGGTCGTCACCCTCAGGGAGCACCACCTGGGGCCGGCTCATAGGTCCGTCTCCACCCTGACTGTAGCGTGACAGGGCCAGCAAAACATCTGAGGGGGAGAAACAAAGATAAAAATTAACTAGAGGTAAAAATAAAGAAATACAAAAGACAAACTGAACATCCTTTAAAACTCTCTACAGGTCCTGTGGCTGAGGGGTGGTCCGGTGAGAGGAAAACAGATTATGGAGCACATTATGTTTCTGCAAGAGACGAGTAATACACTGTGCAAACTATGTTAGGAGCCAACACCAGCAGGCAACTTGCATAACGGTGAAAAACAAACTAATCAGCGTCAACTTGGCCCAGTACGCTCAGACCTGTGCAACATCATCTTAAATGCATGCAGCTTTAATCGGTAACATCTGCAGGAAATGAATTTAGAGCAGACACCTGCGATGCCAGCTTGTTTTCATAAGAACCCTGAAATGTTTTCACTTTCAGAAAAGATAAAAAATAAATGCACAGAGGATGAGAAGAACAGTTGGTTCTTGTAAGTGTTACTTTGTCTGTTTGATTGATGCATTCTTTAAAAAAAAAGCTTATTTATAAGAAGCAAAAAAACACTTACCAAGCACAGCCATGCACTCCACCCCAGTCTTCCAGTCTTTGTAGTTCTTGTCAAAGTTGTAGAAGAGCCTCCTCATGCAGTCTTTCAGGGCAGCGTCTCTCTTCTCCTCGTATCCCTGCAGCTCTGAGAACAGCTGCTCACTCTCTCTTGTCACGTAGCGCTTCCAGCCTTTCTTTGTGGATTTTACCTCGTACTCCTCAGGAATGTTCCTCTCTGAGACGCTTTCAGGCACCTCCATCTGGTAGCGGTTTCGCCCGGTTCCCCAGTACGCCATGTTTCTACAGCCGAGTCTCTTCTTCTGTCTGTCCAGGTAATCCTGCAGCTCTCGCTCGCAGCTCTTGATCTCGCTCAGAGCCTGGTCGTACTCGGGGTCAAAGCCCACTTTCGGGGAGATGACGCCCGTGGTGCGGGCTTTCTGGTGGTCGAACGCCGTCTCCCAACGCCTGAGCTCGCCAGAGAGGTCGGGGAAGAGGCCGTCCTTTTCGCCTTTCAGGCTGATGATCTGAAGGAGCAACGTGGAGCGAAATTCCCCTGAAACTGGAGCGAGGAGGGAAACGATCTCCTGCATGGTTTTGAAACCTTCCAGCGCTGAGAGGAAGTCTGCTATCTTGCGTTTGCTGTAGGTGACCTCCTCGTAGAGCACTGCTCTGCTGTCGGGGTGTGCCTGGTCCTTCAGGGCGCCGATGCTGTGGATCTTACTCAGGAGACGCTCCAGATCTGGAAGCTTCTTCAGCAGGTCTGACACCTCAGTGGCCTGGGCCTGAGCTGCCATCAGGTCCTCCACTGCATCCAGTCTGTCCTTGACGGATGTGGGGTTACACAAAGGAGCGCACAGCCACTGCTTCAGAAGCCTCTTGCCGAACGGGGTCGAGCACGTGTCCAAACACTCCAGCAGCGTCCCCTCTGTCCCTCCTGACCCATTCTGAAAGATTTCCAAGTTGGCCAGCGTCACTCCATCGAGGACCATTCTCTGACGGGTCTGTGCAAAGAAACTGGCCGGCCCGGCAGCTTTTTCCATCTCAACATCAACGGGGACGTATTCTTCAAAGTTGGCCATGGACAGCAGCTCTCGCTCCACCAGACACTTCTTCAGGTAGAAAATGCTTCCACCCAGCGCCGACAGCGCCAGCTCGTAGCCCTCCTTAGGAGTGAGGCACAGTGAATCACTCTCAGAGGTCATCTTTTTCAAAAGCGGAGGGAGACGACTGTTTCCAGTTTCCTGCTCTTTGCCGGCGGTGTCTTTGAAGTAGTCTTCCTCTGACAGGTTCTTCAGAGTCTTCTGCGCATCCCAGAACTGTGTTCCTGCATTAAGTCCCTCTTGCAGAGCAGAGGACAGAGAAGCCTTGAGGATTTTGCGGGTTTCGACAGATGGGTTCCCCCTTTCAAAGAGCACCTCAGCAGGGGAGTAGTGCGCAATCAGGGTGCGCAGACGCGAGCAGTGACGATCATCTGGGAACTGACCCACGTGAAAATACCCCACAGAGGTGTCCACGAAGCAGACTCCGTAGGTGCGACAGCTGCCGGAGCTTTCCTCTTCGGCCTTTTCCTTCAAACTCAGGAGGAATTTGCTCTGACTCTCTGAGGGAGCCCCGTCCAACACACTGTATGTCTGGGTGCCACGTGTGATGATCCGGCACACCTCTCTTTTTACCACACGGTCGAATTTTGTCGGCTTGGCCATGGTCTTACAGCGTGCTTCCATCATGTCCGGGGTCTCCGTCTGCTCCACTCGGGCCACCTTGTAGCCTTTCTGGACCAGTACGTCTGAGAAACGTCCAAAGCCGATCTCTGGAAAGCCCGAGTGTGCCCAGGCCCCCTTCATGAAAGTCAGCCCCATCTCGTTGACTCCAATCACAGCATCCATGTGGTACAGCTCATAAAACTTCCCCACCTTGTAGAAGATCACCGTGTCAAACATGTCAGATTTGAGCTGCCACCACCGACGCATCCCGGGAGTGTTTCTGTTGAGGAAATCTTCAGGCACATACAAGGTGGTCGGATCATAGTCGTCCTCCGACTGTCGTCGTCTTCCCTTGTCTTTCCTCCTGCCGTCCTGCAGCCACTCCAACTTCTCGTGGTCCCAGACCGTCGCACCTCCGCCGGCGCCTGAACCGTTGGCCTGGCTCTCGAAGTTGTCGGGGGCAGAGAAGGCCGACAGGCGAGACTTTGTGTCGGCTGCGACGGCTGCTGGAGCTCGTTTCGGCGCAGCAGACGGGGTAGCAAACACTTTGGGTTTTGCACTGGCAGGCTTCTCTGCGGGACGTTTGCGCTTTGCAGGCTTGATGGGACTTTCTACTTCTGACTCTTGCGAGCTCTCCTCTTCCTCCTCTCCGCTACTCACCATCGGTTCTTCCTCTTCATCCTCGCTGCTGGACGCAGCATGTTCTGGTTTGAATTCATCACCCGACCCATCGCTGTCAGAGGCTACGATGATGCGGCGCCGCTTGGCCTTGTTGCTCTTTTCTGTTGAAGATCGGGATGCACGACGGCTGGCCTTAGATGGCTTCACTTCCTCGTTTTTCTGATCATCCTCATCAGTGATATCTTCATCAGACAATGTCGACTCAAGCTGGCAGAGCACAAATAAGCACGGGTAATGAAAACATTTAACTTCTACTCTTGACTTGATTAGATATAATACATTTACTCTCAACTACTGTGAGTAGTGATGTATGAATTGAAGAATAACTTGGCAAAGTCTTTAGTTGACATGCAGCCTCGTGAATTTGCACATAGTCACCTCCATTTCTTCATCCTCCTCTTCGTCATCTGATGGGTCTGTACAGAGCGGCATCTTTAACCTTTTTTCTGGGCTGTCAAACAGGACTCCATCAGCAAGCTCCATTGCACGACGGATGACAGGCTTCCCGCTGAAGAACACCCCACCAGTTTTAGCATCACTGCTGTCAGAGCCTGAAACAACAGAGTAGAAACTAATCATGGAACAAGAAAGAGGGACATTTAATGTAGTCAAAATGTTCTTCTTTTACTCATCTTCATCAGCATCAAGGGAATAACTGTCACCAACCTTGGAACTCTCTGACATATTTGGTGCTGACCCATCCCCTTGTAGGAGGTTCATCAAAGAAATGGACGTGTATGCGTTGCTTTCGGCCCCGGCCCCTCATCTGCTGTCCAGTCAGAGGTTGTGGCACCACCATGCATGGCCACCAGGGGTGTCCTTCCAGTTTTGCCCACACAAGGGCACCAGCGCTGAATGAGCATGAGGGGCTGCTGGAGGTAAGAAAAACAAAGACACGTTATTTTAGGAGATTATTTATTTGGTTTTCATACGGATCTGTTATTAGCCAACCTGTATAACTCAAAGATTATCTACAACTAGGCATCATCCTGTGTGCATTACAGAGTTTTTAGGTCAAGATTGAGTTAAGATGCAATGAGCTGTTCAACAATCCAAGCTCAAATAATGATCAGTTATTATTAACAGCAGCAAATTCGCAACAGAGAAACTGAAGCCACGAAAACCTCAACAACTTGAAAAATTATTTACAAAATCAATAAAGAGGAAAAAGGTTGACAGTTTTCCATTGAGCAATTAATCCACTATAGTGCAGATTGTACTAACACTGCAGCACTGAAAACTGTTACAGTCATTTAGAATTTTGACAGTGATCAATACAAATGGAAAAAAGGTACCAACACAAGATACTTTCACTTGTCATTTTTATTTTTAGTTTTAAACTCCTGGGATTAAAGGTTTATCCTTGACACAGCTCATTTCTTTTTTATGTGCACTTGCTTGTCATCACTAATGTGTTCTCAAATGTCAGTAGACAATAATGTGTTGATATAGGTATTTATTTGTAGTTTTCTTTGACTTTAGTTTTGATCTACACATTACATGCCATCTAACGGGCAGAGACTGGGGTGTAACTGGGCCCATACTACTGCTATTAACAAACAAGCACATCGGAGCCTACAGTAAGTAGGCTACATCTCCCTTGGATCATCTCTGCACTACATGTTGTTAAATATGATTTTCTAGTATTGTTCATTAGACAATGTAAAAACAATGTACATAGTTTTCACCTGTGATTTATATGTCGAGCAGAATAAAATGCATGAAATGAACATGAGGAAAGTAACTCAAAACAAACAGTGGATTTTCAAAGTCGACAACTTCTTCACTTGTTTATATTCATGCACGGGATGATTTTGCTGGATTTACATGCCCTCGTTTTGTTATTGAAAAAGTGGGGCCTTGCAGACTGTCTGGACTCTGCAGCAGGAAGAATAAAAACGGTACCTAACATGGCTCCAGCAACTACGCAGCCCCGAAACAACCACAGCTAACTCACCTTTCTTTGGTTGTCGCAGCCGCTTTGTCGCCGAACAGTTTCTTGAATCCCCCTTTGCTCGACTTGGGGTCACTTTTCGGCTTTGCTTTGTTAGTCTTGGATGGTTGTTGTTGTGGTGGTTGTGGTGTAGTTGCGGTTTGTTTAGCTTGCTCTTTCGGAGAGGAGTTGGACTTCTGCACCGAGGACGGCAGGTCCGCCTCGGCCGGAGAGGGACTGGGCTTCGGCTTGGAGACCGGCGGAGGAGACTTTGTGAAGAAATTGAAAAGAGAGCTTTGCTTCGCCATGTGTGCGAGTTTGAAGGCTGTCGTCGTTGAAATGTGTGAGATACACCCGACTGCACGCTCCCTGCATCACCTAGCACACAGCTACAGCCTGCACGAGCCCACAGTGCGTCCCGTTCGCGGGAAAGCAGCACGCACGAGACGTGGTGGGCGTGGACACAGGCCTCCACCAATGATGAGCAAGGATAGCAGTCACGTGTGCCAACATGACAGCCTTTGGCGCCCACTGAGCTGTAAGCCCACTTAGCCTGTTACGACTTCCTCCTTCCTCTTTTCAACCCACACAATCCGATGGAGAAAAGACTCAGGTACCGTACTGTGTACACAAAAACCACGCAGTAAAAATGTACACGCACTCAATACAACAATGCAATTATTAATTTAATGCACAAGTATATTCAGGAATAAAATACACTTAAAACATTTAACGTAAAAGTACTCAAGTGCAGAAAATTGTTCCTGAAACTGTCGTACTATATTATACATGTGATTGGATTGTGTAGAAGCATGTCTTTATCATTTTTGACAGTTTTGTATCAGGCTGCAACCGATGACAATGAGCTGCTGATAACTTTCAACAGTATAAATGTTTGGTCTGTTAACAGTCAGAAGAAAGCCAATAAAGCCAAAGGTACGGTTGCCCTGAGCTCAATTCAGTGCAACTTAGGCAACACGTGCACCTGCAAATATACAAACATGCTGCAAATTCAGGAAACATCTTTGTCAGTTTGACAACATGTCCTGCAAATATGCAGCCAAATGCGAAACAACATAATCAAAAGCACTGTACACATTTATAGAGTGAATAGTTCATCAAAATTTGTTGATCAAAAAAAAGATAAAAGAGGGCCAAGCACTGACAAAACCTGAACCGTATTTTGAATGGTGTCATTGAAACAGGTCATAATAAGACTGTAAGGTTTCTCTTGAAGTTAATTTATTTTCTGGTGTTTTTAGGGGCAAAGCATGAGCAAACCAGCATTGCAGTAAATGTAAGTCTTCTCTGTGTGTGCAGATTCCTGTTGCCAAATTTGGGGTTGGAGCATCATCCGCTGACTGTAAACTGCACAAGTCCTTTACCACCAGCAGGGTGCAGCAGAATACTGGAGGCTTTGTGAGTAAGAGCCTCTGTCTGGATCAGACAGTTATTGCATTTCAACTCTGGCATAGCTGCATAAGTATTTCAGTTCTTTTGCATTGTCGTTCAACCTAGACATGGAAACAATATTGAGCCTAATGCTTTCATCACCCTGTTATCCCCTCGTTAACAATTTACAACAAAATTGTATTATACATTTTAATTTGTGGTCATTTTATTAAATAATGTTACTAATTTAATGATTTAATCAATGTTCAAAAGAGACGAATCAAAACACTAAATGACAGTAAACCCCAAGCCATCCATGACATAAAATGTTATGGTGAAGTGCAAACAACTGACTCTATGAACACACATACAGTATTTATCCCCTGTGAGCTTTATGTGAAATCAACAATTTATGACTTTTGAGTTCATTTTATTTAAATCTACTGTCGATACAGCTTAATTGGTCCAAGGCTAAAAATGTGCACATGCACTTTATCTTCGATGGCTGAATGAAGTAAAATTAGTCTGTAAAATATTCACGAAACGTTTTTATCTTTATGTGACATGTAGTCATTGTCCTACTTTTTTCGATCTATCATCTAATTCGCTGTTACTTTCATCTGTGCTGCAGATCTAAATTATAAGTTCAGCTAAAATTAACTAAAAGTTTTGTGTGCAAGTTGTTTTCAATAAACTTTTCAGTTGAGTGAGCGAATAGTGATTTATAGTGTATGTGAGCAATAAAGCATAAGTCAGCAGGGCTTATACACAGTGTCCTTGTTTCAGCAGAAATCTTTAGATGAAATATATTACAGGCTACCTGGTCACACTCCCAGTTGTGATGTACAAAATCTTAAAATGACTAACTGCATATGTTTATGTGACTGTCAAGGTGTAGTTTAGATAAATACTAAACACCAGAGAAAGGTGGCCTTAAATATTCAAAACATCCACCCACATGTGACTTTTTGGCATATGGTGTGTGGGTGATAGAAACATCTAATTAAAACAGCATTATGAACCTCACGCAGCTGTTGTTATGAGGAGCTGTTTTAATTCAACAAGACCAACTTTTCCATCACTAATCAATGAGCAAACGTGAACTTCATCTAATGTGCCATCGTAAGTGAGTATAATATGGATAGTATCATGTACTGCACTGTCTGTTGTATATTTTATACAAAATCACAATTAACTTTGACTTTTATCCAAATGAATGCAGTTACTTCTGTTTGAAGTTGTAAATAATTAATAATTAAAGACGTATTATAAATGAAAGGAAATTCATTTCCTTAGTAACTTTGCAACAGGTTTCTAGGATGGAGTCTGAAAAGCGAGTGCATAATTAAAAAGGCCAAAATTTGCCAGTGCAAATAGGCCTTTTTTCACAGCAGGCTATAAGACTTATCTTAGCTGGAGAAGCACAGCTGTTACTAATAACATTAACAATGGCAGCTCTATTCAAGAGTCCAATAAGTGTGACAGTAAGGCAGCATAAACAATAGCCTGAGCCTGAAACTGAAGCAGCTAATGACATTCGGGCCTGGTAATTTTATTACTGACACCTGTGCTCTTTTATACCGTGAGCTACTGTATATGGGAGGAGTATTTCCAGCAGTAACTTCAGCAGAGTGCTATCATTTAGATTTGTGGGAGAGTGGCCATTAAAATGCATATCACTCCTCTATGAGACCGTATTAAGGTGCTGACAGTGTAGCCGGCAGATGTACTTTACCCAAGACAAGTCACTGGTGAGATGGGATCAGTTTGAGCAAAGACAAATCTAAATCTCCTCATATTATTGACATAGAAACAGTAGCCAGCGAATGAATATTAAAATTTCAGCAAAATCTATTTATTATTCCTGACAAAAAAAAAAGCTTAAAGAGAATTTATGAACTAATTATTTTTTTCCTCAATAAACCATCTTCATCTTTTCCTCCATTAATGCAATTTTCTTTTTCTGTATTGCACACAAATATTCTCACAAATTCCTGTAACATGTGCAGTGTCCACAGTAGTGGTTTGACCAGCAGGCAGATGCAACAGCGTGGAGCTGCTGATGCTCTCTATAGTCCGTGTTAAACTGTGTTTTACAACATCGAGCATTCCCTTCACCTCTTCCCCTTTTTACTACACTGCCTTGAGAGGAGCATGGCTGCTATCCAGGGAGCACTCGTATGCACAAAACTCATTAAGTATTTATAGTCCGAGCAAAGAAATCCTCTTGAAATCCCTCATCCAGATGACAGGAATTTTCACAAACATAATAACGGGTATTTGAGCTGCGTCAAGTGCTTTATGAAATAAGGTAGCCAAGAGGTCTGAGGTGCAGCCTTGGATAATGTACACCGTTATAGTTTGCTCTGCCCTCCTCAATGAGGCCACCGGTTATTGGCCAAGCATGGTTCATGAATAAAAAGACAAACAAACACAGCACATTCACTTAAACCATAAATTGGGGTTAAAGACGAAAACACCTCTACATCCCACCTTATTGCGAGCTGTGGATCAAAAGTCATGTACTGTAAATGTTTTTTTTTATACACAGAAAATTGAACCTCGAGAGCAGCAAAAACTGTTTTCTTTCAGCGTCAAATAGGCTGGACTCTGTTAGATAAACCTGCCTCTGAGGGAATTTCTTTTCATCCCTTCCATCCCCACCACCGACCAAACAGATGCTGTTAAGCTATGTAGCTGATGTAGAAATACATCAAAATTTTATTGCCCTCCAGAACAGTTATACTCTGTGGCTACCAAATTGCAAAGTTGTGTAGTAGATTGCAGATTGTCTTCATTTTTCTGGCATTTTCTAAATTTAGAAACTTAGACTTTCTTAGGGGGAAAAAGGACATTATGCCATGTGCTGCTTTGCATCAGAGTCAAGTTATTTATAGTATTAAATCAGCTGCTGTTGCTTCCAACTGGAAATGTAAAATACTGCCCATATATTCATAGCAAGCACATTGCCAGGATGTGAGTGGCAGCTCAGCAGGCATTGATTTATTATGGCTTTGGTGTAGCCTACAAGTAAGGATGAGGAAATCTGTCAAAGTACTGCAACACCTGGCAGGTGTGAGTTATCCTGTGAGTTATACAGCTCCAATGCCACCAGTTTAGGAAAGGTGTAAAAGAACTGAGAGGAAACCTGCTCAAAAAACAGTATTGTTATTAAACTTGAACAGAGAACAACCATCTCTATGGAGAAACAGAGCCATGGCAAGAAAGCTGATGAGAGATTCCTTGTTCTTTTTCGTTTGTTGGGCTGCATTAGCTTTATTAGTGTTTTCTATCATCATTGTTTCCAACATTGTTATTAATAACCCTTTTTTTCTCCTCCTGGGTATCTATACCACTCCTGAAGCGGTACCATTCGAAAGCAGCCTCTACGGGACTCCGCTTAGCATAATGAGGAGTGCACATCAGGCTCATGTAGAGAGCGATTCCCTGTGCACTGCTGGGACTGCGTAGCGAGAGAAAACCTGAAATAACAGCTCAGCCATTCCTCTCTTCCTCTCTTTCCTTCCTTCCTTCCTTCCCTCTTCATCTTTTCCTCCTCAGCTCTGCTGCTTTAATAGGGCGACCTGATAAACATAGGTTCTGGCTTTGTTGTCGCGCTCACTTTACTCGGCATGAGACAGATTCCATGATCACAGGTTCTCATTTCT
This sequence comes from Trachurus trachurus, assembly GCF_905171665.1. Taxonomy (NCBI): domain Eukaryota; kingdom Metazoa; phylum Chordata; class Actinopteri; order Carangiformes; family Carangidae; genus Trachurus; species Trachurus trachurus. The sequence goes on from NC_139906.1 coordinate 20,005,954, forward strand.
TTTACTTTCATTTCTTCACAGTGAAACGGAGAACAGAGAAACGTCCTAATGCAAATGACTAATGCCAGTTTGCCTCCTCACAGCCATCCACGCGCCTCTCCTCAGTCACTGAGCCTTATTGAAATACCATAACTTTGTAAGGCTCAGTCACTTCTTAATTCAGCTGCCTCTGGGGGAGCTGAGATGGGGGCAGTCACTAATAGCGGAGTGATAGCGCAGTCAGCAGATTTGACACCAACTGCAGCTTCTCTCACTTTCCCTGTCTAGAGAGAAAGAGAGATTGTTTGTGTGAGTAAACATGGGAGAACGAGGGAGAAGAGATATGGAAAAATATATTAGAATAAACAGTATGTAAGTCCTCTCCACGGTGCAGTATGAACAATTTTCTCTATGTTTAGAGGCATTTAGTTGCTGAGTCTTTGTAAACAAGGTTATTTCATGCACCCACACGAAGAAAACATGCAAAATTTGACCGTAAAAAAAACACCTGGTGTGATTTAGTTTTCCATCGTCTGCTCTCCTTGAGATCCACTAAAAGCTGTACACACATTGATTTGCATTTCAGAAGTAGTTTACCACCCTCATTTTTACAATTCAGTTGCTTTCTTTTTCTTTTTCTTTTTCTTTTTACAAGTTTGAGAAACTTTCAGATTTAGACAGGCTTTAGTGTCCATCATTGTGTGTGTAACAACTACAAATGCTCCTCGGGGATTTCAAGTACTGGTGCATACCTGTATTTATGAATTAGTCAGTTATAATGAGTGTGAATTATAAACTGACAATTCCCTGGGGGGAAAAGGAAACCCAGAACAGTGTGTGTGTGTGTGTGTGTGTGTGTGTGTGTGTGTGTGTGTGTGTGTGTGTGTGTGTGTGTGTGTGTGTGTGTGTGTGTGTGTGTGTGTGTGTGTGTGTGTGTGTGTGTGTGTGTGTGTGTGTGAGTACTTGGAGTGATAAATACTTTCAAACACTACTATACAATCCTTCAGCACACATGGATTTCAATATTGTTCAACAACCCAACCAGGTAAAACAACGAAATTTTGAGTGAAATCAAATGGGGATCCCCGCCTAACAAGTCTATTAAAATGAGACAATTAACTCTATACTGATGCGAAAATGTAATTGATCTAATTCCCAGTTGTCTGAGCACTGAGCACCAGTGTTTGCTTAAATTAGAAATGAAAAAGCACTTTGTAGTAGTAGTAGTTAAGTAATAGTGGAGTCCTCTGTAGAGTTGTCCGAAATTATAGCACAAGATTCCTCCATGCATGAGTATGCCCAATCTGTAATATTTACAATTGCAGGTTCAATAAATGGTTTAACCCCATTGAACTAACTGTTGCAACTCTGTTGTCGGGTGGTAGTGGAGGCTAGTTGTAATAATTTCTTTTGTGGAGTGGATGTGTCTGAAAAATAATGAAAACCCATTTGAAAAGCTCAAAGGTTTTCTCCTCAACTCCAGTTTGATTACCATTCGTCTGACTCTATCTGCTGTAAACCGTGTGCTTTATTGCATTTAGGCACGCCGACACTGAAGAATTTCTGCAATAGTAAACACTGCTGTATTCTAATCTGAGGAAGAGATCATATTAAACTTCATTAGCAGAATTGGTTAGTTTTCTATTAACCCCTCTCTTCCTCTGTCTCCCCTCCCATTGTAATTGAAAGAGCAGATGTAATAAGGTAATTGCCTCATCGCTCAGGCTGCTCAGCCCTTCTACTCGTAAATGTCCCGTTTTCACAATGACTTTTGATTTTCACACTCCACCTTAAATTCAGATATGTTCACGGTCTCTTCAGATTATTACCATTAGAGCACCCCAAGCTGTTCCAACCTACTTCCCAGTGTGCATCGCAAATAGATTAATACAACTCCAACCACTCTCACAGCACATGAAAGGCATGTGTAAGAAGAGGTTGCTGGGTTGAAAGTGATCCTTAACGTGACTAAATGTATTACTGCCCCAGGTTAAGAAATGGATATAAAGAGTATAGAGCCAGAGGATATTGAAAGCAACTAAGGCAATTAACCCCATTTTAACAGCGCTTATTTAAATGTCTAAATTTAAACTGTTGACAGGTTTATCTTTTAAAGTCACAGGTCAGGCCTTAAATGTTTCACGAGTCCTTCATTTATCCTTCCTTTATTTCAAAGAGTGCATCAATATAAATCTGCAGTGAACAACATTATTTTGGGGCGCCAATATGCCTCGTCCCTGCTCTAATATTCTAACATGGGCAGAGTAAATTAATTCCCCGAACATCCACTGCAGCCACAGCTTGAAATTTCTTTTTATCTTCTCAGATCTTAGTCAAGATCTAAATTCTGAGAAAACGTTTAAAGACTTTAGCGAAACACCAGCCAAATGTACTTGCGGCCCTGTTTCTGATTAGAGGAAAAGGCTGCTCAATATTACATGTTTTCTTATTGTCAATACATCCAAACATCAAACACCAAAACCAACACATTAGCCTATTAATATTCTCTGACATCCCTGTCTGGCTTATCTTGCAGGTGTTTTTAAGAATTTTGGAGGATGAATAAGCATCCTTTCAGGCGCTGACTATGTAAGACATTTATTAATGCATTGTTGGTTTTGGTCTGTCCACAGGAATTGATGATGGCATGAAAAACAAATAAGTGCTTCATACATCAAGGTAGAAATTGAATTCATAAAAATAAAACACACTAAGTTTAAAGCTATATGTTATTGCTTTTATTTGGAAAAGGCAAAATAATCAAATTTTGACCCCTCATCCATGGTGTTAAATTTAACTTACAGAGAGTAACAACAAAGTGGCTCCAAAATTACACCCTTTAATGTTCATGACTCAGTGGTCCTTTTCCACAAACCTCACAGCCACTTTAACTGTATTAAAGCAACCCTATGTAGTTTTTCCACTTTAAAATAATGTTTCTAAACTCACTGAAGTGGTAGAAAAATGGTTAATAGGATGAATGGTGCCGCCGCTGCAGCCTGAGCAGGGTCGCGTCGGCTGAAACTGCACTATGTAACTTCCCTGTGTGGGTATGAACACTGTGGTGAGCCCCAGAGACAGTGCCTGAACGCGTTCAATGAACGATCATTCATGAACTCGTTCTCGTGAACTGAACGTACTGTATTTCCGCTTGATGAACGTTATTGTGAACGCGTTCATTCTGGCGTTTGTGAACGGCGCTCTCTCAAAGTATGACTTTGTTCAGCAGTGTGCCAGGTTTCCATAGAGCCTTCCGGGCAAAAACCCAGCTAAAACACACTGTAAACAGGCGTTAACATGTAGCTGAAAAACCACCCAATCTGGCAACACCTATCAGCTGTTTGGATCAGCGGCGCATGGAAGAGGCGGAGTGATACAGCACGTCGCGGAGCCTGTCTGTGTGGAGGAATACTGGCCCAGTTGGTTTAGTAAAAGATAAACGGGGGTTAGAGAGGGAAGTCGAAGTACAGTAATTTCACATATTTGAGAATTTTATAAAATAGTAACGCAATAGTTACTTTTCCTGGTAATTACTTTCGTCACGTTGTAACTAAGTTACATATTGGGGAAAGTAAAGTAGTAACTATAACTAATACTACTGGTTAAAACTGCTAAAATAATAGCTGTCTGTCTGTGTTTGATATGGGCTGAGGCAATAATTTTGAAAAATAATAGCTTGTACAACATATTGGAAAAAAAAGAAAAGAAAAAAGAACTATGAACTAGTTCAGTTTTGGAACCGTGAACTTAGTTCAAAATTTTGAATTATGAACTATGAACTGAACTAGTTCATGTAGAAAGTGAACTTTCCCAACACTGCCCAGAGACCGAGCTCAAGCCCGGTCAAAAAAAAAAAAAATTCATGTAGACACAGGTAGCAGACAATTGCTCTTCTCAACCAGAGTAGCTAGTACCACAAATCCTACATAGTAGCCTATTTGCTTTAATGTGTCACTATTATCAAAAGACTGATTGGAAAATGTATTCAGTTTGACAAGGTTGTAAGAGGACTTGATTCTCAACAGCTTGCCATCCAAATCACTTGAGACGATCTTAAAATGAAGATAAATGACATTTAACCAGAGTGTGTGTGCGTGCATGCGTGTGTGTGTAAGTGGTGCAGTCTATTTTTCCCACATTATTTAGATATATGAGTATATTTAGGTATATTTATCCACAGAAAGAAGTTACAATATGCTGTGTCTAATCAAGTTTGTAATTGGAGTTTTCTTAACTGAAGTGGGGGAAAAAACAAAGAAGACATGCAGAGAAACAGTGTCAGCAGCTTTTGACGTATGGCCAGGAATGAGGGGTTTCTGCTGCAGTGAAGGAATTGAGGCACATGTCTTTGACGCCTGGACCCAGAGGAAACACTTCAGCCTGCTGCTGGAGGCTTAACTGCAGTCCCGTCTCCCTGTGGGATAATCTTGCTGTTCACACTGTTCCAGTATGACATAAAGGTTTGTCTGTGTGCCAAACAAGGGAGAACAAAGAAAAGATACAGTGATTTGATTTGTTTTTTCGAGCCGTATCTGTTAAAAATCAGGGAGCTCTTGGGTGTTGAATGTGATCCGTTGCGGTAGAGATGGATTTATTCATCTGTAATTTCTTGAGGGAAACCGAGGTAGGTATTTTGCACAAGCCTGGAAACGTGCGAATATTCTGGTAAAACAAAAACTCTAGTGATCAAATTTAGCCCAGCATAAGCAGAGGGAAAGCTGCAATCATTCTAGGTGGGTGTTAATTCCTCTGACAACAATACCAGACTGTTTAATGTCTCTGCTAACAGCACAAACCAGGCTTCTTCCTAAACAGAAAATTACTGATGAGTACAGACATTGTGGCACATTTCCTCCACACAGACTCCTCTTAACCCCCGCGCAGTGAGATAATGTATGTTGTTTTTCTGCATAATTCACTGGGATCAGACTCATTTCAATAATGAATGCAATTACAGGTTCCCTTTTATGACTAACATCCTGATTGACCCATTACTGAAGAGCCATACTGTTTGAAGGTCCTTCCAGCTGGCTGTATGTGTTCTGGTAGAACAACGTCTAAAAGAAATACAGCAAAGCCCATTTATCAGAGTGACATACTGAGAGCCAGCGGAGCATTTTATGAACACAATCAAATATAGGCTACAGCGTTTATTAAAATGCAAAATAAATCTCTGTTGTCTCTCTTTACTTGGAAATGGGACGCTGGGACACAGCAGGTCGAACATTTGTTGGTGAAATTAACTCCCTAATTTCACACTGCAGAACTGGACTGCAGCTCAACAGCATTTTTGCAACACTGCTCTAAAAAACGTGTAATTATGAATTTTCACATAGTCTGAACATGTTATCAAGTTTAATCTGTGGTATTTATTTCTGGCAAACTCTATTTGTAAAGGGTTCATTATTTCTAACTTGTGTGACTTGTTTTTGCCAAGAGTGAATGAAAAGATTGAGACGATTCTCACGTGTAAGATGAGTAGGGAACTACAGATAGCATCAGGCTGTTAGCTTAGCATAAAGACAGGAATATCAAACCTACCATCCACCTACCAGCACATGTAAAGCTCAAAAATAAACACATTGTATCTTCTTCATTTAATACAAGCTTTAAACGTTTAAGGGTTTTGTGCTGGATAGGCTATCAGTTGCTAGTTATTGTTGTCGTTGTTGTTTGATAAAAGCCATTGTTGCAAGACACAAGGTTACAATATATTCTCTGAGCAGTGCTGTGTCTTCATAGGAAACTGGAGGCTACAAAGAGACTCTGTTGGGAAGTGGCAACACTGATTAGGGCTAGCTGGTTAGCATGCTAACTTAATAAGTAGAAGAAAACATGGAGATAAGTTAACATTGGTGTTGCTATCCAACATGATGTTTCTTGATGCTGAACTCACAATGTTTATTCTAGTCTGGTAAATAGCTGTTATTACCTACCAAATAGTAGGGAAAAAAAGAATGAAAACTTATTTAATGAACTTTATGCTGCCACATTGGAGATATAAATTTACCTAACTCTCTCGTAAAGAACATTCATACCTTGCAAGTTGTAACTTCAAGTGGGAGACTTTTCTGAATATCCATATTCACTATTGGCACTAAGCCAAAGTGCCTTAGATGTGAAGCATATCAGTGCACAGCTTTCAAAGTCAGTAATTCAGTGTGTCTGATTTCCACACTACTGTTATAATAGACAATAAACATTAGGAAAATCAAGGGAACATCAGTGAATGTCATTGTTTAATGGAACCCCCTCTTGTTTTCATGTAGGTTTTACTTTTAATTACATAAATATAAAAGTACAATCATTGGTATAAATGTGCAACTTGCAAACAGAATTAATTTGCATACATTAACTGGATGTTACACCACAATGCAAGCAACATGAGACACACACCAAGGTGTAGATGTCGATGTCAATAGAGGCAAAGGTCAACATAACTGTGGATTACAGACACTGAAGCAGCTTTTGAATTTAGATCAGTGTAGTTTGTTGTTCCATATCATCCATTTCATACATATATACTGCAAAAACCACTAGGCCCATGTCCAGTGATTCTGGAAATTGAGCTCCAGATCAAAGCCAAGAATGTGACTCCCGTTAAAGATCAGAAGCAGCCGAGCACAGCGATAATACATCATCCTGTTGCTGAGCCACTCAGCTGTTTGCTGGTAACAGCCATTTCTAGTGTGCTCCAGCCAAATTAGTATAAATACATTTTGTACCTGAAACGAGCAGTGTTAGCAGTGTCAAAACACAAAAGAGTTCACACACTCTTTCTCAGTGGAAAGTGGAGAGCCAGCGCAGTGTTGTGAATCATACCGTGATCACAAAGTAATAATAGCATTGCTGAATAAATGATAATGCCATTAGCACCATCAACAGCCTTTGAGATCAACACTTAACAACATCTCCAGTCTCTGCTTATTTCAAACAAATTGTTTTATTATGGGGCTTGTATTGCCTATGGAGCATGACATTTTAATGGACCTATTTTACAGTCAGAGTACGGTTGACTACAGAGCAGAATTTCCAGTGTGAATACAGTAGAATGTGTGTTGACTGGAATAAACACTGGCAGTGCTGATTTGAACAATCTAATATTAAATTAATGCTGACAATGTTGCGCAGTGCTGTGATCCAAGTCTGCTATGTTTACCCTTATTATGTACAAATAGTGTGGACTCTAAATTTTGCATCACTTCAGTCTAATTTCATGTTGGATGAGAACATGAAAGCAATTAATTACACTTAAAAGGAAAATCTGTGATATCACATCAAGGAGGCATTTCTGCTGATAACAAATACAAACATACAGGAAATCCTAAGACCTCCTATCTCCTCTTACAGAAGATACAGAGGACAGTGGAGCAGTTAAAACCATTGCAATCAATGGAGATCAATTTTGCAAAATGCAAAAGGATTGTATAGTACAACACACAAGCTCTAAACACTAAATTCTTTTCAATAAGGAACCTTTTTGTAATATGCAAGGACTAAAGTAAGGCAATTGATTTCAAGACACGCATGCATTTTAGGTGAGCAAACATTACTCTAAATACTATATTCAATGTCTTAAAAGCTTGATGTGTTTTCAGGCTTAAGGAAAATACATTTTTATGGATATTATATTGAGTCAAATAACTTCTGGGGGACATATGTTTAGGGAAGCATTTAAGATAACATTCACAGTCCCTTAATTCTCATTATCAGTCTTTTACACATGGGTTTGGACACACAAATGCATACACACACACATGCTCCTTGTCGAGAGTAAGGTTGAGGATACAGTGCAGCTGATGGCAAGTGGGGTTTTTAAAAATCAGTGAGCAATCCTGAAACTTCTGCCACTGTCGCCTTAAGCCTCAGAGGGAAAATGAAGGTTCACATATAACACCATTCAGAAATCATTATTGTAGAGATGTGCCAGCGGGACTCTCTCCCTCAGTGACATACTACAGCAGGGAAACACCGAATTCAAACTACAATATGTCATTTGCTACAGCAAGCCAGTACTCCTCCTCAAATGTCTCCGAGTTTGACACTTTTCTATGGCCTCAATGTCACAGCTAAAAACAGTGCTTCACATCATCATTGCCAGTATACGCTCACTCTGCTGCTCATAAGCCACTCTGTCGGGAATTGGAGAAGGAATAAATTGACATTTTGGCAAATGCACACAGGCTATTCTTGAAGCTATAGCCAGTTAACCGTTTAGCTTAGCTTTGCATAAAGACAGAAAATAGGGGCAACAGCCAGGTAGTCATGAAATTATACATTGAGGTAAAATGTGTTAATTAGTGATCTTAATTTGTGCTGGTAGGCAGGTTTTATTATCTAGGGGTATAGCCAGGAAGTTAACATAGCATAAAGACAGGAAACTGGTTTTAAAATTTACTGGTAAACACATTGCATTTAATTATTCGGTTTTTAATGGGGGTTAAGGGGATGGGGTAACCAGCTGCTAGGGTCTCAGGGAGTTACCGTTGGCAAACCTGGCTCTGTCCAGAGATAATCTGCTAACCATCTAATCTAAAGATAAGAAGTTAACATAATACATCTTTAATATTGAAACAGTGTAAAAACAAAAAAAGTGTAAATATCACTCACTGTGGTTTTATGACTAAATATCTCTTCTGTCTTTATGCTAAGCTAGTTATCTGCATCAGAGTGCTATCGATCTTCTCAGCTAACTGTATGCAACAAAGCGAATATGGGTATTTCCAAAACTTTCAAGATATTCTTTCACACCTGGAGAACCTTGTGTTCACTTTGTGACTCTGATAATGTAAAGTGTAGTCAAGTTCTGAGTGCTGCATCTCATCAATCTGTTGACTGATTGTGTACGAGACACGACAGTGAGACTTTGTCAGTCATCCACGTGTAGGTATTTGAAAGCTATATGTAGAAAAATAGACTTTAAAGAGTCCTCTGTTTTATATACATCTATCTTGTATGGCTTTACCATAATGGCATGCAGGAAAAACTAAGACAAGCCTGAAGATTTAACTACCTGAGTCATTTTCTCTATTCCTCTTGGTGAGACTGGGGAGTAAAGGAAATTATTTACCTCTATGCTCTGAAATGATGAAAATCAACAAAGTATAGACCCAAATCCAAGTCACGCCTTATTGTAATAGCGCTTTTTAAGACGTTCCAGCGCTATATTTATATATATATATATATATTTACAGGTTTATGACATGTCTCGTATTCACAGTGTAAGGGTGATGAGCGTGAGGAGAGAGCCAAGATCTGCAAGAAAAAGGAAGCAGGAGGGTTTTGGTGCAGTGAATGTGAAATGAATGCAGAGATGACAGAAAAAAAAGAAGAAGTCAGCGACCTGGGAGGATATTAGATACTGAAGATAGACGCCAGGAAAAAGTTGAGCCCTTGGCTGAGAGAGGCTGTTGATTTATAATGGGTATGAATTTGGATCTGAAGGGAGTCGATTAACACACCTCCTCTTCTACCTCTGCCGCTGTCACCAGCCCCTCTCTCTAGTTCTCTTCTTTCATCACTGTCTCTCGGATGGTTTAACTACCAGCGTCCTCTCCTCCGTCTCGCTGTTTACGAACATCAAACACCATCGCACGGCTTTAAATCACCGATGCCTTGGAAGAGATAGTTACTGGCAACACGGACATTGATCGTGCAGCCTGACAGGGTAGCACCGTATCCTCCGCAAACACCCTCCATCCGTTAAGCCTTGGCTACACATTTGCTGAAACCAGCCTCTGCAGAATTTTGTATCAAGCTTTGTTTTACAGTGAGAGCCATGCGTCTGCAGAGAAGTGCTCTCCCTTGAGGGAAAAACAAGAAAAAATTGCCACAAAACATAAATCAATCTAAGTGAAAGAATGCCTTTAGGGTTTTGTTTCCTTCTGCAGCATGTGAGATTGACCCAGCTACTTTCAATCTGCATCATTTAACATTATGCACCTGTGGGGTGAAACCATCCATATTTTTCCTCCCTCTTCACCTCCCTCCGTTATATTGTATTTCAAACAGGCATAAACTTAGGCTACTTTTCACATATGTCTATTCTGCATTGAAAAAGTAATACAAACTAATGCAAGCCTTTATCATTTGTTTTCCTTGCAGTCGGTCGTAAGCTTGAAAAACAGTTGCAAGGTGCTTTCAAGTCAATGTATTGGACTAGCAGAGCATGTTCTCAGCTGATTAAGACGACCAGTTCCTCTCTCATGACTCTATCTCTATCTCGAGGAATGGGGAACTACCCTGTGCAGCCCCTTATTGTGGCACAAGCCCTCCCTCGCTTCAGCCCTGTCGAAATCAGCTACATCACAGCCACGCTTAGAAGCGCGTCTTTCTACACTTGCCCCCAGAAATGACATTAATCACCTGAGGGTAATACTTGACCCATGTCAAGACGGAATGGGGTTTGCGATCAATAGAAAGTCTATACATGGTGCAAAAAAATGCATGAAAAGTATAATGCATAGATCAGTATGTGCTATATCATTTCAGTGATTCCGCTTGTCGTGTTTGTATCAGCATTCAATAATTAGGCCTACATTCAGATAAACTGGCAAAAACCACCAAACAGTAAAGGTTGCACTGTATGCCTCCCTTGGCTCCTTTGCAACACAACATTTCAGTAAGATATATTGAGCATATACATACATACCAGCGTGTTTCCTCTGCGGACTAACACTGATATTTAAGAGATATTCAGTGGTTTGTTCTGGGTTGAGGTTAATGAAATGGGCAATGGGTGGTCCCCACGCTTCCACATTAACTAATGTTTTGTTTTGTTTTTTTTTGTCTCTGAGGTTCTCTCATCATGCCATCATCATCACCAAAACCATCATCATTTTTGTTTTCCTGTATTACCACCACAGGCTATAGTATCCAAGAAAAATCATGCATAACAAGGTACACTGGCAATCCATTTTAAAAGCCTTGTATTTTTTTTTCTATGGCAATAAACCTCAAGGTTTGTTATACAGTATGAGAATAAAGAGTTCCCATCATTTTGTTTCCTATCTCATTCTGTCCTCTACCTTCTACCTGGAGTTACTTGTCTCTGCCAGCCTGTTGTTCATGATGCCGAGGGCACCAACACCCCCGGAGAAACCATTATGGCGTGAGCTGCCACAGACTGTCCTGGGATATCCGTTGGCCGACTCAGAAAGCTGCTTCTGCATTAAGGCCAGCGACACCTTGTTCGAGGCTGCCAGGTCTTTCATTGAGATCATCTCCCCTGATAGCCTGCGTCCCTCAGTGTCACTATCGCATGGTCCATCTGAGTCGGGCGGCTGCCGACCCTTGCGTTTCTTGGAGCCCGGGCGGATGGCGTTGCGTCGGCCCAGGAAGGCGTTGGCCTTACTGCAGCGTTGGCAAAACAAGCAGGTCATTTTCTCCAGCATCCAGTTGAGCACCTGCTTGATGACGATGGAGATGACGTTAAAGAGCGAGTAGATGCAGCACACGCCCATTAGCATGAAGAGGAAGTTGGCCACCCTGTAGAGGCTTTGGTATTCGTAAGCCGCGTTCTGGCTGCTGACGAAGTCCCCAAATCCAATGGTGCTGAAGGTGACAAAGCAGAAATAGAGCGAGTCCAAGTACGCCCAACCCTCCACGGGGGTGTACATGGCTGATGCACAGCAGGAGATAGTGATGGCTGACAGGCCCAGAATCAGCATCACATGGTACACCGAGGGCTTCCAGCCTGGGAGGGAGTAGGCTGAGAAATCATGGCGGATGCCCGGTGGAAGGATACCACTATTCCTGATTCGCCGCTCCCTCACAGCCTTCATCACCACGGCCAGCAGTGTGATGATACGTTCCAGGAAAAGGTTAAAGAAGAGGATGGTGGCAGCGCAGCCCAGGAGCCCGTAGAAGATCAGGAACACCTTGCCTGCGACAGTCACAGGTGTTGTCATCCCGAACCCTGCAGAGACAGAGGAGGGACATCAGACAGTTAATCCCTGAGTGAGGCCACAAGCAGCTACAGGATGTCTTCAGTTTCCCGACAAGGACTTATTTCTGGTTTGAGTTGAGGCAAGTGGTGCATGAAAGAAAAACAACCTTAAATCCGAACGAAGGCTTTAAATGAGGCTTATTTGTAAACATTTGTGCCAGTAATGAAAAAATATGTAAACTCAGGGATTGACTGGAGTGCACACAAGTAATATGCAAGAAATACTGGATAATAATGTGTGCTGATGCTGATACTAGACAGGAGGCTCCCTCTGGAATATTAATGCAAAGTCTTAGTAATGAGAGGATGATAAAAAGTGACTAAGGGATCGTTAAAAAAAATAAAAAATGTTGTGCCTTGCAAATGAGGATGCAAGCTGCAAAGTGAGAGAGTATGAGTTGATATAGCAAAATGTGAAGCCAGTACAAACCAACATAACTTTATTTTACAAATTATTGTGAGGATCTACTACCACACTGACATAGTTACGTGGTGCACTGTGGATTCTTTACTGTATATGCAGGATTTGTTTATGCCGCATTTACTGTTATTACTGTTGTTGGGCCTGAAAAGTCAAGGACACAGGGGTTATATTGGAGGGAGGAGGATGCTGGGAATAAGCTGAGGTAAGGCCCTCTGAATATTTTTTCTCAGCACTGTGTGATTTGGCCTCCTGCTTTCTTCTGATTTCTTAGTCAATTACACTGAGTGTTCAAGCTGAGGGAGAGGAGAGGAGAGGAAATGTTTATGGATTTTGCTGAGCTACACGTTGAAGTAGCTCTTCTTGAGTCTTGAGGAGGTTCACAGCTGCAGCTCTGGCTTTACAGCTGAAGCCCATAACGTTGGGATCGGCCGTTGAGTGTCTGAGTGCTATTATTATTCTTTCTTGGGAGGTCAAGTAGTAACATAAATTCTTTCGGCACTTCAACTGCAAGAGGCCTGCCACTACCATCAAAGACGAGGTGAGACATAAATGATGAAACAAATGCCACAGCAATCCACCCGTCGATTGTAAGGTTTAAGATACAGTATAAGTGGTGGTCATAGATAAAAAGCACAAATTGCAGTCAGGTCTCAAAAGTATTATTTTGTGTTGTACAGATTTTGTTGTTCATTGTTGTGCCTTGGATAACCGTCTGACAATTCACTCCCATTTCTCCGATTTCATGAGCCCACCTCCGCTTTAGGAAACCTTGGACTGAATAATTGCGTGTATCAGCACAAAACGTTGATGTTTAATGTAAAACCTGTCACACATGGAGAATATTTCATGTCTGTGGCACGACTAAGCATCTGCCAGTACGAGACACACACCTACGTCTACTGATGTTTGATTTTTCATGTGCAAATCCTCTGCTCTTATTTGTATAAGCACGCACTCAGCAGCACTCATACTAGTAACCCGGAGCCAATGTGAACACACACACTTAAACACACATGCGGTGTCGTGCCCCTTATCCACAGAACAGCAGATGGTATATTTGTCAACAAATAAAATCGTGCTGAAAGATCAACCAGTTCACTTCCAGGCCAAGGTTAATTGATTCTTCCATCATGGCTATCCTCTATTTCAATCTGCTTGGAGCATTAGGGCAGCCTTTTCCCCCCTTTTCCACCAGCCCGACTGTAACCATCCTTGTCAGGTAATAAATGACATCAATATCTAGCCAATACGTCCTTTATGATGCCCAAAATGGCTTTTTTGACCTTATCTCTCGCACTGAAAACCACTCTCATGACGGTTTGCTGTTGACACGCCGGGTCATTTAGATCAACTTTGATTGAAACAGATTGTTTTCTAGAGACAAGAGGAAATATAACTCACACACGCGCACCTTATGGCCTCACACACACACAGATGGAGTCGCCTAGGTTTCATACATTACATCAGACAGTGAATGATCTAGTTTAGTCAAAGATACAGTGGTTAAACACAGTAGTTCAGTGACAGTGAGGCACTGCAGACGAACAGGAAGGTGAGGGGCCGTGATCATCCAAATTAAGCCCTTCAGTGAAATCCTATTTTCCCCCGTTTCATAGTTAATTAATTAGCAGGGCAAGTCTGTGTAACCCAACTGAATCATAGGGAAAACAGATTACATCTTCTCAGCTTGTGCAGAGACAGTCTTCTGCACCGTCTCTCATTACCAAGTAAATTACCTAAGAGAGGAAAAGACACCAGGCATCGATTCAGTGTAGCATTTCAGAGCCATTACTCCAGACTACTGTGTCAAGACGCATTAGGGGAAACAGAACAATAATAGAAAGGACAGGCAAGCTGAAACCAAAGATGTAAACACTGTGTGACATTATTCACAAAGGCTCCTTTATTTAGACATGAAAACTCTTAATTGAAGGTTACGTCTCCAGACCGGTGCTCCAGCTGCTGACCTCAGTGAACACTTCAATCTTTCCACTCTCTGTCCAAGCCAGGACGACTCATTTAATTCAGCAGAACTTGATAAAGCAGGAAATCATATGTGCACTAATCCAATTCAATCAGAGCCCTGGGAGAGTATTTATCCATTTACATTAAATAAAGTATGCTCAGCTCAAAATGGAGAATGATATTTTGCTGTAATGGCTAATGATGCCTACACAGGTAATTACACACAAGAGATCCAACCAGAAGGAGAATGATGGAAATAGTGCCATTAAAATCCATTAATTACCATTTGACAGTTTTAAATGGAAGAGGAAGAGGCTCTAATGGTTATCAGACTTTGGGGAAATACAATGTGGGGAAGATCTACATAGACTGTTAGTGGACTGCGGCGATTTCAATGTTTGGGTCAGTTTTTATCACCGCTGGTCGAGTCTAAATCACATGTGCTCAAGAGAAATTGGAGATCTGACACAGTTTAGACAGAACAGCTCCCATTACGACCTATAGTAAGTTACAATGGCTCATTAAAGCCTGGACCTAAATAGCCCAAATTACCGAGAGTGTTACTAATAGAATTATTGATGGACTTCATGAATGCTGTGTATTTCAGTTGTTACACTTAGCAGGGCCCTCTCGCCTCCAAACAATAATCAATCACTACAGTTTTGCTGCAAAGAGCCTATCAGACTGAAGGAGAACTGTATAAAATCTATAATCTCAACAAATATTTCATTATCTGGACAGCCTACAGCACAAAGGAGCTAACAGTAATCTGTTAAAGATCACTGTTCAAATACTTCTCAGTTCAGGGAGTTGAATTTACCTTGTTAAGATGTTGAGTTGTGTTATTCCACAGCAGGGCTTACTGTTGAAAACCATGAAAAGGACTCTTCCTCAACAACTACACATGTCTCTAAGTAATTGGATTGCAAGAGCTAAATGTGAACTGTGTGAACTGAATGTATAAACACTGCATGTATGGAGTTTCCAGCATGGGTCACATACAATTTCAGGATGCAATCAATTTTCAAGTGATCCTGCTCATAGTCAGTTTTTTCATTGCAGCCATTAAAGTTGACAAGTTCAGATGCAGGACAGTTGTCTTCATGTCTTTACTTTGAAAAGTTATGATAGTGTGTGACAATGTATGAAGTCCTCCCTCCAGTAAACAAGTAATCACAGCTACCCGCTCATTATATTTTGAGCTATCTAACACAGATTGTCAGCCTGAGTGCCGTGCAAGGACAAGTTGTCAACTCAATTACAATGATAGGTTTCCAGGCAGCACGATTTTGCTCAGCAGATGATATGATGATCCTGTCTCTATCTCAGGCTATTTTGTGTCCTGATTTAATGATCTGGTTCTGGAGTGGTTTCGGAGTACAGGTGCAGTGAATTTTGCAGGTGCAGATCATTACATGAAGTTATGATGCTGTATTTTCCCCCCAGTTCTGTCCCGTTCTTCCACGCGAAACTAGGAAATACAGCTTCTTGAGCATGGATCAGTGTTAGAATGAGGGAATACTGTTTACATCGGTACACAAAGTTGGAATCATAGTTTAGCCATAAAACCATAAAAAGGACAGTTTTAATCATCCAAATCATCCATATGGTATTTTATTTTTGACCCTCTCTGTGAGTGTTCATTTAGGACATTAAGACAAATTTAATCACCAAAATGAGTCACAACCAGTTTAATGGGAAACTTTCTCTCCATATCCCCCATCTAGACTGAAAGTGAGAAGTTAAAGATAGAAGGAGAACATTGCTAGATCTGGTTCCTCCAAAACAAATGGTCAACATAACACTGTAACACTGCAGGACATAGTCACAGCCATGGATCCTGTATCTGTATTCAGACAGGCAGGTGTAATTCACTTAAAGGGTGGAAGAAAGGGGGGAAGGGTGGATAAATTGCAATTGGGATGAGGGGAATGGGCACTGAGTAAGGTACCTATACTCTACAGTAATTAGTCCATTTCTTCTTTTTCTCCTGATCTTCTTCTTTAGTTCCTTTTTTCTATCCCTCTGAACTTCCTCATTATCTTTGTTCCCCATCTTTTTCTTCCTTTTGAATCTTGCTTCATTTGAATTCTCTTTATTTTCTGGTGTTTTTTTTCCTCCTGCACTTTCCTCCTCCAGCTTTCCTGTCTCAGCTCCTGTTGCCTCCAGTGTGTCACATCTGTTCTTCCACCGCTCTTCACTGCTCTTTATCTCCGTGTCTTTCTGAGCGAGCGGGGCCAGACAATCTATGTAGGCTTTGATGCGACCCTGCCTCTTCCCTAGTGATCCTTCTGAGGATCATTTTGTCTGAGCTCCTCTTGGATCTGGCTTTCCATCTGTCGCCGTCCAATTTCCACCAGGTGAACTTGCTCCTTCAGAGCTTTATTTTCTTCTTTGAGAGACTTTATCACCGTGACTGCAGAGTATGGGCCATCTCTGGGGCCCTGGACAGTGGACCTGTTGTTCTGCTGCTGTACTGCACATGTACTTCCTCATAAATATACGTGTACTGTGCAGGTGAAACTCCACTGTAAACTTTTAGTGTTGTAGAACTTTCTGGTGCAGTTGTTGATGGAGTTCCTGAAGGTCAGACTATGGTCGTAGATATAGATAGACTAGTTTGTGGTTTGTGGTTTGTGCAACAGATGACAGTTCAGTCTGTCCTGGTCTAAACACCCACAGTAAGTGTCCTCTATTCATACCCACACATCCTCAGCCCACACTGTCAAAGACATTTACCAATGACGCTACACAAAAACTCCATAAGATGTGTGGTCTCAGACTACCAAGGGGCCCCTGATCTCCTCCACTGAACAATGCTATAAAAATTGGCCAATGTTTCAACGGAAAACTGACCCCTGGGAAATGAAGGAATAACAGTCAGAGGTCATTTAGAAATACTGTCTTGAAAATCACTGTAACTATAAAGTGACCCTCTCAATACCTGTGGTGGTCATAATTATTTATGAATCATATCCATTGTAGCCTACAATAAAATGTTGGCTTATGTTAGATAGGTGTGTTTAAAAAACGAATACATATATCAATCATGAATCAAATTCTTTAAATTATTTATTTCCAGGTATACTTTAAATGCATCCGTGACTGTACATAAGGTTGAGTCAGTGTTTAATGTAATTGAGTAGATGTTCAAGCAAGTTGATTTTCATAATAACATTTGTAGTCATAATGTTTGTAACCATTCAACTCCAAAATATGTTCAACAGCCACTGTTCAAATGATGCATATGAAGCGTTTGAGACTGAGGGACTATTTTTTAGATTCAGGGAAAAACGTTTTAATTTGAGCCATTTCTCAGAGTGCACTCATGTGTGCAGCCATTGGTGAGATCATTTTTGTTGCTTTTTCAATCTCCACAAGGCTTTTGATGTAAAGTACGATCTCCATCGCTTCTGACATCTGGCTTTGGTGGGGAATGCAGTGAAGCTGTTCAAGTATCACTGTGCAAATCAGTGCAAATTAATGACTGAAACAGGTTGGCTGAAATTTAGTGTCAGCTGTTGGAGTTAGGAAAAGGTAGATATTTTCTTTAATGCAGATGATGTATTTCTTCTATCAAAGACTGAACATGATTGTCAGAATTAATAGTGTAAAACAAAAAAAGAAATATACAGTAGATTAAACTTCGGTCATGTATTATAAGGTTAGCTACAATATCTCTTATTGATTCCATTGTCTTGCCATATATTGTTTTCATAGTTTCACATGATGATCATCCTTCTTGTGAAAATGAATGTCAAACACTGCTGGTATGGGACTCTGGGGAACTTTATAAATTAGATTAAGCCTTGTAAAAAAAAAAAAAAAACCTAAAAACACACACACACACACACACACACACACACACACACACACACACACACACACACACACACACACACACACACACACACACACACACACACACACACACACACACACACACACACACACACACATCTTGGTTACAATCCAGCATGTACATTAATCCTGTGCCTGTCCAAGACTGGATTGCACTGCAGGGACCTGGTGTTGTAGACAAACATGAAGTTCAATGAAGAGGTGTGTGTTGCCTTTTGAGGTTATAGCATAACATGATGCTGAAGCTGTCCATATGTGCTGATTAATTAAAGCAGAAGTGAGTGATATATTTGTGTTAATATAAGTCTTAAATAGTTATATCTTCCGACAGCAATCACTTACATAGAGTGTTTGGACTGAAACACGGGTCTCTCAGTCCCTCTGCTCTGCTCTGAGCCGAAGAGAAAACATTTATCGTATCCTACAGTTTTTATCCAATGAGGAGAGAGAACGGCATGCAGGGCTGTGTGTGCAGCCAAGGAACGCCGTGAATGTGGCGACGTAGGGACGAGGACTGTTATGGTGCGTTCAAGGAAACTCGTATTTTTCCGACTGAAGTGGTACCAGTTCGATCTGGTACGAGTCGGTACGAGTTCACGGGTCGGAAGTTACGAGTGGCCGTTATAGTGACTTTCACCGGTAAAACAGGTCGGAAAAACAGGAGTGGGTTGCCTGAAACGCTACAAAGTCGTAAGTTGTGACTTGAAGCTGTAATTTACGATTTCAAAAGCCTGCCTGGAACGCAGCATTAGCGAAAACGACCGGATCACTCACTTCTGCTTTAACATGCCTGACAATACTAAACTAAATAAGTCTTGCATTGAATCTTTTTGTGCTTTTTATTTTGCTGAATTAAAGAAGAAGAAATAACTCTTATGGCACCTTTAAAGTTGACTTAGAGTGTATTTGTGCTCTGTTAAGATCTGACATTTTGAACTTTGACTGTGGAAACAGGACATTTGCATTCAGACCCAGAGGACGGCAGAAAGTGTTTAGGCAGTGTTTACTCAACTGGAATAACTGCACTTTATGAACTATTTATGAGTTTTGTAATTGCTACATGACCAGTGTTAGCACTAACAGCTATTGTAAAGATAGCTGTCTAATGTCTAAGTCTGATGCTTGACTTGCAACAATTTGTCTGGAGTGGTTGAAATAGATAAAACCAGGCAATATGTCACCAGAGGAAATATTTATGACGGATCACATGACAGATAGGATACCTTTTTAATTGTCAGTTTAAAAGTAAATAGTTACTTAGTCTTTTTTTAAATACTTATGTGTGGTTCTAGTTTTCAAAAAGCTCACCCTGGAGTTTCAGCTTATTTGCTCAGAGCCCACTTGACATGTTTTACAAACCAAAGTATCCTGAAAAAGGCATATTGATTGAGTTTACTGGAAAATAGCCTCACAAGGCCAACCGTCAGAAAGCCGAGAACATTTCAGTCTCATGTGAGAGGAGTCTGCGTTTAGTGTGAGATGATAATTGGGAGAATACAAGGACAGTCGGAAATAATCAGCAAAAGCGAAAGAAGTGCAGTGGAAACATACAATAGAGCCAGCTGAAATGGGCAAACGCTCCTAATGGACTCAAGGATAAAGACTAACTGAAAGCACTGACAGGCATGTTTATATGGTTGAACCAAGGACATGTACTGTACCGTGTTCACTCGTCTCTCTAAGTAGTCTGAAGGTCACTGTGTGTCCTTGAGGACAACATCCCCCCACACAGCTCCCTGCAGACCTGAAAATGGACCAAAGTCTCATTATGTGACTGTTTTGAAAACCCCAAAATCAAATATCTCTCTTCTATTCCCCCACTCACCCCCCTATGTCCCCAATTAATGAGCTTAAAAAACAAGCTCCCAGTCAACCCAACTGAGTCCCACTACTGGGAATAGTCGTAAATTGGCCTGATAAGAGCAGCAGCAGAAAACGCCACGCATGCCCGTCTCTCTGATGACTGTATTTCAGTGACGAACAGGAAATCATTAGTCACGGGTGCGGCGCGGCGGGGGTCTGCAGAGAGGGACAGAGGGCTGAGGAAGCAGCAACATGGCCAGACCTGAGACATCATCACTACACCATCTGCTGAGGAGCTGCCAGCATTCCTGGCAGACTGGGTAATAATAGGAACATTCACACAATGCTGCGAGGTCTGCACAAGGCAGATGAAAGAATAGATCACGTACTGTACACGCCAAGTTTAGTTTGAGATCTGTGCGCTGCGTGCCCAAATTAAACAAGGGCTATAAAAACACTGATAAAACACACAAAGCCCACACATACTACAATATATTCTAAAGGGCCCTGAAGCAAAACAATGTGGCTTTGAATTTCAAACCCTGCTCACCCACACACACTCACACACAGTATAGGCAACACATTAATGGTATCTGTTCTGAATGTCAAAGCATTGATAATGAGTGTTTAGTGCTTTACATGGTTGTGCATTAATTAGAAATAACAGACTGAAGCGATCGTAACGAAATATTGCATATCGCTAAGAGGCATTGATGCTGGTCGATAGGAATATAAATTACAAGGGCAACAGCTGAGATGGATACACTCGGGTGGAAGTAACACGGTAAAACACAGACCTGGCCAATCAGACAATTTATGATTCTGTGATTCGTTTTGCACCTTCTACAGTGAATTGGGTGATTCGTGTTTTAAATTGTATCTCACAGGCAAAGAGAGCGAGGAGGAGGATTGATGAGTCCACCAGTGCACCTATTGATTTATTGTCAAAAAAATATGCTGCAAAGACTTTGGATCCGCACCAACATTTACTCTTTCCTTTCTTCATTTTTTTGATCTATTTTACATATTCACAGAGGGGAAAAAATATTGAGAGTTATTCCGTAGTTTTACATAGAAGGGAAGACAGGGCTTAAATAAGTAAAATTTAGATTAAAAATCATGAGGCGTCAGACGAACAGAGACTTTGTCCTTTCATGTGACTGAGGAGCAATTCTCTCGACAGATTAATAGCTTCTCCCTGATGGATCTAAGAGCCATGTCCTTGTGTTTCCTATTATCTTGTACTGTATGCACAGTCAATGTTTGAATAAAAGCGTAGCTACATAAGGCCCTCTTGTATTATTCCCTAAAGTCAACACACCTGTTCAGGTGGAGCTGTTGAAACCCTATCAGCCTCTGATCAGTAAGATAAGCCTCCATGTCTACCACAACAGATCATACAGTATCATGGTAACGCAACATTAAATGTATCTTGTGTCTATAGTGGCTTCAGTTTTGGTGCCGTCTTGCATGAAAACAGGCGGATCAGATGCCAACCGGGAATAACTGCTTGGGCTTTGGCAGATTTTCAATTCAATGGTTTCAATTACCACTAATGTGAAAGCACAAGTCCTTGAAATTTAAGGCAGGGCAAACGTGTGATCCCTGTCAGGGACTGCTAAGTTACTGACAACTGCTGTAATGATCTTGGATCATAGACTGAGAAACCACAGCAAGGTGCCTCAGAGAAATGATGAGGCAATGCTCTGTTGCTCATAATTAAATGATGTTTTACTTTCTATTAACAGAAAGGGCCCACTACGCGTCTCAGACTGTCTGACTCTGACAAAGCCTGTCGGCCTGGCGGTAACTAAATAATGTCTGAATGCTGGCATTGGGATAAAACATGTGCCATGTACTCAGCTATGTGTGATCCTGGTATTTTGTACGGATACCAGTGGATTGACTGAAAAGCTCACATGGTTTTACTACAAGAACATTATTCCCTGAGGCTCCGGAGAAGCTTTTTCCTCTAATTCAAACAGATTACATGGAAAACTGCGCAAGTGGCTCACACTATACAGTTACCTATTTTTAACCAGCTCTAGTACTGCATGCAATTTCTCTCAGTAGGAGATGTGCTGTAACTGTAATATGCAATATCCACGACTCCCAATAGTATACAGTCCGTGATCTGAAGCTGCAGGGATAAAACACTGTGTTCTGTCGATTCTTTTATCTTAGTAATCAAATTATCGTGACAGACCATCTCACTGATTCAAGGTCACACTCAAAATTCATGGCTCTTCTCTTTTGACTTTCGCTGTTATTGTGTTTGAGGGAATTTTGATTAATCACAAATCTGACGTTCACTCCATCTATGTTACATTTCATACTATTCCAGTGTGTTTGCATTCAGCCATAAAAGCTGCACTATTACAGCATGTCCTCCTGTCTCCCTCTCTCTGCTCACACACAAGCAGCCCCTCCCTCACACAAAGAGACAGATGGACGGCTGACAAATCACACTGTTTGCCAACTTGCTGTTATCTTATTAACATTGATAACTATTTATATACATGACCCCAAGATCCAGATAAATGTTCTGCTGGTGCAGAAGTGGATTGCAACGCAGAATCTCTGGAACATGGCGACATTTTGCCATGGAAAGTGAAGTGTGTGTCTGCTTTAACTGCCTGAAATGTTGCCAATCGTCCAAAAGTTTCTAGAGGGACTTTTCTGCTTATGGGTAAAGTTTAAAATCTCACAGCTGCAAGTCAGCATGGGCATCAGCGCCAGTGCAATTTGGGTTGTCAGTGAAACTGATGATGGTCAAAATATTAACACTGAGACAAAA
The DNA here is from genome assembly GCF_905171665.1 of Trachurus trachurus. NCBI lineage: Eukaryota > Metazoa > Chordata > Actinopteri > Carangiformes > Carangidae > Trachurus > Trachurus trachurus. Next base: position 20,028,730 of record NC_139906.1, read on the forward strand.
TTTAAAACGTTTGCCAAAGTCATCCCTGATGGGAAGCGGGACAGAGGGCTGTGCAGTGCAAAGAGCACAAAGGGTTTATCCTGTCTTTGCCTTTTGGGTGCAAAGAGCAGAATCAGTGAAATGCTAATCAGTGTGAGGGGGTGGTAGCCCAGCAAATCTGCTGTGTCCTCTAAAATGATCTTGGAGTCACTTGGCCATGATCATTGGAGTCTGTGAGTTACTATACATAGGCGAGTGCACGCCTTAGCAAGTCGAGGTAGATTTATGACCCACTGTGACACTGTGAACGCAGAGATGTGTGTGTCGCCTTCCTGTGGAGCAGCAGTAAACTGAGGCGAGGCTCCCCTTACACACACAGCATGAATTATGACCACTTTGATGGCCCCTTCAGGTTTTATCTTGTGATATCATCAGGTCAGAATCTGTATTTGTTAACTTATCCTGTGGTTCACGACCAAATACCTGCAAAACGAGATTCCCGTCAAATGTGTTTATCAGCAACTAGAAAATATCAGCATGCTACATAAAGAACCAAGAGGCTGAACATGGAAAATATTATCACTGTTTGACACGGATAATGTTTACCAGATGTTACCTGTTCAACATCAACTTGTTAGCACTGTCACTGGGAGCACGGGTAACACTTTACAATAAGGGTCTCTTAATTAACGTTAGTTACATTATTAAGCATTAATTAACTGTTTACAGATATATTAACATCATTATTATGTATTACTTAGGATTAGGAAACACATTGATTAATGTAGCCTATTAGTAAGCAGTTAAGTAATGTTTACTACTCAAAGTTAGTTAAAGCAGAAGTAAGCGATATTTTTGTGTTAATATAAGTCTTAAATAGTTATATCATCACTTACATGGAGTGTTTGGACGGAAACACGGGTCTGTCAGTCACTCTGCTCTGCTCTGAGCCGAGGAGAAAACTTTTCTCGTATCCTACAATTTTTTTCCAATGAGGAGAGAGAACGGCATGCAGGGCTGTGTGTGCAGCCAAGGGATGCGCGTGAATGTGGTGACGTAGGGACGAGGACTGTTATGGTGCGTTCAAGGCAACTCGTTACTCCTGTTTTTCCGACCTGTGAAGTCGTACCAGTTCGATCTGGTACGAGTTCACGGGTCGGAAGTTACGAGTGGCCGTTATAGTGACTTTCACAGGTAAAACAGGTCGGAAAAACACGCGGGGGTTGCCTGGCACGCTACAAAGTCGTAAGTTGTGACTTTATCCAATCATCTCCTCATTGGATAAAAACTGTAGGATACGATAAATGTTTTCTCCTCGGCTCAGAGCAGAGCAGAGTGACTGACAGACCCGTGTTTCGGTCCAAACACTCTATGTAAGTGATTGCTGTCGGAAGATATAACTATTTAAGACTTATATTAACACAAATATATCACTTACTTCTGCTTTAAATAATAATAGTTGTTGAATAATGTAATTAGTTATCATTATGTATGCATTACTCAGCAATAATTAACACATTAGTTTATATATTAATGCTTAATAACTAACTAACTAACGTTAATTAAGGGACCCTCATTGAAAAGTGTTACCGGAGCATGTTAGCATGTTGATGTTAGCAGCTAGCCCCAAGCTGTTCCTATAACCTCACAGAGCTGTAGACATGATGACTGTTGAGAAAAGAGAAGTGTGCTAAAGTTGTTATTGGTTAAATTACGTTGGCATATCAGTTTGTGTAAAGCTCCAACAGTTAAAGCTGTTTGTGAGTTGCACATTTCACATGATGCATGGCCAGTTTTTTCCTCCAGTATTATGATGAAAATATTGATCAGTGCAGCTTTAAGGCAGAAATCACATTACGCTACCAACACAGTCTTGTGAATCTCCTATGCAGCAGTGGAGCAATTCCTCTCCATTAATTTAGGCTACTGAAATTGGGGATCGATTTGTTTGTCAACTTGTGAAGAGACCCCACTGCCTTTCATGTGACTGGAGGTCCTTGTTTTTTTTTATTTTTAACAGTGACATTTCCTCTGCGTCTGGGATTTCACAGACCAGCCGAGGAGATCTAAAGAGAAGAGAGGGGGGGAAGACTGCGACAGACACTCGGTAGAGAACAGAGAGTCCCACTGACCTGTTTCAGATGGTTCTTTAAAGTTATCTTCATCTTACTTTAAAATGTACTATACTGCTTATGCAATGTGAACAGCTTTTAATGTCTAACATGAGTTTTCAGATTCACAAAGGTCAACAACAAACCAATATGATTTAATGAGTCAATCCAAATAACTGAGAGAAGGTCTACTGTGGTGGTTATGACCAAAGCAGCAAACTAGTTAGATCTGAGATTGATGTGAGACAGGAGTCAACAGCGTGGGGGACAGTCAATAGCAACAGTGCTGAAGTGAGAGACAGAAGGCAAGAACAAGTCTGAAACGTCGCTGTGCACCATTGAATCTGCTCTCACAGATTGCAAGACTTTCCCACCCACCTCCTGAAAGCGCATTCATAACATCCACAGTAGCAACAACACAGATGGTTTTGTCCCAGCGAGGCAGCAGCGAGCAGTTAATCTAAATAAGAACGCAACATCAAAACAAAAACACAGACCGCCTCCAGGAAGCCACTTCAGTCTACAGTATAGTATTGTATGTGACATTTCACAATGCTTAAATGCCAAACGCACGCTCCGCCAGCCTGAGGTGACATTGTCTTGTAACCTCAGAGAGACACGTAAATTACAAGGCACAGTGCCGTACAGTACAAAGAACAAATTTGGTTTCCAGACACGCTGGCCTTGGTTAGACAGGCGTGTAATAGTCGTACAAACCTCGCAAGTGGACATCAATGAGACCCCTGCAGCCAAATAATCACTTTTTAAATTGACGCAAAAAAACAAGGAGGTTTAACACCACTCACTAACCCATTAGGTTAAATGTTTACTCACACCGCTGAGTATGAATTGTTGGGCAAGACATGGGTAATAGTTCCTCTAAATCTCTGCATCATGATATAACAAGCTTGTAGTTCTCTTCAGTCAACTCAATTATAATGTCTTTATCACAAAATGCTTGTTTTAGAAACTGGATATAATGTCAGAATGTGTTTGTGCCCAGTGATTACCTTTTTCATCAAAGCAAATCAATGCTAGAATACACAACCTGATGATAATGACATGCATGTCAGAGCCATCGCTCCTGAACAGGAATCTGAGATCTCCCGGGTGAACGTCTAACATCTGTTTCTTAGACCGTAGCTATACACTGTTCAGTCTCACTAAATTCGACAGGGTGCATTTTCACATAATATTCCAGAGAGCGATTTGCCTGATGTAGAGCCAAGATAAAACCAAACTTTGCACATAAACCTGACACCCAAAACACACATACACACACGGAGAAAAAAAAAGTCCAAGTCTGGAAAGTTGGATGAATTATGTATTTCAGCTCTGGCTGGGTGTAGCTGACTATCCTTACAGAGACAGTAAAAAGACTCAATATTTCAAACTGAACAGAGGCACCGAGAGCTCATTGCACTACCATGTAATAAAATACATGCAAACAGACAAAACACTAACAAATTCAGATATTATCTCCATCTGTTTGACAACACATGCATTGCCTATGGTCACAACACAACCAAATAGGAGCATCAAGCACTGCAGTTAAAAGGCTATGACATTGTGTACTTGCAATAATCCTGGAATTTATTACCTTCTTGTGGCCACAGTGGTGTATTTTTTCCTGGAAGTTAGGTTGTCTACCAGGCACTTCACCTACTGTTTCTGTCATTGGCTGTGGCTTCTAAAGCAGAGAATTTTTTTGATGGTTGCACCTGTGCCATGGGGACAGGACCTGGGATCTTTGACGAGTGACTGTTGCTCCAACTAGATACAGGCAAGTGTGCTTGTCAAGGCTTGAATACAGTAAACACAGATACAGGTTTGTCTATGTAGAAAGTTGAATTAGAGCACTGTAATGACAAAACACAGCTCACTGTATTACATACTGTATCTAATATAGTGTCCAAGAGCCGAAGTAATTATAAAATCATCAGCTATACTAAATCAAGTAGCTGATCTGTTGCATGTTCCTTTAGCCATGTTATAAAATCTTTTTGTGGGTCTGTGAAGTGCTGATCAGGTATAGTGCTCAAATGATAACCACATGACTAAGACACCATCTATATTCAAGATATTGAAAATATATAAAGACAAGGAAAAACTGCAAATTCTCACATTTGTAACTTTTGATTTCTCCAGGATTAAGTGATTATTTATTGATTGTTTTTGGGTACAGTGATCAACCAATTAATCAACCAGTGTCTCTCGCTCTAGTGTGATTTATTTGTGAGCAATTCTCTCTTTCCTTCCTGTGGGATTTCTTAGATGTTCTATCTACGAGGAGTGACTAAAAGCATGTATTTTAATTGTATTTGTATAGTGCTAAATTGTAGTATACATTCATAGCTACAGGATGGAGTGAGGATGGAGTGAGGAAAGAGAGGAGGAGAGGAAAGAGAAAAGAGAGGTGGATACACTGGTACATTGTCTTACACGTTCTCTCCTGCATTCCTCTAAACCCACCACAAACCTCTGTGTTTTCAGGGATCTTAAATCTACAGTATTACTGGCTCCTCTTTTAGACTGCACATCTTCATCATCCGGTGTTTTTCCTTTCACTCCTGACTGAGCCTGACTCTCTGTCTATGTGCTGGATGACAAACACACGCTGTGTTGGTGGTGGTGTTCAGCCTCAGATCAAACGGGATATGGCATGTTTGTGTGAAATCATGGTGACCGCTGTAGGTGGATCTGCCATCATGACATTTTCTGGCCTTATTTTCATGATCTGACCTCCCATGAGTCTTCAACATCTGCTATCTTCTGAGGAGAGAGAACGGCATGCAGGGCTGTGTGTGCAGCCAAGGAACGCCGTGAATGTGGCGACGTAGGGACGAGGACTGTTATGGTGCGTTCAAGGAAACTCGTATTTTTCCGACTGAAGTGGTACCAGTTCGATCTGGTACGAGTCGGTACGAGTTCACGGGTCGGAAGTTACGAGTGGCCGTTATAGTGACTTTCACCGGTAAAACAGGTCGGAAAAACAGGAGTGGGTTGCCTGAAACGCTACAAAGTCGTAAGTTGTGACTTGAAGCTGTAATTTACGATTTCAAAAGCCTGCCTGGAACGCAGCATTAGCGAAAACGACCGGATCACTCACTTCTGCTTTAACATGCCTGACAATACTAAACTAAATAAGTCTTGCATTGAATCTTTTTGTGCTTTTTATTTTGCTGAATTAAAGAAGAAGAAATAACTCTTATGGCACCTTTAAAGTTGACTTAGAGTGTATTTGTGCTCTGTTAAGATCTGACATTTTGAACTTTGACTGTGGAAACAGGACATTTGCATTCAGACCCAGAGGACGGCAGAAAGTGTTTAGGCAGTGTTTACTCAACTGGAATAACTGCACTTTATGAACTATTTATGAGTTTTGTAATTGCTACATGACCAGTGTTAGCACTAACAGCTATTGTAAAGATAGCTGTCTAATGTCTAAGTCTGATGCTTGACTTGCAACAATTTGTCTGGAGTGGTTGAAATAGATAAAACCAGGCAATATGTCACCAGAGGAAATATTTATGACGGATCACATGACAGATAGGATACCTTTTTAATTGTCAGTTTAAAAGTAAATAGTTACTTAGTCTTTTTTTAAATACTTATGTGTGGTTCTAGTTTTCAAAAAGCTCACCCTGGAGTTTCAGCTTATTTGCTCAGAGCCCACTTGACATGTTTTACAAACCAAAGTATCCTGAAAAAGGCATATTGATTGAGTTTACTGGAAAATAGCCTCACAAGGCCAACCGTCAGAAAGCCGAGAACATTTCAGTCTCATGTGAGAGGAGTCTGCGTTTAGTGTGAGATGATAATTGGGAGAATACAAGGACAGTCGGAAATAATCAGCAAAAGCGAAAGAAGTGCAGTGGAAACATACAATAGAGCCAGCTGAAATGGGCAAACGCTCCTAATGGACTCAAGGATAAAGACTAACTGAAAGCACTGACAGGCATGTTTATATGGTTGAACCAAGGACATGTACTGTACCGTGTTCACTCGTCTCTCTAAGTAGTCTGAAGGTCACTGTGTGTCCTTGAGGACAACATCCCCCCACACAGCTCCCTGCAGACCTGAAAATGGACCAAAGTCTCATTATGTGACTGTTTTGAAAACCCCAAAATCAAATATCTCTCTTCTATTCCCCCACTCACCCCCCTATGTCCCCAATTAATGAGCTTAAAAAACAAGCTCCCAGTCAACCCAACTGAGTCCCACTACTGGGAATAGTCGTAAATTGGCCTGATAAGAGCAGCAGCAGAAAACGCCACGCATGCCCGTCTCTCTGATGACTGTATTTCAGTGACGAACAGGAAATCATTAGTCACGGGTGCGGCGCGGCGGGGGTCTGCAGAGAGGGACAGAGGGCTGAGGAAGCAGCAACATGGCCAGACCTGAGACATCATCACTACACCATCTGCTGAGGAGCTGCCAGCATTCCTGGCAGACTGGGTAATAATAGGAACATTCACACAATGCTGCGAGGTCTGCACAAGGCAGATGAAAGAATAGATCACGTACTGTACACGCCAAGTTTAGTTTGAGATCTGTGCGCTGCGTGCCCAAATTAAACAAGGGCTATAAAAACACTGATAAAACACACAAAGCCCACACATACTACAATATATTCTAAAGGGCCCTGAAGCAAAACAATGTGGCTTTGAATTTCAAACCCTGCTCACCCACACACACTCACACACAGTATAGGCAACACATTAATGGTATCTGTTCTGAATGTCAAAGCATTGATAATGAGTGTTTAGTGCTTTACATGGTTGTGCATTAATTAGAAATAACAGACTGAAGCGATCGTAACGAAATATTGCATATCGCTAAGAGGCATTGATGCTGGTCGATAGGAATATAAATTACAAGGGCAACAGCTGAGATGGATACACTCGGGTGGAAGTAACACGGTAAAACACAGACCTGGCCAATCAGACAATTTATGATTCTGTGATTCGTTTTGCACCTTCTACAGTGAATTGGGTGATTCGTGTTTTAAATTGTATCTCACAGGCAAAGAGAGCGAGGAGGAGGATTGATGAGTCCACCAGTGCACCTATTGATTTATTGTCAAAAAAATATGCTGCAAAGACTTTGGATCCGCACCAACATTTACTCTTTCCTTTCTTCATTTTTTTGATCTATTTTACATATTCACAGAGGGGAAAAAATATTGAGAGTTATTCCGTAGTTTTACATAGAAGGGAAGACAGGGCTTAAATAAGTAAAATTTAGATTAAAAATCATGAGGCGTCAGACGAACAGAGACTTTGTCCTTTCATGTGACTGAGGAGCAATTCTCTCGACAGATTAATAGCTTCTCCCTGATGGATCTAAGAGCCATGTCCTTGTGTTTCCTATTATCTTGTACTGTATGCACAGTCAATGTTTGAATAAAAGCGTAGCTACATAAGGCCCTCTTGTATTATTCCCTAAAGTCAACACACCTGTTCAGGTGGAGCTGTTGAAACCCTATCAGCCTCTGATCAGTAAGATAAGCCTCCATGTCTACCACAACAGATCATACAGTATCATGGTAACGCAACATTAAATGTATCTTGTGTCTATAGTGGCTTCAGTTTTGGTGCCGTCTTGCATGAAAACAGGCGGATCAGATGCCAACCGGGAATAACTGCTTGGGCTTTGGCAGATTTTCAATTCAATGGTTTCAATTACCACTAATGTGAAAGCACAAGTCCTTGAAATTTAAGGCAGGGCAAACGTGTGATCCCTGTCAGGGACTGCTAAGTTACTGACAACTGCTGTAATGATCTTGGATCATAGACTGAGAAACCACAGCAAGGTGCCTCAGAGAAATGATGAGGCAATGCTCTGTTGCTCATAATTAAATGATGTTTTACTTTCTATTAACAGAAAGGGCCCACTACGCGTCTCAGACTGTCTGACTCTGACAAAGCCTGTCGGCCTGGCGGTAACTAAATAATGTCTGAATGCTGGCATTGGGATAAAACATGTGCCATGTACTCAGCTATGTGTGATCCTGGTATTTTGTACGGATACCAGTGGATTGACTGAAAAGCTCACATGGTTTTACTACAAGAACATTATTCCCTGAGGCTCCGGAGAAGCTTTTTCCTCTAATTCAAACAGATTACATGGAAAACTGCGCAAGTGGCTCACACTATACAGTTACCTATTTTTAACCAGCTCTAGTACTGCATGCAATTTCTCTCAGTAGGAGATGTGCTGTAACTGTAATATGCAATATCCACGACTCCCAATAGTATACAGTCCGTGATCTGAAGCTGCAGGGATAAAACACTGTGTTCTGTCGATTCTTTTATCTTAGTAATCAAATTATCGTGACAGACCATCTCACTGATTCAAGGTCACACTCAAAATTCATGGCTCTTCTCTTTTGACTTTCGCTGTTATTGTGTTTGAGGGAATTTTGATTAATCACAAATCTGACGTTCACTCCATCTATGTTACATTTCATACTATTCCAGTGTGTTTGCATTCAGCCATAAAAGCTGCACTATTACAGCATGTCCTCCTGTCTCCCTCTCTCTGCTCACACACAAGCAGCCCCTCCCTCACACAAAGAGACAGATGGACGGCTGACAAATCACACTGTTTGCCAACTTGCTGTTATCTTATTAACATTGATAACTATTTATATACATGACCCCAAGATCCAGATAAATGTTCTGCTGGTGCAGAAGTGGATTGCAACGCAGAATCTCTGGAACATGGCGACATTTTGCCATGGAAAGTGAAGTGTGTGTCTGCTTTAACTGCCTGAAATGTTGCCAATCGTCCAAAAGTTTCTAGAGGGACTTTTCTGCTTATGGGTAAAGTTTAAAATCTCACAGCTGCAAGTCAGCATGGGCATCAGCGCCAGTGCAATTTGGGTTGTCAGTGAAACTGATGATGGTCAAAATATTAACACTGAGACAAAATTTAAAACGTTTGCCAAAGTCATCCCTGATGGGAAGCGGGACAGAGGGCTGTGCAGTGCAAAGAGCACAAAGGGTTTATCCTGTCTTTGCCTTTTGGGTGCAAAGAGCAGAATCAGTGAAATGCTAATCAGTGTGAGGGGGTGGTAGCCCAGCAAATCTGCTGTGTCCTCTAAAATGATCTTGGAGTCACTTGGCCATGATCATTGGAGTCTGTGAGTTACTATACATAGGCGAGTGCACGCCTTAGCAAGTCGAGGTAGATTTATGACCCACTGTGACACTGTGAACGCAGAGATGTGTGTGTCGCCTTCCTGTGGAGCAGCAGTAAACTGAGGCGAGGCTCCCCTTACACACACAGCATGAATTATGACCACTTTGATGGCCCCTTCAGGTTTTATCTTGTGATATCATCAGGTCAGAATCTGTATTTGTTAACTTATCCTGTGGTTCACGACCAAATACCTGCAAAACGAGATTCCCGTCAAATGTGTTTATCAGCAACTAGAAAATATCAGCATGCTACATAAAGAACCAAGAGGCTGAACATGGAAAATATTATCACTGTTTGACACGGATAATGTTTACCAGATGTTACCTGTTCAACATCAACTTGTTAGCACTGTCACTGGGAGCACGGGTAACACTTTACAATAAGGGTCTCTTAATTAACGTTAGTTACATTATTAAGCATTAATTAACTGTTTACAGATATATTAACATCATTATTATGTATTACTTAGGATTAGGAAACACATTGATTAATGTAGCCTATTAGTAAGCAGTTAAGTAATGTTTACTACTCAAAGTTAGTTAAAGCAGAAGTAAGCGATATTTTTGTGTTAATATAAGTCTTAAATAGTTATATCATCACTTACATGGAGTGTTTGGACGGAAACACGGGTCTGTCAGTCACTCTGCTCTGCTCTGAGCCGAGGAGAAAACTTTTCTCGTATCCTACAATTTTTTTCCAATGAGGAGAGAGAACGGCATGCAGGGCTGTGTGTGCAGCCAAGGGATGCGCGTGAATGTGGTGACGTAGGGACGAGGACTGTTATGGTGCGTTCAAGGCAACTCGTTACTCCTGTTTTTCCGACCTGTGAAGTCGTACCAGTTCGATCTGGTACGAGTTCACGGGTCGGAAGTTACGAGTGGCCGTTATAGTGACTTTCACAGGTAAAACAGGTCGGAAAAACACGCGGGGGTTGCCTGGCACGCTACAAAGTCGTAAGTTGTGACTTTATCCAATCATCTCCTCATTGGATAAAAACTGTAGGATACGATAAATGTTTTCTCCTCGGCTCAGAGCAGAGCAGAGTGACTGACAGACCCGTGTTTCGGTCCAAACACTCTATGTAAGTGATTGCTGTCGGAAGATATAACTATTTAAGACTTATATTAACACAAATATATCACTTACTTCTGCTTTAAATAATAATAGTTGTTGAATAATGTAATTAGTTATCATTATGTATGCATTACTCAGCAATAATTAACACATTAGTTTATATATTAATGCTTAATAACTAACTAACTAACGTTAATTAAGGGACCCTCATTGAAAAGTGTTACCGGAGCATGTTAGCATGTTGATGTTAGCAGCTAGCCCCAAGCTGTTCCTATAACCTCACAGAGCTGTAGACATGATGACTGTTGAGAAAAGAGAAGTGTGCTAAAGTTGTTATTGGTTAAATTACGTTGGCATATCAGTTTGTGTAAAGCTCCAACAGTTAAAGCTGTTTGTGAGTTGCACATTTCACATGATGCATGGCCAGTTTTTTCCTCCAGTATTATGATGAAAATATTGATCAGTGCAGCTTTAAGGCAGAAATCACATTACGCTACCAACACAGTCTTGTGAATCTCCTATGCAGCAGTGGAGCAATTCCTCTCCATTAATTTAGGCTACTGAAATTGGGGATCGATTTGTTTGTCAACTTGTGAAGAGACCCCACTGCCTTTCATGTGACTGGAGGTCCTTGTTTTTTTTTATTTTTAACAGTGACATTTCCTCTGCGTCTGGGATTTCACAGACCAGCCGAGGAGATCTAAAGAGAAGAGAGGGGGGGAAGACTGCGACAGACACTCGGTAGAGAACAGAGAGTCCCACTGACCTGTTTCAGATGGTTCTTTAAAGTTATCTTCATCTTACTTTAAAATGTACTATACTGCTTATGCAATGTGAACAGCTTTTAATGTCTAACATGAGTTTTCAGATTCACAAAGGTCAACAACAAACCAATATGATTTAATGAGTCAATCCAAATAACTGAGAGAAGGTCTACTGTGGTGGTTATGACCAAAGCAGCAAACTAGTTAGATCTGAGATTGATGTGAGACAGGAGTCAACAGCGTGGGGGACAGTCAATAGCAACAGTGCTGAAGTGAGAGACAGAAGGCAAGAACAAGTCTGAAACGTCGCTGTGCACCATTGAATCTGCTCTCACAGATTGCAAGACTTTCCCACCCACCTCCTGAAAGCGCATTCATAACATCCACAGTAGCAACAACACAGATGGTTTTGTCCCAGCGAGGCAGCAGCGAGCAGTTAATCTAAATAAGAACGCAACATCAAAACAAAAACACAGACCGCCTCCAGGAAGCCACTTCAGTCTACAGTATAGTATTGTATGTGACATTTCACAATGCTTAAATGCCAAACGCACGCTCCGCCAGCCTGAGGTGACATTGTCTTGTAACCTCAGAGAGACACGTAAATTACAAGGCACAGTGCCGTACAGTACAAAGAACAAATTTGGTTTCCAGACACGCTGGCCTTGGTTAGACAGGCGTGTAATAGTCGTACAAACCTCGCAAGTGGACATCAATGAGACCCCTGCAGCCAAATAATCACTTTTTAAATTGACGCAAAAAAACAAGGAGGTTTAACACCACTCACTAACCCATTAGGTTAAATGTTTACTCACACCGCTGAGTATGAATTGTTGGGCAAGACATGGGTAATAGTTCCTCTAAATCTCTGCATCATGATATAACAAGCTTGTAGTTCTCTTCAGTCAACTCAATTATAATGTCTTTATCACAAAATGCTTGTTTTAGAAACTGGATATAATGTCAGAATGTGTTTGTGCCCAGTGATTACCTTTTTCATCAAAGCAAATCAATGCTAGAATACACAACCTGATGATAATGACATGCATGTCAGAGCCATCGCTCCTGAACAGGAATCTGAGATCTCCCGGGTGAACGTCTAACATCTGTTTCTTAGACCGTAGCTATACACTGTTCAGTCTCACTAAATTCGACAGGGTGCATTTTCACATAATATTCCAGAGAGCGATTTGCCTGATGTAGAGCCAAGATAAAACCAAACTTTGCACATAAACCTGACACCCAAAACACACATACACACACGGAGAAAAAAAAAGTCCAAGTCTGGAAAGTTGGATGAATTATGTATTTCAGCTCTGGCTGGGTGTAGCTGACTATCCTTACAGAGACAGTAAAAAGACTCAATATTTCAAACTGAACAGAGGCACCGAGAGCTCATTGCACTACCATGTAATAAAATACATGCAAACAGACAAAACACTAACAAATTCAGATATTATCTCCATCTGTTTGACAACACATGCATTGCCTATGGTCACAACACAACCAAATAGGAGCATCAAGCACTGCAGTTAAAAGGCTATGACATTGTGTACTTGCAATAATCCTGGAATTTATTACCTTCTTGTGGCCACAGTGGTGTATTTTTTCCTGGAAGTTAGGTTGTCTACCAGGCACTTCACCTACTGTTTCTGTCATTGGCTGTGGCTTCTAAAGCAGAGAATTTTTTTGATGGTTGCACCTGTGCCATGGGGACAGGACCTGGGATCTTTGACGAGTGACTGTTGCTCCAACTAGATACAGGCAAGTGTGCTTGTCAAGGCTTGAATACAGTAAACACAGATACAGGTTTGTCTATGTAGAAAGTTGAATTAGAGCACTGTAATGACAAAACACAGCTCACTGTATTACATACTGTATCTAATATAGTGTCCAAGAGCCGAAGTAATTATAAAATCATCAGCTATACTAAATCAAGTAGCTGATCTGTTGCATGTTCCTTTAGCCATGTTATAAAATCTTTTTGTGGGTCTGTGAAGTGCTGATCAGGTATAGTGCTCAAATGATAACCACATGACTAAGACACCATCTATATTCAAGATATTGAAAATATATAAAGACAAGGAAAAACTGCAAATTCTCACATTTGTAACTTTTGATTTCTCCAGGATTAAGTGATTATTTATTGATTGTTTTTGGGTACAGTGATCAACCAATTAATCAACCAGTGTCTCTCGCTCTAGTGTGATTTATTTGTGAGCAATTCTCTCTTTCCTTCCTGTGGGATTTCTTAGATGTTCTATCTACGAGGAGTGACTAAAAGCATGTATTTTAATTGTATTTGTATAGTGCTAAATTGTAGTATACATTCATAGCTACAGGATGGAGTGAGGATGGAGTGAGGAAAGAGAGGAGGAGAGGAAAGAGAAAAGAGAGGTGGATACACTGGTACATTGTCTTACACGTTCTCTCCTGCATTCCTCTAAACCCACCACAAACCTCTGTGTTTTCAGGGATCTTAAATCTACAGTATTACTGGCTCCTCTTTTAGACTGCACATCTTCATCATCCGGTGTTTTTCCTTTCACTCCTGACTGAGCCTGACTCTCTGTCTATGTGCTGGATGACAAACACACGCTGTGTTGGTGGTGGTGTTCAGCCTCAGATCAAACGGGATATGGCATGTTTGTGTGAAATCATGGTGACCGCTGTAGGTGGATCTGCCATCATGACATTTTCTGGCCTTATTTTCATGATCTGACCTCCCATGAGTCTTCAACATCTGCTATCTTCTTAAATCCACAGTGAGACATGGCTGCTACAGCCTAACCTCTTTCGGTCATTTTCTGATCTGTCATAATGGTGAGTCCTAGATTATGAGTCAATCTCTGTCTTCATCATCATTGATCTTCCTCTCAAAACTTGATCTGACCCTTTTGGTGTAGTTTTGTATCCATGGTGGCTTGGTGGGCGTGCAGGCCTGGTTGTAATTGGCACAATCCTGGGTTCTGCTGAAGGAGCTGGATGGATTTCCATGTCCTCTATCATATGACAAATGTGATGTTAACAGATTGAAAAATGTCACTGCCTCCAAATTCTTAAAATCTCTCTGAGCTGATTAATGTGAGGAGCCGTTCTGTCCCGATGGTGATCCAATGGAAACTTGATCCCTTTGGACAGATGGACACTTACGAAGCATTGGCTTCATTTTTGATACCTGGAGTCAACGTCCATTTATATACAGCCCATGGTTTCTACTGAGGTGTTCCAGAAAAAGGAGGATTTGACGACACAAGCTGTGTTTATGTTTTGTATTTAAAGCAATATTATCTGTATAGATGTGTCTTTGTGTTCAGGCCGAGCTTAACCTGCCAATTTTGGTATAGTTTCCCTCTGTTGAAATGTAAAATACACAGGAAAGCCCATAGGTGCTCTTGCTGCAGCCCCATTAGAGGAGAACTCTCCCTGCCGATCGTGTGTGCATACTAGTTAGGTCCTGAAGCATTTTGAACCATAAAAATTTGAAATCTCAGAAAAGCCCAGAGTCATACAGTCTTTTCTACTTTTGTGGGATGCAAGCAAATAAAGATGATGAGTGCACTTCTTTGGCTGATACCATGCTTGCAGTGGAAAATGAGGTGTAGAAAAAGGCGGAGGTGGCTGCTGCTTCTCCTCAAGAAGGTACCGCTGATCTGATGTGGTCCATGTCAGATCCACCCTCTCCTAACAGACGGCTGATTAGATGTTGAGTAAATGCTTTACAGATGTGGTGGTTTCAGTTGGTCAGGTTGTTGTCCCTTCTGTGTACTGACAGCACATGAATTGGTCAGGACATCCAGTCTAAAGAAGAACGTATGAGCTTTTCCTCAGACATTTTCTTCACAATTAAAAAATCAAACAGATGTGACCAATATACGGTTTTCATCCATTCAGTCCCTCTGCATCCTGTCCCTGCTAGAGCCATTTGAGCCAGTAATGGTTAACTGTGTTAATCTCCTGCCCTGTACAAAAAGTGGAAATGAGCACTTGAGCCACCACTTGATTTCCAGAAGTGATTCCACTGCACAAAATCACCACCCACCTCTTGGTGAGAACCGATTTCCAGTGCAATCTCTTCAAATAGATCCTCAAGATATTAGATGTTAAGCACATAGTCTCCAGTACTTATCATCCTAAGATGCAAGGCGTAGTAGCGCAGTGGCCAACAGATGTTAAAGTCTACGCTCTGTCGACATTGTCTGGAGGCAACAGGAACATGGGATGAAGGAATCCCATTTGTGTTGTTTGCTGCCTGTGAAGCTGTGAATCTTTGAGATTCTCCAGGACACAGTTTGTCTTTGGTCACACATCCCGCAGTCCCATAAAAGCCCTGCATATATTCCTGCAAATTCCTGTCAAGAGTCCTCTGCTGAGAAAAATGTGCTTGACGACGTTTGCCAAGTCTGTGAGTGCTTGCACCATGCCAAAATTCTCATCACAGAGTCTCTTTCCTCTTCCCAAACAGTGAAGAAATGAAGAATGACTATGACCGCTCCGTCACCTCCAGGTTGGTGATAAGGTTTTGCCATTGCTTCCCAATCCCAGCTCTGCACTCTCTGTAAAGTTTTCCCTTCCATATGAAACCTGTGACTGTCTCAGCGACACAGATTACATCACTGGCACTTCAGATAGATGGTGAAAAACCTGTTTGTTGAAGGCATACTCTCATACAGAGACACCAAAACTAGCCCAAACTTCACCAAGTGTCTAAGTGCCTAATCGTGAAAGAGGACTCCAACGTACCAGATGGTGATGACAGCTTGACAAAACATCATTCCTCACATCAAGGTGCATGACCGCCTGATTCTGACATGCTCGACATAGCCTACTACCCTCAAAATTGTCTCACTCTTCTGATGAAAAGTGACATAGTTAGGTTCGCTGATCATTTCTCATGTCTTTTTGGTGTTGTTCTGACTTCACCACCTGGGAGAAGTATATTAACTTACTTGAGAAGATTTTCACTCATTCAGCTGATGCTTCCTCTGAATCTGGTCCAATCTGAGTAAGGAAACTCCAGATTCTACCTGGCAGGCCAACACCAAGTGCACCCTGAGTGTTGAGGACTGGTGTAATTTTATTCTGCCCTTACAGAGAATCTGGTTTTAAATCTGGTTTTAAAGGGACAACAAGGAGTTTTGGAAAAGCGAAGCGTTTTCACACTACATTTTGAGCCTCCGCGCGCACCGTGAAATTCTTTGACCGGCACAAGACAGACTCATGTTTTCATTCATCAAGAATTAAAGTCAGAGGTTCGAAGATGATCAGATACCGGCATAGTTCTGACCATAAACGGCGATTCGGTGGCGTTATTCTCATGACTCACCGCGAAACCGAAAGTAAGGAAACGCTGGTCGGCTCGACCAGCATTTCCGCCACCACTAATAATAACAAAATAACGATAGAGACAAAACTATATATTTATCGAAAATGGGCCCATTAACAAGTGTGGGTAACGTAGATTCATCCACATTAATATGAGACTTTTTTATTGTCGCAGATTTTTCGTTCTCCTCGTTGTACCTTTAAAATCTATTCCGCTTTATTTCAGCTTTAGGTTGGACATTGAGTAGCCTATGTTTACTCCCAACAAAGCAGAATCCTTGTTTGCTATCCTTTTCCATTCCTTCAGTGATCCTCTTACCTTGTTTGAACCATTATTTCCTTATGTACCCTCCTGATTATGCAATTAATTTACTTTACCTACAACACGTGGCTTAATTATGCAGTATATATTGTGTATACAGTGTCTTCCAAAAATATTTTTGCTAAAAAAAAAACAAGAAAAACAGCTGTGTGAGGAAACAATGGTGATGATTATGGTTGGAGTAAACTAAAGTTGTGGTCTGTACAAACAAAACAATGAGCTGAAGGAGGGGGGAGAGCAGATCTAAATTCTATGCATGTTCATGCCTATGAGCAACCCCTTGCCCATATTCATTTGATTCATTTTAAAATGTAAATGTAAGTTAGTATAGCTTAAAGCTAAATGCTGAGGTGTCTTTGATGTACCCCGATGCAACACTTCAAACTGAAATACCTCACAATGCCAGTCTAAACTTTACATTATCACATAGGCCCGTGTCATTAGACAAACAAGGCCACTTTGTTTTAAAGATCGTATTTCACTGTGGTGCCTGTCCTGGAGTATATTTAGGGAATAATGTAGCCTACCGTTGTGTCACTGCAGCACAGAGCAGCCAGGGGTTTAGCAGGATTTCTCTAAAGTCTACTCACCTCTGGCATTTCTCCTCATCTTGCAAGTTGTGGACTGCACTGAGGTTAAATCGGGCCTCATTAAAGAGAAGAACTGCATGTGGGTCTGTTTTCTGCTGTTTGTTAAACTGTCCTATTTGCCTGGTTTGCCTTTGTGACTTCTCTGAGTGGGCGGATATGAGTGTGATGGAGCTAGAAGCTGCAGTGGCTGCCAGGGGCAAGAAGAGACAGGACAGAGTCTATATCCCTGGCAATAAATAGCCCAGAAAACAATCCAAACCCGCGGCAGATTATTATATGGAAAACTGCCAAACGACTTGCTGTCCTGTGTTGTTAGTCCCACTCAATCTGAACAAGTTAAAACCCCATCAAAGTACACTTGATTTTCCGACAAGTATTGGCCCTGTTAGTGCTTAAAAACTGAAAAAGTGTTTCTCCAAATTGTCAATGAAGCACCTTACAAGATGCTTAAGCCCACAAATGGCTACAGAGTGCTGTCCTAATTGGCAGTCATCAGCTATCAATCAGCCATGAGGTTTATGAATACATTTTGTTATTAATAGAAATTCTGTTTGCAGAGTGGACTCCATTCCCTCTTTAATGAGCAGACACACAGTGAAGCTGTGTGTGAATATGTAGGGCAGGACAACACAACCAAGTTGGATGCTGACAAAAACAAACTCCTCAAACCAGTGTGTCAACAAGATGAAACAAATGGAAAAAAGAACAAAAAGTCCACAGCTGTAGTGGTTCTAAGAGGCTGTACTTGTAGGCACAGAAGTGTTTTGAAGTGCGTGCTATAGCATCACAATGCTAGCGCGCTCACAAAAACTATAATAGGAACTGAAAACTGGACTCAAAGAAGGCGCCGATTCATTTGTATGGAAAAAACAGCTTGTGGAGCACAAAATCCAAAGGATTTATAGCTCCTGGGTTTCGCACAATACTGTGAAACCCACTACAAGTTTCCAATTGTGTTTTCACTTTCCCACACACTCCAAACATTTTACTTTTTAACTTTCAGTCTGGACCAAAGACGTGAGCCGACAACATCAGGGGAAGATTGTGTGTTCTGATTGAAACTGACACAACAAAGTGGTGAGTTTGTTCTATGTGCTGCCATTTTCTAGCACAATATGTGTGTTAACTTTGGGGGAACAACCTGACTTTATCTTATTTGATAAAAAAGTAGCTTTGCCCTTTTGTATCATGTTTGCCATAACAGGATATTTCCTATAATCACAAAACAACACACCTAGTGCAGCAGCAGTGGCCAGTGACCCCGGCTCAGGCACTGGGTAAACAAGTGCCTCAAGTGGCCACAGCTTCACTTTCATTCTTCAAAGCGATATTGTGGAGGCACATCAAGGGGACCAAAGTGTCACTGCTGATTTGAAGCTTTTGCCAGAGTCAGAGGTGGGAAGTGCTTGGGAGGAGTGTACTGAACACGCAGGGGGATGCCGCTCTGATAAAGAGTTGTGTGGGGAGGCCCCCAAATCCCTTTTATATCACCGGCTCACATGCATGCAGGAAAAGTAGCACAGACGCCCGAGGGGCGGGGGGAGTGGAGATCAAAGCGAGATGGAAATCCAGACAGAAATACATGTGTGCAAATGAAAAAGACAAAAGAGAAAATCTCAACATCACCCCTTTTTTTTCTCCCTGAAGCAGCTGAGTCAGTTTATATGATCTACTTACTGGGAGAAGACTGCGCCGCTGCTGCTGCATGGCATGACAAGCGAAGCACAAAGGATTTCAACCTACCACAGACATGTACACAAACACAGCTGCTGTGGTTTCCCCCTGTGTGTCTGTGTGAGCTGCACAGAGTCCCTGAGGAGCTCTGCGTTAGTGAACCTATATGTGAGTGCAGACAGTGGAGCAGCCAGTAAAGCTGACCTGCTGCAGGTCTGAAGTAAATAAAGTTCTGACAGCTTCTCTGCTCGTGTGGATTCAATTCTCTCTGAGCAGCCTACACACAGCCATCAGTTTTCCTTATCACTCCCCTCCCTACAGTTTTCAATTAGTATGAGGTGCCGGGGGTATCATATGTGTGTCTTTGTGATGAGGGCAAGGTCAGAGATAGGCAGTTTATGTCAGCTCAAATTATTACCTGGAGTCTGTTCATTTGCTCGTTCATCCATTCACACTCACTCCCTCACTGTATACTGTGGGACCTCTCCAGCTGTCAGGGGGCAAGGGAGGGGGGCGTGGAGTGAGTTTTCGGAGCCATCAGGCATGCAGTGCACCACACCAATGGCCCCCGGGATACCCTGCGAGGGACACTTGCTCTTTTCTGACCTATTGCACAGCAAATGTTAAACGAGGGGGAGCAGACGGGGGTTCTCATTGACATTCCTGCTGGTTTGAATGGAAATGTAGCAACAAAAAAAAGAAAGAAAGAGAAAAAGACTGCACCCATGGGTGCTGTCCTATAGCCAGGGATGAGTGTGCCATTCCAAATGGCAGGCCAGTCAGATGTCGCCCCCATTGCCAAAGTCCCCCATAGCCAAAATGTAACACATGACTAGGGTAAAAACAAAAACAAAAAAAGAAAACCCATAAATGTTAATCTGTTATTCTGTATGTAAGCCAGAGAAAATATAGCAGCCTAGGGGGATGGCAGCTCCAGTGCTTTAGACACCCAGACTGTCAGTCGGTCATGATATGATTATTTACCAAACAAGCCACAGCAATATCATTCTCCAATGTCTTTGTCTTAAATGTGGCTTCATCAGTTCATGGGGTCCCACATTTATTCGTTATTTGAACTCCCCTGAAAAGATTTGTGTTAATGGTGTGAGCTGAGTTCATTTTTCTATTGGTTTTATATTTATCAGGCTGATTGTGGGTTTGGCTATACGTGGAATAATGCGTGTTTTTCAACAAGTATTTATAGGACACCATGCCGTATACCAAATGGACGCAAAGGTCAGAGAAATCTGAAAGTGAAAGCTGCAGAGATCACCCACCTATAGTCGACACCACAGTTCCAACAAAATAAAAAGCCCCTGTAAAATCCCATCGTGGCCTCAGAGCATCAGCCCGGATCCCGGCGGCGATGGCAGCCTCGTACTCCCGCAGGAAGGAGTTGAGGTCCTGCAGGCTGATGTTGAAGGTCTCGCTGAAGTTGAGGAGCGTCCCGTTCCAGCGGCCGTGAGCCCGCAGCTCCGACGGCCTCTCGATGGCCGAGAAGACCGCAGCGCCGCACAGCAGGTACAGGACGATGAGGACGGCGAGCAGCACGAAGCGGCCGTTGTCCTCGTTGAAGTGCAGGGAGCGGCAGCCTTGCAGTCGCTGGCAAGGCATCATCCAAATTTCAGCACCACTCGCGCGTCGGACAGCGACAAGCTCCACATCAGAGACGGCATTCACTCGCCTGCAGGTGTCCTCTGGAAGTCACTGTCCTGCTCGCTCTCTCTGCACTTCTACAGGCAACATTTGTTCCAGGGAGCTCCCCACGTTGTCTCATTGTAGTTGTGAAGTGATATTATCTGTGGCTGAAAGACATAAGGAAGAGGTGGGGGGTGAAAAAACAAGAAAACGCTCCACTTGTGGATACAAGTCTGCAGGTCCTCGACAGAGTTCATGGGAAAAGCAGCCGGCGCATAGTTTCATAATGGACTCATTTTCTCATACAGTTGTGCCACTGCAGTTAGAGTGAAGTGGACTGCAGCTTAAATCCAAGCAGACGCGCGTCTTTGTGCAAAAAAAAAAAAAAAGCAAGCAGTGTTGGTCGGCTGGTGGTTATCCTCTGGGTGCCAGTGCACCAAAATGTGCTTCTCCACAAAAGACCACAGATGCAAGTTCTACAGATTTATATGCCGCAGGAAAAGCCCGTTCCCGTGCTCAGATAAAGTCACTGCTCCTCAGACTGGCTTGTTGCGGGTGAAGTGGCGGAGCCGCAGCCTTCATGTGGACGGTGCATCCTCTCTGTGCATGTGTGGAGAGAGAGAGAGAGAGAGAGAGAGAGAGAGAGAGAGAGAGAGAGAGGAGTCTGCGCTGTAAATCACAACAGCAGAGCAGAAAATGAGACATTGAGGCTGTGCGGTCCTCACTTGAGATAGTGCCCAGAAAGCAGCTGATTTACATTTTCACTCGAGTGCAGCCGTGTTACCTTGTGTCATGCGCACTGAGGATACTCCACACACTGGAAACCACCGATACTCACTTTCCGCACCGTGGGCACAATGCAGGATCAAAGATATCCAGCAGCCCTGAGCTGAGCTGCTTGAAAAGTTTCTGAAAGCGGATTCAAGAAAACAATGAATAAAATAATCCCATCCTAAAATTAACAAATCTCTATTCAGATTAAATCCTTAATAACAGTAACCCATAGAGACCAATTGTCATCAAATTATACTTTATATTCAAAGTAAAAGTAGTACTCATGTAGCAGGATGGCTCTTCTACTGTACGTATAGCCTATTGGTAAATTATTTATTGGATTATCATTACATTTACATAAATCCTGATGGTTATGCATGCTATTTCATACTTAGCTATGAGCAATTTGAATAATCTAATGCATCCCATTTTAAACGACTATCATCTTTTCCATTGATTTCTGAATTTAATCAATTTAACAGTTGGACTGGAAGAGAAATAGCCATTGCAGCGACCTATACAGGGGGAAGCTGAAAGATATTCATTTTCCTTACAGGGCACAGTGTGTCACTCTGAAATAAAAGCAAAAATGAAAAAAGACAGAATATGGAAAGTTTTTGAGTAAATTCACTCTCACGTTATTTTTTGCTTCACTGGAGATAATGACAGTAGACACTGAACTGTTGTAGGTATCTGTGTGCATGCCTGTTGCGCTCGTGATTTCCCAGTAACATTAAGAAAACGCTTGAGGACAGTGAGACATGATCTCACCCTGCTGTCACTGTCTCACTTGATTTAAATGACTAACGACCCGCTCTGCTGCTGCTTTAAAGACCCGGGCGGAGACTAATCGGTGGGATGGAGAGCTTAGTTTGTAGTAATGCTCTTTTACTTTTTGGGGTGCGTTGTGCTCTGTGTCAACATTTAGAGGCACGGTCACGGTGTTTGTTAGAACACGGTGTCCTATTGATGTTCAGAAGTATAGGATTTGGATGACTAAACTTTTACAAGGCACAACAAGGCTCAAATGACCGTCCAGGGAGGGAAAAAAAAGAGGAGCAATATCCCATTGGGTTGGTGGATACGCAGTGGGGATTCTAACAAAATCAATGACGACCTGGAGCTGCTGATCCATAAAAATGCCCATGAAACTATCGACTGATGCTTTAAAAAGACACACTCAGGTGGAGGCTGTAATTCTCTGTCACAAAAAAAACTCTGTCACGTTGGTGTTCAGAAATAATGTCTAATTGATATAAAATAGAGAAAACCCTCTGGTCAGTTTTTCCCCAAACAAAAGTGAACCTTTAGAAGAGAAGATATCAGAGCCCCAAACTGTGTCCACATCGCTCTGACAGCAGTGTTTGGTTTTCTGACAAGACAGTGGTGGGCTCGCTTTGGGCTGCTGTATTGATTATGCTTTTTAATCTAACTAATTGGCTTAAGAATATCAAGGCAGACTGCAGAACAAGGGCAAACTCAGCACAGCTATCTCAGCTACACACTGAACGTCCTTGTCTGTTTTCTTCAGCATCAATAAGCAGACTGCACACTTAATAATAACACAATAATTAATGATTTGTAGTTGTAAACAAATATAAAGACACTTTTCAATGTGTTTTCGCTAAAGTTAACAAACACTCGTGTTTTCCTTATGTTATATTTACTGTAAAGCTGTTTTCACGTGTTTTTATATACCAGAAGTGTGTTTCTCTTGCCTGAATTGCCTAAGATACAATTATTAAATTGGTTAATATAATATGATTCCTCACACTTTGTGCAAATGTAACTTATAATCAGTATTTTCATAGAATTCTTGGTGTTTTATTCAAATTTACATCTGTGGCCTTCACTCCATTACAGTGGAGCAAGGGCTCACACTGCTGAAAGGGTTTTAAAACTGTATTCTAACTAAAGTTTGGTAATGCCTCTCTGTGGCATTAGGTAGGCTATACTGTATTTTCATCAAGTGAGGGTCATCGATCATACATCTCCCAAAGAAAATGTAAAGGTCAGGGTAACGAGTATGAATGAAGTTCACTGAAAAGGTGTAATGTAAAGACCATGTATCGATGTTAGGCTATACTTTTTTCTAATCAAATCAGCCAACTAGATTGGATCAGTTCTGACCAGGGAGGAAAAGAGTTATCAGAAGATGATGCCAATATAATGACAAGATATAGACCGGCTCAATTTACAGCAATGTCTATCTCCAATGTGCAAGCATTAGCCATCATAAACTGATGTATACCAGACCAAAGAGATTAAGAATGGGGTCATTGCTCCTTTAAAAATGTACACAGTTTATCTTTAAAGGCGTCTGGTTAAAAGAAAAATATGAAAAATTGCATGCTAGATTACCCTTTGAATGATGCAGCAGCCATTTTACAGTAGTGAAGGTTAAGTGTTAGGTAGGTAAATGCTGTCCAGCCGTAGCTAAGCACACACCTTAACTGGCCTGTAAGGGGAGATGCAGAGGGCGTGTGGGAAAGACAGAGGAGAGGCGATCCTTCACAGTGCAGCAACGAGGGCTCCCGCAGTGAATAAAGATGAGGAGACAAGGGAGGACACACATCCTGTTACAGTGAGAAATGAAACGGGGAGGGAGCCGAGTGAGGGATTTCCTCTCACCCCCGCTGCGCAGGAGCTTCTCCCAATGATTGAGAACATATGGTCAAATCAATCACTTTGTCACTCTCAAATCACAACATGCGGGGGCCGTTTAATGGGCAAATGTCATCTGATGCATTCCATAAGTTCTTGCATGTTCGGTTGACTTGAGTAGTGAAGAGCACATGAGGCAGTGTTGAAAGCAGTGAGCGTATATTGATTTAAATCTGGCTTGACATGACCAATTTGCAGACCTCAGTCCTCTGAGATTTGAGAAGAACCCTTCAGAAACCTCATTTGTCACGGGGCACTGAGAGCGGATGACCCGTCAGAGCAACACCTGCACACTGTGTCAAAGGTCAGTTACAGTTAAATCTGTGTCCTTAATTGTTTTGTTTCATGAGAACAATTCTATCAGAGAAAAGAAGAAAAACAAATGAAGTACATAAAACAGGCCAAGAAGGCATCTTCACGTTGTAGCTGAGTCTCTTGTGCGTTCTCATTGCACAAGCTGAAATGCTGCTTTTCTGTAGTATCTTTGCAGCTTGGAAATGACTTCTCGTTCCGTTAATTTAAAATGTATTTTTACAACTAAAAAATAATGTCTATAAGCAAATACAATAAAAGCAATATTCAAACTTTAAGCTGCATGTAGCTCTTTGCCAGTCTGTCCATTATGAATCAGAGGTTTTGCTTTTTTTAAAAGAAACTCCGGTTGTAATCTCTGACAAAAGTGCGTGTCAGCCAGGGCGTCTGTCGCACAACTTTAATCCACTTCTTTTGTGCTTGTGTGAGTTTGTGTGCGTGCTTCTGCATGCATTTGCTTCCAATGAAAACCATTTCCCCCACACTTCCCACCCAGAAGGATTTGCCATCAAGAATCCAATTAGATTTACAGTTCAACAATAGTTCTCCTGGAAAATCCTGCAGAGGTAAATTATTTGGTGGGGGTGGAGGGGGGTTTAGGTTTAAGGTGGTTCATCAGTCCGTGAGGAACATTTTAGAAACTTGCACATATATCCAGCTACTTAGCTTCATAACTGTTGAATGAACACTGTCAATATATCATTTCCACTCCACTGGTTTCATGTCTTTTTTTAATGAATGAATGTAAAGCTGTTTGGTTGTGATACCTCAGTGGAAGGATCCACAAGTCTCTGAAGAATAACACCCCATAAAAAAAATTGCATGATTTCAGTTGGTACAGTACCTTGATCCTGCAGTAATAGCTGTCTCACCTTTTCCAACCTTATGTCCACATCCATCTCCTGGCCCTTTCTCCAATATCTGTGTTTTACTCTTCAACCTACCTGAGGCCATTATGCAACAGATACATTTTAGTCATCCTGCAGAGTGAGATGGGCTTTTTTTGTAGAGCTCTGTCCTCCAAATCGTAGCCTTTTGAGAGGAACCTCTCATGTAGAGCATTTTTCTCTCGGCACGACACTCGTGCCCAGTCAAAAGCTGGAGGTGGTCCACGCTGAGAGCTTTAGATGGGTTTAGTTAACTGCGGTTCTCCTGCATTATTATACCTTTCAGATCCACTCACCTTGTAGCTTGCAGCTGTCAAGGGCGGCCGGAGGAGTGGAATTACAAACTAACGTATCATAACTTTCCGACGAGCTAAATGGCAACGAGGCGGAGGGAGGCAGACTTTTAAGGATCTCAGGGGTGTTTCAGCTAACATACTGCCAGTTCTTTTAGTGTCATAATCTTTTTATCAAACACCACTTCAGCCTGAGAAGATAATATGCACAAGGCATGCCTGACAGTGGATAAGCCTGCTGTGGATGCTTATCTTCCTAGAACATGCTCATGTTAGTGTCGGTTGCAGTCTAGTGCTTCACCACTGTTTACTTTTCATACTCAACACATGTATAATCATGTTTAATTTTGTGGCATTTGTTTATTAATTAAATAAAAGTAATTATAGCAAGCGAGTGACTGACAAAGAACCATGTGACGCCGTTTCCCGGTATTCCTTAAAGACCATAAAAGACAGTCGGCAAACTCAGAAAAACGGATAAGATGCAGCGAGGGTCTGTTAATTACTGGGGGAAAGCTGATTGGACAGATTTACATCCCACAGGCAGCATCCCTGGTTGCTGTGAATCCCTTGAAGCAGCAAATGTCATGGTCTAGTAGTTTTGCTTTAAAGCTGGACCTCAGGGACAAATCCGAGAGTCACACACTCCACATGTTTGCTGTGTGTTTATTTAGCCACAAATGGTGATTTTCAACCATCTCCAGTGCCAGGAAGAAAAGAACTGACTTATAAATGGCACTGGAAACTGCTCTTATTCATTGCAAACATGCTGAGGTATGACCTACAGGAAAAAAAAGTTATCTGTTAATCTAATAATAAAGGCTCCTGTTCATGTTATAGGTAGAGCTCCTCTCAGGCAGAATCTCATTTTTTGGCCATTGCAGCTTTGAGCGGAGCGGTTGAGGAAACCTGACTGGACCAAGCCTTCATTTATCATGGTGACAGCCATCTATGGGTTTTCTCTCCTTGCATTTGCTCTGTGTTTAACCACATTCCCACAACTTTCTTTAATTTAGATGTGGAGAGATACTGTAGCATTGGAGCAGAATACACACAGGACACATTGTGATACATACCTGCAAGAAAAAAAAATGAAATGAAAAAATACACTCATACAAACACATACTGCCATGTTAGATGCATGTTAGTGGTACAGCAGTGACGACCAGTCCCATGAGAATAAAATCTGCCCAGGGATGGGAGCATATGCCCTTTGCATTTCAAAAATCTATTATTTTTACCCTTACTGTCAGAGTTGATTTCTGTCCAAAGTCACGAAGAACATTGTCTTCCTACTTTCCTGCCCCCATAGTCCGGATGAGGGAAGAGTTGTGCTGACACAAGACGTTAGGACTGAACATCCATCAAAGACAAGACGGCAACAGAGTGTTCTTTGTAGTAAAGATGCAATTACCACAACAGTATGAGGTATCTCCAAAGGAAACTCATTTGAGCGAGCAAGGTTAGTTCATTTACAATATAGAAGTTTAAACTGCTGTGTCCATATTCTCAGCAGGAAGCGAGTGAGTGAGTGGATATTTAGGTATATTGTTAAGTGGGTTGGGCCTAACATGAGATAAAATTGTGAGAATAGCAATCAGGTAACCATCTCAGGCGGCTCTATCTCTCCATCTAATCTATCTGGGCAGTATGAGTGTGGCTCTTGGTCTGTGTCTTGCTTAGCTGCTGCATCCAGGGTGACTTTGTATCTGACAAAAAAAAAGGTAACTACCTCCCACTTTCCAGCGGGAAACCTCTGCGGGATCTGGTCCTGGTACAGTACACATGATTTTACGACATGACAAAGATAATCTATTCTGTCAGTCAAGTTTATTCATATCTCTGGTCTAATTCAAGATGGATGAGCATTCACTATTCACTATTATGCAATATGGATGCACATGTCTCAGTGAACAATAATGAAAATTGATTTAGCCAAGCTTTTGTGTGTACTTGAACAATTCACAGAGGGGAGACTGTTGGAGAAGCAGTTGATAATGGCATTGGTATGGATAAATCCTATCTATCTTATTGATCTCCATCCCTTCACTCAAAGCAGTAACACCCTCAGTTATGAATAAGTTAAAGCCTAAGTGAAGTGTAAAAAATCTATCCAACATCCAGATCTCATGAAGGGGAAATTAGCTACAGTATAGAGAGTAAAACCATCTGGACTGTAAACATGTTTATTTCTGCAGGAAAGCTGCCGCTGGGCACATTAACATGGGGCTTATAGCCAGATTCAAAAAAACAATTCTTTATTTTCCAGCCCCAGAGGTCATCTCTTGTTCATCAGTGAGAAAAAAATGTAGCATGAGATCACTGGAGCAGTGGGTTGCTGTGGTGTCAACAGTGATGGAGGCATTTTGCTGGACCGCTGCGGTGAACACAGAGTTATTCTGGGAGGCCAAGCTTTCAGTATGTTCCAACGCTCATGTATCGTACTGGAAGAATTAGTAAATACAAGAAGTTTCCTCTGGGCTATGTGGCTGAGACGGGCATAAGGAGCTCAAACATCATCCTTCACATTCAAGGAGCCAGTTGAGGAGCTTCTGGTGTCTGATGGGGACGCCCTTTGGGAGCCTTCAGCTGGAGGTTTTCCGGGAAAGGCTAACAGATAGGAGACCTCAGGGGAGACCCAGAATATGTTGGAGATTATATATCTCATTTGGTTTGCAAACACCTCCAGATCCCCCAGGAGGAGCAGGAAAATGTTCCTGGAGAAATGCCTGTCTGGACTACCTGGCTTAGACTGCTGCCCCCGTACCCTGGATAAGTGGAATGGATGGATGGATGGATGGATGGATGGATGGATGGATGGATGGATGGATGGATGGATGGATGGATGGATGGATGGATGGATGGATGGATGGATGGATGGATGGATGGATGGATGGATGGATGGATGGATGGGTTTACATACAGTAGCACACATTTTTTTGCCTCCCATTCCTCTGAAACAAGACCTAATTGGGATTTACTCCTCCAGCAGGTTTTTAAATCTGTAGTATAAAGAGATAGGAGGTAAATGAGGTAAACAAGCAATCTAAATGCTTGGCTGTAGTCACTGTCCTGACAAAATCAAAGCTGCCTTAATCCCTAAAATAATGCTGAATCAAAACCTGGTTTAGATGCCAATAAAAAAAAGATAGGATGAGTGAATTAATTCTTCCCTTTAGTCCTATCTGTTCTTCAGTAAATATGTTATCACAAACTGGATGCTCAGCAAGTGTTGGGAGGTGTTGATGTATTTATACAACATGTTCTGTTGTAGAGTACAGACTAAGAGGGGGAAAACTCCTGTTGCGGTACAGAATATTAATAGCAAGCATAGTCAGCAGATTGTGAAAGCACTGTACAGCCCCACAATGCTGTTTATATGTGTTGCATATACAGTATATAAATACAAAACAGTTGCGAAAGCTCTCTTTCAGACAGTGGGATGATTTTTTTTTGATTTTTTTATTAAACTGTGTTGATACATTTCTTATACAGATTCTATGGATCCAGCCTCCTACAGGTCATGACTTAGTGATACATGAATACCTCTCACCCACACATATCAAAATAAACGTTTCCTCCACAGTTATGTACCAGTGAGATGTGAAATAAACCCCAGGATTATGTTGCTTATAAAAAAAAACTGACTCAGTACTCATATTGCATTGATATGATGTTCTGTGGACAGTGACTACTTGTGAAATGTAATGTTCATTGTGATGAGGCGTTCAGGAACATTAGTAATATGATTAGTCTATCTATAAAGCAGCCCCATATAATAGGAAGAGAGTGGCTGCACCTTGCAGACTGAAAGATAAAGATGATTGTTTATTAAGCCTTGAGCCATATCCTTGATTTATCAAATGTTCATTTCTCTGTCGATTCAAAGAAACCCTTTTTCATTTGAGATTATATTCCTTAATATGTTCAGATGGTTTTCTACCATCACTGTAAGTTTTACCCTTGGGAAGTCTCTCTTTCTGTATATATAAATGATATTGTCAGACATGGACTGAGGCTTTAGAACAGTATTGGCACCATTTTAGATAACCTAAACAAAAATGGACTACAGGCCCTTTCAATCATTATTAGTGACTGCGTCTTCCTTGGCACTCGTCCAGCACGTAATTTATTTTATGAGCCTTTACTCAGAGAGCCAAGCCATTAGCTTTTCCGACATCCAGGTGAGTGAAAAGGTTATCGCGATGACACAAATGCTAAGATAAAACCAGAAATGCACAGATGTCATCTGATGTAACACTGAACAAATGGGAAATTTATGTTTGCTCCAAGGCAGAAGGTTGAGATTATGGCACAGCTGACTGATGCTGCATTCACCCCTTTAGGACATGATCAGATTACTGCTCCTTTCTTCTGTAATGGCTTCTCTGTCTCGGCCCCACCTCCCGTTGCTCCACGGGGGAGGACCCGCAGTTATCAGCAGGGCTGCTTTTATCCTCTACCACAAAGCAACATTTTATTACCACTGTCATGGCGATGAGGGGGCAAGTAGATAACCCCTAGTGCCATTACCTAAAAGAAACTTTCCCTGCCTGTGTTTTGTGAGAAAACACTTGCATCTGTGCTTTCAGCTCGGGGTTTATCAGTCCTTATCCAAGGCTGCACTGTGACAATAACAGCCACAATAGAGACACTGGAGATTTTTTATTTTAATAGTCCAAAGTTTGTCAAATCACATTGTGATCAACAGATGAGACTTTATCTGTGTCGGCAGATGCCTCGTAGTGTTCCAAGTGTGTCTAATTAGACACATATTCATGTCAGTGCAGAGGCTAATTGGAATTCACTTGATCAAATTCATTGAGATAAGTGACAAGTCTCAGCTCACCAGTCAGTACACATCACTGCTTCCTCCTGTTTGATATTCATACACACAACTTATTATCTCTGCATCATAAAGTTGTAAAATAACACTGGTCTACAATTTTTGGGGAAATAATCAACCTCTCAGATAAAATGTGCTAATTCTTATATATTTTTGATTGGATGAATTAGAAAACAGGTGATAAAGGTAATTAAGCTGGTTGGCTAAAGTTTTCAAGATATTTCACGATAAAGATTTATACACAGGAAAGTATATTTGTCTACCAGAGAGGGGGCGCCGCGTCTGATTTGTAACCTCTTAACAAACTAGGTAACAATGAAAATGTACCACAAAGATTATTACCCAACTTAATTTATTGGTCTTTTATTGCAAAGTGCATTTCTCTTGACCAGATACAGTATACGCATCATATCTGGTGTCTAAGATTTCAACCAAGGGTGAGTGAACTAAATTAACTGCTCAGGGATTTGGAAGTGAGTAAGACCAAGGCAGAGCTACATGGGCTCCAGTTAACAGTTAACAGTGAAACCTCATGTTGAAAAACCAGTCAATGAATGGAAAGCTATGTTATTGTTATAAAACAATTTTAAAGGCTTTTTGCCTTTAATTGACAGGACAGTGGAGATAGGGGGAAATGGGGAGGCAGAGAGAGGGGGAATGAATGCAGCCAAAGGCACACCAGGGGAATCAAACTGGGGCTGGCTGCAGCAACGACTATACAGTAGCCTCTGTATATGGGGCACCTGCTCAACCCAGTGAGTTAATACGGCGCCCCATCTTTGAAATTATTTTAATATTTTGATTTTGTTTCTTTTGGAAAGTCAATTTAACCTGGTGCATTTGGCCTGAAGGAAACGTGTGATGAGCATCAGAGTGCCAACAAATTTTACACACACACATACTCTCCAATCTATATTGTGGTGTAATTTACTTTTCAGTATTTCTGCTTTTCCTGCCAAATAAGAAGATGTAAGCACTAATGAGCTTTGTAGAGGAGATAAGACTGTAAAGAATATGCTGGTTCATGCAATATCTGGAAGTGCCAGCAGCTCTGAAAACAGAGGAGGATCAGAACCCAATTGCTAATAATAATACAGAGACCAATCTCCAGTAAAGGTTAGACTTGTTATATAAAACATGTTCATTCAGGTGAACCCTCCTCCTCTCAAGATGTTGAGTCTTAACAGCTGCAGGCTTTGTAATGAATGCCATTATTCTCAGCAGACAAACACAAATACAACCAATCCCTGCTGGGGATCACACAGGAAGCTAAACAATTACTGGTACGTATGTCTACATTACCACCCCCACCCCCTTTAACTCTAATGTCCAATTACCCTTTTTGTTATTTCTACAGTAGATGTGTTTTATTGATATGGAGGCTAAACAAACTTCTGGCAGTGCAGTCAATACCTCCAAAGAGCAGGATTGATCTTTTCTTCCTTCATCCTGCAGCAATATATATACTGTATATATAAGTTATGATATACTGAGTGATGATACAAAAGAAGGAAAGTGGGGGCAAAAAAGCAATTATCTCCTCAGGAGGAATGTGTGGTTCTGCTCAGTTACCCGATGTTTGAGCATTCATGATGGTGAGAGACTCCAGCTAGTTATATAGTTTGTTGTTTTCTATGCTGAATTGTTTCTTTGAAATCGTGAAAAAAATTTAAGAAAAGGGAGTGAGGAATAAAGAGATCCCTTCTAAGTATACAATACAAAGACCCCTGATATCTTTTTTTCAGATTTAGTGACTTGCACAGACAGATAGATTCTGGCTTTTTGATGATGATGGCACCGTTGGAAATAAATACACCGACAGATCTGTATAAGTAATTAAAGTTCAGATCTTTTATCTTCTCTCATTTAAAGTAGTGATCCTGAACAGTCAGTAAAATACCAGTACCCATCACAATTAAAGAAGTCATTTATTTAAGTTAATTAAAATTGTTCCAGCAGAAGGCATTTTAATCTTTATGTAATGACTTTTTCACAGACTCTCATATTTGAACAACATAATCCGTCATTTGTCAGTGGATTCCTCAGTCATATGGTCCATGGCTTATGTAGCCATCTCTTGGATTTTCTATCCTTATGGTTAAAGTTTGCATCAGTGTAGGCAGCTAAGCAATTGGGTAAGTTTGGGGAAAGACTGTAGTCGTGCTTTATGTGTCATGACATCCTCATTGTTTAGTCACGACAACCTGTTCTGGCTGTAGGCTTTATCCATGCTTTTATGCTTTGTTTTAATGAGCATTGTAACTCTGAGCTCACTTAGCACTGTATTCTCTAATGTGATGGAAATGCATCACGATCCAAAGAGATCCAGCTGGGAGACCAATCAGAAGCCATGATCAGCATGCATAAATCAGGCAGCGGTGGCGTGTTTATTATCTAATATAATCTAAACAGCTCAACAGGTGAGGTCTTTCCTCATACAGAGATTTTTATTATGAACCTGCATGTAATCCACCTCCAGAGCCCCAGTATTAACATTTTTCACTGAATACACCTTGACACACGATATGATAAACACTGATGTTAATAACTAATTTTCAGGCTCATGCTGGCTATTGGGACACTTCTAGTTTTCAAGTTCTACATTGAACTCTAAAAGGCTGTGAGCTAATGTGAATACACTAAGCTAACTGGCTACAGTCAGGGCCGGTCCTGGGATTTTGGTGGCCCTAAAAAGATTTTGTTTGTGGCCCCCAAAACAAGTACAAACACCAAATCACACACACTGCTTACCACCAAATGAAGAGACACACACAAACATGTTTACTGTATGTGTTGAATGAATTGAATTGGACCTCAGTTGCCGGTGGCCCTTGAGTGTTTATGCCAGCAGCCGGCCCTGGCTACAATAGGCCTATATAAACTTGGAACCAAGATATCTACTGTAGATGTCTAGATGAAGAAAAGGATGCACCACCTTGACTGACTCAGGTATACATATTCAACAGGTGTTGACTAGCTGCACTCTCTCTCTTTTGTTGTATGACAGAAACTGTTGTTGACTCTTGCTGTGTGTGTGTGTGTGGATGCTGGGGTAGCTCCATCTGGTGGAATCATCCTACATCAAACCAACACAATGATCAAAATACACAACAGAGATCACTGTTTCACAGAATTGGCAAACGATGACCCGTCAAACCACTGTTTGGTCACAGATGCAGGACCATTGGAGGAAGGCCTGCTTTGAGTTTTGTTCAATAAGTCATCAGTAATACTAACTTTAACTGTATCCATATGCATGTCAGTATATTTGTTGTGTGCACATGTGTCCATATGTCGTATTGTATGTATATGTTTATCTTTGTTGATTCAATTCAGATGCAGGTCATGGAAACAGGTTCCCCTCTGAGAATATCAAGGCAATAGAAAAACACACACACGTCATATCAGCCACCCCATAAATGACCTTTTGATTTCATTCTATTTTTTCACTTCTCAGTGCTGACGTTGGCATTTGGCCTCGGCACAACTTCATCCCTGCAAGGCTACGTGAAAAGGTTTGCAATTTGCAAATCATCATGCATTTGTGTTTTGCATGTTGCATGGAGGGGTGATGGCTGCACTCTCTTAGCTGTGCAATGCTTTCTCCCATTGTCAGTGACAAATACGTGCCCAGGAACTGCATTTTTTAAAAAGGCTCTTCAAGCTGGCACGGCCTCACCGTGACAGGAGGCATGGCCACAAAACAACCAGATGATGACACCGTGGGAGATGGGAAAGGGGCAAGACTCGTACCAGCGTACCAACCCTTAGTCATCAATCAGTGTCCTAAACGGTGACTGCAGCACATTTTTGAAGGGAATATGAAGCGACACCAGAGCAACTTAAATGTAAAATCAAAAAAAAAATAAGAAGGAGAGGTGATCGTTACTCAATCAGAGCGTGGAGGTCAGGGCCAGGATCTGGTCCAGACCTGTGGGCAGGTTTTTGGAAAGATCCCTGACAAAAAACATCAATATTTAATCAGCTTTGCCCTTTCTCTCAGGTAGCAGCAGTCAGTGCCGGTGGACAAGACCAAGCTGTGTAACATTAGCTTGGTCTTCGGGCCCACCTGCAGATATACTTTTAATTGGGCCTCAGTGAAATCCACAAGGGATTTATAGCTCACTTCCTATTGATCTGGCCTTCGAAGCCTAAGGTATTGTTAAGAAATAGAGATGAACAGTGGTTGGTCCTCAGCCTCAGGCCTAAACAAAAAAGACAACTTCATGAGAATTCAGATTTCAGTTTAGATTTGGCACAGTTTTAAAGTCCAAATTCCATAATATGAGTCAGGGGACTCTTTTAGATTATCCAGTCAGCAGCACACCACAGAGGTTAACACAGTATTTCTTCTCCCAGGCCTTTTTCACAGCTGACATTTTCACTTGTCACAGTAGGAGAAACACAGAAGCCACTGAAAACATGAACAATAGCTCTGTTCCACTGCAGGGTCCCACTAAGTCATGACAGTGTGACAGTGTGAGTGACAGTGAGCCAGCA
This sequence comes from Trachurus trachurus, assembly GCF_905171665.1. Lineage (NCBI taxonomy): Eukaryota > Metazoa > Chordata > Actinopteri > Carangiformes > Carangidae > Trachurus > Trachurus trachurus. The sequence goes on from NC_139906.1 coordinate 20,063,689, forward strand.
CAGTCAATACCAGCCCCCCTGAAACTAAAGCAGCTGAATGGAGCTTAGTCATCATTATTTTGATCAATTAGCCTACATCTGTATTCTCCTCACGGCAACATGTGTAAACGTCTTCAGTGAAAAGGCCTGAAATACCTCTACCTGTCAATCATCTGATAAATGGCCCTTCAGAAACACAAGGGCAGTGATGTTGCTTCCACAAAAATGTGTTCTGCCTCTCATGGAAGAATAAGAGATGCAAGCAAAACTGCTACTATTATAGTTTTTTTTTTTTGTTCAGCCACTAGTACACCCAACATCTAAAATTCATGTTTGTTTAAATTGTTCAACATAATAGTCATTTTGTATGCTGCAGTTTGTGGCACTGATGAGGTCTCTACAACAGCATGAACTGAAATGATGGACATCATATATCAGGATCCGAAGCTCCAGAACAGCTTGTAAATGGACCTTGTGGTGAGAATGTATCCTCAGCTGCTGTTTCCAAAGGCCAAGTATGACAAGTGCGCAAACTCAGTCCGTTTATAACTCATATTTGCATACATCATGTTGCTGCTTGCTATTATACGCTTCTTTTTCCCTTTTTTTTCTCCAGCAATGCCATTTGAGCAGTGCCACTGTGTTTGGGATGCCCCAGCTTCACACAAACAAGCTACTTTACAAATACACATATATATGTCTGTTTAGAAGAAACTGCTAAAACTGCCACACAAAACATGCAGCAGCCAATTCTCCTGTTTACTACACATCCTCTCTGCTGTATGCCTCGGGGTTAAGCATAAACCGCAGCATCTTATAGGGAGCTCCATCACTTTGCCGTTAACCACCCACCATTCCTCCTCACTGTTCCAGGCACCCATTCCCAGTTTCATGCTGAGTTATAAGCACTAGAGCCAAGATGGTGAAAAAATGCAAATCTCACATTCATTCCAGTCTTTGTTTTACTGGCTTTGGGGCCCAAAATGGCACTTCTTGTGTTCTGTCTCCACCAGACAGCAAAGTCTGACTCAGAAATGTTTATTCCAGATATCTGCACATGGCCAGATCCCAAAGGAAGGAAAATACCACGCACTTAAACAAACCATGACTCACACCCACAGTGTGATCCTTTCTAACAACTTCTCTGTGTTATAGTTTTCAATGCATAACCCAACGACCTCGTGACTCATATGAAGAGCAAAATACAGACTTTATATTCTTAGAAATGCATCAATAAAAGACTAACATAAAACATCAGAGCACAAAGGATCATCGGGTAAACATTGAACAGGAGCATTTTGATCTTTTTGCAATTTGTACACATCATGGTTAAGGCCTCAGTATGGGATCATGAAAGACAAATGATCTAAGTGTCACAAAGGTGAGTAAGTGTTGAGTTCACATGATGGGTTCATCATCTTCTCTGAAAAAATAACAATAATAATAAGAAAAAATACATTATTATTAAATAATAAATATTTCACTCATGCTATTTTGAATTTATAGATTTAATATCCTGAAATCAAACGGTGCTCATGGGAGACCTGCATGGCATATTTAAAATACCCCTACTAGAATTATACTCTCATGGACATGAGGACTAAGGTGATCGTGTGGCAGGGAAAGAAAAGCTGCTAGCACAGTTTGAATCATTTTGTTGTGCTTTGAACTGGGCTAAAGCTTAATCACAGTAAAACCATGCTTAGGCAGTGCCCTCTTCTGTCCAAGCTATGCTATTATATATTTTCTTTTTTATTTGTGGAAGCAATTTGTTATGCACTAAAATATCAAAAGGGTAGGAAACAGATTCATTAGCTATAGTTTAAATAAGGTTTCTTTAGCTTTTGTGTTCATATCTCATGTATGAGGATGGTTTTTAAGTTTCCTGTGCATGATAAATATAAGTATATAAAACAAAACAATAGTACCATAATGTAAACTATATTGACAACTATGATAAAATGACACATTTGTAGTGGTTTTATTTTTGTTTTTTGTTTTAAACATAGGCTATTAAAAGCACAACTCCTGTGACCAGTACAGTCAGCTTACAATGGGCCGTGTTAAGTGAAATTCCAAGCGACTAATAAACCACAAATATTTGTAAAATAAACAAATACAAATTCATTAATCCCCAGTAATACCTGCAGGACCTGTAACAGCAGTTTTGAGTCGCTGTCCTTCCTCCACAGGGGGCGCTGTAGCTAATTTAGTCCGGACTGTGCCCTTTAACTCTGACGTCAGCTTTCCTCCACGTTGGCCGCACATGCGCAGAGCGCCCGGTCACCTGCTGGAGATCAGAGCCGAACAAGGAAGTCTCCCACTGAGGAGGACTGGATGACAGGCTGAGCAGAAACTAAATACACCTCCGCCGGATTGTAGTCGTTTGCTCGTCCGCTCCCAGCCACGTCGGCGCGACAAGATGTTTAAAAAACTGAAGCAGAAGATAAACGAGGAGCAGTCCCCGCAGAGGAGTGCGCAGTCACCACAGCAGGCCCAGGTTGGTTGTTGTGTTGTGTTGCTGGGAGCTAACTGGCTAAGCTAACGTCTGTTTACACTGCTCAGGCAGCCAGCTCAGCAAGAGAGCTGTTGTTTCCTTAACGTCTTATTTCAGTTCTCCGAAACAAATATATCTTATTAAATATATTTCTTTAACATAACTAAATAAGCTGTAAACTTTTCTCAACTTGTGTTGTATCTTGGTTCTTGTGCTTTCTTGTAAACGTTAGCACAATGCTAACTCGATTAGCCGTCTGGCTTAGCAGTTAGGAAGGTGCGTTCAAGTAAACTTGTAACATGTAAATCTCGTTGTTCCGGTTACAAATAAACAGCAACCAATCCCTGAATGTCATAGCAGCCGAAACACTCAGGGAACCTACACTGTAAATGACCCCAGCCCATATGGGCGTGTCTGTTTTGTGTCATGGTCTGCATGTGCATGTCAGCTGGCAGCTTTACATGACACATACAAGTCCTGCCACTGACAGGCATCTGATATCATTGTATCCGGTTGTAAAAGGGTGGCGAGGCCAAAATACAAAATGAAAGTGTTAACCATGTCATTGCTTGTCAGGTTCAACCTGTTGGTTAGTTGGTTTTTAACGTCCTCCTTTGAGTCTGGCCAGTTTGCTGTTATCTTAAATCTTAATCTTAAAAGCAAGCAATACGTCTTTGTCTACTTGTATTAATGGTTTGAGCAGCTCTTGCAAATTGAGCATTGTGTGGGACAAGTTTGTGTATGTTTACTTTTCCTGCTGACAGGCCTTTGTCTTGACTTGAGTTGACTGTGTTCAAAGGTGGCAATAGACAAACAGTGGGGTTCAATGACAAGAAAAGATAAGAGCAGTTTTACATTAACCCAACACTTAATTCTCTAAGTGTCACCAGATAAAGAATAAAGTGCATACCGGTAGTTATGATTGTGTCTTATTTAGAGAGAGGGGTTATGCATTTGTAATACAAATATGTTGTTTTGTTTATTTTAGCAGGTGGGCTCTGGTAATCGGCGCAGCAGTCAAACAACCCCATTTCAACAGGATGGCTCACCATCTCCCAGTGACAGAGAGGTGGGTATGGCTTCAGCCTGTGTTGATATAATTATGTAATGTGTATGTGATATCTTTCAACTCAAACTGCAGCCTGCACAGATGCCATGTCCTCTCCCCTGCTTTTGTTCTAATTTACAGCACACAGAGTAATGTCTCGTGTCAGTCCTCAAAAATCTGTCATGTGCTCTGCTTCACGATCTCTCAATAACAAACCAGTGCATTTTGGTTGCTGTGTTGAGTGAAAAGTAAATCCAAGACCTGGTAGGACTGTCTATTTTCTTTTAGAAACTGTAGGCCTGTGATAATTTCCGCTTTTCACAGTTTGTTCATGTAATAAAAGGCATGCACATTATGCCCTGCGCTCATTCCCTAAGCATTTTTACTGAACAGTAGCCGTTTCTCTACTTCAGGTGACGAATATCTCACCACTAATTTCGCGAGAACAAATGAACTGAAATAACCTTGTGATAATTGATGTTGTAGATCAATCAGCACTGTGATCACACAGGTACACAGGTACAGTATGGTGTCTTACGTTTTCCCTTCATTTAACCGCATGGATGTTCACATGGGACAATGAAGTCAAACTGATTATATTCAAGGCATTTTGATGCTTTTCTTCAGGAGCATTTGGCCAATAATGATTAATGGTTTGTTCAAAGCCTTGTAACATGAACAAATCATCCGCACTTTAAATCCAAACATCATCATTTAACAGTACAGGTTATATTTCACAGCCATGATATATCTGCTCATTTTAAAGAGGCTCATTTAGAGGCAGTGGGAAGTACATTTTAACGGAAGCGCTCAGACCGTATTTCAGCATGTGTATGAATAATTTATGTATCCTCTCCTCAGTGTTTTTCTTTCTCGGGTGAGTTGTTGTAATATTCCCCCCCTGTGGATATGGGCAAGTCAATGCAAGACTTCTTTGATTCATTAGACGGAGTTAGGTCGGCCGTGAGGTATTGACAGCAACTGATATGGATGATGCAACATATGGTTAATACGTTTATTTTAGAGCTGAAATATGGATGTTTACAGTCTCGACTGTTTGATCTCTAGCCCCAAAAAACGGGCTAAGTTACTTATTCATGACAGGTTTTCTACACTGCAGCACTGGAGTAGTGACAGTGTCCCACTTGTTCAGGTTTCTTTGCTTTCTGCTGGAAGCAAAGACGTGTAGTTGCTTTTTGGGCCCATGTGCTCTCAACGTAGAAGCTTCTCATCATCGCAGCATCTTTTTTCACCTCACAAATCTTGAGCACTTTGACACACTCTGCAAGCGTCAAGCTGGCCTACTTTGCCTAATTTATCCATTAAAGTAATAACTCCAGACGGCCTGCAGAGATGTCAAACTGTTATTCATGACATTAATGTTGATTGAGTGTCTCACTTTCCCGCTTTTCTTATTTTTCTTCCTCTTTCATGTAGTCTCTCTCCCTCTTGTCTCTCTCTCTCTTCCTGTACTCTCTCAGTCTTCTTCTCCATCCATCTCAGTCTCTCTCACCCAGCCTCGTCTGGACAGTCTGGCTAGACACTCCCTCCAGCGCTATTTCACTCTCATGGTGTTGTTTTTCTCATTGCTCTCTGTGTTCCTCTCCTTTCCCCACCTCTCGTCCCGTTACTGCACTGACGGGGTCAGATGCTGGCTGGGATGATAGCAGAGCCCGCTTTTCTCTCTGAGTATACTATCTTTGCTCTGGACCATTCAAAACAACCCAAAACCGCCCAGGTAGCCAGTGTGGTGAGTTTGTCCTCACGTCCTGTCTCCTCCTCCTCCTCCTCCTCCTCCTCCTCCTCCTCTTCCTCTTCCTCCTCCTCCTGCCCTGTTCCTTCCTCCCATCTCCGCGCCTTTGGGGAATCGGTAGAGGACTGTGGCCCGAGTAGGGACAGCTTGTTCCCTGCTCTCTGTCTCCTGTTTCCTTTGGATTTAGCAACAAGAAGGCATCTCATATCTAGGCTAACCCTGCATCTCATGGGGTCTACACTGCGGTGTAGAAGCTTGTGTGCTTTCTGTCATCTGTTGGTTTTATTGCCCTATCTTTCAGTTATTATGATCCGTCACAGAATTGAATATTGCCTCCCTGTCTTTAGGTGTCCTTAGTTGCTTGCCTTATAGACCCTCAACACCTTGTTATGTTGCCCAATGGCCTTTATCCCTCCTCCCTGTGAGTCTGTTTATTTGGAGAGTTAATGTTGTTAATCATTGTCCAAGTTATGGGAAGCCTTCATAAACAGTTGAACTGTAAATTGCTTGTAACTCTTCCAAGTAAACAAACACCTTTTGTAGATGCCTTTTATTTCATAAATATATCTAAAATATATTCAGAAGTGTTGCAGAAATGAAGCATTTGGGGTTACATGTGGGAATACCAATAATTTATTATGGATGCATCTTTCAAGCAATTTTGCCTGTAAATGTCTGTGACATATTTAATATAATAATGTAAAATATTATATGTAAAAAGCTAATCTTGTTTTGCCCACTGCTTCACGTGAAGCATATAAGTAGCTACTTGTGGGTCGTGGAAAACATTATCTATTTTAAAAATTCAAATTTTAAATGCTAAAAGATAAACAAAATGTTATATACCCCAAGCTTTCTATCCAAGGTGGTTTATATTGTAGTTGACCCTTGTTGTTGGTATTTTATATGTTGGTAGCCTCTTCGACTAAGGCCAGTTACCGTCAGTGTTTACTGATGCTCGTAAGGACATACTGGTAAAGTGGGCCAGTGTTTTGAGTCTTGAGCTGTCGCTCTTTATTACATCCAGGCTAAATGTTATTGAAAAGCAGCTGCGTTACTTACCTAAACCTTTCCTGCAGTTGATATAACCTTTGTTGGTCCTTGTCAGTAAGGAGCTGTAAAGTGGATCAGAGGATTGTTGGTTCACTGGTTCACGAGAGTTTGTGTTGCACAGTCACAGACTGTGGTTAATGGTTATCCATAAGTACCTTAAATCCATCCAGTCTTTCTCATGTTCCATCTACATCTACAAAAACCTGTCAATTTGTCATTACATTTGGTTGATTGCTGAATCCTACGATAGCTCTTCTTTTTTTTATGTTTTATTTTGGAAATACTGTACAACCTTGTCGTTCCAGCAGTGTTTTTCATTTGACCCAATACTTCAACCTCTGAAGATTTTATGCAGCTGGTACTTCAACTAAGCTGTAATATGAACAACCATTGTGAGTCACAGGTATTTGGATTGAGAACTGATTTGGATTTGGAGTATCATTTGTCCCCCAAAAATAGACTCTGCTGTAAGCTTTCCTGAATTAGATCCCCATGAGCCCTTGTGTCCAACTTTGAACAGTGACAAGTGTCTATAAGTGGAGCAACACTAGTGCATGTGCGTCATCGTGTGGGTGTGTAAGAACAAAACAAAGCTCATTCCTAATAAATATTGATTCGTAGTTTTTCTGGTGGAGAAAAACACATGTGGTGTCTTGGTATCTTGTCTTGGTAAAGTCTCTGACTCATCAATATTTATTCATAGATATTAACACTGTACAACTAGTGCCTCCTTAATGACCAGTCAGCTCTGTGGTCCCCCAGTCCCAACACACAAACACACACATATTTACAGATTCACAGAATCAAACAACTGCCCAATATACTGAGAAAAATTGACATGAATTTACCTATTTGGTCTTACACCTGCACATACCTGGTAACCAAGTAACAAGCCATGCTGCAGGCTGAGACCTCACCACAGAGACCCAGTTTCAAACACAACCAGGGCCCTTCAAAGAGCAAAAAAAAAGAAAAAAAGACTCGAGGCCAACAGTGACTACGGGTTCAATAAGAAAAAGAACAGGAAATAAATGCTGAACATTTTGCACTGTAAGGAGTAGCTCGGAGCTGGACAAGGGAGGAGAAAGTTTGCTCACTGTGATCCTGCTTCTAACAAGTCAACTAAACCACCTGTGTCTTTGTGGTCTTGTAATACAGCTGCACACGGCACTGCCAAGCATCTTTAATTCAAATGCCGGCGCTCCGACTTGACTTTATAACTCTCTGTCTGATCTGTCTTCATGGCTGTTCTGTAGAGTCTAGTTTTAACCCTTTTTTTGTTTAATGTACAGTAGAGATGCCTTCTTTTTTATGTATATAACCCCTCTGTTTTTTCCAAGTTGCATGAGGGTACCCATTGCCCCTGCATTGCTCCCAGCAATACTAATATTGCTCCCTCCAGAGTAATCAGGGAGAGCCACGCTGGGTGTGGATGACTAACTGGCCCAGGACAGTCACTAGCACAGTTTTCCCCTCTCTCATAATGTCCCTTTTATCTGCAGAGTTCCTCTAAAGGACCGAGCAGGTCTCCCAGAGGTAGCATCAATGGTGATGGAAGTGCCTCTCCTCATGTATGTCTATTATCCAGTTGTTTTCCTACCTCACTGTTTTATTGCTTTTGATTATTATTTGATTAGATTTTTTTTTTGTCTTAAATATCCTAACAGAGAGAAGAGCCACAGTCTTTTGCCCAGAAACTGCAGCTAAAGGTTCCCTCCATGGAGTCGCTGATTCGTGGCGGAGCCAGTCGGGCAGAGAACCTGTTCCGCTCTCCCTCTAAAGAGAGCCTGGTCCGGAGCTCGTCACGTGAATCTCTGACACCTTTGGGAGAAAATGACTCCCCGGGCCCGCCGACATATGATCCCCCTTCAGATATTGAGAGTGAGGCTGAGGAGCCACCAGGAAGCGCCGAGTCCCTTTCCAAAGAGCAGCTGTTGCACCGACTGCTTCGAGTGGAGAGGAGTTTGGGGAAATACAGAGGGAAGTACTCAGAGGTGAGACACACACACACGCAAAGTTGAGCTTATTAACTTGTGTAGTGGATACACTCATTTAACTATGGTTGCTCTGATTGTCAGCTCAGTCATGATTTGTACTTTCTCCCTCTTTCTTATTCTTTTACGTACCTCCACTTCCACATCATACAGCTGGTCACTACGTATCGAACAGTACAACGAGATAAAGAAAAAACCCAGGTAATTATACACAATTTAATATTTATATTCATCTCACTAGGCATTTCAGAACAAATATCTGATGTATCCTGAACTGATCAAATGTTAATCTCTGCTTTTCCTCCCCTCAGGTCATCCTCAGTCAGAGTCAAGACAAAGCTCTCCGGAGGATAGGGGAGCTGCGAGAGGTACAACTATAGCATTAGTATGAGCGTTGTCTTTCTAGGTCAGATTCTGTCTTCCTCTTTGGATAAAGGTTTTATGCCTGAATGAACATATTGAATGGTCTCTACTAGGAGCTTCAAATGGACCAGCAGGCCAAGAAACATCTGCAGGATGAGTTTGATGCTGCGCTTGAGGAGAAAGACCAGATGATCACTGTGCTCCAAACACAGGTCAGTGCAGCAGTTTGTGAATGTTAGACTACTTCAATAATCAATCACACATTTTAATTTTATCAACTAATGGATGGAGTCAACACAGTGATATCTCAAATAAGAAAATAAAGAAGCAATGACTGTTTTTTTTTTATTAAACAAAATCAGTAAAAACAAAGTGAGACTGTAGAGGCCAAAAAACAAACTCACCTCGTTTTAATCTTTTTAATAATTTTGTTTGCAATCAGTTTTGTTGACACATTTGTTTTATTATAAAAAGCTAATATGAATAAATTTACATTTGCCACTTAATCAGAAGAGGGATTTTACTCAGCATGATTAATTTTGATGTTACGATGTTTTATACAACTTTATTTCTTAGAACTTGACCTGTACTTACAACATTTGCAAAATGGTACAAATTAAAACATTAAAAATGAAGAAAAACAAGCCGTATGATAAATTCTTAAAGATAAATGTACAAAGTTATGTTTGTTTGTCTTGGCAGGTTGCTCTGCTGAAGAAACGAGTTAAAGGGGTTTCTGATGGTGCTCTGCCACCTGAAGGTGAGGTCGCTCGCCATGAGGATACTGAAGAAACTGCTTCTGCCACACAAAGTCCTTCTAAAGAGGGAGGAGTGGAGCTTGAAGCCTCTGAGGGTAAGAATATTACTAGTTTAGAGCAAACTCAACATGAAGATGATTGTGTGTGATTTGTATACAAATTTTTTACAAACTAATGACACTTTTAACTAGTGCAATGTGTTTTCTGGACAGGAGAGGGCAACAGTGACCCAACCAAACTTATGGAGGCTCTCCAAAAGCGAGTGAAGAGGCAGGAAAACCTTCTGCAGAAGTGTAAGGAAGTGATGCGCACACACAAGGAGCGGAGCGCCCAGCTGAGCAGCGAGAACGAGACTCTTCAGGAGCAGCTGCAGGAGAGACTGCAGGAGCTGGAGAAGATGAAGGTAGCTAACTTCGTCTTTAATGATACAGAAGCGTAGGTCTTCATACTATAATATTAGGCCATTTCCAGTCAAATTGGACCATACATTTTAGAAATGATCTGCTTACACACTTTGTCAATAAAGTATCTGCAGAGGCTCAAAGTAGATCATCATTTCAAAGCAATTTCCTGGCAACAGTTTCTCACTAGAAATTGATGTGGCGGTAAACTGCAATTACCAAGAGGTTTCAAGTGGAGCTGGGCTGAGACGCTGCAAATGACTGAGTAGTGTGTTTATGTGGTGCTGCAAAATTTCTTTATGGCCCACTGATAATGTGACTCCATTATCTCAGTGACACAGTGGATTGCTGTGGTTCTCGGTGTCCTAGCATCCAGATTCTCTGGCTACGGCCCAGGACGAGGGTTCATGTCATGTCAGTGTGACACGACTGAACCATTGTTTTCATTGATGTCAAAACATTTAGTTTCAGTGGTATGATCGGCTTGTTTAGCTAGTCCGTAGCTGCTCTGATGTTCTGCAGCGTCTGATAACAAATGTTTGTTATCACAAAGACACTGTGATAACACGCAGCTTTTTCTGTGGCTGTACGTTGATTGACTCGCTTTCATTCGATGCCATCATTTTTATGTTGAATCTGCACTCTGTTTGGGAGTGGGGCCTTTCCTGTGTCGGGAAAAGCAGAGGTTAACAGGCGTTTAGTCCTCTTAAGCAGCATGAAGGCATCCTGGAACTGCTGGGCTGAGCTGGGCTGTGCTCATCCCCTGCCTCAGACAAATACCCCATAAAACAGACCATGTGTCTGTGATTCCTGACCCTCAACTCAAGGATATTTGAATTCATTATTTACTTCCTGGTTAAAAGACCATTCTGTCATATCTATTGTGTCGTACACAGTAAAAAGCTCCATTTCTCACATCCTTGTTGTGAAGTTTTGACCATCAGCTGTTAATGGAAAGGTCGCTCAGAGTCCCATGGCCTGTGACACACATAGATCAAACAACCGAGAGCCGTCCCAGCATTTCCTGTTTAGCCACCGCTGGTTAAACTGCGGTGGCAAAGCGACATGGCGAGTACATGCCACTGCTGTTAAACTGGGCTATAATTTGGGTCAACTTGTTGGTTCAGCAGAGCTTGTGTACACTCTTGAGTCGTTTGGCTTGTGGGTGAGGCATCCTGGGTGGTGCAGAAAACATCTCATTTTGAAGTTATCTGATCAAAGCGCATAAAGAATATGAGCCTGAAAATCAGAGCTGGGCCCACTGTGTACTGAGGTATTTGTCAGATGGAAATATTTGATCTTATCTGAAATTGAGTCAAATGTGTTTTTTTGTCTTAAAGGAACTGCACACAGCAGAAAAGACAAAGTTGATCAATCAACTGCGTGATGCCAAGAACCACATTGAACAGCTGGAGCAGGACAAGGTGGGTGAAGAGGTTTTTAGTCTCCTCTTGATTGAAGGTCCTGCAGATTCAGTTGTGTCGGGAAACCAGAAGTCTGTTTTCACTCTGCCTCGGCCACCTTGAAGCCCCATATTGTTTCTCTTAACCTTTGACCCCCGGCTCTGCAGAAAGGTCAACAGCTCATGATATCTCTGTGAGGGACACTGCAAGCACAAAGTCAAAGACAATTTCAGTCATGGGGCTCGAGTTAGGATGCAAAAACAGAGAGATGGCGCTCATCAGAGCAACATTAAACTCAGTATGGAGTCATTTGCTCAGGTTGCACAGTTAAATGGTTGACTTTCTTTTATTGCTGTTTATGACTCTTTGCTGGCCATCAGGGAATGGTCATTGCTGAGACAAAGCGCCAGATGCATGAGACCCTGGAAATGAAAGAAGAGGAGATTGCTCAGCTCCGCTCGAGGCTCCAGCAGGCCACTGCCCAGAAAGAAGAATTACAGGAGCAGAAGGAAAAGGCTGAGAAATCAGGTCAGTTGAATTCATTTCTGTTGATATTTAGTATTTAGGATGTCGTCTCTGAATATGCTATTCATTTTTTTGTTTTATTTCTCCTACACAGCATTTGAGGAACTTGAACGGGCGTTGGGTGTAGCTCAGAGGGCAGAGGAGGCCAAAAAGCAGCTGCAGGTTCAGCTGGAGGAGCATGTGAAAGCGGTGGAAAGGGCCAGTGAGGAGGAGAGGAAGAGTCTGCAGCAGGAACTGACACGAGTCAAACAGGAGGTGGTCACTATAATGAAGGTCATTTTGCAGACTTGTTATGTATTTTCATTTTAATGAAGTCAGTAGCACAGTGCAAAGGAAAATGTATTGAGTTTGATTTTCATTGACCTTTGATCATGCACTGATATTTATTTTATTGATATTTACAATATCTGAGAATGCTGTACATTGTGTTAAAGAGCACAAAGGCACTTTATAAATCAGGTTTTCTATTATTATTATTTTTTAATTATATTAGACATCATCAGAGGAAACAGTGGCAGGTCTGGAAAAACTCCACACTGAAGCTCTGGCTGCTAAAGAAGCAGAGACAACTGCCAGGATCAACAAAGCTGTGGTAGGTGCCAAATGTTTTCATTCATTAGATTTTGCAGTATAAACAAGTAAATCAGATGAAAAACAATCACTTTAAAGCTTGATTTGACATGCTTGTGTTGCTTAGGAGGAGTGCAAAGAGGAGTTTGCCCAGTTAGCCAAGGAGCGGGAACAGCAGGCCTCTCTGGCTCTGGAGGACGCAGAGTTACAGAAGACGGCTCTGAGGACAGAGGCTGAGAACAAGGTTAAAGACATACAGCTGGAGCTGGAATCTGCGAGGACTGTGAGTTTTGTGTTTCACATTTTTGCTCACTTTCATATCAACTGATAAACAAAAATAACAGTTGCATTATCTGATTTTGTGCGTTTGTTTATTTGGCAAACTTACGGAAAAGTTTACACACACCCACACACACTCACAGACACACACCCACACACACTCACAGGCAGCAGGTGATGGAGGATTTCAAGTGTGTTTTTACTCCAAATCACAACATTGTACTATGAAACAAGTAAATTGATGATTTTTTTTAAATATATTGTAGTGTCTTCTGTTTCTTTTTTTAAACGGAAAACCTCACACTTATCATTGTTTAAAAATGATCTTGTCTTATCTGTCATCAAGCTGCATTCTTCTAAATGAGTTTAAATGTAGTGACTATGTAATATAAATCTCACATGTATGTGATTGCAGAGAATATTGGAGCTGGAGAGCTCTCGGGAGAAGATCTCACAAGATGGATCAAGTCTGTCCGATGAACTCTCCAGTCAGTTGAATGAGCTGAAGGATAAACACAAAGAGCAAATCTCTGCATTAGAGGAAAAGCACCAGGAGCAGCTGGACAAGCACAAGGATACCCTTACCCAGGAGCATAATGCTGCTGTCGAGGAGCTCAAGGAAAAACACAGAGCTGAAATGGAGACCCTTCTGAAGGACAAAGAGGTGCAGTTCCAGGGACACGTTGAGGACATGAACCGGAAAACATTAGAGAAACTGGATGCAAAGCAGGCAGAACTAGAGGCACTGTCCTCTGAACTCTCTGAGGCTTTATCAAGTAAACAGCTTCTGCAGGAGAAGTTGGTGGCGGCTGAAGATGCTCAAAGTTCAGCGGAGAAGAAGCATGAGAAGAGTTTTCAGGATCAGCTGATAAAGCACAACAAAGAGCTTGCAAACATCAAACAGGAGCACGAGCAGTCACTTGGAGGGATAGAGAAAACTCTGAAGGAGGAACTTAATGCGTTGAAGATTGTTCTGAGGGAAAAGGAAAAGGAAATTAAAGAACATATCGTTAAACAAAAAGCACTACGAAAGGACTCGCATTCCACTACACAAGAACTAAATGTCAAGGTTAAGGAAGTGGACGAGCTGCAGCAGAGTTTATCTCAGCTCCAGTCAGAAAGTGGGAGCTTAAAGGTGTCCAATGCACAGTTGAGCAAGATCACACAGGAACTTGATCAATGTAGAACAGACTTGGCAGATTTGGAGCGTCAGCTAGAAGTTGCAAAGAATGATTGTCAAGAAAAAGAGAAATCACTAATAGAACTAGAGCAGCAGTTACAACAGACTAAAAAGGAGCTCTCAGAGCAGGAGAAGTCATTCACTGCCCAACTGAACACTAAAAAGGAAGAACAGACACGCATCAAGAAACAGTTTGATGATGAAAAAGCTGCCCATGAGAAGAAGATGAAAAATGTTAAAACTGAGATGGAAAATAAGCTGAAATCACAGGAGACAAAAATGGAGAAGTTCAAGCATAAAGCCAAAGAAATGCAGGAGAATTTTAAGAAAAAGCTTCAGCAGAATGAGGAGAGCATGAAGAAGGAACTTGCAAAGAAGGAGACAGAGCTTCAGCAGAAAGAGCAACAGATTCAAGAGAAAATTCTTGAGATGGCACAAAAGAGCTCCCAAGGCCTCAGCAGTGCGATGACAGAGCTGCAGGCCAACCATAAGGAAGAGTTGGAGAAGCTTCGTGGCACACATAAACATGAGATTGAAGAGCTGGAGCGTCGCTGGCAGGAGAAATGTGGACAGCTGGAAGAGGAGACGATGGAGAAGCACTCTGTCATTCTACAGGAAAAGGCCCAGGAACTGGAGGAATTATCACAGCAACTCACCAGAAGCAGAGAGGAGAATAAGCAAGTGATGTGTGAAATAAAAGATCTAAAGGAGGATCTGGCAATTCGAGAAACCACGGTGCAGAAGCTGCAGGAAGAACTTAACGAAGCAGCGGTCAAGCTGGAAAGTTTGTCTCAGGGTGAAGCACTGCTGAAAGATCAAATGGAGTCAGTGGAGAGGAACCTCAACCAAGCTATGAATGAGAGAAACGCTCTCCAAGACAAGCTCAACACAACAGAGGAGGAGAGTAGAGAGAAGGTAAAGACCTTGTCAGACAAGTTGGAAGAAACGGAGAAGCAGCTCAAAACGCTGGAGGGCTCCAGATGTAAGGAAAGCGAGGACTTACAGAGTAAATTTGAGGAAACCTCCACTCAGCTACAAGCCAAGGAAGCAGAGTTCCAGCAGCAATTAATTATGATCAGCAACCAAATGGAGCATTACTGCAAGGAGGTTCAGTCTAAAGTGGAGTGTGGATCTAATGAACTGAGTCAAAGAGTCGAATGTCAGGTGAAGGAGCTCAACGATAGACTGCTCCGTAGTCAGAAGAAGGTTGGACATCTCAAAAACATCATCCTCACTAAAGCAGACAGAATTTGCACTTTAGAGGAGACTCTCCGTCAGCAGACTGAAGAGAATAAGAATCTATGCATTTCATTAGAACAGGTGACTGCTCAGGTAAATGCTCACACGGAGCATATGAAGGCCTTAACACATGAGAAGGAGGATCATTCTCAGTCTATCAGCGAAAAAGTTCAGAAAATCAAGGAACTGAGTGAAGCAAACAGAATCATATCAGAGAGCACGAAGGCGAATGAGACGCACATCAGTGACTTGAAAAATCAGCTCGCAAGTAGCATAACAGAGAAGGAGGAAGCCATAAATCAGCTGAAGCAGCAGTTTAATGAGGAGAGACAGCAGGCCGCTCTTCAAACGAAGGAGACCACGGAGAGATTAGAGCAGGAGAGGACAGCTGCATTAGAGCAGGCAGATGCGCTCAGGGTCAGTCTGTCTGAGAGCGAGAACAAGTTCACCCAGAGTGACAACACTATTACGTCTCTGCAGGCCAGGCTCGGAGAGCTGGAGCAAAAGATCTCTGAAAAGGATGAAGCCCTGCAGAGGCTGTCGGCGAGTATTGACAATCAGTCCATCAGCAAGTCAGAGATGGACCAGGTGTTGAGCGAGAAGGAGCAGAAAGTCAGCGGACTTACCTCGGAGTTGGAGGGCTGCATCAGCCGACTCGACGAGCTCCAGGAGCAGTTGGCCTTAAAGACGAAAGAGTGCGAGCAGCTCACGGCCGACCTGAAGCAGCAGCACAGCGTCAGGGAGGGCGAAAAGAGAGAGCTGGCCGAGCAGCTGCAGCAAAACGGTAACTTAGAGAAGGAGATGGCAGAAAAACTCAACTCCCTCCAGGAAGACAACCAGAAGAGTAAACGCGAGCTCGAGAGTCAGAGGGAGGAATTTGAGAGGATGAAAGACGACATTAACAAGAACAAGGAGGAGGGTCTGAAGGCAGCCGAGGAGAGGTTATCTGCAGAGAGTGCGAAGAAAGTGTCAGATCTGAAGAAGAAAGCGGAGCAGAAGATCGGTCAGATTAGAAAACAGCTGACAGCTCAGCTTGAGGAAAAAGAGCAGACGATCAAGGCTCTTCAGACGAGTTTGGAAGAACTCAAGAACAGCGAAACGTCCGGCAGACAACAAACTGAAGGGTTAGAGGAGAGGGCGAAATCGCTGGAGGACGCTCTTACCAAGCTTAAAGAGGAACAGGAGAAACAAGTGGAGCAGATTCTCAGTAATGAGAAACTTGAGAAAGAAAAGTCTTTAGAAGAATTGAAGAACATGTACGAAGAGAAGATGTCTTTGCTTCAGAAAGAAACGGCACAACAGGAGGAGCTCAAAGAAGCTGCGTCGTCACTGCATGAAATCGAGGCAAAGCTGAAAGAAGCAGAAGAGCAGAAGGAAAGCCTCCTCGCAGAAATAAGCCGACTGAAAGAAGACGTGCGTGAGAAGGAAGTCCAACTCGATCAACATCTCAAGGTCCAAAACCAACCACAACTTGAGGCTGAGATGAAGGTGGAATGTAGCAGTGCACCGCTAACCAGGAGCGCGATGGAAAATGAGATGGAAAACCACTCTCCGACGGAGGAGGTGGACGGCAGTGCTCTGGAGTCGCTCAAGAACAAACTGAGTCAGGTGACGAACGAGAAGGACAAATTCTACAAGGACTTCACGAGTTTACAGAAAGACATCCGACTACTGAGGAAGGAGCACGAACAGGAGCTAGAATACTTGAAGAAAGAGTTGTTAGAGACGAATGAGAAAAAGCTGAAGTGAGTTCATTAAAGTCAAATTAATGAAAGTCATTTATAATAACTCATTAAAATAAAAACTAAGGGGCTGCAATTCATTTCTTGTCTGTAAATAATTGCTGATTTGACTTTGCTCTCTGTCGTAAACAGAGTGGAGTTGGAAGACATGGAAATGAAGCACAATTCTGCCCTCAAGCAGATAATGAGGGAGTTCAACACACAAATGGCCGTGAAAGAGAAGGAGCTCGACACTGCAGTGAAGGAAGCCATCGGTGAGGCTGAAGAAAAAACATCCTCCATTCATCAAATTACAGTCACAATAAATACTGCTGTGTCATAACACACGAGAAATGAATGATTAAAATCATTCTTTTTGTTGTGGTCAGGTCATATTAGTGTATTACAGCCTCCTTTTGAAGAATCTGAATAATTGCTTTAAAATGGGAAAAGCAAGGGAAATATGATTTTTCTTTCATGTACAAAATTGAGGTGGAATAACTACAAAGAAACATTTTGCATTATTAAATCTTAACCCGGGGTGGAAGCAATGAAGGCATCACTGCATTAGGAAACAGTTGATCTGAAGCGCCATGTTTCCTTGTTTCCCCCATGTTCAAATAAGACGTGATGTGAGCGAGCGGTTTGGAATATGACCTTTTGGTTTTCTCATGTGCCAACTCTGGCTTCTTTCATGTTCCTCGTTACAGCGAAGGCGCAGAGCGTGGAGGCAGAGCTCATCACCACCCATCGCGAGGAGGCCAGCGAGCTGAAGAAGGCGGTTGCCCAGAAGGAGGACGATTTGCACAGAACTGTTAAGAAATATGAAGAAGTTATACAGGTATTGTAAAAAAGAAAAAGAATATAAAACGAAAATAAAAACCCAACTTTTTATAGGTTGACTGTGTAAAGGAGACTTACCCCACCCTCCATTTGGAAGCAATCAGTGCACTAGTTGGCAGCTTAGTTAGTCTTAGTCTAAAGCAGCAGTTCCCAGCATTCTTTGTCAGACATGCCTCATAGACCTGTCAGATGAACTCAAGTACCCTTCCTGGACACCACCAGTCATGCTCCAGTCCAGATGTTTTTACTTGAAACGGCTGAACATAGAATATTTAACTATTAATGATACAAATGTGCATGTAATAGAGGAGGGTATAATACATCTTCTCATACAAGTGAGTAATAGATGGTGGATGTTTCA
Source organism: Trachurus trachurus (assembly GCF_905171665.1). Classification (NCBI taxonomy): domain Eukaryota; kingdom Metazoa; phylum Chordata; class Actinopteri; order Carangiformes; family Carangidae; genus Trachurus; species Trachurus trachurus. The sequence continues at coordinate 20,081,656 of NC_139906.1, forward strand.
ATCATTTATCCATCATCCATCATTTGACTCGCTCATCAGTGGACACCTGCTTGATGAAAAGACTATTTTAGTGTTTTGGTATATACTCATCACCTTCACTGTCTCCAGACATAATAAGGGTGGGAGGTCTGAAATAAGGCAGCAACTTGACCAACATAGCTGCGATGTGATGCTGAGATGACACATAGGAAATGACTCAGCAATTGTTATTACAATTTTCTTTTTCTTTTTCTTTCTTTTTCAGAGTCGAGAGGAGGAGATGGGAGAGCGAGTGTGGCAGGTTCAGAAGGAACTGGAGCAGTTGCAAGCAAGGAGCCACGGCTCTGCTGAGGTACAGCCCTGTGTGACCGACTGTACTGTACCTATTTATCATCGGTCATCACACATCTGTGATTGGTTTTACAACAGGACGTTGTACCATTTATGCAGGTGTAGGAATAAATACCTGCAGCAATCAAAGCCCATTATATATGAGACTGGAGGTTTAGATTAGATTTATATTGTGGCTCTGTTGAAGCCATACAGTAAGTCACTTCACAGTGGCTGCAAGAAATAACAATGGCTGTATGAACTCATCATTTTTCAGTTCCCTTATGGGACGGGATGGAGTCTGATGGAAGCATTACTAGTCTTGAATGACGGTTTAATCCCAACGCATTATTGTGTCAGTGCCACGAGGCCCTTTCGGTTGCCTCATTATTTGAAAGTTCACATCCAGGTTAACAGACTTAACAGTTCTCGGTTGACTTTTCCTTTGTCTTGTTTCGTAATTGAAGGATTTTGTCTAAGAGCTCTGGGACAATTTGCTTACATACTTTGCTCTGATCAGTGTCTCGCTCCAGTCGTGTGGCTTCTCTCCAAAGCTCACCGGATGCTGTGAAGCTCGTTTGATTCACTCAGGAATGTTCTGCTCGGAAAACAGAGATTGCGAGGCAGTGGCCAGCCTCAATCCCTGTTCTCAATTATCATCATGCGAGGTGATTCTCGGACTTAGATTTATGCCGCGCCAATGCTCCCATGCAAGATGTACGTCCTGGAAGGGGGCCATCTAGAACAAATGTACTCCTGAGAGATGTTTTACCCAGGTGTTGAGGTGCCATGAGACCCCTGCGCTGATTCCTCTACCTTTACACGCATGTCCAGATGCACACAAACACCAAGAATTATGCTGCTCTCTCTGCTGCATTTTTCCCTGGTGAGGTAATAACTTTATGGGTGGATTGTATGGGTTTATGCTCGGGGAGGCCTTTCCTTACTACGGGCCTCACAAGCCATTCTTCATTTAGACAGTAGGTCAGTGTGTCTCACAATAGAGACTGCACTCTTTCCACAAGTTCATGTTCAGTCTGCTTTCCCATAAACAGGCCAAAGCAAACAACGAGTTTGTCCATCTCTCTGTACCTCCTGATTTCATCCACCTGTATGTGGCTCCCAACATGTCACATGGATATATGTGAAAATAGAGAATATTACTCAAACAGGAGTGGTGGGAACTATTTTCAGCGGTGGATTGATACACAGGACTTGTTAGAACAGCGGATGATTAAGTGGAACTGATCCAAAGTAAACTACAGCGCCGATGTTCAAGGTAATGGTGCAGCGTGTCACTCTGTCACTATTGCAACACATGGAGCCACACAGCTGCACAGAGGAAGAAGACTTTTTAATAGTTTGTTGCCATTTTATTCTTGTTATTTTATTGTAAAGCAGTAAAGCAAGCAAACAGAATATCAGTATCAGTGTGTGTGTATATACATGTCAGGACTGGCTCCTTTTCCTGACAAAGCAAAACGAGGAGAGGAGAAGGTGCCGACAATAATCACATTTATTATAACCAAAGGCCAACAATGGCAACGGTAAACAATCAACAATCAGTAGTGGAGGATATCAGTGGTGAGTGCGGGTGCATGGATGGATATGTAAGTGTTGTCTTTGCATTAAAACCAAGAGGGCAGATGCAGCGGGGAAGCTGCGGGACGCCAGGCCATGGAGGGAATGAGAGAGAGCGAGACGGCGATCTCCACCCGGCTTTTAGGAACATAGCCACGCCCCCCTACGGCACGCACACCGGAGGCCCATGAGTAATCCTGAGGGAAGGAGAGACAGGAGAGCGAGAGGGGCGCCGCACACACACACTCACACATACACACAACCACTTGGGGTTGTCACACCCCCCCCCTTAAGACGGGACCCCAAAGGGGAACCGGCACAATAAACCCCCAAGCTAGTAAAGGTGGCAGGACCAGCTACATGTTAACCATCTACAGTTGTAACCATTCTCTAAATAACATGAGTTACATGAACAATTCCCACTACAAAACCCAACCCAACTCACCCAGCCATCCCAGAACTCTGCAACCTGGTACCGGGGAAGCCTATTTAAGAGTTTGAAAGGACGGAGGAGCAGAAGTGTGAAAGCGGGGATAAAGTTACATGTCATCATACATACAAGATTAACAATGCACAACTGACCCAATACCCCATTAACTCTAAGGCAGAGGCGCCCTAGACAAAGCATCTGCCAGGATATTATCCTGCCCTTTAATGTGGCGTATATCTAAATCATAACCCTGCAAAAAGAGAGACCACCTGACCAGTCTCTGATTTGGAGTTTTCAAGGAACCTAAGAAGGTCAAAGGGTTGTGATCTGTATAAACAATTAAAGGTGCCGTCCCACCTACGTACACCTCAAAATGCTGCAAGGCCAAAATGAGACCCAAAGCCTCCTTTTCTATCACTGAATAGTTGGCCTGATGTCGATTGAACTTTCTTGAGAAAAAGCATACCGGTCTCAACAACCCCTCGTCCCCTCCCTGGAGAAGGACGGCACCGGCCCCGACCTGGCTGGCATCAACCTGCAAGACAAACTGTCTGTCAAACTGAGGAGCAGCCAACACAGGACAGGAACACAGTAACGACTTTACATTCTCAAAGGCCTGCTGGCACGCAGTAGACCACACAAACCTAGCTCCACCCTTCAGTAGCTCAGTCAGAGGAAAAACAACAGTAGAGAAATTTCTGCAGAAACTTCGATAGTATCCAACTAGACCCAAAAACCGCTGGAGTTCTTTCTTTGTAGTCGGCGGTGGAAACTCAGACACAGCTTGCACTTTAACCTGCACAGGAACAACATTACCCTGACCAACCACACGCCCCAAGTTGGTAACAGTGGCTCTAGCAAACTCACATTTGGCTAAGTTTACTGTCAACTGGGCCTCAGCCAACCTCTCAAACAACTCTTTCACTCTCTGTAAATGTGAATGCCATGTGTCACTATACACAACCAGATCATCCAAATACACTGAACAGCCCTTTAACCCATGCACAACCCGGTTCATAAGCCGCTGAAAAGTGGCCGGAGCGTTCTTTAAACCAAAGGGCATAACAGTATATGAGTAAAGGCCTGCAGGAGTAACAAATGAAGCAATTTCTCTCGCGCGTTCTGACAAGGGCACCTGCCAATAGCCCTTGAGCAGGTCGAACTTGGACACAAACTTGGCAGACCCCACCATATCTATACAATCGTCCATGCGCGGTAATGGAAATGAATCGGACTTAGTGACAGAATTAACCTTCCTCATATCTGTGCAAAATCGCAGAGTTTTATCTGATTTAGGCACCAAAACACAAGGAGACGCCCAACTGGACGCAGATGGAATGGCAATGTCATTTTTCAACATGTAATCAATCTCAGTGTTCAAGTGCGTCAGCTTCTCAGGACCCATGCGGTAAAACCGCTGTCTGATTGGCTGCGCCTCCCCCACATCAATATCATGTACAATCCAGGAAGTACGAGAGGGAACATCACCAAAAAGCTGCGGAAATCTACCGATCAGCTCCACCAACTCGACCCGCTGCTCTTCAGACAGATGTGACAAAAGGGACTGTAGATTACACAAAGACTCAGAATTCTTCAACCTACCACTCAACAAACTGTCATCAGGCTCAGGAACGCCGTCTGTCTCCTGCGCCACACTACAGGTGTCCACAGCGAGCGCTGCACCAACGTCACCTTTTACGCACTCACCATGCCCCGAGCGTTGGTAATATGGCTTCAGCAGGTTCACATGATACAACTGGGACGACTTCCTTCGACCTGGTGTAGCAACAAGATAGTTAACATCAGACATTTTTTCAGACACAGTGTATGGGCCAACAAACTTAGCCTGGAACGGCGACGTGACCAGCGGAGTCAGTGCGAGGACCTGGTCCCCAGGACTATACTCATGACGCACCGTACCCCGGTCATACTGGGCTTTCATTTTCACTTGAGCCTGCCCCAGCTTTTCTTTTGCCAACAGACCCGCCCGAAACAATCTGTGCCGAAAACCATTAACGAAGTCAATCAGGTTTCGAGGCGCCTCGGCAGGAACCAATCCACCCTTCAGCGCTGCCAACGGCCCGCGCACCGAGTGCCCAAAAACCAATTCGTTCGGACTGAAGCCCGTGCTCTCCTGCACGGCTTCTCGCGCTGCCAACATCAACCAGGGGAGCCCCTCCTCCCAGTCCCGATCCAACTCCGTACAGTAAGCGCGCAACAAGGACTTGAGCGTCTGATGGAACCGCTCTAACGTGCCCTGACTCTGCGCATGATACGCAGTGGACTGGTTATGGCTCACCCCCAGCGATTTCAACACTTCCGCAAACATATGCGAGGAGAAATTGGACCCCCTATCACTTTGTATGACCTTGGGTATCCCGAACACTGAAATGAACTGTGCAAGTGCTTTAACTACCGCTTTAGTGGTGATGGTACGAAGCGGATAAGCCGCTGGGTATCGAGTACACTGACACATGACAGTCAACAAATACTTACACCCCGACTTGGCACTAGGCAACGGCCCCACACAGTCTATTATCAGATACTCAAACGGTTCACTCACCACAGAGATGGGCTGCAACGGTGCCGGTTTTACGCGCTGGTTGGGTTTCCCCGTCAGCTGGCAGACGTGACATGTTTTAATATACGCCGCCACCTCTTTTTTGGCCCGCGGCCAAAAAAAATGTTTAAGCACCGACAGATACGTTCTACGCACCCCAAAATGACCACTTTCATCATGTGCCGTTTTCAAAACGTGAGAACGAAAATCCTGAGGCACCACCACCTGAAACACAGGCGCTCCCACAACATCCTCATCACAAGGCAACCATTTGCGGACCAACATCCCATCCTGCACAAAATAGCCTTGGGCTACGTCGCCAACCTGGTGACGCGGCACAACCTGATCCCACAGTGAGGACAACGAAACATCAGATTTCTGAGCCTTAACCCACTCCTCTCTTACCACAAGTGGAGGCAAATCAGGCAGCGCAACCGGTTCCGAGGCCGCAGCCTCCGCTGGCACAGACGCACATTTACTCTGAGCGCGCGTCATGGCACAAACAGGAAAAACTTCAAGCGCTGAACTGTCAGACGCCACCGGTTCGGACACCACCACAGGTGGCGGGGGACCAGTAGGCCAAACCCGACCACCACAAATATCATTTCCCAGAATCATTGACACGCCTGGCAAAGGCAACTCAGGCCGCACGCCCACAGAAAACACACCTTTAGCCAGATCACAATCCAACACCACATCATGGCGTGGCACGGGAACGAAGCCAAGCTCCATCCCCCGCATCACAATGAAATCTCCAGACTGCGTATCAGAGGAAAAAGGGAGCACAGACTGCACAATGAAAGAATGTCGGGCCCCTGTATCACGCAACACTGTCACAGGAACACATTCAGTACTGCCCACCAAGGACACACGCGCCTTTATGATGAAAGGCTCAAACCCAGACTTGTCACTGACGGTCGCCTCCACCGCCTTTTCCTCTCGCGCACTTGCACACAACATAGCAGGACCTGGGGAAGGCGCAAAATTTTTCCGCCTGAGCAAAGGACACTGGTCCCTCCAATGACCTTCCCCACGACAAAAATTGCACAAGTTTGAACGTCCTGGGCGCACAGAGACTGGCGCGCCACGGGCCGGAACAGGTTTGGAAAAACGGCTGCGCGTAAACCTACTGTCATCCACTGCGCGCTCGCGCCCCTCAGCAAAACCAGACTTGTGCGTCAGCAAGAAATCATCAGCCAATTCAGCTGCTTTAAGCGCAGTAGCTGGCCCTCTTTCATTTAAGTAGGCGGCTACGCGCTGAGGAACAACATTTTTAAACTGCTCCTTGATTATCAATTCACACAGACCATCAAATGAATTCACTTTTTCCGCGGAACACCAGCGGTGAAAATGAGTGGTCAAATCGCGCACAAACTCCACATTAGTTTGTTTATCAACCTTCACCCACTGTCTAAACCTCTGGCGATATGCCTCTGGAACGAGCTCATATGCCTTGAGGACGGCTGACTTCACCATGTCATAAGTCAAACCCTCCTGTGCGCACACAGCCGAGTACGCCTCCTGCGCTTTCCCCGTGAGGACGCACTGCAGCAGGAGAACCCTATCAACATCTGGCCACCGCCTGGCATCTGCCACGCGCTCAAACAACGTGAAAAAAGTATCAGGATCTCGCTCATTAAATTTAGGCACAAGGCGCAGACTCGCCGTCAAGTCTCTGCCCTCACGCTCAGCCACAGACCCAGACACGCCAGGACCCCTCTCATTTCGGTCCAAAGCCCTCAGCTTTGTCCGCTCCACCTCTAACTGCAACTCCAAGAGGTCTTTCTGCCATCCTGCTCTTTCTCTCTCTTGCGCAAACGTGAGCCTATCAGCCTGCTCAACCAGCGCCGCAGCCCCCGGCTCTCCCTTTGATCCAGCTGGCCCAACCCCTGGCCCTTTCGGAAACACACCTCTTTCAAACAATGTCAACAACACAAACACCTTCAACTCATCCTTCAGGATTCCCTCTTTCAACTCAATCTCATAATGTTCCGCAATTTCAAGCAACTCCTCTTTCAAACATGATTCCAAAAACACCGCAGAGGGCGCACCATAGAAAGCTGATAAATCACTCATATTCACCGTAGAGCCGGATCCACACTGCTATGCGCACTTAAGCAGACAATGCCCCCCAGAGCGTTCCCCTCACTGCCTATCCAGAATCTAACTAACTCAACCCTGGTCTTCATGTGGTTCTGCAGCGGGCTGATTAAGCACAAAACCAGCGGGGACCACCAGCGGCGACCCCACGGAGTGCCCCCGAGATGATTGCTCGCGCAACCAACGCTAACCGCTCCCCACAACACTACTGACAAAAAAAACAAACAGACACAATCCCAAAGGAGACGTGTCCTTCGCCTAACGGGAACCTCCAGAAAAAAAATGCGCATCCAGTGTATCACCTACCCTTCACAGGTGAACCAAGACTCGAACGAGCCCCCATTTGTCAGGACTGGCTCCTTTTCCTGACAAAGCAAAACGAGGAGAGGAGAAGGTGCCGACAATAATCACATTTATTATAACCAAAGGCCAACAATGGCAACGGTAAACAATCAACAATCAGTAGTGGAGGATATCAGTGGTGAGTGCGGGTGCATGGATGGATATGTAAGTGTTGTCTTTGCATTAAAACCAAGAGGGCAGATGCAGCGGGGAAGCTGCGGGACGCCAGGCCATGGAGGGAATGAGAGAGAGCGAGACGGCGATCTCCACCCGGCTTTTAGGAACATAGCCACGCCCCCCTACGGCACGCACACCGGAGGCCCATGAGTAATCCTGAGGGAAGGAGAGACAGGAGAGCGAGAGGGGCGCCGCACACACACACTCACACATACACACAACCACTTGGGGTTGTCACAGTATATATATACATACACATATATATATATATATTATTATTATCATTTTCTCTGTCACTACACTTCTGTCTTACTCATGCTCAAAGCGTCTTTGAGCACTTGTAAAAGCGCGTTATAAATAAAATGTATTATTATTATAATATTATTATTCTGTTCTAACATACAGTGTCTTCTCTTTTGTCCTATTCATTCTCATACAGATGACCCCAGAAGAACTACAGGTATGTTTGCTGGTTGTTTCTATAAGTTGTAGTTAAGCACATATTCCACTGTTAAACTTGCATCATTGATCAGTATATAATATCTGTGCATCACCTGACATTAATGCTCTGTCCTCCACCTCAGGCTCAGCTCGCCGAGAAGACCACTTTGCTGAGCGAGGCTCGACTGAAGGAGCAGAGCTTTGTGGAGAGAGTGAGTGTCAGGACCCTGTGTGTGCTCTTTGCCGGGGACAAGTGAACACCAAATCCCATGCAGTGTATTCCCAGGATTCTGTGGCCCCCAGCAAGAGCAGCCACTGCTCTCCCGCTGCATCTCCTTAATTACACAGCACATCTGTTTACATTTGGTTTAACCCTATAAACAATCGGAGAAATGCCTCCCACAGTTTTTCTCACACACCTCGTTACTATGCCACACAAAAGATCACCAACAAAATGCAACAATTAGACTAATACAGTACATAGAATTAACCCACTGGGGTCAGAAAGAGTTTTTCTTATTAATCTGTGCATGCTTGTATGTTTCTCCACATTAGATTCACTCGCTTGAAGACAAGATTAAATGCTTCCACCGAAACACTGTTGTAACTCATCTTGGGAGCTCATACAAAGGTAACGTTAACACCATGAATCACTTAGTTCTGCTTTATGAGCCAGTTTTCTTTGGGATCAGCACAACAAAGATGCCATATATATTCATATACTGTATATACAGTATATACAGTATATATCACTTTAACTCCAGTATCATGGGAAGGTGCAACATAAACCACATATATCAGTCGTAAATGATATATTGCTTAACTTTTCTTTAGTTTTGGACAGAGATGGGACTAGAGATGCAGAGTGTGTGATGTGTGATGACGTGTGTGTGTGGTCTGGTTTAACTATGCTTTTGAGGACACTTTGGCCAACTAAGTGTGATTTTAGGCTCGCTGGTTAAGATTACAGCTGCGGTTATAATTAGGGTTTGGTGAAGGTTAGAGTAAGGGTTAGGGTTAGACATAGAACCATAGTGGTAAAGTGAGGGGGCAGCCTCTCAATGCAGTATAACATACTGTAGTGTATCATAAATGGAAGATTGTGCGTGTGTGTTTGCGTGCACTCCAGAGAGAGCGTATTTGGAGAGACTGAGTGAATTCTACCCTGCGCTCAGACCTTCCTGGTGTAATAAAGAGAATCTGCTGTCAGAAGGGGGTGGGCTAGGGGGGCGGTGAAGAAGCCATCCTTGGATTTAATGGCTTTTGCAGATCGCGGTCTTAATGTTTCCCACACAAGACCCCGCAGCACACAGACTTCTCAAATCCTCTACATCCAGAACAAGTAGTATATCCAACCTAATGCCTGCTGTACACCGTATTTCCTCCGGGCTGCAGCGCCTATCAGTGAAAGTGCCTTCCACTCACTCTGTTGAGCCGACTTAACCCACCCAGAGCTGTGGGATTCAGGTGGAGGGCCGATCATAGAAGGGGCTGTTGATAAACGGTCTCAGGTCTGTTGCACTGTGATTGGTGGTGTGGTAGAGTCAGCCAGGGCAGCGTGAGGTCAGGAGGACAAAGGCTAAGGGATTTATTGGTGACACATTATTTCACAGAAGAGATCAAAGAGTTGTTTGCACTTCTCTATCACCTTTTCCTCCCCTCCATTTGCGTGGTCCCTCCTGGCACACACAAGCACATTTGGTGTCGTCTGAATGAACATAGCAGATAAACAGGGAGCGAGTGGGTGTTGTTCCATATTAAAGACCTGCTGGGGATGTCTCAGTTGTACAAGCAGAAGCCTAAGTGTTACCAGCCATATCCAAGTTGTAACACGGATTTTCCCATTCATAGTTTTTAGAGGGATGATGATGATGATGTTATCGCTTCAGGCAGGGAATTAAAACTTTCGTTCTTAGACACTTGCAGTATTAAAGTGCTCATGCTGAGTCTGTCCATTCTTTCCTGTGCAAAGAGAGGTGATTTATTTTGTTGCTAACACGAACAAGATGCTGTATTTCACCAGGAAATCTGTCATGATATCCACAAAGTCCCATAGTCCTCCTGGTTTATTTAAAGCAGTTACATTCTTTGTGAAATATTATTCTGATGAGACATTATTACAGCCTTGGTCACATGTGCTTTACAGTATGACTGATAATTATATGACCGTTGCTTGTTTTTTCAGATCCTGTATTCAACAGTGCTGACGCATTCTCAGAACCCACTGAGATGGAGTACCTGAGGAAGGTGTTGTTTGAATACATGATGGGACGGGAAACAAAAGTATGCTTTTCTTTTTATCACTTTTTTTTTTTTTTTACATTGTTACACAGAAAGATATTGATTATTTCATTTTTTAAAAAGTTGTTATTTTCAAAATTATCTGAATGTAAAACACTGGATCTGGCTCCATCTTGGTCAAAGCTTAAAAACTCAATGGGCATTATGACATCATTTTATTCCTGACAAAGTCTGATGTTGTATTTTGTAAATATATAATGTCTGTAAATGAAACTCACATTGAAATGATAACGGATGTTGTTATCAGAGCTTCAGCCCATCCCATGGTTTTAAGCGAGGAGCATGGGACCATTTCGGAAAGTCTTGTCGTGTCCGGTCTTCTTGGATGAAATTAACAGTGCTCTCCCTCATTAACAGCGCTGATGACACGATCCTAAAGTCAGCGGGATTTTCCCAGCTCCTCAGCAAACAGTTCGTCTTTATGACAACATGGCAGACCTCCCCAGTGTGGAGGATGTCCCCCAGGCTGCCTGCTAGCACATGCATCTTGCATGATGCAGATTTGCCATTTAAAGACATGCTGGCCTTGTTTAGTGTTAGTTGAGCGGTTCGGTTTCCTACACAGCAGCACTGTTTCTGATTAGAGCCTGTGTTTATGGGGAAATGCATGCACCCTGGCAGATAGGCCTGGAGTTGATTATGTATATAGTGTTTTTTCTCCCTGTCTTTTTTTTTCTTGCTGTTGTTGGACTTTAAGTGTCCCAGAACAAGTTTAACGTCATGGTGTCAAAGTGCAAAGAAGATTTGAAATAATAAATGAGGATGAAAAAAATGTTTGACAGAATTCAGCAAAATCAAAACAGATTCTTTGCTCACAAATGAAGATCAGAGCGCAGATTGTTATTCTGTTATTTATTTGTTCTGTGCTTGTCATCTGCAGACAATGGCCAAAGTTATTACCTCCATGCTCAAGTTTCCTCCAGACCAAGCGCAAAAGGTTTTGGACAATGAGGATTCAAAACCAGTTGTAAGCATCTGTTTACCTGCTGTGGAAATTTGGATGAGCTCAGTCACTGAACTCACCCCCTGCCCTCTGGCAGCTGAAAACATATGAGTACAGCTCTTCTGTAACAGGCACATGACTAACTGAATTAATGTCATATCTGTCCCTCCGCAGCCTTGGTTACGATGAGTGTGATCCGTGTCCTTGTTGATGAAAACCTACTGCTGCTGCTGCTGAAGGGGAAGACTGCCATGGATTTGATTGATTCCTTCTCTCTGCATTTCTTGTCGTTTTATGTGTGTGTGTGTGTGTGTGTGTGTGTGAGTGTGTATGGGCACAACTTTGGGCATACGTTTGTTGTGTGTGTGTGTGTGTGTATTATGTGTGAATATACGTAAAGGTATGAGGGAATTGTGAGAGAATATGCCAGAAACACAAATCTTCCACAAATCTAGTTTTACTTTGAAAATTAAGTTTAAGTTAATTTATACATTTTAGTCGAAGATGAATGGTTTCCTTATTATTTTAGAATGTGTTCCTACAGATTGGCTTGTGCAATAAATGATATCACTATCATGTATTGATGCTGACGGTCAGTTGATTTATAGGTTACTGTGTTGTGCTGTTGTCTGAATCACTTCCTCTGTAAAACTGTAAACGACCCTTTAACTGTGCACTTGCACCACATTAAGATACTCTGGCCTCTGGACCTTGTTTGTTTAACACAGCTTTTCTATGCTTTATATTTTGTCACTGACACTGGCATAGAAACCCCAAAACACAAAACTGTAAATTGTACGATGATAATTCAAAATGTACTATAGAGCACTATATGACTTGCTATACATTTTCAGACTAACAAATTAAATCTTATTTACAGAACACCTTTTGTCACTGCTGTATCCTTATTATCTTACAGTGTCTTTAATGCTAAATCCAATCTCTTATCTCATCAGCTGTTTTCACACTGTCTTGTTCCTGTTTAAATAGACTCCTGGAATGCAGACACAACAACAAACAAAGGTTTGACCTTTTTTCTATAATCTATATAATTATAAATATTATATATAAAAGGCTCATACGGTAAGCATGGATATGACCATAAGTGCCCTCATTTAATGGTGATCAGAACAAACTTGATTAAATATGTTTTCACAGAAGTTGACACAAAACTGAAAAAAAATACAGATTGAAAAGACAAATACAGACTGTACAACATACTGTATCATGAAATTGATGTAGGTACTAATGATAATGGATAAGTTTAAAATAATTACCGTATGCACATGCACTTGGATAAGAATGTCTGCCACACTGAAGGGTTATGACCCCAACACCAGTGTTTTTAAAACAGAGAAAAGCTTATTTCTTTAGGCTCTCCTTCAATCGTAGCCTCTTTTCTTTAAATGTAAAAGATTAATTTTGTCATGGCTCTAAAGAGGTTTCAGCAAAAGCCTCCTCATGAAAAAAAGTGTTCTCATATCATTGTTTACCTGCTGCTCTTTGACATTGAACTGTGCCTTGGGCCCCGTTTATGCTTTCAATTCAGAATATTAGAGAATTCAGTTCAATAAAATTAAAGTTTTCTTTTAAAATGTTAATAAGGCGCTCACTGAGGGTGGAAAACGTTAGGTGGCAGCAGCGCCCACCCTCGTTTCTCAGTCTTTAAGTGAGCTGAGCCCCTAAAGCCCACGGCTGAAATGTGATGCTTTGCGCCTCCAAAGCATTCGCTCCTTTCCGTGACCGAGTCCCACAGTGGAAAAAACACGTTCCGGTTTCATCTTTCACATTAAAACCCTCCCTGCGCTCTGAAAGCCTTGAAATACCGGGTTTTGGAACAACCCATCGGCGATGCTTTTATTTTTTAGGTGAAGCCTTCCTCACTTCCGGTACCTCTCGTGCCTGACTGTGGTTCACTTGACCTATGTGACAGCATTTATGTCCAGCACAGGGAGCCTGCGAGCTCCAACTTTCTCAGATTGACAGAGAATGGAGAGAAGCTGACGCACCGTTATTTACCAGACCGTTACCCTTCCTCCTGCAGCCTCTCCTCATGCCATCACAGCCTACATGTGCTGCTAGTCCAGGACGAAATACCTGCCTGATAGCTTTGTAACACTTTGACCACTGACGCGCTACTTATTGTTGTTTTTTGGGTTTTTTCCCCTACTTTCTGGACACTTTAACGCATTATTACGCACGATGCGCAAAGGGATGGCTCCTTTTCGGGGACAGAAAACGGGAGTACAAAATGTTTTCTATGTGTGTCTCTCCATTTCTGTGGCTTATTCTTACAATATAGACTTAGAACATCCTCTGGTGTTCCGCGGACCAAACAATAGTTTTTTTGGCTATTCTGTGCTGGAGCATTATCATGACAACACACGCTGGTGAGTCCCACTTTGAACTGTTCCTGGAAGTGATGTTATTTTCTAATAGTGATGCAATGCATTTGTACTTTTCAAACAAATGTTGAAGTCTCTGCAGACTTTTTTTTCTCCCACACCCAGTAAATCAAAGAGGCAGATGAGTTATACTGCTCATGAAAAGTCATTTCTGTTGGTGCTGTACCTTTTTTCTGCAGGAAGGAGATTTCCCCTTCTTTATCCAAAGGTTGCAGCGGCACAGATTAAATATACAATTAAGTGTTTGGCGGGTGGAAACCCACCCACTGTGTCCCAATCCTCTCCTCTCTTCTCATCTGTGCAGGGTAATAGTAGGGGCTCCGAAGGCAAACTCTACCTACAGTAGCTCTGTGCACTCTCCTGGAGCTGTATATAAGTGTCGAGTTCACAGCAACCCCGAGCGCCGCTGCACAGAGATGGACCTGGGCAGAGGTCAGTCACCACAGCCTGCAGCAGCAGCAGCAGCATCACAACAGCATTTAATGACGCACACTTCTTGCACATCTGCACCCACTCCAAACTTCAACAGTTCAGAAATTAACACTTATCACACAGAGAGGTCCACTATCTGGTGCAACACACACACACATGCTGGGTTTTCCTGCAGCTTCTCTTGTCCACTCTCTGCACAAACTCCCCCAAGCATCTGTTTTGTTTTATCAGAATAATGCAGCCTTATGCTGCTTTTAACAGTGCGACAGTTGTTCCTTTTGTTCTGGACCTGCTATATGGAGTCATGTCAAACACAAGAGGGGTGTCTGTGCGCGGGGGTCTGTAAATATTTTGATAAATATGATTTATGCTTCTGCTAATATTTTCCAAGCCTGTGAGCCAAAAAAAAGTTGAGCATGGCTGGGGTGCAGGCATGGCTTCAATATTAACCCTGTGCTCTGTTAATGTGTCACCAAAACCACAACAAATAACCACGGTCAACTCTCGCTGCTCGATGACCAGTGAGTCACGAGCCAGAGGAGCTGAATCCTGGAGAAACCAGCAGCACCACAGAAACACCCACAGCTACATGTTGTAATCAGCAGTTAGAGCTGGATCAGGTCCTAATAGTATAGCAGATACATTGATATCAGCATATGTATTGACTGAGTGCAGATAGATGTGTTTGAAGCAGTGTCTTCATTACAAAGATTTTTTTCAACTATTAAGCGTTGTGCACTCATGTCACAGTTAAAGCTACAACATGTAGTCAATTACATGAATGGTTGACTGATAATCAATACGTAATTGTTTAATGAGAAATCCAAAGTATTTAATAGTTCTAGCATCTGCATTGAGAGATTCTGCAGCTTTTAACACGATTGCAATGGAGCATCTTTAGATTTTGGACACAACATAACATCTGGTGATCAGATTTCATCAGACTGGAATTTGTCATGGACACAGTTCTGACGTTTTAGTAACAAGACAATCAATCAGTTGATTAAGAAAATAATATTGCTCAGTTGTAATGATGAGGTATCCAGATAAAGATATTTGTGTGTGTTGTGTTTATGTAAAACAAAATGAACTTCAGCCAGTTACTGCACTCGTTGAACTCTCAAATATCAGTATTGATATCTAATTCAAAACTCCATTGTCACAGAGCTGTAAAGGATTTGTTACTGTCAACTGTGCAAAAAACAAACTTGTAGATTCAGCACAAGTAAATAATAAATACCAGAACTCAAAAAGCTGACAACGACTCACAAGTAACAAGTTACTTGCTCCAAGCCGTCCTCCGTCCTGATGACTCAACGTCTACAAACTGCTCTCATTGTTTCTCAGGAAACAAGCCGAAGGAGTCGTGTGGGAAGACGTGCCAGGGAGACCGGAACGATGAGTGGATGGGGGTCAGTCTGGCCCGCCAGGACAGAGCCAACGGCCAGATACTGGTGAGTTCAGGGACACGGCGCTGCAGCCACTTCAGCAAATTGTTTAATGGGAACCATCTACAGTACGCTCCTAAAAACAGACCCGATTATACCAACATCATTGTTACAAATGTCTTACCATGAACCGCGCTGTTAAACCACAGCTGGTCCCCGACTTTTACAACCCTCCCTTTTCCTTCCACTCTGTGTCACATGCCTGCAAGCTTGCACGTTAAAAAAAACTGAACTTAAGTCATGATTTTTTTTTTTTTTTTTTTTCATATCCAAAGCTGGACTCAATACTAAACTCAGTAAGATCTGGAAGCTGCTGTGTGGTTACATAATACTGTGAAACATTTACCTCGTGTTTGGAGCTGGAAGAGTCAGTGGAACAGGGTAGATTGTTATTTGTTAAAAAAAAAAAGTGGATGCAGGTTTTAGAGAAATTAGAAGACTAACTAGTGGTGCTAATCCCTGAGGTGTTAGCACAGAGATCACAGGGCAGCTGGCAGAGTTTGTGTAGGCTTCAGCCCCTCTGCGGTGGTCCTGTCTGAGGGCAGCCCTTCATTAAACGTTAACCCCCGGCGTCCTGCGGTGAGGGAGAACTGGATCGGTGGAGCTGGGCAGCAGCTCTTGAAACGTTCATGACAGGTGTGAATGTGCTTGAATACCTGTTGCTGATTGACCTCCACCTCTGGGAGTGCAGAGAAAATCAAAAGAATTCCTCCCTGTGAAGATGTCCAGATAACTGTTTGGCCCCTCTACTCGCTCTGCCTCTGTTCCTTTCAAAGTGTTTGTCTTTGGTCCTTTTTTTTTTTTTTTTCACTTCGGTTGGAATTCACTGGCACCGTTTTCAAACCGTTACCCTTGGCTCTGCTCGTCACTCAGTCCGTCAAAAGTTGAAAACCTCTTGGCGTTGTCAGTGTTGGGGATTTGAGCTGTTTAACAACAAGCTCTTAGCTGCTGTCCAGGGGGGCGGTGGACAGGGGGGGGGGTTCTGATAAAAGAAAGGTGGTGACTTTCCACAGCCACGTGTTGCAGTGCCTCTTTTTTCTTTTTCTTTTTTTTTTATATCTCATCTGAATGGACTCACGTTTCTGTGCAACAGGAGGAGAGAGAACGGCTGCTTGGCAGATGTGTGCAGTGGTGATTTCATCTGTGCTTTGAGTGAAGGGCCTTGTTTGTGACCAGCGAGCTCTTCATCATGACAACAGCACCACACGGCAACCATAAAAACCTCCATCGCTGCTTTGACAGAACTTCTTTTGCTATGTTTATATCAGCTGATTGATCTTGTTTTGTTTTGTTTTTTTCATCTGATTCTGCATAAGAGCGAGAGTTCATGCTGGTATTGCTACGACTGTTGGCAGGCGGTGCTTTGTTTCTCAATGCAGAACTTTGCTTCCAGACAGTCACAATCTGCAACTCTTATATTCATTTAGATTGGCTGTGTACTGTATGTGTGTGTGTGAGGCTCTGTGTGTGTGTGCACGTGGGAGGGAGACAGCGTTGGGGGGAGTGAAGCAGTGCAGGGGGAAATGAAGTGAACTTTGTCTGCGCAGTGGCGTCCAAAACTGTCCCCAGAGCCACAGGAGCCCCACTACCATCCCCCCGGGGTCCTAAATCATTACCACATTTACACATACAGTATGTATATGGCCTGATGTGTGCAGAGTTTGAAATCTAGTCCATATTATCCTCTTTGCTTTGGTTTTATTTTGAAAAATACACCAAAAAAATATTGTTTTTAGAATTATTCCCTGTCAGATGAAGAAATTGTACTCCCTGTTTCAGTAGCGGCACATTAAAGTCAGAATTTGTTCTCTTTCCAGTATTTTCTTTCTTTTTACCCACGTTTTGTTTTTTCGCGATCTGAACTCTTGACTCCAGAGCCTGGGGGAGCTGTTTTGAAATGAAAACTATTAAAACACAAAACGTCCATGTGAGGATTGTCTCACTGCGCGTTAAATGCTGCTTGGGAAACACAAATCTCAGGCTGCAGCTGAGATAGTCACACCACCACAGACCGTGGCTGTTATGGTCAGGGTTATGGATAGACTTTAATCACCACCACCACCCCACTCCTCTCATTGACGCTCTGACAGCCACAGAGACGCACTGACTCCAGCCAGGCGAGGAGGGGGCTCGAGCAACACACACACACACACACACACACACACACACACACACACACACACACTCCGTCTGCAGTCTGAAATATTTGTGTTTATGGAATGAGCCTGTGTCTGAATTTTGTTTGTCGCTCCTCTTTTCCCAGGCTTGTGCTCACCGCTGGAAAAACGTCTACTACGACTCAGAGCACATTCTCCCGCACGGATACTGCTCCATCATCCCTCCAACACTTCAGGGCAGGACCAAGCCGCTCATCCCTTGTTATGAAGGTACAGCCCAAAGTTAATCAGGGTTTTCCTTCATTTTATCCAGAACTAACAGGAACAGACAATTGAAGAGAGAGGAGACACAGGTCATGACCTTCATTTGAGCTCTTAGGAGTCTAATTGTTTCCCACTGATCATCAAAGGATCAAAGAAAAAAATAATTTATAAAAGAAAACATGAACATGATTTTAGGGAAATAAAGTATGATTTGCCACATCGGCAGCATATTTGATACAAATATTGAGGATCCCCAAGAAAAAGACCTAATGATCCTGGTGATGCCTGGACTTTTCCTCCTGTGTCACTATGAGACATTGACATTTGAGAAGTAGAACAACGATAGGATGAACTCATGTTTTCCTCAGCATGAACTCTAATCACATTGCTGATGCCTTAAGTTTTCATCATGAGGCCAAACCTGTAATTTGCCCAGTTCTTTGGTTTATGACTTTCACTGGCATTCAGCCTGAGCTGTGCTTAGGTTTAGAGCAAATTAGGAAATTTTAATATGATAACACAGCCAAGTCTTATTTATTTCTTGTCTCAAGAGACCACAGATTCATCTTGGGACCCCATGATAGGTCCAGACCCCTAGTTTAGGAACCACTGGTTTAGTCTGTTTTACATCTTCTCTGGTTACATTTTATCACGGCACGTGATCTGCGTAGCCGGCACCAGCAGTGTGCAGACTCACATCTGCTTCTAGCTTATGATTGGTGTTTTGGCACTGGGGAAGAGTAGCACGAGAGCCTTGAAGTGTGATCTCAGATCCTCAGTCCAACACCAGTTCTCTGGCAAGAGCCAGCACCCACCACTGAAGGCCATGCGCTTCGTTAAGCCAAATAAATGAACATTTGTCCAGTGGAGGTGTATTCCCTCTACACCTTTTTACAAAAGGGAAACATTATTACAAAGGTCTTATTATGGCAGCCATCTCTGTCAGAGGACAGATTGTAAATCCATTTATCAGAAATCAGATGTTTCTAAGAAAAGATTTACTTGCAGGGTAGAGAAATCTGATTTTGTTTAGATTGTAGTAAATCAAATCCATCTGTTCTGCAGGTTGTTTTCCTTTGTGCACACGCTACAACACTAAAAATCGATTCTCATTTGAAATAATAATGTTCTGTGTAACATTTTGAGCTGACTCATGCAAATGCATTCCTCATATGTTTTGATGTGTAACTCAGAGAGCTATTTATCAAAGGTTTTACACCTTAATTGTGCTCCCAGGTCAGTGTTTCACTTCCTTCCGTAACTCCCGTTGCCAGCAGTCATAGAGAAGCCAGGCAGACTTTGCATGGGACGTTATTTACAGTGCATTTTGTGCAGATCCAAGCTCAATATTTTTGTAACCTGAGAGCACTGCTCCCCCCGCTCCTTCCCTCCCCTGCTCCTCCGAAGTAAGAGGTCTTCTCAGTCTGATTTCTGCCCCCTTTCCTCTTGGATGGGACTGTGACTTTGACTAGCTCCATATGGAATGCAGGAAAAACTCCAGTAAATGCTGGCCCGAGCACACAGTGAAATAATTTGTGGTTTGTTTTTTCTTACAGACTATAAGCAGAAGTATGGGGAAGAGCACGGCTCGTGCCAAGCCGGGATAGCGGGAGTTTTTACGGAGGTCAGTAACGTTGCCCGCTCATCCTCTTAATCCCCATAATACTCTCTCTGGTGTTTGTTGTCATCCAAACACTCATCAATGGAGCCTCATCCATCACTTTGCTGTTTGGTAAATGGAGCAGTTGGATCACATCTTCAAAAATAATAACAATTTACTTTTGGAGGGGGGGGGGGGTTCACATCACATACACTGTAAATAGAAAGTATTAGTCTTTCTCAGATGCCTTGCTGTCTTTTTTCTTCACAAAAGTCTCATTTTCTCAGTTGAAGTGTGATTATCATTAACACTACCACATGTCTGATGTTACAAAGAAACCTTTTTTCCCTCCGTCTTTGTTGACTTCCTCTCTCTAGTGTTCTGAGGAGAGTTAGCAGGGGCCTTACACACTGAGCTGAGGTTTGTTTAACAAGTCAAATGATGTGGAAAATCTGATTTCTACAGTCAGATACACATGTTGGTCAGCACTCTGGTGACGAAGTGCTGATAACTGTTAGCTTATGTTTCCATAGGCAGATACAGCTCTGTGAGGAAAGGCTGCCGCGGCCTCGCTCGACCTCTGGTGTGGTGCCACGAGATAAAGCGCTTGAGAAAATACGGGCTTCCTTTTCACGTCTGTTTTTGTATTCACGTGTGGCATCAGTCTGAACCACCGAACCATCTTATTGTATCTTCCAAACAGCTTTTAGTCCAGGGAGATGAAGTTACTGTGAGTGGTGAGAGCGAGGTCAAATAGATTTAACTTCTACAAGCATTTTGGTGCAAATATAGTTTGACAGGGAAAAAATGTGCATATGAGGAATAAATTAAAATTTGAAAAATGTATATTTGATCAGTTTAGACATTTTGTTAGTAATATAATTCTTTCCTGATGCTGTCCATGAGCAGCCTGTTCTGCAAAGGCCCTTTTCAAGTCTCAGATTACAGTTACGCTTAATTTGGGACATACAGTAAAGTACAGTAGACTGTAAGTGTCCAGAGAGCACGGCTGTGTCCTGAGGGCGAGAACATTCTCAATGGTGAAAAGACGACTGTAATTCGTTTTTTTATTTATTTTTTATTTTTTTTATTTTACCTATACTGAATAACTATATAATTGTTAGCTTTAAGTTGACCTGGTCCTTTTCTGAAGCACAAACACCTAATCAAATAGGAGATAACACATTTTTGTTAAGTTAAAATCATTTAATTCAGTTTAATTAATTGTTTTTCCTGTTTTGTGTCATTGTAAATTAAAGATCTTTGAGTTTGGACCATTTAAAAAAAACAAGCCATCTGTGTTTGGGGAAAGAATGAGAAATTCCTCACTGTTTTCTGACATTTAATAGATTGAATTATTAATAGAGAAACAGATAAGCAGACTTGTGATAACATTTTACTTAATATTCCGCTAGCTAAATGGTTTATAATGAAGGTCTGAGCAGGTCAGGACCTTTTAAATGTCCATTCAACAAGTTATTGATGTGAAATTTATAATGAAAAAGAACAGCTGATAAGTAAAATAACTGTTTATCGCAGATCTAAACTCGTCATTCGGTCGGATGAACAAAGATTCAGCAGTGTGTACATGTTGCTCACATGGCTTCGCTCTTAAAACTGATTTCCCTGTGACAGATACTAACATGGGATCATTTCACATGATCATGCTGTACCTGCTGAGCACTCAATACAGAGTATTTGATGTGTATCAAACAGGCTTTGAAAATCTTCTCCATGGCTCTTTAAAACACTCAGGTGTAGAGCAGTGCGACTGTCATGTTATAGGAATTAGTTTCATTATTATAACGTAAACTCAGTGAAAAAGCACAATATTTAAGCTGTAAGGTTCTGCGGGGGTGTAGAACCTCTTAAAATTTGACTTTTGCCTCTAGGAAAGAAAATATTGTGATTATGGGAGATCACACAATGAACCTACTGTTTTAGACCCAAAGCGAAATCACCAAACTCACTTTTTTCACGGGCTCAGGACGTCACTGTTGATCTGTTAAAGCGTTTGAACCACCAGTCCCCCCTTGAAAAAATGTGAGGAATTTAAAGAAAAGCCATCCAACTGTTAAACCTTATCCTTGTCTGAACCGCGGTCCACACGCCTGGTGGTGCCCAGATGTTTGACACCACAGCGCAGGGAATGTATACTGCTGAGTAAGGTCATCGCCGTGTTGTTCAGTTTGTTTGTGTGTCGCATGGCGGCCACACAGTGTGACAGAGGCCCCCCGAGTCTGCGGAAGGAAGAGCACGACATCTTTTATTGTCGTCTAAACAGAGGATCTGAATGGTCATTGGTCACTGTCTTGTTCTGTTAATAGCCACGGAGCATCACAACAAAAAATCTGTTAACGACTCACTTTACGGCTGTCAATTTTGCTCAAGCTCTGAATTCCTCATCACATCAAAGCCTCGGCCGGCGTGCCATCTGGATATGTGGTTAAGATCAGATAGCACACACCAGTCTGTGGCCGTTGGTTAACCAGACGTTCACCCAGGAGCGCCTTTTTTCTTCTTCCTCTTCCTCTCCTCAGCAGGCGACTGCTGCTGATCAAAGGTGGATCACAGTCAGAGTTATCTAAATGCCTGTGGTGGGGGTGGGGGTTGTCATTTTCAGGAGCTGGTGGTGATGGGTGCACCGGGGTCTTACTATTGGACTGGGACAGTCAAGGTGTACAACATGACCTCCAACTCTTTCTACAGCCTGAACAAAGAAGACGTGGACTCCCACAGATACGGCTACCTCGGTAAGCGTCCGTTTACCGTTGAATGTGACATATATCATTACAGAGGAGCTGTGGCTGATTATTTATTGTCTGTGTCTCCAGGCTACGCTGTGACTGCAGGACACTTCTCCTCTCCTAATGTAATAGACATAGCTGCAGGAGCGCCTCAGCACAAGGGCAGTGGAAAAGTAAGGACTTGGATCTTTTGTTGTATCGCCTGCTGCTGCCTCTTGTGTTGCTTGCTCCACTGATTTTTGTGTTTCCTCCTGCACAGGTTTACATTTTCAAGATCGACGGGGTGTCTTTGGTGAAGAGTTTTCAAGCCTCAGGGAAAATGGTATGAGCTCAGATGTGGTCTCTTTTAAATCATTATGTAGCATATATTAGATTCATCAGGAAGAGTACAACAACATTTTTTTAACCTCAACTGCCCCGGGTATTGTGTGTCAACTCTTTAGATGCGTTGCAGACACGCTGCTCTAATTGCTTTGTTGTCGGAGCTGCTCTGTTTACGTCTGCTTCAAGTGTTTAGACTGTAACAGTGATTTAAAGACAGAGCGCACTTGTCAGAAACTAAAGCCGGTGAAGTAGCTAAGGCTTTTCATGCCGAGTAAGTAAAGGGGGAGCCGGGGTAGCTTTAAGTTATAAGTTGTGTAAATATTCCTTTAATATCTCTCCAGCTATAAAGGGGGAAATGAATCCAGTCAGAGCGTATGTCAATTGTATGAACTGAAGGAGAAGTGTCTGTGATCTGACCCATTGCTCTGTGGCTCGGCTTGGTTCCAGATGGGCTCTTACTTTGGCTCCTCATTGTGTGCAGTTGATCTGAACCAGGACGGCCTGTCGGACCTGCTGGTGGGGGCACCCATGCACAGCCAGCACCGGGATGAGGGCCAGGTGTCTGTGTACCTCAGCAAAGGCAATGTGAGTGGGATCTGTGGGTCAGTGGGAACGCAATACCGTAACACACACTTTTATTTACTACATTCTCTCTGATGGTTTGACCTGCACGTTTTTTTTGTCCCGTTATTGTCCACAGTGCTTTGCTCATGTTGGATTTATTCCTGACCGTTATCATGTTTCCTAGAATAAAACAGCGAAGCATCGTGACATTATGTAACTGAGCGAGAATAGAGCTTCAGCTTGTTTGTTTTATATTTATGAATAATTGTGAGAAAACTTGACTGCCTGTTTTGTTAAGTTGTTTGAATAAAAGCCAGCTTACAACTTCCAAATCAATTTAGCAGAGAAAAGCTGCAGTAATTTCACTGGAGCTCTAAATTTTAGGACCTTTCTTTTCCAAGCTCTGTGTTTAGCTCTTGCCTGCTGCTGTTTTGTAGGGGGTAATGGAGGACGCTGGTGTTTTGACTGGTGACAGTGCTTTCAATGCACACTTTGGAGAATGCATTGCTGCGATTGGAGACATAGACGACGATGGTTACCAAGGTTAGTTCAAAGTAACACCCTGTACTTCTTAGAAACACCCTGCTTCTGAAAAACTTCCTGTTTTTACACTATTTTAAGAGCATGTTTTCAAGTTTTATTGCACTGTCATTCTGTCTATTGTAAATCTATTACTGTATGCTGCACATTATTTTAAGTATTTCATATGTTACAAAGTTGTAACAGAGACAGTGCACCTTCTCTATTTTGCAAATGAGAAGAAACTGAGAAACAGTGACTCCCTTCTTGTGGGCTGGGACTGTACTTTAGTATAGTTTTAGTATAGTTTCAGGTTGACTTCTGACATATACCTGAAAAATGTTTAAAAGAAAACAAGTTAATGGGGGCAAAAGATTTAATGGGAACCACCGACTCAAAGGAGAGTTAACATGTTTTAGTCAATTTAACACAAATCTTGTGTTATTAGTGCTGGCCATGTTTCTAGATTGACGTTCTTTCAATTGAGAGCAGAGTGTTTCTTTCTGAATAAATTACTGCAATAAAAAACACATTAATCTTGTTGGTCTCAGATACCAGTTTCTCCTCAAATGCTCCGGAGAACTTTCAAAACAGGCCTTACATGAAAACAGCTGGTGTTGTTCCTGAGTAGCTGTGGGGATGGAAGTCTTACTTGCCACTGGTGAGATGGCAGAACAAAGTTGGTGTCTGTGCTTTAGATGCAGAAGGCTTTTAACGGCCCTCCAGTGGTCCATGACCCCATAATCCAGGCAACTCCTGAAAAACTTTGCAAACAATGCTCAATTGTATTGTTCCAGAGTCACGCAACAAAGCCATTTCCCCTGTCATCCGATGGGTAATAAAGTCGCACAGTTTATATCTTTCACCTCAGGGAACACAAGCAAACGTTGGCTGGTTGAGCTGCTCAGTAGATGCAACAAAAACCCCGTCACTTTCACAGACGTTTGTTTCGATTCCTCCCTCGGTGAGCGGCAGAAAAATATCGCCCTCTCTTGCCCCTCTGTGCACAGATTCAGCCAGGCTCAAACCAAATTATCCTCGCACAGAGACATACATTTTGCGCTGTCTGTTCCTCTGCCGGTTGGATTTGGCGTCTGTCTCACACTGGAGGCCGGGAGCTGCCGCCTGGTTTCATCTCTGTGTGAGATACGCCTCGAGGCTTGCAGCCTGGCACGGAGTACGTGTGTGTGAGTGGAGAGAAAAGATGGCAGCTGGGAAGTATAACTCATCCGTCCCATAACTCGTCTCGCGGAGCGTCGAAAGAGCCAGACTCGCTCGCTGACTGACAGTGTTATTTACAACTTAGCTGCTACCATTTCATTTGAAACTACTGCAGAAATCATAATACACATTTGGGTTCACCAAGAACAAGAGACTTGTTTAATTTAACTTTTACATAATGAGTTAATCATTGTGGGATATTTACAAAAAAAAAAACATTTCTGCTTTTGTACAGTATGCTGCACCACATGGCGCAGAAGTGTTTTGGTTTATAAAAGGAGAGTTTATATACGGACTTTGTGTGGAAATGGCATAAGGAGATGTTGTTTCAGTGCTCTTGCCAGCACTTTATAGTCTTGTTTCCACTTTCTCAGAGGTCGCACACGTTTTTATGGCCACTAACAACGCTTAATTGTCTATTAAGAGTCTTACTGTAACAGCTTGTTTCCCGTGCCCTGGCCAAGCTGAAAGTAAACAGAGGGTTAATAAAACCTTTTGTACACATTCACAAACACACGCAGCCGTTAATGTGCTCATTCATCCCCATTCCACCTTTTACATAGAAACACTTTTTGTCCTCAATTTGTTTCTTCAGATGTAGCCATAGGGGCACCTAAAGAAGACGACTATGGAGGAGCTGTTTATATCTACCACGGAGATGCCAGTGGGATCATCAGCAAATACTCCATGGTAAGACGGCTCCTGTTGTTGTCCTTTTTTTTTTAATATTATGCAAAGGAACATCAAAGTTGTAGTGAAACGATGCTCACTTGCTTGTGTCCGGATTAAACAAACAAGAAGTTAGAGGTGTGTGTTGGAGCTCTGGAGTTTGCTGTGCTAGCTGTTTCCCCCTGTACACAGTACACACATCTTAATGCCAAGCCAAGCTTCCCAAATGTAGTTTTTACTGCAAGTCTGTAAAAGCAAAGATTATTCGTCTATGAAAAACAAACAGAGCAAAAACAAATTACACAATGTGCTCTTTTTCCACGTGGGGCTGGCTCACATGTTATTTGAAGGCTGGTATCATCTGTTACAGAAACTGTCTGGACGCAGCGTAAACCCTGGCCTGCAGATGTTTGGCCAGTCAATCTCCGGCAACGTGGACATGGATGGCAACGGTTACACAGGTACAGGAACATGAAATCAAAACTCAACCAGAAGGAAAAAGGCTGAGATTATTGAATGTGTTTGGTTTGGCTCTTGTTCTCTTGCAATAGCAGAGTTTCACACTCGTGATTGAGGCATCTTGTTTACTGCATTCCTCAGCTGACATTCATACTCAGTCAGAATAACAGCTAAAGACCTCTATGCATTGTTTGCAGGTGCACAGAGTGCTGTGAATGGATGTTGCGTTGATTTCATATCTTCCTCATGGCTTTTTCAATCAATCAATCAATCATGCTTACTGTATGTTTTTGTTGCAGATGTCACTGTCGGAGCTTTCATGGCAAACAGTGTGGTGTTGCTGAGGTTAGTAGTGATGAGATCAATCTGTGACACAGCATCATTTGTGTTTTTTTCTCTCTTCATCTGTGTTGTTTTAATCTCTTCCCCCGATCTCTTCCCCCCTGGGTGATGTGGGTGTAGGACCCGGCCTGTCATCACAGTGGATGTCTCCATCTTCCTGCCTGTCTCCATCAACATCACTGTGCCTCAGTGCCACGAGGGAAACCACAACCTGAACTGCTTCAACGCCACCGTCTGCATGCGCTTCCGAGGAAGACAGCTGCCTGGACAGATTGGTGAGGACAATACACCACCCTCGGCTAAAGAAACCTCACGAAAGTTGTCTGATTTCTAACTACCTTGGAAACAAAAATAGATCTCCACACCACTTATACGTAGACTAAGCAAGTGGAGAAGAGATGAAAAACCTGCTTACCACAGCGTTGAATATCCTTTAATCATATTTTAGCTGTGATAAAATGAATAATCTTTAATATATTGAGAAATGTGTTTCTTAATTTACCTGCAGTGAGTTAGAAGATTGATAAAACTTATGTGCTAACTAGGATAATTATGTTAGCGTAAGAACTGGGGCTAAGGAAAGTTTTAGCTTGGCTAGCAACACCTACACTATCTCTGAATTAACATTTGTATCTCGTATTTTTAAAAATGAAAAAACAAAACTATTTGTTTGCAACCAGCGGCCGAGCAGTGAGTGAGTAATAGAGTTTCTTGAGTCTTTCTGAAAGTGCATCTCAAAAACAATCAATCTCAGCAGGCGTTTTACACCATCGAACCCTCGCAGATACATTACATATTATGAGGAAGTGAAATTCATTCTCCTTGAACTTTCAGTGGTCTTTTCATTGAGGAAAATGTGTAAACATGATCGTGCTGAGCAATTCTCCCCATGCTTGGAGACGGCCAGTGTGGTTAGCCTTTTGGCCCGCGGCTGACTGTCAGTGCTGCTCAGGGCCGAAGCTTTACCCTTCAGTCTTCGTTAACTGCCACTTGGGTGCGGTGCCTGTTGAGAGCTGAGGTGCAGTCCTGTTTCAGTGTTTGGGTGGGGTCATTCGTGCCCCCACCCCAGGGGAGCAGGAGCCCTGTAGTTACATAATGACTACATCCTGGCTCGTAGGAATAAAGCTTCTCTGTTTAGCCGTCTGGCGAACACCATGGAAAATGCAGCACCATGTGTTTGGTGACTCCTGTAATGAAACCTTCCTTTGCCTCCTCTGGAGTGAGCTCATGGCGTTCCCTCTGTTGGACGGAGGAAAACAGTAGGTTTTGGTCCGACTGGGGTGTGTTTGCCACCCCTCCCACTGTTTTACCAGTATGACACCCTCTTGAAGCAATTACTACAAACTGAGGCTGATTCATTCAGAGGAATGGGTTTTAAATGGCCAGAGGCCCATATATGGCTTTCTCGGAAACATTGGTAATGTTTGACTTCATGCTTATGATTTCTCAATTCAAAATAGATTGGAAGTGTCTCAGTGTCACTAGAGCCAGGGGTGGGACCAGCAGGAATGTTCTCCTTGAGATGTTTTCTTTCACAGCAATACTAGTTCTGCCCCAGCAGCTGGAAAATTAATTTCCTTTTTTAAGTTAATCCCGGTGTGCTCACCTTAAGCTACAGAAATATCAGCACAAAAAGCCTATTTTTATGCCTAAATTCAGTCCAGCATGAGGGAACATTAATAAAAATGGCTTATACAACAGAGCTCTTATTCACGTCATAGTATTAAGATGTATCACCTATTCACGATTAGACAAAATCAAAATCTTCCAATTCTTATCTAAATCTAGTGATTTTATGATGCAAGAACAAAGGGCTCTTATATATCAGATGATTTGACCAAAACCATGTCATCTTTCCTCTGATTCACATTAATCTGACTGCAATAAGAGATCATTTATTTTTTCCCATGTTTTCAGAAAAAC
The DNA here is from genome assembly GCF_905171665.1 of Trachurus trachurus. Lineage (NCBI taxonomy): Eukaryota > Metazoa > Chordata > Actinopteri > Carangiformes > Carangidae > Trachurus > Trachurus trachurus. The sequence goes on from NC_139906.1 coordinate 20,109,874, forward strand.
AAACCCTCAGAGTGTTTCCGAGATCGTCTTCACTGAATGAACCACCTCTGTCAGTGGATGTTATGTCTTAGTCTACAATGTTTGTCTCCTCTTAGAGTTGCTGTACAACTTGACAGCCGATGTGGATAAGAGACAGAAGAGCCAGCCATCACGGGTTTACTTCATTCAGGGCGGCTCTCAGATCAGCCAGATGAGCCAGCAGCTCAGCCTGGACATCAACAGGGAAGAGTGCCAACGCTACACTGCCTACGTCAAGGTAAGTTTGCATCGTCTGGGCCTAACTGCTGCTGCATCTTGTGTTGTGCTGCTCATGTCCTCAGCTGCTCTCCCAGTTGCTTTCCCATGACCCTGAGCACTCTACCCTGCACTGCTGATTTGAGATATGACTTATTTGCTTTATATGGCCTGTTTCCTTTCTTCATTTATTTATGTAGTTTTTGGTTTGAGCACCAGAGTCTCTATATTTCCATTTAAAACAGATCAAAGCAAGAGCAAAATAAAAATGTCAAGATAAAACAGGGGCCGTCACAGCGATGTGAGAGCAGCGGCTGCTGTAGCTGAAGGCTACGGATCAGCGGGCGTCTGCTGGGAAGCTATTTGTGTCCCCCAGCTGGGTCAGGTTAAAGGTAACAGTCAGGCGCTTGATGGTTCGTGAAGCCCTGCTGCTCAAGTGAGCGTCTGCAGAAAGTGACAGGAACAGGAAACAGAGTCCGCCTTTGTCATCACACACAGTCCCTGTATTGTGTTGTTCTGTGATTTAGTAGAGTAGCCACGGTGAGGGTCCTTATCCCGAGGGCACCCTCCGTGTTTCACCTCCTAATACAGGGGCCCGCTGGAGGCCTGTAAATTTCACTGGAGTCCTAAACGGCGCACTCCAGGCACTTTCACCGTGGGAGGCTGAGCTGCTGACTAAGAAAGGGGGGGGCAGTCACAGTGGCCAGTAGCCAGTCACACTTTAATGAGGGCGTGTCACACGGGAGGCGTCACGGCAATAAGCACCTTTATATATCACAAGACACACATCACAGTTATCAAGGGTTATTCAGTCCAGTCTGGTGTGGTGTGTGTTTATCCAGGCTCTGCACTGAAACTGGATGGTTTTGTGTGAGTTCATCGCAACTTTAATCTTCACTTCTCTTTGTCCAAGTTTAAACACACAGAACATTAACAGGAGGGTAAGTCATGCAAAATGGTGTTTTCTTCGACCCAAAGTAAAGCGGACAGACATTTCAACATTGAACCAAACTCCCTGAGTTTGTGGGTGGGCGGGTGAATTATCAGTCAGCTGTAGCTTGTAGCTGCTCATATCTGAAGCATCTCTCCAGCTGTGAGATAAACACTCTTTCGCTTTAAGAGCCATCCATCAGGCCAGATGTTAACCTCACGATGAGACATACTTCACAGATCTGTTGGTTGGTGGAGGTCCTAATGTTGGTAGATAATTACACTGTGTTTTTTGGTAAATATATTTATTTTCTTTCATTTATATATTGAAACTGAAACAGTGGCTAAGTCTAGTCAAGACTTGAAACAAAGGTAATAGCTCGTCTAGCTCTGTCCAAACTGCATATGTATAAAATAGTTCTTCAAGTTGTCTTGACTGAACTAGAAGTAATGTGTAAATTAGAGACATGGCAGTTTTATGCAGGTGTATTATTTATCACTGAGAGAAGCCAGCCTAGATGTTGTTAGTTCAATAACTCCGACGACAACTGTACGTTTTCATGACTTTACTTCCAACTCGTGCACGACAACAACAAAGACTGACACCGCACTTCCTGACTCAGAACATACTCAACATTTGCGCATGCGCAGAGGGAAAAGTAGCACATAACAATGTATCCCCTCGTTTCCAGTCTCTATGCTGTAGTTCTTAAAGCTATCTCCAGAAATAATGCGCTATTTCTATAGGTGTCTTTGAGGTGACTTCACACAGAACTGTTTGCATTGGCTTGACTGAGGTGTGAAGTGTGGCGAGGTTGCCACTGCAGCGGCGTGAATTATTATTGTTTCACCATATGTATATCCACAAATTCCACCTGCTCAGCAGCAAAATGCAAAAGTGAGATTCCCAGAGCAGCCAGGCGCTGAAAAGCCACACAGGATGGTGAAGGTGTGGTGCCCAAATTACAACCTTGCCAGACTGTTTACAGGCTGAATGACTTGTATATGTATGAAGAGTAAAAAGGGACAAAGATTACGACCTATAACTGTCTCATCATACGGCGCGTGTTTGTCCTAAACTTGAGCAAGGGGCTGAAGAATCACCATAATCAGAGGTGATCTGTCTCCGCACTGAGAGTCCGCTTGACCGATTGCATCGTTTATCCTCCTCATGTGTCTGCCCGCATGAGCCAGTCCTCCCATTCCCCAGAAGAGGAATGCTAATGGAAACCAGCTGGTTGCCCGACTACATCCTCATGGGTGTTTTGAGGGGGGGGGGGGGGGGGGGGTTGCAAACCACCATCCCACCCTTCTCTCAGCTTTAACATACAGTGAAAACACAGGACTGGGGCTATAGCGTCACAGCGGGGTGCTGCTGCTGTTGTGTCAACTGGAGCTGCGTGCTGGCGCTGCTGATGGAAAACCCTCACGTCAGGGTTGATTGCTCAAGCCCTGATGCATGAGGGCCGGTGGAAGCAGGCCATGAGCTATTCTGAGCCACTCTCACGTTTGTAGCCACTCTGACCATCTGTCGACCCCGTTTGTTGACTTTATAAATTAAACAACTTTTAAAGGACTTCAGTTCACAGAGAAGTTTAATAACACACTCTTAAAGCTGTATTTGTTCTGCATAATGTACAAGGACTGGAGCTGGATTTCCCCCATCTGAAATCAAGTCAGAAAGCTGGACCGGTCACTCGGTAAATCATGTAGAGCTGAGAACACAAGGACATAACAGGAGGTATTCAGAGAGCACTGAGTACAGGAGCTAATAGTTCAATCCGAACATTTTTTTTCTGGAGTAATGCTCTCTGAAATTATGCAAGACTTTCACGTTGATCATTTTAAACATGTTTTCATTGGCATCAACTAACAGCATACCAGCCCTCCAGATGGACTTTGTTTGGTTATTTTTAGCTAAATAAACTCCGTGCAGGCTTTTCCTTCAGTTGTACCTCACTGTAGGGAGGGAAGGAGGGCAGTTCCTTTACAGTGATGACTGATGAATGATCGGGGCTCAGATTAGACCAGAGGTGCAGTGCACGAGATGGAAATGAGTCATTTAACAAGAAAACCACCAACTTTCAGCGGAAATTCTTCCGTTGTATGTGTTGTATTAAGTAATTTTGCCCTGGCATGAGGAGTTGTCTCTTCTTATTGTAGAAGCCAGAGCACTTGTAGTGAAATAGTTTGAAGGTTTGCAGTATTATTCATGTGCAAGTGAACGCCTCAGTTATTACATTTGTCATCATGGATTAAAACTGGAACGGTGAAAAGTGTTATGAGGAACACTTTTTACATGCAGACATATTTTTACACTACACTACCAAACAGTACCTTACATGTGGGTACAATAATAGTAGCATTCATAGAGTAAGTTATACTGTACTGTATGTACTATACATGCCATCCACAGAGCCATGGTGCAAGTATTAATAAGAAAAACAAAAGACAAAGTGACACCAGTATTCAGATCATGTTGTTTTGTTTATCTATGCCACATATTGAAGCACATCAGTGTCTATAGATTTTAAGTGCAACAGGTGTAATGCCAGCATCACTTTGAGATATACAGTATATCTTACTTTAATCTATAAAACATTCATTATTCACTGTGTCACATGCGATGTGCTTGTCAGACGGCTTTTACTGCTCACTCGGCCTTGATTTATTGCCCGTCTTAGTAAACATGTATTCCTCTGTTAGATGTTCTGCACTTCTTCCTTGATCACAGCTCATGGCATGTTTACATTCATCCGTCGTCATATGCTGCAGCAGCCGCCGTCACACTGCACACGTGAGTCTTGAAATCATGCCAAGAGCCACTTCCATTTGTGGTCATGAGTGGTATTGTGCAGCGCTGTAGCCTGAGCAGAGTCTCCAAGGAGGAGCTAAAATAGGCAGCAAGAGCCCTGCCTGTAACAGTTGTCTGTTTAATTTAGCTCGTAAAGTATCCTACTCACTTTCCTCCGCATGGCCTATATTCCACTGAGTATGTGGCCTATATCATGTGCCCCCCCCCCTGGCACCACTGGAGTATTTAAAGCTCCATCAATTTTTATTCTAAAGACTGCTGCTGTTATTGAGGCATCTGCAGCATCTAACTGCCAAGGCTAAATACACTGAGGCCATCTCCAGTCTCCAGTCGCATATGACTGAATGGAAAAACCAGATTACACAGACATGTTAATGCCTGGTATTGTCAGACCGGGTGGATGGACTGATGGTGGTCTAAAGCAACCAGGTTACTGGTATCATTGCCTCTGCAAATTCAGTTGACAGGCAGTAATGTGTGTCTGTTTGTTAGCGTCACATCTGTCTTTTCCATGCTGTATTTAGTTAGAAAACAAAGCCTGAACGACAAATTACATTACAAGTAAGTTATTCTCATCTATTATAACTGATGTATTTTTAGCTTGACTTTTATACATGTAACATGCTGTATGTTTCCACAAATGGCTGGGTTTTTTTTTTAAAGTTGGGATAAAGATAAATTAGCCATTAGTAGAGCTGAAATGATTAGCTGATTCAATCCACAGCAATTTGATGATTACTTAAACAAAAATGCCACAAATAAATCAGTTGCAGGTTCTCATATATTGCTATGTTCTTAGTCATCTGTGACAGTAAACTCAGTTTCTTTGCTGGTTGGACAAAAGAAACTATTTCAATATGTCAACTTCGTCTTGAAATCGACCGTCATTGTTTTTTTGTTTGAAAAAAGATGGGCAAGTTAGTCTGAACATCATCGAACATGAACTATCAGGTTTCTAAATGACTTGTCATGTCCCATTTTGTTTTGTTAGATATTTTGCCAGTTGATCTTAAAAGATCTGGTCAACCAAAGTCAAACAAAGTCAGAAAGACGCTGTCATACACTTTTCTGTGATTGACAGCTTACTTGAAAGTGTTTGAGCTGCCTTATGCCATTAAGTCCTCTAATCTGTCCCTCACAGTAAGCCAAAACAAATGTGAAAAATCATTTGCACTCACTGTTTGACCCAAGTCTGCTCTCCGCAGACAAACAGGAAACTCTGGGGAGTAAAGCTAAGCAGCAGTTCCTGTCGCCGCATCGCAAAGAGTCTCCAGCTAAACAAAGTCCCAGAGCCTCAGCACTGTCTGACACTTGAAAAACGCCCGAGCTGGGTCACCACCACACTGCCTGCTTTGTTTGCCTCTTTACAGTTCAATAGAAACGTCCCATTCCCTTGATGCCTTTCCCCCCGGTTTCATTTACCTCGGGCCAAGAGAGCTGATACAATGAAAGCGTATAGCAGGAAGGTAATCAAACCCAGCTGTTTCTGTTACACATGGCAACCAGTCAAGCACCTACAGTATTTATTAAGAATGTAATGGATAAAAAATACTACAGCAGTCTGCTGAAATATTATAGCAAGGGGAAAATGTCACAGACGCTGTCACATAAATCAATTGTACCCAGTCCATTGTCTGCGAGTGTTGGTGTTGATAACATTTACTGAATTCTGAAGAAGAGCTATTCAGGTTAATTTTAGCTCAGGGTAATATTTTGGTCAGGATTTCCCTACATGGACATGCCAGAGTGAACATTAGACACTTCTTCTCCAGGCTTGTCTTGGGAGTGCACGGCCAACAGACTTTTGTTGCAGTAAAACAAGTCAAATTTCTCATGAAGTTGTGTATCTAAGATATAAGCGAACTCTTATTTTTGGTATGGCCGCTCATTATTCCCACTCTGTGTTGTTGCCATAGTAAATCCATTGGTACTCAGATCTACAGGGACCATATTTGATGATTTGTTGATTCTGGCAGCCGAGCATGCTGGGTAAAAATGTTTCCGCAGTCTTTTGGCCGCGTTACTGCCACACAGTGCCATTGCGAGACAGCGTAATGGGTGGCCAAGTCTGACCACAATGAAAGAGTCTCTCCTGCCATGTTTCCCGCTTCCACTGCAGAAGGAAACGTGCGTGCATGCGAGTCTTCGGCGTGAACCCCTGTGCACGTACAGTCGGAGCGTCATAATGAGACATCGCCTGTGCTTCACCAACCAAGATAGAACAAAAGGCTACTTGATCATTTGGCATCTTCGTGACACTTCCTTAACTTCCTGGCAGTAACTCTGTCATCATTTCCCAGTACTTGACCCATTTGTTAATATTACCGTATAGGCCTACTGATGTGGTGGCGTCAGCATCAAAACTCAGTTTCCTTTATAAGCAGGCAAGATCCACCACAAAGGAAGTAAATGTACACAGAGGACTTTTGTTTATGTGCGGCAACGACTGTAACCTGCCATCATATAACTAATTTGCTGCCGCTAGGTTTTGTTTAAAATGCCTCCAACAATAACAGGTCGTATAAGAGCGCGCCGCAGTTTGTGCACAGTGACGAAATCAGCTGCAGGAAGCATCTGGAGAGCTCTTCTATCACCAGGATGGAGTAGTCTCGTGCTCACAAACACACTGAGCTCCGTTACAAAACTGCACATTCAGAGCCGCTCCTCCACGGTGGCAGCTCATCCATCAGCTGATTGTTTTCTCCTGAGGGTGAAGGGCTAATTTTCAAACAAAAGCTTGTAATTACAGAACATGATGCAGAACTCGCAATCCTCTTTCTTTCACCACTTTTCACTCTTCTTTAATTAATTAAAGAATAAAGATAACAAACATCCTGTTTATGTAGCAAGAGTAAGTATCAGGATGTTAGGGGAAGTTAATCTCTTAGAGACAGGAAGTCTTCAGATCCTTGTTGTTTGTTGTTAATGGCAACAATATTCAGTAATGTGATTCAATTGCCTTTAGTTAATAAGTTCATCAATAAAACCAGATGTTAATGAAAGATTGATACACACAAAACTACATTATTCAACCCCAGCTGTTATATTTGAGCACCTGAAATCATTGGGAAACTTATTATTTATAGTAGCACTATCAGTTTTCCCCCCAGTATTACCTATAACATAAAACATATTGAACTGGCGACTAAATCCACCTTGTTTCTATTGGATTCCCAGCTCTGAAACCACAGAGCTGCTTCCTTAAAAGGACCTCATCTGGATTCTTCTTCTTTTTTTTTCACTAAAAGGTTTGTTTTGCTTCCTAGGAGAGCCTTGCATGTGTCCGTGCAGTGACTCCGCACTCATCAGTCAGATTACAATAGAGATCAGCAAGGGGTTAAACGTAGATAGACACAATAATGACGGCAGCCCTGGGTCAAGAATTTGGAAAATGAAGAGGCTGTATTACGGGACCATTTAGACTAATTTACTGCTCCTGAATTTCTAGAATTCAACTTTACAGCTTTGGGGTCATTTCAAGAGTGTAAACGGTTGTAATTCTCTCAAATTAGATGCTGTAATAAGACTGAAAATAGCAGGGATACAAATAATGTGTTGAGAGTATCACAATGTGGGAGCCGAGTGCAGAGGAACTGATATACAAGGGAAGACATCCGTATATTTATAAGTGGCCCGGCTGGACCTTTTTTTTTTTTAGACCCGGATATAACAGTGATATAGTTAGAGTTAGAGTTGGCGTTAAATCAAGTTGTTGTTGATAGACTGTAGTAAAAATAACACGCTGATGAATTTGGTATGTTTGAGCAGTAAACCTACTCCATCTGCCAATTTCCACCGGGGAAATGAGGCACCTTTCTCTCCTCCTTTATAAATCCCAGCTGTGGTTTTAACTGTCCATGGGTCAAATGTTGAATACCTTCTTCATGATGCAAGTGAGACCATAAAAGTTTCCTGCAATTTGTGTTTACGTGAACATTGTTTTAAAAAGCAATAAATTCAATACACTTGCATTCTCCAAGGCGTAAGAGACGTATATATCTCCTTATCTGCACCCGTGGGATCTTTATTGAGGGAGAGTCGTTTTACAGAGAGTCTCAAGCGGAGAGGTGTGTGTGTGTGTATGTGTGTGTTTGTTTTTGTGCTCCAGACTATGAACGTTAATGTGCGAGACAAGAATTTGGAATAACAGGCAGCGTGTACTTCTGCAAATAAATGTTTTGTGTGTGTGCGATGCGTTGAGAGCATCATGCTATTTATTGGTGTTTATACACAAGGCGGCCTCATGCATGACAGTACAGATGGTATACGTTTCCTGTCAGTTACGTGATGGCGCTTCTCTGTTTTAGCCAGGAGGAAATATGTGTTTGCTCTAGGGACACATTGCAACACTCTCCCGTATCTACTGTAGCAACTCTCAGTGCTGCTAAAGGTTAGAATTTGTTTGAGTTGTGTTTTCACAGGAACAGCAGCTTAAAAACTGCACAAAGGATTCTTGTGGTTTACTGAGATCTGTATGAAGAATGCACAGCAGCATTTATTTGTGATGTTTGTTGTAAATGTTTCATCAAACTGGACACAAATGGGGATGGAAAAAGGTTGGACAGAAGAAGGGAGAAGGGAAAAAATGGGGAATGTGGGAGATGTAGAAATGGAGAACAAGAAATTCTTCTACGTTCACACTTTCAATGTTCCCACAAGTCTGGTGTTAAAATACACTGTCCATTTTTTGTCCAAATGTCACAGTGATGAGTGAAGGTTTTACACCATCAGTCAGAGGGGGCTTTGATTTATTTGTGCAGAAGTTCATTGTAGGCAAGCCCGGTGTACTGTTTACTGAAAGCATGATTTACTCCTAATGACCATGAGTGTACAGCCCTGTAAATCCACACATTTGTTTTTATTTCTAACCAAATTAGCTTAATAAGCAGAAACAACCCTGGATTAGCTCTCAGGAACATATTTGCCTTTTTTATACTAGGCAGAGTTGTGCAGTGAGCTACGAGCGCTCTGCAGTGCTGCACTAGTTCAGTTTGTTTTTTGGGCACTGTTTGTTTTTATGCAACAGGTTGTGGAGTGTGTAAAGTGTGTGATTTATCAGGCTGGTGCGTGGAGCTGGACGGACATCAGAGAACCCGCTGCTAACATCAGACAGACTGGAGCATTTTCCAGTGGTTGGAGTAAACATGGCTACATGTTGAGTGAAGGGTTTTCAAAGGCGTACTGCATACAGTACGTTTGGTATGAACTGGTAATGTGGCATTTTAATATTAGTCAGAGTGATTTGGCTTTGGACAGGATGAAGGGAGTATTTGTTGACTTGCATCATTTCATTTTTTTCCAGACCTGCTATTGAAAACATTATTACTTTAATAGATGCATATCCGTCACTTCAGACAAGATTTTTTAACTTGCTTAATTATCTGTTTCCTTATTATAATGTACTGGAATGAATCGCTCTTTGTGTTGAACCTTTAGAGAATGATGACCTGAGTCTGCGGCTCCTTTTGTCTTTAAGGAGCTGTATCACTTTATCAGCAGTCACTTAAACAATGTTACTGCTCTGGTTCAAACACACTGGATCTGCTGAGTTAGACAAAGTTAGTGACCGGCTGGTGAACACTGAGCATCAAGCTGCTATTTCCTTCAGGACATGACATGACAACCACAAACGGAGCTGAAACAGGGGAGAATATTGGACTTGGACTGGGATCAGATAACCAGCTGTGATATCATAAGTGATGACCTCACAGAGAACTATTAACCTTCTTTACAGGTGTTTAGCACCTTTGATCTCACTGTTTTGATTTTACATCATGCTGCTTGTGGTTCACCCTCAACTTTGTGTTCAATCACAAAGCTCCAATAAACCCAGTGTGCACATCTTGCCAAATGGCAAACAATGTAATAGGCAAAGAACCAGTGCAGGAACGCAGGAAATGTTAACCCTGGGTAATTTGTTGGTGGAGACCAAAGTAGAGCTAAAATAAATGTTAACATTGCTTGGTGTCTGCTGGATGTGTAAATATGATATTGTATATGATGTAACTACTTAGCAGTAGTGTTGGTTTAAAGCTTCTTCTGCTGGCATTAAATGTGAAAAAGGTGCAAGAACAATTAAAAAATTATAGCTGCTGCGCAGCGATGGGTCGGGTCCGGGCTACTTTTGGGCAAATTTAGGCAATTCTGAGCAACAAACAGGAGGATAGGAAGACAAGACAGTTGACCTTATAATGTCCAATTTGCATCAGTTGAGGATTGAACCCACAACCTCGGGAATCAAAGACTGTTGTCTATCGCACTGAGCTAATTGACAAGTGGCATACAACAGTGGCTTCACAAATTGAGTAAGCCATTCACTGTCGTGTAGGCAGATTTGAAACCACAGTAAAAAGAAAAATCTGTTTTTGAGGTAAAATAATGATATGTATTTGTCAAACATCTACTATGAGTCTAAGATGTTCGGAGCCTTCGCGCATGGACCAGTCCAAGCTATTTGGATTTTTAAACTTAGAGGCTTTCTGTGACGCGACAATTAGGACAATTGTCTTGTATTTCATGTTGAGGACATCTGACATATCGATCTGTCATCATCATCATCATCACCCTTGCTGGGTCTCGAACTCACAACCTCTGACACCAAGAACCAGCTCCTAACTCGCTGAGCTAATTGGCTGGTAGTGAGACCTGCTGTGTAGCTTCATTTATCCACTCAGGGAGTCAATGCCCGGGCAGCTGTTGTGAACCCAGATTTCAAAAATGGTCAAAAAGTCAGAAATTCTGTTATCTAAACAAAAATCTGTTAATACATAAATTGCATCTAGACAGCAAAACAGCTTGAGGACATGTGACATTTTGATCTGTCATCATCATCATCATCATCAGCCTTGCTGGGTCTCGAACCCACAGCCTCTGACACCAAGAACCAGCTCTTAACTCGCTGAGCTAATTGGCTGGTAGTGAGACCTGCTGTGTAGCTTCATTTATCCACTCAGGTGAGTCAGTGCCCGGGCAGCTGTTGTGATGAAATGGTCAAAATGTCAATAATTCAGTCATCTAAACAAAAATCTGATAATACATAAATTGCATCTTGACAGCATGGAAATGTTGGTGATTTGTTTTTAATGATAAGTGTTTTGCTTCATAAGAGAAAATCTGATGTTTATAAATTCCACTCTCACATTGACTGCAGTTGTTCCCATGAGAGCAGAATTCAAAATGTTCTAGAAAATTCAGTTTTTGAATTAAAATTCTGATATTTGCTAAACTTCATCAACCATGACTCCAGAATATTGTCATTTTTTTTCAGGAAGTTTGAAAATGTATTTAGCAAGAATTTGATGGTATATGTTTACAGTACTGTTTACAGTCAAACGTTTTCATGCACTGTAGGCTCAATTTTTGCTTAATCAAAAATCCGAGAAACAAGTTTTGTGGAGGACGGTCTGGAGATGCTCTGTAGCAAGTTTGGTGTCAATTGAGCAAAAATTGTGGGAGGAGATACATTTTAAAAGTTTTACAGTTATTGAAAAAAACAGAGTGATGGACTTCATAATTTGTAATAAGTTTAAGTGGACAAAAGTTTCAGCAGTATTGAGGCTACATCGTGGTGAAGTTTCAACACTGTAGCATCTACTGTTGGTTTGGTAGGAATTTTTAAAGTTTTTAAATTTAAACGCTTATTGTGCCCCCCTTAGGAGGGGGGGGCACATGTCCTTGGAGTTGAGTGAATCTGGCATGGGACTGAACCTTTGTGCAAAGTTTGGTGAGTTTTCGCCCATGAGAAGTATGACTTCCTTGGAAGAAGAAAGAAAGAAAGAAGAAGAAGAAGAAGAAGAAGAAGAATTCCTAGGAATACAATAGTGTCCCGGCAGCTTAGCTGCCCGGACCCTAAAAAAAGAAGGTTTCTAGAGGTGGAAAACACATTTGAAGAGGCAAGCTACAGAAGCATTATAATGGATGCAGGAACTAAAAGCAAGGTGTGGTTAAAGTAACAAAAAACAAGAGGAAAAGGACATAAGCATCTTGAATGACCAGCTTTAGAGGCAACTGACCTCATTCTCACTCAGGAGTCCTTGACAGTGTCCTTGAAGGAAGTTTTTTTTCAGTGTTAGTCACAGCAGTGAATTGAGGAACTGTAACTTCATAGATTTTGGCAGAACGTAATGGGTGTGTTTTTTAGATAAGAGTGAGTTTAGCAGTCGAGTTGATAAACCAAAAAGAACGCTGTTTAAGATGAGGATACGCCATGGGATTTATTATAGAGCTACAATCTTCTCTTTTACAAATAAAGATAAGTGTGTTTTTCAAGAAGCAATGATGACAAAGCAGATGCAGACTCTGATCTTTCTGCCATGAGAAGTGTTGAGAAAGATTTAGGAGCGTGAGGACAGAGTGAAGCAGTTCATCGCTGAACTTCTGCAGAGAGGTCTCTAAAAAAAACAACTGGATGACACTCTTCCTGCTCCTACACAGCTTGTTATTTCTAGGCTTCCCAACATCTGCTAACCTATTGTGAGCTGAGCAGCTGCTCGAGTTTGACCTGTAGTCGATCTGGCAGAGAGTTACGCACTAAACATCTCAGTAATAGTCTCACTTCTAGACTTTTTTTCAAGGACAGGCTGAGATAAACTGCTTGAGTGCATGTCTGCTGTATGCTGCAGACATTACTGTAAATTCTCTCAATTTCAAGTTGTCTCCCTTTGTCTCAGTATACACACGTAACCCGAACCTTTGACAGGCTGAATCCATTCATCACTTAGCTAAAAAGCTTTTAAGATTCCCCGGAGTTCAGCCCTTGAATGAAATGGCCTCAACCTGCAAGTCTTCCAAACAGGCATTGTCCTAAAAAGGAGAGCTGTGTGCGCGTTTCGCTCACGAGTTAATAAAGACTTCCCACGACCGGGCTTAGTGCTATACGCTTCTGAGGGGAACGGTTTTGGCTGAGAGTGGAGCTCTTGTGCATTTCAGCCAAGCATGAGGCGTTTAAACTGAGGATCAGAGCCTTTTGTAGCCTGACGTCATCCTCCCCGCACCCACCACCACCACGGCAGAGCTGCTCTGTGAGCACGAAGGGGGCAACTTGGTGCGTTGCCATCCTGTTGATCAGATGAACATGTTGGAGTCGGAGCTCGCAGCAATAGGAGTACCATATACACTCTGAGAAATAAGGGTTCTTCTAGAAGGGCTCAGCTCCTACCCAGAACCATTTGCTTCTGAAAAAGCCTGTTTTGAAGGGGTTCCAGGAACCACGAACCAAAAAGGGTTCTCCTGTGAGACAAGGAGGGGGACAAGCCAAAAAACCTTATAGGTTCTAGTTAGCACTTTTATTTCTAAGAGTGTAGCTCATGCACAGCTCAGCACGAGTTCAGGTCGAAATCTATAAAAGATGTTGAACTACAAGTCAGGTTGATTAATCCAGCTGCAGTCTTTATGTTGCTAGGACACGCGAGCATCAGTCGTTGGAGAAAGTCTAAGTAGCAAGTTTGGGGGGAAATCAAGGGGAAAAATGGTTGGCGAGGGGGCGAGTTACGCTCTGCTGCATTAAATGAATGGTTCCTGAGTGCGAACATAAACACAGAGATAGCGCATTGGCCGAAACCTTTTTCCGCAGAGAGAGGGTGTTGTCAAGGTGTAAGGTGAAGGTTCGATTCCCAGTTGTTTTCTTTCAAAACATACAGAGCGCTAAGCTGTCCTCTGTCCTGTGACTTGACTATATGAATATCCATACAGGGAGGAAGAGTTTTATCAAGTGTGTCATAAAAGATCCCAACATGCAGATTTTCATCCTATATACGTAGAGAATTTACAGTTTCCAAAGTATGGTGAGAAGTGCTTGGAAAACAGCTGCTTCCCGCTGAGTGTGCTGGCATCTCTACAGCGTTAATAAGTCATTCTGTCCACGGGAGGATGAGAGGAGGCTTCAGACTGTTTTTTAAAGGTGGCCTTGTAAGAAATGTACCTTCTTTTTTTATTTCACACAGAAAATCTGAAAAGAAAATAACTTTGGCCTGTGCCTGACAGAAATAAACGGCCCCAACCTGATGAAAGAATGGTGTAAACTGCACTAATGACCTCAACTTTGGAAACCCCACGAAGCTCTGATTGGTCAATTGTTTTTTTTTTCTCAGAGCAGGAAAACAGTGAAACCTTGTGTTTTACTTTTGTGATAAAAACAAAATCTGTGACATGCCATACATATGTGTAACTGAGCACAGGGAGAAAGGTTGGTCAGAAGTCATAAAGTCAGTAAACTGATTCACTAACAGTCATTAGCTTTACTTGAGCCATCGTCAGCTACTGGCCAAGGCTGTAGCAGCAAAACTCCTGACTGTATTAAAGTGAGCGAGGGTGTGTTTTATTGCTCATGAGTTCAGCTTTTTGCAACACTATGTCAGAGGAAGGGTTTTTTTCTCTCTCTTTCAAATGCCATAAGCTATTGAAACCTTCTGTTTCATATCTCCACCTTCATTGTAATGTTCTTTAAATAACATAAATCCCAGACTTGCTGTATTCTGATCTCAGATCAGATAGAGCGGCCTTTATGTTTATACGAGGATTTACACAGTGGAGGCCTTTTGAGCAGAGAATGACCTGTCACAAGTTTTCTCTTGTAAACTTGCCGTCATGTAAGGAACAGTTGTTGGGTCTCTTTCCATAAAATTATAGGTAGCAGGCCGTTAACACTAGCCGGTGTCCCTCTCAGCTGGAGCTCAGGAACTCCTCTGTTCCATAAATACAGGAATTAAAAGCAGGGTCAGGAGGGAGTAAGTGACTGCAGGGGTGTGTGGATTCGGGTGGGGCAATTGGCAGCATTGATCAAGGGATAATAAAAGCTTAGGCCAAGTGTTACTGAACACCCTCTGGCAATTCTAATCTAAGCTTTCTGTGAGTCTTGGGAGCGCTCCAGTTAGTTAACAGTGTATAGGCCTGTGCCTCCAGAAGAAAGTCATCCTGTATCTGCACAATAAAAGATCTCTTCATGCACAATAATAGATCCCTCCGCGACACACTCATGTAATGGGGGGAGATTATGCCTATTTACTTGTACATAAAAATCTCTCTTAAAGCGAGAGCTTGTTCAAAAACACAGCCTTTCATTTCCAGTCATTATGTCCCTCAGTTCTCCTGTGGCTTGTGAAAATGTGAGATAAGCTGTGGGAGTTTGGGGCTAGAGACCCGAGCTGCGAATTCCCAGGGGGTCAGTTCACTCAGAGGCCAGAGGACAGGGGCCATTTCAAGCATTCTGCTTTAATGGCTACTGAGGCCAAGGGCTTTGCCAGTGCCTTACATTGTATACACCACCACTCGTCCAGCACTGACTACCACTGTGTCATGTTACCTCCCAGCTGAGCCGACATACTCTTAGAACAACACAGTCTCTGTAAGTCCAATGAGGCATGAATTGTACTCCGGGGATGGATGCGAGGTCAAAGTCTTTTTATCATCCAGGACTACTGTGGTAGTGGATATAGAGCTGGACCAAAATCTGTCCAAATGAAAGAATTACAGAGTGTTAAGAAAAGTACAGTGTGACAAAGATTAGCTTGGTTTAAGTGAAGGTAATGACTGACTGACATGTTTCCCCCTCTTGCCATAGATGTGCCGAGAGTGTTCGGTCTTAAAAAGTCGTACAAACCCAACGCAACTGACACTGATACCAGATCTGTTACACACTCGCTGTCGTCAACGCTTCCTGCACATGCCAAACTGCAGTCTGAATGCCAAGAAATGCTGAAGATACCACTTGGGAACTTTGTACTACAGTCAGACATCTATGTTAGGATGTAGACACTGTCCGTGTGAACACGCCAGATTTCAGCCTCACAGTTTCCCCTGGTTCTACTTTTCAGATATGATTGGTTTTTGTTTTGTTTTTCTGAGTCTTATATGGCATGTGATGTATGTAAATTGAATATATCCAGTTTTATCAAACTGCTGGTTGCACAAAACACGTTTTATGGTTTCTGCTTCGGTTCTGAGAAATGTTAAACAATGAATCGATAAATCAAGAAAGTAACATATTGATGGATTTCGATATGATTTGCAGCCCCATTTTCGAGTGTCAACTGTAGAGCCGACCACATAATGACAGAAAATGGCTAGAAATTCTCAGATATTATCAGCAAAGCCATGTTTTTTATCTGTGTACAGCACCATTTCCCAAGTGAGCCCCAAATCTTCTGTTTTTGTCTGTTCACGTCCTGCACTAACGGCTGCTCTTTCCTGCTGTAACTCTCTCACTGCTGATGAGTTGGGTGGGTTCTCCACTGCTGTTGCCTAATGTGTCCAAAGCCCAGACTGGCCCTGCCTGAGGAAAGAGGATGGGTGGGTGGACGCTGGAAAGCGGTCTGATAATGGACAAAAGAGAGAAAGCGCAAAAGAACGAGTGGCCTATGTGACCACCGGAAAACACAGGAGAGCCGTTGGTGTTTTTATAGTGGGTTCGGCTCCGTGTTGGTAGACATCAACTTGGCAAAGGGACATGATCGGCCCTATGTGTGTTTTGGGTGCAGTTTTTTAGACATTAAGAAGAGAGCCAGACCCACCGAGCCTTCAAAGAGCTGAGCGTAGCTTTAATGGACAGAGGAGATGAAAAAGCAACATCAGTATCTGCTTTTCCCATGTATGTCTTTCAGCACTGTCATCTAATGAAGATATGGGATTTGATCGCATTTAGCTCTGTTTTCGTTCTGTCTGCATTGTTTCCAAACCTGGTGCCAAATCAAACACGTCTCTTGTGGTCTTAGATGGAGCCGCCAGAAAAACGAGAAGATAGCTCCGAGAGGCAGAGCCAGCAGGTTTTTAAAGTGAAAGACCTACATGTTCACTTTGCTGAACACATTTTGGGGTTTCCCTGTTACTACAACAGTACTTTAAAGGGATAGTTCACCCAAAATTCAAATTGCACTCATTATCTACTCACCCTCATGTCAACAAAGGGCTGGGAGAAGTTTCAGAGTCCTCCGTGGCTTCTCTGAGTTACAGGGGGTCTTGGTGTCGCAGTGCATGTCAATATAACGGTGGCAAATGGATACCACTTTTCTTCTTAACAAAAAGACACACCATAAAACATCCAAATACCTCCATGCTGCTCGTATGTAATGTCCGTCTTGTATTGAAGTCCCGAAATGCGAAATTGTTCCGAAAAAAAAAAAGGTCTATATTTCAAGCTAGTTGATTTGGACGGGCCAGGAAGAGGAGCTTCCGCTACAAACAAGCTTGAAATATAGACCTTTTTTTTCGGAACTATTTCGCATTTCGGGGCTTCAATACAAGACGGACATTACATACGAGCAGCATAGAGGTATTTGGATGTTTTTTGGTGTCATAAAGTGGTATCCATTTGCAACCGTTATATGGACATGCACTGCTATGCCGAGACCCCCTGTAACTCAGAGAAGCCACGGAGGACTCTGAAACTTCTCCCAGCCCTTAGTCAACATGAGGGTGAGTAGATAGTGAGTGCAATTTGAATTTTGGGTGAACTATCCCTTTAAGCAAAATGTCAAAGAAGTGTATTGATCAGAGATTAAGGTGATGTTGTGGTTTAGCGGTCTGCTTCCATCTGCAAACGACCATGTGGGTCTTTCGCTGGGTGATTACAGTGATAACATTATATCCAGACTGTATGATGTTTTGATAATCTGCAGCGTGATCAGTCTGCGCTCGGGGGCCTCAATTAGAGAAAGATGTTAAATTGCCATAATCATCCAGGCTGTTACGTGCCAGTTCATGCTTTGAGGTTTAAATTTGTTTTTAACAGTCTCGTGTCCAGGGTCGGAGTGAATTTCTTTGCAATAGCCTTTTTCTTGTTTATTGTCTCAACAGAAAGATGTGAAGGACGTGTTCACAGCCATCGCATTCGAGGTGGCCTACAGCCTGGGGAAGCATGTGCTGACTGGCCACCAGGAGCGAGACCTGCCCGCGCTCACTCCAGTGCTACGATGGAGGAAGGGAAACAAGATTGCAGTGAGGAATGAGGTAAAAATTAAATATAATTAATATATTATCAAATGAAGCTGCTGAAGGTTTCAGGGATTCTCATTTTCATCGCTGGGAAAGTGATATAAATATATATTTCAGGTCATGCAAGTTTCAAACGTTTGTTTTATGTCAGTGTTACTCTTGTATTCAGTTTTTCTCAGTTCTGATTGAGATAAATTTCACTTCCTCGGCTTATTTGACTGAGGTGAAATTCTCCTCACACCTGACATAAGGATCGCAGAAGGAACCGAAGGAAATAGTTCAAATTGCCTGTTATAATGATTTGGTGTTCGTTACCAGCTTATTATTGTCTCTGTTAGCTTTTCTTGAGTGGAGTCCAAAAAGACTGATTCATTTATTTTCTTTGCAACCACCTCTAACCTGCCCCACATGTGTTTCCCCCACTGTCTGCACTTCTTGAAAAACGGGGGGGGGGGGGGGGGGGGGGGATTTGCGTCTTTCAGCACCTACAGAATCCACTTATCTGCAACTTATTGAACTTCAACGCTCCACTTAAGTTTCCTTTCATGATTTAGCCTCAAACCAAAGCTCATCCACTGACTAATTAAAAGAGAGATCAGACAGAGTAAAGACTTCAGGCCCTCCTGGATAAAGAAATATCTCCTGTGTAGCTCAAACAAAAACACAACACTGCCCCCTAGTCTGAATATGAAGTCGGTGTGCTCGCTGCTTGGGCTGCATGAGGTCATATGAACTGTGTACTTTACTGTTTCCTCTTCAGACCCTGTTTGAGAAGAACTGCCTGTCAGACGACTGCGCTGCAGACCTGAGGCTTCATGGGAGACTGCTGCTCTCTGGGTAAAAAGAAAATCTCTACCTCACCAGTTTAGTTTCATTTACCTTCTTTTTGCCTTTTCCTCCTGCACTGAGGAAGCTAGCTGACGTCATAGGCCATGTGGGTGTGGGTCGTGGAACCATGACGCATGCTTGGAGGATATCCATATGTTTTTCCGTAGTTAGGGAGTTCCCTCTCTTTTTTGTTGTGTGTCATCTGCTCTATGCACATAACAATGACAGTTCAGATCTGTCATGGCAACCACTTGACATTTTTCTTTGTGTATTCGTAATATTTCTGCAAAAACAAGCACATGCTCTATTTTAAGGGCTCTTCTCTTCGTTTACCCATATTTACAGTGAAAATTTCAAAATAAAACAAACCGGCTTCCTTTGTTAATATAAATCTTCACTTACTGTTCCTTCCTTTAACATCCCACAGTTGTTATAAGAAGTTTATTTATTCTCTGAAATATATTGTTTACTTGATCTTTCCTCCAGGGTGTACAGCAAACCCCATTTGGCCCTCGGAGGAGTGAAGAACGTCTCCTTGAACTTGACCATCTCTAACGCCGGAGACGACGCCTACGACACCAACATCTACTTTAACTTCTCCAGAGAGGTTTCCTACATCAACTTTTGGCAGAAGGTGTGTTGTGGCTCCTGAGGAATCTGTTGTTTATTTACTCAGGTGCTCGTGCTTATTTCTGAAATCTGATGGGGGGGGGATCTGAGGTTGAAATGATACACACAGCGGTATTTTACCCACACGTATCAGCTGAATATTGTCAGTTTTCCTACTGAGATGTACATTTTCTCAGAGATGGTTTATTTAAAAAGACTGATGATGTGTCAGGAGCTCAGTCTAAACAGTGAAGCGCAAAGAAGACAGACCTGCATGAAGTTAAAGCTCTGACTGGGCCATAAATGACGTCCTGCAGATGAAAGGGTGAAGAGCGAGCGAGCCCCGGCAGCAGCAGCAGCAGCAGCAGCAGCAGCTGTCCTCCCTCACAGGGCAGCGCCTCTGGCTGACCTGTCATACACATCTTTGACTCATTCAAGACAGACGCAGCATGTCAACAACATGTGAGCTGTTTGCATGAGAACACATACTTTAATATTACTTTAAGCTTGATTTATGCGCTGTTCAAATCGCATTATTCAGTGTCGAAAGAATCCCTTAAGACTGTACTAAAGGGGGTAAATCAGGATAATGGCTGAGACTGACAGAGGTATCGATTAAACCTTCTCCTCGTGCCCTTTGACCTGTAACCGAGAACTGTTTCAGCATCCTGTTAAAGAAATATCTACCCACTGCCATCCCACATAAAAACCTGAGAGATTATCCTCGTGACCCCACAGTATGTGGATGGATTTCACAGCAGCCACCTCTGCCTCTGCACCTCGTGTCTGTTCGCTCACTTGTCGTGAAGAGCGCGGCCGGTTCGCTCGCAGCTCGGAGAGACGCCACGTCAGACAGAGCACTCTGACCTGAGCCTGCATGGGGCCGGCAGCTTTTCTCAACATCCATCAGGAAGGGCTTTTCTCCTAAAAATGGACCCCATGCTTGTCCACCAGCTGGCTTTTTTTTCTTTTCTTTTAATGCTGTGATGGATAAGACCATCTCTGTGAAGAACCAAACATGTGAGATGATTTAAAACCCCCCAACAAAGCTGAAATTGAATTTAAATAGAATACATGCTGCAGGCAACTATTAGAAAAACAGTGTTTCAGTTTCAATTTCATAGCTAATCTAATGAAGCAGGCTGACATTAAGTATCAGGTTGCCGGCGGCCACAGAGCCACATATTGTTCGGGAACCTGATAGGTCAGGATGGCCTGCTGCACAAAGGGATCAGGAAGTGAAGTGTATGAAGAGATGACAAAGGGGCCACAAAGGAGATTTACTGCCGTATGCTCTTTGAGACATTTCTAATTACTGCAGTAAGTCGGGGGGTGAGGGTGTGAAAGTTTCTCTCAGTCCTCCCCTACAGCTTTGTGTCCTCCGGGCGAAGCGGGGACGTGCACTCCCCTCATATTTAAGACTGGGCCGTGTTATCTGTGTTGTTTTTGCAACACAAGCTGTCAGAGAGCTGCGGAGGTGAATTGGTTTCAGGAGCGCTGCCTTCACTCCCGTGGGACACAGACGCTGCCACGCTGGCTTCTGTGTTTTTCTTTTTTTTTATCGCTCAAATGTTTGAGTAGTCTGTTTTTTTAAGGGCAGAGGTGCAGCAGATGTTTGCACAATTGTATTTCTGGCAGTGGTTTATACTATTTCTCCACTCCAAGTTTGCATTAAGATATAGTTAGTGGCTACTTTGCAGATTGAGACTTCTAAAATTGACTTGGTTTGAATTAAAATGGACTCTACTACTAATAGATACACTACATACCACTTCTGAATAAATGTTACACTCGGTGAAGTATTACTGCTTCACACTTGAGTGAAGGATCTGAATATTTTTTCTGCCGTTTTCGTGATTTAACACTTGGAAGACATGAGCATCATGGTGAAAAGCCCAGAAATTGGGAATGCAACGGAGAAATGTGTGAAGCTGTGGATTTCATCGGACCTTTCAAATCACGAGAATATATGAATCATTGGTTTTCTTGGCTGCCAAGTGCAGCTTTGCACATGCCACTAAAGCCAAAGGTAGATGGTCTTATAGAGAGGATGAAGGAGGCGATGACAGTGGTTTGGAAAAGGTGAACCAAAGTCGGGCCAACTGTACAAATACCAGGCACTGTACAAATTGGATGTAGGTGTACGATAAATGCAGAACACACAAGAGAGCAAGTAGTCTCCTCTGTGTTGCTGCTCCAGTGGAGGCGTCAGCTGACACCGGAGCAGTGTAAACAACCACGGTGATATTTAATGGTGCTGCCACTTGTGAAAATCCCAGCATCTGTTTGTTCGTGACAGAGAAAGTAAGCAAAGAGAAAGAAAGTGAAGAAGTGCTGAACAAATAGACATTGTCGTTGTGAAGGCTCGGCACACCATATGTCTGAGTGCTCTGCTCTCTCTCAGGGGCAGCCAGGTGGGTGATGGGTAAACAGGCTGACTTCCACAATCCTGCCCAGCCCCATGGGACAGGCAGTGTTTGCACAGCAGCACGGAGGAATACAGGAAATAGAGGAAATTCCATCATTGCCAGTTGTTCTGGGGTCTAACCCCCCCTACACACACACACACTCACACACTCCTCCCACCCCCCGCACCCCCACAGAGCTGGCTCTAGTCTCCATGCAGAGGGCAACGCTGCTTATTTAAGCTGACTTAATGAAGATTGAGGGCACGGCCACACCCCTGGACTGACACTGGGAATCTGCTGAATAAGGGGAATGGGAGTGTGGATGATACGCGGATGGTTATATACTGTACCTTTAAATATGTCAGCAATGACAACCTTCACACCTCTTTTCTTTATCACATTTGGAAACATGTTATAAACACAGGCTCACACTGGGCAGCAGAACAAGCATGCAGATATTTTGTATGACTTAACTTAAGCCTCGTGCTAAATCTTCCAGAAGCGCTACTCTCCTTTTTCTTTTTCCCTTTTTTTTTCGTCAAAGTTGTGAAAAATCTCGCCGTCTTTCATGCTCCCAGCACACGAGCTCAGCTGACAGACTCTCAGTGAACTCTGGCTAAAAGAATTCTTACTCCTCGTAGGGTCAAGGCCCGAGTGTTTACACAGCGCAGCCGGTGAAGCTCCGTATTGTTTAGACAAGCTTCCAAACACACAGCCTGGACGCTGTCCAATTACCCACCCGCTAAGATGTGTGTGTGCCATCACGGCTTTGTACATTCTTCATTTAACCTAATTTGGAACTTCAACGAGACACGAGAACCTATTCTTCTCCATATATTGTCTTTTTCTAACCCTGAACTCAACTCTCCCTGTACTGTAAATGTTGGCAGGTATGTCTGTCTGTGTTTTTAAAGCTGCAGCAGACAGTTGGTTTTGTTATGTGTATGTAGTAAATGACATTATCTATAATATTTCTATTCAAAGCCGCTGAAGATGCTTTTTGCCCGTTAACTTATCTAAACAGATGGTTCCTGGTCACAGTCTGCGTCCCCTCAACCGTTGTCTTCCTCTTTGTGTCCTCTGTCTCCATGAATGTCACCAACTCTGTCTCCAGTCTGTCTGTCTTTATCACTCCCTCTCACTCCCTCTATCTGCCTGTTTTTTTTGCAGGAAGAGAAGGGTATTTCCTGTGAGCTTGTTGATTTGGACTTCCTCAGATGCAGCGTGGGATTTCCCTTCATGAGAGCACAGACTAAGGTAGAGACAAGCGACTTGGAGTTAAAATTCACAAAGTGAAAATGTGAAAGTAAAGTGCAGTGCTTTGGTGTGCAGAGGCCAGCTGGGGTTGCACCATTTTTGCATCCAACAGCAAACATACTGTATAACACGGAAAACGGTTTAATGGTCGAGAGTGCACTCACTGACGCTCTGTCTTTTTCTCCTCAGTATCATTTTGCAGTGATTTTTGACACAACTCAGCTTTCTGGGGTAAATGACACATTGCAGTTCTTAGTCCAAGCAAAAAGGTTAGTAGAGTCACATTTCACTTCATACCTAACAATAATTATTTGGTGTAAAAGAGTTTTCTATGAATTAAAATGCTTATTTATCCACATAAATGTTTTTTTTTTATTATTTAGTACATCAGTACATCTGTTTTCCCCCAATATGTAATCCTGCACTTGAGTATATTTCCAAAATACAGTAAGTGGGTAATTGCATCATTATTACTTTGTTTGTTGCAGCGCCAATCCTGAGTACAAACTGTCCGACAACAGTTTGGACCTGTCCATTCCTCTGGTCCATGAGACAGACACAACTATTACCGGGTAAGAACAACTGTTTTTAGTCTTGAACTTATTGCCCATCTGCTGGCTCTGGGGAATTATAGTGGGGAGTGCTTTTGTCAGTATGGAGCATATCAACTTGAAAAGCCTTATCTCTGAATGCTTTTTATCATAGCTCTGCTTCACAGAGAAGGGAGAGAGATGTAAAACAGCCCAAAGCTGCCAGAGCTCTGGCATCTGATAAGACTGCTGTGTGTTCGCTGTCTTTAATGTGGAGGGAGGCCTCAGAGCAAAGCTGCACAACTGACTCATATCTCGGCTCCTAAAGATAACTCTAACTAATAACTTGACCAAAGCCAGAGACTTTTATGTCACTAGTTTTAATAATATTTCGACGTATTTAAATAAATAGTTTTTTGGGTCAATGCGTCATCTGGTATCTCTCTCCTCGACACCGTTGTCTACAGGGTGGTGACGCCGAGCTCCTTCGTTTACGGAAACTCCATCGATGCCTCGCGCTTCGTCCAGCTGGAAGACATGGAGTGCGACTTCCAGCCTCTCAATCTCACTTTCCAGGTACTGCTATCACAGAGCACATAGGATTTTCAACATTTTTACATTTTCCTTGTGTATATTCACTTCTCTTTTCCTTTCACTGTCTGTGTGTGATGCGGTTCCAGGCCATAAACAAGGGACCCAGCAGGCTGCCTGGCTCCACTGTGGACATCAGGATACCCAACCGGCTGGCTGGCAGTGGAGCTGACATGTTCCACATCATTGAAACACAGGTGGATGCCAACAGCAGTCCATCTACATTATTTATCTAGCCCAAATCCTTATTTATTAGTTTATTCACCCGCAGGCAGCCACGTTTTTATTTCATTTATCCAGCCCGTGCCTGTTAGTCTTGCCCCTTTTCATGGCACAGTTCCCTGTATCCACTATAGAGGACACTTTTATGCACAGAAAATGGCTAAAGCAGTTGGGCTTTCTGTCATGTCTTGGACAATTTGCTTAGTGTGAGGCACCACAGGGCCAGTGAAAATCGCGGCAAAAGTGTTGACGTTGCTACTGAAGCTAGCAGACCATTTTGTTTCACAACATTTTGCATTTAGATAAAGAAACACAATCCTCCCGCTGGGTTTAAATGTTTTCTTAACCCTTGTATTGCTCCCTTTCATATAGGTAGATCATGGGGGAGCTCAAGCTGTTAATTGTATTTACTGTGAATGGGAGACGGGAGTTGACTGTATCCCACCCTCATAGATCCCATCTGGAATCACTTTCAGGGGATCAGACAGCTTGCACGAAATGGGAATGGGACACCTGCAGACCTGGCTACTGCCCCGCGCCATCCCCATCATAAACACTGTTAACACCGCGCCTGCCTTGTTGCACACTGATGTTTTATAGCAGATATTCTTGCATTTTATACAGACCTCCATTTGTTCAGACATGATATACAAGCTGCTCACTGTTACCCCGTGTGTTCAATCATTGTTATTTAATGCAAATTCTTGCATGGGGATTTCACCAGGTTTAAGTCAGTGGAGCCTATGAATCTTCACGCCAATAATAGAGGGAGTAACATAGGACATGAGAAAGTGCAGCAATTAAAGCTCAGACATGCTGGGTGGCAGCAGAGCAGACAGCGTGGACGGCCAGCGGAGATCCCACCTCCGAGCTGGAGGTTGGACTGAGAAGAGGGGAAAGGGGAAGTGCTCCCCGGGGGACGGGGCAGTGAAGCAGACACCTCTAAATCACTCCATATGGGAAATCTGTCTGGGAGGGGTACCAGCTTCTCGTTGGGGAGAACTTCCTGTGAGCCCTGGAGACCCGTAACAATAGTGGGATTGGGCCAGTTTAGTTGACAAAAGTGCTTGTGTCCACATTTTTGCTGTCAAACTCTAAAACCCCTGGTTTCCTATACACCTTCATGCCACACATCCTATTTTTACTCAACTCTTTTATCCTTTATTTATATTCATCAGATCTGACTTTTACTCAGATCTTATTCGACTCACACAGCTCACTTTTTCTTTCTTTTCTTTTTTTTCCAGGTGGCCGACGGTCGAGGCAACTGCACACCTCACAGGAACCCAACGCCGTGCACCATCCCCCAGGACAAAGAGAGCATCTTCCACTCCATATTTGCCTTCTTCACCAAATCAGGACGCAAAGTTTTGGTAAAAACACTTTGACATTTCAAAGGTCATGGACAGTCACCCCCTGTGAGGATTCTTCTTCTTTTTTCCCTGAGTGCAACATCTGTTCATCACACATCTTTCTCTCTCCCACACATTCTCTTCCCCGCTCTCTCTCTTTCTTCTTCTCCCCCGTCTGTTGTTTTTTTTTTTAAAAGGACTGTGACCGGCCTGGAAGAGCATGCATGACAATTTCCTGCAGTCTGGGTCCACAGTTAAAAGAAGAGGCTTTGAGCATAGACATAAAACTTCTGCTCAACACTGAAATTCTCAAGAGGGTAAGAAACATGTCTGAAGCTTGATGAATTCAGGCGCGGCCTAATTGTGATCATGAGAGCAACAGTAACAGTAATCGCCCCTCTCTTAACCACAGGATAGTTCCTCAGTGATCCAGTTTGTGACAAGGGGCAGTGTGCAAGTCAATGACAAGACAATGGAGGTGCCAAACGGCCTGCCAGAGGACATTTCTGTGAGTATATCAACAGTAACGCACCATCCACTTACACTGACAGCACCTCTTATACTTTAGCACTCAACATAAATCATAATATATCTACAGAGTGTCATTGGGGAGGTTTTATCATGCATAATCCACTTAGCTGTTCTAATCAATAATTTTATTTTAATAATGGGTCAGATGTCAGATGGTAAGTGGAGAATTATCATCACATGCTGCATTGTTTTCATTTTTGGCAACAAGCTTTATATTTTTCCATCACTTTTGACACTTTCAGAGACAGCAGAATTATTCTAAAGACGCTCTGATAAACAAACTAGGCTACTGTACATGACTGATTAAGCACTAAACAGCAGACATGCGATATTAGGGAATATAAAAGAGCATTTAGCAGTTTAAGAGCCTTTTCTCAGGGGTTGCTAGAGACCAAAACTGAGGCTTCAAGTCTGTGTTCATAGTGACCTTGTCTTCAGTGGAAAAATAACTCCAATAAAACGTTTTAGTGAGACACTTGATCAAATAAAACCTAAATTAAATCCATTAGAATTGAGTCAAAAGATTATGTTTCTCTCTAAATTTAAATGAATCACATTGAGAGATTTCTTCTTGCCAGGAGTCACTGGTTAGATCACAGAGCCGTAATGCGGCAGCTAGTGAGGCAGCTGTGTCTTGCACAAAGGCACTGCGGCAGGGTAGAAGATATTTAAGGGCTTCAGACTTAGATTCTGGTTGAAGGACACGATCTGTATCATTTATAAATGACACAAGTCCAGGGAACAGCTGCTGGGTATACTGTATGGTGGCACTTTTCTTTGTTGTTTTCGGGGTCCTCAGCTGTGCTCAAGGACGGCCCCTCCCCCCACTGTTGTTTGCTGAGTGATTGAATGACCCATCAGATCAGATGCGGTGATTGCACTGAGCGTCCCGTAAAGCTCGCGGTGGGATCTCTCTAGTGATTGGGGTTCTGACCGGGCTGCAGCCCTCATGCCGACCCTGAGCTCCAGACGTGCTTGGAAAATTCAGACCAGCTATGAATATGTCCATACCATGCCGCTCTCTCAGCGCCTAGCGAGTGAGCTCATCCTGCTGGGTTCTAGTAAACACAGTTACCTTTTCCCTCAGGGTCGCTGCTGACTAGAGTACACACTGCAAAGTATAATTTGTGGTCCCTGGTTGTATTGCTCGCAGCAGGACTCCCGGTTGTCAGCAGAATGCCACACTCCCGTTTTATCACCCATGACATGTAAACAAACCTGCACGAAACTCCATATGTGTTTTGCCTTAAGTAACCAACCAACCAAGTCGCACACTTGGAGCATCAGAGAGCCGAGGTGAACGAACTTCACATTCAACCATCGTTCCCAGAATGAACCGATTGCACAAGTTATATTTGGGGAAGTCGGAGAGTCAGAGAGCAACGACCAGTGGAGCTTTCATCTTTTTTGTTCACGCAAGCACTTTGGCATGCATAACAACAGTGAGATTCCTGAGCTCGGAGCAGGGGGGAGGTGTTAATGTGGCAAAGTATTCAACAGAGAGATTAATCTTCACTTGTCCACTTGGCTCGCAGTTGGCGTCTCATGCCACATTTGTGTTCAAATCCCATGCAGCAATGTACATCGAAGCAGTGAGATTCCTCAGTCCGCTCTGAAGCTGTCCCATCATTGTTTTCAGTATTATTATATGTTATAATAAGTTGCCGTTATTTGCCTTTGTTTGAGATTATTTGGAAATAAACCACATTCTTTCATGATCCTAGTGAATGTGCTGTTTACCATTTAAGGCCTGAATGCTGACATTAAAGCAGGCTTAGCTGCGGTGCAGAGTAATGCAATTAACCACTGTTAATTTAGAGCAAATCAATTCATGTCAAGTGATCGACGTAATTGTTTTGGAAATGGTGCATGTACAGAAATATCAAATAGCTTCAAAGGGACTTTTTTCAAAGCCAAAGTGCCTGTTTTACTGTCACACAATTAGACTTAATGGTGCTAGAAAGGGATCTGAGACAATTATGTTGACTTAATTACATTCAGTACAGCATTTATCTCTGGATAGATTCTGCTTCCCTCTATTGTAGTAAAGTGTTGCACTGTGCATTGGATGAAATGAACTGAGTTTGCCGTCGGTGACAGATGATCCAGCGGGTCAGCGTTCACCCATGTCATGGGAAACAGCTTGAGTATCTGTTTTTTTTTATTGGTGGAACAAGACTACTTTTTAAAGAGTTGCCAGGCGCTCCCAGAATGAGCGAGATAACTGTCAGAATCAGCCTCATTCTGGGCCTCAAGGAATCATTTTATCATTCTTGAAAACGGGAGTAGATGACATGTTATTTTGAGTTACTAGTTTGGCATCAGCAGTGCATCATGGCCAAGCTCACCGATTAGTTCTGTGATTGTATATTAATAGACAGTGGGAAAAATTACATATGTGAACGTCTTTCTATATGTTTGAGTTAATGATGAATATCAAGACTGCCGGTCTACAGCCAAGAGAGGTCTGAGAGGCTGTGCTGGCATGCAATGGTGCTGTGAGCTAACAAGCTTACATTGACTATGTACTAACACGATGTGTTGGTTAATATCTATAATGTTTTATAACCTCATTTCTAACCTCAATATCACCTTTGTGTGGTTAATATTGTACCTGCTGATTGATCTACATCTGAGACTGATAAGAATTTCATCTGCTTTACTGTATAGATATTTCACAACCAAAGACAAAATCAGCTGTACAGTAGGTCCAGATGGGGTGGCTGAAGTCCAAGGGTTCATCCTCTGGAAACCATGACTCTAGGATAGTTATCCATCCAATAGCTGTTGGGATATCTCATAGTGACCAAAAAGGCGGACCATCCAAACAACAGACAGACATTGAAATAAACAGAACCCTGGTTAAAAATGATCATTCATTATGTTTATAAGAAATGGAGCTTTACAGCACAACAGCTTGTTCACAATTTGTGCCGCGGGTCATCAAAGCAGTCGGTCCTGATCTGAGTTGGCTAAAGACAAAGGACTTTTCTTGGAAATGTGTTTCAGTGGATTTTGACAGTTTTGTGTAGTCTTGCATGTGTGACTGACTGATTGAATGTATTCTATATAAAATAAACTCCATCAGTGTCCAGTTTCAAGCTGTCTGGTGGCATGTTTGCTTTACAACACAAAGCTCCTCTTGAATCAGCTCAAGCAGACTGAAACAAGATGGGTTTTTTGGTTTTTGTCGTTGCACTCACATTGCATCATTAGCAGCACATGACTTAATGTGTTTAATCGTCCCTGCCCCGTGTGTGCTGCGTTTGACTGTGACTCATTGACCGACTGAAGTGTTGTTGTGTTCCAGCTGGTGTTCGAGGCTCTCCACAGTCAGGAGCCGAGGGGTTACGTAGTGGGCTGGATCATCGCCATCAGTCTGCTGGTGGGAATCCTCATCTTTCTGCTGTTAGCTGTGCTACTCTGGAAGGTAAAGCAGCACACAAACACTGATTTTTCATCAAATCAAACTCCTTGTTTTTCAAGAAACATTTCACCAAAAAAAAGAGAGAGAGAGAGGCAGATGACAGACGACTTGTATGTCGTAACCAGAAGAGCTGCGTCCAACTCTGATTAGACGTCCGCGCATTATTCAACTGTACAGGGACAGCTGTAGGTCGGGGGAGAGGTGGGGGTTGGAGCTTACTTTGGGCCTTTAACAACTATGAAAAGGACAAATCACAGACAATAATTCACACCATACCGCTCACATGAAAGAAGAATCTATAGAGGAAATGGCAATTACACTGATGTCCAGAGGCCCTGTTAGCACAAAACTCCTTTTCTTTTTCATTGCTTCATTTTCCACCGGGAATACCACAACTAAACCTTGGAATGTTGGTCCTGGGTTACGTTCCCCTCCTCCTCGATCCCCAGGTCCTCAGATCTTGCCAAAATAAACCTCACTTACAAGAGCAGCACATGTCCTGTATTGCTCTTTTCAGGAAATGCCTGAGGAGAGCACAGGTCTGTATCAATAAACTTTAGTAGCCAAATGCAGATAAATGAATGGAGTTGTAGTGAAGAAGGGGCAGCATCGCAATGTGGCTTTGTGTACACACACACACACACCATCTACTGCTTTCTCCCTTCCTTCATGTCTTCTCCATTTCTACAGGGGAAGTTCTTGATTTGCTTCCATCTATGCTGGTGGTTTGCATGGTTTAGCCTAGTGGCTTCAAACTGTGTATGCTTTACATTAATGCTGTGCATTTTTCAAAGCATACCACACCATGATGTTTTAAATTGATTTTGTATCTCCCACACACACATAGATTTCCACTTTCATCACCATGGGAGAAATCTCAAATCTCATATTTAAGTAAGATATTACATCTAACTAAAGATGTAATCCATCACAGGAGACTCAAGGTTTGAAGCATTACTCGTTTGAGTTATGTTTTAATAATAACACAGCGGAAAGAACAGACTGGTTTTAATAAACTCTCACTGGTGGTTCATTCGCTGACGTTCCTGACAGCTCGTTGGTGAATAATACCTCATTTACAAGCTAAAGTCCAATCCAAGATACAACCACCAACAGTCTTACAGGTTATTTTTTCAAATTATATGAAAATGTTGCTCCTCTACAGCTGAATATCATAAGTCTTTTGTCCTGGAGTGCACCTGAACACACCAGCAAGTATGTTATTTTACAACAGAGCCTTCCAGCAACTTCATTACCCTCCTCAATAACTTCTGTGAAGAACACACACATTTTCTTTAATGAGTCCAGAAATGTAAAACAAAAACACCTCCAAATAAATGTTTATTTTGAAAATCCTTCAAAAACATCTGTTGAATTCCAGTATTCTGCAGCGTTGTGACTCTCACAATGCATGAGTTTGCATGAATTTGACAAAACATAAAGCTACAGTAACTAAACATTTGCATTATAGTCTGACAGATACAACGGTTTTTAAGATGATACCAGTGAAAGTGAAAAATCTCACAATACTTCAAACTATATCTATACATACGTATATATTTAATACAAATGCATAATATAAGTGAACATCTCTTTAATAAGATCCCATAGATCTGGATATCAAAGAATGATTCCTTATAAATATATATATATTTTTTTTAAGTATATTTCTGGGGCTTTTTCATTTTAATTGAAAGTCACAGTCGAGAGAGAGACAGGAAATGGGTAGGCGGGGGGGGGGGGGGGGGGGGGGGGCAAAGGAAAGGGCCGCTTGATGCAGGATTCGAACCCGGGGCCGCCTGCAGCGAGGACTGTAGACTCAACACATGGGGCGGCTGCTCTACCAACTGAGCCAAACACCGGCCCAACTGCCCACCAATATTGACATGAGGGAAATATGTTTGTTTTTGGTAGATGAGAAGATTGAACCATTCATCATGTCTGTACCAGTCTGCCCCTGATAAGCTACTATGGAACAATATGACAGTATGACAGGTCATAGTTGTACTTTTCCTAACTGAAAACTAAGGGGAGGAAAACCAAGAAGAAGTTATGATATCCTTTGGAACTTGTTTAGCACTGTAGTGTGTGTACAATATTTCACCCTTGCACAGATTCACATCACTAATCCAAATTCTTTTCATTCTTTAACAGATGGGTTTCTTCCGTCGGCGCTACAGAGAGATCATCGAGGCTGAAAAGAACAGGAAGGACAGTGATGAAAGTTGGGACTGGATGGAAAAGAATCACTGAGACTTGGAGTTGGGGTGGGGGGGTCCCAGAGGAGCCAATGCAATTAAGGATTGGGTCAGGAAGGATCCAATAGCAATGGGGTCTCGCAGCCCAGCTGCCCCAGTGGCACCGAACCCTTCAGTCTTCCATATGTGGAAGAGAGGAATATTCTCCATATTTTTTGGAGACTTGATATTTTTTTGTGAGTGGGGGTCCAGGAAACAGGTTTCTGAGGTGACAGTGTGGTTTGCCAGAGGACACTTGCTGTGGAATTCAGCTAATCTGAAAGGAGGTAACTCCCGGCCAGCGGAGCGTGGCTGCTGATGGAGATACACATCCATGTGGAGATGTAGAGACGGCATGAATACTGGTGGACAACAAAACCCTCAGGGCTGTGTTACATAGCAAATTTATTTTTATACATACACTTTAAGCCATATTGTAAAAAAAAAAAAAAAAAAAACTGGGCTTCGAGAAGAGTTGGGGGTTTTGAAGGCCATTACAAACATACTGGATCTGCAGTATGTTTTCCTAAAAGCACTGATGTTTGATAAGAATGAATGCCTTGGCTCCAATAGCTTTACTTTTTATGCCAAAGATTTGTCCTGTATAGTAATATGATTGGAGTCATTTGTATATTCAGTTCTTCCTGGGAGTGAAAGATTGTATCTTTTCTTTACTATTTCCGGCTTATGGATATCTCTTTCTCCATCTGACCTTCCCTCCCTCCTGCAGATAATCAGCCAGAGATATTTCTGTGTTTTACACCCACACACACAATAATTAAAACACTGTGTCCTGATGTCATCGGTCAGCGTTGGTAGAGTTGTCTCAAAAGCTCTGAAGGCCCAGAAAAAAGTGCTCTCTCTGAGGTCATTGGGACCTAGTTCAGGATTCAGTAATCTGCAGCACTGTTGAGTTGTCCATTAACACTTTAGTTGCCATGTTTCCTTTATTATCCACGCCTGAAATGCAGAGGATGAATTGTAAATTAGCCTCCATTCACATTTCAAACTGCGTGACCATCCATAAGCATTCCATTTGTTCTGGTCATGCTTTAAACCAAGTTGTTTGTAGGTGTTAAAGTGGATGTAATGTAGATGATTCGGACTGATTTACATTTTGATCTTTACTCTCGGTGGTGCTGTAAATTAGCAAACGCTCTGATGGTGAAGCAAAGCAAATGATCTGAAGCTGCTCCTGCAACAAACTGTCCCTCAAGTATGCAGCTGGCTTTTTACATGGACTCCCCAAAGGTTTCAAGGGTGCACATAAAGGTATCTTAATTAATTCTGGAGGACATGATTCACGATATGTCCTAACATAGGACCTGATCATGATTTATTGGCAGAACCGTTCCCGGCTTCAACCAAGCAGACCGTTTAATTCTACCATTATATTATTAGGAATTGGGTTTTAGCATGAAATACGAGATACGTTACTCTCCACGGCCAGATGAAAGTCTGTGATGGGAGTCTACCTACAGTCATTTACAGGGGCCCATGCCATGACTAATGCCCTAAAAATAGGTGGGAATGTGCTGCACTCAATCACCATACATAAACGAGCTCTTTGGGGCTCATGGGAAAAGCTCATTTTAAGTCAACATGGAGGAATGTAAGCGCCCTGAAAAACCTGCCACCACTAAAGTCCACGGCTCATCGATGCTCAATTTTTTCCTTTTTAAAAAAAAATACTACCCCCATGTTCTTTCAAGTCTTTTAAATGCTACTGTAGGCTTGAGTGTTAATGAATCTTTTTGCATTGGACAATGAATTGAATTTGATATTAAATGTCCCCAAAGAAGTAGGAATGTTACTGTTACTACACATTTTGAGAGCTTTATCACAAAATAACATGAAAAAGGTGTAAATGAAGGATATGAAAACTGATATCAGTAAGTTAGGATGACACCCTGCGGTCCTTGAATTTGTGGGTTATTTTGCAGTAGACTGAGGTCAGATTGACATGTGCGATGCCAAAAACCAAAACTATGTATGAAGACTTCAGTGCTAAGTCACTTTACGGCTCACTACAATTGCTTAGCTCGCTATTGTGTTGTATGACTCTTTTACTGATCTGATACACTTTATTTTTTACCATTTAATTCCACTGGCATGATGGCATATACTGTACACATTCACGTCTTCCCTCTGCATCTGTTAAACCGATGCTATACCTGTATGCAGAGAAACCGACACTTGACATTTTTTGGTAAATTTTAACTGTGATGGTTATATTTTGTTTGTATGTTTGTTTGTTGTCATTGTTTAATCTCACCGTTCTTGGGGTTTTGTTCTGAGTATACTACTGTCACTGAATATCATTTCCATTATAGTGTGCTGAATGTTTGATGTTCAAAGTCATGTTTGAGCTGTATATTTATCTGTTGATAAATTTTAGAGTGAAATTTCCTGGCTCTGTCTGCTGTTTTTGAGTTGTGGGCTGGTTGGTGTGTTTTTTATGGTATGTGCTGCTCTCTGCTGGTGTCTTTGATGTAAATGTGCAGACACAAACACAAAACTACACGTTCAAATGGGAGCTTACATTTTTTGGCTGTAGTTTTTGCTTGAATGTCATTTCTTCTGTAGAATCAGCAGAAATATATGAGGATTTTTTCACTGTTTTTGTAAATTGAGTATCTTTTGGTTTTGTGTTGTACTTCTAACATTTTGCTGACGATAGATTAAACACAAGTGGACTGTGTTTCCCATACTCACACCAGTCATATATCTGTGAAAAGGTATAATTCTTCTGAAAATCCATGTACAGGGAATCTATAACTATTGTTTAAAATATGATTTCTGAGAAAAACTTATACAACAATATGTCAAAAAGAAAGTCACCACTCACTTAAAAAACCTGATGAGGTTAAGTTTCCTCAGTCAGGTGACACCAGTTGCTATGAAACACTGTCATCAAGCATGAGCTCTTCCGTAGAGTCCTATGAATTATTAATTCAACTGGCAGTCTGAATAGAGCAGAAACTCTGCTCACTTTCCTTTGACCCGAGAAAACCGCTCTTCTAACCATGTCCTCCTTACTAGATCATGGATTGATCAGGACTACGGCAGTCGAGCAGGTGGTCGCTCCAATCGCGAGCCATTTGTGCCATTTGGTCCTGCTGTGTGACAGGGTAGAGGAGCCTGAGCAGTTCAGCCACCTGGAGGAAGCAGCTCAGGCCGTGGCTAAAGCTACTGAGAACATGGCAGCGGTGGCCTCCAGGTATGTACAGTGTGTTTAACACTGCAGGTACAACAATCTGTGAAATTCACATTCCAACCTTATTTGATTTATATAAGAGTCTGACATGTGTAATATATTATCGGACAAACACCAGGCACTTTGCTTCCAGGCGTATACAGGAGACAGATGATGAGGTTTTGCACATGGAGATGTCATCACTGTTGGAGTCGGTCGCTCTGTCTGGACAGCATGTGCTGCTGGCGGCCCAGAAACTCAGCATCCAGCCCAGTTTGGCCGAACACAGAGAGGAACTCATCATGGCTACACAAAACGTATTCCTGAAATTAGTCAAAGTAAAGTATAATTTTTCCTCTCCTGGTTGAAAGGGTGACTGAAAATGTTTTGCCTAATGTTCTGTGAGTTCTAGATACATGGCCATTTTACCCCACATTAAATAGAGATAAGGAAAAAAAGAAAAGATTGCCTTGTCCAACACTGGCAGACAGCGACCGTTTAAAAACACAGACAGGTCCCAATAGATTCATCTTCAACAGCTGCAAGTGCTTTACTTTGTCTCAGGTTTCCTTAAATGGAAATAATACACTGTAGCAAATAACGTTTTTAAATGCCCTTTGTTAATTTGTGAGGACAGCAAACCTTTCCTTATCAGCCAATGACTGATAACTTATCTTTATGGTGTCATGTCTATGCACTGACCTTCTCTGTTCTAAATTATGAAGGTGGATTACATCAGCCTTTCTTTTTGAACTGGACAAAGCACAGAGGTCTACTTTGTTACCAACATTGCATTATAACTTTATCTGCTCGTTCTTCTCTGTGGCCATGATAATTGCTGTCACCACACCAGAGTATCATATTTGTGTAATTTAAATTTCAACATTTTCTGCAGACAATAGTTCTCACAGTCACAACATGCTGACACATAAAGTTTCCCACCATTGTCCAAGGTTTATGAACAGATTGCGAAATAATCCAGGAACTTCTGTCTTTACCCATAATTATATTGTCTTAATATTATGCAGTGATACTGCAAAATAGCTAGGTCAAATACAGTACCTCTGCTTTTTCACTGTTTTGTCTTGGCTATAAGTGCATACAAACTTAATTTAAATTTAAGGTTAATTTAATTTAAAGTGAATGTGCTGTTGTGAACAAAACTTGGGAGTCATCCATGCTAGGAACTCTGTGAGGCTATGCTAAACTAAATGCTCAAATTGTGCTAATGTGCTTATATTTATCAGGTTTAATGTATGTGTCCCATCTCAGTCCAGCAGTCGAATGCTAACATTTGCTAATTGTTACTAAGCCTTAAAATACAGCTGAACGGAGGATGATGGGAATGCCAGTTTTGCATGGAGTCATTGGAATCAATATCTAAACCAAATTTCATGTCCACACTGTTGACATTTCAATATAAAATGCCAACATGCCACAAGACACTTCAGGAGGTCTTCAGCATCTGGAAGCTTTATTCTCTTGAAGCTAGATGGTTGATCGATTGACTGACCAGACCCACATCACAGTTCACAAAATGAGAATGGGTTGAAAGTGGAAAAAATCAGTTAGGCTACATGGTGACCTTATCTGTTTCTCTGTCCCTAGGTTCTGTTGGTGGACGATGATGCTACTGTCAGGAGAGTAGTAGCTGCTGCTCACTGGGTTCTGGAGAGCCTCTCTGAGCTTGGCTCCTCCATGGACATCAAGTCTTTGCTCAGATCTTTCCAGGTGTTTTCTGAGGCTCTGTGTCTCCTCAACAGTCTGACAGTGGAGAGGGCACACTCCTTACAGGATCCCATGCAAACCAAACAGCTTTTTGATTCACTGGAGACCTTAAAGAAGTGCATCGCCATGCTGCACACAGCCATGTGCACAACCATCAAACACCCTGCAAACGAGCAGGCACTGGCATCAAAGCAGTACATTCTGGATAAAGTGCATAGCACAGTAAGCGACATTATTTTTACCCTCGAAAGTGAATGCCACAGAAGTTCTCTGGGTCCTTTTGGGTATTACACGGGGAGGAGGACCAGTCTGTTGCAGATACTTACTACTTCCTCCACCACCTCAGTCCGAAGCAGTGGCTTTGACAGCATGGTGAGAGATCTTGTGTTTCACTGTATGGTTGTGGCAAACTCTTCCCGCAGAGAGTTTCAGCAGAGAGTGGTGGGTCATTGTCTTCACATCCTGCAGTTCTGGTCAGACATAAAAACGAGTTTGAAGTCCTCAGAGGATGGTGATGAGCACAGCCTTGAGGACACCTTCACACTGTTGGTGCAACAGATACAAATGCTTGATAAAGCTCTGATGACTGCCATCCTCTATCAAGTCTTGGACACATTTCTTACAGCATCTTCTATATATGAGGAACTTTTAAGTGTGACTAGACAGGTCATGGTAGCTGATTCCTCTACAAAGATGGATCTGAACTTTATTCAACCACTAGTTGAGGATTTCATATCTTCCACTGATGGAATAACACAAGTGGCAACTTTTATCTCAGCTGTGGCTGTCAATGCAAAGAGTTTGGAGAATGTGGAGAACTCACGAGCGTGCCTTACAAGACTCCGAGCTGAGATTGCACCTCTTTCACTGGAGCTGGCGGATAATACAATGCAAATTGTTCAAAAGCTTCATGAGGCCTGTCAGAAATGGGAGGAGGAGACTAGCCAGCTTCTGGATGCTCTCAGTGATGTGATGGATGTAAGGGAGTTCACCAGTATCGCTATCAATGAGATGGTCAGTGACCGGCGTGGGTGTGATGCAGCGTACAGAGAGCAGTCCTATGAACAGTTTGAAGAACATGCAACAAATCTCATTTGTCACATGAAGCTGGTGATTCACTCAGTGAGGAGGCACTTGGACAGAAGCGATAACCCCATCTACAGGAACGGCCTCCTGGTCCTGCTGAAACAGGTTCAGTCATCTCAGGCCAAAGTGCATGAGTCGGTCAAAAACATGCTTTCAGGTTCCTGTCTAAATGTGGAGGTATATTCTACCTTTTCAGACAATGTTGCCACTGTCATTCAGCATTTCAAAGTGCTAAAGGAAGGAGTGGATGGCCAACAGCATCCACATCTTCTGAGCCCACTACGAGAGGGGGCACGTCAACCTGAAATCTCACAGCTTTGTTTACCAGTGGAAGACACCTGTGATCTGAACCTGGATCATATGGTGAGAGGCTCTGATTCTCCTGTTTTGGAGCTTATGAAGAGGGATTCCCGTGCTGAACATGAGGAGGAGCGCTCAGATGAGGAAACCATAGAAGCAGAGCTGGCTCATAAATATGACAGTGGTGATTTAAAGATCCCAGCTGTCTCCGATGCGCCTGAACTGATCCACAAGCCTCTTAACTTTGACCTTTTACCTCTCTTGTACAAAGTTGTGACTGTGACTAAAGAGAAAGATGTGATGGTGCTCAACCAGGCCTGCACTGGTGTTTTCGAGTTGTCAAACTGTTTCGCTCAAGCTGCAAAGGAGGCCTTGGCCATCGTTGATGTGGTTGACTGTCAGACGTTAGAAGGTTTTAGAGCAGAGCTGGTGTCACTGACTCCGCTGCTCATCCAGACAGCTCAAGAGATGGCAATGAGCTCAGCAATGAGCACCGAGAACATCTACAAACACAGCGTACAGTTTTCTGACCTTATTAACAACATCAGAAAGGTTTTAATGCCAGTAGCTGGAACCTGGTATCATGCTGTTTACGCTGCACTGCAAGGAAATCTACCAACAACTGGAGCCACTGATACAAATCAAGTGAATGAAGTGATGAGTTTATGTGCTGACACAGTCCAGCTCTTGACATCATCTGACTTAACATCACAAAGCGACGGTCAAGAGACCTTCAGCGTCTTACACAACAAACTGAACAAAGCCCAGAACAACACAAGGTATCTGGCCGAGTTCTCCACATCACAGGAAGGACAGGTAGATCAACTAGAAGGACTCTGCATCCTCTGGGGTCTCTCCATTCAGATTGTGATTAATTCACTGGATAAGATTTTGGGAACATCAGCTGCAGTGAACCAGTTGAGACCTCAGAAACAGCTATCAGCGTTGTCTGAGAACTCGCTTCGTATCCAAGAGGCAGCGAGGCTTACCAGCCTGAATTGTAGAAGTGCTTACAAAGCAAAACAGCTAACAGGATACCAGGATGAATTAAAAACTCTAACGGAAGCCTTCCTAAAAGCTGCGGAGGACCTTGACGCAATGCCAAGTCTGATGCAACTTGCGAAATCAGAATTCTTACAGAGACATCTTTTGATTAAAATTCGAGTGCTTTCCGGGCATTTAAGCAAAGCAAATAAGGATTATGACTCTGAACTTCAAAATATTGTCAGCATTGCCCATTTGGCAGTTGAACGATTGCGGCAGAGCAACACAGAAGATGCAGAGCAAAAATTTGAAAGTGCGACTCAAACACTTTTTGAAAATGTGAAATCTGCCACCAAAAGAGTTGAGGGCTGTTTAAACTACATCCACGACCCACGTGCCCGCTCTAACCTGAGGTCTATCAACGACCACCTGTCTTTTCAGATCTCAGATGTGATAAGCAGGGCAAGGCTCATGGTAGAGACTCACTACATCAGTGACATGCTCAGTCTAGAGGTACAAATACAGTGCTGGTCAGCCAAAGCTCACTATGTGGTGGAGGAGATCAGGAGGCAGGATGGGATCCACCAAGAGGCCAAAGAGCAAATTAGAGTCGGTCTACAGGGCAAAACAACCGAGGATATCAAAGAGTTGCTGCCTGCAAACCCACCAAAAGTCAAAGAAGTGGAATTTCCATCAGGCACAGCAATAACATCCTGGCAGAAAAGCAAGACAGAGAGTGTGGATGCTCCAGAAGCAAATATGAACATGACAGCTGTGACCAAATACAGAACTGTAAATCTGGAAAAAGGCGTAAGTATCTCACGACTGACATGTGATTTTAAAGGCCAGTGAATCCTTTATGACACAATAAATCACGTCTTTATTTTCTCTACAGGATGTTGCTGGATTTGGTGCTTTCAAAGCTTCTTCACTAACCTACACCTCCATTTTCCTAAAACAAGAGAGTGACAGCTGGGATCCCAAGGACAACAGAATCGTGCAGGTGACCAGGAAGATGGCTGACACGATATGCTACATGACTCAGTACTTGAAGAGCAGAGGCCCAATACCGGTAAGGAACACCAGAGGTCACTCAACAGTCAGGACTGGAGGTGTTGTGTTTTCAGGTTGTCCATCCCATTCTTATGAACGCAACACTAAAGTAATACCTGGTAGGATTGTTTTTGTGTTTGGTACAAATATTCAACTTGACTGAAGTATGAACTCATTATATTTTTGTGGATGAAGGTCAAAGGTTAAGGTCACAGTGACCTCACAAAACATGGTTTTGGCCCTGTGAATATCCCTGGTACTCCTCAAGGGAATACCCTCACATTTGGCACAAATATCCACTTTAACTCAAGGATGACCTAATTATATCTTGGTGGGCAAAGGTCAAAGGTCAAGATCACTGTGACCAAACCATAATTTAAGAATTCACACAGAAATTCTGACATTTCACGCGAATTGTTGATATTTGACATAATTCTGGATGAAGGGGGATGTAGCCTGAAACCTGCCTGGCGGTGGAGGCTTACAACTGTCACAACCATTGTCCTGATATTTCTAGATGCAAATAATCTGCAATAATTTCTCTTTTCAGAATAAAGAGGCATTTGTCACAGCAGCCAAAGATGTGATGTCAAACTGTCAGTCAGTGACTCAGTTTATCAGAGTCATTGCCAACCACTGCTTGGATAAACAGTGTACAGTCGAACTGTCGCTCATTGTTGAGCAGATTCTCACCATTACCAACCAGCTCAACATCATCTCCAGGTAAGAAGAGCTGAAACACACTTACTAAAAACAAAGGCAGAAAAGACATATTAATAAATGAAGTTAATGAGACGATATCATGGTTTACTCAGTGTTAATGCTGTAACACCTGGCTGCAAATCATCTGACGAGATCCTCGTGAAGAACGCACAGAATCTGCTCCAGACGGTGCTGCGTGGGGTCCATGCTGCAGAGACAGCCTGCATCACAGTAAGTATTAAGCACCACAAATATACAGCAACAAACCTGCAAAGCAAATGAGGTTTTCTTTGTGACGTCACTCAAACTACTTCTTATGTGAAATGAAAATCCTAAAAGCTATAAGGTTGTTCTCTTATTTCAGGGTTTGAAGCAGCCTGAGCCAAACTCGGATGGTGAAGAGGCCACAGCTCTGTGTTTCCAGTGGAAGAGGAACCTGGAGATCCATCGAGCACAGCAGACCTCCAACCTGGAGACTGATGACCTGGGTTTGAGGAAGACCTCGTCTCACCCTGTAGCACCCAGTCTTGCCCCACCAGTTAATGTAAAAGGTGGCTATAAGTAACACATAACCTTACACAGACGTGACACATTAATAGAGATATGAAGCCCGCTACAACCTAATAGCACGTTCAAAGATATATCAGCAGTGTTTGTATTAGGGCTGTTAGCTGTTCAAGTATTGGACATGCACTCTATAATAAGACATTTCAAATTGATGTTTGTTTCTGAAATAAAACTGATGATGTTTTATCTATTTATTTCAGATATTCATAATAAAATCACTGAAATGTGACAGGCATATGTGTTGTTAAAATGTCTTACAGTATTATTACAACCATAATCACCATAATGACAGGGGGAAAAAAAGCATTATTCATTAAAACACTCAGAAACACACTGTACACGTGATACAAAATAGGCATTTACAACGTGAATTATGAAAACAATTAAAAAAGTAAATAGCTTAATTTCAGCCAAACGACACACTCACTGTAACAGACACAGAACTTTTAATAAAAACAAACTGCTGAGCGATATGCCACCTTAGGTCTACAACATTCACCCTCTGTAACACACTTTACCAAAATGAGTCCATCTACACTCAACTCCAATGAAATTCTACGGTGAAAATAGGCATAATGGTCATATTTGTAACACATAACTACAAAGTCACCAAGATAGTATCCTCTTTGTATATTACACTGGTTTTCTTACTTTCTTGACTTATTACTCTGATTATCTGTTTTG
Organism: Trachurus trachurus; assembly: GCF_905171665.1. Lineage (NCBI taxonomy): Eukaryota > Metazoa > Chordata > Actinopteri > Carangiformes > Carangidae > Trachurus > Trachurus trachurus. The sequence continues at coordinate 20,152,071 of NC_139906.1, forward strand.
AAAAATAGTGAAGGAAAATCTTAGGGAGCTACTTACAAGCTTGTCAACACTGAGTCTTTTAAGTAATGACAATGATAAAACAATTTCCTCCATTAACTGTCATTACTTGATAAGCAAGTCAGAAAAAACCCACAAACAATAACATCCTCAAGATTATTTAGGCCACTTTATAATACAATTAAATGAAAAAAAAGAACTGATCCAACATTGCAAAACTGCAGAACATCTGCTGAACAGGGTAGTGTTTCATATTGCACAAAAAATAGCAAGCTGTAGAACTAAATCTTGAAAAAAAGGGAGTAGCAATCTGTCATTGCTACATGCAACAGGGGCCTGTGGGGGAATCTGACCTGATCGTATCAGAGCTTGACATATTACAAACTCATATCAGGGTGTGTGTGGTAAAAAATGTAAATGTTCAATAAAACATCTGTTAACTTACGGTGAAAAAAAATCCCTTATCATAAAAGTGAGCAAAACTTAAATACATCTTGATATAAAAGTGTCTTGAAATAAATATGTAAATACAAAAGTTCTCAAGGGAATTCTTACAATTGTAATTCGATCAATTACTCAGCATTATCTCTCTGCGCGAGTGGGTGAGTGAATCTATTCTACGGCGTGTAATGCCTGAAATGAACCCAGAGTTTAGTGAACAACACGTGGGTCAGTCCTTAGTGAAAACTATACAAGTTAACTCGATTCCTTTTTCTTTTTTTGATTGTTTCAAAGATACATGAAAATTACAGAATGATAAAAAGACCTTGACATACACACTTACAAAACACACATTTCAGCATTAATGTGATTATGTTAAGAGGGACTATACACCGTGTCTGCGCACCTGTTCAGTATCCTCTCCGTACTGTCAAATATGTAGTGCACTAAATAATGTGATTCTATACAAGATCATTTATATACAGAAATAAATAGATTCATGTAAAGCTAAATAAAGATTAATACTCGCATCTCCACGTTATACAAATCTTATGCAACTTTTCCACATTTCCATACAGGAGTGTTTACTGACAGAAAGGGGAAGCAGTGGGATCAAAGGTCTTAAACACATCTTTGAGTGTCCTGTCGTCCGACTCCTCCTCTGGATCCTGTTTTTTCGGTTCCTCCTTCAGCGCCTCCTCCTGCTCCTTCTCCTCCTGCTTCTGTTCTTGTTCCTGCTCCTTCTTTAGCTCCACCTCCTCTTGTGCTCCTGTAGAGCCCTGGCTGGTCGGTTTGGCCTGTCTGGGGTCAGTATACTGGGGCCGAATCAGGCCGGCCAGCGCTTGGATGGGGAGGTTATGAACCGCAGGGGGTTTGACAGGTGAGGCTGGGGGCACGGTGGGGGAACTGGGCGGTGGAGGCTGCTCTGAAGCAACGTCTGTGCTTTTGGCCTCATCAGAAGAGCCGCTTCGCTGAGTCGGTGAGAGTGATGGCGGTGGAGTATTGTCTTTCTTTCCCGGGTGTTTCAGAATACCTGCCTTTTTAGGAGGCTCTGCTTGCTCCTTCTGAGCCTGCTCTGTTTGAGCACGAGGATCGTATAGACTGATGCCCCCTAGGATTGTAGTGGGACTCTCCAGCCCTCCACCAGAGGACGCCAGACGAGGGGCATACGGCGGCAGCTTCTCAGGCTCTGGCTTGGCTCGAGCAGCATGAGGAGAGGAGCTGGAACTGGCTTTCTGTAGCCTGGGGTCTACGACTCCTCCCCCAGAGGAGGGCTCTTTGTGAACCACCAGCTTCGAGTCAAGGCTTCCTGTACGTTTGAGTCTGGGGTCCAGAGATTTCTGCTGGCGTGGGTCTACAGGTCTCTCTGTGGCGGATCGCGGCTCTGAAGATCCAGAGGGCACTCGAATACGTTCCTTCAAACGCGCGGCCAACAGTCTGGGGTCGGACGGCGGCGGGCTGGAGACAGTGGGGTGCTCTGGCAGGTTTGTTCGGTTCATCTGAGCATCGGCGATTAGGGGTGGGAGGGGCAGGTTGATGGAGTGCTCCTGTTTGGGGACCAGGGAAGGGATGAGGTCCTCGGGGGCCCACACCACCGTCTGGGCGAAGGCAGGCCTCTGGAGCAGGATGTCAACCCGGATGTGGCTGAACTGTTTCAACTGACAACGAGGATCCCGCAGCACCGCGCCGGGACTGGCATCCAGAGGGATGAGGACAGCTCTGTCCCTCAGCTCCCTCTCTCCCTCTTCGTCCTCCTCTCCCGTGGGCGGCTTCTGAGGAACAAGGTGGCCCTGCTGGCGGTAGGAACTTTGCTCCATCGGCCTCATCTTCCTCGGGTCTCTAGAGAGCCGTGGATCTGCACCGACATCCGACTCCTTTTTAACATCAGGGGGTCGCTGTCTGGGGTCCGTCTTCATACGCGGGTCACTGGGCGGGGCCCTTTCCTTCACAAGCCGAGGGTCACCCAGCGCTGGGGCCACGGGAGCGACCTGGGGGGGCTTAGACTGAGACTGTTGCATCTCACTCTGCTTCTTTAGAGATTTAAGGATGGAGGCAACACAGTTCCCATCTTCGTCGTCGCTCGAGTACCAGTTTGTAGTTTCGTCTGAAAGAACAGATGAAATGACATTAAACGTTTCATTCTGAATTCAGCAAACCTGCTTTTTGTGCTTGAGCACTTACCTCTGTTTGCACTGTTATCATCCTGAGCCTCTGCTCTCTGTGGCTCATTGCCCTGTGTCTGTGTCTGTGTCAGGTGTAAAAAGATGGCTTTCTGTACTGCTGGTGGTAAAGACTGCAACTGTGACTCTGCACCCATCTGCTGCTGGAGGTTCTGTATGAAGGCCAGACTGGGGTCCACTATACAGAAAAAAATGGCAAAATCAGTAATGTTTAAAAGGTTATTACCCTATTGGATAACTACAGTATTTAATATCATACTGACCTCCTTGTTGGCCCATGCTCTGGTTCCGGAGGAAGCTGCCAAAGAATTCCACCGGGTTCTGACCCAATGATGGAAAAGGGAAGAGACTTTGCAGCATTTGTAGATCTGGTATCGGAGGGAATGGAGGTCTCTGCATGTTCATCTGAGGGTTGATATTAGGTAGGTTTCCGTGGAAAGGTGGGGGCTGACCAGAGGGGACTGGTGGCATTGGAAATCCGTGTGGTGGCTGCTGTCCTGGGGGACTCTGCGGCATGGCTGGTCCGGTGGGGTGGCCCATGGGACCAGGTGATCCAGGAGGAGGAATAGGAGGAGCAGTGGAGCCTGAAGGCACCATACCTGCACTCTGTGTGTCCTCCGAGGTGCCGCTAAACTGGTTAGTGCCTTCTGCTTGATTCTGGGAGTAGTTGGATCCACTGAAAAATAAAATGCACGCAATTAAGTTGAGGATAAGCTCCAAGCACATTGTAGAGTTTTATTACAGATTATTTTGGTTACCTCAGACCAATTTTTTGAGCCAAGTCCACAGTAGGTTGGACTTTGATTTCAAACAGGGAGGGGATCTTCTTCCCTCCTTGGCAAGAGGCATCTGTAGGACTGCTCTGACCAGGAGTGGGCAGCAACCCCACCCCAGGAGGAGGCTTTGGAAGTGGGGCAATACCCTGCTTTCTCAGATCCTCTAGCTCCAGTTCATCCTCACGGGCGTTCTCCTCTTCGGTGTTAATGATCTGAAAAATGAGTCACAGAGCAGAAATAAGACAAATGTTCCATTAGAGCTCAGAGTCCCTCAGCAAGAAAGTGTTTAAAAAAAATTTTAATCACTTTTTTTATTCATGTCTGACCTTATCAAGCAACTCTTTGGTAACATCAGTCAGAGCCTCGTGGGAGAATTTGCAGTTGTCCCCCTGATAACATTTGGCTCCTGTATGAAAGAACTTACACGGGTATTCATGTGCAGTCACAGGTTAAGGAACAGGACTAATTAAATGGTATGATGACATCGTCGTTCATTACGTGATGCAATGACACAGATGTAATTAAAAACATTTGTCATTAGTGAAGGATATTGTGCATGTAAATGCAATTATCTCCTTTGCTGCAGTATCCTTGGAGGTAAAATTTACAGAGCTCCTTTTTCTTATCTGGCACGACGAGCTCATGTTCAAACTTGCACTGTTCCCCCTGGAGGAAGACAGAATCATTTCATCTTGCAATTAGGAAGGCCATTGTGTCTCCCACATATTTCCTCTCATTACAAGAAGCCAGAGATCATTAAAAAAAATTAAAGTTTTCTTACAGAGTGCTATACAAGAAAAGTAAAAACAGAAAAATCCAAAGTGAGCATAGGGTTAGAATAAGTAGAATAAAAAACAACAACATCTCAAATCAACATTATGTAAAATTCTATTCGTATTAGCACTACTTTACCTTGATGCATCGGCCCTCCAGGAAATACTTGCAGATGTATCTACCGTTGTGTTCAACTGTGTGTTGATTGATAAACTCCTTGCTCATAATTGGACGTTTCTTCTGAAAACCAGTAGAATTCTTTCCATCCTGTGACACAACGTGAACAAAAAGACGTGGTCTTAGTTTTGCCTGGTTCCCAGTTAATTTGTAATACACAGTAAAATGGAGCTCTTGCTTTTCTTTCACCTACTTTCCAAATACATATTACATTGTGCTGCGGACATAAACTACATACATTGCACCGTAGCTTGAGTCACTGTGCCTTAAGTAGGAAAGCATTGTACAAATGCAGCCCATTTGCCATAATTAGTGATATGATATTAATGCTTCTGGCTGAACTTTCAGAGGTATATTTACCAGTCCCATGTCGTCCATTCCTTGATCTCCCCCGCGGCCTCGTCCACGTCCTCCCCACATTTTGCCCTTCATCTTCTTGTTCTTATTAAGCATCCCGCGTCCTCTGCCCGGTCCACTCCCCCTTCCTCTCCCCCTCTGTCCAACTGAAAAAGACATTTTGGAGGACGTGATCAATCTCAAAAACCTATCAGATGAATATGTGAAAACTTAAGAATGCCTTCGTACAGTGTTGTTGTTTCATCCCCCTCATGCCCCCTCTCTTCATCTGGTCTTTAGCATGACGTCCCTTTCCCTGAATCGGGGATGGTGAATCCTTTGCCTGATACTCGGACATGTCATCGTCATAATCATTCTCCTCTTCATCATAGTCATACTTGTCATCGCTGTAGTCGCTGTATTTGTCAAAATCACTGCTCTTGTGCGGCGGGGACTTCTGCGAGTTGCCGTGGCCTCCCTTTGAATCCCGGCCATGCTGGCAAGTCAACAATCAAGGAGAGGAAAGTTGGACAATAGTGCTTTCATGGATAATAAGAGTTAGCATTGCCAGCAGAGCTGAACTCACCTGAGAGGGCTGACCATCAGAGTCGCGGATCGACCCCTGGCCCTTCCTGTTTTTGGGCCTTTCTGGTCGGTCGTAGTCAGAGTCATAACTGTCAGAGCTGGAGCTGCTGGAGGGGGAGTGGTGCTGAGGAGAGGGCACAACATTGAGTTTTCAATTAGTCTAAGTAGATCACATTCATGGCCTCACAGCAGTAGCACTGAGAGATATTACGCTGGAAGTATAAAGGCATCTTACTTTCTGTCTGTCCCGTCTCCTCCTTTTAGACCTTCTCTTCTCTCTGGTCTTTTTGTATCTTTTCCTGGAGTGTCTGTGACTCTTTTCTTCTTTCTCTTTAGTTTTCTCTTTTTCTTTCTCCTTGTCCTTCTCTTTCTCCTTTTCTTCATTCACTTCTGTAGTTTCTTTGTTTTCTTCTTCAATTCCAATCCCTTCGTCATCTATTTCTCCATCTTCTAGTTCACCGTCCTCTCTAAAGAGAGGGAAAGTCAGTTCAGTGAGTGCAACTGTGAGGGTTTAGATGTTGTATTTTGTCAGCCCAGGACACTGATAATATGTTTATCACATCATGAGCAAATCATGCAATGAACCTGCTGTAATAATTTAATATGAAATAAAAATGACACTTTGTAAACCTGCTATAATGTATTTTCCTTCAACTGGAACAAAGTATCAAATATCATGCCAGACATTTTCCATTACGCCCTCAGCCTTTCCTGCACTGAAAACATTGTATTAATAATTCAAGGTTATGTCTTTATTTCTAGTGTGCATTGATTTTAGAAAAATCAAATTAATTTCAACTTAAGGTTGAAGGAAGTCTATTTCTAAGGTTATTCACTTACTTTACATAAGAGACAACCTGTGTAGTGTGATGTAGGGAAATCTGTTTCAAAGTCAAAAATCTCTGTGACAATGGACAACCATCTCTACGGAGTAAACTACCCATTTAAACAGCAAAATGAGAGGCATTCATATGGAACATAAGCCACCTGGTTGAAAGGCCTGAGTACACCTGCAGGAACAATTATACAGCCAAGAAATATGACACAGGAAGTATCTGATGCAGGACATTGGAATACAGCGATATTGATGCTTAAAGATACAACATCTATCATTTTAATGATTCATACATAACTTTAATTCTGGAAGATGTCTTTGTATTAGTTTGCTGCTGCCCTGTGTGTCACATAGCTGCATGCATATTTAAATGACACACTATGATTAAAATATCTAAAATTGAAATGATCACATAAGTAAGCACTTCACCTATAAGTCCATCCTAAAAAACGGGTTCAAATGACCATTTCTTGATGTAATTTTCATTACATTGCTTTTCAGATACATTGCAGATGCAAGCATGAAGCAAAATCACCACAAACTGGGAAAGTATCCCCCACATAGTCTGTTTCCACAGACATGACCACTTCCAGTGACAACCTGACTCCCTAAACAGCCAAAGATACTGTTCCTAAACTTTACTTCACAGCAGAGACCTCAAGATCCACCATGAGAATTTTCCAAAATAGCATAAAACTATCCTTTCCTATCTTCATATTTAACTGTTATTACACCTAATTCATGAGTCATAGCCAATGAAGGGAAATTCTAAGGGATAACATTACATTTCCAGTAATACCATATTATAATAAAGTAATACTACAAAGTGCATAAAACCACAACCCCCTTACTCTACAGTCACACCTGAGGTTCCCATTGCAGTACTGCCTGACTTTCTAACCCAGTTTCAAGATTTAAACCAGAGGTTTAAACCTATCAAAGGTGACAAGTGCACTCAAGATTTTCTCCCAACTTAACACCAACACCAGCTGCTTCTTCCTTCTTTGGCTGAAATCAGTGAAATCATCTGCAGTAACCCTTTGTCCACATGGTCTGAGAGTCCTGTCCTCAGATCACAAAGCATTCACAAGGACGCAGGCACGGCCTAAACCCAGCAGCAGCAGCAGCAGCAGCAGCAGCAGCAGCACATAATCTCAACCCTGTGTGAACCTTGTCTCAGCAGTACTGCCATGAGCCCGCTAGGGGGACTACAGGACAAGGATGGGCGTGGCATTTACATCATAGTCATTTGCATGGTCTCCTGCAGATGGCAACAATGAAGCCATGAACCCATCCCAGTGCCACAACAACACATACGATGAGGTCTGCGATCTTGGATGGAAATGGTCATGGATGAGTCTTGTCGACACGGAGATGGTATATCTAGGCTATTTTGGACAGCGCTATTTAACTGCACCAAAGAGGCATGCAAAGATTTTGGAGGGGGAAACCGTGGAAATGGCTCTTATGCCTTGCGATTAATGGTTAAAATAAGAAAAACAGTAACACAAAACATGTAGACCCACAGCACTGAAACGCACAGATGAGCGTATTAACAATTGCACAAGAATGTTACTCGACCTTTCATCCCCTGCAAGCTCAGAGTCTGTCATGTTTTTGTCAAGAACAGGGGCTGGGGGACTGGAAACAAGGCTCACAGAAGCCATTGGAAAACGGATCTGCCTCCCTTTCTCTCCGGTACAAGAGTGAATTAACACAGTCACTCAAGGAGACGTTGGGTTGTGAGAGATGCTGGAAGATTTCAGACTGGAAAAAACTCACGGTGTTACATGTCTCGACAGAGACAGTAAACAGACACTCTCCTCTTTCATTTCAATGACGTTTTAACTCTGTGAGCACAGCTTGATACCCCGCTTTGCTAATGTCCCGTCGGTTGACAGCTGCCATGGTGAAATAGAGGAGACGGAGGGAGAAACAGACAGAAATGTAACCATGCTCGTTGATTTCAGCATCTTCATAGGTTTTCTCAACAGGGACATCATCTCAAAATGGCTTCTGAGTTCTGCAACACATTCTTCTATTATGTATTCCTCCACGTATATATAGTCCTGTCCGGATCTATCTAACTTGCATACAACAAACCCTCAACAACAATTGGTCAATTCTCGCTTGGGTAAAGACACCTGCGGTTTTCATTGGTTCACAGCCACGCCAGTTACGTTCAACATCTGCAACAATGAAGTTCATACGACGTTTAGTTTCCTCCTTTATTCCGAGCCCGTGGTTATTACGCAGTTATAATGACTCGACTTTATGTTATTTTTTGAAGGCAAAACAGCTCAAGTTGGTCGTTTTTATTAGTAGCGACGTATTTATTTCCTTGTATCAGTGCGCCTGCGAACTCGCGCGCGCGTACGCACGAGGTGCACGAGCTTCGGAAGCGCTCGTGCAGTCCTGTCAGGTGACACCAGGTGGTGCTCCGACTCTACAGTTCAGACTCCAACAGGCTCACCCAGACTACACCGTTGGTGTAACGGTAACAGCATAACGCACGTCGAGCGGTGTGTAACGGGTTCAGTGAGGAGACCAACAACAGGCTCAACGCTAATATACAGTAAACCAAACAATGTTGCCTTAACAGTGAACTCCACAGTACAACATTCAACAATGTAGCTTTATTACAGATAAATACTTTGGTCATTTAGGCAATTCAGTTAACAACATGTTTCGGGAATGTAGTCTCCAGTCAGTTAGTTTCCAAGGGAAAGGAAACTAGCCTACTTATTTTTGTTTTTTTTACCCTTAATGAGCGTGTAAACAAGTTAACAGTCCGACTTTAATAGTGCAATTTACCAGGCTTTATTCCATGTCCGTGGCAGGCACTGAGAGAGATGTAAGAAGAGAGACTCGTGAGTGTTTGGGAGTATCTCGGTGGGAGGGATTCTTGCTGCAGGAAATTTAGGTGGCGTGCAGAGCGCAGAGGCTGAACTGTCCGAAAGCAGAGCTCCAGAGACAGGAGCGCATCTCTGTCTCAGACACCTGATGAGCATCTTCCAGACTCTTTAAACTGTTTTGCTTTATTTTACAAGAGAAAACTGTTTTTAGGGGGATTTTTATCGAACGACTATACAAAAAACAAAAACAAAACAAAACCCCCCAAAAAGCACCTTTTAAATCTCGGAGAGCATCAACAGGGAAAAGTATTGATACTGTACGGGACTTTAAGGGATGGCGCTTTCTTTTCGACGCAGGTGTTTGCTGTTGCTGTGTTTAACAGCCATCCAAAGTGGACATGCTGCTGTCCAGGTAAGAGTGATTACTTCATGTAAACAACTCACTTGTTTAATAAGATCTGCTGCCTGAAAAACTGACTCAGTTAAAAGTTTGTGGGTGCAGGACATCTTATTCAGCCAGGTCTGTGACATCAAAAGTAATTTGTGGTTACTTAATAAATTAAGATATCCATGTTTTGTTTTGTTTTATCCTGGCTTGCATCACTTATGGTTTTGTTGTAGGGCTAAATGACATAAGACGTTTGCAAAGTTTGTGAACACAGTCTACAGTTTCTACTCTAGAGATGACTTCATATTTTTTGAATTTAAAAAAAAAATCATTGTAGCATCTGGATATGAATCCTCTCATGTCTTGTCAGCTGGTGGCATTTCCCCTTTGCCTGGGGCAGGTGAAACGGAGCACTGAACTCCTACTACTGCACATGTCTAAACTAAGCACACAATGTGAATTTTAATGTATTGATATTAGTTGTTATAGTACAAAGCCCTAGAAATGTCAGTGCAGGAATTTAAAGCACGCCGCACAGAGAAATTGTTCCAATGAGCATGTGATTAATAAACCCTCCTGAAAGGATTAGAGGCACTTTCTCCAAGGAACTTTGTAATGGCTTGACAAGCTTTCTCCCTCAAGTAACTGCTAGTGGCACCCATGCTGTTTTCAGTCTGCCCATTCAGGATTATCCAATGAGCATATGCCTTCCTACCACCATGCAAAATATACAGAGGAACAGCATTTTGGACTTAGGTCCCAATGACATCTGTCAGACAGCTTTTGTCCAGCTGTGTCTGCCACTGGAGTTGTGGTAGTAAGTGGAAAAGAAGTGAGGGAGAGAAGAAGAGAGATGGTAGGTCTTGAAAATCTCAAATGTGAGCGCAGTGAGGTCCAATGGAAAACAGTGGAAAGCTGAAAGTAAAAGGAATCACGAGTTTGCTGTGTTATCCTAGCTGAATAAAAAAAACATGTCACTAATATAACCTGGCAGTGTTACGTAATGTATTTTGATATCAATGAAAACCTTAACGGCCATGTGTCAACCAATAAGATGGATTTGGTTTCAATGACATCATTCTCCACAGCTGCAGATTAATGTTTATTCATCACTCACGTTTTTATGTAACTGAGAGAACTTTTACTACTGAGCTTGTTTTTTCTCGCTGGAAAGTCATTGCATTTTAGAAACACTTTAGCCAGGATCCTTTTACAGTGCTTAATTCTTCTCATGGTTGCTTACGGTTTCTTCACAGACGTGCATGGATAAGCACCAGGTGGTCGGGGTGCTCCGTCAAATGGAGAAGTTTCTGAAAGGCCAGGAGATGCGATTTACAGAGGGTCTGAGGATCATGAAGTCAAAGCTGGCAGCTCTTCAGAACTCTGTCTCCAAGTTACCTCAAGCAGACCAGTCAGCTGGTGAGTAATAAACTCACTCACACCTCCACACTTGTTGTCATATTAGTTTTTATAATCATTATAATTGTCATCTTTACTAGTTGGAAAGACACAGGTGTTTTCTCTGTGAGCTATGCAGTGACGTACATATTTCAACATAATATTTCATACGTAGAAATATTTTCACATAAATCAACATACAGAACCACAGCCTAGATTTGCTCCAGTGATCAAATAAACACACAATAAAGTTGTAAAACATAATTTCATCTGCACTGCTTTAGATTATATAATGCATATATTTTAACAAAAAGGATTTCACCAAATATTATTGAAGTGAATGATAAAGACAAATGAAAATTCCAACAATTGATTTCACAACATTTCAAGAAAGTTAAATTATTTGCAGTTGCTCTTGAAAAGTTTTTTTTTTTTTTTTGTCAGTGGCAGTAAATAGTGAGAGATGGCTTCTTGTGTAATGGGATTACAGATTCATCCAACACGAGGCCATCTCAGTTACAGAGCTGGGCACTTGACAGGGGAAGTGGATTTGTGGAATTGTGTTGTTTGGCAGCAGGCAGTCCGGCCAATTTGTTAGTGATGGACCAGTGCAGTCCATAACTCTGTGGAGAGTACTTGGCAGGACAGAAAGAAGCTGATGTCTTACATTTGCAGCAATAAAGACTCAACAGAATGAAAAGAGTCAAATGATTGCACCACCTGCTTTAAGTGATCAAATCAGGATCAAATCAATTTGTTGTTACAATTAATATATCTTTTTCAAAGGACATTAATACATGTTGCACACACTGCTTTTTGTGTACCCTGACCCATCTATGAAGCACTTTTTTTTTTAAATCTCATTTTAGCAAAATTGACCACAATTGTACTACAAACATGAGCTGGACATGATTGAGGTCTGGCGGTGATGCAAGCCTTATCTGAAATGTACTGTTTCAATTGAGATTGAAAAATAGGAAACATTTTCTCACAATCCTCCAAGTTGGAGGAAGCATTTAAATCTCACCAAAGTCAAAAATGCAATTCATTCACACTTATGTAATATAATTACATATTATACAAGCAGTAAACATTCCAGAACATGGAACATGGTATAGCACTTGGCTGCTAATGTGATTGTGACTCACTGGTGTGGCCGGTCCTTTGGTGATTGACTGTAAATGAGGCATTTGAACTGCTCTTTCCCATGAAGGCTCTCCACTGCCCAGTGACACGTGTACATCCCCAGGCAGAGAATGCCAGAGGATGTCGGGAGGCTTACTCCACATCTGACCAGCCTTCCTCTCGTGCTGTCTCTGTCTCTCCCACAGCTCCCACCACCTGCCCCTCTGTGGAAGCCCCAGCTCATGGTACCAAGTTTGGCTCAAAGTACTTTGTTGGACATGAGGTCCATTTTACTTGTTCCCAGGGATACCAACTTGTCGGTTCTGCCACACGTGTTTGCCGGGATAATGGTACCTGGACTGGCATCAGTGCGGCATGTAAAGGTGAGTCTCACTGGGAGTTTATGGTTTGTTGAGCAAGACACAGCTGTCCCAGCTCTATTTTCCTGCCTTATTTCTGACTCTGTGTGAGGCAAGTGTATTTTTCCCCCATTCAAACACACATCCACTGCCTGTCTGCATGTATGATTTGGGAGAATGTTTTGTTCCAGGACTGCTATGTCTGTGCATTGTTCACTGCTGAGCAAAAATCCCCACACCCATTTAGGGCGACCTTGGCTCAGCAGTGTCTAAAACCCAGGCTGAAAGGGACTGACCTCCTCACACGCATCCACACAGATAACATGCAAAGAAAAGAGCCTTTCTTTGGGAGGGCTGGAACTCCTCCATTCTGAATGAAGCCCTCGTTAAAATGGCATTAAATGTCTCTGAACATAGAAAAACACCTGTACTGCATTCCACTGTGGGGTGCCTTCCCCTCCAGGTTTCAGCAGTGGTTGAGCTACTGTAAGCCCCACCACCACCACCTCCTCCGTTGCTCATGTTTCTCCAGTTCTTTGACGGCAGTCCCGCTGGACGGGGTAAGGTCCAGACATTATACCCACACCATGGTCTGATAGCACAGAAGTATGCTAAGCATGCTATTGATAGCCTCTTCAGCCTCTGCTGGTGGCATTCATCCAAAAATTCCAAGTGGCACACTCAGTCGAACATGTGCATACGTTTATTGACATTAATGGTTAAACCAACATGAAAAAGCCCGACTCGACACAGTATTATCCCTGTTCATGTTTTTCAGCCCGGCACAAGAGGTCTAAATATAGTCATGCTTAAAAAGCAGCATTGACAGTCTGAAAACCTTAAAGTTAAAAAGAGTTTAAAAATATTTAGCATATTGAAGTGGGCCTTTTCATGTTATGGCCTTGTGGTGACCCCCGGGGCAAGCCAAATAAACATTAAAGGGATTGGTTGTCATCCAGTATACTATGGCCTCAGCCCTGGAGCTTAAGGAGCAGCAGAGACCATCTGCACAACTCTCAGAGCTGGCTACAGAAGCAAAGATCATAAGGCATGATGTACTATACTATTTATCCAATGGTTTCCTACTGTAACTTTGACAGGCAGAACATGCTTCACCATAATCCCTATAGTGACAGTCATAGGAGTAGGTTCATTACCTTTAATTATTGGTGCATGTTGTTTTGAGATCCGTGGGGTGGAGACACGAGCTGCTCAGTGAACACAAATGTGGTGAATGGTCCTCTGTCCCTCATCAAACTCATCAAATACACAATCAACTCCAAAACGCTCTCATGGACAAGTTGTGACCAGCACATTCACCACGCTATGAAATAATCACATATAATTACTGTAATGTAACATTATGACACATGAAGCAAATACTCGGAACTACTTGCACTTTTGAAATCACTCCGCCCAGAGTGTCTGGAATGTAGTTCCGGCTTTGCATTTGCCTCGAAAGCAACTCTGTTTTGTAATGTTACATGATTATTTCATAGCATGGTGAATGTGCAGGTCTCAACTTGTCCATGAGAGCGTTTTGGAGTTTTTGGAGTGTGTATTTGATGAGTTTGATGAGGGACAGGGTGCCTGTACCTTTCACCTCCATTGTGTTCACTGAGCAGCTTGCGTCTCTGCCCCGCGGATCTCAAAACAACATGGACTGATAATTAAAAGTAATGAACCTACTCCTATGACTATAGGGATTATGGTGATAGGAGAATTTGACTTAATGTTGAACTATCCCTTTAAACTGGAGACTGTAATCATTTTTGCGAAGACATGTATTAAAAAAAGACAAGTAGAAATGCTGTAAAGCTGTAAATATTTATGGAAAATATTTGAGATGCTATTGAAAGAACAATTCTTCATATTTCAAAACACCTTTTTTTATTCTCATATGTTTTAAAGTGCTAGTGGAGTAAAGTACAGATGAACAGCAGCAACCTTAAACTTTCAACTTTGCAGATGCAGATGGACTTGCGTAATTACACTCACGCTTTGTAATTACACTAATAATTATAGACATTAGAAGATGAATGATTAGAATTGCTACTTTTCCACAAATGGAATTAATAAAAGGGCATCGCTGACTTACAGTTGACATACTGTGTCCATAATTACAGTACCAGTTTCTCATTCTGAGGTATCAGTTATCAAAGTTATCCCGCTCTATGGATGAATGGTAGACAGGAAATACTTACAGAAGCTCTTTCATGTATCTCTTTAACAGTCATCTGCTTTCCAGTGAAAACTGAAGCAACTTCTGCTGTAGTTCAACTATTTTTCATAATATTTCAAACCAGACCTAATTCAAGCACCCTTTTTCCCTTTTAGGCTTTTTTTTTATTTATTTATTTTTTATTATTTGACATGATTTCTATCAAGTTTTTTTTTCAGATGTGTCAGTATGTTATATAAGAACCTGGGATTCAGGTCAAAATTTACCATGGACCACTGAAGAAGTTAGTTCTCTCCTACAACTACAGATATAAGCGAGTGTGCAAGTAATCCCTGCCAAAATGGAGGTACCTGTGTGGAGGGTGTTAACCAGTACAAATGCACCTGCCCCCAGAACTGGAGTGGCTCTCACTGCCAGCACCATACACAAACAGGTCAGTCCCACAAATTAAATGAATTAAATATCAGATATTCAAACTGAGATCTACCACTGTGTGTGTGTACAGTGTGTTCTGCTTTAGGTGCACCTTTCATATTTTCTCCACTTTTGCAGCACCACCTGAGTGGAGTGTTGTGAACGATCCGGCATTCAGCCGGAGACCTCGCTGTGCCCAGGTGAACCGAGCCCAACACTGCAGCTGTGATGCAGGCTTTCACATGAGTGGCACCTCTGACAACAGCATCTGTCAGGGTGAGCTATAATAAGGTGTTACTTAACTGATCCCTGTTGGGACGTTCTCCCCTTTTGCTGCTCCTCCTCACAGGGAGGCAGGGTCAGCTACGGAGCAGTTCCCCCCTCACGCTGCTCTACGACATCGCTGCAGGGCAAATGTTAGATGTCTGAATACCTGAATCAATTACTCCTCTAGAGATTAATATGGTTACAAATGGGAGTAATCTGTGGAGCCAGTTTGTGACAAACAAAATAATCCTCTCGAGAGGTCACAAGCTGATTAGCATCCGTTTAGGTCACAGGTTCGGTTGTTTTTTTAAGATGTAATTGGTTGAGTAACATTTTGAAATGAAAGTTTCTGTGAACTTGCTCTAAATGCGTTTATGTCCAAGAAAGTGCAAAGTGCAAAACTGGGGGGCCTAAATACTGACAACAACAACATACCTTGGTTGTAAACTGCATGACGTGTGTTATTACCTATACACCTCCTCCCTACAAGTTATTTCTATACACACGATGCCTTCGTTGGGTTATGTGATGCAAGTTGAAGGCACCCATGCACATGCATTTCTTCTTCTGTTTCCTGACAGATGTAAATGAGTGTGAAGTGTACCGGCTGGACCAAGGAGGGAAGCTGTGTATCCACGAGTGTGTGAACGTCCCCGGCTCCTACCACTGCTCTTGCCCCAGCGGCTACAAGTTGCTCCCAGATGGGCGGAGCTGTGAGGGTGAGTGACAAGAAGCAACAGAGGACAAAGGCTCATTCACAGGGATCCTGGCTGCAGATCTGGCTGGGTATGTTCCTCTCTGGAGAGAAATACCTGTGATTTAGAAAGACGAGGAGCCTTTTAGCAGCAGAGTTTTTAGTTTCTGCAAAGGTGTCTCCTGGTCTTGGGTACTACTTTCATTAGCACCTCTGAAGCTCACAGTGCTTGCCAGTGGAATGAATGACCTCACCCTTTCCCAGCAGAAGGGATCTTTAGGACATGAGGCGTTTGTGGGAGACTAAACTGAAAAACCAAATAAACAATCAGAGCACAGCACCCCCTGCTCAGACTTTGGTAACCAGGAAGCAGGGAGTCAGTCTGGCAAGTCTCTCTCTCTCTCTCTCTCTCTCTCTCTCTCTCTCTCTCTCTCTCTCTCTCTCTCTCTCTCTCTCTCTCTCTCTCTCTCTCTCTCTCTCTCTCTCTCTCCCTGCTTCTCATTCTTACATGCCTCTGCTGTTTTGTCTTCCAGATGTGGACGAATGTTTAAGCCAGCAGCACAACTGTAGCCGAGGGACAACTTGTATCAACACGGGTGGAGGCTTTCAGTGCGTCAACCCAGAGTGTCCCCGTTCTCATGGCAACGTCAGCTATGTCAAGACATCTTCTTTGTAAGTAGATCCAGCATTTGTTCTGTCAGTGATAGAACATCTAATGAACAAAAGAAACCCTCAGATCACATCTTCCTCATTTCAGAAAGAAAGTGTCATCATCAACTTTGAAATGACCCAGCACAAACTAAATCAAAGCCACCTCTTAGACTCTGGTGGACGACGTGGTGGTGAGAAAGATCTGTCACTGCAGAGGTGCAGCTGAGCGTGATGTTACAGCCTCAAGTTCTCCAGATGAACTGCTTAAGCTTTTCATTCAAGTTGGGACTTCATTGGTATAACATTACATAGCAATAACATTGAAGTCACCGTGGTAACTGTTGAGATCTGGCAATTCAACAACAGCACTAATGGCCAAGGTAACCAAACTTGAAGAAGAAATTGAAGACTGCTGCTGAAACCATAACTAAAACAGTTGTAAACATCCACCACAGTTTGCCCACCAACGTCCTGATTTAGCTTTGACTGGGTGTGCTTGCTAAAGTCGTGTGCTCATATTATTACAGTGCAGTGGGAGACATTTTGGGTGCATTAACTTTCAGTTTTTTTCTCAACCAAAGCGGTTTAGGTAAATCCTGTCTGCACGAGATTCTCTCCCAGTCATTGTGGTGACACTCGCATGTTCCCGGTATTCATGAATACAGTGTGACCATGACTAATAGAAATGATGACAAAAAAAAAGGATTGTGGTTATAGCTGTATCATAGAGATGCAAATCATTACTGACAAAGAACATGCATGCTCAGCAGAACTTCGCTGAATGACGTCATTTTTTTGTTCTTTAAAACCACGTCAAACATCTGTGCACTGACCAATGTTTGGAGGTATAACAACTTCCATCTCTGTGTTTGCCAGTCATCAGCAAGCTGCCTCAGTTGAAGGCATGAAACAAAGCTCTGTCTGCTTCTAGTGAACCATCAATGTGGTGAAATACAGCTCCGCTGCCAGCTGAAGGGATGGATAAATGTTTAGGGGAAAAAAAAATCTTGCAAAAAGGAAGAAAGTTGGAAATTAAGTAAGCCAGTAGCTGTGACCCAATTATATATTACACACTAATGCTCTGCAGGTGTGTAGTGCATCATTGAAGAAGTGAATTACTGAATGAAGTATATTTACAAGTGTTAGTGTGCTTATGAAATCATTTTCTTGGGGAATATCCCACAGTGCAATGGTTAAAGGAAATAACTAACAGCTGCATAAAAAATAAAACATATTGCAGATGATGGTGTGATCTCAACTAATAAAATAAAAATGATTTTAATATGTTTGGAAACTCAGGAGTATGTCTTTTTAATATGGTTGGGGAGGGGGGGATTTGTTGTAATCTATGTCAATTAGTATGTGCATTGGTATATTATGAATTCTATTAATTATGCAGTGTGAAGCGGAGAACTAGACAAACCCAGTGTTGTTGAAAAGAGAGGTAAGATGGTGTCCTGCAGGGTTTGTATGAGGGCAGAAATGTAAACCCCTCTGTTTCTTGTTGTTCTACCCACAACAGGAGTGATTCAATACTTCAGGACACTTGACCTCAAATGTCCTGTATGTAAATGTGCCATTTCTATTTAGTTCTGAGCACTTTCTCAAGGGGATGGATTAATTATGTAACAATTTCTCCATGACAACTGTTTAACACATGCAAACAGAATGGAAACAGTTTACCACCTTGTCCTGTAATGGCCCCGGCTTGAAATTGCTGCGTTTCTCTCTTGCAGTCAGTGTGAGAGAAACCCCTGCCCCATGGACAGCCGCTCCTGCCACCTGGCTCCTAAGACCGTGTCCTTCCACTACCTGTCTCTGCCCTCCAACCTGCAGACTCCTGCCACGCTTTTCCGTATGGCTACCGCAGGAGCGCCCGGACGCGCGGGTCCGGACAGCCTGCGCTTTGGCATAGTGAGTGGAAACTCCCGAGGGATCTTCGTCATGCAGCGTTCAGACAGACAGACTGGTGAGCTGATACTGGTCCAGCAGCTGCGTGGGCCACAGGAGATCAGCATTGATGTGGACATGTCTGAATACAGCGACCGCGTCTTCCAGGCCAAGCATGTGGCCAGGGTCCACATTCTGGTTTCACCTTACAACTTCTAAGAGCTTCAAAGGTGAGAAAGAAGGAAGACAAGAAAGAGAAAGGTGAAGAGGAATGGCGACGAGTGCGTAATGAGCACTGATTTTTCTTTCTGATACCATTTGTTCATCCCCTATCAGAAATTAATGTGTCCGAGCAGCCAATCACTGGCCAACATTTGTTCAGTGGCCAAATTACCAAAAGAGCAAGTTAGAATATTTAAAGTGACAATAGACAACTTTTTAACTGTTCAGCTATTAACCTGGCTACAGCACAAGAAACGACTACAAAGTTTGATCTCAGTCCTGTGATTAAGGCAGAGTCCTATCCAGTTGTATTAATAAGTAGGCAGGTTTTCTACTTACTGTCAGCCCTTTCCATAGTTGGACTGGATATCAGGACCACTGGGACAAATCTTGGTGGGCTAGTGGACCTTCCATAAAACCCTTTCAGTCTCTTTATCAGCCCTCTCTGTGGTCCCAGTGGATGAGTCCGAGGCTGAATTTCTGTCCCAATCTGACTGTGGATATCTCAATTAAGTGAATGTCCATCTTAGTTTCTCTCTTTGCCTACTTTGTCTGCTCTGACAATGGGGCTCGTGTAGAGTTACCACATTAAGCTGGTTGTTATCTAGTTGACTATTTCCATTACCCGAGCAAAGCTACTGAAAACAAAAGCACTGTCCTCTGTCCGTTTAAGTTACGCAGTAGCAGATGCAAAACAATTGCTTGTAAGTTGATGTATTTATAACTTCACTCCCTCTGACAAAGTTACAATAGTGAAAGCAAAGCACATAGGGACCTAATCTAAATACAGATGGTGTCATTATTCTTCTTCCAGTCTAATAGCCATTACATACTGCAATCAACATCAACTTCATGACGATACGTTGAAACAAAAAGTTGTCTATTTCCACTTTAACAGTTATATGAAGATAAATATATATACTGGTAGACCAAAAACATCACAGATGCTTCTTAGTGTCAGTTTGAGCTATGAAGGATGAGTTTGACTGATTGAGTCTGAATGCATGAAAACTAGCTAAAACAATGGGGAGGGATGGAAAACTACTTTGGTCATTCATTACTGTTGCTTATGTTTGTATGTTTATGTCCATTATAAACCATGACTGAGTAGCTCAGGGTCCGGCCCTGGGGCTGATGCACTGCCCTAGCTTTATCGATGATAAATACCTATAAGACATTAGTGCTCCCGTGGCTCTAATTTATTGGAAATATTATTGCTGGTTTTTACATTGTAACATACTGTGCGCCACATGGTTATCTCCCATCATATACTGTATATTTGTTTTTTTTGTACCAGCTTGCTTTGTTTAAGGCACCAGTTATTATACTAAGGGAGGTTTTTTTCTACAGTAGCTGCAGATCTGTACCTGGGCATATTTCCTCTATTACTCATATTCTCTATGTTACTGAGAAATAGTCTCATTATATTCAAAATCATAGATGATTTGGCAAACTTGCCAATGCACTACATAATTTATCTGGAATTTTAATTGTCTCTGCATAACTGAAATAAAGTCAGTCCAACATTTCAGTATTTGTTAGGGCTATTTCACTTGATGCTGAACAGTGTGCTATTAAATCTTCATGTGGCATTGCTTGTTCTCATTCTACGTCCATTAGGAGTGAATTTTAATGAGCGAAATGCAAACCAACACAGAGTTGATAAATGAACACTGGATGGCTATAAAAGGTTCCTGAGCGAATGGATAAAAGGTTAAGAGAGGAGGAATGTGTGCTTCATAGTATGAGCGAGTCCACAGATACATGCCAGGCGGCATTTCCCCAAAAAGAAGCTTCACAGTATTTCTACTCGACTCAAATACAAGGAACTAACTGTCACATTTCAAAAACATATCTCAGTGTGTCTATGTGTTACAGAAAGAAGAGACTAATGTTCACCACATGTGTTCTCTTAACTTCCTTCACTCCTCTCCCGTCTCCATCCAGGGGTTTACATTGCAATAAAAGGGGCCAGAAGAGCTGCATGCTTTCAGGAGGGAGTGGATGGTGAGAATCAAAACACATGCCCTGACGGCACACATTGCTTTGAAAATGACAACGTGCCTTAATGGCGGGCCTAATTTCCTTCAGTAACCAGACCAGGAGCGCTCACATTGCAGCCTTTGTTTCAAGGCTTGTGCTCAGGCTGTTTGATGTTCACATGTTTCATCCATTCTCAGGCAGAAGGATATTGCCAGAGACAATTGGAGAGCGCTGAGCTACATAACACAAGCCATTTGCTGGAGAGTAATGATAAAAAATATACAGTGAGGGCCTTGAGGCAAAGCCAGCATGGTGTGGTTTACACTCGTTTTATGTCGGAGTCATAGAAACACGATGACTTGACTCTCTGGTCTTCCTCTCTGTGCTCACTGTGACTTTAGTGCATCAATCTATTCACAGGGGCTGGACAAAATAAGAGAAACACACATACACTGGGAACACACAAAGATACATTGCAGTAAGTATCAGTACGGTGAAGCTTTTTTTTTTTTTAATTTTTTAACCTGGCCTCTCTTTAGCAGTGCAAAGTTTCCTGTGCTTTGTTAACTGTCAGCACCGCTGCTCGAAATGGGCACCAACACAGAAAAGCTCTGGTATGTAGCTGCGGGGCTATAGTGTGTTTTTGTCCTCCTCGTGTAGCTGGACTTTAAAGCTCCTGGTCACATGCCACCCGCAAAAAGAAGCACACGCACCTTTCCACAAAAAGGAGGAAACAATCTCCACATCAGAAATTCTTGAAATTCCAGGGGCCGTAAAATGTTCAGCTACGGTACAGTTTCCTAAAACATCCTCCTCACTTTGCTCCTGCGAGCACAAAAGCTTAAATCACTGTTGAGAGAAACAAAAGAAACTGAATTAATCTATGAATCTCCATCAAAACGGAAAAGAGGCACGTGTGTCGCTGGTGGGTTTTCCCTGAATGAAAGGCACTGTGGAAGAATTTTGTTCTACTTTTCTTATGCAGGAGAGGGGAGAGGTCGTCTGTGGATCATCTTTCATGTGGGATAAATGTTTGGAGGTAGTCCAGAAATATGTGAGAGTCATAGGAAAGCAGAATGAAGGTCCCTTTTGCTTTGGTCTCTGACTTTGAAGTGGCCTGTACTCCACCATTACAGTCCCTAATAATGACATACTTAATAATACTTGATGCAAACAACAAACCATTTGATGGAGCCTGATTATCAGATTAGATGTGGATTCGGATTCAGATGTAAAAGAGGGACCAGGCCTCTCAGACTCAGGTCCCACACAGCTCTTATCAAGATGAAAGAGGAATGTTTTTCTGTTTGTCTCCACAAACGGTCTGTGTTAGTTTTATTTGCAAATTCAGTACATGAGCTCTTAATGTTTAGACCTTTTAACCAAATACTGCAGCAAAACAGGACGGCACATATCAAACTCTGTCTTCTTAAATGGAATAGGGTATTGGTATAAGTATATGAGTGACTAAACCAGTTTAGTGTCCACAAAACAAGGTGTAATGCTGACATGACAAATACGTCACCTTGTTTGTGCATTGCATGTCGTCTCGGTCCTCTAAAACACAAGCCTATTAGAGGCTAATGGCTTGAGAAAAAAAAAACATTCAGGGTTTATATTCACAGCAAGTTAACTGGGCTTCGTTCAAATGTTCCTCTCAGCATTTCAGTCTCTGCGTTTCATTATCATGTTATCATTCATCACAGTTACCCTCACAAAAGCCCATTCATCCAACAGTTTCTTCTGTTCTCTCTCTCTCTCTCTCTGGATTCTGGTATTTGCGAGACAAGCTTTAAAATCAGATTTTAACACTGTAGTAAAATAATGTGTTTTTATTGCCAAATTAACACTGAAAATCATAGATCAGGAAACAGAGTTCTCCTGTATTCTTTTCATATTTAATCTGTACATACTTCCTGAGAAGGAAGGGAGAAAAAAAAGGCTGGTATGACAAGTTAAAGCCCCGTTCTTCACGATACCCATTAAAAAAAGAAACAGTCGAGTCATATTAACCAGACAACTCTGCACCTGTGGAATTATGAAATAACAGGAATGAGCCACAACCCATCTGTACAAATAATCAAGGTCCACTGCAGGTGTCTGCAGTTTTATATAACAGGAGGACAGCTTGCCATCATAAGCACAATTATTCCATGTTTCCAACCAAAAAAAAAAAAATCAGAACAGTGATGTAATAAACCCATTTAAATGATCAGCTTGTGCTTGTGCTAACCACATAACTTATCTAGTGCGTCATATCATGGGATGGCCGAGACAGACAAGAATACAAGTCCCGCTGTTACATTTACTCAAGACAACAAACATGAAGATGACAGTGTTTTGACTCCAAAATGACACCGACAAAAAAACACCATGCCATCCATTTTCAAAAATGACCATAAAAAAATAAAGACGTGGAACTTATCTGAAAGAAGATGTAAGGTGTCTGTGAAGACAACACAAACACCGCAAAGAAACATGAAGCAAGCTGTAGTTGGACATTTTGCCTTATACATCGAGAGATTGTTCAGGATCCAAGTCATTTAAAGAAATGGAAGCACACATTGTAAACACACTTATAGAGTAAACTTAGGCCAACACACACTTTAACAACTTATAAGTACACTTGAAACACAAATAAATAATGAAATTTTAACATACATACAGTATATTGCTCCTCATTTCAGAAGACACAAAACCCTGGGGTCACCCACACACTTACAGCAGATTCAAAACATGACTGTAAATTTCAATTCTACTCTACTGAACCCAGTGACATCTCCAGTTGTACAAATTACTTGTTTATGCACCATCCCTCTCACAATCAGTCACACATCAACATTGAGGATGCTGGGTAGTTTCAATCTGAGAAATGGACGACACTTTTATACACATTGCTCTCAGTTTCCTAAACAGATTAGGCCTCATCCAAAAACTACATGTAGGCACAGCTTCGATCTTCAAAGTGCATAAGAGCGAATCCTATTCAAATTGACATTATTTCAATTTTCATGTCTCAGATTTGAAACTCTGGCAACAGAAAAGTGTGCATGGTCACATGGAAAATTACAGAATACCTTAACATTTGCAAACTTAACAATTACATATTTATATAGACAGAAAGATCCTGCTCGAAATTATTCAGACACACTGAAGTTTAACTCTCCGTTTTTCTTCCGGCTGCAAAAACAACTTCGATAAACCATTCTTATTCACTGAAGAAAAAAAAAGGCCTTTCAATGATTTTTCTCCATCATAAAGAAGCATCTAATTTTATTACAACCAATACCCTCAAAAAGACACTTCATGTATATTTGATAGTATGTTCATGCATGAGGCCCACTGTTGTTAATTCTCTGCTAAAATAAATTCACATCGACAAAAACAGAAATAAATACAGCACTTAATATAAAATGAAACATTCTCTTTGGAAAGAAGGGCTCAAAACTGATCGTGTCAGGGGAAAAGGTGAACCAGTTGGTCGGAGAAAAGACAGTCTTCCTCTGGTACAGTTCTTTACGCTTGAGAAGTTGAGGAAATAAGCAGAGGTCCTCCTAAACTGTGACCTGCACCACCCTGCAGAGCAGCAGCCATTCAGGAGGATCTCCTGCAAAACTAAATGGCACTCCACCACCACCACCTGACTGGAAATCCTGGAGGAAACCCTGCTGCAGAGTCAGGGCACGGCTGCTGTGTTCTCTCTCCATGTCCACTCAAGGCTGGAAATGTCCTGCCTCACTCCAGCTTTGACATCTCATACTTGGTCGTCATGATTTCCTAGGAAATAATATATACATGTTTGATTTTTGCTCAGGCTCATCAAGTTTTAATTCTCACTTTCAGATAGAGATCCTGTTACTATTTAGACTGTTAAGGACGTGATGTAATGTTGCTCTGCCCTGCCCCCCTTCGCAAAGCCTGGTTAAACTTTTCTTCCTCACTCTGAAAATCAGCATCAGCAATATTTCAAACGAGTCCTTAATGTCACAAAGAGATGGACAACAGCAGGCTTCTTTTTTTTGAAATACAAGGGTTAAGCTTTTCTCACACTGAACTTTTTGTATTGAGCTAATAGAATGAGAAGGAAAAATCAAAACTCTGTAAAAGGTTTTCACAAAAGTCACCACTTTCTGTACCCTGAGGTCAGTCTCCCTATTGCTACTTCAGACAATGTTACTCGCCTCCTCATGTCTAAACTAACTTTCTCAAGTTAAACAAGTAACATGTGTGTGAATCGTGTTTTGTAAATACTGTGATTCATACCTCATCTGAGTCGAGCAGGACCGGTAGAGCTCTGCAGTGACAAACAGGACCAAGGACAGACACAGTTAAAATTGCAAATGCCTTGTGAAATCACCATGCTGGATTGATTAATATAACTGTGATATGATGCTTACACATCAGTTAGTGAGCTAGGAATGTTGTCCTCCACCCACTTCAAGTCTTCGTCCTGGACAAGTAGAAACAGAACGAAAAAAGTCAACACTGCCATCTGCTGAAATATGGGACACTTGAGCAGCTGCATCTCTAAAACTTGGTCAGCTCCTCTTATCATATTTACAAAAAGAAATTAACACTGCATCAAATTAAACTTATCAATACAGACCTACAACACAGAGAGTGTGCAGTTGTGTAACTTACTGGGTTTGTTTCTGGAGGCTTCACTGTGCCATTTGTCTCAGATTTATTTGATCTCAACTTAATGCCATCAGCTGTAAATTAAAATATAAATACATTAATAGATGCATTTGTAAAACACAGGAAAGAAAAAAGAGAAATTGATTTTCACACAGAAAATGTTTTGATTGCTCTGGATTAAAATAACACTTGTATGATGTTACCGTACCGAGGTTTGGAGAGGCAATGAACTCCTCTATCTCCTCATCGTCAGAGTCATCAATGAGAGGAGTAAAAGCATACCTGTGGAGATTGAATGAAGTGGTTAATTGGTCATTAATAAAAGAAAAGAATGAACATGTTCATTCTTAACAGTTCTATGGTTCGTCGTGCCTTTGGTTGTTCGCAGATGGTCTCCATAAAAACATGATGACGAGCAGAATCATGGAGAACAAGAACCTCCAGAAAGCATCTTCCACCCACAGCTCGATCCAATCCTTTACACACAAATAGATCTTGTTATCAATAAGCCTAAAATTGATTCGATTTTTCTTTGATTACAAACATGCAAACCCATACTCACAGACTGGCAATCTGCTAGTCGAAATTTCTTTGCTGTCCAACCCATGAAAATGATGGAAGCTTGAGGGAAGAATGGGCAAAGATGAAAGACTTACGTTGTAGCACATAGATGAAAATACAAATAACTCAAAATCGTGAGCGTTGACATCAAGTGTAGTAAATTCTACCACTTACCAATGACAGCAAATATTAGTGTGTTTGTAAAGTGCCTGTAGAGAGACAACTTGACAGGGTTTCTCCTCAGCTTCAGAGTCTTGATGGTTTGTGCCAGACTGACAAAAATGTTAGTGGCAGTCAAGGTCAAAATGTGGCAGACATTACACTGAGACCAAGTGACACCCCCACATGTTATATTATTATCCCATTCATTTTTTACAGCTGTCTGTTTATACAACAATGGGCTCTTTCCTCCAGACACTGACTCATATGCGTAAAAACAAACATAAAGTGGTCACTTAAGAGTGAATGTGACACTTCATGTGATTCTGTGGACCGGAAGACCCAGAAACATGAGGCCATCTGGTGACTTAGTTGTGTAACAGTCAGCTACAGTACAGTGAGGTAGAACCAGACACTAACAGTATAGCTATTACACCATCTAGTCTACAGTACCTAATAATGCAGACAAATTAAGTATATATTTGACTGTACATATATTTTTCAAATACCTTTTATGGCTAGTTCTAATTTCCCAATTGTTGTTTCAGAAAAAGTATTAAAATTGTAATTGCACAAAGATAAACAAAATAATACAATATATATATTCCATCCATCCACACACTAGTGATATCATTTTTACACAGGACCATGTGGCGGGGCATGCAAATCATTCGCTGCTGCCCACTCAGACCAAGACAGTCCATTAACGGCAAAGCGACAAAATGAAAATAAAATAGTGGGAATTGCGAATTTCAAGAGCAGTTAAACCACCAATCAGAAAACATGAAAAAAATTCAGTAGAAGATAATGATTGATTAATGTGAAGGCATTTCTTCAGTGTTGCAGAGCAGCATGCTGCAAACTTGTAATAGTAGTGGCAGTCTTTCACCGATAATTATCTGGGAGAGCAATGAGATAGCTGCAAATCAAACTATCTTGGTCTAATTCAGGCTCATGTGAAGGAGGGGAGGAGGAGCAGGGGGGGGAACCACAAAGGGAAAGGTTGTAGGTGCACAAAAGGATATCCACCAGCATAGAGAGGAGTCAAGCAGAGCCAGGGGAATGTTGGCCAGCAGGGCCAAGTCAGAGTCTTTCGCCTAGAAGGGAGGACAGAGCAGGACCAAAGGACACAAGGGAAGGAAAGAGGAAAGAAATCACAGATAGTTTGGGAGATTAAAAAAAAAAAAGGAAGCACAGAAAGTAAAATATAGAACCATTTGCCAAAGTGCAAAGAAGAAAATCACCAATCATCCAACCAAAAAAGCAAGAACAGGCGAGACTACATGGGCTTGATTAACTAACAAGTCTGTCCACGTTCCACACACTGGAAGGATATGAACCAGATGGCACAGGAGTCACATACAGCAAGAGCAATTGCTGTAATGAGAGCGGGGCCATTGTCTCTCCCCTTGATTTTTTGTGTTGCAGCAAATAAAGGACAATACACAGATTGTGGAGTTAGTTTGCATCAAAATACAAACTGACAAGAAACCATAGAGCTGTAATAATGCTAAACCTAATTCATTTTTCAATCAGAGATAACCTAATACGTCATCTTACTTGATTAAGCACAGATTTTGTAATCAAATAATTGTTTGCAATTGACCAACTGGCACAAGTTGGGGAGAGCTTCTCTGATTTGAGGATGTGTTTGGTTTCCTTTGGTATAAAACTGTTTCTATACCTATTTAAGTGTTTGACAGATTGAATAAGAAATTGAAATTGTTGTTGACATTTTGCATAGACTACTCACCCCAGTAATCCTCAGGACGCCTTCAATGCTAGCAAAGAAGAAGTAGAGAATACCGAGCCCCACAACTCTGTGCATCACTGTTCCCAGTCGAGGCCTAAATCCAAAGAGAATAAAGAAGTCTGTTGCCTGATTCTTCAAAAATGTATCTGTGTGTCTATGTGTACAGATGTATGCTGACATACTTCACAATGCCATAGCCAAGACTGACGATAATGACGAGCAATCGAGCCAGAGTCCTCTTGAGGGCGGAAACCAACTCGGCAAAGATCAACAGGCTTGAAGCTAAGAGAAACGGTAAGGGTGGGGGAAAGATTTATAGAGTTATAAAACCAAATGTGTGCTCATAAAAATGATATTTGGGGAAGATCTGTAGATCCTTACAAGCGGAGCCAACGGCATTAGTGTTTTCATATTCGGCGCAAAAGACTGCCTTCTCCACCATCCCAAGAAATATGACCCCGGCTATCCAGAACTGGATCCGCAGCAGATCCTTCCAGTAGCAGGCTGCCCAGACAAACCACAGCAGGGCGTACAGGATGTACATTATGCACATCACCATGTAGAACTAAAAACACACAGTGAGGGGATTAGTCCAACAACACATGTGGGAGCAGTTGGTCTTCATTAGCTACATTCCACAAAAATGAGCCATTCATCCAAAAACCTCCCCAGAGCACCGACTATTAATTCAGCTTCCGTGAGGTTTGTTAAGGTTTGACAGCAGTGGACACTTATGTTATTACGGTATTATCAATCTGTATTGTACTGTAAATAACCAGTTCATTAATAACATGCACAAACCCTAAACAGTAAATAGAAACCCATCAACGCACATATATTTTACAAATGGGTAATTCATATTTTCTGATATAAATCACAAAAAACAATTGCTTGCATCATCTACTTACAATCATGAGAGGCCACTCTGTGATAGAAATGTAGCCATGGCTGCCTTTCATCACCACATTAACTGAAAAAACAAAAGCCACACATTAAACAAATCAAGTACGACAGTGTTTCCCAACACATAAGGAATTTGTTAGTGGTTGTGACATGTTTTGCAATTTGACTTCTCAGTGTTTACTGCAGATGCTTTGCATCCATGAATCACACTCTGATTAGGGGATAATACAGGCCAGTCACATTTTAATTGCTTCCTCACCTGTTAAGTTCCAGTTAGCATCCTGTTTACTGGACACAATCTTAACCACCAGCAGGTACGGCCCATCCTTCCATGTGGTGGCTATGATGTTGTCTTTGATATTTACACTGCTGTTCTTCATGGCGCTGCTGCTGTCATACTCTTCAGTGAGCCACCTGGTGTCATTTTCAACCTGCAGTGTTACAAAAATAACACATTACTCATCACTTTATGATGCTGCGTATGGCAAAACAACACACTTTAATTATGTCATCAGGTCAAAGAACATTTATATTATCTTACTGGTACTCTGTCCCCCCCAGGTATTAAGACCGTGTGTGGATCTGCCTTGGCTTTCTGAAAATATATAGTCTGTTACCAGATGCTGATATGAAGGAAAATGACAGACAATAAATGCATGTTGTAACAAACTTACTTTGAGCATTGGAAAAGTGCGCAATGCATCGTTACATGTAATAGGACTGTGTCTGTGTTCAATGTATTCTCCTTGTCCGAGGGGATTTGGATCCAGGCTCTCCCCACGACTCAGAGGCGTTCTCTCGTACATTTCCTACAGACATTGACAGCCACAATTCAGCAATCATGAATAACCAAGTCCCCACATAGACTGTCTGATAATTAGTGTCACATTAAGCTTTAGTACTTACTTCAATATTGTTGAATTCATTGTGACAGGGGTAGTATTTTAAATACCAGTGAATAGTGAAGGTCACCTCCTCAGGACAGCCAAAAGACACAACTAAAAAGTGAAGATGCAAGTGAGGATTAACACAAGGGACAAACGGGACACAGATTCCTGTGATGGGTCGTGAGTACATTTCTTGTCTTACCTTTCAATTCAATGTCAGTGTCTTTATACATAGATTTCTTTAACAGCAGTGGTCTTGTCGTCTGTGGAAGAGTAGATAAAGTTTGTGAGCTGGAGTTTAACCATTGATTAGTTTTACTCTTCACACTCACACATATTAGATTATTGAACTGATCAGACATTTAGGTTGGACGGGTCGGGAGGTCTGTAGCAGTTAGTACTGTCCTTGTCCTTTCTATGAGAAAGACATTGGCCAGGTGAAGTGGAAACTTTAGTACTGTCTGCAGGTATGATCTGTCTGGGTTGCACCCTGACGCTCAGCACACCTAATCCTGCAAACTGAAACTAGTCATCATTTAAATTATTTATGGTGGCGTACTGGTGGACCAAGTCTGGGGAAGTGTGCCTTATTACTGATTAACGGGACAGAGGACTCTACAGTAGAGGAGTGAATGATCAGACTGTAGATGAACTCTCGGGGTGTGTTTCCATGCATAATGCAACAATGATGTGGAGAAGGCTGGTGATGAAAGATGATGATGATGATGATGAAAGTATGCAGATCAAGAAACCCTGAACACACTGTTCAAGCAGGGGTGTGGTCCCTCAAATATTTGTCTTGAGACACTTGTATGGTTGGACACACAGATAGAGGCTAATGACTCCTACGGGGGAACTCAGGTACTCAGGTAAATGGCCAGCTGTCCAACTCGGCTAGTTAGCCACGGCTAACCCTTATTAGCTCCCCTACTTAAGGCTAACCGCTAATTGGCTAGCTCGGCGACATACTGTGTTGTTTCTGTTCAGCAGTTTCTCAAGGTCTATGAAGGAAATGAAGTCGCATTCAATAGTCGATAACGCGATACTATTACTACAGCCAGGGCAGGTTAGACGGCTGCCTTTACTCAACCAGCTCCTAGCCAGCTAGCATAACAAGGCTAATGAAGCTGGCGTTAGCTGCCCGGTGCTGGATTTAATCCCATTTACTCACATTTACAACTGTGATTCTCCACAGTCCTGTCTCCGGGGCTGCGACGACCGCGTTCACGGTGCTGAACAGGACTACACAAAGGACTCCCCATGGACAGAAAACTCCTCTGGTCGGACAGCTCCACGTCCTCATCTTGACTGCAGCAGCCATGTTCGTTGTAGGAGCCGACATTTACCTGCAGGAGGCGCCGTGAACGCAACAGCTGGAGGAGGAGCTACTTCTGCCCGACTGTTACCTGTGTCATCCGCAGGACACAGCCTCAATAGATTTTATACTGTATAGGCCTACAGCACAGTGTCAGTACTGTTTCTGTGGCAAATAAAAATACCTGTATGATCATCAGATTTATTATCAGTCACACAATGGCCACATTTAAGTGTGGGTTTACCTTCAGACATAGTTTGCTTTGCTCCTCTTCTCCCATTTGACTCCCCTCCAGGCTCCTGCTACTTTTACTGAACATTCATGAGAAATAAAGTGGCCTGCTCTACATTAATATTTTCGATCTTTTGGAAAGCATCTAAATATTTCTATTCAACACCTGATTGTGCTGCTTTTGACTTCACAGTGTCAGTGTGAGGCAATATATTTTTAAGTGTGTAATACCTACTGTAGCCTATAGTACCTAATTATAGGCCTAATTTTAATGTAGGCTGGTTCTTTTGATCACCCCACTGCTACATTTTACATAAGTGAATAATCTGATCTTCTTTCCCCAACACTATAATTGTCACAGTGTGATGAAATGTGAAGAAATCATGGCAAAATGTTTCCCTTTGTCATTATTGAATCTCACATGAGTTCATAAAGCATTTATTTTACAGTATACAACAAGATCACTTTATAAATGTTCTGTACATCTCTATATTTACATTGAAACAACAAATTTATTACAGTAAACACTTTCACAGTTCAGTGTTTCTTAAGCTTATAATGGGAACATGTGCATTCAACATGTTTGAAGTTGACACACACACACAGAAAATGAAATTCTTAACACTGACTTCTCGGCTGTCCATGTGAAGCATAGAACAAAACAGGAAACATCAAGGTGCTCCCAGTGCAATGAGGCAAAATGTTTAGTACTGATGAATCGAGGTGACGGTTTTGTTACAGTTTTAATCTGCTGGGTACCGACTGTTACAGCAGGCAAGAAGTGTCACTTGAGCTGTGATCCATGCCTGTCACATCAGCGACCATGTCTCCGTTTGCGTGACTTAAAGCATCGTTTGACAAAAGAGGAGTGTCCGCCGTGGGAGCTCTCAGGGAGGGATCAGCGGAGATCACCACCACGTAACGATCATCGTTCTCATCATCCTCATCCTCCAGGCTCCCATGAATGTCCGCGGTAACTACTGAGTTTTCCGCTGTCCGCTGGCTGCAGGAAGGCGAGGAGCTGAACACAGGACGTTGTGCAGGAAGTGTTTCCCCATCTGGGTCCTCTTCAGGAAAGCTGGTGTTAATATAGATGATATCGTCCCTGCTGAAAGACTCCGGGAGTTTTTCCGTTATCTTTTCCAACATTTCTCTCAGTTGAGGAAAGCAGGGTCTGTCCAGTGGATCTGCCCTCCAGCAGCTGTACATGATCTCATACCTAGATAAAGTAAATAAAGACAGATTTGACTGATTTTGTTTTGTACAACAGCCTTGATTTGGGATGCAGCTAACACAAGTGCAGGCATTTATTTGACTCAAATGTAAACTTCAGTTTTTTACTTTCACTGCAGATGGCAGCGGTGAGCAAAGCCATGCAGTTTCAAAAGCTGATGTTTTTTTAAAGCTGAAGTTATTTGCCGAACTATATCAGAGCCAAAAGAAGGAGAAGTGGAAAACAGAATGTCCTGTATCAGAAGATCAAGTGCATAACATCGTCCTCTAGGTTAAAATTGTGGGAAAACGAGAAACTTGACCTTACAGTATACTGTGGAAGCAACAGCAATTCAACAAAAGTCATTTTTAAGCACCAGTGAAAAAACTTAATAACATTTTTGCAGTTTATCTTGATTCTGTTAGATGTAAAGCATTTTAAATTCAAGGTTTGTATCTCAAAGACAGAGACAACACTTACAGCTCATCCAAACAGTCTGTTGGTTGCTTCAGTCTGTGTCCCTCAACAAGGTAGTCATAAATCTCATGGTTTGGGATGCCGGGATAGGGCGTCATGCCTCGTGTAGCAATCTCCCACATGGTAATGCCGAATGCCCACTAGAACACAAAGAACATTCATTTCAGATTTCATCATCATGTCTTCATCAACAACTTACAGTGCATGTAATGAACTGTCACTTTCTCTGTGAGCTTACTTTCCTGGACGAACCCCATACCTTTCAAATGCACTGACCTGAAATTTACTACAATGTGTGAGCATTGTAAAATCCCCCTCAGCCTCTCCTTCTTTCATTTCCAGTTTTCACTTTTATGTTACAGAAGTGGGAATAAATATAGCAGGTGCTTTTAGTAAACAAGACAGGACTGGTGGGTGTATGTTTTTTTTTTTTTTACCTAATACTTCGGAATATTAGATTAAATCTACAGTACAAAACACACTGCCAAGACAAAATCTTTACCATGCCCTTGAAAAAAGTTGATTGGTTACTGTTGAGTAAATTCTGACTGACTGACTGTCTGTTCTGTGTAAATGTTAGAAAAAAAGGCCTTGAAATTCGTTACAGTACAACAGAAAGTAATGTGTGAAAGGGAAAGTGCAGACGAAGGGTCAAGTTCTTCTTTCAGTGACTGTACAGTGGCTATTGTTTCTGGAAGAGACAAAGTGCGCTTTTTGTCTGACACGTTCACATATTTGCATCATGACTAAGGAGACTGACAGTAGAGAACAGATGGGAGCAGATGAAGGTCCTTACCACGTCACTTTTCACGGTAAAAACTCTGTCTGCCAGACTCTCTACTGCAATCCATTTCACAGGCATTTTGGCTATTCTGCCCTGCCTGTAATAATCGCCGCTGTAAATCTTCTTAGATAGCCCAAAGTCTGCTACACACACCGTCATGTCATCACGCAGCCTGCAGGGAAAAGAAACAGGAAAAGGAAAATCAGATAAATAGTCCAAGATCAAATTTTTGACCTTCATCTAAAAGTGACTAAGATGTTTTTGTATCTGCGACCTACATGCAGTTACGAGCTGCCAGGTCACGGTGAAGAAAGTTACGCCCACTGAGATACTCCATACCCAGAGCAATGTCCACCATGAACTTCAGGAGCGTCTGAGTGGGCAAGAACTGTGAAAACAAAAGAAAATCTAAGTTAGTATTTATTAGTCTAATAACAATAATATTATATAAATGTTTGTGTTGAAGTGTTTGGCTAAAATCTTGCCATTGGACTCTCCCCGAGGCGTGAACGCAGCAGGAAGCTATGCAGATCTCCATATCTCATGAAGGGCAGAATAACCATAGGCTTGGGAAAATGTCCTGGGCCCACTTCCAGGCAGACGCCTAAAGAGGACAAGTCATTACAATTTAAGGATGTCCAAATGAAAAAGGACCACAGTGGGCTACAGAACAGAGCATCAGGATTGTACTGTATAGTACTTACCGAGCAGTCTGATGACATTAGGATTGTTGAAATCTTTCATGCAGGCCGCCTCATTTAGGAACTCTTCAATCTCCCTCTGAGAGAAGCTGTCCACTGTTCCAGGAAAGACAAGAGTCAAATATTTGCAAGTCTACTTGTTCTATTGTTTTTAGAGATGGAGGGATGCATTTGACCTCACATTTCATTGTCTTCACTGCAACTTTTTCCGATGTTCCATCCGGTTGTCTTAAATGTCCCTCCACCACCGAGCCAAATTCACCTGATGATTTAAACCAAATTAAAAATACTTCATATTAGGCACACTGGATGTTATCAATCTACTGTAGATATGATAATGCTTCCGATAAGAATACATTTCCCAAAATAAACAGGTCCACTCACCCTCTCCAAGGATCTTCCCTATTGACAGCAAACTCCTCAAAACCATAACATCCTGAAGTTTGGCCTGGAGTTCTTCACTAACACCGAGGTTCCCCACTGCAGACAGGACCCACTCAAGTTATTGTGCATGTTAAAAATTTGCCTTCAACAGGATAATATGAATGTCTAAATACAGCATATGCTATTTTGTTCACAGTTGCATTCAAGAACATACATGTGACTCCTATGACTGATCGATTATAGGATCTCTGGGGTTTGTACTCCACAACAGGCTGCGGCTTTTCTCCACCTTCAAACACTCGCCTGTAGAAAAGGGGGAAAAAAAGAAAAAGCTGAGCAGTGAACTAATACTTTCACTGAAGGTCTTAAATTACACACAAACAGGACGACATTCAGCTGAAGAGGTGGTCATAGTGAGGCAGCCCTCTGAGTTGTTTCTTTCCTGGAGCGGTTCAGATGCTGTTTTCCTATCTGAGCAGAAGGCTGTGACACATTCCTGTCCATATCCTGCGTGGCAAGACTGAGTCACACACTTCATAATAATGAATCCCAGATTATTAACATGTGGGTTTTTTTTTGTCTTTCCAGCTGCAAGGTTATTACTGGTGACATTGGTGATTAAGAGGAAGCAGTGGCAGTTTATTAAGATTACTCAGCATCCTCAGGTGTCAATCCCAAATGAACAACAAACAATCAGATCTGTCATGGTTATAAATCAGAGTAGGAAGTGAAGGGCAGATCAAGCAGACAAAATGGGTCACAGATACAGTAGCAACACTGGGCATTCATTTTTCTGCATTCAAATCTTTAAATGCAATTAAACCTATGTTTTTTATCCAAACTGTTTCCAACAATATTCTGTAACAAATTGTATTACACATGTTTAGCTACATACCTTCATTATAAGAGGGTTTAAGTCATGATCCTTTATTATATCCTACAAGTTATCAACATGTTGAAAAAAAAAATCTGTCCAGATGGGACAGATTATTATTTTTTTTTTACATTAAACAGCTTTATGCAGTATTTTAGAAACTGGTATGATAAACCATTTCTGATCACCCAGTCCATTTATTTTGAAGAGGAGGAGACCTCTGTTGATCCTGTGGTTTCTGGTAAAGATGTGAACTATTACCACTGACAGAACCCTAACCGGGAAAAGCTGACTAAAATCACAAGTTGTAAAAGACAATAACTCCCATGCTCACATGGCTAATTCATGACATCATCAAACTCGACCCTTTTTGTTTTGTTTTGATTGTGAGACAGTGGCTGATTGGTGGTAGAAGAATACAAATTGTGCTTTTGAATCAATAAAAAGTTTGCACATGATTGAAAAGACAGAAGTGAGCATACCCAAGCCAAGAGTCACAAGTCCTGTTGTGTACGCAGATACCCGTCCAGAGGACAATCAGCAAAAGGCAGATGCCACACACCACGCCCAGAACAACATTGAAAGAGTCTGGGGCCCTGAGGTCAGGGCTGGATGATGGGGACACGGCTGATTCTGAGGCAGAGAGAGGAGATGAAAAGCATGAGCAAAGTTTATATAATAATATTAAAGCAGATATCAGTGGAATGTTTTTGTTAATATAAGTCCTAAATAGTCCTATTTTCCGTCAGCAATCACTTACATGAAGTATTTCAGCCTAAACACGAGTCTCTCCGTCACTCTGCTCTGCTGTAACCCGAGGAGAAAATTTTCCTTGTGGGATACAAGTGTTATCCAATGAGGAGAGAGAACGGCATGAAGGGCTGTGTGTGCAGCCAAGGGATGCGCGTGAATGTGGTGACGTAGCACGAGGACCAATTGATGCCTGACAAGGGCGGGGGCTGCTAACTCATGGTGCGTTCAAAGAAACTCGTACTTTGTGTTTTTCCTTCCTGTGAAGTCATACCAGTTCGATCTGGTACGAGTTCACGGGTCGGAAGTTACGAGTGGCCGTTATAGGGAACTTTCACAGACAACAGGATGGTAAAAACACGAGCTACGGGTTACCTGGAACGCTACCAAGTCGTAGTTGTGACTTGAAGCTGTAACTTACGGTTTCAAAAGCCTGCCTTGAACGCAGCATTAGCCGAAACGGCCGTGAAGCTGATATCTGCTTTAATATCTGAATTATATTACAATAGAAAATGTAACATTTTGTTATTTTGCATTACATTAAACAGTGTTATTTGTACATTCTCTCTGCTGTCAATGTGGTTTCCTCACTTGGAGCAGATGGTTGTTGAATGTACCTTGACAACCAAGACAATAAGACTAATAGACCAGTGAGCCACTTGGAAAGTGACGAGATGGGCCAGAGCTAGCTGTTTAGCTGTCTAGCATCTAACAGTGGAAGAAAAATACTTGATGTTTGATGCTGAACTCACAACTGTTATTGCAAAGGCTGGCTATCCAGCAATAGGAAAACTTGCATATATAGGCTACTGTATATTGGTAATTTCCTCAGCAGCACTACATACAAAGTGCATCCTGAGTGTCCTATTCAAGGACACTGGCAGCCCTACAGCCACACACTAGTAATATGGCTTAATCAATGCATAAAGCCTTAATATATCTGTTCATGGGGCAGGACAATAAAGTAAAGTACAGCAGATCAGCTGAACTACGTTGGCGGGTTCATAAAGTTGACAGATCCCAGATGAGGAGATTAATCAACAGAGCCACTTACTGTCCTCTGGCACAAACAGCCAGACTCGTGGGCTGACCATGCCGCTCCCTGCCTGCGTGCATGCAGCCACCTCCACACTGTACGTCATGTTGAATTCCTGCACAGGTACAGCTACATCGGTGGTGTAACTGTGGGTCTGAAATAAAACAGCAACAGAGATCATTTAAATGTGGAGTGTTTGTGTAAGTGCAAGGTGTAACATCATGTATTACTATATAAATAAATTTGACTATGTTGCAAAACAAAATATTTTCCACTTGATGATAAGAAATGACATTCACAGTTCCTTAAAGTTGTTTTTGCAGAGTCACTTACAGTATAAAACCTCTTTGGAAATTTCCTGTGGCCTGCATTTTGGGTATTATTGTAAATAATGAAAAAGGGAAGGAGGCCAACTTTCTGGATAAACTCATGTGCTGCAATGGGAGCAGGAACATGTGACAGACATTGTCCTGTGTTTCACAACACCATACGGTAGCACTCTGGGTTCCTGTGCTTCACTAATGTGCTGACGGTCTGAAAGCGAACTGCTGAACCCATGATTAATGGTCTGGCTCGTCTGTTGCACCTCACAAAAGACAACATGTGGTTGTACGCTCTCACAACAGAAATGCTCAACATATTTTGGGAATTAAACTCAAATTCAAAACCAGATGATGGCACCACAACTTCTGCCATAAAACACAACATTCATTCTAATTCACTCTAATTTATCTCTAGTAGCATTAACTCTGAATTCTTCACAGGTGAGTGTGAGGAGTCATTTCCAGTCTCTGCTGCTACTACAAAGTCTTTGTGTGTAATGACATCAGCATTTGACTGGAAGTCACATATGGATATTTGGGACTAATGTAGGACTATGTATCCCCTTGTATTCATATCCTATCCAGTCTGTGATGACTCATGGCCACGTGCCAAACAGAGAATAACAGTGAATAACAGTTTTCACACCATCAGCTTCCTTTGACACACACAGGAAGGCCAGGAAACACACTATTGTACTGTGTATATAGCACTAATGCAGTAACAGAGGCATGACTACGCACAAACAGCATCATGGAATAATTCACCGGACACTTGATATTTAAACAGAAAAGTTTTCAAATGAAACTCTGCTATTTCTTAGTAAGTGTGACTAAATTTAAAAAAGCACTTATTGAAAAGGACTTCCCCGCCTTGTTGATTCTTGTGCACAGTGGAAAAACTTTTGTTCTCAGATAATCATGAAGCTGACCTTCTGCTTCAGTAGGCCGGACAAAGGGAGGGTCACGTATTCCCAACATACGAGTCCCATTCCTTTCATATTTGTCATAGATTAGTAATTGTTATAGAAAAAATATCTATGCTCTCAAAAACACATCAAAGACATCCCCATGAACATGAGTAGATAAATATGATATTTTATCTAGTTCACTGTATATAATGTAATCAGTATCAATAAATCTGTTTCATCTGTCTGGGTGTCTGTCTATCTATCAGTAAGGTTGGACTAAATAACAACAATACCTCTTTCTACAGTGCAACACAGCACACAGCATCACAAAATACAGTTTAACAGAAACAAAGTGAACAAAAACAGAACATTTTAACTTCTATTAATGATTTTCTATTGATTTAGACTGTAACAAGTGCACCAAGTAAACTTCCAACAGAGTGTACAGAATACTATGGTTATTACGCCTACATTATCACAAAAATCACAACTCACCCTTTTCTCTTGTGCACCATATCTGACGATAACATCATAGCCACGCAGGATGCCATTTATCTTGTCCTCCGGCGGAGGCTTCCACCTGATCACCAGCGACGACCCGTTGATCTCTACGGTGACATTTCGGGGATAAACTGATGGCACTGAGAATGTGACAAGAAATGGGAAACAGGTTGATTGACGGAACAGTGAGAATTATCACAAGCTTGAAATATTTCATAAGGTGTGGTGTGAAAGTAGCGTAAAAACAACATTGAGAAAAGAGAAACTAAAACTATACCCCTCCATTGAATTCTTTGATTACTTTTTGGAATGTGGTCACTTCCCAGCAGAGTAAATTCAATCTTTCAACTAAAATATCCCCTGTGATGGTTTTAGGAAGGAAATTGAAAGCAGCTCCACCCAGTAAGAACTTTGTGTTTTCTCAGAGAGACCACTCCTATTTCCTATGTGACCCCTCCGGAAAACAACAGAAGTGTAGTGGATATGACTTCAGAAGGGCACTTGCCACAAGCAGAGTGGGCAGTTGTGCAACTTCCGTAAATTCCATTTATTCCATACCACGACAGTAAGGAGGCTTACTTTGAGCCCATTTTATTTAGAAATGTAGTCGGCTACTTTCTCGAAGCCTAAACAGAGGAAGGAGGTTCCTTAATACACAATATGCTTTTCAAACTTACTTTAAATCAAGCAGTCAGAATGTGTATGTGCTGCTTTTATTTGTTTTTGCCACATATCTGCTGTAATTTCATTCAATCTGTGGCTAATCAGCAACTGCCTGCAAATTGCTTCATGGTTCTTTAACTTCTCACACACCTCCTTCTGTGGTGCTGTTCTGGATCCACGTGCTGGGAGGAGAGGCTCCCACCTCGTTGCTACAGGAAACACTCATGTTGTACAACGTCATGGCCTGCAGCCCCGGGATTTCATACTGGAAAGGCGGCACAGTGACGTTGATGAGCCTGGTGGTCATCACCTCCCCCATCCGCCGACTCACTTCCTTAATCTTAAGAGGTCAGAAAGAAGGCGTGAGGTTTATTCTGAGGACATTAAGTAAGAGCATCGTCTGTGTGTGCAGAGGTGAGACTTACCCTGATGTGGCATTTGGTGAGTGGAGAGAAACCATCGTGACCAGGGCTCCAGCTCAACATCAATTTGTTGGACTGCCTTTCTGTCACAGTAACATTGGACAGTGGACTGGGAAGCACTAGAAAACATGAGAAAAACCCTTATTAACTCCATAACACGGGGTCGG
Source organism: Trachurus trachurus (assembly GCF_905171665.1). Classification (NCBI taxonomy): domain Eukaryota; kingdom Metazoa; phylum Chordata; class Actinopteri; order Carangiformes; family Carangidae; genus Trachurus; species Trachurus trachurus. The sequence continues at coordinate 20,192,250 of NC_139906.1, forward strand.
AAACCCCTTGGAATGTCTCACAGCCCCACTGGGACACAATCTTACCTTTGATGTTGATAGTTGCTTCTCTGGAGGTGGCGAGGCCTTTCGAGTTGTGGGCCTCACAGCTGAACTGAGTGTACTCGTCCACACCTGCAACAGACACATTGGAGACAACAATGTAGCAGCGCAATGTTGTGTGTGAATTCAAAACAACCGGTCCTCAAGGTCTTGATAGCGCCGAATGTTTCAGCAAATCAACCTAAATGGTTCATCACGTCTTATTTTGCTTCCATGCTGGGAAGCAGAAGAAAAAAAAAAGAAAGTCAGCAAGTCACATTCTCACAGTAAGATTGGACATTTTGTACAGAGCAACTGAATTCTCTGAGTCAAAGGTGAATTTTGGGCAGAAGTGCAATGTCAGCCTCAATGGAGAAGTAAGACTGATGTTAACATATATATCTTAAAAAAACAGATCTAGGAATGACTCACTTCTTTATTACTACCTCAAAAGTTTACACAAGTGTGCCCCATGCAGTAAACTCAAAGTGATCCTCTCCAGTGTGATGTACTGTGGTAACAAACCTATTGCCCGGTCTCTTTCCCTGGACACACAATTCCTGTCTTTCAATAGCCCCAGATCTGCCCATTTAGAATGGGACTGGGACAGCTGCTGAATAATGTCCCTTTTGTGCTCTGTTCTCCAGTGTCTCTATCTCGGAAACCTTTCCACAAAGCCAATCACAGAGCAGCCTGTGAGGGATGGCTGGAACCAACTTGGGATGTTTTGTTTACGTTCTGCAGAATATCACGACCTCATGAGTTTGCCTTGCACTGCTCCAGAGCAGCAGGGTAAAAAGAGTGTTTCACTTTTCCCTCAAACACTGACCATAGTAGGTTTGTTTGCACAGAGATAGATCCTTACTTAAAATAGGTCGGGTTGCATCATCTGTGTAAGTTATGCTCACAAAGTTATGCTCACAAAAAAAGAAAAAGAAAAAATACATTCTGGCTGACAAGGATCAAAATCACACAATAAAACTGATGTTTAGGTTGTGGGAGAAATGTGCAAACACATCTGGACATTTGCTGCCAAGCTGTGCAAATGCAACTACCACATGCCTCATTTCCGACTGCATGGCAAACAGAGGACTGGGGCATAGTGGGAGCTGAGTAGGTTTGACTGTTGTCCCAAATGAAAGTGGTCAGACTTATATAATTAAACCAAAGAGCAAAGGGACAAAAGGAAAAAGTTAGTAAATGTCACAAGTTACAACTTCACTGGCAGCTTCACCTTAAAGTAAAACTCCCACAATCTGTCTTTTGAGTTAAGAAAACTCAGCCTTGTTTTATATATATATATTTATAGTCACATACAGTTTGTTGCTTCCTTTTTGTGGCTATGGCTAAATGATGCCAGGCGTTACGAATTCCTGTGGGGACAAGTTTTCATGGTGGAAAATGTATCACAAGAACATATAATCCACTTCTCTGCTATCCATACATTTGATCAATATGATCCAGTGTGGTAACAAAACTTGGAGTGTGGCAGAGCAACAGTATATTGTGGGAACAATATCCAACCGCACCTACTAACAGTAAAAGATCAATCTGAGGTCAAAGACAGACCATAGTTCGTTTGTGTCACGATCTTTAGGGTTCACTTAAGATACACATTCTTTTGAAGTTATATCATTTCAGCAAAAGGGGAATTAAGAAAACTCAAGCCCTACCATTTCTGCTTTCACTAGACTTGGCAAGAAAATTAAAAACAAAACGCAGCAACAACAACAATGAAAAAGAAAAATAGACGCGTTGGCCTCTCAAATGGAAACATGAGAAATGATGGAGGGATTTGGTAAATGTAGTGTAGATCCAGCAGCCTGTAATTATCAGGTTTGGGAGCACTCCAGTTTACTGAGCTGCCGGAGATGTCTATGTTATTTTTCCATCTCTATATGTAGCCAGCAAATAAAGCCACGAACTACAGCTACAACTTAGCCAGGGAGTCTTTGCTCCATCCGTTTCCCTTGTGTTTTCAAGGGTGAAGTACAAAACGATCTTCTGCTTTTATCTGGAGACAAAGTAAATAATGACATGGAGATAAGAAGGCATGCCATAACCCCAATTAAAACCGTGAAAACGTCTGGATCTCTTTAATAAACAACACAGCAGTGCCCTCAAGGACAAATGCCAGTGACATTCCTGAAATACAGTAAAACCTACAATCATTGGCCACTTCACATGGCAAATGCACCCAAATAATATCATGGAGTGCAGGATTCAGTGAAAAAGAGGCCCTATATTCTTGGTATGCATGAGGTGAGTATGCAGAAGAGTGGGTTTACACTGTGTTGTTGTGCCAATATTTGGTCCTGCACAGAGCCCTGGTAGCCTGCAGCCTGCCAGCCTCTGTGTCCAGCCCCTCCCTGCTGGGTAGTGGGCCGTTCTGTGAAAGAGTTCTTTGTCTCTGGGGTCAACCCCCGAACAGACTCCCTGTGCAGCTTTCCCTCCCCAGGCCAGGGCCCAGGCCCTTGCACATGCAGGACCAAAGCACAGCTCTAAACCTTTAACCCCCTCAGCTTCGGGCCCTATCACCACTGACCGACTGCAGCAGGAAAGCTCAGCCTGCGGCGGGCTGGAGATGAAGGGTTAGAGCATTCAGAGCAGAGGGTTTGTGCTTCTAATGACAAATGTTTGCTTTCGTGAAGAGGCCATAAAAGAAGAGTCCACTTATAAAAACATTTTGGCAACAAAACTGTCTCAGAAGTTAATGCTATATAATTTTAAGAGTATAACATCAAAAAAACAAAACCAACTCATCCTCAAAAACGATTTTGTATAAAGAGAATTTATAAGAACTAACCAAGGTTTCTTTGATGATAACTCTAATGTAGAGCTGACAAATAGATTAGTCAGTCGACAGATAATTAGTTGCTAAGGAATTATAATAGATAAACTGTCAATACATTTTAAAGCTAAAATGCATTAGTCCCAGCTAGAAATAGTTCCTTCTGTCTGTCTGTCTGTATGTGTTATTAAACAAAATATATTTAGGTTTTGAATTGTGTCTAATTGTGACGAATTTCATGGAACAAATAATGTCATAATTGTTGGGTGCAGTCCTCCTTTAGGACTAGCAGATCATAATTTTGGTAAGAAACCTAATTGTTTTGCATTTGATTATCTTAAATAAAGCAAATTGCCACACAAAAATAAAAATGACATCAATCCTCTCATGTGACTGTCAGCACTAAAGTGTATTTTCCAAAAATGTCAAACTATTGCTTTAATCCAATGTACAACAGGTGTAATTCCACTGTTTAGTTGCTCTACTCATACCCTATTGTCTAGCAGAGCGCTGTAACAAAAAGCACTGCACACGTGAATGACCGCTGATAAACCACTGAGCGGGAGGTAAATCTCATGTCAGTAAGCACCATACAGATGCTGAGGCAGCAGAGACAAGGCAGAATAGAAACCATCGGCAAAGGGATGCAAGCTGAGTAAGACCACCTGCACGCAAGAACGAGACGTCCCTTAATTTCTGCTGACGAATGTTTCCACACTTAATCACTGAGGAAGTCAGAGCAAAGGCAGTTAATTGTTATGAAGCTGCAGCGCTGTGTTGTTTCCACTACACAACTTTTACTATGTCTTTATACAAGCTACAAGTTCCTCTAGTTAAAACAAGTTTCTCCTTACTCAAAATAAAAACAACCCATGAATACAGAGCTTGATCAAAAGACACTTTCATTGACTCTCCACAGATGGATCAGGCAGTAATCTTTAATGTAACCATGACTTTATATCACATGAAATTACTTTCTCAGCTCCTCAAACACATTTCAGAGAAGATAACTACATGTAAATCTTCTGATTTCATGATGAACCACGAACTCCAGCTCCTCTTTATCTGATTCAAGGTGTCATTTCAGACTCATCTTTTAAACAACGTGTTAGGTGAACAGTGAGAAAGGAGGAGGTGTTATAGCTGTCATTAGGTAGACCACTGTGACCACTGTGTGTGTGTTTGTGTGTTAGACAGAGAGAGACCGATGAGGAAGACGGGGCTGTGTGGTCTGCGTCTCACCTGATACAACGTAGCGGGATGAATGAAACTCATTGACATGTATTCCATCACGGAGCCAGCGGATCTTAACCGGATCTGGAGGTCCAACCGCCTCACATAACAGAGTGAAATTTGCACCTCTTGTTATGTTCATGTCTTCAGGTTGGTGGATGAATGTCGGTAAACCTGTGGATGGATTGGATCAAAGTAAATATCCAGACAAATTAAGAAGAAGAAGTTCCCACTGCTTGTATAGCCTAGTTGAAACTCACCTTCCACTTTAATAATGACTGGTTGAGAGTCTATTATCCAGCTGCTGATGTTCAGTCTGCAGCAATACTCCCCAGCATCCTCTCTGTGCACATACTTAATCCTGCAACACAGCACATCGGGACACATCATTCTCTGAACTCGACTTGTGATATTGACACTTTTTTTTCTCCACATTTCACCATCATGTTTTACGCACGTCACGGTGGAGACCAGAGTAGTGACTCCGTCTGTGGTGGTCTGGAGCTCGTTGATCAACACCTGGCCGTTCTCTGACAGGTCCTTGCCGTTCTTCACCCAGATCATGATGGGCTCCACCCTGGGATCAGGTATGTCGATTGAGCAGTTGAACTTAGCTTCATGGCCCTCTGACAGCTGGATGGAGCCGATGGTGGGCTTGAAGCGCAGCTGTCTGAGCTGATCTGGGGTCAGATAAAGCCTTGGAGCGCGGCCAGATATCACTAGAGGCTCCGAGGTCCTGGTTGGTCGGCGAAACTGGTGCCTGGAAGGCTGGGCTGTTGATTGGGGAAACGTCATGGTATGTTATACAGACACCAGCACACTTAATAAAAATGTTGTTTATGCTTTATAAAGAATATATAAGTTCTATAAAAAATGTAGTTAACAATATACAATTATGAAACTTTAGAGCCATAGTGACTTCACATGTTCACATCTAAACATTACCCAAAACCACCATAAAGAAGCCTCCAAATGCAATATGTGAAAGGTTTACAACTTAACTTATCATTATTTGCATTAATTAATGAATCAGTTAGTCTACTGAAAGTCAGACAGTAGTGAAATCAACTTTCATTTATTTTGTTATTTATTAATCTATTTAATACAAATCATGGATAGGCAGAAAACAGACACAGTAATAACTAAAATCCAATTCATTTCTGGTTTTCATGCTGAAAAAATAGTTCACATTGTTGGTTGATTATCATAGCTGGGGATTCATTTTCTGTGATTGACTAATCAGTAAACTCACTAAAGGTTTCAGCACTTATCAGCTTCAGTGATAAAAGAACAGAACACTTGGACCTAACGTTAGAAGTAGTTAACTAGCTAAGGCCACAAAAGAGGAAAAAAAGAAGAAAAAAACAAAAACAAAGACTGTCTCTCCTCTGATGTTTTCAAACGCAGCTCACTGAGCTCAGTGTTTACGGCGTGTTTTTACTGCCACTCGGCTACTGCTGTCACGAATGCCACATTTTATTACTATCATTAAAAAAAGTTAAGCCCACAGATAGTTAAATACCCAGTCAGAGCTATTCAACAAATCAGGGCATCTGGAAAAAAAATTAATAAATAAGGAGATGTGAAGACATTTCTGTAAAAGAAAAAACCTTAAGCTTCCCTGATTATATAATATATGCCTTTATTAAAAAAGGTATTTAAATAGGTATTTCATCCTATGATACAGAGAGCTGAGCCCTCAATCCCACATGAAGTTAAGCCTACAGAGAGAGAAAAAAGAAACATCCCCCAAAGATAAACAACTCACCGCTTGCAGGGCTCCCCAAGAGGAGAAGGGCAATGGTCGACGAGGAGAGAAAAAATCCAAACCAGCTTGAAGTTGACTTCTTTGCCATGTCTGGTGAGATCTCTCCTCTCTCTGCTGCAGTGTGTCCCGCTACAGCCTCAACCCGTTTGTCCACGTACTGTGACTGTGAATGAACCGAGCCTCAGCTCCGACAGGAACCAACATCAGCCACCGCAGCTCAGCAGCCTCAGCGCAGCGCAGCTTGTGTATGTGGACAGTTGTTGACCCTCGACCACATTTAGCTGAAGAGGAGAAAACTTTACCTTTTCCGACGTCAGAGGAGGGATCCCATAAAGGCGGGACTGACTTACTGAGTGTGGAGAAACGCACAGAAATAGTGAAAACAACCTACACATTCAAACAACACTTTCAGTAGGCTATAAAATATAAAAACAAAACCTGTAAGATAGTTTATAACATTTGATTTCTTTCCTTATCATATTTATTGGTATTCTATTTCTTTAAATATATTTAGCCTATCCTTCCAAAATCAAACCTAATAATAAGCATTAGGCACATATATAGGCCTAGCCTATCAACTGTACACTTGCTAAGCAGGTGATATTTTCAATAACAAATTCTTAAAGAAGAAAAACAAAAAAGCTTGGATTTGGTAAAACTAAAGTGTCTGTGCAACTACTCCACCACGTGGTCAACCCTGGCTACTGAGCTTTCCTGAAACCTGTCTAAACCAAATCGATGAGACATCCCACTAAAATACATCTTAACCTCGGGATAATACATTTTATTTGACATGAATTGGACATTTGACATTTTAAAAAAAAGTTTCCAGTGTAACAACTTCTCACCACAGCGTCCATTTAGTAGCTGTTCTAGAGCTTTGGATTATACTTTTTAGAGACTATAAGGTCCATCAAGACTGTTTAGTCGGCCTACATTTCTCTAGACTTTTTTATGTTGTTTTGTGTTTTATCACTGCATTCCATATGTTCACCACCTCCAGGGGTCACCAGGACACTTTTTTGAATGTACCCTTATCAATATTGTTATTGAGACCTATAATTTTCCTGTTAGACCAATTTAATGAGTTGCACCGATATCAGACTTGATAGACAGGCACCTGCACTTGCATAGCAGTTGCCTGAATGTTAAAAGTTCTATTTGGAAAAAAATAATAATAATAAATAAATAAATAATAATAATAATAATAATAATAATAATAATAATAATAATAATAATAATAATAATAATAATAATAATAATAATAATAACAGAGAGAAATCCAGCATGAATTGTTATCTTCTGTTTCTCTTCATCACTTGATCCCATCATCAGTCTCTAACACTACTGTAAGTATATTCAGGTGATAGTTCTGCTGTGGTCTGGTGGACAGCCTCGCTTCAATTTGGGATCTCTTATTATTGGATCTCAGGTTGCACTTGAGTGCACTTTCTGAGCAGCAGGCCTTCATATGATCAGCACTGGCCTTAAAGCAGCCTATTGCACTCATAAGCTGATATGCATCCTTTCTAAAAGCCTTGGTGATTATAGCATAACAGAAAGGATTGGCCCAGGAATTGATGGGGAAGAAGGGGACCAACAAGTTAGGAACTGAGATGAGGGGAACCTCCAAGGCAGCACACATGGCGAAGGAGATGGGTGCCAGGAAATCCATGAAGATGACCACAGCCACACCCTTTGCAATTTTGGCTTCAGAATTTCTTACTTCTTCTAGGAATTCTTCATGGCCAGGTAGATCTGCACATAACAAACTTACACAACAATGAGGGCGCGCATGGAGAAGATTATGATGACAGCCTGAGCCAGAGAAGCACATGTTGACTCCACTCACACCAACCAGGGGCAACATCCACATCCCCAGTGAGAAACCAGTTGCCGTGATAAATCTGGGTGTGCTAAATAAAACACAATGATTTGGAATAACTCAGAATTCCAATAATTCAAGTGTCATGCAATATTCAGGTAGTAGGTGCATGTCAGTGCAAACATCTTGACTTCCAACTTGGCCTTTACAGTAGTAGCTAATAGGCTACTGCATTACAGTATAGTAACAACTGAACATCTAATCCCAATTTAAATTTGCAATCTTGACTATGGTTAAATGTGCACAGTTTGATATGGACAGTCGACATACAGTACATGGTCCACCAAGGGTGTACAGAAGATGACTGAACTGTGAAGGAAACCGGAGCAAGATTTTTCCATGTATGTAAGGGACAGTCATCTGCCTTTAAAGTGAAGGAGCCACAAAATGTGCCACCCTTTTTTCTTTGATTGTGTTTAGTCTATCTTGTGCCAGAAAGTGTTGTGTATTCAGGGTTAATTATAATGAAGATTTCTGCTGCCACACACATGAAAAGCCTTGTCAATGATGATGTCCCTTCGTAGGAAAGTGTGACCCAATGTCAAAAAACTTCCATCTTGATTGGTGCCTGTTATATTGTAGCTAGACAAGGCGACGTTTTATAGTCTTGTCTTACAACATCTTACACCATATGTCACGAGGAAGACTTCTTTTATGAAATCATGGTAGGCCTCGACCTGACCCAGGTGAACCAGGGTGTGCACAAACAAACTGCTATCGTTGATTACTTACTTGAAAAAACAATCTGCTTTTCCACCTGTCTTAAAAACATTGAAGGAATTTTCTGAATGACATTGACTAACTAAAAGTTAAGGTATGCATACATAGCCAAAACAATTCACAAGATAAGCAAATGAAACTACCAACCATGCTCATATCATGTGTTGTGCTGACTGTGCCAACCGCTTTTTGTCATGTCACTCTATCACCACTGGGTGGCGACAAAGCGACAAAAAAGATGGACGCATTGCATGAACTAATTTTGAAGAAAGTAGGCTACGTGAGACAGATTTATAGGTTAAACCCACACGGTCTATGGTTAAAACGAAAAGAGAAACACGTGACGTGCCTTTTAGATAACGATACAGCTGTCGCATGAACTATATGATATTGTAAGATTTTTAATAGAGGCCCCTATGGCTGTCTACCTGATTTGTTAAAGACGTTTTTGAATTGTATTAAATTTTGTAATTCACCATCCGCAACACATGCGTGACATGCTGTCAAATGATGAATTTGTGGCAATAGTTCCCTTTTCCCGCAAAATGTTCGTCTTTTTTTGCAGTTTGTTTTGTAATTGCTAATTTCCGACAGCACTGAAACGCAGCAACATTTGCGAGGCAGTGGACCAGTGAAGTTGTCTTGATGCGCTGATCCACGGTCAGTGTTTTGCTTTTGCACATCCTGCGTGTGCACAGTTGGCGCTGACAAACCGATTCTGAGTCAGTACTGAGAGGAAGTGCCGTTCAGGAAGTCGGGAGTCGCTACTCCGACGATAAAAACTTGTAGTCATAGTGAAACAGTAAGACTTACCGTGAGAAATAACTATAAAAATAGGACAACATTGTTTTCGAACAAGTTATCGAGCTACCCTGCAGCCATGGACAAGCTCCGTCGTGTGCTCAGCGGCCAAGAGGAGAATGAAGAGCTGGGTCTCACTGCACAGGTAGGCGGCTGCTGTGTGACAGCATACTCTGCTAACGCTAATGCCGTGCCAGTGGAAATGTAAATAATGTGAATAAAATAGTAATGTGTTGTCATTGACACCCTGTGATAACGTTAAGATAAATGTCCATGTGAAATGGTTTTGTTTTCTACTAGTAAATCAATAGGGGCATGTAAAAAAAAAAGAAAAATGTCGGTTCATGACAGTTTGGCAGTTGGCTAAACGTTAGCCAACTGAACAGTGCCGCTAGCATGTTTATGTTTGTTTCTCTTTCCTCCCCGTTTAAAGCTACTTTTTATCTTATTACGTTGGCATCACATAAACTATATTTGTTTGTTTATTCATGCTTTTTTACACGCGTTCACGATGAGAAGGAAATGAGGTAAGATGCTAATTTCAACCCTGTGTTTTTCGTGGTGGTAACAGTTACATGTTTCTAAAGTTTAACTCTGAAACATTAGAGACTTTTAGTGCCTGGACTTATGCATATCTCTGCGGATTTTTATCTTACTAATAAAACCCCTTTTCCAAATCAGCCTGTATTTTATTGGCCCATTTGCCTAAGTTCAGTTTGCTGGGTATTGCTCTGTAACTGTAACTTAGCCCTGTTCTGTGAGTGTTTTGTGTTTTAATTACTACAGTAGCTGGGTGTTATCTGCAAAACTCCAGCCAACATAGTTGAATCATGAGAAGGAAGCCTGTGGGTCTCTGTGCAGGTCATTAGGTTTGTCTTGTGACATCCTCCCATTGTTCTCACCAGGTCCTTGATGCCACCACTCTCAGCTACAGCACCAGGGTGAAATGGTTCGTCATATGCTTTGCCTCAGGCATCCTGTGTTCAATACTTGTGAGTATCACGGCCTTTGAAACTGAGACAGCTTTTGCTCTGTCTTACTTCAAGCTGACATACAAAATACAGAAAATGCAGAGTCCAAGTTAGTTATTCCAGTTTGCTGTTTTGTAGACACTATGTAGACAAGTTGTTAAAATGATTAAGCACAATTGCCATCAAGACACGTTCTTGTTCCCTGTCAAAAGTAAGTGATTGACACATGTCATTTGCACTTAATCAGCACATGGTCACAGATGGCCCTTGCTGATAAATTCAGTGGTAATTCACACTGACAAAGCCCCAGCACAACTTCTCTGTGGAGGACTGCTTGTGAAATTCACAGTTAGGGAGATCTCTGTGTTTATGCCAACTAAGCAACATTTCTTATGTCTCTTCCATTCAGCTCTGTGCTGACTGCAGCAATTCCACACACACATTTACCAAGCCATGTATTGAATGGCGTGGATTGTAAACCTGAGCAAGAACTGTGGAGAATATGTGCATAAAATCACACACACATGACCCATCCAGTAAACCTTAAAGGAATGTGCATATCACAAGGCATCCCTTTTTTTAAATTTATTTTTGTACATTTAGCCTATTACAGATATTGACGTGATGATAACAATGAGGGGAAGAGAGATGCCAAAAACAATGCTTAAGTAAACTGATGTTTCCTTCAGCTTCATGAGACTAATCTAATCCAAACAGACAATATGTTTGAACATTTGAATTAAGTCAAGGCAGTGATTCTTTAACAAAGCCTTGCAAAACCTTGTTGTATTTTAGTATTAGTGGGAAGCCCATTATGTCATTGTGTTTCACTCAACCATAAAACAGCCCACCTAATCCCTTGGGGGTTTTATTTACTTGTTTATTTATGTTAACAACTAAATAAAAATAACAAGAGGTAAGCTTTCAATCTTTAGGTCCAGGATTCATTAAGTTACTAAAACATTTATTTTCTTTTGTCTTCCTAAAGTAAAGTGTGTTGATGTTATTCCGTGAAGCTGACGGGCTGTTTTGATGTCTTTACAGGGCTCGGCGTTGTTGTTCCTTCCGAATGGAATCAAGCTCTTTGCAGTCTTCTACACATTAGGGAATGTCGCTGCTCTTTCCAGGTAAGTCCTGCCCAGGTCTGGTTGGTATTAAGTTGATGTTGTAATTTCCTCACCAGCGTGGCACACTGCCAGGAATGAAACAAATAATGAACTGCAGACTGGTACACTCTGATATCAGCCACCACACCCTGCAATCATCCTGTCATCCTTTGGCAAAGATCCACATTGCTCCAGAGTTTGCTTCTAGGCTGTTCAGTACATAAAGAAGACACATCAATTAGGCATCACTGTAATTCGCTGTCATTCTCCTGTGTGCACTCGGCACCTGTCACCCAACCCACACAACGTAGTGCTTGAGGAACCATGAGATTTTTTCATTCTGATTTACTGATATTGACATTCAGATATTGGTGATAAATGCTGGTGATCACTGATTCAGCACAGGACTATGGGATTATATCTGAAATGATAATCTCCTAGATTAAATCAGATTAGTGTTAGCATTAGTTATAAGCACGGCTACAGTTGAAATGAACAGAATCATAATCACATTGCATCAAGTCTGTTTCATGAAAAGGTCACATAGTAAATGGTGTCAACCCAATTAAATGCAAGTAAAATTAGGCCGCCCTAACCCCAATTATGCCACTGCCGCATGTAGCCATATGGAGACTATTTATGCCTTAATAGAAAATGAACTTGCACAATGCTAGACCTATGTAGTGAGAGCGTGCTAGCCTGCAGTTGTGCTTTTGTTTTGGATAAGAGAAAATTGTTAAGCAGGCTTACCTGTGAGTAGGAATTTTCTGAGGAGCACAAGTGTGTTTTTTTTGGCTTTTTTGGGGCTTTTTGCCTTTATTTGATAGCACACAGTAGAGATAGACAGGAGAGGGGGAATGACATGTAGGAAAGGGCTGCCCGACACAGGATTCGAACTGGGGCCGCCTGCGGTGAGGTCTGTAGCCTCTACATGGGGCGGCCGCTTTACCCACTGCGCCACGCACCGCCCCAGCACAAGTGTGGTTTAACATAGAAGTAGAAGGATGTGCATTAGAAATATTTCTGCAGAGTTATGTAATTTTATGATCTTGATAATGTGATTAACTCTGCTTAATTAAATGCTGCTTAATAGGCTGTAGGCAGTGGTTGGGGATAAAGGGACAATGGTCATTAGGAACAGGCTGCTATCTGTGTCTCCTGATTGTTTGTTTTGCTGTCTGACACTTTGAATAGAGAAGACATTAGTGTTTGCTTGCTCTGTGGGAGTATACCAAGTAAATAGCAGCACCTCTTTATAGAAGCAGCATACAAGATTGTTTCCTTCCAACAGACAGGGCTCCATACTTACAGATCTGTCATTACTGTGCCCTTACACAGGCGATAGCTGAATTTTTCCATATAATTCTAATTGGCACAAAATCAAGTGTGTAACTGAATACAGTGGTAAAAGATTTCTTATCCATATATCCATCGTCTTGTCCACTTTTTTCTAAGCAAGTATAGTTAGATTAGATTTTATTGTCACTAGATATCAACATGTTGTGGCTTTCACAATATCATGGATGATTTAATCTATATAATCCAAGGTCTGAACCCAATAACAATGTCTTTGACAGGTTTGACAGACAGTGAACCATGATGAGGTGTTTGTTTTCAGACAGGATGGTATCATATGTCCAGACAGGTTTAGAGTCATCAATAAACTGGGTCACCCTCCAAGCCAGGTCACTGATCCAAAGCCAGCAAGGGTCACATATTAAAGATCTTAAACCACTTTTCACCTGTATGTGACTTTGACAACATGGATACCATAAAATGTAGTCTTGTTAATATATTCTTTGTGCAACATAGTTGTCATCCACCCTCAAGTTTTGCTTCGTCTTTTGTCAAATTAATTGTAAAATCCCAGTCTTGGTTGACCTTCAGAGGGCACCCGGAGCCCCTCACCTTTTTTCCACATTTTGTAAAGTTGCAGCCTAATCAGATAAAATCATTTTGATTTGAAAGATCTACACTCAGTGTTCAGTCTATTATAGAAATAAAAAACTGAAATATCATATTGGCACAAGTATTCTTCAGAGTCTTTACTCAGGGAAAGCACTGGCAGTGATTACAGTCTGGAGTCCTCTTGGCTATGATGCCACAAGCTTTGTACACCTGGATTTGGGGATTTTCTGCCATTCTTCCCTGTAGATCCTCTCAGACCGTGTCGAGTTGGAAGGGGGAATGCTGGCGGTCTTTCCAGAGATTGGGTTCAAGTCAGGACTATGGCCGGGCCACTCAAGGACATTCACAGATATTTCCCTGAAGCCACTCCTGTATTGTCTCTTGGCTTGGCTGTATGCCTTTGGTCGTAGTAATTTTGGAAGATGAATGTGGACCTCGTTTTCATCAAGGATGTCGCTGTACTTTGCTCTTCTCAACATTCATTCAGTACTGACCTTGTCCCTGCTGCATACAACACCACCCACCCCCCACTCCTGCCATGAGTTGTAGATTTGAGGTCAGACAGGTCAATATTAGTTTAATCTGACCTGAGAATTTTGTTTCTCACAGACAAGTTTCTGCCATCGCCACAAAGGATCAGTTGGGGAAGACAGCCCTTCTTCTCCAAGTAATAATGCGCGCAAAAGACGCTACTTCTGAACGGCCCCCATGCTCACACGCTTTAATCAAGGCGGGGGCCAAAATCACCAACTTAGACTAGGAGGCAGGGAAAGCTTTTATGGAGACCATTGTGCTTATAATATTTTTGCTGCTCTGGACCAACTCAGTCCTGTGTCTGAGTTCTGTTGGCTGTTCTTTCAACCTCACGCTTTGGTTTTTGTTCTGATGAAGATTGTCAGCCTCTACAGTAAAGGGCCATTCCAAATCGTGCAACTTCGTTTATAATCTCCTACCAAGGTGTAGAGGCAACTCAAAGATGATCAAGCGAAGGCACCGCACCAGAGATTCATTTCAAGCATCATAGCAACAAGTCTGAATACTTATGAAAATGGAGTATTTCTACACTCTTTTTCCTCTTGAAATGTCTGTTTTTGCTTTGTCATTATAGGTTACTGAGTGTAGATTAATGATGGGGGAAATTTAATTTATTTGCATAAATTGCAGCATAACAAATAGTGACAAATAGAAGCAGTTTAAATAATTCTTGAATGCACCGAGAGACAGATGACTGATTTTCTTCTCCCTATTCAGCAGTAGCACTGTATGTGTCTGGATATCATTACTGACTCTGTCACACTAAGGCAGCAATTGAAAATAAAAAAGCATCCATCCCTCTCGGCAGACCAGTAGAAAGAGCCTGCGTCAACACTGACTACTCTCATGTCTCATCTAATAGATGTGACGCTCCACAGACTCCCTCTACCCACACAGCTTTGCCGAGCCCAGAGCTGCGTGCCGCGTCAGTGGGGAAAGCCTTTGTCTCGATACATTTACTGACGTCACGCATGCATCATGTAGGAGGTTTTAAGTGTGTCGTCTTGGTGTTGGCCATGAAATATTTACCCTCCTAATGCATGCCACATGTAGTGTCAATTTGATGGTGGTGGCCACCAGACATGTATGTCCCTCAGAAGAGATTTGTTTGTGTGTGTGTGTGTCTGTGTGTGTGCGCGCACACAATGAGAACTGTTTGGAAATCCTCCACAATAAACAAGTATGTGCGCAATGTCTGTCCTAGCAGATCATGGTGATATTTGCTCTTTTAATAAAACCCTTCGCAAATAGAATTGGCATAAAAGACTGCGACTGCGATGACAAAAGCACCTACAGAAACTGAAAATGAACACACACTTGCTTGACACATCGAATGACTAAGTGCAATGAAATTACACTTCAGCGTTAAAAGGGAAGCACCAGGCGTCAAGAAAAAAACATTTCCTAGATATCTGTGAAAATTCTCCAGCCCTCTAGTGAGTCCCTGCTTGTAACTCTCTTTGGATAAAATCAGCTGCTAAAAAGGAAATGCAAATTTAATGTAAACGTAGGGAAAGTTGAATCAAGGGCAGCTGGATCTGGTTGTAGATACTTAAGGACATTTCAGGTCTCATTCAAGAGTTTTTTTCAGATCCTGGATTAACAATTCACACCATTATTTTCTGATGTTTAAAAACTGTTACCTTTCTTGTTTCTTTTTTCTTCTTCTATAGCACCTGCTTCCTAATGGGACCGTTAAAACAGCTGAAGCGAATGTTTGAGCCAACAAGACTGATAGCCACCATTGTTATGCTGGTAACTACTTTCACTGTTGATATCTTGGCTCTCTGGGTTTTTCTATGTCTTCCAGTTTATATTGATTTTTTTTTCTGTATTGGAAATGGTTTTCTCAATACTGGTAAATCCTTCTTGAGGGGAGGCAACATTTTATCTATAGTGTATCTGCTGTCACCCACCCTTGAAAGGTGTTTCTGGCTTTGGATTAGAAGGCCACGTTCAATTAGGGGTCTGATGCTCTTTACCTTGCAGTCTTAATGAGTTGAGAAGATAAAGTGACTGATCTTGACAACATACTGTATTCCAGTTTGACTCAATTGTCATTTTCCGTCAACAGATTAACATGTTTTCCTTATTTTTCGATTTGTACAATTCCTGTAAAATTGATCTGACATTACAACCATACAAGTCGACACTGTAATCATTCCTTTCATCTCTTCACCAGCTCTGCCTTCTCTTAACACTTTGTGCAGTGTTTTGGGTAAGTAGATAACACATAGTTTTCAGACTATTGTTTTAAATTGTTTTAGTGCAGTGTTTTGAACTGTCAGAATAACCATTGTTTTATTTTACAGTGGCATAAAAAGGGACTGGCTATCATCTTCTGTATTCTGCAGTTTTTGGCGATGACATGGTAAGTGTGACTGAAGAATCTGAGCCATCGCTCTTCTTTGCTACATTTGGCACATTCATTTACTCATCATCACTCACACCAACGCAGATGAAGCCATCTTCTCCGTGACAGAGAACTTTGGTCCAGCTGCTTTGGCTTGAGTTATTCATGTCCGTGAGTTGAGATAATCACGCCGCTGAAGCAATAAGCTGATTTGCTGCAGTCGGCACGTGCAATGAACGTACACAATCATTGACACAGTGAACAGCACCATATCTTTTCAAGATATTTTGAATACGTTTTTTTTTTTTTACTTGGAACACAATGGAAATACGCTGGAAATCATCTTATGTTAAAAAGAGGTACATGTATTCTACCATGAGTAGTTTGATTACAAGGATTTGCCCTAGTTTGCCTGAGCAATCAGTGATGTCTACTTACTTGACACACAGGTGGAGTCAGTGGTGTTTAATAAGACTGGTAGGTAGGTCATGCCAGGTGGCACAGGAGCTCAGTATGTTTTTGGCCTGTTGCCATGTAGGTAGTCAGGATCAGTGTGGACCTACTTGTTTTGACACACTGATGTCGCCCTGGCAAGAAAGGTAGACAGGCATTTCCAACCAAGACAAAGTCAGTGCCAGCTGTCTCTGGGGTCATTACTACTACTACTATTGCTACTACTGCCAGAATCACAGGTGAATGGCTCCATCAGACTATCTGTATACAAAATACAAAAAATGGCTCTGTTATTTCAAGTTAATTGATTTATTTACCTGCAAATTTCGATAACTTGGATATTTTAATTGCCAACATTTCCTCCTTCCTATAATGTGAGGATTTGGATTGGGTTTATTTAACATTGAAAGTATATTTATAAGAGAAAAAGAGTATATTTTTGGTGGTGTTAGTGGGTCTAGACGTCACCTTTGGCTCTGGAGAATTGGGATTGCCATTTCTGTTTCACATTTGTTTGACTAAACATTTAAAATGTGAACACTTGTGTTATGTGTACTAGTGCTCCTGTTACTTTTGAATTCAGGCTCTTACATTTGCTTTTATGGACCCTGCATAAAAACCAGACTAGCAGACTGAGAAAGGAGGACATGTTGTATTAAGGTCATTGAGGTTAAGGTGCCACATAGCAGTGAATAATAAGAGCTGTCACGGATGTGTGTTGGCATGTCAGCGCTTGCGTGTTCATCCATTTGTGCATATTTGCACAGCAGCAACAAAAGAGTTTCGGTGTGTGAACTGTGTATGGAAACACAAACAGCAGGAGCGGACGGTCTGAGCGCATCATAGAGCAGGACTGTGTCAGCCTCATCATGACTACACTGCTTTCGCACCTCCATGCAGGACATTCACTTCCGCTCTGCCTCCTATCGCAGAGGCATCACCATGGCAACCACAAAGTCACACATCCCAGACTCACTCATAACAGACTGGAGGGCATAGTGCACTCCCACGCAGGCACACAGAGGTCTGTGTGAAGGTGGCTCTGTCATAAGACGTCGCCACCGACCCACACAGTGAGGTGGGCAAAGTCCAGTCCTCAGGCCGAAGTGACCATATGACACTGAAGCTTTCCTGGCTGTCATCGACTCAGTGTGGAGCACAGCAGAAGGAAGTAATAATTAAACAGTTGACTTGTTTTGTTTGGACATTAAGAATATGTACTTAAAATATGCTACAGTAGTTAAAACCTCTGTCACAGCTCAGGGGGGGCAGAGGAAGATTTCCTGTTAACTTGTGATCACATAAGTTGGAAATCATGTTCAGGCTTGAGCTCTAGTTAATAATCCAACTGCTGTAGCAGATTCTTCACATATTTTACATATTTTAGTTTTCTAATCAGGGGCTTTTTTCTTTGTTTTAATCACATTACTTTCTCTCTGCATTTAATCTTAAATCTCCTTACTTTACAGCATTACAAACCCAAGGCATGCTGAAAGTTATCATTAAAACTAAGTGAACCTTAAGCTAGAGTAAAGATTCCTGGGTTTCTAATGATACCACATGATGTGACATACAGTATAGAAGTACAGGAACAGTTATATGTTGTGGTGATTTAAAGACACGTTGACTTGTCTTTGTAATGGAGCAGCAAAGTAATAGCAACTTGACTGTAAATGTTTGACTAAAGCGAAGCGACCTTAAATTTTAACTTTGAGGCCAACGGAGGCAAATCTAAGGGTGACGTCACATTAATTATACATGAGCTTGAAATAAGTACTAATGGCATTGTATATAAAAAATGTATTTTGTTGACTTGGATTTGATTAGATTAGATTTAGATATCTTTATTTACTGTAAACATTTTCTCCTCATAATCATGTTTTGTGTTTCTCTCTTTCAGGTATAGCATCTCTTACATTCCATTTGCCAGGTAAGATAAAATCATTTTATGAGCTGTGTTTTGCCTGCACAAATCCTGAAACATGTTATGTGAAGTCTGTTATCTTCTATATTTGAGCTGGCCGTTCACTTGACCTACAAATTAAATTCATTTTCCCCTACCCTTTATATCTAATCTAATGTAATGCCCTACACTGTCACACCCCACACACTGGAGGGAAAACGTTACGCGACACTGCAATGAAAACATGTTTTTATTTTTCCTCTAAACACTGTTTGCCTCCACCATATGGCTGTAATCCCCCACTACGACCAGCGCAGGCTCTCTGTGTCAAACAAATGGCAGCTTGTTGTTTCACACTGTGCAGTAGCCCTGTGACGTTACTCGCTTTATTCATAATATCTAAATCAAATCATTCCTAGATATAATGCTCTTTAAGCCAGATTTGCCAAAGGTATTTCTTCCCCCCTTGTAGCTTTTACATTACTTGTTGATGAGCTTATATTAAGCTCTACAGGGTGGAAGCACACAGCAAAATATTAATTAGATCTACACCTAAAGCCCTTGTCCTGAAAAACAATCCAGAGAAAAGAATATCAGTCGCTCTCATAGCTCATTTTCTTTGTGTTTATTGTACAATACAATATGGAGCTTAGTGGCACTGAAAGAAAATACTCCCATGTACTCAGGTATTTACTTCTCAATTTGTGCCATATGGCGTCCCATCTCAGTGGCACGTGCCAAGCATGAGGTGTGATGTTGTTTTTCCAGTCCAGCTGTAAGCAGGGTTATGTCTCATTTTGGTGAGAGCCCCAGATCCCCCACCCCATGCAGCCCCCTCACTTAGTGCCGTGTGTATTTGGGCGACCCCGTAATCCATTCTGACAGCTGAGAGACGAACTATAGCGTCCCCTCCCCCAACACAAAAACGCTAACAACAACACAAAGCTGAGACAAAGACCTTTTTTTCCCATGCCACCCTTCCAAACACCAAATTCCAATGGAGAAATGCAAATTTGACAGCCAGTGTTTGTGCTGACCACTCAGGTCCAAGTGATCACTAGTCTATTTTTTTAGTCGTTTGTTATTATATTTCTTCCATTTTTTGTCAACATATCCTCCTCTCTCCTTTAAGCTTCTTACTCTAATCCATTTTTCATTTAATTTAGATTTCATCATTTTGCTCTCTTTTGTTTTCAGTGTTGCTAGAGAGCAGCTGCGTCTTTTCATCTCAGGCCTTTATCACTGGGTGACACATAAAAAGCATTAGTCTTTTAGCATAAGCATAAAGTCTGTGCCTTTCCCATTCCTGGCTGTGGTCACAGAAACTGTGATACCTGGCTAGCCACAACACCACATGGCCAGTGGACTTGATCCTTTAATGTATTTTACCTTGTTGCCTATTTATAACCTCTCATGCCTTCAGACCAAAGTACTAAATCCTGCTGCATGTGCACTTCCCACAGTGCTTTAAGGCGACTGTTGCTCTGATATTTAATCAGAAGTGGAGAAAGTCTCCGAGACTGATTATTTATTCATGCAGTCCTAAATAGCACCAAGCCCCCAGTGAATAAAAACAACCTGCATGCTGTATGGAAGAATAATAGGAGGACTTTGGTGTTGAATGATTTTGTGTTGTACACCAAAGCGACTTACCAAGGCGTTTGATGGTGGGAGTCTCCTGTCTGTCCACTGACCTCCCCTCCTCCTCCTCCTCCTCCCTGCTTATGATCCCCCTTTCTCCTTTTAACCTTGACGGGTTTCACACCTCCTCCACCCGAAATTTGACTGTGGCTGCAGGCGAAGTCTGCATAGCAACACATTGATGGCAAGAGCAAGCGTTGTGAAGGGAAACAGTGTAGGCAAGGGTCCGTGGTTGCCAAGGTGATTGCTCACATTGCATCATCCTTCAACACAGACTACCTAGAGAGCGGGAGCCCCCATCAATCTGAACATGTGGTGCTTCCCCGCCAAAACACACTCACTTATTCATGACGAGCCCCACCCTAATCATCGTAACAAAGGGTGCAAGGTGCTTTTTTTGTCGCTTTCGATTTTACGTGCATGACCGAATTTAGCCTCCAGTGGATTTATTTATTCCTGAACAATTTTAGAGCTGCACTCCTTCATATCTTTTTTTCTTGCGCGTCCCTACTTCATTTTATCGTTTATAATGCTGTTGATAATTTTTTCTGGATATTTTCTCACCATTTTTTTCTTTCACACAGGGATGCTGTGATGAAATGCTTCACAACCTGTCTGTCTTAGGACTGTGGAGTCCTTAATTTCATATGAAGACTGGTCCCAATATGCAAACTCCAAGAACAGTGGCTCCGTAAAATATAAATCTAAATTGTGTATACACTTTATCTCCAAATTTTTTTACTGTGGCTTTTTCCTACTGTGAATTTTTGCTTTTTAGGTCTATAGCTAAAGGTTTGTAACAATAATCAGATTGTAACATTCATCACTCTTTTTGCTTTGATGAGAGATATGAGTGCCTTTAATGCTTAATATATTTAAAGATATTCTTATGTTTTCTGAAGATTTTATACAGTTAAAATGCAGGGAAAGTGCCTTAATATTGTGTACACAGTACACAAACATTTATATACAGAGATCTGTTGACACAGTGACCAACCATTCATATTTACAGCTTTAACAGTGTGAATTTCTATTTTCTTCTGGACTTGTAAATGGCGTTTTGACTTCTTAAACACACACACTATTAAAACACATCGTCTTTCTGTTTTCAATCTGTGTATGACGCACTGATGTATAAAGAGACTCCCAGATGCTACTCTGTTTATATATGATCATTTTCCCTGAGGGGGTTGAGACACTGCTTCACTGATGATGCACTGGGATATATGATATCCACTGCTCTTTTGTGTTTTTTCCAGCAAAGCTAAAGAGATTAAAGACCAAAACGCAGCTCCTGTTTAATCTGTAAGTGTTCTGTGTGTATTTGATCACCCCCAACCTCCCCCTGCACTCTGCAAGCTCAAGAAATTACATCAAAATTGCTTCTCCTTTTTTTCAGATGTGATTTCCTGGCAGATGTAGAAACGACCCAGTTAATTACGCTTTTCTGAGCATTGTGAATTTGACGTGACCTAATAACCCAGTATAGCTTGCATCGGGGTCCATATATTGCTTCAGCATCATGGCGTATCCTTTGAGGGTGTGGTTGTCATGACAACCTCCTCTGGAAAGACTCATAACCTCTGCCTACCCCCCATCTGTGGTGCAGATGTGTACATTATCCCAATGAAAAGGTGTGTTTCATTTCTTGGAGCACGTTGGACTGGCACTTGGTCATAAATACATCCCCAGAGTTTGGTTCATACTGGAGGATGAACAGAAAACACCCATGTATCAGCTGCAGTTTTTGCCCAGAAACGTGCCTCAGGCTTTTCTTTGTACTTGATGTGACTAAATAACAGCCTTTTACTTCTTGTTTTGCAGCCCCCACATTGTTTCTTTAGACGCTTGTGTAATATTGTGGTGGATTAACATGCACAAAATCTCCCCTCAGTACTACTTGTTCAACTAACTTGTCGGAGACCTGGTAAATCCCTCTCAGAGTAATCTTAGGGATAAAATCATGCCGTAGAATGAAGGGGCCGTGGTTGTTTTTGTGATCTGTTTTCTTTACCCGCCATTTTTGGATTACGCCAAAGTTGGAGGATGAAGGGGAAGTACCCTGACCTCGGCAATCTGTTAGTGTCCCGACTGTTTCCTCTTCATTACATCTAATCCATTCTTATGTCAGAGAGAAGAGGGATCCCACGCCACAACAGCCGCTTAAATTAAACAAGTCTGCCTCCCATGTCCAACCTCATGATCTGGCTCATAGATGAATAAATAACTCGGCTTGTGTTTCTCAGGGTAATTTCCATGCCATTTATTAACACAGCTAGTTGTCAGGTTGCCCCAAGGTAGAGAGGAGTGAATTGAATCACCGGAGGAATATAATTCTGCTCTAAGGATTTGAAGAAATGAAAACACACAAAAACATAATGTAATGATGTAGGAATAATCAGAGCAACACAATATCAGTTGCATGACTCCATGTCATGCCATGCCATACATTTGGAAGGAAATATTGATTTCTTCTTATACCCTACACTGAGGGAAACAAAATCACGCTGAATCAATTGTGGAACTGTCCGGGTGAAAGAGCAGACAACAGCAGAAAGGAGGAGAAATCAATATTGTAGACTATTTGTATTTTAAACCCCAGATTTCTTTCATAGGCTGCATGGCTATGGACTATCTATACATCCGTTTATTGACATTTGAGGCTGTATTGGCTGAGTGAAAGGGGTGGGTGGGGGGGGGGGCAAACTGCATGTCATTGTGCCACTGACATGTTTTGTTAGTTCAAGGACAGTTTTCTGTAAGCACCAAGGACTAAACAGTATATGTGGAGCCCTACTGTATCTGCTTCATTTCCAGTTAATTAGTGTGTTTAAAGTAATTGTTTATTTCTTATAAACAGACCAAAATTAGTCATCCTCAGTGAATCAGATTAGTCACTAAACCTCATCTCTTTGAATGCACTTCTTGGCTTTCAGAGTGTCTATTAAACAGATGTTGGGAGTTTGGATGTGTGCCATGTGGTCTAGTGACAGCACAGCGGCACTGTGAGAAAACATGAGGGTAACATGAGGTGGATGTGGCTCGTCGTTTGAGGAAGTTATTGCAAATTATGATATGACATCACCAGTTTTTTCACGGCTTTGTTCGGTGCGTCTCCTGACCACGCCTTCCTGCCGCCGCGACCATAAAGCAGCCAGGCTGAGCGAGCGTGTGCACCAGTTGAACTCCAGCCGGCGCGGACAACAGGTGCACCTCCAGCCTGCCTCCACGTCGCCGTTGGATAATGCACACAGAGCTCCCCTCGCCGCTTTGCGCAGGGCTTCCTCATCTGCACTTTGAACATTTGCACGCTTTTATATCCTGATCGCTTCCAAGATATAGCCTACAACGATGCCTTTTCCGCCCATCAGCCTCCACCAGCGGATCTCATCTCCCGGCAGGGAACTATTCGGGAAAAAGAAAGCCAACGGAGTGCCTCCTCAGTCTGAGATCACCAGCAAATCGGGTGGAGAGAAAGGAGGGTCCGACAAGGGGAAGCAGTCCACCTCATGGGCTGCGGCGAATTTAAGGAATCTGGGGCGTAAAGCCCACCAAGACAAGAGTAAAAGCCCGGCTCAGAAACCGGGGGCCGCTCAGGAGTCTCAGGGAAAGTGCTCCTGGCTCTCGGTGCCCAAACCTCAGGACTCATCGGAGGGAGTCAGGCGCTCCAGCTCCATGGACTCTGCCAGACAGCTCCATAGCAAAGACGAAGGGAAGAAGGAGATTCAGTTTACCCTCAGCCTCACTCCAGAGGCCATTCTCGTTATCCAAAAACGCAATCTAGAGAAACAGATGTTGGCAAAGCAGCAGAAGTGTTGTGCCTCCGCGGACTTTCGGCACAGGCGAGTTTTTCCATCCAAAAAGACGCACGGAGTCTCCAAGGGCTGCGCTCCCGTCGCCAAAGTGGAGAGCGCCGAGCAGGACATCACCGCCATCGTTAAAATATCACTGTTGAACGATCAATACAAGTACGACGATGTGGAGTATGAAGAAGAGGATGGAGATGTGGATGAGACTGTTGTCAGGAAATGTAAAGAGTGGCTGAAAGGAGTCGAAAACGCCGCTGCTTTGGGAAAAGTGGACAAACTTTCTGCACTCCCGCACCTTAAAGGCTGCTGACACCTAAAGACTGAGCTCTTTTCTAAACTTCCAACGAGGAGACGATGGACTGGCACTGATATAGGCCTGCTGCTGTGGCATGGCATACACTAAATTTGAATCTTGTAAAATTGAACCTTTATGTAAATGAGGGGGGAGAACATACGCATCTCTCCAGAGGAATGTCAATTTGTCCTGAGGGTCTTTTTCATTATAACTTCCTAAAAATAGACGTCGCATTAGAAATTGCATTTAGGCTACTTACAAAAACAGAAACAGATGCTTCAATTTGATCTGAACATGATTCACTCTGACATTGACTTCTTAACAAAAAAAAATCAGATTTTAAAGCTTAAGCTATTTGCAGCCTAACTCCTCCACTGCTTGTCACGGTACACCAGGGACGTTGCTTTTGCCTATTCAATGTTTTGTTGAAGTTTTGATTTTAATACCTTAATATTCCTGTCCTTTGCACATGGTTTTTGTTTTCAGCGGGGCGCCTGTGGATTGGCAGAGAGCTTTGCCTAAAGGGACGCGAAACCGTTCCTTTGTGCTGGAGAACAATAAGCTGTCAACAACAGGGCTTTATATGGGCCTGCTGCTGAAACCAAACTGGACTGTTTATTTTTCCTCTAATGAGAGGGTTATATCCTTTGTAGGGATTTATCAGTGTTGTACAGTATTTAATATTTACTAAATATTTGTACTGTCAAATGTTTTTTCTCAGCTGATGATTTTATGCCATTTGAAGTAAAAACACGTTTTTTTAATTACACAAGTGTCCCTGAGCCTTTAAAGTTTCTAATTAATGTTGTTGTGCTTCTATAAGTCTGTTACATGATGATGATTTGCAGTCATTTGGATTTCGTTCACACTTCTGGCCAGTTCTCAGCCAGTTTGTGTAAAGGCTCTTTGTTGCCACTGTTGCTACCTGAAGCCATTTGGGCATTAGTGTTCTAAGCTTCTTAGATTTCCTGTTAAGCAGGGTTGATCAGTGTACTGTAGGGTCCAGGTGCATGATCCCTTCAGGAAATTACCCCCAGTCTGCCTTTCTTTTGTCACGTCAAACAACACAATACAGGCAGCAACATGAGATAAACAGTGTTAGTACTAAAAATCTGGTCCACATGTCTGTTGAAGCTCCAGAAAGATTTCCCCACTACAAGTTTAATCCTGACTTTTCCATACTCAAAGAGCAGTGAACTTGTGTAAGTCAGAGAGACAGAGACTGTACAACTTGAGGGCCTAGAGACAAACCAGTAAAAAAAAAAAAAAAAACATTACTCAGCAAAATACACCAAACAAAACTGCGCCATAAAGACTCCTCTGGTTTCTTTGTTGTTTTACCTCAGCTGCCTTCACTTTATTGCGCTGATCATTAAACCACTCAAAGGGAAACTTTGAAGGAAATGACAATCGCATGCAAACCTTGGACACAAATTAAATCTCTGTGCAGGGTCACAAACATAGTTAAATGTTTGTAACGTGTGGAGGTTTTCTGCAATGAGCTTTAAACTCTTTTGTATTGTCCTGTGTAACTTGGTAACCAGAGTTTTACTCACGGTGTGGTTCACTTTAAAACCTCAATTAGAGCTTAAGCAGAGGAGAGCAACGTCTACAGTAGAGTGCGTTTGAAAAGTTCACACACCAAAGACCGAATTCACAGGTAGGCCTAATATTATCACTTGATATTGTTTTTACATTTTGATGCCAGGACATTTTACACATCACCAGTGTGGATTTGTATGTTATTTTCTTTCAGTGAAACAAGCCTGTTTTCTCTAAAGGTCTCCATTGTGGATTTGCAATGAGATCTGAGTGCCAAGTCCTTCATCAGTCAAACACTCTGCCCGCTATTGTGGATGCAAAGGTATTTTGAATAACCCACTCACCTTTATTCTGTTTCAATGACATTTCATTCAGGAGCAGATAAACACTTCAGTTATAAATCTGCCGCTGTCAAACGTGTCCTGGTACAACTTTGTAGGGCAGTACAAGTACATGCCAGTACAGGTTTTGTCATCATGTGACTACACACAGACATGACGCTACAACACAGTATCTGGTCCTGAATAGATCCCCATTCAGTGTCACACAGTGGTTTTATGTGGCAGACTGAGATCATGGCTGAGCCAGTACAGTTTGTACCAAGACCCGTTCGGTTCTCCATGGTTCCTGTGATGATGATATTATCTACTGGCTCGGTGTCTGAAAGTTGTGTAATCCCACTCTATTGTGTCATTTCAATTGTGGCCTTGTTTATGTTGCCTCCCCGTGGTATTCATTGCCATCTGATTTAGGCCTGAAGCCGAGCTATTCATGGCCGTCCTGGGGGTGAGAGCTGCGTTATTATGTCTGAAGCAGCTCTAATATTTGTCCAATAGGAGAAGTAGAATTTAAAGAAGCAGGAGCTGGCAGCTGTTGAGACGGTCGACTTGGTTACAAAGTGGAAACACTTTTCTCCAAAGCGACCCTCAAGGTCTTTTTCCTTTTAAGTTAATAGCTCCAGCCCATATACTGCAGGCCTCAGCTCTTTTCATCCTCTGCTACAAACTGTTTCTGTTCACACCTACAGCATCTAATGTTTGACTCCCTAATGAGTCATTCCCATCTCAGCTTCTCTTTTTGGCTCAGGAGTGAGGAGGAAATGGCTGTAGGCTCCTGTCCACCTCACTGCAGAGTCATGATCGCAGTTTCGAGTAGTGACGTGGTGGAGCAGGGCAGCTGCATTATCCTCCACTGATTTGTAGTGGCAGGGAACGCAGATGGATGCTGCCTTCAGCCTGTCACTGACAACTTTGCACACAGCAGTGACAGCAAAGTGCCGCAGATCCCCCTTCCTCCGTCGCCACAGCATTTCTGTGGCAACGGAACTGATAAATCCTTCGTCTCCAGCAGCTTTTGTGAGAAAGGACAAAGCAGACACTCCCTGAATCGTCTCGGCCCATAAACTTTAGTAATGCGGTCATTCAGTGGCAGCCTGTTAACAATGAGACATTTCCCAGGGACAGGGCGACCTCACAGAGAAGACTTAGATCAGAGAGTGCAGTCCTCCCATAAAAGCTCAAGCAGGTTTTATTCTTCATTTGAGGGTTATAAAAAGAAGCATGCACTCCATGTTTTTTTCTGTGAAGTTAATCTGCGCTGGCATGCGTGTTGTTTCTCCCATTAGCCTTGCATTTTTGTCTTAAATACCCCACATTTTGCATTCCTCTACATCTTAGATTTCCACTTTATACTCTCAGTAGTCTTTGTTGGGACCAGCCAACATTTTCTGAGAGATGTAGTAGTGAAGCCTGTCCCCAATAAAACTTCCCTCTAGAACATCTGTTGAGCATCATTCCTCATCATTACATACATTAATGAGAGATTAAAGACACTGTTGCCAAATATAGACTGAGGGCAGAGCATTGCCATAGAAAATTATTTTCAGAAGGATCAGGAAGAGAAAGGTGAGGGCTCTGTAGGAGGGGAGGTGGGCATCTTCCTCCTGCGTATCTCTTCTTTCTTTTGGTTGGGCACTGCAAGAACACAATGTCAGGCTGTTGTGTGGGAGGATGCTGCTGGCAGACGAGAGGGATTACCAAAAATGCATTCTTTTTATAATCTTGAGGCAAGCTGACTGATTCACTCCCACAGCATCTAAATAGTTTTTTTTTCCCTGCTGTTGTTAGGCAGGAAATAAAGTCAAAGTTAAGCCCCGGAGGAGGAGGAAGAAGATGCAAGACAGCAGCCCAGACCCAGACCAGGAAGCCGAGGCCCGGTGTCAGGCTCAGCTGGAGCAGGTTGATAAATATTGAATATAAGATCTTGAGGTTTCACACTGATTCTGCAGTCGGCTCTCGCAGAGAAGCCACTCTGATGTCCTTTGATCGGCACCTCACTGTGATCAGTCATTTCATCATGTCATTATCTGCAGTCACTAAACTGACACATCGTTCCCTGCCTCCTCCACACTCAGTGGATGCTTCTTCTCAACTCACTTCCCACCCAGTCAGCAGCCTTCTTTTTCTTTGTCTATCATCCAGCGCCATCTAGAGACCTACAGGAACATGCACCGTCTCAGAGACGCTCTCTACTGCCGCTACGCTGCCCTGCTCAGAGACAAGGTGCAGTCACAGAGATTACTGCAGCAGGAGAGAGATGAGAAGGCAAGGGCCAAGTCAGACACTGAGAATACGCAGGTGAATTATTCTGTCTGTATTTATTATTTAAGTTCTGTCATGTCTTGTAGAGGTTAGTTAGAGTTATTACACCTATAACCTATAACAGCTTTTGTGTGTCTATGAGAATTAAAATGTAATTTATAGGACACACACACACACACACACACACACAAACACACACACACACACACACACACACACACACACACACACACACACACACACACACACACACACACACACACACACACAATAAACAGTGGTCTGCCTCATTTATGGCTGAATTAAAATAATGTTGTTGTCTTAGTTTAAAAAGACACCATCTGCACACCATGATCTGTTAGACTGTCAGCTGTTTGTGTAGTGTTTGTTTCACTGAAATTAGGTCTATTTTATTACCATGGGTTGAGTTATTCATCTGCTAAGTTTATCAGCTCTGTTCAAATGATCTGTTACAGTTGTGGTGTGATGATACACAAACCCGTGTATCAACCCTGTGTGTGTTTTGACCACAACACCTTCACAATCATTTTTAGCCCTGAAGTCACATGAATACAGTGGATGTGATCAGGCCTGAATCCTCTGAGTCTATATGCTCTGTGCAGTGTAGACATTAAGTTACAACATTTTTAATTTGAGGTTTTGGTGTCACAGTTATTCAGTCCAGTTTGAGCTTCAATTCCAAATCCAAAACTTTAATTTTTTTTAAACTGGCCACATTACTTTACTGTCATAATTTGTGAACTTTTTGAAATTTCACATTTTTGGAAATTTAAAATATGAAAATTCAGTTGATTTTTAAATTAAAGTACATTATAATGATCTCAGTTGTATAAAACTTTCATTATGGCAGCATTTCACGATTATGTATTCAGTTGCTTGCAAGATTCAAGACGGTGTGCCTTGTCTTTGCTTTCATACATTTTCTTTCTCCATGTGATTGACTTTGATTTTGACTGTCTTGTCTCTGTTGTGTCTGGGTGTGAAAAGAGCAATAAGCTTCAGAGACCGCCTGCATAGAGGGGGTCTAACAAGACAGAGGTCCTGTCTTATCTTCCCCTCCTGTAAAAGCTGAGCTTCTTCAGGAGGATGTAATTGCCCCCCTCTAATGACTTGCACTTGGGGTGGTGGAGTGGGGGTGATGAGAGCACAATAAAGGACTAGAGGTCCTCTTGCAGGAATCCTTTGCTTCAAATTGCTCAGCAAATGAAACTACCTGTTGTTTCCTCAGCTCAGATCGAGAGACTTTGTCGCAGACACGGAGGTGAGGCAGGACCAAAGCAGGCAGAGGCAGGAACACCTGCTGGGGACTAATTGGTCCTTGCCTCAGTTGAATGGCTTCCTGTGGCTGTTTGTTTACTTCTCATTTGTTGTGTGTGCTCTGTTTCCCAGTCCCTGAAACAAGGAAGGCTCACTTTAAATTTATATTCCCACATTTCCCGTCTCTGGCTGTCTGTCTGCCTCCTTCACTTTCCCTCTACTTAGAAACAAAAGAAGCTGTCTTTTTCCAAGCTGCAGCACGATGACTCATATCTGAAGTCCCTCCCCAAAACCAGTTATCACCTGGTATGTCCCAACACTGAAAGAAAAAAAAGATATGACACCTGATTTTAAATATAGGCTTTGTCCTTCTTTTGTGAAGTTTCATCTCCTGTTGCTGCATTTTTCTCTGAGATATTTGACCTCCAGAGGCAGTTAGCTGAGCGTGGACATATGAAAACCCATCACGACTTGGAGGAGTTTTATAGGTGCATCAAGTATAATGGTCACCCATCACAGCTTCAGAGAAGTCTGCAAGACATCAAGAAAAAGAGTTAAGTCTCAGATCCATACACAATGCCATTGGTGTCCTTCTTAGATTGTATATTGGAAAACACTTGTATGTGACTATGTTTGTATGTTGTAATGTTAACAGCGCTAAAGAGCCAGTCTGCAGCCCATCCTCAGTACAAGGCTACAGAAGAACATCCAGGCACTGTTGAAGACAGAGGACACAAGGATGATGTTTTCCACTCCAGGTTGTAACGACCTACACTCCAACAAGTCTGCAATTGTTATAATCAGATTGAGTACTAGTGCATCTACAACATGTAAAATTCATATTCTGGTGATTTATCAAGTTGGTCAAAACTTCCATCAAACATATTTCCAAATATCACTGTCACTGCTGCTTTGGTCATATAAAGCCATGTTCTCCTACATGTAGCACCAACATTGGAGCGATAGTTCCAGTATTGGTGGCGAGCTGACAGAGAGATGGTACTCAGCTGCAGAGGCTTCTGGTCTAAAGCTGTGAGTCCTCTGGATCTTTTGTTTGCGTTGCCTTCAAGAGCAAACACAGACTCCGCTGCAGGCTTGTTTAGCACGGACCTCCCTGCAGGACGGTGCTGATTACTCACGTCGAAGTGAGATGACCAAACACAATCTGACCCTCTGTTGTGGAGGCTCACCTCCTTGGACGGCCGCTCTGACTCTTGCAAACATCATCCGGGGGGAGGAGGGGGAAATGTCGTAATTATGCCCACTACAAAAGAGATATAGCAATTGGGGCGGTGGTGTCACTTCATGCCGGCACTGTGAGCAGATGTTGAAATGTTTGGAGAGTTTCTTCTCTTTTAAAGCTTTACAGGCTTCCAGGCAAACAGTGCTCCATTTACCAAAAGTGACAGAGATAATCTCAGAGCCTGTGAATTTGAGTTGTGTTGTGGTTCCACTCATCATCAGTTATGTAAGTATTCAGCAGCGGTTACAAAAATGATCAATATGGCATTCTTTAATTACAAGGGAACCTTTTTGAGAATCCCTTCATCCAACGTTTTGACTGTCTTTCTATCTGTCCAACTGAGCCACCACCACTCATTTTTTGCTCCTCTAGCTCAGTATTTCCCGAAATATCAACCATCATTTCATCTTCACTCAGTGCTTAAACTGAAAACTTCTTCCAGCACTTTAGTTTCAGTGACCACTTCCCCACTATTTCTTTTAGTTTTAATTTATTTTGGAGTGGGACATTTAACCTCTATTATTGTAGGACAGTGGATAGAGAGGTGGTTTGACATGCAGTAAAGAGTCACAAGTCAGATTTGAACCTGTAGCTGCTGCACTAAAGACAAAGTCTTCTTCCAAATTTAAACATTTCTAGTTGGAGATCTTGTAATACAGTCAAAACATGTATTATATTGATTCAGGAATATTTATATATATATATTATAAACAGCATTTTCTTACTTGTGTGGACCAGTGACACAAAACACAAACAATTAAAAGACCATTTCAGATATTCTACATCACTGTTTTTCCTTATGATGTGAAGACATTCGTCTCCAAGGAATGTCCCCCAGATCCCATGTAAATGGGTGCATCTGTTCATATCCCCCTCGCCGTCCTCTGTGTTTACATGTTGTGAATGTGTAACAGGAGGGTGTTATACTGTTGTTAATTAGGGCTGAACTCTGTTTAGTAGGAGCATGTATGTTGTTAGTACGAGGCTGCCACCGGCGAGCAGCACGCTGGCTCGGGGACATTAGGAGCTTGGTAAGAAGACGAATGAAGGCCTGCGCTGACAAGTCTTCCATCAGTGTGAAATCTCACCGCTCCACAGACAAACATGGCGAGACACCAGTGCCCCCCGCCCCCCCACCCTCGTACACCCAACAACCCGCCATGTGCCATAAGCACATTCCCCTCAAGCATGAGAAATACCCAAAATAAAAGCAATTAGAACCAAAGCCAAAATATGGAGTCGGCACAGTCCTTGGTTATTTTTTTTAAACTAATGAGCCAATTTATCCAATCTGTCCTGCTTTGTGGCTATTTATATAATCATTATTAGCTGCTCTGATTTATTGGACAGTTGAGGCAGTAATTTGCTATCTTTGTGGCCATCTGGTCATGGTCTCTTCAACATGTTGAATTTCACAAGTGTGCAGTACAGATCCACAAAATTAGATTTACCAGAACATACCATGTCTATTACTATAAATTGACCTCAATGAGTGGAAAATGTACATAAGGCAGGGCTGGTCCAGCTGCCTCTTATTTAGTAGCATCCTAATGGGGTAACACTTATGATGTGTTAATGGAGTCTTTTCATAACCAACCTTCTACAGCATCTCCTGTTAACATGTCATCACTAATATTGTACATAACATGAGTGCAGAGGTCAGCATCCTCCCTCCTCCACCTGCATCCTGTGCAGCTTGTGGGGTTTGTATAGATCTGTTACCTGCTGCACTGTCCTGTGAGTAAACGCTGCCTTGCTCAGGAGTCCTCCCTGGAGCCAGTTTGCACCCAGCAGACAAAGTGTGTTGTCACCCGAGTGCGCAGTGTTATCGGGTGTGAGCAGCACCGCACTAAGGCTACTCTTGAGAAGTAGCACACCGTTAGGAATATATTAACAACCTGACATTTTGTGCGCAGGTCACACACCACAGCAGCAAGTAGGCCGATAAAGATGTTATTACACGTCCGTTAAGGGGTGATGGGTTTTATTTTTTCAGTCATTGTCTGTTGGGTTAGTGTTGATTTTGTTTTTGTTATACCAGCTTTAACATCATTTCAATGTGTATGTGCAGGTTATTAGAGCAAGAGTCTGGTTCAGCGGAGAGTTTGGTGGAGCTGGTCTTTAGAGGCAGCCAGGAGGACGATACAACTGAGCAAATGTTTCCCAAGGTTAGTGTCAAAATCACAGAGGCAGTAGCTCTTCACAGGGGCAAACACACCTGGAGCAGTGATCACCCAACACGCATAAACCTCCCTATTAGAATACACTCAGCAGTGAGACTGCAAGATCAATAATCTGTTTTAGCCCTTTTTTCACCTTTCCCATGAACCCCTCAACAAGGAAAAGTTGCCATTTTGGGAAATATACTTATTGACTTTCTTTCAGTGGGCTCTGTGCAACTTTCCCTGGCTTTGGTTATCTCTGCTTGGCAT
The DNA here is from genome assembly GCF_905171665.1 of Trachurus trachurus. Classification (NCBI taxonomy): domain Eukaryota; kingdom Metazoa; phylum Chordata; class Actinopteri; order Carangiformes; family Carangidae; genus Trachurus; species Trachurus trachurus. The sequence continues at coordinate 20,225,555 of NC_139906.1, forward strand.
GAAGAATGGGATACTAAGAGATGGTGGAGCCATACAGAGCACTATTCCAAGTCTTTGCAGTGATAGTAGAGAGTCTGGTGAAGTTTTAAAAAAAAGAGAGAAAAACAAGAACATCGGAGATGAGGTTATGCTCAGGTGCTGAGATGAGCATATACGGACAAACACGCAGGACTCATTTTTCTCTCACCTCCATGTCAAACTGGGCCCAAGCAAACAGACGATGAGCCTGGATGGAGGGAGAGCAGGAGAAGGCAAACAGTGGTCAGACAAGGCTGGTCAAAGAATTACGCACAGCAGCTTTGTGTTGACAGCTCAGATCCACCGCTGCCAGAGAGGCCTGTCCCCACTATTGACGTCCTCGGGGTGTCAATCCAAGGTTCAGGCTGTGAGTGTTTGTGTGGACATACAGTATATTCGTTGGAACTACAGCAAAGTTAGGAAACCATAGCCACCATACTTTCATTTTGTACACTCTGCAAGGGATGAGGGAGGTATTTTAGTTTTTCATTCATTTTCATTTGGTTCACTTATTATTATGTGATTTATAGTTTAAGCCTCTTCACCTCTGCTTGTGTTTCTCTAACATTATTATGGAGGGATACAATTCATTCACTCCCCAGAGTCCCATTGATACACCATCAGGCAGGTGTTGGTTCTAGTCCATGCTCATTTTGCATTTTTGTTACATTCATGTTTTTTGTGTGTTTAGTAGTCATTTGATAAATATGTCTGCATTTTGCCAGTTTACAACAAATTGTGAATAGTAAATATGACTTTTATGTTTTCCACATGGTTTCCCTTATAGGTTTATTATAATATAACAGTATGTTCGCAGTGCACTTCAGCAAATGTGTGTTTCATAATCTAAGTTGACTTTCAAAAATCCACCAATGAGCATGGTTAGCGGGAAAATCAAAGGGGTTGCAAGATGCAAAAACACTGTATTGGTCTTTTAACTTTTAAAAAGGAAGCAAGGTGAATACACGCTTCAAAGTTTTTATTTGACTTGCACCTGCATTTTATTGTTTGAGGGTAGGAGTAATAGGCCTGGGGATCTATAGTACCCTATAGAGCAGTAACCTTAAGTAATAGTGCTGCAGTTTCATATCAGGAAGTGGCTAGTGCGACAGTTAGCGCTGGGTGGGGTGTTAGAGGAGGAGAGGAAGGTGCCAAATGGGACACTAGGACTGTGGGAAATAACGCTGGCTATGACACCTCTGACTTTTACACCATGGTCATTTCACCTCATACACAAGGCCGGGGATGTCTTTTTTAATGGAAAAGGAAATGATGAATGAATGTAATAATATACTTCCCACAGATGAAAGTTCCCACATTTGCAACACTACAGCCGAACATTATGAGGAACTTCCAAAGCAAGATGCCTGATTTGGTAGGTCAGCCACTGATGTTGCCTCTTTTATGGTTACACGGTGTGATAGCCAGGACAGGGCAGCAGAGAGTAAAATGCTCATATGCTCCACTTTCTCAAACCAGATTATTCCTGAGATTCCTGAGAAGAGCAGGAAAGCAGAGATTTACTTGAGTCGGCTGAGACAGATGCGAGATCTTTGCTTAACCAACATGGCTTTCTCCAAAAGGTCGGTAATTCAGCAGACAGACAGAAACACAAAAAAATGATGCACTAACATTGAGATTTTTTTTTTCTTTTTAAGTTCATATTTGGTTTTGAAGAAGTAACATTCAGGCCCAGTGTGGAGACAGGAGATCAGAAGCATATTCAAGAAGTCTTTTAAGTGCTCTTTAAACTGAGAGGGGTTTGTTTTTCTCTGCTTGCTGTGAACTCTGGTCCAGACTGTTGGACAGAGAGACAGACTCGCTGTGCTGGCAGGAGGAACGAGGCGTCCAAGATCTGGTTAGTAACACAAACCAGCCACAACACAACACAGCACAACACCACAGAGCTCTATGGAAGCTAACATGTGGCTGTCACACAGTATCTGCCTTTAAGATTTGGTTTGTTTTCTTCTGTTTCAAAGGCTTCATGACAACAGGTCACAGTGAACAGAATTACAGGCATACAGTGGTTATTTGTGAGTGTGATGCTGCTGCACTATACTGTATGTGTGGAAGTAAATCAGTTGATATGTTGTTCCTTTCTTGTTCTTTCATAGGTGCTTCCGGCTCTTAACTCCAAAGAAGGGAAGACAAGACAAACCAAGCAGCCGCTTCTCCGCTCAACCAAACCGAAACAACCAATCAGTGTCCAGAATGACCGCCCTTCCCGTCCCCAGCAGCTGACCAGAATGACCTCAGATAGGTGGGTGAACACAAATATGCACAATCTTGTTTTTTTTTCATTTGTTTAATAGAAACAAAAGACTGATTGTCAGTCTTGGCATGCTTCATGACTGGGTGTTTCCTTGGCAGCCACCAGTGTTTTGAGTCTCCGGTTTTGCACAAAGCAATTTGCCACCGTAAAACACCTGATCCCTTATCCCTCGAAGACGTGTGTCAGCAAAAGAACATCCAGGTAAAGATACATCTTCAATTGAAATAATTTTTGGTCAAGATTGTGTGGTCTTTCAATTTAAATTTTTCTCTGTTCTCACTTTAGATCATTGACAAAGGGTTTAAACTGTGGAGTAATTACACAGACAACACAGATCACTGAAGACATCACCACTATACTATAGCACCTATAGGGAACGTAATGTAATGTCTCTGTATGTTCTTTACAATGTTATATAACTGCATTGCATGACAACAAAAATATTATATCATAGTAAAATCGTCATTTTAATTCAGTTATATTGAGAATAAAGTCAAATTACGTGGTAGTTTTTCCTGAATAAAAATGAAAGTCCATCAAAGTTGAAACTGTAATAAGAATCAATAATCAGTTTAGTGACATAAAAATAAATGTTTGTAATAAAATAATTAAATCACAAGTCCAATGTGCTTTATATTTCTTGTCAAAAATATCTGTAAACAGGAGTAAGAAGTAAAAAAAAACAACAACAAAAAACACACACACACACACACACACACACACACACACACACACACACACACACACACACACACACACAAACAAACAAAAAACACCTGTTTTGTTTTTGCAAACTTCACTCAGAGTAGTTAATTTGGTTTAACATGTTATTGATTAAGTTATCCACAGTAGCAGGATGGTGGATCATAATGAACAAAAATGTACGTTTTCATCCCGAGGAAGGCACATCTTCACCTCATCCTCCTGATCTTTGAGTTTTAATCCCTTTTGGATAACAACGGATTTGTATGCCAAAAAGCAGCTGAAGCTTAATCGAACACAAATTGACTGGTATCTAAGTCCTGTGAGGCTGAGGGCCAGTCCCGGCCCGCCTGGTGGTTTCATTTCTGCAGGTGTGGCTTTGATCTAAGTGTCAATATTTGCAGGTTGATGTAATAAAGTAGGCTAAACTTCTTTATTCAAAACGCTGTCATCCTGTGGCCCTGAATGATATGGCCGCCCTCGGCCAATCAGGAACAAGCCCGCAAAGATCAAAGGGGACAGGAACCAACCACCTCTGCTCCAGACCGCCGTCCGGAGATGGAGCGTCTCTTCTGCCTATATAATCAGGAGCAGTGCGTGACGTTCCGCGTCCGTAGAAAAACGTTGTTTGTGGAGACACGAAAATAAGAAGAAGCAAATTCTGGGTCAGATTTATTTATTTTTTGTCAGTAAGCTCTGTGATTACAACTGTTGAGCCCTGGAGCTGCTGGACAGGATGGCTACGGGCGCCGGAGAGTGCCCCGGTAAGGCCAGCCAGTACCGGGTGGATCACCTCCTCAGTGCGGTGGAGAGCGAGCTGCAGGCCGGCAGCGAGAAGGGCGACCCAACGGAGAGGGAACTGAAAGTCTCCCTGGATGAGAACGAGCTATGGCAAAAGTTTAAAAATCTTATTAATGAAATGATAGTGACAAAGAACGGCAGGTGAGTTCAACTGCGCACAGCGTGTTTAATATCTATAACCACAAAAGTTCAACACCATACTTTTAAAGCTAATAGTATAAATATTTATTTTGGTATTCTCCCTTTCATCAGGCGCATGTTTCCTGTGCTGAAAGTGAACGTGTCTGGACTAGACCCGAACGCAATGTATTCGATTTTGCTGGACTTTGTATCTGCGGACAACCACAGGTGGAAATATGTGAACGGAGAGTGGGTCCCCGGTGGAAAGCCTGAGCCTCAGACTCCCAGCTGCGTGTACATCCACCCGGACTCTCCAAACTTCGGAGCGCACTGGATGAAAGCTCCGGTGTCGTTTAGTAAAGTCAAACTCACCAATAAACTCAACGGTGGAGGTCAGGTAAGGAGGCGACAGGATGTTTGATGCTTTACTTTTTTGTGTCTTTCATCGTCTTTGTCTTTTTATATTTGTCTCCTTTAAATTCATTCTTACAATAAAAAAAGATACAGTTATAACTTGGTGACATGGAATTGTCATGTTTTTGTTTTTTGTTTTGTTTTTTCTCAGATAATGTTAAACTCCTTGCACAAGTATGAGCCACGCATCCATATAGTGCGCGTGGGAGGCCCAAGGAGGATGATCACCAGCCACGCTTTCCCAGAGACACAGTTCATCGCAGTGACAGCATACCAAAACGAAGAGGTTGGTAATAAAGCTTCTTTTCTTTTTTTTAACTAACACACTCCTAATAAGCAATCAATAATTGTGAATAATGTTTCATATATGCGCGTAAAAACTATGCGTAATTTAAGCACGGTATTTACGCACGTTTTGATTTGATTTTCTGGGATTATAATTACCCCCAAATACCGTCCTAATTATTTTTGGCCGTCTATTTTTGGTTTTTAGGTAACTTCTCTTAAAATAAAGTACAATCCTTTTGCCAAGGCCTTCCTGGACGCAAAGGAGAGGTGAGACTACTTGTAGAATGTCTTCAAGATAAGTAAAAGTTAGTTCCAACAAGATGTCTGGTAGAAATTAATGAATTTTAATTTTGCAGAAGTGACATCAAAGACATGAGAGAAGATGCCAATGAAAACCAACAGTCAACTTACTCTCAACGTGAGTATAAATCAGTATTTATTTCTTTAATTTTTAAATTGAATTGGTCTCAGACTGGTAAATGATTCGGTGCCCATCATGTCTCTTGTCCTCTGTGGAGCCAGTAGGTGGCTGGTTTATTCCTAGCACAAGCTCCCTCTGCACTCCAACTAGTCCCCACAGCCAGTTTGGGGGCCCCATCACTCTCTCTTCATCCCATGGTTGTGAGCGCTACTCCACCCTGAGGAACCACCGCTCTGCCCCGTACACCACCCCGTACACCCATCGGGCCAACTCGCCCAGTAAGTGCCCTCCTCCACCTTAAACCTTCATGCATCCAGGAATTACACCACTTCCTCCCCAGCTATTAACAAGAAACTCAAACAAATGTTGTTGAGCGAGGAATGTTTTGCATTCCTTGGGCTTTTGTGAGAGAGGAGCCACAGAGCTGTAAATGACCGGGGTTCAGACGGGGAATGTATGTGCAGAGGATTCACACCTTTAACTGTCACACTGATATCAGAGAATCTCACAACTTCAGTGAGAAAATAACAGTTTTATTAGTAAAAGATTTGATTTCTTACAAACCATATCTAAAACCACCGGTTACCTGTGTACCCTCTTAACCCTGCTGCTTCTGTTTGTAGCTGGTTACTCCGATAACTCCTCAGCCTGTCTAACGATGCTGTCAAGTCATGATAACTGGTCCGGTCTGCAGATGCCAACACACTCCAGCATGATGCCCATGTCCCACAATTCTACCTCTGGTACCAACTCTAGGTTTGTGCAGTTTCCTTCTTTTATTTCTATTGCACAAGCTCAGAAACATGAGGAAGATGGTAGAGATGGAGAAAATAACTAAATTAGAAAGTTGTCTACAAAGTGTCTATTTCTCCATAAACAGCTCCATTATGTAACAACTTGTTGTTTTTGGAAACCATGATTTAACATTGTTTGTCATATTTAACTCAAATATATATCAATATACTGTCTAGACTGATAACCTATAGATTTGAAACAATTTGATGTTTGCCTGAGAAACACCTCTAGGACAACATAAGAGAAGAAGAGTAAGATGTTCTCTGTCCGTCTCTCTGTACAGTCAGTACACCAGCCTGTGGTCTGTGGGGAACTCGCCCCTGACTCCCGTGTCTCAGAATGGAGGGATAAACAACGGCCTGAACTCCCAATTCCTCCGAGGGTCCAGCAACCACTACACAGGCCTGTCTTACTCAGTCACAGCGCCCTCGTCTGGCTCTCCCATGTATGACACAGCCACAGAGGTGCATGACACAGCCCAGTATGACACGTCCCCACAGGGACGACTTCCTTCCGCCTGGACCCCTATCACACCTCCGTCCCTCTGATGGAAGTGTCTCTGCGATCTGGGAAAGACATAAAGAATGAAAAATTTGGTTTTATTTGTTTAAAATCACATTTATCAGGGCCACCCACAGCTGTTGTTTTCAGGGAGCTTGAATTCATTTCATTTTCACTTTTAATTTGGCTCATAAATTTCAACATTGACTTTGAGTTGAATCCACCCTTTAAAATTGTACTTTTTAATTTAATATTTCTAAAGGTTACTTAGATTTCCTATTCTTTTGTATTTCAAACAACAAAATTAATATGTTTATTTTTTATATTTGGTTGGTTTTCCTTCAAGTTTACCATGTGCTTTTGCTCAGCATAGCAGCATAGCAGGATAAGTATATTTATCCTTTTAAAACTATTTTAATCTGCTTATATTAAGCACAAGTCAATAATATTCATAGCCATTAGCAAAACATAAATAAATAAATAATTGTACAGCTGAATAATGTTTATAGTGTAAATGAGAAAGCAAACAAGGTTTTACATGTAAATAAATAAATGCAGTGTTTGTTTTTTACTACAGTGATGCTGTTTGAGTTGTGGTATTCCAGATTATTTCAAAAATGAAATGAAAATGAGTGAATGAAAAGTCTGTTGTGCACACAATGCAGATGCACAACTTTCGATATCATGTCCAGGTCCCTCAGGAGGCTTCTGCTCTGAGGCCTTGAACATGACAATAAAAATGTAATTGTTGTGCTTTTGCGCTGCACTTCCTGTTGCTCGTAGCTCACCAACACTGTTCTTTATGTTGTTGTTTTTTAAATTGTCACACTTTGGGTGCCGTGTCCTTTGGTATTGTTTTTTTCCATACAGTAGAAGCCACAACGGGAAATTCCTCAGTAGGCACATTAAAAAAATATCTTCACAAGTGGTTCATAAAGTCTAGGGGCCTCCAGGGTTGCTTCAAATTAAAGGAGGTCCCCGGTAATATAAGGGGCAGTTTTAGTTGAGACATCAGTGGTCTAGTTGGTCCTGATAAAATGTTCATCAATTCCACAGAAACTTTATATAGGTTTTTATTTTTTTTTTAAAGAAAAAAAACATGTACCTGAGATTCCTGAGAAAGTCAGGAAAGCAGAGATTTACGCTTTAAAGTCCAGCAACAGATCTGTTGAATATCTAACATCCACCAACAATATTTACTTCATAATATCATTCACAATTAATCCCAAAAGCCCATTCCTTTTCTTCCTGTGCTAAATCAACACTTTTCTCTATTTGTCATGCACATTCAGTCAGATGTTTGGGACAAAACTGCTTTCTTCCTCCTAAATTTAGTAGAACATGATTAGAAAGATGCACATTTCATTTTTCTGTGATGCAGTTAAAAGCTTCGTCCTGCTCAGCTCTTCTTCATCCTCCCATTTTTGAGAGTACAGAGGGAGCGTTTTTGCACACATGGGTGAGGAATTACATCCGTGTACATGTGAAGGGGGGGAGGGGGGTGGACTGCTGGGACTGTATGGGCTCGATGTCAGGGTGAGAAACCCCAGAGATCAACACTCAGCTTTAACCCTTTCACCCTATTCCCATTCACATCTCACTGACATGAGTGCAGTGTTCTTTTACAGTACCGACATTCAAACAAAGTTAATAAAATGTTTTCTTGAAGACTTTGGTTAAGACTAAATAAGATTTGCAGTGGTTTCAATAATTGACTATCCATCAAATTTACAGAGCTACAGTACTCTCTTTTCAATCCCCTTAATTAAGCACAGTGCTTTATAGCACCATCCTGTTAAAGAGCAAGTCAAGACATGCAGTTTCTCAGTTAGGTGTGAAAAATGTATTAAGTCATGCCAGTGCAGGCACAACATGAAAATGACCTTAGTGTGTCTTAGTGTGTTCGACCTAAGTTATTGAACCAAAGCTATTGACATATTGAAAGGTTTTCTTTCTTTCTTTTCTTTTTTTTTCATGTATACAAAAATGTACTTTCTAAAATGTAATTCTGTAAATTGTGTTCAATTATAACCAACAAAAAATTGTTGATTGTTTAACGGTTGTGTAGTTGGTATGAGCAAGAATTTTCAATGTTATCCTATTTAAAATAAAACTATTGATACCATAATTTACATCTCATAAGTTATATATCACTGTGGCTTCACAGGTTATATATCTCAGGTTTAGGTTATGAGATGGTAAAGCTGTAGAACACAGTATGCACAGGCACAGGCACAGGCTTTCACTTTGATCAGGTAGCGGTTAGGGTTAGGGTTTAGCTGCAAAGACAGCAAGTCCTCAAAGGCTATACAGCTCCACTCCCTTTACTTTCAGAGAAGACAGTGTTAGTAGATACCTGAAACAATTAATAAATTTGGTCTAAAGTGCCATTTCAAAAATACATTCTTGGTTTTATCCCTATACTTTTCCAGATTCTGCCCTTCAGAAACTTCAGATGATGCATCTGGCCTGGAAAAGCTTTTTCATCCTCTTGACATTCCCAGCGTAGATCAGGTATTCTCAGAAACACTCGCCTCTCTGAGTTCGAGAAATCATTTTCCTGAAATTCTCTCCCTCCATCTGTGAGCAAAAGAGCTATTTCCCTCCCATTGTGAAGAAACATAAAAACTTGTCAGTGTAGCACATACCAACCACAGTCCCATAGCAAACTTAAGTGATTGTTAGAAAAGTTGCTTGCAAAACTCTTTGCACAATGTTTTGTGGTAAACCTCCCCTCAGTCCTTTCAGCAGACCAAATAGGCTTCATCAAGAATGGATATTCATTGTTTGGTATTGGATGCCTTCTAAAAATCCTTTATAATCCCTCTCCATCTGACACACCACAGATTTTTATTATCATTTCAAGATGGGAAAGCTTTTGATTGGGTGGAGTGGGATTATCTGGCCCAAAATGTGTATCCTGGATTAGAAGTATCACTTTATGCTGATGATTTGCTGTTATACTCTTTTGATTTTATCTCTCCCTACTAGATAGATTATATTTAGCCAGGACTTTAGATATTGTGGCTTGCCACCCCTTTCTCTGAGTGATAGGATCAGTACCATCAAGACGAGTGTAAATCCTAAACTCCTTTACCTGTTTGAATGCTCATTTTAACAAAATTTGTCTTTAGCTCCATAGGTAAATTTAGGCCTCTATCAACCTTTGTCTGGAACAAAACAGTCCCTCATACAGAAATACATAATTCACCTCAATTGTGGTATGGCAACCCTAACCCTAACCCCCCCCCCCCCCCCCCCCCCTATATATAATGTAAATTAAATATATCATCAGAGTATAACTGCACCTAAATGGTTAATTTTTGAGAAAATATCCTGTTTGTTTACCTCCTTACCAGATGTATTGTGCACTGAACACACACTTGTAAAGCCTCATAAAACCATTCTCATTAAACCAACACTCTCATTAAACCACTAGCCCCATTTGGGATGCATTTGGTTAGAATTTTTGGAACCAGTTTGGAAGGTCATTCCCTCTACACAGGCTCTTCCTTTGTGCTCAATAGTTAAAAACAAAGTTCACCCCATCAATTTTATTCACAGCCTTCAGTATTTAGCTTCAAGTGGCTATTTGTAAGTCTTCTCTGTTTGGATGTTGTTGCTATTACAGGACAACTATTGAAACAACGACACGGGCCGGAGCTACCTGCTAATAGTAGAAGAAAATACATGATGGAGACAAGAGTTAGCACTGGTGTTGCTTTCCACCTTTTGAAACAGCCCTTAAGCAAAGGAATGAAGTTTGATGCTGAACGCAAAGAATCTCTTCTAGACTGGTGAGTAAACAGCTGTTAATGTTAATGCTGACTGTTTATTTAGCAATAGCAAAACTTTACAACTAGATAATTTAAGAGTAAGATGTATTTATTCCAGCATCTGTGAAGATGACACAACACCTTTGAATCATCTGAACAATAAATGGCAAAAAGGATTCACTTCTAAAACTAAACTCTGGCAGTTGATTTTAATACTTTCTCTAATACAGCCATTGGATCCACCCTTCTTGTTGCTTTATTTGGTATTGCACCACAGACTGCATGTACACAATCATAAGTACACCATTCTGGCCCTCTGCACTTTGTTGGCCAGGTGGCCTGCACTATTCAGATGGAAAGACTCAATTCAGGGAAATATCTCTCTGAGAAAAAGAGAGGGTTGCCCGCACACTCTTTCAAGAGTGTGCGGGCAACCCTCTCTTTTTCTACGTTACTTTTTATTGCCCTGCACCTCAATAGCCTACAGCATGATGTGCGTATAAAAACCTCCTTTTTCCAAATATCTCTCTGAACCCATCAGGGCAGTTTCCCATCTCTATCTTAACTGAAATTCCTTTCCTTCCTCGTGCTCATAAAGATGTGAATATTCTTCAGAAGCTGTCTGCTGCTAACAGCGAGGGCTCCGCCCATCAGGCTTCTGTTTCACAAGCATCTTTCAGAGTCAATAACTGCATCGTCTGTATTGTATGTCCTGTGTACCATACAGCTATTTATAGTAGTAAACAGGATGAAATGCATAAAATAATGACTTATAAATTATGAACAATTCCTGCTTTGAAGTAAACTGCTGTGTTGTTTCATCTGCCACAGGAAGGACATCATGCTGGAGATTTTCCTGTATCACTCTGTGTTGTTGCTATTGGTGAACCTTAAATGACCTGAAGGGTAAGCGATCAAGTTATTTACAGTCAATCCGGCCTCTTTCCTATCAGAACATCACAATACGAAGCAGCATGTTTTCTGTCTCTGTGCATAAATGTTATTGATGATGATCACTGCCAGCATTGTGGGCTTTTAACAATACCTCTGACGATCCACTGACTTTCCATCTGACTCTGTTGTCACATCAAAATTTCAGCCTGTCCAGGACTTTGATCTATAACTAAATGTCTGCAGAGCTAATTACATTCCCATTAAGTTCATCTGCACCCAGGGAGTAAACAAAAATGAGATTTTCTTTCCCCTCTCAGAGAAATTGTGACATTTGTATTCTTTTTTCACTCGTTTGGTTTCTGTTTGCCTTTCTATCACTCTATACAAGCACAAGTCGATGTTTAAGAGAGAACTCAGCGACATCAATAAGCGTAGAGCATATGGAGTTTGAATATCCAGACACAGACTGTGACACAAAGTGCAGAGCAGTCGAGTCGAGAAGGCATTATGACTGAAGTGACTTGAGGTCAGTCAACAGCACAAGAGCCCATTCAGCTCAGAAGATGAAGGTCAGTGTATCAGGACATCATGACATCCTCTCCCTTATACAACCAGCAACCACAGACAGACAGGAAGGCACAGACTAATCCGCTAAATCAAATACACAACTGACTGATTCACTAATGTCTCTGAGCATCTCACTGTCAACCCAGCGACGTGGATGAAAAGGTCTCTGTCTGTACAGTTCATGTGTGTGTGCAACTGTGTGAGTCAAACAGCCGTTTGTGTGTTTGAAGAGTTATAAGAAATGAGTCTTAAAACACATCAGTGTCAAATTAATCAACACAGATCAGATGGATTACCTGTCATGTAACTATAGTAATAATCATAATCCAAGATCCATAATCCATGTCCATAAACATACATATAGACTACTGTATGTTTTTTAATAGATAAATGGGCTTTCTATATGTTTTTAGATCCATGCAGCTTTATAACTAATTAGGCTACAATGCAATAGAAAAACTGGAGGAATAGCATCATCATTTTGTGAAATGATATACAGTAATTCAATATTTGTTATACAGTAAGTGCTAATTATGTGTCTCGTGTCCTTTTCTTCTCATAATAAATAATATTTAAAGCAAGAAAAGAGGATGGGACATCTATCAAAAATATCTAAAAAGCCACGAAGGCAGGGTATTTCTCTAAGCCTAATAATCCCATTATGATCCCACTGAAAAAAAAAGCTCTGTCAAAGCAGGGAGCATTGACGCAAGCAACTCTTGACGTCAGTAGCTGCAGTGAATGAGGGATGGAAGAGGGGAGGGGGGCGAGGAGAGCGAGAGAGAGAGGGAGAGTGTGTGAGAGAGAGGGAGGCGTGTTTGCCCTCAGAAAATACCACGAAACACCAGCGTCACGGACTTGAATGCAACTGTAGCCCTTTGCAAAGACAGCCGCCGCGGATGTGCGCATGGATGCACAAAAAAAATACCTTTTTTTTTCTCTTTTCTTTTTATTTAATTTCAAAACTATTCGGCCCTGACATCCAAGTGACACATTTTGAAGAAACTGTATATAGGTGCTGCATTGGAAATCTAAACCAGATGTAGTAAATGGAATATGATCCCCTGACCCGGGAGAGTTCATAAATAAATCAGCATAAGAGAATGAAGAGAGGAGGAGGAAGAGGAGGAGGAGGGAGGGAGGGAGTTGTGGTCGGTTGAGGGGGAGCCTTTGCTCAACTGGTGTCAGGCACCCATCTGTGACTCTCCTGGAAGGAAAATGAATGTGTGAAAGTGTAGAAGTCACTGATAATCTGAGGAAGGTCTGCGCACTTTTATCCAACTGGACCTCTCTTAAAACTCCCCTAAGCACGTGCAGACCTTTTGTTGCCTTAGTGAAAAGAGGAGTGTGGATTTTTTTTTCTCTCTATCCCTTTCTCTCTTGCATTCAGAGCTGAGACGACCGGAGGGGAAAACTACCATCAAGCAATTTGTAAAAGCCAGACCGGTGGCGTCATTGTCTGCTCTATAGTACGCGCAACAGCACGACTCTCCCGCTGCATTTATTCACAGCTTATTCTCAAGTTGCTCTGTGGCCCCCGCACACTGGAGTGAAAGCAAACCTGTCCGTCCAAGACTGCTCCTCATAACACAATGCGCGTTTGTTCGGTTTATGTCTCTCTGGCACTTGGATTTGGAGGTTTTGCGCAAGAAGTGTCACTGACAAATAGAGTTGTTTCTACTCGTCGCTGGACTGATGGTGTTGTGAAAGAGAAGGTATTGTGCCGCGCTCTCCCCCTACACCACATCTGTAGTGCACTGTCTCCAGTTTTACGCCAAAGAGGAATCCTCTCTTCCCTCACAGATGTTGCCGGAGAGCATTTTCTACCCGCAACTTAGTGTGCAGCTCAAATGTCGCCGCACATGCTTTGGTGTACTCGGAGCACGTCCAGATAATCTCCATTTACATTGGCCTATACTCTTCAAGATACCCAAGAGTTCCCGTTGTGTCGGCTGTGCGTCATCCATGCCTGATTAGACTTGTAGTCTGACGTCGCTGTGCACCATTCAAGCAAAACACCTCATACAACGTTGAAAATCTAAATTGATTTTTTTTCTTTCTTTTTTTCAAAATCCATCCGGAGTGACGAAAACCAATGTTTTCATAAAGACGTGGATCAACAAGTTGCCGCCAGTGCGTAATTTCCATCTAAGCGGTGTTCAAGCATAATCCGCGACGCACGTGATCGACAAATCACTTCAGCTGCAAATACTACTCATTTGTCAAGAGAAATAAACCCCGGACTGTCCGCGGAGACACATCTTGTCCGATTACGGCGGGAATCGGGAGCTGTCCGGCTCCAGCTCCATGCCTCGCTGCGTCTCCAGATGCTCTGCTGGCCACCACATGGTAACTTTGCGCACACCGCACGTTGGAAAGATGACATATAGAGAAAGGATTTGAATGAATGGGACTGAGATTTATTCGCATTTCTCTTCTCGCCTCCCCCACAGACTGTTGTATGTGTTGTATATCCCGCTGGTTGAAGGTGTCACACGTTATCAGCAGATATCGATTCAGCGGTGGGTAGATCCATCACTGGAATAGGGAGCAGCAAATGTCGAAGAAACGGAAAAGTCCTGACGACCAGGACTTTGAGGAATCTCCTGCAGGAAGCAGCGACCAAGGTAGGAATCATGGTCAGAAATGACAGTCTGAAAGTTGAATTGTTGCCGGAGTGCTGCGTGTGTTACATGCATTGGGACATTGGGATGAATTCCTTTATGTTTTGATGTTCCCACAGAGCTTTTCACACAGAGTAGGACACGCTTTTCTGGGGTTTCAAGTCTTGGCCGTAGAGCTGCTGTATCAACTCTATCTATACTATATCAAACGTATAGGGTCAAGAAGACCCTGCTGCCATGCAATCAACTCTCCTTTAAAATAAGTATGTGTATATTTTATCCCTAGAAAGAGATCTTCTTTGCTGCTGTGGATTACTTTTTATAATCTCTCATCAATCCTCAGTGGAGTCACATTTGTGCAACATCAGGTTTGGCTGCAAAACAGACTTTCATTTTCAGCCACAGAGGGAAGTGTACAGTAGTTCAGTGTAAAGTGTGGCACCAGAGGAAAGAATGTGGGTGAGCTCAGCTTTGTGGGTAGTAGATCTGTCATTGTTCAGGGACTGTAATGTAGCCTATACGCTGTATAAGTTTGAGCTTTGTCGTCACTGTAAATTAATCTGTTGTTGCACTGTGTAAGTTTAGAGGAGCAGTCAGGGACGGATCTACAATAGGAATGTTCCTGGTGTGCACCCAGTGGCCCAGTGTATCAAGCAGCTCTTTCATTTGCACAGAGAAAATAAAAGCAAACTGTTGCTAAATGTCGTAGTTACAAATGGCAACTCGCCAGCACAGAGCTGCCTCTCCATGTATCATTTGTGATATCAGTGAAATCAAATAAAACATTTGACAAGAGAAAGGAGAACTTAAAATATTCTGTTATGAAGCTACATCAGTGAATAGCCAACAGTCATGGAAAGAGTCTGAGACAAAGGACGCAGACATTTAAAAGGTCTCCCACCCACTGAAAGAGACACAACACTGTTTTGTGTTCTGCGCCCCTTTGTGGTTATTTGATTGACTTTCCAACCATTAACAGACACATCATGGAGAAGTCCAGTCCAGTGCATGTCAACCTGCCCTGTAATCTCTCCATGATCGGACTCTGGTAGAGGGAGGAACCGTGGCACCCATTGCCACCCCTCTGGCCTGACAGCTGTCTTAGAGTACAAATTGGTTAGAAGAGGTTTATTATTATTGTATTATATATTTATTTTAACTAACACCTGTCAAAACAGGCCACTATATAAACAAACTTACAGTTTAGATCATTTTGACATTAAACACCCTCAGGCATGTGGAGGTATTAATCCAGTCATGAGATGATCATAGTTACATATGCGTCATCACTAGACACTAAACAAAAGCCACAAAAATCAACCCAGTTCTTAGGAATGTTGCACTTTACTTTCCTCAAAGTGTATGTGATCTTACGTAACTGACACCAGTTTGATGCCCGTCATTGTGACGTATAGAGCATTTACGTGACCAGACTGAAGCAACTGCTGGGTTTGGTTTCTGCTGCGTCCCTGGTCTTGCAGTTGAAAACACTGGTTCGGCTCATCCTTTCGTTTGAAATTCAATTCCTCCTTTTCAAGAGGCAGCTTTTGAAATAACTCGATTGGCAGTGTGGCTGCTATTATGCTGGCAAACACATGACAGGAGTTGTAAGTTCAAGGCCAAGAACAACATCACCTTCAAGCAGAGAGTCGTGTCTGCTTGCTTGAATTGTTCTGTAGCAATGGAAACGGCTCACATGAGGACTGGACATTTGTGGTGTTTCCTGTGCATCACAGTGTGAAATTCAGTGCCCTAGTATATGGAAACCTTATTCAGTAACGTTTCATTTCCGTTGAATTTCACTTTTTGAAGAGCAGTGTCCTCCTATAGAAAACAAGCCCGTAGGTCATTTGTGCAGTCTAGAGGCTCTATGGTGAGGAAGTAAAGACATCAATAAGTCTCACTGAGATTTAAAGAATGTATTACAGAGTATATCAATTTAGAATGAACAACCAGCAATAGTCAGCAATGATTATCAAAGAGATTCAGAGACCAAGTCTTGCTATTCGGCTGAATAGGGTGCAGTGTCTTTCAACCACGGGGGTCTCAAGAGACTGGACACCCACCGAAGATGGGATCAGATTTTTATACAATGATGACCACATACACATGTTTATCCAGACAGTTCAAAGTACCAAGTATGTCTGTAAATTAATCATATGACGTTAAGCATTATTTGCCTAAGAGGTGCATGCCTATTTGTTTAATAAGAACAGTTTGCTTAAAAAGAGCAGAATAGATTATAAAATTGTTACACAACACATCAAAGAAAAACCAAGTTTCCCATTGCATGCAGCAGGTTGTTGTTGCCCATAGATAAGTCTTGTTGCCATGTGACATCTAGTGGTTGTAGTAATTAAAAGCAACAGGAATGTCCCACTAATGTAGAATAAAGAGCAACAAGGTCACAGTAATAAGACACAGGAGAGTAATGTTTGATTCCCACATGAAGTCAGGAGTTTATGTTGATTCTTTTATCCATGAGTATTCATCAAAGTCACACATTGTTGTTATTGTAACCACGACAACAAAGACTGTCTAATGTTGAGAAAGTAAATTGCAATCATTTCTTATAGTTATGGTACCTAAACCTGAGGCAAGTTGTTGCTGTTGTTATTATAGTAACCACCATGTACGGTCGGCTAGGCCACACTCAGTACAGTTGTGTGTGTAACACACACACTTCTGATTCATATCAGAGCATTGAAAAACAACCTATAGGGTTGTTTACGTTGGAGGACTTGTTGGATCAGTTCATTTACCTCCAGTAATATCAAGGCATGCTTTTATTTGCCAATGTTTGGAAATCTCTCCACATGTAATATGTCAGTTACAGTTTATATTATACTGCTGATTAGTTTTCCTGGAGGCAGAAATCTTATGAACAGATTTCTCATAAGCTGAACAAATCAAATCGCATCAATCTGCACGGCCACCACTGAATTTTAGTTTTTTTTTCCTGATTCAAGAGAGCTGATCCTTTAAGACTTCATTATAAACTCCAAGGTGCAGTGCGGGACTCACAGTAAACATTATGACTTCCTCAGGCCTGCGGAATTGTTTGTTTGCACTGACAATGTGACCTGTTTGCATCACAGTCTTTGGCTGCAAGTCTTTTTGGGCCCACGCCCAAATGAGAGTTTCCCTTGGCTAACACGGTTGGAGAGCCGGGCGCTTCCTTCCCCGACTGTGCCTGGCATCTGTGTCTACTTAGGGGGTACACACCCACTGAATGCCTCCCACTCAAGATTCTGCCATCCTGCGCACTTTGGTGCAGGCTTGGTACACTCTCTGAAACAAATACAGGTATGCGTTTAAAGGAAATGCCGATTTGAATTGATAGAATAAGTGATAAAATGAATGAAATGATTGGCATTCGTTAAAATGAATGATTGATTTGTGAAGGATCCAGAGGATATACTGCGCTTTAATCCTTTAAACCTAATGTCCTTGAAACCAAACTGATGTTAGTTTTGTGATACAGTACATGACGTATTTGTGTATCATGAACAGAATCTGAAAATTAGGACCAGCCACCATGGTGCTGCTGCTGTCGCATCTCCATTCACTGTCTCCTCTGAGTGTTCAAGCCCGTACTTTCTCATGGAGATCGTTTTTGTTCGCTCAGATATCCACAGCGAGGCCAGGAGAGGAGGTGTAGAAACAGAGGCATTGAGATTCATATCAGGGCCACAAAGCGTTTTTTGTCTTGCCTCTTGGTGTGCAGCCTGGACCTGTCGATTACAGGGCCACTCCTGGGCCACCCATCAACCATCACTACAGGTAGTCAGCAGCCGTGCAGATGCCCAGCTCTCTGCCATTACAGTAAGATACCAATGCAAAGGTGGCCATGAAGCTTGATCTCTGAATGCACTGCTGATTCAAATAGTCCCCCCCTTAGTTTTTTTTAGATTCCCTGTTTTGGCTTTTAACACTCAGCACTGAAAGACAGGAAACACAGGGTGAAGGGCTTTTGATCAAACTGTCAAACTGTGGAAATTGTAGTAATATTGTATACACCTAACTATATGGCTGTGTGGACACCCAGGCAATGTGTGAAAAGGAAACTAACAAACAAAATAATAACCAAAGTGAGAATTTATTTGTGGTGTGGACTGGACTGCTGTGGACTGTTCTGCTTCAGTGGACAATACTGCAAATATGAGGAAATATGGTCATATACAAATACCTATTCACCTATGTATTCACTCTCAACTATAATAGTAATTGATTGATTTAATGAAGCATTACTTGGCGCTGTGGAACATCCTACAACACTGACATATTACCACAAGATGTTTTTAGATGATGCAAAGCAACATCAGTGTTCATTTGGACTGATGTTTCTGGCAGCTCAGTGATTACAAATCCATTAGTACATTTCCCCTTTTTGCTCCATTTTGGTCTTCACCATCTCCTGAGGGGAAATCTCTGGCTCCTGAGCTGCTAACAACCTGTCTTTAAATGTGCCTGCTGGCCAGTTTGTCATAGCTTTTTTGAAGTCTACTGCTGGCAAAAGAAAAAGGTAAAGTTGTGGAACAGTTTTGAAATCAAAGGCTGAGCTGAAAGACACTCAAATGTACATTGTACATTGTTCATAAAATAATATAGATTACCCTTATAATAGTACTGGTACATACTACAGCTGTTACCAAAGGAGACAAAAAGTGGAATGATTAAGTTCATATGGTGGAGATTTGACCGTGTGAACTTTGTTTTCTCGCATCTGAAGTCTTTGGAGCAAATGGATGCCATATATCGTCTTCAGTGTAACAATGAAGGCACCCCCAACTCATTAACAAAACGTCAAGAAGAACATTACAAAATGGCCTCCACACACAGGAACAAAAAGGCCCTGTTCCTATGAGACAGGAGATCAGTTAGAGTTTCTCTTAAAAGTGAATTCAGACCACTGAGAGAATAGTTCCACATCTTGTGGACGGGTTTGTCCTCATAGATTAAACAGAGGAGCAGCCCAGCGTCATAAGCAGGCATGGCTTTCCAGCGGTGCACCATGTGTGTCTCTTTAGCTTGGCTTTGTACCCTCGATGCTGAGAGACTGAGGCTCGCAGGGGCCATTTGCCATCCTCATGACGCCACAGAGCCTTTAGTGTGTAAACCACACGCACAGCCTCACACACATTCAAACACTCACGTATCCTCGCACATGCTCTCATCCACGTTTTTCTCGAAGACAATGTCGTACAGCAGCTCACAGCTTCAGGCTTTGAGGCCTGAGCTGTAGACGGCGCTTGTACAAGAATACCACTTAGTGGTCTCACTGTGTACTGCAGGTCACAGTATAGAGCACACAAAGATTTGTGCAGGATAGTAAGAATACAAAATGTCCTCACATCATCATATTTGCCACATGTTTTATATCCATTTAACTGATCTTTGACCTCTCTTTAATCTGCCAAAGGTTAGATCTTCCATTTGTGTACAGACAGACAGACAGACAGACAGACAGGCAGACAGACAGACAGACAGACACTAGGTGGGGCTAAAGTATAAAGATGAAACGCAGCGAGCAGCATCAGGGATTTTACCATTGAAAATATATATTGAAGATATTTCTCCTTTTTCTCTTCTTTCACTGATTATTATTTGCAGACTTGCTGATACCTGACACAAAATTCTTGATTTATTTGCTCCTTTATTTGTCAGTGGAGCTGTTATTATATACTGTATATATATTATATATATTTTTCTATTATTTATTTATTTATTTTTGTATATAATTTTATTGTTGTTACATCACACACAGGTTATTAGTTATCCGTTTTACAGTTTCAGTGATGGTTGACTGCTGAACAAGGTTAAGCCTCATCACTAACATATTGAGTTGAACAATTAGATTATAGAATACAGTAAAACGTATTACAGCTCTTTAAAAATTCAAACAATGAATGTTTTGTTATAGTTTGAAAACGAAGTGTGAGGAAAGGACAAGGCTAAGTGTGTGTGTGTGTGTGTATGTGTGTGTGTTCGGTTCATAAATGGATTGTGTCCATGTATTATCACTAAACAGGCAGACCTGACATCTGGCTGCTTGGACGTCTTGGCCTGCTCAGATTGACAGGCCTGTACGTCAGCACCCATATTTCTCACCTATGATTCATACTGAATTTGTTTGGCGTCTGATGAGGGCTGCAGGCCGCCAGCTACCGACCCCCCTCTCCCCACCACTCCCCAAATTCTTTGAGCTCAATATGGAGCTCTCCGTCTGTCTTTCTCTCTCTCACTGTTTTTTTCTTTTCTTTTTAATTTCTTTCATAAGGTACAAAAACAACTGATAGAAATTAAGCTTAGTAACATTTCATTGTGCGCAAGAAAACACATTTTTGGATAGCAATGCAACTCAATTGTTCCAGGGATATATTAGTTAAAGATTTTAATCACAACCTGTTTTATTCATAGCTATTGTTGAAATAAAACTGAAATAGAAAAAAATCTGTCTTTACTGAAAAAAATCAAACTTGGTGAGTACAAACTGAGCAAGGATCACATGTAAAAATAAACAGTGCTGTTGTGTTAAAGATAATTTCCTGTTGGTGCGTCCGTGTGTAATGCTTGCACAAGGGCCAGAGTCAAACAGCCGTTCGGCGAGCGCCTCACTTCATATACACTGTACACCGTCAGCAGAGATCCACTGTGACAGGCTGTGTGACATCACTCAGCTGTGAGCGCTGACGAGTGTTTGGTGGTTAGAGAGCCTCAGTTTGACCAGGACAGCGTTAGCATGACCAGCACATGTGTGTTTATCAAGCAACGTGTGAAGGAGCGCAAGAGGGTGTGTGTCTTTTGTAAAGCCAGTTGTAGCTCATCTTTAGTGCGTGTCTGTGTGTGTGTGTGTGTGTGTGTGTGTGTGTGTGTGACGTGTGTGAGGTATAGAGCAGGGTGATGGTTTGATGTGGAGCGAATGAGGTCATGGCTCATGGCTCATGTCTCCTGCCTGCGTCATCACCTATAGGATGTGACTCCTGCCAGATGAGCTGCAGCTACTGCTCATGCTTTTTTTTTGAAGCATTAGCGTAAGAAGCATGCAAAGAATAAAATATATAATAAATGAAATTAAAAAAAATGTATAATAAAAAAGAAACAGAGCTGTGGCGCAAAGCTAAATTTCACTGATGAGAGTAAATATAGATTGTAGCTGAAACAATAGAATAATATTTGCAGCTGTGTAAAGCTTTATAAAGATGTGTTCTCAGCACATGGTGTCTTCATCATAAGTACATCTGAAGACACACATTTGACCCCCTTGTTTTGCCTGCAGTTTTTATGAGATTGCACAGTGAAGCATTTTACATGGCCGTGTGACGTCAGCAAAGCCAATGAGCACTGTTTGTTTTGTTTGCCCCCCCCCCCCTCCTCAACAGACCTCTGACCACATGCTCATCATCATAATCATCCTCTAGAATTACGGATGTGATAATCTAGGTCAGAAGTGGTGCCAACAGAAACACTGCCCACTAATCTAAATAACCAGGATTTGCATGTGTGAGAGATGCATGTGTGTGTGTAAACACTGGACAGTGTTCGTCAGGGAGAAAAAAAATTAAAAGTATATGTTTTTGAGAATTAATTTTCTTATTCATGAAAGAAATTAGGCTGTTTATTTAATCAGACCTTTTTTTTTTAATTTTTTAATATGGATTTTATCACAAAATGCTTTGATTAATCTGCATTTTTGAGAGGAAAATCTTAAAGAATTAATTTTTTAAGGAGCACTTCAGAGCTAATCCCATATACATAATTTAATGCTGTAATAATATAGAAAAAATAGAACATATTATATAATGCTGGACCGGCTGCTTTATTAGTAATGCATCCTTTGACACTGACAGAAGAAAGACATTTGGCCATCAGGATGTATGCTGCAGCTATTTAAATATATTAGCATTAGCGCATGTTGCATAAGGTGCAATGGATGATGTAAGAAAAAAAACTGTTGCTTTATGAGATGGTAAAAGTCATCCTTCATTTTCAGGACTGTATTTTTTATTTGTTTATTTTCACAAATCTGAATTTAGAGAACAATCCTTCACCGTGGTTTTACTTTGAAGGGAATAAAATATGTGTCTGCTGTTGAGCTAATTTAAATGGCATTGAATGCTGCGGTATAGATGTGTAATGCACATAAATTACATTTTACCGTGTGTGTGTGTGTGTGTGTTTGAATGTGTGCATGCATGTGTGTGACAAACGTTCAGGCAGGCATAATTTGTGCCAGCTCTGTGACGTAGAGGACATGAGGCCCAGGCGGGTGCTGTGAGTGGCAGTAACAGCATCTCCTGCTCGAGCCTGCCCCATCTCTGACTTCATTGGCTCCAGCTCTGACGCAGATACACCCACCACCCCCCTCCTTACCCCTGCACACTTCTTTCATCACGTTTTTTTTTTTCACCTATTTAAATGTTTTTTGTTTTTGTTTTTTTGATTCATGTGCTTTCTGCAGCTCCCTCCACTGCAGCGCTCCACACAGCTACACATCACATATCTGCACCACCTGTCCAATGTGGGCACTCTGAATATGCCTTCTCTGTTTTTTATCTCTCCTGCACTGATAGGAAACCTTATCAGCATTTCTTTCATTTATTTCCCGCCATATTATCCACGTTAATCCTCTCTCCTTTTGAATTTAATTGTGCAGTTCGAGGCTCTGGATTGCAGTGAGCCACTGAGAGCATTAGAGGTGTTATTCGTCCACATTAAATTTGTCAGCATGTGGCAGACAAGCAGAGGACGGCTTCCACTGTTTCAGTCAACAGCTGCATCAGAACTGTTGAAATGCACAATGAAATATGTTCGTCAGGGATCACGTCATTACATTTTCTCCATCAGCTGCACCGTGCAGTTTTGTTATGCACAATCATGAAGTAAAAACACTTTAAATAAACACACTATTGAAGGGAGACTTTGTCTGTTGTGCAACATTTGTGTAAATTTTGAATGCCTTATCACATTTGGCATAAAAAATATTTCTGTTGTTTAAGTGTCTCTTATAAATGAATAAAGTTCATGATCTAGAAGTAATTATTCGTAAAGGATTTATATACCAATATTAATGAATATGTACAAGTTTTATTAAATTAATGTATATCCAAAAACTAAAATGTATTAATACATAAACATTTTTAATTAACTAATACCCAAAGGTGTAAGTTGTAATTAGAGAATGGAAAGAAGAAACGCTGGCACATTTTTGGACAGTCTCTCCAAAATATGATGAAACCCCACAGTAGTGAGTTAGAAGGCCAAGTTTTGGTCTAAAGAACCATAGTTTTGTACTTTTAAGCCGTTTAATGAGATGCCAGTTGCCATAGTTGTAGCATAGTTGCTCATTTGAGGCGTCTGTTCCACGTTGTCTGCTACCAGTGAGTCTGATGCTCTGAATTTAGGCAGAGGAATTCTGGCAGTGCTCTAAATTTACAAATGCTTCATTTTGCAGTCAGAGTATGCTCTGCTGCTCTGAGTGCTGCCTTACAAACATATGTCTATAATGTTGTGTCTTGCTTCTTCTTTCTTTCTTTTTTTTTTTTTTTACTATCTAGAGTGACCCGCTTCAGGTTGCAATTTGACCTCTGACCTCCATGTAGATAAATAGGGAAGTGATGTGATCAAACATTCTCTCTCTGCAGGGATTAGACAATTAATTATTCAGAATAGCATCTGCTAATAAAATGAAACATTCATCTGTATCAGAGATGTCATACTTCTGGTGCCTCACAGTAGATAACCATAACCACATGGTACAGAAGCATACTATGTACATTTAGAACATGAAATTACACTAGCAATGTGTCATGTGTTGCATTTTCTCATCCCATGTTTTACTTTTGTCTCTGGTTGTCTGCTAAATTTAACTTTTCTTTTCCAACTTGTTTACTGCCTTCTGCCATTACTTTGTTGAATTCTCAGCTGGCTTGAAGCTGTAGTTTTTAGTACTGTTGTTGACAATGTGTTTTTATGTATATTGCCCTACTATTATATTTTTGTACTTTTATCTTACCTGATCTCAATTTTGCACTGCCTTGCACTTTCCTCCTCAATTGTGCTTGTGTATGTGATTGTGGTGCGGTGGTCAGCTGTAGAAACATAATTGCCCTATGGGATAAATAAAGTAATCTCAACTCAACTCAACTACTTCTCAAAAGCCAAATAAATATTGTTAACACCACAATCAGTGAAAAGAAACAACACCTTCAAAATGACTCCAAGCTGTCAGGTCAGGATTTTGGATTTCATTTTACTGTAAATTATTTTATTTTTAACCTGACAAAGCTCCAACTGGGATTGAAACATTGTCTTGCTGAATAGATTTTGTGGTTTGGAATTTTTCATTGCTTTTCGATAAACTTGCATGTTTATAAGATGTACATATACTGACACCACAATTAGACCATCTAAAGTACATTATCCTATTTTTTGTATGGCAGGAATAATGGCACGAAAGCTTCTAAAGTAGACCAATATTATGACAGGTAGTATATTCTGAATTAGATGAATTCTCACCATAGTAAATACATGAATGATCCATGAATGAATCCTAACCCTAACCCTGAATGACTGGTCGTGAAATGGAGCACTGTAAAACTGTCACCTCTTTTTAAACTATTGCCTTATTTTACTTCACTGGTGAAGCTTAAATATTTTTTCTTATTCCTTGGATATGATAATATTGTCCTGCCTAAATTAATATTTGTTCAATGGGAAAAAAGTCCCATTGAACAAACATTCACCACTTGCTCTCAGTTTAACCTGGTTTGTCTAAAACCTGTGGTATACTGTAAACACTTGCCCTTGTCCTTGCCCTGTCAGACTTTGCTACAGCAGTGCTGCAGTGTTAGCATTAATTTGGGGATTACATTCATATCTTAATCAATAAAATCAATAACTAAACCTGCAAAGACTAACCATAGTCTATAATTATTCGTCATGATTGACCTGATTCATTCTGATTCAAGTTACAACTTTTGCAAGTGGTTGTTGTGGGGGGGGGGGGGTTTCCACTGGCTTGACTGATTGAAACATTGTTGGTTTGTGGTGTGTGCAGTGTGTGCTCTGCATAGGATCAATTGAGTTTACATTATAAACAGTCACATCATCATTTTCGAGTGATAGCTTTTCAGGAAGATCAATTTCAACTGTCTCACTAAAAGTGTACAGTATATTGTTGAAGAGAGACTATTGAAAGAACTCGTACCCAGAAATAGACTCTGGTATTGAGTATACATTACCTTCATTAAAACAGGTTGCATTAACCAGGAACCAGGTAGTCAGACTAATCAAGCTACGTACATATTCATTAATGAAATTTCACCACTCCTAGTTCTTAAAGCATCGTTGACAGATGGAGGGAAGTAGAAATGGAGAGCATCCTGATCTACCATTTTGGGGGTCCTGACACTTTTGCTGCTGATATGCTTTGCTGTTAGAGCAACACGGCTCTTGGCAAGAAACTGTAGATGCAGGGTCTCCAGAGGACTTCTTCATAGTGTCGGAAAGAACTGCAGAGGAAGCAGATCAGCCAGCACAAGCCTATATCACATAATACACCATAATGGAAAGAACTGGACCGTGTTTCGTTTAATCAGCTCCACCCCAAATGAAAGTTAGGGCCCTCATCCTCCTCAGGTTACTTGAGCATGCTGTTACTGTCAGTGAGTCCATAAAAGGCAACTTTCACCAGTTCAGCCTGCTTCCTGTTGACAAGCCAGTGCTGCGTCTCTTGCAGTAGGCAGCTGAAGAGCCAAGTTTTATTAGTGGACACTTGCCCTTGGGGATGCAACATGTAGGCCTAATCCCTGCTTTGTAATCTACACTGTTCTTTCACTGATGCGACAATGCTTATATCTGATGTAACAACGCTGAGAAAGAAAGAAAAAAAGCCTGTTTTTAGTGGTTCCACTGCACGGGACTCTTAATTTCCTGTCACAATGTTTATCACATGGAAGGAAATCCTCCAAAATACAGCTGAGTCACTACATGTGGCATCTGTGCAAACTGTGGGCTTAGTACTTCATGGACAAGATGTTCATATCGACTCCTGCCTATAGGGGATGGCGCTTTGGAGATGCAGCTAAACCTTGTGGTTCTCGTAGGGCAGCATATCTGCAGCTGGCCAAAGCAGCTTCTACAGAATGGATTATTTTGGCTGCAGTACTGAGGAGTAGGATGCCCACTTATATTTTCCATTAATGTGTACTTTTGGATCTCATTGAGAGTTCTGCTCTACTTCCAACTTTACTGAAACAAAGAAGAAACCATCAAAGCTTCTACTGGGCAATCAAGAGGTTAGGTCTAGTGAGACTAACCTCTCCTTGCTCTTCTCAGTTTCCTCGCGTCCTTGTAGTCAGAAGTATCACAGATGCTAAACCTCTTAGATATCACAGTTATAGTGGACCCAGATCAGATCCCTCTGACACTTTTTAAGAGACATATCCTGGACTAGATCCACAAAGCTGGACAGTGGCTGTCCAAGTGACCTGACTGATGCACCATCATGCAATATGCAATAAAGACCGGGCCAAGCTAAAACTTGGATGCACTGTAGCATCCCAACAATTTGTATGCGCCCAGACAGACAGACAGACAGAGGAATGAACTCAGCAGGCGTGTAATGCTGAGAAGAAAAGCCTTCCCACTTCTCTACTCAGGCTTTCTTGTATTGTCCCTTGTGGTAGTGGTCACCATTTCATGGGAACAGAAACAAATGATTGATTTAGCTAGCGAGCAACAAGCTAATGTAATGATGGAAATACTTTAGAGCACTGGCAGCGTGAAAATAGAGAAAAAAGAGTGTGTAGATCTGATGAGTGTGAATGAGTGAGGTGCGACTCGAGCCGTACTTTCTCACTAAATCACTAACATGTCAGGCAGGGAAACGCAACATATGCCCATAATTACGACCTCAGCATCAGGCAGTCTATTTGCGAACAGATGGACAAATAGTATATTTGACAAACAGTATGTTGGTCTGTAACAAAATACGCCACATAAGTTGCCATAGACAATGTCAGAAAAGGTGCGGGGCCAGAGCGAGGGGGGGGGGGGGGCAATGAGATTAATGGCTCTGATGTCCTAATGATGTCTTAGAAGAAGAAGAAGAAAAAAAACAGAAAGAGGTTCAGAACATTGAGCGATAAACAAAGATGTCATCTTTTCTCCTGGGAGCATGAGGATGTCTGAGCGAGCAACAAACCTTTCCTCTGGGTACGTCTAATATACTACAATCTGACAACAGTTATTCAAAATGGCAATTATTAAGACGACAGGAGGGCAGGTAATGATGTGCTGTGATTTGTGTTTCCATTAACCTAAATTATGCACCTATCTCACATTTGTCCTAATGGATCACAGTGCAATGACGTCCATTGACGTCATGTTTGAGATGATCCGCATTGCAGTCGCATGCAAATTTGTGCATGCCAGGCTTTGTGTAAATGTGAAGCTCCTTTTTTTTTTCTTTTTTTCTTTTTTATTGTTGCATTTTCTGACAAATAAGAGTAAACAGAGGCAGTAATATGCTCACTGGTTGTTGAACTAGTTGCAAGCCAAGCTGTGAAGATGTGCATAACTCCCTCAGCCCCCCAGGGACCCTGTATTTTCATGGGCCTGCCTCTGACGTCAATGCTCCGGCTGTCCTGTGGATTGTCAGAACAGACTATTCAGTTGGGGGGAGGGGACTGGAAGTCTCTGTGGTGTGTGTCTGCCGCATGTGATGTGTGTGAGTGTGTGTGTGTGTGTGTGTGTGTGTGAGAGAGAGAGAGAGAGAGAGAGACAGAGACAGAGTGTGTGTGTGTGTGGATGTGTGTGTGTGTTTGTGCCTACATAGATGTAAGTATGCTCCTGTGTGTTCATGTTTGCGTGTGCTTGCATGTGATCTGTAAATGTTTCACTTACATCTGGGGCGTGTGCAAAAAGCTTGTACAGTGCCTTGAATGAGAAATGTGCTTAAGTGGATGAGGTCTGTAATGTGGGGGTAGGGGGTAAAGCTGTGTGTGAACAAGCGCACACACGTCTGAAGATGTGCAGCTCTTACGTTGGGAGACAGAGGCCGTAGTCATCAGGAGGATGTTTGCTAAAAACAGCCGAGAGGGGAGAACAGTTAAGCATGGCTGCCGACCACTTCACTCTTCAGTCAGCTGTTGATCCCCCGGCGGACAATAGTCAAGCCACTCTTTCACCAACAGCCATAGAAACCAACTGCATGTGACACACACACACACACACACACACACACACACACACACACACACACACACACACACACACACACACACACACATACACACACACATCTCATATTAAGACAGATGAGATTTCAGCGTCTTTCATCATCACTTTTTTGATTTCCATAAATTTCCCTGTAACACACATGTGATCCATTCACAGATGGATATGGGATTTGGTGGCAGGATAATGTTGACAGAGAAAAGAGTGCACACTGCCTGTCCAAATTGATACAGATCAAGCCAGAGAGAGAGCCCTGGCGGACATTTTGAGTTTTTTTTATGGGAGGGGGGTCTTGTGGTGCTTAGTTCATTTATCCCAACTGTATCCAAACAAATAGAAAGATACTGTGACGCAGAAAAATCACAAAATCCATCTGTTGACCCGTCTGTCTGCTTGTGATCTATCATTGTATATTTTTACATGATTCTCTGCCCAGCACAAAAATAGGTTTTACATCTCAGCATATGTGCATGAAACTATTTCACAGGTTTTGCATATAAATGTATGATGATTTTATAAAATATGATGCACTCTTGGAAATAAAATAAGTTAACCCAACAACAAATAAAAATTAGACCTGAAATCGTTACAGATCCTCAAATGTGGAAATGATGCTGCTTTTCTTTTGTTGTTTGTCTGATACTAAATAATTCTGGGGCCTGGCTGAGGAAAACAAGTAGGCTAATATACAGATGTTAGATGTCACATTAATGCATAAATAAAACAGGTGATGCTTTATGTACAATACAATTCTACAGTATTGTATTTTACTTTTACAATCTATGATTCTTCCACCTCTGCCCAGGACTGGATCTTTGTCAGACCTTTAGCGTGATGAAAAACTATACTGCTGTATATTCTTTCCACAGTTTCAAATTAAAAACATGTTTCACACAATCTTTGTATGTGGGGGTCAAAGTAGCAGTTTGATGAACTACTCTTGTACTTGCTGCCAGGCACCAACCAACAATGTGTCCCTTACAAAATGCTGCTCGCTTTGTGCACTTAAAATAGTACAGGAAACATCTGACTGCTCAGGATTTGCTGGTATCTTTGTGTTGCACTTGTGTCTTTCTCCAACCGTCAATATACAGTATGACTCCTGTGATGCATATACACAAACACACACATTAAAATATAATACACATACTCTGTAATTGTGCTCAAGGGTGATAATAATTACAGACCACTGTGCAGATAAAACAACCATCATGTTCTATTCATGCTTGTCTTTAATTTCTTCTAATCATTTGTATCACTGATGGAGTAATATATTAGAGCTGAGCTTCGTCCTGATCCAAGTGGACTAATTTTAAACAGACATCGGTTTAATTTGACAGGTCAAGCTGGTCAGTTACTTCCTGTTATGTAATAGTTCTGCAAGTTCTCTGCCACTTTGGAGAGTGGTGGATCAGAAGGGTTCACTGGTGGGTCACAGACAGAGTCGTGGCATCCCTTGTGATCTACCGCATCTCTCTATATGTTCTTCATCCATAACCGTCTCACATAAGCTCATAAACCTCTAGTCACGAACTTCGCAGGAAACGTCTTCAAGCGTTTTTTTGTCAGTCTGAATTTCTGTGTATAAGTTAGTTGAAGTGCTGGGAGGAAGTGCAGAAGGTGAACGGCTGACAGAGCTCTCTGAACTTCAACCCAGAACCCTCTCTTTGATTGTTTTCATCATTTCATTTGTGGTTATATTGCTTTTACAACCTCTTTTCTTTATTCTCATTAGCGCCTTAATTCAGAATAAAATCTGATTAATATTCAGAGCATTAAAAGCATGCACATAATACATTTAATGTAGATATTTTTCAGGTGAAAATCTTAATGGCTGAATTTATCTAGTATATCTCATTCAGAAAGATAAAAGAAATCCTGGGCATATTATAAGGTCTTTCAAATGAACAGAATCAGGTAATACTCTTACACTTGGAGAATCAAAAGACATCGTGTATATGAAATTAGGTGTTTGATGTGTTACCTTCAGAAGAAAGCAGTCTCTACATTGAGGGGTTACTCTCATGGGACTAAAATGGGAGGAAACGCGACAGAGTGTGTCAGACAGAATCCATTATGTTATACGTGACCTCTGAATGGACCAGCTGCTCGAGAGTGTAGGAATGCCTTTGATTGATAGCGCAAATGCTGACGTCACCTACCATACTGTAGCTCCCACACATCTCTCTCCTCTCTCTCTCTCTCTCTCTCTCTCTCTCTCTCTCTCTCCCGATATGATCAGTATGTAATGCTGCGGCCAGTCTGGCACGCTTTGTGCTGTATCATGTTGCTGACTCAGAGCTGTTCAGGTGCTCTGTGAGCACTGATAACACCAGCGCACATCGACAGAGGTTGTGAACCCCAGGAGTTCACTTCATTTGGGGCCTGATGTGGGATCTTCACTGAGACTGTTCACACAGAAAGAAAAAAACGATCTGTTATTTAAACCATGGCAGTTCACATGCATGTTGATAATTGTTGACATTTTGTACATGTAGAGTGAACTGAGATCTTTATGTATGCTGTATATTATGTGTAGTTTGTCGGTTTATGGCTCGAAATGAGTTCCATGTCAGGATTGTTTTGCTCTACCAATGTCCTGTAAATGAGTGATGTGCCTCTTTTCTACATGGATATTCTTAGTGGAAATATAAACATGAGTGGTGATGCATTCCTTGGCTGGTTTTAAGGCAGAAACTGTGCAGTGTGGCCTCGAGGACGTCAGAGAGAACTCAAAATGATACAGGAAATCCTTTGACATTTTAACACTTGAACTATCTAATCTGACACTGGGATGATTCTGTGGCCGCTAACGTTAAATGTACAATTTTCTACTTTGAACACTGTAGAAGCTAAATGATTGTTCATCGCTCTTAGAAATGTGCATCTGTGTGTTCAGCTTCCATTGTTTTCACTCCAGATTGCCGGTGCAGGATGCAAAATGTGCTTCTGGTTGACCTGAATTTGAGGTTAATTTGATTGTTTTTATTATTATCTCTATGAGACTCGATATTATTATTATCATTATTATCATTATAGGATTATAACCCCACGATTCTGGTGAGCAAGTTTAGTCTAAATATTTCAGCTGCACTGCAGCTGTGCAGTCTTTGCAGTGATTTGCAGAGTTAGGTGTTTGCTGAAGGAATGTACTGTATTGATTTATTTTATCATGCCCATTCAAGGCGATATTTACAATTATAATTTATGTAAATGTACGACTGAGTTTGGCCTGGTGAAATAAATCAATTGAATACATTCCTTTTGTAAATGCAAGTCTCTGCATATATTTGAAATCAGGAGGTGAAATATCAACAGTGATTCAGAGAAAGTGGCATAAAGACAAATCTTCATTTTACCTCAGACAAATGAACCTTACGTAAAATCCCAAACTAGACAAGGAACTGATAGACCTTGGTGTGGTGAGTGTTGAAACTGTAACTCCTTGCTTGCTCTCACATTGTTTCTGTTAAATTAAATAATCTTGCCCTATGCTGCACCATGATGAAAGTGTGTCTTTTAATATTTGGTATTTATTTTCATCCAGGAGATTGTGTGTTTGACGCAGGTAGTTGTTCTCTGGGTGCCAGGCTTTAATGGAAGGCAGATCTGAATGAAGGTGCTGGTGGGCTCAAGCCATTCATAAAAATGTGGTTTGGTAGAGCCCAACCTAACACTTAATATACTGATACATATTGATCCCTGGTTCTAGCTGTCAGTGTGCATAGGGTGGTCTCCGGCAGCTCTGGCACCTCCGTGGCAGGGAGGAATCCAGTGCCTTGCTAAAGGGCACAAGCGCAAGATGCTTAAACCCTTGTTCTCTACACGCGGTGCTGTTCATTATCAGTCAGTTCACGCAGCACCGGACGCTTCATTGCTTTGTCCTGCCATGCTGTAAATTTGGAGGTTGTCGCCGTCTCCTCCTTGACCACTGAGTCGTAGATCAGGAAACAGCAGCGTGTCTCTGCTGAGCGCTGGGCATATGGCTCGGCCCCTTTTACGCAGCCAAATTCAGGAACAGGAACAGCACTCAGCAGCGTCAAGAGTGCGCTGCCCAGACGCGTCAATATGCTAAAACACCGGAAACAACGACAATGTCCCATTCAAATTAAAATGCATGTCTTGGCTTGTGGGAAAAAACCCTGATCATTTTCATTTTACTGATAATTTGTTTGTATTAGTTAAAGATGATGTATGCATTATACGCCCTTTTGTGGTTGTGGGTGCCTTTGAACAGCTTTCATGAGAAATCCGCATTCTGCCGAAGCTGCAGACCCACAGGCCTCGAGGGCTGCACGAATGTTTTTTACTGAATAAAACTCCCGAAAATGGTTGTGAAATCAACTAATGGTCTTGATAAAATGTGATTTTAGTCTTACAAGGCATTTTACACGGCACTCGCTATTTTGGGGGCTTTTAATTTGAAACCAATCCGAGGAAGTCGAGCTCTGTCGTTGCAGTACACTTGACATTGGCGCGCTCTCTCTCCCCGTGTGTGTGTGTGTGTGTGTGTGTGTGTGTGTGTGTGTGTGTGTGTGTGTGTGTGTGTGTGTGTGTGTGTGTGTGTGTGTGTGTGTGTGTGTGTGTGTGTGTGTGTTTACTCCCATTTCTCTGTGTCTATGCGTCGTCGTCCCTGCTCCTCCAGTCTGCTGCTGCACATCCACAGCGGAGCCACCACGCCGAGGAGGCGGACCGACTGTAGCTACACCTCGGCCAGCGGTGCTGGGTTATAGCGCTGGTGGTGGGGGGGTGGGGGCAGCACACTGCTCTTCTTGCCCTTCCTAAAACCGTGCACAGCCTCAAGCACTGAGGACACCATCACCTCAGCGCGTCCTGGAATAGTTTTGCTTTTTTTTTGCCCAGACGCACCAAGTTGCAGCTGCAGAGGCGCACTTTTCTCCGTGGCTCCTCTCTCCTCTTGCGCTCACAATCCGACATGGAAGATGGTCCGTCTTCAACAAGCTGTTTCAGAAGGTTAACGGACTGTTTCTTGGGTGCAAGTAGGTATTTTTTATTTTTTATTTTTTATTAACATTCAGAATGGACAAGAAATGTACGCATAAAATACAGACCGTGTTGAATTAACAGTAACAGGGGAGCAAATCACAAAAACACTGGTATATTTGGGATGCGTTATTTCTGCTGGTCCTGCAGGCGGACGTTATTTGCCCGTTTGTCTACTCAACTTTATGAATGACCGATTGATAGCTGATTTAGATGGGTGGGGACTTCATTGGTGGGGGACCAGGCAGGACTGCAATTCGTCAAATGTAGCGTGCGTCTCCTCAGTCTTCTTCTTTTCAGGGTTTTAATCACAATTTAGATCAGATTCGTGAATCCCGTCTCGGATCTGAGCTGAGTCCGGTGTGTCAGCAGTGCTGCAACAAGACATGTCATCAGAGAGCGAAGCGAAGTCTGAGCAGCAGGAGCCGGAGTGAGGAGAGAAAGTGTAATGCTGCTTATCCCAATAGAAATAAATCCTAAAATACTGCAGAAGAAAAGGTTAGGTGGCCTAAATATAACTGTCAGAATTAGCATATTGTTGTTATTATTATTTCCTGTAAACTCATATAACTAATAATATCTATATAGGCTACTGTAGGCTAATACTAGCTCTTATTCCATAGTGTCCTACACTAATAATATCCTATTCAGTTTGGCTCTTATGATAATATTTTTTTTCCTTTATTGTAGATTTTGTTAATACACATTGGAAGCAGATATCCTAACAATTTAATATTATTCTCATTAAATAATTTGTTACAAATTAATTAAATTGTTACAAATGATGAAAAATACAGAAAAAAAATCTGTCACTAAATTAAATATCTCCTGTATGCTTCTATAAAATACTTAATTTTCCTTTGCATGTCAGAGCAGTTCAGTGGTGATTTCCAGTCCACATTTTGACATTCATCTGCTGTTGTATCTTTGCAGTGTTGCTGTGGGAACTCCAAACTTTATCACTTCTGTCTTTCCATAATTCCCGGTGTCTGTCTGTCTTGTCTGTCTGTCTGTCTGTATGCCACATGAATTATTCCGTCAGTGGTTCCAGTTGTTTCAGTGGCACCTCAAGTGACCTTTAGTGGCAACCCTGTAATAACAAGTTAGTAAGTTTGGGGCCTGGGATGGGAGTGATGCCAAAGTACGCACATAGCAGTAAACTGCAGTCATGGAATGTATTATTGAGGTACAGTATGTAGGTATCCTGCCCTCACACTGACCAAAAAAG
Organism: Trachurus trachurus; assembly: GCF_905171665.1. Classification (NCBI taxonomy): domain Eukaryota; kingdom Metazoa; phylum Chordata; class Actinopteri; order Carangiformes; family Carangidae; genus Trachurus; species Trachurus trachurus. The sequence continues at coordinate 20,260,224 of NC_139906.1, forward strand.
GACAAGAATTTCAGATTTCACAAAGCCTTCAAACGTTTTGAATTTACAAAACAGCAGTGGATGTGAAAAGTCGACTGCCTTAAAGTAACATCCACTGAGCTGAATACTCATCCTTTTTTTGACATCATAAACATGTCATTCACAAATATGTTGACCTTAGAAAATACATATCATCCACTGTTGTTTCCACTCCTGTCATAGTTTGGTGTTTGTGTGAGTATCGTCACTCACATTTATGCTGTTCAGTCTTTTTTTCTTTTCTTTCAAATGCTGTACAGCTGTCAATTAATCTGGGTTAAATATAGGATTAACTTGACACACTGTTTGCCTTCTCATTGCATGTTTCCCTCTGATTCGTGTGGGATCAGGGAATAATTTGATTATGCTCCATCCAAGGCTTTGTGACAGTGATAAAAACACCCGAACACATTCATTTCTCAACTAGAATACAACTCATTATGGACTCTGTATGTTTTTACAACGCTGTTGTTTATGGAGAGTGCTTTCTACAAATATTCCATGTATGATAGATGACTTAAAATGTATCCAACAAAGGGTAGAGGAGGGCTTTTATTGTGGTGTAAAAGTGCGGTTTTGTTTTCCAGCCACTGATGGTATGTTTATCCTCCTATCATTGTTTGTCCTTTCTGAAATTGGACTGGTTGTTGGACTGTCCAGTTGCTCCCTAGAGAGACAGACTCCAGTTTGTCAAAGACAACATGTTGGCTCTTTCACTCCCTGGTTGCTCATATAATTCTCAGCAGTGACTTGGTCCTGGGATATTATAGCTGTTTGTAGCCTCACGTTGTGGGAAAATAAATAGGCTATGCATGCGCGTGTTTGTGTGCATTGTTGGTGGATAGTTCTGGTCAGTATCAGAGGTCAGTCTGGGTCACCCTTAATGTGATCTCCCAGGCATTTTCAAACCCAATTGGTTGTCGACGAATTGCTTAACTCAGTGAAGAAGGCTGCATTGTCAGGCAGGAAGTGCTCACGCTGGACATTTCCTGTCCCACCGCATGCCTTCTCTCTCGCAGCGAGGATTTCTCTCAGCACTGTCACAGAATATGTAAATACATAACGCACCTGATAGGACTGCCTTATGAAAATTAAAGCCTGATTGAAATTTGAATGGCTAAATAATTCCAGACTGGGCTGAACACATGCCAAATAGTTTCTCTTTGTGATTTGTCTTCTGTGTTTATTTAAACTTTCAGAAAATTCAAGCCAAAGAAAATTAGCTTGTTTGCGGTTTGAACCCTTCTTTTTTTTTTTTTAATGTGAAGATCTGTGCAGGACTGGATCAGCGCCAGGGCACAGTGCACGATCAGAGTGGGGAAACAGATGACATTCTCCTCAAGGCGTCCGTTGACCCCTCGTCAGCTTGTCGTGGGTTGGTATCTGAGGGGATGGGAAAAGGCCACATGCATGTAGATTTCTTTACAACTTGTCCTCGTGTCAGGGCTCATAAAAGAACACTGCACTGGAGAAGACGCAAGGAATCTGTGGTTCTCATTACCAGGTCCCAACTGGCCCCTCTGCAGAGCGGCTGCAGAGTTCAGCATCAGTCCAGATGTGGAGCGGGGAACATGACCCCTGATAACTGATGTGGCTCTGGGGAAGGAAAGCAGAGGGGGGGTGGGGGGTGTGGGGGGGCAGATGCAGCGCTACATCAAATCACCGGTTCGAGCGAGATGCTGACTCTGAAGCAGCAGCTCCAGCTTTACTGTTTGCAGCGTTACAGGCTGCGTGATCTCCCCACCTCTGGCTGTCGTTCAGTTTCCTCTCAGTGAGAGAAAAGCACAAGAAAGTTTGGAGTTGAAGGTCGACCTGCAGTGTGTCTGTCTGTAGCTGCAGTTAGAGCGCTGCCGCCTGCCTGTGACCACACTATTCGGCTGTGGATCAAGGGACATGCCTTATCTACATCTCAGTTTGCCATTTATAGCCCTTACCCTTTACGTCTATGACCTGGACCATGGAGGTGGAAATAATGCAAATTACATTTCCATGGAAATCTCTCTCTCTCTTGCACTATGTGTGTGTGTGTGAGAGAGAGAGAGAGGTGTGAGCTTGCATGTTTGTGCAGTGGTGTTTGTTTTTGCCATGTGGAGGCGTGTCTGTGGAAGTGATGGGACTGCAGCTTAAGTCCAGGGCGAAACAGCGTTTTCCTAATTTGACACTTTTTCACTGACTGGTGCATTGATTTAGCCACACCGGCCACCTCACCCTTGGCACTCCTGTGGAATGTGGGGAGAGTGTGTGTACGTAGATGTATGTGCAGTGCTCACCTGTACACACACACACACACATTTTCACGGGCACAGGCTCAATGAATAAATGAGGTGAGCAGTGGGAGAGGAGTCAAAGCGTTTTCATCTTCAGCGTTAGCTCTTTTTTCCCTCTTTGCCGCTAACTGAATGTCAGTCTTGGACGCTGTGCTCCAGCCCTCCCATAGATAAGATAAGAACCACATGCTCTTCCCACCTCCTGGCAAGGGAGTCCCAGGCGGACCTGCTGACGCACGCACCCTGCAGCAACCCCCCAACCCCACCCCCTTTTCCTGCCTCAGCCTCATGTCAGGAGAGTGAAAAGTAGTACCTTGGCAGCTTGCCCTTGACTCTCTGCCAGAAGGAGTGCGCTTCTAGAGAAGTGGTCTTTTCCCTTTTTCTCTCATGTGCATTTTTCATCTATGTGTTGCAGAGGAGGAACATCTTGCTCGCTAAACACTCGGCGCTGCTGTTGACAGTGCTGCTCAACAGGACAGGAGCGCTGGGGACGCACGTTCGCCTCCGTTACGGCACTATCTGTCTGTCAGTCGCACATGATAGCGAACCGCTTCATGGGAAATAGAAATGCATGATGGAGATGGGTGGAGCTGGTTGTTGTCTTTAACAGCTCTCCATCTCTTTATCTGTGCACGTGAGCTTATTGTTTCAGATAAAGCAATACTTTCCTTTTACAGTACCTCCAGGAATGTGCAAACCTACAAAGCAGGAATGAGACAATTCAACCAGTTCTCATATTGTTTCAACCTTTGTGTAATTCCTAAAGTATTTCAGGAAAGAAAAAACAAAAATGCACACCACTAGTGAAATGAACTCACACTTCACCCTTAGCTACAGTAACCACCTTCCTGCCAACTGAGTCAATGCCTCATCAGGGTTCTCTCAGCTGAGCAGCCTTGTTAAACAGCCTCTACACCTGTGGTGTAATGTCTGTTGCACCAAACAAGCTTCAACTGCCAAGTCAGACTTCACCAAGTGTTCCTCCACACCTCACACCAGCCCACTAGTAATGAAGTGTCTGGGCAAAGAGTTTATCTGAATGAACCTGACAGGCAAGATTTAGTGCACGAAGTGTCCCAAGCATGTTCAACTTCGGAGTTAGTTTATAAACTACCTTCACTTTTTTTTTTTTTTTTTTTCCAGTTATTTTTTGGGGCATTTTTTGCCTTAAATTTGACAGGACGGTGAGGTGGAGAGGGAGGGGGATTCACACACAGGATTCACACACGGATTCAAACCCGTGGCTGCTGCTACTAGAACCAAGCCTATACATGGTACACACTATTGGGTTCAGCCACCAGGGAAAACCATACCAAATACGTATATATTCTTATTATAATATAATATTATATGTAATGATAATAATAATAATATCAAAGATGTCACTGTGTCCTGGTGACCTGGTAAACCTCCACATCGCATTCATTTCTGTGCACAGTTTTATGACATCTTATAGACAAAAGGATTATTCAGTGAATCAAAGAAAGAAAAAAGTTTTAAAAAATGAATTCCCCTACATAACAGTGAGACACTGATTGCGCTGCTTTGGGTAAGAAACTTGTGATATGTGGGTGAGGTTACTCTCATCACTGACGTTCATGTTGAGAAATTCAGATTTTAAAATAGAATCCTTTGAAGAAAAGAAGTAAAAGAGGAAGCTGATCAGTGGCTGGAGACGTCTACTGCAATCACCGTCACTGTGCCTGGGCTATCAGATGAAGACTGAGGGGTTGACATGCAGCGTGGTGTTTCTGTGCTGCTTACAGTGATGGAGGTTGTGCAAGCTTAAATCAAACAAAATGTTAATGGGAAAATAAGAACAGTCTTGTGGACACAGAGAAATGAAGCCTTGCTTACTTCATGGTGGTTTTGTTTAATAAAGAGATGTGGAGTCAGAAGAGTACACTGGGGTTTTCCTCTTGTGTACCATTGATAAACGTTGACCTGCATTGTCCCTGATGCTGATGTGTGATACCTCACCACAACTGACTGAGTGTCAAGTTTCGAATCTGATGCTGATTTCAACACTTTAAAGTTGTTGTGCTAATACAATGCATAAAAAATATTTATTCAAAGCACATTTTATTATACGATGGAGTGAATTACTTAACAGTTTACAGCATCTCTACAAGCCATTTACTTTTCCATATAAAATCAGAGCATGCCTAATTGATTTCCTTAATAAAAATTCTCATAAAGTGGAATTGTTACTCTGGAGAATTGACTATTTTGACGCTTTTTCAGGATGTTTTGATGCCTGAATTTCCATATTAGCAGCACGAACTGGTGCTGTCTGTGAGCGCATTCCCAGTCAAACAGGAGCGTGCTCATGTTGAGAGACCCAGACGGACTGAGACTGGTTTGGCCTTCCCTTCCCAGTCCCAGGGTGTGGTGTGCTATAGTCAAGATAAGTGTTATGCAACAATACCTCACTGCATGAACTCAGGCTTCAGTTTTTACACAGGAAGCCCAAGTCTGAGTCAGGAACCAAAATCTCTGCCAACTGGGCTACAGCCACTCATAAACATACTGCACAACAAACTACTTCCCGCCTATAGGTTTGTCGAAAAGGAGCAACTTCATTGAAACACAGATGTGGGAAGTAACTAAGCTCTTAAGTGCAATCTCAACATGTATTTTACATGAATGTTTCTGTTTTATGCTATATTCCTATAGTTCTGTTTTTATCTCCTCCACATCTATAGTAAATCGAGATTTTACATAGAAACATGATGAATGCATAAAATGCAAAACATTGTTAAAGACTGAAATAGTAGTTTCCAACCATTTCCAGCTAAAGTAGTGTGAAGTCACAGTTCAAAGGAGCTGCTTCCCCCCTTTAAAATGGATCCATGTAAAAAAAAAAAAAAAAAATGTTCAAAGGCACAAATTTCATAAAAAAGCAAAGATTAGATTTTTTTTTTTCTTAATTGCTGCCCCATTAATCCTCTCTCAACCCCCAACATTTATCATGCGACCCTATGAAGATGGCCTGACCCTGAGGTTGGGAACCACTTTACTAAACCAGCTCTATCTCCACCAACAACAGTAAAATTCGACTCATGCATGGATGCATCGGTGCTCACAGTCTAAACAGAGTCATATATAATAAGATATCAGTCACAGGATGTTTTTTCTGCGTCACTGGAACTTTTATTTTTGATACTTGAAGTAGATATTTGACTTCAATAGGATTTGAGTGCAAAACTACTTTACTTGACTGGCCTTTTAAGTGTGATAATGAACATGTGAAGTAAATGGCAGTCATCTCCTGCCACAGGCTTTGCACTGCCAACAAAGTACACACAGTTTAATGTTGTATCTGCTCACGAATAAAAATCATGGACTGGATTAAGATTTATATTTTTTAATATAACGAATCTTCAAAAATGAAGCTGTTAGAAATCAGTTCGGGCTAGACATGTCAAACGTGTTTCCTTATCACGATATCTGTTAGAAACAAATGAAAAATATTTTATCTTATCTTGATGACGCCATTGTCTTCAGCAGCGTCGGCCCCAGTGGGAAGGAAAATATCACTGTGGCTTTACAAAATAAAAGCAAAACGCTTTGGTCAAACCAGCAACCAAGCTGTTGTTCATACCACGGCTCGCTCTCTCTCTCTCTCTCTCTCTCTCTCCTGATTGAGTGAGCACATGTGGTTCCCAATGGGGTTAACCATTCTGGACCACAGCATGTGGGACAGATCTGGCTGCACCTTTGATTAGCCGCCGTAGTCGCAGGCTCGGGACACTGACGCATATCCCACAGCTCTGAGTGTCACTGCGGTCACATTAGGGTGAGCTGCGGCTCTAAAGACTTCAGAGGAAATCAGAGGGAAAGCCTGTAAGGTCGGCAGAAAAGTAGCAGGAATGTACAGGAAAAAAAAAAGTGCCATCAATCACCATCGTGCCATAATATAGTGGCTGTCAGATCAAACCAGTCATTCCTCTGGTTTCTTTTTTCCAAGGCACTTCAATAGAGATTGACGACGTTTACATTTTGTTTTCCTAAACTGATACAGATAAATACATTTAATAGGTCAAGATGCCCCCCACTGGAGTTCACCTGAACTAACTGTGGAGCAGATTCATTAGTCATTCACTGAAAGAAATGTTCAAATTACTTCAACAAAATGTCAAAATTATGTAACTTTGATTTGACATTTTCAAACATCTTTGCTCTCACATTTAGAGGAAGTCGACCCCTGAAGGTTTTCCTGTCATGTGGACTGTCTTCCGGTAATACATCACATTATTGTATTACATTGTGATACATCTGCCCTGCAAGAACTCAATTAATGCATCAAGATAGCAAGATACTGTAAGTTCTGGAGGATAAGTCTGGTGATAGTCACACATACCATGAAAAGACCCAAAGAAACATTGAAGTAATCCCAGTAACAAGTGCTGTGTGTGTTCAGCTGAAGCCTGATACAGTTGTTGCTCTGTGCAGTAGAGCACCATTGTTGACCAGAAACTAATAAATACACATCACAGAGCTGCACTGGCTGACATCCTCCTTCATTCTGATGAACACGGTCGGGCACTGTAGTTTATTTTGAATCAATCCCAGAAACACCGTCTTGCCAACTGAAATAATCAGCAGAGCTCCAAATGTGTATCAATCCGCAGCTGAAAATAGTCCCCAGCGAATGCACTCTGACTTCTGTTTTAATAATGTTTGATATACAATGTGCGGTAGCCTACTCTGCCCTTTTAGAAAATGATTTTTCCTGATTTTAATAAAAAGCATATATTCATAACTACTATTTCGATTTATGTCTTGAGCAGGACGAAATGAGCTTGGAGCTGACACACAGACAGGTTGGGGAAGTTGGAAAGTACTGAGAGACAGACTGGTCCTGTTGACAAAACCAAAAATGTATGGGTAGCCTTTTCTTTTAGGAAATTACTGGGGTATTAGTTGACATGTACGAGCCATATATTACTTTAATGAAAATTTTGTTGTACTTGTAGACAGTTAACTGTTGAGTAAGGGGTCCTGAACTCCCCCTTTTCCACAGTTCTTGCTACTGTGGACTCAACTCTAAGCACAAGGGTGTACCCACAGCACTGTTTTATGAACCATTATATGCCCCCTGCAATATTCTTATCACTGCTGTTTGTTTTTTGCCCCATGGAAATAGGACATTTGACTATTTTTGTTGATGTGCACACATATGATTCCTAAATAATTTTCAGAGCCGATCGACACAAAACTTGTATTCATAAATTCACACAGCCTCCTTGTGTTTTCTTTTTTTGTGGTGTCACCAATCACAGTGCCTCCTTTGTGTGTCAGATAGGACAAAGTCGTACGGGTCTTTTGCAGTGCTCCCATTTTACTCCTCTCTGTGTGTCTTTCTGTCCCCTGCAGCTCCCTTCAACCCCCCTTAACTTTCTCTCATTTATTAAGCCGTATTCTGCCGATGTGCGTCAGAGCTGGCCAGGAGTCTCGTGAGGCGTTCCGCTCCTGAAGAGCTGTGTCTCGTGTCTGGACAGCGTCAGACCGCAGCGTCCTCCACCCCCCAAACTTACCCCCACCTCTGTTTGCCTTATTTGCCTGCAACCACCACAAGCCTCCTCGACCTCCACACACACACACACACACACACATAGACGCGGCACACACGCTGAGCAGATGATCCATCGTAACTGAAGATCAAATTATTTGTTCTGGGGGAATAAATCAAAGGTCGTAGGTAGCTGCTGACTTTTTTACCAGAGTCAGGAGCACTTTGATGCTCAAATTAAATTGGAATAAGTTAAAGTTTTTCCTGAGATGCAGGTTTGAAACGCTCTTTATTGACGCACATGAAGTTACCTGCAGTTTTAAGTGGAATGGATAGTCGTATCTCCTGCAGCTGGTTTTATTTTGTCATCTGGCACAAAGCTGCAGTCTGTGCCACCCCTCATGTACTTGTTTTGTTGTCCACAAGCAACTGTAGCCATTCTCTAACCTGATATAAAGGATTTCAGACAGACGCCCCACTTAGTAATATTTTCATGCCGTGTGTGTGTGTCTGACAGCAGAACACATGCCTTCCAGCTGCATGTCCTCCTGTGATTCATAGTTGAAGGGAGTCTACACAGATGCTGCTGATAACCAGACGTTTCGTGAGAAAGCAGTGAAATGATCGGGGCTGTGTGAATACAGCACCTCTCTTTTCTGCTATTATCTGATAACAGATATCAATCCTGTGGAGCATGTCATAAATTCAGCACTGCCATAGGATTTGTTTTGGGTTTTTCTTTTTTTTTCTTTTTTTAGGAATTATCCCTTTTGGTTGTGAGCGTTGAGTTCACTGTCCCAGGATGAGATGACGTCTCACGACTGGATTTAGTCTTTGTTTTAGACACACACTCCATCTTGCGTGAGTGACCTAAACATGATGGTTTCCTAGTGCATCATGACGGCCTCTCAGACGCCAGCGGGTATATTAAAAACAACTTTCCCTCAACGATGGTCTGGCAAATGGCTTTTTTCCCTGACAACAAAGACAGTAAACAGCAGCACTTAGCGAGCTCTCAAGAACCTAATTGCCTATTAAGCACAATCGAGTCCTCCTTTATCCTGCTGCCTCTGTTGGGGGCTCCTATCCCTGGAGACACAGCTTTACAGTAAACATAAGTGAGCTAGCCCAGCTATCTGAGAGCCTTAGCCGGAAAACTAGGCGCTGCTGTTGCTGCTGCTGCTGCTGCACTCACCTCACGGTACGGCGAAAAGAGAGATGACCTTCTGCTGCCTCTAGCCTGTGGATTTGTTTGGGTGGCTGTCGGGAACACTGTGGGCCAGACTGAGACGTTATTTCCATCCTCTTATATCTTTCTGTTTCTCTTCTCCACACTTTTCTGCTATTTCCATGATTTTGTGCAACATCTCCCTGCGTCACTTTAATGTTTTGTTTTGTTTTGTTTTTTATTATTATTATTCTTATGCTCTGCTTAGTCATGGATAAAGTTGCGCTGTGCATGAACTAAAAGACATTTTTGTTTCTGTGCTCTTCAGGCTTGACAGATGAGAAAGTGAAGGCCTACCTCTCGCTGCACCCGCAGATGCTGGACGACTTTGTGTTGGAGAGTGTGAGTGCAGAGACGTTGGACAGATGGCTGAAGAGGAAGACCAGCAGCAGGCCTGCAGGTATACCACTCCGACACACTCACACACACACGCACATGCATGCACACAGACATACAGGGATAAACAAAGAAACACACACACACACACACATGCTGCAGCTCTCTGGATCACTGTGACATAATGATTGGATCAGCGGATTTCAGTGTATTGACGCACAGTTGTAATTTCTGTAATATTTTACTTTGGTTAAATGTTTGTACTTTTTAGCTCACATAATCCCATACGAGTTCCCGAGGAGTCAACCACAAATACAGGCTGCCATGAATATCTGCAGCCACGTCAGTCTTTTAGCTTTTATTGCTCTGAAAAACTAAAACCTTTTCTCTTAAAGACCAAAGGATAACTGGAGCCGAGGCAGAGTGTAACTCTGTGGGCTCCATTTATTATCCTGGCCATTTGCAGTACAAATCACTCATCTTCACGTGTTTCCTTTAATCGCCTGTGTGTGTGCGCGTGTGTGTATATGTGTGTGTGTGTGATAGACAGACGAAAGGGAGAGGGAACGGGCTTGTCGGGTGTTTACGGGTCATTAGATGTGTTTGAGCGGGCCGAGTTGAGTCTGTGCCGTGCGCTCCACACACAGCGGACTGTTTCTCAGACCAACCGCATCCATCAAGGGCCCACAGAGCTGGCACTCTGCCCAGTCGAGCTGCTGACGTCAGAGGCGACCTCCAGAGACATGCAGCCGGCTGAAGGGGGCCCAGGGGAGGGGCGGGGATGGTGGGGGTGGGGGTGGTGGTGGTGAGGGGTTGTGCTGGCTCAGGGTGTGGGTGTGTTGAAGTGAAGGGAGGGGTGGGGGGGGGGCTGGCGGAGGATGGATTTGTCACATTTGGGAGCTGCTGCTTTCTCCATGTGGTTTACAGACAGTTGTGTTTATTGCTGCCATGCAGAGACGTTGGTCTCTCAGGTCTGATCCTGCACTTAAAACAGTTTCCTGTATACAGTGCAGTGCGTACATGTGTGTGTGTGTGTGTGTGTGTGTGTGTGTTGACTCTAACAGGTAGAAATAGAGGCCAAAATGATTCTAGCCGGCGCCAAGTGGGAATAACTAATTTCACCCATGTAGTTCAGGTCAGAGCAGATGAAGCCTGAGCAAAAGGAGAACGTTGATTCACAAAGTTTAATAGCAGAGAGCACAAAGACTTTCAGGCTGATGCGTTGTGATCAGTTTTCAGTAATCATATGAGTCATGAAACCAAATTCCCCACAGTGCAAAGGTCATGTTGTTCCCATCCTTTCCAGAAACTCCACAACCTTAAGAACCCCTTTGTTTACTACAGATTTTTCAAAGCATGTTTTAAAATCTGTGTTTATCTCAGCTACTAGTTATTTCAGTGCGGTTGGAAAATCAGCTCGCATAAAACTGAAACTGTCTCGAGTCATGCAGCCAATCAGTGAACAAAGTTATCATTGAAACGTCTGTGCTGCATTACTACACAGGCGTGACCTCACTTTGACATGACATTCATTATGATGGATTTCATGTCTCGAGCAAGTTTTCTGATCTCAGCCGATTCTCATGTTGTGCAGAGAAGCATGCTGAACACTGACAGCCTGCAAGACAGAGAGAGAGAAAAAAAACTAGAGTGCAATGACGTCAGTGGTGAACAGTAATGCAAACAACATTACTGATCCCCTACTATGTGTCAAGCTGCTGGTGAAATGGTAACCCGCATCAGTTTGTTATAGGTGAGGATGCACAGAGGAGGGCCAGAGCAACGATACAACACAGTTTGTGTTAAAAAATATAAAATTACTGGACTGATAAAGAAGCAAATCACAGTTGTTTTTTTGACTACTAGATAATATAATTGATAATAGTTTTTTTCATGTGGTGATAAAGACGACATCACACTGTGACCGCTCCTTTGCTGGGAATTTTCAGCATTTGCCCACCTGCATACCTTCAGCTCTCCCTGAGTACCAGCACTTGCTGATTAATGTAGGTCAGATGCAGGTAGGTATGCAGTACGCTGCCATGCCATGAGTGTCTAGACCTTTTACCTCCAAAAATTCCTATCAGTTAAATCACAGATGGACAGATGATTGGGGGGGGGGGGGGGACATGCGGACCACCAAGGGCTATTCCTATTTCTTGGAATTTAATTTTGTTGGATTAGTTTGTTTGTTTGTGTCTGTCGTCCTAGTTGCTAAATAACATCGTCATCTTTTATTTGATTTTACACATGGTTGGAAGTGTTACAGTGAGTGTATCTTTGCAATGTAGCTTACGTCAGTTTGTTTTAATGCTCTGTTTAGCATTAACTTAATAAAAATATGTATGAAGTGTTTATAGCATAAAATATGATACATTAGTTTTCACCTGATTTTCCTAAGAAATTATTTGATACCTGAAGATTCAATAGAATTGTCTGTAGTCAAGTTGCATTCTGGGTAATTTGAAGACCAGGAAAATGTATATGTATGGAATGAAACAATATTTTACTTCATCAGCGGCAATGCTTATCCTTTTTTGGGGGGGGGGTAAAATGTCTTTTGGTCCAAATGGTTATGTAGGAATTTACCCAGAAAATAACACAGTAGTATTTTCAGTTTAACAAAACATTTATTTGAATAGTGAGTTTAGATAACATCTGTTGTGATTAGTTGCTATATAAATAAAATTTGATTGGTCCTGTGATGGATTGAGGACAGAAAGATTTGGTCTGGATGGTTATTAGTTTGAAAAAATTCACTTGCCAAATTTTGGCCATGCAGTTTTGACATTGTGTCTGGACCAGTGGAGACTCACGCCAGGCTTCCTGAGTTTACCAAGTTGCAAGAATGCATTTACACATTGCAGGTACTGAACAATATTCAGCCACTTGCTCGGAGCAGTTGGGCTCTTCAGCTGCGCGAGAGGCGACCAGACTCAGAGCGAAAACATCAGTAATCAGCCCGACAGCTCCCCCATTATGCCTCGTGTCTCTCTCGGGGTTGATCTCTATATCACATCAGTAGTATCACTCTGAGTCCACTTCCTCTGTCGGACCACTGTGAGCAGACACTTGGGCACCACTCTGAAGCCTCTCTGCGTCTCACTCTCAGTGGCTGTATACACTCCAATGACAAGCACTGTCTAATTTCTGGTTCATCACACAGGCTGAACGGTCACTGTGATGGGATGATGGCTGGAATTTGACTTGTAGATTTATTTCTGCCGTCTATTCGGAAGATGTATTTCCTTTTCCTGTGACTTTTTTTTTTTTTTAGGGATAGGATTGATATTATATTCTTTATGAGTGCAGCAGCAGCAGGACCTGTCATCATGTGATCGTCACTGAGATAACCACAGCTTCCTGGAAGCCGTCCCTGCAGCCAGTCCCGTTCTCACTTATCATGTGATGGACAACATTGGATTACATAAATCAGTTTCTCTGTACACATACACAAGTGTCTGTGTGTGTGTGTGTGTTCCCAAATGTTGTGTTACAGCCTGTGGTTCCAGAAAAAGCTGCCACATTTGCACACTAATCACTGTTTGGTAATATTGAAAATTTGCTTTTTCACATACCTGAATTATACTCTTTTGTGCAGTTTATTTTTATTACTTAAGTAGCTGTGCTTATGCGTCGAGATGAGGCTTTCTAGTCAGATGTAGGTGTTTCATAAGATACAGAGCTGAACAAGATTTCCCAGAGTTCCCACTGATGTCATTTCACCATTACAACCTCTCTTGACCACTGTCCCACTGGCATTGTTCACACCACACGCTGCCACAGGGTAATTAACAAATCCCAAACCCTCTGCTGCTACGCCACCCCTCTCCACCCCCACCTTATATATTGCATACACATACACATACACACAATGTACACGTTTACACATATAACAACTCTTAGTCCCTCAGCCCAGTTAAGCTGAGACTTGAGGTTGGATAAAGTCTTTCAGTTTTTGCGTTTCATTTGTATTCTCATCATATATTTCCTACACCATGACGCCTGGATAGTTTGGATACAGTATATTCATTAATCAAATGTGAGGAAATTGTGAAAAAATAACCATAGCATATATAGAACTTTTGGTTGATAAATCACTCAAGTGATCAATAGGTCAGAATTTTCTCTTGACAACCTATGTCAGTACACATGATGAGAACATCAAGGTTAAACATCCTTCGCGAGTGGGACTGGCTGCCTGATTAGAGATGGAAAACTTTGTGGAAGCCGGCTGAGCTGAGCCTCCAGTCTCCTCCTGGCCTTGAGTGAGGCAGGAGTTGGGCTGAACTGTTGAGCAGCTGATACTGTTTGTCAGATGTGTTTGGATGGTAGTCACAAGAAAACAAAGATGTGCTTGTGTAGCAGACACTCATAAGCAACCACGGTGATAAGAGAGCTGTCTCACCTGCAGGGCGTTCCAGCAGGGGGGAGGAGGAGGGGGAGGAGGAGGAGTGGGCCCCCTGTGCAGCACTGAGTGGGTGCAACTTGCTAGTGTAGTTTAAAATGCAATTAATATGGTTGAATATGCCAAATAAAAGTAAAAGTAAAAAAAATCCTTTAAAATGCATGAAAATATATTTGTTGGTGAAAGTTAGTTAAACCCTTTTTTTCACACGGGAATTTAAAGCAGAAGTAAGCGGAATATTTGTGTTAAAGCAGAAGTAAGCGGAATATTTGTGTTACAGTAATATAAGTCTTAAATAGTTATATCTTCCGACAGCAATCACTTACATAGAGTGTTTGGTCCGAAACACAGGTCTGTCAGTCACTCTGCTCTGCTGTAAGCCGAGGAGAAAACGTCTTGTATACTTCCTTGTATCCTACAACCTTTATCCAATGAGGAGAGAGAACGGCATGAAGAGCTGTGTGTGCAGCCAAGGGATGCGCGTGAATGTGGTGACGTAGGGACGAGGACCAATAGATCCATGACGAGGGCGGGGGCTGCTAACTCCATCGGCTGACAAGAAGTCAGCCAAAACGACCGGATCGCTTACTTCTGCCTTAATATAAGTCTTAAATAGTTACATCTTCCGACAGCAATCACTTATATAGAGTGTTTGGTCCGAAACACGGGTCTGTCAGTCACTCTGCTCTGCTGTAAGCCGAGGAGAAAACTTTCCTTGTATCCTACAACCTTTATCCAATGAGGAGAGAGAACGGCATAAAGGGGCGGTCCTCTCTGTGTGTGCAGCCAAGGGATGCGCGTGAATGTGCCAATGTGGTGACGTAGGGACGAGGGCGGGGACTGCTAACTCCATCGGCTGACAAGAAGTTAGCCAAAACGACCGGATCGCTTACTTCTGCTTTAAAGAGAGACCTGCAAACAGATCAACATTACAGTTAAAAAAAACAGCGGAGGATGAGTTTGTAGGTGAGGAGAAGAAGAAGGCTGCTGCTTTTGGCAGCTGCACGTCCTCTATCTAGCAGGTCGATGCAGGACAACCACTAGGTCGACACATATTGACCGCTGAGTCACTGCTAGCTGACCGTCCTGTGGGAGACTGTGTATCCTTGGCGGCAGATCAATAAAGCACCCATCAAGTATTGTGCACATTAGACCCAGCTGACTGAGGGATTTTTTCCTTAACTTTGGGGGCTGCTGATATCTTCTGTGATGCTTCTTCAAATCATTTATCAAACAGTTCGCCAGAGACCTTAATGCCGGTTTTGTGTGTTGGTGTGTTTGCAGATGTGTCTCTTTTAAGGTCTCCAGAAGTCATCAGTCTGTCATAAGGCTGCACGATATTGGCACAATTATAATCCAGATTTTTATGCTCTCAGCTATTCTCCTTTTAGTATTTTTGACAACTAAGTTTCACTAAGTAGTTCTCAGAGTAACAGTATATTTGTCATCCATGGTCATATGACACTGATACGTTGTACACTTTGCAGTGTGAGCATGCAAATCAGAATTTATTTACGCAAATTTTCTCCTGCATATTTTTCACACTTGCTGCAGAGCAAATATTTTTTGATTCAACATTCAAAGGTGCAGGCAACGCCACGTACCTGAGGAAGCCGTGTAATAAACACAGCAGCCAACCATGAGCAACAATCATCTTCATCTAGTCTTTTTAATTACCAGTAGAGCTGGAGTTTGAGATGTTTCTTTTACTTCGGTTAGTGAATTTCATAACTGATGACAGAGTATCTATTGATGCAAAAGTATTATTAACGATTCACTCCAGCCAACAAAAAAAGTCTGTTTGAATCTGCAGCTGAATTCTTTTGAAAAGTTTTTTTTACACGTTATCATGGATTCAGTACTTGGACTGTGTCTGCTTCACTCTTTGCTGCCCAATCTGTTGAATCCAGGCATTAAACTAATCGTGGTTCCTCTGTGTGTGTGTGTGTGTGTGTGTGTGTGTGTGTGTGTGTGTGTGTGTGTGTGTGTGTGTGTGTGTGTGTGTGTGTGTGTGTGTGTGTGTGTGTGTGTGTGTGTGTGTGTTTCATCTGTAGCACAAATGTCTGGCACAAAGATGAAACACACGATGAAATCAATACATGTAATAATTCACACAGTTATCCTTGTAGGGTGAGAAAAGGCTTTTTGCCTTCTTGTTGTTATTGTGGTGATGGAAGTAGAATAACATTTTCGATGCAGACTCTGGATAGGGTTTCTCTCCTGTCTGACGTCATGCTGCTGATCCATTTATTTTAACTTTGCTGTTTGTTCTGTTTTTCCAAAAATGGTCTGTGAGAGGGTTTTTCTCTTTCCAGCCTCAGCTGGCTGCTCCTCCGTCTGAACTGTTACACTGGGGCGAGATTCACATTCAAAGTCAGAACAGCTAATGTATCAGGACTACCAACCTCAAATTTAAAACACTGTATCCAAATAGTGTGCATGAAAACATTAAAGTGTAGTTAATGATTATCTACAATAGCCACATGGACCTCTCGCTCTGTAAACCAGATGTGTGAAAATGGTTTAAAGTAGTTATTAATATTTTATGTAGGATTGTAGACAAACAGATCAGTATGTGCAGTATATTACATTGACCACCTTAGTAATTGTAATCTTCTGAGCTTTACTTTAATAAAGAGGTTGTATCCTTTTAAAGCTTTTGAGGTTGTCCAGGGAAAAACATGAATGGTGTGATGAAGTTGCTCAAAAAGTGTCTGCTCAGCCTCCGCCGGGTGCAGGAGTTGCTCGACAGTTGTGTTTAGTGCTCGGTGTGTAGTGAGCTGGCAGCGCATTTTGTAAGAACATGTCGGCCCTCTCCTCCTGTGTTTACTCAAAGCACAGCAGGTCCCAGAAAATATGGGATGGCATTAGAACAGGCTACTGGTCTCTGTCCCCGTGCTGGTGGCGGCTGACCACATGGTGTGCTGATAAAACACACACAGACATGCACATATACACACACACACACACATACATTCCTTTCCCCTCTGCCTCAGGGGTAGGTGTATAATTGGGGTTAATCCCCTGACACATACCTGATGAAACAAAGATGTTATTGTTGCAAAATGGGGCAGGCAAAGTGTCAGTTTTATATATTCTGAAGCCTCTTCCACGTTGACAGAGCCGGCCAGACAGGGAGCAGCTAGTGCGCACTTTCTTCAACAAAGTTGTCCCGGCCAAAAAGCAGCAGCACGTTTTCTCTTTTTCCTCTGTTTTCAAGGAAAACCAGGAATATGAGAGAGTCATGCTGGACCTCCACCTGCTGAATGTGTGCATGCTTACTTTAAATAAACTACTGGAACTGATCCAACCAGGCGCCTGGTTAAGCGTAGCAGATTTAAACGGCACTCGCTTTCGTATCTCATTTAGAGATTTACCTTACAGGGTCTAGTCCGCGAGTACAGCAGCTTCGTGTTACTTTTTGGCCCCTTAGACATTTCCAGTGTGCGGAAACAATGCTCAGTGCTCACCCTGTTGTTCCACTGGGACAGCTCCACTCGAGATGCCGGCAGAGGAGCTTTGCAAGGCTGTAATTGGACCTGCTACACTACAAACACTGCCTGGTGACCATTTCCTCCAGGAGGGACGTTGAGCATTGTAGGACCGATGAGCCCTTACTGAGTGAATACCTCTGGGAAAAGGAAGGCTTTAATGTAGTGCTGAGTGATACAGTTGAAATATTGATAATAATATTTGCGTAATATAATTATTATTTTTGGAAATGTTCGTAAAAGCTCATGAAAAAAAAACTGATGGGTTGTATTTCACTGTGACACATTACATCACTTTCTTTTCATGTGTAAAACTAGATCTCAATTTAGTTTCAGACTCATTCCTTCACACAAAAGAATTTAATAACATGATAACACTGCGTGATCATATCATCACATACTTATTCACTGATAGGATTTGTTGCCCAGTTCCACTCGTACGTATCAGTGTTGCTGGAGCTATTGGCACTGCGGCACCTTACAATAATGTTAAGTGGCAATGATATGTTGTTGAGAACCAACAACAGCACTATGGCAGCCAACATCAACAGACAAGGCAGAAGAAAAAAAGAAAACCCACCCCTCTGGTATTTAAAATCTAGAGTTATAGCTTGTTATAGTGTTGCTTGCATTTGGTTATGACCTGTGGGTTCTTACCTATCCTGCCCCTCCTCCCTGCTTGTCCCTGCCACAGCCAAGTGGGTGAGGGGGTCCTGAGAGATGAGACCTCAGGTCCTGAAAGGGGGAAATATATATTTTAAAGCTCAAAAACCACAAACACCGACACACTGTATACCAATCCAAATATGGAATCAGTATTACATTTCCTGGTATGTTTTTACAGTTACTTCATCTTATGGTTTAAATCAGGTTTATTTGCTCAGCCCTTTATCTCCAGCATCTCACTCACTATACTCGCATTCATTCACCACATGACATCAGACACCTGTCAACCTGTCATGTCACTGGACAAGACTTAATATCAGTGTCTGATAATTAGTCTGATTCTTTATGGATTCCCTTAATGATTCCTGAACAATTGTCTGTGTGAACCAAGTTTCTAATGAATTTAATGAAAAGGTGTCTGATATTGGTAGCCTATTACAACACAAAATATTTGCCCTGGTAAAGGACATGCTGCTCGGTTGTGAACAAAGTGTCAAATACATGACATTCCTGGAGCTGAAGTCCATGTTGCGTAGATAGATGTAACGTATCGCTGTTTTCACCCATGCGTGAGTTTGACGTCATTGTTTTGTGCGAAACATCTGAAAAGGAAACCAGTTCTCAATTGGAACTGGTTCTCAGTTCCCATACAGGTTGAATTTAAGACATGATTATTTTTCTTTCTTTCTTTCTTTCTTTCTTTCTTTCTTTCTTTCTTTCTTTCTTTCTTTCTTTCTTTCTTTCTTTCTTTCTTTCTTTCTTTCTTTCTTTCTGCACAATAATCAGTGGACACATCACTGTGTTTGTGTTACAATGAGAGAACTGCTCTAATAAATGTAGACCAACTTTGAATAGGTAATACTTTTTAATATTTGTCCTTTAAAGAAGTCTCAACAAGCTATTATTAAAAAAAAGATTCTCTCTTGAAAAAAAGTTGTATTTCTCCTCCTTTCAAAAAGGGTTTGAAGTCCTTTTCAAGTGCAACGCTCTGTCCTCTGATTGACGTCATTCCCGGCCAGGGGTTCACTCTAAAATAGCTCTCATGGCTAAGTTAGGAAACTCATAGCATACTGGTGGAATGTTTAAAACAACAAACAATGTTGCTGGCTGTAATTTCTATCTTCACATGTACAAAGAGGTTTGTCTCAAAGGAGCGCCCGCTCAAGTCAGCACTTCAGAAGCTGTTTCTAAAATCTGCCCAGCTTTTTGCATGGTTTGATCACATGAAAAGTTATCAAAGAGATCTGAGCAGTTACTGTTCTCGTGTGCTGGTGACTCGCGTGTAATGAAGAACCGCTTGAGCTGTGTGAATGGTTTTATTTTCATCCCAAGTAGCACTCCCAGGCCCACTCCTAGACTATAAGTCCAGAAAGTGTTTTGATTGGCTGAAGCCTTCATTATTATCACATACTTCAGTGTCGACATCCAAAGACAATAGTCATATGTCTACTGTCTCTCCAACAGCCTGAAATCACACCAAGAATTTGCACTCGGGGCCACAAAATTTTGCACTTGTCAGGTTAAATTAATACTTCTCTTAATTCTGTTTTAAAAGGAGCATAATTTAAGCAAATGTCTCCCATCAAAAGCAGGTAATATATTCATCCATAATTTATGTATAGAATGCGTGTTAATGCTTAAACACTGCATATTTTTTGCCTTGACTCATTTGCCATTTACCTGTCAACGGTTGTGAGGGCAAACACTGCTTACTTGCTGTTTTTAGTGCTGTGTCTTCATTATCCCCCTGTGCACAAATCCAATGTATCCACCCAACCTTTAGACAGCCGGGTCAGGTCTGTGTGTTGCTCACACACAGTGGTGTGTGTTCAGCTTTAAAGTACAGACAAAATTGGTTTCACACATCTGCCTTCACCAGGTTATTAACACAAACTAAGTTTATATCCAATCCTATTCACAGACTATTACATCAAGAAAGACTTCAGTGAGTAACTTTTGCCAAACAAAAGCCACTGTGGCCACATTTAAAAATTCATTAGAAGTGCCAAAACATGTAAAACAGCAGGGAGTCCTCAACTGTGCAGACTGACTCAGTAATGTCAGTTGCTGCTGCTGGACAGTCCAGACCAAGTTAACCAGTGGCAAAATACCTGAGTATTTTCAGTTTGCAAGGATTGATTAGATTTTTTTTTTTTTTTATGGATTAAAGTTTTAATTTGTAGGGAATCTTTTTTTTTTTGTGAAGTTCTTTTTAACTTTGTGCTTTTTCTCTCTTTACAGATGACACATCAGCTAAAGAAGTCAGCAGGGTAGGTTTTTGCTTAATTTTCTGTAGATATTTTTGTTACAACCTCCCTGATTCCCCAAAGCTCACCTTTGTGACTAATTGAGTTCATACTCAGGAATGGACACTTTGCCTGAACTCATGCAAGGACAGCACAGAACACAGGACACTGTCCTTCTGCAAACTGCAGAATCGTCTGGGTGTGCTTAATTAAGATGCAGATTAACTACACTTTTAGTTTTTTTTTGTCCTTGTTCCTTTCTTTCTTTAGAACAGCGCCAGTGTGATGTTGACTCAGTGGCTTGATAAAAATATAAAAGGCCTTAAATACTTTACAAATTCATACCTGTGCAGTCTTGGATGAGATGTAGCACAGCAGTGATGCTCTGTGAGTGTCCAAGTCGGCACCACATAGATAGTTAATGAGAAACGGAAAAGTAAAAACCCTGCGCTCCACATCCCTGTGTTCACACCTTTGTTAGCTTAACACCATCATGCCCTGAGGAGTCCAGGTGTCAGCACCCACACCAGGGCCCCGGAGCTGGTTAGAGGGGATTTCACACACATACACACAGGAAGAAAAAAAAACGAGGGCCACTCGACCCCTCAGTGCGTCATCCATACGTCTGTGCAAACAGGATGTGGGAGGATAGAAGGCGTCCCGTGGGGGAAGCTTTCTAGTACACCACTCTCCCTGCCGTCCTGTCCTCACCCTCTCTGCAAGCGCAGAAATAGTTCTCTGGCCCCATACAAGGCAGGAGGGCTGCCTCTTACGTAACCACACCTTTAAGCTGAGGCTGAGCATCAGAGCTTGCCAAGCCTCTAATCAGAGCTGTGGGGCTCCAGCGGCCCCCTCTTGGGACTGCAGGGGGATCCCTGGGCTAGAATGCAGCAGTGAAGGGAAATGTAAGGGTGGGTGAAGGGTAATGTTGTGATGAATGGCTCTGTCTTTGTGAATGGCAGGAAGATAATCCCCTTTCATTCATTCATTCATAAAAAAAAAAAAATTAAAATCTCACTATTTGAATTAGTAGCTGTCTGCTGCTGTAACGTTAGACTGGATCCATGCAGAGTGCAGCTTGTCACTTTTTTTTCCCTTGTCGAAGCACTTGCTGAATTTTGAAATTCAATCTCAGTGTTTATGCGAGACTGTGGAGTTGCAACTTTCTGTGTGTCTTGTGTCCAGCAGTACCAGGACACAAATATGCAGGGTGTGGTGTACGAACTCAACAGCTACATGGAGCAGCGCCTGGACGCTGGAGGAGACAACAAACTCCTGCTCTATGAGTTGTGCAACATCATCAAAACAGGTAATTGTAGAAATCCCACAGATTATTGATCCACTCACTTTCACTTACGTAACATCACACTGGTTCCGCACCCCAAAAGTGACACTGACAGCAACGTTTCTTCCAGAAAAACATCCATACCTTCATGTAAATTTCTCATCATGAGTTGGGGGGTTAGATATTGTAAATGTCCTACAACTTGAGAGAGAGGGAGCAGGATTTTCCCTGGTGCGTAACCTAAGCAGTAGAGGGAGGTTTTTCTGAAGTCAAATTTTGACTATATCGCCCACTGTGGGACGTCTGTCCCCATATGCTGCGATAACGAAAACTGATACAAATGAAATATAAAATCAATAATTTATCATCTAACTTTCTCAAAGTTTGTTAAAATACACCTTATTCTAGTGTTTAATTTCCAATGCCCAGTATTTTTCAATGTCATATAGGCTACTGTAGAAATAAAGGCTTACTTCATCATGATTATTAAGTTGGTGGACAGGATCAGTGATAGAAATGCATCCAAGACAAAGTGAAGGGTCTAACCAAGCCCCAAAAGGATCAGTTCACTAAAACCACTCTGCTCATTAACTTCTTGATCATCTGTGTATTCACTGATGATCCTCCAGTCTATCTGTTGTCACATTGTATGATAACATGACCTATATATCAGTGTGAAGGGGGACTGGAGCGGAGGACAGGGAATAAGATGAACTGGATGGCAGTCAAAGCCTTCGGTCAGAGTGCCCTTGTTGTAATGTGGGACACTGTTAATAGATTGTTATTGGATTGTAACTGGACTGTTGTCTCCTTGACATGTTACCCTCTCAGGTATACCTGCCATTGGCTGTTGGACATATCTATGTCAGATGTTATGACATACGTACACTGACGGCTAATCGGTCGCTTGCAACTTGTAACAGTCTAACCATATTTAAAGCACTTACATTGCACACCTGTGACCTGTGTGTCTTTTGTTTCTACAGCAACAAAAGCTGATGGATTTGCACTTTACTTCTTGGGAGAATGCAACAATGTAAGTACAGAGGACATTCGCTGAAGACATTTTATGCAACAATACAGTTGTGTGCATGTGTTCTGACATACATGTCTCTGTTTCTGTTTCCCCCTGTTCTTTGTTCTTGTCGATGCTTCTCAACAGAGTTTATGTATGTTCACTCCAACGGGGGCCAAGGATGGCCCTCCAAGCCTCATCCCCTCAGGCCCCATCGCATTTGGGACAACCATTGCCGCTCATGTTGCCAAGATTCGCAAAACACTGCTGGTAGAGGACATCATGGGGGTAAGACTTGTTTTCTTTCATCCAGTTCAGATTCAGCCATCACAGGAACATTTCACTTGCATAGCTGTGATGTGCAACTGCAAACCTCCTAATGAACTCCTTATACTGTAAACTCATCCGTGTTCTTCATCATCTGGTTCAGTGTACTCAGCACCTCAAGGTAAAACTACAAAAATACTGTAGAAATATTTAAATTTGGATTGATGGAGGACTTACATGTTCAGAGTCACTTCACATGCTCTGCTGCTGTTATAATACAGCAAAGATAATAAATAATGGAGATGCGTCCTCTTTCACACTTTACACACTCATAAAACTGGAAACCCTGTTATGCTTTGAAAGAAAATATTATCAAAGGTGTTCTTTTGTGAGAAAATACCACGTCTAAAATAAGTCGAAAGCTACAAATCTTTGTTAAGGTGAAGTCCTTGCATGTGGTAACACTCTGACAGGTATCACACCACATTTTGTGTACAGTGGTAAATGCAGCTTCAGTAACGGGGTTTTTTGCCCTGCTGAGGGGCAAATGTTAGGATTTGTCTTGTTCGCCATCTATACCAGGTGATAACAATCTTCACTGACCTCTGTCTCGCAGGACGAGCGCTTCCCCGACGGCACAGGACAGGACTCAGGGATCCATGTTCACTCTGTCCTGTGCCTCCCCATCCTCACTGCCATCGGGGACCTCATTGCCATCCTGGAGCTGCATCGGCACTGGGGCAAGGAGCCCTTCAACCTCAGCCACCAGGAGGTCAGTCTGACCCAGACAAAACACACCAAGAGTGGGAGGCTGGAGCAAGGCTCACAGAACGGCAGTTAGCCTGGTATTCACCTTAATCTGGGTCTGTTTAAGATCTGTACAAGTTTTGTCGGGCTCATCTAGAAAATACTGACTCATGTTTTTGTCTACTAGCTGCTAATGAGATATATACGTAGTACTCGTGTCAGTGTAATAAGCTAGAAAATTACATAAGATACAGGTTGCTCACTTACAGTGCATGGGTTTGAAGATTCAGCAGAATTCAACAGGTAAAACTGGCTTGAGGACAGTTACTTTGAATTTCTGGCAACTTACAGTCCAATATTCACCTTACCGTTGCCAACTGTTGATGTGTGGGTAGCACACAGTGGGTCTCATTCATGAAACGTGAGCAGCACGGATTTGTGTGTAAACCCTGAGCAGCGCAAATTTACGTGGATTTCCGCATTCATCAATCTTTTAGTAGTGCTGATTTTTTCGTAGCTACTCACAAAATCTACACCTGCTCCGGACTGTGTGTAGCGCTTGTGTAAATGTAGGAATGCAAATAAATACTGCTTGTCACTGTTGAAAATTACAATTTTAATCCGTATTACTCTCTCTCATGTTCAAAATACGCCGACGCCTTTGAAACACGTAATTTAAACATGACAAACAATTAGAAATATTTGGAGAGAGAGACGTTTTAGGGATCGGACACGCACAAACACGTCAAGGCTCCATCTTATGATGATAATAATCTGATATAAAACCGGAAAAAACTTTTTTGTGTTGCTACAGTATACGCTCGGTGGGTGCACACTTCACCCTGCGCAGCAGCACAGTCAGCACCGGTTTGGATGGAGCTGTGACAGACGGCTGGTGCTTCTCTAAGAATATAACCTGCCTATATAACTTCATGTGTTGATACAACCATGCTCCTCTACAGCCGAGGCTGTGAAGAGCCTCCTCCTCCCGTCGCTGCTGTAGCTCTGTAGTTGTGTGTATTTATTTACTTATTTTTTCATGTTTCATATCGAACTATTCTGGCTTTACTTCTTAAACAGTTCTTTAATCAACCAAGGATAGGCCTACTTAATTCACTACATCTGTTTCTTCCCTCCACGCCTTTGACCTGTCCCAGTCACACCACCACTAACAGAAGAGAATTAAATATTATTTCTGGACTCTACTTCACCCAAAATGACTTCGATCCGTGATCTCTCTTTTTCTCTCTCTCTCCCTCTTTCCTCGTTTGCGTCATGGCCGCGCAGGTGAACAGGATTCACCTACCTCCTAATATGGTGGTCAGGATCTCCTTACAGTATATGGCTATTCATGTATGGAGATCTATGCTAATTGCTGATCACCGGGGGCGTGTTGTTAGTTTACGATGGGTTGGCATTCATGAAGTTACACACGTGTTTACGATCAAATCTGAGTTCCCCGCACCGTTCATGAATCCGGAGTAGAGTTTTAGTAGAGTGAGCTTTTATGTGCAAATCTACACACAGATTTACTCACGTTTCATGAATGAGACCCAGTGTGTTTATCAAAAGCTTTTCAATTAAAACAGCTGCAGGTAAAGAGGTGGGAGAGACTGTCAAACAAAACTTTAAAGTTGTAGGTTACAGAAACAAAAATGTTCTGCTGAGCTGAGGAAAACTGCAGGGCTCTAATTCTAATGTGGGTTGGCCTCGTTTGGGTTGCAAAATATCTCGTAGTGCAGCTTTAATTCTGCATCACTTCAGTTTTAACCCATAACAGCAAACATGCACATGCAGCAGTGTTACGGATGGTGTCCCAATCATGACTCTGAATCTGTGGGCTGTGCAGAACAGACGATTAAGTCGAGTTTTACAAAAGAAATGTGGAAATGTGACAAGAGCAAATTAAAGTTGGAAATGTGTAGCAACTTGTAAATTTGCTGTTTGTTTTTTCTGCTTGTTCTTTGGGACTAAACTTCACTTTCTTTTCCAGGTTGCAACAGCAAATTTAGCGTGGGCGTCAGTTGCCATTCATCAAGTACAGGTGAGCAAATTTCCACACATGGCTGGTCTGAATTTCAGATTGCACACTGTAGCAGGTAAACTGAAATGTAACACTTCACTAAAGACTGGTCTGGGAGTAAGGTGAAGCCCGCCCGTCCCACTTATTATGATCTTGGGTGACTTTGTTTGTTCTGGTTCTGCACGGGTGTTTTTAATGGGGAAATCCACTGTGTACAGGAACTGGGTTGTCACTCGGCCCAGTCCAATCAACTAAGCCATAGATTCAACAAACAGCTCCCCGAGGACGTCATTACGCCCCGGTGGTGTTTTTATATGAACAGATAGCATAACACCTCAGAGAAGCAGCGTCCCACTGCAGCGCTGTTAGCTGCTCGCTGCGAAAACACACTGTTGCCACTGAAACTCGTGGAGGTGGCCCACAGCCAAGTGTGTAGACAGCAAGTCGGTCTGTTTACAGTACATGCAGGATGCTGTATGTGCTCTGTGGGAAATGTTTGAATCGCCTGTGCGCCGGGTCATGACCTGGTTTTCTTTGTTTCTAGGTGTGCAGAGGCCTCGCCAAACAGACTGAGCTCAATGACTTCCTACTAGATGTGTCAAAGTAAGAGCTGATGGTGGGACAGTTTGGCTAACACTAGATGAATGCTGCTGAAAATCTTTTCAACTCTGTATTGACACCATGTTCCTATTTTAGTCTTAAGTATAACAAAAAAAAGTGAGTTTGTATTTAATCTTTATTCTTGTCAGGTCCAATGTTAAATAAAACTTCTTTTTTTTTTGCTCGCTAAATAGAAAAGAATTTTAGCCAACTTAGCTTTCATGTCTTGAATGTGAACGTCATCAGAGCTTCCCATTTGTCAAACATCTCAATGCGTCATTTCTTCTTTTCGCACAGAACATACTTTGATAACATTGTGGCAATAGATTCTCTACTTGAACATATTATGGTGAGTGTGATTTCTGCAAGTATGTGTTCATTCACATTGTCTTCAAGGCTACACATCCTGGGAGTGTGTGTCAGGCTATGTGTGTTAAACTGAGTAGTAATGTAATGCAGATACACACTGGCCACCTCAGTACCTTTGCTTGTTGTGATACTGATTTTTTATAATCATGCTTACATAGTAAATACATGTTTAAACTTGGCTTGGCCTGAATTAAGCTGGTTTTTCAGCTCACTACTAAAGAAGACGTGGTCTGGATGCGTGTTTATTTTACTAAAACCCACCTCTGTGTTCGTATGTGTTTTGTTGCCTTGTGATCGTGGTGTCATCTCAGGTCATTCAAGTCATCTGTTTCAAACCCTGAAATGAACTGGAATGACCTGTAGTCTTAGATGTGTGTGTGTGTGTGTGTGTGTGTGTGTGTGTGTGTGTGTGTGTGTGTGTGTGTGTGTGTGTGTGTGTGTGTGTGTGTGTGTGTGTGTGTGTGTGTGTGTGTGTGTGTGTGTGTGTATGTTTTAGATTGAACTGTTACATCCAAACCAAACAATTCAAATTGCAGCAATGTGTATGATTTAATTCAGTGGCAGGTGCTATGTGTAATTTTCTGATGGTTTTATTTTAAGCCCTTTCAAATTTTTAATAAGTCTGCGTGCCTGCTGCTGTTTTGCAGATATATGCAAAAGACCTGGTGAATGCGGACAGGTGCGCACTCTTCCAGGTAGATCACAACAACAAAGAACTGTATTCCGACCTGTTTGATATCGGGGAAGAGAAAGAAGGCAAACCTGTCTTTAGGAAAACCAAAGAAATTAGGTGTGTACGTTTTACCTACAGTATTTCTCTGACAATATACCAAGCTCATTTAATTTTGTGTCTATGTTCTTTTTTTAAATGGATTTTCTTGTGTTCAGTCAAAAGAAAAACAATTCAAATGACCTGCTGATTTGGTACTACAACAGTTCAGTTACAATGAGAATATGAAGTCTTGTAAATTTGCAATTTCTAAAATTCAGTTTTCACATGGATTTTTCTTTGATTGATTTATCATTGATTTTTTTTTCAAAGCATATTTTTATGCATCCACCCAGCACAGACCAACTGAGAAGCCTTAACACACAGTCCACAGGTTGAACTGCTCTCCTCTCTTCTCCCCTTTCCCTGTAGGTTTTCTATAGACAAGGGAATAGCTGGCCAAGTGGCTCGGACAGGGGAAGTCTTAAATATCCCAGATGCCTATGCAGACCCACGGTTCAACCGGTAACTTTTTCATTATATGTGATCGTTGATCATTCATTTAACTTTCTTAAGTTGTTTCTCTTCTGCTGTCAGCGTATGAGATAATCGAGAGGATCTTGATTTTTTTTATGTGTCTAACCCATTAACAGAGAGGTGGACCTGAAAACCGGATACACCACGCGGAACATCCTGTGCATGCCCATCGTGAGCAGGGGGAGTGTTATAGGTGTGGTGCAGATGGTGAACAAGCTTTGCGGAAGTGCCTTCACTAAAACAGATGAAAACAACTTTAAGATGTTTGCTGTCTTTTGTGCTCTGGCCTTACACTGTGCAAATGTGAGTACACACAATCAGTATTACAATATTTAAATGACTAACTGCAAAAAATATTATCCATTCACTTGATGTCAGTCTGCACAGGCCTGTTATGTATTTCATCCAGTGTGGGTAGATTATGTGAACATTGTGTAGTACTTTGAAGAAATGAATAGTCCGTCCTGGCTTATTTTCAGATAACTGCACCTTTGACGCAGTGGCCTCGTCACCATCCTGAAATCACTCTCACTGCTGTGAGGCTTGTTTCCACTGTTCCCCTGTTTCTCACAGTAGTAATATCGTTTTTTCTCCAAGGCTGACAAAAGTAGTGCCAACAGCTTCTATTTAAAGTGTTCATTGCCCCAAAATCTGAACAAAAGCTTCTTATTTGATGGTTGACAGTGATGATTATCCCTTACATGGAACACACAGACATTTTCATGAATCATGCTAACTCTCGAAGCTTGCCTTGTGTGGTCTGTCTGTCAAAAGCCTCTCCTCTCTGTGGGGCCTGACTCACCATCATCTCGTGCGACGAACTTACGCAGGAGCGGCGTCACAAAGTTGGTTTTAAAATTGATGAGGCACGTTAATATTTTAAGACAAGCAGTCTGCATCCGTCCACTGACAGGATTTATGTTTAGCTGTAATTTATGCCTCACGTCTCTAGGAAACTGACTCTCGCCAGCTCCTGATTTATGGTGATTTATGGTGGAAGGTGTAAGGCCTGGCGCCTGTACCTGACTGTCTTATTCCTGCCTGTCTGGGAAGGGGGACAGGGATACAAACCAGATGTGGAGACACTTTTTGGAGACACACAGATAAAATATGATACAGGACTGTTGCGGATAACTTAACTCTGTTTGACCCTTTTGGAAATTCCAACAACAATACTTAAAGGATTCAACAGTGATATAAGATATTTTCATTCGCATGGTATTTATTGCACTGGATTGTTCAGCTTCTCCCCCGATGTTTTATAGTCTAATCCCTGTTCTGTGATTCCCATAGATGTACCACAGGATCCGGCACTCTGAATGCATTTACAGAGTGACGATGGAAAAACTGTCTTATCACAGCATCTGCACATCAGAGGAATGGAAGACCCTGACCCAGCTCAACCTCCCTGCACCCATTTATAAGGAGATCGAAATGTGAGTGCCCTCTCAGGTTCAGATCCGGAGTAGCTTTGGGTCACTATCTCCTCTGATACACGAAACCCGTGACCCTGAGTGTGGCTGGCCCACAGCCACACGTCTGTGAAAGAGTCCAGACCTGACGGGGGTTGGGAGGGGGTGTGTGTGTGTGTATGTGTGTGTGCTTGCACAGTACAGGAAGGGGCGTGCCTTCTGAGTAAGCCTGTCAGTTGAACACACACAGACCTCAGATGTCCCTTTATCTGTCTCTTCTCTCCCTCTCCCAGGTGTGCCGTTCATGCTAATTTAAGCCTCTCCTCCCATCTCTTCCTCCTTCCTTCAGGTTCCACTTTGACATCAGTCCCTTTGAGGAGATCTGGCCTGCTGTCTTCATCTACATGGTTCATAACTCCTGTGGAAAGACCAGGTAAAGTGTCACAGGGCCGATGTCAACGTCACTGTCAGTTCCTCACCGAGGCGTTTAATCATCCTTCCGTGTCTTCCCTCCTCTGCACGTAGCTTTGAGTTGGAGAAACTTTGTCGGTTCACCATGTCAGTGCGGAAGAACTACCGGCGTGTTCCCTACCACAACTGGAAGCACGCGGTGACGGTGGCACACTGTATGTACGCCATCCTACAGAAAACCACTGGGATCTTCACAGAGCTGGAGGTTTGCTCCCTGTTGGGTCTGACTTTTTATCTCTGTTTGACAAAAATTAGTTAAGCTGTATAGGACAGATTATCACCTGTGTATTGATTGATTGATTGATTGATTGATTGATTGAAAACTTTATTGAACAACATTAGACAAGTGTTTAAAGGGATAAAAAACACAATAAAGCCCAAAGGCTTGTGGTCCTATTTGATGGTAGATGGTACACATGGATTTAAAACAAGGAAGACAGGCTCACAACACATGAACTAAAAACATGGGAGAGAGACACTAGGCACATAGACTACAACATTGAAGAGAAAGAACAAATAAAATAGATAAAACAAGAGATTAGGTCCCAAACAGAGACAGCAAAACATAAAGCAGACACACAAACAAACAATACAATAATCTACCATTATAACCATTTTTTTAAACTACCTATTCTGATTTACAGAAGAAAGGTCTGTTGATAGCCTGTCTGTGCCATGACCTGGACCATCGGGGGTACAGTAACGCATACCTGCAGAAGTTCGACCATCCGCTGGCTGCTCTGTACTCCACCTCCACCATGGAGCAGCACCACTTCTCTCAGACTGTCTCCATCCTACAGGTAGATCTCAGCTATGCAGAATTTACTGTGCAATAAACATTTATTTTCTTTAAATATTATAATCTAGTATAAAATGCCGTGCTAATATAACATCTCTTTCATTATCTCACTTAAAGACTTGCAGATGGGGCAAACGACTGGGAACACCACATGTCATCAAAGGAATTACAAAGCAAAAAAATATATTTCCATAGAGCTAAATTTTAGAGACTAAAATTCACAAAGATAAAAAAAAATCAATATTACAAATTTAATTGAACTGGTGTAAAGTTTAAATCTTTTCAGCAGATCTTTTGTCTGTGCATGAAACACGGCTTTCTTTAATTTTCACAAATAGAATATGACGCATAATTACTGGAAATGAATGCACACGCACACAGAGATTCACTGCCCTCTTCTGTGATATCCGGGATCTGTTTGGATGGCGTGAACCTGAGATGAATCTGAGATTACAACCTGTTGTAGTCTAGCTGAGCTGAACGCCTCATAAGTGGAGCTTTTGCTTTTTTATTGATCTCTTTGTTTCTCATAGCTGGAAGGGCACAATATTTTCTCCAACCTGAATTCCACCGAGTACGAGCAGGTGCTGGAGATCATCCGGAAGGCCATCATCGCCACGGACCTCGCCCTGTACTTCAACAACCACCAGCAGCTGTCGGAGCTGCTGACCTTGGGTGGGCTGGACTTTAACAACCACACGCACAGGTGAGCGGCGGCGGCGGCGGCGGCGGCGACTCGCACTAGTGCACAGGATCATATTAAACCTCTCCGAGACATGTTTTGACCCGGTGCGCATAAACGGCACATTGAGTTTCTCCACATGGCTATAATAAGGCTTTGCTCCCCTCCAGGGACCGTGTGATTGGTCTGATGATGACAGCATGTGACCTGTGTTCTGTTACCAAGCAATGGCAAATCACACGACTCACAGCCAACGACATCTATGCTGAGTTCTGGGCTGAGGTACAGTGGGATACTGTTGAGAGTTTGAACAGTTTTAGTGTCATGATCATGCCTCCAGTCAAACAGCCAGATCTCTGTTATTCCTTGTAAGTACTGCTACACCTAGCAGTCCTACAATTTATAAGGCACAATGTAGTGTTGTCTAATGGTCAGGAGATTTGACGCAGAGTGCAAGAATAAAATAAAATAAAATAAAATAAAAATTCTCTCCTTACTTCTTTGTTCCTCTACAGGGAGACGAGATGAAGAAGATTGGGATGCAGCCGATCGCTATGATGGACAGAGACAAGAAGGCCGAGGTTCCCCAGGGCCAAGTGAGACCAGCATTTTTACTCACGTGTCTCTGACTATACTTACTTACTCTCCCCACTTCACACACACACACACACACACACAGAGAGATACACACACACACACACACACACACACACACACACAAAGAAGTTTAAAATCTCAGCATTCTGATGTGTAGTGTGAAATAACCACATGAGGGAAGCTGGTGATTCTTGTAAAAGTTCTCAGAAGAAGAAAATACAGAGAAGAAATCGCAGATGCCAGTGGTGGAGAGAGGACTAGAAAATCCTCCTTATGTAGGAAATGATAACTTAAATAACAAAGTATCACTACAAACCGAGATTAAAAAATAAAAAATAAAAAACACATTTATACTGTATATAATAACATCCAGTGAAAGACGTTCCTACATAATACTCTGGTTATATCTAGTTTAATAGAGTTTTTAAGAATAATTAATATGGGTTAAACTATTCTCCAAAGCTATGTTTGAGCCTGTGTTTTCATATACGCTTTAAATACTGCCAAAGAAACCAGATACATCAGTTATCTAATATAGTAAGTACTGTCATTTTAAACAATTGCAGCCTGAAAAAACATATCAATATAATAATACAATAATAGCATAACAAGGTGATAATTTTTATGAAGCATAATGAAACAGTGATATAGAAAGAATATCAACAAATTCCATAAAATGTATTGTCAGTCCCTACACATCCATAATTTTGTAGGTTTTGTAATACTCGTGTCAGATATTAATGGTGTAAATTTTGTTAATGAATGACAATTAATCAGTTATCTATATGTGTTTGTTTTTTATGTTTGTCTTTTTAGGTGGGATTCTACAATGCTGTTGCAATTCCGTGTTACACGACACTATCTGAGCTTTTCCCTCCTTCTAGTCCTCTTCTAAGAGCCTGCAAGTAAGTATTCAGAGCTGTAGTTTTCCAAGCCTCATCCTTCACCGTGTGCTTTATGTGAGGAAAGACTCAGCAAGAACGTGAGAATGTACATAGATTACAGTATGTGTTGAATAAGAATATTAAATAACTGAATAATTATTGAAATAAAAAAAGAAAATAAGTCAAAAACAATTCAAACGTTATGGTCTGATACAGACAGCAGCTTCTGTTTCAGCAGCAATCGGCCAGACAAATGAGATTTGAGGTTGATTAGAAATGTGTGTGTGTGTATAGGTGCACATTCCACTGAAAATGCAAACACACATATCATACTTCTGCACTGACACTGAATTAAATAAACTTAATATATACTATATCTAAAGGCACAGATATTTCATTATACAGTGGGCGAACAGGAAACAGTTGCTCGTCCCAACTCAGTGTAGCTGTGTGTTTGTGTGACGGTAAGAATGTATTTATAAGTGTGATTTCTGGTTGTTGGGCAGGATCATATTGCACATTTGCCGCCCCCCCTGGGGTAACCTGCTGGTTTCTAAAATGTTGTGACCTTGCTCTGCGGGGAATGCAAACAAAGTGAGCAGTGTAATATTTAAGCCCCGGCAGTACGTCAGCACCGGGGCCTTCGGTGGGCAGCAGGCCTAGACCCCGCGGAGCCCGGCTGCTTGTTGTGGGATCTGCCACAGACGTGTAAACTGCATCAGGCTGGCTAATTGAATGGAGTGGCAGCAAAGGGCAGCACTTTCTGCGCTCGTATGTCAGGCTTGATTATGGCGCAGGGAGCAGAGGTTACCTTCATGACAACATGAACTGATGGAACTGCTACAGCAGGTGACTAATGAATTACACTGTTGCTCCCTGGCTGTGGTGACATGTGCTCATTTGAGTCGAGTTTTTGTCTTGAATTAAGAGCAAAACAAGTCTGTGCTTAATGCAGCTTTTTTACATTGTGGATTTTGAGATTTAACACGATCAGAGCTGTGACTTCATATTCTTCTGTTTCTCAACATCAATGCTTCAGTTGCATAAGCTCAGCTTCTCCAACTTCTTCTTTTTAAAGTACAGTCTGTCTCATTATGACATGACAACACTGTGGCCATACCACAGTCAGAATCAGATGCACACCCTTGTGGCAGCAAAGTGTTATAATGTTGTGTCTCAACTAACCATCATCACATATGTCAGTACATTTAAGGAGTTGTAAAGTTGTTAAGAAAACAACTGTACATTGACTGCAGTAGAAAAAAATCACAAATATAGATCTGATAATAGCTTCCTCAAATTATAAGATACTAATTCAAATTAACCTTAAATCACTGGATTTGACAAAAAAAAAACACTCAGCCATTTCATTCACTTTTTTTAATTAACTGAAATACTTTTGTCTTATTATTAAGTTTACAATATGTTTGGTTCTTATCTTATTTCCAATTTCAAGTAATATCTGTTTTCACTGCCATGATTGTGAACCCATGACACGCAGCAGAGTCCGACTCTGATCCGAGGTGATGTGTGCTTGCAGGGAGAACCTGGGCCAGTGGGAGAAGATATCACGGGGAGAGTTGGAGGATGTAGTGCCCAGTCGACCTTGCGTTTCAGGCCCTGTCAAGGTGGACAACTGACTACCAAAGGGGTTTGCTGGCCCACCAAAGGAGTACAACGTGAATCCTGCCACGGACCTGGAACTTTGTAGGAGGAAGAGCCCACATCCTGTGTGAGCAGGAGACAGATCAGCTAAAGGCGACTTGACTTTGAAAACACACAGTTACCTCATTGGGTGACGGAGGTGTCAACACTGGCGGTTTCACCGATCCCAGAGACTGACAGACAGCTGATGGGGCTGAGGGACTTCAACCCATCACCCTGCGTCCACTCAGCTTGGGAATTCATTTGGTAGAATGGACTTGTGCCGTTTTGGTTGTTTTAGTTTGGCTGTTTTATGTTTGTTTTTGTTTTGTTTTTTTTAATTTTCTTTTATGGTCTTGTATTTGCAGAGGCCTTACTCTGAACCTTTCACAGGCTTGGTTATGTGAAATCTTGTTGTCGGTTCAGGCTTTTTTGAAAATGGTACTGTTTGCCTTCTGTGGTAGGTTTATCGTACACGCACTACTTCAGCAAGGTGTTCCCAGAGACAGAAGGAATGTGTAGAGCAGATGTATGGTGTAATGCCACCTTATTGAGAAGGTGCGTGTCAGAATGTTTTTTTATTACTTTTTTGAGCAAAAATCCTTTGCAGTACTTGAATAAAGAGATACAGCCTATTTTACGTGGAAATTGCAGAAATCCCCCTGCAGCATATTCTACAAAACGTGGATGAACTGCGATGAGAGGAGTTAGATAATGTCGACACTTGTGAACACAAGTCACAAGAGAGTCACAATGTTTCTCCCTGAAGTGGACCCCCCACAGCACTGCCCCCCGGCTCCCCCTGGCATTTAGGAACCTGCTGCATAGTACATCAACTTTTCTTCTGATCAACCGGATCTGACCCCAGGCCAGCAGTCATAATGTTTGTAGGACGGAGTTCACAAGACAAAAAAAAAAATCCAAGATGCGCAAATAGCATCACTTAAAACCATTTATAGTACACCAAGACTGCATTCGATTGAATTTCCACTCTCACAACATTTTCCACACCACTATCCCATCATGAATTATTTTACACAACAGTCTGGTTCTTCTTATTAATCGCTAATCACTTCTTCACAGCTATAGTAAGGATACTGCACAAGTTGGCTGAGTGGATTATAAAGATTAGTCTGTTTGCAGAGCCACAAAAAACGTTTTACAGGTCAACTACCACGTGTCATGTCCAGACAGCACCCTGATCTAGAGCACAGGGTGAAGGTGTGGTGAATTTTAAAGATGTAAATCAGATTAAGAGTGGAAGGTGGGATAATTGGTAGCCTGCACAGTCTCAGATGTTTTCTCCTTTTTGACATAAACGGGTGTCCTTGCAGGTTCAAAGCTGTAGTATGAAACATCAGTGACACTGAACACTTTGTCATTTTGCTGTTGATGCAGGGCACAGCAGCTCTCAGCGCCCGTCAGCCTCGTACTCTCCCGTACTGTCAAACCTGTAAAGCTAAAGTGCATCACATGTCTGGGACTCAAAAGCTCAAAAGAATGTCGGTTGACTTTCTGCAGGTTGTGTGACAGAAGTTCACCCCCATCACGTCCATGACCTACCCCGAAGGACATAAATTCACGTCCCCTCGCGCTTCAGACGGAGGCTGCATTTGGACTCTTTCAAATGAGTTCCCAAGATCTTCCAAAAGACAAAACGATTTTTGTCTGAAACTGTCATTCCAGTGGACATTGTCCCTCCAAGACTGAAATTGCCGCTCAAATAATTTGTTTTACAACTGGTACTGTGCCCCCTCCTCCCATCCCTTACCCCCTCATCCCAGCCCAGCCCCGCTCCCGCTCCCCTTCACCCATATGGTGTGAATGTACATTTCGATGAATGTTTCATTGATTGCAGATCCTCGGTGGTGGCATGTGGGTTATAGTGCGCCATCAGTTTCCATGATGTCCTCTGTCTTACTCTTTTCAGAACTGCTTCCAGTAAGCTTCAACCAAGAGCCACAATTAGCATGCACCTGAACTGAAGTTTATATATAGTTTTGCATATACGGTAATAGGTGTATACTGTGTGCAACCTAGGAATTAGTTTGTACAGACTGAGACGTTCGCTCTGATGGTGCTAAACTGAATGGCAGTCATGCGCTTTCTGACTGGGTGTGTAGTCTGTGTGTATGTGTGTGAGAGAGGGTGTGTATTTGTGTGTGTGTAAGAGAGAGAGAGTAAGAGAGAGAGAGAGAGGAAGCTTTGACTGTCTCTTTCCCCACTCCAACCCCACATGAGAACATGGTTAAGTCCATAACACTGCACTGTCCCTTCTATTTTTCAGCACCAGTTATATCCCATTGTCTGCACTATGTTTAGCTTATGATCTTTATCATTATTATTATTGATGATTATTATTATTGCTCTTATTACTATTGTTATTTTCTTAATTAGAGTTAAATTTAAATTAACTTATATTTTTTATACAAAGAAAAATAATGTTGGCCTTTTTGTTTTGTACAAAGTAAACATCAAGATAAACAAAACGGTCTAGACATGTTACTGTTACCCAGAATAATTGAGGAATGTCTCAACTGTAAATGTAAGAGCAGTAGCCCAAATGAATTTTATTAAATATCTGAAAAACACATGTGTGTTCCAGATCATTCTTTATTCCATGTTTGAGCTGCCTATTTATTTGCCTTTATTTAACTCTTAATGCACATTGTTTTATTGGTAGAGCTGCAGAGTCAGTGACAGTGTTGGGTGAAGATGCGTCACTCCTGATTGACATTATGTTATTGCACTCAATCAGGTCATTTTTGTTTCATTATCCCAGAGATATGTCAATGTCATTTCTTTGTTTGTTTTTTTTTCTTTCTTTTTTTTTTTTGATAGTCAAAATATGAATAAAAATTGGGATATTGAAAATGTCTGGTAATGGTGAGAATATTTTCCTTTTATTTTATGAGGACTCAGATTGTTCATGCACCATTTTAAAACTATACAAGTATGCACATAACTTTGGCCCCATTTTAAGACACATTATTAGCACTTAATACAAAATATGGCACGTGGGCTATCAGATTACTTCTGCATGTGTAGTGACATTATGTCACCCCCAACACTTCAAATCACTTTTCTAGCCCTTACGCCTAGCACTAGTCTTTTTTATTTATCAGACACATGGTAATCCCCATTCGTACGTTTGATCCATTTCCTACATCATGTTCCACCATCTATTAAAAAGGCTTTCTTTTTATATTTTATGTCCAAATTTTCTTGGTGTTGGAATGTTTGGCTGAGTTGGTGGCAGAGATGAAACACCTTAGGTGTTTCAATATTTTGTCATCCATAATATATAATTTGTTGAATAAATGCAATGGTCCCGTCAGGACGTTTCACCATGCTCAGTTGTTATCTCTCAGTAAAACAATGACACCTACTTATTCCAACAACAAGGCTGCCCACCACTACACGGCTGCACTCTGGTGTTTAACAGCTGGTGACCAACACTGAGGCTGGAAGCCATCCATTGGGGTTTTCCAACTTTAAATTAATTTGAAATGGGTGGAGCGGGGATGATGAATAACTCTTCACATGCTGTGTCTTTTTTTTTTTTTTTTTGCTGTTTGCTCAGCAATCTTTAATTTGTGTTATTTTCAATTACAATTGCAGCTTTTTTCTTCCTTTTCCTTTTTTTTGATATATAGTCATTATGAATACAGACAATTTCCGGACAGCAACTGCTTAATTAAAGCACCTTTTTCATTTCTCTCAAGCTACGGTGGTGATTATTTTTATTTACATTAGTAGTACTTAGTAGTGCTTGATTGGATATTATGGAAGATAAATGCTTTTTCTCAAATCCCATTGTCATGAGCAACACAAGCTCAGTTGGCCGGTAAACACTTCAGATCTTCAGACATCATACACTGCAGCCCTGTTTTTTTTGTTGTTGTTTGTTTGTTTGTTTTTACCTCAAACATTAAAGGACAACACAAGAATGCAACTTACTGTAATGCAGACTCCCAATACCAAATACTGGAAACTTGTTTCAGTGAAGCATAACATGTTACACTGTATTTGCCCTCATGCTCAGCTCTGCCATCTGGGTGCTTTCCTATTCTGGCCGTGCCAGCCCTTAGGCCTGAGTCTCACTCCCTTTCCCCTTTTCCTTCTCTTTTGCAGTAAAGGCTACATCACGACTGTGTATTTGCACACAATAACCCAATTACTGTGACTAACCCGATTAAGATAATAGTTTGATTGAAGCATTTGCAGGAGTTTTTTCAGTAACCCGATTTCCCCAACAACCAATGTTTACACGGTTTATCTGGTAATTTGGTTATTGTGTGTAAGGATTTGTGGTAGCCTGCAGGAAATTTGAGTATCACAAAATAAGAAAAAAATGGTAAATAGGGAGAATTTGTTGGAGTCTGTTGTTTTGCACATTAAATAATTTACAGAGCACATTTGCAGTGTTGAGAATTAAATTTGAACAATGTCACATTGTGTTTTTTCTGGATCTTGACTAAATTCATAGCAGCCATGTCAAATGACTAACAAGATGCAGATGTAGATGTGTTCATTATCAATTGTGATAATGAGTTTAACTCTTATACTGTTAAAGGACTCTTGAAAGGAGAAGAAAAGCCCAAACTTGGAGTTACCCTCATGAGATGAAACTCAGATAGGCTTGCATCAGCAGCAGCAATAATGATGAGTTGTGCTGACTTGTAGAGACTGGTTCTGCAGTCACAGTGAAATGAGAATTAAGAAGTGAAAGTATGAGTAAGATGAAGCCTGGTGAGTGAGACATTGTGACTTTAGTATTAATCAGTAGCCTATTTATTTATTTATTTCAGTTTTCTTTTTCTTTCATTGTGTCACATATTTAACACTGCTTATGAGACATCATTCCTTTAATGCATAATGCTCAACATAGGGCAGTAAAATAGAGTGGTTCCTTTAGTAGCTAGATACAGTAGAGACTCAAATGAGCTGGGGGTTGCCATTCAGTTTGCAAGAAAAGGGAAGTAGGGTAAAACAGAGAAATGAAACACTTTATCATTTGGCATTAGTCTACTATACCATACAATCATGGAATGGATCATTCATTTCAACTGATCAAATAGCAAAAACTTTTGTTTTTAATTGGCAACAACAATTACTGCAATATACATCTTTTATTAAACCCATCACAGACTATTTGGGGTTTAACATCGTGACTTTAACGTCACTTATTTACCTTCTCAGGCACAAATGAGATCTTGCACCTCAAAGCTCATGGGAACGATTATTAACAAGACAGTGAACGCAACGCAAGCACTACGCGTTTGGGTCTCCTGGCAACCGAGACTGTTGTGGACTTGAGGAAAGTTGGTTTTCTGCTTCCTGTCCTACTGTAAGTAGCCTACAGCTAGTTACCAAACAGGTGAGCTTATCATTTATGGTTTCTCTATTTCATCTTTGCTTCAGCTGCTTACAAACTAAATATTTACTTCGCATGAAAGTAAAACTATTTAGCATTAGCTACCTCCCTAGCTTTAACTTAAAGAACGGTTGAAATACAGTTTTAGCTATATAGGCCCATTTTCCCCTAATTTTTTTCATTCTTATTCTTTTTCACACATTTTCATGTTGTGTATTTGCTTTGGATAATAGTTCAATTCAATATCAGTACATACAGTAGGCTAACTAGGCGCTCTGGGAGCGACGTTCACAGCCTGCTACTGGCTGCTGAGGCTGGTCAGAAGGCTGATATCATGACCTACTCCTCAGGTCATCTGGGGCCCCACAGTCTGAACCAGGGTCAGCCTCATATGGACACAAAGCAGTCTTTCTGGAAGATGTCTCAGTGCCAAGAGGAAACCCCAAGCCCTGTGACACTCCAGCAACGCCGAACAAAGGCACTGACCTGTGTGAAGAATAAAGCATTGAACGAGTCTCCATCTGAGGTCACTGCTAGCACTGCTTTAGTGGAGTCTGAAGTCTCTGAGTCAAGACAAGACCAGGCTACTGATCATTCATCACATGCAGACAGGAGAGAAGATACAAGCCAATCTGACAAAGCTCATTGCTCGTCATCAAACTTGTTGCTGCTCCAGCCGAGAGATTTTTCCCACGAGGTTAACCCTTCATCTGATGTGGAGGGGAGATGCCAGTCTGAGCAGGAGGGACAGAACAATGAAGACCAACCAAAGACAAATCAGTGGTTAGGTAGGCAATTCATAGCCAAGGAAACTCACTGGGCTGGAATAAATGTTGCAGAAAAGCATGAGAAAAAACTACAAAAGGTGAGCCTGGTACACAAATCATGACATCATCATAGTTCTGTAGTTGCACTGGTTTCCTTATCTTCAGTCTTTCTAATATGCCTATTTTGAAAAGAGATGCTTTCTCCACACTCTTGCAGAAGGTGCATGAATAAAGACGCACACAGACTGGCACGCACATCTTCACTTGCTAACGCTGTGTGTGTGTTCCTGTCACATCCAGGAGCTGAAGAAGCTGTCAGTGCAGAGCTGGCCCAGCAGAGACCGCCTTGCGGTGTTCAGTGACGTCTTTGATGATGTATGTGAAAGCTCGCCAGTATTTGGACGCATCCTCAGGGAAATTAAGGTTTTTCCATTTCCTCTGTACCCACTAGCACATTTTTAGCATGTGCCGTCAGACGTATTAGAGCCAAGAGAGAGTGAATCCCTCGTGTAGCAAGCGGAAGTAGAGCAACCACTGGACCCTGGTCATGAAACGTCAGGAAGCAGGTCATCAGAGGGCAACGGCTCCATTACAGCTCATTCATAAGAAATGTCATGCAAGTTTTGTTTGTGCACTTTGCATGTGAAATAAACTAGGATTAAATAAAACTAATCATTGCTTGGCATTCATATGTTTTCATGGACAGGAATGAGCACTCTCTAGATTATCCTTAATAAGGGCACAAATGTTGTAGTAATGTGTAAAAACTCACACTAATTCACAAAATCTGTACCACCCTGTTGTGTTCATGATAAATGTCTTTTGTTTGTTTTTTCAGACAGATTATGATTTGTATGTTAACCACTTGATGGATTCCCACTTACCTCTACATGACGAGGTAAAGCACGCTGGCTATGATGTGATCAATATAGATTTAGATGGTACATACAACATGGGTGTGACTCTCTGGTCTTATTTGATGTTACGGACATTGATTCCCTTCTGTAGGTGACTCACTGCAAGCATAATCTAATGTCTTATTAAGTCCTGTGAATTTGTCACTTCAAAGTCTGGGGAAATCGTTTTGCATAGTATGTGAGAATGAAAGAAAATAGCATCCTATAATATTAGTTCTGATGATAAATAACATTTATCACAAGGCCTGTAATTCATTTCAACGGTTGGTTTAGGATATATGTTCTTTATGTATTTGGCAAACAATAAAAGTCTTAATTATAATTTGTTGTTGCATTGCAGTCACCGAATACTTCACTTGAAGACCCCAGCACTGGCAAACTCAGGGAGGTGGAGGTGGATGAGGCTGCAGAGGAGGTTCGCAGGCTGGAGGAGGAATTCAGAAGCGCTCTGAGGGAGAATAAACGGTACTGCAAGCATCTCTGCCAAAAGAAAAAATTATATAATAATATATTGTGTTATTATTAAGTATATTTGTTCTTTTTTAACCTTAGAGTCCAAAATAAATTACAGAATGTTCCAGCTATCGCAGGCCCAGAGGACAGTGACATGAAGAGTAAGTCTCAAGACTACATTGGTATATCTGATCATTGGTAAAACCACATCTAAGCATTTGCTGCACTATCCTGCAGGGCAACAGCACATTTGTTCAGTCTTTGGACACACTGAACAAATAATCACTTTGTCATGCCAACAGACATAAAGAGAGTTTTGTAGTATTGGTGAGTCAGCTGTGACTTTATGATGCCTCCAGGGGTGTGAATGTACAAGTACAGAACAACAGAAGAAGCCTCTTGGATAAGAGGTGAAACGTCTTCACGTATCTACGACCTAGTCCAGCTGCCTTGCCCTAGACTCAACTTTTCTCAGACTTCAAATGCATCATTAGTCACTACAGTGCATTCATGCTCATCTCCTCCCTGTTTGGACAGATATACCTCTGTCAGGGCCGCAGAACGCAGACCACACCGACAGTGTGCAATTCAAGAGGCTTCAGGTATTGAACATGTGGACGGAGATCCAACAGCTGGAGGAAGAGATTAAGGAGAGCCAGGTGTCCACTGTTACAGCCACCGACACTGAAAGACGCATCAAAGACCTGAGGGTGCTGGCAAATTACCTGGTTCTCCTCCACTAACTCTAAACATTTCAGAGATAAAGTTAGCACAGGATGTGTGATTGGCGATTGCTACTGTAAAACTGCATATAGCTGCACTTTTTTATGTAACCTGTTTTTGTGTTCACATACAGAGAGAGACACTGGGACTGATAGCCTCAAATGAGCGTCTGAAGGCCGCCAACAAGGCAAGGGAGTTTGACCTTTTTCCTCCCTTATCATTTTTGTGATAGTATTACAGATTTTAAATGCACAAATTGCTGTGTGACAGAGGGTCATGTTTTTTGCTCTGTATTTTTCCCTTAAGAATATGGAAAACAAAATCAACTCAGTGCTGAACAAGGAGAAATTAAACAAGACCATGAGACGGTACATGTAATATTTCACTTACGCTATGTCACAATTGATCAGAGGATCCAAGGGCCTATTTCTTGCTAACTGCTGCTCTCTGTTTTTACCACTAGGATGTTATGGGATGAAATACAGGACGATCTGCAGACAGACAGTGAATAAATTCATCAACAAATAGACAACAGACTTCTCGAGATGGCTGTTTCAAAGTCACATGGTATGCACAAGAAAATATGCAATGAAATGTTTTTAAAAAATCACATATTTCACAGCAACAACATAGAAACCTTGTAGTATTCATAGCCCCCAAGCTGAGTGTGTAGGAAATCTCTTTATTGAATATAACATGTAGATCATATGTTAAAGCTGGTACAGTAATATCAATAACACAACTGAAAATATTCTATTACAAGTCCCGCATTGAAGCAGCTGCTACTATGGTACACTTTAGCATGTATTTTGATATTGTTGATGGTTACTGTGAAGCTAATATTAGCTACTTTATTTACTGTCTGAAAGTTTAATCTGGAACAATCTCCTCCAGTTTAGAGGATGATCATGTATTTTGTAGTCTACTCGTATACTAGTATTAAACCACCTGGAGTAAAAGGTTTGCCTCTGAAAGTGTAAAGTGTTCAATTACACCTAGTACACATACCTCAAAACTGAACTTAACCCTCTGGCATGGTGCTCACATTGCCCCTGTAAATATTTTAAAATAAAATATAATTTAGAAAGGAACATGACACGTCTGTGACCAACGAAATTTTGTTTGGGCAATAACATGCAACATGCAGATGTGGTCACCACAATCAATGTCTTTGCTATACTATTTACTATTTAAGTCCTCACAGGAAATGGATGCAGGAACATTTCATGTGTGGAAGGAATGTGATCGAACAATAAGGCTCTTTCCTTCTGACAGTGAGGACAGTGAGCTTGAGGAGAGTGACAGTGAGGAAGAGTGGACCGAGTAGTAGCATAGTTAGGAGGTCAGGATCAGTCAGTAGAGTAACATAGCAATGTATTAAGTGTATTAACCAGCTCCCAAAACTGGGGTGACATAGCTACAGTATTCCCTCCTAAAATACAAATGCATGCTATAGAGGGTTAAACACAAATAAGAGTAATTTCATGTAGTTAGTTTGTTCTGCTGTTTGTGGTGAACATTTACTTTTATTTGTGTTGCATAAGCATCAGTATTCTCAGGCCTAAGACTATGAAAGGGCTTCAGGCTCAGTGATCACATGCATATGCGGTGTTTCATGTTAGAAGATGTCAGATTTCACAGTTTCTAGTCCCCCTGCAGCCAAAGAGCAGCAGTGATTTTGACACTTCCCATATGTTGTTTTGGTGGCCCAGGGCTGTTCAATTACTATATTTTAATATGAAGAAGATCAGGAGGATAACAAGCCCTTCTATGGCTACAAGACAGTAATCAGTATTCATTTATACAGACTCAATAAGGCAAGAAAATGAAATCCCATAACGTGATTCACAAGTAGGAGTAAAACAGACCTCATTTGTTAGGCAGGGACACTAAAGAAATACATTTCCACAGCATTAGGAGCACTTTAATATATAACCACAAGAGGGCAGCACATACATATCAGAGAAGTGCTCTGAAGTTTGCACTGGAACAAGCTGCTTTGAAAACAACCTCATGCTGAATGATTAAGATAATGCACCACTCTCTACTTGTTGGCCGCTGAAGTACCAGTGTGTGACCTTTATCAAAATACAGTGGCGCCCGTTTGAAGTTGATGATATGTTGATAAAGGTCACAGGCTGAAATGTCAGCATTCGATGTGGCAAGTGTTAAAGTGAATAGGAAGAGGGTTTTCCTCTAGGCTGAAGTCATGTGACTGTTGAGTCACAAAAATCCAATTATGAACTCTGGAGATAAAACTGTAGTGAAATCACTCGTTTAATGTGCTCAAGAATCACAGAGAAAGAGAAGATTACAGGAATTGAATTAGATTTCTTTGGATTGATGTGCTGGTGACCTTTGCCCCCATCATGAGAGGGGGTGCCTTGCTGTCTGCTAGAACCTAATCAGAGGTCAAAGTCTGCTCTCTGGCTGACACAGCCGGTAGGAGCGCAGTGTGTTT
The DNA here is from genome assembly GCF_905171665.1 of Trachurus trachurus. Lineage (NCBI taxonomy): Eukaryota > Metazoa > Chordata > Actinopteri > Carangiformes > Carangidae > Trachurus > Trachurus trachurus. The sequence continues at coordinate 20,305,138 of NC_139906.1, forward strand.
TTGTCCCTCACTGTCTAAGCCCTTCTCACCCTGTTAACAACACCTCGCCTTGTGGGGAGCTTCCTCGGCTTGGATTGTCGCCAGCTCAACACCATGCTGACCCGGACTGTGGTCCTGCTCCTCCTCTGCGTGTCCATGGGCATGTGTGCCACTTTAGGCCACTACCAGGCTCAAGAAAATGAGGTGGAGGAGGAGGCCCGAGCTGCGACCTCGGCTACTGCAGATGAAGGTTTTATTGCAGCTTCCTCTGTGGGTGATTCACCTGCAGCTGAGGAGGCTGTAGCTGATACTAGCTTTGGTGACAAAATATTAGCTAACATACTTGCAGTGGGTAACCCAGCAGCTGAGAAACAAGAAGTGGCAGATGGGGCTCCAGCTGAAGAGCCAGGGATAGACAGTGATGGGCCTGCCAGAGACATCCCTGCTATGGATGCTCTTGCTGAAGAGGCTGTCACCCAGAAGCAAACTTCTGCGAAGGAGGAGGAGGAGAGTGAGAATGAGAATGAGATCAGACCCATGAAGACTCAGTCCCTGGACAAACCCTTGGCTAATGAAGAACAAAACAGTTGGAGCCTTAACTCAATTAGAAATAGTTTCCAGAATGTGCATGGATACTTTGACTCACTGGTGGAGCTGGTGGGGGGTAAGGATGGGGTGTGCCAGTACCGCTGCAGATATGGTAAGAATGAATCTTGTGAATTAATCCACTGTCATGTTATTGAGAAAATCAGATGTCTAGTGTCCAGGAGGTGGGAATGACCAACAGATAGCTAGATTGCTGTTGTTATTGGGGTGTTTTCAAATCAATATTATGCTGTCCAGATCCAATATCCCTTCTGTTACTATGTGTGAGTTTCCTAAGAACACTTAAACTTAAGTTTATCAGCCACTTCAGGTCTTGATCTGAGATTACAAAAACGGCTCGTAGGCTGCTGCTGATACAGAAACCTGAATACAGTCTTTATCAGTCTGGGAGGTATAGATGTACTGTACCTTACAGTTATACAATCAAAACAACTGTTACGTGTTATCTTTGCTATGACACAACATACATAGATATGAATCCTTGACTGGGAGCTGATGATGACATTACCTTGTCAATACACTTTTATGTTTGCCCAAGAATTAAATGGAACCTTCTTTGTTGTTTTCTCAGGAGAAACTCCTCAGCATCGGCCCAGCTACCAGCCTCCTGAGCCCAACGGCTGCAGCTCCTCTCTGGCTGGTTTCCAGGTGAATGCCGCTGTAGGTGGCCTGTTTATAGGACCAACAGCCCAGAGCTACAGTACATCACTGTGAAGCTGGCTTCAACTCTAACACTATAGCTTCTGTGTGAGTAAACTGTGCTGACACAACCTGATTCTTCATTTCACAGCTTGACCTGGGGATCCCTGCCATGACAGAGTGCTGCAACCAGCTGGACGGGTGCTACGACACTTGTGGAACAAACAAGTACGACTGCGACTCCAAGTTCCGCACATGTCTGCACGGCATCTGCTCTGACCTCAAGAAGAGCCTGGGCTTTGGGTCAAGGGTGCAAGGTGAGAAAATTGCAAAGAGTTACTTCTCACTTTTTCCTGGCTGTGTACTAGAATATCTGACAGGAGCATCACTCTTCCTTGTGAGTTATGGAAAAGTAAAAAGTTAAGATAAGTAAACGTGTCTCCCTTCTTTATCTCTGTCCTAGCCTGTGAGTCGATGGCAGATGGACTCTACAACACGGTGTGGACTCTGGGTTGCAGGCCTTACATGAACAGCCAGAGGGCAGCATGCATCTGCGAGGGAGAGGAGAGGGACGAGCTGTGACACAGAGCACAGTGGATAACTCCCAGACACTTTCACAGACAAATAAGAGGGTCATGGGTATTTTCACTGATTATACTGTATATTTATAGGGTATTTGTCAAAGAGGAGATACTTCACATGAGCGCTCTGAAGATTAAGAGCCAGGGACATAAATGAGCAGTGCAAATGAACAGTTTCTTAGCTTTTATTCATAGGTTTTACAAACAAATATTAGATATCTGAATATGACTTGCAGAATCTTGTTCATGCATGTTATACTCTCCATAGTTCATTACATTTTAAGCCATTTTTAGGCCTCTATGACTCCATTACCATAAATTACTCTGATGACTCCAAACAAAGTGCCTGATGGGAAGGATATTGTAGTAGGATTAATTTGCTCCAGATAGAAAGTCACAAGATAATTACTGTGGCGCACACGGTACATTGTGCTCTGGTATTTAACATTTATCAAACTAGTCTGTTCAGACCTTAAGTCTGCGTATTGTAAAATGTAATGCTTATTACATCTACTATGTTAATGTTTGATGTAAGTTATTTGTCAGTTATTTGTTTTGTTTTTTTAATGAATAAATGCATGACTAATTGCAGTTTAAATGACATGATTAATTCTAGTTTAATTGTCAGAGTGATGAAGCGTTTGCATAATTTCCGGGCACAGAGCACTAATATCTCTTTCCCACCACACTGTAATGTGTGACATGCTTCCCAGCCATCGATTATACTGAGCAAATGAGTCAGGATGCATCTGTGGATGTTGCACATGTATTTTTCAAGCCAGTGATAGTGTGAAATATAAACCACTTTTATAAATCCACTAAATCTTTAAGCTGTAATCAAGCCTGAGAAATGCCTCAAAGTGTGTCCTAGAAAAACATCCGTCATGCTGGAGTTGTTACAAATGAACTGTGGCCCCTCTGAATGATTTCTAATAGAAATGTCATTCACATTAATGTCAGCAAATTGTGCTGCCAGGCAAAGTGGGGGACACTTGGATACATTAAGCAGAATTTAACTGATCTACAGCAAAGCAAGAGACACCGGCAAAAAATAGTAATGTGTTTACTGTACATCTACATGACCTAAAAAGGGACAGTGCAATAACTACTCTGTGAGTGTAAACCCATATTTGTTTGCTATTTTAAATATCAAATGAAATGTTAATGTCCTTTATTTGCTGCTGGCTTGTTTTCATTGTGTTGTTGTTTTTTCTGGCTGTATGTCAGCATCATGACTAAGGCAGGATAAAGATGGGACCTCCGCTCAGTGTGTGGTGCTGCTGCTGCTGCGGTTCACTCGTCCGCGTCTCCCTCCGCACACGTCTACGGCAAGGCTGAGCACAGCGGGAGTCTCCTGCCCCACATACTAACACCAGGCAGTGGAGGTAGACTTGCTGTAAACAGAGGAAACACACTTATTTTAAGCAGAGACCACCATCAGAGTGTGAGGACACTGCTAATTTAGGTGAAGCCAGTCTTTACATTATGGTGCTACTGTTACACAGACACACACTCGCCAGCTGGCTCCCAGCATGCTTCTTTTTACTCACTTGATTGTCCTTGCCAATGAACTTGAACACAGGGACCTGGTAGTGCTTAGAGAGCTGGTCCTTTGATGAATACTGTGTCACTGCTCCATCTGAGATGCACCTGGATCAGAAGTGAAGGAGGGGAAATACAATCATAAGTGCATACGATATCTTAACACAGTATAGGCTACTCAGTGATCCATATATATTTCTAACTAGCTATTTCATCAAGTTGAGTTGCCCCAAGGCCTGGAAAATCTGCTGTATTTTTAATAGGCAATCGTGAAAATAGATTGTAGCCCCTACTATTTGGTGTTCACACAGAAACATGGAGGACTCTTACTCTAGATTCAATGAAGAAATGGTTTGCCAAAAGGGAGTGTTCCCCAGAAAATAAGGCTGTTCTGTGTTTCGATTTTTTTTTTCGACCCAAAACATTCTTGTTTTCTTTCCACATTAATCAGAGCGCGAGGCCAGTGGCATTTTTCATCTGACATTTCCTTGAAGGAACGGAGATTTCCTGTCCTATAACTGTCAAGCAGCTGATGCTGTGGAAACAGAGCTGGGTCTGATCCAGCCGATGTGTATTAGAAGAACTGTTAAGTTGCCAGAGTAAATGCAGCTCTGGTCCTAAAGATAAAACATTAAAAAGACAGAATTCAGCAGTTTTTTAGTGCATGAGCAAGAAGTTCACCTAAATTACAAAAAGCTGTTACCCTCTCACTTCTTGTTGTACTAAGCATTTCTGTTTTCATTTGCTTGGGTTATAAAATATATATAAAATTAGATTTGAAACATCTATTAACTTTCTCTAGATGTGAAATATGACTTCAGAGTTGAAGACTTTTATTGAAATGACTATCAATAAAAACAGAAAATGTCACAATGAAAACTGATGACTGTTTAGTTCAGACTAACAGTGCTGTAATCGCCAAACAAAATGTAGCTATTTTACAAGCAAAGTAATCCAGAGAGAGAAACACCAGAGACTGACTTGATCTTAAAAACTGGCCAAATAAAATTGAATTTATTGACCAAATACCAGAGGTTCTATAAATATCCAAGCATTTTTGTTTTGTTTTGTTAAAACACAGCACACTGCTAAACAAACCTAAACATCATTCAGTGTGATACTGTAGAAGAACTTGGCATAGAAAGGAAAGGAAAAACAGAACAGAAACCTATTCATTAACAAACATGTGTAGGTACTGTTTAAGCATTACTGTTTTCTGCTTGAGGTGTGGCATATCGAGAAGCACAAGAGGGTTTGAAACTGATAAAACCTCCAAACTATTTACCCGTCTTTGATGAGATAATACTTGAGAGCCTGGTCAGCTCTGGGGCCTGGTGTGGCGAAGCAGCTCTCCACTAGCGCAGAGAGACCGTCCACTCTCTCTTTGGGCTCCACCCCGAAGAACAGGGAGTCGTGGAGCCGGAGCTGGGGCGGGTTGCGGTACGGCTCGGAGAACTCTGCATTCTTGAAGAGCTCCAGGAAGAAGGGGAAGACTCCTTCACTGTGGCCGGCCAGCTTCAGGGCTGAGCTGCGCAGACTCGCCTGGTACCCGTCTGACACATGGTACTCTCTGGGGAACACACAGGTGACTGGGAGCACCAAGTTGCTGGTGCGAACTATTAAGTCGCTGCTGCTCCCTGGGCTGCTCCTGGGGAGGCCGGTCACCAGGTTGGTTCCCACAATCTTGTCATCAGTTACCTGAGGGTCAACATTTACTTTACTTCAATAGCTTTTTCAGTGACAAGCTCACACAACTGTGCTCTGGTATTATTTCCCCAACCCCTAACCATGAAGATTAAACCCTGAGCACATTCGGTCTAAAATTTCCAACTCAGTAATCCTGACCTCCACCACTGTGCCACAGGTCTTGAGGCTGAAGTTGAGGTTGATGTGTGTGCCATTGGAGACGCCGCGACAAGACGAGTTGGACAAAAAGAGCTCCAGTCCTCCAACAAGGTCCTTAGGAACTGACACTGTAATAGAGCTGGGATCACACTGGACTGGCACTGCAGGGGAGAAAAATGTCTCTTATCATGAAAGAGCACATGGGTACAATAACAAAGGGCAGCGTAAAACCATCCCACAGTTGTTTGATTAGATGAAGACATACTACACAATCTCTATTGCTGAGCACATGAAAAATGACAGTGAAAGCAAAGTGCAGAGGCAAGGAGAACAAGGTTGTATTCTTTAACATGTTTTCTTGAAAGAAAACCAATAAAAAACCCAATATGTGTTTCGCCTTGCAGCACCATCTGCCTGACCCTTAGCTAAATAATGTAAGAATTTGAGTTTGTCAATATTGTGCTTCCCTCAAGGTACAAGGTGCAGCAGCCTCATGCATCTGTTTATATGCTGCTTTTTCCAATTGTCTCTGATGCCAATTTGAAAAGAGCTGAAATGATTTGCTGTTTTAATGATTGGTTACCATAATCCAAAATCAAACTTGTTGGCAACCACTTTTATTGTTTTATTATAAGCAGTTTTTCTATCAAATGCGCCAAATATCTACTGGTTTCATGAATATTTGCTGTCTATTTTTTGTTTTGTGTGATAATACACTGAACATATTTGAGATTTTGACTGTTGGCAGAAGTAAATGGATTAAAACTAACTCGTTGTTTTTACTTTACTGTTGCATTATTCCATTCCCCAGCCAAGAGGTCTGCAGAAAAGAACTGGCCATTCCTCTTATCAACTGCTATTATGATTAAAGATCCTCCATGATAAATAAATGACCATGTTCTATGTTATAAAAAAAATTTTAGATACAGACTAAAAAAAGGGTTTTGGTCAAATCTCTACCATCTTTTCAGATTAATGCAAGCATGAATCTGAGTGTCAGTTTGCTTTGCTGTCTCATTGATAATCTATCCTCAATATCTACCCTTATCTCACACACATACACACGTACATATACCCACCCTGACATGTTTGTTTATCCTCTCCCAGCTCCAGTCCTCTCGGGCAGTGGCACTGATAAGAGTCCAACAGTGAGGAGCAGCCATGGCTGCAGCCTCCATTGTTACCGTCACAACCTGCTATCTCTGCACAAGGCAACACAGAGAAAAGGAAAAGATGGAGAACACCGTGTGGTTGATGGTTTAATTATCTCAGTACAACACTGGTGTGTTATACAAATATAGATATACCTCTGCAATTGTGTCCATCCTCATCCAGCACACGGCCCGGCCCACAATCACAACGCCTGGAGCCCTTGGTGTTCACACACACCTCTGCACAACCACCATTGCCCTTCTCACACTCATTCACATCTGAACATGGGACACACAGCACACCTGGGTCAGTAATTATCAGATGAGTCTTGTTTTAATTGACTGAGTAGCAGAAGGGTGGAGTTATTACCTCTAGGCAATTTGCTTAGCACTTTGTGGAAGAGGATGATAAATCAACTTTAAAGTACTTTAAATCTAAGTTTATAATACTGAGGGGGCTTGTAAAGAAATAATGATGGATGAAATAAGAGGAGAGACAAAAGTGAGCGTGCAAGAAAGTGAGGAAATGGAGGGAGTGAGGATGGAGAGATGAGGAAGTCATTTCTGAGACACTGAAAGGCTGATTTGGTTGATGGATGAATAATGAGATAATGGCAGTTTTCAAATATGCTAGATTCCTACTTCATGCCTGTCACAGATAATCAGGTGTACCATCCAGTGTACCACACACACACACATACGAATACTGAAGTCAGCAAATATAAAACATGATTTTGTTACCTCCTGTTAACAGCAATCAGAATACAGTTATAGAAATTAGATCAAATGGCCGGAGCAGCAGTGGCAGAGTCATGGTGCAGTGTAATGTTTCTGCAGTTGAAGGGGGCTGGGCGTGTCAATTCAAATTTCTCCAAACTCAAATATATCATCTGGGGGGCCGAGCGGAGTCCAACGCAGAAGGTTTGGTTGAAACCGGGCCAGTGGTTTTGGAAAAAATGACCAAAAACTCCACAGGCGATTTTAAAAACTTCTAACGAAAAATGGCATTTTGGCCCAAAATTCTAATTTCTCCAAACTCAAATATATCATCTGGGGGGTCCGAGTGGAGTCCAACGCAGAAGGTTTGGTTGAAACCGGGCCAGTGGTTTTGGAGAAAATGACCAAAAACCAAAAAAAAAAAAGATTTTCAAAACGTCTAACCCCCTGGTTAGTGTAAATATTATGGTGTAGCTGATACAATGAGTTGATTTTACAAGAATAAATATCCACACATTTAGTCAGCAATAAAATCACACAGTGCTGTGAGTGCTGCGATTCACTGGTGTGAAAACTATTAAGTGAGTGAGTCAGAAGTTGGAGCAGCTTGCTGAAACTGCTAAAATGGCTAAAAGTAAAGATTTAGTAAGAAATGTAACAGCTGCTATGTCATCCATTTTTATTACAGTATTTAGTGACTGTAACAGCTCAATAATATCCAATTAAATCAGTTCAAATGAAGAGTGTCGAGTTTGGGTACAGCAAGAGGGTCTAAGAGGTTTTAAACCCCTGAGAATGATAGGTGAATCCTCTCGCTGTTTCCACTACGTGGTCAGATGGCAAAGTGCATTTAATTGTCTTGATATTCAGTGACAAAATAATCCAATCAAATTAATTTTCATCAGATTTACTGTTTTGAACTTTTGTGCTCTTGAAAAAAAAACCTGACATGAATGATAATGGAGTAAGACTGTGAAAAACTATAATAAAGAATTTCAAAGGAGGTTAAATCGAAAGCAACTGGACTTAGTTATTTGTCTAGGAAGACGTTTCACCTCTCATCCAAGAGGCTTCATCAGTTCATGTACGCAACTGACCAGGCTGGGACTGGTCCAACTATCTGGTGTGGAGACTCACTATTTAACCTCTGGTGTGGATGTGTGTAAATAGTGAGTCTCCACACCAGATAGTTGGACCAGTCCCAGCCTGGTCAGTTGCGTACATGAACTGATGAAGCCTCTTGGATGAGAGGTGAAACGTCTTCCTAGACAAATAACTAAGTCCAGTTGCTTTCGATTTAACCTCCTTTGAAATACTATGACCTGGGCAAATGAGAATATGCACCGGCTTATAATAAAGAAAGACATAAACTTTATTAGAGCTCAGACATCCCATTTGAGGGAGGTAAACAGGGATGTAACACTGACTCAGAATGGCATAAAAACATGCCTCCTAAAATATGAATGTATATTGTCAAAACAAATCAAGGGTTGGCTTGTTATTGTTTTTCAGAAACCATTTCCAGTGTTTCCTGCTTCAACATTCCCTTTTCTTATCTTCCTCTGTTGCACATCTTATCTGTCCCCTCGCTTCCTTGTCCCTCTGTGTCCCTGTCAGTCTCACCCAGGCATGTTTGTCCGTCTGGTCCCAGCACAGTTCCAGATCCACAGCGACAGTCAGACTGAGGACATCTGGGACCCTCACAGTCCACCTCATCGCAGATATCATAGAAATCTGTGCAACACACATGTACATTAACATAACAGCATGAAAATTCAGTAATAGGTTTTATGTAGCATGCGGTGACTTTTTACACGTCAGACACGGTCACTCACGGCCACAGTAAACATGGAAGCAGACTGAGGGTCTGGGCAGGCGGTAGACAAAGTACCCCCCAGCGCAGGCTTTCACTTCTGCGTTAGCGCTCCATTGGCAGCAGTCGCCATTGAAGCTGGCGCACACAGGCAGGCTGACGATGCCTTCACTGGGTTGGGGGTGGCTGCCATTGAGCCAGATGGGAGCGTGGGTGCCACAGTGATTCTCAGAGATGCAGAAGGTGGGCATGGCATCCCCAGCCATGCCGGTGAAGCGGTACCACTCTCCAGACATGTGGCTGTCACACAGGGGCACACCAGACGTCTGGTTGACATGGTAGTCTGTGTTCCTCCAGGGCTCGTTCAGGCTGATGTAGGCAGAGCACGGGTCCAGGGCTGAGGCATGTGTGTGGGATGGAAAAAATGAGAAGAATTTTGTACAGTCTCTGAAAGGGTTGTCAAAGTTGGTAACTTTTCAGACTCAGACTCAACTTTTACTGAAGCAAATGATAATGTGATGAAACAATGGAAGGGAAACTTCACCCTTAAGAATAACAGTATACTTCCTCTATGCTTCCCCAGTCTTCTAGACAGGTTTCTTTTTATCACAACAGAGGCAAAATTATGTTATAAACTCTTCTTCAATTCCTGTGAAAATTAAAATATCCACAACCAAAATTACCTGCCGTTGCTACATGTTAATAGAGCCGTCTTTGTCTCGTCATTTCAGTGGCATGCGCCTTTAGCTGTGAGTTGATTCCAGGTGATAGCAGCTGTCACTTTGTGAAAGATCCAAATGTCTGCTCACCCCATAAACAAGTACAAAATCTTTACTCTCTTCAGTGAGATTGTGTCTATCCTGCTCACTGGAGCAAATGTATACATTACCATGAAGCAAAGCTTCAAGATAAACTGTACCACAGTCAATTTTAATTGAGCTAAAAGTCGAGCCGTCCACAAAGGGCTCTTTATCCAGCCAGTTCTGTCAGTGGCGACTCTTCTCACTGCAGCCAGTTGTGCCGAATCAGGGGAACAGCTGAATGGGCAGAGTAAACAAAGTGCAGCTACACAATCAATAGTCTCCCCCCTCATCATGCCCTCTCAACAGTGTAATTAAGAGCTAGATGTAAAACAAAGAGAGAAGAAGAAGACATGAGGGATAATGGGAATGGGCAAATTGGATAAGAGTGACAGTAACTGTTAATCACTGAGTATCAGTGGTGATGAGGACACAGCAGGAGGTTGATCACCTCAGCAGTAAAGCATCTTCAGTGACAGGCCACAGCCAGGAAACATGACAGTGCGGAGGACCGGCACGGAGCAGTGAACACCAGCGTAACCAGGGCTCCATGCTTTGCATTTAGCTGGATTAATGCTCAACATAAAATGTCCACGTTTACTCCCTCCCCTCCATACCTTGAATAAAAATGGCTTTCTGTGTGACACCTAGGTCAAGGCTGACAATAACAGTTCCTCTCATATCTGATATCACATGTAAACATGATGACACACAACCATGCACAAGCTGTGGTAGAAAAAAATGTGAATTCATTTCACAGACGTACGCGCACACACATCCTTGTAAATCTATCTTTGTGAGGACATGTCATTGACATAATGTATTCCCTAGACCCTTACCCTAACCTTAACCATCCAAAACAAATGCCTAACCCAAGTCTTAGCCCTCAAGAAGCCCTTTGAAAAAGTGAGGACCGGCCAAAATGTCCTCACTTCCCAAAAATGTCCTCACTCTGTTGGTTAAAAACTTCCGGTCCTCACAACGTAGCATGTACAAGAACACACACACACACACACCAACCAATAATGGACTGTCCATCTTGTCGCAACCTGCTGCTTCAGTTAAAGGAGGATCAATCCATGTCCTGGGCCTGAGCCTGAGACGTACAACTGGCCGACTGTGTTCCAGCTCGAGCACCACAGAGGGGGCAGAGGACAGAGCTGACTCATGCAGTTCTATGTTAATGGAGGTATTAAATCTTCCAGATGGGGCTCGAATAACTTAATACAGCTATTAAGGGAACGTGGAGCAGCACAAGACCCAGGTCAGACTCCTGTGTGTTATCTATATAGATGAAGATGAGGACCAACACTTGACAATGTCCAACCTTATTGTTCCTCATAAAAACAATTTCATGTTAAAGAATTAAGCTGAAGATATACTTTCACTATCTTTAATAAATCCCATGAAAACAGCAGAACCAACAAAGAAACGGTTCTACAAAGATGTGCCGATTATCTAGAATCTGATATAGTATCTTCAAATCCTGTGCCATAAACCTCAGTTATTATCTAGACACTATTAAAACACATCAGTGAGCCTTGGAGTCTCATATATTACCTCATCATAAACATGTGTGTTATGAATCATTTTCAATCCCACTTCCTGATACTGCTGCTTTAAATACTGTTTCAAATAAATCAATCCACAGTGTAAAACGGTCCCAGCCTGAATTTACCCCAGTTTGAGTGACATTTAAAAAAACAACAACAACAACTATAGATCTCTTCCCATTCTGGGAACATATTTAGCCTTTGGAAGTAATATGTATTTGATGTGCAATTTTCCACAATAAGTAAATAAATTTAGTAAAAATTAATTGGCTCGGTGCTGAGTGTCAGAGAAGTCCTCTAGTATTAAGAGATTAAACAGCCACATTATTGGTTTTGGACTTTTCATTAAATCTGTTGGAAGTGGGGCATTGAATAGCTCACTGGGTTAAGCAGGCACCCCATATACAGAGGCTACAGTCCTCACTGCAGCGGCCCCTGTTCAATTCCCTCGGTGGCCCATTGCTGCTTGTCATTCCCCCTCTCTTTGTCTCCCCAATTCCTGTCTATTTCAACTGTCCTGTCAATTAAAGGCAAAGAAATAAAGCCCCAAAATAAATACTTTTTAAAAATGTGTTGACAATAAGAAAGATTTGGCTGCTTCCTTTTCTTAATCTATAGGCGTTATGCACAGCTCCACTACTTCCTGAACTTAGACAAGCTCCTTTATTTCCTGTCTTACATTATTGGACAAACTGATTAATACAGGTGTGCCTGACCATTGTTGTGACTACTGAGGTCAGAGTCAGACACACCTTTATTAATTAGTTTGTCCAATAATGTAATACACTTGTTTAAGTTCAGGAAGTAGTGGAGCTGTGCATAAAGCCTATTATATCGTAAAGCACAATGGACACAGACAATGACACATTTCTGTACAAAAATGCAAAATAATCTTAGTGCATGAGACACCTGCCTGTTCTGAGTGTAAACAAAATGGGAAATATTACACTCACCTTCACCTGCAACTGCAAGAAATTCCTGAAGCAGACTGGTAATCACCCAAAAAATCATGATGTTTTCTCACAGTTGGATGAATAATAAATCCAGATTCATGTGTATGGTGTGTATTCCTATTGGGGGTCTGTCTTTAATAGGCTTGTCTTATCTGTATACGTCACATTGTCATGTCTGTTTCTCACCTTGATCCCCTGACCTTGTTCTCCCTAAATCCCACAACAGGACCATCCTCCCATTGTTTCAGACTGAACAGTCCCCACACTCTCCTCCCCTGTCTCCACACACAGATCACTTTACACTACCCTAAACTATCCCAAACATATTCAGAAAAAGTGTGTTTTGGGCTTATGATAATTATACATGGCTATCTACTCTGTCTCATCCCCCCCTGATTTAAAGGCCACTGAAATGAAAGCAATGATGTGATCTCCAGCAGCATTAAACCAGCCTGATTAATCTGCGTAACATTGTGCAGCCGGCGGCAGCATCCTTCACTTTAAGGCAATAGTTGGGTTTGCACACTCAGGATTTCCCTTAAAGTAGACTGAGACACTCTGAGCGACACTGTCCTAGTGACTGAATATGTTCTCATCCAACTAATTACTTACCCACCAGTACAGGCCAGAAAATGCCTAAAGTATGGTTCTTTTCATTTAGACGCTGCCCAAACTAACCTCTTGCTAGCAGTTTTTATTGCTTATATGTAATTGAAGCAATGGAAGCATTAATCCTCAAGGCTGTTAGAATAAATGAGGTGGAACATGCCATTCTTCTTTTGTGATTACCCCTGGAAATAAGACACTGTTAGGCCTCCCGGCTGCAAGTCTCTACGGCACAGGCAGATTCAATCAGCATTTTATTACACCACTGCATAACCACACTGTGCAGAGGGAAGTCATACAGTATGGACGCAGAGTTCTTTATTTTTAATGGTTTCCTTTTGTTCAACTTTCCTCTAAATTTCATCTTAATATAGTTTTCAGACTTTGGACTTTTGGGTAAACTTTAAAATTATATTAACTGTGCTTACATTGGTTTTAGTGATTATACTGCGGTTTAGTCCTGCTGGCAAAGTGACATATTTGGATGGTGATGTTAGTCCATACAGAAATATCTTAATGACAACTGAATTTATATATTTTTTGTTTTGCACAACGACGAAAGTGTTTCCAAGGACACAGAAAAGTGATGGACTGTGGGGAGCACTTTTGTTCAATGCATCTTGACTTAAGAAGTAATAAAAGTGGTTACCTGTAAGTGTAAAATAAGCAGAGTTTTTTTTTATGTTGTCAACATCACATTATCCAGATATTATTGCAAATGTGTACTGTTAGTTTATCCTTAGCTTTTAGTCAGGTCCTTCACTTTTGAGTGTCCCAGGAAATACTTGTGTTGTGAGTTTTTTGCAGCAGGTAATTATGCAGGTGTTGTGGAGGGTTTCCAGCACATATTGTCAAATAAATTAAGTTGTTTTCTTAATTTGTAGCAAGTCTGTGAATGTGCATGTGTTGTAGCTGTATAAAGTATTATGAAGTTTTGAGGACATGTTGATGAGCAATGAGTGGTAGCACCATTAGGTCAACATTTTAATTACTTCACCACACTAATGAAGTAATTTCATGCCTTGTGTTCCCATTGCTTTTCTGTAAACTTGCAAAAGACCATCATAACCATGTGTTGCTTCATGTATTTACTGGATACACACACATTTATCCCTGCAGGTCTATCTCATAGGATGTCCTGTGGCCTGAGGCAGAGCTCGAGGCCAAGGAGAGGAGACCTTGAACATCTGCTTCTTGTAAATATCTCACATACAGTAAGTCCATAAATCATTCTTCACTTCAAGAACAACAACAGCAACAAAAATACAACTGGACCACTGGCTCCAAAAACTGGATAAGGATTTTATTGATAATTGAATTACATTTCTCTTTTATACATATTTCATAAATGATACAGGATTTTACATTTTTCTTTTTTGCCAACATTACAGCATCATATGTCAACAGAAGAAGAAAAAAATAGACAAGAAAAATAAAATAAAATAAAACAAGAGGTCAGAATGGAGTACAAGATCATTTCAAATCCTATATTCTGCTTCACTCTTTAGGCATTTTAAACATGTCTTATTGTAAGTGCACACAAACAAGATATTCAAAACATAACACACATTCAAAACAGAGAATAATAATGTGACTTTGGGAGAAAAAAAAAGGGTGAGGGTGGATGAAAATGATTGAGAGGGACGAGAAAGGGAGGTGTTCCCCGATAAGTACATGCGTGCGCCTGACAATTTTCCTTTGGACTCAGGACTTTTCCTTTGGATCCAGGACGATATTAACTGAGGTCAAGAGGTCACAGCCTCCTTATAGGTGCACCGAGGATGGAGGGTGTTCTTCCATTTATTGGGGAGTATAAATGGCAGATTTATGGGAGTAAATAAGGTGAGGACGAGATGGAACTGGGGTTTTGATGGGGTTTGCGCAGTTGGTTGGCTGGGATTAAGTCAGGATTTGACAGGGCAGGTTGTAAAGACACAGTCCTGTCCACTGCCCTTTATATCTAGGAATCTCTACGAACAACGTTCTTAAATTATCTTTGCAGGTTGTTGTGTTTTTTTTTGTTTTGTTTTTTTTCCCTTTTTTTGATAAATCATCTTTTTTTTTTAATTTTTACATAATTTCCCATGTAAACATACATTCATGCAACACCCTCTTTATAATAAAGTTTCCCTATATTTGATATATTTCGTTTTTAAAAAATAAAAGCGAGAGAAAAACAAAGGCAATTAACGGTGGATGGTGTGATAGAAAAAAAAAGGAGGACGTGATGATGGGGAGGAGTGTTGTGCAGAAAAACAGCAGAGGGGAGGATTGGACTGCTGACAGAGGCCTCAACTCTCTCAGCTCCCAGAATACATCTCCAAGGAAACGTTGTGTGTGTGTATGAGTGTCATTGTGTGTGTCTGAGGGAAAAAAATGAATTTAAAGCTCATGAGGATGAGGGTGGGATTGATTTTTACCACTATTGACAAGCGGGGATTAGGGACAAACTGTTCATGAATATGGTGATTTGAACTTTGCACCTAGAGCCCACACCACTCATCAACATATGGATTAATTAAACACACGTTCTCACACACACAGAAAGATCTTTTTCAGCTTCCAAACATTTAAATGTAGCCCTCCTTAATGCAAAGGCGTCATTTCAATTAATGTTTACCAAACTGAAATATCATTTAATTAATTACTCATCCAAAAGGCACCATTTCCCTTGGAGATAACGCACACATACCACCACACACAGTGACAGATCGGACCATATCCTGCTCTGAGATCTGCATGGCTAACGTCTGATTTCACCTAAAATCATGCATTTTAATAAAAAGGAAAAAACAAAATTGCATTTAAACACAAGGATCTCCTCGGTCGGACTCGGCCAACTGTTTACACGTGAGCAGGAGATGATCTGGAGCTGGAGTCTGTGTGCAGGCACGTCATGTTGTTGTGCTTCCCCCTCTGCAGAGGCGATATCCAGCAGTTAAGAGTGAAAATAACTGACTGAGACTCTTTTTTTGACTCATGAATGGGAGTGGAGAGAGGGCCACCAATCCCCACCCTAAACAGAAAACTAAGCTTATTCAGTGACCATCCAAAAAAGTAAAACAAATGGACAACTTAAACATATGGCTTCTATCACTTTTGATGTAACTGATCGGGGGGGATGAGACTTCAGCTAGATGTGGCAAAGAAAAGTGTCCAATTAAGTACAAAATTGCAATAATGCTCCTACACATTCACAAATTTCTACTGAGGGCATACCACAGCATGCAGTCTACCCTGCCTTGCCATCAAGGGAGCAGGGGGGCATTACAGCAACAGTGGGAGGAGAACACTCTGGCTTTGTTTCAGGATGAAAAAAGCCTCAATGATACAATGCCACGTTTTTTTTTTAGGATGTCGCCTATTATTTTGTCTATAGGCTGAGAGGAAAAGGCTGATTTGGAAAAGGTAAAATCTATGATACAGGGAAGAGGGAGATACTGAACTGCAGGACATTTAGTCAGATTCTGCTCCTCCTGTAAACTGTGGCTCCTCTTTTTTTTTTTTAAAAAGCCATTCATTTCATCAGATATATTAACCTATAACATGCCTGTAAGGTTTGTCTGAAGGCAAAGGTCTCTGAGCATTTTAACCCCTTCATTACTTGAAGCATTAAGCAGCTTTTTTTTTTTTCCGACCAAACGTGGCATTGCTCAAAAGTAATCAATTCCAATCAAAGCCACGTTCAGCCTGATTTGGCTTCAGCTTTGTCGCCCCCTTTGTTGGCCATGCACACGAGCCGTATGTCCAACCTGGACGTAGTTACTGTTAAAATATACCACGTGTGTTTGTCATGAAAAGATATGGAATAGCATACAGTGTGAATGTGCGTAATGTGACGTTGTGGATATGCAGTAGCAGGGGTCTTTTCGTGGCAGGAGATCTCCAGAGGATGTGAATGAGATTCTCATGAGATGACGTTTGGAAGAGAGCTCCTCCCCCCACTGAAAAAACTAGCCTCTGGTCATCTGTTTATTTGATTGTATACATATATATATTTTTATATTCTTTTCATAACAAATATACTATGGCTTTCAAAATAAAAAGTGCCAAAATATTTTTTTTTGGAATAAAAGAACACACAGTGATGTTGTTTGTCGGTAGTACTCTCATAACTTGCGCAGACCGGGCCGCTACAGGACGTCAACAGGAAGAGGAAACGAGGCGTCGCCGTGCCTACATCCTGCGGGACGAGACAAGCTCCTGACACAAAGGTCACACCGGGAAGGACACCTGTCCGTCACCTGGAGGAGACGTGGCCCAGGGAGGGAGAGGCAGCAGAGTTCAGCTACAGGAAGACGACCGTCTCCCTGATGGTGCGACTGCAGTCAGGACTTCCTTGTAAACTTTAACATGAGGGACAGAGAGTCTCCCTGGAGCCTGCCCCAGCCAAGAGTATAGGTGTGTTGTGTGTTGACAGTTTGACTGCTCAAGGAAGCGGGACTGTACTGCTGTGTCGACCCGCTGTGTGGCCAGGGTCGGTGTCCCAGAGTACCCTGAAAGTCCCACACACACATACACACACACACACACACACACACAAAGACTTGACAATGCCCTTCTGCGTGTCCTCTGTCCTTGAGTGTCTATAGAGTTGTGGTAAATTCCCATTTTCCCCCTTTGGAGTTCCCTGCAGGCTGTCACTCTGAAGATTTGAGGCATATCCATAGTGCCCAGTTGTATTCCATCATCCTCATCATCATCATCATCATCATCATTGTCATCGTCGTCGTCCTTTTCATCATCCTCACCAAACTTCGGCTGTAGTTTTTCAGTTCCTGGTATTCTCACCATCCTTCTTCGTTGTCTTTAAGCGGTTTTCACTTGCAATTCCAACTGGAGTTTTCAGTCAGGAAAGTAAAAAGAAAGAAAAAAGGAAAAAAAGAAAAAAACCCAAAACAAAATAAAACAAAATAAAAAAAACTAACTCCCACAGTCGAGAAAGGGATGGGATTATTGGGTGTGGGAGGGTAAGGGAGGGGGTTGAGAAATAGCTGGGGGTAAAAGGGGAGGGAGAAGGGTGTTGGACGACAGGAGGGAAGAGGGTAATGGGTCGGAGCTGAGAGAGGAGGAGGAGGGAGTCACTCCTTCCATCAATTTTTACTGGCGGTAAGCTGCTGAACTGGGAGCTGGAGCTGGAGCGGGTCCCGGAGACGCTTCAGATCCAACTCCACCTGGAGAGGGCGGACAGAGGAGAGAGAGAGGGCGGAGTGAAAAAACACGATGAGATGAAAGTAACTGTGTATGTGTGTGTGTGTGTGTGTGTGTGGGAGGAGGAGGTTTAAAAGTAGGTCTATCCACAACTGTTACAAATCCAAGTATTGAACCATAAAATGTGCGAATCCCTCGTGCTTATTTCAACATCACACAACCTTCAGCTTTTCGCCGAGCGACTTCACTGTACCTCAGCGACATCACCCTTCAGCTTGTTGTACTTTTCAACGTCGAAGCGTGTCCTCTTCACCCCCTTGTGGAAGAACAGCAGATACTGTCTGTCTCTAGCATCGGGGTAAATGTACTCCTGCAGGTTACAGAGACACACAGACAGAGTTAGTTACTCAGAGGGGGTTGTCCTTGGGCCAAATCCCACTCACAACACACCGAACATCAAATTCTGATTCACAGATGCTGAATCAAATTTCAAAGAGCACAGTTCAGCCTTTTGAACAGCCAAAAATATTTCTACTTCACACATGGTGTTGCAAAAGAAGCATAACCGTTGGATTTCATTACTGTGATGCTTCATTCTCTGGTTGTTCAATTAGTTTCGCCAAATATTTGGTATTGGAATCAGTATTTGGCTCAAAGGAAGCATCTAAAACGTGCCCACTAGCAGTAAGGTTATTAACAACATTAATCTGATGATAATTTATTTAATCTTTTGAAAATATCTGAAAATTTTAAGAAAAGCACATCAGAATTTATTTCAGTTTCAAAGTCCAAGGTGACATATTCAAATGATTTACTGTATAAAAACCAAAGATATTCCCTGTACAATGAGATAATACATAGGAAAAAATGTAAGAGGTTGGATCTTCCTCCTTGAAACAAATGGTTAATTAGCTATTTATGAAATAGCTAATCAACTACTCAACTAAAGATTTTATCTTTCACAACAAACAAGCTATTACTGTGTTTCGCTGTGGCCTACCTGGCGTGTGAGCACAAAGTAGGCGTACATGGCCATGGCTGTGCCATAAGTGATAAAGTAGGTGACGGGCTCCATGATATCCCAGGAGTACTCCCACCAGGTGAGCCGGGCCAGGATGCCGAACTGGGTGGCCATGTACGCCATGCCGCCCCACAGCACCCAGGTGCTACGCCGCTCCGCCTTCCTACTCAACTCCTCCCTCACCTGTGCAGACGTCAAGAAGAGAGCAAGACAGTCAGACAGATCAAAAATAACTTTTTCTTTTTTTTCCCACTTTAAGAGTTAATTATCATAAGATTAGCTGTTTTGTTGTGATCACAAACTGATTACAGAGTTAACAACTTTGTTATTTCCATCAAATTCCCAACTTGATTGTCCCTTAATCACACCGCTGATGAACGGTCAGGCCTTCTTCAACTGTGAATCTTCAATGGCTGAACAGAAACAACACCAGATATCTGCAGATGATCATATCATCTGCAGATAAGAGGATTATAAACAGGCTTTCAAAATGCTAAGCAACCACAGCTCCTCTCGATTTTGATTGAAAAGTGTGCAAGAGCACGCAAACAATTTGTCTTTCAAGGTCACTGTTCAGCTACCACATGGAGGTTTGCAATTTGAATTTTGTTTATACCTTGGTATGAATGACAATAAAGGTATTCAATTCAATTCAATTCAATTCAATTCAATTCTACTTTGTTAGCTGGGTCAGTAATGGCCTTCTGCAGCCAAACACAGAGATGTTACTGATGTCAGTGCACTGACCTTCTCTAGGGGGCGGAGTTGAGTGTTGAGGTCCTCCAGTCGTCCAATCAGCTCGCGCTCTTTGCTAAGTTGGTGCTCCTCGATGCGCAGGGTGGTGTAGAGCTGCTGCACCAAAAACTTGACGTCATTCAGCCTCTCCGCCTCCTCGTGGGGCAGCAGCTCTGAAGCACACACACAAGCACACGCAAAACAAACACACCGGCTTTAATGTGACCCACTTGTTGGCAATAAAACAACCTCTTTCTCTTGTTATTAATGGCCGGCTGTGAGGGGAAAGACTCAGAGCAAAACAGCACAAGGCCTCCGGCTTCACTGTCGCCCGTTCCTCACCTCTCCTCGGTGGCCGCACTAGGTGTGTGGTGTCATTAATGACGAGCTTGAAGTCATCCAGCAGCAGGATGTCTATGCCCGTGGAGGAGGCAACCCTCGCTCCATCTGGAACGGAAAGAGACAAATGGAAAGCGAGTGAGTAAGAGAGATGGAGCAGCACTGATACAGTAGGAGGCCACTTCAAACGCCATTCACCTCTGTTGATAATCAGCCTCGTTGCTGTCTGATTACGGGCGAGAGGTAAAAGCAGATGCACTCACACGCTAAGAGAAAGATTTTCAAGTACCAGTTGTTCCTGTATAATGAGCCCTGCGAGCAGAGCGAGGGCTGGAAAATCATTTCATGGCGTATGCAGTGGTATTAAACTGGGATGCAGAGCCACAGCTGCAGGATCACTTAATCGCCTCAAAATACAAGAACACTTGAAAGCGTGTTGAGGACACGTATACGTATAACCTGCTGGAGCAAATGGACATAATGTGGGTGTGTGTGTGTGTGTGTGTGTGTGTTATTGTGTCTGTGTGTGCATACCCATGGAGTAGATGGCTACCCGGTCGATGCCTCTGTCCTCTGCCTGGAGCTGTTGCAGGAAAACTCCCACACAGTCGCTGAGAGGCTTGAGGGTGAACTGACAGCGCTCTCGCCTGGATGGCAAACTGACTGAGATCACCGGCAGCCCGTTCTGATACACCACTGTCACCTCTGCCGGGGGGGGGGGGTTGCAAGGCAAAAAAGAAAAGAAAATGTAGAGTCAGACAAATGTCACAAAAGCAGAAAATGTAAAGTGACACCCTGAGGTTCCAAGTGAACCGTGGAAACAAGCTTTTTTTTATTATTATTGTGCAATACAAGTGACAAACATAAAGCAAACATAAAGACATGACACAGCACAAAACAAAACTAGAAAGACATAACACCGCAACACAGCAGCCAAAAAAAAGTAGAGAGTTTTTCCCTTTCCCTTCATTTCCCTTCCCTTTCTGTGGAAACAAGCTTTCATGTACCGGTACTTCTCTCCCTCTGATGGAAGACACTAAACATTCAATAAAAATAAATGAGGAGAAATGTCCTGTTTGTTTTGCTTAGCACTTGTCACTTGCTTTTGAACATAAACATAACTCATTTGTACCGTCTGTACCTCTGCCTTGAACTAACCCGACAGGCCGACACTGTCCCCGACGGCACCACAAAACATTTCAGACCTCTGACCTTCAGCTGCTGTGGCGCTAAATTGCGGCTTCAAGCTAAAAAACCAACTGACCCCAAAGAGGAGTGTGGTTTGAGACCCAGCAGGGGGCAGTACAGCAGCAGCCCCACCTGTCGGGAGGAGTTCACCAACTCAACTGCAAAAAAACTCAAGAGAGCCGATGGCGGCAGCAGCCCTTTATAACAGCCACAGTCTATTGTTTCACCATCAGACACTATAATCAATACTTCAGTTACAATGTTGTAAACACTGCATACAGTATCTACAGCTAATTCAATAGTTATTTGTAAACCATGTGAATTCGGATACCAAAAAGGTCTGCAGACCCCCGAGGGTCCTGGATGGGGTCACTGAAGGTCCCCAGCAAAAGAGGGGGCTCACTATTGTTACATCCGTAAGTAACACAATGACAGAATCTGTCTATTCTGTAATAAAAGCAAAAATCTTATCATATGGACGACTATGTGTCAGTTCAGGGGTCGTTAATGTGGAATATTTTGAGAGCCACTGATCTATGCAGCATTTTATTCTTAAGCTCCTCACAGGACGATTGTGTTGATTCATTGACGCCAACGACTGATGTTTCTTATTGTGACAGAAAGGCTAGAAAGGAACCCACTGACAATCAGACAGACCTTGAGCTGCACGTCACCGTGTATTCATTCACTGAAAGCTTTTGGCTGCGTGTGTGTACCAAGGACGCACACTTTTCTAACGCTATTTTGAAGTTACTGCTCCGTAACCAAGCTGGTTGTAATGATCCCGCACAGCTTATAGCATTATCATGCTGAGTGGCCCCTAATGACAGAGCCATGAATCAAGACAGAGGGCTGCGAGTCCACACACACACACACACACACGAGGGAGATCCGAGCTGCTGCCTTGTTGCTGCTGCGCCCGACAACCTCTCCCTCCTGCTCAGGACCACTGCAGTGAATCAGCACATCTCTGCCTGCATGGGCTCCACACCAGGAAGTGAAGGATTGGCGGCGGCGGCGACACTGGCACAGCTCGAGCTTTTGACCAAGTTCAAACTCCAAGACACGACGTGCAGACATTTCACTCTGCACCCGCTTCTCGACGACTGGAAACTTTGCCTCCGGTAGCTGAGCTGTCCTCTCCCTGCACCTGTTCCCCTTTGTCCTCCTTCATCATCACAGACAGACACATTGCTGAAGGCGTGAGGATCCTCCTCTCCCTATCTCTGCTCCTAAAAGCTACAGCTATTAATGCTATAGCTTTAAAATCAAATCAACTCACTGCTGCCCTCTCCTCCTCCTCCTCCTCCTCCTCCTCCTCCTCCTCCTCCTCCTCCTCCTCCTCCTCCATCCCTCCTGCCTCTCACACAGAGAACCAGATGCTTTCCCCCAAGACGGATTCCATATTAATGACTACTGCCTGTTAACTCCAAATGAGCCTCTCCTGTCTGATCGATGCAGAATTCCTCAAAGGCACAACACTCATTTGTTTTGAAACGTGGGGCAGAGGCTGGGGTTGGGGTTTTCTTAAAAACAGGGAAATCCTTCATAGAGCTGTTATTGTCAGAAATAAAGCACTATGAGGTCTTACCTTCTGGAGCAGCGGAGGTACACAACAGTCTCTGGCCGTGCCATGACGGGCCGCCCCTCCAAACCTGCAGACAAGGAGAGAAAGGGCAACGACACGGTCACACCACTTGTACATAACACTCTTTTATCAGCCAAGTGTGCGACACCCAGCAACATGACACTATACCCTAAATCTGTGCATTGTGTATTTGTCAGGCTGACCTCTTATATTACGTTACAAAATGGCGTCAGTTTCTGGAAATGTTCCCGTGTACAGGCTGGAGCCACACCCAAAGAAGCTCACATTAATAGATCTGAACTGATCCGACTGCAGCTTTTCCAGTCACAGAAATACTCCACAACAGGCTGACGCATAAAAACACAACCGCACACACACACACACACACACATAGCTTCTCACATACACCAGCATCCAGACACAGAAACCACCACTCGGAGGAAAACGCCACAGTGGGAGACACAGAATGAAGGCAGCAGCCACATGCAGCTTGAATAACAACAGTGTGGTTCAGTATGAATTCTCCACTTGTGTCACAGACTAGCGGGAGGAGGGGAAGGAGGTAAATGTTGGAGCAGAGCTCGGGGAAACCCTCTTATTTTTTCCCCCTTCTTTTCAGTGAAGTAGGAGTGTTCATACAGGGAGCACATGCTTCAAATTACAGAGCTCCTCGTTCTTTCTCGATCAAGCCTTTTAAGGCATGAGGCGGGCTGTCAGTTTCCTGATTTCCTCAAACTTACGCAAACTGGGAGCGAGGATGAGACATCAAGCGAGGAAGGAGCGCCAGGGGGCGAAAACACAACTTCTCTGATTAAAGTTTTAACTGTGTGCACACACAAACAAAACATGTCTCTACTGCATTGCAAAAAAAAAGAGAAGGAGCTCTGTTCCTCTGCAGAATGGGCCCTAATATTTAATAAGTGGCGCCCGGGGCCATGTGATTTGTGCTGCATCTAACTGTTTTCACTGGGTATGCAGGCGACATTACGTTCTCCTGTGAGTGCACAGTGAATACGCACATTCAATAACTTCAATCTTCAGTTCCTGGAGGCTCAGGTCAGCTATCACACTGTCAACAGATTTGACTGCATGGCACCCAGCATCCAGCAGGCCTCAGTCTGATGCACTCGCTCTATGTACAACTGGGGTAATATGAGATTTTTTACAATATGCACAGACTCGCTCGCTGACCCGCACCGAGCTGAATCACAACAAGCGGAGATCCAAAGCCCTCGCTGCTTCTCGTTTTACGACTCTGGACTGACAGCTGTGGAATGAAAAGATATCTTAGCGGGTGCTGTCAGTGCAAGCAGACGCTTTCTGTATCTGAAGCACTGAGCTAAGCACAAAATAACCATGGATACCCATCTGCCAATCACAGCATTTTTATGCTGGAAAATCAGCATCAGAGAAGCAGGATCAAGGCTAAGCTGCTCACACTAAAGTCAGTGGTCTGAATCGTAAGGCCAGAGTTTATCATTACTCAGCAGGACAGATATCCTGGCTAACTCTGTGATACAGGAACCAGCAGAGGAAGCTCATAATGCACTATTTTTTTTCCCTGTGTGTGCCACATGACAAGGCCGGGTAATTTAGCTCAAGAGCTCATGAATACTGTGGCTCAGATTTCATAGTTCAAAGTAAGATTTGTATGTTTAATGTATATACTGAGATTTGTTACAGTAAAAACATTTTAAGATCATTTAAAGTTCAGATTTCGTTTTTGGCAGTATTGTGGCTAACTGGGAAGCACTAAAAATCAATCAGCCGCTGTGGGCTGAACATGGGAGAAAATTGTTGACGCGCACACCAGAAATCCATTCTAGGTTCCGAGGCTTTGTTTAGCACCTTTATTTCAATATCACAATGATGCAAAAGCTCAAAATACTTACAAACGCCTGCGCAAAGATAATAAAGGCAAAGCACACGGCTGCACATGGCTTCCACAGGCTGTGTGGAAGGTGGAAACAATTATCCTGAAAAGGACAATACAATCTAAATCTAATCCAATCTAAAACACAACATGATCCAGTAAATTAAAGAGGTTGATAGAAAATTTCACTCCCGACTCTGCTCACCCCACACCCATGTTCAAATGCCAGCTGAGGAGAACAGGTGAGTGCAATTACAAGTAAGTACACACCACACACCCACAGTGACACACCCCTCACCCAAGTGCCAGTGCAGTGTCACTGTGCACACACAAACCAAGCCCATGAATACAAAAAAACATACATAATATGGCTCCTACAGTCAGTTCAGTATGTTTGTCAGGTTTATGGTCACCGACAGCTGTGTGAACTTAAAGGTGACATATTATGGAAATATCACTTTTTGAAGGCTCTTTAACATATATTTGGGTGTTTGTCTTGCCTTCCGGCCCCCCAAATGTAAGAATTGACAAAAATAAATCTATAATTTTCAGGCTCCTTAGGTTCAAAATCCATGTGGTTTTATGAGCTGTTCCTTCAGTTGTCATACAATTATGTCATTAGTTAGGGTTAGTGTAATTTGTTTAACACCACCCCTACCTGTGAGTACAGGTACAGGTACAGTGGGCGGGGCGAGGAGTGGCTCATTTGCATTTAAAGAGACAGGCACTGAAACCAGCCGTTCTGAACAGGGCTGTTTTGAGCAGATGAAAAGAGCTGTGATGTTTGATCCTTGAGGTATTTGGACCGAAGCATGTCACAGACATGTCTTCAAGACACCTGGGAACTATTTTAATTTGTGGAAAAGGGGCATAATGTGTCTCCTTTAACTACCACAGTCAAACTCAATGCCAGTTCAAAGAAACTACACCTGTAATCCCAGCATCAACCTGGCAAACACTGCTGACAATCAGTCGCTGCTCATTAAATGTCCCAGTGTTACTCAGCGGCGGTGACTGCCAATCACATCTCCACAGCTAATCCAGTTTTCAGTCAGAGGGTCCCAACCAGTCAGACCACGGCACGCACACGTCACCATGATGGGGATGAGGATAAATGTCTAGATTAACACCAATTGCCACAGTTAACAGCCACTGAGTCTTGTGAGCCTGAAAATTGCTCATCGCTACATTAATGAGTGATGAGCCCCCTCGTCAGCTCTGGGTCTTTGTCCTCACCAGGTACATGCGACGCACCATTGGCTCCCCCACCGCTCAGAGGCTGGCTCAGCGAGGGTCCACAGATGGAGGCCCTCCCCCCCACTGAGCGCTCCCTCTGCTGGAGCTGCCAACATATGACACCACCCCCCCATGAGAAAATAAAAACTTCTTGCAAACTCTTTTTCTTTCATGTTTTTTCTGCACCTGCAAATACATGGGGATTTCTGTAAACATTTATGAGAAGTAACTGGACAGTCATTTTTCTACAGATTGACAGATTTGGGGTAACCAGGCCAAAAGTGACCAAACGTTGCAGTAAGTCTGTGATGAAATGTGTGAGTGAGAGTCCGAAATGAGAATCCTGATTACCATCCCATGGCACCAAGAGGAGCCCAAACAGTGATTAGGTGGCTGATCAGATGAGATGCTGAGGAAGGCGTTTTGGCCGGTCTAGAATAACTGCACAGTCTGCAGAGAGCAGCCCAGCACTGCTTTGCTCATTCATTAACTTCAGCAGCTTGAAGCCAGGAGGAAAGATTTCATCCAGATACCCACAACATCACCAGCACGGACCCACACACACACAGACACACACACACACCGGCCGACACCCGCGGCACCATCACACAAACATATGCAAATATGCTGGAGTGTGTGTGCGTGCGGGTGCATCCATCTGTGGAGAGTCACGTATAGGTGCGAATGTACCTCAGTGTGTTTGCAGGTGGCCGGTGCACGCGTGCATGTGTGCGTGTGTACGTGCGTGCGTGCGTCCAACCCGTCTGTTCGCCAGCCTGTTTGTCAGCGGTAGTTGCAGAGCGACTGAGCGAAGCCCCCCCACCCACCTCCCACCCCCCTCCTGGCCGGCACACCGCCACTGAAACGCTGCCTGAAATATTTAACAGCGTAGCAGCAGTCAATAGCACAGCAACCTTGGAATCAATGTCATACGACTAAGAGAGGGAGAGCAAAAAAATAGAAGGAAAAAAGACAGAAACGGGCATCGGGAATGCCTGGGAAGATGGACAGATGAATTGGAGGTGAGGAGGGGGGGTGGAGGGGTGGAGGTGGAGAAAGAAGGGAAGGATAAATGGAGGAGCAGCAGGGGAGCGATAGAGATAAATGAAGGCTGGAGTAAAAGGGTGTGAGTCACGAGTGCGCTTGCGTTTCTAACCATGTGCTGCATATACTGTACCCTGCAGCAGACAATCCCTCCCCACTGAAACGTGACCGATACCCCGTGTGTGTATAGTGGAGATGGTGGTTACAAAAAAAGAGGGGGAGGGAGAAGGGGAGGAAAGGATGAAGGGAAACAGAAAGGAGAGGGGAGATGAAGATAAAAAAGAGAACACCGTGAATGTGAAAGCATGGGGAGAGAGGAGGGGAGCAGCAGACTTGCTGGGAGGAGGAGGAGGAGGGGAGAGAGGGGGGGGGGGACTGCTGATCACTGCAGTAAAGGAATCCCTCGTCTAGAAAGGGGGGTTGCCCCTCGATTTCACCCACTCCCCCTCCCTCCCTCCTCCCCTCCCTCCATTTCTGTCTTACTCGCACTGAATCCTGATGCGCTGGGTTTTGATCTCCTTGCAATTCTCATCTGCACTGCGCTTTAACTTCCACTGCATTTTACCACAGCCATCTCCCCCGTGTGCATGGGTGCATTTTCCATCAATTAAAAAAAAAGAAAACACACCCCTCCATTTAAATTCTCTCTCAGTGGAGTAAATGCACTGCGAGCAGGAGGAGACCCAATAGATAAGGGAGGATATACTGCAGGAGATGAAAATAAATTTGATACACTAAGGGGGAAATATAAAGTCTTCTTAGTGGCAGCTCTTCCCTGCTCACACACGACATAGTAACTCAATGCTGAAGATATGATACTGATCTGTAGTAAAGATGAATCATCCTCCTCATACAGTATGACTCGAACTACTTCACACAGTCGTGCCAGGTTTAACCAAAAAAAAAAAAAAAAAAGAGGAGAAAGAAAAAAACACACACCTTGCATTAATACAGTAAAGCCAGGGGAGGGAATCCACACACACAACCTTCGAGAGTGAAAGCGCTGCAGCTCTGCCAACTATCAATAGCCCCTCTCCCCTTCGTGCAGCAGCCGTTTGCCTTTTGCTGTGTGAAATTCCAGCAACATAATGACATTCTTGTTCTCATTTCAGCCTAGATTATGTATGTGGAGAAATTTGCAAGATTTATGAGCCTCCTCCTCCTCTTCCTCCTCCAGCTCAATCACACAGATTCATAAACTTGTTAGCAGAGCTGCTTTGAGGATGGATTAAAAACTACTGCTACTGTTGTTCTGCCACAGGAAAAAAAAAAAAAAAAAAGAAGTTACTGTAAGAAAACAAGTTATTTCGGGAGTTGTGTGCAACTGCTGAAATATATGAGGTCTTGTGTTAAATGTAAAGCAGTGTTTCCCAGAGGCACACCTGTCATCTTCACACTGTGCTAATTACACTGATCTCAATCTGACTACTACTGAAGACTTAATGAATAAATACATTTGAATATATTGCTAGATTATGTTGTTTTCAGATGTGCAATATAAGAGTAATGTTTGTGTCTATGGATTTTTTAATTTTTTTTCAAATCAGCTGAGCTATTCCACCTTGTATGTGTGGACTATCAGCTCTGTGGTTGTGGTTGGATCTGATCTGAACACACAATGACACAGCAGTTTAAAAATCTCCTCTTCCTCAGAACACATCCTTTTATCTTCTGCACACCGCAGGGAAATTCTGGGTGCCAAGTGTGGCATAAATTGTCTTTGCGTGTGTGTGTGTGTGTGTGTGTGTGTGTGTGTGTGTGTGTGTGTGTGTGTGTGTGTGTGTGTGTGTGTGTGTGTGTGTGTGTGTGTGTGTGTGTGTGTGTGTGCACACTGAGGAATAATGTTGCTGATATAATTCCCATTTCATGGTGCCCTTCTGAGGGAGTGGGAACCTTTGTCATTTATCTACACAATGACTGCATCCATCTAGGTGGTAATGTGCTGTCCTGGGCCACGGCTGCAGACCGGATAAGGCGGGTAGTCCCACAAAGTCATTCATAAAAATCATTCATGGATACACAAACTCATGCAAGCCGATAGAGGTGATTCTATGCATTACATAAGTCTTAGGCATGCAGCTTAATTATCTTTTAATGCTACTACTTATTATCAGATATGCTTAGTTGTTGTTTTATTTTTTGTTTTTTTCCATTCTCTCCATTCCCTTTTACTGGCAGAAGTCATAACGTGTGGATAGATTTACAATCAAAGCCACCCAGATCAATTTCTCAGTGGCTCAGTGGTTTGATAAAGGCTGGGGTCAAGGAGAGGTGGGGAACTCCATCATGCTACCATGACAGACAGAGGCACAGGAGAGCAGCAGTGGTCAGGGTGGGGTCAGCGGGAGGTCACTGCGCGTAGAACGCCAGTACGTGAGGACTGGTGGGGTGGATCAATTTGAAGCCAGTGTAGCAGACAGGACATACGGGGGCCAGGTAGCGAAGGCGTTAATCCAAGACATATTACCTAGTGATCCACCTGCTCGTTAAGCGCTGGTGTAAACACGACACTGTGTGTATTATATGACCGAGCTGAGTGTAGCGTTTACTGTGTATCCCCAACAATTAGCTGTGACATCCTGCTCACCTCGGAGGACTATTTCCTTGTGGATTACTGGAATAGGTGAATGAGGTTTATGAGCTATAAAATTAGAAATACACTGCATCTTCCATCTCATCGGCTACTGGAGGGGAATGCATGTGGATGACGCTCTCATTCACTAACCCAGTAAGGTGCCTGAGCTTTGTTTTTCTGTATCACTCTCTCTCCATCTTTATTACTCTTTCATAGCACATTATGAGGCTGCTGACTGTGACAGTTTAAAAGCTCTGCCATGTCCCCATTTACAGTGAAATGCTGTGACTTCCTTATTTTCCCAAAGAAATCATTACATATCAACTAAATTATATTTTTAAAATGTTTTATATATTTTATTTTAGATGCCAGGTGATTTTTCACAACCTCAAAAACAGTCAGACATTAAATATCTTTTGTTGCTAAGCACTAATTTAGATGCTAACTTCAATAAAAGAAACATGATAAAAATAACAGTTAGAACCAATGTTGCTTTCCACCACTGGACACAGCTCTTAGTAACTTGTAACAACAGCTGTTAAAACTCACAAATAGCTCCATAAATGCTCATTCATAATCAGTTCATCTTAAGATTTATATATATATATATATATATATTTATTTATGCCAAATGTGACAAAAATAAATAATAACAGCTAATTTTCACACTTGATGAGTTTTTTGTGGGGACAAATGAGGAGTAATTGATTATCAAACTGTCTGTTGAGTGATACATTGATTTATGAACCAAGATGTCATCCTTGGCTTGAGCTTACTCACACTGAGCTAAAGCATATTGAGCCGGACAAAAAAAAAAAATCTGGCTCACACCTTAAGGGCAAATTGTGTCAGTGCAGTAAAGCTGATGGGTCCAGTTTTGTATCTCACTGCTGCTCTTCATGTCACCTCCTCTCTCTCTCTCTCAGCTCCAGGAGCGAGGTCCTGTACACTCAGCCCCACTGCTGCCCACACCTCCACTGTGGGGTTAACAAGTCGAAAAGCACAGCTGCGTCCAAGTTCCAAGGTGCACACACAATCCCCTGCACACACACACACACACACCCACTCTCGGCCGTCTCATAAATACAGACAAAAGCACACATTCACCTAGATAAGGCGGGCCACTCAGCAATTGCTACAGAAGAAAGTGGATTTAAGTACAGTGTGACAGTAATCACTCTGTCATTTCTTCTGCCTCAGCGCTGGCAAGCTTATGTAACAAAAAGAAAATGCTGCTTTTTTTCTCTTGGCTGTGTTCCTCGCCTGGTAAAAGCCATTAACAGATATGAAATCTACAGTCACATTCTTGAACGCCACCGTATTAAGTAATCGCCGCTCACTCACACACTGAGGGGAAGCCGTGACAAAGCACAGCGCGCCCCACGAAAGCCCAAACCGATCTGATCTCTCCACTGCAATGCAGAGTTGATAGTGAAAACAACCTTCCCCCCTGATTAGGCAATTTCAAACATCAAAACCCCACCACCAGTTACGGCACGGTATAAATAATTCCAGTTTAATCCCTCATTCCATTTCAATAAATTGCCTTTCATACTGTGGACATGCTTTGATTAATTAATCCTGGCTCATGGCATGCTTAATCCAGGGGATAAGATCTCAGCTGTGAATGAATCTGTTTCTATGACACGTGGGCTTCTTCAGAGGGGCCAGCTTGATTCCGTCATGCCAACACTGCCCTTCACACCATCACTACCAACACCACCACCACCCCCACACACCCTCTTGAAACCACCAACACTAGTGGGACATGATGCATTATTGAACAGCAGTGCAGGCTTTCACGCCCTCAGAGTTCACAAGACAGCCATCGCTCGGTCATTGTGCTCCTCAGCTCAGCACCTCGAAGAATTTGGTTCGGCTGAGGAGCAAAATCTGCGTTTTCTGACTTCCTCCTCGGGTCACGTTCCAGATCAGGGGAGGGGGCAGCTGAAGAATTTGAAAACGGTGTGCTCGATTAGGGTATAAGTCTCTGCAGGCACAGTAAGACCCTCTTTGACTTGCTCATACACCAGATGGCACTAGCCGCTTGTGCCAGGGTTAATTTCAGTGCAGGTCACGCAATCCTCTGGCCCTCACCTGCTGTGGAAGATTGGAAGAGGGAGCTTTTCTTTTCTCCTCTTCACTTTAACCTCTAGCATCATCGCCTCTTCCATCTCTTGAAAGTAAATGAGACACTGCTGACACTGACAGAATATAGCTGAAGGATGTGTGCCCATCCAGCCTTGCACAGTCATACACAATCTCACACACACACACACACACACACACCACCCATGATCTTACTGGTTGCACTGGTGAATGAAAAGATGGGAAACAGCTTGAACTACCTCACATCACCACAGTCGGACTAATTAAGGGCATAAACTAACTTTTAATAACCAAACTTGTTTTTAATAACACTTAATATTGTAATGTAATGTAGAAAAGCACAACTCATTGCTTTATTGCACATTTACAGAGCCTAATGATACTGAAATAACCTAATGGATCAACTGGATGTAAAACCTGTAGAATAAAAAGCCTGTAGGACAAACTCCAAGCCTGTGTACACTGCCATAAAAACACAACTGAACAACAAAGACGGCTATCATTTTCACATTTAATTTTCACATTTCTGTTTGGTTGTGGTAAACACAGTAAACATTTGAAATGAAACGACTCTTTATATCTAAAATGTCAAGCATAGACCTGAGATAAGGCCGGGGGGGCTCTGGTGAAAAATCTTGTTCCTCGTCTTTATAGGTGCCAGGCTCCAAGTGAGCTGTTCAAACATGCAGCAAACGCAGCATGACTAACAGTGTGGGAGGTGACTGGGATTGGATTTTCTCCTGTGATGAACACAGCTTATGGTCCGTCGGATTTTCAAAATAAAAGCTTCTTCAAAGTAATAAAGAGCCAAAAGAAATATATTTGTCTTGTACGTGTAGGGTAAAAAGTTATACAGTCTTAAAAAGGAGGAAAATGCTTGAGGAAGGTACAAATACTGGAAGAATTTACTCAAGTACATCACTCAACTAAATTCGTTACCGTCCACCCACGCACATCACACATATCACACACTGATCAATACTGCTGAATAAGCACTGTGCAGTTCTTACTCTCCTCTCTTTCTTTCTTTTCTCACCACCAGCAGCCTGAAAGCCTCACTCTCTATTTCTACTTCCCACCATTACAGTTATCCTCTTTTCAAGGGGTGAGAGATACTTTTTCTTTCTTTTTTCCTCATCGCCCCTTCACACAGTTATTTGGATGCATTAATCGAATCTAAATCTGGTACGACCATCTTTTCGTTGCTCTAGACAATTGTTCAATGGTATTGTAGCCTACACTGTCCTGAATTAAACTAAACTAATTATAGTGGAAAGCAAAGCACTTGCTTTTAATCGAGAAATGAGGCCCCTCCCATTAGTTCTGTCTAAGACAGCACCCTGGTCCTCTGTGACCACTTGTTCCTGCTGAAGCTGCTCCGGGCAACAGCAGCGTTATCTCAGTGCTGTTTTCTCTGGTGTGAGATAAAATTGGTCTGTTAAAAGAGACACAAAACAAGTTTTTTTTTTTAAGGATTCCTGTTGCAAAAAAATCCCGCCTGTTTTCAAAGTTCATGATCACTTTTATCAAAATCCACACTGAATAAAATATCATGTTCACAGCGCACGCATTAGTACTAGGTCATCACCAATTTATCTCTCATCTGTGATGCTGAAGGGCTCAGGATGCTCTACTTTCTCTCTCTCTCTCCTGCTTCATCTCATCTTGCATCGCTACCATAATCTGACCCCCCAGTTATTTTCGGGCAAAAAACCAAATATACAAACTTTGTACCTTGTAAATCATCTAACCGTGGTAAATTAACATATTTATCCTGCTTACAAAACAGGTTTGAACAGCGTAAGATGGTTCTTTAGAATTTAATCAGAAAAGTACTCAATAGATTCATCTATAATTAAAGGACTTCTCTGGTAACTCCTGCAAGTTTAAAGCTGGCCATACATCCTTCCCTTATTCCTTTATAGAGTCTTACTTTTGAAAGAGTTGCGTCTTACATCCGGTTATCAGTGTTCGCCTTCCAGTTAATTTAAGTTTCGAGTATCTTAAAAAGGTACAAAGCTTTAGGGTTTTTTTTCAGTTGAGGTACTGACTAATTAAATGTCAGCTGAGACAACAAATGCAGGAAAACTCAACATTAAATGTCAAATTTGAATTTCAAGGCAGCTGGGCAGTTATTAAATTCAATTATAGGTGATTCTTTTGTGGCATTTCTTTTAAGCTTTTAGTAAAAGATGAGGACGGTGAAGTGACATTTGTTTGAACAATAAGCCAGACCAGAAGGGACACTCTACTTTAACCTCCAAGTGTTTAAACTATCAACCTGGACAGGGAGAATATGGTGGGTCTGTGTTCCCTGTCGAAGTACTGTCATAATCTTATCATTTGTAAGAACTATTAATAATGCACTCCCTGCATACCGAGAACCCTAGGAGGAACTGAAGATGTAATGATTGCATCTTGTAAGTGAATAAGACAAGCTGCTTCCATAAATGGTCAAGAAGCGGCTGGCAGAGTGCATGTTTCATTTCCCCGATGCAGAGCTGACCCCGGACGCTTGTGTCTCTGCTCTCCGAGAGCATGCGAGGTGACATTCAGAGTAAAGTATCTCACACTACTATGAATTCCTCCCGAAGCAGCAGCTGTTATTTATGGAGCAGGAGCCTGGGAAAGACCAACTTTGACGGCGCTCTCCCATCAGGTCGCCTCTCTCTTGGCCTTCTGCTGCTGGGTACGACTTGGACCTGGAGGACAAACGCTCTAAAGAAAGCACCGCTACAACGATCCTACGGAGCTCGGGATTCAGCTTTCAATCCGCAGCAACGCCTCGCGTGGACATGGTCCATGGAGTTGTGCTAGAAAAGTCTGAAAATCCACAGCATCGGAGAGCTCTGCCCTCTCAGCTGTGTCAGCGAGTCTGTTTTGAGTTTTCCTTTGCTGCGGTCCTCATGGACATATGGCACGCACACATGCCAGAGCTAGAAGTGGGCTAATGAATGAATGCAGACGCAGACTGGACCAGACACTGCTCGAAGGAGCTGTGGGGAGGCTGCATGCAGCACAACGACTGACTCATACAGAGCAGAGGCACACACAGCCCACTACATGTGGCCTTTGACGCACGTAGCGAGAGCTTTGAGTTACGGCCACAGATTTTTTCCAACTATGGTGATGATTTTCTAGTTGTAGCCTGGAGAGGGTGTGGTAGCAGCAACATACGCCTCCTGTTCGCAGTCAGCAGCTGTGTCTTCGACCTGCGAGGAGTTTCAGTGGGAGAGCATACAGAACATACACGGGGATTAACACTATCTGCCCGGCTGGAGGCTTCACAGCTAACACCCTGGTTCCTGGTGTCAGAGTTTTACATCTCCATCACTAAACTACATCTCTTCGATGTGCATGTATGATGAAGAAAAAGGGAAAAAAAAGAAACTAATACAAACACCTGAGCCCGTTGCTGTTTGTTTGAAATAGGAGTGGAAACTAAGCGTGGGAATGTTGCACATTTAAAGCCAAGAGTGGAGCAGTATAAATGCTCCTCCACATCAACTTTAAATCAATATTTACAGAACCCTGTCACACAGCAATAGTAAAAAGTATATTTATGGTTCCTTGACTTAAGACCAACTTCAGATCCTGACTGCTCTCCATACATAACACTGCACAGATCCCATCTGTCCATCAACTCTGATCTAATTTGTAATTTTGATTTGGTCCATCAAGCGGCATAAATGAGCAGCATAAATGTTTAAGACAAATGGAAATATGCACATGTCATAAAGACATTAGATGATGAGAGGAAATCCAATACATTGGTGCAATATAGCAGCTACACTGACTAATGATGACAGAGGAGGTTTGCACTCAGTGACTTTACAGGGAAGACAAAATGTTTTTGACTTTATAGTGCACAAAGGGATTTATGCATCATTAAGGCTTAGTTATGAGTGTGTGTGTGTATAGGATCAAAAACCCCCGACTTGAAAAGAATTGTGCAGACTCTCCATCTCACTTAATGAATGCAACATTTTTTGTCTCTATATATATGAAAAATCCTCATGTGAATTCAGCCTGATTAAGGCCTGAGCACTATAAAGAGAGAATGCAGAAGTAAAAACAGTAGTATATATATTTATTAATATTATTAATTATATTATATTTGGTGTTGTATTTAGCAGTACTTCACTTAACTCTTTACTATTTGATGCATAATACAGGTGCAAGTCCAATAAATTTATATTTATAACGAGCTGTTGGGACATCCTTAAATTTGTGATGTCACAAGAAGCAGTCACTACCCTCGGCCATTATACCCATCCACACCCACCATCCGATACCATAATAAAGTATGTAATTCATAGCCTGGATTTTGCATTTGGGTGTTGTGTGATATATTTTTACTCAAACACTCAGAAAGTCGATCAACATTTAGCAGACCAAAAGAAAGCCTCTCTTCTGACTGGCTTCCCAACCTGTTGTGGTTAGAGATGCAGAGAGAAGCCTGAGGGAAGAGACACTGAGACACAGCAGAAAAACACAGTGAAACGAAGCAGAAGTGTAGAACGTGGGGATCTGTGAGGCCCAGTCACACCGGCATTTAGCATCAAATTAAACTCTTCTGAACAGACGTCAGAGCTGCCGGAGCTCATCTCTGAGGGAACTGAGAGTCCAAAACAGAGGAAGCCAGTATAACTTAGAAGCTGTGTTGAACTTCCATTTTTACTTATTAACATAAACAGCCCCAATAAAAATAGGCATCATTTATTTCAACAGTTATGAGACAGAAGTAAAAAGGCTGAATAAACTGTGTGAGCAGTTATAGTGGCATGTTCCCTGCTAGCTTAGATTGCTCTATGTAGTTTTAAGTGGTCACCACGTCATACAAATGAACTAAAATCTTACAAAGACAGTCGGTCTGGGATTTTTTTTTTTCCCCTGTTGGGTCCTGTTTGTCAGCTTGTTAATAATAGCAAAAGCTTCACTGCAGGCCATTCACAACAGGCATCAAAAATTCACAAGTCGTGTGCCGTGGGGCGGTGTGTGGTGAGCGGCTCGCTCTCATACGGACTTTGGATGGCCGGCAGAAAGTGGGCCAGAGTCTGTGAACCGTCTATCGCTGTGGCCGCCACCTGCAAGGGCCGGGGGAATGGAAGTCACGGCGGTCAAATAAGCAGACGGCTGAGCTTTCACATCTCAAAGGGTTTCTGTGATGTGACCTCCCCCACTGCCCCCCCCCCCCCCCCCCCCCCCCCCCATTAGCTCCAGCGGGCAGTCACGACGAACCATCACCTGGACGTACAAGACCACACAAGACTGATTACGCCGAACAGTCTCAAGAAAAATCACCCGATATTAACGGCGGATCGGGCTGCGAGGCCGTCGGCGTCTTTGTTAAAGATTGCCCCCATCGTCTCATTTGGCCTCCAGCTCTCCCTTTCTTCTCTGCCCTTTAATCTCCCCTAAGTGACATTGTGACCTAAAATCGAAATGAGCTAGTCAGCCTCCCTAATGCTCTGACAATATAACGCGTCTCCACATCTCTCCGTCCTCCTGCTCCCCATTCACAATATCGTAATCCTCATCATCATTGTGCTGCCTTTTCCTCTGCGATTCCAGCTTCAATGTTATTTGATTCCACCCCCCAACCCCCCCTTACCCCCCCGCTAT
This sequence comes from Trachurus trachurus, assembly GCF_905171665.1. Taxonomy (NCBI): domain Eukaryota; kingdom Metazoa; phylum Chordata; class Actinopteri; order Carangiformes; family Carangidae; genus Trachurus; species Trachurus trachurus. Next base: position 20,342,407 of record NC_139906.1, read on the forward strand.
TGTTCCTTCCTATTTTCCTCTCTCCTTCACTGCAGGGTTCAGTCAAGCTTGGATGTTGGCAAATGAGCTCAGGCAAGGGCACCTAAGTCTCTCCATCATGGTACTCCCCACAGCGGGCTAACCTTACCGAGTGATTTGGGCTCATTTGAAGCATCTTCGGAAACATCTTCCCTTTTTGCAGTTAGAACAGATGGTAATAATGTGTAAATTAAGTTAATCTCAAAGGGCCACAATTACAATCACTACAAATTAGAGGTTTTAACAGCTTCAGTGTAACCGCTGTCTTTCTGAGAGCGGTACCTTGCAGCATCACCTCTGGCAAGCTGCCACACACAGCATGGCCCCAGTCTGAGCACTGGCGGAAACTGGAAGAAAGAACGTGTTCTGATGAATTATTACAGCCAATTTGTAATTTGGAGTATTAGTTTTACGTTTTCATATACACCAAAACTGGCTATAAGCCGATTTTTAACTCACCAATCAAAAACGATTGCAGAGGTGTGATGCCAACTGAACTCTTTTTCATTGCCAAAACAAACAACAAATGCCAGATATTAGTTTAATTTAGTGTAAAAGGAGCTTATTATAATGTTAAACATCAGCTCTTAATGTCATCTCCAACTTCTTACACATAAAGGTCGGTGCATTTCTGTAGACTTAGCACCCTGCAGATGTTCAACAGCGTCTCATTTCTACACCCACACATTATCTTGTCACAATGGGATCATAGCTGTAACACAGGTAGGGTGGAGCTCCCATGGCAACCATATACGAGGATGTGATTATGCTCCCGAGAACATTTTCAATGTATGTCAAAACAGGCTGAAGGGAAGTTATTCATATTTAGATTTCTCTGCTGCACAAACACAGGAGCTGCTTACATCAGTACATAACGCCTGGGCAGCACATTCCCATTACAGGAATTACCTGCTTCCATTTCACACCCCTGAGGTTGCCTGGAAATACATGTTTTGAGACTCGCCCCTTATCAATATATAAGACGTATAATCCCTGGAAATGACTTTAGGGTGGCCGTTCATCTGCTCAGCTTGGTGCTCCAGCTTTTTCCTCCCACAATCTGAAAACAGGTAGCTTAGGTTAACTAGCAACTCTAAACACCCTCAAGGTGTGAATGTGATTGTGAATGGTTGTTGGTGTGTATGTAGCCCTGTGTTCGACTGCTGCCAACCTGTTCAGGGTGTAGCCTGCAGTGACGGCCCTCTGGCTCTGTCAGATGCTGGGGGTGGAGTTAGCGTCACTGCACCAGTCCACCCACCCTCTCACTCCATCACTGGATTTCCCTCTTGCACTTTTTGGTTGTCCTGTTTTAGTTTGCACCCACAGTCTATGGTTTGCACCATAAACAATAAATCCACCCTCCAGTTCATATGTTTGCCTCTTTTATGTGAGTTAATGGGATTTGTTCTTTATTTCAAGTACAACTCTGTGGATTTCCTTCCTTTTGTTATGGCCAAAGAGCTGGGTCATGGAAAATTGGGGGCTGATCCGCCTTCACCCTGTGTCAGATGGGATTGGCTCCAATCCTCCGCCCCCACCGCTCCATCTCATCCTTGTCCTCCAATGATTAAAAAAGGTGCCAAAGAAGCAATTACGTCTTTCTTCATAACTAAAATCTGCAAAAGCTTATGATATTCCCGAGCCTTCATCACAGTTAAGTGCATAAAAGCTGGCATCATATAAATAAAGGTTGATTAATATGACACTTTTTATACCATTAATGCCCTGTCTAATGAGATTTTAGAAGATGGTTGATGACAGGGACAGTTTTATCTGCAAGGCTGTGAATTTCTGAATATCAGCAAAAAAAAATCTACAGGCACGTTTCCAACCCAACTTTTTAGCTGAAGCATCAACTCCCCGTGGCATCCACATCCACCAAGATTCACCCACATGCTGGTCGTATTACCACAATTCATGACTCAATCATGATTAAAAAGAAATAGCTATCATTTACTGGATCATGATTCAAACAAATTTCTTTACCCAAATAGATTTTTCTCCCCACATTCCTATTCTGAACATCACAAATTGATAAAATCAATTTGTATGAGGACCTGAATGAAGACTTAAAGTTAGTCCACCACCAGGTAGCAGTTCATCGTGAACTCCTGCTTGTTCTTTTAAGACTTTAACTTTTACACAGCGGTGAGGAGATGCTGAATATAGAGCAGGTTTCAGTCAATGAAGGATTTTTTTTTTTTTTTTAAGACGTGAACATCAATGGGTTTGTTCAAACTGACTGCTGAGGCTTTGGCAGAAAGACTCCTAAAAGAAAATCTACTTTCTTCATATTGACGTGTGAACAATCAGAAATTCAATGAGAACTCGTTTCATAAATGATTATAGCAAATTAACATTATACACAAATTAGTGGAGACTCTTTACACACTGTTTAACCACAGGTGGTGGTGATCCCACACACAACACACAACACTCTTAAACCTTCATCCTGAACGAAACGTGGCGCACAGACATGCACACAAACAGATCAATAATGTAATTAAGCACAGTGATGCTATCTCAGTCTTACAGGTAATTTTAAGCTTTACTAAGCCGACCGGTGTCTGCATGTCACACAGGAATGATCAATTTGATTTGAAGCCAATAATCTCAAGAACTTCTCAGTGTGGTTTCTTCGTGCAGAGTCTCCTCTCTAACGTGGAGTGGAATAGTTACTCTATCAGCTGACAAATGACACTTGAAACCTAATAACAGCTGGGATGACTCCTCTCACCCCGTAGGAGCTCTCAAATCAGACAATTACATAAACAGACAATTATATCAGACTGTAACCGCTGAGTTTATCAAAACTCTCGACACGTTCAGGTGGAACTGAATTATTTATGTTCCATCTATTTTAACAGTGGTGGCGCAATTTCACAAGCTAACAGATGCACATTGGAAAAACATACTGTGAAAGGGCCACGTAGCACAAGGGGAACACACCCTCCACTCCACACAAAGCCGTTCTCACACAACGCCGCCTGCGTGGAAACAATCCAGTGGAGTCGGTTGCATAACTTTGAATTGTTAATGGAGGTGTTTCACAACCCAAATGTCAGATGGCAGGGTGTGTTTGTGTGCGACAGGGCATGGTTATAATAACAGCCACTGGGGTTAAGGTTACGTTACAGTAGGCTGGCTTAGACTGTACTGACAAGTACAGTGAGTCTAACTTTGGAATTCGGTGCTTCAAAGGCATCGCATCCCCCTCACACACCATCTAAGACTAACATAAGAACAGTGAGAAAAAAGAAATATTGAAAAAGTTGATCTCAGTGAGTTTTGTCATATCTATTAATATTCTTTCTCTGACATTTGGGAGATAACAACGCTCTAAGTTTTGGAGCGATGTTGTGTAAAATCACCATTAAAAGTATGCTGGATTAATTATCAGCATTTCCTCTTTGCAAATGTGCCAGCGGATATCCAGACAATTATCACTGCACTTCTTTTGATCCTGGAGAAAACTCAACAATATGATGATCGTTATAAAGTTCTGGGGTTATAAGGAGTTGTTTTCCTAAGATGTTTATTCACAACAGATAATGATCCTCAAGAGGTGTTAAGTCACACTACATCTAAAAATATGTGAATAATGTCTCCTTGTTCAGTTGTGACTCAGAGAAGAAATCTGTGAGGAGTGGAGGGTGGTGCGCCACACACTTTGCGAACCCCTTTTAAAGTTTTAGCCTCCACAACCTGGTTTCAGTGAATGAAAACTGTGAAAAGGCAGAGTGTTATATGAACATATAAAAGAGGATTAGCTCCTGTATATCTGAATTGTTCAGATATAAAGAAACCAAACAACTTGACTAAAGCCTTTGGGGTTTTTTTGTTGCAAGCATCTCCATTGTCATTGCCACATTACACAACTGCACATAAATATAAATCAGATTTTAAAAGGTGAGCGGCGAGTAGGCTACAAATACTTTGTGACAACATTCAAACAAAATCCCTGTCTGAGCCCGATTGTGTGGGTGATGAGCTACAAGGTTGGACAACCCATCCCACACAGTTTACGGTCAATCAGTGTAAATGGATGGTATATGGCACAAAATCATGCTGACATGGTGCCATAAAAGAAGAGGAAGTGATTGAAACAGAAAGAGGAATAAACTCTGAACAAACTTTAAGAGGGATGGGGGTGGGGGGGGGGGGGGGGGGGTGCTTGCTAGTTGCTACTTCAGCTCTGCCAGTTCAATACATCATTTAAATAAAGAAACAACCTGCTCCATTGCACACCTGCATCCCTCACAAACCAGCTGCCATTGTTTGCAGAGGTTGGCTGCTTTCCAAACTTACCACACCACACACTGCCTGTACATTGAGCTTTCTGCATAAAGCCGCTGATTCTGCTCTTGAACTACACCCACCTGGAAGAGATTGGACAATGCGCGATTGCCCTTGTGAGTGTAGGTTGCTGACAAAACTCGCCCCACAAAAGATAGAAGAAAGAGCATTAAGCAGCTGAGACTGATGTTATTTCTTTACTGACCCATGTCTGCTCTGCTCTGCTCTTCAAGAGGGGCATTACAAGCCAGGCTAGGAAAAGGAGAGATCCCTTAGACATACGCAGGCTCAGTGAAGACATGAGTCAGGGAACAGGTTCAAAGTGCCTGTCAAGTCCGACTTTCTCAACGGCTCTGCAGACTGCCGTTGCATCACCATCGACGCCTCGGCTCGGCCGCCCTTCCCTTAAATCTTTACCGGCTCCCATAGCGATTCTTCCTTATTTCATTGAGCATCTTTTTTTCCCCCCCCTTCTATCTCATCTTCAAACCGTCCACGCATTTTTCCCCTGCAATTTATTCATGGACTAGCATGAACTGCGTGAATTGGGTAGTTTCCAGCCACTTGTGTCGCTCCCATTTAGATTTCCCTCTTCATGTGTCAGTGTGATATTTGACAACTTCTCCAAATTGCCACAGCTCCCATCTGTAGGAGCCGATTCGCAGATGGGTCGAGAGGTCCACGCATGAACGGCGCTGCTGAGAATAGCAAGTGTGTATGTGTGCGTGTGTGTGTGTGTGTGTGGGGAAGAGTGTGCAGCCGTGACCCATCAGGCCTTGTGGGAAGCTGCAGCTAAACTGATGGATGCCAGGGAACAACAGAGGGAGAGGGGAAGGGGAGGGAGGGAGTGCTGGCTTTGCCAAGTGGGAGACAAGTGTCTGTACTGCAGCAATGCAGGAGAAAAGGGAAATGGATGTCAATGAAATGAAAAAAAAGAGGGGGGGAAATTGAAGTGTTGGAGGAAAACAATGCAGTACACGAGTGGAAGACAGCGGAGTAAGCATGTATGGAGCCTGTTTGCAAGGCTGACAAGTTTATGCAACCTGGTTTTCGTTCTCTGTGAATTTCTGTTGGGTGTCACTGCTCTTGCTGATGTTCCCTCCTTCCGCTGCGGCTGTGACAATATCACCCTCAGACAACAAGCCCTGGCAAAGCAAACACCCTCTGAGCCTCCTATACGTCTCCTCCCTCCCTCGCCCTCTGAACAAACAGCTTTCCCCCCCGGAGGCCACGTGGCAGGGAGAGAGGGACACTCGGGACTATCGACTGGCACTCGGCTCGGTTGTTTCACCCCGGTGTAAACAAGGGCTTCCCATGCCTGATGCTTTTACTTCCCGGCAGCGAAGGTAATGTATACATTTCCTCTGTTCTCATTCACCCCCCCCCCCCCAAAAAAAAAAAAACTCCTGTCTGAGTGACCCTCTATAGTAAAATGTATGCAAAGTCAGAGGGAAGCCTCGGCTCATTTTTCACTGTACAATCACCACCCCCACCATGGTGTGTGTGTGTGTGTGTGTACAAACCACTCCTGGCCTTCTCTGTTTCACACAGTCCAACGACACATAAACACACCGGCCGACACAAACAAAGCACGGCGAAACATGCACTCGCTTGTATGCACAGTAGCGGCGCACACGCGTGCCGTGCACATACGCGCACAAAGAGAGACAAGGAGCTGAGCTAATGCACTGCTATGCACGGCAGAAGGGATTGCAAGCACTCAAGGAGCAAATATCCTGTTCTCATCATAAAATTTTCATCCAGTGCAAAGCCTGTTGGTGGGCCGAGTATATTTCCTGGTGACAAATATACACACTTAACCTTGGAGTGATCTTTTTAACATAATGCGCCTCCTTCGTTTAATTCTATCTGGACCTTTAGGCGCAGGAAGAGAGCTAAGAGTCGTGGTCTGACCAGAGCTAAGTTGGAGAGGAGACGAAGGACAAGGTGGCAGCGCCGAGGAGTCAGATCTTATGACCGGTCCTCATGTTCTGTTGGAAGGACGCTGATACACTGTCACTTTGCGCTGGGAACATTGCAACAGACTTGTACTAATCCTCATGTGGGAGCAGAGTAAATTCACACGAACGTGTAAAGACGTGGACTCTGACATTCGTGTGCACACATGCATACCAACTGTAATTATGATCTAAATAAGTGCAACATCGTCTATGCAAACTGTCTCACCTTAGAGGTTGTTGTAGTAGCTGCTCAGAGACAGACGGTCATATCACATGATCATCTACTGTACAGCCGAGTGCGGATGGTGAAACTCAACCTAGAGCCAGCAAGTCCTTAACGCAGAGGTTCTAAACACCTCTGAACTTACTCAAATTAAACCATAGACCCCTGAGGTATTTCTTTTAAATATTATATTGTAGAAAATGTTGAAACCCATGACCTTAGCAGTCATTCATGCCATCGTTTTGTAACTAATATCGGTGAAAATAAATTATTCCAATTTTTGCTCTGGACCTTCAGGACCCTGGACTCAACTTTTAGACCCATTGCATCAGAGACGCGAACGTCATCATGTGCTGATGAAGATCATGTGGTTTGATAAAAAGCACCCAAACAGCTAAAGGCCCAAAACTAAATGTATGTATAAACTGTAAAGCCTAAATTGAAACAGGTTAATAAAAATAATGTTGCACTATTAACAATAACTGTCAATAGATTCCAGTGAGATCAATGAGGACATGTATCATTAGTCACTGTTCTTCTGCATCTGCTATGCACCACGCGATTAACATCAGCACGGACACCAGCTTTGTGAAAAACAACAGATATGACCTTCAGTTATTTGTTGCAACGCACTTAATGCGGCACAACTCTGCAGAGCAAGACAACCAAACTGTTGCTGTCCTGCTCCACAGTGTGATTCACAAACAGATGGCAACACTCGATCAAATTTAGAACTGAGGAAGAAATTAACGCAAAGTTAATGTCACACTGGCAACAGGCACGTGCATAATAATACGCAGTCAGCCGTTATTTTGTCAAAAGACAAATTTCAATCTGAAAGCCCCACAAGGACCAGACAGTCTGGCAAGTGAATCAAACATCTGCAACTCAATTAAGTATATGATGATACCTTACGTGACTCTGGCTGCTATAAACTCTCCCCATGTGGCACTGAGTAGTATTTGCAATACTTTGTTGCATCCTTACTCAGCTATTACATTTCTATTTTGTTCACTCCCACACACTAACACACACACGGAGCAGTGTGTGTTAAAATGCCTTTTGATAACTTTCCCTTCACACCAAAGCAACACGTCACCGAGGCGGCTCGTTTTCTCCACGGCTACACACAGACTGCATTATTTGGATTCCAAAATCGCGTGAGTGTCAACGTGTGGATCCGCAGGCTCGATTTAACTTCAACCGGCTTCATACGGCGGCGCACACTGCTTCATGTGCAACAGTAAAATCAAGGAGACGACAGCAGAGAGGAGGCTGAGGCTTTGAACAGAGGGCTTTTTGAATACATTTGAATAGATTTCTCCTGGTAATGGTTTCATCAAAGGGCTGCTGTCCAGTGACCTCATCAACCTTCAAAGCACAGTCTGCTAAGCAGGCCCTGCATGTTAATTGCTGGTAAACTGAAAATAATAGACAAAATAACAGGTTAGTCTTAATCAAAACATGAACAAGTGGCGAGGGATCCCTGGGATTTGGATGATGACAGTTTATTAGATAAACACATCTAATCTGAAACTGCCAACAGGGAACATTTTTGCGCCGAATGTGGGCATTAGCAGACTTTTATTCTCGCAGCATTCAGAAGATCACAAGGGAATAAAGTAAAACTCAAATTCTTAGAGTAGTTGGCAGCTTCTTAAGGTGAAATGACGTAGGGTAGAGCAGCTGCCAATACCGCAGAGGGCCGATATCGATCCGATATCTCCAACAATCTGAAATTTGGCTTCATAATGACACAACGATTTCCTGAGTGACTTTTCCAAATGCATTTAAAGACTGCACCGGGCGTCACGAAGCGCTGACGATGCTCATGCTCACTTCTATTAGTACATAAAGAAGCTCCGGAGGCATATGCTGTCCACATTAATGAGCCAGACATGTACACACACAACAGACAAGTATGGATTTTGTTTGGATGCTGTATGGAACAGAAATCAATAATGTACAAAATGGGATAATCTATGTTTTTAAATGTAGGCGGACGCACTAACCTGTGGAGACAGGGCAGTGGGAGGCTGGGTGAAGAGTGTGGAGTGGGCTGCTGACCGTAGGCCATGTGCTCTCCTGACAGTCTGACGGGTGAAAGGAGCAGACAGTACATCCTGCTGGAGAGAAAAAAGACACAAACAGACACGAGCGTCAAGTTGGCGAACCGAGCATCATCATTAGTTCAAAGCGGAAGCAGTGTGTTTGGGATAATCACAGCACAAAATGGGAAAAGGCAAAAAAAAAACTCACGCTATTTTCCAAACAGCCGTCGTCAGGACCTAAAGTGCATTACTACCAGCCAAAAAAGAGGCTTAAAATAATGAGGCGTGAAAGTGGTAGCTGTGTTTCTTTTTATGTTTCTGTTCCCATCATGGGCCAGTTTCAAAAGCGCCATGCAGTCGATGCTGATCGTGGACGTCAGAGGGAATATCATGAGAAACTTCCCATGGGGGGGGGGGGGGGGGGGGGGCTCTGCTGCTGCGGCCGTCAATCACAGATCAAAGAAATGACCGGCCTACAGCTGCTGTAGTGCACACCTCAACCAGGATTAGCACAGGACTAGGCACGAGAGAAAAGGCAAAAAGAATACTGTTGCTTTGACGTGTGTGGATCGGAGCTTTTGTGTGTTTGTTTGGGGGGAAAGAAAGGTTTTCAGCTTTGTGTGCATGTGTGTGTGTGTGTGTGTGTGTGTGTGTGTGTGTGTGTGTGTGTGTGTGTGTGTGTGTGTGTGTGTGTGTGTGTGTGTGTGTGTGTGTGTGTGTGTGTGTGTGTAGGCAGGCGTATAGCACAGGGTCACAGTAGACTGGAATGACTAAAATACTTTCACCTTCAAAGTCAGCGCATGCACTCTGTTCCCTGCATGCCTCCCAGCACTGAGGAAAGATTAGATGGGAGATAAAGTGGGACGCTCTTCCATTATAAACACGGAGAGCACCTTGACTGTAAACAGTAACAAGTGCACCCCCATAAACTCATATCAGACCCAAACTACTGTATGTGGACTTGTTCACCCTCCCAGGAGGGGGCTGACCACTGACACTTTAACAATACCAGCTGCTGGATACTTTTAACACTCCACAAACCTGCTGTGGGCCTCCTACAGTAAGCAATTACCAGCAGAAAGGTCAGGCGTGAAGCTTGTATTTCTAAAGCCATCCACCTTCACCAGTAGATTTAAGAGGCAATGCTGAAAAATGAAATAGTTAAGACTTGATTTACTAAGATCGCAAACAAGACGTGCTTAACTGAGTTTTGAGAATGTATGGGAGGCAGCAGGTGTTTACTAAGTAGTGGGAATCACCAGAGGGCCCACAATATGATTTTATTATGAAACTTAAGCCCCAGTATATTATCACGAAACTTAAGCCACAGGAAAACATGTTGCGATTCCCTGAGCATAACAATAACATATTGTGGTGTAATTGTGAATTATGAGCTTTTTGTATCTGCAAATTATGTCCTGAAAGGAAAACTTTGTCAACATCTGGTCTATTTCATAAGACTAAGTTCTGAGACTGTTCATCTGTCTATAGAATAGGATTGTCAAGCAGACCAACTACATTCATATTTGCAATTTACATAATAAAAGATTAATACTTGGTGTCCATGTGTTAAAATAAAAATTGCCAGACAAAATATCGCTATATTATGCTAAATCGAAAATTTCTCCCAACCTTAGAGTATACAATAAAACATGTAAACATCCTTTGCAGCTACATCTAAGAACATTTTTAGCCTTGGTGTTTTTAGCCACATTTGATTTACAATCCCATTTAATCCTTTTTAATAAACTGTAAATGGAAACCTGCACATCGACATGAGGTGAGCATGCAAGCGCCTCACAAAGAGGCTCCATGTAGCTGGTTGGACTCCAGCCGTGACCCTGCGGAGATAACCACTAAGCCACCACGCTGCCAGTACATGCAAGCTTTAGGTTAATGAATCAATATAATCAGTAAAACAGCTTATTATGAGAAGCATGGAACGAGAAGCCTCGGTACAGCAGCAATTCTCTAATGACATATCTGCTGTGTCCTTTCTGCTATCAGAGCTCCCATCTATGAACGGTTGTCTTCTTAATACCTTCTCCCTCTACATGTTATTACACACACAATTACCTTTCCTTTAACGACTTTCAGCCTTCGGTAAATTACATCTGACAAGCAAGGACATGGCTTGGATTATGCCCATTTGAGTGTTTTTTTTTTGTTTTTTTTGCCAGTGGTTATGAACATATCTTTACACAAGGAACACTTTGGTAAATTGGGTCTGTAGATTCCCTCACACAAATATACTCAGGGACTGATATGTGATTTTAATTGGTGGAAAATCTTTTCTTCTCAGCGTGTAGACCTGCACGTTGAGGCCCAGTCAAGCTCAGACATTAGCTACGCTGCAGAGGTGCTGTAATAACCGCCGCTGATGACATCCCCCCCCCCCCAGCTCTCAGCTTCTACAACTGCAAACAGCAAACAAGCAGAAAGGGACTGTTGAGGACACTCAGTGAGGATAGACCTTCCATTGTTCACAATTATGTGAGACAGTCTTTTCAGCACAAGCAGGAGCAGACTATTCACCCCCCCTAAATAGCCCAATTTCAACTGACCACACACTGTCCAGCCCAAAGAACGAGCATTACAGCTTTGGCACCGTGTAATATCACCCTCAACATTAAGATAGCCCATGGACCTTGGTACTCAGATAGCATGTTTCAACGGGATTACTCCTTTTCCCTTATCTGTGACAAGTCAGGCATCAGCTCACACAGGAGGGGCATGCGTTCAAGACTCCGACTGTTGTAAAGTGTCTGTGAACTGTAAAGAGAGAATCCGTCCTCTGGTTCGTTGCTGTGGAGGAGGAACAGCATTTGTCGACGTGATGCGGGATATTTACTGAAGTGAGGTCTCTGCCAAGCAGCCAAAACTGACTCATTTTTCCATCCTGGCAGTGAATTCAAGCTGCAGCAATACACTCACAGAATAATATGCCTGTATGGGTCAATGAGGTAAAAAAAAAAATACTATAATAAGGTGTAACTTATAGTGGAATAAAGGTGAGGCTATGTAAGGTGTACAAAATAAATATGAGAAATCACGTTATGAGATCTACCAATAGGACTCCACACTAGACCATTAACTACACAATGGAAAACACAGTGCAAACAACTGAACATTGAAGTAGGACAGATGGGTCGGCTGTACTTTCATTACCCTAACAATAGTGCAGACACAAATAAATGATCTTATTGTGCAACAGGACTGAAACACGCGTTGCTATAAACACAGCACATGTTTATTGCTACTGTAAAGCTGTTAGTTGAAACTCTTGTTTTACATGGAGAAGATAACATCCAACAAGCATGAGTGTGATTTAAAGTCTAACTAAATGTCCTTCTAAACATGCAATGTGCACAAGCCAATCTGAGAAGTAGCTGTGACCTCTCTGCGGCAGCAGGTCTGCGGCCCTCTGAGGGGAGGCCGCTTCTATTTCTGTTGATTAGATTGCCACAGAGGACAACAGCTGCTCTCTCTAGATACCGGCTTCAATAAACTGACTATGATCATACAGAATGTATGCACGCTCACAACGCACCACTTCATTCTCCTGATAACAGAAAAGCCCCCAGACAGAGAAGTCCCATCTCACAGCACCAACAGATTTATTTTCTACTTTACACAAACCAGCGACTTAAATACAACCAAAAGGAAAAACATCCCATATTATTACACAGCCCGCAGAATTTCAAACTTGCACTAAAACATAAGTAGTTCTGTCGAGCTCAAAGCAGAGCTGAGGAATAAAGCGGTGACTACATTTAGCACTATAATTTGGCTTGATATGTTTTTATTAAGTACACATCAACACTGTCACTGCTAGCCCTCTCTCTACTCTCATGTGATGATAAAAATGGTGCATAGTTTGTTATAATTGGGATGGCGCTCTAGCCCATGCAGCACTCGCTCTGGGGTAGGGCTGGCTGAGGACACTGCCAGGACTTTGGGGTGGTGTCAGGTCACAAATGGTGGTACCAGTCGTGCGAAGACGTGTGTGCATTCAGAAAAAAAAAGAAAAAAAGAAATGCACGTCAAAACAGAGGCAGAGCGACTCAAACTTCAATTTTGTCAAAATGGCAAAAAGTTGAGCTGCATCATGTGCGACACATTGAGGACTGTGAGACACAAAAGGTGCTTCATTCTGCTTCACAGTGAGAAAATAAATGACCTCCGGCTGTTGTGTATTGAGCTGTTGATTGACTTATAGCTCGGTGTGTTATGAGCGCGCCGCTGCTCTGGGACCAATCTCCACAGATCACAGACGCATCAGACGACCCAGACCCAGACTCTGTCCAGTCCGCAGCTCACACACACAGCGTGACCGGAGTCAGGTAACTCTGATCACACCATCTCTTCATCCATCAAGCCTCCCGTGTCGTCACTGTGCCGCGTTCGACACCTCAGCGCAGCCTGATCCTGATCCTGCATGGGCACATGTTTCATGTTTATGCGAATCCGACAGCCAGGGCTAGACTCCAGCATTTTGTCACCTCTGCACATTTCCCATGCCTGAACCGACATGATCCCCGGCATCTTTAATTACTGGAAACGACTCATCAGCAAGCAGCCAGAGGACTCAGATGTCTCCTTATGCAAGATATCTCACCGCTCGGATTGGCTAACGGCTAATCGTGGATGTCACAGATGCTAAGTTAAGAGGGCCTCCATGTGAGATTGAGCAATCGAACAGGCCTGAGGGTGTGCTCTGTGGAGACGGCGTCAGACTGTGTTTTTCAGCACCATCTACCTAAGACCCCCCGACTGGACCGGCCTCAACTATTTCATTTGGAAAAATGATTCCCACAGATGCTAAAATGTCTTGTACACTCTTCATAGCTCATTGAACCACAGCAAGGTGAAAAGTCCCAACAAGTAAACGCACAAACTCAAGTCAAATTATGTGTTAGAGCAACATATAATAAACAGATTTCTAATTCTGGCACACTTCAGACGGTGAGGCAGCCTGGGTGTTGAGTGGGAATATCAAGTGTCTGATAATCTTCTTCATAAATGACTAAATGATGCAAACATCTAAAAATAATGCACGCCACAGCAGTAGCTAAGTTAAGACCAATGGGAAAGTGTGGAGAAGCCAAGAAAGCAAATGAAATCCAAATTTTCTACCACACGTTTAAACCTGAAAATAAAATCATCATGTATTTGATGACAAGCCACAAACTAGCTATATAGTTTTTAAGGGTAAAGAAGAAACAGTGGTTCCTGTGTGTTGGTTTTGTGGGTTAGGCAGGTGTCAGAATATGGCAGGGGTGTGTGTCGGTCTGTGGGTGTAGATTAAATCATTTCTGTAGATGAAGAAGCTGCAGTGAGATAAGTGCAGACAAATTAATGGCTCTGTTCCCACCAGTCAAGTGAATTCACGGCTGCACAAGATGCTAAATCGTGTCCTATACGGAGAGAGTCTGCCATTGTAACCTATTGTCACATCCTGTTGTCCTCACACAAGTTCACATCTGCACAGCTGCTTAAATATTACATGCCGAGTACATACAGAGAATGATGTAGAGTGAGTCTGTTGTCTATATGCTTTATCTTTATCTTATATGTCAAGTCCTGGAAGCTGCAGGCTTTTCAAAGGCTCTCCATCAAAGTGACCGATATATATATAATAAAAATTGTGATTCACACACTCTGATCTGCCCATCTCTCACTATCCCCTTATCTTCCGCTCTCAGTACTTCTTCCTGCCTTGCTCATTCACCCTCTCTGCATCCTCCTCGTACGAGAGAGAGAGAGAGAGGCAGTCAGCCCCAGGGAGATAGCGGGGAGTGAGAAGGAAGGGTAAGAGGACAAGAAAGTGGGGAGGCTGCAGGCAATCACTGGTCACCGAGAGGAAGGATGAAGAGAGTGAGATAGGAGAGGGTGAAGAGGAGAGTTAAATGAAATTTCCAACACATTAAGCACACCCTGGTACCCACTGACTGCACATGCAGGGTATAGAGGGGGCTGTTGAGAGGCTGCTGGCCAATGACCGTCTTCTAGAGCTAAGGAGAATTGATCCAGTTGCAGGGTTTCCCCGGATGTTCCCAGATGATAGGCAGGCAGACACATAAAGACAGGAGGCTGAAGGACGGACGGAAAATAACCTGTGCGGGTAAGCCGAGAGGATGAAGGACCCAAAACTGAACGCATGATAGACGCTCACATTCCCAGTGTACCCAACTGTCAGCCTCTTCTCTCAAGGACTTGTAGACATTGTGACTGTGTGTGTGTGTGTGTGTGTGTGTGTGTGTGTGTGTGTGTGTGTGTGTGTGTGTGTGTGTGTGTGTGTGTGTGTGTGTGTGTGTGTGTGTGTGTGTGTGTGTGTGTGTGTGTGTGTGTGTGTACAAGTGCAGGAAATTTGCTGCAGGGCTGAACAAAGAAAAGTCAAGCTTCGTCGAGGTTCCAATATAAACCAGACAGAGGGAGAGGAGGCTGCACAGCCAGCGTCTCCTATTCCCCATTTATCACCTGGACACTCACCTCACCTGCATGCGCACGTTATGTGATGCAAAAAAAAAAAAAACTCACCGCCCTTCAGCCATTTATTCAACTGTTTATGTGGGATGCACGCCGTATAACGCAAACAGGGTCACGAGGGCGGGGGGGGAGCACAGGGAGTGAGGCTGACAACTTAGCGTTGCCTGCTGCAGCAGAGATGAATGGGCCGGGCTGAAAACTGCCTTCATTCATAATGGAACATGGCAACAAAGCAGCTTCATCCCCAGGTGTCTCGAGGACTGAAGGAGCCGGACAACACACAAAGAAAGGAAGGGGAGGGGGGGGGGCTATAGAACGGGGAGAGAGGCCTGCGTGTACAGCACAATACCCAACACATCCCAGAAAAAAAAGTCCTACATCTACTATGAAAATAGTGTTCTGATTTACTGCCCCGGGTGTTATACCCAAATAAAGCTTTAAAAAAAAAAGGGCAGAGAGAGAGCAACACCAAAACATTGCTGGTGTTATCAGAAAGCTGGAATGGCCTGGAAATGTCAGAACAAACACTGCCGAGTTTATAACGCTTGCTGTTCCATCTATCTTTTAAAAAAAGGGAGGAACGACTGGAATATGAAGAGAAAGCGGGGAAAGACAAAACTGGATTTCAGAAACAGACTGCAGTGACAAGGTAAGAGCTAAAGGAGAGAAAGAGAGAGAAGGGGGGGGGGGGGACCTGCAACGACGGGACCAACGTGCTGTTTGCTTAACATGATCCAGAAGACACACAGACACCCTCCAAGCCGTGGAGATGCAGCTAATGATCAGCAGCACTGGGAGGAGAAGCGTGGGCATGAGGGGGAGGAAACACAGGCAGAGAGAGAGAGAGAGAGAGAGAGAGATGGAGTGAATACGTCAGAAAGAAGAGGAAGGACCATGCAGGGGAAATTTCAGTCACAGTGTGTGTCGCTGCATGTCTGTTGGCCACTGTGTGTGTGTGTAATCATTACAAAGCGTTCATTCTTCGCATCAGTGAAATCCACAAATAGCAAGTACCACCTACTGGCACAATGCTGTATGAATAGATGTGTTCTGATATAATAGTGAAACAGAAAAATAAAGGGCCTATTCCATACATACATACACATATACACACGCATTCATATATTATGTATGAAGCTTTGAACACAGCCAGCAGTTGCATGTGTGGGTCTATAAAGTAGCTGCTTACAACAGCCTGCAGCTGCATGAGCTACATAGAACAATGGGTGTCTGCTCGCTGTGTCTCCGCAGGTCGAGTCTCACACAGGCAAAACAACCATGTATCCAGATTGCTGTTCCAGTAACCATACAAGTCTGTAGGAGACCACTGTCATCACAGCGTCACAGCAGTGCGGCTCAAATTTGACTACACTCCGAGCCCTTACTGTAACTCTATCCGTCCGCATGAATCAAAGTTTTATGGGCCTGTCATTTGCCTCTGCTGGAGCTGTTTACCCTACCGACATCTTCTGTGCAGGATGTTGCCGTATTAAAAGCGGATGGGACGTGCAGGGTCGGTAGTTGTTTTGGGATTGTTCCCAATTTGTGTAGCATCTCAGGCCTCTTACAAGCAGTGGCGCATCCTGTAATACACCTATAATGACAATCATAATCAGTCAAATTAAAATACATTTTAACAACACTGACCTCCCTCTGGGAAATACATTAAACTGGCTCCGCTCCACACCACACAGGGCGTGAAATTCAAAACGCGGCATCGTCGAGGCCATGCGAGTGACCTTATCACTTCTTAAGCTGCGACAGCTCGCACCATATGTCAAACTACTCTCCCCATCCGCAGATCTTTTTTTAAATTGTGCATTAGAATATTAACAGGCTGATTGATTGAGCGGATCATTTACATTTTAAAGATTCACATGGACAGCTTCTGTAGGTTAAAGAGGCCACATCATTACCAGCCGCTCCCACCCTGCACACTCCCTCCTCCACTTGACTGAAGGGCTTGTCCTCTCACCTGCAGTGTTTCCCCTCTCAAAGCGGATCATTATATCACACTTGAGCCATTGTGATGTGAGCTTGTATATAATTTTCCACTGCCGCCACACATCAGGAAGTAACGGCGCTGACCCGCGGTGTTATGGCCCAGTTTAAGAGCTGCTGTATTTTAGACACTGCAACTGCAAGCTCGACACTTTGTGCTGCTCCACCACATTAAAAGACTTCCATGAGTATACATGGTATGCTGAGAATCACGTTTTAGTCACAAAGCATAGTTTAAATGTTGCAAAAGGGGAATGGTATTCAACAAATTTGAAAAAAAACAAAAACACACAAAAAAACCACTGCAGACATTTAACCGGGATAAAAAGTGACACGAAGACAACAGGTGCTAAGTGAAATTGGGTGACCTCAAACCTCAGTGTGACTTCCTATCGTGCTTCACCCACCAAGCCACGCTCACGTCACAAGTCTTGATCACAGGAGCCAGTAAAGGTATCACAGTCAACGCTTCAACACGCCTCTAGTCTGCCCCGTCTTGTTCTGTGTCTCATCACAGAAGAGGCCTTGTGGCTTTTGCTGTCTGTTTTTATATGTGAGGGGAATCTTCTCACGCTGTTGACATGCAAAACACACTTTGGTTTGCAGAAAGATGTCAGGCGAGAACAGGAATAAATACGAAAGCGTTATGAAGCAAAATGGCAATAAAGAGACAGACTGCGGAGATGAGACTCCATGCATTCGCCCTGTGGGTTTTTCTGACAAATGCAAAAATAAGCAATAGAAAAGATAAAAACCTAGGCAGCAGCAACTCTCTTTACATCATATTTGACAAAATAATAACTTATTTAATTTTGTATCAAAGTGGGTATAAATTTGAAGGAAAGCCTTATAGGTAAATCAATAATTCAAGACTGGAATGAAAACCGCCTGCCAGTGCCTGTGCATCGTAGCGTTACATTTATTCCTAACAGCCGGCTCAAAGGAGGGGAGTGAAGAGTGCACAGCAGCGCAGCGGCCATGGTGGCCAGGTTGTAAAGAAAGCTTTCAGCTCAATACATGTCAGCATAGAGAACTGTGTATCCTGCTAGATGGAGACTTTCCTCTAGTGAAACAAATGAGCAAAGATGGTTTGTTCATGCAGCTTATTACAACTCACTTTTTTTTTTTTTAATTATTGTTAGGTGACCTTGAGCAGCCTTCATAACTACGATGAGAGGAGTCGGGTGACATAGTACAAAGATTTTTCTGAAACCAGAGTCATTTTTGTGTCTGCCTCATTTCACATGACCCTCTCCACAGACTAGAATTAGAAGCTGCAACAAACTGTGTGGTTGTTGAAGCTGGAGGGGCCTGTTGGCCGGATGAGATGATGATGCTAAATAAATGAAGAAGCCATTTTTGCATGAGAGAGAGAGAACAGGTGAGAATGTGATGGATAACCTCGCTGTCTGTTTGTAAAAGATCTCTTCAATGTGCAAAGTGTTACCCAGGCAACAGCAGCCTGTATATGTACTGTAAACCTGCCTGTTAGTCACAGCCATGCGCACTTCGTGGCCTTGGTTTGTGGCGAGCAGATTTTTTCACAACCTCGTAAAACCAGAATTTAGACATTGATTCAGTACATTGCAACTTCAAAAGACTAAAAACACTGTCATCATGTTGTCATTACATATGGGACATACAAATATACCTAACTCCCCCTCCCCTCTTCTCACATAGTCTTCCTCTCACTTCTTCACCTCAACCTCCTCTGCACCTCTTTGTCTTCCCCATGCAGTTCATGTCCAGGTTGGGATTTCCCCCGGGTTTCCCTCAGGACCCAGGTCGGTGGAGGCACTGATCCGCTCTGATGCTGGGCTCAGCTCTTCTGCATCCTCGCTGCTTAACTTTTTTTTACCCCTTTTTTCCCTGGGAAAAAACAACAGCCAGGCTGAATCCCTGGTAACCTTTCCCTGAGGAGCAGATCGTTTTCTCTCCCTGCATAATAAGGGTAGGTAGTTATGGGGCTGAGTTGTGTGTGACCTACTACACATCAGGTAAAAAGACCAAAGGAGATACACAAATAAGAGGGTCAGAAAGATCTATATCAGCTGGGTTTTTGCATAAGCAACACAACCCTTTTATTTCTTATTTAAAAACCACAGAAACCGTAAACAGCTGCACCCACTCGAAGGTCAATACCCCACAGTTCTGTTAGAGGAACAAGAAAACAGCTTCAGTGAAACATTCAAATAATTTAATATCGGCCACATGCCGATCATGTGGCCTCTTTTAAATACCTTATGAGCAACATAATGGAGCACAATTGTACTGAAGCAGACGCATTTAAATGCCAGTGGGTCACGAGATTCCAGAGCAGTGCAAAAAGAAAACCTGAGACGCTCCTCTTTCTGTCTCCTCTCTCTCTGTGTGTCTCTGAGACTGATCTATGAAAATAAGATTTTGATCTGCATTTCTTTGTCTGGCTTCACTGGATCTTTTGCATGTGTGAGGGGAAGGAGCAGGGCTGCATCTGCTTTGCATACAGTCTGTGCATGCGTGCGGCATGAAGCAAGCAATGCTGAGTAAACTTTACCATCTCAGTGATTTGAACCTATTACAAGGACTTCCTGGGGTGGAGCAACCAGCAGAGAGGAGCCAGGGTTGTTTTATTTTGGCTCTCCCGCACTGCTATGGAAACACTGTCCTGACAACTAGATATGGAATGTACAAACATACAGAAACCAGTCCAGAGTCCTGTCCTGCAGTGCACACTGGCTCTTTGCTCACAAAGCAAAAGCCCAACGATGACTGTCTCCATGGAAATATGTTCTCCAACAAAGTCTCCTCTCCAACCATCTCCTCCATCCTATTTATAGCATGGTGGAGTGCTGGCTAACTGGCAAAGGATGAGTAACAGTATAGTGAGAATGGAAATGTCTAGTATCTCGACTGCCTTTCTTTTCCCTCACAGCTTCATTTCAAATCAAAGGCTCTGAAACAAACGTTCAAACAAACGGCTGACTAACTGTCCCAGGTTTCTATGTGTGTGTGAAGCCGCGGAGATGCTTGTGTGTGTTGTTTCACGCTGATGCAAGGCCTTCAGGGTATGCGACGACACGTACACACACATGCCAGACATCAGAGTGAAGACAGCAGGCAGCGGGGTCACCGCTAACCTCCTCTCTGGCAGACGGGCTGTGGGACTCGGCCGTTCGGTGCTTTTTTGACCTTCATGTGTGGAATGAGGATGAGAAATCTACAGGCATGTCTGAGGTCAGCAGCTTCTTCCTCAACGTAAAAGCCAGGAGAGGATGTGAAGCCGGCGCTTGCAGTAAAATGAATAGAGATAGGTATTTCTCATTTCCCTCAGAGGTCTGTCAGAGAACAAAGAGCTGGACTCGCATTGGCTGTAGCACAACTACAGCAAAGCCCCAGCTTATTAAAGTGAGTAGCAAAAAAGAACTTCACCTCAGTGCCTTTAAAGTAACAGTCAGAGTCTGAACATGTTGTAGTGTCCTCCCCCAGTCATGCTGATTTGGGGCTAATTAGCATTAGCCTACATAAATTAATGATATCACGCTGCGGTTGCAACATAAAGATGAGCGACGACAAACAACATGGCGTTAACTCAATGACCGAGAACAACAATTATGGCTGTCAGCTTTCGTTAGCAAACACACTCACTCTCAGTGTCCGCTAATGAGACCACGGGTCGCCGTCATTTTACTCAAACACTGCCATATCTGCTTGAGCCGCTGCCGGCTGTTCTTCCTGAATGTCCCCTCTTAGATTGATGGCCTGATGATACGGCCACAAGTCCAGAGTTAAGTGCTCTTTTAATCCCAAGAACAAAAGAATTTTCGAAATCTTTTGCGACGCACAGTCACGTCAGACATCTAATCACCAATGGATTATGGCAGCGGAGCTATTTACATAAGCAATTTAGTTACTGCCTCTCTCGCCGGAGGTGCCTTTGAGCTGAGATGAGATTGTATCTCTCACACATCGTCCATTCTAAGTCCTGCCTGACTTTCACATACAAAAAGGGAGAAAACCACTTTATACCGATTCGAACACTGTTTCAGAATAGGTCGTGATAGATTGGCCTGCTAAAGTTGGTCATAAAGTCAGGTCAAACCATATAAATGTGTGTTTACAAGCACTGTATATAAATTATAAGAGACATGGTCTACAGATTTATAATGAAGAGGCAAATTACTTTAGTCAGTATCTCTGGTTGTATTAGGTCACTGTGGTCAATGATAAAGTTAATGGGCAGAACCGATTTATGCAAATCTTATAACTACAGGCTTTTTGCAGCACAGAAAAGTAGCCTACCTTAATTCAACTGACTTAACAGGAAATTAAAATAAATTTTACATTTAATGAAAATGTGCAATATTAAGTTCTATGACTCAAACCATGATGGGAGATTTTATCCATTATCCAGAGTGACTCTTTGACAATTTTGCCACTCAAAGTCATGCATCAGTTCTCAGTTCAGCAACTGTCAAATAATTTAATTTTACATCATATAGTAGATAGGGATAGGGAGAACCTTTGCTCTCTGTGTTTAGATGTTTTGTGAGAAGAAATATATTGAAGATTGAGCAATGCATATAAATGGAGGAGCTAACTAAGAAACACTGCAGTACAGTTGTCAGTAACACTGCATTAACACTGTCCTGCCTCTTGTATAGTCAAAACTGTGTGATGCAATAATTCTGCAGTATTTCCCAGGCTGAGCAACATTTGCTCAAAAACCCCTCTAATAGGATTATCTGGTCAAAACCTCAAGTTCAACAAAGAAATATAGAATGCCATATAAAAATGACTGGTCGGTTCTGAATGAGGCTGCAAAAGTGCTGAGGCAGCAAAAAGAAAAGCCATAACCACCAGCACTGCAATAACGTATATATCTAACCCCTCCCCATCTCTTCTCACGCCAGCACGACCTCATAGCCCAGCTCTCTGATAGTAGCCAGCCTCACTCCATGTGTGTCTCCAGCCATTGATCCACTTGTGCTGATACTGGAGTTAATTAAAAGAAACAAGAATCAAAGCTCAGACCCATGATTCATTTAAAATTAGCAGTTAAGCAGTCAGATGAGAGCGGCCTCTTATCAACAGAAAAACTATTAGAATCAGACCTTGGAGAGTGGATACTATAAAAACACACTATAAAGCAAAAATGCAATCTAAAAGATGCAACTTGAGGGATAAGAGTCCATTGTTTGACAAAGGTGTGCGTTTTTGTCTGTTCTCGTCCTGGTGAATCCCCCGTGTGTGCTTGCATCTAGCATGGCAGAGCTACAATCTGGGTAATTACAGTGCAAACAAACTGGGCGCCAGGCCGAACAGAGTCTTGCTTTCTGGGGCTCATTGACTCCCTGGATGTGCTCAGAGTGTGATCAATCTCAGTTAAGGCTCAGTTCTTGACTTCTGGTTGTGTAATGAGCTTGCCGCGAGCATCATTCAGAAAATACAGACAGCTCATTTCAGGCTCAGAGCAGGCTGGTATTGGGAACGCTAAAAGGAATAAAACAGAAACAGCCAAGTTTTGTGAGTCAGCATAAATGGACCTTGAAATTTCTGGATAAAAACAACTCTGATGTACTGTGATGTTTGTGGGTGGCAGAGGCCCTGTCCCCCCACCATGAACAACACTGTGTGCACTCTGAGATACAGATTTATGTTTAAAGAGCATCATCACCTTTCAACTAGACAGCTTCAACTCACCATGATGACACAATGACACCATCAAAGAGCAGCTTCACATGAAACAATGGCTTAAATGGTTGAAATAGACTGTATAAAGCATGGACGTAGCACCCGTGACGTCACCCATTGGTTTGGGGGAGTCTGTTTTGTGATCCTACTATTTGAACTGTGCCATCTTGGATTTTAGTGGGATTGTAGAGAGGCAGTAACTCTACGGGTCAGCCGGCCAAGAACCGGCCCACTGAACTCGAAGCAACCGAGCCAAACCGAGCTAGCCTAAGGCTAATTAGCTAGGCTAACAAGCTAAGCGACAGCTAACCGGCAGTCAGCCCCAAGTCCGACCCGACTGTTAACCGCTGGATGTAGCCGCGGGCCTCTGGGTGTAGCCTAGCCTAGTCCAGCCGATGCCTTAGCAAAGAGCTAACTGCCGGTAAATGTCTGCAAACCTGTCACTCAACGTAACCACGCTCCAATTTATGTAAGAATTCTAAGCCTAAACAATACCAAAACGGTTACAAACAAATTTTTTTTAAACCTGTAAAGTCGGCTATTTTAACATGGAGATCAATGGAGAATTGCTCACCTCTGGTCCCAGGCCTCAGCAGCGGCCGAGAAACTGGTATTCAACTCCCCCCTTGATGGTTGTTGTGCCCAGAGGAAGGCTACTACTTATTATTATTTCGCAATTTGATCATGACAATATGTGATACCAAATCTACTTAGAGTTCAAATACTCCGACTTGTGTCAAATGTGTACACTTCTTGAATTTGCTCTTAGTACGGAGCATGGAGTTGTACTGTACACAGGTTTAAACAAGCTCCATTGTGATGGCTGTAACTAATGGGTGCACTGCCAACAACCACCGAGGGTAAAAAGTAGCAACATGAGCCGATGGTGAGGAGAAAACAACAAAACAGCCGTCTGCCTGGCACCACGCCTCCCTAAGCCACCGTGGAGAGATAATTCCTCCCAAGTCAACACACACACTCCCACTAGCCACAATGACCTCAACACAAGTATGATGTCACAGCTCTCCGTACATCCTGTTTAACCATGACCAGCAGGGCCCTTATTTTCCTAGTAACTAAACACCACGGTGTATCACACACATATGGATGTGCATGCAGATTTCCGGCCAGCAGAGCAGCCTCCTCTGTCTCCTGCTCACAGATCAACCAGCTTTATCAGAGGAGACACCGGTCTGGTCTCCCAAATCACCGCAACAAAAGGTGTAACGAACTTGAAAATGTCAAGCTCTCTTGCCATTAACCCGCTACATCGATCCGGCAGGAACAAAAGGACTACTTATGAGCTCATGTGGGGTGGGGTGGGGCAGGGGACATCCACACTAATAATAAAGCATCATTTAAGATTGCAGAGGTGTACCCCCTTTTGAAACTCATGTAAATTTCAGTATTTGAACCGTATCTGTTTTGGTTAAACTATAACCTAATGGAGCAGAATTGTGTCCTTGAATAACTAGCTACGTGTTCCTCCAGTAGAGTTTCTTACTGACCTCTATGCATGCATAAATAATTGACAGGTTTATTATACTCAAATCAGTTAGTGTCTGATGTTTAAATTCTCTTGCTTCAACATGATCTAATTTAGACCATGACTGAGTTATTTTCTTTGTCCATATTATATGTTTACATTGGACTTATGGAATATGAATTGTGGAATTTTAAAATGTTTCATGTATATTTGTATCTTGTAAGACTTAGCTTTTCTTTCCATTGATTATGCAGGATAGGGTTCACCTTTCTCAGGTGTGTTGCACTTGACCTGTTCTTTTTAGATGTGGAAACTGTTGTTTTTGTATTGTCTATGTGTTGTCTACTGTCTATTTGTGTATCACTCCTGTATAGTAGTTTGTGGTCTGCGTTTCCTGTGTAGGCCTATTTGTTATATGTTACATGTTGGGACTGCAGATGGAAATTAGCTGTGAGCTAAATCTGGTGCAATCATCTCTTAATTTTCTGTAAATGATTAATGTCATTGCACAATGTCCCCTAAATAAGCTAGAAAAAAGAAAACAAAAAACAACTTCAATCACTCACATACACACACGGACTATATATACTATATATATTTACTCACTAATTTTGCCAGAAACAGGTAATGATCCTCTGAATAAAACTCCAATTTCAAGACAAACTGTGTCTGGTGGTTAGATATTTGCAATAATCCTTTCAGTTCTGTTGGCATTGACATGGGAACACCGTAATGAGAGGCAGCTTCGCTCAACCACTTTCTCTTCAACAAATCGAGGTGAGCCTGAGGCCGGAGGAAACCTCACATCACAGAATCCCAGCATTCCTCTGAACATCTTCCCAGCCATTACTCCAATAATCAGCGAGACAGGGCTCATTCACACATTGTAGGCAGCATTTCCAATTAAGAGTTGTCTCACTCCCGACAGCGAAGCCAGCGTTTTCTCTCCCGCTGCTCCTGCCGTCTCACGGTGATGACTCTCTTCTCGCTGCCCGGCCCTGATATGATTGTTTTCTGCTTTTCGTTGCACAATTGTAATTCACTGCTCTGTCAGATTCAATATGCCATATTGTTTTCAATTTAACAAACAGTGCAATGTAGATAAGTGGGAGCGAGAGCGGTAGGAACGCCGGGCAGTTTGTGTTTGGAGGATACGGCTCTGTCACGGGACATAGACGCTCAAGGATACAATAATCTGATGATGGTTTTTTACTTTCATTTGAATACAAACTCCATCCAATCATGACTAAAGGCCTTCTCTTTTCTTAGGCATTTAGATCTACACTGAGAAGTATTTAATTAAGAGGCTCTTCCTGTGAGTAAAGGTGAGGACATACCTGAACTGGAAAAGTAACATTTGGAGCATCAGTAATCAAGCGGGGAAGGCAGAAATCATTCACAAGGTTAAAGTTGTACCGATTTATCAAAAGCATAATTATCACTATCCATTGTCAAGGTCCCTGCATGAGGCAGCATCTGTCCTACTCTGCAGCCTGTATTAATTCACCCTGAACTTGTACAAACAACAAACAATCAATCAATACTTCCTGAAGGAGAGGTCAACCCCACCCAGCCCTGGCGCTAATTAGCTCCATATTAGAGGGTCTTGATATTTGCAGGGCAAAGTTCTATCAAATCTAACTGTGTGTGGAAAAGCAAACAAGACAGGATCGATGTACGACGGGAAGCAAAATGCATCTCGTCCCGTTTCTGTGGAGTTTTTTTTTTTTTTGGTGATGTGGCACCTTGGGAGCAGCCAGTAGGTGGACGACCACCACACACGAGCAGACTCAGGTAACACACATTAGCATATTCATGACTGTTTGCAATTCATTCCGCCCTATTTTCGAGGTTCTTTGGCCCTGCAGATACAATTGACTCTACCCCTTCCCCCCCTTCACATAGTTCCTCTATTGTACTGTTGTTGCTCCTGTGTAATTTTCCAACTTTCCACATCCAAAGGGGCCGACAACAATACAGGTAGCAGCACATCATTTCCAACTACGTTATGCAGAATTATGCAGAGTTATTCAGAGGATAAACTATATGAAAATCTTGTCAGCAGAGTTGCAATGCTTTCACAACTGCAGTACGTAAGGTATACTATGTGTTGACTAAACGGTAGCAGAAAGCCTCAATGTGGAAAACTCACATCACCTCACGTAACTAGTCTGTTGCACATTCTCCCGCCGATTTGGACACAGCTGACCTTCGTACAAGCTAAATCTGCCCGGTCTAATTTACAGCTCTCATTTGGACTGAAGCGTTGCCACAGATTTGTTTTGCTGTCAAAATAATGAGCCCAATCCCCGTTTCTAATGGCATGAAACGCTGGGCTGTCGATGACCTTCAGGTTCTCTAGCGGCAGCCTCACCTGCCCTCCTGGCAGAGGACGCCACCAGCCCAGACGTCCCAGAGATGAGAGGAGGGGGTAACCAAGCGTTGCTGCCATCCATCATCGCATTACACACGTTGGCCTAGTTTAATGTCCTTTTCAGACTTGACTGGAGACACGCTGGGCCACACAGAAACACGGGAAGCAGCTAATTAGTCGATGCCAACAGCAGAGGTTCACCAGTCATTTAGCACTTCAAGGGTGAAATCCCTTCTCGAGTATTAATGAGGACTTTGTCCATCACAATAGTCTCATCCATTACAATGCTGCAGCATCTCCATAATGAACAGCTGATTACAGAAGCATGTGGCCACATCGTCTTGTGAGGAGTCGACTCTAAGCATTGAAATAATAACTGTGTATTCAAACAGGGTGACAGATGGGGGATATTGCTGCAGCAGCAGCAGCAGCAGCAGCAGCAGCTACGCTTGCTAAATACTGAGCACTGTCTTCAGTAGAGTGTCTAATACTACACATTTCACCTTCCAGGACAGTTCTTTTCCCTATAGGGCAAACAGCTGGTGAGCGTGAGAGAGGTTACCGTGCTGAGCAGGTGCCGACTCAGAGAGCTCAGGGAAATTAGAAAAGAAGAGCACAGGGGAAACAGGACACGCACTGGTATATACTGTATATGTTGGGAGATATGGAAGAGCCCAGAAGGGGGAGGAAAAAGGACTATTTTCTCTCTGAAAAGACCTTGTTGGGAAGAATTATGTAACCCTTTAGCTGCAATTCACAGCTGTTTAGGGAGAAGTGTCAAAATACCTGCAGTAGAAGCTGCTTTGTATGTTGTTCAAACTGGGCTGCGTTCGATTGCAGCAACACCTTAGGCAATTAACCAGAATGTTAAAAACATAAAGGAAAGCCATGAGATGTTGTAATGTGTTTATCATTATACAATATCCAACAATTACAGCGTGATGATGATCCACTTTAGTCGATGGGATGTCAAAGCATTGTCAGGATATCGTCTTTTCAATGCTTATTTCACACATAACTTGGCTAACAATGAATTTTTGGCTCACCCGTTTCACAGGCCTGTCAGCTTAATTGAAATGGAAACAGCGAGGAGGTAGGATGGTAGAAACTGTCAAAAAATAAAGAAAGGAAGAAACAAATGTTCCACTCTCAGCTCCAGAACACCTGCCAGGTCGGCCATACAACTCCTGAACCGCAGCAGACCTTGGAAATTACTCCGGCTACCGCTCGGCGGGGTGATCGCCACCTGAGCTGACAGGAGCTCTGTCAGAAACACAGCCGCCGAGCCGAGGCCATCGGCATTTCATCACTGCACCGATATGACAACAGAGTCTTGGTTTGATGGTGAGACAATCCATGATGTCAGCAGTGAAGGTCGTGAGACGAGAGCACTGGATACACATGTGGTAACTAGGTTGTTTTAGAGTCAGCAGTCTGTGTTTTCAGTAGGCCATTAGTAAGCTGTATCATTGCCTCAGCCTTTGACTAGGGCTGGGCAATGTGATTGTGTGCCAAGTAATTAAATAAGGTGGTGGTGTAACCTTTGATCGCTGAAATTGTTTTCCTGCAATATTACAATCTGACTTCATTTTGTTCAGCAAAAATGATATACAGTAGTATAAGGTGCTCAGGCTGAGGCTTAGTACCATCTGTGTTGCCAGCTCTGCTTACAGTGAGGCTGGACTGACACGAGTTGGACAAGGAGGACTTACAAAAGTAAACACCAGGTAGTCGGGTTTTTTTTAAAGGGACACTGGGGAAAGGATTAGCCGCCATGAGCAAGATTAAGTCAGCCAAGGGTTCTAAATGTCGGTTTCGATACCTTTTTGCTTAATTGCCCAGCCCTATCCCTGAGTAAGCACAGCACTTTAATGTCAAGATGACAAATGTTAGATGTCCTCTAACAAAGTGAAACACTAAAGTGGGCGTTTGGCCAAAGTTCAGCCGAGTTTCCAAAGAGCTAATTATATCGGATAAATTTGCTTTGATAAAGACACTGAGCGTGGTATCTGTACGATCTAATGCACCAATATAACTGTTATGCCGTAACTTCTATTTTTATGATGTGATGTGTATGGAGTGAATTTAAAAGCGTTGGCTTGGTTTGCAATGATACGTCTCACCTGTTTCTTTCAAGTAAAGAATGTGAGGAATTGTAGATTACACAACTTCAAACATCTGTGGTGTTATCCAGTGTGCTGTTGCACCTTTCAATATTTCATCTCCCAATGTCTCGTGCTGCTCGTTTTGATGATCAAATGATGAGCTGCTGTGTGTTTACTGTAAGTCCACCTTTCACACTGATCCCCTGCTCACATACAAACAAATGAGAGCAAACAGCAGTGGCAAAAAGGACACTCTGCTTTACGCACAACACAAAGCAACACAGCCTCTGGGGAACCAATTCCAATACAAATAACACAAAACACACAGGGGTCAAAGCTTGGGACAAATTCTAGATTTTACCAGGCACTGGGGCCCTATAGAAAGGAAAATGTAGTCATTTTGTATCTAGACATTGGTCAAACTCAGATAGATTAGGTAGGCTGCTGCTCATGCAGAAGGACCAGCATGCCTGCCTGTAAATACAAGATTAGACTTTTTCCTCCGCTTCCCGTACAGTCTTCTGCAGCCCACTATCTAAAACTAATTCAAAAAGTGAAAAAGTCGGCCGTCAGTAGTGGACCGCACCGCTCAGTTGTAGATATCGGTCTGACCCAAAGGTGGAGTGCACTGTAATATTTTTGAAAGCATCTCTGAATGATAACAGCAATTTTTCATCCAGCGTTTTAATAGCAGTGGTCTATTTACAGAACTGCTATATTGCTGATCTCCTTTTTGACATGCTGCCAAACTCATAGCTCCCGCTGCTAGAAGACGGTCGTCTTTAGTGTGACCTCTCCTGAAGTTGTTAGGACTTTTATTCTGCAGTTTACTCTCATCTTTATGCCTTGGCTTCACTGAATTAGTTCTGCGTGTCATTTACTAAACACGTCCTAGCAGTTTATACATATAGCAAGTCTGGTCCACCAGTAGACACTGTATAGTAATGTGGAAAGTGTAAGCAATACATAAAGCCATATCAGGAACATGGCCCATTATATATGGCCCGAATGGAACATCAGGTCAACGAATCAATCTTTACTGTAACTTTACCTTTGTCTGACTTGAAACTGTATCACATCACTTCGTCTCATATAGCCTCACCAGAGTGTGTGAAACCCTTCAGGAAAATTCAAATCAATTTTCTCACCCACGTAAGAAAAACCCTCCAGATTGCACTTCATGCCCATTACAATTGCGTCTGTGTACAGATGGCAATCCGATATCAATGAGATGATGGATCGGTGAGGCCGAGCTGGCCTATAGCTATTAAGATTCTGCAGAATCCATATGATAACATCTGAGGATAGACATGCTGGTCATCATCATTATCTGTCATGTCATGAGCAGTCAATCTGGCATTAGCACTGAACACCATCAATTATTTTCCTCACACGAGGGGGCCACTCACCTGTCAATCAACTCTAAACTGAAGAAAGAGATCGTTAATATGCCTACATTGCAGCCAATACGAGACTCCATTCATCATTTCACGTGAAAAGGTTTCATCTTTCATTCAATACACCCGTTTCCCCTCTGTAGTCATACATACATGTAAATGTGATATTATAAACAGAGTCAAAACCCAGATTGCCCATAGAGGGCAGGACCACATTAATGAAACTGCCAATGTGGACAGGTTTATCAATCATTCAACTGTCTTATCACCTTCAGCAGACAACAGCCACTAGCCGACAGTCACTCTCTTATCACACTAATCCGGATAACTTCAGCAGGGAGCCCGTTAAAGCAGCAGGGATAAATTAGTTTACTCCTACACTGATTGGATTAAAAACCAGGAGTGGGCTTTGACCCCTGGCCCCAAAGACTGCAGCCACTACATGCTCAGCTTAAAAAAAACAGCTGTGTAATGTGTGTGTGTGTGTGTGTGTGTGTGTGTGTGTGTGTGTGTGTGTGTGTGTGTGTGTGTGTGTGTGTGTGTGTGTGTGTGTGTGTGTGTGTGTGTGTGTGTGTGTGTGCTGTGTCAGGTTAAATGGAAATAAATAACTAAAGTAAATGATAATTTGATCTCTTTGACTCCAAAGTTCACCCTGAAATTCCATTTGCTGTACGTAACTGAGGCAAACATCGATTCTGTTTGCACATACTATAGAAAATACCACTTCAACCTGTAAGCTATAACTCTTTTATAACAATTATCTATTCTCAATGACTCAACTCTTCTGCAAAAAAAACTTCCAGACAGCAGCGTTTTATATGACAGCTGACTCAATAGTAATCCAGTGCAGGTTAAATATGAGCCCCTGGAGCCCACAGTCTTTTTTGCATCCCTGAGGAGTTGACCTTTCATGACCGGACCACGTCATAGAAGCTGCAGTCAGCTGGCTCACTGCTTCAAATTGGGCTTAGGATAGCATATCTGTGTCTTCAGAGGCCCATGTCCCACCAACAGACAAAATGTTTAATGGCAACTCATTAGCAGATGTCCCTCTGCAGCTTTATAGACGCAAGTCTAGAACCAGAGAGTTCCCACACTGCAGCGAAGGACTCATAACTGAGTACAGAGGTTCAGCTGTCACACAGTGACAGGCCCTGATTTTAAGAGCTGCAGCAACGCCTCGATGGATGAAGACACAATATGACAGGCAAACAAAACTACAACCTGAGCCTAGCTAAATAAAATGAAAACCTATTAGTGCCAGCTCTGCCGAGACACAGCTCATCCCGTTTAATATCTTTAAGGTTTAAATAGGCCCACTTATTTTAGAAGAGGGGTGTATGCTTCAGCTCCACAGGGGCAAATGTGTCCTATTAAGATAGTTCACAGTAGGTGACAGCACAAGGGGCTGGTGTGGAGATCTGGACCAAGTGTGTGTTTTGACAGCTACTTAACCCGCAGACTGGCCTGTTTTCACAGGAAAGGGAGCCTCGTTTGATTTCACAAGGCCTGTGGCGAGCGTGCGTGTGTCAGTAAGGGAGGGGTAAGAAAAAGAAAGAAAGAATAAAGGTGATCTCGAGCCAAATGTAGAGCAAGAAAAAGGAAGACATAAAAAGGGAGTGAGCTGTGTGACAAAGGAAGACAGTAAAATAACACAGCAGTTTCCCTGGCTACAGAGAGGGGGCAATTCTGTCCTGGGCTGCAACGACTTCCTCATTCTTTCACATTCAGGTCCATCCTGTGATTCCCCCCCCCCCCCCCCCCCCCACCCCTCCTCTCTCTCTCTCTGTCTCTCTCTCTTGGGCAGCTGCTGAGAGTTTCAGCCAAAGAAGAGGGTCATGTGCAAACCACTGCACTATAATAACAGCTCTGCACACACACGATAACCTTCCTGTTATTGTAAGAAATTCTTAGCCCGCATCTACTGCTGACAGTGGCTGTGCAATCGGCTCGCAGGAAAACCCAGGATCTCCCAGCTGAATGGGGAAACACCCGCAGGGAGGGGAGAGAAACAGCAGGCTGGCTGGAGAGTCTGACATCATAAGTGTAGGCAGTGCATGTTTCTGCGAAGTCTCATATATATATCTGTGTGTGTGTGTGTGTGTGTGTGTGTGTGTGTGTGTGTGTGTGTGTGTGTGTGTGTGTGTGTGTGTGTGTGTGTGTGTGTGTGTGTGTGTCTTTTCCCCTCACACCAGCACAACTGTGGTGTTCCTCTCCACTCTCCAGCTCTGTGCAGACATTCATTATTCTGAGTTTCTGCTGCTGCTGCACCAACACGCCGCAGTTCACACACCGTGTAGCAAAGAGATGATAAGAAAACTGCAGCCAAAAAACCACACACACACACACCACAAAAAAAAAAACCTCTCACATCACACATCCACTCTGCAACTGCACAAAAATAATAAATCATAACAATAAGACAACCATGTCGGTCGGCCCAACAACATCTCCTGCAGAAGAAAGAAAAAAAAAACACCTTCAACGAGCTCACATTCACATTCACATTCATACACAGCGATCAGAGCAGCAGTGGCTGGAGGATGAGAAGAAAAAATGTCTGCAAAGTTGAAGGACGCGAGAGAGAAGATGAGGTGTGAGGCTTTATGTGGAAGCACACAGGGCAGAGAGTCTACATACACAGGGCTGGTTACAGTAAACGGCGGGGCAGCGCCAAAGGGGGGGGTGGAGGGGGGGTGTTGATGGGCTTCAGCAAGCGCTCACTCAAAAAAAAAAAAAAAAAACTGCATTGCCTCTGTCAAAGCTCCACACGTCCCACTGTGGATTCAAATACCACACGGCACCGGGTTGGGACACATATCATGACTCATCTTGAGCCTCACCTTCCGCTTCCTACAGCTCATTCTCAATGAAAGACGCGGACGGGGGGGGGGTGAAAAAAAAAATCTTGAAGCTAGTTAGCTTTACTTCCTTAGCCAGCCCGACCGCTGCCTTCCCTCCCCGGCCAGCCTCCCTCCCTGTCTGCCCGGTCCTACACCTCTCTCTCTGTTTCTCTCTATCTGTGTCTCTCTCTCTCTAAGCCTGTGCGCTACACACGTCCTGGGACTTACCGGTCTTATGTGCTGATGATGTCGCTGTGAAGAGACAACAAGTGCGGGGAGGCTGCCGGCCGCCGCTCCGCTGCTCCGGGACAACAGGAGTACTGATCTGCACACTTTAGCAGCCATCTCTGTAGTGAAACCGAGACGAGAAGGAGACTGCTGCGGGCGGACCGAGACGCACCGAAGGGAAGAGGGAGGGTGGTGGGCGGGTTTGCGGGGCTGGACTACTGCTTCGTACACATGCCCAGTGTTGCACCAGTATGCATAGATAAAAACACGTCCTGTGCCTGGCTAATTCAAAACAAACACATCCTCGGACCGCAGCAGCCCATCACTCAGCTACTCCTGTACTGAAGGTCACAAAAAAATGTCACATTATAAATTGATTACAGACGTAGTGCACACGTGACAGTAAACAAAAGTGCCGTGATGGGACAGTGGCTCTCAAAGTGCTGCATTTGCATGAATAATTAGACCATATTCTAGCTCAGTAGAGGAAAAAAAAAAGCAACATAAATTAGCCTATATCAGTGCTTCCTCTTAGATTTGCCTATCTCTCTCAATGGAAAAAAAAATCCTGCAAGATAACATGTGTAGTTTCTGGTGTGTAATGTGGTGAGTTTGCCTTCCCCTTCCACAGCATACATCTGTCATGCACACAATAGTGAAAGAAGCAACTCATCATAAGAAATAGATCCTGTACTATATGTAGAAAAAAAAACCTGCTTTAAAATCATTGACACTATAGTCAAGATAACCTCTTTTTTGTTTGTTTATAAAGTATTGTTAAATCAAAGCATGTTATTATTATAGGTTACTTGTCCATAGCTGAATGCTATACTGGCTTTCTTTGCTATTGCTGGAGTAAAACTTGGCACTTAGTCTAGAGGTGACTTCGCTTCAAAGATTTCCAGCTGTCATGAAAGAGACAGACACAATATAACTTGTCCCTCTGTTAGGCTACGTCTTGGCAGGCCTGCTGTCACTGGCCACGCCATCCATTCTCCCACAACTGTGTCTAATATTAGCCTGTCCTTCAGTCACTCTCACTCCTGTGACTATATGTCCCCAAAGAGAAACCTGCTGGATCAAATCTAATTGAACTGATCTTCAATGAACTCCAATGACAGCAAGGGGAGCTTCTTAATGTACAAATATGGTAATGCATTTCAGAGCCCTTGCCCCTATGGTAGAACATAAGAGCGAGCAGTCAGGTATGAAGTGCTTTGTTTTCTGTAGACTCACCCAACCACTGCAAATGCAGGTAATAGAAGTACTAATGGGTCTGTTTGGTCAATGAATGTCAAGGAGACTCCCCTCAGTGGAATGTATCCTGTCCTGCTTAATCTTTGACCAAGCCTGTCATATAATAGCTACCGCCGCCACACCTGTATTGGTCAAGGGTGAAACAGATAGCATACAGTAAATCTTGAATAATTAATGTACAAGCGTAAACACAATTTATAACTTTCATTGTTGTAATACAAAGATGGCTCCAACTTTAGAGAATAAGAAAAACAAATAGAGATTTGGTTTTTGTTGTAATAGACTGTGGTTGTCTTCTCTTTGTTTCCGAAATACAACTGTAATATTTCATTGCTCCAAAACCTCATACCAGTTCCTTCTGTAGTTCTTCAGGTGCAGTGCATCAAGCTGTGTGGGCGATGCAATTTAAATGCAAATTCTCAGCTATGGACAAGGACCTGCTCAAGGCCTCGAGGCTGCATCGATTCACAAAGCGAATCTTTGTGTGATGCCAAACACTACCAAGCACAGTCTCAAATAAACCTTTACACTACTGTACCACCATAGAACGCATTTACACATGATTTGTGTCAGCAGTTAAAATAATAGAAGCTGTGGTCAAGTGAAATCAATCAATCAGTCATTGTAATCAGTTTATAAGCAGTGTTACAAAACGTAATTACCAATACTTTTACCAACAGTTATTTACATAGCACAGATTCGTTCATAATATGGCTTATGGTATTTGCAAGATGATTACAGTAGCTGTACTTATCTACTCAATACTAACTCATCATTCTAATTTTCACGTGTAGACTTAACAGGATTTATAGTATTAAACAAAGGTAACTCACAAATATTTAGTTAGCCAGTCTCCATAAAGACAGCCAATAACAGAGCAGATAACAGATAACAAGTATTAGTGCCTTCTGCATAATGCAGTTAAGTCCTTAAATATATATTTACAAACTTACAGAGAGGACTGTACTGAAAAAAACAAGGATATTCATATTTTTTAGTCCAAAGCCTAATTTTCATTTCAAATTGTGCCTCCTAAATTCCAGTTTCAAAAGCTGTAATGTTCAATATGTGCATGGCAAATTCAAGCGAAATTAAGATTTCTGCAATTCAAATTTGTACTAGCACTAATCTTTTTTTCTTTTTTTTTCAATTGTCTGCCAACTGTAAAAAAAAAAAAAAAAAAATCTGACAAGAGGAAAAAAGCAGCTTTTAAATGAACTCTCTGTACCCATATCTCAAGGTCAGAGATGAATAAATGGAGCAGAATACACAATGAGTTGTGTATCCATGCTCTGTATGTGTGTGCCTGCATGTCTGTGCAAGACTCTCCTAGCAGCACTGACAATCCCTACCCAAAAAGGTTAAGTCAAACGCAGTAATGTAAACACACACCTAATTAGGTTGTGTGTGCTGCCTTTTTTTTCTTGCTTACATTTCACATGAAGACTCACAGACAACACGCAGCAATATGAACTGCTGAAACTGGAGCCTGCTTTTGTCTGCAGGTGTTTACCTGGGCCAACATTCACCTTCATACTTAGGTCCAACTTGTGGATCAAGTTTCACCACAGTTTTCATTCTACAAAGCAACTCAGCTGGGACTTGGGTGCACAAAAGCTGCTGTTGCTGCTGTAAAGCCAACACTTCCCACTGAAGTCACTAGTCTGATCTCTGTGTGGCACCCAGGAGTAATAGAGCCTCTTAAACCAAACACATGTCACGGCAGTGGTAACACTGTTGGTATGCACTGGAAACACTTGAGCTGAGGGGGTTCCTCTGCAGACTTATCTTATCTCCTGCTCCACCTTTGCACTACTACAGCATGTTGGCTTTGGTGTGCAGACAGTGCTATTGCTGTGGCAGTGCAACACAAGGTCTACAAGCTAAACAGTTACCTTGCAAACACTTAACCTTAAACACGAATTAAGTCAGACTAATGGGATGCACTGACTCAGAAAGTGGAAACCTGAGAAGGAGCAAGACATGTGGTGTGTTTTACGGTTTACATGACTGTTAGCTGATCCTTGAGGCCTAATGTCTAATGGGCCTGGACACTGAACCCTACACTGTGACTAGGTGCCTCAGACATGGTTACAGCGCTAAAAACAGCTATTTGGCAGCTAACCCTCTCAGACTAAGAATTTATGTACGTATGTATTTTACATTTAACTGGGGAGCTTATTATTCCCAGTGTCCAAACTCATGTCTACTGGATGATTAAAAAAAAAAAAGTACCATATGTAAAATCAGTTGGGTTTATGAATGTCTTTGAATTTGCACTACCATTGTGCACTCCTGGCCTGTGCTGATGTTACTATTGTTATGAAGCTATTCAATTCAATATATAATTTGAATAGGGGACAGTGACATATTGCATATTGCAATAAATTGCTTCCATTAATGAATCCTCCATTGGAGGGCTTCAGGCATATTAAGTAGCCATCTTTATTTAAAAAATGAGGAAGAGAGAAAGGAGGAGGTGGTGAATTTGAAAATTGCTTGGTGGAGGAGACAAAGAGATAAGTAGAGACAGTAATTTGTAATACAGTAACTAGAGATATTAGTTGCAATCTGTACTTGATATTAAAGTGCTGCTCTGTAAGGGCAATAATTACTTCAACGTCATTAAACCTTTACTGAAAATGGTCATGCCTTTGTGCTAGCTACATGAAGCAGCAATAAATGATCAAACAAGCTTATAGAAAACAGTCATAGATGACTGCTGGGCATTGACCTTTCTGACCCACAGGTCCATTTGTTGTACTGATTAAGCAATATATTGACAGAATGCTCCGATTCTGGTCCCACTTGTCAGGACAGTATTCCATTTATAAAGCATTAATGCTCCTCATATGTCATGGATCCTCAAAGGAAACAATGTGGTTTCATTTTCATCAATTTAAAGCTTATGAATCAATCCATATTATGTCTCACACCTCACAAGTTTCAAGAAAATTAAATGATCTCTCAGTAGTTACACAAGATTGGTGTATTCACATTGTAGGAGCTTAACACAAGTTAATCTACCAAAGCGTGATGACAATAAAAAGAATGTGTAAGAGCGTGTGCAGAGTTTAAAACAGGGGTAATGTGAGCAAAGAAGCAAACGTGCCCCATCCTGCTTTTATGACTGCACAAATGTGCATTTACTGCTCTGATTGCATGTCTTAACTTATCTAGATTTCTTTGTGAATCAAGGTGTATTGAATCACTTCACTTAGCCAAGAACTGAGAGGTTAATATTATCAAGATGGGTAAGACCACAGCAGCAATGAACAGAATGTTTCTTGTCAATGGCACTTAATGAAAAATCAATGGACCAGACATCTATCAGAGAGGTTTTGCACAGAGCAATTTTGTTTGGCTGTTTTTAAGTTTAAGAATATGCATATGGCTATGAAATAATAAAATGTAAAACCAGAAAAGACGAGAGAGAGAAATCTACAAGATGATTATCATTTGTTTATGTGTTTAGGGGGAGAAAAACTGACGTTCCTTGCAACTGGTGCTTGGATTCAACTTAACAGTCACTGCTGTGCCTTATTGTCTAGCAGTCTATAATCTCATTAACACTGACGTACGGGCTTGTCAAGCAGAAATCTGACCTACACTTTGATTGGATGTGACAGGTCTGTGCAACCTGCTGTCATCTATGACACATTCTCAGCCAGCTCAGCAGCTCCTCAGCTTTTCCTTTCACATTATGCATTCAGTCCAGCAAATTGTATTAACAAATATACCAAGCACACTGGGAAGAGGCAAGTCCTTTAGTTCTGATAGGCCTACATTTTACTTCTTTTTTTTTTTTTACATCATAAATTTTAATGCTGGCTCTCTGTCAAGGCATGCATGGTTGATGGCAACCTCCCTATTTCCCAGTTCAGTCATGATATTGAAATGAGTGAGCTTTTATTTTTTTTATTTTTTAATGAAAAAGCAAAGCAGACCAAAGTTGTAGCTGGTCATAGAGTATTAATTTCAGAATGTAGCCTACACACAACAAAATGCTAAGTATTTGTCATCTGAACATGGACAGCCAGTTTCTAGTTTGTCCTGTAAAAAAGAAAAAAGAAAGAAAGAAAAAAGTTTGATCTGAACAAAATATGGCATTTGCTGATAATATTATTGACCTTAATCACCTAGGCTATATTTATCATGCAGTGTGTCCAAGCAAGGAGTCAGTTTGTTTCATCTTTCACACTCCAACTTCAATTTGTAGTTAATAAGACTAGAGGAGGCTCGTTTAAATTGATGTGTATTTCTCTATTCAACCGTGAAAAGTCATTTTCCTCACATGATTACCAAGTTAGGGAACAAGCCATGTTTCTGATCGATAATATAAAATGTCTGATCGTTGGATTTTCATCTGATTTTACTTCCACAGAAAGAGAGGGAGGAAGGGAGGGAGCCGGGCTGACTGCGCGGGTCTGGGGGCGGGGAGCGCAGACACGCCGCCCCGCCCCGCCGCTGCTCAACACGGAACTGCTGCTCACCGCTCCGTCGCTGCAGGCACCGGAGGAAAAGACGCACTCCCCTGAACCGCTGAAGACGCTGACGTTTCGGACTGACTGGTGTTTGACTTGTCACTAATGTAAGTAACCGTGTCGCTTCGTTGCGAACCAACCTTTGTAACCAGGTAACGTGTAACCTTTTAACAAACCAGTGGTAGCCTCCTGAGCTAACAGTGCACATTTATCCTAACGTTAACGGTTAGCTTGGTAGCTAGCTAGCATTAGCTGAGCTGCGAAACAGTTTTCTGACTCCTGGCAACGATGGATAAACATGTCACACCGACAGTAACAAATTATACAAACTTACGACTGCCGAGGAAAACGTGTAGGTTATTACGAGCTGGCAGACAGCTAACAGTAAACATGTTATTACGGAGGGTTGTCAGCAAGCTTAACTTGGGGCTAAAAACAAAACACAGATTTTTGCATCATGAGAAAAGTTAAGTTCTTCACGTTTCCGCTTTGACGTGCGAATTATTACAGTGTTATTACCTTAAACGTCACATTTATGTCGTTTGTTGCAAGTGACGTTTAATGGTTAATTTTTTAACTTTTGGCGACTATGTGCTGTGTTAAATGTTGATGTCAAACACCCCGACCTCAGTTGGGGCAAAATGACCAGCCACACCCCACGTGACAAAGTCAGCGTTTGTCTCTCATCTGTGAACACATTTGTTTACATTATATGGTTGGAAGTATTTGGTGACATTTAAGAATAAAGACATGACCCTTAGCAGACATGTTAGTTTTATAGTGTCTTCTGTTCAAAGTAAACCTGTCAGTTAAACCTTTGAGTGTTTCTGGACTGTAGTGTGGTTATTGGAAAATGTTGGGTCTGACCAAATTCAGTCACAATACACAATAGTCTATTGACAATACACAAGAATGTTTACATACTGGTAAACCACTTTATTTTTATACACTTGATATTCCAGTTGGGCAGTGAGAAGTGGCTTACTATGGTGTGAGTCACTATACTGTAAAGAAAAGCTCAACCTTTGTGTATTGTTACGTCTTTACTGTCTGTCCACTGTCCAGCAGAAGCCTATTTTGATTTACCGTGATACACCTTAAGGCATTATTGACAGTAGGATCTGTGGGGAAATTGACTATTTTAACGTCTTTCGTCATCTTTGGTTAATGGATCAACCTGTAAGGAAGTTTTCGTAAGTTTTGTGCAAGTTAGAGAAGTCTATGCAATGTGTGAATTTCCAGATGGCCGCAATTGTTTTTCATGTGTAGGTGGTATACATACAAAGTTTTCTTTCTCTGTGCTTCTGTTACTCCTGACACTAATTCCCTCTTTCTGTTTATATTTACTGCTCGGAGGTAGAAAACATCCCTGAGCAGCAGAAGAACTGCAAAGTTAAGCATTTTGGAGCAACAGAGTTTACTGTTATTTATGAAGAGTGTATCATAGTCTCAACGGGGTGCATTACACATTCTTGGTGCCCCAAGCCGTTGAGGTGACAAGTCCAGTCTGTTTATTCCCCTTTTATGTTCAGATTATTTTTTTTAAGAAGTGATCATCCAACCAAAAAGTGTTCACATATCAGAGCACATCAGAAATACCCATCACTGTTAGGAGGAGGGGGATGTTAATGACCAAGAGTGGTATTGATTTGTCATGTCCCAGGTCATTTTCTGATCCCAGGGGCTGAATGGGATTCAGGATTGTGCTGTGGGAGTTGATGGATTCAAGGCTTTTTTTTAAAGAATAGGAAAATGAATGCCTTAAAACACTTGGCTCACTGTAACATGATACAGCTGAGCATCCTCAGTAAGGTGTCAATTTTAGACAATCATTTTACTCTTTATTGTTATTAAGAGAAATCATTGGCATGCCTCAGCTGTGAAAAATATTCCTGTAAAAATTCTGTACAAACTCCAAGACCCCCAGCTGGGGATGTTGCATTTCAGGGACCACTCTCACTTTGAAAATGATTAATTTCATCTCAGTAGACATGTTTCAAAGGCCCAGGTGGATTTTAATTACAGTAGCCAAAATTGGCGACCCTCAGCTGGCAGCTCAGAGTCAGTGGTATCAAGAAAAACAAATCAGTGTTTCGTGTTTGTCCTTCGGTCTCTTGCGTATGCTTGCCGAGCACATTATGTGTTTGTGTCACGATTTTGTCAGGGTGCAGATGAGACTCTTTCCAGACTCTAAATACATTTCAAGCAGATCTTACAAGGTATCAACAAAATTTCAGAGGGAAGCATTGAAAGGAACCATCCACATCCAGATGGCCAATTCTTTATCTTGTTTTGTAGAAATATGCATCATTGCTCTATTGGTTTCTTACATATAAAACCATCCACACCAGGACATTTCATTCAAGCTGTCCTGTTGCATTGCACTGGTTTTCCTCTTGCTGGTTTCTGTAGAGTCTTTGGTTACAGTGTTTTAAGATCAAGCGCTCTCCAGCTCCACAGAAACGGTCCACATGCATGTTCATTCTTCCCCACTGTCCCTCCAGTCAGTTGTCATGGGCCGCTGAGCACTCCAATTACCATACCATGTCTTCTTTTTCTTTCTTTCTGCTGAATCAGTTTGACAATAGGTGTCTTAATTGTTAATAGGGTATTGACAGGTGGCAGCTTCAGGCCTCGCTGGGATGAACTCTGTCCCATAGTTTAAAAAGTGCACACACAGGAGCTACAGATACACACCAGTAGCCGCCATGCTTAATTGTTAATCATCTTTCCGTGACACTGATGAATTAAGCAGTGGTCTGGTTGAAAATGAAGTTCTGGAGCTTAGCTGCACTGGTGGCAATTAGTTTTATCCCTACTTTCCGTTGTTTATTAATTGAGGTGTGCGTTAGGATTTCAGCACATTTATGCGTCGACTACTGAAGGTACAGTTTTGCCTGTAGTCCAGTATGACTATGGATCCCAAGAGTGAACTGCTGTTGGTTCTAAGCTTTGCCTCTTGAGATAAGTGTTAATTAGTTTTTGGTCAAATTCTCCAAATCCTTACCTAACACTTCAGTGGCTTATAACTGGAGAAGGAATGTGGTTAACGCAGTAGTAGCGGTGTGCCTATTTCTATGTGATATTGAGATGAACTAGTGCTGCAACATCAATCAAAAAATGTTTTTCTCTCTTTTTGATAAAGGTAAAAATGTGTCACAACATTGTTGTGCATTGTGCACAAGTGATGTGGTACTGCAGAGAAGCCTCAACCTACTAATCACATTCTCGCAACATGAAGGAACACGTTTGTTTGATACAAGACCCAACAAGCGTCACATCATCATGTAAAAAAAAAGTAATGAAAAAACAACAGTTTGAACTGAAATCGCACATAGCAACTGCAGGATCTGCCAAAATAAAGTGATTTTATCACATCTTGTGTAGCTATACTATGTACCTTGTGTCATTTTAAGGTGTTTCATCTTTTTTGTTGTTAGTATTGAGAATAACAGAAGCTGATCTGTGGCTCTTGAAATTTTTCTGCCGTCAGATGCTGGACAAAATTCCCTTAAACAAAGTTGCAGAGCATTTCTTGTCTCATGTTGTGTCAGATTTATGTTTCACCACACCTTTACTCTTTCCTCAGTGCAGGATGTTCCGCTTGCGGGCGTTGTCTGCAGTTACGGTGGGGCTAGTGCAGCTGTCCCGGCGCTACCACAGTGGGGCAGTGCGCGGGTCTGGACGAAGGAGGCTGATGCTGGCAGCCCTCGCTGGGGTAACTGGTGTTTCTGCTGGTACTGGGCTGCTCTGGAAAAGGTACATCTCAGTCTGTCCTCACACCTTTGTGCTTCTGTGGTACATCTATAAAATAACTTATCTTTCTGATACTTGGCCTACAATTAGAAGTGTTTTATTTATTATTTAATCAGTTTGAGACAAGCTGCTTGTTATTTCTGGGCAACAAATTGAATCGAAGGCAACTGGGTATTTGTTGCCTTCGATTCAATTTGTTGCCCAGAGATAATGATGACGAATATTTTTTGTTGATCGCTTATAGCTTGCTATAAAACTTTTCAAAGTTTCACTAAAACTAGTTCTCTACCCCCAAACCCAATGTTTTCATTTTCTCACATATCTCTACAGCTGTATATTAAATTATAATATTATACATTCCCCTGGAATGATACACCTTTACCTCTCAGTGCACTGTTTTGTATTTTGTACTATGACTCGCAGGATCTGCTATCAGGTGTGTTCCCCATTAAACGAAGAGGCATTGATCCACATGGTAGGATTTGCTTGGGGTGCAGTATTCAACGGCAGGTCCACTATTGAGCAGATGCCAGAGTCGATTCCCCAACATTACACAACTGTTAGGGAAACCACCACAATGAATTTGCTCACCTGCATTTTTGTTGACATTCCAGGCCACCACCCAAGGGACGTCACAATGTTTTTATGGCTATCCATTACTAAGGAGACTGGTGTTTAGTTAAAGCAAAGCAGTAGAGAGGGTGTTGACGTGAGAGCTCTATGGGGACGCAATGACTGTGCTGCAGTAGGCAGAGTGATGGATGGTGCCTGGGGGCATTTGAGACTGATGGGACGAGACTGTTCCAGGCCTTCACCCCAGGCTTCATTCTCCTTGTGTCTCATTAAACTGAATTATTCAGCCTGCTGCAGACAGACCCAGCTATTTATTATTATTATTCCAATTTTCAATTTAGTCAGAAAAATGGTCAAGTGGGAGTTGGCTCTGCATTGCACAGGCAAGTAAAACACAGTGCAGCACATAATCTCTCCCACCCCCTTATCTGTTTCAACTCTGCTTAGCATCATACCTAAAGTGCACACTTGCACAGCTACATGCCTCCCCTGTTCTCTCCCTGGCTGGTACCAGTGCGAAATACAAAGGGAAATTGCCACAGGTAACCATTTGGACAGTTATATATATATATATCTGTCCTTCGGGTATTAATCTTTTACCCCTCTCTTTCGTTGTTTGAAAAAGAGCGTATGCAGACGCAGGGCCTTCCGTTCGACACTCCGAGCAGCATGGAGGGCAGGAAGCCGACTTTGGTAAGGACACAGACTCTGAGACGGAGTCGGAGAAATCGGTTGAGGCCACAAGTGGAGATAACGACGGGAAGGATGAAGGTGGAGACGGGAAGAAGAAGAAGCCACGCTCTGGATTCCGTGACCGCAAGGTAATCAATAAACAATAAACATTCAGCCGTTCAGACAGTCCCCTGTTTCATTCAGCTGGAGAATGGTGTTTGATTGCCTTCCTAACCAATGCCCAATATGCAAACGCCAGTACATATTGACAAAATATTTTATGGAGATGCACAGGTTTAATCAGCACGCGTTTCTTTTGTCATAAACAACAGAAATTTGCCACTCATCAGATTATATTGCTGTTAATTAGGCAGCAGATGACAAAAATGCATGAAGACAAGGAAGGTTATTTGA
This sequence comes from Trachurus trachurus, assembly GCF_905171665.1. Lineage (NCBI taxonomy): Eukaryota > Metazoa > Chordata > Actinopteri > Carangiformes > Carangidae > Trachurus > Trachurus trachurus. The sequence continues at coordinate 20,386,708 of NC_139906.1, forward strand.
CCAATATGTATCCCAGGTGCATAAAGCAGCTTTTTATGGCCTTTTCCCTCTTTTTTTTTTTTTTCTTCAAACAATGGGTTGCTGACTTATGGGTACAGATGGAGAAATTGTGCAATTACTCTTGCCTCTGCTGCAGCAGCAGCAAAAGCAGCAGCCATAGTCTGCTCAAAGCATATAGATGTCTAGGGAACAAACCATTTTAGTGAATCACAGCAACACAGGATTCACTGGTGCCTTGATAAAAATAGGTTGTTTTTGCCAGCTCACGATTATGTCAAAGACATTGAAGAGAGTGGGTTTGATAAAGTACACTCACTGACTGCAGTGTAAATTTTGTGTGTGTGCATACAAATCTACATGCATGTGCGTCAGTGCTTCAGACTGAGATTGCTCTCAAAATGGTCAAATGCTGATGGAGGCTTGCAGTATGTGTTGTGGGAACTTGGACGTACTTAAACATTAAACATCAACATGTCGGTAGAACTTTTATTTAAAGGTTTTAGGCCATTTGGGCTTTCTGAATAATATGAACTCAAAACTACGCAGCATTAGGGAACGTCCACTCTGGTGTGCTTAAAGTTCAGCGCTGTCACCTTTTTACTTTTAAATGGATTTACCTTTATGGTCTCAGGTGTTGCACAACTATCTTTGAAAATCTGAAGTAAAATGAATAAATAACTGGTGTGACTTGAATTTCAACTCACCTTATTTGGTACAAGAAATATTTGTAACGGAAAGACAGAGCATGAAAGGCCGGATGCTCAAGAGAACAGAGTCTCCGTCAGCGTTGTTGACGCTGAGTTCAGTAGCCTGTAAATCTTAGGAGATGAGAGCTAGACAGAGATGACGGCATGTCACAGGCTTCCCATCAGTTACTGTCCTATAACCTCTCATCCATACAATGATGGTGGTTGCTTCTTCTGGGCGACACGTTACTGGTGATTTCCCTCAAGACCAATAAAGTCTGCTAAACAGCTAGAACCATCACTGATGCACCTGATCATAGCTACAGTCAAAAAAAAAAAGAGAATCCAGTTGAATCAAACTCTACGAATCTCTCTTACTCTTTTTGTTATCCCAATTGAAGCAGAGAACAGCATCGAAAAGTTGAAGCTGTAAAATGTGTTTTGGTTTCTCCGCAGGGAGTTTGTCTAGTGTACACAATCATTCAGTGTCACATAAAATAATGGCCTGTGCAGACTGTGGCTGCTCCCAGCTCCCAAACAGATGCCACTCTGTCGGTTTCCTAGTTAAAAGTGGCATGTGTTTAGACAAACATTGATGTGGCTTATGTGTGTAACAGAGCTGAATAAATTGGTGTGTTTTTTTTGTATTTTCTGAATTGTTGGACACCAGTATGACACTGATCCCAGCCTTTTGCACTTCTGCTTTCTGAGCTGTGATAGCTCTGCATTCTCCCCTCATGTTAACCCATCAGTCAGACTGATGCTGACACTTATTCACAGTTTTACTACGTGCCGTGGTAGTTGAGTCAGGAGGTTAATATACTTCCCCATCCTGCTGACACCTGCTTCTTTATTCCAGTCACTCCTTCAACCCCTCTGCTCACTTTTAACTCTCCCTCAGATTATTTACCTTTTGCTGCTCACTGGATTGAAATATTGCTGGTTCTTTGATCTTGTTGTCTGGGGCTACTAGAGTGGTCCTTGTGTCTAATGTGTGAAATTTCAGCTCATTAATTGTACTTCCCGTCTGGTTGGCAGGTGATGGAGTACGAGAACAGGATAAGGGCCTACTCAACTCCAGACAAGATTTTCCGCTACTTTGCCACGCTGAAGGTCATTGGCGAGCATGGAGATGCTGAGGTTTACATGACGCCCCAGGATTTCATCCGCTCCATCACACCCAACGAGAAGCAGCCTGAAAGTGAGTTACTCCTCTTTAATTCTGCTGCCTTTGCTCACGCTTTTTATCTGCTACTTCTGGCATGTTACTGTCCTTTTCTACGAATTTCACGTTTGACAGACAAGTTACTGCTCAGGGTTATCCAGGGTGAAATGTTTCCAGTTAGCAGCTGTGATATTATACCTGTATCTCTCCACTGGTGGAGCATTACCTGACACAGCCCACTTTCACACTGGCATGGCAGTCTGGGATGTCTGACAGTTCATGATATAATGTTCCCACTGACTGTGTTCACAAGTATGAAGGGAGGCGGAGATGAGGGAGGAGGAGTGTCGAGGCTGTCCGATCACACTGAGCTGAGGGAACTGCGCCACAGCAGTTGGTGTTTCAATTAACGGGTTCAAACCAGAGCAGATCTCAGGCGTCAAACATGGAGCCAGTGAGAGATATTTGATCTACAGCCATGGGAGGGTTGGGACGGCAGTGAGCTTTACTTGGCATTGACGTGTTTCAATGCCAGTCTTGTCTCTGTCTGTTACTACTCTGCTTTTTAGAACCTAAACTCGGCTTATATGTGTGACATTTTTTAGTATGGGTATATATTAGCCTCCATCACAGTCTTGCGGGCAAATGCTGGGCATGTAACAACTGTTACACCCTGAGTATTCATCCACAGTTGAGGAAGTAAGCCTGCAGTTATCATATCACTTAGCTGAGTCTGTCATGCCTCCACTGCCTCTGCTGCTCACCTCAGCACTTCTATCTGTTAACCATGTTCAAGGCTTGGCCCAGCTTGGCCCCCACGGGCCTCCATTCTCAGATGCTTCTCTTCCCAGCTATGTGGGGTCACAACTCGACTGTTTCTCTTCCAAACTGAAATTAATGATCAGCTGAGCTCTGTTAAGAGAAGGTTCAGGAAAGCAGATGAAATAGCTGCATGTTACTTCACAGGCAACGATTACACTTTCCTTTTATAGCACCCCACCCCCAACCCTAGTGAGGTAATCAACAGGCCTTGGTTAGTTTAAAAGGTAATGGTCTCAGTTGGTTTTGTTGTTTTAATGCTCAGCAGATTTTCGGGCTCATAGATGATGAATAACCCATGGACCTAGTAAGTAATTTAAAAAATAGTTTTATCCACCCTTTTATTTTGAAAAGTCTGTTTGGACAGGGTTTGGTGATACAGAAATACAATCGATCCTCAGGAGGATGCAGTACATCGTCAAATCCAAAGGTCCAGCCTCAGAGGGGACCAATATTCATGTTCCTTATCATCATGTTAAGCTAAAATGTTAATTTTATAATTAGGTTGTTGTACTTAACAAAGAAGACTGTAGTCTAGTAAGGGCTGCTGGGAATAGACCAGTTGTGTCAATAGAAGCCTGTCTTTTTCGGTTGTGGTTGAAAAGGTTTTGAAATGTGACAGAGGCCCTTGCACAATATCTGGTGGTTGAGAAATATGGACCTCAGCTTTCCAACCCCTGAACAGGAAATCTCAGTTCATTGTAGTAACTGGCCTGAGTTTAAAGAATGACTTACCCAGCAGAGGAAGGTGGTAAACTGTTTGCAGAGGTCTTGGGTGTGATTAGGTTTTCTATGACTGTGATGAAGTCAACTTCAAACTAAATTATGATGTTCACTTTATTAGCATTTAGTGTAATGGGATTATACTCTAACCGCCACCCTTAAAGTTAATCTGGTTTGAGACTATTTTATCAGGTCAGGCAGTCTCTCTGTGCATAGTCTTCCTGTGTGATATAAAGAGGCCCGCATCACTCCCAGATTTTCTTTTTGCTCAAGCACTAAATCCTTCATCATTGAACAGATGACAACTGCTACATCTCACAAGGGTTTAGAAAATCACCCCAACAAGATTTGTTAGTATGAATTACATTATTTTGGAGGTATGGTTGTCTTTTTGATGCAAAATTCATAACTCAAGTTTGAAGTATATTTGATTAAGTTCAGTGGAAAGTGTGGGAAGTCACATTTCATATCTTCCTTGCAGGGAGCAGAATTGTATTCAGCTTGAAAATGAATCAGTGACGTCTGCATAGAAAGACGTGGAACAGAAATAGACCCAGAGTGATCGGGGAGAAAGAAGCCTAGGCAACAGAGACATTTTCTAATTTCCAGATAATCTTAGGTGTGCTTCATGGAAGTGATTATTCATTGCCTTTGTTTAATGTAATGACATCAATATGAAACACACGGAGATACTGGTTTCAAGAAGCCATGCTATATAAATATAAATACGACAGGTCTATGAAATAAACCCCAATTAAGAACTTTATAACTAATTATCAGGGAGGTCGAAGCTGAATAATGATTGTTTAGTGGCAACATGGAAATGAGATGCTATGATATTAGGGTTAGATCCTATCCTTATATCTCTAGCTAGAGATTCAGTAATGAGACCAAGTAAATATACATTTGCTCTGCTTCATGTTTGGCATACATCTTGATGCCCCTGCTGTGTCACTAGCCTGCCTCTCATCTCATTTGTTATATTTGTCTCCTAATCTGCATCTGTTTTTTCTTTTCTCTCGTCTCTTTTTCAGATCTAGGCCTCGATCAGTTCATTGTCAAGCGCTATGATGGGAAGGTAAGAAGTAGGCGTCTTTGTGAAGGCGATATTAGCAATCATGAAGGTCAGCAGCAGGGAGTTTATGTAATTATCCCAAACTCAATGAATATTGCATTTCCCCAGAAAGCTCTGCTCTAATAATATGTTATCAAAGCTTATGCATTTTCCCACTGAACAACTTTCTAGTCCACCACAGGGGTTTATTCCCTCTGAATGGCCAACGTCAGTGACGGCTGAAAGAATCAGTTCCTCCAATATACTCAAAGCACATCTTCATTTCTTATGCCACTTACCTACGGTGATGTCCTGGTATGCAGATAAAGTCAGTCTTAGCTGATGTTTTAAGGTATTTGCCTTTGAAACTTCTGCCACAATATCATGAAGGTGAACTTAACACCTTAAATGTAAAAATTGAGTGAACATGAGAAAATAGCCATGTGTTTGCAGTAAGTTATCATTTTAGAAGTTTATCAGAAAATTGTAATTTAACTACTGATCTTATTTCCCGAAAAGAGCAAGCTAATTACATCTACACTTAATAATTAGCCTGTATAACCACACACTTAAGGATTTATCTGTTCCTGTTTGGGATTTAAATATACCAACGCGACTCACAACTCAGGGCAGTAGACATGAAACTGTTAATGAAATGAAGACAAATCTGTTAACTCTCAGCTTAACATCTACAGTGTTGTGCTATTTCCATAAGTTCCCTAAATTTGGAAATGGTATGGAATGATATTTTTAAGTGTCTTTTGCACACTTCCAATCCCCATAAGTTTAGTATTATATAATAGCACAATGCAATCCCTCTATGAATGGCGATATAAATCAAAAAAACAAAAACTGCCACATTCATTCATCTTTTTGGCTAAAATGACATTGAAGAAAGTGGATAAATAGAGCAGAAACAATGTATAAATTGAGGTGATAACTCAGTGTCACCGAGATGAATAAATACTCATGAGGGGCAGTAGAGTTACAGTATCCTAAAAGATGACACGTGGAAAGAGATAATGGGAAAACCAGAAAACAACATTACATTTTTGTCAGGTCAGCAAGGAGTGCAGAAATGATCATGCTGTTAGAAACACATCTATAAGAAAGTTAGGTGGCATTTCTGGCTCCACATGGATGTTAGTTGGTATTTTTACTGATGATATCTGGGAAATTGTGCAGTGTCACACTTTGATGCTTTCATTGCAGGTACAAATCATAGAAGAACATTTTTACCACATTATACATCAGCAGTCAAAACCATACCCTTTCTACGATGTGTTTTTTTCCCCTCATGTTCTCTGACTTCAGCTTCTCAGCAGTCAGTTACTGTGAATGGAAAATAAGGCGTTCAGACTGCAGTCAGTAATCAGAAAATCTTGCTTTCCAAATTCTGGTTGAACTGTAAAAGTTCAGAAAAAGGTTTTAAAGGTAATGAAGAAAAATGATTTTCATCCTACACAGGTTTCCTCTCCCTACCTACTTTCATTCCCCAAGCATCCAGTAAGATAATCCTAGCTCAGAAAAGCCTGGATTCTTTAACTGAACAGCTCCATACTGAATCATTTGAAAGGGACAAAATGTGCCTACCTAATGAATAATGGGACCTATAGTGACCTACTTAAAGACAACAACAGCAGGTGAACCTTGGACAGGGCCCCCCCTTCACCCTCCCCTCAATGGCTACAATGCCACTTTAAAATACCCTAATCTCCGCTCTAACATTTCTCTGCTCACAGTCAGGAAAATAGAAACCATCAATATAAATCTCCAGCGTCATTATTTCCGTGTCTGCCTTCCTTGACATTGATTTGTGACCATTGCTGCCCTCTCTCAGATCTCAGGGAGCATTTTTCACACCCACTAGCCAACCATTCTCGTTCTTTTGTCATTTACTGGTCATCACTGTGATGATTGTAGTCTCAAACCTCATTACAAAGTCCATCGGCCCCTAGGCCAGTATTATGAGTAAGACTGTACCTCATCTCCATATTGTAGGAAGATGAACCGCACCAAGTCAGTTAAGTAAAAGACAGTCTATTTATTTGTCAGAAATATCCTCCTGTGAAAGTTACAATCCTAACCCTCACCCTTATTTCAAATATGTAGGCGTGTACTGTACATTTAGAAAAGTAAATATTAAATTCTCTGGAAGCCTCCTATAGAAATGGAGCCCTGTACATTTATGGCGCCTGTAAATGTTATGTAAATGCCATTCTTATCTCGAGGCCTTGTGTTTCTTTTATTTGTGAGGCAAATCTCTGGACACATGGTTTTCTCTGACACTGTATTTAGCTTTGGTTGTCCCCTGAGATTTTCCTACCATGGCTAGAGCAGCCTGTGAGCGCCCCTCCCTCACAGGCTGTATCCAACCTCCCGTTTTTCGCCAAGAGACATGTGACTACTCATTGGCTTAATGGGCACCTCTGGCTAGTTGGCAGAGGAATAAACCGTTACTGTTTCCTGCCAAGAAACCATGAAATTTAGTTCACATGAAACTAAAAAACTGCAATGAATTAGACCGAGATGAAATGGCCACGGCAAGTACAGTGGTGCAATATCTGTAGTGTGTAAATCACGAGGGGCGTGGTGAAGTACGAGGGGAGTGTTTCAGGTGGGGGGCTGGGGGGTAAGCGGCGACTGAGGCTGAGGTCGATGGCAGACGGGAGTGCAGTATTGTGTGAAAGTAACATGAGAGCTCTCTTAAAAGACCCGTGTTGCACTTCCTGTGGTTTCATTTTAAAATAGCCAAGCTAACAGAGACATCTGTCCCACACATAATGTTTATCTGCAGTTAGAGTGGAAGATTGTTTATAAGTGTATTTGTTATATAGTTATATATAGTGAGCTCCCTCCCCTCTCTCTGCACACACTAATTTGTTCCAGGTTCAGTTTCTATGCAGGCAAACATTACGTGCCCTATATGGCTGTTAAACAACTGTTCATATTGACTCACCCTGTCTGTTTTACTTTTATTTTCCTGTTATTTTAAAAGCCTATAAATGGGATTGCTTGATTTGCTCAAGTTGTTTCACTGCATCTTTTCTCTGTTGTTCACTCTGTTCCATCTCTGTGATTTCTCCATCTCCCCTGATCATGTGGACATGCTTTCAGCTGCTGTAATCTTTATTTTTTATGTGACCTGATGATGCCATTGTTTTCTCATGCTCTTGTCAGTCATTCTCTCTCATACACATAACAAGTAATCCCTCCATTTTTTTTCTCTCTCTTCCCTTCCTCATGAATAACCATCATCCTCAACTCCCTGTCTCCACAAATCCCCACTTCTTGTCCTCCCCCAAATAATCCCATCTACTCATCCCCCATTATCCAAACATCCAAACTCCCTCGGCCACTTCTTCTCCTCCTCCTTCTGTCTCCCTCCCTCCCTCCCTCCCTCCCTCCCTCCCTCCCTCCGTCCCTTCTCATCACCTCTCCGTTCTGCCCCTCCCTCTCTGCAGGACTTCTGGCAGGTATGGGGTGTGTGCCGAGCAGCATGTGTGCACCTGAATGAAAAACTGCACTTTGTAGTCACGACCTACTCCCTCTTTCTCCTTTATCCTCTTTCTCCTTTATACTTTTTTGCTCTTCTTCCTCTCTCTTTTTTCCTTCCTTTCTATTACTCACTCTCTCACTCCTCTCTAGTAACATGGAGGGCATAGCTATTCTCTGTTGTTAGTACAGGGGAACAGCTAAGTAAGTAGTTTTTCTCCATTTACCACATCTTAGCTTCAGGAAATGCGAAACCAGAGACACGACTTCAGTCATGGTAACAACCACTGTGGATAGGACAGCAGCCAAAATGTGCTTTTGATGTTCTTAATTTCTAACAAAAAATCAGTGAACTGGTAATAAACTGTTGAATTTCCATCTAGCTTCTCTCTCACAGGGTAGACATGCTGTAGGCGTGAAACACATCCAGAAGGGGGAAGTCAAACCGTACGAGGATGGAAATAGAATAAAGCACTGCCATCATATTTTCTTATATAAAGCAGATTATATCATGGCCATGGTAAACTCTTGTTTCTGATTGGCTGGTCTTAACCACAGCGCAAAAGTACATCAAACTGCAGATAACCCTGGCACTACTTGTGTCGCCAACCATGGGTTGGGTCTGTTCCACCGTCAGCCGTTTTTAAACAAACTTTGAAGATGGGCGATGATTTGAATACTTTGTCTCTTGTAGCCTGTGGTAAGTGGCCATGGTATAAGCACACGCACAGTAATACACTCTGAGGTGTCTTAATATGGGAAATAACAAATTTGGTTGAGGAAACACCAGTCTGATTGTTGTCGTGGTGTTCTCCACCTCTGCCTTATCTGTTAATTTCTTATATTAATACTCTCAAGTCACTTATATCACTGACATGAATGTGTATGAGTTTGTTCAGTTTAGCCTTTGCTTGCTAGTTTCCAGCAATCCTCTAAATGTTTCTCCAGAGTACCTTGGAGAAATGTTTTTGTGTATTTAAAATGTTATATACACATTCATGTCTGTGAGTGTAGATAAATAAGCCTTGACCTATAAGCTTTATCTACTAAATGATTTGGCCTTTGAGCAGGTCTAAATGCCTCTGTCAATCAACGTGAGGATAAGCCAGGCGCAGCAAAGGACAGGTAACAACCTGCTCACCTTCTAATGACAGGGAGTGTCAGAAACTGGAGTTGGTATGCGCTCTATTGTGTGTGCGCACCACACTCATATCACATATAATATGCAAACGCAAACTCTGTATTGTTATAGGACAGTGGGCTGGAGATATCCCCGGTGCCCTTTTGTATAGCTTGTTGGAAGCAGGTGCATGCCGTGCCTCCCCTGCTGAATAATTAAAAGGGAAGACTTAATACTTTACCTTTACAGGGATTATTAAACAGTGCTGCACCACTACATAATTTACACACTAGTCAGTTCACATGCATTTATAGTGCAATTTTAAGAAGACTGTAAAGTCTTGCAAAGCTGAGGTGCAAAGAGCTGCAAAAATAAGTCATTTATAAGGAACTTGTATTGGTCAATGCCAAATCATAGCAGTGCTGTTCCCCTGCACTCCCTACTTCTTGCTTTATAAACACACCTTTTCTCCTCATCCTTTCATATCCTCTAAGAATTACCACCTCTAGCTTTCACTTGCTTTGGCACTCTAGCCTTTTTCCTAGCATGCACTGCTCTATTGCCTGCTTCTCACAGAGAAAGTAGCTGGTGGTGGAGCCCCCTCTCTGTGCATGGTGGCATCACAGGGTGGTTTCGGGCCCAGGAAATGGCTCTGTTAGCTAACATCGAGGCTGTATTGATGTGTGCTTGATAGCCGTCACAAATCCATCCTCTGGATTGTGCAGATGTCAGTGATGCATGATTTTCTGTAGAGCATGGTTGAGATTATTTACTCGAGGCGGGACTTAGTCTGTCCGATGTGTCCAAACTGTTCCTACATGCTGTGGCCCTCTCTGTACGTGAAGCCACAGCATCTGCTGAAGGACCAGCTATGACTGAGAGCCGACACCTGTCACTCAGAGGGAGCACGACAAGGGGCCAATGGAAACGAGCCTCTTATCACACCGACTGTTGTCATGTTCACTCTCTGATTTCACAGGAAGCTCCCAGCGGCCGCCGTTTGGACTGTCATAGCTCTATTTCTCTGTCTTTTCACACTGTCTTCAATGCTCACATGCTTTCTTTGCCCTTCTTTGTCTATTTTTGTGTCTATAAACAAGAACTCACACTCACATAAGCACACAAACACATTTACACACTAAATCCTTCCCTTTCTTCCTCTGTCGTTCTTCCCTCTCCTAATCTAGAAGAGGTTGGGTTGTCTGTGCACCTGGTCAACTAATTTGGTTCGCCCTCTCCTCTTACGAGACAGCTGCCATTCCTCAGCGACTGCAATTTGTTTATTGGGCGTTCCACATCAGGGTCCATTATTCTGAACGCGCTCCCAGAATAATTATGAGTTATTAATGGTACACCTGCTCTGCAGTTACCTCTGGGAGGTGGAAAGCTAATGCATGAATGTTCTGTCCACCCACACACCTGCCCTCTCACCTATAGGCTGGTGCCGACTCCGAGCAGCGTCAAGAGAACAATGTTCTCTTTTGACCACTGTGATGGTCAGACATTCTGGTCTTTTAGTTATGTGTGTTTGGTTGTGTGTAACGTGGAAACTCTGTGGTTTTCTTTGGGGCTTGGAGAGAGAATGTGCTCCAACTGTACGTGTTGAAGTAGAGGGCAAGTGCATTGATACACTATGAGGGCTTTCATCCACCATTCAAAAAGGTCAGCCTCAGACTGGGGTCAGCTTTACCCTCAAGCAGGTCATTCTGAATTCCTGTTTTCCTGAAAGTGGCTTCTTTCATTGTACCTGCCAAAGTGACCGTAACCCTAGAGCTACCACATCACACAAAGCGGCACAAAGGTACTGATCCATTTTTAATGCATTTGCCTCGTTTCCCCACCCCATCACACTGTACACACATCTCTTGCTTTTTTTTCTAATCAGTATGTGCCCACTTGTGCAACGCTCCAGTACACAGACTTTAATCGAGACTCACTTGTACAAGAGATGAGAGGTCGCTCAGGGACAGGCATCATTCAAGCACGCTGCCACACACCACTCACACGAATGTAAAGGGAATCAGAGCAGTTTTCCTCTCTTTGAAACCCAAGCTTTCCATCTTTAATGGCAGGTCTCAGCCTAGACCCGTAAATTCATTTTTTCTTCTGTGGCAGTGCCCGGAGCAGACTGCGCAGACAACACACTCATTTGACCGTCTTAGAAAGTAATAGTGTCTGTTGTGCAATAGTTGTAGCTAACCATAACCCTTTTAAGGCCTCAACTATGCTTGTATCTTGTTCTTTCATCATCCACGTCCCTCTTTTCCTCTCCCTGTTATCGGGGGCGTCTGAAGCTGCAGTGTTGGACAGGGTCACAGATCTAATCAATAACAAAGCACTGCAGCCAGTACAGTGGTATTAGAGAGGGCCAAGTCTAAGCTGTCATCACCTCTGCAGCCAAGTGCCTGGCTGCACAAAGTGCTTGTGGAGCAGTGTAAAATAACCAGAGTGAAGCTGGCAGAAAATGGATGATGGCACATGACATATTTTTAGTATCCTATTGTCCACATTAGAGGACTGAAGGATACTGTGTTAAACAATATCACACACGGCTGCCTGTTTTTCTCGCATCATTATATGATGATAGAGGATGACAGGAATGTACCTTCTCATTAGTACAGCTGTGTTGTAATTGAACCCATCAGGGCATGATGGGTATGTAAAGCTATAAGTTCTTTGAAGTAAAAGAGAGCCAACAAATTGACCTAATTTCTTACAAATTCTATCATTTGTTGAGCTTCCTGTAGTGGGAGATGGCTGATAGATGTTGCTGCAAGCAAAGAATTCTTAAGTGAAATGTGAAAATCCTAAAGAACTTTTATTCCGTCCAAGTTTTTAAGGATGCCACTTTCCAGTGATACGCTTTGAAAGTGTTTCTTAGGCTCTCGTGCGAAATGAGCAGAAAGAGATTCAGCCCTTTTGCATGCATGCCCCTGGCTGTACTTGACTTGTCTCATTTGTTGGGCTCTTAAAACTTCAGCTTGATGAAATTTGTCCAGGGCAGCCATCGGGCTGCTGCTATGAAGCGTTGCGCACTGGAGAGATTATCCCTGACCAAACCCTTAACCCTGTTTGTGTGTGTATAGGACAGCAGTACATTTGACTGCCCTGCCGACAGCACCGGCCAGCAGCTCTGCAAGCTCTGTCAGCGGCGCGTTTCTGCCTCAGCTCACAGGCTAGTTGGGATGTTCAGTACGTCATCTGGACACAGCCCTCGGACTCGGCCATAATTGCTGACGCGTGAAGACATGTGTGATCACATGAACATGCTCAAGGCAGCAGTTTAAAAAGTCCTCATGCTCAGCTCACATTTACACAACCACAAAATTGTCACTGACAGACAAGGCGTTAGCTGCTAATTAGCTCGAACGCTGCCGTATTTAGGTTTACAGTTTTTTTTTTTTTTAAGATCTGAGCTTTGGGAAAAATCAACAATGAGTGTTAAATACCAACATTTCATCTGGGACCCTTTTAGTTATGGCAGCAGCTTGTTTTGGAGGCATGATATCCCCTGTGTTGATGAATCAATGAAAGGCAGAAACTAAGTCTGTGTGGGAGAATCAAATAAACTAATAGATAAATCTGAAATGGAGTTTTGCTTGAGCACCCAATATTGCACAATTTTCAGTGACTGAAAGATGGAAGACGGGACATAATCTGACAGCAGTGCCACCAGCTCCATGGAAAAGGTTTAAAAGAACAAGATTACATCCACAGCACAGCTTGATATACGCCTGCTATAGCTCTGTGTCTGCCTGAGAGCGCAGTCTTACATCAGACGTTTGTTGTGGAGGTGTACAGTCTGATAGTCCACTGTATATGAGAGAGAAAGGGTGAAAGCTGTATTGTCAGCTCTGAAGTGAAGTCTGGGACTGTAGACTGACATCCTCAAAGAGAGAGTCATATTCTCTTCTCACTGGGACACAGGCAGCATCAGAGTAACAAAAAGCTCTGTTTATTAGTTAGTATGCCCGTGCACGCTCTGAAGTTTCTCCTTTTATCAGATGAGTATGCGATTTGGCTCCAGTCGTTGTTGCTATTACATTTGGTTTTTGTTTTCCTTTCGATCTTATTTTGGCTACGCTGGGGGGGGGGGGGTTGCTTTTGTCCTTGACTCGGGACGCTGAAAAAAGGGGAGTTATTGTGCTTAATATGCTCTGTGCCTCTGTTTTGATCATTATAATGAGGCTGAGCGTGTTTATGTCTGTGCCTAGTTGTGCATCTGTCTGTGTGGTGGTGAATTTGTTCTTGCCCACTGAAATACACACCTGTGCGGTTGTGTGGACCCTTTTTTGTGGACTGGCATTAGGGCTCTGGCTCACCTCAGGCCCAGAGAGTGCTTTTTGTGTCTTTGTTCCAAACTGAGGCGGCCAACACAAACCTCTTTTTATTCCTCTTCCTCTTTCTTCCTTCTATATGGGCAAACCCTGTGTCCATTTCTACTATTTTCTTGTGCTTACACACATACACACGGCTTGGAAACCTTCAACTCTTATGGCATCAAATGTTTTTTATTACCTCAATCTGTCTGTCTCTAACCTTCAACCAGTATCACTGCTTCCAAAATAACTATTTTCTCTTTCATCCCCTTTTCTCTCTCCCACTCCCTTCTCCCATATACTGTAAATACCATCAAAAATAAATGTGAATATAGAAGCCCACAATTTGCTGTATTTGCAACATTGATTTGTAAGAGTCAAGATGGAAACAAATTGGGCATATTGATGTTTTTTTTAACCACTTGACTTAACCAGCCATTATACAGTCTATATGTCGGGAGGAGGGAGTCGGACCACAGGGGAAAACACTTGACAGAATTTGCTCATGTTATGTTTTGAAGGGGGATCCCACTACATATTATTCAAATATGTTTTTTTCCAATTAAATTTAAGAGAATATATAGCTTTCATTTGTACTGTGCACTGAGTGTACAGCTTCAGTGACAACACTGATGGAAAGATATTGTATAAGGGGACTGACAATGCAAATGAGTAGAGCGGCATCATTTTGTATTTCGGGTAAATCACAGCCTTTGTTTGATTCCCGTCTACTTTTGGCAGGCATTGTTGTTCATGTGTGCTCATTTTAATTACAGACTGCAAAGAACCGCAAAACATAATTGCGTTCCTAATTTGAGTGGTATCCCCCCAATTATCTTGTTTTGTGCGTGCGTGCGTGTGCTTTTGTGTGACAATATGAAGGAACATGCGTGTCTTTGTTGTTGAAGGCCCTGCTAAAGACAGCAGAGGCCATGCTGTTCTCTAACAGTTGTCTCTCCTCCTTCCTCCTCCTCTGAAATGGGACGCTTGCAGACGGAGGTAACTTCACGCGGGCTCAGAGTGGCCCGGCCTCCTTCTCCTCAGGCATGCTCTGTCCATCTGTCCACTCTCTTTGGTGGAGCGTCCTACTAGTTGGACACTTGTCTTTCCAGTCTCTATCACTGAGTGTGTAGTGTGCATGTGTTTTTAAGTCACACTTTCATGCAATGCTGTGAATATACACATGCTAACCGAAAAACTGCGTCTGTGCATTTGTGTGCGTGCGTGCGTGCGTGCGTGCGTGCGTGTGTGTGAGGGAGAGCTGAGGTCACTTTGTTTTTAACAGCTACACAAATACTACATTTCGGTTGTTGTGTTAAAGACATGGTTAATCAATCGTCTTTATGTTTGTGCTGCGGTCTCTTTGTGATGTTTTCCCTCTCTATATGTCCGTCTCACACTGTGAGTAAAACCTCTGGTAACGTGTTTTGTACTTGAACTGACCACACACTAATCGTCACCACCACCACCCTCCACCTGGCTGTTTGGCTTCATGTGTACGCAGCACTTGCATGAATGTTATTACGATAAACTGTCTATACATGGTCATCCTCACACACCGAGACTACATGGAATCTGTGTGTGTGGAAGTTCAGTATGTGTGTACGTTTCTGTGTTTGACCGTCTCTAATTGAGACACACAACACACACTTGCTTACACACACACGACGCCACACCTGGGGCAGCTGTTAAGGCCAGAAGGCTTGTGCTGAATCATGTGAAATGTTTTTAATTTTTTTTTTTTTTTTTTTTTTCCTTGTTTTAATTGTCCCGGCCTGGATGAGCAGAAGATCGCCCAGGAGAGGGAGAAATTTGCAGATGAGGACAGCATATTTTTCACACTGGGAGAATGCGGCCTCATCTCCTTCTCTGATTACATCTTCCTCACCACCGTGCTGTCCAGTAAGTACATTGTGTTACTGCACTGTCATCCCAGAGGTCTCATAGTCCATCCCATTCAATCCCATGTCCTTAAAGGGATAGTTCACCCTAGAATGATATTTCGCTCATTATCTACTCACCCTCATGTTGACTAAGGGCTGGAAAAATTATCAGAGTCCACCGTCCCTTCTCTTAGTTACAGGGGGTCTCGGCGTAGCAGTGAATTTCAATGCAACGGTTGCAAAGGGACACCGGAGCTCTTCGTAAAAAAGCACACACAAAAAAACATCCAAATACCTCCATGATGCTCGTATGTAATGTCCGTCTTGTGCTGAAGCCCCAAATTGCGTAATTGTCCCGAAAAAAAATTAAATAAGTCTATATTTTAAGCTTGTTTGTAGCGGAAGCTTCTCGTCTTCTTCTTCTTCTCCTCTTCCTGGTCCGTCCAAATATCGCGTGATTTGCGCCGGCGTCAGTGCGGTTACTGCGAATCACGCGATATTTGGACGGACCAGGAAGAGGAGAAGAAGAAGAAGACGAGAAGCTTCCGCTACAAACAAGCTTAAAATATAGACTTATTTAATTTTTGTTCGGGACAATTACGCAATTTGGGGCTTCAGCACAAGACGGACATTACATACGAGCATCATGGAGGTATTTGGATGTTTTTTTGTGTGTTTTTTTACGAAGAGCTCCGGTGTCCCTTTGCAACCGTTGCATTGAAATTCACTGCTACGCCGAGACCCCCTGTAACTCAGAGAAGGGACGGTGGACTCTGATAATTCTTCCAGCCCTTAGTCAACATGAGGGTGAGTAGATAATGAGCGAAATATCATTCTAGGGTGAACTATCCCTTTAAAATCTTCTACAGTTATCACAAATCAAGTTGGTATGTCTCCTCTGTGTCTTCTCTTTGCTTTCTCACTGCATTAGTTCAAACACAGTAATTTACATTATAACAATCTTATTTGTCAGTTTTGTAATTTGCCTTGCCATTTAGTATCATCTCCAGTTATGTAATGCTAATAATGGGAGTCTACCAAGCTAGCTGCTTTTGAGATGTTGTGTTTCTAAGAATCTATTTATCTTGAACTTGACCTATCTTTGTCAGTGAGTAGACACACAGAGTACATTTCACATGAATGCCTCTTTTCTGAATATGTCAGAGTTCATGATAATGAAATTAAAGCTCTGACTCCTTCCACTGCCATGACTAGTAAACCTCTCTCTCCCATTTTAGCTCAACCATTTATTATAATCCATTCATATAGAGGAAGTCTCTGGGGAAGTTTTCAAGGGCAAGTCATTTTTAAGCAGACAGGACAGGATGCTTTATGGCTGGTTTCAATCCATTTAACACAGCCACGAAAATAGTACAGAGGACATATTTTGCCCAACAGACGCACACATTGGTTAAGGCCTCATGGTGCTTGATATTTACTGCTTTCATGTGTGGTCTAAATCCTATGAGAGATAAGAATGGATGAAGCTTAATATTCCTGTTAAAGGAGTTGGATTAGCAAAGCATTTCAATTTATAGCAAGTGTACAGTAAAGATGTGGAGCTTTTAAAGGAATTAAACATATAAAGGTCATATAATTTATGTGTATAAATAATAATGCTTGGCTGTGCTTTGTATTACTGTCATCATTAGTGTCAACAGTGTGCAAATTATAGCTTGTGTATACGGTCCTTAAAGACAACAAAGAATAGGCCACTGTACCAAAACAGACAGCATTGGGTAGAAAACATAGATTATAAAGGTTAACTTAATAAGGCAAACAGAATAAATATGATCATAGTTACAATAAGAGGAATTTGTGAAGTAAAAATGATGTATGTGAATGAACTGCAAAATGAGCATTGCAGTCATTTTTCTAGAGAGAGCTACCTATCCATTCCCCGTGTTTTCTTTTTCATCAACATCAGGTTGTGGGTGTTGACACTTTGAACTCAGCCTTGTTATCATGCTGTACTAAAAACAGATTTCACTTACTCTGGCCGTGTGGTCATTGATGTGAAGTGGGTGTTGTAACAGACGCTTAGAAAATAGAAAAAATATAGATATAAACTGAAACATAACTGATGCATACTAAGTATTTTAGAGCAATTTGTGTTGGCAGAGCAGGGTCTCCTTCTGCAGCTCCCCTGTTAGGTGTTAGCTGAGGGTGAAGCTGGTTGTGTTTAGTTCATTGTGCAGTCTGAGGAGCATCTTTAGAGCATCTTTAGAGCATCGCCCCATGTTGCACTACTGGGGCGTGACACGAAGGCTGAAGATGCTGCACAGTTGATGTATAATGGCTGAGTCAGTATTGAACTCTTTGGCCGTCCTCTGGGTCGATCCAGTGTGATGTGCTGTTTTCATATTGTGCTGCACTGATTTGAGGATGTGTATCTGTGTGTGTGTGTTTTATATCTGTGTCCTGTTGTGCTCAGCTCCCCAGAGGAATTTTGAAATTGCTTTCAAGATGTTTGATCTCAACGGCGATGGAGAGGTGGACCTGGAGGAGTTTGAACAGGTTAGCAGCTCATCTAGAAAACAGCTGTCACACACAAACTCAAGGAGACGCAAGGTTAAAGCAGCAACCCCACACATTTAGACTGTGCTTTAATGTATATAGTAGCTCAGAATTACATTACTGTAACCTATAAGACACTGTGACAGTCCATAAAGGTAGATCCTTGTATTGCTGCTGTGCACAACTGTGGCATTTTCTTAAGAGGGAAAAGGAGATGAGAAGTGCTGTGCTGCAGGCTGCAGCAAATCTTCCACTGGATCTGAAAGGGTTCCTGAAATACTTCACAGTATGATGATTTTGATAGAGGTTTCAAAAGTTACACCTCTATCTCTTAGATAACTTTTGTCCTTTTTTGAATTTGACTGCATTGAAATAGGAAAAAACCAAGAAATAGTTCTTAATGTTAAGTAAAAATGACAATTTCACGAAACAAAAATGAGCTACCATGCAACCCCTTCATCCTTAGGTCCAGAGCATCATACGTTCTCAAACCAGCATGGGCATGCGACACCGTGACCGCTCCACCACAGGAAACACCCTGAAGACGGCCGGCTGCAGCTCTGCTCTCACCACCTACTTCTTTGGAGAAGACCTGAAGGGAAAACTCACCATCGGCAGTTTCCTGGAGTTTCAGAGGAAACTGCAGCACGATGTACTCAAACTAGAGGTAATGAAAGAGGAAAGTGAATGAGCGGATAGAGTGTTATATTGAGAATATTCATCTACTGGTTTACTGTTCTATTGTGTATTTAATTAATTTGAATGTTATTGCTTTGCTGTAATCTTAAATCTTAGTCTCCTCTGCACCTGTTCAGGGACCACGCATGAAAATTAACAGCTTTCTAACTCGGAGGAAGTCAGTCTTACTGTCTTGCGTAGAGAATAGATAGAGGTAGAGGATGACAGATACTCTGTGTTCACTGCTGTCAGCACCGGTCAGTGTCACTCTCTCAAAGCTGTAACACTTAAAGGTACCATCCCAGGCTGCTCATTTTTGGCAAAATTATAAAAATCTGAGTATATCTGGTAAGTATTAGACAGTAATCGATGACATAAGTGATTTGACATATCAATGACGAAGGAGCAGGGGCCAAAATTTGGCCAACCAATCAAATTAGTCTCAGACAACTTTGGTTGGATGGTCCGTCTGTCAGTCAAACTGCCAAATCATGCAACCGCCATCTACGTTTACGGGACATGTTTGTGTCGCAGACTCGCGGTGCCACAGGGATGAGAGCTGTGACACCGGGTCCGAGGCTCTGATCATGCAGGTTTGGCTTTCAGCTGCAGTGTGGAAGGCAGAGAGCCTCCACCCTCCCTGTAACAAGTTACAAGTCATTTATCTAACATCACAATTACTTCCAAGCCGTTTGATGATGGTAAAAATGAAACATAAGGTAAATGTCCTGCATAGCTCTTCTGCTCTGTGCTACTCCAATCAGAACGGTCTGTTTTACATAGCAATGGTCTATTTAATGGTTTTGGGGATTCCTGATTGGACAGAGGGGGTGGGTGCTTATCAGTTGTGCAATTTGGAAAAGAAATCGTAAGTCCAGCCGCCTGGGATGGTAACTTTAAGCAATACGAGCCATGTTCTACCTCCTCTCTCTGCAGCACCAGTGACTGATCAGTGTTGTTGAGCATATGGTTAGTCTTTTAATTAGTGTGGGTAGAGCCTAACTCGTACGCTGAACTGTAACAGGCGCCTTCGTCTGAAACACCGAGAGTAGGACTGGAGCCGGAGTTGGAGCATCTGCCAGAAAGAAATCACTATCTGTCAGGTCTTAATGATACTACAGTGTTCAGAGAGTGCACTCATACTGCCACAAATAAGGTTGTCACTGCTTTAACATGCATTTGCCTTCTCTCTTTGATTTCCGAGGCGGCAGATGACACTGATACAGCTACAGCTGGTAAAATATGTCACAAACTCCTTGTTAGATCCTGATTGGGTGAAAACCCTAGGAGAAGTGAAATTGAAATCTGAATTCAGAGCTTAACATACAGGTGTTTTAAACACAGAGATAATACCTACCCAAGTAATATATCATCCACAACAACAGAGGTCACACTGCATCTCACTGAAGGTAGATCCTCCAGGGGTCTATGAATAGTTGGGTCACCCCTGAAATCTTCACTCCGGGCTTATTGTGGCTTAGTCATGAGCTGCTACGTGCAAGTGCAACAAATTAACATTTTGAGAGGTCGGCACGTTCAGAGACAGGCAGAGAGAGAGAGAGAGAGGTAGTGGAGGAAGCCGTGTGGCTGTCAAACAACCTCAGACATAAATCGAATGGATTGACCTGACACAGCCACACAGGCCCACTGCTGTGAAGCCACGCTCCGTCGCAACACAGTAAAGAAAAAAAATTGCACATGTAGATTTAATGTCACCAACAGCAGCTCCACACATGATTCAACCTGAAGCCTGACGCCAGTATTTACTGTTTCCCATCTCGCCATGTTCCCCTCCTCCTCCTATTCATTTGTTTGTCCCACTGCATAGCACTCAATCTTCATGACTCTCTCTTTTTCCCCCCTCCTCCAGTTCGAGAGGAACGACCCCATGGATGGAAGAATCACAGAGAGACAGTTCGGAGGCATGCTGTTGGCCTACAGCGGCGTCCAGTCTCGTAAACTCAAGCAGATGCAGAAGGGACTGGCGAAGATGTTTAAGGATGCACAGGTAGATAAATCTCATACTTGCACATAACTCTGGGATAAGTGATTGGTACTCTGTGGTTATATATAGTGTAAGATGTAGTGGAGTAAGTGTTTTACCTAATTGGCCTACATGCGAGGATGCGTGACAGACGGTGTGCGTGCCTGAGGGAAAAGGAGCTTGTGCTGGGACAGTGTGAGTGTGTGAGAGAGAAACTGGCTGAGAGGTAATACATCATTGGGAAAGGACACCACATTCAGGGCCTGACGTTATCCACCTCATTGACACTCTCCGTCCCCAACTCCTCTACCTTCCACTGTCTCTGTTTGTGGTGACCAAATACAGAGCAGCCGGTTCTGAGTTCGTCCTCCATCTCAGTCTGAGCTTCTCCATAAGCTCTTTCTCCGTCGGTGTCACCTCTCCATCGCACTCTTGTTTGTCTCAGGCTTTATCCTACTCCTCGTTTGCTCTTCTGTCAATCAACATCTCCTTGTTCAGCTATTAGTTTGCTTCCTCTCGCCATGCGAGGTTTCTAACAAAAGAAAAAGAGTTTCTACTTTACTTCGGCCAGCCGTTCTTTCGCCAGTTACAGCTACGTTACATTAGGCAGGATAATGGCTCCGCTGGGATAGACCAAACAGGAAGAATGTAGAGGGGTTTGTAGCCAAATGTTGGATCGGCCTGTCCCTTTTCCTGTTTTTCCAGTGATTAGCATGAGCTTGTGTTCGGTTACATCTTAATGAACACCATCAGTCAGCTGACTGAAGTTAGGCCCATGCATATTATATCTCCAGGAGAAAAAGTCCCATCTCTGCTTTCTTTTTAAGTTAATGAGAATCACATATTAGCATGTTGGTGTACATTAAAGCGCCACATATGTCAGATTGAGCGATGATGAGGCGACTCCTGATGGTTAAAATCGGTGATTAGCAGAGGAAAGAAAAGAAAATGAAAGGATGCTGCTGTTCCTCCGAGGCATGAGAAAGAGATGAGGCAGGGTGTTGCCAGACTTGTGTCTCCCTAAGGAATTAAACTGCAGTAAGCATCTTTCTCTCTCTCCCTCTCTTCCTCTCTCTTCTCCACTTTCTGTTTAACCTCTCTCTTGCCATCCCAATGTGTGTGTGTGTCTCTCAGTGTTGCCATTACCTGTAATGCGAATGAGAGAAGTGTCATTTACTGCCTAGGAACAGCTGCTTGCCTTTCTTTACAAATGAGCTCATCAGCAGTGTGACAGCTGCGTGGCTGTCTGTGTGTGTGTGTGTGTGTGTGTGTGTGTGTGTGTACAGTATGTGCATGTGTGTCTAAGATCGTCTGTTCCACTGTTGGTCCATGGCTCACCGCTCATCCATGTGTGTCGACAGCTTCTGCCCGCTTCTTCTTGTCATTTGTGTCACACTGCTGCTGAGCTGCTCCAAAAATGTACACGGTGCAGTCGCTCCTCTCGCCCATTACAATGTTTAGTTGAGTTTTCACAGGATAGCTGTGCTGCCGGCCTGTGCAACAAAAGAACAAAAAAAATACCACAGGAATGACTTGTACCTGATATTTCTCTAACTTTTCTTCTTGAATATTTGCTTTTCTCTGGCAGGGAATCACATTCGAGGAGGTGGAGAATTTCTTTACTTTCCTAAAGAATGTGAATGACGTGGACACAGCCCTGAGTTTCTACCACATGGCCGGTGCCTCCATAGATAAAGGTACGCCCACACTTGCCCTTTTCCTCTGACATTCTCTCTTTCCTGCTCTTTAATTACTGCTCTCCAGACTTGACTCTTGTCACTTTCATCCTCGGCGTCTCAGAGCTGTTAACACTCCAGCCACCCTGATCCTCCTCCCACATCTCTTTATGCCTGGCTGCGCTCCCAATCGCAGCTCAGCCACTCATCATCTGTTTCTCCATCCCTCCTTTCATCCATGGCGTCTTCCTTCAGGCCCTCAGGGAGCGCACATGCTTTAATCCATTGACCACGAGCATGCACATATGACAGATCATTTCATAGCGCTATTGACTATTGATGCTCACTGTCTGCTCTACTGAACTGAACCGACCCATCATTGTGTTTCCTCTCCCGCCTCAACATTAGAAGTGTGTAGTGTGTACAATACTGAGGGCTGTTGACTGGACAGCAGTGAACATTAGGAGTCCATCAAACATCTGATGTAAAGAGAGATCTCAGAATAAAACTCTAAAATATGTCGGTCTCGGGTGAACTGGTGACATCCGTGGTTACCATGGTAACAGTGGGTGCAGCAAACTAATATTGGAAAAACCAACCACTCACTGAGCAGCAACTTCGTCAGAAGTACAACAGAGGAGCAACCTGTGCATGTTTACAGAGAAGCCAAACAAACTCAGTTAGTTTGAATAGTTTAGTCAGTAGTTGTTTTTTCTTTCCTTTGTGCCATGAGCAGCTGTCGTTAGATTTTATACACTCAAAAAGAGAAAACTATATAAAAAATAAATAAATAAACGTTGGTTTCCTTGCTGAGGGGTTATCACCTGCATTTGTGTGCCTGCTCCCTCTCCCTCCATCTCTCCTTTGCAGAAATAAAGCCAGATCCACTGTCAAACACTATAAAGGATTATTTCCATCTTCTTTTGTTGCTGCATTTCTGATAATGATGGATATGAGCAGCTGTAAACACGTGGTTCTTGGCTTCTTCACATTCTTTGGTTTCCTAGTTGAGCACTTTAAATGTGAAGAAACCTGTGGCTGTAGTGATATGGCGATTATTTGATGAGCTGATGTGTCCCTGGTTTAACGGCAGTGATTCAGCTTTTTAATGTCTCCGTATGTTTTCTGTCAGCATATCCATTAGTTCGGATTCGCTGGTGAAACAGCTGCTGCTTTTAAGGGAGAGGGTCTATCCTGAGGTGCTTGTTTCCACTGCATGGTTTCGGCTGCGTGTCTACACGGTAACAAGCCGCGTGTCAGTTTTTCTGTGTGTGTGTCAGTATGTTTGTGTTGTGGCGGGATTTCGAAGACGTCAGGCTTGTGTGGGTTCGCACAGAGCTTCCAGGCATGGGCTGTAAATTGTCTCTCTCCATCCTTCTGTTGTCCATTGACTGCAGCCTTCTTCCTGCTCGTCCAGACTAAATGAGCTCCTGTAGTTCTTTCTTCTCTTTTCTTTGAGTCATTTTCTATTATCTCTGTCATCTCACGGTCAAATCGGATGATTTTCCACCATTTTAGAAGCTTTCCATTTGACGGCGTGTTATCTGGCACAGCTCATTCGTTTTTAAAGGTAGAAATGAAGCCAGCTAATAATTGATATACGTATATATATATAAGATATATATCATCCTAACCCTCTCCTCTTTTCATGCTCCTCCGTTGCCTTTGAAGCCAAGTGATCGATAATTATGGTTGAGACTTTTCATCTTTTTGTCATGTATATGTTTTACTGAAATTACCCTGAGGCTTTTTCCTCTCCCCGTGTCTTAATTTCCTTTTTCTTTTCTTTTTTTACTCAGTACACCTCTGTGCCCTCCCACCCTCCGTCTATTTTCTATTCCTCTCATCCAGTCTCATCCGTGCTGGATGTTCTGACACGTCTGCTCCTCCTCCTCCGCCCTCTCAGCCCCTTCGCTCTCTGTCTCCTGTCTATCAGATCGTCGCCCCGGTGAACGGGAGCCCAGCCTGCTATCGATCCAAAAGCAGTTCGCACTCACGCACGCTCTCCTCCACATGGGCCATTTATGAGCTGACTCATATGAGTTTGTCACACACCATTGCTCTCTTTCTCAATCTCTCTTGTCTGTCTCTCTCTCTCTCTCTCTCTGTGTCCCAGTTACCATGAAGCAGGTGGCCCGCACCGTGGCCAAGGTGGAGCTGTCGGACCACGTGTGCGACGTGGTGTTCGCCCTGTTCGACTGTGATGGTAAGAAGCTGACGGCTTCATCGCAAGCTCTCCCAAGCCCCCTGCCAAATGATGCCCCCGCTGACAGATGGAAATCACCAATAAATCCTCTTACTTCCTCCCCCTCTATTATTTCATCACCTCCTTTCCCCTTGTCCGTCATCCTTCTCCCCTCTGTCTGTCTTCCTCAGGGAACGGAGAGCTCAGTAATAAGGAATTCATCGCCATCATGAAGCAGCGGCTGATGCGCGGGCTGGAGAAACCCAAGGACATGGGCTTCACTCGGCTGGTGCGTGCCATGTGGAAGTGTGCCCAGGACACCGCCTGGGACTTCGCCACTCCAAAGACATAATGGAGACAAGAGACAAGGCGCGAGTGTGTGTGTGAGAGAGAGACAGCATGTGAATAAAGCAACAAACGCGTCATCAGCATTCACCTTCAATAGATTTTAAATGGACAATTAATGCAACAAACTCATTAGGGCTGCAGCTCCGAGGGGCCTCATCGATCATTAACACATGTCGCTGTAGTTCAGGCTATCAATACAGTGAGTGAAGCTTGCTGACACAGCACTGTGTGTCCTGACGGGCTTCTCTAGTGTGCCTCCCCTAGGCATTGTGACTATTTTGTATATTTTAAAATATGCAATCAAACTTGTGCATATGTAATTTTTTTTTTTTTGCCATATTCTTTAGAGGAATGCAGTGTCAATGTTAAAAATGGCACTTCTATATCTGTGTTAAACATGTTTTACTGCAAAAAGCCAAGTCCAAGAAGCAGAATCGATCTAATTCGACCTTCAGCTGCATAATTGCCTCAGTACGTCCTTTCTACATTGACGACAGAACCTTCATTATTTCTGTGCCGGGACAGAGAGCAGAAGTCTGTAATCTCGTTAGCACCTCCTTCATTCAGTCCACTAGCTCCAGCTGCAACTTTACTCTCATTTTTGTCCCATAGAAGATCAATGATATTTGTC
This sequence comes from Trachurus trachurus, assembly GCF_905171665.1. Taxonomy (NCBI): domain Eukaryota; kingdom Metazoa; phylum Chordata; class Actinopteri; order Carangiformes; family Carangidae; genus Trachurus; species Trachurus trachurus. The sequence continues at coordinate 20,411,991 of NC_139906.1, forward strand.
TTTTGCTCTGCAGTGTACTGTTCAAAGTGTGTATTCTCCCAATTATTATTATTGCTCACTGAAACACTTTATATAAGATGGATGGTAAAAAGAAAATGCTCTATTAAAGATGTTTTAATAATGTAAAACTGATTAAGCTTTATTTCTAAACGACTGTTCTGCTCGACTTGCGAGTTGAATTGTTGTCCTGCCATGTTCTCATTTTCACATTCTGACTCTGAGGAAAGCGCAGTGGAGGATTAGCACGACTAATCTGTGGGGCACCGAGGAAGTCATCTGTCATGAGTAATCAAATGTGGTGTAACATTTTTAGGCAAAAAAAAAAATGCATGGTTGATTGTATGCAGTAGCTCTGAGTGTGTGCCAGAAGAAAATATGGTAATGTGTGAGTGTGTGTGTGTGTGTGTGTGTGTATGTGTATGCAAGAGCAGTCAGCAGTTTAGTCTAATTGAAATGGACAGGATGGGCAGTCCTCGGCCTCTGCTGCCCATTAAAAGATTGTCCTGCAGCCCCTCCGCGCACTGTGCTGCATTGGCCTGAGACGAGCTGGCTCGCTCCTCACTCACATTGCAGCTGACAGAGGGAAGTGGTGCTCAGGAGTGATTGCCGGCCACAGATTAGGTTGAAGGGCCCTTCATCAGTATTCCTCGCCAGACTTCTTTCAAAACTCTCCCGTCTTAAACATTAAGTCGCCGTCCAGTGAAAGCCACATATCTCCAAAATGTCAACTTTTCTCCAGCTAATTGTGTTCAGCGTTGTGAAAATGAATTCTGAACTAATCCAGTGGGATCATTTTCTCAAGCCATTATTATTCATTAACTCCTATTCAACTAATTTGAAGATGCATGGTTTTCTCTGGGTGACCACAGTTATTCATTCTCATGTCACAAACATCTCATCTGTTGTGCAGCACTTTCTCCACTGGTGAGACTATGAGTTATTTCCATGGACCATTAATCTGTTGATTGTTAATTAACTGAAAAATTAATGACTCAATGCAATGTCTGAAAAAAAATTATAGGCTATGCTAATTAAATTTTCCCACAGCTGAAGGTGACGTCAGCTCAACAGCCTTTATATGTTTAATAAAGGTAAGGTATAAAACAAAACAAAAAACACTTCAATAATCCAAAATAAATAAAGGTATAAAACAGAAAAGTGGTGTGCACACAGAAATGTGGAACTGATCTACTTGAAAGAATTATTTTCTGTTCACTGAATTTATTTAACTAACTTTTTCCAGCACTAATAACAAATCAAAACCCTTTAACTCTGCTTCCCCATAGCTCAATGAAGGCTCCTGTGGCCCGGGGTGATTTCATAGTCGACAGCACGCAGCCAAGCAGCAGCGTTGCCCCCGAATGCATCGAGCCTCTCTCGCAGTGAAAAATTGCCCAGTAACAGCTCTGCAGTAGCTGTGCAGCACGCCCTCCTCCTCAGCAGGTCAGCCATGTAAACCCCGAGCAGGCACGCTCCGACAGGTCTCCCTGCTTGTTGAGCTCTGGAGCTACACTCGGTGGTTAACTGTTGTCAGAGCTGTGAGAGGAGAGTGGATTTGGAGTGGCTGCAGACCTCCCTCCTAAGTCAACACTGCTTTATGTACAGGCGCAGAAATGTGCACAACATTTGCTCAGTGTGCGTACACATGAAGTGTAGGGACAGGGCATGTGCTGTTCTTCTGAATGCATAGGCATTAGACCCCCCCACCCTCACACTGAATACAATGAGTGTGTGCTTCATTGAGCCACATGTCATGTTGTGCCATCTGTCATATATTGTTAGTTAATGCTAAAGAGCAACCTTCCATTCTTACATATGTGGAAGCCAAGGGTGTAATTCATGGAGCAGTTGGGTAAATTAGCCTTGTCCTTTTATCAAAGTTCATGATTTTGCAGTTTTCCACGTATTAGGGCACATATACTGACATTTTGCTTAAAAATCCCTATATGGACGCTGATCTTATACCCCCCCCCCCCCTCCAGTTTTTACAACCAAATGGAGACAACCACCTATCTTTGATTTGTATGAGTGTGGAGTGACAGGAGCTGTTAAAACCAAATCAAGCTGCCACTGCTGTGCTGTGAAATGCACATCAGACAGCAGAGACGGCGCAGCACTCTGTATTCCTGAGGCAAACCTGGTGTTATCATTCTAACAGTGAACTGAAATGTGTTTACAGATTAATGAGGCCAAATAAATGTATGAACATAAAGCTGACAACAAATACATGATAAAGAGGTTACTTAAAGGGACAGTTCACCCATTTCTACACACAGCTCATGTTACTTTACTTGGTGAGTACTTCTGTTATTTAACTATATATATACAGTACAGGCCAAAAGTTTGGACACACTCAATGCATTTCCTTTATTTTCATGACTATTTACATTGTAGATTCTCACTGAAATTCCACTAATGAACCCTGACAAGGCACACAGGTGTGAAGTGAAAACCATGTTCAGGTCAGGTTCACCTCTTGAAGCTCATCAAGAGAATGCCAAGAGCAAAAAGCAGTAATCAGAGCGAAGGGTGGCTACTTTGAAGAAACTAGAATTGGAGGGGTCAGAGATAGAGGAGGGGGAGGAAGAAGGAGAGGAAGAAGAAAAGAAGAAAGATAAGACAAAGAAGAAAAGACGTGTTTTTAGTTATTTCACACTTTTTTTGTTAATTCCACATGTGTTCATTCATAGTTTTGGTGCCTTCAGTGAGAATAAAGGAAACACATTGAATGAGAAGGTGTGTCCAAACTTTTGGCCTGTACTGTATATATGTGTGTGTGTGTGTATATACTGTATGTGTATATATATAGAGCTCTGGAAAAAATTAAGAGAACCACTTCAAAATGATCGGTTCCTCTGGTTTTACTATTCATAGGTATGTGTTTGAGTAAAATGAACACTTTTGTTTCATTCTATAACCTACTGACAAAATTTCTCCCAGATTAGAAATAAAAATATTGTCATTTAGAACATTTATTTGCAGAAAATGGCAACAGGTCAAAATAACAAAAAAAATCTGGTATTTTCAGACGTTGTATAATGCAAAGAAAACAAGTTCACAACACAACACAACTTTTTAAACTTAGGAAGAGTTTAGAAATCAAAAATGGTGGAATAATCCCGTTTTTTCCTCATTAAATATGATTTGGTTCAGGTCATCAGCTAAGTAGAGTGAGGTGTGCTGTGTTGGAGTTCAATAGACACTGGAATCGATGGCTACCAATATGTAGAGATATGGGTGATTTATTAAGAACATTTTGGAGTGCCTAGGATAAAAGCCCTGATGATGTTATGGTGACCTAATCAGCAATATATTTGATTTGGCTTAGATGCTTGTGAGTGTACATTGTTCTTTTTGCCATTTTTATATTGAATGTCTCATTGTATTTCCCAGTTTTAAGTGTGAGTTAAATTGGCAAAATAGCCCTTTAAAAGGTGCAGCCCTCAACTGTTTAAAATTCCTGACTTCTGCTTCATTTATGTTGAAATGGAAAATGTATCACATGAACCCATGTTCACTGCAGAAAACAAACAGCAGGGACGGCTGACCAAGGCGTGGACACAGCAGCCACCCTCCTAACTGTCATCAGGTACTATGCACATTTACAACTCAAATCATACAGTGCTGAAGCAGAGAGGCCTGACTGCCATCTAGTGGCTTTGATGAGACATTGAAGTTGATTTTCTGAGTCAGAGTAAGATCAAATTTTTAAAGCACAAAAGGAGCTGCTGCCTTAATTTTACAGTTTGTTTTCAACGAGGATTAATGACACATCTGAGACCAAGCAGCTCGTAATGTGTGGATGCCGACAGGACGGCCCGTTTCTGTGAGTCACATATAAATGAACGGTGAACAGAGCCCGTTCTAACTGAAGACATGGTCAATTTGAAGTAAAGACAGAAAATAAAATTCAAATCGCAGCAAAAACATTTAATCTGTTAGCTTTCTAAATACAGCTACAAGACAAGGTAATAAAAAAAAAATTGTTCATTCCAAAATTCAAAAAATTGAAATAAAATGAATCATGGCTCATGTTTGTATAATTAACTCAAGACCACAGATGAACAAAATAGGGAGGGGCTGGCAGGGGCATCATTACAACAGAAGAAACGATAGTTTCAAAGCAAAATGACTTGAGAAAAACATGGGAAGAAACATGAGGTCCTACATGTTGATATGGAATAAAACTTAATAAATACATAGTATAAAACTCAGTTCTACTCACTAAATGCTTTTTGTGTAATAAGAGAAAAAGCCCAAGCGCAAACCCTCCCCACATTTAAATGTAGCCACATAAAAATTAACAAACAACCAAACACACTTCAAGAATCCATGTGATCCATTACAAAACCCATTAGCCTTTTTAAACACAGAATAATCTGATGGGATGGCTGGCAACCATTCATACAAAGATGGGGGGGGGGAATTCATGTTACCAAAAAATGACATTTGTCATTTGACAGTAAAGCTCAGGTTAACAAAGAGGAAGAAGAAAAAAGGGGCCCAACACACTCATTGGCTTTAAACCTTTTCCAGGTGGCCTGCAGCCACCTAGTGGCTATAAGTATAATGTCACATGGATGTCAACCAGTACAGTCTGAAGTCACAGTTGGATACATCTCTCTCCTGCCGACATAGAGATCAAACAAACTGTGTCCATTACAAAGCAGGGGCAGCTAACTAGGAGGAAGAGGCAGCTCAGCTCTGCAGGTCACAGTTTGCCGTCAGTGCTGCTGCTGCTGGGTGATGATGACAGAGGGACTGGATACAGAGGGAAGAAGCAGGCGAATGATAGTCCTCATCACGTAGGTACAGTACAGTTCAGGTGTCGGTGACCACTGTGAGACGGTGCTCACTCACTGTCAAACTTAATAGAGTTGATTGTGGTGGAGATGGCACCGCCGCGGTAGCTTCCCCTCTTCTTCTTCGTCTTTTCGTGCCGGAATGACTTGCCTTTTGTGAATTTGAGTACGTCGTTGGCTTTCTCCCCCCAGTCCCCTCTGGCTCCATACTGGAATCACAAAGACAAATGAACATGACGGTTAATTATTCTGTCAAATCAGCAATCTTAGTATCCACTGCTGCTGCTGCATAGATGGTGGCTGAACTCACCTTTGCATTAAAAGAGTTGTCTGCAAGACGGGGGTCCACGTTTACATCTTCCTCTCTTATTCTACGGAACGGTACGTTGGTAGACTGAAAAACACAAGTTATTTCCTGTCATGAAAACGATCACTTTTTCCCAGGTGCCATCGGCTGAACATGAATGCGACAGAGTCGTTTAAAAAAACAAAAAAACATCTTACCTTCTTATTGGCTTTAGGGAAAGTCTGAGGTGTCGTTGTTGCTTTCTTGTTTTGGGGTGTTGTCACTTCTGTTTCATCCTCTTCACTTTCTGATGATGACTCGTCATCTCTTTTTCTCTTTCCGTTGGTACCTGTATGCATTGGAGACAAGTAGGAGATCAGTTGTAGCAGTGAACTCAGCAAGTGTTGAGATAAACTACATGTAACGTTAAAGGCCTATAAAAGCAGAGTAAGGGCTCTGAGTGCGTCACTCTCCCTGTTAATTGACCACATTACGTTGAGTGTTTGTTTGTGATATACCATTTGTTGTGGGGGTGGTGGGAGCTGTGGCTGCTTTCCGTGGTGCTTCCTCCTCATCGGACGAACTCTCTGAGGAACTGCTGCTCTCTTTAGCTTTGGCTGCTGGGGTCGTCTTTGCCGTTGCAGGGGTCGCAGGTTTTTTTACTTTCACTTTTGCGTCTTCCTCCTCTTCAGAGCTACTGTCACTGGAGGAGGACTCTTCTGCCTTTGCTGGGGCCTTGGCTGCACTGGCTGTCTTGGGTGTTGCTGCCTTGCCGTTGGCGACTGCAGGCTTAGCAGGGGTGGACTTGGCCTCTGTCTCAGAATCAGAGCTATCTGAGGATTCAGAGCTGCTCTCAGCCTTCTTTTTTGGAGCAGCAGCTGCCTTTGTAACAGCAGGTTTGGGTGTTGGTGCGGCCTTCTTTGGCTCCTCCTCATCACTGGAGCTGTCGTCACTGGAGTCGGCAGGAGCCTTGGCTGCAGCTGCAGGCTTCTTGGCTGCTACTGTTGCTGGAGCTTGTTTCTTGGCTGCAGCCTTAGGGGCCTCCTCCTCCTCTGAGCTGTCAGAGTCTGAGCTGCTCTCTGCTGCAGCAGGTTTGGCTGCAGGAGTAGCAGGCTTTGAGGCTGGGGTTGCTGGCTTAGACGCTGCAGCTTTAGCCTTGACTGGTTCTTCATCTTCAGAAGAGGAGTCAGATTCTGAGCTACTCGCTGCTGCTGCAGCTTTAGCTGCAGGTTTTGCTGCAGCTTTAGCTGCAGGAGTAGCAGGTTTTGAGGCTGGGGTGGCTGGTTTAGCTGCCGCAGGTTTAGCCTTGATTGGTTGTTCATCTTCAGATGAAGAATCTGAGTCTGAGCTGCTCTCTGCTGCTGCAGGTTTGGCTGCAGGAGTCGCAGGCTTTGAGGCTGGGGTAGCTGGTTTAGCTGCCGCAGGTTTAGACTTGACTGGTTCTTCATCTTCAGAGGAGGAGTCAGAGTCTGAGCTGCTCTCTGCTGCTGCAGGCTTGGCTGCAGGAGTAGCAGGCTTTGAAGCCGGGGTAGCAGGTTTAGCTCCAGCAGGCTTGGCTTTAGCTGGTTGCTCCTCATCTTCAGAGGAGTCAGAGTCTGAGCTGCTCTCTGCTGCTGCAGGTTTTGCAACTGGAGTGGCAGGCTTTGAGGCTGCTGCTGCTGGCTTAGCTGATGGCTTGGCTTTCGCTGTCTCTTCCTCATCCTCAGAGGACTCCTCACTATCAGAGCTGCTCTCTGCTTTCTTGGCTGGGGGTTTGGAGACAGCGGCAGGTTTGGGTGGAGCTGCAGTCTTAGTGGCAGGTTTTGCTGGAGCCTCATCTTCAGAGCTACTGTCTGAATCTGAGATAAAAGGGGGAAAAAACATTTGAAATGAATGCAGCAAAGCAGAGGAGGAGGTAGAAATTATATTTAGGTAATAACTGACAGTACTCTTGATGGATTGGAAATTCTGGCCTTGATCTAGCAAAACAGGCAAACGGGTTCACAAAATAAAAATCCATCTTAAAGGAATGCTGAATGCACATGTTTTTTGGCCTCTTTTACCTGAAGATGAAGACTCAGCTTTTTTAGCTGGAGCAGCCTTGGCAGGTGCAGGTTTTGCTGGAGCCTTCTTCACAGCCGTCTCCTCTTCGTCTGAACTGGAATCCTCCTCTGAGGAGTCTTCTTTAGCAGGTGTGGCTTTGGCTGCAACAGGTTTAGCTGGGGCAGCCTTAGCCGGAGTCACTTTTGCTGCGGGTTTCTTCACCTCTTCTTCCTCCTCTGAACTGGATGAGTCTTCATCAGAGTCGGCCTTTTTAGCAGGTGCAGCCTTGGCAGCAGCAGGTTTGACTGGGGCTGCTTTAGCTGGGGTGACTTTGGCTGCAGGCTTCTTTCCCTCCTCTTCATCTGAGCTTGAGTCTAGAAAGATCATATGCATGAAGAAAAATGTACGTCATCACACATTCTGCAGTAGTCAACTCCACATAAAAAATGACCAAGCTGAATCCTGATCATTACCTGAGCTCTCAGAGCTGGACTCCTGTTTCTTTGCAGCAGGTTTGGGAGTTGCGGTCTTTACCGGTGTTGGTTTTGCTGTGAACAATTACAGTGCTGTTAGATATGTGCACTCAATAGTTCAACCTGAGAAAGCTGAGCACCTCTTACCAGCTACTTTCTTTTCTTCCTCCTCATCACTGCTGTCATCACTGCTGTCTGAGGAGTCGCCGTCCTTGGCCTTGCTGGCTGCTGGTGCAGCTGGTGCTTTCTGGATTGAAGCAGGAGGTGGAACTGCACTGTAGGCTCCTGACAAGACAGAGGAAGGTTGTTCAGCATCATTATACAAAACACAGGATCGTGCCAGGTTGGACAAGGCGATCAGCTCTTGGATGAGAGAGATGAAACCAGACACAGGTAAGAACAAACAAGTATTGGTGAGCGGGGATTATCATAGGTCAACATTGTAATTGGTGGTCACAAGCAGGGTACGAAATTAAGAAAATATTTTGGGGGCAATTTTGGCCCCCACAGTCCAAAAAGTGGGGGCATTTTCAAAATATTTGGGGGCCATTTCATATATATATATATATATATATATATATATATATATATATATATATATATATATATATATATATATATATATATATATATATATATATATATACACACACAAAAACATAAACTAAGCTATATATACACCTATCATAGTCTATATAAACGTTATAAATAATGGGTTATATAAAGTTATGGTTGGTCAATATTAGATATTAGATATTACCAGTAATATGAGAATATCACTGGTAGGTAGGGCTGGGCGATGTGGGGGGGCTGTTGTGAACTCAACAGTCGTTCTGGGGTGAGCAGCCAGGGCCGTTGTATAGGGGAGAAAGGTGATGATAATTCTAGGGGCCCATGCAGCACCCAGTAGGCCCCACAAAAATCCCCAGTAGTCTAATCTTTGTATAACTGAATTATTCTGCATAAGACCCTGACTAATACTCATAGTAGGGGTGTGCATTGGCACTGCCCTCACGATTCAATTCGATTACGATTCAGCAGGTAACGATTCGATTCGATTCTCCGATGCATTGCGATGCATTGCAATGCATCAAAATTCTACTGCACTCAACACAGCAAATTTTTCATCAGTCATGAGATATTGAACAAGAGATTTTATTGGCTTCTATGTGTGTATTATCACTCTCCTGTATCTTTGACATAAATGTCATGAAATAAAATTGAATGGTATGTATTGGATATGGCATTTAAATCACTTCTAGGGCTGCCCCCAAAAATTAGCCTTGGTCGATTGGTCGCAGGAAAAAACAAACAAACCTTTGGAGCCGTGTCTCAAAATTAATATGAAAGACTATGGGGCTTTTATTTTGAAGGGCCAGATACAGGAAGTCGTGACACTTTTTATTGTTTTTTTACACGGCACGGCAGGTCTCTCTCTCTCTGCATCAGAGACCCCCTGACAGCCTGAGCTCAGTCACTCACCCTCCTCTACTGTGTTTATTGGTGATAAACGGGCATACTGCCTGTAGTAACGGTAAAACCAGACCGGCTCGTTGAATCTCGGACCCAACACAGCCGGACTCATGAGCGTTAATTAATTCTCAACCCGACCGCGGGTGAAAAAAAAAAAAAAGGAAAAAGAAAGCCAGCGGCAACACTGCTACTGCTGGTGCTGCCGCTTAGCATGTCGTTGCTCCGGAAATGCCCCCGGAGGTAATTTGGGGGCAATTTTGGCCCCAGGATCATGATTTTTGGGGGCATTCTTGGTCAAATTTGGGGCCAAATGGCCCATGGCCTCCGCTTATTTCCGACGCTGGTCACAAGTATCAACATATTTTTGCACTTTCCAGATAGAAAAATCAGACCATTTTCTCAATGGCGAAAAGATGACAGGTCAGACTCTCTATCCTACAGAATACATATGAAAGGTTTCCTAGTGTTCTGTGTCACACATCTTTGGTAACGAGGCAATGCTGGGTTATTTCTGTGTCCAAGCCATTGTGCATACCTATTGACATACAGCAAAGTTAAAAAAAAAAAAAAAAAAAAAACATACCTGCTTTGGTTTTTTTGCTGGGAGGAGCCTCATCTTCTGAAGAATCGTCTTCACTGCTCGATTTAGCTGCAGTAGCTGCAGCAGGCTTAACTGGGGTGACTTTGACTGGAGCGGGTTTGACTGGAGCCTATCAGGAAATATGAGGTACAACAATCAGTATTTGACCAAGCATGTTTGACATTTTTCTACACTGTGAAGTTAGGACAATTAGACCATAGAACAACACTGAGTTGTGTTCAGATTCTTGCACAAACCTTAGCTGGTGCTTCATCTTCAGAATCTGAGGAGCTGTCCTCAGAGCTGCTGCTCTCCTGCTTTTTCTGACCTGCACCTTTAGCAGCAGCAGCTGGTTTGGTTGCTGTGACTGCACCTGCCTTAGGTTCTATTGATCAGAGTTATTATTAGAGTTATTTATTAGATTAAAATACATATTTTGATTGGCTTCATTTTAGTTGACAGATAAAAACAGCTCCATCCCACAGTATTAATGACATTTGGTAATAAACTAACTTGTTGCAGGGGCTTTAGCAGGCTGCTCATCCTCAGAGTCAGATTCTTCACTGCTAGAGCTGCTGTCTTTCTTCCTCCCAGCAGGAGCAGCAGCGACTGGTTTCACAGCAGCCTGCAAACAGAAACAACATTTAAATAACAGCACTGACCTTACTTTCCTAAACCCCACAGCGATGGCTAGACGTGAGTTGCATCTTAAGTTTCAAGTCCTCCTCCTACCTTTGCAGGGGCCTTCTTCTTCTCCTCCTCAGAGTCACTGGAGTCCTCACTGCTGCTGGATGCAGCTTTAGCAGCTGCTGCTGGTTTAGCAGGCACTGCTTTGGCTGTTAAATCAAATATACAGAAATCATAATGCTGTAGGTTTCTAGAAGGCACGTCAGTGAAAGAATTCAACTTGCCATGTCTAATCTCTTAATCAAACACATTGCTGTTACCTGCAGGGGCTGCCTTTGTTGGTTTTGCAGCAGCTTCTTCATCCTCACTGCTGGACTCTTCACTGCTGGAGCTCTCTGTGGTGGTTTTTGCTTTCTTGGCCGATGGGCCATTTGGAGCCTTCTTACTGGGAGTTGCTTTTCGTTTCTTAGCCTCAGGCGATCTAATTAGACCCATAGTGATATTAAAGTGAGAACCCATTCTAAAACAGACCTCATAAGGCAATTGTAAAATGACAGAAATATAGTTGAAATTTAAACTAGCGCTCTCTCCTCAAGCTGAACATAGGATGGTACACTGATGTCAGCTTCAGTGTGTAAGCATAAGGATATTGGAACAGCAACTCGGATGACTGTATACATTTATGTTTTAACAAGGCAAATGCACATGATTAATGTCAGTGTAATTCCCACTGACATTAATCATGTGCATTTAACTAATTGTTAAATTGGTCAAGAAGCCATTTTAACTGTGCCCATGTGCCACTTATTAGGTTTGCCTTTAAAGTACATTTCAATTGTATAAGAAATAAATCTCATCCACAAATGTAAGTGTGCTAAGCCAACAGTCTGACATCGACGTCTAGGCAGACATAACTTATATAATATGCGTCGACATTTGCACTGTCGAAGACCCCACAGTGGCTTGGTCATGTTTTTCCAGATTTGTCGATATTAGTATGAAGTTAACAAATGCAAGCATTAAATGGACTGATATGAGGACAACAAACAACTCACTTGACCCAGAAATCGAAGATGTTCACCAGATTTTCTTCGTTTTCATCCTGTGGAGCCTGTTAAGAAAACACATGGAGCACCAACTTAGCCAGTTACCTCCTGTTTTACAGTTTAAGTTAGTTTCAAGTTTCCAATAACGCAAAAAACAATATGAATCCCCTTTTGCTTTTTAAAATTTTTTTTTTAATGTTAACAGTAATTAGTATAATTTAGACCAGGTGGGCAGCGGACACACAGGCTGTGCGTGAGCCTCTACACGTGTTGCCCTCCCCGGCGTCACGTTAGCTGTAGGTTCACTCCTCGTGCAGGCTCTCCCTGCGTGGACAACTTCCACTCGAGGTGCGTGGAGACAGACAGTGCATCCTGGTAGTTGACCACGCTACAACAAGAGCCACCTACCACTTTTGTCTGCTTCAGGAACTGCTCCGCCGCCTTCGTGAACTTGTTTTCGCGCAGAAATGAATATACGCATTTGTACAGGTCGCTCGGCACCGACTTCTGCGCCGCCATCTTCACCACGCTCCTTCTGGAAAGGAAGAAAGTGCCCGGAACTTGGCGCGTAATGACGACGTCGTTACACGCCTCTGCGACTGGATGGGTCACCCCATTGATAAAAAAGAAAATCCACGCCACATTTTTAAAAACAGAAACCACAGGATAATTGTAATTTACCTGCATTCAAATGCTTACGAATTTTATAAAGCTACAAAAAAAAACATCTGTTGCGTCTAGAAAATAATAATTCGTAGTTGCAAAAGTTTAAGCTCTAGATTTAAAAAAAAATGTTTCTATCTGTTCGTATCAGCAAATCGGGCAGAGTGAGACCTCCTCACGAGCTCGTTTCCCTTTTAATGTTTACATAATGAGCTTTCCAATGAAAACATGTCGTCTTATGAAATCAATATGGGGATACAGTGGATAAGGTTTACATTTTAACCATTTAACACCAGATTTTATTCACAGATCCTCTTTTTTATATCTTTTTTTTGTTACAATGTGTCAATGTCGTTGTCAATACAGGCGCGTGCTTTATACGTCATCACCAAAGACCTTCCCTGTCCCTCGTGTCATAATATGGTCGACTCGGAGTCCGTCGGGCAATGACACGGACCTGAAGCCGGCTGAATTTACCGTGTGACCCGAGGACTACTTCGGCGAAGCCATGCCTCGCTACGAACTGGCCCTGATCCTGAAGACGATGCAGCGGCCGGAGACGGCGGCTGCTCTCCGGCGGACAGTGGAGACCCTGATGGAGCGGGGGGCCGTGGTCAGACACCTGGAGAACTTGGGAGAGAGACTGTTGCCCTACAAGATTTCCAAACACAACCAGAAGCACAGCCGAGGGGCCTACTTTCTGGTCGATTTTTACGCAGCTCCCGAAATCCTCACGGGTTTCCTCAATCACCTGCACCGCGACGTGGACGTGGTTAGGCCCACCGTGCTGAAAAAGGACACCCAGGCTCCGAGCAGCAACTGCTGTGGTCCTCAACAGTGACTGAACGTAAGGACCTGTCCTGCAGACGTGGATGAAGTGCTCACAAGGCTACTAACCATGTTGAATCAAATACCCAGCCAGCAGGTGTATCTGTAGTGATATGCATGTGTGCACAAGTCGTTAGATTGTTTTATCTATTCATATATGGAGTGCAAGGATCCCTGAAGTATTCAATATGAAAGAGCAGGGGGAAAAAACCTATCTCTGAAGCTGTGACATTTTCTGTTTTCATGCACTAATTGATAAAAACAAAGGATAAGGTCTTAATATGGAGTTAATAGGAGAATGAATTCTATATCAATGGATTAAACAGCTGATGAATAATCATAATCAGTTTGACAACGATACTGTGATTTTAATGGACTACTATAATAGATTTGTGGGGAGGAAAAAATGAGCAATTTTCCAAAGTCAAGAGCACTGCATAAATGTTCATTCAATACTGACGTTGTGTGATACAGGCAGGTAGCTATTAATATTTCCTTTATCCATATGAAAACATTGTACCTTGTCCCATGCTAGTGTTTTTTTTTTTCTTTGTGAAAATCAGCTTGTTTCAAAGGGGGTGTGAAGGATGCCGCAGCTCACAGGTTAAAGGTCACAACTAGGAGGCAATAAATAAAGAGCTTATACTTTTAGGAACGGTTTGAGACATCACAAACATGCATATCAATGAAAGATTTACAGATCATGCTTCCCGTACTAAACAAAGATGAAGCATTCATATCGAAGATGTTTCATCTTAATTACACCCACCAGTGTCAGACTGTCTTATCATCAACGCTTTATAATGTGTGGTGGTCTTTAGATGTGTTCAGTCCGTGTGGTTTACATTCTCTTTATGGAGATCATGCTGTGCTGACTGCCCTGTAAGTGAACCCTATGTAATGTTTGTTCTCTTTGTTTTACAGGTTTTTGCAGCTCATCCAGAAGATGTACAGTGTGATTCTTTCGTCTTTATCTTTTCCATTGTCATTGGCCTGCATTTGGATCTAATGTTATAATAAACTTTTTTTTCTATTGTATTTGCAAGTTTCTCTCCACTTCATGTTCAGGCGTTTGCATATTGTGTTTCATGTGATGTTTAGTCATGTGATGGACATTTCAGGTGGTTTATGAAGCTGTAATATAAAATATTGAATTTTAATCACTACTCAACATCTAGTCATACAATTTGAATACCACTTAATCTATAGCACTGAAACATTTGACTTTAACAACCAGACTCCTCTCCTTCAAACTCAAGTTTCAAGTTTGAAAACTTAATTTCCAGTCCATATCTTCAGCCTCTAAAATTTAGGGGGGGAATTCCTGTCTGAGAAGGTTTGATAAGGTTTGGTTTTCCCTCCTGATCTATTTAAACAGGATTTAAGAGATAAAGGTCACCTTTTTTTCAGTGACATTTTCTGGCTGGTTGAGTTTCATTGGTTGATTAGGGATAGTGTTTTGTGAACATTCGCCTGTGCTTGGCCAAGCTTTATTCAAACTTACAGCAATTACTACATCATGCATTTATGGACTTAATCAATTTAAACAATTTTCAGTAAATATGTAGGCTACTGATATGAGTACACTGGTAGGAATTATCACCCTAAATCAATTTTGTCAACTACATACATAACTACCTCCAACCTTAATGTATCAGGAATATGCAAGCAAAAATATACATTTTGACATTCAGCAGACATAAAATTAATTTAATATACATACTCAAACAATTCATAGATATTAGGTTCGTTTTTGACATGACATCTTGCAAAAATAAAGGCCTCCATTTCCAACTAATTATTACTAGACCATCATCAACATCATCTGCACTAGAAGGTCAGAAATACAGGTAAACAAATACATTTGGCTGTAAACAATTGTAACTTTAATTTTCTTTCACTAAAGTGACAGATCACATGCATCATTCATGTCATGATTATTAGAGCATGTGTTTGATGAAATCCAGAGCCAATTATTTTTCAAAGAAATCATTGATGTCAAAAGTGTGTGGAGTAAAAAAACAAAACAAAACAGTACATTTCTCTCTGAACTGCTATGCAGTCAAGATCAAGTAAAAGTATCTTTAGCCCATTAGTTCTCTACCACTGCTCCAGAGTTCACTTTAACATGTGAGTAGCCTACAACTGTTGTGCCAGTCACTGAAGTTCACTCTGACTCTGACAACAACAGCCTCATGTAGAGCAGTGCAGCAGGTAGGCCTATCGGAAAATGGGAGAACAGAACCAGCTTTTTCATATTATTAGACCACACCAGAGGTAGGAGGTAAACATGAACATATCTGCAGCTATATTCTCTTCCTGTGAATTTAATCTGTTCAGATGCTACTTCACCTTCGCCATCAGATGTCGCTAAACCTTTTGATTACGTCACCTTTGTAGACGTTAAAGGCTCATAAGGACCCGTCTGAAACCGCCGGGTGCGGTGGCGCGCGCCTGTAATCCAAGTCACTGGGAGGCTGAGGCTGGCGGATCGTTTGAGCTCAGGAGCTCTGAGCTGCAGCGGACTATGCCGATCGGGTGTCCGCACTAAGTTCGGTATCGATATGGTGCTCCTGGGGGAGCCCGGGACCACCAGGTCGTCTAAGGAGGGGTGCACCGGTCCAGGTCGGAAACGGAGCAGGTCAAAGCCCCCGTGCCGCTCAGTAGTGGGATCGCGCCCGTGAATAGACGCTGTAGTGCAGCCTGAGTAATACAGCGGGACACAGTCTTTTTCAAGCCTCCGTATTCATCAACAAACAACTGAGACGACACACACATCGAAAAATATCATTATCTGGCATTAACAGCTCCGTCATTGTTTCTTTGTTGTCTTGTCTCCTTAGAAAACCAGATTTTTGCTGGTCCCACACCGCCTCCACCTGGCCAAAGCAGAGCAGTGACCAGCAGTCACTCAGTCAGTGGTTCAGATTTTAGACCACTCCGGTGAATTTATAGCAGCTACACTACAGCGTGTGATTAGTTTTAAAATGTATTGTGAAAATAAAATAATCTATATCTAGGGTGAATTCGCCTAATGTGGGACATTTTTTGCAATTTAGACTTCTGGTGTATATTGCGATATGAAGCAAACACTTTCAATCTACATCCTGTACCATTCTGAAATCCTTAGGTTGTGATCTAATGGAATCCAAAGAGAAAATTCTGATATCACACTCCTAAAAGAAATACCATACATATTTCAACTCTGATTGCAAAGTTTTTTGCGGCAATTTCTGTTCCCTAATGTGGGACAGTCATGCTCCTAATGTGGGACACTAAAAAGTCTGTTTAAAAGTCATCTTAATTTACATGATAAATGCTAGATTGCAAACCAGTGTTCAATAATATCACTTATTGTCCTAGTTCTGCTTCATCTTCTATAGTGTTAATGGTTTTCTACCAATTGTGTGGTGGATGTGACCTTTTACCCTTCGCTAGGGTCATTCCAAGCCCTGGTCAACAACCTCAATTTTGGGACACCACCATCCTCAGTGATCCCCCTATATTCAGTAATGTCTCCCCTCATCCTGTCTTTTTTCCACTGGTTGAGTTCACTTGCTTGATTATTTTCCTTTCTTTTCCCATGTTTTCTTTCCCTGGTTTTGTCTCATTGCCTTACTCTTTTTTGCCACTGTGATCTGAAATACATTCCATTTAATTAATCAGTAATGTGCTATCCTTTGATTACTTCTAAACACAACATTTTTCATGAACATTATCAAAAAAGACAAGATTTAGAAACAAGAAAGAAAAAAAATCAGAGCCATATACCCCTTTAACAGTATTATGACCACTTCCAGTTAATAAATATAATTTTCTTTTGTTGTAAAATAATGCATTATAACAATAAAACCATGTAAACAATCATTGTTATTGTTCAACCTATTAGTTTTACCTGGAAAAGCACTGTCCCACATTAGGAAAAACCACCTGTCCCGCTTTAGGAAAGCGGGGCCGGCTCTACGCAGGGGCAAGAGGGGGCAGTGCCCCCTCAAATAAATGTCTTGCCCCCTCAAATCCAAATTTTAGAAGTTGAGAAAGCACATTTTAATATACTCAAAAAATGTGTGAGAAAGAAGTTCAGTTGGGGGTCCGCCCGCTATTCAGACATCCCTCTATCTAGACATGCCGGTAGTCCGACACTTTTTGATACCGCTATTCCGACATGTCGTCTTTTTTTTTATTTTCTTTTTTTTTTACAGCTGCGATACCCAGGCGCGTCTCTCTCTCTCTTTTCTTTTCAGCATGCCTATCACTGGTTTGATGAGGGAGTGATGTTTTTGGATGGTTTTGGAGAAAATGACCAAAAACCGCTCAGGCCATTTTGAAAAAAAGGGCCACTCCGCGGGTTAAAGTTTTTTTTTTTACCAAAAATTAAAATTTCTCCAAACTCGGATATATCATCTGGGGGTCCGAGGGGAGTCCAACGCAGAAGTTTTGGTTGAAATCGGGCCGTTGGTTTTGGAGAAAATGACCAAAAACCGCTCAGGCCATTTTGAAAAAAAGAGCCACTCCGCGGGTTAAAGTTTTTTTTTTGACCAAAAATAAAAATTTCTCCAAACTCGGATATATCATCTGGGGGTCCGAGGGGAGTCCAACGCAGAAGTTTTGGTTGAAATCGGGCCGTTGGTTTTGGAGAAAATGACCAAAAACCGCTCAGGCCATTTTGAAAAAAAGAGCCACTCCGCGGGTTAAAGTTTTTTTTTGACCAAATTTTTTTTTTTTTTTGACCAAAAATAATAATTTCTCCAAACTCGGATATATCATCTGGGGGTCCGAGGGGAGTCCAACGCAGAAGTTTTGGTTGAAATCGGGCCGTTGGTTTTGGAGAAAATGACCAAAAACCGCTCAGGCCATTTTGAAAAAAAGAGCCACTCCGCGGGTTAAAGTTTTTTTTTTGACCAAAAATAAAAATTTCTCCCAACTCGGATATGTCATCTGGGGGTCCGAGGGGAGTCCAACGCAGAAGGTTTGGCTGAAATCGGGCCGGTGGTTTTGGAGAAAATGACCAAAAACCGCTCAGGCCATTTTGAAAAAAAGAGCCACTCCGCGGGCTAAAGTTTTTTTTTGACCAAATTTTTTTTTTTTTTGACCAAAAATAAAAATTTCTCCAAACTCGGATATATCATCTGGGGGTCCGAGGGGAGTCCAACGCAGAAGTTTTGGTTGAAATCGGGCCGTTGGTTTTGGAGAAAATGACCAAAAACCGCTCAGGCCATTTTGAAAAAAAGAGCCACTCCGCGGGTTAAAGTTTTTTTTTTGACCAAAAATAAAATTTTCTCCAAACTCGGATATATCATCTGGGGGTCCGAGGGGAGTCCAACGCAGAAGGTTTGGCTGAAATCGGGCTGGTGGTTTTGGAGAAAATGACCAAAAACCGCTCAGGCCATTTTGGAAAAAAGAGCCACTCCGCGGGTTAAAGTTTTTTTTTGACCAAATTTTTTTTTTTTTTTGACCAAAAATTAAAATTTCTCCAAACTCAGATGTATCATCTGGGGGTCCGAGGGGAGTCCAACGCAGAAGGTTTGGCTGAAATCGGGCCGGTGGTTTTGGAGAAAATGACCAAAAACCGCTCAGGCCATTTTGAAAAAAAGAGCCACTCCGCGGGTTAAAGTTTTTTTTTTGACCAAAAATAAAAATTTCTCCAAACTCGGATATGTCATCTGGGGGTCCGAGGGGAGTCCAACGCAGAAGGTTTGGCTGAAATCGGGCCGGTGGTTTTGGAGAAAATGACCAAAAACCGCTCAGGCCATTTTGAAAAAAAGAGCCACTCCGCGGGTTAAAGTTTTTTTTTTGACCAAAAATTTAAATTTCTCCAAACTCGGATATATCATCTGGGGGTCCGAGGGGAGTCCAACGCAGAAGTTTTGGTTGAAATCGGGCCGTTGGTTTTGGAGAAAATGACCAAAAACCGCTCAGGCCATTTTGAAAAAAAGAGCCACTCCGCGGGTTAAAGTTTTTTTTTGACCAAATTTTTTTTTTTTTTTACCAAAAATAAAAATTTCTCCAAACTCGGATATATCATCTGGGGGTCCGAGGGGAGTCCAACGCAGAAGTTTTGGTTGAAATCGGGCCGTTGGTTTTGGAGAAAATGACCAAAAACCGCTCAGGCCATTTTGAAAAAAAGAGCCACTCCGCGGGCTTAAGTTTTTTTTTGACCAAATTTTTTTTTTTTTTGACCAAAAATAAAAATTTCTCCAAACTCGGATATATCATCTGGGGGTCCGAGGGGAGTCCAACGCAGAAGTTTTGGTTGAAATCGGGCCGTTGGTTTTGGAGAAAATGACCAAAAACCGCTCAGGCCATTTTGAAAAAAAGAGCCACTCCGCGGGTTAAAGTTTTTTTTTTGACCAAAAATAAAATTTTCTCCAAACTCGGATATATCATCTGGGGGTCCGAGGGGAGTCCAACGCAGAAGGTTTGGCTGAAATCGGGCTGGTGGTTTTGGAGAAAATGACCAAAAACCGCTCAGGCCATTTTGGAAAAAAGAGCCACTCCGCGGGTTAAAGTTTTTTTTTGACCAAATTTTTTTTTTTTTTGACCAAAAATTAAAATTTCTCCAAACTCAGATGTATCATCTGGGGGTCCGAGGGGAGTCCAACGCAGAAGGTTTGGCTGAAATCGGGCCGGTGGTTTTGGAGAAAATGACCAAAAACCGCTCAGGCCATTTTGAAAAAAAGAGCCACTCCGCGGGTTAAAGTTTTTTTTTTACCAAATTTTTTTTTTTTTTTGACCAAAAATTAAAATTTCTCCAAACTTGGATGTATCATCTGGGGGTCCGAGGGGAGTCCAACGCAGAAGGTTTGGCTGAAATCGGGCTGGTGGTTTTGGAGAAAATGACCAAAAACCGCTCAGGCCATTTTGAAAAAAAGAGCCACTCCGCGGGTTAAAGTTTTTTTTTGAGCAAATTTTTTTTTTTTTGACCAAAAATAAAAATTTCTCCAAACTCGGATATATCATCTGGGGGTCCGAGGGGAGTCCAACGCAGAAGTTTTGGTTGAAATCGGGCCGTTGGTTTTGGAGAAAATGACCAAAAACCGCTCAGGCCATTTTGAAAAAAAGAGCCACTCCGCGGGTTAAAGTTTTTTTTTTGACCAAAAATAAAAATTTCTCCAAACTCGGATATATCATCTGGGGGTCCGAGGGGAGACCAACGCAGAAGGTTTGGCTGAAATCGGGCTGGTGGTTTTGGAGAAAATGACCAAAAACCGCTCAGGCCATTTTGGAAAAAAGAGCCACTCCGCGGGTTAAAGTTTTTTTTTGACCAAATTTTTTTTTTTTTTTGACCAAAAATTAAAATTTCTCCAAACTCAGATGTATCATCTGGGGGTCCGAGGGGAGTCCAACGCAGAAGGTTTGGCTGAAATCGGGCCGGTGGTTTTGGAGAAAATGACCAAAAACCGCTCAGGCCATTTTGGAAAAAAGAGCCACTCCGCGGGTTAAAGTTTTTTTTTGACCAAATTTTTTTTTTTTTTGACCAAAAATTAAAATTTCTCCAAACTCAGATGTATCATCTGGGGGTCCGAGGGGAGTCCAACGCAGAAGGTTTGGCTGAAATCGGGCCGGTGGTTTTGGAGAAAATGACCAAAAACCGCTCAGGCCATTTTGAAAAAAAGAGCCACTCCGCGGGTTAAAGTTTTTTTTTTGACCAAAAATAAAATTTTCTCCAAACTCGGATATATCATCTGGGGGTCCGAGGGGAGTCCAACGCAGAAGGTTTGGCTGAAATCGGGCTGGTGGTTTTGGAGAAAATGACCAAAAACCGCTCAGGCCATTTTGGAAAAAAGAGCCACTCCGCGGGTTAAAGTTTTTTTTTGACCAAATTTTTTTTTTTTTTTGACCAAAAATTAAAATTTCTCCAAACTCAGATGTATCATCTGGGGGTCCGAGGGGAGTCCAACGCAGAAGGTTTGGCTGAAATCGGGCCGGTGGTTTTGGAGAAAATGACCAAAAACCGCTCAGGCCATTTTGAAAAAAAGAGCCACTCCGCGGGTTAAAGTTTTTTTTTTACCAAATTTTTTTTTTTTTTTGACCAAAAATTAAAATTTCTCCAAACTTGGATGTATCATCTGGGGGTCCGAGGGGAGTCCAACGCAGAAGGTTTGGCTGAAATCGGGCTGGTGGTTTTGGAGAAAATGACCAAAAACCGCTCAGGCCATTTTGAAAAAAAGAGCCACTCCGCGGGTTAAAGTTTTTTTTTGAGCAAATTTTTTTTTTTTTGACCAAAAATAAAAATTTCTCCAAACTCGGATATATCATCTGGGGGTCCGAGGGGAGTCCAACGCAGAAGTTTTGGTTGAAATCGGGCCGTTGGTTTTGGAGAAAATGACCAAAAACCGCTCAGGCCATTTTGAAAAAAAGAGCCACTCCGCGGGTTAAAGTTTTTTTTTTGACCAAAAATAAAAATTTCTCCAAACTCGGATATATCATCTGGGGGTCCGAGGGGAGACCAACGCAGAAGGTTTGGCTGAAATCGGGCTGGTGGTTTTGGAGAAAATGACCAAAAACCGCTCAGGCCATTTTGGAAAAAAGAGCCACTCCGCGGGTTAAAGTTTTTTTTTGACCAAATTTTTTTTTTTTTTTGACCAAAAATTAAAATTTCTCCAAACTCAGATGTATCATCTGGGGGTCCGAGGGGAGTCCAACGCAGAAGGTTTGGCTGAAATCGGGCCGGTGGTTTTGGAGAAAATGACCAAAAACCGCTCAGGCCATTTTGAAAAAAAGAGCCACTCCGCGGGTTAAAGTTTTTTTTTTGACCAAAAATAAAAATTTCTCCAAACTCGGATATATCATCTGGGGGTCCGAGGGGAGACCAACGCAGAAGGTTTGGCTGAAATCGGGCTGGTGGTTTTGGAGAAAATGACCAAAAACCGCTCAGGCCATTTTGGAAAAAAGAGCCACTCCGCGGGTTAAAGTTTTTTTTTGACCAAATTTTTTTTTTTTTTTGACCAAAAATTAAAATTTCTCCAAACTCAGATGTATCATCTGGGGGTCCGAGGGGAGTCCAACGCAGAAGGTTTGGCTGAAATCGGGCCGGTGGTTTTGGAGAAAATGACCAAAAACCGCTCAGGCCATTTTGAAAAAAAGAGCCACTCCGCGGGTTAAAGTTTTTTTTTTACCAAATTTTTTTTTTTTTTTTACCAAAAATTAAAATTTCTCCAAACTTGGATGTATCATCTGGGGGTCCGAGGGGAGTCCAACGCAGAAGGTTTGGCTGAAATCGGGCTGGTGGTTTTGGAGAAAATGACCAAAAACCGCTCAGGCCATTTTGAAAAAAAGAGCCACTCCGCGGGTTAAAGTTTTTTTTTGACCAAATTTTTTTTTTTTTGACCAAAAATAAAAATTTCTCCAAACTCGGATATATCATCTGGGGGTCCGAGGGGAGTCCAACGCAGAAGTTTTGGTTGAAATCGGGCCGTTGGTTTTGGAGAAAATGACCAAAAACCGCTCAGGCCATTTTGAAAAAAAGAGCCACTCCGCGGGTTAAAGTTTTTTTTTGACCAAATTTTTTTTTTTTTTGACCAAAAATTAAAATTTCTCCAAACTCGGATATATCATCTGGGGGTCCGAGGGGAGTCCAACGCAGAAGGTTTGGCTGAAATCGGGCCGGTGGTTTTGGAGAAAATGACCAAAAACCGCTCAGGCCATTTTGAAAAAAAGAGCCACTCCGCGGGTTAAATTTTTTTTTTTGACCAAAAATAAAAATTTCTCCAAACTCGGATATGTCATCTGGGGGTCCGAGGGGAGTCCAACGCAGAAGGTTTGGTTGAAATCGGGCCGGTGGTTTTGGAGAAAATGACCAAAAACCGCTCAGGCCATTTTGAAAAAAAGAGCCACTCCGCGGGTTAAAGTTTTTTTTTTGACCAAAAATTTAAATTTCTCCAAACTCGGATATATCATCTGGGGGTCCGAGGGGAGTCCAACGCAGAAGTTTTGGTTGAAATCGGGCCGTTGGTTTTGGAGAAAATGACCAAAAACTGCTCAGGCCATTTTGAAAAAAAGAGCCACTCCGCGGGTTAAAGTTTTTTTTTGACCAAATTTTTTTTTTTTTTGACCAAAAATAAAAATTTCTCCAAACTCGGATATATCATCTGGGGGTCCGAGGGGAGTCCAACGCAGAAGTTTTGGTTGAAATCGGGCCGTTGGTTTTGGAGAAAATGACCAAAAACCGCTCAGGCCATTTTGAAAAAAAGAGCCACTCCGCGGGCTTAAGTTTTTTTTTGACCAAATTTTTTTTTTTTTTGACCAAAAATAAAAATTTCTCCAAACTCGGATATATCATCTGGGGGTCCGAGGGGAGTCCAACGCAGAAGTTTTGGTTGAAATCGGGCCGTTGGTTTTGGAGAAAATGACCAAAAACCGCTCAGGCCATTTTGAAAAAAAGAGCCACTCCGCGGGTTAAAGTTTTTTTTTTGACCAAAAATAAAATTTTCTCCAAACTCGGATATATCATCTGGGGGTCCGAGGGGAGTCCAACGCAGAAGGTTTGGCTGAAATCGGGCTGGTGGTTTTGGAGAAAATGACCAAAAACCGCTCAGGCCATTTTGGAAAAAAGAGCCACTCCGCGGGTTAAAGTTTTTTTTTGACCAAATTTTTTTTTTTTTTTGACCAAAAATTAAAATTTCTCCAAACTCAGATGTATCATCTGGGGGTCCGAGGGGAGTCCAACGCAGAAGGTTTGGCTGAAATCGGGCCGGTGGTTTTGGAGAAAATGACCAAAAACCGCTCAGGCCATTTTGAAAAAAAGAGCCACTCCGCGGGTTAAAGTTTTTTTTTTACCAAATTTTTTTTTTTTTTTGACCAAAAATTAAAATTTCTCCAAACTTGGATGTATCATCTGGGGGTCCGAGGGGAGTCCAACGCAGAAGGTTTGGCTGAAATCGGGCTGGTGGTTTTGGAGAAAATGACCAAAAACCGCTCAGGCCATTTTGAAAAAAAGAGCCACTCCGCGGGTTAAAGTTTTTTTTTGAGCAAATTTTTTTTTTTTGACCAAAAATAAAAATTTCTCCAAACTCGGATATATCATCTGGGGGTCCGAGGGGAGTCCAACGCAGAAGTTTTGGTTGAAATCGGGCCGTTGGTTTTGGAGAAAATGACCAAAAACCGCTCAGGCCATTTTGAAAAAAGAGCCACTCCGCGGGTTAAAGTTTTTTTTTGACCAAATTTTTTTTTTTTTTGACCAAAAATTAAAATTTCTCCAAACTCAGATGTATCATCTGGGGGTCCGAGGGGAGTCCAACGCAGAAGGTTTGGCTGAAATCGGGCCGGTGGTTTTGGAGAAAATGACCAAAAACCGCTCAGGCCATTTTGAAAAAAAGAGCCACTCCGCGGGTTAAAGTTTTTTTTTTACCAAATTTTTTTTTTTTTTTGACCAAAAATTAAAATTTCTCCAAACTTGGATGTATCATCTGGGGGTCCGAGGGGAGTCCAACGCAGAAGGTTTGGCTGAAATCGGGCTGGTGGTTTTGGAGAAAATGACCAAAAACCGCTCAGGCCATTTTGAAAAAAAGAGCCACTCCGCGGGTTAAAGTTTTTTTTTTGAGCAAATTTTTTTTTTTTTGACCAAAAATAAAAATTTCTCCAAACTCGGATATATCATCTGGGGGTCCGAGGGGAGTCCAACGCAGAAGTTTTGGTTGAAATCGGGCCGTTGGTTTTGGAGAAAATGACCAAAAACCGCTCAGGCCATTTTGAAAAAAAGAGCCACTCCGCGGGTTAAAGTTTTTTTTTTGACCAAAAATAAAAATTTCTCCAAACTCGGATATATCATCTGGGGGTCCGAGGGGAGACCAACGCAGAAGGTTTGGCTGAAATCGGGCTGGTGGTTTTGGAGAAAATGACCAAAAACCGCTCAGGCCATTTTGGAAAAAAGAGCCACTCCGCGGGTTAAAGTTTTTTTTTGACCAAATTTTTTTTTTTTTTTGACCAAAAATTAAAATTTCTCCAAACTCAGATGTATCATCTGGGGGTCCGAGGGGAGTCCAACGCAGAAGGTTTGGCTGAAATCGGGCCGGTGGTTTTGGAGAAAATGACCAAAAACCGCTCAGGCCATTTTGAAAAAAAGAGCCACTCCGCGGGTTAAAGTTTTTTTTTTGACCAAAAATAAAAATTTCTCCAAACTCGGATATATCATCTGGGGGTCCGAGGGGAGACCAACGCAGAAGGTTTGGCTGAAATCGGGCTGGTGGTTTTGGAGAAAATGACCAAAAACCGCTCAGGCCATTTTGGAAAAAAGAGCCACTCCGCGGGTTAAAGTTTTTTTTTGACCAAATTTTTTTTTTTTTTTGACCAAAAATTAAAATTTCTCCAAACTCAGATGTATCATCTGGGGGTCCGAGGGGAGTCCAACGCAGAAGGTTTGGCTGAAATCGGGCCGGTGGTTTTGGAGAAAATGACCAAAAACCGCTCAGGCCATTTTGAAAAAAAGAGCCACTCCGCGGGTTAAAGTTTTTTTTTTACCAAATTTTTTTTTTTTTTTGACCAAAAATTAAAATTTCTCCAAACTTGGATGTATCATCTGGGGGTCCGAGGGGAGTCCAACGCAGAAGGTTTGGCTGAAATCGGGCTGGTGGTTTTGGAGAAAATGACCAAAAACCGCTCAGGCCATTTTGAAAAAAAGAGCCACTCCGCGGGTTAAAGTTTTTTTTTGACCAAATTTTTTTTTTTTTGACCAAAAATAAAAATTTCTCCAAACTCGGATATATCATCTGGGGGTCCGAGGGGAGTCCAACGCAGAAGTTTTGGTTGAAATCGGGCCGTTGGTTTTGGAGAAAATGACCAAAAACCGCTCAGGCCATTTTGAAAAAAAGAGCCACTCCGCGGGTTAAAGTTTTTTTTTGACCAAATTTTTTTTTTTTTTGACCAAAAATAAAAATTTCTCCAAACTCGGATATATCATCTGGGGGTCCGAGGGGAGTCCAACGCAGAAGGTTTGGCTGAAATCGGGCCGGTGGTTTTGGAGAAAATGACCAAAAACCGCTCAGGCCATTTTGAAAAAAAGAGCCACTCCGCGGGTTAAAGTTTTTTTTTTGACCAAAAATAAAAATTTCTCCAAACTCGGATATGTCATCTGGGGGTCCGAGGGGAGTCCAACGCAGAAGGTTTGGTTGAAATCGGGCCGGTGGTTTTGGAGAAAATGACCAAAAACCGCTCAGGCCATTTTGAAAAAAAGAGCCACTCCGCGGGTTAAAGTTTTTTTTTTGACCAAAAATTTAAATTTCTCCAAACTCGGATATATCATCTGGGGGTCCGAGGGGAGTCCAACGCAGAAGTTTTGGTTGAAATCGGGCCGTTGGTTTTGGAGAAAATGACCAAAAACTGCTCAGGCCATTTTGAAAAAAAGAGCCACTCCGCGGGTTAAAGTTTTTTTTTGACCAAATTTTTTTTTTTTTTGACCAAAAATAAAAATTTCTCCAAACTCGGATATATCATCTGGGGGTCCGAGGGGAGTCCAACGCAGAAGTTTTGGTTGAAATCGGGCCGTTGGTTTTGGAGAAAATGACCAAAAACCGCTCAGGCCATTTTGAAAAAAAGAGCCACTCCGCGGGCTTAAGTTTTTTTTTGACCAAATTTTTTTTTTTTTTGACCAAAAATAAAAATTTCTCCAAACTCGGATATATCATCTGGGGGTCCGAGGGGAGTCCAACGCAGAAGTTTTGGTTGAAATCGGGCCGTTGGTTTTGGAGAAAATGACCAAAAACCGCTCAGGCCATTTTGAAAAAAAGAGCCACTCCGCGGGTTAAAGTTTTTTTTTTGACCAAAAATAAAATTTTCTCCAAACTCGGATATATCATCTGGGGGTCCGAGGGGAGTCCAACGCAGAAGGTTTGGCTGAAATCGGGCTGGTGGTTTTGGAGAAAATGACCAAAAACCGCTCAGGCCATTTTGGAAAAAAGAGCCACTCCGCGGGTTAAAGTTTTTTTTTGACCAAATTTTTTTTTTTTTTTTGACCAAAAATTAAAATTTCTCCAAACTCAGATGTATCTTCTGGGGGTCCGAGGGGAGTCCAACGCAGAAGGTTTGGCTGAAATCGGGCCGGTGGTTTTGGAGAAAATGACCAAAAACCGCTCAGGCCATTTTGAAAAAAAGAGCCACTCCGCGGGTTAAAGTTTTTTTTTTACCAAATTTTTTTTTTTTTTTGACCAAAAATTAAAATTTCTCCAAACTTGGATGTATCATCTGGGGGTCCGAGGGGAGTCCAACGCAGAAGGTTTGGCTGAAATCGGGCTGGTGGTTTTGGAGAAAATGACCAAAAACCGCTCAGGCCATTTTGAAAAAAAGAGCCACTCCGCGGGTTAAAGTTTTTTTTTGACCAAATTTTTTTTTTTTGACCAAAAATAAAAATTTCTCCAAACTCGGATATATCATCTGGGGGTCCGAGGGGAGTCCAACGCAGAAGTTTTGGTTGAAATCGGGCCGTTGGTTTTGGAGAAAATGACCAAAAACCGCTCAGGCCATTTTGAAAAAAAGAGCCACTCCGCGGGTTAAAGTTTTTTTTTTGACCAAAAATAAAAATTTCTCCAAACTCGGATATATCATCTGGGGGTCCGAGGGGAGTCCAACGCAGAAGGTTTGGCTGAAATCGGGCTGGTGGTTTTGGAGAAAATGACCAAAAACCGCTCAGGCCATTTTGGAAAAAAGAGCCACTCCGCGGGTTAAAGTTTTTTTTTGACCAAATTTTTTTTTTTTTTTGACCAAAAATTAAAATTTCTCCAAACTCAGATGTATCATCTGGGGGTCCGAGGGGAGTCCAACGCAGAAGGTTTGGCTGAAAACGGGCCGGTGGTTTTGGAGAAAATGACCAAAAACCGCTCAGGCCATTTTGAAAAAAAGAGCCACTCCGCGGGTTAAAGTTTTTTTTTTACCAAATTTTTTTTTTTTTTTGACCAAAAATTAAAATTTCTCCAAACTTGGATGTATCATCTGGGGGTCCGAGGGGAGTCCAACGCAGAAGGTTTGGCTGAAATCGGGCTGGTGGTTTTGGAGAAAATGACCAAAAACCGCTCAGGCCATTTTGAAAAAAAGAGCCACTCCGCGGGTTAAAGTTTTTTTTTTGACCAAAAATAAAAATTTCTCCAAACTCGGATATATCATCTGGGGGTCCGAGGGGAGTCCAACGCAGAAGTTTTGGTTGAAATCGGGCCGTTGGTTTTGGAGAAAATGACCAAAAACCGCTCAGGCCATTTTGAAAAAAAGAGCCACTCCGCGGGTTAAAGTTTTTTTTTGACCAAATTTTTTTTTTTTTTGACCAAAAATAAAAATTTCTCCAAACTCGGATATATCATCTGGGGGTCCGAGGGGAGTCCAACGCAGAAGGTTTGGCTGAAATCGGGCCGGTGGTTTTGGAGAAAATGACCAAAAACCGCTCAGGCCATTTTGAAAAAAAGAGCCACTCCGCGGGTTAAAGTTTTTTTTTTGACCAAAAATAAAAATTTCTCCAAACTCGGATATGTCATCTGGGGGTCCGAGGGGAGTCCAACGCAGAAGGTTTGGCTGAAATCGGGCCGGTGGTTTTGGAGAAAATGACCAAAAACCGCTCAGGCCATTTTGAAAAAAAGAGCCACTCCGCGGGTTAAAGTTTTTTTTTTGACCAAAAATTTAAATTTCTCCAAACTCGGATATATCATCTGGGGGTCCGAGGGGAGTCCAACGCAGAAGTTTTGGTTGAAATCGGGCCGTTGGTTTTGGAGAAAATGACCAAAAACTGCTCAGGCCATTTTGAAAAAAAGAGCCACTCCGCGGGTTAAAGTTTTTTTTTGACCAAATTTTTTTTTTTTTTGACCAAAAATAAAAATTTCTCCAAACTCGGATATATCATCTGGGGGTCCGAGGGGAGTCCAACGCAGAAGTTTTGGTTGAAATCGGGCCGTTGGTTTTGGAGAAAATGACCAAAAACCGCTCAGGCCATTTTGAAAAAAAGAGCCACTCCGCGGGCTTAAGTTTTTTTTTGACCAAATTTTTTTTTTTTTTGACCAAAAATAAAAATTTCTCCAAACTCGGATATATCATCTGGGGGTCCGAGGGGAGTCCAACGCAGAAGTTTTGGTTGAAATCGGGCCGTTGGTTTTGGAGAAAATGACCAAAAACCGCTCAGGCCATTTTGAAAAAAAGAGCCACTCCGCGGGTTAAAGTTTTTTTTTTGACCAAAAATAAAATTTTCTCCAAACTCGGATATATCATCTGGGGGTCCGAGGGGAGTCCAACGCAGAAGGTTTGGCTGAAATCGGGCTGGTGGTTTTGGAGAAAATGACCAAAAACCGCTCAGGCCATTTTGGAAAAAAGAGCCACTCCGCGGGTTAAAGTTTTTTTTTGACCAAATTTTTTTTTTTTTTTTTACCAAAAATTAAAATTTCTCCAAACTCAGATGTATCATCTGGGGGTCCGAGGGGAGTCCAACGCAGAAGGTTTGGCTGAAATCGGGCCGGTGGTTTTGGAGAAAATGACCAAAAACCGCTCAGGCCATTTTGAAAAAAAGAGCCACTCCGCGGGTTAAAGTTTTTTTTTTACCAAATTTTTTTTTTTTTTTGACCAAAAATTAAAATTTCTCCAAACTTGGATGTATCATCTGGGGGTCCGAGGGGAGTCCAACGCAGAAGGTTTGGCTGAAATCGGGCTGGTGGTTTTGGAGAAAATGACCAAAAACCGCTCAGGCCATTTTGAAAAAAAGAGCCACTCCGCGGGTTAAAGTTTTTTTTTGACCAAATTTTTTTTTTTTGACCAAAAATAAAAATTTCTCCAAACTCGGATATATCATCTGGGGGTCCGAGGGGAGTCCAACGCAGAAGTTTTGGTTGAAATCGGGCCGTTGGTTTTGGAGAAAATGACCAAAAACCGCTCAGGCCATTTTGAAAAAAAGAGCCACTCCGCGGGTTAAAGTTTTTTTTTTGACCAAAAATAAAAATTTCTCCAAACTCGGATATATCATATGGGGGTCCGAGGGGAGTCCAACGCAGAAGGTTTGGCTGAAATCGGGCTGGTGGTTTTGGAGAAAATGACCAAAAACCGCTCAGGCCATTTTGGAAAAAAGAGCCACTCCGCGGGTTAAAGTTTTTTTTTGACCAAATTTTTTTTTTTTTTTGACCAAAAATTAAAATTTCTCCAAACTCAGATGTATCATCTGGGGGTCCGAGGGGAGTCCAACGCAGAAGGTTTGGCTGAAATCGGGCCGGTGGTTTTGGAGAAAATGACCAAAAACCGCTCAGGCCATTTTGAAAAAAAGAGCCACTCCGCGGGTTAAAGTTTTTTTTTTACCAAATTTTTTTTTTTTTTTGACCAAAAATTAAAATTTCTCCAAACTTGGATGTATCATCTGGGGGTCCGAGGGGAGTCCAACGCAGAAGGTTTGGCTGAAATCGGGCTGGTGGTTTTGGAGAAAATGACCAAAAACCGCTCAGGCCATTTTGAAAAAAAGAGCCACTCCGCGGGTTAAAGTTTTTTTTTTGACCAAAAATAAAAATTTCTCCAAACTCGGATATATCATCTGGGGGTCCGAGGGGAGTCCAACGCAGAAGTTTTGGTTGAAATCGGGCCGTTGGTTTTGGAGAAAATGACCAAAAACCGCTCAGGCCATTTTGAAAAAAAGAGCCACTCCGCGGGTTAAAGTTTTTTTTGACCAAATTTTTTTTTTTTTTGACCAAAAATAAAAATTTCTCCAAACTCGGATATATCATCTGGGGGTCCGAGGGGAGTCCAACGCAGAAGGTTTGGCTGAAATCGGGCCGGTGGTTTTGGAGAAAATGACCAAAAACCGCTCAGGCCATTTTGAAAAAAAGAGCCACTCCGCGGGTTAAAGTTTTTTTTTTGACCAAAAATAAAAATTTCTCCAAACTCGGATATGTCATCTGGGGGTCCGAGGGGAGTCCAACGCAGAAGGTTTGGCTGAAATCGGGCCGGTGGTTTTGGAGAAAATGACCAAAAACCGCTCAGGCCATTTTGAAAAAAAGAGCCACTCCGTGGGTTAAAGTTTTTTTTTTGACCAAAAATTTAAATTTCTCCAAACTCGGATATATCATCTGGGGGTCCGAGGGGAGTCCAACGCAGAAGTTTTGGTTGAAATCGGGCCGTTGGTTTTGGAGAAAATGACCAAAAACTGCTCAGGCCATTTTGAAAAAAAGAGCCACTCCGCGGGTTAAAGTTTTTTTTTGACCAAATTTTTTTTTTTTTTGACCAAAAATAAAAATTTCTCCAAACTCGGATATATCATCTGGGGGTCCGAGGGGAGTCCAACGCAGAAGTTTTGGTTGAAATCGGGCCGTTGGTTTTGGAGAAAATGACCAAAAACCGCTCAGGCCATTTTGAAAAAAAGAGCCACTCCGCGGGTTAAAGTTTTTTTTTTGACCAAAAATAAAAATTTCTCCAAACTCGGATATATCATCTGGGGGTCCGAGGGGAGACCAACGCAGAAGGTTTGGCTGAAATCGGGCTGGTGGTTTTGGAGAAAATGACCAAAAACCGCTCAGGCCATTTTGGAAAAAAGAGCCACTCCGCGGGTTAAAGTTTTTTTTTGACCAAATTTTTTTTTTTTTTGACCAAAAATTAAAATTTCTCCAAACTCAGATGTATCATCTGGGGGTCCGAGGGGAGTCCAACGCAGAAGGTTTGGCTGAAATCGGGCTGGTGGTTTTGGAGAAAATGACCAAAAACCGCTCAGGCCATTTTGAAAAAAAGAGCCACTCCGCGGGTTAAAGTTTTTTTTTGACCAAATTTTTTTTTTTTTTGACCAAAAATAAAAATTTCTCCAAACTCGGATATATCATCAGGGGATCCGAGGGGAGTCCAACGCAGAAGTTTTGGTTGAAATCGGGCCGGTGGTTTTGGAGAAAATGACCAAAAACCGCTCAGGCCATTTTGAAAAAAAGA